>NC_142885.1:64947500-69812500 GCF_051225735.1 Oryctolagus cuniculus
CACGTGGCAGACCCAGATGGGATCCCTGGCTCCCAGCTTCAGCCTGGCCCAGCCCTGGCTGTTACAGCCATTTGGGGAGTGAACCAGTGGATGGAAGGGCTCTTTCTCTGTCTCCCTCCCTCTCTCACTCTGCCTTTCAAATAGATAAACAAGTCTTTAAAAAAGATTTATTTATTTATGTGAAAGGCAGAGTGACAGAGAGAGAGAAATCTTCCATCTGCTGGTCTACTCCACAAATGGCAGCAATGGCTGGAGCCAGGCCAAGCCGAAGCCAGGAGCTTCTTCCAAGTCTCCCATGTGGGTGTGGGGGCCCACAGATTTGGGCCATCCTCCTCTGCTTTTCCAGGTAGATTAGCAGGAAGGTGGATTGGAAGTGGAGCAGCTGGGATTCGAACCAGTACCCATATGGGATGCCAGCATCACAGGTGGCGAATTTACCTGCTGTGCCACACAACCAGCTCTCAAAAATTAATCTGAAGAAAACAGTGAGTACAGACAGAGTGGATCAATAAAGGAAGAGAAAAGGAAGGAGAGGGGCCAGCACTGTGGCATAGTTGGTTAAAGCCCCAGCCTGCAGCACCGGCAGCCCATATGGGCAATGGTTCAAGACCCAGCTGCTCCACTTCTGATCCAGCTCTCTGCTATGGCCTGGGAAAGCAGTTGAAGATGGCCCAAGTCCTTGGGCCCCTGCACCCACATGGGAGACCTGGAGGAAGCTCCTGGCTCCTGGCTTCGGAATGGTGCAGCTCCGGCCATTGTAGCCATTTGGGAGAGTGAACCAGTGGATGGAAGACTTCTCTCTCTCTGGCTCTACCTCTCTCTGTAACTCTGTCTTTCAAATAAATAAAAAAGAAAGAAAAGGAAGGAGAAGGGATTCTGACTCCTTGGCACTTGGAAGTCCTCCATGATCCCCATGTTTGAGATGGGTTCTGGAGCCAGGTCCTGTTGCAGGCCAAGTGGCTTCAAACTCCCCAGTTCTGTGTCCTTATTAGCAAAAGAGCCCCCTTCCACTTGTCTCACTGGGAGACTTCAGTGAGGTCGCCCAAGCAGAGCCCAGGGTCCGGCAGGCAGGAGGCGCGGAGCTACGCTCATCCAAACAGCCTCCAACGTGGTTTTCCAACAGGTAGTCTTCTAGGTGCCATTTTACAGCTGAGGAAACTGAGGTGCAGAGAGAAGCCCCCAGGTCTGGGGCACGCATGCCGGCCTCTCCCTTAACCTTACAGGACTAAGAAACAGACCTCGCCCCAGGCCCACAGCCAGCCCTCCTGGGGTCCTGCAGTATCAGATGACCACAGGGTGGGCAGCTGCTGCTGGGCTCAAACTGCAGGCTGTTGGTGCCTGAGGGTACCGGGATAGTGGGCCCCAGGACCGGAGCTCCTGCTCTGTGGATGAGCAGGTGCCAAGGACTCTCCACAAACACTCGGCATCCAGCTGCCCTTCCACACCTCAGGCCGCCCTTTCCTACCCCCTCTTGGAGCGTCGAGTGCCAAATCCTGTCCGGGGAGTAAATAGCCTGGGCCAGCCTCAGCTCACCCATGAGCAAGGAGTGGGTTGGCGAGCCAGGGAATCACTGCCAACCACTTCTCCACGGTCACTCTGCGTTCCCAAACCCAGGGCGCCCAGCAAGCATTCTCCTCCTGGAGGGCCTGGGCGCAACCGAGGTGGGCCTGGTCCCAGCCCCAAGTGGCTGCAGGGGCTATGCGGGCACTGTCAACCCTTCCCTGGGGCAGCTGATTCTCCCAAACTCTGCTGGGATCACCAAGCATAAAAACATTACTGCTCCCATTGGCCAATGACCAAACAGGCTGCAGGGAGCAGTGGGCGGACCCAGAGGCGTCCGTGCGGTTTAGCTCTGAGCACAAGGGCGCTGGAGCCTTGGAGCCCAGGCTTCCTGCTAGAAACGCTCCCTTGGTTGTGGGCAAAGCAATCACCCTTTCTGAGTCTCCATGTCCCTTCTCCGGGTCTGATTTTCCTCCTCGGCTTGTTAGGAGCGTGAGATGAGCAGATTCACGCAGAGGCCCTGCACCGGCCGGTGCAGATACTGAGCCAATGGAGCTGCCACCACTTAGAGTCGTTCTCATTGTGAGTCCAGTGGGAACTCCAACCAGGATCCTCTGACTGCTGCCTGTTGTTCCTCCACTCCGCGCTACCCCGCCAGCCCAGCACCAGTTCCCTCCTGGCACCTGTGCCCAGCCCAGCGCGTCCACGCGCTTCCGTGCGGGGCTCCTCTTGCAGCCCTGCTTTCAGCCCTGGGAAGACGGCACTGAGGGCTGCGGCAGGATGCCAGGCGTGTAAATCTGCAAGCAGGCAGCAGTTTGCACAAAACCTCCTCGGTGTGCTCATTTCCAGCCTGTCCCCAGAAAGGCACTCAGCCTGCAAAGCCGGCGAGAGCTATTTACAGCCCTGGACAAGGAGAGGGGAGGCAGCCTTTGTCCCCGCATGGAAACAGCCCAGCCGGGGTGGTGTCATCATGACTGCTGTTCAACCAACCGGGGTCTGGAGGGGCTTCAAGGTCCTAAGAGCTTTTGCTGGAAGGGCAGCACCCTGCCTTCAGGACAGGAACCTGGGCTCACGGGGGACAAGGTACCTGAGCACTCCCCACCCACGCCCCAAAGGATCCTCGGGGGGAAAGGCATCTCCTGACTTAGAACCCGGCACCGGTCTCAGGGTCAAGTGCAAACTCTCCATCACAGGTCACCTGCTGGCTGCAATCGGGCCCTGCCTGCACCCCCCCGCCCCCTGCAGCCTCTCTGAATCCCTTCTCATCCTCTGAACATTGTTGTTACAGAAAACAACAACAAAACAAGACAAGCTGGTGGCCAATGAAAACTACGCGTCTTTTCCATTCGACACAGACGTTTGGGTTGCCTGATTCTAGCCCCGTCTGGGATCTGCAAACTGGTTTTCACCTCCCTTGTAGGGGCACAGTCTGCCTTGTCCAGACATTTCCCTCCATCTGCATTCATTTTAGCATTCTTTTCCTCCACACCTTCGGGCTGAGCTTGGCCTTTGACCCGGGTCTGACATCTGCCTGGATTCCTCCCTGTAGGAGCTTCATTAACTCCTTAACAAGTGTTCGCTTTGGATCTGCATGCAAGGCCTCATTGCACTCTGTCTTTTCCTGAAAACGTCCTTTTTCAACAGCTTCCTCTGAGATCTCTGGGTCTGTTCTTGCTCTCTCTGTCTTCTGACTTTTCCTCCTGAGACAGCTTTCCTCGGGGACAGGGACAGAGGGCGACCTCTTCCCACGTGGAACTCACATCCCGGTCTCCTGCTCCCTTCTCGCAGGAGGGCCCGTGTCCCCACAGCCAGCCGAGGTGCCCTGATGCAGGAGCTGGCAATTATCTGACCCCATCTCTCTCTCTCTCTCTCTCTCTCTCTCTCTCTCACACACACACACACACACACAGCTCTGCGCACGGCACATGGAAGTCACACGCTGAATGAATGCACCTGTTAATGAATGAATCGTGGTCAGACGGCTGCGTCTGGGACCCAGAGAGAAGCCACCGAGAGGGAGGCCTTGATTTTCTCGTTCAACGTCACATACTCGATGACCGGGACTGGCAGCTACTGAGCACCCAATGAATACTTGGTGACACAAAGGGACGCAGCCTAGCTTCTTGCTCTTGGGCTGCTTTCAAGTCACCCACCACGTCTCTACTTTTACAGAACAAACCCGATAGCTTCAGGACGTGACCCTCCCACTGTGTATTTTCACTATTTCACAGCCACGGTGTTCCAACGTCTCTGAATCCCACAGCCTTTAAGGGAACGGAGGGGATGGCAACCTAGGCTCTGCTTTGTGGTCACTGTGCAACCTTGCCCTAGGCACTGCCCCTCTGGGCCTCTGTTTTCCCACGGGAAAGCAAGGTCATGTAGACATTCCGAGAGATAGAGCACATGGAGCAGAGATCGGAATACGGCCAACAATGGCTTCCCAGCAGCTAGATCTAGCCTACCACGGCTGACTTTGTAACAGAATCCCCTCAATGTAACTTGTCAGCCAAGCTATACAGGGTGTCAGGGACAGATAGAGGTCCCAGGGCAGCCTCTCTGTGGCCCCAGGCATATTGTTAACGTCCAAATCACATTCTGTAGGTCTGGGCTGGGCCTGAGGTTCTGCGTTTCTAACCAGCTCCCCGACGTCGTGGGGCTGCTGGCCACAGGAGCACACTTTGAGTAGCAATGCACAGGGACGCAGTGGGCCCTGCTTTGAGAGCTTCCTCCGTGTGCTGGAGGAACTGCTGCTCCGCTCGTTGCTGGCAGTCCAAGGCAACAGACAGCAGCACCTAGACGTCAGGGCCTGGCAGGTAAGTCTGTGCGGCTCTGGTTGATGTGGGTGGGGGCTGATCCAGGAACCTGGAAGAATGCACACCGTGTGGAGAGGATTCTGCCAGGCTGGGGGCGCTACTGAATCTCAATTCTGGGGGACAGGCCCACGAACCTGTGTTTCAGCAAGCTCACCACGGATTCTGATGCTCAAGTTTGAGAACTACTGTGCTGGCAGAGAAAAGGGTAGAATATTCCAGTTGGGAGCACGGTGTTTTCCCATGTAGAGTTTCGGGCACATGTATGGACCTTGTAATTGTTCTCATTTTTTACTTGTCGATCCATTCACACACTCATCCATCAATCTTTCCTTCCTTCCATCCATTCATCCATCCACCCACCTAACACCCAACATGTATGTCCAAATGCCTACTGTGCACCCTGTTGGGCATAAGACATGTGATTGAAACTGAAGATGTTTGCACGCCCATCAGCCTCTCCATCAGTGATTCTCGACCAGGGGCAATTCTACCCCTCAGGGGACATGTGGCACTGTCTGGAGACACTGTTGTTGCTACAGTTTGGGGTAGGTGGTGCCATTGGCATCCAGTAGGTATACCCTACATCACACAGGACAGCCCCCTCCCCGAGTAATCCCAATAGCGTTGAGGCCAGGGAGCTCTGATCTGGACGACCAGTCCCCTGTGGGCACGAACTGCATTGTGGTGACCTTGGGATTTCAAGGTCACAAGACAGTGCGTGACCCACAGGAGCTGGGCCACTGTTTAAATGGATGAGAAAATGGTGACAGAAAACTGCATTTGTGTACATAAAGATCTCTTACAACCAGATAGCAGAAAAACAACTCACTTCAGAAATGGGCAAAGGATGGGGACAGAGGCTTCTCCAGAGAGGACACACAAGTGGCCACAAACACACGAGAAGACGTTCATAACCTTTAGTCGTCAGGGAAATGCACAGGCAAGCCACAGGTGATCCACTCCCCACTGGCTAGGAGGCCTGTCCTAACAAAATAATTGTAAAAATGGAAAATAACTGCGAGTAAAGATGTGGGAAGATTGGAACCCTCATGCAGAGCTGGAGGGGAGCGCAAGATGGTATCACTGCTGTGCAGAACGGTCTGGAAACAAAGAATTACCATAGGACTCATGTGTTCCACCCTTAGGCGCATGTACAGAACTAAAAACATGTCTCAAACCAAGACGTGCACACGCAGGTTCACGAAAGCTAGGATGTGCAAACCATCTACATGTTCACAAACCGACGGGTGGGTAAACAAATTGTGATACAGCCGCACAACAGAACAGTGTTCACCATAGAAATGGATACAGTGCTGATACGCCGGACAGCATGGAGAAGCCCAACCCAGGAGGCCACCGACTGGTAGATTCTGTCTATTGGAAATATTTGGCTTGGGCAAATGCACACGGACAGAAAGCCAACGTGGCTGGCACGGGCTGGTGGGATGAGGAATGCCTGCTTGCCTTCAGAACTGCACAGTGGTGACGGCTGCACCACATGGCCAGTGTATGCAACGTCACTGAACTGCATGGCTTTCAGTGGTTATAATGATCAGTCGTATGAAGTCCTACCACTTGGAGCAAAACAGGTACAACTGGAAGACATGACGTTGAGTGAAATAGGCTGAACCCAGAAAGACAAATACCGTATCTTCTCCCTTATATGTAGGAGCTAAAATTTAAAAAAAAAAAAAAAAGAGAGAGAGAAAGAAAAAAGAAATGCCTGTGTGTATCAGTTTTGCTGCAAATACAGTTTTATAAAACTTTGTTTTATAGCTTTGTGAAACCAATGGTTAAGGATGTTATACTAGGGGCTGACACTTTGGCATAGTAAGTTAAGCCTTTGCCTGCAGTGCCAGCATCCCAGTTGGGTGCTGGTTCAAGTCCTGGCTGCTCCACTTCCGATCCAGCTTCCTGCTAATGGCCCGGGAAAGCAGTAGAAGATGGCCCAAGTGCTTGGGCCCCTGCACCCACATGGGAGACCCAGAAGAAGCTCCTGGCTCCTGGCTTCAGATTAGCCAGGTCTGGCTGTTGCAGCCATTGGGGAGTGACCCAGTGTATGGAAGACCCCCCACTCCCCCGTAGCTCTGCCTCTCAAATAAATCAATCTTAAAAAAAAAAAAAAAAAAGAATGTTATACTACTACAGTTTTAATGATCTGTGATTACTTTATGATATACTGTATATGGGTCAAATGGTCATTTTTTCATTCAATTCTTATTTATAGCCATTGTTTATATCCCCACTAAACTATGATCTTTTTGCTTTTTACTTGTTAAACTTCTTATCCAGTGAAGTATTAAGTCTTTTTACTGCAATCAAATTTAAAACATATTACTCAAAAACTAAAAAAAGGCGAAAGGAGGAAGGAGAGTGGGAGGGGGAGAGGGGGAGGGAGAGAAAAGGGAGAGAATCATTGTGTCCTAGAATTGTATCTACAGAGCACATTGAAGCTGTTAAAAAGTCATTAAAATAAAAAAAATTTTAAATAACCAATTTTATGTTGTGTGTTTTGCCACAATAAAAATACATAGTTACAGGGGCCGGCACTGTGCTACAGCAGGTTGAGCTGCTGCCTGCGATGCCAGCATCCCACATGGGTGCCAGCTCAGTCCCAACCGCTCCACTTCTGATCCAGCTCCCTGCTAATGGCCTGGGTAAAGCAGCAGATGGCCCAGGTCTTTGGGCCCCTACCACCCACATGGGAGACATGGAAGAAGCTCCTGGCTCCTGTATTTGGCCTTGCCCAGCCCTGGCCATTGTGGCCATCTAGGGAGTGAGCCAGTGGGTAGAAAATCTCTCTCTCTCTCATTTCTCCCTCTCTGTAATTCTGATTTTCAAATAAAAAGGAAATCTTTCAAAAATGCACAGTTATGCACTCAGTAAGGCACCGCAACTATCTACTGCGTGCAGGAAACCGTGCCGTGCACGTGGGACAAAGGAACGAACGAGGCAGGTGCGACTGCCCCTTGCCAGGGGGTCACAGTAGGACAGAAAAACCAGCAGGCAGCAGTGGACCCAAGGAAGCCTGGGATGCAGGTGGCGAGAGTTCCGGGGAGAGCGCTGGGGTGGGGAGACGTCCTGTAGAAGGTGGGGTGCAAGGTCGACTGCACTCGAAGAAATGTGTCATCAGAGCCACATCTGGCCACCCCGGCTGGAGAATCTAACGCATGCAGTGTGTGGGAACGCAGGGGCAGCCAGAGAGGAGGCGTGAGAGCACAGTGCCCCCAGACCTCGCGAGGCTGCCAGCTGAAGACCCCCACAAGGCAGTCGGGGCGGGGGCACAGAGGGCTGACACAGCTCAGCTGCCGGGAGTCCCCCAGCCCCGAGGCTCTCCTCACAAGGGGGCAGGCAAGCAGGGAAAAGAGACAGGGAGAGGCCAGGGCTTGCGTTAACGAAGCACCGGCTGTGTCCCGAGGGGTTGCACACACGCCCTCACTTAATCCCCACCATCACCCCTGGCGGCCCCTTCCCTCCTCCTGCTGCCGTCTGTGGAGTCACCACTCCTCTCTCCTGCAAGGTGCGGAGACGAGGCTGGCCCGAGCTCACCAGGCTGAGGAGCCCAATTCGACTCAGCTGAGCTTGGCACCCATGCCGGCAAGGACGGAGGCTCGGCCTCTAGAGACGGGGGTTCCTGCATTTGGGCTTCCGGCACCGGCAATTTCTGCTCTCGGCAAATCTCTCATCCTCGCCGCACTTGCTTTGCCCATTTTTAATGCTTGGGAGCTGGCTCTGGGTCTCTTCTCCTTCCTCCCCCATGAATATATTCACACCTATCTGTGACTCTTTCATGCCTCCCCATGTCCCTAGCCATCCACAGGACGACTGCAGGCATCCAAGCAGTGGCCTAAGCCACTGTGCCACCATGCCTGCCCCACACGCATCGTTTAATTCAATGTCCCACAGCTTTGTGAAGTACTCTCACACTTAAACGTATATATCTTTTTTTTTCTTCCAAAATGAGGTCATTCTGTGTATGTTCATTCTGTGACCTTATTAGTTTCAGTAAACAATATAACTCCCAAGCCTTTGGGTTAGGAACGTAGACCTACCTCACTCTTCTAAAGGGGCTACTCATGTTCCCGTGGCAATGCACCAGAATGCACCCATTCTCATAGTGGTATAATAAAGTCCCGCGGTTACATCCTCATGGTCTCTGTGCATGCACCTGTGAGTATTTCCCCAGGAGATGGCTACAAGTGGGATTGCTGGGCCAAAGGATACGCGTGCAGCTTAAATTCCGAGACACCAAATGACCTTCCAGGAAGACTCCCGAACTAGGTCATTTCTAAAGCTGTTTCTGGCTTGCACATGTCTTTGACCTCTATTGAGGCAGAAGATGATACTTCTAGATCAGGCTTTTGACCTCTGTGAGTCTTAGTTTTCTTATCTGTAAGACTGGAAATCTGGCGCCAGCCTTGTGGTACGGTGGGTTAAGTCCCAGCCTGCAGCGTGCTGGCATCCCATACGGGCGCCGGTTCAAGTCCTGGATGCTCCTCTTCTGCTAATGTACCTGGGAAGGCAGCAAAGGATGGCCCAAATATTTGGGTCTCTGCCACCCTCAAGGGAGACCAGGATGGAGTTCCTGGTTCCTGGCTTCAATCTGGCCCATCCCTGGGTTTCTGACCATTTGGGGAGTGAACCAGTGGATGGAAGATGTCTCTCTCTCTCTCTCTCTCTCTCTCTAACTCTGCCTTTGAAATAAATAAATAAATCCTTAGAAAAACGTCTGGAAGGTGTGTTTGAAGGTGAGGGGTTCACACTGTCCTTGACCCGGGCTGGGGGATGCCTTCCCCAGCCCCTCATTTTGCACAATTCAGGACAAGCAACTTGGCAAGGAAAGAAGGGGGCCCTGGATCAGGCAACGGCTACATGTGGGGCCAGGTACTGGATCAGTGGCTTCTCAAAGGGCAGAAGGGGGACGCCCTCACCCCAGAGCACAGCTCCTCAGGCCTGGAGACATTTCTATCACTAGAGGGCCACTGCTGGCACCTAGTGCATGGGGGCAAGACAGACCACAAAATCCTACAATGCACAGGACGGCCCACACCACCCAGAACCATCCAACCCCTAACATCAACAGTGCTGAGAGCGAGAAACCCAGCCCAAGACTTATCAACTCACAACAAGTCTCACTCAAAGATGGGGAAACTGAGGCACAAAGAGACTGATGCCCCCAATCTTCCCCAGGCAGCTGACTGGCCAGCCCTTTAGCTGGGAGCTGGGCAGGGGCAAGAGGAGGTCGAGGCCAGGTGGCTGCTGCCCAGCCAGGTGGTCCTAGGAATCCCTGGCCCAAGTTTCACCTCCTGAACCCATCTAATGGCCCCAGGAAAATCACAGGGATGAGAGATTTTTCAGGGGGGACTTGGGTGCAGACCAAGAGGGAAGGGAGGGCATGTGGCTTGCTCAGGGCCTGTCCCAAGTTCCCCGAGCAAACCCGGTTATGCACCTGGGGTTCCTGCCACAGCTCTCACTCCAGGGTACTGCAACTGAGCTCACTGGCAATCCCGGGTCAACCAGGAATCTGGACAAAGCCTGGATTTGGCTGCAGGCTCGAGGCATAGCTCGTTCAGGGTGAGCAGGGAAGTGCAGTGAGAGGGACTAGGGGGCCGGCGGGGGAGGTGGGGGTCAGAGGGCGCCGAGCTCCAGCCCTGCTGCTTCCCAGGCCGCAGCAGCCACCCCCATGACGAGGACGACGGGGGCTCCGAAGTCCTTGCTGTCACTGACGACCGGGCCTGGTGTCCAGGACCCCGGAACCCCCTGGGGCCGGCTTTGTCAGCCCCAGCCTGGGTGACCTTGAGCCAGTCTCGTCCCCTCTCTGTGCCTGGGTGTTTGACTGTCAAATGCAGGGGCACCGACTGGAACCTAGGGGCTCTCTCAGTCCTCGCCCTGACCTCTTCCGGCCTCCAGAAACATGTCTCCCACACTCCACGCCCCGGTGCCCGTCTCCCAAGAACAAGGCCAGATTCACTGCCTGGCTCCTCCCTGCTCGCCCAGCGGGCCCCCTCCCCAGCCCGACTGCTACCCTCTGTCCCTGAGAGCGGCAGAGCCAGCTCTGTCCCCAGCGCAGCCCAGGGGCCCTCAGCATCCACCTTGCCTGGCCCAGTGCCCAGGGAATTCCACCAGGCGATGCCCACGGGCGGGGGAGGGGGCAGGCCTAGGGTGGGGGAATCCAGCCCTCTGGGCAGGGGGCCAGCAGCAGCCTTCCCAGCCACACAAGGCCACCTCCTCCAGGAGGTCACAGTGACTGCCCCGGGGGAGCACACACTGAACATAGCCTGTGTGCGTGGGCAGGGGTCCTGTTTCTCAGGCTGTCTCTGCTGTGAGTTCAGGGGATCCTGGACCCCAGTTTGAGGGGCTTGGGTCTTCCTAAGCCTTACTATACGGCCTCTGCCTCACCCAAGGCCAGGGGTGAAAGGGGAGGGGGAGACCGGGGAGGAGGACTGGAGTTGGGGTGAGGTGGGGAAAGTAGGGGCTGGGAGAGGTGGGGGGTGCTCCTGGGGGCATGATTGGGGTGGAGGGGTAAGAGAGGGGTGGGTGGAGGCGAGTGACTGTCAGGGACGGATGTCCGGACCCTGGCCGCCTTCCTGGCTGTGGAAGCCCTTGCCTTACTCCAGAAAGAGGGGACCCCAGACCCGCTTCCACGGGGTGGGGGGAGGCGGGCAGAGTCTCCGGGGAATGCGGTCTCCGCGGCGGGGCGCGGGGTGACTGGAGGAGTCTCTACCCCAGGGCGGCCTTGCTTCCTGGGGGCTTCTCTCCCCAGACCTGCATTTTCCGTGGGGTGGGGGGTGTGCACCGCCAGCTGTGAGCCGCGGAGACCCCCGCCCCTCTCGAGGGGGAGTGGGGGAGCCTAAACTTAGTATTTCGGGGAACGGGAAGGAACGGCAGAAGCTGGGGGGCCCCGGGCGCCGGCGGGGGCTGGGCTCCTCTCTGGGGGGCACGGTCGTTTCCAGGGGGTCCACCAGGGAGGGAGAGCGTCCCCCGAGCTGGGGTGAGGAGGAAGGGCCCATTTCTGAAGGGAAACCGAAGCCGTGTGCTCCCTGGGGTGCGAGAGACCCTGAGGTCTCCGGGCAGGCGAGCCGCGTCCGAGCAGGACGAGGGCCCGGTTCCTGAGAGAAGAGGCCCCGGGTTCGGCCCCTCGCTGGGGCCAGAGCCGGGGGACCCTCCGAGAGGCCCGCCCCACGCGCCCCGGCGCCTCGCCCTCACCTCCAGGCCTGGCTCGGGTCCGCGGGCTCCGGCTCGCGCGCTGCGCGCCCTGCGCTCCGGCTGCGCCCGCGGTCTGCTCGGCTCCCCCAGCGACTCGCCGGCCACCCGGGCTCCGCCGAGCCGCCGCAGCCAATCAGCGCCGTCGGCCCCGGGCCTCGCTCGCGCCTCAGCCAATGGGCGCTCCCGCCACGGGCCGCCGCCCCCGGGGGAGGGGGGAGGCGGGCCGGGGGCAGAGTCCGGCCTCCCCGGGGCTGGGGCGGGCTAGGGAGACGCGGGCTGGGCCAGGGGTCCCGAAGGAGGGGCCGCGAGGGCCGGGGGCGAGGTCGCCCCTCGAGTTTGAGCGGGGCGGGGATGGGGTCCCGTTCCTGAAGAGGGGGTGCCTCTATGTAGGTTGTCTTGACCTGGATCTTCACTAAGTCTCTCGGCCCCTTCTTGGGACCTTGCCCTGCATCTCTGCCCGCCCCCCCACCCCCCACCAGGAGTGAGACCTCGGTTCCTTCTGCGTGGTCTTCCGCTTCCCCGGTGCTAAATGGGGACAGCAGTGGTCATACCTTCTTCATGGATGTAAATGGGACGCTGGATGTGACGAGGGGCATTTGTGAAAACTACTTTATACTAAGGGGTGAGTGGCTGATAGCCCGGTGGCTTTCTGAGGGTATTTGGAAAGGGGATGCAATCTCTCAAGGGTAAAATCGAGGACACAAGAAACTGCCCATCAAAGCAAGCTCAGGGGGCGGGCGTTGAGCGCAGGGTTAATGCCTGCATTGCAAGTTGGAGTGCCTGGGTTTGACCCGGTCTGCTCCCAGCTCCAGCTTCCTCTCACATGCACCCAGGCAGGCTGCAGCTGTGAGGACCCAAGGACCAGTCCCTACCACCCCCGGGGCAGACATGGAGTGACTTCCAGGCTTCTGGGGGCGGTCTGGCCAAGTCTCAGCTGCTGGGGGCTTTGGGAGAGTCCACTGGCAGGTGGAAGACCTCTGTCTCTCTGCCTTTCAAATAAGTAAATAATTTAAAACAGAATGAAGCATGCAACCATCAAGTGTGATGACTGACACTTCTAGACCTTAGGCCAAGAAAGAACGCGGTGGGATTGTCCCGCCCCAGCCTCGTGGCGGTCACTGCTTCCTCGGCTGGCTGCACTCCTGCAGGGCTGTGAGACCCCCACTGCCTCTCGTCTGGGAATCCAGGCTGCCTGATCTCTGATGAGATGAGAAAGTTTGGAGTCCCAGGAATGAAGGAACTGGGAGAAACAGAAAGTAAACAAATCACACACACACACACACACACACACACTCACACACCTGCCAAACCATTCCCCTCCTGTGCAATCCGCGGCCATGAACCCAAAAGAAAAAAATGAACAGAAACAATTCAGGGGGACAGACAGCACAATTGCTGGGCTGGGGCTGGGGCTGGGGCTGGGCGTCTTTGCCAGTCTCTCCGTTGCGTTCATCCTCTATGGGGCCTTGCGAGTCTCAAAGCCCACGCTGTGTGGATAACGCCCTGTGTCGCCCAAGGCTTCCGGAAGAAACCAGTAGTCAAGGCAGGTGGGTCAACACAAAGGCCACCCAGATGGTCTCATGTTTGTCGTGATCAAGGACGTATATGCCCCATGGCTGGTGGGAGGAGGGTCCCAGCCTACAGGGGATTCCTGCGGAAAATCCTAAAGGCCACTTAACCCGTTATGATAAAAAGCTTTATGCATTTGAAAGGCGGAGTGCAAGAGAGAGAGAGAGACATTTCCACCCACTGGTTCACTCCCCAAATGGTCCCAATAGCCAGGGTTGCGCCCGGCTGAAGCCAGGAGCCAGGAGCTCCACCAATGAGGATGGCAGGGACTCAGGTATGTGGGCCATCTCCTTAGGGGAAGCCGGATGGGAAGTGGAGCAGCCAGGACTCGGCCGGCCTGACCCGCTGGACCACAACACTCACCCCTGTGGGTTTGCCTTTGGACCCAGTGACCCAAGCTGTGTGAACTCCTAAAACAAGCAAGAGTGCACAAGGGTAATGGCAAAGTGATTTACTGTCATTTTGTCCACCATGGCCAAAACCTGGAAACCACTCAGCTGTGCAAGGGGAGCTAGCGAGGGAAACCTGTTGTGTGAAATTGAACAATAAGCGTAGGTGTTGAATACTGAATGATACAGAAGGTATCTCACAATCAAAGATGTTTAAAAACCAGCGTACTGGGGGCCAGTGCTGTGGCATTGTGAGTACAGTCACCACCAGCGGTGCTGATATCCCATACGGGCTCCAGTGCAAGACCACGCTGCTCCACTTCCGATCCAGCTCCCTGCTGGTGCACTTAGGAGAACAGTGGAGGATGGCCCAAGTGCTTGGGCCCCTGCACCCACATGGGAGACCCAGAGGAAGCTCCTGGCTCCTGGCTTCTGATCAGCCCAGCTCTGGCCATCATGGCCATTTGGGGAGTGAACCAGCAGGTGAAAGATCTCTCTCTCTCTGTGTCCCCCCACCTCTCCGTAACTCTGCCTTTTAAATAAATGAATAAATCTTTTTTTTAAAAAAGCCCAGCATATTTGATACTGTCTTACTGCTAAATCTAGAGAAGTAGTTCAGTGCCGTCTACCGGAACGTTCTGTGAGGGGAAATATTCTGGATCTGTGTGACTCCCACACGTAGGCATCCATCACTTGGGATGACTGGTTGGCTGAGGAACTGAATTTTTTTTTTTTTTTGACAGGCAGAGTGAGACAGTGAGAGAGAGACAGAGAGAAAGGTCTTCCTTCCACTGGTTCACCCCCAAATGGCCACTATGGCCAGTGCTTCTTCCTGGTCTCTCATGTGTGTGCAGGGCCCAAGCACTTGGGCCATCCTCCACTGCCTTCCCGGGCCACAGCAGAGAGCTGGACTGGAAGAGGAGCAACTGGGACAGAATCCGGCGCCCCGACTGGGACTAGAATCTGGGGTGCCGGCGCCGCAGGCAGAGGATTAGCCTACTAAGCCACAGCGCCGGCCAGAACTGAATTTTTAATAGTACTTAATTTTAAGTTTAATAGTCACATGTACAGTTATAGCCAACTAGCTAGCTAGTTAGAATGAGGGAAAAAAATGCATGCCCATTAGTAGAAACAGTACTGGGTACTGAAATTGTGGGCGATTCTGTTTTTTACTTTATTTGTATATTTCTAATTATTTATCTATATTTGCTAATGTCTAATCATTCGACCATGAATATATGTGTATATAATTTCTGCACTCAGAATAAAATTAAAATGGAAAACAAAAAACCAAGTGTCTAAGCTAGAGGTTATCAAACCGTAGCCAGTGGGCCCAACTCAACTCAGGAGCTACCTGTTTTTGTAGGACCTGTAAGGTGAGTTTTCTATCTTAAATAGTTGGGGAAAATCAAAAGGAAGACACAGGGCAATTATATGAAACTCACGTTTCAGTGTGCGCAAAGCGTCGTTGGGACCCGCCATCATCTGGGGTGCTGCAATGGCGGAGCTGAGAACCTGACAGCCTCTTCTCGGAGAAATGTGCTGCCTCCTTACCCGAGGCACGTGGCGTCGCTGAGTCAGGCCACCACGCAGCGAGCACCCAGCGTGGGCCAGGCCCCGGCGCTCTGCTCCGCTCGGCTCGGCTCGCCTCGGGGAAGGAGGGCCTGCCCGCTGTCTGGCTCAGGAGGGGGTGGGAGGGCTGTTTAGAGCCAGGTGCTTTGCAAGCTGAGGCCCTAATAGCGTCATTGTGCCACTTTTGAAGAAAACTGGCAGCAGGTGCAGAGCCCTTTTGCATTCGCTTCTCTTGCATTTTCTACTGTTGCCCTGTTTTCCTCCAGGGCTGCAGGTGAATTCCAGAAAATGCCAAGACTGAGGGTAGCTGGGGCCTGGGAGGAGGGCTCACCTGGGACCTGTCCCTACAAGGGAGCAGCTCCGGCAGGCCGGGCTCCTGCTGCACTGCTGTGGGGAGAAATAAAAACAGAGTATGAGAACTGAGTGGCGCCAGGGGTCTGACCCAGCAGTCCCGCTCCTAGGTATGCGTCTAAACAGCGCTATTCACAAAGGCACAAGGTGGAAATAAGTCAGATCCATTAACGGGTGAAAGGGTTCGTCAATCGCGGGCTGTGCATACAGCAGAATATTATTCAGTGACAAAAAGGAAGGAAGCACTTAATGAATGCTGTCTCCTGGAGGAATCTCGAAAACAAAGAGCACACCCCCATCTCTACGCAGCGGCCAGAACAGGAGGGCCACAGCAGTCGGCAGATGAGCGGTGGCGGGGACACGAGGCTGGTGGGTAATGAGGAGTGACTGCTGAGTGGGTGTGGATGTCCTTGGGGGGAGAGGCAAATGCCCTGGACCAAGACAGTGATGCCGGCTGTGCAACACTGCGAAGCTAACCCTAACGCCGCTGATGTTTCCACTTAACAGCGTCGAAATGGCTCCCTTTGTGTTATGTGTTTTGCCATAATAAAAACAGTGTCTGCTGCACGGGTCGTTGGGTAGGATAGAGAGAGAAGTTTGTTGCTGGTCCCTGGGGGTTACTTATGCATTGGCAGTGGCCATTGTTACTAAGTTTTATCAGGCTACCTGCTTGGTTGTGGGAGGCTGAGCAGAGCTTAGTCATTCCCTCAGTCATCTTTCCCTCCACGCCATCATCCATCCATCTGTCCATCCATCCATCCACCCATCCATCCATCCATCCATCTGTCCAAACATCCATCCATCCATCCATCTGTCCATCTGTCCAAACATCCATCTATCCATTCTCCCATCCATCTGCCCATCCACCCATTCATCCATCCAGCCAGCCAGCCAGCCCATCATCCATCCATCTGTCCAAACATCCATCCATCCACCCACTCATCCATTCATTCATCCACCCATCCACCCATCCACCCATTCACCCATTCATCCATTCATTCATCCACCCATCGACCCATCCACCCATCCATTCTCCCAGGCATCCACACAACTATCCATTCACCCATCAGTTCATCCATCCAATCATGCATGCATCCATCCATTGCCCCTGCTGTGTGCCAGGTGCCCAGGTGTTCTAGGTGTTGGGGATTTGAGATCTTACCCCTGTAGAACCTTCTATTCTGGTGCTGGGAAATGGGGCATGAAAAGGCAAACCTATAAAGAAGGAAGCTACTTTCTCATAACACGACGGTGTGCCCAGGCTCAGGATGAGCACATGAATCGTGATGGTCAGGGGGTCGTCCGAAAGACGGCGCCATTTGATTTGCAGCAGAAACGCTAACAGGGAGTCTTTTATGGCATCGCCTTTGTGCTTATCCCCCTGCATTTCGTCCTTTGAGGAAGAAGACCCGGGGCATGCCTGCAGCTCTCCTTCTCACAACAACCCTGCAAAGGGGGAGACAGCGTGGGTGAGCAAGCCAGGCTCACACCCAGCTCACCCCAGGCACGGCACAGCTTCACCCCGCTGCCACCACGCTGGCCGGGGCCTCACCACAGTGCAGCTCCTCGTGTAGCTCAGGACACCACAGAAGAACAGGAAAACTACGGCGCCCCTACTGGCACCTGCATCCCCACCGGGCTTCCGAGCGGCAGCAAAGGTGCACACAGAGCAGCCCCGGCCAGCAAGGACCCTGCTCACACCGTCCGTGGTGCCCATGTCGGTGTGTGTGTGCAGGAGTCTGACGCGTCCTCCGTCTGGCTGCAGTTGCCCTATGTAGTCTCCCCAGTCCTAATGGCCAATACAGATGGCCCCGACTTGCTACAGTTCAATGTTTTGACTTCACGATGGTGCAAAAGCAACACACACTCGGTACAAACCTTCCAATTCTGACCTCTTCCCAGGCTAGTGATGGTAGCATGAGGCTGTCTTATGATGCCGGTGGCAGCAGTGAGCCTCAGCTCCTGGCCGGAAATTGATGACTCCATCACTGTAGCATCTCCAGGAATCATTACAGTTCAATGTTTCAAACACCTTCAGGCCTCGAGTGCTGCAGCCCTGGCAATGCTGAGTGGCTATGCAATCATTTCAGTAGAGTTCTATACATTTTATGAGATATTCAACACTTTGTTCCAAAATAAGCTTTGTGTTAGGGGAGTTTGCCCAACCATAGAGAAAGGCAATTGTTCTCAGCACGTTTGAGATAGGCTAGGTTAAGCTATGATATTTAGCAGCTTAGGTATATTAAATGCATTTAAAATTTTTTTCTATTATTTGTTTGAAAAGCAGAGTGACAGAGAGGGAGAGACAGCGAGACAGATCTTGTATCTGCTGGTTTATTCCCCAAATGGCTGCAACAGCCGGGAGTGTGCCAGGCCAAAGCCAGGAGCCAGGAACTCCGTTCTGGTCTCTCACATGGGTGGCAGGGGCCATCATATGCTAGGGCCATTAGGAGGAAGCTGAACCGGAAATGGAGCAGCCGAGACGCTACCTAGCTCCCTGATATGGGATGCCGGTATTCCAAGTGGCAGCTTCCCCTTCTGGGCCACAACGCCAGCACCTCACCACACCATATAATGCATTTTTGGCTTACGAAATAACGATGGCTTTCTCAGGACATAAGCCCGTCGTAAGTCCGGGAGCACCTGCACATGCCCGGGGCGTCTCAGACGGAGGGTGGTTTCTCTCTTGTCTCAACTGCTGGAAGAAATATCTCAGCGTGGAGTCTTTTCTGGGATCTTTGAAGACTGCGTTCCTAACAGTGATTGGCGCACAGTAGGCGCTCTGTGAAGTCTTACCCACTCACTGTGTGCAGGACGCCCAGGGCGGCGCTGACGCGTCCCGCCGCTCCCTCGGGGAGCTCCTGGCCCCACGGAGCTGTCCAGCAGTTGCCTGCTGAAACTTTGCGGAAGAGAAAACCCAAGCAGAGATCTACGCCTTCCCCTCCAGGGTCAGCACATCCAAATGCCCTTTCTCCCCCTCATCCTCATCTCTCCCCTCCCCGCAGACTAAGGCAGATGCAAACCAGGAGAGAGTAGGACACAGTAGTTAGTTACACCCTCAAACTAAAGTTACAGAGATCTGGGTTCAAGTTCTGGTTGTGACAATGAAGACTTGCATAGGGGCCGGCGTAGTGGTGCAGCAGGTTAAGCAGCTGCCTGCGATGCAGGCATCACATATGAGCACCAGTTCACATCCCGGCTGCTCTATTTCCAATCCAGCTCCCAGTGCACCTAGGAAAACAGCAGAAGATGGCCCAAGCTTGGGCCCCTGCCACCCACATGGGAGACCCAGATGGAGTTCCAGGCTCCTGGCCCAGCCATCACAGCCATTTCGGGAGTGAATCAGCAGATGGAAGATCTCTCTCTCTCTCTCTCTCTCTCTCTCTGCCTCTGCCTCTGCCTCTGCCTCTGCCTCTGCCTCTGCCTCTCTGTAACTCTGCCTTTCAAATAAATAAATAAATAAATGTTTAAAAAACATTAAGGCCGGCGCCGTGGCTCAACAGGCTAATCCTCCACATGTGGCGCTGGCACACCGGGTTCTAGTCCTGATCAGGGCGCCGGATTCTGTCCCGGTTGCCCGTCTTCCAGGCCAGCTCTCTGCTGTGGCCCGGGAGTGCAGTGGAGGATGGCCCAAGGCTTGGGCCCTGCACCCCATGGGAGACCAGGATAAGTACCTGGCTCCTGCCTTTGGATCAGCGCAGTGCGCCGGCCACAGCGCGCCGGCCGCAGCGGCCATTGGAGGGTGAACCAACGGCAAAGGAAGATCTTTCTGTCTCTCTCTCTCTCTCACTGTCCACTCTGCCTGTCAAAACAAACAAACAAACAAACAAACAACAACAACAAAAAAAAAAACAAAAAAACCCACTTCTGACCTGTCCCTTCCAGGCTCAGCAGGCTCAGGTGGCCAAAGAGGACCCCAGGCTGTCCAGGTGGTGCACACAGAGGAACAAGAAATGCCAGGCAGGCACTGGCTCCTCCTCTTCTTCCTCCTCCATCATTATCATTTTTGGCCATTGTTAAGGGTTTTAAAAGAAAAACTTTTAAAAATGTTATTTATTTGAAAGACAGAAATACAAAGAGAGAAGGGAGGGGGGTGGAGATCTTCTATCTGCTGGTTCACTTCCCAAATGGCTGCAACAGCCAAGGCTGGGCCAGGCTGAAGCTGGGAGCCAGGAGCTTCTTCCAGGTCTCCCACATGGGTGCAGGGGCCCAACGACTTGGTCTATGTTCTGCTGCTTTCCCAGGCCATCAGCAGGGAGCTCAATCAGAAAGGGGCAGCTGGGACTCGTACTGGCGTCCATGTGGGATGCCGGCACTGCTTAACTTCTTTTTCTTTCTTTCTTTCTTTCTTTCTTTCTTTCTTTCTTTCTTTCTTTCTTTCTTTCTTTCTTTCTTTTTTTAAGATTTATTTATTTATTTAAAAGGCAGAGTTACAGAGAGAGAGGCAGAGGCAGAGGCAGAGAGAGAGAGAGAGAGAGAGAGAGGTCTTCCATCCTCTGGTTCACTCCCCAGGTGACCGCAACGGCAGGAGCTACACTGATCTGAAGCCAGGAGCCAGGAGTTTCTTCTGGGTCTCCATGTGGGCGCAGAGGCCCAAGGACTTGGCCCATCTCCTACTGCTTCCCAGGCCATAGCAGAGAGCTGGGTCAGAAAAGGAGCAGCTGGGGCTAGAACTGGTGCCCATATGGGATGCTGGCGCCGCAGGCAGAGGATTAATCCACTGTGCCACAGTGCCGGCCCCTGCTTAACTTCTTCAACTTCTAAGCCACAGCGCCCCCTCTCCACCCACCCCCCCAAAGCCCTTTTTAAATGACACATAAAAATTGTAACTATTCATGGAATACCCTGTCATACTCTGATACCTGGATGCTTTGTGCAGTGTCCAATCAGCATCTATAGGAATCTTCAGAAAACACATGAAAAAATAGAAGTAAAAGATAAGCTCATTTTGGTGCATAAGAATGTTGAAGTCCATGCATAGATTTTTCACAATGTACATTTTTTCATAAACTTCTTGAAGACCCCTCATATATCCAGAAAAATCTATAATTTCTTAGTCATGGAAACATTCAAATCCTTTCTCCTAGCTTTCGTGAAATACACAGGCTGCTCTCATTATCAGCAGCCAGGCTACTGTGCAACAGAACACCCTCGGCTGAGGCTTTCGATGCCTCTCCACTGGGCTGTCATCTGGTCTCCTCTGTCAGAGCACGGATCCACCTGTCACTCATCGATCGGAGCGTCCATTTGCGAGCCTGCTCACCTGCTTGGTCATCCTCACTCCTCTCCCACACTCTCCAGAACCGCTGGCACCAGGTAGCCAGTGATCTGCTCCAGGGATGGCTCCACCCGACCAGGCAGCTTCTGGGGCCAGGGCCTGGGTCCGACTCCTCTTCTGTGCCCAGCCCCAGGCCACAGCAGGGCCCAGGCCGTGCTTGACTGAGCTGGAGTGAATGAGCTCCTTTCTGAACTGAGCTCTCTGTGAAGGTCCAGGCTTTGTGGGATCCGGACACTGGTGCTTCCAGAGCCTCTCCCGCAGGAAGAGTCGGTGGGGATGACCCCTGGGGGTGCTGGGAGTTCTCGGACACGCCGTCTACACCAACGCTCCTCCTCCTGCTGGATTCAGGGGTAGCACCCTGGGGGTGCTGGGAGTTCTCGGACATGCCGTCTACACCAGCACTCCTCCTCCTGCTGGATTCAGGGGTAACACCCTGGGGGTGCTGGGAGTTCTCGGACACGCCGTCTACACCAACGTTCCTCCTCCTGCTGGATTCAGGGGTAGCACCCTGGGGGTGCTGGGAGTTCTCGGACACGCCGTCTACACCAACGCTCCTCCTCCTGCTGGATTCAGGGGTAGCACCCTGGGGGTGCTGGGAGTTCTCGGACACGCCGTCTACACCAACGCTCCTCCTCCTGCTGGATTCAGGGGTAGCACCCTGGGGGTGCTGGGAGTTCTCGGACACGCCGTCTACACCAACGCTCCTCCTCCTGCTGGATTCAGGGGTAGCACCCTGGGGGTGCTGGGAGTTCTCGGACACGCCGTCTACACCAACGCTCCTCCTCCTGCTGGATTCAGGGGTAGCACCCTGGGGGTGCTGGGAGTTCTCGGACACGCCGTCTACACCAGCACTCCTCCTCCTGCTGGATTCAGGGGTAGCAGCGGGAGAGCTTAGTGTGGAAGGCCCCCGTCTCCTGCTGGCTCACGGAGGCAGCTCCTGAGTGGCTGTCACCAGGGGGCCAGGCCCAGCCCCACTGCTGCTCCCCGGATGCCAGCAGTGCCGGGGTGGGGAGACCTGCTGTCGCATATGTCCTCCAGTTTGGCAAAAGCACCCATTACACGGTGAGCAGACTGACCCTGGGCCTCAGTTTCCTCATCCACAAAATGGGCGTAAAGAAAAACAGGATGTTGACCCAGCAGGGCCGGGGGGAGGGTCCAAGGAGAGAAGCTTGGGACTGAGTTGGGATTGTGAGGACCCCCTCCCCCCAGTCTCTGGATTTGAGTCCTGAACTCTCCCCCATGTGGCTGCCCTCCTCCTGGGATGTGCAGGTATGCGTTGTCATAGAAACCGCTCAGGGAAAGTGCACTTAAGAGCTCACTGATTTCTTTTTTAACTCCCCAAAATAACCCACCCTGTCAGTCAAGTAACACTCGGGCCCAGGTTAGACACGCGAGGTTGTTTTAGCTTCATTAACGGTTCTGCAAGGCACCTGCTGGGCAATTTCACCGTCCCAAGGCAGGCAGTTAACAGGACCGCGACAGCGAGTGACAGTAACAGTGGTGATGATGATGGGCGTTGCTAACATGTACCCACCCCACCCCCTGCAGCAGGCTGGACCCTGGTGCTTTTCCAGCATCGTCAAGGGCAACCTTGAGAACTGTGTGCTGCTGGCCCATTTCACAGACCCGGAAGCTGAGGCTGGGAGAGGCGAGTGTGGGTGCAGCCTGGGTGCAGACGCCAGGCACCCTGTTGTGAACGCCGAGCTTTACAGCCTCTCGGGAACCACAGAAAGGGGGTGTGCAGAGAAGGCCCAGCCCCTTTGATCGCCAGGCCCCATGATCCAGACCGCCAGTTTCAGCCTCTTTCCGTGGTGAGCGCTGCAGCTGGACGCTCTGCCCCTCGCCCTTGGAGCCCCTCCTGGTCATTCCCACCTGCCCCTCCCCCTGTGGAAACGCTCCCGTGTGGCTCCCTGCAGCCTGAGGAAGGCAGAAGGCGGCTGTGGCCCCTTCCGCCCTGGCACGTGGGACCATGGCAGAGCGTGGGTTCTCGCCCACGGGATGCTGGGTGGGCTTCACACAACGTCCACCCCAGGCAGGGACCAGCCCGCTTCCAGCGGGACCCCTGCCCTTGAGACCACTGTGCCCTGTGACTCTAGCAGCCCACATAAGCCTCTGAGCTGTAGTTTGCCCACCTCGGAAATGCGTGCAGCATGGCTGTGCAGAACCACAGAGAAACGAGATCAACGGTGAAGGGTCAATAAGTGATAACTTGATCAGAATAGGGGAGTCATGTTGTGCCACTGTATAACAGAGAGCAGGTTAGTTAGGGCCCCCGGAGAGTGGCTGGGACCCCCCAGTGTGGCCAAGGCGGCCACTGGCAACTGTGCCTCGCACGTCTGCCGATGCATCCTGCTGTTGATCCATGAGGCTGGGGCGCCACCTGGTGGTGAGTCCTCCCAGGAGCCGGCTGGGACAGGACGCGCCAGGAACGTGCTCCCTGGGGCTCCAGCCTGCAAACCTGGAGGAGAAAACCACCTGGCTCTGAGGAGACCAGAAGCCAGGAACAAACTCGGCCCGGTCTCCACTGCAGGCTGGGCCAGAGCAAGGAGCCCTGGCGGCTCTGGGCCTCCATTCAAGTCCTGCCTCCCGGCACAGGTTCCTTCGCTCAGCACAGCAGCTCCCAGCCGGCTCTCTGCTTCCCTGCACCTACTTTACTTTGGTCTGAACATTTTTTTTAAAGCCCATTCGCGTCTTGCATGAGCTTTCTGGAGACCTCTGTTGCACGTGGACGGGAGCTGCCACCCGCTGCACCTGCACGACGCCCAGCCTCATCGCTGGCGGGTCTGCCCACTCCTGGGCTCAGGGCCGCTCTCTGGTGGGCCTCTGAGATGTCTTTGGGGATCCCCCTCCCCTCGAGTGTGGGCTGGACTCTTGACTCACTTGCAAAGGCCGGAAGAAGGCAGCAGGGCTGGGTGGCACTTCTGAGATCGGGTCCTAACAAGGCTGGTTCCCGTCCCGCGGGTGCTGTGCACTCGCTCGCTCGCTCGCTCTCTGGCTATTCTCGTGTGTTCACTCTGATGGGGCTGCGCCTTGTCCCAGTTTTTGGAAGCTGCCAGGGCCAGGCCCACGTGGCAGGGAAATGACCAAGTCTGCAGTGTCCAGCCAGGGACGCGCTGCATCCTGCCTTCTACCCCCCGAGAGAGAGCCCCGAGGTGCAGAATCCCCCAACCCTCAGGAAGAGGCTCAGCAGGTTCCAGTCAGCCCCACCCCCTTCCCGCCCAGGTGGCTGGGTTTCTGTACCAGACGAATGGGCTGGGAACACAGGTGAGATTCGAGGTGGGGCCGACTGTGGCCACACCCTCCTCCAGAACCTGGACGCACCCAAGTCCCAGTTAGGACAACCAGATGACGCGCATCTTCAGCCACTTCTTGCCTCTACACATCCAGGTCCTCACAGCCCCAGGCCTGCCTGATGGATGCTGGCCCTGCACACCGCATGTCTTTCTAGAACTTCGGGCCGACACTGATTGATCTTCCCACACAGGCTGCCAAGCCGCACCTTAGGAGTTTGGGTTTGGGGCCGACATTGAAGGGTTGAAGCTCCAGTATCCCGTTGCTCCACTTCTGATCCAGCTCCCTCCTGATGCGCCTGGGAAAGCGGTGAAAGATGGCCAGGTCCTGGGGCCCCTGTGCCCACGTGGGAGACCCACAAGAAGCTCCTGACCTCAGATCGGCTCAGCTCTGGCCGTTGTGGCCATTTGGGGAGTGAACCAGTGGATGGAAGACCCACTCCCCCTGTAACTCGGTTAATACATAAATCTTCAAAAAACAGTTTGGCTTGATCCACCTGCCAATACGTGCCTGTGTCTGTGTGTACTTAGATTTCTGTTGTATTTCCAGTAAACACACACACACCCACACCCACACACCCAGACTTGTAAAATATGTGTGTGTAGCATAAAGGGCAAAGTCTCTCACCAGGTCAACCCGAGGTTAACGGTGTGCTGTGTAAGCTCCAGGGTTCAAACCCTGGCTCCATCCCTCAGCACTTACATGACCTGGCCTCAGTCTCCCCATCTGCAGAATGGGCTCCGCACTATGTGTTGCTGGAGGACCCAGCGAGCCGTGTGCGCCCTGCCCAGGGCAGCTGGATCCACGGCCAGCAGTCTGGCCCCCCAGGAGCTCCCATAGCAGCACCCTGCCCCAGAACTCCCGGTAAACCCAGGACCACCAAAGCTCATTTCCTGCACTGACAATCGCCCTCCCCTGCCCTGCCGCACGGCCTGGCTCTCGCAGAAGACGCGTCCCCCACATCACCGCCCCTGTGTCTGAGGCCGACTTTGTACACAGGGGTACTCCTGGGCCAGGCGTCTCCAGAGGGGCTGGTGCCGGTGGCCTGGCGACGCCGTGTCCGAGGCTTCTCCACTCCACACTCACCTCCACAGGCTCGTGTTGGAAGTGATGGGGAAGCAGCTTGAATCAGCCAAGCTCTGATTAAGGCTTTATTGCATCGAGCAGCTGAAGGAGGCATTTTTATCAAGATTTATGCATTTGAAAGGCAGAGTGACAGAGGAGTAGATCACCTGTCCACGCGTTCACTCCCCAAATGGCTGCAACACCCGGGTCTGGGCCAGGATGAAGCCAGGAACTCCGTCCGGGTCTCCCGGGGTAGCAGGGACCCAAGCACTTGGGCCGTCTTCTGCTGTCTGCCCAGGCACATTAGCAGGAAGCTGGAGAGGAAGTGGACTAGCTGGGATGGGATGCAGGCATTGCCATGTGGCAGCCAAACCCACTGTGCCAGGGCGAGGGCCCTACATACAGGCGTACACTAACGCCCAACCAGGGTAAACCTAGCTCCTCACTTAACACTTCTTCATGATGAGAACATCGAATATCCCAGCTCTTTAAATGAACACAGTCATAACTACAGTTGTCACTCTACTGCCGGCGGATCCCAGAACTTACTCCATCTGGTTACAATTTAGTGCCTATTAACCAATCTTCCCTGGCCTCTGGGGACCGCCACGGCACGCTAACTTCTCCAAGTTCACTTTCCTTGATGCCATCTGTGGGTGAGATCACGTGGCACTTGTCTACTTGTCTTCAGTTTCGTCTACTCAACCCCTGACGTCCAGTTTCATCCCTGCTGTTACAAACGAGGAAAATCTTTATGGCTGAGAGTATTCCATTTATTTACACCATTTACCTGGTGTAATTTCCACGGAACCTCCTAAGGAAGGAGTCTCGCCGTTCCACAGACGAGCAACCCAGGTGCAGAGAGGCAGGTCAGCCTGCAGATTCGAGGCAGAATCAGGATCCGAACCCTGTCCAACTCCGGGGAGCGCTTATCCAAAGAGACGCCACAGCCTTGCTCACCATGGCGTGGTCTCGAGCATCGCCAGTGTCCCAGCGGATCTGCACGGGCCTGGTCTGAGCAGTGCTGGGGACCGTGGCGTCACACTGGTTCCAACAAATCCTTCCTGCACAGGCTCCAGCTAACCAAGCCCCTCCCTTGGGCCATGCATCTCCCTGAGAATGCCGGACCTCTCACACACACACGCACACACACTCTGCCGGCCTGGGTGGTACCAAAATGCTAACGGTCTGCAGACTCCGCACCACACTGCCAATGGCGCGAAGGGCGTGCCCCGGGGGTGGAATCTGGTGATCCTGTGAGTTACAGTGGATCAAGATTAACTCCGGGCTCCGCTCAGCCAGGCTTTCAGGCCCAGTGGTTCAGACATGAGCAGCTCGCGCTAATGCGCCAGGTCAAAGTGATGACAACTCTATTGCTGGGTGCCAACTTCATTTATGGGCTTGTCCCCAGGAGTGCTAGGACAGCGGCACCACTGGTGCACTGGCCAGCCGGCTGCGGGCTGCGTGGCAGGGTGTGCCTGGAGGACCTGCTGCTGCTACGCCCCAGACGAGCCGCCATCTGCTCCATCAGGTCAAGGCTAAGGCACGGTGGTGGCAGGAGCTGTGGGGACCCGAGTGCAGCCTACATGACCACGCACACACTCCCAGGCCTGGGGTTCGAGCGCAGGTGTTGAGGTCGTGGGGCATACGCCATGCTGCTGGCCCGGGGACCGCCGTGGGGGTGTAACAAGGGTGTGGACCCAGGAGGCAGGCTGACACGGGTTCCAAACTCTACTCTGCTCTTGACAGTTGTGTGACACACAGCAAGTGGCTTAATTTCTCTTATGTAAAATGTTTGTCTTTCAGGGCCTTTTTTTTTTTTTTTTAAGATTTAAATCAGTTATAGACAAGGAGCGGGAGGGAGGGAGATCTTCCACCTACTGCTGGTTCATTTCCCAGATGGCTGGGGTTCACCTGGGTCTCTCATGAGGGTACAGGGCCCAAGGACTTGGGCCACCTGCTGTTTTCCCTGGCACATTAGCAGGGAGCTGGATTGGAAGCGGAGCAGCTGGCACTTGAACTATGGGATACCAGCATTGCGGGCAGCGGCTTTCCCTGCTGCGCCACAGCGGCGGCCCCCTCCCGGGGTCTGAGACTCAGAGACAACGTCCGGCTTCCTCCTGCTCGTGCTGGCCTCCCCTGCGTCTCGGCCTCAGAAGGGACACACTCTTTGCAGAAGTAGCCAGCTCTCTTCTAACGGGTCAGAACTACTCCGCCCCAGCGCTGTCGCATGCTGGGTTGGGGCCTTCTCTGCTGTGGGGACCCCTGTGCACTGCAGCAAAGTCCCTGCCTGGACCACTGGACACCGCCGTCTCCCCTACACGCCACAACCGACAATGTCTCAGGGCGTTGCCAAATGGCCCCGGAAGCAAAACACGCTATGATGCGCACACACATTCATTCCCAGTGCTCCCAGCACCCGTCCAGCACCACACGCTGTCCCAGGTCCTATGCCAGGGATGTGGTGACGCTTAAAACCAGGGGAGGGGCAGCGGGGGGCTGAGCTACTGCCAGAGATGTGAGCACCAGTTCAAGTCCCGGCCACTCCACTTCTGATTCGGCTCCCAGCTTATGTGCCTGAGAAAACAGACGGTGCCATCACGTGGGCCCTGCCCCATGTGAGGCCGGATGGAATTCCACGCACCTGGCCTCAGCCCGGAATACCCCTACTGTTGTGCCCATTTGGGAGTGAAACAGCAATGGACGTTCTCTAACTCTGCCTTAAAAATAAGTTAAATCTTAAAAAAAAAAAAAAAAAAGACAAACAAGGTCCCTGACCTCATAAAGATTTTATTCCTTTTGCAGCCTCAGTCTTCTCAACTGTGAAATGGGCACAGGCAGGCAACTGACCTCCCCAACTTGTTGGGAGGGTGAAATGAACTTAGCTTTCAAATTCTTAGTCCCTGAGGAGGAGCCGGCATGAGCAGGGACTGCAGGAGCCAGCGGGAAACCTGGGTGGAGAGGGGCAGGCAAGGAGGGGCCGTGTCGGCCCATGGTGCAGTGTGCTGCAGGGTGAGGGTGGGTGGGGGGAGGGGCTGCAGGGAGGGCCAAGCGGGAAAAGGGGATAACAGGAGAGGCAGACGGGAGAGGACATGGAGTGAGGTCAGGGAGGGGTGGGCTGGGGCAGAGGCAGAGCAGTTCACAGAGGGGGTGGGGGGTGGGAGTGAGCCAGGGCGAAAGGGAGACCCGGGCAGCCGCACGCCGAGGCTGAGCACACTTGGTTTTGGTTAGAAAGGGTTAAAGTCAAAACCCAGGCCAAGGCCTGGTTGGTCCTACTCCTCCTCGCCGGTGGCTGGAGCACAAGTCTGGAGGAAGGTGAGGCTCTGGTGTCCAGCGGTGCCGTTACACTGGCTGTGGCGCGGACACAGGTGGATGGCTGGCAGAGGGCAGGTGGGAACACCTGTGTGGCCACGGCCCCTGTCCAGCGAGGTGTGTGCCTGAAGCAGCTGACGCGAGAGGAATTGGACATCTGCTCCAAGGGACCACGCGACGCACAAGAGACCGGGCGGCTGCCTCGGCCCGGGCAGGGCGGGGACGCGCTCTGGCCGCAGCTGGGGGGGGGGGGGGGGCGGCAGGCCCAGGGAAGCAGCTTGGGCCCCATGAGGTACACGGAACGTGATTTTTAAATGATGGCCTCTCGCACGTGACTGGTGAGCGTTGATTTTACCGGAAATACAGGACTAGAACCATGGAGAAGCCGTGCCTGGAGGAGGCCGCGTCACGTTACGGGCTCTGCGACGATCTTCCAGAGCTCCTGTGACAGAGAGAAAGGACAGGTCCCTGACGCCTGCCAGCACCACCATCACCGACTCCGGGGAGTGATTAGCCAGGGAGGGCCGTCTCACAGCACACGAGCCCCGGGCAGGGGCGGCCACTTCTTGGCTGCGCAGTTCAGAGGAGCTGCATGGACGAAGCCCAGGGGCACCAAGATCAGAGGAGCTGCATGGACGAAGCCCAGGGGCACCAAGATGTCCAGGATGGAAAGGCGCCGGGAGGCCAACAGGTCCCACCAGCTCTGTCTGGGGACCGAGGCTCCGGCTGCCTCCGCGGCTGACTGTGCCGGAGCGGATCCCGGTCTCAGCACCGGCAGGCGGAGAAGGGCGAGGACACGCGAGGTTCTGCACGCTGACTAGCGCAGGCAGCCTCGGTCTGTCCTGTACTCACAGGGCGAGTGGGCCCACAGCTGCCTGGGGGTGGCAAGGCAGGGCGCAGAACGTGTCTTCCTGGCACACAGGGAATGCACAGGGCCTGAGGGCCCCCGGCTGCTCCCTCAGTCTCCCCTCTGAGTTTCTGCAGCCCCAGAGACGGGCAACGGCAGAAAAGGGAGGCGGCGAGTTCTCCACCTCTGGGCTTCCATGCCCCTGCTCTTGGTAATCCTGAGGGATTTTCAAGGGTCATTTCAACTCTTCAAGCTTTCCCTAGTGCTGGGTTTAGAGGAAGAGACGTGGCCGCAGCTCTAGCACTTCCTGCTGGCTGTCGACGTGAGTGCGGAGCGTGGCAGTGGATGCAAGCGCTGCCGTTGCTGGCAGGTGGTGACCACACAGTGCCCCGAGGGGAGGGCTGGCAGTGCCAGCACAGAGCTGTCCGGTCTGAGGGGCCAGCGTATGTCCACACTGAACGTGAGACCACCTAGAGCCACACCGCAGCCCCCACCTCAAGATCTGAACCCACGCGGTCCCTGCACTGACCTCCTGCTCCTTTAGGTCCTGCTTACTCTGGAGTCTGAACTGTGGCCAGGGAAAGAATGCGTGTTGGAGCCCACAGTGAGCACTAAGAACAGGTGTGGCCCCCAAGCTCCCCAGGCGCTGTGCCAGTCCACAGCGCAGGGCTGTGGGCAGGGGCGCACCACCTCCTCTGCCCAGGAGCCAGGGCTTCACAGCCCAGCAACCCACAACCTACCAGCTGCCGGATGCGCTCGTAGAGCAGCAGCTGTGGGAAGGAGGCCTCCACGGGCTCCACCACGAAGCGCAGCCTGCTGTCCGGGAGCCTCTGCAGCGCCTGCAGGGAGGCGCGGAAGTGGTCGTAGGCCTCACACGTCACGTCCAGGTGTCTCAGCGTGAAGTTGAGCCTGCAAACCAAGCGGCCGTCAATCCTGTTGTTTCCTGCCAGCCTGCTTCCTGCCGCCTCGCTGACCTCATTTCCTGTGGGTGGGCGTGCACTGAGCACGAGTCCTTCCTGAATCTGGAGGGCAGCCTGGAGGCAGCAGGGTTGACCGCCTCCATCTCACAGATGCGGACACTGAGGCTCAGGTGGCTGCTCACAACCCTGAGACAGAGCCCCCGCCTCCGGGAAGCCCCCCAGCAGTGAAAGGGGCAGCCTCGGCCAATGCCTCAGGACGCCTGCAGCCTGCAGTCTGCCGCCTGGAGCTGCCCCAGCTGTCTGGGGCAGGAGGAAGGCTCTGGAGGCGACACCGCCGGGAAGTCGGCGGTGACGCAGATCCCAGAGAGGGCCGCTTCAGAACGCAGTCAGCCAACCGCGCCACTTGCACCCTGACCACCCGAACTGCAAGGCGATGTACCCTGAAACTCAAGTTCTTCATCTCTTTGCTGGGCTTTCTGTGAGAAACTTCACACGGGGCAGTACAAGGGCAGCATTTAGGGCTGGCACTGTGGCACAGCAGGTAAAGCTGCTGCATGTAGTACCAACATCCCATCTGGGTGCCAGTTCGAGACCTGGCTGCTCCACTTCCGATCCAGCTCTCTGCAGTGGCCTGGAAAATCAGAAGATGGTCCAAGTGCTTGGGTCCCTGCACCCACATGGGAGACCTGCAGGAAGCTTCTGGCTCCTGGCTTTGGATCGGCACAGCTCCGGCCATTGCAGCCAATTGGGGAGTAAACCAGTAGATGGAAGACCTCTCTCTCTCTGCCTCTCTAAAATAAATAGAATTTAGAGTATGAGTTTATTTTGGTGTAAAAAGCTTGTTTCACATTACATGGAAAATGTCTTAAGAAAACTATTCTACATGGATTTTAAAACCTTTTTTTTTTTTTTTTTTTTTTTTTGACAGGCAGAGTGGACAGTGAGAGAGAGAGAGACAGAGAGAAAGGTCTTCCTTTGCCGTTGGTTCACCCTCCAATGGCCGCCGCGGCCAGCGCGCTGTGGCCGGCGCACTGCGCTGATCCGATGGCAGGAGCCAGGAGCCAGTTGCTTTTCCTGGTCTCCCATGGGGTGCAGGGCCCAAGCACCTGGGCCATCCTCCACTGCACTCCCTGGCCACAGCAGAGAGCTGGCCTGGAAGAGGGGCAACCAGGACAGAATCCGGCGCCCCGACCGGGACTAGAACCCGGTGTGCCGGCGCCGCTAGGCGGAGGATTAGCCTAGTGAGCCGCGGCGCCGGCCTAAAACCTTTTTGCACCAAAATAAACTCAGACTTTTAAAGCCATTTTTCTGCACCCTCCGAGCTGCCCGCATCTTGAGCCCATCACCCAGCGTCAGTCACTCAGCACCCTGCTCTCCATGGTCCTCCCGCAAAACAAGCCCCCTGCTCAGACGGCTGACAAACACCAGCATTTCCTCTGTAAATATTGCAGTGGGTGCCTCCCAAGAATCCTCAGGTGAAACTAATTTGGGCTGTCTTTGATTGCAAACACGCGGGTTTAACCTTTCCTGACTGTCCTGATTTCTCCTTTCCATCTGAGACGAGGATACGCATGAGGTCCCACGTTGCCACGGCTGTGAGCTCCTCAGAGTCCCCGCCATCGCCAGGATGCACGAGGCCGCAACACGCAGCGGCTCACGGCGCTGTGCCCAGCCCTGAGCACTCCACTGGGCGAATGCTAGACGCTGCACTGCTGGGTTAAGGAGGTTTGGTTTTACGGCCTTTGCTGCAGATCCCAAGCTCCGTGGGAGCAGCGTGGGACGGTGTAAGTACCGAGAAGTGTGTGCGAAGCGTCCAGCACTGTGGCTCCCACCAGGCAGACAGCAGCAGGAGCTGTAGCCTGCCCGGACGCGCGAGTGGACACTTCCTAGAGAGGCTGCAGGGTGAGGAAGCCGCCTGGTCGGGGGAGGGGAGGAGACAGAGGTCCTCGATGGAGCGTGGTGGCATTCGAGTGTGCATTCAAGTCTGTCTCTCGTTAGCCGTGGCCTGTACAGTCCCCGACGTGCTGCAGACCCCCCTCTTCCTGTCAAGTGGGAGGCAGCACCCGCTCCCAGGGCTGCCAGCACGCAGGTTAAGGGAAGGGAGGCACGGGACAGGCCAGCACAGCGGCACTCAGTGCGTGGCAGTGAGTCACGACGCGGCAGCGGAAGGCCAGCGTCTGCCGCCCTCAGGCTGGCGGCTCAGCTCCGCGGAGCAGGGCGCACTCACCTCTTCTCCACCGCCAGGATGGCCGTGCAGGCGTTTTGGAATCTGTGAGCGAGTCGGGACAGCGTCTTAAACAGGGCATCAGTTAAGTCATCGTCGTAAAACACTGTGGGCAGAGAGACAGCGCTGGGGGAAACACACCCCTTTGAGAGGAGCCTGCTGCTCGGAGGGACCCACGTGGCCCCCGGGTGGGACTCCTAGACAGGGACCGGAATGCTCCTCAGCACCAGAAGTGCCCGTGCACGCGGAAGACTGACCTGGAAGGGCACTTCCGGAACACAAAGGACTCTGGAGGACTCGAACACCCAGCACAAGGAGCGCCCAGGAGGGAGAGTCGCTCACCTTCGGCCGCGAGCAGCACAGTGGTGTGAGCGTACAGGTCACAGACGTCCTCTTCTGACCAGCTGAACGGGACCTCAGGATCTGCGCGACAAGACAGCGCGGCGGGCGCTCACTCCTCTCTGGACGCCAACTCCCCCAAGCAGCTTCCAGAAGAGAGACGGCGCTGGGGGCAGCTGCACGCAGTGGGCACCGCCAGGCAGGCCTGAGTCCCAGTGCCCCAGCTTCAGGGCCACGGCTGCCCGTGTGGAGCCTCAGCGTGAGAGGTGCCGTTCCTGCTGGGGAGGGGCAGGCAGGTGCCAGCCGACCCCACCCCACCCCACCCCACCTCTCCTCTGGGGGCTTAGCTTGCACACTTCCGGCCAGGTCAGTGGACCCACCCACTCCCCCACCAGTCTGACATCTGATGGGGAAAGAAGTTTCCAGAGCAGTGCCGGCTCGGAAAGTCTGTGCGGGAATGGAGCCCACCCCAGGGCTTCTTGGCACATCACCTGCCGGGAAATGGCTGATGCCCCAGGCCGACAGACTTGGTCTCACCCCCCACCCCCCGGCCCTGCACATGCCAGCTGGGCGACTGTGGCAGGCCCTCCTCCTCTCCGTCCGTCTCCACTCCTCATTTAGGGCTCCTCATATCTACCACACTGTGACACCGTGAGGCCTGAATAACAACACGAGTGTAAGGGCCCAGCACATGGCAAGTCCTCAGGAAAAGGCAACCCTCGCTCACTGGCCAATTGCCGGGACTTGCCATGGTGCTGGGGGTGGGGCGTGGGGGATGCTGGTGAGAGCTGGGGCACTGCTGTTTAACCACGCCCATGGAGCCTCGAGGTCCTGCAGAGGAACCCTGAGCCAAAGCACACCCCGAGGAAACACACACCTGTGCAGAGGTCATCCTTCAGCCAGTCCAGCTCTTTGACCTTCACCATACCACCTGCATAAACAAAGCCAGACTGTGCCGAACTCTGCCGAGTTAGGGAAAAAGATAACCTCCCACACCACACACCCAACCACGCACCTGCTGCTCCTCCCGTCCACCCTCCATCCTTTGGGCACTTCTGGAAGGCTAAGCGTGACTACCACAGGAAACACAGGTTCCCGCGTCATGGGCTCCATCCTTGGGGTACAGCCACCCTAGGAGACTGGCAGGCTGCCAGAAATCCACAGGACGGGGTGGTCGGGGGATGTGGAAAGGATGACCCCCAAGCACACACGGAGAGAAGGGAGCCCGTGTCAGACGTGGCACGTCTGGGACGGCGACGACACGCCTGCTCCCCTCGTCATCTTTACTGACTGCCCACTGAACACGCCAGCACACGGGGCAGCGGTGACCACACTCGGACAGCGTCCCTGCCCCATGGGGCTTGTCGTCTACTTGGGCTGGCAGACACATCAGCCAGTCACACAGCAGATGCTATGTTCAGGGACTGCCAGTCTGTCGGGGAACGACCCTCGTGTCAGAGACCTGCCCCTGATGATGAGAGGAGGGAGCAGCAAGCGCACAGGGCCTGGGAGGGCAACCTCAAGGCAGGCCAGGGAGGCTGGAGCGCAGGCAGCCTGGCGGTGCAGAGGCTACAGGAGCAGCTCAGACCAGCCTGGTGGCGCAGAGGCTACGGGGGGCAGCTCAGACCAGCCTGGCGGTGCACAGGCTACGGGGGGCAGCTCAGACCAGCCTGGCGGTGCACAGGCTACGGGGGGCAGCTCAGACCAGCCTGGCGGCGCAGGGGCTACAGGGGGCAGCTCAGACCAGCCTGGCGGTGCAGCGGCTACAGGGGGCAGCTCAGACCAGCCTGGCGGTGCAGCGGCTACAGGGGGCAGCTCAGACCAGCCTGGCGGTGCAGGGGCTACAGGGTGGGGGGCAGCTCAGACCAGCCTGGCGGTGCAGGGGCTACAGGGTGGGGGGCAGCTCAGACCAGCCTGGTGGTACAGAGGCTACGGGGGGGGGGAGGGGGCAGCTCAGACCAGCCTGGCAGTGCAGAGGCTACGGGGCCGGGGGGGGGGGGGCAGCTCAGACCAGCCTGGTGGTGCAGAGGCTATGGGGGGCAGCTCAGACCCTGCAGACAGGACTGGCAAAGGAATCTGCCTTTGTGCAAAGAGTAATGCCTCCGGGACCAGGTGACCCCGGTCTGCAGAAGCCCCCCAGGGTGTTTGGAAGTGGGGTCAGGACGGGCTGCCCAGTTAGAGAACACCGTCATCATCCATCACCTAAGGCTGTGCTGGGACCTGACAGTCAGACAGACGGGCCCTCCCCAGGCCAAGAGCAGAGCCACTGTCAGCAGGGAAGGCAGGGCCAGGGCAGGGAGGCACAGGAACTTGGGGAAGAGCTGGAGGTGACGAGCCCCAGGGAAGGAGGGGCCAGGCTTGCACCAACCAGGACCACTCAAGGTAAGATGTGGAGGATAGCCGGAAGGAGCCAGGGAGGTGTCCAGGTGAGCGGAAGCTGAAGCAGGATGCGACAGCGGGCACGAGAAGGTGGTGACCCAGACAGACTGTGTGCGGGAGCTCCTGGAGCCGAGACAGCACGCACTGCCCCATTCACCTGATGCCAAGGGGACGAGGAACGCCCCGGCCTCCTGGTTGTCTGTCCCTCCTGCTGCGTGCTGCTGCACGAAGGGAAACCTCCCTCCTGGGCAGGAGCCCCACTAGGCCTCACCTCCAGGGGCTGCCAGGTGGCTGTTGAGGGCGATGTTCCGCTGGCACATGGACAAGAGGTCCGCACCGACATCTGCAACGACAGAGGCCAGGCCGTACAGCGGCAGCCGCACGGTGCTTTCGTCGCCACGCTTCTGCCTAGAGACAGCCGACGGTGACAGCCGGACTTGGAGAAACGGCTCCTGCGTGGTTCTCTACATTAAATACGGCCCCTGAAAGCTGTTTTCAGTGGTTTTCCTCGAGTAAAGGATTTTCTTCCTGGGGGAGACGGGCTCTGTGCACCCAGCACCTCCCCTCCTAGTGTCTGGAAGCACCTGCCTCCCATCGCCGGGGCAGAGGGGAGCAAGGCTGGGCTCTGAAGCCAGGCTTCCCCTACCCCAAGCTCAGGCTTGCCCTCTGGCACCAGACAGGATTAACTGAGGGGTGCAGAGTGGATTCAAATGGGCCGGGACTCGCGCCCTGGACTGTGGCTCACTGCCTGGCAACTCGGACGAGGGGGACTTCTCATCTCTGGAAGGAGCAGGGCTTCGCCCCAACTAATTTCAACTGGGAGAACCCCCACGTGGAAGGCGGAGAATGATGCTGGCTGGCCACTGCGGGTGTGGACCCACCCCCACCAGCTGCAACCGCCCCAGGGACTAGCCAGTCTGCACCCAGGGGCCACCCAGAGCCTGGTGTGGGAGGGACGGGCCTATCCCTTCTCCTGGGTATAGGATGTCGCTGGGTGTGCCCAGCAGCACAAGGCCAGGCATTCAGCCATTTCTAAGCGTCTGCGATGGCTCTGTCAGACACCTCACCCGGGGCTCCAGCGGGAACACAGGGAGAGCAGCTCTGCCTGAGCGGGGCAGGAGCCCTGCAGCCCTGAGAGCCTGCTCACAGGACTCTGAAAACCATGCCCAGGACCAAGGCACTGCACAGCGAGCCCGGGGCCTGGCTGAGGTCTTGGTGTTGCAAGTAGCTTCAGTATGATGTGAGCCAATTAGTCTCTGCCTCTGCCACGTGGACAAAGGGGACAGCACCGGGCTTCTTGGCTACTGCCCAGGGACACTGCAAGGTTGCAACTGGAGGGCGACACAGGTGAAAGGGCTTTACCACATGCAGGAAAAGACTGTAAAACCAGAGTATAAGCACCCCGAGAACCCCGGCGGGCAGGGACCTGTGCTAGGAGTTCAACAGACTGCGCACTGTGAGTGGAGTGGGCGCTGCACAATCATGAGCAAGCTCTATTTGCTGTTTGACAAATTTTCTACCAGAAACAGACAAGACTTCTACACTCTGGAACAGTCACCCACTTGTTGGAAGATGTCCTCCTTACAGCTTCCTGGAGTGGGAGTACAGGGCCCACAGAAGTGCCAGACACTGGCGCCTGCTGGCCATTTGGGCACCATCCAGAAAAAATGGAGGGTGGGGTACAGCCTCCAGGGAAACCAGATAGCAAGTCAACAGCAGCTAAGGTCCGATGCCCACTTCCGACTGCTTCTGCCTCATTTATTACACAGCGGTCTGCTCTGTGAGGACATCACGTCATCACCTGTGCAATAAACGGTCCGCGCCACGGTGGCTGCCACGATGCTGGCGAGCCCTGTGCCCGCGCCCAGCTCCAGCACAGTGCGGCCCTGGAAGAGGTCACGCCGGAATAAGATGTAGTCGGCTAGGAGCAGCGCACCCCGCCACACCTGCAGGGAAGATGGGACAAAGGTGACGCGGGGCTCGGGAGGCCCCTTCAGAACCCCGGACGCAGGTGAGACCTACCCACCTGCTTGCCAACATCCTCCAGGGGGGTGGCCATGGTGTGCTCTGGACAGGATGGAAATGGAGAGAGAGATGCCCACCGTGAAAACGGGGCTGGGCAGCCAGCCACAAGACGAGGGCACACGGCCATCTGGGGACGTGTGCCAGACAGAAGCAGAAACACCGCTGGGCTCCTGGGGGTGGGGTGGGGCAGGCGTTCCAGCGTCACTCAGCCGCCAGGCACCGCGTGTAGCTCACCCTCTTCCAGATGAATGCGCATCTCTGCCCCTCAGCCCAGAGCCCAGGGGCACAGCAGGTTCCCCCAGCCCAGAGCCCAGGGGCACAGCAGGTTCCCCCAGCCCAGAGCCCAGGGGCACAGCAGGTTCCCCCAGCCCAGAGACCAGGGGCACAGCAGGTTCCCCCAGCCCAGAGCCCAGGGGCACAGCAGGTTCCCCCAGCCCAGAGACCAGGGGCACAACAGGTTTCCCCAGCCCAGAGACCAGGGGCACAGCAGGTTCCCCCAGCCCAGAGCCCAGGGGCACAGCAGGTTCCCCCAGCCCAGAGACCAGGGGCACAACAGGTTTCCCCCAGCCCAATTAAACACACACATTATCACACCACGTGGGTGTTTTTATATTCAATAACTGCAACTTTACAATCGTAACATATTTATATGCCAGTAATAATCAGAACTCATTCCAAAATGTTTTCTTACACATGGAACCAAACTAGAAGTTAACAAAATAAGCTTGAGTTTATATCCTCTTTAAAGCAGTATGTTACAAAGTATAGTAAGTATTCTCAAGCACAGAACATTGAAGTCAGGGTGGTTGGGAGAACAGAAACACAAGATCAAAGAGAAAAAGCCATGATGCAAAACACTTTTGCTGTTAAGTAAGAACGCATGCTGGTATTTGTGAGCGAGATGGGACTGGCTACCAAATTAGCACACACACAGCCTGGGAGGGTAGCTTCGAAGGCTCACTAGCCCTGCACAAAGCAAACCCATGCTCATAAAACAGAGTAAGACAGAAGAACGAGGGAGGGGAAGTGGCTGCAGGGTGCCACGGTGGTCTGCACCTTCCTGGTTTCTTTTTGGCTCCCATGAACTCTCAGTACGCAACAGGGGCTCAGAACGCAAGCCAGCTGCCCTGTCCCCGTGCCAGGAGACACGCTGGCTTCTTGAGGTTCTCCTGAGGACCAGGGCCACTGCTGAGGGCTTCTCCAAGGAAAATCTGACCAGCGGTTTCTGCCCTACATGCAGACTTTGTGAGCCTCAAAAACAAAGGGACCAGGGCACCGTGCACAGGCATCCTAGCTGGATTTGACACTGTGGCCTAAAGTCACTTTTAACCAAATGCACTCTCTGCAGAAGGAAAAGTGCCGTGGTCTAAGACTGACTTAAACCAAACAGAACGAGCTCGGGACCAGCCAGGGCTGAGCTCCTTCACTGGGCAGGTACTAGGTACCAGTCCCCAGATGCTGCTCTTGGAGGCTCTGACTGGGTGGTGGTTTTCAAGTGTTCACTTAGGTGCTGAACCCCACAACTGCAGTGTTGATGTTACAGCTGCATTTCGTAGAAGTGGGGTGAACCCCAAAAGGGTGCCCAGGGACCTGGTTAAAAAGCTGGGGGCAGAGGGACTCAACTGACGGGTTGAAGGCACGTGTGTGTGCGTGTGCCTGGGCTAGAAGGGAAGACGGGGGAAGGGTGACGCACCCTTCCTGGGGTCCCCCATCCTGGGCCCTGCTCCAGGTTCTGTCAGCTGTCCCTCACCCCTACCCCTGGCTGTTTCCATCTCTGCAGCTGCATGATTCCTCACCCCCTCCCATTCTCTGCCCTCTCCCTCCAGGGGCCTGGCAAGGTCTCCTCCACCCACTTTACTTCATGCCCCAGGGTTCCTGTTGCCGGGGCCCCTTTGATCAGGGTCTCGATCCTGCGTGTTTGGGCTACTTTTCCCCGTGGGGTGTTGTGGACATAATTACTGCGTTCCCGGCTATGCAGGGGACTGGTGAACTCCCCACCAGAGGTGACTGTCTGACTAGCATCACAGTAGGTTTCTTGGCTTCTAGCTGGGCCACTATGGTCACTTAGCTGCTCAGAGCCAAGCCAGTTTCCTCTTCTACAAAATGCAGACGTAACATCGACACCTCAGTCGTGGGGTTCAGCACCTAAGTGAACACTTGAAAACCACCATCTAGTCAAAGCCTCCAGTCCTGATACTACTGGGGGGGGAGGGGGTCACTGGAGCCCAGAGCGTGGTCACCTGGAGCCAGGCCAGGGTCACAGACAGGAAAAACTAATTAGATCAAAATGTGTCGAGATGTTTTTCTAAAGCCAAATGGAGACAAGAGAGAATTTGAAAGCCACATCATTTGGGAGGCTGACAAGAAACTGACCTAGGAAGTGACTTTTGCTGCTCCTGACCCTGACTCTGAGTATCCATGGAAACCTGCTCCTGCCCTGCCTTCCCTGCCCTTCATCACCTCCCCTTTCTCTTGGGGGTTCTGGCTCCCACTCCGTCTGACACACACACCTATCAACACGGGTTGTCTCTCTCCATCTGCGTATTCCAGCATCTCCCCAGCTCCAAGTCCCCAGCCCAGCCCGGGTCTCCCACAAACCCTACTCTGACCACACCCCTGCCCACCCAGTCAGAGCAGCAAGGCTTCCTGGAGGAGGTGATGGCTTAGCTGGGTCCTGCACGACCATCAGGAATGTGTTCAGGCAGGGGCTGGGGTCAGGCACTCCCGGAAGGAGGCACGGCACAACACAGGCCCAGAAGGAAGTGCAAGCAGAGTGTGCGGGTCCTGAGGAGGCACGGAGGTGAGCGAGGCTCAGCCATTACAACTCCGTCCTGAGGGCGACGGGGGCCGCTGAGGGGTCTTGGGCAGGACAGTGACCTGTGCTTGGGAAAGCTCTCTGCGGCACTGGCCCTGCTCTGCTCCCAGTTTCAGCTGACTTGGTTCTGACAACCTGTCCTGCCTACAATATTCCGGCCGGGGCCTGAACACAGCCAGCACTCAGCACACTCCTGCGGCCAGTGACTGTGGCGCCACCTGGTGGCAGGCGAGTCAGGCCTTCATTTACCTATTCTGATGACACCGAGGGCGCTGCCGTCCCAAGCTTCATCTCCCGGGCCATCGTCTTCTTCCTGTGCTAGAACCACGGGCTGTACCTTGTCTCTCGGAGGCTCTGCCGGGTCGGGATCAGAGGTGGCGCGTGGTCTCCTCTCCACGTCCAAATCCCCGTCCTCGTCCAGCTGAGCTCCTGCCCCTTCCTGGCTGGTGGTGCCAGCCCCAGGCGAGAGGGAGGAACCCTCATCAGTGCAGCCACTTCCGGGAGGGGTCCCCTCTGCGTGGACATAGCTGTGACCACCACTCTCAGCCCCCGGCTCTGTCTGAGAGTCTCGACTCCACAGAAGCTTGAACTGGGACAGGAACACTGAAAGGCAGGACAGCAACGAGAGTAATCCCCAGGCACCCTCTTTCCTCCTTCCTCCCCTTTTCTGAGAAACTAGGCTTGCCAACTAGAAAGACTATAAAGGCCAGGTGGAGATACACTCATGGCAGCAGAGAGGGCCAAAGGATTCAGCTGTGACCCCCACATGGTGGCCACAAAGTCCACGGGAGAGGTTCTAGGAAGAGCCCTGTGTACCAGGAGGGGGTGGGCGGAGGCAGGGTGCAAGGACCTCGGAGTGGGTAGCCCTGGGCCCGCGTCCTCTGAGCAGGCCTCTGGCTCCTCCCCTGCATTGCGAGGTAACAGTATCTGCCCCAGGGCAGTCTGGGGCTATGCGGCAGTAACGGCTTCAAAGCACCTAGCTCAGGCAGCTGCTCAATGCTGCGTTTCTGGTCCTTTCTCTTCCCTTCACCCTCTCTCACCTGCCTTCTAGGAAATGCAGCTGTGACCCGCAGGGGCAGGGCCTGCTGGCATGCCCGCCGCCCACCCCAGCCTTTGCACAGGCTGCCCGCTCTGCCTATGAGGCCTGGGACGCCGCGCCTTCGCTTCTCGGTCTCAGGACTCACCCAGTGCCTCTCCGCTCCGCCCCCATGGCATCCCAGGCTTGCGTATTCATACAGTGCTTCCCTCATTCCCTCACTCAATAAGCCACCAGGGACCTGCGGAGTACCACGCTAGCTGCTGGGGATGGAGAACGGGGGCAGGGAAGACGGAGGGGAAAGGGGTTCCAAGGCAGAGGCTAGGCCAAGGTGAGGGGCCTGGGTGTTATCCTGAGAACGGGGAGCCACTGGGAGTTCTGCATCAGGGGAGGGCTACAGTGTAGTTTCACTGTATAAACTCCCGCCCCCCCCCCCCCATGGAGGTGGGTGAGGGAGGGTGCACGGAGCCAAGGTGGGAGGAGACAGAGGCAGCCAGGCAAAGGAAGGGTGACTGGACGGGGCAGTGCAGTGGGCAGAGGGAGGCCTGGTGCTCTGCCTGCCCAGCGGACCGTGGACTCGCTGAGGGCGGCGCTCGGCTCGGCTCACTCACGTCTGTGCTCCCAGCACCCAGCTGGGGCCTGGCACGCAGGACATGCTCAGGGAAGCACAAGGTTGCTCAATGAAGCACGGGCACTTGGAAGCTATGTGAGGGGAACAGTTAAACAACCTGGTCTTCTCCATCTTTCCCCACAAAGCCAAGTATGAGAAAGCAGAAAACCAAATGGGCTTCCCAGGGCGCGGGGCTGCTGTGCCAGGCCCTTACCTGGCTGCCCTACACCGTTGAGCCGCACCATGAGATGCCTGTGGTTGGGGGTGTACAGGTGGACGTCTGACAGCACGGTGTCACTCCTGAAGGTGATTTCATCCATGGCGGGGGCGGGAACCAGCTGGACCATGGCCCAAGTCCCACGGGAACTCTAGGACAGGAGCACCTGGGAGGCAAGAACAGGTCTTCAGGTGGGGGACACAACGTGGACAAACCCAGCCAGGTGGCCAACAGCTGTGCAGCCATGCACGTGTCGGGGGAAGCCAGTGAGTTCCTTTCCAGTTCCCTTTGGTTTTTCCTAAGGAGAGGGCTCGGAGCCTTGGCCAGGAAGGGGGTGGTCAGACTGTCTTCTGTTTGTACTGTACTCAGTACAATCACCTTTTACGTGGGGTACTCCCATCTACAATGAGAAAGTTTCATTTCTAACTTTTCTCATTGTTGATTATGAAAATTTTTGGATAAGAGAGTTAGGAGAACAGCCTATCAAACCACATGGCCACTGCTTAGATTCAACGACTGTCAACATTTTGTCACATGTGCTTGTCCCACCTGTCAATCATCTATACATCAGAGTTGTCTGCAGATGGAAAGAAATTTTCCCTTAAATTCCCCAGTGTCTCTCTCCTAAATTCTCCTATATAACCACGAGACCACAAGCAGACCTAATTAACGATTCCCTACTATCACCTAAACCGAGCCCACAATTTTCTCCTCTCAATGTCTCTGTTATTTTCCTTCAAACCAGGACCAATCACAATTCCCAGTTCGCATTTAGCTGTTTTGGCTCCAGTCTTTTTATTCTAGAAGTTGACACCACCTACCATTTGTTGTTTCAAACCTCTCCTCTTAAATTAAAAAAAAAAAGTGGGTGGCCTGAAAGAAGCCACAGGGGGAATCACCGCACAGACGATGCTTGGATATGGAAAAACTATGAAGGCGACAGAGCAGTAACTAAAATTGGGAAACCATGCTCCAGGCTGGCGCTGTGGCTCACTAGGCTAATCCTCCGCCTTGTGGCGCCAGCACACCGGGTTCTAGTCCCGGTCGGGGCGCCGGATTCTGTCCCGGTTGCTCCTCTTCCAGGCCAGCTCTCTGCTGTGGCCTGGGAGGGCAGTGGAGGATGGCCCAAGTCCTTGGGCCCTGCACCACATGGGAGACCAGGAGAAGCACCTGGCTCTTGATCGGCGCAGCGCGCCAGCCGTTGCGGCCATTTGGGGGGGTGAACCAATGGAAAAGGAAGACCTTTCTCTCTGTCTCTCTCTCTCACCGTCCACTCTGCCTGTCCAAAAAAAAAAAAAAAAAAAAGAAAGAAAGAAAACCGAGCTCCAGGCAAGTGGTTGGACACAGGACAGTCGCAAATGTCCCACACCTCACAGATAAGCAGCTTGAGTGGCTGGACGCCGGGCAGAACAGGTGTCAAGCCATCTCCTAGGGATGCGACCCGGGAAGTCACTTCACCCCCTGCACCTGTCTCTTCGGCGCTCGCTCACCTTGCGGACCACAGCGGGTAAACTGCAGCGTCCCTGACCCACAGCAGGTGTTAACACAAGAGCAACACCTCCTTTCCTGCGGCTGGTTTCAGGTGTTTGGACAAACCTGCAAATGACCCTTCTCCCTACAGGACCAGCTCCTAGCTAGGCAGGTGGTGTGCCATCGGTATGTCACAAAGCTCCCCAAGGAAGTTATAACCCATCGTAATACACAGAACCCAGCCGGCGCCGCGGCTCACTGGGCTACTCCTCCGCCTTGCGGCGCCGGCATACCAGGTTCTAGTCCCGGTCGGGGCGCCGGATTCTGTCCTGGTTGCTCCTCTTCCAGGCCAGCTCTCTGCTGTGGCCCGGGAGTGCAGTGGAGGATGGCCCAGGTGCTTGGGCCCTGCACCCCATGGGAGACCAGGAGAAGCACCTGGCTCCTGGCTCCTGCCATCGGATCAGCGCAGTGCGCCGGCCGCAGCGGCCATTGGAGGGTGAACCAACGGCAAAGGAAGACCTTTCTCTCTGTCTCTCTCTCACTGTCCACTCTGCCTGTCAAAAAATAAAAAAAATACACATAACCCAGGCTATCCTCCTAATCCAAGCACACGCATCCGGAGGCCCTACTTTTAAGTGCCTACCAAGGGCAGCAGCAGTTGTCCCAAAGACGACATTCTTACAAAACAAGACGACTCCTGATCAGTCTCCACGGTGGATTTCCTACCACAAGCCAGCAAACACCAAGTGGGTTGTGAAGCGAGGCCGTGGATCTGAAAAACCGATGCTGGATTCCAGGGCGTCCAAGCAAGCAATGGAGAAGTGCTCACTCCTCGGGCAACGCCCTCGGCTAATGACCGGCAAAATCAGAGTGGCCGGAGGCGGAGGGAATGGTGGGCAGCTCGGACCACGACGCTAACAGTTCAAAGCAGACTGGACAACCTCTGGACTGAGATGCCCGCAGAGAAAAAGCGGGGGGCCACACAACGCCCCTCCGCCCGGCTTCTTCCTTGCCAGCTGTCCCTCACTCAGAACTGGGCGCGATTTTCTGGCGGTTCCCGACCAGAAGGGGGTAAGGGCTGGAAAGGGGAGAAAGCAGGGCTCGGGGGAGCGGGGAGCAGACCGGGCCAGGCAGCGGCGCGTGGAGCCAGGGGCTCCAGAGACCTGCTACCGCCCGGGCTCGCCCCGTCCTCTCCCGGCGGGGTCATCTCCGTCCCTTCCTGGGCCGGAGCCGGCTGCGAAGCCCAAGGGAGGAGACCGACTCCTCCAAACACCCCTGTTTAGGAAAGCAAACAGGGCTCGGGCCTTCGGTTTCAGGTTTGTGGGCGCCTAAGCTCCAAAGCTAGGCTTGGAGGCGGGAGGCTCCCTACACCCTACGCCGTCCCAGCGCCCCTCCCAGGGTCTTACCGCCGCGGCACCTGACCTGCGACGGCTTCCTCTGCGGGACTCAGGGGGCCGCCATGACGGGCGACGTGCGCAGGCGCGGCCCCGCCCCCTCAGCGTGCGCCGGGGTGCCCCGCCCCGCGCAGCTTCGTGGCCACGCCCACCTCGCCTGGGCTGAGCATGCGTGTAGGGGCCCGCCGGCGCGCACGTGGTTTCTCAGGTTCCGGGCGCCTGGGAGCCGCCGCTGTTGGCTAACCGGCCTAGTTGAGGAAGGATCTGCAATGGCCACTCAATTACGTAGTGGACTAGAACCCTGCAGTTGGCTCCAGGGACTGTGCTGGAACCAGCACGCTAGCTGTTGATTTACCTAGCCCGTGATCAGCGCTGACCCTAATTCCACCCATCTCTGCTCATCAAGTCCCCAACACCAGCGCGAATCCAGTCTCAGTTTCCGCCATAGTCCAACAGGACATTTAATCTGATGCAAATGTTACAGTTTAAATATTTATTTATTTAGTATTTATTTAAAGGCAGAGACACACAGAGAGAGGAGAGAGAGAGATCGAGATCTGACACCTGCTGGTTCTCTCCCCAAATGGCCACAACAGCCAGGGCTGGGCCAGGCTGAAGCCGAAAGCCAGGAGCCAGGAGCTCCCTCTGGGTCTCCCACATGGCGGCAGGGCGCCCAAGTACCTGGGCCATCACCATCTGCCTTCCCCTGCCGATTAGGGAGCTGGATTGGAAGGCGAGCAGCCCGGACTCCAACAGGCATGGTGTCCTCACCGCCAGCGGTGGCTTAACCTGCCGTGGCACAATGCTGCTCCCACAAACGTTATTGAGGGAGCCTGGGACGAGAAGCAGTCCACACTGGCTCCATTCTGCAGCTCCCAGCCAGCTGGGACGTGCTACACAAATGAGGATGGAAGCCCAGTGCAGCAAAGTACTTGCCAACGGACAAGATTCAGGTTTCAACAGAGACAAGTTAGAAAGGGCTGCCCTCGCGGCCGCCGGTGTGTAACCACCACATCCCCCTCAGCGGACGTGGTGAAGACATCCGGCTACCCCTAGACTGCGAGACCCTGGCCGCTTGGCCTTTTTTCCAGCAGCTTAAAATAAAATAAAACTTAAATAAAACTTCATTTCTTCTCTCACCGCTGTGTCCGGTCTCATAAATTGTCCTCGACACCAGCACACAGACTCACCTCATTAGTTTTCCTGCGACATCACGCGTCAAGGAAACTTGCAAGCACCCCGAAACCTGAACATGGCAGCACCCCAGGGCTGCTAGAGTCCTTAGTGCACAACTCACAGTCCCCATTCATCCTCTGGCGAGAACATCTGTGGGCCACACAGGGCATCCGGGCAGAGGGGCCCAGAGACTACAGATCCCTGTGGTTCCAACACAGGCAGGGGGAGCCCAGGGGAGGCTGCAGGTCTGGGCGAGCCTTTCTCCCTGCGCCCTGCAGTCGGGGCCACCCGTCCTGTCTTCCTGCCTGGCAGTCTGCGGGTTTCTGAAGTGGCCACAGGTGCCCCAGGCTGACACAGGCTGCTTTCCTGATGTTCCCGCTGTGTGTTCTGGACCCAGCCCCCAGCAGGGGCACAGTAATGCACACAGACATGGGCTGGCATCTGGACCCTCACACACCCCAGTACCCTGCAGGACTTCAGGGACCCCCAAGCTCTATTCTGAGTTGTTCCTTCTCTCTCTCTTTAAAGAGTTATTTGAGGGACCAGCGCTGTGGCCTAGCTGGTAAAGCTGCTGCCTGCAGTGCCGGCATCCCATATGGGCACCGGTTCAAGACCCGGCTGCTCTACTTTTGACCCAGCTCTCTGCTATGTCCTGGAAAAGCAGTAGAAGATGCCCAAGTCCTTGGACCCCTGCACCTGCGTGGGAGACCCAGAGGAAGCTCCTGGCTCCTGGCTTCAGATTGGTGCAGCTCTGGCCATTGTGGCCAACTGGGGAGTGAACCATTGGATGGAAGACTTTCCCTTTCTCTCTCTCTCTCTCTCTCTCTCTCTCTCTCTCTGCCTCTCCTTCTCTCTCTGTGTAACTGTGCCTTTCAAATAAATAAATCTTTTAAAAACTATTTATGAGAGAGAGACAGAGAAAGAGAGAGAGAGAGAGAGAAAGTCTTCCATCTGCTGGCTCATTCACTGAATGGCTACAATGGCCAGGACTAGGCCAGGCTGAAACAGGAGCCCAGAACTCAATCTGGGTCTCCCAAGTGGAAAAGCCTGGGAAAGCCGTGAAAGATGGCCCAAGTGCTTGGGTCTCTGCACCCGAGTGGGAGACCCAGACAAAGCTCCTAGCTCCTGACTTCAGCATAAGCCAATCCCGGCCAAGGAGGCCATTTGGGGAATGAACCAGCAGATCAAAGACCTTTCTCTCCATCTCTCCCTCTCTCTCTTTTTCAAGTAAATAAATAATCTTTAAACACACACACACACACACACATGTTCACAGACACCTGTAGACACACACAGCTGTGCCCGCCACTGGCTGACACACAATACAAACACAGAGCCATATTGCAGGCTCATGTACATGTAAAGTGCATGTTCCTGTCCCAGTACATGTGTACATATGAGAAAGCAAGGCAGACTGGCCCGTGTGTGTAAGAGGGGCCCAAGAAGATGGGAACTGTGTGGTTGAAAGACCAAAAAAAAAATATGCAAAAACAAGCATTGGAAGCAGACCAGCACCTGCAATTCCAAGCCCTGGCCCTGGCCCACCGCCTCGCTAGGTGGGTCCCAGCCCTCTCCTGGGGGCAGCTTTCAGGATTCTTCGCCTGTCCTGTACCCAGGGAGCTCTGAGGGCCAGTAACACAGCGCTGATGAAGTCCTGGGAGCAATTTCAGGAATTCCACACACACACACCCGCCCCAGCCCTCTGCATAGTGACACCCGAGACAGGGGTGGGGAGGAGAAAGGAGCAGCCATACTCACATCTATAGAGACTCCTGTGTACAGCTGACTGGGCCGCTCAGTTCTTCCCTGAGATGCGGGCCTGGTCCAACAGGTGTATTCTCTTCATTAAGCTGGTCACCAGGCTTAGAACTCCTCTCTGTCTCACATCTGAATTCCTTCTTTTTTTATTTTTTATTTTTATTTTTTGACAGGCAGAGTGGACAGTGAGAGAGAGAGAGAGAGAGAGACAGAGAGAAAGGTCTTCCTTTGCCGTTGGTTCACCCTCCAATGGCCGCAGCGGCCGGCGGGCTGCGGCCGGTGCACGGCGCTGATCCGAAGGCAGGAACCAGGTGCTTCTCCTGGTCTCCCATGGGGTGCAGGGCCCAAGCACCTGGGCCATCCTCCACTGCACTCCCGGGCCATAGCAGAGAGCTGGCCTGGAAGAGGGGCAACCGGGACAGAATCTGGTGCCCCGACCGGGACTAGAACCCGGTGTGCCGGCGCCACTAGGCAGAGGATTAGCCTGTTGAGCCGTGGCGCCGGCCCTGAATGCCTTCTTGAACAAAGATGAGAACCTTGGATCAGCGCCTCTGCTAACACACACGCGCGCGCACACACACGGCACAGTCTCAGCTGGCACCTTTTGATTTAACTGCTTTTAAACAGCTATTTCTCTTTCCTAAACCAGAGAGCCAACATCAATTTCACAGTTACTGTTGATAAAACGTCGAGAATGACAGGTGACCAAGCAACACAAGACGAAGTGATTCCTTTTTCAAAGGATCCAGACTGTTTCCTGAACCCCAACAGGGTGATACACAGAGGGGCAGCTCATTCCCTGATGAGGTCCCTGGGACCTGATGCTACTTCTGCTGTGAGCTAGGTTGGCTCTAAATTCCTCTTCTAGGCCCTTGCCCCTGACTTTGAAGAAGCATGCTAAGGACAGGTACAAATACAATGTACAAAGAGATGACATTTATTTCAAAGGTGAAGAAAACACACACACACACACACACACACACACACCCATGGGCAGTCTTCAGGGAGAGTGGGCAGGAAGGGAAAAGAGATTTCTATACCCCATTGGCTCTGGGTCCACGTGGAGCCACAGCCCTCTCTCCTTTGCTAGGCTTCTTAGGAGCTTAGAAAGGGGAGTGGTTACATGGTACCACCCCCAGGTCCCAGGTAAGGGGCAGTACATCCTGGGGAAGGGTCATGTGATTGACAAGTGGGCAGATAGGATTACAGGGTCAGGGGAGGTGTGGCTTTCAGCTCCTGACCCTAATCTGGCTACCTGCCTTATCCCATGTCACTTCTAGTTCACTAAGGGCTCACTCACTGAGGGCTCCCAGGAAGGGGAGGGCTGGTGGGGAGGGCTCGAGGAGTATGGCGCTCATACCCCTGCGGGGTTTTGTCCTCCAACTTGTGAAACTAGGGGCCAGTGTTGTGACTTAGCGGGTAAAGCTGCCACCTGCAGTGTCAGCGTCCCATATGGGCACGGGTGTGAGTTCCAGCTGCACCACTTTGAATCCAGCTCCCTGCTAATGGCCTGGGCCCCCACTGCCCGTGTCGGGGACACGCTATGTGCTGGGCATGAGGTGCTGGGGGAAACAGACAGGAAGCCTGTCCGTGGGGAACAGATAGGACTCAAACAGTGCTGCTCATAAAAATGCAGTGACAACTGAGACCACGGAAGAGAGGGCCTGAGTGGCATCTGCTAAGTGCCATTCACTGCTCTGAGTGCTTCGTGTCCGTGAAGCCGTTGAATCCTCAGAATAACCCAATCAGGCAAGCGCTGATGTTAACATCTCCACTCTGCAGAGGAGGACATTGAAGTGCAGTCGGATTAGGGAACTTTCTGGAGGGTGCACAGCTCTTGAGTGCTGGTCTCATCGCAAGGGCATCGTCCCTGTCCCTCTCTGCACCTTGCAGAAGGCATTCGCGAGAAGGGAGAGCAAATTAAAACCCTCTAGAGCTGTGCTGTTCAATATGGGGGCCAGTAGCCGTAGTTAAATTCACATGAGTTAAAGCTGTAATGAAATAGAGAATTCAGCTGCTCTGCCACTGACCCAGCCACACTCAAGGATTCGGGGCGGCATGTGGCTGGTGGCCACCCTGTTGGGCAGCTCATACATAGAACAGCCCTATTGTTGCAGAACGGCCTGCTGGACAGTGCTGTTTTACACATGCCCAGGGTTCCCGGGACTTGAGAGTCGCTTGCAAATATCCTTCCGCCAAAGACAGCTGCAGTTGTCCCCGGTGCTCAAACCACAGGATGGGCACACATGGCATCCCTCACTGTGGCCCATCACCCCGTCATGGTCTCCATCACGTAGCCACCAAATCCTCTTCCTGGGGGGTGCTCTGGGAGATGAATCAGTTTCCTAAAAATGGCTGTAACTTTGGTGGCTTGAAGTGAGAGAAATGCATTCTAATTAAGGTGTCAGCAAGGCTAACCTGTCCTTACTTCTTCCAGCGGCTGGTGGTCTAAGTGCACCATGGCTTGGGGCGTCATCGTTCCAAATGCCTTCTTTTGTCTTGCCCCAAGTATCTCCTCTTCTTAAAAGGACACCAGTTGTTGGATTTAGGGCCCATCTTAATTATCTAGGATGTTTTCATCTCAAGATCTTGAACTGATTATACCTGCGATGATCCTGTTTCCAAGTGAGGTCAAGTTCAGGGTTCCAGGTGAGCATACATTTTTCTTTTCTTTCTTTCTTTCTTTTTTCTTTTCTTTTCTTTTTTTTTTTTTGACAGGCAGAGTTAGACAGTGAGAGAGAGACAGAGAAATGTCTTGCTTCTGTTGGTTCGCCCCCGAAATGGCCGCTATGGCTGGCGTGCTGCACTGATCCGAAGCCAGGAGCCAGGTGCTTCCTCCTGGTCTCCCATGCAGGTGCAGAGCCCAAGCACTTGGGCCATCCTCCACTGCACTCCCGGGCCACAGCAGAGAGCTGGCCTGGAAGAGGAGCGACTGGGACAGAATCTGGCACCCCAACCAGGACTAGAACCCAGGGTACCAGCACCGCAGGCGGAGGATTAGCCTAGTGAGCCATGGTGCCAGCCGAGCATACACTTTTCTACCCACTATAGGAGGTGTGGCAGTCAGAAAAAATGGCCTCAAATTTTTTTCACCTTCCTCCCATCAAGGAGCATGGTGGAAGCCACTCTGTGTTATTTTCCGATTAAATCATTAAAAGTCACGTGACTTCTTGTCCTCTGGGGAAGGCTGGCAGTGTCCAGGTAAGAAATCTGAGCCCAAGGCTGGTGCTGTAGTGTAGTAGGTAAGTTTCTGGCTTCAGATTGGCCCTGCACATTCAAATATAAAATCTTGCCTGATTAATCAGGTAGGGTCGATACCATCTGACCATGTTTGTGCCAACTCCAGGGACAAAACATTGGCTTTACTGATTAACAGTTGAAATATCAGGATCACTTGGGGGGCTGGCACTGTGGTGTAGCGGATAAAGCTGCCGCCTGCAGTGCCAGCATCCCATAAGGGCACCAGTTCAAGTCCTGGCTGCTCCACTTCCGATCCAGCTCTTTGCTGTGGCCTGGGAAAGCAGTGGAAGATGGCTCAAGTCCTCAGGCCCCTGCATCCACGTGGGAGACCCAGAGGAAGCTCCTAGCTCCTGGTTTTGGATCCACCCAGCTCTGGCCATTGCGGCCATCTGGAGAGTGAAACATCGGATGGAAGACCTCTCTCTCTGTCTGTAACTCTGCCTATCAAATAAATAAATAAATATTAACACACACACACACACACAAAAACAGAAAACAGAGAAGAAATCTGAGCCCATGCAGACCCAGTTGAGCAAACAACCTGCCAGGTGTCAGAGGTGCGAGGGATGGAACTGCGCTAGTGTTGCAGGGTTGCTGTCCCAAATGACCACAGACTGGGTGGCTACGGACAATAGGAATCTAGAAGCCGGAAACCCGAAGTCAGGGTGTCAGCAGGGCCCTGCTCCCTCCAAAGGCTCTAGGGAGGGATCCTTCTGTGTTGGTTTTCTGAGGCTGCTGGACAAGTACCGCAGACTGGAGCTTAAAGAACGGAAACACACATTCTCACAGAGCTGGAGGCTGAAGTCCAAGTTCAAGGTCGAGCAGAGCTGGTGCCTGGTGAGGGCTCTCCTGTTGGGTTATAGGCGGCTGCTTTTTGCGGTGAGCTAATACGGCCTCTTCCTGTGCAGAGAGCAAAGAGAACAAGGTCTCTGGTGTCTTGCTGTAAGGGCACCCCTCCTTTTGAATGGGGTCCCCATCCCTATGACCTCATTTAACACGCCTTGCTTGAACCTTCAGATCTGTGAGCCAAAACCAAGGCGGGCTTCCTCGGCTGTTTTATTATAGTCATGTACAAGTGGACTAACCCCCTCCTGAATTCCATTGTGGAAGCTAATCCCCAGTGGGCTGGTACCCGGAGCTGGGGTCTTTAGGAGGCCGTTAAGTTGTGAGGCCCACACCAGCCGACGTGGACTTGCCAGCGCTTTGATCTGAGGCTCGCGGCTTCTGCTGTTTATCCGCTGCCTCGTTTGTGGTTGCTATCACAGCAGCTTGAACGGACTGGGACAGGGACCGCAGAGTCCGTGGGCATAAGAAATGGCTTACTATTTACGTCACCAAATCGCGGGTGCTTTGCAACACGGCGGTAGCCCTTCTTGGCAGGGCAATGAGGGGGTGGTAGCTGGGGGGCACCTGCTGCAGGCCCCATGCCCTGTAAGTTCTCCCTTCATCCTCACGTTACCTCCTGCGGCCGTAGAGCTAACATGCTGTCCTCCACGTCTCCCAGCCCCGGGATGCAGCTGTCCGTCTTTGACTGTCCCAGCGACTCTCGGTGGAACCTTCGAGGCCCTTCCTAGTGTTCTGAGCAGGTCTTCCCCCACTGCTTGGGGAGACAAGGGTTAAGGCAGGAGCTCTCATAGGCTGGGTTGTCCATTACGCCCGCCATGGACTAATGACAATCATGTAGGCGCTCAGGGGAAGGAGGACTCCCAGCCAGATGTGCAGGGAGACATCAGCTTGCGGGAGATTGCCGTCAGCAGCATTAGGAGCTGGGGTATTTGCACAGCCCTTTCTCCAAAGGCCATATGTTCCCCAGCCCTTGATGTGTTTTCGCTGTCAACCCTGGAAGGTTCTGTCCTCCTGGAGAGCAAGCACTCCCTCGGGACTGCTGAGAGGAGGTAATTACAATTCTGCCCCTGCTGCCTTCTGCCTGCTTCCAGCAGCCGCTGCTTTGAATGCCTGCTAATTGCCACTCTGGGTCCCGATTCTGTGGTGAGAGGCACAGGGGCTGACCTTCAGATGCTCAGCGCAGGGTGCAGATGCCCAGCTCGGTCACTGATTAACCACAGTCATTCCTTCAGCACCTTGTTACATGCTGGGCGTTGGAGCAGTTACTTTATTTCTTTGAAACATTCCTAATTTCTATTTTTTAATTTTTATCTTTTTATACTGTGAAAGATTTTAAAAAGATTTATTTATTCATTTGAATGAATTGCAGGCCGGCGCCACGGCTCACTAGGCTACTCCTCCACCTTGCGGCGCTGGCATACCAGGTTCTAGTCCCGGTCGGGGCGCCGGATTCTGTCCCGGTTGCCCCTCTTCCAGGCCAGCTCTCTGCTGTGGCCCGGGAGTGCAGTGGAGGATGGCCCAAGTGCTTGGGCCCTGCACCCCATGGGAGACCAGGAGAAGCACCTGGCTCTTGCCATCGGATCAGCGCGGTGTGCCGGCCGCGGCGGCCATTGGAGGGTGAACCAACGGCAAAGGAAGACCTTTCTCTCTGTCTCTCTCTCTCTCACTGTCCACTCTGCCTGTCAAAAATAAATAAATAAATAAAATAAAATAAAATAGAAAGAATTGCAGAGAGAGACGGAGAGAGAGAGAGAGCCTCCAGCAGCTGGTTCACTCCCCCAGATGGCTGCAATGGCCAGTGCTGGGCCAGGCTGAAGCCAGGAGCCAGGAGCTTCATCCGTGTCTCCCATGTCTCCCATGTCTCCCATGTCTCCCATGGGGGAGCAGGGGCCCAAGCACTTGGGCTATCTCCCCTTCTTTTCCAAGGCCATTAGCAGGAAGCTGGAGCACAAGTGGAGCAGCTGGGGCTTGAACCAGTGCCCACATGAGACGCTGGCTTTGCAGGCTGTGGCTTTACTCACAGTGCCACAAAACTGGCCTCCCTGCTGTTTTTTTTTTTTTAAAGATTTGCTTATTTGAAAGGCAGAGTTACAGAGATGCAGAGGCAGAGAGAGAGAGGTCTTCCATCCTCTGGCTCATTTCCCAAATGGCCATAACGATGGCCGGAGCTGAGCCAATCCGAAGCCAGGAGTCAGGAGCTTCTTCTGGGTCTCCCACATGGATACAGGGGCCCAAGGACTTGGGCCATCTTCCACTGCTTTCCCAGGCGATAGCAGAGAGCTGGATCGGAAGTGGAGCAGCCAGGACTTGAACTGGTGCCCATATGGAATGCCAGCACTGCAGGTGACAGCTTTACCTGCTACACCACAGCGCCAGCCCCCGAGTTTTTACTTCAATTAAAATAGTGCCTGAGCCCCTCATGATACTACAATGAAACATGTTAGATGGGAAGCTCCAGAGAAGAACAGGGGAGGGGCGAGTGACTAGAACCAGAATAGGGCTGGCAAAGACTGTTGGGTCGGCTGTCGGTCATCATCCCCAGGCTGACGGTGGATTGCGGGATGAACAGACGCTGTTACGGCGTGGAAATCTGGAGGCACGCCTGAGCCAGAGGATCAAACCCGCACCTACTCTACTGGGACAAATGGCGTCGTGTGTCACAGAGATCACAATGTCACCTCTGACTTTTCCCTTCCCCTCCGCTGCTGACCACGTCCCTGCCCGTCCCTTTATGTGTGGCTCTTTCACTCAGCACGAGGTTTCCAAAGCTCACACGACCACGTCCTTGCTAGCATGAGTGCTTCCTCCCTTCAGTCTTTGTCCACGTGGCTGAATGACGACTTTGTACGGATGGACCATGTGTTTACCCACTTGCCCACTGACCCACATTTAAGTCGCTTCTACTTTTTGGCTGGTACGAACATCTGTGTGCCAGTTTTTGTCTGAATAGCTATTTTTTCTGTGTGTGTGGAGCGGAACCGCTGGGTCCTATGCTGACTTCACATTTTACTTTTCGGGCAGTTGCTAAACTGTTTTCCACAGCGGCTGCACCATTTTACGCTCCCCAGCAGTGCATGAATGTTTTAGTTGCCTGGAGTTTCATCTCATTGTGGAACTCTTAGTACCAGCGTAAAACTTGCAGCTCCGAGTTGTCCCAGCTTGGAGTGAGGATGACCCAGCAGCCAGGATTCAAGGGCTTGGTGTTCCTGGTCTGCTATATTTGAGCAGAATGGCTCCAGGAAAGACTTCAAGCAAATAAGATCAGGTGTGGCCAGATGAATTTCAGGCCTGTATACATGGAAACAGGGACGATGAGGTGACCGGTGAGGGGTCCATGGTGCCTACTACTGTAATTCTCTCTCTCTCTCTTTTTTTATTTTTTTGACAGGCAGAGTGGACAGTGAGAGAGAGAGAGAGAGAGAGAGAGAGAAAGGTCTTCCTTTTGCCGTTGGTTCACCCTCCAATGGCCGCTGCGGCTGGCGTGCTGCAGCCGGCGCACCACGCTGATCCGATGGCAGGAGCCAGGTGCTTCTGGTCTCCCATGGGGTGCAGAGTCCAAGCACTTGGGCCATCCTCCGCTGCACTCCCTGGCCACAGCAGAGAGCTGGCCTGGAAGAGGGGCAACCGGGACAGAATCCGGCGCCCCGACTGGGACTAGAACCCGGTGTGCCGGCGCCGCAAGGTGGAGGATTAGCCTAGTGAGCCGCGGCGCCGGCCTGTAATTCTCTCTTTTATGAAAGTTATTTTTCTGTTTGAGAGTCACAGAGACACGCAGAGCTCCCATCTGCTGGTTCACGCTCCCAGTGCCTGTAATGGTTGGGCGTGGCTGGGGCTGAAGCCAGGGCTTGGAAATGTAATCCAGGCGGCAGGACCCCAGCTATTTGTGCCATCATGGCTGCATTCCAGGGTCTGTGTTAGCAAGACTCTGCATTCAGGAGCCAGAGATGGGGATTGAACCCAGGTACTCCAAAATGGGACGAGAGCATCTTTTTAAAAATGTATGTATGTATGTATGCGTGCATGTATGTATTCTTTTAAAGGAAGAGATACAGAGAGAGTGAGAGAGACTAATTTTCCATCTTCAGGCTCACTCCCCAAAAGCTGCAACAGCTGGGGAGGGGATAGGCTGAAATCAGGATCCAGGAACTCAATCCGGGTCTCCCACGTGGGCGGCGCCTGGCTCCTAATTGGGGTGGCCAGGATTATCTGTGGCAGGAGGGAGAGCCGGGGCAAACTGGAACACCGCGGGGGGCGCTGTTGCTGTGGCTGCTGCTGGCAGGATGGAACCACGAAGAAGCTGCCGTCCTTGCCCCCACCCACCTGCGCGCCTCGGTGGGGAGAGCGGGGTCTGGTGATCTCCTCAGGCCTGGATCGAAGTGTTCTCGTCTGTGATGAGCTCGGGCTCACCCCGTGCGTTCCAGTGTCTGGCTGTGAGAAGAGAAGAAACATTTCCAACTGTCACAAGACTGCTCTCTGTTCTCCTTCGTCCTGGGGTTACCCCAGGACGCCGGGGAAGCCACGAATGGCAGTGGAAGATTTTGACCAGGGAAGACTTTTTTTTCAGTCCATCTCCGCCCCCTCCTCCCACACCCCATCCTGTTTTGTAGGATCCCAGTGCAATCGGAGAATCAACATAACCGGGTACATCACTTCTTATTTTTGTTTTTAAATTGAGACACAGGGAGAGCAACAGATAGAGATGCAGACAGAGCTTCCGTCTGGTGGCTCCCTCCCCGTATGCCTGCAGTGACCAGGGCTGGACCAGGACAAAGCTGCGACCCAGGGACTCAATCCAGGTCCCTCATGTGGGTGGCAGGGGTCCAACTACAGGCAAGGATTAGTTGCTTTCCCGTGGACGTTGTCCAGAAACTCTTTGGATCTCTTGTCTGACTTCCATTTTATTTAAAATCCACGCTTCCTTCAAGTCGAGGCATAGACTGATCTTTCCAGCCAAGTAAGGGTGCGGTGACGTTTGAAGGCGAATCCGTCCTGGGTAGTACCGCCCACACTCACAGAGCTGTATGCTGAGCTACTGGCGTATTTTATGGATTTTCATGCTTCTACCAGCCTGTGAGGGAGCTACTGTTCCTGTTTTTAAAAGTACTGATTTTTGGGCCAGTGCCGCGGCTCACTAGGCTAATCCTCCGCCTAGCGGCGCCGGCACACCGGGTTCTAGTCCCGGTCGGGGCGCCGGATTCTGTCCCGGTTGCCCCTCTTCCAGGCCAGCCCTCTGCTGTGGCCAGGGAGTGCAGTGGAGGATGGTCCAAGTGCTTGGGCCCTGCACCCCATGGGAGACCAGGAAAAGCACCTGGCTCCTGGCTCCTGCCATCGGATCAGCGCGATGCGCCAGCCGCGGCGGCCATTGGAGGGTGAACCAACGGCAAAGGAAGACCTTTCTCTCTGTCTCTCTCTCACTGTCCACTCTGCCTGTCCAAAAAAAAAAAAAAAAGTACTGATTTTTAGGTTGTTATATGCACAAGTCCCTTTTTGCTTCCTTTACCATTCCTTTATTTCTTGAAACATTAAAAAAAAAAAAAAGTGTTGTGGCCAGCATCATGGCGCAGCTAGTTGACAGACGCCAATATGAGCGCTGGTTCGAGTCCTGGTTGCTCCACTTCCTTCCCAGCTCCCTGCTCATGCACCTGGGAAAGCAGCAGAGGATGACCCAAGTGCTTGGGTCCTGCCACCCACATGGGAGACCCAGATGGAGTTCCAGGTTGCTGGCGTCAGCCTGGCCCAACCCCAGCCATTGCAGTCACTTGGAAAAATTAAGAGGCATTATTTTTAGAGCAGTTTTAGGCTGGTGGTAAAATTGAGTGGCAAATTCAGAGGTTTTCGATGTGCCCCCTGCACTCCTCCCATCAGTGGTGCATTTGTCAACAATTGATGACCTACACTGATGCATTACCCAAAACGCCTGTCTCCATAGGGTCCCCTCCTGGTGGTGTGCACACCATGGATTTGGGCACAGGAGTAATGTACCTGTCCACAGGTGTCACACCAAGATTTTCACTGCCTGAAAAGTCCTCTGTTCTACTGATCCCTCCTGTACCTGTAGCCCCTAGCAACCACTGATCTCTCTAATGTTTGCAAAGTGTTGCCTTTTCTCGAATCTCACAGTAGGAATCATACAACATGTACTCTTTTCCGGTTAGCTGGTTCACTTGGTACTTTGCATTTATGTTTCTCCAAGTTTTGTCTTGGTTTGATTGCTCAGCTTTTTCAGTGCTGAATAATATTCCACTTTCTGGATATACCACAGTTATCCCTCCACCTGCTGGTTGCTCCCAGCATCCATGTTCAGGTTTTTGGGTGGACACATGTTTTCTAAGCACCTGAGTAAATATCAAGGAGAGTGATTACTGGAGCATATGGTAGGAGTAAATTTCATTTGTAATAAACTGACAAACAGCGTTCCACGGTGTCGCTCCCCCTCTTCGTGGAGGAACGACACTAAACCCTGCCTATGTTTCCTATCCGAGTCACGGCACCATTGTGTCCATTGTGTCGCTCCCCCTCTTCATGGAGGAACGACACTAAACCCTGCCTAGGCTTCATATCCGAGTCACGGCACCATTATGTCGCTCCCCGTCTTCATGGAGGAACGACACAGGACCCTGCGCTGTTCTTTTGTCTGCTCGGCCCTCCCCGGGCTCGCTGCTGGTTCTTCCCGGGTTGGCTACCGACCCTTCCACCTCCGTGGAAGGGCGGTTCCCCCTGCCACTTTCCCCACTTCTACGGGGGAGCGGCACACCACCAGCCGGCTCTCTCGGGGGCTGCTCAGGTGTTCCTTCAGATAGATGTTCCTGGTGCATGTTGTCTCTCTCCTCCTTTATAGTCCTCTTCCGCCAATCCCAACTCTGCTACCCACACGCCGAGTACGCTGCTCTCCTCCAATCAGGAGCAGGTCCTGCTGTTTATTGGTTGAACTGGAGGCAGCTGTGTAGAAGCTGTTTCCTCCTCTCCCAGCGCCATATTGTGGGAGAGCAGATGCATAGAATAAGTCCTAATTCGAGTAACAGTCTAGTCCCAGTTGCTCCCCACACACGGTGGCCCCATCTTCTGCCACCAGAAATAAAAGAGTTCTGTTGCTTCATATCCTCGCTGGCATTTCATGTTGTCAGTGTTCTGGATTTTGGCTATTCGAATAGGTGTGTAGTGCTGTGTCCTTGTTTTAATTTGCAATTCCCTAATGACAGTCTTAAAACATCTTTTGTGAAACATAGAATTTATATAACACATCCATGCTATATATATGGTGTACATATATAGTGCACATATATGGTATAACGTGTATATATATTACATATAACAAGTAGTTATAAAGTAAACATCTATCCAGGGATCCAGTTGATGACAAGTTTAAGAAACACGTACTGCCAGAATCCCTGTTCAGAAATAACCACCCTCCTTCTTTCTGTGGGACTTAATTTGCTCGTCTTTAGAGCTGGGATGCTTAAACATCCACCTCTACACCATAGTGTAGTTCTGCTTGTTTTGACCTTTAAATGAAATATGTGATGTGTATTCTACTTGAATCATTCTGCCAACTACTATAGGATTATGCTGGATCCAACTGCAGATAGTTTATGGGATGAATGTAACGTGATTTATTTTATTACTCTGTAGGGATGGGCATTAGCTATTTCACCCCTGCTCTGTCCACTGTGTTGGGCTGTGCTGACCCTACAAGGAGCAAAAGAGAGTCCGTCAATTTATTCCAACAACCTTTCTGCCGTACAGTGACTCACAGAGCAGGTCGCGTTCTGAAGGCTGTCCAGCCCCAGCAGGGTAGAAATGACAGGTGCTACCCATAAGGCACTGAGGCTCCTCAGTTTATTCCACCAGATTTCCTTTTCGTCGTAAGGAAGGTTGACACCGGTTCCGGGGAATTGCCTTATTTCTGAATGGCGTCTTGAATCCGGTGGGCAGGTGTGCAGCCGCGGTCAGCGGTGACGTGCTGGATGACCATGGGTCCGTGGCCGTGCTGAGATGGGTGCCTGTGGAGTCTTTCACAGAGAAGCTTCCTTGTATGTTTCTGGGGGTCCTGAGGTTGCCACAGCCGCCTTGAGGCAGAATCAACAAGGACAAGTTGTGGTTTGAAATGCTGGACTCGATGCGTGGGGACCAGGCTGGGGGGTGGAGAGAAGACAGATCAGGGTCAGCTGAAGTGAGACTGGGGTTGTAGTCTGGCCCTGGACCTGAGCAGATCCAGGACTGGACCCATCCCGTGGTACCTGGGGCAGCCCCTCTAAGCATCAGCTCCCGTCTGGGGGCGCACACAGTCCAGGCTTATTCAATGCCTTTCAGCACTACTCCTGGGAGGGTCACTCTGTACCTGGGCCTTTGTAATCTTTTGTGTGTTTTTTTTTTTTCTCCTTCCAACTCGCATTTTCCTCTTTTATTTTTCCAGCCCATGAAGCACCATGAGCTTTCAGATCTCACAAATAACGCTTTGATGACATGGCTTAGCGGCGACTCCTTTCATCTCAGGAACACTTTGCAACCAAATCTAATCAATAAAGGACAGCTGAGGGCTCGTGGGGGGGGGGCGCAGCTTCCAGAGCTCTGTCTGTGGGTGACATTGCGTCACCTGTGTGCTCACACCCACTCACAGGGGCAGACCGAGTGCCCAAGGCTCTGGCACCTGCTGTGTTACCTACACCATCTCTCATTTCTCCGTGCTGCCGTAACGGGGAGCTAGCAAGACTGGCCCCATTTTGCAGATCACGAAATTGAAGCTCGAATCTGTGAAGTCACTCGTCTAGGGGGAGAGGGTGCTGGGCGCCCCAATCCCCAGGTGTCTGTGACACCACACTGTCTCGTCTCACTCCCGCCAGGCCAGCCACGGAGGCTGTTGCTTCTCCCTCCGGCTCTTGGCTCCTGGAATGCCCGTCCTGCTGACTTGCCCATAGACTCGCTCCTCCATCCTTTAAGCTCTCCACTGTTAGGTCTGTCTTCCTGAATTCCCGGCCAGGCTGCCCCAAGGCAACTCTGTGCTCCTATGGGATAGAGGGCCCTGGTCACTGTCGTTAGCTCCTTGAGAATGCTGTCTCCTTTCTCCTTGTCTCTCTGAGGCCAATCAGCACGAAGCCAGGGCTGGCCCATGGTGCAAGCTCCATGACTATTGGCTGAAGGGGAGCCAGGTTTCTAGCCCAACTTTTGTGAGACTTCGGAGATCATCCTGTTCTGTGGGGGAAATTTTAGCCACAGGCGAGAAGGGCAGCTTGCGCAAAACCAGCTTTCGATTTCTTCTTCCCCAACTGGGAAAAATCAGACAGAGCAGTGCCAAGGTCTGTGGGGGAGGAGGAGGTGGAGAAGGAAGAGGAGGAGGCAGGGAAGGGGGAGGAGGAGGGGGCAGGGGATGGGGATGAAAGGGAAGGGGAGGAGGAGGAGGAGGCACTGGAGGGTGTGCGGCTCCGACTCTGGACTGCAGGCAGATGGCTGGCACTGCCTCGTTCTGAGCGACAGGGGCCGCGTGGGGCTGCTAGGCAGACTAGGAGTTTTCCCGAAGGGGCTGCAAGGTGCAGGCCCGAAGCCCTGGGCTTTGGCCCCTTGGATTCAAGTCCTCGCTCTTCCCCAAAGTGCTAGCCTCAGTTTCTCACCTCAGCTGTTAACAGCAAGAGTGGTTGTGAGGTTTGGATGAGATCAGGCAGAAAGGGGCGTGGCACAGTTCCACGTGCATCATCATTGTAACAGGGTGGGGGGTGATGGGGGGGACCCTCGTGGGGAGAGGTGGTGCTGGGTCTGGGTGTGGTCTGATTGTCTCCCTGTAGAGGTTCGCGTGTCAGAGGCCTGGCCCCAATGGAGGTGGCGTTGGGAGGCGGTGGAGCCTTAAAGAGAAAGGGTCTGGGGGAGGTGCTTAGGTCACTGGGGAGCAAGAGGCAGACCCTGTGTGGCCCCAGTAGCTCTCAAGACCGGGTTGTTATTAGAGGAGAGAGCGGGCCGTGCCCGTGCTCCTGCGTGCACTCGTCCCCCAGCTCGCTATGGGGCTCTCTCCAGAGCCTGGCCAATGCAAGCACAGCGCCCTTGAACCTCCAACGCTGGGCGTCACAGACACCCCTTCATTTCAGCTGTTGTAGTGACACACACAGCCGGCTGGCGACACCATCGGATAGGACTAGCCCTGAGCCGGGGAGTGGACTCCCAGGTTCCTTCTCTCTGTAGTTCTGTCTCCTCGCTGCCCCGCCCCAGACTCCGAGGGCTGCTCCTCAATGGGCCCACTGTAGGTTGGGTGGTGCTGGTCCCAGCCAAGGCCATCTGGCCCAGTGTTTAATAGAACATCACGGGCCGGCGCCACGGCTCACTAGGCTAATCCTCCACCTTGTGGCACCGGCACACCGGGTTCTAGTCCCGGTTGGGGTGCCAGATTCTGTCCCAGTTGCCCCTCTTCCAGGCCAGCTCTCTGCTGTGGCCAGGGAGTGCAGTGGAGGATGGCCCAAGTCTTTGGGCCCTGCACCTGCATGGGAGACCAGGATAAGTACCTGGCTCCTGCCATTGGATCAGCGCGGTGCGCCGGCCACGGCGGCCATTGGAGGGTGAACCAATGGCAAAAAGGAAGACCTTTCTCTCTGTCTCTCTCTCTCACTGTCCACTTTGCCTGTCAAAAAAAAAAAAAAAAAAAAAAAAAAAAAAAAAAAAAAAAAAAAAAAAAGAACATCACAGGCTCTGGGGCAAAACTTGGTTTGATTCTCAAGTTCAACTCTGTGCCTTTAGGGGCAAGTCCCTCCCCAACCCCACCCGGTATACCTATCTGTAAAATGGATAACACAAGCCATGAGGACTGAGTGGGCAAATGTGGTCAAGAGTTTAGGCCAGGGCCCGGCACACAGGAAGTACTCGGCGAATGGGAGTCGTTTCTGGAACTGATTCATTGTAAATAACTCGGTGGGCCTGGGTGGGGGGAGTTGCTGACGCCTCAGCCTTGTCCTGAGCACCTCCCCGGCTTGCTGCGTGGCCGGCAGTGCTGGCAGCACCGGAGCCCACGTAGGGAGGACCCCGGGGACCCGTGTGCTCTGCTTGGCTCTGGGCTTGGCAGCCAGCTGGCTTGCGTTCCCCAGGCCCACGTCTGCTCCGCCTTTCGAAGAGCCAAAGGGTTGCTTTGCAGGCCGGTTGACAGCATCTTCAGCGCTCACCCCCTGAGCTGCCTGGAGTTTGAAAAGGTTAGAGCAGAGAGGAGGGGGATGAGGTGTGCGTGATGCGGAGGCCGTGAGCTCTCGAGCGGGGACTGATGTCCAACCGCGGCCTTTACCTCGGCTCACGCCTGTGACAGGAGCACTCGCTACACGGGGCAGCCGCACCAACTCTGTCTGCAGCGTCCCTGCCTCCAGGCAGCCATCCCCGGCCCCTTCTTGTGGTCCTGGGAGGCACTGTCTACCATGGAAACCATGGCCCTGGAAGAGTGTCATATGATCCAAGGTAGCCAATCACAGAACCCCAACTTCTCGGTGCTACAATTTCAGAAAGGGGCATGTGACCCAAACAGGGCCAGTTAGGTTTTCCTCTGGGACTCGTCTCTGGGTTTGGGGAGAGGGATGCTCTTATTTTTCCAGGTTTTAGGCCAGGAGGAAATAAGTCTGGGTCCTATGCCTCTTCTGTGGCTGGAACCTAAGAGACAGACTCAAGCAGCACCAATAGCTCAGTAAAGAGAGCCCCGCTGAGATCCGTGTAGCTCCTGGATACAGCTGTGCCTGAAGCCAGTGCACCACCGAATCCCCCAGTTCTGTGAGTCCTCAAGATTTCTGGGTTAGGCTTCTGCAACATGAAGCCGAACGACCAAATGTGATTTATTAAACAATCACTTTGCGCCTGATACTGTCTTAGGAATTTAATAAGCAACGTCTGATTAATCTTGGACGAGCGACTCTGTTCTAAGACTCTATTTGCTGGGGAGTGCAATGGGAGGGATCTCATAAGGCAAGGAGTCTTATGAGGCTCAGAGGTCCTGGAAGCTACCAGGTCCCCGCCCCACTAACTGTTCAACACTCCTCACTGGCGAGGGGGCGCCGTGTCCGACATCTTCACATGCACTTTTTGGTGCACTTGTCTCTTTTCCTCTATGATAAATTCCCCAAGTGGCATTGCAGAGTCCAAGTCTATTTGCTGGTGAGGGTCCTTGACACACAGCCCCTGACTTCTCTGCAAAAACCTGTTGACGGCACCAGTTCCCCGCTGCTGTGTAAGACATCACCATAGACTTCACAGCTTAAAAGATAGTGCATGGATGGCCTCCCAGTGGTGCTGGATTTGGGGGACCCTTTGATTGGCTTGGGGTGTCTATAGATGGCTGGGTCTGTGCGTGAGGCTTCCCGGGGGGATAGTGGTGCACGCTTCCGTGGACAACTGAGGAGACCCACTCTGTGTGGGTGGGCACCGTCCACTCGGCGGGGGGCCCAGATGGAAAATGGGAATTGCAGGTGCAGGTCTCTCGCTTGCTCTCTCTCACGTCCAGAGTGGGACACATCTCCTCCTACCTGTAGGGATCACAGCGCTCTGCTCTTTGGCTTTCAAGGGGCCCCTCAGGGCCTCCCAGGCCTTCAGCTCCGCCCAGTTCCGAGGCATCTCGACTTGGACTGAGCTGCACTTTCGGCTTCCTGGCTTCTCCAGCTTGCAAGGGGCCCATTGCCCTCACCCAAGCTGGTGAATCTGAGAAACCCCCTTCCGTGTATTCTGTCGGTCGTGTCTCTCTGGAGACCAAGGCAGGCGCTGTTTCCGCGGTCGGGGGCACGAGCGCGGCTTGGCTGGGCCTGCCTTCGTGAGACTTCGGCGAGGCCAGGGTCTCTTTGGAAAGTGCAGCTGCAAAAGGAGCTGCTTTCGAGTTCGCTCGGAACACACATGCACACACATGCACACCCGTACAAAGCTGTGCTCATCTGCATAAAATAACCCTGGAAACACAAAGAAATTGCTAAGTCTGGTTGCCTCTGAGTAGCGGTGCTTGGAGGAAGGGGCACTTCTCATGGGACAGTGCATGGTGCCTTTTGCATCTTCAACACTGTGTTTTGTGACCTGTGTTGTCATAAGGAACATGCAAACACAGTAATCAGAGGACAATGACAGCGCCTCTAGTTATCCGCCTCTGGAGTCAGTACCCTCATCCTCCAAGCTGCCTTCCGTTTGGCACGTTCACCTGTGTCCATTTCACGGCTCCGTGTGTCTTTGTCTCCAAACTCTCGCCTGTTAATTGCAGGCACTAAGAGTCCCTGCCTCAGAGATTGCAGTGGAAACACTTGGAGCAGGACTCTGCACCCGGAGCAAGCCCAGCAGATGGAACTGCTATTTTATTCAGAGAAACAACCTTAGACAGAAATGCACCTGACACAGCAGGTTGACAGGCTTCTCTGGCTGTGGGGGACTTTTTGCTTTATCCCCAGACTGAAAGACAGTTATATACTGTTTTTATAGCAGCCTGGGGACCCTGTTCAGTCTGCAGTCACGGCCAAGGTTGGGTGAGGCGGGGCTTGTCTGGCTGGCGTCTAGACACTCTGTTCCCCTGGCCTGCTGTGGAAGCGATGCGCTCCTTACTGCCGGGGGAAGTGTTCCTGAACACAACTGGGGTCTCCGGGTGTAGACTCTCAGCTATAACAAATGTAGCTACTCAGGTCCCCAGTGCCTGGAGGGGAGAGTTGTGAAGGCGTGGGCGAGAAAGAATGTAGGAATTTTCTGTTCCTTCCACCTAGCTTTGCTGTGAACCTAAAATTGCTCTTAAAAAATAAACACATAAAGCCGATTAAAAACCAAACCACCACCCAAGCTCCTGGGCTGAGGAGGAGAGTGGAAGCAGGTAGCTGATGTACTGTCATTAAAAGGTATCAGTGACACCCATTCTCCAGATGGGAGACTGAGGCTCATAGAGATCTAAACATTTAACGAGTTGTGGGATGGAGATGGCTGGCTGAACCGCGGCAGCCTCCACTGAAACCAGTTTGTGCCTCAAGAGAAGGAACTGCCAGGGAAACTGGCCTGGCGTGGTTTGCTGACGCTGGCTGCCCGGCCCCTTTGCCTGACCTTGTGTGCATCGGTGCTGCTCCGGGGAGCGGTGCGGGGAGGTGCGGCCAGTGACCTGCAGCCGGGCCCTGGGTGCCCTATCTGTCCCGCACACTCTGTCTGGGCCCCTTCTTTCCCAAAGCCTTCTTTTGCTGCTCCCGTCTCCTCCCTTTTCTCTTGGAGCAGAGGGGAGACCTGACCCTACTGTTAGGGAGCAGATAAAGCGGGTTCAAGTCCCTGCTCCTTCTGGGGCTTTGCGTGAGTTACCTTACCCTTCCTCCTGGCTCACGAGCGAGGCCGCCTCAGTCTCCATGTGTGTGGGTTTGTGGGGGGCCGAGTCGCGGCCCATCCCAGGTGTGTGCGTGTGTTAATCCCCGACACTGCGACCAGGCGACTTTGCAGGTGTGATTAAGCTACGGCTCTCGCGGTGGGGAGGTTTTCCTGGGTTAGCTGGGTGGGTTCGGTGTGAGCACAAAGACTCTTCTAAGAAGTCAAGAGGGTCAGAGAGAGAGATGTTAGGGTGGAAGAAAAGGCCAGAGAGAAGGCACTGAGCGGCCGGCTTTGCAGAGGCAGGAAGGAGCCACAAGCCAAGGGGAGCAGGCGGCCTCCAGGGGCTGGGGGAGGTGAGGAAGGGGATTCTCCCAGGAGCCCCCAGAACCAGTGCAGCCCTGCCCGCCCCTTGGCTTCAGCCCCCCCACCCCCCCAGGCTGACTTCGACTTCTCGCCTCTAGGCTGGAAGAGAATAAACGTGAGAGTTTTTAAGGCATTGCATTGTTGATGACTCGGTACAGCAGTGCTGGGAAACTCACACAGGGCTTCTGTGCCGATCGGATCTCAGCAACACGGCGAGCGTGGTGGGGGGGAGGCGGAAGTGGGGGCTCCGTGGTCACCCTGGTGTGGGTGGCTCTGCACCTCTGCACCCAGCAGGTGGTAGTGTCTGGAAACAGTGTTATTTCGACTGTCCCTGTGAAGATACGGTGGTATGTGAGTTTCTCTCCTCTTCCCTTTGCCCCAGGCTACCCAGAGTTCCTTGCAGGAGCCTTCGTCTCTTGGATCCTGGCACACAGTCACTGGCCCAAGAGCTTCTCTTCCTGAGTGCGGGAGGGGTTGAGGCACCACCGTGTTTCTGGGCAGGGCCCCCTTGCGTCTCTGCAGGATGGCAGCTGGTGCGAGGGTTCCTCCCGGCTCTGAGGCTGTGGCGCCTCTGCCTTTGCCCAGTCCCCACGGAGCCCCAGGAGTCACAAGCCCTGGGCGGACTCAAGGCACCGTGACCTGGGAGACCTGGCCGACGGCTGTCCTCTCACCCCTTGTCCCAGTGGTGTTGAGAATCTCGATCAGGCTGTTTCTGGTGCGACCTCCACGTGTCCCCGGCCTCGCGGGGGACTGCTGCTGGGCACCGATGCGGCAAACCTGGCATTTACAGTCTGCTTCCTTGTGAAGTGCCCGCGCTCTCAGCGGGCAGGTCCAGGCAGGCTGCCGCTGGCCCCAGTGCCGGGGCAGGCGACTACGTCAGACCTAACTGTTCAGATGGATACCTGGGCAGGGCGACGTCCTGAGAGTGCAGCACGTCCGATCTCTCTGTTTAGGCTTGGGGAAGTCAGAGAGAGGCTGCAGAGATGTGTGATGCCGAACAAGCCGGGGTTTTTAGGGTATCTGCAGAGGTGTGCAACCACGGTCTTCATCTCATTTTGGAGCATTTCTCTCACCCCAAAGCCGCCTCATGCCCGTTATAGCCACTCCCCATCATCCTCCCCACCGCACAACCACTGTTCTCGTCGCTTCCGGACCCAGGAGTGCCGGCTCCTGGGCTAAGCTCACTGCCGTCTGGAAGCAGTTGCCCTCTGGCCGAGGGGACTTTATTCCAATTTGGGAAGGTTCCCTGAGATGGAGAGAAAGCATCCCCAGCCTTCATCTCTCGGTGTCACGCCAGACCCGTAATGGGAAAATTAGACCGTGGGCTCCTGATCCCTGTGCCAGGCAGGTAATGGGAAAATCAGAGTGCTGGCTACCAATGCATTTTTAGCTTTGGATGACTGCATGGCATCCAGGGGAGAGGGGCGTCCAGCTGCTCGGGGTGACTAACGGACAGAGCAGGCTTTGCCCCTGGATGGCTCTGCGCAGGTCAGGTGGAGGGAGTGCAGTTTGCCAGTGGAATAGCGTGACCTCATGAAACAATAAACGGGCACCTCTCTCTGGAGGGATAATCTTAATGAGTGCACGGACATCCGGATCCCCGTCTAAAGCCTGCAGTTGCTTCCCTATGGGTTCGCCCCATAAGGTTCTTCATGGATTTGAGAGATGAGACTTTTTGGCAGGCTTCATTTGCTCACTTATTAAACAAGCGATGTTTACTACATCCCTACTGTGTTCAAAGTCAACGGTGTGCCTGCTGGATGAACGCAATCCGTGTCTGCATCACTTCACATTTTATTCAGTTGCAAAAACACAGAACCCCATGTGGGTGGCTTAAACAGATAGGTGTTTATTCTTACCTTCTAATAAGGACTTTGGAGGTCTGAGATTTCTATTTTTGCCAGTCACAAAGAGGCTTATCCTTACAGTCATAAAACGACTGCTGTACTTCCAGACATCGCATCTCCATTCCAAGTGAACCAAAAGCCTTCTCCTCCCCAGGCCTCATCTTTTTCCCTTAGGGACAGTCTTCCCAATGGACCATTTCTATTTTATTGGTCAGAATGTCGTGGTGTGGGCAGCACTGGCTGGAAGGTGTCCGGAGGTGGTGGTGGGTCAGAATGGTGTTGAGTGAGTCACCCTGTAGTATCGGTCACACTGGCCAGGTGAGGTTTACAGCCCAAAGGAGCAGACAGGGAACAAATAACCTCATCTCTGGATACTCACTAATCCCTGTGGGGCCGCTCTCTGTGCGGGAGTAAGAGCTAGGACAGCGCATGTTTGGTTTGGGCTTTTTTTGAAGTTGACTAGGGCAAGTAACTGTGCCTGGAGGGTGATCCTAGCATGGGGACAAGCGTGGGGAACTGAGATGGAGAAGAAAGGAAATCGGTGTAAACTGTGCAATCGGGCAAGGGCCTGCTGGGGCCCCTGGACTCAGCCCTGCCGGGGGTCTCTGGGGGATGGAGGAACCAGCTTCCAGGTTTCGGTGCAGGCAGCTGAGAGGGTGGAGACCCCATCGTCTGCAGCAGGGCAGTCCTGGAGTCGGGATGGAGAGCAAGGGTCCAGTTAAGGAAACTCTGAGCATCACCTCTTAAATCGCTGTTACCCTGTCTCTGTGAAGCTGTTGGCCTTGGACAAGTCGTTGAAACTCAGCCTCAGCTTCCTCATCTGTGAAGTGGGTGCCTCTCCAGTTGAAGGGTGGTGAGGAGTTGATGAGGCCTGGGGCAGCTGCTTGGAAGCTCCAGCTGCCTTATCCCGGGGTAGGAGAGCGTCAAAGGGCTTCCTGGAAGCCCGGAAGGGGGAAGGGAATTCATGGAGGTGCTGGGCATCCACTCTGCATTTTCCTGATGAATCTCCCTGCAGCTCCTTGGTGAAGAGACCGTCAGGCTCACTTTACCAGTAGGGAGGCCGGGCTCCAGGAAGGAGGACTTACCCAAGTTCAGGTTCTGGCAGGAAATGGAGCGGGGGGGCTAACCCAGAGCTGGCTGATGGGAAGAGCGCCATTTTCCCATGATGCCCTGGTGCCTCGTGCTCCTCCCTCCCACTCTGACGGCTGCCTCCCCACCTGCTTCTTGTATTCCCAAGGTGCATTTCTCCCCACCCTTCCTGGCGTGCTTGCCGCGTGTTTTGATGACAGCACCGACAGGACTCCTTGCAGGCCACAAAGCACTTGAACCCACTCATCTCATTCCTCTTCCTGTTGCCTCTCTGGGTTCGGAAGGTCTGAGTGACCCCATTTTGCAGCCAGGGAAACTGAGGCTCACAAGGGTGAGGCGGCTTCTCCCGGCTCGCACACAGCCTATCCGATGCTGCTTGGAGACTGAAAGCCGGCCTTGGAGTCCCTGGTGGACACTGTCCTTCCCCACGCCGGCACCGACTGGCGCCTGCGGCTTGTTTGGGCCGTGCCTTAGGAGCTGTCAGCTTTTATGACGCCTCTTCGGTCGACTGGCTGAGAAAGGCCATTACACCATGTTGGATGCGCTCCTGTCCTCCCCGGAATCATTAAAAAACATGACTTTCTGTTCTTTTTTATTGTGACTGAGCACAGTTCAAGTAGAGTCTATTAAATCCTCAGGAAGAACAGAATTCTCAAAACCTGCATGTCTGTCCTTGCACGGGGAACGGCAGAAGGTCCCCCAGGTAGCCGAGGAGCACGGGGCCCAGCGCGGGTGGCGGCATCTCTGTGGCTCCTTTTTAAGAAGAAATTTAATTTTTAACTTTTATTTAATAAATATAAATTTCCAAAGTACAGCTTTTGGATTACAGTGGCCTCCCCCCATAAGTTCCCTCCTACCCGCACCCCTCCCATCTCCCGCTCCCTCTCCCATCCCATTCGCATCAAGATTCATTTTCAATTCTCTTTATATACAGAAGATCAATTTAGTATATATATTAAGTAAAGATTTCAACAGACTGCACCCACATAGAAACACAAAGTGAAAAATACTGTTTCAGTACTGGTTATAGCATTAATTCACATTGTACAACACATTAAGGACAGATCCCACATGAGAAGTAAGTACACAGTGACTCCTGTTGTTGATTTAACAATTGACACTCTTGTTTATGGAGTCAGTAATCCCCTTAGGCTCTTGTCATGGATTGCCAAGGCTATGGAAGCCTCTTGAGTTCACCGACTCCAATCTTATTTAGACAAGGTCATAGTCAAAGTGGAAGTTCTCTCCTCCCTTCAGAGAAAGGTACCTCCTTCTTTGATGGCCCATTCTTTCCGCTGGGATCTCACTCGCAGAGATCTTTCATTTAGGTCTTTTTTTTTTTATTTTTAAAAATTGACTCGAGAGGCAGAGATTGAGGAAGAGAGAGCACCCATCTCATCATCTTTGGGCTCACTTTCCAAATGCCTGTGTTGTACCTGAGCGAGTGCAAACAAAGGAGCACCACACATTGACAAAACCTGATGGTCCTTTATTGCCGGCGGTGGAGAGTGGGCTCATGCCCTAAAGAGCTCTCGACCCTGAAGCCCAAAGCAACAGGGTTTATAAAGGCAAAAACCACAAAAATGGGAGGGGAATTCATGGTTGCTAGGATCGGGGGAAATACATGGTTACTGGGGTCAAGCTGACCTAAAACCTATGCGAAACTAGTATCAATTATAATCTTGACAATACCAGTTACAATCTTAATTATAATCCTGACATTAACCCAGGTTTTGGTTTTAATCATATGTAGGACATAGACAAATTACATTTTTATCATTAACCCAGGTGCAGCCTATCCACTTCCAAGCTTGAGCGATCCTGCTAGGGGGTTTCTGTGCTCTGCCAAGTGTGACGTAGTGGGCTGCTATTATCCAACTGTTTTAGATCATAGTTTCAGACCAGAGTCTCATGGTGTGGGGGACGCCTTCCCAGAACGGAGTCTCAGGTTCTCCAAAATGGAGTCCCTACTGTCAAGGTGTTACTTCACCTGCAGCAGTTGGGGGTGGCCCAGGGACAGAGGCAGGAAGCAGGGATGCGGTCTGTCCGGCTCTCCCACGTAGATGTCAGGAACCCAGTTACTTGAGTCCTCGTTGCTGCCTCCCAAGTCTGCATCAGCAGGAAGCTGGAGTCAGGAGCTGGGGCCAGACACTGCATGCAGGCGCTCTGCTACGGGCCTCAGAGATGCTGCCAGCCCAGACGCCTGCTCCCAGCACCTGTTGTCCGTACTGTTGGTCCTGCTAATGGCGCCTTGATGTCCCCTTGGAGAGCCAGCTAGGTTTGCTAGATAAAACACAGGACCTGAGTTAAATCTGAACTTAAGAAAAGTAGCACAAAATCTCAAATGTTGCATATTTGCTTCCACTAAAGATAATTCATTGTTCATCTGAAATTCAAGTTTGGACACTCTGCTTTAAAAAAAAGATTCATTTATTTGAAAGGCAGATTTACAGAGAGAGAAAAAGAGAGAGAGAGAGCATGCATGAGAGAGATCTTTCATTTGCGGGTTCACTCCCCAAATGGGGGTAATGGCCAGGGCTGGGCCAGGCCCAAGCCAGGAGCCAGGAGCTTCTTCCAGTTTCTCCCATGTGAGTGGCAGGGGCTTAGGCCATCTTCTGCTGCTTTCCCAGGCACAGTAGCAGGGAGCTGAATCAGAAATGGAGCAGCCAGGACTCGAACCGGAGGCCACATGGATACTGGTGCTACAGGTGGTGGCTGTAGCTGGTCCCCACTGTGTATTTTTATTTGTGAAGTCTGGCAGTCATGACACTCTAACTCAAACAGTTAAGGAGGGACTGACCCATCCTACCCTGGCACCCGGAGTGGGTGGGTGAGCAGGCATGGCCAATCAGCACATTCGACTCCTCTGCACACAGAGATTGGTTCAGAAATGGGCGTGTGGGCAAAGGCAGGCCAATGAGCCCAAATTGTGGGACTCTGGTTGGCGCCATTGAGAGCTTCCCTCTGTCTGGGGAGAGAGGGGTCGCTACGCCGGGAGGGGAGCTTCTGCACTGCCACAGTGAGATCTGCCTGGAGGATGGAGCAAAGCAAGAGGAGGAGGACTGAGAGACGGGGGGGGAGAGAGAGAGAGAGCAAGCGAGCTGGAAGACACTGACGCCTGAGGACATTGTATGACAGCTGGGACCAGCCTCAGTCCAACTGGACCTTCATCCTCAAAGCTGGTGGTCAAGGTAAGAGAAATGTGTGATGGGACTGAAAGCAAAGCCGTCAGCGGCGATGGTCATGGGAAAGACGCAGCGTAACCGGGACGGTGTAAAGTGTGAGATGGCTCAGAGCTGTGCACAATCCAGGGAGGAGGCGTTCTGGCTGGCGGCAGCTCGTCTGGGTGCTGATGGTGCCGACAAGGACAATGAGGGGGCTGATGTAGAGTCAGATGTGCTGGCAAGGGGGAAAAAGTGCCAAGTGCCTCACCAGCTCCTACCCGTCCTGCCTGTTCCCTCACTGTTAACGTCCTAGTGCGAGCCACCAAGATCTGCTGCTTCTCCCACAGCACTGACCTCCTAACCTGCGTCCCTTCCTGTTTCCCCGTATTCCAGACTCACGCTCACACCAAGACGAAGGGTGAGCGTTTCTAAACGTAGGGTAGACTATTTCCTTCCTGCTCAAACCTGTTCAGGGGTTCAGACTAAGACCCCTGGGTTGCCTCGTGCATCTCCAGACCTGTGTGGCTGACCGCTTCCTGTACTCACAACCTCACTTTCCTCGCCTCCCTTGCTGGGTCTCACCTGGTTGCCCTTCTTTCTCTCGCGTGTAGCCAACCCTTGGTACAAGCCATGCTGTATGCACGCCATGGTGCTCTGTCCTTTGGGTCTTGGCATCAGGGGCGCATCCTCAGAGAGGCCCAGGGAGCTCTCCTGTCTCTCCCTGCCTCCTAACAGCTTGTTCTCAGCTCATTATGGTGAGCGAGTCTCTCCAACTCAACCAGAACTGACCAACTGTTGGTCCTTGGCTTGATGGGGGTGCCAAGGGCAGCCTGGAGGCACCGTGGCGGCTGCCCCCACCCCAGGGAGCAGGGGCTCATCATCTCCAGCACCTGGAGACTGCTTGGAAAGTAGGAGTATTTCTTCTTGAAATACCCTTGAAAAAGGCTGGAAACCCTGCACCACGTATTAAGGGCAAAGGTTATGTTTGGGTGTTTATGCTTAAATATTTCAAAAAATATTTATGTATTTGAAAGGGAGCAGGGGAGAGAGAGAAAGAGAGAAATTCATTTCCCATCTGTTGGTTCACTCCCCAAATGCCTGTAACAGCCCAGGCTGGACTCCTCTGGGTCTCCCATGTGGGTGCCAGGGACCCAAATGATTGAGTCGTCATCTGCTACCTCCCAGGTTACGCATCAGCAGGAAGCTGGAATCAGAAGTGGCGCCAGGCCAGGGCTGTGGCCAAGTAGGCTACTCCCAGCTGCTCCTCTTCCTATCCAGCTCTCTGCTGTGGCCTGGGAAAGCAGTAGAAGATGCCCAAGTCCCTGGGCCCCTGCACCTGCATGGGAGATCCAGAAGAAGTTCCTGGCTCCTGGCTCCGGATTGGCCCAGCTCCAGCTGTTGTAGCCATTTGTGGAGTGAACCAGTGGATAGAAGACCTTTCTCTCTGTCTCTCCCTCTCTCTCTAACTCTACCTCTCAAAGAAATAGAATATTTTTTTAAAAAAGAGTTTCATTCTTCAGAAGATTCTTAAAAAAAAGAAAAAAAAAGTGAAGCCAGAACTCCAATCCAGGCACTTGGCTGTGGAATGAGGATCTGTTCACCAGCATCTTAACCACAAGGCCCAACACTCCCCTACATGCCTGTATTCCTAACTCAAACTCTAAGGTCAGGCACATACAAAGGTGCTCAAGAAGTAGTTCTTGAAGGACTGAGAGGTTTTATGGTGGCAAGGAAGATAACGGAATTGATGAAGGCATTGGTAGGACAAGGATGGTGATGGTGGTAGTGACGGTGATGGTGGTGAGGATGGTAGTGGTGGTGGTGATGGCAGGGGTTGATGGTGGTGGTGGTGATGGTGATGGTGGTGGTGGTGGTGATGATGGTGGAGATGGTGATGGCAGTGGATGGTGATGGTGATGGCAGGGGTTGATGGTTGTGGTGGTGATGGTGACAGTAGTGGGTGGTGGTTGTGATGGTGGTGGTGGTGGTGATGGTGATGGCAGTGGATGGTGGTGGTGATGATGGTGATGGTAGTGGATGATGGTGGTGATGGTTGTGGATGATGATGGTGATGGTGGTGATGGTGATGGTGGTGATGGTAGTGGATGGTGGTGGTGATGGTGACGGTAGTGGATGGCGACCGTGACAATGCACACTTAGGTGATAGATGACTGACTTAGAGAACCTGGTCCACCTCTTTGATTTTAGGCATTTTTATTAAAAACGCGGATCTGTCTTTTCCCTCTGTAGGGAGCCTGGAAAAATCTCTTGAAGGTGGATTTGGAGGCAGGGTCACCGGCGCCGGAGGGCGGGGCTCCCGTGGATCCTCGGCAAACCCTGGGCTACTGAAGCCCGCTGGCCCCGCCTTCTCACTCCAGCAGGTGGTCAAGGCCAGCCTTCTGCCCACGCACCCCAGCCTGCCAGCCGGCGGGGCGCCACTGGTCCCGGCAGCTCGGCGCTCAGAGCCCCAGGAGGGAGGCGCGGGACGGGCGGGCGAGGGCAGTTTCCCGAGTACGGGGCTGGAAGAGCGGGGGTCAGAGGCGGCGGCCTGGGGCGGGGGTGGAACCGGAGGGCTGGGAGGAAAGGGGGGACCGACAGAGTGGGGTGCGGCTGCGGGGCTAGGGAGAGTGCGGCAGGAACGGAAGGAGTGGGGGGGCCGGGGAAGAAGTGCGAGGTTTGGGGCGCGAGGGCCTTGGGCTAGGCTTGGTGGGGCTGAGTGGGACTCCATCCGGGGGTGCGTGGGTCGGAGGGCGGAGGTGGGGTCTGCATGTGGAGGTGGCGCCGGGCCCGTGGCGCGGTCTGGGGGTGCAGGTGAGGGTGTAAGGGCGGGGCCGGGGTCGAGCAGGGGAGGGTTTGGGGGTGTCCAGCTCGGAGCTGGGAGGCTGCGGGGTGGAGCTGGGGCTCGCCGCGGCGGGCTGGGGGCGCGGGCAGGTGTAGCCAGTGAGCGCTTTGGCCGCACCGACCGGCGGCTCGGGGTCCTGGGCCCGGCGATGAGGGTGCACCTGGGCGCGCTGGCCGCCGCGGCGGCGCTGAGTGGGGCGCTCAGCTTTGTGCTGCTGGCCGCCGCCATCGGCACCGACTTCTGGTACATCATTGACACGGAGCGGCTGGAGCGCAGCGGGGCGGGCGCGCAGGACGCGCCGGGCGCCGCCAACCACAGCCGGCCCGAGCCTCTGAGCTCGCACTCCGGACTCTGGCGGACCTGCCGGGGTGAGTGCCCCCGGGGGACTGTGCGGCCGCTAACCCCACCTGCCAGCTGCCCTGACCGCTTGGGACCTGTTGCCGGGCGCGCGATGCTCCGTGAAACCCCACGCCCCAGATGCGGTGTCCAGCGGGGAGGGGTCATGTTGGGCAGGGGCTGGGGCTGTGAGAGCCCTGCTGAGGGACGCCAGGTGGGGTTCGAGTGAGTCGGGAGCTGGCAGTCAGAGCCCCAGGCGACCTCCGTGCCCAGCGCTCCTCCCTCCTGTCCAGTCCAGAGCCCGTGCACGCCGCTGATGAACCCCTTCTGGCAGGAGAACGTGACCGTCAGCGACTCGAGCCGACAGCTTCTCAGTGAGTCCGGGCAGGGTCAGGACCAAGGGAGCCCTGGGCTGGCCCGTCTGCTTAGCGGGGATCCGCGGTGTGGAGGGCCGGGCTGGGGAAAGTGGCGGTGTTAAGTCAGGGCCCAGGCCTCTCTTGCTGCACCTGTAGGGATGGGTGGGTCAGGATTCTCTCAACTGATGGCTCTCTGATTACCAGCTCCGTGCTGCTCTGGAGGCACCCACCGTCCACTTACTTTGCAGAGAGCAGAGGCAGGGGTGGGTGGGTGGGTAGCGGGCAGGCACCCAACCCATGTGGGGAGTGGGACGCTGAGGTCTTGCCCCATTCGACTGCATGTCAGCATTATCTGTAGCATCGGTGCCTAGGGCAGGTGCTGGGTGGAAGTAGAGATGCACTAAACGCCTGTTGAGAGATTCAAGGCCGGGGATTGGAGGTGAGCGGCAGCCCCGCCCACAATTCCCACGCTGGTTCCTTGGTGCCCAGCACTGGTCTCTGGAGGTCATCCTCAGTGAGGATGACAGCCAAACGCAAGAATGCAAACTGGCTGAACCGTCCTTCGAGGAAGGGGACATGAAGGCCAGACAGGGAGCTGGTGCATTTCATCTATGCCTTCATTTGATTCCATGGACAGCCTCTGAGGTTACTGTCTCAATTTTATAGAAAAGATAGATTTTTATTTATTTGAAAGGCAGAGCGACAGAGAGAGGGAGAGACAGAGAGGTAAAGACATCTTCTACCTGTTGGGGCTGTGCCAGGCTGAAGCCAGGAGCCCAGAACTCCATCCGGGTGTGCAACCAGGGTGGCAGGGCCTCAGGCCTGTGGGCCATCTTCCACGGCCTTCCCAGACACACGAGCAGGGAGCTGGCGCAGAAGGAGAGCAGCTGAGACTCGACCCAGGGCTCTGATTGGGAATCCGGTGCAGCGGGTGGCGGCTTCACCTGCTGTGTCAAAGCGCCGGCCCCTGTTGTCTCCATTTTCACCATTCTTGCTTTCCGTGAAGAATCCGAGGCCCAGTGCTGTGGTGGGGGTCTGAGATCAGCTGGGGTCGGCTGTGGGTGGAGCTGCTGGGGTGCGGGGCTGGGGCTCAGACAGAAGGCAGATCCACAGGGCTAGGCAGAGCCCCCTACCAGCCCATTCTCCTCTGTGCTTTCCTCCCCAGCTATGCTGGCCCTGGGCCAGGCTTCCTCCAAGCACGGGACTTTGCACGTGCTGGCCCATCCGGGCAACCCTCCTCGGCCAAGCACATGCTGGCCCATCCGGGCAACCTGCCTTGGCCAGTTCCTGGTGCAGCTTGTGTGACTCTTGGTGGTGTGTGTGTGTGTGTGTGTGTGTGTGTGTAGGGGGGTGTTAAAATCTGACTCTCTCATTAGATTATAAACTCCACGAGGGCAGGGTCCATGTCTGTCATGCTGCTGCCGAATTCCCACCATCTAGAAATCTGACGGGCAGTAGGTCGTGAGTCCAGTTTGCTGCCGGAAACCTCCGGAAGGCTGGTGTTTCTGGGAGGTGCTGCACAAAGTGCTTCGCGGTGGCGCAGCCTGGGCTTTCTCAGCTGCTAAGTGCCCGCGAGGGTGGTCAGACTGGACACCAGACCTGGAGGCAGCAAACGCCTTGCCCCGCACAGCATATCAGTGACAGGTGCCAGAGCGAGGGCCAGAGGCCTGGCTTGGCTGCCCATGGGGTGAGCGGGATGTCATAAGGTCGGGTCTCCGTCTTTCTGGCTGGGCAGGGGCAGCCACTCCTTCATGGTGCCTGGTGCAACTGGCCAGGGTGGGAGTGGGAGGGGCCAGGGAAGCATTGGGGACACACGTGCTAGCCTGAGGGGCTGCCGGGCGTGGGAGGGGGCTCTCAGTGTGGCTTACGGCCAGCTGTGCTGCAGACAGGAGCAGGCAGGGGCATGCACCTGTGGAATTCAGCTCCCCTGAGCACGAGGGCTTCAGGTGGCCTCTCTGGGGTGCCTGCTAGGGGTCAAGGCTTTATTTTCAACAGAAAAAAAATCATATTCAGAGTAATTGCATTTCTTAGTGTCTACCCAGTGAGGTTGAAAAGATTCACTATGCGGGTTTGAAACAGTGAGAAGCGAGACAAGGCCTGGGTGCCCACTGATGGAGAGCCGGCCCGAGATTGGTCTGTGTGCATCCGCTTTAAAGAGTCTTAAATAGCAAATAGCTGGGAGAAAGGACAGGCCAGAGCACTATGGGTGGTGCCAGCTGTGATCCCAGCCTGACCTCTGCCTTCTCTGGGGTACATGACAGCATTGTGGGGTGCATCTCCATTCCACGTGCTGTGGAGACCGAGTCCTGCCCACTGTGGCTGGGAGATGCCGTGGATAGTCAAACACATTGTGATTCAGATATTGCTCAAGTGTGGCCAGGCGCACAGTGCAGAATCAGGGAGATACGTGCGCGCACAGAAGAGAGATCAATGTATGGAGAAAGGGCTGGGGGGTGTGCACAGGCCATCCCTGGAGGGGGACAAGGGGGTCTTGCTGTAGCTTTTCTGGGAGGGGCGCTGCCACCTGCTGCTGTCAGCCCCGGTGGCTGGGCTTTTCTTCAGGGACCTCATGGGGTGAGTGTGACTGTCCCCCTCCTAGCCGCGGAGCTGATCTGTGAGTTGTCCCCGCTTCGGGAACACCCACTCCCAACCGTGAGCCCGGCCAAGGCCTCCTCATCTTGCTTCCAGGTCTCAGTGGAGCCCTACACCCCTCAGGGGGCCACGTGCCCCTCGCCTGCAACCCTGCGGCTCCTTTGCCAAGCTCCTCGGTGGTCCTGTTCCAGCTCGGATGCTTCCGGCTGCCCGGGCTTGGGCAGCTGCCAGGTTCCGGATGTTGTTGCCCCCGGGGGCTCCCGTGCTGGGAGCTCAGGGTGGTGAGGTCCTCAGTTACGGGGAGCACTTTTCCTGGGAGGGATGAAGGTAGATCTCATGGGCCTGAAGTTAGTTCTCACAGGATCGAGTGGTTAAAGGCTGAGCCTCAATCCTGACCTACTCTCAGGTTCCTGGCTGATGATGTCATCTCTCCCTCCTGCCACGCTGCCGCATGATGTCATTTCCTGTCTGATGACGTCATCTCTCCCTCCTGCAATGCTGTCACCATGATGCCATTTGCCATCAGGCCCTCACCAGAGGCTGAACCAATGAGGCTGTCCAGTCTGGGACTTTCTGCCTCCAAAACTTTGAGCTAAATGAACCTATTTGCTTTGTGACATGACCTGGCTTTAAATATTTTTTTAAAGATTTATTTATTTATTTGAAAGTCAGAGTTACACAGAGAGAGGAGAGGGTGGGAGAGAGAGAGAGGTCTTCCATCCACTGGTTCATTCCCCAGTTGGCCACAACGGCCAGAGCTGCGCCGATCTGAACCCAGGAGCCAGGAGCTTCCTCCGGATCTCCCACATGGGTGCAGGGGCCCAAGGACTTGGGCATCTTACTGCTTTCCCAGGCCACAGCAGAGAGCTGGATTGGAAATAGAGCAGCCGGGTCTCCAACCAGTGCCCATATGGGATGACAGTGCTTCAGGCCAGGGCGTTAACCCACTGTGCCACAGCGCCGGCCCCTAAATAGTTTGTTATGGTAACGACAAACGGATTGACATAGTAACGAACTTTAAGTACCCTGTGCCTCAACTTCCCCATCTGTGAAATGGAAATTAAAAACTCTTAGCTGGTGGAGCCCAAGTTACTTGAGGACGAGGAGAAAGTTTGCCGCCATGAGTGCTCCGCACAGCTCTGTAAGGTCACAGCCCACGGTAGGAGGGGCAGGCTTCTGAGATGATGTCATCAGCTTGGTCGGAGCAGTCGGGATCTGGTTCCGAGTCCAGCTCGTCCCGTGTCCCAAGAGGGCGTCCTGGAGAGGGGACAGTGTCTAAGATGCGGCCTCGTTGTCAAGGACAGATATTCAGAGAAACCAAAAAAGTCAGCTTCCTTACCAGGCCTCAGCAGCCTGCATACCTCTGAGCCTTCCCCGGGCCTCAGCGACACATCGCTGAAAGCAGCAGAAGATGGCCAAGACTTGGGCCCCTGAACCTGCGTGGGAGACCTGGAAGAAGCTCCTGGCTCCTGGCTTCAGATCGGCGCAGCTCTGGCCGTTGTGGCCAATTGGGGAGTGAACCAGCGGATGGAAGACCTCTCTCTCTCTCTCTCTCTCTCTCTGCTTCTCCTTCTTTCTCTGTGTAACTCTGACTTTCAAATAAATAAATAAATAAAGACAGATGCGGCGGTGGCATTTCTGCCTGTCGGTGAAGGGTTCCTAGCCCTGTCTCCTGCGCCGGAGCCTGCGAGGTCCCTGGGCAGAGCTCTGCTCTACGTCTCTGCTGTGTCTGGGGGCAGAGCTGTCGCTGCACGCCCAGCCCGGGGCTGCCTGGCCTCCCCACACCGCGGCGGCTTCGTGGCGAGCAGCCGTGTGAATGGAGCAGGTGCAGACACAGCTCCTGGGAGCGCCTCTCTCCCGTGCGGCTTTGGAAGACAGCATCTTTACAGCAGGAATGTCTCTCGTCCTTGGGCACACACTTTGCTCTGACGCAACAGTGGCCGTCAGCATTGTTCTATTATTATTAACGCTCTAGCATCTTCATAGCTAGCATCTATTGAGCTCCTACTGTATGCCATCCAAGACACAGTAGTGCACTGGTGTGACGTCCGGAACAGCGTGGCCTCGCCCTAAGGCCCCTGAGTCGCGAGTGCGGCCTTGTCTGGAAGAAGCTGCTCTGCAGGGGTACGGGAGGGTCCCGAGAAGAGGCGTCTTGGATTTACCGGGAGGGCCCTGAACCCTGTGACAGAGTCCCTGCAAGAAGGGGAGAAGCAGGAAGGAAGAGAGAGGAGGCGGCCACAGGAAGCCGGAGGTGGCGCTCGGAGCGGGGCCTGTGCACGCCCAGGGACGTCAGGCGGCGTCCGACAGTGGGGGCTGAGGAGGGGTCCCTGAAGATGTCAGACCATGCAGGACCTGTTGGGCCTCCGCGCGGACTGCGAGAGACTAAGTCCGTGCTGCTGTCAAAGGGCTTACTTACTATCTACTTGAAAGGCAGAGAGAGAGGGAGGGAGGGAGGGAGGGAGACTAGCCTCTTCCACCCACTGGTTCGCTCCTCAAGTGGCCACAACAGCCAAGGTGGGGCAGAAGCCAGGACCGGAGCCCCGCCCGGGCCTCCCACGGGGGGCGCAGGGACCCGCGTACTTGGGCCTTCACCTGCTGCCTCCCAGGTGCGTCAGCGGGAAGCCGGATCGGAAGCAGAGTGAGCAGGACTTGAACCAGGCACTGTGGATGCAGAGTGGTTCGATTTGTGGCTCCACAGCGCCCACCGTCTCGCGCCACTGTTTCGGCGGCTCTGGGAGATGAATGCTCCCCCCGGCAGCGGGAGAGCAAGCCCCGCCCCGCGCTCTGCCCCGACCCCCACTCCTGGCACCATGCATGTTTCTTCTGCGGCCCTGTCTGCGCCGGGCCACGCCCAGCTTCCAGGCGGGGACACTGAGGCTCAGACGCTGACTCAGGTCCGGCCTGGCACCACTTGCACTGGGCACAGGACCTCTCACACAGGCCCGCCCGAGTGTCCCGGGACAGCCCTCCCACCCGTCAGCACGACAGCTCGGGCCCCCCGGAACTTCCTTTGTCACGTCTAAGTTCCAACGAGGCAGGGTCCCATCCCAGGCAGCTCTGCCCCATAACAAACCTGTCCCTGCCGCGACGCCTGTGTGACGTTTGCCAAGGGCCCCTCGTACGCTACTGATGAGATCCAGAGAGGCCACGCGGCGTGTCCGAGGCCACACAGCCCACAGGCCCCAGACCAGGGCCTGCATGAGGCGGCCTTTGGAACGTGCACGCCCCTCGTCTCTGCAACTCCATCCCCCTGCCCATATCCCAGCCTCCGGAATTGATTGCTTTACCCCATCCACAGCCCAAAGTGGGGCATCTCCCCCAGGCCCATTCAGAGATGAGGGGCAGATGGGGCATCTCCATGCAGAACTGGGAACCAACAGCCATGTCCCAGGACCAAAACCCCAAACAAGAACAAGGTGCATGTGAAAGCACACACACCTATACGCACACACCCATGCACACATACATACATGCACACATACCCCCCCACATGCATGCACATATACCCCACATACACACACATACACACACCCACATACACACACACCTATACGCACACACCCATATACACATACATGCACACACACATATACATGCATGCACATATACCCCCATATGTACACACATACATATACATACACACCGATACATGCACACACCCACATACACATACATGCACACACCCACATACACCCACATACACATGCATGCACATATACCCCTATGTACACACACATACACACACCCACACACATACACCCCGTATGTACACACACATACATGTACACATGCATGCACATATACCCCATATGTACACACACATACACACATGCATGCACATATACTCCATATGTACACACATACACACTCATGCATGCACATATACCCCATATGTACACACACATGCATGCACATATACCCCATATGTACACACATACATATACATACATACACACCTATACACACACCCACATACACATACATGCACACACCCACACACATGCATGCACACACCCACATACACACATGCACACACCCACACACACATGCATGCACATATACCCCATATGTACACACACATACACACTCATGCATGCACATATACCCCCATATGCACACACATACATATACATACACATACATGCACACACATACATACACACATGCATGCACACATACCCCATATGTACACACATACATATACACACATACATGCACATACACACATCCCCATATGTACACACATACACATATACCCCATATGTACTCACATATAGGCACATACATGCACACACATACATGCATGTATACCCCCAGATGTACACACATACATATATACACACATACACCTTCCACACATGTACACACACTTGCAATCACACACATCCACATATACATATATGCAACACATTCACACACCCTCACACATACACAAATGCACAGTATAGAGACACAAACATACACAATACACATGCACACACAGTATACATACACACATCCACTCACATCCACACACACATATACACTCACACGTCCACACACATAACACATACATACACACATAGTACACGTACGCACACACATACACAGTACACATATGTACACACATCACACACAGTACACACATCCACACACAGTACACATACCTACGCACATATCCACAGAGTACACACATGTCCACACACACAGTACACATAAGTACACACATCCACAGTACACACATCCACACACAGTACACATGCCTACATACATATGCACACAGTACACACACGTCCACACACACAAAGCCAAACCAAACCTCAGCAGGAGAGCAGCTCTCCAACTCTGCCACGGCAGCCTGTTCTTGCTCGTGTGTGACTGCTCGCGTGTGTGACTGCTCATGCGTGTGACTGCTCGTGCGTGACTGCTCGTCTGTGACTGTTCGTGTGTGACTGCTCGTGCGTGATTGCTTGTGTGTGATGGCTCGTGTGTGTGACTGTTCGCGTGTGACTGCTCGTGTGTGTGACTGCTCATGCGTGTGACTGCTCGTGCGTGACTGCTCGTCTGTGACTGTTCGTGTGTGACTGCTAGTGTGTGACTGCTCATGTATGATTGTCGTGTGTGACTGCTCGTGTGTGACTGCTCATGTATGATTGTCGTGTGTGACTGATCGTGTGTGACTGCTCGTGTGTGTGACTGCTCATGTATGACTGCTCGTGTGTGTGACTGCTCGCGTGTGTGACTGCTCGCGTGTGTGACTGCTCGTGTGTGTGACTGCTCGTGTGTGACTGCTCGCGTGTGTGACTGCTCGTGTGTGTGACTGCTCGTGTGTGACTGCTCGCGTGTGTGACTGCTCGTGTGTGACTGCTCGTGTGTGACTGCTCGTGCGTGTGACTGCTCGTGTGTGTGACTGCTCGTGTGTGACTGCTCGCGTGTGTGACTGCTCGTGTGTGACTGCTCACGTGTGTGACTGCTTGTGTGCATGTGACTGCTCGTGTGTGTGACTGCTCGTGTGTGACTGCTCGTGTGTGACTGCTCGTGTGTGTGACTGCTCACGTGCGTGACTGCTCGCGTGTGTGACTGCTCACGTGTGTGACTGTTCGTGTGTGACTGCTCATGTGTGACTGCTCGTGTGTGACTGCTCGTGTGTGTGACTGCTCGTGTGTGTGACTGCTCGCGTGCGTGACTGCTCGCGTGTGTGACTGCTCGCGTGTGTGACTGCTCGCGTGTGACTGCTCGTGCGTGTGACTGCTCGTGTGTGTGACTGCTCATGCGTGTGAAGCTGGGTGGGGTGCCCGGGGAACGGGGAACGCGCTCGGGCCCTCACTGAGCTCTGGGGGAGAACGACTTCACTCCTGGGCTGCAGTCCGCAGGCAGCACCGCGCAGGTGGACGCCCCGCGGGGCAGGGTTCTCACGGCGGCTGTGGGACTCCCCTGCCCGAGGGGGAGGAGGGAGGAGCAAGGCAGGCCATGGTCTCAGCCCCCCGCAATGGCTGCATGCCGGGCAGCTCAGGCCGGAGCTCTGCCTTGTGTCCTTGACACGCGAGGGAGCGGCACTGGGCCGGGGTGAAGACGGAACACTGGGTCACAGCGAGGTCAGACTCAGAACCGCTGTCGTCTTCGTCCAAGCACTCAACACCACGCTCAGGGCCGTGGAGGAGCCAGGCTGAGTCGCGAGGCTGCGCGGAGCGTGGCCTGGTGAGGCGCGTGCCACGTCCTCTTGTCTCTCCCCTTCTCGCATACCCACCAGCATCCAACCCCAGTGCTGGCCAAGGCCCCGCCTGTAAGTGCCGTAGGGGACTAAGCTTCAGATTTCCTGACCCTCCGTGGGACGCACAAACCGCACCCACACCGTGGGGGGTGGGGGGCGCTGTGGTTTGTCAGAGCTGCTCCAGGCCGCGGCCCTGTGCTGCTCGGCCGTCGTGACGCAGGCAGGGAGCCCCCGAAAGGTGCACGGAAAACACGCGTGAAAAGCTATGCGTGCATTTCAGGACTTTTTTTTTTTTTTTAAATTTTGCATCAACTACTTTGTTGTAAGGCGACTGGGCGGGGCCTAATTGGGAAAGATCCTCATCAGAGCATTCTGAATTCTGCCAGAACAAAAGCCGGAACCAACATCGAGTTGCTGGTGCAGCCTTGGGTGTAAGGACGGCGACGTCACTGACGCTTGACGGAAGGTTTATGGGGACAGTGCTGCAAAGAAACCAGCAGATTACAAATGGGCGCCTCACTTGAAGAAGGGGTGAGGGGGTGGGGGTTGTGGCTGGGCAGGTCAGGTCACTGCTAGGGAGGCCTCCATGCCATATCTGGGGGCCTGGTTTGAGTTCTGATACCGCTTTTTTTTTTTTTTTCCCTAAAGATTTACTTACTTATTTGAAAGTCAGAGTTACAGAGAGAGGGAGAGATTCAGAGAGAGGTCTTCCCTCCGCTGGTTCACTCCCCAAATAGCAGCAATGGTCGGGCTAGGCTGCCGAAGCCAAGATCCCCGAGTTTTTCTGGGGCTCCCATGTGGATACAGGGGCCCAAGTACTTAGGCCATCTTCTGCCGCTTTCCCAGGCCATCAGCAGGGTGCTGGATCGGAAATGGAGCAGCTGGGACTTGAACCAGTGCTCATATGGTATGCCAGCACTGTAGACGGCAGCTTAACTCACTAGCCCACAGCGCTGGCCCCACAGTGCCACTTCTGATTTCAGCCTTCTGTTAATGCATACCCCGGGAGGCAGTGGCAGATGGCCCAAGTGCTTGGGCCCCTGCACTAACGTGGGAGACCCAGAAGGAGTCCCTGGCTCCTGGCTGTGGCCCGGCTGTCGCGGGCATTTGGGGAATCAATCAGCAGCTGGAGAAATCTCCCTCTGTCTCCCACTCTGCCTCCCATGCCCTCTTATCTCTAAGCCCCGCATTTGGTCCGGAGCCCTGCTCCCGCCTCTCATCCAAAAAGCTGGCAGGCAGCGCCCCCTGGTGGCCGCAGCGTATTCTTTCAAGAGATGTGGGCTGCTGTCCAGACATCAGCAAACGCAGCCCCCAAACCACCACACTGAGCACCCAGGGGGGGTTCCTCCGATTCCTTCAGCTCCCCTGGCCGTGGAAACAGAGCCAGGCACAGTCACCCTGTTGTCAATGGTTATCAGTTAGGGGCGTGATCTGCTGACTGGCGCTCTCTCGTGAGAGCCCAGGCTGTCCTGACTGGCTGCAGGCAGCCAGTGTGTAGCCCAGAGGCAGATTTCATTCTCTTAACATTGGCCGCGTGTCCACTATGGCTGTGGGCTGGCATGCTGCTGCCCACGACGAAGATCCAGTCGCCAGCCTCGTGTGGCCACAACAGGCAGAGCTGAGCCAGACTTAAGCCAGGAGCCAGGAGCTTCTTCTGGGTCTCCCATGTGGATGCAGGGGCCCAAGAACTTGGGCCATCTTCTGCTGCTTTCTCAGGTGCAGTAGCTGGGAGCTGGATATGAAGTGGAGCAGCGCCCATATGGGATGCTGGCGTCACAGGTGGCGGCTTTACCTGCTGCGCCACAGTGCTGGCCCCACACTAAAGATCCTACGGCTCTGAGCTTGTTCCAAACACTAGGGACACTGGGGATGCCCTGGGGCGGTGTGGGGCGGGGGCAGGGCAGGGCAGGGCAGGGTGTGGGTGACCTGGTTCTTTCGCTGGCCTCCCTGCCCTGACCTCCTACCTACCAGTGTTGCCCGCTCCCACAGGGAAGCTGAGTACAACATCCTTGGGATGTTGTGTGGCCCGGGTCCCAGATGGCCACCAGGGGGCACGGTGGGGGAGGCTGGCCCAAGGGGAGCCGGGGTGTGGGGCGGAGCAGGGGGGTGCTGCCCGGGTCCCGAGAGCTCCCTGGAACTGCCTCACGAGCTGGGCGTCTTCACGGGACCTCTGTCCTCGTTCCCTCTCGTGTGTCTATGGGGACTCCGCGCCACATCCGTGGTGTCAGCCGTGCCTCCTGGGCTTCACGGCGATGATGTTTCTGGAGCACGGAGCCTTTATGGGGTGAAGAGCCCTCCTCGCCACCGCAGCGGGAACAGCAGGGCCCGCTGGCTCCCCGCAGCGTGTGGGCGCTCCGTGTGTTTGCCCGTCGAATGCACGGGGCCGCTCACCTCTGCTGCGCTTCTCTCCGTCTCCCAGCCATGCATGGGACCTTTGTCATCCTGCTGCCGCTCAGCCTCATCCTGATGGTCTTCGGGGGCATGACGGGCTCCCTGGGCTTCCTCCTCCGAGCTGGCCTCCTGCTCCTGCTCACCGGGACTCTCTTTCTCTTTGGAGGTAGGTCCCGAGCCTGCCAGGGGCTGGGCAGTGGGCGCTGAGTGATCCTGTATGGGGGGGGGTCCCCATGGTCTCCTGGGCTCAGTTTGCCTGTCTGCGGTATCGCTGTTGAGACCAGCGGCTTCTGGCCCAGGGTCCCTGGGGCAGGGGGTGCCTTCCAGGAGCTGTGGAGCCGTCTGTCCCTCTCTGCCCCAGCCAAGAAAGCTTCCAGGGTTAGGGCTCCTGCCACTCCCTGTCACTCCCTGTCACTTCCGACAGACATGGCTTCACCCGTTAGCACGCAGGCACTGCACGGGCCTCACCCAGCCGTGGGGTCTCAACTAGATGAATGGAACCCACGGGCAGAGCCAAACAGTGGTCACCAGAGGCTGGGGGCGGGGTGGGAGCCCTTGGGCAAAGGTCACAGATGTCAGTTACAGGGGAGGGGAGGGGGGAGGCAGAGGAGGGAGGGGAGGGAAGAGAGGAGGAGGAGGGTGGGAAGGGGGAGGGGAGGAGGAGGATGAAGAGGAAGGGGAGGCGGAGGAAGAGGAGGGGAGGACCAGAGGTGTGGAGGAAGAGGAGGGGGAGAGGGGAGGAGGAGGAAGAGGAGGGGAGGACCGGAGGTGTGGAGGAGGAAGAGGAGGGGAGGACCAGAGGTGAGGAGGAAGAGGAGGGGAGGACCAGAGGTGAGGAGGAAGAGGAGGGGAGGACCAGAGGTGTGGAGGAGAGGAGGGGGAGAGGGGAGGAGGAGGAGAGGAGGGGGAGAGGGGAGGAGGAGGAAGAGGAGGGGAGGAGGAGGAAGAGGAGGGGGAGAGGGGAGGAGGAGGAAGAGGAGGGGAGGAGAGGAGGGGAGGACCAGAGGTGAGGAGGAAGAGGAGGGGAGGACCAGAGGTGTGGAGGAGAGGAGGGGAGGACCAGAGGTGTGGAGGAGAGGAGGGTAGGACCAAAGGTGTGGAGGAGAGGAGGGGGAGAGGGGAGGAGGAGGAAGAGGAGGGGAGGAGGAGGAAGAGGAGGGGGAGAGGGGAGGAGGAGGAAGAGGAGGGGAGGACCGGAGGTGTGGAGGAGAGGAGGGCCCGCTTCCACGCGCCTGCCCCCCTGCAGCCGCCGTGACGCTCGCCGGCATCAGCGTGTACATCGCGTACTCGGCGGCCGCCTTCCGGGAGGCGCTGTGTCTCCTGGAGGAGAAGGCACTGCTGCAGCAGGTGGACATCCGCTTCGGCTGGTCCCTGGCCCTGGGCTGGGTCAGCTTCATCGCCGAGCTGCTCACCGGGGCCGCCTTCCTGGCCGCGGCCCGCGTGCTCAGCCTGAGGCAGAGGCAGGACCAGGCCGTGTGAGCCTGGGCGCCCGCCGTGGCTGCCGTGGGCGAGGCTGGGCCCGGGGCAGGGGGCTGGGCCGTGGTCTCCGCGCCGCCCCGTGCAGTGCCTGCCGCACCCCTGTGCGTCCATGTGGGCTGGACCAGGGCCCGAAGGATGCAGCAGCAAGCGGTAGCCACACCGGGGACTGTGTCCAGTGCCAGCTCTGGCTTAGCCCCCTCACCCCTGCCCTGGGCTCAGCTTCACTTCGCTCTAAAGAACTCATTGAGGATGCTCAGAGAGGCTGGCCAAGTCGGGCGCAGGTGCACGGTGCGCCCTGCACGCTCCTGGCTCCCTCTAGTGAGCCCCGCCAGGAGGCCAGCGGAGACCCCTGCCTCCCAGCCCCACGAGGGGAGAATTCCCTGCTGAGCTCAGCCAGGGCCCTGGACCTCAGAGGGAAAAGGAAAGCCTCTCAGGTGGTCAGGATCACAGCGGACGCCCTGCACGGGAGGGCGACAATGAGGGGCCCCTCCCAGCAGTCGCCAGAAACACCGGCCCCAAGCGGACGCGGGCTCAGGTCACTCTCAGCACCCCCGTGGGGGACCGACTGCCATTCTCGGATGCAGAATCCCAGACCATGGAGGCTCAAGTGTGTGGGGAAAGCGCACGGAAGCAGGCGCCCCGGGCCCCCGGGCCAGCGGGTCACAAGGCGGCTGCTCCTGGCATCACCTGCAGGGTTAAGAACAGTGCCCACGACCCCGCCCGAGCCAGCCACCCTGAGGTTTCTGGGGCAGGCGTGTGCCTGCACCAGTAGAAGGCACACAGGGCAGAACCGGCTCCAGCCCCAGCAGGTGCTCGTGGGGGACTTCACGGCCACACGCCCCAGGTCCTGAACTGTGCAGAGCGGGCGCCGCACAGAGCCGGGCAAGGGGACAACCAGGGCTTGGCGAGCTGTCACGGGACCAGGTCACAGCAGAACCATCTGCATCTCGCGCCTCCGAGCCGGGTCTCCTCTCTGGGTTGGCTGCGGATTCCAGCTCCCTGGGAAGGCACGCCCTGGAGGGGACTTGGGTCCCTGCCACCCGTGCGGGAAACCCAGATGGAGTGCCAGGCCCAGCCTCAGCTCTCGGGAGCTTTCTGTGTCTCTAGCTCTCTGCTCGTCAAATAAACAAAAGGAAAACGCAGCTGTGGTTCGGCCGTCGTGGTGGGCCCGAGGCCCTGCACCTGCAGCCAGCTCCCTGTCCCCGTGTGAGCTGTGCTGGCGCTGTTAGCGGCTTAGAGAAAGGACCGCACACCCTTGGCAGAGGGGCAGGGGAGGGTATAGTCGCAGGGGTCCAGGTGGGCTGGTGTCCACCGGGCCAAGCCAACTCTGGGTGGGACGGGGCCTAGCACTGCCGCTGTGGGGGGAGATCTGCGAGACCACGCCTCTTCCTCACCCCACTCCCCAGGGAAGCCTGTCCCACTCAGCGTCCGGTGCGCGTGGGGTCTCCAGGCGAGTCTTGGGGCCTGCTGAGCCCCAGGCGGACAGCTGCCCCTGGGGCCACTGGACTCTCTGGTCAGCCCCCCGCGCTACTGCTGCTGACCTGGGGCATCTGCCGAGAGACAGGGCAGGTGTGGCACCTGCTGCCCGCCGCAGCGAGCCGGCAGCCTGTACAGGGCCTGATGCCCAGGCCGAGCCCTGGGCCTGATGGCTGAGGGTGGGCTCGGTTCCCGTCTTTCTTAGGAGCTCTGCAGGTGGTCGCCGGGGGCAGGTGCAGCCCCCCGGGGAGCGCCTGCTTCTGGGACCCTGAGTCACCACACCTGGGGGCGCCTTCGGCGACGGCCCCAGCCCCAGCCCCTGCTCCCTGAACCCCACGCGATCCCGGAGTGAGAACCCTGGAGCCGGCGCGGACCGAGGAGAGCGCAGGGCAGGTCGCAGGCACGGAGCGCTCGCCTGAACCCGCCCGACTCCCAGGCGCCTCTCTCACCGCGTGGGGTCGGCGGCGTCGCTGGTGGCGTGCGATGCGGAGAGGCGGCAGCGGCGCGGGGCGCCCGCCAGGCCCCGCGGGGCGCAGGTGCGCGGTTCCCACGCGGGGACAGCGAACCTCGCACCGCGATGGCAGCCGCGCCGCTGAAAGGGCGGTCTTTGCTGCCACCTGCTGGCCACGCGGCGGAACTGCGGCAGGGCCGCGCTCGACTCCGAAATCCGTGGATGACCTGGGGCTCAGCGCCCAGCGCAGGGCTAAGCCGCACCGGGCAGGGGTGCGTTCGAGCTGCGGGCAACCAGCGGGTGCAGGCCCAGCTTCCCCTCTCCTGCCCAGGGCAGATCCCCAGCACTCACCTGGCCCCACCGGCCACAGAGCCCAGGGGGAGGACCTGCCCGGAGGACAAACATGAGTAACAAAGCAGAGTGTGGGTGTCTTTAAGGAAGAATTCATTCATTCATTCATTCATTCAGCCATTGCTTCCCGGGCTCCTGCTGGGTGCCAAGAACTCTTCTAGGGCCCGGGGACACTGAGAAGGTCCCTGCCCCGACCAGAGTACCTGGAAACAGGTGATCGGCACCCGAGCCAGCGACACATACGGGAGATTCAGGCCGCGGGCAGGGTGACGAGAGAGAGAGAGAGAGAGAGAGAGAGAGAGAGAGAGAGAGAGAATGGCTGCGAGGGGCGACTCCAGGAAGGGCAGTCTGGGAGGGCCTCTCAGAGGAGGTGACCTTGTGCTAAGGCTCGAGTGAAAACCTGCAGGGAGGGAGGCAGCGTGGCTCAGGCCAAGGCCCCGTGGCAGGAAGAAGCTCGTGTGTTTGGGAGAGTTGACGTCTGTCCAGCATCCGTCCATCGTCCATCACTCACTCATCGGCTTGTTCACTCTTTCATCCCATCCGTTCATTCATGCTTCTCTTGCTTTGCTGCCGTCCACGCATTTGTCCACTCAGCCACTCACTCACCCGTTCACCCAGTCAGCGCCGAGTATTCAGTGCCGGGATTGAAAATGACGGACAGCCACAGATACCGCCCTCACGGAGCTGACATCTCGGTGTGTGAGTGTGCTTGTGGGTCCACGTGTGTGCATGTGGGTATGCATGTGTGTGCCCACGTGTGTGAAAGTGCATGTGTGTGCTTGTGTCCACTGAGCATGTGTGTGAGGGGGCATGGGTGTGCCCGCGTGTGTTCACGTGAGTGTGCAGTGAGTATGCATGTGTGCATGTGTGTGTCCATGTGTGTGAAAGTTCACGCGTGTGTTCATGTGAGTGTGCATGTGTCCACGTGTGTGAAAGTGCATTGTGTGCATGTGTCCACTGAGCATGCATGTGAGTGTGCAAGTGTGTCCACGTGTGTGAATGTGCACCTGTGTGTGTTCATGTGAGTGTGCACCGAGTACAAACGTGTGTACATGTGTGTGCCCAAGTGTGTGAATCTGCACGTCTGTCTTCATGTGTCCACTGAGTATGCATGAGTGTGCATGTGAGTGTGCAAGTGTGTCCACGTGTGTGAATGTGCACGTGTGTTCACGTGAGTGTGCCCTGAGCGTGCATGTGAGTGTGCATGTGTGCCCGCGTGTGTGAATGTGCACCTGTGTGTGTGTTCACGTGAGAGTGCACCGAGTCCCCCCGAGGCCTGCGGGGGCGTGTCCCCTGTCGTTGCTGCACTCTGTGCCCTCCCGGGGACGCCGGGGCCCATGTGCCTGTCACAGCGCTGCAGAGCTGCCACAGTGAGTCCCGAGGCCACCACCTGCAGGGAGGGGCACCGTGGCCACGCCCCCGATGGGCGGGTCCGCAGCAGCTCAGCAAGGTCACCTCCCGGAAGGGCAGAACCAGATTGACACCTGGTCTCCTCCTGCCACACCCAGCCGCCTGCCTCTGCCTCCGCATCAGCCACCGTGCGCCTCAGCCTTTGTCCTGGCGGGCAGGGAGGCCTGGCTCTGGCCCACGTGTGGCTCTTCCGTGGCCCACAGCCCCGATGCGCCCACAGCGTTGCAAGGCTAGTGCACGGCCCCTTCTCCCTGTGGGGACAAGTGGAATCTGCAAGAACGCTGGTGTTTGTTCCACATTAATTTCTTTTTTTAAAAAATTTATTTTATTTATTTGAAAGAGTTACAGAGAGAAGTAGAGACAGAGAGAGATTTTTCCATCCACTGGTTCACTCCCCCGGATGGCTGCAACGGCCGGAGCTGTGCCAATCCCAAGCCAGGAGCCAGGAGCTTCTTCAGGGTCTCCCACATGGGTGTAGGGGCCTAAGGACTTGGGCCATCTTCTACTGCTTTCCCAGGCCATAGCAGAGAGCTGGATCGGAAGAGGAGCAGCCGGGACTAGAACCAGTGCCCATATGGGATGCCGGCGCTTCAGGCCAGGGCTTTAACCCGCTGCGCCTCAACGCCGGCCCCTCCACATTAATTTCTATTTCCCCAGTTCGAATGCTTAATGGAATGGAGGGCTCAGAGCCCCAGAAGCGGAGCAACCCCGCCCCCTCCTACCTCGGTGCCTTTGTGGGATTTGCTCCTCCTGCACCTGCTGCAATGCCGGGCCTTGCCTGGAGGCACTAGCCTTGCAGAGCTCACAGGATGGGCTGATGACTCACCTGTAGCCCTCGGCGACAGCCACTGGGCTTTCTCCAGCAGGGCCTTTGACTGGGAAGGTGTCACACCTGGGTGGGGCTGCTCCTGCATCGAGGGGGGACATTCAGCCCAGGGGGAAGTGGAAGGTTGCTGTAGAGGGAGGGGTTCCCGGAAGCAGCCAGGCAGCTGCTTAGCGATGGTTTGCAATACCAGGAGCCCAGAATGTGGTAGAGTGTGGGTACACGGTTCTCTTGGGGAAAACAGTTTGTGTGCCAAGGTCAATGTTGGTGTCAAGGACACACACACACACACACACATAAGAACATTTTCCCTGAGCGTCTTCCTCTTGGCCTGTGACTGCCTGGTGTGATGGAGAGAACTGTGCATAAAGGACTGGAGACCGAGGTCCCAGCTCAGGCTTGACCTCCAAACCCAGAGAATGACCTTGAGCTCAAGCCATACACATCCATTCCCTCTTGCGCCAAATCTAGGCCTCTGGGCTGGGGCTGGAGGGGGAAGAACGAGGCAGAGTTATGTGAGGGCGGGGCCGGATCCTGGCGTTACTGAAAAATGCCGACGTTCTATTCACCACAGTTTTTGGCATGAACCTAGGTGCTTCATGGAGTCCTGCGTTGGCATGTGATTGATGTCGGTGAGTGAGTTTGAGGGCGCTCCCTGAAGTCTGACATCAGGGCAGGTGCCTCCGGCCTCACCCCGGGCTGCCTGTTGGAGTCACCATTTTCCTTGGAGTATTTGGGATAAAAATGCCCTTCCTGGGATGGCCCAAGTGCTTGGGCCCTGCACCCGCACGGGAGACCAGGAGGAAGCGCCTGGCTCCTGGCTTCGGATAGGCATAGTTCCGGCCGTAGCGGCCACTTGGGGGGTGAACCAACGGAAGGAAGACCTTTCTGTCTTTCTCTCTCTCACTGTCTAACTCTATCTGTCAAATAAATAAAAAAATTAAAAATATGCCCTTCCTGTTCCTACAACATCTTGGGGGGGGCACTTATGAGGTCTATTTTGAGGCTCTCAGTGCCTAGAAAAACACCCAGGGCAAGGGATGTTGGTCACCCATTCTCGGATGAAGAAACTGAGGCATGGAGAAAGGAAGTTGCTTGCTTGGGCTCAGAAACCAAGCTACTAAACTTCGGGGCCACGTCTCAGTTCGTGGGGGTCTTTCTGCTCTGTGCCTTGGGCAGCTTGACCGGCACAGCACACCACAAAACTCTAGGGTCAGCACTGTGGCATAGTGTGTAAAGCCACCACCGGCAGGGCTGGCATCCCATAAGGGTGCCGGTTTGAGACCTGGATGTTCCACTTCCGATCCAGCTCTCTGCTATGGCCTGGGAAAGCAGTAGAAGATGGCCCAGTTCCTTGGGCCCCTGCACCACGTGGGAGATTTGGAAGAAGCTCCTGGCTCCTGGCTTCGGATTGGCCCAGCTCTGGCTGTTGCAGCCATCTGTCTCTGCCTCTCTATAAGTCTGCCTTTCAAATAAATAAATACATCTTCAAAAAAGGAAGAAAAAGAAAACTCCAAGAGTACATGCTATTTTTTTCAAACTCTCTTCCAATTTTATTGACAAAAATCTAAAAAGCAGTGATCCAAAATACACAAACATAGGTCAAATTCCTAAAAAAATTAATTTGCATAGAAGACTGACTTCCTCACCTTAGCTGAGCATTCTTCTGCTTTGGAAAACTGAAATTTAACAAAATCATTTTTTTAAGTTTATGCAAGGTTTCAGGAAAAAAAATAGAATATCCAACAATGATATGTGGAACAGTTCACTCAAATAGTTGCTACTCTCAAAGCAGTGAGTGGTTAATAATAGATTATTTTCGATATTATCTATTTTTAAAATATTTATTTTATTTATTTGAAAGGCATTGTGACAGAGAGGAAGAGAGAGAGAGAGAGAGAGAGAGAGAGAGAGAGAGAGAGAGGGAGAGAGGGAGAGAGCTATCTTCCACCTGCTGGTTCACTCCCCAGATGGCCACAACAGTGAGGGCTGGGCCAGGCTGAAGCCAGGAGCCTGGAGCTCCCTCTGAGCCTCCTGTGTGGGTGGCAGGACCCCAGTGCTCCGGTCATCGTCTGTGCATTAGCAGGGAGCTGCGCTGGAAGCGGAGCAGCCGGGACTCAAGCTGCTGCTCATACGGGATCCCAGAGTCGGCTTCACCGGCTGCACCACCACGCCAGCCCCTCGGTATCTTCTCTGCACTATGTCTTATGGGGGAAGCCTGGATGGGTAAACTGTTTAGGGACAATAAATAGCTAAGTCCATTATGCATATATCTTTTTAATATAATAGTCACATGATCAATTATTTGGTCTGATAATAATATTAGTATTATCTTCACGGTGACAATCTATGTTCATTGTCGGAAATTTGAAAAATGCACACAATCAAGAGAAAGCATAAAAATCTTTCGCTTGGGGATGACATGTGCTAATATTTCGGTGCGTTTTTTTCTGGTCTGTATAGCCACTTCGCTGTCCTAGGTAGAGACACTCACACAGCAGGGGCAGCTAACGAGATGTCTGCTCTCCCTTACTCTCCCCACATCCACAGGGCATGCGAATGTCTTCAGGCTTCACGTAAGATCTGCTTTTACACACCAGGCCCTCACTAGCCCACGTCACCTTGGTGCACATCAGCAAACGGCGCCCCCTCCAGGCAGGGGCGCACGGCTTAGCAGGTGCAGCAAAGCAGCCTCATGTGGAGCGTGCTGTCTGTGAACAGGTGCAGTTCCGACTTTACCACCCACCTGCCCCGGCCCTGGCAGGGGCACCCTTGTGCCAGGCCCCGCCGGCATAACCATAGCGGGCTACCCTCTGCACAACATACTTGCTGAATAACATAGATGTATCTGGATTTTTTTTTTCCATAGAAACAGGCATTCATTAATCAAAGATTCACACAAAACTCATGCAAGTTGTACAGCTATAGCTGGGAAGAGCGGGGCAGAGAGCTTGTTTGGCCGTGGGGCTGAACCCGGGGCCTGCAGTGCCCTGCAGTGCAGTTCTTGAAATCTCCTTTCCGAATGAGGCTCTCATTCACCCAGCCAAGTGTGGCACGGAGGAAACACTCCAAGTCTGTAAAACAGAACTGAAATGCACAGTGTTTTTTTTTAAAGAGTTATTTATTTATTTGAAAGTCAGAGTTACACAGAGAGAGAAGGAGAGGGAGGGAGGGAGGGAGGGAGAGAGAGAGAGAGAGAGAGGTCTTCCATCTGTTGATTCACTCCCCAATTGGCCACAATGGCCAGAGCTGCACCGATCCGGAGCCAGGAGCCAGGAGCTTCTTCCAGGTCTCCCATGCGGGTGCAGGGGCCCAAGGACTTGGGCCATCTTCTACTGCCTTCCCAGGCCATACCAGAGAGCTGGATCAGAAGTGGAGCAGCCAGGAACAAACCAGCACCCAAATGGGATGCCGGCACTGCAGGCAATGCCACAGCGCACCCCCCTCCACCTTAAAAAGTTTTATTTATTTATTTGACAGGCAGGGCTACAGAAAAGTGGGTGGAGAGCGAGATCTTTCATCTGTGGGTTCACTGCCCAAATGACCCCAATGACTGGGGCTGGACCAGGCCAAAGCCAGGGTCTCCCATGTGGGTGGCAGAGGCCAAAGCACCTGGGCCGTCTTCCGCTGCTTTCCCAGATGCATTAGCAGGGAGCTGGATGGGGAGTGGAGCAGCCGGGACTGGAACTGGTACTCAAATGGGATGCTGGCGTCACAGGCGGAGGCTTAGCCCTCTGCACCCCAACCTGACCCCACAGCTTCCTATTTTCATACCTGGAATAAACCCAAGGGGCTCATCTACAGTCAACAGAAATGATGACAAAAAATGTGCCCAAGGGGAAGAAAGCAGCCGGCCAACAACCGATCGTGTTGACTCGGGGACACAGCAAGGGCTCGCCGAGGAGGTGGAGGAGGAAGACACTGAGTCCAGCGTGTTAGTGTTATTTGCAGAGGGCGGTCCTGTCTGTGAAGCCCCTCCCATCAGATGCCGGCAGAGCCCCTGTAACGGTGAGAGCACTTTTTTTTTTTTAATCTTTTATTTAATGAATATAAATTTCCAAAGTACGACTCATGTGTTACAATGGCTTCCCCCCCCATACCGTCCCTCCCACCCACAACCCTCCCCTTTCCCACTCCCTCTCCCCTTCCATTCACATCAAGATTCATTTTTGATTATCTTAATATACAGAAGATCAGCTTAGTATACCTTAAGTAAGTATTTCAACAGTTTGCTCCCACACAAAAACATAAAGTGAAAAATAATAGATGATTTTTTTTAAATGATGATGAAATCAGATCAGACCTATTGTCATGTTTAATCCCAGTGAGAGTCAAGTTGGGAATTGATAATTTCTTTCTTTTTTTTTTTTTTTTTTTTTTTTTTTTTACAGAAGATCAGTTTAGTGTACATTAAGTAAAGATTTCAGTCGTTTGCACCCCCATAGAAACACAAAGTGAAATATACTGTTTGAGTACTCGTTATAGCATTAAGCCTCAGTGTACAGCACGTTAAGGACAGAGATCCTACATGAGGAGTAAGTGCACAGTGACTCCTGTTGTTGACTTTACAAATTGACACTCCTGTTTATGGCATCAGTAATCTCCCTATGCACCAGTTATGAGTTTCCAAGGCTATGGAAGCCCCTTGAGTTCTCCGACTCTTATCTTGTTTAGACACGGTCATAGTCAAAGTGGAGGTTCTCTCCTCCCTTCAGAGAAAGGCACCTCCCTCTTTGAAGACCTGTTCTTTCCACTGGGATCTCACTCACAGAGATCTTTTTTGCCAGAGTGTCTTGGCTTTCCATGCCTGAAATACTCTCATGGGCTTTTCAGCCAGATCCGAGTGCCTTTAGGGCTGATTCTGAGGCCAGAGTGCTATTTAGGACATCTGCCATTCTATGAGTCTGCTGAGTATCTCACTTCCCATGTTGGACGGTGAGAGCACTTTTATTGCGAGCGGAGGGAAGGAGACTCGGATCCGCGGCCAGGCAGCCCCTTGGACGCCCGTGGGCTTCTTCGCTCTCCTGAAGGGGGCTTTTGGCCACTGACCCTTGAGGGCCGATTGCCTGCTACAGTGTGCAGGACCCCAGGGATGAAACGATGCCGATGACGGCGCGGGTCTTGCTTCTCGGTTGGGAAGCAGGGTCCCTGGGGTGATGGCCTGGGGCCAGCTTGGCATTTCTAAGACCAGAGGAAGGGAATGCAAGAGGCCCGCATCCCTGCACCCTCCTGGCTGGTTCCTCCCGGCCTCTCTCAGCCACGCAGCGGACCAGCCACAGAGGGAGCGATGAGAAACCGCGAGAAAAACCTGGCAGGCAGCAAGGACCTCGGCGGCCGGATTAGCAAGTGACCAGTGCCGGAGCCTTCAAAGGACCCGGATGCATGAAGGCGCGCAGTCAGGGGGAGTTTCAATACCGACAGCTTACGTGGTGAGAGGCCCCCGGTGAGGGATCAAAGGCGGCTTCAGCGTCCCAGCTCAGCTGGGCCCAGCAGTGTTTAAGCCTGGGAACCGGCAGCCCGGAGGGCGCCGTGCTGACGCAGCAAGATTTCGGCCTTGAGGCTGGAGACAGAGCTCAGGGGCAGGCAGGCCGTGGGTCTCGGCCCTCGCCTGCTCACCCCCTTTATTTATTTATTTATTGACAGGCAGAGTTAGAGAGAGAGAGAGAGAGAGAGAGAAAGGTCTTCCTTTTTCCATTGGTTCACCCCCGAAATGGCCACTATGGCCTGAGCGCTGGGCGGATCCGAAGCCAGGAGCCTGGTGCTTCCTCCTGATCTCCCATGCGGGTGCAGGGCCCAAGCACTTGGGCCATCCTCCACTGCCTTCCCGGGCCACAGCAGAGAGCTGGACTGGAAGAGGAGCAACCAGGACAGAATCTGGCACCCCAACCGGGATTAGATCCAGGGTGCCAGCGCGCAGGTGGAGGATGAGCCAAGTGAGCTGCAGTGCCATCCAACTCACCCCCTCTTTATTTTGCAGCGATCGTGGGCTCACAGGAAGTGGCAAGTGGCTCGTAAAGTCCTTGGAACCCTTTGCCAGTGTTCCCCGGTGGTCACAGCCTCTCTAGTCCTTGCAGTATAATAGCAAAGCCGAGACGCTGACTTCACGGTGGTGTTAATGAGACTCCAGGTTTTCATTTATGTATTTATTTGAAAGGCAGAGAGAAAGAGAGAGAGAGCGAGAGAGAGAGAGAGACGCTTCCATGGCTGTAACGGCCAAGCCAGGCTGAAGCCAGGAGACAGGAACTTTTTCTGAGTCTTCCCACATGGACAGCCGGGGCCTAAGTGCTTGGGACCATCTGCTGCTGCTTTCCCGGGAGCATTAGCAGGGAGTTGGATCAGAAGTGGAGCAGCTGGGACACGACCTGGCGTGCATATGGGATGCTGCCATCCCAGGCGGTGGCTTTACCTGCTATGCCACAGCGCTGGCCCTAGACTCCAGGTCTTATCTCAACATGCGTGTGTGGCCACACTGCCAACTGTCTGCTGTGTACAGGGTCATGTAGTCAACACCACAGTGAAAACATTGCAGCTGGAGCTGGTGCTGTGGCATAGCTGGTTAAGCCGCCAGCTGCGACGCCGGCATCCTATATGGGTGCCAGTTTGAGTCCCAGCTGCTCCACTTCTGATCCAGGTCCCTGCTAATGCACCTGGGAAAGCAGTGGAAGACGGTCCAAATTCTTGGGCCCCTGAACCCGTATAGGAGATCCGGATGAAGCTCCTGGCTTCAGCCTGGCCCAGCCCTGGCCATTGTGGCCATTTGGGGGAATAAACCAGCAGATGGAAGATACCTCTCCCTCTTTCTCTCTCGCTCTCTCGCTCTCTCGCTCTCTGTCTGTCTCACTCTGCCTTTCAAATAAAGTAAATAAGTCTTTAAGAAAAAGACAAGAATATTGATTGCATCTAGGAGCTCCCTCAAGCCGCCCCTTTGTAGCCTGGCTTGAGCCCTGTGTCGCTCAGCTGTTCCCCATCTCTGGAGTCCTGTCATTTGGCGGATGTCTTAGAAAGGGAGAGCTGTGACGCAGCCAGGCGCCTCTGAGACTCCTCCGTGCCGCCGTGCGTCACTGGAGCTGATGCCTCCCCACTGCCGAGTAGCGTTCCATGGGGTGCAGCATTTTGTGCAGTGTGCTTATCCAGTCACTCATCCGGGACACGGGAGTGGCCAGCAGCTTCTGCACAAAGTGAGCATTGCTTTCACTGAGTGACCCCTGGGCTTGGGAGGAGCCAGTCTAGAGAGTGCCCCTGAGCTGTGAACTACTAATCTTAATTTCAGGGTGTGGTTTCAGGGCTCCCAAACTCTCGGCTGCTCTCTGCCATCAGTCTTTGTCTGCCATGCTTCGGCACAAAAGGCGATGTGTCCTGTCTATCTTCAGCATGTCGGAACCCAAGGATACTGGGATTCCTGCCACTGATACAATTTCTTTTTTTGCCTTGGTCATCAGGAAGTTGAGTTTGGGGCCCGCTCTTTGTGAATTCTCTGGTGTTGCCTTCGCTGTGATGTCCATCTAATTCAGCCTTGCCTTTGTCATCTTTTTGTTTGGTTTTGACCTCGAATGTTACTTTAACCCCGTGGAGAATTTTACCCGAATTCCTGAGCATCTTTCTCTTTGGAGAGAAAAAGCCACCAGCGCTGGGGGCCACAGCATGTTTTCCAGGAGACATGTCATGGGCCCTTAGAACGCGGGCAGCGTGAGCCAGCAGGAAGGGGGGAACGCTTGGTATCCTTTGCCGGACGTTGAATTCCCTGCGTGTGGAACCCTAAATTGTGCATCTCTGCACGTCCACAAGCAAGCACAAAGCGAGCTGTGGAATAGCTGTGCCCAGAGGGTCCGGCTCACCCTTCTCCCACTGTGGCTCACTCCTGAGGACAGCAGCCGATGCTCCACCCCAAGGCCCTGTTGGGTCCATGAGGCCGGAAGCCCCTGTGGAAGTGGGAGTGGGCAGGGGAGGGGGTGTGCGGCTCCAGAGCCCGAGAGTTGAGAGATTCGACGGAGCAGGAAAAGAATTCTGAGGAACAAGTCTGCCGCGTACTTTATCATGCCAAGTTAAGACCCTCAGTCCAGCAGCCCCCAAACCCAAACACACATGCCAAGCTGCATATAAAAGAATAATCACTATCATTTACTGTTATGGTCGCCTCTCTCCCTCTCCTTCTCCCTCTCTCTCTCTCTCTTTTACACACACACACACACACACATATCCACACGCATGCACACACATGCGCACACTGGAAGGCAGAGCCATATTTGTCAATGAGAGGTTCGACCTCATTGTGGGACCCATGTGGACCTTTTTTTTTCTCAGCCCAGTCAGATCTAACCAGAAAAGATCATGTATTCTTTTTAAGACTTATTTATTTGAAAGGCAAAGTTATAAAGAGAGATAGGAAGGGCGGGGGGGAGAGAGAGAGAGAGAGAGAAAATCTTCTATTTACCGGTTCACTCCCCAAATGGCTGCAATGGCTGGAGCTGGGTTGATCTGAAGCCAGGAGCCAAGAGCTTCTTCTGGGTCTCCCATGTAGGAGTACTTGGGCCATCTTCTGCCGCTTTCCCAGGGACGTCAGCAGGGAGCTGGATTGGCAGTGGAGCAGCTGGGACTCGAACCGGAGCCATATGGGATTCTGGCACTGCAGGCGGTAGCTTTACCTGCTACGCCACGGCAGCAGCTCCAGATCGGGCATGCTTACTGCAGGCTACTACTGGTTCCTTTCTCATCTTCAATTAGGAGATACTTTGTTTCTTTTAACACTAGTTTCTCCACTGATTATGAAAGTTTGAATCTTTTGCATGGTCATTTCCACCCATTAAAGTAGAAGTAATAGTAGCCCATGTGGATGTGTGTGTAGCTCGTATCCATAGACACGCAGGGAATTTTAGCTCACTTCTCAATGAGCACAGACGAAAAAAGATGTGGAGAAGATTTCATCTCCGCTCAGAAAATTGGTTTCGGTGGTGGAAAGGATCTTGGATATTGCAATCATTTGTGGTCCTCCGGAGGGTCCCAGATACACAGATAAATAAACAGATACGCAGTGCATCTGTGCTGTTATAATTTCATGGTGGGGTGGGGGTGGATTGCGGTGAGGAAAAGCCTGTTTAAAAGACTCTTCAGGGAGCTGACGAAGAAGGCATGAAGCGGCAGCTCCTCGCGGGCCGCAGCGGCTGGCACCGGGCCGTCACCGAGGTTGGCTGCAGGAGACGGTACCAGCGCTCCCTGGAACGCAGGCAGGGCACCTTTTGACCGTCAGGGATTGCTAGGGGTCCAGTGCGCCGCCAAGCTTTTCAGTGCATGGTTTTACAACTCTGAGAGGCAGCTGCTCACAACTGTGTCCTTTTCCCAAACGAGGACACCTCGGAAGGAGAGGCGAGGGCACCTGCCCCGGGAGGGTTCCACCACTGCTAAGCCCTGGGTTTGGGGTTCAAACTCAGGACATCCGATTCACTTGCTTGAAGACCAGGCTTTTCTGGGGGTCTTGCTTGTTGCAGCTCTAGGAATATGGCCTTGCGTCCCTACTCCGCATTGTGAAATGAACGAAGTCTGGTCGAATATTCGGGCCAGAATCTTGTTCCTGGGACCTCTCTCATTCAGGCTGGGAGTCATCTCCACAGCTCCAGCGAACCTGGGTGTTGGAGGTGGAAAGAGTGAACCCCAGACCCATCAGAGGAGCCGTGGGGCTCCCAAGCCCAGCTGGTAAGGAGGGACCCTCAGGTGTGAACTTGGCCTTGGTCTCTTGATGACTGTATCGTACGGATTAAATGACCATGGTTGTGGCTGGCTGCTGCACTGGGCCTTCACACCGAGGCCGCCCTGCCTGGCAAGAGAACACCACCCCACCTGGTGCTCAGGAGAGGCGGCCTGGTTTTCCAGGAGCGATGGGAATGTCTCCTGGCACAGGGAAGAGCCCCAGAGAGACAGGCTGTGGGCTAGAGCTCTGGGTTAAAGCAATCCCCTTAAAGAAACCCTGGCTGGCAGATCCTATCCCTGTTGACACCTTCTCCTGCACACAGCTGCTGGAAGATGTCTTTAATGTGCAGATGGTGACACGTCTCAGCCCACAGTGTGGTTGTCATTGTAGCTGTCGCGTGGTCACAACAGTCACAGCACAAGATTGAGGCCCAACACGTGCAGCAACCACTGTCCCCAGACTGGACACGCGCTGCATACTGCCCTCTTGTGAAATGCCTGGATACGTTTCCTCTAGGTGCACCTGGCCCTGGCTTTTCTCTGTCCTTCCAGGTAGCTTTAGGGATAGACGGAGGCCAACCAAAGGGGAACAGGCAAAAGTGAGGTCTTCAGAGCCGCCCGGAGCCAGGGAGTCAGCCCAGCATCTCTTTGATTTTGGCAAAGACCCAAAGGCAGGTAGAGGACAGGGAATGCATTAAAGTGGACCAGAGGGAGGACCTGGGGTGTGCTCTGGGTGGAGGCTGTTAGCAGGGGGAGCTGTGGGTGGGGTTAGGAGACGTGGCCGTATTGGATGATGTTGGAAGCGTGGTGAAGAACGAGGGAAGTGACCAGTTGCTGAGTCCTAGCTATTGGAGCTGAGATTTACAGGGATAACTGTTCGGCTCCTCGAACCAGTTATTGGTCATCCAGGTCTGATTTCCCACGGGTGCGGCTTCTGGCTGGCAGGCTGGCCCCCTGCGCTGGTTACTGTGGTTACTGCGGATATGGGCTGTTCTCTGGGCTGGTTGTTGCATTGTGCAACAGAGTTGTGTTTGCATTCAGTCTGCTGAAGTATGAACAGTGTCTCATGTAAACATGTAAACATCGAGCAATCACGGGAAAGTCTCGGCTCTTCACTTACAAATGTTTACGTTTCCTGACAGCTGATGATTAGTGGCGGCACAAATTAAATGCTGTTATTTACTTAAGACTGCAATGAGTCAGAATTCTGCAAGGTGCATGCCAGCCATCGTGAGTGTCAGGCAGCGTATGAAGGTGTGGATGATGTTGCAGACATTTAATGCTCTTTTTTTTTTTAAGTTTTTTTTATTTATTTGAAAGGCAGAGGTGGGGGGAGGGAGGGAGGGAGAGAGACAGAGAGAGAGAGAGAGAGAAAGAGAGAGAGATTCTCCATCCACTGGCTCACTCCCCAAATGGCTGCAACGGCCAGAGCTGGGCCAATCCCAAAGCCAGTAGCCAGGAGCTTCTTGGTCTCCCACACGAGTGCATTCTCTCTCTTTTTTTTTTTTTTTACAGGCAGAGTGGACAGTGAGAGAGAAAGAGACAGAGAGAAAGGTCTTCCTTTGCTGTTGGTTCACCCTCCAATGGCTGCCGCGACCGGTGCACCGCGCTGATCTGAAGGCAGGAGCCAGGTACTTCTCCTGGTCTCCCATGGGGTGCAGGGCCCAAGCACTTAGACCATCCTCCACTGCACTCCCGGGCCACAGCAGAGAGCTGGACTGGAAGAGGGGCAACCGGGACAGAATCTGGTGCCCTGACCGGGACTAGAACCCGGTGTGCTGGCGCCGCAAGGCGGAGGATTAGCCCAGTGAGCAGCGGCGCTGGCAAAAGTCATTGCATTCTTGCCGCTCATGTGGACAACCAGGATTGTGTTCCCGGTTCCCAGCATGGTGTTGGCTTGGTCCAGCCCTAGTTATTGTGAGTATTTGGAGAGTGATTCAGCAGATGGGAGGTCTCTCTGCCTCTCAATTAAATAAGTTAAAAAAAAAATCCAAAACACAGAATACCCTCTCTCCTTCTCCTCCCATGCTCACCTGTTTGGAATCCTTAGTTTAAGAGAACAAATAAACAAAGGAGAAGAGCAATGGGGGCAACACACGTCTAAGGAAGTGAGAGAGGCACCTGCCGGGGGCAGGGGCCATGCGCGATTTCAGTGCTGAGCCGCAGGAGATGAGACCTTGGCAGGAGGAAAAGTGGAGCTGGAGACAAGAGCGCCGCGTTGGAGAGGCTCGCCCGTGTTTTATCTGCGTCTCGGGGGAGAACAGTGTGTGTGTTTGCTGGTTGTAGCTATTTTTCAAATGTCTGTAGGTTTGATTGGGTTGAACAAAATACAAATTAATTTAAATGCATCACTGAACTGACTGTGACTTTGGCTGTGTTGTGTTTTCTCCGTCAGTTCACACCGAAGCCATTGCCATGAAATTTCTGAACATTAAAAGGGCAAAACCTTCCTGGCGAGTGGCCCGCAGGATGAAATCCAAACTTGTCAGCAAGGCCAGCCCTTGTACGCTTCACGGGCTTTGCCTCCTCGTCCCCAGCCAGCCGTCTTTCCTCTCGCTGTGTCAAATCTCCCAACGTTCCTGCAGCTTACTCCATGTTGATTCCCCTTCTGCCAACTCACACCCAGCCCGCCAGAGCCTGCTCAGACCCCACCCCTCTGGGAAACCTTCCTCCGCGTCCCCAGGAAGTCCCCGGGGCTCTGCGTTGCTGACCCGCGTGGCGCCCAGGACCTACCTCCAGCCCTTGTCTTTGCACACCCAGGACCTGGTGCAAAGCTTGAACACCGAACGATGTGTGCTGAGTATCTGTTTCCATGCTTGATACTCGTCTCTGAAGTCAGATGTCAAGCAAGCAGGAGAGGGTGTACCCTCCAGATCTGCGCTGTCGCCCGTTGATATGGAGGTGTTGGTGGATACAGTAAGAAAATAGGACCATTATGTTAGAAATACTCAACAACAACCAACATCACAGTGAGAGAAAAAGAAAATGAAGTGGCACAGAAGGGTAATACTGTTCTCATGACTGAGCGGGACATTGAGCTTCCTGTCAGTCCAGGCAAAAAGGGAAATTCTGAGTTGACCAATGAACCACAGCAGTTCATGAAGAGGGGCGAATGACTTTGGACGAGTAATGTAGCACCATGTAGGTTCCTACAGAGTAGGTCTCAACCAAGTGTTACTCCGGCAGCTGCAGGGAACACATCCTTTTGTTTCTCCAAGCATCTGCCTCCTTCCAGACGCTGGGTAGATGCTGGGCCACAGAAATGAACGCTACGTGGTCAAGTTCTAGAGGAACAAAGAGATCAGTGGACTCACGCAACACAGGGAGGTTCATTCTCTGTTCCTGGGCAGATCCGCAGCCTCGGGAATGCAAGGCAGCAACCTCGCTGTGGGTGAGCAGAGAAGGCGTGGAAGAGGAGAATTCCCCCGCGCCGCTTGGTCAGGCGTGCGTGCGGTCGGGCTGGCCGCGTGCAGCTCAGCGGCAGGGCCGTGGGGAGGGGCGTCCTGGCGGGTTGGGCAAAGATCTGGAGGAATCAAAGTGTGGGGCGCGGGGGGAAGTGCAAGCGACTCAGACATGGCGGAAGGGCGAGGAGTGAGGATGGCACAAAACCAACACCCAGGGTCCTTGGTCTTTGGTTCTGTAGGGCGGCCCTTGGGAGCCGTGGAAAGGTTGCCAGCAGGAGGCTGGCCCGGTCCCAGGGGTGAGTTCAAAGGTGCAGAAATGCTCTCTGTGCCGTCTCTCCCTACTCCCCGGCCAGGGCCCAGCTCTGCTCTGTGGTCCGCAGCGCCGGCCCTACATTTCTTTACTACCAGGCTGAACACTATGGAAACAATGAAGTCTGAACTGACATCAATTATGCTGAGAGGGGGAAAAATTAATTAAAAGTTTTCGAAGGGCTCTATTCTGTATTCTTTTCTATTTTCACGTTATCAGCAATGCTGCTTTTTTTTTTTTTTCTCCTGGCTGGGAGTTATTACAGTATAACATTTTCATGTTGCTTGTAGGGTAATTATGTCAAATATATGAGAGATGATAAGCGGCGGTTTGTATCATTCTGTGATTAATCTCCATACATTCTGGCATTTCAATCTGGCCTCTGAAGATGAGGTTTGCTAAACTCTGGTGCGGAGGGAGGGTGTGAGGAAGAGCCAGGCGGTTTGGGGAGTTGAGATAGAGGTGATTCTGGTTGGAAGTGTCCCAGTTCCCCCAAATAACCCACCAACCCCAGGTGTTGGTCCTCCATGTTCTCGCCAAGGCTCCTTCAGCCTGATGCTTCTGACAATGCCTACAGACAGAGCACTTCCCCACCTGCCGTCCTGTCCTCCCCAACCCCAAACCCATAGAATAAGCGTGTATATGACTCTGGCCAAAGAAGTCACATTTCTACTCACCCTGCCAAATCCTTCTCACCCAGTTAAGGTTTTTGAACAACGGGTCCAGCTCCTGGTGTAGGGGCCCAATCCTTTGCAAATCCAAAGTCTTGATCAAAGGTGGCGTTGGGAGAGCAGACTTTGAGATTAAAAATGACCTTGAATGACCAGGAGTGACCACAGACAGCATCTCTGGGTTTCCTTAGAAATACGGAATGAGTATGAGCTGCTTTCTTGTTCTCCAGGGATAGGACGGGGCATCCCTTGAAAGATGTGAAAAAAAAAGGACAACAAAATATCAGGAGAGGTCTGGACACAAATGTAGGCATGGCCCTTAAGTTGGAAGGCAGTTTGGAGCTGGGAAAACCGTGGTAGACAGTGTGGGAGGGGACAAGGGAACCCCCGTTGTGGGTCATCCCCCAGCATCTCAACTTCTCTCGCTTGTGCAATGCTACCTATCAGGTAGAACTTGACCTTAGGATGTCTCACCCCGATCTGCACGTTAACCTGGAGGAAGCTGTCATGGTGCGGCAGGATCCGTGGGGGTAGTATCCACGTCGGTTCCTTGTGCCCGTTCTTTTTGATCATGTCCATTGCAGTCAGGCCTCCTGACCTCTGACCTACCCCCCCTAGACTGACCTGGCCTCTTGGGGCCTACAGAATTCCAGCATCTTCTCTGTTCCCAAGGGGAATCTTTTTTCTGAAGAACCAGGCAAGGAATATTGTAGCCTGTGTTGGGTTCTCTTTGGTCTATGATTTATTGATGGAGAGTATGAAATTTTCATTAAAACAGACTGCTGTTTCTCATTCATTTGTCACATTTCTAATTTATATTTTAAAACATTAATAAAACCGACACAATTAATTATTTTCTGAAATGTCAAATATATTTAAGATGTGAGACGGGTAGAATGGGGCTTTCTGTCATAGCAGGAGAAATTGGTTCACGGAAGCGATGCCCTGGCTATGAGAGCTTATTGTTCCCTGAGCCCTGTGGCCAGCCAGCTCCTCTCTGATCTCTTACCGGAAATTGTTGTTTACAAAGCCTTTTTGTTTTCTTTACCCTGAGACGCTGTCTGGTGTGGCCTGGGCTGGTCCTGGTTCAAGCAAGGCTGTGGTCTCAACGTCATTAACAATGTCCCCGCTTACTGTCTCCATTGGTGGGACAAGTTATCTGGCGTTCCGAGCTCAAGACCGTGAGGGTTTTGCACGTGAATGAAATGGGTTCAAGTCCTTGGTAACCGCATCACTGTCCTCATTTGTAAAATGGACGAGAACAGCAGTGCCGCCTCATATGTCCTGAGTTTAGCTGGGATGGTATCTAGTGCCTGGCCTATAGCAAGTGACCAGTATGTGACTGCTGCCAGCACTCAGGTGGCCACTGGTCCCATCCCTCCTGGCCACGCATCCCTGTTGGCCTCGCCTCACCCCACACTCCCCTTTGTAACCCTTCACCAGCATCTCTCACTCCAGGGCGTCTCTAAGCTCCTTGAACATGGCCCTGGCTTTGCACCCACGGCCTTTCCTCTTCCCCTAAATAATTCCTAGCTGTCTTTCAGATCTTCAAACACCACTCCCTGGGAAAGCCTGCTCTGACCCTCCTCTCTCGGTCAAGTCTCTTTATCGCCAGCTCTCGCAACACCTTGCAGCTCCTTTCTCTCGCGTTTGTCACGGCAGCAATTTTATCCTTTCTGCTTCTTTGGTTCATGTCCATCTTGGCCACCAGATTGTAGCTCCAAGAGGACGGAAATGTTGTCTGTCACTGGTTCCCAGGACCTCTGTAACGCTGCCGTATAATTAGTGATCAATTAAAACTGGGCGAATAACGGCATTGAACGCATTGCGTCTTGGTTTTCAGTTCTGCTTCAGGTCCCTGTCGACCGTGAAGACGTCCAGTCTATTTCTGAATCTTTCATTAATTCCTCACCCTTGGACTTAGATGGATGCCACTGTAACAGTAATAAGCACGGAGATTTATTTTGAGTGCTCGCTATGTGCTGGACATTTTATCCGCATCAGCTCACTAGAGATTTCTAACAATCTGCTGTGTTTGCAGCAATCCTAGTCAACCCAATTCACAGATGGGCTAAGGTAAAATACGCAGCAGGTGAGTGATCAGCCGGGATTCCTGCAGAGGTTGTGGGGCTCTCGCAGAATGTGTGCTGGTATTGGTCAGGTTTCTATGACTCCAGCTCCAACCCCGACCCAAGAGGAACTTCTTAGGAAGTCAGAAGGCTTATTATGGCTCCCAGCTTTGGAGGCCCAGAGTCCAAGAACAGGCTTTCCCACGGCCTGGCATATGTTGAGGGTGGTGGGCTGCATGTGGGGTTCACATGGTCACCAGGAAGCAGAGACACGGGGAGCACGCTCAGCCTACTTGAGAACCATGTTGCAAGACCCAGAGAGCTCCCACTGGGCCTGCCTCCAACATGCCATCATGATACCCGGTCTCCACCCCAGCTCCCTCCACCATGAACATCAGCCCATTATCCGTCAGCATGAGACTCTGGGGTTTAAACATCTGCATGAGCTTCAGGGAACAAGTCCTGTTCAAACCACAGCTTTCCACCCCTGGCTCCCCCAAACTCACGTCCTTCTCACATGAAACACACAGCACTGCATTCCCAAAGCCTCCAGGTCTTAACCCAAGCCAACACTAATGTATCGGTCATGTGAGACCCAAGGCAAACTCCCTGTGAGGCCCTGTACAGTGAAAAGCAAGTCACATACATCCAAGATACAATGGCAGGCAGGCGTAGAATACCCATTTTTATTCCAAACAAGGGATACAAAGAAATAGAAAGGGTTACTGAGACCAAAGCCCACAGGGCAAGCATTTAGACCCAGAGTTCCATCTCTGGCCTCCTGGTCACATTATACTAGGGGCTGGGGTCACAACAGCGTGGGCAGCCCCACCCCTCAGCTTCGCTGGTCATAGCCCAAGCTTCAGTTGACACAGGTTGGAGTCTCAGCTCTGCAGCTCCCCTAGGCATTGCCCTGGTAGAGGCTCCAGCAGCTCTGGCCCTGTATTTCCACTTGGTTGGGGGTCTGTGCAGTGACTTGGCATGGAGGGAGAAGGAGAAGGAGAGGGAAAGAGAGATCTTCCATCTGCTGGTTCACTCCCCAGTGGCCATGCTGAAGCCAGGAACCTGAAACTCTATCCAGGTCTCTCACACAGGTGCAGGGGCCCAAACACTTGGGCCATCCTCCACTGCTTTCCCAGGCACATTAGTAGAGAGCTGGATAGGAAGTGGAACAGCCGGGGCTCGAACCAGCACCGGTCTGGTGGTCTGCTGGTATTGCAGACAGCAGCTGGTTAGCCTGCTGCACCACAATGCTGGCCCCTTAGGAAATGGCTTTCCAGAGACAAAAGAGCAGAGATTCAGCTCCGTGCCAACCCGTTCACCCTGTGTCAGTGTCTTTGCCTTTACGATGAGGACCGTGAGGACTCAGGAGGACGGACTGAAACCTGGGCTGCAGAGCCAGCCCTGACACCCGGGCATTCCTATTTCTGGCTCTGAGACTCCCTTGGACTTGTCTTCCACACACCCCAAGAAGCACACAGTAGTGGCGGCAAGTGCTCGGGCCCTTTATTGCCCTGGACCAGAGTTAGGCAGGAGACAAAATCTACAGATGATGGCCCCGTGATGAAGGGTTCCAGGCAGGACTGCATTTATCACCGAGCTCATAAGAGCAGTGCCTACAGTTTGGGAAATCCTTTTTCCTTGACAAATGATATATTTCATTTATTTCCCATGATCTTCTTGCATTATTTCAATATTATTAATACTCAGCAAATATATTAAAAAAGTAATAAACTGGCAATTATGATTGTGCTATGGACCCCAAACTGCAATTATTCATTACGTTTCAATTATTAACTTCACTTCAAATGTCTTTCAGCGAAGATTGCAACAAAGAAAAAAACTCACCCCAGTGAAGTCCTGTACTGTGATTCCTGGAGACCATGTTTCACTCTGACTTGATTTTTTTTTCTGATTTATCCACTATCTCAGGGTTAGAGGAATCAAGATAATAAAAAATTCCTCTCTACTTAATACACAGTAACCATCAACACCTTATATTTATTTAGCACTTTTTAACCCTTTCCAGTGCTCTAGTGCCTATGAATGCATTTTATTTCAGAATGATGCTAACGAGGTATGCAGACCTAATGTCCCCCCCCCCCATTTTGACAAGGGTCCTGAGGCACAGAGACGCTGGGGGATGCCACTGCCACTCCTCAGATCATCTCCAGCATCACTAGTAAAAATCCTGACCTCTGGCTAAAATCAGTCACTGAGGATGATGAAGGTGGGGATGATCCTAGGAGCAGCTATCGGTGAACTTCTCCACAGACCTAAGGGCTGGGCACATGCGACCTTGTCTAATCCTCCCAGGAATCTAATGGGGGAGACACAACCATAATCCCATCTTACCGAAATCCTCGCTGTGTCTGCAACTCCCGCAGCCAGTGTCTAGGAGTACAGTTACAACAATGGCAACAATAAAAATGACGGTGATGGTGATGGTTACACGAATCCAATGTCAACCTTGTGCCAAACACACTTATAGATTTTTTAAAAAATGATGTACTTATTTATTTGAAAGTCAGAGTTACAGAGAGAGGGAGAGACAGAGAGAAAGAGAGAGAGACCTTCCATCTGCTGGTTCACTTGGTTCCCCAAGTGGCCGCAATGGTCAGGGCTGAGCCAGGTCGAAGCCAGGAGGCAGGAGCTTCTCCCACATGGGTGGCAGGGGCCCAGCACTTGGTGGTCTTCTGTTGTTTTTCCCAGGCTGTTAGAAGCGGATTGGAAGTGGGGCAGCTGGGACATGAACTGGCACCCACAGGGATGCTGGTGTCACAATGCTGGCTTCCACTTAACAGATTTTTAAAAAAGATTTATTTTATTTATTTGAAACACAGTTAGAGAGAGAGGTAGAGCCAGAGAGAAAACGAGGTCTTTCATCTGCTGGTTCACTCCCAAATGACAACAGCCAGAGCTGAGCTGATCAGAAGCCAGGAGCCAGGAGCTTCTTCCGGGTGTCCCATGCAGACACTTGGGCCATCTTCCACTGCTTTCCCAGGCCATAGCAGAGAGCTGGATCGGAAGTGGAGCAGCCGGGACTCGAACCGGGGCTTTAACCCCCTGCACCACTTACAGACTTGATAAATGAGAACTCTGAAGACCAAATAACTTGTTCCAAGTCAGAAAGGCCCACATCTCACCCATCTTCCTAGCAGGGTTTCTGCCTCCAGCGGTCCCATCAAGCGCTTAGACACGTTGCTCCCTTGGATGCATCATCACCCACCCCTGCCACAGGACAGCAGTGTTGGGCACAAGGCACAGGGACATCTACAGGTGCAGACGCGGTGGACAGAGCTTCTCCCTGGACTTCAGCTCAGGATTCACTCTCAACGCAATGCTATGCCCTCCACCCCACCACCTTTCACATTTCCCCTCTGGGAATGGGATAAGTGATGGCTCTACAGGACAGGAAGGGTTCCAGTTTTTGTAAGATAAGAAAATTGTATTAAATATTAAGGGTGGTCATTATGGGCTGGTCCGTCTCCAGTGTTTAAGCGAGTCCTCCAGCCCTGCTTGAAGAGCACCATTTATGCAGATTAATGGTGTGCAGTTGCGCTCAGCACGTCCTCACCCCTGTCTCTGGCGCTGTGAAACCTTGTCCCCATCTGGGCAGAGCCTGATGATGTAGCGCTGTGGCCTTTAAAATATGCACAATAAATATTTTAGATTTGCTGATGAATGATTCTCATTGCAAGGCTGCCGACTTTGCAGGGACAGAACGAGGAGGAAGCTGAGCAAATCTCCAAGTGACAGTCGCTTTCGGGCTTCACCAAGAGGTGCCAGGCAGGTGGGGTGCCTTCCTGGTCAGCCATCAGAGGAGGAGGTGGCATGCTGGATGTGTGTTCCAAAACGCCCGACAGCACCTTCTGCTGAGTGGGTGCCTCCTTCCCAGCGGACTCTCTTTCAAGGTGCACGTAGTAGGTACCTTGTACTGCATCCATTCAACAATTTAAAACTACAGATGAGATCATACAACTCCTCTGCATAAAATACCCCCGAGTTTCCAATCACATTTAGAGTAATTCCTGACTCGTGGTCGTATGCCTATGAAGCCCTCTCCCACGGCTCATTTGACAACCTCACCCATTCGTTGACACAAAAAGCCATCTACACGGGCCGTGGTTCATTGTCCATGAACACACAGACCATATTCCTGCCTCAGTGTCTTTGCACTTGGCTCCCCCTCCTCCTAGGAGGCTCCGCCGTGGTGTCTGGGTCTTGGTCATCTAGGTCTTCAATCAAATGTTCCATCCAATGTCAGGGGAGCAGACGTTCTTGAATACCACATCTAACGTAGTTCTTGGTTCCTCCGCTGTCTGCACTGTTACCTTATTTTATCAGTCCTAGTCACTCTTTGAACTTGTCTGTTTTGTTTATTGATGTGGGCTTCACTTGCTTGTCATCTGTATCTTCTGGTGACAGAATGAAGATAGAAACTGCACCCATGTTGTTTGCCACTGTATCCCTACTGTGAGACTGTTCACTGTATCCCTACTGTGAGATTGTGGCTCTGTTCATGGCCAGGATAGGTATCTTCCATCTGCTTGTTCACTCCCCAAATGGCTGCAACAGCCAGAGCCCGGCCAAGCCAGAGCCAGGAGCCTGGAACTCCATCTGGGTCTCCCACATGGTTGGCAGGGGCTCAATCACTAGGATCATCTCTTGTTGCCTTCCCAGGTGCATTAGCAGGGAGCTGGATTGGAAGTGGAGCAGCTGAGACTCAAACCTGGCTCTCATATTGGGGTGCCGGCACTTAACCTGCTGCACCCCTGCCCCCCAACTATTCAGCTGAGTGTCTCTAGGACTACTCAGTCACTACACTGAACACTGAATGATACATTGGTCATCTCACTGAGTTTTCATTGGAGGATTCAACTGAGTGCTCCATGAATTGTTTAACTGTGACACTGATCCTTCCACTGAGTGTCCCATAAATTATTCACCTGCCCCAGGGACTACTCAGTCAGCACATGGGTCTTTTCACTGAGCTCTGCACCGACCGTTTACCTGGGGACTCCGCATCTCCTTCTGCAGGGTTTGTCTGGTCTTGTCTCAGATGGGGTTCCTAACTTCTGCAGACTCGCGCAGACTTTCTAGCCCTGTGATCGCATCGCAGACTCCTTCAGCGCCCATTCCTGGAGGAGAAAGCGGCACAGTTCCCCCCCGTGATGAGTCTCTGAGCGCCTCCAAATGTGGCCATAAAAAGCAGCACTTGATTTCCCAGCTGAAACACTTCTTTTTCCAGTGTCCTGAGGAGGGAGTTGGAATGGGATAAGTTATGTGTTGTGGTTTTAGGCATTAATGAATATGAGAAACTAAATTATTGAATTTTGCAATGCAAATTATATTTTGAACACAAATTCTTCATTTCTGAATGCTAAGGACTCATAAAGAATGTCAATGGTTTATGAATTAGGCCATTAGCATGCAATTTGTGATTCAAACAGCACACCAGCACCGCGTAATAAGTAACTATATAAAGAGTAGTGTTGTTGTCTAAATTCTCAAAATATTTTGCTAGATGCATTATAAAGTTTTCAACAGGCTCCAGTGGCCCTATTTCCTCTCTCTTTTCCTCTCTTCTCTTCCTTCTCTCTCTTCTTCCTTCTCCCTCTCTCTCTCCCTCTGTCTCAATCTCTTTCTTCTGGCTGATGACATTAGCATCCATTCCTACCCTTTCCCAATCACTTCCCAGTTTACATCGTGGGATCCAGAGTCCTAAGAACAAATCCAGCCGGCTCCGCGGCTCACTAGGCTAATCCTCCGCCTGCGGCGCTGGCACACCGGGTTCTAGTCCCGGCCGGGGCGCCGGATTCTGTCCCGGTTGCCCCTCTTCCAGGCCAGCTCTCTGCTGTGGCCCGGGAGTGCAGTGGAGGATGGCCCAAGTGCTTGGGCCCTGCACCCCATGGGAGACCAGGAGAAGTACCGGCTGCAGCACGCTGGCCGTGGCGGCCATTGGAGGGTGAACCAATGGCAAAGGAAGACCTTTCTCTCTGTCTCTCTCTCTCACTGTCCACTCTGCCTGTCAAAAAATAAAAAGAAAAGAAAAGAAAAGAACAAATCCAGACTCGTTCCATGAGTTGCAGGGTTGTGAACCCTGAGACCCAGAGTGAAAGGGTCTCGTTCGAGGTTCTGCAGGGCTGCCGCGCGGGGGGGGGGGGGGGGGGTGAGCGATTCTCACTTCTCCCCTGCTCTGCGCCTGCCTCATTGCAGACACCCGGATGTTCCTGGTGGGAGATGGTAGCGCTGACTGCAATGCAAAAGAGACAAGACACTGAAGGAGAAAAGAAAGGGTGTTGCAGGGCAAAGCTAAGGCAAATCTCACACCCTACCCCAGTTGGTTGGTTGGGGAATCCTGACTGATCTCAAGGCAGCTGGGACCAGCAGATGGAAGTGGTATGGAGTACAATTTCACTTCAGAGAAACAAGGTTCTACAATTAGAATGACTGACCACCAGGTGAAGTGGTGAGCCTCCTACCACTTAGGGAAGTTCCAGTTGAGTACAGACGCTAATTTGTACAAATCCAAAAGTCTAAAACGCCACTAGGTCAGGTGCGGTCAATGTGGGTGGCATCTTAAAGTCATCTGGGGTGGGGGGGTGCTTTTAAAGCCACACACACCCAAGCTGCCTTGTTCATCAAGTAAATCAGAATTTCCAGTGGGTCATCAGCACTTCTCCAAGCTTCCCTTTAAGATTTCCAGTGTTCAGTACAGCTCGGTGGCTGTGCAGTTTTAGCGTGCCTGAGCATGACCAAGGTAGCCCATCCTCAATGCACATTCCTGAGTTCTTCTTCCCACATACTCTGATTTTTATCGGGAAGGAACCTGGAAACCAGTGTTAAAGCAAACACCGGGGGCTGGCGCTGTGGCACAGTATGCTAATCCTCCACCTGCGGTGCCGGCATCCCAACCCCATATGGGCACCGGTTAAAGACCTGGCTGCTCCTCTTCCAATCCAGCTCTCTGCAATGGCCTGGGGGAAGCAGTAGAAGATGGCCCAAGTCCTTGGGCCCCTGCACCCACGTGGGAGCCAGAAGAAGCACCTGGCTCCTGGCTTCAGATAGGTGCAGCTCCAGCCTTTGCAGCCATTGAGGGGTGAACCAACAGAAGGAAGACCTTTCTGTCTGTCTCTCCCTCTCACTGTCTGTAACTCTACCTCTCAAATAAATAAATAAAATCTTAAAAAAAAGCAAACACCGCAGATAGTGCTCCTGCTGCCGATCTGAGGGCCACAGCTTTAGAAACACTCCCCAAGCCATCCTCTCCGCGAGATACGCAGCTCTGCAACTAACGCCCCCTTGTGGAGTCCAGCTGCCACTTCACTTCCTACAGAGGCAGGGAGGAGCCAGGGGCTCACCTCGGGGAGCAAGCCAACAGTCCCAGATGGCTTTGTGGAGTGCTGATCAGAATCATTTTGTGACAGCAGCACTCCACCTTGTGCCCTAGAGATATACGCTCATCCCAGCCTTGGGTAGGAAGCTAGCAATAAAGGAAAGACAAATCGCTCCTGCGTCTACCATTCCTTCTCTTCCCAGACTGATGAAGGATCTCTGGTCACCCTTACGTCTCACCCTGGCCAGCTGCAGTCTCTTCTGAGTAGCCGCGATACCGGGGACGCTGCCGTTTTCGGCAAGTGAATCTCTTAAGACTCTCTTCCGAGCATTCTCTCTCCACCTTGCAGGGGAGACCTTTGAAATCAAGGAGAAACCCAGAGTCCGCTGGGGCTGCCTGTAGCAGCCGTTTTCCAGGAAGATGGTGAACAAAAGCCTTATTCAAACGACCAGAGGCCAAGTAAGCCACACTTTCCCTCCCAAGGGCGCCCGGCGCTTTGGATAAAGGTGCGTCTTCAGAAGCGCCCACAGAGAGTGCGCCCAGTGAGTGATGGCCACAAGGCAGAGAGCTCACCTTGGGTGATAAAATATTTAGAAGCTAACTTAGCAGCCCCATGCTTTATAAAGAGGAAGGTTCATGCATTTTTAAATTATTTTGTAAATCACGTTGAAGGCTGACAATGCAGATTCACTACTGCGGCTGCGATTTAAATACCAGGTTATCCCCTCATTATGTTAACAGAGTGAAGAGCGAGCGAGTGGCTGCCTCTGATGTGTCAAAAGCCTGTTGTGCTTGCTCTCCTTGATGAAAGGCTAACCCCCCCACCCCCCCATGGCTTCCTCCAGACTCTCCCTGCTCCCCACGGTGCAAGAGGTTGAGGGCGGTGGAGACTGGATGCTTTGGGAGGACCTACTGTGTTGGGGGCACGGATCTGAAGGGGAGGGTGTTGACGCGTGTTAGCTGGAGCAGCAAGGGGCACCAGCTAGGCACGGCCTCTGCACGGAGGGTGGGCAGCAGGTAGAAGTCAGACCCATCTTCTTTCTTTAATGGTTCTTAGGGATTTCTCCAAAAGGCAAAGTGTGTGTGTGTATGTGTGTGTGTGTGCACACACATGTGCATTTTAGGAAAACACATTCAAGTCAGAAGCCATCAGGGAACTAGACAGCTGGTCTGGATGATGGTGAGGGGGGAATAAGAACCTACTGCACACAGCTCTCAGCCCCTTACTGGGAGGAGACGGCGTCAGGGGATGGGCTTGGAGGATGAGCCTGTTTATTAACTGATCACAGCTCTGTGACGTCAGGCAAGTCGCTTAACCGCTCTGGGCATAATTCTCTTTCCTGTAAAGTAGGTGCAAAACCAGCACTTCCCTACACAGTCTCTTGTGAGGATTTAAAGAACATGAGGAAGGGGCCCAGTGCAGGCTGGCTAAAAACACAGAGAATCCTGCGAAGAAAACGCCATCTTGGCACAGAGCAACCGCAGTCTCTAGACTTTGCCTGTATTGTCTCGTTTTGTGATTGCAGCAAACGCAGGGGGAGGAGTCCATGTCACACCCAGCTCAGACAAGGAGAGGAGGCTAGGATATGCACTGTGCCCCCAAATCACATAACCACCAACAGGTCAGGCTGAGATTTGATTTGGGTGGGGCTTTTCCTTTATTTTTTATTTTATTTTATTTTTTTACAGGCAGAGTGGACAGTGAGAGAGAGAGACAGAGAGAAAGGTCTTCCTTTTGCCATTGGTTCACCCTTCAATGGCCACCGCGGCCGGCTTGCTGTGGCCGGCGCACCGCACTGATCTGATGGCAGGAGCCAGGTACTTCTCCTGGTCTCCCATGGGGTGCAGGGCCCAAGCACTTGGGCCATCCTCCACTGCACTCCCTGGCCACAGCAGAGAGCTGGCCTGGAAGAGGGGCAACCGGAACAGAATCCGGCGCCCCGACTGGGACTAGAACCCGGTGTGCTGGCGCCACAAGGCAGAGGATTAGCCTAGTGAGCCGCGGCGCCGGCCATTGTGGGGCTTTTCCTTTAGATTTATTTATTTGAAAATCAGAGTTATAGAGAAGAGGCAGAGGCATATATATATATATATACACACATACATATATATGCAAGACATATAAATACACACATATATGTATACACACACACACACATATATGTCTTGCATCTGCTGATTCACTCTCCAAATGACTGCAGCAGCCAGGGCTGGGCCAGGCTGAAGCCAGGAGCCAGGAGCTTCATCTGGGTCTCCCACAGGAGTGGTAGGGGGCAAAGCACTTGGGCCACCTTCTACTGCTTTTCCCAGGTTCGTTAGCAGAGAGCTGGACCTAAAGCGGAGCAGCTGGGACTCAAACCAACACCCACACGGGCTGCCAGCATTGCAGGAGGTGGCTTTACCTGCTAAACCATAGCGCCGGCTGCTGGGTGGGCCTTTTCTACTTTTCCAGGCCACCTGCTTTAGCAAGCACAGAATAGCCAGAGATGCACTTTCTTCATTAGTTTCTTGGCAAACGTTTAGTGGCCTTGCTCTCTGCTGGATTCTGGGGACACTGACAGGCATTTGTTTCCCTGGAGGGAGGACCTCCTTGTTCCATGGGCATGGAAGCAGAGGGCCTGTGAGAGCAACGGTGAGGGATGCGCATAATTTAGGCCCCAGCTGTGCACCTGCTATGCGATTCTCCTCCTGGAGATGCTGGTTGAGACAGACAAAATCCCCGGATGGAATGCAACAGATCAGAATGTTGCGACTCCAGGCCTTGTTCCCACACCTGACACATCGGACTTGGAAATCTGCACACACACTCTCCTTCGCAGCTACCCATCAAGGCACGGACGCCCACGTAGCTTCTGAGTATCCCTATCACTCCGAGTGAGTTAGTTCGACCCCAGGGCCTTGGCACCTGCTGGTCCTTCCACTTGGGGGGCTCTTCCTCACCATCTGGGCACCCTTGGCTCCTTCTCGTTGTCACATCTCACCCTCTTACGTCACCTCCTTTGAGAGGCCACGCTCACCGGCATAGCGTTCGCCTCTTTCCTTCCCAGCAGTTAGCCTAGTCTGTAATCATTGTGTTCAGTGATTTATCGCCTGTTTATTGTTTCTTTTCCTCCAGGAGAATGTAAGTGACTCTGTCTTTTCCCTGCTGTATGCACAGCCCTGGAGATGTCATCTGGCATGAGGCAAGTGCTTAATAAACAGAGCTGAGTGAGCAAAGGGAGGACTCGGGGGAGCTCCTTCACGTTCCTGAGCCCCGCCCCCAGCCAGCCTCCTCTGCAGAATGCAGGTTGCCCTGCCTGCATCCGGGGAGCTACGTGCAGGCCCCCTGCCTCCCTCTCCTACCCCAGGCAGAGAGAGCACCACTTCTCACTCTCCCGCCTTCCCTCCGACCCCGCTCCACCCTGACTCAGCCTGTCTTTCCTCTTCCATTACCTCCCTTCTCCTCTCCCTCTGACTCAGCGCTGTCCTGCATTCTCAGGACGCTAATGGATACTGACTGAGCCCCGAGTGTATGGCCGGCACTCGGCCCAGTCTGTTCCTGGGCAACCCCTGGTTCACATCTAGGTGGCGGGGAGGGGGGTGAGAACGAAGGAGAGAAAGGCACGGCCTGTGCCACAGCCCTGCCCTGGGTCCCCGCTCTTCACTGCCACGGGAAGCCACCCTGACATCTGCGAGCCTGACTCCATCTCTCCCTTTCCTCCACTCCCTCTTCTCTCTTATCGCCCATTTCAAACAGATTTCTTTTCCCTTACTCCTGGCACCCCGGGTCTGCTCTCTGTCTCTGTAGGTTTGTCCCGTTTGACTTCCACTCTAGAGAGAATCATACTCCACGTTGGTTTTCTGTGCCAAGCGTCTTTGACTTGGCATGTTTTCACGTCTACGATTCAAAGTGTTGGTGGCAGGCAAATGTTCATGGCTTAGAGGGGAGCTGACTTGACTAATAGTTACTTACTTTTAGATATTTATTCATTCATTTTTATCCATGTAAAAAGCAGAAGAGAGAGAGAGAGAAAGAGAGAGAGAGAGAGAGATCTTCTATCTGCTGGTTTACTCCCCAAATACCTGTGAGAGCCAGGGCAGAACTCAGTCTGGGTCTCCCATGGATGGCAGGGGCACGAGTACCTTAGCCACTGCTTGCTACCTCCCAGACTATGTATCAGCAGGAAGTTGGAACCAAAAGACAGGCTGGGACTTGAACCCAGGCATTCTGGCACGGGACATTGGCTTCCCAAGCAGTGTGCCAAGTGCCCAGCCCTCAACCCACAGCAGGGGATGGGTGGATGTCATTTTGGCATAGTTGGACCAGAGAGCATGGTTGAGGAGGTGGGCAAGATGAAAAGGTTCTAGGCTACAGTGTGAAGGCTTTGAACGCACGTGGTGACGTGGGACCTATCACACACTTCCTCCTTCTGCTTCTGGCTCTTACTGAGAGGCACCCAAGCTCCCTTTTGCAAAGGACTCCTGGTGGTGTGGTAGCCCAGCCTTCTCAGTGCCAGTCCTGCTGTTCTCCGGAGGACCAGGCTTCCCAAGAGGAGGCTCTGATAGGAAATGCCTATGCCCTTCTACCTCGGGATCAAGCTGAGCAGATCCAGGTAGCAGCCACTTCTTCCCTATCCACTCTTCCCACGGCTGTCCTGGCTCCTGCAGGACCGGGGAGGACATGCCCGACTCTGTCTTAGGCTTTCCGGCTGGATGGTCGTTGTTGAATACCTACCATGTGCCCCTGCTGGACTGGAAATGTGCTGTCCCACGCTTCCGCGAGGTAGCCCCATTTTAAGATGAGGAACTCAAAGCTCAGAGACAAGAAACAACTGGCTCTAAAGTATTCAGCCAACACGCCTCTGAGCTGGAGTTCAAACCTAGGCCTGATTTCACAGCGCAGACTTCTCTCACCCACCATAGGCAAAGCAAAGATAGGGTTGGAAAGCCTGGTGAACTGAGGTTAAAAAAAAAGTGAGGCTGTCTTGGAAAGGTACTGGGGTAGCATAAGGAGCCCCCAAAAGTGCTGGATAACCAAGAATCAATAAAGGCACGAGCTGGATCTGTCCTGGGGACACAAGTGCAGGGACCCGTCATGCTGCTCGTTAGAGCAACGTGAGCTCCAGTGAGCCCTCGCTTGGAGAGCCGTGTCTTCCAAATGTCACGTTCCCCGTGGGGAACCCACGCTCCCCAGTTTCAGCCAGGTGCTCATGTCTGGGATCACTCACCTGGGTCGGAGAGCGGCAGGGTCCGTCTGTTACTGGGCGCCGGACAGATACCTCAAGAAGCCTCAGGGTGCTAACTGGGGAGGGGTTGGGCCTCACCCTAGTTTTGCTGTCCGCCCCCCGCCCCCATTCCCAGCAAAGACAAACTTACCCATATGTTTTTGTTTTGGGAAAAATCACATAAGCCAAAAACAAAACAAAACAAAACAAACAAACAAAAAAACAAAACCCACCCCCCCCCCCAAAAAAAAAAAAAGAAAAACAAAAAACTCCAAGGAACTGGAAGAGAGGACCACGCTGGGAACATCAGCCTTTCAGGGGCCAGCAGTCCTGCCCCTTGGTAAACCTGGCTCAGAAAATGGACCCATTAGACAGAAAGGCAAATGGGGAACAACAAACAGGGTATGAAGCCAGGACAAGCACTAACCACACTCCCCACACCGAGGGAAAAACCCGACTCTCACCTTGCTTGAGACACAGAACAACTGGATTGTCTTGCTCCTGTCCATCGCGACGTGGCAAGCTCAACCCGGCGTCAGTTTGTTAGACGGCAAAACCAGTGACCATGGAGGGAAAGCGCCATTAGCAGACGCGATGACTTCATCCAACAAAATCTCACAAATAACGCACTGCTGTTTGTCATCGAGACACTGCCTGAACCAGGGGCTGCTCCCCGGGCGCCCATAATCAATTTCTGCTAATTTCCCCATTCTGCGGCTCCGCGAGGGTGCTGGTAATTTCATATTTTACACACCCACAGAGGTTACGGTAATTGATTCAGTCTGGAAAGTGTTGTAATGACTTTGAATGAACTTGAAAGGCTTTGCATTTGTTTTCAGAGGCTGTTAGAGTGATTCAAACTCTGCCGCACGGGCACAATTTGTAAAGGTTGGACACGAAAGCGACGGATTAGCTTTTCTCAGAGACAGCTCTCTTCTCGTTATAACCTCCCTGCTCACGAGGCAGGCGGGCTCGGCACGGAGACACTCGGCTTCCTTTTTATCTGCACCTCGACGGTGACGGGAGTCATCGCTGAACATCTGAAGGAAGAAAAGGCAATTATTGAAAAATCCTTCCAGAATGACTCGGCTTTCTGACTCCTATCTCTTTAGCAAACACCCAAAAAAGTAAGTTGGCAAAGATGAGAAGTTGTGGAGATGACTTTGGCACTTTGAAAAAAAGTCTGTTCATATATATCTATATCTATCTATATATATATATAGCTCCAACCTCACTTTCCTGCTGAGCTGTATGTCCTGCCCTGAGCAGCTCCGTTAAGCCAGCCAGGTACAACTGTGATAAGAACTGCAGGGCAGAGACATTGTCAGCTCTCTGGCAGGGGCACCTGGTGTGTAGCAATTAGAAAGATACGCGAGGGATCCCCGTGCCCCGCCCTGCGCTGAGCTGGTTGTATGATGAGACATGTAATCTGAACGACCCCCTTTAAGGTTACTGCAGCCCGTCTTCTAGCTTAGAAAGTCCGGTCTCAGCAGGGTTAAACAACTGCTCAGGTTCCTCAGCCTGTCTGGTTATAATGCCTGTGCCCCTAACCACTGTACCACCCTGCCATCCTGCCAGTGGAGGTGGAACATCTGGCTTTTTATTTATTTATTTATTTATTTGACAGGCAGAGTGGACAGTGAGAGAGAGAGAGACAGAGAGAAAGGTCTTCCTTTACCGTTGGTTCACCCTCCAATGGCTGCCGCCAGGTGCTTCTCCTGGTCTCCCATGGGGTGCAGGGCCCAAGCACTTGGGCCATCCTCCACTGCACTCCCGGGCCACAGCAGAGAGCTGGCCTGGGAGAGGGGCAACCGGGACAGAATCCGGCGCCCCGACTGGGACTAGAACCCGGTGTGCTGGCGCCGCAAGGCGGAGGATTAGCCTAGTGAGCCGCAGTGCCGGCCCATCTAGCTTTCTTTAAAACCTAACCAATGAAACTACACTTTGATTTGCAATGTCTGTCAGTATATATATATATATATGTATATATACATATACATATATATATATCATATAAATGTTCTCAAAATTGGGGGCCGGTGTTATGGTGCAGCGGCTTAGGCTGCCACCCGTGACACTGGCATCTCATCTGAGTGCCGGTGCGTGCCCCGGATGCTCCACTTCTGATCACCTCCCTGCTAATGTGCCGGGGAAAGCAGCAGCAGAAGGCCCAAGTGCTGGGTTCCTTCGCACACGTGGGAGACCCATGACCTAGACAGAGTTCCAGGTTCCAGGCTTTGGCCTAGCTCAGCCCCGGCCATTGTGGCCCTTTGGGGAGTGAACCTGCAGGTGGCAGGTCTGTCTCTCTCTGTAGTTCGGCCAATGCTACGTCACTGAGTAAGGAAGTGATGTGCGTGGCTGGCTCCCCTCCTCGCTCTCCTTGCCCCCACTTTCTGACGTGCTCTGCAGCGCCGCTTTGCTTTCAGACTAACTGCTGGTACTACCGCTTTGGGCTCTGTCTTGGGATTTTTATGACAATGTACCTCCACTTGCGGAGTAAAGGCCCCTGGTGAAATTACAGGTGTTCCCAGAATTCAGTCATCCAATGACACCTCAGCCAGATGCTGTGTTTTGGGGGTGTAGGCATTCTCTCAAGAGTGTGTGGGTGGGCGGGGGAGATTTTCAGTAACGGGGTGTCCTGGTGAGTGGAACGATGAGCCGTAACCCACTTGAGCTCGCCCACATCCACCTGCCAGGGTGAGGAAGCACCAGGGGCTCTTCAAGTGGGAGAGGAAGAGTTTGGAGGTGGGGACGGAGCCCCCTCTCCAGCTGCACAGGAGGGAGGCTCAGAGAAATTTAGCAGTTGCTATTTATAAGCGAGGAGTGAAACGGGAGTGCGACTCTGGGCTGAGTTCCCTGGAGTAAGGTTCGTCCAGGTTGAAACCTGCTAATCTTCGTTGTGACACGGCTCCTGGGAGGGAGACAGCCCGAGCCAAATTTCAGAGGAGATGGGCCCATGGGAGAGATGGAAACCTGACCGTCAAGGGAACCTCAGGAGTGGGGTGGGAGACGGATGGTGGCCAGGACTGGGGTGTGGGTGGTGCTGAGGGGTGATGGAGGACCCTCGGGGCTGTGGAGGGGAGGGAAGATGTCAGGGAAGGAAGAGCTATGGGTACATGGAGACAGCAAATCTCCCGGGCTCAGTGCTGGACCCCAGGCGTTGGACCCAGCAGGTGAAGAGAGATGCCCAAAGTGTACCGAGCACCCTGTTCGAGGCCACCCGCTCCATGGGTGCCGCTCTATTTCCTACAAATGCCTTCAGGACAGTGAGCTGTGCCAAGCCCGGCTGTGACTGGTGTGGGCAGAGGTCAAGCCCAGGCCCGATGCCCCCAGCACAGCTGGCTCCCTGTGTACACAGCAGCACTTTTCTCCAAGCCTGCTCGCTGCTGCCTTCTTTCCTCTCTGTCCTGGAGCTTCTGGCTGTTTATGCTGTTTGTTGAGTTCCTACTCAGCTTGGGCGCCTGGACAAAGGCTCAGAACGTGGCGTTTTATTAAATGCTCCCAGGAGTGCAGCGAGGGAAGTGTGATTCGGACCACCATTGTCCCAAAGAGAACTAGGCCGGCGCCGCGGCTCACTAGGCTAATCCTCCGCCTTGCGGCGCCAGCACACCGGGTTCTAGTCCCGGTTGGGGTGCCGGATTCTGTCCCGGTTGCCCCTCTTCCAGGCCAGCTCTCTGCTATGGCCTGGGAGTGCAGTGGAGGATGGCCCAAGTGCTTGGGCCCTGCACCCCATGGGAGACCAGGAGAAGCACCTGGTGGCAGCCATTGGAGGGTGAACCAACGGCAAAGGAAGACCTTTCTCTCTGTCTCTCTCTCTCACTGTCCACTCTGCCTGTCAAAAAAGAAAAAAAAAGGAAAAAAAAAAAAAAGAGAATGTTTGTCTTCAGTGGGGTAGAGCCACTTGTCCACGCTCACACCGTGGGTTTGTGGCAGAGCGGGGCTCCAAGGCAGCCTCGCTGGGCAACCACACTGTGCTCTCAACGTGAGCTATGGCCTCTTGGCTTCTGCTTTGCAGATGCATTTGGGACCAAGGTCATCTCCAGTCCTGGGCTTGGGAACAGCACTGGTGCCGGGGAGCAGAAGGGTGGTGTCACGGACAGCCCAGACCATCTTCTTTTTGCCCTGCGTTCCTGCCGCTGATGTAGACAATCTGATGAGTGTCAGGAAAATGACAGACAGTGTGCATTCTCCCGTCCTAGCCCCAAGGGTGAAGGATTTGTGTCCACAGTGAGAGACGAAGCTCTCACTTCACGTTTCCATCCAGTAACGAGGTCCTGGGATAGCTGGAGTTCTCCTGCCGGGGGAGAGGTGGTGGCGACAGGAAAAGGCTGCAGCGCAGGGCCGTGTCCTCGCTCTGCACTTCCAAGCCTCCTGGGATAAACTCCATCCGCCGAGGTAAGCTTACGTTTTTACCCACGCTTTCGTAGCTCTTGGTAGTGGACACGTTACTTTATCCCGATTTTTTTTCATGTGTGAAGTTGTTGTCATAAAGGAGACAAGAACGCCTCATTTTTTCTGGTTGTCAAGAAACGCGAACGAGAAAGTAGCAGACAGCAAGTGCAGACTGCAGCATGGCCAGGTGCCGTACAGTGTGGCACGTGGGTGCTGCTGGCACCCAGGCCGTGGGTTTGAAGCCCAGCTCTGTGGTTTTCTTAGTGACCACCTGGAAGAAGAGGTAGTTTTTTATTTTTTAGCTTTTGGGAGCCTCTAGTTCTTCATGTTGTTCACCTTGCCCCGTGAAGCAGAGGGAAGGGTGACGACGCGAGGGAATGTGTGGGAAAGTGCAAACCCTGGTGTCTGGCATGCAGTGAATGCCTCCTAGACATTAGCTACTGTAGGGATCTTGTGAGAAGTCTATTAGGCGGCTCCCGGAGCAGCTGAGGCACAGTAAGGAGGGGGAAGGGTGGGGTAGGAGCAGGGGCATGGTCACGTCGCTCCCCTGTGCAGGAATCCAAGAATGGGGGTTCACGTGACTTCAGCTGGGTGCTGAGGCCAAGAAGGCACTGCAAGAGTGGCCCTGAGGGAGGTGCAGGAAAACGGGCTCCCCCAGTCCCCGGCCTGTTTTGAAGACACATGAAAGATACGCTGTGCTCCCAGTGCTGTGCACACCGTCCAGCTGGAAGGAACCGTACTTATTGGGCATCTGTTACCTTCCAGGGACTCTTTGAGACGTCCCTTGGCCCTTGAGCAAAACCGACGAGGTTGCACCGTTACCCCCATTTCACAGATGAGAAAGTGGACGTTCATGAAATGGAAGTGGATCAGGCAGCGGAGTGGGGAGTTGAACCCAGATCTCTTGGAGACCCTGGAACGTGGCGTCTGGCCACACTGCCCCAGAGTGGGGCGCTTGGGAGGGGGACCAGAGAGGACACCACAGCTCCCAGAAGGGCTAGTGTCCCAGCTTCTTCTCTCCCCACCCCCAGGGGACCAGAGGCGGCCAGGGCCCCAGCGGATGCCCTGCTGGCCACAGCACCCACTGCGTGGTTCGTTCTGTCTCTCTGCATGCCCCAGCCCCGCGCCACACTGGAGGCCTCAGCTAATGATCCTAAACTGCCAGCTCCCTGAGACCCAGACAGCGGCCCAATTATCTCCCGCCAATCGCAGGCCAGCTCCCTGCTTGGGCTCCACATCTAGTGGCGATTTCTCTTGTTCGGGAGAGTCAGCCAGGGACCCATGAGCCGCTGTGAAGGTAATGAGGAAACCCTTCTTCCCCCATGGAAGGGAAAGGAGGGGCTGCGAGGGGCTCTGGGGTGGTTTTCCTAGGCAGATCCCTGCACTGGGGGGTTGGGAGTCGATCAAGGAAGAGCAAGGGTCCAGGTGTGCACAGAACTCGCCATGCATGAAGGTGCCATGCCTGGGGCCTGCACGCTCTCTGTACCCTGTCTGCAGGCCTCCTCTCTGGGCTCGCTCTGAGCTGCCCCCTCCAGCTCTGTTCAATATCTTTGGAAAGAGGCTTTCACTCCACACCTTGTGCACCCAAGCCTTCTTTGTTATCTCCATAGCACTGAGCATGGTCTGAGACTATTTGTTGTTTTTTTTGCTACCACCACCAGAACGGGAGTTCTGTGAGATTAGAGACCGTTCTTGCTTGCCCTTCATACTCTTCCTCACGGGGAAAAGAGGCTTGAAAACCATTCGCTGGATGCTTGAGCCAATGAGTTAGGGACTACTTTAATTCCCATTTCACCTGGGAGAGAACCGAGGGGCTGCACACATGAACGGACGATGGCTTGGCCATACGTGACAAGAGAACTCTGGCCGATCATCCCTGTAGCCACCAGCCGTGGAGGATAAACCACAAACTTCACAGCAGACAGCTCCAGACGGTCGAGGCTTGATCAGCACACTGACAACTTCCTTAGTTTTCCCTCCTGCTTTTTGGATCACCCAGAGAAAGCCAAGTGCATTACCTGAGCCAATCCCATGGGATGTCCAGCCTCCAGAGCCAACAGCTTCCACCAAGGGGCACCAGAAGCCTTCCCCCTTTTCTGCCAGTTTCTGGGTCTCTGCCAAATACAAGGAATGGTGGTTGGCTCCGTTGCTACAGCAAGCTCTGCGTAAATGGCCTTGTCCATATTTGGGTGATGGTCATCCATGGCTATAACACTGAGGAAGCCTTGGAGGGTCTGGAAAAGTCTCAAGGTTGCACCGCTAAAGAAGATCAGGAGTAGGGCTTGAGTCTTGTGTATTTGACCCAATAAGTTCCTATTTTTTTCCACCAAGCCTTTATTTCAAAGGAATCTCTCTCTTGTCCCAGACTAAGACACCAGTGGTGCAGCCTCAGGGGTGAGGAAAGGGGATGGAGGCCAGGCAGGAGTGTGGAGAGGAAGAATGGCAGCACCAAGGGCCCAGCAGTGGCAGGCAGAGCACAGGCAGTTCAACCACAGAATTCCAGCCTTGTTGCTCTCTTCCTTCCCCATTTAACCAAAGGAGTGCTAAACGTGAGACTCAATCATTTGTCCTGGGTTGTTATTTGTCTAAAGATAAGCAGGACTACGGAGAGATTTGTGGGAATGGAGCAATTAGTATCCCCATCCATCTCAATGAAGGATAATAATAATATTAATTAATAGCCCTATCAGGGCACAGCAGAAAAATTGTAAAGCCTACAAGTGGGACATCTGCGGGGACCACATCTTTTCCTAAGAGCCCGACAGGTGCCCATTTGTTATGGGAAAAAGCAGAGATCGTGTGCCTCTTCCATCACCAGTAGCCAACTCCCAGTTCCTCATCCTGTTGTGCCAGGGGTGGGAGAATCTCAGGGCCAGAGCATGGAGCCCCAGGAAGACAGTGGACAAGGACCCGGGGTGAGGGCGTGGAGACCCAAATGCAGTCATCGTTCCTGGGAGAAGTGGGGTTACCCCGCTGAACTTAGGGACACAGAGCAGCCTCTGGGGAAGGCGTCAGTTGGGTTACCAGCATTAACCCAAACCTCCTGCTTACAGCAAGGCAGGTTCCCCTGGGGAACTCCCCACCTGGCTCTAGGTTAGCCTAGAAGTGGCCCAGCTCTGTTCAGCCCTCCTGATGACGCAGAGCCAAGACCTGGCGAATCAGCGTCTCTCTCCCCCTTTTCTGCTAGGATTGATTCAGAGACGGCCAAAGAGGAGAGCTTGAGGTTGTTAAAGACAGGTTTGGAGAAGGCGGGCACTAAGAAATGATGAAGACCATGGCTAATTAGTGGAATAGAGGTCTTCTTATCCTTCTACACACCTCTAGACAGTCGCTTCATCAACTGCTCTTTGTTTGGCCTCCAAGACGATCAGATTGGTTTTAAACTGGTAGAGGATTTTTTTTTTTAAATTATTATTTATTTGAAAGTCAGAGTTACACAGAGAGGAGAGGCAGAGAGAGAGAGAGAGAGAGAGAGAGGTCTTCTGTCTGCTGGTTCACTCCCCAATCAGCTGTAACGGCAGGAGCTGTGCTGATCCGAAGCCAGAAGCCAGGAGCTTCCTCTGGGTCTCCCATGCGGGTGCAGGGGACTTGGGCCATCTTCTACTGCTTTCCCAGGCCATAGCAGAGAGCTGGATCAGAAGAGGAGCTGCTGGGACTAGAACCGGCGCCCTTATGGGATGCCATCGCTTTAGGCCAGGGCGTTAACCCTCTGCACCACAGCGCCAGCCCCTAAACTGGTATTTAATCTGCTTGTCTGGATTCCCAGGGCACATTTTCATGGCACAGGGCTGGGATGTGGTGGGACTCGGTAGATCCTAGAAATCATAGTTGGATATGGGCTTTACCTCTGATGCACCACGCCTACAGATCAAGGTGCTCTTAGGGCAGGCACTGTGGCGTAGTGGGTGAAGCCACTGCCTATGTCGGCATTACATATGGGCTCTGGTTTGTGTCTCAGCTGCTCTACTTCCAATCCCTGCTCTTCCATCCTGGGAAAAGCAGCAGAAGATGCCCCAAGTGTTTGGGCCCCTGCACCCACGTAGGAGATCTGGATAAAGTTCTTGGCTCCTGGGCTTCAGCCTGGCCTACCCCTAGCCATTGTGGTCATCTAGGGGAGTGAACCGATTGATGGAAGATCTCTCTCTGTCACTCTGCATTTTGAATGAATAAATACGTCTTAAAAAACAATTGGGTTGGCCGGCGCCGTGGCTCACTAGGCTAATCCTCCGCCTTGTGGCGCTGGCACACCTGGTTCTAGTCCCGGTCGGGGCGCCAGATTCTGTCCCGGTTGCCCCTCTTCTAGGCCAGCTCTCTGCTGTGGCCCGGGAGTGCAGTGGAAGATGCCCCAAGTGCTTGGGCCCTGCACCCCATGGGAGACCAGGATAAGCACCTGGCTCCTGCCATCGGATCAGTGCGGTGCGCCGGCCGCAGCGGCCATTGGAGGGTGAACCAACGGCAAAGGAAGACCTTTCTCTCTGTCTCTCTCTCTCTCTCACTGTCCACTCTGCCTGTCAAAAAAAAAAAAAATTGGGGAGCTCTCATCATATGGATGATGGAAACTGCTCATGGTTTATCACCTCCATGGTTACAACAGCACGGGTGTAGCTAATGAGTGCAAAGCGACAACCTTGGAGAATGTCATAATCATGCTATTTTTTAGGAAACAAACTATCCAGATGATAATGTTTACTAGTCATTGTACCAAACTAAGTAAAACTAGAGTGGACATGGAATAAAAGTTGGAGTCAAGTTGAAAGAAGGAGTACACCTAAGTACACACTGGGACTTTCTCCTTCATTTTAGTCGCTCCTTCCACTCCCACCTCCAGGCTGACATTGTCACAGGTGAGTTTGAAGATTACCTTGACCAAGGTTCTAGACCAGTTTCTCAAAAGTGTGATCCTTGAACCACGTGCATGGGACAAACTGAACTCAGATCCCTGGGCTGGGGCATGAACTTGATTTTAAGACACTCGTAGTTGAGTTCAGGCGCCTGAATATGTGGCAGCAAATGTTCCGCACACCTAGGGACAAGGGGATGGATACCTCTTGGGTTGTGGCCACCTGGACTTGGCGTGATGCAGCAATGGCAGAGGAGAAAGTCCAGCGCAGGACACGTCAGAATAAAGTCATTCAAGATGAGTTCATAGAGCAAAATGCTAGGCAGAGTCATGGAAAGAGAGATCCATCCTGCTCCACAGGAATCCAGGGAGGATCAAAGGAAAAAGGTAAGATTTTCAGGACATTGAAGCCACATGGGGTGAAAACGGATTTCCCAAAGGGTTGGAAAAAGATGAAAGAGACATAGCCCACAGACTGGGGACATGAGTATGGAATGGTGATAAGAAATAAACAGAGTTCATTCTGGGAATGTAACCTGTGGTGGGAGCATTACAAAATGAATAATGGGGGAATAAAGCTGGAATTATGGGTAGGAACAGTGGAGAATCTAAATATCGTAACAGTAATGGGAAGTCATTTAATTTTTTAATACATAACATAAAATTGACAATTTTAGCCATTTTAAGTGCATAGTTTAATGGCATAAAGTACAATCATGTTGTGCAACCGTCACCATGATCCATCTCCGGAACTTTTCCATCATTTCAGACTGAAACTTGATGCCAATAAATAAGAATTCCCCTTTCTCCTCCCCTTCTCCTCCAAGCCCAGGTCCTGGTGAGCTCTCGTTGACTTTGTCTCTGTGAACTTGACTAATCTAGGGACCTCACTAAGCAGATCACACAACGGTTGCCCTACGTGTCTGGGTGATTTCGCCTAGCACAGTGTCTTTAAGCTTCATGCATGTTGTAGCACACATCAGATTTTCCTCTCTTTGTAAGGTGAAATAATATTCCATTCTGTTTGTTTTTCCATTCAGACACTGGGTTTCTTAATGTTTTTGAACAAGGGACTGTTGTGTCTGGTTTGATGGAGGAAAGAGGCATGGGGCCAGGTATTCAGAACCTGGAGGCACTGCAGGCTCTTCTGTGTGGTCAGGTGCGCAGTCTGGGTTCAGGATAACCAGGACAAGTAGATTAAACACTACTCTTAGTGGACACTATGGGTCCAGTTCTGGGGCTGTCACCAACCAACCAACCTAGGATGAACTGTTCAAGGAAAGCTTCCAGGTACTTGTAACAAACCAAGGAGACCGTGAGAAGGCAGATTCTCTACAGCAGCTGCCTTCCTGAGAAGCAGTTTGCCAGGGCTTCTGTAGCAAGCATCGGGGCAGTGTCCAAGCCCTTTGTGCTCTTGCGACATACGCGACACACAGCTTCATGTTTCTTCACACATTGCGTGTTCGAAAAATGGCGACAACCTCCTCCCACGGGAGGAGAACTTAGTGTTACAAGGAGGAATACTCAGGCTAGGTGCTGAACCTCTGACTCAGGCTGGTTTCCTGAAGCTCAATCTTATCTGTGCCAGTCTGGCCCCTCTGAGTGCAAGCTTTCTGGGAGCATCCTCTGAAAAGCAAGCCCAAGAGCGTAGCTACTTCGACCTGTTTCACAGTCTCTCCCCACATGCCAGTGCCTCCTTTGGTCCTAAATCCTATACTCCTGGTTCAACTGCTACTGACTGGTGGGAGAGCAGAGTGAAAGGACTCTGTGGTTGACAGCCGAGCCTGCCATGCCCACGGAGGAAGGGCACCTGCCTCGGAATGTATTTGCATTCCGAGTCTAAACGGTTTGGATTTGGGCTGGTTTAGTAGCCTCCTGGGTGAGCAGCCACCATCTCTAGTCCTTTCCCCAGGGCCAAGGGAGGGCCTGGGCAGTGTCTGAAGGGTCATTTCCAGCTTCAGATGATAGCTCTGGCTTAAGAGGCTTGGACAAGTCGGCCTCTGCCCTTGGCCATATCTGAACTGAAGGATCAATAGTGTTTTATTTTGTTTTCTCTTTCCTCTGCTGAATCATCAGGGGTGAGACCAGAACAGCTCTGGCATTCTTGATCACAGGAATCCGTGTGAGATCTTCTTCCAGAAGAGAAGCGCCTGTTCGCTGACCTAGAACTTGCATCAAAGTGAATTTTCAGGGACTGTGTGCTTCTGCAAAGCAGGGGGTCTGCCAGCTGCGCCTCTGACCCCGGCCCGGCCCCCGTGTCGATTCAGGGACGCCTTTGTAATGGGTTTCCCTTGCGTGTGGTGCACCCAGGATGCCCGCCCTCTTTCTTCTGGATCAGCCCTTTGCTTTTTCCCCCCAGGAAAAGTGCCCTCTCCTCCTCCCTGTGGCCTCACTGGGGCTTTTAACAGAGGCGCCTCTCCCGCTTGGGCTCCTGGACACAGGGGTGATCACAGAATGAAGGCTGGCCAGCCAGAACTCTCCACACCCCTGGCCACAGCAAGCAGTCCAGGGAGAGACCCGGGTCGCAAGCATGATCTGTGGGTTTTCACCAGCACAGGGCTGAGGCAGGAATCTTCCTTTGAGATCGGGGGTTGGCATACTTTCCCCATAAAGGGCCAGGTGGTAAATATTTTAGGGCCTTTGGGTCATATAATTTTTGTTGTAATTACTCTGTCATCAAAGTATAAAAGTAGGCACAGATGACAAATTAATGAATGAGTTTGACTGTGTTTTAATAAAACTTTATTTGGCAAACAAGGCAGTGGGCCAGCTCAACCCTAATGTTGAGCTAGGACAATCTGAACGTAGGAACACAGGCTCTGTCTTGTGAAGAGAGCCATCCTGAAACTAACCTGGAGGAACATGGAATGAAAAGTCCGAATGTGATCTGACAACAGCCACTGATGCCTGGATACAGCCACGCCTGACGGACATGCCAGTTATGTACCCAATAGGCTCATTTACTGCCTAAGGTAATCTGGTACGGGGATTCGCCATCCAAGAGAGTCTTGACTCCTGTGGACCCTGCTCTTGGAGCCTTAAAGCCGTAAAACACCTGAGCTGGAACGGCCCACCCACAACTAGAAAGCAGTGACAGAGTCCTCCCCAGAGCCTCACCACACTGGCGAGAGGCCAGATGACCCCGTCCACCCAGAGCCCACCCAAGCCTCACCCCCTTTCATCCACTTGTTTGCTCTTGGTGAACCCAGGACAGATGCCACTGGCGTCCCTCCATGGAGCATGCAATGTTTTTCCAGACCTCAGCCTTGACTTTGAAGGTGGGCACAGGAGTGAATGTTTATGGCATGGAGCACACACACACCATGTGTGTGACCATGGCCATGTGCTGCCCTTATCACAGGTCGAGAGGTAAGAATGTCATCCCTATTTCACACAGGAGGGACCGGCGGCAGAAGTCAGAAAGTTAAGTGCTTTTCCTAAAGAACCCCAGAGAGTAAGTGAAGGAGCTAGGACCTGATTCCAGCTCTAGGAGGTTCTAAAACCCAATCCACCTCACCCCCAGTACCACTGCTGTCTTCCCCAACGAGAGGCCAACAGTGGGGCTTTGGTCCCTGCCATGGAAACAGCGTGTTTAATAAACCCAAGTGTTACATGGACGAAGAATGGAAGGAAGGGGAGCCAATGACCTCTCTCACTGGGTTCACCAAGAGTGTCAGAAGCAAATGTAGGCCTGTTAGCTGTAAATATAGACTCCAGCCTTTTTTTTCCCCCAAGTAAATTGGTGGAGTTGTATTGGAAAATTTCTTCTGCAAAATGCTAGCAGTGCAGTGACGCTTAAATTTTATGTGTGCAAGATTATGACTAGATACATAAAATGGGAAGATGCAAATCTGCAACTGACAAGAGTTGCTACATAATTATTATTTCTTTTTCTTCGCCCCCCAGCCTCCTTCCCCAAACAGTTCTGGAATGGAATAGCTTCCTTATGGAGAAAGTTAACAGTAAAACTGCTGAGTGCGAGCGGGCACACGGCTCTTCCACGGGAGGTTGGGAAGCTCTCCTGCAGAAGGATCAGAGACCATGGCTGGGAAGACTGAAGCCGATGGAGAAACAGGGATGGTTCTTGCTGAACACACGGGCATTCTGCATGTGGAAGGGAAGGTGAGGTCTTCCCTGAGCTCTGGGACTGACTTGGCTGCCGGAGTTCTCACCGCAGGAAGTCGTGTGGCAGAGCCTGGGGTGTGAGCTCAGCGCCTGGGACTGAAGGACAGGGAAGGGTAAGAGCCAGGATCTGTCTCTGTCTCTCTCTTTTCCTCTTCTTTCTCTCCTGTCTTTGGCATGCAATGAGGGAATGAGGGGAGGTTCAAAGAGAAATGCAAGACAGAGAGACAGAGTCAGGGAGAAGAATTAAGGGGAGCAGGGCGTTTGCTTTTGTTTAAAAGCAAAAAAGAGAGACCCCAAGTCACTGCCCCTAAGAGAGGTTCAGAGAGAAACAGACAGGACCTCCCCCAACAAAAACTAGATACACACAACAGCACACACAGAGATGCAGGGAGAAATGTGTGTGTGTATGTGCACACGCAGACACCAAGAGACGGAGACAGAGCAGGGAGAGAGAGAGGGGGCAGAGAACCCAGGGAGACAGCAAAAAGAAACCCAGAGTACAGAAGGAACACAAAGGAGCCTGTCTCAGTGACTTGTGACACTCAGCCCGAGAAAGAGGGAGAATGACCTCCTTCCTGTCGGAGCCCTTTAAAAGCCGTGTGTCCAGAACGGAGCTGACGGAGAGGACGTTGGGACGCTCACCGTTGAGCCCCACCACGACGTGAGTGTCGGCCTCGCACTGACATCCTGTCCTGGCCGAGAGAACCCTGCATGCCCTAGGGCAGAACACAGACCTGCAGCAACCGGTTCCCAGCCTTCTGGAAGCCTGGGTTGTCCAGCAGTGCCCGCATGTGGAGGACAGCCACACCCTGGCACCGAGACCCTAATACGACCCTAGTGCCTGCTCTAATCAGCATCCTGGTGATCTGGCCGTGACCTCTGCTCTCACCTTGACCATGCAGGAAGACACCAACCATGTCAACAAGCAGAGGAGGAGGGTGTGGCATCGGTGCTGCATGAACGGTTCGTGTCTTTACCTTCTTATCAAGAAGACACTGCCTTGGCGATGCCCCCATATTTATTCATGTAAACCCACATCGTTACTGCTAACCAGTGAAGCAGTTTTCCTAATTCCACTCTACAGACATCTGCACAAGCGCCTATGGGTATACGTGTGTGTTTCCACAGATAGTGCAATGGAAGAGGGGCAGACATGACCAAGTTCATTTCTGAGTGTCCTGGCTCACCTCCTCTCACTGGCCCTGGAAATGGCAGGGCAGGGGCCCTGAATTTGTTAATAAGGATTTTTCTAAAATCCCTGCGGTAGGCAGAATAATGACCTTGCCCCTCAGTTAAGATGTCCAGAGTTGTAAGATGATACATTTGCGTTGCTTTAAGCCTCTAAGTTTGTAGTAATTTGGCGCAGCAGCAATAGGAAATGAACGCAACCCCTATCTGAAAATCCCTCTCAGAGTCCTGAACAGTGAGGAATCTGTGAGGGTGGTTTCACGGAAGTCATGGCGGGTGGGGACCAGCTGGAGGCGGGTGAACCCTCGGGGAGCAGGCCAGGGGTACAGGGCCAGCCAATGTTGGTTGCAGAGTTTCTTACTTTGAAATCTTGCTGGGATCATGTGGTAACGGATACTGAGACCACCTCTTCCCACTGCCAAATTGTTGCCTGCAGACACGCCTGAACAGACACGAGACTCATAGCTTGCTCACAAGACAAGGGACTCTTCCCAGACCACTTCCACTGCAGGAAGTCTTGGGTTCCCCGGTGAGCGGAGCACCCTTGTGCGCAAGGTCACCCTGGTCCAATCCTCATTTTCAAGAGCAACCTCACATGTCTTGTCTTATCAGGAACCCAGCGGGGGAGTGTGCACTCGCACTGCTGCTTTTACTTTGCACTGCTGCTTGGCAGAACCACCATTCCACCTCACCTTGCCCTTCTCTCTCCTTGTCTTTCCGCGGTTCCCTCTGTTCTGCACACCCAGGCTCTCTTGCCTGCTCTTAAAATGAAAGGGACTAGCAAACGCCTAGGCAGCCGTGACATGCTCTCTCGGCATCAAACACTCTGCTGTGTCTGGGGCTGCTTCTGCCAGGGGCAATCAGCCCTGGAAGTTCGGAACAGTTGTATAACAGGAAGTTCCAGCCCTCGCCATCTGTGGGCTGGGGCAGAGCCGATGAGAATAACATCAGGCAGCGTGCATCACCTTCAGTTTCCGCAGAAAAATAAAACACAATAAAGATATTTCCATTTGTAGAAATAAAAAGAGATCAGCTCAGGGCCGTGACCTGCTACAGCGTTGGAGCAAATCCAACAGGAAGATTTTGTATCGAGGTAATAAAGGGGAGAGTAGCTATTAGGACTCTTCTGGCTCCTTCGCTCTACTCCAGGAAAGGATTGGAAAGGGGAGGAACAGCAGTTAACGCAGTCACTGGAGGGAGGATGAGAGACACAGAGAGAGACACAGAGAGACAGAGAGACAGAGAGAGACACAGAGAGACAGAGAGAGACACAGAGAGACAGAGGACACCAGGAGGGAGGGAGGGAGGGAGAGAAGGAAGGATGCAAGCCAGTTAAACTTTTCTTCCTGTTTTTCCGAGAATGGCTTTCACTTGCCTCCCTGGCCACTGAGAGGTCGAAGTCACATTTTTCTAGCTTCTCCACCACGGAGGGCAGACTCTTACTTCCAACTCCAGACAGGAAAACCCTGGAGAAAAAGCGTGCCTGGCTTGGTTTCCCCACATTCCCATCCCTTAGACCAATCTCTGGGGCCAGCGTGGTGAGCTCCTGTGATTGGCTCTGGTTCAATCACATGACTGCCAGTGGCCCTATGACTGGTTCAGCTTTAGTCACATGGCTCCTTGAGATCTCCGATGGGTTCAGCTTCAATCACGTGACTATTCTTGGGGATTCTACATATGGTTGGAGTGAAAAGAGGAGTGTTTCCACAAAGAAGGGAAGTGCTAAGCAGACAGAAGGAATACAGGCATGTTACAGGAAAGCAAAAAGGGTCCAGCATATTTTTAGGCACACAGCAGCTGTTCCGCAAGTCAGCCTTCATCCATTAGTCTTTTTTTTTTTTTTGACAGGCAGAGTGGACAGTGAGAGAGAGAGACAGAGAGAAAGGTCTTCCTTTGCCGTTAGTTCACCCTCCAATGGCCCCCGCGGCCGGCGCACTGCGCTGATCCGATGGCAGGAGCCAGGTGCTTCTCCTGGTCTCCCATGGGGTGCAGGGCCCAAGCACTTGGGCCATCCTCCACTGCACTTCCTGGCCACAGCAGAGAGCTGGCCTGGAAGAGGAGCAACCGGGACAGAATCCGGCGCCCTGACCGGGACTAGAACCCGGTGTGCTGGCGCCGCAAGGCGGAGGATTAGCCTAGTGAGCCGTGGCGCCGGCCCCATCCATTAGTCTTAACCCCACGTTCCTTACCCAGAAATGGGACTCTCACAATGCTGGTGGTGAGGATGGAGAAACATACTTTTGTACCTAACAGCGCAGGGACATAGTAGCTGACTGATAAACTCCTCTGCCTTTACCCTTTCCAGAGCCAGAGGTGCAAGAAGACCACCACGTAAATAACTCCAAGCTTGTAAGGAGATGGGCTTGAGCACGGCCCCCTCCAGGACCCCAGCAACTCCAAAGCAAATACAACCTGAGAAACACTGCTCTTACCACTTAGTAATTAGGCCATGATTGTTGTTTATCTGTGCGCTGTACTGTAACTCCCTCTGCCCGGGGGCTGGTGCTAGCGCTCAGAAAATAGAATTTCCTCCAAACTAATTTAGTTTTGAGAGGAAAATGAAAGTTTAAAGTAGTTTAATGTTTCAGCAGAACCATAATGGCTGGAGAAGATTGGACAATGTGAACCAATAAAGCACCCGCATTCTGGTAATAACTCAGGGCTTAACGCTGCCCACATCAACACCCTTCCCGATGTGGACACTCGGCACAGGACAACACGATTCAGTGGACGTTTGCACAATCATTCTTCCTTATTTTTTTAATAAGCAGCATCACTTTCGACTTCAGCGGCACCATGTGGACAGTTGTTAATGTCACTTTCGAAGCCCAGCAGTTACACCCAAGAGGCAACCCCGCGAGTGATGCGTTTTCATCCCCACGTTTTCCTCAGACCTGAGATGCTCAGGCTAAGAGTTCCATCCTTGGGCTGCACTCATAAGAGAGTTGCTGAAAACGCCCGAGGTAAAACACGGCTGGAAAACGTGCAACCTCAGGATAGAAAAGCCTTTACAAAGCAGAGAGGAGAAGGGCTTTGCAGGGTTGTAGTGAGCATTAAACAGGGTAGTAATGCAATGGACAGTATCTGGCCAGGAAGACGAAGGCAGTTGTAAAGGGAGAGGGAGGAAGAAAGGGACATCTCTTATCTGCTGGTTCACTCCCCAAGTGGCCCCACCAGCTGGGGCTGGGCCAGGCCAGTCACGAGTCTGGACCTCCCTCCAGGTCTCCCACATGGGTGGCAAGGACCCACAACTTGAACCGTCATCTGTAGCCTTCCAGGCACATCAGCAGGAAGCTGGATCAAAAGCAGAGGGGGTAGGCAAGACTCGAGCTAATACGGGATGCACACATCCCAAGTGGTGGCTTCCCCCTGTCCACTACATGAGTGCGCACTCCTTCATCATCCGCCCCTTGCCTACCTGTGGACCACACTCCGCAGCCACCAGGTCCGACACCCCGACATCTTTGTTTCTCCAGTGTGCTGCTGTGTGGAAGCCGTGTCTCCTCCATGCCTCCTCCATCTCGGCCCATCTGGCTTCTCCCCCATGAGTTTCCATGCAGCTGTTGTCTCTTCAGCTTAAACACCACCCTTGCCTGCCCGGGCGCCAACCGATTCCCTTCTCTCTGTTCCCTCCACGGCCTTCTCTCTCCAGATGCTTAACTTTGTTTTCTTCTTAACTGCCTCTGCTGTGGGCCACGTGGGGTCTAAATTCCTGTTCCAGGCTCTTGCCTCTCACCTAGTACATGCACTTTGCTCTCTAAGTACATTCACAAATAGAACTTATGGCAACGTGATAGTGTATTACAAAGGTGAGGTAGTCACACACACACACACACACACACGCACACACGAGAGCTGTGTTCAAGAATAGAATGGACTGGAAAGGGAAGACATGAGAGAGAGAGAGAGACTTCACTAATCTGCCCCTTCTGAAACCACAGGAAGAGCAAGCATTCCTTGCCCGGCTTCTTTTGAGCTTGGAGCTTGGAAAGGGGCATGGTTACAAGGCACTGCCCCCAGGTCAGGGGAGGTACATCCTGGGGAAGAGATCATGTGATTGACAGGTGGGCGGACAGGATTACATGGGGCGGGGCAGGGGGAAGTGTGGCTTCCAGTTAGCTACCTGCCTTATCCCACATCACTACCATTAACAGGTACCACTGTTTGCTGGTTTCCTCTCTGTCTCCTACTATTTCCTGAGTTCCATTAGGACAGGTGTTTCTCAGGGAGTACAAGTTGGTATCCCCAGTAAGTATGAGAGCCTAGCATAGGGCTGATGCTTATGAAAATTTGTAGAATTAACTACGTATTGGGGACCGGCACTGTGGCATAGCAGGTAAAGCTGCCGCCTGCAGTGCCAGTATCCCATATGGGCACTGGTTCGAGTCCTGACTGCTCCACTTCCAATCCAGCTCTCTGCTGTGGCCTGGGAAAGCAGTAGAAGATGGCCCAAGTCCTTGGGCCCCTGTACCTGTGTGGGAGACCTGGAAGAGGCTCTGGCTCCTGGCTTTGGATCAGTGCATCTCTGGCCATTGTGGCCAATTGGAGAGTGAATCAGTGGATGGAAGACCTCTCTCTCTGCCTCTTCTCTCTGCGTAACTCTTTCAAACACATAAATCAAATTTTTTTTTTTTTTTAAAGAGAGAGAGGTATTTGAGGTGCTCAGCGGAAAAAACCCAATGGCTGTCTTCCCTGCTTTGACCACTGTGGTTCAGTTCTACTAATATAAAAATGTCCTGCTTATTTAGGGAGTCACCCAGACATTCCAGTGGGAAAGCTCCTTAGAGGCGCCCGAGGCTTCTGAACACCTCCCTCTTTCTTGTCACTTCACTAGAACTCCTGTTTCTTGGGGTCTTGTGTACCCAGCTTAGAAGTTCTAAATTTGTAAAGAAAATTTATTTATTTATTTTTAAAAGACTTACAGAGAGTAATATTCCATCCACTGGTTCACTCCCCAGATGGCCAGGTGAAAGCCAGGAGCAGGGAGCTTCATCCAGGTCTCCCATGTGGGTGGCAGGGGCCCAAACCCTTGGGCCATCGTCCACTGTTTTTCCCAGGCCATTAGCAGGGAGTTGGGTTAGAAGTGGAGCGGCCGGAACATGAACTGGCACTCATACTGGATGCTGGCATCAGCTTTACCCACTATACCGCAACGGTGGCCCCAGTTCTAGGCTTTCTAATATTCAGCTTCTGTTCATTTCATTAATTCTCCTGCAGAGAAGAGATATCCTACTACTGCCCCACCCATCTTGGGGTGGGGGGTTGTCTAGGTGGCCTTGAACCAGTTGTTTGCATAATGGCTTTCCTTTGTTCCCAGTTGCTGGGGTTAGGGGGTTTTGATTAAACAAAGCTGCCTCCAGGCAAGGGAGTTGGTCCCTTTGTAAACAAAGCCTCCTGTAGTTTTCCTACAGGGGAGAAAGATGCTTCCAGTGTTAGCAAGACTGGCTGCAGGTGCTTAAGATCTTAAGCTTGGGCGGTTCACCCCTCTCAGGACCAAGGTGAGGTTCAAAGAAGCAGAGTTGTTTTTCCCTGTAAGGTTATGGTTGTGAGGGAGGAGAGTGGGCTGAGGAAGTTATTGCATAACCTTGCACTTGTGTTTGGCTGGTGATTCACATTTATGGGAGGGTAATCTGCAGCCAATAAAATCTCCTAAGATCATGCCGGCTGCGTGATCTGTTTTGATTTATGCCTGGCCGGGACCCTGATGATTATAGCTATAAGGAGGGAGAGTCTGAACTTTGGAACTTTGCCTCTTACCACTTGACCTGACATATTCTGCGTTTCACTCAATTAACGTGTATATATATTTATATCTCCTAATTCCGGGAAAGGGCCTTCTCTTATGCATGTGTGATCATTTCTGTCTTAGCCGTATTTTCCTTCTGCTCTCCAAGGATGGATCTCCAAGATCCATCTCTGTCTGTCCTGCAAAGCCTTCCCTGGCCTGTCCATGCCTCCCCTGGCCTGGCTCACAGCTCTGTGCTCAGCCCTCTGTGGAAGCCACACCTTCAGCTTCAGAATGTCCCTCCTCACGTGTTACACCGCAGGATGGGCTGCATGGATCTTAGTCTTCGTGGGTCTGGTGCTCTGTACACGTGTGCTCAGTGAACTGCGTGAGTACGGGTGGGAAACACACAACACAGAAGGCTCCACTCTCCATTTCCCGCTCGCTGCAGACATCACCTATCGATGGGTTCAGACTCAGAGTTTGTCTCCATCTAGGGCTCCATCAGACACTCTCAATCAATTACAGTTGGCTCTGTGGATGGAAGCTTGTATGCCAGGGTCTTTCTGATGGATGCTTCTCAATGTCTGCTCCCCAGATTCCTTGCTTCAGAGACTCTGTGACTCTGTAGGGATGGCCCTGCATAGCCTGCCTTGGAAAACAAGGACCTGAGGTGACTTCGGGGCATGCTAAATACGGATACAAACCAATCTAGCTGTCACTGTCGTGAGTTCCTGAAATGAGGACAGGCGGCATAACTTAGTGTTTCTTGCATGCCTTTGACAAATATTACCAAAATGGGAGAAGGAGGACAGTGGGGCAGCACCCTTCTCCTCCTTACTCCACAGCTCCTCTGTGACTGATAAGACTCCCAACGTCAACCCCTCTGACACCCCAAAAAACTCCGCCCTAGTAATTCATTCATATTCTGCCTTAATTTTTAAAATAAAAGTATAGAAGTCATATCACATTGTAGCGATCTCTCTCTACATTGATAATTTAAAAAAAATTTTCAAAATTTCTCCCATCCTACCATCTTTGTGAACCCCTAGCCACTGATGAGGTTTATTATATTTGAGCCAAAAAGAAAGATGGCTTTGAATGACAGCCAAGCGTGGAGAAGTTCTGTGGCAGATCCGCACCTAATTTCAGAGTGGGAAGCTGCTTATCTGAAAGAAGGAACCCACACAAGACTCCGCCCACTCACCTCTCTAAGCCGTCCGTGGATCTGGGGTTTCTTTGTATGGAGTTGGAGTTTCAGTTCCCAGCGCCTTGCACTTGGGGCTTCCTGTCTTCTCTCCACCCTCGGCTGCACCACATCCTTGACACCTGCTCTGCCTCTGCTTCACCCTCCGGGCTCTTCCCAGACTCTTACCCTCTCTTTGTCCAATTACCTTGAACAGGGCACAGCAAAGAGCGTCCCAGAATGGGGTTTGGGAAAAGGTTTGAGGATGAATGAATGAGGTTGGTGATAGCAAGACCGAGTAAGGGAAGCAGAAGGAGACAAGAGGAAGGTGTGATCATTCCTGCTGTTCTGGATTTCTGAGTACAGCCGGACAGCCCAGGGCAGGGAGGAAGGGAACTGACCTCTGTTCAGTAGTCACTGTTATGTTGAGCTTCTAGATACGTCGTCTTGCCATTTATGTCCTCCTTATAACTGTCCCACCACAATACCCGTCATTATCTGCTTTGTTTTTCTAGTAGAGGAAACTGGAGATCAGCAAATTTCATTCCTTGGTCTTTCACTTCTTCCAAAACAGCATTTATTGAGTCTCTAGAGGGAGCTGGTCTCCTTGCTGGTGGCTGGGGATGTAACAACAAACAGAAAAGACACTGTGTGTGGGTTCATGGTTCTAACGACCTGGTGCTGGGAGAGACATTCATCAGTCCCAGGGATGTGTGTCACAGGACAGCTGTGACACATCCCACAAAGCAATGGCACACGTCGGCCACGTGAAGGGCAAGCTGCCGTGTCTGTGAAGTGTGAGCTGGGTGAGGGACGACTTGGGAATAGGATTGCAGGCAGCGGGAACTCTGCACGTGTGGGCCCTAGGTGGCTACAGTCAGGTCACCGCTGGGGCTGGTACCACCTGCAGCTGCACTCCCTCATTTATCCAGTGCTGGCCCTTGTAAGGCTCAAACAGTTGGGAGCTGCTTGGCTGGGGCTCCTTCGGAATCTCCTGCTTTCTCAGCATTGCTGTCGGCGTGGATTCTCCAGCATGGTGGCTCCAGGGCAGCCAGGCTCCCTCCGGGGCTGCTCAGGACACTAAAGCAGAACGGGGTGGGGCGGGGGAGTGGAAGGCAGGCGGGGAGGAGGTGCTCTGTCAGAAGTCCTGCAGCGACACTGCCACGATCCAGCCACTGCAGCCCTGAAGTCCGATCAGTCCAAGGAAACGGGGCAGAGACTCCAACTCTTGATGGGAGAGTGACAAGGTTCTGCAGCAGCAAGCAGAGCCAGAAATGTTGCCTTTTTTGGCCAATAGAGTATTCCACAGTCCACCTTCTGGCCATTACCATTCATAGACCTTCCACAGGCAAGATACACTCAACCCTTTGTCCAAGATGCCTTGATGTCCAGGAGCTTGTCCTCTAGGTCACGTTCAGCTATGAATGAAGCTATGAATGAACCTGTGTGTGGTTCCTGGAGTACCAGCAGACAGTGATGGGGCAGGACCAGGGCTATCATTATGGACATTCCCATCAAAAGGTGGGGAAGCAGAGCTGCACATCACGTAGCTGGGTGTTATCAATGAGCATGCAGTTCTATTTCTTGAAAATGATTTTCTATGGCAATGGGATCTTGCTTCTTCCTTTCGTATCACCTTTCCTTCTCTCAAACATAAAAAAACAGCTGGGATTTGCAGCTGAGTAGTTCTTATTCAGCTGGATTCCTGTCCATTGTGTGTGTATATATATATATATATATATTTTTTTTTTTTGAGGGTGAGTAGTTGTCTAAACACCTCTTTTTACTTTGTATGGTTTCTATCCCTCTTTTAGTCCAACTTGGTGGTGTTTTTGCCAACATAATTTTCTTAAAAACATTGAATTTTAGTTGGGCTCACTCAGTTAGCTACATCTCCTAGATCTTGTTGATGACAGCAACCTTGCCTGCTATGAAACATTGACCTTACTCTTAAGAATTTAATGAAGTTCTGGTGAGGTTTGCCTGTGAGATCATTAGAGGACCTTTTGTTTGTGGAAAGCGTCTGTGAAACATCACCTTAGATCTTTGAGATCTCAAGAAAGGATCTTAAAGAATTCCACCCTGGTTTTGATCTTGTCTGAAGGCCATTTCTTAATTTACGAAAAAGGTTTGTTTTTTTTTTTTTTTTTCAAGTGGAAAGGACAGTGATGAGAAACCATTTTATTTTCAAACCTAGAAGTGTAGGATCCTTCACATTTTCTTTAAAATTTCGATCGAAAATCAAAGAGTTCCCTTTTAAACTCATGTTTCTCTATTCTTTTCACACAACTGAGAGGAAGGAAGCCCCTGTCAATACTGTCTAGAATTCTTATCTCTTTATCCAAGCCCACCGGTGCATTATGCGAGTTTGCTAGTTTCCAGCTCACCCCGGGTGACGGTGGCGCTAAGCTTTCTATCACTGCAGAACAAGGGTCACACCATTTTCCTAACATCACTAAGCCCTCGCCAGCAAACTTCTCAGTGGCTGTCAAGCCTGCAGTAACACATTTTTTTCAAAGCCCTTATGACCTAAACATGCATCACCCTGTCTCAAAGACCTTGCTACATTTTAGGTGTTGCTGTGTATCACTCCATATTCCAGAGACCACAACCTGTTGCAGTTGTAGACTGCAGAAGAGAACACTCCAACCCAGAGGCTTAAAACTGTGTCTCCCAGTTCTGGGGCTGACTGTGGCTCGTAGCTCAGCAGTTATTTTTTGGAGTTTTTTGTTTGTGTGTGTGTTTAATTCAGTAGCATTTATTTGAGCAAAGCAAAACAGAACAACTTCCCAATCAGGCATCTCCTAGAACTTTTTCGGAGGCCATAGCCATGATGTGGCTGTAGACAGGAACATGCACAGGCCACTCACTCACATGTCAGGCGTTCACGCTGGAAGCATTCGGCTCCTCTTGCATTCCCTTTTCTCTCTGTGTGACCTCTTCGTGTGCTCTGTCCAGCAACGGTGGCTGCAAGGCAACTGTGCAGTGATTCAGAGCCCCAAAGGCCTGCCTTGAGAGAAAGAACTCAGCAGAAAGCACAATGCCTCTTATGCTCAGCTCTGGAAATGGTGAGTCATCACTTTTGCCAGGTTCTGTTACTAGCTGTAGTCTCAGAGTTCCTCCCACTTCAAGAGAAGGGGATAGAGACTCTGCCAGGAAGCCATGCGGGTTGCTGTTGTTGCTTTTAGTGATTACAGTTTGAAAGTTCTTCTTGGTGGTAGTTTCTGGAAAATATAACCTTCCTGAGTCATGATAAGGAACTCGAATTTAAATGTGAATAGGCGTGCATTTTGGGATGATAGTCCTGGCTGCAGGAGAGAGGATTGCAGAGGGCAAGAATTCAAGCAGGGTGTCCACTGAGAATTCTGCAGTTATCCCAGGGAAATGTGGTGGTGAATTGGTGGTGCAGGGATGGGGAAAAATAGGTTTTTAGCCATTTTATGAGATGATGTTATAAAGACCTTATAGTGGATTGCATTTGGGAGCCAGTAATACATATCAAAGGATATCCTCAGAATCTGTTTGATTTCCTCAAAATCAGTGTGTATGCTCTTGGCCAAAAGAAAGAGTAGAAAGGAGGCAAGCGTTGGAGCATGGTAGGAGAGGAAGAGAGGCCTCTCAGGAGGGTCAGTGTTGGAAAAGAGTCGCCAGGGACGTTGGGAGGCAGAGAAGGGCACGGAGTCATCAACACTGAGGCAGGCAGCATATCCAGTAGCAGGACATGACCGACGATCTGAAATGCCCTGGGAGGCCGTGCACAGGAAGTGTTATCCTTATCTGGCAACCGGGAGAGCCCTGGTGATCTCAGACTCATCTTTTTAGCCCAATATCAATGAACAAATATCCAAATTCTCTCCCACATTTATAGTTGTTGTTACTGTTGCTGTGTATATTTTGAACTATTCAAGGCTTGCATAATGGCCAGGCTGTATTAGTAAGAATATTCCTACTGGTCACAGATAGTCTATCATGTCAATCACCTGGGAGACTAAAAAAAAATACCAAAGCTGGGCTCCGTTCCCCTAGTAATGAAGTCAGATTCTCTGATCTCGGGGGAAGGAGCCTGAGCATCTCTCTCTCTCTCTCTCTCTCTCTCTCTCTCTCATAAACTTTTCTGGAGGCTCAACCAGCATGGACAGTCCTCATCTTTATTTCCTTATGTCTATTGATGAGCTGGTCATATTTATCTTGGAACTACGAGGGGGCTTCAAAAATGTCCTGGGGAATTTTGCCTGACATTTAAATTCCGGTTTCCCGTGAGCATTTTGGAGCTCCTTCGTATGTGTTAGTTTTCTGTTGCCAGGTAACATATCTAATGGTTTAAAACAGCATCTCACAGTTTCTAGGGTCAGAAATCCAGGCGTGGCTGAGTTGGGTTCTCTGCTCGCGATCTCGTAAGAAGCTGACTGTCATGATCCTTCTGGATCTTGAAGTTCACCCAGGGGGTGAGCAGAGTTCAGTTCCTGGTGGCTGGAGGACCGAGGCCCTCAGTCCCCCAGCCACAGGTTCTATCACTGCGGTTTGCTTCTCCAAGGCCGAGAGGAAGGTGTCTGCTTCTTGTCTCACCTGTAGACCTGGATAGTCCTCCTTTTTATTAACTCAGAGATAACTGACGAGGGCCCTTAACTGGATCTGTAAAATCCCTTCATCTGTGCCATACCGTGTGATCTAACCACAGGGAAGACAGCCTATCATCTCCATAGGTCCCATGCCTGGGGACCTGGAGTCTTGAGAGCCATCTTAGAATTCTGCCTGCTACATGGTACTACATAGTACTACAATAGCTCTCAACCCAGGAGCCCTCCCCCAGCCTTGGGAGATACCTGGCAAAGTCTGGATGCATTTTTGTCATAAAGGAGGGTGGGTACTCCTGGCATCTTGTGAACAGAGGACAAGGATACTGCTAGCCATCCCACAACACACAGGACACCCTCCAGGGAGAAGAATGATCCGACTCCACAGGTGGACAATGCTCAGCAACACTGAGTAGAGCAAGAAGGAAGAATCTGGGGAGGAGGCCTAGGAAAGGCTTGAGGGATGGGTTAGCGTGAGGTTTCCCTTCCTTCTCCGGCTCTGTAAACTGGGGTTGAATATCGTTGATTAGAAGAGAGATGGTGAAAGCTTGGGAAACATTTCTTTAAAGGATTTTCAGACTCTGTGCCGAGGTGGTTTTGTACCCAGGGTTGGAAAAACCTGAGTCTCTGCCTCCTAACAGAGGCAACAGCACACTTACCCTGGAATCCAGCATGGGTTGCAAGCTGTGTGGTCTGCTGTAGAAGGGATTCTTGGCATGGACGCGGAGGAGTGCTCCCAGGAAAGTCTTCGCGGTGGATTTGTGAGCAGTTGGTGTAGGCCAGCCTACTCTGCAGAAGGAGATGAGGAAAAGCTGTGTTGCGCCTGGTACAGGCTGGCTTGTGGGCTCAGGTGGCAGTGGAGAAATTAACAACTGGGGATCATTTGGCAGGGGCAAGTTTCCAACAGTCAGGCTGGAGGGGACACAAATGCAGTGGTTTGGTGATTGAAAGGGAGTGTGACAGTTATGAGGAAAGTGCAAATCAATACCACGGTGAGATACCACTTACCGGACAGGGAACAACGGGTGTCACCAGTGGTGGCAGGGTGTGGACAAACTGGGACTCTCATGTGTTGGTGGTGGGACTGTGGGATTGCACTGTTGCTTTGGAGAGCAGCCAGGAGGTTCTTCAAAAGGTTGAACACAAAGTTACCTGAGAACCCCGCAATTCCACTCCTAGGAATATGGAGGGTCATCAAAAAGCTTGTGGAAATAGTATTATGAAAAATTATGCATGGAGTTTAAAATTCCTTGCACCAAAATATACTTTTTGAATTCGTTTTCCATGCATTTCTTGAAGTTCCCTTGTATATCAAGAGAGTTGAACACATATTTGCACATTATACACCAACGTGCATAGCAGCATTCTTTACAATAGCCTACGGGTAGTACAGTCCAAATGGCCATTGACTGGTGGATGGACAAGGTGGACTATATGTATGATGAAATATTATTCATGGCCGGCGCCGCGGCTCACTAGGCTAATCCTCCACCTAGCGGCACTGGCACACCGGGTTCTAGTCCTGGTTGGGGCGCCAGATTCTTTCCTGGTTGCCCCTCTTCCAGGCCAGCTCTCTGCTGTGGCCCGGGAGTGCAGTGGAGGATGGCCCAAGTGCTTGGGCCCTGCACCCCTTGGGAGACCAGGATAAGCACCTGGCTCCTGCCTTTGGATCAGCGCGGTGCGCTGGCCGCAGCGCACCAGCCGTGGCGGCCATTGGAGGGTGAACCAATGGCAAAGGAAGACCTTTCTCTCTGTCTCTCCCTCTCTCACTGTCCACTCTGCCTGTCAAAAAAAAAAAAAAAAGAAATATTATTCAGCCATAAAGAAGTATTGCCATGGGTAACACTGTGCAGGAAACTTAAAAACATGGCGCTAAGTGAAAAAAGCTAGACGCTTTGTCCAAAACAGTCAAATCCCTAGAGATGGAAAGCATATTAGGATTGTTGGTGGTTGGGGGAATGGGGAATGGGTAACTGATAAGGGTCCAAGATTTCTCTCTGGGGTAATGAAAACGTTCTGGAACTAGGTAGTGATGATGGTTACACAACTTTGTGAATACACTAAAAACCACTGAATCGCAAACTTTGAAAGGGTGAATTTTATGGTATGTGAATGATATCTCAATAAAAATAATAAAAAAGTAAATGGGATCTTATTTTGTGGTCCAAGCAGCCGAGGTCTGCAATAGCTCAGTGATGTAGGAAAAGTCACAGTTTCTGGGAGACTCTTGACCCTTCCCGTGAGAAACTGCTCAGCAGCCTGGCCTCACTCCCCTGGCATTCCTGGCTCCAACTCTTCTTTCTTAATGAAAGTCATTCCTCCTGATTAATTACTTCCTATCCAGATCCTTCGATTCCATCCAGACAGAATACAAACTGCTTACAAGGGAATCTTTAATATTCCCCCACCTTCTTCTGAATATATATATACACACATATATAAACATATATATATATATTTCAGGAGAAGTGTTTGCATGCTTTATCTATATTCAAATATATTAGATAATGATACAGTATTCAAACACATGCTCTGCCTATATGTGGTGTTTAGGTAGTTCATGGAAAATGCATATAATGAAAAGACCTTGCAAGGATTTCAAAAATGTTTCTGCACCAAAATAAACTTGCCTTTTAATTCCATTTTTCTGTGGACTCTTTGAAGTTCTCCTGTGTCTATCTGAGTGTGTGCATGTATTTATATATGATGCTTACGGTATAGTGTTTGTATTATAAACAAATCACCTTTCTTAACTGCAAGTTGCTCAGAGTGTCTGCTGGGATTCTATCTGTTGAACGCGAGCTAACACAGCTTCGCTCTCTTTGAAAACCAACTATGTCTACATGCCGATCTCCTTTCAGATGTGGCATTGTTTAGGACTCAACTCATCCTCTCCAATTTTTGATTCAACTTCTTAGTCTTTAGTGCAGATGTATCCTCCAGCCTTTCAGGTCCAACCCCAGGGGTGAGTAAACACAGGTCTTCCTCTCCTGGTAGATGGGGCTCAGCACCAAGATGCCCCTCTGAAGGGCTCCGCCTGGAGCGGTCCCCGCGGGTGAGAGTGGAGGCTGCCCTGGCTGGATTCAGATGGGCCCCAGGGCTGTTGCTCAGGAACAGAAAGTGAGGTGCGGGAGTCTGCGTGGTAGTTAAGGTGCTGCCTGCGATGCCTGCATAGCACACTGGGCTGCATGGGTTCGAATCCAGCCTCTGCCTCCTATCCAAGCTTCTGGCTAAGGCACAACCCGGGAGGCAGCAGGTGATGACCCGAGTACCTGGGTCCCTGCCACCCATGTGGGACACCTGGATTGAGTTCCTGGCTCCTGGATTTGACCTTGCCCAGCTCTGGCTGTTGTAGGCACTTGGAGGAGTGAACCAAATGCCTTTGAAATAAAATAAAAATAGATAAAAAAATTTTTAAAAATCATGAAAAAAAAATAGGAAACTTGTGGTTTTTCAGAAGAATGGCAAAAATTAACAAGTGTTCACTGTAGTTAATTTTCGAATCCCCAGCACTTAGAATGGGGTGAGCATTTAGTGAACACTATTGAATTGAATGAGACCCTGAAATACACTACCAGCTTCTAACTCACAGCCTGGAGGAAGGCGTGAAATACTTTGAAAGGTGGGCTGTACAGGGAGAACGTTTGATATTAAGTCCTCAAGATAACTGGCATTTAGGTCTGTAAGGCACAAGCTCTGACGCTCATTTTGGGTATTTCTTCCAAATCAGCAATAGCACTGTAGCTATTCTGCAAGTCCGAATCAGCAGATTCCACTCTTTGTGTTTACTTTCTAAACATCATTACTCTTTAAACATTCAAGGAAAGCTACAGACCCTTCCCCCCCTTAGAAAATGCTACATCCTGCAATATCTTTTGTGGAATTTTGGGAGTCTCTCGACCTCTGAGAGTGCCAGCTTGAGCAGCTTTGTTATTAATAACTACATCTGGCATTGGATTTTGTGCATTTCACAATCCCCTTGTCTTCCGACTCTTTCCTCTTGGAAGTACCCTGACTCAGGACTAGAGGGCATTGTACGCCTTGCAACCGCATCCGACAGTGCAGGCGCGCCTCAGATTTTCACACAAAAAGGCTTGTTCACTGCTCAGTTAACAAGTGAGTCCTTCCGCTCCCAGGAGGGAGTGAAGGCAGCCCCCTGTGAAGGCTGGGATGGGGATGAGGGGAGAAGAATTGCCTAGAAATGTTTCCTCATTTTTATGCTGATGAAACGTTGGCAATCTCTCTAGAGTTCAAGTGCCTGATTTGGACTGATTTCCCAGCAAGGCTCCTGGTGTGCTGGGATGTGCCCCATGAGGTTCCAACTCTCATCCCTGCCTCTGGCTTCCTGTGGGGTTTCAGGAAGTCCCCCTCCTTCTGCTGTGCCTCAGTGATTCTCCCTGCACAAGGCAGGGATGGGGTTAGCTGCTCCCAAGCTAATCACAGTGTGGGATGCTGTTCATATTCAAGTGTTTCAGGTGTGGTGGAGCCGTGAAGAGGGAAAATAACGCAGCCAATGATGCCCGTGGAAATGAACAAACCCATGGGGATTTGGGCCAAACAAATCCAGCGGGTGACAATGGGGAGGCGAAGGAGAAGGTCTTTTCACACTGGCGAATGGTTAGTGGATGAATGAATGTACTTATCTGAAAAGGAAGGCACCGCAGTAGACAGTCCCTGAGCTGGTCCTACAGACCACCCTCCTCTTCAGCAATGCCTTTAAGTGGACACTGAACCCAGTGAACTTATGTCTGCTTAACAGAATGCAGCAAACATGATGGGATGTCCCTCTATGCAGCAGGTTACAGGATGACAAATTCCATCTTGCACAGTCTCCCTGGTTTGTTACGAAGGCTAAGCCAGCTGCCATGTTGTGAGCTACCCCATGGAGAGGCTCTCATAGTAAGGAGCTAAGGGCCCTAAGGGAAGTGTCTGGCCTATAGTCATTGAGAAAGAGAGCTCTGTAATCCATAGCCCTTGTGGCGCTGAGTCCTGCACAACCCCAGGAGGGAACTCAGAAAGATTCTCACCCAGTCGAGCCTTCAGATCAAACTGGTTGACAGCTGTGATCATAGACGCCAAGGGTCCTTGAGGCAGAAGCACCCAACTAAAGCCACGCCTGGACTCCTGGCCCCGTGTGAGGTCATACATGTTTGCTGTCTGAAGCTGCTATGCTTTGAGGTGGTTTGCTAAGTAGCAATATATAACTAACACGAGTATTAAAGCACAAATTGTGAACTATTCTCCTTCATAGTAGTGGGACTTGGGGTCAGTCTTTTAACTTCTCTAAATCTTGATTTTGTTGTCTGTGGATGGTACCTACACCACAGGATCGTTGTGTTGTCAAAATGAGATCATACATGACAAGTGCTTGAAACAATGTTTGGAACGTGAGCAATAAATGACAGCTGTCACCACCCCCACCTCCCCCACATCAAAGGAATCCGGTAACAGAAAGGGAGAAGCCAGCAGCTGTCCTAGAAAACACTCTGTCCAGAGATGCTTCCTGTCCCTTTGCTTCCATTAAAAGCACCTACAGCTGTGGGCAAATGTCTGGCCAATCATAAAACCCCATCTCGGCAACAATGGTCAGGTTAAGAAGGACTGACTTAAAAGGACCAATCAGAATCCTTCCTCAGCTTTTCATAGGATTGCTGGGAGACAGCTTCTAGAATGTTGCAGAATTTCTAGCAGCTCAATTCATAGAAATCTCCAACCTTTTCCCCAGAACAGAGGCCATCAGTAATTTCCAGCAAAGCTCTTTGATATTTATTTTACTTCCAATGGAGTTAATTCCAGTGATTAATGAAGCCTAAAAAAATCCCCAAAGAAACAAACACAACAGCAGAGAAGGAACCCTAAAGCCCTCTTCCAAAGCCTATCTGCAAATAATCTTTCCCAGCTTAATTGGCCCTTTGAGGTGAAAACTCTCACTGTTGCAACCAAGCTGGTCACTTTGACTTCCAAGAGTGTTCAGGGCTGATCACCGCTGAGGAACGAGACCTGAGGGCAGTTTCCACAGCAGTTTCTGTCCCCGCTCTGCTAGCAGAAGCCTCACCAGGGGAAGGGTGGGTAGGAAAGCACTCCCATCTCCCAGATTTCCTGGGGACACCTAGAAGCCTTAGTGATATTCCCAACCTTCAGGGGGTTTTCCTCCTGGGTGGCCAGGACGGCTGACGGCAGATTTCCAAAAAACACCTTGATTTATGGAATAATCCAGTTATAAGCTAACAAAGGCTTATTTGTGTGCAGATTTTCTTTAAATGAGGAATCTAGCAGTTATTTAATTTTGGACATGTCGCACTTGAGATACTTAAGGTACATCCAAGGGGTGACATTGAGTAGCAGTTGGCTGGGTTAGGTCTATGGCTCAAGGGAGTGTCTGGTTGGATATATTCATTTGGGAGTTACCAGTATGTGGAAGGCAGGTGAAGTCGTGCACAGGGTGAGATAGCAGAGGGAAGGGAAGCCCGCCTCCTCCTGACCTTGGTGTGACCTTTGACAGGTGAGCTGAATGTTATCTCAGGATGCTCCTTGAGGATTGAATGACTGCTTTTCTTGGGTTTCTTGGGAAACTGCTTCAGTTTCCACTATCTATTGTGCTTCTGACTTGTACAGGGGAGAGTCTCCCAATGTTGGGGGCTGGAGAAGGAATTGGGGAAAGTCACATTATTGGAGCATTAGGAAATGAAGAGTGTTAACTGAAAATGCATCACCGATATTTTGACTGTACTGCCTGTCTCCACAGAAATCTCGTCTCTATTTTTCTCATGTCTGTCTGTTCCTTTCTCTCTCTGCATGCATCTGTCCATCTGTGCCTAACCACAGAAGTCTTTCATTGGGAGCCCTCCTTCCCAAACCTATATATCAGTCCCACAGAAGGGCTGTGACTGGCTCCCTTGGGTCACAGGTGCAACCTTTGGCCAATCTCTTCACCAGTTGAACGGGCACTATGTGAGGGTGGATTATTCTCTCTCTGCCTCGTTCTGTCTCTGTGGCTTATTTATTTCTATCTCCACCCCAGCAGCTCTTTATCTATCCTCCTTAATTTCTCTGTGTCTCTGGATCTCTCTTGTTCTCAGTGGGTCTGTCTTGGTTTTTCCCTACACCTTGTCCTGTGTCTCCTCTCTCTCTCTGCTTCTTTTTCTAAATTTCTTTTTCCTTCTGTCTTTCTTTTTATGGGGACAGAACTCAAGTCCATCTTGCTCATTCTATGTCCCTGAGTGTCTAGTATACAGTAGAAATTCAAGAAATGTTGAGTGGATGAGTCCATGGGAAAAACAGCCTTTCTCTAAAGATTTACAGGTGGAAGAAAATCAGTACCTTCTGGGGGAAAATGGATAGGAAGTGCCTTGTATTACGTAATCTTAGGAATATAAAGAAACTTCTGCATAATCGTGGTAAAATCTGTTCTGACATAAGGCAGAAGGCTTGCTTCCATAGCCTTGACATCTTTCTTATCTGCAGAATCTAGAAATTGCTGGGTTCTTCCCTGCTCTAATATATATTCTGTACAACCCCTGTCCAACCTTCCAGATGTGTTACCTGCATCTCTCTTGCTCTAGCTTAAGCTTAATTTCAAGGACCAAGCTGTGCAATGGCGAGTTTCCAGAATTTCATTTAATTTTTCCCAAGGGAGAGCCTAGATTTTTTTTCAGAGTGTTGTGTTGGAAAGCTCTATCCTGGGAACTAAGATTTCTGGGTTAATATTCCAGGCTCTGAAATAGTCATAAACTTTGGTTTTCCACCTACACAATCATTAGCTGGACGAGGTGATTCCAATGGAGCTACCTCATTGTTACATTCTTTGTCCGTCAAGTCTACATTGCAACATGTGCTTGACAACTACGGTTGTGTCCCTCCAGCTTCTAGTGGCTTCCCTCTGCCATCTCTCTGTACCCAAGAGGCAAGATTGGCTTTGAATCTTATCCCCTCCCACCAATCTTTTATGATGGATCATAAGGATACACTTGCCATGCATAACTGAAAAAGATAGGGGACTGGGACAGGCACCATGGTGTAGTGGGTAAAGCCGGCACCTATGGCAGCACAATCCCATATGGGCACTGGTTCAAGACCCAGCTGCTCCTCTTTCAATCCAGCTCTCTGCTATGGCCTGGGAAAGCAGTAGACGATGGCCCAAGTGCTTGAGCCCCTGCACCTGCATGGGAGACCTAAAAAAAGATCATGGTTCCTGGCTTTGGATTGGCTCAGTGCTGGCCACTGCAGCCATTTGGGGAGTGAACCATCAGATGGAAGACCCTTCTCTTTTTCTCTCCCTATCTCTGTTTGTGACTCTATCTTTCAAATAAATCTTTAAAAAAAAGAAAAAGAGAGGGGACTACATTCAGACATTAATGGAATCTATCAAGAAAATTCAGCTGGAAGATGTTTTGTCAAGCAAAATAATATGATGAGCTTCTACAGGGTGGAGGAGGTTGTGAAAGAGTGACTGCCTTGGGGACACTGGATCCAGTTTTCTATGTAGCTTTCTTGGGTCATGGACAAAAATATGCCTTACTCATTCATTTGGTAGACAAAGCCTTAATGAGCACCTATCATGTCCTGAGCACTGTATTCATGATGCCAAACTTCTCAGACAAAAAATAAAATCAATCTTGATTTTCTTTCAGTAACAGCTGCTATAATTTGAGATGGAAGGTTAAGCTCCCAGATCTGATTTTGCCACTTGATAGATGTGGAGCAAATTTTTTTTATTATAAAGATTTATTTATTTATTTGAAAGAGTTACACAGACAGAGAAGGAGAGGCAGAGAGAGAGAGAGAGAGAGAGAGTCTTCCATCTGCTGGTTCACTCCCCAGTTGGCCACAACGGCTGGAGCTGTGCCGATCTGAAGCCAAGAGCCAGGAGCTTCCTCTGGGTCTCCCATGAAGGCGCATGGGCCCAAGGACTTGGGCCATCCTCAACTGCTTTCCCAGACCACAGCAGAGAGCTGGATCGGAAGTGGAGCAGCCAGGACTCAATCCAGTGCCCGTATGGGATGCTGGCACTGCAGGCAGCAGCTTTGCCCTCTACACCACAGTGCCGGCCTTGCAAATTTCTTAAACTTGTTGACCCTGCTTGCAGATCTGTAGCGTAAGGACAATGGCACTGTCTCCCTCTTAGGGTTGCACAGAGGTCTAGGGGAGACAGGGTGTGAAAAGTGGTCCACGCAGCTCCCAGGATGCAGACAGCGTTCAAGAGCTGCATGTTACTTACTCTTCACTGTAACATGTGCCAGGCAGAATGCGTGAGGCTCTGCTTTCGCTGCTACATTGTTTGCTTACACCATCTCACGGCCATCTGATCCAGCGCTGCTCTTTGACAGATGAGAAAATGATCTTGCTTAAGGTCATACAATTCTTGATACTTGGCCACAAAAATTAATGGGTGCTGAATTCAGGGAAGGCCCTTGGGGCTTCCTATAAATCCTTCATTATTTGAGTTAATGTGGATAATCTCATTTATTCTGCATGGCATACCTAAGTAGTAGGTGCTACCATTATCACCATGGCACTGGAAAGGAAAGGAGGGCATCACAAGGCCACGTGGCCTCATCCTTGCCTCTGCCGGCTGCTTCTTCACCACCACTCTGCCAAAGTGATGTTTTCATCTTCCAGTCAGGGGAAGCTGAGTCTTGGGGATACCAGGCACATTGCCCCAGATTTCAAGGTGAATACATAGCAGAGGGGGGATCTGAAGCATTGGCCTGTCTGATCTCCAAACCCATGGTCTTTCTACTGGACAGCGTAGCAGAGCCCTGAATGAGATGTCCCATGTTTTAATTGATTAAACATGACAACCACTTAAAACACTGCCCCTCCCTTTCTTATGCACCTTCTCTGCTGTATTTTTAACTCCAATACTTATCACCTTCTTACATATTGCACACAGTACTGACTTGGTTTGTTGGTCTTCATCTCCTTCATGAGAATGTAAGCTCTGGGAACGTGGGAAGTTTTTCCTGTTGCATCCACTGTTGTATTCCCCATTGCAGGATTATGCCTGATCCAACCTAGGTATCTCCATACTAATTCAGCCCATAAATGATCTCAACTCCACTACTTCACCACTTCTAGCTGCCAACCTGCTTTGGTACATTACCTAATCTCTCTGCACCTGAATTTCCTTCATAGCAAGATGGAGAAAATGATAAAACCCACCTCATTTGGCTGGCGCCATGGCTCACTAGGCTAATCCTCCGCCTGCAGCGCCGGCACACCGGGTTCTAGTCCCAGTCAGGGCGCCAGATTCTGTCCCAGTTGCCCCTCTTCCAGGCCAGCTCTCTGCTGTGGCCAGGGAGTGCAGTGGAGGATGGCCCAAGTGCTTGGGCCCTGCACCCCATGGGAGACCAGGACATTGGAGGGTGAACCAATGGCAAAAAGGAAGACCTTTCTCTCTGTCTCTCTCTCTCTCTCTCTCTCACTATCCACTCTGCCTTAAAAAAAAAAAAAAAAAAAAAAAAAAAACCACCTCACAGAGTGGATGCAAGGATCAAAGGAGTTAATGCAGCTAAAGGATTTAAAACAGGGTCAGGAACACACTAGGTGCTCAATAATTGTTAACTACTGTTATGTAATCCATGGCCTGCCAATCCTTTGACAACAGCAACTATCTCTTAATAATGCCCACTGTGCCAGTATTTGTTTTACATGTATTACCTAGTTGACTCCATTAAACCACCATCGTCCTCACCGAACTGATGAAGAAGTGGAGGGATTAAAAGGCAATGCATTTTGTCATCATGTTCTTAATCAGCATCTGGGGACTGCCTCTTCACGGTACCCAACAAAGTCATCGAGTTGTCCTGTGGAGGCTTGCTCCAATATCACACCGACGTTCCATGCTTTTGTTCATTTAGCTCAGATTGCTTTACAGAACCAGTGCTGGTTTGCAAAATGCCTTGTTGACATCCTCCCTTAATTAATGCCAGTCTTAATGTAAAGCCACATTAATAGGCCTATTGTTTCTTGAGGCCCTAGGCAATGCAATGCCCAGGACGATCTATTTAGATCCAAAGTATTTAAAGCAGTTTCCCTTCCCCCATTCTGCCAAAAAAAAAAAAAAAATCAATTTATACTAAATGCTGTTGCAAAATCAGATTTATCCCCAGGAGATTAAGAAAAACGAAGGGCCAATTTAATGACAGGATTTAGTTCATTATTTATCTTCTAGCATGTAAATTATAGATTGTCATAAATTTTTTATTCTTTGGGTGCCCACTACCTAATTCTAGTAGGGGGGGGAAAAGAAAAATAAAGAGAGAAGCCTGAATTACAAAGAGCAAGTGTCTCCTCTCTGGGCACAAGAGCCATCTCTTCTGCCTTCTGACGGACGATAATCTGTCAAAATGAAAAATTAATGGCTGCTCCCTTAATTCATCATTGCCTGCCTCTGTTCTATTAATGCCTTCCCCCTCCTTCCTTCCCTCCTACACCAACGGTCCCCCCTCTCCCTTCTTCCTCCACCCACCCCAAAGGCATGGCTCCTCTCACCAGCAGTGAGTTGGAGACAGAAAACTGGAATGGTGGTGGTGAGCAGGAAAAAGAAACAGGAACGGAAAATAAAATCCCTTGACTTCTCTGTTAAAGTGGGAAAGGATGGGTTCTGTTTTGCTCATTGAATGGTGTCATGGCTGAAACGTTGTGTACTGCTGACAGTATCAGGTCTGATCCCCCTACAAGGCCTAAGGCAGGCATAGGGGATGTTGAGCTGTGTGGTGTTTTACTATCCGAGTGATGAATCTTGGAATTTGGTAGGGAAACTTACAAGACATCTGGCCCAAAGCCCCTGTTTCATAGGTTGGAGACAGCACCTTGGAGGGGAGATGGGTTTTGCTAAAGGTAACAACACAACTGGTGAAGTTGACACCCACCAGGAATTAAGGGTGCCAAGTCCAGTGGAGTTATCAGGGCTGCCCATCAATCCTTCTGTTTGCTTTCAACACTCTCCTCTTTCTAATTCTGTGACAGACTCCTCTAAATCTGCATTTCGTGTTCCCAATTCTTGGTAGAAACAGCACCTCTCACTTCAGCACAATGACCTTCATACCCTTTACCAAAGGTTTCATTAACCCTGAGGCTAGGCTGACCCAATGCGGCTTGCTTTGGCTGATGAAAGGTGAGCGTCTGCTTTAAGACAGACGTGGGATTTCCCATAAGCCCTTCTCTTTGCAGTGGTAGTCCTGTGAATACGGTGGAGATGCATCACCATTGACCGGGGCCTTGTGGGACTCCAGTGAGGCCATCCCCACCCCATGTGAGTGGAAGTTTTGTATGAAGTCTCTAAGACACTGGGGCTATTTTTTTTTCCTGTAGCAAAACTGAAGGCTCTTTTGACTCCTTAGTTGAAAAACAAAATGAGGTTCTCAGACTATGGCGTTTCCAGCCTGCTGCAGATGCACCTACCTCTGACCCATCTTCATCTCTCTTCCTCTGGGCTGAGGAAGCGAGGTCCCCTCTCTTCCATAAAGGCATCGTTTTCTCCTACTTTCATTTCCTCCTCCCTTTGACTGTGTCCTCTCCCACTGGCTCCTTCCACTGGCTCCTCCCCTGTAGCTTTCCGGCTTTCTCCCTCCCGTTTTTCATCACAGATCTCGGGCGTTGCCTACTGTTTCTCCTATTTCTCACCTCCATTCCGTCTCACTTCATTATTACTAGGCTTTTCATCCCGTCATTCCCAGGAAGCTTTATGCAATGCTCAGTGACATATTCTTTGCTTGGTCTGGTTTATTTACCATATAAGACCTTGTTGAGGCATCTGATCCTATTGATTTTGTCCCCTCCTTGAAATGCCGTGACCTTTGGCTTCTATTCCGCCCAACTCCGCTGGATCTTTGCCTGTCTCACCAGTTCATGTCTGTTTCCTTGGATACTTTCCCTCCTTCTTCTTCTATGTGAATTATTGGTAGCTTTCAAGTATTCTTGCCCCCTCATGTACTATTCCTTCCTCAACTTTTATCCCTCTAATGGTTTTAACTCTTTGTAACTCATAGATGATATTCCCAGTCTAGATGTCTAAGACTTAGGTGTGAGAGAGCCAACTCTCTACTGGTCATTCCCAGCTGGTATCTGTAGAGTTGTCATCTTCAACACCTCTAACGTGGAACTCATCATCTGCCCTCAAGACTTGTGCTTCCTTTTTATTTTCTTTCTCAAAGTTGGTGACATTCTTATTCGTCTACTCATCCCAGCCAATCTTTCCTCCCTCTCAGAATCTCGACGCATAAATCAGGTTGTTTCTCTTATATTTTCCCTCCTTCCCAGGAGGATGAGAAAGACGGGAGTCAAGGACTCTGTTGTCCAGTGCACTGCACTGCTTTTCTTTCCTTTCTAGAAGATAAGGGAACACCTCTGGGCCAAAGAAGAGCAGCTTCCCAGAAGAAAGAAGGGTTCTGTGGATTTGGCTGTTGCTTTCTCTGGGCTCCAACATCTCTGGATGACTTCTGAAAAATTCTTTCAGGCTTCCAAGTCTCTTCCCCTGGATAAATTGCTTCAGTTGGATCCAGAGATCTCTAAGGGCTCTTTCTGACCTGGTCCCATTTTTCAGAGATGTCCCCGTGGCACTCAAACTGGCTCTGAATCTTCCAGCTCCTTCAGGTTGAGCTACAGATACGGCCTTGGGGGTCAAAGTGGAAGTTACAAGGTGGCGCTTCAATGGCATCAGGCTAAATAACAGGATCCAGCAAACTTAGGGCCTACGATTCATGATTTGCCCCCTCCAGAAGATAGGAAAAGGGCAGAGAGAAGGTGCTGGGACAGTTAAATGAGGGATTAGTCAGTTTCAACAACCTGGTGGCTATGGAATAACCATAAAAAAATCCCAGCTAGGATTTAACTTGTCCACAAAATCTGTAGCCTTTAATGTGAGGCCTCTGGGCAGCTATCTATTCCTCTCCTTAATAAGATAATGACACTAGCTGGTTGCAAATATCAGCAGTTTTCAGGATCTCCTTGGAAGGCAGTTTTTCTGTTCCTTGATTATAACTCTTCAATAGCCTTCCATCAACCTAGCAGTCCCACGTCAGGCTGCCATTTGGGGCACATCGTGACCTGGTCCCTGGCGTTGCGTCTAGTGCCTTTCTCTTTCTGCTTGAATAATGTGTGTTAGTCTTCACCGTGAAGGTGACAAAGGTGGAGAGCCAGGAGACCAGGTATGGGGACAGAGAAGCAACGAGGGAGAGGTCAAAGCGGGACTCGTTCTGGGTTGGATGTGTGCACAGCTACAAAGAGTCTCACTGCTCAACCCTGGCCTCCTTTCCCTCCGTCATCTATGCTTCCTCTCCTGTCTTCCTTCTCAGGTCAATGGACTTGAGTTAGTCACCTGAGGGACCATGTACTATACCACTCAAGAACACAGGCTTTGGAGACACTGTGGCCTGGGTTGATATCTTGGCCCTACCATCTACCAGCTGTGTGACTTTGGAAGAGTTATCTGTCTGAACCTCATCAAAATGAGCTCATCATCACAGCTCACTTGCATGATGTATGTTCCAGTCTCCATCACTTACAACAGCACATGTCCTCCAGGGCAAGTTTTCACCTCTTCATTTAGGGCTGTTCAACCTCTCAGGCAGCCTGGGTGCTCGTCTCTTCACCCTACCACCATTGTATCTGTTACCCATGACCCCACCCCCTTTTAAAAACTGCCCCAGTAACGCTGGCTCTGTTGTAACAGCCATTCATCACTTTAACAGTAGGGACATGCTCTGAAAAATGGGTTATGAATTTATTATTGTGTGAACGTCACATACTGTATTTACCCAAAGTAAGATGGCCACAGTATCTCTAGGCAACATAATCTCTCTCTTTTAAAAAGATGTGTTTATTTATTTGAAAGGCAGAGTTACAGAGATAGGGGGAGACACACACACACACACATACAGAGAGAGAGAGAGAGAGAGAGAGAGAGATCTTCCATCTGCTGGTTCACTCCCCAAATGTTTGCAATGGCCAAAGCTGGGCTATTTGAAAGCCAGGAGCCAGGAGCTTCCTCTGGGTCTCCCACTGTGGGTGCAGGGGTCTAAGTACTTGAGTCATCCTATAATACCTTCCTAGGCACATTAACAGGGAGCTGGACAGGAAGTGGAGCATCTGGATCTTGAACCAGTGCCCATATGGGGTGCCAGCATCATAGGCAGTGGCCCTACCAGCTATGCCAAGGCTGGCCCATAGGCAGTGTAACCTCATGGGCTCACCATTGTATATGCAGTCCACTGTTGACAAAATGTCTATGTGATGTGTGACTGTGCTTTCAAAGAAAGCATGGAAATATGGACGTTGAGAAAGTACATACTTACTCACTGTATGACCTTGGGTAGATCATGCAGTCTGGATGAACCCATTTTATATTTAAAATGAACCACTAACAGCTTTTGCCCAAGATGTTTCTAAGTATTAAGTAGAATAAGATGCATATGTTTTGGGCTTCACTCATCCGTAACAAGATAAATCATATTAAATCATAGTCTGAGTTCTTGGCTGTAGAAAGACCTCCCTTCCCCAGACGCTTGCTCTATTTTCCCTTCATCTTTCTGTCCCTTCCCATACCTCCCCTCCCCTCCCCCCTTCCCTCTTCTCCTGCTCCCCCTCCTCCATTTTTAAGAGAGGCAGACTGCTAGATGCAGCATCCTACGTGGACGTGTGTGAAGCGTTGGAAGCTCGCATCCCCTGCATTCTACAGAGGGACCTGGAGAGCTTGGGAAATGTAACTACTGAGCAGGGAAATGTAACTACTCATATATCCTTGACTGAAGAATGGTCGTTCTTTATTACAGACGGTCATCCTCTTCGACTAGGTATGAGCTTCAGGAGGGTCGCATAGGAACTGTGAGGGAGAAAGGGGACACCTCCCTTGCCGGCAGATCAGCCTGAATCAACTCAGTTGATCAATGGGGTGACAGGTGTCACAGCCACATGACTCAGGTATTTTCAAGCATCCTCATGGTATTCACCCTGCGTCTCCTGTGTGCTGGCCCGTGTAAAGAGCGATGACACGCTGCTTCAGGTGGGCTGGGTTCTCGCTGATAGCTTTGCAGCACCCAGGTTTCAGACAGTTGGAGCTCTGTTATTCCTCAGAGCTACTGAAACTCGAAATGCCATTTCTGAATCCTGGTGCCAAATCTCTTTCAAAAAGCAAGGAGGCAGATGCTCCTTCTGTGCAATGCTCAGTTAAGGGGACCCCACAGTTTGGCTGTTTGGGCCCCGAGCACTATAGGGCACAATAACGAAAGCGTCCCATTCCCTTTCACGCCACGCCACGCCACGCCACGCCAGGCCACAAGTCCATTGCTTTGGGCTTGAGAGTTTCATGGGGGTGTCACACTGAGGCCGAGCTCCATTCCCCTTCTATCTCCAGTGTGCGTGTGCCGGGCACAGCAATGCAGACCAGGTGGACTGGAGTCTTTCCCAGAGTTGGGTGGATCTCAAATGAAACACAGAAAATATTCCTTTTGTGCTCTGCCTGGTTGTGGTGTTGCAAATCAGTTGCCTCCAATTCAACATTACAGAATTTAGTGATGAGCACTTTTCAAGTCACTTTCTTGAAGTACACACACACACACACACACACAGAGAGAGAGAGAGAGAGAGAGAGAGAGCAATCCCCTTCCCTCCCAAAGCTAGAATCCCCATTCCTTTGGGTACTCGGGCTTCCCTGCTGTGTCTGACTTGTAATGCCAACTATCTTCTCTTTACCGTGTCCTCTCAGAAAACCCTGGTTCTTTCCTCTAAGATGTCTCATAAAGGGGGAACCCTCCCCTATCAGATACATCTGAAATAAACCTGATCCAGTATATTAGCCAAGGTTTGCTCTCTCTTCCCAAGTTGGCCCTCAGTCTCCAGGGGGTGTAAATAGGTAGGACTGGCTCCCACTTCCACTGCTAGAAGCAGCCAGAAGCCCAGCCTCTGCTCAGCCAAGAGCCCTGCTACAAATCCCAGAACATGGCACCCTGCTGGCACTCAGAGGTTACTTCCTGTCCCCTTTCCCTTACCTCTAACATGACCTTGAAGTCAGGGCTCAGAACATCAGGACCAGTTCAGTCAACATCCTGCCTCACGTCCACCTATCTCTCGAGTGCTTTTCTCCCCTTTCACTTTAATAAAACAACATCAAAAATAGATTGGCTTGATTTCCCAATAAATTGTAGCATAAGTGCCTGGTACTTTGCATTGCTGGAATGTTCCGAGGGGACTGAATGATATTTGTTGGGTGGCTACTCGGAAGATTTATGTGCAGATCCAGGAAGGGAGGGTTTGCTTTCTCTCTCTCTCTTTTTTTCTTTTGAAGTAATAATAAAGATTACAAAAGAGAAATAAGCAGGAAAAGTTAATTTGAAATGAATCTTTAATCAGGTTTCATCTGTTCGAAGCAAACATCTCCTTTGTTGGAGCATGGCTGCAGAGGCGGAGCCTGGAGACACCATTCTGTAAATGTGTCCTCAAAGTCAAAGCCATTCTGACAGAAATCAAACGAGAAATCATTTCTCCCTGAAGGAATTCTGTTTGAGCTTAATGACGGCTGGAGTGTTCCTGTTGAAATGGCATAATGGGAGTTTTTAATTACAATTCATACTGTCCAGTTTAATGGCGAGACTTTTACTTATTTATTTTTTCCCCCGAGCTCAGAGGCTCATTTGTCGAGTGTGTACTGCCAAATGCAGGGTTTACCCCAAGGTGAAGAAGTGAATTAACTTCTAAAGGTGGACCTGTGCCCAAGTTTGCCCTTTAGGTGAGAAGAAAAGGAGGCTGACCTGCCCAATAGGACTGAATAGCATCAAGCTGGAGACAGAAATTTATTTCCTGAGACCACCAGGGAAGCTTCCAATAAAGAAACAAGTTGAGCCAATGGCATAGATTGCATCAGATCAAGAATCCAAAAGTGAATCTAAAACGGCCACAAGGACCATGATGCAGGTCTGGTGTCCAAACATCCAAACAGTTAAGAATATGCTAGAGTCATGTCATGGAATCATGCTGCTGAGCAGGGGGTCTTCTAACCTCCTTGAACTTCCAGGGCTCCACAGCACCGTCCATTGTAAAGCAGATAACTCAAGGATGCAGAAAATATTATGAATCAATCATGCCACGCTCTCCTAGTCAATGAGAATGAGCAGTAAACACAGGAGTTTATTATTTTAAATTTATTTTCGAAAGTTGGATTAACATGTAATAACTTGCAGGTTTTTAAGCAGTATAGTGCAACACTTCCATGCACACATGGCATACCAGGCAACCAGCCTATTTCCAGGATTTTTGAACACAAAATGTTCAGCCCTAGCTCTGTTACGCATTACCTGCTATAAAGCTGACATTACCTTAGGGTCCCTTAGCTTTGAATGACCGCACATCCATAAGGTGACTTTCCTTTGTTTCTCTGCTGCCCAATTAACTGAGTTAGAGTATTCTTGCTAACTACCTTCGGACCTGGGGTCTGGCCACCGCCATTGTATAGCAGGGCCATGGGTGAGACGTGGGAAGAATATTTGCGTTTTCTAATTTGGTATATGAAATACAGAATTCAGAATAAGTCTAGCTGATTTGGATGTCAAAAGAACAAGGCAAAAGCTCTCAGGAAAGTTGGAAGAGAGGTTAGCTGCCTGTTTTCTTTACTGTTAAGTTTCCTTCTGTCTTTCTACCATGACTTCTATGTGGATATGTGTAGTTTCTGGGGAGGCTGGGAAAGGTTGTTGATTTAATATAGGAAATTGCTAAGATTTTAGAACTTACAAAATATTTATGAGATCCTCTGCTGCGGGTTGGGTGTTGAATGAGCCCCAAAGACCCATGTGTTAAAGACTTGGTTCTCCTGGGTGGCACTGTTGGGTGGCAGTGGAACTTTTAGGAGGCGGGCCTAGTGGGAAGGCCTTAGGTCTTGAGGGAAGTGCCCTTGGAGCATCTCCATGAGAGTATTGATATCAAAGCCCAAGTTTGGCCCCACCCCACCTCTGTGTGCTTCCTGGCTCACCATCTGATCCTTTCTCCACGTATGCTCCACCACCCACCACAGGGCTTCACCAACGCCTGCACCCGGCCACTTTCAGCTTCCAAAATTGTGAGCTCATAAACCTCTCTTCCTTGCTAAGTAGCTTGTCTCAGACACTTTGCTGTAGTAATGAAAATATGACTAAGACAACCTTCCTCTCTATATCAAGCTTGCTTTAGTATGTTATCTGCCTCCAGTGCCTTGATGAGTTGGTCAATAGTATCTAAATTTCACTGCCAACTCATCTCCATCCTGGTCTAGGACCACAGCTACAGGAGGGTTAGGAACTGTAAACAGTAACAAGTATTGCCTATGACAAAAGGTTTCTGTAAAGATGCAGTGAAATTGTAAGTAAATCTGGACAGAAGGTACAATTTCTAGAAAACAATATGTATTCAAGCTGTGCTGATTCTCCCTGTGTCTGACTGAAGGTCCAGTCTTGAGTTTGATCTGCATATGAGATGCTTAGTTAAGCATGTGTTGAATGAAAGAAAAGTCTATTCACAAAAGCAAAAGAGCTGAACTGAGTAGGCATTCAGTACATAGTTGTTTTTAATTTATTTTATTTTTTAAAGATTTATTTATTTATTTGAAAGGCAGAGTTACAGAGACAGAAGGAGGGACAGAAAGAGAGAGAAAGGGAGATCTTTGATCTGTTGCTTCACTCCGAAAATGGCCGTAATGGCCAGGGCTGGATCAGACCAAAGCCAGGAGGCCAGCATTTTCATCCAGGTCTCCCACATAGGTGCAGGAGCCCAAGCAGTATATAGTTGTTGAACAATGACTTTCTGTAGCTTTGAATGACTTGGTGAACCTCTCTGACTTTATTTATAAGATCTCTTACCTCTCACACCTTATGAATTAGTAATGTGCTCATTAGAGTTCATAATTTCCTATTTTATGACTTAGGTGCATCACCTTAAATCTTGTCTGGAACACAGCTGGGAAGATGAAGAAAGAAAAAGGAAAGCGAGACGAACAAGTAAGTAAATGTAATTATTGTGCCTACAACCTAGGGATATCCAAGAAGAAAGGATTGGACTTGGTCATACTGATCACTCGTTGGGTGAAATACCAAAGAAACAGCTGTAGCAGTGGAGAGACTAAGTTCCCTGGTGTTGAGTACCTCACTCTGGGTTCAGGGCCTTTGATATTTGTCTTTCTTGTTGGAGGGAGTGACTCGTGCCTCTTTTGCAGGAGCCTGGCTTTAGGAACCAGATCAGACACCCAGAGCCTTAGGAATTTATATTTCTTATCCAGACTAAAGCAACTCCTCCTTCAAAGTTCTTGAAAGTAACAGGGGGAATATCATATTCCAAAATCAATCTTCCTACACCCTGAGCAGCCTGGTTATATTAATGTATTTTGGAATCATTAAAATGTTATCTCTGATTTACACAGTAGTGAGAATATCATTCTTGACCATTATAAATATTGCTGCATTCCTATGCTTGCTTGTTCACTCTTCTAAAGAAAAAGGTACTGAAAAAGTATGTGGAACAATGGAACTAAAAGATGAGTTTACTTTGGAGCAGAAATTTTGAATACTGTGTATAGTTTCTTCATCATATGCATTTTCATGAATTCCTTGAAGGCCCCTTGTATGCATGGATTTCAATTTTTTTTGCACCACAAAGCTTATCTTTTAATTCTGTTTTCCATGAACTCTTGCATGTATCCTCGTAACAAGTAGTACTTCCATGTTTATATTTGCTGGGAAAAGGGAATGCACTGGTATACAGCTGGTGTTCCACCTTGCAAAAACTTATGGAATATGAGCTATTCTACGTCACAGGTTTAATTGTTATCATTGGTCCACTTCTCCAAAAGTAGAGAACCCCTCATGAGCCTGGGAATCCTTTTTCTAATCCTGTTTCTAAACCTGCAGTACAGGCAATGTAAGAATTCCAGGTATTTGCTTGACTGTCAGGTCCATTGCTTTTCTTGCTATGTGGCCTTGGGCCACTCAGTTTATCTCTCTACACCCTAGTTTCATCATCTATAAAATGGAGAGCCGGATCCTTGTCTTTTCCACTTCACCAGGTTTCTGGATAAATTATATGAGTTAGTAGAAGCCAATTAGAAATTTCACAGTTCTGTGACGATATGAAAGATTACTAGGTATAATAAAAATAAAATTGATACCACTGAGCTAATAAAGTTACCCCCTCAGACCTCCAGAGTCCTCCTCCTTGCACCATTTATAATTATAAGCTTAAATCTGTGTGATCATTTAACCCACGTCTTTCCCCTACTACCCTGGAAGTCCCTAGAAGATTGCAACTATGAATGGTTGGGACCTCACTCCTGGGACTGTGATAAACTGAGGTAGGTGGTGTTGGTGGCTTCCATCAGGGTGGTAGCCATGGAGATGGTGAGACGCTGTCAGAGTCTGATGTATGGGAAGGCATAGCTTGCAGAATTTCCTGGCACATTGGATATGGTTGTGAAACACTGGAAAGCATCAAGGAGACGCCAAGGTTTTCGCCCTGAGCAACTCGAAGTTCTGGTAACTGAAGTGGGAAAGTCTGTGGTCTTGGAAAGAGCAGGAATTTGGTTTTGAAATTATGTTGAGAATGTAATTATAGGGATGGACGTTTAGGAGTTGCGGTTAAGGTACTGTGTGGGATGCCCATATCCCACACCTGAGTGCTTGGGTTTGGATCCTGGTTCTGGTCTTGATTCCAGCTTCCTTTTAATGTGCACCCTGAGAGACAGGAGTTGATGGCCCAAGTAATTGTGTCCCTGCTACCCATGTGGAAGACCCAGATGGAGTTCTTGGTCCCTGGCTTTGCCTGGCCCAGCCCTAGCTGTTGCAGGCATCTGAGGAGTGAACCAGTGGATGGGAGCTCTTTGTGTCTGTCTGTCTGACTCTTTCTCTCTGTACCTCTGCCTTTCAAATAAATATAATAAGTAAATAATTTTTTTAAAAGAATGTAATTATAGAATAGATTCTAAGAGTCTGAAGGGCCCATAAAACTACCTAGCCAAACAGTTTCAATAAATGGCCATCGAATCTCTGCTTAAGTGCCATTGGGAAGAGCAGCTCACCACTTCATGAAAGGGTTCTTCTCATTGTCGGAGAGTTCTGAGTGGGATGATACTGAAATCTATCACCGTGTAACTTTTACCCTGTAGAAGTCTAAGCTCTCCTTTCTCAAACAATTAACATAGTTCATGACAGTGACTCTGCATCTCTGAGTTCTGTCTCCTCCAGGGAAGTTACTCCTAGTGCCTCTAGCATTCCGTGGTCTGGGTATCAATTACTCACACTTCAGTGTGAAATTCGCACTGAGGAGCTGGCCCTCTACAGAGCACACACATCTGATCCAGAGATGGCCAATAACGGTTAGGAATATGATCAGATGTCATTCAACCCCTCAGGGAGATGCTAGAAGACTCTACATAAGAAAATTAGGAGACAAGAATGGCAAGAATGTAAAAATCAGCGGGGCCGGCCATGGCTCACTTGGTTAATCCTCTGCCTGTGGCACCGGCATCCCATATGGGCATTGGGTTCTAGTCCCAGCTGCTCTTCTTCCAGTCCAGCTCTCTGCTGTGGCCCGGGAAGGCAGCGGAGGATGGCCCAACTGCTTGGGTCCCTGCACCCACATGGGGGACCAGGAGGAAGCACCTGGCTCCTGGCTTTGGATTGGCACAGGGCCATAGCGGCCATTTGGGGGTGAACCAATGGAAGGAAGATCTCTCTCTCTCTCTCTCTCTCTGTCTGTCTATAACTCTACCTGTCAAATAAATTAAAAAAAAATCACCAGGAGATTCTGGTCTGTTTTGTCCAATGCAATATCGTGTATGCTTTGCATGAAATCTTGCATGCTGCAAGTGATCAATCAGTGCTTGTTGACTGAGTGACTGAATAAATGAATAATTACAGGATAGGGAGCAGAACTCCACCAGCTCAAAGGGGCTCCTCCTTGGGGAAGTCTTCCCTGTCCCCAACACCTGGCTAGTCTCTCTTCTTGGAAGTTTCTTATCATGCTCTCTACTTAGAATTACTTTCCATAATTGTAATCTTATAATTAATTGTGTGTGCTTTTTACTTTCTGCTCCCATTAGCCATGAATTCCATGGGGCTGATACCATTTCTGATTTTTCTCTGCAATAAATCTCCAGTACTATGCACAATGCCAGGCAATAAAAGGCCCTCAAATTATTTATTAAGTGGATATGAATGGTCTGGACATCAAGGGATGATTTCCAGCAATTGTTGAACTTGGATTTTAGATATATAGAAAGTCATGCTCCCCACAAAATGAGTAAGGCTCATTCTTTCATTAAATTAGAGGGACCAGCTTTCTTCATTCCAGTTCTTATTTGTACTGTAGGGAAATTGTCCATGAATCAGCGTTTACTGAATGCCTGAAAGTGAAAGATGAAAGAGTCAGCTACACCTGATTTGGCTATTTCTTCTCCTAGATTGCTTAACATGCTGTGTCACCTTGTTCCACTTTCTTCATCTGTGGACTTCAGTTTCCACATTTGTGCTGCAAAGGAGTTGGAAGAATGTTCTATACACACCTTCTGCCATTAATGATCAACAGATCCCCCCACTCCACACATTCTAATTTTGGTTGCAGTAGATTGAGCTACAGGTGAACTCACAAAGCCATCTGCAGTGAAGTCCTTCAAAGTTATGTGAACTCCATGAGACTTCGAGAAATCAGTAACACGAAGAAATCAACAAAGAGTTCTGAGCCTCAGGGGACAACAGTGATAGAACAAAGAGATCAATTGTCTGGCTGCTGCTGTGGACAGTCAAAAATTAGGTGACAGCAGAGATGCAGAATTCTGTGCAAGATGACAGATCTTGTTGCCATTGTCGTCTGGTGAAAGGAAGCAGCTTTGGAACAGATCTTGGGGAAAGGAGGTGGTGAGGAGGGTTCAATTAGAGACTGGAGTCCCGAGTGGAGACTGCCTGATCCAGAGTGATGGACAGAGCCCTTTCTCTAGCTGAACCTCTTGCTGATGTCACCTCATTTACTTCTCATAAGAGCCCTGGGGCAGAGGAATTATTCTTTGCAGATGAGTAAATGGAAACACACAGAGGTTAAAATATTTGCCAAACAGTATGACTTGGGGGTAGGCTAAGCCAGGGATAATGAAGAGATCTGACAAGAGGCTTAAAGAGCAAAGAAGTTTAATTCTCTCTGCTGATAAGAGTCCAAGGTGAATATTCCAGGCAAGGAATATTCACTCAGCTCCACATGGTCTCAGTTCTTTACCCTTAATAGTGGCTGTGCCACCCCTCGGGGCTGCAGTGTCCTCCCCAGCAAGTTGTACAGCATAAATCCAGGAAGGTCATACTTGTCAGGCCTGGAATTGCGGATTTACACAGACACACTGACACACACACACACACACACACTTTCACTCACATCCTTTTGCCAAGGTCTCCCATCTATTTTCAGGGAAAGCTAGAAACATGGAAGTCTCAGGCCGGGCAGTTGCCTGTCAGCTATGACCCTACCACTGTTGCAGAAGGAAATGATGGTTTTTTTCTTTTTACGGAGGGGGGGGGGCACTTTGTTTTTCCTACCACGTAAACATCACACACAGAGAGTGAGGAAACAGGGACCCACACCCAGACTCTGCGGCAAAAGCTCTGTACTTTCGTTCCTCAGATTACTCGTAGCTAATACCTGTCCATCTGCATCATTTCTTTCTACTCTCCCTGGTTCCAAACAGCTCAGCCTTCCGGCCCTGCAAGTCCTGTTTCCTCATCTTTTTCCAGTTCTGTTTCCCCACTCTTGGGGTTTACAGATTACCTCACAGAGCGGGCCCCTCCAGGCATGGAATTCACCTGAGTTTTCTATCTTCTATGCGGAGCCGAGTGACTCACCCCTCTGCTCCAGAGAACTCTCTGTGATGGCTGTTTAGTTTGGCTTCCTCTCTGGGCTTGGTTGGCCAAGGAGAGAGAGTAAGAGTGCAACTTGCCTGCTTGCAAATGTTTTTAAAGAAGAGAAAGAAAAGCAAGAGGCCGCTGGCTGGGAGCAGCACTCCAGCCATCGATTGGGTAATTGGAAGCCCTCGGGTGTGAGTCCTCATTAAGGCAGAGGGATATGAATCATTTTCTAATGACACCTCTTCGATCCCAGCAGCTCAGCATGCAACCTGCCTCCACGGTTGGGCTGCAAGTCAGGAGAGCCGGCGGGGTCTGCAGCCCGGCTGCCTGCCATATGTTGTTTCTTACAATTAGCAGATGCTGGGGGTGTGGGTTGGACACCCAGAGGGCGAGGCGGCTGCCTCTGCCGGCTACACTCTGGCGAATCCTACCCAGAGCTCAGGACAAGAACGAAGGCTGCGGTAGGTGTGTGTCCCCAGGGGGCACTATGAAGTACTGGTCAGGAGGAAGACCTCCGTCTACAGAGAGCTTTATTCTTGCACTTAGGATTTACTACGGCGAACTGCTGACTCTGTAGTCCTTCTGGTAGTTTTGTTGGGAGGGACATCTTGGGATCAGGCCTTTCGATGTCTCTTATTGTTGTACCACGGAAGGCACTGCAATATAATTAGCCCTTCTCTGAGTGATTGTTTAGTCACTAACATTCTTTTTCCCCAATTAATTTTTACAGGTTTTTTTTTGACAAGCAGTATAATTGACAAGTAGTACAATCATAAATGTACGCCAGCTGAATCTTGGTACCTGTGTGTACCCCAAGCCCCTATCCTGGTACAGAACATTATCGTCACCCCAGAGTTCCCACCTGCCCTTCTCTCCTACTCCAGCCTCCAGGTGTAAGAACTGTCCCACTCCTCACCCCGCACATATGGAAGAATTATTTCTGTCCTAGGATTTCACATGAAACAAATCATGCATGGATGTGTGTTCTGTTCTGTCTGATGCCTCTTTCACCCCTATAATGTTTTTGGGATTCATCTATGCTATATATATTAGTGTGTTATCTCTTTCTATTGCTGAAGGATATTCTGTCATATGGATACAGCACAGTTGGCTATCCATTCTTCAATTTACGGACCTGGGATGTTTCTGGTTGTCGGTTACCATGAATATAGCTGCTGTGAGCACTGTATGTACTGTGAACATTTTGGTTGATCTTGAGTCAATACTTAGAAGCGGGGGCCGCACCGGCATCCCATATGCGCGCCGGTTCGAGTCCTGGCTGCTCCTCTTCTGATCCAGTTCTCTGCTGTGGCCTGGGAAAGCAGTAGAAGATGGCCCAAGTCCTTGGGCCCCTGCACCCGCGTGGAAGACCTGGAGGAAACTCCTGGCTCCTGGCTTCAGATTGGCACAGCTCCAGCCATTGTGACCAGCTGGGGAGTGAGCCATCAGATGGAAGACCTCTCTCTGCCTCTTCTCTCTCTGTGTAACTCTTTCAAGTAAAATAAATAAATCTTTTAAAAAAATACTTAGATGTGGAAGTGATGAGTCATAGCATATGTTTAGTTTTATAAGGAATAACTAGCCTTTTCTCAGGAGTTATATCAGCAATGTATTTCTAAAGCAACATATATGAGTTCCAGTTGCTCCACCTGCTCACCAACATTTGGTCTTGTCAGTTTTCTTTCTTATCTAAATTTTGTCATTCTGGTGGATTTGAAGCGGTGGCTCATTTAGTTGTAATTTTAAATTGCCTGATCACTAGTAATACTGAGCACCTTTTTTTGTTTGTTTGTTTCTTTTCTGGAGTTTTCTTTAGAATTGCTAATCCACTTGAAAACTGAGTTACTTGTCTATGCTGGGCAGTGAAAATGGGTGTGCATGGGCTCCAGATTCAGTGTTCAGGCTTCAAATTCTGGCTTGCCTGCATGGCCCTGGGCAAATCCCTTGAAATATCTGGGATATAAACAATTAGGGGATAAATAAATAACTACACACATTTAATAGGGTTACTGTGAGATAAATGAGACAGTGCATTGAAGGCACGAGGAACAGTGCCTGGAACGCTTCAGGAGATCAATAAGGAAATGGTAGATTTTTAAATTGTTATTGCTGGTGCTGTGGCGTAGCAGGTAAAGCTGCTGCCTGTAGTGCCGGCAACAAATAAATAAATCTTTTTTAAAAAAACTGTTATTGTTTGTGGTCATTGTGGCAAATCCCAGTGCTCCACACTTTGCAGGAATCTACCATATGTGTATTGAGCCAAAATGAGGTGTAATCAGATCCAAGACCCCTTCCGAGGGTCTAGGTGCCGACGCCACAATGATGGGCAGACTTCAGAGGTGTCAAGTGTTTTCACAGACATGGCTCCATTTAATCGTCACTGTCCTACTTTAAGGCAGGTAGAATTATCACTCCCAATTTAGATTAGGAAACTGACCCACAGAAAAGAAGTCATGTGCCCGAGCTCACTCGGTGACTCAGTGCTGTGGCCATGGTGTGTACCCAAGTAGTCAGACGCCCAGGGCAGTGCTTTTTATGCTACTGCTCCTTTTTTTTTCTTTTTTAAAGATTTTATTTATTTATTCGAAAGTCAGAGAGTTACAGAGAGAAGAGAGACAGAGAGAGAGAGGTATTCCATCTGCTGGTTCACTCCCCAGTTGGCCACAATGGCCGGAACTGCGCCGATCTGAAGCCAGGAGCCTCTTCTAGGTCTCCCACGTGGGTGAAGGAGGCCATAGCAGAGAGCTGGATCGGAAGAGGAGCTGCGGGGACTCAAACCGGCGTGTATATGAGATGCTGGCGCTTCAGGCCAGGGCATTAACCTGCTGAGCCACAGCGCTGGCCCCTCCTTATTTGGCTTTGAATCCAGCCTCTGTCGCCACACCTGCAATGTGACTGGGCTGATGGAAGTGGATTCTGAAGCCTTTTCTTGTCTTCGTAAGTCTGGAAGAGAATGTGTTGCACAATGTAGGTACATCTCTAGGACAGGCAAAATTTTCGTCTAAGTCAGAGGAGAGAAAGAAGTCCATCAAAAACTTAAGGACTAAACCCTGGCTTGGGCACATTGTCTTTCTATGTTCTTGAGGTTGGCAGTAGCTGGGTTTGCCCCTGGTCCAGTGGGGGAAGCCTTCTAATTTATCCATCTGTGCATCTTTTCATCTAATTTTTTCACACTACCATGTCACAGGTGCTGGGCAATGGGGGTTATGACACTGAACAAGAGAAATGAGAAAGAGAGGCACGTGTGAGTGTCTCTCCTAGTAGGGGAAGGGCAGTGGGCTGAGTGGCAGGAAAAAGATGCTTCCATAGGACAAAAGAAAGGGGCCGGCGCCGCGGCTCACTAGGCTAATCCTCTGCCTAGCGGCGCCGACACACCAGGTTCTAGTCCCGGTTAGGGCGCCGGATTCTGTCCCGGTTGCCCCTCTTCCAGGCCAGCTCTCTGCTGTGGCCCGGGAGTGCAGTGGAGGATGGCCCAAGTGCTTGGGCCCTGCACCCCATGGGAGACCAGGAAAAGTACCTGGCTCTTGCCATCAGATCAGTGTGGTGTGCCAGCCGCAGCAACCATTGGAGGGTGAACCAACGGCAAAGGAAGACCTTTCTCTCTGTCTCTCTCTCTCACTGTCCACTCTGCCTGTCAAAAAAAAAAAAAAAAAAAAAAAGAAAAGAAAAAAGGACAATTGATGAGAAAGTAGAAGGTAGAGCTGAGGGCTCAGAGGAGGAGGACAAGGTTATGTCTTAGTGGCATCTGGGGGTGTACCTGTTGAGGTATAATTACATCATTTTGTATTTTTAAAATGTACTTTCTCTTCAAGCTCCATTTTCTCTCTTTGCAAGAGTCATCAATGAACAGAACAAATGTGGTCCTGCCTTCCTGGAGTTTGTGGTCTGTGGAAGAGACGGTCTCACAATTGCACCACATGTGTGTGAGTCATCCTTCAACCAACTGTGGACTGCAAACATTAATCTTGGATTCTCAGCTTCTATAACCTTAAGAAACAAATTTCTATTGTTTAAGCAAAAAAAAAAAAAAAAAAACCTCCCCCAGAAAAATATTAAAAACTGTTGCATCTCCACTGAACACATACAGGCTTTTTTTTCTTGTCAGTATTCCCTAAACAATGCAATATAACAATATTCACACAGCATGTACCTCTTGTTGAGTATTACCCAGGGGCAGTTTGAAGCATATGGGAGGATGCTCATAGGTTATATGCAAATATTATGTCATTTTATGTATGAGACTTGGGTATCTTGGACTTCGGTATTTGACATCCAAGAGTGGATGTCACACATGGCACTCGAAAAATGCTTATGGATTCAACTGAACCAAGATCCTATCTTTCTTCCTGATGGGAAAAATGAGAGCACTAGGCAGTATTTTGAGAGAAGCAGTGATCGCATTTTGGGGTAACTCCATGGTGACTTCTCTGATTCAATCTATAGCAGCTAAAAATCCTGATAGGTGTCATTTTTTGGAATCAGCTGTGTGCCAAGGATAGCGTCCAGTACTTTCACACATACGTGAAGCCGTGCCCTACAACACTCCTCCAGTGAGACTCAGACCACCTCATCTTGCATTTTAGGAAATCGAGGCTTGAAGATGGAAGGCATGTGAGGAGGAGGTGGCTACACAAGAATCCATGTGTCCTCAAAGACCATTTTCTTCCCCATCTGTCCTTTGTGGGGAGGTAGGGAGGGGAGGTGGGGTAGTGGTTCCAGTTAATCTGTTAATCTTCCTAGGTTAAATCTGGTTCCAGTTGCTTCCTGATGAAAGCTGTCCAGCCACAATCTCAGCGAGATCTTTTACGGAGTGAATGACAGCCAGAGATTGCCAATACAGAGTAATTAATATGGAGTAATGATGAGTGATAAGAGATGAAGATCTAAAGCCAACTATTAAACGACAATATCATTTTCCTGTCTTCTTCCCTTATGCACACTGACAGGAAGAGAGTTGACACGATAATTTTATAAAACTCTCTGACATTTCCTGTTAACTCCCCTCCATTAGCTTAGTATGATAATTGGCAAGAACAGACACATGGGAATAAGAAACACGTTCTTAAAAGATAGAGAGGTGCTTCAAAATGGGACCTACTGCTTCTGCATCTGTTAGAGCTCTGAATTCCAAATCAAAGGCTGAATGGCACAGTCAGAATGGAGTATTTCCTTCAGCTGATGTGGAAGGAAACGCGTGCACCAGAATCCCCAGAACAAGGAGGGGAATGGGCTTTCTACCTCTGACTCTTCATGTTCCAGCCCACCTCGTACACCCTTCCCCCTTCCCTCCACTCACCTGCATTTTTACCTATCCTTTAAACCCCGATAGTAATAATAATATAAAAACCCGATAATCATCACATACCCTAAGTTCCTCTACTGCATCCTCTCTTTTCCTGACTTTGAACTTGTCCGGGTGGCAGAAGCACACTTTAGAATTTGTCCATGACCCTGGGTACCTTGAGAGTAGGTATCCGCAATCTCTACTACTCTCAGACACTCAGTATCCCAAACTCCCTAACAATAAATAAATATATTTGTATTTAGGAAAAGCTGAGCCCAGAAAAGCTAAATTTTGCTGAGTCATTGGAACTGTTTCTTAAAACCTGTTTTAAAAATTTTTTAAAAAAGATTATTTATTTATTTGAGAAATAGAGTTATAGGCAGAGAGAGGGAGAAACAGAGAGAAAGATCTTCTATATGCTGGTTCACTCTCCAAACGGCCACAATGGCCAGAGCTGAGCTGATCTGAAGCCAGGAGCCTGGAGCTTCTTCTGGGTCTCCCACGTGGGTACAAGGGACCAAGGACTTGGGCCATCCTCTGCTGCTTTTCCAGGCACATTAGCAGGGAGCTGGATCAGAAGTGGAGCAGCCAGGACTCAAATCCAGCACCCATATGGGATTCCAGCATTATAGGCAGTGGCTTTACTTGCTACACCACAGCACCTGGTTTTAAAGACTTTGCCTTAGGTCTCTGTATAGTGGAAAACAGTGTTAGGAGATGAATGATATCCCCTATAAATACGTATGTTGAAGTCCTGATCCCTACGACTTCAGAATGGTGACTTCATTTGGAGCCAGGGTGTTTAACGAGGTCTGCTTTAATTCATGGGAAGAGGAGATTTAGACACAGATGTGAGCAGAGGGAAGTCACAGGGGGCAGGTGGCCATCTGCTAACCCAGGAGAGCGGCACAAGGCAGGACCCTTGTTGCCCTCAACAGAAACCTACTCTGCCAATATCTTGGATGAGGTCTTCTGGACTTCCGAGTTTTGAGGGAATGAATTTCTGTGATTTAAGCCGGTCAGCTTGTGCTGTTTCATTATGCAGCCCCAGAAAGCCAGGACAAGCCAAATGTGGTAATAGCATTGCTAATGTGAATACCAATACTTCTATGATTAATAGCTCTCTTCTATTGAGGCAAAATATGATGAGCCTATTGTACACATTAGCTTGTCTGTTAATAGTTTCTTTCTTTGATGGCAGCCCAAGTTACTGCGGTTCTGAAAGTAGACTATTACTGTGGACCAGCCACAGCAGATGAATGACAAGAGGCAAATTAGGGTGAGTCATGGGGCAAAGCTGAGCCCTAGCATCTGTTTAGGGGAGAAGAAGAAGACAGGACAAGGACTATTTTTAATCAAGTGGCTTGACATTTGAAGAGATTGGATCCTAGCTGAGAACACTGTGATTGCATTTCTGCCAGGCTCTGGGACAAATGGGTGAGCGAGACAATCCTTCTGTGTTATTTCAGACCCCAGGACATCCACAGGAGCCCTGGAGGTCACGACTACACGTACGCCTGGAGAGGTGCTTCTCTCACTCATTCACCAATTTACTCATTCACTGAAATTAACATTTAGAAAAGCATTGCCACAAAATGGAGCGAGGGAAGGCACAGGGGAAGAAGGTGGCTCCTAGAAGTGGAGAAGAAAGGCAGAGGACAGACTGCCCTGGATCACAGTCTTGTCTGCTATCCGCGAGCAATGTGACCTTTGTTGAATGATGCTGTAGCATCCCAACTCAGATGCCTCAGTCCCAAAGTCATGGATCGCTGGGACTAACCAAGCAGAGGTCTGATCCAATTCTGGTGTCCTGGGAGGTCCTCAGGTCACTGGGGTTGTGCCTTTGGAATGCGTTTTTCACCTGAGTCGGGCCCAGTCACTTCCCTCTGCTTCCGGGCTCGCCATGGGATCCTTGCTCTGTACCTGTTCTGCCATTCACTGCCCTTGCCTGATGCCTGACCAGCGGAGCTGCCTGTTGGACTGTGAGCCTACAAAACCGTGAATCAAAATAACTCCCCATCTGTGTTAGGTATTTAGGGCAGAAACAAAAAGCTGACTGATGGGAGCTACTTCACCTCTCGGAGCCTCAGTTGGAGTAAATGAAGGGAACCTGCACCCATTCACCTGTTCCTGCTGTCCATCCATCCCCCTAGTGCATCTGACCAGGAATATTAGGGCATTAAGTAGACAGGGCCAATGGGATTTGCCACAACTGAAGAAATGTATTTGCTTAATAATCTACTTGATTGGAATAGATACATCTAAGAGTTGTAAATGCCTACAAGAAATTTTAAATAGTCATTCACTCTCCCTCTCTAGGTTCTGTCCTAATCAGAACAACATACTTCCTGTTGTAGGCTTAATTGTGTCTTCCTGAAAGATAAGTTGTCTTAACCCCGGGTCCCTGACAGATGTAACTAGGATGTAAGTTAAGGTGAGGTCTTAATCCAGTACGACTGGTGTCACAAGAAAAGGAGCCACGGAAATAGATACACAGAAGAGAAGACACAAAGGAGAATGATACAAGGAGACTGACATATGAAGACGCATACGCACGGAGTGAGGGTGGCTGTGTGACAAAAGGGGCTGAGACTGGAGCTGTGCCCCAGCAGGCCAGGGAACAGCGAGTACTGTCACAGTCACAGAGGCTAGAGGAGCGTGCGGGGCCCCACTGACACCTTCACATCGAACTTCTGGCCTCCAGCACTGAGAGAAAATCAAGTCCTGCCGTCTCACCCCAACTAGACTGTGATATTCACAGTGGTAGCCTTGGGAGGCAAATCCATATTCCTCAGAATTTTGTTGGGGATCCACAGCACACGGGTGCCGGAGTCTTTCTTGGCCTCTTATCCACCAACACAGCCACCTGAAAACGCTCCTGGCACTAAGAATATCTTCAAAATCCTAGAGGAGAAACTTCCAGTGGACCACCATGCTCATACCTTGCTTCAGAGTAGGACAAGATGGCAAGCAAAGCAGGAGAAAGGCTTTCTGAGTGCGACTTCCCAGGTGGCTACTTGGGACACGTGCACTCCCACCAGGAAGACAATCCTAGTGCATTCTTATTTACTTGTGCAATTGCTGGACCCTGGAGTGGAGGAAATTCACTTCTCTGTGTTGTCTCAAAAGCTCATGAAAAGCCATCTTTTAGTTCCAAGGCCCCTGTCTCTGCTGTGGCTTCTCTTGTCCAGTACCTGCCTGCCTCAAGCAGTCTTGATTCCAAGTCATTCATGGGACAAGGCAAGGTTGTTCCTTGTCTCTAATCTTATTTATTAGCACATTACGACTACTAATCACAATTAAAAATAACGATGCCATCAAGATTATTCAAATCAGGGACAACCAATTTCAACTACCATTACTTGTGGATAGAATTATGGGTCTCTCTCTTCAGCACTTCTAAAGGACTCCTCTCTTTCCATTACTCCTCCAACCCCCATCCGACTCTTGAATTACACCAGGAATTAATACATAAAGTCACTTCCAAATGAACTCTTTTCTGCTACTTTTGCTTTGCCTGCCCTCAAGTCCCCATATCTCCCTTGGTAGCCTTCAAATGTCAAGGCGGGACATTCTGAGCCCAACATCTGGCACTGTTCTTGTAAACAACATTTTTCCCCAGGTAGATTCTTCTTGGGGTGAGGCAGTGCTGTGCTTGTCTGGGTCATTTACATGGAAATGGCATTCAGCACTTGGTACTTCTATTATCTGGAATGTTTGTTGTTAAAGCACCCAGGATTTTCTCAAAATTTCAGATACAGAAGACAAAGTCGTCTCTCTTTCTCTCTCTCTCCCCCTCCCCTCCTGCAGGTCCCAAGGCGGGCAGGATCTCAAGGGAAATTTCTTCAGAGAGGTGAAAACTCCAGCTGAGACCTGAAGATTGGGAAGAAAGCAGTTTAAAAAGAACATGGCAGTTGCTTTTAAGGCGGAAGGAAGAGAAGGGGTAAAATCCGTGAGTTACGGACTTATTTGTTGTTTTTGAGTAGCAGAGACAGTGGGGGCAGCGGTCAGTCAGAGCCTTAAACAGGGCTGATTGCGCAGGATGTTGTAAGCACAAGAAATTTTTTTTTTGCTTTGACAGGCAGAGTGGACAGTGAGAGAGAGAGACAGAGAGAAAGGTCTTCCTTTGCCATTGGTTCACCTCCAGTGGCTGCTCCGGTGGCGCGCTGTGGCTGGCACACCGTGCCGATCCGATGGCAGGAGCCAGGTGCTTCTCCTGGTCTCCCATGCGGGTGCAGGGCCCAAGGACTTGGGCCATCCTCCTCTGCACTCCCGGGCCACAGCAGAGAGCTGGACAGGAAGAGGAGCAACCGGGACAGAATCCGGCGCCCTGACCAGGACTAGAGCCCAGGGTGCCGGCACCGCAGGTAGAGGATTAGCCTAGTGAGCCTCGGCGCTGGCAACACAAGGAATTTTGATACTGGTTTCTGGAATATAGAGAGCTGGAGAAATCCTCGTCTGAAATACAGATGCACGCACAAGTCAGGCTTGCTACTGATGTGGGGACGCATATCAGCACAGTTGAGTGAAATCACCGGTCACCAGTAGGGTCACCAGTAGGCTGGAGGGCTCCCTTTGACTTTTGTCTCAATGCCGTTAGCCACTTGCAGAATTCACTGGTGGACAGCAGTAGTGACTTCTGTTGCTTTTCCCTTCTACCTGTATCTACCACTACTGCCATAGATCCGGCCACTCAAACCTCCCCCCTACAACCTCTGCAGCTCCTTTGGCCTACAGCTACAGTGCATTCCCATGGCCCTAAGAAGTGGACACTCAGGTACTAAGTGCCTCTCTACACCTCCTCCACTGCTGACACTGTAATGGAATCCACTCTGTCTTGGTATTTCAGTCCCAGTGGGATCAGAACAAATCCACTTTCTCAACTGCCGAGCTCCGTCTACACAAACTCATCCTTTCTGATACTGTTTCTGCAGGCTGGACCATTCAACCCCTTTTTGCCCTATTTTTCTGCCTATAAATTTGCATCTCATAGGTGGTATATGATGGAGGGACCACAAGATTGGTCAGAAATCCCGAGTTTGAATCTTAGCTCTGACATTTAAGTCTCTGTGGGTCTTAGTGTGCTCACTATAGAAGAGGGTCAATGACATTGACTGGGGTAGACTATCGTTGGCTACAGATAACAGAAAACATTAAAAGTGGCTTATACAAAAATTATGGGCATGGTGGTCCCAGCCCATGTTGTCATGTTTTAACTCTTTTTTTTTCTTTCTGTCATGACAGCTTTAACAATATGGGCTTCTCTTCTTCAGACTGGATCCCACACGGTCAAGGATGGATCTTGCTTATGTAGGTATTGTGTACAGGTGACAATACCCAGAAGCGAAAGACAAGCAAACAAACAACAATCCCTTGTGCCTTCTTATTCTAAGAGAGTAAATGTTTTCCAGAAGCTCATCAACAGACTTTCCACGGGCAGAGCTGAGTCACACCATTTTCCCTCTAACAACTACTTGGCAAGCCCAGCGAGCTCCCTGTCATCTTAGAGAAGTCAAGATTTGGCCCCCGAGTCAGGCGGGACGCCTATTCCACAGGAATATAGGGAGGATGATCAACAAGGTACTGATTCTTTTAGAAAGGAGGAAGGGGATGGATGAGTAGGAAACCAAGTAATATTTACCTGGGAAGGTGCTGTGGGCAGAATGTTTGTGTCTCCCCTCCCCCCAATTCATACACTGAAATCCTGACACCCAAAGTGATGGTGTCAAGAAGTTAGGCCTTTGGGTGTGACTGGGTGACAAGGGTGCTGATCTCATGAGAACGATCAGTGTCCTTATAAAAGGGGCTGCAGGGAGCCTTCTTCCTCCTTCCTCCAGTGGGTGTGGCGAGCAGTTATCTGCAGCTTGGAAGAGGGCCCTCAATAGAACCCAGCTGTGCTGCACCTGCCATTAGAAGTCCAGCCTCTGGAACTGTGAGGAATAAATGTCTGGGGCTTGTGGGTCACCCCGTGTGTGGTATTTTGTTACTGCAGCTGGGACAGACTAAGAGTCATTGTAAGGACGAAATGAGATGAGGTACTAAAGCCCTGGGTAGCATCGGGCTCGTAAGAGATGCCTATTAATAGTCAAGACTATAATTATGACTGATCTTAAAAAGTGTCCCCTATTCCTTGCAGCCTTCTCTAGTCATTCTGCACAGAATCACTGACACCCCCTGCAATGTTCTAACAACACAAAGCTTATTTAGGTTCAGTGAACGGAGTGCAGTATCATAGCTAAGCTCTGCACTGGCATTAAACCTAATTTCCAAATAGCACCGTTACTTGATTATTCATTACAGTGGGTCTGGATTCGAGCACAGGGATCAAAACTTCGCTCTACTAGTTATAAAATGCATTTTGCAGCGGTTAAATGTTCAGATTCACAGATAATCTACCCGAATCGGGGTCCCAGCTTCATCCTTTCCCAAGTGTGTGACCTCAGGCAAGTCACTAAACCTTTGAGAGCTTTTTCCCTCACTCATGACGTGGGGCTCAGTAGAAACCTACTCCTGAAATCGCAGTGAGGTTAAGAGAAGCAGTGCGTCCACACCGATGCTGCAACGGGTAATGACTATTTAACCACATTTTCTTTAATTCCCATTGGAGTCATTTATGGATTAGATTGTGAGACTGCCGTTCACAGCGAACGGGGCATATTTTTCTGATATCCCAGGACCTGGCACACAGTCGTTACTCAACCATTGTCATCTGACCTGAAGATACCTTTGTTGAGTTTCGAGAGTGTGGTGGAGGACAGAAGGGGAAGAGTGAAGGCCCCGTCACAGAGTGGACAGAGCAGGGTTGGATTCTCTACCAGTCACCTGGTCACACGCAACATCTTTGTCTTCAACTTGGTTCTTCCCTCTGCCACGCATTTCTGGCGTTTGCTGCTCCTGTGAGTGCAAGGATTAAGACGAGGCCGGCACTCAGCAGCAATGTGCGAGGACGATACGGTTCCTTCTCTTCACCAACTCCCTTCCCTCCTCACCCCACCGGCTGCCTAACACAAAACCCAGTGATGGAAAATTTACAAAAGTACTAATTTATTCTGAAAAGGTAACAAGTAACAAAACATCAGGAAAGGAAGGCTGTTGGAGCGCGGTCCTGAGGCAGGTGAAGCACCTGTCTGATGACCCATGTTTCCTGCCTCCACGCGGGCACAGAAGGGTGGAAATGAGGGACCCAGGGGACTCTGCAGCGGCAGAAACATGAGGAGAGAGCCACTGCGAGGCCATCACGCTTTCTGTCTTTTACCATGAGCAGTACTCTTTCTGTACTTGGCAGAATGGGTTTCCCATTCTCCCTCCAGAGTGTAGAACTGAGGACCACAAAAACGTTTCCTTCCTTCCTCCTCCCCGACCCGTGTCACCGTACCTCTCTCTGTCTACCATATCTATCCACCAATCATCTCTCTCTCTCTCTCTCTCTCTCTCTCTCTCTCTCCATGTCTACCTATCAATCATCTCTCTCTCTCTCTTTTACATCAGATGAATGAGATCAGCAATTCTTCTGGACACAGCCCAGGCTCTTTAATACAGACACGAGAGGCATTCTCTCTCCAGGTTTAGTCCCAGCAATCTTGCGTGCTCAGCACACACACGAGCCATAATGGACATCTTCTGTCCTCCTTCACCTCAGCACGCTGCGTAGGCTGACGCCACCACCTGGAACGCATCTTTCAGTATCTGCCACCCCCAGCCCCACTTCCCACCAAACCCTGCAGGTGCACACATGCAAACACGCACACACACACACACACCCATATCCGGATAATTCCAATCTCATCTTTTGAATCTCTTCAGATGTGTTTTCTCTGGGGAGCCTCTGATTGTGTACAATAGGAGCTGCACCCCTGGGCTCCCAAAGCCCTCCCGCATGGTTTACTCCTGCTGTAACGGATTTAGGTCATTGAACTGCAAATGCCTTTTGCTCTACTACCAGCGCAGCCCCTCAAGGACAGGGACTGGGTTTTATTCTTTACCATGCTTCCGGAGCCTAACACAGGGCATAGTGCTTAGCAGGAATCAACAAACATTCGGTCACTGAATGCTGCCATTGGCAGGAGCACTGGGATGTGGCTGTGGGCACCACAGTTCCTTGTGGTTACTTCCGAAGTGGAATCTCCACAGGAAGGTGCCGCCTTCCCTCTCCAACTGCACCATTCATCCATTCTTCCACTTTTGCTGTGAAACAGATTCTGAACACTTGGCTCTGGAGCAACTGCTGTGCTGGATCACAGAGACAGAACAAAGCAGACACATTCAGTGCCTGGCTCCACAGAACTTAAACTCAGGGGTCTCATTTGGGGGTGGGTTTCCATTCATTACTATAGTGTCCATGTCTGCCCTAGATTTTTGGCATTCAACAAATATGGATCGTGAAATAAAGGGCACACACCCATCTGGGTGGGCTTATATAGGAAGAAGAAAATGGTCCCGTGTAATCTAAGGAATGAGTTAAAGTTTTTAAGGGAGAGACAGGGAAGACCGAGGCACACAGGTGTAGAAGCAGCAAGGTCATGGTGATTTTCCTACTGGATGTGCCTGGGTTCAAATCCCCTCTCTTACACTAGGTTATCTTGGAAGGTTGTTTTACCTTCTCAGTTCCTCTGCTTCTGCTTCTGGAAAATGGAAGTGGCTTCATATGATTCTTGTGAGAATTTAATGAATTGATCAGTAGAGCACTTCTAGTGAAGAGAGAACCATTTCTTAAATGATAGCTGATTACAAACATGAGAAGAGGCTGAAGTGAGATGTGTGCTTGGAATGGCAGAACATGTGTGGTGCATGGCTGTGTAGGTGCATGGAGGTTCTGTGTGTGCACAGCGGTATTAGGGGGTGAGACTGGGAAGCTGGCAGAGTCAAGCTCTAATGCTTCTGTCTTCCACGCTAGGGCACTTGGCTGGCCTCAGTGGAAGCCACTGCGGGTTGCACGTGATGGAGTGACATGGTTATGCCTGCCTGCATGAGAGGCAGTGGCAAGGAGAATTCTCTGAGGACAAGGGAAGAGGGAAGGAGGGGCCAGGACCAAGAGAACGAAAAAGGAAGCTGACGGTGGGGAAGGAGGGAGAGAACAGCTGGAGCATCCACTGGGTGTGGTGCCCTGGAGCCCTCCTCTAGATTGGAGGTGTCAATTACCCGGGGCCAAAGGGCAAGAGTAGCTTGTCCTGGGGTACGCTTGGCAGCTTCCGGACATGCTGCTGGTCTGGCCAGAGCTGTCCCTGCACTGGCACAGCCCCGCCCGCTGTCCCTCCCGGCAGTAAATGCGAGGGTAGGTTTCTAGCTTTAATTTATTTTTTAGAGGAGCTTCATGAGCATGTTAATACGGGGAGGCTTGCTCCTTGCCCGACTGTCGCTCAGCCTCCGCTTGTCTGCTCTTGTCTCTGAAACTAGTCGGAAACAATGCGGGCTCCTTTCTCCCCGCACATAAAAAGGTTTATAGATCTCCAGTTCCCCACAACTCAGCCCAAAGTAGCTCTCACTTGACAGTCTTCAGAAATCAACGCTGCCGCCTCCCCCGCCGAGCTCCTGCCTGCACGAGGGCAGGCTCTGCTCCAGGAAGCCACTGCCGTTTGAATCACACTGGCCAGGGCTGCCAGATGCGTCTCCTTCTGAGGACGCCTCCATTTTGGAGAGAGAGGCTTTGAAACCTTCAACAGCACTGACAGGAAGCTTACTCTCGTCAATCAGACAAGTTCCTCGCTGAGCGACAGCAAGGACGCTGGAAAGGGGTCTCTCCCAGTCCTCCTTTATGTCAGTGAAGGAGTACGGGAAAGACAGGCCTTTGGTGTCCAGAGTGACTGCCTGGTGATCACCCCCTGAGCTCTGTGGTCCCGTTGTGTACACTAAGCGGCCGTGAGACATCGTACACTCTGCAGATTCTGGGTTTATGATGTGGGTTTGTGGCTGGTGGACTCACGGTATTTGAAATTGTCGTTCACGTAGGAAAAATGACTGGATAATAAACAGGGTTTCTCAGCCTCAGCACTGTTGACATTTTGGGCCCAGTAGTTCTTTGTGGGGTCTGTCCTCTGCCTTGTGGGATGCTGGCAGCATTTCTGGCCTCTACATACTACAAGTCAGTAATGCCCCCTTCCCCCAGTTGTCCTAGACATTGCCAAATGTCCCCAGGAGGTGGGGGCACAATCCCTCATGGGGAACCACTGGTCTAAACTGGTACAAACTGAAGAAGGTGCAGACTTATTTATTTTATTTGAAAGGCAGAGTTAGAGAGAGGGAGATGTAGAGCAAGAGAAAATGGTGGGAGGGAAGAGAAGGGGGGGAAAAGAGAGAGAAAGAGGGAGAGAGAGAAAGGATCTTCCATCTACTGGTTCACTCCCAAATGGCTGTGATGGCTGGGGCAGGGCCAGGCTGAAGCTGGGAGCCAGGAACTCCCTCTGGATCTCCCACGTGGGTGTCAAGGATCATCTTCCATTGCTTTCCCAGGCCCATTAACAGGGGAAATGAGTTGGAAGTGGAGCGGCTGGGACTCAAATTGGCATCACCAGTGCTTAACCTGCTACACAATGCCAGCCCCAAGGGGCAGATTTAGTTTTGTGCCTTTCTAGGGAGCTTCCTTTACCAGAGTAATTCTCTCTGTTAACTTTTGAACTCATGGAAATCATGATTTTTACTCCAAATGCCATGAAACAAACACCATACCTGTGTGTTCTGATGTCATCAAGGTCTTTTCCTTGGCTATATTTTACTGTAGCTAAGGTTAGGCTTGCTGATATCTGCCCCCTCCTTTGGTGGGGATGGAGGGAGCAATACTTTGAATATCAGCATTGTGCCAGGAATTGTGTATTCAGTCCTATATCAACACTCAGAGGAAGGAGCTGTCACTGTCACCACCCTACAGAGTGCCTAAGGAGGGTTTACAGCCAGCAAGCAGTGGAGATGGGATTTGGACACAGTTTTGCTTCCTCACTGTATACTCATGGAGAAGGCAGAAAGTAAGGCCACTACATGGGGGCTCTGGTCTAGGTAACACTTTCTCTGAAAAACTCTGGAATGGCTTCCTTCTACAAATAAACTGGTGTCTGTGATTCCAACGAACATGGTGAGAAACTGGATTCTCAGTTCACGTAGAGCCCTGCAGAGCTTCGCTGAGCTGCCGGGGCCACTCAGTTTAATGCAAAGGGGTCTACGAGTGTGAATGATTCAGTCCTTGTCATCCTCACTGCAGCAAACACACCCCTCACAGCTCTCCTAGACGCTTAAAGCATTTAGAGCAGTGGTGGGCAGAACAATGCCCTCCAAAGAAACGTATTTCTTATTCCTAGAATCTATAAATGTGCTTCTTGCACAGCCAAAGGGAACTGCAGATGAGACTAAGGGCACAGACCTACAGATAGTGAGGTCATACTGGATGATCTGGGTGAGTGCAGTCTAAATCCATGAGTCATTAAACATGGAGAAATCTTCCTGGCTGAATCGGAGAGATGAGATGCAGGGAGGAGGAAGAGGGAGGCAAAGTGTGAGAGGATCTGCTCTGCTGACTCTGTGATGAGAGGAAGGGACCCCAAGCCAAGGAATGAGTGGCCTCTAGGAGGTGGGAACAGTCCTCTGTCAGCACTCAGAGCGAAAAGGAGGACTTTGAAAACGGAGACCACTGCTGTGAACTGAGTTCCAACCACAACCTCAGTGAACAAAGAAGTGGAGCTGTCTCTGGAGTCCCCTGAAGGGAGACCTGCCAGCCCCTTGATTTTAGCATGGTAAGATGTCTGTCAGTCTTCTGGCTTTCAGAACTGTAAGATAATAGCTATGCATTGTTTAAGCAGCTACGTTTGTAGGAATTTGCTACAGCATTAATAGGAACCTAATATGAGGTCCTTCAGTCACACAGTAAGGTTAAGAAGGTCACATGTGGACTTTGGGAAATGCATTCCCAGGCTCTTCCCCACACACACCCCGTGCTTCCCAGGGATCCTCTTTCCAAGTCTCCCCTGTGTCTCACATGCTTTGAGTACAGGGACAAAGGTGAATCGTCTGAGGTCAAAACTTGGTTCTTCAGATGATGGTCTGTAAGAACTTGCCAACGTTTCTGAGCTTGTATTTCCCCAACTATAAAATGGGAATATTAAAATCTATCTCATGGAGTCAATTCATGTGAAGCTCTTAGCATAGAGTCTGGAACACATGAAGCCTTCAATAAATACCATTAACAGTATCATCACCAGTGCCATCATCATCATAATGACCACCAGTGCCACCATGTCCATCTCATGATCGCCCTCACCATCACCATCATTCTCACCACTAGCATCAGTATCACCACTGGCACCACCACCGTCAGCCCTCCACAACTCTGTAAAGGGTCATCTATCTGTCCGACATGTGCCTCCTCCATCCGGTCCTCTTGGCCAGTGTCATTCTCCCTGCAGGACATGCGTAAGCTGCTCCTTCCTTTGAGAAGCCTTCCTCGGTACCTGGCAAGATGAAGTGCTTTCCCCTTTTCCAGTGCTCAGCCTGCTGCTGAATACCCTGTTCTATTTGTGCCTGACAACTTTTTTTTTTTTTTTGACAGGCAGAGTTAGACAGTGAGAAGAGAGAGAGCGAGACAGAGAGAAAGGTCTTCCTTCCGTTGGTTCACCCCCCCAAATGGCTGCTATGGCCGGTGCGCTTTGGCCATTGCACCACGCTGATCCGAAGCCAGGAGCCAGGTGCTTCTTCCTGGTCTCCCATGCAGGTGCAGGGCCCAAGAACTTGGGCCATCCTCCACTGCCTTCCCGGGCCACAGCAGAGAGCTGGCCTGGAAGAGGAGCAACTGGGACAGAATCCGGCGCCCCAGCTGGGACTAGAACCCGGGGTGCTGGCGCCGCAGGTGGAGGATTAGCCTAGTGAGCCGCAGTGCTGGCCCTGCCTGACAACTTTTAAGTAGCAATCAGGTGCTCAGTGGGTCAATGGCGGGCTAAGTTTGTAGTAACTTTCAATTGGAAGGTTGGCATTATGATGTAGCAATGTCTATGTTTTGATTTTTGGCATGGCTTTGAGGTCACAAATGCCTTAGTTCAGCTCTTCTGATACCAACAGTGTAGCAGACAATGACTTTCTTTAAATCTGAGAATCAGCTTCCCCAGCTGTAAAATGGAGATGAGGTCAAGTATCTACTGAGAAGAAATCTAGAAGATATCCTTGGCTATAAGTAGAAGCTTAGTAAATACTAACACATTCATTTCGGGGAGCTTTCTCTCTTTAAAAACCATAGATTTCCCTCTTTTCAAAAGTCATACCAATTCATTTGACACTAACTAAAAACAGAATAACAAGCAAAAATATGATAGGTTGACTTTCATCTATTCCCCAAGTATTATTTGAGTACTTATATTTCAGGCTTGTGTTCAGTCAATAAATTGGATCCCTGCCTATGTGAAGTTTATAGCCTAAATCTGTACTGTCCAAGATGGTAGTCACACACCACCTGTGGTTCTTGAGAACTTAAAATGCAGTTAGTGGGACCAGCGCTGTGATGTAGTGGGAAAAGCCGCCAGCTGCAATGCCAGCATTACATATGGGTGTTGGTTTGAGTCCTGGCTGCTCCTCTTCCGATCCAGCTCTCTGCTGTGGCCTGGGAAAGCAGTAGAAGATGGCCCAAGTCCTTGGGCCCTTGTACTTGTATGGGAGACCTGGACAAAGCTCCTGGCTCCTGGCTTTGGATTGGCGCAGCTCCAGCTGTTGCAGCCATCTGGGCAGTGAACCAGTAGATGGAAGATGCCCCCCACCCCGCGCCCCGCCCTGCCGCCCTGTTTTGTAACTCTTTCAAGTAAAATAAATAAATCTTAAAAAAAAATAGTTAGTAAAAATAAGGAACTGAATCTTTCATTCCATTTAATTCAAATTTAAATACTGATACTTGATTGAATTATTGAAAAAATTTAAGTGCGACTGGAACTACTTGAGTATGTAAATCTATCTTTTAATTGTAAATTTTATGAAATCCAACCGCAGAACAACTATTTCCAGTGGAAATTTTGTGTCTGAATTGAGATGTCACATAACTATAAAATGCACACTGTTATTTTTGAAGACTTACTATGAGAAAGAATGTAAACTATCTCATTCATAGTTTTGAATATACTCATTACTTGTTGAAATGATAATATTTTGGATACATTGTTGTATTAAATAAAATATATTATTAATATCATTTTCACCTATTTTAAATTGCAAATGTGGCTACTAGAAAGTTTAAAATTATACATTTAGCTCACATTATAATTCTACAGAGCATGAGCCTGCAGAATCAGGGATTCATTTTTCTCTTTACTTCAACCTCCTTCTGTGGGCTTGGGAAAGATACTTTTCTCTAAGTTTCCATTTCCACATCTGTAAAATGCAGACAATAATAGGATAGTAAAGAAATAGTGTTCAGATTAAATGAGAATATATATACACACAAACTTCTTAGCATACTGATTAGACCATAGTAGGACTTCAACAAATGCTTTTTAAAGAAAATATTTATTTATGTATTTATTTGAAAGGCAACTTTATAGAGAGAGACAGAGAGAGAGAGAGAGATCTTCCACCTGCTGGTTCACTCCCCAAACCGCTGCAACAGCCGAGGCTGGGCGAGGCAGAAGCCAAGAGCCAGGAACTTCCTCCCAGTCTCCCACATGGGTGCAGGAGCCCAAGCACTTGGGTCATCCTCTGCTGCCTTCCCAGGCCATCAGTAGGGAGCTGGATTGGAAGTGGAGCAGCCAGGACTTGAACTGGCACCCATATGGGATGCCGGTGCCGTATGAGGCAGCTTAATCTGCTAAGCAACAGCGCTGGCCACTCAATACATGCTTTTGATAAATGAATAAATTAGGCCACTGGTCTGATCAGGTTGGCCCAATCAGAAAAAAAGTATTTTTTTTAATTGTATAAATAGTTCATGCTTGTTTTAAGACATTTGAAGAATACGTAAAAGTATGTGAAAGAGTAAAAAGCACTGGAATCTCACTCCCCTGGGTTAACTGCTATTATTTGTTGGGGTTTCATTTTATATAGACAGCCCGGCGTAGTGCCTGTGAGCCTAGGCTACGGTGTTCAGTTTCGGTTCTGCCACTTACTCAACTTGCCTAAGTGATTCCAGAATTCTCCAGTCCTTATTTTCCCCATCTGTACAGTGGGGATAACAAAGGAACCCTATCAAGAACTTGTTAGGGGATTAAACGAGTGAGTATACAGCTCCTATAATGATAGTTCATGGTACATGATAAGCATTATGTAGATAATGCATTAAATCTTAAAAAAGAAAAAAAAAAACTGTGCACTTGGCTGCCTCCATGCCCAGCCTAGTGTTAACCAATGATAGCATCCTTGTGGGTCCTCCCATGCCTTTCTCTTGGCCCAGATCATGTACGATTGCTGGTAATTGCTTGTTTTATGAAACTGTGACCGCAATATACACACCTCTCTGCAACACAACTGTTTTTTACTTATGATGCATCTATTGAGAAGCGTGTTCCGCCAAGTTAATTGGTGTCACAGTGACTACATAATAATTCCATGGCAGACATGTAAATCCTTTTATACAGCTGTCTCCCGACTAATGGCCATTTTCTTTGTTTGCTGGAAATTTCTGAGCATGAAAATCTTAGATTGGGAAGGCAGGGGAGAGGCAAAACTGACTAATTGTGCTTCCAAACTTGAGTAAGCTTTGGGGGCTGAGCTATGGATTTGACTCATGCAGCAAGAGGTTCATTTTGAGTTAAATAACTATCTGAAATCACCCAACAGTTAGATAATTGACCCAATTTAATTTTCCTATAGAAGGACGACTGCTGGTTTGTCTGCCTGATCTATAGTTATGTCACTGCATGTATTACAAACCAGTCGGCTAAGTATGAAGCTATTATTACTAATTAAAATCACTTCCCTGCAGAGCCCTCGCCTCCTCCACCTCACTAGCCCACCTGCCCACATTACCCAGGATTCACCCCTTCAGGAACGGTTAATGTGAGCCAGGAATCAATAGCTCAATTAACAATCAGGATTGGGCTCCCAGGCAACAGAGATCAGGATCAATAACTTATGTTCAGTGAAATTAAAGGCAGTTGTTAAGCCAACTGTTTAAAAGCTGCAGACATGGAGTATGGGGATATCCATCAAAAGCCGCTGGGCTCTCTCTGTGGAGTGGCTGGGAAGTACATCTCTCTTTGGTCCATCTTCCACACGGATGGGCACCTAATGAAGCAAGCGCATCCTCACCAATTTTTCACGGAGATAAATTCCCTGGCCCGGGGGCTGTGTGGGCATCTGTGCTGACTTGAGGCAGACTCTGCTTACATTAAGCACAGTGCAGCAAAGCCATGGAGCCAGCATGGTCCCTCCGTGTGAGAGACCCGGGACAGAGGGCGGGTTCTCCGCGTCTTTGGCAGCCTTGTTCTTCCCAGCGTGAGTTTTCTCATCATTCAGCCAACACGGAACGCACCCCTCTGTTTCACCAAGCTTGACTTTTTAACTTTGCTTACCTTGCGGCTTATTTACAGTTCTGATATTATTGATTGTACTAGTTGGGATAGGCCAGATGGAAGCAACAAATATCCCCAGACGTGTGACTTAACACCACAGTCAAATTCGGCTTCCTGTTATGTAATAGCCCTGGGTAGGTTCTCAGGTTTGGTGAGGCTCCTTCCACTGCGGCTTCGTCATCCTCCAGGGGCTGATTACACTCTGCTGGTGGAAGGGGCAAGATGACGAGGAGACTAGAAGGAGGTTCCATGCTGCCGCTTAACAACCAGGGCTCAGAGCATGTGCAACACCTCTACTTTCATTCCTAGACGTTAGCAACCATCCCAGTTGAAAGACAGGTTGGAAAACGCAGTCCTCAGTGCTCAGAAAGTAAGAATGAGAAGGGCAGGCAACAACTGGTAATACTTAGGAACGTTTTTATTACCACTATTTAAAAATGTGTTAATCTTTAACACAAAACTTTGGTTTAACGTAAGTCATAAACATTTCTTTACTATCATTAAAAAAAGTTGCAAACGCTATTTCCAGCAGTTCTTTTTTGCAGGGTTCATTTGGCCAATCCTTAATTGAATCTTTGTGTTTTTAAATTTTTAACTCTTGGGGCTGGTGCTGTGCATAGTAGGTTAAGCCTCTGCCTGTGGTGCTGGCATCCCATATGGGTGCCAGCTCATGTCCTGGCAACCCCTCTTCAATCCAGCTCTCTGCTAATGACCTGGGAAACTAATGGAAGACGGCCAAGTGCTTGGGTCCCTGCACTGGCATGGGAGACCCGGAAGAAGCTCCTGACTCCTGGCTTTGGATCAACTCAGCTCCAGCCATTGCAGCCATTTTGGGAGTGAACTAGTAGATGGAAGACTCTCTGTTGCCTCTTTCTGTTTGTAACTCTGCCTCTCAAATAAATAAATAAATAAATCTTTAAATAAAAATAAATTTTTACTCTCACAAGTAGTTCTTGGAATTATTAATTTTTAATTGCATGTATTTTAAAATTTCATATATTTTAAATTTCATATATTTTTCATTACAAAGCGCCAAACTATCATACACCAAACTTTGAAAAAGGAGCAGAAAATGCCAATCATCTTATCAGCATAACCACTGTGAACAGTGTTCTGCTTTCTCCTGGCCTTTTTTCTTGCACATAATTTTATGCTCCTCCTTTCCTGACTACCAAACTAATACAGGATGACTTGGTAAAGATTCAGAAGAACAGCAACAAGGGAGCACCAAGAAAAACCTTCCATAATTCTGCCACTTGTGGGCAACCACTACTGTTTGGCCTATTTCCTCACTGCATTATTTTTAGTAGCAGTAGTATTAATTATTTTTTATATTTTCCATGGCTGAGATCATGCTAAAACTGCAATCATTTTCCTGTTTTGTTTAATCCTGTACTACAAGCATTTCTCTGTGTGCTTAAAAGCTTTTAAAATAGTTTAAAAGTCTTAACTATTACACCACAGTATTAATTTTTTTTTTATTATTTCACAGGCAGAGAGATGGGGGAGGCGGAAGAGCCAGCACACTCCCATCTGCTGGTTCACTTCCCAAATGCCTGCAATGAAGCCAGGAGCTGGAAAGCCATCCGCATCTCCCTGTGGATGGCAGAGTTCCAACCAGCTGAGCCGTCACCTGCTGCCTTATAGTTGTGCATTACCAGAGAGCTGTAATTGGGAACCAGAGCCCGGGCTTGGACCCAGGCACTCTGATATGGGATGAGGGCATTCCAGCTTGCATCTTAACCAGCAGGCCAAAATGCCCACCCCTTCAATCTTAAACTATATTAATGACTGCACACTATTTCTTCAAATAGATTCATCGCAGTTCAAAATCTTTTTTTCATGTTTTGCTATGAGAGGCATCTTCACACATACATTTTGCTTACATTTCTGAGGATAAGTTCTGGAAACAGAATTGTTTGTCCTGCATATGATGTGTACATGAATGCTTTATTTTTTAATGTTTTATTTATTTTAAATTTTTTAAGATGAACAAATTTCATGTATTTCCTATATAAAGATTTAGGGACACAGTGATACTTCCCACCCTACCCTTCTTCCTCCTTCCTTTCTTATTCTTTCTCTTGCTTTTTTTTTTTTAAAGATTTATTGTAATTTATTTGAAAGAATTACAGAGAGAGGTAGAGAGAGAGCAAGCGAGAGAGAGGTCTTCCATCTGCTGTTTCACTCCCCAAATGGCCACAACAGCCAAAGCTGAGCTGATCCAAAGCCAGGAGCCAGCAGCCAGGAGCTTCTTCAGGGTCTCCCATGTGGGTGCAGGGGCCCAAGGACTTGGGCCATCCTCTACTGCTATCCCAGGCCACAGTAGAGAGCTGGATAAGAAGAGGAGCAGCAGGGACTAGAACCAGCACCCATATGGGATGCTGGTGCTTCAAGCTGAGGATTTAACCCACTGTGCCATAGCACTGGCCCCTCTTTCTCTTAATTTTTATAATGATCTACTTTCAGTTTATTTTATACTCATAAGATTACTCCTACACTAAGTAAAGAGTATGAATGTTTTTAAAGACTTCCACGTGTAGGCATTTTTTTCTTAAAATTTATTTATTCATTCATCATTCATTCATTTATTTGAAAGACAGAGTCCCAGATAGAGAGAGAGAGAGAGATTGAGATCTTCCATTCATTGGTTCACTCCCAAGGTGGCTGCAATGGTCAGCAATGGGTTAGGTCAAAGCCAGGAGCCAGGAACTTCATCTGGGTCTCCCACATGGGTGGCAGGGGCCCAAACACGTGGGCCATCTTCCAAACTTCCCCCGGCTATTAGAAGGGAGCTGGATGGCAAGTGGAACAGCTGGGATACAAATCAATGTCTGTATGAGATGCTGGCATCACAGGCGGCAGGTTTACCTGCTATGCCACAATGCTGGTTCTATGTGCAGGTACTTCCACACGGTTGCTAACGCACGGAGAATGCCATGCTGTATCCTTATTTGAATTTAGCTTTTTTTATTTTTTTAATTTGACAGGCAGGGACACATAGAGAGTTCACGTTTGCTGGTTCACTCCCTAATGGCCCCAGGCTGGGGTTGGGCTGGATTGAAGTGAGAGCTAGTGGAACTCAATCCAGGTCTCCCTGTGCGTGTGGGATTCCAGCTGATGAACCATCCCTGCTGCCTCCCAGGATCTGCATTAGCAGGAGGCTGGATCAGGATCAGGAGCTGGATCAGGGCACTGAGCCCAGGCATTCTGAAATGGGCTGCAGGATCCGAACAGGAGGCTTAGTCATCAGGCCAAACATCTATCCATGACTCATCTTATAGCTTATGCTTAATATTTGTTTATTCATTTTAATTTATTTTAAAGGGGAGAGAGAGACAGAGAGAGATTTTGATCTTTTATTGATTTACTCCCCAAATGCCTGCAACAGCTGGGGCTGGGCCAGGCTGAAGGCAGGAGCCAGGGTCTCCATCCGGGTCCCCTGTTTGGGTGGCAGGAACCCAGACACTTGAGCCATCATCTGCTGCCTCCCAGACACACTAGCAGGAGGCTGGATTGGAAGCAGAGGAGCTGGGACTCAATCCCAGGCACTGCAATATGGGATGTGGGCCTGCCAAACAGCAACTTAACTCTCAGGGCTACAATGACAATCCTAGGTGCTTTTTTTAAAATTTCAATAGTTTTAAGATTTGTAGTCCATATCATACATCAGAAGTCTTAAAAATACTCAAGGAACATACATAATTTGAAAAAGTATGCATGGATTTCAAAATTTTTTGTACCAAAATAATCTTATCTTTTAAAACTATTTGTGTGAATTTGAAAGGCAGAGTCACACACCACACCACACCACACCACACCACACCACACCACACCGGGACGGAAGGAGGGAGGGAGGGAGGGAGGGAGGGAGGGAGGAAAGAGAGAGAGAGAGAGAGAGAGAGAGAGAGAGAGAAGAAAGATTCCAGCTGGCCAGTCACTGCCCACCTGACCACAGTAACCAGGTCTGGGCCAGATCAAAGCCAGGAACCCAGAACTCCACCCAGGCCTCCCACGTGGGTGTGGGGGCCCAAGAATTTGATCTATCTTCTGCTACCTCTCCAGGCACATTAGCAGGAAGCTGGATTGGAAGCATCAGCCAGGACTCACACTGGTACTATCAAGATGAGATGGTGGCATAGCAAGCAATGGCTTAACCAGCTATTGGCCCTAAAAATAATTTTTGAAAAATTATTTTTCCAGTTACAAGATTCTAGCTTGACTTTTTTCTTTCACTATTTTAAAGGTATCCCTCCACTGTACTTTTACTTTGCTTGTTTCTGAAGAGAAATCTGTCATTATTCTTACCTTTTTTCTTTATGTGACATGCCATTTTTCTCTGGCCTTCTTTAAGATTTTATGTTTATCAGTGATTTTGAGCAATTCAATTATTTGTGTTTTTCTGTAGCTTTTTTTTAATTCTATTTTTCTACTTAAATTTTATTGAGCTCCTTGGATATATGAGTTTCTTGTACTTGTTAGGTTTGCACACTTTTTGGTCACTGTCTTTTCAGAGTTCCTTCCACCTTCTAATACACATATAATATGCTGCCTGAAGGTGTTCATCATTCAGATACTCTCTTCCAGTTTTAAATTTTTTTTTCTATCTGCATTTTAATTTTTTTCTATTTGTGTTTCTTTCAGTATAGTTTCTATTGCCCTTTTGGAGTATCTTATCTTTGGTTAATCCCATCCTGTGTCCATTTTACTTCCAGACACCATGGTTTCCATCTGTGGAAGTTCAGTTGGGGTCTTTTAAAGTACTTGTACATTTATATTTAAGTTTTTGAATATATTACATAAGGCTGTAGGAACAACTTTATTAATTTATTTTTAAAGATTTATTTACTTATTTAAAAGGTGGAGTTACAGAAAGAGAGAGGAAGAGGCAGAGAGACAGAGATGGTTCTTCCATCTGCTGGTTCACTCTCCAAATAGCCACAATGGCTGGGTCTATGCCAGGCCAAAGCCGAGAGTCAGGAGCTTCATTCCAGTCTCCCACATGGATGCAGGGCCCAAGCACTTGTGCTGTCTTCTGTTGCTTTCCCAGGAGCATCAGCAGGGAGATGGATAGGAAGTGGAGCAGCCAGGACCTGAACTGATGCCCATATGGGATGCTGGTGCTGCAGGCAGTGTCTTAACCTGCTCCACTACAGTGCCACTCCTGTAGTAACTATTCTAGTGCCCTTGTCTGATAACTCCAATGTCTGTGTCTATTCTGGGTCACTTGATTAATTTTCTTTTTTCTTCATGAGCTTTTTTTTTTTTTATGTCTGATTATCTTCGATAAGATGCCAGACATTGTTGATTACTGAATGTTTTTGTGTTCTAGTAAACTTCCTTGATTTTTTTTTAAAAAATGGAATTCAGTTGTTTTGGAAACATTTTTAATCTTTTGATCTTCTTTTAGGATTTGTTGAATGGGATCAGAATAGTGTTTAGTCTAAGGCTAATTCTTCCCTAATAATGAGGTGAGGCTCTCTGGAGTATTGTAAGGTATGAGGTTATTGGTCTGGCAGGTAGAAATGTGCATTACCCCCAGTCTGACCTGCATGTCTGCTGTTCTCCTAATTATTCCAACCGTTCTTTCTCTGGCTTTAGGAGGTTCCTAATCCATGTGTGCCACTCAGAACTTTGATGAATGCTCAAGAAGCACCTTTTACAAATCTCCAGGGTTCTTTCTGAGTGTGGTTTCCTCCTTCTGAGTACTCTTTCCTGTAAACCCCAGCTCCTAGGACCCAGTTCCTCAGATCAGGAAGTCTGCTTGGGTCCTCCTGGGTTCCTCTTTCCTGTGTTGTGATCTGGGGCATCCCTGAAGGCTTATGCTGGGGGACTCCTAGGGCTATGTTCTAGGGCTTTATTTCCAGTCTCCCAGGGGCCACTGTCTCTTCACTTGATCTTAGTCAAAAGGCCAAGAAGCAACTTACCACTGCCTCTTGTTGCCTGATTTCAAGTGTCCTAAAAATCACTGCTTTACATTTTTTTCTTTTTATTACTTCAGGTGGGAGAGTAAAATCCAGTCCCTGTTATTGCATCTTGGTTGGAAGCAGAGAGTCTCTAAAGCCCAAATAATCTGCTGAGGCCACATAGTTAATTTGTGTTTGAATTTATAATGAAATCTCAGTTAACTATCTCATATTTAAGTTCTTGTTTCACTATTACTGACATCTTCTGCTGATGTGGATCCTGTATTCTATTGGTAAATGCATACTTTTAGAGAATATGACCCATTTTCCTTATAATGATGATTTTGTTTTGAGACAAAGATGCATTCTATTCTCTTTCACAAATATGAGACATGCACACGGCAAGGACTGAGGAAGATATCAGTGTGGTAATTTTATCCATTTCAGGGACTTGAGAGTTCTCTAGAACACTTTACAAATAGGCTGCATTGTTAGCAGCCATTTCCTGTTCCACACTGTATCATTCTTTTCATAATTGGATTCTTAAAATACGTGCTTGATGAATAATCAGCTCCATCTCCCCTTTCAATTATATTTATTATATAGCATTTCCCAAGGGAACTACTAAAATTCTCACACTCATTAGTTCCATCAAGTATTTTTACAAAATAAAATTGATATCTCTTTCCCCCCAGATTTTCTTACTTAAGGATAAGAGTCCTACCAAAAGCATGTCATAGGCAATAAAAGAGATGGCTGAACAATCTCAGAGTGGCAAAATTCCTTCCCCTTTAAATGAATTTTCTCCTTAAGCAAAGACAGACTTTGCTGAGTTTGAGTTGAAATTTTAAACATTTTCTGATGATTTAATTGCTCACTTTCAAATACATCATCTCAGGATATTTCTGCAGGAAAATGTATAGTCTTAATGATTATTTAAATTATTTTTCTTAATAAGAGCTGTAGACTGCTAACTTAAAAGGGCATCCTCATCTAGCACAGTGGTTCTCAGCTCTGTCTTTATATTCCAGTCATCCAGGAGTATTGAAAGGATGTCAATGCCAAGAGCCCCTACTCAGACCAATTAAATCAGTATCTCTGGGCATGGAGCCTGGACATCTGTATGGTTTAAAACTCCCCTGGTGGTTTTAGTTTGCAGTCAGGATTGAACGCCGCTGATGGGGTATAAAAGCCCTCATTTTGCAGAGGGGAAAATGGACGCTCAGAAGGGTTAGGTAATTGCCTAATGTTATCCTGAGAAGAGATGTTCCATTCAACAAGTGCACATTCTTTGCCCTGCATGTGATAATAGGTGCTTCAAAGATGTTTTCTCATTTAGTCCTCATAATAACCTAGTATTTTTTACCTCATTTTATAGTCAAGGGACCCAAGGTTCACAAATGTTGAGTAACCAAGGTCGTGTTGATAGAAACTTGCACACAAAGATGTTTTCAGATCCTCACTGTTATGTTTTTTTTTTTTTTATTATAAAACCTCTGTGCATTGTCACTGGAATTTTTCAAAACCCTACTCATAGAGACCCATCTTGGGATTCTGTCTATTGGGTTTAGATAGTGATATGTCAATGGGTAGAACCCCCTAAGTGCCCACGAGTTATAGGTGCTTAATACATTTGTTAAATAGGCCGGCACTGTGGCTCACTAGGCTAATGCTCTGTCTGTGGTGCCGGTACCCCGGGTTCTAGTCCTGGTTGGGGCACCAGTTCTGTCCCAGTTGCTCCTCTTCCAGTCCAGCTCTCTGCTGTGGCCCAGGAAGGCAGTGGAGGATGGCCCAAGTGCTTGGGCGCCAGTACCCGCATGGGAGACCAGGAGGAGCACCTGGCTCCTGGCTTTGGATTGGCACAGCGTGCCAGCCGCAGCAGCCATTTGGGGGTGAACCAACCGAAGGAAGACCTTTCTCTCTGTCTCTCTCTCTCTCACTAACTCTGCCTGTCAAAAAAAAAAAAATATATATATATATATTTGTTAAATAAACAAATAAATGCAGGTTACATCTATCAGTACTGTTGAGCTTAAATAAAAGAAAGGCTAGACCAATTGACTTAAACATAAACGGAGCTAAATATTAGCTTACATCACTTTAAAGTTTCAGTATTCTGAATCTTGGTGCTCAAGCCCTAATGTAAGGAACCTTGTTTGTTTCCATTTCTTGTTTTGGTTTTCCTATGTGTTAGCTCTGGGTTATGATTGATAATCATGGGCTCTGACAAATCTTGGGTCAGGTGCCTGCTTTGAGCTAATCGTTGTATGGACAGGAACAAAATAATCTCATGGGTCAGGTGTGGATCATCTGATTACCTTAGAAGACAAAGAGATGGTGATGGTGGTGTCAGGTTCACAAAATTATCTGGACCCAAGAGGAGGAGAGGGTGATTTCCAAGAAAGTAGGGATAGGAATGCTGTCAACAGAAACAAATGATCTCTAAGAGGTGAAACCACAGGTACCCATGACATTGACTAAGGTCTGACTGTGCTCTGATGACTGTGTCTTGAGAGGTTTGAACATCAGGGAGGCACCTGGACAAGGGTAAGCCCCCATCTTCTTCCAATTTCTATGCCCAAGGCTTTGGAAATCCACCTCACCAGGAGCCCACAGAAGCACTTCCTCAGGCCGAGGATCCCGTCCACATTAGTCCAGATACCATCACCTCCTAGGCTGCGATGGAGGTAAGGAGCTTCGGGAGTCCATTTCTTGATGAGATTGTGTGTGCACGTGTATGCTATGGGCTGAACCCCAAGCCTGTCCTCACTGTAGCAGAGCTGGGCTCGATTGTGTGTGCACGTGCGTGCTGTGGGCTGAACCCCAAGCCTGTCCTCACTGTAGCAGAGCTGGGCTCGATTGTGTGTGCACGTGCGTGCTGTGGGCTGAACCCCAAGCCTGTCCTCACTGCAGCAGAGCTGGGCTCGATTGTGTGTGCACGTGTATGCTGAGGGCTGAACCCCAAGCCTGTCCTCACTGTAGCAGAGCTGGGCTTGATTGTGTGTGCATGTGTGTGCTGTGGGCTGAACCCCAAGCCTGTCCTCACTGCAGCAGAGCTGGGCTCAATTGTGTGTGCACGTGTATGCTGAGGGCTGAACCCCAAGCCTGTGCTCACTGTAGCAGAGCTGGGCTCGATTGTGTGTGCACGTGCGTGCTGTGGGCTGAACCCCAAGCCTGTCCTCACTGTAGCAGAGCTGGGCTCGATTGTGTGTGCACGTGTATGCTGAGGGCTGAACCCCAAGCCTGTCCTCACTGTAGCAGAGCTGGGCTCTTTCAGCTTCCTCTTGGGAGAAGCAAAGGATTCTGAGGACCAAGTACATCCTTCAAGCCAAGAAAAGATAGTGCGCTGAGCTGGAGCTTACAGCCACAGCCCAGTCTGCCAGATGAGCAAGCTGGGTCTGGTTTTCTCAAGGCTAGTCATGGCTTACGAGGCTTTGTGAACTCTGATAATGGAAGGCATAGAGTGTGTGTGTGTGTGTGTGTGTGTGCGTGCAGGTCCTTGCAGCCCCACAAAACCAGAACTGCTTAAGGCACCATCAGGTAAATAAAATGCATACATCTTGTCCATCTTCTACAGGACCAGCTGGAAGTGTCGCTGATTCACATGGATCTCAGGGAAGAGGGAGAAAAAGAGAGGAAAGGCCGGTGATGCCAGAGCTGATTTCTGAGGAATCCACAGGAACTGGGGAGCACCCAGTTACACAATTACTCTGAACATGTGATGAGTAACAGCAACATCATCATTTACTGCTCCAGTGATGAGCGTGCACAGCTGCTGGAAGCGTCTTTATGGGGCACTGTTCGCAGAGAAATGAGTAGTGTGGTGGCAATGCTGTTTTGAATGGAAGCCCCAGAAGGCTGAGCCTTCTAGATGCTGGCTGGAGCTGGAACAGAATCAAAGGATCGAAGCCCTGCAATCTGGGGAAGACAGTGAAGAAAAACAGGTGGGTAAGCAAAAGGCATTGAAGATATTTTAGCTCATGATTATGGAATGTTCCAGAAGGCAAGAGAAGCAAGAAGGTAAGACATTTAGATAATCTCAAGACCGAGCATATAAAAACGTTGATGGGGTGGATGCGACTCATGAGGAAAAATGCTCAGCACAGTTCCTGATAATAGTATGAAAAATGGAAATAACTCAATTGCTTCCAAATTATATAACAACATAGGATTAAATCAATTGCGTTTCATTCATTTATATGCTCTTATGTAGCGATCACTAATGACACAGTGAATAACTTGTAATAAAATGGGGACTATTCTTGATCCGTGAATAATAAGCATGGTACACAAATAGAACATGATCTCAGTTACACTCTCAGTTCCATTTTATGGTTCCATCATTTTATTCTTCCTTTCTCATGTATATAGTAAAATTTTTACTTTTTATGCTTATGAAGTTAATACGTCTGCATTATGGGAGATTTGGAAAGCATAGAAAACTATTTTAAAAAGCATAAAAAAGAAAATAAAAATGACCTACAGTTGCACTATTTGGTGATAACTGCTCTAAAAGCTTTGGTCTATTTTCTGTTGTTTGTTTGTTTCTGTCTTGTGTATGTTACCTGATTTTGCGAGGTGTCAGAAGTTTAGGAACACATACCTTTGCAACAAATGCAGATCGAGCCTCTAGTTCCTAACCTGTGGGCTATCCAGGGCCCTACAAAGCTAACTGTGGATATAGTGAGTTTACCCTCTGCCCCTTGAGATCTTTCATCCCAGTTAGGGACAGGGCACCATCCCTCTACCCTCTCGGAGAGGCTGTGGTATGAAAAATATCTGGGGTAAACTGGGGGTCGCTGTAGAAAATGCTAAAACTTCACTTTTGGGATGCAGCGACTGCTCCCCACCACAGGGAATTACTGTCAGGCTTCTCTCTGAGTTCTAGTCTCCCACCCTCCCAACCCCTCAACTGCTGTCTTTTTAAGCATTTCAATTTTTTTCATTTATTTGAAAGAGAGAGATTTCTCATTTGTTGATCCTCTCTCCAAATGGCTGTAATGGCTGGGGCTGGGCTAGGCTGAAGCCAAGAGCCTGGAACTCAGTCCAGGTCTTCCACGTGGATGGCAGGGGTCCAGATACTTGAGCAGTCACTGCTGCCTCCCAGAGAGCTCATGAGCAGGAAGCTGGAATTGAGTGTGGAGCTGGGATTGAAACTCAGGCAAGCAGATAAGGGAGGTGCATATCCCAAGCCACACCTTAGCTGCCCCACGAAATGCCCATCCCTCACTTGCTGTCTCAATCAACCTGCATAGACAAATAATTCCTGTTGGCGTATTAAAAATTTTGATTCTTTTTGTTTCAATCCATGCAGACTTATATAAAGACACTTGAATTCTGAATTAGAAAATTTTTGCCTGGTTGTTCTCCTAAGCTAAAAGCAATTATTTCACTGATATATATTATGTCTTCAACAATCAGATTTTACTTTTTGAACTTACATATATGTGTGTGTGTGTGTATATATATGTCAGACATATACACGCATTATATACCCATAAAGCATAAAATTCATGCATATGAGGGGTCCTTTAAAAACTCATGGAAAATGTACACTTTGGAAAAACAATGCATGAATTTCAAATATTTTTGTGCCCAATCAATGTATCTTTCAATTCCATCCTTGCACAAACTTTAAAGTTTTTTCCTCTGTCTTACCTTTTAAATCAAGGACATAGACATATAACATACTACACGAAGCACTGAAGCATTGAGAACAGTGATTCAATCAATAAGCATTTTATATCTTTTTTTAATGATTTACTTATTTAATGGAAAGGTAGAGTGACACACACACACACACATACACACACACACACGGATCTTTCATCTACTGGTTCACTTCCCAGATGGTTGCAATGGCCAGAGCTGGGCCAGGTACCAGTCAGGAGCCAGGACCCCCATCCTGGTCTCTCACATGTGTGGTGGGGAAACAATTAGTTGGGCCATTACCTGCTGCCTTCCCAGGTGTATTAGCCAGAAGCTGGATCAGAGACAGAGCACCCAGGAGTTCAACTGGAGCTCCAGTATGGGATGTTAGTGCTGCAAGGGGCGGCTTACCACAATGCTGGCCCTAGCATTTCACACTGATTCTAATGTCTTATGTTTTGTGCCCCTTTGGGATCCACTTCAAATACGAAGAGTAGATCAGCATGCAGAAAAGTGAAAGGGAAACAAGGAAGTGGACTTTACCAAACGGTAACAATGGTTTCTCACAGAAGTGTGATGAAAGGTGGTTTTATTTTCTTCTTTGTCCCTTTGGTTGTCTACATTTTCTAGTATGAGTAGGTTTTTTTTGAAGTTATATAATAAATCTACATCCATATATATCATTGTTTCCTTTAAAAGAAATCTCTGAGTGATCCAACATGGGAAGCGAGATACTCAGCAGACTCATAAAATGGCAGATGTCCTAAACAGCACTCTGGCCTCAGAATCAGCCCTAAAGGCATTCGGATCTGGCTGAAAAGCCCATGAGAGTATTTCAGGCATGGAAAGCCAAGACACTCTGGCAAAAAAAAAAAAAAAAAAAAAAAAAAAAAAAAAAAAAAAAAAAAAACAAACCTAAATGAAAGATCTCTGTGAGTGAGATCCCAGTGGAAAGAACAGGTCTTCAAAGAAGGAGGTACCTTTCTCTGAAGGGAGGAGAGAACCTCCACTTTGACTATGACCTTGTCTAAACAAGATAAGAGTCAGAGAACTCAAAAGGCTTCCATAGCGTTAGAAACTCATGACTGGAGCATAGGGAGATTACTGATGCCATAAACAGGAGTGTCAATTTGTAAAGTCAACAACAGGAGTCACTGTGCACTTACTCCTCATGTAGGATCTCTGTCCTTAATGTGCTGTACATTGTGATTTAATGCTATAACAAGTACTCAAACAGTATATTTCACTTTGTGTTTCTATGGGGGTGCAAACTGTTGAAATCTTTACTTAATGTATACTAAACTGATCTTCTGTAAAAAAAAAAAAAAAATTATCAATTCCCAACTTGACTCTCACTGGGATTAAGCATGACAATAGGTCTGATCTGATTTCATCATCATTTAAAAAATCATCTATTATTTTTCACTTCGTGTTTCTATGTGGGAGCAAACTGTTGAAATCTTTACTTAATGTATGCGAAACTGATCTTCTGTATATAAAGAGAATCGAAAATGAATCTTGATGTGAATGGAAGGGGAGAGGGAGTGGGAAAGGGGAGGGTTGCGGGTGGGAGGGATGTTATGGGGGGGAAGCCATTGTAATCCATAAGCTGTACTTTGGAAATTTATGTTCATTAAATAAAAGTTAAAAAAAATAAAAGAAGTCTCTGTAGGAAAGTAGTTGGAGAGAAATAAAGCAACTATTTCAGAAAAAAAATTAGTGGGAGTTGTTGGTTGGACAGTGGATCAATATGTATTAACTAGATTCCTCAGTGTTAGAGGGATTGGAGAGTATGAGGCAAGTGATTTTGATAAGAAATTCTCACTGCCTTGATCCCAAGGAACAAGGCAAGAATATGGTTACCAGAATTGGTGGGCCAGACTGGAACCGAGTTAGTGGAGCCAGGTCCATTCATTAGGATGGGTGTCAAGGAATCAGAGAAAATTTTCCAGGAAGACAGTGTATACTTAGCCTTGGCACACAGCCTGGATCCCTGGCATTCTTCCTTCCTCTGATGAGATGAAGGTGAGGCTGAACTTAGAGGCAGAGACAAGGGACATCAGGGTGAGCAGAGTCAGGGAGAAGAAAATGAGCATCTGTCGCTCCCCGTCTTCGTGGAGGAACGACACAGGACCCTGCGCTGTTCTTTCATCTGCTCAGCCCTCCCCGGGTTTGCTGCTGGTTCTTCCCGGGTTGGCTACCGTCCCTTCCACCTCCGTGGAAGGGCGGTTCCCCCTAGCCACTTTCCCCACTTCCGCGGGGGAGCGTCACACCACCGGCCGGCTCTCTCGGGGGCTGCTCAGGTGTTCCCTCAGATAGATGTTCCCCTTAGATGTTTCTGGTGCATGTTGTCTCTCTCCTCCTTTATAGTCCTCTTCCACCAATCCCAACTCTGCTACCCACACGCTGAGTACGCTGCTCTCCTCCAATCAGGAGCAGGTCCTACAGTTTATTGGTTGAACTGGAGGCAGCTGTGTAGAAGCTGTTTCTCCCTTCTCAGCGCCATATTGTGGGAGAGCAGATGCATAGAATAAATCTTAATTCCAGTAACTTAGTCTAGTCCGAGTTGCTCCCAGTTGCTCCCCACAAGCATCACCCATGAAACACCTGTTACCGAGCAGGGTGCAGCTCAGTACACAAGCACCACCAGACGGAGGGTTCTAAGACTACCCTGCACATCAGAGTCACCTGGAGAGCACATGACACTAGAGATGTGGGGGCCCCGCCCTCAGAAATTCTCATCTGGTAGGTCTGGGATGCGGCCTGAGAATCTTCCCTAGAAAGACGCACCCAGAGCATGTTGATACTGCTGGGCTGGAGACCACACTCAGAACCACAGGCAACTGTTCTCAACTTGCTTGGATTTGTACAACCTGGAGAGATTTAAAACATCCTGACGCCCATGCTTCACCCCAGACCAATTAAACCCGAATCCAGGGGTGGGACTCAGTCATCAATATTTTCTTTAAAGCTCCCAGGGTGGATACAATGTGCAGCCAAGGTTGAAACGGCTGCTCTAAGGAGAATTAATTTAATCTGCTTAACTACTGAGTACATTGGCAGCAGGTACTAAATTAGCTCATCACCAACTACCACCCATTTCTCTGTGGACCTAGGAGTTGAAATTGTGCCTAGGAAAGTTTCTTAGAAGAGTGAAACTTAAAACTTGTGCCCCAGCTGCTTTCCTAAACGCTAAAGAAAGAAGGGGAAACGCTTGACACTTGGTTGAGGAGAGAATGAAGAGAAACATACAAATCTGAACATGGCGATGTCCCCACTGGAGAGAAGCAAAGACTGGGCAGGTGCAGGATGCTTTGGTTAAAAAGTCAAGCTTGGAGGTGAGAGGTCATTGCCTTCCAAGTCTTCTCCGTGTATCTCTGAAGCTGTTCTGACAGAATCAGAGCTACATCACACAAGGTACTTCCACAGATGTGTAGCTTGGAGGAGGTGAAATCTGCTCCACGACTTGCCTGCCTTGCCTCTCCCTCTTAATCTTATGTGTCTAGCTTGCTTCCAACCCAAGTGCCCACCAAGTCTCACTTTCTGGAGTGTTTCTGTCAGGGCTGGCAGCCCGTTGTTTTTCAGCCAGGCATTATTTTAAAGCATCCCACCTCCCATGGGAGAAGTCTTCCAGCTGGTACCTTGCACTTTGGTAAAGCATGCCCTGGAAAAAAAAAAGTCACATAGTCTAGGGAGTGGCTGCTTAGTGGTGAGATGACGGGCTTAGGGACTGAAGAGGAACTGTTTTCAAAGACCTTGTTCGGGGCCGGCACTGTGGCGTAGTGGGTAAAGCTGCCACCTGCAGTGCCAGCATCCCAACTGGGCACTGGTTCGAGTCTCAGCTGTTCCACTTCCGATCCAGCTTTCTGCTATGGCCTGGGAAAGCAGTAGAAGATGACGCAAGTCCTCTTCTCATCCACCCACATGAGAGACCCAGAAGAAGTTCCTGGCTCCTGGCTTCGGATAGGTGCAGTTCTGGCTGTTGCGGCCAGTTGGGGAATGAACCAGTGGATGGAAGATCCAGTGGATGGAAGATCTTTCTCTTTCTCTGTAACTCTTTCAAATAAATAAATAAATCTTTTTTAAAAAAGGACTTTGTTCATAAGCTGAATTGTGTACCCCCAGTACCTCAACATGTGAATATATTCAGATAGGGTCTTTTTTTTTTTTTTTGGATTTATTTATTTATTTGAAAGGCAGAGTTATAGAGAAGCAAAGGCAGAGAGAGAGAGAGAGAGTCTTCATCCACTGGTTCACTCCCCAGATGGCTGTTAATGGCTGGAGCTGCACCGATCTGAAGCCAGGAGCCAGGTGCTTCTTCTGGGTCTTCCACATGGGTGCAGGGATACAAAGATTTGGGCCATCTACTGCTTTCCCAGGCCATAGCAGAGAGCTGGATCAAAGTGGAGCAGCTGCGTCTTGAACTGGTGCCCAAATGGGATGCTGGCACTGCAGGCGGCGGCTTTACCTGCTATGCCACAGTGCAGCCCCAGCTTGCCTCCTCTCTTGATGACAAGGAGAAGCAAGGAGAATTAATGGATGCACCAGGGTGATAGATTTTTGTCCCTTTCCCAAGCTGAGGATTAACAGGGCCCACAAGTTGGAACCTGACATGAGGCTTTATATCTCCTTGCTTAGGCAGTGGTCATATATTTGAGTCTTCTGGCCAAGGAATCCTTCAAGGCCAGTTGGTCAGCTGCTCCTTGTCCAGCTGAATCAGCTGTCAAGTCCCAAAGCAGTGCAAACTGCCCAGCTTGATGCGTGTGTAGGAAGGGTGTACGCCCAGCTGCATACATCTCTCTCAATTAGTTTATCTTCTCTTTTTCTCTGTATGTGGGTGTGTTTATTCTCCTTTTTCTCTTTGCCTCTCTTCCATTTGGTGGGCTCCTGAATGTTACTTGATGTGTGTCTGCGTCAATCTGTATGCATATATGTCTCTCTTGTGAAACCTTGTGTATATTAAGGTAATCATCAAACTTATGAAAATGAAACCCTTATCCAGAAATGGGTAAGAGTCCATTCCATTCCTCTCTACTCTTCCCCAAGCAGCTCATTTGCATTGCACCCTCCCCTTTTGGAAACTAGATGAAGATTTTGATAATGATCTCAGGACTTTATCTAAAGTTCCTTCAGAAGATTATAGTGAACCTGCCCATTGCAGGATTTCCCTTATAGCCAGAGATAAAATACCTTGATCAAGCTTCCATAAAAACACACATCACATCAATTAACAGATATCGCCAGGGGCAGGCTCCTTGTTCAACATCTGCTCCTTTATTACTAACAGCGCCAGCAGAATATATTACGGGGAGCGTGTCCATGAGCTTCTGCCGGCCTCCAAGAGTGCAGTGAGCTTTATGCTGGGCCTGCTCACTTTTCTACTGAGCCACACGAAAGTTGCCTATTGAGCAGTGCCATGGCATGTATTCCTCCTCCATTCTGGCAAAACCATAAAGGCTAACATTGTTCTATGGGGAACTTAGCCTCTCTCTTCAGGTAGCTTGTTTTCAAAAAGCAGGCATCCATAGCAAGAAAGGGCGATGACCCATGATGGGAGCTGTGTTTCTTCAGTGTTTGCTGTGTTTCAGACACTGTGGTACGTACTTCACATGCAACGAAGCCAACTCTATTGGGAGGGACTATCATTTGCATTTAGAAGCTGAGGCTGAGGCATTGAGAGTTCAAGTGTGTTTCTCAAAGCCAAAAGCGGGGGCCAGCACTGTGGCGTAGCAGGTAAGACCACCACCTACAGTGCCGGCATCCTGTACGGGCATTGGTTCAATTCCTGGCTGCTCTACTTCTGATCCAGCTCTCTGCTATGGCCTGGGAAAGCAGTGGAAGATGGCCCAAGTCCTTGGGTCCCTGCACCCACGTGGGAGACCTGGAAGAAGCTCCTGGCTTTGGATCGGCGTAGCTCCAGATGTTGTGGCCATATGGGGAGTGAAGCACCGAGGGGAAGACCTCTCTCTCTGCCTTTCCTTCTCTCTCTGTGTAATTCTGACTTTCAAATAAATAAGTAAATCTTAAAAAAAAAAGAAAAGAAAGCCAATAGGAAGCCATGGTGGACAGTTCCTTGTTCTCGTTCCCCCTTCTACTGGAAATGACCTTAACCTTCTGACCTAAGATTGGGCATGTGATTCAGGCCAAAGCAATCACAGAATGCATCTTCTTGGCAAGCATGGTTTATCTTAGGTGGACACCTGCCCAGCACATGCAACCAGAACCATGTTTTGGAGCTCATCTGCTTGGAGGAAGAAATAAATGTTTCATTCTGGGACATGGTGGAGAAGTTCTTTTTTCTGCCTTAGTAATAAAATGAGACTGACAGGCAAAGAGATCTCTAGGAAGCAAAGATGAGAAACAGATGGAGACAGAGAGAACCTGGGCAGTGCTCAGGGTCGTGTCCAGTTCCCCAGTGAAGATGTGTGCAGCAGTGTGGACAGGGCTATCGGGCACTGAAGCTTCGTGTCTGCTCTTTCCCCCTCTTGGCACTCACCTTGGGGGAAGCCAGCTGCCCTGTTGTAAGGACACTCAGGCAGCGCTGTGGAGGACCACATGCTAAGTAACTCAGGCCCTGTTGCCAACAGCCATGTGAGTGACCCTCCTTGGAAGGGGATCCTGTAGGCCTCAGATGAATGCAGCCCCAGCTTGCATGTTGAGGAAAGCTCAGGAGAGACTAATTCTGGCCTGCAGAGACTGTGCGACAAGAAATGCTTTTTGCTCTGAGTGGCTGTGTTTCAGGGTAGTTTGTTATGCAGCAGTAGATAACTAACACAGTGGATTTCTGTCCATAGTACCAACAAATCCTGACAAGGAGGAGGTACCACTCAAACTCAATAGATGATTATTGCTGGCCTCATCCACAGCCGTTTCTGCAGAGCCATGGTTTCCCTGAGGAACTTAGCATACCATGTAGTCTCTGCTGGGCACTCTGGATGGGACTGACTCCTGTGATGGGGTGGGATATAACTGGATTAAAACATGCATTCCATCTCCTGGCCACAGTGGCTGGTTTTAGGATGGGCACCTCAAAGAGCCACTTAGATGCAGTGAGATAATTTTTGCAACTCGAAGAGGAAATTCCTCTCTGTTCAGCAGAGACGTCCAGGAAAACTCTTGCTTTCCAAGGAAGATGTGGTAGAAAGATGTGAAGGTGGATGCTTCTGCAGCTATTTTGCTGCCGTGAGGCAGTGTTCATTCAGGCTAGGGTTCCACTGTGCTTGTAGAGGGCAGAGGAGAGAGATGGACAGATACCAGGTTTTTGGGTAATGTAGTTAGTCCCACAATCATAAGCCCTACCCAAAGCCCTCTTGTGGATGTTTTAGTCATTTGAATCTATGGATTCTATTTATTACTTATGACAATTCAGTTTTGGTTCTCTGTTCCAGGAAACAAAAAGATTCTTAACTGATACACAAACCCAGGTTTGTATGAATCCTATGCTCACACTCTTGTAAACTGCCAAAAAATTATATATTGCCATATCAGACATGAGCAATGGGTTCCTGTTTAAAAATGATATTAGACACAGGCTCTTCCAACTTCATATTAAAGGACTCCAAGAAGAGACAGAGACATGGGAACTTTGCCCCACGACGGACACGGCCAGTGAGACGACCGTCAAATCTGCGTGGAGACGCCACTCATCACAAGACTGATGGGGCTGCACTGTGAACCGCACAATGATTTTGTTGTCTAGAACAGGGCAAGTCTGAGAAGAAATGCTGCCTCTCTTGCAGGTCTACCGCACAGCGGCTAGAAGCCACTGACTGACCCCCGCTGTGGCTGCTGTGTCGGCCATGGTAGAAGCCATTGACTGACCCCGCTGCGGCTGCTGTGTCAGCCATGGTAGAGCATTGCTGAGAAGGTCTTACAAGTCTTTTTATGGGTATTTCATGCTCAGGTAATTGGTTATTCTAAAATATGAAATGGCTTTAAAAAAATCAATCTAATGCCTCTCTTTAAAAGCATACTTTAAGATGTACTCCAGCTGTTTGGGTGAATAATTAAAATAGGAAACTCAAGGATGAAAGTATTTTGGCATAAAAATATTGGCAATTAAATTCCTTATGAATGTTGATGCACTTTTTAATATATTTTCTAGTTATCTTTTAAAGGTATTTTATTCCTTTGAGAGTTCAGAGAGGCAGAGAAGTCTCCCATCTATTGCTTCACTCCACAAACGCCTGCAACACTGGGGGCCGGGCTGCGCTGGAAACTCAACACCGGTTTCCCACATGGGTGGCAGGAACCCAACTGCTTGAGACATCACTTGTTGCTTTCCTGGATGTGGATCAGCAGAACGTTGGAAGCAGAGTGGAGCTGGAGCTCAAACTCATGCTGTCCCAAGTGGTGTCTTGCCATGTTAAATGTGGGCCCCTTGAGAAATTTTTCAAAAGACAAGACAGGTATTCGGGAAGACAAAAGCACAGAGGGAACAAAAGTCGTGGTAACTGATTTGTTTTAGATAGAGTATCACAGTACCATCGCATGTCAGTCTTTGATAAATACTGTTAATGACAGTAAGACTAATCTATAGGTCAGAGTTATGGTTCTAGGCACAGTGCTAACTACTTCACAAGAGCATTCTTGTTTCAAAATATGAATTAAATTATGTTTTTTAAATGCCTTAAATATCACGCATCCCATTTGTAGGTCCAATAAATATAGGACAAGCCAAAATGTAAAAAAAAAAAGAACTCACAGACAAAATTCAACATCAGTTAGTCATGAAAATTAATAAAGTGAGAAGTAATGGGATACTTTCTTCACATGACAAAAATACTAATTTAAAATATGCAGTCGGCCGGCGCCGCAGCTCACTTGGCTAATACTCCGTCTGTGGTGCCAGCACACCGGGTTCTAGTCCCGGTCGGGGCGCCGGATTCTGTCCCGGTTGCTCCTCTTCCAGGCCAGCTCTCTGCTGTAGCCCGGGAAGGGAGTGGAGGATGGCCCAAGTGCTTGGGCCCTGCACCTGAATGGGAGACAAGGAGGAGGCACCTGGCTCCTGGCTTCGGACTGATGCAACGCGCCGGCCGTAGCGGCCACTTGGGGGGTGAACCAACGGAAAAAGGAAGAACTTTCTCTCTGTCTCTCTCTCTCTGTCTAACTCTGCCTGTCAAAAAAAAAATATGCAGTCAACATGTTTAATAGGGGCTGGTGCTGTGGTGTAGTGAGTAAAGCAGTCTCCTGCAGAGCCGGGATCGCCTATGAGCACCGGTTCAAGACTTGGCTGCTCCACTTCCAATCCAGCTCTTTGCTATGACCTGGGAAAGCAGTGGAAAATGGTCCAAATCCCTGGGGGCCCGCACCCTCGTGGGAGACCCAGAAGCTCCTGGCTCCTGGCTTCAGATCAGCTAAGTTCTGGCCATTGCAGCCATTTGGGGGAGTGAACCAGCAAATAGAAGACCTCTTTTTCTTTCTGGCTCTACATCTATCTTTAACTCTTTCAAATAAATAAAATAAATCTTAAAAAAAAAAAACATGTTTAATAATAGAGAAACATGCAAGGAGTTCCTCTTATAAAGTTATCCAAAGATATTTCTTGGCCTAATTGTTTTGGTAGTTTGGGATGATATAATAAAGAATGAAACAGAAATTGAAAGCATAAATATTAACTTTTAATTACTGCTTATTTGTATATTATTATTTGTATATATTAATTGACATCTAGAAAGCTGAAAATAAAAAAAAATTTTTTTATTTTACAGGTAGAGTTATAAACAGTGAGAGAGAGAGACACAGAGAAAGGTCTTCCTTCTGTTGGTTCACTCCCTAAATGGCCGCCACGGCCGGCGCTGCGTTGATCTTAAGTGCTTCCTCCCAGTCTCCCATTCGGGTGCAGGGCCCAAGGACCTGGGCCATCCTCCACTGCACTCCCGGGCCACAGCAGAGAGCTGGACTGGAAGAGGAGCAACCATGACTAGAACCTGGTGCCCATATGGGATGCTGGTGCCGCAGGTGGAGTATTAACCAAGTGAGCCATGGCGCCGGCCTGATAAAACAAATTTTTAAGATCGGTAAGGAATTGAGTAGGATGGATAAATCCATGAACCAAAACCTTTAAAGTATCAACAAATTTTAAAGTGAAGTTATAGCAGAAAACATGATTCATCTGTAGCTGCCCCACAGACACTCAAAAGTATCCACAATAGAAAATGTGTATAACATATATGGATAAATATATACAATTTGATTGAGAGGCATGTTAAAGAGAATATCTTGTAATTTAAAATGAGAAAATCAAATATTACCAAGGCGCAGCCATTAAAACACTTGTCTATTGGTTCACAGGATTGTAATCAAAATCCTATTGAGACTTGCAAGGTTCTGGCAAAAATGATACTAAAGTCGATCTTAAAGAATCAATCAATGAGATTACCCAAGAACATTTTTAAAAAGGGTGATGTCCAAGGACATTTTAAAACAAAGAATCTGCCTGACAAAAATCACAAAATGTTTCCTAAAGATTAATCAATTGAAACATGGTATTGATGCAAGAAATAATCAATGGGATAAAAGAAATGCATGGACTAAAACCCATGTATCATGGAAGACCATAATACAGAAGGCATCACAGTCTATAGTAAACAGGCAAATTTAAGAAGTTATACTAGAAAAATTAGTCGTTCAAGGGAAAAGAACCAATTTATTTAGATGATTTGTATTTTGCTCCCAAATACATTCCAAATGAGTTCAACATGCAATTATTTTTAATAACCTATAAAAGCTTTAATAAAATTAGGGGTGGGGCCTGGCTCCGCGGTTACACTGGCGCTCAGGGTGCCTGCTGGCAGTACCAGAGTGCCTGCCTTACAGTCCCGTCTCCTCTCCTGACTCCACCTTCTTGCGAAGGCCACCACCCTGGAAGGCAGCAGGTGATGGCTCTAGTGTGAGGGTCTCTGCCATCCACAGGGGAGATCTGGATTAAAATCGTTTCAGTTTCCTGGCTTCAGCCTGGTCCAGCCCTGGTTGTTGTGGGGTATTTGGGGAGTGAACCAGTGGATGGAAGATCTCTGTCACTATTTCTTTAAAGTAAGTAAAAGAATAAAAATTTTATAAATCTAAATACAATTCAAATAAAATGGTTAAATATGACTTTTCCAAGCATAAAACCCATAGAAAAAAATCACCAAGGAAATATTAACAGATTCACTTTGAACAATTGAGAATGTCATGCAGCCAAGAACACTGAGCAAAATTAAAGGGCAAGAGGCAATTGAGGAGGGCGAGAGGTTTGCAAGAAATGTGGCAAAGATGAATAATTTTATGATGTAAAGAAATCTTTAAAAACCTAAAAGAAAAATGTGCAAAGGGCATAAAAAGTTAATTTCCAAAGTGAGAAATACAAATGGTGCCTAAATGTATAAAGAAAATGTTCATTTCGTTTTTAGTAGGCATCAAAGAAATGGAGAGTGGAAAGAAAACAGGCATCATTGCACCTATTAAATTGTCCAATTAAAATATTGTAATATGTAGTGCCAGCTCGGGTATGATGAATGGACACTTGTTGTATAGGCTTGTGCAAACTGACTTAAGGATTTCCAGTTATTCCTACATACCATGAGGATAATCTGATTGGGTCAGATAAGATAATAAATGTGAAGTACCTCAAACAGTGTAAATGTGAATTACTGACATTGTTGATGATGGCTGTGGAGAGACAGAGACAGATTTCTGAGAACCAAAGAACAAGGCAGATACGCCTGTGAACTGGTGCAGGACCAGGCAGAAGAGTGTGCGGATGAGCAATCAGAGATGCCACTCCAGTCTGCCTCCTGGATTTATGGATTTAGAAACAGAGGCTCTGTTACAAATGCTCAAGGAAGAGGGATTTATTGGACTTTCTCCATGATGTATGATTCATTGAGGCCGAATCCCAGGACAGCTCATGACCAATCAGGCTGCCTTTTGACGACTGACCTCTTCCAACGTCCCTTGCCCCAAGCCAAGAGACTGGTGCCTCCTTGACCTCTCTGCTCAGGTTTCCCTTCCTCATCTACCAATTCAGCTTATCCAGAAACTGTCCCAGAAGCACATCAAAGGAGAAGACAGCATCATTTGCAAATCATACCTCATCCCAAAGACAGCAGTTGAGCCAGCCAGCTTAGGACTGCACACTCCTGGTCTTTCTTTCCACTTTGTTTGTGTTGGATTCCGTATTTCCTAACACTGAGAATATGCAACAGTGGCCACTGTTTTCTAATTTTAATTGACACATAATAATCGCACACATTTATGGAGGATGACATTTCAATGCATGTATAAAATGTGTAATAATCAAATCAGGGAAATTAGTGTATCTGTCACCTCAAACATTTGTGTATAGGGAGAACATTCACAATCCTCTCTCCCAGCTCTCCTGAAATACACAATAAATCACTGTTGATTGTAGTCATGCTACTGTGCTATAGAACACTGGCTCTTATTCATCTTATCTAACTGTCATTATCCAACATCTTGCTATCCCTCCCACCCTCTCCCCTTCCCAGTCTCTGGCAGCCACTGTTTTGATTGGAAACATACAAAATATGCCCGAACCAGCTGTGGTTGCCCGTGTCTTGCCAAGAGAACACAGACTTGAAACACTGTCCAATGTTTTGGGCTTCAGAATGGGCTGGCATTGAATACTCAATTGAAGCTAATGATTCATAATGTCTGAAGTGGTCAAAGCAGCCCAGTCGCCTTTAGACCTCCAGAAATGAATGAGAAATCCCAAACCTGCGACCATGCACACACAATCCAAGAAAGTACCCTACAAAATGAGAATTTTTTCCAGACGTGGACAAAATACATTAATACATACATACATACCCCTAAAACCAAAACAAAACCATCTGCAGAGATGCTTGGGAAACCAAGACCTGGTCTGCTTGCTCCATGTGCTCATTAGCATATTGGCATCTTCCTTTGGCGTAACAGGATGTCAGGTGAAGACTGGAGTTTGAGTTTGAAATCTGGAAAGAATTGCCAGGTTTATTTTTTAGGAGGAGTGTGAAAATCGCTTTATGGACAGTCCTTTGATTTCTTCTGGAAGGACTATTTTGGGGGGTCCAACTACTGTAGAGATGCCAGGAAAATGCCTGCCCCAGCCCCAGAGAAGCCACAGTGCTGCAAATAAGCCATAGTGCAGATGCTTCAGTCTGAGATGCTAAGTTTCATTTTAGCAATTTCAAGTAGATGTCGTGGCAGAATGGAGGTGTCTTAATGTCGGCTTCTCCTTTTTTTTAAGATCAGAACAGAGACTGCAGTATGCCTGGATATTGTCTCGGGCAGAATGTGCAAGTGTGTGCTCCTGTTGAAGCTGTGATGTGTGGCCCAGGGCTGAGGAAGTGAAGCGAGTCTTGGCATCGGTGAGGGCAGGATATCCTTTTTCCTTGGGGCTGGGAGACATGAACCTTGACGCCAAAGTGGGGTTGTGCTTTGCATCTTCCTGGGGCAGTGGCAGACTTGGGTGAGCTGATGCTGCCCAACACACTGGAACAGAGTCAAGGAGTTGATTCCTGAATGCTTCTGGTTTTGGAAGTGGGCATTTGATGCAGTGGTTAAGGTGCTGCTTGGGGCACCTGCATCCCATAGCTGAGTCACTGGGTTCAAGTCCTGGATCTGCTTCTGACTCCAGCTTCCTATGACAGTACAACCTGGGAAGCAGTAGGTGATGGCTCAAGTTGATTGAGTGGGAGACCTGGGTAGAGTTCCCAGCTCCTGGTTTCAGGCTGGCCCAGCAGTATTTGGGGATTGAAATATTAAAAAAAAATTGCAACCATACTGAACATGTACAGCCTTTTTTCCTTGTCATTAGTCTTTGAACAACAGAGTAAAACAACGACGTATGTGGTGTTGTCCATGGCATTAGGCATGAAGGGTGGTCTAGAGATGATGCAAAGGCTATAGGAGGATGTACACAGATTAAGTGCAAATACCATACATTTATATAAAGGACTTGAGCACCTGCAGATTCTGATGTCCCTGGGGTGGGTCTGGACCCAATTTCCAGTGGATATCAAGGGATGACTATATTGCTCCCTGGAATTAAGTAAGGCTACCTTAGCTTCAGTTTCTCAACAAGTGAAAATGGCAGAGGTTACTTATAATGGCCAATAATTAATAGGCCCCCTTGTTGCACAACTCCAGGGGGCACCACTTACATAGAATGTAAATGCAGTCTTGGGCGACACCCTAATTGTAATAAATTATTGCCTCTCCAGACAGTGGAATATTATGATCATTAAAAAGTCACATTTTCAAAGGATGTTTAATGATGTTTAATGGTATGGGGGAAATGCTTATGGCCAAGAATTAAGTGACGAAAAGGAGGATAAAAATTTGTCCATGGTGCAGTTTCTATTGCGTTTATACACTGTTTTGATGAGAAGGAACCACACTGAAATGCTGATGGTGATGATCACTGATGGGTGAGATTATTGAGATTTTTCCTGCTTTTCTGCATCTTCCACATTTTCAACAGTAAATGTAAGTAGAGCTGCAGGGCTTTGTTCCTCTCTGGTCTTGCCGCTGGTGGGTGGGGTCCTGACACGACAGCCCACTGACATTATCCTAGCAGAGGTGATCAGATTTCACAAGGCAGAGACTGCATTTACTCAGTTCTGGGTGTGGGCACATGGAACTTGCTGGTCTCAGACCCAGCGGCAAAGCTGTCTTCCAGGACGGAGAAAGAAGTGTGGAGCCAGGCAAAATGAATTTTGTTTGCTTTGGTTTCCAGGAACCACACCACTTTCTGCACCAATGCACAGGTGGAATGAAAGCACTCACCAGGAGAAACGGCGAGATGTGTAAGGTGGAGAGAGACCGAGAACAGCGGGATTTTGATTTCATGACAGGGGGATGCTCAGGGCTAGGAGGAAACCCCGGGGAGAGGGGACGGTGGCTCTGCACTGCCTCTGCATGCTGGCTGTGCTGTGGTTGCCTCTTGGGCAGACCTGGTTCTTTTGATCTATGTGTGTCTGCATTCCTTCTGCAACAGCAGGAGTACTGCATGGCAGTATGGCATGCATGTTGTCTTGCATAAAGAACCAAATAAAACTGTTATACAAGTAACAATCCCCGCTCCACCTGCCTAATGGGATTGTGGAAAAGTCAAAATGAGGGAGTGAGCATGACTGGTGTTTCATGAGATGCAAATGGGACTCACTGAGATTCCTGGGTGCCTGGCCGGGTCTATGCTACATTTCAGTCCAGCAGCTTGACCTGGGGTGGCAGATTGTCTCTGGCCCTGGCAGAGCCAAGTCCCTTGTTAGTGTTGTCTGGTGCTAACAGGGCCGCACTCACTTTTGGCTGTTGACCTGGGGCGGGGGGGGGGGGGCGGTCCTTTGTCACTCCGAGTATTGCTGCGGTAGGGAGATGGAAAGTCAATCCTTGTTGAAGCTTTGCAAAACCTCCCAGAGCTTTCCTGCCACAGGATTGAGCCAGGAGCCTGTGAGGAGGAGTGGGAGTAGGGCCCTCTGATGACCATCTGTGTTGCAGGTGGAAGGATGAAAAAAAAAAGTCTGCTTAAGGAGACTCTGGGATGAATCACCAGGGCCAGGCTCTCTCCAAATACACTCTTGGAAACAGATCTTTATTCCAACACTGGTGTTTCTTCTGTAGCCTTGACATAAGATTCCGATTCATCTGAATTTAGTACATTTCAGGTTTTTCTTTCAATAGCAGCATGTGAAGGCACAGATTGACCTTTAATTTATAATCCTCATGTCATGGAGTTTAGCAGAGCTTAACCTATGTCGGCGGTGGTTCAAAGCTGTCTCTTTTGCTTTGGAAAAGGCAGGTCATGCTTTCAGTGTAAGCTGGAAAAAAATTTTTAAAAAGGAACCGAGTGCGATAATCAGTGTTTCCATTACAAAAGGTAGAAGGGGATCAGGCAGAGAAGGGAGGAAAATCCAGAGGAAGAAGGAACCCTGAGATGTGGCTGGCATTTGAAAAGTGACAAAGGAGCTGAACTGGTAGCAAAGTGTTTGTTGTGCTCAGAAACAGTGGGGCAGCAAAGCCAAAGTGCCAGCAAGGGCCAGGGACAGCAGCAAAAAGGCTGATGAGAGAGGGCCAGAGGCCTCGTTAAGGAGAGAGCTGGTGCAATGTTTGGCACTCAGCATTAATTGAAACGCATTCTGCCTTTTCATGGGATGTGTGGTTGCTGTGAGACACCTGCTCTGGGACCTGCTGCCAGTGTAGTCCAAGGTGACTCAGCTGTCAGCCTCTTTGAGGATGTTCTCAGCTGAAAACACAAAGTGGCACTCTCTGCCCAGGCACCTTCATTCAGCAACTCGCCTGTGCAAGCCAATGCAGGCTGGGCACCGCACCCCAGCTTGGGATGACACCAAGCAGCATCCCGGCTCCCTTCGAAGGCCTGTATCATAGCTGCCTGTTTCTTTCCCCCCAAATTCAGTCTCCTTCCCCACCTCTCAGCAGATGCTGCCCCCCAGGGCACCCCTGACAAAGGTCTTGCCCACTAATCTCCATCTTACACTGCTACCTGGGCCCACATCAGGGACAAAGAGCTATCTGGTACCTAGTTCCTAAATTCATTAAAAAATGGTGATGACAAAGATGCTAAAGGTTTTGTGGCTGCATCCCACTTGCATGCTTATGGATGGAAAAAATAAGTAGTGTGGTAGGCAGAATAATGGTCCCTGAAGATGCTCATATCTGAGTCCCTGGAGCCTGTGAATATATTACCTTATACGGCAAAGAGGAATTGCGACTGGGGATGAAACAAAGCTAATCAGCTGAATTTAAAATAGACTGTGGCTCGTGGCTGGTATTGGAACTGTGTCACCGCCTGGGACATCCACGTCCCCAATCAGAGTACCTGGGCTCTAGCCTAAGCTCTGCTCCTGATTCTGGCTTCCTGCTAATGAGCATGCTTGGAGACAGTAGTTGGATTCTTGCCATCCACGGGGGAGATGCAGATTAAATTCCTGCCTACGTACCCATCTATCACTCACCTATCTATCTATATCTGTATCTTAAAAAAAAATGCAAGCCACTAAATCCTCTCCCTGGGTTCTGGTGTCCAACTTTTGAGAAGCTCAACTAACCTTTTCACAACAAGAAAACATTCTTTAAAAAATTCACCTTCAAGCCATAGGGTTTGGAGCATCATGTGTCCAGGAGAGAAGTAAGTGTGAAATTCCATGAAGAGGCGCTTCCTGTGGGGGTGCAGACGAGTCCTCACGTCTGCGTTCCCTGTTGGAACCCAAGGGTGCGCGGGGATACCAAGTGCTTCCTCTTTCTCACTGCATCCAGGAGCTGTCTACTTTGGGATATCCTCTCTCTGCTCCTCCTCCCAGCATCTTAACAGATCACACTAAAAGCTGAGCACCGCTGCCTCGCTTTAGAAATTACAGACTCTCAGGTGGGATCCACCAGAGATTGGACTCCACAGGCCTGAGGTTGGGTGTAGGAGTCTGAATTTTTATCAGCTGTGCCAGGAGGTTCTGATTTAGGTGATTTTATGGACTGTGCTTTATGAAGCTGCCCTGCTGGATTCCCAAAACAATTTCAAGTGTAGGATTCCTGTGTGAAAACAACTGATGAATTGACCTCCACGATAAAGAGGGAGCTGGAGACCTCTCCTTCAGTTCCCCTTCAGGGAGTGGTACGAGTTAATCCATTTCATAAATAAAGTCTCGGTTGCAAGTCAAATATTTATTTCCTGTGCAGGATGGTAGAGAGCCCCTTTTCTATCAAGCCTCATCATGACACCCGTTGAAATGGAGCCGATGAAAAGTGATTGCACTCGGGGAGATTTTTATGATGTGATTTCGACTAACAAAGGGAAGAGGAAAATCCAATTAAATTCCAGGAAGAAAAGACAGAGGGTGATCGTAATGCAGCCATATTGTTCCAAGCAGGCTCTTCTACCAGGACAGAGACCCTGGGCAGAGTTAACTCCGCAGCAGACAGCAGGGAGCTGGGGGTGGGGGTGGGGCTGTCCAAGAGAAGCAGGTGACTGAGGTAGGGAAGAGAGGAGAAAGGGCCATGTGTTTCAAAGAATGCCTGATACTCAGGAATGGCACTGAAAATTCACTTTCACACAATATAAACTATACTAGACTTCATAAGAATTTGTGATTCCTGGGTTTACTAAAATTTTCCTTGAATGTGATGATAATTACATACTCAATAAGGATGAGGGTACTAGTAATGGAACAGCTAGAGAACTTGGCTAAGCACTTTACAGAAGAGAACTTCTGTGAGCCGTTAAGGACTGCTCGAAGCTGTGGTGCAGCAGGTTAAGACCCTGGCCTATGGTGCCGGCATCCCATATAGACGCCAGTTCAAGTCCTAGGTGCTCCACTTCCAATCCAGCTCTCTGCTATGCGCTGGGAATGCAGTAGAAAATGGCCCAAATGTTTGCGCCCCTGCACCTGCATGGGACAGCTGGAAGAACTTCCTGGCTCTTGTCTCCAGATCAGCTCAGCTCTGGCCACCGTGGTCATTTGGGGAGTGAACCAGTGGATGGAAGACCTCTCTCTCTCTCTCTCTCAGCCTCTAGCTCTCTCTGTAACTCCTTCAAATAAATAAATTAAATCTTAAAAAAAAGAGTCTGCAAACTGCTGACAAGGAATGGAAACAGATGGGCCCCTAAAGCTAGCCCCCAGCTTTCACAGGGGGATACATCAAGATCCTCGATCACACCAGTAGATTACAGAGCCAGGAATCAATCTCAGAATTCATCTTGGTTTCATCTTGCTATCCAGGCTCTTCTGTTGACAGAAGAAGAAAGTAACAGTCTCCAGGAAGTCAGGCAACAAAGCCATGGCCATATAATTAGGAAGTGATGGCGCTCGCTCTAGAAGCTAGGACTCCAGACTCTAAACTCCTTCCTTCCCAACAAACCGCCTCCCCTATAAGGGTCGCAGCTCTGAGCTGCTTCCTTTGACCCAGAAGTAATTTTGAGGAATCCAAGGAGACTAAAGAGTGAAGTCCAGAATGCTGGCCCTTCCCTGGCACTCTTTAGTAAGCTGCAGAGAAGGCTGGGCCATTTATTTTCAGGAACAGCGTAATGATCACTCGGCAACTCTAGTTACAGATGTGGTTCATCAGGCCACCTGGATATACTGGTGCAAAAAGCTCACAGTCCGTCTTGGACTGATGGATTGCCTGAGTTATTAATATGGAAAAGGAGGGAGATTTACTTTCGGTAGTGGAATTAAGGCGCTGCAGTGTACCCTGGACTAGTTGTTTTAAAATAACAGGGGACCGAGTTTCTCTTGGAAAAGGACTTAATTTTTATTGAAAACCTACCACCTTCAAATGGTCGAGAAGTTGAAGAACTATAAAACTGTCAAACAGCCCCATTATTAAAAGCTTTATTTGACAAATCTTTCACTGCTGGGGTAACTCGTGCGTTTTCCCTCCTCTCTTGCAAGAAATAAAACCACTCACTTATGCAAACTGCTGACAAGGAATGGAAACAGATGGGCTCCTAAACAGGAGCAGAGACACCCCGGCCCCTTCCTGCAACCTAATGGAAGCGAGAGCTGCTCATAAATCTAGGGCTGCCCGGACAGGATGGTGCTTCCACAACTGCTCATCTCGCCGGGTTCAGAGTGGAGGAAAATAGCCCTGTTTCTGGAAGATTCTGTGTTAACTGGAGGAATTTCAGGGCATAAACAAGTACTTTACTAACACAGTTAGCCTGTATTAGTTTTCTGTTGCAGCCTAAGAAATGCTCACAACGTGGACCTGGCAATTCACATTTATTATCTCCTGCTTTCTGGGGACGTGGGGCAGGTACAGTCCAGGACTCCAGTAGGCTGTAACCCAGTTATCAGCCAGGGTTGGGTTTCCATCTGGAGGCTCAATTGGGGAAGGGTGTTGTTGTGGTTGTTGACAGCACTCAGTTCCTTGTGATTGTAGCTTATATTGGTCGCTGTGGACTCTGGGCCAGAGGCTGCCCATGGCTCCTAATCCTGCAGTGTGTGACACATGAACTTCTCCAACATGGCTGCTTACTCCAGTGAGAAAGAAGAATTTCTGCTGAGTGTTAGCAAGATGGAGCCTTTGTAATGGAACAGAGTCACAGTAGAGACAGCCCGACACTTCACCACACTCTGTGGGTTAGAAGCAAGCTGTGGATCTCGTCCACATGGAGGAAGAGGGGATGATACAAGATGTGTTATGAATGCCAGCAGGTGAGATATTCCATAGTGACACCTCGCTGCTCCACTTCCATGATTCAATCAAGCTAGATAGGTTTAACCTGGGCTCCTGAAAGGAAAGGAAAGAAGGAAGAAGAAAAAAGGAGGGGAGGGAGCAAGAAAAGACAGACTCTTTTCTGGGGGGAGGTGGCGGCTGGTGTGGAATGCTTTGGACAAACATGTAAACTACGTTCCTTGTTCCTGATTTTGGATACTGTCAAAAGGAGCAATGTAGTCCTTTTCTTGGCAAAAATGCCTTCGGTTCTATATAGGAAGGTATGAAATTGAAGTTGTAGGTGTCCCAGCCAATCTGATAAGACTTACTGAGTTCACAGATGCTAATAGGCACCTTTAAAACAGAACGATTATCATTATGATTTCTGCATAATGTACCTGGTGTAGGAAACTGCCTACCAATCCATGTTTTTTTAAATAATTGATTTTCCCATCAAATATGGGTTTTCTTATCAACAGTCATTTCCTGCATGCTCATTCTGCGTACATTCAATCTAAAGCTCCAATGAACTCTTAGAACACGGCAACTCCTAAATAAATGTTCCGTGAACCAGCAGGGGTAGGTATTTTTCTTCAAGGGTGAATGAGTGAGCAGGTGAATTAGGAAGGAGACGAGGAGGGAAGGTGAAGGCAGGGGTGGGGGTGGAAGTTATACCACTCTTCTGATACAGTTGATAGAATTCAGGGTTTCACATCCTTTGTACTATTGGTATTTGGTGCCAGCCCACCCTTTGTGGTGGGGGTGGCCCTGTGCACTGTAGGACATCCAGCAGCTTCCATAGCTTCTACCCACTTCCTGCCAGTAGCCCCTCACAGCCTCTGGGAAGGCCACACAGTTTCTCCTGGATGAGACCCAGACAAAATTCTAACACAAAGCAAATAACATTGATTTTGTAGGTGGCTTGAGTTGCTTTATCTACATCAGTGTATAACTGTTTAGACTTGTAAAAATAATGGAAGCATCTCCTAGAATATTACCTCCCAGTGGGTGTCCATATAGCTGGTGAGGAACATGGACTTGGGAGTTTTGCAAGTGGACATTCTAGTATTTGAATCCTGAATCTGCCACTTGTCTGCTATGTGACTGGGAGAAATTTTTAAATATTGCTTCTGCTCTGGTCTCCTTATCTGAAAAATGGAAATAAGAATTCATGTAGGGGCCAGTGCAGCGGTACAATAGGTTAATCCTCCACCTGTGGTGCTGGCATCCCATATGGGCACCGGTTCTAGTCCCAGCTGCTCCTCTTCCAGTCCAGCTCTTTGCTGTGGCCCGGGAAGGCAGTGGAGGATGGCCCAAGTGCTTGGGCCCCTGTACCCGCATGGGAGACCAGCAAGAAGCACCTGGCTCCTGTCTTCAGATTGGCACAGCTCCGGCTGTTGCGGCCATTTGGGGAGTGAACCAACAGAAGGAAGACCTTTCTCTGTCTCTCCCTCTCACTGTCTGTAACTCTACCTCTCAAATAAATAAATAAATAAAATCTTTAAAAAAAAAGAATTCATGTAGCTGTTGAGTGTGTGCATAATAAATGCAAAATACATACTATGTGCAAAAAGATAAATAGTGCATCAGCCATTTTTTGGTTATGTTTTTGGTTTTATTTAAAAAATTTTAAATTTTGTCATTTCTTTTTTAAAGATTTATTTACTTGAAAGGCAGAATGACAGAGAAAGATCAGGGGAGGGAGGGAGAGAGATCAATTCTCTATCCACTGGTTCACTCTTCAAGTGGCCACAACAATCATGTCTGGCCAGGCTGAAGCCAGGAGCCAGTGACTCCATCCAGGTCTCCCATTCAGGGAGGCAGGTGTCCATGTACTTGGGCCATTGTTTCCTGCCTTCCCAGGCACATTAACAGGAATCCTGATTGGAAGCAGGGACTTCAGACTTGAACCAGCTCTCTGATATGGGATGCAGGTGTTGCAAGTGGGAGGTTAACCTGCTGCTCCACAACACCAGGCCCTTTTTATATTAAACTATTTCAAATAATCTAGAAAAGTACAAAGTAGGCTTCAATGATCACATAGATATTTAACTTTTTTAAACATTTTTGCCATATTTGCCTCACATGTAAACTTATATATACACTCATATGTACTATTTTTTTAAAGCAGAGGAATATATATTAATATTTTACAATGTAGATCCATGGAAAAATTATAAAATAAGGAAAGTAAAAGTATACTATTATGTAAGAGGTATAATTTAGTGACAACAAAAATTTAAATATCTATGTAGCAAACAATAAGGCATTCACATATTTTCTCTCCATATACATAAGTATGAATTTTATATATATGTACAAATTTGTACCTATGAGAGAAAACATGTATCTTGCTTATTTCATTTAGCATAATGATATCCAATTCCATCCATTGTCACTAATGTCAGGATTTCATTCTTTTTTATGACTAATGTTCCATTGTGTATATACACCACATTTTCTTTATCCAATTGTCCATCAATGGACACCTCGACGGATTCCATATCTTATCTATTGTGAATTATGCTGTAATAAACATGGAAGTGTTGGTATCTCTTTTTATATGACTTTATTTACTTTGGACAAAGTGGGATAGCTGGGTCATAGGGTAGATCCATTTCTAGTTTTGAGGAATTGCCATACTGTCCTCCATAATGGCTGCACCAATTTTTATTCCCACCAAAAGTGTATTAAGGTTCTCTTTTCTCTACAACATTTGTTATTTTGGACTCTTTGGTAATAGCCACTCTAACTGGAGAGAGATGATACCCATTATGGTTTTTATTTGCATTTCCCTGATGGCTTGGGATCCTGAGCATTTTTCCATGTGTTTCTTGGCCATTTGTATTTTTCTTTTTTTGAAAAATTTTTACTTAGATTCTTCACCTATTTTTTTTAATCTGTACTGTCTGTTTTGCTGTTGTTGAGTTTCTTAAGCTCCTTATATATTCTGGATATCGATCCTTTATAGATGATAGTTTGCAAATATTTTCTCCCATTATGTTTGTCTCTTCACTCTGCTCAGAAGCTTCTTAGTTTGAGATAATCCTATCTATTTTTTTTCTTTTATTTCCTGTGCTTTTGGGGTCTTATCCAAAAATTGTTATCTTTGCCAATGTCTTGGGAGTGTTCTATTTAGATGTTTGCTATTTTTTTTATGCTTTTAAAATGTTTAGACTATTTTGGTTTGATCACTGTCTTCTGTTCCGTCCTCTTAGTTTCTGATCTTGTTGGGAGGGAAGAATGGGATCAGAGGGGTGCTACTTATGGGTTCAGTCACTGTGCTCAGGTGGGGAACACCGGTAGGTACTGGGACATTGGACAGTCCAGCTTAGAGGAGGAGAGCTCAATGTGGCACAGTAGATGCTCAGACGTCTTCGGTCATGGGGTGTTTCTCGGTGATACATTTCTAAGACGTCTTTCTTTTCCTCACAGGAGATCTTGCTTTCTTCTGGCTGCACAACACTTTTTTGGTGCCATTGATAGGAGTAGTTTCATGCAATGATCAATAAGCATATATACATTTTACGTATGCAGTGTGTGTGTGTGTGAATACTTACAATGGGCATTCACTGGAATGGTTTCCTTGCTTGTCAGAAACAGGTGTGGGCACAGTCATCGCTTGTTATCTTTGGGGAGTTTGCTGCAGGACCTCCATGGAAACACGCAGATGCTGAAGCCTCATGGATAAGATGGTGTATTTTAAATCATCTCTAGATTGTTTCTATTACCTAACACACTTTTAATAATTGTGAGGAATAATAATGAGGAAAAAATAATAATAATGAGGAAATAATGAGAAAACAAGCCTGTATGTGTTCAGTACAGACACCACCACTGCAGGCCGGACTCATTTTTGATCTGATTGGCTGACTCCATGATGCCACGTCTGTGAATGTGGAGGGCTGACAGTGTAGGCACCTGCACGTACACACATTTTATTGTGGTGAAATAACCTAAGCCTTTGTGTGTAACTGTTTTAAGTGTACAGTTCTGTGGCATGAAGCATATTCACTGTGTGCTGAAACCATCACCCATCTCTGAAAGTTTTCCACCTGTCCACACGGAAACTCTGCATCCACTAGGAAATAACTCGTCTCCCACCCCTAGCTTTTTGCAACCACTGTTATACTTCCTGCGGCTATCCATCCGACTACTCAAGAAACTTCAAAGAGGAGGAGTCAAGCAGTATGTATCTTTGCAACAGGCCTTCCTATTGGCTGTAAAAGAGGAGAGAATCAAACAAAATGTATGGAAACAAATGAGCTGGACATGCGAAGGAGGCTCCGATTCACCCAGCGTTTACACAAATCACCAGTTTCACAGCTGAAGACTGAGGGAGGGACGAGAACAACGAACCAGTAACACATCTCTCACCCTCACTCACACAACGTGGCAAGACCTTCCAGACCACGGGGGCGGGGAGAGACAGATGGGGGAGACACGGTTAACTCCACAGTTAGAGCGGGCGGCTGTGCGGGGAGCTGATCCCTGCTCCACCTCACCGCGGCGCGCTGGTCACGGCTCCTTTCCCGTGGAGCGTCGCAGAGCGACATAAAACACAAGGAACCCCAAATAATCACGAAAATCACATAGAAAAACCACCAGGGCTGCACGGACTGGTTTCGCCTAAGCACACCAAGGGGGTCATCGGCTGCGACTTGTTTTTTGCATTCGTCTCTACAGGACGTCAGAGTCCGGGCCGAAACACGCTCACTCCTCCCCGTCACAGGTCGCAGCCAGGGGCACCTCACCTTGCTGGCCTCCGCAGGCCGGGCCGCCATCTTCCGCGCTCTCAGACATGTCCGCCGTCCTCAGGGTCGGGGCAGTGGGGTTCCCGCCGCCAGACAGATGCGGCTGAGTGCGTGGAGGACAGGGGCACGCGTGTCTCCGCGTGCATGGCCCACGCGGAACCGGGGAGGGTGGCAGGGGGCTCCCGGGCCCGAGCAAGCGCAGGGGCCGCGGCCTCGGGCCAGGCGCAGCAGGATCGATTGCTTTGGCCTGCACAGGCTGCCTAGCTGCACCGGGCACGTGATCTCCGCGCACCCGGAAGCGGACCGTCCGTCCGGCTGTCCCATCTGGACCCTTGCGCGTGCGGCTTTATCAGCCGTGGTAGTGTGTGCGCGCTTGGCCGGCCCGTGACGGTAGCACAGGTGCGCAAAGCCTGGGCCGCGCTGGGCAGGGAGACCGGGGTCGGGGGTGGGCACCGTGCTCCAGGGGGCGGGCGGCGGGCTGCCCTCTCGAAGCCGGCGTCTGCGGCCAGGGAAGAAAGTGCGGTGTAAGAGTCGGCCCCGAGGGTGCTGGCGACAGCTTCAGGCCCGCGGTATGGGGGTCCTGGGGCGGGGCGGGGGCACTGCAGGTCTCCCAGGACAAGTAGTGCCCGCTTGTTTGTGCTGAGTGCAGAGAGCGGCAAACTGACTACAAATACTACTACTAGTACTAGTACTACTACTATTACTAGTACTAATGCTAGTACTACTATTACTACCACCAACAGCACACACGCCACAGGGGAGAGCGCGGGAAGTCGGATGCAGGACGCCCAGGCCTGTCTTCCGGGCAGCAGGTGGCCTGAGGATGCCTGGACACTTGACCCGGAACCATTTCTGAAGTGGACAGAGTGGGGCGGCGCCCGGGGCTGAAGCTGGACTCTGCCTGCATTGGCGGGAGCCGTGGCCAACGTCCAGGACCAGGTGTGAGCTCCGGCCCTTGGCCGACGTGGACAGCAGGTTCGGGTGCTGTGCCCTGCTGGCCTGGGTGTGTGTGTGTGTGTGTGTGTGTGTGTATGTGTGCGCAGAGGGGGACGGAAGGGCGGGCCGGGCTGCGTGCAGCAGGGACCCTGGGCTCTGGGGGCCCGCGTACCCCGGAAACACCTGCTCTCTGGGGGTAGCCCCGGCCGGGCTCGGGCACCCGGCCCACGCCCATCTCCTTCCCGCCCGGGGCCCAGGCTCTCTTTCAGGCTCCGGGAGATGGCCACGTGGGTGCTGTTATGGTTCCCCGACACCAGGGTGTTGCTGCTCTGGGTGGAGGCGTTTCGCTGTCTTCCTCCCCACCCTGCTCGTCCTTATCACCGTCCCTGCCCTGGTGCTGGGTGCGCCTGGCGTCTTGGTGGGCTTGCTGGTGCCGAATGAGGTTTTGATTCAAGGTGAAGGTTCGCTCCCAGGTCTGACACTTGGACGATGCACGTGGGCATCTTCCTAGGTGTGTTATTTATATTCCAGTAAAGAATTTTGGGAGACTCTGGAACCTTCCCTGAATGGGTTGTATTTAACAGTGGCACTTCAGCCAACGCTAAGGAGGAGCTGGTTTTAGGCGGCGGCTGCCCCACAGCCCCGCGTACCCCACCATCCACAAGTACACAGGATGCCTGTTGGATGCCTGCATGGGGTCATTCCCAGATGTTCCAGGGTCTGAAAACTCCCCAGGAAGGCCCTGCTCATTCATCTTCGTGGTAAAGTGATATCCCGCCTACAAAGTGTGCTGAGGGGAGCGTGGCCAGCTGCCATCTCTTTAATATTTAGAAAGCTGCCTTCATACCTCCTTGCTCTTCCTGCATGTTTCTCTCTGCATTTGTGGTCTCCAGTTTTCTGGGAATTCAGTGGGATGGTTTCTTATCTGTTAGCTTGTCAGAAACAGGCGTGAGGACAATCAAATGTTCATCTATTCACATCTGGTGTTCTGCAGGGAACAGCGTTTAGACCCCTACCGTGTTTAACTGTATAAATGGTTTCTATCTATCATCTAAATCAGAACTGCTTATGTGCAGAGCACACTGCATTGGATCCACACAGGATCCGTGCTGGGGAGGGCGCCTGCTCTCTGGACCTCTGTGAACGCTGGGAACTTAGAAACCGTAGGCCCTTATCTTTTCATGAGGATTTCTAGTTGAAGTGTAGCTTGCAATCAATGCACCGTGGGGTGTGTGTGTGCGCGCGTGCGTCCATGCACATGTGCACACACACATATGTGTATCTTTAGGTGTGTGCATATCTGCGTCTTCGTTTCTTACTGTGCCTTTATGCATTGTGTACATTTGTGTCATAAGCAGTTCCCGCGTGTCTTTACGTGTTTCTCTGTGGACTTGCTATCGCATGGCCTGTTGCTGTCTGTCTGTCTCTCTGTTTAACTGTGATGTCTCTCTGTACGTCTTTGTGGTCCTCTATGCCAGCAGAGGTTTGTGTAATTGTGTTCGTGTGCCTCTGGTCATCTTGTTTATGGGTCTTCCTCTGCGTGTGGTTTTAGTGTGTGTGTGTGTGTATGTGTGTGTCTTATAAATGCTCCCCCTGTCCACATCACCTCCTTTTCTTCTGTGGCTGGAGGCAGACCATCCATCTTCAAGTCTGAGGAAAATTGCTGGCCTGGACCATGGCGGCAGGAGCCGGCTATCTTTGTGATGAGTCTGAGGCGTGGCTTGCAGGGCCTCTCGGGTCTGCCCTCACCCTCAGCTGTGCAGCTGTCTGCTGCAAAGCCTGCAGTGGAGAGGCATTGCCAGTGTTGGAATCAAGGGCTCCTTCTTTTCTGCTGCTCACAGGGTCTGCACACAACCCCTCCGTGGCCTCGCTCACTGCTCCCCACGAAGGAAGATGCTTGGAGATGGTGGGCGGGCCTAAGCAGTCCGTTCTCCTGCCAGCTCCCAGTAGCTCTTGTCTCGAAATGTCCTTGTTTGCAGGATAAGCAGCACTGTTGGCTCTGTTGACCAAGGGCTGTGATTTAGGTGTAGTTTGTTCCCCAAGGGTGCTTATGTAGGAAGGCTGGTCCCCAGGGTGGTGATGGTAAGAGGTGATGGAACGTTTCAAAGGTGAGGCCTGGTGGGAGGTCCTTAGGTAACGGGAGATCCTGCCTATAGAAGGAGGTAGGATAGCTCTCACGTGACTTCTGAGTTCTTACAAGAGTGAGTTGTTATAAAAGCCTTAGCCTGATCCCTGATTTACTCTCTGGCTTCCTGTCTTAAGGAATGGTCTCTTCCTCCCACGCGTGCTCCATCCTCCATGACACCTTCACCAGAGCCGAGTTGGTGCTGGTGCCGTGCCCTTGAACTATGAGCTAAGTAAACCGTTTTCCTTTGTGAAGTTAGCCTGTCTCAGGCATTTGATTATAGTCATGACAAATGTACTGATAACAAAGTTCCTCTCTTTGCCTTAACAAATGTTCTTCTCTTTGTCCTCTGCTATTCCCTGATTTTCCCCTCTGAGTTCTAGGAAGGGCTCAATCTTTCAGCCTTACCATGTCACCAGGAATCAAGAGGATGGTGACAACTTTGGCCCATACTGTCACCTGTCACCACTGTCATCCATCCACCACTTGGATTTACATGGTTTACTTTATGGAGCTCAAAGGCCTGGGGCTTTGCACGTATGACCTCCTTCAACGCGGAAGTTGGAATGATGACACAGGCATGTAAGTTGCATTTTCCCAGCAACAGGTGTTGACTGAACAATTGCAGCGAGTCTACACAATGCTAAGGCTTGTATGTCAGTTCAAGTTCTCAATATTCACCACAACTTTAGGCAGCCCATGTTATTGTATTCTTCTAGTAGACAGGAAAAAGGATATCAAGAGAGGTCAATCCATTTATATGAGCTCACACTGCTGGCAAGTAGTGAGGCTGGGGAAAGAACACAGACTCTGTAAACGTGTAGCCCAGTTTCTTCACCACCACGGACTGGAGATACTGGATCTGGCTAAGCCGCTGAGCCACGCAGGTCCTGTGTCCGTGACTGTCTTGGGACCAGTGACACTGAAGATGGCCTCATAGTTTTGGACAGTGCTTGGGCTACTGGCCCAGCAAATGCTTCCTGCCTAGAGGCTTCTCTGTTCTTCCAGATTGGCTGCTTTTCTTAACATTCGTGCCTACCCTGTTCTCCCAGTGGTTGCAAGAGCATTGATGTGAGGGCTGATGTCATGGTAAAGCCACCACCTGCTATGCAGGCATCCCATATGGGCGCCGAATTGTGCCCCAACTGCTCTACTTCTGATCCAGCTCTCTGCTAATGGCCTAGGAAAAGCAGCAGAAGATGGCTCAAGTATTTGGGCCCATACCACCCGCGTGGGAGACCCAGATGAAGCTTCTGGCTTCTGGTTTTGGTCTGTCCCAGCCCTGGCCATTGCGGTCATCTAGGGAGTGAACCAGTAGATGGAAGATAACTCTCTCTCTGTCTCTCTCTTTCTCACTCTGACTTTCAAATATATAAATAAATCCTTTTAAAAAGAGAACAGTGGTGTGGGGTTGAGTTTGACTGGGGGAGTTAAGGAGATGTTAGTTAAAAGATGCAGGAGTTCATGTACACAGGAAGAATTTCAAGAGATTTATTGTGTATCCTGGTGACTGTTGTTAATAGCAACATGTTGTATTCTTGAAAATTGCTAAGAGATTAGATTTTTTTTTTTTTTTTTGACAGGCAGAGTGGACAGTGAGAGAGAGAGACAGAGAGAAAGGTCTTCCTTTTGCCGTTGGTTCACCCTCCAATGGCCGCCGCTGCAGCCGGCGCACCGCGCTGATCCTGGCAGGAGCCAGGAGCCAGGTGCTTTTTCCTGGTCTCCCATGGGGTGCAGGGCCCAAGCACCTGGGCCATCCTCCACTGCACTCCCTGGCCATAGCAGAGAGCTGGCCTGGAAGAGGGGCGACCGGGACAGAATCCGGCGCCCCAACCGGGACTAGAACCCGGTGTGCCGGCGCCGCAAGGTGGAGGATTAGCCTATTGAGCCACGGCGCCGGCCCAAGAGATTAGATTTTTAGTGTTCTCATCACAAAATAATGTTAAGTATGTGAGGAGAGTCATATGTGAGTTCACTCTTTGTAGCCATTCCATAATGCATAGTGTTTCAAAATATTGTGCACACCAGAAATAAATACAATTTTTATTTGTCAATTAAAAACCGTGAAAAAAGAACATCAGTGTCAACTTTAACTCCTCTCCTTTTCTGCAGCCTCCCATGTGATGTGTGACTGGCTCCAGCCAACTCCTATCTTCTGAACACATTAAACATATCCCAAAGCCAGCCATGTCTCTCCACTGCTGCTGTCCTGCTGCAGGCCCTGGCGCCTGTCTGGACATGCCACAGCCGCCTAACTCATCTTGCTGCACTGCAGTTACCTGTGTTGTCCATTCTGCTTGCAGCAGCTGCAGTGACTGTGGTCAGTCTCTCTGATCATGTGTCTCGTCTCCAGACCTGCGATAGGTTCCCATCTACCTCAGAATAAAAGCCAGACTCCTTCCTGTGAGACCCAAATGATGCGATGCACTGTCAGCTCATCACCCACTGCTCGCTCCCTTCATCACTCCATCTACACTGACCTCATTTACTCTCAGTCATGCGTGGAACACAAACATGCTCTGAGGCCAGCCCTTCTGTGGCCTGGGATGCATTCCCTACACTCACCTGGCCTGCTCCCACCTCACTTCCTTTGGCCAGCTCGGTAGCAACCCTCTCAGGTAAGCCCTTCCTCCATCCCTAAAACTTCACCTGCTCGTCACCAGTTCATGGCATACTACTTCACCATTTTCCTTAACACCCATCACCTAATTTTGTATCTATGTGTATCTCTCTCTCTCTATATATATATGTTTGTATATATATTATATTTAAGTATACATATGTATAAGTATGTGTGTATACACACACACACACACACACAACACAGATGTATGTTTATTTTCTATCTCCCTGCTAGCAGGAGCACAGAGATCATGGTGTGTTGATTCTTGCTATGTAACAACACATAGTAAACTCTTGGTTTATATCTGCTGAATGTTGACAACACATGCATGAAATACAAAGTTCAAAAGGCACAGAGCAAAAATGTCCATTCCTTTATTTTTTTTAACTTTTATTTAATGAATATAAATTTCCAAAGTACAGCTTATGGATTACAATGGCTCCCCCCTCCCATAACTTCCCTCCCACTGCAACCCTCCCCTTTCCCGCTCTCTCTCCCCTTCCATTCTTATCAAGATTCATTTTCAATTTTCTTTATATACAGAAGATCAGTTTAGTATACATTAAGTAAATATTTCAACAGTTTGCACCCACAAAATACTGTTTGAGTACTCGTTATAGCATTAAGTCTCAATGTACAGCACGCTAAGGACAGAGATCCTACATGAGGAGTAAGTGCACAGTGACTCCTGTTGTTGACTTTACAAATTGACACTCCTGTTTATGGCATCAGTAATCTCCCTATGCTCCAGTCATGAGTTTCCAAGGCTATGGAAGCCTTTTGAGTTCACCGACTCTTATCTTATTTAGACAAAGTCATAGTCAAAGTGGAAGTTCTCTCCTCCCTTCAGAGAAAGGTACCTCCTTCTTTGAAGACCTGTTCTTTCCACTGGGATCTCTCTCATTTAGGTGTGTTTGTTTGTTTGTTTGTTTGTTTTTGCCAGAATGTCTTGGCTTTCCATGCCTGAAATACTCTCATGGGCTTTTCAGCCGGATCCGAATGACTTTAGGGCTGATTCTGAGGCCAGAGTGCTGTTTAGGACATCTGCCATTCTATGAGTCTGCTGTGTATCTCACTTCCCATGTTGGATTGCTCTGCCCTTTATTTATTCTATCGGTTAGTATTAGCAGGCACTAGACTTGTTTATGTGATCCCTTTGACTCTTAGTCCTTTCATTATGATCAATTGTGAACAGAAATTGATCACTTTGTCCATTCCTTTAGCCATGCGTCTTCGCTGCCTTGAAGCAGGGCTGTTGCTGGTTTTCCTGTATTTTCTAGAAATGTTCTATACATACACATTTAAGTCTGCATCTGTATCCATACCTGCAGCAGTGTCACACACAGGTTGTTTTTGATCTTTCTTCCTTTACTTGGTCTCTTGGCAATCCTTTTTCATCAGACATGGAGAACGGCTTCGATCTTTTTAACGTTGGCTTATTATGTAATTGTAGAAACAAGCACATACTGTTGCATCAGTCCCCTGTTGATGAATTTCTGGGCAGCTCCCAGTATTTTGCTCTCACAGCCATGACTGTAATAAATAAAGCAATGCTTGCATCATTTCTCACAAATGCAAGTGTCTGTGGATGGATTCCTAGAAGTGGAATTGTGTTGGATTACTTTTTAAAAAAATCAATGCTTGGCAAGTTCAGCTTTCTTGAGAGAGGTATTCATGGCAGTGCTGATCCAGGGGGTAATGGTGCTACTGTGTCTCATTATGTCAGAATTAAAAATCGACTCATTATGTAGTTAATGGAGACTTGCAATGATTGCTAAAAAGAAAGCTCAGCCCCTCCCACAGATACCATGAGTCTCAGAGGTCGTAAATGGCAGAGCTTCAAGAGATGATTTTCAGGGAATAGCAGAAGACCTAATTTCCTTTAAAAACAGCCTGAAGGTGAGGCCTTAACTTCTTCACTACCACCGTCTGTAAGTTGGATTTTGCCTGTTGTCTCACCAGAGATTATTTTCTCTCTTCTTTTTTTTTTTTTAAATTTTTAAAATTTATTTGACAGGTAGAGTCATAGATAGTGAGAGAGAGACAGAGAAAGGTCTTCCTTCCGTTGGTTCACTCCCCAAATGGCCGCCACGGCCGGCGCTGCACCAATCTGAAGCAAGGAGCCAAGTGCTTCTTCCTGGTCTTCCACGCGGGTACAGGGGCCCAACGACTTGGGCCATCCTCCACTGCCCTCCCGGGCCACAGCAGAGAGCTGGACTGGAAGAGGAACAACCGGGACTAGAATCCGGCACCCATATGGGATGCCAGCACCACAGGCGGAGGATTAACCAAGTGAGCCACAGTACTGGCCCTATTTTCTCTCTTTGTATGCAGTTGGACTTGGTGATGATGTGTGGACCTAATAGAGCTTGTTCTACAGCAAAAGGCTGAGCAGAGAAAGGGGAACCCCAGAGTAGCTGCCATGTTATGCTTGGTGTGATTTTCTGGATGTGACGGTTTTTCTTTCTGCAGCAAAGGGATAGGAGTACTCGCCTGCACAGGACTGTCCTGGGCATTTTCTATGCATTTATTTAAAAATACTTACTACATAGCACCCAGGTGTAAGGCTCCTCTAGGCTCTGGGAGTGCGGACTTGACCAGCATTCACGACATGGGTATTCTTGGTACTGTATCTGCCACAGAGCAGGACCTCCATCTGTGGAGGCGTTTGGAAGTCGCCATCCTCAGAGGGCCATGGGCACTTGTTCTGTGTGGGTGAGTTGGAGTGCAGGGGGCATAGCTGAGTGTGCCCTGGGGGGTGAGGTTTTCAGGAAGGGAAGGTGGTTGAGTGCAGGCAGTTTTCCAGGAGAGGACACATCGTGGGAAAGGCGAGAGGTGGGGGAGGATCGGGGTGTCTGCAGCACTGAGGATCCTGGCCCCCGTCCCCAGCGGGCCAGCTTCCTGCCCTGCTGTCACACTGGCTCCCAGACTCTCCTCTGCCCCTCACCAGGTGAATTACAGACTGTGTGGCTCTCAAACTATGTGGTTTCTCTCCTTGCTGTGACCTCAGCTGGAGCAGGTCTGACTCATTGCTCTCCACATCCTACTGCTGAGCTTCCTTCCACACAGAGCCCACGCACTTCCTCCAATCCTTTGCACTCTGTGACCTGAATATTTTAGCAAAATGCCCACCGTAGGCCGACTTTGGCTCATGTGTGTTCTTTGTCTTTGCTGATGTTTTTTAATCATTCTCTTTTGACTTGATGAATGAGTCTTGGCTTCTCACAACTTTCCTGAAGACCCAGGGTAAAAAAAACATCCTTTCCGGTAGCTATAGCAGTTGTGAGGGAAAAAATGAGCCTCCTCGATAGTCAATAAATCACTTTGTCACCTTAATCTTTTATTGATCTCAATAAAAGTTGTATTTTGTTTCTTAACAAAAATCCACCAGGGAAGACATCCCATACAGGTGGGGTACAATGAAAGTAGCAGTCAGGCCATCACCTCCTATGGTTATTTATGGGAGAGCAATGGATTTGGAGGGGCAGAGAGGGGGGCAAGAGGCTAAGAAACCATTCTCGCAAGTGATGCATCATATTTTAAAAGACACACTTGACTCCAGGTAGACCACTCACAGACGAGACTCTGCCGCTGTATTTTATGCAGACTTTTGTAAACAGGTCATAAACATCTTGCTTCTCCAAGCCAGGGAAGCCGAAGCTCTCTGCTGCTTGCCCATAGTGCATCTGTGCAGTTGGTTAAATTTAGAACGTGGCCATCACCGGAGTCCAAGCCAGCTCTCTCTCTAGGGGAGGGTTATCAAGGTCGGTTACTCACAGAGGAAGGGGGAACATTTTGTCAGGTCTTGGAATCAAACTTTTGTTAAGGTTTGGAATAAATAGATTTTCCCCTCTGTAGAGATGTAAAGAAAGCCCAATAAAAAGTGGCCTTCCCTGTTAATGTTTGTGTCTTGTTCATATCCCTCCAGGGAGAAGCAAAGGGAGGGTTTGGTGATTTGGGTTAAAGTAAGAGAAAGTCGTAAGCCAGAGCAGTGCCTACACACAATGCTTTTCTCTCTTGCCTGTTATCTGTGTGACTCAGTTCTGTTGTTTGTACCAGGGCTTTTTCTGCAGGGCACTAGGGTTTCCATTTTCTCCCTGGGTTCTGAGAGTTTGATGGCATAGTGTCACCACAGTATGAGTGTGAGTCAGGCAAGGTGTCTGGCTTCAAGGAGCTTCCATTCCTGGGTAAAACAAGATGTGATGGAAGCATAAAGCTTGGGGCCTACCAGGTACCCAACGCTTGGAGGCTGAAATGTGTTTCCATTTTCTTCATTGGATTGATGGCTGTCATAGCACCTCTGGGCTCAAAAATTATGTGTGTGTATGTGTGTGTGGCAATGAGGTCCCTGTCGGAGCCACCTCCTGAAGAGATTAATGCAGCTGTCATGGGATCCATGTACCAATACACTTTCTCTTTAAGGAAAGACAGGAAGCAAGTGATTTCCAAAGAAGGATTTTGGTATAGCTGTTTAGTAATAACTAACATAAAATGAGTGCTATCACTGGGCAGTCACCATAGGATTCTGTAAATAGCAGGCATCATTTATTGTGTGTTTTTTTGTGTGTGTGCAAAGAATTTACCTAAGAGCTTTTCATGTGTTCATCTTGAAATCTTCCTAAAAACCCTTGGTTGTAGGTTCAGCTGTCATCCCTATTTTACTGTGGCACTAAGAGGCTGGGGAGCAGTGCCCAAAGTCTCCCCCCAGTGAGAGTCCAGATCCATGGTCCGTGCTGTATTATTCACACTCTGTGATCCTCATTCTTCCTGAGGTCGCCTCTTGCTAGAGTGAGTTCAAGGTCTTACCGATTATAATTCCCAAACCAGGCGTGGAAGATGCCCTGATACCCATTTCGTTAATCTGGGATGTTGGATGGGAACACACTTACAAACAACTAATTTTGATTTCCTTGGATCAGATGAACCTCACATTCCAGGAGCACTGGATGCATCCTTGCAACTGGGCTTCTGTGTGCTTGTCCCTTAAGCACCTCCGGCTGTGAAGAGGGAAAGTCTCCAGCAGGACCTACCCAAGCATCAGATGGAGGCAGTTTTGAGCTGGCCCTGAGCGTTACGCTCAAGCTGGAGTGCGTGATCCCCTGTGCTGTCTCCTCTTTGCTACCGGCAGTAGGATGGGCCATGCAGCTCATTAGCATATATTGCTTGGGATAGGTAGAGAATGGGGAAATGTCTTTAGAAGATTTTACTTGTCCTTGCCCATCCATATGCAACAGTTTATCCTTCCGTAGATTTTGGAAAGCTCAGGTCTGCGTACATTCAGAGAAATATAAAGCAATATATAAAACAAAGAGTGTTGTTAGCAAAACAGATGCAGCGTTAATTGCATTTGTGAAAGCAGCATAAATGAAAGAATACATTTAGTAGAAAATTCTTTTATGAGCTCAGATTTTGCAAAGCTGGCTTCTCTGAAAAGGTAAAGAAAAAAAAATAACACAGTTACTAGAATTAGAACTTTTAAAAATCATTTAAATTGATGCTAAGGGAGCCAATGATTTTCATTCAGATTTTTTTTTTCCATTTGACAAATATTTGCTGAAGGTCTAAGTCCTGCCAGAGCATGTGATCGATGCTTTTGATAACAAAGAGTATCTCACTCTTGTCTTCAAGGGGCTCCAAGTTTAAATGCCTAATAAATATTTAGGGAAGTGGGGTGGGAGGTAGAGGGACAAGAGGGGATTCTGTAATATTTGGGGATATTGTTGTCACAGCTGAGAAGAGGGTGCTATTGGCAGCAAGTCGGTAGAGGCTCTGGAGGTTGCTATGCTTCCTACAGTACACAGGATGGTCCTCACAACGGGAAATCATTTGGCCCCAAACGCTAACAGTGTCAAAGTTGAGAAATTAATGAGATCTACAGTTAGGGCATGCATGTTATATAGGAACACAGAAAGAGGGCAACAAATGCAGGTATTGGGAAGGTTTTTAGGACCAGTGTGGCTTGATAGATAAGAGCCTCCGTGGATGTGCAGAGGCCTAGCTGTATACAAGAACAAGGTAGATTCAGGCTTAGCACGTTGCATGTGGAGTGTTTGGGGGCAGGAGAAAGCCATTGGGGTGACATTGTAAAGGCTTTTCAATGCCGTAATTAGGACTTAGGAGACTTCTGTTAAATCAGGGGTCAACAAACCCCGACCCAAGGACAGAGTCCTTGTTTTTGAATAGCCCATTAGCTGAGAATGGTTTTCCATAGAAGGGCATAATATTTTGTGGCATGTGAAAATGATATGCAATTCAAATTTCAGTGTCCAAAAGTGGAGTTTACTGGAACATAGCCGTGCTCATTTGTTTATTTATGGTCTGTGGCTGCTTTTGCATTATGGCAGCAGAATTACGTAGTCGTGATAGATAGAGACTGTGTGACCTGCAAAGCTAGGAATAGTTACTACCCGGCCCTTTATAAAAAAAAAGTTAGTTGACGCCTGAGTTAAGAGAACAGAAGACCATGTGATCACTTTGCAGAAACCTCGACCACCGCAGTTTGCAAGATGACCTAGAAGCTGACAAATCTTGACTGAAAAACTTGCTCATCCAATCAAGGTATTTGTTTATTAAGGCGATGTATCAGTCAGGATGTGCTAGGCTGTGCTGGGGAAACAAGCAAACCCATAGAGCTTTGGCTTCCGAAGCTGGTTTCTCGCTGCTAATTATGTTCACCGTAGGCTGGCTGGGGGTGTGCTCCTTGCCATTTTCACACCAGGACCCAGGCAGAGGCCTCTCTTTGGAATATTTCAGCTGTTGTGGCAAGCAGAGGGAGAAACAGATAGAGTGAGTCACACTCTGGCTTTGCATAGTTACAGCTCAGAGACGCATACATGCTTCCAATTTCATTCCATTTGACAAAGCAGGACTTGGTGCTTCCTTGGCTTGGCAAGGCAGACAGAGATGGATCTCCTCCCGCGGGTTAGACACCACCGGCAGTAGTGGAACTCACAGAGATGAGGACACTGGGCCTCTTGCCATTGCAGAGGTAGAGTGGTGGGGACGAGAGTGAGAGGCAGAGTCCCAGGGACTCTTGGGTGCCTTGCTGTTGGTGAATGGGTGGAGGATAAGCTGGTGGATTCGTTTGGAGCAAAGCGGCTTTGGGGTGTCCATGGGAAACTGAGGTGTGGGAACCTCATTAGGAAGCTGTGGACATAGGTCTGAATCTCAAAACACGTGTAAGAAACTAGTGATTACTCTAGATTTTTATTTCCCTTGTGTTAGTAGAAAGTGGTTCTCTTAAATGAGAGGATGCAATACAAAAGTGCTTAGCACAGTTCCAGGCACCAAAAAAAGTAATATTAATGTTTTTTTTTAAAACAATTATTCTTTTTCTTAAGAATCAGGTGGAACCATGGAAACAACTTGAAAGCCACTTTTGATTTACTTTGCCTGACTTTGGCCTTGTGGTCATCGCAGTAAAGCTGCCTAATAATACACACCTTGTCTGTTGTAGTAAGCTGGTGTTGCTGAGCACACACCGTGCTAACCTATATATCTGTACTTTACTCACAGCCACTCCTGGGTCCAGGTGCAGCACAATGCTATTAACCTGGAGCAGGCTTCTGAATAATTGGAATGCTATTTGGATTTGTATCTTTCTAGTAAAGGAAACAGTGAGTCTACCCTTACCCCAGTACTTGAGAACTCCCAGACTTAGGGGATATGGAATGTGCAGGAACAGGTCACAGGGGACCGTCTCTGCTGTGTCTTCCGCAGCAGGTCAGAGAGAGAAATACATGGTAGCCCAAACTGTAATACCCTTTGGTTTCCCTGGGAAGGAGGAATCTTCACCCATGGTAGAAAAAATGGGCTCAGAGCAATCTAATTCAACCAAGCAAAATTGATTAGAGATTTAGGTACCATAGACACTTGCCTATCAGTACTGGCTTTAACTTCCTAAAATTAATCAGTTCTGAGGACTAACTCCACTCAGTCATTCAACAAATATTTGAGTTCCCACTGTATCTTAGGCCACTCTTCTAGGGTTTGTGGAGTGAATGTTAAGTAAGACACATAAATTCCCTGCCTTTATTTTCTGGAGGGGGGTATATATAAGTGGGTAATAGACGTGCAGTATACTATTGGGTTATGATAATTCTCAGGAGAGAAGCGAGCAAAGCAGGGTGGAGGGTCTGTGTCATGTGGAACAGCAGTGTGCATCTGTGTGTGGGGTGCAAGTGTCTCTGTGGTGTCTCCAACAGGGCAGGCAGGAGAGCTCTCGCCGTGCAGGAACCGCGTAGGCAGAAGTCTGGGTGCGGGAGGATTGCACTGTGGCCGTACTGCAGGAGAACCTCTCCTATCACAGGGAAGGAAACCCACAGCAGTGCTGGCATAGGAAGATGTTTGCTGTGTTCTCAGATCAGCAGAGAGTCCTGTGTGACAGGGCCAGGCTGAGCTGATGGAGAGAGCTGGGAGATGAGGTCATAAAGAATGTCTAGGAGCAAGTCAAGGGAGGGAACCTGGATTTTACAAGGGCTGATGGGGGCCGGCGCCGTGGCTCACTAGGCTACTCCTCCACCTAGCAGTGCTGGCACCCCGGGTTCTAGTCCTGGTCAGGGCGCCGGATTCTGTCCCGGTTGCCCCTCTTCCAGGCCAGCTCTCTGCTGTGGCCCGGGAGTGCAGTGGAGGATGGCCCAAGTGCTTGGGCCCTGCACCCCATGGGAGACCAGGATAAGTACCTGGCTCCTGCCATGGAATCAGCGATGGCCGTGGTGGCCATTGGAGGGTGACCCAATGGCTAAAGAAAGACCTTTCTCTCTGTCTCTCTCTCACTGTCCCCTCTGCCTGTCAAAAAAAAAAAAAAAAAAAAAGGGCTGATGGGAAGTGACCAGAACATTGCAGCAGGAGACACAGTGTGAGCCTCGTTTCAGACGGACCTGGTCACCTTGACTGTCCAGTGCGGGGTGGGGGGTGGGTAGATCGTAGGATGGCAGAAGTGGAACCAAGGAGGCCAGCTTGGGGCTGTTGGGGTTGATCAATGACAAGGGTCATCATTGAGAAGGAGCAGTCTACTGAGTGGGGACCCACTTTGAAGGAGGAGTAAATACGAATTGCTGAGGCTTTGCAAGTGGTACATGGGAGAATGAGAGGCATCAAACATAACTGTGGCTTTAGACCAAACAACTGGTGCTGACAGCAACTATGGAGCAAGAGTAGGTTTTGTTGGTCAGGGAACCTGTAGCCCTCTATATAACCAGGGCCACATATCTAGGAATGACTTAAATCCTTGTGACACTTGACATTTTGCAAAAAACAATTTCGCATCAGGCATATGAGCTAGGCCAGGTAGATGCTGTTTCCATTTTGCAACAGAAAATAACTGAGGCGTAGAAAGACAAAGCCAGAGATAGTATAATAGTCAGGGCCATTTTAAAACACAAGACAGAAGTCAGCTCCAACTGACAGAAGCACAAAAGGAAACGTGTTGATTCTTGTGATTGGGGTATCTAAGCAGGGAGCTGGCTTTACTCACGGTTGGGGTTGACAGTGAGTACCGCGTGTTCTGGGGCTCTAGAAAGAGAAGTCGGATGACTCTGCGTGTGTATTCTTCTAGGGTGACCTCCCTTTCACTTGCTGAAAGACTGCACTAACGTCACGGGTAGGCCCATAAAAATGGAAGATTGAGTGTTCCGTGAGTGGGCTGACAGGGCCTAGTTTAATTCTGATCTGGGAGAGGGGAATCCATCGGAACCCTGTCACCTCACTGCCAGAAGAGATTGCCTTCTTCCTGCTCTTGAAGATAAAGAGCTGCCCGCTTCCCCGAGAAGCATTTTCCCCATAGCCAGTCACTGCCAGGCCTTCTGGAATAAAACTCTGGACCCAGCTCCAGCTGGAGTTGACTGTGAGGGAGACCAGTATGCTTCTGGGTTGGGCTTGGAAGGGTTCTTAGCCTTGGATTTCTGCCAGCCAGGAGTCATTCCTTAGGTCACCGGCTGCTGTCATTCCCTCTGCTGCGGCTCCTCCTGGGCCACAGAAATATCCTAAACCCTGTGCCGTGGGAGTTACTGGTGGCTTCTTGAGACGGACATTCTCATGTCTACTTCGTCTTGTCAGGTCTCTGGAACACCACAACTGGCTGGATTTCTTCTTGTCATTGACTGTTCCTCCCCAGGTTTCTTCGCTGGTCTCTCCTCTTCCTCATCCCCTCAAATTTAAAATACTGATACTCTTCAGGTATCATTCAAGGGTTGTGTTTCCCACTCTGTCTTGACACCCCCTGGATGACATCTTATCCATGCCATATGGTAGCCACTGTTGGTTGCTACCTGATGGTTTTGCTCACCTCTGTATTCATAGAATTCCCATTTGATTCAAGTCTAGATGGGGCACGTGCTCAGGGAAAGTGTGTGCCTCCTCCATTCCTAGTGGGTGATCTATGATAGGATCTGGGGCAGTCACAGTGACCACATTATCCTTCGCCCTTGTGATCCAGTTCTGGCCAACGGGGTCTTAAAGGAGGGTGAGGATTCTGGAGAAGTGTTTTACTCATGCTCAGTAATTTCAGCCATCTTGAACCTTTGCACAGCCCTGAGGAGCTGAGGACCTAAGGGGGGGGGGTCTTTCCTGGACGTTGACCATTGTTCCCCATGTTCTCCAGTGGGTGGGACTTTGGCTCTTGTTTCAAGAGCCCAGGCCCATGTCACTTCCTGTCTGTAGCTACCCCTTCTGTCCCTCCCAGGTTTTTGGTCTTCTCCCCTCGGGAAAAGTGCGTCACACACTTAGCCGTGTCATGGAACCCATCAGGCTTTATTGTGTTTGTGTTTTCTTCTACATCTTTGAGCTTTTACAGGGCAGAGATGCTGGCTTATTCACTGTTGAAACCATGCCAGTGGGTGCTGCTCTACCTGGCAGGAAGAAAGCGTCCAATCAGAGTGATGAGCAGAGGGACCCAGTGCAGTAAGAAGGGAGGGGTGCTGTTGACAAGTCAAGGACCCAAACAAAACGGGGGAAAGTGGGGATTCCTTTCCTGTTGTTTACAGTGTGTCCACAGTCTTCAGGGCCCTGCTTGCTCTCATCCCTGATCGCTTCCCTACCTTCAGTTTGCTGCTCGAGCCCACACTAATGGAAGCTTCGTGTTTCGAGCTTACACATGTTACGTTTTTCCAGACAGCTGTCTTTTCTGCTGTAGCACATTACTTGAATTTTCTGCCCATTTTGTTCACCTTCTTGAAACTCCTGAACATCTCTCAAAACCCTATTCCAACATCACCTTTTTAGGATGCCTCTGTAGGCCACTCTCGAACACTTTATCTGTGCCTTGGACCTAATTTCTGGTTGGTATTTGTGTCGTGTGCTGCCTCTGCTTCTTATTCAGAACTGCCGATTCTTCTAGTTCAGGATTCTGTCTTCTTCACAGGTGCATTTCCACGCGTAGTGCGGAGTCCGGCACAATGTGGATTACAATGGTGCTGGCTTGACTGAGCTGAACGTCTTGCTTCCAAATTCCGATGAGGCTGCTTCTGATGTGTCCACTCAGAGTCTGTTGCTAAAGACTCCAGGCTCCAACCAGCACCAGTGGGCCTTCCGATAGTCAAACAGCAGCAGTAATAACCTGACGTCTTGAATACTTAATGCGTCAGCATCATTTCCAAGCCTGTCAAGTGTTATCTCATTTCACCTATGCGTGCATAGGTGCTATAGGTATCTGCATATTTCAGATGAGGCCTAGAAGGGTTAAGTAACTTGCCCAAGGTCACAGAACCAATAAGGATTCCAACTCAGATAGTCTGAGCCTGAGTCGGGTACACTTTGGGAATTGATAGCTCATTCCAACCCGTTGTCAGTGCTTCGGCCATATTTCCTGTGGCCTTGTCCCAGATCTTTGCAGCAAAGCTTTTAAATTCAGGAGGCTGCTGGACTTGCTCCTCCCTCCGCTGGCTGCAGAGAGCACGCCAGTGTACGTCGCCGAGAGCCTGTGGCACGGTCTTCAATCTTTTCCACACTCAGCCACTTCCAACCTTGACCTGAGAGTCGGGAAGACGATCCTTATGGGGCTGTTACTCAGAGGAAAATTGAAATGGTCCCTGTGGGAGACTGCAGGATTTTAGTTCCAGTCTTCTAATTTCAGATCAGCCTAGAGAAAAGAACCGTGCTAGCAGCCCGATCCGCAAAATTAGGTGAGCTCCGTTCTTTGCCTCTCTTAAGAAATATGGGCGCTGCTCTAAAAATCTTTTTTTAATCTCCTCTCTGGTCCATGTAACAGGAAATTGGTCTCTGCCATAGGCCAATAAATCTCCAACTTTTTATTGAATATTAAAGAAAGACTTCAAGTCAAGTTCAAATCTCTTTGCTTGGAGCTTCTTACATAACGCTGCAGCTCCGGTACCCCAGGTCACAAAAGCTTTAAAAAGAAGGAGAAAAATGGAAGAGCTCTTCAGGTCAGTAGCCCCCAGGGACCCTTTCTTTTCCTTAGAAATAATAGCCTATTACTCAAACATCTTAAACAAGGCATTCCCTCTCTGGCTTGCACATTATAATTGAGACGAGGGGGACTAACAAACGGAAGTCTCCGGATGCATCTGAAACGAGTGTGCAGCCTCTCTCCGAAGGCAAGTTGGTCAGTGGCTGGCCCTGAAATAACTAGGGCCCATGGCGAATGGCGGGGGCCCTGCCCGGCCACCCTTTCAGGACAGAGCCGCTCATTTCCCTGCAGCTGAGAGTGTTGGGGGCTGGCCGGGCTCAGCTGAGGGATTCCCTGGGAGACACTCTTGTCCTGAGAAAGGGTCCCTGCTCAAGGTCACACACTGTCCCCAGGAGCAGCCTAAATGCAGTAACTGGACATCATGGGTGGCCAATAGGGGCTGGTCTCCTTGCTTCAGTGAGACAGCTCAGAAGGCCAAGCTGGCCCTACAGTCCCTGGGGTTGACTGAAGCCTTTGTGGGGGGCCACAGTGCCTCTGCCTCCCCTCCATCTTCTGTATTTCTTACTCTTGCAAGTGCTGATTCGTCTGGCCATGGCAGACCTCCGTGTGCAAATATCAGACTCTGTTTCCCTGGGGTACCCATCCTAACTTAGAACTTTAGGCACCAGAGCCTTTGGGGAAAGGTGTACGTCTCGGTTGGTGAGGTACCATTTTTATACCACTTAACACATGCATACAAACACCTTTTTGTGAATATGGAAATAGAGGCATGGGGAGGACAAATACCAATTTCAGAAGGATGTTTACTTTTTTGGTGGGAGGCAATGGAGAGGAAGAAAAGAGGGCGGAGTAGGAGCACACATAGGCTTCAGGCCTCTTGGTAAAATTTGGATTCATAGCCCAGGTTATGGCTGCATGGATATTTATTGTATTATTGGTTATGTGTTTTTGGAGGTCAGAAGATGAATAAATGTGGAATATGAGACATTTTTGGAGCTGCAGACAGGGAATCTTTCTCTTCCACTTAAGAGCCGCAAGACTACAGGCAAGCAGCTCAGTGTCTCTGAGGCCGCGGCTTTGTAGCCAACAGAAAGCCACTCCAGCTGACTCCCATACTCTGTAGGAGATGGAAGATCCCACCCAACGGTGGACGCGGAGACATCTCCCTCCACCCCCAGGGCTTTAGAGCCTCTTGTAGGTCTACTCCCGTCACTGTGTTTCTTATTCCCCTTGGCTTACGGGCGAGTTGTCTCATCAGTTGCATCATTCACTTTACACTCTCCACTCTGTCATGAACTTTCCACTTCAAGTTCCTGGTCCCCAAATCTAACTGCAGATTCCAAGGAGGTAGATCTCCTTGGCTTTAGCTGAGGATGAGCTACCTTGGCACTGAGTTCTGACCTGGATTCTAATCTGCTGCAGGTGGTGGCCCTGGTGGATAGGGCTGGAGTATGGATCCATCGTATCTTTGTAAGATACTGTGTGCTTTTATGAGGATTTTCCAGAAAAACAGAATCCCTACATGGACAATCAACACATGGACGAAAACCTTGCATTGCTTAATGCTAGGGATACATTCTGAGAAATGTGTTGGAAGGTGATTTTGTTGTACGAACATCATGGAGTGACCTATACAAACTAAGATTCAAGACACCAGCATCATTAAGTGATATGATCTCATGGGACCACCATCATTTATGTGGTGTGTTACTGAGATATGTGGAACATGACTCTCTTTCTCTATTTCTCTCTCTCTTAAACACACACACAAGAGGGTGTTATGTAAATATCAGCGACTACAGATGAGGGCAGATTCTTGGGTAAGAGGACAGAGGTAGACAGATACCCCCAGACATGTCTCAGTGCAAATACTTATCATTCCTCTGCAGAGACTTTGTGTAGCTGAATTAAAATAGTGAATATCATAAATTAAGGCTTGGCATTAGAAGGTGCCAAACATTAGTACACTTTGTTTCTATGCATTGTCACATTGGTATAGTTCACATTCAAGGTTATGTGAGTAACAGTTAAAAGAATGGAGAATCTATTCAAAAAGCTAAAAATAGGTTTACCTCATGATCCAGTTATCCTGCTGTTGGGTCTGTATTTGAAGGAACTCTTTTCATATGCTGATTTTATTTGCTTTGATACATATCTACCTCCACATGCACTCCCATGTTCATTGTGGCACCATATGCAATAGCCGAGACACAGAATCAACCTAAGTGCCCACGAATAGATGAATGGAATCAGAAACTGTGATATAAATACACAGTGGAGTATGAGTCATCCATAGAAAACTTGCAACAAAATGGATGGAGCCAGAGATCATTATGTTACCTTAAATAAGCTAGACACTGACAGACAAACACAGCATGTCTCCTCTCATATGTGGAAGTTAAAGGAATAGTCATTCTGAAGTTAGAATGCTGATTACCAGAGACTTGGAAATATGGGGGGGAGTGAGTAGAGGGAGGATGAATAACCAGTGCCCAGTCTGCTAAAAGTAACGAGTTTGTGTTCCACAGCAGAGTGGGACAACTGCAATTCACAGTAACACATCATTTACCATAGAAGAACTGCGAGCCAGAGTCTGGTAGACTCCAAACACAAAGAAAAGATAAGGCAATGGAATTCCAGTTGGCTGCTTTGTTGGGTTAACACTTGTATATGTGTTGAGATATTGCACTGAACCCAATAAAAAGGCACAAGCATTGCAAGTTAGTAAACTTTTCTTAAAAAATAATTTTAAAAAATAAAACGAGATTTGAGAGTCAGATGTTCAGGACTCAGATTCTGCCTTCATCACTTCCTGTCTGATAAACAAATGTAATGTCTTTGGGCTACAGGTTTCTCATTTGTTAAGGAGAGATGATGACAATAGGGTTCTAGAGAAGAGGAATGAGATGATTTATGTAATACGCTTTGATGGTGCAGTCTCTTGTTGAACCATGATTTTTACTATTGTCTATAAGCTTGTGAATCAGGAAAATATAACTTGGATAAAGAATTCATATGCTGATGAAACTTGGTCACTGTCACCAGAGTCCCTCAAATCAACCAGGGACACTTTGACTGGAAATGTCCTGGGGAGCCCAGATACCCTCCAGCTCCATCCCACTCTCGTTTAATTCCTGGCCTTCCACATGTCAGATAATGGGTGAGACTCAGTTCCCACTGCCCAGTTTAAAAACTTACTCTGAAACGGGCAGGGAAAGCAAAATATCCACCCCTTGCCATCAATAAGCCAGACTTAGTCACTCCCCTCTCATTCCCTCTTGAGTCTACAGAGAAAAGCTTCAGAGACTGGTTGGTCAACATAGGCTATCCAGTATATAAACCTCTAAAAACAGTGTCTGATGTACAATAATTGCTACAGAATTATTATTACTGTTGTTGTTATTGCCATTTTTTAAAAAAGATTTATTTATTGGAAAGTCAGAGTTACACAGAGAGAAGAGAGGCAGAGAAAGAGAGGCCTTCCATCTGATGGGTCACTCCCCATTTGACTGCAACGGCTGGAACTGTGCCGATCTGAAGCCAGGAGCCAGGAGCTTCTTCGGGTCTTCCACATAGATGCAGGGTCCCATGGGTTTGGGCCATCCTCTACTGCTTTCCCAGGCCATAGCAGAGAGCTGGATCGGAAGAGAAGCAGCCAGAACTAGAACCGGCGCCCATTTGGGATGCTGGCACTTCAGGCAAGGGTGTTAACCCACTGAGCCACAGCGCCGGCCCCAATTATTGCCATTATTACTATTATCTTCTATACTGTGCCCCATAAACAGGTACAATTATTTTGAGTCAATTGAAAAACAAAATGAAAATGAAAATTCTCTTCTCTCAGGGTCTTATGTCATCTTTAGGTCCAGCTTGCTTAGTCCTGCTGGCCTTTGAGTATCGGTTCTTGTTGCTTGGTTGTCTCTGTGACTCCCTTGTCACCATTTCTCTCTGTTCCTGTCCCCAGCCTGGCAGGACCATCTCTCGTTCCAGCCCTTTGAACCAAGCTTCTAACTCTCCTAGAGGGAAGAGACATGGAGCTGTGGACACAAAAAAGTTAGAGGGTCAGGCACCTGCAAGCTAGCTTTTGTGGGGAGGGAGAGGCATTCCCTAAAACTGGCTCCTGCAGAGTAGCTCAGTTTCCAGGGGGCTTTCAGAAGCTGTTACTTACCGTCCTCTCCCGAAGACGTAACCCAGAACAGACCAGACGTGACTGCAAGATCAGGTGACCCACACTGAGGGCCAGGCTTACTGCCTTCCTAGGAGGGGCCTGCTGAGCCCCGAGCCTCCCCATCCAGACTGTTCTGTAGGATGCAGCCCCTCCTCCACCAGCCGCAGTAACTTGTTTGACATGACCCGGATTCTAAAGAAGTATTCTGCTTCCAGTGCCCTCCCCTCCCCCAAAAGCGAGTTATTTGTCAGATCCCAAATGGTCCGCAGCTGATGGATGGGGGGTGATTTCTCCATCAGCACACCTTGGAGCCCCAGAGCTAACCCTCTGACAGCGTTAGCATAAAAGATTTACATTTATGTTACGAGGGCCACACAAGAATAATAATTTTAAGATACATTGCCTTGGCTGCTGGTGCACCCTGGGAAATCTAGCAGCGGCAGGCGCTCAGCCGCTCTGTAATTACAAAATGGCAGTGCAGGAGAGGGTTTTTGGAGACAAGCAGCTAGAGACCAAAGCCATCTGCATGCCTTGGCGGATTGAAATTACAGTAATATATGAAGACATTACCTGAAAAACCCGGCACCATTTAAATGATTTACTCTTCAGCTCCAGCAAGCTTTAATTTAAGGATAAAGTCATTCAGAAAGCTAATCTGATAGGGGAGGCATTATTTCACACAGTTAAGTTAATTTACAGTAGCTGATTGTTGTGGTTGCTTTTGGTATTATTATCTTCCTACAAACAGCTGATCTGCCAGACAGAAGCAATATACTGCTTAACACAGTGTCTTAATTCAGCAGGCAAGCGATCTGTGATAAAGGTTTGTTTATAAGCAATAATAGGAAAGTCATTTTGAGGCCATGCTGATAACACTGATGAGAAATATTTTTTAAGGGGAAAACACGCAATTAAATAAATAAATGAGTCGGCGAGCCCGCAGGTGTGGGTCTGTCTAGAATCTCATCCCATGAGGTTCTTGTCTGCTGGTGGGACCCCCGCCCCTTGTTGACGAGTTTCCTGCCTGCTGGTCTGTCGTGTGGTCCTCTGCATGTTTACTGCAAGGTGTCTCTGTGCCTGGCAGCTGCTTCCTTGTCACCACACTGACTTCGCTGCCAAGCCTTTGAGAAAATCACATCTTGGGAGCCCAGTGCATTCAGGTGTCTGCTTTCTAAGGAAAAAGTCGGCTTTAAGGTGTGTGTTTAATGAGTGTTTCACCCCCGGGAGTCTCGGGGTATGGGGTGTGCGCGGTTACGGGTGTAGAGGCAGGAAAGCCTCAGAAAGAGGGCATTTGCAAGGGGGCTTGCAGGTGAGGTGGTGGGTGAAGCAAATGTTGCTGTTTACTTTGCAAAACTAGGAAGGAGGATTGTGTTTTACGGGTGCTGAGATGATTCAGGAGCTCTATTAGCAAGAGCAGGAGCATTTGTCTAATGGATTTGCCTTCATCTGCCTAGGACTGTTTTCTTTAAAGACAAACAGTTTCCTGTCACCTTATGAGTTTATCTCAATAGGGGAGGCGTAACTTTTGGAAAGGGCTGAGGAAATGCAACCCACAAGGATGTGGAAATCCCTTGCCCAGTGGTCTGAAAGGAGTTCATAGGATAAGCATCTAAAAAAACACGAAACACAAAACAAAAACATTCCACCGATTCTTAAAGCTGAAAGTCCAGCTGTCCCTTGTTGAGCTTTGGCTGTGGACCAGGCTGTGTTAGGTGTGTATTACTCCAGCTTATAGAGGAAGAACCCAGATACAGGTGGTGTTTATCAAATAGAGCATGCGGAGGTCCCTCTGAAGTCACCAGCTCCTTCTCTTCTGGAGTGGGATCCCTTCCTGCTTTCCACCTCTTCCTGAATGTCAAGTCTCCCCCTCAACAAACAGTCTCTTTTCTCTTCCTTATCAGACCTCATACTAGGACAGACACCAGCTTTTAACCTAGAGCAAGCTTTTCAAATAACTGTCAACAAAGGCAGTTGTTTCTTCAGATGAACTTTCATGCCTTTTGCTAAAAAAAGACTTCATATAATTGTCCCAACTACCTTGCACAGAGTGGCACGCACTAGGTATGCATAAATGTCAATTCTTTTGCCCCTTAAGAAGGCATAAGACAGACAGAAAAGTCAAACAAAGGGGCAAAGGACCCTGATACTAGAGAAGAACCCAAAGGGAGGAGGAAATGGCTTCCTTTGCGTATGAATGGTTGTCACAGGTTCCAGTGAGATTTCCATCAGTGGGGGCTGTAGGCTTTAAGGTTTGGTTCCAGTTCAAACACCTCTCCTCAGCCTTCAGGGGAGCACCTGGATCTGGGGAGGAAAGGCCAGCTGCATAGATCCCCAGACCCAGTCAGTCCTCTGGGTTGTACACGATTGGTCCAAGTGCATGCTAGTTTGTTTTCTGGCCTGATGATCTGCAAGGAAGACAGCATGTGACACAGTATGAGAGAACTTAGGATGGCCAAGCTGTTCCTAGAAAAAATGTATTCTCCCCCTGCGGGAGGGATACAGGTGCCTTCCCCAATATATCATCCCTTCCCAACCTGTGCTCCTTCCAGCCAGGTGTCGAACCACACTGATCACTCACCAGCGTTTCAGGATGGGTGTCGTGGAGCACTGGGTTAAGCCACCACTTGGGATGCTTGCACTGCATAACCAAATGCCTGGGATGGAATCCCACCTCTGCTTCCAATCCTACTTCCCGCTAATGCACACGTTGAGAGGCAGCATGTGATGACTCAGGTACCTGAGTCCCTGCCACTCATAAGGGAGACCCGGGTGGAGTTCCTGGCTTGTGGCTTTGGCTGGACCCAGCTCCAGCTGTTGCAGGCCTTTCGGGAATGAGCCAGTGAATAGGAGATCTCTTTTACTCTCTGTCTCTCTGTGTTGCTCTCCTTTTCAAATAAATGAAAACAAATAAGCCAAAAATAAAACCCAAGATCAACTGTCTCTGTACTATATTGTAAGCTTTGTGAGGGTAGGTTGTCTTTCATATACACCATCGTTTCTGCAAGGTTTAGCTCTGTTTCTGGCATATGGCCACCACCCATTTTTCCCACTCCCAAACATTCTTCTATAGAGATGGATCAGAAATTCCTGAAAGGATGCATTTGTTTATCCCCGACTTCCCCTTACCTCCCACCATCCCATGAAACCACTCCAAGAATTCTTCAAGCCGCATCCCTAGTTCAAAAGACTATGTTGTCCCGTCGGGAGAGTTCTACCAAATATGGGACCCCAATATATTTAGAAGCACAAGGTTCTGTTCTGCACACCATGTCCATTTGACAAGAGTGAAGTGGATTAATTATTGTGGTGGGTCTATCTTCCACCCAGCTGTCTTGTGCTGCAATGGAGACCAAGAAAAATCCATTAGATTATACTGAGAGATAGCTGAAAGAAAGTTTAGATTAAGTTTATCTCTCGAGGCAATTTTATTAGATAGATTAAGTTTCTGTTCGTCTCTCCAAAGACCGCAGTAATAACCAGTGTCATGACTTTCAAATCCTTTGGACTGCAGAGGGTAATCAAACGTGGTTGTCTTTTTATCCCTCTCTTTTACTTCTTAGTATTCTACAATCCTGCCTCGTTCATCTGTCAGAGGGATGGTATTAAGGGGATCAATGTTGACAAGTGATAGTACAAATTATGTAATGCTGATGACATTTCACTGTCTCCTTTTGATCTGCAATTCCCACTCTCAATCACTCCTTATTCTATAAAAAGTATTGAAAGAGAAAGGCAGCTGTGAATGCCACTGACTCCACTGCCTGAGCCCTAGGGGCAGAGCGGGGTGAGTTTGAAGTCTACTGGAGGCTCCTGAATCAGATGCGGGGCCTGGGAAGATGGCCTGACTGACAGAAGGGGAAATTGAGGTCATCTTCCTACAGCAGGCCTTTGGCAGCTGCCACTTGGGACCACGTGTCTGCAGTCCCACAGAACAGTTGACAGGTTAGGCCCACGCTGGTGATAGGCTTTCTATTCCCAGCACAGACCCTTTGACTCCACCGCGGGTTGCTTTCAGGAACTGGAAAAGGATAACCTAAAAGGAACGGAGCTGTTTTTGTAAGAGGGGCAGACCGACTGTGGTGACAGGAACAGAGGTTTCCTTTCCTGGGCAGGGGAGGTGCAAGTTTTGAGTCAGATAACAAGGAATTACATTCGAAACGTAGCAGAAGGGGAACACATCTTCTGTCCTCACAGTGTTTCCTTTTCCATGGAAGGATCTTTGTGACTGTAACACCTTTTGACTTTCTGCTCATTTACTTGAGTCACTTCCCCTAATAGACTCAGAAGACAATGGCTATTCATAGACATGGACTCCAGATGGAGACAGATGTGACCCTCTCTAGCTGTGACCTCAGGTAGTTGATTCACAGAAGTGAATCGCAGTTTTTTCATTTGCAAAATAAGAACAATAGCACCAATGTCACTATAACTCTTGAAATGGTAGAGTCCAGAGACATTCATCTTATTAGATCCTTGTTCATCAGTGGAGTTCATCAAACTCCATGAAAATGTTTTGTGGAGTTGGATCTTTTAAAGATTACTTATTTATTTTTTATATTCTAAAGCAAGGGTGGGGGGTTCAACCACTTATTCACTCCCCAAATGCCTGCAATAGCTGAATCCAGGAGCCAGGTACTTCATCAGGGTCTCCCGTGTGGGTGGCAGGGACCCAAGTACTTGAGCTATCACTTGTTGCCTTCCCACGTGTGTATCATGTATCAGCAGGAAGCTGGATCAGAAGCATGGCTGGGGCTTGAATCACGCAGTCTGATATGAATGTGGGCAAACCAAGCAGTGGCTTAAGCTGCTGCAACAGCCGCCTGCTCCATGGAGTCAGATAGGATCTGGCGCTTTCCCTAATCCCATGACCTGACATTGTGCTGTGTGTTCAGTAAGATCTCTTGTAATTCTTCCAGCCAACTGGGCTTTACCTTTCTTTAAAGTCATAAAAGGACCAGAATCATGCATGGGTGGGATGAGGCTTGATGGAACTGGCATTGTTCACTTGCTTATAACTCTTCTAGTGGATTCATTTATTACACGGATGTGCACTAATCACATACTGTGTATTAGGTACTTGTCTGGGCAGTAAGGATTTAATGGTAAACAACACATACAGAGTCTGAATTGACACCGTCTGTCAGTTTGTTGATGGAATCAGCCCTGTTTGATTCACGTTGGTGCATTTCTGTGACCTGCTGTGGTATCTGGAACACAGTGCACACTGAAATGGTGTTTCACTCATAGCCTCCCTAACCACTGAGTTCCTGAAAGGCGGAACCCTGACTGGGAAAGTTTCTCAAGACACAAGAAGATGCCATCACTCAAGACTAGCAGTCAAGGCTGGGAGGAAACAATAGGATTCAAGACCATATTTCACCATTAGGTATTCTTTGGAATGTGAAGTAAAAACAAATAGAATTTTATTAATCTATTTTCGTTTACAGCCTGGAAAAACCCTTATGTCAAGAATCCCCACCTCAAAATTATGCTTTGTCTTCCTATTATAGATTTTATTAACCACTGTTTTATTAGCAATCTTATTACAGTTGATATGCACATGAATAGAAACAATTTACAAATGATCAGGGTTGGATTAGAGAAACCATAAACTCAATGCAAATTGTTACAAATTATTTACTGGCTTAGCACACATCTGCATATAGATAGAGGAAGTCAATCAGAAAGGTAGCTTCAGGTGTTCTTCACGAGATATGATTGTGAAGATAGTTGCAGACTGGTGTGTGTGGTGCGGAATAGAAATGAAAATAAATAGATTCATTTGTCAAATATGCTTAGGTGCGGGTCTTCTCATTTAATCAACTTTGGAACACTGGCTAGCTGGGGAAACTGAAATAGGATAAGGAAAAGAGTGGTTGGAAGTGGGCTTACTTTAAATAGAAGGTCAGGAATCAGAGACATAAAAAGGCATTTTGGAAAAACAAAAGGGTGGACACATTGACCAGTACATTGGAAGCTTGAATACTTCTCATGTTTCGTCTCATTAATCATCCAGCAACTCTTTTAAAGGGGAAGGACCATGAGTTCTGTCTCAGCCGAGGGAACTGAGGTTTCATAACTTGTCCAAGGTCACAGCAAGATCAGGACTTGGAATGGAAACCTGGGCCTTGCCATGTAAGGTTTCATCCGTGGCAGCATTGCCACGCCCTTGGAGCCACGGCTTTGGGGTGTGGGGATTCTTGGGAAGAGCTCTGAATTCCTGACTCTGCCAGTGCTGTCAGTCGTAACGGAATCAATCCAGTTTCTCCCTTTGCTTCTCTGTTAGCTGAGGAGGTGTCACGATTTAATGCAAAGAACCCAGGACTGAGTATTTGGAGGGGTAAGCTTGCTGTGGGACCTTGGACAATTCTTTTCCTTTCTCTGGAACTTGGTTTACTGGGGGCGGGGGGTGAGGGGGAGGAAGTATTAGGTTTCTCTAAACCTTCTACTAGTCAACTGAGATTAAGCCCAGGACCAGAAGACACAGCTCCTGGTATCTATCCGCTACAAGTGCTGGGACGAAAGGCAAAGCTGGAGTGCCCATATTCTACCCCCATCTCCTGGTGCTACATTAGGAAGGCATTTCATAAACTTCATAGAAACTGAACTTAAAGATGTTTATTTTGGTACAAAAATTTTTGAAATCCATGCAGAGTTCTTTCATAATATGGATTTTCTGAGAACTTTTTGAAGTACCCTTGTGGCTCACCTCTCTAGAATTTCACAGTTTCTCTCACGCAGTGAAAAACTATTCTTCAGGGTGGGTGTTGTGGTTTAGCAGGTTAGCTTACCACTTGGGAGGCCTGGTTGGAGTCCCAGCCACACTACTTCCCATCCAGCTTCCTGCTAATGTGCATCCCGGGAGGCCGCAGGTGATGGTTCAAACACTTGGGCCCTGCCACCCCCATGGGAGACCTGGATGGAGTTCCAGACTCTTGGATTCAGCCTGGCCCAGCCCTGGCTGTCGTAGGCATTAAGGATTGAGCCAGTGGATAGCAAATCTGTCCGTGGAGGTCAGTGCTAAGGCACAATGGGTTACACTGCTGCTTGCAGTCCCAGCATCCCCTGTGAGCACCAGTTGGACTCCCAGCTGCTCTACTTCCAATCTAGCTCCCTGCTAATGCACCTGGGAAAGCAGTGGAAGATGGCCCAAGACTTTGGGCCCCTACCACCCACGTGGGAGACCCGGAAGAAGCTCCTGCCTCCTGGCTTTGGCCTGGTCCAGCCCCAGCCATTGCAGACATTTGAGGAACAAGCAGATAGAAGATCTCACTTTGTCTCTCTCTCTCTAACTCTGCCTTTCAAATAAATAATAAAAAAATCTTTTTTTAAAAAAAAGGAAATCTCTGTGTGTCTTTGTCTCTTATCTCTGTCACTCTTCAAATAAAATTAAAAATAAATCAACTCTAAAAAATTCTCAGGTTACCTTCCATTCCTGATAACTCGGTCTTCTTCCGTGGGCACTGGACTTTAAATAGGGGTCTGAATCTTCACCTGAGTAGTGGCATACTTAGTGGTGAAACATGGGATCATTCCCTTACAGGAGAAGGGTCTTTGATGATCAGTGCTCTTCTCAGAGCTCTGAACATGCAGCTGTGTGGTGTTTATTCTTTTAGATTCCGTGACTGGCACTGTGGAATTTTGGTGTGGAGGTGGAGATGCAGGCAGTGCTGTTTCTTCTCTCTGTGGAGCATACAGTTTTCTTTACCCTTCTTGTTACCATTGCACAGGGTCAGCAGTGGACACAGGAGATGCTACGGTGGGAGAAATTCTCTGCCTTCTCCCTTCCTCCCAGCTGTGGGTCCACATACCTCATGTGAGACATGAGCAGGATCTTCCCATGAGCAGTAACAGGAGCCATGTTCTTTAGATGCTCCCCTACTGTGGGCCAAGCATGAGCTCAGAGCCCTGTCTGCTTTCTTGAAGTGGATGCTCACAACCAAAGACAGTAGGTCTGTGATTGTATCATTTCATAGACAAGGGTTGGTTGTGGGGTTATTTCCTTAGTTGCACAGAGCTGTGAATTGGCAGAGACGAGCCTATCTATAATTTGACTCCAAAGTCTCCATCCTTAGCCAATAATATTAACTTTATGAACGTGAAATGTATGGCATTAGCTCAGGCAGCTTTCTAGATCTTCTGCGTCTCGAAGATACCTTCCTAAAGTTGGGCAGTTTCTTGCACAGCATCTGCTCCACTACCTCATGGTGCAGGTAAAGAAAGTGCAGCTTCAGTGCTCCTGGGTAGGGGCCAGTCGGGTGGGGCCTTTGCGCTGACCAGGAGACGATCAACTGTTCCTTCTTTCAGTTCCTCTACTGTGTCCTGTAAGACTAAGACATTTTCTTATCGTCCTGTATCACAGCCATTTCAAAGACAGAAGAGAGCTAGCATTCCTTTTTCTTTTTCCTAAAAGAGAAGCTTGCAGAGACTGGGTTGCTGACATCAATGACTTTGGAGGAGGCTAGCAAATCAGTCAGTAGCTGCATTGTGAATGCCTGGCATGGGTTTTCTTGTCTTTCATTCTGGGCATGTGTGTGTGTGCATGTGTGTGCGCGCACGTGTGTGTGTGCGTGCGTGTGTGTGTGTGTGTGTGTATACAACTTTGGTGCTTTTCCACCAGCAAAGGACTCGCGCTCATTGTAATTAAACAGCAGCAATACGCTGTATTCGGGTAGCTTTGTACAGAGCTCTTTCCCCTCACTCCATTGGCAGATGCCCCACTCACTCTGCACTCTGTGTTCATTGCACATCCCTGCACCTGGAGCGTTTCAGTGCCCGCTGACGCGGTCTCCCAGGACTGTGATCCAGGGGCAGGGGCCCTGAAGGGAATTCCAGGCTGCTGTTAGCAATCTTCCAGGCCTCTCGGAGCTGATAACGCAATGAACTCTGCAGTCAATAGGGCCTCTGCAGGGACTGTGGCGGTGATACCAGCAGCTGAGACTTTGTTCCTCCCGCAATGCGCAGCCCAGGTCCTCAGGAGTTGAATTCAGATAAAATTGAAAGGTAAACTAATTATAGTGGGGCCATTTGTGCTTTTGTGGTTTGGTTTATGTCAGCATTTCCTGACTAAACCGAGTTCTTTGGGGATTTCAAAATCTGCTTTAAATGTCTTTTTTTCATCCTTATTATTATTCTTCCTAGTTCCCAATCTGGTTTCACTACAGGTTCTGATATTTAGACAAATGGACTTCTATTATTTCCACTCTTCGCATGTGTGGCTCAGGTGCAAATTTATTTGTGACACACGCACGCACGCACACACGCACGCACACACACACAGTTCATGAAAAACGAACACATGTGGATGCTGTATTTGCTCAAGGTGATTTTTAGTTGTAAGTGACAGAAACCCGAATCAAATTGGTCAAAATGGAACATGGAGATTGGCGCCAGTGAGAAGTGCTCGAGCGAGCCTTGGTTCTGGCAGATCCTGGCCAGACTTTGCCCGTGGCTGTCGCTGTCTCACATCTGCTGTTTCCGCCTGACATTCGTCTTCAGGGGGACATCGCTGCAGGCTAGAGAGATGCTCGTGGCCATAAAGTAGAAAGCACTCTTAATGCAGGGCCATCTCAAGGGAGAGTGATTGGCTTTGCCAGGACTGTGTGCTCCACGTGGAGCCAATCACAACAGTGGTGGAAGGGATCAGGGATTGGCCTGATCAGGGTGACACCCAGGGGCTGTGACTGACAGCTCTCCCAGCACCTCACAAAGTGGAGAACCAGGGTTCAGTTGCTTCCTGGATGTGTGACTGGGAAATGTCCTTAACCTCTGTGATTTTCTCTTTCTCCAGCTGTGGAAGGGTTGGCACACTGGTGAGCTTACAGGGGCTATTAAGGGTTAAGTAAAATAATTACATAGATATATCTAACCACTTATTGGAGGGAAGCTACTCACAATAGACTCTAGAAACCTAGTAGGCACTTCCTAATCGAGCTAGTCACTGCAGAACATGCGTGGGCTGGGGATTAGAAGGTGGTGCTCTTGGCCGGCGCCACAGCTCAATAGGCTAATCCTCCACCTGCGGCGCCGGCACATCGGGTTCTAGTCCCGGATTCTGTCCCTGTTGCCCCTCTTCCAGGCCAGCTCTCTGCTGTGGCCCGGGAGTGCAGTGGAGGATGGCCCAAGTGCTTGGGCGCTGCATCCGCACGGGAGACCAGGAGAAGCACCTGGCTCCTGGCTTTGGATCAGCGCAGTGCGCCGGCCGCAGCGCACCGGCCGTGGCGGCCATTGGAGGGTGAACCAACGGCAAAAGGAAGACCTTTCTCTCTCTCTCTCTCTCTCTCTCTCTCTCTCTCTCTCTCACTCTCCACTCTGCCTGTCAAAAAAAAAAAAAAAAGGTGGTGCTAAGGTGGTGCTCTCGTATGTACAATAGAAGCAGGGGTCCTCACCAGAGAACTGCTTGGTCTTTAGCAAGAATTGCAAACTGATTACAAAACAGTCTTAACCTGGATGCAGTTTGGTCCTGCACCTCTAAGGCTAATACTTGCTGTGTGATGCAGTTTCTCTAGCGTGCTCGAAAGTCTCACATTCTAATTAAAGGCAGACCAAGGAGCATGGTATCTGGCTTGCTTTGTTTTGGCCCATTCTAACTAGCTGCTGTACTTAATTTTTTTTGATAAGTTTTGTTATGATAGAATAGAACTAGTTAGCTTTAGAATTAAAGCGTGTTAGTAGATTTATGGTGGGATGTGGCTGAGGTCATAAAACCATGTTCCTAATTAGCACAAACCATGCTCAGGCTTCAGGGAACTCTATACTCCATCCAGGTAGCTGGCACATTTAATTTTCTGGAAATGGTTTCCCTCTCTGCTTTGGCTGCCAGGAAGCTCACGGTCAAACGGTCAAATGGTGACCCCGTGTCTAGCAGGTGCATATTATGCGTCAAAGTCTATCTTTGTTTTCTTCTCCTTACATTACATTTACTGATTTTCAAAATTACTTAGAATTACTTTGTTGTTTATTTCCCATAGGTGACGTAGATCATGTGGGGTTGAGTTGGGGCTTCTTAAATAAAGAAAACAGGTGCAGGTGGGTGTCAGGGACCTTTTTATGTAGATGATGTTGGCTGTGCTAATGCCCTTTCTCCTTCACTGCTAGTGTCTGGGCTCTGCTGGGAGCCACTCGTTCAAGGACAGTGCCAAGCTCTCGTTTTACATGGCCTCCTTGGAGCACATCTAATGGGAAACAGCTCCTCACTGCAGTCTCTTTGTTCACTGACTGGAACCTGAATGCCTCGCTTTGCCTAATAAATAACCCAGCGGCCCAAACACGGCCTCCACCCTGGCTTAGCAAATGGAACTGGCGAAGCTCTGAAGCACACTCAGAGCCAACGCCGTTGGAAGGACCGGCCTCTCTTGGCGATTCGGTCGGTTGTGCCGGGCTCTGTTTCCTCCCAGGTTTGCTGGGCATTGTTCACCTACAGCAGAGCCCTCTGTGCCTGCTCCTCCCGGCACAGGCAGCACCGAGCACAGGTCCTGGGGTGGGGGCTGCCAGCTGACCCCCTACTCCTAGACGTGGGCACTGTGCAGGGCTAAGTTCAGTTAGGCTGCTGTCAGCGGCGTCTTGGTTATTTTCACTCCTTGCATTTTCTGCTTTGAACATTAGATGGCTGTGAAAGATGAAGCAGTAGCTATCAGAAAGAGGCCGTGACCTGATCTGAAACCAGCCCCGTGCTTGTTCAGTCCTGGGTTCAAATTCCAGATTTGCTGTTATGAGCTGTGCAACCTGGGATGAGTTACCCTACATCTCCGAGTTTTAATTTCCTCCTCTCTAAGTAGGGCATGCCTAGTACCTGCCTTAATGCCGTAAAATTAGCTGAGATTCTGCTCGCTCTGGACTGAACGTTTGTGACTCCTCACAACCCACACCTCCACTGTGGACGTGTTTGTGAAGGACTGTGGGGAGTGATCAGGTTCTAGGGTAGGGGCCGCAGGAACGAGACTCATACCCACATGAGAGAAGATTCTGGAAGACCTCCTCACTCCTTCCGCACCTGAGGACCCTGGGAAGTCAGCTGTCTGTGAAACAGGAAACAGGCCCCTCACTGGACACCGGATCTGCTAGCGCCTTGGCTTTGGGCATCCCTGCTTCCAGAAATGTGAGGAAGAAATCCTTGTGGTTTTCAGCTGCTGAGTTTATGCTGTTTTATTAATAGCAGTCAGAATAGCCTGAGACATACCTGTCGCTCCCCCTCTTCGCGGAGGAACAACACAGGACCCTGCGCTGTTCTTTTGTCTGCTGGTTCTTCCCGGGTTTGCTGCTGGTTCTTCCCGGGTTGGCTACCGTCCCTTCCACCTCCGTGGAAGGGCGGTTCCCCCTGCCACTTTCCCCACTTCCGTGGGGGAGCGGCACACCGCCGGCCGGCTCTCTCGGGGGCTGCTCAGATGTTATCCGGATGTTCCCCTTAGGTGTTCCTCCTTTATAGTCCTCTTCCACCAATCCCAACTCTGCTACCCACACGCCAAGTACGCTGCTCTCCTCCAATCAGGAGCAGGATCAGCTCCTGCAGGTTATTGGTCGAACTGGAGGCAGCTGTGTAGAAGTTGTTTACTCCTCTCTCAGCGCCATATTGTGGGAGAGCAGATGCATAGAATAAGTCTTAATTCCAGTAACTTAGTCTAGTCCGAGTTGCTCCCCACAATACCTCTTTCCTTTCCACTGTCGTTTACCTAGTTAACCTTTTTCTGCTTCCTCCTTAACTCTTTTAAGGATTTTATTTAGGGGGCTGTGTTGTGGCCTAGGAAGTAAAGCCACCACCTGTAGTGCCGGCATCCCTTAAGGGCACTGGTTCGGGTCCCAGCCTGTCCACTTCTAATTCGGTTCTCTGCTGTGGCCTGGGAAAGCAGTAGAAGATGGCCCAAGTCCTTGGGCCCTGCACCCCTGTGGGTGACCCAGAAGAAGCTCCTATGGCCTGAGAAAGCTAGGCTTTGAATCAGCCTAGCTCTGACTATTGCAGCCATTTGGGGAGTGAACCAGCGGTTGGAAGACTTTGTCTCTCTCTCTCTTTCTCACTCTCTCTCTTTCTCTCCCCTCCACCTCTCTGTAACTCGCCCTTCAAATAGATAAATAAATATTTTTTTAAAAGAATTTTATTTATTTAAGATAGATCAATCTTTCATTTATTGGTTCACTCCCCAAATGGCTGTAATGGGCAGGCTGGGCCAGGCTAAAGCCAGGAACTAAGAACCCCACATGAGTGGCAGGGCCTAAGTACTTGGGCTATATTCTTCTGCTTTCCCATTATTAGCAGGGAGCCGGATGAGAAGTGGAGCCACTGAGACTCCAACTGGCATGCTGATATGGGGTCCTTCATCACAAATGGCAGCTTAACCTGCTGTGCCAAAACACTGGCCTTTGAACTCTTTTTAAGAATTTATTTATTTATCTGAGAGAGAAGGGGAGAGAGAGACAGTTAATTAGTTTCTATCTACTGGTTCCCTCTCCAGATATCAACAGTAGCTAGCTTTAGGCTGGGCTGAGGCCAAAGCTGGAGCCAGGAACTAGATCAGGACTGCCACATGGGTGGCATGAACTCAGTTACTTGAGTCCCTACCACGGCTTCCCAGGCTTTTCATTAGCAGGAAGCTGGAGTCAGGATCTGGAGTCAGGATCTGGAGTCAGGATCTGGAGTCAGGAAATGAACCCAGATATTTGATGTGAGGTGTGGGTACCTGAACTGCCACCTTAGCTTTTAGGCTAAAAGCCTGCCCTTCACTCATGGTTTGAGAGAAGTTTTCTTCTGAGGAGGCGTCCGTTATTTTTCTACTTGGGTATCTTAGGAGTTGTCATCATACCCTGCATCCTTTGCCTGGCACCTGTCACTGTCATACTTTCACACTTGCTTGTATTTAATATCTGTCTCTCCCACCAGCCTGCAGGCTGTTTGCAAGCAGGCACTGGGCTCATTTCTGGGCACAGTTATATTCCCAGTGAATTCTCTGGGATGAGCTTGTAGAGAACCTCAATAAAGAGTGAACACTGAGGGCTGGCACTATGGCTTACAGCCACAGTGGTAGAGCCACCATCTGCAACGCCAGCATCCCATATGGGCACCAGTTTGAGTCCCAGCTGTTCCACTTCCAATCCAGCTCTCTACTATGGCCTGGGAAAGCAGTAGAAGATGGCGCAACTCCTTGGGCTCCTGCATCTGCCTCTCTCTGCCTCTGCCTCTTTGTAGCTCTGCCTTTCAAATAAATAAATAAACCTTTTAAAAAAAATTAAAGCGTGAACACCAGGAGCTGGTGTTGTGGTGTGGCAGGTAAGGCCATCGCCTGCGATGCTAGCATCCCATATGGACGCTCTTTCGAGTCCTGGCTATTCCACTTTTGATCCAGCTCCCTGCTAATGTGCCCGGAAAAGCAGCGGAAGACTGCCCGAGTGCTTGGGCGCCTGCACGCACTCATACGGGAGAACAGGAGAAGGCTTCTGGCTCTTGACTTTGGCCTGGCCCACCCCAGCCATTGTGGCCACTTGGGGATTGAACAGGCAAATGGAAGATCTCCTTCTCTCTCTCTCTCTCTCTCTCTCTCTCTCTCTGTAACTCTGACTTTCAAATAAATAAAATGAATCTTTAAAGAAAAAAGAGTGAACGGTGAATGGGTGAATGAAGATGCTAAGTGATGGTATCAGAAGCTGCAAAGAAGAGAAGGTTCTGCCTTGAGCATTTGCCTGTATTTCTAGCCGTGGTGGTGTAGGCGCTACCCAGACCAGCACATTTCAATTTAAACACAGTCCCATGCGGCAGGGGTTGTGTTGTGTTTATCTGGGATCTTCAGAACCATTTTGAAGAAAGATGGAAGGCCCAAAGAAATTTGTTTGCAGTCAGAATTTAAATAAATGAGCCAGCACATCTCTGGGACAAGTATGGGACTGGAAAGACACCTACAGAAACTTCAGCATTGCCAGGATGGAAGTTTGGATTCTACTTAACATCTCATTTCTTCAGAGGTAGCAGGCTACAGAATTGACAGCTTTTAATTGGAAGCACTGTCACTCCCACCCTCTTGCCTAACCCCAGCTCGTGAGAGATGGTGTGTTCTTTATTTATTATACATGTCTGCATATTGAGATAATTGGGTTGTATAATATTGCACGCAGACTAATCTGCGAATGATTTCTGCTGTATAGAAATTACTTATTTTGATTCCTTGGGGGTTTGTTTTGTCAAAACTCATGTAGTATTTAGCAAAGTAATCATTGTTCAATTGCCAAGCACAGGAAGTGTAAAATTATCCTAATAAGAATGAAAAGAATGCAGAGAAGGAGTGTTGCTGACCCCGTCAACTTGATTAGTGATGGTGTTTCATTCACATTCGCAAGCCCTAACCTCGCACTGCCGCCTGGGAAGACTATCGCGTACCTCTGTATCTCCCGGGCCCTAATTAAATATGCTAGTTGTCGTGTGGTTGCTCAACCAGAATAGAAACAAACAAACAAAGATCATAGAAGAGGAAGGAAGATAGTGCTGAAATTCTCCAGAAAAGTGCTCCCTGAGAAGTCAGTACCCAAACTGGAAGCATAGTTTGAAAACCAAAACCCGTGCTCACGTTCTATGACCTTGACTTTATCTCTCAGAAGCCAAGTTCCTCACCTGTCACATGAACTTAGAAATAACACATGCCTTCCATGAGCTCTTTGTAGCTCATTCAGAAGGGTGATTGACCATTCATGGGCGGCTTTGAAGTAAAATACATCGTGTACAAGTTTTGAGTCACCACATATAAAAAGAACACACGTGGGGAAAAAAAGACATTGAAAAGTTTTCCTTTGACATCTTCATGGGTAGGTAAAAATAGGGCCATAGCTACTAGAAGTACTTTATTCGAATGATCTCATTTGGTCCAGGTGATGATGTTCTGAGACGTGGTAAAGGGGGGCGTGGTCAAGGTCACACAAGGAAAAAGTGGGATTCATGCTCAGGTCTCAGACCTTGTATTTACTTCTGCTCCTCTGACTGGCACTGGGGCCCCGGTGGTGATTCAGGAGAGGTGATTCTGCTGTCACGCTTAAGGAATCGAGGTCCAGCACTCGGAAGGGAGAGGCACCGTGGTGGAATAACTTACCTATGTGGCAGATAGAGAAATCACTAAGAGGACAAACTCTGACATTGCAATGCCTCCATTTGACTGTTGGCTTCGCACTTTTTCTGGGAGTGTGAACCTAGGCAACAACTTCACCTGTCTGGGAAAAGTAAGGAGTTGACCTTCTTTGATGGTATTTCCATTGAGCTGCGGACTTCACATGCCCATCCCCTGTATATTGGTAGACTTCAAACAGTGATGCCGTGGGACTTTCAGGGTGTGGCCATACACGGCCAGGTGCCTGGGGCTGGCCTATTCGGAGGCTCAGACTGCACGGAGAAGCCACACCTTGCTGTTCTCTTGACAGCCCAGCCGTGTGGACCCTTCATGGTCCCATCCACGAGTCAGAAGTGAGTGAAGACACCTCGAGTTACTTCCAGATGCGAGGCACTTGAATCCCCCCAGCCAATCAGATCTTCTCAACAAAGACCCCAGTTTGATGGAGTGGAGACCAAGCATCCCCATTATGCCTTGTTTAAATTCTTGACCCACCAAATCCATTGGAATCACAAAAAATGGTTGTTTTACACCTTAGATTTTTAGGTTGCTTGTAGTGCAGCAAGTAACTAGGACCCTGTTTGAGTCTCAGCATCCTGGTCTGCATAATAGAGACAATAATACTTTTCTTTTTTGTTTTTGTTTTTTTAGACATCTATTTTATTTATTTGAAGGAGCTACAGAGAGAGGGAGAGACAGAGAGAGATTCTCCATCTGCTGGTTCACTCCCCATATGGCTGTAATGGCCGGGGCTGGACCAGGCCAAAGCCAGGAACAAGGAACTTCTTCCGGATCTCCCATATGGGAGGCAGGATCCCAAACACTTGGACAATCTTCTGCTGTTTTTTCTCAGATCATTAGCAGGGAACTGGACCAGAAGTAGATGATGCTGGTATCGCAGGTGGCGGCTTTACTGGCTACACCATAACGCTGGCCCCAATGACGCCTTTCTTATAGGATAGTTGAGCGTCAGAAATGAAAGAATTTAGCGTCACATCTTACACATAGGAAATACTCAACGAATGGTAAAGATAAATAATGTTCCTGTTAGTATTGTCATCAGCATCATCTGTCCTGTGGGCCATGGAGTATGACAGTTAGGAAACCTGGGGTACCAGCAGGCTGGGGTATTGTGATTGACACAGGGCCGCAGCCTGGAGGCGAGGAGGCAATACCACCTGGCAGAGGCCTCTGTTGTCTCTGCCTCCTGGGAAACAGTGTGTCCTCCACAATAGTCGGAAGCACAGCCCCAGTGCTTGCTATAGCTTCAACACTTGGCAGAGATGGTAACCTGATTCATTTACAAGCCACACAACCTGGAGTTATCTTGGGTAGGGAGGTTGCACGCCCTTACGTTTCACCCAAATTGCCACGTTAACAGACTCCAGCAGGCTGGTCTGTTTATTCCCGGTGGTGAGAAACTCAGTTGGGAGCATTGATTGCGCCACATGTTCTCCTTCTCTCCCTCTGCAGAATTCCTCAGCCCCTGATGGACTCCTTTGACACTTCTCCACCTGGGCAGAGGGAGTCTGGATCTTTTGTGCAGCCAGGCCAGCTGTCCGCTGGAGTGCCTTGAGGCCTCATTACAGCATCGTGCACCTTATGAGCTTGTCTCGTTGTTTCTCGGCCTCCCTTTGCAGCAGAGGCCCTGACCATCCGTGTAACTCCCAGTCCCTCAGTGCGTTCCATTTTCCTTAGTACATCGATGCTTTGATTATTCCCATGCTTTGGCCCAGTATGTCTCCCCAAAGCGGAACGCAGGCTTGAGAATGAGACTCAGCAGGAACTCCTTGGCGCTGAGGCCTGGACGCCTTCCCTTGTTACCACTTTTTAATCCTGTGATCCACACACGGTTTCCCTGCACTTGAGCTTGGAGGACTTGGGGTTATCATTCTCAATTTTCTTCCTGTGGTGACAACATCTAAGATGTGATAAACGCTGGTCAGGAAAAAGCCAGTCATCCCCTTTATCTGTTACGAGGCACCAAGACAGCTTTGTTTCCGGAGATAGGGCCAAAGAATTTAAAGATACACATTTTCCTAAATGTTTACCACGGATGAGATGCTGTTCTCAGTGTGTTCCCCAGGTGCCTGTGTTTAATCATTGCAACAGCTCATTCTTTTCATCCCATTTTAGAGATGAGGACACTGAGGCTTGGAGAGGAAAACTAACTTGCCCAAGGTAGGAAGTTGTGAGTTAGGAGCTGCATGCAGGTAACCCAGCTCCAGATGGTGGATTGTTTTCTCCTCTGCATGCCGCCCCTTTGTGTGAGGCACTTAAACCTGCTCTCACCATGTGTCCCCCAGAACAGTGGATTCTGACTTACTCAGGGATGCTATTCGTATCTGCATGCCTTGAGTGTGGTTTAGGGCCAGGCTGGGTGCAGTGGAGGCCACCACAGTGTTGTAACTTGACAAGGACTCCCAGTTGAAGACATGAGTTATTCATGGGACGTGGGACCTTTGAGGAGCCATCTTCGTTGTTGGTACAATCCCGGTGGAACTGGAATAAGAAAATATCAGTGAGAAGCAGGGAGTTACTGAAGGGGTCAGCAACTCACAGAGTCCAGAACGCTGCACCTCGCTGAGTCAGAAGCTAGGAACTGGAAAGGCCGCGAGGCTATCTAGTCTTGTATCTGTGATTCTCTCTGCGTATCTGATTGATTTTCTCCCTCTGCTGGGGAGAAAAACATTCTTTTTTTGGCAGAGTTTTTTTTTTTTTTTTTTTTTTTTTTTTCCCCCTTCTTTGCTCATTGCATAGGCACAAGATGACCTTCAGAATTTTCCTATCTTAGTTCAGGTCTCTTTTCCAAATTTCTGGGGGAGGAAATTCAGTCCTGCAGATTGTCTGAGGCGTTCGGCACTGGTCTGGTCTCCAGCTGCCCAGGGTGGAGGGTGGGGGTGTTGAGTGCCAACACAGTTGTCAGGAACTCTGCTCCTGAGGTTGCAGGGTCTCTGGGGCCCATGCCCAAACATGAGAACCCAAGACTGCTGTATCAATTAAGAGTACAGCTGACCCAAGACCACCTGTGGTAGGGGGAACGAAGGTGACTGGCTGGAGTCAGCCCCTCCTCACAGTACAAAAAGGCCAGTACTACCTGAGAAACTTGGTACCCGAGAGAGAAGGTGTATTAGTGAGTTTTCTGTGCTGTAACAGAATACCTGAGGCTGGGACTTTGTGAAGAAAAGAGGTCTATTTTCTTCCTAGTTTTGGAGGTTGAAAGTCCAAAAATCAGGTGACCTATTGGTTTGGACTCTGCTGAGGGTCCCTTTGGCTGTGTCACAGCGTGGTGGAGAAGCAGGAAGGGAAATGCCACGTTGAGAAGGGGCCACTTGTGCATGGAGGTCATGCTTTATGGCAACCCACTCATGAGAACTAGCTTAGTCTCAACCCCTTCCAGGGCAGTGCCCACAACCATCTACCTATCTCTCACTAGGACCTACCTCATGCAGGCTTCACCACTTTTCATATCACCTCTTTGCAGATCAAGCTTCCAGCAACTGAACTCTTGGGGACAGAGATTATGTGGAGTAATGAAAGGACCAGGATGTGCAGCCAGAGAAACCTAGATGTAAATGCCATAGTTTTCAGAGCTGGTGCTGTGGCGCAGTGTGTTAATGCCCTGGCCTGAAGTGCCAACATCCCATATGGGCCCCAGTTCTAGTCCCAGCTGCTCCACTTGTGATCCAGCTCTCTGCTATGGCCTGGGAAAGCAGTGGAAGATGGCCCAAGTCCTTGGGCCCCTGCACCCACATCAAACACCAGAAGAAGCTTCTGGCTCTTGGCTTCGGATCAGTGCAGCCCCAGCCATTACGGTCATCTGGGGAGTGAACCAGTGGATGGAAGACTTTGGTCCAAATGCACAAATTGCAGGGGGAAAAGCACAAAGTGAATCTCTCTTCCATGAGAATTTCTGGAGAGGTAAGGCTCTCCAGATACCGAGTGCCAAGCGTGGAGGGAGAGAATGTTGATAGAGACCTGGTCTTAATTAAGCTCAGCTTTCATCAGCGACCCCAGTGCGCTGGCTCTGGGATTGCAGAGCCATGCAAACCTAGGAACTCAGAATGTGTGGAGTTGATGCTGGGGTTGGCCTGTGGGTCAGCAGGATGTCAACAGGCAAGTATAATTCTGATGGGGCAGCACACCCAGGCGGGGAGAGTGCTGTTCTGTAGGTCGTCAGTGCTGTATCAGAGGAAGGAAGGGTGGGAAGCAAGGCCGCTAGAATGCTGGGGAGTGGACGAGTGGACAGCGTGCTTGTGCATACACCTAAGGTCCAGGGAAGCTGAACCTTAAAGAGATGTGATGAGAAGTAAAACTGTGGGCCTGGAGTTTGAAAGAATTCCCAAGGCAGTGGCGCCGCCATTCCTTTATGATGTTCCTTTCCCCATCTTTTCATGTTTTCCTAAGAAACACAAGAGTGGATTCTCCCTCGGTCAGCTCCTCGAGAAAGACTTGATTCCTCAAAGGGCCTCAGAATGACTCTTGGAGAAGTGATTATCAAAACAAATCATCATCCAGGTCAACATCATTATGCAATTGTTCTGATTGATTGAACACTTCTCGCTCAAGTTACATGGGGCAGGAATGATGGGGAAATGATGCCTGATTAGTCCCTCGTAAAAATGATTGTGTAAGTACTGTGTTTGCTCCGCTGGGGATACCATAGGCTTTTGAGACTCATCTCCATGAGTGTCAGATCATAACATTCACCCTTAGCTCCAAGGGTGTTGCAAGGATTTCATGAGATGCTGGCCCAGTAAATGGCTCACGATGGTTCTCAGACTTACCAGGCTTCTCTCCATGCACACTTTTTTGGCATGTGCATGATATCTTCTAGATATCAGACAAATTACAGATATCAACCCACTCAACACTCATTACCACCACACCCCCAAGCAGATACTGTCATTGCCTATGTCTCATAGGAGAAACTGGGGAAGAGAGACGTGAAGTAATGTGTGCACAGCTGGTCAGCAGTGGAGCTGAGATTTAAACTTGGACTCTGTGTTCTGGAGTTCAGGCTGTTGTCCACTCAGCCATCATGAGCTATAGTGCTTAGTTCCTTAGAGAGTGTCTGCTACAGTGCCGGGAAGGCTTCCAGAGGGAGCTACAGAATATGCTTGGATGCTCCAGTTTCTAAGCAGAGTTCTGATAGTATAAGGGTGATACTGCAACCAGAGACCCAGAACCACTCCACAGCAGAACCAGACTCTGTGCCTGTCTTCCCCATCTTCCCATTTCCATGCATTCTGAAGGACTGAGCTGCACTATCTGCATCTCTCCGCCTTGTCATTTTCTGGGAAGCCGTTCTGCACACGTGTGAGGCAGGCTGGGTGTGCCAAGGAACTGGCGGCTCCAGGAGCAGCCCTGCCCGAGTGTCTGATGGGGAGCAGGTAGAGGCTGCTATATCCCAGCTCACTAACATGGAGGCGTGTGTTCACACCTGGATTTTAAACTCCAGTCTTCCCTGTGGAGGTTGGCTCATTAATGAGCTTTTACGGGCTGTTCTTATTCCCCACTTTCCTGTTGATGCTCCATGAGCTTTCAGAAAATCAGCTTGTGTTCAGGGTATTGTCTCAAGGGCCTGCTTCTGGGGGAACCCAGAGACATGCTCCGATTCTGCCCTCACACTCAGCCTTTCTCTCCCAAAGATTCCTGAGCAAGGAAAGTACAGTGTATTAAAAACAACAACATCAACAACAAAACTAAAACCGAAAAACAGCTAAAAGGGAAACAAAGCAAGGCGGCATGAGTAGCTGGGTAAGCACCCAGTACTGCCCAGTGCATGTCAGTAAAACGCTCGGTGGGGAATGTGGATTAAGCCTTGAGGGGGTTCAGTGAAGTCCCCTGCTTACTGTTTCCTTTCTAAATGTGCTGACAGAATGGGGGTGGAGAGCCAGTGGGAATTCCACTCAAGGATGCAGACCATTAAGGCCGAGTAATCACATCCAGCAGTGAATGTGGCTCGGTGGAGGCACAGGGCTTGGAAAAATCAGATTAGCATCTCCTTCCTCTCAGAGGAGCCAGCCAGAGGTGTGAGCAGAGGATCAGAGATGCGGGGAGCAAGAGGGATGTTCGCATCCCCCTAGAGGGGGCTGAGGTGCATGCTCAGGTGTGCCGCGGTGTGTTTCCCTCCTCTTCTTCCTCTTCAGTGTCTTGGTGGCCGTTGGTTTGCTACCCAAGGGGATGCTGAGTTCATCTCCTGGAGTAGCATTTGTTGGCCTTTGCTTAGATGTGATTGGGAAGGGGTTAAACAGCATTAGGATTTTTGCAGCTTGGTTTCTGTTGCTCGTCGGTGAGATGTCTGTAGTACGTGTGGAGTTTTTCATGTTGGCGGATTGGTTCTGTATCCTACAAATTGTGAAGGAGCCACGAAAAGAAAAATGACGATGATGATGATGACAACTTAGAAATGGCAAAAGGGCTTTATTGGTCACATGCTTGCTCTCCCAGGCAGCACAAGGGATGATTTGTCTATATCTCAGGAATACAGCAAGCATATAGAGTAGGTAATTGCCTTCTGTGTACGGGTGAGGAAACTGATTTTTAAAAGGACTAAGTTGCCATCACAAGGTTCTTCATACAGGCTCTGGAAATAGGACTATGAATAATATGCTTAGTGTCTCTCTCTCTCTCTCAGTGTTCTTGTGGACTATTTGGGTATCAGGAAGAGAGCAAAAATGGGATTAGGACTGAAAGAAGTTGTGAGGTATTAGGGGACCGCTGTCTGGACTTTTGGGACGAGTTGCCACTGTGATGTGGCTTGAGGCAGTTCATTGCATGCTGTTGATGAGACCATTGTTAAAGAAATGTCAGTACCCTCTTAGCCTCCCCACTGTCAGCTCCGTGAAGCTCAGGGTAAGCATTCCCAGGATATGGAGAGTCTCACTAGAATGAATGAATAAATGAAATAGCCATCATTTGCTCATTTATTTTAAAAGCTTTTACTTATTCATTTATATTTGAAAGGCATAAAGAGACAGAGAGAGACCTTCTGTCCACTGGTTCGCTCCCCAGATGCCTGTAACAGCCCAGGTAAGAGCAGATGGAAGCCGGGTGCTTAGAAGTCAGTCCACGTTTCCTGTGTGAGTGGGAGGAACCCAGCGCTACAGCATCACTCACTGCCTCTCAGGGTGCACATTAGCAGGAAGCTGTATCAGAAGCAGAGGTGTGACTTGAACCCAGGCACTCGGATACGGGATGTGGGTGTCCCCAGTGGCTCCTAAATTGATACACCAAATACATGCCCCATTATTGTCTTATTTAATCAAAATGGTTCTTAAACTTGAAACTCCTCGTGGGTAGAAAACATCTCAATGAAAATATCTCTGAAGAGCAGGTTGCATGACCGGCCTCATTGAGGGTGAAGGCAGAAGGATTTGGGGCAGAATCTTGGTTTTTTGGGACCAATCTTGTCAGAGGAACTTCCAGCTTTGTTTCTGTTGCATCCACTCATCAGCTAAAATAGAACATTACACAAACCAGTGACAGTCACACATGAATTTTATTGAAAATGAGAGCCAAGGCAACTGATCGGGACGACACTCCTTACCAGAGTGTGGCCCCCAACAGTGAGTTACACAGCTTTTTGTAGTATTCTGTCCACTAGGGCTCAGAATTTCGAACCCCTCGTATGCAGAATATGGTTGTAAGATAACAGTTAACAATAACAAACCCAGGAACAGTAGCAGATCCAAGATGTGGTTGTAAGATAACAGTGCAGGGCGCATTTCTGTCAACTTATTTCCTTGGACTTTGGGCCCACATAGTTTCCACGAGATAACACCCTTAGCCATTAGTAAGCAAAGCTAATATGTACAGAAGCAAGAGATCTGCAATTAGCTTTTAGCCACACTCACTCCATTTTGATTTTGACTCTATAGTTTTTATTTTTTTCTAATTTTTAAAATTTATGTAAGGTGAACAAATTTAATGTATTTCAGATATACATATTTAGGAGCATAGCAATACTTTCCACTCTACCCTCTTCCCACCCACGATCTGGCTCTGGTCTTTTCTTCTCCCCTTCATTGTTTGTTTAAAAGTCAACAGAAGAAGATCTGGGTATTTTCATCTCAAAAAATGTCCTGGGAAATGAAAATAAGGGGAATGAGTGCTTAGTTAATGCCCCCTGCTGCACTGACGCAGCTCATCCTCCTGGGTTCTTTATCCCTGTTTATGGGCTGAAACATGGAATATTGGAGTGTGAGGGAGAGGAGGGGCTGGTGACAATTAAAGCAAGCAGACCAACTGGGGAAGAGCTGGGGCTGCAGCTGAATTCTCCCATTTATCAATGTCTTCACCAAAGAGCCCTTGTCACCCCCTAGTCACCCAAACAGCTCCCTGAGCCGTTCCCATCCCTACCACGGCAGCTTGCTGAGCCCTGCATGCTGATTAGAAAGCTGGTGAGTGATGGAGAACAACACAGGGCTCTATTCCTCGGGTGGATCTAAGCAAGTTAATAACCTTCTTTAAGGCAAAGGCAAATCAAGTCCTATTTTAAACATTTTATTGACAAGCACAAAAAGGCTGCTGTCTGTGGCCCAGGTAAATTTATCACTTGGTTTTGTTACTTGTTTCTGACTCATGCAACAGACAAGAGCATTTAAATCATCCAGAGTCTCCCTTGTTGCAAGACAGCAGGAAGCTTTGGAGGAGGGGAAAATGGGATGAAAAGGAGAGAACTTGTTATCTCTTTTAACTCGTAGTGTATGATCAGTACTTCTCTGGACTCTTTTCTTACATCGACACGTTTGATGCTCGGGTAATCCTTCATGGTGGTATTGCTTTATTCCCACTCTACAGATGAAAATACTGAGGTATAACGAGAATAAAACACCCCTGTTCCAAATCATACCACGGTGCTGGAGCCAGGATCCAAAGCTTTATCTGACGTTCTCAATCACACTGTCTGCATCTGTCGAGGTCCTGAGACAAAACAGATGGCACATTCAAGTTAGGAGCGTTCCAGGAGAGTTAATTAAGGGCCCACTCATATAAGTAAGAGCAAGGTTAGGGAATCGCAAGGGATGATGCTGTAGCCCAGGACTAGCAATAGCAGAGCTGCTGCTGCTCCTAAAACGAGGGGGCACAGGGACCCTGGGGAAGCTGAGTAAAGGAGACTATGAGAGGAGCAGTGATTTTAGACAAGGAACATGGTCAGCCCAATGTGAGTTGAGGTTAGATTAAAGGAGGGAGACGTATTGGCCAAACCAGCTGCGAGCCCAGGATCCTACCTATATGACCTACACTGGTCAGCCTCCAGTGTGGCCCACTGCCCCAGTCTTTGGTACCCAGTAGATTCCTATGAATTATCTCCACCCCTGAAGGTGGTAGATATCAAGTTGTACCAAAACAAAAAATAAATTCTCTAGGAGAAATAACTTCTCTGTGGAAATACAGTGAATATCAAAGCATTTCTCTTTCGATGTCATTGAAATACTCTCAAACCACATTACTTAGGTGTTGGCCATGACCTCCAATGGTTTAAGGAGCATTTTGCCAGTAAGATTTTGTATCCATGCAGACATACACCCAGTAGAAGGGAAGAAGTACACATGGTGGTGACTGTGTGGGCCGGGCAGCGAGAGATTTGCCACCAGCCGTGTCTGCTCTGCGACCGACCACGTCTTCAGAAGAGAAAACAAGCACCATATGTTCTCTTCAAAGGAAAGCAGTGTTGCTGTCTTGGATCATCTAGGCCACTGGGTGGCTGTGGGCAGCTCCTTGCCACCAGTGATGAGAGTTTGAGAAGAAACATCCCATCCTCCTTTGTATCACCTCTTCTCTTCCTGCCATCCTGTTATAAAACATCTTCCAGGAAAATGGCTGACTGTTCCGTGATTGCCAACCTAGAATTCAAGGTGCCAGTGAGAGCAACATTGTTTTGCCCCTGAAACCAGCATTTTGAATTCCTCCTGTGTGTCAGGCCCTGTGCTAGGTTTTGCAGATGCAGAAATGAGTCAGAACACGGTTTGTGCACCTCAGGAGATCATGGCCCAGAGAAGGAGGCAGACCTGTATAAATTCCCAGTGAACGTGATCTGGGAAGCTGCAGATGAGGAAAGCACACAGGGTTTTGGGTCCCTAGTTAGGGGAGCAGTCACGTTTGTCCTGGGCAGTCAGGAAGTTCTATGGCTCAGGTGCTGTTGAGCCTTGGGAGCCAAATCTGTGAAGCGGGGTTGGAGAATGGGTATGACAGACAAAGGCAGAGGCAGAGGCGCGACCTTAAAGCTATGTGCGTGTGAAGACACAACCGAAAAGCTGCATCTGGAGCTAAGGATGGGGTGGAGTAAAGTCAGAAATAAAGAGGTACACCTCTGGATTCTGAATGGCATCAACACCTCCATCCTTTGAGCAGTGTGGGATTGTGGAAGGTAAGCAGGGAAGTGACCAAATTAGGTCTGTGTTCTAGAAAGATCCTTGCATTCTGCCTCTAGCTTGACTGATGCCCAGCCAGCTCAGCTCCCTGGAGGACTGGATTAAGAGGGTTCTCTTACAAGGACCGCCCTGCAGAGGGCGGGGCTGCTCACTTGCAATTCCAGCCCAAATCCCCAGGAAAGGGGAGCACATGCATGGAGGAGTGTTGCTCATATTTACAAACTTAGGTAGAAAAGCGGGGGAATCAGGGTTTCCCGCATGACGGAAAATGTTAAGCCGCGCTCTGAAGTCCTAATCAGATGCAAGCAAGAGCCTTTTCAAAAGCAAGAGTAATCTGTGGTGGAACAAAGTCTTCTTCTTTTTTTTTTTTTTTATTATTATTTTTGACAGGCAGAGTGGACAGTGAGAGAGAGACAGAGAGAAAGGTCTTCCTTTGCCGTTGGTTCACCCTCCAATGGCCGCCGCTGCAGCCGGCGCACCACGCTGATCCGATGGCAGGAGCCAGGATCCAGGTGCTTTTCCTGGTCTCCCATGGGGTGCAGGGCCCAAGCACCTGGGCCATCCTCCACTGCACTCCCTGGCCATAGCAGAGAGCTGGCCTGGAAGAGGGCAACCGGGACAGAATCCGGCGCCCCGACCGGGACTAGAACCCGGTGTGCCGGCGCCGCAAGGTGGAGGATTAGCCTATTGAGCCACGGCGCCGGCCTCAAAGTCTTCTTTTAAGCCACAAATGATTCTTCACACCCAGAGACTGATAGCACATTTTCCTCGCTCCGTTCTCTTCGGTGGTCACTGCTCAACTCAGCATCAGCATCTTTCAGAGGATTCTGTTGGAAGTGTGAAATTTACCATCGTGATCTTGGGGGCAGGTCCTGGGTGAATTGATGATGGCTTTTGGGATTGGTCATAAGGTTGGCCAAAGAAGCTGGATCTTGGCTTCTTTGCTCAAATCTCTCTCTCTCTCTCTCTCTCTGACTTTGGGCACTCAGTGCGTTCTGCCTATTCCTGCATCCTCACACTCATCTCTGGATTTAATACCACACGCCCACCACACACCTGCATCACTCACTATGCCTCCTCACAAACTCTGCACCTCCCGAACTGCTTATACACTTCACACGGCTTTGTGCACAGACTCACACACGTCTGCTTGAACCCACCACACATATAGCTTCCTGTTCCGTCATCACACACACAGATGCTCATGCCGAACGCTCACGGCTCTCAAATGTTTTGCACCTTTCTCTTGGTTTCTCCCGTATCTATTCCATCACCCCACCCCTCTCCATGAGCTCGCTCTGTGCTCACTGTCACACCCCAGCCTCCCGCAACACACATACCTCGCCCCAGATGAAAAAGTGCATGAAATCTTAGCCTAAAGAGAAGTTTCATAGTACAAGCGTTCTTCTAGCACCCGCACAGCTTCCCTTCTCACTTGTGGGCAGTGTGTGCAGTTCAGAAGTGCTTCTGACAATCGTTTTGGGTGCTCGTACCCACCCTTTTTGAGTACCTGAACCGTAATGTTGGGTTACAGGACCAGTTTCAGACACCTGAGGTGATCACCCCTTGAAGGTTTCCTCCACTTGAGTCAGTTGCTTACCCCTCCCCACACCTCAGTTTGTTCATCTATTAAATGGAGCAAGCAAGAGTGTCTGCCTCTTAGGACTGAAGATCAAATGAGTAGGAACATGTGAAAAGCCCTTAGCCCAGCTTCAGGTGCAGAATAAACAGTGAGCCCCTGATAGTATTAAGTGAGGTCCTTTACTTTAAATCAGGTTTCCATGAGAACTCCAAGCCCTGCACCAGCGGGCCTGCGTTTGTGGTCCTAATTGAGCGAAGGCATATTTCCTGTTCAGGTCAGCCTTTGTGCAGAAGGTCCCTGTTTGTCAAACACGCGGTGTCCGGGGGGGTAGGCTGAACTGAGTCTCCGAGTGCAGAAACAAATTAGGGCTTGGAGGAATTCGTGGAATTTAATTCTCATAGAGTAAGGAGTCCAACGGAGTAGAGGCAAGTGCCAAATCACCTCAACAGGAAGGCCAGCTCAACAAGGAGAGCAGCCAGTGCACGGAGGGGCCTTGGGTGAAGCTGACTGTGGGTCTGGGGCCAGGTTTTGCAGGAGGACTCAGTGCATGTCCTCTCCCTGGGATAGAGAAAGCTCTGTTATCCAGCCAGAGCCTTTGGGGTCTTTCATGATTAACTCTAGTCGCCTCTCTTCACCAGTGATGATGAGAGCTACCTCTATTTACTGAGTGCCGATTTTGTTCCAGGATTGTGCTAAGCTGATGCTCACTGGATCCTCGTGGGCTTTCTATTAATTATCAATATTTCTATTGTGTAGACAAGGATACTGAGGTTCAGAATGAGGATGAAGAAGAACCTGTCCTTGGTCAGAGAGTAATTGGAAAAATTGGGCTATTTGGGGCCATCAGTCTTGGTTGAATTTGAGCTGAAGGAACTTCTGGGTAGGGAACAGAGAGTTAGAAGGACAGGCACACAATAGTGATGTTGACTATGAGCTGTTGAAGTCATCTCTCCCCACCCCTACCTGCCTGTCTCATCACTGGGCAAGTGCCCCCTTGTACTCATGGAACAGTTTCTGGGATGCCTGATCGGTTAGAAATCTTGTTACTACTTTGCCATTCTGCTTGTTTAAGAAAAACACAGTAAGATGCACGTGTCACCAGCTCTGTCAGACTCAGCTCTCTTATTGATCCGAATTTGTTTCCAGAACACAAGGGGGAGACACTAAAGGCAGCATCTCTCAAAGACATCAATTGCTGGATACATAGAAAACCTGCATCAGATCTTGGCCTCTCAGACACCTGCCACTGCTCTTCTGCACACCCATCCTCAGCCTCTAGACTTTTCATTGTCTTTCACTAGGCACGTAATGTTGGTAGACAAGAAAGAGCATCAGGACTTCAGAAGACCAGAGTTTGAAACTCATTCCTTATGTTGACCAGCTGTGACTTTGGACATATCCTCATCAACTCTTTCTTTAAAAAGATTTTTTAAAAATTTATTTATTTGAGAGAGCAATCTCTGTCTGTCTCTCTCTGTGTGTGTGTGTGTGCATGTGTGTGTGCGCACTTCCAAACACCTGTAGTGGCTGGGCCTGGGTCAGGCCAAAACTGGGAGCCAGGAGCTCAGTCCTCACGGTGGTTACAATGACCAAATTACTAGAGCCATCACTGCTGCCTCCCACTAACAGAAAGCTGGAGTCAGGAGTGGACTAGGTGTTGAGCCTTAGGGTCCCTGATACAGGAAGCAGGTGTCTTAAATGCGAGGACAAATGCCCGCCACCCCTTTGACTGTCTTGACCTTTAGATTCCAGTCTGTGAAATCAAGGGACAACCATGGCTTACCTGCTACAGCTGTAGTAAGTGTATCGCCCATCACATGCTAATGGTCATTTTCTCATAATTTCACCTGACTTTTCCATGGAAACACTGGCTGGAAAGGATGGGTGCTGCAGACTCTCATGTTGGCCTGAAAGGCCCAGGACGCAGAGTTCTGCTAGAAAGCCAGGTGCTCCCCAGAATGTCTTCTCAGAGAGTGAGCCGTTCCACCTGGCCTGAGAAGAGGCTGAAGCCCATGAAGTTAAGGTGGCTTGCCCAAGAATGCCCAGAAAATTAATGACAGAACTAAGGCTGGATCCAAACTCCCCTGTTACCATTGCAGGAAGGTTTCCGACAAATCAGGCAACTAAACTGTGATGATAATAACAGAAATGGCTGTTAAATTGCAGCCCCCTCTTTACTAAAGAAACATTTCCTGTGTGAAAAGCACCGGGTTCATGTTTGCATACATTGTCTTATTTAATTGTCACGACTCTCAGGAGCAGGAACCTTGATTACCAACATTTTGAGAAAGCTGGAGCTCAGAGAGGCTGAGCGTTTGTAGAGCATCACCGGCTAGGAAGTAGTAGAGCAGGGAGGCAAACCAATGTCACATAAGCCCTAAATCTTACAGGAAAATTGCTTATGACTCAGCTTCACTGTATGGATGGACTCGACTTAATTGAATGAGAAAACTCCACGGTGCTGGAGGCTTTGCTTTAACTTCTCCCAGGCCGCTGGTTTTTGTATGACTGGCATTGCTGATCGCAGCAGGCCTCTCTTCTGACTTGGCCCACAGTCATTGCCCTTGCCTGCCCCATACAGCTTGAGACAGAGTCCAGAAAATCCCTGGTATGAGTCTCTCTGACTCTCTTAAAACTTCACTGAAAATAGTTCTCCTTCTTTCGTTGTTTCAAGGCCCGAATCTTTAATTGTTCCTTTTTTCTTTGAGTTGGAGAGTGATAAAATATTTCCTGTTGGGGCTGGCACTGTGGCATAGTGGGTAAAGCCTGGCTATTCTACTTCCGATCCAACTCTCTGCTATGGCCTGGGAAAGCGGTGGAAGATGGCCCAAGTGCTTGGGCCCCTGCATCTTCATGGGAGACCCAGAAGAAGTTCCTGGCTCCTGGATTGGCCCAGCTCTGGCCATTGTGGCCATTTGGGAAGTGAACCAGCCAGTGGAAAACCTCTCTCTGCCTCTCTCTCTGCCTCTCCTCTCTCTGTGTAACTCTGCCTTTCAAATAAATAAATAAATCTTTAAAAAATACTTCCTGTAAAGTCATCTTTCCACCTAATGATATCTACATATTTTTCTTCATCACATTCTTGTACTTCATGTGCACAATGAATTTGACCCTTGTATTATGGTCAGATTGTGCATAGCTCCTATTCAGTTGTCTAGAAATTTATGGTTTTCTTCTTTGTCATTCCTGCCGCCTTCTTCTTTCCCAATTTGTAGGCACTCTATTCTGCCTTAATGTATGAATTTCCCTTCTATTGATCCTGTGTTTACTTAAACATAGGTTTATCTTTGGCATTACTTTGGGTAGGTATATTTGAAATTTTGTGAAGTTGGCGTTGTGTTTTAATTCTGTTTGTATTTTTACACAGGACTCTCACTTGAGATCCATCCCGTGGCCGTGTGTTCATCTGCTCCTTGCTTGTGACTGGTTCACAGTATTTCATAGCCTCTTTTACTGCATTTATCTGTTCTCTCATTCATGAACACCTTGATTTCTTCCGGCTCTCTGCTACTACAAGCAAAGATGCAGTGATTTTCCTCCTACCTGTTTCTTCGTAGATATTTAGGAGACTTTCTTTAGAGTTTTACACAAGGTTTGGATTTCAGATCACAGACACTAATGCCTCTGCGAACACTCTTACACTGCCAGTTTGAAGAGCTGCCAGAGCCTGCACTGGCACTGCTGGCACGGAGAGAGTGGCTTCCCCGCTAGCCTCTCCAGGTAGATTTTTTGGCCCACGTATCAGATGTGAAATAGCATCTTATTGTTGCTTTAATTTATATTTCACTAAATACTGGAAGTCGGAGCCTCTGATCATATGTTCCAAGTCAATTTGTTTTCTCCTTCTGGGATAGTGCAAATAGCGGCTTCCAGCCTGCCACCTGTCAGTGACATTCTTCATTGAAAAGACTTCTTATTTTTGTCAAAAAGTAAACATATCCCTTCCTCTCCTCCCTAGATTCCATCCAGGAAATAACTCTATACCTTGAGGTCACAAAGCCATTTAAATTTTTCATTTGCTTGAATACAAAAGGCTTACCTTTAATGGATTTGGAGCTTGCTTTGGTTTAGTGTGAGAGGTTGAGTTTCAACCATATCTCTAGATAAATATATTGCACATTTAAATAAATGATACTAAATGCCCTAAAAGAGTCATCAAATAATCCATGAAATAATTCCCCTCAGCAGTTCTGTGATTCTGCTGTGTTCTGTATCACCTCACACATCTATCTGTGCCTCGCTTCCTCTCTCTGTGTCTCCTCCTCTCCCCATCTCTTCCCCTCCCCCTCTTTCTCTCTTGTTCCAAGCTATCTGGCTTTTCCATCAGTACCACATTGTTTTCTTTACTATGGTTTTGCACGATGTTGTAGTACCTGATTGGGTAAGTTACCGATCAGATAAATAAGTTATCTCTTCTCTTTCTTCTTTCCCCAACTGTTTTCCCTGGCAAAAGTACTATTTCTGGAATTAGATTCTTATATCTACATTTTCACCCACTTTTCCAATTTTCTTATAAAGCACTGCTGTGGGGGAAAAATCTACCCTTTTGGGAAAATCTGACCCTATCGGTTGGTCAGCTGAGTGACACAATGGATACAAAGGGCCTTGCAAACTGTTAAAAAGTCTAGGACAGTTAGTGCTTGTTGAGATGAGCACAGTGCTTTGGGGTTCGCCAGGCCTGAATCGAAGTCCCTCGGAACTTGGATATATTATCTAAGTCCTTCTAGACTTAGCGTCTTTATCTGTGTGAGTGAAGTTGATATTAACCAGCTTCCAGATTTTTGTGAGGAGAGAGCAATTACGTGGGACACCACAGGCTGATAGGTTTTAGTGTTGGGGAGCTGGGGGCGTCACTGCGGATGGAGGAAGAAGAACGAGAATGCGGATCTGTGGATCCAAGCTTCGCACAAGGGATCCGGGCTGCTGTTGACATGGTACAGGCTTCCAGGTTAATGAGATCATTCATCAACATTATGTTCAGGGTCATGATGGATTTGCCCAGATCTTCTGCCTGAGTCTTCTGGGGGAAGGACATTAATGGTGACATCTGTGAGCAGAGAGATGAGTTGGGCTCCTGGAGTGGTGGTAGGGAGAGTGCTTGCCTCTCTTTCAAACTTTTTCTGCTTCACATCTTGAGCTCAGCAATGCCTGGCGGGACCTGCTGAGTTATTACTTTTCTGCCCTAGAATCAACCTGTTATGGGAGAAGTGTCTGCTATTAAATGCTCAAACAATTCTGGGAGGCAAGAAGGTAGAGTAGAAAGGGCACCAAGCTTGGGGGCAAATGCAGCTGAGCTCCTCTACTCCGTGGCTATGTGACCTTGGGCTTGTCATTTCGCCTAGTAATTATACTTCCCCTATAGGGTGGTTGAGAGGGTCATGTGATATAATGAATGCCCAAAGAGAAGATAAATTGCAACATGTCACGGAGATGGAAGGCATCGCAATCATTTCAAAAGAACTATGGGCTGCCTTTTAGGCAATCATTTCATCGCAGTTTTAACTTCAGCCCTGCAAGTAGTGGGCTGCTGCAGCACCTTCTTGGAGTAGACTGTGGACTCTGAAAATTGTTTTAGACGAGATGATTTGAACGTGTCTGCAAGTTGGGGTGTGCACGCATGTGTATGTGTTTATTGGTGGAGGGTATGGTGAGATGAGAGGATAGTGATAAAAAATCAAACACTAGGGTTTAAAAGATAAGTTAAATTTTTGACTTCTCACTCAAGTAGAAATGAACCTGCTGATTGGAAATCTAAAATGACCTATGACTAAGAATGGCGATGATTAACAATAACAGTGGGTCAGTGTGTCCCAAGTAGATAGGTGATTGATGTTTATTTTCTATTTACCATCACAGCAATCTGACAAATACCTGTCTTATAGATGAGGAAACTGAGGCTTCCCATGTTTCAGAGAAATGGATGGCAGATTGTAGAGCCAGGGTTCAAATCCATGTTTGTCTGGCCTCAGTGCCCAGCTCCTTAATCACTTGGATAGGCCTGTCAGTTATCCTGGGAGATCCATTTGGGGTTCCTTTCTCTGTCAAGAGCACAATGTTCCAGCCATGTCACTTCTGAAAACAGCAATTTCTGGAACTGAAACTTCAATTTTTCAGATTGGGAGGCTGACGCTTCAGTTGAGGCATCACACCAGGGCATGTCATCCCCCTTCACAATTGTGGAGGTACCTATTGCAAAGAAAGCAGCGAGCGAGGCAGCCAGCTAGAAAATCAGGAAAGAAAAATGTGCCTGCAATTGGCAGAGAATTCATATTTTCTGCAGCTCACCGGGGCCCTGATCCCTTTCCTGGTAACTTCCCGTTCAGTTTCCACTGGAAGTCAGTCTCCTGAAGCTGGTGGACCGTGTGAAGATCCTGCCCACCCTCCCGCCCCTCCAAGAGACTTTGGTAAGAGAATAAGGCAGGTCATTCCACATGCTGAAGAGTTTATTTTACTATTACTGGAAGTATTTTCACCATCTCGTGAAGAACACAATCCATTAAAAAGCCTCGTTGGTGTAAAAGAAAGAGACCTCTACAGTTCTTTCCTTCCAGAGGACTTCTTGCCTTCATGGACAGTGCAGACACTATGATCTGCAGTTCCCAGCTGAGTAAACTTAGGGAAGTTTCTTTGTCTTTCTGAGAAGGACTAAAGTGTTGCACAACTCCGCTCACTCTGAATTCCTTGGGGATGAATGTTGTGTCCTCTACAAATGCAGTTGTGCAGAACGCTGCACCTGTCTCTGAACAATTATGCACTGTGGGTGATAAAATACTCTTTATAAGAGTTGTTTGAGTAATTAAGCAAGATAATGAACGCATGGAGGTTAACAGTACTGGCACATCCTCTTCTCACATTATTTTTTTTTCCAGAAATTGAAGGAAAAGGTTATAAATAAGCTATAGTACAATGTAGTGCTTGGGAAATCACTTGTAAAGATAAATGATGATATCAGTATAAAACTGGAGACTACAAGGTGATACCTGTCTACACATTCACTGAGTAGCATAGTGAGTAAGCATTATGGCCTCCTACGAGAGAGGTTGTCTTAGGGGAGGTTTCCAGAAACAGAGTCTGAGATGAGGACGTGCTCTCAGTAGAAACTTCCCCAGTAGTAAAGGAGTGGGGAAAGCAGGCAGGACGAGGGAAGAAGCAAAAGAAGAATGAGATTTCAGAGAAGTTCAAACCTGGGCCTAATCCTGCAGGAAGGTTCTGGAATATCAACTGTTGTCTATTTTGTAAATGCCCAGGACGTAATAGGTGCTCAGGATGGTAGGGATGAAGATGCTGGTTGTGCTGAAGTAGTATAAGATGTGTTAGTTTTGTCAGTGTGTGTTTAAAATACCCTGTAGGGTATAGAATTAGGATGTCTTTAGAGCTGATAATGGACGATGATCTTTGTGTCCTAACATTGGGTTTTGGAGAAATGCTGGCTCTTATTCACAACAATGAGAGCTATCAAGAAGTGAATATAAGTTGCATCAGACATTTCTGGTTCAGCAACAGGGCGTGTGGACAACTCCATGGCTTGTGGACAGTGTGTATGCAATTAGTTATGTCTGATCCAGTAGCAAAATGTGTGAAAGGCAGATGCTTCAATTAAAGGGCAACCGTTTCCAGTAAGTCTTGAATGTAAGGTCTTACGCTGTTTTTCACATATCAAGGCCCTCTCCCTTGACACCATCAGGATATTAGAAAAATCCCAGGGCCTGCCAGGGGATTACTCTGTTTATTAAATTTAGCTTCACAAACGGAGATGCTCTGCACTTTGTATCACCCTGGAGAACTTGAGCATTAAGGCATTCTATTGGCTTGAAACCCAGCAATTTTACAAGACAATAAAACGATGTATGTTCTTTTCCATTTTTTCCCCATGTACTTTATTTGCTAGGGGAAGTAAAACGTAGTGCAATGATATACCATTATGTGATATGGAAGCTCTCTGCTGAAATTAAATCTCACCATTACCAGGGTGAATATCCAAATCTGTAGTGTTAGCATTTTTTACTCCGTGCAAGCCAGGGGCTGAGGCTTGATGCGATCCTTCACTCTCTGAGTGTTTTGGTATCCTTTGTTCCAGTCTGGAGCTTTGCAAATAAGGTGAGAACACAGCTAACTGTTCAAAGAATTGCAGAATCTAGCACTGAAGGAAACTCCAGAGACCATCCAGCTTAGATATTTTCCTTTTCAAGTATCAGGAGACTGATGCTCTGAGAACAAAAATGTTTTGCCTACAGTCACAAATCTAGTGAGTGTCAATAGCCCAAGTACTTTGACTCCAAGTCATGATCTTTCTGCAATTATAAAGTCCTCTGCTTCTCCTATTCCTCGTGAATAAGTAGCTATCACATGGGGGACTGGTCTAACATTCATTATGCCTGGTTACTATTGAATCTGGACAAGCATACTTTGTTCTATGCAAGAACAAATACATCGGTTACATAAGTCCAAGGCCAGGTGAGGGGTTTGAGCACTGTTGAAAGATCTCCCCTGACTGTAGTTTGTTCTACCCATGTTGCCATCAATATTCAATGCTACACATGAAGGCTATGGGGAACTGGCTGAAGACGACATTCAAAGACATTGTAATAATACCACTGTAGCAGGGTGACACAGAGCTAACCATCTAAGAAAGTCATGGTTTTTAAGAGTTGCTACTTTAAACAGGCTGAAGATCAGGATATTGGGCTTTGTAGCTTAATAGTTAGTGCCCAGGGTGGAACTGTAAACTCGTAGCAGTGTCTGTTAACTTACATTGTTTGTATAATGACAGAGTGGTTTAGGCCACAGGCTTTGCAGTGTGGCGTTAGGTGTTTGAATCCTGGAACATGACATCCTTGTTTTTGAGCAAGCCAGTTAATCTCTTTAAGCTTCCATTTCCTACGTGTATATTTGTGATGATTTTAGTCATGCCTACACATTGTGTGGCAATTTTGTGGATTAAATAAGATCATTGATGTAAAAAAGTACCAGTGCCTCACTTTTAGCAGTATGTCGGCTCTTATTCGCAACGATGAGAGCTATCAAGAAGTGAATATAAGTTGCATTCAAGAAGGCTGTTAGGCAGTTTAAAGCTCCCCTTCATGGAGCCCTCCGAGCAACCTGAGTTGAGGACTGTGTCTCTTGCATTATAGGCAAGTGCACATTGGTAAAGAAAGGTGAGCAACCTCCTCAGGTTTGGGAAGCCCATACCTGTGGTGCCAGTTTTGAGTCCAAGTCTACTACTAATCCCTAAGCCTGGGCTCCTGTAACTACATTTTGAGAACCAAAAGGGATCCTGGAGACCACTGAGCCCAGTGACACCTCAGAAGAGTGAGTCAGCGTGGATCACATCAAAAATATGCATTTTCGGTCAGGTTAGGTCTAGGAAGAGGACTCATTCTTTACCTGTTGAGGAGCAACTATCAACATTAGTGTATTTCAGTCTCCGTGAGATTTCAGAATATAAGCCTGTGTAAATACATTAAACTCAGCATACCCATAGATTATCTCATAAGACTAGCATCCTCTAGACATTCTTTGGGATACTCTGATAAGGGGTAGTGTACTCACTAACCTTGCAGATGAAGAATACATCATGAGGGCTTACTAGGAGTCTAGAGGTGAGTCATGACCAGACCCCAGGGCCCCAGGTTCCGGGCTGATAATCCATCCACTGCAGTTTTCTGCCGTCTTCCCCTGAGCCTGTGCTCTTCCTAGCATCTATCAGCCAGAGGGTTTGGCAACCTTGTGTTCTACCTATAGGACCTCCCCTGCACCAAGAACAGGATTTCCTCTGCTCTTACATCCTCTTCCCCTTCCCTTTCATGACAGTCACTTCTGTTGATGAATCCATCACCAGGGTGACAGCATTCTGATGATGTACTCACATAATACATTATCAAAGTGCCAGTCCTGACGGCCCTGTGATGTACGAGGGTGGTGTCTGTCAGTGGCCTGCAGTTCCAACAGAACCATCCATCACAACAACACCCCCTTCACAGGGGCGTGTGGAGACTCCTTCATAGTGGGAGAGGAACTGTGGGGAGCTGAGCATCAGGCGAGTGTGGAACTAGACAGGCGTCCAGGGAGGTGGGCAGCTGCTTCATCTCAGTCCTGAAGGGGAAAGGAACGCTCTGAAGGCTACTCTTGCTGAGCCTAGCTTCCATTTCAGAGCATCTGTCCAAATATTCCAAGCCAGGAATCCTTCATGTGTTGGGGATTTAAGGGATAGCACTGATAATAGTCAACGTTAGCTGAACTCTTCCTGTGCATCAGCTATTGTGGTTAATGCTTGTTCCATTGCGTTGAGTACACCCTGTATTCTCATTTGTAGGGTGATTCCATTTTTAGAAGGGAAAACTGAGCCTCAGAGACACTAAGTGGCTGGATATTTAAACCTTAAATATTGACTTCAGAGTCTACTCCCATAACCACTAAGCTAGTTCTGCCAGACAGGGGCACAGGTTTTCACATAAGTACCAGGTGTGCTACAAACATGCTCTCTACTAAACATATTAACAGCAACCTGCAAAAACAGGTTTGATTAATGGCATTTTACAGATGAGAAAATGCAGAGAATTGACCCTGCTGGGAGATGGCAGAAACACAAATTGATCCCAGGTTAATTTGATTCCAAATCAATTCAGCTTCTATCCCAAGGCAAGAGACGTAGGAGGGAAAGATGGAAGGGTCTAGACTTAGATCTGAGTTCAAATACAACTCCACCACTTGTCAGCTGTGTTACAGTAGGGAAAAATCATGAGCCTCTCTGGGCCCTGCTTGATAAAAAGCAAAACACTAAAATCTGCCTTTAGGATTTGTGGAGATTGGCTGAGAAGTGCATATACCAGGCCTGATGTTGGGTCACATTTTAGGCAACAATGATAATTAATTTTATTAGAAGAGGAAAAATACGTCAGGGGTCAGTATAAGTAGACATTAAAATATAATCAGCACCACGACCTTGGAACCTAAATATCATTCTTCAACTAAGGAGTCCGGGCTCCTGGGACAAATGCTGGCATCTGGGGCTGTGACAGGGAGAACAGAAGTTGCACTCTGGGCATCTTGCAGCGCAAGAGACTAAGAAAGAGCTAAAAATGAAAAGCAAAATATTGAGGACCGGTCAGAAGCACCTAAGAGTGAGTCTAATAGAATTCCCGGTGCCCAAGGTGGAGCAATTTAAACAACAAAATGAATAATAATACTGAATTGTAACCCAAAGAATAAAATAAGTACCCACACATCCATGGTGATAAGGATAAATAGCCAAATAAATAATGTGGGAGGGGGGTGATCTTCCTTGGAGAGTAATTCCAATAATTAGTATAAAGGAAGGATGGAAATAGAAAACCATCACTAGAACAACGATGCTATAATTGCTTCTGTGCAGATGGGTGGTAAAATGAATGAAAGCTTTATAGAGAAATCAGATGGTTGCAAAGTGCATCTTCTATTAAATGAGTCACTCTGCAAGTGACCACAATGCTAAGGTCTGGGCCAGGCAGAAGCCAGGAGCCAAGAGCTTCATCCAGGTCTCCCACGTGGGTGCCAAAGCCCAAGTGCCTGGCTGGCCATCTTCTGCTTCCCCAGTCACATTAGCAGGGAGCTGGATCAGAAGTGGAGCAGCCAGGAATTGAACTGCCACCCACATGGGATGCTGGCATCACAGGCAGTGACTTAACCCACTGTGCTGTAATGCTGCCTCCAACAGTCCCATTTTGTAGATGAGAAAACTGATGCAAGAGAGAGTAAGGAATTTGTATCTAGTTTTTGGCTCAAGTAAGACTTGAACTTGGGCTTTTCTCAACTACAGACCCTTTCCCATTCTTGGACGTGGATTTGGAGGCAGGAACTTGTGGGAAAAAGCAGCAGAAGTCTTGAGTTGCTGAGGTCTTGAGGTGATAGAGGCGTGGGATGAGAGTCAGATCTATGTAGACCTTGGACCTTGGACCAGTCCTCCTCCCACCTTGTGACCTTGGTGAGGCGTCCTAACTCTCGGAACGGCAGTTCCTCCCCTGTGACATGCTGGTGCTGATAAAAACTGTGTGATTAGTGAGCAGCATACATGGTTTGATCCATGATATCCATGATTGTGTTGTTTCCAAGGCTTAGCCCATAGGAGGTGGCCACTCAGTATTCATTTCTCCTCTTTGCTTTTTTTCTTTTTCGATCTCCATGAAGTCTGGGAGAGAAAATTCTGGACTCATGTAATCACAAAGGTCAGCCTCACGGTGTCCCAGTTATCCTCAGCCTTGTGTTGGCGGGTGACATGGCGGCCTCTTTCTATGTCGCACAAAGGCAGGGTTGACACACCACGGTGTAGTTCATCTTTTCCTAAAGCCCCTTGCGTCTCCCTGTCTTTCACCTGGTCATGGGTGAGAGCCACCCATGGCCTCCAGAAAAGCCCCTGATACTACAAGGCCATGGCTGTCATGACACCTCTTACCTGGGCAAGGTGGAGTGATTGATGCCTCATCTGTCAGAGGTCACCAAGCAGATCAGAGCTAAACTGCAAGACTGAGAGTTGATCCAGGTGTAATAACTCCCCAGACTAGATATGCAGGCTTCCAATTCACTGCACTCTGCAGGCATCCTCTGTTGGTTGGGAGTGTGGTGTCGGGGGATGTCCCTGGGGCTCTCCTAGGATGCACACAGCACCCAGAGCTGAATTCTGAATCCTGAGCTCCTTGTGGGAGAAAGTGTTGTATTGTGAGGTGGAGGAACTCCCGAAGGGACTGTACTCACTGTACTCACTGTTCATTTATTCAGGGGTATTCTGTGAATTGCATGCCTGATCAGGTGCGAGTCCTGTGCAGAATGCCACCTGCGGTACATAGAATCGTGGACAGAGTCATTAGTAACTCCACCTCCCTTTCAACATGAATGCAAACTGGGGCATAGTTCTGGCTTCTTGGTTCTGTCCTTTGATGACCTCCATTGTGGTTCTGCTTTCACCTCCATTCCATAATTCATAAAAGGAGGCTAACAATAATAACTACCTCAGGACTTGAAAAGCTGTCTCTCCAAAGAAGGCATACACTGTCCAAAAAACACGTGAACGATGTTCAGTGTCAGTAATCGTCAAGAAAATGCACATCAGAGCCGCAGTGGGATGCCCGTCATAGTCATCAGGATGGCTATAATTACGGACAACATAGTACAAGACAGAAAACAACAAGTGTGCGTGAGAATGTGGGAAAATAGAACTTTCTGTTCACAGGGCTGGTGGGCATGTAAAATGGCATGATCACTGAGGAAAACCAGTGGTTCCTCAAAAATTTAACTTGGGCTAAGATCCCACTTGGGACACCTGAATCCTATGTTGGAGTGCCTAGGTTCCTGTCCTAGCTCCACCCCCATCCCAGCTTCCTAGCAATGCACAGCCTGGGAAGAAACAGGTATTGGCTCAAGTGGTTGGGTTCCTGGAACACCTTTGGGAGATCCTTAGGGAGTTCCAAAATCCTGGCTTTGGCCTGGCCCATCCTGGCTGTTGGGGAAATTTGAGGAGTGAATTAGTGGTTGGGGGTTCATTCTCTCACTCTTAAAAAAAAAAAGCGAGGGGCCAGGGCTATGATGTAGCAGGTAAAGCTGCTGTCTGCAGTGCTGGCATCCCATATGAGCGCCAGTTCGAGTCCCATGTCTTCCACTTCCAATCTAGCTCCCCGCTAATGCGCCTGGGAAAGCAGTGGAAGATGTCCCAAGTGCTTGGATCCCTACACACACATGGGTGACCCAGATGAGGTTCCTGGCTTCAGCCTGGCCCAACATTAGCAGTTGCACCATTAGGGGAGTGTACCAGAGGATGGAAGATCTCTCTCTATCTCTCTGCCTCTCCCTCTCTCTCTGTAATTCTGATTTTCAAATAAATAAATCTTAAAAAATGGTCCTGAACATAGAATTACCATTGAATCTAGGAATTCCACCCCTAGGCATGTACCCAAGAGAACTGAAAACATGTGTCTACATTGAAACTTGTAAGTGGATGTTTATAGAAGCATTACACATAATAGCCCACACCAGAAATAACTCAAATGCCCATGAAGACGAATGAACAAATTGTGGTATATCCACGAAACGGACAATTGTTCAGCCATTAAAAGGAATGCAGTCGGACAAAAGCTGTAATCCAAATGAACCTTGAAACTGTTGTGTCGAATGAAGGAAGCCTGGCACAAAGTGTCACATGGAGTATGAGCCAATTATATGAAAAATCCAGAATAGGAAAATCCATGGAGATAGAAAAGAAGTTGCTGGTTGCCAGAGGGTAGAGGAGTGGACAACAAGGAGTGATCACTTTAAGAGCACGGAGAGTTTGTCATGGTTGATGGAAACAGTTTGAAACTAGAGAGAGGAGTTGGTTATACAACAGTTGTCAACGGAACAAATGTCTCTGAATTGTGCACTTTAAAATTGTTAACCACTAGGGCCAGTGTTGTGGGGTAGTGGGTTAAGCCTGCTCCTGCGACGCCAGTGCCCCATATGAGAGCATCAGTTCCAGTCCCAGCTGCTCTGTTTCCGTTCAGCTCCCTGATAGTGCTCCTGGGAGGCAGCAGGTCCTTGGACTCTTGCACTCACACAGGAGAGCTGGATGGATGCCGGGCCCCTGGCTTCGGCCTGGCCCAGCCCTAGCCATTGTAGCCATTTGGAGAGTGAACCGTTTGGGGGATTTCTCTCTCTCTCTCTCTCTCTCTCTCTCTCTGTTACTCTGCCTCTCAAATATAAATAAAAAAAGTTTAAAAATTGTTGATAGCACTTTATATAAATTCTATCAATAAAATAATAAGAATGCCTAACACATCTGTTTAAAAATTAAATCAACTAATACATGTACCGCAATAGATATTAACATTATTTTACTCAATATTTATTATTTTTAATGATTCTCATGATAATATTTACTTTTTCTGGGGGAAACGTTTCCAAATATCTAGACACTGGAATAAACCAGCGTAACACTGGCCTATGGGTTCAGATTGGTGTTCTGGAGCGCGGTTCGGTAATATTTGGTGGGTTAAAATAAAAATGCGTGTGTCCAGTTTCCTTACACGTGCACTTCTGGTCACGTATGTTGAAGAAGTTCCTATCCAGGCCCCTAAAAGGTCACGCAGAGCGACACTCAGCCTGACTTCATGGAGGTGGGGTTCGGAGAAATTGCAGGTGTGGTGGTGATGGATGGGGGTGCTGCTTGTGGGGCGCTGTGAAGAGCTAGAATGACAGCACAGCAGGCCGCTCTCAGAAACAATGTGGGTGCACAGGGGAAAGGCACAGAATGCATGTGGGTGCACAGGGGAAAGGCACAGAATGCATGTGGGTGCACAGGGGAAAGGCACAGAATGCATGTGGGTGCACAGGGGAAAGGCACAGAATGCATGTGGGTGCACAGGGGAAAGGCACAGAATGCATGTGGGTGCACAGGGGAAAGGCACAGATGGATGTGGGTGCACAGGGGAAAGGCATAGAATGCATGTGGGTGCACAGGGGAAAGGCACAGAATGCATGTGGGTGCACAGGGGAAAGGCACAGAATGCATGTGGGTGCACAGGGGAAAGGCACAGAATGGGGTCCGGCTCTCTCCATGCGCATGACTTTTAATTATGCACCTACATACTATGCAGTTGACAAGAGACAAGTGAAAGGATACACAGCAAACCGGGTAGAATGTGTGCCCGAGGAGAGGGAAGGGGGTGATGCTGGATGATGCTGGGCCTGGTAGTAAAGGCATAAAGGGAGGAGCGCCTTGTCCTGCAGCAGTGATGGCGTTGGGCCTTGAGCTGAGTCTGAATAACTGCCGTTGCACCTGCAATTCAGCCACACAGGAAAGTCCACAAGAGGAAAACTCATCATTGGTCTAGCTTACCAACACACAAAGATAGTTAAAAAAGTTTGTGGAAAATGGAATTAAATGTTAATTAATTTTGGTGTAAATTTTTTTTTTTTGACAAGCAGAGTGGACAGTGAGAGAGAGAGACAGAGAGAAAGGTCTTCCTTTGCCGTTGGTTCACCCTCCAATGGCCGCCGCGCTGTGGCCAGTGCACCACGCAGATCCGATGGCAGGAGCCAGGTGCTTCTCCTGGTCTCCCATGGGGTGCAGGGCCCAAGCACTTGGGCCATCCTCCACTGCACTCCCTGGCCACAGCAGAGAGCTGGCCTGGAAGAGGGGCAACCGGAACAGAATCCGGCGTCCCGACCGGGACTAGAACCCCGTGTGCCGGAGCCGCAAGGCAGAGGATTAGCCTAGTGAGCCGCGGCGCTGGCGGTGTAAAATTTTTAAAATCCTCGCACACTCATGTGGAGGGGCTGTTACTATCGTGTTGATGGGGATGAACTGAACCTTCAATCCTTGCTGCTAATTTTCATCATCAGGGCGTCCTGGACCAATGCAATCAGACTCCCAGGAGTCAGGCCAAGCACCCTAGTGATGCTAAGGTGCATTCGCAGTGGGGAGCACTGGATTACGTGTCCTGTATTAGTACAGACCAAAGTAGCTGTGAGGCTGTAACAATAGGATAAGTCAAGGAGGGGGGAGAGGTAGGGCGAGGGGAGGCTGGAGAGGTCAGCTGGGTCAGGTGAGGACCCTTTCCAGAAGGTGGTGGTGAAGAACAATCGAAGTCCATGTGTAGTTTTTTTCATTAATACTTACTTTCCAGAAACTCTTTGAAGACCACTTGTATGCAAGGATTTCAACAATTTTGTACCCAAATAAATTTATCTTCTAATTCCATTTTCCCATGATCTTTTTACATAGACTTGTACAAGTTCAAGACACCGAGCAACTCTGGGTGAACAAGGCCCAAGGGGAATGAAAGAGCCACCCTCAGGCTACTCTGCCTTCTAAAATGGACTCGCCAGCAGCTCTCCTGCTCTTGGCTTTGGTGCCCTGGTTCCAATCAGAGGGACTGCTCCGTGGGCAGTTGTCCTCTGGTCAGCTGCACTGTTGACATACAGGGAATGACTAGAATGGTTCTGCAGTGGTCTCTGTACGTAGCACAATAGGATCCCTCCTGGATTCTGCAGTAGCCCGTCATCGGGATGGAAGCATGTGGATTAACGGAGTGAAGTGAACAGAGCAGTGTGATTCCCCACTGTACCCACTCATATCTGGGCCTCGATTTGCCTATATCTATGTAGAAACCCATTGTTAAAGCTTGAAGAAAGAAAGTAGAAAGTTAATATACTGAGTCGCATCTTGAGGAAGGGTGGCCTTGCTGCACCTGTTTAAGATGACGGATAGGGGCCAGCGCTGTGGCATATTGGGCAAAGTTGGCACCTGCAGTGCCAGCATCCCATATGGGTGTTGGTTCGAGTCCTGGCTGCTCCACTTCTGATCCAGCTCTCTGCTATGGCCTGGGAAAGCAGTAGAACCTGGCTCAAGTCCTTGGGCCCCTGCACCTATGTTGGGGGTATGGAAGAAGCTGCTGGTTCCTGGCTTTGGATTGGACCAGCTCCAGTCATCGTGGCTATTTGGGGAGTGAACCAGCAGATGGGATACTTCTCTCTCTCTCTCTCTCTCCCCCCCTCTGTAACTCTGACTTTCAAATAAATAAATAAATCTTTTTTTTAAAAAAAGCTGACAGGATAAGAATAGTTAACATATACAGGTTGCTTATGAAGTGCCTAGTACTGTGCTTCTGTGTGTTAGCCCCTTTAAACATTTCAACAGTCACTCAGTGATGTAATCAACAGGTTTTGGCAAGCCTCAAGGTGATCTGACTCTCCACTAGGGGCCCTGAAGCATGCGCTGCCTGCTCAAAAACTGATGGCAGAGGCAGCCCAGGAGCACCCAGCCCATTTCCACTGTAGTTCCAGAAGCCATAGATGGACATGATCAGATAATGCCCCGCTGTTTTGGTGTGTGAGTCCTTTCAAGGCTTTGTCTCTGTTCCAGGCCAAGAGGAAAGACGAGTTTCATCTTCTTCAGGCATTCTAGGGTCTTAATAGAGGCTCCGAGTGGTTTTAAGAAGTCCTAAGCCAAATCATCAGCAGGCAAACGTGGGACTGTGCCATTTGCTCTTCTCTGAAACAGGAAAGCGAAGGGTGCTTGGGGTGCAATTAAAGAGCTTCCAGAAAAACAAAAAGAACAGTTCCCAGAAGAACGCGGGGGCTCTGACTGTCACAACGGGGCTGCCCGAAAGACCCTGCATTGCTATGGAAACAGCACATTTCTTTTTTTTTTTTTTTATGGAGCAGGCACATAAAACTCCCAGAATGTGTCATGAAATAAGTTACTACTGTCCCGAGGCTGCCAAAGATGTACACCCTCATTAGGGGAGCGAAGTGACAGTTTGGGGTTTATAATGAATGGTTTGCAGGCTCAGAGGCTGAGCTAAGTTTACCCTGTTGGGATCACAGCCTCGTGGTGTTGGGGGACTAAAAGGAAGTCCCTTCCTCAAAGTGACCACAGGCCAAAGACCCATCAGCGTCTGCACTGATGCAAGATGGCCAGGTGATGTGATTATGGCACCTGCACATCTCATTTGCATGCAACTGTTGAGCAAACCCTGGCATTTCCATGAAGACACTCCTGCCGAAATGAAGGATTTTATCACCTCCTTCTCACCTGGAGCCCTTAATTGGGTAGCTCTGCTCCCCTCCTAGCTTTATTTACCTGGGAAATGCAGATGTTATTTGGCCAACCTAGAAATAAAGAAGCGTTCCAAAGGAGGAAGGCAGAGACCACACAGGTGTGTCTTTCCCTCCGTCTGGAATGATGCAGCCCTTGATTTCAGACCTCACCTTGTTTCCTAAAGTCTTTCCTAGCATCTTTTTAAATCTGTTGTGTTGCCTGTTGACTGACAGCATTTCTGATAGTGCTTTTGAGAAAGATGGGCTGGGAAACAGTCAATTAGATTGCAGAGGGAGGGAGATGAGGTAGGAAGGGCGACAATAAAACTTGAACAACACCTGGCCTCCTGTCAGGAAGGCCTGGCTAACTGCAGAGGATCTGTCACCGGGGAGAAGATGACCATCACTGCTCAACGTTGATGGAGACAGGGCCAGAGGCACTGCAAAGAAGCACTTCTGCGGATACAAGGAAATAGCGATTTTAATAAAAATAACACCTGAACACTGAAGAAATGGCAATATCAGTATAAAGTCTCCCTGGGGAGACTTCTCACCTAGAAAAGGGAGTGTGGTAAATTGGTGATGGGCTTGAACCTTGGAGTTGAAACATCTGTGGTCAGTTCTCTGCCCTGTCCCACGCACACACACACACAATCAGCATGTTGGACTGCCTTCTGTGTACCAGGCACTGTACTTACTAGTTTTACTACTTGAGCAAGATTTTTAACCTCCGTAAGCCCCAGTTTCCTAATTTACAAAATGGGAATAGCAATGGTGCCATCCTCACTAGGGTATGGTGACGGCTAAAAGAACTGCTGTATGCAAAGTGTTTATTACAGTGTAAGCATTAAATGTTCACTATTGCATTTGAATACTGCTGTTAGCACAGTGTTGGGCTTGGGATAGAAGCAGTGGCACCCTTACTCTCTTTTCATCTAGAGCTGTGGCTCTGCAGTGGACAAAGGGCATCTTTTTTTTTTCTTTTTGATAATCCTTACTATGGCAGGGGTCAGGTAAAAGTGTCCCAGGAAGTCCTTTTAAAGACTCAGAAATACCTACATGGAAATGAACAGACAGCAGCAGGAAACAATAGTAACAGGAGTTCCAGCTAATTCAGTTATTGAGGTGTGGCTTCATCTCTGGTTCCTGAAAGCCCTTTAAAAGTGTTAGCTTACAAATGGCTACTTTGTTGCTGAAATGCTGGTAGTAATAACGATGCTGATGCTGATGCTGATGTGATGACAGTGTTGATGATGATGATAGTAGCAGAGAACAAGTATCAGAGCTGCCGTTTATTGCAGGCTAACTCTAAGCTCTTCATAACTTGGCATTCTGTCTTACTCAGTTTTCATGACACCATAACACAGGAACAGCACACTCACACACTTTGGTTTCTTAGGTGAAATGATTGCAGTTTATTAGCTTGTCCAAGGTGGCACAGTTATCTGCTGTGACTACATGCCCAGGTTCTTGGGCATCCAGAAGTTTATCAAGGCCTGGGGAAGGTTATCTCCCACCTCCAGAGTATGGTGTGCCTTCTCACGGTGGTTTCATTTCCAAAGTCTTGCATCTGCCGTGGATCTTGACATGAAGTAGAACTACCTTTTTTCCTGGAGATGCTATACCTATATAGAAAATATCAGAATGAAACAGAATAACCCCAGCATTCATAGCATCCAGGGAAGGTTTGCACTGAGCTGGAGAGAATCACTGGCTATCTAAAGTGAGGTCATGCTGGCTTTCCTAAAAGCTTGGTGGTCTCAAATAGCCACAAGCTCATGAATATTGGAAAAACTTGAAAGTTTGAAAGTTGAGTGAACCCTTTGACCTCCTGAGCAAGCTCTGGCATCAGACTGCCTCTCATGGGGCGAGACGATGTCGCAGGCAACACAGAGAGTTAAAAATCCACAAATTGTAGATTCTTCCACCACCTCACTGGAACACTGGGCAGCTCATTGACTGGTCTGGCTTCAGTTTTATCATCTGTAAACTAATGTGTACTGTCTAAACTTGTTTTAAGAATGAGAAAACGGGGACTGGCACTGTGGCACTGCAGGTTAAAGCCCTGGCCTGAAGCACCGGCATCCCATATGGGCGCTGGTTCTAGTCCCGGCTGCTGCTCTTCTGATCCAGCTCTCTGCTATGGCCTGGGATAGCAGTAGAAGATGGCCCAAGTCCTTGGACCCCTGCACCCACGTGAGAGACCTGGAGGAAGCTCTTGGCTCCTGGCTTCAGACCGGCACAGCTCCGGCTGTTGTGGCCATCTGGGGAGTGAACCAGCGGATGGAAGACCTCTCTCTCTGTCTCTACCTCTCTCTGTAATTTGTCTTTCAAATAAATAAATAAATAAATAAATAAATCTTTTTAAAAAAAGAATGAGAAAGCACTTTCTCAATCAAATAACGTATTTGCAAAGTGTTTCAAATAATTGTAATACAAATGGGCCCCTGTGCTGCCTGTTTTGCTCCTTCCCAGCCTCCCTCTCTCCCTGCCTGTCCACCTGTCTCTGGGACCTCAGAGGGCTGGCTGACTCCCAGGAATTTTGTTCACTAGCACCCTTCCCTGTCAGCTGCTCACTGGCTTTGGCCTGTGGGAGGTAACGGCAGGAGAGCTGAGGGTTGAAGGAGAGTAAGGTTGAAGTATTTATTCTCTAGATGCTCTCCTTTCCAGGACACCATCAGTTGACCTTGTGTCTCCAAGGGAGGCCACAGCTGCCATTAAGCAGTCTTTTCCCTACTTTCCTGTAGGGTCAGTAGCGGCTCCTGCTATAACCATCCCCTCGCTACTGGACTTTCCTGTACTGGTTTCCATAAACCCTGCCCTTATTTTGTACCTATCCACTTAAAAAACATTCCTTAATTTCCCCAGTTAGAGTGTGCGATGCGTGCTGAGACATGAATACTGGCCCTTTGCATAACTTGAGGCCATTACTGTATTCCTCATTGCCCCAGGTTTACAGTTGACAGCTGCAGAGGTGAAGAACCTCATTCAAACTCACTCCTTAGATCAGTAAAGGATTTCCAACTGTAACCTTTCCCCTGATGGCAGAATTTTTGTGTGCAGCAGTTCAAACTTCCTTCCAGTAGAAACTATCCCCATGACACTGAGGAAACCCACACAAAGAGGAGGAGAGAACTAACTACAGGCATCCAGAGATGTCTCAGGTGCTACAGGCAGTGGCCAGACCATATGCAAAACTAGAACTTTGACCCGCAACCTGCAGCAACCAACCCAGAAAGTCAAAACACGACTTCCACAGCAACAGGGTCCAGTTGGCCAGGATTTGAGCAATAACTGACTATTCTGTATTTATTTCTCATTTCTAATGTGGGACGCACGAGGGAAAGCCAAATTTGCTCCCCTAACCAGTCACAGAGGATGCTCCACTTTTCGTGAATCCATCTCCAGTGCTTGCTGAACGCAAGCCTTCCCTCTTTTTTTCCTGCAGAGATTCCCCCCTTGTCTGACTGCCTTTGAGTCTGTGCCGTAGGCAGTGATGGTGGCTGACTCCCTTGCTTTCAATAAGTAGCCTTTGTTTGATCTCAACGGAATGGTCTTCCTTTCTTTCCAAACTGGGATTCGGTCCTTTACAATGAAACTGACTCTACAAGGGACACATGCCGGTAGACAAGCTGGGAGTATTCAGAAAGGTGGTTAGCACGTTGACTGGAGCACCCACCGAGGGTCACCTGCTGCCCCGCGGTGTCTGTCGGCAGGTAAGTTGTTCCATTTAGTGACTGCTCATTCAGTCTGAGTACACTGCTTGCAGGTGGTGTTCAAGGATCTATTGTGCAGCCCAAGGAGGGGAATGAAAGGAAGGAGAATGGAGGTCGAGATGCCCCTCTTCCAGGCCAGCTCTCTGCTGTGGCCCGGGAGTGCAGTGGAGGATGGCCCAAGTGCTTGAGCCCTGCACCCCATGGGAGACCAGGAGAAGTACCTGGCTCCTGCCATCGGATCAGCGCTGTGCACCGTGGCGGCCATTGGAGGGTGAACCAATGGCAAAGGAAGACCTTTCTCTTCTCTCTTACTGTCCACTCTGCCTGTCAAAAAAAAAAAAAAAAAAAAAAAGTGTCCCTAGTGCCAACATTGGGAAGCTCCAGTTTCAACCCATCTATGGCAAACTGATCTCAAACATAGCACCTCCATTTCAGAAAGAGCTCATGAAATGCAATCCTTTCTCTCACGACTGAAATACAGCATGATGCTAACATGATGCCTTGGACTTCGTGTTTGTGAAAAGTGTTTGTTCTGCCTTTGTTTGCTGTGCATTCTTGGGCAAGTCGCTTCATCTTTCTGAACTGAGTTTTTCTCGTCGGTAAAATAAGGTATTTCAGTGCTTGTGTCATTGAGATAATGTGTGGATCCAGTGAAATGATGTCGATAGTCACTTCATACAAGGCACAATATACAATAGGTAATTGGAAAATTTTTTACCTTCTTCCTTTTCCCCTTTGAGATGGATACTGTAACATTCTCTCTCTCTCTCTTTAAAGATTTATGTGTTTATTTGAAAGTCAGAGTTACACAGAGAGAGGAGAGGCAGAGAGAGAGAAAGAGAGAGGTCTTCCATCCAATGGTTCACTCCCCAATTGGCTGCAATGGCCGGAGCTGCACCGATCCGAAGCCAGGAGCCAGCAACTTCTTCCAGGTCTCCCACATAGGTGCAGGGCCCCAAGGACTTGGACCATCTTCAACTGCTACCCCAGGCCATAGCAGAGAGCTGGATCAGAAGTAGAGTAGCTGGGTTTCAAACTGGCACCCATATGGGATGCTGGCACTTCAGCCCAGGGCGTTAACCTGCTGTGCCACAGTGCCGGCCCCAACATTCTCTTTGAATTAAAAATATTACCATTGTGGGGAGCAACTCGGACTATACTGTTACTGGAATTAAGACTTATTCTATACATCTGCTTTCCCACAATATGGCGCTGGGAGAGGAGCAAACAGCTTCTACCCAGCTGCCTCTCACCAACTTGATTGAGCTGCAGGAGCTGATCTTGCTCCTGATTGGAGGAGAGCAGCGTACTCGGCGTGTGGGCAGCTGAGTTGGGATTGGCGGAAGAGGACTATAAAGGAGGAGAGAGACAACATGCACCAGGAACATCTAAGGGGAACATCTATCTGAAGGAACACCTGTGCAGCCCCCGAGAGAGCCGGCCGGCGGTGTGCCGCTCCCCTGCAGAAGTGGGGAAAGTGGCCAGGGGGAACTGCCCTTCCACGGAGGTGGAAGGGATGGTAGCCAACCCGGGAAGAACCAGCAGCAAACCCGGGAAGGGCCGAGCAGACGAAAGAACAACGCAGGGTCCTGTGTCGTTCCTCCACGAAGAGGGGGAGCGACAACCATGATAGGCATGCACTAAGAACTTGAATCAGATTGTTGTAAACTGCAGTTCTAACTTGGTAATAGAAAATGGAGTTAGAAGCTCTTAGGGTGAAATGGTGACCCAGCCCAGTCAAGCCAGTTTCCAGCTTGCCTTGTTTGTCCACTGCAGGGAGACAAGAGGAGGGAATAAGTCGCTATTACGGTCATCAGACTCTGAGTGCAAAAGGGCAGTGTAAGCCGACAGAAGGACACCAGAACACCAAGTTAAATGGATTCTTGGAATCAACTACAATCCAACAAGAATGAAAAGAAAAAAATCCATTCAGAGACCGAGTAGAATTATTTCACTGGGAAAGTCAGTCTATATAATTTATAAATCTTCCTTTTGATTTTTTCGTGGCTCAACAAGAAAAACAATGTTGAATGTGTTTTAAGCCCCAGTTGGGCTGAGAATATGATCCAAGGAAGACAAATCAAATAAACTTAATGGTAAGGTGTTTGCAGTCTGTACAAGGGGCTCATAACTTTTCCCAACACCAGGGCCATCCCAACCATCTTGATAAACATTCTAAGGGATCTTTTTTTCAGGCATGCACTATGAATATGCGTTTAATGCTCTCAGAATTTGGCTTGGAGTGTGCTATTCCAGGATTGCTTCCTTTTCACATCAGTGCACAACATTGTGTTACAATGGAAGCTTCCTGGTTTACTGTCACCTCTTTCCTTATTGAAAACGAGTTGGATTATTTCCAATTTGGTTTATTACAAACAGCAAGAGATGAGGATTCTTGTGCGTGTATCGTTACTGGTTTCTAACAGGCAGTTTCTAGAATGGTTCCCAGAAATAGCTGCCTCCTGGTAGTCATGACTTTGGGTGAATCCTTGCCCTTGAGTAATCTGCTTTCAACCCCGAAGAAGGTGGCAGTGGTGTGGGGGATATCACTTTGGCTATTATATTACAAAAGATCCTGAGTATGGTCTTTCTATTGCTTTTCCAGTTTTCTGGCCTTGCTGAAGCCAGATGTTGGTGGGACAGGTCCCTGTGGTGAGGACCTGAGGCCCTCCATTCAGCAGACCACAAGGATCTGAACAATGACAACAACCCTAAATGAGTTCGGAAGCAGAGGCTTCACCTGAGTTCACCCACCGTGGACCCACACCTCCAGCCTTATCAGAGACTACAGAGCAAAAGACACGGCCAAGGTGCACCCAGGGTCCTGAGGTCCTGACACATTGGAACTGTGAGATAACGCATATCCACTGTTTCAAAGTGCTTACTTTTTGGTATAATTCATGACACAGAAACAGATATCTAATAGAAGTAACTAACAATGAACCAGAAAAACTAAGAATGTAAGCAAATAAATTTCTTACAAGGTAGGATGTTATGAGAGTCTACAGAACCTCAGGAGAAGGGCTCTGAAGATACCCTTTAGTTCAGAGGGCTGGGAAATGTGTGCAAACTTTTACTTCCTGAAAAACTAGTTATTAAATGTTCCCTGTGTGCTGAGCCTTGTGCTCGGGTTAGATGGCAAAGACGGGTCTGTGTTTGGCCTAGAGGTTAGGAAAACCACCCACATCCGAGTGCCTGGATCCCAGTCATGACCCCACTCCCAGCTCCAGCTTCCTGCTAATGCAGACTCTGGGCTGCTCAAGTAGTTGGGTTCCTGCTATCCATGTAGGAGACCTGGATTGAGTTCTCAGATCCCAAATTCAGTGCTGTTTTGGCATCTGGGGTGTGAACCAGTGAGTGGGAGCTCCCTCTCTGTCTGGCTCTCTAGTTCTCCGCCTCACAAATAAATAACTAAGAACTTTGAAAAAAATGACAAAGTTCAATTTTTTTTCCCTAGATTTTAGCCCCCTGGGGACAGAGACAGAAAATAAAGAGTCACTAAACAAAGAAGAGAATTTGTCAGGCATGTAGATAGAAAGAGGGGGAGTAGTAAAGTGGGAACAGTGAGGGCATGTGGGCCCCCTGTCTCTGGTGGCCAGCGTGAGGATATGGTCGTGGGGTCCATGACCCAGAGAGCTGAGCTTTCCACCAGCCCGGAGCGCCATGGGCCCTGCTGTGGGCCCGGGTGTGGCTGCTGTGTTCACCACCACTCCACCACCCCAAGCAACTGGTGGCCACAGAGGTGGGCTCAGCTCTAGAGAGGCTGCATATTGGTTCGGGCTTCTGCAGCACGTAACCGACGCATGATGGATGCCGCGGTGGAAAGGGGACCCGCTTTGATGTACGCGGCCTGGTTTGATTAATGAGAGCCTCTGCCGCGAGGCTATGCTGGGAGTAAATTACTCTTTTCAGAAATGGCTAGATCGGCACTATTGTACTAATTATTTCACAAGCTTGGGGTCAGTTCCAAGTTCCCTGACACACACAAGGGAACAAACACCCGGGCTAACTGAAGCCGACAGAGCTCTAATTAAAGCAGAAATTGTTTGTGACTCCCCTCTCCCTCTACCCTCCACCCCAGCAGCCCTCTGTTCCCAGAGGAGAAGGCTGTCAGACACATTTCCTTCCTGCCCTAGCCTGGCCCAGCCCAAACCCCCAGGGCTCCAGGAAACAGCCCCGAGCACCCGAGTGTATATTCATGTGCTGAGCACTGGCAAAGAGGGGAGAGATCCGAGAGTGGGCCCAGTGTCCCAGCTTCTGTTGTTTTCTTTCTGAACCCCAATCATGTGCACACCTGTTGCACTCATCCATCCATCCATCTCTCCATCCATCCCCTTCCTTCCTCCCTCCCTCCCTCTATCCTCCCATCTCTCCACCTCACTCCCTCTCCCTCCCTTCCTTCATCCCTCCAGCCCTACTTCTGTTCATGTATGTATCTGTTCACTAATGCATCCATCCACCCTCTCTACTTGTCTGTCTCCATCCCTGTCTCCATCCCGGCCTTCACCCATGCATCCGTCCATCTTCCCATCTCTCCTCCCCTCACTCGGTCTCACTCTTCCTCCCTCCTTCCTTCCCTCCCTCCATTCCTCCATCCACGCATCCATCCATCGTTCTGTCTCTTGATCCCTCCCTCCCACTCCCCCACTCCTCTCTCTGACTGTGTATTCATGACATATTTATTGCCTGCATTTTATGAGCTGAGCACTGTGCTGAGAACTGTCAGGGTCCCAGATTTTGAGAGATTGCTGCCTGGTGGGGGAGGCAGACATCAATCACACAATCATGCAGATAAGTGTAAAATCACAGCTGTGAGAAGCCCTGTAAGAGGAGGATTGTGGCTTTGAGGGTGTGGAACAGAAAGATTTTATTGGCTGGGCACGCAGTCCTTGAGAAGGCGGCATTAGAGCTGCTGATGAGGATGAAAGAAGTGAAAATCGCGGAAGCTGAAGAAGACAGTTCAAATGATAGAGAAGGCACAAGCGAAGGCCCTGTGGTAGGAACAATGGTGGCGTTCCGAAGGCAGTGTCTGGAGCTCTGAACAAAGGCAGATCAGTTTGAGTTCAGCCTTTTGCTATGTGTCCTTAGCACGCCGGCATCTTGATTTTCTCACCTGAAGAATGAGAACAACATTTAAGCCTTTCATGAACATTGTGGTGGCCTCCTCAGCGTTTGTTTCCTTTTCTTGATGATCACCACGATTTAACTGGAGTTTCTGCACTTTGCCTAGCTGGAGCAGGGGAAAGATGGTGGTGGATGAGCCACAGGAGAGCGTCAGGCCAGGAAGGGACTTGAAGTCCAAGGTAGGGGCCTTCGGTCACCACGCCACTTACACATCCTTGATGGTTTGCATTGCTGTCTACTGTCGTCCACACCCGTTGCTCAACATGCAGGTTCCCTCAAGTGCTGTCCTCGCCCTTCTCTGGATGTCTCCTCTCCCCCTAGTCCTGGCCCCTGGGCTCCACTCGATGTGCGTTGCTTGCTTTCTCCCACGTTCCAGTCTCTGGGCCATCCACCCTCCCCCATCACTCAGAATCTGGCTGCCTCTTACTCCCACACCCCCTCCCACCCCCCCCACCCCACCGCAGAGGCAAAATGAGGAGAGAAACTTGGCCGTGCACTTATGTGTTTGTGTTGCCCCTTCATGGATGAGTACTGGCATGTGTCCCGATGGCTGATATCACTTAGTTGTGAGTTTCCTTTGTAAAAAGAGTGTCATGTCTGCCTTAGTACATTCTATGCACTTCACATAATCTCTGTTACTACTGCTGATAGCTGCCAACCACTGTGTCTTAGCCATCCACCTCTGTACCTGCCATTCTATTCAGTCCTTCCAGGGCGAATGGCTTCCATCAGTGTGCAAATGAGTGATCCTGTGATCCAGAAACGCTGAATAACTTGCCCAAACACATGCCTAGTGCCTGAGTATGTGTCAGAACTGAGTTTTTCTGGAGTCTTCTAGATCTGTTCCCACTAAGGCAGTCATTGCTAAGTTTATTTGCTTGTTTTGGAAGTCATGGCAGCTGATGCCTGCTGATGCTTGCTGTGTGCAAGCCTTGAGCCAAACAGCTTCCATGCATTAATTTATGCCCTTCCCATGAGGTAGAAACCGTGAGGAGTCCATTTTATAGAAGTGAAAACTGAGGCACAGACTCGATAATTTACTGAAGATCATACAGGCAGTGAACGGTGGAGACTAGATTTATGTTCTGGTATCAGGCTCCAGAAGCATGCTCTGTGACACTCAGCCACTCACCCCCTTGTCAGTTTCTTTTTTTTTATTTAAAAGGCAGAGTGGACAGTGAGAGAGAGAGAGAGACAGAGAGAAAGGTCTTCCTTTACCGTTGGTTCACCCTCCGATGGCCGCCGCGGCCTGGCACCCGGCATACCGCGCTGATCTGATGGCAGGAGCCAGGTACTTATCCTGGTCTCCCATGGGGTGCAGGGCCCAAGCACTTGGGCCATCCTCCACTGCACTTCCCTGGCCACAGCAGAGAGCTGGCCTGGAAGAGGGGCAACCGGGACAGAATCTGGCGCCCCGACCGGGACTAGAACCCGGTGTGCCGGCGCTGCAAGGTGGAGGATTAGCCTAGTGAGCCGCGGTGCTGGCCCCTTGTCAGTTTCCACGTTGAGTTAAGGAAGCACCTTTCTTCCGATGGACCACAAAGCCACCTTGTGAAGGCGGCCAACGTGGCTGATTAAGGTGTGCACAGGAAGGGCAGAATGAGGCAATATTCACTTGGATTTCTTTACTTTGGGCATTGGGGATTTTTCAGCTCAAGGCTCCTTTGCACAGGCTAAGAGGAATGAGCTAAATGGGAAAATCAATAATGCACACAGATGGCCCTGGTGATGTTTACACTATTTAAGAGAACAAATTATTTTGAAGCACCTGGGATTCATCCTTTCCCATACAAAAGAAGAAAAACAGGGGAATCACAGGTCATTCTTATCTATTCTTGGAGGCCCACTCCCTAAGAGGCAATTATTCAGTGTTTATATTAGTTTATATTCTCTACTGCCCTTGCTAATGCCAATTAAGAAAGTTTACCTTTACTGCAGTTTCCAGTACAGGTAATATATACAAAAGAATATTATTCATCCAGAAAGCATTTACTGAGTGACTACTACATGCCGAAGACTAAATGACGGGCTGGAGGCTGAGGAGGACCAGTCCCAAGTGCAGCCAGGCCATCTCCAGTCCCGTGTCACATGCTTGCTCTGTGCCAGGTCCTCGTCCAAGAACTCATTTAGTCTTTCTCCAGGACCACGAGGTGGGTACTTTCATCGTGGCTAATGAAACTGAGGCGCAAGCTCGCACAGTTAGGATACAAACGTTGTAGGGCTTCCACCCAGAAGTCAACACAGTCCCTGCTCTGGAATGGTTTCGCGGACAACATACACACAGAGAAGGAAATAAGAAGAAACACACACTCGTTGGCAAAGAGAAGACACATCTACACAGCCGCCACTGCAGAATGGTAGCATGTGTCAGCCAACAAAGAGAGGCAAAGCAGATTGAGGCAGGGGGTGTGAATGGGGATGATCTCTCAGCGAGGTCATGTTGAAATCAAAGGGTTGAGAAAGGGCTGGAGGTGGGGTGCCGGTGGCAAATTTGAGACAGAGGAAAGTTAAAGGGTCAAGGACGTGAGGTGGAAACAAGTGTGGGGTGCCCAGGGAGCTGCAAGAAGACCCATGTGGCTAGGAGCCGGTGATTTGGGACGAGGGGAGTGGCAGGGTGAGGTTGGGAGGATGGCACAGAGCACGCGCAGAAGGTCTGCATTCCAGTTTGTGTGTGTGCCTCTGGGAGTGACGTTGCTGTCCACTGGTGGAGAAGTGGGTACAGACGGGAGACACACACAGTGGAATGCCTTGCAAAAGAAGGAAACCTGCCATTTTAATAGCATGGCTGGACCTGGAGGACATTATGCTGTGTGAAGCCAGTCAGTCACAGAGGGCTAAATATTGCATGGTTCCATTCATATGAGATATTGAAATTGTCAGCTTCATAGAATTAGAGCAGAATGGTGCTGGGGACTGCAGATAGAGGGAGAAGGGGTGTATTGATCAGAGTTCTCCAGAAATCTATCCGATAGGAGCGCTCTCTCTTGCTCGCTCTCTCTCTCTCTCTCTGCTGGATTTGCTACATATCTCTAGATATGTCTGTATGCTATGTGTGTATAAAGAGATTTATTATGAACAGAACCAATAGGATATGCATATGTTTTGTGTGTAAAGAGATTATGAACAGAAACAATAGGCACTATATGCATGTTTGTGCATATATGTCGATGTGTGTATGCATGTGTCTGTTTCTGTGCATATGTATGTGTGCATGTATTGTGAGTTTGCACGTGTATGCCTGTCTATAGACACATGTACATATGGTGTGTGCATGTGTGTATGTGTGTACGTGTGTGTGTGTTGAACAGTGTCTAATGGTATTTATTCTGAGGGATGAGACTTTCGTGGCTGAGAAGTTCCGTGTTCTCCCATGTGCCAGCAGCAGACCTAGGAAGCCCAGTGGTGGCTCTAGTCCAAACCTGAAGGCATGAGGAGCTGTGTCATGGCTGGAGAAAGTGGATGTTCCAGTTCCAGCAGAAAGAGAGAGATGGTTAGTTCCCCCAAATTCTGCCCCTTTGTCCTAGTGGGGCCCTCAGTGGATTCCCCCATATCGCTGAGCAGGGAATCCTCTTGCCTCAGCCCCCTATTTCTAAGGCTAACCTCTCCCAGGAACCTCTTCTCAGCCACACCCAGGGTTACCAGCTGTCTGGGCCTCCCTCGGTGGCATCTGGCTGACACTCGTAATTAACCATCACCCACGGGGAGTTGCTGGTCGAGGGGTGCAAGGCTTTAGTTAGGCAGGAAGAGCAAGTCGGAGAGATCTGCTCAGCAACTCTGGGCCATGGCCAAGGAGACTGTCATGCGCTTAAACACGTGTTCCAAGAGCAGCGCTCCTGTTACACGTTCTTACCACAGTAAAATGAAGTTGGAAAAAAAAAATGTGAGTGAATGGGCGCTTCAAGTGTGCAGAAGAAGGACTGGGAGACGAGAGCCGCGGAGTTGGCGGAGGGGCTCCTTCTCATTCAGACGCTGTCCTCGCCCTGCCCGCTAAGCCCCTGGGCAGCGATGACAGCCAGCTTGTGCGGAGAAAAACCTCCGGGCTTTATTTTAAGACCTTCTGTCAGGAAAGGCGTTTGGAGCAGGTTCAGCCACTCGCCTGCATTGTTGAAGGTCAAGCTGCAGCTACATGAGCTGCTGGATTTGGGGAAACATTTAAAGAAGAAGAAGAAACCCCATACCCTTTCCGAGGGATCACTGCTGGGTTTTACTCAGAGGCGGGAAAAGATGTGAGAAAGATCGGGTGGGTGGGGGGAGGATGAAAGCAAGAGGGAAGTCTGCCTCTCCAGCTGCTGTTGGAATTGTTCTGAAATCAAGCGGTGGTGTTCAGACAGGGCCGTGTAATGGATTATAAATGTTGGAATTTATTTCAATAAGCCCTGTCATTTCTTAGCAGCGGTTAGGCTTTCCAGCAAGCCAGCAAACAAAGGTGTGGGCCGCAGCTCGTCTGCTCTTTCCCTTTGACGTGCTGGAATTGCTTTTCTGGTGCGATGCTTCTGGCTGAGGCTCACACGGACAGAAGCCTCTGTCTCCGGGCTTGTGCCGAGGGGCGCGCAGGAGCCAGGGGCTCCCTGGGAGCAGCCCGTTCCTCAGGCACCCCGAGTCATCCTGAGCGGCCGTCGCTCACTGTGTCGCTGGTTCCAGAACCAGAGGCAGGGACTGTTAGCCCTTGCGTTTCTCAGATGAGCTTGTATTCTTAGGAACGCAGCAGGACACGCTGGGAAGGATGCTGGCCAAGGTCGAAGTCTGGACTCTGGATCTCTCCTTCCGGGCTAGCGTTTTCTCACTCCAGGACGGGGTTAACGCACCCAGAACTCTGGGGAAGATGAAATTCTTCCTGCTGTGGTATCTGGGGACTGAACCAGTACATCGAAGATCTCCCTCTGCTTCTCCCTCTCTCAGTCACTCTGCCTGTCGTATAAAGAAATAAATCTTTAGGGGCCGGCGCCGTGACTCACTTGGTTAATCCTCCGCCGGCGGTGCCGGCATCCCATATGGACGCCGGGTTCTAGTCCCAGTTGCTCCTCTTCCAGTCCAGCTCTCTGCTGTGGCCCGGGAAGGCAGTGGAGGATGGCCCAAGTGCTCAGGCCCCTGCACCTGCAAGGGAGACCAGGAGGAAGCACCTGGCTTCTGGCTTCGGATCAGCACAGCGCCGGCTGTAGCGGTCATTTGGGGAGTGAACCAACGGAAGGAAGACCTTTCTCTCTGTTTCTCTTTCACTGTCTATAACTCTACCTGTCAAATAAAAATAAATAAATAAATAAGAATTAAAAAAAAGAAATGAATCTTTCAAAAATTAAATTCGTTGACCTCGACTTGCAAGGTTGAAAGATTCCAGCTCAGGGCCTGGCACACAGTCGGCGCTCAGTAAGCATTGAGCTGAATCTCACTTTAAGGGCCACCCTCCATCTGTTCCGGTTATGCTGACTTCTCCCTCCTCTCACCTGCTCGCCGGTGCCATCTTGCTCACTCAGCACTGAGCACTTAGCACAGGGCAGTAAAGAGACCTGAGTTCAAGTCCTGCTTCTGATCTGACACTGGAGCACCTCCAACCCATTGCTTTTGGATGGCACACCATTCCATTGTATTTCCTTTGTTGCAAATGATCTAATGCCGTTAGTGTGCACATCTTTTATCCTCCATGATATCAAGGACTTTGGCTTTTGGTCACTGCATCACTCACATCTAAAATAGTTCCTGGAACGCGACAGGACCCAGAAAATGGCTGCTTAATTAGTTACCCTTTGTACACAGTTCTGGGTTTTCTTCCCTCCAGGAAATTTTCCAGGGTTGTCCTAGTGCATGTAACTGCCCCGATTTCATGATTTTCTGCTTCTAGAGGTAATCGTACCTCAAATTTTGAAGCAATTTTTAAAATTCTTTCGTATGTGGGGACCTGCATGTCTTAAATTCCTCTCCTGGGTGCGTATGGTGGGCATGGAGAAGTATCTCCTTGATGAGAGGCACGTGGGCTCGAGTAGGTGGAAGGGAGGAAACACGGCACACGGAGCGTGTAGCAGACAGTGGGGAGGGAACCCAGGGGCGTCGTGGGGCTTTCATTTCTGGGCCCAGAGTGAGTGAGAAGTCAGGATTTTCTCAGCTTCTGGAACACTGTGATGTGACTGATACCCCGAGGTAGAACTCCAGTCCAGCTCCCCGCTAATGTTAGATAAGACAATAGGGAAGACTGAGGGGAATGAAAGACTGGAGGAGCGTACAAAATTACCAAATACTGATGTTCCAAGTCATTTTAAAAGATATTTATTTACTTGAGAGGCAGAGTTACAGATAGAGAGAGAGGTATTCCACCCGCAGGCTCACTCCCCAAAGGGCCGCAACGGCTGGAGCTGGTCCGATCTGAAGCCAGGAGCCAGGAATTTTTTCCAGATCTCCCACATGGATGCAAGGACTCAAGCGCTTGGGCCATCTTCCACTGCTTTCCCAGGCCACAAGCAGAGAGCTGGATAGGAAGAGGAGCAGCTGGGACGTGAACTGGCACCCATATGGGATGCCGGCACCTGTGGAAGCTTAACCTGCTATGCCACAGCGCCTCCAATGCTGTCCCATTTAATCCTCTGAATGTGTCAACAGGGTGGGTGTTGTTAGTCTCACTTCACAAATGAGGTAACTGAGGCATCCCTAGGACTGTGAGCTTGGTCTTCTTTGCTTTTTTTTTTTTTTTTCTCTACCAAAGTTAAGGTTTTAGAATCAAGCTCCAGCCTTCATCAACGGGCCTCTCTCTTGAAAGCCTGAGTCTTGAACAGCCCCCTCCTGGTTGCAGGTGGTGCAGGTAATACCTCTCTACCTTCCAGGCTGGGTGCTGGGATTCCCGGGCGGTACCTTGGGGTCCCACAGAGCTCTGTTGTGAAACCTGCCATTATGAGCTTAATTAAATTAATATTCTAGCGTGAAGGGCTGCTGGGAGCAGATTCAGGGGGTTCATAGGCTTTCACATACAGGGGGACGTTCCATGCACTCCCTCTCCGGAGGCTGCATGAAAAATGCATGACACGAGTTGGGTAGAGCGCTGGCGGCAATGGCATCTTCGTGCAATTAAATCTCTTTAAAAGTTTCTCTTCTTGTCTCTCTCCCAAGCTGCATGCAGAAAACAATGGCAAGCAAGGGGACTTTTAAACTGAGATGGGTAGAACTGTAACTCACCCCCACCTGGCTGGCCCAGTGTCCTGGAGATGGAGTGAAGAGCACCCCTCACAAAGGAAGCGTTTGAAAAGCTTGGTAACTGCATTCAAGAGAGGACAATGCTGGAGAGAAAGGGTGTGTGGTCAGGGACAATGAGAGGACCTGAGACACTGCTCCATAAGGCAGGGCTTGTGCTGTCCTTGCTGGAGGTTATTGCAAAGATTCACGAGCGCCTGGCACTCACAGAATGTCCAGTGCAGGGCTTGTGCATAGCAAATGTTCAATGAATGATTTCTAAAATTTTTTTTATAATTTTTTTTGACAGGCAGAGTGGACAGTGAGGGAGAGACAGAGAGAAAGGTCTTCCTTTTTTCCATTGGTTCACCCCGCAATGGCCACTGTGGCCGGCACACTGCTCTGATCTGAAGCCAGGAGCCAGGTGCCTCTCCTGGTCTCCCATGCAGATGCAGGGCCCAAGGACTTGGGCCATCCTCCACTGCACTCCCGGGCCATAGCAGAGAGCTGGCCTGGAAGAGGGGCAACCAGGACAGAATCCAGTGCCCCCACCGGGACTAGAATCTGGTGTGCCGGCGCCACAGGTGGAGGATTAGCCTAGTGAGCCGTGGCGCCGGCCATTTCTAAATTTTTTTCCTAAATTTTACTTATTTGAAAGGCAGAGATCCAGAGCCAGAGCCAGCCAGCCGGCCAGCGAGCCACCATTTGCTGGTTCACTCCCCAAATGCCTGCAGCAACCAGGGCAGGGCCAGACAGAAGTTGGGAGCCAGGAACTCAGTCTGGGGCTCCACATGGGCAGCAGGGACCCAAGAATGTGGGCCATCACGTTTTGTTTCCCAGGGTGCACGTTAACAGGAAGCTGGACTTGAAAGCGGAGGCAGGTCTTGAATTCAGGCACTTCTGTATGGGATGCTGGCGTCCCCAGTGGCATCTGAACACTGTGCCACCTGCTCACCTCCTGAATGCATACTTTTTTTAAAAACCAGGGTGCTAGTATTACTGATAGCTTAAAATATGCCAGACACTGTGCTTAGGCCCAGTTAACTAATTAAATCCCTATATCAGCCCCCCCACGGTAGCTATAATTATTATAGTGCCTTGAATGGTGGTCTCCAAAGATGTGTGCATCTAGTACCAATGACCATGACCTTATTTGGGAAAAGGGCCTGTGCAGATGCAGTTAAACTAAGGACCTGAGAGGATATCATCCTGGGGGTGGGAGGCTTAAACCCAGTGATAGGTGTCCTTATAGGAGGAGGGGAGGACGTGGGCAGAAAAGAGAAGAGAGGAGACGCACCTGTGGACGGAGGCGGAGGTTGGGGTTATGCAGACCCCTGAAGTCAAGGAACACTGGGAGCCATCGGATGCTGGAAGCTTCTGTCCCAGAGCCTTTGGAGGGAGTGCAGTCCTGCCACCCCCTGGATTACCGGTTTCTGGCCTCCAGAACTGTAAGAGAACAAGTTACTGTTGCTTTAAGCTGTCTGGGTTGTGATAATTTGTTACGGCAGCCCACAGAAACTAGCAAAAGGGTGTCTCAAGAAGTTCATGGCAAATGGGACTAAAAGGTTTATGTTGGTGCAACAGTTTTTTGAAAACCATCCCTCATTTTTCCACCATAGGCATTTCCCACAAAATTTGTGAAGTGCCCTCGTACAATTACTGCTATCTCAGGTTTACCAATGGGCGCATGGAGGTTACAGAATTTTCACTCCGTCACAGAGCTGCAAAGCAGGAAGGCCAGTGGGGGAAGCTGGGTGGTCTGACTCAACAGACAAGCAGCGTTAGCTAGAGCCAGGGGAAACTGGAGATGCCAGCATGCTGTGCAGCTTTCTGAAGGTCACTCACCCTCTCTGGCACCTGATAAGTGGTAATGGATGGGTTGATTGCCTACTGGGCATTATACGCTAAAGTAGGGCAAGGCAAACTAGGAATTATGGCCCCTGGGTTTTTTTTTTTTTTTTAATGGCTTTATTTCATCATCTTTGTTTTGCTTTTTGCTCCATAAAGCTTAAATCATTGGCTATCGGATCTTTTAATAAAACTTTGCCAACCTCTGATCTAAAGAATGAGTGATAATTGTAGCTCCTCTTCAGAGTGTGGTCGTCAGTGTATCATTTGTCCAGTGTCTATTGGACACCTATGGATACCAGGCACTTTGGAGGATAGGAGTCCCGTGAGGGAGGCCAGCGTGTAAGCAAGCTGACAAAAGCGTGTCAGTGGGGTATTGCATGAGGGCAAAAACGAGGGACACTCCAGAGCTAGAATTTTAAAGAGGGGGGACTGCATTTTTGGTGTCATTGCAGCCCTTGTCCCAAGACAGCACAGGCCTGTGCACATGTGATGGGCCCTTCACAGGCCCTTGCCGAGGAAGGAACTTTACCTGCCGGACTCAGAGGTCTGCCCTGAGAGAGTCGTGTTCTGGGGCCAGCGTGGATGCAGCAATTACGACAACACTTGGGACACCCGCATCCTCTTCGGGCGAGCCCGAGTCCTGGCTCTGGTTTCGATTCCAGCTTACAGCGTGCACCCTTGGAGGCAGAAGGCGATGGCTCAAGTGTTTGGGTTCCGGCCAACCACAGGCGAGACCTGGTTTTGAGTTCGGGCTCAGTCCTGGCTGTTACAGGCATTTGGGGAGCGAACAGCAGGTAGGAGATCTCTCTCTCTCTGCCTCTGCGTCTCTCTGCTTTTCAAATATAAATAAATAAATTAATTAATTTTAGGAAAGAGTTGAGTTCTGAACCGAGTCTTAAAGGATGAGCAAGCAAGTCAGAAGACAAGGTTGAGAGGATGCTCCCAGCCCCAGAGAGCGTCATTTTCAAAGTCTTGGATGCAAGAGAGCAGGAAACACTGCGGACCTCCGCGCAGCGTTGGCTTGGCTCTGTGGGGTGGCAGCAGGAAGAGATGAAAGATGAGATGAGGCTGAGGCCAGATCCTGACGGGCCTTCTAAGCTGTGCCAAAGACTTTGAACATTCTCCTGGAGGCCGCGGGGCGCCTCCTGTGGATTCCTTCCGTTTCCCTGGTGCCACTCCCTGCCCCGTCGTTTTACCCTTTCCGCTCTCGCCTGGGTTGGGGTTTCCTGCGTGGTCTTGCTCCTTCTAGCTCAATGTGCATTTTACATGCTTTCCTTGATCTGAAATCTCCTCCTGCACTTACTTTTCGGTGGATCCAGAGTCTCCTTTAGCTCCGGACTCTAGTGTTACTTTGTCAGAGGAGCCACCCTTGGCGTCCTTGACCTCATCTCTGCACCACAGCAGGTCGTCCTGATGGCCATCGATATCCGTAAATAATCTGTATGCATATCCATGCCTTTGTCAACTGCTCCCATATTTTATGTTGATAGGGCTGTGCAATGTGTATATCTCAGTCTGCTTGCATATTCATACCTATATGTCAATCTGCACTCACATTTCATATTGATATCAATATCAGTTTCTCTATCTATATCCATGGTTCTACATCTGTGTCTGTATCCATACTCACAGCTCCGTATATGTTCTCTATAACATTCAGAACTCTTGTCGTTAATTTTAGGCTTATAACCATTTGATTAATCGCTCCACATTAAGCTGCATGAGCCTGTGAACTAGTTTGCCAGGGCTTCCATCACAAGGTTCCGCAGAGCGGGTGATTAAACAAGACGTGTGTTTCCTCACAGTTCTGGATGCCCCAAGTCTGAGAGCAAGCTCTTTGCAGGGTGGGTTCCTCTGAGGCCTCTCTCCTGGGCCTGTAGATTAAATCTTCTCCCCGCATCATCATGTTGTTTTCCTTTGTGCACGTCTGTGTCCAGGATCACCAGCCACATTCCCGGGAGCCCACATACAGAACCTTGTTTTTCCTTGACTCCCTTTTTATAGGCCCTGCATCCAAATGCCGTCATTCTGAGGTACTGGAGACTAGGACTTCAGTGCAGAATTTTGGGGGAACATAATTCAACTCATGACAGATGGTACCTCTCTGTTCTTAGAACTTCTTCTCCCAATGCCAAGCACGGTGCCTGGCAGGTGGTAGGTGTCCAGTAAGTGTTTGAACAAGACTGAAGGCACCGCTGTGCTGAGGAAGTGGCCTTTGGTGTGCTGTCGGGGGAAGAATGGGTGTCGGGAGATGGCGGGGCACAGCTGCACTTCCTGGGATGAGATGGACTACGGTGAGCAGTGATGATGAGAGTGTAGGTTTGAGAACGAATGCGGGAAAGAGCGAATTGAACTAGGGGGCTGGATGCAAAGAAGAAGAGTCAGGGCTCGGGACTAGTTGTCCGCACGTGCAAGCCACTTTTGGGTGCAAGGAAGAGTGGAGATGCATTCTCTGCTTCCGAGGTCTGAATTCACACGCAGGGCCCTGCTTGCAAGCCTGGGAATTGCAACAAGGCAGGACGCCCCTGCTCACTCCTTCACTCCCCTCTCTGCCTTCCGGCTTCTGTTTCCTAAAAAGAGCCACTGTTACCTGCCGGCAGTTCATCTTAAGCCACCAACGGCAAAGCTCTTGGGCTGCACAGCATTTTATTCTAGGAAACAGGCGGAGAAGAGATGAATGCCAGGGAGCACGAGTTCATGGGATTTAAGTGAGAAGTAACCAGAGCCTAAAATTTAGACCTCAGAGCGGAGAGGTAGGGAAGCTGAACTTGTGGCTGTCACAGCCAACCTGAGACTTCTCGTCGTATCTTGTTTGGCCTAATCTGACTTTGGCTGATCACACTGGCGTCTGCTTGCGTAGACTCAGAAATGCGCACACTGCAAGCTGGAGATTAGGAGTGGTGCTGAATGGCATATTCACCTTTCAGAGCTTTGCTGCTCCAGACGCTTATAAAATAATTTTCGCCTTTATCTAAAGGCAGAGGGCTTTTCTCCCTCCTCCCCCTGTCCCCGAGCTAGTGTTCTGGCTTTCCTCCCCTTTCCCACCTAATAAAATCCACAGTGCAGTGCTCGCCTGTGTAATCAGAGCTGTGCAGGCAGCTCTCGCAGAGCTCACTTCCCAGGCTGCTCTGCAGCCGCACGCGGGAGGCAGGGAGGGAACGGGGTGGGGGTGAAGTTGTCTGCAATACCATGGGGTCAGACCCGGACTGCCCTCCCTGCACCCCCAGAAAGGAAATCTGGCTTATTTACCATTTTAGAAAGTTAGACCTTTTCAAAGAGACGCCCCAGGCAAAACATCCTCCCCTTCCCATCTCCCTGCAACTAATGAGTCCGCTCAGGAAGCTTTGACAGAGAGAGTGGTTCCGACAGCCGAGGGAGCCAGGCTGGCGCTCCGCCCGCAGATAGAGCTGTGTCTGGGCTGCTGGCTCAGGGATGCCGCATTCTCAAATGCAGCAAGTTTGACTTTCTAGAATGGGAAGGGGAAGGCAGGAAGGGTTCTCAGAGCTGCGGAAGTCCCCGGGCTGGTATCCAACTCTAGAAGTCAAATAATGGGTAGGGGGTTTTAGTTTTCGGCCCCTGAAATATTTGAATGATTGCAAGAATAATGGTAGGGAGCGTGCAATCTGAAATTTAAAAAAAAATATGATAGGTATCGCTTAGACACTCACTGTCTCATTGAATTCGTAAAGTGATGGCAGTAGATAAATTGTCTAATATTTACTTTTGTCTTTGAGGGAAGAAGGGGCCCAGAGAGGACAGTGTGAGAAAGATTATGTACTTTGGTGTCCAACCTGGAAGCCAAACTCGGGTTTTTCTAATTCCAGCTGCATCACGCTGACTACCATTGACTCCTGAGGACGCTCACAGAAGGTGGAGACGTGATAGCCATAAAATCTGCGAGCTCTCTTATGGCCAAAACAACGCCTGCACAAGTCCTCCTAGGACGAAGAGAACAGTGGAACTGTAGTCCAGTGCTAGCAGTCTACTCCACCTCCATTATTGCCCTAGTTTTCAAAACAATGTCCAAGAGTTTGTGAGGTCCTAGATTACAGTAGTTTTTGATGAGAAGTCTGAAGGCCAGAGAGCTTATGAGGCTCAGTTAAGATTCTAATACTGGTGGGCAGGGAAGTTGCCAATGTCCAGCGACTGTTGGATTAGAAAGCTGAGGATGCTGTTTAAGAAGGCAAATTCGGCCGGCGCCGCGGCTCACTAGGCTAATCCTCTGCCTTGTGGCGCCGGCACACCAGGTTCTAGTCCCGGTCGGGACGCCGGATTCTGTCCCTGTTGCCCCTCTTCCAGGCCAGCTCTCTGCTGTGGCCAGGGAGTGCAGTGGAGGATGGCCCAAGTGCTTGGGCCCTGCACTCCATGGGAGACCAGGAGAAGCACCTGGCTCCTGCCTTCGGATCAGCGCAGTGCACCGGCCACAGCGGCCATTGGAGGGTGAACCAACGGCAAAGGAAGACCTTTCTCTCTGTCCACACTGCCTGTCAAAAAAAAAAAAAAAAAAAAAAAAAAGAAGGCAAACTCCTGGGCCCCATAGTAGACTTTCTGGATTAGAAGAACACCTGGATTTTAAAGTAATTCCCCGAGGGGATTCTAAAACAAATCATCCATGGCGAGTTGGTTTCGCTTCATGAAACCATGATTCTTACATCAAGTTCCAATGAGCATGCGGGAGAGCCAGAAAGGAGAAATGGCCAGGCTGTCACTGCCTCCCCCACTGTCTCACTCTGGGCTCCAGAGGCCATGCCGGTATGTCTTAGGGGTCAAGCTCTGGTTGGCACTCAAAGCTGTCAGAACCAAGGTGGTGGGCAGCTCCTTAGGACGGCTTGCTCAAGGCCTTCTCTGTTGACATTCCATTACTGGGAGGCCTCCCCTATAGCATCTGAGCCAGTCAGCCAGAGTGCTTTGTGGCCTAACAAAACCCAGCGTTCAGCCGTAATCCAAAACAATCATTTTTGCACTGGAGTTCCTCATTTCTACCCTTTCTCGGGTTACCATCCTCAGCTCTATTGCAATTTTTTCCACTCTCTGGTTCAAGTCTCTCCCATTCTTTTCATGACAGAAGACACCCACAGTGATTCTTGTCCATTAGTGATGTAAAACGTGTTCTCTCACAGTTCCTGTGGTCCAGGGGTCTCAGCAGGGTTAGGTGGGTTTGCTCAGGTTCTCTGAGGTCGCATCTCCACTAAAGGCTTGAATGGTCACGAAGCCTCCCGATGTTAGGGTCGCTGCAGAATTCTCTCCCTTGCAGCTGTACCACTGAGGCTTCTTGCTGGCCATTGACTGCCGTTGACTTGAGCCATCCTCAAGTCTTAGAAGCGGGTTCCAGTTCCCCAACTCGTGACATTCTCCAGAGGCTGCTCAAAACGTATCTATTTATATTTTCAGTACCAGCAGAAGAGTATCTCTCTGTTGTCTTTTAGATCAGAAGCTTACATTAGGGATTATAAAATTTATTTTATGGAGAATGATGGAATATGGTGGAAAACCATGCATGGGTTTCAAAATTTTCTTGCACCAGAAAGACCGCACTTATTTTCTAAGTCCATTTTCCACGAACTTTTTGAAGCACCTTATGTAATGAAATGTCATCACAGAAAGACAACCCATTCCCTCTGCCTTGTAAGATAACCTAGGCAAGCCATACTAGAAGCAAGGTTCAGGTGCCTCTGTGCTGAAGAGAGGAGGCCACACAAAGGCATGGATCGGCACCGGCCACAGGTGTATCTGTTCTGCCTCCTTGCTTCACTAAACCTGGTCTTGCCAGGGTCACTCGGGGCCTCCCAGTTGATAATAATGATAATTGTTTTTCTGCCATTTATTGAGGGCTGACCAAGTGCCAGTCCTGTATACATATTAGGCTATTGAATGTGTGGCAACTCTTAAGATATTGATGAGTGTTCGCACTTTCCGTGTTCAACACAGGTGGTGTCTTGGATGTAAGGATATGGTGATCAATCCTGAGACATCGGATTCCTGAGTGTGCACTTTCTGTCACTGTTCTGCGCTACCTCAGCTTCCTTATGACTGACATGAGTGACCTTTGTGCAGTTTTTGATTCTGCTTAGAGAGCTATAAAATCACTTTTCACTGTTTCTTCTTCTCTTCGGTTGTCCTTTCAAGCCTTCTATTTTCTTCTGCTTTCTTACTTAACAGACGACCATTCTCTAGAAAGCTTCATTAATATAAGAGTGGGAATAAGAGAGGGAAGAGATGTGCAATTCGGGACATGCTCAAGCTGACTTACCTCAAACAGTAGAGTTAGAAACATACCAGGGGATTTCAATTCAATCCCATCAAGGTGGCATGTACCAATGCCATCTCACTAGTCCCAGTGATCAATTTCTGTTCACAATTGATCATAATGATAGGACTAAGAACCAAAGGGATCACATAAACAAGAATAGTGTCTGCAAATACTAGCTGATAGAATCAAAAAGGGAGAGAATGATCCAACATGGGAAGTGAGATACACAGCAGACCCATAGAATGGCAAATGTCCTAACAGCACTCTGGCCTCATAATCAGCCCTTAAGGCATGCGGATCCAGCTGAAATGCCCATGAGAGTATTTCAGGCATGGAAAGCCAAGACACTCTGGGGAAAAAAAAAAAAAAACCTAAATGAAAGATCTCCGCGAGTGAGATCCCAGTGGAAAGAACGGGTCATCAAAGAAGGAGGTACCTTTCTCTGAAGGGAGGAGAGAACTTCCACTTTGACCATGGCCTTGTCTAAATATGATCAAAGTTGGTGAATTCAGGGGGCTTCCATAGCCTTGGCAGCTCATGACAAGAGCCTAGGGTGATTACTGATGCCATAAACAAGAGTGTCAATTTGTTAAGTCAACAACAGGAGTCACTGTGCATTTACTCCTCATGTAGGATCTCTGTCCTTAATGTGCTGTACATTGTGATTTAATGCTATAACTAGTACTCAAACAATATTTTATACTTTATGTTTCTGTGTGGGAGCAAACTGTTGAAATCTTTACTTAATGTATGCTAAACTGATCTTCTGTATATAAAGAGAATCGAAAATGAATCTTGATGTGAATGGAAGGGGAGAGAGAGTGGGAAAGGGGAGGGTTGCGGGTGGGAGGGATGTTATGGGGGGAAGCCATTGTAATCCATATTCTGTACTTTGGAAATTTATATTCATTAAATAAAAGTTAAAAAAAAAAAGAAAGCTTCATTCTTTGGTAGCCCTTTCTCCCACTCACTCCTCGGGAACCCCGTTCACTTCCACACTTAGAGCACGACACTCATGACTTCTGTCTTTGTTTCCAACTTCTTGCCCTTAGCTAAACCTCAGACCTACATTTCTAACGACTAACTTGTCAGCTTACCTGGTACATCTCTTAAAAGTGAACAAAATCACATTTTCCTTTGAGCTAGAAATTCGACACATGCTTGTGTCTCTCTCCTCTTCATCCCCTCTTCAGTTCACCTAGTCACCCACGATGGCAGTGTGGCTTCTGCCATTGACGGGAGCAAAGAGATGAGCAAGATGTGGCTTTTGCCCTGGGCCATGCACTGGACAAAAGCAATATAGTAAGTTTTGCAAGGGCAGAAAAGTATTTAACCATCTTCATAACTTAAGTGCCCAGCTCAAATGTAGGTGTTCAGAAAATGTCAGTTGAAGGAAGATCTATTATTTATGTCGAAAACAACAATATTCATCATTTAGCTTTAAGGATCGAATTAAGCATCAGCCCTTACCACTCAGTGAGTACTTTGAAGACAAAGATAGTTTTTCATTCATTTCTCTTGCTACTTACAATGGTACCTGATACCTCAGATGGGCCCTGTCAGTCTTGGTAAGTGTAAGTCAATGAAAATCTTGTCCCATGTGCACATACTCTGATGACAAAATCAGCTCAAACCTTCAGTCTTCGAGAGATGAAAGGTTTCGATGACAGGCAGACCACCACCTGCTGCCAGGAGATTATCTGTATGCAGGTCCTGCGGGAAGTTCATGGGCAGTGGGATTAAAGCTGAGTTTGTGTCGGTGCACACATTTTGAAATCCACACAATGAGTATTGCTGCAGTGAAAATATGCTTGTGTTCTAGAGAATGTTCCTGCCACCCTTGTATCCTGGTCTAGTCTTCTTCCCAGATGTAAGGACGGTGAGCAGTCTTCATGAACAGAATTCCATAATTTGTCTTTTCAATGAAATACAAGATGTACTTGGTGACATATATTTTTTGTCTATGCAGATGTCTTTCAATCCTATCTATGTCTTTGTCTATGTGTCTATGTCCATATCTATATATTTGTATCTATGTCTTTAATAAAAGACACACTACTTAATATGCTTGTATTAGTTTAAAACTAGCTTTTCTCACTCAAGAAAAGCCTGAGGCATCCTTTCATGTCAATATTCTGGATTTACTGCATTTGATTATATAACTGCACAGTAATGAAAAGACTGATGTTTAATTAGCCAGAGCCTCTTGATGCCTATTTAGTTTCCATTTTTGGGGGGGTATTTATTTATTTGAAATGCAGAGTTAGAGAGAGAGAGAGAGAGAGAGAGAGAAAGTTTCCCACATGGATGGAAGGGGCCCAAGCACTTGGGCCATATTCCACTGCTTTCCCACATGCATTAGCCAGGAGCTGGATCAGAACTGGAGCAGCCAGGACTTGAATCAGCACTCCCATGGTGTGCCAGTGTCCATGGCATTAGCTTTACCTGTTACAAGGCCGGCCTCTCTGATTATTTCTTGAATCTGCCTCCTTTTTTCGCATGTATGTGAGTTTCTTTCCAGGGTGGAATCTAGAAGCTTCTCTGGGAGAGGATATTCCAGCTGTTTCCACAAAGCTCCCTGGAAGGAGTATGTCCAGAACATCTCCCCACCTCTGGTCCCAAACCACCTTCCTCTGAGCTATTGATGTCTTCCGTGTCGGGAACGAGCTCTTGTCCCAGTTTGCCCACCTTATGTGATATGGAGATGGAGGGTAGGAATCTGTACATTCCACCTTTGCAAGAATTTATTTGATGCTGCCTGTGTCTGCGTTTCCAACACCTGGCTGGTCTTAACTGAGGAGCTTAAAAACAACAACATCAACCAGAAAACATCCCCAGGAACTGATCCAGAAAAACAGAATCAAAGTCTCAGAGATAGGTCAGAGGAATCTACATTTAAAAGCTTCCCATGTGGTTCTGGTGCAGGTGGTTTGCAAACTACCAATTTGGGAGCTCTTGATAAAAGCAAAAGTGCAATGTCATTTACAGCACAATTATATAAAGTGCAAAAAGCAGGGGGCGTTGCAGCCAGGAATACCTGCGTTCAGTTACCCAAAGTGGTGGCCATGGGCAAGCCCCTTCCCCTCTCTGAATCTCTAGTGGTTATCCCAAATCGTTGTGGTGGATGCCAACTGTGAAGCACTGATTTATATCTAGGCATCCAAATTAAAATAGAGTCAAAACAGAACAAATCATGCAGTTTCTGCCCGTTTCCATGGTATCCCTATTCCAAACGGAGGCTCTGGTAAGTTATCTCCCCTGTCATCCCACCATCTGTGAAATCTGAACCAGAATGAAAAAGCACTCAGGTCTCCAAGTAACAGATGTGGATTCGGCCCTGCAAAGTTGAGAGGTGAGCAGCAAGGCGGAGCAGAGACCGGAAAGAGCCTGGAGGGTGGGGGTACAGCACGCAGAACGCAGTCTGGTGGTTAATAGACAAGGCTTGGTGTCCCAGAGGCCAAAGGGGCAAGCACCTATAGTGTTTGGACTTGGCACTGTAGAACTTCAATTTCTCAATCTGTGAAATGGGCTGGTTATGACTAACCCGAGGTATGATGGTCAGGTTAAAAGTAGATAATTCGGGCCGGCGCCGCGGCTCAATAGGCTAATCCTCTGCCTAGCGGCACCGGCACACCGGGTTCTAGTCCCGGTCGGGGCGCCGGATTCTGTCCCGGTTGCCCCTCTTCCAGGCCAGCCCTCTGCTGTGGCCAGGGAGTGCAGTGGAGGATGGCCCAGGTGCTTGGGCCCTGCACCCCATGGGAGACCAGGAAAAGCACCTGGCTCCTGGCTCCTGCCATCGGATCAGCGCGGTGCGCCGGCCGCAGCGGCCATTGGAGGGTGAACCAACGGCAAAGGAAGACCTTTCTCTCTGTCTCTCTCTCTCACTGTCCACTCTGCCTGTCAAAAAAAAAAAAAAAAAAAAAAAAGAAAAAAAAAGTAGATAATTCATTTGATGCACTCTATCTGCCAAAAAATGTGTTGCATTTTTTTTATTATTGTGATAACATGGACATTGAGCCTTGACAACTCACTAGGAATAAACCAAATCTATAAGGAAGCCAACAGGCTAGTTGTGCTGGCTGAATTTCAGGGAGAGGGCCAGGGCTATGCTTAGAGCAGGTTTGGAAACAGGTCTGCCATGTTTCCCTGTGGCTGCTGTAACAAATTATCACAAACGCCAGAGCTTAAAACAGATTTACTGTCCTACTGTGGTGGAGGTCGGAGGTGCGGAGCGGCCGCACTGGGCTACAATAAAGACGTTGGCAAGGCTGCCTTCCTTCTGGAGGCTTAGGGAGAATCCGTTTTCTCACTTTCCCAGTTCCCAGATGCTGCCGGCATTCCTGTCTTCAAAGCTAGCCGTGGAGAAGTATCACTTCCCACAGTTTCCTTGCTGCACCACCTCACGCTCAACTCGGATGACGCTGATGTTTATGAGTGTTTGCATCTGTTTAAAATCAGTGGCATGTACACATTAAATGTGTCCTGTTTGGTTTATTGTTGATCAGTAAGACTGAATCTAAAAAAGCCAGGGACATAGCATTTTTCTATCGCTTCCCCAAGCTGAGTTTCCTCCCCTCTTTCACAGTAGATTACATTCCTCCTGCCTGGATAATTCAGGGTCATCTCCCATCTGGTCAGCCTTAACTTGGTCACATTTATGAAGTCCTCTTTGCTGTCTAAGGTACCATATTCACAGGTTCTGGGGATTAGGATGAGGACAAGTTACAGTGGAGGGCGAGGGAGGGGCCACTATTCTGCCTACCACATGGCCTGAGTATGGAAACTTGAGTTCTAGGAGACTCAAGTAGATACAGGCAGACAGGGCATGCAAAACAGCTCTTGCTCTTTACCAGGATTTGGACCTTCCTTCAGTTATTGAAATCCTAAAATCAAAAAGTAGTTGTAATAATAGAATGATACTAAAGCTTTGCTACTCTTTGATTTCCTTTTCTTTTCATTCATTTATTCAAAAAAGCATCTGCTCAGCTCCTGCTATGCTCTGGGCACTGAGCGGTGCACAGAGGACCTCACAGCTCAGTGGCCGCAGCAGATCAGGCCCGTGTTTGTGTAGCAGAGCAGGGCTCCTTGACTGGGGATTTGGTAAAGCCATTCCAGGAAAGATCACATTTTATCTGAGTCTCAGAGGATGACAAGGAAGTAGATGCATTAGGAAAAACGAAAGAATGAAAAGTGTAACCTCTCACTCTCCACTTAACAGCAAGTCTGAGTACTCACTCTGTTTACCAGCTGGACACAGGCTCATCAGCTGTAGAAGGCACACATGGCTTTGAAGGAGGCCCCTCTCCTCCTTTCTCAGACACCTTTCCTGCTGCTGCTGAATTTCATCCGACAAGCGTTTGTTGAACGTTAGGCTTGGAGATCCATCTCGAAGGTGTGCTTTGTAACCTGCCTTCATGGGTGGAAGGATAAGTGTGACAGTGACAGAGTTTGCAAGCCTTTTTGCTTCCTAGATAAAGAGCAAGTGGAAGGCAGAAGTTGTGTTTTCCTCTTCGATAAGCCCAGCCAAGAGACATTTTGGTATTTATAATGGTTTCTGCTTGTGGGTTCTGGAACTGGATCGCTTATGTTTAAGTCCTTCGTCTGACACTTGATGGTTGTCATCTTGGGCACCTTCCTGAGATCTTCTGCTGGAGTTTCCTTGCTCCTAAGAAGAGGGTTGTGGCAGTATTCTCATCACTGGGTTGTCAAGGAGGAGTCATGATTCTACTGTTGGAAGTCCGTTTGAACCATATGCACACAACACAGTGGAACTCAGTACTTGTCGTCCACCATTCCCAGCACCAAGGAAGGGCACAGCGAAGATCTAATGATGCAGGCCGTGTGCAGCGCGTGCTCGTAGGGAAGCACCAACTCTCCCGAAGGGTGCCGTTCTCACTCCTCGTTTGATAGAAACGCAAATGGACTCAAAGAGGCTCATCCCAGGTCACCGATTAGGGTACTACTCTTCAAGGCCACCATTGGAATCAACGTATCAGGACTTTTAGTCTGAAGTGATGTGAACTAGAAAAGAGTAAGGGGAAGATACTAAAGGTGCTGCTGAGGGTTCAGGGTGGGATTCTGGGGGTTTATTCAATGCCTCCACCTGTCTCCAAACATACAGCCCCATGCGCTCCAGAACAGCCCACTGCACCCTTACAAGTGAGGCTGCAGAAACCTGGACTCTCAACCTCTCCTGACCTCCAGAAGTCAGGCAAGGCTCCTGTCCAATCACTCGTCCTTGGCCTTGAGGAGAACATTTGGAAATCAGTGAAATGACTCTTCTGTCCCCAGATGTCTTGAAGACAAAGGAAAAAAGGAACACTTATAAAAATGACAAGTGGCCCTTGGAATTTGGCCATGTGGCAGGGTAGAAGATAAATGCTATCATTGTTCTCTCTTGGCCAAGAGAGAAAAGGAAAGCTTGTCATTTGCTTAGGGCAGGACACAGGTAAAAGTGACCTACTAGACCTTCCCCAAACGTGGTAGTCATTTGAGTCTAGACTCAGTCTCCTAATTGCTGGGGTCAGGAGAGAAGTCTGACCCCTCAACCAATGTTTGCAGGAAGGCTCCAGAAAGTTAGAATTTCTAAGGTCTGAGAGCCAGCACTGAATCTGCCTAGAAAAATACCTTCAGGAGAGCGCATGAAAATTGCTGTTCAAGCACGCTTGAACTTAGATTCCAGAAGGCCATGGGCTGTTTGAGTCTTTTTCTCTCTTCAAATAGCATGATTCAAACGCGGTAGGTGTCACTGATAGGGAGTTTAATGATTTTATTCAGCCACCAGGTACTTCTATGATGGTTTGGTAGATCTGTGACTTACTCCAGTTGTATCTGCACAGCAGTGGACACACACTCTAGAGCTGGTGTGTGGCACTCCATCTTTGGCCATTGTCAGCATCTGAAGAGGAGGACAAATCACTCAAGCACAGCCGATCAGAATCCTTCCCCGGGCATGATCTGGGTACGCTTGAAAGCATGTCTTGTTCTTTCTCAGATGTGTAAGCTGCTAGAAAGACAGTTTTAGAGATCCTGAAAAGATCTGCCCTACCCTTTAGACACAGTTCTGCAGAAGGAAGTTAGCAGAGTTGAAAGACACAGGGGGAAAATGCCCTGATGGCTTTAAGACATTGTCCCCGTCTTTGAGGTCCCGGTTCTGAAGCTATTTCTTCTAGTTCTGCAGCCACCTTAGTATCATTCCAAGCGAGATAAACAAATTCCTTCTCTTTTTGTCTTCATTGGAGTGTACTTTTTGTCGTTTGCATCCAAAATACACCCGGCCAAGTGTCGCGGCTTACGAGGCATTGCAGGATTAAGACCCTGGTGATTTGCACTCGTGGCCTCTCCTGTCCTTCGCTGTCTGGGCTCCCTTGCACATGTCCAGCCCATTCCTCCATCTGGCAAAGTCCAGCTCTACCTTCCGTTGTCACTCTGCTGCGAGACCTTTCTATGAAAGGGTTTGTCCTTGCACAGCGTCTTATCCCATTTCCAGCATTCTGCTTCCTCTGCTCCACCCTACACTATCTGAAAAGTCCTTTAAGACAGGCGGTGTTCTCGGGTCTGCATCACACCCCCAGCTCGCTGTACTTCATGACGTTTGGATAGGAGGTCCATGAATGGAGCCGAGTGGATGAAGCCCTGAGTAGCTTCCATGTATAAGGGTGAGAGGGTGGATGAGGAAAGATGGAATGGATATTGACAGATCATCTGTGTGTGGCTGGAGTCACAGTACATGCTCAGCAGTTCATTTCTTTTCTCTCATTATCATTGTTAAACACAACAGCATTGTGTCGTGAGATGATTGCCTCCTTTTATACCCAACAAGAGGAGACTTAGAGTAATTAACTCCCTTTTCTGGGCTGCATAACACGTGTGTTCAAATTCATTCTGTAAGGTTCCATAGTCCACGTTTATGAGCAAAGTGATTGTGACCACTCCAGGGAGCCCAGGCAGCCCTGGGTCTGGGTCCTAGAGGATCAGTCGATGCTGGGGGTAAGTGGTGTGTGGCCTTGAACTGGCTGCCAGGAGTGGGCTTGTGGAAGAGGGTGAGTGTCCTTGGGCAGAAGACCCAGGAGAGATGGGGGTGGTGGCAGCCTGTTAACGTGCTCTGTGAGCAAGGGGCACCCATGGCTGCTAATGACATGGTGCTTAAGTTCTACTTAACTCTCCTGGAGTTAATCTAGCATGTCTGGCTCTCTATTAGAGTGTGTGTGTGTGTGTGTAAGACGTGTGTATGTGTATTGAGAAACGTAACTGGCAGAGACAGAGAACTGGGGTTGCAGAAGGAGGAGAAGTCATTCACCTGTAGAAGACAGAGCCCATCTGCTGGGTAAGGCACTGCTTAGAAAAATCCCCTGTCATGTACGTGGGGAGTCTGGCTGTGTGAAATTTGCTTTCTGTGATTTACCCTGTTAAAACTCCCAACGGCCTCGGTCCATGCCATCTTTGTTTTACAGGTGAGGAAACTGCAAGCTAAAGAGGCTCCGAGATGCACTCCAGAACAGTGGTGAGAGGTAAAACTGGGAGATACCAGAAGGGAACATTAGGACCAATGAACGATTTTGTATTTTCTGTTAGTGCAAGAGGCAATGGTTGATGCCTCGACCAAGTGTGGTTCTGGCTACGTGGAATGACTTGGTGCGGGGAAGCAGTGGAAGCAGAGAGACCAAAGAGTTATTTAGCATTTTCCATGCAGCCAGAGAGTGGCTTGGGTTAGCCCAGCGGCAGCGAAGCTACACCGCCTAGGGAGGAGTCCTCCCAGCTGAAGCACACTCTGGGGTTACTCATCAGGCAAACAAGTCACAGCTGCAGGCACTGGGGAGGGTCCGCCTTTGATGACTGAGCAAGAGTTGTGCACGTGGCATTGGACTTTTGCTGTACAGACAGCACATGGTCTTCTAGAGCCCAGAAGATGCCTTGCTACAAGGAGTCCTCCCAACTTAAAAGAGCCTAAACTTTCAAGCATCGAACTTGGCGTCACCTGAATAGCAGCTCTCTCTCTCTCTCTCTCTCTCTCTCTCTTTTTAAAAGATTCTCTTTTTTTGAGAGGTAGACTTACAGACCCTGAGAGGGAGAGACAGAAAAGTCTTCCATCTGCTGGTTCACTCCCCAAATGGCCACCACGGCTAGAGCTGAGCCAATCCGAAGCCAGGAGCCAGGAGCTTCTTCTGGGTCTCCCACGTGGATGCAGGGGCCCAAGGACTTGGGCCATCCTCCACTGCTTTCCCGGGCCATAGCAGAGTGCTGGATGGGAAGAGGAGCCGTCAGGACACGAACCGGTGCCCACATGGGATGCCGGTGCTGCACGTGGAGGATTAACCTACTGTGCCACAGCACCGGCCACCAGGTCTCTTCTTTAGAGCCCTTCAGACCCCAGACCCTTTCTAGAGAAGGAAGGATAAGCACATCAGAGGCCATGATGGCTTGGGAACACAACATGGATTTGGCTCCTACTGCATACTGCATACTGATCCAGACCCTCACACCCTAACATTCTCATTCAATGCCCGCATCTGCGATTTTATGGACCAGGAAGGTAAGGCTCAGTGATTCTGAGACCTGGCCTAACTCCTATGTAGGTAAGTTTTGAAACTGTGTGTAGAAACATGAGCAGTCTTCCCAACAACATATTGAGATATACCAGAGGCTGAGGGCTCTGGCATGGAGGTGTATGTAGGTGCTGGTGGAGGAAGGCTTGGGGAACACAGGAGACATTGCAGCCCCTCATTGCCCCTGCACATGGCCCTGGCTTAGGTGACACTGACAGAGACTTGGTGGCAGGTCAGAGGTGACACATTTCTCACCAACACTATTTGGAGGTTTGTTGGGGGAATATTTGAAAGCAAGGAGAAATCACGATTTTACAAAGGTATCTCTTGATTGAAGAATTTCTTCGTAAGCGCACTTGCTGATGCTTGAGGTCTTCCTTGAGCTCAGGCTAGCACTGAGCTTTCACTGGCGCCTCGGAAGGGGGGAGAGGAGGATGCGCAGAGCAGGTGCTTATGGGAGGAGGGACTGCGCTGGTTTGGGAGCAGAGCTTTTGCCCACTCCAATCAGATACCCTCCCTGCACTGCACGCAGCCCCTCTCTGGAATTACAGGTAATAAGGTAGAGCTGATGTTAATGGTTTATGACACGAATTCATTTTGAGAACTATATGCTTCACCCATCGCTTTTATTTTTCAATTTGGATCTGTTGGGTATTAATAGCTTTGGGGCTGTGTTTTCCATTTTAATCTTGCTTTTTCTCATTTCCAAGTAGATTCCTTCTTTCAATTTACACAAACATTAAACCTCCGTTTCCTGCAGCCCCACGCCCCCTCCCCCAACCCCGCATTCTCTCTGCTGACCTTGTGAGAAAACTTTTCTGGAATGTTTGAACTTCCCTGGTGCCGAGGCTCCCTTGGCATCCCCCGTTAGCTACCATTGCCTGACGTGTTCGCCGCACTTTGCTGCCTGTAGGTTCTCACTGACATCATGACACTGTGGGTGTCATAAGCCCACAGAGGCTTAACATAGTCAGGTCTTAGTACTGCACACGGTACCCTGTGCAGAGGTGGAGGGTTCTACTAGGGATGGCGGATTTGGAGGCGCCAGGACCTCAGTGTGACTGCGTTCCTTCCGTCTTTCTGTTCTCTGTCCCCGCTCTCCCCCAGCGTGTCTTCTCGTTATCATAGGAACCTGCACAGCTTTGGGCATCCTGCCCTTCACAGTCATTGTCTCCAGGAAGGACTGGGACATCTCCCCTTATCCGTTTCTGTTTATTGCAGGCAGGATATTTCCCCGCCACCTCAGCTTTTCTTCCCCCTGCCCGCTGAGTACAGCTGGACCACACCCTAAAGCCAGATCGCTGTGTGACGTGGCCTGGATGGGCTTGGATAACTCACAGCTTCTTTCCTAGGGCTGGGACAGTGTCTGTCGAGCACCTCGTAGACTGACCCCTGAACGCAGGCTGAGGGGCTACGGCCGTTGCACCAGCAGAAGCTGCGCCACGCCACAGCTTCCTCTCGGCTCTGCAGCTTTGCTCGTGTTACGTGCTTCTGCTCCCCCTCTTCTGTCGCTCTGGACCTGCAGCACACAGAGCACCTGTCTTCCCTGGTCCCACTTTCAGGTGCAGCTCGGGGAGCGTGCCTGAGTGTCCTCATTTACTTACTTCTCACAGCGCCCCAGGCATGTGTCAAGCGCTGCATTTGCAATGCTGTCTTTATCGGGATCTGCTGTGAGTTCTTGGTTGGTGGAGGCTGGGTCCTATTTACGCTCTCCTCAGAACCTGGTGCAGTAAGCGCCCAATAAAATTGCCAGAGGGAAGGCTGGTCCTGAGGAAGGGAAGTGGAGAGATGCCCTCAGCCTCCTCCTGTCCTGAAGCATTGCAGTCCTCAAACTGTAGGCATCAGCAACACAGAGACCTGGGCGGTCCCTCAAACCAACCGTGCTGTTTTGTACTCTCAGCGTCTCGGGACTTTGGTTTCTGCCACCTGCATTCTCTCAGCGGGGCTTCCATTTCCACTCCAACCAGTGTCATGCAAATCTTTTCCACTTATTTTTTTTTTAAGGAAAAGTCTCTAACATGATCAAATCTCTTCTGTTTCCTTTATGCTCCTATTAGCTTTCACACCTATTTTCACTAAGGAACGATTGGAAAGTGTTTTATGCATTAGTGTTCTTATCTGATGTCTTAGAACACATAGACTGGATGGCTCTGACAACAAGCCGTTGTCTCTCATAGTTGCAGGGCTGTACGTGTGAGAACGGAGTTCAGCGTGGTCAGGTTCCGGTGAGGGCTGTCTTCCTGGTTTCCAGGTGGCCACTTTCTCTCTGCGTCCTCTAGGGGCAGGGAGATGCTAAGAGCTCTGGTCTCTTGATCCCTTGGTAAAGCCACCATTCTCAGCATGTGAGCTCTGCCCCATGACCGCGTCCAAACTTGGCAGTTCCCAAAGGCCTCACCTTGAAATAATCACATCGTGGGTTAGAGCTGCAACGGGGATTTGGGGGACACCCCCATTCAGGCCACAGCAGATGCTAAACCACTGGCTTTTGAGGAGCGAGGGCGTTAATGCACATGACTCGCAGAACAGCGTTTGTTTGATGCAGGCTGAGCAGTGCATATGCTGGAGGTTGGTGTAGCACACTTCCCTCTGTGTTGTGCCCATCTGGTTACGGCTGTTTCCCAATCTGTGGTAGGAACTCTGTCAATGGAGGTCAGTTCCTGCCCATTGCCAGCTCCTCATCTCCGAGTACAACACGGGGCACACAAATGATTCTCAGACAGTTTAGTGAGGACAGAGTGAGTGGACGTGGAGGAAGGGCCCAGCCACTCTCCCTGTCTCTGCTAAGAGCGGAGGACGAGGTGGGGCTGCAGTAGAAAGAAAGCAAATTGGACAGCAGGAAGTGATCCTACAAAGCAGTAAGTATCTTTCTGATGATCTTGTAGTCATCTCTACAGCTTTGGGGTAGATTAAAAATTAGAAGAGGAAAAAGTGAAGAGACAAGGTATGGCCGGCGCTGCGGCTCAATAGGCTAATCCTCCACCTTGCGGCGCCGGGCACACCGGGTTCTAGTCCTGGTTGGGGTGCTGGATTCTGTCCCGGTTGCCCCTCTTCCAGGCCAGCTCTCTGCTGTGGCCAGGGAGTGCAGTGGAGGATGGCCTAAGTGCTTGGGCCCTGCACCCCATGGGAGACCAGGAGAAGTACCTGGCTCCTGCCTTCAGATCAGCGCGGTGCGCCGGCCGCAGCGTGCCAGCCGTGGCAGCCATTGGAGGGTGAACCAACGGCAAAGGAAGACCTTTCTCTCTGTCTCTCTCTCTCACTGTCCACTCTGCCTGTCAAAAAAAAAAAAAAAAAAAAAAAAAAAAGAGAGAGACAAGGTAATGTTTACATCATGGGGTCTGGATGCTAACCCTGATCTTCTCATAGACTCTATGTGTGGCCTTGAGTGAGCTCCTAAAATAAAACAATAGCTTCCCAGCCCAGAAAGTGCATGAAGATTGGGTTGAGTGACATCACAGGCTCTTAGCAACTCAGAATTTAAGAAAAAAAAAATGACAGAACAAAGCCGAGCTGTCATGTGGTTATAAACGGTTGTAATTAGATTCCAGAAGAGCAGGACTGATTCCGAAAGTAGGGGGCGGTAGGTTCTGGGTTCAGACAACTGTGATGTCCAGGCCTCATCCTGTCATTTGAGAGCTGTGAGCCCTTTAACAAGCTATTCAAACTCTCCAAGCCTCAGTGTTCTCATCCGTAAAATGGGGATATGGAACTATACACAGGGTAGTTACAAGAGGCGAGTATGGACCTGATACATAGTAGCCTCCCCCTCCACATTTGTGATTATTAATGGAGAGAAGAATTCTTGTTATCAGGAGGTAGGATCTGAGATGCAACCTGCATGATGAATACTGACACTTGGTAGATATATATGTGTGACATATATATGATATATGATGATATATGTATGATGTATGTATCTACGGCTAGGAGATGATGATGGTGGTGGTGGTGTGGCTTACTGTGCATCACACAGTATTATTGGATTCTCAAAATAAGTCAGCAAAGCAGGTGTTATGATTTGCCCCATTTTATGCATGAGATGCCAAGGCTCGGAGAAGTTAAATAACTTAAGGTCACATGGCTAGTCCATGGCTGAGCTGAAGTTGGAACCCATTTAACCGGCTCTGGAGATCACGTTCTTGACTCCTGTGTTTTCTACGTCCACAAGAGTCTGGGAAGGGGCCATGGTCTTGCCCACCAGGCTAACATCTTTGAACGCTTAGCTGGTGTGACTTGGTGGCCTTCGAAGGGTGGTAGAGGGTGTCCAGGACTCGAGCCCAGCTCCAGACCCCTCCCTCTCCTCTCCAAGAAGCCTCCATAGCGCCCAGGTTGCGATGGCTGAGTCACCGCTCTCATGATCCCGGCTGGCAAATTGGAGACACCCTTAATTGGATGCTGAGAAAACTCCGCCTGCTGCACAATGGCTCCAACAGAAGAGTTATAGCTGTTTACTGTAACACACAGACAGTCCCATTAACAAGAATGATGGGAGGCTGCTCCGTGGCATTACTCTTAGCAAAAGACTTGACAAATATGCTTTGTAAATGAAGCTGCTCCAACAGAGAAAACATATAACACTCCCTCTCCCCACCCCCACCCACCCCCTCCTTTTCCTAGGGAGCCTGTGCGTGTTGAATCCTTTATACATTATTCAAGGCACCATATTCTGACGACGTTCATCAATAGTGGTGCCTATGGCAGGGAGAACTTGTATCAACTGACAAATGTAGACAAAGCAAGCTGCTTAACCCAGGAACAGTGGGTCAGGGAGCGAACAGGGAAATTGATTGTGCCCGCCATATTTCTGCAGGAATGGAGGGTAAATGAACACCATACGTCACCGCTTATCACGTACGGTAGGAGGGGATTGTGAATGGCTCAGCATGGCCTACTTAGGGAATGCTGATGGATCATCCACAGACAGCTTTTGTTCCAGGCTGGGGTTTGTCTTGTCTACAAAGAGCCTGAGGCACCTTCAGGGTGACAGCCCTAGGAAGCGAGCCTTCCCCCTGCGTGGAGAGTGACTGAGCTATCCAGGTCTCCAACGGTCGGTGGATACAGGGTCAGGCTCACCACGGCACCCCCTGGATTCTGCGAGAGCCCTGTAGGGATGCAGGTTGTACAATCCCTCTGAGGAAAGAGGGTGCACGGGCCTTGGTGTTCCTTACAGCAGGCTCTGGTTTCTTACGTATTAGCATGTGGACCAGGTAGTGACCTGAGTCTCCCATAGCTCCCCCGGGACGTGGGGCAAAACGGGACTGGCGGCAGAACGGACGCAGGTACCAGGCAGGGAACCCTTAGAAGTGAGCGTACCATTCGGTCAGCACTCAGTAGATACTGACCAAGTGAACAGATAGTTCATCATGTAGTGGGTGTGGCGTCACTGAGGGCGACCAAGCAGAAGGCAAACTGCTGTCCTGGTGCGACTCCGAGAGGTGGGAATACCTGCTTCGGGCCCTGGCTCCGCAGCTAGTTACTCCTGGGAACGCGGCAAGCTCCGTCATCTCTGGGACTTAGCTTGCCCTCCTGTCTAACGCGGGAAGTGACAGGAAGTGTCTATAGAGCACAGGGGACTTCCGCACCATGGCGGTCTTTAATATTTTCTGCATGAGGGGCGAGGGCTTGGGGCAGGTCCTTCAAGTTGTCCGTGACGCTATGGGGGGAAGAAGCACGTGAATTCCCTTGGGAATTACGTCACCTGTCTCTAGATCTTCCCAGAGAGAGAGGAGATGGAGAGGATACTGCTCAAAGAGCCCCGGATTGCAGTGAGTATCTATCGTGTGCTGGGCACTGTCAGTAATTTCATTTAAAGCCCTCAGCAGCCCCGTCATTTTTTTTTTTTTTATTATCTCCTTTCTGAACACTTCCCAAAACATCAACAGCTCCTCAGCAGACAAAGGAGGGGAGACCTGGCGGAGGTGGTTGTGATCCACAGCTGACATCACCAGGGGAGGCCGGCGTCCCCGGTCTTCGCCTCTGCCCTGCTGGCGCGGGACCACAAAGCCTCTCCAGGAAGCTGCTGCTTTTCTCTTCCATCAGCCGGCTCCAGGAAGCCTGGACAAGCCCCCTCAGTTCCCAGCCAGACGTGCGGGCAACAGTGACACCTCCGACGCCTCTGCCAGGAGGCCTGGCTTTTGTCTTTGCTGGTGAGTTCACACCTGGAAGGTGCACACCAGCTGAGAGAGGCAGAGCCCAGACCTCTCACACAGGTCTGTGCCTGGCGGGAGCCTGAGCTGGGGGAGAGCGAGGTTGGTGTGCTCACGCCTGTAGGTCTCCAGGCAGGTGGGCTGGCAGGTGAGGAAAGGCGGCAGGTTGCTCCGCCAGGAGGGAGGGTGTATGGAAGGCCGTGGGCAGTGCAACATCCCCACCAGCCCCCCACCCTGCACTTCACTGCCATGCTGGGGCAGGGAGATCCAATTTTTTTTTAGGATCTTTTTTTTTTAACTTTTATTTAATGAATATAAATTTCCAAAGTACAGCTTATGGATTACATTGGCTCCCCCCACCCCATAACTTCCCTCCCACCCGCACCCCTCCCCTTTCCTGCTCCCTCTCCCCTTCCATTCACATCAAGATTCATTTTCAATTCTCTTTATATACAGAAGATCGATTTAGTATATATTAAGTAAAGATTTCAACAGTTTGCACCCACATAGAAACACAAAGTGAAAAATACTGTTTGAGTACTAGTTATAGCATTAAATCACAATGTACAGCATATTAAGGACAGAGATCCTACATGAGGAGTAAGTGCACAGTGACTCCTGTTGTTGACTTAACAAATTGACACTCTTGTTTATGGCATCAGTAATCCCCTTAGGCTCTTGTCATGAGTTGCCAAGGCTATGGAAGCCTTTTGAGTTCACCGACTCTGATCATATTTAGACAAGGTCATAGTCAAAGTGGAAGTTCTCTCCTCCCTTCAGAGAAAGGTACCTCCTTCTTTGATGACCCGTTCTTTCCACTGGGATCTCACTCACAGAGATCTTTCATTTTAGGTTTTTTTTTTTTTTTTTTTTTTTGCCAGAGTGTTTTGGCTTTCCATGCCTGAAATACTCTCATGGGCTTTTCAGTCAGATCCGCGTGCCTTAAGGGCTGATTCTGAGGCCAGAGTGCTGTTTAGGACATCTGCCATTCTATGGGTCTGCTGTGTATCTCACTTCCCATGTTGGATCGTTCAGGGAGATGCAATTTTTTAACACAAATTATTATCCCAGGCATTTATTTATTTTAAATTGGTGAATAAAAATTGTTTATGGTATACATTACCGTGTCTTGAGATACACATGCTTTGTGGTATGACCAACAAACTATTTAACATGTCATATTTTTTTTAGCTATACTTACCACGAGGTATAATAAATCTCTGGAACTTATTCCTCTAATTGCAATGTTGTTTCTTTTGACCAATATCACTCTGATTTCATGTTATCTCAGCCCCTGGACATCACCTTTATATTCTTTGCTTTAGGAGTGTGATTTTATTAGATTCCATATGTATGGGAGAGCATGCAATAATTGCTTTTCTGGGCCTGGTTTATTTCACTTAACATAATGTCATGATTTCCTTCCTATTTTTAAAGATTTATTTATTTATTTATTTATTTGAAAGGAAGAATTAGAGGGAGGGAGGGAGGAAAGGAGGGAAGGAGAGAGAGAGAGAGACATCATTTCCCAGCTGGCTGCAATTGTCAGGACTGAGCCAGGCTGAAGCCAGGATTGAGGAGGCTCTTCCGGGTCTCTCATGTGCGTGGCAGGGGCCCAAGCCCTTGGGCCATCGTCTGCTGCTTTCCCAGGTGCATTAGCAGGAAGCTGGAAGTGGAGCAGCGAAGACCAGAACCAGTGCCCACATGGGGTGCTTATGTGGCGTCTTAACCTGCTGCACCACAAACACTAGTTCCACTTTCCTTCTCTATTAAATGTGCAATGGTGTCCCACTGTCCTTTATCCGTTCCCCTCTTGATGGACTCCTACATTGATTCCACGTATTGTTGGCTATGGTGACTAATAGCCATCACGGAAAACAGTATGATGAGCCCATCAAAAATTAAAAATAGAGTTGCCATGTGACCCAAGAGCTCCCTTTCTGGGGATTTATCCAGATGACAAGAAAGCACAGTGTTGAAGAGGCATCTGCTTCTCTTGTTCATTTCAGCGTTAGAGCTCAGAACACAGGACTGTGTGTGGAATGGGCGTCTGAACAAAGGCATGTCGGAAGCCAAGGCTAATAAAAAGGCTTCTGTCAGGGACATACGGGGCACAGAGGTCTCTTAGTCACCACCCCACTGAGTACCTGCTCTGCCTCCCTGAGGCAGCCTCTTCCCACTGCAGGGACGGCTAGATGGGGCTTCGCTCCCACAGACAGCCTTCCTCATATTCTAGGAGCTGATGGTGAGTCTTCTATCCGACGTTCTTCCAGCACAGGTACTTAATGAAGAAGACCCAGCGTCCGTGTTTATCTATTCCTCACCTGTGCTAATGTGCCCGTTCTTATGCGATTTGTAAGGTGGCGAAGCTCATTGCATTATTGCAGTCCGGGAAGCCAGGGCTGTTTATCAGCTGCTGCCTGCTGCAGCCATTGAATAATTCTTGTCGTCTATGACCAGATGCATTAGCTCCAGTGTGTGTGCAGCCGTTCACCGCACAAAGGAATGTGGTGCAGCATCCCAGAAAGCAAGATCCCACGCATTTGGAATTCCTGGAGCCGCTCTTTGTTCCTCGGTCTGCAATGGAAGGATGGATACGCTTCCTCAGGTGAATGACAGCCTGTGCTAGTGATGAACCCCTGAGGTGCACCTCTTGTTACTCCAGGGAACCATGCTGATTCATGCATAATACGTGCACACTACATATTCCCTGTGGCCGAGGAGCTTGTATGAGATCGGTCTGCCTCCTACCTTGGACACTACATTTCCCATGGGATAGAAGTAGGTCTTGTCTGTCTCCTTAGCCCCAGCTCCTAGACCAGGCCCTAGTAAACAGCCTGTTTTGCTGAAAGAATGAATGTACCAGGTAACTCTACAAACCATGTATTTCTTCAAAGTTCTTTATTGGGCACCTGCTATATGCTAACCCTGTTCTAGGCACCTGACACAAGTAGTGAACCAAACGCACAGAGATCCACGCCTCCTGGAGCTTACCTACCAGCAGAGCTAGATTAATTCTGCGATTTTTTTTTTCTCTTTTCCAGAGAATACCAGTTACTATCAGTCCCCTTATTGTTACTGGCACTCTTGTTATTGCTCAAAACGTAGCCCCAGGAGACTAATTTCTTTGGAATCAAATCTTGCATATTACCCCCTGTTGTGTTCCCACATCTTCAAAGGAAGGGATAACTCTCCACATCAACGGGGCATGTGTGTATGTGTGTGTGTGTGTGTGTGTGTGTGTGTATGTATATGTATGTATGTATGTGCGTGTATGTGTATGAGTGTGTGTGTGTGTGTGTGTGTGTATGGAACAAAGTAGAGTGGGGTGTGTAGCCCAAGCATCAAAAGTAGACATTGCATGTTCTTGGCATGGGGGAGTCCCACGTTCAGTGGGAGAGGAGGCCCAAGAGTGAGCTTGGAGCTGATCCAATAGAACCATGGGCTGGCACAGAAGGGGTGCTTTTCAAGGCCAGCAACACCGTGTGGGCCTTGGAGGATGGTGGGAGGGGGCCAGGAGGCCTGTGAGGTGCCATGGCAACAGCTGCAGGATTCCTGGCATTAAGCAATTAAAACTTGGACACTGCAAAGGAGAAGAGTTGCCAAGAAACAGGCTGCAGGCCCCTGTGAGCAAGAGGGGCCATGGGAAGAGCCACTAGCTCCAAGCTCTCGGGTCAGCTGCTGGTTTCTGATGGAGGGAGGAGGAGAAAGCCCCTGTTACGGCTTGGCCATCTCTCCAGAGCACTGGGGTTTCCAGAACCCTCGTAGGGCAGGCAAGAGTCTCTGAGTAGCTGATAACGTTCTTTGTTCTGGGTCTTTGGGAGCAAGTGCGTCATAGCTAGATTATTTGTGTTTGATTTCTGGCTCTGTCGTGCGTGCTCAGTGACCTTGGCAAGTCACTCAAGCTCACTACGCCTCAGTTTCTTGATCTGAAGAACGGAGGTATTGTTAGTAGTCCTGTTTTTGTGAGGTTAAAGGGAGACAATTTGCATCAGCCCCTTAGGGTGGTGCACGCTACATGGAAATCCACCAGTAAGGACAGTGAGAGAGAGATACAGAGAGAAAGGTCTTCCTTTGCCGTTGGTTCACCCCCCAATGGCCGCTGCGGCTGGCGCGCTGCGCTGATCTGAAGCCAGGAGCCAGGTGCTTCTCCTGGTCTCCCATGGGGTGCAGGGCCCAAGCACTTGGGCCATCATCCTCCTCTGCCTTCCCGGGCCACAGCAGAGAGCTGGACTGGAAGAGGAGTGACTGGGACAGAATCTGGCGCCCCAACTGGGACTAGAACCTGGGGTGCTGGTGCTGCAGGCTGAGGATTAGCCTAGTGAGCCGCGGCGCTGGCCCCACCTCCTTTCTTTTATATCCCTGCACCTCCATGTCCTCACTTTGTCCTGGTGCCAACCGTGGGTGCACACAGGGCTATCAGTGCTCTGCCTCTTCAGAGAGCTGGAATTCAAGACAGACAGCTCTCTATCTTACTGATACTGATAACTGCCCACAGCATAACCTGGCTATAGTGTTGAACTCTAAGCTAGGAACAGGGAGAAGAGAACAAGGACATGAAGGAAAATTCAGGAGAAATTTTGCAAAGATAGACCATGTATTTCAAATAAAAATAAAGATAACTGCAATTCTCTGCCTATTCATATAGTCTGTTTATTATTATACTTAGTGATAACAACCCACACAGTCACCAATGACCACATTAACATCACAAGTCACGTGTATGTGGGCATTCTTTTTATCAAATCATTTTTGAAACATTCCAAGCAATCACTTTTAACAGTGGAAAAAAAAAAAACAAACAGTGTGTAAGTGAAAGGTTTTCAGGAAGAAATTTCAACCAAGAGGAATGAACTGATGAATTTTTTTTAATTAAGAAACAACAGTACAGAAATTTTTTTTTTTTTAAAGTGAGCCTGGCACCTTAAAATAAAATAGGATGATAAACTCTTTGCTGGCAAAGTTGCAATTTCTCTGTTGGATTTTGGATCTGGCTTTTATTATTAAGGCTGGTGCTGAAAGCTGGCATTTTGACAGGAACATGGAGCGTTTGTCACTATCTGGGAAGGAGATAGATGTTGAATGACATTTCGGAAGAAATGTATACATTCTGGGTCTAAGTGTTCTTTCTCCTTCCCAGGAAAATTCCACTAGCAAATAACTGATTGGTTATCTTGAGTTCCCAATTCTCACCACTATTTAAATGAAAACAGAATTAAAAGGTTTTTTTTTTTTTCTTTTTTTTTTCCCTTAACCTTCAGGGAAAATGGAAAGAAGTTTTTCTTTGGACAGCATCTTCTCCAGATAAGGACATCATTTATGGCTAGAAGAACCCAGTGGAGCCTCCCTTGTCCCTGGTGGTGCAGTTAGCTGGCGGAGCACACAGGACAGCATCATCCATTGCAGAGAAGCCAACGTCTACGGTTTGGGAGGAAACTGTTCCTGCTGCAAAGCCCTACTTAGCAACTCGAGGCGGAGCACGGCCGAGGTGTGGCTGGATCTCAGGAACCCCGCTCAGGAGACTTCCGTATCTCTCTCCATTTGGCCGTGCCGCTTGCCAGCTGTGTGACACAGGGCATGCCACCCTCATTCCATACATTCTTTTTTTTTTATAAGTATATTTATTTTTATTTTTTGACAGGCAGAGTGGACAGTGAGAGAGAGACAGAGAGAAAGGTCTTCCTTTTGCCGTTGGTTCACCCTCCAATGGCCACCGCGGCCGGCGCACCGCGCTGATCCGATGGCAGGAGCCAGGTGCTTCCTCCTGGTCTCCCACACGGGTGCAGGGCCCAAGCACCTGGGCCATCCTCCACTGCACTCCCGGGCCACAGCAGAGAGCTGGCCTGGAAGAGGGGCAACCAGGACAGAATCCGGTGCCCCTACCGGGACTAGAACCCGGTGTGCCAGCGCCGCAAGGCGGATTAGCCTAGTGAGCCGCGGCGCCAGCCAAGTCAAAGCAGGCATTGTCGAAATAGACACTCCTTGTCTTACTGGGAAGATCGAGGGCGAGGAAATGTTGGGAAAACTCTAGAATGCTGCACGACTCTGGGGTCCCTTCCTCGTGATGCCAAGCTGTGGAACTGAAGGAATGGGAGAGGAAGCTGCAGTCATAAGTACCAAGATAAGAGGGTCGCTCTGGGGGTGGAGGTTGGCTGGTACCCACTTTCTGGCAGTCTCCTGTGGCCATATGCCTGGTCTGTCACGTTGAATCTGGGTGGAGTCCGTTTCCGTGGATTTCACTCTACTAAGAGCTCAGACCCAAGAGCTGGGACACCGAATAGTTATGTTACTTGCCTACCAAAAACAAGAGGTCAAGATTTCTGCTTAGAGAGGTTCGAGTTCAAAGTTGGGACAGATGAACTTCAGGCAGTATTTCCATTACGGCCACTCTGGGCTCTTCAAACCTGGTTTCTCCTTGTCTGATTTTCTTTCCTTCACCTGGGGTCTTCTGCAGCTCCTGGTTGGAGGACAAGGCTGCCAAGATTTGGGGAAATTTATTACTCTTGCCAAGATAAGACTTTCCAGGAGACAAAAATCAAGTGATGACTCAAACTCTTCTCACAGCTGAGAGTTTTGGCTCCAGTCCACATGGACCCAAGAAACCACTTCTCAACATACATCAATGCTATGGATGTTTTGATGTCAATATTTTCTGGATTGAATATTCCTGGCAAATGTCCTCTCGGTGTTCTTTGTGGCCATTTCCAACTTTCTGGGGCTAATTCCCGCTTTACGCTTCTGAAGATCCTGTCAGTGCTGAATTTGAACTGAGCTCCGAATTCCTTGGAAAACAGTGATGGCCAAGAAAACTGCCACCCTTTTCCTTCCCAGGAAAATGATCCATCACAAAGGACCATGTACTCTTGCAAATTCCAAGACAGAACCACCTCCGCTTTTGCTTGATGATTCCCATAGGACTGTCTCTATCCTTTTTCTTGATTCCCAAAAGACTTGGAAAAGACTGCCTTGCCTCCCTGTCTCTGGGAAACCCCAGGGCCGCTTCCTGTCCATTGAGACATTCTCATTAGTGAATGTTCTCCCAATGGCAGCAGCCTGAATAAAACAATCTCCTTAATGGTCTCATGCATTTTGTCTTTGACAATTCCAAGTTGAATAGGTTTTTTTTTTTTTTTTTGTTTGTTTTTCTCCCTAGACCAGAGAGAGATTCAGGTCCCCATCAAGGCCATAAAGGACTACAAGCAAAAAGGTTATGAGGAATCAGCAGGAATGTCTTAAAAAATTAGCTAGAGCGCCACAAAGGAAGGAACAAAAGGAAAATTTGTATGCAAATGTAGAGACATTCAAAGCCTTCTGCATTAAGACAAGCGCCACATCTTTGTTTAAGAGAAAAAGAAGGGTGTGGGGGTAATATAAAATGTCCTTGCTGGCCCATAAGTCTTCTCTGTTTTATTAGCATCTAAAGTCTTACAACCCATGGCACCATTATGGGAGTTCCTAGACTTCAGTCCCACACATGGGAGGGCTGGAACAAACATGTTGGACTGGGAACTGGGGATTTCTCAGAATTTTGACTCAGAGGAAAGCTGTGAGTGCTCGAGTTTCCCAAGCTTTTACCCTGACACTGGGAGTGTCTGTGTGTTTCACCCTTCATCCCAAGTGCCACGGGCAACACCAGGGGAAAGTGCAGAAGTCCAGTGCCTTTGCCTCATGTCTGGAACAAATGGGGGTCATTTTTGGTCCAGAGATGGCCATGAGCCCTGAATGAATTTTAATCTTGATTTGTATTTGCCTCCTGGTTGGCATCTTCACTTGCCCCATTTAACATTTTGTGATTCCCTTATTGGTTTCTCTCCTGGATCCCTTCTGTAGTGAGTTAGTTGCACTCAAATGATTAGTTTGGGATTTGTTTCTAAAAGAGCACACCTAAGACAGTAGTCTGTCTTGATGAAGGGAGGAGAGAAGAATGGAGAGAAGGGCGGGAGGCCAAGAAGGCTGGAAGGAGGCAAATCATCCTTTCTTTGTTCCTAATTGCCCTGCTCTTGAATTCCAGCTCTATCATTTCCCACCTGTTGGATCTTGGACATGTTCCTTGCATGACTGGAGTCTCCACTTCCTCCTCACTGAAGACTTACAGGCTCCAGGTTGTTCTGATCTTTAAGTTAATGCTCTTTAAAAAAAAAAAAAAAAAAAAAAAAAAAAAAAAAACAACTTATCCATCCATTTGAAAGGCAGAGTTGCAGAGAAGCAGAGAGAGAGAGAGAGAGAGAGAGAGAGATTCTTCCATCTGCTGATTCACTCCCCAGATGGCTGCAATGGCCAGAGCTGAGCCGATCCGAAGGCAGGAGCCAGGAGCTTCCTCTGGGTCTCCCACATGGCCGCAGGGGCCCAAGGACTTGGGGCATCCTCCACTGCTTTGCCAGCCACAGTAGAGAGCAAGATCGGAAGTGGAGCAGCCAGGACCCGAACCGGCGCCCAGATGGGATGCCAGCAGCGCAGGTGGCTTAACCTGCTACACCACAGTGCTGGTGTTTTCTATGAACTCCTCCTTCCTCAACTATCACCTGTGGATCTAGGTAGTATGTACTCAAGTAGAGAAAAGTAGTGTGATCTTTGTTCAGTACATTGCAAATTTTCGGGAGATAGAGACATCACCTGGGGGCTTTAACCTGTAGCTTTCCAGGGGCAGGCATTTATCCTAGTGATTAAGATGTGGTTAAGATGCCCATGTCTCATATTAGAGTACCTGGGTTTAAAACCCATCTCCAGCTCCCAATTAGTTTTCTGCTAATGTAGATCCTAGGAGGCAGTGGTGATGGCTCGAATAGTTGGCTTTTGTCACCCATTTGTGAGACCTGGATTGAGTTACTGATGGCGATGGCGATGGCTCTGGCTCAACCCCGGCTGTTAACAAACATTTGGGGAGTGAAGCAGCAGATGGGAGCACACACACACACACACTCTCTCTCTCTCTCTCTCTCTCTCTCTCTCTCTCTCTGCTTCTAGAATAAATAATAGAAGTTTCCAGATTTCTCTAAGACATTCTGGTCCAGTGGATGATGGCAACCCCAGAAATCCTGGTTCTTTTGTGATTCTAAGGCTGGTGTTCAGAGACACCCTGCTTACAGTTTTTGTCCACTCTTCCTGCTCTGCCTCTGTGTTTTATAGCTCCTTCCAGCTCCCTCAAGCCCAGGCTGGGATCTCAGCGCCATTCCCCAGATCCAGGCTGCTCAGCTGGTCTCTGAGGTTCAGTGGCCTTTTGGTCCACCTTGCCCCATTGTGTTGACACTTTGTGTCTCACATCGATGAATTCATTCATGGACGTCAATGAGCACTTGTCCATTTAGTGCAAAACAAACGGGGGCTGATGTTGCTGCGGAGTCTTGAGATGACACAGACGATCAATCACAGCACTCCATGGGTCCACCTAGCCTGGAAGACAGCAGATCCATTACGGCCGATTCAGACCAAACATGACAAGGAGCCGAGGGCCTGCCTCTCCTGCTGCTCCTGAGACAGGGCAGAGTTCAGCCTCTGACTTGGACCAGGGATGCTGTCCATGCTGGTCATCACATCCGTGTTTCTCGTCACTCAACACCTCCATCCAAGTATTGGCTCACTTGCGGTGTGGTCCACAGGGCCTTCCCGGGTCTGTCCAATAGCTCTGCCTCAACCCCCACATGCCAAATCACAGCCTCCTTCCTCATCTGTATTATCCTGCTAGATATCAGGTAGATATGAAAACAGATGTAGTTATGGTTCGCAATACCTGTTTGACCTCTCGGGACCCTCGAATCGAGTCCATGGGTTGGCATACTTTTTCCGTAGAGGGCCAGATGGTCAACAGCCTAGCTTTGGCCGGCCAGATGGTCTTTGTGATGATGCCTCAACCCTGCCGTGGTGGCATGATAGCAGCCGCAGACAAGGTAAACAAAGATGGGCGTGACCAGGTTCTAACAGACGCTCATTGACAAGTTGGACCAGATTTGGTTCACCGGCCATCATTTGCAACATCTGTATGATCTGTCTTGCTCCATGCAATTCAGAGCATCTGCACGTGTCAGGCACTGTGGGGGACACAGAGGCCCTCGCCCTGTGGCGGGACGGGGCTGGGCACTTGTTCTCATAGCACCTGCAGTTCAGTATTAGAGAAAGGGTCGTAAGGAAGGAGGAAGGCACTTAAATGCTTGGTTACTCTGCTGAGTGTTCTGAAGGGAGCAGGCACAGGTGAGCACGCGGATGCCAGGGGCGATGGGGGCTGAAGGAAGTGAAGGTGAGAAGCTGGGGCAGAGGAGGCTGGACCACGAAGCCAGAGAATAAACGTGCGGCACAGGGACTCGGAGTGAGGACGAGCGAGGCGTCAGGCCCAGTGTGGTATTTCTAGGTAAGTATTTTACACTTGCCCTAGAAGCAGTGGGAAGTCTCCAGACTCCTTCAGAGCGGAGAGCGACACAAGTAGATTGAAGTTTCAGAACAATTTATCTGGCTACAGTTTGCAGAATAGACGGGGGCAGTCATAAATCTGAGAAGACTGGGTAGAAGTTTCCAGCAGTACTTTATCAATTTTGGTATAATACCAACTCTCACTCTGCCTCTCTTTTTTGTCAACTTCACTCTGGAAGTCAGGGGTTTGATTAAATGTCTGCGCGTGAGGTCGTCCTGCTGAGGTCGAGGCTGCCCGTTCACTTGGAGTCCACATCGACGGTGACGTTTCTACTCGTGGAAAACAGTCTTTCAATCATGCTGGGGCCGCGTTCCGCGAGGCCAGGGCGGGGGCCGAGGCTGGACAGCCAGATTGGGGTCGGACTGGGTAGTGCCTGTTCATGCTGAGGGGCAGCGGCTTCTGGAAGCCATGGTACCCCCCTCCTGCTGCAGCGCGGCTCTGGTTTTCAAGGCCACCTGAAAGCTTTGCTCAGAGCCAACTGCAGTAATGATCATTTCGCCGTTCTTGCTGAAGATGCTGTCATGTGGTAGAGCATCCGCGTATTCTAAGGCATTTAAGACCTCCAATTGGAATGTAGATCATTAAACCGAACAGACCTTCTCAGGGAAAGGAGTAGTAATCGCAGTTTTCAAATGCCATTTTCATTTGCTGTTTGGCAGGGATACCGCAGTCACCGTCTTCCCATTTCTATTACCCACAAGGGCTGGGACAGAGTCATCCTACCTTTCTGTTGGTGGGCTTTTATTTCAGACTCTCTGTAAGGGGCTGTGTAGCTGATAGAGAAGGGAAGCTGCCCCGAGGAGGGCCCCAGTGACTGTGATGTGGGAAAGCTTAGATAATTTCAAGTTCATGAGGTGCAAGCCGCACCCTCTTAGCTTCGTGTTGCCATGTTCATCTACCTGTTAATCAGGGGACCCCTCCCCAGGAAGTGCCGACTCTTACCCGGGTCGTGGGTGTGGTACCGCGTTACCACTTCCTGTTGTCTAAGCTTATAGAAGGCGAGGAAGAAGGCCGCATATACCCTGTCCTCCTCTTGAATTCAGGACGAGCAGAGCAGGATATGGTAATTCCCTTTGTTTTGCCCCCATTCTCCCTAAATAAAGCCCTAATGAGTCCGTGTATTTTTCTGACTTTGTAAATAAAGTTAATCACACTGCTTGCCGTATTTGGGCCTGTACTTAAGAGTCTTCTCTAGGTTAAAGGCAAGAGTTTGGAAGATTAGGTCTAATCCCAGCCTGTAACAATGGTGACTCCTGGTATCCACACCCTTACGGAGTCCTCTGACCTGACACCAGGGTTGATCTGTGTGCCAGTGAATGGCTGGAGTGATTGCATGTCACGTCTGAACTTAGGTCGTAAAAGAAGTGACAGCTTCTTTTTTTTTTTTTTTTTTTTTTTTTGACAGGCAGAGTGGACAGTGAGAGAGAGAGAGAAAGGTCTTCCTTTGCCATTGGTTCACCCTCCAATGGCCACCGTGGCTAGCACGCTGCAGCCAGCGCTCCACGATGATCCGATGGCAGGAGCCAGGTGCTTCTCCTGGTCTCCCATGGGGTGCAGGGCCCAAGCACTTGGGCCATCCTCCACTGCACTCCTGGGCCACCGCAGAGAGCTGGCCTGGAAGAGGGGCAACCGGGACTAGAACCTGGTGTGCCGGCGCCGCTAGGCGGAGGATTAGCCTGTTGAGCCGCGGCGCCAGCCCTTTCCTTTCTGGGCCTTATTTTCACTTGCTACAAAAGCGAGAGGTTGGACTATGTGAACTTGAGGATGCAGAGTGTTTTCACTGGTCATGGGTGTTTGGTGCCAGATGTAAGAAATGCTTGTTATCCCACACGGGCACCAGTGTGTGCGTGTGCAAACACAGCCACACGTTTAAAATGTGGAGAGCTCAGTCAGCGAGGGAAGAATTGAACTTGAGGTCAGGCACTGAATCATACAGGAGTTACCAATTAACCCTCACGATCGCCCATCACTGTTTATTACATGAGGAATTCCAGGCCCAGAAACCTGAATTTTCCACAAGGATACCCTGTTTTCCATTGCAATAGAAGAAATCACCAGAGGCGTAAGAGCTTAAAACTACACACATTTACTGCCTCCCAGTGTCTGTGACTCCGGGGTTCCAGGGAAAACTAGTTCAGTCCTTTGCAAGGCTTTTGCAAGGCTGCAGGTGAGGGGTTACTCTGGCTTCGTTCTCGGCTATGATGAGGGGCCGTCTTCCAAGCGCCTTCAGGTTGTTGGTATAATCTAGTTCTGGGCAGTCCCAGCCCTGAGGCACCCAGCTCCTAGAGACAGCCCCTTCCCACAAGCAGTCTGCCACGTGGCTCTTTATTCAAGGCCCCCTGTCTCTCTGAACAAGGCTTCTTCCTCTTCTGAGGGCTCTTTCCTGTTTAGGCCAGGCCCACCAAGCTCATGTTCCTTTGCGTCTTCATTGCTGGTGGAGTCTCCTTCGCCTCTTGTGTAGACAATCGTCTTGTCGGGGAAGTGGCATCACTCACAGGACTGGCCTGTGGTGCAGAAGGCGTGCTCCGCAGTATCTGGGTGTGTGTTGGGAGAGTCGGGAGGCCACCTTAGAATCCTTCCTACCACACACACACAAAGGGGAACGAGGAGGCTGGGATTCAACCCCAGGGCTGTTCGACTCCACTGTTCATGTCTCAAACCAGCACCCACGTCCTCAGCTAGGAGCTCTCTGGGGCCAGGATTCGTGCCAGTTGTCTTGGTATCCTAAGTGTGTACACTCAGTGGCTCCATTATTTATCGTAGTATTGGCCAAAGCACTTTTAACTGTTAGTGGCAGGAAATTTATTCAAATCAGCTTAAAAAAGCCGTAGAAAGCGACTCTTCTCTGGGAAGTCCAGGGCTGGATGTGGGTGTTCAAGCAACGTTACTGAGGCTCTGTTTTTCTCAAACCAGTGACTTTATCCTCAGACTTCCCCTTATGGCGGTAAAAATGACCAGGGAAAACTATGAGCTCAAAATCCAAAAAGGAAAAATAAACCCTTCTCTCTCTCTGCACCTGTGTATGGAAATTTAAGGATGACTCTAATTTGCCCAAATCATGGCCCTTTTTGCACTCTGTATGATTGGATTGGTCTGCCTGGGTCACATGACCACCCTGTAGTGGGAGAGGTTGGAGAAGGACGTCACCATCCACAGCTCCCCCAGGGCAATATGGAGTGTCCAAGGTGTGATTCCTGAAAGCAGAGTTGGGCACTGTTACCAAAAGGAGGAAAAGATAGGCTGATAAGAATACCATCTGCACACAAAGTCTAAAGACAAAGCTCTCAGCCCTCTGTACTGGGCAAAGCCCTTATATAGAAACCTTTGTATATAAAGACTTACCTTTCAGCTGTGCAGAATGGGGGACATTCATACAAAACCACTCTGTCTCCCAGTTCTCAAGCACCCAAGCTACGGAGATGGGGAAGGGCCCGAGTCAATGCATTGAATGAACAAATGATGTCCCTCCCAGAGCTAATTATTTCTACAACTTGGGAGGCGAGTTCATTGCTGAGATTTAGATTTCGTTAACCTTATCTTAGCCTGGGGAACTTTCTCCACGGTATTCCAGATTTTAAATGAGCTTAACGCCAGGCGAGCCACATTAGCACACATTTTTCCTGTTCGGTGGCCGAGCCCCCAGGGGTTAATACAACTTAATAGCATGGTTTGGAAAAGGTGGACGATATCCTTAGGATGGGACTAACCTTTACTTTATGAGCATTTCAGTAGAGGAGGGGAAGGATAAAGGACGGCTGGGTCAGGGCATTAAATTCTCTCCTCCAATCGAGGGATTGCCCCCTGGAGAATAACTGCCCCCAATTTCTGGGAAGCATCATGTTGCTGTCTGCTCACTTGTGTGTATCTCCATGTGTATCTTTATCCCCACTTTATACAATTCTCTTAGATTTTTTTTTAAAAAAGATTTACTGTTTATATATTTGAAAGGTAGAGTTACAGAGAGAGAGAGAGAGGCAAAGAGAGAGAGAGAGAAGGAAGTCTTCCATCTGATAGCTCACTTCCCAAATGGCCACAACAGCCAGGGCTGGGCCAGACGGAAGCCAGGAGCCCAGAGCTGCTCTGGGTCTCCCACATGAATGCAGGGCCCAAGGACCTGGGTCATCCTCCCCTGCTTTCCCCTGCATTAGCAGGGAGCTCGAGCCAGCACCCATAGGGGTTGCTGGCACTGAAGGCAGCGGTTTAACCTGCTGTGCTACAGCACTGTCCCAATCTCTTGAATATTTTATCCCTTTACTCCCTAAAGCTTTTCACCTCATTTTGGCTGCTTTTAAACTTGGGTTTTGTAAACTTCCTAAGGAAGAGATGCAGGCTCCGATAAAACCTTTTGCAAAAATAGTGCAATAGTTGTAGCAGTTTGGAGTTCTTTCCATCTTTTACTGCCACAGTGAGAGGCAAGTGGGGCCATGGCCAGCTTTCTATGACGTTTAATTTTCCAAGGTGGCGACTCCACGTTGTAGCCATACATGGAGACAATATGCAGTATGAAATGCTGCCATTTTATAAGAACAAGTGTGGAGCTCATCCAGAACTCACAGGCCTCCCTCATTGCCTGTTCACATTCTCCCAATCCTACCTCACTCTCCGTACCCAAAAGCCACAGGAAAGGAGCATGGGTGTGAACATGAAAAAGAATCAAATATGCGATTAAAATGATTAAGATGATGAAGGGCAGTTGGGTCTGCTGGGTTTAGTAGAATAACACAGGGTTCTTAAATGTCCTAGTGTGGTGGTAGGCAGTTATTGAGTTTGTTCCTTGTGGTTCTTGTGTCCTTCTGTGATCTTCTCCCCTTGAGTGTGGACTTCACCCAGTGATTCGCAGGTAACTAGTTGAACACCAATTCTGAAGCTATGGTGTATTACTTAAGAAAATAGGTTACAGGGCCGGCGCCATGGCTCAATAGGCCAATCCTCCGCCTTGCGGCGCCGGCACACCGGGTTCTAGTTCCAGTCGGGGTGCCGGATTCTGTCCCGGTTGCCCCTCTTCCAGGCCAGCTATGGCCCAGGAGTGCAGTGGAGGATGGCCCAAGTGCTTGGGCCCTGCACCCCATGGGAGACCAGGAGAAGTACCTGGCTTCTGCTTTCGGATCAGCGTGGTGCGCCGGCTGCAGCACACTGGCCTTGGCGGCCATTGTAGGGTGAACCAACGGCAAAGGAAGACCTTTCTCTCTGTCTCTCTCTCTCACTGTCCACTCTGCCTGTCAAAAAAAAAAAAAAAAAAAAAAAAGGAAAGAAAATAGGTTACAGAGACTGTGGCTTCCATCTTGTTCTCTTGTTTCCTGGCCTCTCACTTGTCCACGCTGGTGGCTGTGAGCTACCCTGTGGAGCGGCCCATGGAGCTAGGAACTGGTATCAACATGAGGCTCTACTCAGAAGCCAATGAGAATCTTATGGCCTCAGTCCGACAATCCACAAGAACCTGAATGCTAGAAACATCTGTGTTACAAAACCGGTAGGTGGATCCCATCTCCATTGAAGCCGTCAGACGAGATCAGAGCCTGGACCAGGCCCTTGTGGGGAAGCTTGAGACAAGGGCACATGGATCAATTAAACTCCAGTTCCTGTGCTTCAGAATGGCGTAGCAAATGGTTTTTCAGCGGTCAGCCACTATGCAGTGGGATAATTTGTTAGGTAGAAATAGACAGCTATCCGTAATCTATCTAATTATTTGTTATGTATCTATCTAAATATCCATCTGCATATTTATCTATTAATCCTTGTTACATGGAGGTGCTTCCTATCTTGCAGAAATTGAGGTCCGGGGAAGCTAAGTCAGTTCACATCGGCTGACAGGCAGGACTGCTGTTGGTTGAGGCGTGACGCTTTATTCTGTGCATCCACTGAGTTCGCTTGTTGAATCCCCATCTCCTCAGATATCTTTATCTTCCATTTAAATGCAAGAAAACGGGAGCTAATAGATGTTGAGGAACTTTCCTAGGCCACGTAATTGGTAAATAGAAAGACAGGATTCATCTTTTTCTCCGGAGCAGGGAAGATGTGTTGCTCCAATTTTAGTGACTTTCCATAGAGTCACTGCCTCATTAAGTGTTTCTGTTCAGGACTTTCTCCACTTCATACTGTGAATCAGAATTGGTAAACACACAAATATCTCAGTTAAGAATGCAAAAGGAGACACGGTGTCTTAAATCCTCACTTTCATTATTATCCTCTAATAAAATGGAACCTGAATTTGAGCGCTTACTGTACTGGGCACCATCGTCATCCTCAGTTTGCAGGTGAAGCGAACCAAGGCTCAGCACTCCCCTTGTTCCTATCAGGTGGCTAGGAAGAGGCTTGGTCAGGCTTCAGGCCAGCCCCAGGACACCCAGCTGTGAAGTCTCCTTCCTCCCCCCCCTCCCCCTGGGACACCTTGCTCCGGACGCTCATAGATGCCTGTGACTCTCAAGAAAGTTGCTTGGAGAGGACCTCCCTGTTGACCCGTTCCCTCCGCATGTGTTAAAGCGTGACAGCTGGCAGAGGTCTTGTTCAGGCAAGGACTAAGAGCTGCGTCATTTATGAGGGTTCCTGCGAAGAAGACGACGACGACCCACCGGGTAGAGTGTGACCCCTCCCGAACACTATCATTTTACAAGGCGGAGTTTTCCGGAGAAATTCCTGGTGGCTACTGGTACAGGCACAAACAAAATAATAACTACAACACATAAGAGGTCCTCAGAGGCCAACCCAGACCCAGTTCTGGTTGACTAGACCCCTGCAAACAGGGCATCTCAGAATTTCTTTACAAAACTCAGTACACACTGGGCAAGGGTGGCTACCATGTATGCATCATGGGCCTGGATGGAAGGTGAGAGTGGACTGAGAGTTCTACCCTTTGGGAGGTCGGAGGGGTTGGGCAGCCAGCAGAGGAATACATCAGTGATCTGACCAACACGTAAAAATGCTGCTGATTGCTCTCTCCCCTTTTGGCGTTGACGTCTGTGTAGTGAATGAATGCATGCGTGTGGGGCACTGAGTAGGTCGATCTGTAGACTGGAGGTGGGGATAGCGAGCTGCTAGAGTTCACATGAGGAGTGAGGATGATGTGAGGAAGTCTGTTCTTGGGTTCCATGTTAAGCAGTTTTCTGATGCATAATTTTAATTATTAGCATTAGGTCCTGAGCTTCATTTTTTCTTTTATATAAAAAAAGTGACATCTGGCTTCGATATTGAACCCCCCAAGTCTGGTTGTTGGGAGATTGGGCATCTTTGGGGCCACCTTGGGTGAATTTGGATCCTAAAAATATTAGGCCCTGTTCAAATGATGAGTCAGGCTGTCTCTCCACTGTTGCCCATCTCTTATTTCTGTGATAGTCAAATGGAATCAATCATTAAAGATTAACTTTGCAATTCTGAGACAAAGATTACATCCACCCAGGGAAGATGCTGCTGAACTTTCTACAGTGCATGGAAAAGCCCCCAAAATAGCCACAAGGCCCAGGTTGAGAAACCCTGACCTAGGCATATATCTGAGTACTATTCAGCCACAAAAAAGAACAAAATTCTAGCATTTTCGGCACCATGGCTTGAACTGGAGGTCATTACATTAAGTGAAATGAGCCTCACAGAAAGACAAAAGCCGTATGTTCTTTCTCCTACGCGGTGTGAATTTAGAATAGTGATGCCCACAGATGGGGAAGGGCGGTGGGAGATGGAGGGAGGTTGGACGATAGGTGGCAGAACACAGGTAGGAGGAACGAGGTGGTAAGTGCCACAGCACCTGGAGTGCTTCCTCTCTGGAGGACTGGAAGAGAGGAAATGCTGATTACCCGAGCTGATCCATGTACACTGTATACATGCGTGCAGTCTTACACTCTGTAAAAATGTAAAAGTACCGTGTGCTCATCAAAAATTTTTAAGGCTAAAAAGGAAGGAAATAATATATTAAAGAAAGTATAAGGACACTTTATGATGTATCTGGAAAATACAGTTTAAAAAAGGTAGATTTATTTTGGTACAAAAGGTTTTGAAATCCATACATTAGCCGGCGCCGTGGCTCACTAGGCTAATCCTCCGCCTTGTGGCGCCGGCACACCGGGTTCTAGTCCCGGTCAGGGCGCCGGAGTCTGTCCCAGTTGCCCCTCTTCCAGGCCAGCTCTCTGCTGTGGCCCGGGAGTGCAGTGGAGGATGGCCCAAGTGCTTGGGCCCTGCACCCCATGGGAGACCAGGATAAGTACCTGGCTCCTGCCATCGGATCAGCGTGGTGCGCCGGCCACAGTGCGCCAGCCGCGGCGGCCATTGGAGGGTGAACCAACGGCAAAGGAAGACCTTTCTTTCTGTCTCTCTCTCTCACTGTCCACTCTGCCTGTCAAAAAAAAAAAAATCCATACATAAGAGGGGTCTTCATAAAGTTTATGGAAAACATGCATTATGAAAACATTTTCCATGGATTTCAAAGTTGTTTGCTTCAAAATAAACCTATCTGTGGCTGACACTGTGGCACAGAAGGTTCAAGCCACAGCCTGCAGGACCGGCATCCCATATGGGTCTGGTTCGAGTCCCAGCTGTTCCACTTCCCATTCAGCTCCCAACTAATGTGCCCGGGAAAGCAGAGGAGGATGGCGCAAGTCCCTGGGCTCCTGCACCCACATGGCAGACCCAGAAGAAGCGCCTGGCCCAGCCCCACCTGTTGCAGCCACTTGGGGAGTGTACCAGCAGATTGAAGATCTCTGGCTCAAGTCTCAGCCCTTCTGCTTCTGATTCAGCTTCCCAATACTGTGTATTCTGGGAGGCAGCAGATAATGGCCCACGTGTGTGGGTCCCTGCTCCCATCTAGGAGACTCAGAGATTTGCAGGCTCCTGGTTTCAGGCTCTGCCAGCCCTGTTGTGGGTATTTAGAGAGTGAACTGGGGCCGGTGCCATGGCGTAGCAGGTTAAGCACTGCCTACAGTGCTGGCATCTCATAGAGGCACTGGTTCTAGTCAAGGTTGCTCCACTTCCAATCCAGCTCTCTGCTGTGGCCTGGGAAAGCAGTAGAAGATGGCCCAAGTCCTTGGGCCCCTGCACCCGTATAGGAGACCTGCAAGAAGTTCCTGGCTTCGGATTGGTGCAGCTCTGACCATTGCAGCCAACTGGGGAGTGAATCCGCGGATGGAAGAGCTTCCTCTCTGTCTCTGCCTTTCAAATAAATAAATCTTAGGAAAAAAAAAAAGAGTGAACTATTGGATGGGAGGATTTCTCTTTGTCTTTCAAATAGAATTAAATATTTTCAAAACAATAAACTTTTAATTCCATTTTCTATGAATTCTGTGAAGTGCCATTGTCTGTTCTGAAACTGAATCTAGTTTGATTCTGACATTTACTCGCTGTGTAACTTTGGCTAAGTCCCTGAACTTGGACCCTAGGGTTCTCTTTTATCACCGGAGAAGACCAGGGCTCCAGTTCCCTTCCCGTGCTAAAATGCTGTGAATTTCTGACTGCCCCCAGGGTCTTCTCATCATCTCCAAGAAATCTGTTTTCAGTCTTGCTTAGAGATTGTTTTGGGGAGAGATCATGTCAGGTGCCTCTCTGATAGTGAGCTTGACCCTCAAAATGATTTTGAAAGTTTCTCATCCTGCAGAAGGACATTGGGTGCAGGGGTTAGAAATTCTTTCTTTGGAAAAAACATAATTTCACTTTTTTTTTCTTCTAAAATTCAATAGCCTGAACTCAGCCTCACAACCCAAGAGAAGACAAGGGAAAGAGACTAGAAGCCAGGTCTAAAATCTGAGAATCAAGGCTCAAGGATTCAAGGACCCTTCAAGCCTTCTTTGTATGCAAAGTGGGGAATTGAACACTTGCTTTTTCTATCACTAGTCCCAAGTTGTTGTGAAGATAAAATGAGATGTCACTCAAATAGTTTCATTCACATAATTTAAACATCTGTTGTTCTAGTGCTGTGTCCAAGGAATGAGTTAAATATTGACAAGAGTTTTGTACGTGCAAAATATTGTATAAATATAGGAATAATCATTAAAAGATTGTGAAACCATGTACAAGGCAGGTGAGGAGATGCCTACTGATGGGCAAATTAGTTAAGAGTGCAATTTACAAAACCATCTCTTGTTCTCCTGGGGTCATTTCACACTGGGATGTGTGATCATTAAATATGACCCTCAAAGGCACTGTGTCTGGAGTTGGGAAAATTACTCAATTTTAAGACAAGATTTTAAACAAGGGCCAAACTGTTTTATCTACTGGAATTTGGGTCACTAATTACACCCACTGATCTTCAAGTAATGAATCTAACAACGACCTCATAAATTGTGCAGTGACAACGAGTATCCTTTCTGTCCTTTTTCATAATAAAATGAGACTGATGCCTCTTCCAATTAGTGGAGGCAATTATATGCCTCTCAAAGAGGTGAGCTGGAGGTGGGGTAGCCGTGGGGAGCCATCAGGGAGACTAAGGTAGCCTCTCCTGGGCTGCAGCTGCCCATCTCCCTCTCGTATCCATTTTCCTCAAGTCTCAAATTCCAGAATTCTGGGTAAAATTTGTGATATTGAAAAATAGATACTATTAACATGAACAAACCCTGTATTTCTTCCAATGGCAAATATATTTTTTGTGTCCCAAAATAAAGTGTCATAGCTGAATGGCATCTAATTGGTGATCATCATAACTGGTAAAGAGGGTTTCAATAATAGCATGCACAATTTGGGGTAGAGAAGAAAGCGTCTTAATGGTAACTTTAAGGGGAGTTAAATCATTGAATACCTTCTATAAGATGTGGTTGGGCGTTTGGTCTTGGAAGTCATGAATGAGAGACTAGAAAGCTTTTGGGGGGTATATTTGGCTAAGTACATTCCTTCTAGAAGGAAGGAGACAGACGGAGCATGGAATAGAATGTGGAAAGTTTTCAATGGCACAGTTCTGCCCAAGGACAATTAAATTGGCTCGTATCAGATGAGCTGTATTTGGGAAGTAGGTCCTCCTTGATCTCTGTGTGCTTTGATTTTCTCTGAAAACTTGATTCTATGTCATCAACATCTATTCCTATCTGGCACCTTCTCCGGAGCCATTCTTCCTGGAAACTACACGTTCTGTTTCCACTCTTTCATGAATCCTAGTTCTTTTTGTGTTTTTGACCCTTGGTGCAGCAGGTGAAATTACTGAGCCAGACACAGTTTTCTGGACCACACGATCGTTTTTGACACTGGGTCACAGAGGAAAGTGAAGCCCTCCCAGACCACTCAGAACCATCCTGGAATGAAAAAGGAGCCGCAAGTCACATGCTGCCTGTTACAATAAACCTCTTCTTGAGAAAAGGTTTCAACCCTGCCTTTGGAAATATTTATCCACCCTCATTTGGGAATTCCTCTTCAGATTCATAATGGGAGTTGATGGGAAGTGGATTCACCTGAAGATCATTTTCTGGGGATGCTTCTGTCCTGAAAAGGATTGGCACAATTCTAAAGTTGGACATTTTTAGTAACTAAAAATAGCCGGGATTGTTATACTAGGTTATAATTCTTAACTGAAAGATAAGCAGAAAGTGAACTGCTCAACACAGTGGTATGCTTCTTTATGGCTAATAGGCATTAGGTTGAATGGGGAAAATGAGAGAAAGGATCAAAAAAAGTAAGCAGGTGAATTTTAAAATCCTTCTGTCAACCCACTGTTTTTGATCTTACTGCCGCCTCCTCTTTCCCTCCCTTTCTTTCTTCCCCCATCTCCTTCCTCCCCCTACCCTCCTCCTCCCACCTCCTCTCCCTCCCCCAACTCCTTTTCCCTCTCACTCTCCATTTTGAGAAACTGAGGGGAGAAAGAGGGAGACCCAACCCATAGGAGCCTCTTCACAGCACCTAGGTGAGGAGGCTGACCCCATGAACTGTGGAAGCAGCAGTGAATGAATTTGAGTGTTGAAGGTGAAATTGGCAGGACTGGTGATGGATTAGCTGCGGGGAGGAGGAAGTAAGAGAGAACGGTGTGTCAGAGTCGACCATTATGGCCGTCTCAGATGTCTAGATGAGCTCTTGGTGCCACGTGCCCAGGAGCTGTGCACATCTCAGGTCCCCACCTCTGTGCACAGAGCTCTGTGAAGTACAGTCCTGCTAGCACACTGGGTAGCACTGGGCTACCTTGGGAAGCACCTGCGAGTTCTCGCCTTTTTTGAAAGTGATTGCCTCATTTAAAGAGGTTGGGACAACTGGTTATTAGAAGGAGGAAGAGAAGCAAGGGAGAAAATAACTCAATGTATTATGAATTACACACTTAAAACCTGTTAATGACTTTCCATAGGATTTTCCTATAGCATACAAGACTGAGTTGAAAATTTAGAAACTGGTAGACCTTCCTTCCAGTAGTTCCCTAAGAGCATTTTGATTCCATGCATGTGTGTGTAACACCTACTGAGTGTCAGATACTGGGTACAGCACACCTGTCCTATAGCACTATGTAGCCCAGTCGTGTGGACAGATGTTTATACAGTTCATTTATCCTGGAGAATAATGCTTCCCCAGAAAAACCTGAGGTAGACAGGTATGCCAGTGGCAAACCACTGAGGAAATCAGGAAGGGCTTCATAGGGCAGGTGGCATCTGAGTGGGTTTTAGAAACTGAATAGAAGATTTTGTGTTAAACTTGCTGCACACTCTTTTTTTAAAAGAATATTTTGCTCCTTGACCCTGAAATGTATTTAAAGATTTTCCTCAATGAAATCAAAATTGCACGTATGCAAAGTTGTCCAAAGATGTTCTTTGCAGTGTTGTTTATAATGCGAAATTAGAAGCAACTTAAAATGCCTGTGAAAAGGGGGCAGGGATATGCATAACTTAGAATGTGTCCATAAATCAAATACCTGGATTAAAATGATAGGAATTTATATTTTCTGTGATAAGATCATGTCTTTGGCTGGAAAACAACAAAACAGACGACAACAACCCTCAGCTAACAGAAATACTAAGTGTGGTATGAGCCCAATTATATAGTTTTAGGTATTTTTTAATGTTTTCTAATATAAGTGAGATGTCTGGAGGGATGGAGGCTCTCTCTGGGCCATGTTTCAGATTTTCCAAGGGCTTCTGCATGTTTTAAAAGCAGAGGTAAATTCCCAGTGCACATTCAGGAAACTTAAGCCTAAAGGATGGTGAATAGTTGCAAAAATGGATACAATCAGAAAGCAATTAACTGATTTTGGCTGTTTCTCAGGCCTGGAGCTGCCCCTGATTTCAGCTTGAGAAAACACAACCTTGGTTGGCTCAGCACTTAATCCCAGATGAAGTCCTTCAAAGTGGAACATTTCACTGTGATTTATTTTTTTCCAGATGTAAATATATAGCAATAATGCAGTTATAAAACTGGCATGTATTAAGCCATAAATTATATTTGACACATAATAATGTTGAATTACTATGGAAGTCCATCAACGTGCAGTGGCATTGCCAACACACAGGCCTGCTGCTGTTCGCATCGGCCCTGTCACTTGCTCTGCGATGAATACAGTTGTGGGGATCTTTGCTGTCAGGGTCGAAATGGAATAAACTCCAGCTAAGAAGAATCTGTCAGAACCAAGCATACGCGAGGGTCCCAGAACATTCTAATGAATTCCTTGGCTTTTTCAGTGACCCAGTAAATCTTTCCTGAAGACCTACTTTGTGCATTGCTGAATTCTGGAGGTGGACAAGAGAGGCACAGTCTCTTGTTCTCAGGCAGAGAACACAGGGATTAAAAAAAAAAAAAACTAAATGAACGACTCATTATTTAATTACAGTGAATTTTTGTAGTGATTTGTTGGAGATTTGATCTATACTCACTGGTAACGTCAAGGCCAATGGTAAAGTTGAGCCCAGCCTAGAGGTTTGGGAAAATTAACAAGAGTGGACACCTTCTGTGTGGGTACATTGTCTGCAGAGCTGCACACAGAGTTGGGTTAAGGGATCTGAATTGTTCAGTGAGTCAGAATGCAACTCTGTGAGAGAAGCTTCCAGCCCATGCACTTGAAACAGGTTCATCACAGCAGAGCCCTCTGTGTGTAACACATGTGCCTTTTTTTGTTTAACAAATCGTTGATACCATGTTGCCTTCTTTTTTGTTTAATAAATCATTGATACCATGTTGTCAATGCCAAAGCCTTGCTTAGGATAAGCACCCAGTAAGTAGCTATTCAACGAGAAAATGAGCAAAAATTGTGATACCATGCAGGTGTGCTATTAATGCTATTATTATAATAGTGGTTACCTGGACAAATCCAGAATCCTGTTTCTGCAAGGCTCTCGCGGGCTTCCTGGGGGAAGGAGTATGGGATGTCGGAGCTGACATCCAGATTTCCTAGAGCAAATAGCAGTCTCAGAAGGAGAACCAACATTTCCTGAACTCCTAGGGGAGAACGAGATGCGGGGTGAAAGTTCACGCTGAATCAGGAGAATCGTTGAGCAAGTCTGACACCATGTGTGGTCAGTGGGGAGGAAGAGGGGACGTTTTCAGGGGTTTTGGCTTTCTGGGAAAAAGAATTCATATTTGTTCTGAGAAAGAAAGCTGTGACACAGAAGGGCCTGGATGCCTTTTGGAGGAGAAAATAAACACCAGAAATTTGAGAGGAAACCCCTGACCATTTTTCCCCCCAGTAGTGGAGTATTGATGTAATAGCTAAGACACATGATCCCCTGAGACCACAAGACAGCGCTGAAGAGGCCCAGGTGGATTTGGGAACCCAGAGCGCATGGCAACACTGCAGGAGGAAACAGGTATGCATAAGGCATGTTGGTCCTTGCTTTTGCATTGGCTGAGGTCCTGTATCATTGAACTGTGCTCTGAGTGTTGTGGGATGAAGGGGTCCAGAGTTCAATACGATGGTTGGAGATGTTTAGGAAAGCCTTGCAAAATGGCTAGGAAATAAAGGAATAACAGATGTGAGCTAAAGAGGAGGCAAAAGACTCCTTAGGGAAGGAGGTTAAAAAGTGTGTGTGTGTGTTGGGGGGTAGCATTCACAGCAGCATCATTCACAACAGCTAAGGCATAGAAGCAGGTGAAGTGTTCATTGATGGGTGAAGGGCTAAGCAAAATGAGGAGTTCCTACTTAATAAACTCAGAGTTGCAGTTTTGCAAGAGGAAAAGAGTTTTTGAATATGGATAGTGGTGATGGTTGCACAGCAATGTGAATGGATTTCAGACCACTACCCTGGACATTAAGAAATGGCTAAGGAGGTGAATTCTGTGTTATGTGTATTTCATATAACACAATAAAAATGGGAAAAATATTAGCAGGGGCAGGAGTGAGTGAGAATGGGTGGCATGTTAATGGCTGGTGTTGCCAAGAACAAGCCCGGAAGTAGAAAGAGGTAATGCACCTGGGAGAGAATAAGGGCCTGATTGAATCAGTCTGCAGGTACTTAATGAGTCCTGTGCTATTCTAGATGCCGGGAAAATGGTGGAGTTTAGAATCCAAAGGGAGCTGACCCTCGTGTTTAAACGTTTGCATTTTCTCAGGGGGCGATTGGGAGCCATTGCTGGGGTAAGCAGGAGAGCAGTGAGACTGTGCTTGCATTTCAGAATGCTTCCTCTGGCTGCTGTGTGGAGAGTGAGTTGGATGGAGCTAGGAGGCACCGTCCCAAGTAATAAACGAGAGAGACGATGAGGACTTGAACCAGGAGGTTCTCATTTCCCGAGGTGGGCGTGAGCCAGGGCAGCGCAGCTGTTAGGACGACTGTAGCTGGCAGGATGACGTCTGTCCTTTGGGTCTGTGGGAGGGATCATCAGGTGTCCTGGAAAAGGGAAAACATTTATCTGCCCCCAACTCCTTGGCGGTGCTTTCATGCAGCGAAAATTGTGAAGTCGATAAGTGGGAGGTGTGATTGATTTCATCTGGTACTCCCCAAACCCGGGGTGGTCAAGGCGGATATGCAGACCACAAGCTGGCTACAGGAGATGAGAAAACCAACCCCAATTTGGGAGGCAGGCCGTTCCTAATTGAACTGTTGAGGGAATTTTGATAAACGACCCCGCCAAAGCAGTGAAATTAATAAATCATGCTAGAGGCTGAAAGACTGTTTCCTGAGGGACAGCAACAATGCTCAGGCCCCATAAAGCTGGTGTTAGGACGGTGGCTGGGCCAGAGGGCAGCAAGGCCGCAGTCTCTGTGGGTTTTCCAGGAGGGCTGGAAGGGCCGTGACTCTAGTTAGCATGATTGCCATTTCTTTCTTCTCAAAAACAGAAGGAAGTAGTGTATTCTGCAAGCAAGGCCCCAGCTGCTTCCTGAAACTGAAGGCTAAAGGCATCGTTTTCACACTGAGCCATGGGTGAGTGAGTTCTGAAAGAGAAGATGGTGGCCCGTGTGGCTGGTGCAGCCGTGCACTGGATGGGAAATGAGGGGCCGGGGCATTTTGCTGTTGCAATGATGGCTGTTTCATTTAAGGGTTAGCACCTCTCAGGTCAGTGTCTTTGCAAATATCATCGCTTCAGGCTTCCTGGGCTCTGAATGGGTGCATCCTGTCCCACAGAGTCAAAGGCATTTACAGAGAGAAAGTGAGACCCAACTTGAAACATGATCTTCATAGCGCCTGGGGTGTTTCCAGTCTCACACAGTTAGCATCTGTTCTTTGCGGGAAGCACAGGATGGGGCGGGGGGCAATGGAATGAACCCTCATCAGATTGGCATCCTCATCCCCATTTGACTAAAGAGGAAATTGAATCTTCCCGAGCTTAGTTAATTTGGCTCCTGGATGTTTGAAATGTTGAGCACGGCAGAGGGAAAATAACTTCAGGGATGTTAGTATTGACACGGGGTTGAGAAGGCAATGAGTCTTCGATTTGTCTCTCACCAGTGACTCTAGATAGAGAACAGTCTTCCACAAAGAGGCAGTAATCTCTTTGGCTTTCTTTACAAAATCATCAAGACTCTAGGGCAGAGCAAACCTTGAAGGGAATTTCTGGCTTGAAAAAAGGAACGAGCACTAAAAGTACTCGGAAAAGTCACTGGAGACTCTGACTTTGGGCAGAGAAGTCTTGAGAGTTGGAAGAACTTTGCTTCCTGAAAGGCAAGACGTTCTGTTCATGCCAAGGCTACAGGTGGACGAACAGAAGTCACGGCACAGTGATGGAAGTTCTGCTTATTATCATGAACAGAGGTGGCAGTGAACCTACATTCCTTGGACATCCTCTGAGTCTTCCATAGCTTCCACAAGTAACCAGTGTGGAGGGAAGGTAGTGTATTGGCCTTGTGTGTGAGCCGTGGGAGAGGCTGTGACTTGAGCAGGATGGGTGTGGGGAAGATGAGCTACCTTGATTGTTCATGGAGGAAGCAGAGCTGAGAATGAAGAAGTGAGCTCTTAGAGATGGAGGGGACGACTTTGGACTATCGTAGCTTGTATTGGTTTTGGAGATGCATCCAAATTTCAACAAATCCTTGAGAGGGCAGAGAGGTGCAATTACAAATTTCATATAAATTATACAAAGTAGTACATTTATTTAACTGTGTTATGCGGCAGGCAGATGTGTTGGCTAATTTGATGTGTGACCCAGCTGGCGAAAGGCTGTTCCGATAGCTTGCAAAACATTTCTGTGGGAGTGTTTTCAGCAGAGATTAGCCTCCGAACTAGTAAAATGCATCAAGACAGTCACCCTCCCCAAAGTGGGCAGGCGTTGGTCAGACCCTTAAGGGACCAAATACAACAAAGGGAGGAGGAGAGGCAAATTGAGCTGGGACATCTCCTTCCTTGTCTTTGGACATCAGAGTGCCTGGTCTCAGGCCCAGTGCTTGAACTGAGTGGTGCTATCAGACTGCCTGGCTCTCTAACTGGCACGTGACACATTCGGGGAATTCTGACCTCCATAAGTGCATGAGCCAGTCCCTACAGTGAATTTCTTTGTTACGTAGATCCTGTTGGTTCCGGTATTTCTGGAGAACCCTAACACACACAGTGGGCAGATCATGCGAATTGAGGGATCTGAGGCAGGGGAGCAGTGGCAAACAGGAACGGCCTTCCCACGGCCTGGCCTGTAGCTGAACAGCAAGGATTCAGAGTTAGGGGAAGGGGAGCGGTGCTGAGCAGAGGTGAGGGAAGCAGCGCTCGTTCTGGGAACTCTGAACACAAACTCCGAACACAGAACAGAAAGCTTCCCTCTCCGCCCACACTCGCCTCCTCCCCATCTACAAATCAAGTTTTATGTAAGGACAGATCCATTTGTGCTCGGATCGTGGGAGGATGTCTCCCATCAGTGAGCTCATCGCTGCTTAGGGATAACAGGTGGATAATTTAGTGTCATTGTGTGGGTTAAAGCCGTGATACCCTTGGGGATGTGTATGTGCATAACAAGTCATGAATAAATACTCATTACTTAGACTTTCAGGATTGTCTTCTGCAGCTTAGGAAGGAAACAAATATAGGAAATGAGCAATATTTGTATTGTCATATTTAAGAAGTAGTGAACATTTTGGTTTATAATTTCTTTTGCTTGGGTAAGAATATTCTCAAATGAGCAGCGGGATAAAATCGTAATTTTTTGGTTACACCCATGTATCAGTTCACAAAGCATTATCTCATGAAATATTCTTGACAGTCTTGGGAGATAAGTAATTTATTAAGACATGTATTTATCCAACAAGTGTTCAGGGAGTGCCTGCCACCTGCCAGGGATTTTTTTTAAGTTCTGGGTTCCGTGTGCATATCACAGAAAGGTACTTGTCCTCGTGGAACTAAAATCCTAGATAGAGGGAAGACCGTTAAAAAAAAAAGGTGATTTTCAACAGGTGATGAACGTGGAGGAGTGGAGAGAGAGAACAATGAAGGTCTCCCTGGGGAGGTGACAGTTGAACTGATACTTAAAGTGGAGAAGGACTCTGTCATGGGAGGATACAAAGAGCTGAGTGTTCTCTGCAGAGGCACTGCAGGTGGGAAACGTGGAAAGAGCCGTCCCATAACCGAGTGATGGATCTGCTGGGGATTCCACACAAAGTCTTTGGCTACAGATCATAGTCTCTTTTTATATCCCGTGTTCCAATGCTGTCTGGCCGAATCTTAATATTGTAGGATTATAGAGTCTACGATATTCCAACTTTGATTCTTTAAGCTTCAGTGGTTGTCATGTCCTGTAAAGCCAGTAGTAGACCAAGGGAAGTTTATTTTTATTTTTTTTATTTGTATGCATCTCATAAATACATTAGGAGCATAGTAATTTTTCCCATCTCATCCCTTCCCCCTCCTCCTCCCTCCCCTATTTAGTCCAAGAAAGAAAGAATGGAATAAAAAAGCTGAGACTGTTCCTCAGTAGTCTAGACAAGGGCTGTTCCATGTTACTGCTTCTCGAAGGTGATTTTGTTTTTTTTTCCCCCTTCCTCTTTTTCCTTCCTTCATCCCTCTTCTTTCCTTTTAGAATCTTAATTGTCTTTAAAGAAGAACCCAAGGGTGATACCTCTCTTGTGAGCTGTTAGACATAACTTTTACTTACGAGACATAGTATTATCCTCCATTTAATACTAACTGGAAATGATTCTTGAGAGCAGGTTTTATTATTGAGTCTCATGATCCAACACTTTGGGGACAGAGGTCCTGCAAGGGAAGTTAGTGCACAGTGACTCTTGTTGTTTATTTAACAAATAATACTCTTACGTTTGACATCAGTGATCACCCAGAGCTCTTGACATGAGCTGCCTCAGCTATAGAAGTCTTTTGTATCCACTGGCTGACAAAGCCATAAGAAAAGTGAAAGTCCTCTCCTTCCTTCAGGGAAAAGTACATCCTTCTTTGGTGGTCATTTCTTTCCACTGGGGTCTCAGCCACGGGGGTCTTTTATGTAGGACAATTTTTTCCAGAGTGTTGTCTTGGCTTTCCATGCCTGAAATGCTCCCCCTGGGCTTTCCAGCCAGACTAGAATGCCTTTAGGGCTGATCCTGAAATTGGAGTGCTACTTAAAGCAATTGTCATTCTATGGGTCTACTGTATGAACTGCTTCCCATGTTGGAGCCTCTGCTGCTTTTTAATTCTGTCTATTATTATTTCCAAACACTTAGTCCTATTTATATGATCACTTTAACACTTGATCCTATCTATATGGTCATTTTACCACTTATTCCTATCCATTTGATTTTTATAACACTTAAGGTGCTATTTTTATCAACCAGCTTAGGGGATTTTGGAGTCCTATAGCTAGTTGTTAAGCTGCACCCTTAGAATTAAGTCCATAGGAATGTATGTGGGACTATACTGCGTTGCAATTGCAAACTTCATACATTTCACAGTTACTTTAGGGTCCTATTAATTCTTCTCACCTCCCACCCACATTCCCACACCCATCTTCTTCCCTTTCTTGTTCTCACTGTCTTTATGAAGGTCTATTTACATTTTTTAAAGATTTATTTATTTATTTGAAAGTCAGAGTTACACAGAGGAGAGGCAGAGAGAGAGAGAGAGAGTCTTCCATCTGATGGTTCACTTCCCAAATAGCCACAATGGCCAGAGCTGCACTGATCCGAAGCCAGGAGCCAGGAGCTTCTTCCTGGTCTCCCATGCAGGTGCAGGGGCCAAAGGACTCGGGCCATTTTCCACTGCTTTTCCAGGCCATAGCAGAGAGTTGAATGGGAAGTGGAGCAGCCAGGTCTTGAACCGGTGCCTATATGGGATGCCAGCACTTCAGGCCAGGGCGTTATCCCACTGCACCACAGTGGCGGCCCCTATTTACATTTAACTTTATATATATATATATATGATTAACTCTTTGTTAAGTATAGTGCTCAAAGAATCATATGAAAGAGAAAAAGATGAGGAAAATATTATAAAGGAAAAGATAAACCAGAATATAGACTAGGAAGCTATTCCTTAACAGTTGAGAGAAGGGCTCTTCCAGATCATTGCTTCACAGAGTGTCCATGTTGTTTCTACATGTTGTCTTTAAGGTGCTCTGTTAGTTACCACAGGTCACAGAGAACATACAGAATTTGTCCCTTAGGGATTGGCTTGTTTCACTAAGTGTCATGTTTTCCAGTTTCATCCATTCTGTTGCAAATGACCAGACTTCTTTTATTTTACTGCTGTGTAGTATTCCACAGTGTACATATCCCATAATTTCTTTATCCAGTCTTCGGTTGACGGGCATTTGGGTTGATTCCATGTCTGCTATTGTGAATTGAGCTGCAATGAACATGGAGGTACAGATAACTCTTTGATATGTTGATTTCCCCTATGTAGATTCTCAAGAGTGGGATGGCCTGGTCATATGGTAGGTCTAATTCAGACCCTGGAGGTGTTTCCACACTGTCTTCCATAGTGGTTTACCAGTTTACATTACCACGAACAGTGGGTTAGGGTGCCTTTTTCTCCACATCCTCGCCAGCATTTGTTGTTTGTTGATTTCTGAATGAAAGCCATTGTAGGGCCGGCACCACAGCTCACTAGGCTAATCCTCCGCCTTGTGGCGCCAGCACACCGGGTTCTAGTTCCGGTTGGGGCACCAGCTTCTGTCCTGGTTGCCCCTCTTCCAGGCCAGCTCTCTGCTGTGACCAGGGAGTGCAGTGGAGGATGGCCCAAGTGCTTGGGCCCTGCACCCCATGGGAGACCAGGATAAGTACCTGGCTCCTGCCGACGGATCAGCGCGATGCGCCAGCTGCAGCACGCCAGCCGCAGTGGCCATTGGAGGGTGAACCAATGGCAAAAGGAGGACCTTTCTCTCTGTCTCTCTCTCTCACTGTCCACTCTGCCTGTCAAAAAAAAAAAAAAAGAAAGAAAGAAAGAAAGCAAGCAAGCCATTGTAATGGGGGTGAGGTGAAACTCATTTTGATTTTGATCTGCATTTTTTGACGGCTAGCAATCATGAGAATTTTTTCATGTGTCTGTTGGCCATTTGGATTTTCTTTTTTGAAAAATGTCCAAGTCCTTTGCCCATTTTTTAACCAGATTGTTTGTTTTATTGTTGAGTTTCTCAATTTCTTTATATATTCTGGATATTAATCCTTTATCAGTTGTGTAGTTTGCAAATATTTTCTCCCATTCTGTCAGCAGTCTCCTTACCTTGCTGATTGTTCTTTTGCCGTTCAGAAGCTTCTCAATTTGATGTAATCCCATTTGTCAATTTTGGCATTGATTGCCTGTGCCTCTGGGCTCTTTTCTAAGAACTCTTTGTCTATGCCTATGTCTTGTAGGGTTTCCCCAATGTTCTATAATAATTTGATGGTGTTGGGTTGTAGATTTAGATCTTTAGTCCATTTTGAGTAGATTTTGGTGGAAGATGTCAGTTAAGGGTCTTGCTTCATGCTTCTGTATGAGGCGACCCAGTTTTCTCAGCATCATTTGCTGAAGAGACTGTCCTTGCTCCAGGGGTTGATTTTAGCTCCTTTGTCAAAGATAAATTGGTTGTAGAAGCTTGGTCTGATTTCAGGTATTTCTATTCTCTTCCATTGGTCTATCCATCTGTTTTTGTACCAGTACCAGGCTGTTTTGATTATAACTGCCTTGTAGTATGTCTTGAAATTTGATATTATGATGCCTCTGGCTTTGTTTTTGTTGTATAATATTGTTTTAGCTATTCGATGTCTCCTTTGTTACCATATGAGTTTCAACATATTTTTTTCCAGATCTGAGAAGAATGTCTTTTGTATTTTAATTGGTATTGCATTGAATCTGTAAATTGCTTTTGGAAGAATGGACATTTTGATGATACAGATTCTTCCAATCCATGAACATGGAAGATTTTTCCTTTTTTTGATATTTTTTATTTCTTTCTTTAATGTTTTATAATTCTCATTGTAGAGATCTTTGCTATCCTTGGTTAAATTAATCCAAAGTATTTTATTTTTTGGAGTAGCTATTGTGAATGTGATTGACTTTAGAAGCCTTTTCTTAGTCGTGGCATTGTCTGTGTATACAGAGGCTATTGATTTTTGTGTGTATATCCTGCTACATTTCCAAACTCTTCTATGAGTTCCAGTAGTCTCTTAGTGGAGTCTTTTGGATTCCTTATGTATAGGATCCTGTCATCTACAAATAGGGTTAGTTTGGCTTCCTCCTTCCCGATTTGTATCCCTTTGATTTCTTTTTCTTGTCTAATGGCTCTGGCTACAACTTTCAGGACTATATTGAAAAGCAGTGATGAGAATGAGCACCGTTGTCTGGTTCCAGATCTCAATGGGATTGCTTCCAACTTTTCCCCATTCAATAGTACTCTGGCCATGGGTTTTTCATAAGTTGTCTTGATTGTGTTGAGAAATGTCGCTTTTGTTCCCAATTCATTTCAAGTTTTCATCATGAAGGGGTGTTATATTTTGTCAAATGTTTTGTTTGTTGAGATAAGCGTATGGTTTTTGTTCTTCAATTTGTCAGTATTATGTATCACATTGAGAATGTTGAACCAGCCCTGAATACCAGGAATAAATTGCACTTGGTCCAGGTGGATTGTCTTTCTGATGTATTATTGGATTCAATTGGTTAGTATTTTATGAGGATTTTTTCATCTGTTCATCAGAGATTGGTCTGTAGTTCTTTCTCTGTATCTTCTTCAGTTTTAGGAATTAAGATGATGCTGGCTTCATAGAAAGAATTTGGGAGGATCCCTTCCTTTTTGATTATTTTGAATAGTTTGAGAAGAATTGGAGTTAGTTCTTCTTTAAGTATCTGGTAGAATTCAGCAGTGAAGTCATCTGGTCTTGGGCTTTTCTTTGTTGGAAGAGTCATTATTACTGATTTGAGTTCTGTCTTGGTTATAGGTCTGTTTAGGTTTTCCATGTCTTCAAGGCTAAATTTAGGTAGGTCATATGTTCCCAGGAATCTATCCATTTCTTAAGTTTCCTGTTTCGTTGGTGTACAGTTCTTTGTAGTAATTCTGATGATTCTTTCTATTTCTGTGGTGTCTTTTTTTTTTATCTATGATTTTAATGATTTGGGTCTTGTCTCTCCTTTTTCTGGTTAGTTGGGCCAACAGTGTGTCAATTTTAATTATTTTTCCAAAGGACCAGCTCTTTGTTTTGCTTATGATTATCAGCTTCATTCCATTGTGTTTTATTAGTTTCAATTTTATTGATTTCTTTTGTAATTTTAATTTCTTTCCTCCTACTAGTTTTGGGTTTGGTTTGCTGCTGTTTTTCTAGGTCCTTGAGATGCATTGATAACTCATTTATTTGGTGCCTTTCCAGTTTCTTAATGTCGGCTCCAATTGCTATAATCTTTCCTCTTAACACTGCTTTAGCTATATCCCATAAGTTTTGATACGTTGCATTGTCATCTTCAATTGTTTTCAGAAATTTTTTTATTTCTTCTATGACCCACTGTTAATTCAGGAGCTTGTTGCTCAGTCTCTGTGTGTTTGCATATGTTCTGGGGATTCCTAGTTGTTGATTACCAACTTCATTCCATTGTGGTCAGAGAATTTTCGATTTTTTTAAATTTGAGACTTGCTTTATGGCCTAGCATAGGGTCAATCCTAGAGAAAGTTCCATGCACTGGTGAGAAGAATGTGTACTCTGTGGCTATAGGGTGGAAAGCTCTGTAGATACCTGTTAGGCACCTGTAGATACGTGTTAGGTCTGTCTGTTCTACAGTGTCGATAAAGTCTGTTGTCTCCTTGCTGATTTTCTGCCTTGTTGATCTGCCCATTGCTGGAAGTGGGGTATTGAAGTTCCCCATTACTATTGTCTTTAAGTCTATGTTTCTTTTTAAATCCATGAACATTTCTTTTAAATAGCCAGGTGCTCTATAATGAGGTGCATATACATTTATAATATTCACATCTTCCTGTGATCCCTTAATCATTATATAGTGCCCTTCTTTGTCTTCTTTAATAGTTTTTGTGTTAAAGTCTTTTTTGTGTAATGCTAGGATGGCTACACCAGCCCTTTTTTGGTTTCTGTTGGCATGGGTTATCTTTTTCCATTCTTTCACTTTCAGTCTGCATGCATCTTTGTTGGTGAGATGTGTTTCTTGTAGGCAGCATATAGATGGGTTTTCTTTTTGAATCCATTCAGCCTCAGCTAATCTGTGTCTTAACTGGAGAGTTGAGGCTATTTACATCCAGGGTGACTATTGTTAAGTAATGGCTTTGCCCTGTCATATTTCCATTAATAGGCCTTTTTTTTTTTTTCTGGGCAATTTTCTGCCTTCACCTTCTTTTGTAGTGATGTTCCTGTTTCTGTGTGTAGCACATCTTTGAGCACCTTTTGTAGGGCTGGGTGGGTAGTTACAAATTCTTTCAATTTCTATTTGTTATGAATGAAAGTGAAATAAAGACCTTCCATAAATGAGAACTTTGCAGGGTATAGTGTTCTAGGTTTACAGTTTTTTTTTCCTCTACCATCTTGGAATATATCTCACATTCTCTCCTAGCTGTAGGGTTTCTGATGAGAAGTCCACTGTGAGTTTAATTGGGGTTCCTCTGAATGTGATCTGGCATTTCTCTCACATGCATTTTTTTAAAAAAAGATTTATTTATTTGAAAGGCAGAGTTACACAGAGAAAGAAGGAGAGGGAGAGAGAGAGAGAGAGAGAGGGAGGGAGGGAGGGAGGGAGGGAGGGAGGGAGAGGGAGGCAGAGAGAGAAAGTCTTCCATCTGCTGGTTCACTCCCCAAATGGCTGCAACTGCCAGAGTTGTATTGATCCGAAGCCATGAACCATGAGCTTCTTCCAGGTCTCCCACACGGGTACAGGGGCCCAAGAACTTGAGCCATCTTTTAATGCTTTCTCAGGCCATAGCAGAGAGTTGGATTAGAAGTGAAGTTGCCAGGACTCGAATTGTCGCCTTTATGGGTTGCCGCACTGTAGGCAGCAGCTTTACCCACTATGCACAGTGCCGGTTCCTCTCGTGTATTTCAGAATATTTTCTTTATGTTTTACTGTGAAGAGTTTTACTACAATGTGTCATGGTGAAGATCCTTTCTGGTCATGCCTATTGGGAGTTCTGGATGCTTTCTGTACTAGGTTGTCCCTTTCTTTCTTTAAATTGTGGAAATTTCCTGTTATTATTTTATTAAAAAGGCCTTCTAATCCTTTGTCTTTACATGCCTGCAGGAACTCTTAGGACTTGTATGTTGGGTCATTTGATAGTATCTTGTAGATCTCCAACAGTGTCTTTTAATTTCCTAATTTCTATTTTTTTTTTGGCCAGAACTTTGTCTTCTAGTTCTGCTATTCTTTCTTCTGCCTCCCCTACTCTGTTGTTAAGTCTTCCCTCTACATTTTTTGTTTCATCTATTGACTTCTTCATTTCTAGTACTTCATTCTGATTTCTCTTTCATTTCTCAACTTCATGGGAAGTATTTTCATTTAGTTCATGAGTTTGCTTCCAGTTGCTTCTAAGCAATCTGGTGATTAATTTTCTGAATTCTGTTTCTGGCAGATACTCAATCTCTTCATCTTCACTTTCTACTATTGAAGTCTTATAAAGTTCTTTTGGGGGCTTATAGTGTCTTTTCTATTCTTAAGTTTCTTTCTTTTTTTTTTTGGCATTTGTGTGGTTCTTTTGAATGTATTTGCTTTTGTCTGCTTGCTTTTATCTCTGTTTTGTCTCTTTGTGGCTTAGTGGGACATTTGTACTTGCAGTGAGTACCGAAGGTGTGTGCTGGGTGTTGCCTGAGTGCACTGATCAGTATTGCAGGGAGGAACAAGTATCCATGATAAGGCCCCCGTAGGGCTTTGTCGCTCTCCTCTGGTTATCCGCATGAAGGAAGGTGTTCACCTCAGTTGGTGTGGCTGCCCCTCTCCTCACAGCTTGGGATGCCTTGGTGTTAGTCCCTGGTGTTTTCAGCACTAGTTTGTGCTGCTTGACAAACTGCACATTTGACCTGTGGCTCTTCCTGTGAGCATGGTTCCCTCTGTTGTGGGCTGCTGCTACAGGTCTGTGGGTCGCGGGTGTGTGTGTGGAGCCCAGCTCACTTCTCAGCGGTGGTGGGTGGGCACAAGCTTCCAATAGGTGGGGCTTCCCCTTGCCATACATCTGTTGGGACAGTGCTCTGCTTCCTGGGTCCAGACTTCTGTTTTTGTTTGTTTGTTTGTTTTGTTTTTCCTTTTTTTGGCATGGACCTAGACCATTTCTGTTCTTCTCGCTGGGTTTCCCGCTGTGAATTCCCCATGGCTTTATCTCAGATGTGTAGTTTCTATCCCTTTTTTTTTTTTTTTAAATTTTTAAGTTTGCCCCACGTGATTCGGACTGCCATGTCACTGTTCCACCATCTTGGAACCTGGAAGTTTCTTTAACAGTGAAGTCATGGACACTTAGGGAGATGGGGATGGGGAGAAGCGGGTAACAACTTCCTTCCAGAAGGGCTTCCCGAGACCCTTGAAAGTTCCCTGCAGGGGATTTTGGCAGCAAAGGACCCCTGCCCACATCAGCTTTCCATTCTCAGAAGTTGTCTTTGACCCTTCTCGCCTCCCTCACTGACTGTCCTGGAAGATCTGGATACATGTCTGGAGAGTATCGAGTGCAATAAAATACGGGCTTGCTCCAGAGTATCTGGACAAAGGCACACTCCCCACAGCACCTTACGTCATTTGTTCACAAAGTTTGCCTGCAAAGATTCAAACAGAAAATGCTTTAAATTTTTGTCAGCCATTCAGTCTCTGTGGCAGGTAGTCACCTCGGCCACTGTACTCGGGACACAGCCAGAAGCAGTTTGTAAATGGACAAGTGTGGCAGGCTGGAGTGGCCTCTGGGCTATAGTTGTTGACCTCTGTCCTTCGTCGCAGTCACAGGTGTGGATGAGGACAGTGGGTAAGTCAGAGCCTGCAACAGGAGCTGAAGCTCTGGTCCTGTGCTGCGCCGGAAGAATCAAGGATCTGAATTCCAGCTCTCAGGGGCTTCTCTGCCATTGCCGCCTCCTGTGTTTCACCCCCGTGGTGCGGTTTTCTCCAGTGGCACCATGGGAGTTGGATGAGCATAAGTCCAGTGACGCTGGTGAATAATACTTTATTGCCTACTTGAATTTGTTCAGGGCGTGGATCTTAGGTGTTCTCAATATACGCACACACACACATGTGCACACATACAAAAATGGGAACTATTTGGGACAATGGATATGCTTATTAGTTCTTAGAGTGATTATTTCGCAGCTGATATGCAAATACAATTGTGACATTTACACCTTAACTAAATACAATTTTCAGATGTCAAAAATATACTCATATAAAATAGAAACAACTAAATTGCCAAGTCCACTTATGACTATGATACCCTTTGTCCCACTTTGCACTGAGAGTGGCAGGTGTTGGAGGAGAACTGGCGTCACTGGAACGCTTCCCTGAACTCAGCTGCCACCCCTTGTTGTCCTTTCGGTGTTGGTCCAGCTCCAGCAAATGCGCCACGCGCACAGGTGTTGGCAGGTGCTGCTGGGATTGACATAACGCAGAGCCACTTAAACTTTGCAAATTCCATGGTAGCTTTCTGGGACTGTGCCTGTTTCTCAATTGACAGTCATGAAAAGTGAGGTTACTACTGCAAGAGAGTCTGTGTACCTTCTCCTGTTTGCCTTTTCATGGGGGTGTCCACACTCCAGGCGTTATGGCGTGGACACTGCAACTGATGATGGCAAGGAAACCTGAGTGGAAATCAGTACCACTTGAGTTAGCTCTCGGCATCAGTGAAATGGGAGTGACAGTGATTGGTTCCTAGTTTTAAGAATTAAGTGAGATTCTATAGGCAAAACTGTTAACACGGGAGTTGACATGTAGGAAGCATGCGTTAATGTTTTTTACTGTTTCGAGATGATGATTAATGTTAAGGGTTAGCATGGAAGGAGCAGTAGTCGTAAGAGTGTTTGTGAAGTTGGCAGTCAGGAGCTACTCAGTCATGAGAGTAGAAATGTCATCGGTGACTTTTCTGACAACTGGTGACTTGGATGTGATGCAAGCTATCTGCTGTTTGGGTTTTCTAAAAATCGTTTTATCTGAAACACCCGGCTCAGACCTCTGGAGTCACAAGATTTCTCTCAAAGTCCTTACCCGTTATTCCAAAATCCATGATTGAGAGGACTGTGGAGTGTAATCAGTCACACAGTCTTGCTTTACTGGAACGAAGCCACAAGCACAGTGAGTGTTAAGCAAAAACGAATGCATTAACTTCCAGTCCAACCTGGAGATCAGGAAGGGTCCACAGAGGCCACCTGTTGATTTCCTGAGGGTACAAATAAAATAATTCATGAATGATGACAAGTGAGGAGCCCAGAGGCCCAGGAAGTTCTGTGTGCAAGTGCGGGGTAGGAAATGTGGCTCAGAACCACTGCCTTTGAAGACTAGGGGAGAGGACTATGGTTTTGGAAAAATCCCCCCGCCATGATTTGTTTGTATAAAATGGAAGTCATATTATTTTACTATGTTATAAATCAAGAAAGTGTCTTACTGAATGGTAATTGGAGTGGAGAGGTGCGGTTACCTATTAGAACTCTGGTATTCAATGTGTGTGTGTGTGCTAAGCACTTCTTGTCACATGATTTTACAGAATCCCTCACCAATGCTTTGAGCTCTATCTACACCCTCACTGTGCAGATAAACTGATTAGGAGCCTTGAGTTACAGATACGACAGCTGTCAGAGTCAACATTTGATCACCACAAAGTCTTCCACTGTCCCAGGATCCTGTGTTTCTGTTCTTTAAACACTATATTTTCCGGTGTGATGAGAACCTAAATGAGACGTATCCTCTTAGCAAATTCCCAAGTGTATGACAGATTACTGTTGATTGTAGGTGCACCACTGTACAGCAGGTGTCTAGAGTGCATTTGTCCTGCTCGATGGAAACCTTATACCTGTTGGTTAGTCAGTTGCCATCACCCTGGCTCTGCAGCCCCTGATAATTGCCGTTTCACACTTTGATTTCTTGAATTTGACTACTTTAGGTGTTCCCGTAAGTGGAATAATGTGGTGTTTGTTTTTCTGTGACTTTTATTTCACTCAGCGTACTGTTCTCAAGGTTCATCCGTGTTGTTGGGTACTGCAGATTTCTTCTTTTTAAAGACTGTGTGATAGTTCGCTGTGTGCACGTTTTGCGATTTCCTTATGCATTCATCCACCGATGGCCACTGACATGGTTTCCTCATCACAGCTGTTGTGAATAGTGCTATAACGAATGTAGGAGTGCTAATTCTCGTTCAGCACTCCTTTGGCTAAACATCTAGAATCATCATCACTGGATCATGTGGTAGTCCTATATGTAATTTTTTTCAGCAGCTTCCTTACTGTTTCCCATTGCATCTACACCATTCTGAATTTCCACCCATAGTATACTATGCTCTAATTTCTCCACATCCTCACCAGTGTTTATTCTCTCTCTCTCTTTTTTAATAATATGCATCCTGATACGTGTGAAGTAATATCTCACCATGGTTTAGATTTGAATTTCCCTCATGATTAGCCACAGTAAACATTATTAAAAACATATCTGTTGGTTGTTTGTATGTGTTCTTTGGAAAAATGTCTATAAAAGTCCTTTGCCCATTTTTTAGTCAGGTTATTTTATTTTTACCATTGAATTATCGAAATTCCTTATATATTTTTGAGAGTTACCTTTATCAGATATATGGTTTGCAAATATTTCACAGGTTGCCTTTTCACTCTGTTGACCTTCCATTTCAAACCTTTGATTTGGTAATCACTTGAATCAAATCTCCAAATTTCTAGTAAAAATTCAGATGATCACATGTCATTGTGCTTTTACTGATTTGAAATGCCTACCAGAAATCTAAATTTCCAGAAAACTTCTCAGGGGATTCTTGTACCCACTAGTGAAGAAATGCTACTTGATATGCATTGTGTTATCTGTTGCGTATCTTCTACCAAGCACTCCAGTCCCATGTGAAGATACCCAGGAACTGGCTGGATTACTTTGGTTCTCAGTCACTGTTACTCTTTCTGCGGCCCTAGGGAATAGAAAGCAGGACAGGTAGTTTCCCCTCTCTACCCTAGAGAATCATTAACAATAATATAATCAATGGTTCTAGTCCAAGGATGGCTGAAAATATTCTAAACATTCATTGTATATGATGGTATAGGAAACATCCTATATTACTGAAGATATTACAACTTGTAGGTCATTTTAAAATAGTAAGGAGTTTTTTTTTTTTTTTTTTTTAACAGGCAGAGTTAGAGAGAGAGACAGAGAGAAAGGTCTTCCTTCCGTTGGTTCACCCCCCCAAATGGCTGCTATGGTCGGCGCTGCACGGATCTGAAGCCAGGAGCCAGGTGCTTCCTCCTGGTCTCCCATGCAGGTGCAGGACCCAAGGACCTGGGCCATCCTCCACTGCCTTCCCGGGCTGGAAGAGGAGCAACCGGGACAGAATCCAGCACCCTGACCAGGACTAGAACCCAGGGTGCCAGCGCTGCAGGCGGAGGATTAGCCTAGAGAGCTGCGGCACAGGCCCAGTAGGGAATTCTTTAGGATTGGTTTGAAGCAAAATGTTTTGAATCAGTTGGATATTTGTGGGTTTAAAAAGTTAGATGATTTCCTTAAATTATTATGCTTACATTTCAAGGAGTTGTCACTAGAGGCTAGGAATGTCCTCTATTTTTTTTTTCTCTTAGTTTGAGAGAGATATGGGTACACACACACACACACACACACACAGAATTATCTCCTATCCACTGGTTCGTTCCTCAAATGCCTGCAACAGCTGGGGCTGGTCCAGGCTAAAGCCAGGAGCTGGAAGCTGATCCAGATCTCCTGCACGGGTGGCAAGAACCCGCATACTTTACGCGTTCCCTGTTGCCTCCCAGTTCATTGGAAGGAAACTGGAATTGGGAGCAGAGCCAGGACTCAAATCTGGAGTATGGGGTCTGGGTGTATCTTAGCAGCTACGCAGTGTGCTACCCCTTAAAAATAAGTGCAAGTTCAGATGAACATTTTCCCTGATAAGTTAAACTGAGAGACTTAGATGGAAATGGAATTACATACTCTTTAGAACTTGATGTTGCCAACACACCAAGTGTGAGGGTTGATGGAGACCTACCAACCAACCACAGATGATGAGTCGGCCAAAAACCACTTACAGAGCCCCAAGCCCCACCGAGCGATCTCTGGCTTAAGCAGATGAAAGAATGTGCCGGAATACCGCTGACTGCCGAGTTTATTCCAGGCTCCTCCTCCAGTTCTGCCTCCCTGTTCTGCCTTCCCTCTTTGACCAGTCTTCTCTGGAACTCTTAATTTGCCCCGTTGTTTCCTCTGTCTCTTGGGGTCTGTTACAGGCTGAGTTGTGTCCCTAAAATTTCATGTGCTGGAATCCTCAGAATGTGCCTGCATTTGGAGATAGGGTCTTTGGGGGCAATTACATTAAAATGAGGTTCCCAGGGTGGGCCCAGCTCCAGTGCCGCTGGGTTTGGATCCAGTCACATAGACAGGGAAGGGCATTTGCACTCACGGGGGAAGGATGCCACCCGTGCCCCGGAGCCAGGCCTCGGAAGACGCCTGGAAGCCCCCAGAGCCGTGAGGAAAGACGCATCTGGAGTCTGGTCCGCCTGTCTGTGGCGTTGTGGTAAGGCAGCCGTGGTCACTGAATCTGCTCTTTCTCTGGGTCTCTGTGGCCATCTCTGAGGCATTCTGGGAGATCTCTGTGTTTTTCTCTAACCAGAATGTACCCCTGGCTCTCTCTGTCGGATCTCTCTCCTCTTACTCTGTCGCTTCCATGGATGAAAGCCGATAAGCTGTGGGAAGTGCATAGAGCAATGTCTGTCACCCAGAAATGACTCCAAAGCTAACTGTGTTCTGTTCACACACCCCCTCTTCCCCTCCCCCATCCCGGTCTTCTTTATTTTCTTTCCGTGCTCTTTCACTCACTCCCTAACTGGACATAAAATAAAACTGAAATTTATTTTTCAGGATTTATGGTCTTTACTGAATAAAGTTTTATGGCCCCCAATCCTAATTTTAAAGCAGCTCACTTGGCTGTTTTACATTCCTCCAAGGGGGAGGGGGCAGGAGCATAAGGTGCATTACCTTTTGGAAGTGACCTCTGCGAGAGTTCTGTTTGCTTTTTTGGGGGAGAAAAATCTTTAGCTCACTTGACCTTAAGCTAAATGAGGTCTAAAATCCCCCCAAGGGCTGGATTCAAAATGCACACTTTTGCCCTCCCACCCAATTTTTGAATCAGTATGTCCATATGGGGGTCTGGAATTATATAATCTGAAGGATTGATGTGAAGTGGAATAAGCCAAGCACAGAAGGACAAGTGCCACGTGATGTCACTCATAGGCGAAGTCGAACAAAGGCAAGCTCAGAGTTTAAAGGACAACGGTGGCTATGGGGGCTGGGCGGGAAGGGTGAGGGAAGATTGATGAACGGGTACCAAGTTACAGCGACAGAGAAGTCAGAAGTTTCAGGATGACTACAGACAGCGCTAAGATACTGTATATCCTATAAAAAACCAGCTAGAAGACACGACTTGGGTTGTTTTCACCATAGAGAAACATTGAATTTGTTGAGGAGATCCATCGTCCAACAGTGTGTATAGAAACGTCACGTAGCCTGTGTACACGCACGATTTTTAGAATTTTTTGAATCTGGACACAGATTTTTCCGGTAATTCTGTTACAAAATGATTTTCCACGTTCCCCAAAAGTCTCCGTCCAGGCGGACAACGCGAAGGGATGCCTCCTCCGAGCCCTGCCTGCCTTTCCCTCACGCTACACAAAGAATAAAATCATGCCCAGCCCCATTTCTCCCTGGCGCTTTCAAATACTCCTTCCCAGTCTGGTGTTGTGGCCCCTCCCCCTCTTTTGAATTCCCGAAGCCCCTGTGGGCTGTGTCGGGAGCTGACATTCATTTAGGCCAGCGGAAAGGAAGCGCGCGGCTTGAAGAATTAACAGTCACAGATTTACTTCTTTGGCACCTGTTTTGATGATTGGATTAAGAAAGTTCTGGCAGCTACAACTGGCCCTGCCAGATGTTGAAGAGCACATTTCAAAGAGAGCAGGAAGGATGTCAGAAGAGGTAAGGATCACTCACTTAAAGAATAAACTGTCCGGATCAAGTTCTGTTTAGGCTGTCAGAACTGATCGCCAGCGTAATGAAACATCAAGAACAAAGGGGCGAGCAGACATTGATAAAGCCCAAACACATCGCGAAATATAAAAACCTGCTGCTTTTTAAGTCAACACCCCCGAGTGCCGGCTCATCAGCTTGTAGAAACACCGACGTGTGCAGGGCCGCCCGTGTTTCCTGCAGTCTGGTGTAGACTGCTCCGCGGCTCTCTGAGAGGCTGTGAAAAATGTTCTTGGGGTACTTATCCGTCAGCACCAGGACAGAGGAAGGACCACGGCCCCGGAGACATCTTCGCAAGATAGATGGTGATGGGAGGAAAGGCAGGCGCCCAGAGCAGTGGAATCACTCAGCTTCGATCTAGAATAACAAGGCCTTGCTTCTGCAAAGCCTGCACATCCTTCACCAATACGCATGCCCATGCACATAGGTGCACACACACAGACACACACGGGTGCACACTCACGCAGTCCTCTGTTTCGCAGTTGGCCCTCTGCATCTGTACCTGTGGCTTTCACATCCACAGTGTCAACTAACTGTGAATTGAAAATATTTGAAAAGCATTGCTTATGTGCTAAACATATGTGGATGATTTTCTTGTAGTCCAACAACTATTTACATAGCATTGACATTATGTGCATATTGCAATTTAGAGATGGTAGAATGCAAAGCCTGCACTTGTATGTCAGACGTGAGTATCCTCAGGTTTTGATATTCACGTCGGCAATCCTAGATCCAACCTCTGATGGATGCCAAGGATGAAAGCGCACAGCAGACAAAGTCACACAGTAGCACACACAGCCACAGTCACTGACAATGCCAGGTCCGGTGTCAGCATTGGCTGACCTCCTTCCTCACAGCCTGCTGGCAAGATACGGAAGACAGGGCCTCATGCTGGTGAGGGTCAAAGGGCACATCTTCCCCTGGAATTTAAGAAGATTATACCATTAAAACATTGCTTTGCTGGGACTGGCACCTTGGCTCACTTGGCTAATCCTCCGCCTGCGGCGCCAGCATCCCATATGGGTGCCAGGTTCTAGTCCCAGTTGCTCCTCTTCCAGTCCAGCTCTCTGCTGTGGCCCGGGAAGGCAGTGGAGGATGGCCCAAGTGCTTGGGTGCCTGCACCCGCATGGGAGACCAAGAGGAAGCGCCTCTCTTCGGATCGGTGTAGCTCTGGCCATAGCGGCCATTTTGGGGGTGAACCAACGGAAGGAAGACCTTTCTCTCTGTCTCTCTCACTGTCTAACTCTTATCTGTCAAATTAAAAAAATTGCTTTGTGCAGTGTTAATTTGAACATCCAGTTCTTGGATTCCTCTTACAGTATAAAGAGGGGTATGACTGCACTGTTAGCTGGATCTGCACGGAAGAATTTACAGATTCAGAATACGTAGTCTATGGCTTGGGAGACCTTTTGGGGGGGACTTGTTGAGGTTTTAGCAAGGCTTGAGGGGCTGGAATTCTCCCAATAACATCTGCAGCGCTGAGTCATTGTGTCCTTGGATAGTTGGGCTTTATCCAAAATTATGCAGGAGTGCAGACCTAGGGGGCAGGGGTGGTGCAGCAGGTTCAGCAGCTGCTCAGGGTACCTGCATCCCGATCTGACAGCTTGGGATTGCGTTTGCCTCTGCTTCTGATCCAACTTCCTGCAAGTGTGCACACCGGAAGGCAGTGGATGACAGGTCAGGTGCTCAGAGGGGGTGCCTTCCTCCCTTGCTGAAGGAGGATGGAGTTCCTGGCTTCCTGGCTTTGTCCTGGCCCAGCCCTGGCTGTTAAGGATATTTGGGGAGGGAACACACTGATGATCTCTCCCTCCCTCTCTCTGAAAGAACAACACATCCTAGAGCATGAGAAATTGCATATAGAATTAAACAACTCAAAAATCATTTTATATCTAATCAGACGGTTAATCAACTGCTTATCCTCTGAAACACAACATTAAATTTATGTGCATTTATAAGGTGAAGAGAATGGTAACTTGAATATTTACAGGGTGTGTTTTTTTTTCAAGAGTGGATCTTTGATGATCATTTACATTAGTTTTCCTACGTCAACTAGAAGCATCATGTATATTTTTATTAACCTTCTCATGGATTTAGGGTTTTCTTTTCCTGTTCCTAATGTTTACTTTTACGGTGTCTCTCCACAATCTACTTACTCTTTCAAAGAACCAACTTTTTTCTTTCTTGTTTGAAAATTTTCTTTGCTGGCTGGTGCTGTGGCTCACTAGGCTAATCCTCCACCTGTAGTGCCGGCACACCAGGTTCTAGTCCCAGTCGGGGCGCCGGTTTTGTCCCGGTTGCTTCTCTTCCAGTCCAGCTCTCTGCTGTGGCCCGGGAAGGCAGTGGAGGATGGCCCAAGTGCTTGGGCCCTGCACCCCATGGGAGACCAGGAGAAGCACCTGGCTCCTGGCTTTGGATTGGCGCAGCTCGCCGGCCGTGGCAGCCATTTGGGGGGTGAACCAATGGAAGGAAGACCTTTCTCTCTGTCTCTCTCTCTCTCACTGTCTAACTCTGCCTGTCAAAAAAAAAAAAAAAAAAAAAAAAAAAAAAAAAAAAAGAAAGAAAGAAAGAAAGAAAGAAAAAATTTTCTTTGCTTTCTACTTCATTTGTTTCCCTATCAGTTTCTCTTTTTTGGGTCTTTTACTAACTTCTTGAATTGGAAATGAGTACATCTATTTTCCATCCTCTATGTTTTCTAAATAAATTCAGTTAAAGTTTCATATTTTCTCTTTATTGACTCTTTTGATTGTTTTCATGTAGATCTTGTATTTCTTCAACCCAGTCTTGATTTAAAGGGTATTTTTTCTTTCAACAAATTAAGTAGGTGCTTTTCTTTGATTTTGTCTTGTTTTTAGATTTCCATTTTGTTTGTCCACGATTTTCCTTGCTATTGATAAGGTATGTTTTCTGTATTCTTGACCAGTCTTGCTAGGAGCTGATCGATTTATATTAGTCTTTTAAAAAGATCAATTTGGGGCTGTGTTGATTTTATTTTTAATGTTTTCCTAATTTATTAATTGTTTAATTTTTCCTTAAAATTTTTTTTTCTTCTGCTTATTTTACATTTAACTTCCTATTCTTTCTTGGGCTTCTGTGTGTGGAGGTGCAGATCATTGATTTTCTGCCTTTCTTCCAATGTGCTGAGGGCGATCCTGCCAGGGCTTGACCTGGAATTCTCCCAGGAGGGGATCCTGACTTTTGCCTTCAGGCCTCGTTCTCTGCTGACAGAGGTGAGAGTCAGTCTCTGGGCTTCTGACCCGTCTTGGCAACTTTACCTCACTCTGTCTCCTGGACAGGAAGTGGGTCTTAGGGAGTGTCTGGACGGCCCCTCGGAGGCATTTGTTTTGGTAATTGTATTTAATTTTTTAAAAAGATTTATTTATTTTATTTGAAATTCAGAGTTAGAGGCAGAGAGAGAGAGAAGTCTTCCATTCACTGGTTCACTCCCCAAATGGATACGATGGCCGGGGCTGAACCAATCTGATGCCAGGAACTTCTTCTGGGTCTCCCACGTGGGTGCAGGGGCCCAAGGACTTGGGCCATCTTCCACTGCTTTCCTAGGCTATAGCAGAGAGCTGGATAGGAAGTGAAGCAGCCAGGACTTGAACAGGTGCCCATATGAGATGCTGGGGCTTTAACCTGCTGTGCCACAGCACCGGCCCCAGTAATATTTAATTTTTGCAAATGCACACAACAAGCACACTGTCCCACTTTTTGTGGTCATTTGCAGCAACGCGGATGGGACTGGGGGACATTCTGTTCTAATGAGTGAGGCACAAACAGCGCATGTACCTCACTCACGTGGAGATTTAAAAGTTGACTTCATGTGAATAGAAAGCAAAATAGTGGTTACTGGGGGCTTGAAGGTTATGGGGGATGTAGCAAGATTGCACAGCATCTGAGAAAATACAGTTAGAGGGGAGGAATCAGCATTAGTTGTTGTATAGCACAGTAGGTGGATTATAGCTTATAACTGTTTTGTGTTTTTGAAAGAGCTAGGATACCCAAAGAAAAGATAGACGTTTGCAGAGATGAAAATGCTAATTACCCCAACGTGCTCATTACACATCGTATACATGTATCGAATCACCACACTACATCCTGTAGATGTGGACAGCTGTGTGTCTATTAAAATTAAAAGGACAGTCCCATGGCATAGCTGAGATTCAGACTTCTCCTGTCTGATGTCCAAGTCCAAAGAACATCACTACATGCCTCTGGTTCCCACGCCAACGATGACCATTTGCTGAGCCTCTCTCCGGTGCTCCTCCATGCTGGATGGATCACAGACAGCCATCACTCAGTTCACAGGTAACAAAGGATGGAAGCACTGTCAGGACACGGAACCACTTCAAGGCAGGCCACAGAGTTGAGAAGCCCAGGTGTCTTGCCACCCTGGATGTAACGTTGGGTATCCTTTTTTAAAATTCCAGATCCCATCCTCTTAGCCGTTACCTACATTTTTGTGCTCCACACACGAAACAGATATCCTCTTTTTAAAAAGTTTACTTATTTATTATTTGAAAGGCAGAGTTATAGAGAGGAGAGGCAGAGCGTGAGACCTCCCATCTGCTGGTTCATTCCCCAAATGGCCGCAATGGCCAGAGCTGTGCCAGTGCTAAGCCAGGAGCTTTTTCCGGGTCTCCCATGCAGGTGCAGGGCCCCAAGAACTTGGGCCATCTTCTGCTGCTTTCCTAGGTGCATTAGCAGGGAGTTGGATAGGAAGTGGAGCAGCGAGGGCTTGAACCTGCACCCGTATGGGATGCTGGCTCTGCAAGTGGCAGCTTTACCTGCTATGCCACAGCGCTGGCCCCAAACAGATATTCTTGATGTTAAGTAAAGCTCTGTGAATTTGTTGAGTGACCCGTTCTTTTTAAATATGGGAAGAGATAAAATTTCAGGGCTGGCACTATGGCGTAGTGGGCTAAGTCTCTGCTTGCGGTGCCGGCATCTCATACGGTTGCCGGTTCAAGCCCCGGCTGCTCCACTTCCTATCCAGCTCCCTGCTAACACACCCAGGAAAGCAGTGGAAGACGACCCAAGTCCTTGGGCCTCTGCACCCACATGGGAAATCTGGACAAATGCCCTGGCTCCTGGCTTCTGATCAGCCCAGCTCTGGCCGTTGTGGCCATTTGGGCAGTGATCCAGTGATTGGAATACCTTTCTCTCTTTCTCTCCCTCTCTCTGCCTGTAACTCTGCCTCTTAAGTAAACACATCGAATCTTAAAAAAAGATAAAATTTCTCATCACAGAATGGAGAGCTTGCACTTTACATAGACGTAAACCCCTAGGTCTTGGAGCCTTACAAAATCCAAATCTCTTTTAGCACAGAATGTGCTCAACCTCAGAGGGCTTGGGTAGCTGGATTGCCTGACACTGTGTGTATTTGTTGAAATATTGCACCATCCCTCATAAAATGTGCAGATGTTACATAGTAATCAAAACTGCTAATAAAATGATTTGTATTTAGAAACTGAGGGTCTCCTCTCTTCCCCGGGGGTATTTGATGTGGCAGCTGGTAATAACCATGGTGGGTCCTTGCATTTAAATGGACTTTCTTCACTGTACCCTTGCTGTCCCATTCGAGTTCCCAAAGAAACTGCGTTCGTAGGACAGAGACAGTTCAATCCCCAATTTACAATAAGGACATGATTTTAAGATATTGAGAAATGAAATGGCAAGCCCCTGTCCTGCTGGCATAGCCATGCCTAGACTCGAACTCAGGACTTCTAAGCCTACATGGATAGGGATTTTAGGCCGGAACTTGCTTTGTTGTGTGGAGGCAGAGGAAGGAGAGAGAGAGGAGGTCAGTGAGCAGCTCTCCAAAAAGTTGATCAGGTGCAAGTTAAATCCTGACCCACCTTGTTCCAGGCTGGCTTCCCGCTTAAGAAAAAGCACGCAAGACGGCAGAGCGTCTCCACAGCTGTTTATGTCTTGCCGTCACTTTTTCTAACCTTTTCCCCATCTGCTTTTGCAGTGGGAAAAGTCATTTTCTCCATGTGATGGGTCTTCAATAGCCCCTTTCCAGCTTCCCTGATACTGTACTTCAAGATACTACATTAAATTACAGTGATTCATTATTCCTATTAAAACAAACAATATCCTCAAATTACTCGGCAAACTAAACAATTGTGAACAGTAAATTCAAACAGTAAAACACAGGCGCATATTGGGTAAATGTTATTTTCCTGAACAAGGAAAGCTTTCGGCAAAGTGCTTAACTTGAATACAACAAAAGGCAATTTAATTTAGTAATACAGCTGGGTGAAAAATGGAGACCTCGGGTTTAATAAGAAGGGGGAAAAGACACACATATATCATCCAAAAGGATAATTATGAGAAACTATTTTGTGTGATCCAGCTAAATCAAAGCTTCTAATGCTTTCTTACTCCTGTCAAAATAGGGAGATTTAAGGCCTTAAGAATGGGAATTTTGCAGACTTCACTGCCAAGAAAAAATGATTTGTCTCTTGATAAATTACTATTGGGCTTTATACTTGGGAAAAAATACACTTACATTGAAATAAATGCCAGGGGATGGCTGGAGAATTTATACTATTCGTTCCTATCTGTCACTGGGTTAGGGGAAGACAGCAGTCCCATTTAAAGCACATCCTAGCAGGCTGACAGCCAGCCGCAGAGGCGAGATGAGAACCTCTGGGGATGGGGGCAGGTGTAGACCCCCAGGCACCTGTACAACGCCGACTGCACGCCACCTCCTGGTTTCTCTCCTGGACCACAAACTCCCCACCCATTCTGGAGCCCCCAGTCCAAGAACGGCTCCCAGATAGATGCACTTGTTTTTTGCTGATTCGAAATGTTTTTATGGAGTCTTGGAACTAAAATTTACCTCCCAATGCAGAAAGGGAACAGGAAAGGAGAGGAGGAGTTGGGCCGCCACAGAGCCGAGGAGTCTCCTGTCAGCTGTCATGGGCTCGGCGGTGACGGCCAAAGCGTGAAAGCGTGACTCCATGTGTCCGTCAAGGGCACTCAGAGCAGGTAAACGGGATCAGCAGTGGCACAGACTCTGACCTCACAGTTACAGAGAGAGAGAGGGCTTCCAGTCATTGGTTCACTCAGCAATGGTTCCACAGAAATGGCTGACCGGGAGCCAGGAGCACAGGCCCAGGAGCTTGGGCCATCTTCTGCTGCTTTCCCAGGCCATAGCAGAGACCTGGATTAGAAGTGGAGTAGCTGGGACTCAAACCGGCACCCGTAGGTGGCTGATTTGGACAAGTGACTTCTTCCTTGCACAGATTTTTGCAAAATTTTCCATTCAGGGAAAAGTCTGTATAATTGCATTATACTGTGCAAATAAAAGAGCCGCCCTAGTGAAGAGTGCTGCTCCTTTTCTAGCCTTTTCCCAACTTTTTTAAAAAGGGATTTATTATTTACTTGAAAGACAAAGAAAGTGGGGGAGAGAGAGAGAGGGAGAGAGGGGGAGAGGGGGAGAGGGATACCATCCACTGATTCACTCTCCAAATGGCCACAGTAACCAAGTCTGGGCCAGGCCAAAGCCAGGAGCCAGGAGCTCCATCCTGCTCCTCCATGGACAGCCAGGGTACAAGTACCATCTTCCGTTGCTTTCCTAGGTGCATTAGCAGGGAGCTGGATTGGCAGTGGTGCAGCCAGTACAAGAACTGGTACTCTGGCACTCCAGGGTGGGGTTCTAGTGTTGCAAGCTGTGGCTTTACCCTCTGAGCCACGATGCCAGCCCCTTTTCCCAACCAAGTCACTATCGAGAATCCTAGGGTTCCAGGGAATGAACACTACACTGAGTGTTTTCTAAGGATCCTTCTAGTTTGAAAACCCCCACGGCTCTGTGCACACCCTGCTCCTGAAGCAGTTAACGAGGCCGTGCACCTGCCTGGTTGTCTCTTCCTCCGTGATGGTGTCATGTGGGTCTTCCTCTCAGACTCTGGGTCTCAAAGGTATCAGTGCTGACTGAGGCTCTTCCCCCCGACCCCTGCCTGACACCCCTGCTAGGCTGAGACGGAGCAGATAGAATAGAATCCTGGGAGCTGATTCAAAAACCTAAATGAGAACCGTCATCCAAATGTTTATCTTCGGAAATTTGGAACGCGAAGAAGCACGCAGCACTTGCTAAAGGCCGATTTGATTAGTGTTTGTCAATTCCATATTCCAGGTGATTCTGGGGCAGTTGCTTTTCCCAAGGAAACAATGCAGCCTTTGGATCTTCCAGTAGCTAGATATGACTAACATGGCTCCTGTGCTGTGGACATAAATGAATGAAAGAAATGCCTCGGGGAAAGAAAATTTCTGTCTAATTCAAATTGTGTTTATTCATTTTGGGTACAAACTAAAAGTACCTTTAAGCTAAAGATTTTTCTACAATGTCTAGATCAATTTTTCATCTAAGCAACACCACTCTGAAGCATTTGTACCCACGTTAGGCTACTTCACATTCCACAGAGCACTTTATAGGTTATAAGCACAGTTTACAATGGACATGGTGGTTCATAAGAGGCCATATTCTTTCCAACGTGCTTCACTGTTTCCAAAGCCTCTTACAGTTTACACACTCTTTTGTGTAAATCACTTTATCTTTTTGAAAGTATTTGGAATTTTACAAAACCCTCTGATCATTCCAGAGTGCTTTGTAGCTTACCAAATGGCCTTGCAATTTGTGAAATGATCCTAATCTCATAGCCATCGTTAGTTTTAGCAGGCTCGGTTGACATAATTGCATCTTTCTTTCATGATTATAAGGATTATGCTGGGAAGGCAAGTCCTAATTGTGAACTGGACTTCAGCAAGCAGACGGGGCAGCTCCTTACTGTTGCCTGATGGATGAGGAATATTATCCCTCTGCGGTCATACAACCGATGGAGGACTAGGAGTTTGGTTTTGATCAATGGTTCTCCAAGGAGAGGGCAATTTTACCCCCCAGAGACATTTGGCAATACACAGGGTCGTATGTGGTTGTCACAGCTTGGGGAGAGTGTGCTACTGGCATCTCCCAGAGAAGAGGCATGTGGCTAAACATCCCAGAGCGCAGATAACAGCCCCACGATTGAGAGATACCCAGATCATCGTGCCAGTAGTGCCAGGTTGAGAAACTCCGGTCTTGACTAAAGTCAGATTGTCTTGATGCTTTCATGCCTCTTGTCTCTCAAAATTAGGAAGCTCCAAGCTGCAGGCAGTGGGAAGTGACCTGCAGCTGGTTTAAACATTGCACCCATTAGCCATCCGCTCCACCCGGGAGTCAGGAGGAAGGTCAGGCTGGCTGATGAAGAAGACGACCCATGGTGCTGAGGGCCCTGACCTTTCCCTGTCCATTCTGCCCAGCCGCAGAGGCCGGTTCACAGCCATGAGAGCTGTCAGCAGCACGTGGGGCAGCCTGCCCTTGTTCACATCCGAAGGCAATGCAGCTGGTTCCCCCCCACCCCCAGAATCCCACAGAGGGCCTTTGTGCATGCATAAACAGCCACCACAGAAGGCAACTTGCTTAATTGAAGAGTGTGTGCAGAGTTCCAAGGATAGAGCCTTCTCCATCACTGACGCTTGTTAAGTGTTCTTGCCTCGTCTCCTTTCTTTCTTGGGCACTGACTTTGGGCTGATGATTAGGACTTCTGTGAGAACAAAACCATAATCAAATCACCTGTTGGTCCCACAGGAAACAGCTCCTGAGAAACAGCCGAGATTTATGCATAGAAATCCACACTGTTTCCCGGACTGGAATTCGGAACCGTATTTCTTTCTCCAACACATTACACATGCACACATACACACACGCTCTACCTCTTGCAAATTAAAAGTCATATATATCTTGCCAAAGCATTTCTGACATGCAGCCCCAGCACTCGGGGCCTTAGGCAAGCTTTGTGTCTACCACAGTGATTCATCACCAGCAAGGGAGGTTGCAAAGACCAGCAACCAATGACTAATCAACAGGCCTTCAGATATTCGGTGCAAATCCCATTTTCCCTTGACTGAAAAACCTCAACAGCAGCCAATCCTTTACCTAGGGACAAGTGGCCGCGTCCAGTATCCTACATGACAAGTGAAATAATAATAAATTTTTTTTATTGTAGAATCCTCATGATCCGGCAGATGCTCTGTGTAGCTGGTTCTATGTTTGGTTTGGGAATGCTGCTGAGTTCTAGGGTCAGTCATCAGGCCTCCTTTGGAAGGTCTTTTGTGAAGTGGAGTGGGGCCGTCAGATAGTCTTCAGAAACCTCTAGTGCTTCGCAGTGACGAGTGAGACAAAGGCGGACGGGACGTGTCAGCCTGAGCTTCGCAGGATGGCCCCCGAACGTTGCCTCCCCCGTCGCATCTCCGATGGCTGTGCTCGGACAAGTGTCGTTTGCTTCACTCAGGCTGATTTCTGAGTTATGGACCAAGTACATGTGTAGGTTTCTGAATGGCAGAATCTGGAATGTAGCAGGTATTAAAAGACAACAGAATTGTGTCCGGATTGTGATTCTGTCACATACAGGACATGAAGGTATAGGGAAAAAAGTGTGTACTTAGTGTGGCTCAGTTTACTTGCCTGGAAAGTGATGGTAACATCATGTCACGGGACAGATTGGAGGGTCAGCTAAGATGATTTTTCACGATGTTTATCTCAGTGCCTGCCGTGTAGAAGGTATTTATGAAGTTATTATTTTTTCCTCCACTTCCCTACCCACCCTTATTTTCTTCCCTTAGACATTTGTATTGCTACATTATTTCAAGGAAGGTCCACTTTATTTCTCCTGTTGTTTGCTCAAAGTCTGCAGGGTATCTAATTCTCTATCCTCCTACTTATTGTACATTTCCTTCATCACCAATCAAAATTTTAATTTGCACTACTTTGCGGAATTGATTGTGCAGTATTTATTTCCCAAGGTAGATCCTGAGCTGCCCACAGGTGGAGAACATATCTGTCTTCTGTGGCTCTGTACTGCTCATATCTAGAACAGTTTATCATGCACAGTAAATCAGAACTAAATATTAAATGCATGGATGATGAAGTGGAAGAATGAGTATTTTATCACACCAGGCGCTGTGCTGAACTCCTTCAGAGTGCTATCTCACAATAGCCTGATACTGCAGGCAATATTACCACAACCCTACTTCCTAAGGAAGAAGTTTGAGTTTAGAGAGGAGGTCACATATGCAGAAATAACAGAGGCAGAATCTGAACCTTGCCATCTGACCCTAAGCCTAACCTCTTAACCATTACCATAACACCTTCTCTGCAGCCGTGACAGGCGACCGCAGATTTCAAGGCTTGGGGAATCTGAGTTTTGTGCAAGCCTGCTTTCAGTCCATGTGAGTCGCTCAGATGGGATTCAGAAAATATGAATCCCTTTCATTCTTTTCAACAGTTTTTCCAGTCGTGACGTCCTTTGATCTTCACTTGAGACTGGCTCTGTTGATGAAAATACGGGACACAGCAGGGGTAAGCGATTTGCTCAAGGTCACTCATGCAACCACTGACGTGGAAACACACAGCAGGAGATGCTTAGAGCAATCAGTGGAGTCATCACATCAGGTCAGCCAGGCCTCCCCCCACCTCCTGCTGTGGTGGAGGGGAGCTCGGGGCTGTCCAGGTCATCTCGTGTAGCTAAGGACACGCCTGGAGCTATGGGAGAAGCTCCTGGAGGCAGCCGTGCCCCATTGATCAGGGCAAGTGGTTCCTATTCGTTGAGTTTCTGGTCTTCCATCTGAACAATGAGATTACGTTGGCGCTTACTAAAACCTTCAGTGAACAAATACGTGTAGAGGGCCACTAAGTCCATATCTGCCTTCTCTTTATATTCTTAATGCCTAGAACAGGTTCTGGTACAGCACACAGTAAATAATTAAGGGGCTCGTGAACGACTCTGATTAAGTGAATGTGGTAAGACGAAACCGCGCGCGATGCCTGGCCCCTGCCTCTTGGTTGGCAGAGACAAAGGAGTGTCACTTGTGGTGGAAGTCGATAAAGAGGGCGTCGGGAGCTTCAAGGAGGCATCATTCTCTCGGTTTCAGAGCTGGATGGAGACTTGGGGAGTCCGGCTTGAAGGAGGTGACCCCTAATTGCTGATGGCATAAGGGCACAGGGGGTAAGCAGAGGATGGAGGGGTGTCAGTGTGGGGGAGGACCTGAGAGGGGCAGTGGGAATCAGAGTTTGTGTGATTGCTTCAGATAGAAGGAAAAACCTGGGGGGCTTTGAACATGGTTCAGTTGAGCCTGCAGCTTAAACCCCAGGGGAAGTGGGTAGAGGAACCGTAAGGGGCCAGAAAGGGCCAAGCCTCACCCTGAGGTGTGCGGGGAACCATGGAACGACCCTAAGCAGGGAGGGTTTTAACGTATCAGCCTGGTGTTTCAGCATGCACTTCTCTGGGGAGCGCGCTGTGTGGAAGGAAGCAGGAAGAGCAGGCCGGATGCTGTTGATGGGGTCTGGGTGAAGGAGAGCTGTGCCCCTGGATCCTGGCGGGAGTGGCGGGGAATAAAGAAGCAGTGGGCCTTTGGCCTTTGAGGCTCACTTGCTGTGCTTGGAGCTTACAGATGCCCTGGGAGGGAGGCAGAGAGGAGTGATGTGCAGCTTGACTCTATTTCTGCCAGAGCTGTGGGGTGCGGAGCACCTGGGAGAGGCAGAAGGACTCTGCACAGCCTGCGGCCCCTCCTCGCTTCCACCCAGCGCCCTAGGCCTAGGCCGGTGCGGTGTCCCACCTGCTGCCAGCAAGACCTCATCCTGTGCTGTTATCTGCAGACTCCAAGGCTCCCCTTGCCCTCGGGGTGCTGAACTGACAGGGCTCATCATATCACTGCCACTCTGCCCAGCCTGGCTGATCTCACCATTTTCTTAAGTGGAGTCTTGACTGTTTAATTTATTTCCTTGACCCCTCCAGTTCTGAGGCAAGCTCTCTGTCAATAGAGATTGTTCCCAGGGATTAGCTTTGGCTCTTCTTCATTATCAGCTTGGAAGCAAAAGGCCCCAAAGCTTTTTCCGATACTGGGAGGGCAGAGTGGTAAACACTTGAAAGAGCCCTCGGGGTGGCAGGAGGGATGCTGGGGACACCTGTGACCTTGGACGGATCTCTCAAGCCTCCTCTGTTCTAGGAGGTGTGGAGAAAAATAGGGTTTGCTTTCCTGGTGTGTGGCCACTTCTTTGTTGCTTCCTCTGCTCTCCCTGCATCTCAGACGCACTGGGTCCAGGGAATCGTGCTGCAGTTTGCTGATGGTTCTGTTAGACTGCAAGTACTTTAAGGATTGGGATCCTGGTGTCAGAAATGCTGTACTCCTGACACAAAGAGTGGGCATCCCAGGTGCTTCGTGTGGGGTGAATCACCGAATGTGGTCCCGAGTGCTGGAGGTGGAGAGTAGCAGTCTAGGTTCAGGGATTCTACAGCTTGTTGATTTCAGCATCTTGGTGATGTCCCCTGAATTCTCTGAGCTTCAGTTTTCTCCTGTGGGGGAAAAAAAAAAAAAGAAAAAAAGAGGGATACACATGGTACTTACTCATGCGCAAGCAAAGCGGTTTAATTTCTGACAAATTGATGGAGAGGAGGAAAGAACTTCTAGTATTGTCATGTAGAAAGTCATGTTATGAGAGGCATTTATGTTTGAGAAGCTGAAACTCTGCTGATAGACTCCCCACTGTGACGAATCTCACAACTCAAATATACTGCTAGTGAGGAGCGTGGTGGGAAGCTCCAGCTTTAGCAAGTGCCATCCCCCGGGAGTGACGACCCCACCGTTTTGATCTGTTGGTATGTGGTGGGGAGTAGCCAGGATCCTTGCATGCAGCACAGAAGAGAGAGAGAGAAAGACGTAAATGGCACATCCCTTGGAGGCTAAGTGTCTGTGGGCTTAGAGGAGTTTTTTTTTGTTTTGTTTTGTTTTTGACAGGCAGAGTGGACAGTGAGAGAGAGAGACAGAGAGAAAGGTCTTCCTTTGCCGTTGGTTCACTCTCCAATGGCCGCCGCGGCTGGCGCGCTGCGGCCGGCGCACCGCGCTGATCCGATGGCAGGAGCCAGGAGCCAGGTGCTTTTCCTGGTCTCCCATGGGGTGCAGGGCCCAAGCACCTGGGCCATCCTCCACTGCACTCCCTGGCCACAGCAGAGAGCTGGCCTGGAAGAGGGGCAACCGGGACAGAATCCGGTGCCCTGACCGGGACTAGAACCCGGTGTGCCGGCGCCGCTAGGCAGAGGATTAGCCTAGTGAGCCGCGGCGCCGGCCCCTTAGAGGAGTTTTAAGAGAAAAGTAGAGGGGCCGGCGCTGTGGCTCACTTGGTTAATCCTCTGCCTGCAGCGCTGGCATCCCATATGGGCGCCAGGTTCTAGTCCCGGTTGCCCCTCTTCCAGTCCAGCTCTCTGCTGTGGCCTGGGAGGGCAGTGGAGGATGGCCCAAGCGCTTGGGCCCCTGCACCTGCATGGTGTTATGCCCAGTTCAGTTGTCCCCAGAGACCACCAAGGAGCCAATACCGCTGTAAAGCACATGAGAGTTTTATTGCAGGTCCGGGCCTGGACTCTCAATCAACACGGATGCAGGGGGTCTGAACTGAGAGCCCCGACCCTTCAGTTGACAGGGTTTTTATAGGGTTTTCAGAGACATTCTATACATCATGGTGCCATTTAGCAAATCATCTCATCCCGCGGGAAATTCAAAGGACATCTCCTAGAATTGATTAGTGCATCCAGTGGTGGGAACAGACCTACTAAAGGTGGTTGGATGGCTTTGGGGTTGATGCCTTTTGAATTGATTGGCCGAAGCGTAGGGTCCGAGCTGATGGGGTGTACGTGCCGAACTGCAGGGTCTCAGGTAGCTATCAATCACCTTATCTGCCCTGAGAAGACACCAGGAACTCTAGGTATTTCTCTGTTATCTGTTAATCGGCTGTTGCTAGGAGAGTTTATTGCAAGGGGAATTCATTTATTTACTTTTAGGAGCTTCTGGCTCAGAGTTCAGGGCCTGGTCAGGCCCAAGTTACAAGAGGGAGGCCTAATTAAAAATAGTTACACCTTGATCCAGGCTCAGGTCTCACAATGGGAGACCAGGAAGAGGCACCTGGCTCCTGGCTTCGGATCAGCGTAGCTCTGGCCGTAGCAGTATTTGGGGGGTGAACCAACAGAAGGAAGACCTTTCTCTCTGTCTCTCTCTCACTGTCTAACTCTATCTGTCAAACAAAAAAAAGAAGAGAAAAGTGGAAACATACTGCACAATAGCCACTGGATTGAGTGCCCATTTGTGATTGGCTGATTTCATTTAGTCCTCCTGGAAAAAAACTGTTAAAGAAGTCTCTAAATGAGGGGCTGTGCATCTCAAACATTTAGGGCTTTGACTGGCTCGTAGAGTTACGTTATTGTTATCCCTTGAGTATTTTTAAAAATTTATTTATTTGACAGGTAGAGTTAGAGAGAGAGACAGAGAAAGGTCTTCTTTCTGTTGGTTCACCCCTCAAATTACCACCACGGCCAGAGCTATGCCAATCTGAAGCCAGGAGCCAGGTGCCTCCTCCTGGTCTCCCATGCGGGTGCAGGAGCCCAAACACCTGGGGCATCCTCCACTGCCCTCCTGGGCCACAGCAGAGAGCTGGACTGGAAGAGGAGCAACCGGGGCTAGAACCTAGCACCCATATGTATCCCTTGAGTATTAACCTATCGCAAGTGTGCCAGTGGGTCTCTATTGTGCAAACAAAAGCAAACACCCTCCAAGACACCCCCCACTTTGGAATAATTCTAGATGTCTATATTCTTCATTAGGATTGCATGCAGGAAATTGGAAATGACCTAATATTTTCAGAAACACACATTCTGCTGGGTGAATTCGTTGTCAAATTAGGATGGATTTGGGGGAGAGCAGGGGAAGTGATCATGCAGAGAAAAATCAGAAACAGGCCTTCCGCACTTGGCATCAGCCCCGTGGAAGAATACAGATCCCTGCTCCTGGAGCATCTTCCATTGTTGTCTTAAATGACATACACACAGCAATGTCAACTTAGAAACTTCTCCGCGGCTGACATATTTCACAGGGAGAAATGGATTTTAAAACTGTTTTCAACTAACAAATTGACAGTCTTAGCCTTCCCTCACCCAGGACGTACTCCCTGGAGTGAAGTATGGGGCGGGGTGAATGAGGGCTGATAAAATCTAATCCACTGCTTACAGAATTTAAGAGAGAGTTTTTCTAATCACCCACTAGAGGGTTGCCCCTCCTGACCCAGTTTCCTCCTAAATCACATACCAGAGGTCAGGAAAGGGGGTGATAAGCTGTCCACAGCCAAGTGGGTTGAAAAGGTTGGATTCCACTCCATCAGAGCTCCATCAGAGTTTATAAATTGTCCTGTCTGTATCTACCAAAAGGCAAAAAGTCTACAGTCTCGTGAAAAAAAAATGCGTGTTTTCAACTTAGATTTATCACGTTTAATATTCGTGAAGTGTGGGAGAGGGACAGAGACGGGGTGCAGTGGGTAAGGACAGCTGACGGGTATGAACAAGGCCTGGGAGGCAAGGGACAGGGACATGCTGAGCGTGAGGAGGGGCCATCAGTGCCCTCCTGCCTGGGTTCCCATCCCGGCTTTGCCACTGCGTGAACCAAGGAAAGCTACTCCATGTCTCGGAACTTCTTCATCTTGGAAACGGGGACCACGATGGGACACAACTTTGCAGACTTCCCGAGGGTTACATGAGCCAATGCCATTGTATTTAGCACAATGCTTATGAGTGCTTGTTCAGACTTGGTTTGGTTGTGCAGGACCCACTTGAGTGAGCTTCAGACAACCGAGCATTGTCATGAAGGACTGTTGACTCCTGGAACTAAAAGCTATGCTTGAACCAAGAATGAATCTCAATTTCTCTCTCTCCCTCTCTCCCCCCACCCCTCTCTCTCTCCCTCCCCTCCCCCTTCCACCGATCTTTTTCAGATCTGTTTCGTGTGCTGTGGTCTTACATCCCAGAAGAGTATCCGTTTCCATTTCTGCTCCATAAACATGACCCATTATGACTGCCTCCAAGAGGCTATCTAAGGAAAGACGTCTTTTCCCCAGTTACCAGAAAGGCTCTTACTGGGACAGCTGAGGTCACCTGTCCGCCTCTGAGCCAATCTCAGACCCCAAGAAAATTATGGAGGATCAAGTGTTATGGTTAAAAGACAAGATTATACCCTGGGGGTGGCTCAGAAACCTTAACATCTTAATAATCTTGGTGAAAGTAGAACAGCATGGTGGCTGAAATCACAGGCTGCGGGGTCAGGTTGTCTGGTGTTGGGTCGCAGTTCTGCCACTTCCTAAACGGGGAAGGCAGCTTGCTTTCTCTGCTCTTCCGCTTCCCATGCATAAAAGGCGTCAGGTAGAAATTCCTACCTCGCTGGGTGGTGGTTCTGGCTAAATGGGATATATGTGGAACGTAATACACACCCAGGAGAGAGCATTTAACGACACTATACCTAAGACTTTCCTCGTCCTGTAAAGTACAACACAGTTTGAGCTGTTGCCGCAAAGAGAGTCTGCAGCAGCCTCAGAAACCATCTTGCGCACCCTCCTGGGTGGGGTTTGGATTTATGCTCGTGCTAAATCTCAGTCTTCTGTCAACGTACACCACAGAGCCTTTCCCCTCTGGGGGGCACGTGTGGAGCCCCGATAGTTCCTCAATCTGTCCTAACCACATGCAGCCTGAGGACACCCCCCCTTCTGTCCCTACCCCTTCCTTCTCCTGCTGCGGTGTGTATGTCAGTGGTGAGTGGGGATGGAAAATCCGGAGAGACAGAGCCCATTAGACACAACTGCAGGCGGAGAAGGCTTGTCAATTACGTTCTGTTTCTTTCTGCTTTTCTTGTGACTTTTAGGATATACAGATTCTTTCTGGCACTCCTCCTGGTTCTGTGCCTATAAAATAAGTTTAATGGCTGAATTTTCTTTAAGATAATCAGAGGCGGTATAATTTATGCATATGAATAGTATTGTAGCCAGATGCAATTTTGCTCGAAGTTGTGGCATTACAGTTAGAAATGGCTGTGCTGGCTGTGTTTTGTAGAATTTGCAATTTATTTAACAGTTGACTGAGCACTGACCCCAGATAAAATAACCATAATCAAAGAGTAGGTTTTTAAAAAAAAGATATAAAAAACAAAGGTGGGGAAGAGGGTTTTGGAGAAAGAGCCGGGTCACGTGCTGACTGGAGGGAAGAGCAGGTGGCCAGGATTCCAGGGCAGGTGGACGCTGTTCAGTGTCACCAGCCGCAGCCTCGGTGGAGGAAGGCAGTTGACGTAGCTGATTTGGAAACTCTCGCCCATCCAGGGATTTCTGTTGGAAGACGCATTCCTTGTTGATGGGAAAGCAGGTTATCTGCCCTGCTCACAGACCCAGTGACTTCATTCCTGGTGCTCCAGGATTACATGGAAGTCTAGAGGACTCCTTAGGGGAGGGGCAGGCCCAGGGCGTGTCTGTGGCACCTGCAAGGAGCAACTGCACCCCTCCCATAATGCAACCCATCTTCATCTTCAACACTCCTTCCTAGGGGGAAGTGAAGAACCCTTTTGCCACCCAACAAGCCCGCTTCTGCCCACATGCTCCCTTTGCTCCTGCTCTTAGACCCCTTCAGCAGTGGAAGGATGTTAGGCAGGAGTCCAGCGTAGACAGTGGATCCCATGGTACTAAGGGATGGTGTCAGCGTCCATGGGTCCAGGCTGCATCCCTGTCCAGCCGCATCCTGCCACGGTCTAGCGCACTGGGATGGATTTCATGTCTTACTACGTGTCCTTCCTCCTTTTTTTTTTTTTTTTTTTTTTTGAAGAGGAGAGGCAGAGAGAGAGGGAGGGAGAGGGAAAGGGAGAGGGAGAGAGAGAGGTAGAGGGGTCCTTCATCCACTGGTTCACTCCCCAGTAGGCCTCAGTGGCCAGAGCTGCGCTGATCCGAAGCTAGGAGCCAGGAGCTTCTTCTGGGTCTCCCACGTGGGTGCAGGGGCCCAAGGACTTGAGCCATCTTCAGCCACTTTCCCAGGCCACAGCAGAGAGCTGGATCAGAAGTGGAGCAGCCAGGACTCAAACTAGCACCTATATGGGATGCTGGCACTTCAGGCCAGGTGTTAACCCACTGCGCCACAGCGCCGCCCTTTCCCCTCTTTTATAGGTTTATTTATTTTTACTTGAAAGTCAGAGTTACACACAGAGAGAAGGAGAGAGAGAGAGAGAGAGGTCTTCCATCTGCTGGTTCACTTCCCAATTGGCCATAACGGCCAGAGCTGCACCAATCCAGGAGCCAGGAGCTTCTTCTAGTTCTCCCATGTGGGTACAGGGGCCCAAGGATTTGAGCCATCTTCCACTGTTTGCCCAGGCCGCAGCAGAGAGCTAAATCAGAAGTGGAGCAGCTGGGTCTCGAACTGGTGCCCATATGGGATGCTGGCACCGCAGGCGGCAGCTTTACCGGCTACGCTACAGCACCGGCCCCCGTGTCCTTCCCCCTAAATCTATTGGGAAAGACTTGGAGGACCTGCCCAGGCCTGCAGTGGCTGCCTCGTGCTCCCAGTTGGTCTTTGTCATGGAGACCTGAGCCTCTGCAGATACTAACAAAGTGTGAGACAGAGAAGACCCCTCCCCTAGTGCCCTCACGTGCCCTGCCCCTCAGCCTCTGGGAGAGGGGGCAATGAAGGGGCTTCAGGTAAAGAAAAACGTTCCATTCCTTTGTTCCCGGCCACAAGTCTATCAAAAGAACTGCGAGTGTCCCAGTCCACGGCGCTAATGTATTCCACGCTGTCGTTTCCAATCTGACCAGCTCGCTCCTTTGTTTGAATCCTTCAGATGTTTCTCCTTGCCTTTAGGATTAAGTCACAAAATATTTCAGCCTGACATTCAGGATCTTTTGTTATCTGTGTCTGACTTATAATCCATTTTTATTTCCTGTGAGCCCAGACTTCTCCTCCTCCTCTCACCCTAACATGCTACATTTCACTGATTCCAAAGTTCATGGATTTTTACTTGCACACAAAATATCTTTTTTTTTTCACCTAGATGATTTCTATTCATTGCTCCAATGTTGGCTCAGCTATCTTTATTTATTTATTTTTTGACAGGCAGAGTTAGACAGTGAGAGAGAGAGACAGAGAGAAAGGTCTTCCTTTTTCCGTTGGTTCACCCCACAAATGGCCGCTACGGCCAGTGCGCTGTGCTGATCCAAAGCCAGGAGCCAGGTGCTTCCTCCTGGTCTCCCATGTGGGTGCTGGGCCTAAGCACTTGGGCCATCCTCCACTGCCTTCCCGGGCCACAGCAGAGAGCTGGACTGGAAGAGGGGCAACAGGGACAGAACTGGTACCCCAACCAGGACTAGACCCCGGGGTGCCAGTGCCACAGGTGGAGGATTAGCCTAGTGAGCCGCGGCGCCAGCCGGCTCAGCTATCTTAAACACCAGGAGAGCAGTGCTTGCTCCTGAAACCTGGGCAGAATTCCGTCTGTCATTGTGGACAAATGCACATTAATCCAGACTCCATTCTGTTGTCTGTTCTCCAAGCCCGGGATGGTGTCCTGCACATTGCAGAATCTCATATATTTAATTCATCTGTTAAATGAAGGCATAAATAAATGTTCTCTAGAAATCGTGGTTGAGACTAACGTTTAGGGGGACACTGGCATGGAAAAGAGAGAAAACCTCAGTCTAGGAGTCAACATACTTGAAGGTTGAAGGACATCAAAAATACGAATGCTGGTATGTATCACACACTCTGATGCTGACAGCCACTCTGCCAAGAATTTATCTGTACCTTCTCGTCGCAGCCACACAACAACACTACAACAATCCAGTATGCAGCTATTTCCCCTTACATAGCTCGTGAGGAATCTGAGCCTTGGAAAGTTTACTTAGTGAAGACAGTGTGCTCAGGATTCAGGGACAGTCTGATCCGGGAGTTTGCATACTTGGCTTTTTTAAATGTTTCTTTTTAAATCTTGGAATATTTTATGTATCAGCAAAAAAAAACAAAAAACAAAAAAAAAACAGAAAATACTAAATACCCATATCCTCACCAAACACACTTTGATAATGACTGGCACTTTTTAAGAAGGTATTTTCATGGTCCCCTTTGACTTCTCCCCTCTTTTTCAGAGATGGCCACAACAAATGATATTCCTGAGTTTTCGATAGTGACATAAGTGTCACACTGCATGCATTCCTTTGCAGCTTATCACATTGTCTTTAGAATTAAATTAGCATGCAGTTTTGGAAAACTTTTAAATTTATAGAAGTTGAGAACATAGTATGGGGAGTTCTAATACTCCCTTCTGAGTGTCACCATTGGTAACGTCTTATATTACCATGGTACACGGTCAAAAATAATTAAAATAAAAACAGTGTTGGGTCATGATTATCAGGGAAACTCTGGATTTTGCTTGGATTTCCCTAGGTTTTCTGCTAATGTCCTCTTTCTCTCCCAGTATCCTGTCCTGGGTACCATGTTGCACAGCTCCTCTTGGTTGTAATGGCGTCTCAGTCTTCCCTTGTTTGCTATGACCTTGACCGTCTTAGGAGCCCTGGCCAGGCGTGTGGCAGAATCTGCCCTGCTCTGGGTGTGTCTTGTTGCTGCTGCTTGGGCTGGGGCTGTGGGTTTTTGGAAAGGACATCATGGGAGTGAGGAACCCTTCTCGTCTCACTCTGGCAAGGTGTCCACAATGCCTGCCTGACACCCCTGGTGACACTGGCCCTCATTGTTTGGTGAGGGTGGTATCTGCCATGGGTCTCCAGTGCAGAGCGACTCTGCCTCTTTCCACACTGCTGTAGGGAGCAAATCGGCAAGTGTAGCCCACGCTCCGGGGGTGGGGGTCCTGAGCTCCCTCCTAGAGAGGGGACACGAGTGCATTTGAGGCGGAATTCTGCAAGGCAGAGGCATCTCCTTCCCATGCTTACGATTTATGAAATCATTTATTTATACGGACGTGGGCTCATAGATAGTCATTGATGCTTTGCGTTGCAATCCAATACATTATGTGTTTTGTTGCTTCATTTATCCCAGATTTTACCAAGTTCACTATCAGGTCTCTTTGCTGTGCCACCATCATTTCACTTCTTCACCACTTCTCTCCTGACTGGTACTACAAGATGCTCCATTTCACCTTATAAGTTCCTTGCCTCCGATCTGGGATCAACCATTTCTTCAAGGTTCACATTTAAAAAAAATTCCTTATTGTAAAATAGACATAGCATGAAGTTTGCCGTTGTTAGCATTTTCACTGGACAATTGGTGACGTTCAGCACAGTCACATTACTGTGCAACCATCACCACAATACAGACTTGGTTCAGTCCTTTCGATAGATGGGTCACATTCCGTGCTTGAAATGTACCGTAAAATATTTATTCCTCCTTTAATTGACAAGTCGATACCAGATTTTCACCATTCCAAGTGATGCTAAAAGCAAACATCTTTGTACCTGACCCCACGTGGGAGTGATCCAGAGCTTCCCCACTGTAGCTTTCTAGAAGCAGAAGTGGCTAGGATGCAGGAAATGAGCGCTCAAATGTTGCAGTCATTGCCAAATGTTTTTGCAAAGTGTTTGTGTGGTTTATATCCCTGCAGGCTGCAGGGCTTGTGTTTCCGCACATTCTTGCCAGCACTTGATGTCATTTGGCCACTCTGATGGGTGGATATCCTATTGTGCTTTCATCTGCATTTTTCTGCTTACAAAGCAGGATGCTCTTCTCCCCACATTTGCCAGCCACTCGGGATTCCTCCTCTGTGAATCCGTGGGTTGTTCATCTTTTGCTATTGATCTGCAGGACTCTTTTGTATTCTGGGAACAGATCCACTCTTCGTTTTATGTGTTGCAAATATCTTCTCCTGCTGGCTGTGGCTTGTCTTTCAACTTTTCTTTGGGATTTTTTTTTTGTCAGATGAAACATTTTAAAGATTTTCTTTTCATAGATAGGACTTTAATTCATTGAGAATATAATTTTTTACATCTTGGGAATTAGGGATCTAATTTTATCTTTCACACTGTTTTACTATGTCATTGATTCTGAGTATTTTAATCCCCTCCATATTACCCATCTCTGAAATTGCAATGCACATTGCTGTCCACACGACTCTGTGGTATTTTTTGCATGTCAAATGTTACGTGTCTTACCATCAGAGACAACTTAGACTTCATGAAAGGAAGATACATTTTAGGTTTATCCTAATACCTCATTCCTGGCAAGATGAACCTATTGTCTCCCTGCCCCTGGTAGTTAATGATTTTCACTATTCGTAGGAATAGTAGAATCATTGTGTAAATTCTGAGAATGACCATAGTTTTTTTTTTAAGTTTTTTTTTTTTTTTTTTTTGACAGGCAGAGTGGACAGTGAGAGAGAGAGACAGAGAGAAAGGTCTTCCTTTTGCCGTTGGTTCACCCTCCAATGGCTGCCGCGGCCGGCGCGCTGCGGCCAGCGCACCGCGCTGATCCGATGGCAGGAGCCAGGAGCCAGGTGCTTTTCCTGGTCTCCCATGGGGTGCAGGGCCCAAGCACCTGGGCCATCCTCCACTGCACTCCCTGGCCACAGCAGAGGGCTGGCCTGGAAGAGGGGCAACCGGGACAGAATCCGGCGCCCTGACCGGGACTAGAACCCGGTGTGCCGGCGCTGCTAGGCGGAGGATTAGCCTAGTGAGCCGCGGCGCCGGCCATGACCATAGTTTTTTTCCACCATTGTTATTTTTGAAAATTGAACTTATATGGGGCTGGCATTGTGGCACACCGGGTTAAGCTGCCATCTGCAATGCCTGCATCCCCTATGAGCACAAGTTTGAGTTCCGGTTTCTCCACTTCTGACCCATCTCCCTGCTAACATGCTTGGGGAAGCAGTGGAAGATGGCCCACATGCTTCCTGCTGTCCATGGGGGAGACCCAGATGGACTTCTGGCTCCCAGCATTGGCCTGGCCCAGCCCTGGCCATTGTGACATTTGGTAAGTGAACAAGCAGATGGAAGATGTCCCCTCTCTGCCGCTCCATCTGTCTGTCCGTCTGTCTCTGTGTGTCTCCCCTGACCACGTCACCCTGCTTTTGCAAAAAAGAAAATCTTTTAAAAAATAAAATTGTATTAAGTAGACCAGTTATTTTAAGAGAATCCCCATGGTTAAGACATTTTGTCAGGCCTAGATTGTACCAAGTCTGGGGTCCCAGGTTAAAGGGATGGGCGGTGTGATAGGGCAGCTAGTTAGACGTTTAGAAGCCTCTCTTTTATGCCCCCAGGTGCCATATCCCGCTTGCTTTAGTAGGCAACCTACTGGAGATGTGGGACCCCATCTCTGGAGATGACCATTCGGTCAGTAAGAGGCACCTGACAGGTGGTGGGGGCGGGCCTTCATACAGGGTGGAAGTGAACCCTCCTTCTGAGTGAGAACTCCTTGAGCATCCAGTAGCAGGAAATTGAAAGCCAGGGCAGGAGAGTGAGGCTCCTGCGTTATCGGTTTGCCTGGGGCCAGCCCTGAGCTAGGAGGACAAGAAGGGCATTTGCTTTGCTCACTATTCCATTCCTCCTTGTGGCCCCTGGGGAGGCTCATCAAGGTCCCCGTTCCTCTGCAGCCCAGCACTTCTCCTGCTTCCATTTTCCCTGCCTCTTCTCCCCGGAGGTGTTGAGAAAGTTTCGCGTAGGGAGTTGGCAAACAGCAGCCTGCAGACTGAATCCAGATACCGCCTGTGTTTGTAGATCAAGCTCTGTTGGAACTCAGTCCTGCGCGTTCACGGATGCTCGCCTACCGCTGCTTTTGGGTAGTTGGGGTAGAGACGGCACTCGACCCAAAGTATTCGCTATCTGACCCTGTAGGGAGGAAACGTCCAGACCTTGCTGTAGACTAGGAAGAGATTTGACACAGAATCCATTTGTTTCCCAGATTCCAACAGTTGGGGTTGTCATTATGGCTTTATTTTGTGCATGCTATGGTGGGGCGGGTGGAGGGAGGAGGTTTCTTTTTAAGCATTTGAAGGCTTGTGTAAGCTCTCAATGAAAACATGGGGAGGGCTGTGTGTTGTGATGCAGCAGGTCCCATCTCAGAGGGCCTGGGATGGAGTCTCACCTGTGCTTCCTGCTCATGCCCAGGATGATGGCCTAGGGTTCCTGTCACTCACTGGGAGACCCGGATGGACTTCCTGGCTCCTGGCTTCAGCCTGGCCCAGCCCTGGCTGTTGCAGGCATTTAGGGAGCGAACCAGAGGATGAGCAATCTTTCTCCTTCCCTCTCTCCCTTTCTCGCACTATCTCCCAATCTCTCTGACACTGTACCTTTCAAATAAATAAATTCTAGCAAATGAGAAATACGGGTGAGAGTGCAACCCCGCTAAGGGAAACAGGGAGCCCAGAAAAATGCAATTGCCTTCCGCTGGCTCGAGGCTGTCCTTGGGAAATTACCTTTGGAAGAGGGAACTGGTGTGAAGGCGCGAAATAGAGCAGGGAGAGAGAGAATTTCAGGGAGACTTCCCGGCAGAGCTAGTTTTCTCCTCCCCCACGCTCGGTGTGCAGAGGGTGGCAGAGCGGTGTTATTACGGAGCTCCATCAGACACTCCTTTAGGACAACTAAGCGATCAGGTGAAATGTGGTGCTTCAGATTGCTTGTGACCAAATTGTTGGTTTTTGACAAGAGTTCTCTCTAGGATCAGAAATTCCTGGCTGCCTCTCTCTGCTGCTCTTCCTGCCTTGGTCCTGTTTCCATGTCATCACAGCCACTCTTTTTCTGTAGCACCAGCCCCTCTCCCCTAACTGGAAGCTCCCCGGGGCAGGGCCGTGAGCCGGGAGCAGTTCCCTCCTGTATGGCTGGCAGCAGCGCATGTGGATAAGCTCTCAAATTGTGTCACGCCTGGACCACAGGGGGGTGCATTAATAGGTTGAAAACTGTAAACAAAAGTGATAAATAAGCAATCTAAGTAACAGAAACGTGAAAAGAGCCTTGAATAGCCTGGTAAAGCCAGCGATCCAGTCAGGAAAGCAGCAGGTGCGGTGAACTGAATAACACCCCTCCTCCCACAGCCCCAAAGGCACCTGTGCCAGGGGCCCTGGCTCCTGCAGGCGGAGCCTGCAGTGAGAGCAGACGTGCAGACTGTGAGATGGGGGTGATCCTGGATTACCTGGGTGAGCCCAGTGCAGTTGCAGGGTCCTTATTGGGGGCGGGATTAGAGGGACACAGGTGCAGGATCTAGGAGTGGCAGGAGGGAGGAAGAGGAAGAAACATAGCAATGCTATGCTGCTACTGAGAGAGATGGAGGGAGAGGCCACGCGCTAAGGAGGGCGGGCGACATCTTGAAGGTGGAGAGGGTAAACAAATGCATTCTCCCCAAGAGCTTCCAGAAGCAGCACCGTCCTGCCAACACGTTTATTTTCTTTTTCAAAGACTTATTGATTTATTTGAAAGGCACAGTTACAGGGAGAGACAGAGAGAGAGAAAGAGATCTTCTATCTACTGGTTCACTCCTCAAATGGTCACAATGGCTAGGGCTGGGGCAGGCCTGCATCAGGAGCCAGGAGCTTCATCCAGGTCTCACATATGGGTGCAAGGACCCAAGCACTTGGGCCATCTTCTGCTGCTTTCCCAGGAGCATGAGCAGGGAGCTGGTTCAGAAGCGGAGCAGCTGGGACTCGAATGGGTGCCCATAAAGGATGCTGAAGTCACAGGTGGTGGGTCAACCTGCTGCATCACAACACTGGTCCCTAACACCTTGATTTTAGCCAAGTGGAACCCACTGTAGCCCCTGACCTCCAGGACGGCCACATGATTAATTTGTGCCCCTGTGAGGAGCTCCATCTGTAGCACACTTCACAGCAACAAGGGGACACTTTTCCACTGGAAGCAAGGAATCGCATTGCCTGTGTTCTGGCACTGTGCTGAACGCCGTATGGTGGCATCTGATTTTCACGCACCAGCAGCCAATGGGGAAGGAATCATTGTTTCTACTTTATAAAGGAGGAGACTGAGGCTCTGAGAGGGGCATTGCAGAGCCGCCCTTCAACCCGGGTCTGTCTGACCCCAAAGTCAGTGTCCTTATCACAGGGCTAGCGCGCCCTAAGAAATCTCAGCCCTCGGGTTTTGCTCCAAAGCTGACGTGTACCACGGGGTGACCTCTCAATACCTCCCTGGGCACTGACTCACGGGGTGGTGGAAAGGCGGCAGGAAGGGACGCGGGCTCATCAGCTGTCGTCCCCACCTGGGTGAGCTCTCACCAGTCAGTCCCGTTTTCTCTTGGCCCCGATCTCTTGGTCTCTCTGGGCAGAAGAGCGTGGATGAGACATGTTTACTCCTCCGTTCATCTCTGAGGGACCTGGCATGCTACCCCCGGTTCATCCAGATCCTCGCACACAACGGGAGACACAGTCACCCCCTGTATGCATTCCTGCCCTCGGATTTTGAACAGTAAACCTAGATCTTTCCACTGGAGGCAAACTGCTTTAACATTCCAGCCACAAGGTGTTCAATTTAGAGGCAAACAGTGGATAGAAACCTTCACAAATAAACCCGTGACTGTGAAAACTTGGTATCTTACAGAAATGTATTTATCTTGTTAGTGTCCCTGGAGAATATTTGCATAGCAGGAAAAGGACCTTTTAACTCATTTCCTTATCTGGCCTCCTTACTGTAGAGAATTCTTCCCCCTGAAGGTGTATCTCCCTATTGAATCTGGCGTTTAGAGGAAATGTCATCAGGGCCTGTGATGAAAATTGAATTTTTCCAATGCCTAAGGATGACTTCCTTTAACTAACTTAGCAGACTCCCGACCCGGAGCGGATGCAGGCTGTCGGGCCGCTTTGAATCTGCCATTCCCTTCCAGCTTTCAAACTCTTCGACAGCTTCGCCTCCTTCTACCCTCTCCTTCTCTGCTTCCCCTGCCGGTCGGCAGCCTGGTCTTTATTCTGTGTTCATCTGCCTCTGTCTGGAATTGAAAGTCCCTAATCTTTTTCCTCTTGTGACTGCTTGGGGGCAGAGGTTTCAGAGTTGGGGAGCTTGGCAGTTCCTTTGCTCTTATTGATAACACAGGTCTCCGTTTCATCTAACACCTGGATTTCTCTGGATGTGTAGGGACATCTTGCCTTCTGCATAGTTCAGGGAATGTAAAAATGGAAGGGATGGCACTTTTTTTTTTAACCCCCAAGTGACCCAAACGTCTGCCTGTTTTAATAGTCACTTCTGATGCTGACCCAGGGAGATGTCAGTTCCTCCTAGGAGCGAATGTCAGGTGACGATGCAGGCCAGGGCCCCTGGCGGCATTCTGCCTTCAGACACAGAGCCTTGGGCAGACTTGGCACCATGCGGCTTTTTCTCAGCATTGAGGAAAAGGAGATTAGGGGGATCCCGTAACAGGATGGGGAGCTTCAAGTGTGGGGGTGGGCATCCTGAGATATTTACAAAGCATGCTTCTGTCCTAAAAGGAATCACTAAACCTTTAGACAAGTGTGTGGTCAAGCAGTTCATCTCATACATACTAGAAGTTACTACTTGCTTATTTAGTAACTTGAGTGCATAATCAGCAGTAAGTAAATAGATGGATGTAGATGCTGGGAGCCCTGCGCAGATGGTCAAATAGACAATGGATGAAAAGCTCACCCTTGGGGCTCAAGAAATAACTGGGAAGCATGACGCCCGCTCAGGTTTCCGGCTGAAAAGAGATTGTCCTAAAGGAAAAGTGCCCCTTTAATTTACCATCCAAACAACCAGGACACTGTTTATTAAGGTAAAACTTCTGTAGGGTAAACGTACAAATACTAAATGTACTTCTCTGTGTACTTTTGCATATCTATTCTTCCATGTAAGCAGCGCCCCAAAAAATACGTAAAAATTCTCAGCACCCTACAAAGGTTTGTTATGACTCTTTCTGGCCACTAGTCATTTTCCCCAAGCCTGCACAAAGGGAGCTGCTTTTCTGATTTCTAGCACTATAAATTAATGTTGCCTGCTTATGAACTTGGTCTAAATGAGATCATGTAACGTGTGCTGACAGTCTACTCGGCAGTGGCAAGAAAGGAGTGACTGTCAACAACGAGGCTGATCTCGGAAACACCACACCGAGTCAGATAGGTCTCTGAAAGCGAAAGGCTCACTGTTCACATCTGTGGGGACATCAGGCATGAAGGAGGGGCAACCTGGGGGCGCAGGGTGAGTGTCCACCTTACAGAAGACTGAAACCTCAAACCTCTACAAACGAGAAGTGTCTGGGAAACCCAGCTCATTTAACAAGTTCTTGAGTTGACAACTTGAGCTCCCATTCCTGCCAAGGTCGCTTGCCTTGGCCGTGACTCTGCCTTCTCCTTGGAGATTCACCTGTTAGGCCAGGGAGCAGCAGCGATGAGAGCTGGCATGAGCATGAGGCCCTTCGTGCTTTTGAAATATCTCCGGGGGCCCACCGCCTTTGCTCTCAACGCCTACAGAATCAATCCTGTGCAAGAGGCGCATTCCGAATGCCACTGTTTCTCACCTGCTCCCCCGCCCCTAGCAGAATGCAGGAATCATTAGCATTTGATGATCTTGTGTTTGGAGACTTCAATCTCTTGTACTTTGAAATTGAAATTCCTGAGCCTGCAAGGGACCCTGCGCTGCCAACTGACTTATTGAACTTTGTCCAGCTCCAGCAGCTCAGAAAGTCAATCTGCCCACTTGCTTCTTGCAACGCACGGCCCAGCAGAAAGGTCATATCCAGGCAATGTTTGTAAAACCCGGAGGTGTGGCCATTTCTCCTGTGTTTTCCCCGTGTCACAGAATACAATGACACTGATTTGCATGCCGGTTAACAAGGACCAGGCTGGTGGAGTGCCATGCCAGACTGGCCATGCCTGTACTTTACCTTTGAGACTGATGGCAGAGGGCCCCATTGTTCTTCCCGAAAACCATTTTCAAAACCCAAATAGGTGTAGAGTAACTCGCCCTGCACTCAGGACTTGCTCTAACCTCGTTTTCCCTTAGAGAATCTTTATGTGTTTCCTCTGCTTCACACCTTGCCAGTCTGTAAAGTCATACTAAAAGGTGAATATTAACAAAGTAACGGTAAGTGTTTAGCTTGGTGCCTGCTGTGTCCTAAGATTGTAATAAATGCTCGCAGTCAGTCCTTGGGATGGAAGGTGGAAAACCAAGGTCAGTTTCAATCTGCCTACAGCTTGGTGATCACCCTGTCTCCTCCCTCTCCATTCCATGACTGCGCTTGAACTTGGACTTCCATCTGCCCAGAATGCCATTTCAGCTCCTCCCATCTGGCCGGTTTCTGCTTTCCCCGTGAGACTCCTTCAGTACAAAGATTCGGCTTCTTCAAGGAGAGTGGAGGGGCTCCTCTGGTGGCCTGCAACTTGATAGGCATCTGCTCTGTGCGTGCCGAGCGATGCCTGCTATTTCCGTTCATGGGTCTTCCCCGACCAGGCGAGCTCTTGGAGATTCTGGCCTTGCTGGAAGGGGCTCTGAGCCTTCGCTGGATGAACCCAGGGTGTCACTCCCCCAGGCACAGCTAGAGCTCCCCTTGCTGGAAGCATCTCATCACCTGCCCTGGTTCTGTGATTGGGATCCATATTGGAAGCCCTTTTATCTTCTGTCTTTCCTGCTTGGCTTGTCTCTCTTCACTGACAGCCACACCCCTTGGTGCACCTCGGTTTCAGCTGATGTCTTCTTCTTGGGCCTCAAAGCAAAATTCATATTGGCTCAATAGCTTGTATATTTTTCTCAATGTCTTTAAAATGTGATGGCAGGCATTTGGTCCAGCAGTTAAGAGTTGGTTTAAATACCTGTGTCCCATACTGGAGATTCTGGGTTCAACACCCAGGACCTACTCCCGATTTCAGCTTCCTGCTAACGTGGACCCTGGGAGGCAATGGTGATGGCTCAAGGGGTTGGGTTCCTATTACCTATGTGGGAGACTGGGATTGAGTTCCCAGGTCCCAGATGCAAGTTTAACCAGCCCAAGTCATTGCAGACATTTGAAGAATTGAACCAGAGGATGGAGGCTCTGTCTGTCTGCCTACCTGCCTCTTAAATATTGTGGCATAGTGGGTAAAGCCTCCACCTGCGATGCTGGCTACCCATACAGGTGATGGTTCGAGTCCTGGCTGTTCTACTTCAGATCCAGCTCCTTGCTAATGTGCTTGGGAAAAGGTGGAGGATGGCCCAAATGCTTGGGCCCCTGCACCATCAGGAGATGAAGCTCCTGACTTGTGGCTTGAGCCTGGCCCTGCTCCAGCCTTTGTGGCCATTTGGGGAATGAACCAGTGGATGGAATATCTCTGTCTCTGCTCTCTCTGCGTTACTCTGAGTTTCATATAAATAAATGAATCTTTAAAAAAAGATGGAAAGATATTCCTATGCAACAGTAACAATAATATAATTTAATAACAATAGTAAATTATGTAATAATTGTATTTTATATAATTAAATAATGATAAGCACAATTTCTGATACATACACCAACCAATATCACAACAACCAATATAAATGATTCCACTGAATGTTCAAATCCAAGCACTGAAATACACCTGTCTTTCTGATAGATCTTTTGGCCTGGGACATAGTTATCATCACGTATGTGTGTGTGTGTGTGAGCGTGTGTGCTTGTGATTTATTTATTTATTTGAAAGTCAGAACAGAGGAGAGAGAATGAGGGAGAAACAGAGAGATCCTCCATCTGCAGGTTCATTCCCCAAATGGCTGCAATGGCTGGGGCTAGTCCGAGCTAAAGCCAGGAGCCTGGAACTCCATCTGGGTCTCCCACACAGGTGGCAGTTCTACTGCGTTCTCTGACTCATTAGCAGGGAGCTGGATCAGAAACAGCGCAGCTGGGACTGGAATGGGGGCTCTGACATAGGACGCTGGTGTCACAAGCAATGACGTAAGCCACTGTGCCATAATGCTGGCCCCCTCACTTGTCTGTTTCCTTCTGCAGTCGTAGTTGAGTCTCTCATGTATTAGCTCCTGCATATTTTTCTCTCTTAATGATGACTCTGTTTTACTAAACCTTATCTTTGGATAGTTTCTTGAATAAGGGTGCATTTTTTCATACTTTTATATCTGCAAATTTTATTTTCTCTTTTGACTTGATGGATGGTTAGGCAAGGTTTAGAAAGTTTAGTTGAAAATCATTTTTACTCAGAATTTTGGTGTGATGATGCACAGTCTTCCAGCATTTGATGTTTCTGTTGACATGTCTAATATTCTAATTCTTAGTGCTTTGTATGTGACATGTTTCTCCTTTCCCCACTTTTATCCCAGTCCTAAAATCTTTGAGTGACTCTGCTGGGTCCTTGATGTTCCGAAATGCATCTCTGAAATACATCTTGGTGTGGAAATCCTCCTTTCGCCCTCCTTTGTTCTCTTCTTTCTCCTGTTTCTTCCTTTTTTAGCTTAAGGTAGACACAGTTGACGTGAAAACACACATCCTTCAGTTTCAAAAAGTGTGCTTTGTTATGATTTTTGAACAATCCCCTCCTGTGTTTATTTCTGCGACCTCTGAAACATCTGTTATTTGGATATCAGACTTGTGATTTAAGAATACATATACTTAGGTTGTCTATTTCTTTGTCTTTTTAGTTTATATCCTGGAAATTTACTTGAATTTTTTCTCCACACACTTGACCTAAAAGTATCATAGGATTTTAGAAAGCTGTGGTTTGTGTTCTTTGATTCTGCTCCTACTCTAATTGTTTTTCTTGCTTCACCAGTGTGATGGCTCATCTCATCTTTTGGGGATGATCGCATTATTATTTTCATCTTATTGACTCTTCCTCATCTCTCCGGGTCCCTCTTACAGGGTCTTGCTCCTTCATATTGGAGGCATCCTTCTACGGTCGGGTGGTCTTTGAAGGGCAGCTCATATACTTAGGGGTGCATCAGAGATCTTTGTGTGCGTGAGGTGGAGAAGGTGGCCGCTGTCAGGTACATTTCGCTTGGATTGTCTGGTGGTGAATCCTGTTCATCAAAGGAGATCTGGAATTTCCTTCCCTGCGATTCTCCAGAAGCAAAGTGTTCGTTCTTCCTCCTGGGAAGGTAAAAGCCTGGTTGCTGCTGTGCTGGGACTGCAGACTTAGCCCTCAGCTGTGCCTGGCGTCCCGTACTGAGTGTCTCTGTTTACTTAGTGAGTCTTCAGTCTCTTGTGGTTCCTTTGAGAGTCTGGGGTGGAGTAGGGACGGGAACTAATCATTCCCTGTAGATTCCCTCTCCTGCCAGCCTTTATCTTCACTCCTTCCAGGACTGAGGAGGCTGAGGAAGGAGGTTAGATGCCAGTTTATTCGAGCGGGAAACCCTCATGGGCGTTAGGGGAGGCACTGGATGCTCAGAGATGAGTTTCCTCAGGCACATGGATTGTAACCCCTGCCATGTTGATCTCCACCTCCTGCTATCCTCTGTCCCATGGTCTGTGTCCTTCCGTTGACAACTTGTAAATGTTTTGCTGTCATTTGTCACCTCTTTCAAAGGGAAAGGAGGCATGTGTATGGCCAGTGGTCATTTTTTCCCACAAAAGACTTCAAAGTCCTCATCTTGCATCTTCGCACCTCTTGTGCCAGGCCTTCTCTGGGTGTTGGTCACTTTTATGATGATAAAAAATCTTCCACAAAGGTTTTTACTTCTCCAAAAGGACAAAACCTAGAGGACCTTGTGTAGGTGCAAGACAGGAGGCCTCATGGTGCTGCCTTTGCTCTTTATTTTTTGCTATTGAATAGTGTGATAAAAATCTGTTGAGTGGTGAGTGAGTCACCGAAGAAAGATTTCCTTGTTCAAAATGGTAGACAAAGCATATAAAGAAATAAAAACCTTGCTTGTTCAAAATAAATAGTTTAAAAAATGTATAAAAAATTTAAAAAGTGATACTGAGAGTTGATCTGTCCAAAAGCAGATAGCTGCTGTGTCCCTATGCAACAACAGTGGGCATTTACTGGGTCATCTATTAAGGCCCAGGACCAAGTAAAGTGCTACAGTTATCAATGACTAAGATAAATAACCTGTTAATTTTAATATAGTTTGCTGTCGAATATATGATTATATTTAGGCAGATATTTTTGTCTATGTAACATGTATATTATAAAAATATAGAAATATATACCATATACATCTGTGGGGAGCAACTCGGACTAGACTAAGTTACTGGAATTAAGACTTATTCTATGCATCTGCTCTCCCACAATATGGCGCTGAGAAGGGAGAAACAGCTGCCTCCAGTTCAACCAATAAACTGTAGGACCTACTCCTGATTGGAGGAGAGCAGCGTACTCGGCGTGTGGGTAGCAGAGTTGGGATTGGTGGAAGAGGACTATAAAGGAGGAGAGAGACAGCATGTACCAGGAACATCTGAGGGAACACTTGTGCAGCCCCCGAGAGAGCCGGCCGGCGGTGTGCCGCTCCCCCGCGGAAGTGGGGAAAGTGGCTAGGGGGAACCGCCCTTCCACGGAGGTGGAAGGGTCGGTAGCCAACCCGGGAAGAACCAGCAGCAAACCCGGGGAGGGCCGAGCAGACAAAAGAACAACGCAGGGTCCTGTGTCGTTCCTCCACGAAGACGGGGAGCGACATACAGCTATAAAGTTAAAAACAAAAAACCATAATTCTACCACATAAGGCTCACTGCTATTATTTTTAAGCAGAAGTAAACTAAGGATGTGGAACATTTTTAATTGAAAAGTAAAGACTTCTATCAACTCCTTCCCACAGTGTCTTTAAGTAGAGTAGTTACTATTAATAGGTTTTAGGTCTATGTATGTCTTCATCTATACAAGTAGAAACACTTTATATATAGGGTTTGGATTTCTCTTGTAGTTAAATCTGAGGGATCGTAACTTTTTTAAAAACTGCATGCATGTCACTCTATGTAGCACATTTTACTCTGTCTGCCTGAGAGATTCCTTCCACATTTTTACTGTTGCAGAACTACTGAAATAAGCATCCTGTAACTGTGCTTTGCATCAGGTGGAAACCCACCATGGGTTAGGAAAATGGCTTCAGTGGCTCTGCAGCTTGGTTAGGGTGTTGGTATCCAGAGTGCGTCCTCCCGTGCTGGTATTTAAACATAAGGCCAAAGTGAAAAGTTGCAAACTGCCTTCTTTTTTTTTCTTTTTTCTTTTTTCTTTTTCTTTTTCTTTTTTTTTTCTTTTTTTTTGACAGGCAGAGTGGACAGTGAGAGAGAGAGACAGAGAGAAAGGTCTTCCTTTGCCATTGGTTCACCCTCCAATGGCCGCCGCGGCCAGCGCACTGCTGCCAGCACACCGCGCTGATCCGATGACAGGAGCCAGGAGCCAGGTGCTTTTCCTGGTCTCCCTTGGGGTGCAGGGCCCAAGCACCTGGGCCATCCTCCACTGCACTCCCTGGCCACAGCAGAGAGCTGGCCTGGAAGAGGGGCAACCGGGACAGAATCCGGCGCCCCAACCGGGACTAGAACCCGGTGTGCCAGCGCAGCTAGGCGGAGGATTAGCCTAGTGAGCCGCGGCGCCGGCCTTCTTTTTTTATTTTTTCGACAGGCAGAGTGGACAGTGAGAGAGCGAGACAGAGAGAAAGGTCTTCCCTTGCTGTTGGTTCACCCTCCAATGGCCGCCACGGCTGGCACGCTGCTGCTGGCGCATTGCGCTGATCCGATGGCAGAAGCCAGGTGCTTCTCCTGGTCTCCCATGGGGTGCAGGGCCCAAGCACTTGGGCCATCCTCCACTGCACTCCCGGGCCACAGCAGAGAGCTGGCCTGGAAGAGGGGCAACCGGGACAGAATCCGGCGCCCCGACCAGGACTAGAACCTGGTGTGTCGGCGCCGCAGGTGGAGGATTAGCCTAGTGAGCCGCGACAAACAACCTTTTTTTTTTTTTTAACTTTTATTTAATGAATATAAATTTCCAAAGTACAGCTTATGGATTACAATGGCTTCCCCCCCCATAACGTCCCTCCCACCCGCAACCCTCCCCTTTCCCACTCCCTCTCCCCTTCCATTCATATCAAGATTCATTTTCGATTCTCTTTATCTACAGAAGATCAGTTTAGCATACATTAAGTAAAGATTTTAACAGTTTTCTCCCACACAGAACATAAAGTGAAAAATAATAGATGATTTTTTAAATGATGATGAAATCAGATCAGACCTATTGTCATGTTTTTTTTTTTTTACAGAAGATCAGTTTAGTATACATTAAGTAAAGATTTCAACAGTTTGCACCCACATAGAAACACAAAGTGAAATATACTGTTTGAGTACTCGTTATAGCATTAAATCTCAATGTACAGCACATTAAGGACAGAGATCCTACATGAGGAGTAAGTGCACAGTGACTCCTGTTGTTGACTTTACAAATTGACACTCCTGTTTATGGCATCAGTAATCTCCCCATGCTCCAGTCATGAGTTTCCAAGGCTATGGAAGCCCTCTGAGTTCTCCGACTCTTATCTTGTTTAGACAAGGTCATATTCAAAGTGGAGGTTCTCTCCTCCCTTCAGAGAAAGGTACCTCCTTCTTTGATGGCCCGTTCTTTCCACTGGGATCTCACTCACAGAGATCTTTCATTTAGGTGGTTTTTTTGTTTTTTTTTTTTTTTTTTTTTTTTTTTTTTTGGTTCCAGAGTGTCTTGGCTTTCCATGCCTGAAATACTCTCATGGGCTTTTCAGCCAGATCCGAATGCCTTTAGGGCTGATTCTGAGGCCAGAGTGCTGTTTAGGACATCTACCATTCTATGAGTCTGCTGAGTATCTCGCTTCCCATGTTGGATCACTCTCCCCTTTATTTATTCTATTGGTTAGTATTAGCTGGTACTAGACTTGTTTATGTCATCCCTTTGACTCTTAGTCCTTTCATTATGATCAATTGTGAACTGAAATTGATCACTTGGACTAGTGAGATGGCATTGGTACATGCCACCTTGATGGGATTGAATTGGAATCCCCTGGTATGTTTCTAACTCTGCCATTTGGGGCAAGTCAGCTTGAGCATGTCCCAAATTGTACATCTCTTCCCTCTCTTATTCCCACTCTTATGTTTAACAGGGATCACATTTCAGTTAAATTTCAACACTTAAGAATAACTGTGTATTCATTACAGACTTAAACCAGTCATATTAAGTAGAACAGACAAAAAAAAATACTAAGAGGGATAATGTATTAAGTCATTCATTAACAGTCAGGGCTATGCTGATCAAGTCACCGTTTCTCATAGTGTCCATTTCACTTCAACAGGTTTCCTTTTTGGTGTTCAGTCAGTTGTCACCAATCAGGGAGAACATATGATATTTGTCCCTTTGGGACTGGCTTATTTCACTCAGCATGATGTGTTCCAGATTCCTCCATTTTGTTGCAAATGACTGGATTTCATTGTTTCTTACTGCGGTATAGTATTCTAAAGAGTACATATCCCATAATTTCTTTATCCAGTCTACCATTGATGGGCATTTAGGTTGGTTCCAGGTCTTGGCTATTGTGAATTGTGCTGCAATAAACATTAGGGTGCAGACCGCTTTTTTGTTTGCCAATTTAAATTCCTTTGGGTAAATTCCAAGGAGTGGGATGGCTGGGTCGAATGGTAGGGTTATATTCAGGTTTCTGAGGAATCTCCAGACTGACTTCCATAGTGGCTTGACCAGTTTGCATTCCCACCAACAGTGGGTTAGTGTCCCTTTTTCCCCACATCCTCGCCAGCATCTGTTGTTGGTAGATTTCTGTATGTGAGCCATTCTAACCGGGGTGAGGTGAAACCTCATTGTGGTTTTGATTTGCATTTCCCTGATTGCTAGTGATCTTGAACATTTTTCATGTGCCTGTTGGCCATTTGGATTTCCTCTTTTGAAAAATGTCTATTGAGGTCCTTGGCCCATCTCTTAAGTGGGTTGTTTGTTTTGTTTTTGTGGAGTTTCTTGATCTCTTTGTAGATTCTGGTTGTTAACCCTTTATCTGTTGCATAGTTTGCAAATATTTTTTCCCATTCTGTCGGTTGTCTCTTCACTCTCCTGACTGTTTCTTTTGCAGTACAGAAACTTCTCAATTTGATGCAATCCCAATAGTTGATTTTGGCTTTGACTGCCTGTGCCTCCCGGGTCTTTTCCAGAAACTCTTTGCCTGTGCCAATATCTTGAAGGGTTTCTCCAATGTTCTCTAATAACTTGATGGTGTCAGGTCGTAGATTTAGGTCTTTAATCCATGTTGAGTGGATTTTTGTGTAAGGTGTAAGGTAGGGGTCTTGCTTCATGCTTCTGCACGTGGAAATCCAGTTTTCCCAGCACCATTTATTGAATAGAGTGTCCTTGCTCCAGGAATTGGTTTTAGATCCTTGATCAAATATAAGTTGGCTGTAGATGTTTGGGTTGATTTCTGGTGTTTCAATTCTGTTCCATTGGTCTATCCATCTGTTTCTGTACTTTGTTTTTGTTTTTTGGCTTTGTTTTTGTTGTACAAGATTGCTTTAGCTATTCGAGGTCTCTTTTGCCTCCATATGAATTTCAGCATCATTTTTTCTAGATCTGAAAAGAATGTCTTTGGTATCCTGATTGGAATTGCATTGAATCTATAAATTGCTTTTGGGAGAATGGACATTTTGATGATGTTGATTCTTCCAATCCATGAGCATGGAAGATATTTCCATTTCTTGGTATCCTCTTCTATTTATTTCTTTAAGATTTTGTAATTCTCATCGTAGAGATCTTTAACGTCCTTGATTAAGTTTATTCCAAGGTATTTGATTGTTTTTGTAGCTTTTGTGAATGGGATTGATCTTAGCACTTCTTTCTCAGCCGTGGCATTGCCTGTGTATACAAAGGCTGTTGATTTTTGTGCATTGATTTTATATCCTGCCACTTTGCCAAACTCCTCTATGAGTTCCAATAGTCTCTTAGTAGAGTTCTTTGGATCCTCTAAGTAAAGAATCATATCGTCTGCAAAGAGGGATAGTTTGACTTCTTCCTTCTCAATTTGTATTCCTTTAATTTCTTTTTCTTGTCTGATGGCTCTGGCTAAAACTTCCAGAACTATGTTAAATAGCAGTGGTGAGAGTGGGCATCCCTGTCTGGTGCCAGATCTCAGTGGAAATGCTTCCAACTTTTCCCCATTCAATAGGATGTTGGCCGTGGGTTTTTCATAAATTGCTTTGATTATATTGAGGAATGTTCCTTCTATACCCAATTTGCTTAGAGTTTTCATCACGAAAGGGTGTTGAATTTTATCGAATGCTTTCTCTGCATCAGTTGAGATAATCATATGATTTTTCTTTTGCAGTCTGTTAATGTGGTGAATCACATTGATTGATTTGCGAATGTTGAACCATCCCTGCATACCAGGGATAAATCCCACTTGGTCTGGGTGGATGATTTTTCTGATGTGTTGTTGTATTCTATTGGCGAGAATTTTATTGAGGATTTTTGCATCTATGTTCATCAGGGATATTGGTCTATAATTTTCTTTCAGTGCTGTGTCTTTCTCTGGCTTAGGGATTAAGGTGATGCTGGCTTTATAGAAAGAATTTGGGAGGATTCCCTCTTCTTCGATTGTTCTGAATAGTTTGAGAAGAAATGGGATTAGTTCTTCTTTAAATGTCTGGTAGAATTCAGCAGTGAATCCATCTGGTCCTGGGCTTTTCTTTGTTGGGAGGGCCTTTATTACTGTTTCAATTTCTGTTTCAGTTATGGGTCTATTTAGGTTTTCTATGTCTTCATGGTTCAATTTTGGTAGATTGCATGTGTCCAGGAATCTATCCATTTCTGATAGATTTTCCTGTTTGCTGGCATACAAGTCCTTGTAGTAATTTCTGATGATTCTTTTTATTTCTGTGGTGTCTGTTGTGACGTTTCCTTTTTCATCTCTGATTTTATTGATTTGGGTCTTTTCTCTTCTTTTTTTAGTTAGTTGGGCCAATGGGGTGTCAATTTTGTTATTTTTTCAAAAAACCAGCTTCTCGCTTGGCTGATTTTTTGTAATTTTTTTTGGATTCAACCCTGTTAATTTCTTCTCTGATTTTAATTATTTCTCTTCTCCTACTAGATTTGGGTTTGGTTTGCTGCAGTTTTTCTAGGTCCTTGAGATGCGCTGAAAGCTCATTTATTTGGTATCTTTCCAATTTCTTGATATAGGCACCTATTGCTATAAACTTGCCTCTCAATACTGCTTTTGCTGTATCCCATAAGTTTTGATATGTTGTGTTGTTATCCTCATTTACTTCTAGAAAGTTTTTGATTTCTCTTTTGATTTCTTGAATGACCCATTGTTCATTCAGGAGCATGTTGTTCAGTCTCCATGTGTTTGCATACTTTCTAGGGTTTCCTGAGTTGCTAATTTCCAGCTTCATTCCACTGTGGTCTGAGAAGCTGCATGGTATGATTCTAATTCTTTTAAATTTGCTGAGACTTGCTTTATGGCCTAGTATGTGATCAATCCTAGAGAAGGTTCCATGCACTAAACAGCCTTCTTTTTTAAGAACACTGAATACCCAGGGTGGAACTTAATTGTAAAAAAAAAATTTCGAGCCCCTCTCCTAAATTTTCTTTTAGCTTAGATATAACAAATTAGAAAAGTCAGTGGCATTTTTATATATCAAAAATGATCTTGCTGAGAAAGAACTTGTAAGAGCCATCTTCTTCATAACGGTGTGAAAAATTAAATGTCATAGGCTAAATTTAACCAAGAATGTGAAAGATCTGTGCATAAAAATCATAAGACCTAAAAAATGGAGAGACCTCCCATGTTCATGGATTGAAAAAATTAATCTTAAAAAAAAAGTTCACACTGCCCAAAGTGATTTTTAGATTCAATAAAATCCTCATCAAAATGCCAGTGACATCCTTCACAGAATTAGAAAAAACAATCTGAAAATTCGTATGGAAACACAAAAGATCCTGAATAGTCAAAGTGATCCTGAACAATAAAATAAAACAAAGCCATGGGTATCAGAATATCAGATTTTATGACACACTACACAAACAGCATAGTATTGCTGTCTGTAAAAGTAAACCCCTAGGTCAACAGCACAGAATAGATAATCCAGAAATAAATCCACGCATCTACAACGAAGTTCACTTTTTTAAAGATGCTAAAAACAATCCCTGGAGAATGGACAGTGGCTTCAGTCAGTGGTGCTGGGAAAATTGTATTTCTACATGTGGAAGTTTGAAACAAGATGCCTACCTCAGCCTCCATACAGAAATCAACTCAAAATCAATCAAAGATCTAAATGTAAAAACTAAGCTACTAGAAGACAACACAGGGGAAGCATTCTAAGACATTGGCATAGGCAATGATTTTTTGAGTAATACCCCTAAAGCACATGCAATGAAGGCAAATGTAGACAAATGGGTTTATATCAAACTGAGAATCTTCTACACAGCCAAGGAAGCAGGCAACAGAATGAAAAGATGACTGACAGAATCAGAGAAAATATTTGAAAATTATGCATCTGATAAGGGATTAATATCCAGAATACACAAGGAGCTGAAGAAACTTAACAATAACAGAATAAACAATTTAGTTAAGAAATGGGCAAAGGATCTGAACAGATATTTTTCGACAGAAGTATAAATAGCCAAAAAACACATGAAAATTTAAAAGGATCAGGAAAAGCAAATAAAACACATGACATGGTATCCTTTCACTCCGCTTAGAATGGCTCTTATCTTTTGATAATGTTTTTGACTTTTTGTCAAAAAATGTCAAACGCTGGTGAAGATGCGGGGACAAGGGAAGCCCAGGACACTGTTGGTGGGAATGCAAATTAGTGTAGCTGCTATGAAGAACAGGATGGAGATTCCTCAAAAAAACTAAAAATACATCTACCACTAAACCCAACTATTGTACTTCCTGGAGTATAGCCAAAGGAAATGAAGGTAGAAGAACTGTCATGTTTTCCGTGGCACTATACACAGCAGTAAAGATAGAATTAACCTAGGCGTCCATTACTAGGCAAATGGAGAGAGAGAATGTGTGTCTATACGAGAACAGAATGTTACTCCACCATAAAAAAGATGCAATCGTGACATTTGGAACAAAATGGATAGAATTGGAGATCATTATGCTGAATGACATCAGCCAGGAAGACAAGTACCACCTATTTTCTCTCATGTGTGGATATGTATGCACAAATGTAGACAAATGGGTTTATATCAAACTGAATATATATGCATATACATGAATATATATAATTAATGTCTAGTCATATGCATGAATAGATACAGGAATGTGGGGATTCTATATATTTGGTATATAGGTATTTATAAATGCTTTCACCAAGTTATGCCCCTTTCAAAATAATAGATCCTTTTTCTTATTTTATGATCTTTATCATGAATCCTACATTGTATGATACTAATGTATCTATCTCTGCTTTAAAAATAGTACATAAAATCATATAGTGGTTACATGAGAACCAACGATGGCAAAATATTAAAAATTGTCAAACCTATGAGTGCTCATTGAATTCTTCTTTATACTTAGCTGTATTGTTTGAAATGTTTTAGAGTAAAGGTACAGAAACTTCCCCAAGGCCTCCTTTTAGTTAATACAGTGGATAATCGTCAGTGCCCCCTTGTGTAGTCAGAAGCCAGTAGCCAGGTGCATGCGCTGAGGTGGAGCTGCAAAGGCGGCAGCAAACAAGGAAAGTGGAGGCTGTGGGGCCCGGGAGTGTGCGGGGGAAGCAGACCAGCAGTGGGCAGTCCTGTAGAGGCATGGGTGTCGCGTTGGCATGCAGGAGCTGAGGGAGCTGGGGGCGCTCCTTCCCACAGTGCGCCCGAGCTGTGCGGCAAGGTGTCTGTCTCCCCGACCCATCTGTGAGCTCCGTGAGGTCAGTTGATGGGTTTGGTTATTTTCCATCTTAGCACTCAACAGGAGGGTCTGGCTTCCTGTGGACTGCCAGGCTGTGCTTGTTACAAGAAAACTGCATTGTTGTTTCCAAGGCTGGCTCAGCATCAGAACACCCAAATCACTGAGTTGAAATGAAACCACCACTTCTGGGCTTGACTCCAGCGCTCCTGACTCAGAGTCTCTAGGGACAAGTGTTGAGAATCAGTTTTGCAGACAAGACCGCTGGCTTGGTCCTGGGCTTCCTGCCCTTGTGGTCTGGGGCATAGAATCCATTGCTCTGTGCACCTTCATTGTATCCTCCTGGGTTCCCTGTGAGTGGCAAATGTGACTTACTCCCTAAGGAGGGGCCCTATCGTCACAATGTCCCAGCTGATTTTCCTCTGGTCAGAGACTTCCGGAGGATTTTGTAACCTTTTTCCAGGTGAAGCTGGGAAAGGTGTGTGTGTGTGTGTGTGTGTGTGTGCATGTGCTGTTTCCCAGGGATCCAGGCTGTGGACAGGCTGCAGCCTGGGTGAGCTTGGGTATTCTTCCCAGAAAGTCACATTCTTTCTGAGATATTTACAATGGCAGAGATAATGGGTTATTGATGAACCAATCAGCTGGGATGGCCCCTGGTGAATTAGCTGTTGGCCACTGGCCTGCCTGGGATAAGGAACTATTGCTGAGATCAGCAGCCGCTGGGAAAGGTCTAAATCACACCCCTGACTGCCTGCAAAGCCAGTAATCTCTGTTAAAGGTGCTACCATGGCCAATTCCTCATACAGGGAGGCAACTTATTTAATTTATAGTTAATTGAAGGCTGGAGCGGTGGAATCAGACAGATGGGGTTTCACTTCCAGCTTCTCTTTTCTCTCCTTGTTGTGTAACAAAATACAAGTTCTTTAACATTCCCCGATTTCACTCCTTTTTCTAGAAAATAATAATGTGGCTATCACTTTGCAGCATTGTTGCGAACAGTACATACATTGATGAGTGCAGAGTACTTTACAGTTTGCAAAGCACTTTTGCGTTTGTTATCTCACTGAAATCTCACCATGATCGCAGTTCTTTTTTTTTTTTTACACATAAATATTCAAGTTCAAAGAGTTTGAATGTCATACTCACCTCCATCTCCCCAAACACATGTTTTATCCATGAAGAGACAAATAGTGAGGACAAGTGATTTGCTGAAGGTCATTTGGTGGATAAATGGCCGGTTCAATAGCTGGCCTTAGGACTTATAGTACAATGCACACTAAGTGTGTCAGCTCTGCGGGTTTTAATTGAACAGATTTTTCTCTGTGTGTTTATCTAATGTGAGGGTTGCAGCATTGGCCCGGCAGCTCCACACTGCAGACCCTTGGCTGAGTAAACACGCAGCATTCCCCCAGTCTGACTCTCCGACTTGAGCTCGGGCATGCGGCTGGGTGTGACTAATAGGATGATGCGATGATGGTTCTGAGGCCAGGCCTTGCAAGCTTTTGTGCACCCTTCTGCCTTTGTCATTGCCGTGGGAATGGGTGTGGGAAGGCTGCTGGAGGATGAGACACATGCCCACGTACGTGGACGGTAAACACGGTGTTGTACCCCACTGACATGTGTTCATTGTGCTGGCTGATGCACTTGCTTCATTTCGTAGTGCCGTGTCCCTCACTCAGCTTGGGAGAGCCACACTTTCTGTCGTTCCCTTGAGCAAGCTAAGCTCGTTCTCCCCTTTGTGCACTTGGAAATGGGCTCTTTGACCTGGAGGGTTCCCCTCCTCACTATTTCTGCAAGCCCTTTTTTTTTTCTTTTCCTTGTAACCCCAGCTTAAATATTACCTTCCAGAGAGAACTTCCTTGTCCATTCTGTCTGGACTAGGAGATTCTACACAGTCCCTATTGTAGGATATTCTTCTTCCATCACAGCTTGGTTATAATTTATAATTATACAATAACCCTTTGGCTTACTAAGGTCCACCATGACAGAGTTGGTGACCGGATGTTTTATTTGCCGCTCTGTTCTTAGCACCCAGCCCAGGGCCTGGGTCAGCACATGCTGTCAGCACAGACAGACAGAGGAATGAATGAATCAGTAGATCAAGATTTCAACTTTTCACTCCTTCCTCTCTGTTGTCAGTGCTGTAGCTATGACTTCATTGGCGGTTTAGGGCTTATCTGTCTGGGAGTACCCTATCTGAAATGCATGATTCTCTGATAATGTTTTTGTCTGTTTAGCCAGGATATTTTTCTTTTATCAGTTTACACTCAAGTGATGGCTCAGTTCTTCTAAGGATTAGCTGACAGCTGAGGAAAGTCCAGGGAAGCAGCTGGGAGTAGATCAGAACACAGTGGAGAAGAAAGGCCGTCTGCGGCGGTGGCAGGGACTGGCGTGGGTTCTGTGTGGGGGCGATTCCGGCTTCTGTTGCCAGCTATCGCTGCAGCCACTGATTGACACCTGGGGTCTCCAGCTGTATTCTGGAAGACAACACTTTGATGGGGGATAATCTACGCCTTCTTGCAGAAATGCATCTCACCCTGGACCCATAGCCATGGCCCTGTAGAACCTAGAATTCACCTGCTTGGAATCTTGTTGCCCAAGATGCTCGACCAGAGTGTCCACCCTCAGTGGACGCCCAGCAGGGTCACAGCCTGGGAAACCAGCCATTTCAAGTTTCACGTTACACAAGGACAGACTCCGGCAAGGTGGATGCTTCAAATGCTGAAGTCAGAATCCTGAGCAGACAAGCCTGAGAGCCTTAGCATGGGGTTGGGGCAGGGAGGTGGGAAGATCAGATACAGAGAATGCAAAAATCGATGTGAAAATTTAGTCTTTCTGTAGCAGAACCCGGGACATATCTACCAAAATAGGCCAGTGCTCCCCACATTTATATGGCTCTTGGGAAGGAAAGGAAGAAAGAGGATTTAAAAAATCACAGATTGTACTCACTGCCCTGGTTATGTGGAACATTGCCTTAAATGACCACAATTTCTATTTTTTTTTAAGATTTATTTTATTTATTTGAAAGACAGAGATACAAAAAGGTAGGGACAGAGAGGGAGTTCTTCCCTCCACTGGTTCATTCCCCAGATGGCTGCAACAGCCAGAGCTGCCCCAATCCAAAGGTAGGAGCCAGGAGCTTCTTCCAGGTCTCCCACATGGGTGCAAGAGCCCAAGGACTTGGGCCATCTCCTACTGCTTTCCCAGGCCATAGGAGAGAGCTGAATCGGAAGAGGAGTAGCCAGGACTAGAACCTGCGCGCATATGGGATGCCGGCGCTTCAGGCCAGGGCTTTAACTTGCTGTACCACATCACCGGCATAGATGGCCAGCAATTTCTAATGGAGAATGTCTAATGGGGCTGTAGCAGTCCCACAGTAGTAGTCTCTGAAGTGATCCCCTAAAGTGGTGTTGTGTGATATATTAGTACTGATTCCAGGGAGAGAAAGAGTTCTGTATGGAAGTAAATTATGAAAACACCACATACTTGGAATCTCAGAGAGTCACACATTTGCATATTAAAGGCTCTGAAAAATCCTGCAATTAAAAATCTCTTCGAAAATGTTTTTTTTCCTCCTAAATTTTCGTTTCTTTCTAAACTCACTTCACTATGGAGCTAATCAGCTTCCTTCTTTCCGTCCTTCCTAATGTGGTTGAATGCCAGTTAAAATATTCTGCAAGTCCCAGATTGCAAAGCACCGACCTTGGGAAATTTTATCCCACGTGGCATACTTTGTGATCAAAATAACAAAATCAGAAAGACATGAAATATTCATGCATTGAGCTCCTTCCACGGACCAATCACTGTGCTAAGCACTTTTCATTTATTGGAACTCAAGCCAACTTGTGAAGTTGGGGAATGTGAATTTTTTTTTGCAGATGAGGAAACTGAGGTTCGAAAAGGTTGAGTTTCTTGTCCAGGGACAGACATATTGGTGGCAAAATGGTGTGACAATTTCACACTCTAACTGTCTCCTCTCGAGTCTGCCCTTTTAGCTATCAAGATACCACGGTATAGAGACTAAGGTATTCTCCCATCACTGTCTGGACAGAAAACCATGATTTATGTTGTTTAAAAGATTATTAGTGACTGCACCTTTATGGTAGCTGAGATACGCTGGTCAAGGGATCTCATTATTTTTAGGAGATAGACAGGTTGAACCTGCCAATGGCGTCAAAATAGATCAAAATGGATCAACCTTGCTGGACCAGGAAGCTTGTACCTGGACAGTTTCCATCTGCTCCGTGATGTGCGCATGAACGTGGCTAATAATTATATCCTGGGGTTACAGAGTATGTGTAATTATATCTATTTACCAGTTAGTTTTCTTTCTGTAAGGGAAAGTATATACAACCTGCTGAGATTTTTGTGGCAAATAAATAGTGCTGTTCTTGACTGTGTTATAGATACGTATCCCAGCTCCCTCCCGATGGCTTCACGCAGCATAGGGTCGGCTCTGACCCTAGGTGTTAAGCCCTGCCAAATACCACTTAATCAGCCCTGCCCTGTTTAGGAAGGAAGTCATTCCTCCCACCTCTTGCTCGCCTTTCCTCTTTTCCGCATCTTGTTTAGGCACTGGAGTAGAAAATTCAAGCGTCTGGAGCCAGCCAGAATTAGTTTCCAGTTACATTTGTGATGCATTTGTGCCCTGTGCCAAGCACTTTCTTTGTATTGCCTCATTTTATTTCTCAATAACCCTGCACCTGTACAGCAGGTCCTTTTGTGACACCTCCATTCTTGTTTTGAAAAGAAAAGGTTGACTTGGAGGTACTTAAGTAACTTGGTGACCTCTGAAAGTCATTTGAAAGACTCCCTTTAGATAGAGCAGTGGTGTCTTGGTTATCTATTGCTAGCAAATCACCCTATTCTGCAGTAGCTTAAACAGCAGTGTAACTATAGCACTGTTAGAGTGGGTCAGGAATCCCGGTGTGGATTGCTTGGTGCCTTGTCTTGTGGCCTCTCGAAGTCTGCAATCCAGGTTTTGGCTGAGGCTACAGCCACAGCTGCAGATTTGACTGTAGGAAATCTACTTCCAAGCTCACTAATGTGGTAGTTGGTAATTCAGCTCCTTCTAGGCTGTCGGACTAAGCTCTCAGTTCCTCAAGAACTGCTGGCTCGAGGCCTCCCTCAGTTCCTTATCATGTACAGCACGCCCTGAAATATCTTAAAACGTGGTGTCTGGCTTCATTAGAACAAGCAAGAGACGAGACAGGAGAGAGAATACCAGCAAGAGAGAAGTCAGAATCTTTCATAACCTAATTATGGAAATGACATCTCAGCATCTTTGTCATATTCTATTAGAAGTAGGTCACTAGATATCGTCCACTGTCAAGTGGAGGGGATTACACAGCACCATGAAAAACAGGAGGTAGGAGTTTTTGGGAGCCATGCCCAGAGCTGCCTCCAGCAAGTGGTTAAGATCCTGGGTCTTGAAGCAGGATTTTCACAGCTTCATCACTTAGTCACTCGGTAAACTCAGAAAAGCTATGTCACTCCTCTCTTTACCTCAATTTTCTCATCTGTCTTATGTCTGATAATAATAGTCCCTACCTCCCGGGAGTTCTTAGGATTAAACAAGTAGAGAGATGTGAAGTATCTGGCAACAGTGCCAACTTCCTGCTGTAAGCCACTGCTGGCCAGGTGGCTGCAGAAGCGTGCTCACTTCCCAGGGAGCATCTGGAGAGGTGTAGAACAAAGGAAAGACCCCAGGGGCTCGAAATCGGAATTCCAGCACCCTGATTTGTTGTGGCACTTTGTATCCTTTTCTCTGGAACCCTGTGTGTTCATCTGCAAAACGAAGCAAACAGTTTTCATTTTTCTGTGCTAGTTCTGAGTGGGTGACTGGGGGTCTTGGAAGCTTTGTATCCAGGAAGACTTGAGTGGGGTTGGGGAGTCAGTTCTTCAGGCTCAGGAGAGCTGATTGGTGATGCCATGTTGGTAGCTTATGTCAGCCATGACCGAGGTACTTACGCCACAAACCAGGGCTCTCCCCTGCTCACTGAGAGCAGGCTGTTAAACCTTTCCAGCTGCACCACTCTTTTCCAAGCTCCATGGGAAAGGGGCGGGCATTTGCTGCACTACCTGCCAAGTCTCCTGGAAGAGGATGTGGAGCCACGAGTGACTAATGCATTTCTGCTCTCTCTGGTTGGCTGATTTCCTCACTGTGGATGGAGTTGCTGCAGTTTTAGGAGGAAAAAATTCTTGGGCAGGGAAAGCATCGCAAGCGTAGGCTTTGTTTCTGAAATTAAAAGCGTTTTCAAGCCTAGTTTAACATCTATTAACCATGTTCTTTTGTCTCTGTTTCATATAGTTGTCCAAGAAACTAATTGCTGAGTAATACCCACATAAGCTCATCGTAAGTATAGGTCTGTCTTTACCTCTCCTTGAGCAGACAGTATGCACATGTCTTAATACAAATTCCAAGGCATCATTGTGGACTCCGATCTTCTCAACCACCACAAGTAGTAGGTAGGGAATTGACTGTTTCCCCGATAATAATACCCCCCTTGCACACACACACACACCTCAGTGAGTTGAAGATCAGAGATTTCTGAGTTAAGATTTTTATCAGTAGCCACACAGAAACAAATGTTCAAGTTGCGACTAGGACTTGGTTCTTGTGACAGCCCTTGCGTTTTAAACATTTCACTAAGAAGGGAAACCACGGGATATGGTAGGGAGCAGGGGCCAGGAAGTATCAGGCCATCCTGGCTGTCCCTTCATGCAATTCTGATGGTCTCCAAAAGCAGAGAAATATGGCCACAATCATAACATGTTACCCACAGAGGAGCTAATGACATAATCATGGACCTTCTACAGTCAATTATTGCAATTACAGGAAGCCACTCTCTTGTCATATTTCATTTAGCACAAAACGGCACAGGGGAGGCAAGTGGCACCGAGGGTCCTGAGCCCACCGCTGCTGCCCCCGCTGGAGCAGGCATCTAAAAAGGAGAATGCCAACCCCAATAAAGGACTCCTCCAGAAGCCATTAGGCTGGGTGACATGTTCACTTAGGGTGACACATATTGATCATGTAAAACATGCACACTGTATAATATGATTAAACAAACTCCACCAGTTCCAGAGAGAGCCAGCTGAACTGTAGGTGGAGGCTGGCTGTGCAGGATGAGCTGCTGCAGCCCTGGCTGGGGCCTCCTCGCCCAGGCTGGGAGGCACAGCGCGTTTCTGCCATTGATCATTCATTTATTTGTTCCCTAACTCAGTCATTTGTTTATTCATTCAGCAGATATATACTGAGTGTCTGGTGTGGGAGGGCACTGTGGTAGGTGCTGAGGATAAAAATGATGAACGAGATACATAATTTCTCCCACTCCTATGAAGCTTGTAGTCTAGTGGAGAGATGCAGGTGTTAGCAAAGTGATCAGTGTTAACCAAAAACAGAAATACATGCTCAGAAAGAACAAGTCGTGGCTCAGGGACAGTATTTAACGGAGGTGTCTATCTAGGCAAGATCATGGGATAATCATCAAGTTCCTATTCATTGCATATCTACTGTATGTGGGTCCAATAGTTTCCCTACAATTCACAGCTTTGTGGAGCATCAAAATGTATGCCATAATAGGGTCTTTTTTTTTTTTTTTGACAGGCAGAGTGGACAGTGAGAAAGAGAGAGAGAGAGAGAGAGACAGAGAGAAAGTTCTTCCTTTGCCGTTGGTTCACCCTCCAATGGCCGCCGCGGCTGGCGCACTGCGCTGATCCGATGGCAGGAGCCAGGTACTTCTCCTGGTCTCCCATGGGGTGCAGGGCCCAAGCACCTGGGCCATCCTCCACTGCACTCCTGGGCCACAGCAGAGAGCTGGCCTGGAAGGGGGGCAACCGGGACAGAATCTGGCGCCCCGACTGGGACTAGAACCTGGTGTGCCGGCGCCGCAAGGTGGAGGATTAGCCTAGTGAGCCGCGGCGCCGGCCATAATAGGGTCTTGAAGATGCAATTAGTTCAGGATCTCCAGGTGATGTTGTACTGTATTTAGGCTGGGTCCTAAATTCAATAACTGCCATGCTTAGTGGCCTTATAAGAAGAGGAGACATGATAGACACTTCTGTAGAGATAGGGGAAAGAAGGCCAGGTAAGGACCAAAGCAGAGATTGAGGTGAGGCATCTTCAAGCCAAGGAGTGCCAGGATCCACCAGGAGCTTGTAAAGCAATGGAAGAGTTCTTCCCCAGAGCACTTGGAGCAGATTTCAGACAATGGACCTGCAGAACTGCAGGAGAATAAAGTCCTGTTGTTTGAGCCCACACTATGTTGTAACTTGTTACACAACCATGCACCTGCTACATGACTATAAGAAACTTTGCGAAGATTTACAGATGCAGGAAACCTTAGGCACAGCTTCTGCCTGCAAGTTGTTCAGAGTTTAGCTGGGATACAGGAAAGGAAACAGATCTCTAAAATTTTCTCTCATCAGGATAGATCTGTGGGCTGGGGGAGCACAGGGAGCGAGCCCTAGCACAGGCTATTCCATCACCAGTGCCTAGATATGGGCTGACTTGACACTTGCCACGTTGCCTGGGCATAGATTACATCCCAGTGGAACAGCCTCACTCCATAATTCATCTTTGTCATTCTTCATCAACCCCTGGCACTTCAGAACCTCTGATCGTAACCCATACCCTTCAGGACTTAGCGGTAGGGAGATGAAATTGATCAGACTTGGGTTTTGGATAGCAAAGCAGGGAAGGAGCTCAGATGTGTCTCAGGTCTCCTTTACTGGGGCCAGGGAGGATGGTCCTGACCTTTTGTGGAGTGGGGATACAGGAGTTTGGAGAGGCGTGCGCGCTTGACGCGATGGGGAGTCCAGATTAGGGTTTGCAAAATCTGAACTCTCTGGGAAATTAGCTGGTGATAGCCAGCAAGCTGTTTGCAAGATGAATCTGCAGGAAAGTCAGAGGACTGCACATCTTGATTTCCCTTGTGCTGATCCCTGATGAGTCACTTCTCTTTCAAACCCAAGCAAAGCTATTAGAATCCAGTTGCACTTAGGATAGTGGAATGGTTGGACTCAAACCTCGTATCGTCTATTACAGATTCTGTAGGCTCCATGAGAGTATAAAAGGAAGGGGTGTTGGCAGCCTGTGTTCATCCACCTGGCTCCTGACAGATATTTTGCCAGTGTGGATGGAGCCAGAAACTTGAAGAGATGCAGTAGCATCATCCTAGAGGTCTGGGAATTTTAACCTTTTAGAGATAACTTTATCTTCTTCAAGTGCTATCCATTTAACAGCTCTTTCTCAAACACAGATCTTCTGCATTTTGTGGAAAATATTGGCACTATTCTAAAGGTAGAGATGTCTTCTTCCAGGAAATGCTTAGTCTTGGCCTTTCCAAAGTGAAGTATAATTAGTCAAGAATTTATAAAAAAAAATTTTACCAGGTGATTTCAGGTTTTTTTTTGTTTGTTTTAGTTCACAGGAATAAAAACAACAACACAGAAAGTTGATGAATATGCACATCCGTGGATAGCAGAGATACGTTTGGAAGGGAAGGGTGGGGACTTTAACTCTGGAATATAAGAGATGGGGAAAAAAAAGTGGGGAGGGGTGAGCACACAAACTATAGAACCAGCCAAACCCTTAGCGGTGAATTTTCTTTCCATCTCGTGATCACTCAGGGGAGTGGCTATACCATTTGTGCCTCAGTTTCCTGTTCTGTAAAATGAGGACAATGAATAAGACCTCACCCCACTGGGCTGATGTGAGGATTATGGGAAACACAACTCCAAAGCCCCTCTCACAGAGACTGCCAGATGGTAGCTACTCAATAGATGTCAACTTTTCCTTAGATTAATAATCGTAATGATCACAATCATAACAATAGCACGCGTGGACTGAACACCTACTGGTTGCCAGGGAACACTCAGCTGTGTGCTATACTTGCATTACCTCATTGAATGCCAGTAGCAACCCCGTGGAATTAGTACTGTTTTTTCCCATTTTCAGGTATATAGAGGTAGTGGAGGAGGTGGAGGGAGGGAGGGAAGAGGGGAGAAAAAGAGAGAGAGATGGTTTGTCATTCATCTTAGTATTCCCAATGCCTAGAACAATGACTCAGCCTGGTGGAGCCCCATGGGGGTTGTTGAATCAATGATTGAATGAATACATAGAAAGATTGAATAAGGAACTAACCACAGGAGCCCCCAACCCTGCCAGGTTGGACTCCTCACTCATTGTGCACCTACACTTCTATCCATCAGAAGCCTGGGCATTTCTGGAAAACTCTGGATTTTTCTGCCCTCCAGGAGCTGAACCAGGAAGTCATGCACCCTCTCCTTTCTTTGTGGCTCTAATTACCTGCTCATTGGCATGCAAGGACCTCCCCAGCCCTGTTCCTGAGAGGGAGTGGAAATTCTGCAAGAATTGTACCCATTAAGGCCTTTTATGATCACCATTATGTAATAAAGAGCATCTGGAGCCTGAGAAATTATTGCAAGCTTTTATTTTGTTTTAAGTATAACTATCTCCTCACACCCTTCTTCCCTTGGGTGATTGCGAGAATAGTCGTAATTGTGCTGTTGCTTTCAGGTCAAAGCTTGGGGTGGACAGCACCCACCTCCATCCTCTTTCTTGTTTCAGAATCTACCTTCCCCACCCTGCAGCAGGTGCCTCCTGATAAGCTGACCTCATGCCCAGAATTGGGTGGGCCTGAGCGGTCTAGAGATAACCATGCGGGCTGGTTCTAGGTGATGCCATGCCTGCTAAGTCTGCAGGAGGTCTGAAGACTGACTCCTCCTCTCTGTTAAGAGAGAACCCCAAGAACAAAAGGTCTATTCCTCTGGATGCTGCCCTGTCTCGATGCTGTCCTTGGACCTGCTCAGCCAGCCTGAAAAGTAGTGCCGCAGAGATGTGGCTAGCACCTGGGTCTCCAGGGACATCACTGAGCTGCTGAACCACACCTGTTCTGCCGCTGGGCTTCCTGTCATGGAGGATAACAGATTTCTTTGTTCTTTGAGTCAGTTGCATCTGAGTTTCTAATCTTCACAGCTCAAAGTATGATTAAAGAGCCCCAAGAACACAGAAATCCCAGAGAGAGGACCAACTTCTAAAGACAAACTCATTTTCCAGATCCACAGAACAGAGCGGGGCTTCCTCAGTGGGTAGGTTCTCTCTCTTCAGAGTGCCCAAAAGTTTTGTGCCTAAAGGGAGTTCTGAACCCTAGAATCTGATGGAGAAGGAAGTTCGGAGGTGTTAGGAGAGTGCTTTGCAAAATAGAACTCTTGGGTGGGTGGCATCAGTATCTTCTGGATGGAGGTTTTTTTTTTTTTGTAAACTAAATATTCCCTGAGCAGCAATCAAGATTCCAATGTCAAAGGTTTGGGTACAACCTGGGATTTTATATTTTTAAATTCTGAATAACCCAAGAATCATTGATCTAAACCTGTATTTTTCCTCCCCAGTCCATCCCTTCTATCCACAAAATTCTTTTCTCCCCCAAATAAATCTTAACTAGAGCATTGGTATATAAAGCAGACAGAGTGGGGCTGGGTTGATGAAAGGGGGCTCAAAGATCTGTTTTGTGTCACAGTGCAGGGGACAAATCGGGGTGGGAGTGCTAAGGCATGGATGAGGAAGGCTTCTCTGAGAAGGTGATCTTACGCTGGGACCTGGGGTTGTGGAGCTGGGAGGAAAAGACCACACCCGGAATTGTGGATGCAACAGCGCTGCAACCAGAAAGAGCCAGCATACTTGAGTACTGGGCTGCACAGTGGCGTCATGGACTTCACTGTGTGCAGATTCTCTGTTGAAGACCATCCCTGAAGGTGACTGTATTGAGAGGTAGGGCTTTCAGCAGGAAATCAAGGTTAAGTGAAGCTATGAGGATGGGGGTCTCATCCAGTGGGGCTGGTGCTCTTGCAAGAAAGGAAAGAGTGATCTCTCCTTGACTACAACTAGCAAAGGCCCGGTAAGGACACAGTGGGAAGCTGCCACCTGCAAGCCAGGGAGACAGCCCTCAGCAGGGTCTGAGCGTGCCAGCACTGTGGCCTTGGGCTTCCATCCTCCAGAGCTGTGAGAACACAAATGTCTGTTGTTTAAACCAAACAATAGATGATATTTTGTTATGGTTGCTCAAGATAATTAGGACAAGCAACATAGCTTAAATGTCACGGGAGAGGCGGAGAGAAAAAAAAGGCACACACTAGCCCGCCCTGATTTCATCTACCAATTATTCATGTAGCATAATTCAAGACACTTTCTAACGGCTGGATCTGTGTGCTCACAACACCACAGTTTATCCAGGTTTTAGAAACTCAAAGATGTTGCTCAACTTGTCGAAGATCTGTTAGATTGTAAAGGACAAAGCTGAGTTTTGAATTTGATCTACTAAAAAAAAAAATTCCGACTGTTTCTATGGCACCAAGAAATTTTTTACTGGTGGAAAGAATCAACAATTTTTAGAGGAGGAAAAAAACCAAGGCCACCAAAAGGGGCATGATTGATAGCGTTGGTTATCTGAAAGAGATTTGTGTCAAAGATAGAGTGAATTGGCTTGGCTACGTGGTATACAACCGAACACAAGAAGTAATCACACTGGAAAGATTTCTCTTCCTTCTCCTCCACTTCCTTCCTCTTTTCTTTTAGTAGAATTGGAGAAGGAATACATTTTTAAAGGGTTGGAACGCATCTGATTTGGCCAGTGTAGAAGTCCCCAACTTCTTGGCGTGTAGCTTCCAGGGAAGAGTCAAGCAAGTGTCCTCCCCTCTTCCCAGGGACAGGGAAGGCCTGTGTTACCAGTCACAGAGAGGAGGGCGGGTACCGGAGCGAGTCTCATGGGTTCTTTTCCTCTGCTTAGTACAGAAATAAAAAGCTGAGAAACAATTTGCAAAGAGGCAGAAACTTTTATTCGATTGGCAAGTGGCAGAGAAAGCGTCGGGTCCGAGAGGAGACCAGGCAGAGTGCCTGAGCTGGCCACTGGCGTTGAGGAAGGGTCCCGGGTTTTTAAGGCATTACTCTCTGATCATTGGGTCATCCTACTGGGGGTGCCCGTTGGACAGGGGGTTTCACATACGCATGTTGATTGGCTCGGGGCTCATGGTGTTATGTATTTCTGCTAGGCCATCACAAAACACACCAAACACCAGAGTAAGGCAAAGGGCTTATTCGGGAAAACCCAGTAGGCTAGAGGGGAGGGACGAAGAAGGATAAGAGAGAGAAAGAGAGTATAAGAGAGAGAGAGAGAGAGAGAGACAGAGGAGAGGAGCTAGTGAGGAGAGAAGAGAAAGCAGAGAGAGAAGAGAGATGAGAGGAGAGCAGACGAGAAGAGCCAAGAGAGAGGAGCCAAGAGAGCACGTGTTCAGGAACAGGCCCTTTTAAAACTTTGCCGGAGGGCGGGCAGGGAAGCAGGAGCAGCGAATCCCATTAGGACAGGGGTGGAGCTTGACAACAGCAGTTGGGCCATGTGGCCACCTGGCTTCCAGCAGTGGTGGCGGGGGCTAGGGCCTAGGATGTAGATCAGGGTATAGATTGTGGCATAGATAAAACTGGGCCAGTTTCCTAACACATGGAGATAGTGGGGGTCTCCTGGAGACTGCCCATCTCCTGAGGGACTCAGACCCCTCTCCTCTGCTAGCTCTGGGTGAAAGATGGCAGCGGCCCTGCAGGTGTGATTTAAGGCTGCAAGGTCACACATGCAGCACCAGAAGCTACCAATGGGGGAGACGCCAGCTGGCCTGGATTCAGGCTTTCCAGCCACAGCTGACGACCTGCTTGTGAGGGACTTTCTACCTATGTCTGAAGGACCCAGACTCCCAGCCCCTCTGGCCGGCCTCAGTCTGGATGTAATTTTAGCAGCTCACGGACAGGATGGCTTAACAAAAAAACCAAACAGGACTAAGCCAACAACAAATTGTATGAACACCAAATTGTATTTAGGCAACAAATCTAGGGACAGCTTTCTTGAAATGTTTAGAGTTTGCTTGTATCTCTTTCTCTTCTTCTAATGCCTGAACATCTGGTACCATATTTGAGAGCACCTGAAAAGGGGACCTAAAGGCTGTGTGCTTTCTCTCTCTAATTTCTTAGTAGTTTTCCTATTAGAATGCTCACGATGACAAACGAGCCCCAGATGAACAACGTTCAGGAAGAGGGCCATACAGTGCAACAGTGGACCATCCATCAGGGCAGCCAGGGGACAGCTGGAATGTTTGGAGACCCTGCAAGAGCATCCAAACACCCCTGGTGCATAACTCAGGGGCTGCAAATCAGCCGTTTGTCACCGCTCCCATCTCCTATTAAAATACACAGACAGGAAAGGTCGAAGCAAAGTTCCTGAATATTAAAGGCTGCTGTTGGACGGACTGGTGCTGGAGCCAGAGATTGGCTGGCCATTCCAGTGCCCAGAGCTGTCCGATAGAGAGGCCTCCATTGCCCCTTCCTCAGCAAGTATTGGCCAAGTCACTGTCCCAAGGATATTCATTTGGCAAATGCCAAGACAGGGTTGAAATCCACTTTTTCCTGATTCTGAAATTTTCCCGTTTCCTTTCCTTTCTCGTGTCTGGAGACTCTGGGAGAAATGAGCCAATGGCCCCATGCTGGTAGGGAAGTCACTTCTCACTACTTAGATGTAACTCTGCTTTTGGTGTAGTGAACGTAGCAGATTTAGAACCACCTGTACTCAGATGTTTCCCAGTGAGCAGAGGTGATTGCATTTTTATGTTTTTCTAAGTACAATGAGCTGGCGACTGTAGAAAACCAGGAGAGAAAAATCAAGGGGCTCCAGTCTCCTTATTCTCAACTAAAGACAAAGCTGAGTATTAATTATCAGCCCAACTTCCAGCTATCTGTGGCCTGGAGCAGTCTTTGATAGTCCAAGCAACTACAACTCCAGGATGTGATGTGCGCTGGTACTAGGAGCGCCAAGAGCTGTGTTTTCACAGCCCAGAGTTTAGCCTCTGTGTACAAAACCTAGCAATTGTTTTGCGAATTCTGGATGTCTGTATCCTGTATACCACCTTCCTGGGATAGAAACTGCCTGTTTGCTTAAGTTGACAATCACAAGTTTCTTCACTTTATTTGGGTGGCAAAGGGTGAATCTTTTTCTTCTTCCAAAACAAAGAAGAGATTTAAATTTAAAGGAGCAAGCAAGCAGGATTTCTAAACACAGGGTCTTAATCAGAGGATTTACAGGTTTTTCCCTTAACTTTATTTTTAGGGATATCTTCTTTATGTGCAAATGTGCAGCTTATCTTCCAAGAAGGAGTGCAGTGTTACAAGCCACCCTGGGTTAGAACAATAACCCTTTTACAGGGGCTAATCCTACTCATAACAAAAGGGGGAACGTCAGAAAGCTGTTGACTTCAGATTTCAGATCCTGTGTAAATTAGTCCCCGAGTCTTCCCTAAGTGCAGGTTGAGAGGTAAGTTTTCAAATAGGCACAGCTGGTTAGAATCTGGGCACAGACAATTTTTACAGACGTGAAATCACACCGCTTGCTGAGATGCGTTAAGCTATCGTGTTCTCATCTGTAAAATGGAACAGTAATTGTTCCTTGTGGGCTTGCTGAACCGTCTGCAAGACAGCAGGTGTGTGAAATTCTTACCACATTGGGTGCAATGGCCGGAGCAGGGTTGATGGGAACCAGGAGCTTCTTCCACGTCTCCCATGCGGGTGCAGGGGCCCAAGGACTTGGACCGTCTTCTGCTGCTTTCCCAGGCCATGTTGTCATCCGGGTTCTTATCTCTCAAGGGGTGAGATGTTCTTAAAGGGTTAATGCAGGAGCCGCCTTTTGGAGAAAGCTTGTAGTACCAGCTGCTGCCAGAGAGGGGCAGCATATAGCCACCAGCTCCAATGGCCCCAGTTTGCTGACCAGAGCATGGTGCAGTAGAGCTCAAGAATTCAACCAGTAGGCTGGAGCCTCAGGAGAGCTGGCTAAGGACTCAGGGGTAGGACAGAAACAGCAGAACTAGGGCAGAAGCAAACATGCCATAAAGGAAGCTGGAATGTCTGTGGACTTAATAGCCCTCCTCCTACACACCCGCCACTCCCACTCCGAATCGCTCCTGGCATTCGTTCTCCAAGCCATTCCTTCATTCACTGACAAGCACACTGAATGCCCCTGTGGTAGCACTGACCTCGTCAAGGGGGCTGCACTGTCAGAGGCAGTACTGCAGGTTGGTGGCCGTAAAGTCCAGGGCCTGTGAGTGAATCCAGCGTTGGGGCAGAGGCCCACGCTGATCGTGCTGCACACTGACTGCTGGTGCAGATTCCGGGGAGCCCCCGGCTGCCTGCCTGCCTGCCTCTGGCGTGGCAAAGCAAGCACAGCTGAGTCCGGGGTCCCATCCCGCTAGGGTGGCTGTGCGTTTGTGTAGTTAGTACAACAATCTTCCAGGAGATGGCAGCAAGGAGCGATGTGGATGGGGCACCATTTTGGAGTTTAGAGCCGGGCAAGGACAGGCTCTTAGAAATGGGCCAGGACTGAGCATGGAATCCTTGGGGAGCAGCTGATGTGTGCCAGGAACCTGTCTGCCTTGGAGGATGCAACGTGGGCCCTGACGAGGCACGTCGTGGCCTCTGACAAGTAAGACTCAGCCTGACAGGAAGCTGTGAGGCCCAGGGCATTGAAACTGCACACAGAAGAGTGGACCCCAACCCATCCCCACCCCGTTTCTCAGCTCTGTGCCACCAATAAGCTGTGCAGAGATGAGCGTTATTTCCACATTTCATGTCATAGGTTGCATATTCTTTCATTAGAGGGTGGTGAGTAGGTCAACGGCAAGATAGTTTAACTTACTATTAACAGTTGCTGTATAGTTCAATTCCCTTAGCTTCAGAGTGAGTTTTCCTTGCTCTGTTTTGACTGCAGTTGATCAAAGAAAGAGTAGTAGACGCTGTTTGGGTGTGTGTGCAGAGGGAGCAGAAAATTTACAAGACAGATTAAATATCGAATGAATTTCTTTCTTTCCTTTTTATTGTGGTTAGTTTAAGGAAGGAGCTGTAAGCTGTTCAGTTATTTTAGAGAACTGGGGTTGTTTGTTACAGCAGCATAACTCATCTTACTGACCGATACACTTCCTTTCATGTCTTCTCCTTTTATTCTACCAGCTCCTTCTACTCTCCTTTGTTGCGGGTGGATGAGCGCTGGAGGTTGGCTCCCTCAGTCTTCCATTTCAGAAGTGATTACCTGGCCCCTAGTGACTAAATAAAACATTCTATCTTCAGGACCTCAATTCCTGGTTCAACAATAGGCAAATGGTCCAAGCCAGGAATGAGAATGAGCAGCGAGTTGAAGAAGCTGTCGTCTCTGGACAGAGGGGCATTTATTAAGCAGACAGCCTGTAGACCTAGAAGTGGTAGCAGCCATTTTTAGCACCCCTTGGGGAGAAGATCCCTGGGAATAAAGCCCACCACGAAAGCAAGAACTAAAATATGGCGAGGGACAGACGCATGGTGCTGTCCCTTAAGAATTCAGAGTAATCTCAAATTCCAGTTCCCAGTGACACTCATCAGTAGCCTATATTTTTGGCTAAGTTTCTTGTTATCTGCCATAGAAAAATCATACTATGGGAAGACACCTCAAAAAGTTCATGGAAAGGCGGAATTGAAAACTTGTTATTGTGATGCCGAAAAAATTTGTAATCCATGCATACAAGTGGTTTTTAGAAAAATTGATGAAAAACGCATACTGTGGAAAACACTGCATGGGTGTGACAGTGGAGTACAGAGAAGTTAATGTGCACAGGGTCACACAGAGGGAGTCTCAAGTTGGAGCCAAGACCATCAGATGCCAAAACCTTTGATGTTTTTCCTTCATGTATGTCTACTCGAGGAATTTATGGCAACCAATCTTGCCTCTTTCTAAGAGGCGGGATTGTTCTACACTGTTTTGACATCTTCTTGATCCATCCCTATCAAAGCCATGAGAGGGCGGAGCCGTGAGGTGTGCAGGAAGAGAGTCTCACTGGGGAGCTCAGCCTGGTGCCACACATCTGTCCCTTTCTAGCTCTGTGACATTTGCCTAGCCACCGAAGCACCCGGAGCCCTAGTTTCATCATTTGCGAAGTGGAGATAAGTTGGGAGGATTAAGCGTGAAAAGTTCCCAGTACATTGCCTGACAAGGAGCAGTGCTGGGGAAGCAGAAACTGTAGAGAGCAATGCACATACTTCTAACCCCAGCGATGCTTACGTCTTAGCCGTCGGGACCCTGTCTTGTGTGTCCACAGCCTGGTGTGCAGCACGGCTCCTGGTGCACAGTGCACGCTCAGCAGTATGTAGGAACATCTTTTCACTTCTTCAGCTAGCTTTTGTTGAGTTTTGAAGCTGGGACAATGCTGTCTATCAAGTGGGATTCTTCTTTTAAAAAAGATTTTTTATTTGCAAGAGAGGAAATCTTCCTTCTGCTGGTTCACTTCCCAAATAGTTGCAGTGTTTAGGGCTGGTCCAGGCTGAAGCCAGGAGCCAGGAATGCCATCTGGGTCTCCCACATGGGTGGTAAGAACCTAAACACTTGGGTGGTTTTACCCAGACCCAAGTACCTGGTGCTTTTCCAGGCACATTATCAGGGAACTGGATTGGAAGCTGAGTAGCTGGGACTTGAACTGGCACTCAGATGTGGAATTCTGGTGTTACAGGTGGCAGCTTAGCCTGTTGAGCCATCATGCCACAGCTTCCTCCATGTGAGATTTAAAAACAAAGATCTTATTTATTTGAAAATCAGAGTGAGAGGGAGGGGTGTTGAAGACAGAGGTATTCCATCTGCTGGTTCACTCCCCAAATGGCCACAATTGTTGGGGCATTTGCAGGTTGCTGGATTGGAAGCCGAGCAGGTGCAACCTGAACTGGTGCTCAGATGTGGGACACCTGTGTTTGCAGGTGGCGTCTTTAATTGCTGTGCCCCAGCACTGGCCCCTCCGTGTGGGATCCTTAAGATGAAGTGAGGTCCTTTGTGCCCAGGGATGAGAGGAAGGACTTGACACCTGGTATGTAAATTGACTTCAACTGGTTTTAAGCCATTGGCCATCAGCAGACCATTAGAGAAGACTTTTTTTTTAAAATCCAGTTCTCGCCCCCTTCCCTGTGGGGAGCAACCCGGACTGGACTAAGTTACTGGAATTAAGACTTATTCTATGCATCTGCTCTCCCACAATATGGCGCTGAGAAGGGAGTAACAACTTCTACACAGCTGCCTCTCGCCAATTTGATTGACTGAGCTGCAGGAGCTGATCTTGCTCCTGATTGGAGGAGAGCAGTGTACTCGGCTTGTGGGTAGCAGAGTTGGGATTGGTGGAAGAGGACTATAAAGGAGGAGAGAGACAACATGCACCAGGAACATCTAAGAGGAACATCTATCTGAAGGAACACCTGTGCAGCCCCCGAGAGAGCCGGCTGGCGGTGTGCCGCTCCCCCGCGGAAGTGGGGAAAGTGGCCAGGGGGAACCGCCCTTCCACGGAGGTGGAAGGGTCGGTAGCCAACCCGGGAAGAACCAGCAGCAAACCCGGGAAGGGCCGAGCAGACAAAAGAACAGCGCAGGGTCCTGTGTCGTTCCTCCACGAAGAGGGGGAGCGACATAATGGTGCCGTGACTCGGATAGGAAACCTAGGAGGGAAGAAGCGGGAAGAAGTGGGAAAATACCGGAGAGAGAGACTAGCAAAGAGCCTAGGGAAAGCCGGATGGAAAATGTGCCAGAAGAAGCTATCGAAAGCCTAGGCATAGACTCGGATATGGACTGTGGGAAAGAAGTTAGGATTGAAAGCGAAAGTGAAAGCTTTCATAGACTCGGATGCGGACTATGGCGGGGAAGCTAGGAGATTGAAAGCGAAAGTGAAACCTGGAGGAGGCTTGGACTCGGATGCGGACTATGGGGAGAGGCCAGGAGAAATGAGAGGGGAATATTGTTGGAAGAAAAGTTAGGAAACATACCGGGTAGAGAAAAATGTTAGGGAAATTGAAGCCGCGGGGGCAGGCCGAGGTGGAGACGTAAGCCAGCTTGGAATTCTTCAAGTCAGCCCGGGGAGCAAAAGGCGAAAATCTGGAACCAGAGGCAGAGACGTGGGCCGCCAGATTGGAATTCGCCAGGTTAGCCCGGGGAACTTGGACTGAATGCCAGTGGCGGAAACGTGAGCTATGCTGTGTGACTCGCAGAGGCCGCTGCGTGCAGAGAGAGCACGGGGCGCAAATAGATAGGGAACGTGGGGCTGGCGCGGAGGCCGTGGTGCGGGCGCGAAGGGGCGCGGAGACCGCGGAGCGTGCACGCAGAGCCGGGAACCCACCGCGGGGCGGGCGCCGGGAAGCCGCACAGATGAGAGAAGCGCGGGCTGAAGCGGCACAGAGCGGAGAAGCCGCCGCGGGGTGAGGTGCAGAGAAGCAGCCTCGGGGCGGGCGCCAGGATGCCGCAGGGATAAGAGAAACAGAAGTTTAGAAGTAAAATGAGAGAAATAAGAATGCTGGTAGATAGAAGTAAAATAGGAGAAATAGGAATGCCTGGAGATAGAGAAACAGAAAAATAAGGCCTCCCCACAACACGGCAATGAGAGAGCTTGGATTCGGTCTGCCTGATTAGTAAGACGATAAGCACCTGTGGGCAGCTGCAGGTCACTGAAGACAGGCACGTTATCAACACCAGTAAGTCTCCCCACAAGACGGCAATGAGAGGGCTTGGATTCGGTTTGCCTGACTGGTAGGGCTTGTAAGCACCTGCAGGCAGTTCTAGCAGAGCAGAGCATGCGCTGCAGGGCACCGAACACAGGCACGCATCAGCGCCTAAAAACCTCCTCACAACATGGTGAAGAGAGGACCCGGATTCGGTTTGCCTGATTGATAGGGCTTGTAAGCACCTGTGGGCAACTCTAGCAAGCAGAGCAGAGTGTGTGCCACGGGGCACCGAAGACAGGTGCATATCAACGCCAAAAAATAAAAAGAAAGGGGGATCTGTGGGGAGCAACCTTGACTAGACTAAGTTACTGGAATTAAGACTTATTCTATGCATCTGCTCTCCCACAATATGGCGCTGAGAAGGGAGTAACAACTTCTACGCAGCTGCCTCTCGCCAATTTGATTGACTGAGCTGCAGGAGCTGATCTTGCTCCTGATTGGAGGAGAGCAGTGTACTCGGCGTGTGGGTAGCAGAGTTGGTATTGGTGGAAGAGGACTATAAAGGAGGAGAGAGACAACATGCACCAGGAACATCTAAGAGGAACATCTATCTGAAGGAACACCTGTGCAGCCCCCGAGAGAGCTGGCTGGCGGTGTGCCGCTCCCCCACGGAAGTGGGGAAAGTGGCCAGGGGGAACCGCCCTTCCACGGAGGTGGAAGGGTCAGTAGCCAACCTGGGAAGAACCAGCAGCAAACCCAGGAAGGGTCGAGCAGACAAAAGAACAGCGCAGGGTCCTGTGTCATTCTTCCATGAAGAGGGGGAGTGACACTTCCCTCTCCTTTTTTCTGTGTCTTCCTCACTCTGAGCCCATCCAGAGATCTCTAGATGACCTCCAGTGGTAGCTGCCCTACCATGTGGATGCAGCATCCGAACTGTGCCAGAAGTGGGTGTGTGTCCATCAGGGCACAGGCAGAGTTGGGGAAGGTGTTGGGGGCAGGATGCATAGGGAGGAGGCCCTTCTTCCTGTCCAGTTCCCTTCTGCGTGGTGGTGGTGAGATGTTTAATTCCCAGCCCCTTCCCAATGGTGAGATCCCAGGTGTCGCGGTGCGCAGCACGCGCACAGAAGGGGACCTTTGATGAGGACACGCACCACTCACCCTCACGCAGACGCCACGACGTGGTGACTTTATTTCCACCCAGTCCAGGGACGCCGCTGAGGCCCGCAAGGCTGCGATTCGGAAATGGAAATGGATTTCACAGCTGCAAACTCTGAGATGACCCAATTTGTCTTTTCCATTTCTGCCTCCCCTCCTATAACTATGGAAATCTGCATGGGCATCTCAGTGATGGGTCACATAAAATATGCAACAGGACTTCGAGCTCAGATGTGAGAGCTGTGGAATTTAAGGGCAGCTGCTCAGGCGTTCCTGGGATGGCCGCGAGAGACACAGGCCGCTCCGTGGAGGGTAGCTGCAGGCCTCTGCTCCCTCTGACACAAAGGCCTTCTCCTTCCAAGACGCCTGTCCCAAAGACAAGAGCCGGAGAGGAGATCCACGCCCCCTTATCTTTTCCATCGAACCCGGGGCTACCCATCCTCCAAAGAATATCCCAGATGGTAAACGGAACAGAAGTTTGCACATAAATTCTCCCCGGGGAATTGGTGGTTGGTGATAGCAGGCCTAATGAAATTTTTTATTGTGGTTATTACATACAATTTGTACAGTATATCATGCACGGAAATTTCTTCTATTCCTATAAATCTGGAATTGCCAGCGTAAATGCCCAGGCTTACGAAATGCTGCAGAACACAATTACCTCTAGATACAAACTCTCTTTAGGACATAAAAATCGTCGCTACTGAGAAGACTGAATTGCACGGGCAATTTTGTAAATATTTGAGTGATATATTTCCTTTTGGATAAGTTTTCATAGCCTTGGAAAGCTGTCTCGTTTCTTAAATGCTTTTGTTGTTGTATTTTTTTTTTCCTGAGTATCGCTTCTGTCCTGATTGTTGTTTTCAATCATGCTTAGTAAATCAGACTATTGGGCAAATGTCATTTATAAAAGGCTCAGAACTGCACGGCCTTTGGCTGCCAGTAAGAGGATTGTCTTGATGGCACGTTTCTTAGAGATGCGAGAGCAAAGGAAAACAAGAGGAAGATTCGGGCACATCCTGCACGCTGGCCCCCATACAGTCAGTTTTCCAAGTTGGGAGTTGCAGACACTTGTTCCATTTTTAATGAGGGGCTGGTACTCGGCACGCTCTCCTCCATGCCCTGATCAATGAGAGGCGTCGTTCCTGGGTGCCCCGGGCTGCTCTGCACAGCGGCAGAACGACCAGTCACAGAAAGTTCCTGCATACTTTCTAGTTAGGCGTTATTATCAAGTATGATGGTGAAGGATGTTAGACCCCGGGATCGATTTTCTACAAGTTCTAATATTGGAGATAAGGAGTTCTTCCATCAGCTTCCAGCAAACAGAGAACGGAGACTGTTAAAACTCCTCATAACAGCTTCCCAGAGACGACAACAGTGATGGATTACAGACTGCTCTGCGAGTGAGGGCGCACGCTCACCGAGCAAAGAGAAAGTGTTCAGACAGAAGTCTCGCTAATGAAAGGGGAAATAAGCTCGCCCTTCCTCCCTTCCTCCCTTCCCTTCCTGCCTTCTCTTCCATTTTCCTTGACTCTCTCTCTCTCTCCCCCTCCCTTCTCTCCTGCCTCCCTGCTTCTCCCCCCCTCCTCTCTCTCCTCTCTCCCTCCTCTCTCTCTCTCTCTCCCTCCTCTCTCTCTCTCCTCTCTCCCTTCTCTCTCTCTCTTCTCTTCTCTCTCTCCCACCTCTCTCTCCCCCTCCTCTGTCTCTCTCTCCTCTCTCCCTTCTCTCTCTCCCTTCTCTCTCTCTCTCTCGCATCTCAGTTAATCCCTCGTATCAACCCATGTGTTCCTTACTATCATTCTGCCTTTTACAAACAAGGCAAATAAAGTCCAGAGAGACCGAGTCCCTTCCTTGCTCAAGCAGCCGGGATCTGAATCCAGTCAACGTGGATCTGGTCCCACCGGCATGCAGTTGTCCTGCTTTGCAGCTTCCTTTTCCCCATTTGCCCCAAGGGTTATGGAACAGCACAGAAGCGTGTTCCCCGGATGCTCCAGCGCCGTGAAATGGATGTTTGAGAAATGAAGAGAAGATTGATGCACTCTCCCCAGGCCAACATGAGAAATTATGTTTGTACTCCATGCATGGGAACCCAAAGAAGGAATTTTATTAAAGGCAGGTAAAGTGCTAGAGAGAGCTTGGGACCCCATAAGAGATGTTCAGAAAATGGGGACCAGAATTGCATTAAATAAATTGGGCAAAAGGCAAAAATAAAGAATATGAATTTGTATTTACCAAAGAGGTAAATATCCATTTAAAATGTCAAACAAGGGGACCAGGGTCATGAATCAAACTCGCACTCTGTGATGTGGGATGCAGGGGTCTTAACCATTAGGTTAAATGGCTACTCCCATGCACTTGGCTTTTACTTACTATTCTGTTGTTAGGAACGATGGGGATTTGGGTATGGGTAAGTTTTTGGTGCAGTGGCTGGGCCACGGCTTGGGACACCTACATCCCATGTCAGACCGTCTGTCTGGGTTCTGGTCCTGGCTCCGCTCTCTAGTCCAGATTCCTGCTGATGCACAACCTGGACACAGTTGTGATGGCTCAAGGTTTGTTCCCTGCGACCCACACGGGAGACCAAGATCAAGTTCTGACTCTTGGCTTTGGCCGGGCCCAGCCTTGTTGTTATGGGTGTTTGGGGAGTGAGCCAGCAGATGCAAGATCACTTTCTGCTCCTGTTTGTCTCTCTGCCTTTTAAATAAATGTATAAAGTAGAAATAAATAGTAAATTTTTCAAAAATTTAGAAAGATAAAGTAGAAATAAATAAACCTTTAAAACATTTGGAAACAGTATTCAACAACGGGAGAATGCTTGTATCAACACACATTGACACGTGTATAAACACGCATGCAGTATTTGGAAACATGAATTTTGAAGACTCAGGACATAAAGCTACATGCTAATGTAGTGTTAGGTGGGAAATACAGCCTGCAAAATCGCACAAGTCATATGGTTGTAATTGAATACAACTGAGAACGGAAGTGCATTAAAAAAGTAGGCGTGTGGGATTACAGGTGACTCACATCATCTGTGTTATATTTGTTGGTGTTGGTGTTTCCTCAGATTCCTGCCATGAACCTGTGTGAATACGTCAGGAAGAGAATGATTAATCCTCATACTGATGACGGGTTTAATTCTTGAGTACATGGTGGGTGGCATCTGGTATATATGGGTAAACGTAAAAGCAGGTGGTGAAGTGCCCTCCCACCCCCACTACCCCTTTCCGGTTGAGTGTATTTCTTGCTCTGGAAGAAGACACCGTTTTCTCTTTGGGGTCAGACCAGCTGATGCACCTGCATCACCTACACACCTGACTGTGAGATGCTATCTCCTGAAGTTGGGAAAGAATTGAAACTGGCCGTTAACACTGGCAGGGTGACATGTTTAATTAGCTTAATCAGCAATAAATAACGGTTCCTATTTGGGAGGCACTGTTTTCAGTGCCCCAGAATATTAATATATTTATCTGTCATAAAAATTCTATGAGGTTGTACAACGGTGCAACCACTGTGGAAAGCAGTTTAGAGTTCTGCAGGAACTTAAATGTGGAAGTTGCACCCTTAGGTACAGTGGCTCCTCCTCCTCTTATTTGCAAATTCTTCTATTTGTTGAAATTTATCTGTAATGCCCAAATCAATACTGCATAGATGTGCACACAGTTGCAAAAAACTGAGTTCCCTGATGCACAGGTCCCTAGCTCAGGTGGACCAAGGAGGCGATACTCTGCCTACCTGTTCCAGCTCAAGCAGAGATGACCTGGGTTTGCAGCCAGTCAGGGGCAGTTCAGAGAAGGGCAAGGAGCGCTGGCTCTGGGGTCAGGTGGGCAGGGTGAGGAGCCCCAGCCCTGGCACTCTTGGTGAGGTGGCCTCTGGCAAGTCACTCAGACACTCCTGAACCTTGCTTTTTCTTTCGCAAAATAAATAAAATAGAGTCTACTGGGATGAGCTTTTTCAGATTTAAGATTATAATCTGTGTGAGGTAGGTATATCTGTGCAAGGTTATTTCAGAAACTGTGTGGGCAAGTGGGATTGAAGGACAACTTTGTTTTGCTGCAACAGTTTTTGAAGGCCATGCAGTTTTTCATATTGTACACTCCCCATGAACTTTTTGAAGGCTCCAATTTCTCCTGGGAGCCAGGGTTCAGTGTTTGCTAATTCAGTGTTTGCTGTGACTTTATCAAACAAGGTCACTGGGAATAATCAATATTGACTGTAAATACCCAAAAGAATTGAAAAGAAGTATTAAAATACTTACCATGCATATTCATAGCAGCACTAGTCACAGAAGTTTAAAGATGGAAACCCAAATATTCATCGATAGATAAACAAAATGTGGCATATCCATGTCATGGAACATGACTGATTGATAAAAAGGAAGGTAGGATTAATATATGCTACAGTGTGGGTGAATCTCAAAAGCATTATGGCAAGTGAGAGAAGCCATATGCAAAAGGTAACATATTGCATAATTCTATCTTATAAAATAGTCAAATCAGTGGAGATGCAAAGTGGATTAGTGGTTGGCAGGTGCTGGGGCAGGGAAAAATGGAAAATGAGTAATGGGTACGGGATTTCCTTGTTGATGAAGATGTTTTGGAACTAGATAGAGTTCATGGTTACATAACATTCTGAACGTATTAAATGCCACTTAATTGTACATTTTAAAATACTGTATATTGCATGAACTGCATCTAAATAACCATATGCTTAGGGATGAATATTAGGCTGCTTTTACCAGGTTATTTGTTCAAGGCACCCAACTCTAAGTGGAGGAGTTTGTGTTTGAACCCAGCCTTCACACAGCATGTAATCAGTAGACACCACTTCCTTTCCCTTCTACCTCCTTGGCAAGCAAGAGCTTCCTAAGATTTCTCTGGACGTCTGCCTTGCCTTTTGTAGAGAGAACAAACACACGTATCTGTCCAGTTTCTCTTGTCTCTTGCTTAAAATTTCAGTTTGCTCCTCTTCTACCAGGAAAGGCTTTGCAAACCCACTCCACTGTGAAAACCAAGCATGCAGCAGGACACGTGGCATGGAACACAGGAGAACATCCATGACTGAAAAGTAATAATAAAACAAAAAAAAATTGTAGATGTCCAGACCTGCACTTTTGTAAATGATGTAGGGGAAGAGTAATGGGCCCGGGGAGAGAAGCCCGACTGCGTTCCCTTGGGTCCCGAAGATTTATCACCTACACAAGCAGGATGCTACAGAAAAGGAGGGCTGGTGACCACGGCAATAACTCACCAGCCAGCCATGCGGTCTGCTGCCCACTGATAGTCCCTGCAGATCCCCTGCAGCCGTCTGCTGGGCGGGGCCTCGCTCTGACAACCTGCCCCTTCTCCCACTCCAGGCTCGCTCTGTAGCTGAGGTTCATGTAGTGCACGGGGCATGGGCGAGGACCACGTTTCAATTGAAGATTTTTACCCTGGCTAGAAAAATGCATCCTATTTTATGGTGGCTGGGAAAGGCGAGGCAAAAGTAGGCCAACAAAATCAAACCCCACTTTTGACCTTTCCTAGAGGGGAAAAAGGGAGGGCACAGAGTGAGAGGGTTCTGAGGCTGAGTTTCGCTTTTGCAGGCATTTTTGATGCAGTTGGTGAAGTCTCTGAACTAGCCTTCATCTGAGATGTCCAGCTTCCGAGTGGTTTCTGAGACTGATAGAAAGCAATGAAGGGGATTTGTATTGTTTCAGGATAAACGTGATTGTAGTAGCAGAAACAAAGGTTTTCATTAAAAATACAATTGAAAATGAACGCACGGATGACAGAATGGAATCTGCTCTCCTTTCTCTCCCCTCCCTCCTACCCAAGTTCTTATAAAATGAGAACATTTTTCTTGTACCTGTATGCTAGTAAATATGGTAACTCAGTTTCTGATTTTCTGAATTCATTCATTTAATGTTTTAAAAAGATTTATTTATTTATTTGAAAGAGTTAGAGAGAGATGGCTGAATAGCTAGGGCTGGGCCAGGCCCAAGTACTTGGGCCATCTTCTGCTGCTTTCCCAGGCCATTAGCAGGGAGCTGGATGGGAAGTGGAGCAGCTGGGACTAGAGCCAGTGCCCAGATGGATGCCAGTGTCTCAGGCAGTGGCTTTACCCAGTCACCCAATGCTGGGCCCCATTCATTCAGTTTTGCCAAGTAACTCTCAGGAGCTCATTCCATATAATGGAGAATTATTCACAAAAGGAGGAAGCATTAATATATGCTATGTCAAATGAAAGAAGCCAGATACGAGAGGTAACATACCGCATAATTCTGTTGACACAATGGAGTTGTTCAGTCGCAGGGAACCACTGGGAACCAAGTTTTCAAGTCGGCTGACTGGCTGCCTTCTCCTTGGTTCTTGCGCCTGGGACCGGGGGGTGGGTGTCTCCTGCGTCCCAGTCCTGTGGCACCAGTGATGGTCATGTGCACTGATGGGGTTCCTGGAGTTTGAAGAGAGAAGATGAAATCCTTCACTGAGGATGGTGGAGGGTGGGGATACTCTGCCTTCACCAGAAACACTTTGAGGATTCTGCATAACTTCTGCTGTCTAACGTGGAATGATTTCTAACCAAACATACAGGCAGAGTCCCACTCCCAACACCCCCATGATGCAATCTGGGGAGCTGATGTCCCAAACGGATGACCCACCGTGATCAGTGTGGGAGGCTCCACCGAGCGAGTCGAATTCCCTCGGGATAGTTATCGCCTTTGTTTCTTAGATTCTTCACCCAAGCAGAACCAAAGATGTGAAAATACTCATTCCGGATGTTGACATTTGCTTTGGGCTCCTGAAAGCCATAGGTGTCTCTGAGGCCTGCATCAGAGCTGTGGTGTGAATTGAAGGAGCCGGGCAGCGTAGGGACATAGAGCAGTGACGAGGCACGTATGTGAGAGGTGGACAGCTCAGTCCTGTTCCTTCACAGCTGAATGAACTTGAACAAATAATCTTTCAGGACCTGAGTGCCCATCATGTGCTGAAGTGCAGGAATTTTGTGAGCAGGTTGTTCCATTGTTGACAGGTTAAAATTGGCCCAGGTCAGGATAATCACACCAAAGAAGCCAGCAAACACTATCAAGCAAGGCTCTTCCTCCTACCTCCTCCTGGAGAGCTGGTCTACCAGTCTACCACCTCTCAGCTCCTTCCTAAGTATTTTGGCAAGGATGGTAATCAGGTATCTTATGTAGAGGTCTCAGCTCAGTGTCTGACATCACTACTATATACAACAATACTTAAACAGTAACAATGTTACAAAGTGCTCTGAACAAAGCAAGTCCTCAAAGATTCTCAGTCTCTCCCATACCTATTAATTATCCTCATTTCTACCAAGAAATTTTAATGAATCTATGTAAAATGAAGACTCTACGGGGCCGATTTGTCTGCAAGTCTTTCTTTAGACCCTTAAAGTAGAAAATTCTTGTCTTCTCCTTGGCAGTAGTCTAGGGTAGACATTTGGACATCCATATAGCACAGAAACAGAAGCCAGGCACAATCCCCATTGTCACTTTCTCATCCCATTTGTTCTCCTTGGCTGCCACTACACCTGAGTGACTGGGGTTTCTCTTCTTGCCATCAACTGTCAACACCCATGGTGGCCCCCGGTAGGTACAAAGCACGATTTATCCACGAGCAGTGGCAGCATCATTGTTTATGAGATGATAACTGCTTCAGGTAGCAGCAAGTTCCAACATTAGCACAACAAAAGCTTTGAGCTGGACCATCTGTAGCCACGTGGACAATCTGGTGGGCTTGCCAAAGCCATTTATCCGTGTCGAGTGCATATCCACTCTGGCCAGTCCTCATGCTGAGCAGAAAGGAAATTTAAAGAAAGACCCATCATTTATCATTGTAGACAGCTGGGCTGGAGTGTGGGCAGAGAACATTTTTTTTTCCTTGAGAAAAACAAAGACCCTGAAGATGGCTAATGCTTGCTCAGCTCCAAGCTTCTTGCTAACTATAATCCTTCTAGCTTATACTTTTTCTTCTTGCTTTTCTAGACTGTAGAAGGAAAGTTGTGGCCTTGGATGCTTGTTTCCCTACCCCAAAATATCATGACCAGGTGGCACCTGGAATTGAGCTGGAGTGAGCGTGTTTATTAGTGCCTTCTGAAAGGGGATTGCAAAATGGAACCTTTGTTCCGTGTCAAGGAAATCACCTGCACCAGAGGCTGCTGACTTGGGCGTTCACAGACCTCAGTGTGCAGCCACGTTGAGTCTGCTGCTTTCTGGGTAAACTGGGACTTGGGAATTCTCCTCTCTGAACCTGGGCTTCGTGTTATGCACCATGGAGCATTGTCTGTGTAGACAAGGCTGTATTCAGGCTTTCATAGTCATCCTCTCCATGAAAAAACATGGGTTTTTAAAATATGAACACAAATATACTTACATATTAGCTCATTTTCTTTAACCTAAGCTTTATTCTCCCCTTCTGTTTTTAAAAGAAAACATTTCCACAGACTCTGAAAATTACTATGATCCCTAGGTACTGTGCCTGTTGTGCCTGATGGATAACGTGTGTGTGTGTGTGCATGTGAAGCACCTGACGTAGTTGTCTACAACAGAATAGCAAGGTGAACCAAAGTCTCTGTGAGCAAGATGCCACTTGGAATGCATGCATTCCACCTTGCAGTGTCTGGGTTTGTGGTCTGGCCCCACTTTTTTTTTTTTTTTTTTTTTTTGACAGGCAGAGTGGACAGTGAGAGAGAGAGAGAGAAAGGTCTTCCTTTTGCCGTTGGTTCACCCTCCATGACCGGCGCACTGTGCTGATCCGAAGGCAGGAGCCAGGTGCTTCTCCTGGTCTCCCATGGGGTACAGGGCCCAAGCACTGGGGCCACCCTCCACTGTCTTCCCGGGCCACAGCAGAGAGCTGGCCTGGAAGAGGAGCAACCGGGACAGAATCCGGCGCCCCGACCGGGACTAGAACCCAGTGTGCCTGCGCCGCATGGTGGAGGATTAGCCTAGTGAGCCGCGGCGCCGGCTTTGGCCCCACTTCTGATTCAGGCTTCTTACTGGAAAGCAGCAGATGATGGCGCAAGGAGTTGGGTCCCTGCCATCCAAACGGGATTCAGTTCCAGGCTCCAGCCTTGACCTGTCCTAGCCCTGACCATTGCCAGCATGTGGGGGAGTGGACCAGCAGATGGAAGGTCTCCTAGCTGCCTCTGTCTCTCTGCCTTTGAAATAAAATGAAACTAATAACAAAAAAATGTTGAAGTAGTGCTGCAAATCTAAACTCACATCCAGGAATTAGGATTTCTGCTTTAAAATCCCAATCCTCTGCTGCTTATAGCTGTGCGAGTTTGGAGAAGCTGCTTTATATGTGTATCCACATACATCTCTATATCACGTATCATGTGCAGGTATCTGAACTGTATCGACATGTCCAAAACACATTTGAAATGGTTAAGGTACCACTAGTCCTACTACCTACCTCCTCCACTACTCCAAAGGTTGGTTGTGAGGGCTGTTTGAGTTAATTCACATAAAACTCTTAAGTCAGCTGTTTGGAATCTAATAATTCTTTGCTAAATGTTAGCTCCTCCCTGGCTCATTCTGCTAATGGTCTTATTTATAGGACTGCAAGGCCATTGAGAAACAGTCGACATATGGTCAAGAGCAGAACCTCTGGGGTTAGAAGCCCATGAATAAGAAATAAATACCTGAGGAAACATCACTGCTGCACTGAGCTTCCAACCCAAGCCATTCTGCTCTGCAGTTTTTTTTTTTTTTAACCAAATCCCATGTAAATCACCAGTGTTGCACATATACAAAAATAGATGGTTAATGATGCATGAGCACATTTTATAGGAATCCACTTGACCTGCAGGGGATCAATTCCATGATTTGATTAAAAGCTGAACCTTTCAGAGTCCAGCTTTGGCCCCCATATTCACAGATAAGTCTCCAAAGCTGATAGGTCCTGGCATCCAAGAGTCAGCAAGGAAATGTGATCTTACAGCTTCTGCTTCCATGAGATGGAATATAGCCAGTCATGCCAATCATTTTTTGCATCATTTTTTTTTTTTGACAGGCAGAGTGGACAGTGAGAGAGACAGAGAGAAAGGTCTTCAATGGCCTTCTTCAATCAGTGCACCGCGCTGATCCAAAGCCAGGAGCCAGGTGCTTCTCCTGGTCTCCCATGGGGTGCAGGGCCCAAGCACTTGGGCCATCCTCCACTGCGCTCCCTGGCCACAGCAGAGAGCTGGCCTGGAAGAGAGGCAACAGGGACAGAATCCGGCGCCCCGACGGGGATTAGAACCTGGTGTGCCAGCGCCGCAAGGTGGAGGATTAGCCTAGTGAGCCGCGGCGCTGGCCTGCATCATTTTTGATAACTCTCATGTGCTCTTGGTCTGTTTTCTCATTGGTAAAATAGCAGAATTCATCTAAGGAAGCATGTTTGCAACTTTGCTTCTCAGACTGCAGGGGTTTCCAGTGGCTCCTGGGGAAGTCCAGCAGGCAAGACCCTGCATCTCACTTCTAGAAAATTCCACTGTCATCTCTCTAACCTTCTGGGTGTCAGAGAAGGTTTGGGTTGAACAAAGAGCTTCATGAGTAAAAAATGTATTGTGTGCAAAACACTGGGCTGCATGACATCTCCATTTAATATTAATTATTATATTTGTCTGAGATAAAATTGAATAAGAATATGCATAAGATGTCACATTCAAGCCACCAAAGAAAACCATCCAAGTAGAGGATCAAGGAATGTGCTTAGGAAAACACACATGAAGACTGCTTGATGTTTGGGTTGAGGGAGAGCTTGGCATGAGTTATAATCATGATGTTATCCCAAGAGAATAAGCCAGGGTAACTATCAGCTGCCACCATGCCCAGCACCACATGGGGCACAGCCTAAGAAAAAGAACCAGAAAGGTGGCTTCCTTCTCTACTTGGTTATGCCATACCCTGTGAATTCTGAACTTTAGGGGGGCAGCCAGGGGGATGATCTCTTCTGCATGCCATCCTGAAAGCCATTCTAAGTGGACTATTGAAGACCCAGCCATGAGACCAGGAGAGGAGAGTCAGCACTTGGTCACGAGACAGTTATCCTCATACACTGGAAGGTGCGTCAGGAGTAGAGACACAGTCAATCGATACAGAAAAGCATGTTTAGGTTTGCAGTCCTCAGACAAGTGTAGCAGTGGAGTGGGCTGCCTTGGAAAGCATGTCACAGAGGATGTGCAAACAGAAACGGGAGCGTGTCTGGGAAGGAAGCTGTCAATTAGCTCAGCATTCGGTCTGAGCACCGATTCTGTCCTATGCCTTGGAAGTGAATTAGAACCTGAGACTAAGCATGAATAAAGTTTTATAGCATGGTGTCAGGGTGCTTTTATATTTCCTGAATTATCTAATAAAAATGAAATAATCTGGGTTTAATACTGTATGTTTAACTTAGTTCTTCTAAGAACTTCTTTTTAAAAATAAGTGCATATGGGGGCGGCGCCATGGCTCACTTAGTTAATCCTCCATCTGCGGCGCCAGCATCTCATATGGGCACCGGGTTCTAGTCCCGGTTGCTCCTCTTCCAGGCCAGCTCTCTGCTGTGGTCTGGGAAGGCAGTGGAGGATGGCCCAAGTGCCTGGGCCCTGCACCCCATGGGAGACCAGGAGGAAGCACCTGGCTCCTGGCTTCGGATTGGCTTAGCTCCGGCTGTAGCAGCCATTTGGGGGGTGAACAAATGGAAGGAAGACATTTCTCTCTGCCTCTCTCTCTCTAACTCTTGCTGTCAAATAAATTTTAAAAAAAAGTACATGCGGGGGCCGACATTTAGCCTATGAAGATGCCCGTATCCCATATCAGGGTATTGGGGTTAGATTCCTGGCTCCAGCTCCCTGTCATGCAGTCATGGTACCTGTGAGTGGGTTCCTGTCCCCTACATGGAAGACCTAGATTGCATTCCCAGCTCCCTGCTCCAGCCTTAGCCCAGCCCCAGTCATTGTAGGCATTTGCACAGTGAGCCAACAGATGGACACGCTCCTTCTGCCTAGCTGTCTCTCTAGTACTCCAATAAACACATTTTAAAAAGCAAATAAAATAAATGCCCTGGTTTGTGGATGCATAAAAATCTAAATCTAAAAAAAATCAAATCCTTCACCATGGATACTGGTGAGAAGTCACAGTATGGAAGATTTTCCATTATTGGGTGAGATAGTTGGGCTTGACCATGTTATAGACCTACTAAGACTGAATTATATACACTGAAGTGAACAATATGGAAATTCTGTAGCACAGTTACAGGCACACTATATATATCCCATACAGTCATTCTTATCTGAATGCCATGATTACTATAGGGTATACCTTGGTGGTCAACTTTTTTTTTTTTGACAGGCAGAGTGGACAGTGAGAGAGAGAGAGAGATAGGTCTTCCTTTGCCATTGGTTCACCCTCCAATGGCTGCCGCGGCCGGCGCACCGCACTGATCCAAAGGCAGGAGCCAGGTGCTTCTCCTGGTCTCCCATGGGGTGCAGGGCCCAAGCACTTGGGCCATCCTCCACTGCACTCCCAGGCCACCCCAGAAAGCTGGTCTGGAAGAGGGGCAACCAGGACTAGAACCCGGTGTGCTGGTGCCACAGGTGGAGGATTAGCCTATTGAGCCAGGGCACTGGCCACGGTCAACTTTTAATGCATAAAAATTCAAATGTTCTATTTATCTGGGACGAAAGTTTGAAACTTACTCGCAGTTGCACAGTTTTGCCTCTGTGACTTGATGGGACATACAGATACACACATGCATACACGTGCACACTTACGCTTTCCTTACACTGTGGGAAAATACTCTGAAAAGAATCTTTCCTGCCATGATTTTTACTTTTGTTTGTGCAACATTCATCAAACAGGACGAGCTGAAGCAATTGCTACTTATAGATTTGTCCATTTTTTGGAAAACTTTTCTATTTGAACGGAGCTTTGGAAACGGACATTGGTATTTGAGCTCTGGTAGCAAATGACTCACAAATGACCTGCCTACTCACCTCTATTTTGGATCAACAAAATGGGAATAGGATCGGCCACTAGGTGGCAAACTCAAACTCTCCCAGCTCCTGCTGCAAACCACTGTTCAAATACACTGCCCAGAACAGGTACAGCACACACAAAAGGCGACCAACTAGAAGTGAAGTGCAGAGTGGGCGAAGTTGGATTGAATGATCCTGACCACTCCTGCCCAAGGACTTTGTTTCCTTGGTGAGGAAGCTGGGAAAGCATGCTCCAACTAATTCCATCCTAATTTACTCCTGCTTTCCATTGCACAGTGTGGGTTTGATTGTTGTTCTTGTTTTTTCTTCTTTTATGCAGAATGATAAATTAAAGGTCCCTTCCAGATCTTCCTACCTCCTAACGCATCTCACTAATGAGTCGAGGTTCCATTCAGGTTGCCACCGTGGGAGGATCAGGTGTCAGGCCACCTCCTCGAAGGTCACTTTAATTAACAAGTACTTTCCTCTGCTCAGGGGTGTGAGCCATCACAGATGTAGCCAGGGGCTTGAACACAGCTGAAATCAAAATGAATGTGTGTGCTGTCTTGGACAGATGAGACCCCAGCCTGCCACACCATAGCATGCGGAGTGACGGCTTTTCCTTTTGAAAGCAGCCACTCCCCATCATGAAGTTGGAAGACACCCATAAGCCTGTCCACTTTTGGCAGGTTTGAGGCGTCCAGATGTCCATCATGAAATGGGTTATTTAATGTATCTGTGGGCTGTTTGCAAAATGGGAAAGCCTCCATTTTTGCAAACATCAAGTGGGCAGGTGCCAAATTTGTTTGCCACCAACACCAACATGTACATGGGTATTAAGTGCCAATAAAGGGTCCTTTCTATTCAATCCAATGCAAATCCAACATTTGCATTTCAATTCATATCGACTTAATTCTATTTCCTGCACAGAAGGAGCCACATTAGGCCACCCTGCCAAACTGGTATCTCCTGAACCTCTTCCCTGTGGGGCAATTATCAAAATTATCCATCTCTGTATCACTTGGATGTAGAAAGATGCTGATCCTTACCCTCTTCGTCACTCATCATCACATCAGACTTTACTGAAAAGAACCAAAAAAAAACCCTGGTTTAGGTAAGGTGCCTTTAAGATGTGATTCTAGAGAAATCATTCATTTTGGACAGAAACCAAAGTATAGGCATTGTCAGGCTGCCAACACTAGATGCTTTACTCAAGCCCATCTCCATAAATCTATGGCTCTCAGCTGTGTGTGTGTGTGTGTGTGTGTGAGAGAGAGAGAGAGAGAGAGAGGGAGAGAGAGAGAGAATATGTGCAGGGGTGTATGAGATGTACATCTTTGAAAACATGTTTAAAACAATGGGTTCATTCCCCAGGAAAAATATGTGTATCATAAAAATGTGTGTGTGTGTGTACACACACACACATACTAAAAATAACAGTTTTTAGAAGGGGTTCATAGACCTTCCTGGTGTCTGCATTAAGGACCTGATCCATATGTTATGTTTGGCTCCGAGTACACTGAGCACTTTACTGAAATTTTAAAAAATGGTAACCCTCAGAATACTGATCTTCTGTCTTCATTCAGTGTGGAAGACAAGAGTTCATTCATCACATTTATGTAATTTAGACCAAGTATTATTAATGAAAGACACTTCCTTTAAAGGTCCTATTGGAGTAAGCAGGTACACTGTGTTACACAAATTGGAACGGATTGTTCTGATGAATGTATTGAATCAACATGTGACCCTCTGTAGGGTCTTCTGGGCTCGGACAAACTCTTGGACCCCTTGGGATATCATGACTGAGGGGCCTCTGAGGAACAGAACATGCCGTTCTGCATGCCTGCTTGCTACCCCAGCCTCTGCTCGGACCCCGAGTCTGAGAAGCCTGACCCCACCTTTCACAAACCACACTGTCTTCTGGTTGATACGCAGTTTGACCAATGTGGAAACTGGCCCTTACCCAAGTTCCATATCTGCTGGCCAGTTCTGCTCATCATTATTCTTGTCTGAGCCCCACAGAACGTGTCATCCACACCACTCAGGTTATTATTGTAATTGCTCACTGACCGTTTTTCCAGTTCCTTTACACATGGACCTACTGGGGGCATTTCCCTTCCTGCCCTCTGTCCCCAAAATACCTGGTGTTAATCTCATCCCCGTAACTGAGCCAATTTCAGATGAAGCTAGAAATTTATAAAAGACTCATGTCTAAGATCTTGTGGGCATTTTGAATGTTTCTCATTTTCGTTTTCCTCTCCAGCTTAACTGCAATCTAACAAGCCACATTTGGGGCATCACCACCTCCGGGAAGCTTTTCTTGATTTGCCTTTACTGGGTCAGCACAGACCTTGCTTGTTCACATGCCCTCTGCATCTATTTGTAGCACAGCGATTGCCACAGTGTTACCGCGATCTGTTTACACTTCTGTCCTCCACTGGACTGCGAGTTTGACTCAGAATTTTTTGTCTGGACAGAAACATTGTGCCTGATTTTCTTGAAACCCAAGTACACAGCACAATGCCTGATCCACAGTGGCTCTGGTGACCAGGAAAGCCATGGGAGAAAGTGTCCTGTTAGTTTTTTCTGCACTGCAAGGTCACAGTCATTGCCACCTCCTTTGTCCTCTCCCTTCTTCCAGGTTTGCACCTTCTGTCTGCAGTGAGCCAAGCTCTGCTGGTTAGTAACCTGCCTGGGACAGCTGGATTAGCTTCTTTGTCCTGGGTCATTTCTGTGTCCGAGGTGTGTTCCCAAGTCCCTTCCCCTGCCAGCCACGCCAGCTTCCTCCTGCTTCCATCACTACCCTGCCTCCGTTCTACCAGTTCTCCATCCGAGATAGTAGGTTTCACGTTTGCATTGGCCTCTGCTGCTTTGCTTTGCTTACTGATGCTCATGCATATTGCACATTGGCAGATCTGTGAGCTACTGATCTTTGTTTTCCATCATTCAGCACCCGATGCCTTTTGGGATGGACTCATCCACTCACTTGCTGACTGGGAAGTTTCTTGCCCTCTTTTCTCTTCTGTAGGGTGTGTTTGGAAGGGGGGGCCCTCCGTTTCTTGCAGGGCACACACAGGGTTCTCAAGCAGCCTGTCTATAAAGCACCTCCGTACAGCAGCTTAGACAGCCGGCGGCAGCACTCAAACATCAGCACCAGCAGGAACCACTGGAGCTACTCAGCGAGGAGAGTGGTGCGCAGTCTCCTTCCAGAGCTTCCCATTTGGGGTGCGTAGGAGAGCCAGGGCCTGCAAGTCCGATTCGCAGTCCCAGGTGGTGCTGAGGTCAGGTGTGTGGCTCGCAGGCTGTGAGTGTCACGGAGACCAGGACTGGCTTTTCCATCCTGAAGGGTAGGGCGTCAGTCTCCATAGTAGCTCTGTCTAAGAGCTGTCTTAGAAGACGGCAGGCACAGCTTGGAAACGTGGATTTCACTTGGGGGACGGCATGCATTCTGGCAAGGGCACCAATTTTGGAGAGACATTGGTGAGAATCCTAGCTAGGAAACATACTGGCCGTGTTGATGTGAGAATACCACTTACCCCTTTAAAATTATTTATTTTACTTATCTGAAAGGGAGAAAGAGGGAGGGAGAGGGGAGAGAGAGGGAGAGAAGGAGAGAATATGAACTGATTTCCATCCATTGGCTCACTCCCCAAATGCCCCTATTAGCTAGAGCTGGGCCAGTTTGAAGCCAGGAGCTGGGAACTCAATCTGGGGCTCCCACATGGGTGGCAGGCACCCAAGTACGTGGGCCATCATCCCCCTGCCTCCCGGGGTGCACATAAGCAGTAGCTGGAGTCAGGAGAGGAGCTGGGACTCGAACCCAAGCACTCTGATATGGGGCGTGGATGTCTCAAATGCACAAAATGCCTGCTCACACTGAACTTTTTATGGCATCAACGTCCTGCTATATAAATTGGTTTATTTTTCTAGTATTTTTAGGAACACAGAGATAGCATAAAAGAATAGCTTCCGTGGTGTCTGTTATGTAGTAGCTACTCTCTAAGTGGCAACTGCTATATTTCTATCATTATGGCTAATATCCCCTAAAATCGCAATGATCAGATCCTAGTCTGAAGTGAATCAGAAACAGGAAGATTTTCCAGAGTGGCCCCCCTGCACCCCCCCCCCCACTCCCTCCTGGCTGTGGCGTCTCTGTAAGTGTTAATGCTGAGATGAGAAGCCCCCTTCATGGTATTTTAAATACCATGGGAAGTCAGATTTTGACAGCTCCCGTGTGCACCAATGTGCTGAGCAGGAAGGCGGAGGCTCGCTCCCCGCCGCGTGGAGGTGTGCAAAGTGGCTGATGAGCCAGATATTGTTAAAGTTTCATAGGTGTGAGGCAGCCTCCGCTAATGAGAGTTTTAGGGAATTTCTCAAATCTAAAGTGAAGGGTGCCAAGAGTGGAACATGACCTTGGGGCTTTCCTGTACATGTTAACTAATATTACAAAGAACTCTCAGAAAACCCTGTGAAGTCAACTTCTGCCAGGGAACGGGGTGGGAGGGGGGACAGGTGAGGCTCCTTGGCCTGGGAACTGAGTTAATGATGACTGCTATAAATAGACCTGCTCCCAAGGCTGGGGCAGAAAATCATGGGTCGTGTGCTGCCAGCCAGAAATCGGGTCAAGGGTCCTCACCACAGGCTTTTATTTGGATACAAGAGAGCCAGCCAAGTGCATGGCAGCCAGGAGCTCCAGCCCCACCCCCCAAGCTCTTCCAAGGAGTCAAATCTGTCACAAGTGAACACACCCTGGGAGGGACCTTGACTCACAGAGCGTGGGTGGGCTTGGAGGGGAAACCAAGGCAACCTGCACACCTGCTATGTGTCAAACCCTGCGGTTGGCAGCTCATGTGGGCTGTTCCCATCCTCTGGTGGAGACTGGAAAAAGCATCCTGGTGCTAATTTTTTAAATGATTTATTCATTCTATTTGAGAGGAAGGGAGGGAGACAGGGAGAGAGAGAGAAAAAAAATGCCCGGGAACCAGGAACTCAATTAGGTGTTCCACATAGGCGGCAGGCACTCAAGTATCTGAGCCACCATTGCTACCTCTCTCGTTGTGTGTCAGCAGGAAGCTGGAATAGGGAGTGGAGCTGAGCCTCGAACCCAGGCATATGGGATGTGGGTATCGCAAGGGGCGTCTTAACTGCTGCTCTTAACACCTCCCCCTCGTCCCCATCTCAGAGGTGGTACAGCTGATATCTGGAGAAGCCAAGATGAGAAATATCCCAAAGTTCACATAAATGCTAACTGGTGGGCATGAGGCTTAAATGGAGCACTAGTCCTGGCCATCGTGAAAGAAATGAGAGCTGGCCCAGGATCCAAGAGGATTCAGAAGTAGAGCTGGGATTTGCACCGAGCTCAGACTCCCCTGGATGAGGTGGGGAGAATGCACAGGCACACACACACACGGTGCAGTGCACAGGAGACCCGGGTAGCAGCTGAAGAAAGGTTGTGGGTCACTGAATATGTGGCTGTGGCAGTAGAATCTTTTCCTCTAAACAAGGGATTGGTCATGGCAGAGCTTAGAGTCACATGGGAAATTGTGCTGTTGAGCAGAGAAACTGAGGCAGAAATGCAAGTGAATGGACTGGATCATTATGGGATTGGAGAAAAGAGTGTTAGTAAAAGAAGTGACTCCAGGTCACCAGCTCAGTGCCAGGCATTTGTCCAGGTTCACCAGATGCTGAATGTGAGAGATTCTGTGCCTTTCTAGACCCTGGTAGGAGTCACCATGGTGGCCGCCTGGTGCTTACCACAGTGCCTGGCTCAGCTTCTGTGTTCCTGCCCTGAGCCGACGCCTCACATCGTGTGGGAGGAGCTGAGAACTAGGCTTCCTATTTTTAAATAATTCATTTATTTATTTGCAAGGCAGAATGAGAGAGAATGAGAGAGGAAGGGAGGTAGTGTGGGAGGGAGGGGTCTTCCATCTACTGGTTCCCTCCCCAAATGGCTACAATGGCAGGGCCTGGGCCAGGTTGAAGCTCTGTGCAGGTCTCCCATGTGAATGGCAGGAGCCCAAGCACTTGAGCCGTCATCTGCTGTTTTCTCAGATGCATCAGCAGGGAGCTGGATTGGAAGCAGAGCAGCTGGGACTCCAGCCAGTACTCCAATAAAAAATTGCCAGCATCCCAAATGGTAGCTTAACCTGCTGTACCCACAACGCCCACCCCCTAGAAAGCTGAATTTTAAGATCCTATTCTGCAGCTTAATTCTGAGTCAGCTTTGAAGCAGCCCACCAACTTTTCTGCAGAGCTTATTCATCTGCAGATTTTATAAAAATCCCTTCCCTGTGTGTTCTGCAGGGAGTGCTACAATAAAGCCACATAGCCAAGCCCCCAAAAACCAATCGTCTGGGGTACAGCCCAAAGTGGTGGATCTTCAGCTTGAAACACCTGTGAAGTCTTAGACTCTATCTTAAAACACATCGCACATGTCCTGCATTCTGCTCCATATGTAGTCAAGCTTTATTAAACCTAACATTAAACCCAAATTGAGTACAGCAGATACCCTAAAAGATTCCTCCCCTGTAATTTCAGATGCCTCCTGGTACACTGCGTGCCCCAGTTTTAAAACCCTTTGAAAAGAATAAAGCTAAAAATAAAAGAAAACTATAAAGCACTGAACAAGTGCTAGGCATTCTTAGCATTCTTATTTATTAATAAATAATTGTTTTTAATAATTAATGCCAATCAAATCCACTTAAATGGCTCAAGTCCTTTAGGAATTAGAAGCAGTCTCAGAGCTGAAGAAAAACAACCAGGGAGAAAATCTCTCCTCCTGACTTGGGTGAATGCTTTTCCCCCTCTGGCACTGCTAGCATCTGGGCTGTGCTTCCTGTCCAGTGACACCTGATAGGACTAAGGACAGTGGCAACGGCAGCAAGAGGAAAACAGCGGCTGAACCGACACCTGCAAAGCTTTGCACTAAGGCTCTCACAAGCATCACGTCACAACAGAGCTGTATCCTGGGTATCTTGTGCAGTTTTCAGTAAGGGCACGGCCGCGCAGGGCAGTGAGTGGTTCTCCCAAGGGCACACAGGTAGAGGTGGAAGCAGGGCTGATGTGCAGTGGGAAAGCAGAGGTCTGCAAACGACATCCCATCCACAGGCCAACTGTGGGCCATCTCTCTGGCCATTGCATATTCTTGGCTGAAAAGAGACGTCGCAGCTCACCTCAACAACCATCATCTTCCCCCTCCCCCTCCCCCTCCCCCTCCCCTTCCCCCTCATCCAGTACCGTATTCGCCATTGCTGGACTTCAGGATACATGGCTCCTTCTCAAGTGAACTGCACCTCCCTCTTCCATGGCTAATCCCAGCGTAAGACTCCACGCAGAATGCGTGTGCTGTGTGTTTCTTGGAGGGGAGGCTCCCCTGTGAATCCCCAGTTGGATCTGTACACATCTCTCCAGGTTCCAGCATGTTTCTGTACCTGCTCCGGTTCTGATCCAGATCACTCCTTTGTGTAACTGTGTGTTTACATCTCAATGCTCTCACCAACCTGCAGACTCTGAGAGTGGATATTTCACTTTATCCATCCTGTTCCCTTGGCCCTTCGATTAGCACAGCAGCGGGTTGTGTGCACAGAGTGTGCATTTGGTTACAGATAACAGAAGTCTCGCCCAACAGTGACTTAGAACAAAGAAACATTTCATGTCAACTTAAGAGGAAGAGCAGAGAGAGACGGTGCCATGGTTCTGCTCTCAGCAATGCTAGTGACGACACAGACTTCTCCACTCCTGCCTTCTCTGTGGGGAAGTTTGCCTTCACCGGCACAAGGTGATGCCCCAGCTCTGGGCACCCCCACACCCTCACATGGTGACTCCCAAAGAGAGGAGCGAGAGAGATGCAGGGGTGCCTCAAAATGCTTTTCCACTCTTGGGCTTGTAAGTTTTGCTGGGGTTTATAGGCATTCAAAGCCGCTGCCAACTGATTTTTTTTTTTTTTTTTTTGTATTTTATCGGCCAGAATTTGATGATATGCCTTCTACCAAACCAGCCTTTGGCAAAATGGAACGCTTCAATGCTGATTGACTTATCATAGTGACTTCATCAGCAGAAGCAAGGAGAGTAGATGCTGTTTCTCTTTTATTTGAGAGAATGACAGGACCAGAGGTGTACAAAGAGAGATCCTATCTGCTTCCTCTCTGTCCAAATGCCTACAGCAGTCAAGACGTGCAGCCAGGAGTCAGATGATGGGGACAGCCGTCTCCCAGGGGTGCTTTGCCAGAAAGTGGGAGTCAAGAGTCCGAGTCGGGTATTGAACCCAGCAACTTTGGGGTAGGATGAGGATGTCGTAACCGGCATCCTGACTGCCGGGTCAAACACCTACAACCTCAGTTCACAGCCTCAGTTCACTCCAGAAATGTTGCATGGAGCAGGCAGTTAACAAGCAAAGAGTCACTGTCATTGATAAAAGATGGGGGCCTCTTGCCTGCTTTCACCAGGGGTCATTTTTCGAGTCAAAAGCAGGCGGGAAAAGCAGCGCTGCTGAGGTGTAAGGGAATGGAATGGAACAAAGCACCGCCAAGGTTACCTCCGACCTCGCTGAGGTCACCTTACTCTTTTTCAAGAGATTTGAGGTCTCTCCCACTCAATAATTTGCTTTTGAGGACCTACTATGCGCCATTCCTGTTTTCAGCCACAAACAGGACAGAACACCTCCCCTCACGATGAGCTTTGATGTGGATGAACAACAGGGAGAATCCTGGACGCTGAGGCTTGTGTCCTGTAATCCATTCATCTACGCATTCAACAGACTTAGTGTTAGCTGTGTTGGCGACTGAGCAGTAAAACAGGTGAGATTCCTGCCTCCACGAAGTTTACGTTCTGGTGGGGGAAGACAGGTGACAAAGATGTATGGAGACAGATAAGGAAATGGCATCTAGAAATGGATGTTATTAACAGGGTCAGGGATGGAAAGTGTGTGTTCTTGGGTGGGTGGCCCAAGATAGGCTCTCTGGAGGTGGGATCCGACCTGGGACCAGAGAGTTAGGAAGCATGCAGTTACATGACGGTGCATGTACGTGTGTGTTGCTCTGAGCCGTAGATGGACAGGAGGAGTTCAGACAGAATTGGCCTGTTCAAGGGGTGTCCAGGGGCCCTGATGCAGAGTGAGCAAACGGGAGAGTCCAGGCTTAAGGTGAGACTACAGGGGAAGGGAGGGGGGCTGCAACAGGACAAACACTGAGCCATAGCCATGCCAAGGAGGTTCTTCCAGATATGTTTTTGCTGCCGACACTTGTGCAAGCCTGAGCAACATGGATGAGAAATGCATAAAACGCTTCCAATAGCAGCTGTGGGGCTTGCTCCAGCACATTATTTGTTATTATGTTATTTGAATTGGAAGATGCAGCTCGCATGAGTACTGCTGTTTGCACAGCCTTATCTGCTTGGTATATCGCGGTCCTGCTTAATGCCGGCATCTCTGCAATCTTCCTGTGTTCTGCGGCTTCCCGAGAGAAGCTCCATCGTGGATTCAATAAAGCTGGCAATAAAGCCCATATTAATAATGTATGCAGAGCTATATATGTCTATTTATATGGAGCAGAATTGCAGTCCAAATGCATCCCTTCTCTCTCCTCAGATGAATGTAAGTGGCCCGAACTATGTTAGATGAGGTTTCTCTCCCAACCTGACACCCCTCTCACCACACTGCATATTAAGAGCCGAGCTAAGTGCTGTGCCATCCCTGGGACCATTGCCTATACATTGCCCCTTGGATCTGGGACGATTATTTATGCAGGAAATAGGAGATAAAGCATGTCTGGAAAAATGCTATGATTCACCACTGAAAAGAGGAATAAGTAACTGGGAAACCACATAAATAAGGAGACGGATATGCTGTCTTGGAAGACATGCTTTTATGAGAAAAGCCCAGGGAAGCAGCAGAATGCAAGAAAAGAAGGCATCTCATCTGTGATATGAACCTACTATGTGTCAGAGAATACACCATGTGCTTGGATATATGTTGCCTGCTTGGAGATATGTGTGTATACATACATACACACATATGAAGACCTCTCATACTATATATAGTCCTTCAAAAATTTCATAGAACGGCCGGTGCCACGGCTCAATAGGCTAATCCTCTACCTGCATCTCCAACACCCCGGGTTCTAGTCCTGGTCGGGGCGCCGGATTCTGTCCTGGTTGCCCCTCTTCCAGGCCAGCTCTCTGCTGTGGCCAGGGAGTACAGTGGAGGATGGCCCAAGTGCTTGGGCCCTGCACCCCATGGGAGACCAGGAGAAGCACCTGGCTCCTGCCATCGGATCAGCGCGGTGCGCCGGCCACAGCGTGCCGGCCGTGGCGGCCATTAGAGGGTGAACCAACGGCAAAGGAAGACCTTTCTGTCTCTCACTGTCCACTCTGCCTGTCAAAAATTTTTTTTTCATAGAACATGCGTATTTAAAAATACATGTGCATTATTTTCAAAATGTTTTACATTGGCATAATTTATCTTTTAGCTCCACTTTTCATGAGCTTTTTATAGCACCCTCATGCATGTGTCATGTCTGTCTACGCAGCATCTCTTTTTTCCTGATAGTAACAAACACCCAGAGCTTGACTTAAAGACAGCGAGTGACACTGATGTGTTAGCAAGCTTTATGTTCATTGTTTCATTTCCTTGACTTCACATACCAGACTCATACGTCACCATCAGTCAGCATAGACCCATCATTGCTGCTATAACAAGTGGCCCTACAGAGCCCAAGAGTGACACAGGCCTATTTCCTGACAGTACAACATCTCATCGGGCATCCCATGACACCTGCTCCAGGCTGTCTTCACCACGGGGGCCCGGCCTGCTGGAGCCATCTCCACCCGGGGTCTTCCTGGTCACTATGGCAGAGGGAAGAGGCTACCCAATGGCACTTAAGACTTCTGGAGATTCACACTCTGTACATATTTGTCAGAAGATTTTTACTTTTTTTTTTGACAGGCTGAGTGGACAGAGAGAGACAGAGAGAAAGGTCTTCCTTTGCCGTTGGTTCACCCTCCAATGGCCGCCACAGCTGGCGTGCTGCAGTCGGCACGCCCTGCTGATCCGATGGCAGGAGCCAGGTGCTTCTCCTGGTCTCCCATGGGGTGCAGGGCCCAAGCACTTGGGCCATCCTCCACTGTACTCCCTGGCCACAGCAGAGAGCTGGCCTGGAAGAGGGGCAACCAGGACAGAATCCAGCACCCTGACCAGGACTAGAACCCAGTGTGCCGGTACCGCAGGTAGAGGATTAGCCTATTGAGCCGTGGCACCGGCATAATTGTCAAAAGATTTTTGACCTCCTGGGACAGCATCTCAGATTCTACCCATGCTCATGTAGCTTTGAGCAAACTCTTGCCCGCACCTGAGTTCAACTCCATCCTCTATGAAGCAGTAGTCACAACAAGGCCAGTCCCTGCTCTGTTACACTCTCCTCTCTAGTAGATTAACAATGAGACAAGAGGTGTGGGGCGTGGGGAGCAAGCAGCAGACTCAAAGAAGCTCACACCATTTCCTTCCAAGCACGGAACTTTGTCTTGGGAGCCACAGGAAGCCGCTCTGGAATCTTAAACCAAGGTATTACATTTTAGAAAGATCCCTGCGGCTATGGGATGGTGAATATTTTAGGGGTGAGAGAAAAGAAAAAATGTAGAAAGCCCCGCAGAGGGGCCAGCCTGCCTTTCCAGGCTGTGAGGATACTCAGCTGGCAGACAGAAAAATCCCACGTGGGCATGACTGTGGTGAATGTGAAAGGGGGATGGGGGTGGGGGTGGCTTGGCTGAGCGAGGAAGGTGGCAACTCCTGCCGAGATGGGACTCCAGGGAGGAGGAAGCGCAGAGGGTTTCAAGTTGGGCAGGTAGAGAACAGGTGTCTGTGGCCCTGCAGGTGCAGGTGCCGTATCTGCAAAGCCATGGCTACTCACTGCCTTCCTGAATTCAGCACTTTCATTTTTTTTTTTTTTTTGCATTTCATCGATTTATTTGCATTTTACTTGAAAGGGAGGGAGAGGGGAGAGGGAGAGACAGAGAGTGGGAGAAAGAGAGATTTTGTCTATTTGCTGGTTCACTCCCCTCTACCACCACTACCAAATGCTTGCAACAGCCTCCACTGGGCCAGGCCAAACTCAAGACCTCAAAATTCAGTCTGGGTTTCCCATGAGGTTGTCAGGGACCCACATGTTTGAGCCATCATTGCTGCCTCCCTCCAGGGTCTGCATTAGCAGGAAAGTGGAGTCGGGAGTAGAACCCAGGCATTCTGATGTGCAGTGCCTGGGGTGATGCAGGGGGCTTAGAGGACATCGTATCTGCTAGGCCAAACACCAGTTCCCATTCATCACTTTTAAAATATGAGTATCTCGTGGGCTGTAGCGTTTGAAGCCACTGTCACTCGTGGGCACCTTTGTGTGAGCTCGGACAAAGCACTTGGCTCTTTGATCACCAGTAAATCTGGGTAAACAGCGATTCCTCCCCCATCTAGCCCACAGGGCTGAAATGAAACCCATGTTGGAAAGCAATTTATGTGTTGTAAAGTGTTGTCTACACAGCAGGCACTATGATTATAGCACATAATAATATAAATAATCATTCGGTGGCTAGAGGAGGATTTCAGAACCAGTCTTCTTAAAGAATACAAGAGTCTGGGTCCATCATAATTGTGTTAATCCATCCCTGGCATCCACCTGACACTTCCCTGTTTGACACACTGCTTCTCCGTTTATTAGCTGAACAGATACTTCTCTGTGTAGTGAGCGGGCTGAGAAAATAACTGTGTCGGCGAGGAAGCGTGAGGCACAGAGAATTTAAACACATTTCCCATGGTCACTCATTTGTAATCCTCAGACATCATTTTACGCCTAAACCAAGATGCTCCCCTCTGTAGCAGGTGGTCTGTTAAGAAGCCTTTCGGCTATCTGGTTCTTTAGATGGTGGGTAACAGGTGTCAACGTTGATGGTGCCTGCAGACGCTGCTCTTGCCTACCTAATATCGATTCTGCCCTGGTTGCTTAGAAGCAAACCTGTGATTGTATTCAGTCTAGAAAAGCACTCAGCTACAGCACTGCATAGCCCAGTCTTCCCTGTGGCACCACAGGGCTGTGGGACTCGGTTCTCACCAATTACAGATGAAAACACTTGGGACACAGGAAAGTTTTTTCAGGGAACCCACTTGCCTGGGAGGCGGAGCCTCTTCGTTTGTTGTTACCTACTTTCTGGAATTGGGTCATAATGGCTGGAGTTCCAGCAATCATCTTGGACCAGGAAGTGACCTTCAGCATATAATCTCAAGTTCTCAAGTCCCTCTCTCAGCCCTGCACTGCCTTACCTCTACACTTTAACATGAAGAAGAAACAGAATACCTAAGTGACATCCCCATTTTCTTAGCTTTTCTGTTAAATACAGACAAGTAGAATCATAACTGATCCAAGAATATAACTTAGTATTTCTCTATGCTGGGTCTTCCGTCAAGACCCTCAGCCTTTAGATGTGGGAGGGTGGAGGATCCCCCAACCCCAAACAGTCATTTAAATTCAGATCCCAATTTTAAGGCAGTTTTTGCTAACAGAGGTGATTTCTTGGGATGATCGAGTTGGAAGGTCACCCACTACCCAGTGTGTGGTCTTTTCTCCGATGTGCTCAGGCCACAGAATGGCTGTGCGCACTTCCTGTCTGCCAGGGGTGTGGCCTGGTGAGTGAGTAGCGCCTCTTTCTTATCTCGGTCTTTCTAGCGCCAGCCAGTAGGTTGCCGTGTGCATATAAATGCACTCAATTATCATCAAGGCACACGGGTGGCTGGAACCCCCTGGCCAGGCAAGTCAACTGGAGCAAATTGATGGTGCACTGGAGCACACGGGAGGCGTAACGAGCAGTGTGGGGACATCTGGGGACAGCTGACGCTGCTCCACCGCGTGGATTTCCAGAGGCACTTTAATGTCAGTGAAGTGGATTCCACGTTGGCAGCCTCCTACCCTCAACTTCAACTCCATACTCACTGACATTTTCCTTTCTTTCAAATTGGCAGCAGGAGCCAGGGAAAACCTAAATTTAACCTCCAGAGAATATACCACATGACATTTGTGGGCCTTACATGTTCGGTTTAAGACTTTGAAAGCTAATTTAGCCATGCGAGTCCTCCCTAAGTGCCGAGGGTTGATATACCTGAACTTCTGTCATTGTTAGCCACTGTGGTATCACTCTGTCTCTCGAGACTTCATTCTTTAATAACTGCTATCTTAAGCCCCAGAGGATAGCACTAATGAGTATTTGAAAATGCCAGGTTCTTGGCACCGTGTGCTGATTAAAAAAAAAAAAAAAACTAAATAACAGCCATCAGTGTAATGGTCACTCAGTGAGGGGTGTGGGCCATGCATTATGCACGGCCTGTCTCGTCATTTCCATCTCTCCCCTGATTTCCCACATCCTAACTACAGGCAATTAAGCGGCTCCTGGACCAAATCTTAATTAATTTGAGGCTCTGTGACCAAGGCCCTGAAATAAAATGCCATATAAGCCATACATATAAAAAGTCACAAAGCAATGAAGGGGACAGTAATACAAGGATTAGCCTTGAAGAGATCAATGAGGGCTGCTCAGTGACAATTTCTCTTCTTGGTCTCAGCTTCCCTACACAAAACAGTTGGCGTTCAAGTTTGAAATCTTAGTTGCAAGTTTCCAGAATCTACTATAACATAGCTGAGACTAAGCACATCTATTACATAGCAATTCCTTGGGGGCAAAAGGGCCTTTCTTATTTGTATTTCAATACCCAGAATACAGTAGGTGTTTGTGGAGCACTGGCTCAAGTAAACACAATTTAATCATCTCTCCACACTCTGTTTCTCGCTTTAAGGTACACAGCATGATTTTTATGTATGTATATAGATATTAAAATGGTTACCATATTCATCATCTCACATATGCATTTTATGTGTGTTTCTCTGTGTCAATAACATGTAAAATGTACACTTTCAGCAAAAATACCAAGTTCAGCACGTTATCACTAAGTACAGTCCTCTGTTGGGCTTTTGGTATCTAGACCTGTTCGTCTGTACACCTGCTACTCGAGATCCATGGACCCATATCTCACCAGCTCCTCCTGGGAACCACAGTTTTATTGTCTATCTCTGTGTATTTGACCTTTCAAAAAATATTCCACATATCAATGTGAGATCATAGAGTCTTTTATGCTCTGTATCTGGTTTATTCCACTTATCTTAGTGTCCTACAGATTTGCCCATACTGTTGCAAATGGCAAGACATCTCTTTTAAAAGCTAAATAGTATTTCTATCAATCAATCATGTATTTATCTCCTGTCTGCCTATGCCTCCATGTGTCTGTCTCCATCTCCACCTCAGAGCTTCTTTGTCTATTCATCCACCAATGGACATTTTTGCTGTTGTGAATAATGCTGCAGTGAATATGGGAGTGCAGATGTCTGAACAAGGTCATGATTCCATTTCCTTTGGGTATACTCTCAGAAGAGAGGGTATTACCCACCCTTGACACCACTAGTGATCCACAGTGCCAAGCAAATCTGGACTTTGGTCTGCTGATTATATTAGCTGCAATCTAACTGATACATGTGAGTCTAAGGATGAGCTATTGGTTTGGGGGTTTGCACCTAGAATAAGCTACTTTTTTTGGAATCCTTAAAAATTCTCTCTAAATTTGACCTTCATACGTGGCTCTAAAAAAGTACCATTGACATTACTCTTTCCTCCATAGCATTTTAAGTCTTTAAAGTGATAAAGTAATACTAAGCACAAATAGTAGAATTCCCATCTGGTATGCATATGACTATGGCCAACTCTCTGGCTATGAACATTATCAAAGTATGCCTGTTTATTTAAGTCTTTGCTAAGAATATTGGTTTTTATTTTTCAATTGTTTAGTTAATGTCAATATTAGCCTGTGTCATAAATTAATCACGAAGTAAGCCAGCTCACTTACAGAGAAAAGTAGGAGTCATCACACATCCTATTATTAAAGAATGGTACATCTTGTCTCTGTGTTCACTTGTTCTAGTTACAAACACGGCTGCTTTGTTCTGACCCAAGACCTCAAAAACCTTAGCAAGGCTCCCTTTCCCTTTCCGATAGATGAAAATCTTCATAGCTACAAAAGGAACAAAGAAGGAGAAAAAGGATAAAAAAATAAAGACTCTCAAGACAGAACTGCAGATAAAGCATTAGGATCAGTGAACAGTGGTCTGCTGCCAGTATGCTTGTCACTGAGTCTAGACAGAAGATGTCCACCCAGAAATAGGCAGCAGAAATGCAGGACCAGTTCGACAAGACATCCTCACTTTGGGGAAGTGGCTATGCCCGGGAAGGAGATGTTGACTTTGGCGTTAGCATTTCAAACAGCCCTGCTTCACAAAGTGCACAGGGCCAGGTATCCATAAGCAGGGCAGAGACTCAATGTAGGTCAAAGAGAAGAAATGCAGAGGAAGAATAGGCCTGATACTTCACTCCTGCCTGGAGGAACTCTCATCCTTCAACTGCTAGGACTTCACATGTGGATTTGAGCAGGTGGGATGAGTGTGCCACTGTTAGGTAGATTTCAAGGCATTGGCTACTAAGACTGGGCCGTCCCAAGAGCAGAGATTTCTGTAATCCGCTCTGCTTCCGTGTGTGTGTTCCGGATGGCTGGGAGATTTTCAAAACTACAATCACAATTAGCAGATAAAACTTCGGCACAACAGTATTGTGCCTCTGAAAGTTTCAAATTCGGTAGACTTCTTCCTTTTTGTTTCCCCTACTTTATTGGCAGGAACCCCAGTTGGCACGGCTTTATCTTGAGCTCAATCCATCAACAATTCAAGAAGATTAATAATGCATTTATATCACATGCTAGTAGTAGCATAAAATTATCTATAAATGTTTAATAAATATTCTGTAATGCTTTTGGAACACATGTTATAAATGATAAATAAATAACAATGGATTTCTTATGAAATATTTATCCCCAGCATGGTTATTGTTATGTTATAACTGCTTGGGAAGCCATTGCTAACACAGTGAATTGAGTTATCAAAGTTATGGATATGTTTAGCCTGCCATTCATAATGGAACGTGCAACGCTTTCCATGAAGTTTAAGACACTGGAAACAGTTGCTGACAAATTGTGACTGGCGGAGCCACCCGTCATCCTTAGCAGTTCACAGACATAAAAGATTGGCAACCACTTAATAAACCATGCATCAGGAAATATTGGGTCTCGGGATCTTGTAAACACTGTAGACTACGGATTCTTTTCTGTGAGTGCGCACACCGCAATGTGGAATGTCCCCCAAATGACCACGTGTTCATCGGGGCCTGGCGTCCAAGTTCAGCAGAGGACTATGCGTGTGATGCACAAAGAACATTGCCAGTACTGAAGCTCCCCACTGAGTTTCACGTTTTGAATACTTGCTTTCTCAAAGTCAGCTGGATATTTTTCATCCTTTTCAAATTAAAGCATCATTTGCATATAGTAAACTGGTACAATTCCATGAGTTATGAAAAGAAATGCCCACAGTTAGGTAATTACTACCACAGTAAGGCAACCCTCAATGTTTCCCAAAGCCCCTGGAGTCTGCTCTCTCCCCTGCTTCCAGCTCCTGGAAACCAATGATCTCTTCTCCATCCCAATGAATTGTCTTTTCCAGACTGTCATTATTAATGGAATCATAAGATTAGAGCTTTTTGACATTGGCTTCTGTATTTCAGCTTAATGCATTTGAAACTTGTTCACGTGATTGCATATCAGTAGTTTATTATTTTTCATGGCTGAGTAGCATTCTCATTTCATAGACATATATATATTACTATATTACATATATAATATATAATTAATTCACTGGTTGAAGATCATCTTTTTTAAAGATTTAGAAATTTGCTTATGTGAAGGGAAGAACACTGCGAAGTGAGGGAGGGACAGAGAACGGCTTTCATGTGCTGTTCATTCCCCAAATGCCCACAGCAGCCATGACTGTGCCAGGCCACAGGCAGGAGGCAAGAACTGCATCCAGATGTCCTCAGAGGGTGGCAAGCACTCTAGCACTTGGGCCATCATTCCCTGCCACCCAGGGCCATCAGCAAGAAGCCTGATTAGGAGCACAGAGTGGCTGGGACCTGAACTGGAACTCCAGTAAGGGATGCAGGCCTCCCCAGTGCCGACTTAACCTGCTGCACCACAATGCCTGTCTCTTTATCCCACTTCAGCAAATATGGATAGATCTGCCTTCAAGTCTGAAAAACATTTTGTAAATCATTTATTCACTTGCTTTTGTTTCCTTGAAAAGCCAAGTGTCAGGGATAAAGAGAGAGAGAGCTCTTCCATCTGCTGGTTCCATCACCAAATGCCTCAACAGGTAGAAGCCAGCAGCCAGGAACGCCATCTGGGTGTCCCACATGGATGGCACTGGCCCAGGTACTTGCACCACCACTGCTGACTCCCAGGGTGTGTTTTAGCAGGAAGCTGGATCGGAAGCAGAGGTAGGACTCAGTCTCCAGCACTCCAGCACATGGAGGATGTGGGAGTCCTCCATGGTGGCTCTACCTGCTGTGCCACAATGCCTGCCCCATGCTTTTAACACTGAAACACACGTTTCTGTGTGAATCTAAGTCTGTACTTAATCTAGAATAGATAGTCAGAATGTAGCTGCTGGATCCTATGGTAAACATGTGTTCAGTTTCCTAAGAAAATTGCAAACTTGTTTCCACACTGGGTACTAGTCCATTCCCAATGTGTAAGAGTGCCTGTCACTCTGCAAAATTTTTAGAACATGACATTTTCATGTGTTTTTTAATGAGCAAGAGGATTTTGGCTATGTCAATCACTGCACATATTCGTTAGGTAGCCACATCAAAATGGATAAGGAAGAAACATTTTGCTGTCACGTAAAAGGGGCAGAAAGCCTCTCTGAATATTAATCTTGTCTGTTGGGCCTGGAAAGTGTCAGATTGGACAAGAGGGGGTCAGTCTCAGAGATGAAATGTAATTGTCAGTGATGCATGCTGCTTATCAACAAAATAAAAAACTAATCATCTTAAAAGTTGTCTTTCATACTGTATAAAATATTCTCATTCCAATGAGCCATACCAGCTGCCAGCTATTCCTAGAGTTTCATCTTGCCAGCTGTTACTCTAGTCTTAGTCTAACGAAACAGTCAACTAAGTTTTAACCTCATCATTCTTCAGATGGAATACAGAAGCTTAGATTTTCAAAGTAGCAGTCATTTAGCAAACACTTACCATGTGCTAACCATTTTAATTAATGAAACTGCACAATAACCTAAGAGGCAGGCATCACCATATTCATTTTGGGTGAGAAAATTAATTTCAGAAAGATCAAATAATTTAGCTGATCTTTCCCACTAGGGCTAGGAATTCAAACCTAGATTTATGGGGTGGCCATTTGGCAGTGTGGTCAAGATGCTGTTTGAGACAACTGGGACTGGGTCCTGGCTCTGCTGCTGGTTCCAGCTTCCTGCTGGTGCACACCCTGGGAGGTTGCAATGACGGCACAAGTATTTCAGTCTCCTGTCACTGACATGGTAGACTTGGATTGAGTTCCAGGCTCCTGGCCTCAGCCTGTTCCAGCCCTGATTGCTGCACGCATTTGATGAATGAACCAGTGGATAAGATATTTCTATTTGTCACCCTGTCTTTGAACAAAAATTCTGTTTTTTAATGCAATATGCATTCAAGAGTATATAAAGACTCTAAAATGACCCTTGACTATACAATCAAATTATCTTTGATAAGGGTGCAAAGACTGACCATCAAGAGAGTGTTTAAAAATTAGATATCTGTATACCAAAGAATATAGTTGGCATCATATCACATAGATTACTTAGCTCCAAATAAATTAATGACCTCAATCAATAACTAAAATAATAAACCTCTTAGAAGAAAAGTTCATGACATTGGGTTTGGCAATTTTCAGATATGACAGTAAAAGAACAGTCAACATAAAAAATAGATAATAAACTTGTGCTTCTAAGGGCACATCAGTATGAAAAGAAAACCTTCAGAATCGAAGAAAATAGAAAGATGCAATTCATCTACCTGATAAGTGATTGATATCTAGACTGTATAACAAACTACTGTAACTCAACAACAGAAGCAAACAACTCAACTTTAAAAAGGACAAAAGGGCTGGTGCCGCGGCTCACTAGGCTAATCCTCTGCCTGCGGCACCAGCACCCCGAGTTCTAGTCCCGGTTGGGGCTCCAGTTCTGTCCCAGTAGCTCCTCTTCCAGTCCAGCTCTCTGCTGTGGCCCAGGAAGGCAGTAGAGGATGGCCCAAGTCCTTGGGCCCTGCACCCGCATGGGAGACCAGGAGGAAGCACCTGGCTCCTGGCTTTGGATCAGCACACTGGCCATGGCGGCCATTTAGGAGTTGAACCAGTGGAAGGAAGACCTTTCTCTCTGTCTCTCTCTCTCACTGTCTAACTTTGCCTGTAAAAAAAAAAAAAAAAAAAAAAAAAAAAAAAAAAAAAAGGACAAAAGGCATTTATCGTTTGAAGATGTAGAAGTGGCTGCTGTAAAAAAAAAATCAGAAATGATGGTGAGAATGTGGAGAAACTGGAACCTCTGTGCCTTGCCCATTGGAATGTACAATGGTGTAACCACTGTGGAAAACAGTGTGGTACTTTCTCAAAAAATTAAAAATAGAAATTCTATGTAATCCAGGAATCCCAATTCTGTATATACACAAAAAAACAGTACAAAATTAGAATGTAATGCAGACTCTGGGAGTCAAGCAATTGGATTCCTGTGACCCATAGAAATACCTGGACTGAGTCCTGGCTCCTGGCTCCAGACTTTGACCTAAGCCCATTTCTAGGTTAGGAAATTGAACCAATGGATGGATGCTGTCTTTCTCTCACTCCCCCCCACCACCTCAAATACATAAATTTAAACAATGCTTAAAAGGCCAGTATTAAAGAGGTTTTTGTGTATCAAATCCATAACAGCATTATTTACAATAGCACAAAAGAAACAATCCAGATCTCACCAATGGATTAATGGGGTATATGCACATGTATGAAATCAATTCAAAATCAATTTAAAACTAAAATCAGAAACCAAACAGAAATCCTGAAGAACAAACGAAAAATCCTGAATAAGAATAAGGAAGAATCTATGAACTCGCCAATGGAGCACTCTTAATCTTCAATAATGGAGGCTGAAGAAGAAATTAAGACCATGCCAGAAAAGGAATTCAGAAAATTAATAATCAGATTACTTAGAAGCAATCATATTCAAGATCTGAATGAAAAACACTCCCAAGAAATTGAGATTCTAAAGAGAAGCCAAAGTGAAATACTGGAAATGAAAATTTCATTTGACCAGATAAAAAAATGCCATGGAATCTCTGAGAAATAGCACAGATGAAATAGAAGAGTGAATATCAGGACTAGAAGACAACTTCTGCAAAAATACAGTTGGACCAAACACAAGAATAAGAAATCAGAAAATTAAAAATCACAGTTAGAGATTTACAAAATTCTAACAAGCAACCCAATGTACAGATCATAGGAGTTCTGGAAGGTGTGGCAAGAAAGAAAAGATTAGAAGGCCTTCTAATGAAATTATATCAGAAAACTTCCACAATATGCAAATTGAAAGAGACATCCAAGTACAAGAAATACACAGAACTCCCAACAGACACTACCAGAAAAGGAATTCACCGTGACACACTGTGGCAACACTCAGCTCAGTGAAACACAAAGAACAGATCTTAAAATGTGCCCAAGAGAAATGACAAATCACATTCAGAGGTAATCCAATTAGACTCACCCCAGAATTCTCATCACAAACCCTATAGGCGAGGAGACAATGGTGAGATATATTCCAAGTCCTAAGGAAAAAAAAAACCTATCAACCCAGAATACTGTACCTTGCAAAACTCTCATTTATGAATGAAGGAGAAATAAGAATTTTCCACAACAAACAGAAATCGAAAGAGTTTTATCTTCACACCCAGCCCTGCAACACTGGCTCAAGGATATGCTACATACAGAAACACAGAAACAGAAACTCCACTACAAAAGAAGATGAACATAGAAAATGGCCTAGCAAAAGTACAAATTAAATCCAAAATACATAAACAAGTCTACTTAAAGAAACAGGGAAAAGACAGTATTTAACAATAGTCACACTAAATGTAAATGGGCTCAACACTCCAGTTAAAATACACAGAATAGCTGAATGGGTTAAAAAAGGAAACTTATCTATCTGATGCCTACAAGAAACACACCTTACCAACAGACTGAAAGTGAAAGGATGGAAAAAGATATTCCATGCTAACAGAAACCAAAAAAGGGCTGGTGTAACCATCCTAATATCAGACAAAATAGACTTTAATACAAAAAACTATTAAAAGAGACAAAGAAGGACACTATATAATGATTAAATGATCAATTGAAGAGGAAGTAGTGACAAATGTATATGCACCTAATTACAGGGCACCTGGCTATTTGAAAGAATTAAGGGATTTAAAGGGAGACATAGATTCAAATACAATAGTAACAGGGAACTTCAATACCCCACTTTCAGCAATGGATAGATCAACCAGACAAAATCAACAAGGAAACAACAGAACTAATTGACACTATAGACCAAATAGTCCTAGTAGGTATCTACAGAGCCTTCCACCACACAGCCACAGAGTACACGTATTTCTCCCTGGTGCATGGAACTTTCTCTAAGATTGACCATATGCTAGGCCATAAAGGGAGCCTCAGCAAATTCAAAAAAATTGAAATTATACCAGGCATCTTCTCAGACCATAATGCAATGAAGCTAGAAATCAACAACTCAAGAATCTACATCATATGCAAACATATGGAGAATAAACAAGAAGTTTCTGAATGAGCAGTGGGTCATAGAAAAAAATCAAAAGAGAAATAAAAAAATTCTGGAAACAAATGAAAACAACAGTACAACATACCCAAATTTGTGGGACACAGCAAAAGTAGTATTAAGAGGAAAGTTTATAGCCATTGGTGCCTACATCAAGAAACTGGAAAGGCACCAAATAAGTGAATTCTCCACGCACCTTAAGGATCTAGAAAAACAGCAAACTAAACCCAAAACCAGTAGAAGAGAAGAAGTAATTAAAATTAAAGAAGAGATCAACAAAAATGAAACAAAAAAATACAAAAGATCAGCAAAACAAAGAGCTGTTTTTTTTTTTTTAAATAAAATTGACACACCACTGGCCCAACTAACCAAAAAAAAAAATGAGAGAAGGCTCAAATCAATAAAATTAGATATGGTAAAAGAAATGTAACAGCAGACATCACAGAAATAAAGAGAGTCATCAGAAACCATTACAAAGAACTGTATGCCAATAAGCTGGGAAATCTGGAAGAAATGGATAGATTCCTAGACACATACAGCTTAGCTAAATTGAGCCATGAAGACAAAGAAAACCTAAACAGACCCATAACCAAGACAGAATTGAATCAGTAATAAACGCCCTCCCAACAAAGAGCCCAGGACCAAAAGGCTTCACTGCTGAATTCTAACAGACATTTAAGTAAGAACTAACCCCAGTTCTTCTCAAACTATTCAGAATAATTGAAAGGGAGAGAATCCTTCCGAATTCTTTCTATGAGGCCAATATTGCCTTAATTCCTAAACCCAGAAAAGATGCAACAAAGAAAACTATAGACCAATCTCCCTGATGAACATAGATGCAAAAATCCTCAACAAAATCCTGGCCAATCAAATCCAACTACACATCAGAAAGATCATTCACTTAGACAAGTGGGATTTATCCCTGGTATGCAGGGATGGTTCAACATTCAAAAATCAATCAATGTGACACATCATTTTAACCAGTTGAGGAACAGAAACCATATGATTATCTCAATAGATGCAGAGAAAACATTTGACAAAATACAACACCCTTTCATCATGAAAACTAAGCAAATTGGGTGTAGAAGTAACATTCCTCAACATGATCAAGGCAATTTATGACAAACCCATAGCCAGTATCAAATTGAATGGGGAAAAATTGGAGGCATTTCCAGTGAAATCTGGTACCAGACAGGGATGGCCACTTTCACCATTGCTATTCAATATAGTCCTAGAAGTTTTAGCCAGAGCCATCAGGCAAGAAAAAGAAATCAAAGGGATACAAATTGGAAGGGAAGAAGTCAAACTATCCCTATTTGCAGATGACATGATTCTATATATAGGGGATCCAAAAGACTCCACTAAGAGACTATTGGAATTCATAGAAGAGTTTGGTGAAGTAGTGGGATACAAGGTCAATACACAGAAATTAACAGCCTTTGTGTACACAGACAATGCCATGGCTGAGAAAGAACTTCTAATATCAATCCCATTCACAATAGCCACAAAAACAATCAAGTACCTTGGAATAAACTTAACCAAGGATGTTAAAGATCTCTATGATGAGAATTATACAACATTAAAGAAAGAAATAGAAGATACAAAAAATGGGAAAATCTTCCATGTTCATGGTTTGGAAGAACCTATATCATCAAAATGTCCATTCTTCCAAAAGCAATTTACAGATTCAATGTTCTACCAATCAAAATACCAAAGACATTCTTTTCAGATCAAAAAACAAAATGATGTTGAAATTCATATGGAAGCACAGGAGACCTTAAATAGCAAAAGCAATCTTGTACAACCAAAAACAAAGCTGGAGGCATCACAATACCAGACTTCAAGACATAATACAGGGCAGCTATAAACAAAACAGCCTGGTGCTGTTACAAAAATAGATGGATAGACCAATGGAACAGAATAGAAACACCAGAAATCAATCCAAACATTTATAACCAACTTATATTTGACAAAGGAGCTAAAACCAATCCCTGGAGCAGGAATAATCTCTTCAACAAATGTTGCTGGGAAAAGTGGATGTCTACATGTAGAAGTATAAAGCAAGACCCCTACCATACACCCTACACAAAAATTCACTCAACATGGATTAAAAATCTAAATCTACGCATGACACCATCAAAGTAATCAAGAACATTGGGAAACCCTGCAAGATATTCACACAGGCAAAGAATTCCTGGAAAAGACCCCAGAGGCACAGGTAGTCAAAGCCAAAATGAACAAATGGATTTACCTCAAATTGAGAAGTTTCTGTACAACAACAACAACAACAAAAACAGGAAAGTGAAGAGGCAACCAACAGAATGGGAGAAATTATTTGCAAACTACGCAACCAATAAAGGACTAATAACCAGAATATACAAAGAAATCAAGAAACTTCACAATAACAAAACAAACAACCCAGTTAAGAGATGGGCCAAGGAATTAAACAGACATTTTTCAAAAGAGGAAATCCAAATAGCAAACAGACACATGAAAAAATGTTCAGGGTCACTAGCCATCAGTGAAATGCAAATCAAAACCACAATGAGGTTTCACCTCACCCAGTTAGAATGGTTTTCATACAGAAATCAACAAACAACAAATGCTGGTGAGGATGTGGGGAAAAGGGCACCCTAACCCACTGTTGGTGAGAATGTAAACTGGTAAAGTCAAGATGGAAGACAGTATGGAGATAGCTCAAAAATCTGAATATAGACCTAACATATGACTGAGCCATCCCACTCCTGGGAATTTACCCAAGGGAAATGAAATCAGTAAACAAGTGCTATCTCCACCTCCATGTTTATTGCAGCTCAATTCACAATAGCTAAGACATGGAATCAATCTAAATGCCCATCAGCCAAAGCCTGGATAAATAAATCATGGGATATGTACATTATAGAATACTACACAGCAGTAGAAAAGGATGAAATCCGGTCATTTGCAACAAAATGGAGCAAGCTGGAAAACTTCTTACTTAGTGGAATAACCCAGTCCCAAAGAGACAAATACTATATGTTCTCCCTGATTTGTGGGGATTAATAGCACTCCTAAAATGAAAGATATATTAGTAAAATTGACACTTTTAGAATCAATGATTTGAATAGTCTTTGTCCTGACTGTCGAAGTACAGTTTATTACTGTTATTTTTTATTATGTATTTCCTTTTTTCCTTTGTTTTCTCTTCTTCATACTATATGTTAAACTCTTCTGTAACAGAGTTACTCATATGTAAATTAAGTCAATTGGAAAAAGATCCCAGTAAAAAATAAGAGGGGGAATAAAAGAGGGAGGAGGTAGTCTGTAACTGTAAAGCAGTATAGTTCTGAATATATTCATACAGACATACTTCTAAGGGGACAGCCTAAAAATTTGTCACGGGACTCCAGACACATTAAAATCAATAGTGTGAATGCCATCTTAACTGTTAAAATGATCATATTAAGTGTTAACATTAACATATAGGTAGGTTTAAGTGTGAAATTGATCATATAAATAACATCAAGTGCCTGGTAATAATAGAATTAAAAAGAAAGGAATGTCAAGCAGTCCACACAGCAGACTCCTAGAATGACATTCACTGTAAATAACACTCTGACCTCAGAATCAGCCCTATAACGCTTCCTGGTCTGGCTGAAAGGGGTGTGAGAGCATCTCAGGCATGCAAAGCCAAGACTCTGTGGCAAAAAATGTCCTACATGAAGGATCTCTGTGAGCCCTCAGTGGAAAGAAAGGGCCATCAAAGAAGGATGCACTCTTCTCTGAAGGGAGGAGAGAACTTCCCCTTTGCTTATGGCTGCGTCCAAATACCAATGGAGTCTATGGTCCCAAAAGGCTTCCATAGCCTTGGTAGCCCATGGCAAGAGCCTTGGGTGACATCATGGAGAAGAGTATTGATTGTTAAAGGAACAGCAGAAGTCACTGTGCACTTACTCCCCGTGTAGGACCTCTGTCCTTAATGAGTTGTACTGTGGGAGTTGACTGCAAATCTTGTTCTCAAACTGTACTCTATATGTTGTGTGTGTATGTAAGCTGTTGAAATCAGTGCTTGGCATATAGATATATAAAATATATATAAATATAAAATTATACACACACACACACACACACACACACACTAATCAAGCTAAAAATGAACCATGGTGGAGAAGGGGCTGGGAGTCGGGGTAGGAGGGTGGGTATGGGAGAAAGAACCACTATATTCCTAAAGTTGTACCTATGAAAAATGCATTCATTAAATGTAAAAAATAACATTCTTTACCTCTAAATAGGAATGAAATTCTGACAAAGACTACAAACATGAGTGAACCTTGACAACACCAGGCTAAGTGGCATAAGCAAGATATAAAAGGACAAATGTTGTATCATTCCTTTCCCACAAAGTACCTAGAAGAGTCAAATTTGAGGAGATACAAAGTAGAACAGTGGTTATCAGGGGCTGGGGATGGGAGACTGGAGATGGGAATGAAGATAAAGAGAGATTGTTCAGTGGGTCCGAAGCTTCATTTGGAGATCATGAATAAGTTCTGGAGGTGGAGATGATGACAGATGTGTAAGAATCTGAGTGAGCGTGTCACTGAACTCTAGGCTTAAAGATGACCCGAACGTTAAATCTTATGTTCCATGTATTTTACTATAGTTTTTAATTGAGAAAGATTGGTGTTTAAGGTTTAAAAGTGGTTCTCATGAGAAAGGTACCAAACATAAATCCCAAGATTGCTTAATGGAAAGCCAGGGAGGAGAACAGCATAATATGGGGAGCCACTGTCCCCAGGGACTCACATTACCCTGTGAAACTCATGGTACATCCAGACGACTCGCATCCTCACAATTTTCCAAGAGAAAAATGATTCCCACCCTGAAAAATGCCGAGAGTTAATATTCTCCTTCCGTTGTCCCATCCATCAAGCCACACCTGAACCCCAATATTCACAGGCTCTTTAATTAAATGGGGATAGATAAAAAAAAGATGGAACATTAATGAATAGTGACTTACTCTGGACCACTGCAGAGTCCCTCCTGTAACAGTCACATTGATGGTAAAAATCGGTTCTTCATTATTAAGGAGGTAAAGGAGACGTCAGGATGAGTGCCTCATTTTCTGCGAGATAGTATTGCCGAGCCGATTTAACATCTCAGATCTTAAACTCTTCTCCAGCTCAGTGAAGCTTCACAACTATTAAGATGCTCAGGATTCGATGGAAACACCAAATATAAAATGGAAACTCATCTACATAACAAAGGCGAGGAGAAAGCAGCCATCGCCTCGGCCATCCCCAGATCTTTGCTTTGCAACAAGTACTGGAGTCTTACAGAGTGCACACAATACAAGAAGCTGTATCGTTTGAAGGTAAATGCCTGCTTTGGGCAAGCAGTCTCAAGCAATGCTAAGATATAAACATTCTAGTAGTGAGTACGTGTGTGGCGAAGGGCCACAGAAAAGAGTGGACCAGATAGTTTTGAAGGACTGAGACCATTTTTATATTTACCATAGTGTAAGTTCTCTGTTTACTCCTCCCCTTTTGAACCTAAAAACATGCATTCACTGCCTCTTTCCAACACATACGATCAAGTCTCAAATGTTATTTGTCTTCTAAGCCACAGACTTAAAACTCCAATACTTCTAGGGAGGTCTTGTCAGATGGAGAAGTGGATCAGAGATTGTGGTGGCATGTTTGAAGTGTATTAAGCATACAGTCAATTATGACACTTCTTTAGGATTTTGATATGATCATCACTTTGTAGTTAACCCAGATTTCATTTATCTCTACACCCACTTTTACAAAAGCACAGAAATTTAGTATAAACTCATGTTTAGACTACAAGGGAACACAAGCGCAGAGAAAAGAAAGGCTGACCTACTGATCACACTGGGCAATGCATCTCATTCTGCCCTTCCTGATAGATAACAGAGTAGAAAAATGATGCCTTAAGAAGCTTTTATCGTCTGATTATTTGATTTTGTCAGGTCTTTGGGAGCAACTAAGCTTTCATCTGAGGTTTGGGTATCAAAAAAGGACTAGGCAATCCTGGAAAAGAACACCATGCAGAGGGAACAGCAGCGCGGGGCTCTGCAGGAAGCTACAGTCTTGGGTGATGATGATGATCTTGCTCTGCCTCTGACAGATGTGCTCAACATTTATTCAGTGCCTACTGTGTGCTAGGAGCAATTCTAGATATGTGGGATTATTGAGTGAAGTAAATAAAGATCTCTACTTTCATTCCGGCAGAAGGAAAAAATATATAATCCATGTGATGAACAAGTACCTTGAGGGTTATGTTGGAGGTGATGTATCCTATAGAAAAAAAAGAGACAACGTAAAGCAGAGTATGGTAATATGCATGATATGGAAAGAACATCTACTAGTACTTCCTTATCTCAAGGTTGCTCTGAAAATCAAATGACATCACGTAGGTGAAAGAGTATCATTAACTATTTTGTAAAAGTAATTAATACAGCAATTGAGAAGTTTATTTTCATCAGCTTCACCACACATGAGCACATATATTGATATTTGATTTTTAATGTTATGGACAATTACCCAAAGACAAATCTGTTCTATTTCTTCTAGTAAATAATGTCTTTTACGAGGGGAGTAATCTTTGGCTCATAGCCCATATCAATCAACAGATGACCCCTGTACTTTGCTATCTCTCTGGTCTTCATGTCGCTGCTAACACCATTAGGACCAAAACGGCCAGTTAACTAATCAAAGCCCCCCCACCCCACCCCAGTCACCAGAGCGAACTTCCTCCTGTGTTTGTGGATGATGAGGGAAAGGGGTACACCTTTCCTATCCTATAGCAAAACAGGCACATGATGGTTCCAACTGGGGTAATACTATGTTCACCACAGCTGGAATCATTGAGCTAAAGGGAAGTTACATGACGGAGTAGTTGCCAACAATGTTACTCAAGGAACCAAGTCTATCACATAGTTTCATTTGAATCCTTGTTTCCACAGAACTACACAGCCCCCATTCCACCAAGCTCTCTGTTGGCAAGTTGGCGGAACTCAGAAACTTTCCCGGTGGACTGGATGTGGGATGCTCAGGTGAGAAAGGTTTTTGTTCTGAGTGGCTAAAAGGAGAGCTGTCCTCACCAAGACGGAGTGGGGTTTGTTTGCAGGATCAAGAGTTCAGTCTTCGGGGCTGGCGTGGCCCTGGTTTGAGACCCGGCTGCTCCACTTCCGATCCAGCTCTCTGCTGTGGCCTAGGAAAGCAGTAGAAGATGGTCCAAGTCCTTCGGCCCCTGCACCCATGTGGGAGACCTGGAAGAAGCTCCTGGCTCCTGGCTTCAGATTGGCCAGTTAGGGGATGAACCAGCGGATAGAAGACCTCTCTCTCTCTCTCTCTGCCTCTCCTTCTCTCTCTGTGTAACTCTGACTTTCAAAGTAGATAATCTTAAAAAAAAAAAGAGTTCAGTCTTCTATATGCTGAATTTGAGATGTTTATTAGACTTCCAAGTAGACATGTTGAGAAGGGAGGTGTCTTCCAGAGTCCAGCATGTGGGAGAGAGTTCTGGTCTAGGGAGCTCAAGTTAATTATAAGCATAGAGGGATCCAGAAGGAGAGGACAGCATGGTGAGCTAGGAGGCAAAGCAGGAGGCCAGAATCCCGCAGGGCAGACCTGGCAGCATGGGGTGGACTCAGCTGTTCTGCCGCTGGAGTGCAAAGGACGCGGAGGGAGGGCCAGCCATGGGGTTTAGCAGTGGTGGCACAGTTGTCTCCTGCCCTGTCAGTCACATGGTGGTGAGCATGAAAGGGAGGGAGAAATGAGACGCTTTTTCCAAGGAGTCGTGGCGCAAAGGGTAGTTGAGAAATGGAGCAACCACTATCAACATTCATATCTATAATTTACTCAGTACCCTCAGTAGTTCCCATTCTGCAGGAGGTCACACTGCTTACTTCCAATTATTTTTAGAGTTTTTTTTTAATGGAACTCATGATTTCAATTTTACTGCTAAAGAAAAGAGCTCAGGGAGATTGGGTAGTTGCCCAAGGTCACAGTATATCAGGTTCCTAAACTTGAATTCAAACCTAGGATTCCACCTCCAGTATACAACTTCTTGTACTACATTCACTGCTAAATAGTTTCTTCCTCTCACCATGCCCTGCCCCCAACTTTTGGGAAGGGTAGGAGGTGAAGGAAAAGAGAGACTGTGGATTTTTTTATTCATCTTGTGTTATCTTAAACAAATCAATTCAATGGGGAAAGTGAAATGAGCTCAATACCATATTGTGGTTGAATTATTGACAATCGTTATTATTCTAACCAGGAACAAACATCACCAGGTAAAAATAAAGCCCCCACTCCCACTCCATTTTTTCTATTAAAAAAGCCTTGCAATTCTGCGCCTATTATTTTACATTGTAAAGTGATGAAGAATTAGAAAATTGTTAGATAGCAGGTGACAAATTGCAATCTGATGGGCCAACATGAACCTATAAAAATGTTATCAAGATGATATTAAACAGTCTATTCCTCACTTAGCATCCAGGCAGGAAATTGGAGCTCTTCTTGCTGGGATATCTCCTACTTTGATATTTTTCATTTAGATAGTGCTATTTAAAATTTAACTGGATTACTGGCAATTTGTCTTTCAAAATGATATCCCTGAGCGCTTGGCTCCCAATATCCTTTACCCAGCTTTCAGTTTTCTTTGGTACTTTCTGGAATCTCTCTGACCCTTGCTTGTGGAGGTTTTTTGTTTCATGCGTTAGAGGTGCCGTTTGAAAAGGAAAGCAAGCCACACTTTTCTGTTTCACCGCGTGGCACTTGCATGGTACAGTTGGGCCATAAGTACCCTATGCCAGGGCGTATGTCTCTCTCATCGTTCTGTCTCCAGAGCTTAGCCCAGGGCCTGACTCTGAGAAGGGGTTCAGTTCCCACTTGCTGAAAGGATGAATGCTTTATTCATCGACAGGAGACCTGCACTTGGCACGGTGTCCAGCACAGAAGAGGTGCTAAATTAGTACCTGTTACATCAAAGCACTCAGGGTGGAGGTTGATGCCAGCGCTCAGCTGCACGGACTCCCTTTGGTCGAGTCTCACCTCTCTCCTGTTCTCTTGTGCGTCTTCTGGGGGCTGAGACAGCTGTCTTCTAGGATTAGGCTTTTTTCTGCATTGTAAGGAGAACACCTGTTCCTACCTAAAAGTGGAATGAGAAGCAGTGAAACTTTGGGTGGCGTTTGGTAAGTGGGAGTGGGATAATCCTAAGAATGAGCACAGAATTGTATGGAAAAGCCAAAATAATTCTCAGAAGGCAAGCTCTAACTCACAACAGTAACAACGTAGATCCCATCTGCGTCCAACTCTCAGATGATAGCTCTGAAGCTGACAAGAAAGGAAGAAGGGATGAAGAATTTCCTTTCTTCAAGCAAAAAGGTTATCGAGCATGTGTTGGATGACACACCTTTTCCTGAGGCTGGACCTGTGGTGAGGACAAGAGGAAGTACCTGACCCCTGACCTCATGAACCAGGCAAACATGAATGGCCTGATGGGCACTCCTAACACAGAAATCATCTACCCTACTGGTCAAGACTAGGGAGAGGATAAAATATGTATGATTGTGGAAATAAGGCACACATGACACAATCTAAATGAGGAAATTAATGTTAGGAAACGGTAGAATGAAAGCTAAAAAGTATTCTTTTCAATTCCCTGGAAAATGCACTGATAACTAAATGTAGTCTTGGAAGAAAGATCAGAAAGACAGAGGGCATTTCAAGGCAGTGCAAAGACAAACCAACAAACCACAGAAAACAAAAGGTGACATGAGTAGACAGACCAGCAAAGACACTGGTACACTTTAAACTCCCCTCCTAAAACTATAAAGATGATTTTTCAGAATAAGTAAGAGAAGAGAAATAATACACATGCAATGAGTTGCACAGGGAAATTATACAAAAAGTTAATTTGAAAGAGTTAACATATTTCTAATTTACATTGTAATGAAAGGTTTGATGGTCCACTAATGAGTTCAGTAAATAAAAAAGCAAAAAAAAAAAAAAAAAAGACCATGGTTCAACAAGAATATGGACAAGGGCTATAAACAATAATCCGATTAAAGGTGTCAATTTCACGCCTATCCAGCAAATTTTTAAAACAATCAGATCATTAAAACTACAGTAGTGTATAATTCTCAACATTTTTTCTTGGTCAAAGATAAAAAAAGTTATAAAACAGTATTTGCAGCAATGCTGATACACAATGGCATTTCTTTATTTTTTTTTTCAGTTTTTTAATTTCTTGAAATTTTAGCTCCCTAAGCATAATGGTCTCTAATTGCATCCATTTTGTTGCAAAAGACAGGATTTCATTCTTTTATTTACCAACTGGGTAATGTTCCGTTGTGTAGATGCACAATTTCTATCCATTCATCAGTTGAGCATGCCTAGTGAAATAAGCCAGTGCCCAAAAGACAAATATCATGTTTTCCCTGCTGTGTGGTAACTAATACGCAGAGTGCAAAGAAGCAATGTATGAGAGTACAATTGACATTTTGAGATTTGATTATTGTTTATAGCCCTTGTCTATATCCTTGAGGAACAGTGGTTTGTCTACTTACTCTTTGTTGAATTCCTTATTTACATGAGAGTTTGGCTTGTGATTATAAAGTAAATTGAGGAGCCAGTGCTGTGGCACAGTGGGTTAAAGCCTCTGAGTACAGCGCCAGCATCCCATGTGGGCACCGGTTGTGGCCATCTGGGGAGTGAACCAGCAGATGGAAGACTTCTCTCTCTATCTCTACCTCTCTGTGTGACTCTTTCAAATAAGAAAAATAAATCTTAAAGTAAATTGAAAGTATGTTATTATAAAAATTAAAAGAAAAATAAGGAGAAGGAAGAGGGATGGAGGGAGAAGGAGGGTACAGTGGGCACTATCAGCATGCTCTTACAATTCCATTTATGAATACATCAAAGTTGTTTTCTTCATAGAAATTTAATAAAAAAAAATTAGCTCCCACCTGTAAGGGAGAACATGTGGTATTTGTCTTTCTGTGTCTGGCTTATTTCACAATGATGCTTTCCAGTTGCAACCATTTTCATGCAAATAATAGAATTTCCTTCTTTTTTAATAACTGAATAATATGCCATTGTGTGTATATACATATATTCACACCACACTTTTTTTTTTTTGACAGGCAGAGTTAGAGAGTGAGAGAGACAGAGAGAAAGGTCTTCTTTCCAGTGGTTCACCCCCCAAATGGCTGCTACGGCCAGCGCTGCACCGATCCAAAGCTAGGAGCCAGGTGCTTCTCCTGGTCTCCCATGCGGGTGCAGGCCCCAAGCACTGGGCCATCCTCCACTGCTACCTTCCCGGGCCATAGCAGAGAGCTGGACTGGAAGAGGAGCAACCAGGATGAAACCAGTGCCCCAACAGGGATTAGAACCCAGGTTGCTGGTGCCACAGGTGGAGAATTAGCCTAGTGAGCTGCGGCGCCAGCCCACACTTTTTAAAAAAATTTATTTACTCAAAAGTCAGAGAGAATTTCTTCCATCCACTGGGTCACTCCCCCAAATGGCTGCAACAGCCAAGGCTGGACCAGGCCGAAGCCAGGAACTACTTCCAGGTCTTCCACAGATGTGGTTGGGGACCAACAACTTGGGTCATTATTTGCTGCTTTCCCAGGCACAGTAACAGGGAACTGGATCAAAAAGTGGGGAAGCTGGGGCAGTGCCCATTTGGCAGCTGAAACTGTTATGCCACAGTGCCAACCCCAACATCTCATTTTCTTTATCCATTCATCTGATGATGCACACCTTGGTTGACTTCAAAGCGTGGCTCTTGTGAACAGAGCTGCCGTAAATATGGTGGTGCAGGTGTCTCTCTGATACAGCGTGTTCATGTCTTTGGGTGTATATCCACTAGTGGGATTTCTGGATCACATGGCAAGTCTATTCCTAGCTTTTAAAGCAGTCTCCACTCTGTTTTCCACAGTGGCTGCACTAATTTACATTCCCACCAACAGTGTCTAAGTGTTCTCCATTCTCACCAAGCTTTGTTACCCTCTGTCTTTTGGATAATAACTATTCTGACAGAGGTGAGGTGATGTCGCATTGCGGTTTTGATTTGCATTTCCCCGATGGCTAGTGATGTTGAGCACTTTTCATACACTTGTTGGCTTTTTTGTTTCTCCTGCCTTGCAATTCCCACAGCTTCTGCTCAGATGGTGATTATTTTACAAATATTCTCTTTAAAATATAATCTTAAACACACACACACACACACACACATACAAACCCAACACCAGCGATTGGGCATCAGTACAACGGGAGCTGATGTATCTAATAGTTCAAAATTTACAGCTGCTTTATTTATAATAGCCAAAATGTGAAAGCAGCTAAGATGCCCTTAGGTAGATAAATGGATAAAATACTTTAGTATTTCCACACAATGGAATATTACTCAGTGCTAAAAAGAAGGGAGCTATCAAGCCATGAGAAGTCACGGAGGGAATTTAAAAACATGTTACTAAGTGAAAGAAGGCATTCTGGAAAGGGCATATTCTACATGATTTCAGTTGTCTGATTTTCCGAAAAAGGCACAACTACGGCAACACCAGACAGGTTCTTGGTTTTCAGGGGCTGGAGGGAGGGTTGCAAAGAAGCTCAGAGAGGATTTTCACAGCAAAGACACCACTCTGGGTGGCACAGTCATGGTGGCTACATGCATGTACACAATGCATGTCACCAGAGAAAACAACCACATAACCACCTGGATTGTAACCACAGGACCCAGAGAGGACCACAGTGTAACCACCTGGATTGTAACCACAGGACCCAGAGAGGACCACAATGTAACCACCTGGATTGTAACCACAGGACCCAGAGAAAACTACCACATAACCACCTGGATTGTAACCACAGGACCCAGAGAGGACCACAATGTAACTACCTGGATTGTAACCACAGGACCCAGAGAGGACCACCACATAACCACCTGGATTGTAGCCACAGGACCCAGAGAGGACCACCACATAACCACCTGGATTGTAACCACAGGACCCAGAGAGGACCACAATGTAACCACCTGGATTGTAGCCACAGGACCCAGAGAGGACCACCACATAACCACCTGGATTGTAACCACAGGACCCAGAGAGGACCACAATGTAACCACCTGGATTGTAACCACAGGACCCAGAGAGGACCACCACATAACCACCTGGATTGTAGCCACAGGACCCAGAGAGGACCACAGTGTAACCACCTGGATTGTAGCCACAGGACCCAGAGAGGACCACAATGTAACCACCTGGATTGTAACCACAGGACCCAGAGAGGACCACCACATAACCACCTGGATTGTAACCACAGGACCCAGAGAGGACCACAGTGCAATCACATGGATCGTAACCAACCGACCACTCAGTGCTGAACGTTGCCACTTGGGCGAAGCTGTGCCTTTGGGGGAGCAAACGCTGTATGAGAACTCTCTGTACTTTCTGTTTATTTTTCCTGTGCACATAAAGTAAAGTTTGTCCATTAAAAAAAATCACATGTAATTATATTAGAACAAAATTAAAGTATTGTCTATAAAAAAGAATTGGAAATTTTGCATTTAAACTAAGTGAGATACAAAATAAAATGTATGAAATGCAATGAGGGTCATTTCACATTGATCAAGCATGCAATCTGCCGTACAAATCAAACAGCCAGGATTATTTATGTACCAGATAACAGCTCCCATATACAAAAATGATCAGAGGATTTTAAAATGTGTTTTCTTTTTGTTTTGGGTTTTTAGCCATAGGAATGAGGGCCTTAGCTACATGTGAGATGGGGAAAGCCGGGGGCAGAGATTTTTTGAGGATTGAGGGGTCAGTGTGGTTCAGTCTATGTGGTATTTGTTAATCTCCCAAACATGTGTCCAGTGAATTCACGGAATTTCAAAAGCAAAGTCCAGAGTGTCATCTGGAGACACTAGGGAGAGGCCACAGAAGGGAGGAGGGGAAATCAGTATTTATTAGGCACCTAGTGTGCAGAGGGGGCTACACTAAACCTTCTGCAAAATGCGTGACTTCCACAGCAACCCCAGTTGCTTACGACCGTGCACTGAACACCTGCTGCTCCGAGTCCCCGGGCGTAGTGAGACAGAAGCCACAGCGCACGCCGGGGCGGATCCAGCAGAGGAGCTGCTACTCCATTTCACTGGAGAAGCAGTTGAGTGCAGGAGGCTTTGAGGCGATTTGTTCAATGTCACCCAGCGGGTGAATGTCGCAGTGGGATACAAAGTCACGCACGTGTCATTTCAAAGCCAGTGCTCCCTTCAGTCTCCTAGCTTCCTGCTGTCAATCCTTCTCTCCGAAAGGCACGAGTGGCAAAGTGCCCCAGATTACAGAAGCACACCGAGGCCGGCCGACCCACGCGTTTCTGGCGTGTCTAATGTTTCTGAACAAACACGGGGCATGTTCTTCCAAGGCAGCCTTGGTGGGTCTTTAAAGCAGGATTCCCGAAGAGCTCATATTCGGTCTCACGTGCTGTCATTGTGTTGGCCAGTCTGTTCCAAGTTCTCGTCTTTTTCGGGTACCTTCAGTCACATGTGAGTGGCTTGCTAACAGGAGCAGAGGGCCTGGATATCTATCTATCTATCTATCTATCTATCTATCTATCTATCTATCTATCCATCCATCCATCCATCTATCCATCTATCCATCTATCCATCTCTCTCTCTCTCTCTCTCTCTCTCTCTCTCTCTCTCACACACACACACACACACACACACACACACCAAGACTTGGCTGGAACAGCCGGATGTCCACGGACAGCTGATGGACAGGAGGAAGCATACTTCCCTCTTTCTCCTTGTTCCCCAAATGACAGCCCCGCAGCCTTGAGGTCTACACCAAGCAAGTATCGGCTGCATAATTTCCTTTGGGAAAAGGTTATAATGCTTTCGGAGAATGAAGTCCCGAGAAGGCTGGCGTTCGGAAATGTAGGCTTTCAGGAGATTTAACCTCTTAAAGTGAATGTTAATATTTACATGATCTTGTTAACATCTCTCTGCTTTTCTCCTTCTCTGCAACCAGAACCTGAAGGTACAGATATTTTAAACAGCTCTGCCTTCAGGCCAGCCGGCCTAGCGTGGTGTTTTATGCAGGAAAGAGCACAGCTCCTATAACCTGTCTGTCCGTCTGAATTGGAGTCCCATCCCTTTTGCTGGACGATTCGGGGAATGTTAACTCCTCTGGGCTTCCAGTCTCTCATCTGCAACATGGAAGACTCGTCCCCTTACTCTGTCAGTCAGGGGCAGCGTAGACTGACAGCATTTATTGCCACTAACCACTGCTCGACACATCATGGGAATTGTTGTTGTTATCATGATTAATAAACACTGTTACGGTTAGAAGCGGATATACTTTGGTTTTGTTCACATTGTATTTTTAAAGTTTTTTTGTTTATTTGAAAGGCAGAAAGAGACAGGGATGGGGAGGGAGGGAGGGAGAGAGAGAGAGAGAGAGAAAGAGAGAGAAAGAGAGAGAAAGAGAGAGAGAAAGAGAAAGAGAAAGAGAGAGAAAAAGAGAGAAAGAGAGAAAGAGAAAGAGAGAAAGAGAAAGAGAGAAAGAGAAAGAGAGAAAGAGAAAGAGAAAACGCGCACTGGATAGAGAGAGATCTTTCATCTGCTTGTTCACTCTGCAAATTCCTGCAGCAGCCAGGGCTAGTGCAGGGTGACTCCAGGAGCCTGGAACTCTGTCCTTATCTACCATGTGGGTGGCAGGGGCCTAAGCACTCGAGCCATCATTTGGCTGCCTCCTGGATTCACGTTAGCAGGTAGCTGGATTGGAAATGGAGCAGGAACCCAAAACCAGGCATCCCTACATTGGGGGCAGGCATCCCAAGTGGTGCTAAACCTCATTCTCTTCTAAAGAAATCCCAACACTGCTCTTCACACAGCAGATGTTTGCTGGGGAATACACTCGCCATGCATCCCCCGCGGTGTCTGTGGGAAGCAGTGGTGGACCACGCCGTGGCCCTCCATTCAGACCCCAGACTGGGCTTTCTGGGCTCACATCTTGACATTGGCTCATTCTAGCTTTATGGCCCTGAGAAAGAGGCTTAACCTCTCTGTACTTACCTCAGTGTCTTCACCCCTAAATAGTGACATGCCACCTACCTCAGGGGTACAATTAACACATGCATGGTGCTTCAAGCTTGCGAAGAGCATTTGCTGACCACACAATAATGGTTATTTGTTCACTGAAATGTGCTTGACCCACAATAGCATGAGTGACAGAATGCAAGTGACATTATTCTCATATGAATGGTGGAGAAACTGAGTCACGGGGCCATGTGTAGGCAAGCTGGTCGCACAGCTGGTCTGCAGCCAGCCAGTACCAGCCCTGTGTGCTCCTCTCTGCCATGCCGTCCCAGCTGCTGAGCTGAGCTCCCGCCAGGCTTGATCTCAAAGGCGGCCTCCCCACACATTCACACCCGCACCCCACCCCACCGTTGTCGCAGGAAATTATGCCACGAGCCATGCATCTTCTTCGACACGCTCTGCTCTTGAAGAAACACTCCCAATTACCACGGCTGTGTTCTCCATGATTGCAATGTGTCATGACATTTCCAAGATGTAAGTTTCTTCGAAAACGGCATTAGCACTAGGCGAGCAAAACGGCTCATTTTTCAAATTTGGAAGCCGTCACTAGCCTGGCTCCGCGCTGGTGAAGCCCGAATGCGCTGCTTACTGAGCCCCGTCAGGTGGCCGGGGTTCACCCACACTGGTGTGGCTGGCTGCTCCCTCTTCGGAGGGTCTACGGCTGGCAGTGTGCAAATGTGCACACACACTGTCTACCCACACTCACACACACACAAAGTGCTTTATGCTGTGCACACTTGTTCTCTATTGGCCTCTCCCATATTCTCAATTCCCACCTGGAACCACAGGCACCCCACTTAAAGATCTCACTTTGCCCCTGTTTCCCATTCCAGGAAGCACGACAGCCCTTCGTGGTTCCCCATTTGTATCAGCCAAGGTCATCAGTTGCAAGCAGAAGCAGCTGTTGTTTGCAGATTTAAGTAGCAATGGACTTTCCTGGAAGATCCTCGGTTGGCGCCCAGAATTGCAGCCTCAGGAAACAGCCAGAACCCTGGGCAGATTCGTGCCACAGCCCCAGTCCAGTGAGGACGACCCTACCCACTGGTGTCCTGGCTAGCACAACTTGCATTGAAAAGGATGCTAACTACGGTGGATGCCCCTTTGCTGGTTCAAGCCCTGGGTCCATGCACTGCAGAGGCTGAGCCTTGGCCCCATGTCCCCAGTACAGCAAGAGGCGGGCTGTCTCAGTTTCCTGTAGCTGCTGTTGCACACACGAGGCAGCTCGGAGTTGTGATGGCCAAAGCCAAGGTGTCAGCACGGCCACACTCCCTGTGAAACTGTTAGGAAGGGTGTGTTCTAGATCTTTCTCTTAGCTTCTATCAGCCAAGCGTTCCTGGGGTGGTAGATGTCTATCCTCTCCCTGATCTCTTCAGCCATTTTTCCCTCTCTGCACGTTGCTCTCTGTGCCTAAATTCCCCCTTTATCTACGAAGACTCCAGCCTCACTGGATTAGGGAGCAACCTAGCAACCTCATCTTGTCCTGAGTAGATCTACAAAGGCTCCCTTTTCAGGGAAGGAGCTCGCTGGTGCTGGGACTCTGGCCTTTGTGGCAGGGCTTACTTCAACCCATCACACGGAGTCCTAGCAAAGACGCTCAAAGGCAAGACTGCAATGGCCACGAAGACTTAGACATCATCACGGAGACATCATCGCCCCGGGCACCAGTTCCAGTCCCCGCTGCTCCACTTCCAGTCCACGCCCCTGCTAAGGCACCTGGGAAAGCAGCAGAGGATGGCCCAAGTGCCCTGCACCCACACAGAGACACAGAGGAAGCTCCTGGCTTCAGCCTGGCCCAGCCCTGGCCGTTGCAGCCATCTGGGGGGAGGGGGGTGTGAACCAGCGGATGGAAGACCTCGCTCTCTGTCTCTCCCTCTCTCTGTAGCTCTGACTTTCAACTAAATAAATCAACCTCTAAAAAGAAGAGGAGGAGGATCTGAGGCTAAAATAAGGAACCTTGCAAGGTACCAAGGCAGGTACGTTGCAGGGCAAGTACCCAAAGTCCGTTCCATTCAAACCTTGTACCTGTAGCCACCACCCTCTGGGACACCCAGTGACAGCAGCGACTGTGGCCCGAAGCGCAGGGCTCACAGCACACTGCACTACACGTCTTCACACGTGTGCACCCTTCCACACGTGTGTGGAAAGCACGCTCTGAAGGCGGAACCTGGTCACACAACGCAGGTTAGCGGAGCAGCCAGAGTCGCTGTAGTGTGGAGAAACTGGACTTGAACAAAGAAGTATGTACGTTTTATGGCTGACTACGGACTCCACCGCCTGGGGTACCCAGTTCCTTCCCCACGCCTCAGCTGAGGGGCACTGGCAGTCATCCTACTTTTTTCACTATTACAAATAACACCGCTAAGAACACCCACTAATAGGTTAGTTTTTGTGTGCATATAAATTGCCATTCTGTTAGATATACATCTAGGAGTGGAACTGCTGGGTCATAAAAAAACCTTGAAAATTAAGCGAAAGAACCCAGTCACAAAGGACAAGATAGCAGTCTGATGGAAGGCCGTTTCTCTGAAATCCCTAACAGAGGCCAATTTGTAGCGATAGACCGCGGACTCTCGAGGCCGCCTGGGGCTGAGGCTGGAGACAGAGGTGTTGACAGGGTGTTGGCTTCGGGGTGCAACATTTCGTTTTGGCGAGAACACGCTCTGAGACTGATGGAGGCGGTGCTTTGTCAACCCCGTGAGCCCACTGCATGCCAGCGAGTGGTACGCGTAGACGCTCTAGGTGGGTGACCGTGTGCTCCTCGCGTCGTGTTTCGATAAAGCTGCTAAAAGTTAACACGCAGAGCCAAGAGACTGACGGCGGCAGAGGGTGCACCCGGCGCGAAGCCAGGAGGAATTCCAACACAGGCATTGCCCCAGATCAGTGGGGACGTGCCTGAAGTGAGGCCACATTCTTCCTGTTAGCAGCAAGTCGCTCTGTGCTGGGGGTGGGGGATGTCTGCACAGGGCTGTGGACGCCAGGAGATGGCGCTAGGCAGTACCTGCCACAGGGGAGGAGACAGACGTGCAAACCGTGTGTCCTCAATTTGACAGCACCTTCAGTGCCTCTAAGCTGCGTCTCAGCCTCTCTCAGGTTGGCCCCCCTTTCCCACAGGGGATCCGCCATGGCCTAACTGACAGCATCATTTCTCCATAGTGATTCAGATCATCAGGGCTCCTCTTAGACTCGATGGCAGCTTAGAGGACTGGGGTACAATGACTCTAACCCCTTGTGAGAGAGATGAATAGGAGGTGTGCAGCGGAGCATGGGTAAACCCGGCTTGGAGAAGGCTTCCTGGGGGAGGTGGTGCCCGGTCTTCGTGGGCTGCCGGTTGTTCCAGAACTTGGTCACGTAAAACAGCTCGCGTGTGCTGTCATGGAGTATGTGGTCAGTAGTCTGGGCGAGGCTTATGCCGACTTCTGCAAACCAGGGTTTTCACACGACTGGGACCCAGTGTCAGCCGGCGCGACGGTCCCATCTGAAGGCTCCACCAGGGAGCCACCTTCTAACGCGTGTGACCTCCAGTGGCTGCTGTGGCATCAAGTTCCTCATAGGTCATCCAGGCTAGAGCCTCCGTTTCCACCTGGCTTTCTGCTGTGAGAGCCTGCTAGGATTCCTGCAATATCAGCCCCTCTCACACAGCAGCCTGCAGAGCACCCGAGGCGAGAAACCCGAGAGACGGCTGGCAAGCGGAAGTCACCCACGCCTGCAGCCTGACGTCCCCTCCGTGCAGTCACCCGTTCTGGGTGAGGAGAAGCAGGTGGCTCTGTACTCGAGGGTGGAGCTGGGAGGGACCCTGGATGCCGCCTGCTGCAGCCGCTCAGTGTGGAGTGAGGAAGCCAAACAAGGAGAAGGCATGCTAACAGCAGTGCGCTGAAGGTGTGTGGGAACAAACAGTAAGTAGACCGTTTGGTGGAGGACAGAGTGAAGGGAGAGAGAAGTGAGACTGATGTCACAGGTGGACTGTTTATTAGATGCCTTGTAAGATTCTTCATGAACTGTAGCTCAAACCATAGCACACTTAGAGTTTTCTTCCAAGAAATGTGTACATGGGTGGACAGCCCTAGCACTTCAACAATACCGTCGAGAACCCAGCCTTCTTTGAATGTTTTATGCTGCCATCCTATTAATGTAACTGCCTCTTATCTACAAAATAGCCGCCAGTCCTCCAGCTGTCACATCTCCACACCACAGTGTTCAAAGTAGAAGGACTGTGGCATGGAAAGAATAGAAAGTTCCAGAAGAGCTCCCCTTACTTGCCATGGCCAGAATGAGTCCCAGGCTCCCCTCAAGCAGCCTATGGTGGCTGGAGTTGCTATGTTTGCCTCAGAACACCCAGGACGCATCCCAGGTGATGGAAACAAGAGAGGCTCTAGAAAACCTCCAGGGTGCCAGTGACCTCCATATCCTTTTCTACTTTTGTCCTCCGTGTTCCACAAAAAGAATAATTGCCCACGTGACGACATAGACAGGAGAAACCCTGGCTATACGCCTTTTCTCCTTCATGTCCTGAACAGATTGCAACTCCTCCTCTGCTCACACGCGGCGAGCCTCCAAGCTCTACATCCAAGAGGCTCTAGGTCAGAGCGGGGAAAACAGGAGTTTCCATTTCCTGCCTCACCCCGTTTACAGACAGCTGTGACGGGGCGGAGACCGGAGGCCGGCTGCCCGACACAGCTGTGCTGCCTCCGACGCCCACCCTGAGCGGAACAACGCCGCGAGCCGCTCACGGTTAGTTTTCCTAGAATCAGGTCGGGCGGAGCTTGTTCGGAGGGAGGGAGGCAGAGTGTTGGAAGCAATCTTCCTGTTCCCATATTTGCATTTTTAGGTGTCAGGTGGCTACATGGATACTCGTAGTAATCATTGCACAAGTCAAAGGCCAGTCCGTCTCACCGCATCTCGCCCTCACTGGTCACCAGTTATAAAACGCCACTTGCTTGGAGGGCGTGGTGCTGCCGAGGACTTTGGCGCTGCAGTAGAGCGTAGGACGGACCCGCTCTGCCTCAGTCCTGCTATCAGCTGCTTTCCCACAGCACTGCCATTTTAGATGTTTTTTCCTGTTTTCACAAATTGGAAACAGAGGCCCACACCGAGGGGTTCAGCATTCGTCCAAGATTATCCCAAGAGGGCCGCCAATCCAGAGGAGTTGCTGGGAGGTTCTTTCTCCTTTCTGCCTGAGGTGCACTTGGCCATTTCTATCTCACTGTCTAAATCGACAGGACACCTAACCCCCTGATGCCACAGTACAGCCCAGCTGTCCTAATACAGTGCCTACTCCCTGCCAGGCCTTCCCGGCCGGGACGCAGCCTAAGACCCGAGCTGGATCATGGGCCAGAAACCGAGGCTCAGAGAGATCGTGGTGGCACAGTTAGTGATGGATCCAAGCGAGAACCCACGACTACAACTTGGAATCCCACAGTTGACTTCTGACACACCGCCCTCCACGCCTGCTAGCACCCCCAGGGCCACGAGTAACCTCTGTTTTCACAAACCCAAGGGCATCCCCCTGCCTGCCTTGCCCCTGTGGCCCTGGAGCCCAGGGAGGGTCCGCTTTGCACTTACTCCTCAGTGGAGCACCCCCGACCTGGGGTCTGCAGGCTCTGGGGTTGATCACGCAGGTGGGGATGAAGGTGTCCCCTGGCTGCTCTGTACCCACATGCAACACACCCCACCGCCCACCTCCGGAGAAACATCTCTCGGCTCTGCGAGCTAAGGACACGTCGCTGAAACCTAGAGCAGGTGCATCCCTGGAGAGCGGCCACGCCCGACTTGCAAGCTGTGGACAGCCTGCGCGGAGGAGGAGGAGCAGAGGCCGGATGGGGAAGGTGTGCACTCGTAGGTTGACGAAGGACCGTGTGCAGACGGGAGAGCAAGGGGCGTACACCGCAGGTCATGGGGGCCTCTCTCTGGGGGTGCTCGCACACACCATATGTTTAACATTAATAATTGCTGACTTACATTAGAGGATATATCAATCAAATTAATAAAGCTTACAATATTTAGGGCATTTAGTTTGCTAAAATCGCTGGCATCTGTGCCTATTAAAAATGACAGATGATTAGGATACCCAAAGTTTGGTGGGATCTGGTAGCTAACAAGGTAGAATTAAAATTTACATCTTGTTCCCGCATAATGAAGATAATTAAAAAGAGTGATAAAACCCTTTGATTAACCCTCATCTCCTCCTGCATAGCATTTTATTATGCAAATGAAACCTCCAACACTGTAAACTTAATACCAGTTAAGAATATGAATATGTTCTCATTTTCCAAGTACAAAGATATATGTGCACGTATAAAATGTTTGATTGAGCTCGGACCTGTTTTGGAAGAGTCCAACCCAGGGGTGTGCACCTCATAGAGCACGGCTAGGTCTCCACGTGGGCGCTGCCTGCACCATTCTCTCCATTGCTTCTGCTTTGCTGTTTCGTTCCCCACACTGGCGTGTTACGTCATCGAAAATACCCCGGACACGAAAGTAAGAACTAGCACTAGGACAGTGGTGTCACCCCTTGAGGACTTGTCTGTGGTCTTGGTTTTGTTTCCCTGAGTGAAGAGGCATAGCCCAGGGACTTTTCAAAGCAAGAACTTCCTGTCCATCTACCTCTGTAGTTTGGGGAAAGGCTTAGGAGTGCACGGAGGAGAATTCTTGGTAAAGGGTCCACTGGTGGAACAGGCAATTTCTCCTCTGCATGTGAGTGATGCCTTCCCCTGCCGTGGTGCTCAAGGGGAGCCTGGGATAGCAGGATCCTTGAACGTGGCGCTGACCCGGCTAGATGCGTTTTCCCTCCAACAGTTAAGTTAACCGGTAAAGAAATAACAAAAAGCACCCCAAGAGAAAAAGGCCTCGGTCTCTGCCTCCCTCTGGACCCCTCATCTGTTGTTCTGCACCCTTCCTCTGGACAGAGAGCGATTTTTGTGATGTAACGAGAGGCAACCAACATGAGTGAGAGCAATCTGCGCTTCTTCTAAGAGCTCCACGTTGAAGACGTCTAGATTTACAGCCAACCAGACAAGGTGGATTGCGGGGGCGGGGGGGGGGTGGGCATGTGAAATGGAATTTACAGGCTCAAGAACCTGGGATTGGGGGAGCATTTGATGCAGAAGTCGCCTGCATTCCAGACCAGAGTGCCTGGTTCAAGTCCTGGCTACTCCACTTCCAATCCAGAGTCCTGTTGGGGCATCTCAGGAGGCAGCAAGCGATGGCTTAAGCACTCAGGTCCCTGCCACCCGTGTGGCAGACCTGGGTGGAGCTCCTGGCTCCTGGCTTCAGCCTGGCCCAGACCTAGCTGTTACAGCCATTTGGGGAGTGAAACAGTAGATGGGGGGCTTCTAACAAAATGAAAATAGACATTTTTAAAAGGAACCTGGGACAGGCTGAAGCTGAGATGCTGTAAGGAGAAAATCAGAAAACAAGAACAGAGGCAGGTGGATGGAGAAGAGTTTTGGAGAGCTCTGAGGGCAGAAAGCCATTTGACAATGCAGCAGCGAGGGGTGAGGCGACAAGCCAAGGAAGGACAGCAGCTCCCAGAAGCAGGAAGGAGGAAGCCACGGCTTCTCCCCTCGAGCTTCCAGAGGTGATGTGGTCCCACCGACCCCTCGATGTTAACTTCTGTCCTCCAGAACTTGGGAGAATACATTTATGCTGCCTTAAGCCGTGCAGTTTGTGACCATTTGTTCCAGTAGCCCTGGGTATCAGGACGTGGGAAGCAGAGTGGAAGATGACTGGGGCAAGAGGGAAGAATGCTTCCGTCATCTTCCAGATACCAAGAATGTTCCCTGCAGCTGCAGGTGAACTTGGGGCTCCGGTTTGGCTGCTGAATGTCCCCCAAAGGCCCACGAGTTAAAGGCCTGGTCCTCAGAGTGGCGCTTTGGGCAGCTGGAGCAGCCTTTGGGACGTGGGGTCTAGTGGGAGGTCCGCAGGTCACTGGGGGCACTGCCTTTGAAGACGCTGTGGTGCTCTGATCCCTTTCCGCCTGCCCCCGGCTCCAGATGTGACTGCTCACTCCAGCGGGTGCCCCAGCAAGCCATCGGCTGCCCTCATCAGAGGCCACAGCAATAGGCCATCCAGGCTTGGACTTCGACCTTCAACACTGTGAGCTAAATTGGGCTTTTCCCTTCATTAATTATCTCAGGTACTTGGTGTGGTGCTAGCTTGAAACTGACTAAGGCACCTGCTCCTTCCAGGGAGCGGTCTGTGTGGCCTCTGTGCTGTCATCCTGAAGATGGAAATAATGATGACACTCAGCCCATCGAAGTACTGGAAGGATTACAGGAGCTTCCATAGAGCAAGGGCTCAGAACAGAGTCTGGAATAGAATCTAAGGAATCACTAGCTTTTATCATTTCTGCTGCTGTTGTTTCTCCTTTGTCAGAATGTACAAAATTTCCTGGGCATTTCAGGGTCCATTCAAATAGTTTCATTTGCAATTTCATTTTCTATTTCTAGAAAAAATACTAGAGATCCATTCCCCAAATAATATCAACTGTTATCTCTAGGTTGCAGGTTAGCCATAGAATTTTTAAAAATTTTCTCTATATGTTTTCTGAATTTTCAGCAATGAGTTCTTACTACCTCGCTATTAAGAACATGGATGTTTTGTTTTCCTTTTTTAGCTCTTAAGACTTTTTGTCTAAACTTCCAATCAAAGTAAAGAATCTACTTTTTTGTTTAAAAAGTATTGATTTGAAAGGCAAGGAACTGCGGGGAGAGAGAGAGAAAGTGATCTTCCATCTACTTGTTCACTCCACAAATGGCCCCAATGGCCATGGTGAACCCAGGAACTACACCGGAGTCTCCCACATGGGTGTCAGGGGACCATGTACTTGCACCATCATTGGCTGCCTTCCCAGGCACGTTAGGAAGAAGCTGGGTCAGAAGTGGAACACTGGGACTCAGACCAGCACTCTGATACGGGATGCATTGCAAGCGGTAGCTTAATCCTCTGAGCCACAACGCTGGCCCCAGTTATTTTAAAACAATTTTTTAACACATAAAGCTTTTGCCTATTTATGAAGTACCATGCAAGGTTGAGTTCAGGTGTACACTACATCATATCCAATCAGGGCACACGTATCTCTCTCTTCAAACATCTAGTATTTCCCTATGTAAAAATGCCTGAAATCCTCTTTTCAATTTTTTTTTTTTATCAAATAGAGAAACCTGTAGCACATCGTCATCTATAGTCACCCTGTTGTGTGATAGAACCCAAAACTTCTACTCCTCTGTAGCTGTGACTTCATGCCCACTGACAGACCATTTTGTTGGAAAGAGGCAGCATCTAGATGGAACCATGTGCATTGTGGGTTCCGAGTACCTGAACCGATGGCTCAGTCCTCAGTCATCAGCTTTGTGATCTGAGCTGGTTCTTAGTCCCCAGTGTACACTTCTTCACTATAAAACAGGGTCAGTGACATCAACCTTCCCAGGCTTGTATGTCAAGCAGCGATCAGACATGTGCCACTCTACCCACACTCAGCAGGGCTTAATAAATACCTCATCCCGGGGCCGGCACTGTAGCACAGCGGGTTAACGCCCTGGCCTGAAGTGCTGGCATCCCATATGGGCACCAGTTTGAGACCTGGTGCTCCACTTCCGATCCAGCTCTCTGCTATGGCCTGGGAAAGCAGTAGAAGATGGCCCAGATCCTTGGGCCCCTGCACCCATGTGGGAGACCCAGAGGAGGTTCCTGGCTCCTGGCTTTAGATCGGTGCAGCCCCAGCCATTGTGGCCAATTGGGGAGTGAACTATCAGATCGAAGACCTCTCTCTGTGTAACTCTGACCTTCAAATAAATAAATAAATCTTAAAAAATAAATACCTCATCCCTTCTCTGCAAGTTTGTTGTTGTATCCCAAAAACAAGAGGAAGTCCCCAGTAGTATTCGATTCTTCTCCCCTCTTCAAAAACTCAACCAGTTAAGCACGTGTTTATTTTTATCAAACCCAAATTTCCAAGCCTACTTCTTTCCCCCACCTAAAAGTTCCAGTAAAATAAATAGTAGAATTTCAACTTGATGTAAAATTATGACACATTTTCTTTTTGTAGTTGAGGAAGTTTGAATACAAAGCCCTTATCACAGAGCCCCAGCTGCAGAAGGAATCCTTTAATCATGACCGTCCCTCCTGGAAGAAGAATACAGATTTTGGGCCAGACTTGGGTTACCGAGCAAGGAGAAAACACGGCCAGCAGCTACCCCAGCCCTGCCTGTTGGCTGCAAGCAGCTTTAATCTGCTTCCACTGTCACGTTGAAGTCTGGAGATAGCTGAGTGCAGCCTAATTGGGAAGTTGTGGACTGCGAGAGAATTTGCTTTCATCCAACACGTGACACAGAGGGACACATCAATGGTACTGAGGAAGCGAGCTGGCCTCCTTAGTGCCCGTGGGCCCTCATCCTGGTCATGCTCCTTCCCCCAGAGTCCTCTTGGAGCAATGCTTGAAGTGGGCAAGAGAATTTCCACCCTAGTCCCCCTGCTCTGTCGGCGGCAGTGTAGACCTTAGGTCTGAAGTCACACTGGACTGGATTTAAGTCCTGGATGCATTAATTATATGGTGGTTGTCCTTAGGGAAGTGACAACTTCTCTGAGCTGCACTTCCCTCCTCTGTACAAGGCAAATATTAAGCCTAAGTCATCAAACCAACATTTGCTAAACACTTATTTTGCGCAAGGCAAAGTCCTAATTGGTAGGGTTTAAAAAAGAAACACAAATAATGTCAAACACTGATGAATGCCACGTTAGGCTATGATGTGCAGGATCAGCGTTCGTGAGCAGGCGAGAGCCGGTTCCAGCACAGCACTGCTCCGAAGGCACTCACGGGGCAGGTGCTGTGGTGCAGTAGGCTGAGCTGCTGTGTGGGGTCCCTACCTCCCCTATTGGAGCATCTGGGATCAAGTCCTGTCTCTGCTTCCAGTCCATCTTTCCGCCCCTGTGGACCCTTGGAGGCAGCAGATGGTGGCTCAAGTACTTAGGTCTTTGTTACCCACATGGGACACCCAGATGGAGTTCCCAGGTCCTGGCTTTGACCTGGCCTAGCTCTAGGTATAGTGTTTGGCACCCCAGTATGGCACATAGGCACCGCATTTGTGTCTTCACCACTGTGCCAAGTGCTTGCCTCACGTAATATGCATTCTTCACAATCTTTTCAAAGACCCCTCCTACCTGTGTTTGTGCTTTAGCAAGCTTACTGTGTCAGATGAATCTCATTATTTCTGCCACTCCCTCTTAGGGTGGTAAGGGAGTCCACTGGGATGAGAAGCCCAAGAGACAATTCTGTTTTACAAACCATGCACAGAACAGCATCTAATAATAAAATGGCAGGAGTTAGCATCTACTGAAACTTTCTGATATGTACGTTGGCCAACAGTCTGACCACTTTTGGTGGCCCAGTTTCTTCAAGGCTGGGGATCCACCAGTGGTAGGAGGTATAGTGCAAGGACCACTATGCTCACACAGAGGTGAGGGAAGCGAGGTACGGCGAAGCTGTGTCCAAGACCTCCGAACTGATGAGTGATAACATGACAATGCGGCCCCAGCTGGTCTGGCTCTAGAACCCGCACCCCCAACCCCTATGCCAGCTACTGTTTTTGGTGAGGTCCTATTTTGGTGTTGTGATGGATCATTGTATTGTCCTTGGCAAGCTGTCACGACACACACAAAATAAACACTTAGACTTCCATCTAATTTTTACCCATTGCGGAAATGATTGGAGCAGAGTGCTTGCAGGAATGACCAATACTAACAAAGACTGGCTTTTTTTTTTTTTTTTTTGACAGGCAGAGTGGACAGTGAGAGAGACAGAGAGAAAGGTCTTCCTTTGCCGTTGGTTCACCCTCCAATGGCCACCGCAGCCGGCACACTGCGCTGATCCGATGGCAGGAGCCAGGTGCTTCTCCTGGTCTCCCATGGGGTGCAGGGCCCAAGCACCTGGGCCATCCTCCACTGCACTCCCTGGCCACAGCAGAGAGCTGGCCTGGAAGAGGGGCAACCGGGACAGAATCCGGCGCCCCGACCGGGACTAGAACCTGGTGTGCCAGCACTGCAAGGCGGAGGATTAGCCTAGTGAGCCGCGGCGCCGGCCCACAATGACTGGCTTTTACTGATCATGTACTACGCACTGGGGCCATTATATGCAGTGTCATCTAAAGACAAGAGGGAGAATACATCACAGGGCTTAAATTGAGGTGGAAATAGGATCATACTCCCGACCAACCAAGTGAGCAGAGCTAGCCAAGCCAGAAGTCTGGGTGCCAATCAGTGAGGTGAGAATAGACAAGGAGATGCAAGCAGGCAGTGAGTAAGGCAGTTTTAGGAAGAAATATTTAGCACCAGGGTCATGAGCCTCTGAGCCTGGGAGAGGGAGGGGATGAGTGTGCTCCTTCATCTTCTGCTTTCTAGTTCAGGACTTGTGCAGGCTGAGCCTCTGCTGTTGGATTACAGCCCTGGGGGCATGGACCCCGAGGTGAAGGGCATTTTACACTGAGGGCTGTCTGCAGATAGCACAACCCGAGATGAGCCCGGGCCGCTGGCTCCCCACGTAGACAATGAGAATGAGCGGATGAGGAGTGATTTCCTCAAGGTCAACTTGCAAGGGTAGGGTCACAGGTCCTCTCGGGACTAGTTGACCTCCTCGCTCCTGTCGGAGTTTCCACTCTGGCAGAGTTTTGTTTTTTGTGCTATTGGCTAGGAAGAGTCTGGGACCATGGAGAGGTCCTGGGTTGGAAAGTAGGAGCTTGGCCTCCCTGCAGGGATTCCTTTTGGGGGCTGAGAGGCAGCAGAACGTATATTGAGAAACGGGTGAAAACTGAACACGCTTTTCAAACACATCCATGTAGAGCTACACGTATGTACACGTGTGTGTCTCGGTGAGCTGGCTGCCCCTCAGAAGCCCCGTTTGTCCATGGCTACAGGGTCGTCTCCTCCGTCAGCCTCATCTGCAGGCTCAGGAGATAACCGGAAGACAATGCTGAACCAACAGCACATGCCCCTGGTTGGGAATCGAGGACAGCTCTGGTTTTGGCTTCCTCAGAACAAAATGTCTTGGGCTCTAAGCCTAAGTGAATCCCCAGTCGCAGCCCATCGGCTTCATACTCTTCCCAGCACAGCACGGCTGCCACCCCTTGGCTCTCGGGGACACAGAGAATGAAAATCCAGGAATCTAGGGAGAACCAGCTTCCTGTTTTGCCCGTGGCCTTGAGAAGGCTCATCTTGCTCTCTATGATTCTACCAGGGTTTTCACCAGAAAGAAGGTGCCCTGTGTCCAACCAGGTTAAATCCTAAATACCTTAAACCCAGGAGAATGATCCTCAGTGTGTCCCTCAGTAATCTATCTGATAGGCATCGAAAGCAAGTCCAGGGCAGGAGCCAAGTTTGTTGAAGAGAAATCTCAACTCCTTTTAGGTGAAGGAGAGACACCACGCAAATACCTGTCATTCCAAGGCCATTGCCAAGGTCAGAAGAGGAAGGCAGAGTTAGGGGGAGGAATGGTGGATTTATCTTCTTTGAGTGTTGCTGATGGTTTCCTACCAGAGGAATCTAGTGAGGAAACCCGTGAGGGTGGACCCAGGCTGGCATTCTCCCAGACGTACCCTCAGGTGTTGCCACGGTGTGCCATGTTCCACAGATCTATTTTTCTTGCTATTGCAGACATCCGTTATGCTGCGACGCATGCCACTCAGCGTGCAGCACCTAAGCCAGCCAGCCTCAAGAGAGCCTTCTTGATATCTCGCCTTGTATAGGATTTGCGGGTCAAAGAGAAAGGAGTTCAAATTCCAGCTCCACATCTTATTATCTGAGCCTTTGCCTTCCCTGATAAAATGGGGAAAAGAGAACGACTCAAACACTATGATGCCGATGAGTGGTTTTGTGTATTTCAGTATGAGAATTTCACTGCACAGGTAAACGCTGGCCAGACGTGATAGCCAGGTCCCCATCACCCTAACCAAGACACAGAGCACTTTTCTTACAACAGGGCTCTCTGTGGCCTCTCTCCAGGAACTCCCCCAGCCCCCCCGGAAGCAGCCACTGGCCCGATTTCTGTGAACACAGTGAGGTTTTGCCCACTTTAGAAACTGCATACGTGGAATGCCAGGGAATCTAATCTCTTCCTTCCTCAGCTGGCTCCTTACACTCACAGAATGTCTGAGATTTATCCTCATTTTTCTGCCTTCTTGGTCACATTATGCATTGACTTTTTTTTTTTTTTTTTTTTTTTTGACAGGCAGAGTGGACAGTGAGAGAGAGAAACAGAAAGAAAGGTCTTCCTTTGCGTTGGTTCACCCTCCAATGGCTGCTGCGGCCGGCACACTGCGCTGATCCGATGGCAGGAGCCAGGTGTTTCTCCTGGTCTCCCATGGGGTGCAGGGCCCAAGCACTTGGGCCATCCTCCACTGCACTCCCTGGCCACAACAGAGAGCTGGCCTGGAAGAGGGGCAACTGGGACAGAATCCGGTGCCCCAACAGGGACTAGAACCCCGTGTGCCGGCACCACAAGGCGGAGGATTAGCCTAGTGAGCTGCAACGCTGGCCTGACTTCATTTCTGATGACGTGTCTTTAAAGTCCAGTTTGTCGAGTATTGAGTATTGGTGTGGTCCCATCTCCCCATTCATTTACTTGCAACATATCTCTATCACGTATTACAGTGCATTTCTGAAATGGTTTAATCTCGTTTCCTTATCTGATTTATGTGTCTGAATTGGAATTTTTGATCCATTTGCATTTGTCGTGACCAGTCATTTGGTTTTTAGTCTATATTGCTTTTTTTTTCTCATAGTCTAGCTGATATTCGTTTCTTAGCCACCTTGCCTTATTTTGCATTGATCAAGAATTGTCACACTTACATACTCTATTGACTATTTCTTCTATGACGTTATTGAATTCTCAGGCTTCTAATGTGCATTGTTAACATAACTCTCTACCTTTAAGTGCTATTTTGCTGCTGCACAAACACCAAGAACTTTCTAATCCACATGACCCCATTGAGCCCTTGCTCTTTCACTATTGTTTCCTTATAAACTACTTCTAAATGAGTCACCCAAAATACATTATAATCCTGCTTCCTTTATGCAGCTCATAGTTACTTGTCAGTTAAATATTTGAAAATAAAAATATTCAATAGAACACAACTAAAAGATAACTGTTGTTTACATTTGCTTTTGAACTCTATTCATTTCAGACACAAAGTTTCCATCCAGACTTTATTTTTTACAGTGTGGGCCTTGTCTAGCCATAATTTCTTAGCTTCTATCTACTAAAAATATTTGTCTTCATTTTTCAAAATTTTCACTTATTTTTGAAAAGGAGAGAGGGAGAGAGAGAAGGGGCAAGAGACAAAGATTTTTCTTCCATCTGCTAGTTCATTCTACAAATGCCCATAAAACCACAGCTGGGCCAAGCTGAAGCCAGGAGTCAGCAGGACCAGTGGGTTTCCTACATGGATGACAGGGACCAGATCATTGCTGCTTCCCATGATGTGTACTAGCAGGAAGCTAGAATTGGAGGTAGAGGCAGGACTTGAACCCAGGCACCCTGAAATAGGACACGGGCATTCCAAGTGGCGTCTTAACTGCTACTCCAAACACTCACCCCTGCTTTCATTTTCAAAGACATTTTCAGAATGTAGCAGATTCAAGATGGACAGATCTGTTAAATAATTCCATAGCTTTGAAACCATTATACTTAGTGAAATAAATAAAACACAAATACCATATGTTTCCCCTGATCTGTGGTAACTAATAGAGTACCCAAAGGTAAGCTAGAGGAGTGAAATTGACATTGTGAGACTTGATTGTTTATAGCCCTTGTCTAGACTGTTAGACAACAATGTTTTTTTCTTCATACTATTTGTTAAACTCTTAGTGTAGGGTTAATCTTATGAGTACAAAGTAAACTAAAAATAGATCTTTTTAAGAGTTAAGAATGGGAATAGGAGAGAGAGGAGGCAGAAGGGTGGGAGTGTGGGCGGGAGGGTGGGAAATGTCATGGTATTCCTTAATCTGTATATAGGAAATACATACATGGAAATATATACATAGGAAATATGTGAAATTTATATACCTTAAATAAAATTTAAAGAAAAGATCATATCTTTGAAGGCAGCCTTCCAATGTCGTTGGCTTGCCTTGTTTCTGATTAAATGTCAGCCAACTCTCAATACCAGTCTGTTGATATAGTATTTTCTTTGCTAGAAGCTTTGAAGATATTCACTGAGTGTTTAGATCACAATTGTATCTAGGTGTGACTGTCTTTGTATTCATCATACTTATTTCTGTAGATTACTTGCTTTAAATTAGACATTTTCATCTGTTATCTCTTAAAATATTTCTCCCACACATTTGTTTTTCCATTTCCTGCAGGGATTCCAGATATATTCACATTCTATGATTTGAATTTGTTCTACAGGTCTCTGATGCTTCTTTTTCTCCCTGATGGGTCAGTATGAATTATTTTACCAGTTTTCATCTTTGTGATTTTTTTTTACCCTGGTATGTGCAGCATATAATTAAGCCCATTAAAGATATCTTTCAGGGGCTGGCACTGTGGCGTAGTGGGTTAAAGCCCTGACCTTAAGTGCCAGCATCCCATATGGGTGCCAGTTCGAGTCCCGGATGCTCCTCTTCTGATCCAGCTCTCTGCTATGGCCTGGGAAAGCAGTGGAGGATGGCCCAAGTCCATGGGCCCCTGCACCCACGTGGAAGACCTGGAGGAAGCACCTGACTCCTGGCTTCAAATCGGCACAGCTCCGGCCATTATGGCCATCTGGGGAGTGAACCAACAGATAGAAGACCTCTCTCTCTGTCTCTACCTCTCTCTATAACTCTTTCAAATAAATTAAAAAAGATACACCTTTTGGTCCTAACATTTCCATTTGTTTCTTTGGTGGTGTTTGAACACTGTTACAAGTCTCCTCCTATTCATGAATATGAAGCTCCTTTAACAGGTTTGTGGGAAAAGGGAACTGAAAGGTGAAAATATATTTTCGTGTACAGATTTTTGAAATCAAATATATGAGGCTCTCCAAAAAGTTCATGGAAAATGTCTTTTGTTCAAAAACTGCATGGGTTTCAAATTATTTTATACCAAAGTGCTTTTGTTCTTTAGAAAATTTATTTTGAAAGGCAAGATGAGAGAGAGAGAGAGAGAGAGAATGAGAATATTCCATCTGCTGATATACTCCTCAGATGCACACCAGAGCTGGAGCTGAACCCGACCAAGGCCAGGAGCCCAGAACTCCACCCAGTTCTCCCTCATGCCTGGCAGGGACCCAGATATTCGCAAGGTCATCATCTGTTGGTTTCTGAGGCGCATTAACAGGAAACTGGATTGAAAGCACGAAGCAACCAGGCTCAAACCAGCACTTCAGTATGGGGTATGAACCTCTGCACCACAACCTCTGCCCCCAAATGCTTATTTAATTCCATTTCCATTTTTAATTCCATTTCCCAAGAACGTTTGAAGTGCCTGCATTTTGTGCATTTTCCCCAGGGATGCTTTAACTGTTGTTATTTTGAGATGCTAATTTTGCCAATTGGAACATTTGAGTTGTCTGAGGGTTTATTGATCATTTTCCCCCCTCTATCAGTCCCACCTTCCTATGTCTTAAATACCTTACAACTGCATATGAAAGACTTGGAGTGGGAAAGACTAGAGCCTTAGACAGACAACACGTACCCCAGAAGATTCGCCGTTTCCTCTCTCAGCTTCTAGAATGACTGTTCAGTCTCCTTAGCCCCATCCTGACTTTATTGGGCTTGGTGTTTTGCTGCAATTCTGATTTTCTGCAGCTCACCACTGGCTTCAACTGTCTCGAACGTGGGGTCAGGAATCCCCTCTTGGCACGGTGTGGGCTTCAAGTTCCTGTAGGCCTCTCTGTGCTTTACCCCCTGAGCAGCCGTGCTTTGGACCTCGGAGAACCCTGCTCTCTAGCCCACCTGCCAGTCTCCAAGGTTTTGAAGCTGTTGCTTAGTCCCCATGCCCTGTAGCCTCCCATGAGCTGCCACAGACTCGCAGAGTCTCAAGAGAGGAGCAGCAGCAGGTGTGCGTGCCCCCTGGGCCTCTGTCTCCCTTCCATCCTGCCCCAGCCTTCCAGCACAGTTCTGCTCCTCCCCAGTCCAGGGGAACGCTGGAGATGAAAATCTCTCGAGTGCACCAAGAAGCAGTTGCTAGCACTGAGGAGAAAAGATGTCTCAAAGCCAGCGACTCCTCTCCTCGTTACTACCGTGCTCCGTCTCTGTTAGCAAAGTGACTTGAGTTCATCAGACTCAGGTTTACCGTCCAGTTTCTTCTTTTCGAGGTTCCCTGGTTTCCATTCTGCACTCCAATCCCACCACGCCCCATGCATCATTTTTTTTTTACTAGCCCTATAGGAAACCCCATTAGCATTTCCCTTTTGTCACCTTATGGGTTCCTCTTTATCTTGCAAAATTCCAGTTCAAGTTCACCTCTTCAAGGATTCCTTCCCCGAGTCTGATCAAGATGACACCCTGTAAGTTCCCATGGCTCGTCTTTCACCTAGCCCCATCACACTTTATCGTGCACTTGTCTCCCACACCGGAGTTCGTCCCTTAGGGGTGAAGCCATGCCTCGCATCAGTGGCATCCTCAGAGTCTACCAGAGCAGCAGGAACCCAGGAATGTGTGTCAAGGAGTGTTGCAGAGAAAGAGGCCTGGAGCCTTCTCTGTAACAGCCTCCCGCCAGCCACTGCTGCTCTCAAGGCAACCACACCCACCTCAGCCATCCATTCGAGTACATTCTACTTCCTTTGCTACCAAGAGCTGTCACCATACTCTCCTATCACACTGTGCATTTACAGATCAAAGAAACTGAGGCACACGGTGTTTCAACAACTTTGTAGACAGACCTGGGCCCCAGCCCACGTCTATGCAGATCTAAAACCCACGCTCTCTGGCTTGCTCGCACAACTCAACTCCAGTCATCTGTGCCCGAGCCGCGCCCCTCCCTCCCATTTCTCTCTCCTCCCCTCTCTGCATCTGACACCCAACTTAATGATCAGTTGATGTGCGGAGCCCATCCATCTGGCAGCTGACAGGCGGGGCCACAGAGCTCCGGTTTCCCCTAATTCCGCTTCTGTATTGTTCAGCATCTTCTGTTTTCCTCTGAGGTCACCCTTAAAGGTTTATGTGTCATGTTTCTCATTTCTGCAGTGTCGGGCAAATCTCGCCAGTGCATCTATCACAGCGATCATCGCGGGCCTGATGTTGGAGTATGGTTCCTCTCACATTTTTCATTACGAGATAATTTATTAATATCCTTCCCGGGCAGCACTAGATTTATCTTGATAAAACTGCTATCAGCGGCGACACAAGAGATGCCACTGGGACACACCAGGAAGGGCCGCGTGCTCACCTCCCTCACCCCTTAATACCTCAGGAAGCCCAGCCCAGAGTCCACCCAGGGGGCTGCCGAGACCCAAAACATTTTATCATTTTGATAAAGTTGACCCGGGGCAGCCTCAGAGGACTGCTGCCTATCTTGCCTTTCTTCTCTGCTTGTGGCAAACACAGGGCTGTGCGTGTATCTGGAAAAGCAGGTAGCAAGGGCCGGATAGATTACCTTCAAAGGGCTCGCTATTTATCTCGTTTTCATTTGAGCGTCAGCAGGGAGCCGCTCCAGCTCTCAGCTCAAGTGGGTTTGCTGTGACGTCTTGTGTCTGCGATCGGCAACATTTTCTGCTGTATCCTGCAGCCGTTTCTGGGCAGGGACGTTTGAAATGTGTGGGCTGAAGGGGTCTCTGTCGTGCCCACCTGGGCACCTCTCTTCTGGAAGACACGGCCCCTCCCCCGACTGCTGATGAACTGGCTCCTGCACTGGGCAGCTGCCTGCAGAGGCTCCCAACAGCCATCATCACAGGACTGGTAGCAGCACGCCTGCAGCCCTTCGCGTTTCAGGATTCATTCCTCTTTGTATCTCCCTATCCCAGCCTCCAAAAACATCAAGTAAATAAGAACAAAGACTCCATGGGCTAAGGCTCTGGAGGAGGAAGCGTTGAATGGGCACTACTCTGTACACAGACACCTGTCTGTGCAGTTGCTCCAAGCACTGATTGCTTTAGCAAATTGCGAATCAATGTATCAACCCCATGACTCAGCAAGTTCATATCCAATCACCTACCCACATGTGCTTATCCTGCAACATTGTAAGCTGAACACTTGTCATGGAAAAGAACTCTGGAGACGTCAGTTAGGAACATCCATAGTAGAGAATAATAAATACTGTGCAGCCCGGCAAAGGAGGAGCCAGGTTCCTCTCTGGATATGGAGTAAGATACATTAAGTAATAAAAACCAAAGTCAAAGTCTCGTTGGCAGCTTCTCTCCTTGCTTCTACCCGGACTTTTTTTTTTAAGGAGACCTAAGAAACTAGCAACAGTCTGAGGGGGGAGTGGGAGGAGTACTGATTGTTCTATGTCCTTTGTCCTATTTGAATTCTCCCCGATGGTGTCACCTTTTCTATCAAAAGCTAAGGGTCTTCCTAAGACTCCTTTCCACATGTGCCCCTGTCAACCTTTCTGGGGCTCATGATGAATAGTTGATCTACTTATTTATTTGCTTCTCTCCTGAAATGAGCTCGCGCTGCACCATCTGGTCCTCCCCCTCGTTCCCCTCCGTAAATACTAAAGTCCATATTGTGCAGGTGGCCGGCAGCTGCCTGCACCGAGGAACCGTCCTAACTGCGACACGTCACTTTAATTGGCAGAGCCAACCGTTCAGCCAGTTACTACCTGAATTTTCCGAGAAAGGGGCAGGAAAGAGTCTATCGCTTTTTCTCGCTGAAGAACCGAAGCTCTGAGAAAAGTGACTTGGGCATAAGCACATGTAAGGGGTGGAGCAAAGCGTCAAACCCTAATTCGGCAGAGTCCATGAATCATACCCTTTAGCCACCATCGCCCTTGGGGAAGCCATCTCCTGTGGACGCCTTCCGAAATAGCTACGAGTTCCTGTCTGTTCTGCACCGCTCCCTCCTCCACCTGCCGCTGAGTGCCAAGGATCTTCCCAGGCTCGTTCGGTCATCGTGGGGCCGGGACTGTGAACCTGTGCCCCAGGTGCCTGCTGGACGAGAGCTGGCTCCTGATTGCCGTTTCACTGCTGAGGACGGCTGCAGCCTCCCGCACAGATGGCCGAGTGCACTGGCACTCTCGGAGCGCACACACGTCAACAGTGACAGAGAGTTTCAGCTGTTACCGGAACGGGGACAGCCATACGAATGCAGGGCCATTTGTCACTGTGGTTGATCCCATAAAATCAACAATGAGGGGATGCAGCTTCAGCCCTCTGCATCTTGGCAGCGCTGGGAACACACACCTGGCTTAATGAGCATCCAGGCTGTGCATCTCGTCCACGCTCAAAAACCACAGGAAACATCTTTCCTGATTTCACAACCACACCCAAGGCTTGTTTTTAAAATACGTTACTACTAGTACTAGTCAACACATCAGAAATGTTCCCCTTGCTGCCTTAGCCAGAGAGCTGTTGAAGGAAGCCCTAGCTCCACTCCAATCCTGTCTCGCCACTGCTGGTCTACCTTTCTTCCGATGGGGTATTCCACCTTTTAGCACTGTCTTCTCCAGTTTGTTAACGCGAAGTCCCAGCAGAGGGAAGGCGGATGCGGGCTTTCCAAATCCTGCTGCACCGTTTCTTAGCCGGGTATTTCAGTGGAGGTTTCCAGCGATGCCTGTACCTCCATTCCCTTTCTCCTGTACTCAAACTGAGTGGCCCGTCTTTAAAATCCTCACCAGCTTTGAGAAAATCATGAAGCTCAAAGGTCTGAGATGCAGACGTTCCCAGGAAAAGGCAGAAGGTGTGGGAAGGAAGCCAGCGCAGGTGTAGCGGGACTGGCTGGGGAATTTGGGGAGGGGGCGAGGCGGTTCTACTGCTCCGAGTAACTGCGCAGTCCTGCTAAGGTGCTGCACAACTGCTCCACGCGTGAGCTGAGCAAACTGCCGGAGGTATTCAGACGCAGTCTGTCTGTCCTGGGACACTCACAGGTGGGAGAGAGACACGGCTGGTTTCAGAGGAGCTGATGGGGGCCCAGTTGTTATGCATCATTTTTATGCATCAACTTGACTTTTTGGTGAAACCTTATTCTGAGCGTTTGAGGGTGCTTTTGGATGATATTGAAGCAGACTGCCCTCCATAATATGGGGAAGTCTAACTCAATCCACTGAAGGCAAAATAGAGCAAAACTGGCTGATCCTTTCCCCAGTTTCTCCTTCCTGACTGCCTTCAGATTGGGACATCAGCATTGTTTTACTGAAACATCAGCTCTCTTCCTGGGTCTCAGACCTGCTGGCCTTTGGGACATCTTAGCCAAGTCTGTTGGCCTTTGGACCAACTGATGCTTGCACCATCAGTTCTCTGGGTTTCTGGCTTGTGGACACACATGGAAGATACTGAGGCTTGTCAGCCGCAACGATTACACATGCCAATTCCTTATGATCTGTCTCTACCTATCTACTCTGTCATCCACCTGCCTACCCACCTATCATCTATACCGACATTCTATGGGTTCTTTTCCTCCACTCAGCTCCTCTCTGGGCATAACGCAGCTAGACACAGCTGGTGTCTGTAAGCTAGGGATGGATGGACATGTGCCGAAGTTCACAGGGACAGGACAGTTTGCTGTAGGAGAGCCAGTGCAGCTTCGATTCTCATCTGTGAGAAGGAAATTCTAACACATTACCTCTGTTTAAATGTTAGTTAACATACATGCCCATAAATCTCTAGAAACTAAACACTACACTGCTCATTTTCTAAACTAGAAAAGCCACAGTGACAGTGGCTGAGCCAGGATTAAAAACAGAGAACTAGTGACTCCAGGGCCTTTTGACTGAGCTCTTGATGCAGCTGGGCTAATGTCAAGATTATTAGACTCCGTAGCAGAATCCTCATTCAAATTCGTCTCAACAGCTTGAACCCCGGTTTCAACCAACTTGCTGGCATCTAGAAGGTAAAAAGCCATGGATGACACTCAGGTCTAAAAATTCAGAAGCATACAAAACCGTATGGGCCTCAGTTTCACATCCTCAAAGCGCCTAAGAGCTCTCCGTTCATGGAGATGCGCCAACAAGTAAATCGCACAATTATGTACAACATGCAGCATGATGCCTGTTCTCACAGATATCTTCCTACATGTTGGACGTGTGTTCCTGATCACATTGCTGTTCATGCCAACACAATCTCTCATGCTGCCGTCAATGTACTCTCTCCTGCCTCCATGGCTCCTCTGGTTGCACTGACTTCTCATAAACCCGGTCCTCCTACACTTCTGACACTTGTGTTTGAAAAGGGCAGCTTTATGGACAGGTGTCCTTTTTCTCGCAGGTTCCAGAGTGACCCCTACCAGTATGAGGACAAACTCCTAACTTTCCCTCTAGCATCAGACATAGAAGAACATAAAGCCCGGGAAAGTATTTGTAGCAACACTTCTTTTCAACCTATTTTTTAAGACATGGTGTCCTTAAACCATAGAGATTCACAAAGTAATCGAGAGGAGCTTAGTGGATGATGATGGATTTCAGAGCTAAAGGCTGGCATCCTGTATTATCCATTTTTCAAACTCTAAACAAAAGCAAATGTGGGTGTCTTCTCTGTGTGTACATTTAAGCGTGGAATGAAACAGGCACTTAACAGGTGGATTTGGGGCATGCACTCCAAACCTGGACACAGTCAAATAACAATGAAATAACTAAGTCAATCAAAGACTCCAAGACAATGTATTCCATCATTGTATTAATGCTTTGGGGTAACAATGGCCTTCAATCCTCAGGATATAGGTAACGTCAGAGAAAATAAACCACCCCAGAGAACGGCTGAGGACGTAGGGTAGGGAGGTGCAAAGTTGCTAACTCAACTCTTTTCTCAAGGTTATTCTGCAGATGGGAAATTTTCCATACGACTCCAGTGGTCCCCCGTGGAACTCTCTGGACTGATTTACCGTAAGTCTGAAGCTCCAGCGGGGGCCTTAAAAGAGCTCAATAACGATGACAGAAGAGGCTCAGCAAGGTTATCCGAATATGCAGTGACACCAGGAGGTGGCTGTCCTACGCATCCACGTGCAGGGGCCTTGACTGCCCATTGTAGAGAGAAGCAAACAACCAAGGGAGGCGGAAGACTTAGAAAGCTCCCAGGTTAATAACCGAGAGTCTCACTACTCCACCGGCTTCCTCTGTAATGAGCTCATCTCTACGAGTTGAGAGTAGACGAACATTCCGGAACTCCATGACATGCCTGCTAACGGTGAAGTAGGCCTTGCTTGTTCTGGGTTTTTTTGTTTGTTTTTGTCATTGGATGAGGCTGATTCCACTGGGGCAGTGCTCACAAGAGACCAAGTATGGCCAAGTGAGAGTCCTCAAAGCCTTGATTTCTTATGGGGAGCTGGCCTGGCAGTCACACTGTTATGGATCTCGAATTTGATTTTCTAAAGCAGTACCTGAGCAGTGGTATTCTTTCGAGAAACGTGGATAATCAATAGCACACACTTCACGTGGTTACAAAGTATCTAAATCAAATAATGTGGTCAAGGTCCCAACTCGGTGCTGGACACAAGTTAAACACTCAGAAAATGGTGATTTTCTGATCTATGTCTTTATAGATCTAGAAAACCTATAACGGCAGGCTTAGGATTTGCTGGAGGCCTTAGAAGCTCATGTATGCACGTGGGCCTGCCTGCCTTTCTCATCTCCAGTTCAGCTGCCCATCTGCCACCTGCCTGTGCCCTTCCTCTATTCCAACTTGCATCTGATACTGTTTCCTCTGCACTAGGACCTCCCCAGAGCAGGCTTCATTTTATTATCAACTCCCTCGCAGGTGTCTCTGTGACGGTGGCCATGCCTTTCCGGCTCTGTAGTCCTCTGCACACATCTCCTTGCACATGTCTGCAAGCAATCGCTTTGTCCAAAGTGTTTCCTGACAGTGTTTCCCAAGGTCTATTTGGTAGGGCCTCAAGGATATCTGTCTTCCCTTAACCCCATCTTCATGCAGGCTAGGAATTAAAATCCAAAAAATAGGTCTCTGTTACTATCTTGTGAGGATGAAGAGACAAGCGTACCTCATTTGTTGTCTCGCTCTGGGGCAGAGGAAACAAAGTAAAAGCTCCTATCTCTACAGATTATCTCAGGCAATGGAAAAATGCTACCTGTTCTATGGGAAGTGGGCTTCCCTCTGACTGCTCCAAGGAGGCTTTGCCAAAGCAGGAGGAGACACAGTTCATTCTGTTCAGAGAAGACAGGCTCTCCAGCCATATACAGACAGGTTCAAACACCTTGCCACGTGATCACAACATGGGATTGGTTAGAGGAACGAGGCAGGAGAAGAAATGCTGTACCTGGTGCAGACAGGCAGCAGGAAGGAGACCAAGCAAAGAGGCGAGAAGGCGAGTTAGGACATCGTGTGGGTTATTTACTGCATCCTTTCACGGTCATCTAGAGGGGACACTGATGACATTACCTCGTTATCCTACCATCAGAGCTGAAGGGGCCTCTCAACATTAACTGGTACAGACCCCACCATCGCAGGATGGGCTCCCCTCCAGTCACTCGGAATCAAGAGGAGGAAAAACAATTCTTGGAACAAGTATTTTTGGCACAGGGTGAGGCCAGCTGAAGGCCTCACATTGTTGCAGTCCCATTTCAAAGGCGAGATTCACCAGGAGTTCAAAGCGCATCCTCATTCAAGCAGGCAACTCCACAGTGAATTCTGAGAAACATTAACAGGAGGAGTTAGAAGGAACATCGTGAAGCAGTTAAAATTCGAAGGAAAAAAGGGTTGGGGATTATATGGACTTGAACTATGGAAAAGGTTGAAATACATTCAAGAAAGCAATAAAGACTAGTGAACCAGAAACTCTCTGCTCACTTATGATAAAATATCTAGTTAATACCAAATAAAAGATTCAAATAGACTTGTTATGGTTCTTTAGAAAGTCTCTAAAATAATGCCCATATCCTCCTTTAAAAAAAAAAAAAAACACTTTCACAAATAAAGTGCTGCCTTTAGGAAGGAAGATTGCCTACGGGAAGTAAGCAGCTTACTTAGCAGGAGAAAGATAGGAGAGGAATAGAATTTCCCAACTCAGAATTGTTCTTAGACACGGCTCCGAGAATCCTGCCTTGCAGTCAAGATCCGCCGTTTATTTTACACAGGTAACGCATCGGCCACCTTGAACACAGAAACTGCGTGTCGGATTCGTGGAAGGGATAGAAAACCAAACAGCAGTCGCTGCAAAGGGCGAAGAGAGTGTCCTAAAGATGAACACACGAGGTACGTGCAGGAGCCCCGAGGAGGCAGGCACGATGCTTAGCAAAGACAGGAGGACACCTTCAAGGGCGACGCTGGGGCGAGTTCCCCAGGTTGGGGAATGAATTCTTCTCTGGATGTCTGGTCTGGCCTGTGGCAGGCGGCAGCTGGCAAGTAGCCGCGAAGCAGCTCTTAGGGCTTACGGGTCCTGGGATCCATCAAACTGGAGACCAGAGAGCTTTGCCTTTGTCTTCATGCTGTTTACAAGGGCTGCGGTACCCTCCCGAATCTACGCTTGCGTGTCTCCTGCAGTTTCACTTCACCGGGATTGACTCTGGCCTGAAAATATTCGATGGAAAATTCCAGAAATCACGAAGCATAAGAGGTGCACCATCCTGAGAGATGTGATGCACCCTTGCTCCATCCCACTCTGAAAGGAAGGAGATGGCCCTGATGGACCAAGGCTATACCACAAGGTGTCCGCCATTCACCTCACTTTGTCTTGACTAAGCGTTCTGCCAGCTCACATCATCACAGCAAGAGAAAGACTAAGTGCAGTGCAAGGGGGAGAGAGAGAGAGGGAGAGGGAGGGAGAGGGAGGGAGAGGGAGGGAGAGGGAGGGAGAGAGGGAAAGAGGGAGAGAGAGGAATGAAAATTCACTAGCTTCTATTACGATGCATTCACCTGATTGTTATGTTTTAGGAGTTCTTGTGATTAATCTTTTAGGGTGCCAAATTTAGAAGTTAAACCTTATCATGGGTACGTATGTGTGGTGGGAAAAAACCAGTGTATATCCAGTACCCCTGCCATTTCAGCATTCACGCGTGGTCTCCGAGTGCGTCCCAAAGGGTTGAGGGGGACACTGCTGTGTGTACCTGAAAGTGCATTTGATGAACGCCTGACAGCGGTCCCTCCCTCTCCCCCAAATCGAGGGCAAGCATGAGGCATGAGTCAAGTGAAACCCAGTTTCTCCCTTCTGCAACAAAACGCCAACTTAGAAGAGTTCGTCCTTCCTGTCTTAGTTTCTTGACAACAAAATGTCACGATGGGTAGTTGAAGACAATAGGACTTTGTCCTCTCTGGCCGCTGGAGGCCGGACATCTGAAACCCAGGTATTAGCAGGGCTGGCTCCTGCAGGAAGCCCTTCTCCCTGCTGAAGTTGGTTCCAACACTCTTTACATCTCCTTGGCCTGTAGATATGTCACTCCAATTCCTGCCTTGATCCTCGCAGGCTACTTTGTGTTTTGTCCTTTCTATTCCTTATAAGGACCATCTGTCTAGTATCACGTTGTCTTGAGACCCTTAATCTGCCAAGACTGTGTTCCCAAATAAGGTCACATTCACAGGGCTGGGGGGTTAGGACCCAGACAGAACATTTCAGGGCCACTATTTACCCTACTACAGTCTGTCATTTTTTCCAAAGTTTTCTCTTTCAGAGCAAAGTCAGCCCCACAGCTTTAAAGAATGAAAAGCACAATGTGCATAACGATGCCGTCTAAGAGAGATGGGTTTGTAGCTACAAAGTAAGCTTGAGGCAAGGACCAAAGTGCGGATGCTGTCAGAGTTCAAAGTGTACCAGGGAAGAGGGGAATAAAATGAGGGTGACACAAGGAGAGACGGGAGCTACGCACGGCCAATCAGTGATGGCTGCCCCTTCCCAACCAGCTGCCAAGGCGCACATCCGATCTGCTCAGAGCGCGTGGGGCGCCTGCAGATGGTGCTTCAGGGAGGAGTCAGGAGCCCACCTCCAGAATGTCTCCATAAAGGCCAAGGAGGAGGAACTGACTTCCCCAGCTCTTCCTCACCCATGTCCTGTCGGTCACACCTCACTGGACGGGAAACGGATTCTCCACACCTCAAGGTTATATCGTCTACGCTTCCAAGTCCCCCAGGAAGCTGGGTCCAGGACTCCCTGGTGTGGAACTGCAGCCAAGATCAGATGTGGAGGGCGGAGGGTCATCCAGCCCCGGGCTTGACCTTAGAGCCCTGCCAACTTAGGGAGGTTGATGAGGGCGCCAGCATCACGGGTGTTGGGTATGTTCCCACAGCAGAAGGCTGTCAGGAGAAATGCAAAAAGGCTTGTGTTTTGTGCCTGCTGACAGCATCAAGGCTCAGGGTTGATTGAGACAGTTTTTACACCAAGAGTCTGCTGCAAGCAATAATGATTTTTGCCTCCTGAGGTTGTATGAGAGCAGTAACAGTACAGAGCAGGAAAGAAATTAGATATGCCAGTAACTAGCATTTCCTTTTAATAGCATGAGAACTAATATAAAAATAATAATAAAGTCCTTGACTAAGTAGCTTAGGGGAATGTATAATAATATATTGTGTAAAACAAAAAGTAAATAATGAAATGATATGTGTATCTTTCACCTGAATTATTTAACTCTTTTTATTTAACAAGGAGAGAGGGAAGAAAGAGTGAAATAGCATTTACCCGACCCAAGATTTTTATTATTTTTTTATTGGAGAATCTTGCTAGAAACATAATGAAGCTCTGGAAGAAATAAAAACTTATGATCAGAACAAGCATTATAGACATTTATGTAAAACTGGAAGTGAATAGTATTTTCCCATCTGTTACTAATTCATAACCGGATTCTCTCCGGTATTGTGACTGAAGTACATTTTTATAATTCATTTCTTGGCGTCAACTGTTGGGGAGTTCTCGTCTTTGTTAATTTCATAACATCAGCTGTTCATGAGGAAGTTACCATCATGACTCACAGTCAACATGTTTCCAATTCCAAGAGGGGAGGATGTAGCCAGGGAGAGTGGTGAATCAGAGGGTTTGAAATAGGGCTGCCTTTCCAAACACGCTATGCTCCAGGAAACTATTGGAGAAACGAAGAAATGGCTCAGGGGCTGGATTTGAAGATCCCATATGCACAATTAGAGCACACCAGGCCATTCCATGATCCAACAGCCTATTCCACGACTGTGCCTCCGACGATGCCAAAATCCATTAACTACTCATTAGCAAAGGTGAGCGAACGTTCGACAGAAGAGGAGCGATGTGCCTGGGTAGGGCGGAGAAAGGAGGGGCGGCACGACTGGGGGAAAGGACATGGACAAGGGGGCTCTAGTGTAGATCATCCTATTTAGAAGGACTGCATAATTCAGAGGACAGGAAAATGACTGCTTTTTAATAAAAACCACCACAAGCAAATATTTCCCTAAGCCAAAAAGCTTAAACACAGAATATAATTTTAAGCAATCAGCTGTGTTGGCTGACGTTTATAAGATACATAAAGGAAGACAAAATTACACTGAATCTGATCAAGATTTACTGTATTTTATAGCTCAGTCTATGCAGTTTTTACCAAGTAAATGTACTTAACATTTTTCCCTTGCTGCGGTATCACTCACCAGGTTAATTTCTGAAACTTTACTTAAGTGTCGTTTAGTAGAAGCGACAACACTTTTACTATGCCAACAGCATTGTGTTGATTATTTAACACACAAAGATAGTCTGGGATGTCAAAATATAAAGGGCAGCAAACACAGGACATCTCCCAGAGTGTGGACTGTGTGTCTCTGAACCTGCCAAGTTCATTTCTTGGGAACTCTTCCAAAGTATAAATGACCAAAACAAAGACGGCTTAGTGGGTGTAAACAGTTGGCACAATTAGAAAAACAATCTTTCAAACTGAGTCAAGTTTGACCTGCTTAAATCATCTAACATAGTTACTGCAAATGCAGAAATTCATCCCCCAACTGAGCCCCTCGCCCTAAAGCCTTTGATGTAGACTTGATCAGGCCCTCGTCTGTCCCTTAGCTCACAGCTCCTCTGTCCTCATGTTAATGACTGCCAATCAACTCAACTCAGTGAATGAAGGGGTGGTGGTGGAGCAAGGGTCCAGCTGGCCCCGCAAGGCTCCCAGTCGCAAGGCTCAGAATTCAGCTCAGTGCCCTGTAGTTATGTCAACAGAACGTGGTAGGAACAGGCAGATAATTAAACCAAACCAGAAGAAATTCCTCATTGCTGTTTTCCAACCTAGTTCTATTCACTCTGAGCCTAGCTTTTTAAACCTATCCAAACAATCTAACAGCAAAAACACCAGGAGTAACAGCCAAAGATTCCTGGGTGTTTTTTCCATGATAAACCTAGGATGGGAACATCATTCTCATTTTGCCGAGAACACTGAAGCCTACAGATATCCAATCAACTTTCTTAATTCTCACTGCTGTTAAGTGCTTGGATGGAGCATCTCAATTCAGGATGTTTAACATTAAGCCTGTGTTATTATGCAAACAACACTTAATATGTTTCTTAAGGTCACAGCTAGAGAATGAGGGGGATTATATAATTTTGCAAGTGTGAAAACCATGAAAAAAGAAAATGAGACTAGAAATTAAGGGCACAATGAGTTCCGAGATAATAAAATATTCTTTGGAGAAGGGCAAGCTTGATGAAAAAATTTAATCAGATTTTCTATATTCAACAGCTCTTAGGAATCTTTCCAGTATTATGGCAACAAAAACACAGAAATGATAAAAACGTCCATCCATAGGGGGATGATGGACTAAATGATGTTCTATCAACATGATATGATATTATGCAGATATTAAGAAGTATCATTATGAAAGCTAAATGGAAGTATGGAAACTGTTTTTGGTCAATTATGAAATGAATAAAGCAGAACACAAAATGGCTAGGATATATTAATGGCACAAAAATATAGACCTATACTTATGGACTGGAATAGGACATATAGAAATCAAAGTCATTCTCTTTTGGGTAATATTTCTGTGTTGAAATATAATTGGACTATTATAACTTCGTTTCAATGACAGACATAAACATATACATATATATTTTAGCTTTCTTGAGGTTCACATCTTGGCTCATTTTATTACAGAGTTTACCCAGATGAAATAAATTCCAAGCATCCATGCAAATAGAATACAATAATGAACCCACTGTATCCATTGTTAGAGCTTCAAAAATTACATTTCTTGCATAAGGCATTTTTATTATTGTAAAACTATTATGAAGTTCAAGGAAAATTAATCAGAGATCACCAGCCAACCTGGGGAGATGTCCTGCATTTTTAAGTTGACAATCTACAGGCTCACTCACCTCAGAGGCTATCAGTTCTTTGGCCCTATGTATAAGCTAAGAACGGCAGGAAGCCAGTTAAGAAGTGGGCATTAAGGGTTGATTGCAAAGATAATATAAGAATGAGAACAGAACAAAGCTCCAAGTCCTGTGTCTGGTTGTCACAGGACGCGTGACCAGAATTAAAGGTGGGATCCGCTCCCAGGACCTTGAGTCCTCCCAGAGGACAAACCAAGACGACAGATTGGAAACAAGGATAGGATTGAATTTCACCCAACAATGTAACCACTTCACCATCTGTAGAATAATAGGATTTAGATACACTAACACATCTGAGAAACTGAAGGACAATGATTTAGACAAGGAAACATGTTTTAAGAACTAAATAGTTCTAGGAAAAGCAACAGGTAAGACAATAGAGTTCATTAATTGATCTTTCATGTATCTATTCACCCACTCATCCTTCTGTCTGTCCGTCTATGTATTATCCATTCATACATGCTGCCACGTTTCCCACCCACCCATCATCCAAATGTGTGTTCATCCACCCAACAAAGTCTTACAGCAATGAAAGGACTTTCAAAAAGTTTAAAACATGGAGCATTGTATTAGTATGGACCAAAAGTTTGAAGTTTTGAACAGAGGCTTTGTTTAAAAGTTCCTTTACACTGAGCCTGATGGGAAACCACTGCGAAGTTTTGAACAGCCAAATGACAAGGTGAAGTTTGTTTTTCAGAAGTATGTGGCTTGTAATTAGAATATAGTCACAAAAGGGCTGCAAACCAATTCCCTGGAGAGGCCGGTAGGAAAGGGGTGGGTCTGAGCTGTCTGATCAAGCCTGGAAAGAGACATTTCAGGGCAGGTTCCTGACCCTGGGGCTTCCAAGCTTCCAATTAGTCCAGGAAACCACACCTTTTTTCTTTGAGCGTGGGTAACCTCCATCTACCCATCAGACTTTTAATCTAGCAGGCTCTGCTGTGTTGAGGCTCTGCTTTCCATAGTCAGTCTTAGATTCACATCCAACTTGTCACTAGAACACGAAGGACAGCAACACAGAGCTGGAAGTCCCATTCTCCCACCCCGATGGCAGCATCACACCCTCTAAGGCGTCCCTGGTAAAGGAACAGCAGTTAAAGCACCCACTGAGTGTTTGTGAAGGTGGAGCCAAGCCATTGGGTGCCAGCTCTGTGCACTTCCTCCAGACCTCTTCCCTCTTCATTCACCAAACGCTCCTCAAAAGCAGTAACCCCAAAATATGACAGCCAAAGATCACCTGCGTTAAATTACCTTTTCAATAGATGATTTATAGCTGATTAAGTAATTAAATCAAATACAAGTGGCTGAAGGTAAATCTATTTTTATCATCCCTGTAAATTAAAAGTTCTGCATCATAAAAAATCATGACCATCTTGAAAATGACTAGCCAAGTGCCTTTTAGAGGCAAGTGGGATTTATTGTCAATTAACGTATTGAACTGTATAGTCAGCATATCCCTGTGCTCAAGACTTTTAAAATCATTGGCTTCCGCTTGTGAGCTGCTCCCAATCATGGTAATGAAATGTATCTAGCTACTCTCATATTGAACAATTCCGTAGGTTGGGTTTATATCTCACTATAACAACATTTCATTTTATTATTATCTCCAATCCCCTGTAATGAATACAAATACATTCCTTTTTTTCTTCATGAGTTTATCAATTTTCATTGATTTGCCCATAATGAATACAGTCAGGAAAAGAAAGGCAGACAGATCATATCCATTAAAGTGTCTTTAGCTTCAAAAGTTTGTCTGTGCCATTGTTTAATTAAAAAGGAAAAAGAAAGTCATCAGGAAACTAATTAAAAAGAGACATTCCTTTTAGGCCTGCTTATAAACAACACATCAATAATTATTACATTAAAGGATTTAGGAGCTGTTGCACTTATAGAAATTTTGCATTTGCACCCAGGCCACTTGAAAAAAATATTAACTCTTAGCAAATATTTAGAGTATATGCCCAATCCTCTATCACCTAGTTGTAATAGTCTACGTTTTTCTAAGTTAGTAAAGGCTGACAGAACTGTAAAAACTAAGATGCACTTCTGACAAGCTAAATTTTTATAACTAGGTGCATTTGACAGCACACACACGTGTGCACACGCGCTCGCACACACACACACACCTCTTTGAGGGCAAAGCCCCATTAACTCACACTGGCTATGCAGTGAGAAACTTGTGTGTTTTTATAACTTTGCAAAATTTCACCTGTAACAAGTTTTTTCTTTTAGAAATTATTTAAATTACCACATACCAGTTGAACATTTTTAGGGGTAAAGTGTGCTAACGCAATATATTTATGCAATGTGCAATGACCAAGTCAGAGTAATTAGCATTTTCATCTCCTTAACCATTTCTTTGTGTTGGGAATCTTCAAACTTTTTTTTAATTTGTTTTAGAGACAGAGTTACAGACAGAGAGACAAACAGAAAGGTCTTCTATCCACTGGTTTACCCCCTCAAATGGCCCCAGTGGCCAAAGCTGGGCCAATTCAAAGGCAGGAGCTTCCTCTGGTCTCCCATGTGGGCACAGGGGCCCATCTTCTGCTGCTTTCCCAGCCCATTAGCAGAGAGCTGGATTGGAAGTGAACAGGCACCCACACTGGAAGCTGGCGCTGCAGGCAGAGGCTTTACCTACCACACCACAGCGCTGGCCCCCTTCTCTTTAGTTCTTTGTCACACATAGTTGCCGAAAGCTGTAGTCACACTGCTTGCTGTATACCAGGACTCTAACTAGATTTTGGTATTTGTTATCCAGCTTCCTTTTATACCCTCTTCCCCTATACTTCCTCTTCTCTAGTGTCTACTTCTAATGCAATCAACTCTTTCACACTTCTACGTGAGTCAGCACAACTCTTTCACACTTCTACGTGAGTCAGCACATTTCGTGTTTCTTTTCTGAGCCCCGCTGACTTCACTGAACAAAGTATCCTCCAGTTCCATTGATAATTTGTTGAAGAGGTTTCCATGGAGAGGGGTTGTCCGTTCTCGGTGGCACCGAATCGGAAGCTCGGGAAATCAAGCGGATTTCCTAAGGTTGCATTGCTCGGGTATGACATCCTGGAATCTGAGCTCACAATCCGGACTCCAAGTCAAGAGCTTGTTCCACCTCCATAGCAAAGAAGCATTGTCGTGTCCCTGTGAGAATGTGTCCCCACTTTCTACAGACAAGGACTGGAGCTGAAGGCTCTGCAACTCCCCCCATTTTTCTTCTCTTTCTTGGCTTAGAAAAACACTCTTCAGGTTACAGTGCAGTTGGTTGTGTGTTTAAAAATGACCCTGTATGGCCGGCACTGTGGCTCACTAGGCTAATCCTCCGCCTGTGGTGCCAGTACTCTGGGTTCTGGTCCCGGTTGGGACGCTGGTCCTGTCCTGGTTGCTCCTCTTCCAGTCCAGCTCTCTGCTGTGGCCCGGAAGTGCAGTGGAGGATGGCCCAAGTGCTTGGGCCCTGCACCCGCATTGGAGACCAGGAGAAGCACCTGACTCCTGGCTTCGGATTGGGCGCAGCACGCCGGCTGTAGCAACCACTTGGGGGGTGAACCAACGGAAGGAAGACCTTTCTAACTCTGCCTGTCAAAAAAATAAATAAAAATGACCCTGTTTTCTGGAGAATGAAGCCTTGGCACCAAAGTACATTAGAGATATGTCTCTGGTCTTTTCAAAATTGTTTGGTCAGGGCCAGCACTGTGGCATAGTGGGCTAAGCCTCTGCCTGCAGTGCTAGCATCCCATATGAGTGCTGGTTTGAGTCCCAGCTGCTCCTCTTCTAATCCAACCCTCTGCTTATGGCCTGGGAAAACCATGTGGGAGACCCAGAAGAACCACCTAGCTCCTGACTTCAAATCGGCCAGCTCCAGCCATTGTGGCTGTTCGGGGAGTGAACCAGTGGATAGAAGACCTTTCTCTATCTATCCTGTTCTCTGTGACTCTGCCTCTTAAATAAAAAATCTTTTAAAAATCTGTTTGGTCTAATTCTAATAGCTATAAATAAAACCCAGAGGACAGCGTCTTCATTGATACTTCACGGCCTTCTCCCCACAGCATCTTGGTGGACTTGGCATCCGTAGCCCCACGTAGTGGTCTCAGTGGTGTAACATCAAGTAACTTAGCAACATCAGAGTGGAGGGAAACGTAGCTAACAGCTCCCTGGCCTGCTCTCCTCTGTGGAGGTAGAAGGAGCACCGTGGTGAGAGCAACACCCGAGGCAGCCAACTTTTCTCGGGAAAAGATGCTGAAGCTGAATCCAGCTCTGAGGTCGGCCCTCCTTTCACAGGTAGAGTTCACCTTTGAGAAACCTGCCGATTTCTGAATCAACACACTCTGCCGCTAGGGAGGAAGGTGAACGGCTAGGAGGCAGGCACTTCAGCGCATCTGCCAGTCTGTGCCAATAGTGTGGCTCCTTTAAGAGCACTGGGGCAGTCTGCTCTGGTCAAGCCACGCCACCACCTGCAGAGCAGCAGTTAGAACGTCCTCCTCCAAGACCATACAAAGGCAAGGTGGCCCGGAGCCAGGGACGCTTCAGGACCTGACTGTGTCCCTGTGACTAAGGAACACAGGTCCTCACGGGAGCGAGTGCAGAGATGGGACCCTCGTGGTGCGAGCCGCTGGAGGCCAGGCCCGGGTCTCCAAGGCGGAGCCCAGAAGGCACAGGTGTTTCTGGCCGAGAGGCAGCAAGATGCTGAACCAGGGCTGAAGCCAAGTTTCAGGTATCCTTACTAAAAGCCTCTCTCGCTTGGGCTGGCCTTGTGGCCCAGTGGGTTACGCGGCTGCCTGTGTCGCCAGCACCCCTGACGGGCGCCGGTTCGAATGCCCTCTTTCAGAGACCCTCACCTTGGAGAAGGGTTGGAAAATGTTTATGTAGAAGGGCCAGGTGTAAACATTTTACACTTGGTGTTCACACATTGTCTCCTCCAAGTAGCTGGTTCTTGCTCCAATAGGACAGATAAAAGCAGCCCAAGACAGCAGGTACACAGATGATTATAACTGTGTTCCAATAAAACTTTATTTATAATAAACCTGCAACCAGCCAGCTCCAGGCTGAATTACCCTTCTACTCTCCTTGTAGAAAATGCAAATGTGGGTACATGAAGCAGAAACTGGTAAGTTTATTTTTTAAAAAAGTAGGAAAAGCCTGTTACCCACTTTAGATGGAAATTTCAAGTAATATTGTTATTTTTCTGAAGTTTGTAATTTTTCAGCTTTTAAAAATCTATAACCAGCCCTCTTCGTATTAGGTGAGATAAATATCCCTGTTAGTATCTCAATTTCCATTAGGACTTTACTTCTGCCTGCCTTTTTTCTTAAAGGGGGCTTTCCGAAACTCTAAGCTTTCAGCCCTACAAAAACCAGATCCATTCCTGCCCAGAGGCAGGAGAGAATTGCACACTGGGGGAATTGCAAGTAAATTGGTATTGCTCATGCGAAATAGAGAGGTGATTAAAATCACAGTCGGAAGGCCTGGGTTGAAATCCGGGTATTACCACTTATTAGCTGCAAGACTTGGGAAAGTTATCCGCCCCTCCCCTCTTTGTTCATCTGTAGAATGGAGATAAGAACACCAGCAGCCTCAGAGGGTTGCGGGAGGGGGCGAGATGAGATAATTCATGCACAGGGCTACAGGCCTGTGATGTGCGCAGTCAAGGCTTCCGAAATGCTGCTGGGAGGATGAGGCCGCCCAGCAGAGCAGTGAGGGCCCTGGCTGGGGGCCAGGGGGCTCACGGGGCCCGGTGCCGCAGCAGGCATCTGGATTCTGGCCGGCTGATGGTTTCAGCCACACACTGGCCTGCTCCAACTTCCCGGATCTGGGAAAGGAGGCCAAGCCGACCCGGCACTGCCCTCAGTACCTGCGGAGGCTGGGCTCCCCTCCTGGCGTAAGCTCCTGCAGAGCTGTCTCCCCATGCATCAGGGACCCCTGGCAGAAGGCAACACAATGCATCAGCCAAGGCCCCCCAGAGTCCTCCAGGGCTGGTGTAATTAGAGCCATCTATCCACACTGCTGGGCTACGGTGTGGATCCAAGAGCAGCAGTGTGGGGGCTATGACCCTGAGTGCTTCTTGGCACCCAGGTCGAAGCATGTGACCCAGCAGCGACAGGGCAGCGAGCTCCGGGCACACACTGCTCTGCTCTTCGGTCCTTGTCCTCAAAGCTCAGGTCATCTGGCAGGAAACAAGGCCCACCGTGTCGCTGGAAACGGCCAGACACGGGCCGGCAGGAGGTACAGAAATGGCCGGGGCTGTGCCAGGCCTGGGCAAGCAATAGTGTTCTCGTCCGCTCTCCCAACTCACCAGACCAATAATAGTAACAGCGATAAACCTCTCTCTCTATGTCACTGAAGTTTCAGGCTATCGCCCTCAACGGTGACCTGTGCGATGGTGAAGCCATTCCTGGTTTATTTATGTCTTCACCCCCATGCTTAGTGCAGGACAGACTCTGATATTTGTGGTACATTTAAGTCGGTGAGTTAGGAGGCCAGCTATAGGGACTGACGTTGAGAGAGGCTTTTAAAAATTAGGCTTTTCAAAGGCAGAGAGAGAGAGCCCGAGACGGAGTGAGATCTTCCGTCTGCTGGTTCACTCTCAAACAGCCACAGCAGCCAGGGCTGGGCCAGGCTGAAGCGCGGAGCCAGGAACTCCATCCAGACGTCCCGCTAGGGCGGAATGGCCCAAGAACTTGGACCATTTTTTCCTGCCTTCCCAGGTACATTAGCAAGAAGTTGGATCAGGAGTGGCAGAGCCACGACTAGAATGAGCACTGATTCAGAATGCCATTGTCCCAAGTGGCAGCTTAGCCCAGTGTGCCCCAACGCCAGCCCCATCAAAAGGCTTCTCCTAAATTGTGCTCCATTAATCTGCATTAGCTTGGTTCATGATTCACTCCATTTTTATTTAACAGCTTTATTGAGCTAGAATCCACACACCAACAAACCCACTTATTCCATATGTACAATTCAATGGCGTTTCATGTATTTTGAGTTGTGTCTCCATCACCACAATTCATTCTAGAAAGTTTCCATTTCCTAAAACCAAACTCCAGACCCCTTCACTCCCCACTCCTTCATCTCCCTCAGCCCTAGAAATGCATCCACGTACTCTGTCTCTACTCCTTTTTTCCGTTCTGGATACTTCACATCAATGAAATCATGAACTAAGCGGTCTTTGGTGAACAGCTATTTCACTTGGCATCATGTTCTCAAGGTTCGTCCACGCTGTGTGAGTATCAACCCGTCCTTGCTTTCTGTTGCTAGGTAACATTGTGGCGATCGGATAGGCCGCATTTTATTTGCTCGTTTATCAGCTGATGATCATTGGGGCTGCTTCTACTTTTTAACTATTAGGAAACTTACTAACATTAATTGGTACCTGCTGTTTTCTGGGCACCAGTCTGGGCCTTTTATGTGAAGATAATTATGAGCTGACCTGAAAAATAAATATATAACCTCTGTGTGGATTTGAAAATATTTTACACCAGAATAAAGTTATATTTTGATTTCATTTCTCTGCAAACATTTGTATTATCCTCATCCATGAAAAACTGCTTAATACATCTTGAGCACATTTTTAAGAGATATACAGGACTATATCCTTTTGTATACACTGTTCTACAACTTGCTTCTTAGTTTTATTTTTCACCTGAATATATATTTTGTCAGTTGGCATATGAAGTGTCTCAGGCATGTTTTTTAATGTCACATGGAATTCCTGATATAAACAGCAGAATTGATTTAAGCAACATTAATTAACCCTCATTTAAGTTTTTTCCAGTCTTTATAAGTGAACAGAATTGAATAAATATACTTGAGTAGCATTTCAGAATAGAGTACACAGGTTTTTTTTTTTTTTTTTTTAAAGAATTTGAGAAACAGGGAGCTGCCATCCACTGGTTTACTCCCCAAATGCCCACAATGGCCAGGACTGGGTCAGGCTGTAGCTGGGAGCCAGCAGCTCCGCCCAAGTCTCCTCTATGGGTTACAGGGACCCAATTCTTGCGTCACCACTGCTGCCTCCTGGGGTCTGTGCTCACAGGAAGCAGAGTCAGGACTGGAACCAGGAATCACACCCAAGCACCCGGATGCAGGATGCGAGCGCCTTCACCCCTTGGCTACACACCCACTTCCTGTATTCTTTAAAAGTTCTATATTGCCAGCTTATTCTTCAGAGGGGCTGCGGTGAACTCTCACACACATACACGAAGCACACGAGCACTGAACATGACACTGCAATGTGTTAACCAGAGACATCGACAGGCCTAAGTGTGTAGTTTTGAAACACTATGTAGAAACCAGGTTGCCATCAACACATAGACTCCGGGTGGGATCTTACTGTTTCTGCTACGAAAGCCACGCAGAGGGGGTACCGTGCAAAAAACTCACAGTTTTGAAGACTTGGGCGATGAAGGCTCCAGCAGCTTTGGTGTCTAGTGAGGGCTGCACTCTGCTTCCCTGGTCCTGCCTTCTCGCTGCACAACCCAAGGGCGGGAACGCTTGGAGCTTCCACAGCTGAAGGCAAAAAGGTAAGAGAACCACACCCCTTCTGAAGTCTTATAGAGGCCTCAACCCATGCACTGAGGAGGAGCCTTCCAGGCCTAAGCGCTTCTGCAAGGCTCCACCTGTTACCCTTGGGTCATGAAGTTCAAGGCCTGAATTTTGGAGGGGGCCCATTCCAACCGCAGCAGGTGCAGAGTCAATTAGCAGTTCTCAGGAGTGAGAGCCCACGCAGCAGAAACAGTGGCTGGGGCGCGCAGAACCCAGGCAGGGCAGGCAGTCAGGTTGGTGAGGGCATGAGAGGTTTCCAGCACAGGATCTTAGGGTGTGGGGAGCGCCCTGAGGCCTGGAGAGGGGGATGCATCCTTGGCTCAGCCTCCAGTGCTGCTTCAACTCTTTTCAAAATTCAGAGGACACAGTCTTCAAACACAGAGGAGAGCTCACCTTAAATGACTCGCACTGCAGCCTGAAGAACTGACAACAACCAAAAAATCCCAAAACTGTCAGTGTGGGGAGACTGCACTTGGTTTTGGAAAGAGGCCCTGGACAGCACTTCCCGTCTGGGGGAGCATATGGAATACGCTGTTCTTCCCGCAGAGGGAAGAGTGCGGCCGCGCTGTTGCCAAGGGACCAGATGACATTCTTGAAAACCGCAGGCTTTGTCTGGGCTTCTATCGCTGCTGTAGAGTGCGGGTTGAGCAGAGGGGTCTCTGGGTGAAGCCACGACACCTGAAAGTGTCCGAGACTCGGAGGGCACAAGCAATTGTACTCTCCAGAAACTGCAGTCGTAGGAATTCCACAAGTGGGCTCAATCATCTACCCAAGTCTGACAAACACGTTTGTATCCGCTCAACATTTCCACCAGGAATTTCCCAAAATGCTGTCTCATAAGAAAATGTGTTTGACAGTTAGCAAAGCAGGTATGACCGGGGAGGGCAAGGTTCTAGAGAGATGGGGAACCTACTGAGATAGCCCAGTGAGCCCGGGCATCTGAACAGAGGCATCTACCAAGTGCAGGTCCTGGCAGTCTAGGGTTGTGGGGGCCCAAGAGACAGGCTAGGGTTATTGGGACAGCCAGGACCCAGTGGCCAAGACCCCAGAAGGAAGAGGAATGCAGTAACAGAGGCTGGGCACTCAAGCTGGCTTTCCCTTTGAATTATTTGCTGGTTTGTAAGTGGGTGATGGGGTGAAGGGCCGACATTCCAAGCAGAAGGGCATTGACGGGAGACTAAGAGTCCAAGGAAAGGTGGAGAGGAGAGGACGACTGGTTTCAGGATTCAGCAGAGTGGGCAGCTCTGGGAAGCATTGCCAGGCACGTAGGTGGTACAGTGGGAGGGTGGCGTCCTAGAAATAAAACTGGAACATGTCCTTACAGGACAGACACATGCTCGGGGTCATTGTGATTCCTGATTGGATTAAGGGAAAGAAAAAAAGGGGACAAAGACTAAGTGGGAAAAATACAAAAAAAATAGTAAGGTAGTGGAATTAAGCCTACATATATCAAAGATTGTGCCAAATGCAAACAGATTAGTTAGTATAATTAAAAGACAAAGATTGTCATAACAATAAATACATACGATAGAGATACTTATAGATATTCCTTAGATATGAGGGTAAAGTGGCTTTGAAATTAAAATCATGGAAAGCATGCCCCATACAAACACTGTCCCAAAGCAAGCAGATGTGGCTATGTCATCAGAAGTGTTGGCTCAAGGAAGCAGATGTGGCTATGTGATCAGAAGTGTTGGCTCAAGGAAGCAGATGTGGCTATGTGATCAGAAGTGTTGGCTCAAGGAAGACCATACCTGGACACAGCGAAGGCGTCCCCCCAGGACAATCGGGGAGTTATGCTTTTACCCAGCAGTTGCTGCGTGTCTTCTACAGGCCAAGGATGAAGGGCAGCTGTTGGGAGCAGGAATTGAGCCACCAAGGACGTGAGGTGTGGGAGACGGTGTAAACTCAGAGGGGTTTGCTGGCCATCTCCGCCGTGTGGGCCAGACTTGACTCCTTTGTAGTGGAAGTTTTTCTTTTTTACTGTTTGAAAAAACTTACTGAGAAAAGTCCTTTTTAAATACTTTGAACTGAGACGCAGATTAATGAGCTGGGAAAAATGGGTGCATAAAAAGCTTATAAATGTCTTTCCTTGTACTTGGAATTTCAATAGGATAATATGAGAAGGAAGAAGGGACATTTGTGCTGTTTCAAGACAGTTACTTTCCATGATCATGAATAAAGAATGGACCAGCCCACTTAAACCTTACTCAACAGTCACTGAATTACGGTTTCTTGTAGACAAGACATTTCTGGGATTCTATTATTTTTGAAATATCAGAGGGTTATCTCATAAGCCCAATGTAAGGCTCTTAAGAAAGGCTGGCTTTCTGAGCTCTGTAAGTTCTAAACGTTAGGAATAATAATTCTGGGTTGGGAGCTTGGCTCCGTGTTTGAGACAGTGCTTGGGGCACTCTGATGCCATATGGGAGCAGCTGGGTTTGATTTCAGCTTCTTGCTAACGAACCTGGGAAGCAGCAGGTGATGGCTCAAATCCTTGTGTCCTTGCCGCCCTGGGGGAAACCTAGATTATGTGTGTTTCTTTTCTTTCTTTCTTTCTTTTTTTTTTTTTTTTTTTTTTTTTTGACAGGCAGAGTGGACAGAGAGAAAGGTCTTCCTTTGCTGTTGGTTCACCCTCCAATGGCCGCCGCGGCCAACGTACCGCACTGATCCGATGACAGGTAGGGTGCAGGGCCCAAGCACTTGGGCCATCCTCCACTGCACTCCCGGGCCACAGCAGAGAGCTGGCCTGGAAGAGGGGCAACCAGGACAGAATCCGGCGCCCTGACCGGGACTAGAACCCGGGGTGCCGGCGCCTTGCAGAGGATTAGCCTAGTGAGCCACGGCGCTGGCCCCTAGACTGTGTTCTTGGATGCTGGCCTCTACCTGCCTCAGCCCCAGTTGTTGTGGCTACCTGGGGAGTGAACCCGTGACTGGGAGATTCTTTCTCTATCTTTCCATGCCTTTCCAATAAATTAAATAAATGAACCTTTTTAAAAAATAACAATTCTGATATTGGTCATCACAAAACAACTTATCAGTGTTGTCATTCTTATATCCACTATCATGTACTGAGTGTTTATGTTATGAATACTCACAACCCATCTTACAGCAAAGGAAACCAAATCTTAGTTCAGCAACTTGTCCCAGGATCTGGCTTACCACTGTTGGCTGGACAGGTGGTCTACATGGATGCCTTTGTGTTTGGTGGGGACTGAATGTCTGCACGTCCGAGCCCTGACCCTTACGAGATGGTACCTTGGGGAGGGGGTGCTTCGGAGCTGATTAGGCTTCCAGGAGATTCTGAGGCTGGCCCCTTTTGGGGTTTAGTGTCCCTGTGGGAAGAGGTGGAAAAGCACAGTCCTCCGCTCTCACCACCACCCGAGGATTGGGGAGAAGGAGGACACCGGCGACCGAGGCCCTCACCAGGAACTGCGCTGGCCGCCACCTCCACCTTGACTTTTCCAGCCTCCTGCGCCATGAGAAGCAAAAATGCACTAAGCCGTGTGGTCTTCAGTATTTTGTTACAGCAGCCTGTGCTAACTGAGACCATGGCCCACTTCTCTCTCCGTCCACAACCATTGCTTCCCCAAAGGCCCCTGCCAATTAGGACTAGACCCTCCTTCCCCATGCCCCAATCATTCGGAACACAAACAAGTTCCAGGGGACCAAGCCTTGCCTCCATGTGAGATTACAGCTTACTCTCCAATTAATTATGCAGCAGCCTCTTTGGCTAATAAAGTCTAAACAAAGAGCATTTAATCCAATTCATCGTTTTCTCTGCATCGTGAACAGCCTGTCAAACACAATCAGATTCCGCGAGCAAAGCAGAGAGGAGGCAGGCATCGGCCCCACCTGCTTAGCGGGATTGCAAGCAGGAAGCTCGCAGGCAGGGAACAGTTGGCTGTGCAGATGGCAGAGACAGGAAGGCTTGGGGGAGAGCCACTCTCTAACTGGAGCTCGGCACAGGGAAGTGGCCATTTGGGGCTTGCAAGCAGAGAAAAACATTCTCGGGGTTCTTGGCTTGGCCCAGTCCATGGGTGAGAACTGGGAAAGAAAAGGAATAACAAATATTGCCGCGAAGCCTCCCAGGTGGCGTGGTCTCTAATTACCCAGCAGGCGTCAGGACAGACTGGCTCGACTTTGCTTCCAGGTGGGAACAATGCAGAGTTGATGGGTCACGTGACTTGCTTAAAGCCACACAGTGAAGCAGGCAGACTTGGGGGATTTGAATCCACGTCTCCCAGACTCTGCAGCAGGTTACTGGACGAGGCTCAAGGAATGCCCACCGAGCGGGTTGCACGGTGCCTGCCGCCGGCTGAAATGCTGAACAGAGAAGCCAGCAAGGTGCAAAGCATTCTGTTCCTTTTGAAGGAATGCCTGAACCCAGTGCGGAGAAAGCAGTCAAGGACTAATTTGAAAAGAGTGATAGGTTGAGCTTTGTGGCCATGACTCTGGGTAAGGAAAAGACAGAAATCCACAGAGGAACGCAGGGTCAGAGCAAGATGTCTGTAAGGTGTCCGGGGAACCTCGCCTGGGGTGTAACAGATTTTCCCAGGCAGACGAATCAATTAATTCACAGACTTTTACTGGGGTTCCAATCCCGGGCGAGGTTCTCCGGTCCCAACATGAGCAACAGAGCGGAGGCCGGGGAAGTCGCACATCAGAGATTGGGAGAGCTCCTTTTATAGATTCAGGGCATGGGGGTTAAAGGTTGAGGCGGGTCTGATCCTCATTGGTTGACCTTTAGGCACCCGCGGGGACCTTGACAAGGACTTTCTTCCCTGGAAGTAGGCCTCTCCATTCCCGGAAGTGTAGGCCTTCCCTCCTTGCGGATCCCAAAGCTACCAATGTCCACTCCCATCTTCACAGCACTGGAGTAGGTCAGCCTCATTGTGTGTGAACGTACACGGGGAGCCCCCGGAGTGTGAGGACCACCTCCGGCTCGGCCCCCTGACCAGGCCTCTGATCAGCTGCCGAGTATGTAGATAAAAATTAGCCATCGAGAAACCCAGACATCAACTACTATGTGGATATTTGAGGAGGGACATCATGGACTCCACTCTGGGAAAAAATGCATCTATGGTATCTGATGCCCAGGTGTCTCTGGAAGCTGGCTCGCTGTGCTAACAGCGAACACTGAGAGGATCATTCTGCACTGTAACGTCGTCACCCAATTGAGAGGTACACAGTTTTGAAAATAATGTTTGTCGGGGCAGAATTCAGTGCAGTGGTTAAGTCGCTGCCGTGGAAGACCTCAGTTGGGTTCCAGGCTTCTGGCTTTGGCCTGGGCCAGGGCATCTGGGGAGTGAACCAGTGGACAGAAGATCTCTGTCTCTGTGCCTTTTACATAAAATGAAAATAAATTCTACAATTAAAATGTTTATCACAACATTAAGGAAAAACATTTGCTTATTGAGTTAAAGGAAATACAACCAGGATGCAAAAATTCCACATGCCTGATGATCTTTACTGGGTATGAAGTCCTGAATGAGAACTTGGTTCATGCCCTGCCCCTCTGCTTGCTAGCAGTATGGCCTTAGGGTAGCCACACCATCTCTTGGTGCCTCACTTTCTACATTTCTAGAATTTTTTTTTTCTGCATTCAGTTGTTGTAAGGATTGGTTCTGGCCTGGCCCAGCACTGGCGCAATGTTGTGGCCACCTGGGGAGAGAACCAGCAGATGGAAGGCTCTCTTTCTCTCTATCTCTCTCAAATTTTGACTTCCAATAAGTAAATTTTTTTTTTTGGACAGGCAGAGTGGACAGTGAGAGAGAGAGAGAGAGAGAGAGAGAGAGAAAGTTCTTCCTTTGCCGTTGGTTCACCCTCCAATGGCCACTGCGGCCGGCGCACCGCGCTGATCCGATGGCAGGAGCCAGGTGCTTCTCCTGGTCTCCCATGGGGTGCAGGGCCCAAGCACTTGGGCCATCCTCCACTGCCCTCCCTGGCCACAGCAGAGAGTTGGCCTGGAAGAGGGGCAACCAGGACAGAATCCGGCGCCCTGACCGGGACTAGAACCCGGTGTGCCAGCACCACAAGGCGGAAGATTAGCCTAGTGAGCCGCAGCGCCGGCCTCCAATAAGTAAATCTTAAAAGGGAGAGGCCTACAGTGAGGAAGAAGCCTGTTCTAAGGTTCAGTTAAGTTGAGGGAGTGTTAAGGCCGTCCTGATCACCTGCTGGCGATAGATAGGTACCAGGCAGCCTCCACTCGCGTGCACAGCTGTTGCTCATGTTCTGTCTCCAAACCACTTGGGCGTTTTGTGAGGGGCTTTAGAGGAAGCTTATGATAATACGAAATGGGAAGGCCAGTACGAGTTCGGAGGTATTTGTCAGAACCTGCTTGGTGGGTCCTCTCCATATCCGTTGTCATTTCTGAGTTGGTTCCATCCCTGGAGTTTGTGGTCCCTGACTAAAATGCTCACATGCATCCTTGTGTCTCTTCAAATGATTTTCTGTTGTTGATTAGGCTGCCTGACTGGACCTTGCCTGTCAGATACTTGAAGGACTGTGTGTCCTACAGAAACATCTCCATTAAAGAGGAATATCAAAAATAAAATATGCAAGATGAAGCACTCAGCCAAATGCCGGCATAGAGGGAAATCCTCAAACATTATCATCATCAGCTTTTTGTTGACTTTAAAAATGACTTCATAATTTAGTCTCATCTACATGGCAGACATGCTAACATGCACACACATACACCCACACACACGCGTACATACACTCAGAGCAGTGATCTCTGGGGAGAGGGGAATAGGATTGTTTGTGGAAGGCAGAGGTACCCTGGTCAATGGGGGCTTAAAATATTTTTCCAATAAGAATATGGATGTGTGCATTGGTGTGAACCAGAGAAAGGAGGTGCACAGCACAGTGAGCAGGATGGAGTAATCCCTGCTCACTGAGGCTGTAGCCTTTTCAGGATTGAGCGTCAATTGAGTCCCACTGTTTACCTTGAATTCTCCAAGGAAAGAGAGGAAACATGCAGAGGTTCAATGAATATTGTAAAATCCCCCACCCGAAGACAGGTGGCTGATGGGCTTATCCACTACCTGTCTGCTTTTGCCTGTGCCCCTGGTACCCCCCAGTGTGCACCTGCTCCGTTCCCAGAGGGTTGAATAATCCGAACGGAAGTACCCTGCTGCCGCCCTAATTAAGACCTAGGACTGAAAGCAGGGGCTAAGAACTCCCTCCTCTGAATGTGAAATTTCTAGTTCCAGAATTGTGCTGCACAATTCAAAAAATAATATCGAGGCATGAAATATTTCTGTCGACTTCCCTCCGTTGAGACCTGACCAGGGGCAATTAGCAAGCCTTGGCAGGCTGCCATTCAAAAAGAGAGCGAGCGGAAGCCCAGCATGCCAGGAACCGAGTGTAAATTGTTCAGAGGGGTTCGTAGTAGAGGATTACCTTCAGCAAAGTTTCAGAGAAACCCACACCGCTTAAATGATCCCAAACAACGGAATTCTTAGGAGAGATTTGTGTCCGATGAAGTCAGGATGAAATCAGAAGTGAACGGAGCGCGTGCTTCCCGACGGAGAGGAAGTTTCAGAATCATCAGGAGCGGAAGGGAATCTAAGCCAGAACACAGAGCCGCAGGTGACAGCTAGAGGTAGGACCTGGGCTCTGCACACTAGAGCTTGTTCTCACCGCTGATTTGATATTCGAGGGATGGGGAATCCGGACCCATTCTTGCACAGCGCCAGGAAGGACAGTATCTCCAAGTCTTACCTTCATTTATTAATGAAGTCCTTGTTGATCACCGTTTGTCTGCCACCTCTGTTTTAGACACTTTTTAACAATTTTAATTAACGCATAATAATTGCACATCGTTATGGGGCACAGTGATAGTTTGAAATATATACATATAGCATGTGTATCTACCAACTCAAAGCAAAGGCATTTCCATGTCTTCAGACATTTATCGTTTGTGTGTGTTGGCATCTTCCAATTCCTCCATCCTAGTTATTCTGAGATAAATGAGTTGTTGTCACCTGCCATCACCCTGTTGTCTATAGAACAGTAACACTTTTTCCTCCTCTCTAACTTTATTTTGGAAACTATGGTTTAACCTAGGCACTGCCATTTTCTAGCCATGAACAAGATAGGAGAAGGCTGCTGTCTTCTTCACAAGAGTGTGGAGACGAGACAATGAGCAAGCAAACATGAGTTAATTAATGTCAGCTGGTATTAGGTGTTGTAAACAACAGAAAAATGAGCAGGTGAAGTGGGGCTGGGGTTGGTCAGAGAGGGCTTGTCTGAGGAGGTGTGAAACCTGAGCAGAGGTTGAATAAACAGGAGCCACTTGTGTCAATGTTCAAAGCTAAGATTGTCACGAGGAGGAAGCACCAGGTGCAAAGGGCCAGGGGAGGGTCTTAAAAACCCAGAGGACTGAAATGTCTCAGAGAGTAGAAGGCAGTTTATCCAACTGGTCTTGGACAGGTGGGCGCGAGGGGGACACCGGGGTCTGGTTTTCTCCACTTCATCACAGCTGATGGCATCATTCTCAATAATCGCTGACTCCACGTTTGTGGTTTCTCTGTTCACTGGCACCTGCCCTATCACCATCTGCCGGTTGCCAAGCAGGGGTGGTAGGAATGCGTGCCCACCCCTGTGAGCGGGATCTCGCTGCAGTTCACACCCTGTCATCACAGTCTCAGAACTCCCAGGGAGTGACCACAACTGGTTACTTTGTGAAAGGAATGGGCCCCACAGGAAACCCCATTTTTAGTGCCAGGGCTGGAAGTGATTAGACATGGCAGGGATTTAAAGGCGTGGTGACTGTGGGACAGAAACCAGCTTGGCGTGGGAGTCGGGCTTGGTGTTTAGAGACTCGGTCCCTGCCTGCGGGAGTAACTTGTGTTTCTTCAGCCGTGTTTCCTGCATTCATGGGGGGAACACTGAATGTTGCTGTGGTGGCATTTGGGAGCTCGAGAACATGAGACGACCTTGGACGTCCTGCCTCAGGGCTGCCGACAGTCTGCTTGCAGTTGGCACCCAGGTCAGGAAGCACCAGCCTAGGCGTCGAACAGACTGAGGTTTGAGTCCCGAGTTCCTTGTTTTGTTTTTTGGATATTGAATGGTGTGACCATATACAAATGGCTTCACGTCTTTGTTCCAAATTTTGTGCACCTGTGAAATGGAGCTAAACTCATGAGCTGGTAGGGATCTTGGAGTAAAATAAGTAAAGCGAACAAAGCATCATCATGATCTTCATCCCCTCGGAGAAGCGGCAACAGAGCAGTGTACAGAATGCAGGCTTGGGAAATTGCTCACCTTGGTTTGAACCCTGGCTCCATGCTTTCTAGATAAGTGACTGCATGCAAATTTCTCTAAACATATCTGAGAGATAAAAGTAGCACCTGCTTCACAGGTAATTGTGAGGATTAACTATGTACAACACATACCTGGAGAAAGTGCATGGACCAAGGGGTAGCTACTGCCATTGTTTAAACGCGGGATGCAAGGTGTATCTGTGATGGTTAAAGGTGGACCTCATGTGTTTTAATTATCAGGCTCCACTCAGGAGACCCGAAGCCAGATGTACGTAGATAATAATCTGTTAATGTCTTGCTTCTCACTGTCAAAGATAAAGGCAATGCCCCGAACCCTCAGCAACCCTCCCCCTCCCCCCCAGCTCGAAATCATCCTACCCTTCCCCCCACGCTGGCCCGGCACACAGCTCCCAGAGGAGACACTGACTCTGCAGCCCAGCTGGAGTCTGAAGAGGGGAGGCAGCGGATTCCAGCTGCAGCCCTCAGCCTCTCCCGCCCTGTGCCACACTGCTCTCGGTGAACCCTCTAAGGTCTCAATAATTCACCGCAGTCACCATGCTCAGACAGGTTGCTTGGAAAAGCAAGTTCTGAGCCAAGGGTTTTGGCAGGTCTTAAAATATTTCCTTCTGTGCAACTGCAATCACATCTCCATCATGGCCACCTGGGATGCAGCAAGGCATAAAGGGGAGAGGAACGAGGAGCAAGGCAGCCCCTGGTTTATAATTCACCCTTGTCACTGAGACAAGGCACCGGCGTGCTGGTTTGTAGTGGGAGATCCAGGACGAAGGAAGGGCTGCCTTTGTGGTTATATCTGTTTTAATTTTCACCCAGAGAGAGAGAGTGCGGGTGTACTCCCAGAGGTAGCTGCCGACTGCTTTTGCAATTCAGTGGTCGACGCTTAGAAAATGCATGCGTCGTCTCCACACTCCACTAGCTCCTACAAGGTTTGTTACCTCCTAGTTTTCCCAGAAAATGCTGGAAGGGGAGCGGGAAGCATTGATGACACAGAAGAACACTTGACAAGAGCTTGATCTGAATTCCCTGTGACAAAGTGACGTGTGTGGCGGTTCCAGGGCAAATCCTCACAGAGGCCACGTTAAACACGAAGGTCCAATGGGGAAAGAGAAGTGGATGGTGTTGCCATGTTACACTTCATTCTTAGCAAAATGCTTGGTACTTTGTGTCCTCTATGTTGTTGAAAGAAAAGGGAAGAACAAAGGGAAAAGAAAAGAAAATAAGAAAGGTCTGATCGATCACACAATGATGGTATCAGACATGGGATGCAGTGTGCATTTTCAATCTGCTATACATGGTTGTGAACTCTCTGTATGTGTGTGTGTGTGTGTGTGTGTCTCACACACACTAGCCGGGCTTGTACCTGCCACATCTGCTAAGTCTTAATTATTTATTGAGCTCCTACGTCCCAGTAAGGTAATAATATTAGCTTACATATATTGCAATTCATTATATACTAGAACTCACACTAAACACTTTACATTAATTACCTTTTTTCTGCTCTAATTTATAGACGAAGAATCTAGAAGATGGGATCATTTGTTTCGTTCAGTCCAAAGTCACTGAAGTATTTATGGAAGAATGAAATGTGGAAGCCCTATTGCCTGACTGCGGTCCCCACTGTTAGCCACTTCTTTATTTGTAAGTAAAGGATGAAATAGACAGAGAGAGGCCCGTAGAGCAGCAGTGTCCACAAGGACACAGAGAAAGTGAGAGCTCAGCTTCCCCCAGCTCCTAGACCAGAGATCTTGCCTCTGCATGTCCCAACTTTGTTCAGTCGCTGACCCTTGCGCGTAGAAGCAACTTCCACCCATCTCTGGCCTTGCATTGACATTCTGGGGGAGGCACCTGCCATACACTAACACAAATGTTTTTCCAAATCTGATGATTTTTAAAAAAGATTTTATTTGAAATGCAGAGTTATAGACAGGAAGAGATGGGGGCTTGCAATAGAGAGGCAGAAAGATCTTCCATCCTGGGCTGGGCCGGGCTGAACTCCATTCGGGTCTCCCACATGACGCAGGGGCCCAAGCCCTTGGGACATCACCTGCTACTTTCCCAGGTACAGTAGGAGGGAACAGGCTGAGAAGCGGAACAGCCGGGACTCAAGCTAGTGCCCTTACAGGATGCCAGAGTAGCAGATGGTGGCTTAACCTGCTGTGCCAAAATGCCAGCCCCTGATGAAGATTTCTGAAAAAGACATTAAATCAGTTCTGACCCTTGGTTGCACAGGATGTGACACCAACTAAGATTCGCTTAAGCAAAAACCAAAAGGGTAAGTTGGTCAGAAATTATGCTACTTTGTTGAATCCTGCAACTAAATAATCCTCCTATGCGACTGGATTCCAGATTCAGATAGAATTTATTGCAGGAGTTTATGTCCCTGGGTGTCTCAGTCCCCGCCTTCTCTCTCTCTCTCTCTCTCTCTCTCTCTCTCTCTCTCTCTCTCTTTCGCTCCTGCTCTCATTCTCTATCCTCTTCTGTCTCTGTCTCCCCCACCATCTCGTAGACCTGTTTCACTTTCTTGGTATATTTCTCAATTAGACTTGCCCCATGGCAGCTGAAAGCAAAGCTCTAGACTTAGATAGACCTCACAGTCTTTGAGGACGAGAAATACTCTGTCTCCCGCTGGCCTTCTCAGTCCGTGATTGGCCCTTCCTGGGGGCACAGTTGTACTCTTAGATCAGGAAGATGGTATGCTGCCATCAGCAGCTACAGCCACCTGGCAATCTTGTTGCTTAAGAAGACACTGGGGTCAGGGTATGGAATCTTGGAAAGGAAGAGGATACTCCATAGTTAGGAGAAAGAAAGGAGACATGGGGCAAGACAGCAGACTGATGCCCATTGATGATCTGCCCTGGAGTCATGTTATCCATACGAAAGGCTCATTTAAATCCCAAAGTCTCATTCAGGTAGTTTATGAAGAAACACAGGTTTGACCCACTCAGTGTGACGGTGGTGTATCAACATCTGCATTGCCCAGAATTCTCTCATTATGGGAGGATCAAACCATTATCGTTGGAAAATGATACTACCCCAACATGTGAAATCCTGGAGATAAGGAGGCTGGAAGCACATTTATCATGAACTTGGCAAAACCCTGAGAACCGCGGAGCTTCATTCGTGGCTAATCACAGCATCAGGCAAGATGATCTTTATTGATGCTCTCCTTGAGCGGGATGGATGTCTTCACACACCCAGGGAGGAAAGGAACCGAGGAGAAAACATGACAAATATTGAAGCTGGTAGGAAATTGTGTAAAAGCCAAGCGACCCCTGGAGAACGTTGCGCTTCCTTTGCCCATGGGGGAACTGCTGTGTGCATTGCGCCTGACGAGTTCTGAAGGCTGGAATGTGAGGGAGGACACACTTTGCTCCACCACTTGACGAGGGGTAGACCTCTGGGCAAGGAGGATGTGGTTAAGATCCCACACTGAGGCTTCTTGATGCTGCAGCAGGAAATCCGGTGCTGGGTTCTTGCTCAGCCGCCCCCGGAGAGAACCTGCAGGTCCTGTTCTCCTGTTGTTTGTGCGTCTGCCCTTCTGTTTGCATCTGAGCACGTGACGATGGAAGTCTCCAGCGGGCATCCACATTCACATCCTGCAGTTGATATTTCGTTGTAGTTCACTTCTGCTGATGACCGGAGAAGTAAGTCAGGGATGGAACAGGACGAGTGAGCGTGAAAGCCAGGCCCTTCTCGGGGCTGGGCAGTCGCAGACACGATTCCCTGGACTCTGACAGGACCAGGAGCGAGTGCTCTCGTTCACAGAACCTGCTCATTTTAAATACGGTGACAAGCAATCATTGCACCAGTTGCATTTGGATTTGGATTGGTAGGTGCTTCCATTGATGAAGACATGGGACACAGGGCACACTTCCGCATCAGCAGGCTATTCTGCCTGAGGTGTGTGGAAAAATGGAATAAAAAGTTTATTCTGGTTGCAATTTTTAAATCCACATATAGGTTTTTTTTTTTTTTTTAATCATGCTCATTTCCTGTGGCTCCCCGTCTTCGTGGAGGAACAACACAGGACCCTGCGTTGTTCTTTCGTCTGCTCAGCCCTCCCCGGGTTTGCTGCTGGTTCTTCCCGGGTTGGCTACCGTCCCTTCCACCTCTGTGGAAGGGCGGTTCCCCCTGCCACTTTCCCCACTTCCGCGGGGGAGCGGCACACCGCCGGCCAGCTCTCTCGGGGGCTGCACAGGTGTTCCTTCAGATAGATGTTCCTGGTGCATGTTGTCTCTCTCCTCCTTGATAGTCCTCTTCCACCAATCCCAACTCTGCTACCCACACGCCGAGTACGCTGCTCTCCTGCAATCAGGAGCAGGTCCTGCTGTTTATTGGTTGAACTGGAGGCAGCTGTGTAGAAGCTATTTCCTCCTCTCCCAGCGCCATATTGTGGGAGAGCAGATGCATAGAATAAGTCTTAATTCCAGTAACAGTCTAGTCCGAGTTGCTCCCCACAATTTCCCATGAATGTTTTGAAGACCCTTCGTATGCATGGATTTGAAAGTTTGTTGGCACCAGGATAAACTTATCTCCTTTAAAATATGTATGTATTTGAGAGATATAGAATGACAGAGAGAGAGAGATAGAAATATCTTTCATCATCTTGGTCACTCCCCAAATAGCCACAATAATCGGGGCTGGGTCAGGCTGAAGCCAGGAGCCAGGAGCTCCATCCAGTTCTTCCAGGTGGTGAGAGGAATCCACCGATTCTGGATTTTCTTCCACCTTCCCAGGAACATTAGAAGGGAGCTGGATCAGAAGCTGGATCAACCAGGACTCAACTGGCACTCACATGGGATGCTGGCATTGCAGGTAGCAATTTAACCTGCTGTGCCATAATGCTGGCCCCTAAACTTATCTTTTAATTCCATTTCCCATAACCTTTTTGGGATACCTTCTGTTGAAAGACAGATTCAAGAGACCACCAGACTTGACTTGATGAGATCTTGGCAAATTAAAATAATAAAATCATAGCAACAATTGCATCAGTCACAGCTCCGGTGGTACAAAGTGCAAGCACTGTGATGGGCAACCTAGACCTAGCGTCTCACTTGGTCCTCTTGACAGCCCTGGGACAGTGATAGGATGTCATTCCCCTTTTCTAGATGAGGAAATGGGAGCTGATGGTAAATGAGCCACACCATTCAGCTACACACCACCCAAGTGCAGAGCTGATCTCAACCTGATTGTCTCAGAACCTGTTCTTCAAACCTTTTTTCTATGCTAATCCAGATTCTGTTACTGTTTTACTTGGAGATTCTGGGAAAGTCGCTTGCTTTTCACTGTACTCAGAAGTGAGGTTGATCTAAATCTGTCACATTAATTTTTTTTTAGTGTAAGAGTCTTTTTTTTTTTTTTAAAGCATCCAAATGCTCTTTCAATGGTCATTTTAAAAAACAAGAGAATACAACTATGCCTTTGTTAAGGTTTGAACAGGATCCAGATTCCCTGAACTCCTGCAGGCCAGTCTTATGTTAATAGTTAATGGGTGGAGACTTGGTCTAATGATGGCTCCTGGGAGACAAACCTAGTGGGGAGGACTTCAGGTTACTGGGGGCTTTGCCTTAGAGGGAAGTCGTTGCAAGAGAGTTGGTTTCACAGGCAGGGCATTCTCTGTGTGTGCTCTCTGCTTCCCAGCTCACCGGTGGTCATTCTTCCTCCCCCAGGCTCTGCCATTGCCAGCTTCCTGCAGACATCAGATGATGGGGCCATCTGCTCTTGAACAGTGAACCTCCAAACCGTAAGTGAACCCTTCTTCCCTCCTAGGTTGCTCCTTGTAGATATTTTACTAAAGGGATAAAAAGTTAATGGAAATCCTTTGCAAGACTCTTGCCAATTAAGAGAGGCCTTCAAAAGCTTCATGCAAAATGTGCTGAGAACAGCTGTGCATGGATTTCAATTTTCTTTGCATCAAAATAAGCTTATCTTTTAATTCTACTTTTCCATGAACTTTTTGGAGTCCCAGTGCCTTATCATGTAAATCTGGACAACTGTATAACCTGTCTCTGTGTCAGTCAATATTCTGTAAAGTGGGACAACAGTGTTCTCCTCCATCATGAGATGTTTGCAAGGGTCAAATGAGCACCTGTTTGGAAAGCACATAGAAAAGTCATAAATGCTTTGTAAGCCTTAGCTGTCTTTATTGATTTCCCTTCCCTTAATCAGAGTGATAGTCATTACATTTTTATATTATTGTGTATCTACTGATTTTTAGACAAGGATTTATATTTATTTGGAAATTCTGGGAGGACCTCAGGGTTCTGAAATCCAGAAATAGGCACCAAAGACAAAATTATTTCTAGACTTTCTTTCAATTTGAGCAGTGCATGGAAAAATGTCTTTGTTCCCCAACTTCTGACATCACTTGGCCTCTCCAGTGGAAAGGAAATCAGCAGTTCAGAGTAAATGCCATTTTGCCCACTAGATACAAGCCCTTTTGAAGCAGGAATGTATAGGTGATCCACCTTTGGAACTGTTGACCCCGCACCTTCTTGCCCACTGTCTCAAGGAAAGCATCCAGTGTTAGGGGCGGTAGATGCTCATCCAGGGTGAGAAGGAGGGAGGAGGCCGGCGCCGAGGCTCACTAGGCTAATCTTCCACCTTGTGGCGCCAGCACACCAGGTTCTAGTCCCGGTCGGGGCACCGGATTCTGTCCCGCTTGCCCCTCTTCCAGGCCAGCTCTCTGCTGTGGCCTGGGGAAGGCAGTGGAGGATGGCCCAAGTGCTTGGGCCCTGCACCCCATGGGAGACCAGGAGAAGCACCTGGCTCCTGCCTTCGAATCAGCCCGGTGCGCCGGCCCCAGCGCACTGGCCATGGCGGCCACTGGAGGGTGAACCAATGGCAAAAGGAAGACCTTTCTCTCTCTCTCTCTCTCTCTCACTATCCACTCTGCCTGTCAAAAAAAAAAAAAAAAAAAAAAAAAAAAAAAAAAAAAGAGGGAGGAGAGAAAGGAAGAAGGAAGGAGCTCGATAGTCATTCAATACCTGCTGTGAAGCGGGGTTGCCTGGGAGCTTTCCAGATGGAAAAACTGCAAAAAGAGCTGGATGTGTAGACCAGGAGGTGAGAGAAGTGAGCAAGGCTGGAAATCCCCTGTGTAAAGGTAGAGTTGGGGGCTGGGGGCAAAGAGGGCTTCACACACTGCTCAGTGCAGGTGCATTGGCCTGCAGTCACGTTTCAAAGTTGTTTTTGGCTGCTTCATCCCGTTCTTATTTCCCTCCAAGCCCCAGCATCTCGGGGCTTGCGTGGCATGGCTTCTGTGGCATCCTCGCCAAGATGTTCCTCCCCAGTAGCCTGGTGTCCTCCCTTTTGGGCTGCTCCTGCCTGATACTTTCATGCAGAAAGTCTACAGAGTCCGGAGTTGGAGTCTGGGCTACTCACGCCCTGTGTCTGTGTGAACTGCCGGCAATCAGAGGAAGTGCTGGTTTGGCTCAGCGGCAGAGCCTCCCCATTGGGGTTTAATTCCTCGTTCTGGTGCTTATTAGGACTGTGACGTGGCCAGCTGCTATATCCTTTCTCTGCCTCATGTTTCTCCTCCAGAACATGGGGGCAGTCATAATCATATCACCTGCCTGTGGAGTTGTGGTGAAAAGGAAGGGAATGGGGCTCGTAGTGGTCACTACGTGATTCAGTTGGTTTGACCTGCAGACATAGAATCTTGAAAGTTATTCCTCTAGACAGAATGTGGTTGACTCCATTCTTTGTCCCTTTTCCTGGCCTTGTCCTGCTCCTCCCTGAGCCTCAGCTCATGTGACATCAGCGCTTGGAAATGCCCTTGACTTTCAGTGCCTGGCTCTGCTGCTCATCTTTAGAGCTTATGTCATGCTTGGGTTGGACACTTCAGTAGACAAAATGGTCTAACTCTACATTGTAAAGTCAGTTTGTTTATCTCTCCCACTAGCTTAAGGATTTAAGAACAGGTGCTATAAGCTCTACATTATTTTATCCCAAACATCTTGTCTCCTCCCACAAAGTGATCCTTTGTCTCTCCTCCCAGCATGCGGCTTGGGTTTGGTGGGCAAGCAGAAGTTTTGGGGAAAGACAGCAGTGGGCTCGTGTCCCACCTGTCCCCTCCCTATTTGTCAGCCATGAAGACCACCCATCCCCTGTGTTGCTCACTTACTTCCAGGGTTTAATGGGATGATTGCAGTGTCTCCTTTGACCCTCTGCACATTGTTTGAGAACACTCCTCTTCTGTTCCCCTGTCTCCAACTGTTCCTTCTTCCCTTAAGCCCTATGGACTGCAATATTAATCTTCTTGAAATGCAAATTTGATTGTTGTTTACTTCCTTGTCCCTCCCAGTAGACTGTAAATGTATTATCCATTTCCCTATGTCCACAGTCCCAGAACAATGGCTGAGGCAAAACAGGTGCTCAAATTACCTAATGTTTCCTTTATTCCCTTTTGTTTATATCCTTGACCCCTGAGAAAGAACAATCCACATGTTTATCAGGAGGGTTACAGATAAATGCATAGTGGCATATTCATAGAATGGAATCAAAGAGCTAGATCTGTCTCTATTAATATGGGTCAATCTAAAAAGTAGAATTTTGGGTGAAGAAAGTCTAGGAATGATGTACTTAGCATGATACAATTTATCTAAATTACACAGTCTACTCATGGCATGTTTTTATGATCAAAGCAAATAAAAGAGGGACCATCTGCACAGAAATTTATTTTCTAGAAGGATAGGTAGAAAGTTACCATTGAGAATGGTGGCATATATAATTTAGTTTTAGTTACAAAAAGTGGAGGAGAGGTAGAGAAAGAAGGGAGGGGAGGGAGAGATTAAGAGAAAGAGAGGGAGCTTGCACATACTAAAGAATGGAAAGAAACCCAAAACGAATTCTAGAAAAGACTGAGCTATTTATAGGAGAGAAGAAACCATGGCTCCGTTCATCTCCAGGCAAGATGTGAGAAGGACAAAACCTGCTAGCGACTAAAAGGTGAAATCAAACTGCACAGACCTGGTGGTCTGGCCTGATGGAGCTCAGGTCCAAGAGTGAGTGAGTCTGCACCAGTGGGCAGCTCCTTCCCATGGGTGCGGGGCTTCATGGTGGCAGGCCGCGGGAGGCTGGGATAGGGATGGAGGCTGAGTCTGTGGCGTCCCAGGTGCATGTCCGAGTAAGGATCAGGACGGTGGAGAGGGACGCTGAGGTGCAGCCTGTTTGGTGGTGTTAGCCGAAGGCTGGGGCAGAGCAGGAGAGCTGGGACACACCCCCAACAGGGCTGTAGCCTCTGGCACTGGAGAGCATGAGCCTGAGGCAAAGGAAGCCAGCATGGGGCTGAAGTACAAAGAGGGTTCTTCCAGGACTCCCCACGGTGGTGCCTGGTCAGCACAGTTTAGGGAAAGCTCTAGATTGAACCTGGTGCTCAGATACCAAACCCTGCTGCAAGGAAAGCCTTGATTCTACTTATTACTCCTTGAAGTCACAGGGACCGGAAAACAACCTAGACACGTTCAACTCTGATTCTGTTGACTCAGCCTCATTCCAGCAAACTAACAGAGGACGCAAGGGTTTCCCCAGGACAAATTCTGTCACCTTCAGTTTCCGCTGTTGTTACACACATACCCACTCAGGTATCTCCCATATATGTAAGATAGCATGGCATTCTCAAGAGTAACAATAGCCAGGAAGATCCACACGTGTCACAGATGTTTGAATTAGCAGAAAAATAACGACTAGAAATAGGTTGAGGCATCTAGAGGGAAAGGCTTATGACACAAGTGAATCTCTTAGAAATTCCAGCTCAGAAATAGAAACTACAAAAAAAAAAAAAAAAAAAACCCTAAACCAAATACAACTGAAAAATACACTAAAACACACTATCAAAAATATGAATAAAAAAGCCCATCATTTTGTGGACCTCCTCCCCTCCCCCAGACATTTCAAACTTATTATGCCTCTGTGGTATAATCATCACTCCTTTTGTTTGGTTAACTCAATTCATGATTTAGGGCTTGGGTTACGAATTGCCCTCTCTGGGTAGACGTAGTGGCACAGAGGGGTAAGGCCCCTGCCTAGGAGGCCTGCATCCCATATTAGAGCACTCATTCAGGGTGTGGCTGCTCCACACCTGACAGCTTCCTGTTAGTGCACCCTGGGAGGCAGCAGGTGAGACTCAAATGCTTGGTCCTCTGCTGTCCATGTGGGAGACCCAGATGGAGTGATGGAGTTCCAGGCTCCTGGCTTCAGCCTGGCCCAAACCTGGCTGTTGCAGGCATTTGAGGATGGAAGGAGATAAGGAAATGGAAGCTGTCTTTGCTTCTCTTTCCTTCTTTCAAGTAGATGAAAATAAATATTTAGGAAGATTGTCCATACCTTAAAGTATGTTCTGACGCTTGTAGAAAGATGAATTTGCATCATCTTTTTTTTTTTTGACAGGTAGAGTTAGACAGTGAGAGAGACAGAGAGAAAGGTCTTCCTTCTGTTGGTTCACCCCCAAAATGGCCGCTATGGCTGGCGCGCTGTGCCAATCCAAAGCCAAGAGCCAGGTGCTTCTTTCTGGTCTCCCATGTGGGTGCAGGGCCCAAGCACTTGGGCCATCCTCCACTGCACTCCCTGGCCACAACAGAGAGCTGGCCTGGAAGAGGAGCAACCAGGACAGAACCAGTGCCCCAGCTGGGACTAGAACCTGGAGTACCGGCACCGCAGGCAGAGGATTAACCTAGTGAGCCACGGCGCTGGCCTGCATCATCTTTTTGTAACAGAATTCCATAGTGTTTGCCATTTTTCATCACAAGTCTCATTTCACATGTTTTCCTAAGCTTATGTGAATATCCGTCATCCCAGGGATGGTAAGCTCTATGAGCGTGAGGAAGGTGCTTATCCGTTCGGCCAGTGAACCTCAAGAGCCCAGTAACGTGCCTGATATGCAGGGGTTCTTCCATAAAAACATTTACTCAAGGCATCCCAGTGCATGAATGTGTGCCAAAGCAGCTCAGCAAAAAAGGGCTGATTGTGCTGTTTGCCTCAATTAGCCCAAAATTTACCGAAATACCTTCCTATGATTCCCAGCCCTTCTTCCTTGGGACTGAGTTGATGACAGGGCAAACTCGTGACTCGTTCTTGCCCATACATCTGTCTGGCAGCACCAGTATTATGAAGGGAAAAGAGGAATTGCATTTATTTTATGTTATCTCAGTAATTTTTCATCACAGGTCTTAGGAGTTATTAAATTCATCTCATTTAAATTCATGAAATTGGGGCTCAAAGAGATCCCACCGCTTAGTTACAAAAGCGTACATAGCGAAGTGTGGCAAAGCTGGCATCAGAACTTGGCCACCTCCGTTGCAGAGCCCACACTCTTTTCCACAATGTTCCGTGGTGTTCCTGATCCGCATGAGCGAGGAACCTCGTGCTGTCCTCTCCTACCTGTGCAGGAGAAGTGGCAAGAGCAGCCATCCTTTCCCGGGAGCCCCTGGTCCTCTGGAAGTAGCCCACAGGGCTCCTCCTCTATACCGGAGTAGGTGCACAGTGGCTCTGGTTCCCACTCAACCAGCAGGAAATCGTGACCCCACTGCTAGGAAAACGAAACAGCTTGAGTTACATGAGATCCACGGTGACACTGCCATGCTTGCTTCATGGTGAGATTGGTGTGCGTGCAGCTGAATCCCACGGGACCCTGCTGCGTTTCCCTCTGAAAACGGGGAGCTTTAATTGGGAAGCTTAACGAACACGCAAGCTTCAGTTAGCAGCCCGTGGAATCACCAGGAGCCTCAGCCGTGGGACTGGGTGGATGCAAGGTCCTGGTGCTTAGAAGTATGCCCAGCTCCGTCCATCACGACTCATCGCTGCCGTGGTCCAGCTGGGCTCTGGCTGTCAAGGAGCCAGGTGTCTTCCCACTGACTCTGGTCTCTCTGGGAAACTTCTTTGACTTGAAATCCCTACTTCCTGCCTGACCAGTCATTGGACACCTTGCTCAGTGTTTCATCTAGAGGGATTTGGAACAGTGAGTAGGAAACGTTGAGTGACAGTAACTTCCATCAAGTGAAAGCTATCTCCTTCGCTCTCTTTGATTGCTTCAGACATCAAAAAGGAGATCTTGGTCTGTTCTATCTTTAATAACTTTCTAACATGTTCTAATATTTTTACCAAAAAGGTACCACTTCTCAGATGGGAGGATTTAGGCACACAACGTCTACAGCAAGAATTCTATAGTGGCATCCTCATCTTCTACTCTTCACTCCTGTTTATCATGGGTGCTGCTCACTCTCCATGTATGGTAATGATGTAAGATATCATTTTATAGTACATTTATTTATACTCAGTAAGGAAGTCTAACTTAAATGGACAGAAGCAAGCACAGGTTTTCTGTGGTTACACTTTAGGCTGTACAATAGTGACCAGGATTTGGGAAGCCCAGTTCTAGAGGCCAGCTCGATTTCTCTACTTCCTCTTGCAGTCAGCTGAGAGTCTGATACAAAGAGGATAATTGTATTCCACAGGGCTTCTCCTCTCAAAATTTTTTTCATGTCCTAAATTATTATTTTTAAAAGATTTATTTATTAGAAACAGAGAAAGAGAATGAATGAATATGTATCTTTCGTCATTTGGTTCGCTCCCCAAATAGCTACAACAACCAGGCCTGGGCCAGGCTGAAACCAGGAGCCAGGAACTCCATCGAGGTCTCCCACATGGATGACAGAGGCCCAAGTACTTGGACCATCATCGGCTGCTTTCCCAGGTGCATTAGCAGGCAGCTGCATTTGAAACGGAGCAGCCAAGACTCAAACTGGTGTTCCACCATGGGGTGTCAGCATTGCAAGTGGTGGCCCAACCCGTTGCGCCACAATGCCAGCCCTCCCTTACAGTTTTTCGGGCTGAGCTTCCGGTATTATTCTCACTTGCCTACCTTCTACTGAGCAATTGCAGTTTTTCTACTTTGTCTTCCAGAATAGCTTGCAGAACTGCATCTACAATGCAGACTTCTGTGGGACCCTGCAGACAAAATACCTCGTCCTTCTCACTTCATTCATTTCTGTTACATTCAGGTCTTTTATTTTGCTTTCTTTGTTTGTATTGACATTGTAACAAGACTTGGTGTCTACAAGAAATCCAATTTTCCCTTCCCCACATTGTGATTTCCTGTGTATCTATGAACTTCGAGATCATTTATGTTCAACATAGAGCGGCATACCAGCACACCTTCAAAATCAGATTACCAGAGTCAAGCTCTGATAAGATGCCTGCCTGCCTGCCTGGATCCCATAATTGGTGCCCTATGGGGGAGTTATACCATGTAGTATTTAGGTACCAGGATGTATGGGGGTCTTTATTGCAAAAAATCCACCCGCACTGTCAAATAGAATGAAGACAGTAATCAAAGAAATTTCATATACACTTGACACCAGAAACCATTCCTGAACGTGGTGATGTCAACAGAAACAAGATGTAAGATGACTAGACATGTCTGTAGTAGAGAAGCACAAAGGAACGTGGGTGGTATAGTCATAGCTATTTGGATGACCTGGAGACCTGAGGAAGACTAAGCTGAAAATGGAAGGTTATCATTTGAGTAATTCATGACATCAGTAAATATCATAACACCATTATTCTTATCCACAGAGACACATTGACACCGCACTTTGAATAAGGAGTTTGAGGTGTGTGGATGTAGTGACGTCATATCCATCAAGACCTTCCTTGCTTGCTTGAACTGACTTAGGCAGAGATGAGGAATTATGGGAAGCAGTTAAGGACATGGATATACCCAGGCCCTGAGTGCCTGCAGCCTGCACCTGGAGAGGCATGGTTGGCTGAGCTTTGATGCTCCATCACCTTAGGATGCCTGCTCTGCCTCCTGTGTTTCTCTCTCTGTGAGAATATGTTTCATCTTACTCTAGAAGCTAAATGCAGCTTCCCAGCCACTCAGTTCCAGTTGACCCCCTGTTTGGGATATCAAGGACTGGAGACCTTCCTGACTTTTATGGGGTGGATTGAGTGCTGCAGAGGCGGTGGTGGGGTGGTTAGCCAGGTCATTTCATACACCTGTGACAACAGAAGCCCACCCTGAGGATGGGAGGAAGTCCTCAGAAAAGAGTGATGTTGGATGGTTTTACACCCAGAAGTCATACACAATAGAAGAACACAAAGAAATACAGACAAAGAGCTCCGAGATTGTCTTTTTAAAAGTCTCCTCAGGACAGAAAGCGGGATATAGAGGCTGGTGAGTGGTGTAGCAGGTTAAGCTGCTGCTTGCAATGCCAGCATCCCATATGAGCGCCAGTTCAAATCCAGCTTCCTGCCTATGTGCCTGGAAAAGCAATGGAAGATGGTCCAAGTGTTTGTGACCCTGCCACCCACATGGAAAGCTTGGAAGGAGTTCCAGGATCCTGAATTTCACCTGCCAAGCCCCGGCTCGAATTTCACCTGCTCTTGTGGCCATTTGGGGAGTGAACTAGTGAATTAAAGATCTCTGTCTCTCAGTCTCTGTCTCTTCATCTTTCTCTGTAATTCTACCTATCAATAAGTAAGTCTTTCTGCTAAAGAACTGGGGATATGGTCATAGAGAAAGGTTTCACTGAGACTAGACACCTTATTTCTACTCAGCTATGACCCAGTGTCAGGAAATTTATTTGTTTTCTGAGATACTGATTTTTATATTCGAACTGTAGCCAGTCATACAACTTCTCCTGTACTGCAATCCTCTCTTCGCTCAATCCTGAAATATATTATTTTACCACTCCAAATATGTCAGGGATTTTATTGCATTTGCATTTCAAACCTGATAAAATCATTTTCTGGGTGACATTTTTCCTTGAAGGCAACTTCAAATTGAATATTTTTTTCCCTTGTTATCTCTCTCTCCCTTTCCAGGCCAACTTCACTTTCAGATTGCAAATCACTCGATATCAAGGAGAGACGATGATCCAATGTTGCCATCCTGCTTCCCCTGGTGTGCAGAGAGGCTCAGCTTTGCACTGCCAGCTCGGGACTATCCTAACAGAAAATCTTTCTCAAGCATCTGAAAATATCTCTATTGCTGGCATCTCAAAAGTGGATGGTTGCTTTTTTTTTTGCCAGATGCTACCGGTGAATGCTTCCCATTATGCCCCAAAGGAGGGTGAGGCTGGGATACACGTTCACGCTTGCATTTCAGGGCTACGTCATTCACCTCTGACCCTCACTCTTGATTTCCTTTAAACATTTGTTCCAGAAGGAGACAAGCCTGGAGTCGGAAGTTTCCAGATGTGAAATCATTTTGTTTGTGACAGTGGCTGAGCCTTGGTTCCTTCATTTACCTTATTCCTATGGTAACTGAGAAGAATAAATTAAGTAGTACTTCCTGCGGTGCCCCACATGAATGCAAGCTATTACACATTCTTCTGGGTCTTTCTCATATCATGTTTCACCCCAAAGAGTACTTAGGAAGATCTCTAAACAGGTTCATGGAAAATGTGTATGATGAAAAACCTGTGCATAGGTTTCAAGATTTTTTGTACTAAAATAAACATACCTACCTACCTACCTGCTTACCTAGATCCTAGAGGCAGAGAGACATGCAGAGGGAGGAAAATCTAAAGAGAATGCTCCCATCTATGGATTCAGTCTTCAAATCCCTACAGTGGCTCAGAGACCAAAACTGGGAGCTGGGAACACAGTTCATGTCTCTTATGTGGGTGGTAGGGACCCAATTGCTTGAGCCATCATCTGTTGCCTCCCTGGGTCTTCATTAGCAGGGAACTGGAGTTAGGAGTTGGATCCAAGGATTGAATCCAGGCTTTGGGATTTGTGGTTATAATCTCTTGGCCAACACCCACCCCTAAATTTATCTTTTAATTTCAGTTTATCACAAACTTTCTGAAATACTCTCATGTACAATGGGTGAGTCCCTAGCTCAATAAGGGAGAAAGAGACCTAGTATGAGGATGGCTGGCCCCAGCATGGAAATCCTTGAAACCCAGGAACACAGAGCACATGACGTAACTTCTTGGAGTTTCAAGGATCCCATCTGTGAAATGGGACAAATAACCTGCAGCCTGATGGCTGTTTGTTAGGAGATAATCAGATACGCTGCTCCAACAGCTTTGCTCTTGTTATAGTAGTGTGCTTGCCTTTGGTAAACAGAATTTCTTCCGTGTACCCGATGCCATATTGAGGATTGTTATGTGGCTGGTCATACTGAATCCTTACTACAAACTTCTATAGTACATATTCCTTCCAGTTTCACACACAGAGAACCTGAGGCACCTCCTTGAGGAGCTGAAGCAGCGTTCAGCTCCCATTGTCCTTGCTATCGTTTTTACCGTATTTACTCTGCCAGAAGTGCGGGTCTTTTAAAACCTAAAATTAAATGGGAAAACAAAAGGAAATTATTATGAAAAAGAGGGAAGAAATTTAACACCCTGAGAACAATTTTATTGGTACTTCCTCAAAATACTAATTGAAAACTTGTTTAAATATCCTGGACTGTCATCCAGATGGTGAAACATACAATTAAAATAATTATCCTAAATCTGGCAATCTAGAATTATCATTTATTATTATTAATATAGTACCTATTCAGACAGAATTAACTTTTAACATCATATTCCTTCTGTAATATTTAACACACCCCACAGGCATGATGATTATCTATCTTTTATAAAAAGTCATCTTGTAACTCTTTTCATTTGCATTTGTCTGACGACAGTACTTCCCTAGGCATTGAATGACTCAGCAATCCTGCACGGTGATAGGTCTATTCCCATTCTACAGATGGGCACACGAATGCAGACACAGCTATGCCAAGTATCTACCAAAGGCTGGATTAGAGAGTAGGTTTCTTTTTTTAACTTTTATTTATTTATTTTAAAGATTAATTTTTTTTAAACTTTTATTTAGTAAATATAAATTTCCAAAGTGCAGTTTATGCATTACAATGGCTTTTTCCCCTTTATAACTTCCCTCCTACCTGCATCCCCTCCCCATCTCCTGCTCCTATCCCATTCACATCAAGATTGATTTTCAAGTATCTTTATATACAGAAGATTAATTTAGTATATATTAAGTAAAGATTTCAACAGTTTGCACTCACACAGAAACACAAAGTGTAAAGTACTGTTTGATTACTAGTTATACCATTGATTCACATAGTACAACACATTAAGGACAGAGATCTTACATGGGGAGAAAGTGCACAGTGACTCCTGTTGTTGATTTAATAATTGACACTCTTGTTTATGGTGCCAGTAATCACCTGAGGCTCTAGTCATGAGTTGCCAAGGCTATGGAAGCCTTTTGAGTTCGCCAACTCCGACCTTATTTAGACAAGGTCATAGTCAAAGTGGAAGTTGTCTCCTCCCTTTAGAGAAAGGTACCTCTTTCTTTGATGGCCCATTCTTTCTGCTGGGATCTCACAGAGATCTTTCATTTAGTTGTTGTGGTGTTTTTTTTTTTTTTTTTTTTTTTTTTTTGCCAGAGTGTCTTGGCTTTCCATGCCTGTGATACTCTCATGGGCTTTTCAGCCAGATCCAAATGCCTCCAGGGCTGATTCTGAGGCCAGAGTGCTGCTTAAGACATCTGCCATTCTATGGGTCTGCTGTGTATTCCACTTCTCATGTTGGATCGTTCTCTCCCTTTTTTATTCTATCAGTTAGTATTAGCAGAAACTAATCTTGTTTATGTGATCCCTTTGACTCTTAATCCTATTATTATGATCAATTATGAACTGAAACTGAAACTAGTCAAACTGAAACTTTGACTAGTGAGATGGCATTAGTACATGTCACCTTCATGGGATTGAATTGGAGTCCCCAGGCATGTATCTAACTCTACTGTTTGGGGCAAGTCCGATTGAGCATGTGCCAAACTGTACATCTTCTCCCTCTCTTATTCCCACTCATATATTTAACAGGAATCACTTTTCAGTTAAATTTAAACACCTAAGAATAATTGTGTGTTAATTAAAGAGTTCAACCAGTAGTATTAAGTAGAACAAACAAACAAAAATATTAAATGGGATTAAAGTAGTAAGTTGTTCCTCAACAGTCAGGACAAGGGCTGATCAAGTCATTGTTTCTCACAGTGTCCATTTCACTTCAACAGGTTTCCTTTTTGGTGCTCGGTTAGTTGTCACCGATCAGGGAGAACATATGATATTTGTCCCTTTGGGACTGGCTTAATTCACTCAGCATGATGTTTTCCATCCATTTTGTTGTTTTCCTCCATTTCGTTGCAAATGACCAGATTGCATCTTTTTTTTTACTGCTATATAGTATTCTATAGAGTATATATCCCATAATTTCTTTATCCAGTCTACTGTTGATGGGCATTTAGGTTGATTCCAGGTCTTAGCTATTGTGAATTGAGCTGCAATAAACATTGAGGTGCAGACAGCTCTTTTATTTGCCAACTGTGGGGAGCAACTGGGAGCAACTCGGACTAGACTAAGTTACTGGAATTAAGACTTATTCTATGCATCTGCTTTCCCACAATATGGCGCGGAGAAGGGAAACAGCTTCTACACAGCTGCCTCCAGTTCAACCAATAAACTGTGGGACCTGCTCCTGATTGGGGGAGAGCAGCGTACTCGGTGTGTGGGTAGCAGAGTTGGGATTGGTGGAAGAGGACTATAAAGGAGGAGAGAGACGGCATGCACCAGGAACATCTAAGGGGAACATCTACCTGAAGGAACACCTGTGCAGCCCCCGAGAGAGCCGGCCGGCGGTGTGCCGCTCCCCTGCGGAAGTGGGGAAAGTGGCCAGGGGGAACCGCCCTTCCACGGAGGTGGAAGGGACAGTAGCCAACCCGGGAAGAACCAGCAGCAAACCCAGGGAGGGCCGAGCAGACAAAAGAACAGCGCAGGGTCCTGTGTCGTTCCTCCACGAAGAGGGGGAGCGACATAATGGTGCCGTGACTCGGATAGGAAACCTAGGAGGGAAGAAACGGGAAGAAGTTGGAAAATACCGGAGAGAGAGACTAGCAAAGAGCCTAGGGAAAAGTCGGGCAGAAAAGGTGCCGGAAGAAGCTATTGAAAGCCTAGGCATAGACTCGGATACGGACTGTGGGAAAGAAGTTAGGATTTAAAGTGAAAGCAAGAAGAAACTTAGACTTAGATATGGACTGCAGGTTGAAAGTGAAAGTGAAACCTATAAGAAACTTAGACTTGGATACGGACTGTGGGGAGAGGCCAGGAGAAATGAGGGAGGAATATTGTTGGAAGAAAACTTAGGGAAACATACCGGGTAGAAAAATATGTTAGGGAGGATGAAGCCGCGAGTGCAGGCCGAGGCGGAGACGTAAGCCAGCTTGGAATTTTTCAAGTCACCCCGGGGAGCAAGAGGCGAAGATCTGGAACCAGAGGCAGAGACGTGGGCCACCAGGTTGGAATTCGCCAGGTTAGTCCGGGGAACTTGGATTGAATGCTAGTGGCGGAGACGTAAGCTACGCTGTGTGACTCGCGGAAGCCGCCGCGTGCAGAGAGAGCACAGGGCGTGAATAGATAGGGAATGCTGGGCTGGCGCGAGGCTGTGGTGCGGGCGCAAAGGGCGTGGAGACCGCGGAGTGTGCGCGTGAAGCCGAGCTGCGCAGAGCCGGGAGCCCGCCGCAGTGCGGGCGCCGGGAAGAAGCCGCGCAGATGAGAGAAGCTGGCTGAAGCGGCTCAGAGCCGGGAAGCCGCCGAGAAGCAGCCTCGGGGCGGGCGCCGGGATGCCGCAGGGGTAAGAGAAACAGAAGTCTAGAAGTGAAATGAGAGAAATAGGAATGCTGGAAGATAGAAGTAAAATGGGAGAAATAGGAATGCCCGGAGATAGAGAAATAGAGAAATAGAAAGGCCTCCCCACAACATGGCAATGAGAGAGCTTGGATTCGGTCTGCCTGATTAGTGAGGCGATGAGCACCTGCGGGCGGCTAGCAGCTTATGCACCGCAGGTCACTGAAGACAGGCACGTTATCAACACCAATAAGTCTCCCCACAATACGGCAATGAGAAGGTTTGGATTCGGTTTGCCTGATTGCTAGGGCTTGTAAGCACCTGCAGGCAGAGCAGAGCATGTGCTGCAGGGCACCGAACACAGGCACGCATCAGCGCCTAAAAACCTCCTCACAACATGGCGAAGAGAGGACCCGGATTCGGTTTGCCTGATTGATAGGACTTGTAAGAACCTGTGGGCAACTCTAGCAAGCAGAGCAGAGTGTGTGCCGCGGGGCACCGAAGACAGGCGCGTATCAACGCCAAAAATAAAAAGAAAGGGGGATCTGTGGGGAGCAACTGGGAGCAACTCGGACTAGACTAAGTTACTGGAATTAAGACTTATTCTATGCATCTGCTTTCCCACAATATGGCGCTGAGAAGGGAAACAGCTTCTACACAGCTGCCTCCAGTTCAACCAATAAACTGTGGGACCTGCTCCTGATTGGAGGAGAGCAGCGTACTCGGCGTGTGGGTAGCAGAGTTGGGATTGGTGGAAGAGGACTATAAAGGAGGAGAGAGACGGCATGCACCAGGAACATCTAAGGGGAACATCTACCTGAAGGAACACCTGTGCAGCCCCTGAGAGAGCCGGCCGGCGGTGTGCCGCTCCCCTGCGGAAGTGGGGAAAGTGGCCAGGGGGAACCGCCCTTCCACGGAGGTGGAAGGGACAGTAGCCAACCCGGGAAGAACCAGCAGCAAACCCGGGGAGGGCCGAGCAGACGAAAGAACAGCGCAGGGTCCTGTGTCGTTCCTCCACGAAGAGGGGGAGCGACAGCCAACTTAATTTCCTTTGGGTAAATTCCAAGGAGTGGGATGGCTGGGTTGTATGGTAGGGTTATATTCAGGTTTCTGAGGAATCTCCAAACTGACTTCCATAGTGGCTTGACCAGTTTGCATTCCCACCAACAGTGGGTTAGTGTCCTTTTTCCCCACATCCTTGCCAGCATCTGTTGTCATGTGTTGTGTCATTACATGTATATATTGTGTAGTGTTCAATCAGTAAATGTATTTATCCTTTAAAAAATTTAACACCTAACCATGAATAATGACAAGTGACAGAAGAAAATTCTTAAAGCAAACACATGAACACATCCAATGATAGGCAAACAGGTAAATGAAGTGTGGCATATTCACACCATGCCCTAATTGCACAAGGCAAATGAACAATATTTACACACATCATAGATAAATCTCAAAAAGTTCTTGATCAAAAGTCAAGGCAACAGCAAATAGTAAAATAACATGTATAGTAGGATTTCATTATTGGATGCAAGAACTTGAAAGTAAATTATATCGAATGAGCACTACCTGGTAACAATGTAAAGAAAAACTAGAACTGTACCTATGGCATGCATAAAATCTGTTCTATTTATATGAATTTAAAAATTAAAGAAAATTAGAAATGATAATCACAAGATTTGGGATGTTGTCTTTAGATATAGTGCAGGAGGATGCATTAAATAAAGGATATACAGGGGCCGGCGCTGTGGCGCAGTGTATTAATACCCTGGCCTGAAGCGCCAGCATCCCATATGGGCGCCGGTTCTAGTCCCGGCTGCTCCTCTTCCTACCAAGCTCTCTGCCATGGCCTGGGAAAGCAGTAGAAGATGGCCCAAGTCCTTGGGCCCCTGCACCCGCATGGGAGACCTGGAAGAAGCTCCTGGCTCCTGGTTTTGGATTGGCGCAGCTCTGGCCTATGTGGCCATCTAGGGAGTGAACCAGTGGATGGAAGACCTCTCTTTCTATCTCTGCCTCTCTGTGTAACTCTTTCAAATAAATAAAATAAATCTTTTTTTAAAAAAAGATAGGATATACATGGAAGGTTTTAGAATTACCAGTGCTGTTCTTTCTCTTTTGTTGACTGACATATTATTATACTTGTTTTACTGTTTTATAATTTGTCCCTCAATAATACATACTCTTTTTAAAAAATGTTTATTTATTTATTTGAAAAGCAGAGTTATAGACAGGCAGAGGCAGAGGCAGAGAGAGAGAGAGAGAGAGAGAGAGAGAGAGATAAGTCTTCTATCTACTGGTTCCCTACCCAGATGGCCTCAATGTCTGGAGTTGGGCCAATCTGAAGCCAGGAGCCTCTTCTGGGTCGCCCACATGGATGCAGAGGCCCAAGCACTTGGGCCATCTTCTACTGCTTTCCCAAGCCATTAGCAGTGAAGAGATCAGAAGTGGAGCAGCCAGGACTCGAACTGGCGTCCATATGGAATGCTAGCACTGTAGGCGGCAGCTTTACCTGCTATGCCACAGCACCAACCCCAAAATACATATTCTATTCGCAAAATTTTATATAATTCTTGAGTAGTGGAGTGGCTAAGTTAGATAAGTCTGTTGTTTCTCATAGTATTAACTTTCCTATCAATTTCATGATTGCTAAATATTGGAACTTTGAAATCAACTCAATTTCTCTATTCTGGTTTCTGAGCCCACAAGTTCTTTAATCAATGGACAACCAGACCACTTCCCTTGATATTTAGATGTATTCTATTTAGATTTAAATCTGTTTGAATCGGGACATATTATAGATGAATTGAAATCCCTTGAAAGGCATGCTGATAATAAAAATGAGCAATGAATGCTCTCTTTTGAACGAAGTGGCATTCATGCCCTTTGGTAATGAAGTAGACTTTTCCCACTCAACTGATTTAAGCTGGATGATTGAATAATCTTGCAGTCACAATGCCTGTTGCCCCATAAAAATGGATACCCTTCCTATCATAGTGGTCAATAGGGACATGGTTCTGTCCCCCGGTGTGTTTGATTTGTTACCTTGAAGAACTGAGGTCTTTTGTGGTTTCTACATCTTCTGATGGTGAAATGCTATGATGCTTGAGATGGGGTTGGTGTGATCTATTTTATTAGTGACAGAAAAATCTCTTTATTGACTTCTTGGGTTGGTCTTTCTGAGGGTTGCCTCCAGGATGGTTCTATGATCTTAAAATATTATAAAGAAACCAACAAGAAATATTAATACTTCCTGCAAAATATGAAGTCTAGGGGCAAACCTTAGATCTTGGCTGATTGATAAGTTTCAGCAAGTCTCCATCTGTGGTGGAGGGGATTTGGACTTCTATGGAGTTTGTGTTATATGTAGTGTGCTACAAAAGTAAGCATCATTATCAGACGTCTTCACTGTTTTAATGAGCTTTCCCTTCTGACATGCTGTACCCCCAGGCTCAGTGCTGTGATTTCCTGGGCTACACACCAAAATCGCTGGCAGAGCTTAAAAGAATTTTGCCTCCTCCCCATCCCAGATCCAGTGCACTGGGTTTGTGAATGTGAGTTCAAGGTATTGGTATATTTTAAGCTTTCTGTAGGTTTTATGATTAAGCCTCTCTACATTTCTAGTTTCTTTATCTAGAAAAATTGGGTAATAATTGTCCCAAGCCATCAGTTTGTTGCAAAGATTAAATAAAGGAAGTCATTTAAGGTATTTAGAACGACACTTGGCGTATTAAGAAGGTTCAGTAAACACTTGGCTGCTATTGCTGTGTTTATTTGTTTTATGAATACTTACTGCAGAGGGGCAGATAAAACTTAAAATACAGGAGTTGGCTGGTAGGGAAGCCCCTAGTTCCGCTTGATGAATAAAACCTCCCTCCTTCTGTTGCTTTATTTCTCCTATGCTGGCAAATCTTTCGTAGGAAGTGTGAGAGAAGTCACATTCTTTAATTCCAAACATGAGTTCTCACAAAAGTGAAGACTTCTCTGTTCTTTCCGCACCAACATGTTTTCCTGGAGAGACTTTGAAACTAGAAGGCTTGGACTAACCCAAAAGAGTTGATGGAAAAGTTCAACTGTCCCTGGCGCCCTGCCAATGCAGACAGCACTCCTGGAAATATTTTATCTCTGAAAATAAAAATCAATTTAGTGGACCTGCAGATAATGTAGTATTCACAGACATGCCATTTTTCTTCCAACGTAATTCCCCCTGATGCTGCTAAAAGTTTCAGTTGTCAGGGGCAAGATAGAGGAAGCATTTTTTTCTGAGATAAATTATGAATTGGTTCCCACTCCATCAGCCCAGAACTAATATATCACCAGCCATCAAGGTCAGGCATGGCTTCAGTTCACCTACCCCCAAGATGCATAGAATGGTTAACAGCACAGGGATTTTGATTACAGAGGCTCAGTTTCTGCCTATGCCCCTGTCTTTTTTTTTTTTTTAACAGGCAGAGTGGACAGAGAGAGAGAGAAAGGTCTTCCTTTTCTGTTGGTTCACCCCCGCAATGGCCGCTGTGGCCGGCGCACTGTGTTGGTCCGAAGCCAGGAGCCAGGTGCTTCTCCTGGTCTTCCATGTGGGTACAGGGCCCAAGGACTTGGGCCATCCTCCACGGCACTCCCTGACCACAGCAGAGAGCTGGACTGGAAGAGGGGCAACCGGGACAGAATGCGGAGCCCCGACCGGGACTAGAACCCGGTGTGCTGGCGCCGCAAGGCGGAGGATTAGCCTAGTGAGCCATGGCACCGGCCCTGCCCCTGTCTTAATAACCCGGCTTATGGCAAATAATTTCATCACTTGCTGCTTTGATTTTCTTGTCTGTAGATGGGGGGAGGGTACTGCCTATTGTGTATTGACTTTGTAAAAATTCGATGAACTCATTCTTTTAAAAAATTTGGTTCAGTGTTTGGTGTGAAAAATGCACTCAGGGCATTGCTGTTGTTAAGATTACATAGTGGCCGGCGCTACGGCTCACTAGGCTAATCCTCCGCCTTGCGGCACCGGCACACCGAGTTCTAGTCCTGGTCAGGGCGCCGCATTCTGTCCCGGTTGCCCTCTTCCAGGTCAGCTCTCTGCTGTGGCCCGGGAGTGCAGTGGAGGATGGCCCAAGTGCTTGGGCCCTGCACCCCATGGGAGACCAGGAGAAGCACCTGGCTCCTGCCATCGGATCAGCGTGGTGCGCCGGCCGCAGCGCGCCAGCCGTGGCGGCCATTGGAGGGTGAACCAACGGCAAAGGAAGACCTTTCTCTCTGTGTCTCTCACTGTCCACTCTGCCTGTCAAAAAAAAAAAAAAAAAAAAAAGATTACATAGTGATTTTTGGAAAGCAGCTGAGATCGTAAGTTGAGCGTGTACTCTATGCTAAGAGAGCAGATACTTGAGGAAACATCCTAGAAATGGAAAAAATCACCCCAAACCAGGCTCCACGAACTTCCTGCCCAGCAATCAAAATAAAAATGTCCACAGCTTATGTTTAAAGTGGTATTGTACATAGGACAGATAGCAAGAGAAAAAAACCATATGCGGCTCTACACCCATTTGTCGCTTTGAAGAAAATATAGAAGACAAATCCTCATCCATCTGTCCCCAGAAGATGATGGGTGTTTTCTCTTGAGAGGGGAATGTACCGTAGGAACTTAGAAATGAGCCTGTTTGTGTAGGAGGCCTGAAGAAGCAGTATCTGCAGACACCCACCTTGGAAGCCGCCCAGCATCTACACTTCGAAGTCCTGCCCAGGCCCTGGTAACTTTGCAGGTGGTCTCAGCCCTTCCTGCAAGGAAAGCTCCCCAGGAAAATCCTCGCTCCTCAGCACTACATGGGTTACCTGACCTGATACCATGGAGACATAAAACCGTCACAGCCTTCCTCCAAGGCAGGCACCCTAGAGGAGGCGCCCCTGCCTGGTGCCAGGTGGGCTCCACACTCTGATAATAGTAGTAAACGCTGGGAGGAATTTTCCTAATTTACACTCAGCAAACCCTTTGTCCTGGAGGAGAAGGGGGAGGAGGTAAAGAGAGACGGCTGAAGAATTAGACAGATTCCCTTAAAATCAGTGGTCTGAACAAAGACCAAACAGGCTCTCAGCTCTCTGCTGAGCCACCTACCTGGCCTGCCAGGTATATTCTCTCCATTTGACCATAGAACCTCACTTTTTCCCAGTTTGGGTGATGGGGCACTCTCTCTTTCCCTACCATTCTAATGAATTCCCTATTCCCAATGAACTTTGCTACCTTGCTCTTTATTAAAAAAAAAAAAAAAAAAAAGGTAGTGTAATAAACACTGGCTAGATTAGATAAAAAAATCTGATTCCAGCAATGGATCTCACAATCACTTTCTGTAATACCCTAGCCAAAAATTTTTACTTTTTTCATCCTGTTTCCTTGATTATGAAGTATATCAAAGTTGAAGTAAACATTAATTTCAAACCCGGCTTGACTGAACAATGAAAATTCTCTTACTTGGAGGGGGGAACAATGTTGGTTTTAGAGAACAGTAGAGGAGATGGCCCGATCTACAGGATACTTTGAGTTGTTACTGATGAAGACCAAGCCTATTAATGCTGTGGAATTGCATCCCAGAGAATCGGGACTTGGCTCTCTGTCCTGGTTATCTTCTGCTTGCTGCAGAAGTCACCCTCCATCCACCTCCACTTTGCTGTGTGCAGTGGGGCACTAAGAGGCTATACCTACAGGACTTCTTTGCCTTCACAACTTTGGTCCAGTTGAGCCAATGGGAGGAACTAGTTGGAAATCAGATGGAAAAGGAAAGAGATGTCAGAGTTCATTTCCAGATGGGCTTCCCACTGGACTGTGGTGTTGTGCTCATTAGCACAGTGAAGTGCCTCTATCTGAGGTTTGGCTTCTATCAGATAGGCTCATTACAGAGCGACCACCCTCGTCAGGCTTTGGCAACCACTTTCTTCACTGACCCCCAGGGATGTGATGTAGGGGTGATAATTGCATTCCTGTGTTGTTTGCCTGAGGTTACTTCTTTCTCCCTGCTGATGCCACATGCATTCTAAGGAATTCATTCATTAAACTTGGTTTAATCATCCTTTCTGAATGTGCCATCTGTTTTTGTGCCAGGGTCCTGCTCAATACCACTGTATTTTTAACACCTGAAAAGTTCTTTTGTTTAGTAGACACTGAAGACAAAATTTTAAAGTGATCATTTCCAGTTAGACATTTGACCTGGTGGTTAAAATGCCCACATCCCACGTTGGAGTGCCTGGGTCTGAGTGCTGGCTCTAGTTCCTGACTCCAGGTCCCTGCTAATGCAGACTTGGAGGCAGCAATGGTGGAGGTAGTTGAGTTCTGCCACCCACATAGGAGCTGTGAATTGAATTCCCAGTTCCTGGCTTAGAGCTGGCCCAGCCTTGGTCATTGTGTGCATTTGGGTAGTGATGTATCAGGTAGCAGCACAGTCTTCCCCCCACTCTCCCTATCAAGTAAATAAATAAATAAAAATTGAAAAATTAAAGTGCTTCTTTGGCTCATCAAGATATCACCATATCTGAGTTCTACCAATATAGCCAGGATTATACAGTTTTCTCTCTGATGAAATTCTCCCTCTACCCTCTTCCCACATTTTTTACTCAATCTCAGATTATTAAGCATCTTTTCTATCAAGATCTACATAGTATTTTGGAATAGACATTTGTAAGAATTTAAGACAAAATAAAAATATTTTATACTCATATAAATATTTAACATTTCTTATGTTCTTGCTCCTTTCCGTCTCGTGAATTTTAATTTCAAATGTTGTATTTGTTTCATTTGAATAGTTTATGTATCATTGATGACATTTCCTGTTTTTTTATTCATTATAAACATACATTTACATCCTTCATCATACTTATAGGAGCTGCTTTAAAATCATTTTCTGTTATTTCCAATTTGTTGATCATTCCCAGGTTGTACTCGTTTTATTAACATTTCCTATTGTGGGACTCAGTCACATTTTCCTTTTTGGTATGGTGAGCAGTTTGGGGCTGTATCAAGATTATTGAAAATATTCTGTTCTGGTGACTATAAAAAGTGTATCAATTTGTCTTTTGTTTCAGCAGAAAATTAACTTGACTCTAGAATTCAGCTGGCAAACCTCAACTTCTGGAAGGAAACCTCACCCTCAGTCGACTTAGTCTTGGCTTGCTTGTTTGTAGTCTGCCTTGGGCGTAGATGGTACAGTGGTCAGAGATTCCAGCAGATTTATATGCAAAATACGAAGTCTTCCTCTCTTGTTTGTTCTTTTTCAGAACCTGCCCGCTGTTTTGTTGCTGTGATCACCCCAAACTCTCCTTGGATTTGTTGGGCAAAACATATGGTCGATTTTCTGTTTGACTTTTTGCAACACAGCACAGCATGTTGGGGGGCTTGCCATCAGCTAGAAGCTACGGAAAATGAGAAACTCACCTACTTCAATCCCTTCTTTAATAAAATAATTGCCTCTTCAAGAATCTGCCTTATTCCCCCCACTCCCCGATCCTAAAGTGGTGTGTTTCTTTTGTCCAGAGCTTATAGTTGTTATTTGTGTGCGGGTCAGTATGGTAGAGGGGCTCTCAAAAATACTAGAAGACAAATCTTTCGTCCTTAAAATTAATGCAACTCATGAGTTTACATGTGTTAACACAGTTGTGTTCTCAACTACAATGTAAGCCCAATATTATAAATCCATTTGGTAAAGGCGTAAGAGCTATCCCAGAAATTGCACTTACACTAAGTGCATCATTTAATGTAATCACATACATAATTTGGGAACCTTATGGAAGTGTTTACCAATCTCTTTCACCAAAATAACCCCAAATTTATTGAAATACATTCATATTTCAGTACCTCCATTCCTTCCAAGAACATCTGGGATATTCACCTAACGCAATTTCTTCTTTGGAAAATTGCTTTGAAGTTTTATAGTATTTTATTTCACTAGTATATTTTTATTTTGAATTAGTTTTTAACAGATTCAATATAGTTCTTAGATACAGATCTAAGGATATAATAATATTCCCATAAATTCAACAGTAACATTCATCGCAAGCATAACATTGGTACTTCTGTAATAATGCTAGCACACCAGCAGTTCGACCATAGACGATACTCCTGTAATCACCATTTCATTGTTTAGCTTTTCATTGCTACAATGAAATGCTTGAGGTTGTCTACTTTCTAAAGAAGTGAAGTTTATCTGATAGTGGTTCTAGAGGTTCACATTTCAGGATTTGGTGGACCCCATCGTTTTGGCCTCTGGTAAAGATGTTCTTGCTGGCAGAGTCATCACATCCCAATAGACAAGGGAGTATATGTGTTTGTATTTCTCTCTCTCTCCTCCTCTCCCTCCCTCCCCCCCTTCCCCTCTCTCTCTCTCCTCTCTCCCATCTCTGTCTCTCCCTCCCTTTTTCTCTACCCTGTCTCTCCTCCTCTCCCTCCCTCTCTCTCTCCCTGTCTCTTTCTCCCTCCTTTCTTCCCTCCCTCCTTATAATGCCACCAGAATTCCATCACAGGGCTCCGCCCTAACAAACTAATCCAATCTACTCTCATCCCAAAGGCTCTACCTCTAAATACCATTATTTGATTAAGTCTTACCCATTTAGCATCATTAATATACGATTTTGGGACTTAACTATTGCCTGAGTCAGGGCTAAATCATATTTGAGTCCTAGAATCCATCTTTCAGACAAGGAAATTAAAACACAAATAGATAAAAAAAAAAAGGACAAAATCTGCATAGCTTGTTAGGGATGGATCCAGTCTTGAAACCTGGGTTTCTACATAGATAATGGAACCTATTTTTATTTGTGTACTAGAAGGATACCAATTCTCATTAAAATGTTATGTGTCTAAACTTTTAATGTAGTGGAAGTTAATTTTTCTATCAAAGAGAAGTCCACTGGTGGTTCAATTCGGGAATTACTGAACATACCACAGCTTTTCAGATCCCTTCGCACAGACCAGACCATGAGTGTGCATGTCCACATGGCAGTAAAGAGAAGTTGACTGGCAGAAGTGAATTTTGTTCTCATGAAGGAGGAGGAAGTTGCTGTTCAAAGTCTATAAGACCTTTTCATGGACCTCATAAGAAATTCCATTATTCCAGAATTCTAACATGATTGAAAACCCAGGGCATCAGTCACTTTCAGAAGCTAATCATATTCTTAACAGCCAGAACAGCGTGACTTTGGCTCAAGACAGGTCAAACTTGTTTCTTTCCCTTTTGGTGGGGGTCAGGGTGGGGCGAGGGAGATTTAACTAGGTTGAAAACAGCTATGAATTGGAAAGGCACTAGAATAAAACTTTGCTACCCGTCCAACCCATGTCTTCATTGAGAAGGTTATTTTCAAAGGTGTTCATTCAGTAAGAATAGATGTAGTTTTCTCTCACACAGGGTCTTATATTAAAATTATCTTGGCATGCACAGAGGTTATTTGTTGAATCTAATTGAGCTCATTGCTTGGGGCCAGCCAGCACGTTCACACGGAGCTGTCCATTTTCAAGGTGCTGAAACCAGGAACTAAGTTGTTAATTATTCAGCATGTGTGTTGTTGTGGAATCACACACTGGGCTAAATGCACACACAAAAGCTTCTACTATTTACTGTGTTTTTAGAAATAAATTATCCTGTGCACTATGCAAGCCACTTACAGAGTTATTTCATTTCATGTGGTGACCATCACATAAGATGGTTACTTTGTATAGAAGAATAGAGAGGTAAAAAGGGTGTTAGGTAGATAAACTGCTCTCATCCTTCCCATTTTGGGGACTGGGTGTGGGAGCAGTCAGATATAGTGCAGTGTAATACACTCAGGCACGTAGTTTTTTATACCCCCCCCCACTTTCTTTCACATTAATGGTGTGAAATTTCTAATTCTCCCCAAACCCCAACTTGCTCATTTATCACTTTCAGTTCAACCCTGTTTTTTTTTTTCCTGGCTCTTTGTGCCATGAGACACCATTTAAGACATTATATATTGTACTGTGGCAAATGACATGAATCAAACAGTGTACTCCTTCATGGAGCTTATTCTCTGGTGGCAGTGATAGAATATTGAATAAATATTGATGCAAGTAAATGTGTAATTTAAACTTCCCTATGGAATGATAGCTCTTCATATGATTTGTTAAAGTTACAATATATATATAATTATATATGTATTTTGTGTATAAAATTAAAAGTTGTAAAGTTATAAGGGATTTTGGAAATGTGCACCAATGAAACATTTCTTACAACAGAATTTTTCATACAGAAAGCCCATGCAATACGGAGCTATATTTGGATATTACAATCAATTTTCTCTCCATGAAAGTTTCTCATAAAGAAAATGTCATGTATAGCAAATTTGAATTACAGTCAATATATGGATAAACCTCAAATATTTTGCATATGCAAAATGAGAGAGAGATGCGGAGGTAACATCTAACACTCATACGTAGGTCATTTTACCTGAGTGTTATTTCCATAAATGCTAGAGAAGTTTTGCATTTGGTTTTTATTTTGATTTAGATATATTTTTCTGGGCTATATTTTTTCTTTTTTTCTTTTTTTATTTTTTGACAGGCAGAGTGGACAGTGAGAGAGAGACACAGAGAGAAAGGTCTTCCTTTGCCGTTGGTTCACCCTCCAATGGCCACCGTGGCTGGTGCACTGTGGCAGGCGCACCGCGCTGGTCCGATGGCAGGAGCCAGGTACTTATCCTGGTCTCCCATGGGGTGCAGGGCCCAAGCACTTGGGCCATCCTCCACTGCACTGCCTGGCCACAGCAGAGAGCTGGCCTGGAAGAGGGGCAACTGGGACAGGATCCGGCGCCCCGACCGGGACTAGAACCCGGTGTGCCAGCGCCGCAAGGCGGAGGATTAGCCTAGTGAGCCACGGCGCGAGCCTGGGCTATAATTTTTGTTTTTAAGTGCAGTTTAACTGATACATAGCTACAAGTTCTCCCAAAATGTTGAAACCTTTGTACACAAAGAATTATTTTTCTAAAGAATTCCTAAATGCCTCTTCTCTCCCACTGCTCTCCAGGTTAATACCCACTATCAGTATTCCTCCTCTGATCAATAAAATCTTCATTATATTGAATTGCACATGTAAACTATTTACTTCCAAACTATTTCTTATCCCCTGCTTTCTTAATCAATAAATGTATATTATTCCTAGCCATATAGATTATTTGGATGTACCAATTTGGTACAAAATACAAAATAATTTTTCTATTAAAATAAGTGGAAGTATTCTATATGATTTTTCTAGTTGGTGCCTGGGTTTTAGTAACTTATAAGATGTACTAAGCAAGGAGTAGATGTGAAGCAAATAAAGTTTTTGAAACCACATAGCTGTATAATTGCCTGTGACTGACTAATAAGGAGAAGTTGCCTAGGATAAGTGCCATTTAAACTGAGAATTGAATAATAAGTCTGATGTAAATTGACCATGTTGTAAGAATAAGTATAATTATTGGTAAAATAATTTTTAGAATTGTAGGAAGGTTTGGTTGTATGTAGTTTGCACCATATATATTGAATACTGTTATTAATAGTGCTAAGCCTACAGCAGTTTCAAATGGACAGAGAGAATGTGAATGGGACCATGTACTTGGTCCTCCAGTGGAAGAGGGCTTGACCTAAGGAATTAGGAGTAGTCCATTGTGAATTTAGGAAGAGGCAGATTGGCACCTGATGGGGTTGAGGGGCAGTGACACTGGCTCACTCAAAGCCTGCTGTCTGCATCAGGAGAGCAGTGCAGAGCCAGTGAGGAGCTCTCCACAGCAGAGTATCACCATCTCATTTACTGTCCCGAAAGCCCCTTTGATACTCTGTTCATGGACTGAAGGAGCCAGGAAATGAATGATATGGAGTGCCTAAGAGGAAACCTAGGGGCATAGTTGCCCAGAGCTAGAACAAGGCTGGAGGCAGGGATGATAGAGAAAAATGGATGAGATTGAAAGATGCATTTTAGTGTTTCATTGTCATAAATTTCTAATTAATTAGGAAGGAAGGAAGAAATTAAAGGACATACTTGCGCTCACTTTGCCTGGCATTTGACACTCATCCTTAGAATGCAGACTTGTACTGGACTGCTCCCATATCCCAAGTCAACAATGTCAGACGATAGGCTAAATCCCCCACATAGCACTATGTCCCCTTCTTTCTCATCTTTCATCCAGTTAAAAACCTCAGTATCATCGTCTGTTGCTTCAGGTAACAGTAAAGCATGAGCTGGGAGTTTTCCTATAATTTCTATGTGCTGTAATTATCAATGCACTCCTTGTCTTTCAGAAGCCAGGATAATGTGTTGGCTGTACCTGCTGCAGGGCTGAGGAGTATCTTAAATGTCATCACTCTAAGAATCTGGAAAGCTGATTGCAAAGTGTGAATCCTTTGCCTCTGATGAGAGTGTTAAATTAATTCTTAAAAGAGTTGCTCGCCTTCAACTTCAAAATGATTTCCAGCTCAAGAGAAGTCCCAAGCATCCTGTTTTCTCCTTGACACATTCAGCTGCAGAAAAATAGAGTCACGTGGAAACATCCTTGGTGACACTTTATCTTTACAACAGACACCAAAGAGCTGTGTTGATGACAATAATGACAACTGAGCAGAAACATTAGTCCATAATAGATTCATTCTCTGCAAACCATGGTGTTCACATGCTTGGATGTTCAGACAAAATGTCATCCTGATGTTTCCTATAAACAGGGAAAGCTCTGAATGGCCAGAGTGGGACACTTCCGAGACCTACCGATGCTACTAACTGAATGCCACATCCGTGTAAACTAGGACTAATCCAGGAAAACCTGCATATGTGGACACTTACCTACAAATATAGCTACCTTACACCAAGGTATCTTTTGTAGTTAGTGTAGCATCTTACCAGTAGCTTTTGTTTTGAATCATCAGTACTAGAGTCTGTCTTTTATACCTGAATTTTCCTAGACCTAATTTCAAATGGCTCATCTCACCTCCTCAGAATGTTAGGTACCGGGTCAGTGCAAGCTGGCAGACAGCAGGTGAGCTGTAGAAGTCTCTGGAAAAATCTTAGAGAGATGAATGTGGGGCTTGAAGTCTGAATATCTCGTCTCAAAAACCATTTCCATCCCTGAATTACTGGGTAATGAAGACGGAGCTCAGCCAAACATCAAGTTACCTCTCTAGGCTACATATCTGACTCCAGTTGCCTTGTTGGTATTGAAGATAAAATATGAAAATACTCTGACACCTAGAAGTCTCTAGACAGTGATTGATATAGTTATTGCCATTATTTTTCTTTCCTACACAGCACTTCTTGGTAACAGTGATTGGAGTGATTGTTTCCCTCTACTTATTGATACAAATTAAGGTGTCTAGTGCCGGGACAATAGTAGGTGCTCAATCAATATTAAGCTATATTTCAACTAGTGGTAATGCGTTTGGCGATATGCAACAGAGACGCAACTAACAATGACTTTGAGAAATATAGTTTTATTTTTCTCATGAAACAGAATGCTAGGGTTGGGGAATTCAGGAGTGATCTCTCCACTCAATGATAATAAGGGCTCACGACTTTTACAACTATATTTCACAGGTGTAAGGAGATGGCTTCCTTAGAAGCAGTTTGTATCCTCTGAGGGCCCACTAGCAGCTGAAATCATTTGTGTGTGCATCAAAATAACCACTCTCATGGAGAGAATTTTTGGTCCTTTAGACAATGATCTAGTCCTCCTATTCTTTATCCAAAGAGCTTCAATTTATTTGGTTTATTAGTGGAATTAAATATTGAAAAGTTTTCTGGTCATGGGTTGCTTTGGATCTGTTCTCCTTAGGGAATCCGTTAGATTCTTAGTTATAAATATGGCTCTTTACTTGGGGAGATTTCAGCCAATAAATACTCAATTTTTTTTTTCTGCTCCTCTGTCTTTCTCATAAGACACGAAAGACGCAGTGTTGGACCTTTCATTTGAACTTACTGGTGTCAGAGTCTGTTCATTTAAATTTTCAATCCGTTATTAAGATTAGTGATTTCTATTGATCTAGCATCAAATCCAAGGCTATTTCCTTTATCAGCACAAATATATTGATCATAGCCATTGATTTGTTTTGTTTATTATTGCAAATTTGATTTCTAAGAGTTCTTACTAGTTCTTTTTAGAATGTTTATTCCACACTGAGATTTTCTGTCTTTGCATTCACTTAACAATGGGCCATTCCCATTTCATGGTTCATGTCTAAAGACAGTCTCCTTCAGATCCAAAAATGTCAGTCATCTCAGGACTGGTGCCTGTAGGCTTCTTGTTGCTTGAGAGTTGAGAGTTTGCTGATTCTTTTTATGTTGTATGAATTTGAAGAGTTTCTTGGTCATTTGGAAAACAGGCTATGCGAATGCATTTATTTTTTATTCAGCCAATGATAACTTTGTTGGGTTTACACCAGAAATACCAATCTGCCTTTTGACGACAGTGGTTCTGAATGTCAGTTATATTTTCAAAGGCTTGGATTAGCCTCACTGTGTACATAGCACACCAAGGCCAATATGAACTGTAGGAATCATCCCTACTCTGTAGCTCAGCCCACACAGCCTCTTCTGGGCTGAGACAGGTGAGTCCCACACCTGTGTGGAACAGGAGTGAGACCAGTATCCAATGCCTATAAACTTAAGGATCTCTCTCCAATGCCTGCTTGTTAGTGGTTTCACCTACACTCGCTGACTTCCATAGGCCCCTTGTCCTGATCTTTTGACTAGGAAGCCTGGGTTTTCAAATTCCCCATGGTCACACAACTCCTTGTGTCTGGAATCCCTTAGAGTCCAAACGGTGACAGAAAAGAGACAAAGAGAAACAGCCAAGGATCCTCCAACTCTCTGTAGAATGCAAGGACATTACTTTCTCTGTCGGGTCAGAAATAAGGATTTCTTCTCTCTCTCTCTCTCTTTTTTTTTTTTATTTTTATTTGACAGGTAGAGTTAGAGACAGTGTGAGAGTGAGAGACAGAGAGAAAGGTCTTCCTTCTGTTGGTTCAGCCCCAAAATGGCTGTTACGGCCGGTGTGCTGCGCTGATCTGAAGCCAGGAGCCAGGTGCTTCCTTCTGGTCTCCCATGCCGGTGCAGGAGCCCAAGCACTTGGGCCATCCTGCACTGCCTTCCTGGGCCACAGCAGAGAGCTGGACTGGAAGAGGAGCAACCGGGACTAGAACCCGGTGCCCACATGTGATGCCGGCGCCGCAAGTGGAGGATTAACCTAGTGAGCCATGGCACCGGCCCCGAGAAGGATTTCATCTTGAACTTTTGAAGAGTCTTTGGGGCTTCTACTGTTACCATTGCTTGCAGAAAGCTGGCTGCATTGAGGTCATGGCCGGGAGAGGGGGAAGGGAAGAGCACGGGAGATCCCTCTGGTCTTTGTCATCTGCCAGGGTCTTCTGTTCTTTCTCCAGCCACAAAAGGAGGATTTCACCCAGAGCCTTTCCTGTTCATGTGTGTGGCTCTGTTCTGGAATGTGGGGTTCTCTTGCATGTAATCTTTGAATCCATGAGAAGAAAACCCCGGGAAACTCACCACCCTATCGATGATACTTTAATTTCCCTCCCCAATTTTCTTGCAATCACTACTCTGTAGACTCATAGGATGGCTTCTTTACATATTCAATTTGGGGTTTTGAATTGCAATCAGCAGAAGAGATAGAGAGGAGAGTCCTTCCCCCATCTTAGCCGGAAACAGAAATGGGTAGATAGCCTGGGATGCCTCTACTGGCAATTAAATGAACAGAAATAAGGAATTGGTAATTTAGCCTATTTTTCCCACTGGATGATATTTACTGATTACACTATTCCAACAATGAGTTGCCTTTTTTTTTTTTTTTTTTTTTGACAGGCAGAGTGGACAGTGAGAGAGAGACACAGAGAGAAAGGTCTTCCTTTGCCGTTGGTTCACCCTCCAATGGCCGCCGCGGCCGGCGCACTGCGCTGATCCGATGGCAGGAGCCAGGAGCCAGGTGCTTTTCCTGGTCTCCCATGGGGTGCAGGGCCCAAGCACCTGGGCCATCCTCCACTGCACTCCCTGGCCACAGCAGAGGGCTGGCCTGGAAGAGGGGCAACCGGGACACAATCCGGCGCCCCAACCGGGACTAGAACCCGGTGTGCCGGTGCCGCTAGGCGGAGGATTAGCCTAGTGAGCTGCGGCACTGGCCAATGAGTTGCTCTTAATAATGTTACTAGGAGACTACTCTCTGAAAAGTTCCAAGGGCTTCATTACGTAACTTCTCAGGTGCACTGTGGCTTAACTGGCAATAGGGAGAGAGAGGCACACAGAACGCCTTGAGCAGATGTTGGCCTCTGTTCTTGGGTCAGTAGGGGCGACTGGGGCTATGCTTCTGGTTCTGCCAACACTGGAGTTGTCTCCACGGCTCTCAGTGTTCGTTTGCGTGCTCAGTGTGTTTTATCCATGAGTGGAGCGGCTGTATAATTGGTCGTCCTATAATATGTGTGTTCCTCTCACTTCATTCTGTGGGTAGCTCACAATTTGACCCACAGGAAGACATTTCCACTTGACTGGAAAGGGCAAATCAGGTCAGAGAGTCAATTCCAAAATGATGACACTGTTAGAATTGATCATCTGGAGGTCAACTAGGAAATAGAGGACTATAAAGTTAAAACAGAGCTTATTATCTTGTCGGCATCTAGGTCGGAAAATGCACATTTGCATTTTGCAAAAGAGGGATCAACTCTGAAAAATAATTGGATCCTTTATTCAGAAATGTTCCAAAGAGTCCTGAAGTTCTCTTTCTCTCTCTCTCTAATAATCAAAGCTCTCAACAGAATCTAGTTCCCACCCTAAATCATTGAGCAATGAAACAACCAAGTCAGTGCTCAAATTTGCAACCAGAAAAATATTATGACTTATTTTTTAAAGACAAACTTCCCTTATTTTCGATGGAGCCAAGATTTCTATTCCTCTGTCTTTCTCTATTAATATTAAGATGCAGTTGCAAGGGGTGGGCTGAGGGAGGCTGGGCTCTAGAACATATCTCTTTGCTGAATAAGTGACAAAAGTTAAAAAGCAGTAATTTAGGAAACTTAAATATGACAGTGGATGATAGATGGAAGCTGGCAAGGCTGCAAAATGAGAAACATTAAAATCGTATATTAGAATAGATCAAGCTCCATACTCCAGTTTGTGTCAGCAAGTTTCTTTTGATATGTCAAGTCCCCATTGGCCTGGAACGCCAGTCTACTTTGAAGATGGATTTTAAAAGGAATATGTTTATGCTCAGGAACTTTATTATGCTATGTGCACCAGGAAGCCAGGGACTAAATCAAACTGAATGTGTTGCTGTTTGTTTGCTGTGGGATTGTCCCAGGCCTGCGTCTCAGGGCTGTGTGCTCAGAAGGTCTGGAGATTTCCCCATGAGCAGACCAAAAAGCACGTCTTCCAGGAAGGCCTTTGGATTGTCCTGGCTGGATGCATTTTTGCCTGCATCCTGAGTTTTGCCTGGATCATCAGCTCCCTGTTTGAACCTGTCTTGTGGCACTGGAATTTTCTCGCATGCAATAAGTTCATCTCTGTGGTTGTCTTATGGCCCCTGTCACTCTGTAAGCCTGGCCAGGACAAGGCCGTGATGATGTCCCCTCTGCACAGTGCCTGGGAGGGGGTACTACAGTTGTTACGTGTCTGAAGGTTGCTTTCCTAACCCTTTACCTCACAAGGTAACAGCACTTTGTTCATCCTCCTGTGGTGACCTCTTTGTCATGAATCAATGATCTATTCTTGTGCCTGCTTTGTCCCTTCCATACCATGAGGACAGGGGATATGTACTCTTCATCTTGAAAATACCGGTTATGAGCAGAGGGTCTGAGCCATAGTGGGTGTGTGTTAGACGCATAGATCAGCTAATCAATGAATCAATCAGTAGATTCCAAGAACTTGTGTGTGTCCAGCACAGATCAATTCCCTCTCAAAAGGCTGAATCAGGTGGCATCCAAGATCGTTTCTACTACTAAGAGCAAATGATTCTACTTGCTAAATCCTTTGTCTCCATCACTAGACATAATAGTATCATTACTTGCTTTGACTTTTAAATTTGAATGAATACACATTTTACATATATAATCTGAAGGGGAGAAAGAGACAGAGCCAGCCAGCCAGAGATCTTCCATCTGCCTGTTTGGTTCACTCCCCTAGTGTCTCTAATGGCTGAGACTGGGCTATGCTAAAACTGGGACATAGAAACTCAGTCTGGCTCTCAGGCAAGGGTGGCAGGGACCCAAGCACTCAACACACTGTCTCCTGTCTCGCAGGGTGTGCATTAGCAGGAAGTTGAAATAGGAAGCAGAGGAGGAACTCAAACCTAGGCACCCCAGTAGTGGGTGCAGGTCTTCCTAGTGGAATCTTTCTTAAGTTTTTAAAACAGATTTTATTTATTTGTTTATGTATCTATTTACTTATTTATTTGAGAGAATTACAGACAGAGGGAGGGAGAGACAGAGAGAGATCTCCCATCTGCTTGTTCACCCCCCAGGTGGCCTCAATGGCCAGAGCTGGGCTGATCTGAAGCCAGGAGCCAGGAGCTTCTTCCTGGTCTCCTATGCAGGTGCAGGGACACAAGCACTTGGGCCATCCTCTATTGCTCTCCCAGGCCGTAGCAGAGAGCTGGATTGGAAGCCCAAATGAGATGCCAGCGCTGCAGGAGGAGGCTTAGTCTACTATACCAAAGCGCTGGCCCCTCCTAGTGGCATTTTAACTATTGTACCAGTGCCTGACCCTCCATTGTGATATGTTGATCCTTGTCTACAATGTGTAATGATCAAATCAGGGTAATTAGCATATCCATCACTTCAAACATTTGTCATTACTTTGTGTTTGGAACGTTCAAAGTGTTCTCTTTTAACTGTTGACATTTAGTGTACATTATTAGCTGTAGTCACTCTGCTTACTTACACTAGAGCTTAATCTTTTCTCTAAGTCTCATTGTGTGCCCATTAGCAACTTCTCTATTCCCTTCACCCTCTCCAGCCTCTGGGAACCGCTTAGTCCACTCCCCACATCTATGAGGCCAACTATTTTACCTTCTTATATGAGTGAGGACATGAGAGATTTGCTTTTTCTATTTCCTGAATGTAACTATGTTCACCCTCATTGTTAAGTTCAATGGGTACTTGGGCTTGGTAAGGGGAAGAAAGCAGGTCGGGTGAGGTTTTTAGGAGTCTGTGGTTTGCTTGTGGTCTTACAGAGTAAGGAGAAGCCTGGCTTGAGCCATCCACACGTGTGGTTTCTCACTGTCTTCCGGTAAGAAGGCACTCACAAACCTGGAGGCGGTGGGTGTGAAGCGAGGGGGCATGGCTTTGCTTTGCTCTTCTCCCTCCATTTAATTTACTCCATCTCAGGAATGTTTTTTTTGTTTTTTTTTTTTTTTTTTTTTTTTTTTTTTTTTTTTACAGGCAGAGTTTAGACAGTGAGAGAGAGAGAGAGAGAGAGAGAGAGAGAGAAAGGTCTTCCTTCCATTGGTTCACTCCCCAAATAGCTGCAACGGTCAAAGCTGCGCCGATCTGAAGCCAGGAACCTGGAGCTTCTTCCCAGTTTCCCACACGGGTGCAGGGGCCCAAGCACTTGGGCCATCTTCTAGTGCTTTCCCAGGCCATAGCAGAGAGCTGGATCGGAAGAGGAGCAGCTGGGACTAGAACCGGTGTTCATATGGGATGCTGGCTCCGCAGGTGGAGGATTAACCTACTGAGCCACGGCACCAGCCCCGGAGTAGTACTTCTTAAAAAGCCATTGCACTGAGCCATGTGTGGTTCAGCAGTCAGATGCTGTCTCTGTGGACACTCTACCACAGGACTAGGAGTACAAACAGTGGCAGCGTTCGGATGTCTAGGCATAGTGTGCAGTATCACTTTCTGCAAGTCCATTGCAAGCATGGCAGTGGGTCACTGAGAGCACAGGACCCTGACTCGGACCATCTGGGTTTGAACTTGTGACAAGCTGCCAAAGTCACTCATCTTTTTTTTTAATTTTTAAAAAATTATTTATTTATTTATTTATTTATTTGACAGGTAGAGTTATAGACAGTGAGAGAGAGAGAGATACAGAGAGAAAGGTCTTCCTTCTGTTGGTTCAGCCCCAAAATGGCCATTATGGCTGGTGCTGCACCTATCCGAAGCCAGGAGCCAGGTGCCTCCTCCTGGTCTCCCATGTGGGTGCAGGGACCCAAGCACTTGGGCCATCCTCTACGGCACTCCCGGGCCACAGCAGAGAGCTGGGCTGGAAGAGGCGCAGCTGGGACTAGAACCCGGTGCCCATAAGGGATGCTGGCACCGCAGGTGGAAGATTAACCAAGTGAGTCATGGCGCTGGCCCCAGTCACTCATCTTTGCAGGCCAGTCTTTCCTGCCTAGTAAATGGGAATAGCAATAGTAGAAGTCTCCTAGGGTGGATGCAAGGATTAAATAAAGCAGATGAAGTTTTCACCTGTCTCTTGGCAGAGAACAGGGTCATGTAAATAGTGAGTGTTGTATGTTTGATTTCTCCCTGGCCCCTTGCCAAGCAGATGGATACGAGTCTCTGCAGAGAACAGGTAAGGCAACTAAAGCTAAAAGGGGTTCAGGGTTGTCTAGTGTCACACAAGAAGTAACTAATCCAAGGCAGAGAGGTGGATTTTTCTTTTGCTGCTTTGAGGGCTCTTTTATCTACCCAGAGAAGTCTTTCTCCCAAGCTGTTACACTCACACTGAGCCCACCTTGTGGAAAATAAAAAGCTGGAGGAAGAAATCGTAGTAAAATATTGTGTAAGGGATGATGGCTTGAGGAGAGTCTGCTGCCTACATCCAGCCTGTATCCAGCCAGAAGCAGGTCCCAGCACACACACACAAAAAACCAAAAACCAAAAACCAAAACAACAACAACAACAAAAAACACAGAAGGCCAGGATTCTAAATTCCACTCTCAACGTTCGTCGGATACTCGGAGGAAACTGAGTTCCTGACAGGCACCAGGGGTCCATAATACTGGTGAACAGAAGTTCGCTCAGCTGTAAGTAAGGAGGTTTGCTCACTGAAGCCATGCAGCCTTCATTTTCAGCAGTGCTGGGTGGGCCATCCAGTGGCAGAGGAGGGAGACATCGGTCCGTCTACAGCTCCACAAGGAGAGTCTGAACAGATTGCCCGTTCTGTCCAAGTGAACCCTGCAAGTCCTATCACAGCCACCGTCACTGGAGGACCGCGAAAGAGATCCAGGATGAGAATGTTCTTGGAAAGCTTGGGGGATGGCGCCTGGCTTCATTGGCAGCTGACTTTCATTTAATGTTGGTGCACAGGGAGGATGAGGCTTATGCTGCTCCCAGAGTGGATGTAGGCTGGTTTGCATTGGGGTAAAGAGAGATCACCACCTTCAGAATCCTTCTAGTGTTTCATTCTGGAATTCTCTCCAGTATCAATATGACCAGGTTGATCTCAACACCTGCCAATGAAGCCTGGCTGATGGCAAGACAGGAAATCTCTTCAACTTTTTGTTTGCAATTTCTATGTTAGGATAATTGAATGATAACAGTGATCAGCTCTTTCACATATTAACACAGGATCTCTATAATCTATACAGTTGAATGGTAAAGTTTAGTTGATTTATACTATATTATTTGTTTGCCTACTTGAGAACTAATTAAACAAAAATACAGTGTCTGACTTTATGCACCTTGCAAATAGAAGCAGACATCTGTACTATTATTAGTTTAATTTCACATATGAGAAAAGTAAAGCCATATAGTCGGACTCTAAAGGTCATATTCTGGGGCTGGTGCTGTGGTGCAATGGGTTAACGCCCTGGCTTGAAGCGCCCGCATCCCATATGGGCGGCAGTTCGAGTCCTGGCTGTTCTACTTCCCATCCAGTTCTCTGCTATGGCCTCTGAAAGCAGTAGAAGATGGCCCAAGTCCTTGGGTGCCTGCACCCACATGGGAGACCTGGAAGAAGCTCCTGGCTTCGGATCGGCGCAGCTCCAGCCGTTGCAGTCATCTGGGGAGTGAACCATCAGATGGAAGACCTCTCTCTCTCTCTGCCTCTCCTCTCTCTGTGTAACTCTGACTTTCAAATAAAAATAAATAAAAAAATAAAGATCATATTCTTCTTTATAAAGATTTATTTATTTGTTTGAAAAGCAGAGCTTCAGAGAGAGAAAAAGGGGGAAGGAGGGAGGGAGGGTGGGATGGAGAAAGAGGGAGAGGGAGAGGGAGAGAGAGAGAGAGAGAGATCTTCTATCTACTGATTCATTCCCAAAATGGCCTCAACAACCTAGGCTGGGCCAGGCCAAATCCAAGAGCATGGAATTCCATTTGGATCTCCTACTTGAATGGCAGACACCAAAGCACCGGGCCATCTTCCACTGCCATCCCAGCAGCATTGGCAGGATGTTGGATTGGGAATGGAGCAGACGGGACTCAAACCAGCACCCCAACATGGGATGCTGGCCGTGCAGTGGTGGCTCAACCTGTGCCACAACACTCATGTTCCTCACCACCACAGGAGGCTTCCTACTGGGTTTGTAAAGTCTAACACTGACAGCTGTGGCAATGTTAACAATGATGACATTAGCCAGTACTTCCTGTGTGCCAGATACCCTGGTAACATGACCTTTACCGCAGGTTTTTAGATCTTCCACAGCTGGGGCGTGGAGCTGTTGAGAATCTGATTAGGGTCATAGAATGGGTGGAGGATGCCAGGTTGGAGTTAATGATTTTCTGAGGCTGAAGCTCTTTGTCTTACTAATTAAATTTTTACGAAAGCAACGCGGAGGACCCAAAGACTCAAGAAAGAAGTATGGCAGTGACAGAAATCTGGAGTTTGTCCCCCTAAAATATATTGTGAATTCTTTTATCAACCTGGCTAATTTTTTTCTGTGCTAATGGGCCAATTATAGCCCATCTGTCAAGTGTAGGTATTATTATAGAAGTATTTTCTATTCGTATCAGTATGAGTTGTGCTTATTTCTTTCTACCCTTTCCTTTTTTCTCCTGTGTTTAGTTAATGTAATTTTTGGGGTCTATCCTCAGATTCTTCTCTCAGTTCTTTTGAGTCTACTTGTGATCTCATTGAATAAATTCTTTGTCCCTCACGATCATTTTTATTTCTAGTGTCTCCATTTAGCACTTTCTTACATTTTCATGTTTCTTATGTCATTCTCCAGCTGTTCATATGTGGTGTCCAACTTTTCAACGGAATCCTTTAATATACTAATCATGATTACTTTAACCCCTGTCTTATGGATCCAACATTTGGGTCATATCTGAATTTGGTTCTATTGGTTGCTTTTTCTCTTGACAGTAGATTGAGTTTTTTTTTTTTTTTTTTTTGTACTCTTCTCTGTGTCATATTTTTTGTTTAAATGTCAGAAATTGAGTGTGACCAATTGACACTAATTTATCATTACTGGTGAAAACAGGCACACCACTTCTTTAATAGGGTATTAGTGTGTAAGATTGAGCCCATTGAGTCAGGAGTTAAGCTTGATTTGGTTGCTTCTGCTTGTGTGGTTATAGTTACTGAGCCACTGGCTTCAAATTCTCCAAGCAGCAGATTGGTATTGCCTGTGTCTGGGGCAGGATGGGATGGGAGTGTTTTTGAAAATATTTTTGCATCAGTTCATGCTCAACTCTTAGATTTTCACTATTCCTGTTCCCAACTGACTAGGTTTTTCTCCATGCTCTTGCCTCATCAGCGGCTGTATGTTTTGGTTGCTTTTTGTTCTGTGTAGGGGTGTGCAGGAGTCTTAGGAAGGGGAGCTTCAGCTTCAGCCTTAGGCAAGCCCTGTGTGCCCAAGCCTCAGATACTGGGTTTTCTGGATGTTCCTGTCCCTCCCATGTGGGCACTGCAAGCCGATCTTGTGTCGGTGGTCTCTCCTGCTCCTGTCCCTCCCATGTGGGCATGCAAGCCGATCTTGTGTCGGTGGTCTCTCCTGGTAGAAACGTCCCATTTCTCTCGCAGGTGTACCTCCTCTTGCCAGGTCCATATCCACTTCCTCTGCCTCCCCATGGGGTGGAGACTTCTATCACCCTTCTCTTAGCTGTGTGTGGGGGGGAGCAGGGTAAGTACCTCTCATGCAGTAGCATCCAGGCCCTCCCCTTCCCCCGCAACACACCTGCATAAATCTAAGGAGGGCTGTCTTTGCCTGACCTGTTCCTATCAGTTTCAGGTAGGCACTAGTGGAGACCCTTGGAAAGAGCCTACAAATGTGTGCAAACCTCCCACCCTGTGTATCTGGAGACCCCGCTGTCGCAGACTAACACAGCATCCCAAATGTCAGTGGAGTTTATGTGAAAATATAACACACAACTAATATGAAGTATCATGCAAAGTTGGGTTGAAAGGTTGACCATCATTTTTCTTTTGTTGTGTGTGTATAAACTTAAAAACAGTTTACTTACTTATTTTATTTTAAAGGCATAGAGGGAGAGCAAGAGAATTTCTATTCACTGATTGAAGACCCAAATGATCACATTAGCCAGGGCTGGGTCGGGCCAAAGCTGCCAGCAGGGAACTCAATCCACATTTACCACATGGGTGGCAGGGACCCAAGGACTTGAGGCATTACTGCGGCCACCCAGGGTGCACATTAGTAGGAAAATGAAATTGCAAGAAGATTCAGGGCTTGAACTTTGCAGATGTCTAGTGGTGTCTCCACTGCAGCACCAAATGCCTGCCCCTCTTTTCTGTTTTGTTTTGAAAAACTAGTTAGTCCTTTTCTACTCCCTTTGACATTGAGTTTGCAATGAGACCATGTGAAATATAATCCTTTAATCAAGGGAATTTTCCAGGTTGTTATATCAGTATGTGTGACTCATCCCTAAATAGGGAGGATCCAGCAGAGACAAAGAACCCTCAGGGGAGCAGGAGAGGACCAGGGGGTGCAACTAAGTAGAGATCAAAGGAGGTTGACATTGGGGAAACCTCAAAGATATCATTTGCTCACTTACCCAGCTCCATGGGAGGGCTAAAGATAGACTGCAGGGGAAAGCACGAGCTAAATTTGTTTATGGAGCAAAGACAATGAGACAAAGGTTTCAGAGGGACAGGAGTAAAGGACAGAGGTAGAGAAAAGCATTTAGGATGGGCTGATAGTCTGCGCTGGCTACATGCTGAATGTGTGAGTTATTAGTTGATAGGTAAAGGGGCTCTTATAGGTCAACCAAATATGGCAAGCAGTATTTTCTTAGGCTAAACAGGCTTACTCATTGTAATAACACCTTTCTCAACTGGGATTGACTCTCACACAAACACACATACACACACATATACACACACACACATACCCCAAGGGGGCTTTTGGTGATGTCTGTAGAAAATTTTTAGTTGCCATTACTATGTGGCTTGCCACCGACACCCATGAAGAGTCCAGGGATGCTGTAATGCACAGGCCCACCCTCCACAACAAATAATTATTTGCTTCCAAATGTTTATGCTATCAAAGTTTAGATATACCATGTTAGGTCTTCCTGGAACCCTTAATTGTTAATGTGCAAGCTGAGCTCCCCAAAATGGAATAAGGTATTTCTTCTCCGTTTTTACCAAAGAAACACTTTATTTAAGGAACACAAACTGCATGTATTTCATAAGTATAACTTTAGGAATATAATGATTCTTCCCACCATACCCGCCCTCTCACCCACACTCCCACATCTCCTCCTCCTCCTCCCTCTCCCATTTCCAGTGCCATTCTCCACTAAGATCCATTTTCAATTAACTTTGTACACAGAAGACCAACTCTATACAAAGTAAAGAGTTCAACAATTTGCAATGACAACAACAACAACAACAAACTATTCCTCAACAGTCAAGACAAGGGCTCTTAAAAGTCATGGCATTGCAAAGTTAATTTCATTTCTTCTTCTTCTTTTTTTTTTTGATAAACCTAATTAAGGAAGCCTCCAAGAATGATAGATCTTTTGCAAGCACTTAGACATAACTATAGATTATGAGACATAAGAATATCCTCCATTTAATACGTTAAAAGAAAATAAGTACTTGAGAACAAGTTTTATCATTAATTAAAGAAGCACCTAAGAAAACAACTAATGGAATTGGACACTTATGCAAAACTAAAACTTATGAAACATAAGAATATCCTCCACTTAATATAATAAAATGAAATCAATCTTTGAGAACAAGTTTTACTGTTAATGCTCATAACACAACTTGAGGACAGAGATCCTGCTTGGGAAGTTAGTGAATGGTGACTCCTCTTGTTAATTTAAAAATTAACACTCTTAGGTATGACATCAGTGATCACTCGAGGCTCTTGACGTGAGCTGCCTAGCCAATGGAAGCCTTTGAATCCACAAACTCCTTCACTATTTAGCCAAAGCATAAGCAAAGTAGAAGTTCTCTCCTTCCTTCAGAGAAAACTACATCCTTCTTTCATGACCATTTCTTTCCATTGGGATCTCACCCACATAGGTCTTCATGAAGGACATTTCTTGCCACAGTATCTTAGCTTTCCATGCCTGAGATGCTCTCATGGGCTTTTCAGCCAGATCAGAATGCTTTAAGGGCTGCTTCTGAGGTCAGATTGCTACTTAAAGTGATTATCATGCTATGAGTCTGCTGTATGGACTGCTTCCCATGTAGGAGCATTCACTGCTTTTTAATTCTATATATTATTACCAGGCACTTAACACTATCTATATGATTACTTTAACACTTTAGAAGTAAGTCTGTAGGAATGTATGCAGAACTATACAGCTTTACAGTTATAAGATTCATATACTTTATAATTATAACTTTAGGAATATGGTGATTTTTCTCACCATGCCTGCCCTCTCCCCCATATTCCCACCCATCTTCCTCCTCCCTCTCTTTTTCCCACTCTTATTTTTGACTAATATCTATTTTCATTTGACTTTATACACATATGATTGACTCTGTTTAGTAGAGAGTTCAATAAATTGTATGAAAAAAAGTTCCTCAACTTTGAATAGGGCTGTTCAAAGCCATTGCTTCTCAAAGTGTCAATTTCACTTCTATAGATTGTTTTTTAGGTGCTCTACTAGTTATCACAAATGAGGGAGAACATATGGTATTTATCCCTTTGGAGACTGGCTTATTTCACTAAGTATGATGTTTTCCAGGATCCTCCACTCTGTTGCAAATGACCAGATTTTATTTTCTTTTTTAACACTATGTAGTATTCTGTGGTGTACATATCCCATAATTTCTTTATCCAATCTTCAGTTGATGGGCTTTTGGGTTGATTCCATGTCTTAGCTTTTGTGAATTGAGCTGCAATAATCATGGGGCTACAGATAACTCTTTCATATGCTGATTTCATTTCCCTTGGGTAAATTCCCAGGAGTGGGATGGCTGGGTCATGTGGTAGGTCTATTTTTAGATTTCTGAGGTATCTCCATTCTGTCTTCCACAGTGGCTTTACCAGTTTGCATTCCCACCAACTGTGGGTTAGGGTGCCCTTTCCCCCACATCCTCTCCAGCAGTTGTTGTTTGTTGATTTCTGTATGAAAACCATTCTAACTGGGGTGAGGTGAAACCTCATTGTGGTTTTGATTTGCATTTCCCCGAAGGCTAGTGATCCTGAGCATTTCTTCATGAGTCTGTTGGCTATTTGGATTTCTTCTTTTGGAAAATGTTGTTTAAATATTTTCCCATTTCTTAACTGGGTTGTTTGCTTTATTGCTGTTGAGTTTCTTGATGTCTTTGTAGATTCTGGTTATTAATCCTTTATCAGTTGCAGTTTGCAAATAATTTCTCCCATTCTGCCAGTTGCCTCTTCACAGGAATGAAGTTTTTCTTTTGATCTATTTTCTCAACACCCATGGGCCAACAGTCCATGCAATGTCTTTTTTTGAAAAGCAGAATAAAACATCCATTTAGCCATCCACTCATCCATCCATTCACCTGTTTCTTGTACAGAATATGTTTGCTGAGTCCCTTCTTTAGATACATGACCCTAACTGAGCTGTGGTGAGACTAAGGGAATGAGAAGACCAGTCCTCTCTTCTAATGAAGCTGACATTCTGATATGTGAGACAAAAGGAAATAAATAAGCAAAACAGCATCAATTGTGATAACTGCTCACTCTCTCCATATCTATATCTACATCTATATCTATATCTATATCTATATCTATCTATGTATGGCAAGCAATAGAAAATAATGTTGTACAGGGCAGGTAGAAGTTCCTTACATAGAGCTCAAAAAAAATCTTCAGGTCATATTTTGGATAAGACCTGCAGAAGGACCTGGTGTTCTACATGTGGAGATCTGGGGACATCCAGATGCAGAGAACAAGTTCCTACTTGTATGGATGAATTTAAAACTTATGTGGCTGAAACATATCAAGTGGTGGGCAAGCTCCCTGTAAACTTGGAGGTGCAAGCCAAGGCCAGGTCATACAGGGTCTTGTAAACTGAGAAAAGATAGGGCACTGATGCAAACATAAGGGGTGATGCCATTTAAGCAGGGAGTGGGATCATCTGCTTCACATTTTACAAGGAAGCTCTAGCTTCTAGGCATTGGGAAAGCAAGAATGGGAGCAGAGAGCAGTGTCAAGGTACAGTGACAGCAGTTCTAGTCAGACGTGGTTTGTTGCTTGAACTGGGGTGTTGAGAGAAAAGTTTAGACAGTTTTCCAGATTTCAGATATTTTAGAATTTGCAGAGCTTGCCAAGGTATTTAGTGTATAAATAGAAACTGGGAAGGAATCAAAGGTGCTTTCTAGATTTTTGCCTTGAGAACCTGGTGGTTGGTAGTGCTTGATGGGAGACAGGGATTACCTTCTACAGATGGAAAGACAGGATCATAAAGGAGGCAGGGAATCAAACAGAGTTGCTGTCAGGACCTATTAGAGTGCGGAATCCCAGTTCTTTTTGCCTGGTCTGACGCAATCTAAGTTGTCCCTGTTTGGAGTCCATCCATGGCCCAGACCAATGCTATGGAGGTTTTCTCCTGTGCTTTCTTCTCGTGGCTTTACAATCTTCAGTTTCATGTTCAACTGCAGGCAGTGTGAGATGAGGAGATTTCACTGAGTTGAAGGAATAGATGGTAAGAAAGAGGAATTTCACTCCTCTGCATATGGATATCCAGTGTTCCTAACCCTGCCCTTTCCCCACTGTGTGTCCTTAGCACCTCTGGCAAAAGTCATTTTATAGGTAATCTTGTATTTGTCCATAAGTCCCTGCTATGTAATTTCCCCCCCTAATTCCAAGTGAAGATGCAGCTAAAATGATCTTATGCATATTCTTCTGAAGATTTTTTGTTCGGTTGGTTGGTTTTGGCTTTGTTTTTGTTTCTTATCCCTAAAGACCTCCCATTTTTAACCAGGGTTATTTAAAGAGCAATCCTCTTGGTAAATACTCAGGAGAAAACAGCCTGTTGGCATGACATTTCTTTTAGATCCGCACGTCTTCTTCTCCGGGTGTAGAAGGGCATTCAAGTCCTGCTTTGCTCACTAGACACTCTAAAATAGATGGCATGCAGACACGGGAGAGGCCCGTGAAGCGTTCATATGTCTCACGCTCCCTTTGTAAAGGGTGATCAGAGACACATAAAGTCTTCATGAAAAATGGACTGAGGAAAAATATTCCAAACAGGGAGAACACCTTCCAAGGACTAGGTCAAAGGTGAGCCCAAGAAAATGGCTCCTGGAGACGGGGAGCAGCTCAGAGCTTGTCATCTGGCAGACTGACCAGCTGCGCCTCTGCACACGCACACGAGTGCGTCAGCCAGAAAGCCAGATGTCACTTTGGGGAAACAGAGGCCCAGTGCTTGCCATCCAGGGATAGTCTTGGCCGGCCAGGTGATAGATGAACAAGAGGAAATGTTTCTTTCGCGCAATGACACTTCCGCTTACTCACACAATTTGCCACTTTCAACTCTCTCTCGTACACACAAAAGATGCATGGAAGGTCTTGTGGGGAAGATAAGCCAAGGAGGAGAGGGAGGGCGAGACAACAGGAGAGCCACTGCTACATTTCCTCTGCCACACACCCGCTTTGTAGGCAGCATGTCCCCACCTCACAACATGCTTTGAGAATGCAGTCCTTTTTAGAGAAGCTAATTATAAAAACATGGTCTGGCATGGAAATGGGAAGATGGTTCCAAAGCATTCCAAAGTAGGATGCCAGGTTCCTGGTAGCGTGTGATGTGTATATTAGAATTGCCAAGTCTCTTCTGCCCATCCTTTCTTTCTCCAGACCTTTCTTGCAGCAAGGAAGAATAATGGAGAACAGAAAAAAAAAAGTGGGGATGGGGGAGTGGAGGAAGGAAGCGCTTCCAAAATGGAGTTTGCTCTACATTGGATCCAGCAGATTTCCTTGTTTGTTTGTTATCTTAGTTCAGTATTCAACAAATGGCCTGTATGTGTTGTGGAAGGGATCCTGGGTGGTCAGCATCCTCCTGCTGATGTGGTCTTTTCTTGGAATATGCCGTAGTTGTATTTTTAAATGCATTCTCATATTCTTCATACCATTATTTACAATTACACCTGGCCCACCAAAATGTAGGATCTACTTATTTGTTCATTTATATTTTAAAAATTTCAAGAGAAACTATATTTATGGTATACAGCATGATGGTTTGCTACATGTATGCACTGTGGAATGGCTCAATCAAGCTATTTAAATATGCATTATCTCACATATTTACTTTTCCTTGCAGTGAGAACACTTAAAATCTTTCTTGGAGTAGCAATTTTAAAAATATTATCATTAATGTTGTTATCATGATGTACAACAGATCTCCCAAACTTATGCTTCATATTTCATGAAGTTTTGGGTCCTTTAACCAATATCTCGCAATCCCTTCCCAATCCTATAGCCTCTGATAACTACCATTTTTGTCCCTGTTTCTGAGTTTGACTTTTTTACGCTCTATCCATAAATGACTTTGTGCAGTATTTGTCTTTCTGTCTAGCTCATTTCCTCTAGTGTGATGTGCTCCAGGTTTCTCCCTGTTCTTGCAGATGACAGGATTTCTTCTTTTTTAAGATTCAGTAGTACCCCAGTGTGCATGTACACGGTATGTTCTTTCTCTGTTCATGTTGTGGGGCACTGAGGGTGATTCCATATCTCAGCTATTCTGAACAGCACTATAATCAACATGAAAGTGCAGCATGTGGGCATATGGGTCTCCTTTTCACTGGATGTATGCTCAGTAGAGGGACTGGTGGCTCCTTATGATAGTTCTATCTTTTGCAAAATTCCATATTGCTTTCCATAATGGCTGTATTAATTTACATTTCCATCACACGGTGAAAGGATTCTCTTTCCTCCACATCCTCACCAGAACTTGTTATCTTCTTTCTTCTGATAACCATAACAGGTATGAGTTGATATCTTGTTGTGATTTTAATTTACATTTCTCTGATGATTAGGGATATTGAACTTCCTTACATATTCCAGTTGGTTGTTTGTATGTCTTCTTTAGAGAGATGCCTCCTCAGGTCCATTTATTGGATCAGATTATTTGTTTTCTTACTATTTACTTGTGTGAGTCCCTTATATATATATTGAATATTAGCCTACTATCATGATGTATGGTTGGAAAATATATTCTCCCATTCTGTAGGTTGTCTTTCCTCCCATTTTTAATAGATCCTATTACTACTGTAAAATAATCTGCATTTTGACCAACTTAGGGGAATGAATGGATGTGAGCTAAGTACTTTAATCCCACCACTTCCTGTTCCTGTACTGGGAAGGTAACATGATATCAGGCATTTAAGGCATGGGTCGGGTTATACCAATGTTACTCAATAGAGCTTTCAGTGATGGAGGAAATATTTTATATCTGTACTGATCAACATGATGTCTCCCAACCACATGTGGCTTTTGAGCCCTTGCAATGCTGAACTCAAGAAACTGAAGTTTAGTTTAATTTTTATTAAATTTTAATTCACAAAATTTGAATCGTCTCATGTGGCTATATACACTCTCTAGAAAAGGGAAACTTTGGAACTTTGAAAAGCAAGTCAAAGACTTCAATACCCATTGGAGATTTTCCTGGGCCCAGAATACAAACCTGCCAATGGATTAGTGTCTCCAACTCAGGCAAGTTGCTGAATGACTCTGAAACTGGCTTTTCTCTTGGGGGAGCTGGGTACACAAGCCCCTTCGTGACCTGCTCCGTGTTGTTATTTTATGTATGAGAGTAGTTAAGGAAGCTCACAGAACTTAGCTGCATGCAGTGTTTTATTCAACTATAAAGTTTCTATGGGATGCTTACTCTATTAGAAGGAAGCATCACTCATGTTGGTCATTACGCCTTGGGGATGGCTTTCAATATTTAAGAATTCCCCCTTTTACAAAATTGTTAACAAGCTCATTCTTGTACTAATTCCATCTTAGAAATGTTGGAAATGATACACAGAGAGACTAAGTAGCATTATCAAAATCACTCAGTGAGTGATGGTGCTGGTATTTAAATGCAGGTACTGAATTCTAAATCCTAATGCTCACCGTGACTCCCAAAACCCATTCTGACTTAGGGCTGGCCTCTGCTGAATCCATTTCTCCTTCCTTACCATTCTGCCTAAACACCTGCTTTACAGTGGCCAACCTTAAGCCAATCAGTGTTTTTCCTGCTCCTGGTCATAGAACTCAGATGGGCCCAAGGCCAATGAGACAAAGACATTTACTGGGAACTTTGAGTGGAGGTATTTCCCCTCTTGCTTGTTATAAACTGGGAAACGTGTAATACTGGTTACTGTTGGCAATCATTTGTAACCAACTCTGTGCCCACAAACACCACAGAAAATACAGTGGAGAGAGAGAAAACCTTGGTGGTACCTGCAGTTGGCTTGATTGAGCTTTACTTGAATCCTACGCTATGGTGGACTTTTCAGTCATGTGGATTTTTTTTTTTATTTAGTGTAATTTGTTTTTGTTACTATTGTTGCTATGATAACTAGCAGCGAAAAGCAACCCAAAGTAATTTACATAGTCACAGCTTATACAAACTCAAAATTGCCCATCCCGGAACGTAACGTCCACCCTTTGAACGCCAGGTTTAAACCGAATAGCAGTGTTGCTGCTTGCTGAGAGAGACAGTTCTCTGCTCTGGCATTTACAATGAGGTCTCCATAACAAGGGATAACAGATGAGCTCTGCGGCAAGCAATGGCAGTGCATTAAAAGAATATTAAGGCTGTGACAGGAAACAATATCAGTAAAAGCAGTTCCTCGGAAGGGAGAGACACCATATGTGCAGCCAGCATTGCCATGGAAGGGCAGGAGGGTGGTAGAATTAGGAAACTCATTAAAGAGACTCCCCATCGCGCCCAGGAGTTAGAAGACATATGGTGCCTTTGCCCCGAGTTGGGAGGTTTCATTTCTCTGCACTTCCATCGCCGTCGTCTTGTGGAGCTCCTCTCTGGAAGGAGAGAACAGTAGCTGAACAAGCAGCCGCACTGTGGGTCCTTATCTTAGGATGACGTGCCAGGGAAGCGAGGAGGGGAGCCGTGTAGTAGAAAGAGCATCGGGCTATGAGTTCTAAGGCTTGAGTTCTACGCACTATTAACTTCGCACCTTTCCATAAATCACTAGAATGTCCTAGCTGTAGATGCCTCATGTACCACAGAGAGGAAGGATGATGCTTTAGCCACAGTGAAACACTCCCCATCCTCCCTCTGCAAAAGTCCTGTGTTCTCCAGTGTCTGGAAGCTCAGCCCCGTGCTTGCTCTGTTTGCCTGCTTTTCCTAACTACACTTCTTTAATTGCCATCTGTGCCTGCTGTCCACAGCCTTCCCTGCCCTGGGTGAAATCTCTCCCCATCTACTCCCATCTCCCCTGGGACTTATCACACAACACTGCTTCCTGTTTCTTCCCCAAAGAGTTCAAGTATACACAGATTTCCACTTCCCACCTTATGCACATGCTAGGCTTTGTCAGGGACAATGTTTATGCATCATTGTGTTTCTAGGGCTCACTAAGACCAAGGCTGGCATAGGTGGGGCTCAAATGCAGGCACCAAGGTAAACTGTGCAGGAATCCCTTGGTGTGTTTGTCAGTTCTATGTTCTAGTCTAGGCACAGTAATTTAAAGTTTCCTCCCCTTCTTCAGATAGTTGGCCTTTGACCTTTGATCTTGACACTCAAAAGAGGGCTTTGGCTCCTTTGCTTATTGGAAGGTAAGACTTCATTAGTTCTCTTTGTATCTCTGTTCATTTTCCTTTGAGAGAAATAGAAAAAAAATCAAACAGATTTGCAACAAGTGATTGGCATGTGGTTTCAGGAAAGCTGTGCTGACCAGGAAGATGGGACTACCTCTGCACAGCTGTTGAATGTATTTGCTCCACTCCATCAAGAAACACCTACCAGGAGCCCTGAGAATGCCCCCCACCCCTGCCCCATGGATCAGGAAGAACTCGTCTGTGTGTGGGAGATAGGACATGGTGCAGTTCTCCTAGGGGAGACTCTAAGGAAAGCCAAGAGTTTCTCTTCCAATCCTGTTCACGGAGACAAGAGAAGTCTAGGCCACCAGGAGCCACTTCTCCCTTTGCATCTTTCCCACGGTGACAACACAAGGGGGCGGTCCTTTCACCGAGGGCTGCTGCTCTCTCCCACAGTCTCCCAGGACCTGGGCTCTTTCCACCCTCTACCCTTCACCCTCTACCAGCCCGCATGTATCAGGGTGTCAAAGGCCTTACACAAAAAAAGCCTTCATTTGCCGTCCAGCATCCCAAGGACAGCATTCAGGGGTGAATTAGAAAGAAAAAGGGAGGTGGGCATTTGGCTTAGAGGGCTTGAAGCTGCAGGGGACATCTGCCTGCCTGGGTCCCCACCCCAGCTCTGGACTGCAGCTTCCACTGGTGAACGCCCTAGGAGGCAGCTGCTACTGACTCAAGTAGCTATGTTCCTGCGACCCTCGAGGAGTCCTGGCTTTTCTTAAACCTGGCCCAGTCTGGCCACTAAGGACATTTGGGGAGTGAATTAACAGATACTTCTTTCTCTCTGGTTCTCAGGTAAATGGATATATATATATTTTTTTTGATCAAGAGAAAGAAATGTATGTTTCCTCAAATACGTACTCTCCAGAGTCATGTTAATCTCTTGCTTCCTCGCTCTTTGGTGACAAGCAGCGTGAAAGTGATGGTGATCAATCCCAAACTTCCCTCGTCCCCCACATCCACCCATCCACCTCTGCTTCTTTCCCTCAATGATTCTGTCACGCACTTGAGCTGACGGATTGCTGGAGTCCATTTGTAAGTGACAGCCTTCCATTTAAGGAAAGACTGTAAATTGCCTAATCCAAATGAGTTGCCCAGATTATGGATATGGTCACGAACGTCAGCTCACTGTCAAAACATCAGTTTCTAAGACTCCCTTCCGGAGCTGCAGGACAGGGCATCGGGGGCGGGCTCACCAGAGGGCAACTAGAGCAAGGGCAAAGGGACACAATTCATTGTGTGACAGTCTCATTCCCATCCAGGCTAAGCCCATTTATGGCTGTCAGAATAGATTTCCTTTGAGTTCATAATAAATATCCTTGTTTTTAGGACAAGTGGTTTCTTTTTTTTTTTTTTTTTGGTAAAAATTTATTTATTTGAAAGGTAGTGTTACAAAGAGAGACTGAGGGGAGAGACAGGGAGAAAGAGAGAGAAGGAGAGAATGATTGATTGATTGATTGATTGATTTTCTATCTGCTGGCTCATTCCCCAAATGGCCACAATGGCTGAGGTTGGGCCAGGCTGAAGCCAGGAACCAGGAGCTTCATCCAATTTTCCCATGTGGCTGCAGGGGCCTAAACTCTTGGGCTGTCCTCCACTGCTTTCCCAGGCGTATTAACAGGAAGCTGGATCAGAAGTGGAGTTGAACCAGCACCCCTATGGCATGCCTGCACCGTAAGCCCTGGCTTAACCCTTTGCACCACAATGCCAGCCCTGTTTCTTTTTCTTTTCTTTTTCGCTTTTCCTTTTGGCAGACGTGTAAGAGGGAAAGGGAGCCTGAAGAACAGGTGGTTGTTCAGATAACGAGACTCAAACCTCCTCTAGTGACAGACAGACTAGGAATTCAGGCGAGAGACTTTGGACTAGTACAGATGGTAGCTGGGACACTCAAGTACACAGTGAAACTGGGTCAGGCAAGACTCAATATTTTTGGAGTTTTAGCTGCCACCCATGGCTGGTGCTATCTTGAGTGTGAATCTGATTTTCAACTTTGTTGTCTCCACTTTTATGGATGAGTTATAAGGCAGATAACCCTTCCAGCAAATGGAAACCTAAACATAAGCAACAGCACAATGGCCAGCGGCTGAGACCATCTATCTCCATTTTGAGTTTGCCTTTCCCCACATTTCTTAAAGTGCACTACCTACCGGAAGTTCTCCCCTCACCAGTGTGAGCACGATTATATGCGTGAATGCATCTAAAAAATGTTACTGTGTGGTAAAGGAACACGCTGTTTGCTTCCAGTAGCGTCGTCGGTAGGCTGCAGCAGGCACAGGGAGCTTCAGTCCCAGGCGAGCGATCAGTGAATCTCCAGAGTCCAATCAAGAACTTGAAAACGGTTCTTGAAAGTTGTGCATTAGCTGAAGACTTGAGTTACTGAGTGTGTGGTGCACGCTCACTCACAGGCATCAGGAAAGTGGCAGGCAGGTGTATATGGACCCAAGATCCCCCTGGTTTACCTTATCACCTGTCTCATCTGAGATGAGGAAACTGACATCCCAAGAGCCGAAGCTCTCACACCAAGTTAAGGTAGCTCTTCGTGGGTCCAGGACTGGGGTGGGGCAGCAAACACAGCCCCTTTGCCAAAGTGACAGATGCCTGCCCGAATTCCCTCATCCCTGTGTCTCAGTGGAAACTGGACAGACTTGCAGCTATTGGCACCTGCATGCATTGGCTCACGGCCTCTTTTTTGGCCATCGATGCTTCCTTTGACTATTATGCAGAGCCTGGAAGACCTGGGGACCTCACATCACAGGCAAGCACCCCTCAAACCATGGTAGAAGGGAGTTAAAATGTATGAATTCCCTACCTCCTTCACCTCTCAGATGAGGTACCCTGTGGGTGTGTGCTCCACACTGGCAGCTGGAGTCTCCAGGGAGACTAACTCAGTTCCAGTTATCTGTTACCCTGATCAGCTTGACCACGCTGGGGCTGCTGCTCCTCCTCCTCCTCCTTTCTATATTTTGTCTAACTTCTTTTTCCTGTCTTAGCTCCTCATTCACTGATGGTATTTTCTTCCACTCTCAGCAAAACTACTTATATCTGGATTGTTTTTCCAGGATCTGCTTCTGGAACATTCTTGTCTGCTTCACACTCCAGGGACACAAGATGACTTCATCCACCCTCTCAGAAGCCTAGAATTAGAGGCCCAGATGGATGGGAAAGCCCTGGCGGTTCAGCTAAGGTTTCTGTGAATAGAAAGACAGTATCCGGACCAGGAAAAAATCTTGCTTTTCACCAACTCACAGGGTTAGGAACATCCAAGGGAAGCTGGAAGAAGAGTCTTTAGGGGTCTGTCTTCCTACTGCCCTTAGCAACCCATATTTAGAAAGTAGCTGATTTGGGGCCAGTGTGTTGCCACAATGGGTTATGTTGCTGCCAGCATTCCCAGCATTCCATACGGGCACCTGTTTGAGTGCCTGCTACTCCACGTCCAATCCAGCTCCCTGCTAATTTGGGAAGGCAGCAGTAGATGGCCCAAGTACTTGGACCCCTGACACCCATGTGGGAGACCAGGATGGAACTGCAGGCCCCTGCTCTGGCCTGGCCCAGCCCTGGCCATTTGGACAGTGAACCAGTGGATGGAAGATCTTTGTCTCTGTCTCTTCCCTTTTCTCTGTAACTCTGCCTCTAAAACAAAAAAAAAATCTTTAAAAAATATAAAGGAGCTGATTCTGTTATGATGTCATATTAGGTGAAGACTATAGAAACTTTTAAAAAATATTTTTGTTTGAAAATCAGTTACGGGGGAGAGAGAGAGGGAGGGAGAGGGAGAGGGAGAGGGGAGGGGAGAGCAGAGGGGGGGAGGGGAGGGGAGAGGAGGGGCGAGGAGAGGAGAGGAGAGGAGAGGAGAGGAGAAGTCTTTTATCCACTGATTCACTGCTCAGATGGCCACAATGGCCAGGGCTGGGTCAGACTGAAGCAAAGAGCAAGAAGCTTCTTTGGGGTCTCCAATGTGGGTGCAAGGGGGGCCCAAGGACATGGACCATCTTCTGCTGCTTTCCCAGGCACATGATGAGGGAGCTGGATTGGAAATTGAACTGGTTCCCATGTGGGATGCCTGTGTCTCAGGCAGTGGCTTAACCCACTATGCCGTGACATCAGCTTCTAAGAGAGACTTTTGTTTTCTAATTTTTAAAAAACTCTACATGGCCATTGTTTCCCACAATAAGAATATTTTGGAGGCTCTCGGGGAATTAAAACCTTCCACGATCTTCAGAAGCTGTAAGTACAATAGACAGTCTAAGAGCATTTTCCGTCTATCCTAACGCAGGAGCCAGAGACTGAAGGCTATTCTAGATTCCTTAGTAGATTACTAGACTGGAGATGCTAATGCCGACTAGTGATGTACTCCTGGACTTTCTACAAAGTAGGATTAAGGTCTGAGAGAGTCACGACTGGATCCCTCGATTCCAGAATCAAAGTATCCTAACTCATGTACGTAGATGATTTTGATTCATCCCACCTGCTCAAAGATGTTTGCGTTTTTTTACCCACGTCCTGAAAAGAAACAGCTTCAGCCTCAACCTCGGTGACCTCCTGCATAAGCGCCGAAGTGCACCGCTCCTTCAGGAAAGCTCACAGAAGGATGTGGCGCCCTGCAAACGAGCTAGGGCTGCTCCCGGACGGAGGCCGCACATCTGCTGTTTTCTTGCTGATATTCTGCGAAGTGTTCCGGAAAGTCACCCTTGAGAGGGTTTTAATTCAAGGCCGCGATGGTATCCTTGTTTGCTTTCACACTTTGGAGTTTAACAATGACACTTGCCGACAGGGAAGAAACCGGGTGTTCATTCCACGTAAATATTTTCAGAGGCTGAAGAAATGCATTACTGGGAAAAAATAGGATGGAAGAGGTAATGAAAAACACTAAATTCGGCATCATATCCAGCGACTGCTGCCAATACATGAGTTCATGAAGCATTTCCCCAGCAATCCCCCTCTCCCCACTCCCGTCTCTGCCCCCTGCCTCCCATTCTCCCTTCCACTCCTTCTTCTTTTACATAGAACAGTCTTCATTATCAGGGAAATAACTTACAGTGAGCCTTTATATGAAACAACCTGGTACTTGCTGCCTGGTTAGTTTGAAACACAGGCGAACGCTGGACCAGCACAAGATCTATAAATAAATCAGTAACCAAGTTCATTCCTCCTAGGTAACAAAGAAAGCTCTGCCCTTTGTCCCTTGTCTCCTGGCCCCTGGCCCCGAGCCTCTGTAACCACCATCGTACTCTCTGATTCTGGGAGTTCCCCTGTTTCAGGCTCCACGTGAAGTGAGAACGGGCAGTAGTTATCTCTCTGTGTTTAGCTTACGTCACTTAGCACAATGTGCTCCAGTTTCTTGATGTATAATAAAAAAAAATAAGCTATCCTGCCGGCGCCGCGGCTCACTAGGCTAATCCTCCACCTAGCGGCGCCGGCACACCGGGTTCTAGTCCCGGTCGGGGCGCCGGATTCTGTCCCGGTTGCCCCTCTTCCAGGCCAGCCCTCTGCTGTGGCCAGGGAGTGCAGTGGAGGATGGCCCAGGTGCTTGGGCCCTGCACCCCATGGGAGACCAGGAAAAGCACCTGGCTCCTGGCTCCTGCCATCGGATCAGCGCGGTGCGCCGGCCGCAGCGCGCTGGCCGCGGCGGCCATTGGAGGGTGAACCAACGGCAAAGGAAGACCTTTCTCTCTGTCTCTCTCTCTCTCACTGTCCACTCTGCCTGTCAAAAAAAAAAAAAAAAAAATTAAAAAAAAAATAAGCTATCCTTTTGCAAAGGAAAAGTTCTCGGATAATTTTCAAGTTTAGAGTTGTTTATCTGGCATTTGTAAAAATTATTGTTATTTCATGAATGTGAAAGGCAGAGGGAGGAGAGAGAGAATGAGAGAAGACACGTGTGGTTGTGCATTCTCTGGGTCCCTCCACAGATGCGTACAACAGCCTCGCCAGTCACTAGGAAGTCGTCCAGGCCTCCCACATCGATGGCAGGGACACAACTTCTTGAGCCATCACCTGCTGCCACCCAGGGTGTGCATTAGCAGGAAGCTGGAGTCAGGGAGAAGCCAGGGCTTGGGCCCAGGTGCGTTAATACAGGGTACAGGTGTCCCACAGGGCATCCTGACCACTAGGACAAATGCCTATCCCATAGTTTTGGGCAGTCATGCCCATATTTTTCTTTTTCTTTTTTTTATTTGACAGGTAGAGTTGTAGACAGAGAGAGAGAGAGAGAGAGAGAGACAGAGACAGAGACAGACAGACAAAGAGAAAGGACTTTCTTCCATTGGTTCACTCCCCAAATGGCTGCTACAGTTGGCACTGCACCAATCTAAAGCCAGGAGCCAGGTGCTTCCTCCTGGTCTCCCATGTGGGTGCAGGGGCACAAGCACTTGGGCCATCCTCCACCGCCTTCCTGGGCCACAGCAGAGAGCTGGACTGGAAGAGGAGCAACCGGGACTAGTACCAGCACCCATATGGGATGGCGGCACCGCAGGCGGAGGATGAACAAAGTGAGTCATGGTGCCGGCCCCAGTCATGCCCATATTTTTAAAAATTTTATCCACTTACTTGAGACACAGAGTTACAGAGAAAGGGAGAGACAGAGAGAAAGATCTTCCATACTCTTGTTCACTCCCCAAATGGCTGCAACAGCCAGAGCTGGGCCAATCCGAAGCCAGGAGCCAGGAGCCTCTTCTGGGTCTCCCATGTGGGTGCAGGAGCCCAAACGCTTGGACCATCCTCCACTGCCTTCCCAGGCCATAGTAGAGAGCTGGACTGGAAGAGGAGCAGCCGGGACACGAACCTGCACCCACATGGGATGCTGGCGTCACAGACGGAGGCCCAGCCAACTCTGCATGTCACAGCGCCAGCCCCAGTCATGACGATTCGATTTAACAGAGAGGCCTGTAGTTTTCAAGGGGCCTTAGAAGAGACTAATTCACTCTCACTTTTAATCTTGAGTCCATCAAAGGATTAAGACGTCTTTGAATACCTACTGTGACGGGGAGCTCATTTCTCTGAAAAACTCACTCACTCGCCTACCTGGGCGGGGGCTCCTCTCAGCACATCTGCTCCAGCTTGAGTTTGTTAGCTTCACTTCTGAATAGAATAGTTAGGAGAAAACCCTGGCGGGGAAGCCGAGTGTATCAAGGAGAAGAAGTACAAATGGCCAGGGGGCATATGTGCAGGAGATCAAGCGTAGGTCTTTGGTACAGTGGGTGTCCTAGAGCCTGGGTTCCAGTCTCAGCTCCACTTCTATCCCAGCTTCCCGCTAATGCGCATCCTGGGAGGTGCAGGTGATGGGTCAGCAAGTTGGGTCCCTGTCTCCCATGTGGCAGACCCAGATTGAGTTCCAGGCTCCTGGCTTTGGCCTGGCCTAGCCCTGGCTGCTACAGGCATTTGAGGAGTGAATCAGTGGATAGAAGATCTGCCTTTGTACCTTGAGATAAAATAAACAAACAAATTTTCCAAGAGCTCAGCCTCATTAATACAGGTACACAATGCAAGCAAAATCAAGAGGCAGGTTTTTTTTTTTTTTTTTTTTTTTTTGCTCTTCAGGTAGATTTATTTATTTATTTTTAGATTTATTTTATTTATTTGAAAGAGGTACAGAGAGAGGTAGAGACAGAGAGAGAGGTCTTCCATGGATACTGGTTCACTCCCCAGATGGCCACAATGGCCGGAGCTGTGCCAATCCGAAGCCAGGAGCCAGGTACTTCTTCCAGGTCTCCCACACAGGTGCAGGGGCCCAAGCACTTGGCCATCTTCTACTGCTTTCCCAGGCCATAGCAGAGAGCTGGACTGGAAGAGGAGCAGCTGGTATTAGAACCGGTGTCCATATGGGGTGCCGGCACTTCAGGCCAGGGCGTTAACCCCCTGCACCATGGCGCTGGCCCCTGTTCGGGTAGATTTACAAAACACTGAGCCTAGTGCTAGGGAGTAGGAGAAATAGGCACTTATATGTACAGCTACTTTGGAAAACTGATTTCTAAAGTATCCAGAATGTGTTTAGCACAGAGCATTTAAACCGTGTCACATGGCACACCTCCTGGTGCGTCGTTTAGGTTTGCAAAAATGGGACTAAGGACACACATGTGTGAAAACACTTAGCTACTGAACAGTTGGTTTGAACTAACAAAAATGGCAAATATTGACATGGCCTATAGTTTATTCATATACTAGATACTAGTTCTTCATTAGACTGATTATTAGCTAATAATTTTTGGCCTAGAGATATATGAATGGCATTAAAATTTAATGATTATTAAATATAAGAAACAGATTAAAAGACCTATTCTAGAAAATATGATAAAACACATTGATGGTACAATCAGAATCTGAACACCGACTAAATATTGGATGATGTTACGAATTACTGCTATTTTTTTGGGTGCAATCAGGAGATTGGAGTGATTTTATGCAAAGCACGGTGCTAAGGGCTACTGATTAAACAGATGTATTGGCCATATGTTTATGTCATGTCTCCCTCTGGAAATGCCATTCAAATGAGATGAAAGAAATAAAATAACTTAAACACCTATAACAATAAAAGTGTTAGAAGATAATGGCATGAATGGAATATTTTAGCATTTTATGGAAGTTAGAAAGTGGATGGACTGGTAGCCTGACCAAGTGGAACAGGGAAAGATACCACACAGGGAGGTGTGGCTGTGAGAAATGAGTTGAGACGCTGCCCCCAGCCCAGAGGCAGCACAGAGGCCGGGAGAGGGGAAGAGGAGACCTGGACAGTGAGGTTAGTTGCGGGCTTGGGCAGAAGCAGTCAAAATCCAGGTGTCAAGGTTGCACCCCCTTCCTGCAGAAGGGGTCAGAAGTCTTTGTATCTGATTTTGGATACACCTGATGCAGGTGAGCTTGGTCTTTGCTGTCTTTGGTAGGATTGGCTATCAACGTCGTGGTCAGTTCACAGTGAGAATTTGGAAGGTTCTGTTTTCCCCAAGTTCTAGAAATGGCTGCCTAATGTGGGAGTGACCAAATCCTTTTGCTTTTGATGAAATTCCCACTTAAAATCATCTGAGTCTAGCACTTCTCTGGAGCCCTTTGACTCTGAGACAACACTCACGGGAAGTTAATTTGTGTAGACTTTTTTCCACTCCCAGAACCAATTTCAATCATTTACAGAAACCCTTCTATTTCAGAGCCTTTTTCCTCGTCTTGCTCATCTGCAGGTAAATTCCTAACAACATGGCTGCGTGTGTGCGTGTGTGTATGTGTGTGTGTGCTTCACTTATCTGCTGGGGCAAATGGGTAAGGAGCCATTAGTTGCTCTCGGTATACCATGCTTCATATTACAAGACAAGTTAGTGGGGCCAGCGCCATGGCTCACTTGGCTAATCCTCCACCCGTGGCGGCGGTACCCTGGGTTCTAGTTCCGGTCGGGGTGCCGGATTCTGTCCCGGTTGCCCCTCTTCCAGGCCAGCTCTCTGCTGTGGCCCGGGAGTGCAGTGGAGGATGGCCCAAGTGCTTGGGCCCTGCACCCACATGGGAGACCAGGAGAAAGCACCTGGCTCCTGGCTTTGGATCGGTGCAGCACGCTGGCCGTAATGGCCACTTGGGGGTGAACCAACAGAAGGAAGACCTCTCTCTCTGTCTCTCTCTGTCTAACTCTGCCTGTCCAATATATATATATATATATATATATATATATATATATATAAGTTAGTGGTTGTGACTCAGTGTTTGTGTTCTCATTTTGAAGAACTCTGTTTTGCATCTGGTATGTCCTGTCCTCTTCCTCTTTCCAATCAACTTGAACTGCACTTGAACTGGGAGTTGTGTGTGTGTGTGTTTGTGTGTGTGTGTGTGTGAGAGAGAGAGAGAGAGAGAGAGAGAGAGAGCGAGCTACCTTCTTTCTCTAGTTTCTTCAAAAATGGAGCATGCACTCACATTTCTCCTTTTGTTATTCTAGAATGATGTCTGAGAGGAGAGTGAAGTAGCGTATCTTTGTGTTTGCTTATTTTTTTTTTCCAGTCTTTCCCTTAAGGTAAAAATTGTATAGAATAAAATATGCAAGTCTTAATTATTCTATTTTATTTGAAAGACAGAGACTGATTCTCTCCCCCAAATCCTCAACTACTAGGGCTGGGCCAGGCTAAAGCTGGGAGCTGGGAGCTCAGTCCATGTCTCCTAGGTGGGCGGCAGGGACCTGACCACTTACCTCATTACCTGCACCCTCCAGGGTGTGCATTAGCAGGAAGCTGGTATTGGGAGTGGAGCTGGGACTTGGCCCCGGGGAAAACTGGCTATGGGATGCAGTTAGCCCAAGTAGCACCTTAACCACTATGCCAAATGCGCAGCCCACAGTTTTGACAGATGCATACAAAGGGGGGGTCCACATCCGCTATACCAGATATAGAACACAGCCAGAACCTCAAAAAGCCGTCTCCACACTGACTCCCGTGCCCACAGATGTACCCAGTGTCCTAAAATCTTCTACCATGGATTACCTTTGCTTATTCCAGGTCTTAATTAAGGTTATAAAACACAGATTCTTTTTTTTAATCTTTTTTTTTTTTTTTTGACAGGCAGAGTGGACAGTGAGAGAGAGAGAGAGAGAGAAAGGTCTTCCTTTTGCCGTTGGTTCACCCTCCAATGGCCGCCGCAGCCGGTGCACCACGCTGATCCGATGGCAGGAGCCAGGTGCTTCTCCTGGTCTCCCATGGGGTGCAGGGCCCAAGTACTTGGGCCATCCTCCACTGCACTCCCTGGCCACAGCAGAGAGCTGGCCTGGAAGAGGGGCAACCGGGACAGAATCCGGCTCCCCGACCGGGACTAGAACCCGGTGTGCCGGCGCCGCTAGGCGGAGGATTAGCCTGGTGAGCTGCGACGCTGGCCAACACATATTCTTTTTTATAATATGTATTTTCCTGCAGCATCGTGGCTTTGTAATTAACTTATGTGACTGCATGTATAATCTCTTTGCTCCTGTTTATTTCTCAGACGTATTCCTCTGTATGAATATATCCAATTTATTTACCCATTCTCTTCTGCCTGAACACCTAGAATCTTTCCATTTGGGCGATAAAACTGATAAAAATTCTTCTATGAGTTTTGCCACTACTCATAAATATGACAAAACTTGGAAAGATGAACAGCAGCAAACACTAGTAATGCCATGGAGTGAATGTCGCTTTCTTTCAGTGCTGGGACAAGAAAACAAATGGTACAATTGTGGTAAGGGAAGGCCTAACTGTTTACTATAAAACAAATACACACTTACCCTATGATGAAACACGTCTATTCCCAGGGTTGACACATGTCCATAAACAGGTGTGTAGAATATCGCTCCTTTGCCACAGTAAAACTGAAGTCTTATGGATGTTTTAAAATGTTTCCCTAGCTAAGTCTCTCCATGAGCCCAATGATAACATCTATCTTGTCCAAGCCTGTATCCTAGGCATATGACTCACAGCGGTGGCTGAATAAATATTTGTTGAGAGAATGCAAGAATGAATTAATAAAGTCTAATCAAAATTTGAGGAAAACAGAGATATAAAATGTATGGTGAGGAAATGCACAAAGAGATTAATTCTGATTATTTCTAAATGGAATGGTTTGTGTTTTCATGATCATTTTCTGCTATAGGGTGCAGTAAATATGTTCCTTTGCATTAAGTAGACAACACTAATGCACTACTTCTACAGACATTTTTTTAAAGATTTTGTTTATTTGAGAGGTAAAGTTACAGATAGTGAGAGGCAGAGACAGAGAGAAAGGTCTTCCTTCTGTCAGTTCACTCCCTGAGTGGCCACAATGGCCAGAGCTGTGCCAATCCGAAGCCAGGAGCCAAGTGCTTCTTCCTGGTCTCCCATGAGGGTGCAGGGGCCCAAACACTTGGACCATCCTCTGCTACTTTCCCAGGCCACAGCAGAGAGCTGGATTGGAAGAAGAGCAACCGGGACTAGAACCAGCGCCCATATGGGATGCTGGCACCACAGGTCGGGGATTAATCTACTGCGCCATGGCGCCGGCCCCTCTACAGCCATTTTGACAAGTGCCTGTTTGTCAACACGATGACCACATACCCTGGATCTTTCTAGAAGGTCTGTGCTCTGTGCCCTATTGCTTGCTGAGTTGGGTTCCAAGTTTGGACTGTCCCAGTCATTATCAGAGGCAGGATTCCAACTCTGACCTCCCCTGCCACGTGGCAAATTCTATCCCTGGGTTTCATGAGGGTGAGCCTGGTGTCAGCTTGCAGTTGGAGAAAAACGTGGGGAAGAGGCCACTGAGGAAAACAGCCCCACGGTCATTTTCTTCTCAGGGATGACTTATTGGTTTAGGAGAACTTCAGGGAGGGATGGTAGTGTGCTTAGCTCCAGCTCTGCATGGACAGTATTTTCAAAACACAAGAGCAAGGGTTTTATTGCTATGCTGATGTACTCCTCCACTTGCTTCTCTCTAGATATTCTGGTCAGAGCCTTGTCTGCCTGATTCATTGTTTTCTTCCCAGTACATTTAAGAACTCATATTTTAGCATGATTAAAGCTCAATGCACACACACACACACATTATTTATTTGAGGGAGTGAGGGTACAATGGGACATATCATTATGCTCTAAAAACTGTATGTATAGGGACCTGGGTAGTGGTGCAGCAGATTAAAGCCCCTGCGTGCAGTGCTGGCATCCCTGTGGGCACCGGTTCGAGTCCCAGCTGCTCCACTTCCAATTTAGCTCTCTGCTATACTCCGGGGAAACAGTAGAAGATGGTCCAAGTGCTCGGTCCCCTGCACCCACACAGGCGACCTGAGAGAAGCTCCTAGACCCATTATGACCTTTTGGGGGAGTGAACCAGAGATGGAAGACCTCTCTCTGTCTCTACCTGTCTCTGTAACTCTTTCAATAAATAAAAATAAATAGATCTGTAAAAAATTGTATATATGAAGCACAGAAATTTGTGTTCTTTAAACACATAAAAAGTGAAAAAAGAGAGATCTTCCATAGCTGGTTCACTCCCAGATGCCTGCAACAGCCAGGTGGGAGGGGATCCAGTCTATCAGCAAGACGCTGGATCGGAAATGAAGCAGTTGACAGGCTGACCCCATCAATGCATATTTGTGAATGGAAGGGAAAGAGGGGAAGGGTTGAGGAAGAAAAGAACAGGCAAGAAGGAGGAGATAAATTCAACACATCATCTCTTCGCTGCAAATCTTAACTCCAAAAGGGCCAAGATTCCCTGGAAAATAAAATCTGTTCTCTTTCCCACCATGTTCTCTCTTCAGAAGGCAGTTGGGATTCAAAATAGCAATTTTCTTGTTATATAAACATGTTATCAATTTAAATAAATACATTGTATAAAATAAATATAAATATAATGATTCACACTTAGCTTTTCTGTGTTCACACATCACTGAAAGCCAACTCTGTTAGATGATCAAAGGGGAAATGCATAGAACTATTAATTTCTTGACATTATTTTGAATCATTGGCTTTGGAAGTTACACACTTAAGTCAACTCAATTATTTCCTTGAACCTGAAATATGAGAGAGAAAATATTACCGATATTCAAAGATCATCTGAATGGTGGTGTAACAATGTGTCTATGTGAATTGTGCACCTAAAATGATTGATATGATTTTACAAAGTAAATGGGGGAGCTGGTCCTTCCCCGTCCTCCTTTCTCGCCCACAGTGTTCTCTGAAGAGCCTGCCTCAGCATGGTCCCTGAGCACTAGAAAAGGCAGGGTCCCAGACAATGCCAATGGGCAGTGAGCTTGGGTAAGAAGCCCCCTGTGCTATTCACAGTCACGAAGATGGTTTTTTTCTTTCTGCAGCCAAGCCCAGCCCATGCTGACCAGTGTGTGGGTCACTCAGGTGGGAGCACCCCAAGGGTAAGAAGAGAGAGGAAGCCTCATCTCAGATTGGAGCATGTTTGCTGAGTTAAGGGAACAGGAAGATGCAAGAGAGGCTGTAATTGGTTGGTTGTAGCCCTGGGGGAGACCACAGGTTGTGTTCCCCTGAATACAGTGGCATAGTGCACACTAGGCACACCGGGCATGTGGCCCAGGCACTAACTCTGAGTTAACTATAGTGATCACATCTCTTCCCAGTGGAACCCCTTCTGAGAGGATCTAGCATCGCAGAGGGCTGGAAGAAATATCTTTTGGGGGCCTCAGCTTTCTCATCCATAAGGCGGTGATAATCAAATCTGCCTCACCAGGTTCATGCAAAAATGGACTGTACAACTCTGTAATATACAACAGTATCTGGCACAGGGTGAGTCCCATTTACTATCTCACAACCCCTTCAAATTTTTAAGAAGAAGATCTAAAGATGGTAGAAAGATCTGCCAGTGGCTTCTTTTTGTAATCACTCCAACAATAAAGGGAAATTGTAAGGCGCTGGGACTTTTTGCTGTCCTGAGATGCTACCGTGAAGCAAACAGGCATGACGAGCAGTGACTATCTTTAACATCTCTACCTGCTTCAAAACTAGTGTTGCTAAATAAAAATCAATCTTCATTTATCTTAAAGAAAGGAATCACATGGATGAATTACCATGCATCTGGTAGTGGCTGAGTTTGAATAACTGAGGAGCTATTATAACTACTTGCTGACAACACTGTAAGGAGAGGAAAGGAATAGAGAAGTGAAGAACTAAAGGGAAGGAGGGAAAATATGGGAAAACTGAGCAAGAGAGATGGGTGAGAAAGGCAGACAGAGATAGAGAAGGGCAAGACAGCAACAGGGAGAAGGGAGGAAGGAACTCTGCAGAGGCAGGGAGCTCTAGAAGAAAAAAAAAAATCCAGGAAAAAGCAAGGTTTATTGACTAGTTGACAAAACAGACTAAAAAATCAATGGTGTTTTCTCTGACATGTTAGATAACTTCCCAGTAATGCCGGGCAGCTTGCTCAAGGAGAGGGGTCCGTGTGGCTGACAGCTCTTCTCCAGGACAAGCTGAGTTTTCTTTCTTCTTCCGTCTCCCCAGGTGGGAAGCGCTGCAGCCTGTCACCTTCCAAGAGGATGAAAGTGAACCTTCGTCACCACGCAGGGAACTTCGGGCTGGAGCTGGAGCTGGTGGAGCTGAGGGACTGGGCTTTTTCTTCTTGTTTTGTATCCAGGGGCTCTGGCAGTGATGGATTCTGTCTTCCTGGCAGCTGGAACCTGATACCAGGGATACTTTTGAAGATCATTGCCAAAACAGGCCCTGGAGAGAAGGAACTAACTGACAGTGCATCCGTAAACTTTAGTGTTGCTCACATAGCTTGTGAAGAGGAGAAGCAATGTAAATTCTTCAGTATCAACTCAGTGTTCTTATAATAGCTTCAGTTAAATGTGGGTGACCAGCAACGAGGACTTAAACTCTCATGCTCCTGGCTCTTACACGGCCATAAAAATTCAAACACTCTCACAAATTGAATGCACACAGGCTTTGATACCAACAGAATCCAAATTAATGACACTAATGTAATGTGAGCAATTAAAGATATTAATTGCCATTATGGGATTTAATAGTCGAAAACTTTAGCTTCAGGTATATTTTTACATATTAACTTTCTTAGTCTTTTGTCCTCTGTGATGATAATAACTCCCTAATAGTTACATCACACAGAATAGCATTAATATCTCCTGAACCTTCACTTGCAAATTTAGAATTGTCAGGTTCATCAGTCTTCCATTTAGAACCAAAATTCTGCAATGGAGGGAGATCAACTTTTGAGGGGGCCAGCTGACTTTCCATAAAGCTGACTTGTTCTCTTGAAGATGAGGCTAGCGTTGTGGCTTTTTGAGATCTGTATTAAATGGATGTATAGTTCTATTATTGCTGCAATCAGGAAAAGAAAAGTTTCCCTAAATGTATTTTCTTGCAAACCACTGCAAAGTTAACGCAGACAAGGATGATAACCAGGAGACACATCCAGCCATGAGATTGTGATCATCAAAATTCTTATGCAAGGCATTTGCAGCTCGCCTTCCTATATTGCTCTTTGCCGGGAGCACATTTACTTCCTATCATTCACTGGGAACACTTCCCTCTGCAATATGTGGTATTGAACGTGGGCCAGACTTAGGTAGAAACAAAAAGGAAGAGCAAGTGCAGGAATTCACCTCTGTACTTAGTATGAAGGTGATTTGCAACTTGCGTTTATTCTGGTCATCACCTGATTAGAAGTAAACCAGGTGGAGAATTCGGAGGTCTAAGCAACATATCCTGAGATGCTCACGGTGCGGTGGAGTTCAGTGTGAGAGCTCATGGTCAACAGTAGCCTTCTCGATGAGTCCACAGCCTCAGACTCGGGAACCCCTGCGCCTGGTGGTGGGGAGGCCAGGGTGACCAAAGATGCCGGCGTTGAGAGATGAGGTCTAGACTTGATAGGTTCTGCTCTCACCACCAGACTCACTGCTTTCCCTTTCCTACTGTGTTCGTTGGAAGGCTGACCTGCATGGACTATAGGTTGTCCCTTGTACGTTGCTTTTCATTTGGTTCTCGTGACGGGAGGAGCCAGCAGAGCTGCATGAGGGAGAAGAATGCAGCTACAAAACCTGATCTCCAGGCTGCCTCCTTCCCAGGCCACCAGGGCTGGTGGCAGCTCTTTCCTGGAGGCCACAGATCTTGTCAGTAATTCCCTCCCTTTTCCACTCTTACTACTGTCTCTGGCCCAAGGGTGCACACTGAACATCCTTTGTCATTTTCTCTGTCTCTTCCCAGACTTCGTAACTAGTTCCTTTTATACACTGCCCTCAAATCACCCAGTCTAAGTTCTCTCTCTCTGCTGCTGGATCTTGGATTAATAAGTGTGGCTACCTGGTCAACAAGATGTATGCATTTAAGTGTCCTCAATAAGATAATGGAACATGCACTACACTGACACACACACACACACACACACACACTCCTTGAAGGGGGGGATGGGAAGAGAAGGCACACTTACGATTAACTTAGGATGCGCTGGTCACTGAGCCATGGACTGAGTGTACGTTTCCCTTTTGTAGCCTCTTAATAACATTTGTACAGAGAATTTCTTCGTCCCATGTCACATGAACAGAAATGAGGGTTCAGGGAATGGGAGTGTCTTGCCCAGTGCAACAGAACAGGTGTTTTCTTCGCTGCATACTCAGGCTCCTCGTGGAAGCTTGAAGGGGACTCCGTCTGTGTTAATGAGATTTCAGTTTTAGCCCAATGTCAAAGGCATTGGGGGACTGGAGAATCCAGGGGCCCCTGGGAACAGATCACAACAGTCAGTTGGGCACTTCAGAATGTATGTATTGAGCTACGTGACTCTGCAAAGTAATGGAAACTTGATACAACTTGGTGAATGAAATGGAAGCTTCCGACTCTATGGCTGTTGACACTTAGGAGGAAGAAACAAAGACAGAAATGAACACAAGACATGTATCCAGAGCAAGTGATTGTGGTGGGTACACACATTCAGCGGTAGAAGAGTAGTAAGCGGACATATGTTGTGAAAATACGGGGTTATTGAAATGAACTTCAGTCCATCCATCTGGGGGAAGTAGGTGGCCTGAGTCCTGGATTCTTTTCCTTGTGATCAACAGAACACGAGAGAGTGTGTATGAGTTATTTTTTTTCTTTTATTTTTATTTTTTCTTTTATTACACGGAGCTGGTGTTTGGTTTGATGGGAGATGAGAAGACAAGACTCTTATGTATCTCCAACCCTCACGCACAAAACAGACATAGGCATGTTCTCTATTCCAAACTCTAACCTATAGGAACAAAGGGTGCTTTGAGTCAGCAAAAATTAATTTCCACTGTGGGAAAGAACAAAGGAAAGTGAAGAACAATTGAGATAAATAGACAAGTGGGTATAGTAAAAAGGGCCTTGCAATAGGGACTTCATAAGATGTGTTAACAGCTTTTACCTAAGGGCTAATTTACCCCCCAAAACTTCCACAGCTCACCTACTTTAACACTGTAAGTCAAACTAGACAGACAAATAATCAGAACGTGAGTGGTGGAAGTCAAAAGAAAAATCTGTAATTTTATGCGTTGAAGCATAAAAACCGTTTGTGGGCAGAAGACCTTGATAACCTCCAGTTCAATATCCTAGATTTCATTTTAACAACAGGAATGGGAGCCACTTCCCGCAGGTAGTTCCCAGGTGAGCTATGTCTCCTGGTGCTTCAGCCTGGCGTTGTATGTGTTTGGATTGACAGGATGGGGGAGAGGTAACGTAGCACAGGCCGTAGGGAGCCCTACATCTCCCCCCTGGATCTCTTGGGGAGATGTCTACTAGGTGGCTCTCTCAGGAATGCAGATGGAGAATATCAGTCCACAAAGGGGAGCCCTGTGGGGGCTCTCCTGTCCACGGCACCATCTGAGCTTCAGGCTGACGTCAGGTCAGTGTCGGATCTCAGCCAGGTAATGAGCTGTTGGGATGCTGCTCCCCGCTGAGCCACTAGGGACTCCACCCCACGCTGCTGTCTGATGAGAGCCCCAGGAGACACCCCGCTGGGATCCACAGGCGGAACCCTGAGTCCTGCGAAGGAACTGTTTCAAAGCGATGATTTGAAATGGACTGGAGATGTAGTGAGACCTACCAGGCTCTTCAGCAGTGGGAAGACCAAAGGTGAGCGCTGGCAGCAGTGGGCATTGCAAGTTCAAGCTGACAGAAGTCACAGTGATGGCTAAAATGAAGAGAAGAAACCAAAACCAGGAAGAAGGCGGAGTCAGTGGTCAAACCCAGCAGTGGACGCCTCGCTGTAAACATGGCTGAATTATGTCACTTCGGACTCACATGTTCGTGATGATTTGGAGTTTGGAAGAAAAATTACATTCTCATTGCCAGCATTTTCTTGGCAAATCCACGGCATTGAGGAATAACTGTAAAAATATTTTGATTGTCAAGGGTTATTGAACTATGACATAGACTTCGAGTTTAAGGAGGCAAGCTTTGATGTTCAGTAAATCTATTAGCAATTGTCGCTGAATTTCCTCAACTATCTCAAATATACAGCCTCTTCATGCCATGTAGCACTTTGTGGCATCTAACCTTCCTAGTGGCTGTTGGAGCCATGGAAACACATTCCTGATTCATGGTTCCTTTGGCAAAGACACGTCAGTCTTGACTAAGCACTAATTCCTTTTCTAGGTATCATACCAGGAAAGATGAGGACGGCACAGCTCATGCACCCAACACTTTGCTATCCACTGGGGGCTATGAAGACAAAACCAGAACTAGCATTGATTGAGAACCAATTAGCAAATCCAGGCACTGCCCTAGTTGCTTTCACATTCTTTCTTCTTCTTCTTCTTCTTTTTTTTTTTTTTCCAGGCAGAGTTAGTGAGAGAGAGAGAGAGAGAGAGAGAGATCTTCCTTCCATTGGCTCACTCCCCTAATGGCCGCTATGGCCGGCGCTGTGCCGATACTGTCTTTTCCCTGTTATGTTTCCTTAAGTAGACCTGTTTTTGTATTTTGGATTTAATTTGTACTTTTGCTGGGCCATTTTCTACATTCATCTTCTTCTGTAGTTAAGTTAGTTAAGTTCCTGTTTCTGTGTTTCTGTATGTAGCACATCCTTGAACCAGTGTTGTAGGGCTGGGTGTGAAGATAAAATTCTTTTGATTTCTGTTTGTTGTGGAAAATCCATATTTCTCCTTCATTCATAAATGAGAGTTTTGCAGGGTACAGTATTCTGGGTTGAGAGTTTTTTTTTTCTTTCAGGTCTTGTAATATATCTCGCCATGTCCTTTTTTTTTTTTTTTTTTTTTTTTTTTTGACAGGCAGAGTTAGGGAGAGAGAGAGACAGAGAGAAAGAGAAAGGTCTTCTTTTTCCATTGGTTCACCCCCTTAATGGCTGCTATGGCTGGTGTGCTGTGCCGATCCAAAGCCAGGAGCCAGGTGCTTCCTCCCAGTCTCCCATGCGGGTGCAGGGCCCAAGCACTTGGGCCTTCCCGGGCCACAGCAGAGAGCTGGACTGGAAGAGGAGCAACCGGGACAGAATCTGGCGCCCCAACCAGGACTAGAACCTGGGGTGCTGGCGCCACAGGCAGAGGATTAGCCAAGTGAGCCACGGCGCCGGCCATGTTCTTTATTATTCTTAAAAATCCCCTCCACTCCTCCACTGGACCTTATTTATTTCATTTTCAGATGAAGAAGCAGAGGGCTGAGTGAGTTACACAGCTCACGTGAGGACCTAAACCATGTGCAGCAGCGTCTGCTTTTATCAGGGACAGCTCACAACCTCCACGGGCCTCGCATGAACTTCTACTACTCATCCTGCACTTATTATACTTAATGGACCATTGTAAAATCTTCTGTAATCATTTGTGGTCCCAACCGAGTCAGAAAAATTCCTCTCCAGGATCTTTCCGTCCACAGCCAGCCCAGTTCTCCTCCTTCCTCTCGTGTCACGGGTGAGTTTGATGCCTCCTGGGACTTTTCCCAGGGTGTTTGTCATTGTTATAGCAGCCATTTTTCCGTGACTTGGGGAGAGCAATTATGAAATCAGTGTTCGCCGTGTGCGCGTTCCTTAAGTGCTCCCGAATAAGTTGACTCCCAATGAACTTAGGATTTTAATTCATTTTACCCCATTGCTGCTGTGGAAGGAGTCACATTTTTAAATGTGTGATGACATATGGCTGTTCATTATTTATACATTCTGTAGCAGACTATAAATTTTGCTGTGGACATATATCGAGGCACTGAAACCATTTTGGTTGCAAAGACATAAATCATGGTTACAGTTATTAGTCTAAATGTAACACCACCCAGGTTCTAGATCAAAACCTTTAAAATCCATTGTAATTGATGTCTGCTGCATAACTTATGTCTGATTTTATTAAAGGGGCTCATTATTGTTTATATATTTGGAGCATTAAACTCCTAGCCGGGCATCTCCATCCAGAGTAAATTATGTTGAGGTGCAGGATTGAGAGAGAATAGAAAAGTGTGTCTGGGTGCCAGGGTAAGGCAGGGTGAGCTATTTTGCAAAATGGAGAAAAAAAAAAACGGGAAAAGGAATGGGTGTTGTATTTCAACACAGTCTGACTAATTCATGCAATGATTTAGTTAATTTAGCTCCCCAAAGCCTTGTCCTCTGTACCAATTGACATTCATTTGAGACAAATAAAACAGCAGCGGAGTTGTGTCAGCTAAATTATAAATTAGCAAAAGGGTAACTGAATGAGCTGGATTCCCAGGGCTGCCACTGGACTAGGCTTTTCAAAGACCAGAAGCACTTAGCTTGATCCATACATCACGGCCCTGAGATACTCAGCAGAAGGGGGATTAAGGATTGATGACACTTCACAGGCTCATCAGAAAGCAGCAGGTTGATGAGCCAGTTCTTCTGGAAAACCTGACTGCACAGTGCTGGCACAGTGACCCAAGGGGACAGGCCACGTCAAAATGGCAGAGAGGGTGAAGAGCCAAGGCCACTTGCCCGGGAGGAGAGACAGAACTGACTAGGCAGGCAGGTGGCCAGTGAAGAAGGTGTGATGGCAGGGACTTGGGCCACAGAGCCCCGTGAACCAGGGTCCACCCCTGCCACTCCTTTCCCTATCACACAAACCCAGCCAATTTACAAAACCCGTTGCAGCCTTGCAGTCATCATCGGTAGCAAGGAGGTGATAGTGCCCATAGCCAGGATTTGCTGGAAAGTGTTTTGTTAGCATCATGAACTTTATTCAGGCAGTTTTAGGCTCATGGAAAAATCAAACAGGAAGTATAATATTCCTGCATAGCCCTCTGCTTTTGTTTCCTGTTGTTAACATCTCGCATCAGTTTATGGCATATTTGTTAGAATGGATGGAGCAATATCAAGATACTATTATTAACTAAAGTCCACAGTTGACATGGCACTTCACTTTCGCTTCATTTGTTCTGTGGGTTTTGACAAATCCAATGTCATGTATCCACCATGACGGTATCATACAGAATAATTTCACCACCCCGCTCCCTCCCTGCCCCAGGTCCCTGGTGACCACTGGTCTCTCTCCTGTCCCTCTAGTTTTGCCCTGATGCAGAGTTCTAGGGAGATTCACGTGAAGGCCTGGCAGAGCGTTCAGTCAATGGCTGCCAGCCAGCCACGCTGCAGTCATGTCAGGCCACGCTGTCTACGTGTGCATTTTGGTGCGTCACTTAGGTAAAAGGAAGATTTCAGCTTGTTGAGAAGTTAGAAGTGGCGGTGAAATTATAAGATCTCTGATTGCATTTCTCCCAGAGCAGGGCAGCAAAGAAAGTTCCAGCGAGCCCAGCCTGCCTTCCTGCCTCTCCGACTCCAGGAGAGTGCCTCCAGGCCCCGTCCTTTCCTAGGGTCTTCTGAAGCATTCCAGAGGGGACTGTAGCTGCAAGACCTCTCTCCCAGGGCCAGGGAAGTCTCTGGAGTGACGAGGGACAGCCTCACCAGGACAGCAAGAGCTGACTGCCCCGCCCCACTGCACCTGGTGATCTGGCCCCAGCTGCTTGCGCTCACACCCCTTACCCTTCCTGTGCCTGTGCAAGGTGTGGGGACCCAGAGCTTATACCCAGCAAGGGCATAAGAAGAGACCGGACAGGGTAGCCCGTCAGCTGGTTTCAGGGTCAGGTACAGGAGGTGCTTCTGTGTTCTGGTCATGTCTCCCTGGCCTGTCTCTAAGCGTCCGGAGTGTCCACTGTGAAGAGCAGTGCCTATGCACTCCAGCACCTGGCTCTGCCTCCAGGTTTGCCCCTGTTCATCCCTCAAGCTGGGTGGCCTGGAATTGTAGAGGCGTGGATGGCCCTGGGTAATCCTTTTAATCAATGAGGGATGGGTGTTGATGGCAAATGCCTCTGCCTCCTGTCTTGATTCGGAGGCAAATCCAGTGCACTCCTGAAAGTCTGCAGCAGGTCTGAGCTGCAGCTGCCACAGATGTGCCCATGTGTCGGAGACACAGCCCCTCCCTCTGTGCACCCTCCTGCCTCTCACTTTCCTGCTTCTGCCCTACTGCTTCCGGGGACCTTCTCTGCGAGGGAGAGCTGCCCCTGTCTCGTCTCAGGCCCTGCCTGGCCGGTGGGGCTGCAGGCAGGCAATGGGCAGAAGGTAACAGGAGGAGGATGCTGGAAATTTAGCTAATGAGTGAAAATGCAGTTTCCAATGACAATTACAAAACAGCGGCGAACACGGCCAGGTTGTTTCCTGAGTGCCAGCTATTGTACATGGATTGCATCGCTTAATCTTCATCGAACTGTACAAGGTAAAAAGTATTCAAGCAGCTGTGTTACAGAGAAGGCCATGCAGGGCCAGAGACATTAGAAGACTCGCCTGTCTTCAAATACTAACTCAGAGTGGTCAGCAGCAAAGCTAAGGTGATCCCACTCCAGAGAGCTTCCCTTGTGTGTGTGTGTGCAATATGCAAACTTTAAAGGACATTTTTTTTTTGACAGGCTGAGTGGACAGTGAGAGAGAGAGACAGAGAAAAAGGTCTTCCTTTTCCGTTGGTTCACCCTTCAATGGCCGCCACGGCCGGCGCACCGCGCTGATCTGAAGCCAGGAGCCAGGTGCTTCTCCTGGTCTCCCATGGGGTGCAGGGCCCAAGCACTTGGGCCATCCTCCACTGCACTCCCGGGCCACAGCAGAGAGCTGGCCTGGAAGAGGAGCAACCGGGACAGAATCCGGCGCCCTGACCGGGACTAGAACCTGGGGTGCCAGTGCCACAAGTGGAGGATTAGCTTATTGAGCCATGGTGCCGGCCAAAGGACATTTTTAAATAGAGATAAAATCATGACTGACATTTAGATAGAAGAGGAATTGTGTGTGTCCAGGACTTTATGTATCTTGATAATTAATGAGGAAGCCAGTAAGATATTTACCTCAAAACACCATATCTTCATAGGCAATCAAAAATGTTGAAGTGAGTTTGCAGATAGACCCAACCACGGCAGCAAAATTGGCCCACATCATAGGACAAAAATCAATTGCCTTCCACTGGGCACAATTTGTTTGCTTTTCTTTGGGTATGAATCATTTTTAGCATCAATTTTCTCCCACTTATAGGATTGTAAAAAAGACCATGAAAGACGTTTCCCAGAAGAGTGGACACCCAGTTATCTCCCTGGTCCGAATCATAGACTCACACTCATTTTGTTGACAAAATATATGCATTGCACAAGGGCATGACTTCTATGATGGCAATGATAATGGAATACAACAGGGGTTGGCAAACTTCCTTCCTGAAGGATCAGATAGTAAATATTCTAAGCTTAGTGGGCCGTGGCGTGTGTACCATCAGTATTCAACTCTGCTCTTGTATCTCAGAAGTAGTCATAGACAGTAAAGTATAAGCCATCATGGCTGGGTTCCAGCATGAGGGAACTTCAAAAAGTCTGTGGAAAATAGAATAGAAAATAAGTTTATCTTGGTGCAAAATATTTTTGAAACCCACGCATACAAGGAGTGTTTAAAAAGTTCATGGGTAATGTATATTACTTAAAAAAAGAAAGGATTTCAAAATGTCTTGCACTGAGATAAACTTCAGCTTTGATTTCATTTTCCAAAACCTTTTGAACTATCGTGTGTAACTTAATTCACCAAACTAGGTAGCTAGCTTGCAGGGAGCTAGCCTGGCTACTGTTTTCTGACACCCCTGGAATAGAGTATTATGAGATGTATGGAAACATTGGCCAAGATTTTTTCCCAGACAGGATGCTAAATTCATTTCAGAGTTACTGATTGGCCACCAAGAATGTCTGATGTGTATAATAGGTTATAAAGACAAAATCCACCAGTGCCGCAGCTCACAAGACTAATCCTCTGCCTTGCGGCGCCGCCACACCGGGTTCTAGTCCCGGTCGGGGCGCCGGATTCTGTCCCAGTTGCTCCTCTTCCAGGCCAGCTCTCTGCTGCGGCCAGGGAGTGCAGTGGAGGATGGCCCAAGTGCTTAGGCCCTGCACCCCATGGGAGACCAGGAGAAGCACCTGGCTCCTGCCATCGGATCAGCATGGTGCGCCGGCCGCAGCGCGCCGGCCACGGCAGCCATTGGAGGGTGAACCAACGGCAAAGGAAGACCTTTCTTTCTGTCTCTCTCTCACTGTCCACTCTGCCTGTAAAAAAAAAAAAAAAAAAAAAAAAAAAAAAAAAAGACCACTTATAAACTACGATGGTACATTTCTTTACCATTGAAAGCCTGCCTTCTAAAATCCAAGTCATCGAATATGTTGAGCAAATCGAGGTTTGTCTGACTGTGTGGAGGATCCAATGTTCTTCCTGAAAATAAAGCCCATAAAGGCTGGCCCAACCATGCAGACCTGTGCAGTCTAACTGAAAGAAGCGAGGGACTGTGCCCTAAGCATGGGGAAGGTCTTGTAGCTTTGTTGGAGAGAGAGGAATGTGGGGAGTGGGGAGAAAGAGCAATGCATCTCACTGATACCTGTGGCCCTGTGGACGTGAAGATACTGGCCTGTTCACTTGTTCTTTCTTTCCCCAATGTTCATTGCTTTTATGATCCCAGTTTTGCAGTGTTTAAGGCCACACTGAAGCAGCGTTTATTCCAGAGCCCACCTCTTGGAACAACTCTATCCCTCTCAGACCTCTATGTTCGCTTTGCACCTCCACCACCCATTCATGCACCCACCAGTTCTTTCACTGAATGTTGCCTGTTTTCTAGTGAATGGGACGCCGCAGTCACAAACTAAACCCTTCTCCTACAGATCCCTGCCTTCAAGGAGTTTTCATTCCAAGAGAAGCAGTCAAATAAAATGAATCAATAAAATATACATTTTGACCTTGGTTTATAAATACCAGAGTGCGGCCTGCTTCTCCCACTTCAGCATAAACTCACACTGTGGCAACAGCAGCCTTGTTGTATGGTGCCCAGAGCACCTAACTCATGAGTCGCACACATCAGAGTTCCCTTGTCTGCTTCCTCCTCAACGTACTTCTCAGATTGGAAAAGCGCGAACCTGAAATTACAGTTGCATTCACCGTTTAGGCTGCAGGTGCACACACAGCCAGCAGTGACTCAACCAATCCTGTCCTGTTTACCCACTGGAGTCGCAGGGGTATTAGACTTGTCCATGGAGAAGTCGATTCATTTGGCCTCTCCCCAGCTCTCAGCTTTGGCGAAAGGGAAATGCGAAGGCCGTGTTTCCAGCTGCTCTTCTCTTATTCCTTTATTCTCTGTTGATCTCTTTGCAAACTCCATGGATACAAAACAAAGCTCTTCGGCCCTCTTGTCTCAGAGCTGAGCATTCATTACCAAGTGGCACTGGGGAGACATTTGTGGGTTTACAGACAAAAGGAAAGTGTGTGCACATGGAGGCAGGGTTGCTGGGAACTTTCTTTGCTTCCCCAACAAGACCTGTGAAGCTCCCATGCCAGCAGGCTTCCTGCAAGTGTGCGCTTTCTGCCTGACCATCGCTGTCCCTCTGCACCCGAGTAGGTGCCCACTGCTGTCCCCTCAGCGGCTGCGCTTGTTTGTCATTTGTTTAATTCTTCTTATGTTTTGTAATCTGCCTGGTCTGTCAGTCAGATGGTGTTAAACTGCACAGGCTTTTGTCTCCCTCTCTCTGCGGCTGTATTTATTTACTGGGGTTATCATGGTGAACTGTATGTTCCTTGAGTTAAGGCACTTTTGAAAGAACAATTTTAAACCAGGAAAAAAAATCCACAGAATAATTCTCTTTTCCATGGTAAGCTCTTTGGTAAAATGACAGTATCCTGTATAACTGGGGGCATGGTGATCACTTCATCTTTATCTTGGAAGCTCCTCTGGCGAAAGCGATTTTTATATTGAAAAAGGGAGGATTTCCTTTGAAAAATCGACATGGAGGGTGAGCTTTCTGGAAATCACTTTCCCATTGAGGAATGTGAGCTTGCATTCATTCGAGACTGTGGTTTTACTGTTTCAGAAAGCCCTTTTAGTAAGACAGAAAGGGGATGGAGACAAGAAAAGAGAGAAAGGCGAGGGAGGAGTGAGGGGAGAGGAGGACGCTGGAGGAGGAGAAGCATGTGCAGAAAGGAGACAGGAGTGAGGGGAAGCAGGTGTGTTCAGCCCCTCGTGTTGCTTCCCTGTCTAGATAATCAGGACTAATTCGTCGCTTTTGTGTTTCATGATCTGGAAGACAACAACCTTTCCTACGCTGGAGATTCTATGTCTGGATGAATAACATTAAACGAAGCCTCTAGTTATTGCTATAAATGTCACTAAACTCTCAGAAATGCAATTTGCTAAAAATTGAAGCTTATTTGTAGTTGACAACCAGAAAGTATCAATGTAGCAGCTATGTGCTAGAGTTGAGAAAGTTGTGGCGTCAACCAGGACTGGGGTATCAACTGCTAGAACAGTTAAACACCACCGAGGGACCCAAACCTAGCTCCCAAAAGGGAGACCTCAAATACCACTGAGGGTAGATACAGTATCAATCTGTTTACAGGGATAGCTAGGGACACGGGTAGAGGTGTTGCATTTGTATAAACAGGGTGGAAGGCAGTACTGCACTTCATAAAAGAGATATCAAGTTCAAGAGGCATTCTGATTTCTGAAAAAATTTGTGCAGATAAAGGTGCTTCTCATTTTTAATTCATTCAGCATCTGTTAATGGAGCATTTCCTGTGTGAAAAGCATTGTTGTCATTACTGGGAATAGAGTGGTCAACAAAATACCCCTGGAGATTGCAGTCTGTGGGGAGATGAGAACTGAACACCAATGTAACATATAGGTTGGAAGGCAATTTCAGATGTTGTTACAAAGAGAATGACAAATCACAGGAATGTGATGGCAAATGTGGGAGACTTCACATATAGTCCTGAGGCAAGGTCACCCTGAATGGTTGTTTCTGGACCATGGTCTAAAGTATGGGATGGAACAAGTCACAGGTGCACCAACGAGAGAGCACTACAGACCCAGAACAGAAAACACGCTGAGTCCGAGGGATGGGTTCAATAAACAAAATAAGGCTACAACGGCCTGGGAAGTGGACAAACAGAAGTAGAGTAGAAGATGCAGGAGGTGAGGCTAAGGAGTGAGAGCTGGAGCTCACTCAGAGCTCTGTAAGTTGAGAGATGGAGGTGGGACCTTATTCCAAGTGTCCAGACATGGATCTGTGAACACTGCAATAGTGGGTGCATAGCAAGTCTAGAAGACTTCCCAAGCTCTCTCCTCTTTGCATGACCTTAGAAACTCATAGTTCATCTTAGGTTCTCAGTGTTCACGTTTGCCAAGTGATAGAGTTAAACGTGATTGTGAGATGCATCCCATGTTGATGCTTAATGCCTGCTTCTCTGAGATCATGCAGCCAACAGGTGCTCAGCTTCGGCACAGGCTGTAAGTACTTAGTTTGTCTTTATTCAACCAAATACGGAGCCCATGAGCTGGAGGGCAGAGGGCCTTGGACTTGCCAGAAGACATGAGAGGAGACCATGTGAGCTCGGGATCCACCCATAGGGTTGTTCTGTGATCCCAGCGTGGCCCCAGCCGTGAGTTCTAAAGCACAGGTGTCGCGAGAGTAACCTGGAGAGTGCGTAGCCTCATCACTTGCTGCTTGCTAGGGAATATGCCACTTGCTTCTCTGATATTTTTCATCTGAGCAAGTACCAAAAAATCACAACAGGACTCGCCCTTCCCATCAGGCCGGGGCTTAGGCAGAATTTCCTACAGACTCCTTCACAAGCCCACCCTCATACTCACCAGAGTTTGATGTCACTGAAGTTGGGATGAAAGGGAAAGAAGGGGCCGGTTGCCTTTGGAGCCCATGTCTCTGCAGTCAGGCAGTATAATTGAAAGCGTGCCCCTTTCTTGTCCAGGGGGCCAGCTAGAATTCTCAGCAGGAACGTGGCTCCGGTTCTCAGCATTTTCTGTAGACAGGTTTGAGGCGTGTTGGCCGTGGGAGCTACTCTCCCTGTCGCTGACTGCTGCCATTTCCATGTCTTCTGAAGAGCGTCATTTCAGACAAAGCTTAGAGAGGTGAAGACGCAACACAGAGGGTGGGAGAATGCGGGACTCCTGCCCTCTCTGAGACAGTGGCAGCACAAGGTAGCACGGAGAGAAAACCAGACAAGAGGCGACAGACCAGCACCCTCGCCTTGGTTCTGACACCACATAGTCGGTGTTTCTCACTTAGCACCTGAGCGTCAGTGTCGTTGTCCATAAAGTGTTTCTAGGCTTCACTGCCTTCAACCACACAAGGAATGTTTCAGAGGTCAGAAGAGAGAATGTATGCAGAAATACTTCCTGAATACTGAACTAGTCTATGAAATAAATTGAGACCCTGTGTGTTTGGTGTAGCAGTTAGGATGCCTTTGAGGGTGCCCACATCCTATATTTGAATGCCTGGACTCGAGTCCTAACCCACTTCTGATTCCAACTTCCTGCTGATGGGCACCCTGGGAGACAGCAGGTAATGACTCAGGTAACACCTGCGTGAGACACCTGTACTGTGTTGCTCGTGCCTGGCTCCAGCCTGACTCGGCTCCAACTGTTGTGAGCATTTGGGGAGTGAACCAGCGGATAGACGCTCTCTGCCTATCACACTGTCTCTGTCTGTCTACCACCTTCTCTCTGTCTTGAATAAGTATTGGTTCACAGCTGCATACAATACAGTCACAGGACGAAAGCAAGAGGTTATAAATCCTTTGCAAGTGAGGCTGTGTTGGGAAATCCAAAGCTCTACTATTGATTCCAGCAATAGGACTACCACGGTTTGAATATTTGATTTTCTCACTGGACAACTGTTTGGCTAAAGGAGGCCGAGGGAGATATGAACAGGTGGAAGGATGAGGCTTTCATATCCTCCTCAGGTGATCGCTTAGACAGTGAAGAGCTGAAGAGCGAAGAATGTGGACAAACTCCTGAACCTACCCTCAGTCCTCAGTGGCTCTTGATGTCCCGTTTCCCAGGGACTTCGTCTTCCCTTGAGAGGTCAGTTCCCACCTCTGTCCTTGTCGCAGGGCTCTTGTTCCTCAATACTACAAGTATGTAAGGGTTGTGGAAGGGGCAGGACAAGTAGGGAACATGTGGAGATTCCAACATGTCTGCGTGTTCTCCACATTACAGAGGAAAACACACAGTGCAGTGAAGGTGGAATACCTGTGAGGGATGGGCAGTTAACTGTTCCAGTCAGAGAGGCAGATGAGAAATGGCTTCTGTTTTCACTCTCATTGTCTGCACCCCAAACAAGAAACAACTTGGTGGTAACGTGGTAGGATCACAGGATAGGACAGTGGGGTTGCTTGTGTCCTTGCCAGTATCTCAAGGCTTAACTGGTCCCTTTCTTTCTTTTTTTTTTTTATAGTCTTTTTTTTTAACTTTTATTTAATGAATATATATTTCCAAAGTACAGCTTATGGATTACAATGGCTTCCCCCCACAATGACTTCCCTCCTACCCGCAACCCTCCCCTTTCCCATTCTCTCTCCCCTTCCATTCATATCATGATTCATTTTCGATTTTCTATATATACAGAAGGTCAGTTTAGTATACATTAAGTAAAGATTTCAACAGTTTGCACCCCCATAGAAACACAAAGTGAAATATACTGTTTGAGTACTCGTTATAGCATTAAGTCTCAATGTACAGCACATTAAGGACAGAGATCCTACATGAGGAGTAAGTGCACAGTGACTCCTGTTATTGACTTTACAAATTGACACTCCTGTTTATGGCATCAGTAATCTCCCTATGCTCCAGTCATGAGTTTCCAAGGCTATGCAAGCCTTTTGAGTTCTCCGACTCTTATCTTATTTAGACAAGGTCATAGTCAAAGTGGAAGTTCTCTCCTCCCTTGAGAGAAGGGAGGAGACTTGTTCTTTCCACTGGGATCTCACTCTCTCACTCACAGAGATCTTTCATTTAGGGTTTTTTTTTTTTTTCTTTTTTTTGCCAGAGTGTCTTGGCTTTCCATGCCTGAAATACTCTCATGGGCTTTTCAGCCGGATCCGAATGCCTTTAGGGCTGATTCTGAGGCCAGAGTGCTGTTTAGGACATCCGCCATTCTATGAGTCTGCTGTGTATCTCGCTTCCCATGTTTGATCGCCCTCCCCTTTTTTATTCTATCGGTTAGTATTAGCAGGCACTAGACTTGTTTATGTGATCCCTTTGACTCTTAGTCCTTTCATTATGATCAACTGTGAACTGAAATTTATCACTTGGACTAGTGAGATGGCATTGGTACATGCCACCTTGATGGGATTGAATTGGAATCCCCTGGTATGTTTCTAATTCTACCATTTGGGGCAAGTCAGCTTGAGTATGTCCCAAATTGTACATCTCTTCCCTCTCTTATTCCCACTCTTATGTTTAACAGAGATCACATTTCAGTTAAATTTCAACACTTAAGAATAACTGTGTATTAATTACAGATTTAAACCAGTAGTATTAAGTAGAACAGACAAAAAAAATACTAAGAGGGATAACGTATTAAGTTGTTCATTAACAGTCAGGGGTATGCTGATCAAATCACCGTTTCTCATAGTGTCCATTTCACTTCATCAGGTTTCCTTTTTGGTGTTCAGTCAGTTGTCACCGATCAGGGAGAACATATGATATTTGTCCCTTTGGGACTGGCTTATTTCACTCAGCATGCTGTGTTCCAGATTCCTCCGTTTTGTTGCAAATGACTGGATTTCATTGTTTTTTACTGCGGTATAGTATTCTAAAGAGTACATATCCCATAATTTCTTTATCCTTAACTGGTCCCTTTCAAAATAACTTTTTATTTTATTTTTTAAAGATTTATTTATTTATTTGAAAGGCAGAGACACAGAGATACAGAGGTAGAGAGAGAGAGAGAGAGGTCTTCCATCCACTGGGTCACTTCCCGAATGGCTGCAATGTTTGGAGCTGAGCTGATCCGGAGCCAGGAGCCAGGAGCTTCTTCTGGGTCTCCCAGGTCCAGGGGCCCAAGGACTTGGGTCATCTTTCACTGATTTCCCAGGCCACAGCAGAGACTCAATTGGAAGAGGAGCAACTGGTACTCGAACTGGCACCCATATGGGACGTTGGCACTGTAGGCAGCAGCTTTACACACTAAATCATGGCACTAGCCCCTGAAATAATTTTTCAGATGTGTAAGGTGCGGAGCCAGCACTGTGTGGTAGCAGTTCCTGCTTCCCATATGGGCGCTGGTCCGTGTCCTGGCTGTTCTACTTCTGACCCAGCTCCCTGCTAATGTGCCTGGGAAGTAGCAGAAGATGACCCAAGTGCTTGGGCCCCTGCACCATGTAGGAGACCTGGAAGAAACTCCTGGCTTAGGCCTGGCCCAGCCCCAGTCATCGTAGACATTTGGGGAGTGAACAAGCAATGGAAGACCTCTCTTTCCCTGTCTCTACCCCTCTCTGAACTCTGCCTTTCAAATAAATAAAATAAATCTTTTTAAAAATGTGTAAGGTGACTTGCTACCTCCAAACAGAACCAAAATTCCTGGGGACAGGGCTGGGAATCTACCTTTTCCACAAGCACCCTGGTGATCCTCATGTACCTAAATGTCCCAGGGACACAGGCTTATCCTGGTCCTTTTCTCCCATAGAGTGTTTCTGATTAGAAAGAGGGGAAGCAGACGTGGGTCATTTCCCCTTGTCTCAAGTTCAAATTCCCCAACAGAATGGATGCAGTTCGTGAGCCCTCAGTGTGTCCATGGCTACTGTCTTCATCGGTTGCTGGAGCTTTCAAGGCCAGTTTGCTTTGCTGGGCTGGTGGAGTCACATGGCTGCATCGCCTGTGCAGTGTGTCGCCTGCACCTACAACGCGCGTTTCAAGGGAGAAACACCCTGGAATGGAGCTGGAGACACAGGTTAGCCCTGTGTGTTTGATGTGAAAATGACCAGCCCATGTGCCCTTGGCGTGTGGATATTTCAAACTGAGATGCGCGTGAATTGCAAAACACAGGCTGAATTTCAGACACCCCCCCCCAACAAAGAGTATAAAAGATCTCATTAATTGTTGTATTGAAATGATAATATTGTGGATATATTGAGTTCAGTAAAATATATTATCAAGATTAATTTAAAATGTTTCTGTTCCCTTTATAAATGTGGCTCCTAGAAAATTAAAAATTACATAAAAGAGTACTTCAAAAGGCCCATAGAAAATGGAATAAAAAGATACATTGATTTTGGTGAAAAACGTTTTTGAAATCTCTGCAGTTTTTTCACACTATGCATTTTCCATGAACCTTTTGAAAACCCCTTGTATGCATGGATTTCAAACTCTTCTGCACCAAAACTTATCTTTTAGTTCCATTTTTCTAGAAAAATGTTTAAGTCCCCTCATACATGCTTCACATTGTATTGCCACTGTGAGTTCTGAGCCTTTTATTTAAAATATTTATTTATTTATTTGAAAGGCAGAGTTACAGAGATGGAAGGAGTGAGATCCACAGAATCTTCCATCTGCTGGTTCACTCCTCAAATGGCCACAATGGCCAGCGCTGGGCCAGGCCAAAGACAGGAGCCAGGAACTTCATCCAGGTCCCCCATGTGGATGCAGGGGCCCAAGAACTTGGGCCATCTTCTGCTGTCTTCCTAGGCCATTAGCAAGGAGCTTATTCAGAAGTGGAGCAGCAGGACTCAAACTGGTACCCATATGGGATGCTGGCGTTGTAGGCAGTGGCTCTACCTGCTATGCCACAACAGTGGCCCCTTGTCGCTCCCCCTCTGTGTGGAGGAGCGACACTGAACCCTGCCTAGGTTTACCTATCCGAGTCACGGCACCATTATGTCGCTCCCCGTCTTCATGGAGGAACGACACAGGACCCTGCGCTGTTCTTTTGTCTGCTCGGCCCTCCCCAGGTTTGCTGCTGGTTCTTCCCGGGTTGGCTACTGTCCCTTCCACCTCCATGGAAGGGCGGTTCCCCCTGCCACTTTCCCCACTTCCGCGGGGGAGCGGCACACCGCCGACCGGCTCTCTCGGGGGCTGCACAGGTGTTCCTTCAGATAGATGTTCCCCTTAGATGTTCCTGGTGCATGTTGTCTCTCTCCTCCTTTATAGTCCTCTTCCACCAATCCCAACTCTGCTACCCACACGCCGAGTACGCTGCTCTCCTCCAATCAGGAGCAGGTCCCACAGTTTATTGGTTGAACTGGAGGCAGCTGTGTAGAAGCTGTTTCCTCCTCTCCCAGCGCCATATTGTGGGAGAGCAGATGCATAGAATAAGTCTTAATTCCAGTAACTTAGCCTAGTCTCAGTTGCTCCCCACAGCCCCTAAACTCTTTTATTGAATATTTACAGAATATATAACTATACAATGCTGAGTGATTAATATCGGGTCTACATTTATATATTCTACAACATCTCACCCTACACCGACACCACACAGACGTAAATGGTGCTCACGATCAGCATTCAAGATCAATGCCTTTGGAGTTCTCCAAGTCTTCCTCTTAAATAAGACCACATATTGGGTTTGGGATGCAATGACTTCCCAGTACCAATGAAGGACGTCTCAGATTTTGCCTTAGGGAGATGACACATGGCTAGCATGACACTTGCTGCTTGTGGATTACAGAACAAAGGGTATTGATTTTGAAGGGGCTAAGAGACTGTTCTGAATTCAAGGGTCATCGGTGATCAGCTTTTGGAGGTAAAGTGTTTGCTTTGAATAATGAGGGTATCAATCATTTTTATTCAGACCTTGTGTTCCAAATTTGGTCTACAGCCTTCATACACTCCCAAGAAAGCTTATTATTATATAGAGTCCAAGAAACTGGGATGCTTATGTAAACCCAAATTCCCCAGCCTAACTCAGAAGTCAGAGCAAGATGTTCCGTTTTAAGTAAATACCAGAGTTGAAACAGTAGCTGTGCTACTGCCCCGAGCCCCAGGCAGTGGTGAGACGGAGAATACTCCTTCCTTCTCTGCCCCCTGGTCCTGCTTGTTTTCCTTTGAAGAATAATTAAGATTTAATGGCATATTTTCACAGTTTTTTGTCTGCCTGCTTTCTGACTGCCTACTGTGCAGAATGCTTGCGTTTGATCCCGGTCATTACAAGAACTGTACAGTAATTGCCTATCTGGTGACTCGTTAATGGAGGTCCCCAGAGAGTGGAGTTGCTGCTCTTTTGAAGTTCATCTTGTTTACTGTTGGCCCTTCTGGTTTAATCTATATCATCAGAGAGCTTCGCTCAATCATTGGCAGCCCAATCTCTTCTCATTGGAACACAGGCACTGGGCAAATACGTTGTTGCTTCCTTTTCCTTTCTTTCATTTCTCCCCTCTTCTTTTCCTTCTTCTTCCTTTAAAATTTTCTTCTTGACCCTACCTACAAGGACTCACCTTGGTCAAGCCTAAGGCTCATTTGCACCACGGATGCTGCAGACCACTTGGAAAACAGCCCGATAGGTCACAGGTGAGAGAACAACCAATCGGGTGGATCTTTAAACAGATTATTCTCCATTTAGAGCTCATCTTGTGGGCTCCCCATAGGGAGTGCATCCTCCCCCAAGCCCTTCTGGGATCCTCCAAACCCAGCTCTGCCTGGTTGATTTGACCATCCACTGACTGCCTTTGTAACACTTCTCACAAGTCACTTTGGTCATTTATGCGACTTCTATCACTGGAAACACAGAGACCCCGCACAGTCAAGTGTTATATCCTCATTCCTCAACCCTAGTGTTTGATAAGGCTTCCTAGCACATAGTATATGGACATAACACATTCATAGAAAATTTGGACATTCTCCAGGTCATGCTAAATTTACTCTGTCATTCCCAAAGGCAGAAAATGTAATACTTCAGGTGCACCTTGCTCTGTGGTGTTTTACTTTGTTGTACTCTGCAGATACCGAAGATTTTTACAAATCAAAGATTTGTGGTAAACTTGCAGTGAGCAAGTCTATCAACAACATTTTTCCAACAGCTCACATGATCACTAGCATTGTTTAGCAATAAACTATTTTAATTAAATTATGTACTTAGCTTTTCCAGTCAAAATGCTGTTGCTCACTTCATAGGCTACAGTGCAGTATGTATTTAACTTTCACATGCATAGGAAAACTAAAAGAAAGTGTAGATTGCTTTAATACATACTTTGAAAATGAACTTATGCTATCAGAGATATGCCTATTAATGTTAGGTTCCCATTCCCTTTTTTTTTTTTTTTTTAACTCCTTCTTTCAGAAGATATGGAAACAGAGGAAAGTTCTAAAATAGGAGTTTGGATGTCAAAAGGGTAGGAGACCTTGTTGTTTCCAGGGTTAGCGCAGGCAGAGTTCATGAGCCTGGTGGCGACGTGGAGACGGGTGGCCAGGACGCCTGGAAAGGCGTTCAGCACCATGGCTGAGGACAGCGGCCCCCTTAACACAGCAGCGCTTTAAAACCACAGACCTAAGCAGAGCGCATCAGTCTTCCCTAGTTCACTATCTGAATACTGGAACAGCAAACTTCACACCCAGTTCACACGTGGAGATATCAGTACACAATCAGAGATGAAGAGAGAGACAAGTGACGTTGGAGCTACGGGATCCAGATAGGAAAGAACTTAATTTTAACTCAGGACTTAATCATTATATGAAAGCATAACTTTTTCCTCAACTGTTTTGATCTGTTTATTTCTAACACCATCTCACTGCCTAGAGCTACACACAATGTCAATAGTATCACAGTCCCAGTGCATAAGCATGACAATTCCAAGTTGGAAAACAGGCGTCATCAATGCATTTCAATTTCAACTGAAAATAATTGTCTCGATAATAGTTCAGTCCCCCCAGTAATAGGATTCTCTTTCCTAAGCCAGGCCGTGTGGTAAACACGTTCCACGCGTTCCCTGATTTAATCACCACCACACTGTCACAAGAAATAACTACTCTTGTTATTATTTTGTTCTCCTTTAATGTGAGAAAGCAAGGTTAAGAGTGATAACAAGGTATTTGTCAATTTGGTGGCTGAGATTCAAATGTAGGTTTCTCTGCAAAGCTCTCCAAGGTTAGAAGATATTTGCAATAATAAAATGGTTGCATGCGATTTTTTAAAGAGATTTATTCATTTACTTGAGAGGCAGAGTTACAGAGAGAGGGAGAGACAGAGAGGTACCTCATCCATTGGTTCACTCCCCCAAATGGCCACAATGGCTGGAGCTGGGCCCATCTGAAGCCAGTAGCCAGGAACCTCCTCCAGGTCTCCCATGTGGGTGCACTGGCCTAAGTACCCAGGCCATCTTTTACTGCTTTCCCAGGCCACCAGCAGGGAGCTGGATCAGAAGGGAGCAGCCGGACCACATGGGATGCCGGCGCTGCAGGCAGATACTCAACCTACTAAGCCAAAGCACCAACCCTGGTTGCATGTATTTTATTGCTTACTATGCGGCATGATTGAGGAACCATATCTAAAGTTAAAGATCATGAGGTAATGCACATCAAATGTGAATGCTGTACCATTTTAATCTTTTTGATTAGCATCCTAATCTTCGTAGGTGGGTGGGAATTGACATTGCATTTTGCAGACAGGGCAAAGCAACTCTCAAAAGTGCAGTGCACCCGGGGTCAAATAACTGATAAGTGGCAGAATTCAAATGCGTGTCCTCTTCCCTTTGGCTCCAAAGCTCACTCCAGTTCATCCGAGGTGAATGGTTATCCCGAGATAAACTCACTTTACATACTTGGGTAACTTCTCTCAGGAATATTCACATCACCAAGAACCCCAAGTCCAATTTAGAAAACCTTATTAGTGTAATAAGGCTTCAGTCCCATCAGCATAATTGGCAGGCACCTCAATCACGTGTAGTCTAATTACTCTGCACTGGATTCCTCATTACTCGGGTTTGAGGGGAGAGAAGGAAATGGCTGTCAGGGAGTGCCGTGTAGCCCGAGACCTCCCTGTGAGGCCAACCGCGCCTGCCCGGGATCACGCGAGCTTTGGGAAGCAGGACGAGGCTACCACTGTACATTCATCGTCCTTATCCCAGCAGAGGGACAAAGCAGTCAGTGGGAGCCAACATGCGAATTGCACTGAGCCTTGGAAGTCCACAGCACTGCTCGTCCTGCCCGGGCGCAGTCCTTCTAGAAGTCACTTTCCTTTGGATGAACGTGGCTCTTTGTTTCACTCTTTAACATTAAAAATAACAAATGCACATCTGATGCTGCATGCTTTCTAAGCGGAATCTTCTTTTTTCTTGTTATTGGTAAAATATCGTCTTTTCTACCTTCAAAATGAATACACCATTTCCTACTATTTCCCTGGGGGAAGCTTCCAGAAATAGAAATGACAACTCACAGACTATGCACATTTTAAAGTTTTCGACCCACGTTGCTGAATGAGCTATGATGTACCAGTCTTCAGTCCTGTGAATTTCCTTTGTTTTTGACAGTTTTTCTGGGTCATCCGTTGGGTAGGGAAAAATCTGACTTAAAAATCTACCTTTTACAGGTATGTGTTGTTTCACCCCGAGCAAGTCATTGAGAGGTTATAAACATTTGCAAAATGGCACTCACAAAGAATGCACCTGCTGTGGCTCTGGTGAGGGCAGAGTAGATAATGCAAGGTTCTGGTGAGGGCTTAGTAAGCACCAGTGAAAGTACACACGTTGTAAGTTCCTGTAACACCTGCGTGATGTCTCCTAACAGCCTATGAGCAAGGTCAGAGGGAAAAGACCCACAGATCTAGGCAGGCTTCCTGGGAGGGGTGACATCCTAACAGAATAGGTTCCATTCATTTCGAAACTTTGGTGATTCCCAATTATAGTTCTCCAGCCCCGCCCTAGCTCAGTCAGATTCTTGCCTCCTTATCAGGATCATTCAGGCAATGCCTTAGCATTAAAAAGGCATCAACTCTCAGAATACAATTCATCATGTTTCACATTCAGCCAGTCAGCACCAAGCCCAAGATTTCTACACACTGATCCTCACCACAACACAGGGTTCCCATTTTATAAACCATTTCTTGATTTTAAGACAGAACCTTTAAAGGAAATGTCACCACAGCTTGTGAGTGAGACAGTCTGGCGTTAGAATCCACTTAATAGTGTGCGCACATCCAAGAGAGCTATTATGTCTCTCTTTCCTCCAGACCAAGCTTCTAAAAGGATTTTCTCTAAAAGCACCGTTATGAACTCAATTCAACTAGTTCCAAATGTATGCACCCCTGGGACTCTACCAAAACCAAGTTATTCCAGCTCATTTCAACTCACAACTTGTTATATCAGCCAGTGGGGAGGTGTAATTGTTCGACGCCAGCCATTTTCAAGGAAATCAATATTGGCTGATAGACTAATCTCTCAATTTGTCTTACTTCAATCTTGAAAGAAAAGGAAAAGGAGAATGAAATCTACTCATTTCGGGCAGACACAAGCTCCAGAATGATCATAATAGATTAGATGCGTCCCTTTGGCAGTGCCTTCATGCCGTGTGTGGGTGATCCTGTGGTCATCTCTGTAGTATCCGTCTCACACGCCCAGTGCTTCCACTTTTACTCTGACTCAGCCTTAACAGGGAGCAAGTTGAGGGTGTTGGAAGAGATTTGCACATAAGGTCATAAACATCGGATTCTGTCCACAGTGCTACTGCTGGGAGTCTACATAAGGTACATGCTGTCTCTGGGATGATTCTCATTGTTTATAATGAAAAGGTATTGAGAGGGAGGGAGGGAAGGAAGGAATTATGTTTATTTCTGTTTGTATAAAAGTGCATCAGAGGTGGATAAATCAAGACAGGTAGAGCGGCTGAGACCTGAGCTGTTTGTATCTTGGTTGCTCCACCACCCGTGGCATAAAGGCTTCCTGGTACCAGAGGGCTGCCTCAGGCCCAGCCATCACAACTGGCTTCCAGTCAGTAAGAAGAAAAATGTGTGTGCTCCTCCAGGCTAAAGAGATTTTCTAGAAGATCTGCAAGGAACACGTCTACTCAAAGCCCTTTGGTTAGAATTTTATCATGAGTCCCATTTAACTACAAGGGAGGTTAAAAAACAGTAAATTTTTAGTCTGAGAAATGATGTGCTTAGCCAAAAATGAGAATTCTGCGTCTGAGAAAGAAGGGGATGTTGAAAAATAAAAAAAATAAGAAAATAAAAAAAGAAGGGGATGATGGATGTTGGAGAGTGTTCAGTGGTCTCTGTCTCAGAGTACCAGACTATGGGTGACCAAGAAGTTGGAGCAGAAGCAGAATCCAACGTGCCAGCAATGAATGTGGAGCCATTTATTCTTTCCAGTCCAAGAAGGAGCCACAGAGGAATCATGCTTGCCCCTCCTCTCTCCTGTTTCTGAGTCTGGTTTTGAGTAGCAGCAACGCAGGTCCCAAGCTTGAGTCTCTGCCGAGCCCTCCCTCACAGTTTCTCCTAATTCCGTACACAAATGCCCACGTTCAATGAAGCGGAGCTGGACAGAAACACCAGAAAACAGGGATACAGTAGTGCCTCTCAGAAAGGTCTCTCTTCCCTCTAATTGTTTTTTTGAAAATATTCTAGCGTCTTACCACCAATTTTCTGTGCATAAAGTACCTTAAAAGATGAGCATTTCTGATCCTCCTTACAGCATGAATCCGCAAGGTCCGGTTGGCAGCCAACACAGCCTAGAGCTCATGCATTTACCGAGTGAAAAAATGAGGAGCAACCCAACCTGGAACAATGAAAGTCTCACTTATGGGCCCCATGGTGGAGAAAATGCCGGCCAGTTTGCCCCACGCCGCTCTTGCTGTGTCTCCAATTTTGTGAGGTCACCCTCGTAGAGGGGACAGAACTGTGTGGATCAGAAGCTACGACTGGGACAGTTAAGTGACTGGACCACAGTGAAGACCCCTCCCACGCACGCAGCAGGGGCAGTGTGGGCAAACTCCACGAAGCCAGCTCCTGCTGCTCTGGTCTGGTGTTAGATCCTCAGCACAGGAGTGAGTGTCCCGTGACGTGATCGAAGGCTGTTGCCTGATTGAATGAAGGAGGCAGTGAATGGATCACTCCAAACCTTAGACGCCTCCCCTGTGCCCATCCCCCGTGTGATCAACGCAGTGTTCTCCCTGCTGGAAGTACTTGGCAAACCCAAAGGTGATAAAACCCAGGAAGGAGCCGGTCCCCACAGCGCTGCAGAATTGGAAACCACATCTTATTGTTGCACAATGGCCCTGGTCCCATTTCCCACATCACAGAGAATGCCGTCTGAAGGAGATGGAGTCATTCCACACGAAGACTTCACAGGAGGAAGAAAAAAATGTTGTTTTGATTCACCACTCTTTTTTTTTGTCATCTCAAACACAATAATGCACGTTTTCATCAGAAGCTAAATGATAGTGCTTACAGTATTTAATATCTGAATTCAATTATGGTTTTGAAGGCTTATTACCATAGTAAAAGGAAAAGTATTTCAGAGAATTTGCAAAGGCAACAGGGCACAACTGTTGGGGGAAAAGTCCACACTGTTAACAAAACTGTGTACGCACATAAAAGACAGTGAGTCCCCAGCATAGAGAACCAGAGGAACACACACACACAGAGCAGGAAACACAAGCCGAGAAACACGCAGGGATGAGACTAGAAAGGTCGACAGCCTCGATCGTGTTCCTGCAGCAGCGTAGCTCCTGCTCCATCATCTCTCCACACTCACAGAGGAATAGAAGTGCACCCTCATCTTACATCAGATGCACACATCGATTCAACACGGGCTAAAGGTTTAAGTGCAAGAACAGAAACTCTAGAACTCCGAGAAGAAAACATGGGGAGAAAGCTTCATGACATTGATGGCATTGATCTTGGCAATGAATTCATGGCTGTAGCACCCACATCACAGACAACAAAGCAAAAACCAGTGCGACTACCTCCAAAGTAAAAAGCCTCTGCCTCGCCCAGCAGACAGCAGAGTAAAAGAAAACTGAAGGGATAGGAGAAGATGTTTGCAACTATATACCACGAAGGGGTTAAGTTTCAAAATATACAACGGTCTCACCACAATAGTAAATAACCAAAAATCCAGTTTATAGATGGGCAGAAGACTTGAACAGACATTGCTACAAATGGCCAAGGTGTACATGAAAAGAATATTCAACATCACTAATCATTATGGAAATGGAAAACCCACAAGAAGACATCACTTCACACCCGGTAGGGTGGCAGCCTTAAAAAAGAGAGAGCAAGTGTTGGTGAGGATGTGGAGAAATTGGAACACTCGTGGGAATGAAAAAACTGCAGCTTCTATGGAGAACAGTATGACGTCTTCTCAAAACATTAAGCATAGAGCCTACCACATTACCCAGAAGTTTCAGTTTGGCCAGAAGAATTGAAAGCAGTGTCTTGAAGAAGTATTTGTGCAATGTGTTCCTAATGCTGTTATTTACAGCAGCTAACACACAAGAGCAACCTGTGTCCATCCATGAAGAATGCAACAGCTGACTGTGATGTGTGCAAATGGCTGCATCCGACTCTACTTTCTAAGAGGAAGGAGATCCCAACGCAGGCGGTGACACAGACGAACCTTCAGTGAAAGACGTTGGTCACTCTTAGGTTGCTGTCACGTTTTAGACTGTGAACAATGCTGCTAGGAACATGTGTGCACAAGGGTGTGAGCTTACAGGAGGCAGCTAAAGGCGTCAAACTCGGAGAAGTGGAGAGCAGACTGGAGGATGCCAGGAATAAGGATGAGGAAGAACTGAAGAATAGTTGTTCAGTGGGTAGAAGACTTCATTTATGCAAGATGAGTAAGATCCAGAGATCTGATGTATGATGGTGTGCATGTAGTCGACAGGGCTGGATCATACACTTCAACCATTCAGAGCTTACGTCTCATATCAACAGTCTGTGCTACAAGAAACTAAGAATAATAAAAAAGCGATTGCCTCCAATCCCTTTCCATGTCTTAGCTGGAGTCATTTGCCAAGGAGCAAATCTGATTCTTTCTTCCATCTGTCTAAACCTCTGCAATATGTTTCCCTCTGCCCATGGGACAAAGGCTAAAAACCTGTAGACTAACTTCCATGGGCCAAATCTAGGACAGTTTGAGCATTGATACAACCAATGATAAAATGCATCATGTCATTAAATAAAAATGTTTGTGAATGAGTTCCTGAGAAGAGCGAGCTTCCCCTTACCTTATATTGCCAAATAATTAATATCAGAAGAATGGTAGACTTAGAAAATCACCAGTAGATGTGAAAATTGCAGTGAAAGGGATGAAGGGCAGGGTATTCACATAGTCCCAATTTTTCTTCTAGTTGCTTCCTCATTACCAAGGGTGCAGGGTAGCTTTGCAAGGCTACTCCAGCACACACCAGCTTAACTACGGAGTCAAAGCTAACATCCGCAATACTACAACAAACTGCTGTTGTATACACTACCCTGAGGATGCCTTTATAGTGAATCCATGGTGTTCTGCCAAATAAAATCAATTAATGCATGGCCACTGTTGTGAGAAACTGGAGGGAGGGGGTGTTCTAGGGAACAGTTGGGCAGTGTTCTCCCAAAGTGTGAAGATCCAGAAAGACTGAGAGAGGCTGAGTAAGTGCCCCAGTGTGAAGGAGGCTGAGGCGCCATCCTGGACCACACGCGACCTGGAAACAGTGCTGCAGGGAACGGAGCTCTGGTTAGCTCAGCATGTGAACGTGGGTTGCCATGAAAGACTGGTGTGTGCCTAACTTAAATGTCTTGTTTTTGACCATGAAGTTGAGTGTCTGGGAAGAATATCCTCGTATCCTTGCTGAGGGACTCGGGGCACGTTAATCCAGGTGATTTAGGAAGAAATAAGGTACTTCAAACAGTCCGGAAGAATGGAATTAAAACACAAGCTTATTTGGGCACAGAAAAATTTTGAAACCCATGCAATTTTCTGTAATACGAGTTTTCTATGAGTGTTTTCAAGATCACTCACATGCATAGATTTCAAGATTTTTTATACCTAAAAATTTATCTTTGAATTCCATTTCCATGAACTTTTAGGAAACTCCTCATATGTATATGTATGTGTAAAACATAAAATATATTTATATGTGATAACATAATATATGTCCTGTATAGGTAAGTTGTGTATATTTGCATATGTATGTATATGTATGTGTGTATAAACGCATGCACATACACACACTGCCACACATGGAGAAAGTAGCGTAAATAGAACAAACGCAACAATTCAGAAAGGAGATACTTGCTCTGAAAGTGAAAAACTCGGATCAGGACTAGTCTTTCTTAAAACTCTTCTTTAAGTCTGACATAGTATGAAAAGGTGAAATTTGAACATCTTTTCATTTGATTATTTATAGCCCTTGTCTATTTTCCTATGGAACTATGGTCATCTTACTTTTTATTGGTTGAACTCTGTTTACAGGACCATTAAGCCGTTGACTATAATGTAAATTAAGAATAAGTTATCTCTTGGGGCTGGCACTGCAGCACACTAGATTAATCCTCTGCCTGCAGCACCGGCATCCCATATGGGTACCGGTTCTAGTCCCGGCTGCTCTTCTTCCAGTCCAGCTCTCTGCTATGGCCTGGAATGGCAGTAGAGGATGGCCCAAGTGTTTGGGCCCCTGCACCCGCATGGAAGACCAGGAAGAAGCACCTGGCTCCTGGCTTTGGATCGGCATAGCTCCAACAGTTGCAGCCATCTGGGGAGTGGGCCAACGGTGAGAGGACCTTTCTCTCTGTCTCTCACTGTCTGTAACTCTACCTGTCAAATAAATTAATAAAAAAAAGAAGAAGTTATCTCAAAGACTAAATATTAATTAGGAAAAAAACCCACAACTTCCTGAAAATCCCAAGGTAAGGTCCTATAAAAGCTGGTGACACCTGCCTTGCCGCTTCCACCTTTGGCTGCTCCTCACTCTCAAATCCAGACGTCCCACGCTCATCAGGCAGGATCCTGCCGCCAGACTCTTCCCAACCACACTCCTCCTCCTGCTGCCTTCCCTCTCCCACCCTCATCTCTGCCAGTCGAGGCCCTGGGGAGGTAGAGAACCTGTCTGGATGCTTGTCCGGCCCTCCTGGGAGGCATTCTCTGCCCCGAGCCTGGGTTGTCTAATACCATTTTGTCTCTCGGTCCATTTTTGCTGAGGAAAATGCACTACTTGAAGGGTTGCCAAAGCTTTAAAAATATTATTTATCCTTACCACAATGAATGTTTATTCTTTATGAAACATTTGGAAAGCACAGGAAAAGAAATAAGCCAAAATTGTTTCATTCAGTGATGGTTACTGGTAATGTTTTCTTTTGTCTTCTTCCTGTTGAGACAAACAGATACACACACACACACACACACGAGAGAGAGAGAGAGAGAGAGAGCCTGCCTAATATCATGTTTTATGAACAGTGTCATTTTGCATTCTGTTCCTTTTTTTTTTAAAGATTTATTTGAAAAACAGAGTGATGGCGGTGGGGAGGGGGAGGGAAAGGGAGGAGGAGGAGAAGAAGAAAAATGGAGTGAGTTCTTCCATCTGCTGGCACCTTATCCTAATGGCTACAGTGGACTCTCACCCTTGGACCATCGTCCACTGCCTTCACATGTGCAGTAGCAGGAAGCTGGATCAGAAGTGGAGTAATCAGGACTTGAACTGATGAGGGAACCCCAGGCGGCAACCCAGTCTGCTATGCCACAATGCCAGACACTACATAGTGTGTGATTCCATTTATAATTACGTTGAGGAAAGGCAAATTATAAACAGAAAGGGAATTCTGGATTGCATGGGGATAGCAACAATGATGAAGTGGAAATGGGTTTGAGAGTCTTTTTAGGGTGATGGGAGTGTTATAAATTTGTACGACTCTGTAAAGTCACTTTGAAAGTCTACTGAATAGTACAGTTAAGTACATTTTAAGTTATATAAATAACACTGCAATGAAGCTGTTTGAATGACAGAGAAAGTCCTGGCCTGGGCCCTGGCCGCGTGCAGCACTACTGTTCCGACTCGCTTTCTTCAAGTCTTCTCAGATTTTCCCTGCCACCCCACACGAGCCCCTACCTCCGCATAACTATTTGCAGTCGTTCCTGGGCACCAATGACCGACCTGTCTCGTGACGTGGCTTGTTGTGGATATCGTATAATTTAGCTTTTGGAATCCACATTTTAATACCTCCCTCAAACAAAGTCAATTCCCTCAGGAGAGGGATAATCTCGTTTATTGCCATCCCCTCATCATTGTGGCAAGTAGCTTTCATCTTGGCCCCAGGCACAAAATCCAAATTCCAATATTTATTAATGAATTATTAACTTCAGCCTAAAAAAAAATTTCTTGCCAACTGTGATTTCTGATTGAGAAACGGAAGTCGTAACAGGCAAGGGTGAATACATTTCTGAGAACAGAGCCACATAAAAGCAAGATCGATGTGAAGACGCTGCTGAGTCAGGTTCAGCGTGGCTAATTAATCCACACTGCCATGATCATTGCAAGCACATCTGAATTTTAGATTATTTTTATCACAGCAAAGAAGCGTTTGCCCAAGCCAGCCTTTTATTGCTAAGCATTTAGCAAAAACAGATATTAAAGGAATTAGAGGAAAAAATTAAAGCTACTGTATGGTCTTTTTTTTTTTCTTATGACAAATTGATGTCTTTGAAACAAACCAAAGAGTAGCATTTTCTGTAAGAACAACTCTTAAGTCAATTAAATTAATTGATGTGTGTGTTAAGATCAGCCAATGAGTTCACTGTCTTTCATCTAAACAGAAAAAAGAAGTTGGAGCAGCTTTGTAGAATCGGATGTGAAGGTTGCTTTGAGCTCATTAAGTGCTGCTCAACCTTTTAATGGTAGTTTAAGGCAAACAAGAAAATGCTTCAGAATTTTGCTGTTTTGTCCTACGGTGGAGGGAAGATGGGCGTCAACCGGACATCTGTGTTTTACTCTATCACATTTTCACTCCTTGTTGGTGAGAGCACCTGTCTCACTATAGGAGCCACCCCCTGACCTGCTCTTCCTTGTTTAGGTAGAACTGAGCCCACCCATGGGACCTGGGCCCACCCACACAGTGAGCACCCACAGCCCTGTCCAGGCACAGGTTAGAGTGCACCCAGCCAAGCCAGGGCAAGTGGATTCTGGCACTCGGTGTGTAATTATCATGAAAGAAATCTGCTTTCCTTTCTCTGTCTTTTTGTTTACTTTATATTTAAAAAAAATTTAAATTTATTTGAGAGAGAGAGAGAGAAAGAATGAGCCCCCTTTGGTCCACTCCCCAAATGCCCACAGCAACTGGGGTGGGTTGGGCCAAAGCCAGGGCCTGAGCATGCAATCCCAGTCTCCTGAGGCCATGGCTGGAACTCAATGACTTCAGCCATTGCCTGCTGACTCCCAAGGCCTGCACTGGTGAGAAGCTGGGGTCAGGAACCAAACCTAGGGAACTCCTGTGCAGATCGCGGGCATTTGAACTGCAAGCTGAATCCCACTTCTACTTTCTATTTTAAAAGAAACTTCTTTTGAAAAATAGAGAAAAGTTGGATATTGCAAGTATGCAGTGGTTGTCTGGATATCCTTCAAAGAGATGTATAATTGTTAATATTTTAATGCTTTAATATTCTTGCTGTTTGGCAGTCCCTGTCACTCTGGGAATTTGTACACATGTACATAACTGTGCACATGTGTGTATGAATGCGTGTATGTGTGTATGAATGCATGTATACACGTGTGGAAGAATATATGTAGGAGTGTATGCATGTCTTTTTTTTTTTTTTTGACAGGCAGAGTGGACAGTGAGAGAGAGAGACAGAGAGAAAGGTCTTCCTTTGCCGTTGGTTCACCCTCCAATGGCTGCCGCGGCTGGCGCGCTGCTGCCGGCGCACCGTGCTGATCCAAAGGCAGGAGCCAGGTGCTTATCCTGGTCTCCCATGGGGTGCAGGGCCAAGCACTTGGGCCATCCTCCACTGCACTCCCTGGCCACAGCAGAGAGCTGGCCTGGAAGAGGGGCAACGAGGACAGAATCCGGCACCCCGACCGGGACTAGAACCTGGTGTGCTGGCACCGCAAGGCGGAGGATTAGCCTAGTGAGCCGCGGCGCCGGCCATGCATGTCTTTTTTTTTTTTTTTTTTTTTTTTTTGATAGGCAGAGTGGACAGTGAGAGAGAGAGACAGAGAGAGAAAGGTCTTCCTTTTGCCGTTGGTTCACCCTCCAATGGCCGCCGCTGCAGCCGGCGCACCGCGCTGATCCGATGGCAGGAGCCAGGATCCAGGTGCTTTTCCTGGTCTCCCATGGGGTGCAGGGCCCAAGCACCTGGGCCATCCTCCACTGCACTCCCTGGCCATAGCAGAGAGCTGGCCTGGAAGAGGGGCAACCGGGACAGAATCCGGTGCCCCGACCGGGACTAGAACCCGGTGTGCCGGCGCCGCAAGGTGGAGGATTAGCCTATTGAGCCACGGCGCCGGCTATGCATGTCTTTTTATACATACATACGTTCTGCATTATTTCAGGATGTCACAGCGATGATGGCCCTTGACAACAAAATACTTCGCCATGCTAAGAACAGACATTCTCTTTCATAGTCGTAACAGGAGTATCAGATTCTAGAATGTTAATGTTGATACAATGTCATCACCTACACTAGAGTGCATATTTAAAGTTAGCGAATCTTCCTAACGGCATCCTTTGTAGCATTTCGAGTCCAGGTTCCTAGGCAGGATCACTCTTTGCCTAGCTGCCAGCTCTGCTTAGTCTGCTTTCTTCAAAAAACAGTTCCCAGCCTTTCCTGCCTTTCGCGGCATTGAGAGCGGATGAAAACTGCCGAGTTGTTCTGTAGTGTCCCTCAGTTTCGGTTTGCCTGATTTCCTGCTCATTTTGAAATCCGAGTCATCTATCTTTGTATAAGAATCCTGTACGCATCGCCAGAAAAGAAGCCCCCTCTTTCCGAGGGCAGGTGTCACTTCAAGCTACTGGTCGTCATCTTTGTCCCTGCTGGGAAAGTCTTGCCTTCTGGAGGGCAGCAGAGAGGAAGATAAAGCCACATCACCAAGACCATGGATCCTGGGGATGTCCTTGTAGGACATGGAAGTTCTAACTGTAGCACTAGTTCTTTGATACACCTGTTTTTTTTTTTTTTCCAGCCAATGCATGTTGGATTAAATTCAAGTTTTTGTGGGTCAATATATTAGGTAGTTAGATGTGTTCCTTTGTAGCTGGAAGAGGACTAATGCTATCAGATCAGAACAGGAAAGAAGCACGTAAAAGGAGGATAGAGGAGAAGGAAGGAAGGAAAAAGAAAGGTAGACGGAAGGAAGGAAGGAGACAGGAAAGAAGGGAATTGCAACCGCCAGGGGCTGCTGCGACTTGGCCCGGACTTGGCCTCCTTTGCCTGAGTGTTTCCAGGGCCCTCACTCAAATGTATTCATAAACTAGTGACTCCCTCCTTCTGTGGTGACCTCCTGGTTCATTGTGCAGCCACCCCATGGCCAGCGCTGCCTCCTGAGGCTGCCAGGGCTCACGACCCTCCTCCTCCACAAAGACACTGCTACTTCCACACGGGGCCTCCTCCCAGGGGAGGGCAGGGCACTTGCCTGCTGCAGCCCAGCCTGGGGATTCAGAGAGGAAATCCGTTGCAAAAAAGCATCAGAACCACTGAGACTCTTCTTGTGTTGTGAAAGGCAAGCTGTTTCTCTGGGATCCCTGTATTCGGTAACTGACCTCTTCCTGTGCTGACGAAGGCGGGGTCCTCTCAGTCCATTGATCCTTCCCAGATACAAGAGAAAGCTCTTACCCATGCAAACTGGGGCTCCCTCATCTTTCACATCCCAGGCCTCTGGGAGAGTTGCTTCCCAAGATCCTCAGTGCTGGGAATAGCCCTTTACTCTGAGCAAATCACAGTCATGAGCCACCTGCACAATATGCCGTATGGATTTTTAGCCACTACAATGTGTGATCCACTTCAGTCCTTAACACCAATGCAGGTTCCTTCCAAAGCCTTAGCACTGAGATCTCACAGGTTTGGGGCCACTCTTATATGTATGACCCAAACTTTAACAAAGAAATAAAAGAGCAAAAAAAAAAATGACTGAGGGTCCAGTGTTGTGGTTCAGTGGATTAAGCTGCTGCCTGTGACATTGCATCCTATGTCAGAGCGCTGGTTCCCGTCCTGGCTGCCCCGCTTCTAATCCAAATTCCTGTTAACGTGCCTGGGAAGGTGGCAGATGATGCATCAAGTCCTTGGGCCCCTACCACCGTCATGGGAGATCTGGATGGAATTCTTGGCTCCCTGTTCCAGTCTGACCCAACACCAGCTGTTGAGAGCATTTGATGAGTGAACTAGCAAATGGAAGATCTCTTTGACTCACTCTCTCTCCCTGCCCCCCTTCTGTCACTCTGCCTTTCAAATAAATAAATTTTTAAAAAAATGAAAGAAAAAGATGTTTAGAACTTTGAGGCTGCAGAGAAATTGGTTTTCATGAAAATGTCATCAGAATGAGGTCTATGAAATGGGTGTCAGAATGAATTGGCAGATTCGCCCAATAGTGTGGGAAGATAGTGGGAGTTTTATTTTAAAAATGTTTTCAGAAAACACTAAAGATTGTTTCTCCACTGGAGAAGGTTGGGGCAGCAAGTATAGAAGTATAAACCATAGAGCGTTTTCAGCGTCTCATCTACCAAGTGACTCAGATAAGCTATGGCTAAGATCCTTTGTTCCCCAGCTAAGCAGAACTTTATGGAGTAGCTTTCATTGCGTGCTACCCTAAAGCTAGCTGGGTTGCTGCAATCCATGGCCAAGAAGACCCCCTCGCCCTGTAGCCATGTTGCTGCCAAAGGTTGTCCCCTAAAATCAAGCTATTTGGGTGCAAAATCGCAAACCTGGCTGGCTTGATTTTTTATTCTCTCTTTTTTATACCTTTTTTTTTTGCTTCTCCTCTGACATTTCCCAAGCACAGGACTGTGTCTTCCTGCTGTTAAAAGGTAGCTATGACCTTCATTAGCTCCTGCGTGTGACCTGACAGTGCTCACTCCAGCCACAGCGGATGGGTGTTCCTACGGTGATTCAGTGTGTTTACAAAACGAAAGAGAAGGTGAAGGAGGAATCCCAGCATGTGCTCACCCTCCCAGAGGATGTGGGAGACAAGGCCTCGGGAGAAGGTGCATCCATAATGGGTGTCAGGGGCATGCTGGCCAGAAGTCCTTTCCAATGCTTTTCAAAATAGCACTTGTACTGTCTACAAAAACTCTTCGTAAACCAATTTTCACCTCCTAGAAGATAGCACAGTGTCTGCCTTGTATGTCTTCCTCTCTCCCTAGTAAGGATATTCCTATCTTGCCTGGTCCAGAGTCTTGATGCTGGCATCAATAAGTAACCCAAACAAACAACAGCAAATATCACAACATGTCAAAATGCTATTGATGAGGCTGGCATTGTGGCATAGTGGATACAACCACCCCCTTCAATCCTGGCATCCCATATGGGCTTCAATTCATGTCCCAGCTGCTCCACTTCCAATCCAGCTCCCTGCTAATTGTTTGGGAAAAGCAATGGAAGATGGCCCAAGTGCTTGGGCCCCTACTACCCACATGGGAAACCTGGAAGAAGCTCCTGGCTCCTGACTTTGGCCTGGCCCAGTCTTGGCCATTGTGGCCATCTGGGGAGTGAGCTACCAGATGGAAGATCACTCTCTGTCACTCCTCCTCTCCTTGTAATTCTGACTTTCAAATTAATACATTTTAAAGAAACCACTTTGGCTTCCTGCAAAGCCAGCATCTTATATGGGCACCAGTTCAAGTCCTGGCTGATCCATTTCCAATCCATCTCTCTGCTCTGACGTAGGAAAGCAGTAGAAGATGGCCCAAGTCCTTGGGCCCCTACACGCACTTGTGAGACCCAGAGGCAGCTCCTGGCTTTGGATTGGCCCAACTCCAGCCATCGTGGCTTTTTTGGGGAGTGAACCAGCGGGTGGAAGACCTCTCTCTCTCTCTGCCTCTGTCTCTCTGTAACTCTGCCTTTTAAATAAATAAATAAATAAATAAATCTGTTTCTTTAAAAAAAAAACACACTAGTGATGCTTTTTTTGTTTGTCTGTGTTTGTCCACTCGGAACAACAAGTCACCAGTTGTCCTAGTCTATGTGTGCCCCTACAGAAAAACACCCCGGACAGGGTCATTTATATAGAGCAGAAATTTATGGAGAATAGAGAAGTGCTTGTACTTCTGGAGGGCAGAACACCCAAGAGCAAAGCAGTGGCACTGGCGCCTGGTGAGGGCGCTCTTTGCCTTGTTGCCAGATCCCGCGGGGCAAGAGAACAAGAAAGTGCTCTCTTTGCTCCCAGGCCCTTTCCGAGGGTGCTGGTCGCACTCAGTGCCCCGCCACCTCCCCAAGGCCACGCCTCTGAATGTCTGTGCCTCAGGGCTGGTGTTTGCACCTGAGTTCAGGAGAGGACACCATCACCGAAACCACAACAACAATGAACAAAACACAGTTTCCTGAGTACCCGAGAATACTTCACAAAGTAGATCCAAGCATGTTGACCTGGGTGCTGGCCACCAAGATTTTCTCATGAAGCCTGTTCGCTTTTGCATCGGGGACCTTTACAGTAAGCGTCTGTCTCCTCGTTTCACTCCGCAAGCCCATCAGAAGCCACAAATCAGAAGAAAAATGGGAGTTTTCTGGACATTGATGATAACAGGAAGTGAAATCGGGTGCTGGACTTACAGTAAGGAAAGGATGAGCAGAAACCATCACAAAATAAGCAGGTGCAGTGCTTCACAAAGCTGAGACTGTGTGGGGACGTTGAATGCAAGGACAAACCTCCCTACTCACCTGAGTCAATATCGGTGCATCCTCATTTCATATTCATGAAATCATGTGCCAGACATCTGAATCATCAAAGAAAACTTAGGCTGAGTTGGACCAGCTTTGCTTACGAAAGCGGGGGAGATGGGGGATGAAGTGTTTATTTGCTTCTACAAAACCACAACATATGGGAAGCAGGATACACAGCAGACTCATAGAAAGGCAGATGCCATAAACAGCACTCTGGCCTCAGAATCAGCCCTTAAGGCATTTGGATCTGGCTAAAAAGCCCGTGAGAGTTTTGCACGCGTGGAAAGCCAAAACACTGTGGCAAAAAGAATGACCTAAATGAAAGATCTCTGTGAGTGAGATCCCAGTGGAAAGAACGGGCCATCAGAGAATGAGGTACCTTTCTCTGGAGGGAGCAGAGAACTTCCACTTTGATTATGGCCCTGTCTAAACAAGGTCCGAGTTTGTGAACTCAAGAGGCTTCCATAGAAGCCTTGGCATCTCATGACAAGAACCTCAGGACCTCATAAATAAGAGTGTCAACTGTTAAATCAACAACAGGAGTCACTGTGAACTTACTCCCCCCAAGTAGGATCTCTGCCCTTAATGTGTTGTACTATGTGAATTAATGGTAAAACTAGTCTTCCAACTGTACTTTATACTTTGTGTGTCTGTGTGGGTACAAACTGTTGAAATCTTTACTTGGTATATACTAAGTTGGTCTTCTGTATATAAAGATAATTAAAAATGAATCTTAATGAAGAATTGAATGGGAGAGGGAGTAGGAGATGGGATGGTTTGTGGGTGGGAGGGTAGTTATGGGGGAAAAAACCACTATAATCCAAAAGTTGTATTTTAAAAATTTAACTTATTAAATAAAACTTTTCTAAAAAAAAACACAACACGAAAAGCTAACATAAGAGCAAATAGCTTGCGCGTTTAAAGGACCCAGATTTAAGTTGTTTGGGACCTCGTTTTTGTAGGATGCTTTGCTCTGTGTGGTCTCCTGAGTATTCAGGGCGGGAGAGGCTGGAAGTGGCTAGGTGGTGTCATGGTGGGGGAGGACAGAAGCCTGCCCCTAGAGGTACCAAAGATTTGTTGCAAACCTCAGACAGTTTGCAAGCCTTCTCCTGCTATTGAGGCCTCTTCACCTTTAAATTGAAAGCTTCTGAAATTGAAATTGAAAAAAAAAATTACCCATCCTGGCACCAGCTGCCCACTGGGGCACATTTGCCAGAGCTACCGTGACTGTCAAATTTATTCTGGACCAGAACTGCTAAGGACATCAAAGGGAAGATTTGTCGGCCCTGCCCATCCTGGAGAGATGGGTCCAAGGAGCCAGTGCCCGAGCATTGATCCAGGCAAGCGTGTCGGCTCTGAGCCCGGCAGTGTTTGTCAAGCCTCCTTTTCAGCCATCTCTGGCTAATGAGTTTTTAAGGCAAGCTGCCTTGAGGCCTGTTCTCAACTCCATTAATTTCATTTGGAATCCTCTAGAGACCTCTCTCAGACTGACTGGTCAGAGTTTTAGGGTCTGGTATACCATGGAAACACCAGAAGAAGTCAGAGAAATAACAAATCTCAATCTTTGGGTCTCAGTTTCCCTCCCTGTCTTTCTCCCATAACCCCCCCACCATTCCAAACATTGTACATTATCAGCATGAAACACATGCTGAGAAAACATCTCACAGTTGTTTTTTTTGTTTGTTTTGTTTGTTTGTTTGTTTTGACAGGCAGAGTGGACAGTGAGAGAGAGAGAGAGAAAGGTCTACCTTTGTCATTGGTTCACCCTCCAATGGCTGCCATGGCCAGCGTGCTGCGGCCGGTGCACCGTGCTGATCCGATGGCAGGAGCCAGGTGCTTCTCCTGGTCTCCCATGGGGTGCAGGGCCCAAGCACCTGGGCCATCCTCCACTGCCTTCCCGGGCCACAGCAGAGAGCTGGCCTGGAAGAGGTGCAACCGGGACAGAATCCGGTGCCCCGACCGGGACTAGAACCCGGTGCGCCGGCGCCACAAGGCGGAGGATTAGACTACTGAGCCATGGTGCCGGCCACATCTCACAGTTTTTAAGAGAATCGCTAGAAGAGAGAGGCTGCCACTGACCACTGGAATCCTCTGTGTCTTCATCATATTGGTGCTGTGTCGTTTAATATGAAAATAAAGCTACCTACACAGAGTTGGCACTCACTGTCTACAGCTTCTGCATCTGCAGATTGAACCATCCATGGACTGGAAGTATCTGAAGCCTGGGCGTTGTGGCACAGTGCGTTAATCTGCCACTTGGGATGCCGACGTCCCACACTGGACCTCCTGGATCGAGTCCCTGTTACTGTTTCCTGCTGATGTGCCTACGAGCCAGTGTATGGTGGTCTGAGGACTGGATTCCTGCCACCCATGCAGGAGACCTGGCTAGAGTTCTGGGCTTCTGGCTTCAACCTGGACTAATGCTGGGTTTTGTGGGCACGTTGGGAGTGAACCAGTGGATGAAAGCTCTTTCTCTTTCTGTCTCTCTTTTGTCACTCCGCCCTTCAAATAAATAAATCATTAAGCCGGTGCCTCGGCTCACTAGGCTAATCCTCCGCCTGTGGTGCCGGCACACCGGGTTCTGGTCCCGGTCAGGGCACCGGATTCTGTCCTGGTTGCCCCTCTTCCAGGCCAGCTCTCTGCTGTGGCCAGGGAGTGCAGTGGAGGATGGCCTAAGTGCTTGGGCCCTGCACCCCATGGGAGACCAGGAGAAGCACCTGGCTCCTGCCTTCGGATCAGCGCGGTGCGCCGGCCACAGCGCGCCGGCTGCGGCGGCCATTGGAGGGTGAACCAACGGCAAAGGAAGACCTTTCTCTCTGTTTGTCTCTCTCACTGTCCACTCTGCCTGTCAAAAAAAAAAAAAACATAAATAAATCTTTAAAATTTGAAGAAAAAGCTGTCTGTATTGAACACATCTAGTCTTTGTTTTGTTGTCATTATTTCCTAAAAAATAGAGTATAGTGATTTTCACAGCGTGTCCTTTGTGTTAGGCATTACAAGTAATCTGCAGATGATTGAAAATATTCAGGAGAATGTGAGAAGGTTACATTGCAAATAATGGGTCATTCTAGTTAAGGAACATGAGCAATCTCAGGTTGTTGTTGTTTTAAATTTTTTTAAAAAAATTTATTTGAAAGGCAGAATTATAGAGAAGCAGAGGCAGAGAGAGAGGGAGAGGTCTTCTGTCTGCTGGTTCACTCTGCAAATGGCTACAACAGCCAAGAGCAGAGCTGATCCAAAGCCAGGAGCCAGGAGCTTCTTCTGGGCCTCCCACATGGGTGCAGGGGCCCAAGCACTTGGGCCATCTTCCTCTGCTTTCCCAGGCCACAGCAGAGATCGGTTCAGAAGACAAACAGCTGGGTCTTGAACCAGGCTCTGTAGGTGGTGGTTTTACCCACTCTGCCACAGAGCTGGCCCCACTCAGGTCTTAGTATCTTCTGGGGGTCCTGGAGCTAACCCCCTGTCTAAATTGAGGGGTGACTATACTACCCTGATTTTGACAGATGATAAAGAAGAAACTTTCCTTAACAAAGCAACATTAGTGACAATGTTTTATCAATGATAATATGATAAGGTGGACTATGGTGATCTTTTACATTTTCTTTCTAGTTTATTTGAAAGGCAGAGTGACAGCGAGAAGGGGAGGGAAGTAAGAGGAGGGGGTAGGAGGGGGAGGGGAGGGAGAGGGAGAGGGAGAGGGAGAGGGAGAGGGAGAGGGAGAGGGAGAGGGAGAGGGAGAGGGAGAGGGAGAGGATATTCATCCATTGGTTCAGTACCCAAATGGCCACCACAGCCAGGTCTGGGCCAGGCTGAAGCCAGGAAACTGGGACTCTATCAGTCTCCCACACGGGTGGCAGGCCCTGTCCTGCTGCTTTGCCAGGCCAGTTTGCAGGGAGCTGGGCTGGAATCTGAGCAGTCAGGATCCATCTGGCACTCCTATATGGGGTGCTGGTGTTGCAAGCAGCGGCTTAACCCGCTGTGCCACGACACCTGCCCCAGTGAAGATCATTTGCTGAGTGCTCAGTAGCTTGCTGTAGCCTGCACCTCATACACATCCTCTCTTCTAATCTTCACGGTATCTGTATAAACGTATAAATGTTTTGTAAGTTGGAAAACACAATGGACACATTAGCCAGTGTCGTCATCATTGTTGTTATAAGGATCTCTCAAAAAATCATGGAAAATACATATTATGAGAAAACCATGTATGGATTTCAAAAATGTTTACACCAAAGTAAGCATCTTTTAATTCTATTTTTCAGTGAACTTTTTGGCATACCTTGTGGTTTACCTAAATCTGGCTCCTGGTTATACAAGTTCCAAGGTCTCTTTTCTTGAAATTCCTGTCAATTTTTCCTTTCCCTGCCTCTCAGAGCCACCTCTTCCTGTTCACCACAGACACTGGCCTAACTGGGAATCTCGTCAGCTCAACCACACGTCCTTCTAGCTTGTTTCTGCCTTTAACCACCCTCTACTTTCATTCACTCCCCCATAATGCCCAGATTTGGTTTTTGATATGAAAATTGACTTCAGTTCCCTCCATAGATCTGTATGACAAATCACTGCCGTCTTCAAAAGACTCCCAAACCTCCACCGTGGGTGCTTTGATGCCAGCATCTTGCTCCTCCCAGCGCACAGACTCAGTTCCCCGAACAAGTTAGGCTCCTTCAAGCCACAGTGCTTTTCCCAAGCCCCCGCCTGCCTGAGTCACCCTCCGCTATCAGGAGTGGACAGTGAGGCCCCAAGCTCACCCCCCTTACCAGCCATCTCCTTCCATGTCAGTCTCAGCCACAGCAGGTAATCTCTCACTGCCTTTATTATAAAATGATGATAATTACACACTACCGATAGTAGTAATCGCTAGTCTTTTTATCAACTCTTTTAAAGCCCCATTAGGAGCCTGTGTGGAATATCTCGTACTCACAAAAATACCATAATTCTTTCATTGCAATTGTTGCCATCTTACAGATGCATGCTCTAAGCTCAGATAAATTCTTTAACTTCCTGAGGTCACACGGCTGGGAGAATGCAGACTCCAGTACCTCCTCGAGACAAGAAGGTTCCAGTTCCCATCATAGTCACTGATCGGTCCGCCATCACATCCCCCAGATTTTCACTGCTTAGGGAGTTATCCGCTAGCTCTCTATGGCTAGTGAACTCTGAAATACAAATAATTAAATGCAATGAAACCTTCAGTTCATCAGTTACACCAGCCCCATGTCAAGAGCTACAGTGGATAGATAGCACAGGTAGCAAACACGCCCACAGAAAGTTCTGTCGAACAGTGCTCCCCCCGGAAAGTGAGCCCCTGGAGGGCTGAGGTCTGCTCTGCCTTGGAAACACGTCCTGCTGCTCATGGCACTGCTGCGGGGTGGAGCTGGAGGAGGAGTCGCATCCTTGCTCTGTTGCGTGCTTTCTCTTGAGCGAAGGCGCGACTCTGGTGTTAGGCTTCTCAGCCCCATCGCTGCCAATCTCTCTTTGGAGCGTGCAGCGCCTGCCTGGATAGCTCGCTTCCGTCTTCATCCCAGTGGCAGGGAAAGGACTGCTCCCGTTCCCAAATCCAGGAGGCTCACCCCCGATTGCCCCATTGGCACACCATGACGAGTGCTGTCCACTCAAATGACCTTGCTGGTTGGGGTGCTTGGTTCTGGATTCTCACAAAAGCCTGCAAACTAGTCACCTATTTGTTTTCTTCACTAGTTGGAATACAAAGGGCATCTTTTCTCTGGTAAACCTTCTGTCTGTATCAAATCTCCAGGAGTTCCATTGGGTTTAATGCTCCAACATTATTCTCTACCCCTTCAAAAATTGCGCAGATAGGTTTCCCAATTATCATCACAGCTCTCTTAGTAATAACAGTGCTTAGCATTACTTACTGGTATAGGAAGTATCCTTAGTCAGCTCTGTAATCCCCGACTCAGCTGGCTTTGTACGTCTTAGGTGAGATATTTATTTCTCTCAAGCCTCTACTGTTTTTTTAATCCAGCTAAAAATCATGAATAATGTTGCCTACCTCCAAGGATTGCAGCAAGACCGAAACAAGAAAATGTGTACTGATTGTTCAACACAGTGTATGATAAAAAAAAAAAAGGCTTGATTAGGATATAATCTTTTCAACTACTGGCGGTTTTTTTTGCATACATTCTATCGCTTCATAGAATGTTTAATGTTTTCAAAGGCTTGATGAGGTAGGCATTAGTCCCTCAGGTTTTCAGATGAGGAAATAAGGAAATTATTTGAGGTCATGCTGAGTGAAATGCAGGGCCAGCCTACGTCAGGTCTGAAGAGCTGCAGAACCAAAGATCTCCCAGCTTCACCCCGCATCTGTTCCAATTTAGAGGAGCAGCTCAGAACCGAGACCAGCCAGCGTGGCACAGGGCGTCTGTAGATAGTGGCGTGGCTTGCATGGAAAGCACCAAGTTTTCTGCAGCTTCTGCGATGCGTATCCTTCTGATAATGCTGTAGAATCCACCAGGGAGTGTTCAACTACAGGCCTTCCTGAAACAGCCCCAAAACCATTAACGCACAAAAGCATCCCATTGTCTGCCACGGGAGAGATTTAGATGAACACTTTGGAAAAGCACCAAGGAGCAACCTATCCGGGGGAGTCGCTTATCCTCTAAACTCAGAGCAGGTAATAATAAAAAAAAAAATCACAGTCGTGTTTTCACTTGCGAATGCTTTTAGAATGTTACTCCAACGCCACTGACACAACACAGCACTTACAACTGGCTAAAGGTTTTCACATCCAGGACACCTGAATTCATGAAGCCAGTGATGCTGAAAATCAGCCATTATCTAAAATCTGCACTTTAAGAGAAAACACACTGCAAGACACAGCGCGCCTGTGCCTCTGAGCCTGGGCTCCAGAAATACAATTTGTTTTATACAAATTCCAAGATTTCAGTTGATGCTGCAGTTAAGGGAAGAGTAAGAGGCAAAATTCCTTGGAAAAAAAATAAACTGTGACATAACACTCCATGGAAGCATTAAGGATAAAATTATATCCCTGCATACGCTCACACTCAGCCTCTTACCTAGAAGTAAGCTGATTCATTTCCCTAATCAACAGACGTGTGGTTGATGGCGATGAAGGGAGTTGTACACTGTATTACTAGTGAGCGACACCAGGGCCCTTATTGCAAAATATTTCTAAACATATGAATTCTGTAATGTCCCCCCCAGCCCCTCCAGGGGCCAGGCCCACACAATGTGCACTCTGCCCGCTGCGTCTGCACAGCCAAGTGTTTCCACGGTAACTAAGGTAGAGTGTGCAAGCCGTTCAGAGTTGCAGGCGGGCAGAAATCCTGACTTTATTTTTAGTCTGAACGGTTAGATTCCGCATTTCATCAGCGTTTAGCCTGCTTCTGTTTCCTAACAAACACACACGCACACGCACGCTCCACCAGATGTCTATAGTTTATCATGCAAATATTACATAGAAGTGATAATCATTATTAACACACATAATCACCCAAAGTCGGGAGGGATAGCATTCACCGCCAGTTTGTGCTCAATCCCTTATGTTCCCGAGTCAAAAGGAAGAAGAAGGGGAAAAAAAACTGTCAGTGATCAGATGTAGGCTTTAACAAAGAATATAGCTCACATCCTGCCGGGGGCTGCTGCTCTGTTTTGACAACACTTGTTCTCCCCGAGAACAGAGTTGATGAGGTTGACTACTGCCAGGCTGCAGCACGGTCATGGTCATGATTCATCCGCAAGCTTCCCAAGGCCCCACTCCCACCTGCGTCCACTGTCCAGTGGCGGAGTGAGCAAGCCTTTGGGTTACAAGTTGGAAGGTGGGAGGAGAATCAAGCAACACTCTCCTCTTTCCCTTTGTTGTTCTCTTCCTTAGCGGTTGGTCTTTCTCAGTCTGGCCACCTCCTGCCCTTTTGTTTTTTTCTGAAGCAGAGGCCACCGACACACAGCCTGCGGGCCACTTCAAGCTTGTAGCCGGGTTGTGCTTGGCCCACGTAGTGTTTAAAAAAAAAAATAAAGTATAAAGAATTAGCCGTCAACTTTCAAAAGTTGGAGGCTTCACATACAAATCTGGATTTTCAACTTCAGGAAGAAAGAGGGGGCAGAGAGAGGAAGGAGGAGGAAGGAGGAGGGCGAGGAAGAGGAGGGGGAAGAGGAGGTGGGAGGGACATGTGTCACCCTGGGCCAGCACACCTGTCACCTGCTTGCCTACCATGGACTGAGAGGGTGAGACTGGCCTCTTTCAGACCAGACAAGTGTGTCTCTTGTTGCTGGGTCACCACTTTCCTTGAATACTCTTCCGGGCCTCATCGCATGTCTGCCCACTTGAATCCTTTTTTGAATCCCTAATCTGTGACATCTTCCAGTCCCACCCTGGGGCGAACAGATCTCTTCACTGTGCCTCACTCCAGGATCTGACTGAAGGGGAATCTTACTGTTCCAGTTTCCTTTTCCCCTCCCTTCCCTCCCTTCCATCTTCTCTACCCCGCTTTGTTTCCTAATTTCTATGCATTTCTTTTTTCTTTTAAAAACGTTTACTTGTTTCCATTTACTTGAAAGGCAGAGTGACAGCGAGAGGTGAGAGAGACAGAGAGAGAGGGAGGGAGAACTTCCATCCACTGGTTTACTGTCCAAAAGCTCTTATCAACCAAAAGTGTGCCAGGCCAAATCCAGGATCACAGGCCATCATCCAGGTCTCCCACTTTGGTGGCAGGTACCCAAATACCTGAGCAATCACCAGCAACCCCCCGTGTTGCATTAACAGAGGACCTAGAACTCAAACGGTCACTCTGGTATGGATGCACAACACCCTTGCGACACATTGCCTACAAGTCTAGTTGTTTCTTGTCACCATGAATGACCTGGATGAAGGCACGTGGCTGACCATCTCCAAGATGTGGCAATGTTTATGGTTTGATTTTTTTCCAAATAGGGTCAAGAAACACACCCTGACTTTCCAATGCTATGGTTTCTCCATCTTCAACCTGTGACCACTATGAAAGTCAAATTTGATGACACATGTTAGAGGCTTTTCCCAGGGTTTGGCAATAACGTCTCATAGGAGGATGATCTGCCACCATGGTTGAGGACATAGGCCATCGGCTTAGGCAGAACTGCATCCAAATTCCAGCCCCACCTACCCACTGGTTGAACGATCTTCAGCAGTGGGGCCTGCTGGAGCCTCGGTTTTCTCATCTGCAAAGTGGTTCAGTTGTAGCTAACGTCATAGAAATGCACCGAAGATGAATGGCCGTGCCCCAAAGAACAGAACTGAGTGGCCCATAGTTAGCAAGTGCATGGCCATCTCAGAGACGTGATTGGAAAACCAGAAATTACAGCCATTCCTTCCAAACTGAGAACACCCCGCACTAATTATCTACTCCTGAATGGGAACCTATTCTCAAAGCTTGATGATTTGAAAAGAGGTAGGCATCCATTGCCTCTCACGCACATCGTGCAGGTCAGGACTTTGGAGGTGGCTCGACGGGGTGGCTCTCGCTCGTAGTCTCCCACGGGGTTCAGACAGCTGGGAATGAGTTACTAAAGCTTGATGGAGGTGGAGGACGCGCCCAAGATGGTTCTCTCACATGTCGGTATTTGGTGCTGGCTGCTAGGGAGAGTCCTCCACGCCTCTCTATCTGCTCCTCTGCAGAAGGTCAGGTGAAGGTCCTCCAGGTGTCACTGACGTCACCCAGAGCAGTGATCCCAGAAAGAGAGGGGTTAAGCCGTAACACATGATGACCTCGCCTTCCGAGTCACACACGCCCTGCTGGCCATGGTAACCGGAACTGACTCAGTCTGGGAGGAGACTACGCATGGGCACAGGTGCCAGGAGCTGATCGTCAGTGGGGCCCTGTTGGAGGCTGGACATCACACTATGACCTCCATACACTTACATGGGGACTTCGAAATGGTGTCAAGGAACAGGCAATCGGTGTAGCGGTTAAGACTGGAATGCTTGCGTCCCATATTGGAGGGCCTGGAATGAAGTCCCCAGCGCGACTCCCAATTCAGCTTCTTTTCTGATGAACACCCTGGTGGGTAACAGGGGGTGGTGCAAGTGCTTGGGCCCCTGCCACCCACTTAGGTCATGCAGATTGGGTTTCTGACTCCTGGCGTTGGCTTGAAGCTTTTGCAGATATCTGGGGAGTGAACCAGTGGATGGATGGATGATTCTCTCTCTCTCTCTCTCTCTCTCTCTCTCCTTTTTAAGTAAATAAATAACTTTTTTAAGTTGTGGAAAATGGGAAGATACATTTATTTTGGTGCAAAAAATTTGAGATGCATGTACATAATAGACCCTTAAATTCATGGAAATGCATATTACAAAAAAACTACATATGGATTACACATTTTGAATTAGCCATATGTAATATGTGCACTATGTATTATTTTATGATTCATAGAGGTTTGACGTCATGGATTACACACAGGAATCCTTGGGGGGTTTTGAAAGCAGGGGTAAGGTCCTTTCAATGAGCTTAAGAAGTGGAGCTGAGGTACACAGTCCATGCTCACTGTGAACACGTAGGCAGGTGGTTTTTACGCATTATCTTCTCACAAGTCTCGTGCACTTATTTGTCTAATTTTAATGCAATACGCTCTCTGTATTGCTGGAAATACAACAAAATATCGGTCAGTTATGGCTGTTCCCTCCATCACTGTAACCAAGCCTGTGATGACATCCAAAGTGTGAGCGTCACACAAAAATGAGGTGGTGATTGTGTTGGAGCATCTCCCTGAAGCTCCTCATGGACGAGGCGTGGCGATAACTGCGTGAGAATCTTCTTTCTCTGAATTCTACCACCTTCCTCTAATACACTCTGGGCGCCTCCTGTTTCTGTGTCTGAGGGAACTGAGAGCAGAGAATGAAGTCAGTGGCTTGAGGCACAGTAGCTACCGTTAACCAGCAGGACCAGGCTCCTGCGTACAGTCGAGCAATGGGAACCACATTCCCACTCCAGTTCTGCTAGGGGGTTCTGCACCCTACCATGGGATTGTGCCTCCCTGGAGGAGGGAGCATCGTTTCCTAATTCCCACAAAGGAGCCATAAAGGTTAACAATGGCCCTTGGAGTAAGCCTCAGCATTTCCCAGTCTCATTTAATTCAATGTCCCATTACCACTACCATCCTTCCAGGCTTCTTTGCAATAAAGGCAAGGTGGCACTAAGGAGCTGGGAGGAGGCTAAGGAAAGCAACACAATTGCAATGGTCAGGCTGAACTGCACTCAATTGACTTTTATTGGCAAGGTGCTAAGGGCATGGACTGGCTTAGTCTGGTGGCAAATGGTAGCGACAGATACACACTTGCACGCTTTTAGAAGAGTTCTTCTGAGAGAATGAGGAGGATGAAAGCAGAGAATTCCAATTCTTCTTCCCTTACCTTCAGCATTAGGGCTGAGTGACAGGTTGGAGACTGGGGGTAGGGTAGGGAAAGAACCAAGTAGAACAAGATGATGGAGGCTGAGTGGGCTGAGGCTGGGCTCCCCATGGAAGGGGTGCTGGTGGGAGACCCAACAGCCCTTGTGCAAGGACATGAATTCCCGTGTAGTCTCCTTACTGGAGAGTGGCAGGTGCAAGCAGAAAAACAAAGCAGCTACATCGGCAGTTGGCTGGCTCTGAGCGTCTCAGGGCAAACAGGCAGAAGGGCTTCACTGTGGATGACGTGATCATCATGGGGTGAGACTGAGTAGGAGAAGGGCACTGTCCTGTAGTGGGGAAGTCGCAGAAGTGACAGGAGACTGTCGCTCAGCGAGCACGCACAGACGCGGTGAGCGGAACGCCATTGTCTTCCGTGTTTCCCTGGAACTGGTGGCCGGTGCAGGAGGGCTCTGTCTCCACTGGAATCGTTGTGTCCTAACTGGCCCCTCGGTGCGTGTGTAGCCAGCATCCGCAGGAACAGAGTCGTGCTTGCGTCTCTTTGCGCACAGGCAGCCCTGTATCTACGACAATAGCGTCAACCGGAGGGGGCGCTCGCCCTTCACTCTCCCCCACTCCCCCTTGCTCTCCCACCTGCTGGTGCTTCCCTGCATCAGGTCTGCCTGGAGAGAGGACAGCAAGGTCATTTATGATCTCTGAAAGGATCTGACAAACACCGTAGTGAATGAAAGAACACGTGTATGAGAGAGAGGTTAGGGAATCCTGGAAGACTTTGCTCACGGTGATCTCGGTCCTTGTCAGTGCATCCAGGAGATAGTCTCACAATGCTTCAGCGATGAAGAAGTAACTTCTTCTCCTACATCAACATGTATGATGTCAGGTGCACAGCACAACATGTCAGCAAAGAGCCAGATTCCCTGGTACTGAATTCCGGCTCCGTCACTTACCAGCTGTATTACCAGGGGAAGCTCACTGAGCACTTGAGGACTCAATTTCCCCGTCTGCAAACTGGAGTCCAAAGTGGCACCCACCTCACAAGGTGGTAGTTAAGATTAAATGGGTTAAGTGTACGTGGCGTGCCTAGAATATACAGAAAGTGATCAGAGTCAACTCAGTAAATGTTGGATGATTTTTATGACTTCTGAAATAAGTAAAAATTCACTTGGGAAATAGAACAAGATGGGTAGACAACAAAACAATGCACTGATTGAGCGGAGAGAGAAGGCTTTTATTTTATTTCATTTTTTTTCCCTCTGAGTTGAAGCAAGAACAGAAAGAACCAGCACACACTTCCATCTGAAACCAAGCTGGCATCTCTTGTTTTTATCTTTCATGTCTAGAGCTTGAGTCTCCAAAGACAATCACGAAGGGATTGTGCTTGACTGATCAATCAAAGACAGCCCCCTTGCTTGTCTTCTGAGACTCTGAATTAAAACCTCCAGGCAGGATTCTGGGGAGGACAGGGCTGGCGAGGGGGCGGGCAGCTACTCAACGCTGAGTGGGCTTTGATGGCAGAGAAGCAGCCAAGATAAAAGAGCTCCTCCCAGCAGAGCTGAAATTAAAACGGGAAACATTTCATTAGGCCCAGGCAGAGGACAGGAGCCCTGGGCGATGAGGGACAGACGGTGCAAACCGGTTCTGTCTGTGGCAGGGAGGCGGCCGGCCACCTGCATCAGCAGCTCTTCCACTTGCACCTGTCAGGGTTTCCCACGCTTCCAGCACCTTGAGACCCTGGAAGTGAGCTGCACCCAGAGGCCAGCGTTCCCAGGGTGTGCCAAACAGATCTCCACCTACCTGGCTGCAACTTGTTCCTCTGTTTCTATTTGTCCCTGTTCTGGACCCCCTGGCTCCGGAACTCTTCACCATGATATAGACTCCCGCGATACTATTGCTTCTGTGTGGACTGTCCTTTCCCTCCTCTGCCTCCCAAGATCCTACCTACGTGTCCCAAACCAGCTCCCAAGTGACCTCTTACACAACGCCCTGCATCTCTCTGATCTGTCTAGACACTTAGCCCTTCCTTGTCCTGGGATTTTAGGACACGCCCACAGACCTCGTAATTACGCATAGGTCAAGGGCCTCCTCTGTTGCCCACCACGTCTTACGTATAGGCAGGAGCAAGAGCTCATAGTTCATGTTATTTTTCACACCAGAGGGAATTGGAAATGAGAGGTGGAAAATTTATGTTACACAGAATACGAGTGCTCTTGCCTCTGCTCCCAGTAGACACCAGGAATCATTCAGAACATTCTTTGCTTCTGCTGAACCTGGCCTCAGACTCCTTATCCACACCCTGCTTCTGGGAGTCCTTCTCAACACATTGGTTTGGGAATGCGGCGGAGAGGGAGGCACAAACATGCAGTCCATACCACAAAGTGAGTCCAGCTTCCAGAATAATCCTGGGGCAAGAGGGGGTCATGGTGTATGACATGCATGGATGGGTGACAGTGGAAGGTCCCGCCGGGGCAGCCTACCACGGTGCCCACTGACATGTCCAGGCAGTGACTCGTGGTCTAGTGGGCAGAAACCTAATGGCTGTTACTGTGGAGGAGGTGCACAGCTTCTCCTCCTGTTTCCAGAACTAAGTTAGTTTCCACACTTGGAGCCCCACTGGGCCCTGCAACGTGACCACCAGTGTGCTTTGTGAGCCCTCAGTGAAACGTTCTCCAGAGAGAAGTGTGGTCATTCACCACTGTGGCTCTAAACTGGAGCAAAGCAAAATTCTTTTGGGGATTAACAGGTGTTGGCTCCTAACTGAAGTAATCCAGAGACACAAAACAAACTGTAAGATAAAGCAAAGCGAAACAAGTAGAATGGAGCATATTTGATTTGGGAAGGAAGAGAACTCCTCTTGGTGTCCCTCAACCCTCTGATGTATGGACTGAAACCAAAGGCAGGGAGGTCAAGTGTCCTAACAAGGACGAAGAAGCAGGACCCTCCAAGTACCCCCTGCTCACTGCATGGTGTGTACCCCAAACAGTGCGCTAGATGAAACAGCACACATTGTATGCACAGATGTGGGTGTAAAATTGAAATCTAAATTGAAAACAGAAAAAGTTGTGAGCTGGCAACATTTTTCCAAGATTTGTTCTAGTTAATTGCATGGAATATTGGTATGTGTAATGCAAATGCAGGAATCTTGTATCTGATTGGATTAATTCATCTCTTTAAAACAAGACTTGGACTGGGTGAACATGCTGCTTGAAACTCCCACAGCTCATATCAGAGTGCCTGGGTTGGAGTTCCAGCCCGAGTCCAGCTTCCTGCTTGTGAACTCTGGCAGGTGGCAGACGATGATTCAAGTACCTGGGTCCCTTTCCCCTGTGTGGGAGATCTGGATTGAGCCCACAGCTGTGGTGGACATTTGGGGAGTGAACTAGCAGATGGCAGATTCTCTCTCTCTCTCTCTGCTTTTAGAATAAATGAAATGAAATTTTAAAAATTTCAAACAAGACTTATATGATTTAACTATTCTACTAGGCATTAGGACTTTACAACAGAAAAACAAACAGTATTCAGAAAGTCTCAAATACTTTAGCTTATAAGACAATTTTGGCCAGGATCCTGTCCTAGGCATAATGTATGACTAACCCTGCTTTAGAAGATGCTGATGGAAATAGAACAGGGGTGGGAAGCAGTCCCTTACTTGTATCCTAGCACTGTAATGTGTTTACTGTGTGTGCTGTCATGGGTGTCCTGGACTCTCTGGTTCTCAATGACCTCACCTATAAAATATGAGTAATAATTGCATCACAGAGTGATTGAGTGGCTCGCTCATTCCAAAGTGATTCTCACTGGTGAGTTTTTACGAAATGTCAGATTCGTTGCCTAAATCCTGATGCATGGCCCTGAGAACTATTTTCTCAGCAACAGTGCTATTCTGTTAAATTTAAATTATGGTTTGCCACTTTTTAAGTTTCTGTATAAACATTTTGGCTCTTGTGCTTTCTATAGCCAGCATTTTTTTCCAAATAAATTTTCTGCGCATGCCAGAGACATTACAATGCACTCATCAAAACTTTTCATTTTACTTCCAAGGATGCAGGAAGGCTGTTCCACAGTGCCGCAAGTCTTGCTGTGCCCACCTCCATGAGGTCTGGCTGTCAGAATGTAGAAGGGGAGGATTACATTGTTGCAGGGTTTGGACCCTCATGGAGAGTCATAAGCACCAATGGGCTCTTTCACCTGTCTGTGTGGCTGATAGGAAGGTCTTGGAAGACAGCAAAGGCCAGTGATAGAAGCAGCTGGGAGCCTGCATTGCTCAGGTACCATGTGGAGGATCATGTCCCAGAGCATGAAGCTACAAATGTAAGCATGTCTTGGAAGGAAGAGGAAGCAGTTAACAGCAACAGCGAATATGTGTGCCATGCTAAGCCCCTGAGATGATATGCTTTGTGTGTTAACACAGTACAGCCCAAGGTCTCCCACCCTTCAGAATGGCGACGTCTTGAACTCGGTGCTGCTGGCTCTGGGGTTTGTCCTGTGCACTCTTCGAGACTTGCTCTATCCACTAGATGCCAGTAGCAGAACCTCAGCTGTCTCCAGACGTGGCCCAATGTCCCCTAAGTAAGGAGGCAAACTCACTCTCATGGTCTAAGCTGACTGGGCCAATCCACCGCACATCCAGCATCCTGATGATGTGCAAGCTCATTGAAACACAAGGCACGCCAGGCTACAGGCTCCATAAGATCGTTTGAATGCCAGACAAGGATGCAGCTACTTGGCCATCCTCTAGCTTCTAACAGAGTCAGCAAGAATACAAGATGTGGGTCCTCCAGGATGTGCTGTCAATGGAGAGAAATAAAACATGTCTGCTCCCTCTAATCATTGTAATTCAATCTTCAGGGTTCCCGCCATCTGTGGGTTTCTGACGTCTATGTCCAACTCTCAGCATGGTGTTGTCAATGACCAGACTTTTTATTTAATAGACTCAGTATCCTAACTATTTTTCCTTTCCTAATTCAGAGTGTTGTTATGAGGGGAAGCTAATGAACAAAACCAACAAAGAAAAGGTCTCAGAATCGAGTTAATTTGACAGGATTTGGAAGATCGATGGAAAACTGATTCTTCCCTGTAGGACGTCTCAGAACCTTTCATTGGCCCCCATGTTCGCGAATCCCAAACACAGAGGAAACAACGCTTTTCCAATTTATTTGATCCTGAATCTTATTTTACATGACATTAACTTCAAAGTATGAAGGTACTTCAAAAAATTAATGGAAAATGAAATTAAAATATAATTTTTTGGTACAAAACTTTTTTATATCCATGCATAGTTTTTATTAGAAATTTCAGTACACTTTTTTGAGGACCCCTGGTATGCATGGATTTCCCATTTATTTTTTACACAAAAATAAATTATCTGTAAATCCACTTTCCATAATTATTTTTAAATCCTCTAGGAAGGATCATGCTATCAGGGATGAGTTTCTTGCGGTAGCCTGGGACCGCAGCTGCCTGGCACCAAGCTAGTCTCTACCATGCTGTATACATGTCTCAACATCTTACCACCTTCTTGGTGCACTATGGTGATAAAAGCATCATCCCTCTCCTGATGATATCTTGGGGCTCACGTGTGCGTTAAGCATGCTGACCTTGAAGGGACACTGCCTGCCTAAGGAACCTTCCAAGCTTCAGTGACTCATTTGTAACGTGGGAACCACAAAGAGGTGAAAAGCTCAAGAGAAGCTGGGCACGTGAACAGCTGAGCAGGCTTCCTGACACAAGAAGGGCCAGGTCACCTGGAGGATCCTCAGCTTTGCCAGCACTACAGAATCTCTCCCAGAAAGAGTTTTCTTATCTAATTTGCCTAGTAATCAATCAAAAATCCAAAGGGACCGTCGAGTAAAATGTTAAATAAATCCTGAGGATTCACGATGAAACATTCATAATATATGCTCTGCACTAAAGCATCTTTACAACTCTCCGAGGGCTTAGTCTTTTTAGCGTAATATGTGAGGAAATGCTACAAGGGGGATGGTATTGATCTGCAGGCCCCTTTGGCAGTGGCTTTTAAACACAGGCCTCCTCCGCCAGAGATCCTGTTGGCGCTCCGTGCTACGGAACTTGAGGGGCAGGGAGTTGTGCTGGGCCCCAGGCAGCACTCCCAGGTCGGGCTCATTTGTCATAATTTCATTAACCTAAAAGCTTCAAAACCTTCCTGCACATACAGAGCTCAATCCCTGAAGAGTTGGAGAGCTCTAGAGAGTGGAGGAGCACGTGTGTCTTCTGTGAATGGACCAGAGGCTCATTTTCCCTACAGACATCAGCCCAAGTCAGGAGCTTCGGTGAGCAGAAATTCGTCCTATCGGATCCTACTCCTTGCATTCATGCAATGAAATGCCAGTAGAACACATGTGTATTGCTGTCTCCTGGGACCCATGATGAGTCTACAGTTCTGGGGACGGTCAACAAGATCGGTTCTCTTTTTTAATGTTTGTGTCGGATTTTATTTATTTTTTTGGATTTCCTTTAAAAATTTTTTTGAGGTCATATTTTTTTTTTGACAGGCAGAGTTAGACAGTGAGAGAGAGAGAGACAGAGAGAAAGGTCTTCCTTCCATTTGTTCACCCCCCAAATGACTGCTACAGCCAGTGCGCTGCACCAATCCGAAGCCAGGAGCCAGGTGCTTCTCCTGGTCTCCCATGGGATGCAGGGCCCAAGGACTTGGGCCATCCTCCACTGCACTCCCGGACTACAGCAGAGAGCTGGACTGGAAGAGGAGCAACCAGGACTAGAACCCAGGGTGCCGGCACCGCAGGCAGAGGATTAGCCTAGTGAGCTGCGGCACTCGCCGAGATCGCCAAGATCATATATTTTTATTTACATTATATTCCAAGGCTCAATGGCACCACTAAATAAAGAGCATAATAAAGTAAAAAGACCATAGTCCAAAAGGAAACTAGGCAAGGGCTATAAACAATAATCAAATGAAGTAATGTTCAGCTTCACTCATATAAAGTGGATTTTCAAATAGTCATATGATTATTAAAACTGCAGTAGGATCTAATTCCTATCAAGTTATTTGACAAAGATTCGAAGCAAGGTTTGACACAACACTGTATTTGCAGCCAACCTGACGTACGCAGGCATTTCTTCTTTCTTGAGACGTGTATTGTGGTTTCATTGTCGGCACCTGTGTGGCGAGTGCCACACAGCCACTTCCAGGGGAACTTCCGGTCCAGGACCTGCTTAAGATTCTGGAATTCTGGTGTGAAGACCGTTCCACTCTCTTCTCTCCACTGCACTCTTACCTCCCTGCGCGCTGGTTGATCCCCCTTCACAACGACAAGGTTGCCAGCAGCTCTGGACCTGTATTTACAGCCCCCTGGAACTGCCCCAGAAGCAGTAAACCACCTTGCTGCTGGCCCGCAAATCGACTCTGATCAGACAAACTTGAGTCGTGAGTCCACGCATGAAGCAATAGCTGTGGTTTCGAATTATAGAAAATGCTCATTGGTAGGCTGGAGTCAGTTTCCTGCACTGAGATGATGTCCCTAAGGAAAACGACCACTGGCGTGATCTAACAGGAAACAGAAAAGGAGAAATGTATGCTGAGCAGGCAGAAACAATCGAGAACCGCTTCAGGACTGTCCTATCAATCAGCTTTCATGCTGGAAACGCTGCACGCATGTTGTAGCTGAGGAGACTGAAGCATAGGGTAGTTCCCGGAATCTTCCTTATTTATTTCTGACATCTACTTGCTCTGCTCTTGCAGGTTGGCTGCAAATACCAGCTCTGACTTGCCTGGACATAAACCTAGAAAGCTGGCTTCTCTTAGATATGCTTACATCCCTAATGTATCTGCAAAGAGATCCTTTGTTCCACATTTCTTGGAGATGCAGAGGTAGGGTAGGTGGGAGCATGGGAGAAAATTCCTGGAGACATGATTTGTTTAAGTCTACACCCACGGGACCTTGTGTCTGGTCCAGCACGGTGCATCCTATTCTAGCACAACTTCTGAATTCAGCTCTTTTGCCACCCATGGATCTGGCTGTTTTCTAGTTAGGTGTAAGGGCTGGTCGGTCGGTCAGTTAAAGTTCTTAGTATATGCAACAGAAATGGACCGGAAAGGGGATTTGTTAATAAATTTTTTGGATTTTTCATGAAGTCAACAGAAAGGTAGAGAGTTCAGCTTAAAAGAAAGCTGGGAAACCAGGGAGCTTGGCAAGCTGTGTCTCAGCAATGCCATGGTCCCGAAAGAGCTGGTTAAAACGTAACTAACATTAGATGCTAGCTAGCTCAGCCAAACTGGACACCGCTGGACCTCACTGTAAAGACCTGCAGCCCACTGCACCTTCAGAACTGGGTGCTGCTGGCGTGGCTGGCGGTGGAGCCCTCACTGGAGGAGGGCGTCACAAACTCCTTGGTCTGCTTCATGACTCATTAGCTCTTGGTCTGCAGAAGACGGCATCTGCTTGGCTGAGTCTAGATCTGTGCCCCATCCCCTCCAGGGGTCCTAACCTGGGTGCATTTGCCTCCAAGGGACATTTGGCGGTGTCTGGAGTCTGTTCTGAATTTCAGCCATGGGGAGGGACTGTGCAGCGTCTCACGATAGCAGCGGGGATGTTGCTAAAGATGTTAAGGTGCACAGGAGAGCTTCCCACAGCACAAGATTATCTTGTCCAAAATGTCAGCTGTGCCGAGACGCCCTGGTTGAAGGAGATGTTGGGAAAATGAGTCTGCTGAGATTTTTTGTTTTAGTTTAAGAGTTGAGCTGTGTTTTCTCCAAAAAATTATGTTGGAAAACTCCTCAGAGAAAAGGGATTTTGGTTCCTCCACTCCTCTCCTCTCCTCTGCTCTCCTCTCCTCTCCTCTCCTCTCCTCTCCTTTTTTCTTTTCTTTCCTTTCTTTCATCTCACCGTAAATAGATACTGCAGAGCCATCTTTGTTGAGTTCCCGGAATCTTCCTTATTTATTTCTGACATCTACTTGCTCTGATCCTGTCTCAGCCCTTTTCCAAATTCTTTGCACTGAGCCTGACCTCTGTATGTCTCTCTGCCTGTAGACTTGGTGCAGTTCGCTGCTTTATTACCCTACCTATCTACTTTAGCTTGATTGTGCTGACTGCCTGTTCCCGCTGCTCTCCCAAAGCCCTGTGACTCGTGGAATCCTACACTGAGAGCACCCAAGAAAAGCAGCATCCCAAATCTCTCTCCCTGCCTCCATGGGCACACCAGGTTCTAGTCCCGGTTGGGGCGCCGGATTCTGTCCCGGTTGCCCCTCTTCCAGGCCAGCTCTCTGCTGTGGCCAGGGAGTGCAGTGGAGGATGGCCCAGGTGCTTGGGCCCTGCACCCCATGGGAGACCAGGAAAAGCACCTGGCTCCTGGCTCCTGCCATCGGATCAGCGCGGTGCGCCGGCCACAGCGCACCGGCCACGGCGGCCATTGGAGGGTGAACCAATGGCAAAGGAAGACCTTTCTCTCTGTCTCTCTCTCTCACTGTCCACTCTGCCTTCAAAAAAAAAAAAAAAAAAAGACTGCCAGTTCCACAGGGAGAGAACAGAGCTGGAAAACACCATGAGACGGTGCCTCATGATGAGTCGTTTCCAGTCCTCCAAGATCCTGAATTGACAGCACCTATCCTTAGATACAAGAGTTGAAGCTTCAAGTTTTATTTATTTGTTTATTTGAAAGGCAGAGTGAGGGAGAGGAAGAGGGAGAGAGAGAGAGAGAGAGAAAGAGAGAGAGAGAGAGAGAGAGAGAGAGAGAGAGAGAGAGAGAGGATCTTTCATCTGCTATTTCACTCCCAAATGCTGGCAAGTGGAGGCTGGGCCAGGCTGAAGCCTGGATCCCAGAACTCCATCTGGGGCCCAAGTCCTTGGCTATCATCTGCTGTCTTCCAGGAAGCTAGATCAGAAGCAGAGGATTCCAGATGGCACTCAGTACGGAATGTGGGCATCCCAAGCCAGGGATGTGCCGCAGCATCCGCCCTGAAAGACGTGTGGTGGCCCCAGATGGGAGGAAGCATTTAAGCTGCTCAATCTTGGCCCTTGTGAATCCTATGAGACAACTCGCTGACCTAAACAAATCATGCAGGCACGGCCTGGGGAAGGACCTGCAGTGCCATCTGGACCCAGTGGCTCCACCCTACGGGGCTGCGAGCAGTAGGCACTGGGAAGAGGCCATGAGCCCAGAGAGGAACTAGAAGAAACAAAGCCCACCAGCGCATGGCGGACTTGCCTTGTTCCCAGTCAGAAAGCTTGCAGCACAAGTGCTTCTTTCCAGAAAACTCGTCCTTAGGTGAATTGCAGTTCAGACAGCACGGAAACCCAACAAATAAGGCATTTTCTCAGCTCAGCAAAGCCTCTTTGTGTCATTTCAAAATTGCAGCTGACACTTTAATATTTAAACAGAACAGAAGAGATATGGATTATTTATTTTCTTTTACTTTAATTTTACTTCTGTACCAGCTCCCAACTTTTTTTTTAAACTTTAAAACAACAAAGCCCTGCATTTTAACAGCAGCTTCTCCATTCATCAGGTTGTGAATGTTAACCTGACACTTACAATCCACAAAAGCTTTTCTCAATGCTGTTGTCCTATCATCTGCGTCCATATCACTGTGAAATTACACTGAAAATATTTTTTGCTCTGGGCAAAACTAGTCGTATAGAATTTGACTATGATCTATATATTTATGGAGGAAAATTAATCTTCAATGCTTCCAACTTTTTATGCCTCATAATTTTATCAAAAATGTCCAAAAGCATCATAATGGAGCTGCCAGAGACATGAAAAATGTCTCACTTTCTTGCTAAGCTTTAAGAAAAAACACACACACTCAGGATGCCTTTTGGAGCCATTGTCTGGTTATACTCTTTTATGAGCCACTCAACAACTATAGCAAAATCTGACAGAAACTAAAACATGGGAGAAACTGTGTAATAGCCTATTGGAGATCAGTCATGGCTAGGCCTGCAAAGTGGTTCTTTTGGCCTAAGCAATTGTAAACCACTACTATCCAGTCCAAGCAACATTTTAAATCCACATTAACAAGCAATAAACTACAGATGTGTTAAGTGTTGCAAGCAACAGAAACCCAGCTCAAGCAAAGCAAAACAAAACAAAACAGCCATCCATTGATTGGCTCAAATAAATAAGAAGTTCCAGGGTGTTGCTGGCTTCAGGCTCCTCCACCTCAGCCAGAGGTCCAGAGGCTGCAGTCCGGTGTCCATTTCTCTCCACTCCTTCAGTGCGCCCATGCATGGCAGACCCATGGGGCACTAGATTCCCCACATCCGGGTATTAGCACACTTACCTTATTTGTCACAGTGGAGTGACTCCCCTCTTAGCTTTGGCAAAAACAGAACCAAAAACCAAAGCCAAAAAAAAAAAAACAAAACAAAACAAACCAAAAAGCCTTTGAGAGACTCAGATTGGCTCCACTCTAGACACATAATATTTCAGAACCGAAGACTGTGACCGGTGAGATGGGACCTTGTGATTGGACCTGCAGTTAAGGGGAAGGCAGGGCCAATGCTAGGTCGTAGAATGTGGTTGAAAGAGCCATTGTTCCAGCAGAGGAAGATAGACGGGGCAGGCAAACACGGAGACATCCGTCAGCATTGCTGCTGGGTCTGGGTGATATTCTTTCCAGCCATCATGTACAACTGATTTGATCTGGAATCAACAACAAATGCCAGAAGAAATTGTTTCTTGGTTGGATTTTACATTGATCTGACTTAAGATTTCTGTTTGTGCCTGGAGCAAGGGTGGAATTTTAATTTTTCTAAATTACACAATGGGTTTGAAGTTCGTCATCAAGAAAGCCTGTTTGGACTACATTTTCTTACCCTCTCCTTGAGTCTTCTACCTTCACCTCTGTTTATAACGCTTTCTCTCTCTCTCTCTCTCTTTTTAAGATTTATTTATTTATTTTGAATGTCAAATTTCCACAAAGAGAGAGAGAGAGAGAGACAGAGAGGTCTTCCATCCATGGTTCATTCCCCAGATGGCTGCAATGGGCAGCTCTGAGCTAGGCCAAAGCCAGGAGATGCATCTGGGTCCCCTTCGTGGGTGGCAGGGGCCCAAACACTCAGGCCATCCTCTGCTGCTTTTCCCTGGCCATTAGCAGGGAGCTGGATCAGAAATGGAACAGCCAGGACTTGAAACAGTGCCCACATAGGCTGCTGGTGTCATAGGCAGCAACTTAATCTGCTATGCCACAATGCCAGCCCCGATAATGCTTTCTTTAGAATGCATTTTTAAAATCGACAAAAATTGCCCATGAATTGGAAAGACGCTGTTATGTAGTAAAAGCTTTTAGCATCTATATCCTAGATATTGCCAGAAACTGAGCACTTTGTCTTCTGATAGTATACAAGAAAATCAGATGTGACCCTGTGGTTCCACTTTAGTATTTATACACTATGGACTCATTCACTCATTTGACAAATGTTTGATGAGTGTCTATTAGGCTGTAGGCTCTGTGCTTGGGACCATGGTACAACAAAGCTCAGTTCTCCGGGCATTTCAGGTCTAGTAGAGAAGAGAGACTGTTTAAGTAGCCACGGCAGGCACTACAACATATGTTAGTGTGTGTACTGAAAGTGGGCATAATATATACACCCACGTAAGAGCTGCACAAAGGGAACTAGACCCAGTGAGAGAAGGTAGAAGGAGGCTTCCCAAGGAAGCAATGCTGGCACTGTGAGCAGGAGGATAAAGAGAAAGAAGCTTACAGACAGTTGGGGAATCTCTTTCTGCACCTCCTCTTCCTCGCCCCAATCTGGGCACCTCAGTTTTAGGTAATAATTCCAAATCTTCATCCACTTTGCGAAAGTTTCTCTGAAAAAAAGCTCATCCACGGGCCAGCACTGTTGTGTCATAGCAAGTAAAGCTGCCACCTTCAGTGCCATTGGGAACCAGTTTAAGTCCTGGCTGGTCCACTTTGGATCCAGCTCCCTGCTAATGACTTGGGAAAGCAAGCAGAGAATGGCCCAAGGGCTTGGGCACCTGCATCCACATGGAAGACCTGGAGAAGCTCCTGGCGTGGGCCTGGCACAGCTCCAGCCATTGCAGCCGGCTGGGTAGTGAACCAGTGGATGGAATATTTCTCTCTCTCTTCTCTCTCCCTATGAACTCTGCCTTTCAAATAGCAAATACATCTTAAAAAAAAAAACTCATACAATGAAAGGCTCAAATAGGTATTAATAAATACATACATCCCCCCACACGCCCTGTATCTATAAAAGGAGCCCTCCCAACCTCTGACATGTGACTTCCCTGGCCCCTGCTCTGTTTGGACTGGGGAACCTCGCCCAGGAGCGGAATCCCAATAAAAGCTTGTGAATTAAAAATAAATACATACATACATACATGCTTCCATGTTTCATAGGTATTTTCTGAGAAGTTTTTTAAAAGCCTAACAGACAATAGCTATGTATTAGTAGCCACTGATTGAGCACATTCATAAAGATAAAACATTACTATAAATTCGATGTTTTAAATGCCTTTGCTTTATATTCTTCCTAAGGCCACTTAGGCTTATTCAAAAAATAGCCAGACACGTGAGCGGTTCAGAAAGTTCATGGAAAATGTAATTGTATTATCTCTTAAGCCCATTGTCCGTAAACGTTTTATAATGTACCATCAGTGCTAAAGACAGTGCCTGGTTCACCTAAGGACTGCAGAAGTTGCTGGGATGAATCCAGGCAGCTCATGCTCACCCCTCGGGAGGCTGGAGCTCACAGCCTGTGAACAAGAGGAGACATCTGTTACTTGTTTGTTCTGCTCCACATCCGTTCATTCTGTGCACTACGCCCCACCCCCTGTGATAATGATGTACCTGTCAATCAAGGTGCCTGCTCCACCATCTCAGATGTGGGCACATAAACCAGGCTGGCCAGAACTCCCTTGGGGAATTCACATGGATGCTAGAGGCATTGCTTTCTTCAGTTGCCAAGGGCCAGGCGCTCTGTGTGTCATGGAAGCCGGAGTTGCCAGGGTCATCTCCCACCAAGTGGAGGGTTGCCTTCTCTGGGAATAAAGCCAAGAGCCCAGAGATGGAAAGAAGTGTACAGTTCTGAGGACCTCAGCTGAACACAGGCACTCAGCTAGGGTTGAGGCCAATTAGTCTCTAGACTTCCCAGGTGTGTGAGCTAATGATGCCCTTCTTCTCCCACTAATTTGAATGGTGTCCTATCCCTAGCAATGGGAGGGACTCTATTTCTGTAACCTCTGCTAGTTCTAGCATTTGATTGATTGTGCCTTTGGTTAGAGAGTGCATTATTAGATATAGAGCTCATTGTTATAGGGAAAGTCAATTGTCACACACAGAATCAGTGATCACACAGAAAGTCAATTATTGCACAGAGCCCGACGTTACACTGAGAGTTGTCAGTTATTACTCAGGAAGTTAAGTACTGCACTGGGATTCAGTTATTACCCAGAGAATCGCAATGATCTATTATCCCACGTAGTGACAATCATCAGAAAACCTTGTTTATTGACCAAGATCAACCGCCATATCGCATTGCCCTCTCTTGGGATTCACTCCTGACAGCCATCCGCTCTTATGTGAAAGAGACCACAGTGCCTGGCGACGAGTGCAGTGCCCCGGGACAAGATGCAGAGGCTGTTTCAAAGAGTTCAAGTATCTATCAGGAGACAGTCCGTCATTCATTGAGGGGAAACAGGAAGCAGAAGCTCATGTGTGCCCTTTAACCACAAAAAATATAGATTTATGACTGTAAGTATCATCTCCCTTAGACACGTATGCATAGGTGAGGATAGACACACAGATATACTCAAAAACATAAATCTTGAATGATATAATAAATAGGATTTGTATGGAGCTTACTCCGTGCCAGACCCCATGCTAATAATGTTATAAATACTACCTTATGAAGTAGTACAGTATAAAGTTCAGTATTACAGATTCTCTAGACATGCTGTTCTCTAGAAATGCTTTTAGCAGTGGGGGAAATACTCCATCATCTTGCTAACCGATAATGCAGTAGGCACAACTTGTGTGCCGCTTTTCAGTCCTTCCAACATTGCCATGAGGTTGGAGGAACTGAAATTGAAATTGGTTTTTTATTTAGCATTAATTAAAATTTTAACTTAAATGACTACACTTGGCTAGTGGCTTATTTAGTGAAAACACACAGCTCTGGAGCCTGTATATTGGGTTTCAGAACACAGGTGACCATTTGTCATCTACTTCATCTTGACACATTGCCTAATTTCTCTGTGCCTCAGTTTCCTGCCCCTTGGAACCTCCCTCATAGACCACATTTCTCTCAGAAACATAGGTCACTGGTATTTTTCTCCAATAGCAAAACTGATGATATTAAGTACCTAGGTCTACCATGACAGATAACCACATACTTGGTGGCTTACACAAAGAGGGCTTGGTTATCTCACAGGTCTGGAGGCCAGAAGTCAGAGTTGATTCCCTTTGCAAGTTCTCAGTGAGAATCTGTTCCAGGCCCTTCTGGTTTCTGGTGGCTGCCAACAAGGCTTAGAGTTCCTAGGTTTGTAGACACGTTGCTCTGATCTCTGCCTCTGTCTTCACATTACCTTCCTCTCTTTATGTCTCTGTCTCAAATCTGTGTTCTGTTACACAGCTCTTCAGAGAGTAAGCCCAAGTGCTAATCTATACTCTGTACCTCAGACCTTTCTTTAGAAGAGTTTGGGGCCACGCCTTAAAATCTTTCACTGAATTACATCTGCAAAGAACTTTTCTCCAAATGATACCCAACTCAAAATTTCCAAGGATTAGGATTTGTTTCCATTTTGGTGCAACTATTAAACCAACAACATGGATCGCTTTCATTTTTGTGATTTTTTACCTTCATATAGTTCATGATCTTTCCAACAAAAATAGTTTTTAAAAAGGAACATGCATAAATATACATGCACGTATCTGTATATACACACAACACACACAAATGTAACTTCTGCCCACAACTCCCACATTACTACTCCCCAATTTGGAAACTCCTCAAGGACCCATGCTTCTGCTTGTGGCAAGATATGTAAATCTATAGTAATTATTACTTTGATGAAAAGAGTACATGATAAGTCTTAATACAATTGCAAGCTCTGAAACCAAGGACTAATTTTAAGCAGTAGCTGACATTAACCTGTGTTCCCATGAGTACATTAGGATTTTCAAAATACGGCACTTTCTCCTTGTACTGCCTGCATACAAATGGGACTCAATTTATTGCAAATTGTATTCCTGAGCACAATGCCCATGACATAATTAAGAAATGTATTCAGCCTATTACTAATTTAACACTGTTCAGGGTTCTTATCAAAAAGCTGTGTGTCGCCCCACAGTGTTGCCATCAGATTTATGCATTGTAAATACAAATATATTTTATTTATAGTGGATTCTTGCAACTTCAATTATGCAATAAGTATTTATTTGGAATTCATTCTTTTCTCTCCATTTGATAGCCATCATTAATTCATGTGAAACTGATTAAGCCCCTTGTAAAGCTCTAGCACACACCTTAGAAGACAAACTCAATTTGTAAGGATGAGGCTGTTGTCACGATTATTTCAAATGAAGAAAAAATAGCTCCTGGACTGAATAACTTCAGGCTAGTGCTTAGCAAAATGGTGAAGCAGAATAAGTAGATTTTTGTGGCACCAGTCCTTTTGTTAGTTTCTTTCTCTTCTATTGGAACACCCCATACTGGTCATGCGATTGGCCCCCACCATGCCCTTCACCAGTCTTCCTCGGTTCCCTAAACGGAACCACCATCCATTCAGTTTCTTGCCAGAATCTAGACTTCACTCGTATCTTCCATCTCTTCCCTCAACCCAGATCAGCAAGGTGTGTTGTGTCCGTCTCCTATGTAACTAATATCCTCTTATTTCTCACTGGAGTCACCAACCCATCCAGGGCCGCCTGAGACTATTCCAACTCTAGCAATGAAACTCCCACATCGGAGGATCTCCCTCAGACCCAAGAGCCTGGATGCTCGACCAGAACTACCTTCATTTGAAAATAGAAATTGCCACATCCCATAATGCTCCCTTCAGTCTTTAGCAAACGGAAATGGTTGCTCATCCTACTTGTCACCGCCTTCACTTCCACCTCTGTGTTCCTGTCTCTTCTTCTCTTGACTATTCCAACAGAACTTTGTTCTACTCTTCAACTGCTCCAAATTCCTGCACTGTGCTGTTCCAGTACCTTCTTATTTAAACACCCCCCCCCATGACACTGAATGCTTTCCTGTGGTATTAGATGCCTCACTGCATCAGCTTCCTTTACTACCGTTACAAATGACCACAACCTTAGTGGCTTAAAGCAGCACGCATTTGTTTTCTTACAGGTCTGAATATCAGAAGCTCAAGGTCAGTTTTGCTGGCCTTTGGTCAGGGTGTTAGCAGGGACAATTCCTCCTGGGGACTGCTGGGTAGAAGCTGTTCCCTTGCCTTTTGCAGACATCGTCACTCCTAGGCTCATGCCTTTCTCCCTCTGAGCTGTCATCCTACTCCCTTGCTGCTCTTTCTGACCTCCCACCTCTGATCAGGACTTTATGAAGGCCCCTTCCTGACTATTCTGGGTTCACAGAATAACCCAGGATTCTCCATGTCTCAAGTTCCTTACTTAATCATATCTGCAAAGTCTTTTTGACCACGTAAGGTAACTTAGGGGGTCTGAGAATCACATTAGCTACCTTACTATGCCTGTTAACTTTGATCTATGCCATCATCTGTGGGATTTTAAATTGTCCCACTAGTGGATCCCATAGTGAGATTCATTCTCCACCCAGGCTGGCCTTCTTCAAGTCTTTGAACACTCCAAGTGTGCAACCACTTTAGGACTCTTGCATTTGATGTCCTCTGCCTGAATTCATCACTCCCAGGTATTCAGAGGACTGTTCTTTCCATTAATGGAGCCTCCAGCTCAAATGTTACCTTGCTGGAGAGCCCGTTGTTGGACTACTCCCATCCCCTGCCCACCCAGCATCTTCTACTTTGAATTATTTAAGATGCTGTTGATATAAGCAAAGGCAACCCAACTCAAGCCACTTTCAAAAATCAAGGTGTGTTGTGTCACCCCACAGACAGAGGTGGCTCCACTCTTGGTAAATGCTTCTGTTCAGTGATGTCATCAGGAACCCCAGGATGTCCCCCTGTTCTCCCATTCCCCTGTTAGGTCATAAAAAGGCTGTGAGGCTTGGGATGTTTTAGGCAAATATAACAAAACCCATGCAAAAAAAAGGCTATTGTGCCCATTGTGTTTTATTTAACAAGCAAAGAAACTTCTTAGATGAGCAGATTTTGCCTTACTTTTTATTGGCCAGAAGTGGATCACCTCCATCCTCCAAACCAACTAACCACTGCTGAAGAGACCTGGTTACAATTAGAATGTTCTACCCAGTGACTAATCCCTGAAAAAGTCAAAATATCAAAGTATAGTTGTATATTTTATTTATTATTTATTTGAGAGGCAGAGAGAGAGAGGAGAATGAGCACTCAAGAGAGGGAGTGATCTTCCAACCCCTGGTTCACTTCCCAAATGCCTACAAGGCCCAGGGCTGGGCTTGGACTAGGCTGGGAGCCAGGAACTCTGAGTGGTGGGGATCCAGCGCCTTGAGTCATCATCTGCTGCCTCCCAAGGTGTGCACCAAGAAGAAGCTGGAATCAGGAACAGAGTCAGTTCTGTAAACCATGCTCTCCAATATGTGATGTGGGCACCCCAACCAGCATCTTAGTCACTAGACCAGTGCCTGCTGCTGGAAGTGTGTTTTAGAATATAGATATCCCACCTTCCTTCTACAATTCTCCACTTCATTTTCTTCATTGTGTCTGTCACTTCTTGAAATATACTTATTTTGTTTATTGCTTATTTTTTAATAAGTTATAGATGTGATAAGAGTATAGCTACATGCCCATCTTGCTTGAGACAGTATCGTCTTCTTCAAACATAATAACTATAAAAGAAATCCTCTTTATTGAAAGAATATTGTGTGCTGAATGAATCTTATCCTGATTTGACTTTAATTCTTTCACATTTTTTCCTGGTATATATACAACAAATGTCTACTGAGCACTATAATATGCTAGGGACAGTGTTACTAAAGTAGAACAGTGAACAAGACAATCTTTAGAAGCTATCATTCTAAACTGGGATAAAATAGAGAAAATGTTTTTACTAAGTCTTGACTTTTCTTATCTCTACACACTTGAAAAGTAGGCTCACCAATTCCATACCCAAATGATTTTCTTCTGCAAAGATTCTCAAACTCAGTAGTTTATTGGAAATGCGTAGATTACTAGTTTTGAAATAGAGGGTGTTGCAGCCATAAGGCGAGTGAACCAACAGATTCGAAGACCTCTATCTCCCCATAACTCTGCCCTTCAAATAAACAAAATAAGTCTAAAAAAATTCATGGAATCTTGATGTTTGGAGAACATGAAGAGCTTTGAGAAGAACTTCTCACATATTCAGAAAGACTTCCTCCCAGAATTCTGAGGTAAAATACAGTTAAATCTGAGTTTTCCATAAATGACAACTATTTATTTTCAGGATGAAGATGTCCTATGCAATGCCTGAGACATACTTATGCTAAAATAAAACTGACATGCAGCTGCAACTCAAGTTTAAATGTGTATCTTGTATTTTTATTTACTAAACCTGGCAACCCTACTTCTTAGGAAGGAATAAACTATTGTAGGATTCCTTTCTGAACAACTGAACTCCAGTGTGATAAGTACGATGAGAGGAGGAGCTGTACAATCTTGCACAAATTTAGTGTTATGGAGAAGGGTTATAAATTCAGGTTGGGTGCTCCAGAAGGCCTTCCTATAGGAGCTAACATTTAGGTTGAAACCTAACAAAGAAGCAAGGACCACCCTGAGAAACAGGAGACAGGTGTTTTATACGCTGATGCCGGAGCATCAGCCGGGGGGACCAGCAACATGATACGCTCGCGGGAGGCACTGGAGGAAGCATTTTCCCTGTGCACAGAATGCTGAGAACCAAGGGGGCAATGTGACAGGTGACACCAGGGGAAGGCCCCAGGCCACACTACTGAGAGACCTGCAGGTCAGTCCACTGACCTCCCTCTGGAGTCTGAACTCCTCTCCTGTGGAAGGTGCCCAAGGGTTTTGACTCAAGATTTTGACTCGAATTTCCATCTTTCCTAAGCAAGATTAATCCAGTGGTTCTCAACTTTTACTACACAGGAATCTTTAAAAAATATGTGTGTGTGTGTGTGTGTGTGTGAGAGAGAGAGAGAGAGAGAGAGAGAGAGAGAGAGAGAGAGATTAGGCTCCACTAAGAACATGTAAGTCATTGTTTCTTAATGGGGCATAGGCCTATGCTTTAGGTGATTCTACTGTGTAGACAGGATTGTAAACATCTTGGGTCAATCTCTCCCCTGATTACCAGCTATCATAGCTTTAAAAACATCTGAGAGCTGCCATTATTACAGCATTGGTTGTAGGAGTTAACTGAGAGCCTACAGAGGAAAACATGTCCTGAGTTCTAAGACAGGAATGCTAGCCTCAGATTGTCCTGATTGGATCCCACTCCACATCTTGGTGGAGCCATTTAAGCTCTCTAAGTCTACTCTCCTTGATATTACTCAAGATAATAAAGCCTATTTCATAGAGTGTGTGGGTGGATTAAATGAGATAACCCGTGTGAGTGTTTGATTTGGTGGTTGACATATGAAACCTCAAATACAGGGTTTTGTTATTTTGAATGTGGGCTACATAACCAATAAACTACATTATTAACAGACATCTTCAAAGCAGTGAATGATCTCATGATCTCATTTACATCTAGGATTAGCATCTGGTAAACTCAAAGGTGAACTTCCTTAAGGCAAATGTTGAGTTGTACAAGCATACCCCTGTTTCTCAGGGCAATTTCCTTTGACAAAGAGACGATGAAGCCTATAGAATTTTCAGCATCACCCACATCTGTTTAGGAGGTTCTCTGGGCCCGGGAGAGCTCTTGTTTGACCTATAAAGACAATATCTTAAAACATCCAGCAGTAACAGTTGTCAAAATCCTTTGACTTGAATTTCCTTACTGATGCTGTGTTCCTTTCAAGTATGTGCAATCAGCGAATGAACAGGTTCCCCAGACAGGAAGTGCTTTACACCAAGACAAGAATCTACTGAAAACTGTCTTTTTTTTTAAGGAGCACAAAAAATGCATTCTTTTTGTCCCTCCTCACAATCATCCTTGATTTGCTCTTTTAAACATTTTATTTCAGGACAGACTAAAATTTACAAAACAAAAATTGTGACGTTGTAATGTAGATTTCCTATTAACCCCACACTCCACTTCTTTTAACCCCATTATTCTCATATTAGTATATTTGTGATGATTAATGAGCCACACCCAACTTCTCCTATTTTTTTTTTAAATCTAAACTCTTTTTATCCCACTCACCCCTCCCAGATACTAGTAATCAACATTCTACATTCAGCCTAAGGTATTTTTAAATTTTTTCTCCCAACATACAAGGGAGAGCATTGGTACTCATCTTTCTGTGTCTGTCTTATTTCACTCAATATGTAGTCCCCCAGTTCCATCCTTTTTTTTTTTTTTTGTAAAGAACTAGATTTCATTTTTATATATCTGCATGGTGTTCCACTGTGTATATGTACCATATTTTCTTTATTCATTTATGTGATGAGGGATGCATTGGCTGATGCCATGTTTTGTCTATTGCAAACAGTGCTACTATAAACATGTTGGAGCAGGTATCCCTTGGAAACAGTGAGTTCCTGTCTTTCGGGCAGATACCCAGAAGTGGATTGCTGGATCACATGGCAGTCCCATTTCTTCTGTTGAAGGTTTCAGCCTCCTCTCCTCTGCCCTGATCTGAATTTTTCTATGCGAGAGGGGAATAAGGGCCATTGGAGGAGGTGCTATTGACAGCAGGTGCTACAGCAGGGTAAGATGGAGGGCGCATTTGTGGGGCTGGGTCCTCAAAGGCCATTCTGGGGTGACACTGGAGCAGAGAAGTAAATGAAGTAGGGGAGTAAGCAGACGTCCCGAGAAACATTCCAGGTAGAGGGGCTTGCAGAGGAAATCCCCTGAAACTAGTTTCCGAAATTGAAACAGCCAGTAAACTACAAAATGATCCTTACTGAAAAACAATGGGTTTGGTGAAAATAGTTTTAATGGCCCAGCACGGTGGCAGAGAAAAGCAAGCTTCCTTCCTTAACGATGCCACTACTGTCTGAAATGCGGCATCGTAGGCAGAGCCCGGAGTGGACGTGTTTCGAAGGGAACTGTTTGATCATCAAAGCACGTGGCTGGAACTCTCCTCCCAGGAAAGGGAGGTGAGAGACAGCTGGCCCCCAGGTTCTCACTGCTGACTCCCCAAACCCTTGGCTCCCTCTCGTCTGCAGACGGCTCACTGGCAGACCCTCTTATGATGAAGCACAGACAATGGCAGCTGCCAAACCTTCCAGCTTCTATGAAGTGTCGTCCAAAGGCCCCCTCCCCTAGGACCACAGATCTCCTCCTGGGAGAAGCGATCTTGAGCTGCTTTGTGACAAGCTGACTGGCCCCTGAATCCCTCCCTTCTCCCCCACACACACAACCCACGTGCTGTAAACTGCTACTTGGTCAAATCCATTGTCACTTGCATGGGGAGTTTTGCCCTGATCAAGTAGTCCCTATCCAAACCCCCTGTTACAGGCTCTCAGGGCTCCTTAAGATCTTGCTGATGTGTAGTTGTATGAGACAGTGTTCTCACTGCATCTACTCAGGATGCAATGCCCGCAAAGCTCGTGTTGTGTTATTAAAGGATAATTTCAGAAAAGGAAAACTCGGTACTTCCTTGCAAGTATGACGTGAACAGAAAGTCAAATATTTCATCCAATTAATGCAGAAGCCTATAAGACATTTGCAAATGGTTCACAGGAGAGTCCAAAGGGCAGAAGAATATGAAGGCACTTCAAAACTTTCATGCAAATAACTGGAATTAAAAGATAATTTTATTTTGGTACAAACAATTTTTGATATTCAGGCATAGTTGCTTTGTAATATGTATTTTCATAATATATACTTTGGTGCAAAAAGTTTTGAAACCATGCATAATTTCTTCATAGTATGAATTTTCATAACACTTGTTTTCCGTGACTTTTTTGAAGACCCCTCATATATAAGCATCAGCATCAGGAATGTTGAAAATAACTTCCAAATAGAAGTGTAACTGGCAGAACTGGTCAATATCCACAGGGCAAGAATCAATTGCATTTCATGGGACATAATTTGCATTTCTATGAACAAGAGTCATTTGCATTACTATCAGTTTTCTACAATGTACAGAGCTGTAAAAATAGCTCCTAGACAGAGAGAGTGAGATAGTGCAGAAGAGACTGCTGGACAGAACACCATCAATATTTTTGGTTCAGGTCAAACTGTTCACCTTTTTTTCCCCCAAATTTTGTTCATTGTTCTTTCAATTACTTTAGAAATTGCTCACAACATAGTAGAAACTCAGTGAATATTTATGAGTTGAAGGACAGTTTGTGGACGCATTTAAGGAAGAAAATATATTCAGGATATGAGGGTGGTCCTCATGTTCCTTAAGGGCATGTCTACTCATATCTAATGGTGTAAGTTCCACCAGGATCTTGGGAGGAAACTCATCCTCAAAGGCAAGTCTAGCTCAGTATAAATCCCCACCGGTTAGAAGAGCATACACACCAACACGCCATTTTCATTATGTGAGTGCCTTCAAACTTTAAAACAGGCTGGATGCATTCTAATAAGATCATGAACCTTAAAGTTTTTAAAGAGATTGGAGGACAAGAGAATAAAATATCCACTCTCAAACTGTGTCATATGGAGATCAGGGTGCAGAGACATTTTCACTCAGCCCATGCAATAAACAGCCCCCCAAACTTTCAGACCCTCACATAATTCATGTAGTAAAAACCTCACCTCCATCTCTGCCTTTTATTACATCTATGAACATTTACAGTTCCTGAAGCTCACCTCACGCTGCAAGGCTCCTCACTCACAAGGGTTCTTCCCGAGATGCTGGGAGGAACCCCAGCCGTGTGTTTATATGGTCACGTGTTTTCTAACCACGCCCAGGGCAAACTGTTCTACATGCTGAGAGCTAAGACTTTTGATTACTTCCCATCAGCCCTTCATCACATTGCCGCTTTAGTTAGGTGGTGTTGGAATAGCACAGGTGTTCTGAGGATACATCTAAGAGAATTGAAGTGGGGAAACGTTTTACTTGGATGCCCTGTGACACGTCGTGCAGCCTTCAGTCTCTTCCACAGAGGATTAAATTTTTGCTGTGTCCCAGGACAGCAATGGTTTCAAGGATTGTGTGTTCTGACCACTGTGTGTTATCACCAGGAGTCTTGACATGAAAATACTGGGCAGAAGTTTTACCATGATAGACCTGGTCCTGCAGGCTTCTGCCCAGTGAATATTTGAACAGTGAACCAGGGTTGAAATGTAAGGAGGCAGAAGTACAGCAAGTCTATAGAAAATTCTCCCAACCATTATATGTGTAATTTAATATATGACTAATTTGATTTCCACTGATAAACATTCAAAATGAAATATACTACAAACATGAAAATCCTGGAAAAATATGACTTGTGTAATTTCAAATGTTACCTAGTTTTCTCTCTTTCTGTAGGAATTATACTGAACAAAATTCATTAATGTTCTTGAGTTTTTAAGGCAAAACCTGTAGCACTAGTATACAAAGCTTCATGCTTTGTGAAACACGGTCATCAATAATAATAGAATTCCATCCCAATCAGCATAAGTTATCTTTTTCTCTCTCTAAAAAACATAACCAAATTCTTCTCATATGAAAAATCTGTCAAAGAATTTAAAGCCAAAAGAAGCAAGAAAAAAATACCTGTAGCTGAGTCAAGGAGATAAAAAAGAGAAAATATTCTGTAATTTCCTCTGAATTTTGTGATGGTTTTACTTTTTTTTTATAAGTGTGTACAATTTGTCATGTGTTGGGTTTATATTCTCATTCAGAATAACCCACTTTTATAACACGTTTCTACTTGTACTTTGATTTTCTTTTCCTTAAAGAAAGTCTTGAAAATTGCCTAACCCCCAAGCCCAAGTAGTCTGCCCTGTCCCTCCCGTGGGGTATCGCTCACCCCCCATTCCATTGCCTATCCTCACTCCATTCCCAGCTCTGTCACCTCCTTATCAATTACCCCAAGAGCTGGGGATGAGGTGGAGGCCAGTGATGTCTTGTTACACAACGTTTGATAATTTTAAAAGAATTTTATAATATTTGCATAGATATGGCAAAGTAGGTACGTAAAAATGGCAGTGCCAAAAATAACAAACTAGGGCCAGTGTTGTGGCACAGCAGGCATCCCACACGGGTACCAGTTTGAGTCCCAGGTGTTCCACTTCTGGTCCACCTCCCTGCTAATGCATCTCAGAAAGCAGCAGAAGATGGCCCGAGGGCTTGGGCCCCTGAACCCACATGGGAGACCCAGATGAAGCTCCTGGCTCCTGCCTTTCACCTGGCCCAGACTTGGCTGTTGTGGCCATTTGGGGAGAATCAGTGGATGGAAAATCTCTCTTTCTCTCCCTCTGTCTCTCTCCACTTCTCTCTGGAACTCTGCCTTTTAAATAAACAAAACAAACCTTTAAAAAATGCTAAAAGTCACAGATCTAGCATCAACTCAGCCTATGAGTGAGGTCTCCACTGTTATCTATCTATTCCATCATCCTGGAAAAATGTCGTGGGGGAATTCCCAGAGAACTAAGTGTGGCTGGCAGGAAGACCTCCCCAAGACATCTGTGTCCTGCTCCCTGTGGCCTTGTGGATAGGCTGCCCTGCATGGCAGAGCAGAGTGAAGGCCGTGGATGGAGTTAAAGAGGCTCATCAGCGGGATGTGAAATGAGGTGTCACCCCGATCACCTTGTCGGGCCAGGCATGTGTTGATATGGTCATGCACTTTCTAACAATGTCCAACGCAAGCTATTTTACCTGCTATGAGTTATGGCTATTGGTCATATCCCACGAACCCCTTCATCACACTTCCTTTGTGTTAGGTAGTATCCAAATAGCACAGATGGATCCAAGAGAATCTGAATTGAGGAAGAAATGAATAAAAGGAAGAGACGTGGGGAGGGTGCAGCAGGGTCAGAGAGATGCTGTGTAGCTGACTCTGGAGATGGAGCAGGGATGCCGAATGTGGGCAGCCTCAAGAAAAGTCAAGAAAATGGGTCTTCCTATGGAGCCTCGATAAAGGTACACAGCCCTGCCAACACCTTGGCTTTGAGCCCAGTGAGAGCCATCAGGCTTCTGACCTATAGACTGTGAGACAATAAATGTGTTCTGTTTGAGCAGCCAAGTCTGTGGCAATGTGTTACAGAAGCCACAAGAATCTTATGATCAACTTGATCAATCTTACGATCAACTGATCGACGCTGAGATACGGAACTGCTGCCCTCGACAAGACTCCGTGGGTTATAAATGACAGGAAACCTGTTGGAACCGACTTAATCATGACGAGAATTCATTGGCTCATAAAACAAAGAAGACAACATTGGATCATGTGTCAGGGTTGAACCCATCCCTGTGGCCAGAGAGAAAGTGACAACGCTATTGGCTTACCCATGTCATGTGCTCCCACACTTCCTGCTATGGGGCAAGTCAGAGTCACATGGGACTTCAGATGGAATCTGGAGTTTTGGGGCAGAGAGAAGGGAAAGTGGCTGAAACACATGTCTGTGACCAGCAGCGCGCCTCTCAGTTTCCGTTCAGTTATTCTGTGACCCTAACTGGTGCAGGGACATGAAAACAAGGCAGAAAAAAAAAGTCTACTTTCTGATGTTAAAACACACACCTTCTGGATGCTCAGACAAAACTGTTTTTTATTATTTTCTTTTACTCTTACTCTGGTTTAAATCATCTGGTATTCAGGCCAAGAGTTCTATTAATAAACCTGCAAAAACTGGTTGCCTTTCAAGGTTGCATCTGAGCCCATTCTGATGCTCTTTTGTTTGTTTCCATAGCTTACCAGCCAACAAGTCAGAGTTCCTCTTGTGTGAATCTCTCTTCCACTAAATGTTCAGTCGCTATTGTTTTATTGCAATCTATTTACAAGAAATGGGTGATTTTTTTTCCATGATGCCAGGAGCCCTGAGCTGTGTTTGTTTATTGCTCCTCAGTGCGCTAGAATACATCCTTGGGATTCAGCTGCCAATGTAAGGGATTAAAGGGCTAAGTGAGTCTGACTGAAGTAGGAATTTTTCAAATGGGTACCTCTTGCCCAACTCTTCTGCAGGTAATTTTTATTTCACACGTGTGCGCACACACACACACACACACCACTGCAGCCTGGTATTAAAACAATTATATCTTCCCAGATCAATGCAGTCTCTTTTTATGCCATCTTGGGACATAGAAAGCCGTACAGCTATAACATATGCGATCACTCAAATATACGTTTCTGTTAGTTTGCTGTTTTCCTTCGGTGAAAGGCAGCCTAAAGGCGAACCTATCTGTTCTTCCTTTCTGCCACGAAGCAGTCCGCTCTCCACGTCAGCTAGAGCGGGATCAGCTCGATTGCCTGGAAACCATTTCTGTCAGAAGCAGTTGCGTTCTGACCTACGCAGTGGTCAGCAGCGTTATCTCCTTCCCCGGGGAGGTTTTTCTCCCTAAAGCTAAGACATCCAGGAGTTTCCATTGTGGAAGAAAAAATGATCTTCTTGCTAAGGCAGCCTTGTCTCTCCCCCAGACTCTAACTGTGCCCCACAAAGGAGAACTAGGCTAGCTGAGACCCTGACACATAACCACTAATGATACCCTCTGTCTGGCGAGTATCAAGCCCCACCCTTGTGTCTTGTCTCAGACAGCATCTTGGTCCATCACCCACAATGATAGAAACAACAGTAATGATGATGGTGTTCCTGAGGATTTACTACTTCAACGCCATGCACTTGGCTCTTACCAGCTCATTAAATCCACAAATGCCCAGGAAGCAGGCAGTGTTATTCTTACTTTCCAGTTGAGGGAACCTAGGTCTAAAGAGCTTAAGACATGTCTTTGTTGTGACTGGGTTTCTCAGCCTCAGCACTACTGATGTCTTTGAGCTGACTCATTCTTTGTCGTGGGTGGCGCCCTGTGCACTCACTCTTGGATGTCCACCAGCAGCTCCGGCCTCCGCCCACTAGACGGCTGCAGTATTCCCAACACCCAGTTGTGAGGATCGCAGTGTTCCCCGCAGGGCCCAATCACCCCAGCTGAACCCCTCTGCCTTTGTGACAGTGAGAAACAGTGGAGTTCAGATGTGAACTGGGTTTCTCCCAGTGTCGTCGGTAGGATCAGTTACTGACTCAGGAGTTTCACATTTCTAAAACCCCTTTCTCTTCACCCTACGTTCCAAAGTCATAGCTTCTCCCTTTCCAAGGAAGCACCTTAAAAAGTTTTCTTTTCTGTATTTTTTTTGTTGTCACTTTTCATTCTATAATTATTTCTCTCCTCTCATTAAATGCCGTCCCTCATCCCAATCATGCACCTTGATATTCCTCTCCTCTCCTTTCTCTCCCTTCATCATGTTTATCTCTCTCCCTCCCTCTCTCTCTCTCTCCAGTCGTGTCCCCCACAGCTGTGATATCAACAGTGCACCTGCTTGCTCAGGAAATCCGATCCTCGTCCTGGAGTCTTCCCCACGTTCTCAATCATGTTCATCACCAGGCTCCATGGCTCTGCCGCCACAACTTTATCATCCTTCTCGTGTTCATCATGCAAACATACGCATGTCTTGAAAAGGTTGGGAGTTTTAGCCGGCGCCGTGGCGCACTAGGCTAATCCTCCACCTAGCGGCGCCGGCACATCAGGTTCTAGTCCCGGTCGGGGCGCCGGATTCTGTCCCGGTTGCCCCTCTTCCAGGCCAGCTCTCTGCTGTGGCCCGGGAGTGCAGTGGAGGATGGCCCAAGTGCTTGGGTCCTGCACCTGCATGGGAGACCAGGAGAAGCACCTGGCTCCTGCCTTCGGATCAGCGCGGTGCGCCAGCCGTGGCAGCTGTTGGAGGGTGAACCAACGGCAAAAGGAAGACCTTTCTCTCTGTCTCTCTCTCTATCTACTCTGCCTGTCCAAAAAAAAAAAAAAAAAAAAAAAAAAGTTGGGAGTTTTTAAAATTTCATCTTAAATGATATGATGTAGATATTTTGTGTAAAGTTCATTTTCACCTGAGATTGTTCAGTTATTTTCCAAATGGTACAGCGTATTTGATGACCCCCAACTCTGGCTGGGAGATCCAGTCCAAGGTGGGTGGTGTGTGCATTCGCAAGGTGAATGCCGATCACCTGGAGTTTTAAGGCTGCTTCAGCTCCTCTCCAGCATGGGTGGGTGGAGAATGGAGAGAAAGCAGGCAAGACAGCTGATTGTCATGTAAGAATCGTGAGCTTTGGCCGCGACTCCTATTTCAAAATTTGATTCTTCCACATGTCAGTGGAAAAAGGATGATGATGTCAGAGTGGTTGTAACCACTGGAGGTTCCGTTTACGTTTCAGGAGTTTGCAACTGTATGACATGCTCCTGGACTGCTTTATTTCACAATCATTTATGTGACAGTTGCTCAAAGCCTGGAAAAGTCCAATGGTTCTCTTCTGTTTCTTTTTCCTTTTGCTCTCTAATTGCTAAAATAATAAGGAAAAATTACTGTGCTTCAAATCCTCCCTTACTAACTGAAATCGTGTCACTTGCCTGCCAGAGGCAAATATTTAGATTTAATTTAATGGAAAAATATCTATCAAATGTTGAAATATGTATTGTCTATGGACTCATGTATTCACAAGGTTTTTTAAAAAAGACTCATTTATTTATTTGAAAGAGTGCGAGAAAGAGAAGGAGAGAGAGAGAGAGAGAGAGAGAGAGAGAGAGAGAGAAAGAGAGAGAGATCTTCCATCTGCTGATTCACTCCCCAGATAGCCACAATGGCCAATACTGGGCCAGGAACTTCCTCCAACTCTCCCACATGGTTGCAGGGGCCCAAATACTTGGGCCATCTTCCACTACTTTCCCAGGCATTAGCAGGGAGCTGGACCAGAAGTGGAGCGCCCAGGACACTAATGGGCACCCATACAGGATGAAGACATCTCAGGCAGTGGCTTTACTGGATACACCATGATGCTGGCCCCTCAGAAGGGATTTTGACTGCAAATGACATTAACCTGGCTCAAACCAAGTTCTGTAAAGGAGGAAATTGATTAGCTCACAAACCAGGGGCGTGGATCAGAACTATACATTCTGGTCTTTTGTGTTTATTTTTCCCTTTGTGTGGCTCCTCTCATAGGCAAACAGCAAGGTGATCATTGGACATTCCATAGCTGTGATATTTTTGGCTTAGTTTTGGAGAAAATTCTAGCATCTAGAAAGGGCCACAGGGGTCTCTAGATGACTAATCTAGTTCATCCATGAGCCGATCATTGCGTTCTGGGTGGTAAAGTATTTATATTGACCAGTCCTGAGTTTGAGATTTAAAATCCTACTAGATCCAAATGGAATGGGGCAATGGCAAGCCAAGAAAATTTGGTGCTGTCATCAGAAAAACAGGAAAGGATCACCAGCCCATCAAAGGCAAGAAATAAATTTTTATTCCTTAAATATCACAGACTATGTAAGTCCTTCCATAGATTATTCTACTAAAAGTCTATGTATTTGCATTAAAATTAGGATTTAAGCCTTCTCTTCATTTCCACTATTTTGAAAACCTTGCCCGGTCAACTTTGAACACCTCGAACAAGAGAGTCAGTTATCTGAGGAAGACAGAATCCTGGGCTCTCTTTCTCCCTCTCTCCATCTACCTGACTTCAGAAGTTATAAAAAGAAGTAGTAAATTGCATTCCTACTTAGCATAGTGCCTTCCAACAGATTCTCTCATTTATTCAGTCTTGCAGTAGAATTCTGAGTAATATAGTTCTATCCACTTTCAAATCTCAGATTCTCAAATCCTTGCTTTGCTTAGACCCACGCTATCCAATAGCATAGCCACCAGTAACATTTGGCTATTTAAATTACGTAACATTAAGTATAACAAAGCAGTTCTCAGTTTTACCAGCAACACTGAAAGTACTCAATAACTACCTGTGCTTTGTGGATGCAAACTTGAGTAGCACAGCACAGAGCATCTACTTCATCACAGAAAATTCTATTGGAAAATTCTGGCCTAGATCATAAATGTTTTCTCTATTAAATGCAAAAATCTCATTTTTACATGTATATTACATAGTATGGGCCCTCAATATGTAGCAAACATTTAATTGATGTTAAAAATCATAAGAAGTAATAAATGTAAAGTGTTGATTATACACTGTTGAAATCTTTACTTAGTATATACTAAGTTGATCTTCTGTATATAAAGATAATTGAAAATGAATCTTGATGAAGAATGGGATGGGAGAGGGAGTGCAAGATGGGATGGCTTAAGGGTGGGATGGAGGTTATGGGGGAAAAGCCGCTATAATCCAAAAGTACTTTAGAAATTTTTATTTATTAAATAAAAGTTAAAAAAAACAGAAAAAATAAAAAATAACAATAAATAAAATAAGCCACAAGCTGCTCAGCTATGCTTTTCACCACTCCCCCCTCAGCCGCCTGCGTAGTCTACATTTTGGCCATCTTGAATTTATCACAATTCTCCAAATATCCTAGAATCTGTCATGATGATGATACTGTATTTGTCTGTTCTCAGTGCCTGGAATAATCTTCCTGACTGTCTCCCATTCATTCATCATTACTTGTGTTCAATGGATGTTGGACATTTGCTACATACTCTTCTATATATCTGCATTAGACAGGGCATCACAGCTGGTACCGTGAGGAGTGCTTTGTCGTGAGACTCTGGATGGTGGGGCCCCTGTGTCTCTTCCTCCTGACTCAGCCTGTAGCACCATGTCTATTACATAGCAGGCTTTCAACCTCTGGTCTGTAACCTGAAGTGAGTTAGAGTGTTATTTAAGACCCTCCGGGGTCTGACTCTGTTGCCAATCTCCATCCCACCCCTGCTTCCATTACTCACAAACTGCATCCCAGCCATCCTGAGCCATTCATTCCCCGAGGCGCGCGCACACACACACACACACACACATCCTAACCTCCACATGCATGCTGCTTCTTCCCCCTAGAAAAATGTCCTTTTGTCCCTCTGACATTCACCCCTCACTGCCAAATCCAAGCAGTTTAGCTGGAAAGGCACCCAAAGCCTACTCATCCAGAACCTGTTTCTCCGCCCCATCCTCCCATAGTGCTCTGTCTCTGAATACCTCTTTTGAAGTCCTTGTCGCAGCCTGATCTCCATTACCGTTAGTCATGTCCGAGTCTACCTCTCTAACTTGTGATCCCTTCAAGGACACAGACTTTGTCTTACTACTCTTTATTTTTCTCTTGCGTCTAGCACAGAGTTATCCGCCCCTGACACGGGAAAATGTTTGTTGAATTGAATTGCGGTGCAAGGAAGCACTTCCTTTAAAAGACGTGGAAGAAAAAGAACAGTGACAGCTTCGCCGAAGAGAACACAATGAACTGAAAAGCCTCCAGCTTTGATCAAAATCTGCCCCAGGAACTCTCCAGCTGCTTAGGCATGGCTTCCTAGCATCTGTGAGAGCCAGAGATGCTCAGGAAGGAACAACGTGGTCAGGGCTGAGGGAGGAAGAAAAACGCTAGTGGACCAGAGGCCGTGAGCCCATCCTCTGTTGTTATTAGTGGAAGACCATGTTGGCTGGCCAGACTTCACGGTGTATGGAAGCGGAAACCCTGGACAAACAGAATGCTGAGGCTCTGGGTTTTATGTATGTGTTGAATTTTTAAAAATATGCATGAATTTGAAAGGCAGAGTGACAGAGAGAGGGAAAGAGACAGAGATCTTCCATCCACTCACTTACTCACCATACCCACAACAGCTGGGGCTGGGTCAGGCTGAAGCCAGGAGCCAGGGACTCCATCTGTGTCACCCACATGGGTGGCAGGGACCCACGTCTTTGGGCCATCTTCCTCCATTGCCTCTCCATGTGCATTAGCAGGGAGCTGGATTGGAAGTGGAACATCTGAAACTTAAACCAGCACTTTGATATGCCAGCGTGTTAACCCACTGTGCTACAAGGCTGGTCCCAAGTTTTCAGTTTTATACTAAAAATGGAGTCCGTGTTCTTATATTTGTGCAGAAGACTGGTGCAGCTGATATTTAAATGATTGATAGTGTTTAACGGTTTGTAGTTTCAAATATCAAGAAAAATGCTCAAGTGTTTGGAACGACAGAATTTCCCTTCTGAAGGGATTGCAGGTATTGCTCTCTCTAGGAACAGCCAATCAGAAGAGTATGCTTTTTTTTAACTTTTATTTAATGAATATAGATTTCCAAAGTACAGCTTATGGATTACATTGGCCCCCCCCCAATGACTTCCCTCCCACCCACAACCCTCCCCTTTCCTGCTCTCTCTCCCCTTCCATTCATATCAAGATTCATTTTCAGTTTTTTATATATACAGAAGATCAGCTTAGTATATATTAAGTAAAGATTTCAACAGTTTGCACCCACATAGAAACACCAAGTGAAATATACTGTTTGAGTACTCGTTATAGCATTAAATTTCAATGTACAGCACATTAAGGACAGAGATCCTACATGAGGAGTAACTGCACAGTGACTCCTGTTGTTGACTTTACAAATTGACACTCCTGTTTATGGCATCAGTAATCTCCCTATGCTCCAGTCATGAGTTTCCAAGGCTATGGAAGCCTTTTGAGTTCTCTGGCTCTTATCTTTTTTAGACAAGGTCATAGTCAAAGTGGAGGTTCTCTCCTCCCTTCAGAGAAAGGTACCTCCTTCTTTGAAGACCTGTTCTTTCCACTGGGATCTCACTCACAGAGATCTTTCATTTAGGGTTTTGTTTTTTTTTTCCAGAGTGTCTTGGCTTTCCATGCCTGAAATACTCTCATGGGCTTTTCAGCCGGATCCAAATGCCTTTAGGGCTGATTCTGAGGCCAGAGTGCTGTTTAGGACATCTACCATTCTATGAGTCTGCTGTGTATCTCGCTTCCCATGTTGGATCGCTCTCCCCTTTATTTATTCTATCGGTTAGTATTAGCAGGTACTAGACTTGTTTATGTGATCCCTTTGACTCTTAGTCCTTTCATTATGATCAATTGTGAACTGAAATTGATCACTTGAACTAGTGAGATGGCATTGGTACATGCCACCTTGATGGGATTGAATTGGAATCCCCTGGTATGTTTCTAACTCTACCATTTGGGGCAAGTCAGCTTGAGCATGTCCCAAATTGTACATCTCTTCCCTTTCTTATTCCCACTTTTATGTTTAACAGGGATCACATTTCAGTTAAATTTCAACACTTAAGAATAATTGTGTATTAATTACAGAATTAAACCAGTCATATTAAGTAGAATAGACAAAAAATATACTAAGAGGGATAATGTATTAAGTTGTTCATTAACAGTCAGGGCTATGCTGATCAAGTCACCGTTTCTCATAGTGTCCATTTCACTTCAACGTGTTTCCTTTTTGGTGTTCAGTCAGTTGTCACCGATCAGGGAGAACATATGATATTTGTCCCTTTGGGACTGGCTTATTTCACTCAGAATGATGTGTTCCAGATTCCTCCATTTTGTTGCAAATGACTGGATTTCATTGTTTCTTACTGCGGTATAGTATTCTAAAGAGTACATATCCCATAATTTCTTTATCCAGTCTACTGTTGATGGGCATTTAGGTTGGTTCCAGGTCTTGGCTATTGTGAATTGTGCTGCAATAAACATTAGGGTGCAGACCGCTTTTTTGTTTATCAATTTAAACTCCTTTGGGTAAATTCCAAGGAGTGGGATGGCTGGGTTGAACGGTAGGGTTATCTTCAGGTTTCTGAGGAATCTCCAGACTGACTTCCATAATGGCTTGACCAGTTTGCATTCCCACCAACAGTGGGTTAGTTTCCCTTTTCCCCACATCCTCACCAGCATCTGTTGTTGGTAGATTTCTGTATGTGAGCCATTCTAACTGGGGTGAGGTGAAACCTCATTGTGGTTTTGATTTGCATTTCCCTGATTGCTAGTGATCTTGAACATTTTTTCATGTGCCTGTTGGCCATTTGGATTTCCTCTTTTGATAAATGTCTATTGAGGTCCTTGGCCCATCTCTTAAGTGGGTTGTTTGTTTTGTTTTTGTGGAGTTTCTTGATCTCTTTGTAGATTCTGGTTATTAACCCTTTATCTGTTGCATAGTTTGCAAATATTTTTTCCCATTCTGTCGGTTGTCTCTTCACTCTCCTGACTGTTTCTTTTGCAGTACAGAAACTTCTCAATTTGATGCAATCCCAATAGTTGATTTTGGCTTTGACTGCCTGTGCCTCCCGGGTCTTTTCCAGAAATTCTTTGCCTGTGTCAATATCTTGAAGGGTTTCTCCAATGTTCTCTAATAACTTGATGGTGTCAGGTCATAGATTTAGGTGTAAGGTAGGGGTCTTGCTTCATGCTTCTGCACGTGGAAATCCAGTTTTCCCAGCACCATTTATTGAATAGACTGTCCTTGCTCCAGGAATTGGTTTTAGATCCTTGATCAAATATAAGTTGACTGTAGATGTTTGGGTTGATTTCTGGTGTTTCAATTCTGTTCCATTGGTCTATCCATCTGTTTCTGTGCCAGTACCATGCTGTTTTGATTACAACTGCCCTGTAGTATGTCCTGAAATCTGGTATTGTGATGCCTCCGGCTTTGTTTTTGTTGTACAAGATTGCTTTAGCTATTCGAGGTCTCTTGTGCCTCCATATGAATTTCAGCACCAATTTTTCCAGATCTGAGAAGAAGGTCTTCGGTATCTTGATTGGTATTGCATTGAATTTATAAATTGCTTTTGGGAGAATGGACATTTTGATGATGTTGATTCTTCCAATCCACGAGCATGGAAGATTTTTCCATTTTTTGGTATCCTCTTCTATTTCTTTCTTTAAGATTTTGTAATTCTCATCGTAGGGATCTTTGATGTCCTTAGTTAAGTTTATTCCAAGGTATTTGATTGTTTTTGTAGCTATTGTGAATGGGATTGATCTTAGCAGTTCTTCCTCAGCCATGGCATTGCTTGTGTATACAAAGGCTGTTGATTTTTGTGCATTGATTTTATATCCTGCCACTTGCCAGACTCCTCTGTGAGTTCTAATAGTCTCTTAGTAGAGTTCTTTGGATCCTCTAAGTAAAGAATCATATCGTCTGCAAAGAGGGATAGTTTGACTTCTTCCTTCTCAATTTGTATTCCTTTAATTTCTTTTTCTTGTCTGATGGCTCTGGCTAAAACTTCCAGAACTATGTTAAATAGCAGTGGTGAGAGTGGGCATCCCTGTCTGGTGCCAGATCTCAGTGGAAATGCTTCCAACTTTTCCCCATTCAATAGGATGCTGGCCGTGGGTTTTTCATAAATTGCTTTGATTATATTGAGGAATGTTCCTTCTATGCCCAATTTGCTTAGAGTTTTCATCATGAAAGGGTGTTGAATTTTATCGAATGCTTTCTCTGTATCAATTGAGATAATCATATGGTTTTTCTTTTGCAGTCTGTTAATGTGGTGAATCACATTGATTGATTTGCGAATGTTGAACCATCCCTGCATACCAGGGATAAATCCCACTTGGTCTGGGTGGATGATTTTTCTGATTTTTTGTTGTATTCTATTGGGGAGAATTTTATTGAGGAATTTTGCATCTATGTTCATCAGGGATATTGGTCTATAATTTTCTTTCAGTGCTGCATCTTTCTCTGGCGTAGGGATTAAGGTGATGCTGGCTTCATAGAAAGAATTTGGGAGGATTCCATCTTTTTCGATTGTTCTGAATAGTTTGAGAAGAAATGGAATTAGTTCTTCTTTAAATGTCTGGTAGAATTCAGCAGTGAATCCATCTGGTCCTGGGCTTTTCTTTGTTGGGAGGGCCTTTATTACTGTTTGAATTTCTGTTTCAGTTTTGGGTCTATTTAGGTTTTCTATGTCTTCATGGTTCAATTTAGGTAGATTGCATGTGTCCAGGAATCTATCCATTTCTGAGATTTTCCTGTTTGCTGGCATACAAGTCCTTGTAGTAATTTCTGATGATTCTTTTTATTTCTGTGGTGTCTGTTGTTACGTTTCCATTTTCATCTGTGATTTTATTGATTTGGGTCTTTTCTCTTCTTTTTTTAGTTAGTTGGGCCAATGGGGTGTCAATGTTGTTTATTTTTTCAAAAAACCAGCTCTTCGCTAGGCTGATTTTTTTTGTAATTTTTTTTGGATTCAACCCTGTTAATTTCTTCTCTGATTTTAATTATTTCTCTTCTCCTACTCGATTTGGGTCTGGTGTGCTGCAGTTTTTCTAGGTCCTTGAGATGTGCTGAAAGCTCATTTATTTGGTACCTTTCCAATTTCTTGATATAGGCACCTATTGCTATAAACTTGCCTCTCAATACTGCTTTTTCTGTATCCCATAAGTTTTTATATGTTGTGTTGTTATCCTCATTTACTTCCAGAAAGTTTTTGATTTCTCTTTTGATTTCTTGAATGACCCAGTGTTCATTCAGGAACATGTTGTTCAGTCTCCATGTGTTTGCATACTTTCTGGGGTTTCCTGAGTTGCTCATTTTCAGCTTCATTCCGCTGTGGTCTGAGAAGCTGCATGGTATCATTCTAATTCTTTTAAATTTGCTGAGACTTGCTTTATGGCCTAGTATGTGATCAATCCTAGAGAAGGTTCCATGCACTGCTGAGAAGTATGTAAAGTCTTTAGATGTAGGATTGAAAGTTCTGTAGATATCTGTTAGATCCATTTGGGCTATAGTGTTGATTAAATCTGCTGTTTCCTTGTTGATCTTCTGTCCAGATGATCTGTCTATTTCTGAGAGTGGAGTATTGAAGTCCCCCAGTACTATTATATTGGAATCTAAGTCTCCCTTTAAGTCCCTTAACATATCTTTTAAATAGACCGGTGCCCTGTAATTAGGTGCATATACATTTATAATAGTTACATCTTCCTGTTGAATTGAACCCTTAATCATTATATAGTGCCCCTCTTTGTCTCTCTTAACAGTTTTTGTATTAAAGTTTATTTTGTCTGATATTAATATGGCTACACCTGCTTTTTTTTTGGTTTCTGTTGGCATGGAATATCTTTTTCCAACCTTTCAATTTCAGTCTGCATGCATCTTTGTTAGAGAGATGTGTTTCTTGTAGGCAACAAATAGTTGGGTGTTGTTCCTTAAGCCAGTCAGCCAATCGGTGTCTTTTAACTGAAGAGTTAAGTCCATTCACGTTTAATGTGACTATTGATACATAGTGACTTTGCCCTGCCATTTTCCCGGAGATATTTTCTAGTATATGCTTTGAGCTTCCCATGCTCTTTTACTGGTAGGTTTTCTTCCTTTACCTTCTTTCATATTGATGGCCGTGTTTCTGTGTTTCTGAGTGTAGCACATCTTTAAGTATCTTTTGCAGGGCTGGACGAGTGGCAGCAAAGTCTTTCAATTTCTGTTTGCTATGAAAGGTCTTTATTTCACCTTCATTCACAAATGAGAGCTTAGCAGGATATAATATTCTGGGCTGGCAATTTTTCTCTCTTAGCACCTGTGCTATGTCTCGCCATTCCCTCCTAGCCTGTAGTGTTTCTGATGAGAAGTCTGCTTTGAATCTAATTGGAGATCCTCTGAGAGTAATCTGACGTTTCTCTCTTGCACATTTTAGGATCTTTTCTTTGTGTTTCACTGTGGTGAGTTTAATTACAACGTGTCATGGTGACGATCTCTTTTGGTCATGTTTACTGGGGGTTCTATGAGCTTCCTGTACTAGGATGTCTCTGTCCTTCTCCAAACCTGGAAATTTCTCTGCTAGTATCTCACTAAAAAGGCCTTCTAATCCTTTCTCTCTCTCCATGCCTTCAGGAACTCCTAGAACTCGAATGTTGGTTTTTTTAATAGTATCCTGTAGATTCCCAACAATATTTTTTAGATTTCTAATTTCCTCTTCTTTTCTTTGGTTTGACTGTATCCTTTCCTGTTCTCTGTCTTCTAAGTCCGATATTCTCTCTTCTGCTTCACCCATTCTGTTTTTAAGGCTCTCTAATGTGTTTGTCATTTGATCTATTGAGCTCTTCATTTCATTTTGATTTCTCTTCACTATCACACTTTCCTGTTCTACTAGTTTCTGCGTTTCATTTTGATTCTTCCTTAAAATTTCATTTTCACGAGAGAGATTTTCAATCCTGTCCAATAAGGATTTCTGTAGTTCAAGGATTTGCTTTTGAAAACTTCTAAATGTTCTTATCATAAATTTTTTGAAATCCATATCTTGCATTTCTTCTATCTCATCATCTTCATAATCTTGGCTTGGGGTGTTTTGTTTATTTGGAGGCATCATAGTGTCATCGTTGATCTTGTTCCCTCGATTTTTGTGTTTGTTGCTTGGCATAGTTAATTCTTCTTCCCTCACTGTGAGGTGTTATTTTTTTTATACTATATCTGTGTTAAGTGGACTGCCAGCTGTTGGAGGAGCCTTGGAGGCTTGAGATGGGTGTGGCCTGAGAGCTCTGCTTGGTTCTTCCGGGTTACGGGTGTGCAAAGGTGATACCCTCAGGTTATGAGTGGTAAATCTCTCATTTATTTATTTATTTATTTATTTATTTATTTTGTTTTATTTTTTATTCAGGAGGTAAGTAATACTGCACAGCTGAGCAGAATTGATGGTATTTAGCTTCTGATCTCTGGCTTCTACCCAAAGAGTCTGTGTGGGCTCAGTTTCTCCTGCGGACTCCCACTGGGTAGCCTAGACTACTGAATTGTAGACTTAGCTCTCCCCTTTTATTATGTATATCCCAAGTGGGGCTTGCTCTTTGTCTCTTGCTCACCTTTGCAAGGTTGGCGGAGAGAGAAACTTGTCTGTACTAGTACCCCCCCACCCTTTTTTTTTTCCTTCTCTCCTGTAGTCAGTCTGGTGAACTTTCCCACTTCAAAGCCCGCTTCCCTCTAAATTCTGTCCGCCGTTTCCCTGCCAATGTCTCCAGTTACTGAGCTCACCTCCCCTTCCAGCGCCGATGTGTGGACTCGGAGCCCTGGGCGTCCCTCCTCTCCCCGCTGGTCATCTGTGTCACATCCACTCCCCTTCCTGCACTGGCGCGCAGACCCTGCGGCTCCCGCGGTTCGGCTTCTGCGCGGTGGGCGACCCTGCTCTCCCAGCAGGTCCTCCGATTAACAGCCACTAGATCCAGAAGAGTTTCCTCTGCAATTTTTTCCTGATCCTTTTTCTGAGACTACTGTAACTTCCCTTTTATTAAACTAAATAGCCCTCGCTATTCTGCCATCTTGGCTCCGCCCTCCGAGTATGCTATTAACCCCCTTTCCCATGGCTATGGCAAATCATTGCAAAGACGGTTGCATAGGTAGTCCTTGAGGAGTAAGGACATGATCTCAGGATCCATCTCAACACAGGGCCAACACAAAAGGAATGACCTGTGAGGAGAGATGATCTCCTATCACATCTCACTTGGGAAATGCAGGTGATCAAACCTAAGGGCCTGCGCTGTGCCACAGCAGGTTGGGACACCTTCTCCCAGGATGGGAGCAGCAGTTTGCCAGCCGCTCTGCTTCTGATCCAGCTCCTAGGCAATGTGCCTGGGAAGACAGAGGGGGAGGGCCCAAGTGCTTGAGCCCCTGCCATCCACGTAGGAGGCCTGCATGGAGTTCTGGGCTCCTGACTTCAGCCTGGGCCAGCCCTGACCATTGCAACCATTTGGGGAGTGAACCAGTGGGTGGAAGATTCTGATTCGTTCTCTCTCTCTCTCTTTCAAATAGCTAACTCTTTAAAAAGAAGTCAGGAAAACTCAGAGAGGAGAAGAGACTCTTCCCAGGTAACTCCAGGAATCAGCGCAAATTTAGCTTAATAATCAGATTCATTATTTTCCATACCATAATGCCTGTCTACTTGTTCAGTTCCTGGTTGTGGCTCCAACCATGATTATGAATTCCGAACAACACCTGGATCCCAAAAACTCACAAGCTCTTTAATATCCCACCCAGCAAGAAGTCTTATGGTATGCATATTGCCTCAAGTTGAGAAACAGCATCCCTCTCCCAGTCACCATAATGTATTTTCTGACCAGCAGTCCTTATCTTAAACTAAATCATAGATGCTTTTTTTTTTTTTTGACAGGCAGAGTGGACAGTGAGAGAGAGAGACAGAGAGAAAGGTCTTCCCTTGCCGTTGGTTCACCCTCCAATGGCCGCCGTGGCTGGTGCGCTGAGGCCAGCACACCGCACTGATCCGATGGCAGGAGCCAGGTACTTCTCCTGGTCTCCCATGGGGTGCAGGGCCCAAGCACTTGGGCCATCCTCCACTGCACTCCATGGCCACAGCAGAGAGCTGGCCTGGAAGAGGGGCAACCGGGACAGAATCTGGCGCCCCGACCAGGACTAGAACCCAGTGTGCCGGCGCTGCAAGGCGGAGGATTAACCTAGTGAGCCGCGGCACCGGCCTGATGCTTTTTTCTTCCTTCCTTCCTTCCTTCCTTCCTTCCTTCCTTCCTTCCTTCCTTCCTTCCTTTTCTTCTTCTTCTTCTTCTTCTTCTTCTTCTTCTTCTTCTTCTTCTTCTTCTTCTTCTTCTTCTTCTTCTTCTTTTGGCATATCCTTGTTCTTCTCAGTGCCCTGATCGGGTTGTACAGGGCACTCCTTGGCAGGGATCCAATCGGGAATGAGCTTTGTTGAAAGTAATCAGTCTTCCAACCACCCCTGCATGCTGCGGTTTCTCCGTCCACTTTGCCTGGATAAAGTCTGGGGCTTCTGGAGGGCACAGAGCCTGGGTTCCCAAAGAATGAGTGCTTCCTCCACCATCCTTTTAGTGCAGATGTCTGTAGCTTCCAGAGAGGGGACTTGAAAGGACCTCTTAATAACCTTGCTCGGAACTCCAGAGGAGAAATTAAACCTTTCTGCAAATTCAGCATGGACCTGTTTTTGGCAAGACAAGGACCTCAGATGGCCGTGCTGGCACAGGGGCTATTTGGGGATTAACCCTGTGGTCCTTAAGGGTTGCAAAATTTGAGAGAAAGAAAGAGAGAGAATGAGACAGAGTTAAATTAAAAATATTGTCCTATTGAAGTTGTTTTGAGGAAATGGAAAAAGATAAAAAGACTGTATTCAGAAACGAAAGGGAATTGTATGGGAGGCAGGTGTGTATTAAGCAGAGCTTCTATACCTTAACAAAGAAATGACCGTTTCTAGAATTCGTCAGCCTGCCACGTGATGTCATTTTGTTTCCTAAGAGAGTTTTATTTCACTCCTTGAAATTTGCTCTTTGAGTCCTTTCTCACGATCTTGACAACGGTGCTCAGTGAGATTGGTCTTGGGGCACAGTTTTTTCTTTCCCTTTTCCTTTCCTCTTGCTCTGTGCTGGCTCCTGGCCACCTTTCTTCCTCTTCCTGTCAGGGAAGATAGACTGCACACAGCAAGAGCACTTCATTCCTTCACCCAGGGCGTGGCAGGCATCTGTTGTGTGCCTGACCCCAACAAAGGCAGAGGATACAGCCACACCTGCCATGCATTTCCTGATGTCAGAGGGTACAGAGGTGCTGTTGGCCATGGGCCTGTAAGAAGGGGGCTTGGAAAGAGTATGGGCCGGCGCTGCGGCTCACTAGGCTAATCCTCCACCTGCGGCGCCGGCACACAGGGTTCTAGTCCCAGTCGGGGCACTGGATTCTGTCCTGGTTGCCCCTCTTCCAGGCCAGCTCTCTGCTGTGGCCCGGGAGTGTAGTGGAGGATGGCCCAAGTGCTTGGGCCCTGCACCCCATGGGAGACCAGGAGAAGCACCTGGCTCCTGGCTTCGAATCAGTGTGGTGTGCCGGCCGTGGCGACCATTGTGGGGTGAACCAATGGCAAAAGGAAGACCTTTCTCTCTGTCTCTCTCTCACTGTCCACTCTGCCTGTCCAAAAAAAAAAAAAAGAGTATGGTGGAATGCATACTTCTGTCCAGTGGAGTGGGCCAAAAGAAATAAATGCAGTGACCCAAGAAGCGAGGTGCAAGGTGGGTTTTGCAACAAAAGCAAGGACACATGGGACAAGATTGGGACAACCAAACTCCACGTCGGATCAGACTTCTTTGTAACCTGCTCAGCTAAATAACTTTCCGCCCCCTTGTCACAAAAAACCATCATCAGCCTGATATCCAGGGGGTTGCTAATAATTTTTCATCTCTATGTATAATTTTCTCTTAGGAGACAAAGTTGGCAAATGTCAATGAGAGGGTTAATAAGAAAAAGAGCTTAGCAAAGTGAAGTGACGGAAAGAGAGGATCTCTTAAATCTAATTTAAATTAAAAAGATGTTTGTGAAACCCAAAATAAATCTCGCTCCAGAGTGATTACCAGATGAAACATTTTAGTTAGTGGCTGGTGAACTGGCCCATATTTCATGTTTCTAGTCAATGTTCGCTCTCCGTATTACCTGAAGGGCCTGAGAGCTCCGTTGATGAATGTTTTGTAGGTTTAAAAGACCATTTATCACCACCACAGCTAATGCCATTTTCCGAAACATGATCCAAAGGCACTTTGTGAAAAATATTTTCTGCCTGGAAGTGTTCCCATTGTCACCTTCTGGACTGCGGCCGGGGGCCACACAACGCCCGGATGCTGATGCAGGTGATTGTGTGGTGGGATGTGGGAAGTGGTTCTCTGCTCCCTCACCTCCCTGCCTCACACCCACAGGTCCTCACCTCCTTCCTCTTCCCTTGGAGCTCCCCTCCTTACTCCGGGAAGGGACAGAAGTCGTAGATCCTGCTGTGGTCTGTAGCCACAAGGAAGGTTGGCGCCTTGGGGATCCTGGGCACTCACTGGCGAGAAGACCCTTCCAGAAGAACAGGTACGAGGAGGAATGACAATGGGTGAAGCTGGCACCTTGGTGCAGTGGAGGCAGAGGGAGAAGAATAGCAAAGAAGGAAAGTGGGTGGGTCAGGAAAGGCTCTGGGGAGGTGTTTGTGAACTGACTCCTGGAAGGTAGGGCCACGCACAGAGGTTTGCCTCATCCCAAGGCTGCTTCCTTGTCTGCTATGGATAGTGGCAATCCATTCCTACTCCTGGCGCCTTTAAGAAGTTATGGGATATGGTGAGAATCGTGGTGTTGGTAGACAGAGGGAGGATTTTATCACCGTTATGAGGCTGCAGTGTTGACATAGCCAACAATACACACATCATCCGAGTTGTTCAGTTGGCTTCCATTTCACAACATTGTGAGACTTTTAATAAAATGTTTTAAGTGTAAGAAAAACACACAAGATATTACAAAGAACATCTCTACTCCCTCAACTCATATTTGCCAAACCAACATTTTATTATATTTGCCTTAGACAGTCTAGCTTGGAAAGAACTAAAATACTATAGAAAGGCCCAGAAATTACACTTGTAGATATTTCCTCAAAGTGAATTAAAATATCATAGTCTCAAAAAACCTATCTGAATGTTTACAGTGGCTTTATTTATTTATTTATTTTTAAAAATGTATTTATTTATTTGAAAGGCAGAGTTACAGATAGGCAGAGAAGGGGTGGGGGTGGGGGGGTCTTTCATCTGCTGGTTCACTCCCCAAATGGCTATAATGGCCAGAGCTGTACGAATTGAAGCCAGCAGCCAGGAGCCTCTTCCAGGTCTCTCATGCGGGTGCAGGGGCCCAAGGACTTGGGGCCATAGCAGAGAGCTGGATCAGAAGCGGAGCAGCCGGGACTCACACCGGCACCCATATGGGATGCCGTCACTACAAATGGCAGCTTTATCTGCTATGCCACAGTGCTGGCCTCAGTGGCTTTATTTGTAATCACCCAAATCTGTCAACAATCTAGATGTCTTTCAATAGGTAAAGAGATAACAATTTCTGTTACATCCATTCAATGAAGGCTACTCAACAGTGATAATCGATAAACTAGTGACAGACCTAAAAACAGGGATGAATTTCAAGTGTGTTTTTAGGGAAAGAAATCATACTCAAAGGTTATGTACTGTGTGATTCCGTTTTTATGACATTTTTGAAATAAAAAATCTAGTGGTACAGATATATTAGTGCCTTCCGGAGGCTGGAGGTAGAAACAAGGTTAACTACAAAGAGGAATGAAGGAATTTTGGTGGTGACAACCTGTTCTGGGTCTTGATTTTCATGGTGGCTTCTTTACTGTGTTTGTCGAGATTCATAGACGTGTACACCATAATGAGTGGCATTTGTATAAATGGAGTGTGTGTGTGTGTGGTGTGTGTTGTGTGTGTCACTGAAAACGAATAGTGAAAAGTCTTACCCACCGTATGGAGCAGAGGCTCACGTGTGTGGGGAGTGCAGTTCCGTAATAGTGTACATGTAATTCCGGGAATCAGGTCTGTAACCGTCATCATAGTGAAGACAGTTGTTTCCTGGTGGGTTTTCAGGAAACAAGGAGGAGGAGGAGGAGGAGGAGGAGGAGGAGGAGGCATTGTGGCATTGCTCTGCTGCCACAATACCGTGCGTGCACTGCAACAGGGCAAGGATTTGTAGGCTGACTTCCTCGCTCATCAATCCGAAAGGCCTATTGGTGGAATGACACGAGGGACCCAGCCAACATCCATTGAGACAGGATGGAGGGAGGGAGGGGTGCGGAATGAGCAAAGGGGAAGGGAAAGCCGGGAACAAGGAAAGGGGAGGGTGAATTCCTTTAATCTCCTTGCTCATCGTAAAGATGCCATGAGTCAGTGAAAACTTTCTTGGGACTTCCTCTGCTCTGGATCTTCATCAGCCGTCAGACCTCCCTGCCTCCAGCAGCCCGAAGTCTTCGTGACCAGCTTCCAAGAGGGGAATGCCCGTGTCCCCTGAGGATCAACCCCTCTGAGAAACAAGTTGCTAGCCCTGCAGTCAGCCCCTTCCTTATCCTCTCACTGGGCCCAGGCCTCTCTCCCCGCCCAAGTGTGCCCCTCTGGGTACAGCAACATCCACCGGCTTTTCAGGTTGGTTGATTCTGGGATGCTTTGTCTCACACACTCTGATGGCCCTCAGCAGTGTCATTTCTTTAAGCATCTTCCAATAGTTCTTTTGATTTTTTTTGGAAAAAAAAAAAAAACCTCCCATAATCAGATTTTCTCAAATTTTCCACTTCATGATCCCGATTGGGTCAAACACTTGAAAATTATGTTAAGAGCCTCAGATCAAAGTGAGCCAAATTGAGCTGGACTGAATTCCCTGTAAATTCTAGGCCACTACCACCAAGTGCAAAGTCAAAGTCCCCACCCTAATGAGAAACTGAGTATTGGCTGTACTTCATCTCACAGGCTAGAGATGGTTTTGATTTATCAAATAAGACATCAGTGAAAAGAAACAGCCAAGTGAAGCTGCCCTGGTTAAATGTAAAATTACATTAAAAGCAGAAGGCAAATCCATGTCCTAACCAGAAGAGAGTTATAAGAGACAGTTATAAGGGACTAAAAGAATAAGGCGCAACATACAAATGGTTGGTGAGAGCAGCCTAGAGCCTAAGGTGGAAAGATTTCAGACATCAAAATGGTAGAATCGATATCACAGAAGAAAAGAGCAGAAGAAAGGAAATGCGGCTTTGGATACATAAAATAGAATGAAAACACAGGTGGAGTTTCTTTCCAGCGTTTCATTATAAAATTTTCAAAGATAGAGAAATGTTGAAAGGAACTGCAATAAACATCCATATGCACACTTCTCAGATCCAAGAATTCCTAAAATCTGATCATGCTCATCTCAACGTGTATGCAATTTTTTTTTGCTGACCCAGTTGAAAATAAGTTGCAGACATCATGACCCCTCATTTCTAAATACTTCAGCCTACATCTAAAAATCAGGACATTCTTCTACATAACTTAAATAGGCTTTTAAAGTCATGGTCCATAAATCTTTCATATCATAAAACTCAAGGAAAAATATTCATTTCACTGTCTGTGAACTGTCTTTGGTCTAGAATGACTTTGGGCAAAATACATTTTTGGCTGTGGCTTTGTAATCTCAGTGAGTCTATTCAGTTTGTGTGATTTATTCTACAGACAAGAAAGAATGGCAAGTCTCAGTTGCCCTTTCTGCAAAGGAGTGGAAATGTGGTCACTCTCTAGGGCTTAACACATGACGTTGATACATGGACAATGAGAGGACGGATATATAATAGCAGCCTCATGAAACAGATTGGTTGTGCAAGTTGCAAGGCTGGACTTAAGTCAGCATATTGGGATAAAGTCTAAGTTCTTCAAAGGGAACTGGTGATAGTTGATGAAGAGGGGATTTAAGATGTCAGTGCCAGTATCCAGCCAGGCCCAATTACCAAGGAGATTGGACTCCAGCCATTCCACAGAAGGAATTGGCCACTGGGCACAAGCGGAGGGTGATGGCAGATGTGTTTTGGGATCATGGATTCAATTCCCATCTTGAAACAAAACAAAAAAAACGCCCCCTTGCCCTTGTTTAGAGTATCACGCTTACCAAGGGCACCCTTTGCAAGTGACTCTCCGAGCCGTGATACTTCCTTTGTCAGATCAAAATAATGATCCAACATGCTTGAACGTTGCAGCCCTCACATTCCTTCCATAAACTGGCCTCTAATTCTATCAACAAGCCTCTTCATTCATCCATCCATTCATTCACTTGCGCAACAGACATGCCCCTAGGATGGGTGCACCAGGTCAAGCAATCCTCACCCTCCCCTTCCTCCTTCTCACCAGTCTATCAAATGAGCGCTTTCCAGTGTTCAGCTTGGTTCTAAATGGCTTCCATGAACTTGAACCACCCTGTTCCCAAGTGTGTTCTGAGACAGACTTTTTTTTTAAAAGATTTATTTATTTATTTGAAAGTCAGAGTTAGAGAGAGGAGAGGCAGAGAGAGAGAGAGAGAGAGAGAGAGGTCTTCCATCCGATGGATGGTTCACTCCCCAAATGGCTGCAACGGCCGGAGCTGCGCCGATCCGAAGCCAGGAGCCAGGAGCTTCTTCTGGGTCTCCCATGTGGGTGCAGGGGCCCAAGGCCTTGGGCCATCTTCTACTGCTTTCACAGGCCATAGCAGAGAGCTGGATCAGAAGTGGAGCAGCCTTGGAGACAGACAGTTTTTTAACATTTCAAAAACGAACATTGAAGTTCAGAGAGTTAGAATAAGGATCTAAATTCAGTCTGAATTCAGACCGCCTGATCTGATCACGTGCAGCCCACCTGCAACACATGCGTAAGCAATTGCTGACCTTTTGGGATGAAGACTCCCTCTCTGGACTGGGGCCATAGCAAATCTCACAAAGCAAATTCCACATGGAGGGGACCCAGAGAGCTGACCAGACAGCTTTTCCCAGTACAGATCTCCTCTCTGTATCTCTTTATCTGAGACTCACCTAAAGAGTAATGCCCTGTTGGATTTCAATGATACATACTTTTGAATACAGTTTAATCATGCTTAATCCTTATTGCACTATCTAAAATAATAGACTTGGGTCGATGGAGGGATTCAGGTGGGGGAAGAGAAGGAAGATTGAACACAACCCAACTGTGCATCATTGCAAACACCTGATCATTATCAAGGACAAAGATATTGAAAAGTGGCAAAGAGAGCACACTTTTTTAAAATTTATTTTATTTATTTGAAAGAGTTACAGAGAGAGGTAGAGCCAGAGAGAGAGCGAGGTCTTCCATCTGCTGGTTCACTTCCCAGATGGCTGTAACAGCCAGAGCTGAGCTGATCCGAAGCCAGGAGCCAGGAGCTTCCTCCAGGTCCCCCATGCAGGTGTAGGGGCCCAAGGACTTGGACCATCTCCTACTGATTTCCCAGGCCATAGCAGAAAGCTGGATCGGAAGTGGAGCAGCCAGGAATTGAACCAGCGCTCATGTGGGATGCTGGCACTGCAGACTGCGGCTTTAACCCACTGCACCACAGCACCAAGAGAGCATACATCTTTAATGCTGAGAGCTTGAAAGATGCCCAGCTTTCTGGATTGGGGGTCCTCCTACTTTGCCAACAGTTCGCTGAATATTTTTGAAATGCAGTTGCACCTTTTAAAGTAAGATCTGGCCATTTAGATTTAGTCTTCTATGTTGACCACTACTTCATTAGTCTGAGTTTGTAACTTTTTTTTTTATGGCCACTTAACAAAGCACCACAAACAGCAGCTAACACAATGCTCATTTATCATCTTACGGTTCAGGAGATCTGAAGTCCAGGCACCATGAGGCTGATTTTCTGCTCGGAGTCTCACAAAGCAGAAATCAAAGTAGCACCCTGAACTGACATTTTGGCAGAGGCTCAATGCTGTTCCATGTTTCCTGGTTGCTGGGAGGAGTTAGTTCCTTGTGGTTTTCAGATGGAGGCCCTCGCTCCTTGTGGTCACCTCACTGCAAAGATACGTCCTAACACAGACATCTATTTTCCTCCTCAAGACCAACAGAGAGAATCTCAACAATGCCATGTTTTCTTTTAAGGTTCCTTTGATTAGGTAATGCCCACCTGGTATAATCTTGAAACCAGGATTCAGATGGGGGAAGAGAAAGAAGATTTCTAACTCCTTGTATGAGGGTTCTTCAAAAAGTTTGTGGAAAGTTGAATTGAAAGGTAAACATTTTGGTGCAATGTTTGAAATCTATGCATATGAAAGGTCTTCAAAATCTTGCAGACTATGCATATCACACATAAAATTTGGCAGAGATTTCAAATTTTTTGTACCAGAATAAACTCATCTCTTAATTCTACTTTCCATGAACTTTCTGAAGTCATATTTGCAGGCGTTGCGCACACACAGGGGCTGGGATTATTGAATGGTTTGAGTCGTTGGGGCTGATGATTTGGGGGATCATCCTTGAATTCTGCCTACTTTAATTTAATACTGCTTCTGTCTGCTTCCTTTCCTTTATTCTAGCTAATTCCACTCCACCTGAAACTCGATCACATCATCTTTATATTTCCCAGAAAGGCTGACTGATTGACATCACAAGACTTCCCTCCCCATGGGCAGTAGCACACTGCCACCAGGTTGGCATTCCCCAGCTGAAACACCCTCTGTGGGTTTCCAGTCCTTCAGTGAGTAATATCTAAACTCTGCAGCAGACACAGCACCTTGCTCCACTCTGTATCCTGAACTTTCCCCCCCCTTCCCTGCTAACACTCTTTACAGTAAATATTTTTCCTGGAGAGACCTGAAATCCTTAACAGGAATAAACCCACACTCCACTCTCTTAGTTTCAGTTTAGATTTTGAACTTAACCCAAGGTGTAGCTGATGTCCAAGAAGGAGGGTCGCCAGAATCAATTCAAATACTTAAGTGATCAGAAAGGTTACCAATTTGCATGAATTACCAAATATGTGGGTGTATCCAGCTCCCTTGGATGCTACAAATAACACATCAGAAAAGAAAAAAACTTGCATTTTAAGTCCTATAAAAGAACTAAACTCATTAGCCATTCTGAGTATCTGATTTCATTAGCAGGTGCACACAGAGTCCTGGTAGCTATTAGTAATGTTCCCTCCACAAAAGGTGTGCCCGGGACTCCCAGAGGCAGCTTAACTTCCCCAACCTACTTCAAAATTAGATTTACTCAGTTACAAATTGCACATGCTAAATGAGCAAAACTATTAAACAAGGAGGGCTGCTGGGCTAAATAGCTGAGCATTTAACAGTTCACCATAGCATTACCATTTTTATGGTCTATTAAGGCAATTGGAAGAAAGCAGCTGAATGAAGAATCAGGTAATTTATGTACATGCTTTATAAATTGCCACATGCCTGTATAAAAAGTAGAGTCCCCTCTCACCTAATAAAATTTGAGAGACACTTGCAAGAGGTCCGTCAGAGCACTTTTGCTAACGATCATGAGCATAGACTTCCCCCTTCCCTTCCTACATCGATGTTTTAGAGAATTAAAATATTCTGGGTCCTGGTCTTCAGGGTGATTTCCCTCCCTGATCTATTTTCAATCAGATTGAGGAAGGCAGAGAGTCATTATTAAGCATTAGAAGAACTATTTTCTAAGTTGCTGCCTTCACTTTGGCAATTTAAAATTGCAGCAAGGCCCTGCCTAAGCTGCACCATCTCCTGCTAGCCCCTAATGAAGCTTGCAACATTCACTTCACCTTTGGCTGATTTTCCCCCTGACTCGAAAAATTCAGGGAAACAAGGCACGTAGCTGTTTTAGCCAGAAGCTTTGCATTTCTGGGAGTTTAAATGAAGAATAAAGGGGAGGGCCATTAAACAAGCCTGCCCACCAAAATTAAAGTCATTTAGAAACACCTGACTCTGTTAGTTGTTCTAGGAGTGAAATCTCGCTCCAGGTAGGCGAAGAGCTTTTCACGAGTGGCTGCTTCATCTCAACAGGGGATATGTAGAAGATGGCACACGCAGAGTCGCAATGCTGGATCCCAGGGTCCCCAGGAAGCCGTATTTTGCATGGCAGCTTCAGGGTGTGAGCACAGAGGGGGTCAGTGGTGCAGGCGACATCGGAGAAGTCAGTGCAGCATTGCCACTTGGAGAATTCCGCTCTGAGAATGGAGCCATCGGGATTGGTATGAAGGCAATGATGAAGGGAGGTGGGCTGGGGGAGCGGGCAGAGAGCAAGATCCCCAAACAAATAAGGACGCCTTCCAGAAGACAGGAAACCAAAGTCTCTTCAGGTCTGCAAATCGGGACTCATTTTCCTCCGCGTTGACGGTGATTAGAGTAGGAGCAGGAAAGACAACAGACCTCAGGCACACAGAGACTCACTGTTTGAGGCTGGGCTCCACTGTCTGCTCCTTCCTGAAGCTCTCTCTCTCTCTTTGTATGCAGCAGTGACCTCTGGCTTTGTGCTTGCATCGAAGGGGTCACAGGAATCCCCAGCTACACCTTGTGAAGCACGTCTTCACTACAGCGGTTGCTTGCATGCCCACTACTCCTGGAGAGCAGGGCTTTTCTTTCATTTGGGAGGCAGAGTTAGAGAGAGAGAGGAGAGACAGAGACCTTCCATCCACTGGTTCACTCCCCAAATGGCCGCCAACAGCCCCGGCTAGGCCAGGCTGAAGCCAGGAGCTTCTACTGGGTCTCCCACAAGGGTGCAGGGGCCCAAGCATTTGAGCCATCCTCCACTGCTTTCCCAGGCCATTATCAGGGAGTTGGGTTGGAAGTGGAGCAGGCAGGGCTCAAAGCAGCAGCCCTATGGGGTGCTGGCATCTCATGTAGAGGCTTAACCTGCTGTGCCACAACACTGGTCCCCGCACATGGGTGAGGTGTAACTCAGTACCTGCAAATGCTCAGGTGGTTGTTAGAGCAGCGAATGATACCAATACTTGGAGATAGATTCTAGCTGATAGTTTCTAAGCTCTTTCAATGCATCAACCACTATGCTAAAGATCTACATTTTTCTTAACTGTGTCTCCATTTATTGGACACCTGTGCCAAGACTCTCATATCTTCTCTCAGCTTTGTCTGCAGATGTGCACACGGAGGCATTACCTAAGTTAGGTAGTGCTACCTGCTTGTGTTGGTCAATAAGGCTCATGAGGTTGGCCAGATGAATCAGCTAACCAATTAGTAAAGAATGACATCCTGGCACCTCAGCACACGTGTGCTGGGCTCTTAGTTCTTCCCTGTGCAGCTGAGGGAGGAAGTCACTTAGCTGTGCAAGCCTCAGTGTCTCTACCTGTGAAGAGAAGGTCATAGGTATGGCATGGGGACAAGAGCGGGAAACAAGGATCAGCATGTCTAAGAACTCAGATCAGCCTCTGGGTCAAAACGGGTTGCAACAACCTTTTTTTAAAAAAAAAAAAAAAGATTTATTTTTATTTATTTGAAATACAGAGTTACAGAGAGAGGTAGCGATAGAGAGGTCTTCCGTCTGCTGGTTCACTCCCCAGATGGCCACAATGGCGGAGCTGAGCTGATCCAAAGCCAGGAGCTTTCTCAGAGTCTCCCACATGGGTACAGGGGCCCAAGCACTTGGGCCATTTTCTGCTTTCCTAGGCCATAGCGGAGAGTGGAATTGGAAGTGGAGCAGCCGGGACTAGAACCGGGGCCCACATGGAATGCTGGCAATTCAGGCCAGGGCATTAACCCGCTGGCCTCTGATCTCATCCTTATACTTGCTACTCCTATCGTCACCATTACTTTCTTTGTTGCTCTCATTACATCATCATCATATCAGAGGGTTTTTTGTTTTGTGTTTGTGTCCATGTCTGTGTCTCTGTAACAGCTTAATTAAGGTTAATTTATATCCCATAAAATGCACCCACTCCACACATACAACAAGAAAAGTTTTACTTACTGTATACAGTTGTGCAAACATGGCCAGAAATCCAGCATTAGAACATTTCCATCACCCCAAAATTTCCATCATCCATATTTGCAGTCAACCCTGAACCCATCCCTAGCCCCAGGCAACCACTGACCTGCTTTCTGTCTTTATGGTTTCATGTTTTCTAGAAATTTCTACATTGATTTTTTTTTTCACAAACTCCGATCCATCCACATTAAACACCTGAGCTATTTGTTGAACTCCCAAGCTGCACCGCAGACTTGCGGTCCATCGGCACCCACTACGGACCAGGGACTGAACAAACCCAGCAAGGACACAGGGGACGTTTTGTAGGTAACCAAGTGAGCACCCTCACCTGCAAATCCCAGAGCTGCAGAGTTGCCCCTGGCAAAATCACATCAGGTCGTAGCTAACAGCGCCCGCACAGCTGAGCAGAGAGATGGGCGGGAGGCTTGCTTGTTTTCCCGGGGGGGGGGGGGGGATCGAGGCGTGATTCCCATCCATTGCTCTTCTGGAACAAAGCCCTCAGAGTGTGTTTTCAACTTGACAGTTTGTGCCCCCACTGGGCCCAGAGGACAGAACTTCCTTGGCTCTCATTAATTCTTTGTCCCTGGGGAGGAAACAGCCCCAGCCCACACAAGGCTGGTGTCTCCTTGAGCCATCCCTAGAGACTGGAGCCTCAACTCAGAGCTGGTCCTGAGGGATTTGCAAATCATCACCTTGGATCACTGTCTTTACTGCGCCTGCAGAGGCTGCCGTAAGTGTCAGGGATGAAGTGTCACTCCCAGACGCCGAGGTTGAGCCTCGGGTACGGTGGCATCCTCAGGGACAGTGTTTGATGTCAGGGAGTTCTCTTGTAACCATGATACAGTCTTCCCAGCTACCATCACCTCCATCTTAAGTGGTCCGGGAGGGCAGAGGGCCTGGGTCCGATTGTTCCTAGGTCAGGGTTGCAAACTCATAGGCCAACAGAGGTCAGGCACATCAGAGGGACCAGCCGAAGGAGGAGCTGTGGTGACCTGCAGGGTGCAAGTGCCATCCCAAGGGAATGGCCACTGTCCTGTCGCTGAGCTTTCTGGGAAAGCTGCAGAGCCAGTGTGTCAGAACTTCCAGTATCTCAGGTCAGGCTGACACCCAGATTTGCATGTGAAATGTCTTCATGGTTGACAGTTAACTTGCACAAAGCACACAGGACGTGCAGAACATCTGTGGGCTTCATCCAGTCTTTGCAACCCTCAGTATGATGCATCTGCAAAGACCCTTCTTGCTTGTTTTGGTATTTCTCCTGCAGCGAGAACTGTTTTGTAATGGGGGGCACAGGTGATCCATGGCACTGCCCTGTGCCTGAGTCACACACAGCTTTGCGGCTATTCACTCTACTTGGACCAAATCATAGACCTTCTCTTCTGTCAACAGTGTCATTAAAATACAATGGGTATACAAGAGCTTGGGCATTTGGACACATCTATAAAACCATCAGGACAATCCGGGTCATAAAGCACATCTGTGAAACCATTGCAACACTCCAGGTATGAAACCTCCAGAGGGGTCCTTTTGGCCTCCCCTGGACTCTTTGTATGTGTGATGTGAGAACGTTTAGCATGAGATCTATGTTCTGAAACTTAAGAATACAGTATGGTGGTGTTAAGTACAGGCACTGGTTGTCCAAAAGATCTGTGGAACTTACTCGTCTTGTATAACTGAAGCTTTGCCCCCAGTGAACACCTCTTCATTTTTTTTTAATTTTAATTTTTTTTTTGACAGGCAGAGTGGACAGTGAGAGAGAGACACAGAGAGAAAGGTCTTCTTTTTGCCATTGGTTCACCCTCCAATGGCCGCCACGGCTGGTGCACCGTGCTGATCCGATGGCAGGAGCCAGGTACTTCTCCTGGTCTCCCATGGGGTGCAGGGCCCAAGCACTTGGGCCATCCTCCACTGCACTCCCTGGCCACAGCAGAGAGCTGGCCTGGAAGAGGGGCAGCCGGGACAGAATCCGGCGCCCCGACCAGGACTAGAACCCGGTGTGCCGGCGCCGCAAGGCGGAGGATTAGCCTAGTGAGCCGCGGGCGGCGCCGGCACACCTCTTCATTTTTGCATCCTCTTCCTTTCCTATCTCTCAGCGATGATCACTCTACTCTCTGCTTCTAGGACTTTTATTATTTCAGAAGCCTTAACTAAGTGAACTCTTCCAGTATTTTTCTGTCTGTGATTGACTTATTTCACTTAGCAATAATATTCAGGATAAACTATATTGTTGCCTATGCATATTGCAGGATTTTTAAAAATATTTATTAATTTGAAATAGTTACAGAGAGAGAAAGGGAGAGACAGGGAGATCTTCCATCTGCTGGTTCACTCCCTAGATGGCCAGAACGGCCAGGGCTGGTCCAGGATGAAGCTGGGAGACAAGAACTTAATCTGGGTCTCCCACATGGGTGCAGGGGCCCAAGCATTTGTGCAAAGCTCTGCTGCTTTTCCCAGGCCATCAGCAGGGAACTGGATTGGAAGCGGAACAGCCAGGGCCAAACCAGCACCCATATGGGATGCCAGCATTGTAGGCAGCAGCTGTACCCTCTGTGCCACGGTGCCAGCCCCTACCCTAGGACTTCTTTTTAAGGCAGAGTAATATTTCCTTATACGTATGCACTGCACTTGTTTTAGATTGTTTAGACTTGTTTAGGTTGTTGCTGCGTCTCAGCTCCTCTGATTGGTGCGACAGCGCATGTGAAAGTGCAGACAACTCTCTGAGATCCTGACTTCAATGCTTTTACATTCATACCCAGAAGTGGGATCACTGATGCATGCGGTGGTTTTATTTCTAAGTTTCTGAAGAAAGCTTCAGACTGTTTTTCATAGTAGCTGTGCTCACCAAGCGAGCACAGGAATTTCAGTTTCTTTATATGCATCAATACCCTGATTTGAGAGATAGAAATAGTAACATCTACTCATCCATCAGTGGTTCTTGGAAAAGTTGAATGAAGTATGGTATGCCTGAGGCATAATGGTTGTCCAGCGTGTTTAGCTGTGTCTCCCCGTTGTTTTCATTAATTCATCAAATACTGTTGAGCACCAACTGTCATCCAGAAAGTGAGCTAAATGATCAGAGAGCTGAGATGTTGAAACTAGTCTGGGAGAAAGATAAACTGTCAAGCAAATAACAGTATTATTACATCCCCAAGTGATGGGGACTTTATTTTAAAGCAGTGGGTTCAATCTTCTGGATGGAATTTTCCTCTTCTAAAATAAAAGAAAAAGAAAAAATAAAGTATCAAGTGTTCACTTCAGGTGTTGCAGCCAGGTAAACAGGCAGGCAAGCACGGTCAGCGCCGACTAGGCCGTTTGGTGTGGCCATCCAGACCCATGAGTGTTGTTTGCTGGACTGTTCTCACCGACACGCGCATCCTTGGGCCTACTTAACTCCCCCTTCTTTTTTTTTTTTTTTTTTGACAGGCAGAGTGGACAGTGAGAGAGAGAGACAGAGAGAAAGGTCTTCCTTTGCCGTTGGTTCACCCTCCAATGGCCGCCGTGACCGGCGCACCGCGCTGATCCGATGGCAGGAGCCAGGAGCCAGGTGCTTTTCCTGGTCTCCCATGGGGTGCAGGGCCCAAGCACCTGGGCCATCCTCCACTGCACTCCCTGGCCACAGCAGAGGGCTGGCCTGGAAGAGGGGCAACCGGGACAGAATCCGGCACCCCGACCGGGACTAGAACCCAGTGTGCCGGCGTCGCAGGCGGAGGATTAGCCTAGTGAGCCACGGCGCCGGCCTCCCCCTTCTTTAGATTAAAGAAAGGTAGCCAGAGACTCTGGAAAGAAAGGAGGCAAGCAAAAGAAGCAAAATCTAACCGTGAGCGTGACTGTGTCTGGGATGGCTGAATGGGAAGATGAGAGCCATTAGGAGGCATCCCCCACGGGAAGAGGACAGACCCTGGACCGTGGAGGAGCAAACCCGGGACAGATAACAGAACCCAGGCGTTGATGCAAACACTGTGTGGCAAAGGAAGCACTTTGCTTCATGCAGACTCTTAGCTCCCTCCATGACCTCAGGCTGCGGGAGAAAGCGGGAATAGCTCTAAGACTCAGCCTGCAAGTGTGCAGATTCTTCTCCATGGTTGGAATAGTCAGGAAATCATCCACATGTACGGAGAAAAAGCTGGCCTCCCTCGATCTGCCAGGCGCAAGAGGGCTGAAAAGAACGCAAAGGAAAGCTAACAGGAGAGGAATATGAAAATAGCACAAATGAATAAGTAAATAAATGTGAAAGGCGGGAAATGATGAGCCAGACCTGGAAGAGCAGCAACAAAGACAAACCAGGAACCACGGGGATGTCCAAGCAATCACCTTAACTAGAGCAAATTTTTAAAAATAGTAACTGAAAAGGAAGACAAGATGACAGGTGCAAATGTAAATGAAAGGTAATGCATGCGACGAGAAAATGAGGCACAGTAAGAAACTGAGACAACCCCATTGAAAACTGTGTCTCACCCGAAGGAAAGGTTCAGTGTAAACTGGATGAATGTAAATAAAATTCCAAAATATCCAAGTGGTCGGAAGGGACGGGTGACAAAGATTTAGAACAAAGGGAATGAGTGTCCTTCTAGACAAGAGGGCAGCAGGTGGGACTGGAGACAATGGAAGCCTTTTGAGATAGAACCCACGAATAAGATTCTGAAACGGAAAAACAAACTGAATGGAATCTATACAACTAAGAAATGCAACATTTTTTTTAAGATTTATTTTATTTGAAAGAGTTACAGAGGGTCTCCCAAATGGGTGCAGGGGCCCAAGGACTTGGGCCATCTTCTTACTGCATTCCCAGGCCATAGCAGAGAGCTGGATCGGAAGTGGAACAGCTGGGACTAGAACCGGCGCCCATATGGGATGCCGGCGCTTCAGGCCAGGCCTTTAACCCGCTGCACCACAGCGCCGACCCCAAGAAATGCAACCTTTTCAAAGACAATGTGACATCAGGTTATCTATTTGAGGTATATTTTGTTTATATTACTGAACATCTGAGAGTTTTAGACTGACTGCTTTGAGAGTATCAGATCACATAGCAAATCTACTAAACCTTGCATTTTAATAGGATTCCCTGGTAAGCCACTTGTGATTGTTGGTATTTGTGACAGGAATTAAAACAAAGGATTAAGGAATGAAGAAATTGTAGTAAAAAATAATCTATAAAATTGAGATTCTGTATAATACCCTATTTGGTAGTTGGGAAATCATGGTTGCAGAACAAAATGTGTATATCATAATACTTTGCAATGTACAAGTCAATAGGGCTGGGCGTTTGGCCCAACATGTGAGAAGGCACTTGGGACAGCTGCATCCCATCTCGGAGAGCCTGGATCTGAGTCCTGACTCTGCTCCCTGACTCCAGTTTCCTGCTAAAGTAGATCTTGGGAGACAGCGGTCAAGTAGTTGGGTTTTTGCAGACACAGACGAAACCTGGATTGAGGTCTCTGCTCCAAGCTCTGGCCTGGCCTAGCCTGCCTGTTGCAAGTATTTAGGGAGTGAACCAGAGGATGGGAGTTCTCTGTGCATTTCTCTCTCAAATAAATAAAAATTTTTAAAAGTAAGTGGCCAGCACTGTGTGCAGTGGGTTAAGCCACCACCTGCACTGCCAGCATTCCACACGGGCACAAGTTCAAGTCCCGGCTGCCCCATTTTCAATCCAGCTCCCTGCAAACGCATCTGGGAAAGTAGCAGAAGATGGCCCAAGTGTGTGGGCCCATGACACTCATGTAGGAGACCTGGAAGAAGCTCCTGGCTCCTAGCATCGGCCTTGATCAGCCCCGGCTGTTGCAGCCATCTGGGGAGTAAACCAGTGAATGGAAGATATGTCTCTCCTTCTCTCTCTTTGTAACTTATCTGCCTTTCAAATAAATAAATCTTTAAAAAATTAATAAGATAGCTAAAATACTTTGGAAATTGTAGAGAAGTACAATTGGGATACATTTGTGTTAGGAGCATTGTCTTTTATAACAGAAATTATATTATCCAAAGAACAAAACAGTTTAGAACATAATAACAATTCACATTCTTTAAAAGTCTAGTAACATCAGTAGAGAAACCCTTATAAAATTGTACCTTCTGCACTGGAGACACATTTATCTGAATTCCAGTTACACAATCAAGTTCTCTGGGTTTTTCTATTTTAACTCAAAATTCTATGAAATGCAACTCTTTTAATTACGGAAGGTATGTTACATTCAAGCATTTATCCTTAAATCTGTGTTTGTGCATGAAACAACATCTACAGTGATGTTCACCTCATCTTAACAGCGGTTCCTTAGCGTGATAATACCTGTGCAGCCACTCGCCAAGGCCCTATTTTTGCTTGTAATTTGTATAATGGGTTTGCATTTGTTTTATAAAGACAGTAAATCTCTATGCAACCCTGGAGGGAGAGCAAAGCTTGGGTTCTGTTCTTCCTGTAGTAGAGAGAAAAACTCTTCCTTCAAGGTTGTCTCCTGGAGGCTTCTGGAAGACCAGCTGTTCCGTGGGCTCCCGAGACCTCTCTGAACTGCAACACTCCCCGGGCAGGAGGCAGACCCGCTGTCCTGGTGTTTAACCTACGAGGCGGCACAGAGTGCTTCAGACGTATTTGTCAGGACAGCGAAGGAACCCTGCTTGCTCTGTGGTGCCATCGTGACGCACCAGGTCTCCCTTTAAACACCTGACCACGGCTGGGCTGGCTGACTTGAATTTTAAGTAAGAAAAAGCCTGAGCCGTCTGGTGACCTTTTCCCAGCAGGAGTCGGATGTGGCTAATTGAGACTCTGGGTGTTCAGCAGTTGTAAATCTGATCCTTAAGTTTGTATGAACATGACTTTTTCATGTTTGAGTGTGGCTTAATTAAGCAGAATGTCTCAGGTGAGGATTCAAATCCCCTTGCAGATTAAATGAGTCTATTTAGGATCCACGAAGACTTTGAAATTTTTCCTCATATTGTAGCACATTGCATTTCATCCCCGGGCCGTGGGGGAATAAAGGGAAATTTAGAGCAAGAACTGTTGAATGTTACAGCTGTGTGGGACCTCAGAGACCATCAAGAACACCCTCTCGTTTTACTCGTGTTATTGACTCATGGGCAAAGAAAAACAGGCCACGAGGAGAAAGGGCCTGCCAGTTTCCTTCGTGTCCAAGTAGACTCCAGGGTAGCGCTATGGACCTTCTATCATGGGAAGGTACCCCAGCATTTCAAGAGCTAGACTTCATGCCCGGGTTACTATGTTAACAGCACAGGGAGGTGCTCTCTTCGGGGTGTGCTTGCATTCACGGGGTGAGTGCATGGGGTAGTGCAGGAGTCTTGACTAAGTGAGATGTCGCTGGGATTCTGCTCTGTGCTCCATGTGATGCCCTTGTCGTGTTAGGATGCAGTAGGAGGTCCTTGCCAGACAACCAGTAGGTGTTCGGGCCATGCTCTTGGGTTTCCCAGCCTGCAGAGCTGTAAGACAAAGTTCTGTTCATTATAAATCCCCTCACCCCAGACATCTTGTTATAGCATATGAAACAGACGGAGACAGGGTTCAAGCCACTGAGTAGCTCATTGTAGGTTCTAACTTAGTTCCTAACAACATGTGGCATTTGAACCTGGGCAACTCAATCTCTTCCTTGACTCATCTGCTTCCACTCCTTTGAAAATAAAAATAAAAATAAAATCATGGTAGATGGGCACTCATCAGACCGTAATTAAGCCTTTGATTACCGATGTATCAATAGCAGCATCATCAATTCACTTGGAAACTGAACAACAGGAGAGGCCTGAGGTATCTGGGACGGTCCCGCAGCAGTGACACTGATTCCCAACCTCTCGTCCGCACTGTTTTCAGCCAGATGTCCTACAGCATGGACACCAAGATGGACTTCTAGGAACAAACACACTTAATTGTTGTAACAATAGCCGCAGCTGGCACAGAGCCACGATGGAATCGTGTTTTTCCCATTTGGCAGAATAAGTAGAGGAATCTCGATCTACCACAAGTTTTGTTTATAAGATAGGAAAGGGCAGCATCAATAAAGTGAATCTCTAGCAGCTCTAGGGAGAATGAGGCTTATTTTCATTTTTAGCACAATTGATCCTTGACATCCAGGGGGTGACCGTCAGGGAAGAGCAGTACAGGTAGCCCAGAGTGGCCTGCACTCGAATGGGGGACAGCTGGGATGCAATAAATAATGGAGGCCGGCACCGTGGCTCACTAGGCTAATCCTCCGCCTGCGACGCCGGCACACCAGGTTCTAGTCCCAGTCGGGGCGCCAGATTCTGTCCCGGTTGCCCCTCTTCCAGGCCAGCTCTCTGCTGTGGCCAGGGAGTGCAGTGGAGGATGGCCCAAGTGTTTGGGCCCTGCACCCCATGGGAGACCAGGAAAAGCACCTGGCTCCTGCCATCGGATCAGCGCGGTGCGCCGGCCGCGGCGACCATTGGATGGTGAACCAGCAGCAAAGGAAGACCTTTCTCTCTGTCTCTCTCTCTCTCACACTGTCCACTCTGCCTGTCAAAAAATAAAATAAATAAATAAATAAGAGTCAGACCGAAGTCTCAAGAAGTACAACCTAGAACCCAGGGCTGCGGTCTGGAATTGGAAACAGCTGGGCTTTATCTGGATGGCCCTAGAACATTCTGTGTAATGTCCTGCATTCCCCCATTTGTCTAAGTTTTATAATTAGATGTCTGTCTGAGCCTTTTCTCCTGCCTCCCCCAAATATGCACTTTAACCTTATTTTGCTTTTCTTGTGATATCTGTGGGAAAATCATAGGAAAACCACCGTGGAGAGCAGTGAGGGAAAAAAATACAACAATGAACACACAGAAATCATAAAGCTAACTAGTAAATGGTATAATAGCTTCTTAGAGTAGTAATAGTAATAAAAGTGATTGCTCCAAAATTCATGACTCCCTTTGACTATGCAAGTGGAAAAAAGCAGTGAGCAGTGAAGGTCATGGATTTAAGAGGCAAGCAGTTTGTGTGTGGGACAAGTGCAGGTAGCCATGTTACCTTGGATAAAACAAACTGTTAGCCTAAAATACCTTGCTTCTGGAAATGGGACTGAATTTCACTAAGAAAAAGAAAATACACAATGCCAGTCTGGATGATACACGGATAGGGTATAAGACACAACTATGGCATGCAAATAACACAAATTTGTTGAACATTGGTTTAGTAACTTTGGGAGGGTAAAGCCAGGTCTGAACATTGGGAAATGCGTAACCCTGGCACCTCCAGCAGCACTTGGCAGCCCTTCTGTCTGCGCTCCTTCCCCATGAAAGGTGAATAATAACGTTTGCTTGGACCCCATCAGACCAGAGCAAGCTTGAATAGCCTGGCAGAGAGTGTGGCAGAGGTAAAGTTCAGGCAGTGGGGCAAGTGCTGTGCCTTTGTTTATTGAATGAATGCACGTCTTCTCCCTGTTGATTCGCAGTGCTTTGAGGGCATGGATGTCATCTGTTTCTTCCCTAAAAAGCCTCCAATAATAAGCACCTGGCACATATCTATTGAATTAATGAGTTAGATGACCATGGATGTCCTCCCTACGATTTACCAATGGAATAAATTCTCCTCCTGTGAAATGGTAGCATTATTTTCCACGAATGGTTGTGATGCCATTGTTAAACTCGCAAGGAAAAACCAACAGAGAGCCATTTTAAAGTCTTGAGTTACATTTTCTGGAGATGGATTGTGACAAAATACTCTAGCTGGTAACTACAGATGGTGCCTCTTCCACCATAAAGGTGTCTCATCTGTTTTTCTTGCCACTTCTTAGGCTATTTGCCACAATTAAGTACGGCAGCAGAGAGTCCCACAGGCTGGTTTATGTTGTGTTTAAAAAGTTAATTAAATTGCCAAGTTGTTAAGTTGTTAAATTTAAAGTAAAAAAAAAAATCTATTAGCAAGTTTCCTCCTGATTAAAGCCGTGAGACCCATGTGTTTGATTTTCAACTTGGTCCTCTCCAGCAATAAACATTAAAAATAAAACAATTCCATTTTATGACCAAGCCCTCCATAATGCTTTGTGTGTGATGCATTAGGGAGAAAAAAGGCAACTAAATTACTATTCATCTGCACACAAAATTTCCAAAGAACATGTTTCTTTTGGCAGGGTTGGGTGGGCTAGTAGGGAGAGTTAGATCTGAACATCTGTCCAAAGTCAATATATGTCTTTTATATTTCAGACTCTGCTCTCATGAAATGATGACAGCCAAGATACCCTGTGTCACATTCAGACACTGTAAAGACATTGGAGTCAGGGGATAAGATTGGCCAATGGTTTTTAGGAAGTCAAAAGTTCTGTCTGTAACTTCTGGCTTGCAAATGGCCAGGTAGACCACCCTGAGCCTCCATTTCCCGACTGGTTCAATGGGGATCATACAATTATGCCTCCTGCCATGACATCATACAGTATCCATTAAATATGAAATATATAGTCTCCAGAGAAACAGTATAGTGTTGCATTTAGCATAGAGTTCAACCTCAGAGTCAAAGAGCCTGAGTTCAAATGCTAACTGGACCAGCCTGTGACCTTGGACAAGGCCTCTGTTACCAATCGTGATAGTAGGCAACTCATGCAGTTAAAATGAAGATGACATGAATGAAATAAATTAGAACATTCATAGAACATAAATATATATGTACATACATAAATATATGTATATACATAATATATGTGTATACATAAATATATGTATATACACACGTTCAAATTGGGCCTATCTGTAAGAGTTAACTTAGAGGAAGAAATAGAATAATCTATTTGGATCATAAGAGATGCTTTTTAGTGGAACCAGCATTAGAATAATCAAAACTACAAGTTGGAAGAGGCCTTAGAAAACATCAATTCTACCCTAACTGCTGAATGAATGTTCCCTGCCACCCTCTGACAGGTTGTCATTGGAAATGTGATGTGGAACCTTCTACCTTCTGACAGCCTGTGCTAGTGCTGGACAGCTCCAATTTGGGGCAATCACTTTCTTCTATTGATCCAAAGTCAGTCTCCTTTCCATATTGGAGCTATGCAGAAGACCTCTGCCCCATCTTCTACATAATAGCTCTCAGAGACTCGAATGCAGCGTCATGAATCCTGGTGCTTTTCTTCTCCAGGGTGGAACGTCCCACATTCAGTCGGCACGAACTCCTTGCCCTCTCGGAGGAGAGGGAAGAGCACCTTGTTTGGAGCCCCTGTGCTCTCTTGGCCAGCCTCCCGTCGCTCCTTTTATCCCAATATGCAGACATCGCATGTTTATATTTGTTTACTTCCTCAACTAACCTGTTATCTCCAGGGATCCTGCATGATTCATCCCTGTATCCTGGTGATGCATAATGAGGCCTAGAAAATAGCACAGTAGTTCCTTCCAAAAGTAAAAATAGAATTCCATATGATTTAGTCATTCCGTTCTGGGTATGCAAGCCAAAGAATTAAAAGCAAGGTCTGGAAGATCTATTCAAACAGCATTATTTATGATGGCCAGAAAGTAGAAGCAATCCACCTTTTTACTACTGTCCATGGATAGATAAAGTGTAGTTTGTGCACACAATGGCATATCATTCAGCCTGAAAAATAAAGAAAAATCCGACACGTGCTATAATATGGATGAACCTTGAGGACATTATGCTAAAGTGACAGTGACAATCAAGAAGACAAATACTGTATAACTCCAGGTACATGAAGTACCGAGGGCAGTCAAATCCATAGAGGCACATAGTACCATGGTGGTTACAAGAGTCTGGCAATAGGAGATACATGGAGTTGTTTAATGGGTACAGTTTCAATTTTGCAAGATGAAAAGAGATTTGGAGATGGCTGATGGTGATAGTTGTACAAAAATAGAAGTATATTCAATAACACCACTGATGTGTATGTTTCAAAATGGCTAAGGTACAGTCTTTGTGTCATATAGATATATGTACATATATATACAAATACGATAAAAATAATACAAAGTAAAAAATAAATGAAGTGAATGAATGGATGAATTTTTTTAGCTAAAAGAATATATCCAGTTATTTTGCACTCAGACACTTTGAGCAACAGAAAGAAATAATTTTATAAAGACAAAGCCATCTGTGGCACCTGCTAAATCATACAATTTAGATAGTCCCTGTTCTAGGTCTACCCAGAGCCTGTTTTAGAGAGAACAAGATGTTTAAGCTGATCCAAGAGGTCATCATGAACTCTACCACTTGACTTTGGCTTGTCTGGGTTTTTTTGCTTGTTTGTTCCTTTGTTCACTTTCTGGTATTGCAAACCAAGCTGTTTAAATGGACTAAACCATAGTATAGGTTTGGTGGCAGCTGTTGTGGGACAACAGGTCAAGCTGCTGTTGAGATGTGTTTCCCATGTCACAGAGCCTGGGGTCAAGTTCTTCCTCTGCTTCTGATCCAGCTTCCTACCAGTGTGCACCCTGGGAGATAGCGAACAATGGCCCAAGTATCTGAGTTCCTGCCACCCATGGGAGAGACCTGACGTTCCTGGCCTAGCCCTGGTTTTTGTCAGGCATTTGTGGAGTGAACCACCAGATAGAAGATCTCTCCTCTCTCTCTCTTTTTTTCTTTCTCTTTCTCTCTCTCTTTCTCTCTCTTTCTCTATCTCTATCTCTTTCTCTTTCTTTCTCTCTCTCTCTTTCTCTTTCTCTATGTGTATGTATCCCTATCTTTCCCTCTCCCTTCCACTTTTCAAACAAATGAACTTGAAAAAAAATAATGAAGACATATAGAAAAGTGCAGCTAACTTTACTACTGTAGTTAGTAGAGAACACATCTGTGGCACAGTTTCCAAGTGAATAGCTGGCTCCATTTGTATACTCTTCTATATTTACAGAGAACAACTTTCACTAAAAGATCTGCATTTCACTCTTAACAGCCAATATGTTATTAGGTCTTTAGACAAGTCCGGTCGTCCGTCACTGAATATCAGTTTAACCATCTGAAAACCAGGGGTTAGATTTCAAACATCACAAAGCAAGCAGTAAAACGTCGAGTGTGGAAGAGTTTGGGTTTGGAGTCACAGCCGGCTCTAGCACATTTGCTAACCCTTGAGAAAGTAAAACTTACCTATGTAAAGTATTCCCTTTGAGGCTCAGTTTTTTTCTTCTTTTAAATGAGGGTGGTAATAGAAAGTACCATAAGGTTATTTAAAAGCCAAGGAGAGGGCTGGCGCCAAGGCTCAATAGGCTAATCCTCTGCCTGAGGCACCGGCGCCCCAGGTTCTAGTCCTGGTCGGGGCGCCAGATTCTGTCCCGGTTGCCCCTCTTCCAGGCCAGCTCTCTGTATGGCCCGGGAGTGCAGTGGAGGATGGCCCAAGTGCTTGGGCCCTGCACCCACATGGGAGACCAGGAGGAAGCACCTGGCTCCTGGCTTCGGATGAGCGTGGTGCGCCGGCCACAGCGTGCCCGCCACAGCAGCCATTGGGGGGTGAACCAATGGAAAAAGGAAGACCTTTCTCTCTCTGTCTCTCACTGTCCACTCTGCCTGTCAAAAAAAGCCAAGGAGAGGATGGTCAAAAGCTCTTGTCCTGACACAGAGTTAGATTTCAGCCCACTTATTCCTCCTCGTTTTATCATTCTTGCTCAGAAGGAAAGCAGTTCTGCCTGTAGCTTCCTGAGATTCAGTACTAATGGCCAAGCCGTGGGTGGTTATCCCGCTGCATCAGGCTGTCCTGAAAGAGGGCCAGGGGGATGTGTGCCATTGTGGCCTTAGGACCAGGGCCAGGCTTCGTCCATATCAATTACTCAGAGCCCTTCCAAAAGACATCACGAAGTACTCAGCAAACTCGTGCGGTGTAAGCCTGACACTCACACCTAAATCCACATCACTTCACACCTTCAAGTTGGCCTCATTTTATTTATAACTGAGGGATTACAAAATACAAAAAATTTTGGAGAGAGCATTTTGTTATTCACCTTGTATCAAAGCAAGATTTGCGCGGAGGCTGCAGGTTCTATAGCATGCCTTTTCTTCTTTTCTTTTATGCCATTATAGGAAGACTGGAGGACATGATTTGCTAGCGTCACTGACAGTTTACCCGACGTGTTCTGAAGTATGACAGGCAAGCATCAAGACCTTTAATTATTTTGCAACCCGGCTTCCTCTGGCAGGCTCTCATGAAATCTTCAGCCTCAAGGCTGTTTGTAATGGTTATTCCCCAAGGAAAAGAATTCTCCTCCCTAGGCCTTGTTCAGTGAAATCTCTCTGCATCCTGCCTTCAGAACCCAGATACGAAACCTATTTCTAAATGCCGCTGAGTTCTGAATCCGTGCGATGTGGGGCGGGGCCGTGCCAGGCGGCCGTCCGGGGTGGGCCTCTCACACTCTGCTGGGCTGGGAGACCTTACGTGAGGGAAGCATCCCTCCTCATTTTTGTGAACAGTCAACTGTGGCAACCCGGATGCCTGTAACTGGATTTCATTATGGAAATGTTGCTAAAGAAGGCCACAGGCTCCAAAATCCATTAAACTGTTTTCTATTGCTTTACATATTCTTCTGCGATAAAAATAGCCTGATATTTGAATTTAAGAAGCCACTGCCTAAAGGGTAACAGATGGATATTAAGCAGATTATAATAAAGAGGGGGATTATAAAAAAATAAAATGGGAGTTGGGGAAAAGCATGGTTCTTACACTTAAGGCAAATCAGTTTTGGGGGTGACGTGCTTTCCAGAACGCGACATTACCCAATCTGGGTGTAAAACCTCTCCACATCTCGGTCCCGTGCTGAAGGGATGTGCAGCTGTGGGCTGTGGGGTTTAGTTCCCAGCAGGCTTTTTCTGAATGCCCAGAGCTATGACGGCAGCATCCATCTTTGAAAACGCAACGTGTGTACCAAGGTCCACTCACCACAGCTCTCGATAAAAAGGGCCTCTCCTTCGCAGTTCTGTGTTTTCCTCCTGTACTTCCTCCCCACGGAAAGCAAGGGGTCCACCCCCGCGTGTGGCAGTAGGCCTGCTGCGCATGGGCATGTCTGCCGAGTTCAATACCTGAGCTTTGGGAAAAGCCAACCTTGATGCAGAATAGTGCAGTCTGCTTGTGAATTTCTTTTTAAAGGTAAAGTTTTTTTATTTACTTATTTGAAAGGCTGAATTACAGAGACAGAGGGAGAGACAGAGGGATAGAGAGAGAGATATCTTCCCATCTGCTGATTCACTCCCCACTGGTCACTATGGACAAGGCTGGGCCCAGATGGAAGCCAGGAGCCAGAAGCTTCTTCTGGGTCTCCCACGTGGATGCAGGGGCCCAAGCACTCAAGCCATCTTCCACTGCTTTGCCAGACACATTATCAGGGGGCTGGATTGGAAGTAGAGCAGCAGGGACTCCAACCAGCACCCATATGGGACTCTGGCACTTCGGATGGTGGCTTAATCTGCTTTGCCATTGAGCCAGTCCTGCTCGTGTCTTTTCATCCTTCCCAGGGACTTAGAATCCCGGCTCAGGAGCTCTGACCTACCACACCTTCTAAGCTGCCATATTGAAATCTACACTTTAAAACACCAAATCATTACCTACTGCCGATGATCAACTCTGTCTCCCACCGTTCTCGCCCAAGGCCTTCTATTGCATATCCCCTGACATTTTCGACTTCCATGTGGTGTTTAGATCATTTAGAAATTCAGGGTGCTGGCACTGTGGCATGGTAGGCTAAGGCTCAGCCTGAGGCATCGCCATCCCATAAGGGTGCCAGTTTGAGTCCCGGCTGCTCAACTTCTGATCCAGCTCCCTGCTTGTGGCCTGGGAAAGCAGTGGAAGATGGCCCAAGTGTTTGGGCCCCTGCACCCATGTGGGAGACCCATAAGGAGCTCCTGGCTCCTGACTTCAAATCAGCCAGCTCCAGCCGTTGTGACCATCTGGGGAGTGAACCAGCAGATGGAAGACCTCTCTCTTTGTCATTCCCTCTCTCTGTAGCTTTGCCTCTCAAATAAATAAATAAATAAATCTTTTTTTAAAAAGAAGAAATTCAATTCCAGACTATGCCTACATTTGCCCAATTATCAAAACAGATATACATGCTCCTGTGTTGCTCGTCTTGTCTAAGTACTAATTACAATTCCCAGTCACAGTATCATCAGCCAATCAGGCATAATTACAATATTACAAGATCAGTTCCCTACCTCTAAGTCTCTCTTTCTGGATTTTTTTTTTCATTTGATTCTCTTCTGGTCAACGTTTGTCCTCAGTCTACTTCTTCAAGCATGTTTCCCTCTGATTTTGAACACAAGTTTGATTAAATAGATGTAAAATACTTCCATCACAGTCTTTTTCCCCATTGGCTAGTAAGTGTAGCAGTTAAGATATCGGAAGATTTTCTAAGTCTGTCTTATAATTGTAAATAGTTCTTTTCATCAAATAAGTGTGTAAGATTTGTTTCTATCTGTGAGATTCGGGTGTTTCAACAGGATTTACTCTAAGTCCATATAACTCATCTGTGGAACCACAAATCCTCTTGATGTGATAATTCATGTTTTTCTTTGGTTCAGTTCATTTTCCTCTTTTATTTGTTATTAGTATTTATTCAGCCTGTCTTTTATTTAATCTTTCCAGTAACTGGCAAATGATGACTTACAGATTTGCTCTACGTCTCTTAACTTTCTGTGGAGTTCGTTGTTACCGGCTCAACCAGTGCATTGATTATAAGAGTAAAGTTTAGATCAAGAGGCAGGACATCTCTGGCATCTAAAGCCAGCACCTGTTCTGTCCATCGTCTACCCTTGGTGATAACAGACATTTGCGTTTCTAAAAGCGCAGGTGCCGGCGCCGCGGCTCACTAGGCTAATCCTCCACCTTGCGGCGCCGGCACACCGGGTTCTAGTCCCGGTCAGGGCGCCGGATTCTGTCCCGGTTGCTCCTCTTCCAGGCCAGCTCTCTGCTGTGGCCTGAGAGTGCAGTGGAGGATGGCCCAAGTGCTTGGGCCCTGCACCCCATGGGAGACCAGGATAAGTACCTGGCTCCTGCCTTCGGATCAGCGCGGTGCGCCGGCCACTGGAGGGTGAACCAACGGCAAAGGAAGACCTTTCTCTCTGTCTCTCTCTCTCACTGTCCACTCTGCCTGTCAAAAAATAAAAATAAAAAAATAAAAGCGCAGGTTAGTTTTGTCTGATTTTGTGCTTTGTGTACTTCAAATGACATATGTGTAACTTTGTGTCAGGTTCTTTCAGTACTTGGTTTATGGGATTCAGCCTCATGTTTCTGTATAGCTGCTTGTCATTTTTCTCATGACTGTGTATCAATCCATTGCATGAATTTAATACAAGTTATTGTTGTTTCTAACAGTGATGGACATTAGGGCAGCTTCTCATTTTCTTGCAGACTTTTAAATAAATCACTCCATTTTGCCTGGGACTTCAATGAAGTAGTCTCTGTTTTGGTCACTGTCTGTGGCTAGCTTTTCTCTGTGGGCATTTAATACTTTTCACTGAATACCTGCCTTTTTGCTGTTTTGCAACAGTGTGTCTTGGTATAGATGTATATTTGTTGATCCAATTCACTACTCAGATGTTTTCAATAAGAATAATGAATGTGATTGACATTGCCTGCCCTTCTTGAAATGGAGACACACTGCATAATTACCTCTTTTACTGCAATATTCCTTCCAGGAAGTCTGTAAAATGTGAAAAACCTTTGCTCAATTTTGAAAAAGAAAAAAACAAAACAACCCAATGCCAATAAATAGAATATCCTAAAAGTGATTTGATGCATTCTCCAGAACGTTCATTTTTGCAGGATACCTGGTCTCAGGTGTACATGTATTCTAAAGCATTGGGAGCAGTAAATAACTAAAGATGCTTAATCAATACAAATAAAAATATAACTAAAAGCAAAAGTTCCATAACCAAATATTTTCAGGGAATGTTGGGCTGAATAAAGTTTTCTTACTTTAAGTACAAGACTTAAAGCCTTTATTATACTTGTAAACTCCAAACACCCCCAGGGGGCGGTTATGAGGGATAAATAACATGCAGCATTTCCTAAAGATAGAAACTTTTTAAAAGATTATGATCTGTTTATTTTTCTCCAATATTTTATTATGAAAATTTGCAAACAAATGGAAAAATCCAAAGATTATAGTGAATACTGCTGTACTCACCTCTTAAATTATACAATCTACACTTTGTGGGTGTTTTTTAATCATTTATCTCTCATCTTTATGTGTCCATCCATCCATCCATCAACTTCTCCACCAATCTGTCTTATTTTTGGACACATTTTGAAGTTAATTGCTGCATACCAGTGCTCTTTACATATAAATATTCCAGTATGCATTTTAATAACTAGACTTAAACATATTTTATGGTCATATATTAAATTGAGGAAAAATTACACGATACAAAATGCATACATTTTAATGATAACCAACAAAGATTTTTGACAAATGTATAAAACTGTTTGACTCACAGTAATCATCCAACAAGGTTTACCAGTTAATCCCTAATTCCACTCATCAACCTAACAGCAATCACTATCTGCATTTTTTCACACCACACATCAGTGTTGCTCATTCTGAGACTGCAGTTCAGTGGAATCTGCTTTCACTCTACAGGATAATTTAAGATTCAACCATGCTCTTTGCTGCATCTATAGGTGGTCCAGAACATGTTTCCTTTCTTCTAGAGCTTCTCCCTGGGGCAGTGCTGTGGAGTACACTTCAGGGGACCCAGGGCCCAGTGTGGGGAAGAGAAGGATGTGGACATAAAGAGAATATGTAGTGTCATGTTCTGTGTGGAGAAGCAGCAGCCACTTCTCATACTGGGCTTTTTATATCTCACCTCCACTAAACTGGACAAGGTGCACAATGCTTGACAAGCAGAATGCTCAGTAGAGAACCATCTATGGTCCCAACTTGTCACCTTGATTTATTTTTAATGCAGGTTGCTTTAATAACTGTATTCTGTAACAACTCCAAACGAATTAGTGTTATTTTTCTCAACAAAACACCCAACAATTTGCCTCTATCTCAAGGTCGTGTGAGAATCCAACTGGACAATGCAAGAAAAAGTTCCCTACATGTGGAAGCTGAAAGAAGTTGATCAGAATGTAGAATAGTGATTACTGCAGGTTGGGAAGGATGTGATGAGAGGGGGAGAAGGAGGTACGAAGACACAATTAGAGAGACTCCAGCGTTCTGCAGATTACAATGACCTCTTGGATAGCTTAGGAAGAGCTAGGAGAGGGGAACTTGGAGTCAGCAGACAAAGAAATAACGACCCACCAACACTAATCACCCTGATGTAATCAACACATTCTGAAGACATGTCTTGAAACAGCTCACTGTAACCCATGTAATACATGTTCATCAAACATTTTGAAAATGAAAGCTGTAAAGTACTCTCTGAAGGCTGGGTCCTTGGAAGCCTTTCCTCATTCCTTTGGACTCACAGGAATTTAAAGTTGCAATAAAGTGCAGGGATTGCTTACTTCTTCAAGCACTTCCATTTTTACCCAAGGAAATGAGAGCTAGAGAAGCAAATAACAAACTGGTTGAGCCTTGGATCCCAACTGAAGTCACTCCAAGTGTTGTCTTTCTACTATAGCTCGGCTACATCTTAATGTACCCCTCTTAAATACAAGCTGTATTTAAATGTTTTAAAAATTCCACCCAAGCAGAACTCAAGTTATGCTAAGGGGACCTGAAAAAAATTTTTTTTATTTATTTGAGAGGTAGAATTACAGATTGAGAGAGGGAGAGACAGAGAGAAAGGTCTTCTATCTGCTGTTTGACTCCCCAAATGGCCACAACAGTCGGAGCTGGGCAGATCTGAAGCCAGAAGCCATGAGTTTCTTCTGGGTCTCCCAAGTGGATTTAGGGGCTCAAGCATTTGGGCCATCTACTACCACTTTTCCAGGCTATTAGCACGGAGCTGGATTGGAAGAGGAGTAGCTGGGACTCCACCTGGCACCCATATGGGATGCTGGTGGTGTAGGCAGAGGCCACAGCGCCAGCCCCCTGGAAAAAAAAATCTAAAGTTATTTATTTGAAAGGCAAAGCTACAGAGGGGGGGGGGGGAGAAATCTTTCACCTGCTGATTCACTGCCCAAATGGCCATGATTGCCAGGGCTGGGCCAGACCATAGCACCAAGGGCCAGAAACTCCATCCAGGTCTCCCATGTGGGTAGTAAGGCCCCAAGTACTTGGGCCATTTTCTGTTATTTTCCAAGGCACATTAACAGGTAGATGTATCAGAAGTAGAGCCATCGGGGCTTAAACTAGCACCCATATGGGATGGTGGTATTGCAGGCAGTGGCTTAACCCAGTGTGCCACAGTGCTGACCCCATGGACCAGAAAAAATTTTATTCACTTCTACTAGGGTGCCCAACATTCCATTTGGCCTGTGATTATCCTGGCTTTAGCTCTGAAAGTCCTTTCTGCCCTTAGGAAATCCCTCAAACCTGTAAAGACCAAATGAGAAAGAATCAGGTCACCCTGATTCTTTCCGAGACTCAGAGACCTTCATGTAGTTGCATTTCAGTCACCCCTGGAAACTGGACTGGGCCAGCATCGTGGGGCAGCAGGTTGAAATGCTGGCATTGCTTATTGAAGAGCCAGTTTGAGTCCCAGCTGCTGTGCTTCTAATCCAGCTCACTGTTAATGCACCTGGGAAAGCAACGAATTATGGCATAAGTGCTTGGGCATTGACACCCATGAAGGGGACCTGGATGAAATTCCTGGCTTCTAGCTTTGGCCTGTCCCTGTGCTGGCTGTTGTGGCTGGCCACTTGGAAGAGTGAACCAGTGGGTAGAGGATCTCCCTCTCCCTCTCCCTCTCCCTCTCCCTCTCCCTCTCCCTCTCCCACTCTCTCTGTCATCTGACTATCAAATAAAATCTTAAATAAAGTTGGACCCTGACTTTCTCCAGGAATACTAATAACCCCTCTTCAATCTGATCCCTGCTTTTCTCCTGGAAGTAGACATTATAGAAGAAATGCATAGTGTATCTTTTGCCATTAAACTTCCCTTTCCCAGGGAGCTAGATGCTGCAGTGTTTAAGAACAAAGACCCTAGAATAGACCTCCTGATTTAAATCGCAGCTCCTTAGCTGCTGTGTGACTTTGACCAAGTCTCTTCCTGCCTCTAAGAGCTTTAAATGCCTTGTCTTTGGGATGGGGAGCTTAACAACCTGTCTTGTACATTATTTTGTGGATGACATGAGATCACACACTTGTTAGTGTCCTGTAAAGGGTAATTCTCTTTTGTGATTTAATATGCAAGGCTTAGAGGAGAGGATTACAGACCACGCTGGCAACAGCTTCGGCAGGGACCTTGCCCATGAACACACCTCATGGGTTGATTCAGTGGGGAAGTTCACTTTCACCAGATGAAAGAAGAAATAACTCAACAGCAGGCATTCACCCTCACTCTAAGGGTTAAACAAAGAGGCAACTGCTTTTACATCAAATGTTTTTGTCACCCCCTTTTAATGTGAGATCTTTTCATCTGCTGGAAGGCTTCAGAAGTCAGCTTTCACGGAAGTCACTTTGAGACTTGTGCTAGCAATGGGACTTTAATTACCTTTCCCAGACACAAGGATGGCTCTTGTCTTAAAAAAGGAGAGAGAGAGAGAGAGAGAGAGAGAGAGGGAGAGAGGCCTTTTTTCCTTCGTGCATTCTTCTTTTTCTTGCCCCGGATTGAAATCTTTTGTTCCTGGCACTTTCCATATGCCATCCTTTAATATTTAATCAGCCCCCACCTCATCAGAAGACTGCTGGCCTCATTAGATAATTAATGGTTGCCGGCATCGCATTTGCTTCAGTTAATACATCTGCAGCCAGCAATTAGCGCCTGAGTTTATTAGTTGTACTGGCTTCATTTATTGGGGAAGCAATTCTGCCTTTGATTGAAGCCACTGGGATTGGCATTTGTGGACAGCTTGCCCCTTGTTCTGTGGGGTTCTTTTGTTTACATTTTTTGCTACAGTTTTGCAACACTGTGTATCCTGGCCCTGCCACGAACAGTTGGTAGGGAAGATTTCCCTTTTATAATTTAGAAGATAATTGGGTAATTCTGCACAGAAGAGAAGGGCTGGGAAGTGATTCTCCAACTTGGGGTTGGGCGAGGATGTGGCAGAGGGACGACACCAGTTAATTTGTTCTTTTGGAATTTTTTTTTAAAGCCATAGATCCAAAGCTGAGGGATATTCATTGAGGAGGAATGCATGCTAAGAAAAGGAGTCTAATGTGTTAGGAAGCTGCCTGGAGGCAGATCTAGCTGCTTCCATGTGCGGAGTAGCCAGTAGACAGAGCTTTCGCCATCTTTCATCTCTAAACTCGACTCCCACATTTTGCCCTGTCCCCTTATCAGCTTTTGTAGCTAAAATAGAATCATGTCATTTTCACCTGCTTTTCAGCCATGCTATCCTAGTGCCCCCGATGGCAGCCGATTCATTGTGGTGATTAAAATCTTGGCATAGCACCAAGATGATTTCCCCAGTCAAATCCTGCTCAGCTACTGACGCCAGCAATTGGGAAAGTGGTCATTAAGAAGACAATAATGATGTGCTATCTAAATGAGGTGAAGGTGGTGGCTTGTGCATCCATCAGAGAAAAGAGGGGAACAAAGAAAATGCAACCTAACTAATCAGGGGAAATGGGAAGCAAAAACAGAAAACCCAAGAAGCAAAGAGGATTTCCATTTTTTTCTGTATCTTTTTTTTCTTTTAGATCAAAGTTACTAAATGAAGACCAATTCAAATACATACACAATAAAAGCAGAGAAGTAATGATGATAATGACAAAGACAGCAAATCTTTTTTAGAGCATTTTCTGAATTCCAAGCATCCATCCTACTAGGTGCATTAATTGTGCTTTCCCTTTGAATCCTGAGCCATCTTCACCACTGTCCTCTCATTATTTGAGGGAAACAGAAGCCCATAGAGTAAAACATTTCTCAAAGTCACACAACTCATAAACATTTGAGTTTATTCATTGCATTCTTGCCATGTGTTTGTCAATCTGCATACAAAATTTTATTTTATTCTCATGAGAACAATGTGACACTCTTTGAGGTTGAGTCACTTTCTGGAGATCACACTGAAATAGGGAAGCTGTTTGCTTCCCAGTCTTCTTCCAACTCTTCCAAGATGGCTAGTACCTGGAGCCCCAAGTAGGAAAAGTCTATCATGATTCCAGCCTACTCAGAACCATGTGCTAAACATTGTGATTCTCTATGATGACACCAAAACCTTTTAATGAGTAAATACTTCATATACATCATTACAAATAAGTATTTTGGCGCTAAAAGTTTGGAAATCCCCATGTAGTTTTTTCATATTATACCTTTTCCATAAACTTTTTGAAGTCCTTTTATACACATAGTTTTCAAAAATTTTTTGCACCCAAATAACTTTGAATCCCATTTTCCAAGGATTTTTCAAAAACACTCTTATGCATCTTTGGCCTAAATGAAAAGATGGCTTTCATCTTAATCAACTTATTAAATACTTTTTTAGTTATTATTTGTGTTTTCAACCCCAGGTGGAATGTAATAAATAAACCACATCACCAGTAAAAATCAATATGGTAGACCACTACTCTTATAGGGTAGTGCTTCTCAAACTTTAATATAGATGCAAATTATTTGGAGATCTTGTTAAAAGGCCATTTGTGGCTGTACAGAATAGAAGGAAGGAGTGGAAGGAAGTTGGGATTCTGCATTTCCAACAAAATTCTGGTAATGACAGCACTCATTAAGCAATGGTTCCCAAGCCAGAATGCACCATAGAGTCACTCATCTATCTAGGCGCCATTGCAATCAGTCCAATCAGCATCTCTGGGGGGTGGGCTTAGGATTTAGTATGAAGTGCCCTCGGTGATGTTCACACACACCCAGGGGACTGGCTTAAAGAGAGCAATCTCAGCAGGACACTGAGTGAAAGGAAACCCAGAGGGCAGGAGGCAGATGGACACTCCAGTGTGCAAGACAAGAATGAAGGTTGCATGATTCTGTGGCAGAGAAACGTATTTTCCATCTTAGCTCCATAAAGTGTTCTGGAAAAACATGGACAAGCTGGTAAACTTCCACAGTGTCAACCTGCACACCTCTAGAAGGAGCTGACAATGACCTCCAAGACTGATAGTGAGGCAATGGGAGGGGAAGGAATTAGCGAACAGGTGGGTTCTTTGCAAAGACTAATGAGAGCCGTTACAAACCAACATGCAATTATGGACACTGCTTTACTCCTAGGCAGGACAAGTTTTGTAAAGCTAGAGAGGATGCCAAGACAGTTACTATAATTACAAATTCTGAACACCTGTAACATGCAGGTTTGTTAAAAATAAATCATGTTTTTTAGATTTTGTTTCTCTTCTAAGCTAGGAGAATTAAGAAAACTCAGAATATTATTAGTGTTTCCTATGGTGTGCTATTGCCACTGACAAACAGGGTTACTTTTGGTGGCATGTGGATAAACTTAAAAATACATGAGAACAATATTGGTTTTGGGTGATGAAATAAAATTTTATTCTTGATGCATTTATTTAAGTGAAAATAGTGCAGCAACTGTAAGGCCTTGTCATACATGTACTGTCTTATAATTTAAATAACAAATAATAAGTTAGAAAGAAAGAATATGAATAATTGCTTACAGTTGGAGGGAAATTGTCTCAATCCAGCTTCTACAGAGTGACCCAGTCACACTCTTTCTGGTCAAAATGTTGAACATAAATACCTGCACTTGTATTCATCAGAGCTGCATCTTTGACAAGATGATTAGGTGTCTTAATGATTTTAGGACTGGTGCAGAGTGTCTGAAGGGACTGTGTTTAGGCTGTAGGACTACAATTTGGAAGGAGCTGTCCATGGCGCTGCATTCATGTGTCCCAGTTCTCTAACAGATTTTCTACCTTGGAGACAAGTTATCCTTTTCTGCAGTGAGTGCTGGCTCAACTTCCAGGTATCTTCAAGTGCCAAGATTTGCTGTTTCATCCTTAAGACTATCTGTAAGATTGAGATAGGAGCAAATGTGCTATAGGGTTGACATGTAAGAAATGGCTGAGCTTGTTGGTCAAAAATAGGGGAATAGCAGCAACCAGATGTCCAACAATAGGAAAGCTCTTAGGCAAACATACTACAATGATGTGCGTATAGAGATACACTCTGCAGTCCTGTGCAATAAAACTAGAATAGTATTTAATAACACAGTATAACATATTTTGCTCAAAATATGTTTTGAACAAAACAATACAAAGGAAATAGATTGACAAGCAATATAAACAGTGTTATTTGTTGAGAATTTATGTATGCCTAGAACAAGAACATGAAATAATGTACATGAAAGTCTTGTGTGCCTTTATATGTTCCTTCCTTGACTGTTATGACTTCTAGTTTAGTAAGAATTTTAAAAGTTAATTTAAGTTTTGAATGGCAACTGCATCCATTTCTAAGTCAATCTCTCCCCACCTCTGCCTTCCTTCCCTCCCTCATGTTGTGGTACCAAGCAGTACATTCTGCTTTTTATTTCATTCTGTGATGTTTATCATGCATGGTTTTGTTAAGTAGCCTCAGAATATCTCTCCCTTGTTTTTTACAGTTCATCCTTTCAATGTGTATAATTGCTTTAAATGTATTCATAATTTTAAATGCACAACCATGGCTACTGCTTAATTCTGGATCACTTCCATAAACCCAAAAAGAAATCCCATACCCTTCATCAACATTTCGTTTATTTTTTTTCCTTCAATATTTGTTATTTATTTCCTTTTTTTAGAATACATCTCAATGCATAATTCCATGCAGGCACTTCCAGTTGATCATAATTGTCACACAAGGTGGTAATAATTTTCTGTCCTTGCTGACGACACTGCCAGTTAGTTATACCCATCTTCCACAGTCTCACCTCTAAAGTGGTCTCTCCATCCTTTTCACTGCCTCATTCCCTCTCCCTCTCTTTCTCTCTATCTCTCACTCTCTCTCTCAGCCTCCCCTAGATGTGTACAGCTGCCAGCTGGATTTCTCTATCTCATCCTCCTACTAACTCAAGATCACTAGTGTGACCAACATAATCTGTTCATTGAGACTTCATTAGAGTTAAAATTTTAAAGTCGCATGTCCCAGGAAATCATTCAGCCCTAGGCTAAGAGGTGACTGTGGACAAGTACATGAGTGATGTGCCAAGCTACTTATTGATGAGGAAGTCAGACAACCAGGCCAAGGCCAGTCGGGATGATCCCCAGTGGGCAGTCTGTGGAAGGTCTTGAGATAAGACTTTAGCTAGACTTAACTAGAGGAACCTGGGCCACCTCGCCCAGTGTGGACAATACCTCTATCCTCTGGCCATTAGCAGGTCACCTCCTAGTGATCTCAGATTTGCAAATCCAAAGTGGAACTCAACTCCCAGGCTCTGCAAAGCATCCCCATAGATCTGAGTTTTACAGTTTGGGTTTCTCCTTCAACCACTATCGGATTCTTCCTTTCCTCCACAAATTGAAGGCACCTTCTTTCCCAAAGCACTAAGTGAGCACTAGAGTGAATGATGTTCATATTCTAAGTTAATGATACTTTCTTCACATTCCATATGCAAAAAGCGAGAACTCTCTGATCTCTTCTTCTGAGAGGCCATTAATAGAAATCTTTTAAAAGACAGTTTCTTAGCACTGGTAATATTAAGCTGTTATTATGGCAAATGAGGTTATTTTTACTTTCAAATGAAAATATAAATAAGTAATAAGTAAATATTAGCAGTCACAGTTCCATAATGAATAAGGACAGAATTGGGAGCTGAGAGAGTATGTGCCCATTAGAGAGGCTGGGAAATTAACATTTGTTGACATTTTACTGCTTTTAGCTTTAATGTAAACTAGAGGCAATTAAGTTATATTCAACACATTTCCCTTGTAAATATTTTCTGTTTCTCCACTTAGTAACCAAGATGTCTTACAACAATGCCACATTAGCAGGTCCCAAACTGATGGTGGTGGTGGGGGGGTGGGAATCTCACCTGTCACCTGTCAAGATAAAAACAGAAAACTGAATGCTTGAATAATTCCGTGTTTCTTCTCTTCTATTTCTTACCACGTCATGAGTAGCTCATTCACCATTCATGTTGCCTTCTGTTTTTTGTTTGTTTACACAGTTGATCTCTAGGTAAATCTATAAACCCCCACTCAGAAGAAATTATCCAATGCTTAAATGAAATGAAGACAAAAACAAGCTTGAATATTTAAACTTGCAGCAAGTATCTTCAATGATAGATCCTTTCAGATTCAAACTCATTTTTTTCTTTGATATCTACTACTGCTATAAAGTCACCATTTATCATATAACTTTACAATTTATGGTGTAACCAGCTTGTGTACTGACTATAAACCCTTTATCAATGCCACGGTAAAGGGTTTATAGTCCATAAATAGAAGAGCAAGACTGTCTTTCCTTCTTGTTTTGCCCACAATGCAGCACTTCAGACATGTCAGCCTAGTTATTTGTTTTACATGCTGGGTGAGTTACAGGAAAATAAGTGGATACATCGTTGTGCCTATCCAAAATCCAGAGACAATTCAGGGTCACAAGGGAGATTAACATGCTGGCTAGGAAGACACAAGAGAACGAATCTGTTCTTATTATATCATTAATCCATAGGTAGGAAATAAAAAAAAATAAATCTCCAAATTCCAATAACTAGGAGTATGCTCTTCCCTTTGAACCCAACCCAACAATGTCACATCTTAAATTAATGGAGATACATCATCCTACAGTATCTACTGTAGTTCTCTCTCCTGTCTCCTATGCTCTTTGCTCTATGTCAACTCTCTTTTTAGAAAGAATATTGAATTTTGGCATACTGGAAGGACTAGGTTCTGATCTAGCACTAGTTCTGATTAACTGTGTTCTCCCAGACAAGACTCAAAATCTGACTCATGCCTTTCTCACCCACAAAGTGGAGATGATAATGCCAATGTAATTTTAATTTCCCTGATAGTAACCATTCTAGATGCACTAATACTAACGATGATGATGGTAACGTTGATGATGGTGAGAGTGATGATTGTGATGATAGTGATGGGGATGATAATGGAGATAACAAATGATCATTTACTAGCTGTCTATAACCAGTCAGCTTTAAGTACAAAGTGCATACTCTTTTGTTTCCAAATAGTTAATTTTATGTATTTATTTGAGAAGCAGAAAGAGACCACAAAGTCTCCCATCTGTTGCTTCATTCCTTAAATGCCCACAATGACTGGGGCTGAGCCAGGCCAAAGCTGGAAGCCAGGAATGCTATTCAGTTGTCTCGCATGAGTGGCAGGAACTCAATGCCTTGAGCCATTACCACTGCCTCCCAGAGTTTGCATTAGCAGGAAACTGGAGTCAGGAGCCAGAGTCAAGAATTGGACTCAGATACTCCGATGTGGGACTCAGGTGTCTTACCTGCTGGTCTCAACGCCTCCCCCTCCCCCCATCCCCAGTAGCATCTTATTAATCTCAGCAACCTCATTTTACTTGTAAGAATGTGGAGACGCACAGTGGCCACATGGCTTGTGTCATATGCTGGAACGTGAATCCAGGACCCAGATTCAATACTCCTCAGCCTTGATCACACCATTCTATCATCTTCCTTTACCAGGGGGGCCGAAATGAACAACGATGATTCAAATTTTGTTTGATCGTTCCCTGTCTTCACAATGATGCTGTCAGCTCATTCGGAATATTCCTAACATGACTCCAGGAGTTGCAGGCAGGATACGGCTTCTCATCTATTTTCTTTTCATCTCACATGTTTTGCCCGGCTGCCTGCAAAACCACTGATCCTTGTGGCTCCTGCCTAGCAGTGGAGCCCACGAAGATGTGGCTGTTTCCCTGCCTGCTGTGAGAATCCCAGTGTTCTTGTGGCTGCACATCCCTGAAGTTACAAAGCAAAGTCCTTGCAGTACAGAAACAATGATGCGGTCTTTGCAACATCCAGGGAAAATGCCTCCCTTCCTTACCCAAGACCTTACTTCTCTGCAGTGTTTCCAATCAATGCTGCTTTGGAGTTCTAGTTCCCAATTCTGGTGCATGAAGGAACTTGGAAATTTGGAGAGCCTTGTAGTAATCTTCTAGAATATTCCAGAACTAGATGGATTGAGAGGAAAAAACCTTCCAATAAATGGAAAGGCCCAATAGAAAGTGTCCTTACTTCATGGGATACCCAAGGAAGGAGAAAGAGCCAACTTTAATGAGTAACGCATATGAATATCTTCATTCTGAACAAGACACAGGGAGGCTCAGGTGAGCCCTGAGGGATTCCCAGCCAAAAGCTGGCTAATCTCCAGTTAAACAGGGCCATTATCTCTCACTCCCCGGGAGAAAGTCAAGCAGAACTGATTTGATTAACAGCAGATTAACCTCTCTAACACAACCATCCTGGGTTTTACACCTGTCACTTTAGTATGACAATTTATATTTATTCAAAAAGCCATGAGACACTAAATTAAACATTGCCCTAATTAGAAAAGTGTCTTATGTTGCAGTGGGGAAGCCACCTGATTTAATTTTCTACCAGGCCCTGTGCAAGGAACATGTCAGCATGGCATTAGCAGAAGCCCTGTAAACCCTTCTACCCTTGGGAGGACAGAAATCCTGGCTGCTGATGCTACCTCCTCACTTGTGAGAGGGGAAGGTCAGAATTCAGTCCAGAGAGCCTGACTGTACCCCTGCAAAACACCTGACAGTGTCCTGTGAGCTGGGGCTCAGCTGTGAACCCAAGGTGGCTTCTGCTGCGGGACACTTCACATTTGAATAAGAGACGCTGATTGAAGGCCGGCGCCATGGCTCAATAGGCTAATCTTTCGCCTGCCGCACCGGTACCCTGGGTTCTAGTCCCAGTCGGGGTGCCGGATTCTGTCCCGGTTGCCCTTCTTTCAGGCCAGCTCTCTGCTGTGGCCCGGGAGTGCAGTGGAGGATGGCCCAAGTGCTTGGGCCCTGCACCCCATGGGAGACCAGGAGAAGCACCTGGCTCCCGGCTTCAGATCAGTGCAGTGCGCTGGCTGCAGCGGCCATTGGGGGATGATCCAACGGAAGGAAGACCTTTCTCTCTGTCTCTCTCTCTCTCACTGTCCACTCTGCCTGTCAAAAAAAAAAAAAAAAAAAAAAAAAGAGAGAGAGAGAGAGACCTCGATTGGAACATGGGCAATGTTTTGTTACTGTCATCTTCTTCAAAAATTTTAGTTCAATTTGTAGTCATGTTTTGAACATTTATGTCCTTATTTGGAACATTTTACATAAATGTTTTTATTTTGGAATAGTTTTAAATCTACAAATTAAAAACTGTGAAGTAGTGCAAAGATTTCCATATATCCCAAACTTAGCTTACCCTAGTATATTTTTATTTCTTTTTTTTTATTTGACAAGCAGAGTTAGTGAGAGAGAGTGAGAGAGAAAGGTCTTTCTTCCATTGGTTCACCCCCAAATGGCCACTATGGCCGACGCGCTGCTCTGATCTGAAGCCAGGAGCCAGGTGCCTTCTCCTGGTCTCCCATGCAGGTGCAGGAGCCCAAGAACTTGGGCCACAGCAGAGAACTGGACTGGAAGAGGAGCAACTGGACCAGAAGCCGGAACCCACATGGGATGCTGGCACCGCAGGTGGAGGATTGACCAAGTGAGCCACAGTGCCGGCCCCCACCCTAGTATATTTTTCAAAATTAATGAACCACACACAATTTCTTTTTTAATCCAAATTCTCTCTCTTGTACATATTTATAGGCTAAAATGTGATATTTCAATACATGTATGCCATCAGTACTGATCAAATCAGAGTAGTCAACATTTCCCCTTTTTAGCATTTCTTTATGATTGCAGGCTTATAGCTTCTTTCTTCTATTTGTTCATACAACATATAACACATTACTTTGAACTGTAGTCCTCCATTGGCTCTCTTACATTATACAAAAAAGTCAACTCCAATTAAATTGGCAAACAAAAAAGCTGTCTGCACCTTAATGTTTATTGCAGCTCAACTCACAATAGCTAAGACCTGGAACCAACACAAATGCCCATCAACAGTAGACTGGATAAAGAAATTATGGGACATGTACTCTATAGAATACTATACATCAGTCAAAAACAATGAAACCTGGTCATTTGCAACAAGATGGAGGAATCTGGAAAACATCATGCTGAGTGAATTAAGCCAGTCCCAAAGGGACAAATATCATATGTTCTCCCTGACCGGCAACAACTAACTGAGCACCAAAGGGGAAACCTGTTGAAGTGAAATGGACACTATGAGAATCAGTGACTTGATCAGCTCTTGTCCTGACTGTTGATGTACAATGTAATACTCTATCCATTTTAGTATTTTTTTCTTCTAGTACTACTGGTTGAACTCTGTAATTAACATACAATTATTTTTAGGTGTTTAAATTTTAACTGAAAAGTGATCCCTGTTAGGAATTTGGAAAACATTATGCTGGGTGAAATAAGCCAGTCCCAAAGGGACAAATATCGTATGCTCTCCCTGATTGGTGACAACTAACCGAGCACCAAAAAGGAAACCTGTTGAAGTGAAATGAACACTGTGAGAAACGGTGACTTGATCAGCCCTTGCCCTGACTGTTGATGAACAACTTAATACGTTATCCCTCTTAGTATTTTTGTTTGTTTGTTCTACTTAATACTTTTGGTTGAATACTGTAATCAATACACAGTTATTCTTAAGTGTTGAAACTTAACTGAAAAGTGATCCCTATTAAATATGAGTGGGAATAAGAGAGGGAATAGATGTACAATTTGGGACATGCTCAAGCTGACTTACCTCAAACAGTAGAGTTAGAAACATGCCAGGGGATTCCAATTCAATCCCATCAAGGTGGCATGTACCAATGCCATCTCACTAGTCCAAGTGATCAATTTCTGCCCACAATTGGTCGTAATGATAGGACTAAGAGCCAAAGGGATCACATAAACAAGACTAGTGTCTGCAAATACTGATAGAATTAAAAAAGGGAGAGAACGATCCAACATGGGAAGTGAGATACACAGCAGACTCATAGAATGGCAGATGTCCTAAACAGCACTCTGGCCTCAGAATCAGCCCTAAAGGCATTCGGATCTGGCTGAAAAGCCCATGAGAGTATTTCAGGCATGGAAAGTCAAGACACTCTGGCAAAAAAAAAAAAAAAATGACCTAAATGAAAGATCTCCGTGAGTGAGATCCCAGTGAAAAGAACAGGTCATCAGAGAAGGAGGTACCTTTCTCTGAAGGGAGGAGAGAACTTCCACTTTGACTACAGCCTTGCCTAAATATGATCAGAGTTGGTGAACTCAAAAGGCTTCCATAGCCTTGGAAACTCATGACAAGAGCCTAGGGTGATTACTGATGCCATAAACAAGAGTGTCAATTTGTTAAGTCAACAACAGGAGTCATTGTGCACTTACTCCTCATGTAGGATCTCTGTCCTTAATGTGCTGTGCATTGTGATTTAATGCTATAACTAGTACTCAAACAGTATTTTTCACTTTGTGTTTCTATGTGGGTGCAAACTGTTGAAATCTTTACTTAATGTATGCTAAACTGATCTTCTGTATATAAATAGAATTGAAAATTAATCTTGATGTGAGTGGAAGGGGAGAAGGAGCGGGAGATGGGAGGGTTTCAGTTGGGAGGGAAGTTATGGGGGGGGAGCCATTGTAATCCATAAGCTGTACTTTGGAAATCTATATTCATTAAATAAAAGTTAAAAAAAAGAAAAAAGAAAAATCATGAATGAGATGCAAATAAACTGAGGAATAGTTAAAAAAAAAAAAAGTCAACTCAAGATGGGTCAAAGACATAAATGTAAGACCCCAAACTATGAGACTGCTAGAAAGGAATGTAGGAGAAACACTTCAAGACATTGGTGTAGGCAATGATTTTTTGGGATAAAAACCCTGAAAGTGCAGGCAACAAAAGCAAAACTAGAGAAATAGGATTGTGTCAAACTCAGAGCACTGGTAATTTGACTCAACTTGTGTAAAGAGTGACTAACTCAGGCTGTGAGGGTAAAAAGAGTCACCCTTGCCTGACATCTTGGGAATGGGTGGCAAAGAGATAACCCTGGAAGATGAAGATATCTGAAGCGACACCTGCAGATTATGAAACAACTTTCTGAGTTTAAAATCTGTTGATGAAGGATTGTCAATCAGGTCTTTTGTTGGGTTTGTTTCCACCTTATTGATTGACAATTTCTTCCCCAAAATTGTCCTTAAAAACCCCACTAGCACCAATCACTTTTGGTCTTTTCCTCTCTTGGAAGCCCCCCCATCCCATGCCACTGTGGCTAGAGGTTTTTTTACTCAAATAAATCTTGCTTTTTAAAATCTCAAAAAAATTGCTGTTGAGGGGAACATGAAATAACAGGCATTGTCAGGGATGTAGCAGTGAGTAGAGCAAAATATGAACATTGAGGAGGGGAAGACTTGGCTCAGAAACGGCTGAAATTCCACCTCACTGTTCAGAAATCGAGATGCACCTTACGTGAAGTGTAGAAACCCAAGTGCACAGTTTGTGGAGTCGCGTGTGTGCATCTACGAAAATGGCATTCCAGTGTAAGGGACAGTTCCTGCTTTTTATCTGTGCTCCATCTGAGTCAATGAGATAATGTTTACCCGGTGGGCTTATTTTTAATAAGAAGCAGTGAGTTCTGGGAAGCTCATTTTGGTCTTTTTACTTCCAGAAGTATTCAATAATGCATTTTTGTTGTTTGAAGCCACTAAGTTTGGGTTAATTTGTTACTTAAATAAGAAATAATACAATTGAGCTTTTATGCAATAGCCCCCTTTGGTGAAACAAAATTGTGCTTCAAAAAACAACTTTGTATTCTATATTCTTTTCAATAATAATAAGAAAATATTATAGGATCCATCAGGTATGGCTACTAAGAAATTTTACATGTATGCTTCATTCATTCACCATTTCTAGAACATCTATGTGCTGGGGGTCTAGCAGTCGATGGCACAGGATTCTCCCCTCCTAGCACTTGTTTCCTGATAGAACCCCATTGAATACATAAGCCCTAAATCATGGTAGATATACTATATGTGATAATTCGTGGTGAATGTGTATAACAGTGATGTCACGAGTAGAGATCGACAAAGATCTCTTGTAATTGACCTTTGGCCACCATCTTTGTTTTCTAATTAGTTTTCTTTTAAATTTTGAATTAATGTTTAATACTTGGGAAAAATTGTGCCTCAAAATATGACTTCATGTGCTATATTCTTTTCAGTAATAATAATAATAATCTTACAGGAGCAGCACCATGTTAAGGCTACTAAAAACTGTCAGTGTGTTGTCTCATTCCCTCAGCATTTCTAAAACTTTTATGAGATGCTGCACAATATTTCAGCATATAGGCACAATGGAAACTGATCAAAAGAAAAGTATAGAGAGCTAAAGGTTAATTACTAAGGATGGGGTGAAGGAGCTTAGGAGAAAGAATTCAGTAGAAACATTGCCAGCCACCCTACCCCTGTGTTTGATGTGCAGCAAGCCAGCATGACGTCAGAGCCAGAATCTGACCCTCCCGAGGTGGCTCATGTCCCTAAGTTGGGTCCAACAGCTTCTCTTAATATTTTCTGTTTGTTGCAAGCTGGAGTCACCTTGAGAAGGCAGGACGCTGGGCCAAGCCCAGTCCTCTTCCACCAGGAGAAACTGACTTAGCCCTGGTGACCGGTTCCCTGCTAGCCTCTTCACTAGATCATGCTCAAAGAATTCTGGGATTGCAGCCAGTTTACTAGCATTGGAAGGGCCAGGAAGTCAACAAGGAGCAGCAGGGAGAAAAAAATACTCTTGCCACTGTTAGAAAAATCCAAACAAGCTGTCTGACTTAATATAACAGGGACTTCCAAAGAGGCCACATTCATTTCAAGGATTTCCTAGAAACTTAAAAAAACACTACAGACTTTCAACATTTCAGGAAATAGTTGAGCCATCACCACACCAGGCCCCCATTCATCAGAAAAGTGGAACCAAAAACCAGAGTTTTTCTCTACAAATACTTCAGTGATGCATTGAGAGACTCAATAACTTTCTACTCTGATTTGTTTAAATACAGATTTATTTGAAAGGTAGAGCTGCGTGATGGGGTATAGAGGAGAGATCATTCATCTGCTGGTTCACTCCGCAAATGGCTGAAACCACCGAGACTGGGCCAGCCCAGTGCCAGGAGCCTGGAGCTCCACCCAGGTCTCCCCCTGAGGTGCAAGGACCCAAGAGCTCAGGCAGTCTTTCACTGCTTTCCCGAGTGCATCCCCAGCAGGGAGCTGGATCAGAAGTGATCAACTAGGGCTCAAATCAGTGCTCTTACAGGATGCCAGCATTGCAGGTGGTGGCTTAACCCACTGTGCCATAATGCCAGCTCCTACTCTTCAATCTTTTAATTGTACTTCTAGGATGTATAAATCCACAGAAATACTCACCACTGGTGGGCTAGCACTGTGTGGCAGTGTGTTAAGCTGTCAGCTGCAAAGCCATCATTCCATATGGGAATCGGTTCAAGTCCCAGCCGCCCCACTTCCTTTCCAGTTCTCTGCTGATGTGTTTGTGGAAGCAGCAGAAGATGCGGACTTGGGCCCCTTCCACCCATGTGAGAGACCCAGAAGAAGCTCCTTGCTCCCAGCTTTGGCCTGACCCAGCCCCAGACACTGTGGCCACTTGGGGAGTGAACCAGCAGATGAAATATTTTAATCTCTCTCTCTCTTTCTCTGTAACTCTGCTTTTCAAATAAAATAAATGAATCTTTAAAAAACGATATTCAGCATAGCATTATTTGTAAAAGAAATAAATCAGAAAAATTATATGTATACAACAGAAATTACAATGTGTGAATATGCTGGAATCTTCCTGAGCATTGCAATCGTTTCACAAGGAAAGTTAAATGCACATTTATTGTATGATTTTATTCAATGAACAAGTGATGTGCAGAACTTTATATATCAAGCATGGCAAGTTGATTTCCTCCTTCTTACCATTCTTGGCATGTCCATGCTGGAAAAACATCCTGCAGCCCTGGGTGCACCAGGAGAAAGGATTAGCAAGGTCCCCATAGGCAGCAGGAGAATAGCAGAACACCTGTGCTAGGAATTTTCTGTGTCAGGTTTATTCAGAACAACTTCAACTGTGACACATAGAATATGCCATCATGCCCTTGGGTATGACTATGGAGAGGAGAGGGAAGAAGAGCACTGAGCAAAAGGAAAACCAAACTCTGTGCTGTTAGAAGCCATAAAGCATGACTTCCCTATTTGTAGGACAAAATGGATAAGGATCTTTCAGACTTCCATCTGAGTGGACTGAATGAACTTATATCAAGATAAAAATAGATTTCACACCCACTAGAATGGCTGGATCCAAAAGGCAGACAACAACAAGTGTTGGCAAGGAGATGGCAAAATAGGAGTCCTCATATATTGCTTCTGGGAATGTAAAATGATACAGGCACTTTGAAAAAACAATTCAGCATTCTCTTGACACATTAGACATAAATTTACCAGACAACCCAGTACTTCTTCAATATCACTCCCAGATATTTAGTCTAGAGAAGAGAAAAACATATGCTTCCACAAAGAATAGCACATTAATATCCTTATCAGGATAATTCATTATAAAACCAAAGCGATCTTAATGTCTATCAATGGGCCAATCGACAACCTATGGATAGGTTGAATAGTATCCAGCCCCAAAACATGCACAACATGGATGAAAGCTGGAAGAAAGAAGCCAGCCGCATAGGACCCCATAGTGAATAATTCCTTTTGTATGAAATCCTTCATCAAAGACAGATGGTCAGGGAAGGAGTGGATCAGCGACTCCTTGCAGCAGGATAAAGTGAGGACTAACTGTGAATGAACCTGCATGATCTCATTGAGGGGATGAAAATGCTCTGAGCCTGTATTATGGTGATGGTTGCAAAACTCAACAATTTCCTAGAAGTCACTGAGCTGTACAGTGAAGGAAGGTGACCACATAGTGAATAAGTTTATCTTGATAGAGTTGTTAAACTATGTACCTAGAAGGGGACAGGAGAGAGCAACCGCGCACAAGAAGGCTTTCAATGACTCTGTTGCTTGGTGGTGGGATTATGAAGTGAGATTATGGAAGATTATTTTCCTTTTGTGCATCTTTGTTTTCTAAAAATAGCTTAATTAAGACATGATAATTGCATATGTAAGTATTTATGGGTGACAGCGTGATATATAGATGCTTGTATGCAGTACAAGGGTAATTAGCATATCCTCACTTCAGCATAATTTCATTGTGTCGGGAACATTCAAAGTCCCCTCTTCCAGGTATTTTGAAATCTACAGTAAGTTATTGTTAAGTGTAATTCTTTCATCTGTGCTACAGATCACTGAACACTTTGGATATGATGCCTTAAATAAGGGGATAAACGTCCATCCCCTTCGCTCCACTCGAGCTCCTATTAGAATAAGCAAATCCCTGTTATGGAGGTAAAGAGCCTGCTAGCCTCATCTCCATCCCAAGGGGTGATGCAATCAGACTGAGAAGCCAAGGACACGTTGGTGGCTGCACCAGCATATCCAAATGGATGTTGACGGCTTCAGCTTTTGGCAAGCATTTCTCTCTATCCCCCTAATAACAAGATGAAGCATTTTCACCTTTTGAATGCTTATTTTCCAGGCTTCCAATTTCCTGGGGCCATGGCCTCCAGGTCTTTTACGAAGTGTGCAGTCATGCTTCATGCTTGAGAAAAATCATGCTGTTGCTATGTAAGGTCAAGACTGTGCACCTGTTCGAATCCTCTAGAGCCCCTGGAGAAATAGCCCTGCCAAGGATTTTTCGACATCTCAGACTTTGTGTATTAGAATTGCTTGCAGTGTCTGGCACAATATTTTAAAGCTGTTCTGTAGGTGAAGGCCTATCCTTAGAAGGAGGGCATTTTTCTAGTTTCATTGGAAAAATGCCAAGCAATACACTAGCTTCTCATCCTGTTACATTTCCTGGTCACTATAGAGAAGAGCTACATGACAATGAGGTGAGTAGAACTTGGGCTGTGGGATAATGAAGCAAATAATAATGAGTGCAAACACTGAGCTCTTACTGTGTTTCAGGCACTGTGTTAAATGCTTTATATATCTAAGTATATGTGTTATTTAATCCTCACCACCTCACTATGAATTACTACCTATAATTCATTATTGGGGAAATAAATTCAGCCAGGAGAAATGAGCCAGGCAGTAAGGTGCAGAGCCAAGTGTAGGACCTAGATCTGTCTTATTCTGAAGTGTATGCTTTTGGTTTTGTTTTTAACATGATGTTCAGAGGAGCATAGGCAGAAATACTCCCAAGTTAGAATTCAGATGAAAGCAGGATTAGTAAAAATCAACACATAAATGTTCATTTAAATTCCCTTTGAGGAAGTGATTCAAGGGATTGTTTGTGAATCTGTAGCAAACAGGCATTGGGAATGTCCAGGTTCCAACTGGTTAGGTTTCTAGACTTCCCTAGTGGAAAGCTTTTCGTCAGAGGAAAACACAGCAAGGCTACAGCGTATGGTGAAAAGTGGTCTACACAAGTGAAAGAGAGGTTTGCTAATGGTGTTGATGCTCTAGTAGGAAAAACCTGGAAGACACTGGAACCAGGGGTTGATACACTGCTCCTCTATATTATCTAGAGACTAAAAAAAAAAAAAAAATCAGTGTCCCTGAGAAAGGAACAGAAAGAGTGGGAAGGCAGATGTTGAGCTCAAGGAGGCAGCAACTTTAAGATGGTCATGAGGCCCGCGCCGCGGCTCATTAGGCTAATCCTCCGCACCTTGCGGCACCGGCACACTGGGTTCTAGTCCCGGTCGGGGCGCCGGATTCTGTCCCGGTTGCCCCTCTTCCAGACCAGCTCTCTGCTGTGGCCCGGGAAGGCAGTGGAGGATGGCCCAAGTGCTTGGGCCCTGCACCCCATGGGAGACCAGGAGAAGTACCTGGCTCCTGCCATCGGATCAGCGCAGTGTGCCGGCCACAGCGTGCCGGCCGTGGCGGCCATTGGAAGGTGAACCAACAGCAAAGGAAGACCTTTCTCTCTGTCTCTCTCTCTCTCACTGTGCACTCTGCCTGTCAAAAAAAAAAAGATGGTCATGAAAAAGAGTGGATGGAAACTGAGGAACCAGCGGGAAAATATTTATGATTCCGTCCAGTTGAAATAGACGCAAACAGTTGGCCCCAGGAGATGCATACTCTGGCCCCAATGGTAATAGAGTCCATCCCATCAAATTTTGATATGAACAAACAAAGAAGGGCAAGCAGCAAGAGGCTCCTCCTACAGGGATGTTCAAAGAACCATATGCAGTGTCTCTGTAACCCTACTAAGAATACAAAGGAACATTCCTGAGTTTGCCAGAAAAGTGCTGATTTAATTAACCAAGGTCATCTTAAGTTGATTTAGATTAAGATTCTGTTGCTAGGTAATTTGGGGACTTGTGAGAAATACTAATTTCCATTATTAGAAAAAGTGTGTATTTCCTACAAATGAGATGTCCAGGTCTACCACTTAATTAATATACCCATGAAAAGGTTTTGCTTTCTGATGAAAGATGGGCTGTCTCAGATGCACATCCAAACTATGTGACCACTGTGTAGGGAGCGTCTTAACGGAAGGTGGGTCTAGAATGTACCCTGTTGAAATGGGTTTTCAGCATAGATGGGAGAAGGAGGACCTGAGTTGCCAGTATCTTCCTGAGACGTTGTTTCCCCTCCCCACTACCTTCATGCTGGGAAGGTGAGGGGTAGACACCAGCCTTCTCCCACATTTTGTGTTGTCTCTCTACCTTTGCAAGAGCAGACTAATGGACCGAGGCTGTGTTTAGACATTAGAAGAATTTTTCTCTTTGGATTTCTGCTTTTCAGTTTTGTGTACAGGAAGGATAAATAATGTTGGAACATAATAAAAATGCTTTCAGTCCCCTGAAGCTAGGAAAGCATTTTAATGTAGTGAGTGATGTTGCAAAACCTTCTTTATCAAGAAACACGAAGGAAACGCTTTTCAAATCTGGCTGCATACACAGACCTGCTGTGTTAGAGACACCTCCCCAGAGATGACCAGGAAGGGGCTGGTTTGAGCAAGGAAGAATCTCCTTTCTTGGCTAGTTGAGTGGACAGCACCAAAGGGTGCAAGCTCTTTGGGGAGCTGTCTCTCACTGCTTCTTCAGTCTTGTCTCTTGCCAAAAATTTACCCCATACCAGGTAGACTCAAAAAAATTCAGCTGCCCAAACAGATTGTGCTGCTTCATTGCCTCAGCTTTGCTCAGGCTCATGAGGTCGTATGCCTGGTACTCACTTCTCTCTCTGTCTTCTCCTCCTCTGAATTTTTTATGCATGTTTCATTTCAGATGTCATCCCCCTGGGAAATGATTCCATGGACCCTCGGTCTCAGAATAGCTCCTGCATCTGTGTACCCATGAGGCTTGAATTTACTTCTGCAAAATACTTTACATCACTTTATTAGATATATCTGTTTACGCTTCTCTCCCTCTCCCTGTGTGGGGCCAAGGGCAGTTCTTGAAAACCGAGATGAGGTGGATAAGTTTTATCTAAAATTAAACCTTAATCAGAAGTGATACAGGCATAAGTTGATCTCCCAAAGAAAGTTGCACTAAGTTGAAACTGATCCCAGCCCAAAGTGCTGAATTTAAAACCGCATCCAGCGTTCCAGAAGTCAGGTGGTCACAGGAGAAATCAAGGTGCCACATGCCTTTGCTTGCCCTGGTGACAAGTCCTACAGTTGTGTGGGGGAAGTCACCTCCCTGTCCTCCAATGTTCAAGTAAGATTAGATCCAACTTCCCATCTAATGCAAGTTAGGAAACTCAACCTTCAACCTCTAGCCAATAGTTCAAGGGATGGTAGCACCTTTTAAAATTGTTCTTCAAAGTTTCTCATTTAAGCCCCATAGATTTCCTGATATGAAATTCATTATTGAAAATTCTACCATGATTATTTTTAAGAGCTTGAGCAGTAAAACAGAAAGAGAGTGGGTTTTGAGGTCAACATATTGAATCCAAGTTCAGGCAATTAGATCGGGTTTTGACTCTCCAAAGAGAATGAGAAGTCAAGAAAGAAAATGTAAAATGGGTATAATGAGAGTCTAATTGTATCTGTTCAATAATGTGGTTATGAAGATTAAATGAATCGATATACTTGAGGCATTTAGAACAGGGTTTGGGCATAGCAAACCCTGAAAATGGATTTTCTATTGTTACTATAACTCAGTGACAAGTATCGTGCTAGGCAGAGGAGAGGACTGAAGATATAGAAAAGTGTTATTAGGATAGAGGGAATAATGGAGTTATATTTACTTTTTCAGTATTTAAAGCATAGCATAAAGTGCTATTGATGAAGTGACTCCTATGTAATGAGAATAATAAATACTAAAAAGATAATGAGCTCAGAACATTCCTCCAAGAGGAAGCCAATTGCTTATTCAATTATTTTAAATTGCTTATGTAGTTCCTGTAGATTATGAATTAAGCCAACTTTTTCAAGCATTGTGCTATACTTATGTTTGCACACATAAAGAAATATGTGTTGTTATATTTTGCTTTCCTTTGCTTTGCTTTGCTTTGCCTGAACATTATAGGAGAGAGTAATGTTTCCTGAGTTAAGATTGTATTTCTTGACTAAGTGGAGACAATTTATGAGACCTTGAACTCATGATTTGAAATACATCAGAACTTGATAAGCACAAACAATAGAAACAAGGCAGACTTTTAACACTAGTAAGTTAAGTTAGAAACTAGGAACATCGAAGTCTAAAACCAAGTGTAACCAGGCATAGAAACGTAGCTGTTAACATGAAATGTTGACATAATCATGTTAGTGAAATTAAAACAATTTTGATTATCATATAAAATTATGAAACCAAAACAACTTTTTATGGGAAACATAAGCATAAAAATTTAAAAAGAAATAGAATTTTCCAAATCCTACTACCCATACAAAATACCTTCCTATTTTGTTCTGGAGTCTTTCGTTTCAGTCTTAACTATACTTACTTACTTTCTCTCTCTCTCTCTCTCTCTCTCTCTCTCTCTCTCTGTGTGTGTGTGTGTGTGTGAGAGAGAGAGAGAGAGAGAGAGAGATGTGCATTTACTGCAAATGATAAGGTCACATTTTATATTGTGTCATATTCTGTTTTACAACTGAATCATCATAATTCATTCTCCATAATATTGTTAATCAACTGTGAGTTGGAATTTGCAAACATAAAATGCACCCATCTTAAGCTTGCATTTCATGGGTTTTGACAAATAAACCTACTCATGTGACCAGCCAGCACAATTACTATGTAGACGTTTACATAAGCGTAGATGACCCAGTGTGAGTCTGCTCAGGAAAGCTCCTCCCTTCTCACTGGCACAGGCGATCAGTAATCTGCTTTTGGACAACAGAGACTATGCTTCTTTGATTCTTTAGAGTTTTATATACATGGATCTATTTACTTGCGGTCTTATTTTATCATGCCTCTTTCATTTGGCTCAATTTTTTGTTGTCTCTGTGTTTGTCAGCAGTGCATTCTATTTTTATACCTGTGTAGTATTCTGTTGCTTGGATATAGCACAATTTATACATTCATTTGCTGCTGAATATTTCTAGTTTTGGGGTGTTATGAATAAAGATGCTTGGAACATTCATACGCACACATCTTTTTTGCTGTTTTTATTAATATAAAGAGAACAAATTTTGTGCATTCCATAGATACAGATCCAAGAAGATAGCCACACATCCCTCCCTTTTCCACCTCCTTCTTCCTCCTCCCCTCCCCCCATCAGTTTTTAATCTGCTCTACCACAGGCTTACTTCACCACTAGCCATAATTTTCAACAAGTAAAAAGTGGGAAATCCACAGTTCCACAGGAATATAAACAAGGGCAAAAGATAACAATCAGATCATAAAATGCCTATTTCACTACCATATATTTTTTATATTCTATATTAACTGCCACATATCAGAAAAAACATGATACTTGTCTTTTTGAGACTGGGTTATTTCACTAAGCATAATGGTTTCCAGTTGGATCCATTTTGTTGCAAAAGACAAGATTTCATTCCTTTATATGGCTGAATAGTATTCCATAATGTGTATATAAATCATATTTGCTTTATCCAGTCATCAGTTGATGGGCATCTGGGTTGATTCCCTATCTTAGCAATTGTGAATTGAGGTATAATAAACATGGAGGTACAAATAACTCTTTCATATACTGATTTCATTTACTTTGGGTAAATTCCCAGGGTTGGGATGTCTGGGTCATATGGTAAATCTATTTTCAGGTTTCTGAGGAATCTCCATACTGTCTTCCATAATGTTTTTACTACTTTACATTCCCACCAGGCAGTGTATTAGGGTAACTTGTCCCCTACACCCTTGCCAGCATTTATTATTTTTGGTTGGTAGTCATTTAAACTGGAGTGCAGTAAAACCTCATTATGGTTTTTATTTGCATTTCCCTGATGGATAGTGATCCTGAGCATTCTTTCATGTATCAATTGGCCCCTCGTATGTCATCCCTTGAGAAAAATGCCTGTTCATGTCCTTCGCCCTTTTCTTAACTGGATTGTTTGTTTGTTTTTTATTTTTGAGTTTCTTAAGCTCCTTATAGATCCTGGATATTAATCCTTTATCCTCTGCATAGTTTGCAAATGTTTTCTCCCATTCCCTTGGTTGCCTCTTCACTTTGTTGCACACTTCCTTTTGCAGTGTAGATGCTGATTAGCTTGATGTAATTCCATTTGTCTATTTTTGTTTTATTGGCTGTGCTTCTGAAGTCTTTTCCAAAAAGTCTTTGCCTACTCCAATGTCTTACAGAGTTTCCCCAAAATTTTCCTCTAGTAATTTGATGGTATCAGGTCATAGCTTTAGATCCTTGATCCGTTGTAAGTTGGTTTTTGTATAAGATGTAAGGTAGGGGTCTTGTTTCATATTTCCACAAGTGTAGATCCAATTTTCCCAGCACCATTTGTCAAAGAGACTTTCCTTGCTCCAGGAATTAATTTTAGCTCATTTGTCAAAGATTAGTTTGCTGCCCCTTTTCAGCATGAAGCAGCCAGAGCGATCATCGCCCAGTCCCCCTAACAGATATTATGGTCCTTCTTCTTGAGGAGTCAGATGGGTTAACAGGCAGTCAGGGTGGTCCCAGTGGAATCTGGGGTGTAGAATGCTTGCTTCCCTCCAAGAGGTTATCTTTAGCAAGAATCAAATGTCTGCCCTCCTTCCCTAGTAATCTCCAAACTTCCCAGGAGAATAGCAAGGGAGTGGTGATTCCATTCCTCCTGAGCTCACAGTTTATTGTGAAAACAAGTTACCTGTCCCACTCTTCTGGGTGGTTTTTGTTTCATCCTGAGCAAGCCAGATAGGATAATGGGTTGTAAATCAGGTCCTTTGATGGGTTTTGTCCCAGTATTTTAACTGAATATCAGTCTGGTTGTCAAGTGTTTTTTTTTTTTTTTTCCCAAAATTGTGCTTAAAAATCCAACTACCACCAGGCACTTTGTTGTTTTTTTTTTTCCCCCTCTTGGAAGTCCCCCTCCATACCTCTCTGGCTGGAGGTCTTTGAATCTAATAAATCTTGCTTTTAAATCTCAAAAAAAAAAAAAAAAGATTAATTGGTTATAGATGCATGGAATTTCTGGATTTTATATTCTGTTCCATTGATCCACATGTCTAATTTTGTGCCAGGCTATTTTTGATTATTAATGCCCAACAGTATGTCTTGATGTCTGGTATTGTGATGCCTCCACTTTGTTTTTGTTGTTTAAGATTACTTTAACTATTTGGAGTCTCTTCTGTTGCCATAAGAATTTTAGCATCATTTTTTCCAGATATGAGAAGAATGTCATTGGTTTTTGATTGTGATAACATTGAATCTATAAATTTCTTTCAGCATTTTGATATTTATTGTTCCGATCCATGAACATGAAAGATTTTCCTTTTTTTTGATGTGTCTTCTTCAATTTCCTTCTTTAATGTTTTATAATTTTCCTTGTAGAGATTTTTTTTTTTGACAGGCAGAGTGGACAGTGAGAGACAGAGACAGAGAGAAAGGTCTTCCTTTGCCGTTGGTTCACCCTCCAATGGCCGCCACGGCCGGCGCGCTGCGGCCGGTGCACCGTGCTGATCTGATGGCAGGAGCCAGGTGCTTCTCCTGGTCTCCCATGGGGTGCAGGGCCCAAGTACTTGGGCCATCCTCCACTGCACGCCCTGGCCACAGCAGAGAGCTGGCCTGGAAGAGGGGCAACCGGGACAGAATCCAGCACCCCGACCGGGACTAGAACCCGGTGTGCCGGCGCCGCTAGGTGGAGGATTAGCCTAGTGAGCCGCAGCGCCGGCCGCCTTGTAGAGATCTTTTACATCTTTGGTTAAATTTATCCCAAGGTATTTAAATTTTTTTGTAGACATTGTGAACGAAACTGATCTTACAAGTTCTTTCTCAACCGTGGCATTGTTTGTGTATACAGAAGGCTATTGATTTTTGTGTGCTGATTTTATATCCCGCCACTTTATCAAACTTTCTTATGAGTTCCAATAGTTTCCTAGTGGAGATTTTTGGTTCCCCCATATATAGAACCATGTCATCTGCAAACAGGAATAATTTGATTTCCCTCTTTCCAATCTGTATTCCTTTGGTTTCTTTTTCTTGGCTAATGATTTTGTCTAAAACTTGCAGAACTATACTGAATAGCAGTGGTGAAAGTGGGCATCTTTGTCTGGTTCCAGATCTTAGTGGAAATACTTCCAACTTTTACTCATTCCATAAGATGCTGGCTTTTCACTTATAGCTGCTGTTTCTTGTGTCCAAAGAAATACTGCCTACCCTAGCACCATCAAAATTCTATCCTATGCTTTCCCTAGAAAGTTTATAATGCTACTTTATAGGTTTTGGTGTATGATAGACTTTTATTTAATTTTATGTAATATGAAGTTCATTTTCTTCCATAGGCGTATATAGTGAACCCTGCAATAGATACTGAGGTAATTATTGTTTTTCCCACTAAACTACCTTGGCATATCTGTTGAAAATCGATTGCTATCCGCTGTGTTTATTGATGCTCTATTTGATTCCATTGCCTCATTTACTCATGCTTGTACCATTTTCTATTCTGTTATCTATTTCTACTCACTGCCCAGTTACTGTATAGCTTACTAGTAGGTTCAAGTAGCACAAACCCTCCAGGTTTATTCTTCATTTCCAAAATTGTTCAGGCTGTTGGCTGCTCCAGTTCCTTTGGATTTTCATAAAAGTTTTTTTTTTTGTTTTTTTTTTTTTTTTTTTTGACAGGCAGAGTTAGACAGTGAGAGACAGAGACAGAGAGAAAGGTCTTCCTTTTCTGTTGGTTCACCCCCTAAATGGCCGCTACAGCCGGCGCACTGCGCTGATCTGAAGCCAGGAGCCAGGTGCTTCCTCCTGGTCTCCCATGTGGGTGCAGGGCCCAAGCACTTGGGCCATCCTCCACTGCCTTCCTGGGCCACATCAAAGGGCTGGCCTGGAAGAGGAGCAACCGGGACAGAATCCGGCGCCCTAACCAGGACTAGAACCTGGGGTGCCGGCACCGCAGGCAGAGGATTAGCTTAGTGAGCCGCAGCGCTGGCCCCATAAAAGTTTTAAAAGCAGCTTTTCAATTCCCATGAAAACCCCTACCAGGGCTGGGTTGTGATATAATTAAATCTATCAAGGAACTTGAGGTTATGTGCCACCTGCAATACCGTGGGGTTCAATTGATGACCCTGTTAGTTTTCTCTACTCGTTCATCTTTATTTTCTTTTCACTGTTTTGCTGTTTTCACAGCAGAGGTCTTAAGTTCTTAAACACACTGTATCCATGATAGTCCTCAATGATTTCTATTTCAGCAGATGTTGTTTTTAGAGCAGTTTTAGGCTCACAGCAAAATTGAGCAGTAAGTACAGAGAATTCCAAATACACCTTCCATCCCCCCACATGCATGCTCCCTGCTACCTACATCCTGCATCAGAGTGGTTCATTCATCACTCCTGAGGAACCTACCTTGACACGTCCTTATCACCCAGGGTTGACAGCTTACAGTAGGGCTCATTCTCAATGCTGCACGTTCTGTGAGCTTTGAGAAATATGTAATGACATGAATCCACCATCATAGAACCATGCAGAAGAGTTTCACTGCCCTGAAGTCCTCTGTCCTATACCTGTCCATTCCTTCCTCCACCCCTGACTACCAGTGCACTTTTTATTGTTTCTACTGTCTTGCCTTTTCCAGAATACCATATGATCAGAATCATACCGTATGTAGCTTCTTTAGATTAGCTTTTTTCATTTAATAATGTTCATTTAAGTTGTTGCTCTATCTTCTCAGTGATGAGCAATCATCTGTTCTCTGACGCACCAGTTTATTTATCCATGCACCTACTGAAGGCCATCTTAGTGGCTTCCAAGTATTGGGAATTATTACGAAGGGTGCTGTAGTGGACTGGCATTATGGGCAGAGGATTAAGCTGCCCCTTGCAACACTGGCCTCCCACGTTGATGTGCCATTTTGAGTTGCAGCAGCTCTACTTCTGGGCCAGCTCCCTGCTAATGCACTTGGGAAGGCAGTGGAAGATGATGACCCAAGTGCTTGGGTTCATGCCACTTGTGTTGGAGACCTGGATGTAGTTCCAGGCTCCTGGCTTTGGCCTGGATGAGACCTGGCTGCTGTTGAGGGAGTGAACCAGCAGATGGAGGATCTCTCTCTTGCTCTCATCACCCCCCCCCCCATTCTCTGTTGTTCTGGCTTCCAAATAAATAAATAAATCTTTTTAAAACAATAAAGAAGCTACAAATGTTCATGTTCAGGTTGTTGTGTGGACATAAATATTTGACTCATTTGGGTAAGCACCAAGGAGTACAATTGCTGAATTAAATGGCAAGAGTGTGTTTATTTTGGTGAGAAATGTGAAATACACACCAAAGTGGTTCTACCATTTTTGTCTTCTACCAGCAGTGAATGAAAGTTATTGCCATACAAAATCATCAGCATTTGGTGGTGGTAGAATTGGAGATCTTTGCCATTCTAGTAGATGCGTAGTATATATCACTATTATTTAATAATTCATATTTTGTGGATAATATTATAAATTATGTTTTAACATTTCCACTTATTCATTGGTAACATATAGAAATTGATTTTACACATGAACATTGTATTTTATGATTTTTCTAAAATTATTTATTAGGACTAAATAGTCTTTTGCAGTCACATGCTCTTTCTTGGTGGAATTTTTTCAAACAGTAACTACAACAACTGCTTTAAGATTAACTCTCTGATTTTGTTTGTTTTTAAGATTTGATCTAGAATTTTATGTATCTTTACCATATACAACACCAAGTTTTGAAGCATGTATACAGCATTGTGAAATGATTAAAAGTAGCTAATTACCCATGTGTTACCTTAGGTATCAGTTAGTGCTCAACAATACAATACATAGTCATTAACTAGTAACCATTTATACAATTAAACTCCCCTTTTGACCTTGAGTTCCATGAAAATATCAAGATCCTTAAACATCTGATGTCTAGAGTATGTTCTAGAATATCCTTTGGTATGTCTTTCTTCTGATATCATACCCATCTAGTGCATTCCTAAAATGCAGCTCTCCTGACTACCATGTGATTTTAATGTAGTACTGATCTCCGTATTATCAATGCTTGAAACAGGTGGCAGCATTATTGATAAATCACTTCAGGAGAAAGGCACTTGTATGCAGCATACCTAGGTGTACTTGAAAACCATGTAGTAAAAGGTGCTCGGGGAATGAAGGTTTTTCACAACTGGTTTTGCTTTGGAACTTGGTGTTCCTACACAAAATAATGCCATGATTCTCATGATAGAAGAAAAAGGACAATTTTTTTTTCTGGACAGGGTTGTATAACTCCTGAAAAAGTAGGGGAACTTAGAAGTAACAACGGTAGTGGACGGCTACCAAACAATCTGGTTTGCCAAAGATGAACTCAGTTGTGGTGGTGAACTTCCTGTGTACAGGGATTCCCCTTAGTCTTGGGAAACCGTGGGTAGTTGGCCCAGGACCATCAGTGTTTTAACACTGTGCAGGCCCCAAGAAAACGCTCTGTCACAGGAAGGCCAGGACAGTTGGTCACTTAGTAGGAAAAGGAGCTCTGGTGAGTCTCCCATGAGTTGGAAGTGGATGTGGCCTCTGCCCCTGCAGGCTAGGCTTGATGCTCCAGGGTCGTGCGGCTTTCTGTCATTTCGTCCTTACAATTCTCTGCAGTGTGGACACTGTGTTCTCCCTCTAGATGAGAATTCCTTTTCAGCACCAAGAGGAATGTTAAAAGCAGGGACATTGACCCAAGCACCACAACGCACTGCACTTCCCTGGGGACTTAGGCTACTAGGAAACAGAGGTTCTGTGTTTCTTGGCGGCTCTCAAGCTCTGACAAAGCAAGGTGGGCGTCCTGGTAGAAGCCCTTTGAAAGCACAAGAGTGGATGCACAAGACTGAGCGGGACATTCCACTGAGTCAAGGCGGGAAGGACAAGACAGGAGCGGAGAGCAGACCAGGGGAGAGAGAAATCAGTGGAGTTGAATTCCACCCGTCTGGAAGCCCAACCCACCTCGCCAACTGATGCTGCTATTGCTCCCAGCTAGATGGAGCTGCGTTTCCTTGTTCCCTTGGAGATTAACCTGTGCTGAGCAAGGCAGTGTCTCCTGGGGGGAGGTCTCGGAAGTGCTCTGGCACCCTCGGAAAGCCCTGGGGGCCCGAGGGGGGGGCTATGTTCCTCTGCACGGGAAGGCAGCCCGGCTCCCCACACTCCTACCCAGCGCCCGGCGGGAGGGGTCCTTCACGCCCCTGGCCTTTCTTTCGGAGCACAGTTTGGGCAGATATGCCTCCAATTTGTTTGTTTTTGAGATTTGTTGTCTTGCCTGAGTAAGCTTTAAACAGAAGGAAACCTCTCTCGCAAGGTGAAAAATTACTTTTCCATTTTCCACTTAGGAAAGCGCATCTTGGCGCTCTGGCTGGCGGATGGCGTGAGAGCTAACCTCGGGGCTCTGGATAGAGCCAAGACAGCTGGAGGCCGGCCTGTGTGCAGGCAGACAGCTCCCTCGAGTTCCCACTATCTCTCCAACTTACCTTGTTGTCTTTTTTTTTTTTTTCCTTCCCTTGAAGGTCTAAATGACTTTGAAAGCCTTTGGATAAACAGATATCTACTGTGATGCCAATTTGCGCGGTTCTTTCCTATTGATTTAGCTTGTAATTTATTTCTTTATTTCTGACACATTTCACTTACATTCCCAGGTAAGGGTGAAGTGCTGAAGCTAGCAACCTGTAATTAAATAATCGGGCAGCTGGCAGGCCGGGAGAGGCTTTGTTTACACCTCCCGGCATAGGCCAGCCAGAGAAGACAAGAGACGGGCGTGGCGAGCGATGGGGAATCAAAGTGCTTCTCTGCACAGGCAGGCTTTATTTTTGTAAATAGTAATCAGAGCGGGTTTTCATGCTGAATTGTGGCAGTTCCTTCAAAGCGCCATGAAATGGTATATTATTACCCCCGTGCGTGACTGATTCACTCAGCTGGGACTGGGGAGTAGCAGGCCCACTGTGTTATCCATGGCAAGTCTTTAATGAGATGATGGGACGTGCAAACTGCACATGGCGCAATATTTTTCTTCCCAACTCAATCTATATGCAGTCGATAGCCTGCTGAAACCCAAGGTTTGGTGCATTTTTTCAATTTAGTTGCTGTCGATGTCTCTGAAAGTGCTGATCCCATCAAAGCTTCTGTCTCACACATAGATTTCAATACCTCAAGAAAGAGAAGTTCCGTTAGCTGGCATTGGCACCTTAGACAAGCAGTATGGCTTCCCTCCTCATCCGCTTTACCTCTGATGAGTCTGTCTTCTTGGAAGGAGCTAGAACCACCATGTGGGAGGCCGGCCTCCTTCCCAGGGAGTGCTGCGGGATAGGGCACTCATTCACTCAGGGACAGCCTGTGGAGTAACTGACGGTGCTGGTTCTTCAGCCAGCACATGAGCCGCACTGTGCCAGGCGTGGGCAATGTCCAGCCCGCGGGCTGTGTGAGGCCTGTGAAATCATTTGGTCTGGGCTTGCCAAGGCAACCACAGGTGGGACTCCATATTCAATAAATCCGGAGCAGGCTAATTTGTAAGTTGCTACCTTGGTATGTCCTGCAAATGATGCTGTAAATACCCAAATGGCTGTTGGTGGAAAAAAAAAAATACGTTCCTTCTGCCTGCATGGGAGAATGGATGGCTTCATGTAACAGCAAACTTGTCCTGTGAAAGATCGGGTAGTAAATCTTTGGTGCTTTGTGGGGTCGCATGCACGTCTGTTGCCCATTCTTCTTGGTTCTGGTTATTGTGGCCGTCATTTTACAACCCTTTAAACACATAAAAAATACCACTTAGCTCAAGGGCCATACACAGAAGTGATTGCTCTGTTTGTCCTTCTCCAGATGATGTTGGGTTGAACGTGAGTCTTGGACTTAGCTTTCAGAGTACTGTGAAAGCATTTGTGTGTCTTTGAGGAATCTCTGAGCTTAGAGCACCCACCTCTGGGTTCAGTCTCTGCTCTGACTGCTGCTGATAGATAGGGTCATCTTGGACGAGTTCCTGAGTTCTCTGAGCTCTGTTTTTCTCATTTGAAAGATGTAACACCTACCTTATAAAAGTAGATGACCATTAATCTTGAAGGCATTAACTCTGACTTTTTTAATTCAAGGCTCTAACCTTTATTTTTGCAACAGTGGCTAGCTTGCAGGAGATATTTAATAAGTGCCTAATGAATAGTAAGCTTCCTGTTAATAAAACATTACCTATGAGAAAACCTTAAAAACAAATATTGCCTACAAGTTTGGAAAACATGGCCAATTAAAACAGTAGTAAAATCATACACATAGTTAGCCCAGGGCAAAAATAGCTTATGTTTGCTTTAAGACTCTATAGGAACAATGTTATGAGATTACAACCATGGCTGAATCCTGGAAGACAAGGAATCGCAACCCCCTACATGTACTGGGTATTTCAAACTTTTTCAATTTTATTTTTTATAAAGGCAATAATGAGAGGAATTCCCATCTGCTGGTTCATGCCCCAAATGCCCTCAACTCTGGGGCTGGGTCAGGCCTAAGTCAGGGCCCAGAACTCAACTTGCAACTTCTATGCAGGTATCAGGTTTCGGAGGACTTGAGCCACCATGTGCTGCCTCCCAGGGTGCATTTTAGCAGAAAGCTGGAGCCAGGAGTGGATCTGGGACTCAAACTCAAGTTCCACAATATGGGATGCAGACATCCAAACCAGTGCTTTAGCCAGTATACCAAAGACCCGTCCCTAGTTTGTTTTTGCTTGTTTGTTTAGTAGTGAAATACACAACACATTAGCATTATCTATGATCACCCTTTGTAATAGAACCCAAAACCTTTTACTCCAATCTGGCTTTAACTTAGTATCTGTTAATCAACCTGTCCACATCCTTCCCACTCCCCCACCTCCTGCCCAGCCTCTGCTTACCACCATTATACTTTTAACTTCTACAAAATTATCTTTTCTTAGATGCCACATATGGGTGATTGTATATTTTTTAAACTCTCATTCATTGAAAATTTTTCTTAGTTAAAAGTTAAATATATTTTTAGTAAAGCAATCCTCATCTTCTACTTTTAATTATAGGCATTACTTTTTGCTGAATCTTAATTCATTACTTTCAAAACAGGAAAAATGAAATCTCTGTGGCAGGGTTGGTCATTGTATGGGTCAGTCTAAACATTTCACCTTTAAGTAGTTGGAAAATCACCATTCAAATACTGTTTATAAAATCTGCATTTAGGTAGAACTTCTTTGATTTAATTCTACTTTGTAATAGAAATAAAGAGAAAGTCCCCACCTCCGACCCTCAACACTTCCATTCCTAGGGATAGTTATTCTTCCTGAGTACCAGCACTTGCATCTGTAGTGATGTCTCTTTTCCTTTCATTTGTGATATTAAGTACTTAAGGCATTTTTTTCTCTTTTAAACCAATTTTGCAGGGGTTGTGTCAACTTTATTAGTTTTTCTACAAATATTAGCTGTTGTTTCTGTAATTCCCTCTTACGGCACTTTTCTATTTAGTTTCTGCTTGCATCTTTATTATCTCCTCTTTTTCTATGTCCTTTGAGGTTACTCTGTTAGTCATTTTCCATTTTTGGGGGCGGGATTAGAGGCAAAGTTTGATATCGAACAGCCCCCAAAACTGGTTGAAGGAATTGCTGTGGAGTATCTAAACCAGGTCTGCTCACCCAACATTCAGCAAGCCAACCACTAGTACCAGATTGGTGCTAGAAAGTGAGTATTTATCACTAAATGCAGAGAGCAACGAGCTGGACAGCTATTGCTTCGTTCCAGGACTTCCCAGGGGTTTAGGAATGAGGTTTCTTACTGACTGAAGCTGGGACTGAAAGATGTATGCTCAGCTCATGGCCAAGCTCATGCAGTCAAGCTCATGCAGGCCAAGCCTGCAGGACTAGTGGCCCTTCTCCAATTCTTCAATAGGTCAATGATATTGTGTCTTTTGGGGAATCTTGATAATGGCAGAGTGGACTCCAGGCAGTCTAGGGACCACAGGCAGGTTGTAGTTACACTTTGCTTATGGCCTGGGGTTCCTGGAAAAGAAGCCCTTCAAAATAATAGTGAACATCAGGATTTAAGTGTAGGGGAAATCAATGACCTCATGAGCCAAGTGAATAGGAACCTTACAAGGCTGACTGCGCTACCCCCTGGAGTCAGTGAGCTGATTTTATTAGGAGGTTGATTTGCAATCATAAAAGCAGGGCAAGGAAACTTTGAGTTCAGCAAAGGAGTCTGGAGACTGTGGGAGACCAGGACCTGATAGAATCCAGCATGTGTATTTAAGGTACTGTTTAAGGGCTCGGTTTCAAGCATATCTATTACATAAATATACATATTCATTATTATATATAATTTATATATATATATAATTCAAGGCTACATATTTCCTTCTGGGTATCACTGTAGCCATGTCTTCCAACTTTTTATATCTAGTGTTTTCATTATACTTCAGTTCTAAATTTTTTTAAAGATTTATTTATTTCTTTGAAAGTCAGAGTTACACAGAGAGAGAAGGAGAGGCAGAGAGAGAGGTCTTCCATCTACTGGTTCACTCCCCAATTGGCTGCAACAGCCAGAGCTGTGCCAATCCAGAACCCGGAGCCAAGAGCTTCCTCCGGGTCTCCCGCGTGGGTGCATATGGGATGCCCATATGGGATGCTGGCACTGCAGGCAGTGGCTTAACCCACTACACCACAGCACTGGCCCCAGTTCTAAATATTTTTAAAATACCTATTGTACTGTCTTGTATGATTCATGGGTGGTTTAGAAGTCATTTTTAAAACAGATTAATCAGATTTATTTTAGCTTATTTTGGCAGTAGGTTTTTGTTGTTGTTGTTGTTGTTGTTTAACAGGCAGAGTGGACAGTTAGAGAGAGAGACAGAGAGAAAGGTCTTCCTTTGCCGTTGGTTCACCCTCCAATGGCCCCTGCGGCCGGCGCCCCGCGCTGATCCAAAGCCAGGAGCCAGGTGCTTCTCTGGTCTCCCATGCGGGTGCAGGGCCCAAGGACTTGGGCCATCCTCCACTGCACTCCCTGGCCATAGCAGAGAGCTGGCCTGGAAGAGGGGCAACCGGGACAGAATCTGGTGCCCCGACCAGGACTAGAACCCGGTGTGCCGGCGCCGCAAGGATTAGCCTAGTGAGCCATGGCACCGGCCGGCAGTAGGTTTCTAACTTAATTACACTGAAGTAAAACAAAAACGTGGTGTGTAGCACACTGGTTATTTGGAAGTTGCTGATGCTTACTTTATGGTTAGTGTGTAGCTACTTGCATTGCAGAGAAGAGTGCATGCTCCATAGTTGTTCCATGTCCATTAGGTCAAAAACCTCCTTTAAGAACATGGGAGTTGTGATACTTCCTGACTTATCTTTATCCAAGAATAAAAGAAAGGTACATTTAACACCTTCGCATAAATGAGATGTCACTTAATAGGACACTCTTGTTCAGAGCAATGGCTCTTTCATGGAGTTGTGTGGAAAGAAAGCTGTTCAATAAGTGTTTGCTGTGATCTTTGTCCGCACGTACTTTGATGGATTAATTGTGTTTTGATCTTCTCTCTGAGAAGGTGAGGAGTGAGGTCAGAGACGTCTGTGTCGCTGCATCATATAATGCACACTGCAGGCTCTCAGTCAATGTTTGAGGAATTAAAAGACGGTGACGGACACTTTCATTTTTTGCTGATATGGAAAAATTGATTTATGAAAGAAGAGAGATTGAAGTATTGGTGGGCTTGATAGATAATAAAACAGGGTAGATTAAGATGATCCCAAAATCCTCTCTTACTGAATTTCTTTACATAGAGCAATCAATGGCCTGCTGTAAGGTTTGATTTATGTGAGAACTTCCTGGGAGTGTAGGGATGGAGGAAATGCTGCAAGGAACACAGGATACCCCCTGGATGTACCTCCAGCCTATGCCAGCTCTTTGTGTGGCGGTGAGGGCAGAAACGTGTTTCAGGTCTTTGGCAGAACAGAATATAACATTCTACCATCCACTGATTCTTTAATCTTAACTCAATGATCAATAAATCTGATTAAACAAGACTAGGCTGTCTCTGGGTGCTGAAAACACTATGTCTCCCCTGGAGCCCTCTGTCCATTTACCTGCTGGCACATAGGAGGATCAACCCAGCCGTTAAACTTCATTCTTCCACAACACAGAGCCCTCACAGTGGGGATAGAGAAGGGTAGAAGGAAACCCATGTGTTCTAGATGTTTTTGCACTTGAGTGACATGAAAAGAATAAGGGGTTTGGGGTGAGGTCATTTTGACTTTGTCATGTTTCTCATATGAAATACCTTTGCAAAACCTAATAGTAACAATAGCTAAAATATGAGGATTGCATATAGTAATATACATAAGCCTATTAATAACCTTATGCTGAAGGCGTCCACTTTCCCTAGTCGGTGTATGAAAACAATTGAACGCAGGGATGTCAGTGGATGTAGTAGATACTGAAGAACACTGCAATATTAATAATTGTGAAGCAATATCCTTTTTTTTTTTTTGACAGGCAGAGTGGACAGTGAGAGAGAGACAGAGAGAAAGGTCTTCCTTTGCTGTTGGTTCACCCTCCAATGGCCGCCACGGCTGGTGTGCTGCGGCCGGCGCACCACGCTGATCTGATGGCAGGAGCCAGGAGCTTCTCCTGGTCTCCCATGGGGTGCAGGGCCCAACACTTGAGCCATCCTCCACTGCACTCCCTGGCCACAGCAGAGAGCTGGCCTGGAAGAGGGGTAACCGGGACAGAGTCTGGTGCCCAGACCGGGATTAGAACCCGGTGTGCCGGCACCGCTAGGTGGAGGATTAGCCTAGTGAGCTGCGGCGACAGCCATGAAACAACATCCTTGTTGATGAGGTGTCTCTTGGCTATATGGTAGGTGGGGGTGAGGGCTCACTCTGTCCATAGTATGCAAACGGTTTCTGTAAGTGAAGATGCCACACTCAGAGGCAGAGCTAACCCTACTTGAAAAACAGCACATTTCGTGGTTGGCTGAGTTACTGCTCTTCATCTAGTTGACTCTCGGGTAGGTTTACATGCTATGCTCTTGCCTGGCTCCACGCTCCTTCCAAATCAATGCGTTCACAGACTTGTGAGCTGGGAGGAAGCAGATTTGCCAGTACAGGATTCTTAACTTGAGGCTGACCTCTCTCATGACCACTGAAAGTGCAATTTTATTCGTTGTCCCAGCATGAGGATCGCTCCAGCAGAGAACCAGGGAGAGTGTTAGCTCTGTTACAGCCAAATCCCATTTTTGAATACGTGCTAATGAAAGCCTAAGGATGGGAAGCTCTTTTTTTCATCTCAAGATCCTTCAGTTTTCACTGGCTAATCCCAGAATTGGGCTGAGTTGATGCTTAAGGAATAAATCCTCAATTCAGTTTCAATGGTGCATCCCTATAACAAATTTAAAATTTCTAAAGATAAAGGCCATAGTATAAAAAAGAGTAAAAAATAATTGGTGATCCATTTGCCCCCTAAATAGTCTCTGTTATATGCAGGTTTGTTTTACAGTATTTTCAAAGTAGAAGGCACCTGGCACAGCCTTTAAGCCACCACTTGGGACACTCACATGCTGTAGCACAGGGGCTGGGTTTGAGATCTAGCTCCACTCCTGATTCCTGCTGCAGTGCATCCTGGGAGGCACCGGGTGACAGCGCGAGAAATGGGTCCCTTCCACTCAGTGGGAGACCTGGACTGAGTTCTTGGCTCCTTGGGATTCTATGAGCGAATCAGCAGAAAAGATCTCTCTCTCTCTTTTTTCTCTCTCCTCTCTCTCTTTTCTCTCTTCTCCCCTCTCTTCCCCTCCCTTCTCCTATCCTCTCCTCTCTTCTCTCTATCTTTTCCATTTCTCACTCAAGTAAATAATAATAAAGAAATAATTTATTTAAAAAATTCCATTTCAATTTGTAAAAAGCAGAAAACTAATATTTTCCATATGTATTTTCTTAGGAAAGAAGGATATATTATCAAGTACACGATATAATTCAGTGAAGACAATATCCACAACAAGTGATGTAACAAAAAATATGACATCTGCATAATTTTTATTTTCTCTCTATAGATATTAACTTCCACATATAAGAGAAAATATCTGATATTTGTGGTCTTCTTGGGTCTGGATTATTTCACTAGACATAGTAATCTCTTGTTCCATGCATTGTGTTGGAAATGTCAGAATTCCATTCATTTTTATGGCTGAGTAATACTCCATCTCACACACACACACACACACACACACTCACTCACTTTATCCAGTTGTCAATTGGCAGACATCTATGTTGATTTCATATCTTTGCTATTATGAATTAGGATGCTATAAACATGAGCAGGCATACACTGAGTTCATTGCCTTTGGCTATATCCCTAGAAGGGGGATAGCTGGGTCATATCCATTTTTTAATTTTTTGAGCACTCTCCATGCTATTTTCCATAACAGTTGTACAATTTGCATTCCTACCAAAGTGTATTAGGGCACTCTTTTCTTCACAACCTAATCAGCATTTGTTATTTTCAAATTTCTGGTTTATAGCTCCTGCAACTGCATTGAGATGATACCTTATGGTGGTTTTCATTTTTCCCTGATGCCTAATGATCCTGAGCATTTTTATGTTTTGGGGACATTTGTTTTCTTCCTTTGAGAGATTGTTGATTTGTGTATCCTTTGCCCATTCCTTTCCTGTATTGTTTTGCTTTTGAGTTTCTTGAGCTCCTTATATATTATGGACATTAATCTCTTATCAGATACAAAGTCTGAAACCATTTTCTGCCATGCTGTTGGTTCTCTTCACTTGGCTGCTGGCACTGCTACACAGAAGCTTCTTGGCTTGCTATAATCCCATTCATGTGTTTTTGTTTTTATTGCCTGTGCTTTTGGGATCTTACCTAAAAAAGCTTTGCTGAGGCCAATGTCTTGCCATGTTTCCCCTGTATTTTCCTCCAGTGGTTTGATAGTTTCAGGTCTCACATTTAGATCCGTGGTTGGCCGGCTCCACGGCTCAATAGGCTAATCTTCCACCAAGCGGTGCTGGCACACCGGGTTCTAGTCCTGGTCCGGGTGCTGGATTCTTTCCCGGTTGCTCCTCTTCCAGGCCAGCTCTCTGCTGTGGCCAGGGAAGGCAGTGGAGGATGGCCCAAGTGCTTGGGCCCTGCACCCCATGGGAGACCAGGAGAAGCTCCTGGCTCCTGCCTTCGGATCAGCGCAGCACGCTGGCCGCAGCGCGCAAGCCGTGGCGGCCATTGGAGGGTGAACCAACGGCAAAAGGAAGACCTTTCTCTCTGTCTCTCTCTCTCACTGTCCACTCTGCCTGTCAAAAAAAAATATATATATATATATATAGATCCGTGGTTGATTTTAAGTTGATTTTTTCTATAGGGTGTAAAGTAGGGATCGTCTTTGCAACTTCTACCTGTGGAAATCCGATATTCCCAATACCATGTGTTGAAAGGAGTGTCCTTTCTCCAGGGAATGTCTTGGCATACCTGTCACAGGTTCATTGGATGTAGCTGTGTGGCTTTGTTTCCAGGGCTTCTATTCTGTTCCATTGATCTACGTGACTATTTTTATGCCAGAACCCTGTTTTGGTTAAAATTGCCCTGGAGTGCGTCTTAAAATCTGGTATTGTGATGTCTTGACTTTTTTTTTGTTGTTTAAAATGGCTTGGACTATTCTGCATCTTTTGTGTTTCCATATGACTTTTAGAATATCATAAAAGGAAATTTGAGAAGGCTATTGGGTGAGAAAAGGGAATTAGAGAAAGTCAAATTCAAGAAGAAAAAGCAGATGGCTGAGACCAAACAGGGACTGAAATCACTGTCACACTCCCTGTGAGCCATGATTCAGGCTGGGCAAGTGCCATTGACTACATAAACTGGAAAAAAAGTCAGAGAAAGAAAACTCCAGTAGAGAGGACTTTTCTGTGTTTATGTCTCATTGTGCAAAATAAGGAAAACCACAAATATAGCATTGTTGGAAGGGCATTCAGAGAAAGTAGCTACAGCCCAGTCTCTGCTAAGCATCATTAGGAAAGATGGGAAGGACATGACCGAGGGACCCAAGTCTTTGGTGCACCCCCCAATCAAGGTGGGAACATGTTAAATGTCAAGTGATCTGACAACAAAGAAATTCAGTTGCCAAGATATTTACGGGATACTGATGTCATATTGATCTGAACTTGGCTCTAAATAACACATTATGATGTTAAAGGAGAAAATAAAAAATCAAAACATGAGTAGACATTTCCTTAAGAACAATTCTTTCGCATAAGAATGCTATAATGAGTGGATAGTGGGCCTGGATTTCCTGCGTTCTTGTTATCCACTGACAGCCTGCTGAGAGACCCAGCCCTGTTTAAAGGAAGCCTGTCACCTAGGTTAAGGCTACAAATCTAATTCCTTTGACACCGACATGGTGCATGTGTGGTGGTGGCGGAGGGCTGGGTACAGTTCAAATCCACAGTGCAAGCTACTAGGGAGTCCTAGAACGGTGACGAAAATGGAGTTTGACGTCAGAGGCAACAAGCCTTATTTTCTGACTTGAAATTCAGGCAGATTTTTCATCCCTCTCAGTTGTAAAATGGAACCACTTTGAACATCCTTGCAGACTTGCTTAAATGGTTGTCATCTCAAACTCCTGACCAAAAGGAGAATCAGTAATGGGTAGCTACTCGTCCTGTCAGTTGGAGTGGTGTCACATAGTGCCACAGAAAACCGCATACGCTCATGGAAGCAAATGGCTGCCAAGACTGTTAATTAATTCTATTTTGTAATTTGATTTAACAGCTGTAATCTCACACCTACCAAATTCCTTCAATGTTTTTGGATCTGCTTGAACTTCTGCCTCTCTCTGTTGTTAGGAGAGTCTTCTATGCTCACAAAGAGACATATTTCTCATTATCCTCCCTGGCTCCCAGCCTAACGCTGACATGGTAGAACCTAATGCGCAGGACAGTCTGGGAGGCACTGCTGGGACTCTTCCAATAAGGTCATTTTGGTTATTAAATGGCCAGACCCTCAATGACTAAGATAAACCTCAAAGAGAAGACTGCTACAGAGGCAGAGAGAAACTCAGGGAATGGACAGTCTTGGCTACGGGACTCAACCTCCAGAAAGAACGAGATCTTCATTTTGATTTCTCATAGGGAGTGCTCTTTCACTCGGGATATTTATACAGCAGATCCATGTGTTTGAGAATAAATATGCCAGGGGAGGGGCTGAGCAGAACTGCTAGGTCTACATTTCTTCTGATCTTTAGATCCTAGAGTTTCCGACCATTAAAAAATCCTGCAAAGGAGGTCCGTGCATGTGTGAGTGATATGTTACAAAACCTTCACACTTCCCCGTGTTTGTGTCTGTCCCGGTGAGTTGGAGTCATCTGCCATGAGCCATGACATGATGTGACTTGCTTGTCTCCTGTACGCTTTCAATAGCCACAGCACTTGCCATTGGCTGTCATTTGTGGACTCTTCTGAATGAAGAAGCAAAGCCTGTATTCCAGGTTGAACAGAAAGGAACAGAACCAGAGGGGAGAAGCTGGATTCTAAGGGGTTCACTTACTTGCAACATGTCTCCCTTTCCCCTCCCACTCTCTGGGTTCTTAAAATCGCAGTGAAGGGGCAGACGTCCAGCCAGGCTGGCTGGCACTGTGGTCTCTGCAAATGTCAGGCCAGCCCTGCCTTTGCCGTGAGAACACACATAACTGGGCTGATCCCCACAACACGCTTCAGTCCCCAGCGTGGCTCTGATAGCTTCAGGCTATAAAATGGAACTACGGGAAACAAGCAGATTAAAGCGAACAAGCAGACGACCATGCCCGCAGCTGTCCACGACAGCATCATTTGCAGTATACAAAGACTGGAAGCAAACAACCTGCATGTCCATCAATAGGAAATTGACTTGTCCATGTAAATGAGCGCAACAGAGTTCTATGCAGGTATAAAAATAAAGACAAATGTCTATTCTATCATGTCCTTATCTCTAGAATATACTGCTAAATAAAAAAAAAAAAAAGTGGATGTAAGGATAAGGTAACATAAGGTCACTTTATTTCAGGATAACAAAATAGCCATGAAAGGAAGATTCATCTCAGAGTATCTCAGTTAATGGAGAAGAAATACTAAATTTTTTTTTATTTGACAGGTAGAGTTATAGACAGTGAGAGAGAGAGACAGGCAGAAAGGTCTTCCTTCCATTGGTTCACTCGCCTAATGGCCACCACGGCCGGCGCTGCGCCGATCCGAAGCCAGGAGCTGGGTGCTTTCTCCTGGTCTCCCATGTGGGTGCAGGGACCCAAGCACTTGGGCCATCCTCTGCTGCCCTCCCGGGCCACAGCAGAGAGCTGGACTGGAAGAGGAGCAACCAGGAGTAGTACCCGGCGCCCCAACCAGGACTAGAACCTGCGGTACCCGTGCTGCAGGCGGAGGATTAGCCAAGTGAGCCATGGCACAGGCCAAGAAATACTAAAATTAACTATCACCATTTAAAAATTCTAATTAATTAGTGGATCCAACCAATAATCATGAATGGCTGATCATCACCCAAAAATAAAACATAATCACATATCATGTGCCTTAAACATAAATATAAATTGCTACCAGCAAAGTGTTCTGGAACCCTTCTTCCCAAAACGATTGAACTTAATGCCACCAAACTACTAAATAGAGATATTAATATATAGGAAATACAGGAAATGGAGGAATAGGTTAAAAGATACCCTAAGTGGGTATTATTACCAAGGTCAAGATTGTGAAAAATTCAAAATGACAAGTGATCTGTTTATTGAAATAGAGAAGGTTTTAGGGGATCAAAAGGAATGTTTGATGATGTGAGGAATTTTGGTTAATTTGAGGCGTGTAAATGGGATATGGTTCATTATTTTTAAGGAGAGTATGTGTTTGAGTGACACAGGCTGACATATTTCCAGGTTAAGTGATATGGTACCTGGCAATTATAATAAAAGCTGGACAATTGGAGTGGTGAGGGTGAAAGAGCAAGATTAAGTGTGTAGTGAGATTGCCAACTCTCAGTGAGGGCTAAATCAAGTTCATCACACTAGTTTCTTTGTATATATCTCTGAAATGTTCTGTGAGTCTTTTTTTTTAAAGATTTATTTATTTATTTGAAAGTCAGAGTTACACAGCGGGAGGAGAGGCAGAGAGAGAGAGAAACAGAGAGACAGAGACAGAGACACAGAGAGACACAGAGACAGACACAGAGAAAAGTCTTCCATCCAATGGTTCACTCCCCAATTGGCTGCAAGGCCAGAGCTGCACCAATCTGTAGCTAGGATTCAGGAACCTCTTCCTGGTCTCCAACGTGGGTGCAGGGGCCCAAGGACTTGGGCCATCTTTTACTGTTTTCCCAGGCCATAGCAGAGAGCCGGATCAGAAGTGGAGCAGCTGGGTCTTGAACCAGTACCCATATGCCAGTGCTTCAGGCCAGGGCTTTAACCTGCTGTGCCACAGCACCAGCCCCGTTCTGTAAGTCTTTTAGAAAATACTCATATTATTACTTTTGTAATATTTGAGAGGTAGAAATACATAGGGGAAGGAGAGAAGGAGAGGGAGAGAGAGAGGGAAGGAGGGGAAGGAGGGACGGAGGGAGGGAAGGAGGGGGAGAGAGAGAGAGAGAGAGAGATCCTAACCACTAGTTTATACTCAATTGCCTTGTAGTAGCCAGGGCTGGCAGGGCTGGGCCAGGCTGAAGCCAGGAGTCAGGAACTCAATCCAGAGGTCACTTTGTCAGTAGTAAGTTACCCTAACAGTCATTTGACTGCGAGTAATAAATCACCTGACATTTGTGGCCCTAAATAACAGTCATTGATATAACTCGTAGAATGGGTCAAATTAAGCTGGATTCAGCTGGGCTCTCTCATGTTTGGGTTATCAGCTACAGTAGCCTGGGTTGGCTGAGCTTGTGAGGGTCAACTGGGTGTTGAGTAGAGCCCTCAAGTTTTCCTGCACAAGGCCTTGCTATCCAATAGACCAACTTGGACTTGGTCTCAGGGACTAAGAGCAAGAATTGATTCACGCACAGCAAATTGCTATAGTGACTGGCTAAGACCAATCACAAGGTCAACCCAGCTTCAAGGAGTGGAGAACAGATACCATCTCTTGGTGGGAGAATGTGATATGTACATGGTAAGCGGGGTGAATTCAGCAACAGGGAAAACATTGGGACCATGTTTGCAATGCAGCTATACCACAGGTGCGAATCCAGCTTTGCGCAGTTTGAAAGCTATTGCATACGTTGTTCTCATTTTAAGTTATACCAAAAATTTGGGTTATGTATGACCAACCTGGTATGAAAAATTGTCTAAATCAAAATTCTCCGTTTGGCCCAATTCCAAGAGCTGAGCTGGTGGGTACTAGATCAAGGTTCCGTGGACTTCTACTGTGGCCCGAGATTGGATTACACTGTGGGGCGGCAGCAGGCAGATGCTACCGGGATGATCAGGAACAAAAAGCCCCAGTTTCCAGGTAATGAGAGATCCCGACAAGTAGCGACAGCAATGCAGTCATAATTGAATTTCAATGAGATAAATTCCACTTTCTACCCAAGTTTAGCCACTCAGGGAAGAAACAATTACCTTGTGAAAATGGAGCACTCTCCCTGTATTATCCCTTCATTAAAATATTCAAATGAAGGTAACAACACTGTTATAAGCTCATTTATAAAGAAAAATAACATTAATGCATTTAACGCTAATGCATTTACCTCGGAGCACTTCTCAGAGATGTTAAAATGTGAAGTTTATAAAATGTTCAGTGATGTTGAACTTGAATTGCAACCTAATGCTTGAATTGCTACATTTAACATTAAAAGCATGTTATTAATCTTCAATTTAGGGGAGAATAATTTTCACTCACTGTGCAGAAAAAAATTCAGTTATGATGGAATTTCATTCAAATCAAATTTGCTTTAATTGCAATTCTATTAAATTAGAAATAGACATTTTATCCTGATATGATTCTTTGATGTCTTTAGTTTTAATGCTAATAAAAGCATTATCACCACAGGTGTGAGCTGCATTATGTACAATAATTAGGGCTTAAATTAAAGATGTGTCAAGCTACCCAAAAGTAATTTGGAAAACGAATGCAAAAAAGTCTACCTGGTGAAACTTTGGGGGCAATTTATTTCCCCACACCTTTGCCAATATCAGCTTCTCATTATTTTATTTTACTTTATTTTATGATAACAATAATACCATTAGGAATAATATCTCAAAGCCATAGCCAAATAAAGTACCATAAAGCAATTGAGTGTGAGGTGGAACATTGCAGACAAAGAAAGACATTGGAAAAGAATAATAAAATTTAAAATACGAAGAGTGCATATGAAGCAAAGAAAAAGATGCAAATTAGTATGTGCAATAAATCATATTTGCAAAGTATGCATAGAAAACTCTGGGAGGAAATGCAACCAAATGTTAATTATTATTGATCTTTAAGTGTGGAATTGCAGGAGATGAGATTTTCTTTTAATGTTTTGATCTTATATTTAATAATTAGCAATATTACTTTGTTTTAAGGAAAATATAAAAGAGTAAAATGTAGTCAGCAGAGCTACGTTTGTCATAATTAAAGACTGTATTGTGTTCCTTTGCTAAACCTATGTACTGAGATGAGTTCAGGCAGATTAAAAAAAAAAAAAAAACCTCTGTAGGAAAAAATGTGTGAATGAATTCATGGGTGAGTGGACATGGGAATAAATTAATGAATTTCAGGAGGTGGAGTTCAATCTGCAGTTGAAGAGAGGGTAGCCAGGAATTGTGACTTTGCCTTTTGTGACCTCCCTTCAGGATGTAGACCCTGAAACATAGGAGAGGAGAGATGGTCAGCAGGACCCAGTAAGTTCTACTCGAAAATGAACCAAATGTGAGGACAGGACTTGCAGACAGAAACTCAGCCTCCGCGCCTTGAGTCAGAGATGAAAATGTTCCCACGTTCCCACAGAAGTAAATTGACCTAGTTATGGCAATGCAACATTAGACTTTGGGGATTCTTTTTTGCTAACCTTTGTTAAATATTTTATTAATGTCTGGGCCCACCGTGTGTCAGGAAATAGACCGAATGCTGTTGGAAAGGCAGAGATAAATGAAGACACGTTTTCTGCCCTCAGGATCGCTTGGAGTAGCGGAAAGAGAATCAGCTTTGAAACTGGCATTCCTAGGGTCCGATCCGAACACCACCAGTTGCCAGCTGAGTGTCAAGTGACTTCTCTTCCAGAGCTCCAATATTCTCATCTAAAATGAGATAAATAATGATACTCCACTGGGTTTTTCAAAAGAAAAATTAAACCAGATAATGAATAAGCTAGCATATAGTAAAACACTAATGAAAACTGTGTATTCTCATGAAAGGAAAAGATAGGTCATAAAAACATGATAAAAATGCAAAGCACACATTTATAATGTACATTGCACTTGACTTAGGTTGAATTTCACTGATTTTCACATCTCCTTGTCCTGTCCTTACTAATTGCTAGGGACAAAAGGGATCTTGTATGTGTCTAGGAATTTGATAATACCAAGTGCAGGTACAGCTTACCATAGGCAAGGTTTTGCTTCTATTGTGATGTTATTATAGTAAAGACTCAAAAATTTCTCAGGTTGCCATGCCAGTTAAACCTTATCATCTCTCTGAATCTTTGAGCATTCTCTAATCATTATAGAAAGGTGCATTAGTTATTTATTGCTGCATAACCTGTTATTCCAGAACCTAGAAGCTCAAAACAGCGTGTTCTTATAAGCGCAGTTTCTGTGGATCAGGAGTTAGCTAAACAGGTTTCTTTTACTCTGTTCTTCAAGTCAGGGTCCCATCTCAAGTTTCCACATCCAGCATCACTTGATCACTCACGTAGTTGGAGTCTGTGGCAGGATTCAATTCCTTTTAGGCTGTCAGTGCTTCTTGCCATGTGAGATTTCCATAGGTGGTTCATAACATGACAATTTGCAGAGAGAGAGAGAGAGAGAGAGAGAGAGAAAGAAAGATTACACGCTTTTGTCAGCCAGTCTTGGAAGCAACATCCATCATTTTGTTTTATTCTGTGTGCTAGACTCCAGTACTTTGGTCTGGCCCACACTCACGAGTTGGGTAGTTTCAGGGCTGTAAGAAGGGACTGTGCAAGGTCATGGGCATTTGGAGGTGAATATAATTGGGGACCATCTTTGCTAGCTGCATTCTACAAATGGGGCAAAGAGAATTACTTGGGTGATATTTAAACCTGTGCTGTAAAAGCCCTGCGTTGGAACCCCAAAGACTGCAGTGGGTTCTGAGGTCTAAATGGTGACTGCAGTTTGATGTCTGGAAAGCGATATGCCCCAGGAAAAGGGGAGAGAATGTGGTGTGAGTCACAGAGAACGCCCTTGGCAGGTCACCTCATCTGTGGGTTCAGGAAAGGGTGGGGATGTGTGAAGAGCTCATCTGTGCCCACTGTTCTCAGTGTCCCCCAAGTGCAGACACACACGTGTGTGCACACACACTCAGGGCGTGCAGCCACAATTCTGTGAGCTTCACAATCATGCTAGGAAGTCGGTGCTATTACTATCATCATCCCTGTCTTACAAATGGGGAACTGAAAGATCAAGCTCACCCAGTTATCCAGCTGAGCTGGCATACAAACTGAGGCCCTTTCTTGCTGTTTATGTCCCCCGAATTCCTTAAGACCCAGGAAACTGACCTAACATCCAGTGAATGTCCTGGGTTAGGGTGCACACAATTAACAGCTTTTAAAAAGAACTAAAGAGTGGCCAAGTATAGGTAAAAAAAAATATTGGGGCAACAGGGAGATAGGGTGTGTGCTTCCAACTTGCCATCACTTCCTAGAGCTCTTAACCAGTGCACTTTGAAAAACATTATTTATTTACTTTTTTCATTTTATCTGAAAGACAGAAAGATAGATCTTCCATCCACTGGCTTTCTCCTCAAATGTCTGCAGCTCTGGACTGGCCTAGGCAGAAGCCAGGATCTTGGAACTCTATATTGGTCTCCCACAAGGGTGGATCCAAGCACTTGAGGCATCATCAGGTGCCTCCCAGGGAATACATTAGCAGGAAGAGGGATCATGAACTGAGGAGCTGTTCCTGGTTCAAGTTCAAGTTCCTGGTTGAGCCAGGTACTCTGATATGGAATGCAGGCATCCTGAGTGTCATGGCAGGATTCAATTCCTTTTAGGCTGTCAGTGCTTCTTGCCATGTGAGGTTTCCATAGGTGGTTCATAACATGACAATTTGCAGAGAGAGAGAGAGAGAGAGAGAGAGAGATTACATGCTTTTGTCAGCCAGTCTTGGAAGCAACATCCATCATTTTGTTGGACACGGCACCAAAGTCCCACCCCAACATAACTCTTGAAATATTTAAGTGCCATGGATTATTTTTGGTCACCATCCTGCATACTGTCTAGGACACAGAAAGCCCAACACATGACAATTCATTGATTATGCTTTTTGTTTTTTCAAACCTACATTGGATAGAAGTTGCGCTCCTCAGCTGGGTAGTCTGCATGCATTTCAGCCGTGGTAGAAGTTCAAGTTTGGAGATGTCTCCTAAGTTTCTGTGACTTTAACCTTCAGTTTCTTCATCATTAGAATGGGATAATAAGGTCTTTTTGCAGGGCTGCCACTATGATTCCAATCCACAAATGATGGGGGCTACACCTGTTGTTATCAGCATCAGCCACTTTTTTGGCAGAGGACTTTTCTTCTGCTTCACCATTGAACTTCCCTGATATGTTCTTTTTTATTATTATTATTTTTTGACAGGCAGAGTGGACAGTGAGAGAGAGAGACAGAGAGAAAGGTCTTCCTTTGCCATTGGTTCACCCTCCAATGGCCACCGCGGCCGGCGCACCGCGCTGATCCGATGGCAGGAGCCAGGTGCTTCTCCTGGTCTCCGATGGGGTGCAGGGCCCAAGCTCTTGGGCCATCCTCCACTGCACTCCCTGGCCATAGCAGAGAGCTGGCCTGGAAGAGGGGCAACCGGGACAGAATCCGGCGCCCCGACCAGGACTAGAACCCAGTGTGCTGGCGCTGCAAGGCGGAGGATTAGCCTAGTGAGCCACGGCGCCGGCCCCTGATATGTTCTACAACGTGTCACTACTCCTCATTTTTAAAGGAATAAACTACATGTGTTCGTCAAAGTAGGTGAGCACTGACGACTTCTGTAATCTCCACACCCCAAATCTCAGTAGCTCAGGGCAGCGTTCCTTTTTCTTTCCTGTGAATCAGAAGTAGAAGGGGTGCCTTCCTGAGCAGCTGGCCCCCATGCAGCCATGCCTGGACCTGGGCTCCCTTCCAGGCTGTGACTGCATCCCCTGGGAATCCTTTGCTTCCAGCCACATGGAAGGGAGAGGGAGGACTCAGCTGATCACATCAGATGTCCTAGGAGATAGGCCCTGAATCCACTTAGCCCTTTTTGCTCATATTCCTGTGACCAAAACAAGTCACAAGAACTTAACTGCACGCAGAGGGGCCAAGAACCACAGTTTTTATGAGTGTCTAATAAGAAAGTAAAAGTGCATTCTCCCTGATATGCTACATTACAGAAAATCAGGCGACCAGACAGCAAGAAAAAGTACAAAGCAATATTACCTTAATATCTTCACACACAGAGAGCTGCATTTGGCTTTCTTTTTCATTTTGATTGTATGGTCTTATGACCATCTTTTTAAATGCTGCTTAAATAGTCTTGGCTATATTTGAATTTTCTTAATCATTCCCCTATCATTGGGCAAATATTTAGGATCATTCAAATCCTAAATCCAAGTTCATACTATGAACAGTGATAATGTCAAAAGGCCTACCATCATTTTAGGTGCATTGCTGGGAAGTCACAAGCTGAATGCCAAAAATCAGCCAATGTAACTCTCATGGCTCCTTAAGCAAAGGAATATTCACAGTCCCAGAGGCCAGCCTGACAGCTCTTACCCTGGGTTCATTGCCTCTGAATTAGAAGGGGAGAGTTAGATATGTGCCTGAGTCAAATTAGACTTGACTTGGATTATATTTTCTCCCATAGAAGCAAACCATCTATATTATAATGTTCAGTGGCCAGTGTCAGGAAAGAACAGCCAGAGTTCCCAATGATTGCATGGCTAAAAATCAAAGTATGGTAATGCTCTCCAGCAAACTCACCCTTTCCCGCAGTGGTGCTTTGCACAAAACAACTGCAGCCTTGATGGCGTGGGATTGCAGAGAGAGTGCAAATAAAATGCAGATTTGTTTCCATTTCATTCCATTCCAACAGCAGTTATTCATAACAGCTTAATGTGCAGCCTCTGCGTTTCCCAAATGCAGTGTGCTGAGGGTTTTGTGCAGCTCAAATTGGTTTTATAGGCAAGGGAAATGCCACCAGCACTGCAGAATTGCTGCTACACTTCTGCTCTCCTGGATTTAGTCCTCTAGTGTGAGCATTCAGACCCTGGAATAGTTATTGCCACTGTAATGCAGAATCTAAGCTACCGCAGTCAGGATTATGCTGGGAAACTCACACACCCATAGCATGCACACACGCACACACGCGCACACACACACACACACACACACCAGCAGCTTATATAACACCATAAATTAAATATGAAGCCTCTTTGTGCGTTCAGAAAAATCATAGAGAATCAAAGGCTTGTACAAATCCTTCTTACTCTGCTTGGAGACATCATTGCCCTTTATCCCGGGCCCTGGTGCTAGCCACATTCGTTTTTCACGTGTAAATGGTTCATCTTATTTCATGCAAATGGTTTTCAACTGTGCTTTGTGGCCACTTAAGGCAGACCAGTCCACCAGAATCTGAACAACATGGCAACAGTAGTTCGTTGAGAAAGGAGAAAGTGGGAGCCAAGATCACATTTTTCTTTTCATTTTTTAACTCACTGTGGCTCCTCAAAAGCAGTTTATTTTAATGACTGCTCCAGCTGATAGTGTTGGGGAAACAGGAAAACATATAGGTGGGTAAATAGTCATTTCTGAGTAACTCTGAAGACACACTGTATGCAAAAAAAAAAAAAAAATACGTGTGCACTGTTCTTCCTGTGTAAAGATTATGTTCTGATCCACAGAGCTCGGCACTGGTCTTCCCGGATTCTGCCTGGATTTGATCTGATCTGTTTTTTACTGATCTTCATTCCCTTCAGACCAACGACTTGTGTTTGCCTACGACTGGTTTGATAGTTTAATTTTCAGTTTCAGAGTCTGGGCTATGGCTCTCTTTCCTCACACTGCCTCTACAATATAGAAAGCGCTTCAGAACTCAACACTACTTTGATCTACAGTTTCCTGATGAAAGCCTCACCCAAAATCAATATATGGACAGAGAGCCTTCTACCAACATGGCATCTTCAACAAACACCCCACAGAGCAACACCACTGGGACCCTCAGTGGCATGGAGACAGACGGAACTCAGCACCCCACAGGTTTCCCGAGTCTGTGTTGCTCAAAACAGCTCAGATCATCAGCGGCAGCTTCCCCATCATTCTCTGAGCAGGACATTAAAGGGAAATGTGCATAATTAAGTAATTTTGATGCATTTTGGGGAAGTGGTGGCATTTAGTGAAATTCAGTAAATTGTCCCTTTCAACAGTAATAACATGTTCTGAGCTTTCCCCACCAAACCTTGCATAATGGTCATATAACAGGATTGCCATGGCAATTAAGCAATCACATGTTTTGGGGCAATGGAGGGCATCCATTAGGGCACAAATCATTAGTGAAATGGAAACGTGTAACAAGATTGGTTGGGACATGGTTCAGGATTTGGGGGCACATGCCACCATCCATTTTAGGTTTTCAGGAAATTTAGGGATGGGGTTATGGCATCATTGGACTGCCCTCTTCACACTGGGATTGTCCTCCGAAGAGCTCAATGGGACTCCACAAAGCAAATTAGCATCATTGCCATCAGTGTGTTAGTAGATATTTATCTGCACAGCAACACTGCACCAAATGTGCTACTAGACTTGCTTTCTGATGGTGAATTGGCGGGAGCCGGGAGGGTATTTAATGCCTTATAGACACCAGCGGCCTTTTGCGAAGTGCTTTGCACTTTTCATACAGACACCTTCCTCTGGATTTCTGCACCCTTACACACATATGTGCATGTGAGTGTATACACACACACACACACACACACACACAGACACATGCACTAACTACTCTGGTGCAGGGCACCGAACACAGGCACGCATCAGCGCCTAAAAACCTCCTCACAACATGGCGAAGAGAGGACCTGGATTTGGTTTGCCTGATTGGAGGGCTTGTAAGCACCTGTGGGCAACTCTAGCAAGCAGAGCAGAGTGTGTGCCGCGGGGCACCGAAGACAGGCGCGTATTAACGCCAAAAAATAAAAAGAAAGGGGGAACTGTGGGGAGCAACTCGGACTAGACTAAGTTACTGGAATTAAGACTTATTCTATGCATCTTCTCTCCCACAATATGGTGCTGGGGAGGAGTAAACAGCTTTTACACAGCTGCCTCTCGCCAATTTGAGTGATGACCTGCAGGAGCTGATCCTGCTCCTGATTGGAGGAGAGCAGCGTACTTGGCGTGTGGGTAGCAGAGTTGGGATTGGTGGAAGAGGACTATAAAGGAGGAGAGAGACAACATGCACCAGGAACACCTGAGGAACACCTGAGCAGCCCCCAAGAGAGCCGGCCAGCGGTGTGCCGCTCCCCCACGGAAGTGGGGAAAGTGGCAGGGGGAACTGCCCTTCCACGGAGGTGGAAGGGACGGTAGCCAACCCGGGAAGAACCAGCAGCAAACCCGGGGAGGGCCGAGCAAACAAAAGAACAACGCAGGGTCCTGTGTCGTTCCTCCACGAAGAGGGGGAGCGACACTCTGGGAGATTAATAGGCGAGAAAATTGTACTCCCCTCTCTCAGACCAGGATGCTGACTTCTGATAGCCAGCCACATTCGAGCTTACGTGTTACAGTTTATGAAAGACAGGGAGGCTAATATTTTGATTTAGAAGACCAGGTTTAGATTACCAGGTCTTCTTCCCCACCCTTGTCACTGTGGAATCAGTGAATCTATGTTCTTTCTCTTTTATTTCTAAACTGGCATTGCAAGCGTTCATTAGAGTTGGGTGTCAGTACATGGATAATTGTTGAACGATGTTCTGTGCTGTTTGTTATGTTTGAAGTATTTCATGATGAAATAACCAAAAATAGCAATAATTAATTGAAGGAAGTTTGAGATAATAACCTTGAAGTGTCTTTTTGGGATATTAACTTGAAACATGAATACAGTACATTATAACACTCACTAAGTGCTTATTCCTGTGCCCCCAGTTTCGGTTCTGTTGCTTGTGTGATAATCATTGGAGGAGTGGAGCGGGTGATGTACCTTTAAGCAGTAACATCACAGAGATTACAGCCTTATAGGTAGGATTAATGGAGAACACGTGACCTGTGCAGCAAGGAGGGCAGGCTCTGGGGTCCTGGTGCGTTGTATTCCTTCTGCCTAGAACCACGCTTCTCCATCGTCAGCCGTGTCCACAAAGTATCCGTGTGCTTACTGCAAGACACTTCAACAAGTTCACAGTTAGCAGCTACCGATGCAAGCATTCTTGGTCAAAGATTGCTCCTCCGTACACAAAGCTACACTGGGTCCCCTTTCCTATCCTCAGCATGCCTTAGAACTTTCTATTTGTATGTGGCAAAGCATAGACCACATAAAACCTACCATGTTTTGCCCCGTGCATTTAGTGCATTGAGAGGCTCCACAACAGTCACTGTCATCTTCCTCCCCCAGCAGGGAGCCCCGCGCCTGGTAAGGATTCACTCCCTGTTCTGCGGTTCCCGGCAACTGCTAACCTGCTTTCTTTCTCTAGGAATGTGCCTTTATTGCTATTTCCCTATCAGTAGAATTGTGCAATATATGGCAAAAGACACAACAAAATACATAGCTGGTAGTTATGAGAAAGGAGGTGAGAAGGCCGGAAGAAATGAAGGAAAGAAAGATTTAATAAACAGATGATTTTACAATCAATACGTTGATAACACCATCTTTATGTTTATTGAATTCTTGCTATTTTCCCAGCAAGTTCTGTTCCCTGTGCTAATGATCGTAGAAGGCATCTCCTATGGGGCAGTGATCATAACAGTGATCACAGATATTCTGAGTCGGAGGAGACAGCCCCAGAGATGTGGATTAACTGGGTCAGGGGCACCTGTATGTCGGTGAATGGCAGCAGGATTTGGAGGACTCGGGAGCTGCACTGTCAGTGACCATGGTTCCAGCCAACAGGCCCTAAGTGTCCCCCAGGTGAGTGCGGCCCAGGGGCTCAGATTCAAATGGCACAGAGTCCTGCTCCTGAAAGGGCAGTGTTTTGCAGAAACTGATATTTGCTTTATTTAGGGCCCTTGGTACACGGTGACTACCGCATCCTGAGAGGCAGAGACTGCTGTGTCCCAGGAGCTGCCAGGATTCGCCATCATCCCAGTGGGTGAGAAGCAGACAGCATGCCTGGCCTGCTCCGATGGCCTAGGGCTGCGACAGCCCGTGAAGTGCCCATCCCTGGGGAGCGGGCAGTGGCAGGGGCCGAAGATGCCTTTGCACAGGTCGTGAGTAGGAAGGACTCAGGTTGATCCTGGGATGTGGACAGCTGAATGCCACCAACTGACTCCCCGCTCCAGGAGCCTCAGCATTGCTCGTGTCTGTCTCCCGACGGCTGGCCTTGTCACCCCCAAGATCCTGGCTGAAATGTCACCTCCTCCTGGCAGCCTTCTTGCCACCTGCTCATTATCCTCCCTCTCCATCACTTGGTAGCTCAGTAACTTATTTTAAGTTTTTCATAGCCCTTGTCATCTGAAGTTTTCTCCTTCCTGTGACCACTGGCTCACTCCTATAACGGCAGATAATTCATTTTTTTTTTGAGTGTTGCTACATCCCTGGCACCCAAGACATTGCTTGACCTAGGCTGACCTAGGCGGGGACAATGAACTAAGAAAGAGGAAGCAAGGGAGGGAAGCGGAGGAGGAAAGCACACACTACTGATCATCACGTCTTCATCGTTCAGAGCAGGGAACCAAGTTCAGCCAGGTTTCCTGGCACGCCCAAACAGCACAGTGGTTGGATAGGAGGGCTAGGAGTGACATGCAACTGTCAATCAACAACCTGAACCTTTTCCTTTGATATCACTGCCCGGATGATTGTCCTGGTCACCTGATGAGCATTTCCTGATCTAACATTCCTTCTTTCTGTGTTGACAGTAATCCAATTGCTGGAGCTTCCACCTTCTTCTAGAAGTTTTCTTTGGTAAACCAGCACGAGCCTTGCTGTGTTCTATGTGTGTTTGGTGTTCAGCCGTCTTTTGTGCGAGTGTTTGAAGCTAGTGGAGGATGGATGCCTCCTGCTCCCCTCCATCCCTTATCCCACACCCAAAGCACTCTTAGAAAAACAAAAGGATGGATAATTTAGGCCTCACTCCGCACACCACACCTGCTTTCTCACTGGCTTTACAATGTATGTTTTTATTTCCCAGATAATGAGTAAATAAGAGCAGGAAACTGATGCCATTTTAGCATAGCTAACAGCTACACAGTCTCTCTCTCTCTTGAGTTTTGCTTTATTCTAGACATCCAAAATATTGCAGTAAAAAAATCTGAATTCCAATAATTTTCATGTACTCACTAAAAACAAACAAACAAAAAAAACTAATAGAATGACAGACATGAAGCCTCTTAATCTCTGAGAAAGCAGCCAGTTATCAAGACAATTTCCAAATAACCCAGAAGCTTATATAAATGTCTTTTAGCACCAGGAGAGTAAAACTAAATATTTACTGCATGCCAAACAAAATTAAGATTTATTTGGCACTAAAGGAAAAAAGAGAAAGCTACTTCTGAGTGCTGAAATCCCACCGCTACAAAGAGAAGCAGGGCCTTTTGAAAGGAAGACGCTTTAACCGTGTTTACAAGGGTCATTTCAATGTTTTTGAAACTCTGCTACTAAATAATGCATGTTACTCAAGTGTAAAAATAAAGCAGCCGAGTACCCTCTTATTGAAAACAGCTTAGATGTCCAGGTGAAAGAGAGGATGCAAGCAGGGGCAGCATGATTTATTCCCTCCCAAGAGACCGGGATAAGAGACAGAGCGCTGGGCTTCGGGGCCTTGTACAGATTTGTAGCTTTTTTGCCTCATCACAAGATTGGACTGCAGGGAGGGAGGGGAAAGATTGTAGAACAGAAAGAGCATTGTCTTGGAAGCCGGACAACATGGGACTCAACACAGCTCAGTCCTTTACTGTGGGAGCCCATTGTTTAAATGTCGTTAGCAGTTAAGTAGGAATTGTTCCTTATGTCTCAGAGTCTCAGGGAAGGTTAAGTAAATGGCACAGCACCTGGCACGTAGTACCACTCAGTGAATCGTCACTACTACCACCAGCAGTACTGGGCACAACAGTAGTGATCACCAAGGAGTCCATGTGTTCTTCTGCATTTCCCAGCCTCCCTTGAAGTTAGGTTGGGGCCGCATGAGCTGTCACGGCCAATGGGCCACCAGCGGAAGTTATGTAGGTCACCCAAGTAGAGACATCAGAGATAGGGCCGAGCGATGAAATCTTTCTTCTCTCCTGCTGTGAACCTGGAAGCCATGTGGGTCTGGTGACATCACAAGAGTGTAGTCTCCACGAGTCTGGGTTCTGAGACATTTGTAGAGGGATGCTTCCTATTGATCTCACAGGACACAGAGCATGGATGAGAAACGCATCTTTGTTGTGAGATGACTGGAATTCTCGATACGCTGGTCACCATACCAGGTCTCCTCTATCCTACCTAATAAAGTTCCTTGTTGTTATCATTCCTTGATCAAAGGGTTTTAAGGACTCCAGGTCTCACAGTGCACGGAGGGAGTCATCTTGAACCTGGAGATTCATGGAGAGACCCGATTTTGTCCACTCTGTCTATCCATCCATCTTTCTACCTGTTATGTAAGTACATATGTATGCATCCATCTGATACCTATTATCTACCTCTCTCTGTATCCACCTGTACATGTATGTATATCTTTATCGCTCATGCCTCTGCTTTTGTCACGGACATTGATGTCTGTGGCAGTGATAATCCTGTTTTCATCTCTATTTCTATCTGCCACTACGCACCCTTCACTTTTCCCCTCTCAACCTGATCATTCACCACAAGTGTTTTATCATTTTATTCTGAACACCCTCAACAGGCTGTAGCCACTTTTGTTTCCCACAACTAGCCAGCAAAGTGGGCAAATCCTCAGCCTACTTACTCAGTATGTGTCTTCCCTTGTTTGGCCTTCTTCTCTTACGTAGCCTGAAATCTTTTAAAAGCCTGTGGGGTTAACAATCTTTAAGAGCAACCTTAAATGATTTCTGAAGCCAGAAAGGAGTGTATGCATTTCCCTCCAATTTCTTTTGCCTACTGCCTCTAAATTTAATTTTATTTATTTGTGTTTCTAAAACAACATTCTCTTCCCCAAACTTCCAAGTTAAAAACTTTCATGTTTTTAACTCGATAAAAATCTCTCCACCTGACAGTCAAGACTCTCTGGGGTCTGACCTCCTCCTTTTTGTTTCTTTGTGAACACTCTGCTGTAACCCAACTGCTGTTCACATTATTCCCCATCTCCGAATGATTCCAGAAACTGTCTACATCTTTCTGTTTATCCTGCTTCACTTCTGTTATCCTTTCCAACTCTTTTAAAAAATAACAACAACATATTCATTAAATACTTCCTAGCGCCTCTTCTCCTGGAAGTCAAGGATCCTAATGGAGGAAATAGAAACATCACTGCTTTCTAAAATTGTCTCCCGAATCAACGGACTTTGATTTTTTTCCCTAAATTGTAACTTTTTGGATATAGAGTTCCCGTGTCATGCGATGAGCCCGTGTAAAGTAAACATTTTAATGGTTTTTGTGTATGTACAGAGTTGTGCAGCTATCCCCACAATCAGTTTTATAACATTTTCATCATCTATCCCCAAATCCTCACCCGCATTAGTCACTCCCATTCCCCCCACCTCCCTTCAGTCTCTAGAAGCCTATCAGTTGCCTTTGGTATCTGCGGATTTGCTTACTCTGTGTATTTAATGTAAATAGAATCACACAGTAGCTGGTCTTTTCTTGCTTGTGTCGGACTTCTCTCACTTAGCTTAACATCTCTAAGGTTCATCCTCATTGCAGCCTCTGTCAGTCCACTGCTCCTTTTTAGGGCTGAATAATAGTCCATTGTGTAGAAATACTATATTTACTCATTTGTCAGTGGATGCATATCTAGGTTTGTTTCCACTCTCAAGGATATGTCAGATCATTTGTGTCTAAATGTTTGCACAGATGTGTGTCTTAATTTCTCTCAAGTATAACCTGGTAGGATGCCTGTGGGATCATCTGTGACTCTGATGTTTTTAAAATGAAAGAACAATCCAGCCCCAGTCCTCATGGTCTGTGTGAGGAGCGGAGAAAAGGGTCCTGGTACACTGCTCATAAACTGAGTGTTTTCTGATGGCAGAAAAAAGAGGTGATACTGCTGCCCCAGGAGCCAGAGGTTACTCAGGAGTTCCGGGAGAGAAATGATAATTGCACTGGAGGTATGTGCTATAGCCTCAGAGCGGCCAAGGGAATCAGCCATAGGGTCCCACCTCTTGGAGGATTAACTGGGTGTGATCATAGCTCCTACAAGAGTAACAGTCATTTAAGGCTGATGATCACCCATCAGTAGTGCCTACAAAGTCTATCACCCCCACACCATCCCACTCTTTTTGTTTGCCTGTTGACTGCATGGCTTACATAGTTCTTAATTTTTAAAGGTTTTAACAAATACATAAAAATTGTACATGTTTAAGGGGTACTGTGTAATGTTTCCTTATGTGTATCCAAACACAGCCCTTGGGCTTAGGTTGAGTTGTGTGCACTTTAAGAGGTTTGCATCAGGCCACTTACAGGCCATCTCTTAGCCTCTTCAATTCATTCCAGGCACTTTCCAGAGCAGCACCATCCACTAGCCCTTCCTGGGTGGATGGGGTGTGCTGTGCCTCTGCTGTCTAGTTCAGCAGCCATTTGTCAGTTGTTGTTTATACTTTATCTCATTTAATGCATTCAAGTTTAGATAGCCAGTTTGTCTAATAGCTAGTGTACCAGACAATACGGGTGGAGGGATTGTAGGGAGAACAACTCCATGCAAGGTGTCATTTCTGTGGAGAAAGAAAAGTGAGCCACTGGGAGGAGAACAGTTCTGCAACCTGAATCAATGTTTCTATTTTTCTGCTGTTAAACAACTGAGGAAAATGAGTCTTACAGACTAACCCTCCATAAAGAATGAGAATACCAGTAGACTGGAGAGGCTGTGAACCGTAGCAACTGGAAACACCTATGGACGTTATCAATCTAGGTCTTTCCCAGCCTTCAGAACACACAGCTTTTCTTAAAAATTCCTGCTTGACCCTCAGCCTTCAAAAATCCATTCTACCTTGACTTCCACTTGTATTTCCATGTGGCTGGGTTCCTCGTACAGTCATAGATGTCTCTTGCTTGCTATTTATGTAGGGACCTGGGTGTCCTATATACACACACACACACACACACACACACATATGGTCTTCTAGACTGGCACTCTGGGCTCTTTTTTTAAGATTTATTTATTTATTTGAAAGTCAGAGTTACCGTGTGAGAGAGAGAAAGGGAGGAGGGAGGTCTTCCACCCACTGCTTTACTCCCCAAATGGTAGCAATGACCACGGCTGGGCAAGGTCAAAGCCAGGAGACAGGAGCTTCATCCATGTCTACCACGTGGGTGCAGGGCCCACACCTAGTTTGGATTGACTTTTTTATGTATTCATCTGTTACTGAACATTTGGCATACATGTAGTTTTTTGGATCGTATGAACAGTGGTTTGTAATTTTAATACCAGAGATGCAAAGCCTTCAATAGGCTATACACACATTGCACGTTTGAGATGCTTTGTCCTCACAAGAACCAATTCTCACTTCCTGGGGAGATATGAATGCCACTGTTGAGCATGCATGATAGAACCTGCTAAATGCATTTCAAAAGTAATGGTTCTATCCGATCCATTACCATGTCCTCTGAACCTAGCATTATTCCAGGCATATCAAGTTCAGTGCATGGTGAATGAATGAATCAGAAGGCATGAATGATTTGTTAAAAAGCTCAGTTCGGCTGGTGCTGTGTCTCACCAGGCTAATCCTCCGCCTGCGGCGCCGGCACACCAGGTTCTAGTCCCAGTGAGGGTGCCGGATTCTGTCCCGGTTGCCCCTCTTCCAGGCCAGCTCTCTGCTGTGGCCCGGGAGTGCAGTGGAGGATGGCCCAAGTGCTTGGGCCCTGCACTGGCATGGGAGACCAGGAGGAAGCACCTGGCTCCTGGCTTTGGATCGGCACAGCGCACCGGCCATAGCAGCCATTTTGGGGGTGAACCAACGGAAGGAAGACCTTTCTCTCTCTCTCTCTCTCTCTCTCTCTCTCTCTCTGTAACTCTGTCAAAAAAAAAAAAAAGCTCAGTTTGAGCTAAATATATGTTCTCTAATTGAGTACATATTTAGAAGGGAAAATAGAAGGGAAAAGTAACTGCCCTTTTGTTACAAATCAACCTGTGACAGATATCGTAGGATACTCTTTAATTCTCCGTATACAGGGAGCAATGCCTCATTTGATCAGAGCACTTCAGTGTGATTAAGGCAACAACAATAATGACATCTGTAAACACTGCGCGGAACAAGGACGAGTGTTCTCATTTAGCAGGCATTATAGGTACTGGTCGGCACTCCCTGGTGAGAGACCGAGGCTCAGAGAATTTAAGGAAGATGGCCAAGGCTGGGCGCATATGCCCTAGAGCTCAGAAGGTCCCCAAATCTGTCCTTCCCACCGGAGCATCCTCCTAACGGTGGTCCATTTGCTTTATTCTATGAAAACGGCAACAGTTGCAGCCAGGACAATCACTGATCCATATGTTAAAACACACCAATGATGTTTCAGTGTATGAGATCTGTGTGACTCAAGTCACAAACTTCTGTACATGGACTGACAATATAAAATAACAGAAATTAAACATTTTAAGTCAAGCTTGTTTCTTCTGGTTTGGCTTCCGATGATGAAAAATGTCCGTGTTCCCCGTGGAATGTATAGGTGGAAAGCGAAGTAGGACACTTGGAAAGTCAAAGAAGAAACAAAAACAAATTATCTTTCACCCTGCCGCCCAGAAACCACTGCCATTCCCGTCCTTTTCTGTTTATTTTAAATTCATTGAAAGTGAAATCGAGACTATCGAATAGGGATTTGAAAGCCCTGATTCTGGAATAAAACAGGCCTGCATTTGATTCCCAGCTCCACCACCTGCTGGGTGTTTGATCTTGGGCCAGTTATTTAACCTTCTGAAAATTTGGGGAAATTGCACCTGCCTCCCAGGGCTGTTGTGAATCATATTCTGTGATACATGTACAGTGTTTAACAGAGTGCCTGGCACGTGGAGAGGATTCTATCACCGGTGGCTTTTATTTTTAATGATGGCACTATTATTTTTATTTTACTGTGACCATTTTCCCCGTTATTCTATATTCTTAGAAAACATGCCTTTACTATGGTTGTCTCATCTCTCTTCTTGATGTCTCGTAACTTATTTAGCTAGTTCCCTAATTAGTCCATGGATACTTTTGATCTCCAATAAATAAAACAATACTACAGTTTCTGTATTACTCTTAAGGCAACCTTTGGAGATGTTAATGTCCTCTGAATCTCTCTATTACTGGCTGAGTCTAAGATATCCGCACCCAGTGTATATGGCCTGGTGGTGAAAGACAAGCTGATCTAGCCACGCTGTTTCCCAAAGTGCAGATTCCCTGATGAAAATGGAATCAGCAATTTTTCTGAGCGGATTCTATGGTGTCTGCCCACTCTGCCATCCTTTTCTAGCATGGGGGCAATTTGTAGCTTGAACGATTGAGACAAACACTTGGCATGAGACAGGGAGAAGTAGGACGAGTTTGTAATTGGAATATTTTGTCTCATTTATTCTTGATAATGTGCCATATTCCACTCCATCAGCCAGAGGTGATTGCTCACAGAATGTCTTACACCTGGTATCGGCGCTTATGAAAACCAGATGTGGTTCATTGTTAGAAGCTATTTGAAAGCAAGGGTGAGACCATCTCTCTCTAACTACCTCCCCCGCTTTCTCATTCTCTTTCTATTTTCCCTACGATTTTTCCCTCCCTGGGGTTCTAGTTACACTTATTTGGAGTCCAGGGATGCCGGATCATTTCTACCAACTCTCTGGGTCAAGTGATCCATCCTGAATTCTGCACAGGCAGTGAGAAGGGCAGGTGTATGGGAAGAGGACAGGGAAGCCCAGGACAATGAGGAAGGGCCACAGACCTTTCTCAGGCTCCACCTCCTGGTGGGAGGAGAGCAGGCACTGGTCCCCCACGTAATCGGATTGCAGCTCAAAGCAGTTTTCCTTCCTTGGGTCTGTCCGGGTTTCAAAAGGCGGCAAAGAACAACTCGGGTTGGCTTCTCATGGGAAATTGGTTGATAGCAGTTCTGAAATTTAAATATTCATGAGAATATTTAAATATTCATGAGAACACACCTTCCTGGTCTCGGCCCCAAAGACTGTGTTAGAACTTCCAGAGGAGGGATTTGAGGACCTGCATCTGCAACAAGGCTCCTGGATTTTCTGATTGGGCCCAATTGGAGCCCATCACTAGGGAGCAGCGCACACAACTCAGCCTTTTGTGGGCAACATTTTCCGCAGGGACCTGTGGGTCTGAGTGGGAGCTGAGCTTCTCTTTAAAAACCCGTGGGGGTTGCTGTGCTATGCACCACTGCAATGGAGAGCAGGCTTTGCAAAGCTCCACTCCGCTGGTTTTTGAACCGCCTCTGACTTGAGAATAAGTACAAAATTTAAAAAGAATATTTCATGACACATGAACATTTTATGGGATTTAAATGCCAGTGTCTATGCGTGCGGTTTTATTTTAAAAGCCAGCTTCCTGTTTCCCACGGCTGCTCTCGCACCACACGGCAGAGCTGCGGCATTATGACAGAAAGTATAAGGCCCGAAAGGCCTGTAATATTTACTTTCTGTCCTTTTGTAGCCATGTTTGCCAATCCCCGGTCTAGATCCGAAAGCAAAAAGGAAGAGGTGTCCTTTAAGGAAATTTATAACTGAGACCAGCTGGACTGTGTGAGATAAGATTGGCGATCTGCTATGTTGACTCTGAATATCAATAATCATTCCGAAAATTAATATTACAATAAAGCAGGTATGAACTCTGACAAGAGAAAAGAAACTTCAAATCTTTATTCTTCCCATCCCACACCTCCTGACCCCAATTCCCGACTTTGAATGGCCCTATGCTTGCATAATGGCCTTTCTTTGTCCGTTTTATTGCCCATTAATTGAGTCAAGGTGGCTTAAAAAAATACCTCCAGGTTCAGACCCTGTTAGGAGCTCCTGTAAACAAGGGTACAGGTGGGAGAAGGGTGAGGAGTGTGGTTCCATTATCAGGCAGATAAAATTTGGAGTCAAGGCTCCTGTTTTGTCCTGTTCTTCACGTTTAGAGTGGTCAGGTGATAGAATTTCAATAGGTGAGTCCTTTTTCTGAAGTTCAGTGTATTCCCATCTTTCCTGGAAAAATCCTTCCTGCCCCTGGTCATCCAGTGGGCACGTGGGTATGTTGTTTGGGTGTAGACTGGGTGGAGGAGACTCAGGAACTTTGGCAAATGTGTCCATTACTCAGTCTTTCGGAAGACTTCCCATCTGGGCCGGTGCTGTGGCATAGTGGCCTAATCACCCCCCTGTGGTGCCTGCATCCCATAGGGGCACCAGTTTGAGTCCCGGCTGCTCCTCTTCCAATCCAGCTGCCTGCTATGGCCTGGGAAACAGTAGAAGATGGCCTGCATGCTTGAGCCCCTGCACCCGCGTGGGAGACCCGGGATAAGACTCGTGGCTTAGGATCGGCGCAGCTCCAGCAGTTGCAGCCGTTTGAAGAATGAACCAGTACATAGAAGACCTTTCTCCCTGTCTCTCCCTCTCTCTATAATTCTCCTCTCAAATAAATAAATAAAATCTTAAAAAAAAGAAAAGACTTCTCATTGATAGAGCTTGGGTAGGGTTTTCTTTGAACGGATTGATTCCTTCTTTGTCCTGCAGAGTTTGGGGATACACTGTGGAGGAAGAGTTCATGCTGACATCCGAGGGGAGAGAGCGAATTGATCGAAACTTCCCTGGCCAGTTCTGGCTCTTGTCCTCTGGACCAGTGGAAGGGTGCTTGGGGTCCAACAACTTGGACACCAAACCATTTGGCTTGTCCTTCATAAAGGTAAGAAGTTTCGTTATTTGCCTAGGACATGGGGTTCTGTCTCCTACGGGTTTAACTCATGTTCATTTTCATGCCAGAGCTCAGACCTCATACAAGAACTTGGCTAAACACTGGATCTTCCCCCCTCAATTCTCCCTCTACCAGACCCAGGAATCTCTTTCTTTGCCTTTTTCCTGTGCACCATTCGAAGAAAAAGTACCATCAAAGATAAAAACCAACCAAAAAATCAAAAGCAAATATTCTATTTCTTGTAATGATGTCACGACTCTGAGCTCTCTGAAGAGGGACAAGCAGAGACTCAAAACCACACTGCCATCTCTTCTTTCCAAATCTCCCTCTTCTTCACCTTGCCAGACAAAGCTGCGTTTGCCTGCAGCCCCTGCTCCTTGCTTACGCCTAGGTGAGAGGCTCCAATCACCAAAGGGATCAGAGACAAGAGGCCATGTATCTCAGAGCGCAGTCTTTCAAGGAGAGGCAACATATTCTAGAAGGTCTGAATCTTTGCATTTGTCCTGACGCCTCCAACTGTGAAATATTGCTGAAGATTCCATTGCCCCCCTCCCCCACCTCGCTGTTCCAGGAACAAAGAAAACTTTATTTTTTAAAACAGAGGTGAAGATCAAAAGGGTTTCTTAATTTTTTTTATATATGTCAGTTGAGCCCAGAGCTCTGATAAAGGCAAAGTAAGGGCGGGCTGGGGATGGCAGGAGCAGGGTGCAGTGCTGGGAGCACGTGACATCAGATCGGATCACAGTTCTTTCAGGAAGAAAAGAAGGCTGTCACCTCTAATTATATCCCGTGGCTCCCGCTGAGTGCTACCCCAGTAAAGGAATACCTTAATTTGAGGAAGTAGTAACTTCACCTTTCCCCACTCACACCAGTGCAGCAACTGGAGAGAGAGACAGTCAAAGTGGGCTTTGAACTGGAGTTCTGTCTCCAGCTCCCCAGGACATGGTGTGAATGACACACCCTTTATCCCCTGGCCATCTTTTGCATCATTTTTGTAAATGGAAGAGGAAATGGCGTTAATCCGGAGGCGGAGGCGTTGATTTGGGAGGTACTGGCTTCCTGTAGCTGCTGCAGCAAGGTGTCACCAACTTCCTGGCTTAAAAAGATGAGTGATTATCTCTGAACCACGAGTTTTATCTTCCTTCCTGCCAGTTTCTAGGTTTCCCACATCATAAGCAGATATCCCTTTAGTAATCCAAGGAAAGTGAGGTCAATAACATGAAGGGGAATGGTGAAGTCTTTCCAAATGAGTGGACTTCAATGTCATAATACTTTCAACTGCTCTCCCCGCCAGACCTACTGCCAGGCCACTTACTCACGTTCTAGCTACTTTCCAGGTGGGAGATGAGATGTACCCGATTTTCCCAAGGCCACAGATTATGAATTTGTGCCTACCAGAGATCTGTAACCCACCACACCTACCCTGGGCACTGGGGACAGGAACAAAGGACCCAAGCAGACATTCTTCCAAAGAAGACAAAGAGCTCCCACAGGTATGTGAAGAACTGCCCAGCATCACTGGACACCAGATAAACGCAGACCAGGTCATGGTGAGCTACCACTCATCCTATTAGGTTGGCTGTTGCCACGAAGGGAAGCGGTTACAAGTGCCGGAACCCAGGTGCCCCAGCAGTGGGAGTATCATTTGGCACAGCCTCTCTGGAAACTACTATAAGGGTTCTTTAAAAATTAAACATAAACCTAATCCAGGACTCTCCCTTTGGAGTGTGCATCCAAAGGAGCTGGAATCAGCATCTCAAAGAGGTAGCTGCGCTCCTGTGTACAGGGCAGCGTTACAGTAACCAAGACAGAGAAACATCCTCAGTATCAATGCATCAATGGATTTACAAAATTGTAATATGTGTGTACAGTGGATGAATGGATAAAAAATGTAAGTGTGTATACAATAGACTGCTATCCAGCCTTAAAAACAGAAGGGAATACTGCCATCCAAGAGAACATAGATAAGCCTGGTAATGCTAAGTGAAATAAATCAGACACAGGAAGACACTGCACAATCTCACTGAAGAATGGAGTCTAATAAAGCTGAACTCACAGAGGCAGAGAGCAGAGTGGGGGCTGTGGGGTGCAGGTAGGGAAACGCGGTGGGTCACAGGGCGCAGCTGTGAGGTGACTCTGAGAATCTGTGGTACAATACGATGACCACGGTCAATGTACGTACAGCCTCAGAAGTGTTCACTGTGGGTGGTGATAGATGGCTTACTGTGTGTGTGTCTGTAATTGGAGAGACAGAGACTGATGGGAAGACATACACACACACAGTCCCAGAAAGGGAGGGAGAGACGGAGAAAGGGAGAGATCCCATTTGCTAGTTCACTCCCCAAATGCCTGCACTGGTCAGGGAACCCAGTTCAGGTCTCTCAAGTAGATGGGCAGGGACCCAAACAAGTACTTGAGCCATCACTTGCTGGGTCCCAGGGTTTGCATGACAAGTATCGATAGGGATGCGAGCTTCATAAACAATGACTTAACCTGTAGGCCAAATGCCTGCCCTGGTAGTTTGATTGTGGTAATCAGCACACATTGTGTGGCTATCTGTATAGCAAATTAGCATGTTGAATACCTACTATAACTTGAATACCTACAATTTTGCCCATTAAATATTTTGAAATAAAAAATCAGGAGATCAAAGAAAAAAATCTTTAAACATTTACTTATTTGAAAAGCAGAGTTACAGAGAGACAGAAAGAGAGAGAGAGAGAGAGAGAGGTTTTCCATCTACTGGTTCATTCCCCAAATGGCCACGACAGCTGCAGCTGTGCCAATCTGAAACCAGGAACCTGGAGCCAGGAGCTTCTTCTGGGTCTCCCATGCAGGTACAGGGGCCCAAGGACTTGGGCCATCTTCCTCTGCTTTCGCAGGCCATAGCAGAGAGCTGGATCAGAAGTGGAGCAGCCGGGACTTGAACCAGTGCCCATCTGGGGTGCTGGCATGGCAGGCAGTGGCTTTACCTACTATGCAACAGCACCAGCCCTGAAAGAAAAAATTTTGAAAATAGTATTAGGCCCTGGACTCATCTTTTATGATTAATATTTAAAGCAAGAGAGAGGGAAAGAGAGAGAGATCACTTGCAAGGGTCTAGGCAGGAGCATTTTCTAATTCCATGTTCACTTTCTGTCTTTCCACATTTCAACAAAACTTTCTAACTCCTAAATAAATAAATTCCAAAGGGGCTGCAGCCAATACCATCTCTAAGATTTTTAGTTTGTTTTGTTTTCAACCCTAAAGAGCATATAAAATCAATTTTCCTGCAGGTGGTTCCTGAAAATAGGTGAGAAGGCAAAAATCCAAATAAATTCTTCTTCTGCTTTATTATTAAAAATCACAACAAATAAACCAACAACAACAACAGCAACAACAGAAATCCAATATGCTCGGGATCTGGCTTAAGAAATCTCTAGTTTGATTTCCTCAGAACCGATTCCCCCATTTATATAAGCCCCCAGACCCCCTGAGTGGATGGCCCCGGGCCCTGCCTCCTCCTGAATTTGTAGAATTGATTGCACCCAATTCCAACGGAGGAAGGCGCTTGCATGCTGGTTACGCGTCGCTTTCCTTTTCTATTTTTCCTGTTTCCCCTTAAAAATGAGCGCTAGCAAGGGCAGCCCTGGGAGGCCAGGCGGTTCTGCTGTGTGGAAACACAGACCCAGCGGCTGCACCACTGTTATTAAAATGCACTCTCCTTGGGAAGAAGGCCATGGAGGCCTGAGCCCTTGGGTTTAAAGGGCTCCTATGGAAATGTGTCAGGAATGGGGAGGCTGAAAAGTTCACGCTGCCTGGCGATTTGCAACATTCTGTTCTCCAGTCACACTTAAAATCCAGTTGTCTAAAGTGGATTCAATTCAATAGAGTGAGACTTCTCAGGCAGTCGCGGCCATCCGACCCCATTATTCTTCCCCCGCAAAGTGGGCACGGCAGGTTTGGAAACTTTTGAACTGTGTCCTCAACACTCAAAATCCAATTTCCCAGGCTTCTCTGGGAGAAAAAAAAAAAAAAAAAAGAGTAGCAGCAAAAGGCTGCATGTGGGGAAGCCTGGGGGCTGTTTTCTTTTCTTCCCTTAAAAAAGAAAGCAAATGGATATTTTATTAAAATGTAGGGTGTAAGCTGTACTTGTTAAGCTCGCCAGGAACTGTAAGGGGATGGATGCTTCGCTGGAGCAAACTGGTTGTGAGATGACGCCGCCCTGCAACCAGGTTTCACGTTCCTGCTTCCCACATTAACAAGCGCTGCACATCATTCCGAATCTTCTTTTTTATCCCTAGTACCTTTTAATTAGTTAACTAATTTTCATTTTATTTGAAAGCTAGAGAGACAGAGAGAGAGATCTTCCATCTGCTGGTTCGTTACCCAATGCATGCAACAGCCAACAGCCGGGGCTGAGCCAGGCCAAAGCTGGGAGCCTGAAACTCACTCAATCTTGGTCTCCCAAAGGGGTGGCAGAGACCCAGCTACCTGAGCCCTCATCTGATGCCTCCCAGCAGGTGCATTAGCAGGAAGCTGGAGGGGAAGAAGGGCCAGGACCCCAACCTGGCATTCTATGATGGGCCATGGGCACCTTAGGCGGTGACTCACACTGCTACGTCTTTGCGTAGTTTCTACAACCTTCATGGGTAATGAATGGGGTGCAGGGCACTACACAAAGTGGAGGGGGCATGAGTGTGCCAGGGGCCACCTGCTCTTGCTTTCTTCACATTCTGTCTTCACTGATTCACTTTGGGTAAGGTTCCCTGGTTCCTGCTTTCTATCCATCTTGCATGATGTCCTGATTCCCTTCCCATTTCCTGTAGTAATTCCCGTATCTGTTGTAAGCGCTGTCCTGCACGGTTTCATAAACTCCCAGGCACTCGCACCCGTGTGGGTCAGTGTAGGCCCTGCAAACCAGCAAGTTCTGTGTCTGTGGCCCTTAATCAATGGTGTCTGTCCTGAATTTATACAGACTTTAATTTTCTTGTCATTCTTCCCTAAATAAACTATTTATATATCATTTATATAATAGGAAAGGTACTTCAAAAAGTTCAGTCAATGGAATTAAAAGACAAGTTTATTTTGGTACAAACAACTTTGAAATCCATATGCATAATTTTTTCACAAAACTCATTTTTCATGATTTTTTTTTTGACAGGCAGAGTGGACAGTGAGAGAGAGAGACAGAGAGAAAGGTCTGCCTTTGCTGTTGGTTCACCCCCAATGGCCGCTGCGGCCAGCGTGCTGCAGGCGGCGCACTGCGCTGATCCGATGGCAGGAGCCAGGTGCTTCTCTTGGTCTCCCATGGGGTGCAGGGCCCAAGCACTTGGGCCATCCTCCACTGCACTCCCTGGCCACAGCAGAGAGCTGGCCTGGAAGAGGGGCAACCAGGACAGAATCCGGCGCCCCAACCGGGACTAGAACCCGGTGTGCCGGCGCTGCAGGCGGAGGATTAGCCTAGTGAGCGGTAGCGCCGGCTTTTCATGAATTTTGTAAGGCCCCCTTCTTATATGTGGATTTCAGAACATTTTTAAACCAAAATGAACATATCTTTTAATTCCACTTTTCACAAGTTTATGAAATACCTTGTATTAGTTATGAGTATGTAGAGGTGAATTAAAGTCTACAGGTGTATGTGCATGGTTATTTGTAAGTACTACAGTTTTATATCATGGACTTGGAAATTGGAAAATTGTATTCGGTATCTGCAAGGGAGTCCTGGAATCAATACATGACGGACACCAAAGGACAAGTATGGACCCTGGACATTTTCCACCCCATCAGGCTATGGGCACCACAAATGCATCCCACCCCAGGCTAAAGCCTCTGCCCTTTCACCTCCACAAAGTGTGACAACCAAAAGTCACCGAGTAGCAAAACGACAGGGGTAAAGCTTTCTCCTTGGCAACCAGGGACTTGACAGCTGATTTGAGGGCAGAGTGATTCGACCCCCAGACAACCAAGTCTGAGCTTGACATTGTCCTTCTCTTAACACAGTTAACTGATCGAGGTCATCCCTGCTCATGTCCTCCTTTGCCCCAGGCTCTGAGTCAGTGGCAGAATTGTTTGCCCGCCACTGGACAGACGCTGGACCCCTGTGAACCTGTAGGAATGATTTCTTGGGCATCTGACCCATTGCAGGAATTGCTGGAGGGGCTGTTCGTGTTGAAAGGCAGAAAAGATGATGTTAGTGTCTTGGAGAACCTTGGTCACAGTGAGCCCCTTGAAGGCAACTCAGTCTTCTCTCCTGTGAGCTCTTTTGACTTCTCTTCTGCGGTCCCTTGGAATCCACAGAAGGCATATCCATAACAGTGATCCCAAATGTTTTTCATGTAACAAAATAGTGCTGAACTGTGGTCTTTAAAAATCCTTGTTTGGGGGCCATGCTGTGGCGTAGCGGCTAGAGCCGCTGCCTGCAATGCCGGTGTTGTGCCTGGATCGTTGGATCCCCAAGCACTGCCAGAGACTCGAACACACCGAAATGTAAAAGCAGGGCTTATTTTGGAAGTACAAGCCACGGCAGGGACCCTGTCTAAGCAACCTAGCAGCAGAGGGCAGAGGAAGGCCCCGAGCTGTGCTTGGGAGCCTTTTTTTTTTTTTTTTTTTGGACAGGCAGAGTGGATAGTGAGAGAGACAGAGAGAAAGGTCTTTTCCGTTGGTTGGTTTACCCTCCAATGGCCGCTGCAGCCGACGCACCACACTGATCCAAAGCCAGGAGCCAGGTTCTTCTCCTGGTCTCCCATGCCGGTGCAGGGCCCAAGCACTTGGACCATCCTCCACTGCCTTCCCGGGCCACAGCAGAGAGCTGGCCTAGAAGAGGGGCAACCGGGACAGAATTCGGCGCCCTGACCAGGACTAGAACCTGGTGTGCCGGCACCGCAGGTCGAGGATTAGCCTACTGAGCCACCACCGCCACCGCCGGGAGCCTATTTTAAAGCAGGGTTACATCATCGAGGGGTGCGGAGTAACAGTGGATTGGCTAGGGTCACCTCTGGTATTTCCTGATCAAATGTGATTGTTCCTGATTGTTTCGGACCCAGGGGATTTCCTTATATGGTGAACACTAAGGAGCTGTTCTGTTGTAAGTTTCAGTTTTCCCTGAGTGACACTGCTTTTACAGGAAGTTGGGCCTGCCTCCCTGAATGGAGGCACTTTTTCAAAATGTAGTTACTCTGCCCTTCACCAGCGTCCCATATGGGTGCTGATTTGAGTCCCGGCTGCTCCACTTCCAATCCAGCTCTCTGCTGTGGCCTGGGAAAGCAGTAGAAGATGGCCCAAGTCCTTGGGCCCCTGCACCCATATGGGAGACCTGGAAGAAGCTCCTGGCTCCTGGCTTTGGATCAACCCAGAAGCAGCTGTTACAGCCATTTGGGGAGTGAACCAGTGGATGGAAGACCGACCTCTGTCTCTCTCTTTCTCTCTCTCTCTGCCTCTGCCTCTCTGTAACTCTTTCAAATAAGTAAATAAATCTTACCAAAATATCCTTATTTGTTGAACTCTTTACTGAGTGGACCATTAAGCCTTTGACAACACTATAAATTAAAAATGTTATCTCACAAATAAAGTTTAAAAAGTCTTAAATAAGATTATAATTTCAAAAACATGAAAAGACAATAGAGGCATAGGTCTATGAAACTGTAACTGCTAGACAGGGTGTTCAAATTTATATTGATCTGAACCTCCAAGTTAATAATTATACTACAGCTGATTCTCTTAATGATTTTATTGTATCTTTTTATTTACTTTGCTTTATTCACGTAACTAATGCCACAGCTTCATTCTAAGACACCTTCTTACCCAGACCATGGGAGTAACGTCTTCATGCTCACTGTCACTAACCGCGGCCTCTGCCTTCAGGCCAAGTTCCTGGTATTTTTCTAAAATCGAGGCTGAAAACAAGTTGCCTTGTTAAACATACTACCTTTCCAAAGCTCACCCATTCTTTTTCTTTTTTTTTGTATTGAGGTGTAATTTATCTAACAAAATTAACCACTTATGGCCGGCGCCGCGGCTCACTAGGCTAATCCTCCACCTGCAGCGCTGGCACACCGGGTTCTAGTCCCGGTTGGGGCGCCGGATTCTGTCCCGGTTGCCCCTCTTCCAGGCCAGCTCTCTGCTGTGGCCAGTGAGTGCAGTGGAGGATGGCCCGGGTGCTTGGGCCCTGCACCCCATGGGAGACCAGGAGAAGCACCTGGCTCCTGGCTCCTGCCATCGGATCAGCGCGGTGCGCCGGCCGCAGCGCGCTGGCCGCGGCGGCCATTGGAGGGTGAACCAACGGCAAAAGGAAGACCTTTCTCTCTGTCTCTCTCTCTCACTGTCCACTCTGCCTGTCCAAAAAAAAAAAAAAAAAAAAAAAAAAACCACTTAGTACATTCCCAGTGGTGTGCAACTCTCTTCTTTATCTGGATACAAAGTATTTTCATTCTACCAAGAGGAAACTCCATGCCCCTTAAACAGTCTCTCTCCCAAGTCCCTTCTCCTCGGCCTCTGACGACACTAACCTGCTTTCTGTCTCCAGGGATCTGCCTGTTCCGGACATTGCAAGCACTGGAATCCCATAACCGGTGAGCTTTTACATCTGTCTTCTTTCACTGAGCATAACAGTTGAGGTACACCCTGTTTCAGGGCAGGCATCCATATTTTATTCTTTTTCATGACTGAGTAGTATCCACACCGTATCCGCTGCATGGACAAACCACCTTTGCTCATCAAAGTGTAGACTTTGGGGTTGTTTCACCCTTTGGCAGTTGTGACTAGGGAGCCATGAACCCTCGTGAGCAGGCTTTTGTTTGCTAACCAGGTTCAGTTCTCTTGAGTATATATCTTTCTGAGTGAGGGTGGATAGCTGTGGAGTTGCTGTATCTTTGGTATTAACAGGTCTAATCTGTTGAGGAACTGCTTGTTTTCGGCAGCAGTTGTACCAGTTTAGATCCCCAGCAACCATATCTAAGAGTTACAATTTCTCCCTGCCCCATCAACATTTGTTTTATCTTTTTTGCTTGTTTAAGTATAACTGTATTAGTTTCCTCGGGTTGCCATAACAAAATTCCATAGAGTGGGTTAATGGCTTTAGGTAAGTCTGGTTTTTTCTACAAGTCTACATTCTTTTTGTGCATAAGGAAGACCTGGCTATATGAGATCATGTCAGAAGTCTCTTTCTTTTTTTTTTTTAATTTATTTGACAGGTAGAGTTATAGACATTGAGAGAGACAGAGAGAAAGGTCTTCCTTCCGTTGGTTCACTCTCCAAATGGCTGCCATGGCTGGTGCTGTACCGATCCAAAGCCAGGAGCCAGGTGCTTCCTCCTGGTCTCCCACGCAGGTGCAGGGGCCCAAGGACTTGGACCATCTTCTACTGCTTTCCCAGGCCACAGCAGAGAGCTGGACTGAAAGAGGAGCAACCGGGACTAGAACCCGGCACCCATATGGGATGCTGGTGCCGCAGGTGGAGGATTAACCAAGTGAGCCATGGCACCGGCCCCAGAAGTCTCTTTCATAATTCACAATTAATGATTGTGAAGTTGCAAATTTGTCTTACCCTTGAAATTTTATACATCTCTCCTCTCTCTCTCTCTCAATTCCTCACTGTTCCTGGCATGTTTTTCCCTTATCAATGAAAGTGTCTGCTACATGACTGTCCATCTAGGTGTCTGAGACAGTCATTCTTTGAGGGTGAGGGGGTGACTTCGGGGCAGGAGAGCCCTCCTGACACCAGCTGTGACTAAAGCCAACGTCATCCATTTAGCCCCCTATGCTGAATGCGTATTACCATTGTCTCACATGGCACATGTGGAAGTCCTTCAGAGAAGTGCTGGCTGGAGCCATTCTTCTTGTTGCCAGCATCTCCTTATCCTTTAGGACCCTTGATCCATGAGTTAGTCCCTCGGTTACCTTAGCAGAGAGAATTCCATATAAAGAATAATTTGCTAGGAATTGAAATAAAGGGGGAATAGCGCTGACATGTCACAGGTGGAACGCTGCTACCACACCCAAGACTGGGAGAGCAAGAGTGGGAGGTCAGAATCATGAAAATGTCAAGGCTTGGAGCACCAGGCCACTCAGGTGACTGTCTGAGGGCCGTCTTTGGCTGGCGCGAAGTCCGTGAGCTCAGAAGAGGGGATCCTGGCCAGCCAGGGCTGTGTCTGGGAGGGGGCAAGAGCTGGATTAGTAACTGGACAAGCAGCCGCGGCCAGGGCTGATGCAGGCAGAAACAGCAGGCACAGATACGGCCAGGGGCAGGGCACCTGCAGGAGCGGGTCCCTCCGTCCTCTCCCAGCTCTGAGGACTCCCTCTGGGATCCCCTTCCGCTGAGTGCAACAGGAAGCCACTTGGAAAAGTCAAAATGGGATTTTTCCTGACCTCAGTCTCATAAAACAGAAAACAAGAGTAGATTTGGTGTTAAGAGGTAGCAGCTTATTAACCGGCTAAGAGACCTCACTCTCTCAGTACCATTTTGGTCTTACTTTTTGCTGAAATCCTGAGTCCTTCTGTGCTCCACTAGCCCTACTTGTGCTGCAACTGATAATTTGTATATAGCACCTTTTGGACAATGAGGTCTTCAAGAACGAGCATTGTGTTTTATTGATCTCTATGTCCTCAAATATTCTGCTGTCCATATCATAGTAGGTACTCATTAAATGATTGTTGAATGACTGCCTGGATGAATGATTGAACAGAGCAAGCAAACAAGCCAGCCAGGAAGCCCAAGAGAATGACCCATAGCAGAACTTGAAGAGGAACCATTGTGTGAAGTCAACACGAAAGAATGCAATCAAGATTCATGATGACACTATTCTGTGAGATCTGGGAACACTCATGACGACGCTATTCCGTGAGATCTGGGGTCTTCTCTTGTTCTTCCCAGGTGGGTTTTCTAACTTGTGGCAAAAAAAAAAAAGAAGTGTGCTTCTTCAGCAAGCAATCAGGCAGTGACGAATGGCAGAGCCGCACAAAGAGATTCATTGTGGGTGGAAGGATAATCAGACACCTGCCAGCCATAAGGTGCAGAGAAAATGATTAGCAACAGCAAGGGACATCGTCAGAGCAGAGCCACTGATGACGGGATTAGGGTCAAGGGCAGAAGCAGAAGCCCTTTCCGTGGAACACAAAGCTCTTTGCAGCCAGGTCCCGCCTGTTCCTCCAACTCCGCTGCTTAACAGTCAAGCCCTGTTCAGCCCTGCTCCCGGCTCACTCCCTGTAGCTTTTCTCTGCCTGAAACTCAGCCTCTGCCCACCTGATTAATTCTTAATCAGCCAGAAAAACCCAAACCAGTTGTCTCATCGTCCAGTTACCTTGCCTCCCAAACTGTTCCTTGTTGTATGCGTCTGTAGTGCCCTGTTCTTTCCCCCCAAACATAACAGAAAGCAGTCATTAATCCAGGTGCTGGAGCCTGGAAACAAAAGCTGACACCATCACTTGTCAGGAAGCACATTTCTGAATTCTGCCTCAGTTTCCGCATTTGTAGACAGAGCTATCATCATGCTCCCTACTCATTGGTAGCCATGACAGCACATACAGCAATTTAATAGCTTAGAATATTGACTAAAACATAGAATGTGATCATAAGCATTGACATGAAGTGTTGTTTCTCTGTATTCTAACAGTTCCTTGAAGTGAAATCTTCCTAAGTCTTCATCTGCCTAGGACCTGGTACATAGTAGGTATTCAGTGGACACCAGGAAAGAACCAGAAAGAGTAACTGAGTTACAATTGTGATTAACTGGATTGCCCACGGCACTCAGGGTTGATTGCGTGGAATTGCCTGTCTAATAAGATGGCACTGAATATTCCCACTGTTGCTGAAAATGTTTCTACATTGGACAAATGCACTGTCCTGGAAGAGGCATCCAGCTATGGTCAACACTATTGAGACTTTCTTGAGAAACGGTCTCAGCTGATCCTGGCAGCATCTGAGTCCCTGCACAACCACACAGGTAGATTCTATTCGGCAGGATTGTGTTGCTTTACGGAGACTGAAACTGAACTGCATAAACTTAGGAAAAAATGAGCTGTATTAAAGATATGGAGATATCGTTGAATACTGAGAAGTACACGGCTGGGCCTGGGAGTCCACTGGAACCCGGGCCCTTTACTTTCTCCATTTCTTATTTCTGCTTGTTGTTTGCTAAGATTTTATTTTTCGCTCTACCCATTTACAAATGTACAGGTTCTCTCCCAACCAGCACATAAGCTATTCTAAGGCAGGGAATTTGTACTGGTTTCCCATTGCTGCTTTGCCAAATTACCTCAAACTTAGGGGCTTACGACAACACAGATTCCTGACAGTTCTGCAGACTGTTACAGCGCTGAAACCAAGGTGTTGAGATCCAGGGAAGAATGTGTTTCCCTGCCTTTTCCATTTTCTAGAACTATCCACATTCCTTGGCACGTGGCCCCTTTATCTTCAAAGCCAGCTGAGCAGCACCTTCAAATCCTCTCTCTGAGCTTGAACTTCCTGCCTCTAGGCCCACTGGGATAATCCAGGATAATTTCCCCTTCCTATCATCTGTAACTTAATCTACAAAGTCACGTTTCCCGTGTAGCATACTGTCCGCAGGTCCTGGGGATTCCGACACGGACCTCTCTTCGGTGGGGTGGGTGGTTAGGCGAGGAGCAGGGGAGGAAGCATTGTTTAGCTCCCAGCGGCATTATCTGTTTCCACAGTCAGCACAAACTCCGCACAGAGCAGTGGGGAAAGTTCCATTGATTGAATGACTTAATAAAGGAGTGCAGGTACCTCTGTATATCATGCTCACCATTTCCCTTCAAGCAGGCTTCCTCCTCATGCAGGAAAACACGGCCCTTGATGGTTTCTGAACCTTAGGACCCTCGGCTACTCCATCTGGAAAGATGCTCAGTTCCTTCCTTCTGCTCTCTTAGGAAAATCCTGGGGAACAATTCGAGTCAAGCTTTACTGGCCCAGGCCTGTGGATCATCAAAAAGTGTGGACTCGGGTGGCGTCTTCATCGGACAGTGAGGTTTAGGTAAGACCACAAGGGGAGAGCTCCCTCTAGAGAATCAGTGTCCTTACTGGGGAAGGGAGGAAGCTGGGTTTCTCTCCTCTTGTCTTCCCTGTCTCCCTCCCTCTCCCTGCTCTCCCCCAACTTCTGCACTCCCGTAAGGCAGCCACCAATGAACTCTGATCAATCACATGACTGACCATGCTGGCACCCTGATCTTGAACTTCTAGACTCCAGAACAATAAGGAAGAAGTGTGTGTGGCTTAATCCACCAAGTTTATGTCGTCCTGTTACAGTAGCCTGGATTAAGACATCTTGGAGGACTCATATCTTAGATTTGTTATATTTGTATTTCTGCCCGTAATGCCCAAAAAGAATTTGTTTATGATTATTATACAGAATCCCAGCTACCCCCCCTCATGGGTCTTGCGTCAGCAAACCAGATACTCGGGAAGGGTCTTCCCAGTTCTAGAAGTTCTAAGTCAGTGTTTTAATTCTGTTGGACTCCATGTCCCATATTACTAAAACCAACGTCTAGCCCTGGTTTCCCAGTTCTGAAGTGGAATTCATAAATAATGTATATACCTGCACAATTTTGGAAACAACAGATGCTGCAGATATGCTATAAAAAGTAATACAGGAGTAATTTATGATAGTTTCTGTTCCACTATCCGTTATCTGGCATAGCTACACTATACAACAGCAAATTCTTCCCACTGTTTAATACCGTCCTGTTCCCTCTCGGCTGTTTCACTCGTGTTATTTTTTGACTTGGTTTTTGGCCCCCTCCTCTCCTTGACCATAAGCTTTGTGACTACAGCAATCCTTCTGTCTGTTGCAGGACATCACACATAGAGGAAGTTCAACAAACATCTGTCAAACAAATGAACATTCCCTTTGACAACCCAAAGCAGTTCAGAAGTGGAAAGACCCCTTGCAAATATCTAGCTTGACTACTCCAAGACCCAGGGAGGGTAGAACCGACTCGCCCGTGTTTGCAGAGCTGGCCAATGAATGGACTCAGGCCTCCAGACTCCAAATTTAGTTCCTCCAGACACAGGAATCATGCAGGTGTGGTTTAAATGTAATCCCTCAAAGCAAAGCAGAGAAATTTTCATTTAATGACTGATTTTCCTCCCTGTATCTTAATTAGTCAATGGAGATTTGAATACAATCATTTCTGATGATGAGAAATATTTAGTGTATGCTGGTCGGGGTATGTTAACTTGCATTTTTTTCTTCCTTTCTTTCTTTCTTTTTTTTTTTTTTTTTGACAAGCAGAGTTAGACAGTGAGAGAGAGAGACAGAGAGAAATGTCTTCCTTTTCTGTTGGTTCACCCTCCAAATGGCCGCTTTGGCCGGCGCACTGCTGCGGTCCGAAGCCAGGAGCCAGGTGCTTCCTTCTGGTCTCCTATGCAGGTGCAGGGCCCAAGCACGTGGGCCGTCCTTCACTGCCTTCCTGGGCCACAGCAGAGAGCTGGACTGGAAGAGGAGCAACTGGGACAGAATCCGGCGCCCCAACCGGGACTAGAACCCGGGTTACTGGCGCTGGAGGCGGAGGATTAACCAAGTGAGCCGTGGCGCCAGCCTCTTCCTTTTTCTAACAACCTCTGATCTGATCGATATAACCCCAGTGGCACACCTGGGAATACCGAAGTAGCATACTCTCTATAGTAATTAACTAAGATGGTAAGGATCTTCTGTTTCTTTTTTTTGATAAATCTTGCAGAAAGACAAATTTCTTGTTGAGGAGAATGACACAGTGCATTTTGCAGATGGCATGAGGAAGGAAACAGTGACAGGGAGTACAAATTGCTGCAAATAGCCTGTGCCAAGGGCTACTTTGTAATATTAGTTTATGAATTTTGCCAGCTCAGTAATGTGCTAGCTGTAGCATTCCACTTGGAGGTTTTCCTCGTGTATTCCTTTCAAAGAGCTGCCACATCTTAACAGCATACAAAGCAGTATCTACCAGCGGTTGGGTCTGCTTAGATTGAGAAGTGAGCTGAGAGAGCAGTTTGCATTTGCTTTTGATTTCTCCGTGTGAGTGGGATGCAGTGATTATTTCCAGCAACTTTGAAAGTCGGATTCTAAGAACCGGAGAAATACAAGTGCGAAAGCAACACAGGTGCATTTAAGAAAGAACAAGAGCAGGAGAGAGTCAACGATTTGTTTCTGGGAGCTGCTGACCCGCTGACAATTTACTTCAAGCTCAGAAATAATGCCTGCAAATTCATCCAAAACCGATGTGGCTAGGGGTTAGTAAAGGAAATATTTCAAATGCAGCTTCAACTTGTGCCTTAAGAAGTCAGGGCTGCTCTCTGCCTGATCCTATGGTGTTCATCTAATCTTGCAAAAATCTGGGCTTCTTTCTTGACTCCATAGGGAGACGTATGCTGAAAAATAGCTCCAGAGCCCACAGATTGTCCTACATGGTGAGGGAATTCGGCCCCCAAGGATCACTCTCTGTCCGAATTACTAAGAAACTTAAGCTCGGTGACAGCCCAAATAAGTTGCCTCAGATAGTGGAAAAAAAAAAAAAAAAAAGACCACATCATGGGGCCAGCGGCACACACAGCAAGTCAGCAAGTGAAGCCACTGCAGGGGCACCAGCATCCCCTGTGGGAGCTCCAGTTTGAATCTGGGCTGCTCTGCTTCTGACCCAGCTCCTTGCTAATGCCCCTGGGGAGGCAGCAGCAGACGACCCAGGTGCCTGAACCCCTACCACCTCGTGGGACACCTGGGTGGAGTTCCTGACTCCTGTCTTTGGCCTGGCCCAGAATGGGCCATTTTGGCATCTGGGAAGGGAACCAGTAGATGAAAGATTCCGCTCTCTCGTTCTCTGTCTCTCCATCTCTCTGTCACTCTGCCTTTCAAATAAAAGAAATAAGTATATTTTTTAAAAGGACACCACTTGATGGGGCCGACGCCGTGGCACAATAGATTAATCCTTCTCCTGCAGTGCTGGCATCCCATATGGGCGCCGGTTCTAGTCCCGGCTGCTCCACTTCCAATTCAGCTCTCTGCTGTGGCCTGGGAAAGCAGTAAAAGATGGCCCAAGTCCTTGGGCCCCTGCACCCACGTGAAAGACTGGGAAGAAGTGCCTGGCTCCTGGCTCTGGCTGTTGCAGCCATTTGGAGAGTGAACCAACAGAAGGAAGACCTTTCTCTCTGTCCCTCCCTCTCACTGTCTGTAACTCTAACTCTCAAACAAAATAAATAAAATCTTTAAAAAAAAAAAAAGACCACTTGAGAGCACCCCTTATGCGCGTGCCTGGGCTCTAATCTCAGCTTTGCTTCCTGCTCATGTATGTCCTGGGAGGCAGCAGATGGTGGCCCAAGTATTTCCATCCCTGCCTGGAAGCCGGAATCAGAGGCATAGCCAGGATTCAAACCTCAGCACTCAGGTACGGGCTGTAGGCATCCCAAGCAGTGTTATAACTGCCACAACCAACACTTGCCCCCAAGATTGCCCTAGAAATCTCACAAGCCTGATTTAAGTTTAATCCTTACATGATCAAACAGGAAGGTTTTCATAGCAAGTCTTTGGTCTTTGAGCAATCAGGGAAGATGTACCTTTTAACCTATTGATGCAGGTGGTTTTGTCTCTTTGCTTTGCTTGCTAATTATAAGAAGGGATTCTGGTGGAGCAGCTACCCTCCTGGTTGTGTGAGATTAAATTACAAAATTGAAAACATTTCTTTTAGTCCAACCACCAATAGTGCAGCTAAGGAAACAAAGCCTGCTGAGCTTCATCTAAACCACCGTGTGTGATGAAGAGATGATTGGAGGTCAAATCTTCACACAGCTGGATGCCAGCCCGCCCAGACACATGTGTTCCACAGCCCTGAGTCCAGCCTCTTGACAACAGAGCTATAAATGGAACGAGCTGACCAGAGAATCAGAATGAAAAGGTGACGGCTAACTGTGTTCTTTCTAGAGAAACCTTGCTAAAATTTAGTGTGAAGTTTCAGTATGTAGATGACAGGGATACAAGCAGACAGAGCAGATGGTCTAATGTATATCATAGAAATTGTATATTATAGGCTATATATTGTATGTAGCTAAGCCTCGAGTGGAGTGGGGGCGTGGCCTACGCTGTTGGTTGCTGCCTTCTCTGTACCCCGAGCAGTGCATGCTTTCTTAGTGCGTGAGCTGAAGAAGGGACCCACACTGCTCACCTGCGTGCAGCAGGCACTTGGGGTGCACTGTCTTGTCTGGTCTTTGCGACTGCTCTGTCCAGTGGCGATTAAGACCTTCATTTCACAGACGGGGAACGAGAAAGTTCAGAGAGGTAATGTTTCTTCCCCACGGCCTTCAGCTGAGACGTTGCAAAGGCACAATTTGAACTCTATCTTGAGTGTGAAGTCTGCATTTCTTCCTTGACACAGTCTCCCTCCCACTATGTTGCTGTGATGACAGAATTTCGTGTCAATAGAAGCAACAAATTCAGAGCAGAGACGATCTCGGAAAACAGCGAGTGCCATACTCTTGGCTTGATGCTTGAAGAGAGTATATTGGAAGGGGGACTGACAGGGGTGTTGGACAAAATGGCTTGTACTATCTCTCCCATTTACAGTATGCCATTGGTTACTCCTTATTTATTTTTGGTTCCTCTTGATAATCACGCATTTTTCTTAACCTCTCTAGTCATTAGAATTAGGGTGGGATATATATATTATATATAAAATATATAATATAAAGTATATAATACATAATATATAATATGCTTGATAGATGGATACATAGGACTCCATGCCAACTAAACTAGTAGGCTAAGAGCCAAGTTTATAGCCCACCTCTAAAAAGTGGTTCAGCCACATAATTAGAGATGTAATTTTATTCATCACTCAGTATTATTTCTCTAGTCCAGTCTGCATTGGATCTCTTTTTCCTCATTTTTTTCCATCTTGTATTTTGTGCATCTGTATATATCTCATAAATTGGGTGCAGTCCCTTGCTTGGAAAATGATGCAGATGTGTGCATGGCCACAGAAATACCTGCCTCCTCCCTTTTGCTGCCCAATCTTGAGCCTCTGAACTTGCGCCAGTCTGAAGGAGTAGAAATATCGCTGGCACTCGAGTCAGTGAGACCCAGCCAAAACAAGCAGGCATGCTGAATGTCTGCTTTTCCCATCCCTGATGCCGAGAGCAGCCGCGTCACAGGACTGCAGCCCAACCTCACCCTCTCTGGAACAAGGGCCATTTCTCTCGCGCGAGCTCCAGGGCGCTAAATCCGACTTCCTTGGAGGGGTGGACAGTTCTTGTCTGCCAAGGGCAACGGAGGCCTGTGCATCTGTCACGCTGACCCATCCAGTACCCTTGCCAGATCTCGCCTGCTGATCCGTTGTGCTGACCTGCTAATACTCACATTAGCGTGAGGACACCCAGCGCCAAAGGCTCGAAACCAAATCTATAGCAAGGAGCTGCTCGGCCGGCCAAAATGAACCGGGACTTATTCTATTAGAGAGAATATTCTGTTTGCTCCAATAACAAGAACTCTATTGAGATTGGTTAATTCAATTCTGCCCATCTTATCAGATTTATTTTTAATGAAACTGAACAATAGTTTCATTTGTTATGTTATTAGTTTTCCCAGTAGAAGCAACGAGACTTTCACACTGAAAGCGAAGCAGACAAGCTGTGCCAATGTCGTTGGCTTATCAGTGATGCGTGCCAGTTTGGATATTACACAGTGAAATGCCTCTGTCTTCTTCTGGGCCTGTTTTCTTGCTCATGGGACTTTGAGCTACAGGGCCATCTTTCCTCTCATGTAACCCATCTAATCTTGTCATTCCCTTGCTAATATATTTGCCAGGACTCCTGATTGTCACATTTCCACTAGATGCCAGCTAAATGACATTAGCAAAGCAGCTTAACTTCCCTAAGCCTTCTTTTTTTTTTTTTATTTGAAAAGTGGTTATATCATAAAGCACCCCTAGCATTGTGATGAGAATTAAATATGTCTTTCAAATGTGGGAAACGTGGCGTCCATTGGTGCTCAGCAAGTGTTGTTGTCACTGTGTTTCCTGGTGGGCTCATCGGGTTAAGTAGAAAACACGTTTCTTCAGGGCCACAGTGGCATTTTTGGTGTCTGTTCCCCACGCACCTGTCACAGTAAGTACTCAGCAGGTACTTGCTCCGTTGTGTTCCCAGGGAAGCTCCCCAATGTTGCATTCTGGTCGTTGTTCTACTTGATTGGATTTTGCTTCTGAAACCTCTCTGATTCTTTGAGGGCTGAGCGCAGACATTGCTCCCTCTAAAGTGTCACCACTGTTCAGATTCAGTGGATGGAACCTGCCAGCAAAACACTTGCTTTGTGTTGCATTTTTTTAAAATGCTCATCCTGATTAAAATCCAAAGAAAAGTCTCCTACGCTTAGTTCCAACCACAGTTTGGAGATAACACAGTTTTTTCAATTTGGGTTTCCTGGAAGTAGGGTCTTTTCTTCCTGGGCAAGTGATTTATCGAATGAGGGGACTCTGGGTAACCCTGCAAGTCAGCGAGGGAAGAAGGAGAGGGCAGGTGAAAACTCAGACCAGGGGATGCGTCCCTGAGAAGCCGTGGCCTGATCCCAGGAACACGGATCATCCCACAGAGATGATGCACCCATGGGGAAAGGAACAGGCAGGCGTTAGGTGGGGTCGCTGTGACTGGGACGTTTGCATAACGCTCTGGGGATCCAAGGAGAAGGTTCCTGGCAGTCACGGTCATCCTCCAGGGAGGGGCAGAGCTGAGAGTGGTGAAAGGCACCTTGGGAGTAGCTGGGGGACAGGACCCCTGACCTGCCGCGAGAGAATCAGACAAGGGTCTCCAATGACAGGTGCTACACCAGCCAAGCACAGTGAGTTCGGAGGAGAAATAAGAAACCGTTGATCCAACAACTGAAAACTTCCCAGAAACCGTGGCAGCCTCAGGCTTAAAGCCAAGAGATGTGTGGAAGCAGCGTGGTGACTTTCAAGAGTTGAGTCATTTATTATTTCTTAGGAACAAAAAATGGGGAGGATTTGGGCAGCACAGGTCTGCTACTTTCTCCCCATTTTCACTTTGAACGTGTTTAATTGGAGTGTTGTGTAATTAATTGCATGTCTATTGCAATATGGTGTTTACTTACAAAGCACTGTGGGCCATGTCAGTGATTAGCCGCTTTCTCTGACGTCGTTGCAGTGCTAATTACAAGCAAACACGGTACACTTTCTCCAACGGAGACATGGGAGTGCGGCAAAAAGGTTTCTCCCAGCTGTGTGCACGTTTCCCTCGGCCGATGGTGGTCGACGTCGGCTGATCTAGCAGCTCGCACAAGGTGCGATCGCCAGCAAAGGCGGTGTAAGTTTCTAACTGTGGTCCAACAGTGTCATCATGTCAGGGGCAATCCTCCCCCTGGAAGGTGTTCCTGGCTTTGGAGCTTCTCAAGAATCAACCTGTGACCAATAAATCACAGAGCTGGAACGCCTCTGCTCCCTCGCAGACCCTGCCAAACAGTTATGCAGGGAAATGTTCTAATTGTACTGCGGGCTTAATGTTAATACCCATTTCCATAATTTCTCTGGGTCTTTACGGCACTGTTTAATACTTGCCAATGAAGCGAATGCACGAGAAGGAGCGCTCACAGATGGTTCATGTTTCCCTGTAAGCCGGCAGCCTCGGATCCGTTTTGTTTTCCGTTGGGTTTGGGCAGCCATGCTGTTCATGAAGAAGCTGCCGCTCAGAGCGCGCCCAGCTCAGCTCTTGAAATGAGCGCCTGGAAACCAACTCGCCCCGACAGAGCGGGAGGTGTGGGAGCTGAGAGGAGCAGATTGTACTGGGTCACGTGTGGGCACTCCTGGCTGGGCTCCTGCCTCCTTGGGCCTTAGCCTTTGTGTCCCAGGCTGACCCCTCCACCCCCCTCTCCACTGTCTTGCACATGTGTCTTCATCCTTCAAGGCTCAGAAACTCTTCTCTGAGCCCCTCAGTCCCTAAAGAGGTGGAAGCTGAACAGAACCGTGACTGTATTTTCTCAGCACTGGCTCCCTCCCCCGTGGGGCTCGGTGAGAACCTGAGCTTGAAGCCTCGAGTGCAGGTTACGCTCGGCAGCCACGCCTCCCTGTTTTCTCACTGCACCTGGCTTTACGTGAGCAGGGACGCACCTTGTGCAGCAGCATCTTTGCTTGGTGGTCTTTCTCCTTCAGGGGATGCCGAGCTCCCCCTGAAGAATTCGCTGAAGCCCCACGATTCTCTTCCGTGGCATCGTGGCTTTGCTCTATAAATGACTCTGCAGGAAAATACATCCGACCTCCAGGTGGAGTCAGTCAATGGAAGACTAAGTAGCTTGTGATGAGAGGAGAGACCCACCATGGGACACGCACAAAGAGTAATATGACACCAAGATCGACTGTCTGCTTCTCTCCTTGTTCGATGATCTTTTTATTCTTTTTTTTAAAGATTTATTTTATTTATTTGAAAGACTTACAGAGAGAGGCAGAGACAGAGAGAGAGAGGTCTTCCATCTGCTGGTTCACTCCCCAGATGGCCACAACTGCCAGAGCTGCACCGATCTGAAGCCAGAAGCCAGGAGCTTCTCCCAGGTCTCCCATGTGGCTGCAGGGGCCCAAGGACTTGGGCCATCTTCTACTGCTTTCCCAGGCAGAGAACTGGATCGGAAGAGGAGCCACCGGGGCTAGAACCGGTGCCCATATGGGATGCTGATGCTTCAGGTCAGGGCGTTAACCCGCTGCCCCACAGCCCTGGCCCCTGTGACCTTTTTATTCTCTCAAGCAAGCTTTCTCCTCGACCAGGAACCATGGCTGGGATAGCTCTGACTCTCAGCTGCAGAGTATGGAAATAAGAAATGACACTCTTTCTCAGTTCCAGCTCCCAACGCTCCCACACAGGGGCCACAGGCTCACCCTCTGGGCCCATCACTGGGAGCAGAGCACGAGGGATTCTGATTGGTTGGTTTGTGCCAGGGGCAGGCTGGGGAGCTGAGCTCCCATTTGACCCTGCTGCCAGAGTCAGCGTCTCAGAGAAAGAAGCAGACGGCGCAGGTGCAATCCTGGAGCATATTTGTAGGCCAGGCTATCGTGTCCCGGTGGCAGGTGTCACTCAGACACCAGGCTCCGTTGCTAACTATCATCTTACTTTATTTATTTATTTATTTATTTGACAGGCAGAGTGGACAGTGAGAGAGAGACAGAGAGAAAAATCTTCCTTTTGCCGTTGGTTCACCCTCCAATGGCCGCCACGACCGGCGCACTGTGCTGATCCGAAGCCAGGAGCCAGGTGCTTCTCCTGGTCTCCCATGGGGTGCAGGGCCCAAGCACTTGGGCCATCCTCCACTGCACTCCTGGACCACAGCAGAGAGCTGGCCTGGAAGAGGGGCAACCGGGACAGAATCTGGCGCCCTGACCAGGACTAGAACACCGTGTGCCCGCTCCGCAAGGCGGAGGATTAGCCTATTGAGCCACGGCGCCAGCCCATCTTACTTTTCTGTGTACTTGTTTAACGTCTCTCTCTGCCACCAAGTGGACAACCCAGCCTGAGCAGAACCTGTCCTCGTTAGGCAATTCCATGACTTGATCCGACGAGTGCTTCTAAATTCCGGAGAGAGCTCCGTGCACTTGGCCGTCCAAGTCCAGCGAGTTTGCCTTTCTCTGCTTCATGACTTGCCTTGTGCTTTTCCTGCCATGATCACTCTGCCATCCACTGCCCTCATCAGACACCAGGCAATGGGACTGTGAATCTTCAAAATGGTGAGCTGAAGTGAACCTCCCTCAGGTGTGTTAAGTTATAGTCAACAAAAGCTAAAGCACAGTGTAGATATTTGATCATAGAAAAGAATTGGAAAGAATACTCTATAAATGCTTAATACTTGAAAATTATTGTCCTTAATTTTAAAACACAATATGTTAATTTATCTTTATTTGTTTGAAAGGGGGAGAGAGAGAGAGAGAGAGAGAGAGAATGCACAGGTGCATGTATGAATGTGTAGGAGAGATCTTTCTGTAGGTTCATTCCCCAAGTGCCTGGAGCAGCTGGCATTGGGTTAGGCCTAAGCCAGGTGGCAGGAGCTCAATCCAGGTCTCCCATGTGGGCAGCAGGACCCAATTACTTGAGCTATCAGCCAGTGCGTCCCGGCATCTGCATTAGCAAGATGCCAGAATCAGTAACACAGCCGGGGCTCAAGCATGGTGAGCTTGTGGTACAGGATGTGGACATCCCAAGTGGCATGTTAACCGCTGCTCCCAAAGCCCAATGTCCCCAAAGCCCAAAATGTCAAGTGTCCTGTGCAATATCCTGACCTTTGTTTTGTGGCACAGGGCCCAGACGTGGATACTGTCTTTCAGTCTGTGATTTCCTTGGATTGCAAGGAGTGAGAGTCCAAAAGGATCCTCAAGTTGGGTGTTGGGGCTCATGCTGCTTCATGTATGAGCTCCTTTCCTTTGAAAGCAGTGACTTAGCGTGTGTTTTCTGCCTGTACAGCATGTATTTTCTGCTTTATAAACTGTTGTAGCCCATAATGAATGTTAAAGAACTAAGAAAAAAGTAAACAATTTTAAGATAAAATCTGAATAATGTAATGTTTGTGTTTCCTAGCAAGAACTTGCTGTTTCTTGTAACATTAGTCATAGTTTTTGCATATGTCATGCATGCAAACGTCTAGTGCTTATTTTAACTTTCAAGAACAACTAACCCAGAACAGGTAAGGCAGGACCACAAGCACACCCTTAGAACATGGCAAAGGCAGCCAGCAAAGCTGATTTGTTCAGAACGCTTTCTCTCCAACACATGCCTATTGCAGTTTCAGAAATTTCAGTCTTTGGCTCTGTGTCAGTGTTTCCTGCTCTTGATTTCTATTAATGCTGGTGAATTTCTTAGATCCAGGAATGTCTCTAGATGGGCAAGACATTCCTGCACAGAAACGCTAAACTGTGTCCAGCACAGAGACTGACAGCAGTGGCCACAGTGCAATAGAACAACGTCCCTGCCGCCTACCCACTAAGTACTCATGCCAGGGCACTGTGTGCCATGTGTGACTTGTACTTTACAAATAGGGGAACTGAACTTGGAAGAAACCAAGATCACATACTCGGAAAGAGAGAGAACTGGATTCCAACCCAGTATAGTGCAGCTCCACTTCATCATGCTGCCTGTCACCCTTCTAAGCATCAGTATTGATCCTTTCCACGAGATCTATGTTTTTATTTCTGTCTCCATTGAGTGTGTCCCTCCTTATATGGGCAATAGTACAACCACTGTTGCAATTTATGTTCTCATCCTTTATGGACTGCTTAGAATGCACTGTGCTCACTATTTTATACTTTCATATGATTGATAACACAGCTCAACTTATTTCCATTTTACCAAGGGAGAATGTGAAGTTTGATAAGTGGCAAAACTGGTAAAAGACACAGTTCTGCCTTGTTTCAAAGATGGTGTTCTTACACACAACGCTTACTGCTCCTCACAGCTCGTTCCTGGAAGTGTTGGGATGAAGTTCTACTGAGAGGAGTGGAGTCCTGTTCACGGTGGGATGACAATTGGAGCAGGGAAGTGGTCGGAGGGTTGGTAGCCTATAGGAAAGTCAATGATTGGTCAAATGGCACTAGGATCTGGGTCACTGAACAGACGGTGAAGCTAAAGTGTAGAGGACTGCAGGCACTGACAACTTTACAGCATGGCGTGCCAGGCAGTCCTGAGCACTTTACAAATAGTTACATACATAATCCTGCTGACAAACCCCATTGACAGATGAGGAACCGGGCACAGTGAGAAGAAGGCGCTTGCGTGGAGTCGCGCTCCTAAGAGGTGAGGAAGGGAGGTGGGCAGTCTAGGCTCCAGCCGTTCCAGCATCATCTCTGTGGTCTTCCCGAGCACTCAGTGAGGGAGAGGCCCGCACTGCGGTTGCAGCTCATCTCCAGGGTCAGCGTCTCTAGGGAGCAGGGACGGAAGGAATGATGAGAGACCTTTGTCCCTGTTCTTCCCCTGTTTCACACTCACGTATCGTGAGTGTTTGCCCTACATGCGGGGGGTCCCAGGGTTGCTGTGCCTCCAGATTTCATGTAGGTGTTCATTTTATGTTTTAATTTGAGAGATCCTGACAGTCTCGTCTCCGCCACCCAGCCTAAAAACTAAAATGGAAAGCGAATGTTCACTGTAGTGCCAGACACCCGAAGTGCTTTCAGACCCAGGAAGGCAAGAGTGTCGCTGTGCTGTTATCTGCCGAAGCATTTCACTCAGCTGAAAGGAATCAGTTTATTCAGTTCTATTTAGAATCATACAGCCAAGATCTAAAACAGCACTTGGCTCTGAGAGAGGAGACTTCAGTCACTTATAGGCATCGTGTGTGTGTGTGTGTGTGTGTGTGTAGGGGGGAGGGGTGTGTATACAACTCATTCCTTTTGGCAAGTAATGCATTTAATTAATCTATGTGGAGTTTTAGTCCAACAAAGATGATTAGCATAGGAGACACGGTGCCTTTTTAATATAACAAATCTATTGGGAAATATCCTTGGTTAATGAGTTGCATCATTTTGGGAGAGTTTGTCTTATACAAACATGTGAATATGTCACTACTTTTTATTTTTTATCTTTCTGGTGCATACTTAGAGCCAAGTAAGTCATCCCAGACATGGACAGTGTTCTCAATCTACCATTCCTGTCCTCGTGTGGGTTTTTCAACTTTTGTAGATGGGTTTCTATATGATAACTTGTCAAAGAGGTAGGGTCACAGTGCTCTCATGAGCTTTCAGGAAGGGTTGGTGTAGGTCATCTGGAGACAAAAGCAGTCTGTGTCATCAACAGCAGATCTGAATTGGCTTCAACCACTTGGGTGTGAATTGAGTTCACGTGTCATATTCCAGCAAGAGCACCCAGGGACGGTCACAGCTTCTACGCTGATTCTATTGAGTTGTATGGAATGAGTCCGCTAGCTCAGAGGAGGACTCTCCCTGATCCTTGTTCCATCCCGGCCTCACATTATGACACAGCAACTCTATTTCATTATTCTTGACCCCAGACACCTTGTCTAGATCGCTTCCAGTGCGGGTTCTTCTGAGCACTGGTGACCTTGAAACGCCTCATAAATGCACCCCTCGGCATATTCTCAGATGTAACTTACATACAGTGAAATGCAAATTTGTGATCCTACAGACTGACCAGATTTGAGAAATTTCCATACTTGTTTAACTCATACACTTATAAAGATGGACAAATTGTTTTTCCTGCCAGCAAGGGCCCTCAACAACCTCCCTGGTCAATCCGTCACTCACAACCCCATCTTCCAAACAGCCTGTTGAGATGACTTGTATCACCATAGATTTAGTTTGCCTGTTTTAAAGCTTACTATAAATATAATCATACAATATATGTTCTTTTGTGTCTGGCTTGTTTTACTTAAATTATTTTGAGAATAATCTTTTCTTTGGCATCAGTTGTTTCTATTTTTTTTTATTCCTGAGCAGTATTTAACTATGTGTACAATTCCATTCTATCCACTCACTGTTGATGAGTTATTTCCAACTTTGGATTAGTATGAATAAAACTTCTATGAGCAATGTGTGCTGTAGACTATATATTTGTGTCCCTGCTACCCAAAATTCACGTGCTGGAGCCCTAATCACCAATGGATAGTATTTGGAGGGTGGGGCCTTTTTGAGAAGAGATTAGATTTGGATGACGTCATAAGAGCTGGACGCCATAATGGGATGGATGCCTTTATAAAAAGAGGAAGAACCAAGAGTTCATTCTCTGTTCTCTGTCTCCGTTTCTCTCTGTAGGAAAGCCCATGTGAGGACACAGCCATGAAGGTGTGCAAGCTCTCCAGAGCTCCATCAGGGCAGTCATCAGGAGAGGACTGCGATTGATCAGAGCCAACAGGCATGGAAAACTGGGACAGTCGCCCCATGCTTCCAACCTTAAGTTTTGTGGAAGTTAAAGAAGAAAACTGCTACATGCACCACGTGGCACCTGAGGACCTGCACTGTCTTTGTCTGCAACTTAGAGAACTCCAACCCTGCCTTGCCCAGGAGAGACACCAGGTTCTGGTGGTCTCTGGGGTACATCAGCTGGACTTGGGTCCTTTAAACTATTTCACTGGGAATAGGTAAGTTCAGAATTGAACCATGGGTAAATATTCATTACGTAAACAAAGCAAAGTAAGCACACCAGTAAAATAAAACCTGGAACTCTCAGTCAGAATTATAATAATTTAACTCAGAGATCTTAGAAGGCTTTATTTTTGATGTTACAGGCAACACTTCATTCCACAAAACTGAATAAGTATTGCAATGAGCCAAGCAGAAAAGTCTGGTTTTATGGACAGGAAAGAGCTGAAGAAAACATAAAACGTAAGCAAAAAGCATTTTGCTCATTTTCAAGTTACTTTAAGGTAGGGGCAGGAGACAGAACAGTAGAAGTGCAGCTGGTTGGTTAGCACCAGGTTACCTTGGGCCACCTTTCTCTGGGACGAGGACTGAGGCAGAGGGAACATCACTCTCATGCTAGTTCAAACCGGACTGCTTGGACAGTCTGGCTGAGCTCTCTCCAATGCTGATTTCCTGGAAGGTCACCAGCTTGGTCGGGCACAGTGACATGAAAGTTCAGTGTGGGTGACTGCATTTTGGACTTTAAGCCTGGTTGTGAAGCCTCGTGGAGGAGCTTCGTTCATCACAATGTCCTCCTACAATAATACTCAACAGAACACTTGATGAGTCAAGTTATTATTTGGTACGGATGAATCTTTAGATTCCTGAGAAAGAACCGCACGAATTGCTCTGAGCTGGAAGTGAGCCATGTTGGATGTTTAATTGTAGTTGCTTTACGAAGCAAAGTTATTGACAAAGGAATGAGTGGCTATTTCTTGGATGAAGACCAGAAGGTGACTGACTGTCGTAGTCCTCAGGAAAAAAATTCCTGGATCTCCAAAAAGTTTGCTGACCTATTGATGTTCATATTTCTTCATTACTCTTAGTAAGTAAAGAGGTTTGGTAAAATGGCCCTAGGTCAAGCGATCACAGATGGAACTGAACATGTGGTTTGAGTTTAACTTCTAGAATATGGTCATTGGTTTGGCGTTAGGAGTTTGGGAAATTCTTTAGGTTGTTTTAACTGGAACATGTCTGCTTTATGTGAGGGATTCCTGCTCCCTTTCTCTCGCACACATACACACATTTGGGGGTTTTATTTATGCATCAGTAAAATGAAATATTTTTGGATAACTTGGCATAGTCTCTAAAATTGGTGCTGCTCATCTTAAGCTTTGGCTCAGTCCCCTTAGAGTCTTATCAAAGTGGGTGGTAAAAGACAGATTCTTCATCCTGACCCTCATCCTGAGATGTCTGGGGAAAGTGAGACCTGGTTGCACGTAGACTGTGTCAAGCAAAATGTGACTTCCCCACAGCAGGGTCTTGCTTGCTCCTCTAGACAGCCCTTGGAGATACGTATCACCACTGTCCCCACTTCGCAGGTGTGGAAACTGAGTCTCTGGCTAGCAGCTACTCAGACGTAGTGAGGTGATGTGACTTTGCCCATCAATCATTACTCAACCAGGAACTGAGCAGTCAGGAGCATTCTATTTGCTTGTCAACCGAGCAGAGAAGCTCAGAAAAACACATTGCCATGAATTGTAAGAGAGTTCAGCAGAATGCCTGGAAATGGCACATGAGACACACATAGCCCTCCTGGTTCTGTGCCGTTTTACTCTGTCCCCGGGCCCACGGCTCGGCCCACAGTACATCTCATGTACTCTGATCCTCAAGTGGAGACATGAATTTGATTACATTGGTTCTGAAATGCCTCCAGGCTTTCACAGTCTTTCATTTTCTTCAGCAACAATTTTCCAGCAACAGTGCAATTTTTTTCTTTTTCCTCTCAATTTTTTTCCCTATTATATTTGGAAATTTGTCAGTAGGAGCACAGTGTCCCAGTGGAGAGCCATGCCAGGGAGTAAGGGAAAAAATGTGCATACGCGTTGAGCTGGGCTTCTCCAGTGGTTTCTCCTGCCTGTGGTGGGGGTCTCAGGGCGGTCTCCTTCCCCTGGGAGGTCCCCACCTCACCCCCAACCCAAGCTTATCAGCCATAGAAGTGTCTGGAGGAAAAACCATCATGCCAGCCAAAATAGGTTTGTTTGCACCCTGGTCTGTGTGTAGCACAGTGCTCAGAATTTTATTTCTTGCACTATTTCCTTCTCTACGTTGCCCGTGGAGGTGCCCAACCTCATTTCTGCCATTTTCCCAGACTTAGGCCTGTGAATGGAGGTGGCAGTTCCAGGACCGCCCGGGAATGTAGTGGGAGAACCTGACCTTGACAGATGGGATTCAAAGGCAGGAGCCTGGAACCCGGGTAATGTCACAAACCCAGGCATCACTCATCATGGCTTCTGAAAGCAGTAGGCATCTGTAGCACATAGGTGGCAGGCTCCTCTTAGGACATTTACGGCATTGCCGTGGTTATTTCAAGGGTTGTCGTTTTCACCAGCCGGTGGTCAGCCTGACACGCGCACGGGGACGGGAGAGTGGAGAGCTGCTTTGCCAGTGTGGAATCAGAGCTGCTACAGACAAACCAACGCAGAGAACTCTCAAGTATCACCTGCCTTGAAATGGACAAATGAAACAGAATCGAAGGCGGAGTTTAATTTGGAGTACGATAAGCCTGTTTCTCCCTGTGTGGCCCTGCCCGACCTTGCGTGGCAGTGTGCACCTCGTTGAAGGCACCTCGTGGGGACTTACTGAGAACAGCCATCTTTCCAGCCATCTCTAACGCACAACTACTGGGCAAGTGCTTTCCATATGGCAGAGCACAGTGAGAACATTTAAAAAAAAAAGATTTATTTATTTGACAAGCAGCGACAGAAAGCAACAGGGAGACAGAGTGAGCTCCTTCTATTGGTTCACTCCCCAAATGCCTCCAACAGCCCAGGGAGGGTCAGGCTGAAGCCAGGAGCCAGGAACTCAACCCAGATCTCTCCCACATTAGTGGCAGAGTCCCAAGTACATGTTTGAAAAAGAAGCATTATTTTGAAAGCAGAGTGACAGAGAGAGGGAGAGAGATCTTCCACCAGCTGGTTCACTCCCCAAATGGCTGCAACAGCTGTGGCTAGACCATGCTCAGGCCAGGAGCCAGGAGAAGGGTGGCAGGGACTCAAGTACTCGGGCCACCTGCTGCTTCCCAGGCACATTAGCAGGGAGCTGGATCAGAAGCAGAGCAGCCGGGATTCTCGCAACCCCTCCAATGAAAATTTCCCAAGAGGGGATTTAACCTGCTGTGCCACAATGCCAGCCCCTGGGACCCCAGCACTTGAGCTGTCACCTCCTGCCTCCCAGGGTGCACATTAGGAGGAAGCAGCGATCAGGAGATGGGCCAGAATTCGAATCCAGGCACTCTGACATATGATGACGGTGTCGTTAACTGCAGTCTAAAGCGCTGTGCCGAACGCCTGACCCAAGAGCCCTGTGGCTAAAGTGGCCAATGGACAGTGAGCTCCAGGTTTCAAGTGGCCTCTAGTCTCCCTCTGCAGAGGCACTGCCCACCAGTGAGAGTGTGTGATCCAGGTCTCGCTCCCGCATTCTGCAGGGGCTAAATAGCATCTTTAGCTGGAGATAGCAGCAGACTATTGAACTCTCACCACAGCCTGACAAGTTCCAGTATTTTCCTCCAATTTATCACAGGAGCAAACTTGGGCTCACAAATGCTCATTGACTTTTGAGAATCACTCAGAGGGGGAGTGGGAGAGCCAGGAATTTACTACCTGTGTTGTCAGGTTCCAAAGCATCTGCTTTGAATCCCTGGGTATGCCTGCTGGATGCTGGTTGAACTTGGCAGACGTTGTCCTAGCAGATCATTGATAAAGATTAATGTCAGGTGAACACGTTAGTATTTGCGTATGCATTTTTGTGTCAAACAGAGTGAACACTCTATGGGGCCACCTTTAGTAGGCTGCTTTGTAAAACCTTTAGACAGCCGTGTTTTTGTGCATGAATGAAAGTCGAGGAATCAGATTCTATAAAATGTGTGCCCCTGGCTATTCCGGGAAGCGCACACCATTCTCTTGAAGACTTTTATGAGTTGTATTAGGGGCAGAATCCAGGCGCGTGTTTCATAGCACACGCTGTAGAAATTCTGAGAGAGTGGACACATCAGAGCTGTACCATGCATGGGAACACTGAGCTCACCGGCCACGTGCCAGTGTTGATATTCATAGGACGAGTCTTGACAGAGTCCATGCAAAAGGTGTGCTGCAAAAACCACTATTCATGGATTTAATAAAAACTTTTGCATCAAAATAAACCTATCGTTTACCTTCATTTCCCATGAATGTGTTAGAGTCTTCTGATACCGTAACAAGTGTGGCTTTCTATTGCTGGTGGATCTTGAGTTTTCAGAGAGTGGGCGATGAAGAGCACATCCCCCAGGGGCCAGCAATGCCCACATCTGTGTTGGAGTGCTGGAGTCCCGATGTCTGCTTCCAGCCCTGCTCTCTGCTCATGCGCCTGGGAAGGCAGCAGATGATGGCTCATGGGCTCGGGCCCCTGCCACCCATGTGAGAGACTTGGCTGGAGTTCCAGGCTTCGCACTATAGCCTGGCCCAGGTGTGGATGATTTGGCCATTTGGGGAGTGAACTTGCAGATGGAAGATCTCCCTGTCTCTGTCACTCTGCCTTTCAAATAAATACATCTCCTAAAAACACAAAAGCACATTCACCAAATATGTGGGGGATATATCTAATCATGATTGATGGGAGAGGAGCGAGAAGGAGAGACATATCAAGTTAATTAAAGGTTTATTGAGTGCTTCTTTGTGCAAACACTACCGTTTTCATTATCACATTGATTTCTACAACTCCATGAAGTAATTCCTCTTCTCATTTTCTTTTAAGAAATTTATGTATTTTATTTACGTGAAAGGCAAGAGACAGAGAAGACACAGGCACTGCCGTTTCTCATCTGCTGTCTCACCCTCTAAATGCCTATGACAGCCAGGGCTGGGCAAGGCCAGGCCAAAGCCTGAAGCCAGGTACTGCAGGGACCCAAGTAGCTGAGCCATTACCTGCTGCCTCCCAGGCTGTGCCTTCGCAGGAAGCTGGAACTCAGAGCTGAGCTGGGTCTCAGACACAGGCGCTCTGATGGGATGGGGAGGCCCCAGCGGTGGCTTCACTGCCTGCGAAACGCCCACCCTTTCCCATTTTCTGATAAGGAATCAGGTTCCCAGATAAAGCTGGTTTGCTAATGTACGTGGAGTTGGGGTTTCAAGATCAGGCACTATGTATGTAAGTCCCACATGCATGTGCACAGCTCAGTGGATACGACTGGCATAAAACACACTGCACACAGTGCAGAGCTCAGAGAGTTCAGCGCCATCGCCCAGATGAAGGTGACGGACGTGGGTCTCCAACCCCCTCTAAGGGCGGTTCCCCTTCTTGAATGCCCTCCCACCTCCGCCCTGGCCTGAGGCCACTCCCGCTCTGCTTCCTGTCCGTACCAATCCCATAGCCTGGTGGCTCTTTCAGTGTCCAAGTGTATTTGCTTTGCTGTATCTTATTTGTCCTGATGCCTGTGTGGAAGCCGAGCCAGAAACGCAGTGGGATGCAGCCCTGGCCCACTGAGCTGTCCCCCTCGTGCGAGTCTTGTCTCGAGTGACACCTGAGAACCTCCCTCCAAGCTTCTCCACATGGCACCTGCTCCTTCAGACAGCTTCTACCTCCCAGGGCACAGACGGTCTGAGCTCTAGGGCAGAGGGGAAGGCCCTGTGAGGTTGGAGAGCTGGCCCACACGAGCAGGGAGCGCAGGCGTTGGTGGCCGTGTTCCTGGAAGTCACATGATGTGCAGCACTCAGAAGCGCATGAATAATTTACCCCCGTGCTCAGGGAAGATGAAGAAGCAGAAAGGAAGAGCAATGGATGGCGTGTCACTCTCCCCGTAGCTCCATCTTCCTTCATCTCGGAGCGTGATTTCTCCGCCAGTCAAGTGCTCTTGGATGTGCTGGGTGTAAACAGTTTGGCATTGGATTAGGCTTGATTTCAAGTTTTTACTTTTAATATTAAGAAGACAAGTGTTACTTTTATATCCCAGAGAAGCAATGAGTAAACAAATAAAAAATTCATTAGAGACAGGCTGCTATGGATGAGATGAAAGTTTGCTGTTAGAACTCAGCTTTAAGAAGCCTAACATCCAGTCACTGGGTCATTAGCTCGGCAGGCAGGCAGACGGACAGAGAGTGATTTGGGGTTGGGCCCTGTCTGTCTTCATTTCTTCAGGTTCGCAAAAATTAGCTTAGTGCTGTCCCAGATGGGCAGGATACTTCCTCTTAACGGCTACGGTCATGGTTATGTTGAGAAAATTAAGTTTCAACTATGTCTGGAATTTTACTTAGGTTTCTTCCCCAATTTTACCCGTTTATCATGTGCCACTGAGCACAGACGTGAAGGAGAAAAGTTGGAGGAGGACCTGGGAGCATTGTAGCATTGCTTAGTTCTCAGCTGGGTGGTTTCATTTGACAGCGCCGTGGAGCCCAGGGCTGGGATTTGGCAGCGTGGGCTACAGCGTGCACACACCTGTGGCTACGTTCACCTGGAATATCTTGCCTTTTGTGGCATCACCCGAGTCACCTCCACCTCCTCGTACGTTAGGTTCCCCAACTTCTGGTTTTTTTTTGTTTGTTTGTTTGCTTGTTTGTTTTTGGGGACTAGAAAGTACATGTTAGCATCACCATTAATATGCACGTAGATACTAGGCTGCTTTCCCATTTTAGCTATTTTGAATAAAGATCTCAACTTGCAGGCTTCATGAGAACCACCTGGACTCAACATTCGCCTCCAAATTCCGAAGGTCTGAGATAGGGTCTCATAGAGCGCCCCACCACCACCACCAAGGCAGGGCGTAGACTTCCGGTGCATCCATGTGGTCACAAATAACCACGTTTGGCTGCTTGCTTAAAGGTTGAATTGTATGCCTTTGGGCATATATATCATGTTGTGCTTATCCATCAATCTGTCCGTAGACACCTCTTAGCTTTTTTGAATAATGTTGCAATGAAGTTGAGAGTGCAAACATCTCTGCTTCAAACTGGTTTCCATTCCTTTGGACATATGTCTTGAGGTGGGTCTTCTGGATGACGTGGTAAATTTGTCTTGTGTTTCATTTGTATGTATGTGGAAACCTCACAATGTTTTCCCATGTCATGGCACTAGTTTGCATTCCCACTAACATTGTACAAGATTCCCTTTTCACATCCTGGCCAACACTTCTTTTTCATCTTTTTGACAATAAATAGCCATCCTGACAAATGTAACGTGATAGTTCCTTGTGGTTTTCATTCAAATTTTTCATGATGATTAGTGATGGTGAGCATTGTTTCATGCATTTGCTAGCCTTTTGCAGGTCTTCTTTTGAGAAATATCTACTCAGGGCCTTCCCCTGTTTCTCTCAGGACCATTTATTTTCTTGTTATTGAGTAGTTTGAATTGCTTGTGTATTTTGGAGATGGGTCTCTTATCTGACATAGGGCCTACAATTTTTTCTCCTGATCTGTGGTCTGTGTCATCACTCTGAGGTAAGTGAAATAAGCAGTCACAGAAAGACAGATATCCCATGACCCACTTATGGGTGGAGTTTACAAAATAGAACTCACGGAAGCGGAGAGCAGAACGGTGGTACCGGGGCTGGGAGCAGGGTGGGGCGAGGGTGTGCATCTCGGCGGGTGGGAGAAGGGGCAGTGTTGAATACAGGGCTTCCTGTTTCAGGGGGACGGGAGGTCAGGGGAGCTATGGCCCAGCAGGGCGCTCCAGCTGTTGCATTATATATTGCAAAGCTGCTGAGAGAGGTTTTCACCGCAAGCAAAGGATCACTAGTGAGGTGTTGAGTATGTTAATTAACCATTTTGTTCATTTCACAGTGCATCCATAAATAATCATCAATTAAACCTAAACATTAAATAAATAGAGAATTTGGAATTCTTGGGACCTGGGTTCAAGTCATCCTTTTTTTTTCCTTTTTAAGCTAATTTCTTGGCAGGTTACTTTGCTTTCCTGATCTTCAGGGTCCTCAGACCTAAAATGAGGATGGGATAGGAATAGTTCATAGATTCTGGCTGTCCAGCACACCCAGATCAATTAAATCAGAAGGTCCCTGGGTGAAGTGCAGGCTTTGATTCTGATACATGGCCATGTTCCAGGAGCCTGCAGTAGATGAGGTTCAAGGCCTTGATCTCCCATTGCAGGCTGCGTGCCCATCTCCTGGTCCCCAATCCCAGGCTCTGTCTTGTTAGCAGGCTCTGCTGGTGTCCTGAGGCCGACTCCACTCTGAGTGGGACACAAACCACAGCCACAAGCTTCCTGCCCCCTTTGATGTGCTAGGAATCTGCTGAGTCAGCTCCTCAGTGTGCAGTATCGATCAGAAAGGGGCTCCTCCTTGAGTCAGTGGGACGTCTAAGGGTTAGGCTTCAGGAATAGTAGGGTGAAGGTGAAAACGTGTAGGGACAAAAATGAGCGATGTGGGCTGGTTCTAGTAACTTCTTTCTCAGCATGGGATATGCCAAGAGTGGCAGGACGGACGGCCGTACTGAGACGAGGTTAGACCATACGCAGCTTCCCTCTTGCTCTCTGTGACAAAGCAAGCTGGCATGTGTGGTGTGCCCCAGAGATAGGCTTTTGTGGTAGGCACAAGGCAGGCCTCTTGGCAGGAGCCCATGAGAAACCCAGGAGCTCCGAGAAGAACGGAATCCTGCCAACGAGCTTGTGAGCAGGCTGGGAGGTGGGTCTTCCCGCAGCCCCCGTTTCAGACGAAAGGGCCCCTCCCAACACTGCGGCTGTGGCTTTGAGAAACCCGGAAGCACCTGCGAGTCCGAGTCCCAGAAACTGAAATAATGGCTTGCTATTTGGGCAATGATTTGTTACCGGGACAGCAGGTAACTAGCACAAGGGCTTACCTCCGTCGTGTCTCCCTGATGGCCGCGCAGCTCACCAAGAAGGTTCTGGGAATCCTGTCCAGTGACAGTGCAATGTGCCTTGGGAGGCTAAGGCGTTGCTGTTATAAAAAAGCAAACTTCGTATCTGGTTCCCGCAACTCCTGGCAGCTGTGCAGCCTCCCTCGTCTTGCTGTTCTTACCCAGAAAGCAGAGATGGATAGCCCTGTCTACCTTGAAAGACAGGAGGAGAGATAGAGCGGTTCTGACCAAGATAAGGTGCTCATTAGGTTGTTGATGCAAACAAGCAGCCGGTGTGGCAGGCAGGCAGGCGTCTAGGTGGTCTGCGAGACTCCCCCACCTGGCAAACACGCTTTCAGGATCTCCTATGAGAAACCACTCCCTAATTAGGAGCAACAGTTACGCATGAAATCACTTCATGCTAACATCAAAGGAGATTTTCCTAGGCCTGAATTAATCAAAGGGGCCTTTCAAAGTAGGTGAAGGCCGTGGGTGCTTGGCATGGTGGTTAAGCTGCTTGGGACGCCTGTGTTTTGCACTGGAGTGCCTGGGTCTTCTGCTTCTCCCCCGGTTCCAACTTTCTGGGAGGCAGCTGGTGATGGCTCAACTGCTTGGGTCCCTGCTATCCACTGGGGGAGACCGGGACTCAGTTCTTGGCTCCCAGTTCCCAGCTCTGGCTTGTCCAGACCTGGCTGTTTGCAGGCACTGGGGGAGTAAACCAGAGGATGAGAGCTTAGTCTCTGAAATCCCTAAAAAGCCATGGTGTTCTGCAGGTACACCTCTGCTCCCTGGAAAGAAGGCAAACCTCCACACTGTCAACTTGCTATGGGGACCACTCGGAAAGGAGCCGGAGGTGACTTTCAGGAGCTGAGTGGGCAATGAGGGGGAGTGGGAGGGAGAGAATGAACACGATTGGAACCTCAGTGGGAGGAAGGAGGAGGTGTGGAATCTCTGTATCTGATGAGCCCTGTCTCTGCTTTGCTTGTTTGAACTTCGCAGTTGGAAATGGCTGGCAGTGAGGCTGCTGAGGGCTCCGGAAAGGCCAAGTCAAAGGCTTGCCGTTCCTGGTGGGCTGCACCGAACCCTGAAATCCAGGCCAGATGGCAGGCCATGGATATGGTACAGCCCAGCCATCCCGGAGTAGCTCCCCACGGAGGTCCCTGAACCGGCAGGAAAAGTATCCAAAGACTTAAAGGTAAAGGGTGTTGCCCCTCGTCACTTGCAACTTGGAGAAGAATTGGAGTCTGGTCAAGGCCACTGTTGCCAGCCGTGGCGTCATCCAGGCCCCCACCACTTTCTGGGAAGAAAGAACAGAGGACTGAGGGAGCCTGGATTCATTATCTCGTGGCTCTATAAATAGCCGACAGCTGCCCAGAGAGCAGTGTCTGTGAAAAACACCTCCCTGCCTGTGGCTAATTCCATCTGAGCAAGGCCGAGGTTGAGTTCGCTTTCCAGACGACCAAATGTCTGCCATCAAACCTTCTCCAACTGTATTTCGATGTTACTTGGCTTCAGAGAAGCTGTGGGTTCTGATCGCTGTCTTAAACTTCGGATTTCTGTTGTGACGCGGAAGTTACAGCAACCAACATCTGGTGTTGCTCAGACGCTACTTCTACTCTTGTGGATAATCCCAACAAAGGTCATAGCCCAAACTGGAGACAGAAAGCAAACAGTGAGGAGTCCGCGCTGCCTCCCAAGGAGCTGAGATCTGCAGGGACGTCCATGTCCAGCTTCAGGGGAGAATCGGCCCAGGCCAGCACCTGAATTTTCCCCGGGGAGATTTGAGAGGAAGACCCATGTGGGCACTGGTTTGATTCCTGGCTGCTCTACTTCCAATCCAGATGCTAATGGCCTGGGAAGGCAGTGGAAGATGTCCCAAGTCCTTGGGCCCCTGCACCCGCGTGGGAGACTCGGTGGAATCACCTGGCCACTGGCTTCAGATTGGCTCAGCTCTGGCTGTTGCGGCCAGTTGGAGTTAAGCAGCAGGTGGAAGATGTTTCTCTTTTGTGATGGAATGAGAAGGCCATGCCAAGATGGCCACTGACTGGCAAGCAAGCATCAGTTACTCAGGAATGGCTTCAAAACCCACCTGGCAATGGAGCCTGCCTGGCAACAGGCTGTGATTGGTTAGGGCATAAACCGCCTCTTGACTGGATAGGCTGCCTTGCTATATAAGCTGCTGTACCAACTGAAATAAATGAGACTGTGGGCTGCTTGCCTCTAGTCCTCTAGACTCCCAGTCTGTGTGGTGACTCCACTCCTCTTGCCCCCACCGCACTCCTCCTCTCAGAACGAATCCACAGCAACACTCACTCACTCTCTCTGTTTCTCTCTGTCTCTATTTCTCCCTCTCTCTGCTTCTTTCTCTGTAACTCTGACACCACATGGGAGACCCAGAGGAAGCTCCTGATTTTGGATTGGCCTGGCCCCAGCCATTGCAGTCATCTGGGGAATGAACCAGCAGATGGAACACTTCTCTTTCCCTGTCTCTCCCTCTATCTTCAACTCTGCCTCTCAAATAAGGATTTTTAAAAATATTGTGTCTGTGTTGGTTTTATATTCTGCAACTTTGAAGAGTTCTTTCATCAGTTCTAATAGTCCCTGGGTGTTTCTTGCTTCCTATAAATAATCATGTTATCTGACTATGGATAATTAGAGCTTTGTGTATCTTTTCTTGTTTGTTTCCTAACAGGTCTGGCTAAAACTTTGAGATCTATGTTGAATAAAAGCAGAGAATCGACATCCTTTCATGGTTCCAGATCTTAGTGGAAATAATCCTGCTTTTCCTCCCATTCAATAGAATATGTTCTGGGTATTTGTTATATGTCACCTTCTGTGTTGAGGTATGTTCCTTATATACCTGTTTTTATAATGAAAAGAATGTTGTATTTTAACACATTCTTTCTCTGCATCTGAGATAATATGATTTGCTTCCCCCATTCTGCTGACATGATGCAAGATGATGTAAGATTTTATTCTAAACTTACCAGATACTAATCTATAGTTTTCTCTTAGGGCGATAGGCTTACTTGGTTTGCGAATTAAGATAATGCTGGTCTCAGAATGAGTTTAGAAAGATTCCTTTCAGTTGTTTGGAATAGTTTGAGAAATATTGCTGTCAGGTCTCTTTTAAAAAGTTTGGTAGAATTCAGCAATGAAGCCGTGTGATCTTAGCTTTTCTTCCTTGGAAGAGTCTTTATTACTGATTCAATCTCAGGCTTGGTTATTCATCTGCTAAGATTATCTGTGTCATCATGGTTAATTTTGGCAAACTCGAAGAAGCATTGTCTTTCTTTCCAATTTGTTGGCATACAGTTGGTCATAATTGTTCATAATGATTCTTTGTACTTCTGTGGCTAACAATTGTAAGGTGACTTTTATGATCTCAACTTTTAAGGATTTTTGAGTCTTGTGGTTTTTATTATTTTGGTTAGTGGTTTATAAATATTTTTTCCAAAACCCTCTTCATTTCATCCTTTGGTATCTTTTTGAAGCTTACTGTTTTTCTTATTTTCCTTCTGACTTTGGGTCTGCCTTGTTTTCGTTTTCCTAGGTTCTTGAGATGCATAGTTAGATTATTTATCTCAACATTTTTTGTGATGTCCATACTTGCTGCTATACACTTTCCTCTTAATAGTCTTTACTATATTCTATGAGTTTTGTAATGTCTTGTTTCCACTTTGATTAGTTGCAATGAATTTTTTCAATTTTCTTTGATTTGTTCTATAATCCACATGGCAGCAATGTGCTCAGTCTTCACACTTCGGAATAATGGAGTTTCTTTTGATAATTACCAGCTTTATTCCATTATGGTCAGATAAAATACATGACATAATTTCATTGTGTTTCCTGAGACTTGTTTTATGGCCTAGTATATGGCCTATCTTACAGAATGTTGCAAGAGAGCTGAAAAATGTGTGGGCTGGCGCCACGGCTCACTAGGCTAATCCTCTGCCTGCGGTGCCGGCACACCGGGTTCTAGTCTCAATCGGGGAGCCGGATTCTGTCCCGGTTGCCCCTCTTCCAGGCCAGATCTCTGCTATGGCCTGGGAGTGCAGTGGAGAATGGCCCAAGTGCTTGGGCCCTGCACCCGCATGGGAGACCAGGAGAAGCACCTGGCTCCTGGCTTGGGATCAGCGCGGTGCACCAGCAGCGGGGGCCATTGGGGGTGAACCAACAGCAAAGGAAGACCTTTCTCTCTGTCTGTCTCTCTCACTGTCCACTCTGCCTGTCAAAAAAAAAAAAAAGAGAGAGCTGAAGAATGTGTGTTGTGCAACTGTGAAATGCAAGGTTCCTTAGATGTCTTTAGATCTGTGGGGTCCATAGCATGCATTATTCTGTTTGTTTGTAGATAATTTTGTTTTGCTAAGATTGACTTAGTTGAAAAGCAGTGGGACAGACCTTCCATCAGGTGTTTCAGTCCCCAGATGCCACAGCCAGTTCTGTGCCAGGCCAAAGCCAGGAGCCAGGAATGCCACCCGGATCACGCACATAGGCAGCAGGGCCCACACACTTGGGGCATCTGCTGCTGCCTTCTTGGGCGTATTAGCAGGAAAATGTATTGGAGCTGGGACTCAATCTTGACTCTGATGTGGGATTAAGGAGCATTTAACCCAGGGCACATGGATGGTGCGCAGTCTTCATCTTTTAGTTGGGGACTTTAGTCCTTTACATTCAAGGTTGATTGTTAGCTAACAGTTTCCCTCTACCATTTTTGCTTTAACATTCCTACTCTTTGTTTCGAGTACCCTTCATTCTGTACTAGTAGGTGCCCTACTTCCTTTAATGATACTGCTCTGTTTTCTATCCCTGAGTGTGATATACCCTTAAATGTAAGGCTAGCTAGGTGGTTATATTCTTTTAAATCTGCTTTTCTTGAAGGGTCTTTACTCAGGCAAGCTTAGTAAATGAAGGCGAAATAAACACTTTTTAAAGTTTTTTTTTTTCCCTTGGCCTGTAAGATTTCTGTTAACCTTACTACTGTGGTCAGTGCACCAGGAGTTCATTTAAAAGTGACCTGGCTCTTCCAGAAGTAAAGCAGAGAACTCTAAAACTTGTAGGTTTGACATTTACATCTAGTGATGAGGTTCTTATGTGTGTTGGGTTCTGTGAACTTCCTGTGTATGGATGTTCATATCTTTACTCAAATTGGAGAAGTTTTCTAGTATTATTCCATTGAAAAAGTTTCCTACACTATTGCCCCTGCGATTCCTTTAGGAATATCCAAGGCTGAAGTACAAGATCATTTGATGGTATCTAAAAGATCCCAATCACTGTTTCTCTTGTAAGTGTTTTTGTTTATTTTGTTGTCTGACATATTTCAAAAGACGTGTATTCAGCATCAGATAAGGCTTTTAAAGATTTATTTGAAAGGCAGAGTTAGAGAGAGACAGGTGGCCAGGATATCCAAAATACCATGTCAACATGTAATATTTAACACTAGTAATGACATCTTTAATTTTCTTTTTTTTTTTTTAAAGATTTATTTATTTGAAAGAGTTACACTGAGAAAAGAAGAGGCAGAGAAAGAAATGTCTTCCATGCGCTGGTTCACTCCCCAGTTGGCCGCAAAGGCCGGAGCTGTGCCGATCCAACGCCAGGAACCAGGAGCTTCTTCAGGGTCTCCCATGTGGGTGCAGGGGCCCAAAGACTTGGGCCATCTTCTACTGCTTTCCCAGACCATAGCAGAGAGCTGGATCAGAAGTGGAGCAGCTAACTAGAACCAGTGCCCATATAGGATGCTGGCACTGGAGGTGGCGGCTTTACCCACTATGCCACGGCGCGGGCCCCAGAATTCTTGATTTCAATATTTGATTCTCTTTAAATACCTGTCTCCCTGCTGAAATTCATTTCATGTACTCATTTCCTATTTCATTGTATCTGCGTCCTCTCATATTTGTTTGAGTGACCTTATAATCATTCTTTGTCAGGCATTTTTATTGATCTCTTGTTCTTTGATATTGATGTATTATTGTGTTGCTTTGGGGTATTGTATTGCTTATTCAAATTAGACTTTTAAGATTTATTTTCAGTTGAGTTGAAGAGGTAGCCGAGAGAGGGAGAGAGAAGGAGGGGTGGGGGGAGAGGGAAGTAGGGAGAGAGATTCTATATGCTGGTACCAAATCACCAGGGCTATGCCAGGCCAGAGCCAGGAGCTTCCTCGCGGTGTCTGACATGGGTGCAGGGCCCAATCACTTGGGCCATCCTCTGTTGCTTCTCCAGACACATTACCAGGGAGTTGCCAGGACTTGAACCGGTAGTCATTTGGGATGCTGGTAGGTGGGAGATTTACCTGCTGTGCCACAGTGCCTGCCATATATTTCATATGCTTTTATGTTGCCTTTGTACATCTGGATGATAAGTTGTCTTAAAGCCTTTTAGAGTGTTTTTAAAATATTAAATTATTTTGAAAGAGTTAGAGGGGGAGAGAGCTTTTTGTGGTATACTCTTCACATGGCCTCAGTGGCTGGATTTAAGCAAGACGCAAGTCAGTATCCTGGAACTCGATCCAGTTCTCACACATAGGTGGCTGGGGTCCAAGCATTTGGTTCATCTTTGGCTTTTCCAAGTGCCTTAGGAAGCTGGTTTGGAAGTGGAGCTGTCAGGACTTAAAGCAGTACTCCTATGGGATGCTGGTGTTGTAGGTGGTAGCTTAACCCACTGTGCCACAATGCTGGACCCTAGAGGCTATTTTTTTGACTGAAGGATTTTCAGTGTTGGGCATTGGTTAGATTACTTTGGCTTTAGTTTCACTTCCACTTTATAGTACATTCTCCTTATGCCTTTGCGATTCAGTTGATGGCAGCAGAAGAGAGATTTGGTGTTCCTGTGTCTGTGTGCTCAATGAGATCCCTGTTACATGGGTTTCTAGCTGTCTTAGCAGAGAGAAGGGTGTGAGGAGCTTCTGAAGTTTTGGGCTCAGACCCTGCTGGTGCTGGGCTGCACCTGTCACACAGACTCCAATCAAGAGCTGGGGTTTTGAGTTCAGTGTGATACTGGCAGGCAGTTAGCTAGGGAGTGGTAAGGGACAAAGGACTGTCAATACCCAAGTTGGCCCTACCACTCCAATCCCGTCACATTCTGTGCTGCAGGAATGTGGCTGCAGATTTGACACACCCAGTCCTGCTCATGCACTGGTCATCATGACACCTTCCTGTAGTCAACCACATGTGCTGCAACCCCACCCAAACCCGGCCCCCAGGAACCACCGGTTAGCCTACGAAAAGGACAACTCCAGCCTGGGTGGGGGCATTCTCTTTCATGAGACTGGTGCTCATCTGCATATGTACTGTCTCTTTGCTTTTAATAAACCCTTTTAATAAACCTCTATGTCTCCTGATTGTATGCTTGCCTGTGGGAAGACAAGAATGTGGACTAAGTAGAGCCAGGGCTCCATCCCCACAACATAATCTGGAGTGCAATGGCCTCACAGACCCCAAGCCATGGGCCAGCTCCAGAACTCCAAGAACAGCACTACTACTGGGGAGAGGAGGCATGTCCTACCGTTGTTGTCAGAGTGGCTGGATCTGAGAGTTACAGTAGAAGCTGTCTTGGACCACTGTCCCTGTGCAGCCTGCTGGGATGGGTTCTGTGCATACACCCCAGATGAGAACCAACAATTGAGCATCAGGTTCTCTGGGAAGGGCTGGAGCCCTTAGCCTCCTGCCGAGACCAGGCACAGCATAGAAACTCGGGGCCAGAGACCTCACCAAGCAGGGGCAATGTGCCGCTTTAGGAGGGGCGTGGAGAGTCCAATACCAAGTCCTAGCAAAAAAGGGTTTTGCTGGTCCAGGTGGGACATGGACAGGCCTAAGCCAAAGGTCCCAGGGAGTGTATTTACTGGGGCCAGAAACCTCTAGCAATTGTTTAAGGGAGTGGCAGGAGTGCAGAGTGATAGCCAACGGGGGATGGTGCAGTATCTCTGGCTATTATCAGTGGGAAGAGCTGTAGCTGACTGGTGGGGAGCTGAGTCTGCTAGCCCTTCTGTGAGCCAGTGGGAGCAGGCTTTTCCATGCACAGGGCATAGTCCCAGGGATCAACACCTTGCCAGATGGTTTGCTCATCTGGAGTATGGGCAGAAGCCCCATCACACACTCAGACTCCACTATGGTAAGCCTTCCATACATGAGCATGGCTTGCTATATCTGTATTGAAAGAGGTCAGAGGCATGGAACCCTGAGTTCTAGTGTGGAGATTCTGGCTGTAACTGGTGATGTCTCAAGTGGGTCAGATGGAAGAAGCAATGGGGAAGAGCCTGATATCCAGATCTGAGGGGGGTCAGGGCCTCGTGTTCCCAGAGTAATAGGGGCTCGCTATCCAAGTTGCCGGCTGAGTTGCAGAGTACCGTGTGGGCTACAGTGCTGGGGTCACCCTTGCTCTATTAGGCTCTGAACCTGTGGGGCTCAGTCTGCCTTGCTAGCTTGGAGGAATGCTGCTCTTGGGTGTCCTAGAAAGAAATAAGGCAAAGGTTTCTGTCTTCTAGAACAGTAAGGCTTGCGAAGGTGATGCCTCTCTGAAGATGGCACCACACTGCTGCAGCCCATGGTTTGGGAAGGGGACAGCAGGAGGCCCTTCTCGGAAGTGCAAGGGTCACGCGTTTGCCAGGGAGCTCTCCTTATTGAGCTGCTGTTCTGCGTGGCTGGATTCCCTCTGTGGGAGGATTGCCCATGCAAGGGGTTCCTGTGGAAGACCTCTGGAGCTCTCTCATTGACCCTTTGCCAGCATAAGGGGGTTCCCATGGCCGGGGAAACCACAGAGATGGATTTTTTTTTTTTTTGCATTTCTGGTTTTTTTTTTCAGCCCCTCTATATGAAGGAGAAGATGCCTCTGGCTTATTTCACTTGACAGGATGTCCTCTAGTTCCATCCATTTTGCTGCTAATGACAGTTCTAATCTTGTGTATATATCCTTATCCATTCACCTGATGATAGGCACCTTGGTTGATTCCATGTCTTGGCTCTTGTGAACAGTGCTTTGATAAACGTGATAGGGCAGGCATCTCTTTAATACAATGATTTCATGTCTCTTGGCTGTGTATCCTGTGATGGGATGATTGGATCATATGGCTTTTCTATTTCTAATTTTTTTAATGAGATCTACTTTCTGTTTTCCATAGTGGCTATACTAATTTACATTCCTACAGTGTATAAGAATTTCCCTTTCTCTTCATGCTTACCAGAATTTGTACATTTTAAAGTTTGTTTTTAAAAATTTTGATCAACATAAGGAGAACAGATCTCATGTATTCCACCAGTACAACTCTTGAAAGAAAACAACAGAGCCCTCCCTGCTTCTCACTCACCACTCCACCCTCCTTTTATATAAATGCACAATCCCAATCCATTCTGTAACAACAGGTTTAATGCACCACTAACTGTAGTATTCAGTAAGCAAAAAATATAAATTTCACAATTCCACAGGAGTACGAACAAGGGCTAAAATAATGATCAAATCCCAAGATACCTGTTTTGTTCCTATGCATTTATTTGTATCTTACATTGTCTACTACATATCATAAAACATAATCAACTTTTTGGAACTGGATTGTTTCACTGAGAATAATGATTCCAGTCACACTGATTTTGTTGCAAATGACAGAATTTCATTCTTGTTAAAGTCTGAGTAGTATGCCATAGTGTATCAATACTACATTTTCTTGATCTAGTCATCAGATGATGGGCATCTGGGTTGATTCTATATCTTAGCAATTGTGAATTGAGGTACAACAAATAGGGGGGCATGAATAACTGTCAGAGGCTGATTTCATTTCCCTTGGGTAAATTCCAGGAGTGAGATGGCTGGGTCCTACAGTAGACCTATTTTCAGATTTCTGAGGAATTTCCATACTGCCTTCCATAACAGTTGTACTATACATTTCCACCACCCTTGTATTAGGTTCCCCGACATCCTTGCCAGAATTCATTGTTTTTTGATTTTTGGATGGTGGCCATTCTCTTGGGGCTGAGGTGAAACTTCATTGTGGTTTTTATTTGCCTTTCCCTGATGGCTTATGATCTGAGCATTTTTTCATGTGTCTGTTGGCCCTTTGTATTTCATACTTTGAAAAAGGCATGTTCATGTCCTTTGCTCATTTCTTAACTGAGCTGTTGGTTTTGTTATTGTGGAGCTTCTTAACATCTTACCAGTTGCATAATTGGCAAAGATATTTGTTGGTTGCCTCATTCATCAAAATTAGTTGAATTGGTTGTAGACATGTGGATTAATTTCTGGGGCTTCTATTCTGTTCTTTTGGTCTACATGTCTCTTTTTCTGCCATACCAGGCTGTTTTTTGTTATAACTGCCCTGTAGTATGTTTTGAAATCTGGTATTGTGATGCCTTTGGCTTTGTTTTAGATATCTAAGAATGTCTCTTTTCCATATGAATTTTGGCATTTTTGTTGTTGTTGATTGGGATCTGTAAGTTGCTCTGAGTAGTATGGACATTTTGCTGATATTCTTGCAATCCATGAACATGGAAGACACTTGCAATATTTGGTGTTGTCTTCTATTTCTTTAATGTTTTGTAATTCTATTGTAGAGATCTTTCACATCCTTGGTTAAATTTATTCCAAGGTATTTAAAGTGATACTGATCTTAAAAGATCTTTCTCAGTCATAGCATTGTTTGTTTATATAGTGGTAATTTATTTTTTTGGTAAAATTACAGGATATACAATCAACAAACTTAGATATTCGAATGGTTATTTAGGAGAGTTTTTTTGTTCTCATATACAGGATAATGACATTTGTGAACAGGCATAAATTCACTTCTTCCTTTCCAGTTTGTACCCATTTGGTTTCATTTTCTTGCATAATGGCTCTGATTAAAACTTACAGGTATGTATTGAATATCAGTGGTGAAAGTAGGCATCCTTGTCTGGTTCCAGATGTTAGTAGGAACACTGCCAACTTTTCCCCATGCAATGTGATGCTGGCTGTGGGTTTGTCATATATTGCCTTCATTGTGTTGAGGAATGGTCCTTCTATACCCCAGATCCTTATGGTTTTTATCATGAAAAGGTGTTGTATTTTATCAAATGCTTTCTCTGTGTCTGTTGAAATAAGCATATTATTTTGTTCCCTAGAAAACTTTCATTTAAGGAATATAAACTTCATACATTACTTAATTACAACTTTAGAAACAAGGTGATTCTTCCCACTATACCTGTCCTCCCACCCACTCTACCATACCTCTTCGTCCTCCCTCGCCTATTCTCATTCTTAGTTTTCACTAAGATCAATTAACTTCATACACATATGATTATCTCTGTTAAATAAAGAGTTCAACAAATAGTATGGAGGAAGAAAACTATTCTTCAACAGTCAATACAAGGGCTGTTCAAAGGCATCACATCTCAAAGTGTCAATTGCACTTTGATAGATTACCTTTTAGGTGCTCTATTAGTTAGCACAGGTAAGGGAGAATACACAGTATATGTCCTTCTGGAACTGGATTATTTCACTAAGTATAATGTTTTCCAGCTACATCTATTTTGTTGTAAATGACTGGATTTCATTTTTTTAACCACTGTATAGAATTCAGTGGTGTACATATCCCATAATTTCTTTATGTACTCTTCAGTTGATGGCATTTGGGTTGATTCCATATCTTAGCTATTGTGAATTGAGCTGCATTAAACTTGAAGGTGCAGATGGCTCGTTTGTTTACTGATTTCATTCCCTTGGGTAAATTCCCAGGACTGGAATGGCTGGGTCATATCATAGGTCTATATTTAGATTTCTGAGGCATCTCCATACTGTCTTCCATAGTGGCTTTACCAGTTTACAATCCCACCAACAGTGCATTAGTGCACCTTTTCCCCCACATTCTCATCAGCATTTGTTGTCTGTTGATGGGCCAAGATGAAACTTCATTGTGGTTTTGATTTGCATTTCCCTGATGGCTAGTGATCCTGAGCAGTTTTTATGTGTCTATTGTCCATTTGGATTTTCTATTTTGAAGAATGCCTGTTAAAGTCCTTTGTCCATTTCTTAATTGGGTTGATTGTTTTGTTGTTCTGAGTTTCTTGATATCTTTATTTATTCTGGATATTAATCCTTGAACAGTTGCATAGTTTGCAAATAGTGACTCCCATTCTGTCAGTTACCTCATCACTTTGCTGAGTGTTTATTTTGCAGTGCAGAAGCTTCTCAATTTGACATAATCCCATTTGTCAATTTTGGCTTCGTGCCTTTGGGGATTTTTCTAAGAACTCTTTCCCTATGCCAATGTCTTGCAAGGTTTTCCCAATGTTCTCTAATAATTTGATGGTATCAAGTCATAGATTTAGGTCTTTAATCCATGTTGAGTGGATTTCTGGGTAAGGTATAAGGTAGGGGTCTTGCTTCTTGTTTCTGAATGTGGAAATCCAGTTTTCCCAGCACCATTTGTTGAAGAGACTGTCCTTGCTCTAGTGATTGAATTTTAGCTCCTTTGTCAAAGATAAGTTGGCTGTAGATGAATGGATTGATTTCTGGCCTTTCTATTTATTTTATAAATTATTATTTTTAAAAGACTTATTTATTTGAAAGGCAGAGTTAGACAGAGACAGAGACAGAGAGTAAAAGAGAGACAGAGAGAGGTTTTTCATTCACCGATTCACTTCCCTAGATGGCTGCAATGGCTGGAGCTGCATCAATCCAAAGCCAGGAGCCAGGAGCTTCCTCTGGCTCTCCCATGTGGGTGCAGGTGCTCAAGCATTTGGTCCATCTTTGACTGCTTTCCCAGGCCATAGTAGAGAGCTACATCAGAAGTGAAGCAGCAGGAGCTGAACTGGCACCCAAATGGGATGCTAGCACTGCAGCGGTGGCTTTACCTGCTATGTCACAGTGCCAGCTCCTGGCCTTGCTATTCTGTCCCATTGTTCTATCCATCTGTTTTTGTACCAGTACCAGGCTTTTTTGGTTTGGATTATAACTGTCCTGTAGTATGTCTTGAAATCTGGTATTGTGATGCTTGTGGCTTTGTTTTTTTGCTATATAAGATTGATTTAGTTATTTGGGGTCTCCTTTGTTTGCATATAAATTTCACCACCATTTTGTCTACATCTGAGAAGAATGTCCTTGGTATTTTTGATTGGTATCACATTGAATCTATAAATTGTTCTCAGTAGTATGGACATTTTGATGATGTTGATTTTCCCAATCCATGAACATGGAAGATTTTTCCATGTTTTCATATCTGCTTCTATTTGTTTACTTAATGTTTAGTAATTCTCATTGTAGAGATCTTTGACATCCTAGGTTAAATTTATTCCAAGGTATTTGGTTTTCTTGGTAGACATTGTGAATGGATTGATCTTGGAAACTCACTCTCAGCCTTGGCATTGTCTGTGTATACAAAGGCTGTTGATTTTTATGTACTGATTATATCCTGTACTTTACCAAACTTTTCCATGAGTTCCAATAGTCTCTTAGTTGAGTTTTTTTTGGATCCTGTATATAGAGAATCATGTCATCTGTAAATAGGGATAGTTCGACTTCCTCCTTCCTAATTTATATCCCTTTGACTTCTTTTTCTTGCCTAATGGCTCTGGCTAAAACTTCCAAAACTTTTGAATAGTGAGGTGGGCATCCCTGTCTGATACTGGATCTTAGTGGGAATGCCTGCAGTTGATTTGTGAATGTTGTACCATCCCTGCATACCAGGGCTAAATCCCGCTTAGTCTGGGTGCTTGATCTTTCTGATGTGCTGTTGGATTCAATTGGCCAGAATTTTATTCAGGGTTTTTGCATCCATGTTCATCAGGGAAATTGGTCTTTAGTTCCCTTTGTTGCATCTTCGCCAAATTTTGGAATTAAAAGCAATGCTGCCTTCATAGAATTTGGGAGGATTCCCTTTTAATTGTTTTTGAATAACTTGAGAAAAATTGGAGTTAGTTCTTATTTAAATGTGTGGTAGATTTTGGCAATGAAGCCATCCATCCTGGGCTTTTCTTTGTTATGGTTCTGTTGAGGTTTTCTTTGTCTTCATGGCTCAATTTATGTACATGTCCAGGAATTTATCCATTTTTGCTAGGTTTCCTAGTTTGTTGGCATACCACTCTTTATAGTAATCTCTGATGATTCTTTTTATTTCTGTGGTGTGATTTCCTTTTTCAACTCTAATTTTACTGATTTGGGTCTTCTCTCTCCTTTTATTCGTTAGTTGGGCCAATGCTGTGTCATTTTGTTTTTTCAAAAAACCAGCTCTTCGTTTTGCTGATGTTTTTATATTTTTTGTTTTAATTTTGTTTATTCTCTTATTTTAATTATTTCTTTTCTCCTACTAGTTTTGAGTTTGGTTTGCTATTATTTTTCTAGATCCTTGAGATGCACTGATAGCTCATTTATAGGGTACTTTCCAATTTCTTGATGTAGGCTCCAATTGCTATAAACTTTCTTCTTAACACTGTTTAGGCTGTATCCCCTAAGTTTTGATATGTTGTGTTGTCATCTTCATTTGTTTCCAGAAATTTGATATTATCTCTTGATTTCTGCTGTGATGCACTTCTCACTCAGGAGTATGTGGTTCAGTCTCTGTGTTTCCATTTGTTCTAGAGATTCTTGAGTCACTGATTTCCAGCTTCATTGCATTGTCATCTGAGAAGATGCATGGTATGATTTTGATTTTTTTTAATTTGCTGAGACTTGATTTATGGCCTAGTGTGTTGTCAATCCTAGAGAAATATCCATGCACTGGTGATAAGAATGTGTATTCTACAACTGTAGGATGAAAAGTTCTGAAGATACCTGTTAGGACCATTTGGTCTATAGTGTCAATTAACTCTGCTGTTTCCTTGGTGAATTTCTTTGATGTGTCCATTGCTGAAAGTGGGGTATTGAAACTCCCCATTACTTTTGGAGTGTATGTCTCCCTTTATATCTCTTAATGTTTCTTTTAAATAGCCAGGTACCGTATTAGATGCATGGATGTTTATAATAGTCATATGTTCCTGTTGAATTGATCCCTTAATCATTACATAGGGCCCTTCTTTGTTTCTCTTAACAGTTTTTGTGTTAAAGTCTATTCTGTCTGATATTAGGATGGCTACACCAGCTCTTTTTTGGTTTCTGTTGGTTTGCAATATCTTTGACCATCCTTTCACTTTCAGTTTGCATGCATCTTTGTTGATGTGTTCCTTTATGCAGCAAATAGATGGGTTTTGTTTTTTAATCCATTCAGCCAGTCTGTGTCTTTTAACTGGAGAATTGAGACCGTTTACATTCAAGGTGACTATTGATAAGTAACAACTTTTGCAGGGCTGGTCTGGCGGTGACAGTTTGTCTAAGTTTCTGGCCATATCTATTAGGCGTTCTATGTGCTTCCTGTACTAGGATGTCTCTTTGTTTCTCCAACTTAGAGAAGTTTTCTGTTACAATGTCACTAAAAATGCCGTTTAGTCCTTTCTCTCTTTCTATGCCTTCAGGAAGTCCTAGAACCTGTATGTTGGGTCATTTGATAGTATCCTGTAGATTATCAACAGTGTTCTTGAGTTCTCTAATTTCTCTTCTTGTGTTTGGTCAGAGTATTTAATTTCCTGTACTTTGTCTTCTAAGTCAGACATTTTCTTCTGCTTCACCAATTTTTTTTTAAGGCTTTCCACTATATTTTTATATTTTTATTTTATTTTTTTTGCTAGGCAGAGTTAGACAGTGAGAGAGAGACAGAGAAAAAGGTCTTCCTTTTCCGTTGATTCACCCCCCAAATGGCCACTATGGCTGGCGCTGCACCGATCCAAAGTCGGTAGCCAGGTGCTTCCTCCTGGTCTCCCATGAGGGTGCAGGGCCCAAGGACCTGGTCCATCCTCCACTGCCTTCCCAGGCCACAGCAGAGAGCTGGACTGGAAGAGGAGCAACTGGAACTATTACCTGGCACCCCAACCGGGACTAGAACCCGGGGTGCCAGTGCCCCAGGTGGAGGATTAGCCAAGTGAGCCGCAGCGCTGGCCACTTTCCACTATATTTTTTATTTGTTCTACTGATTTCTTCATTTCATTTTGATTTCTCTTTAAGATCTCAATTTTGTGGGAGAAACTTTGTCATGTGAGGATTTTTAGTAGTTTGTGCATTTGCTTTTGATTACTTTTTTTTTTGCAGGCAGAGTGGACAGTGAGAGAGAGAGAGAGACAGAGAGAAAGGTATTCCTTTTGCCGTTGGTTCACCCTCCAATGGCCGCCGCGGCTGGCGCGCTGCAGCCGGCACACCGCACTGATCCGATGGCAGGAGCCAGGTACTTCTCCTGGTCTCCCATGGGGTGCAGGGCCCAAGCACTTGGGCCATCCTCCACTGCACTCCCGGGCCACAGCAGAGAGCTGGCCTGGAAGAGGGGCAACCGGGACAGAATTCGGCGCCCCAACCGGAACTAGAACCTGGTGTGCCGGTGCCGCAAGGCGGAGGATTAGCCTAGTGAGCTGCGGCGCCGACCTTGATTACTTCTATGTAATCTTACGATCAGTTTTTTTTTTTTTTTGAATTACATTTCTTCCATTCCATTATCTAAACAATCTGTTATTGAAGTCTTGTGTTCTTTTAGGGTTGCCATGTTTTCTTCCTTATACTTGGTCTTGAATTTGTGCATTTGCTATTTGGCATCTGTAAAGATATTCACTGGTTTCTTCTTCTTTTTTTTTTGTTTTTGTTTTTGTTTGTTTTTGCTGTGGTGGCTTTTACCTTTGTACTCTGCTTCTGTAGATAAGTGGAGTGTGTGCTTTCAGTGAAAATCAAGAGACATGCAGTGAGTGTAGCTAGGGAGCCCTGTTCATTTCTCCAGGGTGACTGCCATGTCATAGGAGATACACCTAGGTTTGGCATGGTAAATCTCCTCTTTTTTTTTTTACCAGAAGGAAGTTTTTTTTTTTTCCTGCTCAGCTAAGCTTCTCTCCTCAAAGTAGACCGGTGCCTGAGCACTAGCCCCAGTGGAGATAATACTCATCTGCTCTTTCCCAAAGACCACACAGAGGATCTGTATAGTCCTCAGTCTAAGTTCAGATTCCCCAGCAACGTCCCTCACCAGGTAACCAGGGGACCCTGATCATGTGGATCCTCTCACACTGCCCAGAGTCCCAGCCACAGCATGAGTCCTCCCACACAGCCTCATTTTTGGAACAGTCCTGGCATACAAGCTTCCCACAGTCATGAGCATCCAGCCTCCTGTTAGTTCTCTCCACCAGAGTCAGGAGTTTCCACTTGGCTGGTTGCTGGGAACTGACATGAGCTGGCAGAGCTGCTACATATGTCCAAGATGGCGCCTGCACTAATGGCTTGTTACAGGACACCATTGTAAGGTGATCAGGGAGAGATAAAGGTGTTCATCTTTTTGTTGTTGTTGTTCTTGTTGTTTTGGTTTCTCTCTCTCTCTCTTCCCCCCCCCCCCCTCTAGTTTGGCAGATACACTATCCCCCACAGGGCTCCACTTTGAGTTGCCTCTAGGTTCTTGGTTCTTTATTGCCAGTGGCTTGGGCTGCTGTGGTCTGATCTCGCCTCACTCTCCCACACTGGTGCATAGGCTCTTGTCCGCTGGAGTTCTGAGTTGTGGGCATCCATGCCCTCCACTTAAGTCCACTGCGTCCCTCTAATTTGTGTAGAGTTTTCTCTGCCATTTTCTCCCTAACTCTTCTCTTAGACTGCACTCTATCCACGTTTTTTAAACTATGTTCTTGTAGACTAGATCAGTAAGTTCCCTCTCTACTCTGCCATAGGCTTGCTTTCTTGATTTCACAGTGAGATCTTAATTGTATATGAAAACACTTTTGTCTTTTGTATGTTGTCGTTGTTTTTTTTTAATATACTGTGACTTTGCTGAAGGCTTTCAGTCCCAACAGCTTTTAGGTGGAATAGTGTAGGTTTTTCCATGTACAGCATTGTGTCATCTGCAAATATGGACATTTTGATTTCTTCCTTTATAATTTCTATGCCATTTCTTTCCTTAATTGCTATTGCCAATACTTTCAATACTATATTGAGTAAGAGTGGTAAAAGTGGACATCCGTGTCCTGTTCCAGATCTGAGAAGAAATTTTTCAGCGTTTCCCTACTCAGTATGATATTGGCTGTTTGTTGTATACAGCCTTTATATATTTGAGATATGCTTCTAGTGAATTCTTGAAGTTCTTTTTATCATAAAGTGATGTCAAATGCTATCAAATACTTTGTCGGCATCTATTAAGATCATATGGTTTTGGTTCTTCATCCTGTTGTGATTTATGATGCTTATTGATTTGCAAATGTTGAACCACCCTTGCATCTCTGAGATAAATCTCTTTTGATCATGATGTATGATCTTTTGAATGCAGTGTTGGAATCAGTTTGCTAATACTTTTGAGAATTTTTTGCATGTGTGTTCATCAAGAATATTGGTCTGCAGTTTTCTTCTTGTTTTGTATCTTTGGTTTTGACATCAAACTAAGGATGATCTCATAAAGAATTTGGCAGAGTTTCATTGTGTTCAGTGTTTTGCAGTATTTTGAAAAGTATTGAATTTTGTTCCTATTAAAAGGCTTTGTAGAACTCAGTTATAAAGCCATTGAGTCTTGGATTATTCTTTAAGGAAATACTTGTAACTACTTCTTCAATCACGTAAGTCATTATGAGTCTATTTAGATGTTCTCTCTAGCCTTGATTTAATCTAGGTAGGTCATATGTATCCAGAAATTTATAAATTTCTTTGAGGTTTCCATTTTTTAGTACATAGTTTTCATAGCAGGTCTTTAAAAAAAGATTTATTTATTAACTTGAGAGGCATAGTCACAGAGAGTCACTAGTTCACTCTGCACATGGCTGCAGTGGTGGGAGCTGAGCCCATCCAAAGCCAAGAGCCCTCCTACATAGGTGCAGGGGCTCAAGTACTTGGCCATCTTCTACTGCTTTCCCAGGCTATCAGGAGGGAGCTGGATCAGAAATGGAGCAGCCAGGACTCAAACAGATGCCCATATGGGATGCCAGTGCCACAGGCAGATGCTTAAACTGCTATGCCACAGTGCCAGCCCCACAGTAGTTTTTTTTTTAAGATTCATTTTATTTATTTGAAAGGCAGAGTTAGAGGAGAGGGAGAGAGGAAATAAGGGAGAGAGAGATATATCTTCTATCTGCTGGTTCACTCCCCAAATGGCTGCAACAACAGGGGATGGGCCAGACCAAAGCAAGGAGCCAGGATCTTCATCTGGATCTGCCACTTATGTGCAGGGGCCCTCTTGGGCCATCTTCCACTGCTTTTCCAAGCACAATAGCAGGGAGCTGGATAGGAAGTGCAGCAGCCAAACTCAGACCAGCACCCATTTATGAGATGAGAGTGAGTGTTGCAGGAGGTGGCTTAACCTATTATGTCACATTGCTTACACCCATAATGGTTTCTTCTGATCTTTTGTATTTCTGTGGTTTGCTTGTAATGTCTCCTTTATCACTTCTCATTTTGAGTTTTTCTTGTTTTCCTAGTCTTGTTAAAGGTGTGTCTATTTCCTTTAACTTTTCCAAAAAAAAAAAAAAAGTTTCCTGTTGATCTTTACCATCTTGTAATTTAATTTTCATGTATTTCTGGTATTCTTATTTCTAAACTCCTGATTCTGGGTTTGCTTTGTTATGTTTCTAACTCCTTAAGATATACAATTTTGTGTGAAAAATTCTATTACAATATATACTTTCATTGCTGGAAATTTCCCTCATACTACTGTTTTTGCTGTATTCCACAGGTTTTTATATGCTGTTTTAATTCTTGTTTCAAGAAATTTTCTGATTTCCTTGTTAATTCCTTCAATATTCCATTTGTTATTCAGCAGCATGTTTAATTCCCATGTCTTTATAAATTTTCTATTCTAATTATTTTTAGTTTTAGTCCCTTGCGGTCTGAGGAAATATGATTTCAATATTTTTCAATTTACTGAGACTTGATTTGCAGACTAATATGGTCTGTGCTAAAAAACACTTGTACACTACTACGAAGTAGTTTCGTAGTGGAGTGAAACGTTCTGTAAATGTCTTTAGTCCTTTTGCTCTCTATGCTTCAACTCTGATAGACCTTTGTTGACTTTTTATCTGGATGGTCTTCTCACAATGACTTTGGGGATATTGAAGATTCTCGTTATTGTATTGAAAGTTATCTCTTGGGCCGGTGCCATGACTAACTTGGTTAATCCTCTGCCTGCAGCGCTGGCAACCCATATGGATGCCGGGTTCTAGTCCTGATTGCTCCTCTTCCAGTCCAGCTCTCTGTTATGGCCTGGGAAGGCAGTGGAGGATGGCCCAAGTGCTTGGGCCCCTGCATCCGCATGGGAGACCAGGAAGAAGCACCTGGCTCCTGGCTTCGGATTGGCACAGTGCCGGCCATAGCGACCATCTGGGAAATGAGCCAACAGAAGGAAGACCTTTATCTCTGTCTATAACTCTACCTATCAAATAATAAAAAAAAAAGTTATCTCTCTCTTAGGTTTAATATCTGCTTTCAGTTGGTGATCTTGGGTGTAAAATACCTTCTTGCTTAAGTGGTCCTCTTCACCAATATACAATATCTTTGTCTTTTTCTCAGTTTAACGTATGTTTTGTTTGTGAGCTTAGCTATTCCAGCTCAGTTTTTGGTTTCTAATTGTAGGGCACCTTTTCTCAACCCTTCATGTTCTGTCTATAGGATTGGTTACCTGCAAAGTGAGTTTCTATGGTCAGTACATACTTGTGCCTTGTTTTGTATCCATTCAACCAATCTGTATCTTCTAGCTGGGGAATATAATATGTTTACAGTCAAGGTTAATATTAATAACTAACATGTTACTTTATTGATTGGCTCCTGATTGATAAAGCTCTTGCGTGAATTGATGTGTGTTCATGATAAGTACTCATAAAGTAGGACTTGTTTCAGGATCTCTGGTAAGGCTGATCTGAGGGTGCTGAATTCTTTGTTTTTGCTGGTATGAGCAATACTTCATTTCTCCTGCCCTTCCAAAGGACACTGGGTAGGATCTTCTCAGTCGGAAGTGTTTGTCTCTCAAGACCTTGCGTGTGTCCTCCAATTCCCTCCTGGCCTAGAGGTGAGGTTTCTGCCGGGCAGTCTGCTGTTGTCCAGTGGGTTTTCCATTGTGTGTAACTTGCTGCTTGGTGCTCAGTATCTTCGGGATTCTGTGTCCATCACTCTTGACGACTGGACTGTTAAATAAATGCCTTGGAGAAGGTTCTTTGTGTTGCTGTTCAGTCTGGTTGGAGTTCTATGAACTTTGTATATCTAGATGTCGACTTGTCTTCAAAGACTTGGGAACTTTGCAGCTGCTCTGTTTAGTAGGTTCTCAATCCCTCCTGCATTCTCTTCTGCTTCAGGTATCCCATTTGTTTAGGCTTTCTTCATTATTTTTATTTTTATTCTCTGGTTCTGTTATTTGAAATATCTTGTCCTCAAGATCGGAAAGTATTTCATCTTCTGCTTGATCAATTCTATTGTTGAAGCTCAGAATTGAGGTTTTTTTCTTTTCTTAAGATTTCTTTATTTGAAAGGCAGAGTTAACAGGGGTCAGGGGGAGCTCTTCCATCTGCTGGTTCACTCCCCAGATGGTGGCAATGGCCGGAGCCGTGCTGATCTGAAGCCAGGAGCCAAGAGCTTCTTCCAGGTCTCCCACATGGGTGCAGAGATCCAAGCATTTGGGCCATTTTCCTCTGCTTTCCCAGGCCATAGCAGAGAGCTGGATCAGAAGAGAATCCAGATGTCTAACCCACGCCCACATGGGATGCTGGCACTGCAGGCTGCAGCTTTACCTGCTACACAGCAGCACTTGGCCCAGGTTTTCTTGTTCTTTGTTTATTTCTTTTAATATCATTCAAGTTCTCAGTTCCAAAATTTAATCTCTTAAAAGTGGTTTCTATTTCTGTTGCATTCCTCACTCGTATAATATATTCTCTTCCTTCTTCCTGTATGTGCTCTTGAATTTTATTTTGTTAGCGTCACTATTTTGAATTCTTTTCCAGGCATTTCACAGACTCCCTTCAAATTCTTTCAATTTCTGTTTGTTATGGAAGGTTTTTACTTTACCTTAATTCATAAATGAGAGCTTTGCAGGGTGCAGTTCTCTGGGTAAACATAGATTTCCACAGACTTCCTTGGGATCAGCATCTATTTCTGGCAAGCTACTGGTTTCTGTTTTTGGAGCTATGATGCTTCCTTCATTTGTACAGTGTTCCTGTGTTGACATCTCCGTATCTGCTGTTCCAGTTGCTTTTTTTTTTTTTTTATTTTTATTTTTTTTTTATTTTTTGACAGGCAGAGTGGACAGTGAGAGAGAGAGACAGAGAGAAAGGTCTTCCTTTGCCGTTGGTTCACCCTCCAATGGCCGCCGCGGCCAGCACACTGCGGCCAGCGCACCGCACTGATCCGATGGCAGGAGCCAGGTACCTATCCTGGTCTCCCATGGGGTGCAGGGCCCAAGCACTTGGGCCATCCTCCACTGCACTCCCTGGCCACAGCAGAGAGCTGGCCTGGAAGAGGGGCAACCGGGACAGAATCCGGCGCCCCGACCGGGACTAGAACCCGGTGTGCCGGCGCCGCAAGGTGGAGGATTAGCCTAGTGAGCCGCGGCGCCGGCCTTCCAGTTGCTTTTTTTATGGAGTAGGTCTCGTTGTAAAATACTTTGGATGGGACGTGGGACGTAACTAGAGCTGTGGCTTCGGTGTTGGGGGTCAGGGAATGTGACCGCTGTGACGGCTGGGTCATTTCTTGAGCTGTAAGCAGTGTGGGCAGCTTCTCTGCCCACTGTGTTGTCCAGTCTGCAGCAGTTCCTGAAGGCAGTGGCGTGATTTGGAAGTGGGGCATGAGTTTGCAAGGGGGCGTGTGTATTTAGTCCCCAGAGCTCGATGGCACTCACACAAGGGTTTGTGATGCCTTCAGGGTTGGTCTCTGATGCTATGAGACGCAGAAAGGGATGTCCCCTTGTCCTTCCAGGTAAGCCGGAGTGACGCCTGGGCTCGTGGCAACAAAAGCCATGGCCTCGGGACTGTGTGATACTGATGGGACTTTGCCCAGCTCCTCCGTGGGGGTGTGACTGATGCTGGGGCTCATTGCACTAATAGCCCAAGTCCCAGCAGTAGGGGACATCAAAGGGAGCTCGTATCTGTCCCATGGGGTGAATCCAGGTTATTCTAAGGATTGTGCCCTGGCAAGTGTGAGTCTGTCAGTGCAGTGTCATAGTTCCAGAGCTGCAGGACAGAGGAGGGTCCTAACCTAGGGCTCGCATAGTAAGTGCCAGTTAGTCTGCACAGCGTGGGCCTGTGGCCACCATCCTAAAACAGAGGAATGCAGGTTGACGAGGAAGTGTGATTACTCCAGGGTGGTAGCACCAAGGGCGGCACGCCTGGAGTTGCAGGGCCCAGAAGGAGTCGCCTCCAGTTGCCACGGGGCAAACAAGGGTGCTGCTGGGGCTTGTGCCCCCCACCCCCTGTGCCAGGAGCTGCAGAGGGAGCATCCTTAGGTCCAGCCCTCCGGCATTGTGAATGGCTGCTGGCACCGGGCCTCAGGAAGCCAAGGGGCGCTTTCCTCGGTTGTACAGAGCTTGGGACCAGAACTCCGGCTACAGGATTCACAAAGGGCTGCTCTCTATCCTACTGTGTGTCCGGCTCAGTCTCTGGGGGCTTCTGGTAGTGACAGGGCTGCTTGCTGCCCCTAAGACAGGTGGAGTTTTCAGTAGCATCTCGGGTACGGCAGTGTAGCCACGGAACACGGCGATGTGGGTTCCTCTCTTGGAGAAGAGGAGCTGCTCAGACCCCGGAGAGCCCTCTAGACGTAGAGTCAGTGAGTGCTCTTGGGATTCTCCTGGAGTTGGGGCTGCCCAACTGTGGGGATGGCAGGGGTCATGTCATGGAGCTTGCTGATTACCCCTGCTCGGCAAGACGGGGTCCCCTGACCGAGCAGCTGGGGTGGAAGCGGCAGGGAGTGTCAGTGCCAGTGTGCAGTGCAGTGCTCCGTCTTTGCTCTTTAATTGTGTTCAGAGTCTTTGTGCTGCTTGCAATCTTGTCCCTTCCTTCCTGGAGTTTTACTCTGGTCACTTGCCTCAGTCCCTGTGTGTCATAGATGGAACCCTTTTCCTGCAAGGTGTCATTCCGCTAGCAGGGAGCCAGGGGCAGAGTGGTGGGAGGTGGCTGTGTTCCCTCCCCACCCCTGTTTTTAGTCTCTGTGCTGTTTGCAGTTCTCATCACTTTTCTGAAGTTTGCCCTCCATCCCTTGGGTTCGAGTATGTGATGTATAGAGCACTTCTCGTGGCAGCGTGGCTCGCCGTAGACAGGAAGCTGGGGTAGGAATGGCAGCGGCAGTCCTGGTGACGTGCAGTGTCCACTCTCTCTCTGCTGACTTCCGGAGTTTCTACGCCACCGGAAGTTCCTGTTATTCCCTGAAGCACTGCCTCATGTGACCTCTTAAACGCAGTCCTGCCAAGCTCTCCTGTGGCTAAAGTAGATGCAGCCCCTCTCTTTGTATTGCTGGTTGTGTTTTTGATTCCTAGTTCAACTCCTTTGTGTCTCGGGAGATAAATGGTCTGACTGCTCTTTCTTAAAATGTACTGAGACTTGGTCCGGTTCTCCCAGACGGTGTTCCGAGTGCTCGTGCTTGGAAGGTGCACGCTGTAGCTCTCGGGTGACAGGTCTGTTGGGCCCATTTGCTCTGTAATGTGGTTCAACCTCTGATTCATCTTTGTTGATTTTCTGTCTGGGAGATGTGACCACTGGTGACAGTGCAACGTTCAAGTCTCTTCCATTATTCTGTTGGAGTCTAACTTTTCCCTTAGGTCTAATATTTACTTTATGTAGCTGGGTGATCTTGTGTTGGTTGCAAGTATTTTTAATACATTTTCTTGCTGAATTGCTCCTCTAATCAATATGTAATCTTTCTTTGTTTCTCTTTATAGTTTTTTGTTTTAAATTCAAAGTGTGTTTGGTCTGAGTTACCCCAGCTCATGGTTGGTTTCCATTTACGTGGTATATCTGTTTTTCACTGCTTCACTTTCAGTTGATTTGTATCTTTCACTGTGAATTATGTTTCTTGCAGGCAGCATGTAGTTTGCCCCGTGTTTTTAAAACATTTGTTAAGAGTTATTGATGTATTTGAAAGGTAGAGTTACAAAGAGCATGAGAGAGATCTTCCATTCTCTGATTACCCCCAAATGGCTGCAACAGCCAGAACTGAGCCAGGCTGAAGCCAGGAGCTAGGAACTTCTTCCACGTCTCCCACATGCGTGCAGGGACCCAAGCATTTGGGCCATCCTCTGCTGCTTTCCTAAGTGCATTATCAGGGAGCTGAATACAAAGTGGAGTAGGGGCCAGCACTGTGGAATAGTGGATAAAGCTGCCACCTGCAGTGCTAGTGTCCCATGTGGGTGCCAATTTGAGTCCTGGGTATTCTGCTTCCGATCCAGCTCTCAGCTATGGCCTGGGAAGGCAGCAGAAGATGGTCCAAGTCCTTGGGCCCCTGCACCCTTGTGGGAAGAGCTGGAAGAAGCTCCTGGCTCCTGGCTTCGGATCAGTGTAGCTCTGGCTGTTGCAGCCACCTGGGGAGTGAACCAGCAGATGGAAGACCTCTCTCTCTCTCTCTCTCTCTCTCTCTCTCTCTCTCTCTCTCTCTGCCTTTGCCTTTCTGTAACTCTGCCTTTCAAATTAATCTTTAAAAAAAAAAAAGTGAAGCAGTCAGGGTTCAAGCCCATATCAGATGGTGGCACTGCATGTGGTGGCTTCGCTTGCTAGGCCATGGCACCGGCTTTTTGTTATTTTTATTAAAATACTAATTTATTTGAAAGGTAGAATGACAGAGGAATACAGAGAGGTCTTACATTCACTGCTTAACCCCCCACTCCCCCAGTGGCTGCAACAGCCAGAGCTGAGCCAGGCTGAAGCCAGGAATCGGGAGCTTCACCTGGGCCTCCCACATGGGTGGCAGGTGGCTAAGCACTTGGGCCATCTTCTGCTTTTTGCAAGCAGTTAGCAGGGAGCTGGATCAGAAGCCGGGCAGCCAGGACATGAACTGGCACTCATATGGGATGGCAGTGTTGCAGGCGGTGGCTTTGACCTGCTAAGCCACAGTGCCAGCCCTTGGTCTTGTGATTTTTTAATCCATCCAGTCAACCTGTAGCTTTTGGCTGGGAGATTCAATCCACTGACATGCAAAGTTAATACTGATTAAAAACTAGCTCCTGTCTCTGTGTTGATGCGTTACTGGTCATATCGACTCTGTCCGTGAATTTCATACTGTCAAGGGTTTCAATGATGGCTACCTCCAATGTACAACTCAGTTTAGGAGTTCTTGTAAGGCTGATCTGGTGGTGGCGAATTCTCTTTTGGTTTTCTGGGAAAACTTTATTTCTCTCTGACTTCTACAAGATAGCATCACTGGATACAATATTGGAAGTTTGTTTTGTTTTTTCTTTCGAGACCTTAAGCACATGATGGTACACATGATGGTAGTGGTGTCTGGCCTGTGGGGTTTGTGCTGAGAGGCCTGCTGCTCGGGGGGGCTTCCTTTCCATGGGACGTGGTGCCATGTGCTCCTATCTTTAGTCCTGCACTTCTTATTTGACAACTGTACATCTTTTTTTTTTTTTTGCAGGCAGAATGGACAGTGAGAGAGAGACAGAGAGAAAGGTCTTCCTTTCCCGTTGGTTCACCCTCCAATGGCAGCCAAGGCTGGCACGCCACGGCCGGTGCACCGTGCTCATCCGATGGCAGGAGCCAGGTACTTCTCCTGGTCTCCCATGGGGTGCAGGGCCCAAGTACTTGGGCCATCCTCCACTGCACTCCCGGGCCACAGCAGAGAGCTGGCCTGGAAGAGGGGCAACCGGGACAGAATCCGGTGCCTCAACCGGGACTAGAACCCGGTGTACCGGTGCCGCAAGGCAGAGGATTAGCCTAGTGAGCCGCGGCACCAGCCAGCTGTACATCTTGAAGAAATTTTGTCTTGTTTGGGTCGTCTTAGAGTTCTTTGGGCTTCATCCACCTGGATATCCATGTAGGTTTTTTTTTATGATTTATTTTGTTTGAAAGACAGGGTTACAGAGAGAGCTAGAGCCAAAGAGACATCTTCCATTGCTGGTTCACTCCCAAATGACCACAACGGCCAGAACTGGGCCAATCTGAGGCCAGGAGCCAGGAGCTTCTTTGGGGTCTCCCACCTGGGTGCAGGGGCCCCAAGGACTTGGACCATCTTCTATTGCTTTTCCAGGCCATAGCAGAGAGCTGATTAGGAAATAGAGTAGCCAGGACTTGAACCGGCACCCCTAAAGGATGTCGGCTCATAAGGATGGGGCTTTAGCCCACTGTGCCAGATTGCCAGCCCCCACATAGGTTCTTAATGCCTTTTTGCTTTGCTTCTCTATCGGGTATCCCTATAATAGAAATACTTGTCCGCTTAATGGTCTCCCCTATGTTGTGTAGGCTTTCTTGATTCTAACACTAGTTGATGAGTATCTCAGAAGTCTTGTACCCAAGATCAGAAATGCTTCCTTCTTGGTGTGTACTGTTTAGTTGTTTAAGATCTCAACTGAGTTTTTTATTTCGTTGATTGAAGTTTTCAACTGAAAAATTTGATTTTTATTTTTTTAGTGATGCCTGTCTATTCATTGATTTTTTCCAACCATATCATGTGTTAATTGCTTTTTTCAGCTGTCTGTGTTCTCTTATATCTCATTGAATATACTTAGACACATTGTTTTGAATTCTTTTTCAGACACTTTGTCAGTTTTCTTCAAATTGGGATCTTTTTCCGGAGAACTGTATTGTGTTTCCTTCTTTGTTTCCTGTAGCCTTTTTTAAAAAATATTATTTATTTGAAAGAGTTACAAAGAGAGTGAAGGAGAGGCAGAGAGAGAGAGAGGGAAAGAAAGAGAAGAGAGGTCTTCCATCTGCTGGTTCACTCCCCAGTTGGCCACAACAGCTGGAGCTGAGCTGATGAGCAGCCAGGAGCTTCTTCCAGGTCTCCCACATGAGTGCAGGGGCCCAAGGACTTGGACCATCTTCTACTGCTTTCCCAGGCCACAGCAGAGCGCTGGATCGGAAGTGGAACAGCTGGGTCTCGACCCGGTGCTAGTATGGGATGCTGGCACCGCAGGCGGTGGCTTTACCTGCTGCACCACAGCACTGGCCCCCAGCCTTAGGTTGTTGATGTCTGTACCTATGGTGTGGTAGTGCTTGTTGAAGGAGAGGGTTTCACTGGGAAAGACCTGTGGTTTGTGTGTGACACAGAGCATCATCTGGGCTGCTGCTTTCGCTTTGCTTTAGGTGACCCCGAAGTGTCAACACTGAGTGGTGTCTTCCGCTCTAATCAGTGTCAGCAGTGTCGGTGAAAGCCATTGCCATGTCTATCTCAGCAGCTCATGGAGGTGACAGTGGGCATGGGCTAGGGTGTGTATCGTTAGGGAGTTGAGTATGCCTCCCCTGTAGTTTCTGATAGCTGTAGCCATGTTTCTGGTGCTGCGGGGCACAGAGGGTGCTGTCTCCTTGTCCCTCCTGGGGCTTTATGAGCCGGCAGCTGTGACTGGAACGGAGTGATGTGGATGGGTGCTTTGCCAGGTCCTGCTGTGTGCTGTGACGGATGCTGGCACCAATGGTCCTGGTGTCTCCCATGACGAGGGTGTGAGCACAGGTTATGCTGGGAATTGTGCGCTGTCACAAGTGGGTGTGGCCTAGAGGGAGGTAGGTATGTTCTGCCTTAGTCGACGCAGGGGAGATTTTGCAGATTCTGAGAAATCGAGTGCTAATGATCACAGTCCTGGAGGTGCAGGAGGCAGTGGGGTCCTTACCAGGGCTCACCGGGTGGGTGCCAGTTACGCTGGGGACGGGGGACTAGCAGTCATCAGCATGAAGCGTTGGAATGGAGGTGCTGCTCTCTGAGTACCGTAGATGACAGGTACTTCAGGTGTTGTAGCACCAACAGTGGCAGTCCCTAATGCAGGGCACGCCCCCAGTTCCCACGGAGGTCTGTGCTCTGGGTACCCACACTGTTGTCAAGAGATGCAGAGCGGTACTCCCACAGGTCTAGTCCTCTGGTGTGTGTGTGTGTGTGTGTGTGTGTAATGGACTGTTGCCAGTGCTGAGCCCCAAGAAACCAAGGGGCCGATCAGACAGAGTGAGCAACCCTGGCTCTGGGGCTTCTGCCCAGGAAGCCTACAGGTACAGCATGCAAGGGGCCAGCTCTCGCCCTGGAAATCACCGAGGCTCTGGCTCTGGTGGCTTCTGGCAGTGATGGGGCTGCTTGCTGTCCTCTAAGTCAGAATAGAGTTTTTCAGTAGTTCTACCCCAGCCGTTTGGGTCTGGTGCTTTGGGGGCAGGAGGCGGCAACGTGGTTCCTTTATTTTTTTTTTAACTTTTTGACAGGCAGAGTAGACAGTGAGAGAGAGAGACAGAGAGAAAGATCTTCCTTTGCCGCTGGTTCACCTTCCAATGGCCACTGCGGCTGGCATACCGCGCTGATGCGAAGCCAGAAGCCAGGTGCTTCTCCTGGTCTCCCATGGGGTGCAGGGCCCAAGCACCTGGGCCATCCTCCACTGCACTCCTTGGCCACAGCAGAGAGCTGGCCTGGAAGAGGGGCAACCGGGACAGAATCTGGCGCCCCGACCAGGACTAGAACCCGGGGTGCCGGCGCCACAAGGTGGAAGATTAGCCTAGTGAGCCGCAGCGCTGGCCAAGGTTCCTTTATTTTTAATTTTAATTTTTATTATTTTTATTTTTCTTTAGCAAAGGGGTTGGACCCCAGTGAGCTTGATAGATTGGATCTAAAGTCAAGGGACCAGTGGAATTCTGTGTTAGAGCTGCCGGCCTGCGGCAATGGCAGGGGTCACGGCACTTGAACTTCCCCTGCAAGATGCATTGCCCACAGGTGCACCTGCAGCATACTTCGTTCCTCTCTGTTGGCTTTCAGAGTCTCTGCTGTTGGCAGTTCCTGTCACTGCTTTACTGAAGTCTTCCTGGGCCACCCCTTCCTTCGTTGTTCTTGTGTTTTTCACGTTGAGTGTGGGTCCTCTCTATTCAGCCATCTTGACCTAATCTCCATGTTTAAGTTGTTCCACAGCAATTGACATTAATACTCACGGGGTGGGTGGGCCCATTGTGTGTGTCAGGTGTATTTGTGCTTTGCTCTATCCGTATTTTCTTGTCCTATTTTGGTATCCGTAGTGCTCAGCTCTCTGGGGGCGGAGTGGAACACTGCAGATAGGTCAAAGGAAAGTAATAGAATGAAGAGAGGGCTCCTCTCCTTGGGTCAGGGGAGTCGGGACTAGAGAGGCAATAGTGGGCTTACACTACTGCTCCTGAGTCGCACTGCTTGATGCATGCTCCAGGTTCATAGCCCACCTCCCTAGAGGCTTAGAATTTGCTACCATGACCAATGCAATCCTTCAAAGACAAGCTTTTAATACATGCTAAGTTCTGTTTCAAGAATCTGAGCATCAGTGGCGTCAGCTGGAAATAGATGACTGGCCATCAGCCAGCTCTCTCAGGAGACACTTTAAGCGCAGGTGAGCTTGCCTTGCTGAGTAGAGGGACTGGGGACAAGGCTGCAGACTGAGCCCAGTGCTCACTGAGACAGAGCCCATGGAACGCCAGCTTCCCCCATGGGGTCAGCCCAAATGACTGGGGTTTCAGTCCTGAGGCACAGGGTAGGGTGAGGCACAGAGAAGGGGGGGCATTGGGCTTAGCACACTACTGGAAACAATGCTGTCTCATGTGGGAGCCCTGGGCCAGAGGTGGCTGCAGAGCCCTTAGAAGGTGGCCAGCCCACTAGGCAAAGAGGTGGGCACAAAAGTCAGACCAGACGCCAAAGACTTGATATGTAGAAGAGGATGTAAAATGTCTTTCATAGATTTTCATATTGGTAATGTGTTGATGATAATATTTTGGATACATTTCAGTGAAACTAATTTTATGTATCTTCTACTTTTTGACATATCTATAAGACAATATAAAATCATGTATCTTGCCTTATATTTCTGTCGGCCAGTGCCAATGAGAGAAGCTACACGGAAAAGGCAAGACAGAAAAACCCAGCAAAACAAAATCTTGGGCTAAAAAAAAATCATAATATAGCAAGTCCATAGAAAGGCTTTGCTATGATCTGGGACATGTGTTTCAATGCTGAATGTCCCCAAAGACCTGTGTCCAAGGCTTGGTGTGCAGGGTGGCGCCAGTGAGTCTGGTGTGAGGTCCTTCCGTCACAAGTAGCTCTGATCAGAGGGCTTCATAAAATCCCTCGTGCAGGGAGCAGGCGTTTGGCCTGGCAGTCGACCCTCAGGCGCCACACTGGAGCTCCTGCGTTCAGGTCTATCCGATGGCGGACTCCAGTCAATCCATGAAGAGGCCGATTTTTACATTGCTAGTTGTGTATGACCTGTGAATGGTGTTACAAATACTCAGACAGTCCTTGGCCAAAAAAAAAAGGCTCCTGACTCCTGTAAAAGGATCCAGGAGAGAGAAAGAATTGTGCTTCGGGGGGTGGCACCGTGGCTCACTTGGTTAATCCTCTGCCTGAAGCACCAGCATCCCATATGGGCTCCAGGTTCTAGTCCCGGTTGCTCCTCTTCCAATCCAGCTCTCTGCTGTGGCTGGGAGTGCAGTGGAGGATGGCCCAAGTGCTTGGGCCCTGCATCCGCATGGGAGACCAGGAGAAGCACCTGGCTCCTGGCTTCAGACTGGTGCAGCGTGCCGGCCGTAGCAGCCATTTTGGGGGGTGAACCAACAGAAGGAAGACCTTCCCCTCTGTCTCTGTCTCTGTCTCTGTCTCTGTCTCTGTGTCTCTCTATCTGTCAAATAAAAAAAGAATTGTGCGTCCTTCGCGGCACTGGTATCAAGGCATTGAGAGGCGGTGTCTGGGGTGCTTATGAAAACAGTGGTGTCCCACCAGGAGGACCAAGGAATGGCGCTGCGCACGAAAGCTGCAGCCACACGCTGCCTCCTCCCCAGCACGGAGCAGCACGCACGTGGGTGGGTGCGGGGCTTTGTTGGGAGAGAAAGAACATTGGTAGCAAGGGACTCGGAGAATTGTCAGCATTTTAGAACTTCCTGAATATTCACGTTACGTCTTCCTCTGAGTCGTTGGGTTTGGAATACGGCCGGGCTGCTGGGGAATACGTGGTCTCCGTGGTGTGTCTGAGTGACTGAACTCTGAGGATGTACGTCTGTGGGGCAAAGGCAGGGGTGGGCACAGTTTGCATTGTGTTTCATTGTTGATTCTCAAACCCAGAATGTGACAAATTTCTGGCTGAAAAATATCTTAAGGCTAAGGAAGGGGCAAGGGGAGAAGAGGGGGTAGGGGTTAATACGCTTCGAGCTGCTGGCTGGGAACCAGAGGGGTGGAGCTGAGGTGTCCGCGTGGGCAGAGGGGCTCTAGCAGGCGCGATGCTTCTCCTGCACTTGTGGGGTCTCATCTGTGGACGTGCAAGCCCGCAGCACAGGCGTCCAGGCCATCTCCTGGGTGACTGCCAGCGAGCGCACCTAGGTCCCCGAGCACCAGGAAGATTTTCCAAGAGCACTTGGAGGAGGTGGGCAGCCTCACTGGCACTCCCTCCGGTAGGGATGAATGCCAGGTTCTCACTTTCAACACGGGCGTCAGTGGTGTCCCCAAGTGCAGGGTGAATGACTGCCAGACCCCAGCCCCTCTGTATTGCCCGATCTTATTAAATTCTCAGCACACAACCTGATGAAGCATTTCACCAATTTGAAAGCTGAGCCCCAGAGAGGCTAATTAAATTGCCTAAGTTCACACAGCTGGGAAGAAGACAAGACAGCAGAGGCAGCATCCACCGTCAGGCTTAGGGAGGATTTTTTATTTTTTAAGAGGAAAAAGGCCTCTAACCAGTCAAATTTTCTATCTGTTTCTGCATTCTTGCTGGTGCATGTCTAAGTCTTTGATGGCTTAATGGAAATAACAAATATCTATTGCTTTTCTATCGGCTTAGATGAGTCCTTTTGTCTAGTTTTAAGGGATGGAAAAATTTTGAAAGGGTTTAGTTTGTCTCCCACCATGCAGTGCATAAGCAATTCTGAATTTCAGGATCTGAGTGTTGAAATGAACAATAAGAGTTGTGTGTGAGTATGTGTGTGTGTGGGGTTTCTCCCCTTCTTATATCCTTTTCATAAAGCATGTGTCAAACACACACACACACACACACACACACACTTCTCAGGGTGAGGAGAGAAGAACAGGTCTTGGGGGGGGGGGGGAATGAAAAACAGAAAGAACAACGCATCATCGAGTCAGGCAGTTTGGAAAAATAAAGAGGAAAGAAGCAGCACCAGCGGTGAGGCTGATGGCTTCAGCCAGCCGCGGGTTCTGAAATCCGACTTAGGGTAATGAATGTCAATGCCGCTCCCAGCCTGGGAGTGTCTGGGGGAGATAAAAGTCGGGCGCTGTGCTGTGCCTCTGACCTGCTTCTCGGTTCCAGACACCTTGTGGGTGGCTGTGCAGAGCTGGACTTTGCAGATGGGAGTGTGAGGCTTGCGTTTTCTGGCCTGCAGGAACTGCTGCCTGCCTCACTGTGGGGGCTGTGAGGGATCTCACTTGGCTTTCACGGCTTCCTAGACTCTGCATACTGACGAGCTGCCCATTTGCATTCTGTGCTTTCCCAACCATCACCTGCCCATGGCAACACCATTACCCTACTTCCTGGGTCTCTGCGCTCGTATTTTCTACCTGCAGCTGTGTTCCACCCGCGCCCCGCTTCCCCCTCCCCCCCGCCTGGGGAATTCTTGCACTCTCGTTGACTTTCTGCTGCATTTGGGCAACACACCATCTGTCTGTTTCCGTCAGAGCTTGGATGTCATAGTCACAGGCACACGGTTGGCTCCATAAGCTGTGGTGGTGCTAGGGCTACTCTGCACTCTCACACGCGAGGCCCCCAAGGGAACCCTCACCATCCAAACAGCGCCCACTGGGCAGCCGAGACAGCCAGACCTCGGGGCACAGAGCGCAGTGAAGGAAGGAACTATGGCCTTGGCTCCTAGCTCAGATACAGAGAGGACTTAGGACATGCGGCAAAAGACTTACCTGGGCTGCCCTAAGGAGTAAGTGCAGCTGTGTGCTGAGTACCATTGAGCACGTAGCGACAAACCCTGGGGAGTCGGAGAGCTGATGCCCACGATTCGGCTGCCCCCCCCAGCAGACTTCTACCTGGGCTTCCACCTCTGGGTCCTGCCGGGTGCCCTGGGGCTGCTGTAGTACCTATGGTGCCAGGTTGTGAAGGCGGCCATGATGATGATGATCGAGTAAGCCATCAGCAAAAGGAATTAAGTCTATCAGGCTCTAAGCGCTCAGTGAGAATTAGCGTAGCTATTTATGCTACAAGAATGTGTACATTATAGTTAATGCATAAAATAGATCAGTTAAAAAGTGCTTGGTGGCCCTATGTGCACATATCTCAGATGTATAGAATTGTATGATTATCTGTGCATAGGCAAATTAGGTAATGTGTCATGTAGAAAAATGTGAATACACATACAGTACATAAAGAAATGTCCAATTGAAGCCACCACCGTGACACGGCAGTTGAACTAGGAATGGTGGCATTCCCTATCAGAGCACTCGTTAGAGTCCTGGCTGCTCTGTTTCTGATACAGCTCCCACTACGGAGCCTGGGAAAGATGGCCCAAGTACTTGAGCCTCTGCCACCCACGTGGGAGACCAGGATGAAGTTCCTGGCTCCTGGCTTTGGCGTGGCCCTGTCTTAGCTGTGGTAGCCATGTGGGGAGTGAACCAGTGGATGGAAATGACCTCTCTGCTTCTTCTCTTTGAAATCAATCACTATATTAAGAATCGGTAATATTAAAACATAAATTGCTATATGCCAGGCCAAGTGAACCCTATGAGTTAGGTATCAGTATTGCCAGTGTTTTACAGATGAGGTAATTGAAATAGGCTAATGGATATTCTTAGTGCATCTTACTTGTGGATTGTAGGCATTTATTGGGTATAAACATACAAAGTGTGTTTTGTAGGGTGTCTGGTAGTGTATTTAAATGGTGTTAGCTGCTATCACTATTTGTTTTTGTTCTCATTGCAAGCTACACCGCTTCTCCCCTTCAGGAACTGCCATAATTAGTTTTACAAGGATTCTCAGTGTTGTCAGCGCAGTACCACCTTGCCACCCAGAAACGTTTTCCCCTTCACAGCTGTAGATACATCCCCTCCTCCAGGCCTGTGTGCTTTGCTGCACCCCCGATCTTGCAGGAGAGTGATAAGAAGTCAGCGCACAGCCAAGGAAGATGAGGCTCTGCAGAATGCCGGGGGCCAGCTGCTCACCCCCGAGCCACACCTCCTAGGACTGCAAAAGCTGGCAATGGGGAACGCTGGGTTTCCGTGTGAATTGAGAACTCTGCTTGGGGCTGTGAAATAACTGGCCCATCCCATCCAGTTCAACCTTTGGCAACTGCGTATTAAGAATCTCCTACAACTTAGGAAAGACTGCAACTTGAGAATTTCCATACAACGTCCCACATACATACATATATATGTGTGTGTGTGTGTGCGTGCACACACACACGCACGCATGTGTTCCAGAATGAATGAAAACAAAAGAACCAAAAGCGAACACAGACTTGGTAATTTTTCCCACAAAAGTGACCTTTTCCCTTGTGTGTTTTTTTTTTTTTCATTTTATTGGTGGAAAAAAAATCAGGAGAAAAGTTGCGTGTTTTCATAGGTAGATCCCAATAGGCACATACTGGTGTATTTGTGCACCCACAGCCCTCTTCCCCTCACACGCTTGAGTCACATGCATGCCACACATATCTGCCACTTACACGAGTGCACACATTCATCAGCGCTCCTACCATGAGAAGTACAGGATTTTCAGGGACATCAAACCTGGACACAGCCATGAAGTTCCCCTGGAAGACGATACCTTCCGCTCCATGATGGTAAAAACTTCTGCAGTGCTGCAACAGGGACCTCAATGTGTGTTCTTACTAAGCTCACCTGGTGTTTGAGACAGGCAGGCTGGAGCACGTGTTGCCGGGACACTGTCAGCAGGAAGAGTGTGTTGCTTGTGTGTGTGTGTGTGCACGCACACACACGCATGGGAGAGCCAAGCATTCTCTGCAACTACAATGTAACAATGGCTAACAATGTAACAATGGCTAACAATGTAACAATGCCTACTTCCCAGGAAGTGGAAACGGCCTTCAGATGACCTAAGACAGGTTGTCAGGGCGTTGAGTGGGGAAACTGGGCTTGAGATAGGGCTACGAAGTCATTGAATATCTGTGATATTTTACCTAATTTTTTTTTTTTTTTGCCATGTAGAAGGTTTCACTGTTTAAAAGAAGGACATTCTAAATGGAATGAGGCGATGGTTAGTTCTTAGGCAAGGGGCAGGGAAAAGTCACAATCTGTTCATGCATAGAGCCTTGCATCACATTTGGACTTCCTTTGGGTGTATTGTCTTAGCTGTGTCCACACTCCAGATACACGGGAGCAGGAGAGACATTTGCATCCAGTGGTTGATGAATCCATCACTGTAATTTCTTGTACATTTCAGATAAAATTTATATGACTTTTCAGAGAACATGCTTGTGGAGCTTCTACTGTAATTACCATTATTATCATCGCATCCTCAACTTATGGGGAAGGGGCTCATTTATAAGCAAATATTTGAGACAACTATTTCACTCTCACCACCTATGAGCTCGTGTTTTAATTAATACTCGACTCATTTTGTAGGAAAAGCAGTGGAAGCCCAGGGTTAAGACTGCCACTGTTGACTATTACCATCATCTTCAGTAATGACGGAGGAGAATTTTTGGAAGACAAGACAGGTGTTGGGGTCAGAACTTCATGTGGAGTTCTTTGAATAGCTGCTAGCTATTCCTGTGGTAAGTCATATAACCTATCGTGTTGATTGTCTTCATTTACAAAATAGGGATATTTAAGACTAACCTGACATAGGGCAGTAACAGTCAGTTATAACTGTGCAGTCCGATAGAAAAGGGGTTCCCACATGGGGACCAATGGACCTGAAATAGTATAGTGCATAGTACAAAGACAACAGGGAGGGGCAGCCAGGGTGAGACTCGTCACCTCTGCTGGCTCCAGGGCCAGCTGAGAGCAGGTCACTCGGGTCCCAGGCAGCACTGTGAGACACCCTCACCTCAGCACCTGCTCATTGTGTGCTCAGCCACATGGTGCCTCAGTCGCTTCATCTGTGTCAACAATGGCTCACATGCATGAATTCCATGAACCCCCTATCTGTTCCACATGACGATGGAAAGAAACAGGCACTGTTAGCTTCCTCTACAGATGGGGAGACTGAGGCACGGTGCCGTGGCTGAATCCATCCTGGACTTGAGTGAGCAAGTGCCAGAATCCGAATGTCCATCCGGGATGTTTGCTTCCACACCCCATAGTTTAATCTTTGCACATTATACAGACTTGATAGGACAGCCAAGACAATCGAGTGAGATAAATTAAGATGTTCATATGTAACTAAAATGCAGTGTAGAGCTGAACCCTGGTGGGATTCTTAAATGATTAAATAAGGGACACGAGCCAGAGAAGGATTCTTGGCTCCTAGGAGACATGCTCAGTAACTGCAAACTCTTAACACTTAGAATTTTATCTTTCCCATTCAGGACCCCTAGAAAATCATTAACCCAAACGTACGTTTCACTTGACACAGTTTGTTTTTGTTTGACACCAGTTAATGACATTCCCATGCTGGGGAAGAGCCAAGCTGAGTTTCTTTCGTAAACATCCTTGCTTAGTTTTTGATAACTGGTGTGCCTGCAGGTGGCAACTGGTCTACCGGTGGCCAAGACAGTGTTCAACTCATGCGGGCGGCATCCACCTTAGGGCCCCAGGTGGGCTCAAGGTCAGTCACATGCGTGGATGTGGTACCTACCCTCCAAGGAAACCCACAGAAGCAAAAGGACTCAGGACACCAACTCACAAGTACCTTTTCAGACTAAGCTTTTATTTTTTTGATATTACAAACCAGTTTTCTTTATTCACAAACCACTGTAAGTGATATAAACACTAATTTCTAAAGACAGATATACACAGTTTCTGGGTTTGCAGATTGCGTGATGTGTGTGTTAAGAAGTCACTATATGCCACACATGATAGTAATCTTTTTCCATAATTCATAATAGCAATAGTTATTTAGATAAATGAAAACATTCCAAATAAATACTGTTTAAAAAAATCCAAAATGTTTGTTTACATCTCTGACATACATGTTAAGATGACTTGTTGGCATCTTGGCAGAGTGCCTGGACAAAAAGATTCCGCAACATGAGTTGGCACCCACTTGTCTAAGTGATGTTTATTAAAACTACATACAGTCAAGGGGGAAAGTACAGTTCATTGGCGAAAATCAAAACTGCAAATGAATTTTACTTGAACTAACACAGTAAGAATTCTATGTTTGTGATTCCAAGCACAATGCAACTTCTGGATTCTGAAATCTGAGGCCCTGCGGAGAAACCTACTTCTCCTCACTGGCCCCCTGTTCCTACTCTCTCTCTCCCCTCCAGTGCAGGGTGCCCTAGCATTTCAATAGCTTTAAGAACATCAACCAGGCACCCGTGGTGGTCATCACGTTATTCTCCAGGCGGGGGAAAGAGAATTGCCCCTTTGGCCCTCCCCTTACCCACCTAAGAAAGTCTGCTGAAAGGAACACCTGATATTCTCTTGGCTGCTCTAAGCCATTTCCCCCCCCTTTCTCTCTTTGCAAGAGAACTAGAGTCTGTCTTAGACATCAAAGCTACAGAAACTTGGTTTTCAAATCTTGTGAAACTTTATTGATGGTTTAATATCCAACTGATCTTACGGCATGCACATAGGATGACAAGAGAAAGCTGGATCACAAACACTTTTTTTTTTTTTTTGAGTTTTGTTTGGTTTTGTTTGAAAGCAGAGCTGTTACAGCGGATTGGCAGGTTCACAGCGGTGAGTGGGTAACTAAGGTGCGTGCCATAGCCCTGCACTGTGCACGTGAGGACGTCACTATGGCAGCAAAACTACTCAGGGACAGCTTGCGGCTGTATTGTATTGAAATACAAAAACAGGAAGACCCGTGACAGATACCCCAACTCAGGTTAACTTGTAAACAGGACAGCATGGAAAGACAAACTGCAATTTTTCGGCCGTGTCACTCTGGCCCTGGACCCGAGGGGGCGGGGGTGGAGGACTTTGTTCTTTGGGAGCACAGAGGCTGGAGCTTTTTTTTTTTTTTTTTTTTTTTTTTTTTTTTTTTTTTTTTTTTTTGCTTCCTTCTGACAAGTGTCCTGGGCCTCGGAGATGGACTACAGAGCCAGGTTTGAGAGCAGTCCTAGGGCGTGGGGGAGAGGGGGGAGGGCAGGCTCTCACGGACTGAAAAATTGCAGAGTGCTCACACAACATGGTCGTGTTTCAAAAAGTACCAAGCTGATGAAAATACCATGATTATCTCTACTCAATGATTGCAATACTTGTAAAATGCTTCTATAAATCCGAATATGATTATCATGTAATTCCATAAAAATTATACGTCTGTCTCTAACAGTTCTACTTGGCTAGAACGAAAGCTTCATAGACTGGATCTAGAACTGAACAACTCCACTGCACAGATGTAAGTTTTATACATTTTTTTTAAACTGGTACAAAGAATTTAAGTTTTTATTACTTTCTTTTTTTGGAAAAAAAGAAAAAAATAGAAACAGTGCTTTTTATCACCTTTTTATTAATGTTATTTTTTCCCTCCCATAATATAAAAGTCAGCAATGATATCAATAATTTATTATACTGGAAGAAATATAAAAAGAATACTTGTTGATGGTCTAACTAGTAGTTGTTGCCTAAATAACTAGCGGCTGGTTAAGAAGCTGAATACTGCCGGGTGGAATGGTTTAGAGGGTGGGTTTGTACAGCTTCGTTCAACTCAGACGCACCAGTGGTACTAGGAGCACCCCCTAAACAACACAACCTTTGGCTTGAACTGGCAATGAGTAACTTAGAACCATTGATAAGTGATCGTTGGTGCAGTGGGTCGTTTAGATTCATCAGTTACTATATATATATATTTTTTTTTTACTTTCAGTCAAACCCCAGTCCCCTAAGCCCCTCCCAGCCTCCCCTTTCACAAAATAAAATAAGCAGATGCAGAAAAAAAAATGACTACTGTAGTCACTTACAATCTTCCCAAACAGCTGATAACCCCGGTAGCTTCATAGTCAGCATATATAATTCATTTACATCATATAGCACTCTGGATATGGCCATTAACCAGTTTCTATTCATATCTATCATCTCTCTAGTGCAACCACAAGAACTCCTACAGCCAGCGACCAAACTACGGAACCTTCAGAAATGAAAGACCCACAATATTAAAATACACAGAACAAAATATCTGAGGTATAAGATAAAAAATGTAATTTTTTTCCTCTTTTTATCTTTATTTTTTTTAGAGTTGCTAAAATGATGCACTACTGCATGTATTGCAATACTCAGGCCTCGGAAAGCTTCCTTTCTCCCAACATTGGAAGGTTTTTATGGTTTTGTCATTTAGTATGGAGCAAAACGGTTGTATCCCCCTCGGTATATACTAGCCTGCAATGAAGAAAGAACGAGACCCACATCATCAGCATGGCTCCTAGTCTTGGCATCAGTCAAGGGTGCAAAAGCATTCTGAAACAAAGCAATTTGAGGGGTGTGTTTTTTACATTTTCCTTTTGCAACACGTGCATCATCAAAAAAGACTAATGTGAAAAATAGACACTCAAAACCAACCGCAATGGAGGCACCCCCTACCCGTCCCCGGCCACTCCTGGAGAACTAAGGCTAGGGCCAGTCCTGACCGCCCCTAAAAGCTCCTGACAAAGAGAAGCCCTGTCCAGCCAAGTTCAGTCAACCTGTCCCGGGAGCGAAAAGGAGGACTCTGCTATACACACAGGACAGCGGGCAGAGTTGCACTGTGTCATTTTGTTTCTTGGATGAACACTATGGTCCCTTAGGGAAAGCTGCATCTACTTTGGGGGTGGAATTTCAACAATCTATCGAAGATAGTCATTCAACTCTCCTTTCCAACGCATTCCTCAGGTGGACGAGGTGTTAGCGAAGAGTTGTTGAAAGCAAAATCATGATGGAAATTTAAATCTACTTCTTGACTCGGCTCAGCAGTCTGTATGGAGCCTGATCCTGAGAGGGGAGGCGTACAGATGAATTGCTGGACGAAATTAAGCTTGTGCAAAAATACGTTTCCAAAACATGGTTGGATTTCTAGGATTAAGTTCCAGTGAATTGTCTGGCCATGGCTTTAAATGGCTAGGAGGTGGCACTTAGCTATTTCCTTTTGTCTAAAAGTACTGGCAATTCAAACGAATGCCTATGGGGATTTGTTTTTACGTTAAGGACTGCTAGTCTTGATCCAAGCAGAAAACTGCATGCCAAAGCTTTGTAATGATTGCATACGCTCTCACGTGATGGGCACGTCTTACTGTACTCAAGAGTTTTAGTGCATAGAAGTTTGAACAAGTACAGGCAAATTCAACCCACCCTGACCTCCCATGTTTTCCCCTCCCCAAAGAAAACCCAGACCCCCTCCCCCAGCCCCGAGAAAACAAGACAACCCAGCTGATGCCTTCTACTGTCTTAGGTACTAGGCACACACACAAAGTGTGCCCCTGTCTATTTTCTTTCCTGGGCGACTATGACTTTAAACATGAATTGTAATAGGGGAGGAGAGGCAGGCAGATGCTCAGCTGCCTGACAGCAGAGGCCTGGAAGTGTGCAGCTTAGCTCCTCTGAAGTCTGTGCTGGGGCTGGAGCCTTGGGGCTATGTGAATGAGCAGCGAGGGAGGGAAAAAAAAGAAAAAAAAAGTTCTGCATTGACACTGCATTCTGTTAGTGATGGATTTAATTATCAAAATGACTAATTATTCCATTAAGGTAAGTGCTCCACTAGGTGAGACTTGCAAAATTAGAAATATAATAACTTACATGCACTACATTGCCAAGAAATTAAGACATTTATCAAGTTTACTGGGAGGATTAATGTGGCATTTTAGCTGCTGTTAGCACAAGAGACAAATTCAATTAAGGGAAAGTGAGAGGACGTCAACCCAAACTGAGGTCCCAGCTGGGGGGTGGGGGAGGGAGGAGGACTCGGTACTCACCATGGCACCAACGCCGTAGGTGGGGGCTGGAGCAAGTGTGTGGTGGTAGGGGTCGGCAGCATAAACTCGTCCGTAACTGAAAGGAAAGTGGAGGTGGAGATTGACCCATGACACGCAGTTACAACGTGATGATAACCCGCACAAAGCAGAAAATACCAAGACAGTGTGGAGGGGCCTATGCCCTACACGTTGTGGAATATTAAAACACTTTACTCCCCCAAGTAACGCGGGCAAAGGCCATCCGTGTAGATGGCCGTCTACTGTCCATATACCAGGGCTGGCTGTACAGACAGGCTAACTACACATACGCAAAAGCAACACCCCCCCCCCCACCATCATACTGTTTGCACAATGCACATGTAGCCACTTTGGGGACTGAGAGGGGGTGGAAGAAGCCCAGCACCCCCAAGAAGCTGTGCCAGTATTCAAGAGCTGCTTTCTCTCCTGACTTAGCCATGCCCAATCAAGCAAGGAGGGACAGAGGAGAGACAGCAAAGTGAACCTGTCTACACAGTTAGTCCTCAACATCTAGAGTGCGGAACAGCAGATACATCCGAATAGAACCCCTCCGGCAGGGCTCAGGAACCCCAGTCCCACTCTATTCAACAGTCTTTTCATTCTGTTCCCACAGGCCATCTGTCTTGCCCACCTAGGACCAGGTGCTAGAAAGGGAGGCGTCTGAAACAAGGTAGGGTAGTGACCTTTTCCTCGTCTTTCAGTCTTTTCTCTCTATCTCATCTCTCTCTCTCAAGCGACGACTTCTAGTACAGACTTTGGAATAAATGGGGAGGGGTGGAAAGCAGGTGATCGAACGCTTACGTGTCTGGAACTGGACATGTCCATCACCACAGGGGTTAGGCTACTTGCCCAAGATCAGCCAGACCGAATCAGAGTGGATCCCTCCATCTCTCAGGGCGACAGTGTCACGTGGTACCCTTACTCTAAGGAGTGTCGTTTTGGTACCAGTCACAGCTATGATGCAGCCTTAGGCCCGATGACCTGGGAGCCAAGCTTGCAATGGAGATTGTTGCACAAGGGGTTCACTGAAGGGTGCTTTCAGGAGGGAGCGAGAGAGGTGGGCAGGCAAGAGACAGAACAGAAGCCAGGCTGCGGCCTGCACTGGAGCACAGCCTGCACCTGATCCCATGAGTTGTGCAGCTGGAAGCACGTGGTGGGGGCTTCTGAACGCCATGTAAGGGAAGGCAGGAGCTGGGGGCGGTCCTGAGGGCGGGAGCGTTCATCACGGAGAGAAGGTGGCTCCCTCTGGCCGACCACAATTTCGTGGAGAAGTGAGCAGCCGCCTTCCACTCTGAACCAACACAGAGAGGCTAGGGAGCAAGCACACGAGCCCCTGACGGACCGCTGGGGTTTCCAGCAGACTGGGGTGCTTTTAAGGACGAAGGCACCAGCTAGGAAAAACGGTTCACTCTGGCCACTTTAAGTTTGCCTCTCATCCCTGCAGGTCCCATGAGCATGCACTTGATCCCTCTTTTTCTCTATAATTTCTGCCTATTTCCTCTGCCATATTTTTCTGTCTTACTGTGTTGACAGATCCTGGGGGAGCGTCTAGAAGGGTGAGTGAAGAGAGCAAAGGACTGCCTAATGCTAAGAAGCCCAGAGATGGCGGGAACACACACATCCTGCCCAGCGCCCACTGGGAACAGCCTCTCCCTGCCTCCCCTTGCCTGTTGCAAAGGGCTCTGACTCTGAGAAGCAATGGTGTGAAGCAATGCTGCTGAGGTGGCTCTCAGCGACACCAACAGGCAGCTCTGCCTCGCGTTCCACTCCTCGCAGACCCCTCCCATCCTTAAGCCCATCAGAAATGGCTCTTGCTCAAAGATAGATCTTCCCCTTCTGGGGAGAGAGAGACGGGAGGCCGAGAGAGAGGGGCCGTGGTTAAGATGAGAAGGATGAAGCTTGGGAAGAAGCCACAGCTGAGACCCGGTATTGTACCATGCAATCGGAAGCAGCCGCGGATCGAGGCCCATGGAGTGGTAGAAACCCCCAACATCGATCTGCACTTCGGGAGAAAATCAAGTCTGGCGCTGGTCTGGAGAGAACCCCGCGAATGGGATTATTCCTAACGTGCTTCCGTCCAGCAAAGCTGCTTTACGTGGACAGACAGGGTCTACGGTGCAACGGGAAACTGAAAACCCTGGGGAATTTCAGAAGGGCTGGGACCCCGTGTTCCTGCACAGGACTGTGCACATGCAAAGTCAGGATAACTTTGTAAATTGGGAGAATCATGGCATCTGTGGCAGAAGAATTTTCCTCTTTTCGGGGGCCAGCCTATGGGTATCCTAAAGGCACTGACGGAAAATGTGGCTCCCAGATTTTCCTGTTGCATCCTTTTATTTTTTTTTTATGTTCAACACATTTTTTTTTTTTTTGAGAGGCAGAATGGACAGTGAGAGAGAGAGAGACAGAGAGAAAGGTCTTCCTTTGTCGTTGGTTCACCCTCCAATGGCCGCCGCGGCCGGCACACCGCGCTGATCTGAAGCCAGGAGCCAGGTGCTTCTTCTGGTCTCCCATGGGGTGCAGGGCCCAAGCACTTGGGCCATCCTCCACTGCACTCCCTGGCCACAGCAGAGAGCTGGCCTGGAAGAGGGGCAACCGGGACAGAATCCGGCGCCCTGACCGGGACTAGAACCCGGTGTGCCGGCGCCGCAAGGCGGAGGATTAGCCTAGTGAGCCACAGCGCCGGCTCCTGTTGTCATCCTTTTAATGGCGAATGCTCATCCGGCTGTAATTCTGGGCCTGGTTTCAGCCTCTCTGGAAAACCCAAGGTACCAATCGGGCAGGACTGTCTTCCGAGAAAATGCAGCAGCACTGAACTCCTGTTCTCACGGTGACCTCCACCTTCAGAATCCGATGGTTTTATTATGATTAATAAATTTCATTTCCACCGAGGAAAAGGGACCATGTCAGCTCAAACTGAAAGCAAGGAAGCTTCTTTTCAAATGCTAATTTCCAAACACGCCCTTGTGTGACACTACACTTTGGACACAAGGTTATTAGGGAAGATGTGGACTTGAGCACAAGCATGCCAGGCACGTCCGCAACCCGCCGTCCTCGGAGTGGGCTCGGCACAGCTCAAAGGAAGAGCGGCGATTCCCAGGGATGCCATCTTAGGAGCACCATGTTCAGACCTGACCTGGGGGAGGGGTCTCCCTCCCCACCCCAGCCCCAGCCAAGGTGCTCACCCGCTCCCCTCATCCATTCCATCAGCGGCTTCCGAAGACATCTGCACTACGTCCACTGTACGCCGTGTGTCTTCATACCACCCTGCTGCCAACCACTAGTACTGCAGCAGAACCAACTCCAGAGCAGTCTGAAACGTTGCCATCCTGACACAACATTCGTCCCTTAAAGCAACCGCCCTTGACATTTAATAGATCCAAGAGGTGTGATGATAACCTCTTTGTCCATCCGCCCATCAAGCCATCATCAAGTCAAATACAAATACCCGGGAATTCATCACCCCCTTGCTGAAACCCTTACGTGAGTTCCCACGGATCTGGAATAACAGCCAAACAGGGATGCTGTCTCTGCCCCTCTTGGAGTCTTGACCTTCTTCTCTTCTGTTCCTGGCTTCCTGTGCTCCCGGCACACTGGCCTCCTTAACAGTCCTCACACGCAACCCAGTCCATGCTCATCTTACGGCCTTGGCACCTGCTCCTCCTTGACCCACACGGCTCCTCTTCCTTTCTGTCTCCTATCCAATGTCACTTGCCCAGAGGGATGCGTCCGTCTCTGACCTGGCACCCTCAGCCCCAACTCACGACTACGAGTCTAACAACGGTAGCTACTTTGCACTTGATGAATGACCTATACCCCCTCTGCTCTACTTGGTCCTCATCTTCATCCCTAGTGTCTAAGCAGGACACCTGCCAATAGCACAGGTGCAGCAGGGTTGGACCAATAGCACTGTGTGAATTAACGGGCAAGAGAGAGGAGACTGGGGGGAGGGGGATCGAGGAACCGAAACCCACAGTAATGAGCCTCTCAAACATGGTCTCATATATGCTTTCTGAACATTCTAGGCTCTGTTGGCAAGTTCATCACAGCTTGCAACCAGCAGAAGAACCCAGCTTTTGTAACTTTAGCAACCAGTCAAAACTGGGAGCAAGCTGGGGCCCTGGGCACAGCCATGGATGTGGACGAGAGGATTCCAGTTCTGCTGCTGCAGTGGTGTTGGTCTTCCTGGGCCACTTCTTCCTCATTTATAAAATGGTACTGTTCTGTCTGAGCTCTGCCCAGTTCATGGATAAAGCGCATGAGAAGAAGCCGGACACATCTTCAGATATAGGAAATTATGATACAGGCTTCTGATGGAATTTCACAAAGCAGTCTCGCTCCTGCCCAGACTGGTGAGGCAACTGAAGAATTCTTTCCTAATATCATCACATGTACCTCCAGCAATCCAATTACAGATGCTTTTGGAGTCGAGATGCAGCTAATTTATGAGTTACAGATGTAGCTTAAATTGCTATACTTGAACTTAAGGTTATGTTGGAATAAAATGAATAATTATGTTGCCTGTTGAATGGGAAATATGAACCAGTGTTTTGTAGAGTGCTTTGTCAATTCTACTGAGAAATGTAAATATTACTTATTATTAACATCTTTTAAATCCAGTTGAAACAAGCTGCATGCTAACGAAACACAATACGCGTATGCTGAACCCACATCAGTGTTTGAACAGCAAATGCGATTTTCTTACAGGGGCACAGTAAGTACTCCTATTAATTTCCCTCTCTGTATTTCAATTAAGCTCTTTAATGTCCCCGGGACTTCGTGTTATTCTTAAGGCATCACCTCCGTCTGCCTCCTGCCCCAGAGGTGGCCGCGGGAATCCCTTGGGTAGAAATGAAGAGAATTTGCTCGCTCCTCGGGTGAGGTTTGCAAGACCTCACAGCCATTGTGGACAGCACGTTAAACTGCCGCCTGCAATGCTGGGCATCCCCTGTGGGCGCTGGATCAAGCTCCAGCTGCCCCACTTCCAATCCAGCTCCTTGCTAATGCTCCGGGGAAAGCAGATGATGAGGGCCCAAGTCTCCCATACCCATGCCAAGAGCAGGGAGGAAGCGCCTGGCTCAAGGCTTTGGTCTGGCTCAGCCCTGGTCAGTGAAGCCATCTGGGTAGTGAATCAGCAGATGGAAGGTCTGTCTCTGCTTCTAACTCTGCCTTTCACACACATAAATACGTCTTAAAAAAAAGGGGGGGGGCAAGTAAAGCACCCGTTTACCATGCCGGGGGCGGGGGCAGGGTGGGGTCTAACAGTCTACCTGGAGATCCACAGTTGGCTAGGGTGTATTCTCTTTCCATAATCAGCCAAGGTCTAGGATTTAACCAGGCCCCCTGGATGGTACTGGTGTATCGGGTACTGGACTGTGTGTTGTACCCGGTGATAAGGGAAACCTCAGAAACTAACCTGTATCTAGCAGGAAGAAATCCCCACCCTCTCCAGAGATGACTATTTCAAACGAAAACCACATGACGTTTTAAAGGAAATCCTCTGATTTGCCTTGTTGCTGGTGTAATTCACTGATGAATTCCTGCTTCCCTCCTACCCCAAGAGGAAAGACATCTGGGACACACACGCCAAGGCAGATGTTGAGCAACATTCTCTTCGTTCAGCCGTTCGCAGTGGGCAAGATGGGAGCCACAGCCAAGACCCAGGAAGCGGAAAGGGAAGAGGGCACGTGAACTTCTGAGACCATCTGCTTTCCTGGAGCCACTGGAGTACGCCCTGCCCTGGTCCAAATACGAATCAACCTGTTCTCAAGCCCACAGAGCTAGCCGCATCTGTGCTTTCCAGCTCATCATGAAGTAAAAACCTCAAGATCCTCCTCAAGGAGACGGAAGCCCTCTGACAGATCTTGGCAATTTTGCACCTGCAGAATCCAACGTGTTCCTCTGGCTTGCAGGGTTTCTGTGAACTCAGACTGGTGACAAAAGCCCTCACCTCGAAGACAAGGAAGCCCAGTCCAGGGCAGGGGATTCCACAGAAGGCCTTGCAGATTCCTGTCTTGGAACTCTTCGCTATGTTTCTTAGCTCCATATAAATACCAAATTCTACAGTTTAAATTCCCTAAAACTCTACAAGTTCCAGGCTTTAAGGTCTACAATAATGCAGTGTGCCCCAACTTGAGATGATAAAAAGAAAACAGCCCAAGTTTTGGACAAGTCTTCAGGAACCATTCGTGCAAGGGTGGTGAGTTAATGTTTGGAACAGACTCTCTGTGGTGGACATGCTTTGAAACCATGATGCTAATCCAGCTACAGTTTCATCCATGATGGGGATGAAACTGTGCTTGTACTCCTTCTGACACCTTCAGTATCCTGCACAGAAGCAAGATTGAACACAAACTAAGGATTCCTCAGGGATGGAGTTCCTAGAACCAAAATCTGCCGCTGCTACTTCCTTGCCAAGTAATTGTTCAAAGTTCTTCTCCTCCCCGGGCCCCGTCCTCCGTCCACCTATGCACGCATGGAGACAAGAGTGGGGCATTCTGACTGCACAAGGCTGGAGCGAGCGTGAGATGAGAGTTACTGGGAGTTAGTGAGCGAGCAAGTGTTAGTGACTGAGAGTGAGAGGACTGAGCGGTTTCCTACCCGCTCCGCCACGTCTACAGTTCAGGCTCTGGAGTGAGTTTTTCTAATCTACTCCTGAAACCGGTGGGCAGCCAGGAGTGCTGTGTGCTGGCTTGTCCCCTGCCCCAAGCACACAGATGAAAAGTTCGGAGAAGCTACAAGCAGCGTGAGAAAGAAGTCGGTGCTGGGCTCTGAAGCCCCCAACATGTCCTCCTCTGGTAGGCACACACACACACACACACACACACACACACACTGCTCTGGCCTTTCCTTTCCACCCTAAGTCGGAGCACACACCAGTGTCTGTATTATCTGCTGCAATATTTTCATTCCTTAGTGTACCCCTCAGCTCCGAGAACAGTTCTTGAGGGCACACAAACTCTTCCAGGATTCACTGGAGTAAAAGCAGCAAAACTGCATATCTGGAACTGGACGACCCAACAGATAGGGAGCAAGGGCCACAAAGCCAGCCTCTTAGGCCATTTTAAATTTTACAGAAGCTACATTTTAAAAAGTGAAAATTTTATCTTGAGTCCAATGTATCCCAACTGTTAGCACTTCACTGTGTAATTCACATCCCATCACTAAGGAACATTTTACATTTTTTGCTGCTGTTTCGGAATGCATGTGTCATTTACATGTGTAACTCAGCCCAAGGTGGGCTTGAGTGTGCCATGTAGTTAGGGGTCGTTAGAATGGAAAATCTTACCACATGTTCTCCTTCCCACTGAAATAGATCCTAATCGATTAAGGATGCCTCTGTTGGAACTATCTGGGGGGATGTGTTAGGATCCATGGACTCCGGCTCCCTGTGTAGAGTTAGCAATCAGAATCTCGGGGCCAGGGGGTCGGGAAGGCAGGGCACACAAGAGCCCATGCAGGGACTTGCTCACATCCCTCTAAATCTGCAAAACACTGTTCTTTTAGTTTTGCACTGATAGAAGGAGCCCACAAGGGCACCGGTTTGAGTCTGGCTAATCCACTTCTGATCCAGCTCTCTGCTATGGCTTGGGAAAGCAGAAGATGGCCCAAGTCCTTGGGCCCCTGCACCCACGTGGGAGACCCAGAAGAAGCTCCTGGCTTCGGATTGGCGCAGCTCTGGCCATTGTATAGCCATTTGGGGAGTGAACCAGCGGATAGAAGACCTCTGTCTCTACCTCTGTCAAATAAATAAATCTTAAAGTTCATGGAAAAATACATAAAGTGAAAATGTGCATGGGTTTCCACATCTGTTTGCAACAACATACAAACTTAGCTTTTAATTCATATTTCCTTGAACTTCTGGGAAGTACCTTACTACCGATCTTTGTTGTTGAGGCTAATTCAGAGATATCTGGGTATCTCTAATTTTCACAAGAAAAATCAGGGGTATTTTATTTCTATAAGGTACTGTGACTACAGGGAGATGCCTCAAGCTGTGCTTTGTGCACAGACAGCTCTCCATAAATGTGCTCCTTTGCCTCTGTGCGCCCCTCGTGCCCGGTACTGCCCCTATTATAATCCACACCACACTTTATTGGAAACGGACCAATTAAGCACAAATCCATTTGCCGCATGACAACTTTGTTGAATAATCAAATCACCCACATGTGCAGAAGACAATTAGATGAAACGTGCTGCAGGAACAATGAGAGGAATGGCCAATTTGGAAACTTCCCCTAAATAGGATCCGAAGTTCCGCAAATATGTGTGTGCATGCACACACACTGAGAGGTGGGGCTAAAAGGCTGGAAGGGGTGTGTGAGGCACCTCGTGCCCCAGGTTTGCCAAACATTACCTCTCACAATTGCTTAATAAACTCTGAGGTGACCTCTCCCCAAAGGGTCAGTTCCCGAAGTTTTTGCACCTGCATTCACTTGGCCAAGCCTATCTCAGACTCTCACCTCCGGGCCTCAGGACTGTACTGCACACCCACTGGAAATGGGGAGGGGGTCCTACAGGGGCTGCTTAAGCCCCCAGCACGGGTCTTCACTTGGGATTTTGGCCTTGATGCTACAATCCCAGCCTTCACCTGCACCGTGTACATACGTTTTCTCTTACTCCCTCCAGCAGGGGCCAGCGGGGAGATCTCCACCTTCAACTCAGTATCAGAAGTGACCGGTTCAAGCCCTGTGTACGGTGCACACTAAGCTAGACCACACCTTGTTTGTCTAAACCTCAGACTCCCCGAGTGTGCAACACACTCCTGGATCTGGCCTCTGCTCCCGTCACCGCTCCATCTCCACAGTGAGGCCAGTGCCCAGCGTGCAGAAGCACTCAACATAGAGCTGCTGCCGACACAGACACACCAACCTGCAGAAACTCCCAGCAGGACAGGTCTAGAGAAGCAGCCAATGACCCTGCCTTCCCTCAACAACTGAGCAACAACGCCACTCAGGTTTCCAGGAGCCAAGACAGCTTTGCTAAAGCAAGGACAATTCCACCTAGAGGCAGAAAGTCCTTGTTCCAAGGTCAAGGTAAGGAAGCACCCAGGAGCCAGTGTGACCGAGTGCAAAGAGTTTTGGCACTGATGGACCCCATGAGTTACCAAGGCTCTCTGGGCATAAGTGTGTTTTTATCTTTTTTTTTTTTTTTATGACAGGCAGAGTGGACAGTGAGAGAGAGAGACAGAGAAAGGTCTTCCTTTGCCGTTGGTTCACCCTCCAATGGCCGCCGCGGCCGGCACGCTGCGGCAGGCGCACCGTGCTGATCCGAAGGCAGGAGCCAGGTGCTTCTCCTGGTCTCCCATGGGGTGCAGGGCCCAAGCACTTGAGCCATCCTCCACTGCACTCCCGGGCCACAGCAGAGGGCTGGCCTGGAAGAGGGGCAACCGGGACAGAATCTGGCACCCTGACCGGGACTAGAACCCGGTGTGCCGGCGCCGCAAGGCGGAGGATTAGCCTAGTGAGCCACGGCTCTGGCTGTGTTTTTATCTTTTAATCTCCAACAAGGGGATGATGATAACCCCCATCTCACATAGCTGAGTGGTAAGTTTTATTTGCATGCACACACACACATACACAGCACTTTCTCAACCAGCTCGCACATAGAATTTGCTCAATAAATGACAGCAACTAAAATTATACCCTGGAAAACCCAGCAAACCTTATACAAGGAAGAATAACTGCAGAGAAACAGGGCTGGCTTTTCACAGTGACTGCTTGGAAATAATCGAGACAGCCAGAGAGCAGGAGAGAGGGAGTGGTCACTTAACCCAGAGGGACCCTTGGAGATTTCTAATCCAACCACACATCCCACTCAAAAACACAGCTCAGAGACGACCACTGCTCAGTAGCCACACAGCAATAGCGGGGTCGAGCTGTTGTCACCCCTCTCTGGACAGCTAAAAGCACCTCCCCCCCCTTGCAACTGATGCCCTCTCTTCTGTGTTTGCCATAGTGGGGTCTGGGCTCCACCAAGCAGCCTAATGGAGCATTTCACAAATAAGTCAGATCACAGCCCGCCTTCCAGAGCTTTCCTCTTGCACTTCAAATCCCAAATGCTCTGCACGGTCTCCAAGCTCTAACGTCTCTGCCCTCTGGCTGTGTCTCTGAAATCTCTCTCAAAAACTCTCCTTCACAGATGTACTCAGCCCACACTGGAAATCGGACACCTCTCAACCACAGGCCCTTTGTACTTGCCGCACACTCAGCCAGAAGTACTTGCAATTCCACAATTATATATATGGCTCACTCTGTTCCGGGCCCCTGTTCAAAGTCCTCTCTTCACAGAAGCCCTCTACAACCAGTGACTCTAAAGTAGATTGCACCTCTCTGTCCCCTGCCCTGCTTTTTGGTTCATTCTTCTAATAAATCACACAGATACATTACACGCTTATCCATCATACATGGTTTGGGGGTAATGGAAGGTTTCTCCTAGCTCATGGAACGCGATGACCTCAGAGCTTAGCACAGTTTCTGACACAGGACAATCACTCGATAGACGCAGACTGGGTGAAATGACCTTTTAGTCCCCCACCAGGCCCACCTACTGCTGCCTTACTGGACCATCCTGGAAGAGTTCCAGTGGATCCCAGGGGCAAGCAAACCTCCAGTCTAAGAAGGGAAAATCCTCCCCCCACTTCAGCCATCTCCTGCAGACCCCAACTCATCAAACACTCTAGGTGCTGGCAAGACAGAAGCTTCTCAGTGCCCAAGGTAGATGCCCCCCAGGTGCCGTTCTGCTGCTGCGAAAATGCAGTCTCCAGGGACTCCCCAAGTGAGTCCCTGCTCTTTAGGAGCTGCCCGAACAAAACACAACCAGATGAAGAATGTCATCGCTGGAGGCCGGCGCCGCAGCTCAATAGGCTACTCCTCCGCCTAGCGGTGCTGGCACACTGGGTTCTAGTCCCGGTCAGGGCGCCGGATTCTGTCCCGGTTGCCCCTCTTCCAGGCCAGCTCTCTGCTGTGGCCAGGGAGTGCAGTGGAGGATGGCCCAAGTGCTTGGGCCCTGCACCCCATGGGAGTGCGATGAGCCATTGGATCAGTGCGGTGAGCCAGCCGCGGCGGCCATTGGAGGGTGAACCAACGGCAAAAGGAAAACCTTTGTTTCTGCCTCTCTCTCTGTCTACTCTGCCTGTCAAAAAAAAAAAAAAAAAAAAAAGTCATTTCTGGAGCCTCTAAGAAGATACGCTTACTGGTGAGTACACTCCTACAGACCACAGATGCCAGCATGGGGCGTGTGTTCCATGTGACTGGCAAAAGCACACCAGGCATTTCTGACATCATCTACAACAAGATAAAAACGCTCACGTTCCCTGGGGGGCACTGTGGCTGCCACGGTGGAATGACTGCCATCTCGTCATCCCCACCTGCAGCCATGAATAAAACTGTGGCCAGCAAGGTAACAAGAACACAGCGTCCTAAGAATTTCAGCTATAAAATCCAGCAAGCCCCACACACTGAGATCTTAAGCATCTTGTTCTCTTTCTTGCTCCACTTAAAAGGAGAGGACTCGCCTTGTGTCAACCCCTGATAACCAGCAGCTCCCAGGACTCACTAAAGCCACCCTACTGGAAGCTTGGGACTGGACACTCACAGCTCAGGCCATCTGCTGTTTAGAATGAGGGCACCCTGGGTGGTTCTGTGTGTCCATGGCCCATGCTGACCCCACAGTTCTGATTTTCCATTTTCACTCAAGGAGGAGGGTAGACTGGCTGCCAAGATAACATGACACTAGGCGATATGCCGCCTCCTTTGTCACACTTGATTCAAAACACAGGCTTCAGATGGAATCTTAGCAAGCATAACGCATATTATTAATATGGCCATCAAAGGAACAGGTATCTCTCTCCCAATGTCAAATGTGATCAATAGCAATTCATTAAGGATTAATGAGCAGCCACGCCACATTAGCTAAAGGGGGTGTAAGCACATGCCACACTCGCAAGGACCTCTGCTGTCTGCCACTCCTCTTGGGAACATGTGTGTGCAGCCCCTGCTGAGATGGCAGGGGCTACTAGGTGGCACAGCCGAGTCCACGCCTACCATCTATGCTGCGACATTCCCGCATCTGATCTGTGATGTCACAATGTGACCTAAGACACCCAGGGACATGCACAGGGTTCAGGGGGAAGGCAGAGCTGGGGAGTAGCAGTGCATCCACAAATGGCACCTACTAACCAACATTCCTCCCCATTCCTGCTCCCTCCCAACCAGTCTCCCCTTCAAGCTTTCAGGCGCCATTGCCTTAAAGCTCTCTCTGAAGATGCCAAACAACTCTCCTACCCCAACATCATTCCCCCACCACTTCCAAAGGTGTAGCACACATTTGATTTTCTACCACGAGGCATTAGTGCAGGGTTAAGGGTGTCACTGCACCTCACAGGGAGCAGCAGACACACAGAGCTTTCCTAGAAAGTGTGCCGCTTCTTTCCAATACAAGCATGCATGCCTCTTAAACTCACAGGGTAAGACCTTAAATCACCATTAAAAATGCCGAGACCCACCAGGTAAATGGAACTGGTGCAGATTTTTCAGGGTGAGCACAATTCTAGCTGCTTTCCCTTCCATTCACTCTCACCAGAGACTCTCAACTGGGAGCAAAGCCTTAGCACATCGCCTGCCTGCACTGCTCTGTTGACAGATGCGACCAGTGACAGCTGGGTATGTGCTTTTTCAGCTCATGGGACGCTCAGCTACGTATAGATTCTCCCTCGCTGGCTAAAAGCAAGACCCTGGCAAGATTCCCTAGCAGTAGTTTTGGGTCATAAAAACAAACAAAATGATGGCAGCGGGGGTGAAATCTGGTTAGTTAAGGCACTCACCTATCTTGGCATTTAATCGAGTAATCCCATGCTAATCAAAGTCCAAATTTAACTGTTCTCTGAACCACACCAAAGCAAACAGACAGGCATTATTGTGATGGACACATCATGCAACTGTGCAATTTCCATTGGCAAATGTGCTGTTTTTTTTTTTTTTATTTTAAAGACTGTTTCTGTAAGTTTCTACTACTCATGATATGTTTTAAAAGAAAGGAAATAGAGGATCTTTGCTAATACCGGTAGACTGAAGATCCCCTTAAGACAAAGATAATTGCATTTGATTCCCCTAATGCCCCTAGCTTTATAGACTCAGTCTTTCAGTGCCTACCATATTCCATAAAGATTCCAAATAATTCACACATCAATCTCTGTGAACCCAGACAGAATTCATATCACGTGTCTATGCCCTTCCTATCCCCTACTGAGTATTTTTCACCAGAAGAGTGCTGATTATACCAGGAGATTTTGCTGTGAAACCATTCAACATAGCCTTATTTTTCTGGACCACGTATTACTAAAATTAGAAATAAAACATCACAATTAGCCAAATGCCTCGCGTCCTTTTTACACAGCAGAGCTCAAAGGCTTCTGCTATACTCCAAAGATACACTGTTTTTTATTTTCAAACTAAACTTTCTAATGTGACCAACTGCAGCATGTGAAGAAGAAAAAAAAAAGGATACTGAGATTTGGATGGATGCATCAAGAAGTAGCAACGTTTGTTACCTGCAGAGGTGTTACAAGAAATTTCATCTGCTGCAACGAAGACGAACTGATTTCTGGAAGAGAAGATAAGATTCACAATACTGCTCGCTTAGGGGGACATGTGCTCTCTGCCGACTGGCTCGAGGTGTACGGATGAGGGGAAGGGAGGGGTAGGTGCTGCATCGGAATGGATGTTGCAAGGAATGTGCTGATGTGCCTGCGACTCTGAGAGTTTAGAAAGATCATGAAACAGGCATGCGGGGACCTCTGACACGGAATCATGGGGATGTCCGAGTATGGGCCATGTACAAGCTGTTGCACAGGGATATTAATACTGTGTGTTACCAGGACGTCATGCCAGGATGCTTCCAAGGCCAGAGCAGTTCAAACTGCACTTACGCAGATTTCTATGCTAACAGGAGATTGCTTTTTTAAAAAAAAAAAAAAAACATTGCATTTTTCGGGGAAAAAGAGTATACTAAAGCTAGCTAAGAAAATAATAAAATTTCAGACCTTATCAAAGTTTGTAAAAATATTTTAAGGGAAACAAGAAATGCTGTCACTTCAGAAGAGAATATTATATGGTGTCATGTTATGGATAATAATTTCCTCAACAAACTGGGCTTTCTATCTAGAGGAGGAAAGAGAATGCATCAGCTGAAATAAACCCTATCCTGCCAAATGATTTTTAACAATCTCAAATTAAAAAGCAAAAATGAAAATGCCGTTTTGATTTAGTAAATCCAAAAAGATGACAAAACTCTCTTAAGTTGTTTGAAACTATAGCTTCTCCACAATGGAATGTCTCCTAATTCACAGCTACTTCTGATTTCTCTAGAAAACACAATGTCTGTGCCAGGCAGATTAGAAAACCAGCCCAATGAGACTGGCTAGGTTCTTCAATGCCTCAAAAGCAGCAACAGAGAAGCTGGGTTCTCGTTTGTTCTATTTCACTATGCATATGGATCAGCAAGTACCAAGCTACATGCATTTTTAGGGGGTCTTCATGTGACTGGTTTTGTTCAAATCTTCACTGCTTCACAAAGCATTTAGTGATTGAACATTTCTTTAAAATATTTTAAGAAAGCTTCAGGGTTGTAAGAGGTATACTGGACTATAAACAGAGCTACCATTTGAACACTCCCTAGAATTTAACTTTCAGTTGCAAATTCCAGTTATAGCTATTCCAATAAAATTGAAACCAAATTTTACATGTTTGGAGAAAGTCTTTATTTTAACTGTTTTTATTCCAATAACAAAAGTCACAATTAAGTTCATTTATTGCCTCCCTTAAAACAATAAAATTATTAATTTCATTGGATTTTTCGCTATCTTTTTAACATGGATTTTTTTTTTTGAACTCCCTGAATATCTGGCTTCCAATTCCCTAGGCTTAAGGCGCAAATTAACATCCTTGAAAACGAAGGAGATATTTTGTTTAAACTCTTTCTGACCGATCCTTGATCTCCACAAGGGGTAAAGACACAGGCACCCCTCCTTACAGGTATGATATTCTTAGGGGGCACTCAAGAAGCCCTCCCAAGGACCTGTGCAGAGTGCCCAGGAGAGCACTGCTCTCACCAACAAAGGTGGCCTGGGTGTCCCAGGGGCGGGCCCTTAGGAACAGGCTCTCACAAACTGATGAGTTAGGTGCCCATGTTTCTGACACTATGAACTGAGAGTTACCCATTTCCATTCCCTTTACCCCTCCATCTATTGCTTCTCATTTCTCCCCTTTCCTCCCTCTCTCCCTTCTTCCCTTCCTTTCCCCTTTGATGGTCACCTACGTATTCTGATTCCGACCTCCCCTACCCATCTTTGGGATCCTGAGCAAGTTTCTGAACAAAAGGGATTCCTTTCCTTTGATAACTCATCCTGTTGGAAACACTTAGATGACTTCTGACTACGAAACCAAGTCTAGCTCTAAGCTAAAGGAGTCAGCAATAATGATGTTTAAAAGAATGCCTCATGGACTCCACAGCAGTGCCAAAAAGAGCTTCAGTGTGTGTTTTTTCTTTTTTTTTTAATTGCTAATGGATACATCAGTCCTGCACTATTTTTTTTTTTTTTGGACAGGCAGAGTTAGACAGTGAGAGAGAGAGAGAGAGAGAGAAAGGTCTTCCTTCCGTTGGTTCACTCCCCAAATGACCGCCACTATTTTTAGATCCATACGATTTCATTGCATCCTAGGAATGTCACTGAGAAGCATCACAAAAGTGTCTTAATTCCACAAGAAAAATCTTGTGATCATCCCCCTCTCTCAACTGTGCCTGACTATAACTGTGATCAATAGGAAAGGTTTACCACAGTAAAGATGGGGAGGGGTGTCCCACGTGTTCAGCCAACAAAAGAACTCTTCTTGGACCGTTAGTAGGGGCAGGTTTCTTATTGTCTGTTTCCGCTGTATAAAGCTATTTTTATTGATATTTGGTTCTCTCACTTTGAACTTTAAGACCAATGACATACTCAGATGGCCCATCCCTGGCTCACCATCACTTATCCTCTCTGTGAAAACCACTTATCCAAATGACCAGGGAGAGAGATGATTAAAGATTGATGACACAGCTGAGAACTGTGCGATCTACAAACAAGTGAGGGCACATTAAATACCCAGAGCAATGCACTCTGGATGGTGGGGTCACGTCTCAGGTTGGTACCAGGTGCTGCTTCCTTATGCTACCCTAGCCTGCTCTTCACTCAATACAGGATTTAAGCTTCAAAATGCTGCTGATTTTCAGTATACTGGTTTGTTTCTCAGTTGTAGATGATAAAGAAAGCCTAAGTGGCTCTCAGTCTTGGCTCCATATTAAAATGGCAGTGGGCCAGGATACACACAAGACCAACTGCATGGGAAACTCTGTGAGTGGGTCTCAGACATAAGTAGTCTCTTGGGACATCTGGGTGATTCTGACGTGAAGTTCAAGGACTCCTTGTGTACTTGAGTGGCTCTGACCTTGGGTGTCCCTTGCAGAGGTTAAGAGCACCCTAAGGGTGAGACATAACTAGCGTGGGCTCTCTGGTTTGGTTGATGAAGACATCATTTTCAAAAGGCTCCACTGCTGACTGTAATGTGGCCCCAGCTGAGAAGCTGTAGGTATGGGACCAACACCAGAGTAGCGAGGTAGCCGAGTTTCCAAAGCACTTGCACCGCTTGCCTTTTTCTCAACTCCACTTGGCCACCATGCTGCCTTCCAGGACACCCTAACTCCGGAGGCTGTGGAGAATGCAACCTCAGAAGTCTCACAGACTCTCCAGGAAGGGTAACTTCCAGTTTCTAGATGTCTTCTAGGAAAATCTACTTCAAACCTCACTCCTAAAGAGAAGTTCAACTATAAAGGCAATTGTGTCTCAATCTGCATGTTTCTTTTATTTTATCATTTCCTATGAATTCATTCAAGAAATTGTTTTGCTTGGGCCTTTCCATTTTCCTGAGTCTATATCTAACTCTATTGGTGCTACTTCCTTCATCAAAATGCCTTCCTACTTTCTGCACCTCCTAATCTAGGATTTTTCCAACTTCCGTCAAGAATAATGGTAGGGGCTGGCGCCGTGGCTCACTAGGCTAATCCTCCGCCTTGCGGCGCCAGCACACCGGGTTCTAGTCCCGGTCGGGGTGCCGGATTCTGTCCCGGTTGCCCTTCTTCCAGGCCAGCTCTCTGCTGTGGCCAGGGAGTGCAGTGGAGGATGGCCCAAGTCCTTGGGCCCTGCACCCCACGGGAGACCAGGAGAAGCACCTGGCTCCTGCCATTGGATCAGCACGGTGTGCTGGCCGCAGTGCGGCAGCCGAGGCGGCCATTGGAGGATGAACCAACGGCAAAGGAAGACCTTTCTCTCTGTCTCCCTGTCTACTCTATCAAAAAAAAAAAAAAATAATAATGGTGGGTCAAGTGTTAGGCCTAGCAGTTGAGGTGTCTGTTAAGATACCAATGCCCCATATCACAGCACTTGGGGTTTATTCCTGGCTCCAGGTCCTACCCCCAGCTTCTGGCCAATGCATAGCCCGGGAGACAGCAGGGACGGCTCACATCATAGGATTCCCCCCCACCAACATGGGAAACCTGGGTTGACTTCCTGGCTCCTGACTTTGCCCCTGGCTAGGGTCATTGCAGGCATCTGGAGGGTGAACCACCAGATCAGCGTTCTCTCCCCATCTCCAATAACCTTTTACTGGTATTTAAAGAATTACCTAGGATTGTTAAATATACAGGTTCCTGAGTTTCAACGCTGACCGTCCCCCAGTTGGAATTTCTGGGAGAGGCCTAATAATAATAATTATAATTAGGCCTAATAATAATTACATTTAATAAGAACCCTTGCCTGGCTATTGACCTGCTCAAGGGGGACACCATTCTCATTGGCTTAGGAAGCAGTGCCCCCATGAAGCACTCAAGACTGTAGCTCCTTCTTACCCTGGAGAAGACCGCAAGTTCAACTCCACCCTCATTTCATTTCAAAACCCACCTTTCCCAGGAAAACAAACTGACAGCAAGGCTTTGTGGGAGAAAGGAGGATTACTAACTTAAGAAAAAAATGATTGGGGCCAGCGCTGTGAAACAGCTGGTAAAGCCACTGCCTGCGGTGCCAGCATCCCATGTAGGCGCCGGTTTGAGTCCTGGCTGTTCCACTTCCAATCCAGCTCTCTGCTATGGCCTGGGAAAGCAGTGGAAGATGGCCCAAGTGCTTGGGCCCCTGCACCCGCGTGGGAGACCTGGAAGAAGCTCCTGGCTCTGGATTGGCCCAGCTCCAGCTGTTGCAGCCATCTGGGGAGTGAGCCAGTGGATGGAATACCTACCTACCCCTCCCTCCCTCCCTCTCCCCTTCCTTCCCTCTCTCCCTCTTACTCTCTCTGTCTCTTCTGCCTCTCTTTTCTTTGTGTAACTATTTCAAATAAATAAATCTTTTAAAAGTGATTAAATTATAAATGGCTGAGTACGGGGAGCAAGGCTATGTTTGTCTTGGTTCCCGGGACTGTTGGCTCCGCAGACCACTACCTAACATTGACGGAGCAGACATCTATGACAGGAAGTTGCTAAGCATACCCTGTGCACTCACTCAGCTAATTGTCATCTGAACTCCTCTTACCATGCCCATTTTCACAGATGAGGACAGAGAAACATAGAAAGATTAGATGTGATGCTTCAAAAGCTTCATGGAAAATGGAATTTACAGTTCACTTTGCTGAAAAAAAAAAAAAAAGGAAATCCATGCACAGCTCTCGCATCATAAACATCTTCCAGGAATGTGAGGGCCCCTCATGTAACAGCAGCAAGATGTCAAGTGCCGGGAGTGAAACTGGAACACAGCTGGCGTGGCTCCCGATCCCAAGTCTCAGTTACTCAGAGGTGCTTCTCGGGGCACTCATGGGAATGCATTTGATCAGCAGTGGTGTGTTAGTCTCTGTGGACGAACTCCTGACGGTCCTCTCCCTTTCAGTTCCCCCAAGACAAAGCAGTACAGTAATGGGTGCCTACTTGTGACTGATGCCATTTAGGGGTGAAAGATTCATGAACGCATTCTCTTTAACAACAAGTAGAGATAATGGGACGACCTAGGCCAGCCCTTTCTTTATTCATATGGCACCAAATGCCCTTGCATTTTAAGATGGTTTTTATAAACCAACGATTGAGTCTCTGGATCTGACCCTGCTGGTGGGACATTTATATTAGTCCTGTGGATTGCCATACAGCCCACTCTTTTTCTTGGGCTAAATCTCATCTCTCTGTTATTTTCTTTCTTCTAAAAATCACCCATGGCTGAATTCTCAGAGTCCCATTAAGATAGTAGCCATGAGGATTCCTGGAAGGGATGTGAGAAGCTAGATGTTCAGAGTGAACTTCCTGAGTAGGCAGGTGGGAGGCCAGACAGTAAGACCTTCTCCATCAAATATACTGGTGTTAAGTCGGACTGTCAAAGATTCTGGTTACCTCTCATTATCTGGCCTCTTATTTCTGTTATATTGTTGCAGTTACACAAAACCTGGGATTCATATCACCCATAGCAAGATTATTCTTGTGTTGAAATCCTGAATTCATTTTGCATCTCACACACACACCGATGTGCATTGAACACTCTCGCAGCTTGTCTATTAGAAAATCCATGTGACCGAGAAGCTGATCTGCTCTGACAAGTGGCAGCCACCTACAGGTTCTGAAGCATCCGCTGGCTATAAGGCCAGGGTTTGCTATGTTGATGGTCCACCTTAGATTTTTCTTCACTCAAAAAAATCCAGCTAGGATTTTCAAAAGTAGAATATCATTGACTGGCACCAGTGCCCCATCGTTAAGTCAGAGCCTTTGAGAAGAGCTCCCATGCACAGGTGTGCCTGAGAACCCCTCCAGTGATGCTAACTCATCAGCCAGCACCGAGAACTCTTTATCTCACTCTGTGGATGCTTCTGTGAACACGTGTGTTCTGCCTCTGCAGGAAACGTAACTGTGTCTTCTGGGTTTACAGTGAACGGCACCAGTGTTGATTTCAACATTGTATAATTATTAATGTGATCACTGATGGTTATAATACATCCCAATAGTTCCACTTGTGCTACTTAATGTATTACTTGTAATTAATAATTACGGGTATAGCTACCAAGGTCTTATGTTTTATATGTGTAAAATTAAGGTGGAAAATCCATAATAATTAGGTTATTTTTGTTGTTCATCTTAAAATGTTGCTGGAAGGTCATACGGAATCCAGCCATGAGTGTTTCCTGAACACTAAGCAGAACACACAGAAATAAGGTGCTCCTATTAGAATTCTTCCGGCTGGCTTTACCAAATAGCTCACTCATGTTGCTCATTCAACCTTCATGTGGTTCTTGATGGCCTTATGACATGGCAGGCACCAAATTAAGCCTAAGGGATACTATACTGCGCTTACAGCCTGTAGATCACAGTGGAATGTCTCTACGGGTTGCCTGTCTGGGAATTTATCGTCTCTTTTACATTTCTATTTTAACACCTAGAAAGGGAGTTTACTTGCACACAATCAGGATTTTACCTCCCTCCTCATACTCAGGGCTAAAATTCTATCTTCTATCCCTGTTTCTATCCCACATACTTCAAGAGACTGTGGCAGAGTGCAGAATGACAAGGGGTATCAACAGACCAACAAGCAAGCAAATACACAAACAGGTTGACTCGAGAAATTACTGAAAGAATTGATGATGACTTTTTTTAAAGGGGAACACATGAAAATACACTTAAAAACATTTGATTTAGAAAGAATTCCTGTACCTACAGGGCATGCATTAGAAGACTGACGTGGAAAAAGGACTGTGAACCCACCCTCCATTGGAATATTCTTCCAAGCAACTCAAGCTTTGGAAATTGAAATCCAAGTGCACCACTGTTATGGGGAGACCTTGGGGGCACTTTTTTATTTAGTTCCATAATATCCTCCTCTGCTCCAATTATACTTCTTTTCTGGGCTCGGCTGGCACAGAACTGAATGAGTCTGAAATCCATGCCTTGTCATTCAAAGCCGAGTTCCACAAGAAAACTTATACCACCTTTCTAGGCCTTGGTTTCCTCATTTGGAAAATGGGGGTAGGTACAGGACATGCCCATCCTGGATTTTTTGTACATATGTACTGAAAAAATGAACATAAAGTCACTTTACTGGGGGAGGAAACTGAAATTTATTTATTTATTTTTTTTTGGCTGTGTAGATCCATGAATGACACAAACTCCTGTCTTTCCACCCAAAGAAGAGGGCAAGCAACTAGTTTCACAAGAATTTATAGTAGTCGTGGTTTGGGACTAGCCTTACATAAGGATTCCCCCTACAGAGCTGGTGAATCCCTGTGGCCTGAGTTGGTCCACGGGGAGAAGGAAGAGGATGAGCGAGAAGGCTGCCATAGGGTATTCAAACTCATGGCTCCTAACTTCTTTAATAATGGGTTTCTGTATTTCTAGGATGGAAGGAAACCTTTAAACACAGAAAAATTATTTACTCAAACATTATTCTAACTCCTAGCACCTACTTCCACAGGAAACTCTTCATATTTCACTCATGAATGAAACTGAAGACCTCCCTGACTCAGGGATGCTCATACTAACGACAGTGACATCCCGGATGCCACTCCAGGTCAGGCACTACTTCTGGGGCTCCTTGTGACCACTGTGAATTCTTCCAGAAACCCAGTGAGGCAATGATCACCCACTACCTCCTCTTCATTGAGGCGGCAGTGGGAGAAAAGCAATTCAGTTAGCTTTCCCATGCTAGCGCAAATCGCTCACAGTGACTGCTGAGAATCAGAACTGATCTAAATCTAAATCGGTGATTATATTCAGTATGTCCTCAAATATTTGCTACCGCAAGGACAGACTAAAGATCACGTCCAACAAGCAGAAAAGACCCAGGTTTGAATCCCGACAGTCACACAGTCATCTGGACAGCTGACCAAGGCACAGCTTCCCAGCATGCTGGTGTACCTGTGGGTCTCGGATACCACCTTGTCTGAAAACGACCCTCATGCTGAAATGCATTTGAGTTACTTTTCCAGCGATTGCCTCTCTGTGTTCAACGGTTACAAACAGCGGCATCCACTCGAAAACACCTGTCAATCAAACACTGGGTGACTGACAACATTCGTGCCTCCTCTCCTGTGGTGCTGTGTTCCTCCTTCATCTCTGATTCTAACTGGTGTGATGGTCTCCATCCAGCAGGTGAGAGAACTCAGGTTCACATGAGTGTGGATCTGCTTTACAACAAACAATGTGGTATCGGCATGAACTCACTGTCTCTAACCACGGATCTTCAGGGTACTGAAAGTGATTGACATGGCCCTAAGCTAGCTAGTTAAGGGAGAAAGTCCTAAAGAATGCATTTTGAGGGATGCCCAACCCTTGATGCTGTTTCTCTCTGAAGAAGGGAGAGTGGAGAGGAGACAGTAACAAAACAGCAGTTTACAAAGGGACAGCATCCTGTATCTTCGGGGGGAATGCTTTGTCACCCTTGCTTGCGTCTTCTGCAGACTGAGATTGGAAGTTTGGCCTAACACACTGCTTCTCCAGCTTCATACAAATCACTCGGGGGTCTTGAACGTGCAGCTGCTGACTCAGCAGGCATGTGGCGGGGTCAGAGTGTGCATTCTCAAAACTCCGGGTGCGGCCAATTCTGTTGGTCTGTAAACCACACTGCGCAGCATGTCAGAGGACTTTAAAATGTCCAATTTGGAGAGCAAGTGTTTAGTCCAACTGTTAAAATGCAGGTGAAGATACCTGCATTCTTGGGGCCAGCACTGTGGCATCGCAGATAAAATTGTCGCCTGCAGTGCTGGCATCCCATATGGGTGCTGGTTCGAGTCCTGGCTGTTCCACTTCTGATCCAACTCTCTGGTATAGCCTGGGAAAGTAGAAGAAGGCCCAACTCCTTGGACCCCTGCACCCACATGGAAGACTCAGAAGAAGCTCCTGACGCCTGGCTATGGATCAGCCCAGCTCCAGCCATTGTGACTATCTGGGGAGTAAACCAGCGGATGGAAGACCTCTCTCTGTCTCTGCCTCTGTCTCTCTGTAACTGTCTTTCAAATAAATAAATCCAAGAAAAAAAAGTAACTGTGTTCTTTATTGGAGTGCTTGGCTTCAATACCTGGCTCTGGCTCCTGACTCCAACTTCCCTGTGCATGCACACTCTGGGAGGTGGTGGTGGCAGTCCACGTAATTGGTCTACTGCCATCCACATGGGATACCTGGACTCAGTTCCCAGCCCAGCCCTGCCCTCGCAGGCATGTGGGGAATGAAGGAGCAGACGAGAGCACTCTTGCGTTTGCTCGCTCTCTCGCTCGCTCTCGACCTCTCAAATAAATAAATATTTTTAAGTGACCCACTCGACTCCTGAAATTTCAGAACACAATCAATGACTTTTTCTGCTATTCTGTGTTTTGTTCCGTTTTACATTTGGGAGAGAGAAAATTGAAGAAAACAATAAAAACTACAGGATAGTGTGGAAACTATCATCACACTGGGAAAGCAGCAGAGCTGGTAATATCCAACACGAATTTGTAAAGTGCCTCCACGCACTACTAGTTTCATATTGTTTTGTAGAAGTGATAAACAAACCCTAGCGATGCAGAAAAGGCAAAGGAAAGAACTCTCCCATCTTTAATGTAATTTAACATTTTAAATTACAGAGTTGAAACTATGAAAGCAGATGGGGATGGAGAGGAAGCTAGAAACATCTGATAATCGCACTTTTTGTTTTAAAAAGAATTCCAGGGCTGCAGAAGTGGGAACGACTGAGTTGGGCTATCAGATGTGTGGTACATTTCTATAATCTCAGGCCAGAGCCTTTCAAAAGAAATGATTAAGATAATTAAGGCAACAGTATGTTTGGTTTTCACAGATTTTGAGGACTGGAAACCTAATCTATCAGAACGCTCACATATCCTGCAGCAAAAAATGAGCCTAGAGACAATGAGGAAATTGAGAGTTACTGCTTAGACGTGCTAACTCGGACACAACAAAGTTCCGGCCCCCCAAATCCTGATAAGGGCCCTATTATTGCATATTTCCACGTGAATTAAATTTGAAAGGCACCACGATTTTGAGGAGAGTCTAAGTCCGGAGGAATCAATCACTGGGATACATGCCAGGGAGAAATCCTAAGAAGTCATTGATTTCGGTCAGACGCCTGTTCACACGCACGTGCGACACACAGATAAGGAAATAACTCAGAGGCCACAGGAAACGGAAATCAGTTCTTCCGGATGAAAACCCAACAGACGTTCATAATCACAGAGATAGAAGCTGCCGTGGTCACTTTTGATACAGCACCAGCGAAACACTCCATCTTACCCCAACAGAGAGCACCCGTGATGTAATCAAGAAAGGGAGGAAAAAGAAAAAAAAAATACAAGTAACAAAAGCAACAAAAAACAAGGCCAAGGAGTGGAGAGCTCCCATCTCTAGTGCCACATCCACAAATGTTTCATGAGCTATTTTCTGGGTGAATTACCTTCTACCGAGCTGGATTACTGTCTTCCAGCAGGTATATTCTTTCTTTGCAACGGACATGGCTCATCCACAAGTCTCTGTGTCTGCTCTTAGCAGAAGCTTCTTACCTACCTCCAGAAAGCATCAGATTCTCTCTCTCTCCCCTAAACCCTTCTCAGGGGAAAGGCCTTGAAGGCAGCACTTAAAAGATAGGGTTTATTTGCTTTTTTGTGGCCTATCAACTCGATGATGTGCAAAGTAGGTAATTGGGCCATGACATGAGCACAGGTGGTTACACCTTGTCTGGTCACTGCCTACAGTGTCTACCCATGTGGCTGTGACAGCTATGGTCAACTGGGTTTGGAATTGCCTTTAATATCTCCCCAACTCCTTGTTGGTCCAGTCTGTTGACTATTATAGGACTGGTTCGTTTTTAAACTGCTTCAATTACATATCCATTCAATAGTGCATGACGGTTGTTAAGAAGCCATTATAGATTATGGACCAAAGGCAATTAGTTCTTGAGACAAATCTTGAACATTTGCTTTTAATGTGTGCATGTCTCTAATGTCTATATTTAAAAAAAAAAGAGAAAATCAGGAAATATAGATATCAGTAACAGCCAGATCACAGCTCAGCACTGGGAGTCTGGCACCCAGAACCCTGAATTTCAAAAATCGCAGCAATGATGTCCCGTGGGCTACACACTCCCTCCTTGTCCGACTAAATCAGTGACAATCCACAGAGCAGATCAGGAGGAAATGTAATTATTTTAGCAACTATGTTTTTTTTTTTTGGGGGGGGGGGGAGGAGGGAGAATGCCCAATTAGCACCATCTCCAAAGCAGTATTGTCATATAAATTGCCAAGTTTTACTAAAGAATTTTTTGGCCTGGTTTCTGTACCTTGAATGCAAGTCTCATAGCTAATACTTGTTCCTCTCTAGTGGCCTTAACGCTCTTTTGAACAATTAGCTTCACTCCTCTTCCTGATGGGGCCCTAAATCATTGAACAAGCAAATCAAACTTTAAATGAAAAAAGAGAAATAGAAGAAGCAATGATAATTACATATATTTTATATTATATTTTTAATATTATTTTAATTATATATAAAAATACATACATACATATATACACATGGGTTCTTCATATATATATATATAAACACACACACACACACACGAGTCTTCAAACAATTCATGGAAAATGCTTACTATGAAGAAACTATGCATGGATTTCTAAATATTTTTATACCAAAATATACTTATCTTTTAATTCCATTTTTCCATGATGTTTTTGAAGTACCCTCATATCTTTATCTATATATCTGTATCTACACTGATATACAGATCTCTTCAATTTAGGTTCCAGGAAAAACCTGGAGATAAGTTTTTAGGCACTGGGTTAGGAAGATATGAATGAAGGCCCTAGTGGCTCCTTTCTGATAAATTTCCATTTCATGTTATCAGGACATCTTGTTTTTTTTTTTTTTTTTTTTTTTTTTTTTAAAGTCCAGGAAGTTCATCAGGATGAGTCTCTAAGAATAAGAAACACTTCAACAGAGCACTACTGAAAACAACAGATGAAGAACTCACTTTTGGTCCTGCCCTGCGTTCATCCACCAGTGTGGCATGTTGCTTCAAGGGGCCGCCTCTTGCCCTCGGGTCCCCTTCTCACTGACAGAGACGCCGTGGGACTCTCTCCTGTCTTCCCTGGACCTCCGTGACCTCCACCCTCAGGCCCCTGTCGATCTGGGAGTATTGTCCTCTGAGCATCCTAGCCCTGTAACACCCTCCCTGTATTCTCCCAACAGTGTATTTCTCCACAGAGATCGAAAAGGTACATAAAATATAATAGGGAGTCTAGCTCAGAGCTTATTTTGCCAAAAAAAAAGAACATTAAAAACAAGATTGGATATAAAATAAAAAACAAAACAGAGCTACCATTTGCTACTGCCATCATTTTATAAATGGAAAGCTATTTTCAACAGGCCTGTGAGAAGGAAGAAGGCAAAAAGCCTGACCCAGAAAAGGAAGCCGACATCCTTATTACACTGCCCGTGGTCTCCTCCTATCTTGGTGCACCGGCAAATATGTCATCAAAGGCAGGCGCCAGGGCTTGAACTGGACTTGGGAGATACTGCTCTAAACAAAACACTAGGATAACATCTCGAGATCGCTCCCTGCACACACTGCAAAGAATAGGTACAAGGGCTTCCTACCACTTATTTAGCCAGAAATAGTTTCCACATTTATCAGAGCTGGTTCAGATAACAGAAATGTGGAAAACAAAACAAAACGACCCTTTTCTGCCTGCTTTGCCCTGACTACCCCCTTTATCCACAGATGATGCTCTCTGTATTCTACAGGCAGGAGAGGTAAAATCTTGAGAACCATTAAGCGCAGTTTATTTTTAATAAAGTAACCTTCATCAAATAAATAAAAAATAAACAAATATAGCCTTTAAATGGTAAATTTTCCAATGAGGAAGTTCCTATCCTTTATATACTAAGAACTCCTTAATTTTTAGTATAAATCATTTGAAAAGGATGCCAAAAACAATGGTACATCATTTTAAATGAATTATTTGCCTGTCAATTTAACAACAGATTTTCTCTATTATTTAATCTGAGTCCAGGAAACAAAAGGCCCTGAAATGGAGGGAGTTGTCCACACCAGTGGAAATCAACTCACTTTATCCATTTGGGTCAGACTAAGATTGTCCATGAAGCCCACGCTCTATTCTGTGCAGTTTTGTTGGTGCTTATGATGAAAAATGAGAGGGCAGCCATTTGCTTGCTTCTTTCATCCCTTTCTACCCTTGTTTATTTTCTTTCTTCTTGCTCCTCTATCCACCTCCACCCCATGGATCTGTCCTATCTGTCTACCTACCTAGCCACCTACAACTACAGATGTCTGTTTCTCCCTCTCTCCTCTTTACATTTTAAAATAGTAGACCAAGTCCTCCATGTTGCAAAGAACATGATTATTTTATTCCTACTGAGTTTTAAGAAAGAAACACTAACTGATCTGTTTGGGAAAGGGAACCTTTTATTCTTAGATTATGAGTGTCGGATTTAAACAACATTCTAGCTTGTGAGTGACTGTGAAGAGTTCTGACACTGCTGTATTAGGCTTTACCTCGATACCCTATGAGTCCTTTTTGAGGCCCTAAGATGTGGTTGTGTGTACGCAGAGAGCAAGATAGTTTACACTGTGGCATTTTTGGGGGGGGGCAGATTTAATCAAGTTATGTGGAATGGCCAATATTCCACATAACAGTCACACAAAAATAGCAATTTCACATGGTACGGGTTGATATGATGGGGGCAACGAAACTTTATAGGTCTCGATAAAATAAACCAAAAAACTCCAAAGAACTATGAAATCAACAAATCGTAATGCTTGTGGTCTCTTTTGCTCAGTCTAGGGACAACTGTGGCCTGGTGCTACTGTTCATTGTCAAAAACTTCTTGATATTTGGGAAACTTTCAATGAAATGCATGTTTCACATGGGAGGGGAACGGCCTCTGGTAACGATTGATCCTCACTGTCGGGTAGTGACGGATTCGCATTCCTTGGTGTCTGGTTTGTATCTGCCTGCTCTCTGCTCTAAGGTCAAGGGTCATTTTCATGCACTGATCATTAGGAGATGTTAGAGTGTTAGCAAGCAGGACAAGCATGACAAATGTCTGTCTTTCTGGAGAGAGAACATTTTCATCACAGCTATGTACACACCAGACATATTTCCCCAAATATTTGTGGCACAATTCAGTGAACAGGAGATCTACCCACTCCCCACCTCCCAGTCTGGCTACTGAAGATGCAACAACGACCAAGTCATAATACAGAGAGAAACCAAGAGCCAATCAATAAAGAGAAGCCTGCCCCAGGCTTAATTCAAGCAAGCCATTCACCGAGCTCATGTGATGGACCCATCAAATCCAGAACGTATCACAGACAGATCAGCAACACCAAGTGACATGCAATGAACAATGACAGAAGACCCCACTGCCATGCTTTGACCGGTTCAAGCTCAGAAAACAATCGCCTTCGGAAATCTGGACAGCTGGACTTCCGTGAATCAAAATGGGATTAAAAATAAAGACTGGGAGAGGTCGAGTGCTTGCCGAATGCTTCCTACCCGCCGAGAAAGGACGTTCACCTATCCCCATTAAGTGCGTCAATGAGACTGTAAAATTACCTAGTCCGGTCAGATCTTTTTCTTTTGGGGAAATCTCTGCCCACACCAGATGGTCTTCATTCTGGAGGTCAGCATCAGGGACTCCCAGGGTACTCCGAGATCATCCGCATGTGCTCATTGAACCGAGAAGATGATGGGCAGGGCGCTGCAAGGTGCCCATGAAGGACCTCCCGCACAGGCCTGGGGTTAGTGAGTTCAGTGTTTTTCAAAGGTCCCTGAATCTTTAATTTGACGAGGGCTTAATGTGCCCTGATAAAAGGTAAAAATTCTACCAACTGGGGACATCAAACTTCTTTGGCTTTCAAGATGTCTGAAGAGCGAGTCTCCTGATTACAGGGAAAGTTTGTTGCTGTTCTCCCTTTGATCAAACTGACAACCAGTGCGCATTACCCAAACATTCTCAGCGCCTGCTGATTCTCCTTCCTGTTCTGAAGAGTATCTGTCGGGTAATAATGAGTTTATCCCTTCGTCTTCCTGTCTTCTGCAGAAGAGGAACTGAGAGTCCATTACTAGTGATGTGCGGCTGTGACCGCCTAAGAATCATTTCTTAGACTGTTGCTCTAAGACAAAGTCTAGATTCTTGGCATCTTCAATCTAGATTCAAAAGCTATTCTGATAATTTAACATTTCTCCCAAAATATGAATCTTTCATAAAGTGATCTTCCTTCTCTGCATCTGCCTACTAAGAATAAAAGGAAGTCCCAAGGCTTAATAGAGACATTTTATAAATCAAACCAGAAATACCATTTTTAAGATTGTTTTCTGGGAATCTACTTATTACTACCTATGCTTCAATGAATAATTTCATATGACAAGTGCCTTGCTTATAACAAAGTTAAACAGGGCTGCTATCAATTTCCACAGTAACCACGAAGACCTAGTATGCAAATTTCTCTAAAAAACAACAAGAGGCCAATTATATGGACAAGAGGATCATTACTTGGTTTCTTCGACAGAAACCGTTACATGAAAAGTGGGCATTGCAGAGTTGTTCTAAAACCTGTACCTCTCTAAGAATGGGGGCATCTTTTCAGGTCATGTTGCCAACGGGAAATAGTAATAATGTTAAAATATCAAATTCCCAAACTACATCTGCATATGTGGTTTTCCAAAATGCAGAAAATGCTAACTTCATTTTCTGATGAATGCAAGTGGAGGTGGCCAGATACTCAAGTAATCCTTTCGAAGAATACTATTAAATAGTGTTTACTTTTTTCTGATGTCTGTATTGGTCTTATTGAAGAAAGCAATTTAAATTATACCTTAGTAATTAACCTTTTTTCAACTTGGGGAAGGATGCACTTACACTGAGAAGCAAGATAAACATTCAAAGAAATGAATGCGTTTAAGATTGTTATAATTATACAGCAGGCTAAAGTTACTATGATTATAATTATATACAAAGTGGGTGTCTGAGAATTTAGCATCTAGAGATATTTTCATAAAAATAATTAAGGGTTGCAGCTGAACCACATTACAATGGATACTGTGTGAATCTGAGTGTGCAGAATTTAGTAGCGGGAAGTCCTTCATTTGCAGAAGGATCTAGAGTATTTCTGACTTATTGACCCTCTTTTCCTAAATCCAGTGTCAAAAGTGTATTGAAGACAGCAACGTACAGGAAGCATATCTTGCATCTTGGCAGCTGATTATGGGGAATCTCAATCACTGACGTGTTTAGAACTGTCTTGACAATTATTTGGTTTTTTTTTTTTTTTGAAGCCTTCCTACAGACAGCCTTGAGAATTCACTGTGGCTGTTTCTAAGACAATCACAACACCTGCATTCAACCAGATAGTCGCTCTCAACTCTAACTTGCCAAAGAGCCATGTGTGACAAATTTATGCGTGGGGTTTCCAAAATGCGGCTTTTGGGGCTCAGGGCTTTAGTGCTTAGTGACATTCCGGAAGACTTCTGTAGCTACCATGAGCTCACAACACATCTTGTGAGAAATGGAAAGCAACTGTGGAGAAAGCACACCACAGCAAACCAAGAGGAGACCACATCACCACAGGCCTGGTGGGAGACCCGGGGGGCCGCGGACACCGCCCATTCCGGAGTCAAATACATCGCCTGCTTACCTGTCTGACCCAGCATGCCTCAGCCACACATGCAAATTGTTATCATTATTGTTTTATTCATGAAACAGATTTTTAAAGTAAAGGAGTCATTTCCAAAAGAAGCCCCCTCGATGACATTTGTGCATGCAGAGCGTCTGAACATTCGCATTTATGTCCTCAGAAGACAGAGCCAAGGATTGCATTCAGTATGGAAACGCACACTTTTCTCTCTTCAAGGCATCTGCAGAAATAGCTATGGCTTGCTGTTTCAGAAACCAGCTCATCTGTTAAGCTCGGGGAACAAAACCCTCCCCACCCCACGCCCTGCCCAGGCCCATCCATTCAGATTGCTGCATTTCTCCAGAACACTTCTGTCCCTTCCACTGCTAGTCTTCACTTGTGCTGTGCAAACCAAAGTCGGCTTATGTGCGCAGGGCTGAACGCTGGGCATTGCCCAAAAAGAAGGGATCTCCTTATGAAAGCCAGATACACTCCCCCTTGCTGTACTTGGAATTTCAAAATGCAGTAAAAGGGATGTTTTGCTGGGTGGGTGTGAAAAGTTATAAAAAGACAAAGAAGGGACCTGCAATTGAGAGAAACCTGAAAGATCATTTTCTGTTTTCTTGCTATGAGGCACATTTAACCATGGTCTTCTGTAGCAGACCATGAGAGTGTTGTAAGGGGAGTGAGCGTGTGTGTGAGTGAGTGTGTGTGTGTGTGTGTGTGTGTGTGCAAGGTGAGTTGTCATGGGAATCGAGAGATCTGAAACACTACTGCACAGGGAGAAAACAATCACGTTCGTTTTGCCTTAGCAGAGAAGGTGAGAAGTTTAGGATGAACTAGGCTTAACGATTCATTCTCTATGTGGCCATGAGTTTGTCTACCCTGGGAACTGCTTCTGTGGGTGCTGCTTCCTTTGTCGTCATGCATGTTCACCAAGAAGGAAGACAACCTCCTCTCCCATCACCTAAGTTAGCTGCCAGGAGCTGTGGAGCACGAGAAGGAAAGCACTCACCTGTCGCTGTAGGCGGCGGCAGTGGCAGGGGTAGGCTGGGCGTAGCGGTACGCAGCGTAACCACCCTGAAACGCAAGGAGAGGCTGGATTTAGGCATGGGCGGGAGTGCAACCCAGGGACGCCCCGAGTGAGAGCACATCAGAGCAGCAGTTACCCACATCTACCAATCCAACGTTGAGGTTAATGGAAGCTTGGTGTCAGAGCAGAAGTACACAACACACTGAGAGAGAAGGGTGGCGATCAACCCAGCTGGGGTTAAAGGTTAGCGGTCATAGGTCCCAAAGCAAGAGCCCAGACGCTCTTGGAAAGAAACATACCTTAATGTTAATAGTGACTGTCTTGGGGTGGGAGGATTACAGGAGATTATTTACACACTCTTAATACTTTGCTGAACTTTCCAGATTTTCCAAATTGATAGTTTACCTTTATTTATTCGCTATTAACTTAAACTGTATTCTATTGATCCTGTATTATTTCCTTATAATTTTTTTCAATTCAAGTGGATTTTCTATCTTGCTTTATATTTATTTTAAAAGTCAGATACTGCTTCTGTTGTAAGTTTACTGGTACTCTCTTGTATATGGAGTCATGTAACCACTAATGTCATTGAAGAAGACATCGTTAGCTTTGAAAACGTTACACAGTTGTCACCAAAAAAAATGTTGAGCATCTCCTAAACGTTATTTTTGGCTAAAGATACCCCATTGCTATGTCTCACACTGATTCAGATGGAGAATTATTTGGTGTGGAAAATATGATAAAGTCTTCTAATTTGTACATAAAATTAAGAGGGAAAAAATGGAAAAGAAAAGTAATTAACACGTGGTTGTATGGAGCACTAATTGCAATCGCGCTCAGCTAAGCAAACAGGACGAGGGAACGGGCATGTCTGAAAGGAGCTCTGTTCAGTGGAGCGCTGATCATCAAACCGTGAAAATAACAAAGCTTCCTGCTCAACAGACCAGAGCCATCCATGAACCACTGTGGCAGGATCTCAGCACAATTATCACAGAGATCCAGTTCCCACGGACAGGACAAGGTATATGTGGGTTCTAAACAGAACACACAGTCCCATTATCCTCCAAGGGATGGATTCTCACCCTCCCAAAGCGGCAACTCTGGACACAACTGTGTGTTTGAGGGCATCTAACAGAGAACTCACAAATGTAGGGATGGCGGGTGGTGGTTTATGACATTTGGCAGGCGTCCAGGGGAAACTCAGTGGTGGGAAAGGAAACAGATAAAGCAAAAAGCATTATCCATGATGTAGGTAAACTGGTCTCACTCATTTCTTTTTACTCCCTTCTGGCTACAGCTACTTCGAGAGTAAAACTGCTATCACTTGCATAAAAATTCAAACAAGCTGCTTTATTCTTAAAGAAATTTGTTCTTTGGATTACTCTTGGAGAAGACACATCTAAAACATCTTGACAGATAACCACAAGTAATTTGCCAATTTAAAAAAATGAAACAAAGTTTCTCTTGGAAAAACCTGGAAGCTAAAAAGGAGGTCTTAGCAAGACATCACCTCCTGTTCCAAACACCGGGTTTTTTAATTACCAATGGGGAAACTCATTAAAAGTGCTGAGGGATTGTAAAATCAGAGCCGTTGTCACACCAGCCCTGAGCCAGGGGCTGAGGAGGAACTAGGTCAGTGATTTCTGGAGCCATTCTAAACTGCTAGCCCATCTTCTTGGCTTTCAAAGGATACATACAGGAAGACACAGGTGTGGCAGGCATACACGCTAAATTTCAGCAAAGTCGGGAGGGGCCAGAATCAGGTAGGAGGCATTAGCTGAAACCAACTGGAGCTGCTGAGGGGAAAAAAGGAGTGAAGGGGTGTGTGTGTGTGTACACGTGCATGTGTGTGTTTTTCCCTCTATCTCCAAAAACAACGACTACAAATGATATTTGCATTGGGGGTTATTGCAACCATAATTGGGTACTATGAATTTGGTCCCATCAAAGACTTCTAGCCACAGCCTATTTGAAAACCCTCTTGGCTTGAACTTCCCATCTCTCTCGCACCTTCTGCACTAATCTCTGTGAAAACAGGGAGCAAGTTTGATAAATGGGAAGGCACTGCCACAGTGCAAGCGGAAAATAACGTCACTGACAACTAGGTTGATGACTATGGTAGAAACGTAAAATGCAGGTGTATCATGGATCTGTCTGCACAACAGACCAGCCATCCATGACAGTTTGGGAATGCCCTCTCTCTCTATGCCTATGACTTGGCCTTTTAGAGAAAATATTGCTGTATAAGACAGGCACAAGGGGGTCAATGCCCTTGCATCTGTCTTTTTTTTTTAACCTGGAAACCTGTTCACAAATATTCCCAACGTCATAAGAGCTAGTGGAGACATCTTTACCTCGGTCGGTGGTCCCACTGCTGCCGTCCAACAGGCCACCTGGTGATAAGCGGACACTCTGTGCTGTCCACCATGGCAGCCACCTATCAGCAGTGTCTACTGAACACAGGAATTGTGGCTTGGGCAACTAGCTGAACTTTTAATTCATTTAATTTTAATTCATTTTAATTTAAATGTAAATAGCCACATGGGGCTGGTGGCTATAGAATTACACAGCACAAGTCCAAGCCATGCCTGAAACATGTAGTAATTGGGGGAAAAGACGTATTAGATGGTTTGATACCTCCACCTCTATCTACTGCCTTGTCTTTCTTAGCTATTTTTCTTTCCTATGAAATCCACATTATGGGAATAACAGAGTTGTGTATTAACTTGTATATGTGTGCATACACTGTAAAATGATCAAAAAATACAAATTGCTTTAATTTGCCTTTCTAACAGGTGACTCTAATCAATTTTATTGCTTCATATTTTGCAGCTCGCTGAGCATAGCCGGAGCTTCTGCAAGGTTCTGTGGTAATGTGTGAAAAAGGAGTATTTGCTTCTGGCTACAGCCACAAGGCTGGGTTCATGTTGAACTGGCTCTTCCCAACCTTACGACAAAGATGCATTGTTGACAATGAGATTATCTCCACCACCAAGGCAGAGGGAAAGGGGACTAGAGATACAACACAGCCCTACACTCCCTACTCACAAAATATACTCATGTTCTTCATGTTGGGCAGCAACTGCCTTGTATACAAAGAAATTTAAGATGTCTATGTGGAGCTCCCTGTCTCTACCACCACCACCTTTGTTAATGAACTCTCTGGAACATACCCACTGAGGACCTCAAAGGATGCTCCAGAAAAATTGTGCTTGTAGGATACTGACAGCAGCAGGGAAAGGAAAGCGTTTAGGAGCAGAGAGATTTGGGAAATTCTGGGTTAAACAAAAATAGAACTGCTGCCATTTGCATCAATAACAGTGATGACAACCCTGCATCTCCAAGGCTTCTCAAGGTAGGCTGATAATGGAAATCAAGGTTTTCATGTTAGAGAATTCTTTCCAGAAAAGATGTTTTAATTGCCCAATAGTCAGTTAAGAGGAGAGGGGAAACTTGTGTGTGGAGTGGACACGGGCATGATGGGTGGGGGTGTAATATGTGTGTGGTCTGTGCACCTCCCCTTAGCTTGAGTGCACAGGAAGGTAGCAGTGGGCTTAAACAAAGAAAGAGGCTTCCTCCTTTCTTAGGCTACTCAAGGGTCTGGTCTTGCTCTGTCTAAAGCGGTTGTATTGGTATACATGTAACTGAAATTACTGTAATAACAATGGAAAGGGTATTTTCAAAATGAAAACATAAATATAAATCATGACTCCCTAATTTGTCCGCATCACGTATTCCGCTATTATGTGGCAATGGAAGCCCAGTTTTCTTCCAATGTGACCATGAAAGTTGATCTCAGGAATTTTAACTATTTTTCCCTCTCATGTCCATGTACCTCTGTAATAACGTTGTATTTTTAAATGAAAATTCAGTCATCCATTAGAGAGTACTTTTTAAATTGACATAAGAAAAACAGAATAAAAACAGGTGACAGGAAAACTCAGGTAGTAACATTTTCATTAAGCATCCAGAGTTTTGGATTCACCTTTCTCTGTAGCTGTAGCTTGAATGGTATGGATCAAATCTGGAGAATCTCTCACCTATGGATATGCTGACATCTCCTCCCCCAGATTCATTCATTTGGGGGTTGTTTACAAAGGGAGGAACAGGCCACAGTGAAGCCAGGGAGGTTCTAGCAGAAGTGAGCTATGGTGAACGTGGACTATGTAAGTCTGTGATTTAGCCATTCCAGCAGACCCCACAAACCTACCAAACAATTATTCAGATAATCGGTCCAATGGAACTCTCTGGTTCTTTTCAATGAATTTGTGCTGCTTGAATCCAGATACTTTTTAAGCAAGGAAGGAACAGTCAAGCTAGACCTCCACTGTGATACACACTCAGGATCTAGCAACTTCATGGCTATGGCTCACTAACATCGCGACTAACATTGGGTCAAGTGCCGTAATATTTGGAAGGAACTTCCCCATGACAATCAGTGGACGTGTCAGAAGATAAAGGGGTGACCATCCATATTCTAGAAGAATTCACTTTGAAACTGGAAAATTCAGTGAAGTCTCTCCTCCTCCTATGTTAGGAAACATTTGCCCTCCCCCGAAGTGTCTGGTTAGTAAAGGACTTCAGAGCAGACCCACGATCAGAGTGAGGAGTTCTTCCACCAGTCAGGATTTCATACCTGCAGCAATTTATTGCCATACACAGGCTCTTGATACACTACTCTATAAGGAAACAGAAATGTAATGTTTTCAATGCAAAATGAAATAAATAAAAGAAATGCATAAGTCAGACAGAAACTCCAGAGCAATCCCTTTACAAGTTTGCTTCTCGAACTTCAGGGGACCATGAAAAACCAAAGGGGAGGCTGGGTATTGCTAACTCATTTGGGGGAAAATCTCTGTTACTGAAAGTGCTAAAGAAGATGGAGATGTGGGCAGAAAAAACGCACTTTTGTTTTTGTAACATAATCTGCACTTATTTTTTTTTGAAGGAGGAGAAAAAGGATACTGTCATGGCTCCTTACCTTTCAAAGCACATTCCAATGGTTCAAGTGATCTACTGCAAATCAACCTCTATCCTGTGATCAAAATTCTCTGGCAAACCTGAGGGCTGCGTGTGGACGCCTGACTTCAGGGCACTTGCCACAGCAGCACAGCCACAACCACAATGGCATCATCTTCACTTATTACTAAATCACTATTAATCACTAAACCAATTTCCTCTAATGACACAGATAGCAAAACGGCATTTCATGAATTTCTGTCACCCAGGAGCTACCAAGGCTGCTAGCAAACCTGTTTGTCTGTGTTTACAAACCTTCTGTTAAGGTGGGTGTTTAGTCTAACGCCTGAGACCCACATCAGACAGCCTGGATTTGATCCTGGCTCTACTGCCCACTTCATTTTCCTAACGCACAGCATGGGAGGCAGTGGCGATGACTCAACTGGTTGGCCCCTTGTCACTTACATGAGACCTGGAAGTTTTCAGCTCCTGGGTTCGATCCTGGTCCAGCCCTGGCCATTGCAGGCATTTATGACATGAACCAGCACATGAGACTCTGACTCTCTCTCTTTCTCTCTCTCTCTCTGATAAAGAGGGCAGGAAGGAATGGTGGAGGAAAGGAAAAGATTTAAAGAGAATAAAAAGTGATAGCACTAACATAAGTGTTGTGAATATGTCATCACTTCATTGCAACCTAACACTGACAAGGTATCAGCAGAACCCTGATGGCAGACAGGAATGTTTAGATGTGAGAAGTATTCATGGGTGAGGTCACGTTAGTGTCTTCAGTCTGCAGCGAGATACTCCAGTTCCAGGGCAGGCATTAAAGTGGTTACCACTTTGAGATTTAGGGACCTTCCCTACGGAGGTAGGTGTGTAGGGGTGTGTGTGTGTATGTGTGTGTGCACGCGTGTGCATGTGTGTTTTTTTTTTAATACACAGTCTGGCTTTCCTTTCCAATTTAGTTTTACTTAAGCTCTCCAAGCTGACATCCCAGCTTGTGCAGCTATGCCTGTCAGCGTTCTCTGTCTTCTCTGTGTGCTTCCTCCGGCTCCCACTGCTTACGTGAACATTTCAAGTGGAGACGGATCCCCCGAGGCCCGCCCAACCCACCATGTCTCCATGGTCTCTTCTTTCTCACCCTGCCCTTTTCCTGTGTGTCACTGCATTTCTCGGATTTCACTCAAGGCAGCAAACAACGTTAGTCTGAGGGCTCAGGGTTTCAGTGCTGAACTCTGTAGTCCGCTCAGGTGCACTCAAGCCGATTATCAGGGAATATTTCTGGACAAATGATTTCTTCTAAAAAAATGTTTCCTCTTTTAGGAAGAAAAAGAAAAGAGGTAATGAAATTTACCCAAGCTCTTTGCTTGGGCCGTGGTGATGAGGGGCTGATAAATCAGATAAATCGCTGAGTACCCTGTGTCCCACAGGCTCCTTGATGGGCAGTCCCCTCCCCTGTGGTGCGGGAGGACGGGGAGCCAGGTGAGGAGTGCACAGCTCACACGGAAAACAGGGGCTCAGGGAGAAAGCCCTGGCGTGCATCTGCCGAGCGCTTGCTTTCCAGTTCTCTGCATTTCTGAAGCGGCTGACACTTCTTCTTGAGCTCAAACATGGGTGAAATGAGGACACCAATTTGTTTTAAGATATTTGGATGGCGGAGTGACATGAATCCAGAAATAACTGTTGTTAGCCATGGTGTCAACCAGAGACTTGTTATAACAGAATCTACAAATGGCAAAAATGCACTGGAATCCCATCAAGACATGCTGGCTAGCTACTGTGTGGATTCATTCTCTCTCTGGCTTCCATGCTCTGTTTCCTATCCTACTTTAGCATCCACGGACAACTCCTCGATTCTTTTGAGCAGTTCTATAATAATTATCTTCTTTTTATTTCCCCATCATCTTTTGGCCAAATGCCGTCTTCTTTGATCTCTGAGAAGGCCAACCAACAAGCGCCTCAACGAAGGATCAGCAACATGTGTTTCCTGTTCTTTGGTACATTTCTGGCTGTCTTTATCTGCAACTATTCCAGATGGCTTTTCAGGTCTAGGAAATGCAGTCCCTCGGCTGCTGCTTTCACACCGTCTGGATTAGTTCTGCTATTACTGATTGAATTATTTTAACTGGCCCCATCTGTTAATTGAAGAGGATTTTTGTTTTAACTTGGGTGCCATGGAGCAACACCGGTGAACTTGTACAGTTGATAGGCCAATCGTGAAAGCCAGATCCCTTTGTTTTGAAAGAAACAGGCATGTGCATGAGTACACGTGTGTGTGTGCCCGTGCATGTATGTGAACATGTCGTGCCTTCAGGAAGGAGGGCCTCGGGGTGGGGGGGACGCTCCTCCCCCCGCCTTCTTCCTCACTCTGAGACTCTCCCTCTTCTCAGCTGAGGGCCACCTGCACAGTGCCCGAGCCTTCTTTTTTTTTTTTTTTTTAAAAAAAGACCATGCAGGTCTTTCAAATCCATGTGCTCCAGCAGGATGAAAAAGGACCCATGGCCTCCAACACCAGGTGGCAGGGACCGGAAGCCGCAGAGAACAAAGGCAACGGGAGGGAGGGAGCAGGTCCGTGGGGAAGGGCAGTGGTCCAGCAGTGCCGGCTGTTACGGTTGTGCTGAGCTGCCTGATACACTGCCCGAATGGACAAAGATGGCACAGGGAAGACTGAGAGCTGCGTCAGCTTCCTCCCTCAGAAGTAATCAAACCTACAAACACCCTTCTCTGCTCAAGAAAATTGAGAAATATGAGGCTTAAGCCCGAGAGAGGAGGCAGATTTGTCTAATACATGGTCCAGGTCCTCTCCGGGTTGCCCTAAGCCTTTTAATTGTGCACCGTTTTTAATGAGATCAAAGGAGTCTAAGTGGGAAAGTTTCTTTAAATAAAATAAAACTCTCTCCCGATTTCCTGGGCATCTTCTGAACCATCAGCTCTTTCCCAAAAGGAACATCGAGGACATTTCCAATCATCAGAACACACTAGTATCCGAAGGGAGACAGCAACGGTAGCTTGAAAAAGTACGTTCAAGATTCCAACATCCCTCTGGCCAGGGGGAGTCGTGCATGGTAAATTCTGGAGAGCAGGGAGTACATTCTTTCCCTTACATGGGCAGGAGGTCATCAGTGAGCCCTGGCCCTGCTGCAGTGGTGCGTGGTCTGGTGGTTTGGTTCATTCCGCTCCCTCCGCACTGCCCCAGCAGCAGCACGCCAAAGCCATCCTCTTGCACAGAGCAGAGTTTGCAGCTAGCTCGGCAGACCCAGCAGTCTCCTTGGAGACAAGCCAGAAATGCACTGGGTAAGCAACACTCATATATTTCAGAATGTTTTTCTGTGACTTCTTTAGGTACTTGGAACTGCCCTTTGGAAAATCTTGGCATTAAAATACGGACAGTAGGACAACGATACTAAAGTGTTTGGGCCGGCTTGGACAGTGACAGAGAAATCATTTGGTAAACCAGTCACTCAATAAATGATAGCCAATTACATTTTTGTTCTTAGCTAGGCTGAGGAAAATGCACAGCTCTTTCTTTCTTGGGTAGGTATTGATGGAATTTTTTTTTTTTTTTTAGTGTATTTTTTTTTTAAATTCTCCATTCCTTAGCTACTTGTTTCCATCTCCCAAGTGAAAATAAACAAAGCCCTGAATTCAGTTCTGTCATCTGTGGTCCTAGCGATGCCGTTTGCATAACTGCCCGAAAGGTCCCACGTGAAGCGGGCGAGCCCTGGCATTTGGGCTCCTCAGCTGCTTGCTCAGCTTTGGCCTGTCTCACGCTGTAACAGAAAACAAACTGAAAGTCTGGAGAAGGTGGAAGGGAGAAGGAGCGGCGGATGCTATAGAAAAGAGGAAATTGGTTGTTCACTGGGTGAATAAAGGCCATAGGGGTTGTTGGCTCATTTCATTACTGAAAGAAAACTAACCCACAGATTGTAGAAAATATACTAGATGCAATAATAGAACTTCAGTAAATCCATCATTGATGGAGATTAATACCATGTCTGAAAATTCTAACGATTTGAAATTCAAAAGGAATAAAATTAAATAACCAGTGTCTTTCTCATTTTCTACTAAATGGCATCAATTTGATCAGAAATTTGATTTTATTCTTCTTTGTTATTTAGTCTATAAAACAACAAATATGATTCCACTGCCTCTTTGAGGTCATGTGTAATAAAAATAAACTATGCCATTTAGAAAATACACTCCTCAATACTTCCCATTTTTAAAACTGGGTTTATTCCAAGTCATTTTTTATAACACTGATGCTCATGTCACCATATGAGAGACCAAGTGCCTTGAGTCCAACACAGGTGAGTTTAATCACAGTACCTGTGGTGAGAGACACCCTGTTCTTCTCCAAAAATGAAAAGCACACTCATATAGAAAGGCTTGGGGGAAGTAGAAGGAATAATAGGTTAAGAGAAGTGAGGGCGTGATGCCTAGGTTGACACAGATTGAATTGGGAGAATTAGGAGGTATTTCTTCCTGAAATAATCTATATTCAGAGAGAGAAGAGAAAGTGAGAGAGCCTGAGAGAGAGATTTTCTAGAGTTGTTGTAATAAGTAAAAAAAAAAATTACATTAATAAGGAAAGTATCAAAAACATCAGCCATGAAAATACCTTTTAACCCTCTGCAGCTGGTAAGCACAGCTGTTATAAATATTATACTGCAAACACACAGACGGTTTTGAGAACTTTGGGGACAGTTTCACCAGGGTGCGTGTGTGTGTTCTTTCATGTGGCATGAGCAAATGCCATCTTCGGTGGAGGCCACTGCTCTTATCAAGAAGTTGAGCAAGGCGGCCACGCCACCTTCACTGAACAGCAGGTGAGTTTATGAGCCAAGGCTTTCTGCCTTGAGACAGAAGTCATGGGGCTCTTTCCTGTGGACCAGGAAGTGCACACTGACCACACTGCGTCGAGAAACTCACAGCAAACTTGTAAGAAGAATGGCTCTGGGAGCAAACAAGGACGGCATGCACGTTAATGAATACTTACATAAATGTCTGCACCATAAAATCCATCCTGGTAAACAACACTGCAAGGGTGCACACACAAAGAGAAACATCCATATTAGTGCATTTCCCCATGCAGACACACCAACCCCTGCACTGGCAAAGTTAGTCTGGTCACAAGATCCAATACACGGCAACCAAGGAGACTTTTCAACTGATTAAGGAGGTTGGAGACATCAAAGTAGAAAATGAGGCTGAGGTTCAGTGCTGACCCAGAATCAGGACGCAGCTGTGTGCTGGGCACCAAACTCCCCGTGCTCTCTGGAGGCGGTGCGGAAATGCGCAGCTTTGAAACGCAGAGAGGCCTAAGGTGGTTTCTAAGGGGCTGTGCAGACGCGAGCATCTTACGAGGTCTGAATCTACCGTCAAGCCGCCTGGTTTCTGCCCACCCCCCAAAAATCCAAACCACACATCTGTGTGAAAAAATGAGATCATAAAGGTAGAGACAGAGTCTGTAGTGTTTTCTGTGGGTAATACCACTAGCTTATCACTAACGATGTGTATGTGAGAGCTATGTGTCTATGTGTGTGTGCAAGAACTTACGTGTGTGCTTTGTAGGCATATATGTGTGCATACATGTGGAGGTGTACTGCGTGCACACCTGTGCTAGCATGTAAACGTGTATAGCTATGTATACAGCTATGTGCTTGTCTATATCATGCCCTGACATTCAAATGTATGTGTGTGCACATGGGTATGGATGTACACACAAGAATGTATTTGCAAATATGTGTATGTATACATGTGATCCTATATCATGTGTGCACCTGTATAGGTGGGTGCATACACACATAAATTCTATCTCACTAAAATCCCACATTATGACTGAAAAGGCCAACTGCCCAGGAGCCCTCTGATCACTGCCCGCGTGGTTGTCATCTCAGAAAGGAGGGACTTCAAGGGTGGGTGGCAGGAGGGGCGCTGGTGGACTTCTCCGAGGTTTCACAGTACACGCTCACAGCTACGTGACCGGGGGAAGCCCATTCAAATTTCCTAAGTGTTACATGGGTTTTTGGGGATCATATGTACCCTGCACACCTCACAGGCTTCTGCGAGAATCACAGGATATCTTGGACTTAAAAAATGCTGGTTTCTAAACACAAGTTTTTCAAAGGACGGTAGCTGTTGTTAATAACCTTCCCCTGATATCTTCCCATGGAGTTTCCAGATGATTTACGATTCTGGCAGAGGACCAATGAGCCCCGCCGTCGAACGAAGCCAGGGTTTTAACAGAAGCACAACTTTGATTACTGAAGGATCCCAGCAGGTTTTTGTAGCGCAGTAGACCCACACGTAAGCCGAGCATATTGAGCAAGGGAGGGTCATCCACAACAACACAAATACACACACACACACGCACACACCCACACATGCACACGCACACACACGCACACACTGCAGCCGCGACACTGCTTTGCTGGAGAACACCGTAGGGCACTTCCCAGAGCTTTTGGGAGTTGACTGACAAAACCCCAAGTGCCATTATCCTTAAAACGTGGCAGGGATTTCACAGGCTAAGAAGGTTGGGGGAACAGCTTTCAGCTCTTGTTCACTCCTGATCCGGGAGGGCTACAGTTCACGGGAGCACTTGTCAAGCAGCGTAAAGCCCTAATCCAAGATGCTGAGGTGTGCGGCTTCCTGAGCTGTGCTTTGAATTCTCGCTCGAGATTTCCAACACAAAAAGACAATGTCTGTTGGGGGTCAGAAGGCAGGGCCAGCCTCCACCAGCAGGATGTGGCACAGATCCGATGAGACATGAGAGCGACAACTATTTAGTTTGGCCCTAAAACCACAGAACTGGTCTTTCAGCCGAATCAAAACAGCTTCCGCCCCACTCCTTCCTGCTGCCACGCCTGTGCACATGCTAGGCCTTGTGCTACGGACGCCTCTTTTCCCCATACCATCTCCAAAAGCAAATACCTCTGCACCGAGGGCCACACAAAATGGGAACCATGTAGAATTTGAGTCAAACTGCAGTCTCCCCTGTCCACAGTTCTATGCCCTTGGATAAATCACTTATGATACTGGAGACTCATTAACTCACTGTGAAAGAGAATGAAATCTGCAGGCACGTGTGTGCCCGTGATGCAAACCTGCAACTTAGATACTGCTCACACAACTGAACACGCCTAATGCTGTAGCCCCAACCCTGTCTTTGTGGCCAAACAGCCACCTAAAGCTGAGTGATTCCTCCTATCTGTGACCAGGGACACCCGTGTTCACACCCTCATCTGCACCATTCATCCATTTCTAGTTCCTATTTAAGGCATTTGTACACGGGGTTCACTTCACATTGAAAGCTGTGCACCCAAAGGCCTAGTCAGCCTTCTCACTCACTCACTGTTCACACATGATTTTGTACCTAGAAGGTGTGCAATAGCTATCTGTTGAGTGAACAGTGCCCTTATTGTAGAGCAAAGGTTGGGCACGAGGAGGTGGCAGACAGGGACAGTCATTTATCAGCTCTAAGTAGAATCCAAAACACACTGGGAGGAGGAAGCCTACAGTCTCAGGCCTGGGTAGGACTTGGTTAGTCAGCATCCATGGCTGGTGTTGACGGAGGGGGGTAGGAAGGAGAACAAAACATAAAAATAGGAACTTGCAGACAGGTGCTTGGTGCTGGACTGAGAACACAGCCTGCATCCCATAGCAGAGGGCCTTGATTAGAGTCCCAGCTCTGCTCCTGATGTCAGTTTCCTGATAGCCTGCACCCTGGGAGGGAGCAAGTGGTTGGGTCCCTGCCACTCACGTGGGAGACCCAGACTGAATCCTGGGCTCCTGGCTTTGGCTTGACATAGTCTGGGATGTTGCAGGCATTTAGGGAAATAGAAAATGTCCCTCTGTCTCTGCTTCTGTCTACCTTGCAAATAAATTGAAATGTAAATAAAATCTTAAAAAAAACACAAATAACTTGTGTCACTCAAAAAAACCAAAGCAAAAAGTAGACCATGGATTAGGAGGCCAATTCAAGAGACTAGACAGGAAGTGGTACAAGTATTAACAAAATATTAAAATTTTCACATACACACACATATATGTATTTCCCATGTACATATATGGGAAACCATGCCTTTTTCTAAATATGTGCATAGCGGGACCTGCTCTGTCCCTGCTCTTCTGTAAGCACTGGAGAGAACAGAAGAGCCCAGGCCTTGGGGGCTCTTCCATAGGCACAGAGGGTGGGCTAGTAGAAGAGCCACCTGGTGTGGCTGAGGCTGAACTCCGGATGGAAAATCCAACCTTTCTTCCATAAGGACAAGTGACGCACTGTGGCCAGTTGCTGACTCCATGTAAAGCCAATGTGTACCAACAACTTCCGCAAGTGAGAAAAGTACACACCTAGATGTCCACCTTTGAGGACTCTGTGCTCAGAGGAGCAACCTCATTGCCTTGCTTTGCCATCCACCATGGACCGAGGGAAATTACTCTGGGCATGGACATTCTGCATTCAAGAGACACTGAAGCAAACAGAAAGTGTGACCTAGCGTCCTCATTTTGACAAGTTCAGGTGAAGTGAATACGAGTGTTTCTCTCTCTCTCTCTCTCTCTCTAAAAGATGTACTACATCCCAACCACTATGCCCAGGCTTGAAGAGCAGGACGAGCAAACTCCCCCACCGCACTGCACCTGCCCTCATGGAATTTCTAGGGATCTGGGGACACAGTGACAAGGCCATGCACACAGACTGTAAAACTGAAGCTGTGATCAGAGCTACAGCAGGCAGGCTCAGAGGTGCCCTGCATGTGCGATGGAGAGACACAGCCAGCAATGGAGATGTGAAATCCCAACAAGTGACACAGGAAGCTGGAAGCTTCAGCTAGCAGAGAGAGAGGCAGACAGGTGAGACAAAGGGAAGAGCCCAGGCAAAGCCCCGTGGCAGGAAGGCACCAGCTGCTCGGAGGGCCTGGAGGAAGGGCATGCTTGGACCTCAAGGAGCCTCAGAAGCCCAACAGAATACGGCAGCTTCCAGGAGAAAAGAAGTCAACAAAATTAACTGTGATTACGAACCACACTGTGAAGGGCCGGCTTGCTTTCACGGAGTGCAACACATGCGTGTTTCGGACAGCAATGAAAGGCTGCATGAGTGATCTACCTTCAACTCCAAAAGACGAGGAGTTGACAGAGTTGTCCTCGCTGGTGTTGTGAGACGAAGCCACTTGGCAGCTGTGTGATGTTTCTCTAAGTTACTAACGGCACAAGCACCATTACTACCACCACTCATAGGTGCAGAGCAATCGCCCTGGGTCAGTCCCCAGTCTCAGCACTGGGCATGCTCAGCATCTCAATGAACCCTTGTGACAGCCCATGTGATGGGCAATGTTTTGTCTTTACACAATGAACTCTTGCGGCACCCCTATGTGATGGGCAATGTTTTGTCTTTACACAATGAACTCTTGCGGCACCCCTATGTGATGGGCAATGTTCTGTCCTAACACAATGAACCCTTGTGGCACCCCTATGTGATGGGCAATGTTCTGTCTTTACACAATGAACTCTTGCGGCACCCCTAGGTGATGAGTACACATGAAGAAAGTAACCAAAGGAAACTAGGTCCTGATGTAGCTGGGACTCTACAGCTGGTGGTCTGGTTCTACAGCCCAAACTTTTAGCTCCTTTGGTAGGCAGTGGTGGGCAAACTTGAGCACACATCAGAATCACTTGGAGACTCCCTCAAGCTCGCAGACCCCATGCCACACCCAAGTTTCTGATTCAACAAATCTGGATTGCAGAGGAGGAGCTAAAGAAGTATGTTTCTAACAAGTTGCAAGGATGTTGGTGCTGCTGATCCAAGGACCAAGAGAATCACTGCTTTGTGGCAATCATCTCCCAAGTGCTATTTTATTTCTATTTGAGACAGAGCTGATGGTAATCCTGTGTCACTCAGCTGTCCCATTCTGAAGGAGGAGCCAGGTCTAGGCAAGCTCTTCCACACAGTCTCACGCTGGTTTCCAAGAATACACCCAAATCCACCTTAAAGCCTCGTCCAACAGGTGCACTGCAGAGATCAGTTACGTGGGGAAGTGAGAGCAGGGTTCTAAGTGCAGGACACAGCTAGAGATAAATTAACCTCAGCCCAGTCACAGGAGATGGGAGTTGCTGTCATGCACTGAACAGGTGCAGCCCTATTGTAAAGCAGAGATGGTATGTCTAGCCACACAAAGGTAATTGTATTGCTTGTCAATCACTCTGGGATTGCAATATGCATTTGCAAGAACATAATGCCAAGCACATCTCATTTTCTTAGAAAGGTAGTAGCAGTAGTTAAATATTTGGATGAATGTAAGCAGGGAATGATTGCAGTATAGCAAATTAGTTTACTTTCAAAAACAAAAAGAACTAAAATATAGGATGCTCCAAACTATACAATCTGATTGTGTAATATAATATCCACCAACCACAAATATATTCTTGTAGGAAAGGTTATTTGAAACTTCTCTACCCTGTTGCTCTTGCTAACTTGAAAATAAATTAAAATTTTAATGTGCTAAAATATAACATTTTGAATGGAAAGCAGGTGGGTCTATGGACTCTGTGGTATTTGTACAGAAATGTGTGTATATATGTTTGTACACATATTCCTAGAGAAAATACAGTATTTAAGCATGTTATCAAAGGTGTCTCTGAAATTCCTCTTCCCCTAAAAAAGCTTTAAAAACATCAACTTTAAGCTTTTCCTCTGTACATCCAATGGAGAGACTTTCTGGTTACTTTAACCGGCACTGTGGTGTAGCGGGTGGAACCGCGGCCTGCAGTGCCAGCATCCCATATGGACACTGGTTCGAGTCCCGGCTGCTCCACTTCCGATCCATTACTCTGCTATGGCCTGGGACAGCAGTAGAAAATGGTCCAAGTCCTTGGGCCCCTGCACCCATATGGGAGTCCTGGAGGAAGCTCCTGGCTTCAGATCAATGCAGTTCTGGCTGTTGCCCTCAACTGGGGAGTGGAACAGCGGATGGAGGATCTCTATCTCTTTCAAATAAATAAATACATCTTAAAAAGAGAAATTACCCTCTCTCATAAAATCAAAGTTAGAATTCTAGGCAGTAGTCTGATCATGGGTAATTAAGACCTTAGTTCCTAGTGTTTATATTAAATGAGAAAGTTCCTAAGCATCAGATACACTGGTTGGAGATCTGACATTCAGAAAATAAAACTAGAAAACATGGCTGATTTACAAACAGAAAGATATACAAAAATAGTGCCAGATTCTGGTGTCAGAATTCAGGTTTTTGTAAACTGGAATCTGCAAACATCCCCAAGGATCTACTTGCAGGGTTCATTCTTGCACTGGCCAATATCAGAAGCTCTCTGCTAGACTACTTCTATATCTTTGTTTTACTCAAAGTAGCACGCAGCCTTGTAAACATACTTCAAACAGGCTAACTCTGGGAACTTGTGCACAGATGTGTCAGAATTAATTACCTGAGAATGTGTAGAACACTTTTACTCAAAGATTCCCAGAGAACAAAGTCCAAAACCCTACACGGACACTGCATGCTTAGGTAGGATTTGGGTAGGATTTTTTTAAAGGTCCTATGGTGCCCCATTATAGCACCCTATTGTGTCCTTATGCAAGATAAATGGTATAGACTAGGCACTTGATTTGTAGCTGTTTAATAATTAAGAAGAAGAACATGGTGAGGCCAATCTCACGGGGTTCCTCCGGAAAAGGGAGGGGTCGAGCTGCAGTCTTCTAACACTGGATTCTGCAGAGTCTGGAGGCTTTGTCTCCTGCGTCTCCAAGTGCTATCTTGGTCCACACATCATCAGTTTTCAAGCTCCTTTGAAGAGTAATTACCCAATGTTCATTTCTCCCAAATGTGAGCCCTAAGGAGACAGACCAGACTTTGTGGTTCCTCTATCAAATTCAACTCCAGGATCAAATTCAAGGAGAGATATGGAAAACCTCATCTATTCAGCTCTCTGTGAAACTGTTCCCTAGCTAATATTTTATTTACAATCTGTACATTCCATCAACAATTCAAGTGCCTCTGTCCAAATCCATCTCTGTGGCTTGGGGGTAGTGGAGGTCTGTGAACTGTGGGTGCCTCCCAGCAAGAAGGTAAATAATGCATAGAGGGAGGTGTAAGATTCACCTGTGTGTTGTACACAAGCCAAAAGGGCATTGAAAAAGAGGAGAGTGCGGGCAGCTAATAAAAATTCAATAACTCTATCAACCTCAGCCTAGAAGCTACAGTTGACTGAACCTGTGGCATACAATGGGACTTCCTATTTGTAAGCTTGCATGCACGTCCCCACTACACCATCTATCAATCCTGCAAAGGCAGGGCCATTCTTCACTCTCCTTCTAAGGAAATTGACTCCATAGAGGTTAATTGAGCTACTAAGGTTTATGAGATAGGATTTGGGGGCTCAGTCTAATCTGCCTCAAACCCTAGGTAGGACGGCACGAATCCTAGCCTGCTCCTTCTATCATCACATAGCCTTTTCCATCTGTCTGAGCAATCAACAGGGACTTGGCTGGATGGGTTTAGGGTCTTCTACTTGTTTTGAGGATTCCTTCATCATCCTCAATACAGTCCCTGCCCCCAGAAGGAATATTTATGCATTAATGTCCTTAAAGCATTCAATGTAGGCAGGTGCAAGAAAATAGACGAGGGCTTCTTCAAATCTTGTGTTGGAAGGAGCTTCAGAAAATATCACGAGTTGGACAGAAACATCGAATCTATAAAAGGAAATGGGTGAGTGGAAAGGCATCCTTAGTGGGTCTTATGTGATTATCTTGATGTTGGGAATCACCCAAGGCTCTACAAGTGCAGCCAGGGAGATGTGGTAGCATTCACCCCTTTTCTGTGGAGGGCTGGGAATGTAGGAGCCACCATGGACCTATGACACATGACACACTTTTGGTTCGGATTTTAGCAACCACAGAGATTCACGGTAGAAGCTTCATGAAGAACAGAGGTTTAGGTTGGCAGTTAAATAGCTCTTCAACTGATGACAGGAGGAAAGTAAATAGTTCTTTAATAAATTTAAATTTTATCTTAGGAAAGAATGGGATCATCAGGTATCAAGGAGACTCACAGAACCAGATCCTAATGTGGCATCTCAGGAGATGACTGGACTTAACTGTATCCTTTATTTTTCTCTCTCCTGGGAAGTCTTTCTAAACACCTATGGCTTGGATAAGAACACATTTTGGTGTTGACAAAATACCCTACCTTACCGCCTACCATATTTAACAAAATTATTAGCTTGAATGTCACCAATCCCCACTCTGACTGGAAGAAATACCTCAAAAGATGCTATTTGTCTCTGCCCATTTAGCACTCCCCCAACAAACAAACAGACAAGTAGAAATGAGCAGGGAGCTGAGCTGACTAGGACTGAAGAAAGATGTTAAACACAGAAATCTTCCTTCAGAAGATTTCCTCCAGGAGATTCCCACTAGCTCTGCACCACCTGCATCCCAATGACATCATCTCCTGGAAACAGGAGTGGGTCTCCAGACACTTGGCTACCTGCCTCCACAAACTCAAGGGCGGGCCCCTCTCCCCCAGCCAGCTCTCGTTCTGTGGCTCGCTCTTCTCTAGTCTTTTCCAAGATGAGCTGGTCCCATGAATCCTTTAAGATGCCAGAGCACTCCAGAGAGTCTGAAATCCAAGGGAACTCTCAGGCTATCATCTGAATTCCCTTCTTTTCGACTGAGACTCTGCTCTCAGATTTAGGAAGATGTGAAAACCTCCCATGCCCAGCCCTTGTGGAACCCTCGGTGGAGTCCTGCTCAGAGTTCTTAGTGCTAAGTATGGTTGGAGAATCCTGGCCATACTACTGTCACTACAGAGGCACAATCCACCATCACAACCAAAATGATTAGGCATACTGATGGAGTATTACAATTAAATCCCTTCAGCAGTAGTCAGACACACATTGTTCCACCATTTGGAAGCGCTTGTGTCTCTCCCTGGCGATTGTGGCATTAATTAGTTATGCATGGGTATTCCCGGCAAAGAGCAGGTTCATTATAAGTTAGAAAATTTCAATTTTATAGCAGGTGTGTTATGCTGAGATTTTTATAAATTGTTCATGTGAGGATAGGCCATATAATTTTACTTTATTATTTTTTTTCTGTTCAGTATAGTGTGATGCTGAGGGTATACACAGCAAAAAGCTACAATTACCATGTTCTGAGGTAAGGTAACGATTTTCAGACAAACCAACGTGGCAGAAACCTGCAATTTCGCATTTATAGCTTATGAATCTTGCTTTCATAATTACATGAGCCCAGAGGGTAACTTGTTTGTTTCTTTCTTCCTCCATAACTCATTATGTGACCTTGGGAAAAAAAAAAAAAAACCTCTATCGCATTTCTGGACTATAAAATGGGCTCAATACTATGAGGATGTAGAAGCAAATTTTACTCTCAATGATACCTTAAGACATATGGACAGACAGATAAGGTTTCTGACTTGTACATGCATTTTGGAGGATGGGGAGAACTTAGGGCCAGCTGATCTCTGGTTTGTTATTTTCTGCCTTTTTTTTTTTTTTCTGTAACTTTGTCCACTAGGAAGCTGTGAGTTGACTCAACTTTAATTACGCAGGAAAACTGAAAAGCCTTGTCTTCGTCCTTTGCACTCTAGTTTCATTTCTTTATACTCTCAACTTTGTTTTATTTGGAAACACCTCAAATGCTCTATGCTAGAATGGGTGAGACAGGAAAAAATGATGAAAAATATTTCCTTGCCATCATCAGTGTGATGGAACATTGACCCAGGCTAATTCAGGTGACATCAGACACATAAGCAACAGAGCTGTTGAAAACCACATTTAACCCTGCCTGCCAGTCCTGAGGGTGGCTATATTCTCTCTAAGGACCAGGAAGCCAGCTACGGGTCAGAGAAGCCTCCTGGCAGATTCTCTTGGGTATTGCTGACTTTCCCCCAGAGTAGGGTTTCTGTACGGCAGCATGGTGGACAAGTTGAGCCTAACTACTCCCTGTGATGGAGGGACGGCCCTGCATCCCTGGACTGTACCCCTCGATGGCCCTGCATCTCGTGCTCCTGTCCTGACAACCAGCACCGCTGTTTTCCTTACAAATGTCCCCCTGTTCTAGGGCCACTGCCGTAGAAGCATCCTTCCCTCTCCTATCCTAAGGGCCAGGAATGTTCTCCTGGTGTCTCTAACGAAGGGCAGGAAGGGTAGCACCTCAGCATTGCCAGCCACTATGTCAGCGCCTTTTTTTTTTTAAATAGCATTTACCACCATTTCTTGATGCTCACTTGGCCACACCGAAGTTCCACATAAGGACCCAACAAGCAGCCGGGAGCAAACCCATCTGCATTCCCCTCACAGAGGAGAAAAGAAAGCCAATGCGTTTGTGAAGCACAACCAAAAAAGCATCTTAATTCCAATTCCACTCAACTCTTGCATGTTTGCCTTTGACGCAACACCCAGGTTCTCATCTCACACACAGGTTCATAAACCTCAAAGCACAAGGCGTCTTTGGGGAGGGCAGCGACTACACCCCAGCGATTTTTATGTATGGAAACCTCACATCCCTCCGTGGAGGAATTCAGGGGCAAAAGTGGTCCAACCTCCTTAATAACCAGATGTTTGCAATCATCAGAAATACATCTTAGGCTGTAACCATTTCTCTGTTCTCCAGCATTCAGTCTCAAAGAGAATTTACATAACAACATGTGACATGTCAAATGCTTAAAGGTACCAACCATGACAGGACAAATTACACTCATTTTTCAACACTCTTTGCAAGGTGCACCACTTCAGGCGCGCGCCGGGCTGCATGCTGGGGCCTTTCTGGAGGCGCAACCAAGACCATCATGCGCGGGCAAACAGCTCCGTGCCTCCGGGGAGGGAAGGAAAGAGGGAGGGAGGGGTGGTGCAGGGAGGCCCGCCTTGGAGGGGGGGGCTGCCCCACTTACCCGCCGTAGGCCGGGATCGGGGGTGGGGGCGCCGCAGCCCTGAAGGTGTTGTACACGGTGCGCCCGCGGCCTCGGAGGTGCGCCCCTCGGTAGGCGGCCGCGGCGGTGGCGGCTGGATACGGGAAGCCGGGCACTGTGGGCGAGAGGAGAGACAGAGCAAGGCGGTCAGATGCACACCTGCCCTCTGGGCCACCTGTTCCAGGGCCTTGTCCCTGCAGGGCCAGGTGAGGTCCCGGCTCCCCACCCTGCTGAGATCACGAGACAAAAGGCAGAGAACGGCTGGGTGGGACAGCAGTCACCGGAGAACAGGGTAGGCGACCAACAGAGGAAGGCTCGCTACACAGACTGCAAGGTTAACAGAGACGCACACGCAATGTCTTCTCAACCACTGTACTCCAGGGGACCCCAAAGCGTTTGCGTGGAATGGAACGAAAAGTGTATTCTGGTGCAAAAAAGTTGTGAAATCCATGCCTAACTTTTTTTTTTTCAAAATAAACATTTTCTGGCTGGCGCCGCGGCTCACTAGGCTAATCCTCCGCCTTGCGGCGCCGGCACACCGGGTTCTAGTCCCGGTTGGGGCGCCGGATTCCGTCCCGGTTGCCCCTCTTCCAGGCCAGCTCTCTGCTGTGGCCAGGGAGTGCAGTGGAGGATGGCCCAAGTGCTTGGGCCCTGCACCCCATGGGAGACCAGGAGAAGCACCTGGCTCCTGCCATCGGATCAGCGCAGTGCGCCGGCGGCGGCCATTGGAGGGTGAACCAATGGCAAAGGAAGACCTTCCTCTCTGTCTCTCTCTCTCACTGTCCACTCTGCCTCTCAAAAAAATATAAAATAAACAAACATTTTCCATAAAATTTCTGAGGACCCTTTGTATGCATGGATGTCAAAACACTTTGCACCAAAATACACTTCCCTTTTAATTCCATTTCCTTGAACTTTTTAAAATGCCTGCACATGGGGGCTTCCCAAAGTTGGTGGAAAATTCACAGTATCTTTGAAGTTCATGAACTTTCTGAAGCCCCTTGAGACATGTGTAAATGTACATCTGGATGTGTACGCCCATGCCTGAGTGTATAGTATAAATATGCATATTGTACATATAAATACAAGGTGTATCCACACATTTCTGTATCTCCATGCAAGTGCATACGTGTGTATTTGTTTATCCATACGCACGCATGTCCACATACTAGTAGCTACCTTGGGGCTGAGTGCACCATGGTTGGTTGTTTATTCACACCTCTTTCCCCACCCATCCCATTCTTATTTCTCTTTATGCAGATGCATGACCTGTGAGGATTTCTCACTGAAGTATTCCCACACATACACATACCACGGGTGCAGTCACCACTCACGTCCCGAGAAACACACTGCTACCAGCATCCAGGAGCCCGCTACCCTCCTAAACAGCCTTTCAAAGCAAACACAACAGCCAGATTTGCCACCAGAGAAGTCTGGGAGCTTCTTCCTGTTGAGAACAAAGCGTGGCCAGGATTTCCTTCCCTGGGGGAAAGTTCTCAGCGCCGTAATGAGGAGGCACACGGGGCATTAAGCTGGATAGTTCCTCGGGACCCCTGATACTCCTTCCTGGTGGCTCCATCTGGGACAAGGTGATCCCAGCTTGCATGCGAATCAGGACGGCATAGGGTCCGCAGCGCCTCTGGGAACCCAGCTCTGCCTTCAAGCTTCCCTCGCTTCTCCGAACCTCAGGAGGCTCTCACTACGCTGACCACGCTTGGCCCCGGCAACCAGGCAGGGTATCCCAACCACATCCCACAGAGGGCAGGCCTCCTAGGAAGCCGCTACGCCAGGTGAGCCACAGAAAAGGCTCCGAGCTCTTGCCCTGCACCCAGCACACACACACTGCCTTCCCCGGGCTTCCGCAGAGCACCTGACCTCTCAGGAGAGGTCACCATCTCCACACTGTGTCCAAGAAGCAGCCCACCCACGCCTTCCCACTACACCCGGAATCCGCTCCACGCACACTTCTGCAGGTACTCAGTGAGGTGCATGTAAAAAACAAGCAAAAAGGCACAAAAGGAAGCTGGAGGAAGAAGTGTTCCTGAGAGACCGCAGGGCAGCCACGGGCTGCTCCCCAGCAGGCTGGGGACGGCCACGTTAGTGACCTGGAGACCTAAGAAATACACACTAGGTGTCCACGTGGTACCAACCCACAGAACCTGTTCTCAATCCCATACCACCTCCAGGAATCACATGGACGGGAACCAACCCAGGGGCCCTGAAGCCCGACTGGCTGTTGTGACCCAGAGTGATTGGGATGGGGAGAGGCCGCCCGGCCTGATGGAACCTATCACATCTTTCTCTCATAATGTGATTAAAGCACTAGGATTAGGGAGCCATGCCAGAGCGACTACATCATTCACTCAAGAACACCAGCAAGGCTATCTTCCAACATGTTTATTGTTGAGGACAAATCATTTGATGGAACTCTCTTGCCAGCCCTGGCAACTGACATCCCCGGATCACGTTTCAGCTACCAAGCTTGCAAGCTGACAGAGGGGCGTGCCTGAACAGGGCACAGCCGGGAAATCTGAACATCACCAAAGCACCAGCGTCACCACGGGCTCCAGACCCTCGCTGCAGAAAACGGGCAGGCATGCCTCGGACTGCAATTCTATCTTGCCACAGTGCAGAGATTAAGTTTTCGTAGGAACGCTCCGGATGGTGAAGGAGAGAAAATGAAAAATTCACAATGTGGCAGAGCAGCTGGCTGCCCGTGCGAGCAAACCAGTAATTATGCTGACCCAGGCATTATCACCGGCTACGGGGCCGGTGAGCGAGACAAGATCCCTCTCGGCAACCAGCAGCTCTTGCAGTCGTTCTTGGAGGAGTCAGATGCTGAGAGACAACGTGGAACAGGAGCCCCGCGACACAGTGAGCGGGGCACACACTGTCAGAAGCGGAGCACCAGGGTGCCCTGGGTGCTGTTTCAGGATGGATGCCGCTCCTGAAACAGGATAAGCTATCTGCAGGTCAGACTACTGGGCCCTGTGGGCCCCTCCAAGCAGGGATTGTTGGACGGACTCCTGTCTTGTACAAGGAACACAGGAAAGACCACAAATCAATGCCTGGCTTACATGTCACCTTCCTGGGAGACCAAGCTCCTTTAGGGAAGACACAGAAGGTGCACGGATCACGCTCTGGGCCACAGGCGTCGAGAACAAAGTGCGTGGTGCCTCCACAGCCCCAGGGAAGTACCTGCTCAGCGGCCTCTTCGCTGCTCTGGCTGCAGAGTGGACAAAGTGTCCCTTCTGTGAAGTCTTCCGTTGGTCATCATACTCAACAAGTATTTCCTTCCCTCCTCCTTGTCCTCCTCTCCCTCCCTCCCCCTCCTTCCCTCTTCCACGCCTTTCTTCTCTCCATCGTTCCCCTCCATTCCCTCCTGCTTCCTCCTTTCCCTCCCTCTCCTTCTCTTTCCCTCCCTCTCTTCCTACTTGCTTGCTTCTTTCCCTTCTTGATTTTCACCCTTCCTTCTCATCTATACTTTCAAATTCCCTTTGCAACAAGGCTGCCATCCTCCTCCTCGGCCATTTGACAAACTCAAATAGCTCGGATGGCAGAGTTGAAACTAATGCTGGAATGCAAACGCCATGAGGGCGGTGGTCTCAGTCCACTCTGCTCCTTGATTTAGCCTAGTGTCTGGGACTGGGCAGGTACCGGGTACCTGACACTGCCTGGTCACCCATCTGTGGTTAGGCAATGTCTGTCCACCTCCTTCCACACTGTCCTGTATCACGGGGGCCTTCCCACACTCTGCAGAGGAAGAGTGTGCAAGTCCCATTCCCCGAGCTCTGGCGTGATCGCTGGAAAGATGGCTTCCACTTCCACTTCCAGAGATGCTGCACTGGCCCAGAAAACGTAACCATGCACAGAACATGTGTGATTGCAGGGAAAGTGGAGACGGCTGGTATACACGCATTTATACGTGGATTGATCAGAGCTTCCACTTACATTCTCTCTTAATATTATTACCGCAGCACCATTATCAGGTTTGAGATTCTTACTCTGGGGAAAAATGAGACAAATTCTCCCCCCTACACACCAGGCAATGTCTATTAAAAGGTACAGAGTCACATCACATGCTCCTCATCGTCCCACACAGTGTTCTCTGAAAATCCAGCAAGAACAGTCCATGAATGCTGCAGTTGTGTGTGCCAACAAGGAACAATAGAACACAACAGTGTTTGCCAACTCAGACTTATCTGATGTGAACTGGCACCTGCTGTATTTCTACCCACATTCATTACAGGGTTTTTCTGCTAGATGGATGGTTTACAATACCATAGTTCCATCTCATGCCCCTAAGACAAATGGCCAATTTTCATGGCAAACAACAACAAAACCAACCCACACCTGTACGTCAAACATTCTTCACACATGGGATGAAAGGGACATGTATTTTTCTTACATGCCTACAAGGTAACTTGACTTACAGATGCTGGAATGGGGCTAAATATATATTTCAAGCATGTGATTAAGGTACAGATTAAACAAGACCAAAATGCTTTTATCCTACAATCACATAGGAACAAAATCTCTGAACCACAGGCTTACTCCATTACACGACACTCATCTTTTGCTGAGTTATTGTCATCATGCTGTCAATCAACACAGCAATTCAAGAGTATGGGTCCAATAAGTGAGCAAGACATGTTTGATAAATGCAAAGCAAAATGCTAAATGGAAATTCACAATGTCCTATTTCTGGGATGGAGCAAAACCTGGTTAAAATTGAAGTTATATCAGTTGCCATGTCAATTAACTGTAATAAATGTCTCTTTGTTAATCAAGAACAACTTTGGAGACAAAAATGACATCGTATGACAGGCATTTGTGAACCTCAGCGCTGGAGTTTGACCTTTTTCTTCTTACATTTCGGGTGAATAAACAGGTAAACAGATCACCAATCAGGGATTCAGCAAAGTATTTGGGCTGATATGTGGACATCATCCACAGCGTCCTTAGTTCTTGGCCTAAGGAAGATGAGGAAGGGAAACGCCACAGGTTCATCATCCTGGAGAAGTTCCTTCTTAACCCTTACCTAGCGTGAATCAAAGTGAAAAATCTGGTCTCACTGCAGCAAAAATTGGATTTAGTTCATGAGCTAGAAATGAATCTCTCCAAGCAAACAGGGCATGGGACAGGAGCAAGGAACCAACTGCACATCTTACTGACACTTCAACATTCCCAACCCACCCACTCTCAGCCTTCAGCTGGATTTATGCCTGCAGCATATTTTGGGGAGGCCCATGGAGCAATCTTCTCAGTTGTTGGAAGTCAGGAGCTCTATACCATGGAACTCAATGAGATGGAAACTTCAGGCACGTAAGAAGAGGCGTGCTGTGATGTGCTCAAGTATCGACACTTTTAAAGGGAAGATGTGTGGGTGTATCCACCAGCCAAATGAGCCATTTACCAAAAGCGTCAACTGCGTGCTGCCTGTCTCCCCCCTCAAAGACAGAATCCCAGTCTCCACCTCAGAGGAGCCCGGGCTTGATGTATTTACAGGGACGAGGGTGTCTCTTCCCTGTCTCTTTTATGAACATGGTGCTTACCTTCGAAAATAAACACAAATGAGATCATCTTGCCAGCCCAGAAATCCCGAGAGAAGAAACACAAAACCAGTGGAAAATACTTGAGGGTTATAAACTGCATATTAAAGTTTTAGAGCTCTGGGAGAGACAGAATAGTAGCAGATGCAAAACCCGACAGGGGGGCAGAATCTGCATCAAAGCCATAAAAATATACAACCGCTTTAATGGGCAATTATTCTTTGCATTTGTGCACTGGTTTGAATTTGCATGAGACTGCCAGATGCCCCGGAAAAGGTGTGCCATTGGAGTGGAGGAGGGGCTCTCTCTTTGTCCCACACTTCCTCTCCCTTGGCTCCACAGAGTCACCTTTCGCCACCCCTGGTAGGTTTTAAGACAGAGAGATGTTCATGCTAACCTGGGGTTAGCATGAAGGAGAAGACGACCTAAAACGCTTCCAGTGGCCTTTCGCCACTGGAACAAAAAAACGCTTCCAGTGGCCTGAAAGGGCCTCTGCTGAGAGATGTCACTCAACGTTCACCTGGTAGGGATGGATGCACGGTCATGGGTGTGGCTGGGGGACATGGCCAAGGTTGCATGGCCAGGGTTACCAGGATCATTAATTCCCAGCTCTGGCCCTTTACACTATATCACATTGTGCCTCGGGGGAACATTGTAAACCCAACAGTAGGGGCTAGGACTTGCTGGCAAAAGCCTATCTTTTCGAAGTGTTTCTACGGCTTACATAGCAACAGCTTGCATGGCAACGGCCAAGGGGAGAGATGATAAACACACAGGGCCCCCGTTGGGCCTGTTGAGGTGTGTCTCAGAGGCTTGTTTGTGAAAAGCTGTTAGGAGCCAAGCATCCACACTGCACACAAACAAAACTCAAGGAGACATAGCTAAAAATGTGGCCTGTTGTTTCCTGAGTAAGTTACAGTAGGAAATACACCACTCTGGGGGTGCAGATGCATTGCAACACCAGGTTCATGGGTTTTCCAGGCTCCCCCTTGGGGGACTCCCATTCCGTGTGCTGGGCTATCAATCAAGAAGCGGCATAATCGGTAACACAGCCTCTGCTCATGGAGCAGCAATTTCAGAGGCAGGGCATTGAGCGATAAACATCATAAGGAGCAGTCAGAAACAAAAAAACTGATAATTTTCCAAACGGCCAAAAAGAAGGTTTTTTTTTTTTTTAAATGAATCTCAAATAAAAGCCCAGCTAATTGGTTTATAATGCAGTGTCTACATACAACTAGGTCACTCTTTTTAAATGGTGCTATTTGGAAAATTTAATGTTAGAGTGTATTGGGTTCCAGGCCAAAACCAAACTGCAACGGCTTTCAAATCTTTAAAATTCCAGTAATTGCAGAGATTTGGGGGAAAAAAGAGGGAGCAGAAGAGGGCCTCATACTTTCAAGTCCTTTACAAAAAGACCAAAACGGCTCCTTCATTTGTGTAATCTCCGGTTGTTGTGTTCACATAAATTTATCCCTGAAACACACATTTGGGATCAACTCTTGTTTCACTACAAAATGCATGTTGATATTAAATACTGCTGTTTAGAAGTGAATAAATCTCCATTTTGGACAAACATTTCCTTATAGGACATCCTCATTTGAAATGCATTGAATAGGAAAACAAAAATTTCTAATTAATGTACAAGTCTAATCACCATTCTCCACATGGAAGAGTAATTTTTCACTGTTCATTTGCTTGGTTTAATCTCAAAACTGACATAACAGAAACGCAATGTCCTATAAATCTCCACTCATTTGTTCCTTTAATATTCATATTCCATTGAACTGCGCCTGCTTGTTGCTGCAGTCCATTACAACATGCAAAAGTGTCGATAAAAATATTATGAAAGGCAAGATGTGTTCCTTCCTGGCTGTGTGCGCCATTTATTTGGGAGAAGACAATAAATGGCTTGTGGATTGTCCCTCGGCCTGCTGCTTGGTGGGTGATTAGTGATTAATTACCTTGCAGCAAATTGACATGGCACGAGGAAATTGACACAGCCCTGATTAATTAACTTTTTATGGGCAGCAGTTACCCACAAACACTGAGCAACATAATTGAATCTCTTTACAGAATGTCATGGTACAAAAGTTTTAGTCAAATCCAAATTAGCCAGAAGTTTCCAGGCTGCTAGAGGTCTGAGGGGGATGTGTGGAAGGAAGGCATCGGCAAGAACGGCAACCGGGACAGAAATGCACCTTTTTGAGGGAACAAGGGCTGCTGACATGTGCTGGCCTGACTGCCCACACCGAGGTCACGGATGTGAGGTTCGCCTTCAGCTAGACTTTGGGGGTTTGGCTGAGAGAGACCAACACGTCTCGCTTTCATCCAGCCTCACGTGGCCGATGCTTCTTGACACTTAACTTGGTTCCCGAATTGTCACCTTCGTTCCAACATCGCCTCCCTTCCACATCTTTACCTCCCGTCTCCTGACCCCAGCCACCGTATCCACCACGCCATTCTGGTGTGGTTTGTTTCTGGTTCCTTATCATTCTCTCATCACCTCATTTGATTTTGCAATTTCATTACCCATGTCTCTGTGAGGATGCTCCGAGGACTGCATTGGGGTCACTGCTACCTCTCTTTTTCTTTCTTTGACAGGCAGAGTTTAGAGACAGTGAGGGGGGTGGGGAGAGGGGGAGAGGGAGAGGGAGAGAGGGAGAGAGAGAGGGAGAGAAAGAGGGAGGGAGGGAGGGAGGGAGGGAGAGGCCTTCCTTCTGTTGGTTCACTCTCCAAATGGCTGCAATGACCAGAGCTATGCCGATCTGAAGCCAGGAGCCAGGAGCTTCTTCCCAGTCTCTCATGTGGGTGCAGGGGCCCAAGCACCTGGGCCATCCTCCACTGTACTCCCAGGCCACCGCAGAGAGCTGGACTGGAAGAGGAGCAACCGGGACTAGAACCCGGCGCCCATATGGGATGCTGGTGCTGCAGGCAGAGGATTAACCTAGTGCATCATGGCGCTGGCCCTACTGCTACCCTCTCTAATACCCAGAAAGGGACCCAGCAACAGGGCAATCATCGAAATGGGTCTTGATCACACTGTCAGATAGACTCAGAGCCTCAAAGTACTTTACCCACGGAGGAACATCGGGATGGTCCCTGAACCTTTTCCAGGCAGCTTCTCCTATAAAGGACACAAACTACAGGAGAAGTTCTGGGTTTGGGATGACGTTCGTCACTTCGTCACCAGGGATCCTGGACTTTAGTCAGCCAAAAATCCAGGCACTGATAACCATAGTAACCCAAGCAAACGTGATTGCGGCTGGTACATGGCCAAGTCCGTTATGAGATAGAGGAGATTCAACTGCACTCGTGTTAACAGCTAGCACTCACTAACACTTACTAATCGTCAGATGTGCAGATTAACTCACCAACTCATCACAAAACCCTATCAACCATTATGATCGCCACCCTCACTTTCCTGGGGAGGAAGCAGAGGGACAGAGCAACTCAGAGACTTGCCCAGCGATCCAAAGCCAGAGCCCACGATCTCATCTATGACCCAACACGCAAGGAGGACAAAGGCATCCCTGGTCAGCCTCAGGAGAAAGCTGTCAGATGCTCCTTTCTCCAGGCTCCCTACAATCTCTCCCTCCGGCTTCCCTCCCATTGTCTGGGCAAGCTACATCCTCTCGCTAGATCCATGCCCCAGCCGATAGAGCCAGCCGCCGGCAGCTTCCCAGAGATCAAGTGCTCCCTGCGTGGGGAGGGCGAGATGCTGAGGGGGCGGCTGTGTCATTTCTCCCCTTACACGGATTTATGCTCCGAGATGTCAAGACACCTGGATAGGCTGTGCCCCTTTTCTGTTACTGGGATGCAGGCCGCAGGGAACGCAGCTGATTTCCATTTGTGATACACCCAAAGCTAAGCTGCTCCCCTGTGCCACTGGGGTTTATCGTCACATCTGGATGTGAGTGTGCAGGGGGGTGCATGCAATCCAAACACGCTGGGACCCGGACTTGGCCAGCAAGGATGTGGGCCAGGGTTACGGCAGAGGGGCGTTAGCGGACGCCATGGCTGGGCAGGTGAACCCAGTTACTGTCCACACTGGGAGCTCTTTACGACTGCATTTCACCATAAGTTTTGAATTTTGGAGACTGGAAGAAGAAACATTTGAAGATTTTGGAGGAGCTGAGTAAGACACTTAGCACATTTTGGGGTTGTCATTTTTTTTTCTGTTCTTAATTAGCTCACATTGTTATCAAATATCACGTCACTCACAGCTTGGTTTGAAATACATGTCTTTCATGGAAATAAGTACATGGAATCCAGAAATACAGAAAAGTGCCTGTGGTGAACACACGGGGGCTTACTTTGAGCAGCGAGCCTGGGGTTCTCGGGGCACAAAGTTCTCCTAATTTAAAGAACAAAATCGGAGACAGGCTTGGGACGCAGTAGGTTAGGCGGCTGCTTGGGATGCCCGTGTCCCATATCAGAGTGCCTGGTTAGAGCCCTGGCTCCTCTGCTTCTGATCCGGCTTCCTGCTAGTAGATCCTGGGAGAGAGCAGATGGTGGTTCAAGTGCTTGGGGAGCCTGTTCCCAAATGAGAGACCCACATGGAGTTCTGGGCTCCTGGTTTTGGCCCAGTCCAGTCCTGGCTGTTGTGGGAATTCAGGGAGTGAACCAGCAGATGGAAGATCTCTCTTTCTGCCTTTCAATTAGAGGAAAACAAACACACACCCCTCGTCCCAAAAAAATCCAAATTCACAAAGCAACAATAAACCCAAACACACCACTCATCCACATGGATATCCTTTGATCATTTCAGCCCTGTGCGATGTTGAATGAGGACAGCAGCACGGTGTCAACTCACTGCTGCACTGCTCCGCATACCTCCCTGAGTCCCCCTGGCCCCTTCCCTCCCAGGCCACAGAGGGTCAGGTCAGTCTCGCAGACAAGCAGCGGAAGGCACAGCTGCTGGACGCACACTGATGCACCTCACTGCCTGGGAGAGGCCTCTGTGCTGTCTACTCACAGGGACTGACAACACTCCCTGCGGAAGATTTTTATAACATTTCATTCAGTAAGATGAGGAAGAATCTCAATCTTGGAGTGTTTACCTTGGCAGGATAGCTTTTGCAAAAGTGCTTTCTGCCATTGGAAGGGAAGCTGCAGACAGACAAGACCCTGTGACACTGAGGTCTGTTTTAATTAGGACAAGGCAATTTACTATAATCTATTAGTTTGAGGAAACTTGTGCCAGTGTCCACTGAGATTAGTTTTGTTTTCTCCAGGCAGCCATGGGAAAAAAAAAAAAGAACCAAATGATGTATATAAATAATTCCTTTAGGTGCATACACAGTGAAGTTTCAATTGTTAAATCATTCAAGGTCTAACAGCCAGCCGAAACAGCAAGCTCAGTGAATTTCCTCCCCAGGCAGGGAAGAGGGCAAGTGCCAGGAATGAGCTTCCTATGGGGCTCAGCTGGATCTCCCAGGGTTCTCTGGGTGTGCTGCAGCTCCTGGAGACCAGGCCCCCAGTGGGGGCTGGTAATGACTCACGGGATGGGTGCTGGAGGCCAGCACCTTGTCCATTTCACGTCACACCACTGCTGGGGGACAGCTGCTCCGCTGGTGTTGAGGCTATCTGCCTTGGGTCTAGGGAGCTTCTACCTGGTATTCCCAACAGCCCTACATACAAGAGACAGAAAGAGCACCACTGGGAAACAGCGGAACTGTCCAGTCTCTGGATCAGTATAAACCTCCCGGTTTCCTCTGATAACTGCTAACCATCCAGGAGAACATGAGTATGCTAAGAAGCGAAGGAGAAGACGACCTAAAACGCTTCCAGTGGCCTGAAAGGGCCTCTGCTGAGAGATGTCACTCAACGTTCACCTGGTAGGGATGGATGCACGGTCATGGGTGTGGCTGGGGGACATGGCCAAGGTTGCATGGCCAGGGTTACCAGGATCATTAATTCCCAGCTCTGGCCCTTTACACTATATCACATTGTGCCTCGGGGGAACATTGTAAACCCAACAGTAGGGGCTAGGACTTGCTGGCAAAAGCCTATCTTTTCGAAGTGTTTCTACGGCTTACATAGCAACAGCTTGCATGGCAACGGCCAAGGGGAGAGATGATAAACACACAGGGCCCCCGTTGGGCCTGTTGAGGTGTGTCTCAGAGGCTTGTTTGTGAAAAGCTGTTAGGAGCCAAGCATCCACACTGCACACAAACAAAACTCAAGGAGACATAGCTAAAAATGTGGCCTGTTACTTGGTTCTCAGACTGCATCTTCTCAACGCTGCCCTCCAGTTCTCCAGTTGTAATAGTTTTGGATTACAGTCCTTTTATGTGAACGATACCGTGATTTTTGAAAATGGTGGTTTGGGTTCTTAGTATTGTTCTTAAAACTGTTCAAACCATCCAGTTTAAATGAACTACGCTGACCTCTTTCTCCTTCAACGGGAGCAAGCAGCACTTCCACTCACTGGATGTGGAGATTTGTTTTCGAACAGAAATAAGGCAAGGAGAAGAGGGGGCCACCTCTGTGGCTGGGCATATTCCTACGCAAGCAGCACCAAGAATCCCTGCCTCCACACTCGAGTCACTACCAGTGCCACCGGACGCACCTTCTCATTCCTAAGCAGTTAACTCCCAGCACTGCCGACTCACAGAGGGCTTGGCTCCATTTGCAAAGCTGAGTCACGGATGAACACGCACCTGCTCCGTGGCATGAACCTGCTCTCCTTCATACCCCAGGAAACAAGCAACTTCTACGTTCAGACCTCTCAAGAAAGAACAGGTCCTTTTTTCCTCATTTTAAGTTCCCAATAGTTTGGGGGAAACAGACAAACTGTAGCTGAGTGCCTAAAAAGAAACTCACAAGGTAACTTCTCTAACTACTGGAAGATCTCTCCCTCGCCTCTGCGGAGGCTGCAGGAGGGTGGTCATTTCAAGGAGCTCAATGTGAGAGCCGCACCAACCGGCTGATCCTCTTAAGACAACGTGAGTGTTGAAAGTGCTTTCTGTCAACGCTATCACAGGACTTGGCGTTTCCAGGGAATTCCCCCGGAACGGCTGCTTTGCTTGCTTTCAGAAACATCTCGTCTCGGCCTTGTTCTCTGCCTGTGCATGCACGGGGATCCCAGGGCAACGTAGTTTATTGTTTCAATATCTGTCTGAGACAAAGCAAACGCATCCTCCAGTGACTCCTTATCTGTCATATGTATTTCTGTGAAAGAAATATCAAGACAAATAAGATGTTTGGCGGCACACCACGGGATGGCGGTTTGTGCAATTGGCAGCTTTTTTGCAAAAGCAAGACCCCCATCCAAAAAGAGGAAAGTCACTATTCTGCATTGAGATTAAAAATAGCCAGAGCACTTGGTTCTGAGACCAAATAGTGGCCTGAAATTTGTGTGTGTGTGTGTTTTTTTAAGAGCCTTATTTAGTTATTTGACAGGTAGAGTTACAGACAACAGTAAGAGCAAGAAACAGAGAGAGGTCTTCCATCCACTGGTTCACTTTGCAAATGGCCGCATTGCCAGAGCTGGACTGATCCGAAGCCAGGAGCCAGGAGTTTCTTTCAGCTCTCCCATGTGGGTGACAATGGTGGAGGAAAGTCTACCAAAATTAGAAGGACATGGTGGATCTCCATGGAGGGTGTGGAAGCCCGTAACTCGGGACTCTAGCAGCTGAGAGCCTACGCACCAGCATTGGAAAGAGAGCTAAGTCCAGATCGCTGCAGCCCAAGCCACTGTGTTAAAGCTGCAAGGAGAACCTAGAGGGAACCCGGCTTGGAGTGCCATGGGGGACAGTGTACCTAACAAACTAGAGGAGAAAAAAAAAAGGACAGGATGGACACGTTTCTCTGTCCCTGATCACTTTGCAATGGCATTCTGTAAATAGCAGATATACCAGGCACCGTTTTGGACATACATAACAGCTGTGCCAGCTTGTGTCTGTACCCAGCAAGCAGCCGAGTGAAGACTCCTGACTCTGGTGGGGAGAACTCACAGGGACTAAGGGCCTGTGACTGTGTGAGGCGTCTGTATCTGGGCTGGGAAAAAAGCAGACGGTGTGTGGGAGAACTCATGGTGTGGCTGGGATTTTGCATATTCTCAGTGGGAGACTCCACACACACCCAGGGCTTCCTGGTCACCTGGGGAGAGACACTGCTGGGGAATCTGAACTTACACTGGGGACTGCACAGATCCTTCTGTGGTCCTTGGGACACAGCAGATAAATATTATACCCACTGGGGCTAGCGCTCAGGCACTGGTCGCTTTTTTTTTTTTTTTTGACAGGCAGAGCGGACAGTGAGAGAGAGAGACAGAGAGAAAGGTCTTCCTCTTCCTTTTGCCGTTGGTTCACCCTCCAAAGGCTGCCGCGGCCGGCGCACCACGCTGATCCAATGGCAGGAGCCAGGTACTTCTCCTGGTCTCCCATGGGGTGCAGGGCCCAAGCACTTGGGCCATCCTCCACTGAATTCCCGGGCCATGGCAGAGGGCTGGCCTGGAAGAGGGGCAACCAGGACAGAATCCAGCTCCCCGACCAGGACTAGAACCCGGGGTGCCAGTGCCACTAGGCGGAGGATTAGCCTATTGAGCCACGGCGCCGGCCCAACTGGTCTCCTTTCAGGAGAGGAGCTCAGCTGAGCAGATTATATTTCCCTTCTAATAAAAAAAGAAGATTTACCACGCCAAACCTGGGTGTGTCACATTAGGTGCACTCTTATCCCTGGAGAACTGAACAGAGCTGCCTGGCCACACCTACTACAAGCCTCTAGATATTCACTGAAAGCAGGTATTCCATTATCTACAGAGACATAGTACAAAGATAAAAGCTACCTCAGGGGAAAAAAAAAGAAGAAGAAACCAACGAATATCTCCACAAATGCCAAACAACAAATGCATCAATTCAAGAAACAATAATACGGAAGACAACATGACACACTCAAAAGAACACAACACCTCAATACTGTATTGTGAAGATGATATGGAAGAAATGCAAGAAACGGAATTCAAAAAATTAGTCATAAGATTACAAAGAAGAAATAAGAAGCAAATGCATGAACTTCTGAAATCTGAACAGGACATGAAAGAAAATTTCTCCCATGAAGTTGACATCTCAAAGAAAAATCAAAATGAAATGAGGAACTGAATAGAACAAATAAAAAATGCAGTGGAGAGCATTAACCACAGAATTGGTGAAGCAGAAGAAAGAATATCAGACTTAGAAGACAAAGCACAAGAAATTATACAGTCAAACCAAAGAAAAAAGAAGAAATTAGAAATCTAAAAAACACTGTTGAGAATCTACAGGATACTATAAAACAATGAAACATACAGGTTCTAGGAGTTCCTAGAAAGAAAGGATTAGAAGGCCTTTTTGGTGAAATAACAACAGGGAACTTCCCAAATTTGGAGAAAGAAAAGGGATATTCAAGTATAGGAGGGTACACATAACTCCTAATAGACATGACCAGAAAATATCTTCACCACAACACATTGTAATCAAACTCACCACAGTAAAAAACAAAAAGAAGATTCCAAAATGTGCATGAGAGAAATGCCAGATTACATTCATGGCATCTCCAGTTAGACTCACAGTGAACTTCTCATCAGAAACCCTACAGGCTAGGAGAGAATGGCAAGATATAGTCCAAGTTTTAAGAAAAAAAAATAGTGTCAACCCAGAATATTATACCTTGCAAACCTCTCATTTATCAATGAAGATGAAAAGACCTTCTGAAACAAACAGAAATTGAAAGGATTTGTCACTACCCGTCCAGCCCTGCAAAAGATGCTTAAGGATGTGTTGCACACAGAAACACATAGGAAAGAAGTTAAGGAAGAAAATCTCTCAGTAAAAGTTCAAAAGAAATCCAAAGTAAAAAACAGGAGTATTTTTGGGAAAATGGCAGGGTCAAGTTGTACTTATCAATAGCCACCTTAAATGTAAATGGCCTCAACTCTCCAGTTAAAAGACATAGACTGGCGGCTGAATGGATTCAAAAACCAAACCCATGTTTTTGCTACATAAAATAAACACATTTCACCAACAAAGATGTACACAGATTGAAAGTGAAAGGAAGGTCAAAGATATTGCAAGCCAACAGAAACCAAAAAAGAGCTGGTGTAGCCATCCTAACATCAGACAAAAGACTTTAACACAAAAACTGTTAAAAGAGACAAAGAAGGGCCCTATGTAATGATTAAGAGATCAATTCAACAGGAAGATATAACTATTATAAACATAAATGTACCTAATAACAGGGCACCTGGCTATTTAAAAGAAATGTTAAGAGATCTAAAGGGAGACATAGACTTCAGTAGTAATGGAGAATTTCAATACCCCACTTTCAGCAATGGACACACCAAAGACAGAAATTCACCAAGGAAACAGCAGAGTTAATTGACACGATAGATCTAATGGACGTAACAGGTATCTACAGAACTTTGCGTCCTACAGTTGTAGGATACACATTCTTCTCACCAGTACATGGATCTTTCTCTAGGATTGACAACATACTAGGCCATAAATCAAGTCTCAGGAAAGTAAAAAAAAAATCAAAACCATACCATGCATCTTCTCACATGACAATGGAATGAAGCTGGAAACCAGCAACTCAGGAATCTCTAGAACATATGCAAACAGATGGAGATTGAACAACATGCTCCTGAATGAACACTGGATCACAGAGGAAATCAAAAGAGAAATCAAAAAATTTCTGGAAACCAATGAAGATGACAACACAACATATTAAAACTTATGGGATATAGCAAAAGCAGTGTTAAGAGCAAAGTTTAAATCAATAGGGACCTACATCAAGAAATCGGAAAGGCACCAAATAAATGAGCTATCAATACATCTCAAGGATCTAGAAAAACAACAGCAAACCAAACACAAAACTAGTAGGAGAAAAGAAATACTTAAAATTAGAGAAGAAATAAAATAAAAATTGAATAAAAAATACAAAAGATCAGCAAAACAAAGAGCTGGTTTTTTGAAAAATAAACAAAATTGACACACCATTGCCCCAATTAACCAAAGGAAAAAAAAAAGAGAGAGAGAGAGAGAAGACCCAAATCAATGAAATTAGAGATGAAAAAGGAAATGCAGCAACAGACACCACAGAAATAAAAAGAATCATCAGAAATTACTACAAATCTGTGTATGCCAAAAAACTGGAAATCTAGAAGAAATAGAAAGATTCCTGGACACATACAACCTACCTAAATTGAGCCATAAATACTTAGAAAACCTAAACAGACCCATAACCAAGAAGGAAATTAAAACAATAATAAAGGTCCTCCTAATAAAAAAAGCCCAGAACCAGATGGCTTCACTGCTGAATTTTACCAGACATTTAAAGAAGAACTGATTCCATTTCTTCTCAAGTTATTCAAAACAATTGAAAGGGAGAGAATCCTCCTAAATTCTTTCTCTGAAGCCAGCATCACCTTAATTCCTAAACATGAAAGGGATTCGACAGAGAAAGAGAATTACAGACCAATTTCCCTGATGAACAGAGATGCAAAAATCCTCTACAAATTTTTTGCCAATGGAATCCAGCAACACATCATAAAGATCATTTACTCAGACCAAGTGGGCTTTATCCCTGGTATTCAGGAATGGTACAACATTCGCAAATCAATCAATGTGATACATCACATTAACAAACTGCTGAACAAAAAACATATGATCGTCTCAATATATCCAGAGAAAGCACTTGATAAAATACAATATCCTTCCATAATGCAAACGCTAAGAAAATTTGGTACAGAGGTTACATTCCTCAACACAATCAAGGCAATTTATGAAAAACCCACAGCCAGCATCCTATTGAATGGGGGAAAGTTGGAAGCATTCCCACTGAGATTCGGTTCCAGACAGGGATGCCCACTATCACCATTGCTATTCAATATAGTCCTGGAAGTTTTAGCCAAAGTCATTAGGCAAGAAAAAGAAATCAAAGGGATACAAATTAGGAAGGAGGAAGTCAAACTATCCCTATTTACAGATTACATGATTCTATAAACAGGGGATCCAAAAGACTCCTCTAAGAGACTATTGGAACTCTTAGAAGAGTTTGCTAAAGTAGCAGGATATAAAGTCAATACACAGAAATCAACAGCCTGTGTATATGCAGATAATGCCATGACTGAGAATTTCAAAGATCAATCCCATTCACAATAGCTACAAAAAAAAATCAAATACCTTGGAATAAATTTACCCAAGGATGTCAAAGATCTCTATGATGAGAATTACAAAATACAAAAGAAAGAAAAAGAAAAAATTACAAAAAAAATGGAAAAATCTTCCATGTTCATGGATTGGAAGAATCAATATCATCAAAATGTCCATTCTTCTGAAAGCAATTTACAACTTCAGTGAGATACCAATCAAAATACCAAAGACATTCTTCTCAGATCTAGAAAAATAATGCTGAAATTCAAATGGAGGCACAGGAGACCTCAAATAGCTAAAGCAATATTATCCAACAAAAACAAAGCGTGAGGCCTCAGAATACCAGATTTCAAGATATACCACAGGGCAATTATTATCAAAACAGCCTGGTACTGGCACAAAAATAGAAGGATAGACCAATGGAACACAACACCAACACCAGAATTCAATCCAAACATCTACTATCAACTTATATTTCACCAAGGAGCTAAAATCAAGCCCTGGAGCAAGGACAGTTTCTTCAACAAATGATGCTGGGAAAACTGGATTTCCACATGCCGAAGTATGACGCAAGACCCCTACCTTACACCTTACAGAAAAACACATTCAACATAGATTAAAGATCTAAATTTATGATTGACACTATCAAATTATTAGAGACCACTGGGGAAACCCTGCAAGACATTGACACAGGCAATAGCTTATTGGAAAAGACCCCTGAGGCTCAGGCAGACAAAAACAAAATTAACAAATGGGATTGCCTCAAACTGAGAAGTTTCTTTATGGCAAAAGAAACAGGAAAGTGAACTGGCAACTAACAGAATAGGAGAAATTATTTGCAAATTATGCAACTGATAAAGGATTAATAACCAGAATCTACAAAGAGATCAAGAAACTCAACAACAACAGCAAAACTAACAATTCACTTAAGACATGAGCCAAGGACTTAAACAGATATTTTTCAAAAGAGGAAATCCAAATGGCCAACATACACATGAGAAAATGTTCAGGATCACTAGGTGTCAGGGAAATGCCAATAAAAACCACAATGAGGTTTCACCTCACCCCAGTTAGAATGGCTTTCACACAAAAATAAACAAACAACTGCTGGTGAGGATGTTGGGAAAAAGGTACCTTAATCCACTGTTGTTGGGAATGTAAAATGGTACAGCCACTGTGGAAGACAGTATGGAGATACCTGAAAAATCTGAATACAGACCTACCATATGACCCAGACAACCCCTGGGAATTTATACAAGGGAAATGAAATCAGTAAACCAAAGAACTATTTGCACAAACATTTTACTGCAGCTAAATTTACAATAGCTAAGACATGGAATTAACCTAAATGCCCATCAACCAAAGACTGGATAAAGAAATTATGGGATGTGTACACAATGGTACTACACGGCAGTAAAAAAAAAATGAAATCCAGTTATTTGCAACGAAATGGATGAATCTGGAAAACATCACACTTAGTGAAATAAGCCAGTTGAAAGGGAAAGATAATATATGTTATCCCTGATATGTGAGAACTAATAGATCACCTAAAACAAAATCTGTAGAAGTGGAATTGACTCTTTGAGAAAGGATGACTGCCTTTGTCTTGACTATTGAGGAATAGTTTCATTTTGTTTTTTCATCTTTTTTCTTCTTCATACTATTTGTTGAACTCTTTACTTAACAGAGTTAATCATATGTCTATAAAGTTAATAGTAAACAGATCTCAGCAAAACGGAAGTGTGGGAATGAGAGAGGGAGTAGTATGTTTTTAACTGCGAAGCTGTATAGTTCTGCATAAATTCCTATGGACTTTCTTCTAAGAGTACAGTTTAAACACTTGTCATGGGACTCTATCATTAAAATTGGTGGTAAAAAAGCCATCTTAATTGTTAAAGTGTTCATATTAAGTGTTAAAGTGAAGACACAGATAGGATTAAGTGGTAAAGAGATCATATAAATAGGATCAAGTGCCAGACAATAATAATACATAGAATTAAAAAGGTGAGAATGTCCAACATGGGAAGAAGTCCACACAGCAGTCTCATATAATGACAATTGCTTTAAGTAACACTCTGACCTCAGAATCAGCCCTTAAGAGTTCTGGTATGGCTGAAAGGCCCACAGGAGCATTTCAGGCATGGAAAGCCAAGACACTGTGGCAAAAAATGTTCCACATAAAGGATCTCTTGTGAGTGAGAATGCAGTGGAAATAAGGGGCCATCAAAGAAGGATGTACTTTTCTCTAAAGGGAGGAGAGAACTTCTACTTTGCTTATGGCATTGTCCAAATACTGATGGAGTGTGTGGACTCAAAAGAGTTCCATAGCCTGGGCTCATTTCAAGAGCCTTGGGTGACCACTGACATCATACATAAAGAGTGTTAATTGTTAACAACAAGACTCACTGTGCACTAACTCTGCATGGAGAACCTCTGTCCTCAAGGAGTTGTATTGAGAGTTGGCTGCAAAACGAGTTCTCAAATGGTTATGTGTGTGTGCATGCACAAATTGTTGAAATCTTTACTTAGTGTTGGTGTTGGTCTTCTGTGTACAAAGTTAATTAAAAATGAATCTTAATGAGAATGGGACTGGCAAGGGGATGGAGGTAGGGGGAGGAGGTGAAGAAGGAGGGGTGGGAGTGTGGATGAGAGAGCTGATATGGTAGGAAGAATATCCTAACGTTGTACTTATGAAATTTGTATTCCTTAAAATTAAAAAAAATCCAAAAAAAGTGTTAAAGTGACCATATTAGGTGTTAAAGTGATCATACAGATAGGATTAGGTATTAAAGGGATCATATAAATAAGATCAAGTGTCTGGTAATAATAATAATAGAATTAAAAAAGAGAATGTTCCAACATGGGAAGCAGTCCACACTGCAGACTCATAGAATGACAATCGCCTTAAAATGTACTCTGACCTCAGAATCAGCCCTTAAGGCATTCTGGCCTGGCTGAAAAGCCCATGAGAGTATTTCAGGCATGGGAAGCCAAGACACTGTGGCAAAAATGTCCTACATGAAGGATCTCTGTGAGTGAGACCTCAGTGGAAAGAAGTGGTCATCAAAGAAGGATGCACTTTTCTCTGAAGGGAGGAGAGAACTTCCACTGTGCTTATGGCATTGTCTAAATACTGACAAGGTTTGTGGATTCAAAAGGCTTCCAGATCCGTATCAGCACATGTCAAGAGCCTTGGGTGATCACTGCAGCCATACATAAGTTTTAATTGTTAAATTAACAACAGGAGTCACTGTGCATGAACTCCCCGTGCAGAACCTCTGTCCTCAATGAGTTGTACTAACAGTTCACTGTAAAATCAGTTCTCAGTTTGATGTGTGTGTGTGTGTGCATGCGCATAAACTGTTGAAATCTTAGTACCTAGTTTGTCTTCTGTGTATAATTGAAAATTAATTTTGGCCAGCGCCGCGGCTCTCTAGGCTAATCCTCCGCCTTGCGGCGCTGGCACACCGGGTTCTAGTCCCGGTCAGGGCGCCGGATTCTGTCCCGGTTGCCCCTCTTCCAGGCCAGCTCTCTGCTGTGGCCAGGGAGTGCAGTGGAGGATGGCCCAAGTACTTGGGTCCTGCACCCGCATGGGAGACCAGGAGAAGCACCTGGCTCCTGCCATCGGATCAGCGCGGTGCACCGGCCACAGTGCGCCAGCCGCGGCGGCCATTGGAGGGTGAACCAACGGCAAAGGAAGACCTTTCTGTCTCTCACTGTCCACTCTGTCAAAAAAAATTAATTTTAATGCTGAATGGGACTGGAAGTGGGAGAGGGAGGGGGAGGAGGAGGAGGAGGAGTGTGGCTGGGAGGGTCGGTATGATGGAAAGAATGACTATATTCCTACAGTTGTATTTATGAAATTTCTACTCCTGAAATAAAATGTTTATTTGGGGAAACAAAGTATTCATATAAAAAATAAAACTCCAGGTTCTAGTCCTGGTTGGGGCACCAGTTCTGTTCCCGTTGCCCTCTTCCAGTCCAGCTCTCTGCTGTGGCCCGGGAAGGCAGTGGAGGATGGCCCAGGTGCTTGGGCCCTGCACCTGCGTGGGAGACCCGGAGGAAGCACCTGGCTCCTGACTTCGGATCAGTGCAGCGCACTGGCTGTAGCAGCCATTTGGGAGGTGAACCAACGGAAGGAAGACCTTTCTCTCTGTCTCTCATTCTCTCACTGTCTAACTCTGCCTGTCAAAAAATAAATAAAATAAAATAAAGTAAAATAAAATAAAAATAGAAGAGTCTCTGGAGTTTATAATTGGTGGGTGGTTGCTGGACCACTGTGTCTAGTTGTGGATGATCACTGACCACTGAAACAGGCATGCACTATGATGGAGCAAAAGGTCAGCAAGGAGGCACAGCAGAGGCTATCAAAAGCTGTCAATCTGTAAGTTGAGTCACGGACACAGGATCTCAGACGTCAAGGTGTGTGTTTACAATACCAAACGGTGGTGTCATGAGTTCCTAACACAGGGCTTATGTCCAGCCCAACCGCAGCCATTGTGGATGGACATTCAGAGTGTATTACAGAAAATGGGATATATCTGTCTCAGAAATAAAAAAAAATTAAAAACTGGAAATTTATGCTTTATGGCAATTGTTAATTTTTTATTTATTTGAAAGATGAGACAGACACAGATAGATCTTCTATCTACTGATTCTCTTTTCAAATGCCAGCAACAGCAAGAACTAGGCCGGACTGACTCTAAGAATCCAAAAGTTCATCCAGGTCTCCCACATGGGTGGCAAGGACCCAGTGACTTCAGCCATCACTGCCATCTCCCAGGGTACACATTAGCAGGATCTAGAATCAGAAGTGGAGCCAGGACTCAAACCCAAGCACTCTAGTATGGGACACAGGCAGCCCAAGTTGTACTTCAACCACTGTGCCAAATGCCAACCTGTGCATTATATTTAATTAAAAATCATTCTTAATCTATTTGAGAGGCAAAGAAACAGAGTCAGGGCAGTAGGAAGGGGACTTAAACCATTTCTCCCATGTGGGTGGCTGAAGCCCAATTGCTTGAGCCATCACTTCCTGCTTACTGGGCCTACATTAGTTAACCCAAGTGCTTAGATATGGGATATGGGGAGTATTAACCACTAGGCCAAACATCTGTCCCTAATGACATTTAAATGTGTGTGTGTGTGTATAAAATCCATGGAGCACACTATTACAACTTGAAGAGGAATGTTTCCATTGACTGCACATTAACGCAGTGTGCATATGTACAGACACATCACACAATATCATGTACACACAGTCATTATGTGTTAATCAGAAATAAAATGTCACAATGAGTTCTAACTGGGCCTTAAGGTTCTAAAAGAAAACACTAATCACACACGTCCTGTCTTCTCAGAGACTTCTGATGTTTTGTTTATCATGGATCTCTTCATCATGTTTGAAAATATTGCATGAATGCAGTTTGCTGCATTTCTGGATTTTTGGCACCCATTTAAATTTGTCTGGCAGGCCTCCCTTTCCACCCTAGTCCCAGCACTGCATTACTTTTATTTTAAGTGACACTTCGTGAAAATATTATAAAAAGTCGTCATTGTGGCAAACTAGGAAGCTCTGTGTGTCACTGGCAAGGGAGGGCGAAGGACGACACAGCTCTTCAAACACAGCACCTGACTGTTTGCTAACCCAACTCAATCTGCCGACGTGTTCTGAACTGGGCGGAAGATCAGGGAGGCTATAAATTAATTTAGGCCCTCATTTTAATTACAGAAACCAATGGAAGTTCTATCAATTACCCCAAAGTAGAGCAGAGGAGGCCTGATTTATGTATACTTCTGCCACCTAAATCACTGTTTTATGAATTCTACACAATTACTTCCATAAAATCTGCAATCAATATATCAATTAAAACTATGCCACTACCGTTTGCCCTTGAGTTTCACAGAAGTGAAGAGCCATGAATTGATTTTGCATTTTGATCATGCTTAGGATCCCAGCATTTGCCTGTGATGTCACCTTGGAAGCGGATGGACCAAGGGTGAGAATTTCAAGGGGCATGAACGTTCATCTCCCGTTACCCTTAGGATTTGCCCTGATGTGCCTTTATGCTCCGCTGTGACTTCCATGCAACTGAAACTACGCTCATCGGCACGGAGAGGCACCAGGATGCTTGCACAAATCTTTGCTGGGAAAAGCTTTCCTGGCCCTTGACGAATCAAACCGTCACTCCCGCACCGAGACCTGGCTGTGGACTGAATTGTGTGCCTCTCCCTCCAATTCACATGCTGAAGCTCTAACCCCCAATGTGATGGGGACCTGGGGTGTGGGGCTGTGTGTGTGCGCGCACGTGTGTGTATGTGTATGTGTGTGTATGTGTATGTCTGTATGTTTATATATGTGTGTATGTTTATGTATACGTGTATGTATGTGTATGTTTATATGTATATGTGTGTATGCATGTTTATGTGTGTATGTATGTTTATATGTGTGCGTATGTATATGTTCGCATGTGTGTATGTGTGCATATGTGTATGTGTGTGTTTGTATGTATGTGTGTGGGGGTGGGTGATTAGGTTTACAGGACATCACGAGGGTAGAGCCTCTTGATGGGCTTTGTGTCCTACCAGAAGGAGAAACCAGTACTTGAACTCTCACTCACTCTCTGTTGCAGGAAGATACAAGGAGAAAGTGACCTGCGCAGCAGGAGGAGAGCCCTCACCACAACCCAGCCATGCTGGTACCCTGACCTCCACATCCAGCCTCTGGAACTGTGGGAAAATCAACGTCTGGTGTAGATGTCACCCAGTGGTATTCTGCTGTGGATGCCCAAGTAGAACAATATAACACTCAAGAGAACGTGTTCCCCACAGGGACTCCTGTCACCCGAAGTGATAAGTAAAGCTGGCAACAAAAGAAAACGTAGACACACTGGCCTCTGTAATTAAAAATGGGTAGCAGGATGGAGACAAATCAGAATAGGAAACATGTGTGCCACATCTCTGCTACCCAGAGATTATTTTTCTTACTGAGCCAGTGTCTCTCACATGGGAAGTAACCCTAATATGAGAAACACTCAAAAGATAGGAAGATGGGCCAGCGCCGCGGCTCACTAGGCTAATCCTCTACTTGGCGGCACCAGCAACACCAGGTTCTAGTCCCGGTCAGGGCGCCGGATTCTGTCCCGGTTGCCCCTCTTCCAGGCCAGCTCTCTGCTATGGCCCGGGAGTGCAGTGGAGGATGGCCCAGGTGCTTGGGCCCTGCACCCCATGGGAGACCAGGAAAAGCACCTGGCTCCTGGCTCCTGCCATCGGATCAGCACGGTGCGCCGGCCGCAGCGCGCTGGCCGCGGCGGCCATTGGAGGGTGAACCAACGGCAAAGGAAGACCTTTCTCTCTGTCTCTCTCTCTCTCACTGTCCACTCTGCCTGTCAAAAAAAAAAAAAAAAGATAGGAAGATGAGTATTGGAAGTTCATGAATGGCCATCAACTATGGGAAAGAAAACACTGAGAACTATGAGAAAGGCAGTGCCAGTGAGAACAGACCGAGATGTTATTTTTTTAACCCATGGAATTTGCAGAATTGAAGAGCGCAAAGCCGTGTCGGTGCCGGCAAGAACGCTGGTGGGGAACCAGCAGGCCCGTGTTTGGGAAGGAAGGAGTAGAATGCAAGCATACACAGCATGGAGATGCCCACGCCTGCCTTCCTGGAGGGCACAGAAATGAAGTCTCTCGAGTGAGGATAAAGAGCGGATAAACAGGACCAAACAGATGTCAGGCCACGGCGTGGGATGCCCATTCCCCGTACCAGGGATGCCTGGTTTGAATCCTGGCTGTGCCGCTTCTGATTCAGCCTCCTGCTAACGTATCTGGGAAGGCAGCAGATGGCAGCTCAAACACTTGAGTTCCTGCCACCCACAGGGGAGACTAGCATGAAGTTCCTGGCTCCCGGCTTTAGCCTGGCCCAGCTCCAGCTGATGTGGGCACTTGGGGGAAGAACCAGTGGATAGAAGATCACATGCAGGCATGCATGCACACACACACTCTGTTCTCTCTCTCCCACTGTCACTCTGCCTTTCTAATAAATAAGCAAATACATTTTAAAAATTATCAAACAAACCATCTACTTCATGGAACACCATACAAATATCAAAAGGGCTGAATGGGAGGTGTCACACTGTGTTATCACGTAAACTGCACATGACGAAAATGCGTCTTGTGCACATCTCTTTAGGTATACTCTCCTTTGCACAATATCTAACTACTAGCACACCTCCCCCATTGCACGTATGTATGTCCTGCTTTGAACTTCCAAGGACAAAGTGTGCAAAGATGCTTAGCTGGAGTTCACACAGATCCTTTAAGTTTACCAGCTACTGGATCAAGTGGGTATATTTCAACTGCATTATTCTTTTTTTTTTTTATTTTTTTTTTATTTTTATTTTTGACAGGCAGAGTGGACAGTGAGAGAGAGAGACAGAGAGAGAAAGGTCTTCCTTTTGCCGTTGGTTCACCCTCCAATGGCCGCCGCTGCAGCCGGCGCACCGCGCTGATCCGATGGCAGGAGCCAGGATCCAGGTGCTTTTCCTGGTCTCCCATGGGGTGCAGGGCCCAAGCACCTGGGCCATCCTCCACTGCACTCCCTGGCCATAGCAGAGAGCTGGCCTGGAAGAGGGGCAACCGGGACAGAATCCGGCGCCCCGACCGGGACTAGAACCCGGTGTGCCGGCGCCGCAAGGTGGAGGATTAGCCTATTGAGCCACGGCGCCGGCTCAACTGCATTATTCTAACTGTGTGTGTTTCTGTGCTTAACTGCGTACAAAGGGCACATGCCACTTTTGTCATTTAAAATCTATTCATGAAACAGTGACAAACACAAAATAAAGCAGACATTTTATCTGCTTCTGGAAATACCTGCTTCTCACGCAGTTAAGAGGAGTGACGCTCTCTTTGCTAATCGGAATCAGAAACAGCGGAAGTCATGAGCCCATCGTCTGGAGGAGGTATGGTATGTTCTTTCCCGTCCTACCTGATGTTAGTTGTCCACTGTGTGCAAACGGCTCTGATGGTATCACAGTTAGCAACTTTCCCCTGGACAAGATGAGCTGACCTGGGAATGGGGTGGCCGATAGGCTGGGGCTATGCACCACTTTCTAGTGGGCCATCGGCTGGGCCCTACACTTACCAAACCTCCCTTTCAAAGGGTCACAATGTTTGGGATTCAAAACTTCTTAAAAAATATTAATAGTTGGGGCTGACGCTGTGGCACAGTGGGTTGAAGCCCCGGCCCGTAGTGCTGGCATCACATATGGGTGCTGGTTCCAGTCCTGGCTGCTCCACTTCTGATCCACCTCCCTGCTAACGTGCCTGGGAGGCAGCAGAGGATGGCCCAAGTCCTTGGGCCCCTGCACCCACGTGAGAGACCTGAAGAAGCTCCCGGCTCCTGGCTCTGGACTGGCTCAGCTCTGGCCACTGCAGCCATTTGGGGAGTGAACCAGCAGATGGAAGACCTCTCTCCATCTCTACCTCTCTGTAACTCTTTCAAATAAATAAATTATCAAAAATATTAATAGTAATATTTTTGCAGGTATTTTGCTGACTTCCCTGAAGTCGGGTAGAAAGGAGTTCTATTTTATCCTCTGAACCAGACAGATGTATTGGGACATGCAAGAGAATATTTGATGTCCCATGGCACATCTGGAACTAGGGCATGAAACCAGCAGAAAGTCTGGATATGAGTGAGACAAACTGAGGTGAGATGGGATAATCTATGAAATTATGTTGTACTGATACGAAGTCATGAGAGAAATATTCCTCTTGATGTGTTCATGGGCCCTTGGTCATAGGAGAGGATGACTCAAGGGTGAAAAAAGCCATTATGCAAAAATGCATCTTAAAACTATGCAACTTCAGTAGGAATTATTTTCATTACAGATTTATCCAGCAGGGTTCCTTTAAAAACCATTTTCCCTACTGCATTTAAGGTTGTTATTTACAGATTACTAGCTACATGGCTAGGAAGAGGGGCAATTTAAGTCTAAAAAAAAAATCCATGGCCTGTTAAATATCTATAGGAAAAAAAAGGCAACAAAAACAGCATAACCTTGGAATTCATCAGACATGTAGGATCTGATTTACAAAAACATTTATTTACACACATCTTTCTTCAGAAGCACAACTGTTAGACAGAAACGAGCAGCACACACATTTCCAAGCGAAGAATCGAGAGCATCCAAGACGACTTTGAGGAGAGAGTCTCTGCTTTGGGGAAGATGACTGGACGCTTAGACAAAGAAAGACTGCGCCTACCGATTCCCCAAGACAAGACACGTGACTCAGCCTTCATACATCAGGAGAAGGGGCAGAGGGAAGCATGCATGAACCTGTGTGTGCACATGCGTGTGTGTGTGGGGGGGTGGGTGTACAAGAATGACGCTTTACGTGCTGGTTAAATTGCTTAAGGAAATGGAGTGTGACAATGTACCAGAATGTGGACCTTAAACTGTAAGAGAAAATGCAAACGGATATTGCAAAGAAGTCAGCTACCTGAAAACAGGCTGGACCAACACACCGAAAGGAGAGGCAATAAACAGACAACCTGTACTTTCAGCATCACTGCACAACCATAGGATGGAGTTATATCAAAGAACTGTGGCCACTCAAGTGGAGAGGGACAGGGCTCAACACTGCTTCCCACGACAGATAGTGACCGAGCCTACCAGCTGCATGCCACCACTTCAGTTTCTTACCATAAGAAACTACTTAGTTTAATGGAGTCTTAGGGAATCTCTCTCTCCATCTATACTATTAATATTTTTAGCTATTAATTTTTAAAAAAAAAACTGTTATATACAAGGGCAAGGCTATGAACCTAAGTATTCAGTGAGGGAGAGCACATTTAAGAGAACTAAACCGAATATCATGTCATTCACATATTTTCATGTATGGCACATGGTATGTTCATAAACTAAAGTAACAGGGGCTGGTGCTGTGGCACAGGAGGTTAATCCTCCGCCTGTGGCGCCGGCATCCCATATGGGCGCCGGCTCTAGTCCTGGCTGCTCCTCTTCCCTTCCAGCTCTCTGCCATGGCCTGGGAAAGCAGTAGAAGATGGCCTAAGTCCTTGGGCCTCTGCACCTGCGTGGGAGACCCAGAAGAAGCTCCTGGCTCCTGGCTTTGGATTGGCGCAGCTTCGGCCATTGCGGCCATTTGGGGAGTGAACCAGCGGACGGAAGACCTTTATCTCTGTCTCTCCCTCTCACTGTAACTCTACCTCTCAAACACATAAATAAATCTTTAAAAAAATGAAAATAACAAGATGGAACATACTTGGGCAACCTGACTGATGCTGTCATTTTAAAAGGAAGAATACTGGATGTCCATTCAGTTTCTGTAATTATGAATTTCTACCTTTAACTGAGAACAAACAGCATAATTAGAGACAGTGAAGGGATGTGGTTACCTTGGATCTTGAACACAATGAACTCTTATATCCCAGATTGGCACAGGCTGTAAAGAGTCAATTTGTTAATGTTTTAGATTTTGAAAAGTGTCTCCATCCAACATTATTCTTGATTTCTGTTGTGTTTGTCTTTACAGTCCTTGGACTATCTATACGTCACCACTAGTGCACAGGCCTAACCAAAGAGGACACCGTCTGTCTCTCTAGTTTGCTGATCTCTGCACCAGACCATCTACAGTTTCTGCATGCTTCAGCTACTCCAGCATGGAGAACTGGTACAACATCCCCACGTCTCATAGGCAAGACACAAGCTGTCCCCTGAGGTCTTTAGAATAGCTCTGCCACTTCAAAGCAGCACGTTTCAGAGTTAATTTGTTCACTTCTATAAAGAAAACTCAAGTATGAAAGAACAAAGTGGAATCAAAAGTATGAATGGGGCGGGCATTGTGTCGCAATGGGATACGCTGCCACCTGTGACACCCGCATGTCGTCTCCGGTGCTGGCTGCTCCACTTCTGACCCAGCTCCTGCAAATGCACCTGGGAAGGCAGCAGATGAGGCTACCAACACTTGGGCCCCCCTCCAACCATGTGGGAGACCTGGATGGAGTTCCTGGCTCCTGGCATCAGACTGGTTCAGTCTGGCCGTTACAGACACTTGGGGAGTGAACCAGCAGGTGGAAGCTCCCATTCTCTTTCTCCTCCTCTCCCTTTAGCTCTTTCAAATAAATAAGTAAATCCTTTTTAAAATTTCAAAGTATGAGTTTATTTGGTACAAAAAAAGTTTCAGTATAAAATTTTCCATAATATATAAAAAATGTATATTATGAAAAATATGCATGGATTTCAAAACCATATCTACAAATGAAATAGCCCTATTTCCAAGTGCAGTTTCCATGAACTCTGAAATCTCCTCATATAAATACGTCACAGTTGTACAAAGCCGTATTTGTCCAACAGGGTGCCCAGGAGCTCCATGTGGCTAACTGATGCTGCATTAATTAAAAGAGAGTAATCATCCGATGTCTCCGTCCCCCCACACTGTGCTGGACAGCACAGGAACAGAAGATCTCATCGCGGACAGATCTATAGAGCAATGTTAGAGAAACAACAGTGATGTTCTTAACCACCACTCTCTTCCAGAAAATTCCATATATGGAGAAAGAGGAAGAGCAGGTACCCAACATAAGTATGGGATTTGGAGTCAAATGGACGCCCAAAAGCAGCTGAAGTTTGGGTCATTTCCCCAAGGTCAAGAAACACATGAACCACACCCTGGCAGTGAGACCCTGGGCGACTCACTCTACTCAGCACTCTAAGCCACCTCGCTGAAAAGCAAGCATCTTAATACCTACCTGGTGCTGGCTTTGAACGGAGCGAATAGGCGTAGCCTGTGGACACGTGTGACAGTCCCAGGTACACACACATACCCAGCAGCCCAACCGGGACCCTTCTTGCCGGTATGGTTAGATTCTGGCTTCCCAGGGGCACCGAAGACAAATACACCACGCATTTCATTTATATCACAGGCTTATACTCTGCTCAGGAGCAATCCGACGGCCCCCACCTCCTGCAGACTTCAGGGACCTGCAGGTCTGCCCCGGACGTCACGGCCATGGTTCCTGCGGCTACTCACAACACAAGCGAGAAGGCTTGCGCTGTGAGAACTGAATGCGTGGTTCGGGCCCGAGCGTGAGGCCTCGCCCCTGTCTCTCACCCCATGGACACTCTGCAGCCTGGGACCTCTGGGGCCTGCTCCTTCTTCCTCCTGCCCATCTCAGACGCAGCCCACTCACCCCCGCTCAGGGCCCCCAGACTCACTTCTGAGCCTGGACCTGATGACGACTCACTTTGCAGCTGTGCCAGTTTCATGGACGGTACACACGTGGTTGATCAGATCTCGGCGCTGGTTGGGAGGCTCTCTGAGGTGGGGCAAACCATCTGGGAGCCCTCCGCGGAGTCAGATGGAGATTTAACTTTTCAGCCTGTTCTGGAAACTGGGGAGGGGCTGAAGCACACACCCCGGGCACAGGACTCTGGTTCTTCCTCTCGTCCGTATCTACGGCTGTCTCCTCCCTCAACTCTATGAGTATTGCCACGTATCAAAGCAGCCTTATTTTCAAAAGGCAACTTTGTATTGTTGTTTTCGCTCCAATTAAATGGAGGAGAAACCACATTTTTCGCTCTCCTCTCTCTCCGCAGTGCAATCCTTCCACAAAGAACAGAGCATGAGCTATGGGCAAGCCGTACTTCCCACCAGGACGTATTTATGCTTAAAACTGATAAGCACCTTTTGCTAGGCTAGGGTGCCATTAGGATGGCCTGTAGGTTTTACGTAGACGGCGTTATTTGCAAAGCTGTGAACAGAAGGCAGCCAACGCCAGAGAATCCCATTCACCCCTCCCCCTCCCCACAACCCAATGCCCACATCCCATCCCTCGGACCCCCACCTGGCCAACAAGGAAGGGCTGGGATGTCTGGGATGTAGAGGGCAATGAGCAGAGGGATCCAAATGCCACAGCCACAGGAGAACACACACATGCTTATGACATCAACTCCATCAGGTGGAGAGGCACACAGGAGCGGGACGGAGGGGACGAGGACGCACATGGCAGGGAAGGTGACTGGACGCAGACGGAGGGCATAAAACAACACGAGCCACGGCAGTGGGCTTACTTGCGGAAGTATATACAAGTGAACTGGGGGCACTGTACATGGAGGATCCCTCCTGGTTTGCCTGGCACAACAGCACGGTGCCTACGAGAGAGAGAGAGAGAGATGGTATCTGGTTTGGGAACAGGCACGCTACACCTGAGAGCAACCACAGAAAACCAAACGAGAAAGGCAGAGAAATGGAAACACACCTGCATCCCAGAGCCCGGACAGGGACACCCAAGGAAGCCTCTTGACTTAGCCAGAGGGAATCCATGGACACCCACCCTGCGCTCCATCAGTCACACGGCACCACTTCTCCCCTGGCTGTTAAGTGGTGGCTTCTGGCTGCCCCAGAACCCAGTCTCAGACCAGGATCCGAAGCACCATGGCCTACTCCAAAGGGAACATCAGAAATGGCGGCAAGAACTGCCGGTAAGCCCGACTCAAACACCACTTTGCTGTGTGACCTGGGTAAGTCCCTGGACCTCTTTGTGCCTCAGCGTTCCTACGTGGAAAACCAGGACCGATATACCTACCTCCCAAATGGGCTGCAGACGTGACCTTGGGTGGGGCTGGCGGGCAGTGGCCGCTTGATAACCAGGACACGTATGCACGGCTGAGTTTGGCAAAGACCTTTCTTCCCCCTAAGCTTCAGACTCTTTGAATCATCGTATCAGAGGAAGAACAGGAATAAGGCAGGAAAGAAAGCCCTGTACCTTTTGCCGTCCCCCGTGGCCCACCCCTGACCCACTGTGGACACTGGACGGGATGATCCTGGGATCCTGCATTTCCAACTTTGTCCCCACAGCTCTCTGCCGCCCAGCTGGAAAGGCTGTGAAACCAAGCTGCAGGCCACGGCCGCACTGCAGCGGCGACTTGCCTCTGCCTGATTTAAAGCAAAGGGCACTGGGCTTATCCTTGCAAGATGGAATTTTCCGGCAGGGAAGAGCAGTGCCGTCCTGAGACATCTCAATCTATGCCATGTTTTGAACAACCACCCACTCCAAGGATGGCCAGGGCCAGGGATCATCAGGGTCTCAATTCTATGCCACTGTGGCTGCAGAGCTCCAACTCAAAGACTTTGCAAAGAGGGAAGGAGACTTTCGAGGCATCTTAAGCCCATTACTGAAGAGGGAAGTGCCTTCCTGTGGTTTCTGTTGACTTCCCCGGCTGGGAAAGGTCACCAGCCCCCGTTTGATTTTGAATCTCCCTGTCATAATCCACAACAGGAAAACAAGCGCACAGAAGGAAGCCTGCCTGACAGGTGCACGCCCAGGGACAGCCACCTTTCCTACCTCCTTGCACACTTGCCCTAGGGGATTGTTCAGGCCAATCCGTTTGTATCCCCAAACCCCTCCCACCTCGCGTCCCCTCCCCTCCGCACAAGATCAAGAAAAGCAGAATTCTAACTTGCAGATCGAGTGAAGTTCTGTCACTTAGAGAGGGAGAGCTTCCAATGTCTTTAAGTGAGGGTAAACCGGGCTCCCTTCGCAAGGTTCTCTCCTTCCCTGTGCCCCGATCTGCTATGGGACAGATCAGGCGGATCCCAGGGCAAGCACTGAGAAGCCTCTTCTTAATTCACTCCTACCCTCCATCCCTGCGCCTCCTTGCTAAGTGGTGCACCTCCTTGCCAGGAACAACAACAGAGCTTTCATTAAGATTCCTAAGCCATCTCACCCTTGCCCTGTCACCAGTTCTGACAATTCCACTTGATCCTTCACAGGGAGAAATAACTCAAAGGAATGGGCACCCGTCCTTTTTACTTTTCCTCTGGGATCCTATGCTTATCGCTGGAGAAGGGTCATCCCCACATCCCCCTGTCCCTTCCAAACAGCCCTTGGATCTAAGGGCGAGATTAACTGACCTGCTCTTGGAATCAAACATATTAAGGGTCTGGAAGGGCCTTGGTCATGTCCAACCTTTGCTAAACTGATCATTCTTTATCTACTTCATTTAAAAACTGTTGATGATGGCACCTAAAAATGAGCCTCCATGTGGCCTGCTTTCTCCTCGGTGTGTACTTCCAGTTTTAGTGGGTAAGCGGCATAGTAGTAACAGGACGAAAGAGCAAACAAACCAATCTGCAGAGAAAGGGGGTTGGGGTCTCACATCAACCTAAGGGAGGCAAGCTACCCGTGAGAGAAGACATCCAGCAGCCCCTGCGATACCTCTGGGTCAGTAAGTACCTGTGATTGAGTCTGCAAGGTCATCTGTGTGATTCCACGCATCCCTGGCAACCTTAGAGAGAAACTGATGTTTCTATAGGGTAGACGGACGGCTGCCCAATCAGAATCTTCTAGAGCAGGCCCCTGGCAGGTGGATTTTGAGGACTCTCCTCAACCATGCGGTTTCTGGGGGTGCTGGGTTTTCAAAAGCAATCTGATTGTAGCAACAGCACATCCTGGAGGATGCCTCAGTACTGCATGGTTAGGACCCTCGGGTCAAGGTTAGGACCCTTGGGTCAAGGTTAGGACCCTCGGGTCAAGGTTCAAGATCCTCAATGCAATTTATAGAATTCCACTGGGACGTAACACGGAATCTGTCTAGAAAGCTAAACCCTGGCACGGCAGAATGAAGCTGCCTTAATTTTCTGTACACTGTGGGTTCTGAGAAACTGGACCAAAAGCCCTTCTCTGAATGCTCTCTTAGTAGAAAAATGATTTTTATGCAAAGATTTTGACCTTTGTAAAATAAAATCTATGTAGTCACAGGACATGGTTTTTGCTTTACCTAAAAAAACAGTCTCCAATTTAATTTGCAAAGTACTTACAGTCTGCTCCGTTAGTGCTTTGTGACCTTTTCTTAAAAGCAAGCTTTGAACTCAACGAAAACAAAGCGGCAGAGAAAAACACCACCGTCACCTCCATGCATTCTTTTTGGGCAAAGTGTTTGTTTAAAAAAGTCAAATAGATAATAAAGTAGAAATAGCAATATGAAGAGTGCTTGCAAGGTCATTCAAAGCATTTTCTAAAACAGCATCAACACAGCCTTCCACCGAGGCCCCGGCACCGCAGCGTCTGTCCTCTTCTAGACCTCAAAGCAGACCATCCACCAGAAGCCATTTGTTTTAACAACCGTGGGATTTCCTGTATTTCTTAGACTTCTGTAACTTGCTTACTCCACTCCTTATAGTTGAAGGACAGAAACAAGGCTCAGCGTATACCCACACCTACTCACTCCTTAGCCAGTGCAGACATCATCAACCATCTTCAACAGTCCGCCTTCCTATCGGCTTGCAGTTCTCAGAACCATTCTCAACACAGCCATGTGTTAACACTGCTATGTGATTTGAGTTAGCGGAGGACAGGAAACCTCTATGGCACTCCTGCTCCATTGTTAGGTGAAAGACTATGAAACTGACCTTTTGGGGCCTGCGCTGTGGCGCAGCAGGTAAAGCCACCAGCTGCAGTGCCAGCATCCCATATGGACACCAGTTCGAGACCTGGCTGCTCCTCTTCCTATCCCACTCTCTATGAAGGCCTGGGAAAGCAGTACAAGATGGCCCAAGGACTTGGGCCCCCTGCACCTGTGAGGGAGACCCAGAAGAAGATCCTGGCTCCTGGCTTCGGATTGGCACAGCTCCGGCCGTTGCGGTCAACTGGGGAGTGAACCAGTGGATAGAAGACCTCTGTCTCTCTCTCTCTGCCACTCCTCTCTCTGTGTAACTCGGACTTTCAAGTAAATAAAGAAATCTTAAAACAAAAACAAAAACAAAAACCTGACTTTTTATATACAATAGGGTTGAATGCTGGCAAGGTCATGGGGTTCATCCTCAAATTGCGTATGGTTTTGTCCCATCGAAAGGTGACCTACCCTCTTCTGAGCCCACAGCAGTGGATTAAGTACTCCCTCTTCTACGCTCTTATCGTTTTACATCTCCCTGGTACATTCTCTATGTGCTGTATCACAGTTTTCTATTTACATCTTGGTCTCATAAGCTACAGAATCCCCTCGGGTAGAGCCTAATCATATTTATCTTTTGATCCCCAGCACTGAGCAAAATATCTGGCCCTCAGAGAGATGAATGAATAGGACTGAATCATAATATGGTTTTAAAGATTAACTCTCCGTTTCTATTTTCTTTGCTAAAACAGTGCTTTTCCAATCAAATTTTCTTGAGGGTGCCTTTTTGTGCCTAATGTTTATAGCCAGGAATTTGTACATCTACAGTCCAGATATATTTGCAAGCTATGTCTAAGATATTCTCTTGTTTGCTCTCTCTGTTGAATAGCAGTTGAATAGCAGTCTAACATGAATAGCAGTCTAACATGAAACCCAGATAGCCTTGTCATTTATTTCCTGTACCAGTAACTGGCAGCTACTGGGCTCCATGTCACAGAGATCAATCTTAGATAATCAGAGTCCTTTCCAAAGCCTGTCATAACACTCCTTCTGTACCACAATCCCCCTGCATCCCAAATTCTGGCAAGATGTCTACACAGCCACTCTCAAGTGGGATTTGGAATCCCCCAGGGTCAGCGTCTTAGACACAGGGTCCAAACACTGGCTGCTCCCCCTGCAGACATCCTCAGCACACGGGATCATTCCCAGCTCCTGAGGGCATGGAGAAGTCTAGAAGGGGTGTTTCCTATTGGAGACAGGGAGGAGAAAGCATCTAAACTTTGCTACTCTGCTGCCAATCCGCAGGTGAGGAAACTGGAGTCAAAGCGGCTGGAGCAATGGTGCAGCCTCGCGCCCCCACACCTCTGCACAGGCCATTTCTCCTCCCAGGCAGCCCCTCCCCTCACCCCAGATAACTCCCTTCTGGACTCAACGCCTCCGCCTCCACCAACTCATCTATTTGCCTCTACCTGGCCAGGTTCAGTCTCCTACCTCTGCTTGTCTAGATTGGGTTGTAATGATCCATGTAACAATTATCTTCCCCCACCGAAGCTACCAAGGCAGGAACCATGTCTGACTCATTCTCCTATCCCCGCGGGTCCAGTCCCCTATGCTAAGAGGCAGGAAGCAGCTGCAAGGAGAAGCCAAAGGGTTTCTGATAGGCAGCCAGGTTGCAGTTTCAAGAAATCAAAGTAGAATGGAGGACAGGCAAGGAGAAAAGAAAGGCCATTTGCCTAATGTCTACCTGTGCCATTTGAGCTGTATTAAATGGGTACAGCCTCAAGCCAGCCCAGTGGCGAACAATGAGGCCAGTTCCTGTATTTTCTGCATTCAAAAACAAAACAAAAGTCAAAGGAACATCCCAACTGCATGGCAACTGGGAGTGACAGATCCATCACATTAGCCCTAAGATTCAGATGAGCTGGGGAATTCAGAGAAGGATGATTTTATCTCTAGAGAAATGCTAAAAGAAAAAACAAAAAAAGACACACAACAGAACCTTGTGACGTATGCTAAGATTTAGCAGGAATTCATGGGCACCTGCTCTGTATGGTTCTCTGCATTCAGGTTTGTGTGTACCTCTCCTACCGGGAACAGAGCGGCTTTCCTGGTGACACTCAGCTGGTAGACTTTGCTGACAATGGAGAGAGGACTAAGTAAAACCCAACAATCCAGTGGCTGAGTGACTCTAGAGACCGTTCGCAGTCCTTCCGTCTTCAATGCTCAGCTATGAAGACACGCAGCCTTGAGTGTATTGGTAAGTATTGACTGATGTCTACGATGCACCAGGCACCACACTGGGCTCTGAGCACATCTGCTGAACTCCACGTGCTTTGTAAAAGGACTGTTACGGGTGAAATGGCGGAGGAGAAGAGATTACCTCGGTTCTCGGTCTCACATGGAAGAAGAATTTCAAAGCAGACAAGGCAAAGAGAAAAGCAAGATGTATTTAAAAGCAAGATTTACTTATTTAAGTCAGAGAACTCCAGGAAGAACCCTCCTGGACTGGGGGCTGCAAGAGAGGCAAAACCTGAAGGGGTTGGTGCTACTGGGGTTTTTCAGCACAATTTTGGGGAAGAAACTGCCAATCAGTATAAGCAGGGGACAGAGACGGGATTTGTAATCCTTTACCCAGTCTGGCTTGCTCCTGATAAAGCAAGAGACCCATAGGAAGTGGGGGATACCTGGCTTGTTGCACAGTAAATGGGAGCTCAGGAGCTTGCAGCCACCACTCCCTTGCTATTCTTATTCTCATGGTAAACTGGGAAATTCCTAAGAAATGGGTCAGGCACTTCTGACTTTGCCAAAGGTAATTTTTGGGGAAAGCAAGCATTTTGCACCCTAAATGTCCACTGGGACCAACCTGACTGCCTATTAACCCACCTGACTCCTCACTGTCTCTTGAGCTGTTACATGCTCAGTGACAAACACAAGGGTACTTCAAAATGCCTGTGGAAAATTCAGGCATACGAGTGTCGCTCCCCCTCTTCGCGGAGGAACGACACAGGACCCTGCGCTGTTCTTTTGTCTGCTCGGCCCTCCCCAGGTTTGCTGCTGGTTCTTCCCGGGTTGGCTACCGACCCTTCCACCTCCGTGGAAGGGCGGTTCCCCCTGCCACTTTCCCCACTTCCGCGGGGGAGCGGCACACCGCCGGCCAGCTCTCTCGGGGGCTGCTCAGGTGTTCCTTCAGATAGATGTTCCTGGTGCATGTTGTCTCTCTCCTCCTTTATAGTCCTCTTCCACCAATCCCAACTCTGCTACCCACACGCCGAGTATGCTGCTCTCCTCCAATCAGGAGCAGGATCAGCTCCTGCAGGTCATCACTCAAGTTGGCGAGAGGCAGCTGCATAGAAGTTGTTACTCCCTTCTCAGCGCCATATTGTGGGAAAGCAGATGCATAGAATAAGTCTTAATTCGAGTTACAGTCTAGTCCGAGTTGCTCCCCACAACGAGGGTCTCCAAAATGCACATTATAAAAACTGCATGGATTTCAAAAAAATTTTGCATCAAAATAAATTAACCTTTCATTTCATTTTCCATGGACTTTGTGAAGTTTCACTGTATTGACATAAGAAATGTGAACAAAGGAACGATTCTGAATTTTAATGCAAACCTTAGTCTACATGATTTGTTACACTGTTTGCTGAGATAAATTGCAAAACTTACTTTGGAATAATTTTTAGTAGATGTAACTATTATGAATATGGCAAAAGATTCATTTCTTATTTCTATTGATTGCTGTCAAAACTGAAAAATTCAGTAGTACTAATTTTCAATGCCAGGAATATATTATGTATACAAAGGAGAAAAAGTTGTTTACAATATTTGCCAATATTTATACTGCATCTGATCCTCCCTAATAAGAAATGTTGTCAGCATTAGCCCTTCTGTACATGAAGAAAGAAAAAAGAGGCATAAAACAACTTTGTTTTCCCCTAAAAACCTGGTCATCAATCAGATGCACATTCTACATGAAAACCAATTTGGGTTCCTAAACCCTCACATTATCAACAGCTTTGTCATTCTTCCACTGTTGCAGAAGTTTTTTTTTTTTTTTTTTTTTTTTGTTTGTTTGTTTTTTGACAGGCAGAGTTAGAGAGAGAGAGAAAGGTCTTCCTTCCACTGGTTCACTCCCCAAATGGCCACTACAGCCAGCACTGCGCCCATCTGAAGCCAGGGACCAGGTGCTTCTTCCTGGTCTCCCATGCAGGTGCAGGGCCCAAGCACTTGGGCCATCCTCCACTGCCTTCCTGGGCCACAGCAGAGAGCTGGACTAGAAGAGGAGCAACCAGGACTAGAACTGGCTACCAGGACTAGAACTGGGATGCCGGCGCTGCAGGCAGAGGATTGGCCAAGTAAGCTGCGACACCAGCAGTTTTTAAAAGTTAGGACAGGGGCTGGTGCTGTGGCGTAGCAGGTAAAGTTGCTGCCTGCAGTGCCAACATCCCAGTGGGTGCAGGTTCAAGTCCCGGCTGCTCCACTACTGATCCAGCTCTCTGCTGTGGCCTGGGAAAGCAGTGGAAGATGGCCCAAGTCCTTGGGCCCCTGCACCTGTGAGGGAGACCCAGAAGAAGATCCTGGCTTCAGACTGGTGCAGCTCCAGCCGTTGTGGCCATTTGGGGAGTGCACCAGCGGATGGAAGACCTTTCTCGCTCGCTCTCTCTGCCTCTCCTTCTCTCTCTGTTACTCTTTCAAGTAAATAAATGAATCTTTAAAAAATAAATAGATAAAAGTTAAAACAAAAGCAGGAAAACTGTGAGGAGTCAGGTCAACAGGGACTTAGGTTAGTCCAGGTGGTAAATGAAGGCAGGGGAGTCCGTCTTAAGAAGGTACAAATTGCTGGCTTCCCCCAGGAGTTATCTTTAGCAAGATCACAGTGCCCACCCACCCCTCCTCACCTCAGAGCTTCTCAATTCATCAGGAGAACAGCAAGGGATGCTGATTCCACCCTTCCGAGTTCCCAGTTTCCTTCGAAAACCCAAGTCTCAGTCTTACCCTTCTCGTGGTTTTCTGTCTCATCATGAGCCAGCTAGACAGGACAGGTAAGATGATAAATTGGCCTCTTTGTTCGTAAAATGGCAGGGTCTTATCTGTGATGCCATCTTGGGCTCTGGCCCTTGGGTAACATTGCTGGAAGCCACGTGGCCACATGGCCCAACCAAGGGTGTCAGCTCCACCCCCACCCTAATGGGATTTGCTGCTCCTACTTCCCTGCCAGCCCGCAGGCAAAGTTCCCGAACTCGCCTCTCTCTCTTAGGCTCTCTTCCTCTCTCTTACCCTCTTGCCCTACCCCGCCCCCCACCCCGACCCATCGGGCTCCCCCCATCTGACAATAAAACCTTTCCCCTAACTCCAGTGTTTGGTGTGTTTTGTGGCAACCTTACATTCTTGATGGCTTTTGTCCTCACCTTCTAAATGACTGTTAGCTGCTGCTGTTTTTCTTTTTTTTTTTTTTAACCCCCACAGGTATGCTTAAAATATGTAGACCCTCACGTTCAGGGGTCTTCCTCTCTTGGAGCTTCCCCTGATAGGAGGAGGTGTCTGATTTAAGTAAACCTTGATTTTTCTCTTTGCCTTGCCTGAATGGAGACAAAGAACCAAGGTCTTTCTCTGCAGCCTTCTCACCCACAACAAAACTATCCTACTTGAAAGACCAAGCTGTGGGCTGGTGAAAAGTGGACCCCTTGCTGACGGGGAAACCCACAGAAACCTCTAGACTTCTTCTCAGCAGGAACAGGTGTGAAGGAGGCAGAGGCCAGGCCAGGGTCCTCTCACTATCACTTGCTTCATCCAAATCCCCTAGGGACTTGCTCAGCACGGACTGCTGCCCACGTAGCAGGTCCAGGGTGGAACCTGAGAACTTGGGTGCCCAACACGCTCCCGTGTCCTGGATGGAGCACACCTCGAGATCCCACATCTCAGGGCCATGAGCTCTTTCCTTCCTTAAACTGAGGTCTCAAATGACTGAGACTTAAGAATCACCAGGAAAGGATGCTCCACAGTGCAGACCCCACTCTTCTGTGCTCCAATTAGAGCGCCAGATGCCCCCTGGAGAAACAAAGGCCTCAGGTTATCTCCATGGATTTAGGACAAAGATGGCCAGATACATCTGTTCTGAGTACTTCTGTTGATCAAAGAAAAAAAAAGTAGCATGTATATATTTTTGCTTTGCCATCTTGTGCACTGACAGATTTTGTCCTGGCTGTGTCACATTTTAAGCTGAAAGAGTAACTCACCCTAACTCCTCCATGGAGCTCTCTAGAGATTGGTGAAGAAGGTGCACAAAGTCACCCACTGCACAGTCCTGGAGAGGACACCCTGGGGTCTCATCCAGAGCACAGACACCCTTCCTGCCCCACTGCTGTGGACGGAATCACGCCCCAAAATTCACAAGACCCAATCCCCAGTGCCTCGGAGTGTGCCTTCCTTTGGAGACAGTCTTTAAGGAGACAGTGAAGTTAAACTGATGTCCAACCCATGAGCCCTAATCCACCTTATGGGGTGGTCTTCTAAGAATGAGAGACTGGACAGAGGCACACACAGGAGAGACCGCAGAGAGACAAGGAGAGAAGACAGCCACTATAAGCTAAGGAGAGAAGCCTCAGAAGAAATCAACCTACCGGCACCTTAATCGCAAACCTCACTCCCCAAGAAGTGTGAGAAGATGAGTTCGTGTCAAGTGACTCCTACCTGTAGTGCCGTACAACGGCAGTCCAAGCACACTAACCAGCTTCCTGCAAAACAAACTCTGCTCTGAGGATCAAGCAAGTACCATCCGCGAGGGCCTGGAACAAAGGGTCTCGTGTGCCCCAGACTTCTGTAGAGGCCGGGTCTTGGGAGGCTGCCATGAGGCCTTTGCCAATGGCAGCTCCTGCTTCTGATTGACAGATGTAGCCAAAGCCCCTGGTGGGTGTTAGATGCTCTCACGGTTACACGTTTTTGACCCTCACACCAGCACGGAGCTAATCCTTGTAAGAATATTTCCACAGTTCACACTTAATGCCTTTATGCCAGTCTGAAATATGAGCTTCTCTGAAGGCTTTCGGTAGAGGTTTAAGTACAGAGATATTTCCATTTAGGCACAGATGTTGCAAAGAAATGTATGTATATTTAATTCTTATAAATCAAATGTTTTAATTGTACCAGAGATTTCCATATTTAAAGGGCCCTGAAGCAAATCTGTCTATAGTGTACATAATCTTTCACTCCAATTCATTTGTACAAATTTTGATTTCCATATTATTTGGAAATAAATACATCGCTTCTTGTTTTTCTCTTTTCTAGTGTTATTTTGAAATGATTTCAGACTACAGATTAGTTGTAGGAATAGTACAAAACTATCTGTACAAGTTTCTCTCTGGTTATTACTTAACATCTTTAATGGCTCTGTAATAGTGAAATTGACAGAATATATGAAATTAACGTGGTATTATCATCAACCTAACAACTTACTGAATACCGGAGAACTGCTAAGAAACCAGCTCACTCTGTAACTCGGATTCTTACCTACTCTTCACAACAGTGTACGACAGGCACTATTATTATACCCACTTAGGAGATGAGAATGGAGAACTAGGGAGAGCTTTAGGGTCTTGCCCAGGGTCATACAGATTTTTCGATACGCAATGCAGATCAAACCAACCAGACCCCTGGAACCATGGTTTTAAGGATACTTTTCAAAATTGGGTGTTGGCAAGCTACAGCCTTTTGGCCAAAGCCAGTCCACCATCTATCTTATTTAATGGTCTGTGAGCTAAAGATGGTTTCTACATTTTCAAACGGTGGGAAAAAGAATTGAGGGCATAGCATTTGGTGACTAATGGAAATTCTATGAAACTCAAGTTCCAGTGTCCATAAATAGGTTGCAGGCCAAAGTTCTAACGTCCCTTTGTTGTCTGAAGCAACCCTTCAGAGAAACCATCACCCACTAGGCTTCCCAGATGTTAACTATTTTTCAAGGTAGAAATGTATTGATACTGCCTAAAAATAATTTTATTTCATTTTTGTTAAAATTTTTAGACATAGAGAAATGTCCATCCAAAGTTTCTTTTGAATTCATTGTTGCTCAAAACAACAAAGCAGTAGGGGAAAAATTGCCCTGTAAGCTATGTGGAGGGAGGGCTAGCAATGTACTCATGAGAAAAACAATGGAAGTAAAATTTATCACCTAACATGTTTGACCTTTAAGTTGATGAGTGTGAATATACATAGAAAGGTAGTCCCAGGACCTAGCTTCTCAAACCTGGCTACAACCTGAATTACCTGGAGACCCTGTGAAATGCAGATTCTGACCTAGTGAGACAGGAGGCCAGCCTGAGATGCTCTAGTAAGTTTCTAGCTCCTGCTCCTAACAGTCCAATGTGGGACCCTCAACGACCTCAAGGACAGCTACATTTTAATAAGAGGAGCCATCAAGGTGGCACTGGGCTGTAGATGTGTGCCAGGCATGCTCCTGTGAGGGGTCAGACAGTAGGGTGGTCCCAGTGGAGACTGAGGGTGCAAAATGGTTGCTTTCCCCAAAAGTTACCTTTAGCAAGATTCAAGGTGCCTGCCCCACACCTCAGGAGCTTCCAATCTTAGTGGAGTGGGGAGTCCAGGCTTCTGAGCTCCCAGCTTACTGTGAAACCAACTAGGCACCACACCTTCTGAAGGCTCTTTTGTTTTATCATGAGCAAGCCAGACAGGGCCACAAGACAGCAATCAGGTCTTTGGAAGGCTTTGTCCCCTGCCTTGTAACTGAATGTCAAGCTGGTTAGTTTCTCCCTCCCTAAACTTGTGCTTACAAACCCCAGTACCACCAGCTCCCTGTGTTTTCCCTCTCTCCGAGCCTCCTCCCGGCCACCCTGCCAGGAGGTTTCTGACTTAAATAAGTCTTGCTTTTCAATACTTTTAAATGTTTTCTCTCTAATGCGTCGGCTTGGAAATTCTTCTTCCATGTGAGACAAACAACGGAGGCTCTCCTTTCTCCACTGCCATTTCAGCCGTAACACTCCCACTTCTGTTCTATGTGGTTCTTTTTTTTCTTAACCAAATGCAAAGGCCAATTAAAGCTCAGAAAGAAAACAGAGATGAGAAAAATGTGACACCTGAGGCAGTTCTGTGTGACTGTACAGCTCAGAACCTCTCAGGAAGCTGCACCTGCTTATTAATGGTGACACTGGGTGCTGTGCCAACTCCACACAGCCGCCATTCTAAGAATCACGGAGCCTTCCTGGGCTGTGAACACCTGACCCTTCCAGGCTAAAGATGTTAACTAGAACCACAGGCTCACATCGAAGACTCTGCGATAGGGTTTTAAATCCAACCACTGAAACCCATGGGCAAAGCCTATCTTCTGTAGATAAGAAAATCCTACTTACAGGATTGCAATAAGGCACAGAGGAAGGAAATACAGACAGAAGAAACTGTGAACTCTCGGAATTCTATGGTGTAGCTGAAAATACATAGGATTTGGAAACTTTTAAACTTTGTTTATTTTCTGGCTTTGGGGACTGCTTAGATATGTGACCTTGGCCATGTCATGGGACAGCTCTGAACCTCACTTTCTCCATCTGTAAAATGGGGATGAAAATACCTACTTTATCAAATGTGACTGTAAGGATTAGAATACAACTTGACGTGGTTGGTATGCAGTGGATAAACAGTATGTGACCTCAGTAATAAAAATAACAATCATGGAAATGGTAATAATGACATGATTGGGGATCTAAAACTATAACACTTGGGAACTTCTTTTATTCCTTTCTTCCTTTAAGTTAATAGCTGCCAACTGCTTTGACCACTAGCATAAAACCAAATGGAAGAGAATGGATGGCAAATATTTGAATACTAGGAATCCATTGCAAATGCTTAGCTTTGAAAGGCCTAAGTGAGAAGATGTGCTTGGCTTCTTACGCGGGATCAGGGCCCATACTGCTGTCTGGCAGGGCCACTCTGGGAGACGGGGAGAAGGCTCCAGTCTTACTCTGTGAGACACATCCCATCCAATGGCTGCATTTATTTATCTAACAACCTGCTTCCAAGAACACTTCAGTCTGCAATCCCTGCTTAGAACGACAACAAACAACTGTGGTTTTTTGCTGAAACTAATGGGGTTTCCAAGACTCTGAAAATTACCACAAAAGCTTTGTAAGCAGCAGAAATTTAAACTTCACCATAATATTAACAAAAATAAGCAAGAGGTAAACTGACTACAGGAGGCTTGCATGGACTTGAGAAGAATGAGCCATGGCCTGCACACGCCTTCCTTGAGACCTTATCGACCCTACACTGACTGTCAAAAAGTGTATATAAACCACATAGCAGAGGCCCAGGGGACTCTCTAAACACATTCTCCTAAGTGTGGCCAAGCGAAAGCTCCGGGTTGACCCACAGCACTGGAACCTCCCAGACAGCCCTGCGCTGACCAGGCCTGGAGGCTCTGTTCTCCCTGAGCCGAGACCCCACCCATTTGAGCCTAAACACTACCCAGACGCTGGCACTCCGATGGCTCTTGAAGCCCAGGGCTTTCGGACTTGGAGGCACCACTCCTGGGGATGCTGTGTAACTCCGCCCTGTGTGGCTAAGACAGGTCATGAGGAGCACAGGAGGTATTCTGGGAACCTGGGTGGCTGGTTTCTCCAGTGTGTTGCGATTTCCCTACTGCTTAATAAAAACCCTGATAGGGACCAACACCGCCTCGGTGCACCTGCCACAGGCCTCCTTCACGTTCTCCGATCAATGAGAACCTCCATGATGCTAACAGATTCTGAAAAGCATGTAGAGAGGCCGTCCTATTCCCTCTTCCTATTTCACATGCTAAAGTAGAAGTCTATTTTTGGAGGGGTTGGATATATTTGTGCAGGGAAGGTAGATGTCCATCCTGACTTGCCTTCCCAAATGAGGTTTAAAACCCTGACCCCACTCTTTTCCACCGGTCAAAGTAGAAAATATACTTTGAACCTAAGAGTTACGGGATAAAGTTCAACTATGCCTCCCACAACACACACACACACACACACACACACACACACTTCCTCACACAGTCACTCTGAGTTGATAGCAAACAGATAGGTCTGGCTGGTAAAAATTATTTTCGAAAACAACAGTAAAATAATACTGAGAGTTTCAGTATTTACAGTACCACACGCACACATCAAACACACACTCTTAACACGCACTCAGATTCCTTTCCTTCCAGAGGTACTTTTTATCAGTGGTGTTGGTGTGTTTATGCTTCAAAATGATACTGGGCTTAAATACAATGATAAGTGGATACCGATTAACCTTTGCGTCAGATTTAAATGTATAACCCATTAACTAATTTAATCTCTCAAAAAAATAACAGCCGTTAGCATTATTCTTTGAATAATCCTTGTTTAGCTTCCATAATGGTGTAGAGTTTAATGAAAAACTCATTAGAATGTAGCATACGGCATAATTAATTCTGGCAGATTCTTTGGATGTAAATAGCTAATGCAGATGCGGAGTTCCATTTCCACCGGCTTTATTAATTTTTCATAAACCAATATTTTGACTGTAATGGGTTGTAACAGTTCCATGGAAGTTCTAGAAATGCATTAACTGTCATCAAAGTACTTAATCGAAGTAGAATTTTTCCATTTGTGAGTGAGTTCTTCAGCTCTCTGTTCTCAAAAGAAAATGGGACAGCTTTGTTTTCCATTTGGAGAATGAGTACCCACAAAATTAACATAGAGTGTATTAAATATTCGGGCACTTTGTCTCTATTTATACAACTTAATCAGTTGGGCAAACGAGAGTGAGCTATAAATTTTGAAGAATACTCAACGTAGGAAGTCAACGATCTTTACAAGGAAATGGTTTATGATTGAACGGTCACGGAGCTAAACCATTTTAAAAAATCACATCACCCCTTACTTGAAGTCCCTGGAATTTTCTTTCCTAGGAAAAGATGAAGACAAAACCCAGAAACATATTAGTTTGCAGTCCTTTGCATGCTGGGCACCGGTTCACCAATCCAGACCTGAGTCTGGGGATTATTAAGAAGTTGCTGATACAGTCTTCCTTCTGTCAGGTTCCAGGGCTTAACCCGCATACAAAGGTATTTCAGACAGCCAAAATCAAACAAAATTATTTTCCATGAGCTTCTAGAAGATCCTCCAGATTATTCTTGGCCCTTACGGAAGGCTCCTGTTTGCTGTGAGTGACGACGGAGGTGCTAACGCACCACCATTCTCACTTGTCTGCTTTTGTTTAAGACTGTATTTTTAAACGGAGCTTTCAATGGCTGCCTACCATTCAAAGGATATGTTCCAGCACCCAGAGTGCCTTCTGGGATATTTTCATGGCTTTTTTGGACACGTCTTCTCAGGAAGGCACCCTCTGATCTCAGCTGTTTCCAAAGGAAACAACTTGGCTCAGAAACTCTCGTCAGTAGGTGCTGGGTGAAGATCAAGCATGTGTCTTTTCTTTGTAAAAATGTTTTTCAATGGATCCTAAAGATCAAGTAAGAGAAAGACCTTGGGACTCTACCGACATCCTCCGCACTCACCCAGTCTTTCTCCAGCGTCTCATCTGGTGAATTCCGAATCACCTAAGACCCAACGTAGGCCATTCCTTTGGACTCCAAATGCAGACATGCTTGCTATTTGCTAATATTTTTTGTACTCTGGACGGTAACATCACTTATTTAACACTGAGTTCAGATGTTTTGCATCTTTCTGTTCCCTGTTGACATTTGCAGAGAAAGCGTATCTCCTTCACAGTAAAGGATGAATTAAGGGCACCAGCTGCTACACGGTAATACATGTGGTCGTCTCTTTGGCTTTTCCTTGATGAACAACATCGCACAACTGAGTGTCATCGAGCTAGGGTACTATTCATACAGTAACTGCTCAGTGTCATTCTTTAAAAAACAAACACCAAAAACTCACCAGGACTGAAAGTGGCGGCTTTGTTTATTTTACCTGGACTTGTTTCTAAGCCAAGTAGGGCCAGTGGTTCATGGCATCCCATGGCTAAGAAGAGCTTTCACATTTTTTCACGGTTGGAAAACAGACAATTGCCTTGTAACCCATGAAAGTTTTATAAAATTTAATTTTAAGTGCCCTTACAGTTTCACTAGAACTCACGTCTGTGCACTCATCTATGCACAGTCTACGGCTACCTTTGTCCCACGATAGCAGAAGTGGGTAGATGCAACCCAACCAGGGACCTTATGCACCGCAGAGTTAAGAACTGTTACTCTCTGGCCCCAGACTGAAGCAGTCTGCTGAGCTGGTTCAATGCTAAGACACACAAACGATTTTGTAACCGACTTTGGCTTGACCTTTTTTCCCCAGAACCAAGCAACACAAGGGTCTCCCTTACACATCATCATCATTTTCACCATGAACACATGGACACCATTATCCATGCTGCCCTAAATGGAGCTTGCCATTTTTCTTTCTGTGATGCAGTCAGTGTTAACTCAGCAGGCAAGGGTTGCCTCAAAGCCTGAACCTTTACCTATGAAAAATAACCAGAGCTACATAGGTGAATCGCATCCTCCTCCCATGGCCTGGGGAATTCTTGTCCAAGGACCACCCTGCCGGCCCCCTGCTTTGGGAGTGCAATCCTTGACAGACGTCCACGCAACAGAGAGAGATCAGACTGGTTCAGAAGGCAGCTGTTAACACAAAAGCGAGCATCGATCCTATTGGAAGATCAGAAACCCTCACGGGCTCCATCAGCAATGAGCTCCACACTTTCTGTGGGGCACAGAAGGACGTGGATAAAAATCGAGGCCAAATGTGGGCAGGGATGGAGTCAAAATCTGCCAAGACAGTTGCAGGGAGGCGAGAGGAGCGCGGAGATTTGAGCCGAGAGGGGAGGCGGAGGTAAGCAGATGTGCAAGATAAAGTCTTTGAGGTGGAACATTTCCAGGCTGAAAATCCTTCGCTCGGGGACTGAAATCTGGATTCTCCTGTTCCAGTTCACTGAAGTGCACAGCCTGTGAGTTGGGCAGATGTGTAAATTATACAGAACATCACAGCGCCAAAGGTCATCGTCTGTAAGGAGCCCAGGGCTGGCCTGCGGGTGGGAGTGGGCACACGGGAGGGTCAAGAACACACTAGAATATTTGCAGTGCTTAAGGGCACAGGTGGAAGGGGGCCCCGTGGAAGCCCACGCTGTGCTCTTTGGGCCGCCGGCGTAGCGTTCCCACACGGCCACGCTCTGTCCCCCAGATATCTGCAACAGTCACCCCGGGCCCAACCCAAATCCAAACAAAATGCAACAAACTCGTGCTGGGGCACAGTTAATGTGGGCTGTGGACATTTTTTTTTTTTTTTTGACAGGCAGAGTGGACAGTGAGAGAGACAGAGAGAAAGGTCTTCCTTTGCCGTTGGTTCACCCTCCAATGGCTGCCGCAGCCAGCGCACCACGCTGATCCGATGGCAGGAGCCAGGTGCTTCTCCTGGTCTCCCATGGGGTGCAGGGCCCAAGCACTTGGGCCATCCTCCACTGCATTCCCAGGCCACAGCAGAGAGCTGGCCTGGAAGAGGGGCAACCAACCGGGACAGAATCCGGCGCCCTGACCGGGACTAGAACCCGGTGTGCCGGCGCCGGAAGGCGGAGGATTAGCCTAGCGAGCCACGGCGCCGGCCCTGTGGACACTCTTTATGAATGCTATCACATCCAAATTGTGAGAACTGGGTTGCCAAGGGGTTCAGCTGCGCGGGTGACTAAAAATCCCTTTCTGAATTGTAATGGACTCTGCTCGAGGGGGAGGGAGGCGGGACAGTGTGGGGGAAGACTGTCAGATCCCTAACTCTGACCCATCTCTGAGACGAATCGGAGTTCACAGGGGCCAAAAACCTACAGAAAACCGGCACCTTCGTCCGGGTAATCCAAGGTCAAACACCTTTATCTCAAAGGTTGCCCTTTGCGATAAACCATCACAGATGTTATATCCCTCCTTTTCGTTTCTGACTTTAAATCAGGCTCTCAATCCACTTTCCCATCACCTCTCCTGGCATCACGTCCTGCGGCCCACGGCCGAGCTCCCTGCAACGTGGACCTAATCAGCAGAGAGGATTCCGTGACCACGCTCATCTCTCATCACTTTACAGCCTGTGAGGTTCTCCGCCACTCACTGTTCTCTCTCTGATCATCCCACGGTGCCCAGGATGGCGCCTGTGGCCACCTCGCCAATGCGGCTTTGCAGCCCGGCAAGCCCCTGCCTTTAGTATCTGTCGCCTAGGGGGGTTTTGTCATTCTCTCTCAAGACGAGAAATTGGTTTTTTCAGGAGGTGTGTCCATTCAGACCACGCCGCCAATGACGACGGTGTCAGCAGTAATTGCGCACTGCCATCGTCAGGGTTCTCAGGCCGATCCTGCCCTGCACCGCTCCACTTCTGATTTTAATTGTGTGTTTCTTGTCAGAGGGACCCGGTTCTACCTTAGATCTGCATTTCATTAGATCTTTTTCCTATCGATCACGTCTCCCAGTGTAATCTAACTCAATTCCCTTTTCCCTTGCAGGCGGGGTACTCGCCATCCATTGAAGTGAGTTATGTGTGTTCAAGTGGTGCAGCTTATGAATCTTGTTAAACTTTGCTGCCTTATAGCCCTGCTGATGGAATATTTAATCACAGAAATGAGTTGGCAGCTATGATATACGTGTGGGTGAGCCTCGCGGCGTATATCTTACTGGCAACCGGGAAACTGATAAATTCGCCATTTGTCAGTACCATGCAGACAACTCTGGGTAACCTTCTGTTATTTATTTGTATTTTGTTTTACTTATTTATGAAGATTAAAGGAGTTTTAAATCAACAGTTTTTTGAGTTAGATATCATGGTTATCTCTCAAAGACACTGCTTTTTCTTAAAAAAATATTTTTTACTAGAAGGCAAAAGGCTTTCCCACCCTGGAAGGGAAAGTTTAAGAATTCCATCTGGGGCCAGTATGGTGGCATAGTGGGTAAAGCTACTGCCCACAAGGCCAGCAAACCACATAGATGCCGGCTCGTGTCCCGCCCACTCCCCTTCCCAGCCAGCTCCCTGTTAATGGCCTAGGAAGGCAGCAGAAGGTGGCCTGAGAGCTTGGGTCCCTGCTGCCCATGCAGGAGACCTGGAGGAAGCTCCTGTCCTCGGCCTGGCCCAGCCCTGGCCATGTGCCCATGACCATCTGAGGGGGAACGCAAATGGAAGATCTCTGTCCCTCTCCCTTCTCTGTAACTCTTTCAAATACAGAAATAAATCTTTAAAAAAAAAAAAAAACCCTTTTGAGGCCTCTTCCTCTGGATTCTTGAAAATGCTTCTAATTACAATACGTAACTGAGGCAGATTCTTACAGATCATCCACAGCTATTTCGTGCCTTCAATTTTATTTCAACTCCAAAATGATACGGCCACAGACACTGGCCAGAGTCGACAAGATCCATCTGGATTCTAATTGACTTATCAATCATTTGTCTTGAGTATAAACCTCAGGCCGTCTGAGGAGGGCTAGACTTAGGGAAATAATCAATGCTGTTTAGATTTACAGGGAAAACACCCGCCTGTCTCTGCAGACGATTGACACCCGTGTGTGTTCACGGCATGTTTTGTTTTTATTATATATTTACATTCGGCCACTTCTGTGGAGACTGCTATTGGATAAGAATTCACAAGAGGTCTAACAGATAGGACTTGAAAAACTCAGTAAAACCACCCTAAATGACAGACCTTTCCTAACTGCTTTCTAAATGCTTCCCCTGGAATGTGTGTATGAGGGAGAGAAAATGTCATAATTTATCACAGCAAATTAATATTGTTCAGTAAGTAATTAAAGGCCCCCATTAGGAAGTGCTGTGGCTGTCCCCACCCCCACCCTGGGTTAGCAATAAAAATGCACTCGGGGCCTCAAAAGGTTATATAGGAAAATCAATAACTTGCCATTTTATAATTAAAAGTGAAAATAAATGTTAAGAAAAAGTCCACTAAATTAGGAAAATTACCTTTAGGAGAGATTGAAAATATTGATTTTAATTTGCCAAATATGTGAACTTTTCATGCCCCATTCTGAGAGACAATTGGAGGCTGGGTTGTTAATTCTGCATAAGCTTCAGAAAATCAATAATTACACGATGGGAATATTATGAAATCTGTCATTAGCATAAAGTCTTCCACACAGACGTGACTAATAAGTGGGGCTTTCTATCTTGGGCAGATACAGGCCTGGCCTGCCCAATGTCCAAAGCCAATCAATGACAAGGTCTCCGTTTCAGCTTGGAGGCACACTCAACATCCCAGGAAAAACCCAGACTATTTTCACAGGTGAGGAAATTTAAAACGCCCCATAAATTCTTAGTCACGGCTGTGCAGATGGATGACAGTAATAATTATACCTGCTTATGGAAATGAATATATTCCACAGCTATCTCTCAGCACATATCCACTCCACGGAGACAGGGCCCGGAACGTGAGAGGCAAGCTGCTGTAGTCCAGGGGTCTGTGGGGCTTCGACTGTTTCTAGGGAAATGCGGGGGCGTCTGGACACCACAGCAGGACTGCCCTCACAGCTGCGTGCCGGGAACCCTGACTACAGAAGCAGAGGGACAAAGGGCCTGGTGTTCAGGGCAAGGCAGCGCTCGATGGCATGCAGCTCCGGCGTTCCGGTTCCTCAAGTCGCCTCTGCTTTCCTGCGCCCCATTTCTTGCAGGCAAGTTCATCGGCAAAGCTCTTCCACATAACTCTACGCTTGTTCAGCTCCTTAAATGTACACGACACAACCAAGGTCACATCCGAACACCTTATCATTTATAAAGACCCCAAGGCACCCTGCTTGCAAACACAACAGGCTCTGTGGCCACTCAAGACTGATCTCAGAGCCTGGCCGCCTTCTAACCAGCTGTGAAATCTTAGCTACGGACGTGTTGTACCTTAGCAGCCTCATCTGGAAAACTGCCAAGAGTACAATCAAATACACTGATTGACACCACGCACTCCGAACAGTGCCTGACCCACAGCAAGTACGCAGGCAACACGCACGCCTATCGAAACCTATCCTCTTGCTGCAGCCTAAGGAGCTAACTTCTGAGGTTGAGCCCTGGGCTAACCAGAAGGGCTGTGCTCACACGCTGGAAGCCATGCACATCAGTTTTTCTGGGATAGATAAGTGAGTCTGAATTGTCTCCCCATCTTAACGGGCCCTTAAAGACCACGTGCATGCACACACGGGACCAGAAGCCCAAGTACAGGAGATGGTGTTTCTCCGATTCCCAGCCTAGGGTGACCAGAATGAACAGTGCAAGGAAGCAGAAAAATGCCTTTTCCTGTCTGGATCGTAACTGTCACATGTCTACCCCACCTCCCCACAGAAAGACTTCTCGCTTCTTTCTCTTGAGTTCAGCATTTGGGACAGAAATCTGCTCGCTGCTGTGCACACACGGAGCACGAGGGGAGCGTCTGTCTCCTCCCGGTCCCCTGGGCCTGCAGGTGCACAGGAGCTGCTGTCTGAATGCTCTCGCTCACTCTTGGGGGCTTCCTTTTCTTTGCACCTTTGGCCAAGGGAGTAGCTGCGCCGATGGTACCTGCTGCGTCTTTGTGCTCCCTGAAGGACTGCCACACCCCTGAGCCCAGAAGCTGATTCCCCACCAACGGACAGGCTGAGAATGAGAAGACCAATCCTCTCATGAGCAAAGCGAACAATCTCTCGGTCTAATGAGACACGCAGAATTTAGCAGAATCGGCGAGTGGCTCTCTTCCCCTTACAGTAACAGAACATCCCCTGTTCCATTTTTATTTACCAAACATGTATATATTACAACGAACCCCTCATGATGTGTAACCCACTTGATTTAAATGAACACCTATCCACTTGTGATTTTCATCATCATCATCCCCCTTTGACAAAGAAACTGAGGCACAGAGAGGTTGAATCACTTTCCCAGAGTCACACAGCTGGTGTGCAAAGGAGTCAGGTTGGAACCCTGGCTGTGTGGGCACGGTTCCACAGTCCTCACTCTGCTCTGTGTGGGGTGCATGACATAGTCACGGAAAGCCTTAGAGCTAAGTCTCTGCTCCCCACAGCGTCCACACAGTTACCCACAGTGGGAGGGTCTCCTGGACTTAACTTAGGCTGCTGGTCAAACTCCCTGAGGACCAGTGGCATACTCTGTCTACCTAGTATGAAGAGCTTGCTAGCATACAGAGCCTTCTGATACTTCCCACATTTAATCAAATTGCTGATGACCCTAGAGTAGCTAAGTTCTCTTTGTTCCTTTCTCATCCTGCAGGGTCAATGCTCAAGACTCAGAAAATGACAGAATTGAAGTCTCCATGGGAAGAAACACAGCAAGGGGTACAACTTACCTTCGAGAAATCACCAAATGGCTCTAGGTCAATTGGTCATTTAGTATAATTTATTACAAAGACCCACATCACAGGAAGACTTCCATACCCATGTGCCAAATCTACTATCCAGGCTCTAGGCACCCAGCGCCGCCTCACTGCTGGGCAAGGAGACAGCAGGCAGCAGCGAGAGGCTAAGCCAAGTGCATCGACACATGAACACGGCCGTGTGGCTTTGCATACGCTGTCCCCAGAACGGGCAACTGAGTTGTCTGAGACACTAGGTTTCCCAGTAGAGGGAAGGTAGGGGAGAGGTGAGGAGACACACACACATCCATGCAGCAGCAGAGAGAGAAGCAGGATGGTTAAGGGAAGAGATTAATGTGGGATGGCCACTTATTTTTTCCAGTTTTCTAAAAAGGTCTTCTCTTGGTAATTCCAAATCACCACTACATTATTGGAATAATTAAGCCAACTCTCTGCTTTGCCAGAAAACAAATGCAACTTTGAATGGATGTGTACAGTCAAAAGACGCGTTCAGGCACACTCAAGTACTGTGAGCGTGAAGCCCTCTCCATTTGTTCAATATGTACTAAGCAAAGCCTCAACGCTTTTTTTTTTAATTTTTGCAAAATCAGTGAAGACTGTCACAGGAGCAGTGGCTCACATGTGATCAAAAATGTGACTTACATGATTCCCCTTTAATTTTTAAAGGGTTTTTAAAACTCTTGGTTTTGCCCAAAGAAGTCACTTAGAACTTGGGAGGACAGGGATTCACTTGGTTCAGATAATTTTACAAAATCCATTATCGGCAGACAAAGCACACTGAGAAAAGATGGAGAAGACATCGTGCAAAGAGAAACTCTTTACCTGCATAGAATTCGGGACTGTAGACTGCACCCACAACTGGATTCAATTTCCAGCCTTAAAAGAAATCGACAGAAACATTATTACACTTGATGCAACAACTTTCATCATTGCAAATGAACCAAAAGTCAAAGAGGTTGAAGTGTGTGTGTGTTTTTTTAATTTTACAATATAAAGGATAAACAGGTTGGGCATGAATATTTGAAAACCTTACATAAGAAAATGGAATTACGTCCTTTGATTTTCTGCCAGCCGAAGTTAATGGAATGGAAACTACTGACCAGCTACAGGTGAACCTTTTGAAAATAACGTTGTAATTAATTTTCAACTGTATCAATATTCACTAGAGCCGCTCTAACAATTTCAATTTTTGTCTTATTTCATGTATCACTGTTGGCAATCCATCCTTTATGCCCTTCCCTTTGCATTAAGTTTACAGAAACCTGAAAGCTTACATAACCAAAACTCGAAACAGCAACACACTGACAGTTGTTATTCCTAATTATGACCCCTACACATTACAGAATTCTAAATTGTTTTATGTATACCAAGGGAGATGATACTATATTCCCTAGAGGTTTACTGTGGAATACACTGTAATGCATTGAGGAACTGTAAAATACTTAATCAGGGCCAGCATGTGGCACAGCAGGTAAAGCCGGCATCTATAGATGCTGGTCTGAGTCCCTGCTGCTCCACTTTCGATCCAGCTCCTTGCTAATGTGCCTGGGAAAGCAGAGGAATACCACCCAAGTGATTGGGCCCCTGCACCCAGTGGGAGACCACTGGCCCAGCTGCAGCCATAGTGGCCATTTGAGGAGTGGGCCAGAGGATGGAAGACCTCTCTCTCTTGCTCTGTCTCTCTCAATCTCTCTTAAATAAATAAATCTTTAAAAAAATTCTTGGTGCACATATCTAAGGTAATTTTCAAATAACCTGTCTATGAAATTAATACACTCCTGTGTTCTGGATGGACAGTTTCCAGTAAAATGAATCCTGATGCTTTAGGCATTTTTACTCAGGAAAAGAGCACAGGAGAATATTCACAAACTCAGAAGCACATTAGACCCATGTGGCATTGTTTATGAAGCAACCTCCAAAGAATCATCAGGCTTTTAGGGTTTTGTGATCATTTTCTGCTGGTCCCTGTGAAAACATCCATTATAGATTTTTTGAAAGACATAGAAGGACAGGTGTGCCGCCTTGCCTTGGTATTCTTGGGCAGGGGATCAAGTGCAAAAGGTAATTGACTACATGTTCCTGAGAAAAAGTAATGGTAAATTTCGGAAGTGGGAGAAGATATTTGTGCCAATGAAAACTCTCTACAATCCTCCCATAAAGGAGAGGTGTGACTTCTTGCTTGTGTCCCTAAGACTATCTGACAGGTATTCCTGAGATCTCTAAGGAAGACAGCAGATTAGTGTCTCTATAGATAGGTCCCTGGATCTGCTGAAATCCAGAATGTTCTAGAACTTTCTAAGAATAGTTTTCTTTCTAAAAACTTTGTGTTTTACCTTCAATAATCTAGGTGGTTTACAGCCCAAACACTGATCTTAGGACAGGGTTTTACAAAGTGTCACATTTCTGCTACTGGGAGGCATATTAATGGAACTCCTGGGCACCATTTTAGACTTATAGAAAGAGACATGATACTCAGAGTCCTACTGCCCTCATGGTTTCTGAGCCTTTATACTGACACCTCCCTCTCTTATAGCAATCACATCTTGCCTTAGAGGAATTTCTCTAGTGATATAAAACAAAAATGACCCCAGGCATTTCCAAATACGTGCTTTATGAATGTGGGAAATGACTTCAATTCGACCAAATGAAATTCCACTACCTCTTAAGAGAGGAAAATGACCAATTCCTGAGAATCTTCAAACTGCAGTCTACAGTTCAAGTCATTTGGAATATGAGAACACGTACAGCAAAGTAGCTGAAAACAAAGCTACAGACGTATTTAATCCATGTTCTCTGTGTATCTAAACCTTCATTTCTTTGAATATGGAGTCATATCAAATGAATCATTAGGCTGCGAATTTATCACTTCTCTTCTTCCCTCTGTTCCCTATTTTAAATTGTTTATGGATCTACATTTTATTGCTATACAAGATGGAGCCTTGTTCACACTATTCACTCAGGTTTTGTTTCATGTATACGTTCTTAGTTTTAAAAATTAATTTATTTAAAAGGCAGAGTGATAGGAAGGAGAAACAGAGATCTTCAATCCACAGGTTCACTCTCCAAGTGGCTGCAACGGCCAAGTCCAGCCCATGCTGAAACCATCAGCCAGGAACTCCCTCCTGGTTTCCCACGTGGGTGACAGGGTCCCAGGTAACTGGGCCATCTTCTGCTGCCTTCCCAGGTGCATTAGCAGGGAGCTGGATGAGAGGTACAGTAGCCAGGAGTTGAACCTGGCAGTCTGACATGGAATGCTGGTGTTTCAAGCAGCAGCCTAATCCACTGTGTCACAATTTCAGCCCCACACATGTCCCTATTAGTTCCCTTAAGTAATTCCTTTTGTATATGAACCTGCAGCATATCATTCTGTGCGTGTGCACCTGTCAACTAACTTTGATGTACCTCTCAAGAATACTACGTTGTATCAATGGCCTTTTATTTTTGTAAAGATACAGATTTCTAAGTGGTATCTCAGATGGCCCAGAAATCACGCTTCTCTCATTTGCCTTGATCATCTTCGTTTCTTTGGACCAATGAGTCTGTCTGTCTGCCTGTCTACCCATCTATACACCTGTCTACCTATCCACCTATCTACTTACCTACTTACCTATGTGTCTTCTATCAGCTTACCAAGTGTGCTGATGGAAAATGTCTACTCAATATAAAAACAATGGAAATTGGCCGGCGCCGCAGCTCACTAGGCTAATCCTCCGCCTGCGGCACCGGCACCCTGGGTTCTAGTCCCGGTCGGGGCGCCGGATTCTGTCCCAGTTTCTCCTCTTCCTGTCCAGCTCTCTGCTGTGGCCCGGGAGTGCAGTGGAGGATGGCCCAAGTGCTTGGGCCCTGCACCCGCATGGGAGACCAGGAGGAAGCACCTGGCTCCTGGCTTTGAATTGGCGCAGCGTGCCGGCTGCAACACACCAGCCGTAGCGGCCACTTAGGGGGAGAACCAATGGAAAAAGGAAGACCTTTCTCTCTCTCTCTCTCTCTCTCTCTCTGTCTAACTCTGCCTGTCAAAAACAAACAAACAAAAAACAATGGATATTAAGTGATACTGTCCCTCATGAAGAGATGCACACCATCTCAGTTCTGCCACCCTGAATTAAAAGAGGAAACCAATAAGGTCTCCTCTATAAGACCCCACTAGAAATGCGAGAGCTGCAAAACGGAATGAGGCTGTGCAGGCCATCATGACCACATCCGCGTTGCTGTCACACTTCTGCCCATCTCTGATCCTTTCTCCTCAACAATTCTGTTCCCCTCCCACACTTGTAGGGATAACAAAGACCTTTCAGAAACATGTGACAGGCAGGAAAACTCAACTTCTACTCACTCTCCACTCCTGAATCTTGTTCCTTACAAGTTGTCCCCTGCAACAAACAGCATTCCCAACTGCTTGGTTGTACAAAAATGTTTGATCAGGAGCTTGATTCTTCCATTACCCTCAAACATCCTGTGCAATCCATTCCTCGGCTTAAACTTGGAAAATTCTCCCCTTCCTGAAAGCCACTGACTCAGACTAAGGTACTGCTATTAAAAAAAAAAAAAAAAAAAAAAACCTGGACAAATTCCAATGCAAAAATGCCCTAACACTCACCATCTCCTTTTACCTTCTTTCCCACCATTCTATTTGTAGTGACCAAAATGATATGCAAAAATAAATTAGGAAACTCATTCTGCTAGTTAGTATTTAACAGACTCCTTCTGAACTGAACGTAAATGTTTCACTACTTGATCCAGAAGCTCGATGCTGTAACCTGAGTTGCTTGATTGTACGCCACTGTCTCCGGCCAAGCTACACGGACACTGGCCTTTTGAATCTGGGTCAAAGCGCCAAAGACCACGCTAGACACAGAGCATTTTGTGCCTCCTGCTCCCTCTGCTTCGAGGGCTCTCTCCAGCTGCTCACAAATCCCCTGTGAAATTATGGAGGTCACGGTCATTTCCCCAGGACATGCTTGCCACGGAAGGTGGCTATCCGGCCTCTCCTGGAGTCCATCTTTGAGTCAACTCCAAGTTTTATTTTCTGCATAGCTGTCCATGCTACCTGGATTTATCTCCTTTCCATCTCTGCTTGTTCTTGATTTTTTTATAACCATCCTGCGTCATTAAAATCAATAGTAAAGGGGGCAAGGTTGCAGTTCAACTTGCATCTCTAGCACCTCAAACTGTGTTTCAGTAGCAGGCACTCCATGAGCAGCCACTTGGTTTTAGTCTAAAGGAACAGGGCTAATTCTAATGGATGCATTCCCTCTGGGCTCGGATTCTGCCTCCCGCCCACCTCTGCATACCCACTTCCGGAAGCACAGTACAGAGCAAGTGCAGAAGGACCCTGTTTTTTTTTTTTTTTTTTTTTTTTGACAGGCAGAGTGGACAGTGAGAGAGAGAGACAGAGAGAAAGGTCTTCCTTTGCCGTTGGTTCACCCTCCAATGGCTGCTGCGGCTGGCGCACCACGCTGATCTGAAGCCAGGAGCCAGGTGCTTCTCCTGGTCTCCCATGGGGTGCAGGGCCCAAGCACCTGGGCCATCCCCCACTGCCTTCCTGGCCACAGCAGAGAGCTGGCCTGGAAGAGGGGCAACTGGGACAGAATCCGGCACCCCGACCGGGACTAGAACCCGGTGTGCCGGCGCCGCAAGGTGGAGGATTAGCCTAGTGAGCCGCGGCGCCGGCAGAAGGACCCTGTTACACATCACTGTCTTCCAAGGAAAGGCGGGAGGAACCCAGCCCTTGAAAATCACCTCCACACAGACTTACAGAGTGCACAAGGCTTACGTAAATGTATTCAAATCACATGCAAATAGACTCACAGTCCCTGTGAATCCTTATAGTACCTGGGAGAGACCCTTGGGACAACCCTGCTGGAGATAGGAGCCTGTGCTGTCAGGAAGATGGACAAAATGATCCCATTGTTTTAATTTCTTAGGCATTCTGCATACAATTCCCAGGCCTTGCAAATTCAGAGATTTTGATCAAGGACATTAAACCAAACAATGAGGCTTACAGCTAAAGGAGAGAAAACCCACCAATTCCAGCCTCTCAGGGACCCCATGTGACAAGGCAATGGAGCAGAGACCAGACATGCTGGGCTCTGGCACTGCAAAAGAAACACCAGCCGTTTACAGAGATCCTTTTGAGGCTGGGCCTTGAAGGGCAGCATTCAAATCAGTGCTTTCCCTCCCTTAATTCAGTGTCAGAGGTCACAGGCTAGGCCCTTTTAGAAAAATGCTATCCAAGATTGGGCCAGCACCCTGGTTCAGTGGGTGAAGTCGCTGTCTGTGGCATCAGCTTCCCATATGGGTGCCGGTTGGAGTCCTGGCTGCTTCACTTCCAATCCAGCTCCCTGCTGATGGCCTGGGAAAGCAGCAGATGACCAAAGTGCTTGGGCCCCTGCACCCACGACGGAGACCCGCAAGAAGCTCCTGGTTTTGGTCCGGCCTACCTTCAGCTGTTGCAGCCATCTAGGGGAGTCAACCTGCAGATGGAGGATCTCTCTCTCTCCCTCTTTCTCTTCAACTCTGCCTTTCAAATAAATAAATTAAAAAAAAAAAAAAGAAAAATGCTATCCAAGATCTGCAGTGTTAGCTATTGCTGTGTTGGTGCTAAAAGGCAGATCCAAATACACTCACCATAAAATCAGGACGTGATTTCTCTGGGGCTCTGTTGGGTTGGATGTGAAGGAAACTCAGCAAGATCTTTAAATACCCTACAGGTTTTTTTTTTTTTCTTAAATTGCATATACATGCTTTCCACAGACATTTATACTAAGGGTACCAGGGAGCTGGGAGCTAAAGTGGACAAGGAGGCAATTTCTTGACAGCCAAATGCCAAGACAAAGAGAAGTGAGTTGCACATTGCACTCAGATGCATTTCATTTTGGTTTACTCAGTATTTTAACTGTTATTTGTTTGAGAGGCAAAGGAGGGAATGGGAGACAGAGACTGAGAAGGAGAGGGAAAGAGCACACTCCCATCTGCTATTCAGTCCCCAAATGCCCACAATGGTCAGGACTGTGTCAGGGCTGGAGCCAGGAGCTCAGAACTCAATCCAGGTTTCTCACGTGAGTGGTAGGGACCCAACTGCATGAGCCATCATCTGCAGCTCCCAGAGACTGCATTAGCTCAGGCACTCTGATGAGGGTGTGGACTATACTAAGCAGTGTTTTCACCACTGTGCTAAATGCCTGCCCCTCAGTCAGTAATTCTTTTAAGTGATTATGTATTTATTACCAACATTTAGATTTCATTTACAACACAGGATTTTGGTTACCTTGAAATATTGGTAAAAATGGCAACTTGCAGTAAAGAATTCCCCATGGACAGCTGCATTGACGGTAACTAGGGAATATCACTTTAACTTACAGTTAGAATCACCACTACTCTCTATCGTCCGCCTGGCTTGGCGGCCGGATGTCCACAATCTTTTCTTGTTGCCCTGTGTTTTTCCATCCCCTTACCCCCAGTAGAGAAATGTTTTGCTTTACCAAACAAGAAAATATAAATCAAAGCGCAAAACAACTGAGTTTCCAGACACAATCTGTTTGTTGCCATTACTTATTCAGCCCTTGATAATAAATGAATATTTGATCCTTAAACTAAATATTTAAGAAAATTCAGCATACAACCTACAGCAAAAAAAAAGGGGGGGGGGAGACAACTATTTACCACTGCAATGACTGTGTAACTAAATGTCCAGTGGCAAAAAATAGTACTCCACGCACTTTGTACACCTACCATTGTGCTCAGTACTTTAACTCCCACAGTTATCACAAGGACTGAGGACCTGGGTCACAGCGTCAGTTTAAACTACTTGTCTACAGTTTAACGCCTGGTGAGGGAACAACATCTGCTCTGTAGTCTTGGATACCGCTGACCAGTTTCCCTCCTTCCCAAGATCACTAAGAAAACAGGACAGTCAGGTCTAACGCCCACACTTCCCAACAAGCAAGACGTCCCCGCAAGTCCAGCTGTCACCTTGTTTTGCGGATCCGACTTTTGATATCTGATGAACATAAGCAAGTGTGAGTGCTCTGTGAGGAGGCTGGGCCTGGGCAGACAGCCCAGTTCCCTCCTGGTGAAGTTCTCTGACAGGTAGAATTTCCCAACACCTGCTTTTCTTCCTCTGGTCTCCTCTTACACCCTATCCAAACGGCCTGGGAATGGAACACACATTCTCCATGTCATGAGCTGTGACCCTTTCTTATAGAAACGGGGGTCCAGGCTCACCCATCACCTGGGGCTGAGAAGCCTTTGCTGGACCCACGCTTGAAGGGACTGGCAACGGGGATGCTGGCGTGGAGAGCTGCATATCACATTGGACGATCTCCTCAACATGTAATGACGCTGGTAATTCAGATTTTCGCTGAAGCAAACTTCTGTGGTTCATGGGCACGAATTCCAGAGTCAATGAGACACACTCACTGGTTACTTAACATTCTCATTTCACTGTGACCTTTCTGGTCCTGACCTATCCTCTCTCACCATAACAAATCCTCTTCTTAAGAGCCTCAGGACGGCGCCGCGGCTCACTAGGCTAATCCTCCGCCTTGCGGCGCCGGCACCCCGGGTTCTAGTCCCGGTCGGGGCGCCGGATTCTGTCCCGGTTACCCCTCTTCCAGGCCAGCTCTCTGCTGTGGCCAGGGAGTGCAGTGGAGGATGGCCCAGGTGCTTGGGCCCTGCACCCCATGGGAGACCAGGAGAAGCACCTGGTGGCAGCCATTGGAGGGTGAACCAATGGCAAAGGAAGACCTTTCTCTCTGTCTCTCTCTCTCACTGTCCACTCTGCCTGTCCAAAAAAAAAAAGCCTCAAAGGACTGCATATATTCTGTCATATTGTATTACAATATATGTGAGACTTTATTTGTTATGGGGATCCCCGTAAGTTAAAACTTGGAAAAGCTCTGAGAATGACTCTCCTTCGAATATCAAAGACCTCCACAATTTCTCCTATAGAAGTCACTGATTTGAAATTTTAAAAATCAGTATTATTGTCACTGTCCACCCACACTGGAGATCTCAGAGTGCCACTGCTGAGGTCCCTGGATGAGACAGCCCACATGATTCATTCCTGGGAAACAGCACTGCATGGCTATGGAGTGTTCTTTCTTTAATTACATAATTATGTATGTGGGGCCAGTGCTGTGGCATAGTGGGTAAAGCCGTCAACTGCCGTGTCAGCATCCCAAAGGGGCGCTGGTTCGAGTCCCGGCTGCTCCACTTCTGATCCAGCTCTCTGCCATGGCCTGTGAAGGCAGTAGAAGATGGCCCATGTCCTTGGGAGACCTGGAAGAAGTACCTGGCTCCTGGCTTCAGAACTGCACTGTTCTGGCTGTTGTGGCCACTTGGGGAGTGAACCAGTGGATGGAAGACCTCTCTCTCTGTCTCTCTGCTTCTGCCTCTCTGTAACTCCGCCTTTCAAATAAATAAATCTTTGGGAAAAAAATTATATATGTGTATGTGCTTTTAAATTTGATACACGTGGCCGGCGCCGCGGCTCACTAGACTAATCCTCCACCTTGCGGCGCCGGCACACCAGGTTCTAGTCCCGGTCTGGGCACTGGATTCTGTCCCGGTTGCCCCTCTTCCAGGCCAGCTCTCTGCTGTGGTCAGGGAGTGCAGTGGAGGATGGCCCAAGTGCTTGGGCCCTGCACCCCATGGGAGACCAGGATAAGTGGTGCGCCGGCCGCAGCGCACCGGCCACGGCGGCCATTGGAGGGTGAACCAACGGCAAAGGAAGACCTTTCTCTCTGTCTCTCTCTCTCTCACTGTCCACTCTGCCTGTCAAAAAAAAAAAAATTTGATACACAGTAACCATATATTTTTCAGGTTAAGTATGGCCTTTCAACACATGTATACAATATGGCATGATCAGGTCAGGATAACTGGAATATTTATTATTATATATATAAAAATAGTATATATATGTATATAATTTTCTTATATTGGGAATGTTAAAAATCCTCCCTATTAGCCTTTCTGGACAGTCAGTTAGTTGCTGTTGGCCATAGCTACCCTCCTGCGCTACAGGGGATTAGGGGCGACTCCTCCTGTCCAGAAGCTGCACCCCTGTGTCCACTTGCCAACCTCTCTCCAGCCCCATCTACCCCATGCTGTCCCAGGCTCTGACACCCACTGTTCTATTTTCTACTGCTTTGAGATCAACTTGAGGCTCCTGGCTTTAGTGGATCCAAGCCTCACCATTTTAGGAATGCGAGGTGTGAACCAGCAGATGGGAGCTCTCACTCTAATTTTTTTTTAAGTTCACAGAAAAATGAAATTAAAAGATGGGCTTACTTTGGTGTCAAAAGTGGTTGGCTCTGAAACTACTGAACATAAAATTGACCCTTGACTTTAATTCTTCTGCTTAATTCTTTAAGTATTTCATCTGCCACGTACAACTGAGATTAAAAATGGAAACTCCATATATTTTCCATTTGACAGTAATCAAATTAAATTAGTTTTGAAAATACAAATCAAAGAAAGATATCTTCCAGTCTCAACTCATATGATAACTTAGCTGAAACCATGCTGTGCATCTGTTTATAATGTAAATTTTTTTTTTTTAACAGGCAGAGTGGACAGCGAGAGAGAGAGAGAGAGAGAGAGAGAGAGAGAGACAGAGAGAAAGGTCTTCCTTTGCCGTTGGTTCACCTTCCAATGGCCGCCGCAAGTGGCACACCACACTGATCCGAAGCCAGGAGCCAGGTGCTTATCCTGGTCTCCCACGCAGGTGCAGGGCCCAAGCACTTGGGCCATCCTCCACTGCACTCCCTGGCCACAGCAGAGAGCTGGCCTGGAAGAGGGGCAACCGGGACAGAATCCGGCACCCTGACTGGGACTAGAACCTGGTGTGCCGGCACCGCTAGGTGGAGGATTAGCCTATTGAGCCGAGGCACCGGCTTATAATGTAAATTTTTTTAATTCATTAATGAATGCTTCCTGGCCTTGGTACTGTCCATTTCAATGGGTATAAAACTTTATTGCACTACATTCTTTTAAATTTTGGGGACAATTAATTATGAGGGTACACCAAACATTTATGGAAAATGGGCATTCTCTTTTAATTCCATTTTCACAAACTTTTGGAAACCATCTCAGATCTGATTACCATAGCAGATTATTCATCTTGAGAAGGACGAGAGAATAAAAATGGGTACTTTTAATAACTTCTCATATATACGTGAACTCTCTCTACGAGAGCATCGCCTTGAAGGTGTCTATGATACACAGTGACATCCTTACCTGGGTCACCTTGAGAGGAACAACTGATCCCCTCCCACACCCGCTGTACCTGTGGGACTGTCGCAAGGGCCCTTCCCAGCCATGGCGAAAGCCTGCTCCCTCCAGAGAAGAGTTCCAAACCCAGCACCACAGGATGTGGTCAGGCTTCCAGCAACAACTAGTGAGAACCAGCCAACCAGCCAAAAGAGCTCCACCCTCCTTTCAATTTACTATGAAAATCGCAAACTAAATGAACCAAACTAATTTGCATGTAATTCACGCCATCGCAGGCCCATGTGGGAGTCACCCTGCAGAGACAGGCCCACGCACAGGCATCCTTAACCCGAGAGCGACATTTGCCTTTGCTGTGGAAATCACTGAACTGACTCGTGCGTCTCACTGAGCAGGTCGGCAGCAGGGTCACAGGGCCAGGCTGCATCAAACACGGCTCAAACAGACTCCCTGGCTGGCTGACGTTACAGAACAAGACGTAGGGATACTTCTCGGGAAAGGCCAGTCTCCACTTACCATTTGTATAAGGGTTGACGGTCTTTTTATTTGTCATTACACGTGCTGTGGCATTATTTACCTATGTACATAGAAAACTCCAATGAACAAATATTCCAGGGCCAGCCCACAATCCCATTAGTTGCATGCATTATGACTGTGACTACTTATTAAAAAAAAACTAAAATGCATTTTAATTTATAAAAGGCAGTAGGTGCATAACAAAATCATACATTTTTATAATTACATTTACTTCATAACCATTTTAACTTACAAATCATTTCAATAAAGCAATGTCATATCATTTAAAAGTTTAATAAAGAGACAGTAAAAGCAAATTAAAAGATACTGCATAATTGAAGATTTAAAAGCATGCGTGTACTCCATGGTAACACAGAAACAATAAATATATTTTAAACATAAAGTTCATATGAAAGAACATGCAGTGGAGTAGAAGAGAGAAGAGACAAGGTACACGGGAACATAAATGTCAAAAAAAAAGGGGGGGGGGGACAAACAATTTTAGCCGTGTGCAACACTTTGGGAGGGAAGGACCATCAGGAAGCAACATCTAGCATTCAACACTGGGAACAAGAGCCTTTGTCATCGCAAGAATTAACAAGTCATTCAAGCTTTAAAGTCACAGCTAACAAAAGGATAAAAGAGAGGGTGCATTGTTTAACACAATATGGAGTTAACGATCTGAGTAAGATGTGCACCGGTCATAACTCAATCCAGTCAGTGCCTCCCAGGCTAGCTTAGAACGTACACTCAGTTACAGGCGTACCAATATCCAAGAAAGTAGAGCATCAAGAAAACTTAATACAACAAGTCAAAAAAATTCACGTGGTAGATATAGATATATGTAGAGAGAGATCAGCACTAAATACGTGAAACGGCAGATGGGCTTCACCACTTACCATTCACCACCATCGCCAGCATGGCTTTGTGTACAGTTACCATGGTTACTGAGAGTTTGGTGAGGGGCCTAAGCGTTACCGTCGAAGGGGGAAAATGAAAGGCAAAATATGCAACATCTTACTCCAAGGACTACAGCATTTTTAACTGGTTTTTTTTTTTTTTAAGTTTTAACAAATATGACCCTGTGTCTATGTTGAGGGAGATCCCAGTGGTACAAAGAACAGATTCTGAGCGTTAGAATTTTGGTCTTTATGTTTTTATGAGCAAGGGTCAGATATTGAACAGGAAATCCTGTTTGCTCATTTACAGAATCATCCAAAAACTGCAAACTTTCAAACTGGCTTCTCTTAAAAAAAAAAAAAAATGAAAGGTTTACTGATAAAGACCTCTCATTTTTTTTTTTTTAAACAAATCCATCCAATGCTACTTCTTTCACAATTTGCTTGAATTTGAAAACCACTGCGGATCCCTCTTCAACCCTGAAGTGGAAAGATAAAGAAGCTGCTCTCCTGCATTTGGCTAGCTTTGTTAACACTGTCTACTCTTTGGAAACCTACTGCACCCAGTGATCATAAAACATGGAAAATAAAAGAACAAAAACAACTTTCCAATTAACCTTTCTTCTGTCTCACGTTTGCCATCCACCTTTCAAACCAGTAATAAGAATAACGTAACAAAGTAAAATTAAAAAAAAAAAGTAAGGCCATTTTTCCTTTTTATATATAAATATAAGTATATATATGTATATATAAACAATGAGAAGGGAATAGGGTCACATACAAGACGCCAATGATGCACCTGGAACAACGAATGAGCGTGAAGCAGACACTTATCAAAAAGAGGAAAAGGAAAATATTTTGAACATGCACCTCGATTTTACGGCCCTCTACCACGGTGCCGTGTAATTTCTCCCTCGCCCTGTCCGCATCGGCACTATTTTCGAAAGTTACGAAACCAAATCCCTGCATGCAGGAGGGAGAAGGGAAAACAACATGCAGATTATTATTTCAGTCCACGACCACTTGGCAACGTTCTCTCGCTTTAATTTCTATTTCTTGTCCTGGCTTCGGTTCTGTAACATGCAAATTAGAGAAATTATAAGAGTACTAAGATGTGCAATAATTAAGCGACAAATGTGAACAAGATTTTTTTTCTGTCACCAGTTAGCTGTAACCCCTGAAGAATTCAAAGAATGATACCAAAAATACCTTTCTAAATGTCACTACAGAAGAAAATAAATCTAACGAAAAGAAAATGAGATCAAAATAAATTTACAGTGTCTTCACAGAGAATAAAACGAAATAACAAGAAAAAAAGGGAACCACTTTCTTGACATGCAAATTAAAAATAAAATAAAATAAAACGTGTGCACAAAATTCAACAATGAATGCCAGAATCATCTAATATTGCCTACAGAGTCATGCCATGTGGTTTTAAGAACATCTCTCCTTCATGCAATTTTAGGGTTACTCAGATTTGTCAATTCTACAGCCTTTACTTCTCAAAAAATAAAAATTAAAAGCCTAAAAAAAGGAAAGACCTTTTTTTATAATAAATCTGAAAACTCTTTGATCTAATAAACAAAAAAACATATGAAATGAATAGAAATAAACTTCAGTTGATTAATAATGCAAACAATTCAAGTAATGTTTTTGTCGTCATTCTTTCCCACCCCACAAACTGCACACATGCTTATGAACTGGACAACTTCCCACCCTACTTCATCAACTTAAAGGGAACTGAAAACGAATCCTATGCTGGTATTTGATTGCCATATCGACAGGGAGCAACGTAATGAAATTTCGTTATTAGAAAGTCATTATAGTAATACTGAGTACTTTCTCCTTTAGTCACATAACAAATACCCCTTGATTTTAGCATTTTTACATTGTACTTCTAATATTTCAGTCTCAACAAACCCCACTCAACCCCCTACTGACAAATTTCATCATCTGTCTTCACTGACTTTGTTCCTAAGAGGAGCATAGAAAATATGACATTTTCAAAAACCCCTAAAATATGTGTGTATCTTGTTCAGAAATATACACCAACCTTTTGAACCATTCCAATGTAAATACCCAGCCTCTTCGGGTTCTCACAAAGCTGAGTGAAATATGCAGTAGGTTAGACTCCTGTTTGCACTGCGTAATACTTACATAAACGTGCAGACGGCCCTCAGGCTAGTTAGGGATGGTATGATCTTCATTTTTACTCATTAAATACCCAGTCATTACCTAGTAAGTGCTAGGAATAACCAACTGGTGTTACCTCCCATTTCCACATTGGATTTCTACAGTGATCTCCAAAGTGGATACTTGGGCTGGCCAACAGACAATGTTCCAACAGCACAGATGGGCTGAGCCCTTGAAGACATGGGCTGTGGGTATAGCAAGTGAGGGCAAACAATCATTTGTCAGGACTCTATACAGAGAGAAAACGTTAAGGTCTCTAATTTGGAGCCTTGGTCTGAATTACCTATCATAATCTTTCTCACAAGGGGTTACGATTACGATGCACCTACTTGATTAATCTAGGACTGCATACTCCACATCAGTTATGCTTAGTCTTTATACACTTGTATCCATTTGGGGCACTCACATACAACTGCTAACCGAATACTTTGGAATAATAGCTCTTCAAAGGGGAAAAGCCAGATTTTTGGATTCTCCTCTATTATATAGCTCTATCTTCTTTCTGGTCAGTGTGTTCCAAACCTGGCTGCATTTAAGAAGGAACTGGAGGGCACTTTAAATATTGAGATTCACATGGGCTTTGCTGCATATCTGCTGGGTCAGAATCCTGGAGTAGAGCCCAGAAATTTGCAAAAAAAAAAAAAAAAGAAAAAGAAAAAACAAAACTGAACTATGTGGCTCGGCAATGGGATACCCATGATCTGTGATACCGTTATGTACCATCAAAAGCAAGCTCCCAGTATTCTGGAATAAAAGAATCTTTCCATTTCTGGTTTCCATGGGCTAATCCACAGAGCAGAGAGAGAATGCGTGGAGGATGGCCAGCTGACGGAGACGGCCCCAGTCACACGTCTGAGGCTTCTTAGCGATGTTCTCTTCCTCCCAGATCAGCCTAACTCCCTAGCATCAGTAGTCCTGCCATGTATTTAAGAGGTCGTAAGAGAAATGAGGAATTTGAATTTATATTAGCTCATCAGGCAAGAAAAGAGAGGGCACAGCCCCAGGCTAACAGATGGAGAACTGAGTGACACCATTGCTGTCTGTGGAGATGGCAGCCATAAACACTACTGCACAGCAAGCGTGTAGTCAGGTGAGGCTAAGCACCCAGCCCCAAGCCCGGTACTGTCCTAAAAGCATCTTGTTCTTCACTTCTGAAGCCAAGGCAAGCCTACTAGACTGAAACTAGCATTGTGTATGTCAAGCACAGTGGAAGAGAAGGAGCTGTACTTTGAATCCCAAGGGACACTCCTAAACTACAATGTAAACACCTACTCTATTCTTAAGTTCTTACATTGCTTTTGTAAAGGGAACCTACTGCTTATTCCAACAAATATTATCACTGTTTCTGATAGGCTTCTCTCCTTTTTTCAGTGGCTCAGTACTTCTCATTTCAAGCTGTTGGGATGACTATTTGAGATTCAGCAAAGTTGGAGTCAAAAGAGCCTGCTCTAGAAACAATTCTCAGACAATCAATTAGCTTTTCCTACAGGTTCCATCAGATAATTCTATCTCCCACCCACATGAGAAGTCACATGGTCTCCCTGATCCTAATTCTTTTCCCTAATTCTCATCTGGAGAGTTTTCCCTGACTGGAGAGATGCTGCCCTAGCCTTTCCGTTATCAGAGAGCCCCCATATCACAGCAGGTGCGCAGCCTGCCTTCTGGTCAGAATTCCATCTAACCAAGTGGCAACTCTCAGTCCTTAAGGAGACTATAGTTTTATCTACACCTTAAAAAGGAGATCAAAATAAGCATATTCTATCTCAGCTTTGAGGAGCACAGGGTCTGGATGAGAGCTGCTGTGTCAGTGCCTTAAAAACCAAGAGTGCAAGAAAAGCCACACAGAAATGAATCAGGTACCTGTGGACTGGTGGATAAGAGACACTGCCCAGAGTTTACCTGATGGAGCAGCAGAGCTGAGAAGAGGTACAATGCTACCAGAAAAGAGACATGTGTGGCTCTCCTGTCCTATGATGGATGACGAGATAAAGGCATCATTAACAAGGACTGTAAGCTGGACCGCCGGACCCGCTTCAATTGCTGACTTTAACATCTTCCTTTCAGGTTCTGACCTTCTTGTATCCTAGTTATTTGATCTTTTTCGTCTTTCATATTTGTAGGTGATAACTTTCTTCTCTTAGATTCAATACATTGATTGCTTTATGTTTTAAACACCATCTCAGGTCCACCATGAAAGGATGAATGCCTTGGGGCCAGTGGCATCATGGTGGGTAAAGTCTCCGCCTACAGTACCAGCATCCCATATGGGCACCGTCCCATATGGGCGGCGTTTTAAGTCCCAGCTGCTCCACTTCTGATCCAGCTCTCTGCAATGGCCTGGGAAAGCAGAGGAAGATGGCCCAAGTGCTTGGGCTTCTGCACCCATGTGGGAGACCCAGAAGAAGCTCCTGGCTCCTGTCTTCCGATTGGCCCAGCTCCAGCCCCTGTGGCCATTTGGGGAGTGAATCAGTCAATCTTTCAAATAAATAAATAAAAATAACTCTTTAAAAAATAGAAAGGATGACAGCTGGAAACATCAGGCAGGTAACTCATATTTCAAAGCAGGAACCTGTTGAGTCATCCTTACTCAGTGCCAAGTAACTGGCCTCGGGGTCTGTTCCAGAGAGAAGAAACTGGTGCAAGGTGAGTTCCTGGCTTTCACGGGCCCATCCCGGTCCTGGCTGCCTCTCCAGTACCAAATGACAGAAAGGTCATAACCACAGTTCAGATTTCTCAACCACAGAAATGGAACTATTCCGCTAATGAGGCCTTTCCTCATAAAGGGTCATCCCCAACATGGACAGTACGCCCAGGAAGGCTGCTGCCCCCACTGAGCAGTTCCCGCCTCCAGGACGTCCAGCCAAACCTGACCAGCCAGCTCCAGCACCTGCACGAGCAAACTTCCATCAGAGGGACTGGGACCCACCGAGAGAGTCTGTTCTCGATACTTCCTAATCCCAAAGACAAAAACCAACTTAACAAAGTGAGGCTCTGGATGCAGCAAACTTAAATGGACTTTTTCCTCAAGCCCCCCAGAGACGGGCTAATCATGGGAATGACAGAAGGAGGCTTAAAAATAGCATCACCATTGTACGTTCGAAATAGCAAACAAGACTCATCCAATGCCCCCAGAAACTGCTCTCAACAGGAATTAAACAGCTTTCTTCAACTGGCCAAAGTTACCAAACAAAATACAAATTAACACAAACAAATGCACAACATATCTTTGGAGGCAGTGGTGCTACAGAGGGAGACAGACTCAGCACAAAACTGGCCAAAACTCCAGGTCAATTTCCACAACTGTGCTAAGACTTCATCCAGCCGGAGTGGAAAGGGTTTGCTTTGAGCACATTTTTCTCTCAGCGCTGCTTGCTCTGCAGTATAGAAATCGTCTCTGTAATGATTTTCATACAATCAGCAGAAGAAGAGTTAACTCATTTCTGCCCCAGCCTAGAGGTCAAACTACGGACATATTACAAGAATGACTGTCAAATATCTAAGTTATAGAAGGTTCACAAGGTGGCTGAATGAGCAAAACCACAGAGTATAATGGATTGATTTTTTTTTTATCCATCTGTCAGATCACAATATCATTTTGTCTATAGGAGAGAGAATACTGGAATTTTCTTCCCTCAATTCGAGCAACATCGTCCTCTTGAGTTAATCGTAAACCTACTTAGGAGCGAGGCAGGTGCAGACTGTGGAAGGAAAGATAAATGCAAATATTTGATTCATGGGGAAGAGGAGGTCACAGACCCAGGGGAGCTGGCACCATGGCCTGTGACACATTAGGCGACACCAGCAGTGCCTGGGAGCCCTCCTGAACCCCGACGCATCCCAAGCTGCCTGTGTCATGGAAGTCTTGTGGCCCAGATCAGTACCTCTTTGGACCTGGTGAGCAATTTCTCTCTATCCCTGCCTTTACAGTCTGATCAGGCAAGCAGACGGGAACTTCACATTCCTGACTGTCTTGGGCAGAGGACAGAGCCTTCCAAAGTGTTCACCAGCAAGTTGCAAAGGCCATCGCCCCCATCCCTTTCCAGCATTGCTCCCTGTTGTCACTCAGCTTCTGCACACAGGCCCGAAGCTCTGTTTTCAAGAGAGATTAAGGGGGGCCGGCGCTGTGGTGTAGCGTGCTGAGACTCTGCCTGCAGCGCCGGCCCCCCATATGGACACCCGTTCATGTTCCCGCTACTCCTCTTCAGATCCAGCTCTCTCCTATGGCCTGGGAAAGCAGTGGAAGATGACCCAAGTGCTTGGGCCCCTGCACCTGCATGGGATACCCAGAGGAAGCTCCCACTCCTGGCTTCGGATGGGCCCAGCTCCAGTCACTGCGGCCATTTGGGGAGTGAACCAGGGGATGGAAGACCTTTCTCTCCGTCTATAGCTCTACCTCTCAAATACACAAAGAAAAACACAGAGAGAGAATTTGATGAGGCTGTTGCATTTTCTGTGGGTACAGGAGTATGAGGACAGGGGTAGTCTGTCCTCAGGGAAAGGCCTGGTACTTGTCTACAATGCAGACATGATGTGTGAAGACGCAGATGGCTGGGTCCCGGGTTATTAGTTTCTGATTCAGGAGGTCTGGGGCACTTGAAACTGTGCATTTCTACATTTCTAACAAGTACTGGGATGAGGCTGATGCAACTAGGCCAGGACCACACTGACAAAGCCCTGACACACAGGAGGTTTTTGTGCCCCTTTCCCACCGGATTTCTATCCTGAAGCTATGGGATTCCTTCCAGACAGTGCCTCACTTTTCCCAGCACTTCAGCTTGGGAAAATCCGTTTACAATTTGGTTTCCTAAACCAACCAACTTGCAGCAAGGCAAATTTCCAAACGAGGCTGGGTAAACATACTAAGGAATAAAGTCACATTCAAAAGGTTGGTGTATACAAATCTTCTCCCCTGCAACCCAGGAAAAGAACTGCACTTTATTAATACAGAATAATCTCATATTTACCTGCTCTTCAGACTATCAACTCACTTTTTAATATAAAGAACATAATTATCACTGAAAAACAAAAAAATGTAGCAACATCATTATTTTTTTAAGCATGGGTAATTTTCCTCTGGAAGCTTGCATATATATTATGTTTATATATGTAGCAAAATCCCAGGAATTTTAAATGACCCCCTAGACATTCTTAAATGAGCCCCGTGTGTTTCCCAGCGTTTTGGAAACTGGAGGCAGTGCCTGCGTGCACTCCCAGGGGAGTGTGTTTCACAAGGCGCTCATTCAAACAGTGCAGTTGTTTCCCTATCCACAGCCAACACGTTACAGAAGCTACGCAACTCTAAGGTGAATTAAGTGGCTTACCTTTGAGCCTCGCTCATTAAAAATAATTTCAACATCTAAGATTTTACCAAATTGCTGCAAAGAAACAGAAATATCTTATAAGCAAGCAGAGAATGGACATACATCACACTAGAATACTGGTCATTGTTCTCCAAGTCAGAATTGTCCTTTGATATCAAGGAAATATCTTTTATGTTCTGCCCTTGCTAAGAGGTGTGCTGCAAACAGGACAATAACACAAACACATGTCTTTTCTGCTTGTTGTGGATTAACCCATCATGTGACACGCACTGTCAAAGGTCAGGTGGAAAATATTAATCAGGGAGTTGATTCTATGTTCCTTTCTTTATGTGTGCACGATTGCTTTCCCAGGCACCGAGCAGCCAAGATTACAAATGGTTAGTGTACACAGGGAGCCTCCTGCACTAGTCTACCAGCCACTGGGAGAAACACCCTCGACAAGGCGGGCGTCCACCGAGAATATGATGCTGAGGGTCTGGTCAGCAGCAGCCAGACCACAGGAGACAAGCAAATGACACAGAAGCAGGTTCCACTATCCAGACACCCGTCATCGAATTCGAGGTCTCAGAAATCTCTCAGGATGTGTCTCTGTGTTGTTCAAGAAACAATCTGTAGACAGTGACGGTGAATAGGCTCTGTAAAAACTGCAAAGTTTTAGATGATAAATAAACTGGATAGACAAATACAATACAGACACCCAGTTAAACACACATATCAGATTTTTCAGGCTAAGTCCACACCATGCAAAATCTGGGACACATTTATACATCGTACAATATTTTCTGTTTATCTGAAACTCAGATTTAATGAATCCTTTTTTCTTTTCTGTTAAAACTGGCAGGCCTGGTGAGAAACACACTTCTAGTAATTCCTAATTCACACCTTAAAAAACAGAGCATGGGCTCTGAAACTCAACATCTGGGTAATCCAAAACCCGTCCCCAGGCTGGGGAACCCTTTTAATTTTCTTGGGTCTCGGGCAGCAGAGTGGGGATTTCATGAGCGTGGCGTGCACGGCCTAAGTGCAGGTGGCAGGAGGTGATGACAACTGTGCCAAGTGGCTGGGCAGGAATAAGATGGGAATGTCTTCTCAATGAAAAATGACAGCTGATGCTCATTTTAGTGCTTAAAAAATGGAACAGCGTCAGGAAACATTTCTATCTCTTGTGCACTTTATTTTGAGCTTCTCTGTTGCTCCATTGGCTTTTGGATTCCGAATTTTAATGCTTTCTTGATCGCCACAGGACTGTGTGTTCTGCCTCTCTCCCTTGGGCGGGAAGCAGAGGAAAGAGAGGGTGACTAGGGCAAGGCCTGGGTGGGACAGAAAGAGAACTCACAGAACAGAGAGACATGGGAGGGAAAGAGGTGTGGGTGACCCATCTGAGCACCTTGTTCAGTCACAGAAAGCTGGGAGACCAGAGAGCTGAAGTCAAGAGGTTCCTACTAGCATTCGAGAAAAAAAAAAAAAAATGGGAACATACGGAGACTATCCTCTGGAACATAAAAAGAAATCCACCTTCCTTGGAAACATCAAAAATAGGCATATGCCAATTGCACAGAAACAGCCCCAAACCATGCAACGTAATGCTTCTGACAAGGGGTAAAGTTCTGACTATGGGATAAAGCAACCCAGAGCTTTGAGCCCCAGGACACTCACTCCTCAGGATGTGCACCCTGCAAGGGCAAGAGCACACACACTCGCATTTTTCTTCCTTGTCAAACAAAAGTGGCTTATCTCACAGTGAAGTAGACGGCAGCTCAGCCAGAGAGCGGACATATTGCTGCCATGGACCACGGAAACAGGAGTGAGCAGGCAGCTACCACACTCTGCAATTTGTAGGCACCCAGCTACGCCTTTGGTCAAGAGAATATTCTTTTACAGAGCCCTGGTTTCGGGCACTGAAAAATCACTTAAGAAAGAAGAAGAAAACTTTCAGATTTGGGTAAGGGAGGGCCTGCTGTTCCAAGATGAGCTGCATTTCCTAAGACTCCTCCAACTCTGTGCACTCCTCAGAAGCAGAACTTGGATATATCCATCTCAGACGGTCCATGCAGGAGCTGTTGTGTTTATTTCAGGCATAAGGACCTAGAGGCACAATGTGTATTCATGGAAGGATTCGCTGCAGGGGGATTCTTCCAAACCCACAAAGCCAATGTCATCTATGGGACATTTTCTTGGCAGGGAGTCAACACGCAAACACTTCCTTTAATATAAGATCTGGTTGAGAAAGAACCAATCAGCAAGCAAGGCTGGCATGTGTCATCCCCCAAATGAGACGACGACACCAGATGCCCTGGAACGGCCTCACGTGTTCCCCGCTCTGGCAGTCGACTTGGGGTTGATGGTTCTCAAAGGCGGGGAATGAGTGCCAGAAAAATGCTGATGTCAGCCCCACTTCTGAGACAGTTGTGTGCTGTATTTATAGTATCAACAGTTTAATTGGGAAGTTCGCTCCTAATGGTATAAACACAGCTGGCACATTTTCAATTTAAATAGACACTCTCTTGCAGCCTTAACTAGCATTTGTTTGCTTAACAGCAATGTTCAGTGGTGTTCAACAGTCTCAGATCCACGCAAGGGGTCTCAATGGCTGCATCGAGAACAAAATCCCGAAGCTTAAAGGCACGCACGTGGGCAAATATGTACCAAACATTTTTAGACACTCTCAGATCAAATAATATTTCTCTGAAAAACTGCGAAGGATGCTCAGCGGATACAGCCTAGCACAGCACATGAAAGCGAAGGTTAGTTCCAAGAGTGTGCACAGAGGCTAAGGAAAGGCATCAGCCCAGTTTTTCTTAGGGTCAGCTTCATGTTTGGAATGCAGAAGCAGGAGCACCATGCTGTGTCCTTAAAAATGACTCCACTACTCACATATCACAGTAGATGGATCTGTGCAGTAGCACCGCCTGGAAGTCTATTTTATTTCTAAAAGAAGTCGTCTTGAAAGCTGCGTTTGCATGTGTTTTCCCTGACAGTCAAGAGGGACCAGAGCTACTCCTTTTCCTGCCCCCAAAGGGTCTGTATGTTAAAGAAAGCAAGACTGGGGCCGGCGCCGTGGCTCACTAGGCTAATCCTCCACCTTGCGGCGCCGGCACACCGGGTTCTAGTCCCAGTCGGGGCGCCGGATTCTGTCCTGGTTGCCCCTCTTCCAGGCCAGCTCTCTGCTGTGGCCAGGGAGTGCAGTGGAGGATGGCCCAGGTGCTTGGGCCCTGCACCCCGTGGGAGACCAGGAAAAGCACCTGGCTCCTGGCTCCTGCCATCGGATCAGCGCGGTGCGCCGGCTGCAGCGGCGGCCATTGGAGGGTGAACCAACGGCAAAGGAAGACCTTTCTCTCTGTCTCTCTCTCTCACTGTCCACTCTGCCTGTCAAAAAAAAAAAAAAAAAAAGAAAGCAAGACTGTGCATCAACAAGGGTACTGCACAAGAGACTGAGCGCTGTGCAGCAGTTGTTTCTGGAAGCAAGTCCATGGGCTGTGTGTCCTACCAGAGATCTGGGAATGTTACAATCCACTTACATAGCCCATAACCCAGAGGTATTTTAACTACCGGGTTAAGTCAAGTATTATATTCAGGAGCCGTATACTGCAACTAATTTGGTGGGAATCCATGCATGCTCCTCATGGCGCCATCAAGAGTTGGAACGCAAAGGAGACATGCACTTGTGCTCGGTTCCTTTCACAAAAACAGAGACTGAACGAAAGCAGTTCTCACAAGATGTTTTTTTTTTTAAACAAGGCTCTGGCTTCTGCTTTTTATATGGTAGCTGCCTGACTTCTTCCTCATGGACTGTTCTACCTTAAAGTAAAGAAAGAAAAAAAGAGGCCGGAGCCGTGGCTCACTAGGCTAATCCTCTGCCTTGCGGCGCTGGCACACTGGGTTCTAGTCCCGGTCGGGGCGCCGGATTCTGTCCCGGTTGCCCCTCTTCCAGGCCAGCTCTCTGCTGTGGCCAGGGAGTGCAGTGGAGGATGGCCCAGGTGCTTGGACCCTGCACCCCATGGGACACCAGGAGAAGCACCTGGCTCCTGCCTTCGGATCAGCGCGGTGCGCTGGCCACCGCGCGGTGCCCATTGGAGGGTGAACCAATGGCAAAGGAAGACTTTCTCTCTCTCTCTCTCTCTCACTGTCCACTCTGCCTGTCCAAAAAAAAAAAAAAAGAAAGAAAGAAATCTAAGATGAGCTAAAAAACGTATCACCAAACACTGGAATAAATGCTTCCCAACGAAGAAGCTGCAAAGAAAACAAAGTGTGTGTGGGGAGAGGTAACCAGATTTGCAATCCTAGTGGAAAAATGGTAAAGCCACATTGAAAAATAAAATACAAAAACAGCAGTAAAAAATGCACTTGCCATCACCATTAGGCGAGCGACAGCTGCAAACGCTGTACAGGACTTACTCATGGTTAGAGAAGTTCCTAGGAAGCTTCTGGTAATGAGGAAAGGGAGGTTACTGTTGTATCTTGGTTTTGCTTTTGACTTTGAAATTCCTGTGACTTTCTCTTGACAAAGGAGGCACAGGGAAACAAAGCCACAGAGATCCTTGTGTTTTTCTCCATAATCATCCTCATTGGAACCTTGGCCAAAGAGAGGGAACAAAGACAGAGAAGCACAACAAAGCAGAGAAGTCCTCTCATGTCCACGGGATGCAAGGAACACCTAACTGGGGTGAAAATGCATTTTCTTGCCATAACCATGACCTGAAAGAGAACATTCCCTCAACTCCAGTGTGGGGAGCCAATCACACTGCCTCAATGCGCTAAGTGCACCCAATGTATCCTAGGACAAAAATGCCTTTGCAACCACCACTGTTTGGCCAGAACATTTTTAATGTTTAAATCCCATTACTTTAGATGATGGTTGTAAACCAAGAAGGCTTCACAGTTTTGGCAATCAATCCTCATGTGCTGCGTAATTTTCAAAGAAGAAATTTACACACACACAAACACACACACAGAAGACACAGATGCTATTTGTGATGAACACAATTCATTTCCGTGTTACTGAATGCTTGCTGCATTTTCTTAATTGGTATCATCTTTCCAAATGGGCACCTTAGCGGTTGCTTGAAAACCATAACTTTCACCAAAAAAGTGGCTCTGAAGTCAGCTGATTTTGGTCACGGGTTGATAAGAGTCACTATATTTGGAAAAATCTTGCCCTGTGCCATCTGTCCCACCCCTGTGAGAACAGAGAGATTCAGATATAAAATGCATGCAGGACCCCTTCTCTATGATCTGTAGCTGTGGCTATTTTTTATTTTTGACAGGCAGAGTGGACAGTGAGAGAGAGAGACAGAGAGAAAGGTCTTCCTTTGCCATTGGTTCACCCTCCAATGGCCGCCGTGGCTGGCACACCGCGGCCAGTGTACCACGCTGATCCGATGGCAGGAGCCAGGTACTTCTCCTGGTCTCCCATGGGGTGCAGGGCCCAAGCACCTGGACCATCCTCCACTGCACTCCCTGGCCACAGCAGAAAGCTGGCCTGGAAGAGGGGCAACCGGGACAGAATCCGGCACCCCGACCGGGACTAGAACCCAGTGTGCCGGCGCTGCAAGGCGGAGGATTAGCCTAGTGAGCCGCGGCGCCGGCCAGCTGTGGCTATTTTAATGCCACTCTGACTTAGCCGTGTAGCCTCAGGTAACTTTCAGGACAACCGAGAGGACCAGGGAGGAAAGAGCTCTCCTAGGGTGGTGTAATGAGGGGCCTCATGAAGGAGCACCAGGATGGCCACTACAGCACCAGACGCAAAGCCAACACCTGCGGAACACCGGATGAGACGGACTCAGAAGCAACATAGCTGCCTAAGCTGACATGGCAAAGAGAAGATAACTCCTCTGGCTGCCTATCATTCCAACCTGGTCTCGTTGCTTTACACACACTTAACCTCACCTCTACCTTTGCATGCTCTGCACTTTTCAAAGTCATCTTTGACCTGAGAGTGCCCGAGGGTACCTCGGTTCTGCAGGAGTTAGAGGGCTCAACGCAAGGTTATTACCAAATGAGAGAGATGAAAGTGCAGAAGCTGACCTTTTCCTCCGAAATGTCAGGATTCCAGCCTGGGTATCCTGAACATTAGGATGCTTGCGCTGCTTTGCTGTCAGATGCATACTCAATCAGCATCATGTGTGTCAGAAAGACGAAAGGTGCAAGCTAACCCCCAGATCGCAGGGCCCTTGGGCAGTGACCTCCTTCTTTCCTTTGGGGAATGACATCAACAGTGCCCAGAATGAGCCATTCCCCTTGAGAGTCCTTTTATTCCTTTTGTAATATTTGCCTCCACCCATAAACTCTTGGAAGAAGAGTCCCCAAGCAGCTCACCTTTGCTCTGACCCAATTGTTAAGGACGGTAGTTCTTTTCACTGACTCCAGAGACACCTGCCATTGCTGGGATGCCATGCACATCACACACACACACACACACACACACACACAATGGCTGCATTCACACAAACGAGTGGTAAGCAAGCCCTCTCACAGCTTCGTCCTTTAGTGGAACGGAGATCAAAGGAACGGCCAACTTCTCCCTTCCCAGGGAGGATAACGCAGTCACTTTCTGGGAAAGGAATCGGGGTCAGGATGCTATCATTCATTTTCTTGGGATGAGTGTCAGCTTTGGGTCTGGTTCTGGCTGTGTCTCCCTGGGGTGCCTAGGCAGGGCTGTGCTTCGTGGCATCTCTTTTCACGGAGCCCATCAGAACCTGCACTGCAGGGATCAAGTGAGACTTCAGAAAGGGTTTTTACTTTTGGTGCTGCTTGTTTTCATTCTGAACCCATTCGCCGGCAGAAATAGTTACTCCCTGCAAGTGCATCTGAAATCTCACTGCACGGTGCCTGGGAAAGAGCTGGGAGTGTGGGAAGATGTCACGACTCACTCTTACAGCCATCCTGGCTGCTGCAGCTACACTGACACTGTTTCTATCAGCTGGCACCTGGGCTCTCAGACCACAGAGGCTGCGTTTCAACAGTGTGTACACCAGCAGTGTGTTCTCTCGGACATTCAAATTCACTTACTAGGAGAAGACCATTTGGCAAGGTGAAGACGTGACCACAGACAATGCAACTTCTCCCCAAACCAAAACGAGACCCCAGCCCAGTACATCCACAGGCCAGGCTTTAAAATGCCTTTTCCCGATGTACGGCTCTTGCCTTAACACTGCGAATCCCACGAATTTACACGAGGACAAGTTAGCTCGAAGGACCCCAGGCCGGGCAGTGCAGAGGGGAAAGGCGCTACTTACACCAAACATTTGTCGGAGGTCTGGATCCCGGAAGCGGAAGGGGATGTTAGAGACATGCAGCCGCTTGGGCTGGGACTTGTTTTCCGTGTTTTCTGAAGGCTGGGTCTGGGGCTGGCCGTCCGTCGGTGCTGCGTCATCTGTCTGCTAAAAGAACAAGAGGAAAGCAAAGTGGCTCTGAGTAGACCCGAACACTCGGCTTCAAGGGCAGGAAAATTCCGGAACAAAGGCAGGAGGCACGAGAAGGAACTGTCGAGTCACTTGGTCATTCATTCATTCATTCCACAAGGTTATTTTTTTTTTCAACTTTTATTTAATAAATTTCCAAAGTACAACTTTTGAATTATAGTTGCTTTCCCTCTATAACCTCCCTCCCACCTGCAACCATCCCATCTCCTACTCCCTCTCCCATCCCATTCTTCATCATGATTCATTTTCAATTATCTTTATATACAGAAGATCAGCTTAGTATATATTGAGTAAAGATCTTGGTACCTCTCACAAAACTGGGGTTCAGCACTGAGCACTAGCTGACAAAAATCCCTTTCCTCATGGAGCAAGACTGTCACAAGGAAAGGCATAGTTTGTTTTGGTTTTTTGTTTTGTTTTTTCTTAATTTTTGACAGGCAGAGTGGACAGTGAGAGAGAGAGAGACAGAGAGAAAGGTCTTCCTTTTTGCCGCTGGTTCACCCTCCAATGGCTGCCGCCAGGTGCTTCTCCTGGTCTCCCATGGGGTACAGGGCCCAAGCACTTGGGCCATCCTCCACTGCACTCCCGGGCCACAGCAGAGAGCTGGCCTGGAAGAGGGGCAACCGGGACAGAATCCGGCGCCCCGACCGGGACTAGAACCCGGTGTGCTGGCACCGCAAGGCGGAGGATTAGCCTGTTGAGCCACGGCGCCAGTGGAAAGGCATAGTTTTGAGCCCAGCAATAAACAAGGAATATAATTGAAAGAAAACGATGGAGAGAATAAATCCAGGCCAGAGAGCCTGGAGGTCCTGGGGCTGTGGCGTGCCAACCACACCAGGAAGAGGGCAAGCATCCTTAAAGGTAACACAGGGCATGTTCCTCAGCTGATGGGAATCGTAGGAGATGCCCACATAATTTTTGAGGCTGCACAGAACAAGTATTTTACAATGCGGTAAGAAATGAGAAGGCTTTTTGGCTCTCGTTAGTCCAAGTAATTAGCTAAGCGCTATTTTTGTTTTTATGGTTTTCACTTTTCGTTTCTTAATTGTCCAGAGCTGTTATGTTCGTGACACTTGACCACACCTGGCTGTTTGCATTTAAACGACTTAAAATTAAATCAAATACAAAGTTTGGCTTCCATTTGGTGCATTTTGAGTTTGTAGTTAGTTCATCATCACAAAAAATTCCACTGGGCTCTTGGCATAGACAACGTAACATCATTAGCCTAACTCATTCCTCTCCCCAGCATCCCGCCCGCTCAAGATACACACAAGCAGTCCAGACACTGTGATAGTAGACTGACTTCCAGAAACACTCGGGCTGCAGGAGAAAAGTTACCGCAACATCCCGCGTCACCATGGCCATTGCTTTTCAGATGCTCTTTTCAAATACTTTCTCTGCAATTAGCATATGCTGCCTCTAGGTGGCGATAGATGCGTCCAGTTCACAATCCCGCTTCTTCGAAACTATGACGGAGATCCCGTGTCCAAGCCCGTTCAAGTCAAGAGCAAGGGCTGCCCCTCACCTACTTATAGACAAATTTTGTCTATATTGTGCACAGACAACCTACTGTCCATATATGTGTAGAGGCCAACTTAGAAATAAATACGTGACTGGAGCCAAACTATCCATGCAAGCAGCCAGATGTCAATCCATTAAGACGAGCAGGAGATGATCTCAAAGGTGGGATATCAAATACTCCAGTAACATGTGCTTCACTGGCACCTTGCTCCTCAACCCTGGTCTCTACTACATGGTGTCGTTGGAATGCTCCTTCCTAACACATCTGTGTTGCACTCGGAAGGCCAGACTTCCTGGTGGCTGCTAGCCTGGCCTTCCAAGCTCATCTGCTATCCAAAGCCCTGCGAGATGACTTTGTCAACTTTCAAGACCACGTCATGATGACAACCACAATGACGTACTGGGTCACGTTGTCTGTGCCGTTGCACTGAACGGGAAGGAAGATGGCGATAGCTCTATTCACTGGAAGATGAGAAACACCTTGTAAGGTTTTATGAAACTGAATGCAATAATGTGCACCACACTGGCGGAGTTCTTGGCACGTAGTATATGTTCAATGAACACAAAGTAATGGATTTTTCAGAGTGATTATCAGTTTCTTTAAAATATTCAATTAAGAGTGAACTGATTTGGGGAAGCATAAAGGAAGGTCCTATTTATTTACTAAGCACATCCCTACTGAGCACCTACTGTGTGCTCGACTCAGAAGTCACATGCGGCTCCCAGTTTAGTGGACCAGAAAGTAGAAGAAGAAGAGAACGGTAATACAGAGTGTCACACACTGCAATGAGACAGTCGAGACACACAGCCCAGCTGGAAGTTCAGCTGGGCTTGGCAGGTCTGCAGTCACCTTCTACGTGGGAGAGGTCACAGGACAGAGCTGACGGCACGGTGTCTGCCAAGACACGGTACAGCAGGTGCAACATGCAGGATGTGCAACGGTGCTCTGGATTCAGGGTGGTACGTCTGGGCTGTAGCGCCCCTCAGTGGTGGGTGGTGGATAGCACGTACAAAGGAAGAATCAGAGAGCACATGACCAGACCCAGGGCCTGGGTGGCTAAGAGCCCTGTGCACAAAGCTATAGGCTCCACCTCACCCTAAAAACTAGGAGGGGCCACTTAAGGCTCCCAGCTGGTGCGAGCAGCACATGGCGTCAGCGCTCCGAAGTCTGTTCAACAGGGGCTGGCTTGCTAACCGAATCAATGAATCATCAGTGCATGGATAAACAAACCAAGACATCAACAATCAACTTTGCTGTCTTCATGGGATACCCCAAGAACAATATGATAACACGCGACCCACACAGAGCAGGATCTACGCTTTCCCTACTGGTAATGTCCATCTGGTTCCATGTCTACCACGGAGCGATGAACTTGAATGACCAGACCACCACTTTTGATGGGGATTGGGGTTTTACTACGGTGCCACAAGCCTCTAGGTTTGTAGAAGCAGCAGCTAAGAAACCCACTTCTGGCACATTTTTCCATCCTGTTAGAAGTTGCGGCTGCAATACAGAATCAAAACGAGCTCCCTCCCACCCCCAAGAAGGAGACTTAGACTCGGATTTGTGCACAACTGTTGGATGTTTCAGTTTAATAAACCTAATTAGGAATTACAGAGATTATGATTAAACATATTAAATGATTAATAGCATTACGCCGCTCATGTGAAAATTAAAATTAATCATCTCTAGTCAAACAGGACTTTGGAGAAATCTCTGTGTTGTTTCTTTTGATAAAAACATACAACGCTCAATTAATCATTTTGTAGTGTGTGTGTATATACAATGCCTGTAAATTGTTATGTAGGAATACCTGTGTGTTAAAAATAATTTTTAAGGAAACACATCAAAAACGTGAACATAAAAGCATTTCTGTCGACTGTGGGTGTGAGGAAAGGGAAGGAGTATTCAGATGCACAGGTTGAGAGGAGATCTCTGTCAAACTGAGCACGCCTGTTTGCATGCTGACGTGGCCTACAGAACCAGGGTTTCTGGACCGCACAGCCCCGCGTGTGAGCCTGTCTCCAGATCTGCTCATGTCAGGCAGGTAACTCTCCCTGTCTGAGCCTCGGCTTCCCTTCTGTAAAAGGCCGGTCATGGACTAGACGGTGACCTCGAGATGGCAGTGAGAACCAAACGCACCAGGAGGGGGAGGAAGCAGTCACTGCGGGGCCTGGTTCTCACCGACTCTCCCAGGCCAGCAAGCTCGGGCTCCTCCCCGCTGTCTGGGAACTCTCGTGGCAAATGCACTCAGACCACGACTGCATTTTGTGCCTCCGGATTAGCATCCTGACACTAACCCGCGGGCTGATGGCAACGGAACTGTCCTCTCTCAAAATCAAGGTGCAGGTGGGGCCACACTCCCTCGGGGGAGACACGGCCCGGCCTCTCTCAGCTTCTGGTGGCTCCGGGTGTTCCAGGGCGTGGGGCTGTGCTGCTCCCTCCTGCCTCTGCCTCCATCTCTGAGCGGCCTGTTCTCTCTGTGTCTCTGACCCCGATCTCCTTCTGCCTCCTTCCTGATAGGGACTGCACCTGCTGGACGTAGTAGAACCAGTCCCCATTCCATGGCGATCTTGTCCTGAGACCCTCATGACCGCTGTCAAGATGTCGTCATTCCTAAGTGAGGTCACATCCATTCAGTTCGTGGAGCTTGGCTTACGGATGTATTGTTGGAAGTCACTTCTCAATCCACTTCAGTCCCCCAGAACACAAACAATTCCAGAGTGCACACAGCAAGAGGGGCTGTGGGCAAGGAACTGACGCATCGTCTTCCGCTGCAGGCAGCATGAAGCTCTCAATGGGAGCTGGCCTCAGACCAGGGCCCTTCCAGGGCCACCTCAGGCTCACCTCATGTGTCAGCAGGGGCCATCTTTTTAAGATTTATTTACTCATTTGAAAGTCAGAGTTACCCAGTGAGAGAAGGAGAGGCAGAGAGAGAGAGAGAGAGAGAGAGAGAGTGAGTCAGTCTTCCATCCACTGGTTCACTCCTCAATTGGCCGCAAAGGCCGGAGCTACACCGAAACCGAGCCAAGAGCCACCTCCAGGTCTCCCACATGGGTGCAGGGGCCCAAGGACTTGGGCCATCTTCTACTGCTTTCCCAGGCCACAGCAGAGAGCTGGATCGGAAGGGGAGCAGCCAGGACCCGAACCTGCACCCATATGGGATGCTGAAACTGTAGGCAGCGGCTTAACCCGCTATGCCACAGCACCGGCCCCAGCAGGGTTCATCTTAACCAGGCCCCAAACTCAGAAGCTACTCCCATCTTCCCTTGGTGATTGGCCTAGGCTCCTAACCTGCTTCTCTGTCCTTGGGCCCGGATGCGGCGATGCCCAAGAGGCTCCTGGAAGCTTACGGCAAAGGCCCACAGTGAAATTTCTAAGGAGGAAGAAAACCACCGTAAAGCAACCGTGAAACTTGGAAGAAAACTAAACATCTAGAATGCATCTTCCTGAAGGGCAATGATACCCAAGGCTGGTGCTGTGCAGGCTCCCTGGGAATCAAATGCTAAAGAACTCCTGAATTGTCAGAGTTGTTTTTTTATGATATGTTTGCTTTATAACGAGATCGATCTGAACTGGAAGTGCACCTGTCACCATGCGTGGCAGATGAGAAGACGGAACGCAGCTACCCAGCAGAGTCAGGCTGGTCCACTCACTCGGAGTGGAGGACGGGGAGAATGCTCAATCGAGAACGGAGGGTCTGAGTTGCAGTGTACAGAGGCTGGGGGGGTGGGTGGTGGTGGGGTCCTCTCTCTCTGAGCCTGCAGTCTGGGCCTTCATCCGGGTCCGTGAGGTTCTGTGTGTTCCGGCCAGAGCGTCTCCTTCCTTGCTGTCTGCAGCTCTCCCTTCCTGTTCACAAGCCTCTTTCTCTTCCTAAGACACACTCAGCAGGCTTCCCCCTCAGCCTCCTCACTTGCTGTTCCCTAGGGCTGGAAGGCTGTTGCTTTGGATGCCCGCACGGCTTGCCCTCTTGCCAATACGGTCTCTGTCCAGACCTCAGCCTGGCGGGGAAACCTTTCCTGGCCCCAGAATCTCAAGCAGCTCTGCATCGGCCTGCTCACTGCTTCACGGCACTCATCCCTTCTTCACTGATGCTACCATAACCCTCGTATCCACAGCTGATGTCTGTCACAAGCCCTGCTGGACGCCTGCAACAGCAGATTGTACCAATCCACAAACGCAAGGCCTTTTCCATTGTGAACAAGCACAGTGTGTGTAACGGTCATCATGGATCTCCGTACTTGCTTCTTTACCATTTCGTGGGCAGAAGATTCTTTGTTGTTGCAGATCTCCGCAACCTTAGCATGCCATCTTTACTTTCCTTGCCTACTTGAAAACTTCCACCTCTTCAGTTCAGAGAAGCACCCTGTAGTTTCTCTTGGGCATACCCAACATGCCGGCATCCTACTCCTTCATTCAAGCCCATGATTAAGTCAAACTGTTGAAGACGAGACCTGCGGTACGTGACAGTTGATCTGGTAACTGAGAGGGCTACTCAAAGACTACCAGGTGCATAGCGCATATGCTAGTTAACGTCTCAGGCAGGATGAAGTGGATGGCAAAACATCCCATCATGCTGCTCAGAATGACATACAAGTTAAAGACTAGGAATTAGTTCTAGGAGTCGCCATGTGTGTTTTCACACCCCAGTTGACCATGGTCATGCAAACTGAGGAGGGTGAGGCCACGACAAGGAGACACTCCTATGTCTGTCTCTTGGTCTGCACAGTGCTTGTCTCATTCGCCACAACGGACCTCCACAGGGGCAGGCTGGCTTTCCTGCCCACTGGTCTGCTTCCTTCCCCAGGACAGCAGCACCTCGGGGAGGTGTGTTGGCAATGTGCCAGGTTCCTTCCTGGGTGTGGGTGGGGCTGCCTCGTACACTACAGGATATTCGGCCTCCACCCCATAGCCTGCCCTTGAGTTGGGGGAACCAAAAATATCTTCTGGGATTCCAACGTCCCCTTGGGGAGGCAAGATCCCACCAAGTGAAAACTGCCAGTAAGTAGCTGTGGACCAGGTGGGAAGTTCTCAGTGTCCGTGGCCTTGCCATGAGAGTGATACAGCAACATCAATGCCATCTTTCTAGGTGTTAGTGTGCATCTCCATAAAATGACCAGTGTGCAGCTGTCTCGGACCCTTTCAAGTGGGAAAGTGACCTCAATGCCTCTGTAAACGTGTGAGTCCCATGCACCAACAGGGAGCACTGCGGTTATCATCATTACTATCAACAACCATCGGCAGTTCCTCTTCATCTCCTGGGTCCAGGCGGGCACGACTCCCACTGCCCAGTAAAGGCTGCAGAGCCCTGTGTGCCCAGGAAGCTCACTCGCCTCGAGCTCTCCGAACAAGCTCGCCAGGAGCACAGCGCCAGCTTCTACCTTGCCCTGGGTGAAGGCCCCGTTAGGAGGCGGGATGTGTGCCACGGCATTTTTCTTAATAAACAAACTCCCCAGGTATCGGTGCAGGTTATAAATGTTAAGAAAACTCCACCGGCACTTTAATCTCCTAAAGATCACTTAGTGCTTCCACAAAGACCTTAATAAAGAACCACAGGGCTCCCTCCGCTATAATCGTTCCTAATTCGATGAATAGCTCTGAGCAACCCAAGGCTAATCCTGGTGAAATTGGATTTTGATATCGACCAATCCAGGGACGCCTGTTTGCGAGACAGAATACGCACAGTCAGGTGGAAAAACGCACCTTTCTGATTCTGCTCCCCACCCCACCCAGAGCCTCCATAGCTACTGCCAACTCCGCCTGCACAGCCTCTGCTGCCCACAGCCAGGTAAGTGGGAGTGGAAGCGTAGGTAAGGCATGTTGATGCGTGGGAAAAACTCCCAGCCCATGACTGAATAGTCAGCTGCTTAAGGCCTTCTGAGTGTGAGCTCCCTCAGCTGCAGAGCTAGGATTAGAGATTCCACCCCAGGGTTGTCTGCAGTTGCTGCAGTGGGAGAGGCAAAGGTGGGAGGCGCAGACGTGGTGGGAACACCACGCAGCCGTTGGCAAGAATCAGAATCAGAGGGAGAGGAGAGATTTCAACATACAGTGCTGAGGGCAGGGAGGGAACAGTGATTAGAAATAAAACAAGAAATGATACAAATTTTTAAGAGAGAGAGAGAGATGACGAATGTGAGACAGAATGCCCATCCATGGGTTCATTTCCCAAATGCCCTCCATGGCCAGGGCTGCTGAGCTGAGCCAAAGCCAGCCAGGCGCCAGGAATGCGATCCTCATCTCCCAGATGAGCAGCCGGCAATCAGTCACTGGAACCACAGCCGGTGCCTCAAGGTGTGCATCAGCAGAAAACTGGAATCGGGAATGGAGCTGGAACTCAACCCAGGTACTCGGACGTGAGACACGGACATCCCAACTGACCTCTTAGTCCCTAAGCCAAAGTAAGCCAAAGGCCTGCCCCCAGGAATCATGTTTGATGGAAATGAAAAGCACACGTACTAGAAATCAGCACTAGACAGAGCTCAAGAATACTGACCAAGTAAGCAGTAAAAGGCAGCCCTGCCCAATAAAATAAAGCGTAACTAATATAGATAATTTTAGAATTCCCAGAGGACTCATTGCAAAAGGAGAAAGAGGTATTAAGACATTTGAAAAATATACGTATTTTAACCTATTTTATAAAAATAATTATTCCAGAATGTCCTCACTGTAATAGATAATTTACATTCTTTTTTTTTTCTTGGTACTCATTCTTCAAAATGTTGCTTTACACCTAGAGCTCATCACCTCCATATGGGCACTGAATTTTCAGGGGAAACATTGATCTACGTTAAGTTTTGAAAAAATGACAGCTGAAGACTCAAGAAAACCACAAAGGTTTCCAATAACCGAATCAAGTAACAGTGCTTACGTTTCAAGCTGAACCCAACTGAAAATGCAGTTCCTCAGCCTCTGGCCCCACTGCACGTGCCGAGTGGTGTGCGTGCCGCACGGTGGGAAAAATAAGACCCCTACAGACGTCTGTGTCATAATCCCAGGAAGGTGTGAGGAGGTCACTTCCCAGGACCAAGAGGTAATAAGATTGCAGAGAGAATTAAGGCTGATAATCACCAGACTGTAAAACAGATTATCCTGGATTAACCAGTGTGGGCCCAACATTATCACCGGTAGAAGGCAGAACTTGCAGGCAGAACAGCTCACAGCGGGAATGCTACCGTGTAAGACTCCGCCACCTTTCTGGTTTGAAGACCCAGGAAGGGGTCATGAGCCCAACGATGGAAGAAGGAAAAGGCCAGGAGATGGAGCCCAACGAGAGCCTTCAGAAACAAACAAATCGTGCAGGCTATGATAGCCATTCCACCTGACAGCTTGAATGACAGCATAACACAGTCATGTTATCAAAGGCACTAGGTGTGCGCTACTGCGATGCAGCAGTCAGAAAACCATCACGTTCCCTGACAGGGAGCCCAGGCACAGCACTTTTCCCTCACTGCACAAAGTTCTGTTCCTCAAAGCTTCTGAGCCCTAGAGGGTCGGGTGGAGCAGAGTGGAGGGAGGATGGATTTAACAGGGAGGAAAGAAGACGGAGCTGGAGAGCAAGAGCCTTCCCTGGGGCCGCCGCCTGCAGTGCTGGCATCCCATATGGGTGCGGGTTCGAGTCCCAGCTGCTCCATTTCCCATCCAGCTCTCTGCTGTGTCCTGGGAAAGCAGCAGAAGATGGCCCAAGGCCTTGGGCCCCTGCACCCATGCGGGAGACCTGGAAGAAGCTCCTGGCTTCAGATCAGTGCAGCTCCGGCCATACGAGCCAACTAGGGAGTGAACCAGCAGATGGAAGACCTCTCTTTCTGGGTAACTCTGATTTCAAATAAATAAATAAATAAATCTTTAAAAAAAAAAGAGCCTTCCCTAAAGCAATGATGCTGTCATTGTGCTCTGAAATGAGCAGTGTGATGAAGTCGACTCTCAAGCAAGTTTCAAATAAGGTTTATAAAAAGCTTTGTTTTCATCTGCTCAGGAGGGAGGGAGGGAAAAGAAGAGTGGGAGGGATGGGGGGAGGAGAGAGAGAGGAAAGGGATAGAAAAATAATAGGAAGAGGGGAAGAAGAACAGAGAGAGAATATGAACATGTTACACCTGCTGGTTCACTCCCCAGTTGTCTGCAACAGCCAGGGCCAGGAACTCTTCCAGGTGTGCCTTGTGGGTAGCAGCGGCCCAAGCCCTTGAGCCATCATCTGCTATTCCCAGGGCGCACATTAACACAAAGCTGGATCTGAGGTGGAGGTGCTAGGACTCGACTCAGGCACTCCAACAGGGGGCACAGGCATCATAAGTGGCCGCTTAACCTGCCGTGCCTTGATGCCTGTCCCTCAAATAAGGATTCTGAATGAAATTCTTGGCTCCTGCAGGAATTAAAGATGGTACCTAGAGCATCTACAGTGTCGGATGGTTCCACTCAGAGGGGCTTTCAACAGTGGTGCTGGGTACTGTCCTGATTCCTGCTGTTACTCGGTGGTCCGCCTCCCCCCACCCCCCACATCTCTGTGTTCATGTACACACCTAAGGTTTCAGGGAAGTTGTGGACCCATTCCCTGGGGGTGACACATGCTAAGCCTCTGAGTTTTGCAGGCGATTTTTCCAAGTCCACACAAGCCTGCTTCTGCCCTCGTTGTGAGTGGAGACCGGGGAGGGATTGCTGCACAGATGCTGAGCTCAGCCGTCCACTGACGGCTCAGAAGCAACGTGTGGGGCCTGCCGAGGGGTCTGCAAAGAGCACGCAAAGGAAAACCTCACGGAGGTCCCACCCTGAGCTGGCGTCTTGTTGCTGTCTCCCAACGTGGTCCACGGAGGTGCAGTGAGCAGCCGTGATCTGCTCACAGCCGCACAGCTGGGAGGTGGCCGTGTGGGACTCAATGCCCAACTCCCTTGACGCAGTGGCCTCTTAAGGGCAAGGCCAGGATGCTCTGCAGTCGAACGACAGCCCTGGAGGGCAACTGCCAAGCAGAGGAGGGTCACAGCAGCTCTGCGCTCAGAGCAGCGAGCTCACGGGGGAGGCCCCAGCACAGCCGCCCGGCCTGCCAGAAAGCACAGGAAACCAGACTGCTGCTGGAGCTTGCAGAGCCCTGAGCTGCCCTCCAGGGCCCCTCCCCCCCATCAACCACAGCTTCCTGATTTTGCTTTTGGAGGTTTGCTTATCTCCGTCTTTGGGAAATCTTAACACCCCAAAGTTAAACACAGCAGACAATGCATCTTCGTAACCCTCTACCATAGCGCACAGTAGGCAGTCAGCAAATCCACGCGGAAAACCTCAGCAGGCTAAGCCCTCTCCTTTCTCCATGAGCACCCCCAATTCTGCTATCCAGGTAAGGAACCCCAGTGCCCAACAGGAGACGAAGACAGCCTGGCTTCCCTAGCCATCATCCTATTGGATTTCGGCAACTCCCCTCTCCCCGGCACCAACTCTTCCCAGGGATAAATAAAAAGTGCTCTTCTGAGTAGCCAGCTGCTTCTCCCTCCCCCACCAATCAAGTTATTTCTCAGAGAGAAAAGCTTGTGAGTGTCTTCCAGGCATTATTTGATTAAGTTGACAATATTATGTGAGCGATGGTTGAGTACCCACTGCGATGTACTTTGGACCAAATTGATTTGTATAATGAACACTTGCTCTGTCTCTTCTTGCAGCCTGAATAGCGGTCTTGATTTAGCCAGTCATGCCGGGCACCGAGAGAATTTACAGGGTCCACGGTGCCTCTCTCTCTCTCTCTGCACAGCATAGCAGGGGCAGTGCATGGGCTGGCATAATTCAATACATTGTACTATAAGCTCAGAAAATAATATCACGGAGCTCTGCAATATACCTATGTGATTTGATTTGTAAACCTGATAAAAAAGCAATCGAGGAAAGTTCAGGGGGAAAATATATATGTTCTAAGCAAAAATGTAACCATATTGAATGTGTACAAAGAGCCACAGAATGGGGTGGGGGAGAAAAATCAGGCGTACTCAATCAACTTCATGCCTTGCATTAGACAATGGTGCCCACTCTCCATTTAAAACGAAGCGAGATGCTGAAAAGTTACTTTCCATTAAAAAATCACCATCCTAGGAAGCCCAGGGAATGTGAATTAAAACCCACGTTTCAGGCTTTCTCACAATCCTCCTTCCAAACGGGGGCCCCTGCCGACTTTGCCCAGCTTCCTGGCTTTTTTCATTTCAAGTCCGGAGGCAAACAAATAAGTTAATCACATAGCTTTGGATGTAGTTAATGCCTCATTCGCAGCTCGGCGGGGCTGATTCCACAGACAGGTGACACAGATTTAAGAAATACATCGCATTTCCCTCAATGCAAATACACTCCATGTTCTGCTCAATGATGAAGTCTCAGAAAGGGGAAGGCTGCAGGACACAGAAGGACCAACTGCAGATTCCTCAGCTGGTTCTGATTCTTGAGAAATATGGGACGAGCACGCACCCGGCCAAAAGTGCAGGGGCCATGCAGGTGTCTCTGCTAGTCGGCTCCAGCTGCTCCAGCAAAGCACCAAGGGGGGGGGGGGGGCTTACCAACAGCTACTTCTCAATGTACTAGAGCCTGGGGGTCCTGATCAAGAAGCCGATCAGCTGGGGTCTCAGGAGGCTCTTTCTGGGCTGCATATGACTGCTTTCCTGCTGTGTCCTCCCAAGTCAGCCAGAAATGAACTCTAGTCTCTCCCCCTTCTTACAAGGATGCCAATCCCCTCCTGGGAACTGCACCAAGCCTCACCCCTGCCCCGAGTCCCCTTCTCCAGATGCCATCATGTGGTGGTGGTGGTGGTGGTGGTGGGGTGTTGGGGTTCCACATGTATTTGGGGTATAATGTAGCCCACAGTAGTGCCGCTGAAGCAGACAGCACAGACACCTGGGAGTATTAGGATGGATGTTTGTCCTGGAAGGGAACAGGGGGCTCAAAAGCGGGTGCTATGGGCAGGGTGCATTTGGCAAGGCACTTAGGCTGCTTCTTGGGATATCCGCGTTCCAGATCTGAGGCCCTGGGTTCAAGTCCTGGTTCCATTTCTGATTTCAGCTTCTCGGTAACGTGCACCCTGGGAGGTAGTGATGGTGCAAGTACTTGGGTCCTTGCCACCCACAAGGGAGATGCAGATGGAGGTCTGGGCTCCTGGCTTCTGCTCCTGCCTACCTCTGGATGCTGCAGGCATTTGGGGAATGAACCAGTGCATGGAAGATTGATTTTGGTCTCTCTCTCTCTCACACAACACACTCACACTTACACACAAACACACACATATTTTCTCTCTCTCTCCATTTCCCCCTTTGAAATAAATATAAGTTTTAAAACAGCTGTTCATTTATCCAATCACCCCAATATATTTATTATACACCTATTGAATTTGATACTTCAAAAAGTTCTTAGAAAAATGGAATTCAGTTTACTTAGGTGTCAAAGCTTTTCAAAACCTATGCAGAGTTTTTGAGTGACAGGCATTTTCCATGATCTTGTTGAAGAACCCCGCATGCATGAATTTCAAATGTTTTGCACCAATATAAGTTGATCTTTTAATTCCATTTTCCACAATTTTTTTCAAGCACCTTCATGTATCAGGCAGATAATCCTGGGGACAGATACCTGCTTAGCAGAGGTCAGAATGACAAAACTACAGAAAGTACTCTTTCTCTAATTGTCCATGTTCCAAAGCTTTGACTTTTGGCTTTAGGAAAAAGAACTTTTTAAAATGTAGTAATGATAATAATTAACTATAAATGTTTACAGGCACTGGAACCAAACTATCTGGCTTTGATTCTCAGCTCCACTACTTCCTTGCTGTGTGACCTTGGGCAAGTTCATTAACTCCTCTGGATGACGCTTACTTGAGTTAGACAACAGGAACACCACCTGCACCTACTCCAAGTGAGTCATTACCCATGAGCACTCAGGGTGGCTTCCAGCCCACAGTGCCTGGCATTTAGAACCAAGCCTGACTCCCGGCTGCTGTTTACCAGTCCCTGGCTGAACGGCCACCGCTCTGCTAAGCTCTGTCACACAGTGCATTTCAGGACAGCACCCGATGAGCCGGAGAGGAAGAGTCTATGACTGCGTCCAGTTACGACAAAGGCACTGAAGTGGAGAGAGGCTGATGGAACCCCAGGCCACACAGGAGGCAGTGGGCGGAGTGGCCGGGAGCCTGGGTAAGCCCCTGGGTGGAGACCCTCAGTGACATCGAAGGAACACGCAGCACCTTCCTAATCTCTGGCTTAGACAAACTCAGCCCACATCATTTTAAGGCTTCCAGAGTCAACGACACCCAAACTCTCGCCCACTAGACGAGCAGGGGGCAGAGGGCATCCCCAGCCTCTGTGCGCCAACCTCTGTTGGGATCTGCAGGATCAGGGGCACGAAGCCCACCTGTGGGACCGACCTACTCTCTCAGGGTTGGGGCCCAGGAGAAGGGGCCAAGGACATCCAGCGGGACAGGAGGCTTCCCAGTAGTGGGCAGTACACCTGTGGTTTCTCTCTCATTCTCCTGGGGCTCAGTGCCGCTGGTGGCTTGCACGAGTGTGGTGGGGCCCGTGACGCTGGCATGCCTGGGTTACTTGGGCAGTGATCAGCCTCTGCTGTTGCCTCAAGTCCTAAGGCTTCGACGCAGCCGCCCAAGCAAGCTGAGTGTCCGCTCAGTGTCCACTTAGAATCCCTGTCCTCGCCCCTAACTTCCGGTTCTCTCAGAGCACAGACGGCAGGTGCCCTGACGCATCCTCCCCAACAGTTATTCTCCATCCTGTTGCTCTGGGTAACGCCGGCAACCCCCACTTTGCCAATCCTCAGGCGAGAAGCGGGTGTCAGCGACACCCATGCACTACTTTCAGAGCTGCATCCAGTTCTCCCAAGAACCCTGGCGCTGTCTTTCGCTTTGACAACCTTTTGTTCTGGAGCTCAGAGAGCTTTCAGCCTGAGGGAGGAGGCAGCCTCTCCTCTTGGGCGGGGGGCCTCCAACACCCCCCCCCCCCGGAGAGGCTCCCTTGCCGCTTTCTTCCCCCCACCCCGTCTTCACGTCCTAGTTTTCTTTCATCCCCTGTCCCGCTCAGAAATCAAAGCCAACCTCAACATCGACTTAAAAAGAAAAGCATTTGAAAGTTTGGACAGAGCCTTCAGTTCCACCTAGCTCGGATGCTTTTTCTTATAACTTATTATGCAAGATTTAAATGCACCAAATGGCAATTCTAAACACTATGTTCATCTTCCAGGCCCCAGAAAACTGTTGAATGCACAATCCAGTTGCAGAAAACGGGTGGGCAATTGAAGATGGAACCGATCTCAGAAAACACCTGGACTTCCCTTACTGATGACTTCTCTCGTGGTGTGACTATACCAACAAAGACACAAGGGTTCCGCAGGGTTTGTTCCAGGACTAACAGGGTTTCTCTAGTGTACACCAAGACGTGTAGATGTCCTTCTCCATGAACACAGACACGGCTATTCACATGAATTTGGCAAAGAAACGTCACTGCTGAAAACTGACACGATTCCGCTTGTTTCTGAGCCCCAAATCCTGTTTGTCAGTAGGCTACTTTCTCCTGCTTGTTGAAGGAGGAGGGTGGGAAGTCTATGTTGGGAAATGGAAATACTAAGAAACCCACTCTGAAAACAGAAATCCCTGCATCTCCTTTCTGGTTTGATCTTTAGCTAGACAGGGCAGCAAAGTCTTCCTTAAAGAGTCACAAAGTCAGTAGTGGGGATTTGCGGGCCCTGATGCTTCTGACGGGTGATTAAGGGCAGCCACATGGGCTGGTGCTGTGGTGTAGTGGGCTAAGCCTCCGCCCACGGCCCCAGCATCCCAAACGGGCACCAGTTCGTGTCCCGCCTGCTCCTCTTCCAATCCAGCTCTCTGCTATGGCCTGGGAAACAGCAGAAGATGGCCCAAGTGTTTGGGCCCCTGCACCAGCACGAGAGACCTGGAACAATGTTCTGGCTGCTGGCTTCACATTGGCCCAGTTCCAGCCATTGTGGCCACTTGGGGAGTGAACCAGCAGATGGAAGACCTCTCTTTCTGGCTCTCCTTCTGTCTCTATGTCTCAAACACATAAATCTTTAAAAAAGGAAACCACAGCTACTATGTAAACAGACAGACCTAGACTGCAGCTGTGTCCCAATAAAACTTTATTTATAAAAGCAGACAGTGGGCTGTTTCGCCTGTGGGCTTTTTCTTTGTACCTAAAGGAACAAATCATCTGTGTCTACAGCGTTCCATTCAGCTACCATTTGAAGACCTCCTGCTTCCATAAAGAACATTGCAAGGACTGAAAGATAAAGGAGGAAGAAGACGACATTCCGAGGTCTTGGGACACTCTCAGTTCTAGGAGGGAAAAAGCTGATAAACCCTCACACAGTGCAAGACAATGTGTGAGTTTTCTGATCGAAGGACCTCTGGATAAAAACTACAGTTGGATGGAAACGTCTTGGAGAAAGGATTATTCGGTAGCCATGTAATAGAAGAGTCCACAAGAAACCTTCCAATACGCCCATCACCTAACTCTTCAAAAGAAGAAGGTCACCTCCTACCACATTATGGAACTCAAGGCGCTCTGAGAAGACAGTGAGGCTAAGGTGACGTGCTTTGGTCAGCGGACATGAGGCTCTGTTTCCCCACTTTGGAGACAGGAATGACAACACCTGCCCCTCTTGAACCACAGATACACAAATGAGAAAACGCTCCCAAAAGCGCTCTGGCCATTTCAAGTTCTTGAACATCTGCAGTCCGTGTTTCCATTTTTCTAGGAAAGCCACATAAAGGCAAGACTTAGGGATGGACATTGAACCTAGTGGTTCAAGGGTCAGTCAGTACACTCCATCCCATATCCAAGTACCTGGGTTCAAGACCCACCTCTGGCTCTTGCTAATGCACGCCCTGGGAGGCTGGCGGTGACAGCGCAAGCAGCCGGGTTCCCGACACCCACATGGAAGTTCTGATCGAACTCCTGGCTCCCAAGTGCAGTCCAGCCCAATGTGAACCTTTCATCTGGGGAATGAACCAGAGGACGGGAGCACCTGTCTCTCTTCCTTTCAAATAAAAATCTTTTTAGAGCAAGATTCGATCACAACAGGATGACAATATGAAAATCCATGTGACAACTCTAAGATTTTTAGTTAACGGGGTCCTTCCATTTAGGAGACTTCAAGTCAAGCCCGATTTTTGTCGGCTTCCTCACTACGTCATGTTTGCGGGGTTATTTACTGCAACTTGCATCAGTACAGACACTGAGTTTGGTCTACCCTCAGTTCGGGGGTGGGGGGCAAGGATCTGGCCACCTTTACCAAGATGTGGTTCTGTGGCCTGAAATGCAGACAGGCTTGCCTTGCAGGTGAACACAGAGTTACAACCTCACCTCTAAGTCCCCTGTTGAACATGAAAACTTCTGGGCCCCACCCCAGAACTACATAATATTATGGACCCAAGCGGAAGCTTTTGAATAATCCTCATGGATAACTGGTGCTATAGCCACTTTGCTGTCACTGCCTTTTACCCGAGGGAGACAACAGTGTGAGTTCACGTGCCCGGCGCCTGGACTGAGAAACCAAGTGGGAGTGGGCCCTCTGGTTCCCAGCTATTTGACCTTGGACATGCCTTCCACCTCGCAGCTTGAAGATGCAGATTTGTGAATTCATTCATTCAAAGGATATCGACTGACTACCTCCAATGAGACTAAAAACAAAAGACAGGCAGGATTAAAAGCACAATGTATGCGGAGTGCTTAGCGTGGCGGCTAGTGCTGCGTGAGCACGCGGTATCCATTAGTCATGGACTCCATTCTCTACCCTCCAGACCCACCTTGAAGAGCACAGCCGTTGTGCGGAAGGCCAATCCCAGCCTGGCAAGGGCTCTTGTGTAGCAGGTTTTGCTCCAGCCTCTGGCCCTCCCTTCATTTGGGTAGAGGGGGTTTCTTTCCCCAGAACTAAAACCTCCACCCAAGAGAGAAAAAAAAGACTTGCATTTTTAAGCTGGTGGGAGTTGGGGGTGGAGGCAGGTGAGGTTTCAAACAGTTCCTGTGATTGAAGGCAGGCAAGACTGCCTAATGGACCTCCGAGGTGCTTGGTTTCCAGGAGGAGTGCGCGGAGGGAGAGGGGGCAGGGAGAGATGTATAATGTATATATCATAAAACAATCACAAAGCTGAGTTCCTTGGCAGATGGGACATTCTGACGGCGAGGCTCACTGCTGACTCTGATGATGGGATGCTTTCGATCTCTTATATTGAATTTGAGATTACAAGCCTACTTTTCCATTCAGTCCTGCCCTGCAGCTCTCCCAGACATTTTGTTATCTTTGCCTAAACCTTCCAGGAAAGGCCTCTGAACTATTTCCCTGTGCCGGCTATAGGGAAATAGGATGACTGCAGACAGCAGCCCCTCTTCACTGAAGGGTAAACTAAAGCTGCGGAATATTTTGTCTCCATTTTTAAAGAGGAAGGAAGGATCTCTTCTAAGAGGAGCAGCAGCAGCGCTCACTTAGCATAGCTGCCTGCAAGCATGTGCTAGGAACAGGAAGCCCGTGGACATCTCTCAGACGCGCATCCTGCGCTGTGCCATTCTCAGAAACGCATTCCAAATGCGGTCTGCACAAGGCCTCTACGGGGGCAGTAATGCAGCCCGAGGCCGCTCACCCGGGCACTTCTGAGACCCGCAGAGTCCGGGATTCTAGTATTTTCAGTGCTGATGGTGGCTGATGAAGTCCTGGAACCTGCCCTCCTGGTTTGTGGGAGCCAATTGTTTAACTAGTCGGGAACTCTGCGTGCCTGTTGCTAAACACGGCCTGTAATAAAATTAAATTATGAAAATGCACCATGAATGTATAGAAAAAGTATTAGATTCAAAACTGATCACTTGCAAATTCTTTTACTGCGCTGTACTATCAGCTAGGCCTGGGCCCTTGAGGTTCCTACCTGCTGGTGGAAGGGGGTCAGGTGCGTGGACAGGGGACCTTGCATAAGTTCTCCTAACTCCACGCTCAGCGATGAAGCTGGCAGTTGGACGTGGTGGGAGAATTCACACCCTTGAAACTGGAAAATCCTTCTGAGCAGACACCTGACCCCTGTCGCTCCCCCTCTTCGTGGAGGAACGACACTAAGCCCTGCCTAGGCTTCACATCCGAGTCACGGCACCATTATGTCGCTCCCCGTCTTCGTGGGGGAACGACACAGGACCCTGCGCTGTTCTTTCGTCTGCTCGGCCCTCCCCGGGTTTGCTGCTGGTTCTTCCCGGGTTGGCTACTGTCCCTTCCACCTCCGTGGAAGGGCGGTTCCCCCTGGCCGCTTTCCCCACTTCCGCAGGGGAGCGGCACACCGCCGGCCGGCTCTCTCGGGGGCTGCACAGGTGTTCCCTTAGATGTTCCCCTTAGATGTTCCTGGTGCATGCCGTCTCTCTCCTCCTTTATAGTCCTCCTCTGCCAATCCCAACTCGGCTGCCCACACGCCGAGTACGCTGCTCTCCAATCAGGAGCAAGTCCTACAGTTTATTGGTTGAACTGGAGGCAGCTGTGTAGAAGCTGTTTTCTTCTCTCCCAGCGCCATATTGTGGGAGAGCAGATGCATAGAATAAGTCTTAATTCCAGTAACAGTCTAGTCCGAGCTGCTCCCCACAACCCCTGATTCCCCCACAACCAAATGCCCCAGGCTGGCTGTTACACAGCGACCAGCACACACCACACCATGCGTGTGTAACAGCTCTATCAGGAAATTCCAACACGGTGGCTACTGAGCCACAAGTGCTGAAAACACTGACGAAGGTTAAGAGAAAGTCGCTACAGCAGGCACATCCTGGTCCTCTTACCGCTGGCTTTTGTAATTCTCCTGGGCAATAAGGCAGTGCCACGTATGTAGGCCTCAACTCCAGCAAGGGAAACACCTGGACCTCAGACCCAGCCCCATGTGACATCAGTTCCATCATGTACAAAGTGGGCTTTCAATACGTGGTCGATTCACAGGAAAAAAAAAGATAAAATTTTGAAGGCCAAATCAACAGAATCAAGGAGCTGGCATTTTTGGCACAATGAAGTAAAGCGCTACTTGTGAGATGGGCATCCCTATTAGAGTGAGTTCAAGTCCTGGTCGTTCTGCTTCCAATCCAGCCCCCTGCTAACGTACCTGCAAAGGCAGAGAAGACGGCCCAAGTGTTTGGGCCCCTGCCACACATGCAGGACACCAGGAGGGAATTACTGGCTCCTGGCTGTGGGCTGAACCAGCCCTGGCCACTGCAGCCATTTGGAGACTGAACCAGCAGAGGTAAGACCGATCTCTTTCTCTCTCCCCCTCCTTCCTCCCTCCATCTCTGTTAGCCTTCCTTTTAAATAAATAAATAAAAAAATCTTTTGAAAAAATGAATGTTGCATCAAGTCTGGTGCCTAATAATTGCTCAATAATCGACATAACTGACAGGTGTTTGATGATGGTCATTATGATGACAATGACATTAACAGAGGCATCTGGGAGAAATCCTTTGAAATTATGGGAAGAGTTGATGGATGCTACATTGAATTTGTGACTTGAAAGAATTTTCCAGAAAATGACAACCACAACCTTAATTTCCCTTTCAACTCCTTCATTTAAACAATGACACTCAGACACTAATCACAGCACAACACAAAGTACATTGGTTCCATTGCTCATCCTCAGGATATTTCTTTTTTTTTTTTTTTTTGACAGGCAGAGTGGACAGTGAGAGAGAGAGAGACAGAGAGAAAGGTCTTCCTTTTGCCGTTGGTTCACCCTCCAATGGCCGCCGCGGCTGGTGCGCTGCGGCCGGCGCACCGCGCTGATCTGATGGCAGGAGCCAGGTGCTTCTCCTGGTCTCCCATGGGGTGCAGGGCCCAAGCACCTGGGCCATCCTCCACTGCACTCCCGGGCCACAGCAGAGGGCTGGCCTGGGAGAGGGGCAACCGGGACAGAATCCGGCACCCCAACCGGGGCTAGAACCCGGTGTGCCGGCGCCGCAAGGCGGAGGATTAGCCTAGTGAGCCGCGGCGCCGGCCTCATCCTCAGGATATTTCTAATTTGGTGCTAAAACAATGCACAATTTATAGATGAGGAACAGTGAGTTCAGGAAGGGGTCCACACAGGAGTGGGGGGAGGTCCTAGGACCAAGGTCTGGGGGCTCGAAGCCAGCGGCTTCCCCCTAATGTCACACAGCCTTCATGGCAATGAAAATCGTAACAGATAGTTGAAGCCAAAAACAACAACAGGTCCATGGTGAGGAAATTCAAGGTCAGAGTTTGATTTTGGATTTTTCATGAAAAACTCAAGAGTATTCCAGAGTTATCAAGAACACCAGGGAAGACAATAAGTTCTCTATCTTTATCTCAATGGTGTCTCCGTGTGAGAAAGAGGCTGAGTCACATGGCCAGTGTCTGGGTGAGCCATGCCCCTTCTAGTCCTCACAACCCCTGGTTTACCAGGAGGACGACATGGATGCAAATGTGGCAGAGACGGGCTACCAAACAAACAGCATCGGGCCAGCACCTGGAGGAGCAGGTTTCGATCCTGACCTGTGAAGATGACGTCAGGCAGGACTTGAACCTCTCAGAGGTGCATCAGCGGCAGTACCAACACTCAGATGTCAGACAGCCGAGAGGATCCCACACAGCCTAGCTCAGCCAAAGTGCCCAGGACAACACCCCGTTCAGAATTTACGTTCAGCAGATACTCCTTAGGCACGAAATGCGTGCTGGGTCCGACCATTGGTGCGGAAGTGCAGAGTGGAAAGAGCAGGCAAAAGTCCTTCCTCTCAAGGAACTTCAACCTCCAGTGAGGGAGGAACCGTAAGTGACAGCACAATGAACATGAACACGGTGGAGGATGCGGAGACGAAACACTGGGGAGGGGGAGGACGGGGTCCTGGGGCTGCCGGGCTGGGTGGGGATCTTCAGTCGTTTTTGAGAAGGTGTCCAAACTGGACAAGGCAGAGTGGGCTCAGACGCAGAGACAGCCAGTGCAAATGTCCTGGGGTGCGAACATGACAGTCAAAGGGGCTGGTGCAGGGTATACCAGCTGAAACCAGAGAGGAGGCGACGTAAGGGAATGGACCAGAAAGTGGGTACGAGACACGTCTCTGTTGGCCGCTGAAGGAACTTCTTTCAAACTCTCTGTGAAATAATCTTAGATTTATAGAGGTAAATCTTCACCCTATATCCCCTCCCCTGCCCAGCACTGGCATCTTCCCTAATAATAAGTACTTTTCAAAACTAAGACTTTAACACTGGTGTATCACTGATAACAAAATGATAGATTTTATTCAAAATCCCCCCAGCTCCTCCACAAATGTTTTTTTCATGTTCTAGGATCTAGAAGCTGTGCTTACAGGATTCTGGCTTTTATTCTGGTGGGAGCGAGGCAGTCACTTAACAAACAGGTCAGGAAGTGACAACGTTTAAGCAGGATTTCTAGGCGATTCCCTTCTGACATCTGAGCTGACAGCAAGAAAACAGGATGTTATTTGAATAATAACTTAATAGGCTCCTATCACTCCCCCTTATACTACCCCCAAGACTAGCAAATGGCCTTTATCAGAGTTACACTCAAAGAAATGGCTGAAAAAGATCATCAGGCATTTCATAAATGCACAGTACTACGTAAATGCTAAATAATACACGCAACGTTCATTTCCTTGGAGTTCTACTTGACTTTTATTACTGCAAGTGCTAATTGTGCCAACACCTTGGATTTATGTTATGCCCTACTCCCTAATAACCAAGTATTTTCCACCTCTACTTTCTTAATTGTCTGAACGAATAAGCTTGCTTGGTTAGAATGTGGTTAGATGTGGCCACAGTTGCAGGTCTGATGTCATGCACTGGGGTGTGTACAAGAAAGAGGAACAAAGTCAGAGCACTCAGCACCCATGAAGAAAGCAAGTGTTGGGTGCTTTCTTTTTTTAAAAAAGGGGTAGAGACAAAAGGTGCCTGAATCACTCATCTGGATTCAGGGACGTTCACAGTGACGTCACCATCAGAGATGCCCCGCAAGCCACGCCCCATATTTCTGATGAGAAAACTGAGACCCCACAGAGGCTCACCCGGTTTACACTAAGCAGCCACGGCTGAACTCAAGACTTGGGTTTTCTTCGTCAGGGTGGTTCTCTACCACAAGCTGTGCAACCTTGACTGTGCTGGCTCATCTCTCTGTGCTCAGATGGGTACGTCAACTACAGAATTGCCACGAGGATAAAAATGCTGTCTGGAAAGCATGCAGTCAGGAGCTGACAGTGGCCTCTTTCTGGGCTGACTGCGCACGTGTGAGATTCTCTGTGGTCACCCTTGCTGCTCCCGGCTCTGTCCTGGACCACATCCTGCCAAAATGAGCCTGGAGCCGGTGCTGTCAGCCTCCCACCTGGGTAGCTCTGAGAGCAGAGGACCCGGGCCTTCCTGGTTCTTTTTCCCCTATGCCTCACACTGAGCCTGGTACTGAGGGCTTCTGGGCAGAAGCAGACTCTTCAAAAACACCTCCCAGGCCGAGAGTCCAGACCCAGCTGAGAATGGACTTCCGTCTCTACTATAAGCCGGGTCTCTTCTTGGCTCCAGAAACGTCCTCCTTGGCTGAACTTACCAAGTTTGGATTGGGAATGGCCACGTGTGTGGGCTGGACTGGTCAACTCCACCTCCCAGGAACAACCCACAGGGAGCTGGCCATTGTGAGACAGCACCGAGGAGTTTCTTCTAAACGAGTTGTGCATCCCCCAGGTGTACTGGCCCCTGGGAGTTCCACATCTCCCAGTGAAGTCTGCTGTCTGCTCCCTCCTTCTCTTGGGAGCACACGCCAACATCCCTGAGTACCCTGGAGTCCTGCATGTCTTGTTGTCCTTCAAAATTGCTGTGGGAGGTTTGGGGTGATTTCTGCTGCTCTTCATAGATAGTGGACATTGGAAAATTCCAGAAGCAAAGCAATGGAGCAGAGAGAAGAAACCACGTAACCGGTTCCTCCCAGAATGTCTTATTTGCTTTGTGAGATGAGAGGGGGATATGTCAAGGAGGTTCAGGAGGGGAAAACAGGGCATGCAAAGAAGGAAAACAGAAAGGGTGGCGCCTTGGGGATGCCTAAGAGATAAATCACAGAAGGTCACGACGCGTGGATCTCGGTTCTGTGCCCTGCAGCCCCGTCTGGGCTCAGCTCAGATTTTGCCACAGAAAACATCACTGTCAATGAGCATCGACTTTTGGTCCACTCAGCCATTCCATCCGACTGGGCCAGCAAGTTCACCCACGACAGCTGGGACTTGGGAAGACACGTCCAGAAACGGCCTTCCAGAGCCCTCCCACTGCCCAGGCTGACGTCCTACATCTCTCAATGCGAAATGAGGATCCTGGCCTTGCTCTTAGGTCTCCTCTGACTTAGAAGGACACAGAGATTCTGAGAATTACATAAGGGACTTCCTGCTGCTGACAGAAACCCTCCCACACACGAACACAAAGCAGCACTTCGGGGAGTAAGTAGTGAAATTCCATCGTGGAAAAAGGAGGTACAGACTTGGAGGAGAGAGTCGAGAAACAAAATCAAAGGGTCAAGGTCCAGCTGTATAACGCGATTCTGTACTGGGCTGACGTTGGAATAAGAAGTGCGAGGCAAGCTGGCTACAGTGGAAGACACACAGGTGGGGCGAACAGCTCATGCAGGGATCTGAACCGAGCGAGGATGGATGCAGGGAGGGCTTGGACCAAGCGTCCTGCTCTCCTGATTTGCCCTAGGGTTTGGCAATGAATGACCATCACAACATGATCCTTCCTGACCACACTATCCCAGAGTCCAAAAACAAAAACAAAGAAATAGGGGCCAGGGCTGTGGTGAGTCCAGGAAGGCTGCCACTCGCAGTGCGACATCCAATATGGGTGCTGGTTCGAGTCCTGGCTGCTCCACTTTCAATCCAGCTCCCTACTGAGGTACATGGAAAAGCAGTAGGAGATCATCCAAGTCCTTGGGCTCCTGCACCCGTGTGGGAGACCCGGAAGAAGTTCCAACCCATGGCTTCGGATTGGCCCACCTCTGGCCGTTGTGGCCATTTGGGGAGTGAACCAGTGGATAGAAGACTTCTCTCTCTGCCTCTGCCTCTCTGTAATCTTGCCTTTCAAATAAATAAATAACTCTTACCAAAAAAAAAAAAAACACCACAAATAAATAGCCCCACCAACCCCAGGGGTGTACGCACCCCACCAGGTCCTATTTCGAGCTGACAGTGGAACACCACTGGACACAGATGAGACAGCAGAGGCGCCTAAGCGGCACTTGCTACTCCATGCACACGGCTTCCCGCACCTCGCTCCCCTGAGTCATCCGACTCCTTTGCAAGCTGCTTCTTCTGGCACTTTTCAGATCCTCTGTAGCATTTCCCATGTTCTCAAGTCACTCCCTTTTATTTACTTATTGACCATCTGCCTCCAAGCTGTGCCGGCTCGGCAGGGTAGTGATCTTCTCTGGCGCCGTCCCTCCTTTGTGTCCCAACATCCAGTGGGCACCTGGCAAGGGACCCTCCAATGTTCCTCCCCTGGGTCCCTGCCCCTTGCCCTGCGTGCGGCAAACCCTCTGCAGGCGGCGAGCTGGGGCGCTGTGACCTCCATCTCCTTCATTTCCCTTCTCTCCTTGCTTCCTGTTGCCCAGTATCAGACAGCATCATTTTTTAGGTTGACATGATTTCAGCTGTGTAAGGCAGTCACAGAGCCCCAGATCCTGTTTCTCCATGGTGGCTAGCGGCAGAAGTCTGGGAAGCATGCATTGTTTGGAATAAAAATCACCGAAATATTCCTGAGTTTGGATGAAGGGGATAGTCACTGTGATTTCTAGGAATTTAAAACTTCAGGACAGTGCCCGGAAATGCACTATCAGCAGATTCTAGCGTGCATTCTAGAAATTTCTAAGGCTTCCCACTCCTATTAAGTTGGAATTAAAAATGGGAATCCTTTCTGAGCACTGTTTGTTAACATGAAAAGCATCATTTAATTAGGACTAATATAAGATGCCCTGTAGAGTGATAATTTAATAATTCGGCCGTTTTATTTAGACAGTGCCCCCAGGCTCCTCATTAAAAATGGAAGAGACATTCAATGGGACAACATGGCTCGGCTGCTGCAGACATCCCCAGGGCTCTCAGATCATAAAGTCCCCCCTCTGGGCATCGCATGAGCCATTCCGCTGGCCTGGGAGCAGCTCTCTGCATTGCCAAATTAACCTTCATGGGCAAGGGACTCCCCAAAACCACTTGCTTTCCCTGGCACTTGAGGGTCTTCCCTGGCCCCGTCAGGCAGAGACAGGCAAGGAGCCCACCCTAGAGAAGTGTATTCCAACTGCCTCCCAAGTTTCCTGTCGATTTCTCTCGCTCTTGTATCTACATCTAACTGCCCAGCCTGGCCAGCAAGACCCCACCCTCGCAAGGATCTCCAATACCTCTGCTTCCTGACACCCCTGAGGCCTTCCACAGCCACCACAGGACTGCTCCCAGCGGGCAGACACTCAGGCATTGGGTGTTCTGTTCCCCCCACCAGGTCTTCCCCGGCTCAATTCAGGGGCAGATGCTGGCTGATGCCCCCAGCACAGCCTCCTCCCACTGTTTGCCACTTCGCATCCTTGTCGTCCTTAGCCATGAGCCTAGGAGACTCCTCCCTGTCCACCCAACATCACACAGCCCCTCTCCTGTGGGATTCTCCCCATCACCATCCAGCTGCCGATGACTCTGAAGCACTTTCAGGCCCCTAAAATGCACGGCTGGGATGCGGCTCTCCCTTGGCTGTGTCCAACATTATTTCCGAGCCCCGAGATGTAGGTTCCTAATAACAAATACTGCAGTGGGTCCCTCACTTCGGGGGCGCTGTGACAGTGCCACTCTGCCTCTGATGTCCTCTCTGCTGTCAGTGGCTCACGGCAGAGCTGTGTACAGTGCTGTCAAGTGTAGAAGAAAACAGAGAGCCAAGCTGTACCATCTCCAGGTGATGCATCAAGTGAAGGAAGAGCGAATGGACAGAAACAAACTGGCTGGAGAGAAGACACTGGGGCCTTGCTTGTTGGAGTCCCCACAGCTCATCCCTGCAACTGCATTTGTCACTACGCTTGCTCTGTACCGCTGGACTGTGACGGGTTCTTTGAGAGCATAAATACGTTCAATTCACTTCTATATTACCAGTGTTCAGCACCGAATTCAAAAAGTTGTTTTAAGAATAAACACAGAGGCCGGCACTGTGGCTTAGAGGGTAAAGCCGCCACCTGCAATACCAGCATCCCATATGGGCGCCAGTTCAAGTCCTGGCTGCTCCACTTCTGATTCAGCTCTCTGCTCAGCCTGGGAAAGCAGTAGAAGATGGCCCAAGTCCTTGGGCCCCTGCACCCCCGTGGGAGTCTCGGAAGAAGCCCCTGGCTCTTGGCTTTGGATTGGCGCAGCTCCAGCTGTTGTGGCCATCTTGGGAGTGAACCAGCGGATGGAGGGCCTCTCTCTCTCTCTCTCTCCCTCCCTCCCTCTGCCTCTGCCCCTCTGTAACTCTGGCTTTCAAATAAATAAATAAATCTTAAAACACACACACACACACACACACACACACACACATATATATATATATATATATATATCAGGGGCCAGTGTTGTGGTATAGTGAATCAAGAATCAAGGTGCCACCTGCGACACAGGTATCCGATATGAGCACCAGTTTGAGACCTGGCTGCTCCACTTTTAATGCAGCTCCCTGCTAATGTGCCTGGTGAAACAGCGGAAGATGGCCCGAGTGCTTGGGCCCTTGCACCCACCTAGGAGACTCGGCTTTGGCTGCTTGTCAGAAGCCTGGCCATTGTGGCCATTTGGATCTTTCTCTCTTTCTCTCTCCATGTCTGCCTGCCTGCCTGCCTGCCTGTTTCTCTCTCTCTCCTTCCCCTCCTTCCGTCCCTCCCTGTATCTATCTCCCTCTAACTCTTTCAAAGAAATAAAAAAAAAAATCTTAAAAAAAGAGAACAACACACAGATACACAGAGACATGGCGGGGGTGAGTGGGGTGGATAATGAGGTGCACAACGTCTTGCTTTGGTTCAGAATATTTTACAATGCACAGAACAAACTGCTCAACTGCTTCTGTTCTGAAGTGGATTCTCTCATGCAGGGGTGGGAAGGTCTGGTCCACTGACCACATCAGGCCTGCAAAATCATGTAGGTTGGCACTGCTAAGGCAGCTGCAGGCAGGATTCAAAGTTCAATCGACGCAGGCTGTTAACCTGACACTTCGGGATGGGCCACTAATGATGTCATACATATCCAAAAGGCCCTTGGCAGGAAAAATGTTGCCCACCTCTGCCACAGCAACCCGAAACAGTGAAGATGGGCAACCCGAGACAGGAGAGCAAAGTGTGGCCATGTAGCCTGGAATCCACTCCATCGCTAAGGGAGGAAGCCCAGAGGGGTGCGTGGCTGGTGTGTCTCACAGCGCCTCATCTCCCCCCTGGACAGATGACTCTCCCACTTTAAAATACACACAACCTTCACGTTCATTAATCATGGGAGCAGCTTTCAGCTGCATTCACACCCATACAAGAACAACAGCGCGGACTATGACACCTGCTTCCAGACCTGCACAACAGAAACCAGAAGGAGCAAGGCACCCGAACAGGAAACTTCAAAACACACACATGAGAATTGCAAAGTCTAATTTCTCAAAGCACGGCCTTGGTAAGGGTGTAGCTGTTTGTCACACCTGCCTTGATTCCAACACTGCCAGCCACGTGCTAAGTTCACTGCTATTCTGAAGGATTATTTGCTTTGTTTTTTCTTCCATAAATTTTGTTGGTCTTTTAAGTATGCGTAGCGGGTCAAAAGGGATGAAAAGCATCGTCAGGTCCACGGATGATCTTTTCTTCCTCTCTCTGCTCTTTTCTTCTTCTCGTTTCTGGCATGCAACGGAAGGCAAGGTGCTCGCCTAATAAATTACATTCGTCCAAACAATGGCGCCGACACGTTTATGCACTTGTTGAGTTAGTGGCCACTTCGAAACAGACTTTGTAAGTCATCACACTTCATAGTGAAAGGTCCCCATGCATCATCATGATCTATCAGGATGCCTGCTGAATTTTACAGCACTGCACACTACATTAACCTTTGGTACCACCAATATTTATGACCTTATAAGAAAGTATTTATCAAGCTGAAACCCAATATGCAGCACCCGTGTTTTAGCCAGCACTGTTTAGAAGCCATTATCACTCCTTTCTCCAGGCATTTTAAATCACCCAGAGACAATGCTGGGTGCTGGCGAGACTGCACACCCAGGACACCCCCGGGTGTCCTGGTAGGAGTATAAATTGGTATAATCCTTTAGAGGGTGACTTTCTAGTTTTATCTGACTATCAAAAGCTTTAAAGAATGTGCATTTTTACTCTTTGACCCAGCAGTTCTGCTTCTGGGAATTTATCCTACAGAAACAAAATGAAAGTGTGCAGAGATTTGGGCGAGAAGAAATCCATCAGAGTGATATTTGCCACAGTGAAAAATGGAAAGCAACCTAAGTGTCCGGTTCCAAGGGATTGGCTAAATAAACTTTGTCCAAGCTGTTCATGGCCAGAAAACAAAACACAAAGAAGCCACAGAGGAAAAAAAAAAAGGTAAAACAGTTACTAATTTGCAAAGTTCTGTGTGATATTTTTAAATTAAAGAGCAAGGCACCCAAAGGTATGGCCGGTATTCTCTTTGTATTTTTGCATTTTTTAACAAATTTGTGCAAACCTTCTTTAAGGATAAACAGCCAGGTGTCAATGAAGTGACTAAAAAAGTCATGCATATTAGCATTTGCTTATTTGGATTTTCTACATCCCCTATAATGGATCCGAGTTGTCTGCATGACTCCACCACTTAAAAACGTCACAAAGGTCTGGCTTATGTTTGTCACAGGAGCAGCGACTGTTTTTACTGTTTTTTTCTTCTTTTACATGAGCTTCACGTCAGAGAATAATGGGAATAATTGCTTCTATTTCTGTAGCACTTCCCCGTTTCTGAAGCGTGCTCCCAACTGATTGCTCCTGGGAGTCTCAAACTCTCCCGTCCCCAGCTGCAGCGTCTGCGGCTTGGACAATGCCTGTGCCTTGCTCATGGCCACTGAGGGTCCAAGAAGCCGAAAACGCCACATTTTCTGGCGCCTGAGTCTGTGTTTCTTGGAAAGAACAGCCGGACAGAAGACAGTGGCCTCAGCTCAGTCAAGTCACGGCGCGGGAGAGCTTTCCACCGGGGGCCTTCGGCCCAATCATACATTCACCGTGGTGCAGGCTCAGCTGGGGTTCCGGGAAGCAGGGGCGGCAGCACCCTGAGCCCCAGGGACCAGTGCAGCCCAGCCCGGGGCCCATTAGCATGGCCTGCAGCTTGTGGAGCCTACAGGGAGGGGAGCGGGGGCTGGTGCTGGGGTTTTGATGTCTCCCGGAATTATCGACTAACGTGCGTCTGTTGGACAGGCGGATGAGATCAAAGACTCCTGAACAGAGTAAAGGCGGAGGCCTGGCCACGAGCGAGGGGGCAGCGGGGGCTGCAGACAACGCCCCTCCTCGCCCCCCACCGTGAGGGTCCTGCCTCTCTCGCTGGTGGGCTTCATGCCTCAAAGGGCAACCGCTGTTTCAGGTGAAGGAAGGCAGGGCTCTCTGCTGCCAGTCTGCAGAAGCAAAGCCTCAAGCTCGGGCTCACTGGGGCTCCCCTCCAGGCAGAGGGGCCCAGGACGCTGCGCAGTCCCAGGTCTGGACCTTTCACTTCGCATGTCTGGGCCAAATGCTGATGCGACTGCAAAGTGTCGCCCTGCATGGCCCTCACCGCGGCTCTGCCCGTTCACTTCTTCATCCATGCATCCATTCATCCAGCGCAGGTTTGCTCAACACCTACCCGAGCAAAACATCAGGGCACAGGTTTAATGAATGAAACACACGCCGGCACCGCGGCTCACTAGGATAATCCTCCGCCTTGCGGCGCTGGCACACCGGGTTCTAGTCCCGGTCGGGGCGCCGGATTCTGTCCCGGTTGCCCCTCTTCCAGGCCAGCTCTCTGCTGTGGCCCAGGAGTGCAGTGGAGGATGGCCCAAGTGCTTGGGCCCTGCACCCACATGGGAGACCAGGAGAAGCACCTGGCTCCTGCCATCAGATCAGCGTGGTGCGCCGGCCGCAGCGTGCCGGCTGTGGCGGCCGTTGGAGGGTGAACCAACAGCAAAGGAAGACCTTTCTCTCTGTCTGTCTCTCTCACTGTCCACTCTGCCTATCAAAAAAATAAATAAATAAATGAATGAAACACAGCATAGTGCAGAGGTCCCGGTGTGGCTGATGGACCGGAATGAGTCAGCAAACCAGCAGAGACAACTCTCCAACTGGCAGGAAGCACTGAGCCAGAGCCATCACAGGACGCAGGTGCGTCTTCCTCTCCCAGCTTCCTGGAGCTGCCCTGGCAGATACCTGCAAACCGGGTGGCTAAAACCACAGTCCTGGGACCGAAAGTTCAGAATCAAGGTGGTGGCCAATGCGTGATTCCTCTGCACGCTCCAGGGGAGGATCCTGCCTTGCCTCTGCCTCGATTCTGCTGGCTCCCACGAATCTCGCTCGCAGCTGCATCACTCCAGTCTCTGCCTCCACGGCCACGTGACCCCCCACCCCCCGTGCGTCTTTACTTGGTCTTCTTGCAGGAACACCACTCGGAGCATTTAGGGCCCATCCTAACCCAGTATTATCTCACTTGATTTAGCTAATTATATGAGTAAAGGTTTTTTCTTCTTAAAGAAGACTTGGAAGGGTTGGATGCCAAGTCAAGCACATCGGAAGCACCATTCTTGGGGGTTGGGTTACAGGTCAAAGTCAACTTTCCTATTTTTTTTTAAGATTTATTTCATTTATTTGAAAGGCACAGTTATGCAGAGAGAGGGAGAGACCTTCCATCTGCTGGCTCACTCCCCAAATGGCTACAACAACTGGGGTCGGGCCAAATCGAAGCCAGGAGCCCAGAATAATGTTCAGGTTTCCTAAGCAGCTGGCAGGGGCCCAAGCACTCAGGCCATCATCTGCTGATTTCCCAGGCACATTAGCAGGGAGTTCGATCAGAAGCAGAGCAGCTGGGACTCCCACTGGCGTTTATATGGGATGTCGATGTCGCGGGCAGTGGCTTAACCTGTTACGCCACATGCTGGCCCCAAAGACTTCATTTTTAAATAACAGCTCATTCTGAGGCTACAAGTGGAGAACATGGACAACCCAGCACATTATCTTCAGGCCATTTATAAACCAGGCAACACAGCTATGGAATATACAGATATACAGGCCCATCATATTCTAATTCCAACACCTACTTCCCCTTGATCACGATTTTCCCAAAGCAGCTGTTATTACATATAAATACAGCAACCTGAAGCCCAGTCTTAGGAGTTCATTAAACCTTTTCTGGCCTCATTTTCCTACTTCACAGCAAGAGGGAATTCCCTTTCATGTTATAAAGTCACCAAGGAGATAAAGACATGAGAACATAGAGATACAACCCAGGAAAAATCAGGGGCCCAAGAAACTAGGGATAACAAGTCCTCAAGAAACTGAGCAGAGTTTCAACAGGCGTATGACCATGTTCAGCCAGCAGTGGCATTACCAGGGGCACTCACAGCATTCGCCATCTCCGAGATCCACTATTTCATTTGGAGTAAGGAGGGATGCTGAGTTCAGGCAATACAAGGGGCAGCATCTGGAACCGAACCCTTTCTTGGCAATATCAGCTACTGCGATTGCCACTATCATTCCCAGGCCTGGGCAAAGTCCCTGGGCATCGGATAACTTCCATCTAATTGAGTGGTCAGACTGTCATTGAACACTGGTTTCCAATTCCTCATGTGAAGCCCTGTGTTAGGTCATCTCCCGAAGACTCATCCAAGGAAGTCTGGATTCCCAGTGGCCATGCCCCAAGCTTCCTGCTCAGAAACTCAGTGGCCTGCATCATCTAGATAGCAATCCGGGGTGTGAAGACAAAGCAGAAGGGGGTTGCCATAGTCCTAGGACTGGTCTACCTGCCCTCATCTCTTCCCAGGAAAGGCAGCTACCTGCAGGATGGCTCAGAACCTGGAACATCCGCTGAGATTCAACCTACAGTATGAAGGGCCACTGAGCCTCAGACATGAGTATCCAGGGTAGTGGTGCCTCCTGCACTCCCTGCCAGGCCTGCCTTCTTGTGTTCAGGAAGACAAAAATGATGGGATGAGCCTTGCTAACCCCTTTCTCTATTTGTCTATAACTCTTCCATCTCCTCCCCATGCATGCATTCCTATTTTTTTGCTTCTCTTTTGATTTTGTCCCTTTTGCACTTCATCTGTGCTTGCAGAGTAAGTCAAGGCGGAGTCTGATCTGCAATTCCGATGATCTGGGAGAAGAGACGGGATGAAAATCCAGGGAAAGTTCCACACCTGGCTGAAGCCCTCAAAAAGCCCGAGTGCCATGTTCCCAGTGTCTCTCAGAGGCCTCTGCATCACCTGTTGCTTAGAGATTTCAAGAGGGTGTATTTGGTCTGCCCTGTGGCCAGCTCTCTGAGCCAGGTACCCCACAGGGTAGAGGAATGTAACTGGGTAAGTTCTCGAGTCTCGGGTTCTAGCCTTTCAGTCTCTCACACGGGCTTCCGACAGGCATCTGCTGCTCTAGATAGCTCAGCGGCACCCCGAGACAGCCACCAGTGCCCACACTTCCTCCCAGCTCAGGTCTCTCAGGAAGGAAAACCTGAGATCCAGCTGAATCCAGCTCTAACCTCGAGTAGTAGTACTGCCCCTGGGGAGCTCACTTTGCTGGGAGTTTGGGTATCTGTGCACTCAGACACCAAATAGCCTGGGAGATTTCTTAAGGTCCCTGAATCGCTCAGATCACGCCACCTCATCTCCATGGCAACACCACCACCACCACCACCAAATCCTTTTCCCAATGAAGGAACTGAGATTTAGGCAGAGGAGTAGCCAGGGGTCACGTGGTTCACAGGAAGGAGAGCATGGTTGGCTGGACTGCGGCATCCATGTCTTACCCACTCCACGAGACAACCTTCCCCACAGTTACCACCAACCCTAATGGTTTGAACAGGATGTGGCCCCTTAAACACACACAGCTGATGAAACCTCGGTGTCTCAGGTTAAGAGCTAACAGAGCCATAGTTAGCTGACCGAGGGTGGAGGCACGTTCCAATCCCGATGGCAGAGATGGGGCCGCTGCAAAGTGATGGGGTTGGGAGAGGTTTCTGAGGTGGAGCCCAGGACTGACACAAGGCGGCAAGGAGGGAGGGACCACGTGTGGACAGAAGAAGGGTGCGCTCCCTCTGCTTGTAGATGCACTGTGGGATCGTTCGTCTGCACACACTCCACCATGGCCCGCCTCCACGAGAGGCCCGAGTAACGGAGCTGCCTGACCTCGAACAGTGACCCTCCACAGTGTGAACCACAATAAACCATCTTCCTTCCTAAGCAGCCGCTGTCGGGTGCTTTAGCTCAAGCACTGAAAGCTTACTGATACTCACATGACACATGGATGAAAGGAAAAAGTCCAAGCCTAGAAGAATACGGCAGTGCCTGGGCTGGTCCGGCGGAACACACAGAGTGTCCATGGCAAACCGACCCGCGCTACCCATGCACTAAGTGATTACGAACGCTCTATCCCAAGGAGGACGCAAGTGAGAATAAAATGGACAAACCCCTGATGAAAAGCAGACACTGGTGGAGCAGGACAGGACCTGCTCTCGGGGCGCAGGGACATCCTGTGGGTGGAGCCCCTCCTCGAGCCCAATCCAAGGGAACAGAAATTCGCCAGACACGAGTTTGCAGTCAACCGAGGGTGAATATTCCTTTGGGAACTGCCAGTGAGAAACTCCTCTTTCCCAGGGAAAGCACTGCTGCAGTTTTGCCGAATGGCTTATTTTCTGAACCTCGGTGAGCATTCTTTGTACTTGTTCCTCAATATATATTCTGGGTAATTAGGCTGAATTCTCTCTCTGCTCAGGGAGCACACAGCAGTCAGGGGCAGAACCGGCTTCTGTGAACTACCGGAGCCTCAGATTTCCATGCTGGGAGGATCAGCTTCCTTCTACAAGGAAAGCACCCCAGGCCATGGGCAAGGTGAGGTTGAGAGCGTCTCTCATCTGATGTCTGAGAGAGGCAGTCAATCAACCTAGAATTAATCAGGGTCGTCCAAGCTAAGGTTCTACAGAAACACACAGAGGTCATACGGTGGGGGCTGGGCATGAATCCAGCCCTGGCCAAAGGAGCAACCTGGGGTTCAGGGTACGTTATAAGACTTATCTAGTCCTCAGCTTTTAAAAAAATTTGGTTTTACTTATTTGAAAGGCAGAGTGACAGAACATACAGAAAGAGTGTCTGTCTGTGTGTGTATGTGTCGGGGGGGGGGGTGGATACCCTTCACTGGGCTCCTCAAATTCCCTCAACAGCCAGGGCTGGGCCAGGCTCAAGCCAGAAGTCAGGAACTCCATATGGGTCTCCAACATGGGTGGCAGGGCCCAAGCACTTGAGTCATCACCTGCTGTCTCCACGGATAGGCATCAGCAGGATGTTGGAGTGGAAGTGGAAAAGCTGGGCCATGATCCCAGGTACTCAGGTACATATGGGATGTGGGCATCCCAAGGAGCAGCTTAACTCACTGTACTAGAACATTTGCCAGTGGGCCTCAGTTTTTTCATCTGCCAAATGGGACCATTCATACCAGCCTAACACAGTCGCTGGGTGACTACATGAGATCTTTTTGGTTAAGCATCTGACCTGCTTAATCCTCTTGCCAAAGGAGACAGGCATAGGAGTACTACTGACGAGGTTCTGGATACCATGATCAGGTTTACAGAGAAAGGCTGGGCGAGCGAGCGAGAAGGAAATGGAGGGAGAGAGTGAGAACAGTCAACGACCACCCAAGCCCGGCAAGAGGCAATTACTGACTTTATCCTCACAAGTGGCCTCCTGAGACAGCACTTTAACCATCCTAACTGTGCAGCTGCTGTAAGTAAGGCAGAGTCTTGCATGGCTAACACGTGGGGGAGAACGGATGTGACTTGGGCCATCTCCACTGGAGCCCACTCTTAGACACGTGGCACCCCCACGGCATCACCCTCAAGTGACTAGAAAGACGGCCATCGTCAGAGACCAAGGGATTCCTACTGAGGGCGACAGTGAAGTCCAAAGGAAACAAAATGGTGGAAGAGATGTAGCAATGCAACCAGCTTGGAGTTCAGCGGGACAGGACGTGCCACGCTGTCAAAGCCAACCTCGCAAGTGGCAGGTGGCGGCCAGCAGGATCCCACACCCATAAGTCGGTGACGTAGTAACAGTGAGACATACATGACAGCAGCAGCAGTAGCAGCTGGCCTCTTCGGAGGGCCTTCTTTAGGGCTTAGTGAGATTAAATCGCCTAACCCATGTACAGTAAGCAAGTGGTAGTGCTGGGATTTGAACTCAGGACGCCTGGCTCTGTAGAGGAGAACTAAGGCAGGAGCTACTGCTTATCTCTTCCCATCTACCTGGATGCTACACCCGTGCAGTTCTGATGCAGTCTTTCCATCTTTTATTCCCCAACTTTCACTTGAAGCTGCGCTGGAAAAGATAGAAGCAAGAAGCCATCACTGCCATGGCCTTGCCCACAGGCCACAGACGGCTTGCTGTACCTGGTCCCCTGTGGGCAGACACAGCGTCAGGGTCTCATCCTCGCATCTTGCCTCACCAGACCACTAATGCCTACTGGCACGGCCACTGTGTGGAACACTGGCTGCAAGACATCCGTTTCAGTGTGGTGCTTCCCTAAAGAAAGGCAGAGTCATCGTACACACGATACTCACGTGCCCAGCGGATGCACGGCACTGCCTCTCAACAGCTCAAACGCAACAAGAACAGGATTTCACCTGGACTTCTGATACCCCAACTCATTCACAGCGTCCCTCCCTGCCACCTCCAGTAGGAGACTCCCGGCCAGGGACGAAGGCTGCTCTAGAGCACACAGGGGACAGGTTTCAAACGACATCGTGAGGGATGGAAGATGGCTGGCTCACACTTTACCACCTTCTCCGCTGACAGGGGCAGGCGCTTTCCCCACTCTTCGAACCTGGGGTGATCTGAAGCTTTAACCCACAGACGGAGGCTCGAGTGGCAGAGGATAGATGCCAAGGTAGAGTTCTACGAGACACACAGCCTCCACTTTCACCCCTTCCAACTCTCCCATCCAGAATCTGGCCACCAACAGAGACAGCATTCACTGTAGGGGCGTCCACAGACATCACCTGATCCACCTGGGGCTACCGTGCTGTGCTCAAGCACAAGCCAGTCCCATGGAACGGAGAGGGAGGAGGCATAAGGACAATCACCGAGGCCCAGACACCTGAGGGAAACCTTGGAACCCACCGCCTAGTTCAGCCGCCAGTGAACAACTGCTGAGTGAAAGAACCCAGCTGGTCTGTCCATCTGTGCCTCACCCAAACTCTTGAGCCACAAAAATTGTGAGCAAATAAAATGGTGGCTCTGCCTCTAGGTGATGGGGGCAGCTTGTTAGGCAGCAACGCACAACTGAAGCAAACATTCCAACTTGTAATTATTTCGTCATGTTGTTCATTGGTTTCAATCTGTCTCTCCTACAAGATCATAAACAAATTTGGCTGTTCCTGAACAAATAATTTGGAATGAATTATCTATCATTAAATACACCAACAACAACACTATGGGTCCTAACGGCAGTCACAGCTGGGTGGGTGGGAACAACTATGGAGTGGAAAAGTACCTGCAGCAGCTACTGCGACCACGCTGAGCTGATGGGCCACATGGAATCCACATCCCAAGGCCAGAAGGAAGAAAACAAGGATGGACAAGTAGAGGAAAACCAACCAATGGAAACCCAGGTAGGGGAATCCTTTCCCGAGTAAACACTTGGTCCCAGGCCCCCTCCTCTTTCCTTGTCCACCCCTTACGAGGAGGCAGATCCCACCTGTCCGCCCAGGGCGCACTCTCAACTCCCCTTGTCTCCCATCTCAAGGTCTAACCCAGAGCCGATGACTCTGCAGGTGCCTCTCTATATTTCTCACTCTTCCCGGGCACGGACAATGTCTGACTCATCGCTGTTTCCCAGCAAGAACCTGGCACACAGTAGGTGTTGATAAATGTTTTCTGAAATAAATGTAATTGGGATCAATGCCCAAAAGGCAGCTTCTCTCATTTCCATTGTTTAAAAATACCACGGATTTCCCCCTCATGCATTATGTAGCACAGAAATTAATTTATCCGGAACTGTTTTCCAATGCAGCTTCCAACGGTGCGAGTCTGCATTCAACCGGAAATCTGCACTCAGGGGTCCGGTTCATCCTGGCTTCTTCGTGAATCTCAAGTACCACTCCTGAGCTGGGCACAGGTGCTGGCCTGGGCGAGATCATGTCAGAAGCCAGCGGCCCTTGTTTTCCTAGGGGAGGTCGGGGCACTCCACCTCACAGATGCAGGGACATCTTAGTCCCTTCCTCCTAAGCTCAGTGGCTCCTCCACTGTGGCCCCCAGAAGATGACAGGACGAACACAGAGTGCAGGTTGTGGAATCAGACGTTGCTAAGTCAAACGGACTCAATGGTAGCCTCCAGAAAGCCACCCGGCAAAGCCCAGGCTCAGTTTTCTCCACACATCTGCGCTCAGGGGCCACTCTCGGGGTCACCAGGGTCTACACTTGCCCAAGTCGGGCAGAAAGCTCACGTGTGTGCACACTGCACACTTGAGTGTATGTTGTAGAATCTTTGGTCATTTGATGGCTACTTCCTTCTACGGCATTTTCTTGCTTAAATCCCACCAATGGGCTCCTACTGATCCAAAGATGACATGCAGACCCCTCCAGCCCCACCCCTCAAGAGCACGCAAGGCCCAGCTGTTTGTCTCCAGGCTGCCGTCTTCTCCCTCCCCCCCAGCCCAGCCACACTGAGACTTCATTCGAATATGCCGAGCTCCCTCCTGCCAGAAGCACGATGCTAACTGGCTAAACTGGCAAACAAAACCGAAGACGCCTCAGGTTGCAGGTCTGCCAGTTCTCATGGTGTAAACACCTCCACCGTCACATCGTCATTCCAAGCCACAGCTGCACAGCTCTGGGAGGCTGGGAAGAGGTGCACAGCACCAACCACACTCTGGGGGGAGCCGGTGCCAGCACCCCCCGTGTTCACTCCACGTCTGCCATTTCTTTTACCCAGAGCACCCCTCACCCCTTTATTGCCTTTCTTGTACCCTGCTTCTGAGAGTCCCTTCTCCAGGGAGGTCCTTCCTGAATTTCTGCCCCGTGCTACTTTTCTTCATGGCACTTTCCACAAATGTAGTGACTCCACTGTGTGAGCTGGTCTGTACTCCACCCCGCAGGGCAAAGTCCAGTGCTGGCGAGGTCGTGCAGAAAGGCTGGTGGGAATGCAATCATTACTACAATCATTACGAGAACAGTATGGAGAGTCCTCAGAAAACGAAAACTAATCTACCACATGACCCCGCTAACCCACTTCTGGGAATTTATCCAAGGGAAGTGAGATCAGTGCCTCAAAGAGATACTTGAACTCCTTTGTTCACAACAGCCCGATTCTTCATAGCACAGATATGTAATCAACCTAGGTGTCCAGAACTGGCGGCTAGGGGGCCGCCGCTGCGGTACAGTGGGTTAAGCTGCCGTCTGCAGTGCCGGCATCCTACATGGGCCCTAGTTCAATTCCCGGCTGCTCCACTTCAGATCCAGCTCCCTGATAAGAGTCTAGGGAAGCAGCAGCAGATGACCCAAGTGGTTGGGCCCCTGCATGCATGTGTGAGACTCTGAGGAACCTGCTGGCTCTTGGCTTCAGCCTGGCCTAGCCCTAGCCACTGCGGCCATGTGGGGAGCAAACCCGCCAATGGAACCTTTTTCTGTAACTGACTTTCAAATAAATAAATCTTAAAAAAGAGGATGACTGGATAAAGAAAATGTGTTATACACATACATGGAATATTACTCAGCTTTAAAAAAATGAAATCCTAGCACTCCCAACAAAATGGATGAACTAGAGATCATTAGGCCCACAAGCTGGATCCAGAAAGACAAATATTTTGTGTTTTCTCTTATTTGTGCAACTTACAAAATTGTGTGGCTGTCATAATTTGGTACACAGTTATCAATAATGTCTTCATTGAATTATACCACGTACAAGGCAATATATCCTCCTTTTCTCACAATCACTGTTATCAATCCCATGTTATATGATATTAATACCCTTATTGTTATAAAGATAGCACATATATGAAGCATATAATATTTACTTCTGAAGTAAATATGGCAGAATATTAAAAATTTTCAATCTTAAAATTAAAAAAAAAATTAGGGGCAGGCATCGTGGCATAGCAGGTAAAGCCATGGCTGGCAATGCCAGCATCACATATGTGTGCTGGTTTGTGTCCCGGCTACTCTACTTCCTACCCTGGCTACTAGTCTGGGGAAAGCAGGGGAAGATGGCTCAAGTGTCTGAGCCCCTGCTACCCACGTGGGAGTCCTGGAACAGATTCTTAGCTCTGGTCTGTCCCAGTCCTGGCTGTTATGGCCATCTGGGGAGCAAACCAGCAGAGGGAAGATCTCTCTCCTCTCTCTCTCTCTCTCTGCCTTCCCCTCTCTCTGTAACTAGGTCTTTCAAACAAAAAATTTAAATAATATTAAAAAGCCTCCGACTCCCTGAAGGAATGCCTGCCTCAGTCCCTCTCTTTACGCCTTCCAAAGAGGCGGCACTCAGGAAGCATTCATGAGAAAACCAACAGTACTCCTTTACTGAGCATGCTCCGTGGGCCTGGGCTGTGCTGCACACCAAGAATGAGAGATGACCGAGACACAGTGCTGCCCTCCGGGACCTCCCAGTTCCACAGCAAGCATAGTTTTAAATGACTGTGCGAATGCTGGCTACGCACTGACTGGATTAATGTACACGTGACATAGGAGTATAGTGTAGAACCCTAAGTATTTTTGCATGACATACACGAGGTTGAATTTTCGAGATGCACACGCCATCTCAAGAGGGCATCAACCCTGGTTCTGAAATGGGGTCCAAAATGGGTTCATAAAGAACAAAGACTTGATAGACTCTCCAGCAAAGGCCATCACAAACCCTTCAGAATTTATTCCCAGCGTTGGGGACCTCTCTGCTTCTCTCTAGCTGTGAGCTTCCTCCCTGATGCCAACAACTCCGTGCACTGGCAAACGCTGAGCTGTCAACCCGTGGGCACCTCTGGGCTACACCATCCTGTCAATGACAAGTCTGTGAATTTGACTGGCTGCACTCCTGCCATGAGTAAAAACCATGTCGACCAACTGCTCACATCTGCAAAGACTTAAGTGACTGGGAAGGCTCCCAGCTACAGGGAGGACCTACAAGAAATGATGGGAAGTTCAATTTCAGAAGGGCTGTTTGCAAAGCAATGTAATACATTACGGGGTGGGGTGTGTTATTATTGTATTATATTGAGTAACATCACGAGAGAATATAAAAGCAGCTAATGAAAAAGAGAAGTCCAACTCCCTTCAATGCTGGTTATGTTCCTTTCATTCTCAGAATCATCGGAAGTCCACTTGGCTGATCGGGAGGGAATGGATCTGTAACTCCCTCGTGTCTCCCACGTCATCACCCAGGGTCTAACTAACCCCGCTCTCAGGACAACCTGAGCCCTGACAAACAAGGCAGAGAAAAACCACGAGGGCTCCGATGTCACGCACACACCAGGGTGGGTCCAGACGCCTGGAGTCGGGAGTCCTCTGGCACCTGGGCCCTGCTCACCAGGGACTCCTTCTGCACAGGAGTGTGTTCCCCTGCCCTTCTGGGAAGCAACCATGTGTCTTCCTCCCTCTCGACTCGATTTTCCCCTCTGCCGAGCCTGTTAAGGCAGCTGGGGATAAATCCTCTGCAGATTCGCCGAGAGAAATAAAAGATGCTTTAACAACTCCCCAAAATTGACCCTCAGGGACTCCGACCCAGGCACTGGAGGCTCTTCCTGGGATCGGCTGTTCTCCCACAGCAGCAGAGATCCCGAGGCTTACCCCATTCCACACGGCAGCTCCAGACGTGGGCACCTGTTGTCTGGGCTACGAGTCTGAAGAGCTGCCAGGGTGTGGGGGAAGCAGCGGTCCTTTGGCATCGGCCAGAACTGGGCCTGAGCACGCTGTCCATCACGTCCTGGTGGTGCCATTTATGGCAGCTCACCTACCATCTGGGTCTCTGTTTTCCTAATCCACAACATGGAGGTGACATTACCTGCCAGCGAGCTTAGAATTAATGGATTTACATCATGAATGCACTGCCCAATTCTGTCAGTCCTCACTCCATTAATAACAACAATGTGATATTCACTCTATGACTGCCAAGGAATGGAAAATCGCTAATCTTGCTTTGATTTCAATCAACCCCAGGAGTGCCATGGGTTTCAATTCTACAGGGTTTCTTTGGAGAACAGGGTAGATTGTGTGCATGTGTGCATGTGTAGGTGTGTACATATGTGTATAGGTGTGGGTGGGTGTATGTGTGTAGGTGTGTGTGTAGTATATGTAGAAATGGATGCATGCAGGTGTAGAGGGGTGTGTGTAGTTGTGTGTGCAGGTGTGTGTAGGGTGTCTGTGTAGGTATGTGGCTGTGTGTGTTGTGTGTGCAGACATGTGCAGGCGTGTGTGTGAAGTTGTGTACAGGTGTGTATGGGGTGTGCAGGTGTGTCTATAGATGTTTGTAGGTCTGTGTAGATGCATGTGTTTAGGTATGTGTACATGTATGTGTCGGGGTGTGTGCGTGTGTGTGTGCATAGGCAGGTGTTTTTATGTGGAAGGAGATGCTGCATTTCACATATAAAAACTTTCACTTGGCCGGCGCTGCGGCTCACTAGGCTAATCCTCCACCTTGCAGCGCCGGCACATCGGGTTCTAGTCCCGGTCGGGGCGCCGGATTCTGTCCCGGTTGCCCCTCTTCCAGGCCAGCTCTCTGCTGTGGCCCGGGAGTGCAGTGGAGGATGGCCCAAGTGCTTGGGCCCTGCACCCCATGGGAGACCAGGAGAAGCACCTGGCTCCTGCTTCGGATCAGCACGGTGCGCCGGCTGCAGCGGCCATTGGAGGATGAACCAATGGCAAAGGAAGACCTTTCTCTCTCTCTCTCTCTCTCACTGTCCACTCTGCCTGTCAAAAAACTCTTTCACTAAGTTCTGTCATTACACAAATACTCTGACTCCTTTCTAGAGTTCCACACCCAGGGAAGTTGAGTTTGAAAGAGGGGCAAGAATGAAAAAAATGTAATTCATTGGCCAGGTGATAAAAATATTTTATTAAAAAATAACCCAATGGACCTAGCGCAGGCACCAGAGTCAGACGTTCACAGGGGTCAGTGTGTGGCCAGGATCGGGAGGTGGGGGAGACCACCCTCACTGGGGGCTCCTGTCATGGCTGGCTGGACGGCTGTGTCTGAACCAAAGCCTGCACCTGAACACAGGGCGGTTAGCTTCACGTGGGAGTCCAGGGCTCCACCAGATCAGGGCTGAGGTCTGAATCAGAGCAGGTGGGTGACACTATGTGCACTCTGGCCTAGGTCAGGGTGAGCAAACTTTTTGTTGAGGGCCTAACATGTTAAGTATTTTCAGCTTTGTGGCTCACATTTCTGCCTAATCTCAACTCTGCTGTCACAATGCAAAAGCGGATAGCAGTTCCATGGGAACCAATATTGTGTCTCAATAAAACTTTATTGACAAACACAGTGCCTCGATACAACTCTGACAAAAGCATGTGGAAATCCAGAGTTGGCCTAGCCCTAGCCTGGCCACTTACATGGATACTGAAGGCTTGGAGGAATGCTTGAGAGAGAGAGAAAATGAGAGACTGGTGAGAGGCTTTGGGACCACCCTTCCCCTTCCTGATAACTGGACCAGGAAGGCAGAGAGACCCGCAAGGCCCTGTGTTCCAGAGGGATGCTCCTAACTCTGCTTCCCCATCTTCTATCGGGTTCCCTCAAGTCTTCCCTGACAAGAGCTCCAGGGACTCCAAACAGAAGGCCCCAAATCCAAGGACTAATAAATATCCTGCACCCCACTCCCCTAAACGCCCACTTCCTGTAGCCAAAGGGACTCTCTGGGGCCTGTGCCACCAAACCTGCACCCCTACCCCAGCTCCCACCAGCTCTTTCCTTTCTGTGCAGCCCCCAGATGACTGTCGCCAGGAGACACTGCCTGGAACCCCCGGCAACTCCCCCAGTAATTACTAACCTGACTCCCACTTGCGAGTCAGTCAGAGGGAAAGGGGCGGGGCCAAGGCCCACTTCCTGTCATGGAAACAGTGCTGCTACCACTGCTGCTTTTTAGTTAAAAAAAAAAAAAAAAAAAAAGGTTGCTAATTTCTCCCCCTAAAAAAAGGCCAGGGGAGAGTATTGAAATTACAGAGCTAGCATGTGAAGCAAGGATGCAGAAGTCACATAGGATTGCCGTTGTAATTAGCGGTTTCCTTGTACCAAGTTTCTCTGGGAACCCCAGGATTCCACTCTTCAGTTGCTCAAAGGGTCTGGGGATACGGACGCCACAGGGTGAGGGGAGAGGTAGGTTGGGGATGAAAGGAATGGGTGTGCAAATTGCACCAACTCACACCTACACATGGACCTAGGGGAAACAGAGACAGCCAAGCTATTTGTCTGCCGTGGTATTATCACGATCGCAAGCAGTGAGTGTCCTGGGTCAAACAAACTGCTTTTGTTGGAGAAATCATACAAAGTGGGTTTTGGCATCTACTAGGTCTATGTTTGCATCCAGTCAACAATGGCACCTCGGTTCACTCATCTGTAAGTCTGGCATCATCAGCCCCATCCCTTGGGGCTGCACAGTGCACGCCCCCTGGAAGACCTTAGTGCGGAGCAGGTAGGAGAGTGGACCGGGACTGCCTTGGGATCCCAGCTCTGCTCTCATCAGGTTCACGAGCTTGGGCCATCTCCTCTACTTCTCTACATTCTGATTTTCTGACCCAGGTAAGAAGGGGTTCATCATGGCACCTTTCTGGGTGCCAAGGAGGCTGAGTGAGCTCAGGCCCCAGCTGTAGCACCCAGCAGGCTAGAGGACAGCACGAACTCACTAAATGCTACCTGTTGTTAGCCATAATTACCAACCCACGATAGTTGATTGCCGCTGTTCGCATTCTTCCTTCCAACAGAGGAAGCTTCTGCTCGCCCCTAAGCATGAGGTAGGGTTAGCTCCCTCACAGGAACCAGGAGTGCCCATCGTATGAATTATGTGATTTGTAACACTACAGGGTTTTTTTTAAAAAAGAGGAAAACTGCCCACTTATTTCCCAAATGAGCGAAGACACGTAAGCCTGCAAATGACAATGGTCACGTTAGCCAGAGCTGCTCAGACTAAGAACCATGGCATCCTGGAGAATGAGTTTGCCTTTGTAGCTTTGGTCTCAAGGACACCGAGCTTGCACAGAGGTCGGGTCCTCAAGCCTGGGGACATTCTGGTCTTGATGTCAGAGGGAGGGCTCTTTCTGTGGGTGGAGCCCAGGAGTCAGAGAGCTCATGAGTCTCCGTGGGGTCCCCATACTGCTGGGTGCACCTGCCACACCCACCTGCTTGAGAAGGGCCTGGCAGCTCTCCTGAAGTGTGCAGGACCCTGATTCTGAGCTCCTACAGAGACTGCTCAGTTATGTGAACCATCAAAGCCTATCATTTGGCAATTTGAGAGGCTCCAGGCTCTTCAGGGATACAAAGGTAAAAACACAGACACCGCCCCCCAACCCTAGACACAGTCTGCAGGCCTGGCCGTGGCTGGAGCTGGCAGATGCACACCACACTCCTGAATTCCAACAGCCCCACAGACACAACCACCAGGCTCAGCAGGAGAGAATTAGATGAAACAAAGACTCTTTTCAGAAGTCTGGAAGCCTTTGTGAGAGTAAGGCCCATTAGTGGTGGAAACCTCTGGCTAGAAACCAAAATAGGCTATCAAAGAGAAACAGAGCCACAGACGGCAGTGCCTGGCGTGGGCTCTGTCTACTTAGTGCAGAGATAACCCTGGGTAGGACGGCTTTGGCAACTGCTGCAGGATGAGGGCACACAGGGGAACAGTACAGAGAGGGAGGTCAGGCAAGGAGAATACCCAGGGACAAGCACGGCGCGGCGAAGGTTTTCTTCCAGGATGTCCCTGGTCTGTGCGACTCCGGGAGGTCACTTTCCCTCTCTGAGCCTCAGCATCTTTGGAAACGAAGCCCTCAGATGAGACAGTCAGCTTGGGCTCTAACATCATTTCTGGCCTGTCACACTGAAATGACCAAGCTTTTCCATAAACCTGAAATCCAGTTTCCTCGGAAGAGCTGAAGTTCACAATTTCATTTAAAAAAGTAAAGTTCCATGATTCAAAGGTTATAACCCAGTAACTTCAGAGATACGGATAATGAGAATGAGCTCAACAGGAGAACACAAAGTCCAAATTTTGCTGCTTATTCTTGAAAATAAAAAAATCAAGAGACGTTGGAATAGTTGGTCATCAATCCAGAACGGCAGTGATGGATGGCTTGATGGAGACCACTTCCTTGGGGTGCACCACAAATCCCACACCGTTCTGCAGGATCCCTACCAGAGGGTCACACTGCATCAAGCCTGCAGTTTATTTCTATATTGATGGGGAAGGTTAATTATTTTACCGATGTCTCTTTCATAAATGCATTTCTCTTAAACATACTTGCTTGGACATGAATTTAAAGTTTTAGCTCTTATGTAATCTTTTTTTTTTTTTTTTTTGACAGGCAGAGTGGACAGTGAGAGAAACAGAGAGAAAGGTCTTCCTTTGCCGTTGGTTCACCCTCCAATGGCCACCGCGGCCAGCGCACTGCAGCCGGTGCACCACGCTGATCCGATGGCAGGAGCCAGGTGCTTCTCCTGGTCTCCCATGGGGTGCAGGGCCCAAGCACTTGGGCCATCCTCCACTGCACTCCCTGGCCACAGCAGAGAGCTGGCTTGGAAGAGGGGCAACCGGGACAGAATCCGGCGCCCCGACCGGGACTAGAACCCGGTGTGCCAGCGCCGAAAGGTGGAGGATTAACCTAGTGAGCCGCGGCGCCGGCCTCTTATGTAATCTTTTAAAATCTACACTATGAGAAGATTAGACTGGGTGAATTCCTGGGTTCCATCCCATCTCTTAGATCCCAAAGCTTGCCCTCATTCATTCCTGGATCTTGGTAGCAGAGAATGGCCGACTCCTTTCTGCAGCCTTGAAGTGAGAAAACACTCAGAATTCCTGTGAACTCAATATAAACCCACAGAGGGCATGGACATGCATTAAGACCATCAACTACTTCCTGATGGTTGGCTCATGAGTGACTCCAGTGCTGCCCACAAAATGGATTAACGTCTGCTTCTAAGTTCATTTACAAACACACCAAAGCAACAAAACCGCCTAATGGGGCTATGATCTATGCAAAGGCAATTAGCTTCTTTAACCACTTCCATCACTCCTCTGTATACACTGAGGACAGCCTACTTCATCTTCGTATTATCCAACCATTACCTCAACACCTTAAAATTACACCTTGTGTTAATACTTGCTCAAAGACCAACATCTTAATCAAAGACCAGGACTGCTTGGTCTTCCTGAGGGTGAAGCTGGTGACGGTGAGTCTGAAATGAATAAGCAGAAAGCGCGAAAGGAAGACAAAGTCAGGAGGGAACCTTCCAGATGGCTCTAAGATTTGCAATGGAAGTGTGTCAATGCAAACTCCCTGAAGACGCATTAAATTGAGCCCTCAGAGCATGCCTAAGTGTTCCTCATTTAACAAAAGCAAGACGTCCTTGGACCTTCCAAGCACAGCTTCATCATAGATTTCTCTAATAGATCTCACCTTGCTTGTCCGTGACCTAGACTTAGGTCAGTGAACAGCCTGTACTGCTCACATGGGTGACTGAAAAGGATTTGCCTATAAATTACTAAATATAAGAATTACTTCTAAAACAAGTTTGGAAATGACAGTCTCAGTTTGACTCCCTTGCAGAAAATTTTACCATTTTTTATAATGAACTTATTCTGCTGAAAAAATATGCACCATGACGAACTGGGGATGACGGAGACCACCACCCAGTTTTCTCACGATGGTTTCCGAAATCTCTTAGAATCAGAGCATTTGCTATGCACCTATCACTGTGTTATGCCTTACGCACAACAAGGAAGAAACAGGCTGTGGCACGTGACCACAGTCCCACTCAGTGTCAGCCCTGGAATGGGAACTTGAAGCTCCTATCTGGGGTGCACCTGCTTCTCCTGAGAACACTCGAGAGTACTGATCCAGTGCCATCTTTTTTCTACTCTGCCATGAGAGCCTTCAGTTTTGCCAGCAACCAAGGTGGAAGCCCAGTGCTCACAAAAGGACGTCCTCGACACTCGAAGCTATGCCTGTACCTCTCAGACTGATCTGAAGTTCGGCTCAATCACATCTTTTGTTCCCTGGGACTGGACATTCTTTGGAAAACATGGGCTTTAAAATGGTCACAGAGTCTTGGTGTTGGGTAATGGAGGCCTTTAATCTATTCTGAAAGCCATGGGCCATTTATTGCAAAGCAGAAACAGGAGGCAGAATTATAATGCTCAGGCTTGTGAGAAAACAAGCAACAGTTTCTATTGTCCTTAAATTAAATGTGAATCTTAACAGAACCAGTATTGACAAAACAGCTCAGCCACACTGTCATCGGAAAAGACAATTTTGAAGCGGCTGAAACATGGTATTGGAGTTTGCTCAAGGCACAGGTCTCAAACAAGGGCACACTCTAAGTCAGTAATAGCACACATGCTTGGGTCTGCCAGGGCCCTCCCCAGGGTGAAATGAGTAGCGATTCCTGTGCAAAGAAGTAGTGACCTATTCAGGAAAGAGTCCAGTCCCTGCCTGGGCATGCCTGGGGGAGGCCTTCTGGGCTTCTACTCTGAAGAATTTTGGTTTTGAGTCTGACACGCCTGGTTTGAGGTCTAGCACCTCCTGCTTATTAGTCACAGCTGACCTTCAGTGAGCACCAAGTCCAACACAGAATGAGCTCCCAGACATGAAGAGTGCCAGCGCGAGTGCCTAGATTTCAATTCTATTATTTTGAGAATGGAAAGAGTAAGAAGAGGGTAGAAAGACTGAATTAGGGACAGAAGATAGAGCCACAGAGGTAGAGACAGAGAGAGACAAGCATGCACTTGCATTAAAACAATTTCTGGAAGGAAATTCAAGGCACTGGTGACTGTTTCTGGAAGGGAGAGTAAGCCTTGGGGTAGCTGTGTTAGGAAATTTTAATTTTCATTTTGTCCTGTTTTGCAAGGTTGGATGTTTTTAACCACAAGCCTGAATCGCTTTAACAATAACAGGTAAGAAAAAAGGAATGTATTGTACATCTGTCTCCATAACTTAGCTATTTTATTGGCTTCAAAATCAAAGATGACAAGCAAAGGTTAAGAACAGGATGCCATCCTCAGATCCAATACCTTATCTTCCTAAAGGTGTTAACAAAATATGGAAACACGGGCAGCATTCTAGTTGGAAGCTGTGGAGGCTGAAGAAGATGCTGGCTCCTTAAACGGTCCATCTCCCTGTCCACAGAACCCAGAGCTCATGCAGGAAGCTCTAGGACCTGCATTTTTTTCTCTCCTCAGAGCTCAGAGCGAGTGGAAAGTGCAGGGAGACTTTTAAACAGACTGCAGAGGTGTTAAAAATAGAAGTCAAGTTGCTATTGGAGATACAGGGAGAATTCTCCACTTGCAAATCTCTAATTATAATATGTCAAGAGTAGAATACCTTGTCAGGAGCAGTATCTAACACAATCCAGTATTGGCTCTGTCAGCACAGTGATCCATGATGTGTTTGGAGGTCTACATGAAACAGACATTCAGCAGAAAAATGTCCTGCAGGGACTCATCTCAGCCCCTGGGGACTTGAAGGGGTGACCTGGGAAGTCTTCCTTTTATTCTCCTTAGCTCTGCTTGGGAGCTCTGGGAGCATTCTACTCCACGTTCACAGATTCTGCACTTTGTGCTAAATCACGTGCATATATTAGATGTTCTTGGAGCCTACCAGATGGATGCATGTTTTCCATTACCCAAAACGACTCAGTTTCTCAAAGAATTCATGGCCTCTGCAATGCCCTTACAATGACATTCAGCAAGATGGGTCTGCTTGTCAGAGGGCAGTTAGAACCGTTCCAGGCACGACACATTTCTATGGAGAATGCCTCATGAGTCTTCCCAAGCAGGAACTTTCCTGGCAGATAGAGGGGGCTGAGTGTCCAGGACTGGAGGGGGGGGGGCTGTGAAGTTACAGTCCTCCTCCAGGACATGCAGGTCTGAGAGCGAAGGCAAGGTGCACCTAGTCAACCTCTGCGGAGGTACAGAGAGTCTCAAGCCAGCTTGTCATAGAGCATGTTGTGTTGGTTCAGATCAGGAAAGCACAGCTCAAAAGTAGGTCACGGCCAGCAGAAGCAGCTCCCTGTTTAGCCGAGGACAGCAAAATACATGTCGTAGAAAACAAGATGGCCCCTTCTGATCCCTGCTCTTCCCCACTGTGCGTTCACAACATCGTCCCAACAGCCCACAATGGCTGTGTTTGCCACAGAGTCTCCTCTAACAGGTGCACTTCTCAGTCAGTGCAGGAGACGAAGAAGTTGGGGCCAAACAGCATCGCTGCACATTCCCATCCCCAGTCTCCAGCACCTGCCGGCATTCAAATACTCTAGGAATGGCAGGAGGTGGCTTCCCAGCACAGCGACCCGAATTCCGGCATCCTCGCCTTGTTTCCAAACCCCTTTTGCTCACTCTTTACATAAATGCCAATGACTTTCTCAAGGGAAACACGAAGGCACGGAAGAATGAATTCCTCACATCTTTACTTATGTATCTCTCAGCAACATCACACAATAACTCTCCCTTCTCTCCTATTTCTAAGTCAAAATGTTCCCAAAGGTTCATAGCAACTTTATTTTTAGTGACTGAGAATGGAACATAAACAAAATGCGTATCCATAAGAAAATGAAGAAACAAACTACAGCACACCCTACCGTGGCATAGTACCAATCACTGGAATAGTACACAGTCCTGAAAAGTAGTGAGCTACAGCTGTAGGCAACAATATGGATCCATCTGAAAATAAGGATGATGACTGAAGGATGCCGGGAAAAAAGAGCCCAGGTTTGATTTCCTTAACAAAATTCAAAAAACTGCATACTATGCTACAGTGAAAGGAGATGAGTTGGTTGCCTGGGAATGAGGCAGAAGAGGGGGAAAGGTAAGATAACAAGATAAAAACAAAAAAAGAAAACTCGGGGCTGATGGCTAAGTTCATGCTCTTGAGAGTGCTATTTGTTCGGCACGTATGTATGTTTGTGGACACATAAACACTGCACACCAAATGTGCGCAATTTATTGTATGGCAAGTACAGGCCAATAAAGCTGGGGAAACAAAAGCCTGCTTCCTTCCTCATCAGCTTGCCCTACCTGCACAGCCTTGGTCCTGGTCTCTCTTACTTTCTCAAACACTTCCTCACTTCCTTCCCTGCACCCCTATTCCCTCGCTCTGTTCCTGTTCTCCCCGCAGTCCTTCCTCCGCCGTAGAGGGCCCTTCCACTCTGCTTCCTGGAGTCACCCTAGGTCAAACACCCCACAGACGGCTTTCTCTGACACCACTGCCTTTCACCTGCTCCCTTTTCTATATTCTCATCCCTCCAAGAGTTTGCCAAGTGCACAGCACACGCACCCGACACAGCCCATTCATTCCTCGACTCCTGATCTCCTGGCATCTCTCTGCTGCCCTCCTCCACGTCTTCAGGGATGTCCAAACTGTTAGCTTCAAAAATGTCTCCTTGGGTCACCCCCCCCAGGATTCTACAGCCCCACACCCCCACGCTGAAAGCCCCCTTTATGTCTCATTCAATAGCTCCTCCTATCCCCAAGCCTGCCTCCTGTGCACCCTCCTGTGCTGTTCTGTGCACGTGGCCTTTTCTCTCCTTTCCCTACAGCTGAGGATATACCAGTGTAGGGAAGGCACCCTGTCACTGACCAGGAGGAAACGGCCCTCACTCCTTGCATGGATTTGGGTGTGGAGCCACTGACTCCAAGTGTCACCACCTATGCAGGGAGAGGCCCTGAGTGCCAGGCCTGTGTGGGATGGATCCAAGGGCCTTAGGCTTCATTGTTTGTTTTGAGAAGAGCCTGACTTCACAGGGACACAGCTGGATTACAGAGTGGGCACAGGTGGTGAAGCCCGAGACATACCTCCTTGTGCCTAGGAATAAGCTGGCTTTAAAGTCACTGTCCCTCCAGGACTTTTTGTTGCAAGAGCCAGTGCATTGTTTCATTTTCAACTTCTGTTAACCAGGACACCCTGAAATGCACACACATCTGCCTCTCTGACCCCCATGCTGAGGCAAACCCTCTGGAAGTGTCTCCTGCTACCATGGCCCTAGCATGTGACAGCCTCGCAAAGCCATGCTCCAGAGATGGGCCCACTATTGTAATGAGCGGCGCACACATCCTGTGCTCCCCAATGGACTCACAACATGCTAATTTAACTGTGTCCATCTCTACAGTGCTCTTGTTGCAGGCCAGGATGGATGCAATCCCCAACTGGATTAAGACTTTCTTTAAGCAAAGTCTCACTGACCTTTTCTTTCTAAACTTTACTTTATAATCCCCTTGGTTCGGGCCAGCACTGTGGTGTAGTGGATAAAGCCTCTGCCTGCAGTGCTGGCATCCCATACGGACACCAGTTCGAGTCCAGGCTGCTCCACTTCCGATCCAGCTCTCTGCTATGGCCTGGGAAAGTAGTGGAAGATGGCCCAAGTCCTTGGGCCCCTGCACCCACATGGGAGACACAGAGGAAGCTCCTGGCTCCTGGATTCACACTGGCCCAGCTTCGGCCATTGTGGCCATTTGGGTAGTGAACCAGAGAAAGGAAGGCTTTTCTCTCCCTGCCCACCCAACCCCCCCCCCCCCCACCTCTAACTCCGCCTCTCAAATAAATTTCAAATCTTTGAGCCAGGATAATTCTCCTGGCTCACACGCTGTCCTATGGCTTCCCAGTGCTCCTAACATGGAATTCCAACCTCTCATTGAACACATGAGGCTGAAGGACATATAATTCTTGCTCATTGTTCCTGGTTCACTTTTTCCCATTGTACCCTCAAATCTCCTTCTCCTTGACGTGAACACAAGGGCCTCTTTTCTGAAGGAGCCACACTCTTTCCAACTCGGGGCCTTTGACCTTGACATTCCCTTTGTCTGGGAAGTGTGATCTTCTCACTCCAAGTAGCATCGCCTTATGGACAGAGCATCAGAACACCCACTTTCAAGGAGCTCTCTTGTTCTTTCTGATTTCCCCCTTGCACCTGTCCCATTCTTTCCTCAGAAGCACGAGTCACAATGTCTGGCCACATTCTCCTTACAGAGCCACTTGCCCCACACTCACTGTCTGCCTCTCTAATTTGCAAGACAGAAAGGCTGTGCCTTTTTGGTTCAAACATATCATCTAGCGTGAGTCCTGGCTGCAGTAGATGCTGATCAATATTTGCGAACGAATGAATGAATGAATGAACCATTCATGCACTTAGTGCAGTTCTTAGCACCCATCAAGGTTTGATAAGTAACTTCTTCTTGGACTCCTTGTAGTATGAAAACAACTCAGCCAGGCTCTACGACCAGTGATGATCACCAAGTAACTAGCATAGTAGCAGCACCGCCACAGCAAACACCAGCTATGCCAGCAGACCCAAGTGAGGCACCCATGCCCGAGGTGCAGCAGCAAGACAAAAAGGCAACTGTAGCACTGTTGACAAGAGCTAAAGAGGGGAAACACCCCACCCATCTGGCCAGATGAGTGGACAAGTGAAGCTGGCACATCCACTCAACGGAGTAGGCAACAGGAGGTGAGCTTGAAGCAGCTCTACCTTGTAGGCTCTGTTTCTATCAAATACCCAGAAACTGCAAACTCACAGACAGAGGAAGAGGGTGGTGGCTGACATGGGGGCGGGAGAGACTGGGAGTGGGGGGGACAGGGGGTTTCTTTATGACGCGATGAGAGCAGACAGGAGTGCTACTGGCGTGTTCCAAAGCTGAATTTCATGTTACATGAATATCACCATGAATAATCAACGAGGGGAATCCATAGAAAATGCAGCTATCTACCGATTTCTGAAATCTCCAAAACTAACTTGGAAGTGCATGATGTGCCTGGTAGTAGAGTTAGTCAGTGCTGGCTCAGGACAGGAAAGGTGTGGCTCTCCATACCCACACGCTGCTCCACAAACACAGGAGCAAGCGAAGGGGCAGAATCACCTTGCACCTGCGGAATGCTCTAGAGACCTAGGGTGCCCACGCTTTTCTAAAGAACTCTGAAGAGCGAAGTTTCCCGGGTGTGGTCCCTGTGGGTCCTGTGGCGAGCACAGCTCTTTCAGGTGCTGCACCAGTGAGCACGGCTTTAACCCTTAACTATCTCCGGATGTCTGTGGGGCTGATTCTAGGACCCCACCCATAGCCAAGCCTGCAGGTGCTCCTGTCCCTGATACGCAATGAAGTATCCTCACGTCTGCTTTAAATCACTTCCAAGTTATTCCCAGTATCCCAGCACAATGCAATGCAAAGTCGCTGCACTATTATTTAGGCAGGAAAAGTCCACATAGATGTGCAGATGCGACTTCCTTTCCCAAGTATTTTTCATCCACAGCTGATGGAGGGTGCAGAGTCCAAGGATACCGACTATTTTTTGTGTAGGGCTCTCTCTGATGAATGGCCCACACCACTAGTTCTCATGGACAGTGGTGGTAAAACGTTTCTCTCCTTCGTGTGTTCGTCTTCAACTGTTTGCATGCCATAAAATCCACTTGTTCTGTTGTCTGGAGTCATGAACCACCACCACTGGCGGGGAGGACAACTCCCTCCCGCACCCCAGTGCTCTGGTGCGCCCCTTTGCCGTCCACACCTCTCCCAACCCAGCAGCCCAGCAAGGAAACTGAAGAAATAAGGGCCTCTTGACACAGGTGCATCTCATGCACCCAAATCAGACTCTGGCCGTGTTTGCCCAGCTATGCAAACACACCAACTATCAGTGACCTGTACATCTAACAGAGGCACATTTTATCACTGTAAATTGTTATCTTCACCAGACTGATTAAAAAAAAAATACTCCATTCGGATGGCATTCTGGAAAAGGCAAAACAATAGGAATTGGAAAAAACAAAAACCCAAAATCGAATGCCTTCCTACATAAATGACTGGTTCACGAAAAACGTGCTGATTTACATTAATACTGGCAAAGAGGGCACGCTGACCAGGCCAGCTGTGACGCTGGTGTGCCAAGGTCTGGCCCAGGGGCCGCTGGGCTGCCAGAGGCTCTCGGATCTGGAGGTGCAGCCCCTGGCATTCCGCGTCCCAGGGGCCCCGGAATTCGCACCTGCCCAGTCCCAGGTCCCAGGCAAGCCCACCCCAAGCCCGGCCCCGCAGGAAGCGCCCCCTTACTGTGGCGGTGCCGGAGACGGTCTGCGCGTTGCTCTCCGCGGCGCTCTGCTCCGAGTGCGACTGGGCGGGAGGGTACAGGTTTAACGTGTGCTCGGGGACGGTGGTCTGGCCCGTGTACTCTGGCGCGGGGTGGGGATGAGGGGCCGTGTATTCCGCGGGGATGCCGTTCTGAGGGGGAGCGAACTGGGCCGACGCGTAAGGCTGAGCCATTGTGTCAGGGGCGGCTGCGGCTTCCTGATTACCCTGAAAACCAAACAGGTGGAGAGAGAGGGAGAGAGAACGGTGAGCATGCACCCAGCAGACCCTTTGCCCAAGGCCCACGGGCGCCTGGTCCCGGGTCCTTCCCAGGCGCACGCACAGGACCTGCACCTGAGCCGGACCAATCCCCGGGGATCTTCATCAGCCCCTAGGCAGAAGCAGGAATCAGGGTTCCACCGAGATGGAGGCTCAGAAAGATGAGGTCACGTTTGTTGACGCTGAGGGTTTGTGTCCTACTGGATTGCATCTTTGGTGTTCCCAGGCTTATCTTCCTTATTTCATTTCCATTTTGGAAGTGGTGAGCATGGAGTTGTCTACGGTGACAGCAGAACTTTGATTCGATACTTAAAGTGCCAAGAAAGATTAAACTGAATGTGTGTGTTCTTGAGGGGAAGAGAATTCATCTCGGCATTAGAATTTAATCAGAATTTTATGTGACTTGGCTCACATAATGGATGGGGGAGGGTCCTTTTAACAGCCCCCAAGTCTGGCGGGTGTGTGTGTGTGTGTGACAGGCGTTCCTAGCGCAAAGCCAGGGCCTCATCTGAACAACGATGGCCTAGGCGACATCCCCACGGTGAGATTTCCTGCAAAATTTGGGACTTAGCTCGTAGGTTTATTAGTGTTCCCCCTCCCCTTCTTCCTTTTTTTTTTTTTTTTAAATAAGCAGAGTATTATATAACACTTCAACCTCAGATAGGTAAAACATGCAGCACGATATTACAGTAAAAAAAAAAAAAAAAAAAAAAAAAAAAAACCTCAAACCTAAATTCAAATGCTTCCATTTCAGAAGTTCACACCTCCACCCCCACAACTTCACAACGCAACACACACACACACACACACACACAAAGAGAAGGCATAAGAAACTGTATGTAAGTCCAACATCCAAATCTTGGAAAAAGGGAGATGGTGAGAGAGAAACAGCTTAGTGATGAGGTCCACCCAACAGTTGCTGCTCCCACGGGCTGTGGTCAATTGGATGGGACTTTGGCGCCTGTACGATGATCGTTGGGCCAAAGTGTCAGGACAGCTCGTGCCACCCCAGTAGGCGCCACCAGCCTTTCAGACCCTCTTCCACCCAAGCGTCCTCAAGTCCGGGAAACCAGGATGGCGGAGGATGGAGGGAATGCTCCCAGCAGCGCGCAGAGCTGGCGCAGTTGTTTAGGGAGGACCTTAATTAGCTCGTTAGAGATGGCACTTGAGAAGCACGAAGCTTAGGATAAGTTTAAAATATTTCACAAGTGCAAACATTCCCATCAGGTTCTTTCCTCCTCCAGACTGATCTCTCCAAATGTCTGTGCTATTGGAAGCCCCAGTGCTCAACTCTCTCTCTCTCTCTCTTCCCCCTTAACACCTGGGCAGGTGGAGGGGGGAGGGTCTGCCCCAGGCGGGGGCTGCACTGCCACACAGAAGCAGTGGCCCTGCCCAGTCCTGGGAACCACTGACAACACTGTCATTGCTCCCCAGTCTTGATTTGGGGGGCAGTCCCACTCTTGGCCACAGCCTGGGCTCCAGGTACCCCTAGGTATAGTCATGTGATGCTGAGCTGGCCAAGCAGAATGTCCCACTGCCACAGTTGGGCTCACAGGCATCTACCCAGTGAGCCAGCCCTGTTCATACTGTGGACTTTCCCTACCATTCTGGGGAAGATGTTCTCCTTCCACTGTGACTGGCAGCTGGAAAGATAAAGGGGATGATGAAGAGGACCTGCCTCCAGGTGGAGCCAATGCAGGGAAAACTAGAGCCAGGGAGTGGGGAAGCAGAGAGGCTGCAGCCGTGTCTGCAGGCAGCCTTTGGAGTCTGGAATCCAGGGCACCGGCAGTTACAAAGGTCCCTGTTTTAGTTACAAAAGTCCGTAAATGTCCTATGATGAAGAACTCTACTAAGTTGCCATTAACACAAAAGGATTTGCATTTATTTAAGGCGTGTAACTGGGTGTTTTCACACAGGTAGGCACTGTGGAATGATCACTGTATTCCAACCGATTGTAGTTTCCGCCTGTGTGTGCGCTCATCCTCTTAGCACATCTCAAGTACACGATACAGTATGGTACTCTGTCCCTACACTGTGCCTATATCTTTAGAACTCATTCCCAAATGAAACCATGCACCCTTTGCTTTCTTTAACTTACTTTTTCCTGCTAGTTACAAGCAAACAAGGCCTTGACAGATTGAAAAAAAATTCCTATGCTATTTTATAGCTCAACTAGCATTTTTTTCCAGACTACTCCAGGACTACATCCTTGTGTACAACCATCTACAGTGATGCCACTTCTTTGTGGCTGATGAACAGCCCCAGAAATGATGGGATCTGAGCAGTTATTGGAGACCAGCCATGTTGAGGTTGGTGCAAAATGAGGGAGTCAGAATCTCTCCTGGAATTTGCTTTCTATCCCCAGATCTCTTACTTGAAAACACGCGTGCACGCAGGCTGCCCACTCAGTGGAATTCCGTATCACGAGAAGGCCCACAGGAGCCTCAGGTTTCTATGTTCCACCTGAAAGGCAGCCCCTTTCCATGCCGGTGCTCAGAAGACAGACCCTTGCTGTCCTCTGCAGGTCTGGTGGGTGTTTACATCAGTAATTCTTACATAGGGATGTCAGTCAACATGCCTCGTTTGTAGCTACCAGCATCCAGTGGGGGGGGGGGGGTCAGGGATACTGCTGGACACCCTCAGTGCCCAAGCCAGCCCCTCCCCCAAGATGGGTCTGCCCCCAGAAGTTAACAGGTGCAGGTCTAGAATGCCTGCTTTGCATGCCTTGCACCTCTAATCCCACTTGACTTTGTAGTCCAAGATGCTCCAGCTCAGAACTGGAAGACAACTAAGCAAAGTCCCAGCCACAGGTGGTTCCCAGGGGAGCCAGGGCTTGAACCTAAGCCACTCTGTAATGTGCTCAGGTATCTCTCATCCGGCAAGAGGATCACCTGGTGGGGAGGTTGGCTCCCTCTCTAACACATAAACCATGGGCCCAAGACCTGTTTCTCACCTATTGTTATATTACTCATGTGGGAAAATCAGGGGCTGGGGTACCTGAATCAAAGGTGCTGGCAGTTCTGTTTGCCAACTTAGGTCTGTAACTATTGGCAGGTGCAAGAGTGACAGCCTGGGAAACCTTCGCACCAACTCAGCCTGAGACCTGGCGGCAGGAAGCTCCCGGCTGGCCTAGGGATGGCAAAAGCCAGCTGGGGGCATCCCTGAAGCCAAAGCCAACCACCCACCTCCACCAAGGCTCGTGCCATTCTGGAAAACCCAGCACACTGAGCTCCAGAGACTCAGTCAATGGTGGCCAAGGAGCCTCTGTCAGCATCCAGATACAGAGCCTCTGGATTTCATCCCGTACCTGGATTTCTCAAACAGATGTTGGTGGGACCCCCTATAGTTACTTATTAACACTGACAGCCGTTCCAGAGAGACCCTAATTAATATTCTCAACATTTGCACTTTAGGCTAATTACAGCTAATATTTAATTAAGATCATTGTGCTTCCTATGGAAGGATTTTTCACCTTCAAATAGCTGCAGAGATATCTTTGTTTCCTCCCTGGTGATGTTCCTGGATTCTTGGCCTGGCTGAAATGTAGTTTCTGGAAAAATACAGTAAGGGCACCTTTTCCACTCCAGGTCACGGCAAACCCTGGGCACGTGAACAGTTTCCCAGTGGAAAGCTGAAGCCAACTTCATGTAGGTGACGGTGACAGGCAAAATTACTTGGCACGCTGTGGCTAGACATTCTCTCATTTGCAGAGTGGCCTTCCTTCTTCCACTGCAATGCCAAACCCCCACCTTTCCCTAAATTAGAGGAGTGATCAGAGACTCTGATATTTGCACAGTCAGGGTGCCTGTGGGTGATCCTGGTTGCTGGGGAGGGTCCCTGCTGTGCCAGGTTCTGCACACCATCAGGCAAGTGTTCCAAGAGCTTGTGCAAACTGATCATCTAATTTTGACCTCTGTACTTTCCTGGGCTCCTGCTAAAAACTCCAAAGGGGACAGAGAGAGAGGCCAAGATCTGTTGTTCTCAAACCCACTACTGCTGCAGCAGACCTGACTTGAAGCTCACTATCAAGAACATCTGTTGGGAGGAATGTAAAAGCAACTTCCTTGTTCTCACCCTGCAGAGCCCCCAGTCAGAGCAATGCAACAGCAGCATGACGCCGTGGGGCCCCATCACCATCCAACGTACCCCAAAGGGTAGCTTACCCTCAGTTACCGAGAGCCAAAGGATTATCAAAATGCAACCAACTCTGATTCCTAAAAGCCAAAAAAAGTGTCATTTCCATTTAAATATCTTACTGAAGCATGAAATAGCCAGAGTATTATTGCTACTTTAAGACAAACACTAGTCTGACTGTTAGCACAATGTGGCAACTGTGTTGCAAGCATCCATGCAGAGAGCTACTCCAGACACACAGAGTTCTTCCTTCCCCATGGAATGCCCTGTGCTCTTAATTGTCTCTCAAACATCACCCCGGTCTTCTAGACATTGCCCTGTGTGGTTGAATGAAGTCGTTTTAGGAAAGTAATAGGAGAACAAAGGGTGGCAGACAAGCAGACTTTGCAAAAAATATTTTGGCGTAACATTTAATGCAAACCAGATTCCAACTGGGAAATCGTCTCTGTGTGGCAGAGCAGGACACAGCTCTCTTGTTTTCACTGGAAATGCCTGACCATCCCTGGGAAGGGAAAGTAGGAAAGCGCCTGCTTGGAGCTGCCACAGGCAGCTTTGCATCCTGAAGGGCCTCCGTACCTGTGTGTGTGTGGTTTCCCCAGCGACGGAGTCAAACTTCTCGAGCATCCTCTGCCCCCTCCCACTCTGCTTCTGGAATTTGTTTATCCGTAGTTCATTTCCTATCTTGAAGATCTTTCTGGTCTACACACAGCCCCGATAATGAAGAAATGCACAGGGACTGTCAGGACCTAATAAGACAGCTGACTGCACCTGTCCACACAGCCCGGGACCACAACGACTCCTGCCTTGGGGCCCCCTTCCCCCTTCCCCCTGCACCCCAGCACCATGGCCTTGCTGGAGGAAGCAATTCATTTCTGGTGGTGGCCTGCAGTTTCCAGTCTTGCTGATGGTTTGTTTTACTTGAGTCTCTTCTACTTCTCTGGCAAGAAATCACGCATATTCAGAGAATGCCTCTTGTGCAGAACTGAAATGAGCTAAACGGCATCATGCCCCAGGGGCATTGAAACAAAGAAGACAAATGCAAAACGACACCATTAACCTGCTGGTTCTAAGACCAGCTCAGTTCCACACGCTAAGCAGGAAGCCCCCAGCCCAACGCCCAACACACACACACACACACACACACGCACGCACACACTCACTCACTCCTCCCTGCACCTCCTCTTCTTTCTCCTGGAAGGAACCAGGGAGCAAACTATATACCACAACAAGCACAAACTTAATGCGAGTCAAGGCTTCCACCTAATGCAAACCACAATTTCGAGTGAAAAATGAAATGAAAAAATAAAAATACCTGCTGCACCATCCTGCTTCCTTTCTCCTCCATAAACTTAGCAGCTGTTCTAGTCCCACACCACAAAGCATCTGCCCAAAGCAAGCCTCAATTATGAGCGAGGGTGTGCGCACGGTGCACCGTGTGGATGAGCGGGGCGTTGGAGGAGGGGGAGTGGAGGCTGCCTGGCTGACCTCCCCCTCAACATCTGACTGCTCCCAAAACCAACCCCAGATGGGACTCTTTCTGCAAGGGAGGCCCGGCCATCAATCACAGCTGGCTCCTCCTCTGGCTCCTGCTCTGTTTCCGAGTGCACCACAGAGCAGATGATTATATAGAGGAGGAAGGAGGGGAAAAAACACACAGGCTCGACTACATTAATAGCTGTTTAAAAAACATTAGAAATGCTATTCTATGCATCGCCCGGAGCTGGAATTTTTCATTACTAAACTAAATATATGGTATGCAAAGTTATAAAAATCCACCAGGGAGCTTGCTACTATCTTATTTTTAAGAGGGGAGGGGCAACATTCAGGGGTAGCCAGGGAAGTGATGGACAAGGGATGCTGAAAGCTGAGAGGAGGGAGGGGGAGAGAGATGGTGAAAGATTATTAAAAACAACAACAACAACAAAAATGTCGTGAGACTATTGGAGATGGATTCCTAATAAAGCTGTGTGGTTAATTATAAGTTGATTGGAAGAGACCGGAGCTGACGATGACTTGGACGGTTTGAGACCCAGCGCCTGGGCAGGCCAGCTGTGTGATCTCACGCACACTGTCACAATGCTCAGGCTCCAGTGTTGGCTTCTGTTTAATGGGGACAGTGATGAGTGACTCCATGGTGTTATTGTGGGGATCAAATTAAAAAATCAGATTACAACCAAAGAAACACACACGGGGCCTGGCTCTCAGTGTGCAGGAGGCAAGCGATTCATTCATTCACATTCAAGGAATCAGGAAGTGAAATCCAAAACCCTATCCGTCCCTGTGGACCCCACAGTCAAGCGTAGCAGGTTGCAAGCTTTTGAGAATAGCAGCCCCTGATAAGCACGCGCCCCAGTGGGGATCCGTGTTACAAAGGCAAAACACAGGGGTCGCACTTTCTTCTTTTCTTGAACTTGTGTCTCAGCCTCGCTCATTTTTTCCTTCTATCGCAATGAGCGAAAATAAAACCTCATACCAAAAATTCCCCCGTGAAACCAGGCATGCTTCCATGCCCAACACAGCCTCTTTATTTAATGCTACAAAAGCTTTGGTTCTTTCTTCATCACTCAAACCCCAACAAACCAGAGTGAAATGTCAAAACAATTTCAGTTTTTATTTGGTTGTGTCTTTCTTGCTTATCAAGGGACACATTTCACGGGTCCCATTCCCCCATCCTATGGATGTTGATACTCAGTGCTGTGAAAAGACAGTTCTTGCTGGACTGGGGGAAATGACTAAACTTGTAATCAAACTGTACAACAGATGAGGGTGGAAGAGGCTCCCTGAGGAATTCAACCCTCCTGCGACTCTACTTCAAATAGCCCCTGAGGGATCTTTTTTTTTTTTCTCTTAAATTTCCAGATATAGGAGCCAGTGTGGCGGTACACTGGGTGAAGCCACTGCTGTGACACCAGCATTGCATATCAGGAGATTCAGGAAGAATCCCACTCACCCTGCTTTGGATCCGGCTCCCTGCTAATGCACCTGGGGAGGCAGCAGAAGACGGTCCAAGTGCTTAGGCCCCTGCGCCCATGTGGGAGACCTGGATGGAGTTCCTGGCTCAGCCCCTGCCATTGTAGCCATTTGGGGAGTAAACCAATGACTGGAATGGGCCCCCACCCTCTCTCTGTCTTCCCATCCTCCTTCCTCTGCCAGTCTCCTTATCAAATAAAAAAAATAAGTAAATAACTCTTAAAAAGAAATCCAGATCCAATGTAGAGGATTGGCTAGAAAGTCTGAGGTAGGAGAATTTATGCCACTGTGTACCTACCTACCACTCCAACCACACCAGGGGATGTGGCCCACACAGCAGGGGTCAGGGCGCACACAGCAGCCCCTCCCGGCTCCTCAAAGTGAGGTGCCAACTCCCCCTGCACAGCATCTCCACAGAGGACCAGAGGTCCTTCCTCGTCAGCTCTGGCTCAGCCCAGGGGGACGAAGCCACACTCAGGGGCCCTAAGCTCCTTGACCACTGCAAAGTCAAACTTATGTCCTGCAACCTGGGAAAGGGGGGCAAGACCAAGACAGACGTCTCTGGGGACAGCACTAGTGTTCTAGGGAGTAGCAGAGACAGCACCAAACCCGAACAAGCAGCAGCAGCAACAAAACAACCCAAGGAGTTTCAGGTGGGAATAGTCTGAGAGAGGCCATCAGACGTGGGTCCTTTAAGCACAGAGGAGTGACTTGGATATTGTTATAAAAAGAAATACAGAAAGAAACCCAACACCAGGGCTTGCCACCTCACCTACTGCCTTAGACTCTTAAGGGTGGGATTCAGGCCAGGACACTGATGTGCAATCCTGGGGAAATGTAGGTATAACCCCTTGAGCTGTAACATCCGTGTGTGTGTGTATGTAGGGGTAATCGACCAGCATACTTTACATTTAAAAAAAAAAAAAAACTGCACCACATGGGAAAAGGACAAACTAGGAAGAGTTGGGATTGCTTCATGAAGCCATTATGTGGACGAAGTGGATAGCAATGTAAAGTCTTGTATGGATGGTGGTAAAAAATAACTAACACTGAAAGCACCAGACTGGATAATTTCCAGCGTTTCTCACTAACTACCCTTGTTAGTGTGACACCTATGGGATCAGAAGTGGACATTCAGAAGCCAGGAATGTAGAACCATTGGCAAGCCAGTCAACCTCCACAATCCTCACTTCGCTTATTCTTAACATATAAGTAGTAATGTGTAATTTTCTTCCCAACATAGCCCTCACGATGCCTCAGGGAGAAAATCTGCAAGAACGTGTGTCACAAGTCAGAAGCACTCAAGTCCCAGTGTGGACGCAAGTGGTCCCCCTTCCCGTCCAGTGAAGCTGCCCTCTGAAAACCACAGGAGAGAGGCTTGTGAGACCCGCACCTGCTGCGGGTCAGGGACTCAATTCCTCACAACTGCCCCATGAAGAATTTCTCCATGGATGGGAACTAGCAAATTCATAAGTGGAAGAACTAGAATGTCAACCTCATCTGTTCTTATTAAAGACGTGCTTATTAAAGACTGACTGAATCCATAGAAGGGTGAAGATGGAGGTAGTGGTGATGATGGCAATAGTGATTGCGACGATGCTGATGATGGTGGTGGTGACGATGATGATGGTGCTAGTGATAGTGGTGATGACGATAAAGACAATGATGATGTCAATGAGGATGGTTGTGATAATGGTAAGCAACCTTGGTTTTGCTTTTAAAAATTTTTAACTAATAGTCATTTTTATTTGAAATGTAAACACAGCAAGAGAGAGAGAGAGAGAGAGAGAGAGAAAGAGAGAGAGAAAGAGAGAGAGAGAGAGAGAGAGAGAGAGAGAGATCTTGCATCTACTGGTTTCCTTCCAAATGCTCACAAGAGCTTGGGCTGGGCCAGGCCAAAACCAAGAGCCAGGAAATCACCGGCTCCCATCAGGGTGGCAGGGACCCATGTAATGGTGCCATCACCCACTGCCTTCCAGGGTGCAGAAAGTTTTTCCGAGCAACGACTGTGTGCTGATTATCATGGCCAGCAATGAGGGTACAAGATTCAGCTACACAGCATTGCCTGCTCGACCCCATTTCAACAAGAACTCCTCCTGGTGCCTACAGTCATCCTACCTTCCCAGGAAGAGACAGTCACTTAACTAGTGAGTGCTGGTGCTCAAATCTGCCCGACTCCTATACTCATGTTCTCAAACAGTTGGAGATGGATTCTGGTCTGACCTTATTTAGATCAACAAACTTAGCTTCCCCAACTATGTCAGTTCATAGAAAAGCATCTCTTGAATAAGAAGCTCTGAAGTTGCTCTGAATCCACAATTCACAAAAATAAACAAACAGCAGGGACAACCATAATCCATGCCACCGATTCCTGTGGAAGCAATTTATTTCATTTCAGGTCCCCAGCCGTGCAGAGAGGACTGAAGCCATCTCGCCTTGGCTGACAAACACCAGCCCCAGGAATACAAACCGAGGGGGCGGCTGGCTTGCAAAGACGAGGTGTCATGTTTGCACAATGTTCCATCCTGGTTTTCCATTTGGAGTTACAGAAGGCTATGAAGAGGTTGTTTTTCTCAACTCTTTGAAAGTTAGTGACAACCAAAAATTTATGGTTCTGGGTACAAATCAAGGACCTAGATATGTTGCTTCTGATGTGTGATTTCCAAAAAGAAATGTACGTGTCTTTTAAAAAATCAGCAGACTCTGGAGAAAACGAAGTCCCCAGCGACAGCACCAGGTACTTGAGAAGACGGATTTGCTTCTTTGGTTCATACTCATGCATCTGGAGCACAGAGGGGTTCTATGTGGTTCCTCAAAAACTTTGTCAAAGTTTGACCTTATACACCCAGGCTGATGTCTGTCTCTAAATGGACTGCAGACTCCATGGTTACAGAGACCTCTTCTGTTTTTTTTTCCATCACCATTGACTCAGGCATCTCAGCTTCTGATGGACACAGACACAGATGCACACACACTCATACACACACATAAGCATTCAAAACATTTTACTGAAGGAAAAATGAAATACAAGCTAGATCCTTCACCTCTGCTAGTAATGAGACATGCTCTGACTCATTCAGTTCCATTTAAAAAACATTTAGGAGATGGGGGGGGAGGGAGGGAAGGATGGAGGGAGAAGGATAGAGAGAAAGAGAGAAGAGAGAGAGAGAAACTCCCGTATACTGTTTCACTCCTCAACTGTCTGCAACAAACAGGGTTGGGCCAGGTCAAAGCTGAGATCTGGGAACTCAACCCAAATACCCCACATGGGAGGTGGGAGTTGAAACACTGAGCCATTATCTGGTGCCTCCCATGGGTGTGCACCAGCAGGAAGCTACAAACAGGATCAGAGCCAGGACCCAATCTCTGGCCCCTGATGTGGGATACGGGCATGCAACGCGGCATCTTAACCATGAGGTCAAATGCACAAACCTCTCATACAGCTCCTCAGAGCACTGAAAACAAGGTCAAAGCCATCATCAGTTTCCCTGCTTTGTCGAAAACATTCTCCTTAGTGGAATATCCCCGCACGGCACTGCTGTTTCTTGTTGGAAAGTCATGCAGCATAGGGCTTTGCCTGCGTGCGAGAGAAATAACTGCAAATGCTTTATCATTGCCTATTATTAATAGAAAGTAACAGCAAGAGCAGCTGCTATTCATTAAGTACCTCCTATGTATCAGACAATGTTAGTCACTTCATATATATTACCTAACTTCATCTCCCCAGGAGCGCCTATATTAATAAACTTATTTTTAGCACACCCAATTCACAGATAAGGATGCTGTGTTCCGAAAGTTTCTAAACAGCAGATCTCAACCCCAAATTCAGGTCTTTCTCCAAAGCTGAGGTCTTCCCCATTCCTTAAGATTGACCTCTTTGTGGGATAAATGACGGATGGTATTTCTAAGACTTACAGTGGAACAATTCAACTATAAAACGTTTTTGAGATATTCTGAGAGATGCTTGAACTGTCTTAGGCAAAAGTGGCTGCTATCAAAAAGGCACGGACTGTCATCCCAACATCCAGAACCCAGATGGGTTAATAACACCAGTAGTGATGGAACACTCTGGAACATGACTGGAAACTATGATGTCATCAGAGTGGCTCCCACCATTTGCTTGTCACTGCCCTAAATGCTTTCCAAATGCAACTCCCTTGGTGCAACCCACAGTCCCACGATGTGGGCACAAACCTTATCATCATTTTACAGATGAGAGACTTCGAGAGGCTAAGCAAATTATCTGAAGTCACTGCAAGGGTGAGTGCTAGGATTTGTCCCAATCCAATTCTGATTCCAAAGCCTAAGCTTATGACCCCTATTATTTATAACCTTTCACTTTCAAATTATAGGTTCACAGAAAATTGCACAAAATGTAGGGGAAAGCCTTGTGTCCCCCTTCAACCTCCCCTTCCCCCCACGGCCACCTCCTGCCTAACAGTGATATGCTGGCAGAAACCACGAATGGACATCGTGTGACCACTCCTCTCCACTGCTATGAACATAACGAGAGCCAGGCAGACCCAGTTCGGCTGTCGTGAGTGTCCTGCTGCCAACTCCATCACATCAGTGCCACTGCCATCATCCCTGAGTGACAGCTGGAGCTACCCACCATGCTCACAACTACAGTTGTGTGAACAAAAGGGCAGACGAAGAAGTGGAAAATCAACCCATGAAAATCGGCATCGGCCAAAACTGTTTCCATAAGGTAAGGATCGGACAAATGCATCTTAATGACAATTCAGGAATGATCCGGCACCTCCTTGATACGGGGGAGCCTCAGTGCTGAGCAGACTTTCCCAATCCATCTCCTTGGACCAGCCCACCCTGTTCTTAAAAAAGAGAGGGGAAGTTCTCATTACAACCACCAGGAGAACATCAGTGTCAGGTTCAGATTCAAGATGAATTTCAGTGACTTACATCATTGCCAATACTGCTACAGTTGGGCAAACACACACAAGATAAAAGACGGATTCCATGTCCCTAAGTAACTTGCCTACCATTACTCTATAGACACGATTTAGCATCATGATATACTGTTATTTATTCTACCACAGCTATCTAGAAGACTCTCTCTGCTCTTTTTTATTTTTATTTATTTATTTATTTATTTTTGGACAGGCAGAGTGGACAGTGAGAGAGAGAGAGAGAAAGGTCTTCCTTTGCCATTGGTTCACCCTCCAATGGCCACCGCGGCCGGCGCACCACGCTGATCTGAAGCCAGGAGCCAGGTGCTTCTCCTGGTCTCCCATGCAGGTGCAGGGCTTAAGGACTTGGGCCATCCTCCACTGCACTCCCTGGCCACAGCAGAGAGCTGGCCTGGAAGAGGGGCAACCGGGACAGAACCCGGCACCCCGACCGGGACTAGAACCCAGTGTGCCGGCGCTGCAAGGCGGAGGATTAGCCTAGTGAGCCGCGGTGCCGGCTTTTGTCTGCTCTTAAGGTGGGAAGTTGACAGACTGAGTGTGAAGTAACTTTTGTTGTAAGAAGAAGCGAGTGGCACAGAGAGCCAGCAGGCCACAGCATCCCAGTCAGAGCATCACCGAGGGTCCCTGGCTAGACTTGGAACGCCGGGGACATTAACTCTCACTGCTGGAAAGGAAAGCATATTTTGTACTGGGGTGGTGTTACAGGTAAATATTCTAGCAGAGGGACAAGTCAGCATTCCACATAGTAATCAGCACAGGTGAGTGGGTACATTTAGAATCACTCCATCTCATGTGACATCAGAAAGCCTCACACCCTTCACAGAAGTGTGCAATCCATCACCAGTCATCAACACAGCATCTTGTTTTTTTTTTAGCTTCTTCCCAACATTAGATAACTACACCTAGCCCCGAAGCCCATGACTGTGACGAGCCATTACACAGTTAAGACTCCACAAACAGGGCTGGCGTGGTGGCACAGTGAGTTAAGCTGCTGCTTATGACTGGTATCTATGTTGGAGTGCCTGTTCAGGTCCCGGCTACACCACTTCTGATCCACCACTCTGCTAATAATGTGCCCGGGAAAGCAGCAGGGGATGGCCCACATACTCGGGCTCCTGACACACACCAGGGAGACTCAGATGCTGAGTTCCAGGCTTCTGGCTTCAGCTTGGCCCAGTCCCAGCTTTGACAGCCATTTGGGGAGGAAAGCAGCGGACGGAAGATCTCTTTCGCTCTCTGTCTCTCCCTCTTTCTGTCAATCTGCCTTTCAAATAGATAAAAGTTTATTTTTTAAATGACAACATATCTGCAACCATCACATGGCTTATGATACATTTATAAAAATCAAACATTTAAATGCGGTTTTCATTCAATTTTTTTTCACATGAAAATCGTAGATTTCTCATAAGACTATAAGCTCCTTAAGGACCGGTTCTTGCCTTATGCATCTTTAACATTTTCCTCCTTTTCTCCTGCGTTTCATAATCAGGGGTTTGACGTGATAAATATCAGTTGGCTTGCATTCACCTCACTTGTAGAAAGATGTCTAATCTGGTTATGGCAACAGGCAAAGATGATAAAATATGACCTTGTCTTTCATTGTGTGTTGCATAAGTTTTAGCCTCTAATAGTTTGCCGACTGGAAAAAAAAAAAGCTGTCATAAAATGAATTATAGTTGGACTTGAAAGAAATGAAATTAGGAGAGACTGCCAGAAAGCAAGGGCAATGGACTATTCAAATGGGCAAGAACATGATATTCATGCAGTACTGAGCACCCGTTGGATGGCAGCTACTCTGCCAGGCTCGGGGGCTACGGCGGCAAAAGAGACAGACACTGCCCAGGTTCCTGCAGGGCTGCAGGCTGGCAGCAGTCTCAGGATAGGCCAGGGATTTCCAGCAGAGTGGGACAGGCGCTCTGAGAGGAGACATAGAAGAATCTAGAAGGTTTGTTCAGAAAGGGTTTTCAGCAGAACCGAGAGTTGAATGGTGAGCAGGAATTGGTTAAGGGTAAGATATCGGTGGGCATAACACTATGTAGGAAGGCCTAGTAAGGTGGGAGAAAACGCCCCACCCCCCAAAGAGGCAGAATTCATGAAAACATGAGAAAGCAAGTAAGCAAAGAGGATGTTCCCAGGCTCACAGGACCTACAAAGTATACGGCTGACTAGAGACGAGGTGATTACAAAGCTCCTGAGGGCAGGCCCCCAGCTCCGTCTTCAAGAACACCATATTGTCAGCCTATCAGAACAGGCACACCGAGTGCATGGCCAAACACATTCGGTTTCAGTTTCAAAGTCAATGCAATAAAGACACATGCTAGAGCGAAGCTGGTCAAGGGAAAAGAGGGGACAGACAACAAGAGAGAAGGAGTTGATAGTTTAAGTGATATCCATGGCATTACCTTCCTATGTGAAGTGACTCAGGTGCTTGAAATAGAAGAACCAGAAGAAGCAGGGGGTCAGGGGGCAGGGAGACACCATATGCTCTGTCAGAGTAGCTCGGCCAGGGACAGAATGTAAAGGTTACTTGGGAGTATTTGTGCATCTTTTTGAGTCTCCCATGCAATGCTGGGAAGTGGGTAGGATGGGTTTAACAGAGTTCAGAAGCTGAAGCCCAGGTAACTCAACAATGTCTCAAGTTCAGACAGTTAATAACTTTTGTAGCTGGATTTGAACTCTAGAAATGTTTCCATTGCACCAAACCTCTTCCTAAGTTTTCCATGCACATGGCCAACAAGTCTAGCTGTCTGAATAGGCTTAGTTGCAGGATACATTTCTAGGTTTCCTTTGTTGCCCCCTCATAAGTTTTTACATGGAGAATAAGAAAACTGAATACAGATATTATGAAAATTGCAACACAAAGTAGACAATATCTTGTCAAAACAAAGAAGACTCAAACATTTATTGGCTTTGTAAATTCAACAGACTCCCCAGTAAGCACAAGCACGCTGGTACTGTAGCTGTAACCACTTATCCTAGGTACAGCCAGAGGGATCAAACCCTCCAAGCTCTATCATCGCAAGTCAAGAGTCAAGGTCAGAAACTGGCCATGCCCCATCATAAGGCCTCTAAGCCCAAACATTAACAGATGTGCCACTCAAGACAGGAGAACTTGAAATTCTTCATGAACAAAGACTCATCAAAATGTTAATGAAAAATATGCATGATGAAAAAAATCTGTGCATCTATTTAAAAATTTTTTGCACCAAAACAAACATCTCCTTATTCCATTTTTCATGAACTTGCTGAAGTACCCTCATATGTTGGACAGGTTTGGTGTGTAAATGTTATTTTCCATAGCTAAAAGATGTGTGTGGTCATTTAAGGAAGCTGCCTCCTGTCTGAGAAGGCTGAGCTGAGTAGCCTGTGCTGTCCGGAGTAGGAAAGAAATTTTTTGAAATGTCAACGTGGACCCGAGGAAGACAATGAGTTATCAGAAATGTGGAAAGTTTTACCTTATTCGTAGATAAGAGAGAACTAGCCTACCAGAGGTCAGTTCTCCTCAGATGCCAGTGGTGTGGAAGTCTGACCACATAACCACATACAACTTACCTGTACGACTCTGACACAGATACAAGTAGGAAAATTGAGGCTGACGGTAGGTAGTAAGTTTAATTCAAAAGGCCATCAATGACCCATTATATATTTTAGGAACAAACAGAAGAAAGTTCCAAGAAGTCTCCAATCATGAATTAACGTCAAAAAAGGGAAAATGTTGATTATGCTGATTTGATTAATATGTGCTGTATCTATGTATTGAAACGGCATGCTGCAGCCCCCAAATAGGTTCAGTTATTGCTAACAATGTTTTTAAAAGAAAGTCAAACTGCACAAGCACTTTAAACTCCTACTAAAAAACAAAAGACCATCAAAGAACAGCCTTAATGTATTTTCAGATGTGACTGCATTGCATGTGTCTTTACAAAACATAGCTCTTAGGGGCGCATGCATACTTGTCTATAGTTGGCTTTCCCTGTTTGACTTCAGACTAACGGGGTATTCCTGGAATCCACTGAATGTAGGCAAAGATTCTCCTTCTAGTCAGGGGTTATTTACTGACACACCTGTATTAAGTTTATTGAACATTTACTGCTGTAGACAGAATAGTTTGCCCCTCAAATTCGAATGCATATGTGGAACTCTAATCAGTTATGACTCAGCCCTATTGAAAGGGGAACTATGGACATAGACTTGCACACAGGGACAACACTGTACGAAGATGAAGGGAGAGGTGACGAGGATGTTTCCAGGGGCTGGTGCTGCAGTGTAGCGGGTGAAGCCACCACCTGTGGTGTCAGCATCTCAAATGGGCGTTGGTTTGAGTCCTGGCTGCTCCACTTCCGATCCAGCTCTCTGCTGTGGCCTGGGAAAGCAGTAGAAGATGGCCCAAGTCCTTGAGCCCCTGCACCCATGTGGGAGACCTGGAAGAAGCTCCTGGCTCCTGGCTTCGGATCAGCCCAGCTGAGGCTGATGCAGCCATTTGGGGGAGGGAACCAGCAGATGGAAGACTTTTCTCTCTCTCTCTGCCTCTCTATAACTCTGCCTTTCAAATAAATAAATAAATTTTTTTTAAAGAGGATGCTTCTATAATCCAAAGGATGCCACAGATTGCCAGCAACTGGCCAGAACCTAGGAAAAAGATGAGGGGTAGACTTTTCCTCATAGTTGTCAAAAGGAATCATCCCTGCCCATACCTTGAACTCAGACTTATGGCCTCCAGGGCTGTTGAGCCAACACATATCTTTTGGTGAAACCATTCAATTTGTGGGCCTTGGTCACAGTCACTCTAGCAAGACAACATTCCTAAGAAAAGCCAGCCAGTGGGGACATCAGTGTTGAATGGAGCTTCTCCTTACCCTTGGGATGTGAGGTCCAGTGCAACGGTGCAGAAGCCATGTAAGCAGCTAAGGCTGCTGGAGCCTCTTGTCCTCCGGCCCACGGTTTACCTTTACAAGGAGGCAGTATGGGCCCAAGGAAGTTTCCATGGCCATCATCTGCCCCGTGGCGATCCCACCGGGGGAGGTAAAAGCCTGAGAGGTCTACTCAGGCACTGTGGTTTCACTCCGGCCTCAGTGTGCTGACCACTGACTGAGCCACTGAGTCACAGCCTACTTGACATGGGCTGAGAAGCTCTGCGGTTCTATTGCACAGCAAGGTGACCACAGATGATGCTAGTGTATATCTCCTTTAAAAAAAAAAAACACTAGGAGACACAATTTTGGGTATTTACAGCACAAAGGAATGCTACATACTTGAAAGGATACGTATATTTACCATGATTAAGCATTGCACAATGTATACATGTAAGGAAACAGCACATAATATCACAGAAATATATACCATTTTTATGTGTAAAAAAGTTAAGCTAAAGAAATAAAAACAAAGTGCAATTTTTTCCAAGTACAAACTTCATACCAGATTTCAGAGACATAGTGAAAAGAAAATATTTATGTTCATCATATATAGAAATGATAATATACTGGGTTGAATTAAATATTCTTGGTTCTATCTTGGGGTATATAAGGCTGAGCAGAACATTGAAATGAAATTCATCTATTTGTTTCTACTCTTTAAAAAGCAGATGCTAGAATTAAAACCCAAACACCGTATCTCTGGCTGATAGTCATGGCCCACAGGATACTTCTGTGTGACGATGCTGGCTGTACCTTTCAGGCTGCTGTCCGGGAGCCCGGGTTGCATCCACATTCATGCTGGCTGGATGAGCAGCAGATCTGGGATTGGACTCAGCCCATCCAAGTTAGCAGCCTCTGCTCCTTTCCAACACCACACTATCACGTGGATACAAAGGTGAACATCTCCTAGAAATGTCCTTGGGGAGAAGCATCCAGAACAAGGAAGCCTGCCCCCCACCCTGCCTCGGGGGCCTGAAATTCTTCCCTTTGCCTGACTCCTTCTGCACAGTTGCAGCCTCCACCTCGAGACGGCTCTTCACAGAAGGCTGCTTCTGCACCGAGCACGACTTCCACTTCCCCAAATCCAGCAAAGCTCCCAAGGCTCTGAGAATCTGTCTAAAGTACCTATTCGGGGACAAGAGAGGTAAAAGGCTTTTAAAAGCTTGTTTTAACTCTGTGTGAAATCAACTGACTAATATTTATACTGGGCAGCTTTCTGCAGAGATGAAATAAACTCTCTACAAGTAGCCTACAGAGCTGAGACATTTGCTGTGTGTGAGGTCAGAGAAGAGCCCTTGAACACGCTCCAGTATGCAGGATGCTCAAGGCATCAGCAGACATTCTGAGTTACATCTTGCTCGGCAAGGTTATCCACTGGATTGGATCAGAAGGAAACGAGTTCTTTTTCAAATCTCACAGACACACGGAAGGCTGGCTCACTCATTCATTCATTCAGGGTGTGCTGCCCGACTATGTTGTAGGCACCAAGAGAGAGATGTGCTAAGGATAATTTTATCTGCCACGCCGGCCCTTGATAGTGTTGGAAGAAACATTTATCTTGGAATTAATATAAAATACACTGAGATGAGAAAACAGTCTCTGCTCAAAGGGAAATTAAAATTTGGATGAAGATGGAGAGAGAGAGAGGTTGGGTGGGGGGGGGAGAGAGAGAGAGAGAGAGAGAGAAATCGATGATCAAAGCAAATGTCATGAATTCTGTAAGTGCAGTCTAGGGGCAAAGAGGAAGCCTCCCAGTCCAGAAATGGAAGAGATAAGATGATTCTCAAAGGATGCAAGGGTGGAGGTGCGTCTTAAGGAGAAGGTGGAATGTGACAGGTGAGAACCTGAGGGGCAGGAAAACACACAGAGCAGCAGCAGGGCACACAAGGAAGAACACAGGGGACAGGAGTCTAAGGGCAGCATGTTGAGGTGGGGACTTAGCAGGACTTGGGACTGGGGGATGAGGTTGAGGGCACGCAGAGACAAGCAGGAAATGTTACACAAAGCAGTGTGCATTTGTTCCTTTGAGAAACGAGAAGCCACTGAGGTGTCCCTGGAATGAGTACAGTAGAGACAAAATTTTTATTTTTTATATTATTTAGTTTGTTTGAAAAGCAGAGAGAGACACATACAGAGAAATATACACAGAAATCTCCCATCCATCATTCACTCCCCAACAGCTGCAACATCTGGAGCTGGGGCAGTGTGAAACTGGGAACCTGGAGCTAAATCTGTGTCTCCCATGTGGATAGCAGGGGCTTGCATACTCGGGCCATCACCTGCTGCCTCCCAGGGTTCACATTAGCAGGGAGATATAATTGAGAGTGGAGCTGGAACTCAGACCCAGGCTCTCCAACATGGGAGGCAAGCATCCCAATCAGCATCTTATCGACTGTGCCAAACTCTTATCCTTGAAGTGTGTTTGAGAAAGGCCATTCTGGTCACAGAATGGCTGGTGTTTTGGAGAGAGCAAAGGGGAGACATGGAGTGAGGAGCGAAGATGATCGCACTCATCCACACCTATAAAGACAAGGCAGGAAGTAGAGGCGGCAGAGGGAATCAGAGGCTCCCTCCTCACACAATGTCTTTGCATCTGTCAGGGTACTGATGGCTTCAATACTAACTGCTTTAATCTCTTCTGTATCCCATAAAAATGCTCACAGATTTTTAAATTTTTATTTCAATAGGATTCTAGTGATTTTTCTTCCTAAAACAAATCACAACTTGGAGCAACTGCAAGAAATTAGGAAACCATTTTTGTGTTCAGTAGTCTATTCTAGGAGAACATTGAGGTAGACAAATAGAAAAACAAGACAAAACTCTCAACCCATTAAGAGTTGTAATGGTGGAACAAAAATACACACAAGCAAACCATGGCCTGCTATGGTTCAATGTGGACAAGCTGTGGAAGGTGGGGTAAGGCTAATGATGACCACTGATAAAGCCCTGTGTGTGCCCTACTGATGCCTGTTAGCTCCCTAACTCCTCAAAGACTCTGAGTCAGATATTACCATTCCCACTTGAAGTTCAATGGGAGGTGTGACTTGTGCACTGCCTGCTACTCAGTGCTAACGCGAGAACATGACTCTGCCTGGTGTCTCCCCACTATACCAAACTGTGCAGGATTTCTCAGAGAGGTTCTCCTGTTGTCTTCCCCTTTGTATGGGAACCCTTCGTAAGAATCCAGGAGATTCACAAGCTGTAGTGAGGAATTGCAGAAGCATTTTCTAAGAAATGATCAAGGTTCTTTAAGGGGACAAGGGATAGCTTGGTTCCTGGCAAAAAGGATCAGAGCGCAGGGCGGGGAGCCTTCTGTTGAGTTCTAGAATGCAGGTCACCTCCTGAAGTCAGTGGCCTGCTGTTCAAATCTGGCTTTCCCTCTCACTGAGCCTGTGTCCTTGGGAAAGTATCATGACCTCTGTGTGCTGTGACTTCTCTCTGTGTTGTTGCAGATACCAATAGCATACCCTCCACAGTAGTATTTGTAAACTAAGTTAGGTAATGCACATACATTTCCTATCACTGTGTTTGACATAAAACAAACATTTAAAAATAGTTGCTGGTGTAATCTGGAATCTATGATACTACTGTTGTTACTGTTATCCAATAGAGAAATGACTTGGATGACGGTGTACAGTGGGGAAAGGAAAATTTTCCAGAAGAAAATAATCCATCAAAACTCAGCCTGGGAGGAAAGGAGCAGGCTGAGGGAGCAGCAAATACGTTTGACTCATCACACCCACGACTGCACAGTGGGCTTGGAAAATAACATGCTAGCCCCCAGTGGTAGGACGGGCAGAAAGTTCTCCCTGAACTGCGCTTTTAGGGTCTTGAAGTGAGCTTTGTGATGCACCTAGGCGCGCTTCGCAGAATGGGCACTCATGTTGTCAGCAATGCCAACCTCATCTGGACACAGTGCTCAAAACCAGAAATGTGACCAACAGTGCCAATCCTAAAACCAGAGAGCAATGCTATGGAGACCATCTCTTTTTCACCTTCACCTGTTACAGCTCCCATGGTTGACACGGCTGATTCTGGTCATACTGCCTAAGCCTCTGTTAACCTCTAGCATAGACGAACACATTCATGAGCCAATATGAAGAGCCCAAATGAGAAAAGTATCTGTTTACAAGCTTGGTCTCAGGTATTTATCTGACTCTCCACTTGAGGAGAAGGGGAAATGACAAGAACCCAAACCAGGCCGGCGCTGCGGCTCAATAGGCTAATCCTCCGCCTAGCAGCGCCGGCACACCGGGTTCTAGTCCCGGTCGGGGGGCCGGAATCTGTCCCGGTTGCCCCTCTTCCAGGCCAGCTCTCTGCTGTGGCCAGGGAGTGCAGTGGAGGATGGCCCAAGTGCTTGGGCCCTGCACCCCATGGGAGACCAGGAGAAGCACCTGGCTCCTGCCATCAGATCAGCGAGGTGCGCCGGCCGTGGTGGCCATTGGAGGGTGAACCAACGGCAAAGGAAGACCTTTCTCTCTCTCTCTCTCTCTCTCTCTCTCACTGTCCACTCTGCCTGTCAAAAAAAAAAAAAAAAAACCCAAACCAAAGGAATCTAGTGGGGGTGAGGATGAAGATGAGGAGGATGAGGATTCTATCTGTTTCCTATGGGTGCTGTGACATGCTAATAACAGACTAGGTGCTTTAACATGCCACACATTTGTTCTCTTACAATTCTGGAGGTCAGAAGTCCAAAGTAGGTTTCATTGACATAAGCCAAGATGACATTGGGCTGTTCCTCCTGGAGGTTCTGAAGCAGTTATACAATGTGTGTGTGTGTGTGTGTGCACACGCACATGTATATGTGTGCATGCCCATATACTCTTCTTTTTCTTCTGCATTTTTTCACACTTAGTGACTGCCTGAACCCTTTGCCTCATGGTTCCTTTCTCCAACTTCAAAATGCAATTTCTGCTTTTATCATTGTATTTCCTTTTGCTCTCACTCTGATGGGACAGCCCTGCCTCCTTCATACAGACTGTGGAGGTTACATTGGGCCCACCTGGATAATTCTGAGTAATCTCTGCACATCCATAATATTACCTTAACTACATAATTAAAGTTCCCCTTTGCCAGATAAGTAGCAGTCATAGGTTCCAATGTTAAGACATGGATATACTGAGGGAGGCACTGTCATGTCTACCACAAGAGAATATTCTAGAAAAATGCTGCCCAAAGAACTCTCTAAAGTGACTAAAATGTCCACTTCTGTGCTGATGCAGGAATCACTAGCCATGTGTGGGCACTATAAATGAAGAAGTTGAACTTTATTTTAATACATTCAAATTGCCATGGGTGGCTAATGGCTGTTATACAAGACAAGGCAGTTCCATGATATGTGAAAGAAGCTTTCCTTGAGCACCAATAGCATGTGCAGTCCCAGGAGACTTAAGGATGCCTGATCCCTGCAACAGGGGCATTTAAGTAACAACCCCATCATTACATTTGCTAAGGCAGGGAGGTGGACCCAATGATTTTTCAGCACCAAGGACAGAAACACAAAGACTTAGATGACTTTGTTACTATGCATTTCTTCTTGAATTTTCACATTATTCTGATGGGTGAATGAATCTTAAAGAACTGAGTTTTCTGCCCACTTAGATCACATTGGGAATGACAAATGCAGAATGCAGTCAAAATCATGCTAATTATTCAGTTTATTAGAAAATCTCCTTCCATCTTTTAGCATGGTTAAGTTTAGCCTGAAAACGGAGCTGGTTACATGATACACAAGCATGGACTACAGGGTTCAGATGCTGGGAACACAACAAGAGTAAACTAGAAGTTTACCTAGCTTAGGCATTAGCACCGCTAAGTATATTCATCAATACTTGAGATGACAAAGAAGAGACACACAAGAGTGATGGAATTAAAATTAACCAGATATGGAGGACTGGCCAAGAAGAGTTATGAACTACTGAAATGAAAATTCTTCCTGAAACTCATATTAAACTAGAAACAATGATAGTCTACTTGGTGTTTAAAAGTGAGTGAAAATAAATACCTATAACACTTGCTAGGAGGTATCACTTTGGGGGGGGGGGATGGGGAGGGGAGGAACAAGGCCTGAAGGGACTGTAGACTTACATGTTGTATTATCTGTTAAGAATAAAGAGTCCAACAGAGACATGTTAATATTTCATAAAGCAAAGAACTCAGAGAGATGGAGTGATGGAGAGAGGGGGGAGAGGGGGAGAGAGAGAGAGAGAGAGAGAAAGAGAGAGGGAGGGAGAGGGAGAGGGAGAGGGAGGGGGAGAGAGAGAGTGAGAGTGAGAGCAAGAGAGAGAGAAAAATTCCAGAAAGAGAAATTCCAAAGTGTACCTTGACCCCAGTGCCAAGATCAGAAAAGAGAAATGTGATTTCTCTAAGGAATTCTGGGAATGGGAGGGCCCGCGCCCTCGGTCTGCCTGTTGCTGTGACTATGATCCAGCCCCCAGGGATTGCAGCTGCTTCTGGTGAGGAGCATCCCTGGAGCAGGCTGAGCCTTGAAGCCAAACTTGAGAAGTGTCCTCACTATGATATCAAATCAAGGCCAAGAACAAGAGGACAAGCTGTAGCAACGCAGAAGCGAATGATGCAGCGTCAAATGCAGGCCATGAACAGGGAGACGCCCAGAAAGAAGGAAGCAGAGAAGGGCTGGTGGGTGATTTGACAGCTCGTTCCAGAATGGAATGGGTGCTTTAGCACCGTTAGAGGGCTGACGAGTTTGTTCCAGAGCCAGATTTGGGGCTGTGTGTGAGAAGCATGAACCCTGTCTTTGTCTACACAGACTCCCCAGTGAACCCATTTCTAGACCATGTACAGCTTTAAGAATTTTCCAAATGTGCGACCATTTTGAGTTTTACCTTTGAGGCCAACACCAGCATATAAGGTACTGAAGTGGTCTAAGTTTCCATGGGTTCTTATGATGGTAAAGTTGCCCTAAGGTCAGATCAAAACAATTCAAGAATTAAGGAGGGGCTGTTTCTGCTAAAGAGGATTGGATTATGTTTGTGACAGCCACTTTTGTGAGACATTGGAAATCTTATTCATTGAGGCTAGATATGATGAACCATTTGAGGATGACTGAAGGCTAACACAAACCCGCCTTCCACCAGAAGTGAAGTCAGACAATGAAAAACAGAGATCATAGTTTCAAAGTTTTCTCTTGGCCACAGTTCCTTCCCTGAACTAGAATTTGCAAACTCATGTTAATTCTAGAGTTGGAAAAGTCAGCATAATTTATTTTCATTCTCCCCAATGATCAATAAAAATGGAGACTATGGGTGTATCACCCATTCCTACCAGGTCAGACTCGGTCCCCCTGCCTCTAATTAAACAGGCAACCTGGCTGGTTATAAAAACAATGGAAGTGCACACAGTGCTGCCAGGATCAGAGGCATCCACTCTGGGAGTGACCATAGGTTCCGGTATAGGCTCTGAGAACCTAATCTCACTAGGGGCAGAGCCCAGCAGAGCACTGAGCCTGCCTGTACCAGCAGAGCCAGCAGCTCCAAGATCAGAAACGGCACAGCTATTATTATGAACGTCTGAGCTCTTGGAGAGACAAAATGTCATTCTTTTCTCAGTAATGAGAAAAGCATCTGCCTTGAAGAAGGAGAAAAAGTTAAATCAGACATTTCTGCCAATTTATTTTGGCTCGGAAGACTGAGGGAGGTTCGGCAGCCTCCTGAGAAGTGAACTCCTTGGCCATATGCAGTGGCATTCGCTCAACACAACAAGACCTAGGCTTAAGGGGAAAAAGAGCGAGAGACATCGAGGAGTACATATCCACCTCCTCATCCGTTCAAAGGAGCATTTTGGAAAGAGTTGCATCTCGAGTAAGAGCCCAAGATTCCACTCTTTTAACTCCCTTACCCTGGACAATTAGTTTTACTTTTTAAAGCCACTATACACGTCACTCAAAGGTGGAAATAAAGTCTTACCTTGCTGGGCTAGAATGTGGTTTCAAAATAATATGAATAATTCTTTCTCTAAGCCTCAGTTTTTTACTTCTCCAAAATGGGAACTGTGAGAATAGCTGCAACTATAGACTATTGTGGATATTAAATGGGATTCGACACATGGAGTGTTCATTATTAGGATCTGGTACATGTTATGAGGTTAATAAATATTCCCTATTACAGGAGAAATTCCCAAATAATTGTCAAAACACACCTCAGACCATTACTGGCATGTCGTAGGTGCTTATCCACAGGTAACTTGGAAATTACTAAAACATTAATACTGCTGAATAACAAAAGGTTTCAGCTAGATGCTCCCTAGTGGGGTCTCCAGGGCAGAGGTACAAGAGGCAATGGAATAAGCAGCAAAACAGAGACAGACAGAGGCAGATCATAGGAGAGATTTTAACAGTCAAAGACAGACATGGACATGGAGAGAAAGACACACTGAGATTCACATCAACATTTATAAATACAGACAGGTGGCTAGATGGACAGATACATAGGTGAACAGACAGATATGCACACATGTGTATAGATGGACATATAGATGACAGGAGTAAGATAGATGATTGATAGGTATAAGAGAGATGATAGATGTAGATACCCAACTATCTACACACTTGATTTTACTCTATCCATCTCCCTCCCTCATTACCTATCTACCTATCTTTAACTATCTGCACATGTGTCTACATTTTGCCTATCTGTATATCTACCTATATATCTATCTACATGTATATATGCATGTATGTATCAATCTACCTGACTACCTACATATATATGTTTGCATCTACATGTATGTATGTATGTATGTATGTTCATGTCTTACCTTTCTTACCCACCCACCCCCACACCTCACAAAGGAGAGAAAGGGAGAAGAGGACAAAGTAGAGGGAGAGGAAAGAGCTGCCCTGTTATCCCCATTACCAGTCCAGAGCTACAACAGGCCAGGTGCACGTGCAGGAGAGCAGCAGTCCCTCTGCCTGGGGTGCTGATGTGCTGCCGATGAAGATGTAAGGGGACCAGCTCATCAATCACAATCACGCAGGGACACGGGAGCAAGGCAAGAGGATTAGCGCCAGAGCCTGCCCGGGTCTCTTCCCTCCAGCAGCTCCTCCTTAATTAAACATCACTTCCAGGGCTCACTTCCACTGAGGTGCCCTCCCCGGCCCCTCCTCCCCCCACAAGGCTGCTGCTTGTAATCTAGGCTCCAGAGTTAATTAGAAAAGAGACCCTGAAAAAAAAAAATCTATTCCGCGGGTGGGAATCCCTGAACAGAAATTATTGGATGCCGGTAATAAAGATTTTCTCTGGCTCGTAGTTGAGATTGACTGTTAAATGGCCTTCATTAACGCTGCCACGTTCCTCTGCTCGGGATCTCTCCAACAAAGCTATCTAGGATCTGAGTGAAGAGGCCGTTAGGTCCGCGGAGGGGTCAATGAGAAGGCCCCGGGCTGCCTCTGCTCCTGCAGGAGAATGCATTTTTGTGGAGGGGTTTGAGGGCGTGCGTGTGTGTGTGTGTGTGTGTGTGTTCTGGGTATGATTTCACACTTATGTGAAGCGGAGTGGGAGCAGACCCACTGTCTACTGTTTGCCTTTGTTCACAGGAGGGTGCTAAGGAGGGGGATCCTAAGGCACTAAAATCCTCTTTGGGGAATGCTCGCCCATCCTCTCACTCATCCCACTGGTATTCATCATTCCCCTGTTTCACGTTCAGACAAAGTTCTCTGTGCTGGGCATATAACAAGATAAATTCCTGAACTGCATGGAAGCTGTCTTTTCGTTTAGGAGACAGGAAACTGACACATAAACACATTGACAGAAAACACAATGACCTATAAATGGGATGAGGACTAGGGCATGGAGCCGCAGCGTGATAGGGGCTGCGGTTGGAGATAAAGCCATCAGCGAAGGAGTGAGCCACATGGAAACTTTGGGGAAAATAATTCCAGGCCCAGAGAGCTGCACACACAAATGTCTCAACATGGGGTGTGTGCCAGGACAGCAGAGCCCCAAGGAGGCCGGAAAGAGAGGAGCCAACCACAGGCTGGCAGGGAGCCTGAGGGACTCGGTGTTGGAACCCTGGCTCCTGCATGGCTTTTCCCTCTCTTGGTAGGAGGCCTGATACCCTGGTCTCTGTCCTGTCCCCTAGGCCACAGCTCAATGGCTTGTCTCTTAGCTTCGGGTCCATAACAGCAGGACACGACAGACACCTTAGGCCTGGCAACCGTTCCGTAAGCTCACCTTCTGTGGAATGGACACTGTGCATCCACTGTGCCCAAGTCCTCAGACTCCTGTCCAGGACAGATGCTATTTGAAAGCCCAGATGATGGATGAGGATTTGAGACTCTGAGAAGCGAAGTGACTGGCGCAGGGTAAGAGTAACTGGACCGATCTAACTGCCCGGGTAGAACACACAGACACACAAGGGCCTGCAGACAGTGCAGCGGAGCTGCACACACATCAGAAGATGCCACAGAGCAGGGGTCACCAAAGGCTTTTTGTGAAGACAGGAACTCCTGCAGCTCTAGGGGGCACCCATTTTTGTTGCCACAAATCAATGCTGCGGTTGTGGTAGGAAAAAAATCCATGAACAACATGTAAGGGGGTGGATGTAGCTATGTGCCAATAAAACTCTATAACCAAAAATAGGTGGAAAGCCAGACTGGGCCCACAGGCTAACACTTGCTATTGGGCATGTGTGAGCCAAAGACCAAACTGATTTGGAGAACCACACACAACAGCTAAGAGATTATGAGAGAGTTAGGGGAACATTACAAGTACAAATAGTACATACAAGCTGCTTTCCAAAAGTCAAAGAAATGCAGGCTATGAAAAAATTGTACGTATTTCACAAAATACTGCACTAAAATAAATGTATCTTGGCACTGACGCTGTGGTATGGAGGGTAAAATCTCTCCCTACAGTCCCAGCATCCCATATGGGCACTGGTTTGAATTTTGGTTGCTCCACTTCTGATAAGGCTCTCTGCTATTGCCTGCAAAAGCAGTAGATGACTGCCCAAGTGCTTGGGCTCCTGCACCCACATGGGAAACCCAAAGGAAGCTTCTGGCTCCTGCCTTTGGATCAGCACAGCTCTGGCCATTGTGGCCATCTGGGGAGTGAACCAGCGGATGGAAGACCTCCCTCCCTCCCTCCCTTCCTCTCTCTCTCTCTCTCTCTCTCTCTGCTTCTGCCTCTCTGTAGCTCTGCCTTTCAAATAAATAAATAAATCTTTTAAAAAATAAATGAATCTTTCTTTTTTTAAAGATTTATTTGAAAGTCAGAGTTACACAGAGAGAGGAGAGGCGGAGAGGGAGAGGGAGACGGAGAGGGAGAGGGAGAGGGAGAGGGAGAGAGAGATTTTCCATCCAATGGTTCACTCCCCAGTTGGCCACAACAGCCGGAGCTGCGCAGATCCGAAGCCAGGAGCCAGGAGCTTCTTCCAGGTCTCCCATGTGGGTGCAGGGGCCCAAGGACTTGGGCCATCTTGTACTGCTTTTCCAGGCCACAGCAGAGAGCTGGATCGGAAGCAGAGCAGCCGATTCTCAAACCGGTGCCCATATGGGATGCTGGCGCTTCAGGCCAGGGTGCTAACCCGCTGCGTCACAGTGCTGGCCCCCAAAATAAATGAATCTTTCAATTCCATTTTCCATGAACCTTTTGAGGTACTCCTCTGTGTGTCTGTGTATATAACATGTTACTTTTTTTTGTTGGTAGAAATACAGATTTAAGAGATCCGAAGACTCTCTATGAATATTATGTGAATGTTATGTATTTCATGCAAAAAGAAACCAGACAGGCCTGCATAGAGCAATCTTCTACTGAAAACCTCTCCCTAGAGCATGCATTTGGTGTATCCTATGTTGGAATGCCTGGCTGGAGTTCCAGCTACTCCTCTAATCATACCCTGGGAGGAAGCAGATGATTGTTCAAGTACTGGGGTTCCTGCCACCCACGTGGGAGACCCAGATATGGGTTCCTGGGTTCAGCCTGGCAAAGACTGCAGGCCTGCGGGGAGTAAACCAGAGGACGGAAGATCTGTTTCCATTGGTCTCTGTGTCTGTCTCTGGTTGTCTTTCTGTCTTTCAAATAAAATGAAAATAAATATATTTTTTTTTACCCTCTTCTTACAGTCCTTAGGTGCTGGTCCTTGCCTGGGGGCAGGAGATGTCCCATTTGGGGCTACTGCACCCCAAGACAAAGCCTGCACTTTCAGCTCATTCACCTCATTCCCTGTCATGGGAATGTTTTTATTTTATTTTATTTTATTTTATTTTATTTTATTTTATTTTATTTTATTTTATTTTTGACAGGCAGAGTGGACAGTGAGAGAGAGACAGAGAGAAAGGTCTTCCTTTGCCGTTGGTTCACCCTCCAATGGCCGCTACTGCGCTGATCCGAAGGCAGGAGCCAGGTGCTTCTCCTGGTCTCCCATGGGGTACAGGGCCCAAGCACTTGGGCCATCCTCCACTGTACTCCCTGGCCACAGCAGAGAGCTGGCCTGGAAGAGGGGCAACCGGGACAGAATCCGGTGTGCTGGCACCGCAAGGCGGAAGATTAGCCCATTGAGCCGCGGCGCCGGTGTGTGCGTGTGCGTGTGCGTGTGCGTGTGGGGTACACGAGTCGCGACAGTTGAACAAATCACAGGTAGTACAGCAGACATGAGACCTTTGTTCCAAAACTAACCTGTTTCCCGTGGTGGGAACTCTTTCCTGTATGAGAGTGGAATTCTTTTTTATATTTAGATTGAATTCTCTGTTATTAAAGAAAATGATGGATTAGTGCTGGGGGACATAAGGCTGCATACACATTTTGATAAGGGAGACATAAAAATGCAACTCGGTCGTGGAAATCGGATAATATCTTGCTCTTCAACAGTCTGAGTAAGTCAGGACATACGGGTTGGGACAAGTCTATGTTTTATGGTCCTGATGCTAATGATATTCTTGTTCATCTGAGAGTCCAAAGGTGACCATTAAACCAGAAAAAAAGCAGAGGCAGGAGGGTCTCCATGCGAGGCTGACATAGAGGAGGCGCTGAGGAGCTATGAAAAAATGCATAAAAAAATACGCAATGCCACATTGCTGGCGGGAATGCAAAATAGTACAGCCACTTTTGAAAACAATATAATGGTGTTTTAAAACTTTATCGTGTCACTTAACTGTCCTGCTTTGAAAGATTTCTCAAGAAAAAAAATGGAAACAGGGGACTGGCATTGTGACGCAATGGCTTAAGCTGTTGCCAACTTCACTGTCACCCGACATGAGCACTGGTTCCAGTCTCGACTGCTCTGCTTCCAATCCAGCTTCCCGCTAATGCCCCTTGGAAAGCATCAGGAGATGGCCCCAGTGCCTGGTCCCCTGCCACCCACATGAGACCCAGATGGAGTTCCAGCCCTGGCCATAGCAGCCATTTGGGGAGTGAACCAGAGGAGGAAAGGATTCTTTCTCTCTGTAACTCTGCCTTTGAATAAAAACCAAAATTTATCTTTTTAAAATGCAAATATGTATCAACACATAGACATACACTTCAATTCCACAGCATTCATAATAGCCAAGAAAAAACCGAGAATAAGTGTTTCTTAGGCAAATGGACAATCAGATTCAGATTCTCACCATGAAATATGACACAACAAAGGAATGGAATGTTAATACACATTTCATCATGGATCAATCTCCAAAACACTATAGTAAGTCAACAAACTCAAACAGAGGGACTAAGTCCAGTATGCTTTCATTTATATGGATTTCAAAACAGCAAAGACAAGCAACACTGTTGGTAGGGATGGCACAGACTTAAAATGAGCATAAGGGGCATTTTTAGGATAAAGGAACTATTCTAATGCCTTCACCATGGGGGGGGGGGGGTTGTCATAAGATTGTGTACTATTGCCAAACTCAAGTGCTTAGGTGGGTGAATTCTATTGCATCTAACTAGTAACTTTATTTTAAAAATATGCATGGAAGCTGGCGTTGTGGCATTGTGGGTAAAGCCACTGCCTACAGTGCAGGCATCCCATGTGGTTGCTGGCATCCCACAGAGGGGCCAGTTTGAGTCCCAGCTGCTCCACTTCCAATCCGGCACACAGCTGATGGCCTGAGAAAGTAGTAAAAGATGGCCCAAGTGGTTGGGTCCCTGCCACACACATGGGAGACCCATAAGAAATGCTTGGCTCCTGGCTTTGGTCTGGCCTAGCCCTGGCTTTGCAATCATTTGGGGAGTAAACCAACGGCCAGAGGAGCTTTCTCTCTGTCTCTCCCTCTCTCTCTGTAACTCTGCCTTTCAGTCAATAAAATAAATCTTAAAAAAAATAAAAGTATGATATTCAGATTCCACTACAAACAAGTTGTAGAAGGAAAAATATCTCAATTATTTCTACATCTGATTACTAACCATGTGTACACAGCCAAATGGCCTCAGTCACCTATTTTCCTGAGTAGCTAGAATTATATCCAGCTTTGGAAAGTCCCTATTTAGGACATCAATATCTCCCACTCTGTAAGGCACTAACATCAGCTGTCTGAATAAAAATGGTGTCCCTCCAAAATCCTCAACACACACCCTTATCCCAGGAAATACATATGTAGATGGCAACGTTGGCATGCCAGGCAGGAATCAGGTGCGGCTGATACAGAACACAATGTCTACCACGTACCAAGAGCTTATTAGAAACAAGACACTTTGTTCTGCACTTATGTAACAGGCGTTCATCATCACAAGGCACACATGACTCCCCTCATTTTCCAGGTGAGGACAATGAAGCTGTCACCTGCCCAAATCCACAGGCGCTCTAAGGCCGGGCTGGGATACAACCCCAGATGGACAGACTGGAAAGTTAGCACCCGAAATCTTGTCCTGCTTAACTCCAGCACGCTCAGTGTCCAGTAGAGACCAAAACAGTGTGCCAAGTCCCCTCCCACAGACACAGAGACGTTCGACAAGTGCCACTCACTGCTTCAGAAATTGCAACACAGCCCTGTCTGGGCAGAAGGAACCCAGTTCCTGTACCTCGGGAAAGGAGAATCAAAGAACTGCGTGTTTAGCATGGGGGTGGCCCCTTCTCTTCCCACCGTGTTCCCGGCAGAGCGGCACAGGTCCGTGACCTGGGCACATCAACTTACAGTGATGAGCACGCTGTCAGATCTCATTTCCAGGGGCAGGCCTCTTTCCCAACAAAGATAAAGTCTACCAGGAGATCACTGCGGCAACAGCTGTCCCTGTCTCCGTTGCTGTTTCTGCAGCAGCCAAGCCCATCTGCACATGGTGCTCAGGATTTGGGGACGGAGCATCCCGAGCTTGTGGGAGGGCTCATTTGCATAGAGGTGGGTGGGCAGGGGTTTGCCAGCACATCTAAGAACTTCAGCAAATACACCCAGGAAGGAAAATTCCTTCATCCCTGTGGGTCCTAACCCCAAGCAGGGGGGCCTCTCTCTGACAAACAGTGCCCATTACAGCATCTCCTCCTGGGTTCCTTGGCCGAACAGTTGTTGAATTTGTGTCCCTGGGACCAGATATTGTCTTCAGCTGCTGCCTCCCAAAACAAACCTCAGGCCATCAAAGGGGAGAGACACACAATGCTAGTGGCTGACTCTCAATAAAACACAAAACTGGAAGGAAATTGTAGGAGGGCTGAAGAGGTCCAAGGAAAACATCAGGATTAAGGCGAGGGCTGAAATTAAAGTCAGTGACTGGAAGAGCTGTGTGCACTGGACAAGCCTCTTTGAGAGTATCTCCATCTATTCACCCTGAAGGTGGGGCTGTAACCCCTGCCTGATGCACTTCCCAGAGTAGCTGTAAAGATGGAATGAACAAGGATGATGGCAGCTGACATCTCTTGAGCTCTTGCAGCACAGTGTGCCTGGTGCCGTGCCAGGCATTCTGCATATATTAGATCATGTAACCTCGATGCAACACAGTGGGGTCGACACTGCAGAGTATTATTGTCATTACCATAAAGTGGGAGGGCTTGTTGCCATTACAACCATTGCTAGTCCTTGCTCTGTGTAAATTTGACCCAAGTGATTTGTATGCAGTGCCTTTCATAATACTCAAAGCAGTCTTATCAGGTCCATACAAGAAATAGCAAATAATTTTTGCATTGCAGGTTGCTGCTGTTATATTCAGGGTTTCCTTTAACAGCCCCTATGACACCTGCTGGGGGGTAACTTCTAGAACAGCCTACCAGCTATAGGACCAAATTAAGGCATGGATCAACTCTTGCTAACTCACCAAAAAAACATAACTTGCACTAGTGAGGCATCTTAATATTCCACTAAAGAAAAACAATGCAAATGATAAAAGTATCTGCATACCCGCTTCATTTCCTAAAGAAAAGGAGAGAGAGAGAATCCAAGCCCAAGAACTTTTTGTCTCAAGAGCCAGGCGTCTGTGCCCATATTACTGTTACCACACATGGCAAACAAATGGGTGTCAGGCCCGAAATCCACAGGGAAGCCGGCGCCCTGAGTCTCCTTCCACCCCTCGCTCCCAGGATCTGCCACTTCTCCTCCTGCCCATGGAGAGACACAGCCCCAGGAGGACTTTGCTGCCGGAGGAGGCTCCGACTCCCAGCGGCTTTCTGCTTCCTCGGTAAGTGCCAAGACCCAGCAGATCATTAATTACGACTTCTCACAAATGGTTTCCCACATCCCTTGCAGGCACGCCTGTGCACTGGGAGGGAAGAGGATTTCTGAGCAGAAGTGGTCTGTGCTTCTGGCTGCACACGCCGCTCTCAGCACTGAATCTGCTCATGCGGGACAGAGGCCTTCGGGCAAGAGGGAACCCGCATCCGAAAATGAGTCTGTTCTTGAGACAAGCAGGGTTACAGAAACAGGGCTTGCAGCTTTTGAGAAGTCAGTAGCACAGAAGGAAAGGAGGGAGCTGCGGATAATTAGGACAAAGCAGTGCTGTGCTCACCACACTTCTGTTTCCCAAAGGGACGACTGCGTTCACGTTCTCCTTTGCATAAACGGGATAAACCTCTTCTGAGCACCCACTGTGTGCACTAGGCATTCTCCCTCTTAATCCTTGAAAGAGTACAGGGTTGGTACTGCTAACCCAGTTTACAGACAGGGAAGCTGAGCCCCATAGAAGCCGCAGAAGCAGGACTGGATTTCAGATCTGTCCTGCTCAAAATTCCTTGCTCCACTCATGACCCCACAATGCTTCACAAAGCCACGATGGGGTGGACATGGCAGGATAAATATCCCTACTTTAAGCTTAGAAAAGTGGAGCCCAGAGAATCTGTGTGGCCTTCCCAGGACACCCAGCCTTAATGAGCATTAAAACCCCAGGACGTTCTACCTCTCCCCAAGAACATGGAAATAAATGGCCTCAATGAACCATCAAGCAAAAGACAGGTGTGTATGAAGCAGATACAGGGTCATTAGCAAAGTGACATCATGCTGCAGTACAGCCCGCACATCAGCCTCACTTCAGACCCAGCCCTGGTGTCTGCACATCACAGGAATTGAACAACCATAGCAGGATCACAAGGTGGGCATCTAGGGTAAATTTTCAATGATGGCTTGGAATGTCTATCACCAAAGTGAAGGACTGAAGACAGTTCTGGGGAAACCTGTTCACGCGTCACTCTGTTAAGAACCTAGCACACGAGGGAAAAGGCAGAGCTGATTAAAGACATCCAAGCTCACCATAGCCCACATTGGCTAGACCTCTCAACTGCGATCCAAGGGACACACTTCATACCTAGGCCTATCCGCCTGCTTTCACTCGGAAGGAAGACGGCTCTCATGACCAGTCCCAAAGATGATGGGTCAAGACTACCTGGAAGTGTCCTGGGGCAAGGGGAGCTGGCACTGTGGAAGAAGCCACCGCCTGCAACACCGGCATCCCATATGGGCACTGGTTCGAGTCCTGGATGCTTTGCTTCTAATCCAGCTCCCTGCTAATGTGCCTGGAAAAAGCAGCAGAATGTGGATCAAGTGGTTGGGCCCTGGCTGCCCACATGGGAGGCCTGGATGAAGATGCTGGTTACTGCTTTCAGCCTTGCTCAGCCCTGGCTGTTGCAACCACCTGGGGAGTGAACTAGAGGATGGAAAATCTCTCTCTTTCTCTCTCTCTCTCTCCGGGTGTGTGTGGGTGTATCCCTTTCTATATATAACACTGACTTTCAAATAAACTAATTCATCTTCCTAAAAATGCACTAGGGTATTGTGGGGCTAAAGAAAGGGCATGCCTTGGAGAGTCACATATAAGGGATGGGATGAACACTTTGCATGACTACATGGGTGGTTATTCTACAGCTTTGCTTCTCTGTCTGAGGATCGAGGATCAACTGTTCTACTCCGGCTCTGAGGACCTGAGGTTTCAATGAGACAGTATAAGTGAAGAGGCTAGCACAATGCTTGTCACATCAAAGTCCCCAAGATTTCTCTGGCATTTAGAAGGGATCCACTTATTTGACAAATAGGACACAAATACAGCAATAACTGCAGTCAGGTTTCTGTTGCTCTTACGTAAAACAAATCCAAACTGATTCATTTCTCCATATTGAGAGGTTGAGGATTTTGGTTGCATTTAGTGGAAGGCTAGAAAACATGGCTTTTGAGTAGAATGAATCATTTTATAATTATGATTAATTCAGTCTGCATCAGCAATCATCTCAATATGGGTGTGACCAATGTCCAGAACCAGGGAACCTTAGGGTCAGAAGAAATGTCAGACATCCTACACCCTACACGGGATGTTGCCCAATTCCCATCATGAACACTTCAGCACTTTCTCTAGTTGGACAGCTCCGACTGATGCACCATTTCTCACTAACCTCCTGTCCCACTCCTGACCCTCCTCTTTGGATATAATTCCCCCTGTGGGCCACTTGGAATGAATCCTGTGCCTCCCCCTCTTAGCTATCTCTTCTAGCTGTTCAAACAAGGTGAGTCAGGCTTAGCATCCTCTTCTAGATTCTTCCAGAAATCCATGGATCTAGATTTCTTTCAGAATATGGAAAACTACACATGGAGGTAGCAACACTTTCTCTCTGTCTTGGGTGAGGTGAAAACTCTACAGACTCATTGTAACAAATTCCTACTATTTAAAAAATGTAGGATTCAACTCCAGCCCTTAATCATTGGGTTGCAAGTGCTCATCCGTTTGAAATGTACTTATTTGATTCGGAGTTAATTTTCTCCATGACTTTCAAAGAGTGGAGAGAGAGAGAGGAGTTCAAATTATATACTTATGGATCCAAGTCTGAGTCTCAATTATGCGTGGGAGTGCGAAGGTTCAGAGAGCACAGATAAAGCAGTACTAACAACAGGATGCTTAGCTGTCTCTGTCAGCCTCTGCTGCAGCCCAAGAAAGCCCTCTACCCTCACCTTCGCACTTCCCAAAGATTTTTCTGAGCTCTGGGTCCATTTTTCACCCACTTCTCTCCCAGCGGTGTGGTTACGGGAGAGAAAGGAAAAGGTCACATTTGCAGAGGATGCCGCAGCATCCAATTCCACCCTGAAGTCTGAGGCTGGTCTCTAGGGCCCCAAGAATTAAAACCAATGCAGTGAACTTGACTTGCATGTAGTTAATGCCATCTTAATAAGGTGAGAGCAGCTTGGGGATCCCAGGAACATGTAACTCAGGCCTTGCCATATGGAGCCAGCCTGGAATCTGTCAGGTTCACTTAGCACATCTTCTCTTTGGGGAGCCAGCCAGGCAATCACGTTCAGGGGGCAGAAGGGAGAGGCAAGGAAGGCGGGCAGGAAGGGGCTGTTGAAATATTGAAAGTAATGCTGGTAAAAAGCCAGATGCACACCTATCCCCCGACACACACACACACACACACACACACAGCCGCACAGCCACACAAGGCTGGTAAACACTCCTTGCACAGACAGAACCTGGAGTTGAGGTACTGACAGTGATTTAGGGCTGTTTGGGGGATAGGAACCGAAATAGCTGGTATGAATATATGTATTTCAGGAAGAAGTAATAAGCGTGTTTCTCATTGTCAGTGGATGAACCACATTTGCATCAATGTCTTATTTCTGCCCTGAACAACCCAAGAGACAGATATAGCAATTCCAGCATCCACAAGAATGCCATTTTTTTGTGGTTGGTTTTGTGATCCTCCTGTGTGATAGATCTTAAGAAAAAGTACTGAGGAAACGGCAGAGATTTGGGGGGGAGGGGAATAAAAGAACCCGATGTCAGAGAGCGTGCTACCCCTGGTTCCAGTCTGACAGCGAGCGCAGGGCATGCTTCGTGACAAGCAATGGAGAGCCTGGGACTCTGCACCAATGCAATTCTCCCTTGATGGATGTGGGGGATCAGGGCATCTCTTCAGAGCTTTGGGAAAAAAGCCAGAATTGAAAATGTAATCTCCATTTCATACTTTTTGCTGATATTCAGCATAAAAGCAATGCTGGCTCGTGGCTGGCCAAATTCAATGCAATTTATATGCAGCCTCATACATCTTTTTGGGGGGAGACCAAATCCTACTGACATCCCCCAGCCTCTACAGCACAGAGTTGCAAAGGTGCAGAGTGATGCCTCACAGAGGGCTTCCTGGGGAATGAAGTGAGGGATCTAATTCTGTACGGTTTGTAGGATGTGCCTCCAAGGTGACATTTCCAGGGGCAACTGGGCACCCTTGCCCCTTAGAGATGAGGAAGACTTCATTTTCAGGATGGTGCTCATTTATCCCCTACTTCTGCAGAGGCATTGATGGAACCAGCTCGAGTGGCTTCTTGCATGTAACAATGGCAAGTTTCACTGCCTCACAATTGCAATGCTTCATGTGGGGAGAATGACCAACGTGTACTAAGACTGCTACGGGTGTCGGGCATTTTCAAAGGGCTTTACATACTTTATTATTGAATCTTCTCATATGATATGAAGAAAAGGTATGGCCAAGATTGATGAGAACCACAGCTTGTAATTGTGGAAATGAATATCAAACTCAAATAACTGGACTCCAGTGCCTTGTCTGAGTGATTGCATTTCATCAGCTCCTCTGGGATGCAATTCTCAAGTCAGTTCCTGGGACACAATACACATTCAATAAATGTACCCCAACACCTTATAAGCAATTATGGACATGTACAGGTATTAATATGTTCCAGGTGCTGGGATGGCTGCTTTCATGGTTTGGAACAATCCCGTTTTCATTTTCCTACAGGAAAACTGACACCCAAAACAAGCTCCACAACTTGTTCAAGCTCACCCCCACGCTAAGCAGCAAAGGAAAAGAATATACCCATGAGCTCAGATTCCAGAAGTTTCTATGCCAGAATGTTCATGTATAAGGCGACCTCCACGTCAACCAATTGGTAGCCCCGACACTGAAAACCAGACCACACACTTCTCCATTGTTTTCCGTGGTCTAATCCTCTTCCTGCATTTCTGTGGGTTGACAGAAAATGGCAGAAAGGAACATAGAATCCTCCCAGTCTCCACACACAGTGCAGCCTCTTGAGAGGCACCTAGGACCACGGAAGAGGAGCCCACCTGTCTCTGCTGAGTGCTTATCAACTCTCCAAGGACTCCTGGCTTAGTGCACAACCTCTTCTGCTGCAAACACCTGGATCCTGCAGAAACCATTTGGACTACAGTCCCAGGACACACAGGCATCTCAGGGGAGAACAGTGGCTTGTCAGTGGCAAGCACTGCACAAATACTGCATGAATATGTCCGAGGAAATGGATGAATGCATCCAGCTAACTCAACAGTAACAGTTGGTATAAGTAGCTGTTCACTGCACTCAAAGATCAGAACCCTCTTATCACTCAACTGATTCACACCTGAACTCCTCCAAATCCACTTCTACTCTCATGCCATTTTACAGAAGGAAAGATTAAGAGTTATAAGGATAAAGTATTTATAACTCACCCAAAGTCACACAAGTCATGGAAGATGATGTCAGCGTGGCTTTAGCCAGGGTCAGGGAAAGCTGGCCCATGGGACTCATAAACCCTGCAAAAAACCATTTGGTCTGGCCCTGCCAAGGCATCCACAGGTGGGACTCAAAATTCAGCACACCTGTACTGGGCTTATTTATAAGCTGATAATTTTGTATGGTCCACAAATGATGTGATAAATATCCAAATGGCCCTCAGCAGAAAGAAAGGTTCCCCACTTGTAGGAGCCAGCTCCTGGATGGCTCACCAGGTCACTGGGGCCACTGTGAAATCCCACTGCACCTGCCAAAGGGAAGAATCTACCCTCAGGTGTCACACACTAGAAGCAGCAGTAAAATGACCTACACAGCACTGTCAGAAGGCACCAGGGAACCCAGAGAGGTGAGAAGAGGCCGTTTGTGGAATAGCACTACAGCTGGGAGAGATGGGGAGGTCTGCGTTTAATAAAAAGACAACACTGATTTCTCACTAGCATCTTAGCTGTTTATCAGGTGGCTCAAAAAGAGCTTGAGGGGAGCCATCTAAAGAGTGAGAAATAGATGGCTCTTGGGCACTTGGTACTTCCCTAGAACTGCTGTCCCCTTTACCCCTGGACTGTTCTGGGAAGAAAGCTGTTGTGAGATGAGAATGGAAGATCCCAACCACATTCTGGTAGGAACGCAGCAGAGAAGAGGGGAGGGAGAGGGAATACTCTCGCACTTGGAACATTCTCCCCCTGTGTTCTTTTTACCCATCCGATGTAGCCAAGCAGAGCTCCAAAAGAGACTGAGGAGTCCTCCCAGTCAATCATATCACAGGCAAGCAAAGAGGAGAATCAGCAGATCACTTACACTGGGTATTTCTCCTACGTCCCAGCGCCTTTATATCTTATTTGATTCATCTTTTCAAGCAACTCTTGGAGACGTTCTTCCTCTCAGTGAAGATAAGAAGTCTGAGGATCAGTGGAGTTAAGAGCGTTCCAAAAATCACAAAAAAGCTAGTGAAAGACATACGCAAATCTATGTATCTTTTTCAGACTTCTAAGCCTCTGATATTAACACTGCAAAGATTTTTAAGCCTGTGATGTTAATATTTCCCTTGCTCTAAATAAGGCAATATGTACTTGAGATAAGTGCCTGCACGTTCAGGGGTGCATCCTATCATCCCAATATTTTTATCTAATAAGCTCCATGATTGTTGTTTCATGATTTACTGTGTAGGAGTGCACCCTTTTCATTTGATGAGTGTTTACAGCCCTCACCTATACTATATTCCTGTGGAATTGGGATTTTTTCACTTTTTACTTGTTGAATTCTTTATTTGTGACTTTGCCTTGGACTTGGCTTTAATGTAAAGTGATCACATGCTACTATTTCCGTGAGTATACGTAAATCTGCCATCTCTAGATTCATGTGCAACAGTGCTGCTAGTGGGGACTTTGGGGAAAACAAGTGAATCTCTGGGGAGGGAAAGTGTTGGGGGACATGTGACAGCAAACCCTACTTTGCAAGTTTGCACTGCACAAAGGTAGCATGTTAAAACAAAGTATTTTGTATCAGCATAATGTAATATTTCCTTTGAAAGTTTCGTAACACTGATATTCACACTTTCAATGCAAATGGTAGAGAACTCTGACCTCCAAATAAGTTAACCCAAAATCAAAGTTGCAAGAGGGGATTACTCTGAATGGGAAGATCATGTTGTTTACAAGCGGCCAACCAATAACCCAGGAATTTACACTGAAATTCTGTACAGCACTAGCACCCTTTTGTTCTAAAGGGGGGCAGTGGTGTGTACCTACATCTGTGACTATACACACATCCACAGCTATATGTTCCTATCTTTCATTTAAAAGAGAATCCAGGGGCAGGTGTTTGCCTAGCAATTAAGACGCCTGTTGGGACCCCCGTGTCTCATCTCAGAGTGTGTGAATTTGAGTCCCAGTGCAAGCCCCTGATTCCAGCTTCCTGCTCGTGCAGACCACGGGAGGCATCTGGTGATTCGTCAAGTGAATGAATCCCTGCCACCTATGGATTGAGTTCCTGGCTCCTGCCATTGGCCTGGCCCATCCATGGCCATTGGGGCATTTGGGGAGTGACCCAGTAGATAGGAGCTCTCTACCCATGTCTGTCTGTGTCTCTCTCTGACTCTCAAATAAACACAAAATGAATGAAAAACCATACAAGAGAAGCTACTATGGATAAAACAAGGAAGTAGTAAGCACGTTGAGTGGTCTCTGACTTTTTATGACAAACATCAGACAGGACGTGTTGAAGGGAAGAAATGTGCCAGGCACAGTGGCTAAGCCTCATCTGTACTCTGGAAAGACCCGGTCCCACGCCCCCTCTGCTCAGCCTCTCCAGTCTACACTCAAAAGGGCTTACATTTGACCCACGGAAACAGGGAACACCAAGGAATTAGGGCATGCCAAACCAATGACACTTCTTCACAGCATTAGTGACAGCCAAGCTTTAGGTCAAACCCTGGAGCTCCCAGACAGCAGAGGCTCACACGTCACTCTCAAGAGAAGACAACCGAAGGTCATAACCTCTCCTGTCTGTTTCATTTTAAATACATCCATCGAGGGCAAAAAAAAATGGACAGAACTTCAAATCTTATTTGAGTTCAACATCTCTGGATTCTGCCCTTTTTTTGATCTAACATGCGTAGCTCATGAGTCGAGGAGCCATCTCTGCCTCCTTTCAGAATTTATTATAAATTAGGGAATATCATGACACATCTCTGGAAATGTTCTGAAGTAAACTAGACTGTATGCTCCAATCTGATGTATTTTAATGAGGGCAGATCAGCCACACCAGTACGACCCACAGCAAAGAAAATGAGCCGCGTCAGGGCTGGGCTCGACTCCCAGCTCTGCTCCCAATTCTCCCTTCCTGATAATGTACACCCTGGGAAACAGGGAGGTGAGGGCTCCAGTGGTAGGGTCACTGCCACCCACATGGGAGACCTGGATTGAGTTCTGAGTTGGTTTCAGCCAGGGCTAACCCCAGCTGTTATGGGCATTTGTGGAATGAACCAGTGGACGGAAGACCTCCCTCCCCCCACCGCCCCCACCTTTCAAACACTCAAATTCAATAAAATTTTTAGATCTTTTCAAAAGGAAACTAAGTCCGGATAACATTCTGGTTTAAGCTTTTAGAGAGACATCTGACAACATCTTCCCAAATCAAGAAGTACATTTACCTTTAAAAATTCAGCCCGGAAGTTCTACTTCAAAAAAACTCTTCTCATGGAGATAGTCACAAGGGACTTTAAGAAACTGTGATTTTGTTGGTAACAGCCAGAAGCTGTCATCCTCAACAAGGATCAGTGAGATCCTGGATGATAACGTCCCTCTGTGCAGGAAGTCTGAGCACCCAGTCCAGAGAGCACAGCAGGTGAAGACGCATGAGTAATGAAAACGCTCCCAAGAGTAATCGTAAAGCTGTAATTTGTGGTTACTATGGCTACCTGTGTGGAGACTGCTTGGGAAGAATATATTTTTTAAAGTCTATTTACAAAGGAGGCTCCTCATCACAAGGGTCATGCCAGCTTCAACATCCCTGCCCAACCTTGCCTTCCAGCAGCTGCAATCATCCCTGAAGGAATTTTGATGACACCCTTCCCTTTCCCTCTTCTCTTCTTGTCCCTGCCTTCAACATGAAAACCAAGAGGTTCACTGAGTTTTCTTTTGAATGTCCAGACAAGTAACAAAGACTCTAATAGACCAACCATCAAGGCGAAGCAACAGCCTAACACTCTCCAATATGTAGTACTTGCCAGAAACGTACTATTCTTTCTAAAAAAATATTGTTATTTATTAAGAGGTAGGGACAGACAGAAACAGAGAGCCAATCTGCTGGTTCACTCCCTAAATGCCTCCCACATCTGGAGCTGAGCCAGGACATAGCTAGCAGCCAGGAACTGTCCCCCACATGAGCGGCAGGGACCCAGCTACATGAGATATCACCTACTGCCTCCCAGGGTCTCCATTTGTAGGAAGTTAGAATCAGGAATGTATCCAGGAGCCAAACCAAGCCCCCGCCCCCCCCCACCGGCATGCTGGCAAAAAAAAAAAAAAAAGTCTATTTACTTATTTATATGTTCTTGAAAGGGAGAGAGGAGAGAGAGAGAGAGAAAGAGGAGAGAGGAGAGAGAGGAGAGAGGGGAGAGAGAGGGGAGAGAGAGGAGAGAGAGGAGAGAGGGGAGAGAGAGGGGAGAGAGAGGGGAGAGAGAGGGGAGAGAGAGAGAGAGAGATCTTCCATTTGCTGGTTCAATTCCTAGGTACCTGCAATAGTCGGGGCTGGACCAGGCCGAAGTCAGAACCACACAAGTGGGTCTCCCACGTGGGTGGCAGGGCCCCAGGTTCTTAAGCCATCACCTGCTGCCTCCCAGGTGCAGGTGCATCTGTAGGAAGCTGGATCAGAAGCAGAGATGGGACTTGAAGCCAAGCACTCCGGGATGAGGTTTGGATGTTCCAACCAGTGACTAAACCTGCTGCACCAAACGCCTACCACAGGAAGGACATTAATATATATTCATTTCATTCCTTTCTTTCTCCTGCACGTTACCTATTTGTGTGCAGTTGTTGTTTTTAAAATTCCACTGGGATCCAGACCAGCAGTAAGATCACGGACAAGATTTTATGTGGCACCGTGGGCTGAGCTATGGCCTGCAGTGCCAGCATCCTGTGTGGGCACCAGTTTGAGTCCCAGCTGCTCCACTTCTGATCTAGCTCCCTGCTAATGCACCTGGGAAGCTGTGGAAGATGGTTCAGTCTCTGCACCCACATGAGAGATCCAGAAGGAGCTCCTGGCTCCTATCTTCGGCCTGGCCCAGCCCCAGTTGTTGAGGCCACTTGAGGGTTGAACGAGTGGATGGAAGATCGCTCTGTCTCTCCTCCTCTCTCTGTAATGCTGCCTTCCAAATAACCAAATAAAACTTTTATAAAAAGATCTTCATATTTATTTTATCAAAACATTAAGTTTCAGGTAAAAGTTTGTGAAGTAGATTTCACTTCCATTCCCTAGCCTGCGTTCGCGTATTGCTCTGGGCTAGCTTAACCCGGTACACTTTTACCCTGGACTCTTATTCACAATCACAAGTCCACTCGTTGGGCTTGATCACAGGGAATAAATTCTGCTCCCTGAGGAAGCTACTTAGGGTCATTCTCTGGGTATCCTCTAACCTCATCCTTCCCTCCACACACCCACCCACCCTTCCATCACCCGTGCACCCTCCCATCCATCACTCCAGCCTATCACGTCGTGTGAGTCAGGTATTCTTCCAAGTTATGGGGAAGCAGGCACTGACACAGCACCTGTCCTGAAGGAGCTTTTATCCAGTGTGAGAGGAAGACGGGCGAATCAGTCCTTATTCTCTGTGAGAGAAGTGCATGATGGAGGGACCTGAAGGTGTGCTTGGGGTACACAGCTGAGCCAAGAAGGCAGCTTGATTCACAGTAGCCAAAAGGTGGAGACAACCCAAACATTCCTCAATAGATGAACACAAACAGAATGTGCACACAGAGAGACAAAGAACCACGTGGTTTCCTTTAGATGCGGCACCTAGTGTAGTCAAGTTTCATACACAGAATGAGAGCAGAGCAGAATGGGAGTTACCAGTGGCTGGAGGAGGAGAGAATGGAGACTGAGAATTTAATGAGCACAGAGTTGCAGTTTCCCAAGACAAAAAAAATCTGGAGCTGGATGGTGGCAATGGTTGCACAGCCATGTGAATCCAAGGTTCATCAAAAATTGGATTTAAAAAAAAAATGCTTACTTCCGTACAGATATTTTTATTTTTGACAGGCAGAGTGGACAGTGAGAGAGACAGAGAGACAGAGAGAGAAAGGTCTTCCTTTACCGTTGGTTCACCCTCCAATGGCTGCCGCGGCCGGCGCGCTGCGGCCGGCGCACCGTGCTGATCCAAAGGCAGGAGCCAGGTGCTTCTCCTGGTCTCCCATGGGGTGCAGGGCCCAAGCACTTGGGCCATCCTCCACTGCACTCCCGGGCCACAGCAGAGAGCTGGCCTGGAAGAGGGGCAACCGGGACAGAATCTGGCGCCCCGACCGGGACTAGAACCCGGTGTGCTGGCGGAGGATTAGCCTAGTGAGCTGCGGCGCCGGCCCCGTACAGATATTTTTAAAATCTATGTATTTTTCTCATAATGTGAATTTTCCATGAACTTTCTCAACATCCTCATACTGAATGCCACCGAGCTGCACACTGAAAAAGTGATTAAAATGGTGAGCCAGGCCTTGTAGCACAGTGGGCTGCCTGGCCATTTGAGATGCTGGAGTCCCATACCAGAGAGCTGACTGGAGTTCCCACTGCCTGCCGATGTCCCTCCAAAGGCAGTGGAAGGGGGCTCAAGCACCTGGACCCCGGCCACCCATGTGGGAGACCAGACCTGAGTTCCAGGTGCTTGGCTTCAGTCAGGCCCAGAGCTGGTTGTTGCAGTCATGTGGGGGAGTGAACCACTGGTTCATTCTCTGTCTCTTTCTCTCTGTCACCTGCTTTTCCAATCAATAAGTAAACATTTTTAAAAAATGGTTAAGTTGGTAAATTTTAATGTTCAATGCTGGCTCATCGGTTACGACCAATAAGCCACAGCCATGTAAGCTCTGACAAGAGAGAGCACTGGGTGTGAGTACCCATGGACACTTCTCTGAAGATCCAAAACTGTTCCAGAATGAACCATGTGCTAAGACAAAAAGCCTTCATGGGAAAAGCTGCAGGAAAGCTGAGGTGAGGAGGATGAGCTGCAGGCCCAGGCCGCGGGTTACAGCAAGGTCGTCAGGCAGGCTGAGAAAAACTCAGCCTGTTAGGGGCAGAAACGGAATTCTCCCTTCTGGGTGAGACAACGGCTCTGAGCTCCCAAACCGTGACGTTACACCATCTGACGAGACCCTACAATTCCAGCACATTCTCTACCCCTGGGCACGTGTGGGATCCCCTAAAGAAAAAAATGTTGCTTGTGATGCTTGGAGAAACCTAAGTAGCCAGAAAACCCCTCAAATAGTCCATTCTGCTCAAGGGCTGGCCTGATGCCACTTACCACAGCTTACAGCAACCTATTTTTAGGGACTCTGAACATCCTCTGCACGCATATGGCATCTGGTATCTATTTTACTGATAAACAAGTTCTTTGGATCCCTAAGTGGCTCATGCTGGGACCTATATCTCACAAGCAAGATGAAAGCCCTCACACCCTGGAAGTTCCATGTGTATCAATGTTAATAGCCTGATAGAGAAAAAGAAGCAAAGAAACTCCAAGGTGTTATTTGCAACTTGTCATGTAAAAGACACCATCCGTGGGACTCAAAAAATAAGCGGTGTGGTGAGCACCAGGAGCAGCGTGAGTTTATCTCCCTAACAGCTTGACACAGTGTCAACAATCTAATCGGGATACACGCAGGGGAGAAGAATTTATTGTTTTAATTATCATCTAAAGCTCAGGCTTCCTTTTTGATAAGGCCTTGGAATGCTCCTTCTTTGGGGTATTCCTAGTGGTAAAGGTGGCGTGAGTGTGCAGAAGGGAGCTTGCTCATTGTCTCGCTCCCTTGTGGCTCCTTTGATCCTGGGCACCAAGCAATTTTGCCGTGGAGATTTAATCCCAGGGTTTTCATACACAGCTTGTTACCTTCTTGCCAGCTCAACCAAGTTCTGTGATGCTCGCTTATTTGCAAGCAGCTAAGCTGATTCTCTTCTCAGAAGCTCAGCGGCTAACAAGCCGGAATTAGGCATTTTCCTCCTGCTTCGCTTGCTGTGAATGCATTGGATTCAGCTAAAGGTTTTCCCTCTTAGCAATAACCTGTTATCTGAAATGTACAAATTATGGACACACCAAGTTGAGTTCCATGACCACAGAGTTCCTGGGCTGAGTCAGCTCAGGCTCATTACTTTGGCTATAGATAGAGCTCTCTGGAAGCAAAGAGGATCCTCTCGAGATTGAAGTCGGGCAGGACAATCGTGGCTTCCAAGGGGATGCACTGGGAGCAAAGGGGGAGGCTGCCTGTGCACCGTGGAAAGATGTGGAGAGCAGCTAGGGACACACGGAAGCTGATAACTCCACATTCCTGCTGGAACACAATCTCATTTAATCCTCCAACATCCTAGCAAGGTCACTCTTATTACCACACCACATTTTTACAGTTGAATTATTTTGCTCAAGGTCCCACAGCTAGTAAATGGCAGAACTGGGATTTGAACCAACGTTTATTTGATTCCAAAATCCATGTTCTCTCCCATTATATTATACTGCCTTCTTTAACATTCTAGGAGCTGAATGTCCTCTATGGGCATTGGGGATTTTTCAACCACTGTGATTGTTACATCCCACTGTCCTCTTTGTTCAAAATGCATGTCTTTAAGGAAGTCGGAGGAGGCAGACAGAGAAACCCTCCCGAGACAGGGAGTGACCACGGCGATCGTCGGCTTGTTCCCAGCCGGTATCTGTCTTCGCCACTCTGAGCAGCCAGCCATGGGGGAGACACTGGGAAGTTCTCCTTGTCGTTATGCCTGTGTCGAAACCCCTGCTCTAGCACTTAGGGAGGATGGTTGCCTTGCCAGGGGATACTTCAACCACTGCCTCTGTCAGATACTTCTATTGTTTATCCTTGTCATGTATAGACTGACATACATTGTTTCCTAAACATGCTGCAACTACACAGAGGTAATTCTGGCCTAACACCAGCCCTGGAGCACGAGGACCGTCTTGGAAACATGTGCTGGTTGGATGGTTTTCGATTGTAGCTGAAGACCTCGGTTGCTCCACTCCCTCCATGGCGCATACATTCTACCATCTTGGTCTCACCCTGCTGCAACTGGTTCTCAGCTCTCTGGAAGTTTGGTACCCCCAAGCGTGTGCAATCAGACCAGCTCGAGATCACAGCACAGCTCCCCGGATGCAGTATTTCCCCCTGCACTGTGCAGACACTTGACCCCAGCATTCGATAACTCATGCATGTGAACACTGCACTTACGGCTGCGCAAGCTGAGATTCAGAAGGACATGTGCTGGCTAAGCATGTCTCACCAAGTGAGAGCAGAGGCAGGACCTAGGGCAATGACACTGCCCTGATCATGCACGCCTTATCTTCTTGGAGAGGTTCAGCTGGAAGCGAGACAGTCTGGAATGGAAGCAAACGTCATACTCGGGCCACCCGGGTCATCCTATGGCCAGGGGTGACTTTCGTAAACTAAGCCCCTCTTTTCTTATCTGCAAAAGGAAGACGTCACTGCCCGTCTCACAAGATTGCGGTGCGAATGCAATGAAGTGAGAAGAAGAAATGCAGTTAGAAGGATTAGCCTCACACGAAATAAGCACTCACTTAATTTAACCTTCATTACCATTATTAGATAGTAGAGGTCTGACAAACCGCGAACAGCAGTGGTATTATCTCTGTTTGCAATGCTGCAGAGTGGAGCTGTTAGGAGCCTTGTTCTATGAATCCTGCTTTTATTAGATGCAAATTACAACTGTGCTAGCTTTTTGGCAGTTGGATCCTATTTCTGACCCAGACAGTGAGTGTTCATTGTTGACGAAAGCCAGGCATCTCTGCTCCTGGGCTCAGCCCCGAGGCTGGCAGAGCCTGGAGACCATCCCTGAGCAGGTTTACTCCAGCCTAAGCTTGGGATCAGAAAATGGAGCTGGTGCATTTTCTACTTAAAACTGGGATGACGAGATCTGTTAGAGAGATGTCTGCTTCCAGTGATCCAGTCTGTCATTCTTCACAATAATGAAACCGCTCTGATGAGCACCAGGAGATGCGCTGGTTGGGCAAGATAACGTATTTACGGACAGACAGCACTGGACAGTCTCTACCAGTGCCGCGACTGGCAGGGTAGAACTACCTGGGGCATCTGCTGCAAAAGCACACCCCCAGGGCTCAGCGTCAGTGACTCTGATGCTCCAGCCTGAAGAGGAACCAAAGAATCTGCATTTCCCAAGTAGCCCATTGACTCAGAAGCAGCGATCTTCCTGACAAACACTGGAGGCAGTTGAGCATTACCACTGCTATTATTATTGTCTTAATTTCCAGAGCTGACACAAAGAGGCTGCCAGATGGAGTTGGGAAAATAATATGCGCTAAGCTACGGGAAAGCCTTCTTATGGAAAAGGAGCGATAATGGTGCTATTCATAAGCCATTCAACAAACATCTACTGAGCTTGCTATGTGCCAGATCCCAAGTAAGGCATGGAGCTATAAGAACTAAGATGGTCACAGATGCTACAGACTCATAAAGGACCCTGCCCAGCTCAAGAAAGCACAGAGACATATCAATGAACTATATATAGCATAATGAATTTGCACTTTCACGATGGCTAGCAGGAGGGGCTCTCTGAAGATGTGACGTGCCCGAAGTGAGCAAGTCAGAAAGGTCGCGCTGGCTTGGAGAAGGGTGCCAGAACAAAGGTTCACATTTTTCAGGACAAAATATGGAAAGGCCCTGAGGTAGGAAAACGCATGTGGTTCCCAAAGAAATGGAAAGGAAAGCACTGTGGCTGTAGCTTAACAGATCCAGTGGCAGAGGGCACACAGGTGTCACCGGGCTCTGAAAGAGGAAATGCTGAAGCTTAGGGCAGTTCCCCGGGAGAGAAGACAGGAGGTGAAGGGGTATTCTGGGAAAACAGATTAACAGCAGGAGGAAGACGCTGACACCACTTCATTTTGCAGAAGACATTGAATACCAATCAATCACGCGGGGCACCTTAATCACTTTGCATGCATGCCGTGTCTACAGCGATTCCTGTGAGGGGGGAGGCCCTTTAAGGGGGCAAGTAGACCCAGGCCACCCTAGGAGCTATGCCCTCAGGGTATCTTTTAGACCCTTCTGGATCGGTTCTGTAAAAGTGGCCACCATGTCTTGTTTGGTGTTGGATGTGACTGTTTTATAAGCTCTTGGCATCTTCTTTTGGAAGACAGAATCAGTGTTTAAAAGCAATGCTGGTCATTTTACTATGTTTCTGGATGTGACTCCAACTACCAAAGCCCGAACTCTGCAACATTACAGATGCTTGCATGGGTGGACATGAGGAAATTCACTGAGTAGACACTGACTGGAGTGGAGCGGGGATACTAAATGAATCCTGTAGTCCTACCTTGAAGGCTCCGGAGCCCAGTGGGCAGGGGAAGGGTATGGCAGTAGCTGAGTAAGTGGATCATAGAGGCAGCAGAGATGAGATGAAGATGATGCAGCCCATGCCACATGAAGGCCACACAGCCGTGGCCCATGCCACATGAGGGATGGACAGACATGATTCACGCTATTACAGATGGACAGCTGTGGCCATGCCACATTAGGAATGGACAGCTGTGGCCCATGCTATGTTAAAGATGGACAGCCGTGGCCCATGCCACATCAGGGATGGACAGCTGTGATCCATGTTACAGTACAGATGAACAGCTGTGGTCCATGCTATGTTAAAGATGGACAGCTGTGGTCCATGCTATGTTAAAGATGGTCAGCTGTGGCCCATGCCACAACAGGGATGGACAATGGAGACTGTGGGTAGGAGCTCAGTGTCACATCAACCTTGTGAGTGAACTAGAACAAGATGTTGACATCGTCTTCGTGTCCATTTTTACTGTTTTAGTGCAGACCATGAGAATAACAACAGTTCCTAGGATGTTGCTTTGTGCTGGATGCTAAACGATCCAATGACGTTAAAGTACCTGGTGTCGCTCCCCCTCTTCGTGGAGGAACGACACAAGACCCTGCGCTGTTCTTTCTTCTGCTTGGCCCTCCCCGGGTTTACTGCTGGTTCTTCCCGGGTTGGCTACTATCCCTTCCACCTCCGTGGAAGGGCAGTTCCCCCTGGCCACATTCCCCACTTCCGCAGGGGAGCAGCACACCGCTGGCCGGCTCTCTGGGGGCTGCACAGGTGTTCCTCAGGTAGATGTTCCCCTTAGATGTCCCCGGTGCATGCCGTCTCTCTCCTCCTTTATAGTCCTCCTCCGCCAATCCCAACTCGGCTGCCCACACGCCGAGTACGCTGCTCTCCAATCAGGAACAAGTCCTACAGTTTATCGGTTGAACTGGAGGCAGCTGTGCGGAAGCTGTTTACTTCTCTCCCAGCGCCATATTGTGGGAGAGCAGATGCATAGAATAAGTCTTAATTCCAGTAACTCAGTCTAGTCCGGGCTGCTCCCCACACCTGGCATTGAGGGATATTATTTAAACATTGGCTACTGCCATTATGAAGGTGATCTCTATTCGCATTTGTCATAGTTAGGATTGTCAGGAGATCACTGTGGTGGGTAGAATGTCCCCTCCCCAAAAGATTCCCATGCCCTGAACTCTGGAACCTCTAACTGTGCTACTCTTGTTTCAAAAAGGATGACTGGCTGCAATGCTGCTGTCCCTGGATCCACTAGAAATTTATATGTTGAAATCCTAACGCCCGAGACATCAGCAGGTGCGACCTGCGGGAGGTGACTGGGCCAGCACAGTGGAGGGCTCACCACTGGGAGTGGCTTCCTAAAAGATGCACAGAGAGCTACTCCACCCTTCTAGCCACAGAAGGACGTGGCAGAAGGGACCCTTTATGAACCAGAAAGTGGTCTGCAGCACACACTCAGTCTGCCCTCACTGTGGACTTGGACTTGCCAGCCTCCAGAAGTGTGGGAAATGGATTTCTCTTGCTTTTAATCCCCCAGTCACTGGTATTTTGTTACAGCAGCCTGAACAGACCAAGACAAAGGGAGTGCAGATGGAACGAAGGTTTTTGGATCTTGATATGGGGAGCTTATTCCGGATTATTATCTGGGTGAGCCCACTGTAATCACAGAAGCCCCCTAAAAGTAGAGAATCCTCTCCCACTAGAGCCAGCCAGATGTGGCAGAGAGAGCTCAGAAGTACAAAACAGAGAGACTCAATCAGCTATTGCTGGAGCGGGCGGGACGTGAGGAGAGCCAGAGAGGGAATGCAGGCCGTGTGCAGGGCAGGAGCCGTCTCCCAGCTGGTAACTGACAACTGCCATCCCCGTCAGAGAGTGAGTTAGACCAGCCGGAGTGAGCTGCAAGTGGGCTCCGCCTCGCAGACCTCTTCTCCAAACAGAGGACTCAGCCACACCGCCCTGAGCTCCAGCTTCTAACAAACAGGACCGTGAGATAACAAACGGGCACTGTTAGGTCCTGCTAAGTCTGCAGCAGCCAAAACGCAGCAGCAACTAGTACAGTCCCACGTGGATGGAGAACGCACACTCTGGTTGCCTCCCCAGAAGTGCGGGGCTGGGGGTGCTGGCATCCACAGCCTCACGTATGTAGCAGCCTCATCTATGTCAGACCCGACATCAGGAGGAGACCCCAAGAGAAGGCGCTCGCAGTTCTCTGCCCACGGCTCGCTGGTCCGTCCTCGGGCAGGTCAGTGGAGGAAGCAACCATGCAGGCATCTCGCAACACTCCTGAGAATGCGATGAGAACAAACTGGGGGGAGGGGAGCTCTCCAGAGAGGATACCAAGGGCCCCAGGGTACTGAGCACTCTGGAGGCTGTGGCACAAAGCAGCCCCACCCTAAATTCTAAGGTCAGCACTCAGTACTTGTGAAGAACAGGTGAGCTCTTAAGCTGGGTGTGTGCTGCCAACACCCCATTCCCAGATTGCCTGCTCCACCCAGCGGGCGGGGCTGGGATGGGTTCATGTGAACTCTACAGCTCTGGGAGAAGCAAAATGAATAGGAAGCGAGATCAGGCATCTGAGGGGGGCCATTTGGCGGCAGCAAACCCACACTTAGGCCCAGCGCAGACTTGCAAAGTTTAGGCTCAGACACTGCAGGTTAATTGCACGAAACGTCACAGTGTTGCCATGCGTGTCAGTCATTGCTGACTGTTTCTAGATGAAAGAAGCCCAAATGCACACTCACTGGCTGACGCCCTTGACCTTCAAGGGAGCGGGGCTTCTCCCCATTGTCAGGGGGGATAAACCTTGAAGACTCTGTCCATGGGTCCCAGGATGAGGCTCTGGGCCCGTAGGCAGAGTGTCAGGTCCCACCTCTGCACAACCAGGTCAGACACTGTGGGAGTGGGACTCAACACTCTGTGATTGACAAGCCTCCAGGTGATTCCGAAACAGACTCAAGTTTGAGGGCAACGGTCCTAAGTTAGTCCCGAGACCCCATTCCTTTTGCTAAGTGACTGAGGAAATGGCATAATCTGGCCACCGAGATGTCACGGGAGACTTTGGAGAAGCAAATGGTCTGCTAAGGAGTTTTTCCTAGGAAGTCAAGACCAACAGGAGTATTTTCTGTTCTTTTTCTGGGTGTTGCTGTCTCTGTGTGATGCCTGGAGCAATGGTAGCTATCTTAGTTCCAGGAGGAAAGCCAGCCTAAGAAAATAAACACAATGGGAATAGGATGTAGGAAAAGCCTGAACCCTTAATGATGATTCCAAATTGCTCATCCATCTGAGTTAGCTAATCCTAGAACAGCCTCACTTTCTTGAATTCTTGTTTCAGACGATTTTTTGCTTCAGTTTCCAGTTACTTGCTGCCCAAACAATCCGACCAATAAACATTTTAAAGGTCTTTTTTTTTCTTTTTTGGTATTTAAGGAGTCATTAGTAGAACACAGAAGTCTTTCACAGGTTGATAAAAGTAATAACAAATGGATATACATTATGGTTTGTAAGATTTTAAAGAAGATGGACTACCATAAAAGTTTCCAAACCGTGCTGGTTTTATTTTCCAAACCAAACTGAATCTGGGAAAGATTTCTGGTGCTATTTCCAGGTGCAAGCAATAATTTGGAATGCCAAAGTGCTGCAATCTCTTGGCCATTTCCATGATTTACAGACACAACACAGAATATCTGAAACCAGAACCGCCCCCCCGCCCAGTTCCAAGCCGAATGGTTGCCATGCCAATAACCTTTCCAATTTCATGTGCTACGTGCAGTGCTCCGATCAGGCAACTCGAAACACACAACAATCCAGGGCTGGGTCTTTCTATCTTCTTCCACTCCCAACGGATTTTTGGAAATTCTCACTTCCACAACAATCGTCAACTTTCCAAAGAAAGAAGGAAGAACGAACCAAATGCATTTTATACCAAAATAGAAAGTGCATAGTAACTGCCCATACCAAGCAGAATGAAAGAGTCCTTGGACTTCCCTCAGAAAATTTGTCTCCAAGTATAACAATCATTGGCGTCCATGCATAAACCTATGTTCTGGAAAGCAGACCTTACTATTAATACTAACCCCAAGGTCAAATGAGCCCTTTTATCCATCTACCCTCTCATCCATCCATCCTGCCATCTATCTATCCACGCATCCGCCCATCCATCCATCTATCCACCATCCACCCATCGGTTTCATCATTCAACAAATATTTAACAAATGCTTGCCCTGTGACAGGCACTCCAGGGATACAGCAATAAATAAAACAGACTAAAACATCTGCCTTGATGGAGCTTACCTACTAGTGGGGAGAGACAGACACAAACAACAAATGACAGAAGCAGTGGGGGGGGGGGGAAGATGAGTGGATGGTGAGACACCTGGCAGGAAGGGAGGGCGTGTGGAAGTGAGGAGGGGTCTGACTTCACAGAGGGGTCAAGGACACCCTGACGGGAAAGATTTCACAGGAGCTCAGCTGAGAGGGAGGGGCGACTGGCAGTGGACTGGCAGAAGCGCAGTGACTGACAGGAGCTTAGGAGGACAGCACTTGTGTGACATGTAGGAAGAGCCCAGGGCAGTGAGGAGGAGGGCGGGCCTGAGAGCAGCAGGCCTGGGAGACCCAGGGCCGCTTCCCTTAACAACGACAGCACAGAGCGACAGTAAAGCAGACACGTGAGCAGCGGCAGGTGATGTCACGGTGCTCTCTCAGCTCACATGGAGCCCTGCGTACATACGAGAGGCGCTCTGCCTCTTGGGGGGGGGGGGGCGGTGTAATTAGCTGGTCAGAGAGGGCGGGACCAGGCACACCGCACCCCAGGCAGAACCAGACAATCCCAGCATTCACACGGCGGCAACGGGCGGGTGAACTGCAAGAGCTGAGGATTCATTGTGAAGACACAGGACCCCTGCCTTTGCAACACACACGGCCCAGCTGAAGAGACACGTGGCATCCCCCATGAAGGGGAGCACGGAGAGTCGGTCAGAGCCAGGGACAGGGAGTCTTGTTTCAATGTCGAGGGAGGATCATGCAATGCATTCCCAGGGAAGGAGTACCCGTGCTGAGGAAGTTTGGGCACGGAAGCCATAGAGGTACTAGAATGAGGCCTGGGAGTGCAGCAGCCCAGGGAGCAGCATGTGCAAATGTCCTGTGGCAAAGCAGTCACATTTATTGGAGGGACTGAAGAGTGCTGCTTGGCCTGGCAGGGGGCTGATGAGCCTGCAGGGCTCGCCTGGTCATAACAAGGATGCCAATCTGCCCCAGCTTTTTGTAAGATCATTTTAGCGGCTCGATGGGATACCATGTGCTCCAAGGGGAAACCGTCTGGACTGGACCACAGGCAAGAAGACAGGGGTCTATTTTGGATGTTCACAGAGGGGACTGGGGAGGGCTGTATCAGGCTGAACATCTGTGGGCAATGGAGCTAAATCTCTCCAACCAGCAAAAAAGGTCTGATCCCCAGAACTGGAAACACGTCACAACACTCACAATCAAAAAACAGGTTAAGGAGGAAGAAACAAAGGCTCGGAGAGCTGCAGGGATGCCCCAGGGTCAGAGCGGGAAGAAACCCACACCCCCTTCCGTGGAATTACACAGAAGGGAGGAAAGCACGCAATGCACATTCACATATGAACAGACATGTTACACACACGTATGTTTCCCACTCATGCAATGCCAAGGCCAGGAAGATAAGACTGACAAGCCAAAATGAATTTCAAAGTGGTCATTCTTGAATTAAGAACCAGGTCACCACTGTCACAAGGCCCAGGGCCTTGGATGGGGACTTGAAGATAGCACCTGCTACGTGCTGCTACGGCATCTGTGGCTTGGCCTGCTGGAGAGTCAGGGCTCCTGGCTGCCCTCACGCACTCCCGTCGGAATGATTTTAAGGCGTGCACTCCTAGAGGATGGAGAGCTAACAGGTGCTCCTGCCTGCAGGCTCAGGGCTTGAGAACACCCTGAGATTTCCACCCCTACCTGCCATTCTGTGGCTCCTAGAGCTGGGCAGAGCCACAGCGCGGATCTCTATCGAGTTCAGGAAGGTGGGCACTCCAGGACGCAGGATGACCACCAGTGAGGGAGGCAGGACACACCTAAAGCTATGTTCTCCTCACCAGAACACCGCCCACTCCCACCCCCCACGTACCTGTAAATCTCAAAATCAATCTGAAAACGACTTCTCAGAACAGATTACAGAAAGATTTCGTTACGCCAAACAGGATAAAGCGCAGAGGGACCTGGGACCTTGGCAAACGATGCTGGGCGTCGGAGCTGCATGTCGTGGCTGTGTTTACAGCTTTTCGGCTGAGTACTTAGTGTTTGCTTTGGAATTAATCCAGGCCCATAAAACAACTGATATATCAACACAGAAGATGTACTTGAGCGACTATACATTAAAAGGAGATTCACCTCACAATGAGAATCCACCCACAGCCTGGAGACTGAAGCAGGCACCTTCCTACTGCTACGGCAAAGCCCTTCTTTGGTGTGGACTATCAGGAAGGGGTCTTTACACAGGGTCACTGTTAAAGGGACAGGGACTGTGGTGACATCAACCCTTCATAGAGCATCGGCTCCTTGATAAGGACTGGCTGCATTTTGCCAGGACAGGTACAAAAGGAAGATGTGGGGTTCCTGGTTTCCAAATCGTAAAGACTTCTAAATACAGCAGAACACCCTTGGAACTCGTAGAAGTGTGGGACTCTGGGCAGGTTCCATGCCCAGGAGGCTGGCGCTGCCCTTAATGAAAAGGATTCAAGCTGACGTTTCCAAGAAGGGAATGTTAATGGTATCCACACAGTGTAAGAACAAAAGGACATGAGCAATCCACAGACTCCACGCTGGCCCGCAGTGAGCTTTCAGGACAATAGTGACTGTGAACACATTTCCTGCCGCATCCTAAGAAACTGTGTCTGCGCAAGTACTTAAGATTTCTGTACACCCAACTCTGGAGTCTGTTACATTCTTGCATAGAAAACAAGGCTGGTCAGGAACCCATACCCGGCAAGGAGCTGGGGAGGGATGAGGCTGTTGCAATGTGAGGTGTGTGCCTACGAAGAGGGTGAGTACAGGAGCAGAGCAGACTGGGTGTCACACGGGGAAAACAAGGCACTGTGGTAGCGAGAATGTAAGCATTTGGTGGCTGCAGGGGCTTGGGGTAGAGCATCTCACTGCTCCCAATGGTGCTCCAGGCCAGGTGTAACTGTCAGCTCCACCAGGGCAGAGAATACACCTGTCTTGTTCACTTTCCAACCCCTGTGCCCAGCATCTACCGCCACACACTTAGTACTCCATTGCGGTTGAGTGAATGAACGAACTCACAAGGAAAACATGGACAGCAGGCTCTTCTTGCGGGAAACCAGGTTGGGCAGGCACTGCCTGTGGACAGAAAAGCCACTCCACAACCTAGTGGCACCTCATGTGAGTGCCCTGGGCCTGTCCTTGCACTGAGGGCGTCCTCCAAAACCAGCGATAGAAGGGAGAGGTCAAAGACAGGAAGACCCAGATTGGTGACTTCGTGTGCTCACGGCAGAGACATAGATCAAAAGACAGCCAGACCTAGGCTGAGGCGACAACCTCTCCCTCCATCGCCTCCCTCAAGTTCCTTCCAAAGGCTGTCTGCTGCACAGAGTCCCAGCGATTTGCCTTTTTCACTTTCTTGACCCAACCAGAGCAGTTGACATCACGCACCTCTGAGTGGCTTTTATGCACCACAGCAGATAGAGGGTTTCATCCAAACGGTGACTTGGATTCACTCTTTCTTGTGTGCCTGCGATTCTCTGTCTCATGAACCCAGCTCGCTTGCATGTATGATAGCCTAGGACACATACATGTCTGGGAAATAGGGAGAGGAGCAAGGGTAAGGCATGGCTGTGACCACCTAGCTTAGGGCCCCACCTTCGTGCAAGAAGTTTGAGGAGACTCCAGCAAGACATCAATGAAGGAGGGAGCCCACCCCATCCACCCCGTCCACCCCTGCAGCATTCTGTCCATTGGCCCTAGGGATCTTCTTTGTTTGCTTGTGACTGTGCTGTTTTATAAAAACATTACTAATTAATTCATCTGTTTATTTTTATTTGAAACACAGAGAGACAGAGTCAATGAGAAACCTTTCATCCCCAAATGCCCCCCACAGCAGCCAGAGCTGGGCCAGGTTGAAGCCAGGAGCTCAGAACTGAAGCTAGAGCTAGGTCACCTTAGATTTCTGTGCTGGTGGCCCACAGAAAGCTTGAGTTGGAAGCAGAGATACAACTTGAACCCAGGCACTCCAACATAGGATGTGAGCAGTCTAATAGCATCTTAACCACCACACCGATGTCCATGCTGACCGTAGGACTCCACCTCCCCACCAGGAGACCAACACTTCCTCCACTCCCTCTTCACCAGGGCAACCTCCATCCTACCTGGAAGACTCTGCTCCGAGTACACCTGCTCTCGGAAAGCGATCGCTAAGGCCACAGACATTCCTCTCCGCTTGACACATGGATCGCTGGTTAATTCGACGCCCACCTCCCTGGCCTTGGCATTTCTCAGTGGCAAGGGTGCTGCCCTACACAGGCATCCTCAGCGTCTTCACTTGGTGTGCACTGGATGCTTATGACAGTTCCCACAGCCTTGGACCTCACGGAGCTCCTGGCCGCAACACAAACACAACAGCTCCTGGGACTGACCTGCTTACAACACTTCAATGGGTCCCTATGCTCAGCTCATAAAGCTGGTCAAGACCCACAACCGATAGGGCTGCCCCTGCCCACGTGTCCTACCTCGACTTGGGCCACTCTGCATTTTGCCAGCACCGCTGTGGGGACAATGGCTCCTCCCTTCGCTCACGCTCACTGATGTCCTACACAGGACACGTCCTTGACATGTGTCATCCTCACTTCCTGGAACGCTCTCCCCACGCTTCCTGAATGGCTCCATTGCTTTTCTCCTTTTGATCCCAACACCAACATCCAAGCTTTCAGGAAGCCCAGGACCAACCCAGCTGAGACACATAGCATGCACCACTACTGCAACTTTACAGTTTTTAATGTGATCTTTTTACTTGGGTCTTTCTCTCCCACTGCATTCTAAGACTCTTTTGCTCATCTGTAAATCCTCAGCACCATAAAAACTGCTTGATACATTCTTCAATCAATAAAGATATTGATCCACACCTTTCCACAGGTGAGATCCCGGGTCTAGCATCTATTTGTTGTGTGTGTGTGTGTGTGTGTGTTGCTGATAATAGAGTGACAATGCTCTCTATGATAGGAACAGCGATCACGTGCATCCCAGTGACAGAGAACCGATGCACCCTCATGGAACACGAAGCCTGAGACCAGTTTAGGCTGAAGGGGACATGCCAGGCACGCTGTGTGGTTCACAGACCTTCCAGCAATTCAGATCACCTACGTGCTAATCTGGGCCGATTCATTCTCAAATGATGTATTCTTGTGGAAATTGTCAAGCTACATTGTTACTCTAAATAGAATATTACTAAAGTGCTTTAACCAAGCCAGCTGGAAGGCCTGACATTTCATCCATATTGTTATTTATATACATATTTACAGTTGCCACCTGCCTGTGACTTGGCTCTCTCATAAAGTGGTGTTGTTCCCTGTTTCATTATACTTTGACATTTCACTATAACTACATTGTTTCTCATTCCTTAGTTTCCAATTGCTCGGCAGCCACTCTTGAATTATATTGCTTTGGTAATAGAATAACAATCTTTCTCTCTGGTTGTAGTAGTCTCCCTCTCATATTCTCCCTCTCTCCCTTTCTCTCTCCACCCCTCCCCCCCATACCCAGATGGTACAAATGGTTGCTGGCACATGTAACAATTATAACACAGCTTCTGCTGCATAAATGAACCCCTACAAACCCCACTGAGTTAGATTAGATTAGGGAATTGGGAGGTGAACAGGAGGGCTGGCCAGTGGTCTCAGCTGAAGCCAATGCATATTTGGTCTTGCCTCTACGAGATGGGAAATAAATGCTTCCTGCCCCAGGACGCTGCAGAGAGCTCTGCTTCGGAAAGAATGCACAGGAAGGAAAGCCAACGACTCAATTAAGGATGGGTAGGTTTGATTGCAAAATATTAGCATAGTCCAATCTCAGCTCACTTGCAATGTAAAAGCTAGACTCCAAGGACAAAGGGTGAGAATGGGTAGGAGGGCTGGGGACCCCTATGCTATTGCTCATATTCTGTTTATACACTGAGCTGCCTGGGGTGGTGCACTGGGCTCATGTGAGGTCTCACGCACCAGATGCATAATAAAGTCAGCTCACCCAAACTCACAGCTTTTCCTCCTTTCCAGTCTCCGAAGCTCTTTCAAACTCCCACCCCTCCGAAAATAAAAACCCACTGTATTTGCATTCAGTACAAGAATGAAGCAGCTTCCAAGACGACTCTTAGAAAATGTGTGCATCAGTATCCAGTAGAGGCCCTCAGAACTTAATTCTGAGGAATTCCAATGTATAAGGTCCCACCCAGGCCAGCATTGTGGTATAGTGGGTTAGGCTGCCACCTATGACACCAGCATCCCTTGTAAGCTCCAGCTTGATTCCTGGCTGCTCCACTTGCAATCCAGCTCCCTGCCACTGTGCCTGGAAAAGCAGCAGCAGGTGGCCCATATTCCTGGCTCTGAGGCTTTGGCCTGACACGGCACTGGCTGTTGTGGCCATTTGGGGAGTGAACCAGCAGATGGAAGATTTCTCTCTCTGTGTCTTCCTCTCTCTGTGTCTCCCTCCCTCCCTCCCTCTACCTTTCAAATGAATAAGTCTTTTTTAAAAATTATATATATATATATATATATATATATATATATATATATGAGATCCCATCCGAAAGGGCTCCCTAGAAATCATGTGTCCCCCAGCCAGAGTGCACCTTCATCCTCCCTGCCCTGCCTGGCTGCTTCCCATGCAAGGTTCTGGTCCATCCAGCGCTTCAGCTGCAGTCTCCCCCTTGTCACTCGGGACCTCCAGCTGCCCGAGTTTACCACTCAGAAGCAAACCCCAGGTCTCAGCTGATTAGAACAGTGATTGAAGGAGGCAGTCACTGCCCTGTTCCACGCCTCCGAGCTCCAGACACACCCATGATCCGGCTCACTTACCTGATCTCACAGTCATTGGGGATCTTGGTGGGATGTGTCTACCCTCCCCAGACCCCTGAATCCTTCAGCTGTCCCGGGGTCCCTTCAGGGTCTCGTTGGCTGCCAATCTCAGCCCCTCAACTCTTACTCTGATAGCCTGAAGAGCTGATCTTAACCTCTGTGCCCAGCACCCAGGAGGTGACGGGGAGGTGCCAACACCCTTCTCCCCACATCCCATTCAAGAGAAGAGCGGCAGGGCGGGTCTGGGGAAGGACATGAGTCTCACACACACCAGCAACTTCCTTTCCCATCCTTACACACTCAGCTGCCTCGAGCATCTTATTATTTTATTTTAATAATTTTTTTTTCTATTTATTAGAAAGGCAAAGTTACAGGGAAAGAGAGAAAGACAGAGACAGAGAGAGGTCCTCCATGCTCTGGTTCACTCCCCAAATGGCTGCAATGCCCCAGGCGAGGCCAGGAGCCTGGAACTCCATGTGGGTCTCTCAATGGGATGCAGAGGCCAAAGTACTTAGGCCATCATCTGCTGCCCGCCAGGTTCATGTGCAGGGAGCTGGATCAGAAGGGGAGCACCTGGGGCTTGAAGGGGAGCCCACCACATGGGATGCCGGCATCACAGGCAGTGCCACCACCCACTGTGCCAGAATGCAGGCACCCAGCCACCGCTTTTCATCGGTACCCTAAGGAGGCCAGTGGCCACGTCCTCACAAAGTTCTCATTCTTGGGGCGTCTCTTCTCTGCGGACCAGCTCCCTGGAACTCTCCTTTTTTGTTCCTTATCTGTCTTCCTCCTTCTCCTCCCCTCTTTGACAGTTCATGCAGGGTTCCCCTGACATAGTAATCTCTGCTGTCCATTACTGCTCTTCCATCTTTCACCACAGTCCTACACATCAGGGGCCAGGACGATGGGGTCTTGACATCGACACCTGGAGAAGCTACTACAATATTCTTATCCCAAATGTCTTTCCTGCTGGCTCCTTCTCCCCTCCCTGATATTACACCACTCGAAGCAGAGCTACTGTTCTCCACCTCTCTGCTCGCCTCTCTTTAATAGCACCCCTTTAAATGCCTTCAAGGCCCTCACAGTTCGGACTCATAGCCTGAATGCCATCAAGACAAACCCCCAAAGCATGTATGGCCCAGAAGCAGTGTTCTACCTGATAAATGCAAACAAAAAAGCATATTTCTTTTTTCCTAGAAAACAGTATCCATTTGACCAATTCTCCCAGAGAACCCACTATGCGCCAGCCACTGCTGGGGGCACAGGGAACAAAGAGTGTTGAATTACGTGCAGTTTCAAAGTCCAGGGAGGTTGGGGAAGACATGGTGCCCAACACACAACTAACAGCAATTTGGCATCGCAATGAAACTGCAGAACAAGGTGGTGTCGGATAGATTATGATGCACGCAGCCAGTTCTTCCTGGCCAGGGGAATTTGAGTGGTGCCTGGGTGATAAAGATCCAGTCCTGTAAGACCTGGGCAGAGAAAAAGGGGGCAGCGCAGAGACCCTGAAGGTGGACACAAGGACAAAGAGAGACTGTCTGTCGATGGCTCAGCATCAGCAGCAGCTCCACGTCTGATTCCAGAAACATGGGACGCCCCCCTGCACACACACACACAGGGCAAAGCTGCGTGGCCTCTGCTTCACAGCCTAAGCTCTCAAGTGACCGAGAAGACGGAATGACCAGTCGTCCAGGACAGCCCCCAAGATCCTCCAGGACAGCACCTACCCACATGTTTGCTACGGGACTCTCCAAAATCTCGTGGAAACCCCAAGACACGGAAATGAATCCCCCTTTCCCAGACATACCCCTGCTGTTCTCTTCTAAGCCACAGCCTATGCATTTGTCCCTCGAGACCCCTCCACATCACACAGTCACCACCAGCATCCAGAACTCTGGACGCTTCCTGCCCCTAGACCTGGAGCTCCCTTTCCCAGCCCAGGAATGTCCACAAGAACCAGCTCTGAGATATTAGAGTGTCTGGAAAAACCACCCATCCATCAGACCAGCCTGTTGAGCTTCTAATTGACTTTTATTACTTCCCTCTCTTGCCACCTCCTTCTCCACTACCTTATCTTGGTTTCCTCGGTTGCAGAGTTTCCCTCCTAAAACTTCCCGCCCACCTGGAACCGCAGACCATGCCCTTGCCTGAAAACAGGGAGTTAGCTGATGCAATCAGTTAAGATGGGCTCCCCGTGGATTAGGCTGGGTCCTCAGTGCAGTGACACAGGTCCTCACGCCACAGGCAGGTGAAGACACAGACACAGCAGGGGGAAGCTGGAGGCAGACTTCAGGGATGCAAACACGGTCAGGGGACGCCCAGGTCTGCCTGAGTCCTGAGAAGATGGCGAGGGGCACGGGACATAGCCACCTGCAGAGGTCTCTGGAGGAGCCCACCCTGGCTGCACCCTCACTCCAGACTTCCACGCGGATACATTTCTGTCGTTTTAAGCCCCTCCGCAGTCATTTGTCATGGACGCCTTGGAAAGTTAATGCCCTTGGTGACCTCCTCTCATCCTTAAGCCATCTGGTAAAGCTCACATCTTACGAGTGGTCTCTTGAGGCCCTAACAGCAGCATCTTTCAAACCGTGCTTCAGAATCATGGGAGGTGAGCCATTCTTAACAACCGAACTCCCTGGGGGCTGGCAGCATGGCACAGTGGGTTAACCCTGGCATCCCACGTGAGCACCAGTTTCAGTCCCAGCTGCTCCACTTCCAATCCAGCTCCTGGCTAATGTGCCCAGGAAAGCAGCAGGTGATGATCCAAGGACTGGGCCGCTGCACCCATGAGGGAGACCCGGATGAAGTTCCAGGTTCCTGACTTCAGCCTGACCCAGCCCCAAATGTTGCAGCCATTTGGGGAGTGTACCAGTAGATGGAAGATTCTCATTCTCTCTCTCTCTTTCTCTCTCTCTCTCTCTCTCTCTCACACACACACACACACACACACACTCCGCTTCGCAAATAAGTAAATACATTTTAAAAAGAAAAGAACGGTAAGCCTGTGCTCTACTCCCAGAGATTTTGGTTCAGGACTTCTGCAGAGGCAGAGGAAGCTGTATGTTCAATAAGCTATAGGACTGGGGCTGGTGCCATGGCGCATTACGTTAATCCTCTGCCTGTGGTGCTGGAATCCCATATGGGCGCCGGTTCTAGTCCCGGTTGCCCCTCTTCCAGTCCATCTCTCTGCTGTGGCCTGGGAAGGCAGTGGAGGATGGCCCAAGTCCTTGGGCCTCTGCACCCACATGGGAAACCAGAAAGAAGCTCCTGGCTCCTGGCTTCAGATCAGTGCAGCGCTGGCCCTGGCAGCCATTTGGGGAGTGAACTAATGGAAGGAAGACCTTTCTCTCTGTCTCTCTCTCTCTCACTGTCTGTACCTCTGCCTGTCAAATAAATAAATAAAATCTGTAAAAAAAAAAAAAGCTGTAGGAACTCTAGGAGCCAATTCATAAAATCAGCTTCATCAGAGAGACTGGCAGATAATGGGAGGCAGCAGGGCTTAAGCTTTGGAGACATTGCTACGGCAATATACTTCCATGGCCACCGAGACTTTGCCCCAGAAATTTTGTATCTTTTTCTTAAAGATGGTTCCCAAATTGTGTGAGTCTCACATCCCTATAAAACCTAGACCTACCTCTGTGTGGGAAATAGGAAGCAGGGGGTTTATTTAGATGAACGGGGGAGGATGTTTTTTATGAGGATGAAAAGTCTGTAGTTTCTACAGTCTGCCCTTTGTGATTACCCAACAAGGGGCTACAAAGGGGTAAGGTAACCCCTGGCTGTGTGCATCAGAGGATTGAGCTGATGGGATGGGACTGTGCTAAACAGCCTGGACAAAGATGGGCTGGGAGACTGGTCACACTGCGTGTGTTCTCCACTCAGCCTCTGGGTGATGGGTAATAAACAGCAGTCTTCTCTCTGAGACCTTCCTACTTCTTCCAGCCTCACTGAAACACACACACAGCTCAGCTGTGAGCAGATGCAGGTACCCAGTCTACACCAGCGAGAGAGAATCACCTGAAAGCGTTCGTTTCTTTATACTGGAGAGACAAGGCCTCTTTGCTCTGCTCTTTGCAAGCTTCTGACATGATGGTCACATCATTCTCTGTCCCAGGAACAGCTTGGATGAAGTGACTCCCAAACTTAACAAAGTCCAGTGACCAGGAGTTCAACGACAGAGCAGGTGACACAGGCCCTCTTACCTCTAAATCCCAATGAGCCTATGGCAATACACGTGCTGGGAAAACACTTCTCGGGGAATGGCTGGTTATGAAAAGCTGAATTTGTCAATGACAACGCTGTCTCCTGCTCCAGGGTTAATTAATCATCCCACACGGAACCTTTGACAAGGAGTTAAGTTCCAGTTAACCCAGATTTCAGACAAGTTGGAAAAGGAGGGAAGAGGCTTCAGCGAGATCACTCCATGGTTTTGGCCAGGCTGAGATTGGAATCAGAAAGTCTCTGACTCCCGGGATAGGACTGTTTTGAGGCAAGGAAAGGAGAAGTCTAGGAAGAAGAACAAGGCTTGAGAGAAACTAACCAGGAAAATGTGTCCCAGCCAAATGAGTTATTTTCTACAAGCAGTCACTCACTCATTCAACAAACATCAACCCATTTCTGTGAGTGAAGACCGAGATAATAAATTGCTCAACAAACATTCCTTGTTGTCGATTAGGTTCCTTTAGTGCTGCTGGTCTTGAGGCATCTTCCAAAGCCATCTCCTGTGCGAAGACAGGGGAGGGGAAAGGCAGTGGCCTGCAGGTCTCCCTCTCCCGAGGTCCCTGGGGTTCAGAGGGGAACGTTCTCTGGGCCGTGAAGGACTTCCCGGGGATGAGCACTTGGGGCAGGGGCACTTCACGTTGTGACCGAGGCAGCCACAGCCACTTGATCTCGGCCCCGCCTCTACTGTGTGATTCTCTACCACACGCGTTGTGAGAAGTCCACTTGATGGTCCTCTCCAGCTCCCAAACGCTGCTCCCAATTATTCAGATCCAGGGCCAAGGTGCTGATGCTGCTTTCACTTCCTCTACTGGAGTTAGCACGTGGGGACACCAGAGACCCCAGGCCTCGGGTTAGCGAAGGTGGCCAAACGGGGAATTTCGTTGCTAATCAGCCAAGATTTCAGAGGCTCTCTCCACTCCGAGGCACACAGCCCCACTCTTTTCTTCCCCTTTTTAATTGTTCTTCCACTGTTCACTGATACTGACACTGATGCAAATGTCTCTCCTCTGTTTGCTCCTTGGTAACTGCCCAGGCTCAGGCTTACCCTTTCTGGGGGGCTATCCCACGCCCCCACCCCAGCCCATTCCTCAAATCCAGCCCCAGCAACCCAGCTGACACAACCGCATCTCTCAAGGCAGGAAAGAACTTCACCCTTTCTTATGCCTCAAAGAAGAACTTCAAAGTCAGGCTCAGCAGTCAGACTTGGAAAACATTCTTTGTAGGACACACCATGATTATGGATTTGTTAAGACTCAGAGTTCGCATTGAACTTTTACAGGAAGTGTCTACCTACACTCACCCAAACTCTTTTTGAAGATTTACTTATTTGAAAGGCAGAGTTACAGAGAGAAAAGAAGAGAGAGAGAGAGGTATCTCCCATCTGCTGCTTTGCTCCCCAAATGGCTGTAATGGTCAGGCATTGTCCAGGCCACAGCTAGGAACCTGGAGCTTCTTCTGGGTCTCCCACCTGGGTGGCAGAGGCCCAGAAACTCAGATCATCTGCTGCTTTTCCAGCTGATCATCAGGCAGCTGGATCAGAAGTAGAGCAGCTGGGAGTTGAACTGGTGCCCACGTGGGATGCTGGCACTGCGGGCTATGGCTTAACTTGCTGTACCACAGGACCAGCCCTTGACCCAGACCTTTTATTTATTCATTTTTAAAGATTTATTTATTTATTTGAAAGGCAGAGTTACAGAGAGGCAGAGGCAGAGAGAGAGAGAGAGAGAGAGGTCTTCCATCCACTGGTTCACTCCCCAGATGGCCACAATGGTTGCAGCTTTGCCAATCTGAAGCCAGGAGACAGGAGCTTCTTCCAGGTCTCCCATATGGGTGCAGGAGCCCAAGCACTTGGGTCATTTTCCACTGCTTTCCCAGGCCATAGCAGAGAGCTGGAATGGAAGTAGAGCAGCTGGGACTAGAACCGGCGCCCATATGGGATGTGGCACTGCAGGCGGCGGCTTTACTTACTATGCCACTGCACCAACCCCACACCCAGATCATTTGAAGGCAGGTCAGGATGGGGCAGGAGCTTGACTTACTGATTAAAATGCCAGCTGGGATAGGGATACCTGCATCCCATATTGGAGTGCTTAGGTCTGAGTCCTGGCTCCAGCTCCTGACTGCAATTCCTGCTAATGTGTGCGCCAGGAGGCAGCAGGTGATGGGTCACTGACCTCTCCCATGGGGGGCACACCTCAACTGAGTTCTCAGCTCCCAGCTTCAGTCTAGCCCAGCCCCAGTCCCTGAAGGCATTTGAGAAGTGAACCAGGGGATAGCTCACTCTTTTTCTCTCTCTGCCTCTCAAATAAATACATTAAAAAACAAACAAAAAAACAAACAGGACAACATAAAAGAGTAAGACTCCCCCCTCAGCCAACCAGAACCTGCTCAGAAGGGTTTCTGCAGACCATCGTCACTTACAGGAGCCCCTTAGGACTGGAAGTCCCTGACTCTGTCTTCTGCCCCCAGGATTAGCACTGGCATCCCTCCCGGAGCCCAGTCTCCAGGCTCCGGAACTCCATGGCAGACTTCCGGCAGCACACACCACACCTCACCGGGATAGCTGCATCTCGATCCCACAGACTGGACCTCAGCCAGGCCACGCCCACCCTTCTGGATGCCCCGTTAGAGGAAAGGTGAGACCTGAGATGTCTGTGTGCAGGAGGGACACGCCCGCGCACAGCCTGCGCGCAGTGTCCCCGCTAAAGCTGGGTTAGGTTTATGTGAGTCATCAACGGCTGTGCACCACCATGGTCTGATTTAGCTTCAACATAAATTTACACACAGAACTTAAAGCAGCCCCAGAAAACAATGCCAACCATTCCCTGACAGACAAACCGGGAATTTCTCTTGAAGATAAATATGTGTCATTTTTGTCTCAACTTCAGAGAAAGGATGCGGTGGGCGGCAAAGGAATACAAAAACATCAGCAGCCTGATGTGGCGTGTTGGAATCCAACATTTGTACTCCATGTGCTACTAACTAGCTAGTAGCTCCATGTTACTAACTAGTTACGAGTTCTCGCGTGGGTTCATCTGTCTGTATTTCAGCAGCCGTGTTCATAACACAGAGGTGATGACCTCTTTTGGTGAACTCCCGGACTTTTACTTTCAGGAGGTTCAAATCAGACACTGCACGCGAAATGCTTTCAAGGGTGTGAAACAGAGACATTTACAGAACTGTGCAGATCCCTACGTTAATATATTCCACATTCTTTTAGGCTTCAGCTTCATTAATGAAATAAGGTTAAAAGAGCCAGAGAAATATACAATGGAGATATTAATTCCGCAGACCACGTTGGTGGGTTTTGTGCCCATCAAGATTCAATGGTCTAGCAGTCAAATGCTGAGAAGAGAGGCGGGGGAGGGGCTCGGGAAGCCAGAGCTTATTAAATCAATTACATGATTAATGTGAAAGAGAACGTGTGCGCGAGGAGGAGGAGGGGGGCTGGAGTTCACGCGGCACAGTGAGGGCCGCTGATCAAGCACTTTCAGTAACCTTCTAAGCTACCAAGAAAATTGCCTCTCGGTAGATGAATCAGACTAGAGAAATATATGTGTCGGCAGCTATTCATATTTTAAAAACCAGTCAGGCTTCTATGAAACCTCCGGTCCTGCTCGGTCCCACAATCGACAGGCATCAGAATCGTTAGAGACACGGCCACCTGGATCCAGAACGTCTTCTCCTGCACCAGAAAAGGCAAGGTTCCGGTGGGGACGTGCATGGGGCTGCCCCCAGGGGACAAGGACATTAATTAAAGCGTGCCCTGGCGTTTTCTTCCTAGTGCCCCATGGGAGCGCCGTGCAAATCCCCAGTGTGACTCCCGTTCCACAGAGGAGCATTAGTCAAGAACGGGCAAGGACTCCAATCATCTCTTTGATGGAGATCTAAGAGGAACTCTTCTTGGAGCCACGGGCCAGGTTCTGCATCAGAACAGAACAGCCATAGTAAGGACAACAAACCAGCCAGCCACACTGACAAAGCCAGCTGATGTGCTGGGTGCCTCTGGAAGGCGGAGACCATGGTCTGCATGAGCAACCAGGTCTTTCCCGTTCGGGTTGACAAGATGGACAACCCTCCACCCTCGTAAAAGATTCATGACCCAACTTTGCACTCTCTACTGCTTGCTTTCTCATAAAACCAGTGCAAATCCTATCAAAAATTTAGCAGAATCCCTGCCTCATCTGTTTAGGCCTGAAGCTAGTTGCAGGGACAACTCATTAGGGACAGGCTCATTAAAACCAGCCCTTGGGCAAAAGCAGTTTGCGGGCCTCCTCATTTGTATTCCCTCTCACCTCCCTGCACAACCTCCCCAAGTCTTCAGACACAGGGCTTCTAATGATTCCGTACAGTGTGCAGGTCTGGCCTCAGAGTTGCAGGGCCCAGGGTTCGACAAATGCTGCTCCTTACATCTGCCAAAGATAATCTCTGTCTCCTCCTTTGTGGGTGTCGGAAGGCTGTGCCTGCGGATGGAGGTGTGGAGGAGGGGCCGGGGCAGGGAACCCTGAAGGCGGGCCTGCTCCTCACCGGGGGATGGCTGGGGATAACACCTGGCCTTGGAGCACTCGCAGGGGCTCCGAGGAGCAAGCCGGGGCGCTGTCAGAACAAAGGACAAAAGGTAAAATCTTTTGGGTCGCATTCATGCATCGTGTTCGGCCGGCACTCAGACCCTGGGGCACCTGAAGCCTGAGCAGCAGCCTAATGGATTCATGACCAGATGTTTTCTGCTGTGTGCCAGGGATGCGATTCTCTGCAGGAGCAAGGGGGAAAGCTCCCCTGTGCTGAGCGCGAGTGGTTGGAATCGTCAGGCACAGGGGTACAGAAGCAGCCCAGGTGGAGGCGCAAGGCTTCCAGGGTGCCTGTGTCTCTGGGCAAGATTATCTACAGGGGGGTCCGAGGACAGTGCGGTAAAGCCAGGTGCCCGTGGGGGTCGTGGGGGCTGTGAAGAGTTATTCAGCCTGCACCATGGTCAAAGAGTAGCAGAGTCTGTGCATAACCAGGACCAGGATGCTCATGCCCCATCGAGATGTGCAGACTCAACAGAACTATGGTTGAAAAGGGGGTGCCCAACATGCCAGATACACGGTCTGATGTTTCACAAGAAACCAGGTGAATGGAATACTCGGTGAAGCTTTCCATACAACTGATAACTGAAAGAAAGCTCAGACAACAACATGAGCAACCCAGAAGTGTAGTTTCTGGGTTTACAGCGCGTGATAGAAAAATAAATAAATAAATGAATAAGCAAGCTAATTTGGGAGGGAAGCCAATGCCGGTCTTCGTCCTGCCTTTACCTGGTGGCAGGAGCACATCTGAGAGCCCCCGTGGGCTCTTCTTTGCTCTTCTGTAAATCAGAGATCTCTCAGAGCAAAGCTCTGGAACCCGGATCTTTAAGGGATGAACTTCGTTGGGCAGCACTTCGAGTTTCCAAGAGCATTTAACCGTCCCACAGGGAACGAATACGCGAGCGGCTCCAGCACTGCCAAGGCCTTTGATGCTGTTCTGAAAACATAGATTATTAGGCTAATAGAGCTTCCAGAAGTGGCTCTGCCAACTCACCAGCACGCAGCCTCGATTTTCCCACTGAGTCAGGTTTCCTTCAAAGAAGGCAGGACAGCCTGGGTGGAGGTCCCGTCTCTCAGAGCAGAAGGAAGGTGGGACTTCCTCCACTTCCCTCCTAAGAGGGTCATGGCCACCCCGGGGTTGGAGTGGGGTCTGCCCAAGGCGGGGAAGAGAGAGGAAGAGGAAGAGATGAGAGGCAAGGACCGGAGGTCTCTTTCTTATACCGTGGCCCCCATCAGGGAAGCTCAACTTCATGAGCATTGTTTTGCGTCCTGGCCGTTTGTTCCACCTGACCTGGAACAAAATTGTGAAGGTAAAACCACCGAGTGGGGCCGGCGCCATGGCTCAGGAGGTTACTCCTCTGCCTGCGGCCCCGGCATCCCATATGGGTGGAGGGTTCCAGTCCTGGCTGCCCCTCTTCCAGTCCAGCTCTCTGCTGTGGCCCGGGAAGGCAGTGGAGGATGGTCCAGGTGCTTGGGCACCTGCACCCGCCTGGGAGACCAGGAGGAAGCACCTGGCTCCTGGCTTCCGATCGGCGTAGCTCCGGCTGTGGTGGCCATTTAGGGGGTGAACCAACGGAAGGAAGACCTTTCTCACTCTCTCTCTCTCTCACTGTCTATAACTCTGTCAAATAATAATAATAAAAAAAACCACCGAGTGGATCGAGTAAGTCATCCTACAAGTTCAGAGCGGGGATATCACAACAGGATTTCTAAGCCCTCATTTGCTCGAAGTCTGAGGACTCACTACCCTGGGGAACATGCCTGCTGCCTGATGCTGGCCTCAATGCCTCCAGGAACCTTAGCCGTCATCTACTGGGGCTGGAGACACACAGGAAAATGCACTCCTTCTCTGAAATCACCACGCAGGGCTGGCACCATGGCCTAGCAGGTGAATGTGCCGCCTGCGACGCCACCATCCCATATGGGCACTGGTTTGAGAGCCGGCTGTTCCATTTCCAATCCAGCCCTCTGCTAGTGTGCTTGGCATAGCTGCAAAAGATGACGTAAGTACTTGGGCCCCTGCAGCCACTTGGAAGACCTGGACAACGTTCTGGGCTCCTGGCTTCGGCCTGGCCCAGCCCTGGCCGTTGCATCCATTTGGAGAGTGAACCAGCGGATGGTGGATGGAAGATCTTTCTCTCTGACTGCCTTTCAAGTAAATTTTTAAAAAATCTTAAATTTTCTTACTCTCCCACTCAAAGGCTTTGCCTCCAAACCAATCCTGCTTTCCACAGCGTTAATTCACCATGTCCACGTGTGTCCACCCCAACACACCAAGAATGGGCGTGAGACAAACTCTGCTGTTACTTTGGGGGCCTCAGGAACACAGCTGCACAGTTCACCTCGCTGTTCCCACCTTGTGCTTAAGGCACACAGGAGCCGTGGCTGGCAGCCTGCTCCAGTGCGACGATTTTCTGTATCACTGCCACTTCTTCCACAAACCCCACCCCAATGTGACAAGCGAAAAAGTCTGTAAATTTGGGGGTGGATGCTCGGGGAAGAGTCTGCAGGAGGGAAAGGCACGTCCATTAGCAATGCAGATGCAGTCACAGATGAGACAGCGCTTGCATGAAGAGTGCCTTTAAAACAGTTACTTAATCCAGCTAAAATTTATCTTTGGGAAAAACTCAGCAGCAATGGGACTCGAGATTTTGCATTTAAAACCTGGATTAAGTGCTCTCCTAGTCAGGCTCCTTTTTAAAGGCGATAGCGCGAGCCTCCTTTGTGACAGCTCTCAAGGAGTGGGGATGGCAGGGACGGCAGTGGGTTAGGAATCACGCCCAGACCAGAAGCACAGAGCAATGTGTTCTCGTTTTAGAGAGAACGGACGACTCTTCATCCTCCGTGCACGTGGAGGGCTGGGGCTGTGCGCCCCTGCCGTTCGTTGCATCCCTCAGCCAACGCAGACGCGGGGTCTTCTCCAAAGAGATGGACACCAAGCGTCCGATCGCTGCCACTGCAAATGTGGACGCGGTCACGTGGTCCCTACCTCTGCTGCAGCTGCATCTGCGTGTTCAAAGCCCTCCCGCGGCAGCGGAGGCAAACGCGATGCAAAGGCCTGTGAGGAGGGCTCGAGGACAAGGACATCCGCTCTCACGGACAGACCCTTGCAAGTGCCCTGTGTGCACAGCGAACGCCCGGGCGCTGGCTCAGCAACCCCGCGTAGAGGCTTCCGCTGGACTCCGCCCCACCACAGGGCAACCTGGCCTCATTAGAGATTCTCTACAAACAGGTGCTTCTCACTGGGCTGACTTCTGAAATGGCTTTCTTTTTATTCCCAGGGACACATCAAGAGCCGAGGGGGGGTTCATGCAGTATAGATCAGTCGCCCATTGACGGTGTGTCGGGCTTTGACAAGCTGCTTGGCTCGGTTGAAAGTCTAGGCTAGGCTTGGGCCCGTCAAGGCTCCGCTATTGAATTATTGACAGGAGCTCGCCGTGGTGCAAGGGGAGAGCGAACCATAGCCCCAGCTCAATAAAGATGAAATGGAAGCCCTCTCTGAAGCCGCCTTTAGCACGTTAAAGGAGTTTTAATGGGCTGGTTTAAAATTCAGTGAGAGAATGCATCAGGCTGATTATATTTTCAATGGCTAAATGCAGGCACGCATGCAAGTTTGTGGTTCTGCAGGGTTTACAAATGAGGAGGCAAGTGTGTCGGGAAGGAGGAAGGCCAGAGCCCAGCAAGTTAGAGCCCCGTCTCCAGAACAGGTTATTCCCCTGCCACCCTCTGCCAGCCCAGCGCCAGCGCCGCACTGCTGGTCCACGTGCAACACGAGGAACCTCTCCTCTCCGGCCCCGCGGCCTCAGAAGACCGAACACACCAACTGAAATCCAAGGCAGCACCTGTCCCTTCCCTGCCCGGGCCATCCCAGTCTTCGCACCAGTAACGCACTCTTCCCACCAGCATCTTTGGAAGGGACACAAACAACCCTCTGCAGCCAGTGTCCTCTGGTTAGCAAATGCATCTTAACCATTCTGATTTTCCTTATGTAATCTCTTCTTCTTTAAATTTCCACCTGCCAAGATTTACTTGTATTTTAATAGCTGATGTCAGACAAGCACCGTGCGGCAAGTCCCATCTCAGAACTATAATTTTAAATACAATGAGACGTGCATCAACTGTCGCGTTGACGTGCGGGGAATTATTCCACGTGGACTTGCAAAGTGCATCCTGAAAGCTTCAAAGACCTAGCGCATTTTAAAAGACTTTAAATTGGTGATCTCCATGTGCTTTTTTTTAAAGCAATTTGTCTAATGTGACCCTGTATTTTTTTTTTCTTTCTTCCAATGGGCTGCCTCCTGTCAAGTCACAGAAAGGGCCACCCAGCACATCTAAATCTGGGTTCATTTGCCTTCCACAAGATTATCTTTGCCACGGCGAGCACCATAAGTAAATCAAAGATGCTGCTCAGGAGTAGGCTAATCTCCAGACAAACATTTAGAAGGCAGCTTTGCCTACTCCGGCCTTAATCGTTTCCAACTGATTTGACTTATTCTAATTACAGCCTTTATGTTATAAAAGCCATTTTTATGTTGCCGGGGAGCAGTTTCATTGCAAATACACGAAATTTTGCTGAGTTTCCGTTCCCATGTTGATTATGGAAATGGTACTGTGCAGCCTGCCTCTAATTAGAAAAACACACGGCACAGAACGTCCACAATTTTTAACATTAATAACACACCGACAGTGTCCTTTGCTTTCTCTTAGCATCCTTGGCTCAAAGTCTGACATCGCAGAGTCTGGGATTCACTCTGCTCTGGAAGTAGGGCCCGCTTCTCCCCGAGATGTGAGAGGCGAGGATGCTTCCCCCAACCCCAAAGTGGGAGCTGCCTACTGGGAGAGAAAGGGACTAATTTAATACAACAGTAAAGGGACGGAAAAGATAATTCAATTCTAGCACTGTTGTGCATAGTGCATTAGTTTCATGATCATGAACTTGGAAAATTCTAGCACAGTAACCTAAAGCAGACTAAATGTTTTGTTTTTTTTTTTTTTTGGACAGGCAGAGTGGACAGTGAGAGAGAGAGACAGAGAGAAAGGTCTTCCTTTGCCGTTGGTTCACCCTCCAATGGCCGCCGCAGCCAGCGCACCGCGCTGATCCGATGGCAGGAGCCAGGAGCTTCTCCTGGTCTCCCATGGGGTGCAGGGCCCAAGCACTTGGGCCATCCTCCACTGCACTCCCGGGCCACAGCAGAGAGCTGGCCTGGAAGAGGGGCAACTGGGACAGAATTCGGCGCCCCGACCGGGACTAGAACCCGGTGTGCTGGTGCCGCTAGGCGGAGGATTAGCCTATTGAGCAGTGGCACCGGCCCTAAGTGGGTTCTACAGCAAATCAGAGAGTGCTGTGGATCTTTTCCTCTGGGGCTTCCTTGTGCTGTCGTGAGATCTAACACGGGAGACGACCCTAGCAGGGAGCCCAGATGCTTTTCCAGATATCTGAGACCAGAGGTCAGGAACCAGGAGCCGGAGCTCGGGTCTCATCATGCTAACAGGATCCTGAGTGCACTTTAAGTGCACGACGGAGCAGACGAGTTAACCTAGGCTGGGGGGGGTAGCCTCCTTGGGCCTCAGTTTCCCCATCTTCAGGGAGGAGTTGCTCTCGCTTGTTTCGCAGGGTCGCTGAAAGGGAGCAGCGCAAGGCAATGCCACGGCCCCGTGCTGGGAAGGCACCTCCTCTGAGCATTTTGGATGCAGATGCTGCCCAGATTTCCAACATCCACACTGCTTGAAGAGGCCATCCCACCTCTGGTAAGGTATCTGACACTCGCTCGAGTTCGAGGATATGAATTAGAGTATGGAAGAACAAACCGGAAGCACAATGAATGCCTACTCAGAGAGAAGATTGCAGAGCCATCACTAGACACTAACAAAAAATAAAAGGACGATGTTTTTACCTGTATGTGTGTGTGTGTATACACACGTGTTATACACACACACACACACAAACGCACACACACGGTGTGGTCTAAAGATAGGGAGAATTCACTTTGGAAAAGTCCTGCCTCGGTGCCATCTGGTCAGGCTGCCTTGAGCTGCCCTCTTGTCGCAGAGCTGCTCGCTAAGCGGAGAGGAAGTTGTAAAACGTTTAGAGTTCAGGGCTCCCTCCCCTGAAACAAGATCCCAGCGCAGAGAAGAAAAGGGGTCCCTGTTGGATCAAAGGCAAGTCTTCCTGCAGCAAGGTGGAAGGGCCTCCGCAAGGATCGCCTTCTCTCCTCACGTCCCTGGGGAAGCAAAGAAACACACAAACACACACACGCAACACAATGCAACAACAGAGATGCACACAGGTGCACATATACAACACACATGCATGCACACATACCTACACACACACACAAAATGCACACCAAAGGAAAAACTTCTAAAGTGACAAGCGCAATCAAATGCTTGGAAGAAACAAACCTCTTTGTCAGACAAAATCTGGCAATGTGTCTGTGATTCTTCCTGGTGACCTTTAAGGAATGTTATTTAGCCTTGCACTTGAACCTACTCCACGCCAAAGTTACAACCAAACCACTCAAAAGGGCAGACACTCTTCCTGGTAGTGACCAAGTTCTCCTTCAGATGGGTTGGTAATGATTATCACTGCTTTTTCCACCCAGTGATCTTTAAAACAGGTCTCCCCATCTGCTCATTTTGTAATTTTTTTTAAAATAATTACTTGTTTATTTGAGAAGCAGAGAGGGAGAGGTGAAGGGGAGGGAATAAAGGAAGGGGTTGGGGAGGGGAGGGGAGGGGAGGGGAGAGAGGACTAGAGGGAGAGAGGGAAAGAAGGGGAGAAGGGGAGAGGGAGAAAGGGGAAGAGGGGAAGAGGGAGAGGGGGTGCAAGGGAGAGAGAGAGAGAGGCCGGCGCCGCGGCTCAATAGGCTAATCCTCCGCCTAGCTGCGCTGGCACTCCGGGTTCTAGTCCCGGTCGCCCCTCTTCCAGGCCAGCCCTCTGCTGTGGCCAGGGAGTGCAGTGGAGGATGGCCCAGGTGCTTGGGCCCTGCACCCCATGGGAGACCAGGAAAAGCACCTGGCTCCTGGCTCCTGGCTCTTGCCATCGGATCAGCGCGGTGCGCCGGCCGCAGCGCACCAGCCGCGGCAGCCATTGGAGGGTGAACCAACGGCAAAGGAAGACCTTTCTCTCTGTCTCTCTCTCTCACTGTCCACTCTGCCTGTCAAAAAAAAAAAAAAAAAAAAAAAAAAAAAAAAAAAAAAAAAGAGAGAGAGAGAGAGAGACCATGTTCCCATTTGCTAGTTCACTGTCCAAATGCCTACAATGGCCAAGGCTGGGCCAAGGTCAAGGCTAGGAGCCAGGAACTCAATCCATGTCTCCCATGTAGGTGACAGGGACCCAGTTATTGAGCCATACTGCTGCCTCCCAGGGTTGGCTTTAACACATAGCTGGAGTCAGGAGCCAGAGCCAGACATGGAACCCAGGTACGCCAGGTGGGTGCAGGTGTCCTCATCGCCAGGCTAAGTGCCCACCTCACCTCCCCACCCTTGCCTTAAAGTCTCCAAGGGGATGCTCAGAATTCCCTTGAGGGAAACAGCCCGGGTCAAAGCTGAGTATGTGAGGTAGACCTGGACCCTCACCCACCACCTCTCCCCTCTGTGTAAGGACCTCTGTTCACTGGCGCCCAGTTAAGCGAAGGCAAGCAACTCTCCTGTAAAATAAAGGATCATGGCTGGGGAATTCCCCGGGAAGTCCTAGGCAGACAGAGAGGAGCTAGCAAAGCGAGTGCCTCCCTGGGGGAGGTCTGCACCCAAGCCACTGCTCCACCTCCATGGCTGCCGGAGGAGGGATTCTGGGAAAACAAGAGTGACTATGCCAGGATTTCTGACATTGTTTGCAAACCTTATTCTCATCTGCCCTCCACTGAAGCTGCTGAGAGGAGCAGGCATGGAGATCAATGGCGAAGACGCCCACAGCCCACAGCGGAGCACCTGGGTCTGGTTTGCAGCTCTGCCTTCTGACTCCAGCCTCCTGCCAATGCGGATCTTGGGATGTGGAAGTGATGCTGTAGTAGTTGTGTCCCAGCCACCCGCATGGGGACCTGAATTCAGGACTGCCCAGCTTTGACCTTGGCTCAATAATGGCCACTGCAGGCATTTGGGGAGAAACCAGTAGATGGGCTGTGTCTGTCTCTGCTTCTCAAATAAACTGATTTTGAAATTTTGTAAAAAGTCATGAATTTTAAAAAAAAAAAAAGAAGCTGCAGAGAAGTCTTCCACACATCTCAGGAATTTGCTGCCTGGGGGAACAGATTCTCCGACGGTCCTAGGCTGAGAGGACCTGAACACAGAGAGGGCGGTGCACTGGGCAGAGGACCAGCAGTTCTCCGCATCAGAGGAAATCTTGGGGAGGCCCCCCACTTCTCAGCCTGGGGAGTTATCTGGCATCTAGGACAGGGGTTTCAAACTGTGGCCCACCACCGGATTTTCTAAAGAAAGTTTCATCGGTGCACAGTCACACCCGTTTTATTATACCTCATCGCCAGTGGTGGTTTTCGCACTGAAACAGCAGAGCTGAGTTGTGTCAGAGAACAGGTGTCTCACAATGCCTACAACAGTGCCTCTGTGGTCCTTGACAAACCCTGAGGATCCCTGGCCCAAGACCAGGAATCCTGTGTCTCTAAGATGCAATGTGCCCAATCTGCCACCAATAGCCATTGGTGACGTCTAAGTCATATTAAAGAAATTCTCTCCTCTCGGCCCGAGATCCAAAGTTCTTCCCAAGACTGAAGATGCACAAGGCCACAGGTTGCCCTTTTCCCTGGAAGTTACCCATGCAGAAATTTTCCAGTGGAATCTCAAAGTTCTCCTCTCTCCCAGAGACTACTATGCCTTGGCAGTCAAGCTCCATTTTCACACAAGGGCCCGCATTAAGAGATGCGAACTTGCTGGCTGAGGGCCACATTTCATCCCCGAGTCCAGGCCCTAGAACTGACCTCAACAGTTGGTTGCCACCCGGCATCCCATGGGACCCAGTGGTTTCCCTGAGCACCAATACAGCATGGGAATATCCCGCTGGGATGCATTATGGGAGCAATGGCCTCCAGCCCTGAGCTGGGTGCAGGGAAAGCAAGCAGAGGGCCGGAGACTCCAGGCAGCACAGGCTGCCCACTGCTGGAAGAGAAGGGATTCCCAAACAAGGCCACGGAGAGAGTCAGCTTCTGTGTTAGGCAGAAACATATCCCTGCACGGCGTGAGCGGGGCGGTGCGGGGAAGCCTCCCCAGTAAGCTCAGCGAGGCTGGGATGCTACGGCAGGCCTCCTGTTCTCGAAGACCAGCCCCACTCCTTACTAACCAAGCAGACCATCTGGCCTCCCTCCATATTTGTTCTACGGCTTTTGCCAGACCTGAGGAGGGAACATACGGTGACAACCTTCACGAGCAGAGAGCTCCTTCTGAGGTTACAAAAATGTTCTGAGACTAGATAGGAACGGTGGTTGCACATTGTTGTAAGAGGCCCACACACTACCAATGTTAATTTTTATGTTAGATGTGTTTTATCACAATTAAAACAAAAGGGTATAGATCCCTTGTCAGAGATAAGGAAGAGAGATTCAATGAGATAATCATGTTGAAACACCAGCACAGTACGAGGCACACACACGGATCAGCACCATTTTCTTACAAGTGAAAACAGTTACATGATTTGTACACAGATACCAAGCTCACACGTGGGCTGGGGTTAAGTGAGGACCTGGTTAATGCATCCCACTGAGAGGGACTCCAACACTCTCGGGAACAGAAGACCACACTTACTGTCTGGGGTCCACATCAGAACCCCACCATCCCACAATCCTCTGCCTGCATGTATTAGGTGTGCAAGACAGGACGTGGAGGTCTGGCTGAAGCAGACCACAGAGGGTCCTGTTCAGCAAAACAAGAAAAAGAAAGTTCCTTGTTAGACACACACAAGTCACCCTTTGCCTGATGATGACAAGGGCCAATGACTAACTGCCCCATAGGCCCTTAAAGACCGACTCACTTGAGCTGTACAAATGCCCTACACAGCAAGCCCCTTCCACCTGCTCTCCTTCTACCAGTCCCTCTCTCTCTTTGCTGGGAGCTTCTCTACTTCCTACTCAAATAAAACTTTACTTCTTCTCTTCTCACTGCTGTGTACAGTCATGTCCATCTTCTTTGATGAATGGACAGCAACCTGACCCAACCCAGATAAAATTCCCCCAACAACATCACTCCATGGACTACTAATGGGAAGCAGAATGGTTGGGTGCCAATTTTAATGCAACATAAGAATTGTTTCAAAATTTTCTCAGCAGTATTTTCTGCAGCTTTGCCTTTGAGAATGGATCGACTATAAAAACAAAACCTTAAACACATTTCCAAATAGGGAATGGCCACAGGCAAAGACACGAGGCTGACTTATGTACAGGGAACCTGCGGAACATTATTTTTTAAAAAGATTGATTTGTTTGGAAGTTAGAGTTACAGAGATAGAGAGGGAGAGGAAGGAGAGAGGGAGAGAGGGAGAGAGGGAGAGAGGGAGAGAGAGAGAGAGAGAGAGAGAGAGATTGATTGATTGATTCCATCAGAGGTTCATTCCTCAGAGGGCGCAATGGCCAGAGCTGGGTCAGGATGAAGCCAGGAGCTTCTTCTGGGTCTCACATGTGGCTGCAGGGGCCCAGACACTTGGGCCATCCTCTGCTGCTTTTCCCAGGCCATCAGCATGGAGCTGCATCAGAAGCCAACTTGAACCAGTGCCCACAAGCGATGCCAGTGTTGCAGGCAGTGTCCTTACCTGCTATGCCTCAACGCCAGCCCCTGTGGAACATTATTTATTCAAAATACTTAAGCGTGCTAGATTGATAAGCGTGTTGGCTGGATTATGGCATTAGTGGAATTAAAGTGGAAAAATTAGATTCCATTCATCCAGCTAGTTCCTTTTGAGCACTGACTTTATAAGGAGTTATGGTCAGAACCGGGGCAAAACTGTGAGCACAAGGGGTCCTTGGTCAAGGCAAGTTCAAATATGAAAGGGGAACATTAAGTAGATGAATGCAATGGCATAATCTAAGTCCCACAGAGACAGATGGGGCTTCTGCTTACTGATAAATTCACCACCATCTAGAAGAGCATCTAACACCCAGTACGTCTCATTAATTCTTGGTTGGATTAATTAAGGAAGGCAAGAAATGCAAGTTTTAGGATAGGGTGAGAGGAGGATCCAGGGAAGCAGAGAGGTGCCCAGCCAATGCTGCACGGATGTCCTTCATCCAACATGAGGACTGCACGTCTCCCAGGGGAGAAGACTCCTGGTTAACCTCTGCCTGTAGGCCAGCGCCGCGGCTCAGTAGGCTAATCCTCTGCCTACGGTGCCGGCACACCGGGTTCTAGTCCCGGTCGGGGCGCTGGATTCTGTCCCGGTTGCCCCTCTTCCAGGCCAGCTCTCTGCTGTGGCCAGGGAGTGCAGTGGAGGGTGGCGCAAGTGCTTGGGCCCTGCACCCCGTGGGAGACCAGGAGGAGCACCTGGCTCCTGCCATCGGATCAGCGTGGTACACCGGCTGCAGCGCGCCGGCCTCGGCGGCCAATGGAGGGTGAACCAACAGCAAAGGAAGACCTTTCTCTCTGTCTCTCTCTCACTGTCCAGTCTGCCTGTAAAAAAAAATAAATAAATAAAAAATAAAAAAAAAAAACAACACCTCTGCCTGGCCCACAGAGGGGACCTGGAAGCTTCAGGCAGTGGCTGTCATCACTTCTTTGCTGACCTCAAGACGATTTCCTGTTTTGCTACTCTGTGTCCAACAGACAAGGTTCTGCAGAAATAAGAGGACAAACTAGGTGGCTCCTGGCCTCCATAGAGCTAACAGAGAAGGAGAAGCATTCAGTGTGGGCACAATCACTTCAGAGTGCTGCCCGGACTGTGCAGGAAGGGGACGGTGCACGGGTAGAGTCAAAGCCGTCGGGCAGGGTGGACTCTCGGGGAAGGCTTTTCAGGAGACACGGCATTAACTCCAGGGCAGAGGGGTGAGCTTCCGGACTTGAGCTTGAGATACTGCTTTGGATACCTGCACCACGGATTGGAGTTGCTTGTTGGGATCCGGCTGCACTCCACATTCCTTCTGCCTGCTAATGTGCACCTTGGAAGGCAGCAGATAACGGGCTCAAGTCCTTGGGTCCCTGCATCCCAAGTGGAGATCCAGAAAGAGTTCCAGGCTCCAGGTTTTAGCCTGGTCAGGCTACTGCAGGCATTGGGGGAGTGAATCCACAGATGAGCGCTCTCTCTCTCTCTCTCTCTCTCTGAACTGAATAACAACACAAAAATCACAACCTCGGCTGATGAATGAGTAGAGGGTAAGGGAGTGAGTGGGAAGAGGACTTGTGTGAAGCCACTGAGATCCCATAATAGTCCTGCAGGAAAGAGAAGCCAGGGTAGCTGGGGCTGGACCAGCAAGGCAGAAAGTGACCCAAGACAAGATGTGGCTTTGCCTCTGTCCTGGAAGGTCTCGCCAGTGGTGACCCCAACTCGCAGGGTGCTGTTGGTCATAGGAACATTGGGAGGTGCTGGCAGAAGAATCCCTGGCCAGTCTCCCCGAGCTTCTGAGTGCTTCCTTTCCACTCCCAGGTACCCACTTCCATGGGTCAGGCAACATGCAGGGCTGTGACTGTCTCAGCAGGACAAGGACAGTAACAGAATCTCCTACATACAAGGGCTAAGCACGGCAGCGAGCATTTTTATTACCCATATGTAACAGTAGTGGTAATGCTCTTACTGCTACCAGTGGGCTCTTCTTATTCTCATTAAAAAGGCGGGCAAGTTTGAGGTGGGTGTTGTGCTGTAGTGGCTTAAGCTGCTCCGTGTTATCTCCACATTCCCTCTCGGAGTTCATGGGATTAAATCCCGTCTCTGCTTCCAACCCAGCTTTCTGCTAATGAAGACTGTGGGAGGCAGCAGCCCATGATGGCTCAAGTACTTGGGTTCCTGCTATACACACTGGAGACTTGGCTGAGCTCCTGGCTCCTGGTTTCAGCTTGGCCCTACTCCAGCTGGTGTGGGCATTCGGGAGTGAACCAGTAGGCAGACGATCACTGTGTGTCTGTCTCTCTGTTGCTCTACCTTTCAAGTAAAAGCAAACAAAAAACTTTAAAAAATGGGCAAGTTTCAGAAAGGATAAGTAGCCCTCAGAGAGAGAGAGAGAGAGAAAGAAAAGGGGAGAAAAAGGAGGGGGGAGGGGAAGGAGGAAGGGAGGATGAAGAAGAAGAGGAGGAAGAAGAAATATTCATATATGAGGGGGCTTCAACATGTTCATGAAAAATCTGCCTCATCTTTCAATTCCATTTTCCACGAACTTTTTGAAGCTCCTCCCGCGCCTGTGTAAACAGTCAAACACCAGTGATCTGCCTTCACTGTTTGGCCTTTATGACTAGATATTAACTCTCCTAAGTCAGGTTTGTCTCATTCAGTGCAATGAGAAAGTCCTGTGCAATGAGGATGCGCCAGGCCCAATGCTGGAGGAGTAACGTGAGTCGCAGGCATGCCTGCTCGGAGGAGACGGCCCAGTGGACACCGTCACAGGACACGACACGCCCATCGTGCAGGCACAGCTGTGGGAAGGGTCCTAGACAAATCTTCAAAAGAATGTGGAGATCCTGATGTAGAGGGAATGAGAAGCACAGCCGGGCCTGCCGTGAGAGGCAAGGTTTGAGCAGCACCGTGAACCGCGGGGGTTTTCCAGACGAGCCGACGTGGGGGAGGAGCAGCCTTGGACAAAGATGTCGGCTGTGGGTGGCACTACGTTCAAAGAACAAGTCAGCTAGGGTGAGCTAAGAAAGAGGCAAAGAATGGCCAGCTTGTAAAGGTTTTAGAAGCCTGTCAAAGATCTGGAACTTTCTCCTGAAGACAATGGGAGCTAGGCATGGTGGGTAAGCAACAGAATGGAGGGTCCCTTTCAGTTAGCAAAGACCCCCTCCCCAGCAGTCCTCAGAGCGTGGTTCTCACACTAGCGCCAGCAGCTGCACCTCCAGGGAATCTGTAAGAATGTAAATTCTCTGGATGCACCCCAGGCTTACAGAATCAGAAACTCAGATTTTTAACAAGCTCTCGCAGGTCTCCTGGTGCACACTCACATGTCCCTACCCCACATCCTGCCGCTCCCTGTGTGTGCCCCTGCTGTGTAGGGGCTGCAGGCTCTGTTCTACTTGAGATACGGTCCTGCTGCTACTCTCAAGAGACGCAACATGCCCTGCTCCCTTCTTGGTGCCAGTCCACAATCCTGAGACGGAGAAGGCTGCCTGGCACAGGGTGTACCCGACTCTGCAGGAGGAGAACCTCTCTCCCAGCATAGCTGTCTGGTTTGAAGAGCAACAGGCCTCCCCCTCTCTCCCTCCTGGCCTTCCTGGCTGCACGGGGAGCCATATAACCAATGCCGCTCAGGAACTCAGGCTGGCGCTTGAAAACTGTCATTAGCTAAGAGCTGGGCGAATGCGTGCGGAGGTGCTAAGTTAATAGGAAAACAGGCCACATGCAGAAGCCTGTGCCCACGGTGCCCCCAGAGCTGGGTGTTAAGTGGTGAGGGGTAACTCCCCTCTAACCACCTCTCGTTAGCTGCGACGATAGGCAAATTGCTAGCGAGGATTAAGTGGGGGAGACGATGCCAGGATCACTGTCAAGCAGAAAGAGACTCAATTTGTAGAGCAATCATGACTCTGTAATCACTTCTGCTAAGAGCTCTTTGCGGCCGTGTTTGCCTGTACAAGGTGCAGAGCCGGCCTGGGCGAGAGTGGGCTGAGAGTCACGGAGAGCCAACGTTGAGCATACCGAGACCAGGGCTCCCCCAGCAGAGGCGAGCCTTGCTCTCAGCAGTGCTGTGCCCCAGTGGGCACCTCCTAACACCTGCGGCCCAGATTCTGCCTTGGTCTTGTGTAGATGATCACCAACACGACCAATCTGAGGTCACGCACAGGGCACACTGCTGCCAGCCAAGAGTCTGGGAGAAGCCTTTATGCAGAGGAAGAACCATTCCCTGTATCACCATTGGCACAGGGCTTATGTAAAAGAGAAACAAAGTAGCAGGGTAATATTTTAAGCATTACTGGAGCCAGCACTGTGGTGTAGCGGGTCAATCTCGCAATGGCGGCATTCCACATGGACACTGGTTCGTGTCCCAGCTGCTCTGCTTCTGAACCAGCTTCCTGCTAAATGGCCTGGGAAAAGCAGCGGAAGATGGTCTCTCACCCACATGGGAGACCTGGAAGAAGCTCCTGTCTCCTGGCTTCAGCTGAGTCCAGCCCTGGCTGTTGGTGACCATCTGGGGAGTGAACCAGCAGATGGAAGCTTTTCTTCCCTCCCCTCCCCTCCCCTCCCCTCTCCTCCCCTCCCCTCCCCTCCCCTCTCCTCCTTCTCTCCTCTCCTCCCCTCCCCTCCCCTCCCTTCTCCTCTCTTCTCTTCTCTCCAACTCTGACTTTCATAATAATAATAATAATAATAATAATAATAAAGAATTGTTGTGCCACATGGCCAGAAGAAAAGGCTGGAAGGAGATCCTATCCTGTTATAATTCAGGGTCAGTGTATAGAAATTGTTTGACAAATTATTCCTTCATCTGAGAGGCAAAGACAGAGTGACAGAAGAGAAAGAGTTCTCACCTACTGGCTCACTCCCCAGCTGCCAACACAGCCAGGAGCCAGCAACTCAATCCAGGTCCCCACATTGGTCGTAGGGCCCCAGCTCCTCAGGGCAGCCTCCCAGGGTCTGCACGGGCAGGAAGCTGGAGCCAGGAGCCACAGCCACACATGGAGCCCAGGCACTGTGATGTGGGTGCCACGGTCTTAACCACCAGGGAGGTGTCTTACAAGAGGCAGGGACAAGGGTGATATTTTCATCCGCAGCTGTGTAGGGTTTCTAACCAGGTGAGACACCTGCTGTTTTCAAACCTTATTCCCAAGGCTTCGTGATGTCATGTTTTTCTGCAGAAGTTTAGTCCCAGACTGAAACCCGCGTTGTTTCAGGAGAGACACTGAGTAACTTGGAAACCCAGCAAAGCACCAGCAATAAGCTGATGTTTGAAGACGAACAGGATCCACTGGGGATGAACACCACTTTAAGTCCTCCACAGAAGGATTTCCAAAATGACTGTGTGAGTGTATTTAAAAAAAATTTTTTTTTTTAATTTGACAGATGGAGTAAGACAGTGAGAGAGAGAGAGAGACAGAAAGAAAGGTCTTCCTTCCGTTGGTTCACAGCCGGAGCTACGCTGATCCAAAGCCAGGAGCCAGGTGCTTCCTCCTGGTCTCCCACGCGGGTGCAGTAGCCCAAGCACCTGGGCCATCCTCCACTGCCTTCCTGGGTCCAAAGCAGAGAGATGGACTGGAAGAGGAGCAACCAGGACTAGAACCGGGAGCCCATATGGGATGCCAGTGCCGCAGGCGGAGGATTAACCAAGTGAGCCATGGCGCCGGCCCCGAGGGTATTTCTTAATCTAGGATCCCAGGAAGGGAGGAAGACAGGAACAAGCCTAGAGGGAAGGAGAAGCCAGCCTGACTACAATTACTCACCAGACACGACTTTGTCCCCACTGCAGGTTTATAAAAATTCACAGTGAAAAAAAAATGTAAACTCCACTTCTGTCTTAAATCTATATTATAAATTTTCATGTTCTAAATGCAGCATTAGGCGATGTTTGCACTTTAATACACAATGCCAAAAATGTACTTCAAAACATAATTTTCACTAAATGTTCAAATGAGACTATTTCCCAAAAGCATAGATATTTCCCTTGAAAGATCAATAATGAAAAATCGGCATCTGCTACACACAATGCAGTAAGATTTCTTAAAGCCTTCTTTTAAATTTTAAAATAATAATGGAAGCTGTGTGTTATATTTGTACCATTTCTGCATCCAATAGCATTCTTTTTAGTAGCTAAACTCCTGGCCATTCCAAAAGCTTTGGAATAGATTTTTGTCTTAGGCTCCCCTCCAAATTGTACCTTGCTAGTGGTCATTCAGGCAAAACAACACCTGGTATTCCCAGAGAGAGACTGCAAACCTGAAGACAAATTAATTGGAAATTCAGGGTGATCCCCCGCAGGTGGGTCCCGGTTGCTCCAGCTGGCACTGTTTGGTTTTTCATTTGTTTGTTTTGTTTTAGGGCAATACCATGGCTCCACACTGTTAAAGCTGGGATACTGTCCCCTTCCCCGGGTACTTTTGTCTCTTTCCTATGCTGGCTGCTCAGTAACAGGTGAAACAAACAAGGGTCGACACACACCTTCTGTGTGGGTCTCACACAGCGATCGCCTATTTGATAAACACATTCGAGAGTAAATCACCGAAACAAAATTCACAATTGCTTTATTTGTGCACTTATCCAAAAAACACGACAAAAATCTGCTACGGGAGGCACTAACGATATCAGTGCATCGTTCTTTCCCCTAAAAAATCACTGCTTAAGAAGCTCCACATGGTTAAAAAAAAAAAAAAGAAAGAAAAAAAGAAAAAACACAGACTCAGAATAAACCAAAGGAATAATCAGCTTGGGAGATTTTTTTTTTTTTTTTTTTTTTGCCTGCCTTGGGCTTAAGCTTTATAAATAAAGAGCACAATTAACGTCGAGTGCCTATAGTTCTCCATCCTATCAGCTTTTTGGTGCTTCAAGGTAATCTTCTAAAAAGGTGGACTTCTTGGGATTAAAATACAAGGTTTCTTGCTGAAAAATGGACAAGCCAGTGAAGACAACTGGTGTAATTCACACAGCTCACTGGCCCCCCTCTTCTGCTGTGTAGCCATGCTCATTTCCAGCAGGAGACAGATTTGCAGAGGGAGACAGAAATCTTCCCAGACAAGCGAGCAGGGATCCAGGGCAGGGCTGTGCGGACGTGGAACCAGGGAAAGGAAGTGGCCCGGTCTCCTCCTGGGTTCCTTTTATACCAACCGGACACACGAGCAAGTCAGCATATCAAAACCCGGAAGTCCCCATGTCGCATGCACCCTACACACAGCCCAAGCCGCACACTGCCTGCCTGTGCCCACAGTCGGCACGATGCCCCCCTTCCCGGGCAGCACGGATGGAGAACACAGACAGCGACAGAAGTTTTCATGCAAAGTACCCCCGAGGCACGAGGCGCCCCCAGAAACCTTGCGGCGCCCTGCCCCCACCCTTACTTCATCCCACAAGTCTGCTGCCAGGGGAAATGCTAGTGCCCCAAATATCTTTCAGGTCGACAGCTGTGTAATTACCTGTCACCATTTCCCTATGTTTTCCTTTTTTCGTAACGTGCACTCTTTGTGTCTAGAACTGCTGAGAAGAGAGCGGTAAGTCGTTAATCGGAGCAAACCAGCTGGGGTGGGGTGGGATCTGTCCACGCAGTGACCTGGTCCCGCTTTTCAGCTCACTCCTAACAGAAGCCAAGCCTCTGTTCCAAACACAGCAAGGCTCAGACTCCCAGGGATCCATATTTATTCTCTCTCTCCCCCTTTTTCCTTTCCCTCTCTCCCTCTCTCCCTCTCTCACTTTCTCTCCTGCCTGCTCTCCAAGACACAGTCCCCTGTGGGAAGACAGAAACTCACCCCAGGTGTGAAGCCAGCAGGCACAAGAGAGGGTTGCCAGGCGTCAGTGTGAGGCGCTAGTGGTGAGCTCCATGGGCCAGAGGGTGGGCCGCAGGAGGGGAGAGCAGGGATGGAGAGGCTTTGCAAAAGGCAAGAAGAAAAATCGCAGAAGGAAAAGCATCAGGAACATGTGCAAAGAAAAAAAAATAAGGCAAAGGAGATGGGAAATTAATAATCCAACAAGCAGGTTCCCTCCGTATTATTAATCACACCGCTTGGCCCAAGCTGCAGAGGAGCTCGGCGTGCACGTGGGAGGGGAGGGGCCTGAACGCCATTGGCCGCCTCTCCACACTCCTACACATCTCAGCCAATCCTCCCCACGCCTTAAGGTACAGGTAGATGTGGCTGCAACTACAAACCCCTGGTGCTGGGTGGGTAAGGCACTGCTCCGTCCAGTTAATGCACTATAAACTTTATCTGAGCTGACTTCTCATCCGATCCCCCAGTGACGGGGTCAGGGAGTGCAAGCAATTCCACCCCAAATCATGCCATAATCGAATTGCTGCCTATTTCCCGAACCTGTAATGAAAAAGGCAACCGAAATAATGCAGGTAATGTTGGCGGGCTCCCTAGCCTGTCCAACGTTATTACCTCCGATTGCTCGCCACCATCTCGCCGGCACTCTAACAATGAATATATTTCACAGCTCACTTGCCCTCCTGTGTGGGTGGCATGGGAGAGACACCTACATGATATGATGAAAGGAAATCTAAAACAATAGGGCTGCTTCTGAGCGCCGTGCCTAACAGCCTGCTGGCGGGAGAGGCCGTTTCTTCCGAGTGCTTCTCACACAGGCGTGCACACGCATGCACAGGTCCACACACACACACACAGAGAGAACACGGTGCGCTCCAGAGTCCCAGTTCCTCCGCAGCCAACTCAATTTCTCTTTGTCTCTTTAAGTCCCGGCGCCACTACCTACAGCATCAAGATGAAGCGGGGTATTGCTTTCTTCCTGAGACGCTCTGAACCGTCTTAGCCGCTTTGCTTACTTCCAGTTAGATGAGCCAACCAGGACTGTGGGGCGAGGGTCTGAGATAAAACAGCAGGCATATATACCCTACCTGTAAAATACCCCTGAACTGTCCACTGCCCCTGTGAAAACCAGCACCCTCTGCTTACACGCTCTTAAAATACAATTCAGCTTCCCTTCATATTTTGCTTCTCAGAAAAGTGCTGATGGCAGCGAAAGGCACAGCAGCCCGGAGCCAGAGAAAGAGCAACAGGGAGCTGTCATGTGTGTGACCGTCCTCTGGCGGAGGCCACATCCAGACAGGGGACACGGACGGAGGACCCTGGGTGTGCCCGAGTCTCTGGAAGCTGCAACCATTTAGTGCCTTCTTGTGCTAACAGCTCCTGCCTTTTATTTCTCCAACTTGTAAGCTCAGCTCACCCAGAGCACCAGCTTTGAAATTGTCAGGCACCAGATTCCCACTGCAGGCCATGTTGCTACTGCCCCAGTCACTGTCCCCAAGCACTGGGGTTGGCACCTTGGACACGTGTGTATTTATGGATACATCCGTGTGAACAGTCACATTAGCAAAAATTCCCGTGCAGTGGGCAAGCAAATATACTAGAAATGCCTGTTGTTCCAGAATCGTAAACAGGAGATACTTAGAGCCAGAAACAAGGAGCACGATATTTTCTCAAGCTTGAATTATTATAGAGATCTCTCCCTGTCTCTCTTTTTCTCTTTCATCTGCATGTCATTTTCTTCCAAACAAACAAACAAAACCTGGGAACTATGCTCTAACAATGTGTATGACACACAACTTTCTCCATCAGTAAAACGTCATCCTTGCCCTGGCCCTCCCTTTGAGAAGGGAGGCTACGTACAACCCGGTTACAAGAGCCCGGAAGTCTATTAGGTGAGGAGAGCCTGGGAGAGAGAGCTGAGCCAGCGCGGGGCCCCACATGGCCTGCTTGCAGGTCTGTGCACCCTGAAGAAGCACAAGCCTACATTTTCCACAAAGACACACAGGTTCGAGTGTGCATTTCTGCACACACGGCCGAAGAATCATTCCTTAAAATACTCAGCACTATGGGCTACAGAGAACAGATCTTATAAGGGGGGCAAAAAAAAAGATCAATATAGAGAAAAAAATGCTCGAGATGTAATTGAAGTCGTACATTCGTACATGACTTCTGCTATACGCCCAATTACTGCTATTTATCAAAGTACAGACAACATTGAACCTGGCAGCATGAAAAACAAATTTTACTAAGTCAGAGGGAAAAAAAAATCATCAAGAAAGGGAAGGAAAAAAAGATACAAATAATAAATAATTCAATATTCTCGAGAAAAGCTCTTGCAGAAAAGGCCTGGTTGATTCAAACATCAGACATGCGTCTGACAAGAGATGTATCGATTTAGACAATTCTATCATCATTATTCCAGCCAGAGTCCTCCACAAAAGCTGCTCTTTTTGCTCCTGTTTTTATTGCTGTAACTACCGACCTCCTTCTTATACCTCGATCTCTTTGAACCGGTATTCATTACAGCTTAAATCTTAAGCCTAAGCACAAGGTGATAAACAGATTCCACGGCTCACGTTCGGAAGAGCCGAGGGCTTCGCTCCCTTCAAACCTAACAGGAGGACAGGCCATTTACTATCTGCTGGGGATTTCCACACACCACGGAGTGGGTCAGCTGCCCTCCCTGTGTCATTATCAAGGCGGAAAACTGAGAGTTGGGCTGGGCGGGGTTGCTGGAGGAGAGCTTTTACCTGAAGCGAACATCACCCACCTCTAACAAAGAGTTGTCAGATACTGGGCAGGAAGGCTGTCAACAAATGTGCCCTCAATTTGCTACTTTAAAGGCTACCGAGAGAAACACTGACGACACAGCTCGTCAATGATTTCATCCTCTTCTGCCCGAGAACTGGATTCCAAAACTGTCCTTGTTGTTTCAAACGGCACAAGAGAAATCGAAGAAGACAAGGGAGAAAGATCCTCTAGGGTCGATCCAGATCGCTGGAATAGAGAGCTGTAATTAGCGGAGGAAGAATCCGCGACCCGATCAGGCATCTGCAGAGAGCAGAACTGTTTCTGTAGCGTGCAATGTGTTAATTACAACCAGATAGGAGGTGCCATGGAAATTAACAGGCTCGCGAAGGCGCGAGAGGTAAACAGAGAGAGAGAGGGAGAAGCTGCAGGGTCAGAAGAGCGAGTCGGTTTGGAAGAGAGATCAAGGAACTGCCATGGCCATGCTGGCTGTGCAGAGGGCAGCGGGCCCTGTCCTCATCTGTTAATTGGGCAGGAGGGCCAGGCTTGCACGCGGAGGGAGCCACGTGGTCCATGCCCATCGGATGCAGCATTCCCACCTGCAGGGAAGCAAATGTTGTGCAGGGCCTGGGGGGGCGGCAGCCCGCCTGGAGGGAGAGGGTGCCTGCAGCTGAGTGGCCAGGTGGGGCCCTGCCCCTTGAGGTCAATAAGCAGGGTGCCCTCCTTCCATTCAGAGGCGAGAAAGCGGGTGGGATCTGAGATGGAATGGCCCTTTGGTTGCCTCTGACGAGACCCCATGCATACCGACCACATGACTTTCATAGCATGAGCTGCAGAATCAAGAGAATGGGCAGAGGCACACAACATCACCCGTACCCCTGACACAGGCCAGGAGGCAAGGCTCACTGCACTGATGCGAAGGCTTCCCTGGAGCACGGGAGGTGACAGGGCTGCTGCACGGGATTTCAGGAGGTGCTCTGTCCCTCCATGAAAACTGGGTGTGAAGTTCCCTGCCCCCATCCAGCCTCCAGCAATGCATAATCCTCCCTGCAAGACCTGGCTTATCTGTGGTTCATCTCTTCTGCTACAGCCTTTTAACCAGCCCGGGGCATGCAGGCTTCCGGGGTGGAAGTTAAAGTCAGTTTTCCTCATCCACCAGTTCTGCATCTCTGGATGAAACCAACTGCTGATGGAAAATCCTTGAAAAGAAACCTGTATCTGTATTGAACATGCGCAGATTTTTTTTTTTTTTTTGCTTTCCCTCAAACATTACAGTATGACTGCTATATACACAGCACTTACACTGTAGAAGGTATTGCAATCCACAGATAGAAGGATGTGCCTAAGTTTGATGCAAACACTACGCCAGTTCATAAAGGGACTGCTTTGGGTATCTGCAGAGAATCGTGGAACCATCACCCAGTTACAGCGGTAGCGACTGCGCACGGCCACTGGTCTTCTCATTGTCAGGCACAGTGTGGGTAGTGGACGATAGACCCCGGTCAGCTTGAGGGTAGGGGTGAGGTGAGAAGCTGGGGGGTGGGGTGCACAGAGAATCACAGGAACTACTAAGGCTGCCTGTGAGCAAGGGTGAGTTGAGGATCCTGCAGAATATTCCCACACAATGACATCTGCAGCCTGTCCCTGGGGTCAGGGTGGAGACTGGCAGCGGAGTGGGAAGGGTACACGCTGCATCCTGGCATCAACAGTGCATCTAATCCAGAAATTCAGGAACCAAGACGCCTGCAGTGAGACAGAGGCGGAAGCGGACAGAACCCCTGAAGGGGGTCAAGGAGCTGCGTGGACATCGGGCTCTGCCTGTGCCTGAACTCTCCTACCGTGCACATGCACAGTCCAGGGCCCTGAGTGCAGACTCTGCACACTCTCTCACAGAACACTCTTTAAGTGACACCACGGAGAGGCAGGGGAGTGGCTGCCCGTGGTTGGGAGGGGGATGGGAAGTGGCTGTGGATACAGAAGGGTGGAGCTTGGAATTTGGCACAGAATGAGCCAGTGCACTAAGGCCGCAGTCCCTGGAACACAGCAGTAAATACGCACATTTCAGGGAGTGCATACGAAGCGCTGGCATGTGAATAAGATGGATGGATTCCATCAGCGTCAGCCTCCTGGATGTGTGACGTTGTATTACGGTCATGTGAGATGCCATTATTGGGGGGAACCGAGCAAAGGGAATGTAGGAGCATCCAGTATGTTGTTTCCTACAACTTGATGTAAATCAACCATCATCTCAATCATTAGAAAATATTTCGAGAGAAGTGTAAGTTTAGGAGTCCTGTGCTGGAACCCCCAGGCCCCTGCCTGCCTGTCATGAGTCCTTGGATGAGTTATTTCTCTGAGTTCCAACCTCCCGGTGTAAGATGTGGATGACAAGAAAAATGACGCTCCTGCTAAATGACGGTCATGGGTATTACATGAGCTGGAAGAGCCCTGGCACTCAGAAGGCGTAGGACACGCGATGGCCGTTACCTTCAGCGTCGCCACTGCCGTTATTTTCTGTAACGAGTGTGTAAGATCATCGGAAGTCTATCTCGGGAGATGCTTGCCGGAGGGAACCTGTGTGTTCCAGCGAATAGGATGGGAGGGGCTTTCCACAGGGCACCCCAATAGACAGGACGGCTGTCCCGGAAGGGCTCTTACACGTCCACCCCACCCAGCCTTCAGCCGTGTCTCACAGCCCCCTTTCCGCCCTGCAGTCTAGACCCAGGTTCCTGCACACCCTTTCTTCTCCCCTAACAATCAGCAGAGGTTGGGGTTGACTCACAGGCACTCAATCACATCAGCCAAGCACGACCAGGAGGAACAACAGGGAATAAAAGTCTCTATCGTGATCAAATCACTTGGACACAGATCAATAGGAAGCATTGGCGCACCAGCGTCTCTGTCTCTCAGAGACAGAAAAAAGGGAGAATGAGGGGAGAAATAATATCTGTTTCCTTGGCATAGAATTTTCCTTTTATTGAATCTGTCACTTCCCATTTCGGTTAACAAACTGCTGAATGGAGCTCATCGCTGGGCAAATATTACAGCTCCATGGAACACAGAGTGGGAGCAATTGTTTCAGAATGGGGCAAGAAAGGTCAAAAAGCAAAGGCGGAGGTCCACGGACTCTGCCCGTTAGAAGGGAGACCAGCTCTGCAGAGACCAGGGGCAGGAGGGGAAGGGAGCTGACAATCTTGAACGTCACTTGATTCTTTTTCTCTCCTAGATCACTACCAGTTCAAGAATCACAGCAAGCATTAGTGCGTCCCAAGTTATCACAGTAAATGTATAAAAAGGACAGTCCTATTTTTCCCAGGAGAAGATGCTAAATTTGGAGCTGAATAACTTTGCAAAGGGCCTAGAGAGATTCTTTTTAAATGCACTGTTATTTTCCTCTACTTTCCTTCACTGGAAAAATCACCCAGTCACTGCTGAGCGGGGAGGAAACGTGGCCTTTTCTTGTCTTCTTGGGATTCAACGAGTGCTCCACCGGTTGAGGGTGGTGATTTTAAGAGCTGGAGAACAGAGATTACAACGTTGGGAAGATACTCTTTTCCTAATGATGTTAGCTGTATTATATAGCTCAGTATGTGAGGCAAAATTACAGAGCTAGGAAAAAGCAGACCTAGGTTTCAAACCCAGGGTGGACTCCAGGGCCTATCTTTATCCCATAATCCTCCTCTGCCTGCCTACTCCAGGGCTGGTCTGTCTCTCGTTTCTGAGAGATTTATCACTCCAATAATCAGGATCTGTAAATGCACCGGCTCACCCCTGCCCCTGGATCTGCATCCTGCACTACAGCTCTAATTGTTCAAACAGTTAGAAACTATCTATCCAATACAGGCTGCAATGCTAGACGGGGGTACCTGACGTTGGCTGCACACCAGATTCATCGGAGAGGCCATAAAACTCCAGATGCTCGGCCCCTACTCGCAGGGTGTCTGAATGTGTAACCAGGACTGTGACAGAATGAATGTGAAAAGTGGTAACAAAAGCATGGGCTCTTTAAGAGGATTATGACAATACAGTGGGTGCCACGAGCTCTCTGGAAATGAAAAAAGGGTAATGTACATGACAGGCTATAGGAAGCCGTGGAAAGAACCCATCTTGGCCATTTATTATGTGACCTTGTAACTCATGTATAATATGGGAACAATGCATTTTCCCTTATATAGTTGTTATGGGGACAAGAAGTAATATCTAAACAACACTAAGCACTCCACTTGCAATGTGGTCTATCCTACTGGTTGAGAAAGCAAAGATTTCTCTTTAAGTAAAAACACTAAAGATGGCTACAACAAATCTGATTTAAACTGTATATGCATAATATAATCAAATTGGAATGGAAGATTGTTTGGATTTGTCTTTTTTTAATGTCATCTCAGAATGATTTCTGACCACCGACCTCTATCTTCGTACCCAGCTTTTATTCATACTTTCTGTGACTTCTCACAACCTGGCCATTCACTCTGTGTGCACCTAATCATACAGTGTGCTCTACAAGTTAATCCATTTGGGTGAGGATTCTACCTTATCCACTGCCGTATCCATCCCATCTGGATTCTCACCCGGCACAGGGAGGCTGGTGATAAGCATGTGTTGAATAACCAGGGGAATTATGAGTGGATGGATTACCTGTATACAGCTAAAGGTGACATTATCTAGATTGCCTGTTCAGTGTACACTCTTTCACCTCAAACCTAGACTTGCTGGGTCAAGGTCTCCAGCGACAGGCTCTGAAAACTTCCCTTCCCACAAGTTCTGCAGGTGGCCCTGATGGTCTCCAGCATCCGAGAACCACTTGCAGGCAGTTAGGAATTAATTATCATTGAGTTGCCATAATGTCCCTGGCACTAGGCATGTGCACACAATCCCAGTGAATCGTCACAGAACCAAGGAAGGGAAGATGATCACCAGCATCTGAGAGTGGCGGAAGCAACCCAGGGACTGTGTGTGAGATGCCTGAGGTCGCTGAACGATGCAGTCAACCCTGCATCCAGCTCCCCACGGCTACAAAGAAAATATGCTTTTCCCAAACACTGAAGTCCTTATTTCCCATTTGAAACCTGCACATTTCTGAATGCCTCATCCACTAAAGAATCCATCCTGGGTTAGCCACTGCGGGAAGGGACAGCAAGCGTGGACGCATGGGAATAGGACAGGGAATAAACCTACAGAGAAAGCCAGGCAACCTCACAACTGAAGGGAGGCACCGCCCTGGTTTTCAAATTGTGGCCCCCAGGCCAGCAGCGAATGTCCCGAGCTCCACCCCAGAGCCACTGAGTCAGGCGCTCTCAGGGTGACGGCAGCCACTGGGATGTCAACAAACTCTCCATGGAAACGTGGGGCTCACCCTGTAAGAAGAGCGGGGAGAGCAGGAGGGTGTAGGCTGAGGTCGGCTCGCCACGGCAGGGCAGTGGTTTAGGGGCGAGGATTACTGCTGAGACAGCAAAGAGTGTCATAGGCTTTGCACAGAGTGGGGATGGCCCAAAGTTGTCTCCCGGGAAAAAATGGCGCTGGAAGGCCACCGTCACCAGGACACACCCGTGACCTGCACTTCATTTCCCGCAGCTGTCTCTTAAATAGAAGGATTCCATCAGGGTAGGAGAAGCTGGATCACACGGATCACTCCATGTGTGCAGTGGGCCCGCTCAGCACCTTCAGTAGTGGAATTTACCGGGCGGAAGCCTAGAGCACAATGCTGCCATTACTAAGTCCAAGACCCTTGCACTAACAGGTCGTGGGCATCTGGAAACACCCTGGCTATTCCATGCGTGTGTGTGTTTCCTCGTTAAGAAAATCAACACTTCACTGGACACTGGCTTTGGATTTACAGAAATGCTGAGTGAGTGATGTCCACACCTGATTTCCCCGTCACCAACATCTTACAGCAGTACGGTGCACTTGGCACGTCTAAGAAACAAGTGTTCAGGCACGACTGAATGAGTGAAGTCTGTCCTTCATTCAGATTTCCTTGGTTTTCCCCTAAAGTCCCTTACTGGGCCCAGGGTCCTACCAAGGAAGCTCACGCAACACTGGCCTTGCAGCCCCTTTGGCTCCCCTTGGCCTTGGAGCATTCTCACGCCTCCCCGGCACATGACACCATGCTGGTCAGATATTTTGTAGGACTTCCCTCAGCTGGGATTTGTCTAATGTCTTGATGGAAGTTCTGGTGTTTGAGGAGGAAGATAACATTTACTCCATTTTTAACCGAATTTCCTATTTGCACGTATTTAGCACCTTTACTGGGGTTACTATGGCATAGACGAGAAGGAAGATTTAAAAAGGAATTCCATCTGCTAGCAGGAAAACTAATGAAGGGTTTGACTCAGCTGATGAGGGCGAGGTCTGTTATTGCTGAACGCACAACCCTGAGGGCAAAGTTGTTTGCTGGACATTCTTGGAAGCCCAACAACTTGCTCCTCTTCCAATCCACCTCCCTGATAATGGCCTGGGAAAGCAGCAGAAGATGGCCCACGTACTTGGGGCCCTGCCACTCACAAGGGAGACCCAGAGGAAGCTCCTAGCTCCTAGCTTCGAACTGGTCCAGTTCTGGCCACTGAGGCCATTTGGGGAGTGAACCAGCGGATGGAAGATTTCTCTCTGTCTTCCTCTCTCTGTCTGTAACTCTGCCTCTGAAATAGATAAAAATCTTTAAAAAAATATTTAAAATAAAACCCTTCATGTTCTCCAAGGCCTGATGAAAGGCCAGGGGTAGAAAGTGCCAACACCCCTCAAAACCACCCTCCCATCAATAAGGAAAATCAGAGTTTACCAAAAGATGGCAGTCTCCCCCTCCTGGGCTTGAGTCCTAGCTTTGCTGCCTCACGGCCAGGGGCATGCTGTTCCACACAGCTCAGTGTCCTTACTGCCCACAACAGTAGAATCCGTAACTCTGACGGGCTGCTGTGTGGCTCTGAGGAGTGAGTTCTCCCTGTTGCTGACAGCGCTATGCCCAGACGCCGAGGCTGGGTTAGTTCTTATTTGTCGGTTTTTATTTGTTTGTATCTCATAAATACAACATTAGGAACGCAGTAATTCTTCCCACCCATTCTCCCCCTCCATCGCCTTCCTCCTCCCTCTCCTGCTTTGTCTGAGAAAGAAAAAGAATGAAAAAAGAACGAATGGCATAAGAAAATCGAGAGAAGTGTTCTTCAACAGCTATCCAAAGGCTGCTGTGTGTTACTGCTTCTGAGTCGATTCACTCTCCCTCCTTCCCCCCTTTCCCCACTCTTCCTCCCTTTTCTTTCCTTTTAGAAACCCAATTCTTTAAAAAAGAACCCAAGGATGATACATCTGTTGTGAGCTCTTAGACATGACTACAACTCATGAGACACAACAAGGTTCCCCATTTACTACACTAAGGAGTGATTCTTGAGGACAAGTGTTAACTAGTAAGTGGCGTGGCACAACTCTTTGAGGAGAGAGGTCCTGCATGGGAAGTTGGTGTACGACTCTTGTGGCTTATTTATTAATTTTTATTTTTGCAATTCACTTAAACCACGTGAAAGTGGCATTCGTGTAGATCAATAACTGTCAAAGGCCAGCTATTCGACAGGGTTCAACCTACCACTGTCATCCTCACAGAAGGAGTAACTGAAGTGTAACGGAACAGGAGCCCTGCAGCTCTGGGACCCGCCCCGCGCCCTCCCCTCTGCCTCCCCACTACAGACACAGCAGCTCAGACAACGGGCAGCCCGCCCCTGCCTTCCCACGCAGCCTCCTCGCGCAGACCCCTGCCCGCCCATTTAAGACATTGCCGTAACTCCATTTTTCCACACTTCATTTTCCTCATTGCCGGGGCTGTGCCATATCAAAGCTATGGGACTAAAGTGAAATTTCACAGCTTCTGACCTTCAGTGAGGAATGCCCATGAGCAAAGAATGAACGAAACATGATGAAGTTTCATGAAATTTTCTAGGGAAAAAAAAAAAAAAAAAAAAAAAAAAAACCTGAACTTCCAATGGAATTGGGGAGGCCTTGGGATGGGGCGGGGCCGAGGGAACAACCAGAGATAGGAAGGGTGACCCAAGGTGACCGGGAGACATCCCATGGCCTGGGACTCCTTGTTGAGTCCACCCTACAAAGTGTAGTGTCACACACACACACACACACACACACATACACATTCAGGACTGCTTAGTGCAGCAACAGCATCTGAATGGAACCGTGCTCAGAGAGCTCCGTGCTGTTCCCTGTCGTCTGCATTCCACAGCAGTGGGGAAGGGGAAAGAAATGGCATTCTCCAACCACCAAAAATAAATACTTGCGTGATATTCTGTTGCCTCCACAATGAATAAAACAGGCATGCGGGTTTCTAATATCAATTCACATGGCTCTTTCTGCTCCACTGAACTGTTACTGAACGGCTCAGAACAAAGCTACAGGCAGATCGGACAAAGCCCTCTAACTGGGTTGACATTAGGCTCATCCTGATAAGACCACATCAGAGGGACTCGACTTCTCAGGCCCTGTGACCACAGCAGCCCGAGACGAGAGGGCCTGCAGCCCGGCAGCCTGATCAGAGGCTGGGGTCTGCCCGTCTGGCTGCGCGCAGCGAGGCAGCTCAGGGTTATGGGGAAGTGGGAGGAGCTCAAGACAAGCTCATCTTTGCAGTGCGTGCAGACAGGAAGAGGGGCCAAGCCCAGCCCAGGAGGAAGGACAGGCAGGACCTGAGGGCAGAGGTGCCGAGGGAAAAGGAGACAAAGCCCCGACTGGCATGAGTGGATGCCTCTGGAATGGGGGTTCTCAGCTTGGGGTGAGCTTGCGCCCAGGGCCCCAGGGCTGTTTGGCAATGCCTCAGACATTTCTGCAGACATTCACAGTGGAAGGGGGAAGCTACTGTCCCCGCGTGTGAAGAGGCCCGGGACGCCGCTCAAAACCTTACAGTGCACGGCTTCCAGCTCTCCAGCCCCACACACCAACCATGGAGAGACCTGCTCCAGGAGACGCCCACCTGACTGCCCATCTGGGTGAAGATAAAGCCTCACTAAATCAGATTACAGCCACGCGACCTCCAGACCTCTAGACTCGGGGCCATGGACGGCCGCCTGAAGAGGCGGAAGTGCCAAGAATTAGCTACTCCCCAGCAGATTACACCGATTGTTATAATTTAAGGATATTTATGGGACATTTTTGGAGATGCACCCCTTTCTCCCATTCATCTCAATAAAGTGACAGATTTAAATGGTTTACTGTGATCGACTTCCAGGGGAAGACACGTTTTAATATTTTTTTTTCAATTTTCAAAATGAAAATGGTCACTATATTTAAAATTTCCTCACCTTTAGTGTCACCTACGAATCTCCACGGTGAAGCACAATATAGCTGGGAAAAACAAAAACCTAAACGGCCTGAATGCCTGCCTCCATGAAGCTGCGACTCTGGTTATCCCGTGGGTGTTACAGACACCGTGACCCCAAACCCGTGTCCCAGACGGCACCCAGGGCAGCCTGAGGCTGCTGCTGTCTGGCTCTCACACTCGCTGTGTCCTCACTAGGGGAGGTTTCCAGCACTGGATGGCCAAAGTGACCATTAGCAAACCTGTTTTCTGGAAAAGGCCAGGGAGGAGACAGTTCAGTTGTTATGGGGCATCTGCTCCGCAGTTACTCTCCTCTGCCACTGGGGCACAAAAGCAGCCGATGATGACTTGTGAACAAACGTGCACAGCTTTGTTCCAGTGAAACTGTGGTCAGGGAAACAGTCCACGGAGGACTGGGCCTCGGGCTGAGCCTGCCTCGCCCCCTAACCCCCTCCATCTGGTGACATACGAAATCTCATACAACACTAAATCTTAACCGAAGAGTTCAAGTCAGGATGTGGACAGCCCCTTTGCAACCTGCACCCTTTCCAGGTCATTACTGTGAATATCATTCAGCAATGTTCCAGGGTGAGTCTTCTCGCCATCCCACTCCTGTGAATTCACCCAAGGGAAAGGAAATTGGCATATGAAAGAGTTATCTGTACCCCCTTGTTTGCTGCAGCTCCATTCACAATAGCTAAGATATGGGATCAACCCAAATGCTCATCAACTGAAGACTAGATAAAGAAATTATGGGGGGGGGGGCGGAGCTGTGGCGTAGAGGATAAAGCCACCGCCTGCAGTACAGGCATCCCATATATGCACGGGTTCGAGTCCTGACCCCTCCACTTCTAATCAAGTGCTCTACTGTGGTCTGGGAAAGCAGTGGAGGATGGCCTAAGTCCTTGGGCCCCTGCACCACCATGGGAGATCCAGAAGAAGCTCCTGGCTCCTGCCTTCAGATCAGCACAGCTCCAGCCATTGAGGCCATCTGGGGAGTGAACCAGTGGATGAAAGATCTCTCTCGCTCGCTCTCTCTCTCTCTCTGCCTCTGCCTCTCTATAACTCTGCCTTTCAAATAAAATAAATAAATATTTTTTAAAAAGTGGCAGGATGAGAAATTTCTACTTTAAAAAAAGAAATTATGGGATATGTACACCATGGAATACTAGATAGCAGTACGAAAAAAGAAACCCTGTTGTTTGCAACAAAATGGATGAAAGTGGAAAACATCATACGTAGTGAAATAAGCCATTCCCAAAAGGACAAATACCATATGTTCTCCCCGATCTGTGATAACTAATAGAGCACCTAAAAAGGTAATCAAAAAAGTGAAATTGGCAGTTTGAGTTGCAATGACTTTGAACAGCCCTTGTCTCCATTGTTGAACAACAGTTTTTTTTTTCCTTTCATACTATTTGTTGAACTCTTTACTTAGTTATAGAGTTAATCATGTGTATGAAGTTAGTTGAAAATATATCTCAGTAAAAAATAAGAATGGGAATAGGAGAGGGAGGAGAAGCGGGGGAGGCTGGGTGGGAGGCCAGATACAGTGGGAAGAATGACTATGTTCCTAAAGTTGTACTTATGAAATGCATGAAGCCTGTATTCCTTAAATAAGAGGTTTTGGGGTTGGGGGGACACCAGCAGTGAACAGAACCAGCATGGTGCAGTCATATTGGGGTTGCTACAAGATGCAGGCTTTTCTCGGTACTTGTACTGAGCTCTGCACTTGATTTCTTAGAAATATTAATGCATGAGGGGCCGGTGCTATGGTGCAGTGGGTTAACGCCCTGGTCTGAAGCGCCGGCACCCATATGGACACCGATTTGAGAGCCGGCTGCTCTCTTCTGATCCAGCTCTCTGCTATGGTCTGGGAAAGCAGTAGAAGATGGCCCAAGTCCTTGGGCCCCTGCACCTGCGTGGGAGACTGGGAAGAAGCTCCTGGCTCCTGGCTTTGGATTGGCACAGCTCCAGCTGTTGCGGCCATCTGGGGAGAGAACCATCGGATGGAAGACCTCTCTCTCTGCCTCTGCCTCTCCTCTCTCTGTGTAACTCTGATGTTCAAAGAAAATAAATAAATCTTAAAAAAAAGAAATATGAATGAATGAAATTCAAACTAAGCCATGGCCAGCCCACCTATCAGGCGCCATTGTGGTCTCTGATGATACAAACCCGAATTTGGTAAGAACTGTGCCCCTCCCCCAGAGTCTTGCCATGTTTGTTTTCCTCGGCAATCACCCTCTGCAACACACTCACACACACACACACACACACCCCCCAAAGTATCTTGTAGACAAAGTCCTGCGTTTGCCCACTGCATGCTCACTGACAGTGCTAGCTAGCATCAGCAGCCATAAAACACTATGGGGGGTGCGGGACATAATCCTGCTATTCTGCCAAGGACGCCCTTTGCCTAATCCCACCTTTCCTGACAAAAGGACACTGCAGATGGGATTAAACTGAGATCCCGAGATGAGATCACCCCAGAGCACGCAGGTGGGGCCTGTTGAAATTGCTGGGAGACAGGGCCAGGAGGGCCTGGCAAGCCTCCCTCTCTTGGTGTTGGAGGAGGAGGCAGGGGCCAGGGCACGCAGGCAGCCTCTTAGAGGCTGGACATGGCAATGAGACGGATTCCCCCAGATCCTCCCGAGGAAACAGCCCGGCAGAGCTGTGACCTGGGCCTGGGAAGAGCCTAGGAAGACCTGACCTCTAGACCTGTAAGAGAGCACCATGTGTTATCTTAAGTCTCTAGTCTGTGGCTGCTTGTGCCGGCAGCTACAGGAAGCTGAACCCAGAACTGCGGAGCAGCCATTTGCCCTGTGGTGCAATGGTCACTTTGGTACGTGGGAAGTTTGAGGGGCCCGTGACTTGGGTTCTTGCAACTATGTATTTCTTTTCCTTCTCAATATTGGCATCGATCTAACTTATGTTCACTCAACAGCAAGACTCAACGGTGGATTTTCATTTGGAAGCCCACACCCACTGCAGGGGGCACAGCGTGAGACAGGGACAGTGATGCTGGCCCTCATGAGAGTGGACCTGGCCTCAAGACTGGCTGCTACACCAGCTCTCTGGGCTGTTTCCCTCTCTGTATCACGGTGTAATAATCCCACCTTTGGTGTCACTCTGGAAGGATCAGAATCAGGGGGAGCGATGGATTTGGCACATAGTAGGCCCACGGCACATGGTGTCTATTCTGCTCCCTTCTGGACTGTTACCTCGGCAAGCCGTAAGGTTACAGGGCCAGGACACAGGGGAGGCTATCTGAAACAATCCCGATTGGAAAGATTTCTCTCAGTTTGTATTTCTGGAGCACACAATCAGCTTGCCCTCCAACCCTCCATCTCTAGGGCGTCTCATTCTCCAGCAGGACGCACACGCGGGACCAGATGATTCCATGGTGTGGGGATCTACCGGGAGTCCTACACTTCGGAAGCTGAGCCACAGGTGCATCTGGGCCTCGGGTCAGGGACCTGCATCAGCACAGCCTTGCCTGGCCTCCCTCCTCCCACGAGAGAACCTGTGGGCAGCCCCAAACGCGCATCCCAGTGTGCTGATTTGAAACGCGAGGCAAGAGGCAGGCAGGGGAGGCGCGCTGGAACGCACGAGCAGGAGGGCTGCTGGAGTCAGCCGAACTCATTTAATTGTTGCCTTCGGAGCAGCCGCGAGTTCCAGGCAGCTGCGAACACACTTTGCCCGCAGCTCGGCTCTGCGCAATGTTCTCTGGCAACACCTGGTGGAACAGCGTAAAAACTGCACAGCGCTTGGCGTGAGCAGCTGCCTCTGCTCCTCTCATCGCAGCTGCGGGCTTCCTGGCGGCTGGGGTGGGGGTGGGGGGTGCACCGCCAGAGGCCCCGCCTCTGGGCTGGCACCAGCGCTGTGCTGGGCTCATTTCTGCTGTGTTCCTTTCTACTTTACCAAGCAGAAAACAAACAGTGCTGCCTCGTCAAGAGCTTTCTTGCTAGGACAGGGAAATAACGGCACTGCAGCCTCGCTGGAGAGTTCTCTCTAGGATGTGCCCAGGAAGCTCCCCAGGCTCACCCCGTGGCACAGAGAGCCGGCACTGCGCCACTTTGAGAACGCACCCCCCTGGGTAGGCACACATTCCAAACTGCACACTCCCTGGCTCTGGCCCTGCAGGCGGCTCTCCCGCTGCAGATTAGGGAGGGGAGGTGAGAAACGGGGACCCACACCCCAGCATCTACCCACTGGGAAATGAAACACATCGGCCTGGGAATGCCAGCCTGTCATCCCCTCTCCCAAGCCACACCTCATCCTAGGAAAGCGCACCTCCGCTTCTGAGCCGGTGACAAAAACATGCTAACCTATCACGCATTCTGCTGGGCAGGTGGCAATCGGAGCGTTAAAAGGTGCACTCAGCTTCTGGGGAAAACGTTCTTCTAAAATCCACAGACTCCTGTTTCCTAGGCAGGCAGCTTAGCGTGGCTGGGAGACAGGCTGCCTTCAGAGGTGTGGGTGCTGGTCGCTTGTGTGCAAGTTATTTACATTCTTTAACCTTTATTGTCTGGGCTGTAAAGCAGGATTGATAACAACGTCCACCCACGGAGGTCACGCGTGCCAACTGCTTCACACATGCTCAGGAAATGTTAGCAGGAGCCACGGCCGGCTGCCTCTAAGAAGGCTGTCACTCGGACATCAGAAGCTGGGGGACCTGTCCCTGAGAGCTCAGTGACGGCAAGGTGGCATCAGACAAATCCCCATCTCTGTGTTTCCCTGCCACAGCAAAAGGAAGACCACTTGCTTTTGAATTTTCATTTTAAAAACCTTTTCTACTTGCTTTTTTTTTTTGACAGGCAGAGTGGACAGTGAGAGAGAGAGACAGAGAGAAAGGTCTTCCTTTGCCGTTGGTTCACCCTCCAATGGCCACCACCACCGGCGCACTGCGGCTGGTGCACCACGCTGATCCGATGGCAGGAGCCAGGTGCTCCTCCTGGTCTCCCATGGGGTGCAGGGCCCAAGCACTTGGGCCATCCTCCACTGCACTCCTGGGCCACAGCAGAGAGCTGGACAGGAAGAGGGGCAACCGGGACAGAATCCGACGCCCCGACCGGGACTAGAACCCGGTGTGCCAGCGCCGCAAGGCGGAGGATTAGCCTAGTGAGCCGCAGCGCCGGCCTCTACTTGCTTTTAAAAATACTGAACTCCAAATATCATTGCCAGTGTAGTAGGGGATGACACATATGAATGCCTCCTAAAAAAGATCTGATGTGACATAAACATGAGACTTGACTCTATATCTGATGCTCAGAGCCATGTCACCCACGGGGCATCCTTTAGAAGACTGGGTCTAGTTTGGGGGTGTCTCAAAATAGGTGCCTGAATCACAAGTTGAGGTCTCTTCTAGAATTGGGTGTAGCTGGTCAAATGGGGATAGGAATTCAGAAGTGGCTAGATGCCCAAGCAGCCATTGGGTTATGAAAATCGAGGAAATGCACACAGCACACCCACAATGAGATACTGCCTCCCATGTGTTGGAGTGTCATCAAAAAGACAAAAGCTAAGAAGTGCCAGTGAGAACTCAGAGTCCACAGAACCCCTGCAAGCTGCTGGTGGGAATATAAATTAGTACGGCCACCATGGAAAACACTACGGAAGCTACTCACGAAACTAAAACCAGCACTCCCACAAGGATCCAACAATCCCACTGCTGAGTGTTTATCTAAAGGTAATGAAATTAGGATCTCAAAGAGGCATCTACACGCTGAGGTTCACTGTAGCACTACTCACAATATATGACAGGGAACAACCTAAATGCCTATGAACAGGTGAGTGGATTCAGAATATGCACACAGTAACATTATTTAGCCATAAAAAAGGAAATTCTGTAGTTTGCAATAGCAATAATATGGATGAACCTATAGGACTTTGTGCTAAGAGAAATAATCCAGACACACAAACAGAAACACTGTATGATGTCACTACCGTGTGAAATACAAAATTGTCAAACTCACAGAAGCAGAAAACAAGACAGAGAATGGCAGAGGTGCGGTGGGAAGAGAAAGAAAGGGACAAAATCATAGTTGGGCAAAATGCGCTGAATTCTGGTGATCTAATGAATAGCATTGTGGCTACAGTACACAGTGTTGTGTTGGATTCTTGAAGTTTCCAAGGAGAATAGATCCTTAAGTGTTATCATAAAAAACAAGTTACGTGTGGTGATGAAAATATTAATCAGATTGAGTGTAGCGATCATTTCACATCACAATCTATGCACAGATCGAAACAACAGATGAGGAGGCACTGCTGAGGTGCAGTGGGTTAAACCACCAATTACAGTGTGGCATCCCGTACTGGAACATGGAGCTGAGTCCCGGCTGCTCCACTTCTAATACAGCTCCCTGCGAATGCTCCTGGGAAGGCAGTGCAAGATGGACCATGCACTTGGACTCCTGCCATTTATGAGGGAGACCAGGAAGTGAATCAGAGGATGCAAGAGCTCTTCTCCCTCTCTCTCTCTTTAAAAACACTTTATTTGAAGCCATTTAATAAAGATTGTATTCATTTGTATCAAAAGATAATGCTTTAGGGGTCACGCTGTGGCATAGCCAGTAAAGCCACTGCCTGCAGTGCCAGCATCCCATATGGACACCGATTCAAGTCCTGGTGTTCCACTTCCAATCCATCTTTTTGCTATGACCTGGGAAAGCAGTGGAAGACGGCTCAAGTGCTTGGGCCCCTGCATCTGCATGAGAGACCCAGAAGAAGCTCCTGGCTCTTGGCTTCGGATCGGCACAGCCCTGGCCATTGCAGCCATCTGGGCAGTGAACCAGTTGATGGAAGACCTCTCTCTCTCTGTCTCTCTCTGTCTCTCTCTCTCTGCCTCCCCGTCTCTGTGTAACTCTGACTTTCAAATAAATAAATAAATCTTTTAAAAAAGATAATGCTTTAATCTGAAACTATTACAGATTGATAATTCAGATCAGGAACACACTATTTTTCACTTCAAAAGGACATGATTAACTGCCACTCCCAGGTCACTTAACAATGTCCAGGACTGAGTCAGTCACTTCACTCTCCCTTACTAGTAAGTCTTGGAAAACCAAGAACGTTGTGTTGGGCTGTGTTGAGCAGTACTTCTCTGTAAATGAATGTTGTAGAACGAGGACTTTCGTTGATCCAACACTGACTTTCGTCACGACTTCAGCATCTCTGTGACTAGCAATGTGACGTGTAACAAATGAGATTTTCTCATTTAATAACAAAAATTGTGTAATGGTTTACAAAAAAAACAGGTAAGTCTTCAGACAAGACTTGGTGAATTTCTAAACATATTTTCAAAGAGGTGCTCATCACTGCTAGAGTTTTGAAATAACGCATAGATTTTTTTTTAATTTGGCAAAAAACTCATTTTACATTTTTGTTGAACTATTACTACAGGAAACAGTCTGACTGTGTCACCCTGAACATGTCATGTGCAGCTTTAAAATATACTTAGAATGCAAATAAAATACAAGTAACTTCTTTAAGGGAGAAGAACACCCGCCCACCGCAGGCTGTGTGTATTTCTGACACACAGTGTCTCAGCAGATTCACCCGCATCAACAGATATCATGAGCTTGGATAGGACACTCCTCAGAAGCTCTTTCTTTCTTGTTTTTCTTTCCTTAGATTTCACTTCTTTAATTTTTCATTGGACTTATTTATTTTTATTTGAGAGTCAGAGTTACAGACACACACACACACACACACACACACACCCCTTTCATCTGCTGGTTCACTTCCTAAGCTTCTGTAATAGCCAGGGATGGGCCGGGCCAAAGCCAGGAGCCTGGAACTCCATCCAGATCTCCCACACGGGTGACAGGGGGTCAAGCACTGAAGTCACCTTTTCCTGCCTTCCCAGGCACATTAGCAGGGAGCTAGATCAGAAGTGGAGCAGCCAGGATTTGAACCGGTGCTCCTGTGGGGGTGTTAGCATTGCAAGCAGTGGCTTAACCCTCTGCTCCAAAACACCAGTCCCAAGAGCTCTCTCTAAAGGACAGTGGCATTTGCTCCACACAATGGAGGAACGCCTGAGGCCCCGGAGCTAGGCTGCAACGTGGGAAGAAGCTGGGTGGGGCAGGTTCTATCTGATGAGCCCATCACACTGTCAAGTGCAGTTTTTCATGACCTCATGGGGGTGGGCACAGAGGATTGCATCTCCTCCATTTACTTTATAGATCATCAAGGTGAGGTCCAAAGATGATAAATGAATTTACCACTTGCCTGTACCACACACAGGGAGGGCAGCAACACCCACCTTTTCCTTGGCCCCAGCACTTGCATTCCAAGCTCTCTTTGTATCTTTTGTCCTGTTTTTTAACCTATCTAGTCTCTGTCTGTCGGGGATGTGTCTCTGGATCAGCCCGTGCACCTGCTGAGGGTTTCACCAGAACACTCATCAATATTGCCAGCCGAGTTTGGCTGTTTGCTGAGATTTGGAATAACTGCTAATTATGTACAAAGATACTCTCCCTGAAGAAAACTGCGAGACTTGGAGGTTTTGTGAAATGTGGAAAGCTTCACTTTGTATGCTACATTTCCATACTTTTGGAGAGTTTGACTAGCTTCATAGAAAGCATGGATCTATGCCAACACCTGTGTGATTACGCATGTCTTGTGCAGAGCCCCCCCCCCCCAAATAACTGCAAGAAATATTTTTCGATGTTTTCATTGTAAAGAAATGTTAAACAAAGAGACCGGTCTGTTTAGCTGGACTGGCCACAGTGCAGTGGCTGCTCGGGCACAGATGTGGCATGGTAACATGTATGCGGGCTTCTGTGTCCATTCAAAAGAACATGAAATGAAAGAATAAATGCTAGAGCCAAACACAGGTGCTGCAGGAATTTAAAAAAAAAAAAACTTTACAAGGCAGCTTCATTCCTCTTGATTTTCTAATAGCCTTGCATGTTCTCTCTGCTCTGGCAAGTCCTCCTGGGATGCCTGGGGGCTGTGTTTTGGGCAAACCCTCTGGAATCAGCTGCATCACGATACATTTCATACCTTCATCCCTTCCTAGTCCTGGGTTTCAAGCGAGGCTCCAAGGTGGGCAGGGCAGCATATTAGGAGTAAACTCCAAGGCAGCACGTGACACTCAAATGCTGCTTCTTCAGTAGGGAGTAGCACACTCTTTGTTGCTCCTACGAGGACAGAAAGTCCTCGATATCCCCTAACAGGCGAGCGCATTACTGGCCGCATTGGACGTCGGCTCCCCCGGATATCATCACCATGCCTCTGGGCACTGAAATCAGTTTTTAACTGACTGCGTTATTGCAGGCCTGTGGCTTGTCCACTGTGCTTGGCTCAAGGCTATTTCCTGCCCCTAGCTCTGCGGGCATCATCCAAGTGGAAAGCTTGAAACGCTTAAGGAGAACACAGACCCCAGTGCAGGTGCAGCAAGGGGCTAGGAGCAATCCCAGTGGCTCCTGATTTCCTCCCACACGTGGAAAACAGCACAATATGTGCTCCTGACTAACAGAGAAGGGACCGGCTCGGGAGGGACCGTGAGGGCGACCGTGAGGGCGGAAGCTGCAGTCTGTGGCTGGCATTGGGAGTTGGGGGTAGCTTTCTAAAAAAGGAAGAATAAAAGCAACACAGGCACTCTTTTGAGGATTTCTGTCTTCAGAGACAATCCAAATACGTTCGCTGCACCTCGTGCTGAGGTTGCAATTACCTGAACAATGAGTTCAGTGGGTGGGGAGAGGGGGCAGAGTTACATAATGAGGCTATTTAAACACAGATCCCCACTCCTCCCTGTATCTGAAGGACAGACTCTCTGGCACTGGAGCTCGGGGAAGGTCCAATTTTAGAATGTCTGGAGGGGCGGTTGTGCAGCGCAGTGACTAAGACGCTGGGATGCATCCCACATAGAAGTGCCTGCCTGCATCTCAGTCCCAGCTCTGCTTCTGATCCCAGCTTCCTGCTAGCCTGTCAGCTGGGAGGCAGTGGTCCTGGCTCAGGTGTCTGGGTGTCTGCTACTCACAAGGGAGATCTGGATTGAAATCTTGGCTTCTGATTTCTGCCTGGCCCAGCCCTGAGTGTTGCACACATTTGAGGAGAAAACCAGTGGATGGAGGATTGCGCGCGCGCTCTCTCTCTCTCTCTCTCTGCCTTTCAAATAAATAAATAAGTCCAAAAAAATTACTACACCTCAGTTTCTTCTTATGTAAGAAAGGAACAAAATTATCTCAATGCTCCAGAAATTTTGAAGATGATAATGAAGGCAAAGGACATAGTTAACATCTAGCATGTTTAAAAATGCTGTAACTGGGGCCAGCATTATGATGTAGTAGGTTAAAACCACTTGCATCCCATATTGGAGCACAAGTTTGAGTCCTGGCTGTTCTACTTTGGATCCAGCTCCCTGCCAATACACCTGGGAAATCAGCAGAAGGTGGCCCAAGTGCCTGAGCCCCTGCAACCCACTTGTGAGACCTGGAAGGGACTCCTGGCTTCAGCCTGGTCCAGCCACAGCCATTGCAGCCATCCAGGGAGTTAACCAGCAGATGAATGATATATTTCTCTCTCTGTCTCTCCCTCCCTCTCTGTCACTCTGTCAAATAAAAGAAATTTTAAAATGCTGTTACTATGCAAGTGGGCTTCAAATAGTTCATGGAAGATGTGTATGATTAAAAAAACTGTATATATTTCACAATTTTTCCCACCATAATAAACTGACCTTTTAGTTCTATTTTTCCACAAACTTTTTGAAGACCTCTTGCATTAACTGGGAGCTGGGATCAAGGGCCACCATGTTCTGGGCAAACTCCCACCAGCCCTGAGGTCTCCTACCCACTAAGTGCCAGGCTCTTTGTTCAATGAATACAGGCATTGTCTTCAAAAACAATTCTCTCTCTCCACAACCCTAGGAGGTGGGCAGTGTGCTCCTCCCCAAGTTTCTAATGAGAAAACAGCTTCGGCAAGGGAAGGCCATTTTTCTCAATTCCCTAACCAGGAGGGAGACACAGTCAGTCCCTAACGCAGACTTTTCTGATTCCAGAGCTCACACTCTGAGCCATTATGCTCGAAATTCTAGTATGCATCAGGCATAAGAATCTTTCTACAACTAATTTCTTTCTACAACTAATTAATTGTGAAAGGCAGGGGACGGGGAGACGGAGAGAAGTGGAGCAGTGGGGACTTGACGAGGACCCTGACCTGCAACAGTGGCGTTGAAAGCGGCAGTGAACTTGCTGCGCCACAGTGCTGGCCCCAGAGGTCCTGTCACCTCAAGGACGCAGTGACTGTCACTCAGAGAAGAAGGAAAACCCCAAGCTTCAGCCCCACATTCCTTCCACTGCCAGACGCCGCCGCGTGATGACGGCCGCTCGCCTGGAAAGGGTCCACAGAGGCATCTTCTTCCCGTGAATCTCTGAGACACACACTTGATCAAGTGCTCGAGATGAGTGCCAGGGTTACAGCAGCATGGGGGAGTTTAATCACCAAACGATGGCCGGCGCTGCAGCTCACTAGGCTAATCCTCCGCCTTGCGGTGCCGGCACACCAGGTTCTAGTCCCAGTCGGGGCGCTGGATTCTGTCCCGGTTGCCCCTCTTCCAGGCCAGCTCTCTGCTGTGGCCTGGGAGTGCAGTGGAGGATGGCCCAAGTGCTTGGGCCCTGCACCCCATGGGAGACCAGGAGAAGCACCTGGCTCCTGCCATCAGATCAGTGTGGTGCGCCGGCTGGCCGCAGCACGCCTGCCAGGGCGGCCATTGGAGGGTGAACCAACGGCAAAGGAAGACCTTTCTCTCTGTCTCTCTCTCTCACTGCCCACTCTGCCTGTCAAAAAATAAAAAATAAATAAATAAAAAATCACCAAACGAGGGCTCTGAGAATGTGGATTAATGCACTGAGGACCAGAAGGGGGGAAGCTGGGAGGTCGTGATGGTTTAGGAATAAAACTTTGGCTGTCGGTGGAGCAGAGACATTTTAGCGCCAAGTGGGGTTTAGAGAATTGGGTGGTTTCCTCATTTCATTTTACAAATGAGGAAACTGAGGCCTAAACAGAGGAAGAGGCTCATTCAGGATTAAATCACCCTGGGTGCACACCAGACCCGAACCCAGAACTCCTGACACTGGTGTCTACACCCTCATAATTCCATTCCCTAAACGGGAATGAGCACATATGGAGATGAGTATCTATGCCGCGATCACGCCACGGTGCCGGGGTATAAATGCCATGTTACTTCTGATCATCACCATAACGTTTGTAGGGTCTCAATGCCTGGGCACTACATGGAAGAAATACTGATCGTAATCCTTTTCTGTTCACCGCTCTCTCTGCTTCCAATTTTTAAAAATGATTTATTTACTGGAGAGGTAGAGAGACAGAGACAACCCCCCTCTGCTGGCTCACTGCCTGGACGCCTGCACGGCTGGGGCTGGGCCAGGATGCAATTCTCTGATGTGGAACCACTGATGTAACTGCTAAGCCAGCCATCTACCCCTGCTCCCGATGTTAAAGTTCATAAAAAGACCACAGGCCCTGGGAGCCCCTCTGCACCGGTGGGCTCTAGCCACTGCGAGGTACTTCTGTGTGTGTTTCTACTCTTCTCAGAACGCATGCCCTCTTCATGCCAGTTACAAGGAATTAACGCAACCTGATGCCTGGAGCTCCGATAAACCAGTGATGACTGGCCGGTGTCCCACAGTTCGCAGGTAACTGCTCCTGAAAGTCACAGGCACAGGGGATGGCAGGTTAACTACCTTGTCATTTGAATCCCATTTTAAGTACTCCTTGTATTTAGGCACAATAGTCACAATTTTATCTTAGCGTGGTCCTCCATGCGCGACCAGCTTCCTGGAACTGTATTTAGCACTGGGGATGGAGGATAAAGGCGGTACCATTTGTGTGCATGTGTGTATGTGTGTGGTGAGAGCTTAAAATTCAGTGCAGTTTACATTTTTAAAAATCATTACTTTTTAACTCCTTTTTCAAAATAAAATCTCTTAGTTTCTCATATATGACCTTTTGAGCCGTGACGTTTTCCCAGCGTGCACCTGAATCTGCGAGGCCTGGGTTCCCAATGCTTTATTTGTCTGTGGTGCCTCCCTGCCATGCTCTCAGAACCGCTGTCCTTGCCTCCGCTGGAAGAACCACTGGGCCAGGGTAAGGGGAAGCCCAGAGGGAGAAGTCGGAGCCCCCAGCTCTGCAGGGAGTCCCTGGCACGTGAGTCCTGGGCATCCGCCTGTGCATCAAGACACGCTGGGAACCCGGGGACCACATGAGAGCCTTCAGGGTGCGAGGCTGAGATGATTCCCGGAATTGTTCAAGGAGAACACAAATTCATCCCCCCAAAACTGTTCTTGCAAAATTCTAATCTGCGTGCGATGGACGTGTGCCTGTGTACACTGCTTGCTATCTGAGTCTCACAGGTGCAGTGGATTGGGGCCATCTTCCTTCCACAGGATGGAGTGGGCGACAAGTCCAGGCAGGTAGGGTTGGATCAGGACTGCCTGGCTCCTGAGGCAGGGATGAGGGGAGCTGAGTCCAGGGAACAGAGGGAGCTGTTGTTTCCCTCCTATCCCCCTTCCCTGCTGGTTACTGGAAGAGAGCAGCCCTGCTGCCCCTCCTCCTCTGACTCCTAGAGCCTTGGAGCTCCCCTGGGGACCCAGGGCCCAGCATTCACAATTCCACTGCCCTAAGGAGAGCCTGTTCTCCGTCATGGGAAAGCTCCTTTGCTGCCAAGCCCTGCTGATGGATGCTCCAACACATAATTATCGTAATTTAGGTGTGTGTTTTGCGACAATATTTTGGATAACCCTGGCACTTACTCTTCTCTATTACAAACATTTATGTAACCATGCCAGCCGATTAATCTGAAGGATGTGGCAAAGAGATGGGAGAATTTCACCCACAGGAAACAAAAACCCAGTCTTTGAGGATAAATATGTACTCCGAATTTCATAACTTATTGCAGATTGCTATTGATATTTCAGAAATGTATTTGTCCCTTGGACATATTCATAGAGTGTTTGCAAGTCTATAGACACATCTATTTAATAACGGTACCGCATAATTCTTCCATGCTACATATACATGAGAACCTGCAAACACCCCCTCAATCCACACAACAAAGGTAATAAGCTTCAGTCTCGCCTTTTTTCCCCCTGCTTTAAGCATTCCCCTTAATGAGCTCTGCTTCTTTGTAACTCAAGAGATTTAGTATTCTGTCCAACAAAACAATTTATTGCCCAAAATGTTCCTACTGCAGATAAAAATCTTAGCTTCCCCAATACTTCTGGCTCCACAGTTAATACCCTAATGTTTCATTTACAGCTGAACAAAGCGGCTTATCTCCACTAAAAGGGGAATTAGTAGTAAGAAATAATTTCAATCATCTGTTGAGTTTCCAAGTAAAGTGATGACTTGTGCATTCTCGCTTCTATCTGATGACAGGTGTGCTGGGGGCTCCCAGGAAATAGAGCAGTTCTGTCACCTAAGCTTTGTAATTTGAACAATGCAGCTACATAGATCAGGCAAGAGTAGGTCTTGGCTGTCAGGGGGGAAAAAAAATCCACACTCGGAAATATGCTGTAGTCAGCAGTTCTTAGCTACAGATTGGGTACTAACTCAAGGGGAAAAAAAATTGGTTTGAATCAACAAATGGCTCCATTTTCCCCCTGGTCTGCAGCAAACTTATTATACACCTACAAACACACAACCACAGTCTATTACGCTTCCCCAGCACGTCCACACGCCCACGCGGTAGCATGATGGCTATATATCCTCGCACGCATGCATGCCGTCTTATTTATGTGTGTGCAGACATGAAGGCTGCTGCAGAAGGCAAGGGGAGGGAGGGAGGGAGCACGGTGGAAGTAGATGGATTGAAAAACAGGAGGCAGAGGCATCGTGGAGGAGTCTGCAGCGTGGATCAGATCATTTACATCAGAGGAGAAGGATGGCTTGCCTGCCTGCGAATTACAAGGGAGATTCAATTTGCTCTCGCTCACAATGCAACCTTGGCTCATGAAATCCTGGCGGTGGCCCCCCAAACCACCTAATAAGTAAACAGTCAAGAACCCAGAGGACTGAAGGGGCGCCTGTTGGAGAGGGCAGAGAGGCCATGACTCTGGTCCCTGTAAGGGATCGATAAAGGGAAATGCAAGGAGATGGGAGATGCAAGTTAATTTCCCTGCCTGTGCATCGAGAGGCCCACTGGTGTGCGTCCCCCACCAACCCTTTCACTAGGAAATCTTCCTTGCACGTTGGAAAATCTCCTGAATAGAATGCTGCAGTCCTTGTGGCCGTCAGAGTGTGCATGCAGGAGTCCCAGGCGGAACGCCGAGCAGGAGGAGGGACTGTGCAGAACTGAAAGCGGTCAGAAAGTGCAAATAGAGATCCTGGTGCCATGCAGTCTCCCTAACTGTAGATTTCCTTCCTCTTGTATGATTGTTTAAAGCTGGTTTCTCAGGAGTCCTCCCCAGCTGGCCTAACCATCTCCCTGCTGGTATGGGCGCTGGCCGCTGACTGCTCCTGTTTACAACCTGAATCCCTCTCCGAAGGGTTGAACTTGGCTAATGAGATCCGCCTCAGCCAGAGCTGCCTGGAGTGAGGGTAGGTACAGGGGTATAGGGAGCTACCAGTCCTTGCTGGGGGGACACCCTGTACCCAAAGACAGACATATGGAAAGAGTGGGGGCCAATACTCTGGGTGAAACCATCTTTGGTATAATTAATAATCTAGGGTTTCCCACAGGGTTAGGCAGGCGCTTGGTTTTCCCTGAACTATACGTTTTCCTACTGGTCTTTCTCTTCCCCATCCTGATCCTTTACTCTGTCCTCATAGGTTTGTAGTGACAGCACCCATCTGTTAGCCACTTGCACACCAGTCTCCACCTTCGGCATTATCCCTTGGGAATCGGCTCTAAGACAGATGTGGGTAGCGCGCATACAAACATGTGCTCAGTGCACAGCAGCCAGGACACCAGGCAAAGCTGCTCATTGACATCCAGTAGTGAGCAAGAAATACTGCCTGTCTCGCTGATCAATGACTCCCTGGTTCTCGACACAGAGTCAAGGTTGACGGTCGGACACGGGATCCAACATGGGCCGCAGTCCTTCCCTACCCACCACCCAGCATTCCCAGTCAGATCTCAGAACTGCTGCCTACACACAGTAAGCTACGTCAAGAAAACCATCCAGACACCAGTGAGGACCAAGCCACGTGGTACCTGCTGTGAGAGTGCAATTCCTTATGCTGAGCCGTGACTGACAGGAGCCAGAGCTACTCCCGCATGTCTCTCAGCTGCTTGATAATCAAAATCCCCTTGACCGGAGCTAGTATTAGTTGGCTTTATAACCTAAGGCTGCCTAACCTCTGAGATACTAGGAGAAAGAGACTCCATCCCAGTGCAGAAACATTCAGACATCCACAGGAAATGAGCAAATACGGACATGTGGCCCCCTTTCTTTTTTTTTTTTTTTTTTTGACAGGCAGAGTAGACAGTGAGAGAGAGAGACAGAGAGAAAGGTCTTCATTTTTCCATTGGTTCACCCCCCAATGGCCACTGTGGCCGGCGCACTGCGGCCGGTGCACCGCACTGATCTGAAGCCAGGAGCCAGGTACTTCTGGTCTCCCATGGGGTGCAGGGCCCAAGCACCTGGGCCATCCTCCACTGCACTCCCTGGCCACAGCAGAGAGCTGGCCTGGAAGAGGGGCAACCGGGACAGAATCCGGCGCCCAAACCGGGACTAGAACCCGGGGTGCCGGTGCCGGTAGGCGGAGGATTAGCCTAGTGAGCCGCGGCGCTGGCCGCCCTTTCTTCCTTGACTCACAATCTCTCTCATCAGGCTCAGTGTTGGGTGCAGCAGGTTAAGCCACCATTTGCAGGGCTGGCATCCTGCACCTGAGTGCTGATGGGAGTACTGGCTTCCCTGCCTCTGATCCAGCTTACTGCTGCTGCCGCTGCAAATGCAAGAGGATGGCCCCTGCCCCCCAGGTGGGAGACCAGGACAGAGTTCCTGGCTCCTGGCTTCAGCCTGGCCCAGACCTGGTTGTTAGCCTTTTGGGGAGTGAGAGAGCAGGTGGAAGAGCTCTTTCTCACTGTCTCTCTCTACCTCTCTGCCTTTAAATAGATAAAAAAATTTTTTTAAATTTCTCATCAATGCCACTGACTCTGGTAGGACCTCAAAGGGTGCTTGTGTTTTCTAATCTTATTTGACAACCACTTGTAGAAAACCTGCTATAAGACAGGTACTTATTGATGGCCAAAACACAGCCAATGCATTTTCTCAAGTGGCTATTACTCCTGAGTGGAAAAATGTGCTCTTGTCCAAACACAGTCATGAATTTCACCATAATTTGGTGAAGTGCTTTGAAGGGAAATGCAAGGTGCTATGAATGGGGATGCCAGGGGGAACTGGTCACCCTCCAGGATCGAGGGGAGTCGTCCATAACAAGGCGACATGCGGACAGGGGTCTAACAGTGCCGTGACAGAGCAACGTGAAGAGGCAGAGTCAAATGTTTTTGTTGTAAGAAAGCCCTGTGCATGAATCTCCAAGGGAGAAAACGCTGGGCAGGTTTCACAGACCTCCAAACAGTTCCAGTATGACTTAACATGGGGTAAAAAGTGAGCACGGTGCAGAGAGAGATGGCACGGGCAGCAGGAGAAGAGGGGGCAGAGAGGGGAGGGGGGAGAGGGGGGCAGAGGGGACAGAGGGACAGAGAGGAGAGGGGAGGCAGAGGGGCAGAGGGGGCAGAGGGAGGCAGAGGGGGCAGAGGGAGGAGAGGGGGGCAGAGGGAGGAAGAGGGGGCAGAGGGGGGAGAGGGGGGAGAGGGGGCAGTGTGGGGAAAGGGGGCAGAGGGGACAGAGGGGGCAGAGGGGGCAGAGGGGCAGAGGGGGGAGAGGGGCAGAGGGGGGAGAGGGGCAGAGGTGGGAGAGGGGCAGAGGGGGGAGAGGGGCAGAGGGGGGAGAGGGGGCAGAGGGGGGAGAGGGGCAGAGGAGGCAGAGGGAGGCAGAGGGGGGAGAGGGGGCAGAGGGAAGCAGAGGGGGCAGAGGGGGGAGAGGGGGAAGAGGAGGCAGAGGGAGGCAGAGGGGGGAGAGGGGGCAGAGGGAAGCAGAGGGGGCAGGGGGGGAGAGGGGGAAGAGGAGGCAGAGGGAGGCAGAGGGGGGAGAGGGGGCAGAGAGGACAGAGGGGGCAGAGGGGGGAGAGGGGGCAGAGGGGGGAGAGGGGCCAGAGGGGCAGAGGGGCAGAGGGGCCAGAGGGAGGCAGAGGGAGGCAGAGGGGGCAGAGGGGGCAGAGGGGACAGAGGGGACAGAGGGACAGAGGGGACAGAGGGAGGCAGAGGGAGGCAGAGGGGGCAGAGGGGGCAGAGTGGGGAGAGGGGCAGAGGGGGGAGAAGGGCAGAGGTGGCCTTCTAAAGGCATCAAGGAATCAACCAAGAGCTTTAAGCTGTGATGCAGCACAGGACGTGAGCCAGGCCCGTCGTGTCCCTGCCCCTCGTGTCAGGAATCTGTCTACCTGAGAACAGATGTCCTGATGGGCTGGATGTGTAACCCACTCATTCATTCTCTCATTTATAAGATCTTATAAGAGTCTTAGCTTATGAAAGTCTACCATTCATAAGGCAGGCATACTTTGGGGATACAAAGCAAGGAAAGCTGCATGTGGGTCTCAACTGCCTGGTATTTAGTCACTGGGGGAAGAGAGCGTCATGAATTAATGACATCGAAAGAAGTAGAACTGAAATGATGATACGAGCTGCAGCTGAAGGTATGTGGAGTCATGTGGTAATGCAGCAGGGGCTCTCTGTCTCGTTGGGGCAAAGGTTTGCCTGTGCAAGGGACAGGAATCCGGGTCAAAGGCAGACATGAGTGTTATCGAGGCAAAGACAGGAGAACGTCAAGTCCAGCTGGAGAGAACACCACGGCAGGGCTCTGCACTCAGAATGCAAGAACATGGAGGTGGCCAGCGCCGCGGCTCAATAGGCTAATCCTCCGCCTTGCGGCGCCGGTACACCGGGTTCTAGTCCCGGTCGGGGCGCCGGATTCTGTCCTGGTTGCCCCTCTTCCAGGCCAGCTCTCTGCTGTGGCCCAGGAGTGCAGTGGAGGATGGCCCAGGTCCTTGGGTCCTGCACCCCATGGGAGACCAGGATAAGTACCCGGCTCCTGCCTTCGGATCAGCATGGTGCGCCGGCCGCGGCAGCCATTGGAGGGTGAACCAATGGCAAAGGAAGACCTTTCTCTCTGTCTCTCTCTCTCTCTCTCTCTCTCACTGTCCACTCTGCCTGTCAAAAAAAAAAAAAAAAAAAGAAAAGAACATGGAGGGGGTAGGGACCCACCTGGTCCTGCGTCTGACGTCCGAGAGGTTCTCAGTGTCCAAACTTCTCCCCTCCACCTCCACAAAGGCCCCTCTTGGACAAGCCAGGGAACGTGCCCTAACAAGCACCCTGAGAGGGCCATCAGCAAATGCTATTCTAAGAAGGGACTGGCCTAGAAAACCCACACCACAGGACCGACACCCAGGTGGGACTGAGGCGGGCGGGTCATGTGCAGGGACAGTGCCCGGGCATGCTGCCCCATCCAGAACTCACGGCGGATTGACGTTCACAGATTTAGTTCAAAAGGTCGGCCGAGGATAGGAAGCATGATCTTAGGGGCTAGGGACAAAAGACACAGCCAGGAGGAGAGCCAGCAAGCTTGCAAAAAAAGTGGGGGGAGGGAGAGTCAGCAAGACGCCAGACTCGCCAGCCACACCACTGACGCAGGTAGCAAAGAACCCTTCTCCCTGGACCTTTTCATTCCGCATTTGCAGTTTTCGTACATCCCTGACTCTCCATATCCCCAGGGCATACAAATCACAGCAAACAAGCCGACTGGTGGAACCTGTCCTCCCTTAAGTACACACGTATTCTTATAAATGGAAAGAAAATGGTCTCATTGCATGCTATTGAGAAAAACAAATCTCTAAATGCATTGTCAGTTCTTTTAACCACTAATTCCTCTTTAAAGAGACAGCATATTGATTCTTTTCCTCAAAAGTTGCCAAACTTGTAAATTCACAACACAGCACACAATCCAAAAACGATCAGTTGTTGGGTGCTAATGCAAAATGTGCCACCTTCCACTTGTGTAATCTTCATGATGTACAGAGATATTTCAGGTGCATTTTCTCATTCAGTCTGTACCATTGTGTGAAGAAGGCATTCTTCACAGTGTCATCAAGGCTCTGAGAGGTCGGGAAATGTGAATAAGGTCCTGGCAGGCCGAAATCCATCCTCGGTGCCTTGACTACACGTCCTAACACCTCACGGTTCCGAGGATAAGTGTGTGCGCCACGAAGACTTGGGTCAACCTTCTCCTTTGGGGAGTTTTCTCTCGTGGATATGGCAAACTCTCTTAACTTTTCTTAACCCACATTTTCTTATTTGGAAAATGACAGTGCAACCATGGATCCCTGAGCGTAATATACAGATTACATGCATATACAGCATGCAGCATAGTCTCAGGAACATTCGATATACTCAAGAAATTGTCATCACGAGTATTACTACTGGTGTCACTGTTGTTGAATTAGAACACCACGGTATCAACCAGTCAGCTGTTTTGCACACTGAAGACTCTGGCCAGATCATCATCTGACTTTCTCGCTGTAGTTCCGACATCCCTGGATGACAATTCTGCCCATTATCTCCTGTAGGCCATGTTGTGCCTCAGTCTAGGATTTGACTAAAGTCAGTCATTGTCTAAGGACCTCCCAGAGCTGTCTGCAAGATCAGTCAGCAGCATCGTCCCCCACCCCTGGAGTCCGGAACAAAGATCAAGAACCGACCTTCTAGGGTAAGCAAACACACCGAAAGCAACACCCAGGTCGTCATTCCATCAGGCTTTCATTCATGAAAGAAGCCTGCTGTTTGCACATGTGACATAGTAACCACTCCTTCGATGCATTCAGGCTTTCCAGTCAATTCAGATCGCAGCAGAAGCTCCTCCCTTCTTCTTTAAAATGCTTCCTCTATAATAGGCACGGAACTCGGTCCTATTTATTGACCATCCTATTCCTGGTCCCCCTCCCCCAGAAAACACAAGAAGTGAGGACTATTATGTTTCTTTCACAGTTGAGAATGTCTAACTGGAGGAAGAAGTACCGATAGGAGCTACCCCAGTCATGTGCTAATGAGCAGAGGTAGAATTTACACCCAGATTTGTTGGACAGTTTATCATTTCCTTCACTGTACAGTTTTGGAAGGACACAGGCCAGCCATAAGGAAGCTTATACAATGTTGGTCAGCTGAAAACTACTTTCCTGTATGGCATCTCACTACAGGATCTAAATAGTGCGTGCATTTCCCCAGGATGAGCAATCTTCATCTAAGGAAGCTCCCAAGCACATCATGGATCCCTACTGGGTATCCCACCTAACCTGGAGTTCTGTGGAACCTCCCCAAGGGTGACAGGTTCAGCTCTCCCAGCTCCATCTAGCTGGAAGGGCAGTTGGCTGCCCTTTCAGAGTCTGAAAATCTCATCCGCTTCATAACCTAAGCACTAATTACATTTACTACATCTTTATAAAGGAGCAGTGAGAATGATTTTGGTAGCCTTTTAATAACAAGACCACAAAAGGATACTTTTTGTGTTTTGTTTTGTTTATTAGCTTGGCTCTTTTTTCCCCCCCTATGATAGCTGAAGAACAAGACAGTTCTTAAGCTCTCAGATGTCTTCACTATTGTAACAACGGCATGTAACAGAGGAGAAAATAAAAAGACAAAAAGCACAAAAGCAAAGCTCATGAAATCACCACAGTAAAACAACCAAGCGGTTCTAGAAATCTCCCGTGGCGACAGTGGGGCCTGACATGCCCTCGGCTCTCTTCAACATTCACAAAATGATGGGCTTTGCCACCCATGGAAGACCTGGAGTTGATGCAAGACACATGGCATGATGGCCTGCAGCCACCAGGGAGATCACTCCTTACTCCTTCCCTGGACTGCAGAGCCTGGAGAGGGGGCTCCGGTCCAAACCCAGAACCGTCTCCATAGTATCTGGCCTTGCTCTCCCAGACCCTCTCTCAAGATATGGATTTCTTTCACAGCTTGGGATCCACTCGCCACTCTCTTCTTTGCAGCAAATGTGCAAAAGGGATAGGGAAGGAGAACCAAGGAGAGCCACTCCTGACAACTGCTGCAGAGCCATGAATCCAGAGGACAGGAACATACAAGTGAGATTCCTCTGAGCTTGCACAGTGGCTAAAGGCTTCAACTCTGGCATTCGAGATGCTAGCTCCTTTGTTTTTGAGCTATATGAAATTAGGCAAATACTTAGACCTCACTTTTCTTCCCTATACAACGGGGATAATAACAGGAGGCACCTTACAGGATTATTACTAATCTTATCTCACTTTACAGGATCATGCCGGTGAGGTGCTCGGCACAACATCTAGCGTGTGGATAACATGCAAGACATTGCGTGTTTCTCCTTCTGTCTTGGACTCTGCACCTTCTCTCAGGTCTACAGCCTTCTCCCTCGATTTTTCTCCCTGTTGCTTTTATCCCCCTTCATCATCATCGGCCACTGAATGTTGGACTGGAGACCTGAGAAGTCAACAGCACCGTGGTTGCTCTGCCTTCAAGCTCAGGGTCACTGACCTGTCCTTGACAGGTATCGATATCATGAAGCCTGCAGCCCTGACATGGTCCATCCTCACCCAGTAACTCTATAGAACTCAAAGAAAACCCAAGGCGAGGAAGAAGCAGGAACAACGTTGAATGAAGGCTAAACACTGCCTGCCTGTTAATATCCCAAGTCCTTTGGCCACGTGAGACTGGTGGCTGGGGTGTCAAAGCCTGATATGCGGGACACCTGTGGGGCTGCTGCTGCATTTCCCACAGTGGAGAGTCACGGGTGAAGGGTTTCTTTCTAACGAACAGATTTTTTTACCTAGTGATGAAGCCACGAATTCAATGATGAGGAATTAATTCAGCAAATACATTCTGAGCCACAATGATGTCACGTGTAATCCGAGGTACTCTTTATAGGACTCTCGGGAGGACAGGAAGTTAGTTTAAAACATGAAGGGGAGTCATGATGGCCTGGGCGCCACACACAGTGGGTAAAGTTCCCCCGCTCTGATCCTAATGATTCTGACTCCCCTGGTCTGCAGCGGGTCAGGGACCTGCATTTTTCACAACACCTGCCGTACACTTGGGAAGGGTAACCCGGGGCCTACGCTTTGAGAGTTGCTCCAGGGGACAAAACAGAGATGGAATCCAGCTCCCTGGAGACCCGAGAGCCAACCCCTGCTCTCCCTTTACAAAGGCCACCAGGGAGCCGGGGCGCCGTGGTGGGTAGGAGAGCACCCAGCTCTGGGCCATTGAGAATAGAGCCCAGCTGGCTCCTAACTTGCACTGTGATCTTGCACAAGTCCCAGGATCTTCTGGGCCTTGCTGTCCTCCTCCAGAAAGCCAAAGACATGATCCCCAGGGCCTTCCTTAGCGAGAACAGGGGTGGATTTGATGGAGAGACTCCTGGGTGGCTGTGTGTGATTCTGCCGACAGCTCCCAGGGCTCTCACAATGACGTGAACTCTGACACACACCCTGTCACCCAGCACATGAAACCCGCCTACCGAGGTCACACCCCCAAGTTGTATCTGAGAATTCTGAAAGCACATTCCCCTGCCTAGCTGAAGTCACCACCATGAAGTCTCTTCCATCTAGGCTCCCACCCTTTGCCTTCCAAACTTCTCCTCGAACTTTTGAAAAGTGACTCTGGCTCTCTCCACCGCTTTCTCTTGCAATTTCCACATCGCCCATGAGAGTGCCCGATGTCCACACTCGGGAGTCACTCTTACTTGCTTTCTCTGACGTCCGCTCTGTTTCCACACCTCTGCCTGCTAATTCCTCCCCAGCTCTGCTTCTCTCTCCCTCACGCTCCAATTCAGGACCACCCTGGTCCAAATCTCCATTCCCCGTGCTCGGTCTCCTCGGCAGGATCCTAACTGCTGACTTAACTTCCTCTCCTGGCCCCGGGCTGATGCTCTGCCCAGCATGCCGTCACCTTTGAGAAACAGTTTCTGTACCGCGATTCATAAAAACCACACATTCCTCACCCCGGTGTTCAGAGCTCTGGACAGTCTGTCTTTTGGCCGTTTCTCCTGTGCCACTTTCCCATTTTCTGGGGATCTTTTCATCTTTCAAATTTCTCCCACCTTTGAGCATTAGCCTAGGAGGTTCTCTCTCACTGCCTCGGCCTGATTGGTCACTGGGAGCTCAGCTGAAATTTCACCTCTTCCCGAGGGCCTTCCTCGATCACCTCCTCACTCTGTTGTAATTATCTGAGGAACACCTCGTCCTTACTATGTTTCTATTGATTTGCACACACACACACACACACACACACACACTCATTGTTCTCTATTCTGATGTCCCCCTTACTTGAAATACCACCATGTGCTTTGTAAGCGGCCATTTGGACCCAAATCTCCCTTGTGCGAGAGTTTAATACGTGCAGCAGAAATTCAGTGCACTCACAGGTGACTATTTAGCATTTCTCTTGAAGTTCTTTATCATGAAGATATCATATTTTCAGCTCTCAGATACAAAGTGGTCTTCGGTATGGAGAATAGAAAATAGGGAAAAAATGAGGCCAGCGTGTCAAGGAAAGCATTTACTGAGGCTGACTAAGAACTCCAAAGGTCAATTACAAGTTCGTTAATTCAGCTGGCACCTTGGCCCTGGGTAATAGAAAAGGCGGGTCATTCTAAGGATTACTGCAGTGTTGAGAGTCCAGGACCCCACACACCTGGAGTGATGCCACTGACGTATTTGCCATCAACATTTTCTGCTCCCTGGAGGAATCTGATTCTGTCTGGGCAGGGAGGGCACGCTACACTGGGTCACGCTGGCTGGCACTGACCAAGAAGCTGGCCCACAGACACCTGCTGGAACTGGAGAGAAAGCTATCTAACAGCAGCCACCTTGAGTGCTGCTCTTCCCCCTCCACCCCTCTGGATACCAAAGACAATCAATTCCTTAGGCACTTTCTGGCCTTGCTTGCCATATGTCAAGTCCAATGAACAGCTCACTGACTAGACGTCCCTTCCTTTCTCTTCAACACGGAACCCTGTGCAGGAAGATGTCTGGAAACAACGATCTACACTAAAGTTACTCGATTTAGGCAGCGTACAGCTCCTCGAGTTAATTGCATTACACGTCTATAAGTAGGGAGCAATTTACTCTGAAGTGCTACTTAGCCATTATTCCTCTTGGCTTCTCCAGGAAGCACTTGGGCTAAATTTCTATTTAATGTATGCTGGCTTTGGAACATAAGTACAAATAGCGGGATGTGTATTAACATTTTAATTATGTGGCCATCCTCTCTCAGAAAATGAATCCAGGATGGACACGGACTTTAATTCCTTTTAACTATGAAAAACACTTTTCCTGCCATCTTGCGTGTTAATCAGTTTCTCAAAATGTGTGTCTACACCAGCGTGCAGACAGAAAGTGGAATCAATCCGATGAGTTACGCCATTTCTGTGGCTGCATTATCTCTAACGTTGTCACTACTTAATAAGTGCTAACAAGGACTGAGCACTTTCATTTAATTAAAGTCATACATCATTTTTAATAATTAGTCATAATTAAGGTGAATGATTAACTAGGAAAGATATGAAAAATACACATTCCCGATAAAACCTGAAGTTACATTTTAAAATGTCCAAAATAAACTCCTGGGGGCTGTGCATAGCTTTAAGTATGATATAATTTATGGAATGAAATAAATCTAGAGTGTTCAAATATTTAGTGGGACTGAGAATAATGGGTTGAGATAGAATTAGTTTAATTAGTTTACTGAAATGGAGTCTTCACAGTGGCTAAGTGTGATATATTGGCTTTTGTCACTTGAAATAAAAAAGAGGTAATTAGTCCTTACTCAAATACATTGTTTTCTCAGAATAGGTTGCATTTTATTTTAGGCTCTAATCCAGAACCAACCTCCAACTGACTTAGAAATGCTGCGAAGAAAGATCATCCTGCTGCCAATTCAAGAACCCAGTCACACGGAAGCAAGGATTCTCAAAGGGGCTGGGAGACATGGCCACGTCTGCAGACGCTGTGGGCTGCCACCAGCCGGGGGGACACGGACGGCATGAGGTAGGCAGAGGAGAGATGTTGCAAACCCATCAGAGTGCAGGACGGCCCAACACAGCGGAGTCCCCTGACCCTACATGTCAACATGGCCAAGAGTGAGAGACCTGCTGTACATGGCAAATCCAGCGTCCAGATCTCCAAGCCAGTCAGTCAAGACAAAATATGTCCCTTGTTCATAATTTGCAAATCCCTAATCTACACTGTGCTGTATTTTCATATCTCCTATTAAATATTATGGGAATTTAGATACACAATAAAAGCAACACCACAAATAATGCACAATAGGTAAAGAGAGAAGGATATGATGCCAAAAACAACATCCCTTGTTCACAACATGCAGTGTAATAGAACACTAGGAAGCTGTTGAAATCAAAACAGAAAATTTAAGTCTGATGGAACAGAATATTCTCTTATTCTCTTTTACAGGTCTTCTGTTTGCGAGTCAAACAAAAGTTACAAAACAAAGTGCATAATATGAACCCATGCTTGAAGTCTATATATTTTACAAATCTATAACTGAGAAAACAGCCCGGAATATCAGAAAAGAGGAGTTACATTCATGCCTTTATGAATATTTTAAATTATAAATACTTTTTTCTAATTGTCCATTTTCTTTCAAAACTTTTTCCACAACTCACATGCATTCCTTGCCTAGTAAACCAGTGCTACAAGCAGTGGAGGAAAAGAAGTGGAGAGACGGAGCAAAGAAAGCCAAGACCCACAGAAATTTCCACCTGCGTATGGGTTTCAGAGAAGCCATCTTGAACCCCTTGGTGGGAGCCCTGCACCAAGAGTTCCGTGTAAGCAGGGTGACACGAGTAGATCAGGCAACTGGAATGATCCGTGTCCTGCCCTCCATTGCAAAGCTGGAACACAGGGCTTGTCTGAAACATGACATCTCAAATGCACAGGTGAACTATGACCTAAATGTAAAATAGGCAGATACAGAAAATACCAAGGAAGCATTTCGAGCCAGAAATATCATTGGACATGCCTAACTGTCAGTTTGCCCTGGGAGAGCGGAAAACCCCCAACTCCACAATCAAAATGCCATTCTTCCTCTCGCTTCTCCCCTTCACGCTTCCGTGAGGACACGGAGACAGGTTATGATGCTCGAAAAATTACCAACATCTTCAAGAAGAAGACTGACAAGATGTAGGAGACCTCTGTGCCCATTAAATCTGAATTTCTTGTTGGGAGTTTTAAATTTAATTATTACATTTCTTTTCTGCCCCTAGAGACAGAAATTACAATTGTGACTACGCAGTAAAGGAACACTGAGACGAAAACCCAACAATCAATGAGACTGCTGGGTGTCCACCCCAGTGAGGATAAAACATGTGGATGCCAGGTGGTTGTGAGGTAGAGCCACTGTATTTGAGCATAAAACAGCTCGGGGTTTGTAAACAGTGTTCATTCTCATTTACTTTTTAAACACATGCCTCTATCAATAGGGGAACTGGCTAAACCAGTTATAGTACACTCAAATATGATCACTGGGCAGGAGCTATTAAGAGGAAGGTTGATAATTTCTATGTGGTGACATTGAAAGTTTGCACACTATTTTATTTTTTTGACAGGCAGAGTGGACAGTGAGAGAGAGAGAGAGAGAGAGAGAAAGGTCTTCCTTTGCCATTGGTTCACCCTCCAATGGCTGCCGCGGCCGGCGCACCATGCTGATCTGATGGCAGGAGCCAGGTGCTTCTCCTGGTCTCCTATGGGGTGCAGGGCCCAAGGACTTGGGCCATCCTCCACTGCACTCCCTGGCCACAGCAGAGAGCTGGCCTGGAAGAGGGGCAATCGGGACAGAATCTGGCGCCCTGACCGGGACTAGAACCCGGTGTGCCAGCGCCGCAAGGCGGAGGATTAGCCTAGTGAGCCGCGACGCTGGCTGAAAGTTTGCACACTATTTTTAAGAGATGACAGAAGGCATAAATTATTACATGAAGGGTACGTACATGTTCCAACACACACATTTTGAATGTGCACAGAAAATGTCTAGAAAGGTGTGTAGTAGCAATTATTAAATGGTCGGAGGAAGGAGGGAGGGAATGAGAAGACTTTTATTTTCCATGTATACCATTGTATGTGGTGAATATTCTGTTAAACTTGGAGCGTGTGTTAGTTTATAAGCATGCTGGGACACAGTTCAGGTGGACGAAAAAGTATACAGGAAAACCTATATTCAAATAAACACCACCCAATGCAACGGATTCACATTAGTGCGGCTAAATCCCCTGCCTGGAACCTGAAGTGTGGCCCTCTCTGTTATCTCTATAGCAACCTCTCTACAGAATTTTCAGTTTTCTTTTATGTGCATATGTGTTGGCCACATATGTATGCATGCATTCCTCAAAAGCATACAGTACTAGAATTATTGCGTGTTTTAAAATTTTGAGTAAGTTATCTTTTCTGTTTTGCATTTTTCACATAAGGTCCTATTGACAAAAGCCATTCTTTTCACTAAATATGGCTCGAATTCATTCAATCCAACTGTTGTGTAGTATTCCACTGCACATACGTGTTCTAGTCTCTTCTAGTCTCCAGTTAGACTCTTAATGGTTTATATTTTTTGCCTGCCAAGGAATTGCTATCATGATTTTAAAACAACCTAAAAATAAGATATATTTTGGTTAGGAAGAGGCAAGACACAGTTACCATTGAAGCGCTCTAGCTGAATGGAGCAATAGGAAGGCTACACTTCGTTCTCAGTTCTTCTCTTCCAGTCACTCCCGTGAACGGTAAGAAGAGAGCTGCTAATGCCTCTGTTACTGACAACAGTCCTATCACTGGCTACCAATCATTTATTATGTATTTATTGAATGTTTATGATGAGCCAGGAACACACTCAGGGCTGCACTTTCACGCAGCAACTTCTGCTAACATTTCCATTTCATAGATGGAGCAACAGGGCTCAGAGAGTGAACACTTAGCTCAGCTTCCCAGAGTCCAACGTCTACCTGACCCTTTATTGTGTCTCCGTATGGGGCAAGGCTCACCTGCCAAAGTCCTCAGGTACTGTCACCTAACAATACACTATCCGCTGCTCAGGGAGGTTCTGTACCGTCCAGCAGGAGGAATGGGTGAGAACAAGCAGCATGCTCTAAACAACAGTCAGCACTGGCCATGGAGAAAATTAACGTGCTCACCAGGGAATGGCAGATGTGGTAAGAGAACACCTGATAAATCAATGCTGTCTCAGAGTGGTCAAACTTGAACTTCTACAAAGCACTTCTCATGAAAAGCAAAGACACACAGTGGGTCTGATGTGTCTCCTGCCACCACGTAGCAGGTTAAACGCGTCCCTTGGTGGCAGTGACATGTCCAGCTAGATAAGGCTTGGGCAAAGGCAGACATCCTGCAAGGAATCTGGACCCGGCCACCTGTGCCACGCCTTGCCCTTCGGAGGCCACTCCGGGAAATTGGATTCATCAAGGTCCAGCTGCAAAACACACCTTCCCATTCCTTAGCCTCTGAAAGTCAAAGCCGGAAGGCTCATCATCACCTCTACGTTTCCCTTATTCACCCGGCATCACCACCCCCAGGAAACCAAGCTTCCAAACCAGGAGACGTTCAGAACACACTGAGCACAGTGGGTACAGTGACTTCCCACTCCCCGGACACGGCACTCACGCCCCACCTCTTGCTTCACAAGGGACTTCTGGGTCTCACTTACCTAATTCTTCATTATTTTTTTCTTTGCTGCTATCTCATTTTCTACCATTATCTTCTGGCCACCCCAGCCTCTTTCCATTCCTTCAGACAAGTCAAGCTTGGTCCAGCTTTCTAGACTTTGCACCCTCTGTTCCTCTGCCTAGGATGCTGTTCCCCCACATCTCCACCTGCTGGCATTCCTGTCTCCACTGTAGTGTCACCTCCTCAGACCCTCTAGGGATCCCCAAACCACGGAGCATCGACTCCTGAGTTGCAACTTCATCAGCTAGGGTGTCTCCTTTCCCTGTTCCTGTTATTCTCACATATCCTCTTCTTTGGCTGTTCTCATCTATCTCTCCCTGCCAATTTTTGCTCTGAGAAATCAGGGATCTAGAGTTCTTATCCAGCCCCGTCTCCTTGGTGCCTGTAAGAGTTCTTGCATCCCAGAGAAGCTCTAAATAAATACATGTAAAATAAATGAATAAAAACAAGAGTAAATTTAAGAATTGTTTTTCAGCGCTTTAAGTGCTATACAGTTCTGCTGATGAAGATCACTGTCACAGATAATCCTAAGTTATTTTCCCCACACTGTACTACAGATTTTGGAGCAAATGAAAACTTCCTATCCTTACTGCAGCACTTCTCCCCAAATGACAGGTTTGCAGATTTGAACAGTTCCTGTTGAGAAATTCTCCCTAAGTTAATTCAGCAAAGTTGTAGGATACAAAACCAGCATGCAAACAGTAGCAGCATTTTTACACACCATCAACAATCTCACCGAGAAAGAGTGCAGAAAAACAATCCCATTCAGAATAGCCACAAAAAAAAAAAAAAAACAACAACAAAAAAAAAACAAAACAAACAAACAAAAAGGAGTAACTATCTTGGGTTGAACTTAATCAAGAATGTGTGAACTCCCTACTAGGAAAATCACAAAATGCTAATGAAAGAAACTGCAGCAGACACATATCAAAGATGAGAAGATCTCCCATGCTCGAGGACTGGGGGAGAGAGCAGGATCAAAGTGCGCACCCTTCCCTGAGCGATTCACAGAGTCCATGCAGTCCTCCTCAAAGTATCAATGCCATTCCACGCAGAATGAGAGGAACAATCCTAGGAACCAGGAGCAGAGTAGAGCAACATTGGGTTTCGCTTTTTTAGTTGAGGGGTTTATTATACAGGATTTTATTTCAACTGATATAGAAGATAATTGCCTGAACACCAGGTTTCCTTCAAGTGAGATGCCACGGGGACAATAGTGGAATTCAGCGTTCCTGAGCAACACTTTTATCTCCCACCACTTCCACAGACTCTTCAGCAAGACCTCCAGGCATCACCCTTTTCCTAAGCAGTGCCATAGTTTCATGGGATGCAAAGGGATACTACCAGAGGCTGGGCGGGTCACCTGCTACCCAACAACTTGTGCCAGGCCTCTCCCAGGGAGCTCAGAGTCTGCAAGGAAGGTCCGTGTCCCTAGAGGAATGACTGTTACCTCCAGTGGTTCTCCCATTCTCTACCACAACGCACACCAGCCACGAGGAACTCCGCCTCTGCCGACACTGTTTTAACTTTCCTGCTATTTAAGAATCTCAAACCTGGATTAATTATACTTGTACTTCATAAAGAAACTCTTTTTACTGCATGAACCAAGAAAACAAAATGCACTGATGATCTTTAAATGACCCAGAAACCAAGATAATTATAGTTGTAATTAATTACATAACATGACATCCCCCGGTAGCAGGCTGGAGGTCTAACCCAGAAAACTCGGAGGTCGGGAAATTTGAATTTAGAGACTTATCGCAGACCCAGACCTGCAGTGAGCACTCACTGGTTCCTAATCTTTCTTGCAGCATGTCTGACCTCAGGCAAAAATCACTTAACCTGTTCTTATCTCCCTTGCGCATCTGTACAGTGGGGGATGGAAGTCTTGGATCAGCTCCATGGGGGTGCTGTGTTGAGCCTTATATTAATGATTTGAAATAGCATGGTTGCAGACAGAACACATTCAAGGAATTTTAATAAAGCTGGGTTGCTGCTATAATGGCATGAAGAGCCAGGCAGTGCTACTATGATTCCCTACTTATCAGTTTTGCCTAAAAGAGCTCTCACTGTACCACATCAGCAGATATGTTGATGTATCACATACACAAACATACCCACAAAATGCAATGCTTCCTTGCCCATCAAATAACTGTACTACCTCACCTTGTTTTATAAAAGTTGTCTTAGAAATAGTGCACTGTTTTTGCAACAATGAAAATGAAAGCAAACTTCACATCCAAACCTCTGGATCTCATTTGTGGGGCTCACGGGATGGGTGGATTATCAGCTAATGGCTCCAACTCTTGGCTCCACCCTACAGAATGCCTTATTCTTCACTTTGTACTTAAGACACAGGCAGAAGGTTCTCTCTTTGCAAAGTATCTTGTACACAAAAATATTTGTCCAAAGTAGCACCAAACAATAATAAAAATGTTGCTAATGTTGTAACTGTAAGGTGCGTTCAAAACAATTTATCAATGTACAAGGAGAGATCATTCATTTTATTTGTCACTATGTGCTGATAGACAAGGTACTCTAAGGATAAACTTTACCAGACAAGCAAGGAACACAAAATTTTAACACAACAAATGATTTTCAGTTACTAGGTGCTTTTATGTCTTTTGCAAGGAATTGAGGGGTCTAAACACATTTGTAGAGTGTGTGCAAGAGTGAATACACCCGGGGCTGGCACTGTGGCACAGTAAGTTAAGCCTCTGCCTGTGGTGCCAGAATCCCATACAGGCACTGGTCTGAGACTTGATGCTCCACTTCCAATCCAGCTCCCTGCTAATGGCCTGGGGAAACAGCAGAAGACAGCCTCTGCACCTACGTGGGAAACCTGGAAGAAGCTCCTGGCTCTTGGCTTTGGACTGGCTCACTTCTGCCCGTTGTGGCCATTTGGGGAGTGAACCAGTGGATGGAAGACCTTTCTCTCTACCTCTCACATAAATAAATAAATCTTTCAAAAAATAAAGACATACAATATAATAAAAATAATTAAAAAAAAGAATGAACACACCCAACACATGGGACTCTCTCTTACATGAGAGTGCAATGTAGACTCGCTCCTAAGGAATAGGCATTCAAAGCTATGCTCTCTCCTTGTTCTCTTACCCCAAAGAGCAGTTATTGCACATCCAATTTTAATTTACCTTCAATACACATGGCTCTATTTATCAGCACAAAAGCACGCTAGGCTTACTATACCTTAGGATGATAAGATGGGGCAGTGGAAGCTACAAAATGAAAGCAGTGCTGAATTTGGATAGACACTTTGCCATTTAGTGGTTAGCAATCGGACAACAGAGGAATTCTACTTCTTTGAGCTCGAGGCTATCTCAGAGTAGGGATAATGATGATAATCTCTCAAGGTTATTGAAGAGATGAAATGGGGTAACATGTGCAAAGTGGCTAGCAGACCCCTGGAACGCTGTAGGAGCCAAGACTGTTCCTGCTCTCCCTGCAGCACCCACACGTGCATGTCTGGTTGAACTAAGCCAAGGGGACATAGCTTGATAATCTCTGCTCATCTTCTACCAAGGCAGATGTTGGGTATGCGCTCACTTAAATGATCTCAGACCACATTTAGGGTTGTGAGAGCTATGGTCCTCAAATGTCACGGCTGACAGAAGATGGAGGCCATTCCTTCTACAGGAACAAGAGGCTTGCAGCCACGGACTCCTCCAGAACACCCAGTGTTTGCAATCAGCAAAGACAGAACCTCTGGATCTAACCATGCAGATCACCAGGATGAGCTGGTACTATGACCGCAAGCCACTGCAGGTTTCTGGGAGCTCAGCAAAAAGACAGCAATGGGATGGAGACAAGAAGACGATGATTAGGCATTTCTAGAAGATTCCCATAGTCCGTGGCGTTAGTTCTAATGCTGTTGCTTTAGTTCGGACGTGTCAACCTCCCCATCCTGGAGAGCAGTGTGGTCTCCAGCCAGGTTAACATGATAGCAATGATGTGGAGGTAGTGTCAGGGTTGGCAATAGCCAGAGGTGCACCTTGAGTGAGGAGCAATTATACACACCCTGGCGGAAGGACCGAGTCTGCTGGATGCAGTCACGCCATATCTTGGAACCCAAGCTCTAATGAATTATTCAACTCAGCAGAATAATCAGAGTAACTAGGAATAAGCAATAGATCCATGGGAGGAGGAGGCTGACTGGAATACAGACAGGAATATTTATCTAATGGTTATCCATATAGTGCCAAATGTCTTATGAAGGTCACGTCTTCATTTCTCTTCTGCTGTGAAAACACTGAGGTTCAGAGAAACATGAGATAGCTGATTCCATAGGATGTCACATGTTTAACCCCAGACCCAAACCCAGACAGCTCTGCCTGTCTGCCCAGCTCTACAAGCCTGCAATGTCTGCGAACCCCAATGCTTGCCATAAGATGCCAATCAGTGGCCCTTGGCTCTGCTGTGTCAGAGCGGCAGAAAGTCTCCTGTCCTGAGTGTGTGGCTGCCTCTCCATGTGTGTCTCAGAAAGACACTTTATCTTTCCAGTTTTATGGCTCATATCTGTGACTAAAATATCATTTATGACAATTCCCATCTGCTAAGCTTCAAAAGTGATATAGTTTCATTGCTGAGGGCTGCTACGGGGGACCTTAGTTATAAGCCCAGATTTGAGTAGAATCAGAATGCACCTAAAACATCTCCCAGGAAGCCGAGCATCTGTAAAATACATCCACGCCCTGGAGAGCTGCTTTGTGACTGTGCCCAGGCTCCCAAGCATGGGGCCTCGCCGCCTCCTGCAGGTCACAGCGAAGAGCTAGGCTCCTGCCGCCGACGCAGGTCGGACCCCTTTTCTTATTCTGAGCAAGAAGAGAGAAGGCCTGGTTGCTCCATCATCTCTGACAGTTATAGACTGACTGTGGACCTTATTAAAGATTAAGGCTTGCCTGGGCACTCGCTTTTGGCCATCTCCTGTTCACAGTCCAGCATTTATTACAAAGGGGCCAGGGATTCGTATGATCCACTCTTCTGGGAGAGAACACACATTGCTCGGTGGTCTCAGGTAACCCAGAGAGAGAGCAGGATCTCTTTGCCCAGCCAGGGTCCTCCTGCTTTCATTAAAATGCACAAGGTTGGGTGTTTTGTTGTTTGCTTTGCTTTGTTTCTCTTTGTTATTTCAAATGCAACACGAGTTCCCTGTAGAAATTTTAAAAATACAGAAAAGCACAAATAAAAAGTAACCCAGAAGCAGAATACCCTGCAGTTTGGAGTGAACCAATCAACCAATTGGCTCTTCCCCCTCCCTTCCTTTCTCTTCCCCTGTCTTCCTCCAAACCCTTCTCTCCCTCTCTTTCTCTTCACCTCTCCTCTCCCTTCCTTTATTCTTTTCTCTCCCCACAAGGTCACTTTCATGTTGATGCAAAGTTCTTTGTAAACCCTAAACAATCATAATAACTCTGACTTGTTACTGAAGAATGGAGGGAGAACAGCTGGCAAGGAGTGGGCATTTGGCCTCTCTGTTGAGACACTTACATTCCATTTGGAATACCGGGTTGGAGTCCTGGCTCATTCCTGATTCCAGCTTCCTGCTAAGGCAGACCCTAGGAGCCAATGGGGACAGCTCAGGAACTCGGGTCCCCGCCACCCATGCGGGAGACCTGGACTAAGTTCTGGGCTCCCGGCAGCAGCCTGGTCTAACCCTAGTCATTGCAGGCATTCAGGGAGTGAACCAGCATACAAGAGCACTCTCTTTCTTCCTGCTTCCCTCTCAAGTGAATTAATGAATGAATAAATACAATTCTCATGCACATCAGGGTTATTTTTTTTTTTTTTTTTGACAGGCAGAGTGGACAGTGAGAGACAGAGACAGAGAGAAAGGTCTTCCTTTTCCATTGGTTTACCCCACAATGGCCGCTGCGGCCAGCGCGCTGATCTGAAGCCAGGAGCCAGGTGCTTCTCTTGGTCTCCCATGCGGGTGCAGGGCCCAAGCGGTTGGGCCATCCTCCACTGCCTTCCCGGGCCACAGCAGAGAGCTGGACTGGAAGAGGAGCGACCAGGACAGAATCTGGCGCCCCGACCAGGACTAGAACCCGGTGTGCCAGCACCACAGGCGTAGGATTAGCCTATTGAGCTTCAGCGCTGTCCAGGGTTATTTTTAATAGAAAGAAGCAGCACACAGACTTGCAGGCTGCTCCAGTGCCCTAGCAGACATTACTAACGAACAATGAAATTCCCGCTTCCTGACTCAGACCTGGTCTAACTCCAAACCAGGTGCCCAAGCCACTACTAATCAATCCAGGTAAGCAGAGATGTGGACTGTTTCTGCTCTCAGGAGATTTCCACTCTAACTTGGGAAGCTGCACAAATAAGGAGGCAGAAGGGGAACGCCAAGCCAAATGGTAACACAAAAGCACACATCAGAGGCCCAACCCAGACTCGGCAGCCGTGTGGTTTTCCCGAGGAGCATACACACGGCCTCCCTTTGAGTCTGCTGGTACTGTATGGTCCCAGGGTCACGGGACTTGGAGCGTGAAGTGGTAACATCCTCACATGAATGCCAGTTCCAGGGTTTGTTCTTTTTTTTAAGATTTTTTTTTTTTTTTTTTTTTTAATGAAAGACCGAGTTACAGAGAGAGGTAGGGCCAGACAGCCAGACACAGAGAGGTCTTCGATCCGCTGGTTCACTCCCCAAATGGCTGCAATGTTCTCGGCTGGGCCAGGCCAAAGCCAGGAGCCTCTTCTGGATCTCCCACGTGGGTACAGGGGCCCAAGCACGTGGGTCATGCTCCACTGCTTTCCCCGGCCCATTAGCAGAAAGCTGAATTGGAAGTGGAGCAGCCAAGTCTCGAACCAGTGCCCACATGGGACGTTGGTGCTGCAGGCTAGGCCTTTAACCCGCTGCGCCACAGCGCCAGCCCCCAGGTTTCTTTCTTTAAGCCCTCCAGGAAATGCCCATGTAGTCAGAAGTGAGGCCAAGGAAAGATGGAGCTCTGAAGAGCAGGTGCTCAGAGCATTCCAAAAATAGCAAGTCTACAGCGATGGTGAGAAAATGATGTGACCTGAGCTGCATGAGGCATGAGTAGGAGGAGCTACGTTTTGAATTACATCTTTAAAAAGCAAGTGATGAGACACCAACTTTCTGACCCAGGAGGGCACTGCTAGGAAATCAGAGTGCCTGAAAGCTCTTAGGTCAAAATCTATTTTATGTGTTTTTTGAGCAACATCTACACAGACAACTCAGTGTGCGTGGACCTGAGTTTTTCTCAGAAGTATATGCACATCATTAGATTTAGTTCTCACAATAGTTTTTTTATTTAACCTAGGAACCTTTTACTTCCGGTATTCAAACTTCATGCATTTTGTATACACAAATTTAGGAAACAGTGATTCTTCCCACCCTACCTCCCTCCTTCCTGCCCGCAGTCCCACCCTCCTTTTGCCTCCCTCTCCTAGTCCCATTCTTATAAAATTAGTACTGATAGGAGAAAACAATGGAAGAGTTCTTTGATGACATTGATTAAGTATGGTACATGGAAGACCAGTGACACAAATGGCACATTTTTCAGTAAAATAAAGCAAGGTAAAACTAAAACAGAGTGCATGGACTCATGTGGCTTGTGTGTTGGTGAAAATAGATCTATACATAATACACATACCATATCTGTATATATGCGTGCAAAAATACAACTCTACATACATGTGCTTATCGTGTGTATATATGCATGAAAACATCCATCTGTACACACATACACATATGTGTAAAATGGTGATGTCCTCTCTCCTCTCACAATGGCCAACATAAGTTAAAACCTTAAAATTTTAAAAAGAGATTATTAGAATTAAAGATAGCACACAGGTTATGCAATAATTTTAGAACAGAATAGGAGAATGAAAACAGTGGATTCAATAAAATTTGAATTAAAAAAACATTTCTTGACATGGGCTTTATCTTCCCCTGTCCTTTGGTAATATTGATGCCATTTGAATTATTAACTGTAGGCATTCATCACTTTAATTTAAACCAAAAAATTACTGGCTGCTCTGGGTGGTGGGAATGTGGTGTGTTTGTTTCTTGATCCTTGTCATAAGTGAATGTGACGACCCCACGTGACGAATTACAAGACTCCACTGATGGAGTGAGATCCGTGTGGGAGAAAGGAAGAGGCACAGGCACGGAAAGTTCTGGACTGTTTTGCAAGCACTGGCCAGGCTCCTGGAAACCTGCACACACCTGAAGGTTTTTGGAGCAACAGAGAGCAAAATACAGGCAAGTCAAAAACACAGAGACATCTGTCCCAGTAAAACACCTCTCCTGCTGGTGCAGAAATTCCCTGTTTGGGGTTTTGCTTCTGGGGTCACCACACATTAGTATTCCACTCACACTGCTGCAGTCACCATGTCTCTCCATTTCTTTCTGACCTCAAGCATTTTATGCATAAATGTCAGTGTTCTTTGCAATTAATCATGCCTACCACAGACTAATTGTGGACAACAGTACTGCAATTAGCCAAAATGCGCTTCAAATATGTATGACTATTCAGAAAGCACTCACATTCCAAAACCTCCGGTACCTAAAAAGGAAAATTGGCCACTCTTTCACAGTCCCTTTCAAATTCAATGTGAACTCGCAAGAGAATCAGATCATAGCTCATGGCACCCATGCTTAGGGGCTGCTAATGAGAAAATGGTATCCTGAAATGCATGCTATGACTCTGCAGAGTGGCACAGCTTAAGACCTCAAGCAGGCTCTTTAGAGAAGTTTGGGGAGCGGTGGAAGAAGGAGGGAGGGAGAGTGGGATGGGAGGGGGAGGGTGGAAATGAAGAGGGAGAGGGAGACATGGTGGGGAGAGGGAGGGGGAGGGAGAGGGAGAGAGAGAGAGAAACAGAGCTAATAAGAGCAAAGATGCCTTTCATGGAAAGGTACAATGCTTCCCAGCACACAGACTGGGAAGACCTGGAATCAGGTGCATGGAGCCACCTAGGACACAATCCACCTGGAAATACCCAAATCTGGCTTTAGGACCATGACCACAGCTGCACTCAGTGAGTTACTCCTCACTAACAGATCACCCAAGACAGCATGTTTGCTTGTTAGGGTTTTGTCTTACCGTATCAAAAGATGCTAACTTACAGAAACAGTTCTCAATCAAGGCCAATTCAGCCTTCCCCCCCTCCTCTGGGGACATCTGATATCTGGGCTGTCAGAAATGGGGGAGGGGATGCTACTGTGGGTACAGGCTGGGATGCTGCTATACCTACTATGCACAGGGTGGTCCTCCACAACGAAGAATTACTGACAACAGTCAGTCGCGCTCAGGTTGAAGATGCCAAGATTGCTGAGGTCGAGACAGTGTGACTTAGAGTAGGTAAAAGTGCAAATTCTAGGCCGGCGCCGTGGCTCACTAGGCTAATCCTCCGCCTAGCGGCGCCGGCACACCGGGTTCTAGTCCTGGTCGGGGCGCCGGATTCTGTCCCGGTTGCCCCTCTTCCAGGCCAGCTCTCTGCTGTGGCCAGGGAGTGCAGTGGAGGATGGCCCAGGTCCTTGGGCCCTGCACCCCATGGGAGACCAGGAGAAGCACCTGGCTCCTGCCATCAGATCAGCGCAGTGCGCCGGCCGCGGTGGCCATTGGAGGGTGAACCAATGGCAAAGGAAGATCTCTCTGTCTCTCTCTCTCACTGTCTACTCTGCATGTCAAAAAAAAAAAAAGTGCAAATTCTAGGGTGAGGAAGACCAAGAACAGTGTGCAGCTGTGACAGAGAACACATTCAAGCTTCTTCAAGGTTCGGAGCCTTGATGCCTCCGGAAATTTGGAAACAGCTTGTCCTCTTCTGCAAGGAGGCTGCAAGCATTTGAAGAAGTAGAAATGAAAGCACCTGTCACACAATGAACGGGAGCTATTATGATAATTGCAATTATTATTATTATTGACTTATTTTTCAATCACATTACAAAACAGAAACAGAACAAACTTGTTGGAGAGTTGTGCTATTGCTAATCAAGCACCATGGCAAATATCCCCTCCATCCTCCCAGGAATAAACTAGTCTCACTTCAAACAATTGTTGCAGTTAGAATCCAATTGACTCCAGACAAAAGTACTGAGATAATCAGCATATTAAAGCCAACACTATAACCATATGTTAATTATGTAAATGATTCATTTTAATCAGCTAGAACCATGTAAAGAGTAACTAGGAATGCAAATGCAGGGAGTTATTAAAAACCTCATTATTATTCATCTTGGTTCCATGCGTGAACGTATCCATCCAAACAGATGAATTAATAGTGAGACGAGAGATGAAAGTGCTTGGGGGAGAATCTGCGGGACACCATCTGTCCGCTTTGCTTCTTGCTTGGGCCTCTACTTTGCAGGAAAGCTGGAGGCGGCGAGCAAGAGGGCTTTGGACTCTTCGGGAAGGCCTGGTCAGCCTCTCCAAGCAGCTGCAGCCTGGCGGGTTCTGTCTACTGGTGGTGAGAGGGACTGCATGGAGCAATCCAGCAGAACACAGATTTGGGCGGACAGCGTCCCCAACTCAAACTTGAGTTGGGAAAAGCCCTTCTCTCTTTGTTCCACCTTCACTATGACTTCACCACCATTATGCTGCTTTCTTCACCTTAAGGGGATATGAGTATGCTATTGTGAGTACTGATAAAACACCATCACACTACCATGCGTATGTTACTATCACTGTTAGGAGATTTCTGTGTGTGCGCTTCCTGGGGAACCCTCTCGTTTGATCTTTGCTGGGAAGTTGAGTCTTGGGTAAAATAAATTGCCAGTCATGGTGACACTTGTGTCTGTTGGAAGACGGTAGCCCATCAAGGCTGTTGTCCTGAGCGCTTAAGAGCCTCATGACTTGCTCTCCAAGTCTCTGCTGACCACAGCGTATTGGCTTATTAGCGCTTTCTAGTGTAAATGTATTTCTAGGGGTTGGAGTCATGGCATAGCCAGCAAGTGGTGTGATGCGGTTTCCACCCACACACTGAGATGCCTGTGATGTCAGCATCCCATATGGGCTGCCAGTTCACGTCCCGGCTGCTGCACTTCCAATCCAGCTTCCTGCTAACATGGCTAGGAAAATCAGCAGATGGCCCAAGTGTTTGGGCTCTTGCCACCCATGTGGGAGGCCCAGATAAAGATCCTTGTTTCTGGCTTTGGCTTGGCCAAGCCCTGGCTGTTGTGGCCAACAGGAGAGTGAACCAGTAAATGGAAGTGCTCTCTCTCTCTCTCTCTCTCTGTCTCTCCCTCTCTCAGTAACTCAGACTTTCAAATAAACAAATAAATCTTGGAAAGGAAAGGGGAGGGATGTGAAGAGAAGAGATGTATTTCTGAAATTTAGAGGAGAGGAGGAGAGCACCTCTGGACTACCTCTAATTTGCATTTTGAGTGGACTCTGTGCGTATTACTAACTAAAGCACCTTATTTTCCCCCAAATTTCATAATGTAGTTGATTACCCTCATTTGATAAAGATGAGAAAATTCAGCCTTCAAAGTCATAAGGCAAATTAGAGGTAGCAGGGGGACTGGGACTTAGTCTGGATCCAAAGCTCACAACATGTGTTTGAATCCTGATGAACAAGCTAGGAAAATGTCTCAGTGTGTGGGTGGAAACCGCAGTTCAGAGAGGTTGATGGCCCATGTCATGTCAACTTGGTGTTCTGAATCTGAGCCCAGGTCTCTCTGGCCCTGCCTGTGTTCCCGTCTGCTCTGGGGGTAAGGCCCTCGGTGACCCCAACACCATCCTCACATTCTGTGCTAGGTAGCTGGTGCTGTCCAATGCACAGGTTCTGCCTCTGAGCTGCACAAGTGTTCATCATCCCCCATGAAGGTACGGAACATTTAAAGTATGTCAAATGTGACTAGGATACTGATTTTTTTTAAAAAATGTTATTTTTTTTTAACAGGCAGAGTGGATAGTGAGAGAGAGAGACAGGGAGAAAGGTCTTCCCTTTGCCGTTGGTTCACCCTCCAAAGGCCGCCACGGCTGGCGCGCTGCGGCCAGCACACCACTCCGATCCAAAGCCAGGAGCCAGGTGCTTCTCCTGGTCTCCCATGGGGTGCGGGGCCCAAGCACTTGGGCCATCCTCCACTGCATTCCCTGACCACAGCAGAGAGCTGGCCTGGAAGAGGGGCAACTGGGACAGAATCCGGTGCCCCGACCAGGACTAGAACCCGGTGTGCCAGCGCCGCTAGGTGGAGGATTAGCCTATTGAGCCATGGCGCCAGCCAAAAAATGTTAAAATTTAACTTCAATTAGTGTAAATTTAAACAGCTAGAAATGGCTAGTGGCTGCCAAACTGAATAGCGTAGGTCTAGATTTTTATAGATTCTGTTTCCTTAGATGAGGACCAGGGGCAAGCATGCAGCCTACTAGTTGGGACACCAGTTAGGACACCTGCATCCCACACCAGAGGGCCTGGATTCCATGTCCAGCTCTGGTTCCTGACTCCAGGTTCATGCTAGTGCAGACCCTGAGAGGCAGCAGTGGAGGCAGATGGGATTGGGTTCCTGCCACCCACATGGGAGGCATGGATGGAGCTCCCGACCCCTGGCTTCAGCCTGGCCTGGTCCCAGCTGGTGCAGGCATTTGGGGGAGTGAAGTAGTAAAAGGGAGCTCTGTCTCTTGCCTCCCAGACACAAGTAAATATCCAAAGATGAGGACCAGGTGGGCAGCTCCACTAAGTGGGCTGATGGGCCACTGAAAAGTCAATACTGTCTGAGACAGGGTGCTCCCGGCACTTCCTCCTCAGCTCCAAGTCCTTTGCACTGGAAAAGAGGACAAACCTAGGATCCTTTTTTTTATTTATTTATTTTGGGGGGTGGGGGGGGACAGGCAGAGTTAGACAGTGAGAGAGAGAAAGAAAGAAAGGTCTTCCTTCTGTTGGTTCACCCCCGCAAATGGCCGATCCGAAGCCAGGAGCCAGGTGCTCCTCCTGGTCTCCCATGCAGGTGCAGGGCCCAAGCACTTGGGCCATCCTCCACTGCCCTCCCGGGCCATAGCAGAGAGCTGGCCTGGAAGAGGGGCAACCGGCATAGAACAGGCGCCCCAACCGGGACTAGAACCTGGAGTGCCGGCACTGAGGGCGGGGAATTAGCCTAGTGAGCTGTGGCGCCGGCCCAGTATCCTTTCTTATCACATAAAGAGTGGGGGGAGCCTCTTGGGTGATTGGGAGTACGTAGCTCTGTCTTCTCACCATCAATTCCCTAAACCATACCAGGACACATGCTCCTTTCCTTTAAAAAAAAAAGTGAATTAAAATTAACGGTGTTTTGACACTTTTACTAAACCTTTTTAAGTACATGCAGATACTTGATCAATGTTCCTGGTTTCCCAGTAACGTTTAAGCTTTCCAAAAATAGGCCTTCTCAAGACGGATGTGGACAAATCAAACGGATGGAACAGCAGACAGGAGTCTGAGATATACTTAAAAGCCTTGCTCTTCTCTTTAGAGTGGAAATCGCAAACCAGTGACCCTCGAGCTAACGATGTGTTTGGTTAGGCGTGGCATGTGCACGTGGACGGGGGTATAAAATCATGACAACGATCTTCACCAATATCAGGGTTTTTTAAAAAGTTTCTTTTGAAATGTCAGAAAATGTGCTCAGGCAGAGCCTGTACCACTGCATGGGAAAAGTCACGGCAGCTAAGTGGACGCTGCTTATTCCCCTGGAGATGCAGGGGACATCTGTGCTCTATTGCTGCTTAGCTGCCCTCCTACCGACCGCTGCACGGCTATGGAATTGCACTTGCTGAGGTAGAGGGACTATTGCAAACTGGGCAGACTTCCACCTCTTTAACTGCAACCCAAACTCGGGCAGGATGCTGCAGCATGACGCCAGCAGAGGAACACCTCTGCTCCTTCCTAGGAGGTCCCTCACACATGTGTTCATTTCAACAACCAGGAGCAAATCAAACACTGGAACTAGGATTTGTAAGATGATTCGCTGAAGGCAGAGAGACCAGAGAAGGACTCTCCCTGGCCCCATGCAGATGACAAGACTTCTCACGGGCCAATGTGGCCACAATGACAAACTAAACCACTAGCAGTAAATATGATTTTCACCCTTATCTCTGTAAACAGCAAAATGGAGGGCAGGGACCTGGGCCTCTCCCTGGGTGTAGCTGCCAACAAGACTGAGCCCTGGAGCGTCTCTGTTAACTTGGGAGATGCGCTCACTAGCCGGGTTTCATGATTCACTGATACCATATTGTCTAAGACCAAGGAAGGGGAAAAAAAAAAAAAAAAAAAAAAAAAAAAAAAAAAAAAAAACAGGATCAAGCCAGAAAACCCATCTACAATCTGTTTCACACCAGGCTTTAAAAACACATCCACCTGACAAAAGTACAATCGATCATTTCATTTCGTTTCGTTTTTAAAAGAGTAAACATGCTCAAAATTAAATGATTTGGGGGGGCGAGAAGTAGGGACAATCCAAAAGCTCTACACGGCTTTGTTCTTCGTGTTCTGATGCTTTCATGTTTCCCTGCCTGATGTCTCCTAATGTACTTTCACTAGAATCCCATTTTTGATCTTTAATCCCTTTATGTGTTTGTCTGTGCTCACTCTTGAATGCCTTTGTAGCTGCCATAATTGGGTCTCTGGCACCATTTTAATAGGGTTTAGCACAATGCAAGCTTGACAAATTTCATCTAAGTGGAAAAAAAAAAACTATCAATATCATCGCAGAAACTGACCAGAGTTTTAAATCCTCCACAACAAATATATCACGTGGGACGCAAGCGAGCGACTGAGGCCGCCTCCATGGTTGAACCAGGGTGGGGTGACAAAAGCCATCTAAGGCTGTGTCTCTACAGCTCGGCCGTCCTCGGGGTTTATGCATTCCCGAGCCTGGAGGCAGAAGGCTGGACCAGATGACTTTCCAAGGCTCCACTCAGCTCCGCATTCTCACAGTAAATGTCAGGGCCCAGCTTCCCCGGGAGCACGCACAGCCTTTGTTTCCTCTCCAGGTGCCCGTGCCTTTGTGATTTTCGGCCAAGGTGCTCAGCAACCTGGCAGTGTCTAAGTGACATTCTCCGACACAGCTCTGCTGGGACCAATGTCGGATTTACAAATGTCCTGGCAATAAGAGAACAGGCAACTGAAGCAGACACCAGCGGGGGTGGCAGTCTGGCTCAAAATAACCCGTTTCCCTGGGAAAGGCCGCAGCACATATGCAGAGAGAGTCAGTGGCCAAGTCTGTGCCATATGACCCAGCTCTGCACCCAGGACGTGGCTGACTGGTTCAGTGATGAGCACCTGATCTACACCAGGCCAGTGGAAGTCCTCCCCACACTTTCGGATGTGCAACCCGGGGAAAGGACCCAACCCTGCACTGATCTCAACACCGAGGAGCTCAGTAACTATTTGCAGCCATATTTCCCCACCATGTGCAGGAATTGAGATTGATACAAACCAGGGAGACATGGAAAGAGTCTCTCTGGTTCTAATATTTTCCCCAAATCCCAGCGACTCTGGCTACAACCACATGAGAAATGCATGCAACCTTATAACAATGCCATCCCTTTGCATATATTTATTTGAATATATACATAACTTTTTATGAATTTATCTACTTGAAAGGCAGAGAAGACAGATAGAGAACTCTTATCTGCCATTTAATTTCTCGAATGCCCACAACAGCCAAGGCTGGGCCAGGCTGAAGTTGGGAGCAGCTGAAAACTCAATCCAGGTCTTCCACATGGGTGGCAGGGATCCAAACACTTAAGCCATCAAAGCGGGAGCAGAGCTGGACTTGAACTCACCACTCTGATATGGGATGCGGGTGGCCCAACTGGTGTCTTAACTACTAGGTCAAATGCCCACCCTGCATACATCGATTTGGATGGTGTTCACATCTCAGAGGGTTTCTCAGTCATCGCCCCTTCTGTATTTTGGGTGCCACATCATTTGTTGTGGAGGGCTGTCCTGTGCACTGTAGAATGCTTAGTAGCCTCCTTGGCCTCTACACACTAGATGCCACAGCATCCCCCATTCAGTTGCGATACCCAAAAATGTCTCCACATGCAGTCAAATCTCCCCTCTGGGAGAAATCACTTCCAGTTGAAAATCACTGCGCTAAAAGAATTTTAATGCAGCGATGCAACATCAATAAACAGCAAAGTCCTTTTTCTCTGTGTTCCTATGACTGTGGTTTGGTGCATGGATTTGGACTACAAAAAAAAAGGGCTAGTCTCAATTTAGGTTCTCAGTCTTGGATGTACTCTAAATTCTTCCTTGCTACAAAAAATCTGGCAAGGTCCTTCATATATTTATTACCCTGTGGAGTGCATCGTCTGTTTCCCAGGATTCTTGTGACATTTATATCTCACAAAGATGTTTATGGTTACAGAGAGGGAAAAAAGGTTCCTCATGCTCATGACACTGATCTTGAAACCTAATCCATCAAGAGATCGCACATGTCCCACATTGGGATGGAAGGACGGATGGGAAGATGGAAAAACAGATAACACAGAAAGGTAGGTAGGCAGATTGATCGATTGAGTCTACCGTAAGAGTTGTTCTGATAGTGTAGATCTGTTCTAATAGACTGACATTCAGAATTCTTGGCATCTAATAGACACGTTCAGCCGTGCCCATGGCACCTTCCTAACAGCATTGGGGTAGCCTTTGACAGAAGTTGCCTCTTACCCAACTGTGAGCAGAAAAACAAATGCACCCTCATTATTGCAACTCTGCAAGTTTCTTTGGACTTTTCCAATGTCTTCTGTGAGAGCCATAACACAACCAGCAAACGCTTCCCACTTCAAAACGCTTAACTATAGAGAGGCAGGGGCAGAGGAGACGGCTGGAGGATTAACAGAAATGACAGTTCTGGAATCGGCACCTAGAAGTTGAATAATTCTCTTTCTGGGACCTGTTCTTGCTCCCAGACCCCTACTTTCAGCCTTGATGGTGTTGTGTGAGCACCTCAATATTTCCCCAATATTTGTCAGTACCCTCTCTTGCCAGAGATAAGATTTCTAGTACTTGAAACCAAGGAACTCAACCTTGTATTACTATGAATGGCCAATTGAAATGTTAACTGGAAAAAAAAATGATATGAATTAGCACCGTGATGTAGTCAATTTTTTTTCTATTAGAAAGGTCAAAATCAGTAACCTACATTTAATCCCAAGGCCCTCTCACCATAGTAACTGCAAGATCAACAGATTTTCTGCTTAAAAGGGCTCACTCTATCGTGGCAACCAAGTGCCGAGAGGATGGTGAAGCTGCCCACCTGGCTGGTCCCAAGGTGCTGGTGTAACCGACAGCAGCTCATCAGAACTAAGACGTGGTAGGCTCCCGAACCCCACAGTCACCCACAGACCGCGAGAGACGGAATCTTAATCTTTCAAAAGCTTTGAAAACAGATGGACTTTAATAGGTCTTGGGGGTTCCCCAAGCTGGCTGACTGTTCAACTTGACCATCTTGCTCTGTCTTCCTGCTCAAAAATCCTTCCCCTCCGACGTGCCCTGTTCCCCACCACGAGGCAGCAGGAGGGCCGCTTGCCACTGCTGCTGAAGTGTCGGCAATGAAGCCCAGATGCCAACACAGGCTGATTGCGCCTGGCCTGCCCCCTCGACCCAGATAAGAAAGAGCAAGACACACTGGGCTGGGGAGAGGGCCGGGGGGATTCCAGGCACTTATCTGGGGCCCCTGAAACCAAAACACAGCTCTGTCCCCCTCTATGGAAGGATCATCAAATGCTCCATAAAACGCACTTAGCTTTAAGCACACAGTGTTTGTCCCCCAACAAGAAAACGTAAATGGCACCCCAGAAGGGATCTGCTGGCCCCCAGCACTGGTGTTTACAGGGCCTGTGAACTTACGGTGACCTTTCTCCAGCTGCTCGGCACAACGCCTTAACAGCCATGCGGCCCAGTTAATGCCAGGCGCTTTGCCCCGGCTGGGAGGCCTAACAGAGCCCAATCTTTATTCCTTGACTAGCTCCAGGGGTGAACTTATGCTAAGAAGGTAGACACCCTTCTATCCGCTCTATGCCTGCTCCTAGGGGTCACAGGATGGAGCTGGATCAGGTTTTCTCCCTTGGTGGGAAGAAGTCATTGAGTTTCCACCCGCACAAGTAACACATCGGTAGTTAGATCAGGATTTCTCAACAACCTGGTATATCCAACTGGAGGTCTCTCCCTGGCGTACCCTACTGCCCAGTGACACAGAAGACACGGAGTCCAGACCCCACAAAGTCACGACCAGGGCCAATCAGTTTCCTCTTTTTTTTTTTTTTTTTTTGGACAGGCAGAGTGGATAGCAAGAGAGAGAGAGAGAGAGAAAAGTCTTCCTTTTGCCATTGGTTCACCCTCCAACGGTCGCCATGGCTGGCGCGCTGCGGCTGGTGCACCGCGCTGATCCGAAGCCAGGAGCCAGGTGCTTCTCCTGGTCTCCCATGGGGTGCAGGGCCCAGGGACTTGGGCCATCCTCCACTGCACTCCCTGACCACAGCAGAGAGCTGGCCTGGAAGAGGAGCAACCGGGATAGAATCCGGCGCCCCGACTGGGACTAGAACCTGGTGTGCCGGCGCCGCTAGGTGGAGGATTAGCCTATTGAGCTGCGGCGCTGGCCTAAAGTCTCTTACAACACAAATCAGCAATGACAGTGAAAGCCACAGTAGCAGTAACCACCACCATCAATGCATCGGACCGAACTCAACCTGGGCTGCAGCTTGGGTGACTCCAGGGGCCCCTTGCCTAAGCCTCAGGAGACACTCCATGTGGGTCTTAGCCTGATTTTCCACAGATTAGGGAAATGAAGGTCAGAGACCTCAACTGACTTTTCCAAGGTCACACAGCATAGCTGAGTAAGGAATTAACACCCAGCGGCCTCTAGCTTTTGCATGTAGAGTCTAAAATTTTAAAATGCACACACACAAACACACGCATGTACATGCACACACACACAATTTGCCTCCCGGTGCAGCTTTGAGAGTCGGTGTGTGTCATTCATGCCGATCATGAGCGTGTCTCTGGCTCCTCTGTCTTTGCACACTTGGCAAGGCCAGAACACAACACTGTCAAATCTGGGAATCCTTCCCTGCTGTCTCCCACCTCCATTTGGCGTCTGAAGGTGGCTCCCAAGTGTTTTGGTTGCTTTTGTTATCCTTAGAAGTAGGAATGGGGCCCAGAGCAGCTGTGAGGGAAATATTCTCATCTCTGCCACCTGCCTCCTGTGGACTCGCCAGGTCTGACCTGGATTAACTCCATTTTCAGACCAGGAGGGTGTCAAGCAGGGCACGGGGTGGGACTCAGCTGACTACAAGAAACCACGCTTTCATGCTTTGGGGGACGTGCCACTGCCTCATGCTTTGATGCAAAATGGTTTTAATCTTCCCCAAGAGTAAACATCTGTTTAATGCAAAGCTTTCTAAGTCAATTTAGGCCTTCTCTAAGCACTGCCTAGAAGCTCCACAGCTATTACGGGCAGTCCTGGTGAGATGGAACTGCTCTGAAATGTGCAATGACACAAATAGGTCTTTCGAGCACGGAACCTGCACAAAACCAAACCGGTGACACTGTGCAGGCTCACATGCAGGTGAGGACCATGACCCAGAGCAAGGACCTCCGCGGGGAGGCTCCTGCCATTGCGTGACCTGGTTCTCCAGCAGTCCAAAAGCCCCCAGCAGATGCACAAGCTGCAAACGTCCACCTAGCCACAAAGCCAGTTTCTGCTGTTCGGTTGATTTCAGTTCATTCTTCCTAGCAATGGCACTAGACGCTGAGGACGAAGTTGACCTTGGAAGAAAGACGAGAGATCCAGGCCCAGTGGATGTGGCTCTCCATGGACGAGGATAAATTAAAGGCCTGTAAATAGACCCTCAAAGCCTTCAAGGTGACCTGGGTGAAATCCCCGGGACGGGAGGCTGAAATGCTGGACACTTAATTAATGGCCCCGTCTGCAGAAAGGGAACATGAAAAGAATGGACTTGGCCACCATGGATAGGAAAAATAGGAAGCTCAGAGTGTCAGATGTTGGCAGTGTGTCTACAGCATCTCCCAGAGAAGGCTGACACAGAGCCCGGTGACACGGGCTCGCCACCCAGTGGGTGGGAGGCATTCAGATTCCTCCGCTGCTCTGTGGCCTACGGGAAGAGCCCCTCTCCGGGCCCAGCCCCAGGTTTGTTCCTCAGGCAACATGCTTGCCTTCTTGAGTTTTCTGATCTGAGGAAGCCAAGAGCTGGGGTGAGTGATGTGAGGTTTTTGAGAAGTAGGAAGGGCTCCTCCCATTCTCCCTCACACACACACACACACACACACACACACACTGTATTCATTTATTTTTGCCATGCCTCTGATCTCCTGGAGCACACAGCTGGTACGTCAGCTGCCTACCACTGGACACATCTGACTTGTTTGCTGCAAGTGCTGACTTCCTATGTAACCCCATCAACCCCAGAAATCTTTAGGCACAAAGTGAGCTAATGTTTCTAGGGCCATTACACAATGTAGTACACAATGACCTACCACACCATGTAGAACGTGGCATCTAACACGTAAAATGTGTGTGGTGTGTTAACAATCTGCAAGTGGAAGTTCTCTCCACGTTTCTTGGTTGGACTGCATTTTCACCACACAGGTAAGGGAAGGGAATACTTAAGGTTGTCTAAGCATATAAGGACCACGTAGCATAGAAGCAAAGAGATTTTCCAGCACAGCAGAACTTAAGATTCACAATGATGTCCAGAGAGGTTCCACGACTTGCTGAGGTCAAACAGCGCACACAAAGATGGCTTCGCACTGGACCCAGAGCCTGTGTGTTTCATTAACGCTCATTTTCTGGTGCTTCCTTAGATTGAGGAAGGTTTAGATTTTCAAGCTGTAGCCAGCAATCCCATGTGAACTGAAGTTGAAGGCAGATGCAGGCAGCAGTGAGCTCAACCAACCTGAGATTTCTCGCTCCAAAACCATAATCAGTTTTCTGTTAAAAGAAGAACTTTTTGACTTGTCGACCTGAAATTCTAAGCATCATTAAAGAGGAACAGGAGTGAGGTGAGAAATTCTCCGATGCCCTATGCCTAGAAAGCCTACAGTCTCTTGCCACACAAAGGCACACATACCCTTCCTCTTCCCCATAACTTGCTGGGCTTTGTCACATGAATGTGGCTGCGTGACCTGCTGTCCCTGGTTATTGTCTTCCTATAAAAAGTACTTTTTATATAGGAGGCAGGTGTTCAGCCTAGCCGCTAAGACACCTGTGTCCTACATTGGGAATGGCTCTAGCTCCTGAATCCAACCTGGCTCTAAGGTGCATCCTGAGAGACAGAGGTGGATGGTTCAAGTAGTTGAGTTCCCTTCCATCCACACAGAGAGCTGGACTGAGTTCCAAGCTCCTGGCTTTGGCCTGGTGCTGCCCTGACTGCTGTGGGGATCTGGCAAGTAAACCAGAACACAGAGAAGCTCACTCTCTTTCTGCCTTTCAAATAAACAGAGAGAGAGAGAGAGAGAGAGAGAGAGAGAGAGATCTTAATTTTCCTTAGAAAAATGTAGGTACTTACTAGAGAATAATTTGTCATTATTCAGCAAACGATGTATCAATGTGCTGTGATGGCACTGTCACCCGCCCTCACAGGGACAGGACCCTCCTCTACCTCTCTTTGGTTCACTCATGGAAGGGCCTAACTTGGATGTGCATTATCCCAAAGGTTTATCAGCCCTCACAGGGCAGTTTCTGCATATCCAATGTGATGACAGCAAAAACATAATTTATTTGCTAGAGTAAGTTATGAAAGTTAATCAATAAGAAGTGGAAGTCTTGTGAATTATCTATCGAAGACCAGCTATTAAATGCTCTACTTCTACAAGGCTCTTTGGGTCGAGGTCTCAGACTGTACTATTTATTAGCCCACATGCAAGATGATATGATTCTCCAGCGGATGAAGGCAGGCCATGCTATTAAGACAGAGACAGTAAAAATAAAAATGAAATGTGTTTTGCTACAACAGCAAATCCTGTTGCTAGGATTGCTGGGAAAAGAAAAAAACAAACAAAGAAGGCAGTGGAAAGAGGCTGAGAAAAATCTCCACAAATGGCAATGGAAACCTAAGAGAGTCGGAGGGTCAGTGCAGAAGCTGCAGTGGTCAATTCCCCCAAACCCATCTCACAATACAATGGTTATGGTAAGAGCTGGCGAGAGGAAGCACCTCCAACTGGCTGTTCTGCTTGCAGGCAACCTGGCCAGAGCAGGGAGAGTGATGTAGCATCCCCCTAATGCAGAAGACGCCTGCATACGAGAAAGCAAACAGTACAGAAACAAGGAGCCGGGCTTGGTTCCGAGTCCGAGAGCACAAGTCAAGTACACAATGGCAATTAGAGACCAAAAGTTATGGGACAGAACAAGGCAGGTGAGTATGGAGGTGATGGATTCCATGCCCTCCACCAGGGGCAATCAGATCTGTAGAGCAAATCTGCAAAGAGAATGGAAAAAAACCCAAACGGGTCCATTGGGAAATACACAAGCTCCTCCCCCGCACCACTACCATGCTACACTCCAAAAGGCTCCATCAACACCATGCGTCGCTGGAATATTTTATAAATAATTTCCCTACTTAAAATGCTATCTGCTGGAGCCGGGATTGTGGTACAGCAGTTTAAGCTGCCATCTGTGGTTCAGGCATCCCATAATGCAGCGCCAGTTCAGTTCAAGCCCTGGAGGCTCCACTTACAGTCTAGCTCTCTGCGAATGCACCTGGGAAGGCAGAGGAAGATGCCTCAAGTACTTAGTTCATTGCCACCCATGTGGGAGACCTGGATAGAGTGCCTGGCTCCTGGCTTAAGCCTGGGCCAGTCCTGGTTGGTGTGGCCATTTGGAAGTCACCAGTGGACGGAAAATCTCCTTTTGTCTCTCTTTTTCTCATCATAACTCTGCCTTCCAAATAAATAAGTAAATATCTTTAAAACATGCCATTTGTAATGAAAACTGGGAATAGAATGACAACCCTGAATCCTTTTATCCACCAGATTGGTATCAGCCAGAGATGTTTGCATGCCTTCTGTCTAGGACATTCATGGTGATTTGCAAACAGTGCATGTGCCCATGGAACCCAGGCTGCTTGTTCTCAATGCTGGTCCACAGTTGCCGTCCCCGTCTCCTGTTCATGACACAGCTGGAAGTGAACTCAATCACTTGGTTTCAGAATGTTCCAAGGCAAGTCCCTGAACCAAAAAGCTTTCTGCTGGCTATGAGTGACATGTGTAGGCACAGAGGGGTGCTCAGTACTCATGGGGAGAACACAGGGGATCCAAGGCTGAGGCCTACTATCCAATCCACCACATCAACCTTGCTGTAGACTCGTGCTGAGCTTTGATCCTCCGCTGTGACCCAGATAGCACAAGCAGAGGGCAAGGCGTGCTTCCCAAACCCGACTCTAAACCCCTTCTTCCACAACCAAGAAGGTCACACAGAACACAGGTGACAGCACACAGAACACAGGTGCGAGCAGACCTGTGGTAAGAGACCAATCAACTCTTCTTTAATGAATTTTCTCATTTAAAAACCTAATGATGTATAAACATCAGATGCTGTGAACTTAGAGCACGCAGAATAACCTGTTTTTCCTCCTGCTTAAAACTTTCTCCTTCTCATCACACCTCCATGAAAATCCAAACCTGCTGCGACCCTGTGCAGGGCCCTGCATTACTGGCTCCCTATCTAATGCTCCAGCTTCATTTCCCATGACTCCCCTGTCACGAGGCTCTGCTGCCAGCCTGGCTTCCTTCGAACGCTCCCCAGCCATTGGTCCCTCTCGATAGGATGTTCCTTCTTGCTTTCAGTTCATCCTTTGAACATCGCTATCCAGAGAGGTGGTTTTGCTCATCCTCTCTGTGCAGGGCCCACCATTTCATTTCAGTCTCTTATCTCTGATGTCTATAAGGATCCCATGTCTGTCTGCCTGCTTCCATCTTTCTGAGCAAAACCAAAATCCCACTAAAAAGGAAAAAAAATTAAAAAGAGGTCTTGACGTGCTGCTCAGTGCTGTGTTTGTGATGCCCAGAACTATGTCTGGCACTCAATCAACACCTGATAGCTACTTGATTAATAAATGATTGGATGCAAATATTGACCTTGCAACCAATGACGGTGCACGGATCAACACTTTAGAGACACACAGCCCCTTCAGAGGGGGTTTCTTGCTCCTGTGTCTCTCACGCCAACAAGGCACACTACCATATTTCTGCAAGCTCACACCCCCCTCCCACTGAAAGGAAATTTGCTTTTTGGCCTTGACCTCATTTTGCCTTCGGCAGAATGCCTCTGACTGTCAGCAGTGAGAAGCCTAAGCAGAGCAGGTGGAGGGAGGTGTAAATGACCCTGAAGGTTGAAAGGAAAAGAAATTATCACCCGGCAGATTGGAAACTGTATAAAAGATTCATGATGTCCAGTTTGGGCACAGATGCCAGGAAACTGGTTTACCATATCCTCTTTGTGGGAGTGAGAAGCGGCAAAGTGACTTGCTAGAGGACGGCTCGACAGCCATCTAGGAGAATGTTCAACGTGCGTGCATATGGAGTCAGCAAACCCAACAGCACCCCACACTTATTGTCAGGCGCACACATCGTACGGACAGGAATGCAAGGCCATGCATTCAGAACACTGTGGGAAGTAAAAAAAGAAAACTGGAAGTTAACTAAATGTCCACAAATGGATAAGAGCCAAGACTGGGGTATGATCATACACGGATAAGACATGCGTGGGGCTGGTGCTGTGCAGCACAGGTTAAGCCTCAGCCTACAATGCCAGCCACCCATATGAGCACTGGCTTGAATTCTGGCTTCTCCACTTTCAATCTAGCTCCCCGCGGATGTGCTTGGGAAAGCAGCAGAAGACGGTCCAAATGCTGTGGGTCTCTGTGTCTCCCACTCTCTCTGTAACTGCCTTTTAAATAAATAAAAATAAATCTTATTTTAAAAAAATGATAGGGTGGACTTACCCATACTGTCATGGGAAGATGGCCAACACACACCATTAGAGAAATGAAAGCAACTTGCCTAACAAGTGAGTAATCACATCCCATTTATTGAAAGCATGTGTGCTATGTCCGTGTACACTTCTGCGTGTGTGTGATTACACAGAAAGGCATGGAAGCATGTCAGCCTAACGCTCCACGTTGTTAGCAGGTGTCATGGCAGCAGAGGAGAGATGTAATGAGACTCACCAATCTCACTCTGACTTATTACTTAGTTATTGAAACTGTTTGTGTGAAAACAGCGTCTTCACATTGTAATTGTAAGAGTAAACGTGCTGAGAGATCTTGGATGAAGGACTCTGAGTTCCTGGCCAGAGCCTCAGCCGAGAAACACGTCTCAGTCAGAGGCTCTGATGACCAGGAAACAGAGGCTGAGGGTTGCAGGAGACAGCCTCACCTGACTCAGATTCAAACCCAGCTTCTCCATTACCTGGAATCTGAGTGACCTCTCTGATCACAGTAGCCACCTGTTCATGTTTCTTTGAGGATGAACTGAGATAACGTCCGTTAAATCTTCAGCACACTACCCGGCAAAGAACAAGTGCGAATATGAACTATTAATTTCATTACTATTAACTTCATTATTTGTCGGTCTCAGCATTAAAATTTGCTTAAATGAGGAAAAGGGAAAGAGAGCTACCAGACCGAAACATGTCAAAATAACCGATTCCGTCTATTGGACAAAACAGTCCAATAGAACACTCAGCAAAGAAGGCAATGTTCCGTGTTTCACTGTCCAATACACTCAACACAGACCATGCTCCTGCGCATGGAAATGCCAATAGTGTCACTTAGGAATAGGATTTTTTAAATGCTATTCAATTCTAATTACCTTAAATTTAAGCCGAGACGTGGCTAGAAACTTCCCTGCTACTGGCACCTTTGAAAGAGGGTTCTGGGGCCGGCGCTATGGCATAGTGGGCACCGGTTCGAGTCCCGGCTGCTCCACTTCCGATCCAGCTCTCTGCTGTGACCTGGGAAAGCAGTAGAGGATGGCCCAAGTCCTTGGGCCCCTGCACCTATGTAGGAGACCCAAAGGAAGCTGCTGCTCCTGGCTTCAGATGGGCACAGCTCCAGCTGTTGCAGCCAATTGGGGAGTGACCCAGTGTATGGAAGATTCTCTCTCTCTCTCTCTCTGTATAACTCTTACAAATAAATAAACCTTATAAAAAAGAAAAGAAAAGAAAGATGGTTCTGTTTTTTTCCCCAATATTCTCATTCTCTCCTAATAAGCATTGACTCCAAGGGCTGGCACAAGGAAGACCACTTAAAACATGAAGTCCTACGCGTTCCACCTCCCGTCTGGTGGCAGGGATGATTTTAGGAGGTTCCAGAAGACGCTCCCTTTGGGAAGCTCATGCCATCATGCTGACTGTTGTGGGAGAGTCAGCTGGCGTCACCCTGTCTCTAATGCTTTCCAATCTTCTTTTCCTGAGTGAGAGCAGGCCCTGGGCACAGCACACACCATCCTCAACACAAGTAACACGGGAAATCTAAGATTCTGCTTGTGTCTTCGGTATCTTTGAAACAGTCCCTAATAGTCACACTTTCATAGAATCTGAAGGAACTTGAAAAGTTCATGGAACCCGGAATGAAGAGAGAAATACATTTTGGTCCCAACTACTTGGAAATTCACACATAGTACTTTTTGTAATACACATTTTCCATGAACTTCTTGAAAACCCTTCTATAATTCAGGGTTTTTTTTTTGTTTTGTTTTTGTTTTTCAATATATTCACAAAGTTGTTAAACCATCATCATCCTCATCACTACCTGGCTCTGGAACATTCCATCAGCCCAGAAAGAAACTCTAGACCTAATCAACATTCACTCCCCACTGGCTCTTCTGGCAGCCCCTGGTAACCGCCAATCTACTTCCTCTCCCAGGAGGTTGGCTTCCTGAGAACACTGGCTTCAAACAGGTCATCTGAGGGGCGTGTCTGGCTTCTCTCACTCAGCACAGTACTTTCCAGGGCCCTCTATGCTCAGGCCTGTGCTAGCACTTGGTCCACCTGATGACTGGGTGATCTCCTCGCAGGTTCTCTATCATTTCTCTTTGTCCACTCCTTAGTGGGTTCCCGTCATTTGGCTCCTGTGGTTAATGCTGTTGGGAATGTCTGAACGCACATGCTGGTGTAGACATGTGCTTTCATTTCTCTTGGGTATGAAGACAGGAGAGGCATTCCTGGGTCATACAGGAAGTCTCTATGTAATTACTTCGTGGAATCCTTAAACTGTTCTCTAAAATAATTGTAAAAATCTACATTCCCATCAGCAACAGAAGCCGGCTCCAATTTCTCCACATTCCCAGCAACACTTGCTATTCTTCGTCTTTTTTGTTAAAGTCACTTTAGTTGGTGTGATCAATGCATTCTTAATAGGCACTGTTTATTTGTGCCTAGAGATGACGAATGTCCAGTTACACTAGAGACAAAGTTTCGTTTTTGAGAATCAATTCATGTTAGTCAAAAATATAATCAATTTCAAGGAAAGTATTAATTATATAGGAGTACCAGTCCTACAAATTATTTGAACAACTAAAGGAAACTGGTGCCTAGGTCATGGCTGTGTGGTCCTGTAATGGGGTTTATGTACAGACCCCGGACCTGAGGTCATATGCAAAAGCCGTGCAACTATGCAGACATTCAGGGACAGACCTGAGACAAGAGTACGGACTTCACAAATCCCAAGGATGCTTTCTAGAACTTTCTAGAATGGTATGGGAAATTTAGATGTGCCCATCAGCAAGTTTTTAAAGGTGAGCCAGGATAATTCCCTCCCTAGAGAAAGAAACACTGTCTGATTTTCTTTATAATTCGATTCCCACCTTACTCCTCTGTGGGGTTCAATACAAGAAACACAGCACTGAGCAAGCAGCAGACATGGCCAGTCTGAAGCCGGCACCTGGTGGGGCCTGAGCCTCATCCATCCCGCATCCTCTGATGACATTTACCTGGGAACCGGGAAGGGCTACGCACCCCCAGGGCAGCACACTGTTCTGTCCAGGACGGGGTGACATAACTTCTGAGCTCAGAACCTGCAGCCTTCAGTCTCCTCTCTCTGGGTCATTTGGTCCAGCTTTGGGGGCAGGACCAATTTCTCCTGTCCAGTTTGGGCCATGTGGAAAGATTTCAATGACACTGCACTGCAGGGTGCAGGTGACCTCCTAGGAGAGGCAGTGTGTCTTCTTCAACACAGAAGCCAGGAAGGCACAAAGCTACAAAGTCGCAGCTGTCTCTGCAGCACAGATTCTCAAATCTCTCTCTGCTCTGGGGGAGGAGGCTTCGATAGTCCACTGGAAGTCACAAACTACCCCCACCGCAAGGCCATATGCTCACGGTCTGACGTATGCTTGGCCGGGAATTCCAAGCCACCCCATGTCAACATCCCATGCCCGTGAATCACTCATCAGGTGCCCTTCTTCCTTCCTTAAACTCACAAAGTAGCAGCAGAGCCAACAGGGAGGGTCACTGTGGGCTTTTCCTGAGCTTGGAAACTCCTCGGCAGCAGATCAGAAAAAAGACAGCTGCTGGCAGCCGAAAATGCCTTGCCTGGGCCTGAAGATCAAGTGACAGAATGTGGCGTTCCCTTGGCACTCCCAGAAACAGGTGCTCCACGCCCTGGAAGAGCACATTCCCTGATCCACAGCAAGGCAGCTGTTCCCAGTGGACGTGGGAACTGAGAGCACCAAGGAGTAAGGCCCTGGGTGTCTCCAAGACAAACCCAGGAAGCGAAAAAAGAGGAGTGAGCCCAGGAGAGAAGGATCTCGGGACGAGGCAGGATGTGAGCCCAGTATCATGACCACTGTCTCCATCAATTACTCTTTCTTCCCTCCCACGTCATTTTCTTCATACCACCCACTGCTACGTGTAATCAGCTCATGTGTCGCCGCAGTTGTTATGGTCTTTGGTTTGTCTCTTTCCCCTACCAGAACACAAGTTCCATTAAGGAAAGCATCGTGACTTTATGTCCTGAATGGTGACCACGGCGCCCTGCCTGTGGCAGGTGCTCGACACATGTCCGAAGAAGAATGAAAGGAATGAATTCATCAGCTGCTGCACAGCGATCTTTTCTATGACCTTCAATGTACAACCATCTCCCTCTATTTTACACACGAGTAAATGGAGGCGCAGAGAAGTAAACTGACCTACTCAAGGTCAAAGCGAAGAGGGAGTGAGGCTGGCTCTGGAGCCCACGTCGGTCTGAATCCAGACTCCCAAGTTGTTCCCCATTGTCATAAACAACAAAAGTGAGAGAACCAGCCCCCAGGGACCGTCCCTATGTCTGCTAAGACAAAATCAAGGAAAACCAGCCAGCCCTACGACAGGACCTGCCTGTGATGGACAACCCAGTCCTGGAGTACGTGGCTCACCAGATGTCGCTCACAGCTTTGGGACAGCGAGACTTCATAAAGCACCCAAGACAACCCCCACGCTGCAGCAGCTTCGGCTGTAGCCACAGGATGCGTTTTTTGGGTTAACAATTTTTTTTGTTTGCTTTTTGTTTTTTGACAGGCAGAGTGGACAGTGAGAGAGAGAGACAGAGAGAAAGGTCTTCCTTTGCCGTTGGTTCACCCTCCAATGGCTGCCGCGGCCGGCGCACTGCGGCCAGCGCACTGCGCTGATCAGAAGGCAGGAGCCAGGTGCTTCTCCTGGTCTCCCATGGGGTGCAGGGCCCAAGCACTTGGGCCATCCTCCACTGCACTCCCTGGCCACAGCAGAGGGCTGGCCTGAAAGAGGGGCAACCGGGACAGAATCTGGCGCCCCGACCGGGACTAGAACCTGGTGTGCCGGCGCCGCTAGGCGGAGGATTAGCCTAGTGAGCCGTGGCGCCAGCCGGGTTGTTAACAATTAAATACAGATGCTGCCCTCCCTGATCGCAACACGAGTTGCCAGACCCACAGGCAACTTTCTACAATCCCCAGGCTTCTCCCTGTCTTTCCATAAGTGTTTTGAATTTCAGTCTTTCCGACGCTCCATACAACGGTCCGCCTCTCAGGGCAGTCAACGCAGATCAAAGAAATGGCAGCAGGAGGGAGGGGTCCTCAGCAACCAGCCGGGGAGCCAAGGGCACGGTGGGGCTGGCAGTCTCCACCGGGGTGCCCACTGGCTGTCCTTCCTCTTCCTCGTTTTGCCCCATGGAAGGCCACTTGGCCATTCTCCATCCAGCTTCCAGGGGAATCTTTTTAAAAATACAAAGCCAGATCTGATGCTGTCCTCCCTGAGACTCCCCTGGGGCTTTCTGCCCATCTTGGACCAAATCTGAATTCCTGACGACATCCAAGAGGCTGGATGGGATCTCATCACTGACTCTTCGCCTTTCCTACCAGGTCCCAGCCACCCCGACCACCCTTGTCTTCCCCAAACATGTCCATCTCATTTCACATTCTGCTTGGAAGGCTTTCCTCTACACCAGATCTTCACACAGCCGGCCCCGACCTGCCCATGCCATCTGAGCTCACATTCCACCTTCCACTAGCCAAAACAGCCCTCTCTTTCTCTATCATGCAACCTGTTTTATTTTCTTTTCAGCACTTCACACCAACTGAAGTCCTCCTGGTGATCTGACCGCTTGTTCCTACTTGTAGACAGGTGGTCTTGCCGGCACCTGCAACCGTATTGCCTAGCATCATAGCGTCTAGCCTAGACCTGTATAGACCTTTACAAAAGGGACATTTACAGAATCAATGGGCCCGTGTGGAAACCAAGCTCCTCTGCCTCTGAATTTTCATGCCACCCCCCTCCCCAGCCTCTGAGGTTCTTAGGGTCAGAGACGGAGATGAAGCTGGAAGAACATTAACTGGTTAAGTCACTGACTGGAGGGAAAGCCTTTTAGGTTTTCTGTGCACATCTCGGCGAGGGCTGGCTGACACATCTCATCCTAATGCCATTGGCAAGCCCAGTCCGTGACTCCTTTCTCCTATCTATAAAGGGAAAATGTTATACTTTTAGGACTTAAGGGAATTAGGAGGAGGATTTAGTTTTTAAGAGAGAAAGCAAAGTCATTTAAATTGAAAACTGATCTTGGGCCTTAGCCGTGCATTTGGTTTGCAAGGAGAAATCTCCGGGCAGGCGTGATGAGAGCTGACAAGGCAAGTGCGGGCTGTCTCCCGGGCTCACTGCCTGATCGAAGCCTGCCAGGAAGATGTCTTGGTCTCCTGAGAAGCTTGGTTTGTAACCCAAGGTTTAGTCCTAAAATGATCACGCATGTCAGTAGGCCTCGACGAGATCATTTCGGGCCCCAAGAGCCACAGGAACAGCCACACTTCCAACAGGGTCCTAGGGTTTTTCTCTTCTTCAATGGGAAGCCCATCTCCCAGGGGCCCCATTTCACAGAACGCACAAGGGAATCTGGAAGCAGCCGGCAACCAGGCACGGCTGCCCCTGGACTGTGTGGTGGACTCCTGTCCTGTACCCCCGTCTGTCTGTCGTGTTTTTGGTGATCCACTCACTCACAGAGGCCATCAGCGAGCTCCTTGTCGTGACCAAAGGAAAAGGATGAGAAGCAGCCTGTGGAGAGGACGAGGCCGCCCTCGTCTTTCTGTGCCCACAAACAAGGACATTCTCAAGTTAAAAAAGTCACTTTTCTATTTTTAAAAACCTTTTCATTGAAAGAGGAAAAGCTGGTTGCAAGTGATAGAAATCTTTATGTACAGAATGCGAGCAGGAGAACTTTGTGGGAGAGGATAGATGTGCCTAAAAAAGACCTTAGATACCTACAGTGGTTAGTGACGGTTCTTTCTGGGTGGCGGGTCATGGTTTATGTGCGTGACACGTGCGTATCTCTCTGTATAGGTGCTGCTACTTTTCTGATTCACAGAATTTATTTTGTATTTAGCCCACATTACTTTATATATAAAAAAAAGTTTGATGTATTTATTTACTTGAAAGGCAGATAGACAGAGAGATATCTTCCACCTGCTGGTTCACTCCACTAAATGCTGACAACAGCCAGGGCTGAGCCAGGCTGAAGCTGGAAACTTAATCTGGGTTTCCCACAAGGCCCACACTAGCAATGATACTTAAAAATAAAACTTCTGTTGACAGGAAGTCAAAAGGAGGCAAGATGCTTAAACCAAAAAGCAAACGAAATGGCTACTTGTGAACACTGGCACCAGTGTGGAACTTCCTCCAGGCTGAGGGCCCTGTGTGCGAAGTCCCAGCTTTGCACATAGAGGTGGGTTCTGCTGAAGCCACTGATGAACCCCACAAGCCCCGTTTCCTGGAGTCCTAACGCCTTGGAACAATCCTTATCCCGCTGCACTTTCTACAGCACTGTTCCACAATACTCCCGATGGGCCTCAAGTATACTGGCATCTTGGGGCATAGTCCACGGACCCAAAGATTAAGATGTATGGCAAGTGCAGCTGGGCTCATGCGATCCTTTGCTGGGACCCTGAAGTCAGAGTGGAGACACAAGACCCAGAGGCTGGCTGTGTCTGAAGCTGAGTCACTGTGGTGCAACCGTGCGGACCAGATTTTCCAACCGCGGCATGATAAAGACTTTGAGCCAGGAAACGCTCCATCTTTTTGGGTAGTTTCATCTGTCCTGTGCACTGTAGGATGCCAATACGTCCTTCTCTCCAGCCGTGACCACCAAGATCTATATCTGGACATTGCCGAATGCCCCTCCCAGGCAAAATCCACCCCAGGACTGAGAACCACTGACTTGGAAAGACTGACCCTGAGTGCTGCGTGCTGAGGTCCCCAGGCTTGCCTGCCTGTGCGTGCTTTCCTTGGCTCTCTTAAAAAATATTCCTTTTTTTAATCTAAGAGCATCTGTGCCTTTCATTGTTTATGCTATCTTAAAAAAAAAAAAAAAGAGTAAACACACACACACACACACACACACACACACACTTCTCTTCTCTTTGTTCTTCGCTGGCCAGAATTGAGCTCTGTTCTTTCCACCAAAGGAATCCTAACACAAACACACACTTGCAAGCATCCTCTTTGGTTTTTCACATTCAAAGGGTGCAGAGCCTCTGTCCTCATTCAAGGCACAGTAAGCCATGCAGTCTTCAATGCAACTCAGCTCCACACAAGTGGCTGGCAGGCTCCCTGTGTCAGTAACAAGACTCCTCCTGAAGAACCGAGATGGCAGGGGGTGTCCTTCCTTCTGTAGGAGGGGGGGACCTGGTCACACCTGTGGTGGTTAGCACCAAGGCCAACACAGGAGCGAGCTGGGAAGCCACAAAGCAGAAAGCTCATCAAACTCAGGTCCTGTCCCTCCCCAGGGGGGGAACATACAGAGTGTTCCTTAGTGAGGTTCTGACTCGCGAGATCCAGATGCTAAAGAAAGCACCATGCAGGCCGGCGCCACGGCTCACTAGGCTACTCCTCCTCCTGTGGCGCCGGCACACCGGGTTCTAGTCCCTGTTGGGGTGCCGGATTCTGTCCCGGTTGCTCCTCTTCCAGTCCAGCTCTCTGCTGTGGCCCGGGAGTGCAGTGGACGATGGCCCAAGTGCTTGGGCCCTGCACCTGCATGGGAGACCAGGAGGAAGAACCTGGCTCCTGGCTTTGGATCAGTGTGGTGCGCCAGCTGCAGCAGCCATTGTGGGGTGAACCAATGGAAAAGGAAGACCTTTCTCTCTGTCTCTCTCTGTCTACTCTGCCTGTCAAAAAAAAAAAAAAAAGAGAGAGAGAGAAAGAAAGAAAGGAAAGCACCATGCAGACACGTCTCTAAGCCGAATCCAAGGCTGTTTGGTCAGATAAGAATCCCTTGTGCTCTGCACACCCTCAGCCACAGAAGGCTCTTCATCCTTCCCGCCCACCCCATCGCCACGCAGCAAGTGGGAGCTCCAGTCCCGTACAATGGAGACCGGTATGAGCCTCAGCCACCGATGATGGCACTGCGGATGATGGGGACATGTGTTCAGCATCTGCTGGTTCCCCGCACACACCCCAGGCCCTCTGGCAAGCTGCATCACGTCCCTGCACTAAGTCACAGTGGAAACGGTTGGCCAAAACACCAGGTGTGAAGCAGAACCCAGCTCATGAGAGTCCTGAAGCCCCCACCCAACTTCCCCGAGCACGCTACAGGCAAACACAGGGCTGCCCCTCCGCCGGAGGAGCCCATGGTGTGAAGACTGCCGTCGGAGGGTCCGTGTCAATTTCATGTTTTCTGTCAAAGTCGCCCAGGTAGCAGGCACCTGCTCCTCCCCAGAACAAAGGCTGAGCCGCTGAAGGGAGACAAAACACAGCACCTGCGTCACAGCAGAAGGCATCGCTGGCTAGCTGTCCCTGGCCCCCGGAGTAACTGACATGTTTGACAGACGTTGCTCGATTTGTGTTTACAGGGAAAGCAGAAAGTGCATTTCCAGGAGGTTTAGACACCGATCACCAAAAAGAAGTTGTAAACAAAGCCACCAGGACCCACCCTGCAGTCCCCACCTGCCCCGTTGCACTGCCCCACCCCCTGTCTGATCTTCTCCCAGAGGAACCAGGCTTCCACCCGGGAACAAGACCTCCTGACAGTCAGCAGCAAGACAGAGGGAGGGAAACTGATCAGAAATGACAGTGGCACAAATCCTGTTAGCCTTCTGCTCCGACCAGGTTGTGCGGTGAGAGATACGGCCGCTTCCCCTCGGAGCGCGGGACTCGGCACAGGGGCTGCGGCCGATCACTGAGCTCCCCGGGAGCCCAGGCTGCAGAGCCCGCCTGCCATCTCCAGTCCCGAAGTGAGGGCACACTGTTTATCTGGGGTGAGTCTCTTTTTAAAATAGATCTTCCCAGGATGACTCCAAGTGATAGCAATCATTTAGAGAAAATACCCAACACCCAACGAGGTGGCTGCCCGCCACAGTTAAGAGCAACGGCAGAAATCACAATAATGAAATGAGGATTTCGTATTTTATGAGAAAATGATTACATGATATATAACATCCTATGATAATCCTTAAGTAATCTGATATAATACAAATTGTATGTGTTTATAAGCATGTAATGCATACTAGTACACATACGCATAGATGACATACAACATGTAACTTGCTATCTAATATAATTTCCAATATTTATGAGCCCTTATCATAGGCCAGTCAACACCATAAGTGAGAACTGGCCCCACATACCCCACAGAGGAGGACAATGAAGTTTGGATTTCTGCACTTTGAACACAGCCATTCTACAGATGAGAAAACCGCTGTTTGACACTCCCTTCCCAAAGGAGGCAGAGCTGAGACTGGAACCCAGGCAGTCTGGCCCAGGGGCATACGCCCTCAGCCAGTGTGCAATCCTGGCTCCCAGGGGTTGTAAACACTCGACACGGTTTCCATTACACAGCTGATGTTGGTTGGGGGCGCTGCAGGATGCTTGGAAATGAACTCGCAAACTTGTGTGTTGAGCAGATTCTAAGTACCAGGTGCGGTGCTATGGACTTTACAGGACTTGATTCCCTAATAACCACTTGGCCAAGTGGATCCTGCCCAGGAAGCCCACAAAGGTGGCAAGTGGTGCCCAGGCGGAGGCATCTGGGATGGCGGCAGGAGATGAGGCCGGGAGCCCAGACGCCCACCTCATCCGGCCACCTCTGTGCCTCTCTGATACTTCAGTCACACACTGCATGGATGATGTCTTGCGCACGCTCAGACATTGTAAATGCTGCAGGTCAGCACCTGCTGCTGTTGTTATAACTGAATGCAAAAAGCCGCAGCAGGTATTTTCTACCAAGAAGATGATGGAAATAGGAATTTACGATGCTGTCTGCTCAGGGTCGGGGTGGGGGTCCTCAACAAAGCCCTGGCATGGCTGGTCAAGACCAGTCCCCAAGCTCAGCCACCCTGCAGGTAGTTCAGCGTGGCCACCTCCGTTGTCAACGTGCCTGCTGTACTTTGATCCACAGCAGGTCCCGTGGACGCCCTGATGCACCAGGGCCTTCATGCACCAGGGTCTGATGTGTCAGGACCCTGAGGGACTTGCAGCTCTGGTTTGTCCCCCAAGGCTCTCCACCAGCTGCCCGGTGCCAGGCTGCACTCACACATCCTCCCTGCCACCGGGCACCGACAGATGGGAGCTATTCTTATTATTTAACATTTATTAAGCACCCACAGTGTGCCAGGAGCTGCATGGAACAGGAGTGTGGGTGGTCCCAAAGAGTTTGTCCCCAGAAGGCTGTGGCCACATGGAAGGGAGGGGACAGGCTTCTCCCCACCCCCCCACCAAGCCCATCCTTCCCTTCCTCCTACCTCTCAGCTTTGGCTCCCATTCCAGCATGTTCTGGGGGAGCAACTGCACCAAGATTTGGGCACAGGTTCAGCACGATTGATGGCTACAAAGCCTTCCGCATGCATATCACGCAGCTCTAGCTCCCCAGCACACTGGTTTAGGGAGTGGTGAGGGGATGGTGGACTTCACACCACCCAGTGGCATGGCTAAGGACACCAGATTCCATGGTGCTAAATGCCTCCTCCTCACTGCTCGTCCTGACTGTAGCCCTAACTGTCCAGCTATATCAATCACTCAGGAGTTGTCAGTGGACACTGGGGATGTCCCTCAGCAGCAGGTGCAGACAGACGTGACTGGGCCTTCCTTCAGCCTGCAGCATCTTCATACGTGAAAAGGAAAGTGCAGAAATCTGGGCCCTCACAACCCAGCCACGACAACAGCAATGCCGCTGTCAGCTGTAGAGTTCCTACTGTGAACAGGTGCCACTCAAATCCTCACGGTTCCCTTCAGGCTTGGGTGTGCCCATCCCTCACGGTCAAGCTGACGCTAGAAGCTCGGGCTAAGATGCTGGCTCAGCTGGATCTGAATGGACAGCCCAGACCTGGGTGTCATGTCACGTGCAGGGATGGCATCATGGAGGGAAGCAAAGGTCCCAGATGCCATCCTACTGAACTCCCCGGATCCTGACATTGACCTTGGGTGGCAGAGCATGCAGGGTTTTTGTTTTTAAATTCTCATTTTACAGACAAGAAAGTGCAGGCTCAGAGGAGGTCAAGGTCCTTACGCAGTCACACACAGAGAGCGGCAGTGCCAGATGTGGGTTTATCTGCTCTCAATCCTGTCCTGATTTACTTAACTGTGTTGTCTCACGAGGTGCGAAGACAGAGCTCCTTGGAGAGCAGCAGCTCCGAGAACGATGGCACGCACACACCACCTGCTCCTCGGGCCCCAGTCGGTCTCACCCCTAGGAGACCGTCAGAAAAGGACAAGTACAGGGAGGCCACTTCCTCCTGTTACCTGCTGAACTCCCCGCTTCATTCTGAGCCAGATGCAGTCAGGGAGGTGGGTGAGGGCACAACTAAGCCTCTGCCCCCCAGAAAGAGAGCTCTTGTTGTCCTCTTCCCACTCCACAAACAACACAAACACAAATGGCTGTGCCCTTGAACGTGGGAGAGAGGATGGAGAACCCGTTTCCGGGAAGCACCTTGCTGGGAGTGCAGTGGAATCTGCCCTGAGTGTCCAGGCCAGCAGCATCAGGAACTCTCAGTGTGAAGTCAGGTGGACGGGGAGGAAATGCAGTTTTACCTTCCAGGGATCGGGCTAAGCTCTGACTTCACTGCCAACGTGTGGTCCCCTGTGAGACCGCTGAGGACGGGCGCCGGACCCTGGTGCTGTCCATGTCTCCAGAGCTTGGACAAGAACTTGACACAGAACCCATGATCAATAAATATTTTAATGAATGAATTACTTTCACAGGGCCTTTGCCTTCTTACCTTCATGAGCCTGCAGAATTCAATCTAGACGCTGGCCGTTGCTGAAGACAACGGTCCCGGCTGCCCAGAGGAAAAGACCTCCAGTGTATTGAGTTCTCTGTTTCTGAAGACTTCTTAAGGCTCAGCAGTTAATCAAGTGGACACACTAGCTCCCTGCGTGCGGGTGGGATATGTGTGTGATAGGTCTATCTTTAGGCAGGAGAGAAACATAAATAGGGGTGAAGATCTCCATCATAAATCACCCAGGGAAAGCACTTACCCAAAACAACCTTTAAAAGACAGGGAGGGGAGCTCTGCCTTGGCATCAAAGGCTTAGACTGCTGAGCAGCAGGGCAGCAGAGTAGAGTGTGAAATCCGCAGGTCTTCCAAGCCTCCGTGCCCCGTGCCAACGCAGTATAAAAAGCATACTTGCTGATATAGCATGCCTTTAAAATGATCAAAAGGACAGATGGCTATTGCAGAAACACATCCTTTTTATAGGACTGATATTAATCAGAGGGGATTGACAGGGTCCCTTTAATCTTTTAATTTAAAAAGTACATTTCTCTAAAAGAGAATGGCGCAAGTTGCCAGCATCTCCAAACGTTTCAGGACAACGAACGGTCCACGTGATTTCAAACTTAACAGCTACAGGGCTCTGTATTTTTCTTTATGTATTTATTTCTATCTTTTTATCTGCTGCCAATACAAAAGAGAAGCGGTGTGGTTGCATAATCTGAGGAACCCAATCTTGCCTCAATTCCTGGTTGCTGGCTATCCTTTTTGCCTTTCCTAGATTATGGTGTCTAATCTGTGAAAGGAGGAGACAGCCCCAGTATGCCCCAAGGGGAGGCACTGCTGTAGCCAGTTAGGTGAGATTCCGAATCAGAGCCGTATCTGCCGTTGGTAAATCTAATCATCACTGCAGACGCCAGGGTGAACTGCAAGGCAATACAATTTCTGGATAAATATAATCCGAAGAAATAGGCAAGCAAGAGAATTCAGCTGAGAAACTCACCACCAAACTCACCAAAGTGCAGACTCTGGGAGAAAAAGCGCATATGTCGATGTTGCTGATGACAACCCAGTGCTTGCCTGTCCAATATCCCATTTTGATGAGAAGACCCCGGTCTGTCCTCTGTCCCAGTCCATAACTCATCTGGAGGACCAGGCTGGGGTGATCAGTTAGAGACAGCTGAGGACTGCAAGATCAGCCCAGGAGCTTGCTCTCTGCAAATTTCCCTGCAACAGTTGTTGTGGGGGACTTTTCTAAGACCAGGTGAGGTGCAAACCTGGAGGTATCGGTAACCACCTGGGACACGGTGTGCTTGTGAATGAAGACCAAGCAGAGGCAACCCCACGGAGCAATGGAAAGAAGGAGCCAGGGGCGGTCACAGCCTCTGGATCCAACTGTGCCTGAAGCTGGACCTCCAACCATTGTGACTGCTGTTTTTCTCATGCAAGAGGCCTTAATAAACACTGTACCCCCCCTATTTCTCTCTCCAGAATAATATGGCCTAAATATGTAATACATACCCCTACATATGGACACACATATGTCCATATGTGTGTGTATGTGCCAGACTTTCCCATACACTATGACATAAGCTTCCTGTGTGAAGGGCTTATGTATATTTTCGAATCTCATCACTCACTCCGGCTCTCAGGCTGGCACACAGTAGGTGCCCAGTAAATCATTGCCGAATGAAGAGGAAACGGACTGCGTTGAAAGCTCAAGCAGGTACTTGTGCGTTCCCGTGGTAGCCCAGAAAACTGAGGCTTGCTGAGGTTAATTGACAAGCCCAGGGCCACACGCTTAGTAAATGTCAGAGCCAATACATCAACCTGGACCTGCTTGACTCCGAACTCCCCCTGCCACCTCCCCGGCTCTTTAATTTAGTCCGCTGTTGACACGGCCTCTTTGGCAGTACAGAAAAGTCACTTAGTGACTGAGATGGAACGGCCTCAAGGTAAGTGACACCACCAGCATTTCTATCAGGCCTCCATTCTGATGTCTTTCCCAATCAACAGACACGCCAAATATGCAGATACCATCGCAGCGCCGAAATACCAGGATTGGAAAACGGATTCCGTCAGCCACAGAGCAAAACAAGGCACTTTTTTGAAGAGTTCCATCAGAAATTTTCCAAATTACTTGCAAGCGCCCTCAATGTTTCTCTGGCTTTCTATGGGGATGGTTACTCTGGGCATTGTTCAAAGCCTACACCTGGATAATCCCCAGTGTCACTGCACATGCAGATGCAGGTGTCTCAGAAAACACTTGGGAAGCCAGTAATGCTCATTTCTGCTTCGAAATGCAGACTGTAGGGTTTGCTATCCACATCACAGAAGAATTAGTCATCATTTTGCTGCCACTGTCTAGCTCTGCAGGGTTTAAGTTGGAAAAGGGCCCTCAGGGAGCTGCCTACCGCGGAGGGACAGGATGGCAAAGGGCACCCAGGACACAATCCAGGAACTGCACTGTGACCTACTGGATTCACAGCAGGGGGCCACAGAGCCCATTCACACACAGGGCACAGGGACTCAGCGTTCAGGATTCCCATTGCTGCCGTTCCTCCAGGCCCTTCTGACCTATGCCTGTGCACTTCTGAGATCTGTGTTTCAACAACATCAAACCCCACAGCGCCAGGAATGCAAGCAAGACACTGAAGCCCATCCCAATACCTCCAGCCAACACCAGGAGTTCACCCAAAGGTCTCTCTCCGTGTCCAGCCCACGCCGACCGAAGCGTCAGGCTTCCTCAAATATCACCTCTTCCCTTACAACCACCCTCTTCCCACTTTGTTTTTTAAACATTTTATGGAATACACTATGCACACCAAGAAAAGCACACACATGCACGGATACATGAGTTTTTAGACCTCTAAGCACTCTCACAGCCAACACCAGAACTAAAAACAAAACATCACTGGTCTCCACTCTTCCCACCTCTCAACTGGTATTTAGTTCTGAACTGCTTCCCTGACTCATACACTGGAAAGGACAACACACTCTTCTTTCCTCTCCCATCTTAAAGAAGCATCCAGCTAATGTCTGTCTGATGTTTCCTTAGGCATATTTACACTCACACCCTAACCTTAACAGCGAATGGGTGACGACGTGGGAAGCTTCCAGTCCAAAGCTCAGCTCTACCGCTGGCCTTGCCTGCACTCTTGGGTGAGCTCCCTTCTTGTACCGGTAGGTTTTGGGTGCTCCCAATGCAGACTGGGAGTCACAATGCTCAGCTGTCACTCCTGATCTAAGATCTCTGAGGTCACTTGTGTTGTGAAATCCTTATTTTGGGAGGTTTTCTTTACAGAGAGGTACTTCAGTGAAAACTAATTATGTAAAACCCTCAGCAGAGCCTGGGACAACACCCTGAATCAAACACATAAATATTCCTAAAGCAAAATATATGAATATTCACATTAACTGGGATAAAGAAAATCTAAAAATAGCTGCACATCATTTCAGGTCAAGTTTTGTTCCCAAATGAGATTCGGTGCCAAACTTCCAAAAGAAATTGATTTTCAGAGCTTTTGGAACTTAGAATTACAGATAAGGGATGGTAGACCAAAATTGCCTAGTCTTATTAGGATTTCTGTGAAAATAAATTGAGATGAGAAACCTCTGTTTTTAGCACAGCGCCTAGGACACCAGAAAACACTCAATGATTGCCTCTTATCTTTCTCTTCTATTGTCTTTATTTTAGTATAATAGGTTGGTATTTTAGTTCAGGGGTGACCCGCTGTTTTTCCCACTGGGTTGTGAATCTGCAAGTCAGTGGCTATGTCTCTCTCTGGTTTCCCTGGCATCCGGCACAGTGCCTGATGAAAGTGAGGTGGGCAGTGAATGCCTCCCTAAGCATGGTGAGGTGGATGTGGCTCCACTTACACTGTCCTCCATCCGGGAAAATGATAGTTTGACCTGTAATAAATAACCTGTAAGCCTTGGATGAGATCGCATGATTTCTCCAGTAGGAAGAATGATCCAGCCACGTCTGGAGGCAGGTATCCGGATTAAAGCATGAGGGTCCAAACTCGCAACTCGCAGCCAAGGTCTCACGAGACTCAAACACCAGCCGCCAACCAGCCCCATCAGCCACAAAGCCAGTGGTCTCATTCCACCATTCAGCATTGTGTGACCGTGGTCTATGGCCTGGCACCTTCTGGACTCGGGCTGAGTTTGCCAGCTGAGTTGACTTCCTTCGTTATCAGGCCAGATAACTCACTGGTCATTCAAGATGTCAATGGAAATTTAGAAACAAGCAAATAAGTTCCACAGGACACTACACTGGCTCTTCTTAGGAGGACAACGTTGGGATCTACCCCAAGGGGAAAGGAGCCAATGTTTACACCATACATTTGGTTATTTTGTTTTCTCCACATTTCTTAATACCCACGCGATAGTCCAAACTGGTTCAGCTCAGTCCCCCATAGATTTCTCCAGTTTTCTACACTGCTAGAAGGTAGTTTTATATATATATATATATATATATATATATATATATATATATAGTTTTTGATAGTTTTTTTAATCAGGACACATACTCAACGCATTCAGACATAAAATAATGGGTTCAAGGGGCCTGATATGGAAAAGATCCTGATTTTCATAGAGGGTAGACATTAGGTTCAGTGCTACCTGAATCTGCTCCTGGAGCAGATGATGCTGTGGGAGTAACTTTCCTACAATGATGAGTATTGGGAGACACGGCGGCCGGCTCACGGTCGGCAGGACTAGGGGGCGTTCTCTTAATGCCTGGTGAAGCCAAGGACTAGGAAACAGTTCAGTTTCCTCCAAGCAAGGGGACTAAAACAGGACAAGGCTGGTCTGAATTTGAAAAGGGGCACTTGAGAGTCTTCTGAAAAGGAAGCTCTTCCGCCAGCAGAACACGGGCTCTTGAGTTTGGAAAGCCCTCGAGAGGAACCCTCCAGCGCTGACATGACAGCCCTGCCAGGCAGCCACGGGGCTCGGCTTCAACAGCTCCAGCCTCCAGGAAAACACCACCAACTGTGGGAGGACGCACTCTTTCACCTGGATCATTTCAATGTCCGGCTGATGACACGATTAAGGGGGTGACGGCACCTGCATCCCCAGGGGGAAAGTGCTTGCATCCTGTCTTGGTGAGTGACCTACAAGGTCAAGGAATCGGTAAGCTGCCTGATAGAGTCTTGGAGAGGCAAGGCAGTTAGAGTCAGAACATCAGCTGAAGGGGTCCGTGCGTGCGTGCAACAGAGAGTTTTTCCCTCCCTTTGTTTTGCTCTTCCTCTCCTAGTAGTTGCTACTGCAGTGGGATGAATTTAGTTTCTGGACGTCAAAGGGATAGATAATATGGCCTGTCTCAGGAAGCCAGCAACAAGCTAGCCCCTCCCTCTCTCTCTCTCTCTCTCCCCCCGCCCCCTTTCACACAGGGAAAGGAGAGGAAGAAGATGGGGTGTACTCCAGCAGACAGGCTAGCAGACCCTCACTGAACTGCACTCCAGACTTCCTGGTAGCCGGTTACCTACCAGAGGTGTTGTTTGCAAAAACAAAGTATGACCAGGTTAAGAACTGCCAAGTACAATCACTAGTTCCTTCGCAAAGTAACCGGGTATGTTTCTCAAACACCCTGCAAAGGAGGAAGAAAGAGGGCCTCCCCAGTTTCTCAGCTGGCCTTTGCATCTTCTCATCTATCACTGGGGTAATACGTCCAGAGTGGCATTTCGTAATGACAGCAACATTCCAGCAAATCGATAGTTATTTAATTCCCAACAAGCTCTCGAGTCCATTAAACCTGATTACATTCACCCATTTCAGTGGGTGCCGTTATTTTTCCTACACCGGCACTTAATCTATAACAGGAACTTATGAGAACTTTCAAAAGCAATTTCAGCATCAATCAGCAACAGAGTGAAGGGCACGATGTGCCTGTAATTATTTATCGGACGGGGCAGCAGAAGGTCTGACAAAACTCCAGCGCACGACCTTCACCCCAAGTTTCCAGGAGAAGCCAAAGGGCTGCTGCTCCCCGACGTGCTGCGGAGCCCTACTTCAGGAGAGAGGATCCTGCCACGTCAGCCCACATCTGCGAGGGAAGACGGAACGACTTCCACATTGCTAAGGACCACAGTTTCCAGGTGGCCCATTTATTTATAACACATAAGACTGAGAACACCCTCCAAGCTGAGCAACATTTGTACATCCGGGGTAACAGAAGGTTGGGTGGTTATTTGCAATCATCTCTGAATGGCTGTAATCACCCAGGTTCTTACAGTTAACAAAAAGTAACAGCAACATGCAGAAAAGGAGGCAAAAAAAAGAGACGAGTTTGACCAGAATCCTCACCAGAAACGTGAATGAATGAATCTGAGTCTTGTACAGTTTTTAAACACCAGGTGCTGGGGAGGGGAGGCACAGCACAAAGTTGAAAGGGCATGCTAAATATATTTCTTTTTCCTTTCCTGCCTATATGAGATACAGAACTTATTACACAGGGATGGCTATTCTCAAAAAAAAAAACAAAAACAAAAAAACAGACAATAATAGAAAAGCACCTGCCTTTCCTGTCATGTTGGGTTCTCCCTCTAGTAGATGTGAGTTTTCTGTACAATGTATACCCAGAAGCCAACATCTGTTGAGGCAACACAAGGCCCCAGATTTCTTACCAGTCAACCAACCACTCTACACAGAATCAACAGCCTCAGAAGTACAGCCAACACCCATTTCAGTCCTCCACCCTCCGGCCATCACTGAGACATAAACAGGCCTGCGGGACTCCTAGCACAACCTCTGAACCTCACACGTTCACCCGCAGGTAGAGTGTGCCTTCTTGCCTCAGAGCCAACCCTCAAACTCAGGGAGTGGGGAGCTTCCCCAGACAACAGTGCACCTGCAGGCGTCACAGGAATTCATGCATATTTCAATGCTCCTTCCATCTCCTGGGTTAAAGCTCTTAACCAGGTCACCTCATGATAAGTGACTTTGCCTCTCGATCTTCTCTGGGAGACTGAGACCCTTGGAAAGCTGGAAAGCAAGCAAATCCTTTGCCCTGTGGTCACCCTCCCAAAGCAAAGGCATGAATGTTAAACAGCAGGCGGATCAATACAAGCAAATATAGCTCAACTACACCATTTATTCAGCCATGAGAGATGTCAATAGCCAGATTAGGGTGATCCATCTTTTTGATTTCCTACTGTCTTCTCACTGACTACGCGAGGGCTTTTTTCCTGTATTAAAAGTGTTTGCTTTCTCAACCATAAAAATTCCAATGATTACTCTGAGCACTCTGGAGTTAAGTTGCTTGCTGGCAGAGACCTTGAATTACCTGAATGAGTCCAGGAAAGTAGGGGGCTGCCGGAACAATCATAGGCACGCCATAGGGATGCACGAGAACTCCTTGAGACGCCAACATGTTTTAAGCGAGGGGCTGGTTCCTTCCGCAGCTCAACACATCAATGGAGAGAGAGGGGAAAAAATCTATAGACCCAACTTCTTCCGAACTCTAGAGCTGAGAGCCAAATCGCTTCTGTCAGGAGCCAAGCGCTCATCAAGGCGGAGAGGGGAGAGAAAGAAAACCTACATCAGCAACTCTTAATGTGAAAGTTTTCTTCCCAGACGAGGACGAAGAGACACAGCAGCTGCAAAGTTGAAGCTACCAAAATGGAAGGCGCTATTTTGGGCACGGCTTGCCTAACATGACTAACCAAAGACTGCTCGTGAATTTAGTTCTGGGAGGCAGTTCGGGGGAGAGAGAGAGAGAGAGAGAGAGCAAAGACAGAAACAACCAGGTTATGAGACGCGGGTGTGTCCCGATGAATTTGGCCAAAAGGCAAGGGATAGGTCTGCGTGGGATTTTCAGGGAGAAATACTGTGAAACAAGAATTGATATGATTATCAGCTGCCACTGAAAACTCAAGTTGAGTGGGTTAATGCGGGCAGCCTTTGGCACTGGTTTTCAAAAAGAAACTAAGACCATATTTAGTTGACTCTCTCTGCCTCTCTCTCTCATTTCAATTTTAAACAGGCTGTTTGTAAATCACACTAGAATATCCCCGGCTCACATGTGCACGGTATGGACTATGCAAAGAGATGAAGTTCAATCATTGCTATGGATTTTGTAATTTCTCTCCCACAACTCTCTGAAGTAGGCTCTCTGATCAGTCCCGGGCAACAAATGGGGTAAGAAGGCTGATCCTCTCGAAGTGGTTTGCTCATGGTCATACAGGTTGGAAGAGGCAGCACTGAGCTATAAACACACTCCAGAGCAGTTTCCTAACCATGACACGCGGCTGATTGTTCCATATTTTACCCTGTAATAGGACTTCCATGTCTTTCTTTGCATATTAAATATATCCTTTATTCCGACTTTCAACTATGATATTAACATGCAATGTATTAACGATGTCACTCCCTGTTCCCAAAGTAATATGCATGTCTATTAAGTACCAAAACTATGGATAAGAGATACATTCAAGCAAATATTTGAAATTCTTCTCATTTATGAAAATAACCAAGCAGTTGTTTGAATGTGTCACATGGTGGTAGATAAACTCCTGTAGGATTTCATGAATTAGGAATAAGACTGATTTAGGTGTCCCATTTATTGGCTGTGTGATCTTAAAAAGTTACTCAGCTTCTCTGAACTCCAGTTTCTTCATTTAAAAAACTTAGTTAATATGAGTTCCAGCCTCCTAAGGTTGTGTGATAATTACATAAAGTTCTTCACTCCATATCAGGAAGTAGACAGCATGTGTGCTTTGTCTCCTGGTGGTTGGTACAGATGTAAGTCAAGTTTAGATGGAAAGTTGAGATAACATTCAAATGGTCATTCCTCTGACCTTCATATAGGGAAAGGATGTGGGTATGGCAAGAGCCCCACAACGCTGAAAACAATAACACGAAATGCTGATGGAGTGAGTCCACGTAAATAGCACCCACTTCCCGGGCATCCTTGAAAATCACCTTCAAACCCAACATCTACTTGCCACATTCCACCTTTCACTGTAAACAGGACAGAGGATATGGATTTGTACAAATCGGGATAGCTTCAAACATCACCAAACATATTCAACTATTGGCTTCTCTAAATCCAAATGTCAATTCTTCCACTTTCAGATAGCCAAGGTGTTTTTACACTACACTAATTTTAGTTGCTTGATTTAGCTGCATAATTGCATTTCTAGATAACGACATTGGACAGGGTTTGGCAGAGAATTCAATTATTTAAGGCTGAATTTTGGCCATCTTGACAAGGTTTCTCTGTAATTGATTCTCATGGATCAAAGTGGCCATGCTGTACAATTCGGAAAGCTCCCGTAACAGCTGCAAGATGACCCCTCTTACCCAACAGCCCGATACCGCTTCTAACTTTAGCCTCTGAGTACGACTTTCACCACCGCATTTCTGAGAAGTTACCAGTGAGGACAGAAGCATCACTATGAGTCGGACGTGTTTTCTAGTCCGCTTCCCTTTAGTAATCGCAGGAGAGGAAAGCGATTAGTTACTTGGGCAGGGCCTGGGTGAGATTGAATTATGTCTCTCTAATGTTATAAAGTGGAAAGACCACTGGACCAAGAGGCAGGAAACTTAATTCAGCCACTTAAAGCCAGAAATTTACAGAGAGACTCTTGAGCTTCCTGAACTTTGAGGTAATGATATCCACTTATTCCTCAAGAATGTACCAATGAACAAATTCGTGGAAGTGTTTTGGAATGCGTAGTTACACAAATACAATGGATTGCATCGTTGATATACGCGCGCACACACACACACACACACACAGAGTCACACACCATTTTACGATGAGAGTAATTCCAGGAACCGTGTGGTCAGGTGATTCTGTCATGCGAACATCCCAGAGCGTACTTGTGGAAACCTAGATGGCAAAGGTCAACCACTGGACATGGCCTTAGGATGTAATCAAAGGATCTGGTAAACAGGAGAAGTTTGAGGCTACTGCCTACGTAACACAGCCTACAGTTTCGCAGCAAGCTGTATGTGACTGCTGGTACTCTAAAATAGTAACATGTAAACAGATCAACTGGTAACAATCACTGATCCCCAGTACCAAGCAGTATACAATGTACGTAACTGCATGTGCTATACTTCTATATGAAGAGCAGCATAATAGGTTTGTTTGCAGTGTTAGCATAAACACTGCCACATGTTCATCATCCCCTTCAGTGAACTGGATCTGTCCTTAACATGTTACAATGCCTACGCAACCAATAGGCAAGAGCAATTTCCCAGGCCCACGATAACTGTATGGGACCACCATCACATATGCAGTCCATAATTGACTGAAACATTACTATACAGTGTACAACTCCTGTGTGTGGTGCTTGTGTCTTTTTATTAAAGAATTTACTGATTTCAATCAGAAATGAAAATTCTATTACATTTGGCACACAGATATATAGCTATGATCCATCTATTTATCTATGCTCAGGATTTTTTTCATTCTTTTGTTAAGTACTGCTTACTTCTTATTTTTAAGATTTTATTTACAGACAGTGAGAGGGAGAGTCAGAAAAAGACCCTCCATCCGCTTGTGCACTCCCCAAATGGCACTGGAGCTGAGCTGATAGGAAGCCAGGAGCCAGGAGCTTCTTCTGGGTCTCCTGCACGGATGCAGGGGTCCAAGCACTTGGGCCATTCTTTACTGCTTCCCCAGGCCATAGCAGAGAGTTGGACTGGAAGAAGAGCAGTAGGGACTAGAACCAGTGCCGATATGGGATGCTGGCACTGCAGGTGGAGGACTGACCTACTACACCACAGCGGTGGCCCCTGTTTTAATAACTCCACAACACCACAACTTTTGCTGATCCTGAGTAATAGCTACCTTGTTTCCTTTCTCCAAACAAAGGGCTTTCTGTTGCCCTTTTCACTTTGACTGCCAGGAAGCTCAGAGTCAGAAAGGGGCTCATCTCTTCTCACTTTGTTGGCCTTCCCTACCTTTGTCTTAGTATCCCTGTTTTCCTGTCTCCAGTCCCAACTACTCTCATGTTTTTTCTCTGAGTCCGACTTTACATGTCTGTATCATTGTTCTGTATGAGCATAGTACTTTGAATGCACCCTTGTCCTAAACCCACCACAAATAATAAAACACATACATAAATAACAGTCTTGCTCCTCACTTGGGCTCTGTTTTCTCAGATGGGAAGCCCAAGTACTGACTGGCTATGAGTCCTTCTTCTTAGAACATCCTCCAGGAGTCTGGAGTCTGGAGTCTGGGTGTCTCCACTCCCCAGAAGCAGGAGCACATGGCTCATCATAAAAGGTTACCCACCCAACATCTAGTATCTGGAATTAAACTCACAGATATATTTCAGGAACTGAAGATAATATTTAGAACAAAATGACCAGGAGGAAGTGGAGGGGAGGCCCTACTGGAAGTCACTTGGAAAGTGTGAATTCAGATGAAAGGCAGGGGATGGCAAACATATTTTTCTATTAATACTTAGGTTTTCATGGGTCTTATCCTCTCTATGGTAACCATTCAGAAGTCTGCTCCTGTCACAGGAGAAACCATCACCGATAATGCATAAACCAGTGATCAAGGATGTACTCAGGGAAGACGAATAACAGAAACTGAAACTTGAATTCCCTATAATTGTTACAGCTCATGGAATATTATTCCTTTTTCAATTTTTTTCAACGATTTAAAAATTTTAAAAAACAAACATTTTTAGCTCAGAGTCACGCAAAGACAGGCAATGTCCCAGGTTCAACTTACAGCCTGTGGTTTGTGGACCACTACTCAAGAGCATGCATTTTATCCAAGAACAGACTTCAACACAATGGGCAGACACACACTCCCTCTGTATACCTCCTGTTTCCTCGCTCAGCTCTTGTTTTTCCTATGGCTTCCTTGGGGGCCAGTTCTGTTCATCTTCCTGTGCCAAGGATTTCTACTAAGGATTTTTTTTTCCTTAGTTCCCTGTACACAACCTCATCCCTTCACTCAAAAGAAAACCACTGTCCCACCTTTCTCCAGGACCCACGATGGCACTCTGCCTGGACCCACGTGCTTTCTCTCCAGCTGTCAGCTGCTGCAGCTCCTCCCCCAGACTGTGTGAGCTACCCGAAGGATTCTTCTGCCCACCCCCAGCCCTTCTGAGTATCAGCCACCCAAAGTTCAGAGCTCCACGGAAGAGTGGGAAAGAGGAGAGCCACTGCAGTGCCGGCTGGAGGAGGGAGAGCTTCCCAGGGAAGCACCCAGCGACGCTGGTGTCCCACCGCGCCAAGTGCAGCCTTGGAAGCCAAACCCGGCTCACTGACAGGAACCAGGAGGAGGAGGAATACAGTGCTGATTTGTCTGTGCAGTGACAAAGTAATGATTGACAATGGGGTCTTTCATGCAAAATTTAGACATACACTGTCTTCTTTTGCAGTTTTTTTTTTTTTGATAACGGATTTCAAGTTATTTCATAGATATAATTTTAAGAAGAGAACCATACTTGACTCCCTGTCTCCCTCCTCCAAACCATGCTCTTTCCTTCCCAGCTTTTTAATTCAATTTTTGCAGTAACATTTTTTCCCATTTCATATATACAGTTTTAAGAGCATCATGGTACTTCCCACCATATTCTCACCCCCCTACTCTCACCCTGCCTCCTCCTCTTTCTCTTTATTTTTCTTTTAATTTTTACAATGGCATACTTTAAATTTTCTTTATAATTACAAGCTTAACACCTCACCAAATAAAGAATTCAACAAGTAGCATGTAAAAAAAAATATTGTTGCTCAAAAAAATAGACAAGGGCTATAAATGAAAGTCAAATCTCAAAATGTCAATTTCACCATATATATTTTCTTTGGAAAGACTGGGATATCTAAGAATGGTGGGCCACATTCCCTTGTAGCTACTTTCCCTCAAGCCCAAGCAGACATCCACCATTCTTCATCTGCTATCTAAAAAAACCCTAAATGTCAGCTGCCATGGTTAACCATGATTAAAACAAACAAACAAACACACACAGAGCAGAAAGTAAAAAGTAACAGTGCTTCCCTAATGCTGCTGTGGAATTTAACATTCACTGCATTTCTGACGTTGTAGGTATTGGCAAGGCTTATGTCCTAATACAGACGCACACAAGTGATTTAGTTACAATACGCTGTTTGCAAAGTTCAGCATCAGAATCTGCTAGTCAAGGCCCTTCACAACACTGCTCTCTTGCACCTGCCGAGAATCATCTTCCAATACACACTGTCCTTCCTTCTATAAATCACTTTTTTGTGTGCAAACCACACTGTCAAATTGCCTTCCCCATATACTGCCATGAATCCAAGTTGCTGTTCCAACTTGCCTGCTGTGCAGAATTGTCATCCCCCCCACCTCCCCCTGCCGTCCCCCTCCTGTCCTTCAAGATCAACCTTGCTGGCCTTGGATTTGCGTTTTCTGCAAAGACTTACTCACTGCCCACAGGCAGAATTAACGGCACAACACCTTTGTTCTGGGTCATTTTAGAGTTGCACCCAGTGCCAACACTGCTCACGTTGTGGCAAGACTCCCGTGAGTGTGACTACAGCCTCAGGAAGGTGGACTGGCTCCAATGGAGAGCCATGTCATTCACTGTCACTCACTCGATGATGACAATGCTGAGCAGACAGAAGTTTCCTGAAATGCTGCCCCACGTGACTGATGTGGAAAGTATGAGCAACGTGGAGGGGCTGCAAGGGACCACTGAGAGCTACCCGGGCCACCAAGGTCGCATCACCTGATCACGGGGCACTGGGACACAGCGAGAAAGCCTGGGCTGCCGAGTTGGGGAGGTTGGCCTTGGCTCGTGGCTCTGTCAGCTTTAGGCTGCTATGCTGAGTCCTAGGCCCATGTCTCCCAAGGAGGAAAACGGGCCAGCACCTGTATCTACCCTCCGGTGTTCTGCAGCAGTGAAAAGACATTTGGTTCTATTGCTACTCAAACTTGGCAGTTGTTCAGAAACTGCTGGTTTATTTTCGTTTCTTTCTTCAGAATGACTTTGTATACCCAGGCAAATGTTTTCCTTTTATTTTTTTTTCAGATTTACTTATTATTTGTTTGAAAGGTAGAGAGAAAGGGGAAGAGGATGGGGAAGAGAGAGAAAAACAAATTCCATCTGGTGGTTCACCTCCCAAATGGCTGCAATGGTCAGGGCTGGGTCAGGCCAAAGCCAGGAGCCTAGAACCCCACTTGAGTCTCCCATGTAGGTGGCAGGGGCCCAAGGACTTGGCCCATCTTCTGCTGCTTTCCCAGGTGCATGAGCAGGGAACTGGATAGGAAGTGGAGCAGCTGGGACTTCAACAGGTGCTCATATGGGATGCTGGCAGTGCAGGTGGAGGCCTGGCCCAGCGCACCACAGTACCAGCCCCATCTCTCCACTCCTGTGTCTAGTGTGTCTCCTCAGTGCCCACAACATACCACACGGATGCGCTGCTCCCCACATGGCTACTTCAGAGATGTTCTTGTCCCTTCCTCGTGTAGCCACGTGCTGGGTCTTCCAGGCAGTCTCACTACCTGTTCCCTGCACTCCTGATCTATTTGGCTAAGATGGTAAAATATCAGCAATGATTTGTCCCAGGATGGTAAGGGCCTGGCTGGCATTTGCAAGGAGGCACACTTCTATTTCACCCCCTCTGCCTCGCCCTCTAGCTCTTGGATTCTCAGCCTTTTTCTAGGGGCTGGGTACAGAGCACTGGGGATTTATCCGTCATCTATGGGGTGAGAAAGAGGCTCCAGTGAAGTCAAGAGACTTGTTTAAAGGCCAACAACGAGGCGTGTGCCTTGCAGCTCCCAAGCAGCAGGTTTCCCTCTATGTCCCTAACGAGCACCTGCCAGATCACCAAGGATGGCCACGTCAGGGTGGCAGCTGAACCAAAGTGGACAAGTGTCCCGCAGTACCAGAAAAGCTCTCAGGCTCCATCCAGTGGAGGTAAGAGAACAGCATGGTGCAGATTTGCTTAGCACGGACCCCAGAAGGAAACTCCCTGAGGTTCTCTATCGTGTTTGTCCCCCTGAATGCCAAGGACTGACAGGTGGCAACACGGGCTGGCTCCAGGAGGACTGCCAGCAAGGCACAACAGCAACCACCCAACAGCATCTCCACCGGGCGGCTGCACACATTTCGGGAGTTCATGGATCTTACCCTCTCTGTTGCAACGGCTCAAAGCTCTATTCTTAGGACCAGCATGGTGCACCTGGTTAAGCTAATAGCTGGCAATACCAACATCCCATACCAGAGTGCCGTTTTGAGTCCCGGCTGCTCCACTTTTGATCCAGCTTCCTGCGAATGTGTCTGGAAAGGCATGGAACATGGCCCAACTGATTTGGTCCCTGCCACCTACATGGGGCACCTACATGGTGTTCCTGGGCTCCTGGCAAAGCCTGGCAAAGCCTTGGCAGTTGCAGGCATTTGGGAAGCAACCCCTTTCCCTGCCTGAGACAGCGGGACTGTGTGCAAGATAAGAATATGATTAGCATCCATTACTCACTGGATAGGGCAGAGCCTTAAAGAAGAACAATATGCCTACTGCTGACCTCAAGGACGGGAGGCTCCCAGCAGACTGTCAATGAATGGGTGCTGGTAGGTGTTTTGCTGACAACAGAATTAGCTGGTTTGGAAGATCAAGCCAGGGATATCAACCCCCTTCCCCTTTTCAGCCACTAAGTGGTTAAATGAGAACACCCTTACACAGACACCCTAGGAAGTACCTTCCTCTGTAAGAGTTTCCTTCCTTTCCCCTCCTTCCAAACCAAAGATGATAGATGTGTGTGGCTTCTGTACATGGAATCAGACTTCTGAATCAAATCGTGAGAATTTCACATTCAAGTGAGAGTTTGTACGGATGAAGAGGATGGGGTCTTTGAATCAGGACTCTCCCACAGTATCCAGGATGCTGGATCACCCTTACGCAGTAGGACGGCACCGCCACCACAAATGGCCATGAGGACGCTCAAAGAAAGGGCCAGGAGGCCATGCAAGTGGCGAGGCTGCTGATCGTCATTAGAAACTCGAGCCCCCAGTGGTGCAGGCAGCACCGTGCTTCCCTTGGTTCATTAAACACTTCTTGACCTGATTCTCCTCTGAAAGCCAGACTGCCTGGCTGAATGAGCAAGTCTAAGAATATCAACCCTGCCCATCATCTCTGCTGAGATCAACAATGCTCCAGGAACGCACCTCTGACCTGTCTGGGGATGAGTGGCAACTGGGTTTGAGAATTAGTTGACCTTGCTTGCGGCAAACAGACATTCCCCGAGGACTCTCAGAATGGGGGACGGATGATCAGCTGCTCCCTGAGACTTTTATTTGTGCCCTCCCCATATCTTCTGCCGTCTGTGCTGCTGGTCCCGAGGGGCCGGGCACAGAGACCACTGCAAACAGCACACACCTGCAGACCCAGAAACTGAGCTTCTCTGTCCAGGCCCCCATGGCACTGCTGACCTGAATGAACCACCTGTTCTCCATGTGCATGGTTTGTCCTTAGAAATGAAATGCCTGGGCTGGCAGCTTCCAAAGCGTATTCAGCATGATAGATGCTTCATGGTCTGAAGAACCCCATGATCAAATAAGGTGGAGAAATTTAGCCTGATCTCTTTCCCTCTTGGGCATTCACGATGACTATTAGCACATAACCACATCTGAGAAGTCCTGTGAAGAATAAAAAGCTGCTTGACTTAGCTGGAGCTGGGCATTCTAAAACTGATTTGATAACTGACAAAGCATCTATCCACCCATCTCCTCCTACATCGACTTATTCATCTATTCCAACCATCCATCCATCCACCCATCTCCTCGTTCATCCACCCATCCATTCACCTATCTAGACATCTGCTCATACATCCACTTATCCACGCCCCTCCCCATCAATCTTATTATGTGGCTATCTGGCCATCGGGAGCTAATTGTCTGTGAGGCCCTGTGCTAGGCTCTTTATTTTTTCTATTTTATTTCTCTTATTTCAACATCATCATCATCATCATCACAGCTGCTACCACTTGCTTGATGCCTACCATGTGCTGGACACTGCACAAACTTCATTGCATCTGTTGTCCCCATTTAACTCTCCATATTCCTATGAAGTAGAGTCTGATAAAGTTGTTGCAGCACTGACAAGAAAACTAAGGAATTGAGAGGGGAAATGACCTGGATGAGGCAACAAATCCAGTCCAGAGCAGAGCTGTTCCCTGAGCTGAAAGGGGCTGCAGAAACCCTACAAGAGGCCATTTTCGCCATACGGCACCATTAACATCTGCGCAGAAATGCTGGCCTGGATTAAACTCAAGCCGGCTCTCTTCATCTCCTTTCCCCTCAACTTCTCCCTTAGTTTCAAGCATTCTAATACCCATCAGAGGCGGGGAACAGAAAACCAGAGACACAGAGTAGGAGGACACTTTAAGGTCTGGCCTGGAGCTGACCCGCATCACCTCCCTGAGTCTTCCGGGAAGTGCGGAGGTGACTTCCCAAGCAACAGGAAGAGAAATGGGCCCATCACACAGCAATGTGCAAAGCTTAACTACAGGGGAACAGGGAGGGGGATGGAGAGAGGCAGAGCCAGGGAGGTGGACCCTTAGGACCTTTCTTTGTGATGCAGAGGTATCATTCCCACGTCCAGGGCTGGCCGGGCCTCAGCTGTGCTCCGGGTCAGTGCCTCTCCTGGGGCTGAGGCTTTTCGTTCTTATTTTTGACGCATGGACCAACCAGTCTGAGAATCTTGCTTTCATCCCAGCAAACTGCTCATAACTCACAAAAAGCTCCATACCACTGCAGGGAGTTGACGGTCCCTTTGAAATTTATCTGTGGACCCAGGAAGGGCCTCCCAATCTCTATCAAGATTTTGAAGTATGTAGCCAAGATGCCCTGTACTTTTTATAAAGGACAGGCACAAATAAAGTCAGAATCCCTGAAGTCAGGCTCCCAGTCACAGGCGCAATGGCTGTTCTCCTAGGAAATTACGTTGACAAGCTCACCGGCTCTGTGACGTTGAAGAGATGCACCTGCCATTGAGGACGCTCACACCACAACCTGCGGGGGTGGGGGGGGCAGGAAGGTCAAGGAATGTGGGGAGTCCCACACTGTGAGGCCACGCCAGTCACCAAGGACTCCAAAAGACGTCTGCAGTTCTCTTGTGCTGTTTGTTTAGCAATCGTCTTAGGCTAGGCGGCCGCTTCTCTCTGCCCAAGTTTCACCCCCAGCTTGAGCCAGGAGACACAGACCATGGGCCAGTGAGTGGGCACTAGGTGTTGTACGCAGCCCAGCAAACCAAGCGCTGTGGGAGACTGCAAGGCTGAAAATACACTTGTATTTTCAAAGACCATCCAGTCTGGTCCTGCACACAAGACAGGGGTGTGAGGGCCCCAGTGCAGCCGAGCTGCCCACTACAGAGCATTAGCCAAAGGGCCGACCACTGCCAGGTGGTCACTCCACAATGTCACGGTCAGGCAGCTCGTGGCAACAGAGGGCCTCGACAGGTGGGATTTTCACCTTCCCAACTTCGCGGTGTCCCTCTGGGGCCCTCTGGGGACATCAAAAGAGCAGCCACCTGGAGTGACCTCATTTCCTTTCTGACCCTTAGATCTATTTAAAAAAACTGTTTAACAAACAAGTCATAATGCCATTTGTCATTTGCCAAACACCCTCAAATCCCTCTCTGTGTGAACTCCTTTCATCTTCACAGCAGTATTCTAAGTGCGGTTACTCTGTCCCTCCATGGCATCAGCAGGGACACCGGGACCCAGGGAAGCTAAGGTGATGGGCCCAAGATCACACTCGTTCTGAATGGTGAACCTGGTTCTACAGATAGACTCATACTCCTTGGCTATGCTGTGTCTCCAAGAAAGACGTTTATAGCATGTATTTCTTCTAGCTTCAAATTATTGATATAGAAATAAGTTTTCATTATACTTACAATGTATTATACTGCTTAAGAATTCGGATACTGGAGTTAGTTCAAGTTTGGGTTCAAGTTCTGGCTCCGAAAATTCCTGGCTGTGTTGCCCTAAGCAAGTTACTAAACCTCTCTGAACCCCAGTTATTTCCCCTATAAACGGAAGGCAACGCCACCCTCCTCCCTGGTTGTTGTGCCAGAGTACTCAAAATAACGAGGCAATGCACTGAAAATACTCCCCGCGCTGGAGTTCCATCTGTAACTGTTTTAGCTCTTAGTTTATCGCTTAGCACGATCACAAGGGTTCACACCTCAGCCCCAATCCTTGCCATTTAAGTGATTACTAACTTGCTACTGCTCAACCCTCAACTCTTCCATGAATCAATAAATCCATCTTTTTGTCTCTGGTCGCTTCAGCTGGGTTTCTGTCCCTTTTAATGGATAGATCTCGGACAAACCCAAAAGTGGTTGTCAGAATAGTACACACATATATACACATCTACCAGGAAATCATGCTGTTTCTTCTTGCTAATTTTTAAGAGGTTTCTTTATTTATTTGAATGGGATGGGGGAGGGGGAGGAGGATGGAGAAGGAAGAGGGTGAGGGTGGGAGAAGTAGAGGGAAAGGGAGGGTGAGGAGAGACTGACTGATTTTTCATCCACTGGTTTACTCCCCAAATGCCTGCAACAGCCAGGTATGGGCCAGGCCGAAACCAGGAGCCAGGAGCTCCATACTGGTCTCCCACAAAGGTGTCAGAGACTCAGGCACTTGGGCCATGACCTTCAGGCTCCCAGGCACATTAGCAGGAAGCTAGATTGGAAGTGAAGCAGCTGGGACTCCGTGGCGCCCTTACATGGGATGCTAATGGCACCCGCGGCAGCATAATCTGCTCTAACGATGCAAGTCCCTGCTCATCTTCCTAAATGAACACTTTCACAGAACTTACAACGTGCCAGAGGCTGCAACTGCTAAGCAAAGAACCCTGGAAGTGCACGAGGGAGCTTACATCAGCACTCAGGTGCCGACTGCATAAACCACGCATCCACGCAGGAACCTCTTCTGAGTCCCAGTGAAAGTGTTGCATGCTGGGAACAATGACCCCAAAACATCAGGGTGGACATCTGACCTCAGAATTAAGACATCCATTTCCCAAACCAGTGTCCCTTGGTTCCCTACCAGTGCTGATTCCTCACTCCCACTTCCTGCCAATAAAGACCCTGGGAACCAGTGTTGATGGCTCAAGTAACTGGGCCTCTGCCCTCCAGCTCCTCGCTCTGGCCTGGCCCAGCCCTGGCTTTCATGGGCATTTAGGGGACAGGGCCAACAGATGAGAACTCTGTCTCTATCTACCTCTGCTTCTAAAACAAATGAAAAAGAAATCCAAGTATTCTTCCAGGGAAATCCCACTGCCGCAGAACCACGGCCAACAGCTTATACAATCTCCAAACTATATTCACACTCAGACCACCGATGCTGACCGCATCTACGGCTGCTTTTCCAATAACATTTGGCAGAGAGCTGCTTACCCCTGCTACCAGAGCTTATGGACTTAAGTGGGTTGCTTGTGTACTAATTTGGTACTCCCCCACCTGGCCAGGTCTGAATTCAATAGGTCAGCCTGTGTCCAGTGTCTGTTAGCACACAGATGCCGCGGCGCCCCATTGTTTCATCATTACCTTGCAGACCTCACTTTCTTGGAGACTCCAAGGCTGGCCTCAACGATGAATGCTCGCTTTACAACCAAAATTAGAACAAAGGGACAAAAAAGAACTGGAGGATTTAAAATTAGGATTCAGAGAGAGAGAGAGAAAGAGCAAACCCGGTGCCTAAAACCCACCAGTGAGGCCCAACTTTTGCTGTAGTGTATCCCCGTATGTTCCCACCTCCCACTGGGACCCAACATGGGCCAGCGCGATTTATCATTCCGGAGAGCGGCGTGCTCATCTGCCCACCTCGCTCGGCAGCCCTCGGTGTTATTTTATAATTACTGGGAGTCTTTTTCATGTTGCACTCTGCCAGATCTGCGGCTCACCACACACCTGTTCTACACAGAACACATGGAGAGACGGGGGTGGGTCTGGCTGCGGAGGGAAGGGGAAGATGGCCTTTTCTGTCTGCTATGAAATGCAAAATCGAGAATAAAGGAGCGGACCAGAAGCCTGTTAGTACTTTTTTTTTTTTTTATATTTTGAAGGCCATACTCTGTGCCAGCACTTTATTTAACAAACACTCTGTTTAAGAGCTTACTGAGAACAGCAAATATGGTTCTAACTTTTGAAAACAAATATTAATTCACTTAGTCATCCTGGTGACCGACACAAGCATCACCGTCCCCGTTTTAGAGACGGGAAAATTACAACAAAGGAAGGTTCAGTCCTTTGCCCAGGGGCACACAGATGGTAACTGGCAGCCATGAATCAACTCTGAATTCAGGTACTCAGCTGTTGAAACTCTGCAGCCGGGTGGGCTGCACCCTAAGTAGCATCACTGTCATCACCCCCACCATGCCCAAAACCAGAGGCCTGGCACAGTCTCCTCGGTGTCAGTCACCATCCACCACTCTGATGACCACCGTTACTACCACCATGGCTCTCACCACCGCCACACGGCCAGGACCAGCGCCAGCACCAGGGCCCAGGAGACAAGCCTCTGTGGAGTCCCTTCCATTCGCTGGCTACTGCGCAGGGGGCCACACACACTGTCTCACGCTACTCACAGCCACGCCAGGCTGCTGTTCCCTCTGCTTCACGCATGTGGGGAGGGGGCTTCAGAGAGGTGACACGACGTGCCCGCGCAGATAGTCAGAGGTCCACCGATGATCCAAAGCCAGTTCCACCTGTACCACCATGAAAGCATCCAACCCCTGTGCTGCCGTGGCCGGAGGCAGAGGAAACAGCGATGGGAATCCTTGTTAGCAGGAGCGGTCTGCTCTACCTCGATCTCACCTCCTCCTGCTCAGTCTCAGCTCCAGCGTCACTCCCGAAGGGAGCTCTTCCCTCACCCCCGAATCCAACTCTTCCCATAACCATGGGCCTCCTCTCTTTCCTTTCAGAGTCCCGATCACCATTCGCAGTGCACACTGGGGATCACTTGCTCCTGTGGGGGTCAGTGCTCACAGACACTGCAGCCAGCTGGCTCCCCTCCCCACCCACTAGCCTCAGCGTCTGTTGCTGAGATGGGAGCCACTGTGGGGCGGCTGGGCAGAGCTCTGTGGATGGTGATGATGCCGCCAGCAGTGCACAGGTTCCGAGATACAGCCGAGCGACGCCCAGGTCTGAGACTTGGTGCTGAAATTCACCTGCAGTTCCCTCCAGGGAGGTCCCACACAACCCAGATGAGTGCTGTCAGCCCCTCTACCCACAAGTCCTCCAGAGTCTACCTCCACAGAGAGATGTTTCTGTCCCCTGGCTGGAACATCAGCGCTGTGGGAATGGACAGCAGGTCTGTTTTCTCAAACTCTCACTTCTTCCCGTCCCACGCCCCTCTCCTGTTAACTTCTAATCCAAGTGACTGTCACGCTGCATCTGAATCAAGCTTGCCTTCTTCTAATTTATTTTGGTCTATCTGGGTTTTCATTTTATTTGAAAGGTGGAGAAATAAGGGAGGGAGAGGAGAGGGGAGGAAAGGGGAGGACAGGGGAGGGGAGGACAGGGGAGGGGAGGGGAGGAGAGGGGAGGGGAGGAGAGGGGAGGGGAGGAAAGGGGAGGGGAGGAGAGGGGAGGGGAGGAGAGGGGAGGGGAGGGGAAGGGAGGAGAGGGGAGGGGAGAAGAGGAGGAGAGGGGAGGGGAGGGGAGGGGAGGAGAGGAGGGAAGGGGAGAGGACAGGGAGGGGAGAGGAGAACAGGAGAGGAGAGGAGAGGAGAGGAGAGGAGAGGAGAGGAGAGGAGAGGAGAGGAGAGGAGAGGAGGAAGAGGGGAGGGGAGAGGAGGGGAGGGGAGGGGAGAGGAGGGGAGTAGAGAGAGAAATCAAATCTTTAATATGCTGGTTTACTCTCCAAATGCCTGCAACAGTTGGGGCTGGGCAAGGATAAATCCAGGAGCCCAGAACTCAATCCAGGTCTCTCACAGGGGTGGCAGGGACTCAAGGAATTGAGACTTGTGGGATGTGCATTAACAGGAAGTTGGAGAAGCGGGATTGGCAGGATGTGACCCTGGGCACTTGGATAGGGGACACAGGTGTCCCCAGCACACTTAGCTGCTGTGCCGAGTGCCTGCCCCAGTTCTGGTCTTTCTGAAAGGATGCGCAGGATCGTATCTGCCTCCGGCCTAGATCTCCTTACTGTTTTTTGCCCTTTTCTTCCTCTTGGAATAGAAGTTTAGCTCTCCTATGAGTGTTTCTGTACTCATGTGGTTTCCAGTCCCTCTATGCCTGAGGACACCCAGGCAGGTGACAGCCACTATACCGTCTGCTACCCTGGTCCCGCCGCCCGGACCACCTCCTCCTTCACCCCAACTCCTTGTCACTTCTTGGAGAAATCTCCCTCGCCCCTGAGTCCAGCTCCTATTGCATCCATGGACCGCGCTTCTCTTCCTTCAAAGCCTTCATCACAACCTGCAACACACGCGGACATGGGAATCACCCGCTCATTTCCTGTGAGCTCTCGGAAGGAAAACAAAGCGACTTCCACGTCTGTGTCTCCTCCACTACGAGCTCAGCTTCCGAGAGCAGAGGCTAAAGAAACACGTGCTGAATAAAGGAGTGGCTGAGAGAGTCAGGTGCTGAATAAAGGAGTGGCTGAGAGAGTCAGGTGCTGGCATCGGAAGTGATTTAACTGTGACCGATGGATGACACGAGCTTTGCTATGGATGACCAGCTAAGTCTTGCAGAAACACATCATCTAACGTTAGGGACGTGGTACACACGGTTAAAAACACAGCATTCCTCCTTCCCAGGAGTACCACCTAAACTCTGGAAGTCCATCTCGTGAAAACAGATTTTTTTTTTTCTTGAATTAAAGACATAATTATTTTGGAGAATTGCTCTTTTTTTCTGGTGCAAAACCGAAAAACGCGAAAGATCCGTCCACATTAACACATCATCTTCTTGGCATGCTAGACGATTAAGGAGGAAATGTGGTTTAATTAATTTATTTTTAGAAATTGTTATTTTTCACAAAGCCAAGAAGAGCTATCAGAATAAAGGGATGTTTATTTGGGTGAATCACCAGCTTTGCACAAATCCCAAGTGCTAATTGCATAATGGGTCTTTACAAAATGCCATAATATGGGTTCGGTTGCTTTCTCTGTTTTGGGTTTGAAAAATAGATTGTTTAATAACCCATCAAAGCTATATGTAAACCAAGTAAACAATGGAGCAGATGTTGACTGCTGTCTTGTGCCTCGTAGACATAATTAAAGACAATGAGACACTCACGGCTTCATGTAATAGAGGAGGAACACAAACACAAAATCAGTACAATATAAATGTAAACGGCATTTGCTGGACACCTGCTTGCTCGGTCCAAAACGCGCTCTCAGATTTCCTGCAATGAAAAATGGTCACGACACCCTTTATTTACTTATGGAAATACGGCGATCTGTCCTCCACTTTTCAGGAAGACAAAACTGAGCGGCAGTCTCTCGCATTGAATTCTTGTTTCAATTTCAACATTGCTGACTAGGGTGCTGGGCAGTTTTAAATTTTTGACTTTTTTTTTTTCCATCGGCATAAATGTTAAGAAGAACCAGTACGCCCAAACTTTCATATTTATGAGAGAAACTCAAGCCTCAATGTGGGTGAGGGTGCGGATACAGCTTTTTGTGTTTTTCTATTTTATCTCTGCATGTACTCATTTAGGAATTCTATGAAATTAGCAGGTTTATTTCCTAAAAGCCTTACATATCTTTTCCCCAAACAACAACAAAAATTAAGTCAAGATCATTTCCTAAAATTCTGATTTCACCTAATATAGAAATAATCCATTTAGGTAGAATATTTAAAGTATCATGCTAATTTTCTAAATATTCTCTTTTACCCCCTCTAACTCCTACTCAGACTTCTGTTAATTTTCAGTTCTTGGTTCTAAAGGGAAAGATGAAAAACCACACAGAAAACACAACACATGATACCAGGAAGGAGACATGCGTGCAATCCAAAAGAGCAGAGCTTTTCCCTGTGCATAGTGTGAACGAGGATTGGAGGGCTTCAAATAAACCATTAGATTCTATCTTGGTTTTCTTCCAATTAGGAAAAAAAAAAAAAAGCTGGGGTTCGAATCAAAGCTTTCTAGGGCTTACTTGGAAGAAGAAGGCTTCCTGGTTCTAGAATTCTCAAAATCCAGAAAACGGGGGTCCTCCTCCATTTCTCAGTGAATAACTGAACAGTCATACCCAGGAAAAGCCTCAACCTCTCAACACAGGGAGCTGGCGAGCGGATGTTGATTCTGCTTCTAGCAGCCCCCAGCCCCGGCCCTGCCTGTTGTTGTTGGGGCTATGGAGGGAAGGGGATCCTAATGCCGCCCGCATCTCTTTGTGCTGATCACACAGCGTCCGCCCATTCTCACAGACAGCACCATAAAGCATAAGCACCAAATGGGAACCGGGCGGAGCCTGGAGGCCTCTGAGACACCAACCAGCCAACCCGGAAACACCTAAGCCAGATCGCACCCCTCCTCCACTCATTCCTTATAGAAAGGCAATGAAAACGACCCTAAGTGAATCTAATTAAACACACACACACATCACGCACACACGCACACACAACCTCAGAGCTCAGGAAGGCTGTGAAACACTGAATTCTTTATGAAGCAGCCTTCCCTGCACCGAGCAATACAGCCTGGCCAAGCCAGCACCCTGCTCCCTGGAACTCCTTCCTGAACACGACCAGGGCCCGCGAGGGAACAAAGCAATGGTGCGGGGCATAAATCATTAATGCGGTGCTGGGCAGGGGCTGCGTCTCCTCTGTTAGTCGGAGAGCTCCTCTGCACAACGGGGATTTGGGGCTTGCAACCGGCTGCAGACACTCCCAGCAGCAGCCCGGTGCTTTCTCCACGCACCCCCCTACCCCGGGTCTGGACGGCTTCATTCTCACTACAATCATCAAAACGACAAGAAAAGTAAAATCGGGGAGAGCACCCAAGTTGAAAGAGCTCCTGAACTCTTTCCCGGTCTAGCAAGCTTTGCCTTTAAAACGAAAGATGCTCAGAGGAGGTAAGAGGAGCTGGGTTCCCACAGAGACACTGGCAGAGGCCTGCTTCCCTCTTGCAGAACGAGCCGGCGGCCGGCTGCAGGGAACAGGGCGAGGGAGACAGCAGCACCGCAGTTATCCCTGTGGGTCCTGGATATCCGGTGCTCCATATCAGCAACCCCCCAGGCCTCGGATTCTGCGTCTGAAATGAAGCCAGGCACGCGGACTCCCTGGAGGCCTGATGTGGCAATGCACCCGAAAGTGCTGTGTCCTGTGCTTGTCACCTCGTACGCCATAAAAGTTATTGATCACCTCACTATCTTAATGATTTTATTATTAACATCGCTGGTCACCTAAATGGTCTTAAAGAAAGAGCCTCAATTTTTGAACGGAACCAAAAGCAGCTTAAAAAAAAAAAAAGTCTCCAAGAATCCCGAGCCGCCTGTTCCAAACAGAGACCTCCAGTGGAAGGATCTGCAATTGCACCCCGCAGAGAAGACCTCTCCACCCAGTCCCTGCCTGTTCTAATTGCTCCCTGCAAACCCTTAGGAGAGAGAGACCCAAAAAACAAATGGCACGGTCTTATACAGATTATTTGGGTGAGAGGACCCAAGTCTTTAAGTACAGACAATGGATAGCCCCAAAGCAAAGCCATTTCCAGAAGGCACTTTTGTGTTTTCAGAAAGTCAGGAGCGGCCCAGATGAAGACGGATGTGCAACTCAGGGTCTCACACCTCATTCTTTCGCTTCAAAATAAAGAGAACAAATGATGAGGCGGCGAGGAACATGCTCTCTCTCTGAGGACAGCTCCAGGGCCCGGAAACGCAGGTGCCAGCATCTGCAGCCTCTTCTGATGCTGGGCCGTCCGCCCAGGCACCAGGGCCAGGCACCAGGCTCCACGGAGCCCCAGGAGGCTCCCCGAGACTCTCCCTGGTGAATGCCCGCACTTGAGCAGGCACCTGCCACAGGAAAGCTTATGGGAATAAACTTCGACATGTGCCCAAGTCCCTCGCATCACAGAATAATGACATTCTGAAGAGAAATAAATGAAGCCCCTGCAGTGAGGTTCTGTCAGCTTTTGAAGGTAAATAACTTTGCTACTGACAAGAGGAAGACGATTTCTATTTTCCCTCCTCCTGCCAGGCAGCATTAATTGAGCTGTGCGCTCGTATTATGGTCCCACGACACAGCAGGACTGACAGCTCATGGGAGGAAGGGGTACTCAGGAACCCGGGAGAAACCCCCAAACTCCTCACACCTGTGTCCTTGGCAGGCCATGGGTGCATGGGTCATGTGGATTTGGGGGAAGACATCAACTTCAGTAAACAGATTCTACTTTTATTTTCCAACATAGTCATTCATTCATTCATTCGACATCTACTGGCTGCGCCCTTGTCCCAGCTTAGTGTCTTCATCTGCTTCGTACTATCTCACAAAGAACACCAGGCAATGCTTGTTCTTATCCCTATGTTTGCGACGAAGCAATTAAAGCCCAGAATCAAGTAAAGCGATACATGCAACTCATGACTTCTGTCCCAAAGACAACTATGGATGTGCCTTTAAAAATAAAACAACAACAACAACAAAATACCTCCACCTTGGAGGGTGCTCACACCAACCGCTTCTAGATAGATATGGGTTTCTCCTGGGAATTCTGGGTGACGCTGAGGTGGACACTTGGGCAGGGCCATTTGCAGGCCTCCCCTTGCTTTTGTGTGGAGAGGCCAATGCCACTCATTCACAAGGAAACTCAGAGAGCAGAAATCTCTCCTCTTCCCTAAGAACTCACCCAGGGCTGGATACAAGCTGCGCAGCAGAAGGCAGATCTGCTGATGGGAAGACTGCGGCTATTTGCTGCTGTTTTTCTAAGGGAAGCGAGTCCTCGAGGTGAGTCCTGGGCAAACACAGAAGGCCAAAAAAGAAAGGACTCATGGGGCCGGTGCTGTGGCGTAGTAGGCTGAGCCTCTACCTGCAGTGCCAGATTCCATACAGGCACCGGTTTGTCACCTGGCTGCTTCTCTTCAGATCCAGCTCTCTGCAGTGGCCTGGGAAAGCAGCAGAGGATGTTCCAAGTCCTTGGGACCCTGCACCCAGGTGGGAGACCCAGAGGAAGCTCCTGACTGCTGGCTTCAGATCAGCCCAGCTCCAGCCATTGCAGCCACTTGGGGAGTGAACCAATGGATGGAAGGTCTTTCTCTCTGTCTCTCCCTCTCTCTGTCTTTAACTCTCCCTTAAATAAATGAATAATTAAAAAAAAGGCTCATTAAGGCTAAATCTTTTGGGGCCAGTGCAGTGGCACAGTAGGTTAATCCTCCACCTGCAGCATCAGCATCCCATATGGGTGCCGGTTCTAGTCCTGGCTGCTCCACTTCCATTCCAGCTCTCCGCTGTAGCCTGAAGATGGCCCAAGTCCTTGGGTACCTGCACCTGCACGGGAGACCAAGAAGAAGCACCTGGCTCCTGGCTTCGGATCAGCGCAGCTCCGACTGTTGCAGCCATTTGGGGAGTGAACCAACGGAAGGAAGACCTTTCTCTGTCTCTCCCTCTCACTGTCTGTAACTCTACCTCTCAAATAAATAAATAAAATTAAAAAAAAAAGACTAAAGCTTTCATGCATTTGCTCACCGGTCCTGGGGAACCTGAGGCCCTTCAGTCCCGTGGCTGCCTGTATTCTGTCCCACGGCTACCAGGGGAAGAAGTCACTGCATCCCTGGGACACACAGGAACCTTCTGCATACTTTCCATTCTTCCTGTGATTCCTCATTCTGATTCTGTGTGTGTTTAAACACAGAATAAAGAAGAGGACTGACTGCTCCTCAGCTCCAGCTCGGCTGAGTGTTAAGACCGTGGCAGCAGGGGCAAATGGTTGTGGCGCAAAGGTTAAGCCACCTCCTGCAATGCTGACATCCCAGATGGGCAATGGTTTGAACCCCAATTGCTCTATTTCCAATCCAGCTTCCTGTTAATGTGCCGGGGAAGGCAGAGGAAGGTGACCCAAGTGTTTGGGCCCTTGCCCAAACATAGGAAACCCCAATGGAGTTCTGGGCTCCTGGCTTCCACCTGGCCCAGCCTGCCCATTGCTACCCTTTGGGGAATGAACCAGTAGATGGAAGAGGATGACCTATCTCTCTCTCTACTCCCTTTCAAATAAAAAGAAATAATAATAATAAAAAAAAACCACTACAGCAGTGGACCCCATCCCTTCGCCAGCCCCACCCTCTCCAAGCCCTCCCCAGGATGTAGACCTGAGCTAGAAAGCTCTTCCCTTTGCTGTGCCCTCTGGCTGCCTCCCTGGTGGAGAGAGGAGCAGAGACAGAAGGAAGTTACAGTCTTGCCAGACAATTCCAGGCCCGCAAGGTAGAGCAGTCCAAGGAAATCCAGTGGGCCAGGCCTATGTTTTCCAAAGTGTAGCACTGCACGGATGATACTCCATGATTAAGGGAATTCACAGTTCTTAAAAATTATTTACTTTTTCAAGGACCAGCGTTGTGGCACAATGGGTTAAGCCTGCAGTGCCAGCATCCCATAGGGGCAGGGGTTCGAGTCCTGGCTGCTCCACTTCTGATTCAGCCCCCTGCTAATGTGCCTGGGAAAGCAGCAGAGGATGGCCCAAAGCTTGGGCTCCTGCATCCCCATGGGAGATCTGGAAGAGGCTTCTGGCTTCAGCCAGGCCCAGCCCCAGCTGTTGTGGGCAACTGAGGAGTGAACCAGCAGACGGGAGATTTCTCTCTCTCTGTCTACCCCTCAAAACCAACTCTGACTTTCAAGCAAATACATAACTCTATAAAAATTACTTATTTATCTGAAAGAGAGACAGATACAGAGATCTTCCATCTGCTGATTCACTTCCCAGTTGCCTGCAACAGCTGGGGCTGGGCCAGGCTGAAGTTAGGAGCTGGGAATCCATTAGCAGAGACCTAAGTACTTCAGCCCTCATCCGCTGCCTCACAGGGTGCACACAGCAGGAAGTCGGAATTGGAAGCAGAGCCTGGACCCAAACTTAGGCACACTAATAAGGCTGTGATCACCACTGATTAACACCTTATCAAAACCCTCTTCCCAGCTCCACGGTTCCACTCGGCCCTTGGGTTTCTGGATGACTTTGCCAGGGTTTTTCCCATTTGCTCACAGGGAATTCCTTTTCACCGTCTCTCTTCCATGTCCCCCATATTTCAGGATGGCCCCCGAGCAGGTGAGAAAACCCATGCTCCATCCAGGTGAGACCCACCTCGTACAGCCTCCATCCATCTCTGAGCCTCGCACATCCTGTGGTCTCAAACCCCGGATGCATGTACTTGCTCTTCCTCACTCTTAGACCACTTTCCTTAACCCTTCCTAAGCCGAATGCACCCTGAATCTGCAGTCAGGAAAATGGTGAAGTCATTTCTGAGACCTGCTTGGTTCCAGCCGACCCGCTCAGCCCATCACTCCCTCCTCTTAGTGTCTCATACAGAGCTCCTTCCGACGTGAGAAGTACCTGGACTGCTCTCCCTCTGCACATGCATCCTTCCTTTATGGGAATCTCAGCTCCTGGGTGGTGGCGGGGACCTTTCCATACTTGCTGGAAGCAGCGTGTGCAAGGCCAAGGGAAAGGATGAGCAAAAGACTGAGTGAGGAGTTACACTTGGGTAAGAATGAGCGGCGAGCACTGCCTCGCCTCGCTCAAACGTTTCTCAAGGTCCCAGCGCACTCATTCATTCACTGCTCCTTTTAAAAAACTACACAACCACCATCCATGTCCGGATTTATTCCAGGGATTGTGGGTAGGAGGAAGAAACAGAATGGAGAGGTCCCTGCCTTCATGTAGCTCAGAATCACAGGCCAAGAACGGCACCAGCACCGCAGAAATGCTCTATACACTGTTAAACGCTTAACAAACAGAAGCAATGCAGATTTACAATACAGGGGATCCCAGGCGACCGAAAGGGGTCGGCTGCTGTTCCTTCTCAGCTGGGACCAATCGGCAAGACTGCAACACGCCGGGAATATCAGAAACAGCAGCTAAATCCCCATTCTCCAAACCCTCTCCCCAGCCAGGAGGTTCTAGCCAGAGTAGGGTCTTTCCCGTGCTATGCCAGACTCCAGGACTGATTCTGGGGTCCTCTGGAAAGCCCTCTCGCTGTGACACTTTGTCTCTGCAGGGGCAGCATTGGAATCCGCTGCTCATTTCTCCAGCTCCTCTGCACTCCGCATGGTGGAAGGGCCAGGGCCAGGGCCAGAGCCCTTCTGAGCCATTGTGCCTGGGAGCTGACCCTGTGTGACACAGTTCCTCTCCACAGAGCTGGAGCAGGCCGGCTGCATCGTGCTGACAGCCACAGGCTGATGCTCAGCCCTGCGGAGTCCTCCCTGCCAGCGCCCGGAAATGGGAAACTTTATTGATGAATAGAACTTTCTTTGTTTTTCTTAATTGAATTAAACAGCACGCTGGGACACCTCTCCCTGTCCATTAAAAAAGGTCTCTGCAGATGGGACAATTACACCCACGCTTGTCAGCTCTGCCTCGTTCACAGGACATGGCGTGCTCACCGCCCAGCCCCCTCAGGCGCAAACACACCAACCTGATTTTGTTTACAATGCTGCAATTTCTCTCTTTTCCAGGGGACTATTATTTGCTTGACAAACTACACTGCTTTTACCCAGCCAATATGAATAAACAAGCATTATGTTTCCTCTTGGGGCAGACAGCCTGGTTAAATGGATCAGAAAACCCTAAGAAAGACCATCTACCCCTCAGTCCGTCAGCTCCCGGACAATCACTCGAGAGCCAGCTATAAGGAACACAGATGGTGCCGAGCAGTCGGGACACGGGCTCTCTCCATCACACGGACACCGGCGTGGAATGGCGGGCCGAGCAGCCGCCTGGCGTGAGGTCTGGGTCTGTGGCTGAATAGATGCTCACAGCGCTCTCCAAAGAACGTTGGATTAAGCAGTCTTAAGGCAGAGAGAGACAGCCCAAGGAACCCCATAGTCACCAGGAGGGACCAGCATGGATGCCCCCAACACCTGCCCCTCCACAGGCTCCTGGGAGAAGCACAGGAGAAATCCAGGCCACCTGAGCAGTGGGCCTTATTCAGCACCTAAGAGCCCAACCGTGTGTACCCTGGCTCGGTCATTCAGAGAGATCCCAGAAGCAAGGAAGACGAGTAATCGACCGATGTATGTCTCCAGGAAGACACAGAGGGGCCTGTCTTCTGCCAGTCAGCCACCTGGGCCTGGTAGGGTGCTCTTCCAGGCACTGCAATGCCTTTAAACAGTTCAGACGTGCAGATAATCTATTCTAATTCTCTTCTGCACTATTGACACTATTGACTACCCCCAATCCACGGTACCATCTCATCAATCAACACGGGCTTAAGCCAAGAGGAAAGAATGTGATCAAAGGCCATTTGGGCCCCTGTAAATCACACCTGGGTAATGCAAGGTGCGTACCTGCACCGAGAACTGACCTTTCCTTCACAGCCGTTATTGTGATGGCCTGCGTAAAGTTGCCCAAATGTGTGACTGCAGCCGGTGCCGGGGGCCAGCCTCCCTCCTTCCGCCTGGGAATGGGGCCCATCTTCCCAGGCGACTCCCTGCACCGAGAACCACCTTCTAATTAAAGACACAGAGGGCTGATATGCAGGTTTCAGTTCAATTGCTTTCGATCTGAAGATGTCCACGGTGAGCAATGGCTTCATTTACCAGGAATTACCCTTTGTACAGACCACTTCACTATTTAAAACAAACCACATGGATCATCATTAAGTGGGAAAAATGACCAATCTTCCGATATTGACAGTGGCATGGTCCACTTTAGAGGCCCTGTCCCTGCCCCCACCCTCCTCTGACAGCTTTAATGTGGACTTTAAGTATTTGACTTGTTTTTAAATTTAGGCTGATAAAAGGTTCTGAGTGCAGAGGACTTGACAGATGGGAAGCTTTCTTGGAACAGTACTGGGAGACACTGCTGGTGGTTTGGGAGCAGGAAAAGCTAAGTTAAAATGCTCCTGATCTTCCTGCAGGGAGCTGGGACTCTAGGAGGCACAGATCTGTACGCATCTGACTTGCAGCTGGCATCAGGAAACAGCCTGGTCACCTGCCTGTCACAGCCTCACCTTACCCTGCTGGGATGTTCTCCAGTTGGACCCCTGCTACTCCAGGTGGAAATAAAGCCTCTCTGGATTTTTGTACGGCATGAATGTGTGGTTCTTTTTTATTACTCTCTATGAGGAAAACCAATTAGGTTCTCTTGAGATGGAGCTCATAAGAAACCTCCCAGTTTGGAATCTGTATTTAGAATTTTCCCTGAAAGCCATAATGTTGCAATGGGTCTCCACTCTGGAACTCAGGGAAGGTTCCGGATTGGGGATGCATGAGTTTGCAGTTTAGTGTGTGAAGAAGATCTGTCATCCAACAAGACACAGAATCAAGCTATGCAATGAATCAGGAGGGGAGGCCGAAGCAGGCACTTTCCCTGGACAGCAAGATTGAAGTCAGCTGCTCCAGTGAGCACTTGTCTCTTCCATTTAAGAGCAGTCTACAGCCAGAGAATGCATGCTGTGTCCTAGAAGTGTGTGTGTGTGTGTGTGTCTGTCTGCATGCACACACATACACATAAACACATACACAGAGGTACATGTGGTGACATCACTGGGCTTGATATCCAGAGTCCAAAGGCCTATTCAACATTATCCCACCTTCCAGGTCCAAATCAGTAATATCTCATATGTTAAGAAAAAGAAAAAGGAACATAAAGCAAACTGTAAGTATAGGAAACACCTATCTCAAGGAAAGTTACTGAGAAACATAAATAAATGAACCCGAATAAGTCACACCACGTAGGCACCAAAGTTGCTTCCTGATCGGCAGAAATAAATAAGTTATTTGTGGCAAAAGGGCTATGTTGTTTTCTCCTGGTTGTTTAGACTAGACTCAGATGCTGAGACATCCCAATTGATTTTTGTTTTTATGAGCTGTCTTAAGGACAAATCCGGGAGAATTTAGGAAGAAAGGTTGGATGCTATGGCTGAAGCAAAGACAGCACATGACGGAGTAATTTTCCTGAGCTACTGGATAAGCAATGAGCATCCTAGGAAAATGCATCCAGGAAAATAGATTTCATGAAGACTCAGTAGCCCCTGATCAGTCTGTGTGTTCCTGAAATACAAGGATAAGTGTTTCCAAATAAGACCTCTGTGTTTCATTTTCTTATGTGATCGGCGATTTGAATGACAAAGACCTCAGAGAGATGCTTATTTCTAAATAATAACACAACAAAATGTTTGCAATTAAAGCATTATTCATCGAGCATGTTGCCCGATGCATCCATGTGATCAACTTTCAGAGTACAGACTTCCCCTCTGCTCATCAAAATGAGAGAGAGACCTAATAGCTATAGATGAAGCGCGGGTAAGTAAGATGCTGCTGATGTACGGGAAGAAGACACAGACTGTACCGGGAAGTGGTCTGTGGATACTGGAGTGAACTGTTTCCCACTCTTCATCAGCCAGTTTCTAGACTGCTGTATACAGCGACATGAGGCTTCTACATAAATGGTCATGACAGTGATGGTTAGGAGAGATGACCTCAAGGCACGCCTCTTCTCACCCCTTCAGGGGGAGTGAGAATCGCAGCAGCAAAGCTTGATTCTGCATAAACTGGGCACGCAGACATCTCTGCCTTCTTGTACTTCAGGCATTTAGGGAACTCAGGGAAAATCTTGACACCCAGACACGCAGGTACTCCTTTCAACATGGTGCCCCCCACCCCCGGCATCACAACAGGAACACCTCTAAGCACGCTAAGTCCTTGGGAGAAGCCCCTTTCTGAGCCTCCTTCCGTCTATCATCCAGGGAACACTGGATGCTGATTCAGTCACTTCTGCATATTTGTTACGGCTGCCAGCATCTCTCTGGAGATGGGGTGTCTTCCCTCGTGGGGGACCCTTCCTGCAAGGTGCCGAGAACCCCAGGGTTTAAATCCCACAGGCTTGTCCTTCATGTGGCAAGAAGTACCTCTCACTCAATGTCACTGTCCTTTTCCCTAAGTTGTGCCTAAATGAGCAAACCAATTTAATATGCTGGAAGGCAGAAATACAGATGTATTTAAAAACACACACACAAAGAAACTAAGAGAACACTGAATACCTATAGCAGTCTACTTGTTAGATAATGCTGTCCAAATTGATTAATAAATAACACGAAAGAAAGAGATGTAGGAGGCAAAGATCAACTCACATTCATAATTTGATTAAACCCAAGTGAGGCTTAGCATTTGTAGAAATCTCATTAGGATTCTCTTCTGGTGGGCAACTGGTATAAAACACACACACACACACACACACGAGTAAAGGCACAGAAATGGCAGAAGCAGATGAATCATATGATATGTTATCAATATACTCTTGGGAAATGTTTCTTGGCACGATGTCCTTAATGAGAAAGAGAATCAAACAACATTTAAAAGGATAAACCAATTTGTGGCTGATTTTTTTTAAAGGACTGTTTTCCAAGAGACTGGTAGCAAAAACTATGCCTGAGAAATATTTTCTGCAGACAATCAACTTGATAACAAATTACCCAAATGCTCAAAGGAGAAAGCTGACAAGCTCCGGATGCAGATCTTCTGCCGTCGCAAATTGGGACAGAGGGTCTTTGGGGGAGGAAGGCTCTCTCAACTCTGGCAAAGGGAGCTGTGTTCACACACACAGACGCACACACACACACATTAACATACGTTACTCCTAGAGTGTCTATGCAAAATCACACAAGATGACCACAATTATTGGTAACTCCTCTTGGAACGGAATGAGAGAATCTGAGAAGGGAAAGGATTTCCATCTGCCTGAGAAACCCTAGGAAAGCAGTGTTGATCCCTAGGCACAGCCCCCACCCAAGGGACCGTCATCCTGGCCTGTCATCCTACAAGGCAGGCATGCCTGCTCAGGGACCAAGTCAGGCACCAGCAGCCCCATTGCCAAAGGGGAAGAGGCAGATGCAAAAGAAGGTCCTAGGAAGCTCCCCAAGAAAGGAAGGGAGCATACGAAGGTTCTGAAATGTATACTGGGCAGATCACACACACACACACACACACACACACACACACACACACACTTCTCCAACAAGGCCACCGAGAGCGAGTGGAAGCTCTAGAAAACAAACACTAAAAAACCATACACACACACACGCATACACACAAACCGTCCTCATACTGCCACCCAAGATAGCATCCTAACCAGCTCACCTTCACCACAGCAGTGCCAGGGAGTTTGAAAGCAGACCCTGGGGCTGCCAAGAACCAGAAATCCAAACACTCTGATCCCATGCAGAGTGACTGGAGCACAGCACAAACTTAAGAAGCCAAAAAAAAAAAAAAAAAAAAAAAAATACTTCACACACACAAAGTACACACACACGGTATTTTCCCCACTCCCTATGAAACCAGATGAATTAAAACTAGAGGCACCGCGGGCTGCCACCGAGATCCCAACTCTGAGCATTCAAGGGTCTGCGCTCTGATCGCCACCGGGCGCCCCGGCAGGAGAAAGATACCAGCAAAGGGAAAAAAACAGACAGCTTTGCATTCCCAACTCTTGGTACCCAGGCTCAGAAACAGGCGTTGGCTGTGTTCAGACAGGTGCAGCGGCCGCCCTCCTCCCCTCCCATGCAGACACGGGAGACCCCTCCCCAGCGCCCTGTGAGTCCCACAGAAGCGCAGCCCAGCGGGCACGGGTCCCAGGGTCCCGGTGGCGGCGGAGCCCGGGCACAGCCTCCATGGCGGGCAGGGGCGCGCGCGCCCGCCTTACCTGCTGTAAGTACATAAAAGTCAAGGCACACGAGAGCTGGGGACACATGCCCACGCTGGGGAGAGCCACGCAGGTGGCCCCCGTCAGAGGGTGCTGCATCGTGTCTCGCTGGCGCCCGCCGACCTCGAGTGCCGACGCTCGCATGCAACCACGTTGCTCTTTGCCTGCTCGCTACAATTTTGTTACAATGTTTAATTTTGCTGATTATCTAAATCAAACACCGGTGGCTGCCTCCGTGTGTGTCTCTCTCTTCTCCCTCTCTCTCCCTCTCTCTCTCTTTCTTTCTCCCCCTCCCCCCACCGCACCCCGCCGGTCCCTCCTCCCTGGCTCTCCTCGCCTTCGGGTTTGCTGGAACCCAGCCTTCCTCTGGCTCCAACTAAAACACTTGTGAGGACCGGGAAAGTAGTTGGCTTCCTGCGGGGATCCGCCGCTTTTCCGGCTGGCGGGGCCTCCGTTTGGGTTCCCCCGAAAGGGGCAGGTGCCTCCCCACCCCAGCCACAGCCCCACGCCCCCGGGAAGGGGACTAGACCAAGAAAAGGCAACTTCTCCTCCTCAGACACGGAGAGGGGCAGAGGAGCCCTTCGTAATGTGGAATCCGAGCAGGGGGGAGGGGGAAGAAGCGAAAGGGGGGGTGGGTAGAGGATGAGGAGGGCGGAGAGGGGGAGAAGGGGAGGAGAGAGGGAGATTTCCACTCACTGAGACTCCTTCCGCGGCTGCTGCTGCTGGAGTCTTCTCATTTGTCAAATGGGTCCAGGGGCAGGGCAGGGTGTTCCCCACCCCCCTCCCGCTGGCTTTTTCTTTTCTTTTTTTTTTTTTTTAAGGACTCACCAAAATTCAAATTGTGCCTGCTAAAAATCTCCGCGGGGCGAGCGAGCGAGCGCCCCACCGCGCCTGCATCCCAGCGAGCGGAACAATCAGCGCCGATGGCCCAGCCGGGACCGGAGCCGGGGCTGTAGGTGGCGACTGGTCCGCCCGACTCCTTGGCAAATACACAGAGAAAAGGGATTCCCTCTCGCAAGGAGCTGGAAAGCAGGGCAGACGCGTTGGGCTGGGGGTGCGGGAGAGAAGGCGGCGTCCGCGCCCCCGGGCGGGCAGGCGGGCAGGCGGGCGGGGCGGCCCGGGCGGAGAGGAGCCCCGCGGCGTTGGGGGCGCAGCCTGCGCGCTCTGCGCCTCGCCGTGCTGAGCGGGCGGCCCCGAGCCCAGCCGTGCGCTAGGGAATCCGCCCAGGCTTTCGTGCAAAGCCAGCCTGTGGGACCCACGCTCTGGCGAATGCAAGGGGGCTTCTCTGGGTCCAGAATCCCCGCGCCTCTCAAATGATGAACGCGCAGGGAGTGGAAGTCCTTGTCTGATAAGAGACGACTCCATCGGCTGAAGCGAGCAAATTAGAACGGCGTCTTTTTTATTTTGTTTTATTTTTTAATTTCTGCTTGCCTGGCCAGCAGCTCCTCGGCCAAAATTAACATGCTGCTCTTGCAGGCGGATCTCCCCCTCCTCTTTATTTTATGAAGGAATAATTATTCATTAGATTTCTTTAGTCTTCATGCAAGAGAAAAGGATGTGACCTGCGAATCCAAAGGAAATATTAAGTGTCTAACTCGTCCTTGGTCCCCACAGGGGGGTTGGGGGGAAGGCACATTCTTGGTAGCAATAAAATCATGATGAGAACAGCAGCCCTGTTTTGTACATAGATTTTGACCGAGTGATTTTTTTTTTTATTCTCAGAGCAAGAGGTCAGCTGTTTGATCAGCCTGGGTTTTGGTTGCTGGATCCTTGAAAGAGGCTCCTGAATCGAGCCGTCAGCTGGCGAGGCACAACTCACTTTGCTTTCCCAAGAAAAGGAAATTAATTATTCCACAGCTCTTTTCTGTGTGTGTGCTGTTTTGAAATGTCATCAATAACTATACAGTCCTCACTACGCCAAACGGTAGGCCTCAACCAACCGATTTCTTTCTTCATCTCACCGTGTAGTAACCAGGCTCCAAGCACCCTGGGCCTCACACTTCCCATGGGCCACGGTAGCTAGTTTAACCCCTTAACCCCTAGCAATCCCCTAGCAAAAGTTGACAGGGAGATCCGGAGAACACAGGGTGTTTTCGTGCTGCTTTTCCAACCGGTGCGTGGCACGGATCAGCTCAAAAATGCCTGTCTCTGAAATCTCACTCATCAGGCAAGCTCTGCATTCCCGGGAAACCAAGTGCCTCATTCCTTCCTTATTTTCTCCTTCTCTTTTATTTACTTGCTTTGCAATTCACCAATCCAAAGACAAAGCCACTGGACAAAACACAAATGAGATAAAAGGCAAAGAGTCTGAGCCTCCTGAGCCTCTGGATTCCTTTCCGGTCCTTTCTTTCTGCCTTAAGAAATTTTCTGTACTGACAGGGGTGCTCCCTGCGTCCCTCATTTCTGTTATTTTTTTTCTCCTTTCTTTCTTGCTGGCACTGGAAAGGCCCACGAATGCCTCAAGAGGAGGACAGAATTTTCCCTTCAGCTCATTTTCATAAGAAACGTGATAAATAATACATGGCACTTTAATAAGACTTTATCTGAATGGTTTAATGAAAAACAAATACATTATGTAAGGAACCAATAACTGCTCTGGGCTGCACGGAGCCAAGGCGGGTTTTCCAGCGCCTTTCTCCCTGAAGTTGAAAACCCTCAGTGGTGATTGGATTCCAACAGACCCGTCTTGCAATAATGGCTCAGACTCTCCCATAAACTCAAGTCTCCAGAGGTAGGCACATTGGAAGTCACTAAAGTAGAACAATGGAGTGAAGATCTCCCACATTCCACGTTAAATTTTTTCAGAGTGCAAGCTCTGTACTCTGGACAGGTGCTGCCCCAACTTCCCTTCACAAGTGCACACAACGCGATCACACGCAGAAGTGAGCGCACTCACTACAAACACCACAGCCACACAAAGGGGAGATTTTACTGTCAGGGACATCGGTAGACATGAATCAAGAACACACCATCTAACGACCCCAACTCAAACTGCCACACCACACCTGCAACCATTGCTCAGTGGACGACAAGGCTGCACCAGCCCTTTTAGGCAGCATCTGGAGCTCGGAATTTGAATTGCCTCTCAACAGACTGGGAAAGAGCCACCGCGGTGCCACAGAAACACTCTTGTACATCAATGAACCGGGGAAGTGGGGGAAAGGAAACCTCTTGTCTCCTTGTCTCTCTGACAAAGACTCCCTGGGTACTCACTATTGCTGAGGGTAGACACTGCATGCTCACTCACGGGCCAGCTGCCTGCCATTTAGCTACAAGGGTCTCTCATTGACTAGTTATCCACACCCCGTAGGAAGCCACAAGACTGCATAATAGGAGAAAGGAATGAGTCCATCTGCCAGTGAACCTTCCTAAGGCGGAAGGCAACTGCCCAACTTCCAATTGGACCCACACAACAGTATTCGTAAATTTCTCCTCCCCACTCCCACCACTGCCAGCTATTTAAGAGAAGCGAAGAACTCTTTCTTCTTTACTCTTTCTTTCTTACAATGTCCTAAGGCTGTCAGTAAAGCAGACATGTCACTAGATGTCATTAGGAATACTTTTTATAGGAGTTGCCATACAGCCGAGCAGGAGAGACTCCAGTTAGGAAGAAGGACTTCTGGATCTCGGGTATGATTACGAAGGCTGTGTTAGCTCCGTGGCAGTGCCAATGTGGTTCTCAGGAGTATTATATTCTCACCTCCAGATGTGAACAGGGCAACTGCCTGGTCTCAATGTTCAGCAAAGTCCGAAGGCAGTATCTTCAGGAAAGTTTATTATTTATGATCTCTATCACAAGCACTTAGGCTCACTTACTCATCCAAACACTTGACTATTTAGGAAGCACTGGCTTCATAGCAGGTTCTGTCCTAGTCCCTTAGGCTGTATCAGCAGAGGAAGACAAAGATCTCTGACATCACATAATTTACACAGGGGAGGGGCCCCAGAAGACAAATCATAAGGACGAGAGATAAGTAAACTCTAACGGAAGGAGAGAGCACTGTGGAAAACAACAAGCAGGTTAGGACCAGGAAATGAGAGAACGCAGGGGTGGGCAGGTTGTAATAATCACTATCTAATAAGTGTGCTGGTGCTGGAAAACACAGCTTCAGTTTCCAAAGAGACCCTTTGCCTGCTCCTGTCCATCACTAAGCCTCAGATTCGTCTAACAACTGAATCCCGGGGTTCTCTTGGGTCCTTTAGCAGGGCGATGTTTAGTGATGAAAAGAATGGAAAGATTCTCACCTGCAGCTTTGATCAGTGGACGTGCAAGGTTTAATACAATTTCTGACCTAGAGTCAACACTCGGGAAATACTGGATCACTGATGGATGGATAGATGGCTGGCTGGATGGTTACAATAGCAATTTTGCTTTCTCCCTCTGCTCAGGGAATGCAAGTATCCCTCGATTGTTTTGTTTTGTGTCTATGAAGTGGCCCTTTGTCCTCCAGGATGAGTTCCTAGCTCTGGCTGGTCCTTCTTGGCTATCTTGCAGACACCGTTCTCCAGGCAAAAGCACGCTCACTGCACAGCATGGAGGGCTGAGGACTCGGCCATGCTCACACGCGCATAGCGTGCCTCCTTCAGAGCAAGGGGTTGTGTCTCAAACTGGAGCAGTTGCAGGCAAACAGGTATAATCGCCGTGTATGCGATAATGGGAAGAGGCTAGAGATTGGCCCCTGCTTCTGGGAGAAGGACCCTCATGCTCCTCTAGCATCTAGGCTGGGTGTGGGCTGTGAGTGAGCCCAGAATTAAAAATATGCCATGCTTGCAAGAGCAAGAAACCAAGTGCAGGCAGTACCCAGTTCACAAGTAGCTCCCACTATAAAAATTGCTCCCAAAATTAGATTGGTCGTTTAGAACAGTTCCTGCCTGTCATCTTTTTGCCCACTGACATGAACTAATAAACAAAAATCAGCCAATTAAGTAAATTAAATGTCCACCAATGGTATCTAGAAGAGATGTGGCTAAGGAGAAACAGGTCATCTCAGATGTGGGTGGTAAGGGTTAAAAGCAGGTTGGTCCTAACCATGGCATTTACGGCACTCACTTGCAAAATTTAAAATACGATGAAAGAAATAAGTTCCAGGGTTTCCCAGAACTTGCTGTTTTACAAATATCTAAAAAAAAAAATCACAGTTCTGACAAAACGCTAAAAAGAGTTTACAACAATCTTAACAAACTGCTTCTAATCGTCACAGGAAAAGAAAAGCACAATGAAATGCACACTGTATGATGACCACGAAGAGAGGAGCTGGTAGGCGCCTGACCAAGGAGACAAAGTGGAAATGCACACTGCCTGCTTTGACCAGTTCACTCTGAATACGTGGCAAAACACTAAACTGTTCCCTAAAAGATGTGCAAGTATTGCATGTTAATAAAAAACAAATTAAAGTTTAAGTAATAATTAAAAATAGGTCAACACAGTACTTCTAATTCTTTAGCTGCTGCTAAGATAATTATTCTTTCCCAGTGAGTTACCCAACTTGCACTGTTCTATTATGAGTTTTTTTTTTTTAAGATTTATTTTATTTGAAAGGCAGAATTTCAGAGAGAGAAGGGGAAAGACAGAGAGACGTCTTCCATTTGCTAGTTCACTCCCCGAATGGCTGCAACAGTCAGAGCTGGGCCAGTCAGAAGCCAGGAGCCAGAACCTTCTTCTGGATGTCTCACAAGGTTGCAGGGGCCCAAGCACGTGGGCCGTCCTCCACTGCTTTCCCAGCTGCATTAGCAGGGAGCTGGATCGGAACTGGAACAGCCAGGACTCGAACCGGTAGCCAGATGGGATGCCAGCATTGCAGATGGCAGCTTTACCTGTTAAACCACAGCGCCAGCCCGCAGCATGGCAGTTTTTAAAGTATAAAAACATCGTCTGAAGTTAATAAGTTACTATTATTTTAAGCTTCAGTATGCTTAGTGGTTCAGATGCCAGCTCTGACACCTACAGTCCACGTCAGCATGCCTGGGTTCAAGTCCTGGCTCTGCCACCTTATTCCAGCTTCCTGCTAATATACACCCTGGAAGGCAACGGGTATTGGTTCAAGTACTTAGCTCCCTGCCACCCATGTAGGAGGCCTGAATGGACCCCTGGCTCCTGCCTTTGGCCTGGCCTAGGCCCAGCTGTTGCAGATATTTGGAGAGTGAACTGGCAGAGGTGAACTCTCTCTCTCTCTGCTTCTTAAATTCATTTTAAAAATAATAAAGTAAAGGAAGCCAGTGTTATGGCACAGTGGGTTAAACCTCTGCTTGCTGTGTGCCAGCCCATATCGGAGCTTTGCTTTGTGTCCCTGCTGCTCCACTTCTGATTGCTCCCTCTAACGCGCCTAGAAAGGCAGTGAAGGATGGCCAAGGTCTGGGGTCAGAACCAGCAGATGGACGACCTCGCCATCTCTCTCCTTCTCCCTGTAACTCTGGCTTCCAAATAAAGGAAATAAATCTGGGGAAAAATTTTTAAAAAGAGGGGCCAGCATTTGTGGCATAGTGGATAAAGATTCTACCTGTAGTACTGGCATCCTGTATGGGTTCTGGTTCATGTCCCAGTGGCTCCACTTCCAAGTCACCTCACTGCTAATGGCCAAGGGAAAGCAGAAGAGAGCCCAAGCACTTGGCCCCCTGCCACCCATGTGGGAGACCCAGAAGAAGCTCCTGGCTCCTAGTTTGGACTGGCACAGTCCTGATTCTTATAACCATTTAGCCATTTGTGGAAGATCCCCCCCTACCCCGAAACTGATTTTCAAATAAATAAATAAATCTTTAAAAAAATAGGGGGTTCTCTATGTATTCCCTTGGAGAAAACCTTAAAGAAAGATCTCTAAGATGTTCAGAATATATAAAATAAAATTTCAGATGTGGGGTCAGCGCTGTGGCATAGTAAGTTAAGCCTCTACCTGTAGTGCCAGCATTCCATACGGGCGCCAGCTCAAGTCCCAGCTACTCTACTTCCCATCCAGCTCCTTGTTAATGTGCCTGGGAAAGCAGTAGAAGATGGCCCAAGTGCTTGGGCTCCTGCACTCACGTGTGAGACCTAGAAGAAGCTCCTGGCTACTGGCTTTGGATTGGCATAGCTCTAGCTGTTGTGGCCATGTAAGTAGAACCAGTGGATGGAAAACCTCTCTCTGTCCCTCCCTCTCTCTGTCTGTAACTCTGCCTCTGAAATAAATACATCTTTTAAAAAATTTCAAATGTGAAAGTGAAATCAGAATAAGCCAAACCAACAACAAAACCCCAGAACTGGGGCTGGCATTAAGCAAAGCAGTAAAGCCTCTGCCTACAACAATGGTATCCCATATGGGCACCAGTTCATGTCCCTGCTGCTCTACTTCCAATCCAGCTCTCTGATAATGGTCTGAGAAAAGCAACAGAAGATACTCCAAGCGTCAGGGCCCCCTGCTACCCATGTGGGAGACCCAAAAGAGGCTCCTGGCTCCTGGGTTCAGCCTGGCCCAGCCCAGGCTATTGTGGCCATCTGGGGAATGAACCAGTGGATGGAAGAGTGCTCGCTTGCTCGCTCACTTGTTCTCTTTTACTCTCTCTCCCTCTTTCCTTCTCTCTCAATCTCTCTTTGTAGATATTTCAAATAAACAAATCTTTAAAAATATTGTAGAATCTCTTGATGTATATGTGTGTATAGAAGTACACATAGGCATGTAGCACAGTAGCTGTCTCCCTCCCCTTACCTCTGGCTACACTCCCCCCTTCATCCTGCCCCTGCCCCAAGCAATGGTTGCCTTGCGCGCACTGATGATGGCTCCACCGACAGCAAGCTTGGGGCAGCAGATCTCTGAGCTCCAACGGGGTCTTCCCAACTGTGTGGGGCTGCTAAGTGCCGGTCAGCAGGGTGTCTGCATCAGCTTCTGTGCACACCTGCCCTAGCTGGATATTCAAGGGTGGACAGATATAGGAGACTAAGGCAGAGAGGGAACGGACACCCAGCCAGGGTTTTCCTTCTCCCTGAATCCCTGCAAGAAGAAGAACAGACCTGCTCCCAGCTACCTCCCAGGCAATGCCACAAGTCTCTATAGCAGAAGAAAGGCTCTGAGAATGGCCACGTGGCCCACATCTATGGCCAGGGGCAGGTGAGCAAGCCCACTTCGCACAAGGAATAGGTTTAGCCCGATGCTTCCTGCTCAGAAGACCTGTGAACATGCCCATGTGCGTGGACCACTCTAAGCCTGGATGTCTTCACCAGCACCACGGTGCTAATAACAGCTCACTCACAGAGTAGTGATGATTCTCAGAATTCTCGCCCCTCACCCTGCAATCCCTGGACTATTACAATAAAGGTTTCAAAAGAGCAGAGGGATTGCATGAAATTAACAACTTTTAAATTTTGTTCCAAGTTAGTACATTCATACACATGCACACACAAACTCATGCGCACCATCTGCTATCATCATCATTTCAGAAAGGAAAGGGCATTTTACACCAAAAAGTAAAAAAAAAAAAAAAAAAAGTAAGAAGGACATAATCTCAAAATAAAGGACAGTCCTTCAAATTGATTAAATTTAGGTCTATTAAAATTTTCAGTAAATTGCCCTTAATTTTCTCATTTAGCTGCAGTCTGTTGAAAATGTCATTACGGAATCAGATGAGTCTGTGGATCAGCATTTGGGAACCACGGAGATAATGAATGTAAAGTGCCTCTTTGCACAGGCAACGGCACACAAAGAATCCTCGGCACACGCTGGCCATGGAGGGGGTGCTGAACGCAGGTAACAGCTATACATACGCATTTGGCCCAAGTCACTACCCTCTTCACCCCGACAGGCTCCCAGCAGCCAAACAACTCAGCTCCTTCTCACCTCGGAGGTCCCTGAATCACAAGCAACACGCCTTCCAGATAGGACCGGCTTAGTAAAAGTCAGATGAATTCAATTCTTTGGATCCCGAGGTTACTGCCTTCCCTTGACGGCACCTGAACTATGGGATCTGATGGGGATAGGGGACTCTCTGGTTCATACAAGTAGGAGTGCATGCAGCAGAACATACAAGGGTGCTTTAAACAGTTCATGGGAAATGAAATGAAAAGATTAATTTCAGGGGCCGGCATTGGGGCAAAGTAGGTAAAGCTGCCGCCTGTGATGCTGGAATCTTGTAATGGGTGCTGGTTCGTGTCCTGGCAGCTCCACTTCTGATCCAGCTCTGTGATGATGGCCTGGAAAAAGCTGCAGAAGATGGCCCAAGTGCTTCGGCCCCTGATGCCCACTGGGAAAACTGGCTCCTGGCTTCAACCTGGTCCAGCCCTGGCCAATATGGTCATCGGGGGAGTGAACCAGTAGATGGAAAATCTCTCCCTCTCTCTCTCTCTTTCCCTCTCTCTAATCTGACCTTCAGAATAAATAAGTTTATTTTGATGTGAAAACATTTTGAAATTCATGCATACAAAAGGCTCTCAGAACATTTATAAAAAAAGAATATTGTGATAAAACTATGCATCAATTTCAAAAAAATTTTTCATATCAAAAACTGATCTTTTAATTCCATTTTCTATGCACTTCTTAAAGTGGCCTTGTGTAGTGGAGAGCCTCTCATTTGCAGTCTCACGACTTGGGTTTGGAAGCCTTCCTCTGGCTCCTGCTCCTGTAGCTCCTTGTGACTGTCGACAGAGCTATGCACTCTTAAAACTTCAGTTTCAAGGGTGGACATTTGGTGCAGCAGTCAACATGCTCCTCAGGTTGCCTGCATCCCATGTTAGAGAGCTGGAGTTCAGGCCTGGACTCTCGGCTTCCGATTCCCGATTCCTGCTAATGCATACCCAGGGAGGCAGCAGACGATGGCTCAAGCAGCCGAGTCCCTAGCACCCACATGGGAGACCTGGATGGAGTTTGTGGCTCCTGGCTTTCATTAAGTGTAGCCCTGCTCACAGCGTTGTAAGCATCTGGGGAGAGAACCAGTGAATGAAAGATCTCTGTCTCTCTCTCTGCTCTCCCTATTTGCCTCTCTGCTTTTCAGAGGACAAGTTTAGCTTCATTCTCTCTAATGGACAATGCCTTCCTCGCTAAATAAGGTAATACACACAAGTCCTAAGATTGGTGGGTGACATCTAGCAATTACTGCATACATAGTGGCAACTGTAATTATAAACCGTTATTTTAATCCCCTGACCAGTGGATGAAACAGCCATTCTTCTGTTTTGCAAAAGTACCCAAACACCACCAGCAAAGTCAAGGCACTATGGAATGAATAATTGCAATGGCGATTTTTTGAAATGATTTCTAAACGACCTGGCATTATATGAACATGTGTCAACGTCCCCTTTCTGCCCTGGGTTTCTTGTACACAATTTATGTGACCTTGCTGATGAATCAAATGAACACAGACTTCCCCACTACAGCAGTCCCTGTCAACTAAATTCTCCACCAACTGCGCCTCACAAATCGCCAGTCAGGTCCTTTACTAGAGTTTGGCTGGGGTGACACATGCTAGACAATTACTTCTGGGCAGATGGTGTGTGTGTGTGTGTGTGTGTGTGTGTGTGTGTGAGATCTTCACAAAACCCTGTTAAGTTTTTATAGCCCAAATATATGTAAGAAAAAGCTGAGACTCCAACAAAGTATCCACGTTGTCCTAATAAGGGACGGCAACAGTGTTTCCACTCAGGTGTGTTGAACAACAATCGGAGGAAGCGTCCTTTTCATCCTCACGTGACTGTAGCAGCAGAGATGCTGCTCACCAAACCATCATCACCGTCGTCGTCATCACTGCATGAATCACTGTTTATTTATCTGAGCCTAGCGAGCACGTTTCTCAAGAATCCCTCTTTGTGAATTCATCTGCAATCTCTCCTTTCAGGAATCTGTCTCTGACCCCAGCCACATAATTTTATAGAAGGAAATTCCTGTAGTGTTCCAGTCTTGCTCACCAGAGGACTGAATCCTACCCCAACCCCAGCCGATCCCAGGCTCTAAACCTACATCAAAACAGAGAGACCCTGCTTCCACTTCTGATGCCTACACTCTCCCCCCAACCCAGGATGAGTGACAAGTTACACAGAAAAGATTCCATCGGAATGGCAAGTTGACATCTGCAGGAAAGGCCCAAGTCACAGCAGGGAGCACCCCACTCATACCCAGAGCAAGCAGACAACTTTCAGTTCCCATAGGAGCTTTCTGAAACAATAGGTTCCAGGGGGTGGGAGTCTGTTTCCAGGGCACAGGACAGAATGTAAGTGCGTAGGACATGGGAGGTAGGCGGCAGGGACAAAAACAGCTAAGTGGTGATTTCTCCTAATGAACAAGTGGGTGGGGAGGGCTACTTTGGGAAGCCTCCACAGCCCACCTACTCTCTGTGTTTCGACTTTCTGGATGGAACTCAAGCAGATCTGAAGGCAAACAAAGCCTGCAGAAGATTATATTTCTTCTCTGTAATAAGCTTGGCTTCAGGGTCCTTTGACCCCATAAATACTCAGCAATATTTATCTTTATGCAACCTGAGCCACCCACAAGCATCTCTGGCTAGAAGCACCTTCACCTCTAACATCTCATGCCCTGGGTTAATCCACTCTGGCCCTAACCTACCCTAGGTCCCGTGCTGGCACACAGGAAAGAGACGGCAAGGGGAAGCTCTGTCCGCTGCATCATCAGGTGCCATCAAAGGTGGCTGTCGGTGTTGAGCGGGGAAGGGCAGAAGGACTTACACAAAACTAGGTTAGTCTGCAAAAGGTGACACTGAGAATGCATTAGATGTTAGGAAGAAGGCCCTGCTGCCTCTCCAGATTTTACTTCATCAAACTCACTGACCTCCAGAATGCTAAGTCTCGGTTCCCAAATCGCAATTCATAATTGCAGGTGCCTCCATCTCAGGTCTGCTAGCTCAGGTTTTTATACTCCCAGTCTTTAGGCTCCATGACAAGGACCCACACAAGACCCTAAGGCCCTCGGCAGGCTCTCCAGTTCATCCACTACACAAGGCAGGTGCAGGTTTCACAGATTTGAAGACTACAGAAGAGAGAAGAGCAAACCTGATTCTTATTTTAGAAACTCAACTCTAAAAGGATCTGCATGTGTTGCATCCTTGAAAATGACTTTTGGCCATTCTACCACCAATGACTGAGCCGTGTCCTGGTGCCAGACTTCCTCAGCCCTGTATCTTGTTGTTTTTCCCTCTCCCCTCTCCCTTTGGGAGCCAGGGAACAAACTCTTATCCTCACGCCTTGCTCCAGGTTTCTCACTCCTTGAAAGCTTGACCTCAGGTGTGTGTGTGCCCTTCAGGGGATCACCTTCTCATCCAAGTTTGCTTCGAGCCATTTTCGAAGACCCCAACTGTAACAGGGGTGGGGACTCTCCAGCCCATGAGCCGTATGAGGCCTGCAAAATCATTTGGTCTGGCTCAGGCAACCACAGGCAGGATTTGAAATTCAATAAATCTATGTAGCAGGCTAATTTTAAGCTGATAATTGTCTATGGAATGTGAATGATGTTATAAATATCCACGTGGTCCTAGGCACAACAACGCTTCCCCACCCCTGCTGGATGGTCTGTTAGAAAGATCATGTCTCCTTTCCTGTTAATATGTGTTCGCTTATTTGAAACACACACACACACACACAGAGAGAGAGAGAGAGCGCGAGCGAGCGAGCACGAGCATGCTAACATCCATCTACTAGTTCACTATCCAAATGGCCACAGCAGCCAGAGATGGTCAGACAGAAGCCAGGAGCCAGGAGCCCCACCTGAGTTTCCCATGTGCTGGCAGGAACTCAAGTACTTGAGCCACCAGCCCCTGCTTCCCAGGTACCTTAGCAGGGAACTGGATAAGCACTGAAGCAGCTGGGATTTGAACTGTTTCTTCTGTATAGGATGCAGGCATCCCATGGGACAGTGAGGTCTGCTGTGCTACGGTGTCTGTCCCAGATCATATTTCCTTCATCAGGGTCGCACTTAATCATAAAAGACTTCCAGTACAGAGGCAGGAAAGAGAACTCTCTGCTTCCCTGGGATGACCCCTTCTGGAAACAGCTTGCAGAGTTCGCAGGTGCTCCATAAACACAAACTCTGACTTGGCATCATTTTGTGCTGTGTTAGTTCCCTTACTTCATGCATCCTCATTGTCATCATGTTGCATAACCCACTTCTGTGATAGATACACACACACACACACACAGAGAGAGAGAGAGAGAGAGAGAGAGAGAGAGAGAGAAAGACAGAGGTGAGGGGCAGGGTTCAATTCCTGCTGGTTCAATTCCCAAATGCCCACAATAGCCAGGGCTGAGCCAGGACAAAGCAAAGAGCCCAGAACTCAATCTGAGTTCCTCCTGGGGGAAGAAGGGATCCAAATATTTGAGCTTTACCTGCTGCCTCCCAAGGTGTTGATGAGCAGGAAGCTGGAACCAGAAGTGGAGCTTGGACTCAAACAAAGGCACTCTAATACGGGACACAGGCATCCCAAGGGTCACCTGAACGCATGTGCCAAATAGCCATCCCCAGGGATTCATTTCAACTCACCGATCGCTGTACTCTGAACCCTCTCCTCATTTTCCAACACCATAGTCCTGGTGCATCGCATTATTTTCTGTAGGCTAGATTTTAAAAGGAGAAAAATAAAAGCTACGCTTCCCTAATTGGTTCCTTTGCTCTCGGTCTCAGCTGTGTCCAACTCACAGTTTACATCGATTGTACAGAGCAATGCTAAATTCACAAAAGCAAGCAGGCCAGTCTTCCGTTTGAAAGACATCAATGACCACTCCCACTGGCTAGGGCATGGAATTAATGACTTTACCCTGATACCGCACTTCCTCCTACCGTGGCGCTTCTTCTATGCCTCTCTGTCTCTCTCCAGACCCCAGTCTCCTCAAACCTAGTGCTGGAATCTCTGCTCAGGGCCTATTAGCACATCTCCAATTATAGGTTTGCTCACTGCGACTGCTTTAATGACACAACTGTATGAATCCCAGAACGCCCAGTGCCCAGTTAAATAAATAATCACAGGGGGAAACGTGCATCTTTGCATGTTCTGCCACGATAAGACAGAGATGGGGATGGTACTGCTTGTGCACCTCTATTCTGCACGAGGCAGAGCTGGGCACACACTGAAACTCCTGTGTTACCCATGAAGATGGGGTGCTCTGAAGTGTCGGGTGGGCACACTGCTCATGAAAGGCACATGCAGAATCGACAGTGAGTGCCTTGTCGAATTTCTCTCCACCTCCTGCCACCCTGTCTTGCACACAGAGACTTGCAGGTACACGTTCCTTGAGAACTTGATTTTCTCCCAACATTACTCCCATCTCACCTTAGAATAGCACCCGGCTTCCTGTAGCGGATGTTTGTTAAATACCGGTTAAACGAATCAGAAAACTTGGAAAGGATGATAAACGGCCTCTATTTCTAGGCTTCTGAGCATATTTCATGAATTAAGGAGACCATTCATTCATTCACTCATCAACTACATCTTGAGTGTATTCTCTGTGCCAGGCATGGTGCTGGCCCAGGAGCTCCAACGTCCAACAGGACAGGAAACAGTGTACAAGTTCCAGATCAGCCAGATACTTGGAGGTCATCTGGATAAAAGAATTACCTTTAAAGCTTTCTATCAGTGTATGAATCAGCATTTTCTCAATATCATGCAAGAAATTAAAATACTAAAATGAATTGGATTATGAGGCTAATTGAAACAATATTAGCTATCCATGGTACCAATTTCAAATATTGGTGTTCATCAAAATAGCCTCATTTTCTCACTGATTGGCTTTATAATAAATGTTTCATATTTGAATTTATAAAATCCATTTCTAATTCTGTTCCTCTCATCTCTTTTATAAATGGACTTTCATGTAATTTTTATGGCTAAAGGGGCTTATACTAGTGTAAATGTTCATTTGTATTTTTTTTTTTTGACAGGCAGAGTGGACAGTGAGAGAGAGAGAGACAGAGAAAGGTCTTCCTTTATCGTTGGTTCACCTCCCAGTGGCCGCTGCAGCCGGTGCACCACGCTGATCCAAAGCCAGGAGCCAGGCACTTCTCCCGGTCTTCCATGCGGGTACAGGGACCAAGGACTTGGGCCATCCTCCACTGCACTCCCGGGCCACAGCAGAGAGCTGGACTGGAAGAGGAGCAACTGGGACAGAATCCGGCGCAACAACTGGGACTAGAACCCAGTGTGCCGGTGCTGCAGGTGGAGGATTAGCCTATTGAGCCACGGCACCGGCCTCATTTGTATTTTTTTTTTTTTTTTTTGACAGGCAGAGTGGACAGTGAGAGAGAGAGACAGAGAGAAAGGTCTTCCTTTGCCGTTGGTTCACCCTCCAATGGCCGCTGCGGCTGGCGCGCTGCGGCTGGCGTATCGCGCTGATCCAAAGCCAGGAGCCAGGTGCTTCTCCTGGTCTCCCATGGGGTGCAGGGCCCAAGCACTTGAGCCATCCTCCACTGCACTCCCTGGCCACAGCAGAGAGCTGGCCTGGAAGAGGAGCAACCGGAAAAGAATCCGGCTCCCCGACTGGGACTAGAACCCAGTGTGCCGGCGCCACTAGGTGGAGGATTAGCCTATTGAGCCACGGCACCGGTCCTCATTTGTATTTGAGAGCCACTGGTTTTCCATATGGCACTGGGAGGCTCAGATTATGGGCTTTTCCTCCCATGAGGAAAAGTCGAAAGAATTAAAAGGGATGTTTGTTCTAGCATTGCTCTGGCTTCATGACAATGAAGTGAGTGACAGCAAGGACTAGGGAGGCTGCTCTCCTGGGTCTGAATCATGGGTCTTTTATGAACTCGGTGGGTGACTCTGGATGAATGAGTTAAACATTTTGGTCCTGGGTCCCTATTTATAAATGAAGAATTCAGTACCTTTTGTAACAAGTCTGAATTTGGGTAACACAGACTAAAATGTCTAAATTGCTTAGTGCTACCCTTGGCACCAAATAATTGCATGCACATGTTAGCTTCAAGGATGGTGATAATGATGATGGTGATGACTGTGATGGTAGTGGTGATGATGATGGTGGCAGCAGTGTTGGTGCTGGTAAGGATGATGATGGTAATGGTGGTGATGGTGATGATGATGGTGACAGTAGTGGGGTGTTGGTAACAATGATGATGATGGTGGTAGTGGTGATGGTGATGATGATGGTGAGGGTAGTGATGGTGACGAGGATAACGACAGTGTTGGTGATGGTGATGATGGTGGTGGTGGTGGTGGTGATACAATAATGATGGTAATGGTGATGGTGATGATGGTAGTAGTGGTGATGGTGATGGCGGTGGTAGTGATGTTGGTGATGATGGTGGTGTTGGTGATGGTGATGATGGTGGTGGTGGTGGTAGTGATGTTGGTGATGATGGTAGTAGTGGTGATGGTGATGATGACGGTGGTGGTGATGGTAGTGATGGTGATGATGATGGTGGTGGTTATGGTGGTGATGGTGATGATGATGGTGGTGGTAGTAGTGATGGTGATGATGGTAGCAGTGGTGATGGTGATGATGACGGTGGTGGTGGTGGTACTGATGGTGATGATGACAGTGGTGGTGGTGGTGGTACTGATGGTGATGATGACGGTGGTGGTGGTAGTGATGTTGGTGATGATGGTGGTAGTAGTGGTGATGGTAATGATGATGGTGGTGGTGGTAGTGATGTTGGTGATGATGGTAGTAGTGGTGATGGTGATGATGACAGTGGTGGTGGTGGTGGTAGTGATGGTGATGATGACGGTGGTGGTGGTGGTGGTGGTGGTAATGGTGATGATGATGGTGGTGGTGGTAGTGATGTTGGTGATGATGGTAGTAGTGGTGATGGTGATGATGATGGTGGTGGTGGTGGTAATGATGTTGGTGATGATGGTAGTAGTGGTGATGGTGATGACAGTGGTGGTGGTGATAGTGATGGTGATGATGATGGTGGTGGTGGTAATGATGTTGGTGATAATGGTAGTAGTGGTGATGGTGATGACAGTGGTGGTGGTGGTAGTGATGTTGGTGATGATGATGGTGGTGGTTGAGTTGGTTACAGTGATGATGGTGATGGTGGTGGTGGTTGTGGTGATGTTGGTTCTGTTGGTGTTGGTAGCAGTAATGCAGCTACTGTCAACTGTGAACACAGGGGTAAGGCAAGGTGTGGGGCCTCTGCAGGAAACACATGGACCCTGGGGCTGAAGAGAAGGCAGCGTTCGTTTATCTTTCTAGGGAGAGCCCATTTCCACCTCCCGAGCCACCTCCCTTAACTCTGGTGTGTCAGGCCAAGGAAGTAATTGAACACTTGCCACCATCCTGCCTCCCACTTCTTTCTCCCTCCTAACAGGGCTAAAAACGCCTCCAAGGAGATTCTCTTCTGTAGCAGGGGGAGCTGGCACCATGTTCTTCTGGGTAACTCTGGGGGATGTTAATATTTTATGACCTCTTTAGTGAAAACACCGTAGACTCCAGGGTGCTGCTATTTCCTCTAAGACCTCTCAGTTTCTCAGCAGGCTGCTCCTCTCCAATTCTCCATCCTCTGCCTCATACCAGCAAAGCCACGCCAATGTCCTAACAAGATGCACCTATTCCAAGAAACATCATAAAATAATAGCAAAATTAAGAATTACTGAGCACTTACTGTGTGCCAGGTACAACGCCAAGTGTTTTATATCCATCATCTCATTTTGTCTTCCCAGCACTCCAATAAGGAGGGGACGGGAGCCCTCCTGTCTTGCAGGTGAGAAAACCAAAGTAGGAGAAGACACGTTACTCAACTTAAATTCCTACGCTGAGGCCCCAACTCCAAGCAGTGTGATTTCCTTACCTTGGATCTTCTACTGTATTGCACGATGCATTCCTAAAAACACATTTCCAAGTGAAATGTCTGAAAGATGAACAATTAACGTAGGTGCTCTCTGAGGGTGGGCTTGTTCCCAGAAATTTGATTGTATTACAAAATTCTTAACTGTGATTGAAGGAACTACTGCTGCCCCGAGACCCCTGAGAGGTCTAACCCATCTCAGGATCTTGCTGCTGTATGGGAAACTTGGGCCATGGAAGACAAATCCTAGGCCAGGATCCACTGCCTGCAGCAGACCTGGGTTCTCTGGTGCTTCTTTCTTCCCACAGGGTTCGGGTGAAAGGGATCTTAAGCAGGAAGTGCATGTGGGATTTGGTTTTGATTTTGGTCACATATTCAATAAAAACTAGTTTACTATTCACTCCATTGGGGCTTTATCCCCAGTTTCAAAAATATAAGTAGAATACATTAGGAAGCAGAAAATGCAATGAATAATGCATATGAAATGGGTATGTTTGCACAGGGTAGGAAAAACACGCAATTACCTACTTGTAGGGTAACGTTTCATGTAGGTAAAATCTACCTAAATGTGTAAGTTGTATTCTCCACTTCTAAAATCATCTCTTTCTGTAGTTAAATCTATATATATCTGCATAGATACAGCCAAAGTTTCAAGGAGACACACTGATAGCAATGTGGAGATGACAGGCAACTTCTTCTTATTCGCAGTGTTAATTTGTGTTAACCAAGTTCTCTGTAAGGAATATGGGAATGTTTTCACAACAAGGAGAAGGAAAATGCTTCCTCTTCTTCTTTTTCATGTACCCTAAGTCAGAAAGAGAAGACACCAACTCCCCCATCACATCCCAGCCCAGAGCCTCTCCCCCACAGGAGGGGACCAGGACTCAGGGACATCTGTGACCTCATGACCCCCAGCAGCCCTTCAGAGACAGATTGGTGGTGATTCTAGAGACAGAAAGCTCCTGGTGTGGTTCCTGAATATGGCTGCACCCCATGAAAGCCTATTTATAACTACTCCAGAACTTTCTTCCCCAACTTTCCAGGCCTTGTGTGACAGCTCATCATCCCAGTGACATTTTTGTCGGAGAAACCTCATTTCTATTTTTATGAGGACGACGGTTTGTCTTTACTCACACTTTATACATAGATCAAGACATCAGGAAGACCTGCACCTTCCGCAGACAAATGAGAATTCCTAATATTCCCTCTCTGGTAAGTACTCTACTAGCTCCACTGGTGTCACCAGGATTCTTGTCACACCAAAGCCAGGAGGATCTAGGAACGAGGTGAGTCCCCTCCGTGCCACACACACACACAGTGGAAAGGGCCCTGCTATTCATTGCCAGTGCTTAGTAGGGAAAGTGGCCATGTGGCTACACCAGGACCTCATCTCAAGTATGAAGCCAAATTCCCACTGTGTCACTTCCACACTTACTCACAAGTGGGCTTTTCTTTAAGGAAATGAAGGGTAGCAACACGAACTCATAGCACGGGGCTTCCACAAAGCCACACGACTGTTGTAAGATGGTAAAGGTACAAGGGTGTGGAAGCTGAGTCATATCACCCCCTGCCAATCCCACACACAATAATGCTGACAGTGCTAAAAAATATTTTGCTTAATATTAGCGATTGCACCACACTAGGTATTCTGAAAGTGATTTACATACATTATTTCATTTAATCCCTATGCCAACATTTTATTCATGCATTCACTCATTCACTCCCCCTTTAATTCATCTATAAATATTTATAGAGTGGTAAATTGTGTTCTAAGGACTGTGCAGTACTCCTGTATACAGTGATTACACACACGCACGCACGCACGCACACACACAAACAAAAGTCAGTTTACTTACACTAATGGAACTTACACCAGCAGATACAGGTTTTAAAAATCAATTCAATTTTTTTAAGAAACTAAAGCCCCAGCATTTTCACTTTTCGGAACTGATCTTGAAGACATAGAGACGTATGTTGATACAAAAACGTGAACAGGAAGGCGCGCAGTAGCTTATTCAGAGTGGCTAAAAGCAGCGAGAAGGGCAGATACTCTCCAACAGGCAGACGGCTGCTCCCACTGGTAGGTCCATTCCACGGGACAGTGAACCAGACACACACACCAGCTCTCACGAGTCTCCAGGATGTTATACAACAAGAAGAAGTCAACCCCTGCAGGAGGTTAGGTTCTATCTCAAGTTTCCATTTCTAAAAGGTCTACAGTTTTACTTGGAGAGAAGATCTGTGTTTTCCAGGAGTCAGGAACTGAAGGGGACCAGGAGGGAGGTGGGTGAGGTTGTGAAAGGGCAGCAGAGGGAATCCTGTTTTGGTGACAAAATCTGGATCTTGACTCCAACTGTGGGGGTGGACACTCAGATCTACACCTGTGATAAAACTGTGTGAACGATAAGACCACACACACACACACACACACACAAATTCATATCAAACCAGGGAAACTTCAGGGAGATGAGTAAATTATGCCAACATCAACGTCCTGGTTGTGACATCGTACCACAGTTTTGCCAAACGCTATTACTGGGAAAAACTGGGTAAAGTATTATTTCTAAAAACTGCATGGGAATCAATAATGAGCTCAAAAACATTCCAACTAAAAAATCAAAATGCACAGATAATTATCTAAGGCCGAGTGTGGTCAATGCTATAAAGGAAAAGAACAGGGAGCTAAAAAAATATAAGGGAACTATAGATAGCAGGGTAGCTGGATTTAGACGAGGGGCTGGGAGACTCTTCTGAAGAGATGGCATTTCACCAGGCAAGGCATAGGGAGTTGGTGAGGAGAACGGTGGGTGGCAGAATGTTCCAGAAAAGGAAACTATGTGGCAGGGGTGGGAAAGGGCAGGCATACTCAGACAGCAGACGAGGCCGCACTGTGGATCCTTCCATTCTCTGAAGGAAGCAGGAGCCAAAAGATGAGGGGTTGTTTCAAGGCAGTCTAACCAAGCGAGTGACCTAACCTTGCCCAGGAGTGATTATTTGACCATTTATTCCACTGAAGCCAGTGGGGCTCCGAGAAACCACGGGAGGTCACAGAGCTTGGAAGTGTCAGCCACGGGATTCAGTGCCCACACTGCTGCTATGTCCACTGCATCTCTTAAGAAAATCTTCATAAAATTAAACATCCACGTATTGTTTGACTCAGCAACAACACTCCTAAGGATTTACCCAAGAGAACTCCAAATTGATATTCATAGGAATACCTATCCACGAATGTGTGTAGAAAGTTTTTCACCATCAGCAAAAACTGAAAGCAATCCAGACGCCCTTCAACTGGCGAACAGATAACACTCTGTGGTGTACCCGTATCATAGAAGGCTACTCAGCAATAAAGGGGAAGAATGAACTCTTGACGGGTGCAACCACGTGACGGAATTGCAAACCTGTGACCCCGAGAGAAAGGAGTCAGGTTCAACGGCTACCTCCTTAAGATTCCACTTATATGACATTTTAGAAAAGGTAAAGCGGCAGGGACAGAAAAGAGATAGGTGACTTCCAGGGGGTAGGTGTGCAAAACCAACCACAAGCAGGCCTGAGAGAACTTTCTGGAAGGATGTGCAGGTTTGCTATCTTGATAGTGGTGGTAGTTACCTCATCGTGTGCGTTGTTGAAGCTTGCATGTCTGTATGCTAAAAAGGATAAATTGTGTTGCGCCTCAGTAAGCCTGAGTTTGATGTGATGAGATATGAGGAGATAGAGATTAAAGCCAGGGGAAATCCTTTCTCACTTCTGGAAAAGCTCTGGGTGGCCCTGGGAGATAATAACATTCATAAGAAGCTTCTTTTCAGAGATGCAATTAAGGAAAATTGAAAGAGGATACAGCTTCAGTGGAGGGTGAGTGAGACTGGGGTCCGAGGAGAAGAAGCTGGGGCTTGGGGTGCAGAATACCTAGGAAATTTTGCTGGACAACACAACAAGGATGTGTCATGGAAGTGCCCAACAGAGAGGGACAACCAGAGAGGCACGAAACCCCAGACGCATCATCCAAGAGAGAACTGACAGCAGAGGATCCACAGGCTCCCTGTCGTAGAGAAGAGAAGACTGGAACACAGAGCTGGTGCTTCGCCCAGGCACAGGGCTCGCACACAGTGGGCGAGGCTGGCTGTCTGACTTCCTAGCCTATCCTAAACAGAATCTCATCATATGCATGTGCAACTGACTCAAGGGCTCATAGCTGTGGCCATTATGTGCCCTATCTTAGAGAATGCACGCATAGCCATAGGTAGTGGGTTTCAAATGGCAGTGGTTTTTGTATTCCTGTTATGACTCCAAGAAGAAAGGGTCCTCCTAGCGTCTGGTGGGGAGAGACCAGGGGTTCTGTCAAACATCGTGCAGTGATCAGGACACAATTCCAATGCACAATTTGTCCCAAAATGGCAGGAGCGTCGCTGCCGAGAAACCAGCTCTCAGGTGCAGCTGACGGCATCCAGCTATCCTGTCCTCCCGAAGGGAACGTCCTCAGAGAGCAGCTGCTCCACTGAGACAACCCCAGGCTCATCCTTTGATCTCAGCCATGGTGGCCCTTGTGACGGGACAGTCCCCACAAGGACTTCCTGCTACAGCATCTGCAGCACCAGGCATGGAAACCTCTCTCCTATCTGCCACCTCCTTACCCTTCTCTTTGGTCTAAGGAGGCCCTGAGGCTTTCTTGGGCACTGAGCAGACTCTGTGCACATTTTTCGTAACCAATGTGCCAGAGATGACCCACTCTCAATAGTCTCAGGACGCCTACACCAATCAGAAGGCTTCTTCCGGAAGGCAGACCCCCGTAACTCTAAGCAGGCACCTTCTTTGTGTAGCTGGGCGAGTTTCCTAAGGTCTCTGAAAAGGGAGTTTTCCCATTTCACAAGGAAGGCAAGGGTGGGTAGACAGGAACGGCAGCCAACTACAGTCAAGGCACACATTGTGCTTTTGTCTTTGTAGAGGACCCAGAGAGGTCAAACTCAGAACCGGGATTCTAACGGCTGTCATCCTTTCACGGCAGGCACATTCTGTTCTGACGGCTGATCCCACTGCCCAGGGGACCACGTACCTCCAGGGAAGCAGCAGACGTAATACATCCACTAATGTCTTGGCTGCCAGGGGCCCGCTGTCATGAGGTCCCCTGGGTCCCCAAATCTTGGCCCCATGGGGACCATAATGAACAATTTCCCTCTCTGGGTCATGAGTCACTGAGGGCCGGCTCCGGAACGGGACTAGAAAGTGCGGCACTTCCCGAAAGCTGTCTTTGCTCATGGGATGTCACATTCGCGAAAGATGAACCCTGAGCTCTCTCTAGGGAAGCACAGGTCCAGGTCAGGTGACGTGGGGGTGAGCTGGCATCTCACAGCACGCCTGGCCCATGAGCTAATGAATGGATAAGGTGGCTGTCACACCAGCCCCTGCCCCAGTCCCAAGCACTACACTACTCTGCAACACGGTCCTTCCTGTAACACATCATCCCCTGCCCCCGGACCCCAAAGGCGGCACGTGCTTAGGGCAGGACCACGCTGCCTGGCTGCCGCGGGGACTGAATGAGCTCCAAATGAACAAACAGCGGAGAGCCCAGTGTCCAAGCAGAGAAATGAATTCAACAACAAACCCCCAAAGAGGCCACCTGGTGAAAAGGAGAATATATCATTAACTGAAAACAAGACGTTTCTGAGAAATCCGCATTTCGGCTTTACCAAAGAGACACGGCCGCACTTTGCCCTAGTGACATGCTCCACGCGGAACAAAATGCGGCATTGCTTTCTCTTGCTTAGAGGCTTCCTCTGTGTAAGTCAGAGAGGTTAGCCACTCCACAGGGGGTCCCCCGGGGCCAAAAATCCGTATTTAAAAAAAGAAGAAAGAAAAGGAATGAAAATATTTTTTGAAAAAAAAAAAAAGTCTCCAGAAACCATATGTCACTTTTAAAATCAGAGGAAATAGATTTTATCAGCCTCACTTCGATATTTACATTTTAAAATCCAGCTATCCTTACAGAATCATAACCCAATATTTTTAATAGAAAAGAAACAAAAAACAAGAAGAAAGTGATTGAACAATCAAACTTTATCTCCATTCCCTAACCCCCGTCAGAATTATCTCCTTTCTATGAGAAAAATTTATTCTGAGAACAAGAGAGCTTCAGCGGAGCTCCATAATTCACTGGCAGCTTTAATCCTCAGAATGAATATTAGTGTACATTTCAGGGTTTTATTGCATTTTTTACACCAATGATAATTTTAAGTTCCAAGTGAATATATCATGAGTTGACAATTTGTAAGATGCTTTCACTAAAATGGAAATAAAAATAAAATTTGTTCAGACATTCTGATATGAACTGCAGACTTGGGAAAAGGCGGACTCTAAGGAATGCGGGCTAGTAAGGTAAATAAACTGAAATCCACAAAGAAAGAAATGTATTCAAAGACGAGCACCGTAAGTGTTGACAAATTCAAAAACTATAAGTGAAATTCTCTGAAATGTGCTGAGGGTACAGGGCAGATCTGCAAGACGTTAACAACGAGACAGAGGCCAGCATCTCAGGGATCTGCCCTCCGAATGCCCAGTACCCTCTGGCTCACAAATGTTGCATACATAGGGGTCTTTATGTAGATGTTTTGACCTTGATTAGATTTACAACTTGGCCATCTAGAGACACTGAAAGACAGAGGTTTGATCTCTCTTTGAGGATTATGAAATACTTGCCAAAGTGGCTGGTATATTTGCAACAATAATCAAAACGTGTATGAATGCACACATATTAGCAATCTGGGCCACCGGTCGACTGAATATACCAAGTATAATCCCATCAACCATTTCTACCTTAAAACCATCTGGGTGAAATTGTCCTTAGGGTTGCAGAAACCAAGCAGACTCAACGCTCTCTAGAGGGGTCTGGTGTCATGGGGCAGCGGGAAAAGCTGCCGCTTGCCTGCGGCTCCAGCATCTCACACGGGTGCCAGTTCAAGTCCCGGCTGCTCCACTTCCAAGTCCGCCCCATGGGAAAGCAGTGAATGACAGTCCAAGTGTTTGGGCCTCTGCACCCATGTGGGAGACCCAGATAAAGCTCTTGGCTCTAGGCTTTGACCTGGCCCAGCCATTGCAGCCATTTGGGGAATGAACCAGAGGATAAAAGATCTCTCTCTGTCTCCTCTCTCCGTAACTCTTCCTTTCAAATAAATAAAAAATAAGGATTTTCCTTAGTTGCCAGTGCAGTCACTTACCTGACGGGAAACAGTATTCATCACTGGTCAGCAAAAAGGAAATGCAAAAGACTTCTCACCTGGTCACTGAAACAGTCATCTGTTTACTACCTGGGTTGCTGTCATTTTAACTAGCCTTCTGGTGTAATCCTTTCCTTCAGGTTGGTCATCTTCTTTGTACTCAGTGTCTCCAGCAGGTGTGCAGATGTCTCAGACTCTAACGGGTAGACTAATTTCTTCTGCACGAGGACTCTCATGCGTTCTGCACAGGACTCTGCTTCTGTACGCTCCCCTCTTGCAGCACCTTGCCCATTCTGCACCTCAAGACATCCCAAGGGATGAGCTTGTAGCCTAGCGACTGAGGCCCACAGCCCACACGGGAGTGCCTGAATCCCACCGCCAGCTGTGGGCCTTGACTCTGGCTCTCAGCTCAGGTTGATGTGGGAAGCAGCAGCGAAGGCTGGAGGGACTGGGAGACCTGCACTGCATTTCCCTCTGCCAGGTTTTGCTCTGGTTACCGCAGGCATTTGGGGAGTGAACCAGTGGCTGGGTTACACTTCTCTGTCTCTCAAATAAATAAATAAATAACGTTGATAAAAGAAGAAACCTCAAGACGGTAATTTTGGGGTCAGTCTTGGTCCAGGCAGACCCCTCTAAGGTCTCCTGGGCCTTTAGGGAACACCACAGCTAGCAGGAAGTAGTAGCGGCTTCCAGGCTCCAACACTTGTATTTTCTGATCACCCAGAACACAGTGGTTGCAATGACCACTGCGTGCCTCGTGTGACTGGGGTCCCAGTGGCTCTGATGACTAGGGCCATGATCTTCCAGTAGCTCAGAGAGGTTTAACCAGCCCTTCTGGGGAGGGGGTGGGAGGTTACAGAGCCCTTTAGGACAAGTCTCCTGTACACAAGCCACACTGAATTCTCTCTCTGTAGCTCTCTATGCAGTGCAGTTGAATATCATGATATTTGCTTCTTAATCATCCATCCCCATCTTTGTTAATAACCAACAGATACCATTCCTCCAGGATGAATAACGTGAAAAAAATCATTAAATAAAAGTCAGTTAATTGCATTTCTTAAGAAATCCAACTTTTTAATGTTTCTTCTGAGAACAGAACAGCAGTATAGTCAAAGGATCAATTATGTTTTTTTTTTTTAAAGAAAAGGCAGAATACAACCTTTCTTTTTCTTAAAGGGATGCAGACAGGTTCCTATTTTTCACAATAAGAACAACTTGCAAAGGATGCAAAGTTATACAATCTACAATTCACTGCACACAAGCTGCTTTTGATTATACTGCCTCACAAACTGCATACTTTGCTGGGAAGCATAAAACTGTTTATCACTAAACATTTGAGATTCCACTAAGATAATTTACACATAATTAGACACAAGCCCACACTCCCAAGCAGCGGCAATGCCTCCCTTCTAACAGACTATTCTTAAGAACATTTTTGGTAGCATAATGAGTATTTTATGAGGATTTGTAATCAGTCTTCACGTAGGTGGGAACAAAGGTGGATTACTCCTCAACATGATCAAATCATTACATAACTCGGAGCGGAATGATGATGAGCTGAGGTTGGAAGAGGTAACCTGCCCAGGTACTGGGAGGGACTAGGAAATTCTGGTCTTTTCCAGAGGCATAAAATGAATTAAGTGATCCCCGAGGAAGCAGGAAAATAAAAACAGGAAATCAGTAAAGCGTAGAAGCCTCCTACTCAGAATCCCCTACTCTTTGCTTGCTATCAGGGAAGGAGATTAAAAAAAAAGAATCTAGAGAAACGGAGGAACACGGATTAATGGCATTTTCTACCCAAAGGATGGCTGAGCTCTTTCGGGTCTGGTCTTGTCTTTTCTAGGCATCTTCTGTCCAAGTCACAAAGCCAGCTGCCTCCAAACCCACTGACCATCACTCAAGTACACAGTCATCAGGGAGGGAAGGAACATTAGGGGGTGTGAGAAAAGTGTCACCATTCCACGACACGAAGACTGCAGCCAGAAATAGCCTGATCCCTGGGCACTGCATCTCTCTGAAGCTGCACTTCAGACCTGGCGCTCTGCCTCCAAGGGGTTTTTCAAAACTGCCACCTCCCATGGCCACTTTGAACTGACAAAGCAGAGTTGCCTAGTTTCCCTTTATGGACAAGGAATTATGTTTTGGCTTCTATTTATTGTCTTTTCACCAAGAAATCATCTGTATTATGCTTTCATGCATGAAATTTAGCAGCGTACGACCTCAGCCAGACTCAGTGTGCAAGGGGACACACTCTTATCCCGTCCACCCCCGATTACTTACTAGGGAGAATCAACAAGACCAAGTCTTGCAGCAATCAATCCCTGGGGCTGCCTCAGATCCAGAACAGGTTGGAGCAGAAATTTCTGAAGGCCCTGCCACGCTCAAACCTAGCTTTGGGATGATCCCTACAAGGCCACAGGCCACAAAGCAGATGTGCTGACGCTTGTGGCTGTTAATTTTACAGTACAGTCTTGGGAGATGGTGTGTCTATCTCTGCAATTATGTTCCCATTGTCAACTAAGCTCAACATTTACACAGATTTCATCTCAAGCTCTCACCCAAATGCAGCAGGCCTTCCAGGACCAGCTGTCCTCCACTGAAAAAAGTTAACAAGGGCTGGAAGTAAAAATTTCCACGTGCAATATATATTTTTTCATACATTCATATATATTTCATACATTCACATATATTTCATATATTCATGCATATATTTCATATATATATATATGCATCAAATAGATCGGGTAAGTCAACAATGCATATACATCCATACCATACTTGGCAAGTGATAGTTGCCAACACTTGTTTGATGAATGAGTGAATGATGAAGGGTCAGAAGCCAAATACATGTCCAAGATGGGGAAATGCTTAAGCAAAAGGTAACCTAGTCATACACACAACTATTACAAAGCCACTAAAAACCACGTATTCCTGGCATTGTTCAACATGTACAGGAATTAACGACAGCACGTGATTTCAGAGCCGGTTAACAGTGCATCGTACGCCCCCTCCCACCTTCCTTCTCTTCCTTTGTTCTCTGCGTCTGTCCAAGGTATAAGCACGAGAGCACTGACGATGGAGAAGAGGGGTTCAGCGCCCTGTCTGCTCAGTCCTGCTGTCCTTGTCCCCTTCACTCGCCAAGCCACCCACTCAGATTCTCAGATTAAAAACGAACCATCTCATCCAACCTCCCATAAGGAAAGCCAGTCCCAGAGGGACGTGATTACTTTCCTGCTGACGACGGCAAGAGGTTTCCAACAGAGGCCCCAAACCCTCAGGCATTCTGCATGAGTGCATCCTCCAAGCGAAGCAAGAAACTCCCGCCTTCTCAGTTTACAGAACGTGTGTGTGTGCACGTGTGCGTGTGTGTGTGCACGTGTGTGTGTGCACGTGTGCGTGTGTGTGTGCACGTGCGTGTAGTGCACGTGTGTGGCACTGATTTCAGCTCAGTTACTTTCTCACTGTGTATCTCGTGCAGTTTTCCAAATTCCGGTTTCCTCGACCATAAAAACATTTTTCCTTTACTTTATGAGCCTGTTGTGGAGATTAAATGATTTACTACAAGTAGAGTTGATAATAGTGCCTGGAACACAGTAAGCACTTAGTGAACACTAGCTAATTTATGTTACTGTTGATGCTGTTATCGCCATGCGGAAGACTGCAACAAGCCCCTGGATGGACAAAGGTGTTATAAACAAACGCCTCATTTGGTTTCCTGGATTTCAGAAAGCCTGTAGGAAAATTCCACACTCATGTTTCCTCTAGGACTTCGTGTCACTTCAAGTACGTAAGTGTTGCCTTCATGGTGTGTAATCGGAAGGAGGGTCCTCCAGCCCCATGCATGACATTCGTGGGGACTGCATAAGGAGTATTATGGACTTCAGTAGTATGGGAAAAAAACAGAGACCATCAGTGACCTACTGAGAGAATTACATAATACATTTATGTATGGCCAATAATGAAATTATGCAGAATTATGCAGTGGGGGGAGAGGGAGAGGGAGAAAGAGAGAGGATGAGAGGAGAGAGAACAAATGTGACACTGGGAAAAGCAAGTCTCGCGGCAAACAGGATGCCATGATGTGGCAGAAGTCTTCTGGCGTGCACCGAGGGATGCAGGATTAAGCAAGATGACGGGACATCTTGCATTTTACAACACTGTCCGTCTTTCTTCAGAGCGGAGCTTCATGTCACCCCAGAGACAGGCGTCCTCGGTGGGGAAACTGAGGCAGCAGGCGGCTAAGCAGTTTCCGTCCCTGCGCTGACAAGTGGCAGGGCTAGGATTCGCATTCAGCCAACGACTCTGTAGGCATCAGAGAGAGCCCCAGTGGAGCTATTTTTGTTGAGGTTGCAGGTGGGAAACAAGCCAGCCATTACTCAGGACATCAGTCAAGCTGAGGTCTGGTCAGGGAGTATGCACTGGTTCCTCAAAGACACAGCAAAGACGTTCCTGCCAAGTCTTAGCACGACATAAGGGACTGCAGATGAGCAGGAAGCATGAGAGGAAGGGAAGAAGGATGGACAGAGGGAGGGAGGCAGGGAAGAAGGAATGCAGGGACGGAGGAAGAACAAGGGTCACACCTTCTCTGAGCGAAAGGCAAAGCAAGCGACTGCTCCCGAGAACATTCAAGGTCTCACGCTGTCCAGACTGGAGGGGAGCAAGAGACTATGACTGCCGGCCTTAACCACCCCGCAGAGGGGCTCTGCTCCTGGCAAGAGGACTCTGATGGCGCCAAGGAGGCCAGAGAATGTCACAAGTGGAGAGGCAGAGGAAAGGAAGCGTGGGAGGAGGAGGAGGCTGGCGTCACGGTGCAGTGGGTCAAGCCGCTGCCTGAGATGCCTGCACCAGACATGAGCGCCAGCTCTTGGGAAGGCAGTGGAAGGTGGCTCAAGTACTGGGACCTCTGCCACCCATGTGGGAGACCCAGATGGAATTCTACGCTCCTGATTTTGGCCATTGCAGACATCTAGGGAGGGAACCAGTGGATGGAAGCTCTCTCTCTCACTCTCTCGCTCTCTTGCAAATAAATAAACATTTTTTTAAAAAAGAAAGAAATTGTCAGAGGAGACTTTCTGAAGGCCCCGGGCACTCTGGGGATACCTGTGATTTATGGACACCAGGGGACACCCTATGATTTACAGGTGCAGGGGATGGGAGGAGAGGAAGATACCCCTTGGGGAGTAGCTCTGAGGGTTTTCCCTGAATATGGTTGATAAGATCCCAGGAGACACTTAGCAGTGGGAAACTACTGGGGTGTTCTAGAAACATGGCTGCTTTTCCTCTCTCCCCATGAAAGACTTTCTTGTAAATGTGCACTTGCCAGTCTCTGCCATCTGAGCCATTGTGGCACCTGCTTGGGGATTAGGTCTAAGACCCCCTGCTGACACCAGAATCCATTCATGCTGAAGTCTGCATATAAAGTAGCAGGGCACTCCACAGAAGTGACACACTTCCTGCCAAGCACTTGCAGTCTTATCTAGGTGATGTGTAATACTCAATGCAATGGAAGAGCTATGCAAAGAGTTGCTCAAATGTACTGTTTAGGGATTAACGGCAAGAAAAAGCCTGTACAGGTTCAGTCTCAAACAGCGACTGTTTTCTGAACATTTTCAATCTCTGGTTGATGGACTCCATGAATGCAGAACCCACATATAAGGGAGACTGTCTTTATTTTTAATATTCAGTTACTTGTACTTATGTTTCTATTTACTGTGCTAACAAAAAATACATCTGAATGCAAGCAAAGGGGCCTACACTGTGGCACAGCAGGTTAACACCCTGGCCTGAAGTACCAGCATCCCAAATGGGCACAGGTTCTAGTCCCGGCTGCTCCTCTCCCAATGTAGCTCTCTGCTATGGCCTGCGAAAGCAGTAGAAGATGGCCCAAGTCGTTGGGCCCCTGCACCCACGTGGGAGACCCAGAAGAAGCTCCTGGGTCCTGGCTTCGGATTGGTGCAGCTTTGGCTGTTGCAGCCATCTGGGGACTAAACCATCAGATGGAAGACCTCTCTCTCTCTCTCTCTCTCTGCCTCTCCTCACTCTCTGTAACTCTACTTTCGAATAAATAAATGTTTAAAAAAATACAAGCAAGTCAATCAGTTAGCAAATCATAAAGCAACTGATATTGAGAACATGGCAAATAATTATGACAATGGCTGTGGGTGACAGAAGCACTTTGGTACACTCTATAAATTCATTTGTGGATGGGGAAGGAAAGCACTTACGTGTCTCTGAGTGTTTAGTGTCGGCTCCTCCTGTGAAACAGTAAAGAGCCAGTTCTTTGAACCCAAGCCCATCTCTCTGGTGCTGACGGGTGATCCAGAAATGTCCTCACACACAGAGAGGATGGGAATCTAACAGTCAGAAGTACAGGCAGACACCAAAGGCGAGCACAGGACAGAAGGCACGAGTGCACCCAGCTTCATGTAGGGGAAAACTGTGCTAAGAATATGGACTTGGATTTTATATTTAGTCTGCACTCATGATCCTTCAAAAATGTGCACAATGTGACACTCTATTCCAGGTCTGCTGAAGAACTATGATGCAATGCAGCAAAATAAGGGAAGCTTAAATTACCCAGCAATTCAAACCGGGCTAATAAAGACACAGGCCTCAACTTGCATGCACCTGTGGCTTCCCACTGACTCAGCGCCCAGCCCCTCTGTGACCCCGAAGCCCCTCTCCCCCTTCCTGTCAACAACAGGCCATGGCGTTCCTGCTGTGGAAAATCATAATCATATCGAAAGGAGAGTTTTGGAGCGCTGGCTTAGAAGATGGGGGAGGTGGATAGGGAAGGGAGAAGGCAGCCAGCAGCTTCCCGATGCAGACTCCAGCACCAGTAAGATCAGGCAGATTCTGTGCATTACTGAAACGAACAGCAGCGGATGTTTCCAGATTTTCCATTTACAGACAAAGCTAAGGTTCACATACTTGTGTAACGGTAACTACGTAGTTTCAGCACTTTACATACATCTGAAATAAATTCTAGCACGTCTCAGCTGATTCTGTGGGGTGGTAGTGACCAGTCACAGAGCTAAAGGCAGATCTGAAACTGCCCTTACCCATGCTAGATGTTTGCACCCATATTAAATTTGGTAACACTCATTCTACAAAAAGAGAGGTTTATCTGGAATAACAAGAAGTTTGCTTTTTGTTTGCTGGTTTTTAAATAAAAGCTATGGGACCAGCGTTGTGGGTTAAGCCATCTCCTGCAAAACCAGCATCCCATATATTGGAGCCCCTATTTTTTTGTATTTTTTTTTTTAATTTTTGTTTTACAGATAGAGTTAGACTGAGAGAGAGAGAGACAGAGAGAAAGGTCTTCCTTCCGTTGGTTCACCCCCCAAAATGGCCGCTACAGCCGGAGCCACACGGATCCCAAGCCAGGAGCCAGGTGCTTCCTCCTGGTCTCCCATGTGGGTACAGGCACCCAAGCACTTGGGCCATCCTCCACTGCACTCCCGGGCCGCAGCAGAGAGCTGGACTGGAAGAGGAGCAACCGGGACTAGAACCCGGTGCCCATATGGGATGCTAGCACCGCAGGCGGAGGATTAACCAAGTGAGCCTCGGCACTGGCCCCTGAACCCCTGTTTAAGTCCCATCCATTTCCTTCAGATTCAGCTTCTTGGGAAAGCAGCTGAGGGTAGCCCGAGCACTTGAGTCCCTCCCAGCCACACGAGAGAATAGCATGGAATTTCTGGACCAGCACTGGCCACTGGGGCCACTTGAGGAGTGAACCAGCAGATGGAAGATGCCTGTTTCTCTCTCTCTTTCACATAAAATAAATAAATCATTCACAAAGTAAAATAAAAAACAGGCTCACGCTCTGTCTCTGGGTCCTGTTGCCTGTGCTGGATTTCAACCCCAGCTTCATCTCTCACTGCCTGGCCTTGTCTCTCAACTTGCAACAGGAGGGAAACAGCCTCTACCTTCCTCTACACTCATGGTCGGGGCATCATGCACGTCTGCTGGTGAATCACTGAACAGGGAAGATTCACAATAATCTCAACATGGAACAGCATCCTAGTAGACTGCTGTGAGCGGTCTACATGCGCGGGATCTGTGCAGAAGACAACTGGATAGAATCTGTTCAGACGCATGCTCCTGCTCTTGTGTGGTGACCCCGTAATACCAACTTTTAGAATCTGTTTCAAGGAAGGATTCAAAAGTGGAAAGAAAGACTGGAGTATCAGAATGCTCTCTGTGACATTACTCATCATGATGGTAAGGGAGACAGAGGGAGAGACAAAGATTTCTCAGGGGTCAACAGCGGCAACAAATTCTGCTATAGAAAGATGTTATGGAATCATTAAACCACAATTTTGAAAAATGATTAATGGCATAGTAACATATTCACATTTTAATACTAAGTTTAACAAGTAGGATACATTCCGAAAATACACTTATTCTAATATCATAAACCTTTCTTCTCTCTCTTCCTCCCCTTTCCTCTCCCTCTGCTCGCTCACACACACCAGGCCAACAAGACAGAGAGTAAAATACTGAGAGTGATTATTTTGGTGTATGGGAAGCTAAAAAGTGGGTTTTTGCTTTTGCATGTCTGAAATTTTTTAAATGATCATTTTGCTTTTTTCTAAGCACAAGAATTTTACAAGGTGTATATAGTGGTAAGGAAAACTGGTAAGAAGACAACACTTGAAATAAAAAAATCAAGGCTGTATAGTCTGAAATAAATGAACACACACACACACACATACACACAAATGAGAATCAGGTCATCTTTTAAATTTTGTATTTATATGAAAGGCAGAGAGAGCCATACAGCTAGAGATCTCCCATGCATCAGTTCATCCCCAAATGCCTGCAGCAGTCAGGGCTGGGTCAGGTCAAATCTAGGAGCCAGGAGCTCCGTCAAGATCTCCCTTGTGGGTGGCAGGAACCCAAGTACTTGAGCCATTACCTGCTGCCTCTCAAGGTCCCTATTAGCAGGAAGGCGGAATTGGATGTGCAACTGGGACTGGAACCAAGGAACTATGATAAGGGCCAAACACCCACATGGAAAACGCTTAAAATATATTTAATATCTACTTTCATCTACTTTTGGAGGAAGGCAAAAAGCAGCATGGGCTGTGAGGTTGGAGAAGAAGATTGGACCCTAGGAGGCTGTCCATGAATTCCCCAAGAAAACGTGGCCAGGCCTGAATTACAGCAGCACCAGCTCGAGGGAAAGAGGTACTATGATCACCAGGCAACTTGGCGCTCGACTCCAAGCCACTGAGGGCATAATCTGCTCCTTATCAGCTGCAAAGTACCAGGCAATCGACAATGCAAACTCCTCATTAGAACACCTTACTGCCGGGTCCTTGGAAGGGAAGGCGAGGCGTTCATGGGCAGAGAGGCCGGTCTTGCTGCCTCCTCTCAGACTCCAAGTCCCTTCCGGGTCCCTTCCAGGTCCCTCCCAGTGCCCGGGACAAGCCCTCCCCCAAGGGGCTTGCTGGAGGCTGAGACAGATGCCTCCCAAGCGGACAGCTTCAGTGGCTTCCACTTCTGCCCCCTGCTGTCCACTCTCCATACAGCGGCCTTCCCTGGGCCTGTAGGACAACGCTCAAGCTCCTTACCAGGGCAGTCTCCTGGATGACCTGCTCCAGGCACATGGCTGCCCCAGCTCACCCAGCAGGTGCCTTTTTTGTGTCTCAGTGTCCCTTCTGGACTTGCCCCCGCCCCCTTCTGCCCCCCCTCATGCCTCTCAGGGTGACTGAGTCACCTGTATCACTTCTCTGCCCAAAGTCACCTGCTCAGAGGGCGCTTCTCTGAAAACAAGCCACAGCGCCAGCTCAGCCCTGTACTCTGCTTGTGTGTGTGTGTGTGTGTGTGTGTCTTCATGGCACAAGCAGTAGCCAGCTTTTCTGAGGTCCTGGAGAGGAGAACGCTAGTCCACCCAGGGAGTCTGCACAGAGACAGCTCTCCATGCACGACACTCCCTAGCACTTTCAGGGTAAAGTCTCAGGGACTTGGGTTGCTGGTTCACTGTCACCAAACGGGAGGCCCTTCCAAGGAGGCTCTGGCTGTCAAAGAAGAATGCAGATTCTCCTTTCACACTCTCCTTATCTTCAACACCAGCTCAGAGGGAGCTTACCAGGCCTTCTTAACGATGCTTCTGCCCTCTGTGCACACCAGGCTTGCTCTCCTCGCTCTGCTGATAACCCCAGGCGCCAGCTGATCACTCAGCAACCTCCAGGCCCCTCCCCGACAGAGCACAGACAGAACCGTGACCACGCTGCCCCGAATCTCCAGGCGCAGCAGCTGCCCCGGGGGATAAACGCTGCACTGGACCCAGAACGAGGTGCGACGGATGCTCCCTGAGAGGGTGTGCTGTTGGTGCTCGCAATCAGGGTAACGCAGAGGCGCTACATGTTAAGGAAGGTATGCATCTACTTACTTACCTAACTGTATTTTTCCAGGCTGTATATCCTGAAAATGTTTCCCAAAGGGACAGAACACAAACTGAAACCTTCAAAAACGGATGCAACTGTTTCTCCATTAATATGAAAAAGGGGCTTACGTCGAAAGAGATCAGGAGGACATGACAGGTACAGGATGCTGTGACAATGGCCACTTGGCCACCCCTTAATTAGTGACTCGTGATGCTCCTCCAGGAGGACTTGCCACAGCAGTGACGCCCATGGACCTTCCTCCTTGACCATGCAGACCTACAGCTCGGGGCAGGGGGGGTCTGGCTATCCATGATGCTCTAAAAGCTCTCCAGGAGACACGTAGCGTCGGGGGCTCAGGCCTCATTTTGTAATCCCTATCAGGTAGCTGAAGTATTACCATGATGCCCATTGTTATAAATGAGGAAAAGTGATGCCCCAAATGGAATCTGCGGGCAACTAGTAAACAGCTGTTTGGGCAGGCACTCCAGAGCCGGGGCCCCTGCACAACACGCCGTGTGGACTCTGCTCAGAGGAACCTTTAGATCATGTGTCTAGGAAGAAGCAAATGCACAGAGCAAAGTCACCGCCGGGAGTTGTCTCCCGCACTGCCCAAGCTTTCTCTCTGTCAGATGCTTATCCAACAAGCACCCAACTTTTAAGTACCTAGGCTGGGCTCTAGGCCGGGTCACAGAGGACACAACTGGCTGTCTTCAAGTCTGGGGACAGTGACAGCGGTAGTGGCAAGGGTACACAACCACAGGTAAACATTTGTCAAGTGCCCACCAGGCCTCAGTTCTGCTCCACACATCTCATACTGGCATCTGCTCGGCTCAGCAGAAAGCTAAGGCTCCGAGAAGCTAAGTGACTTACCCAAGCCCACACAGCCAAAACAAGTGAGCGCTGAAGCACGGCGGCTGGGCGCTGGCGGACGTTGAGTCTTGGGGCAGCAGAGCTCACTCCATGCCATCACCGCTCCGGCTTGCCCTGCGTCCACTGTAGGCGTGCACTCAAGCTGGGCTTGGGGGCGGTGTCCAGCATTCCCTAAAGACACCCACATCCTTGGCTGTCAATCTCCCTGACCCTTGAAGGGTCAGCAAGGCACTTATCCAGAGCCTACCACTTACCCTAATCAGGGGTCCAGCCCCAATGGCTGCATCAGAACTCCCCATGGAACCTTAATTAGATAGGGATTCCATAACTCACACGCATGGGGTCGATAGAAAAGCAATTTTTCCATTTGGTCTCTCTGAGGACCCTGCTTCTTGCTGTCCTTGGGATGTAGCCTATGCCTGTGCTATACCTCGAGGTCAACAAAAAGCTTTAGAATCCTCTGGATTGAGTGGAACGTATTCTCATCATAACATTAGAGAAACTTAAAAATAAATCAATAAAGTAATGGGATACAAAACAAAATGCACTCGCTAGTCCAACTGTCGTCCTACCCGCGTTGGGCCTCATGATGACGTGTCATGCAGAGGGAGTGAGTCCTCACTGATGACACAGCCGAGCAGGCCCAAGGAGATGAGAGGCCGGAAACACGGGAAAGAGCCTATCAACCAGCATGGAATGCAATCAGACATTACGTTTTCCCCAAAGCCAAAACTACACAGGAGCCTTCAGGGTGACTTCTGGTTGACTGGTTCTGTTTGTTTCGTTTTGTCTTGTTGTTTTGTTTTTTTGTTTGTTTGTTTGTTTTGTAGAGCAATGGTTAATGACATTTTAATAAAGCACACACTGCATGATCTCACCTGTTAATTCAAACCAGGAATGAAGCAAGTCTGGATTCAGCCAGGTCTGAATTAACAGCTGAAGAGAAACACAGTTTTCTTTGTCCGGCTGTACAATTAAGCTAACAGCATGTCATTCTGTTAGGTAGCAAGTCAGAAATTGAGCCTATGTGTGTGTGCAGACAGGCCTGAAGACCAGCATCTGCTGGGGAAGCTCCAGAAGTCCAGCATCCTGCCCAGACCCTGTGACCCGACACCATCAAATTATTAGAGAGCATTGGAGAAACCCTGCAAGATATAGGCACAGGCAAAGACTTCTTGGAAAAGACCCCAGAAGCACAGGCAGTCAAAGCCAAAATTAACATTTGGGATTGCATCAAATTGAGAAGTTTCTGTACTGCAAAAGAAACAGTCAGGAGAGTGAAGAGGCAACCGACAGAATGGGAAAAAAATATTTGCAAACTATGCAGCAGATAAAGGGTTAATAACCAGAATCTACAAAGAAATCAACAAACTCCACAACATCAAAACAAACAACCCACTTAAGAGATGGGCCAAGGACCTCAACAGACATTTTTCAAAAGAGGAAATCCAAATGGCCAACAGACACATGAAAAAATGTTCAGGATCACTAGCAATCAGGGAAACGCAAATCAAAACCACAATGAGGTTTCACCTCACCCTGGTGAGAATGGCTCACATGCAGAAATCTACCAACAGATGCTGGCGAGGATGTGGGGAAAAAGGGACACTAACCCACTGTTGGTAGGAATGCAAACTGGTCAAGCCACTATGGAAGTCAGTCTGGAGATGCCTGAGAAACCTGAATATAACCCTACCATTTAACACAGACCCTGATAACCTCGCAGGTGGTCCCAGTCCTTCCCCCAAGGAAAGCTCCCAGGAGAATTCTGTTATCAGCCGATAACAGGGGGGCAATAAAACTTTCACAGATGCCCTAGGTGAAGCCCCTCTGCTCCCCCCTGCACCAGGAGGAATTTGCTAATTTTCACCCAACAAACCCTTTCACCAGGGCTCCCCCTCCTTTGTCCTGGAGGAGAGGGGGAGGTGAGTTGACAGACGCCCTTAAAAACCTAGGGAGTCCAAACAGACTGCGTGCTCAGCCCTCTGCCTCTCTGCTGAGCCGCCTGCCTGGCCTGCCCAGGAGTATTCTTTCCATTCAATCTTGTAAGCTCGCTCCTCCCCAGTCCGAGGGACTGGGCTTACTCTCTCTGTCCCTTCCTTTCTGACTCTGTCTCATGCCTGAATTCTTTCTTGCATGAAGACAAGAACCCCAGGCTCCCACGGCCTTTCCCCCGGCTACAATCCCACAGTGACTGTCAAAGAGCCTGGGCTTGTTATGGGGGTAAGAACAGGGGTTCATGACTTCCTGCAAGCTGCAGACCGGAGACTGGTGTATGATCGCACACTTACACAGAACCAACAGTGCAGGCATGATCTCTGTTCTTACGTAGCTTATATACTGTGATACAAGAGATGGTATACACTGCACAGAAACACTGGGGACGGCTCGCCGACTCTGAAATTACTGAGTCAGAGAGGGAACAGATAATGCCAGTGTAAATTGGCAGGCATTCATTTATTCCAGAATTATTTACCATTATATAATTTCTGCAGATCCTAGGCATTTAATTCACTAGGTTTACTAGATTCTTATTACACACACACACACACACACAATTATCCTTCCTGGGAAATTTTTTTAAGAAAGGTTTCTCTGCTTCCCCATTAACATTCCAGCTATTGATAAAGCGCATAAGTGACACTTTGGCAGAAAAGGGTCATCTCTCAAGTAAGTGTTAGCATTTCTGAAGCTATGGACTTGTTTATCAGACATGAAATTTTTACAAGATGAATTGCCGTAATTTCAATGACTTTCCACCTTATTTTTTTTTCCACACTGGAGATTTACACTGATCAGCTTTTGTTTCTCTCTGTAAACAATGTTCCCAATGCTCAAAGTAGCATTTGTATCATCTTTAAATGCAAATAGCCCCAGTATATTATGCACTGGCGTGCAATCTACAAGAGTCTGACTCTTTTTTTTTTTTTTTTTCAAATCCTGCTCTAGGAATATCTTAGGTGTGATGTGTGGTATGACGACTGGTACTGTTCTCTTCTGGTTAAGCATAATTTGCACGTGTGTGCCTGGGAGGTGGAGGTATTTTGGTTGGGTTTAGCCCCTCTTGGAAGTCAGCTTGCTTCAAGCTGAAGCCTCTCCTCCTTCAGTTTAATTGAATAGCATGAAAAAGAAAGCTCTCTCCCTGCTGACAACTCCACAGTGTGATGGCCAGGAGAGGCCATCAGGTGTGAATAGCTTGTCTTCAGGTGACAGATTGATGGACATGGCCAACCGGGTTAAATTGCTTCTTGGGGACTTTTCATAAAGTGGATCTGGTTCATTTTAGCTACTAGTTTTCTCAACGGTGGAGATGGTCGCTAGTTTGAAGAGGGGCAAGAGGTGAGGGGCTCTGAAAAAGTTTGGGGTGCATTACAGGTGCAGCAGCGCACACCTTTCCATCGAAACACTTCACCTCCAGGGAAACTGGAGAGAAACTGCAAGCTTATAATGTTCTCCCTTCCCGCAGGATTGCAGACGTTTAAATCAGGGTCCCTCACTTGTAAATTCAAAGTCTGAAATGACATCTGTTGGAACAACCCTTTCTCAGGTCACAACCGGCAGTAGTTGCAGTAACTAATAAAGCTGAGGTCAGCAACAGGGAGACAAATGAGATTAAATGACCCTAATAGAAGAGCAACTGTGACCTTTGCATCTCATTTGAGAGTCAGCCATCATGTTAGTAAAATAATATAGTGCAGGATGGATACTATTTTGCTCAGATGATATACAGAGCCCTACTATGAATCTCATACTTACAACTAAATTACAAATGTGCCAGCACTGAAATATTTTTACGTACGTGTGCTATTTCATAATCTACTTGCAATAGTTTCCTCCCCTTCACACACACACACACACACACACACACACACACACACACAGAAAGAGAGAGAGAGAATTTGGAGAAGGTAAAAAAAAAATGATGTACATGAAATGGCATAGAAAGCTGCCCTAAGTCAAGTGTGTATGGACATGAATCTTAAGTGTTCAGTCAATAATGATAGCCATTAACACGTCTTATCATTTTTGCTCATTTTAAGGTACAAAACAAAAAGACCCTATAAATGAAAGTGACTCGAACAGTTAATAAGCAGCATACTGGATTGAAAACATAGTTAGGAGCTCTATGGGATGCATATATATGTTGATATATGTGGCACAGTTTCAACTGGACCTAAAGCCCTCCAAAAGAAAGTAGTTAAGAAATTACGGCTGGGGGTCAGAGCTGTGGCACAACAGGTTAACACCCTGGCTTGAAGCGCCGGCATCCCACATGGGCACCGGTATCCCACATGGGCACCGGTTCAAGACTGGGCTGCTCTACTTCTGATCCAGCTCTCTGCTTTGGACTGGGAAAGCAGCGGAAGATGGCCCAAGTCCTTTGGCCCCTGCACCCGTGGAGAGACCTGGAAAAAGCTCCTGGCTCCTGGCTTTGGATCGGTGCAGCTTCAGCCGTGGCCAAATGGGGAGTGAACCAATGGATGGAAGACCTCCCTCCCTTTTTCCCTCTCCCTCCCTCCCTCTCTCTCTCTCTCTCGCTCTCTCTCTGCCTCTCCTCTCTCTGAGTAACTCTTTCAAATAAATAAATAAATCTCTAAAAACAAAAAGAAATTACGGCTGTACCTATGGAAGTTGTCAGTTATATATAAAGGCATTTTCATGAGCTTAGAATACAGCCAACTGAATTTGATTTTTCAGTGCAGTGATCTTTGCCTAAAGCTACACTGAATGCCGCAAATGCCAGGGTTTCTCCCATACAGAACTCCTGCATGAGGAGCTGCTTGGTGCTTTTGCTCTCTGCCTTCTTGAAACTAGGAGCCACGGAGATGGAATCTCCTTGTAACTCAATCATTCCCAGCCCTGAGAGTCACAGAATCCAGCCAGCAGAAAGGGCCTTCAGGTTTAATTTCCTTAGCTAAATGCTTACTATTCACGGTGACAGCCCTCGCAGCCCGCTTGGTTTCCACGCCAATCTGCAGCATTCTACCGAAATTCTGACAGAGGCGACGTGAATGCAGAGCAGGCTAAGGGGAGATTTCCTGGCCACAGAGACACAGGCTCCACTCCCACGTCACTGAGGGACAGGTGGAGATGAGCGTTTGGAGTGAAATCTCACTTTGAGGAGAAGGAGCGCCTAGGCAGAAGCCGCAGGCTGGAGTGGCCAGGAGGCAGAGAGTCTTCTAGGGGCACAAGCAGAAAGCAGCAGCAGAGGAAGCAGACGGAAACCAGGGACAGGGCCCCCTTGACCACCCCAGAAACCCGCTCTGCGCTCCCCAATCTGTGGCTGCTGCAGGCATGGTTTCCCATCAGCAAATTTTCAAAACAGTGATTTGAGAAATAAAGCAGGAGAGGAGGAAGGCAGAGGGGCAAGCCTCAGGCTGCTGCGGTCTAATTTTACCCCTAGGTGGTACTCTGAGGGCTGTGGGAGACACACAGGAAGTGTGTGGGACCTGGGGACAGGAGGGGACTCGCCCACTTCCTCTCAGTGGGGGGCTGCAGCATGCCCCTGGAGTGGGAAGACACTAGCGATTAAGTCTTAATGAGATTTTCTGATAGAGAAACAGTTGGACCAGAAAGGGTTTACTGAAGGCAATTTCATTCAGTTCCACAACTATTTACTGCAGGACAAAAGCATGGGAGGCGCAGGACAAACCTGGGGGAACAAACTGACACATGCACCTTGCTCTCAACAATGTCAGACTACAGGCAGATAAGCCTGGACCGGAGTGAGGTCGGGAGTGAGGTCATGGCCAGCCATAGTGAGAGCCCGGAGGATGCTCCCCAGGCTGTCAGTGGAGGGGGGAGTGGGTTGTTTTCCCAGAATGTGATGGTATTTCAAAGGGACCAAATTGCTCCCATGGGAACACTGAAGGCAAGGGCTGACCAGGGCAAAGATCTATGTGTAGGAAGCTCAGAGAACTGAGCGACCCTGGCCCAAGACACCAAGTCAAACACAAATCAGAGGACCACAGGTTCCTGAGGTTGAGGTTACAGTGGCCACCACGCAAACACAGACACACAGTGCGCGCATGGCATTAACGTTTAATCAGGAGGTCCAGCAGGAAAGAACAAAGTCTAAAAGTGCTCTTTGGGGATGGGTCTACCTATGATCATGGCCTAAGAAACTGGTGAAAGTGCTGCCTGGGATGGCTGCCTTCATCTCCTAAGGATACTGGAGATGGATCCGGAGCAAGCCTCACCGTGGGGTCGGCAAGGCGACGTCACTGGAGGTCTACCTCCTGACTGTGGAGGGCACTCACGATCTCTGCTCTCCCCATGACTCCGAGGGTGAGGCATTTGGGAGGAGAGAGTGATGAGCAGGAAGGCAACCAGGGATCCGCGATCACCACGTCCAGACTCTACCCGGAAAATAGGTCACAGATTTACATTTTACGTATTTATTTTTAACAGCGAATTTGAGAAGCACCACTCCCTATTAAAAATGAACAATGTCTTTAATAGCTGATTTTAATTCCAAATCACAAAGGCAGTGAATATTCATTATGGAAATTTGGGAAATGCAGATCAGACAAAAGAAGACAATAAACTAACATAATCCAACCAACCCAAAGTGAGCACATGATCCTACCGTATTTCCTGTAGTCTATGCTATTGAACAAAGTGACTGTAAGCCACGTGTGCCTACTGAACATGTGGAATGTGGCTGGACTGAATTGAGACATGCTGTCAGGGTGGAAATTCACATGGGAGTTCGAAGACTTAATACAAAAGTGTAATCCTCTATTTACACTCATTGCATATTGAAATTCTAATATACTGGATACATTTTCTATAGTATATATTTAAAATAAACATATTGTTAAGAAAATTTCATCCATTTCATGTTATTCAACTGCTAGAAAAGTCATATATATATACACACACATATATGCACACACATACATGCACACATAAAACTTAACATGACATTCTTTATGAGGGTTTGAGGGTGGTGCTGAACCTAACTTATATGCATGCCTTAAAAATAGGTAATGGGGTTCAAATGATCTTTTAAATTCTAGTCCTTTAGCTTTTTAATTTTTAAAAAGCTTTATTAATACATAATATTTGTACATTTTTATGGAGTACCATTCAGTATTAAAACACATATATACAGCATCAAATGATCAAGCCAGGCTATTAGCATTTCCATTTCCTTATCTTTCCTTTCTCTTGGAGCCTAACAGCTCTTCTCTTCCAGTTCTTTATACATAAAATACACTTTTGTGAACTACAGATGCCCCACTCAACTGAGGAACACCAGGGTGCAAATCTCTTTGCAGTCTCTTTTCCATTAACTATAAACTGTGCATGTTACCACAGCAATATATATTCACTTATGGTTTCAAGTGAAAGTGGAATTGCTAAATAATGTTGCATTACATGGATATAACCATATGTACCACAACAATCCCCCCATCACTAGATACATACACTCCTCTATGTTACTAATTAATCAGCATTCCTGAAACTCCACAGTGAGTATCTTTTTAACTGAATCTTGTCTACAAAGCTTCCACAGCAAGGAGACAGAATGGAAATAATACGAGGTTTAAGAGCAGACAATTCTTGGTTCAAATCAAATCTCAGGCTTTCTCTAGCTGTTCAGTGGTGGGCAAGTCTTATGTGCACCCTCAGCCTGTAGTTTAAATCAGGAACAATCTCTCTTTTTTCAGCACTGTTGGGAAGATCAGTGATGGTATTGTTTTTGACACGCTGGTGACATTTGGTAAATAATACCTACCATAATGAACATTCTAAGTAGTAACATATTACTATAATAAGGTTGCTGAAATGAACATGCTCAGACCACAATAAGCACATAAAACTATAAATAATTATTTCTTATTAAAGGCTGAACCATAGTGAGTGTCTGAATCTGAAATGGTTAGAGAGATTGTACCACAGCTACTGACTATATTCTTGTGAAATTTCCACCTATTTCAGGCAAAAATCACTTATCCCAGGTTCTGTTCTTTTTGCTCAACTCTGAGTGAAATACAACATAATGTACCTATACCTATCCTAGGTGTAGGTAATAATGCTTCAGAGACTTAATGCCTATCATTTAGTTTTAGGATAGTAACAATTACAAAACAGGCCTGTGAAAGCCCAGGGTAGATTTGAATGGCTATCATTTCTAGGAGAACAGTTAAGCAGCAATATCACTTCCCTTCCAAGATGTGACACAGAGGATTACACACCTGGTGGGTCCCTTAACATATAATGGCATGCTGGCACAGCTACATAAAGAGCAAAACAGCACTAGAATGGGTGTATCTTGATCAGGAAGACGGAAACAGAACATTCTGGGGTCACAGAGACTTCGGTCGGTTTGATCAGGCAAATGATAGCGTTGTAATGGAGACTCAGACTTGAGCAATCAAAGAAATGTGACGGACAATCCGATAAACTCAATTAACCCGAGGGTGCCCGGGGTTGCTCTTTCTTCTGGAAGAGTGATTCAAGAAACAGGCTGAAGGCAAGTAAGCCAAGAATTTCCCTCTTTATCTTTCTGCCCTTCACATAAATAAAATAAATGAAACATTTTCAGAAGGGTTGTTCATTTAGCACGGTGAGTAACATTCCGCTTGGATGTCCGCACCCCATGTCGAGTGCATGGGTTTAAGTCCCAGCTCTGCTCCTGATCCCACCTTGCTGCTAATACACACTCTGTAATCAGCAGGTCAGGCCTCAACCACTTGGGTCCCTGCTGTCCACTTCGGAGACCCTGACTGAGTTCCTGGCTCCGGCCTTCAGCCTGGCCCAGCCTTGGCTGCAGCAGGTATTTGGGGAGTCTTTGCCTACATGCCTTTTGAAATAAATAAATAAAAGTTTAAAAAGAATTTCCTTACATGCTGATGAATCCTGAGTGCTCTAACAGCCAGGCACCTCGCCTTGCAATCCTCCTCCTCCAGCAATTAGCTGTGGACCTTTAGGTAAACCGTTTAACCTCTGTGCTCAGCACTCTCCTCACGGCCGAACTAGGGTGACAGAGGAATGATGGGAAGATTCAAATGCAATTGTAGGTCAAGCTCAAGCTTGGACGGTACCACAACACCCGAAGTACAGCAAACTTTCAAAAATGTTAGATGGTTCTGTAGCACCCACCTCTGCTCAGTCTTGTGACACCTTTCATAGGCAACTCTTCACCAGCTCCCTCCGATTCTCATACTCCCCTTGCTTGGTTCAAGTTCCTGTGTTGCAGGGCTGGTAAATGTCTGGCCCAAGGGCTGTATAAGGCCTGCAAAATCACTTAGCCTGGCCCACTGCAGCAACTGCCAGCAAGGCTCCAAACTCAAGAAATCTACAGCAAGCTAATTTTTAACTTGATCATTTTGTGTGGCCCGTGAATGATGTTATAAATATTCAAATGGCCCTCAGATTTAGGTACTAAACACAGAAAAAAAAATGAAATCGTTTGATGTGCATTTATCAAGAGCTTCCACGGCAGACCTCAGCTCAGTGCTGGAGACACAGCCCGGAAGCTTCCAGTCACAAGCAAGCATCGTGAAAGGTCACAAGAAGGGTCACACAGGTGAGCACGAAGCACTGATGGAGAAGCGGTTCCCACGATACCCGAGGTGCAGGTCGGCCAGAGGAGATGCCACCGCAAACCTTTCAAGTAGGAATTGGCTGAGCAGAAAAGAAGGTGGGAGATGAGAGCATTCAGATGAAGGAAGCTGCCAGCGAGGATGAGACAGGAGCAGCTTTAGGAGTCTTCAGGTGGCTGGAAGGCAGGCAGTGTGTGAGCCCCGGCTGTGAACGCAGGCAGAGTGCTGACCCTGAAGACTTTCTGGCAACTCAGACTTCACCTTGAGGCCAGTGAGGAGGGTGGCAGGTTGTTAAGTCTGAGAATATTGTGCCAAGCAATTAGAATAAAGAATGAACCCCAAATCAGAAGTTGACGATGCCTACTCTCAGTCTGGATGCCAACACCATTAACGTGAATTTTGGCACAGCCTCACAAATTGGCCAAATGATTTGTCTACGTCACCCTAAGGAATACACCTGCGAATGGCCAAGCAACCATGAACCACAGCCTCTTCTGTCTGAATCCTTACATCTTGCAAAGAAACCAGAGAGCTGGAGAAAGACATCTTCCACAGAGCTGTCAGGATGCAACCCACCAACCTGCGTGTGTTGGCTGAGTCCAGCGACATTGTGTTCAAGAAGCAGAGATGAGAGATAAGTGGAGCAGAGGGGAAAGACACAGAACATCTGCAAGCCCAGAATGTCTTATCAGCAGAGCCTTGAGACGTTGAACTTAAAAATGACAAGTGCTTGCATGCTAATTCTAAAAATTTACTAAATTTGTATACTTACACAAACACAGTTGTGGGGGCTCAGACTGTGGCTCTGCCAAATCCAAGAAAATACTTACAGTAGTAAAGAGAACCCGGAGCCTGAAGCTGCGGACTTGGGTTCAAACTGTAGCTCTGATGCTGCCTACTATGAGATTTTAGTGCAGAAACACTTGATGCCATTGAGAGTAGAAACAGCAGCAAACATCAGTACCTAAGGTATTGTGTGATTCAAGTGAGAGAAAAGATTTGCCTGGCGATGGTGGTAACATCAACAAGCAAAATAGACACCCTAAGAGCTCACACACACCCAACACTTATTTAACAACCGCCAGAGCTCAACAAGCTACTTCCATGTTGGATTGTGGTGATAAGCTTTGCCAGATCCTTTAATTTTTACTAAGAAGCCAGAAACCTGCACATCCGTGTAATACGTCCTGACTTTCCAGAGTTGAAATAATTCAAATGTGAAGCAGCAGGATGACAAGAAGGCTTCAAAGGTTGCGGACCCGGCTGAGACCTCTGCATCAGACAACTGAGCCATCTTTTTTTTTTTTTTTTTTTTTTGCAGGTGGCAGGCCCAGAGTGGTGAGGGAAACATGTTTTCCAGTGTCTGTTGAGTTACATTTCCACTCGCTTTTAGGTGGGAAAGCTTCACATTTAAAATTTTCAGTGAATGAATAAATGAAATTCTTGGAGAAAACAAACAATAACCTCCCAAAGAAGAGCCAGTCCTGTTCGTTCTTTTGATTATTTCAGAAATAGAAGTTCTGCTACCTTGCCTCCTCCTGCTATTCTGAGCCTTAAAATAAATCCCTTCGCCTGTTCTGAATTCCAAATTCAGTAGCCATGTTTGCAGTACACAGAACACAACCTCCTCCTCCACATTCTATCTCAACATCCAAATATTGCAGAGGTTTAAAATTTTCCAGCAGAATCTCTATAAGAGTCACCCAGTGCCCCACTGCTGATGGGGATGCAAATTGGTAGAGCCGTCATAGCCATCATGGGCATGGGATGCCCAAAAATTAAAAAAAAATAGAAGGATCAGCAATCCCATGGCAGGCTATATATCCAAAGGAGTGAATAGTCATGTGCAGGGGATATGGGAGATCCCCTGTCCACTGCAGCACAGTTCACAACAATCAAAAGATGGACCCCACCCAAGTACCCAGCAATGGATGGTTGGATAAAGAAAGTGGCCTGGATACACAGGGGACGCTATTCAGCCTTAAAAAGGAGGAAATCCTGTCATTATGACAACATGGAAGACAGTGTGCCTAAGCGAAATAAAATAGGCACAAAAAGACAAGAACCAAGTGATCATATGTCTATGCAGGATACAGGATCTCACAGGGCCAGAGAGTAGAACAGAGGTTACCAGGGGTTGAAGTAGGAAATATCACTGGGAAGATGCTGGTCAAAGTTTATAATATTTCAACCAAGAAGAACAATTTAATTCATGAGATCTATTTACAGTCAGGTGACTGTAGTTAATAGCAATGCATTTTGTTCTTGAAAAACGCTCAGAGAGGAGCTGGTGTTGTGCCCCAGTGTGTTAAGCCATGCTGATGTCCTATCTGGGTGGTGTTGTGAGTCCCATTTGCTCTGCTTCTGATCCAGTTCCCTGCTAACGCACCTGGGAAGGCAGCAGAAGATGATCCAAGTGCTTGAGTTCCTGCTACCCATTTGGGAAACCTGGATAGAGTTCCAGGCCCCTGGGTTTGGCCTGGTCCAGCCCTGGTTACTGCAGGCATTTGGGGTGTGAACAAGTAGATGGAAGATTCTCATTCATATTTCTCTCTCTCTCTCTCTCTCTCTCTCTCTCTGCCCCTGTCTCTGTCTCTGTCTCTCCCTCTAAAAATGCTGAGACAATAGACTTTAACTATTATATATCTAAATACGTATATGAAAGAATGCATATAATAACATGATGTAACCACTGCCACACGCATAGGTATTTCAAACCATCATGTTCTGTAGGCTTTAATTGAAGAATTTAATTTTTACTTGCCAAATTTAAAAACAACTAATAGGTGATTTCTTCAATGAGTCACCCCGTGTCCTAGGTTCCTTACAGGAAGGAGGGGGGTCAGACGGCTACAACTCCCTCTGAGCCTGAGCCTGTCATGGAACTGACATAAGAGATCATTGCACTGTCATCTCCCTGGTAAACACTTGTCACACAGTGCCCTGGACGCAGAGAACAGGCTGAGAACTTCTTGCATGGTTGAAGGTAAAATGCAGTCCTCTAAGTGCTTGCTCAGGGTCTGCTGGATACAGAGCTATGGTCCAGGTCCCCAGAACACAGCATATGAGTCTTGAGCAGTTTCCATCCTTGTAAGGAAGCAATAAACACGAAGTAAATAAGAGCAGGTGTTTAGTCTAGCAGGTAAAACACTGGTTAGGACTCCCACACTGTACACCAGAGTACCGGGTTTCACCCCTGACTCTGGCTCCTGACTCCAGCTCTCAGTACTTGGGTCTGTGTCACGCGTGTGAGAAACCTGGATTGAGTTCCCAGCTCCTGACTTGAGCCTGGCTCAGCCCCAGCCATACTTGGGCATTTGGCATGAACCAGTTGATGGGAGCTTGCTCTCTCTTCTGTCTCTGTCTAATAAATAAATTGATGATACTAAGAAGAAAATATAGACTTAATCAGAGTGTTTGGTGGTAAAGGAGTGAGTTCTAGTGGCTCAGTTGGGAGGAACTTCACTGAAAAGACACATGAAGAAATGGCTTGATACCACCAAGCTCTCTTTAGAACATTTAGTCACGTGTCAACAGTCAGGGCCGGGGGTGAGCTGCGAATATCAGCATCCTATACTCCCAGGTATGGCAGATGATCCACCCACTTCACTCTGCAAGAAGATTTTGCACCCTGATAGCTCATCTCCTTGTGCCTACTAAGTGCAATCACTCCTTGCTTACCATTCAGAAATACCATGCTTGAATTTTAAATATACAAATTAAAGACACATCTCTCAAAAAAAAAAATCAGTAAGAGGTATGAAAGTCAGGAAGCAGAGATTCCCAGAACAAGAGCGACTGGTCCCAAAATTAATGGGACAGAGTAGGCACCTGAATCCGCTACTGCAGTGCCTGGGTTTCCGTCCTGGCCTCTCTCCCAGCTCTAGCTTCCTCTAAAAACACACCCTGAGAGGTACTCATGCTGGTTTAAGTAGTTGGGTCCCTGCCACCCACATGGGAGATCAAGTCTGAGTTCCCGGCTCCTGGCTTTGGCCTCACCCAGCCCCAAGAGCTGTGGACTTTTGGTGAGTGAACCATGAGAAGGGAAATCAATTTCTTGATGTCTCCTCCTCTGTCTTTCACATAAATAATGTTTTAAAAAAATTTATGGTGAAAAAGGGAAACTTTAATAATAACAAATAAACATAAAGCAAATAAACTTGTACTTTTCAGAGATGTGCCAATAGAGAGGATTTTTATAACGCTATTCATCGTTATTAAGGAGATTCAGAAAAGGAGTCTCTCTTAAACATTACTGTTGAGAGTGTAAATTGGTTTAACCTTTCTGAAGAGACAATTTAACAATGTGTATCAAAAGGCTCAAACATTTGCATAACCTTTATTCAAGTATTTCCGCTGTAGGAACTGATTCCAGGGAAGTCCTGGGTGTGCTTAAGATATAGGCACAAGGTCACCCATCACTGTCCGTTTGTTATGGTGGAAATTCAGAGATAACACAAGCAGCTCAGCATTGGGACTGTGCAAAAAATAAAAATAAATCTGGCTTACTTCCACCCTGACAATATTTGTAAAGCAAGAACTATGAAGAAGGAAATATTTGTAATATATAGCTATACTAAAATTACAAAACATATAAACTATTGATACATAATGGAGAGAGAGAGAGAGAGAGAGAGAGAAACTCAGATGTCAGTAGGAAAAATCCTTTCTCCTTGGGGATACAGGTAAAATTGGCACAAAGCTCCTGTTTCTATGGCTTTGGGAGTCTACAGATCTCCCCCGGTCTCTGCCAATTCCCAGGCGGCTCCTGTTCTTATTCCTTCCTGTGCCCTCCAGGCTCCTCCTGTCTTATTTACTACCTCCCTACTGCAGCAGTTCCAGAGTCCATCAAAAAGAAAGAGAGGAGGCAGAGGGAGAGGCAGTGAAGAGGCTGGGGGAAGGGAAGAAAACACCTTCACACCTGCAAAACCACTAAAGGCCACAGCAAAACATTTGGAAGTCTGTGGTCACAGACGAGGGCTCACGCCACCCAGCCCTCAGCTTTCTGCCCTCTTGGGCTTTGATTCCTTTCTCTCCTTCTCCCATCAGTCCTGATCCTGCAACTCCACGTCTTCCCGTCTGGGTTAGGCAAAGCAGTGCAGTACTTACTCCCTGCCTCCTATTCCCAGTTGTGCAAAATTAGATCTTTCCACAGACCAAGGCCTTTCCTGGAGGCAGCTGTGGGCTGTGCACTGCCACATTCACCTTGTCGCACAGAGGAAGATGATACACACAGACGACACACAGATCATAATCCAATGGTGACCCACAGAGGCAATGGTCAGAAACAGCAATTTTCCCTGAAACATCTACATCTAGACATATGGAAAAACAAATTAACTATAATTCTAATCTGTATTATCTCCAGAGGATGAATAACACATGATTCCATTTTTCTTCTGTGTGCTTCTCTGGAGTATCTAAATTTCCTGTAGTAACCTAGGCTTGCTTCTCTGTTGAAAACAAGTCAGCTTTCCATCAAGAGGAGAAGCGTCCTCTGGACGGAGGGATGGCTCGTGTCCAGGAGCACAGGTAAGGATATATCAGTGATGGCTGCAAAGAAAGGATCATGGTCTTCACCCAGCCCACTCAGCCAGCAAGCGGAAGAACTGAGACCCCTGCTCACCCAGACTCTCCTGCACCCTGATGGGCCAGGAAGACACAGCAAGCCGGGGCTGGAAGATTCTGATCTAGTGTATTCTGAGCCCGCACAGGGCACCCACAGTGAAGGGATGAGGGACACAGGATGCAGACAGCAGTTGGCAGTAAAGGGAGCCAATGTGGAGAAGCCATTCACCCATGCCATACTGTGTGGATGCTCTATGGACATTCCCTCTCAGCCTCCCAAGGACCATGTGATGGAGACGGTGGTACCCCAAAGGATGGATGAAGAAACCAAGGCTCAAGACTGATAGCACAGTGTCTCTGACGTCTTTGCCTTTATTCAGAACACTTTCCCAAATCAGGCCTTGTTCTTTCTCTGGAATCACATATAAAAACGCCCGGGAAGACAGCCTCAAATCATTGGTTAACCTGACTTCAGAGAGGTCACACTCCATTTCAAATGAATTAACATGCTTGTAAACAGTCAGTAGTATGTTCTTAAAATCACATAATTGTTGTGTCAGGATATGAATTTGTTAAGTATAACCTATGAGTTTTTAGTTGTTTTCAATGTGAAACCATCCACTGAGCTCATATATTATTAAAGTCACATTATCAGAAAACTAATAATGTTTATTGTTTTCAGCGATCATGAAGCCCTGACCACGTACTGGTTATGCTGTCCAGTTATTAACGTAGGGCAGGTCACATGATACAGAATTATTGATTGCATCTCTACATGCATAGGCAGAAAGAACTTTGCCAAGGAAGGTGAGCTGGTAGTTACTGTGAGGGAACCAAAGCCACCAGGTGCTTGTACAAGTGAAGGTTCTCCATGCTTTTGCCATCATCACGAGAGCAGCCCTGGGTGAGCCTAACACTCCCAGGAGGAGGACACCAAACTCACGGCCAAGAGCCCCTCCCACGGTGAGGGTCTTCACGTGTACATCCCAGACCAGGGCCAGCCAACTGAGGTGAAGACACAAGACCGAGCCCAGCCTAAACCACAACCTTCACTGAACTCCAACAATGAGCTAAATGGATATTTACTGTTGCCTATCAGTTAGATTTTGCGATTGCTGGAGAGTCACAGCAAAAGATACACATGATACTATACTGAGGAAAATACTCTTCTCAATCCTGTTTTAAAACAGGGAAACTGAGGCTTAGAGAGTTTACGTAGCATACATAACTAGGAGATGTCAGAACTGGGGTTGCGGTCTGCCTCTAAAGCATTTATACCACAGCTCACAAAACAGTCCTCACACCTGGTACTTCATAAGCACCTGCTAGGAGCTGGATAGGCGTTGTCCTTGGTGCTGATAACACCGGCATCAGCCAGCTCAACAAAGGGGTTTCTGTTCACCAGGAAGGACAGAGGAGGGGCCACTGTGTCCAACCTGAGTGAAGAGAAGGAGGGGACCATACAAGCTGATAAGCAACAGAGGAACAAGAGCAAAGGCCCCAGGATGGCGTGAGCTTTGTGAGTTTGTGGAAAGGAAATGAAACGACCGTCCTGCTGAGAGCTTCAATGCGGAGGAGAGCGATGACCGGATCAAGCAGATTAGCAAAGCAGGTGCAAAAAATGTTCCGATCATTTCAGAGCAAGTTGCCCTGCTGCACTGATGTGGGCGGGGGGCAAGGCTGGGGACAGGGTGGCCAGGTAAAGGAGGGGAAGCCGTCCCAGTCATAGAGGGCTGCGGTATATGGAGAAAGGGCAGGGGCTGTGCTGAGGCAGAGGACCGTTCCGAAATCGCTTCCTGAATTTGAAAGTCATCCTAATGTCTCTGCTTCTAAATTAGTCTTGGCTCTGGAAAACTGGAGCAAGACACGTACTGGCTTAAGTATCAAATCAAATTATGAAAACTCTCTCAAAATATTTGCTTAGAGTAAAAGTAAAAACAAACTGTGGTTGGGGAGTTAGTCATTCACCTAGGGTGGGTGATAATTTATGCCACACTTGTAGTCAAAAAAGACATTTATATTTATACCACAATCTATACATTTTTCCCCAGGGATGAGCTAATTGTGTTTGTTGAATTGTTTCAACTTGCTATGGGCTGGGAGAATTATCTATTAGCAAGGCCACAGGGATTAAATTAGATAAACCCAAAGGGAAAGTCATTTGGATACTGAGGAGATTTGTATGAATGTATGAAGTATTGTCTAAAGCACAATGAAAGACTGATGGACAGAACAACAAAACTTCTTCTTTTTTTTTTATAGGAGGAAGAGAGTGAGAAAGAGAGAGAGAGACTCTAAGTTTTTTTTTTTTTTTATTTGACAGATAGAGTTAGACAGTGAGAGAGACAGAGAAACAGAGAGATAGGTCTTCCTTCTGTTGGTTCACCCCCCAAATGGGCGCTACAGCTGGAAGCCAGGAGCCAGGTGCTTCCTCCTGGTCTTCCATCCGGGTGCAGGCGCCCAAGCACTTGGGCCATCCTCCACTGCCCCCTTGGGCCACAGCAGAGAGCTGGACTGGAAGAGGAGCAACCAGGACTAGAACCTGGCACCCATATGGGATGCCAGCGCCGCAGGTGGAGGATTAACCTAGTGAGCCACAGCGCCGACCCGAAAAACTTATTCTTTTTTAAAGAGTAGGGGCAAGCGAGCATTTGACCTGGTACTTAAGATGCCAGGCAAGAAGCCTACATCCCAAATCGGAGAACCAGAGTCCGAGTAGCCATTTTGACTCCTGACTCAGCTTCCTGCTAAAATGTACCCTGGGAGGCAGTGGTTATGGTTCCAGTAGTTGGGTCCCTGTCACTCACTTGGAAGACTCACATGGAATTCATGGCTTCTGGCTTTGGCCCGGCCCAGCTATGGCTATTGCAGGCATTTGGTGAGGGAACCGGCAAATGAGAGCTCTCTTTCTGACTCTCCCACGTTCTCTGCCTCTCTAATAAATAAAAATAAACCAAAAAAGTAACAAACAAAATCCAAAACTCTATTTGATCCTGAATATACTCAACCCAGCAGGCAAATATCTTTAAACAAATGAACAAACAAAACCTTAAGTCTCTGTAGGCTTGTTTATCTGCTTAGACCTCACTCCAGCTCCCAAAAAGATTAACGTGCTCTCTCTCATAAGAGAAAATTGTACTTTTCTACCTCCTCTTTTTTTGAGTATGAAAACACATTTCTTCAATCATGGTATTCTCTACTGGTCACAACCTGGTGAGAGCCCAGGATCATACTGGGACTATATTGATCAAAGAGAGTTTAAAAATTAATAATCAAAATATTAACGAAGAGGTTTCTTCAAGAAAATGAGACTTATGGACTCAGTTAAAAACAGTTTGGCGGCCAGCGCCGCAGCTCACTAGGCTAATCCTCCGCCTAGCGGCGCCAGCACACCGGGTTCTAGTCCCGGTCGGGGCGCCGGATTCTGTCCCGGTTGCCCCTCTTCCAGGCCAGCTCTCTGCTGTGGCCCGGGAAGGCAGTGGAGGATGGCCCAGGTGCTTGGGCCCTGCACCCCATGGGAGACCAGGAGAAGCACCTGGCTCCTGGCTCCTGCCATCGGATCAGCGCGGTGCGCCGGCCGCAGCTCACCGGCCGCGGCAGCCATTGGAGGGTGAACCAACGGCAAAAGGAAGACCTTTCTCTCTGTCTCTCTCTCTCACTGTCCACTCTGCCTGTCAAAAAAAAAAAAAAAAAAAAAAAACAGTTTGGCTGGAGGCCGTCGCTGTGACGTAGTAGGTTAAGTACCCGTCTGTGGCACTGGCATCCCATATGGACACCGGTTCCTGCTATGGATGCTTCTCTTCTGACCCATCTCCCTGCCAATGGCCTGAGAAAGCAGTGGAGAATGGCCCACGTGCTTGGGTCCCTGCACCTGGTGGGAGAGCCGGAAGTAGCTCCTGGCTCCTGACCTCGAATCTGCCCAGCTCTGGCCGTTGTGGCCATCTGGGGAGTGAACCAGTGAGTGGAAAACCTTTCTCTCCATCTCTCCTTCTCTATGTCTGTAACTCTACCTCAAATAAATAAAATAAAAAAAAACCAGTTTGGCATATTCATATATCACGTTCACACTCCGACGTCGCAGCACTGAGCTGGAGCTGAGTAGCAGCTTTTGCTATCTAGTGAATATGAACTCCCCACTTGGCCACCATCCCCACTGCTCCCTTTTACGTCCCTGCTGTGGATAGTCAGTTGCCAATTAGCTTCCCATAGGATCCGGAGTTCCTCTTACAGAAGAGAATTTTAGCTTTTCTTTCTCCCCCCATCACAATCGAAAGTGGAAACAAGAAAACTAGATCCAGACAACCATGTGTTCTCCGCTCCCTCCCGGTTTGAACATCTCTCTATATTTACATTGCACAGTATTCAGGAAAGTGGGTGAGAATGAGGAGGGCCCATGGCAGCATGTCTTGGGTTTGCAGGTCTACGTGGTAACATCAGCTGCATATTCACTATCCCTGGAGCCTGAGGCCAACCCTGCTGTGTCTTAATTAAAGCTCCTGCACTGCAACTGAGAGTGACCGCTGGCTCTGGTGCCAATGGAAAGACGCCAAAAATACAATCTCACTTAAGAAAATTAAATACGATGTCGCAAAAGGGATGGCCAAACTTGATATCCATATGACAAGGAATGACAAAGATGTGTGCTGAAATGGCTGGCTTGGGAAGAAAGACCTCCGAGGAGACAAGTGTGTCATGAGGCTTGGAAGAAGTGACTCAAGGACCAGAAACTCTCAGGATCAAGCGATCACAAGACCACAGTGTGGTTAAACACAAGGCAGCATGGAGTTTATTTCTGTGGGAGAGTTTGTTGCTTTCCTAGAACAGATTCCAAAGAAACAAAGAAAGGTACGTGATAATAAATGCCTAAATGACATATATTTTTCTCGCAAAATACCTCTTGATGATAATGTTGTCACTAAATTAAGCTGGAAAATTACCTAGAAAATAGAAAAAAAGGTTTAATTGTATAATGATTATTTTTAATTTTGGTGAGAATACAAGGACCACTTTGAGACATCAGCTTAAATGCCATGAACAGTCTCTCTGGAACAACAACAAAAAAAATTGTTAGAAACACTTTTGTATGTGGCTTCAGAGGCTGAATGACTCTCTAGAATCTAATAGAAATTAAGATTTTTGGGGCCAGTGTTGTGGCACAACAGGTTAAGCTCCCGCCTGTATTGCTGGCATCCCATATGGGTGCCAGTTTGAGGCCTGGCTGCTCCATTTCCATCTGGGCCCCTGCTAATGTGCCTGGGAAAGCAGCAGAGGATGGCCCTAGTGTTTGAGCACCTGTACCCATTGGGGAGACTCAGAGGCAGCTCCTGGCTTCTGCCTTCAACCTGGATCAGCCCCGGCCATGGCAACCATGTAGGGAGTGAAACAGGGGATGGAAGATTCATCTCTCTCTGTTTCTCTGTCTCTCCTCCTCTCTCTGTACCTCTGCCTTTAAAATAAAATAATTATGATTTTTGATCATAAAGCCCCCCCAAAATACAGCATCACTGCTAGGAATAAGAAGCATGTCCTTAACTTCCTGCAGAGTTCTCTGCTCAGCCACAAAACAAGACTGACGTCAACGCACAGCTCATGGGCTTGCCTGGTGGACAAGCGGGCCACATGCACACCAAGCGCTTGGACTACTTGGTGGCACAAAGTAAAAGATCGATAAGTATCTGCTGAACATTCACTTCCTGATTCAGCATCAGCTGTCTTCCAATTCTAATGAAAACATTCAAATGCATCTTACACTGCCATCCCCAGCATTTTAAGTTAATGACACGGATAATAAAAAGGAAGCATTATTATATTACCTATTTATATAAAAAATGCCAGGCCTTGAAATTCTGAAAATCACAGCAACAGAAACAAGAGGAAGAGGAGAATAAAAGAAAGAAATGAAGGCGGCAGACACGCAGAACATCTGTGGCCCTACATTTAGGGCGAACCACCCACAGATCCCACAACTGACCCCGGGGACAGTCTGCGCCCACCAAGACGGTCAGATCAGCTGGGCTGAGCTGTTCGGCCACAGGCGTCAGAGAACTAGCTGGTGCGGCCACTCCGGCACGCACACCTCCAAAGACTCCGAAGTCAGAAACGGGTTCTCCAGGCGGCACCAGGTCACACGGATGCAGAGGGGAAATGTCACCACTGCACTGAGTGAGTGGAGGTGCAGCATCACACAGCTGTCACCGACGACGGTTTTGAACCCAGCCAATAGCCAGGAGACGTGTGGATGCCTGAGCTGCCAAACCATCTACAGCATTCCTGTTCTCCGGTGTGGCTGGAGACACAGGCTGGCTACGCTTTCTCTGAATTCAGCAAGTGGTAAGATGAAAAGGCCAAACTTTCCTGTGCTAGGAAGGCATGCACCCCCCAAGAACTCCAGCCCCTTGCCCTGGACAGTGGGTTCTGGAGCCCTCCCGGTCAGCTGGCCTTTGGCAACATGGGGCAGGCTTTGGGCCTTTGAGGAGGAGTAGGCTACCTTCAGGAGCAGTTAGGAGCCCCGCACGCCCCGGTCATTACTCTCCTGTCCAGATGCGAGAATCACTCTCCAACCTTTGCATGATCACCCACTTCCTTGCAAACTTCTGCTTTTTTTAATAAATTTTGCGAAAACATCTGTGATGTCTCCTATTTCACACACAAAGGGATTAAGGCTTCAGGAGGTCTGGTTACTCATCCAAGGCCACACAGCTGCCACGGGACAAAATCTGGTCTGTCTGCATCCGAGGTGTCTACCATTCCCAACAACAGACCATGCCTGCCATTAGACACTCATTTTCTCATGTGCTGTCATCACACACTGATGGGCAACTGTGTCTCTGAATTTCAGCTGAATTCTTGTATACCTCTGTTAATGATGAGCCACCCACAAAACGATAGTTCTGATCCCTGTCTGAGAATGTGTACAACATAAACATGTACGAGCGTCTGTGTGTGTGTGGTGTGAGTCTGTGGTATTAGTGTGTATGTGATGCGTTTGTGTATGAGTGTGTATGTGAGGCTGCATGTGAGTGTGTGTGTGGTGCATGGGGTGTAAGTGTGGCGTATATAGGGTGCATGAGTGTGCATGTGTGGAGGTTGTGGATGTATGGTGTGTGTGTGGTATGTATAGGGTTGTGAGTGTGCATGTATGTAGGGGGTGTGTACATGTGGTGTGTATAGGGTGTGTGAGTGTGCATGTGTGGAGGTTGTGGATGTATGGTGTGTGTGTGTGTGGTGTGTATAGGGTTGTGAGTGTGCATGTGTGTAGGGGGTGTGTACATGTGGTGTGTATAGGGTGTGTGAGTGTGCATGTGTGGGGGGTTGTGTAGGTATGGTGTGTGTGTGTGTGGTCTGTATAGGGTGTGTGAGTGTGCATCTGTGTATGGGGTGTGTACGTGTGGTGTGTATAGGGTGCGTGAGTGTGCATGTGTGGGGGTTTGTGTATGTATGGTGTGTGTGTGGTCTGTATAGGGTGTGTGAGTGTGCATGTGTGTATGGAGTGTGAACATGTGGTGTGTATAGGGTGTGTGAGTGTGCATGTGTGGGGGGTTGTGGATGTATGGTGTGTGTGTGTGTGGTGTGTATAGGGTGTGTGAGTGTGCATCTGTGTATGAGGTGTGTACGTGTGGTGTGTATAGGGTACATGAGTGTGCACGTGTCGGGGGTTGTGTATGTATGGTGTGTGTGTGGTGTGTATACGGTGTGTGAGTGTGCATGTGTGTATGGGGTGTGAACATGTGGTATGCATAGGGTGTGTGAGTGTGCATGTGGGGGGTTGTGAATGTATGGTGTGTGTGTGTGGTGTGTATACGGTGTGTGAGTGTGCATGTGTGTATGGGGTGTGTACGTGTGGTGTGTATAGGGTACGTGCGTGTGCATGTGTGGGGGTTTGTGTATGTATGGTGTGTGTGTGTGGTGTGTAGGGTGTGTGAGAGTGCATCTGTGTGGTATGTGTGTATGGTGTGTGTGATGTGTGTGTGAGGCAATAATCAACGGTTTTCTACAGTAGGCCATTCCTTCTGGCTGTAACGTCTGGAAATTTCCCATAACATTTTTAAAAATTATCACTGGGGTGAATGTGCTAATGGTATCTAGTAGGCAGAGATCCAGTCTCCTGTTAAGCACCCTGTAACACACAGGACAGCTCTGCACACACACACACCCTGTGACACATAGGACAGCTCTGCACACACACACACCCTGTGACACATAGGACAGCTCTGCACACACACACACACACACCCTGCGACACACAGGACAGCTCTGCACACACACACACACACACCCTGTGACACACAGGACAGCTCTGCACACACACACACCCTGTAACGCACAGGACAGCTCTGCACACACACACACCCTGTGACACACAGGACAGCTCTGCACACACACACACCCTGTAACGCACAGGACAGCTCTGCACACACACACACAAACACCCTGCGACACACAGGACAGCTCTGCACACACACACCCTGTGACACACAGTTCAGCTCTGCACACACACACACACACATACCCTGTGACACACAGTTCAGCTCTGCACACACACACACACACACCCTGCGACACACAGGACAGCTCTGCACACACACACACACACACCCTGCGACACACAGGACAGCTCTGCACACACACACACACACACCCTGTGACACACAGGACAGCTCTGCACACACACACACCCTGTAACGCACAGGACAGCTCTGCACACACACACACCCTGTGACACACAGGACAGCTCTGCACACACACACACCCTGTAACGCACAGGACAGCTCTGCACACACACACACAAACACCCTGCGACACACAGGACAGCTCTGCACACACACACCCTGTGACACACAGGACAGCTCTGCATACACACACCCTGCGACACACAGGACAGCTCTGCACACACACACCCTGTGACACACAGTTCAGCTCTGCACACACACACACACACACACATACCCTGTGACACACAGGACAGCTCTGCACACACACACCCTGTAACACACAGGACAGCTCTGCACACACACACACACACCCTGTAACACACAGGACAGCTCTGCACACACACACACCCTGTGACACACAGGACAGCTCTGCACACACACACACCCTGTGACACACAGGACAGCTCTGCACACACACACACCCTGTAACGCACAGGACAGCTCTGCACACACACACACCCTGTGACACACAGGACACCTCTGCACACACACACACCCTGTAACGCACAGGACAGCTCTGCACACACACACACAAACACCCTGCGACACACAGGACAGCTCTGCACACACACACCCTGTGACACACAGGACAGCTCTGCACACACACACCCTGTGACACACAGGACAGCTCTGCACACACACACACACACATACCCTGTGACACACAGGACAGCTCTGCACACACACACCCTGTGACACACAGGACAGCTCTGCACACACACACACCCTGCGACACACAGAACAGCTCTGCACACACACACACACACACCCTGTGACACACAGGACAGCTCTGCACACACACACACACACACCCTGCGACACACAGGACAGCTCTGCACACACACACACACACACCCTGTGACACACAGGACAGCTCTGCACACACACACACCCTGCGACACACAGGACAGCTCTGCACACACACACCCTGTGACACACAGGACACCTCTGCACACACACACACACACACACACCCTGCGACACACAGGACAGCTCTGCACACACACACCCTGTGACACACAGGACACCTCTGCACACACACACACCTTGTGACACACAGGACACCTCTGCACACACACAGAAGAGTTTTCAATCCAAGAGGTCAGAACGCTGAGGTTGAGAAGCCTCAACTACAAAGGGACTTTAAAAGTTCACAGAACAGTGCAATTAACAGAGAAGTTTACTGTGGTGCAAAACCATTTGGAAATCCATGCACAATTTTTTCATAACATGCATTTTCTGTGGCTTTTTAGAGGCCTTCTCATACATGCTCAGACATAAACATACTTTAACATACATACTTACACACTCACATAAATACACTTCATATTAAGTAGCGCATGTACATACATCTACTAAATACATGAATATGTATATGCATATGTATGTGTGTGTACCAATGGGGAGAAAGAGAGACAGAAAAATAAAGATGGGGAATGTGGAGATCAACACATGCATGCATATGTGTGTGTGTGCGTATATACAGGCAGACACGCACATATAGATCAGGGGGCTACACAATATACATGGAAAATACATATTATTTTTAAATGTATATTTTTATTTGTTTTTCATCTACTTAAAAGGCAGAGTGATTGCTTCTCTGTCTTTTTGCTAGGATCAAGTGTAAAAGGAGAGTGGCAGAAGGAGAGAGAGAGAGAGAGACAGAGAGAGAAACAGAGTGAGATCTTTGATTTGCTGATTCAGTCCCCAGATGCCTGCAAACTGCCGAGTCTCATCCAGGTCAAAGCCAGGGTCTCATCCAGGTCAAAGCCAGGAGCCAGGGACCACTTCCAGGTCTCCCTCATGGGCGGCAGGGGCTCAAGAACTTGAGCCCTCACCTGCTGCCTCCCAGCGTGCTTTACATTGCTCCATGCATTTTTTTTATTTGACAGAGTTAGACAGTGAGAGAGAGAGAGAGAGAGAGAGAGAGAGAAAGGTCTTTTTTCTGTTGGTTCACCCCCCAAATGGCCACCACAGCCTGCGTGCTGCGCCAATCTGAAGCCAAGAGCCAGGTACCTCCTCCTGGTTTCCCATGCGGGTGCAGGCGCCCAAGCACTTGGGCCATCCTCCACTGCCTTCCCGGGCCACAGTAGAGAGCTGGACTGGAAGAGGAGCACCTGGGACTAGAACCCGGTGCCCATATGGGATGCCGGTGCTGCAGGCGGAGGATTAACCAAGTGAGCCACGGCGCCGGCCCTGCTCCATGCATTTCTTGAAACCTGCTAATATATTTGCACACATGTATAAATACAATTCTGTCTGTTTATATCAAATTTGTCACCTAGGAGTGGATTTTTCACAGCGCACTCTTAATGTCAACAGAATGGGGATGAAGAAGAAATTCGTTTTTTTATTATGGCTTCCAGATAAGACATTTTAAGTGCCCATCTGACAATGCCCAACCCAGACAAAACTTGCCAAGGCCCATGTCATGGAAGCTTTTACTCCAAAATGTTGGTAACTTTCAAAACGCCCTATCCAGAAACACTTTAGCTACCTTGGATGAAACAACCACACTTAGAAGTTGGAACGCGTAACTTGCCCAGTGAGCTGCAAATCCCCTAGCACTGCACAGGATCACCTGCTCCTCCCCCAGACACAGCACCGGGCCAGGAGGTGACTTCGTCTTGCTTGGGCCACGTCTGCTGCTCACGCCGAGAGGAATTAAAATAAATTCTAACACCGAGACAGAAATGCCAGGACTCAGCTAATGAGACCGAAAACTGTGTGTGATATGTGTGAGAGGTGGGGCAATGTGTTTCACGGTTTTGAATAAGCAATCCTCCAGCGAATTTCTCATTTTCCACACGCAGGGGATGCTTCAGTCTGGGCTCCCCTCGTCAGAAATTAAAGTCTGATAAAAACTCGAAAAACTCCCCTCAGTAATAAAGTTCTGCCCTAACTCAAACCCACTGGCTTTACTGTCATCATAGCCAGCACCGACGTTGCTCTTTGTTAAAGCAATCGCCTGGTAAAGTGTGCAAAAAGGCAAACTGTCACATCAAAGTTGGAAAACTCTCTATGCTATTCTTTACAGAATTCTAAAGCAATATCAGGACTTCAACAAAAGCTTTTAAAAACATACCCATAAACAGAAAGCAGCATAATAAAGCTCTCTTCCTCTCTCCCCCTCCATCTCTCTCGCACTTGTCTTTTGTCTTTAACATGTATCTTGATCACACACTATCTATTTGAAACGTGAATGTTTCTTGGACTGTCAGGATTTCAGTTTTGTCACCTATAAAATATGGACGAGTATACATAGATATATAAGATGAGTATTTTGTGAAGATCAGTTCCATAATACACATTGAATATTTAGAATGGTAACTGACAAGGTTTTAAGAAGTTCATGGAAAATGCATACTATGAAAAAATTTGCATGGATTTCAAAAATGTTGCACCAAACACATCGATCTTTTAATTCCATTTTCCACCAACTTTTTGAAGCAACCTTGTGTGAATATATAAGAACATATATGACTTTATTATTATTATTAAACCTTATAGTTTCAGCAAGCAGGGAGCCGGTTATTGATAAGAGTTGAACTATTAACCAGTATTGAGAGATCGTCTCTTTCAACACACAGAGGTACACAGATGAGTCTCACAGGATAAGAAGAAACTGAATGATATTTATTTCTGTCCTACCAGGCTCACGTCCCATTCGTTCCTAAAAGAGTAAGTGCTGAGTCAAAGAGACACACACATGACATCAGCAAATTCTAATCAGCTAACTGCCTAAACCAAAGTTCACAAGAATGAGACGATCAACGCACAGGAGACAAATGCATGGTCATGTTCTTATCCGGGGCAATGACACCTAGAAGCAGGCCGGCGTTGTCTGTTTCCATCTTACTCTTTCAGCCACACACATACACACACACGGGCCTCTCAGGCCACTGAACACAGACGGAGGCCCCACTTCAGCTGATGCCACCCTCGTCTGGGGCCATCCCAGCACCCACAGTCCCCATCTAAATGGAGGAAGCACTCTCAGGATCCTGTAAGAATGGCTATGTGGGAGGAAAATTCACGTCCATCTTAGAATCTAGAAGGCATATGGGGTAGAGGGAGACAGCAGTGGTCCCTCCTAAACACATACAGCTTCTTCACTCCAGGTCTGAGGGCTGAAGGCAGTTTTGCTCAGAAAAAGTGCTGTGTAAATATTCCAGGCAGTGAAATAGCCTGTGCAAAGGCCCTGGGGGTGAGGGGGAAGACAGCAGCAGAATCTACGTCAAGCGTTTGGAGAAGGGCAACTGGCTCAGGTGCAAAAACTGGAATTTATTTTCCGAAGTTGGATATTTGGAGAGAGATAGGGTTGGCTTACGAGGCATATTAGTCTGACTCTAGAGTTTTACTCATACTTTGCTTTGCTCATCCCATTTTGCTTTAGGCTAATGAGACATATAGATGGATGTCAGCTATGTAAATGAGCTACAAAACACACGCTGCTACATAAGGATCCGCTCACGTGGCTACTCTAAGTGTTGTTATGCACACAGCGCTCCATAAAGGGCATACCCACAGGCCACTCTGCTTCCTCTGACGATCCTGCCAAATGCTCAGCAGACACGGAGGACAAAGGACAGAGGGGCTCACGCCCCCAGGGGGACCGACGTGCCTAGCATGTGGGCTTCTGGACACGGCGAGAATCCAGATGCCGAGCAAGGGAAGTTGCCCTCTGTGGCTGCGTCTGGCACGGGGGCCTGGCCCACTGACATTTGTGTTGGCTGCAGGGCTGAGGTCCCTGGGAATTTTGGGAAACAGCTGGCTGGCCACCAAACCCCATGCTGCACTCCACTTCTGTTGGCTCTGCCTAGTGAGTGGTACAATTACCTCTCCCTTCTAGTAAAAGCACAGCTGGCCGCTTCCAAAGTCAGCTTGCCCTCCTTCCACCGAGTTTCTGAACCACAGCACAGAGGCAGCCAGCTCGCTCCCAGGGCTGTCGCTCGTTGTGCTACTGAGGACGGGTATCCTACAGGCATCCTAAACCAGACCTCATGTGTGCTTCGAGCAGAACCGATCTTTGCTGAGAACCAGGCAGAACCAGGCATGGACACCATCTGCGTTATCACTGACTGTGTTTTCAATGACTGCTGAATAATTCAGGCCACTGCCTGCTCACAGTGGCTGAGGACCTGAGAGAAGTGAAGTTACTAAATTATTTCTAAAAACAACGACTAAAAGCCACATACGGGTATCAGTCTCTGGGAAGCTCGCTACCGTGTGCTGCCTTCCAGAGGAGCCATCTCTAGACAGAGATAGCCGTTCATACGACAGGAATGAACAAAACAGATGGGGGAGAAGCCAAAAGCAGGATCCTAATGGCTATGGGATCGGTGCATCTGGGAACAAGGGAACAGAAAGAGATTCTGCCAGATTGTAGGGTAGCTGAGAGGGGAAGCAGAGGCCACGTGCTGAGCGCTAGGGAACCACAGAAAAACGGGGCTCAGCACCCAGACAGAAAGGGGACAGGTGAATTCCTGCTCCTTTTGCGTGTCTGTAATTCTCTCTTCCCAGAGTTAAGACAATACAGTGTTAAACACTAAGGCTGGCTTATGCTTTTTATTTTATTTTATTTTATTTTTGACAGGCAGAGTGGACAGTGAGAGAGAGAGAGAGAAAGGTCTTCCTTTGCCGTTGGTTAACCCTCCAATGGCTGCCACAGCCGGTGCACTGCGGCCGGCGCACCGCGCTGATCCAAAACCAGGAGCCAGGTACTTATCCTGGTCTCCCATGGGGTGCAGGGCCCAAGCACTTGGGCCATCCTCCACTGCACTCCCTGGCCACAGCAGAGAGCTGGCCTGGAAGAGGGGCAACCGGGACAGAATCCGGCGCCCCGACCGGGACTAGAACCTGGTGTGCCGGCACCGCAAGGTGGAGGATTAGCCTAGTGAGCCGTGGTGCCGGCTGACTTATGCTTAACATGGAGTGTTTGACTTTTCTTTAGAGATATAAAATACACCACTTGAATATTTGCTTTGATTTTTTGAGAGGCTAAATAAGAGATTAGCTCTTTTTTCAAACATGTGTTTATTTATTTGAAAGGCAGAGCCACAGTGACAGAAAGACAGAGAGAGAGAGAGACAGACAGACAGACAGACAACCAGAGATCTTACATCTCCTGGTTCACTCCCCAAATGGTCGTAACTGCTAGGTCTGGGCCAGGCTGAAGCCAGGAGCCAGGAACTCCTTGTGGGTCTCCCATATGGGCAGTTGTGGTCCAGTTACTGAGGCCATTACCTGTTGCTTTCCCATGTGCATCAGCAGGAAGCTGGGTGGGAAGACTTGAACCTGTACTCTGCTATGGGACGCTGCCATTACAAGTGGTGCCCTAACCCACTGCACCACGGTGCTGTCCCTATGCTCTTAATGTTGGTGTGGTTGAGGTGCCCAATGCAGAAAACAAACACTCATTTTTGAAGTGCTGAGCTAGGTCCACATATAGCGCCATCACCAGGATGCTTCTGACATGGGGCTGATTAAAGGTGATGAGAGTGCGGCTAAATCCCCCAGTCTCTCATCAGCTGGAGAGATGCAGGACATGCACCATGTCCAGTGAATATTGAAATGGGTTGTCATTAAGAGAGAACACTCACAGGAGGGCAAGGAGACCATGATCAATATTCATATGGATCCACACGGCCCCATTGATTAATTGCCTTCAATGATAAAAACGGGAATGGCCATAATAAAGCATTATGTTTAGTGCAGGCTGGCAGGATATTACTTAGATTTCAACATTAAATTTTTTTTGGAACAAGTAAATAAGTTGCTGGGAAACAAAAAGGAGTGGCTTCTCTGTAGTCCTGCAAAGGATGGTCTTAACGCTGGGGGAGGGGACAGTGTGGTTCTCATCTCCAAGGGGCTGTGTGTGTCCAGACAGGGTAGCTCAGCAAGTGGAGGGGCAGCGGCAGCCCCTGGCCCCCTGATACACCAGGCATTCCTTGGTTCGCTGTACGGAGATAATAAAGCTACAAGGCTCACACAGGGTCACAAATGACTTGCTTCTCCTTGTTAGTTTACGATGTCTACGTGTTAGAAATAAAGATCCATCGGCCAAAACGGCTTTTGCTACTATATCTTTTGATCTGTTCTTTTCAACTCAGTCAGCCTGATACTCATCCTCCTGCCCCTGGACCCACACTCTGCGTCATCCACAGAGCCAAAAATACCACTGCAGATGGCCAGGCTGGTGCCTCGACTCTGTGGCTCTTGAACAAGTCACTGGCTCTCTGTGTGACCCGTCCCTTAAATGGAAGATGAGAATTCCCATCTCAGCGCTCGCCTCTCCTTTCTAAGAAATGCCAACATGTTAAAGCACTTGGAAAATATACGATGCCAAATGAATGTTTATTATTAGTCTGACTACTCCCGATGTGTAGATTTATATGCCTCTTAAAGAACTTTCACTGCTTTACATTCTACCTTCCAGTGAAGCATGTCCTGCAAAGAATTCCAGCATGGCACTCTGACTTGCCTAGCAAAAACTCATTAGACCTTCCCTTTTTTGGATTGCAGCGGTAGAAATAAATTTCTTGGATCCAAGCTGCGGCTATAAAAGCAAGTCTACAATAGGCTTCTGAAAATGGAATTGGGAGATGTTCGTGAATAATTCCCACGGGATATATAAAACGTCTATCCATTAAATGCTAAAAAACATCCATGTACCAAAAATGGGGTACCTTGCCTTTTTTTTTTTTTTTTTTTTGGAAATTGAAAATGAGTTTGAATGTAGTCTATTTCTTGCTTCTGACTTCTTCATTGAGGATAGGTGTTTGGAAGGATTTGGTGAAACAGCAAATTTATTTCTTCACTTTTTTTTGGGGGGGAGGGGTGGTTTGCAGAAGACTTTGTGTTTAAATGCTTAACACAAGGCAGGGCACAGTGCTTCAGTCCAGGTACACAGCAAAAGCTTGGGCCCCAACCCCACTTCTAGGTAGACGACAGGGTTTATGTCACAGACGGCATCTTGTCTGCCTACCTCTCACCATCTACACCTTAGTCTTTCTCCCTTGTGATTTTGTGGGCAAATGGACACGCAATCAAGACCAAAAGGATTCCTTGTCCTAACTCTCCGAACGCTATGCTGCTCTAACTTTCTGGGAGTCGGTGCACTGAGAAGCTAGCTGGTTTTTCTCCTTGGGTAGGTCTGCCGTTTAGTTGGCCTGAGAAACGCCTGCCTCCAACACGTGAGGGCGCCCAGTCGTGTGCAGTACGCTGTGACTGGATCTGCGTCCCGGAGGGGGTGTTGGGCAGCACGACACACCTGTGTGAACAGAGCTGGATACTGTGAACGGAGACTCAGCATTCTCGTGAAACAGTTTCCATACCGCCCCGACTTTTCCTAACAATGCAACTCCTTGGGGTTATCCCAGTTTTGCTGAAAATGAAGAGTATCAAAATAGAATTAAGCACATTCACGGCTATTCTCTTAGGACCGGCAAAGCCAGTCAAGATGGAAATTTGTCCATTGGCTAAACCGTCAAAGCAGCTCCTGCTGAGCAGTGATTGACTTTTTGGCTAAACTCAGCAGAATTGAAGCTTGTGGTCAATTAGCTTTTCCCTTAATAGGATTGTGTTGGGCAAAATAAACTAGGGGAAGAAGTTGAAGAGAAAACTGTCATTTAATAAATCCCCAGATGTTGTCATGTTTCTCTGACACATGCATCATAAAAGAAGAGTTCAGAGTTCAACAGGTTGCCACCTTGGGCTAAGGTCACAACCCCGCTTGAAAAGGCAGAGTACAGCAGAATGAGAAGGCGAATTCTATCCCCAAATCACTCCACCAATTTGTACCTTTTAGTAAAGGAAACTTTGTAGAATTTTTAGGATTTAGGATAATAATACCTTCTGCCCACTGACCTCACTCCACAAGTGCTGACTAATGGCCTTGCTATGTACCCAATATTGTATTAATCAACCGAGATACCTTTGTGAATAAAACTGACAAAGAACAGAAGACAAAGCAAAGTTGATGGTTACAAAGGGCTCTAAGGAGTTTTAAAGCAGCTGAGCTGGGTGTCTTGGCAAAGAACAAAGGACAACTCCTAAATAGCGTGTCGCACAAGGTCTTTGAGGAGGTGACTTTCAGTTGGGATGGAGCCACCTTGGGAAGAGGTGACATGAGAGGAGAGACATGGGGCTGAGTTTAGGGAGGCTGCCAGTCCCCTTTCTAACAAAGATGGTTGCATTTGATTCTAAGTGCAGTGAGGACTGGAGCTGAGAAGGGAATACACCCTACTACTCTTTGAGATGGGTTCTTTGGCTGCTGGGGACAGACCAAGTGGCAGCAAAAGGAAACAGGGAACTTGGCCTGTAGCAGTCATTCATCAAGGGTGACGGCAGGTGTAACCAGGTGTGGAGGAAAGCAGCAGCAATGTCTGAGGGAACAGGATGACAGGGATTGGACGAGATGTGCTAACCCCAGGTGATGGGCAGGTGCTCTACACGTGCTGTCTCTGTCTTCAAAGTGGCCGTACCAAGTAGGAATGATTCGGGTGCCAGTGTGCATCTGTGAATGTGGGCTGCTTCTTGAGCAGCAGGAACCAAACACCCTACAAACATCAGCTCATTTGAGCCTCACCATCACCTGAAGACACAGCTATCCCCCAGCCATTGTACACAGGGAACTCAAACCTCAAGGAAACCACACAGCTCACTCAAGTTCACCCTAGGACTTCTTGCCTTTTGCTGCTGCTGCTGTTTTTAACCACTCAAAGTAAAGTATATAGTGGCATTTACTATGCTGACAATGTTATGTAACCATCACCACTGCCTGGTTCCAAACCATCTTAGCCAAAGAAAACCCATGCCCACGAAGCAGTTCTTCACCACCCTCCTCCTCATAGCCCCTGGCAACCTTCAAGCCTGTTTTCTATGGTCTGAGTCCCTCTATTCTGAATAGTTTGCATAATGGGATCTCATAACACATGGCATAGTGTTTTGAGGTTTACGTACACGGTGTTAGTCATCAGCACTTCAAAATTCTTATATACGGTTCAGTAATATTCCATTGCATGGGTGGATCCTATATTTTGTTTATCCATTCATCTGTCGATAGACATTGAGTTATTTCTGCCTTTTGGCCGCTGTAAATACCATTGCCATGAGTGTTTGTATACATGTTTTTTTTGTGTGTGTGTGTGTTCCTGTGTTCAGGTCTTTGTGTATCTACCTAGCAGTGGGACTACTTGATGATATGGCAATTAGATTTAAATTTTGAGGAACGTCTACTTATGTTGAAAAACGATGAATAGGATGATGAGTGAGCTGTGGAAACTGCTGGCTCTCAGAGGCCATATTGTGGCACACAGATTTTTTTTCCCACTGTTACCCCTACCATTCTCTAATAGCTCCTCCTAACCCTCTGCACAGACGTTGGGAAACAAATGAGGTTTGGTTGAGTTCTCTGTGGCTCGGCTAGCAGAATGGAAGCTTCCAGCTACAGTGGTCTCTGCCACAACATGCAAGAAGCGTACATGACTCCGACAGCCACTCTTGCTCTGCACTGCATCATGGAGAAACATATCACTGTGTTAGTCTCCATTTCCCAGAAGAGATCCCAGATGCGTAGAACGCTGGGGGTGTCAGCTCACATTCCTACCCTGGTAACTGCTACTGCTGACGTGGGGACTCGGATCCAGTCTTCTGGACCTCTGTGTCGTGAAGCAACAACTGGATGTCTAAGATCACAGGGTAGAATTGTAGGCAGTGACTTAGATGGGAAGCAGTTTATTCCACGGAAACAAGGCACTGTCAGTCATCTAGGACTACAACAAGCTGCCCTCTGCAGCAGCAATCTGCCAGGTAAAAACCAAACTGGCCAGAAAGCGTGCAGAAATCGGGACTTCAAAGAGCAGAAATTCAGCAGCATGAATTCATGCATTTAGTGCCAGGAGGCTGGAGGTGGCCTTAAAGGTCAGTTTCAGTTTTACGCGGCCCTCCCTTCTATATTTAGTATCTTCACCGACGTTCACGAACACATTCCAAAGTGAAGGCATTGGAAGCCAGGGGTAGAAGCCACCGCCATTGCCTGGTCTGAGAATTGAAACCAGCCCTGTCTTCCTCCCCTTTCCTTCACCACATTTGTCGAGCACTGTTTCATTATGCCTGATGGGTCAGCCCTCGCTTTGACGTGAAGCCCTCGAGAGGACAATGTGAATCCACAAAACCTGGGGGCTGTAACTGTTGAGGTGATACAGTGGGCCAGCAATAAGATGTGAATTCAAGAAAACAGACCCTCCACCAACGCATCACACAGTGATTATCGGATTATTATTATTATTATTATTATTATTATTTTGCTTTGCTCACTAGACCAGAAGCCTTGGGGAGGGTGGTGCTGTGTTTGGCTTTGGTTTTAATTTATCATTGTTTCCCAAGTGACTTGCACAGTGACTGCCAAGAAGAGGATGAACAATTAAAAAAATAGTGGGATGAATAAGCAAATTGATGGAGAACAAAAGGATGGTGGTGTCTTTTTTATTATTTATTTCCTTCCCTTCCACCTCCCTCTTCTTCCCTCTCCTTTTTCTTTCCTTCTAACAAAACTCCTGTTTTCACATATCTACTTCTGAACAGTGGAGTTATCTACATGGATGGGAGTAAACCGTGACGAGGCCCTCTCCATCTATCTTTTCTAAGGGAAGGTCCAACACACCATTATCTCTAAGGTTAATGTAAAGAAAGCTTAGTAGTTTCATTTCATTTTGAAGGAAATTTGGACCATCTCGGGGACTCATCAGCTTAGGGGGAAAAAGTATGTCTTCTTGAAATACTTTAATGTCTTGTAGAAGATTGCAATGAATTATTGGGGCACTGCAAGGTTTAAGACTGATGCTTTCTGAAGCATGAAAGAAGTAGAGGAAGCTTTGCCTTTTTATGTTTAAATTACTTTGCTTCTTACTTGACTACTTTTTCTGACCTTTTAGAGGGCTTCCTTCTTTATATTTCTCCTTGAGTCTCTTAACCATTTTTTGAAAGTTTAGATACATCTCGTATGCATTGTTCTTTCTTGGCCTCCTGTTCTCTGTTCTCTCAGCTCATCTCCTCACTTGACCCTTCCATATAAACTCTTATAATATTATTATACTCTTTGCCCCACTCCATCCATCTTCTGTCTTCCACAATGCAAGAGGTAGCGCGAAGCTATGAATCTGTGAAACACTCACTTCTCGTTTTCAAGTGAACATAAAGTTACAACCAAGGGGTTCTGCTTTTAGTCCATTTTCCCTCAAAATGAATTCTAATGAGAAACTTGGACAAATGCACTTAACCCCCTGCACCTGTCATCTTGGGATTAATGTTCTTCATGCTGTCCTACCTTGAGCTTTGACTAAATAGAGCAAGACCTGCAGCCAGTATGCTGCAGGGAGAAACAGGACTAAGAACCCTTCCAGTCCAGGATCTGACTCAGTTTCCACTACCTTACAGCTGTGTGGCCTTGGAGGAAACATTTAGTATGTCTGGTTTTCAGTTTCCCAATGTGTATGCTTGGGCTGATGTTCCACCTATCTCGACAAATCATCAAAAATTAAATTAAACAACACCCATTTAGAATTGCACATGGTGGGTAATCTGTTTAAGAGGGCCATCATGATGACTGAGACTTTCATCAAACTTTTAGTGAACTCATCTGATAATGATATGGGGACTGGGGTTGGGGAATGAAAAGGAACCACTGATTGCCCCCTCCTAGTATGTGAATTACAATCACTACATTTTACCTTGAGGATGAATGCAATCCGCACTTTTGATCAGTTGGAAGTTCCTCAGTCCATTCAACAAATACTTAATAGGCAACTACTATTTGTTTGGCAAGGAGCAATGAGCGAAGGGAGACACAGTGCCTGATCTCACGGGGCTTACGGTACAATGAACCCAACTATGCTACCTTCTGGGAAGTCAACAGCCTCTCAACTCAAAAGACTTTTCCCCAGCGAGCATCACGTGGTATCAGGTAAAATTTTGCTAGTCACAGCCTGGGGGAGGTCAGGTGGGGCGGTTCAACTGATATTTTTTGAGTGCATGCCTGGGATGCCGCTAAACACCCTACAGCACGTGGTATAGCCCCCACCACAAAGAGCTGTCTGGCTGTGCAGAACCCCTGCTAGAAGGGAAGAGAGAACAATGTGAGATAATCCATCATTACAGCAAGAAGCAAAAACAGCCACGACAGAATTCATCACTGCCATGGGCTCTTCCAGACACTAAGCTGCTGTTATGAGATTAGAGTTTCCTGCACCTGCCCTCGGAAGGGAAAGATCCCTGGGTGCTTAGGCTGGGAGGTGCATGCAGCCCAGCTTGGAGGCAGGAGGGTGGACCAAATGCCCCCTGGAAGGGTCCATTCCTCCTGCCCCTCCCCATGCTGCAGTGTCTGGGTTTGGATTGCTAGGGTGTGCAGCTGGCATCCTTGGCTTTGCATTTCAGTCAATGCTTTCGGACGTGGAAAGCTGCCCCCAGGGAAACCACTACGTGTGAAGAGCTGCAGAAGTAGCACTTCAGTAGAGATAGCTAGATAAATAATCCTGAATAAAATTGCATATTTTTAAGTGCTTTATTAATACGGTTGGGTAGAGAGCATTGCTAAATTCCTACATTGTGGAATGAGAGGAGGCTGGGGCAGAAACACACATCTTCGTGGTGTATGTGCATTTGAGAGCTACACACACAGTGAGAACAGATGAAAACGCACAGAGGAGGGCACACTGTGTGCTGTGCACCAGTTCATGGGACTCACACGTGGAACAAGCTGCCATGCACATGACGGTAGTGAGTTGCAAACCCGAATGTGTCCCTGAGCAAACACAGTCTACGAACGGCTGAAGCTGGCCAGGCAAAAATTCCGAATGAAGAAAGCATGCATTGCCATGATGGACAGCCATACCTTTGTCCTAAAGGAGACGGTAAGCTAGAAATTCACAGTTTTTAACCTAAAGGGCATTTTATAGACACATGCATGACCATACACATATATGCAAGGGTACTTCAAATCATTAGTGAGAAATGCAATGGAAAGTTAAGTTTTTATTTTGGTTGAACATTTTTGTTTGAAATCTATATATATGACTGGCCTTCAAAGAGTGCACGTTCCCTCCCCACCATGCAAGCAAAAAAAAAAAAAAAATATATATATATATATATATATATATATATATATATATCTGCAAGTCATGAAGGTGATTCACCTTGTGAGCCTCAGGTTTGCGATCTCTGACTCAGCTCTTATTTTAGGGACACACTTGGCTCACTGATTTATTCGCAGAGAGGAGTACCCAGGGCAAGAGTTCTGAAGTGAGCTGTAAACCCTAGTCCTCGTGATTAGCACAGCTGTGAATCCAGAACCGGGACCAGCTCTCTTGCTCTGCTCGTGTGGACCGAGGCTGCAAAGCCTGTCTTAGAGACTTGTGAACATAAAACGTGTTAAACAGGCAAGGACTCAGCACTGCCTAGGTCCCAGATAGCGACTCCAGATGTTGGCTTCTGTCTCCCTAAGGAGGCACAGTTGAAAGGAAGAGTTATGGCTGACCAAGGCACTTGCAGACTGTCATCTTCAGAATGTGCAGCCAGCAGATGGACAAGAGTCAGCGGCGGCTGCCTCCCATATACTTCATTTTTTTTTTATCTGACTCCCTTCACTGAGAGCTGTTCCTGAACATTAATCCCTTTCACCTGCCAAGAGTTTCTTTCCCTTCAGATGAGAAGGAGAAAACCTCCTTGCTCAGCCCTAGCCTTACAGAACCAGGTAACTTAGAGCTCACAGGAGCTTCCCTCTTCTCCTTGAGTCCAAGTCTGTCTTACAAGGATACCCCAGGCTTCTGGTAAGGGTAACAGACACATGGGCGGGTAGGAGGTGCATGAATCTTACGTGGTTAAGAATACGTAACTACATTGCGGAGTTCACTATGGTGAAAGGGTGCTAGTAAGATCTCAGTTCAGAGATGAGGATGAGCATTTTGTCACATTAAGGGAGAGTTAACTACTGAATAAAATAAATACCAAGCAATGCAAGGCAAGTTCCTGAGGATGTTACCATTTGGGCACCTTGGTCCACCCTGAAACCCGTATTGGGGGACAATCAAATTCAGTTTTAAAAGTGAAATATATTCCACTTTTGGCTACAGGTAATTCCACTTCCCATTTCTGTCACTTGTAACCTAAGTTCAGGAGAACAATGTATCCAACTTCATCACAGGTTACTTTTTTTTTTTTTGTCAGGCAGAGTTAGACAGTGAGAGAGAGAGAGAGAGAAAGGTCTTCCTTCTGCTGGTTCACCCCGCAAATGGCCGCTAAGGCCGGTGCACTGCGCCGACCCGAAACCAGGAGCCAGGTGCTTCCTCCTGGTCTCCCATGCAGGTGCAGGGCCCAAGCACTTGGGCCATCCTCCACTGCCTTCCCGGGCCACAGCAGAGAGCTGGACTGGAAGAGGAGCAACCAGGACAGAACCAGTGCCTCAACCGGGACCAGAACCCAGAGTACCAGTGCCACGGCGCTGGCCATGGTTACTTATTTTTTAATGTAGGGTCCCAAAGTCATCATCTCATGTTGCACATGGAAGGGAGATGTGAAGATTCCTATCTAGGTGCACGGTTTCTGTCCTAAAGTTGCTATGAGACAGAAAGGAGAAGGAGCAGGAGGAGGAGGAGAAGAGGAGGAGGAGAAGAGGAGGAGGAGGAAGAAGAGGACAACCAAAGCTGCTTGCACTCCTTTTTGGAAATTTGGACACCAGATGCTTGGCACTTGGCACACATCATGTTATTAATACTTGCAACGGCCTGAGGAGGAACAAGTCACAGGTGTGCCTTAGCCTAGCGACAGGCATTGGGGAGATGCTTACATGCATGGAATCAGAGTAACGCCCAGGTTCTCATTCAGCAGGTGAGGCTGCAGGTGGAGAGTCTGTATTTTAAACCGGTTCCCTCCAGATGCTAGGGTGTTGGTCTTCCAGCCACACTGTGACCTTGGGCACTCACAACCAGGACAGCCCTGAGATGAGAATCCTGAGAGAATGGTTCCGAACACCCACAGCTTTCCCAAAACAGAGCTTATTCTATTTCACCTTGACCAAATGCACCTTTCAATTTGCAGACAGGACCTCCTCCCAAACCAACCCAATGCACACTCAACTAAAAATCTCAAAGTTTATAAATCCTAGGGCTCAGACTCCCACCCATATACATCGAATCAGAAGCAAGAAGCACTGCAGGTGGGACCCAGGGATCCATATTTTTACAACTCAGTATCATGCAGCCTAGATAGAGAACCACTGCACTTCAAACACCAAGAGTGGGATAGTTTAGGCTAAAAGCATTGGCAGGTCCCACCAAATCACAAGGACAGGATTCAAGTATTGCAAGACTGATGGTGACATTTGGTAGAATGAGAATGTTGACATGAGACCTGATACACATTATTACTGACACCTAGAAAAGCCCATTCCACAACTCTTGCTTATACCAATGCTAAAAGAAGCCATATTGTAACTGGAATGTTAACAATTTGGACTTCTTCCCATTATGTTATTGCATCAAGTTAGTTCCTCAACTGCAACATTTTTCTGTTAGGGAAAGGAAAAGTTGGGGTAGAAAATGTTATTTGAAAATTTAGATCCTACAAAACTTAGAATAATAAACATAAGAAATAATCTATGCATCCCAGTGGACATAAATTTTAAAAGAATCTTAATACATATTTTATTTATGCACTTATAATTTATAGTTTTGCAGAAAGTGAATCAGGGATATGTGAGATAATTAAGGGTGCCTATCTTGATATATGTCCATTTTCAATCTGGTACATTTAAACTGTAAGGTTGGTTAACCAACCGGTCATTAGAGATGCATGCATTTTCATAAAGGAATCACCATTTCTAGAAAATAAGATGCTTCTTTGGTTTAGAAAGTGTCACCATTTCTATCAGACATAAACAAAAGCAAAAATGATCAGGGATCCATTCAATGACTCTCTCTGCCTTGTTCTATTCCCTCTACCTTCTACATTTGTGGCGCTCTCATCACGTCCAGCACGGTTCGCATATAGTGCGGGATTTGTTCCTGCATTGCCTTGGCTCCGAGGTCTAAGGCACTAAAACAAGTAACATACTGCTCAAGAACATTAAGAGGGAATTAAGTTGACCTGGTTGCATGCTTGACTTCCTGCCCAGCTATGGGCTGCATGACTGCACCCGTTCAACTGGAGATCTGATAAGTAGCTCCTGCAGCTGTAGCACTTAAGCACTGCCTATTTTATTGTATCATATCATCAACATTACCAAAGCAAATTTATCATGACTGAATAAAACACACAGTTTGATGTGGCTTTTCTTTTCACACCTATCAGTATAGCCCTCCATAGAGACCTGTCAAAACTGTATCCCTTTGTATTACTGTCAAATTTCAGGTTCAGAGAAAAATATTTTCATATGCATTGAGAAGAAGGTACCAGGGTTTCACCCTGGACCTCTGCAGATTCCCCAAGAGGTCGTGTATCCTCACAGCTCTGATCTCCAACTTGAGTTCTTAGGCGGAGCCTGCCATGAAGGGCAACCTTCCTTGTCCTGGACAGCCTGCCCTAGGCTTCCCCTCCAGCCCTCAGGGATGCACGTGACGCGCCTCCATTCACCCTGCTACCTAGCTTCCCAGGCTAACATCTACACTGGCATCTGTTCTGCCATCAGACTTAGTTATACAAAGACATGGGAGGATAGAAGGGATGCTGGATTTGTGCACTCATGCAATGGAGACATTTATGCTGAATAACACGAGAGACACAGAGGCAAACGCACCCCACATGTGAAGGCTGGCTGAACAGAATCTGCAAGCGTGGACCCTGGACAAACATTGTAGTTAAACCACTGAAAGACACACTGCAGTCTTTCTTGGTTGATACCTTGGAGAGCTCCTGCTAGCTGGTAAATGGCACTGGTTCCTGCTTGCCTTGATAGTAATAATTTTTTTTTTTTTTTTTGACAGGCAGAGTGGACAGTGAGAGAGAGAGACAGAGAGAAAGGTCTTCCTTTTGCCGTTGGTTCACCCTCCAATGGCCACCGTGGCTGGCGCGCTGCGGCCGGCGCACTGCGCTGATCCGATGGCAGGAGCCAGGTGCTTCTCCTGGTCTCCCATGGGGTGCAGGGCCCAAGTTTGGGCCATCCTCCACTGCACTCCCTGGCCACAGCAGAGAGCTGGCCTGGAAGAGGGGCAACAGGGACAGAATCCGGCACCCCGACCGGGACTAGAACCCGGTGTGCCGGCGCCGCAAGGCGGAGGATTAGCCTAGTGAGCCGCGGCGCTAGCGAGTGTAATAATTTCTAAAGAGAACATTATGCTTGTTGGGCATTGGGCTGCCCCTGACATGTTATGTCATGTAATCTGCATGGCGATCCTTGGAGAAACAAAGGCTTAAAGGAGGTGAGAACCTTGTGAAAAGCTCACAGTTCACAAGGGGGCAAGAAGGGAGACTCAAACTCAGGCAGCAGATGACAATCAGCACCCAGCTGCATATCTTCTCTGCTTGCGACTTCCCGCCTCCCCTGGGTCCTGTTACCTGCAGAGCTTCAGCATGAGTTAGGTTGTCACTTGCCTGCACTGCCAACTTTTCAAGGGGGACAATTCATTTTGACAGAGCTCTGGGCGGCCGCATGCCCTAACAGTTCAGTACGAATGAATGAGAGAACTCTTGCTGCTGAGCAATGTATTAATAATTGGGACTGACACAGAGACTACCTACACAGCCAACTCGAGACTTTGTACGTGCAGCCTGCTTGCCTGTCAAATGCAGAGTCACGTCTTTAATTGCTGGGACTCTTAGCACTCACGCAGAGAGGCATGGGTGACCCTCCGTGGGCCAGCTGCCCTCTGGGGTGGTCATTTCTGAAGCGCCCTTTTACCTTCAGCTGAGCTTTCCAAGGCAGGAATCCTTTTTTTAGCTGCAATTTTCGCAGCCACCTTTCATAATATCAGCTGGAAAGAGTGACACACTGTATTCAAAACTTGGCTTCGTGTCTTCTTGAGGAGATTTTAAATGACTGACAGGTTGGCTAATAATGGTAAAAATAAAACGCTGCCTCTCTCCGTTTCCACTGCATGAAAAAACTAAGACTTGGAAACCTCTTGTGTGTTTCATCGTTTTCTACCCATTTTGTAGTTGGACATGCTGAGATGTCAGCGCATGTGGATGTACAAAGATAAATGGGGAACTCCTCTGAGCGGAGAAACCGATGTTTCAGTCCTCAGCATCTCGGATGTCTCAGATCTCACTTCTGAAAGACAGGCCAGGTCTGGAGGAACAACCGACTGAGCAGCCACACTGAAACTGCGAAGTACTTTTAAAAGTGTGTACGTGGGGTAGTGGAGAAACTAAGCTGAAGTTAGGATTTTCACTTCATAATTTGGCCACATGGTCTCCTGACACCTGCCCGGAGGCTGTGAATTCTTTATTCGGACAATTTCCAAACTATTTCTTGAACCTCTGCAACGTGCAAGGCAGCTGTTTTAATTCTCATCCTCTCAAAGCCCCAGGTAGCTCTTAGAGGGATACCTGCACGTGGTTCATAACAGCAAACACAGCAAATCCAGTTCATTCCTCCTGACCTCCCGGGGGCGGAAGGAGCACACTCTTGTTACTCAGCAGGGCCGACACAGCAAGCTCTTCATTTGTCAGAGCAGGAGAACAAGGAATTGTCTTCTTGTCTGGACAAGTGTCCCTTTCTCAGGAATCCTTGGGATGCAAACACATTCAGATTTCCTAAGAACTCATCCAACGGAGCAGTCCTAGAATATCCCGGGTCATGACAGAGGTGGAACGGGACATTAGAGCTTCTCCAAGATCGGGAATCATGGGAATACCAAGATGTCACTGACAGTGCCGATTCCAGGGCCATGCCTAATCGAACAGATCGGGAGTTGCGTCTGGAAACTCCACTTCCAGCCAGCATCCGAAAGGACTGTGACAAGGTTTCAGGGACCACCATCTGAAAATCACTGCCACCCACTGTTCACAAAACAGGGTATTTAAAAGTACAGTCAACTGGAAGGAAGATGAAACAGTGGTGCCCACAGCACAAAGAGTACACAGCTTCCAACAGTCGCCTCTGCAGAACAGGGAGTGCAGAAGGCAGAAACCACACGTGGCCGAACCTCAGGCAGCTGCCCAGGAAGGCACCATGCTGATGCTCCCACACTGCCCTGAGAGGTTTGTTCTTCTCCGGACTAGCTGAATGACAGGGCATCTGAGTGCCGCTCAGCACTGTGCGAAGCCAGAAGCAGGAGAGACGGGCGGGGCTGGAGACCCACTCCCTCCAGCACAGGCAATCCCGGCTGCGTGGCTGCTGGGGAGTAGGAGGGGCCAGGGGAGGCCCCGCCGTGTTTGTCTACTCGGTTTTGTTGGGCCTGGCAAAACGGGATCGAATTCTCTGAGATTAAACACTTGAATGATGCGACTCGGCTGTGAGCGTTTTAATTTTAGAAGAAAGCCTTGATAGGACCAAAAACACCACATTAACGCAAACCAATTGAACTCAGATTACTAAAAATGCCTATAATAGCTACCGTACCCTATTGATTTTCTATTTTTTTGATCCAATGGATTTCTCTTTGGTTGGAAAATGTCTTTGTTCAAATGTACTTGCTCTTTCAGAAATGATGAGAAATCCTTTAGTAGAAGGTCATGTTTTAATCTTGGGAACATAGAGGGAAATAATTAAATTATCCATCTGGCTTTCTAAAATGAATGGAATGGTTCCAATACTACTCTTAAAAAAACCCTTCCTTCTGTTTTCAGGGTGGGTGCTCAGAGCAGAGACAGGCACCAAGGAGCCAGTTTTGCTTTTGCTTTAAGTTTGACGAAACACTCCCATCAAGTGTGTTAAATCCACCACACGTGTTCTCTCTGGCGCAGCGGAGGCTCTGTTTCCTGAGCCCCACAAAACCCGCAGTCGATCATGTTTGTTTCCAACTGCACGTTACATCCGTTAACATACCTAACGGTAGCTTTCAGGGGAAAACACATTTATAAATGTGCACGGTTGCAGCGGCCGACAGCCCCCTGTCCCCCCAAACTTTTAACTACGCTCATCAATTACTCTCCACGGTGCAAGGCGCTGGCAGTGTTTACCCGCCATCCTCTCTGAGTTATTCAGCGCGATCTTGCGGCTCATTAAAAGCGTCTCTATTTATTTGCTGTGTGTTACAGTCCTTAACTTTGGCACAACACGCCAAAAGAAAGCCCATTTTACTTTTCCCTGTGGTGTTAATTGGTACAGCGTGCTGCCTGCCTCTTCATTAATTATGTCAATGTGTATGAAGCTTCCATTTTCATCGGGGTGAATTAACAAGGCTTCTCTGAGCGGTGCTGACAAAAAGCCAGCCCCACTGCCTGCCACGAGGGGGATAATGAAGACTGCCGGTGGCCAAGGCCACGTTCATTTGCAAAGGCTCGCTTTGTCTGGCCCGGAGCCCTTCCCTCTCACCTCTCCTTCTCTTTGTGACCGGCAGCTTGTAACAGGCAGTTTGGTGAAGCCAGCGATATTAGCCCTGCGAGGGACTGCTGACATGCCTGCCGGAACCCCAGAGAGAAGACTGTGTTGCACATGCTAGCGGCAGGCGGTGGATGAAGGAGGGGGAGGTGGCTGGGTTCAAGTCCACCAAAATGTGGTGGTGACTCCTGATGCACTCAGATAGGTTCCTGGTTACATCACTGCAGGGGAGGAGAAAAGAATGCTAGACCATCCCTTTGGAAAACTCCATTTTTAATCACTCTGAGAAGGTTTGCCAAAGTGTCCCAGCTGGTTAGAAGCAAAAGACACACACACACACACACACACACACGCACACACACATATATACACACACACATACGGTAACTCCAAAAACCTTAAATCAAATCGCAACTTCTGGATCACAATATCACTCAGCACATTTTTGCCACTTCTCGGCTCAATTCCTGTGAAGGCTGGTGAAAGAGTGACACCTAGTTACTATTTTCTCACTCATATAAATCCTCCGGTGTGGATCTCAGAGTAGGATCAAACACAGACTTCAATCTTTCTTGCTCTCTTCCCATCTCTGTCTTCATATCTCTTTCCATCTCCGTGTGTCTCTTGCGACACACACTGAGGCAAGTGAACCAAACAAAACGTATCTATGATGGCCTAGTTAAAGCAATTTTTTAATTGCTACCACCATCGACATCTCTGAGAATAGAGAATAGTGATTTGCAGAGGATTTGGCTGGATTCATGAAGAAAAAGAAAACAGAAGGTTTAAGCTCATTTCCCAATCCCCCTGGGCACAGAATCACAGAGTCAGCAAGAGGGAGCTGTTCAGCTGGGCCTCTGGTGGGGAGAGCTCCGGCCAGGCATGCGCACACACACACACACACACACACTCACACACTTAAGCATATGAAACACATAAGCATTTACACACAAGCACACATGAAACACACATTCACACACACAAAACACGTGCACACATATACACACATACATACGTACAGCATACACATCTACACACGAGTACACACACCAAACACAAAGTGCATGTACACACATACACAGAAACACGCACATACAGGCACATGACAAAACACACAAACACAACATGTGTGCACACACACAAATGAGTGTACTTCAAAAAACTGAATTAAAAGATGAGCTTGTTTCAATGCAAACCTTTTTGCTATGGTCTATGCAGGGGTCTTCAAAAAGTTCATGGAAAATATGCAATTTAGAAAAACTACGCACAAGTTTCAAACAATTTTTACCCCAAATAAACTCATCTTTAAATGCATTTTTCATTAAGTTTCAGAAGTCATCTCCTATATACATAGACATGTACATATAAAACCATAGAATACGTGTGCACATACATGAACACGCACATCTACACATACAGCACAGATCATGCTATAGCTGCCCTCAGAAAGGCCACGCAGGATCTCAAAGCCTCAGCCATGAGGAAGTCCTCTCTGACGTCTCCCTGGAGCCCCTCCTGCTGTGGGTAAAGCTTTTTTCTTAGAAGAGAGTGTGGTGGCATCTACCAGTTTTCCCCACAGGTAGGACACATGTCTACATCCACATTTTTTTCCTTTCAAGTCAGGAACTGGACTATGTTCTCAGAAGCAGCTATCTCACGACTTGGCTTTTTCGAGGGATGACACAGAGGGTGGAAATAAGGGACTGGAGACCCAGGGGTGAGTGGACATCAACAGCAGGAAGGCAGGCCAGATGCCCATCACTGGTGCCAGTCAGAAATCGGGCTGTGCACTTCAGCCGCTGCCTGCGTCTTCAGAAATCCAGCTCTGTCTATAAAACGTGGGGCGGGGGGGGTGAGCGCATCACAGCACTTCTGAGCAGAATGAACAAAGGATTGTGGCAGAGCAAACATTAAACATTTGTGGGATGAGAACGTGATAGCTGCCTATAACTGTCACCCTAAGGAACCTGTCCAGAGCCAACGAGGGATCATGTATCAACAGCTCAAGTTTAGGGGTGCTGATCACAGAGCAGGTGCTAAATTCTTTATCTACATTATCCCATTTTATTAATAACCAGGCGCCACCTCCCTATTTGTGAAGGCTCCTAGGAGACTCTGTGTGCAGCTAGAACAGGGAACTATGGACACCAACAGCAACTATTTCACAACAACCACGTGGTAGATCCTAGTATGACTCCCATTATACAGTAGAGAACATTGAGGCTTAGAGAAGTTGGAAAAGGGGCTTTGTTCCTGTTGATAGTCAGGGGTGGAAGCTGGACTTGCTGATCTTCATAACCAATCTGCAGATAGTAGCCTGACTCAAGTAGCCAGTGAGTGGAAACAACTGAAATTTCCACCAACTTGTGAACAGATAAATATGCCCATGCAACAGAACATTCTCTGGCAATGCATGCCACAACGCAGAAGAGTCCAGAAAGTGTTAAGCTACCTGAAAGGTGCCAGACACACACTTATAGGAAATACCCAGAATACCCAAGTTCATGGCGATGGAGTGGATGAAGAGTTGCCTATGGTGAGAGGGACAGGGGACTAAATGCTCATTGACCCAGACAACTTCTTACACAGATGAGTATCTTCTACATTTTAAAATTTTCAGAGCCTTGTGACTGTGAATCAGATTTAGAACATGTGGTGATGGCTATGCAACTCTGCAAATGCACTAAAAATAACATTGAATTGTACACTTAACATGGGTGAATTTTATGGTATGTAAATGGTTTCTCAGTAAAGCTGTTTAAAAACAAACAGATATCCGCTCACTGTAAGATAAGCTACACAGACCAGCCCATTTATAACCCTGTAGATGCAGTCATAAAACACTGGACTGCTTTGTGTTGCCGATGCGGCGGGGAGGGAGAGTGAAGGCAACCATGGGGAAATCAGAATGGCCAGGGAAAAGAAATGTGCAGTGCATGGGTGGCTGAGCAACGGTGCTGGGCTTTATTTCCTGGACTCTCAGACCCTACTGAGGAGTTTCAGCAGCACAGACTCACGTCCAGGTTAGCGTGATGGAGTGCCAGCCAGGCTAAAGGGGACAGAGCGGAGGGAGTGGAGCTAGGGGCTCACCGGGCAGAAGTCATGGGAATCTCCTGCCTGGGAGAGAGATGAGGTTGGGATGAGAGTGGTGGTGCAGGTGGAGGGCATGGCTGGATCCAAGTGGCCTGCTAGGACACAGGGCTCACAGGGTGGAGCGAGGGAGCAGCCTGCCTAGGAGGAGCCATCGAGGAGGACACGGAGGTGAGAAGCCTGGACCACCGGCTCACGCCACCTGCTAAAGCAAGCATCTGCAGGGTCCTGTTTCCTGGGTTAGACCACTTGTGACTGTGAAGGTCATGCTTCTCCCACATGTCTAAGAAATGGAGGCTCAAAGTTCCTTGAGAAAGCAGTACTAGAAGCTAGCAGACAAGCCACGTCCTTCATTAAATGAAAGCTCTCCATCAACTTCTTTTAGAAATAAAACACTTTCTTGGGGCTGGCATTGTGGCACAGAGTGTTAAGTGGTTGCCTGCTATGCCAGTATCACACATGGGTACCAGTTCAAGCCTCGGCTGCTCCATTTCCAGTTCAACTCCCTGCTAATGGGCTTGGAAAAGCAATGGACAATGACTGAAGTACTTGGGCTGCTGCATCCTCTTGGGAGACCCGGATGGAGTTCCAGGCTCCTTGGTTGGCCTGGTCCAGCCCTGGCCATTGTGGCTGTTTTGGGAGTGAACAAGCAGATGGACGATATCTCTCTCCATATCCCTCTATCTCTCTCCATATCCCCCCCCTTTCCTCCCTCTCTTTCCCTCCTCTCTCTCTGTAACTCTGTCTTTCTACTAAACAAATAAATCTTAAAAACAGAAATATAATACTTTCTTATTTGAGCTAGATGATCAGGGACCAAGAAAATAGGATGATGGGAGAAAGAAACAAAAACCAAACTCATCCACAGGACGTTCAGAGGGGTTGGGCTCTAGGCAAGAGACCAATGTCAAATCCCTTCCCATGACTCCTGCAGGACAATGGGGGATCCATCCTGTGCTCTCTGTTGCAAACTTGGCATATCTTGCTTTCTTAACAATGCACCCCTTCAGTGTTCCAGCAGGCCCTGTGGCCCGCAAAGCCCTCCAGCTGTCTTTGAGTTCTTTTCCTTATTTCCGGTCAGGACTTTTCAAGCCCTCACCCATCAGGAAATCTATTAGGAAGAACTGGCTTTGGCACTAAATAGACTCGTGTTGGTTTATGGCTCCACCGTTTATTTGTGGTGGCATAGCAGGCATGTTTCCTGGCCCTCTGGAATCTCAGCTCCCTTGTGTACAAAATGAGACAAGAGCAGGGCTGTTAGGATGATTAAATGAGATAGCGGACCCCACAGGGCTGGCTTCAGGGCTCAGCACATGCTAGGCTGTCAGTTAAAGGTGGTGATGGTCATGTCCTCCAGGGCTGCGATCTGCCACCTGTTTTGGTTTGCAGGATGGCATTAGGGGATCCTCTTGAGAGCTAGGAAAAGCCAAGTCCCACATCATCAACAACCGTTCCTTGTGAGAATCCTGTGTCCCAGGCAGTGTCCTATACTCCGACTGCTCATTACCTGGAGAAGTAGATTAACAGTCAGGCCCCAGCTCCCTATTCTGAAGGCTCCCAGGAGATTCTGTCTGCAGCTAGAAGGGCAGCTATCGACAAAGAGGGGAATGTTGACAGCTTCTTTCCAATGCCCAAGCTGTAGCTCTGCATGCCTTGCCTTCTCCCAGATTCTGAGTGTTTTGTGGTGCTTAGGTGGCCAGACTCTGGAGTCTGGATGACTTACAACCATCCACTCTCAATCCCCATTAGCAGTAAAATCATATCAAGTTATTCAACTCCTGGGCCCATATTTATTTCTTCCCATCCATAAAGGCAGATGTAGGCACATTCCTACTTGTCTTATGGGATGATACAAAGATCAAGTGAAGGGTTCCATGTAATGGTTCCCTTAGAATGAGTGGCATAGCAATGGCTTGAGACTGGAACACATGTAGCCACTGTTGCCTTCATTATCATTAAAGCCAGCAACACCACCATCATCTTAGCACCGTATCTCCCTACCCCCAATTACTACTCTTCAAATATTGAGGTTGTTCTTGCTCTTTTTTTATGACAGGCAGAGTGGACAGTGAGAGAGAGACAGAGAGAAAGGTCTTCCTTTGCTGTCGGTTCACCCTCCAATGGCTGCCGCGGCCGGTGCGCTGCAGCCGGCGCACCACGCTGATCCGAAGCCAGGAGACAGGTGCCTCTCTCCTGGTCTCCCATGGGGTGCAGGGCCCAAGCACTTGGGCCATCCTCCACTGCACTCCTGGGCCACAGCAGAGAGCTGGCCTGGAAGAGGGGCAACCAGGACAGAATCCGGCGCCCTGACCGGGACTAGAACCTGGTGTGCTGGCGCCACTAGGTGGAGGATTAGCCTATTGAGCCATGGCGCCAGCCTGTTCTGTCTTCTTTTAAAGCCGACGGTGGGAATTCCCTTATGCAAGGTTCTCATTCTTCAAGGAGCATGAGAATACTCTGCTAGGAAAAACGTCAGTTCACAGACCTCAAGGCCATAACTCTGGTTCCCTGAGACTCTCCTATTTCCCCCATGCTTCTCCACACACTCCACCCCTCCACAGGACACATCTTAGGGACCCTGCTGTTTAGAAAGCCCACTTCAGGGTGTGCCAGACTGTGGCACTTCCTGCACACTCAAGTAGACATCACACAGGTACAGAACGCTCACACTTTTACAATAGTGGGGAAGGATACCTAGTAAAACAGGTGTTCCCTGGTCATCACACACTCAGGCTACAGATATTTTCCCCGAGGGTAGAAATCCATCCCAATGTTAGAGGAGCAGAAGCAGAGCGTGAGAACACACAAAGGCAGCCGCTGCGATGGCAAAATGCTTCAGCGTGTGCCTCTCACATTCCCTGGTGCCTCCCCCCTGACCCCGAGTGACACACGCCACTCAAACGCTTCGCCGCCAGCAGCCCTTCTGGACAAGTTAATCATAGCGTCTTCCTGGGCGCATCATTCTCTCTTGACTGCTAAACATCAGCTAATCGTCACTCCATTGACTTCTCTGGAACCTTCCGGGTCCTGTTTTTCCAGAAACGGTGACTCAGCCAGGCAAGGCAGGTTATTTGGGGTGGCTTGACGGGGGTGAGAGGGGGTGGGTAGGAGGGAGGAGGGGTGAGAGGGAAAGGCAATTTATGGCGTCTGTGGGTAGCTGGCTTCCCCCCATCAAGACATTTCTAATTTTATTTTGCTTGCATTTACATTAGGAAATGCTGCAGCTACCTCGTGCTAGGGATGGAGGATGAACTGGAGGAAGACGGGAAGGCTCCTGGTGGCCGAGGGACGAGGGGGCTGGCAGTGCCCTCGGAGGCTCCCTAGCCCAGGATGCCACCCCTGACCAGGGAGCTGAAGAGGAGATGCACCCTGGAGTCCCAGAGCCCCCAGAGCAGGAACTGAGGTGCCTTAGGCTCTTACCCCTGGACCCCTGGGAGGGGAAGGGGCTATTCTGGCCTCGCTTGGGCTGTAGATTCCAACAGCTCTCACTCTTCCTCTCAAGGGCTGCCTTTTGCCCGAAGATGCCCCTTGAGTTTTTAATATTTTCTGAGCTCTCGAGCACAGAATTTCTGCTTTTATGACAGCTCACAAGCCCTCTGGTTAAAAGCTTACGTTTGGAGATCAAATGGGCCCAACTTTTGAGAAGTTGCATACATTGCAGGCACACACCGTGTTTCTATCCCTACCTTGGTACACAGCACATGGAACTGATTACTGTGTTCAGGGAAATCAACACACCTGTCATCTCATATACTAACTTTTCTCTTGATTAGCCTTAGTTATTAATTACACTCATTTTTTGATATTTAACAATTTTTATCACCTTGCTATATTCATTTCATACGTAGATATGACAGAAATACACATAAACTTTTTTCCTGGAACATGGGGATATTAGTATCACATGATATGGGTGATAATAGTATAGTTATACTATAGATATATAGTACTGGGATTAATAATAATAATCAGGAAGGGAGGAAAGGAGGTTATATTATTACGGATATAACTTGGTGAAGACAACATTTAGAGTTAGCCTTCTTTCTTGTCTTTTCTTTTTGTAGTAAGAGGACCAAAAATCTACTCTCTTGAAAACTTACCAATATTCCACACAATATTATTAATTATACTCTCTGTGTGGCACGTTAGATGTCTACACTGAAACATACACAGACCTGCTTTTTAACCCCTGTGACCTGGGGTGTATCACCTGTCTGGAATGATATTTGGGCTGAAGTTGTTTGCAATCAAAAAAGACATGCAAGAATCTTAGCAGAGTGCCTGATCCCACACACAGCCAAATAACATGCCGACGTTGTCCATCATCCGTGTCGGGATCCTGACAATGGACATTTTTGTGTGTCAGCCTGGCTGGGCGACCGTGTCCAGTTATTCCATTGATAGCTAACACAGGTGCTGCAGTGAAGTTACTGTGTAGAGGCAATGAGCGTCTACAACCAGCTGTTTTTAAATACACGAGAGTGCCCCGTGAAATCATGACGGTCTGGGTCTGCACAGTGGAAGACCGAAGCAGAATGGAAGCTTCTCTGGTGAAGAAGACTGTGGTCCACAGTGTGAACTCTCACCACACTGTTGCCAGCCTGCTGCTCCCAATGACCTGGACCCAGGACTACGGAACTCAGCCCTGCTAAGTCAGCACCACCACCCACCCCCAACCTCAGTCATTCCAATACATCTCTTCATATACAAATATCCTAGGGGCTCTGTTTCTTGGGTGGAACCCAGAGTGTGGCATCATCATCCTCATCATCACTACTATGGGACAGGTACATTTTCACGGCCGCTATGCAAGCAATGACTACGTTGCACAGTCTCCCTCAACTGCACTGTCTTGTCTCAGGGCAGCTGTCCAGAAGTGTGCCACCCCTGTTTGGAACTACAGAAGGATACTTTTCAGAGGCAAAAGCTATCAGTAAGCAAGCTCTGGTCAGCAGGACTTAACATTTTCACCTTCCTTGTCTCCTGACAGCTCTGCAATGTATCATGCAGCCACATGACCTTCTGGACTGTAATGTTCTTGACCTTGAGACTGTGTCTGGCATCTCAGCTTCCCTGGGGAGCCTCTCATCTTGTTCGTCTGTTGATTTATTCATTCATCCAACGTTTGGCTGAATACCAACCCAATTTGAAATCTCTCAGGGGAACACAGAGACTTCCCAGGCAAGAACAGCGCAGACAAGGTTCCTGTCCTCATGGAGTATACTCTCAGTAAGGGGAGACAGCCAATGATCCAGAAAACCAAAGATGTATACGGGCATCTCAAATACTCTAGCAAGTACAAGGATGGAGTGACTCCAGGGGGTAGGGGCATCATTTTAGATAAAAGTTGGCTTGCTCTCCTGTCTGAGGAGGTAATGCTTGCACTGAGACCAGAGACAGGGAAAGAATAAACTGGGAACAAGCTTGGTGGAAGGCACGGCAGGTGCAAATGCCCTGGGGGCAGGAAAGGAGATTGGCATATTCTGGACATAGACCCAATGGGCAGGGCTATGCTGTGACTGGGACTCACGCAGTGATGGGAGCTAGAGATGGAGAGAGTTGCCGGGGTCTTGTCATGAGAGTTTCTTCTCGATGATCCAGTGTTTGGATTGAGGTCCATGAGAGACACAGGGTGAGAGATCCTCACCACGAAATGCCTCTGGCCTCCCTGTTCTGTGGATCGTCCATGGTCTGCCATCCCAGGCAGATCCGGGAGCACCTGCATTTCCTTTGGTGGGGAGAACTCTTGTGCATTTTCCATAGGCACACACCGTATTATCATAGCCTGGGCAGCCAAAACACAGGAAGGCCAAGACCATGGGGCGGCAGGGTTAGTTCCTTCTGAGACCTCTCGCACTGGCTTAAAAGTGGCGTTTTTCCTTGTGTCCTCACATGGTCGTCCGCTTGTGCTTGATAAGGACGCCAAACTGGTTGAGTGAGAGAGACTACCCCAATAATTCATTTTAACTTAATTATCTATTTATAAGTCCTGCCTCCAGAGACAGTGTCACTGTGAAGTTCTGGGGGTTAGGATTACAAAGAGTGAGTTTGGAGCAGGACACAATTCTGTTGATAAGACGGTGAGATGATTGGATACAGGTTTGCAATTCAGCTCCGTTAAGATCCCTGACCTCAGGAGCCACACCCCAGGGACAAAGAGACAGCAAAACCCAAGTTTGCCTGCTGCTACCTAAGTCTCTCTTGCTTGTTGCTAAACACTGGGGCCGGTCGGAGGGTGGGTTCTGAAGTTCCAACTGGCTAGAGAGGATGACAGGCACCAAGCTCAGCGGGTGACCAGAAGAATAAACGCCAGTTATAAGAGCCCCTGCTAAAGGCAACTGATGATCTTCCTTAAGATAAAAACTGGGGGTGGAGGTGGGGGACAAGCTCTATAGAGTTCTTGGAGTTCAGTTCTACTGTGACCGCTTGTCTTCTCTCTGGCCCCGTTCTGTGAGTAAAAGTAAGATATTCTCTGGTGACAGATAATGGCCAACTGCCCTCCCTCCATCAGTGCAGAGTCTATACCAAGCCACCTGCCCTGGGCCCAACAGGCCAACTGACCCTGCTGGGCTGGAAGCAACAACCATGCAGAGAACCCCAGGAAGATACTCAATGCACAGGGTTATATTTACAAAAAGATAAAACTGGTTTTTCCATCTCCATCCTGTAGGCTGTGGATACAATTCTTAATACTGAGCTCTGCTTTGCTGTAAGACCTTATAGCGAGGCTGGCACCGTGGCTCACTAGGCTAATCCTCTGCCTGCGGTGCCAGTACCCCGGGTTCTAGTCCTGGTTGGGGCGCCTGATTCTGTCCTGGTTGCTCCTCTTCCAGTCTAGCTCTCTGCTGTGGCCCAGGAGGGCAGTGGAGGATGGCCCAAGTGCTTGGGCCCTGCACCCGTGTGGGAGACCAGGAGAAGCACCTGGCTCCTAGCTTTGGATTGGTGCAGCATGCTGGCCATAGCGGCCATTTGGGGGGTGAACCAACGGAAGGAAGACCTTTCTCTCTGTCTCTCTCACTATCTAACTCTGCCTGTCAAAGGAAAAAAAACAAAACAAAACTTCATAGCGAGAGGGTTGCACATTCTCCTATTAGCACACTCATGGGGTCCCAAAATGGATTGGCTCCATTCCCATTCCATTACTGTCTACAGCATGACCAGCAATCAATTAAATCATTTCATCATCTGAGGAAGATTCACTGGATCATCGACTGTGTACTGTGTATGGGACTACTCTGGGGTATGTCTGACTTGGTTTTTAACAAAGTTTCTATTTTGACTGTTTTGTGTTGTGGAGTTCCTCACGATCATTCATGTGAACCTAACCGGCAGAGAAATAAAGATTCTTTGAAGGGACAGTGGAGAAATAAAGAGACCCGTGTTCCGTCTGGCCAGAAACATGCATGGCTGATCAACCCAAAGCTAGCAGAATAAAGGCCCCGCGTGTGACCACAGTAACCGCCATAAAACATGGTTGATGATGCAATATACATGGAAATGGGCAGCTATGTAAGAGTCCAAGGTAATGAAGATGCTATAAAAGAAAATACAATGTACATATCTTGCTGATCAGGTAAGAAATGCCATTGAGATGGATAGGGTTATTTGAAGACTCAGCTAGCGGCTCTACAAAAACACCTACACATCTGTGTGGTATTTCCATAAAGCCCTTGCAGTAGCCGGGATGAAGCGTGAGATTACAATGAGCTGCAAGGGCTACACAGACTGCTGCAGGCCGGGAGCCCTAAGCACTCTGCACAGGGCTCACACATTCACAGTACAGACCGGTCATGGCAGCAGGAACAAATAAACGTGCATCTCAAATGAGGATGATGGTTCCGGGTTCCCTCGAGTGTCCCGAGAAGAAAAGCACTGTGTGCTTGTTTACAAATCCCACCCTAGAAAGGAGAGGAACTGCCTGTGTTCCAAAATGTTTTTGCTCAGCCCACCCGCCACCCCCTTCAAAGGCTGGCACTGAATGCTTCTCCTGGGCCAGGCCCTGGGAATTCAGTTACGGGAAATCTCATCGTAAACGCTGTGCGCATGTGTTTGTCACTCCCTAAATCCTCACTCTGTGCTCGACAGGAATCCAAGACCACCTGTGAAAGCTAATCTTGCTGAGGCATAAGTCCGCATTCTTAGCACTTCAACCAGAGGACAGTGAGAGAGAAAAGATCAGCCCTCATCCCTATGATTGGCAGGGGGATATGGTATGGTTCGGCAACTCACCGACAGAGCTTGCAACTTCCCTCTTTCTTATAAAAAGTACCTGCAGTGAATATCCCGATTGCTGAAAATGCAGGCAGAAGACGTACACAGGGTCTGTGGGGCCTCTTAGGCGATGCAGAGTCACACAGCACAGAACCACAAAATCAAGAATCCTTTTCCTTACCGCAGCCAGATCTTCACCATGCAATCTCTAAGTCCCAAGGCATATCACTTTCTAGAAATCCATTTTACCTCCTAGGTCTCCTTTGCAAGGTAGCCAGCCTCTGGCCTACTGACTTATTATGACAATGAGCATTATTCTACATAGGGGGGCTATTTTTGTTTTTTCTTTTTCTTTTGACAGGCAGAATGGACAGTGAGAGAGAGAGAGAGAAAGGTCTTCCTTTTCCGTTGGTTCACCCCCCAAAATGGCCGTTGTGGCCAGCACACCATGCTGATCCAAAGGCAGGAGCCAGGTGCTTCTCCTGGTCTCCCATGGGGTGCAGGGCCCAAGCACTTGGGCCATCCTCCACTGCCTTCCCGGGCCACAGCAGAGAGCTGGACTGGAAGAGGAGCAACCGGGACAGAATCCAGCACCCCAACCGGGACTAGAACCCGGGGTGCCGGTGTCACAGGTGGAGGATTAGCCTAGTGAGCCGCGGCGCTGGCCAGGGGCTATTTTTCTAAATTAGTCTGCAAGGTAAGTTTAGTCTGCTAAACATTTTATGGAGTTGGTATAATGCTGATTTGACTAAGCATTCTACGCTCATCTCTGTAGCCGAGCCACACCTGTGTTCTCAAGCGTCCGGCAGGGATTCATCTGATTGTCTGTCAAACCACATGACAAGGCTGACAGTGCTGCACGATGCACCCCACATGTTGGCTGCACATTCTGATGTTGGCCCTGCTTTGGGTGTGTGAGCAGAACATGATCCCCTCCCCCGTTACTCACTAGGCAAGGTTCCCTCTGTGGGGAAGAGTCAATCACCTGTCAGAGACTGGCCTTTACCCTTAAAAAAAAAAAACTCGGGGGGGCTCCTTTCCTTCCTTTTGTTTGTTCCCATCACCCAAGCCTGCAGCTTGAATGACCAGGTATGTGCTAATGCTATCTAGCATCAGAAAGGCCTCAAAGTCCCGTTCTCGGAAACAAACCCTACCACAGATGGTAGAAACAGAAACACGGAAGGCAGAAGCACGCTCTTGAAATTTGCATCTTTTTCCATAAGTTCTCACTCAACTGGAGTTTTCAAAAACGTTCACCTAACCCCAACTCACCCCTTTTACTATTTTCTCAATTTCTCATCTTCCCTCTTCCTACCACTGATGGGGCTGGTATTTCCCATGCAGTTTCTACCTCTATTCCATACAGGAGTGACAGAATCCTCCTCCCTGCTGGGTCTCGTCTAAGTCTCCCACACACACTGGAGGGCAAGTGCAGGACAAAGAGAAATTCACATTATCCTTAAGAACAAGAAAAAAAAAGTTCTGAATTCTCACGTACAGCCCCAGAGGAGGCACTGGGTGCCCAGCACTGGAGGAATCTGTACTAGCCCCACTTGCAGAATCCAAGAGTTGAATATTGGTTGCCAGGGGTTGGTAGAAGAGGATAATGGAAGGGACTGACCAACACACAGGAAGCTTCAGACACATGAGTAATTTCTAGTAATTTCTAGCATTGTGCCTATGGTGAACAGTACTGTACTAGACACTTCAACGTTTGAGAGGAGAGAGAAAAAATTTCAACAAAATGAAGAGAAGTAGGGCAAATCAGGATAGGAAGGCAGCTGCCTACGGAGCTGGCAGAGTCCGTGATGGCCGTGAAACACACAGGATATGTGTCACTCCCCTAGTTGACTCAGGCCAATGGTGAAACCTACTCCAACAGGTGGCAGAAGCTCTGCAGACCCAGCCTGTGGCCCCCACCCCACGGCTTCTTCTGCCTTGCACATCGGCCTCCCAGGCCTGCTTCTGCAATCACCTTGAGCTTCGTGGGTTCCAGGGCTGCGTACAGAACTCCTGTAACCCTAACCCACACTGCGGGGATGTCTCTCCATTTCTCAACCTCCTGTAACCCTAACCCACACTGCGGGGATGTCTCTCCATTTCTCAACTTCAACTGACAGCACTCTGTAATTCCTGCAACACATTCCTTTCTCTCTCCTGGTATAGAAGAGGCTGGGTTTAACTGGTGCATTTGGAGGGTTGGGGGAACTACGTCTCTGCTAAGACAGTGCTGTAAACTCCAAGAGGGCAGGAATCTGCATTTATAGAATGCTAGCTTCTTAGTACCAAATGCAAGTTGTTGAATGATGTGAAGGACTCACAACACACTGGGACAGGGAAGGGAAGGGAACGGACAGAAGGGAAGGCAGGGGAGGGAAGGGGAGAGAAGGGGAGGGGAGGGGAGGGAAAAGAAGGGGAGGGAAGGAAAGGGAGGGGAGGGGAGGGGAGAGAAGGGGAGGGGAGGGAAAAGAAGGGGAGGTAAGGGAAGGAAAGGGAGGGGAGGGGAAGAGAGGAAGGGGGAGGGGCTGGGGAGAGGGGTGGGGAGGGGAGGGGAGGAAGGGGATGGAGGGGAGGAAGGGGAGAGGAGGGGAGGGGAGGAAGGGGATGGAAGGGGAGGTGAGGAGGAGAGCGGAGGGGAGCTAGGGGAGGGGAGAGGTGAGGAGGGGAGGGGAGGAAGAGGATGGGAGGGGAGGGAAGGGGAGGGGAAGGGAAAGAAGGGAAGGAAAAGTAGGGGAAGGGAGGGGAGGAGAGAAGGGAAGGGAAGGGGAGGGGAGGGGTGGGAGGGGGAGGGAAAGGGAGGAAGGGGAGGGGAGGGGTGGGATGGGGAGGGGAGGGGAAAGAAAGGGAGGGGAGGGGAGGGGAAAGAAAGGGAGGGGAGGGGAGGGGAAGGGAAAAGAAGGGGAGGGAAGGGAAGGAAAGGGAGGGGAGGAAGGGGTGGAAGCTTGGGGTGGGGACGGAAGCTGTGGGGAGGGGAGGGGAGAGGAGAGGAGGGGAAGGGGAGAAGTGGGGAGAGGGAGGGGAAGGATGAAGAAAGGATAGCAGCCAAAATTCAAAGTAAAATATTGCCAGTGAACCATTCCTAATACTTAGGAAACCTGAATAACTTTTAAATACAGGGATACGAATACTGAACTTTAAAGTGTTTGATGTACTGTGACCCTTTCATCAACTCTAACCTCATATTAAAATTTGCTACACACAAGGCCTTGGGTGAAGCTACCTGTCTGGGGTGATTCTGAGAAGGGAGCAAGAGATGTGAGGCAGGGGGAGATAATGCACAGAGCATGGGAGCGTGGAACGACTGGTAACTCTGGGAAGGTAAGTAATCACCCCAGGTGTAAGCAGGACCCCCGAAGGGGCACCCCACGTCCCAGGAGGTACGGATTAGGGCTGCAGCCAGACTAAATATAAAAGGTTGGAAGAGTTAGGGGCCCCAGGCTGCGGATCTAAATGTTAGTTAAAGATTGCGACAGTCTTAAAATACAACGTGAGTGACGTTTGAGAACACAGCACAGCTTGTGCAGCCCTATGTAAAGCAGATGCAAATCATATGTAAACGCTCATGTGTCCTCCTTGACTGCTTCTGAGTCATGGCCCCTGGTGAGCGCTTCTGTCTGGACGTACTTAAGCTCTGACTTAAATCAGTGGACGGTGGCCACTCACTGTGTAGGCAGCAGACAGCCTATGCTGGGTGTTGAAGACTTTTCAAGGAGTCACTCAGGTGCTATTTGTGAAGGGAAACAGAGACCAGGGAGTGGCCATTTATCAACACGACGGCGGATGGAGACAGACGGTGTGACCTGCTTCCGAGCTGTGAGAAGCACAGGTGGGGCTGTCAGCTGGGGACCCGTTACAATCCTGGGGATGAGGTGCATTGATTTTCTTACAGTTCTTTTACTGCGGTGAAATACACAAAACATAAAATGTATCAGCTTGCCCATTTTTAAGCATGCCAGGAGGTACGTTCATATCGTTGTGCAAACATCACTGTCACCCATCTCCAGAATTATCCTCATTTTGTAGAAGTGGAACTCCGAGCTCATCAAACATTAACTTCCCATTCCTCGCTCTCCCCAGCTCCAGGCAACCCCTGTTCTACCCTTGGTCTCCACGCGTTTGACCACCTTAGGAGTTTCAGCTAAGTGGGGTCACGCAGGAATGTTCTCAAGGTCCATCCGTGTGGTAACGTGCCAGAATCTCCTTCCTTTTTAAGACTGAATAATGGGATCGTATCCCATTGTATATATGCAGTGCCACATATATAGTTATATATCATGTTTTTGCTTATCCATTTATCACCAGTGGGCACTTGGGTTAGTTCCACGTTTTAGTTATTATGAATAATGATGCTAGGAACGCGAATGCACAAATATTTCCTTGAGGCTCTGCTTTCGATTCTTTTTAATATATACCCAGAATTGGAGTTGTTGGACCATATGGTAATTCTGTTTTTACTTATTTGAGGAATTCTCACACTGTTTTCCACAAGCAGCTGCACCATTTTGTATTCCTACCAACAGTGCCAAGGGCTCTGCTTCCTCCACATCCTCACTAGCACTTGTCACGTTTCAAAATCAGCACCATCCTCCTGGTGAGATACTGCACACTTGATCTGCACTTCCCTCATGATGAGTGCTACGGAGCATCTCTCCAGGTGCTTGCTGGCCGTCTGCTCATCTTCCTTGGAGAAATGTCTCTTCAAGTCCTTTAACAATTCTTGAGTCAGGTTATTTGATTTCTTTCGCTGTTGTTACTGGTAACCTACAGTGACTTGCACAGTCAAGTGGCTGTCATGGAGGGATTCTGCTAGAGGTTCTTCCACAGGCAATGTCGGTGCTACATGTACACTCATCCTCCAAACTCAGGCTGTTTTGGTTTCCTTTTGGTTTCTGGGACTACTGGTAGTTCTGTTAGTGTTACTCCCCAAGTCACTCCCATCTTACCTGTGCGCATGTCCACGACCACCTCAGTAAGCATCATAGTGGCTTGCACCTGGAAATCTCGAGTGATTATAGAAATGAGCTTCCTGACCCCAAACAAGCCACGCCCACTAGACCCTGCAGCTTTGCTGAGCTTCCTGCATAGAAGTGAGATCACGGCACTCCGTTGTCTACACCTAGTTAAAACCTCCTGACTCACTCAGAGTAGAATCCCCGAGGCTTACCATGGCCTGCATAAAACAGACTGGATCAGGTCTTCCCGACCTCACTGGGGGCATCTCTGTAACCTCTGCCTCCACCGGACCATTCCCAGCTTGGCATTGGTGGTCGTGTCAGTGCCTGGCATTGCTTTAGCTTGCAATACTGTCCCCAGAGGTGCACATGCTGACCCCACCTGGCACGCAGATCTCAGAGAAAAGACTTTCCTTCCCATCTCTCCTGCCAGTCCCTCCTTCTCATAGCTTCCTGTTGCACTGCCTGCAAAGCTGTTTCTGCTTTCTGAAACTATTTCATATCTGTGTTTACCTCCTGATTTCATAAAACTGGATCTGCTTGCTATTTAGAGAGTCTCTAAACAACCATGGCTTAAACAAAATACAGCTTCATTTTCCTCTCCCATAAAGGAAGTTCACGGCTAAGACCCTGTGGTACCTGTTACTTTCCTGTTCTACAGCTTTTAAGACAAAGGCTCTGGCTTTAAAGTCCCCTAATCCCATACGGCAGGAGAGAGAAAGGAAGAAAGGGTTTGTGGATATTTGCATGGTTGAGTTGGCCCCTGTTAAAGGATTTTTCCTGGAAAACACATCTAACAATTCTCCCTGCCTTCTTGTTCGTGACGCGTCCATGCCAGCAACCCTGGGAATGCAGTGTTGTGATGCCTGAATACAGGCACGCAGGCTATGATGAAGGGACCTATTCCCCAGGGTTCTAGCGTGAAGGAAGGAGGGATAAAGGGCTATTGGGTGGGCAGCTGGCAGTTCTGCCACAATTCTTTCTTGAATGCTTTACCTCGGCCAGAAAATATGAGCTCGATGCAAGCGACAATGCTGTCTGTGTGGTGAACTGCAACACCCTGCTGCGGACTGCAGTGTCTGACGGGCACACCATAGGTACAGGTGCAATGAACAACTGCTGAATGAGGACGAAGCACAGTGTGGCTCTGGTTTTTCAAGATGGTATCTAACGATGTGCAAGGATTCTTCCTGCTGCATTCGGGTTCTTCCATAACACAGGCTGAGTGAGTGTCACCACAGCCCATTGCCTTCTCCACGCCACTCCTGAGAAAGGCCATCTGCCTGAATCTGAGAATCACAGTATTGCTCTTAGCACCTGCAGGGAGAATCCAGCTTCCTTCCCAAAAACCACCGCTGCCTGGTGTTTTGTGCTGTGTTCCAGATGAAGACCTGATTTGCAGGCTGCAACAATTAAAACACTTTGCAGGGGCTGGCACTGTGGCGCAGTGGGTTAACGCTCTGGCATGAAGCGCCGGCATCCCATATGGGCACCTGTTTGAGACCCGGCTGCTGCATTTCTTGTCCAGCTCTCTGATATGGCCCAAGATAGCAGTAGAAGACGACCCAAGTCCTTGGACCCCTGCACCCACGTGGGAGACCGGGAAGAAGCTCCTGGCTCCTGGCTTCGGATCGGCACAGCTCCCACCGTTGCGGCCATCTGGGGAGTGAACCATCAGATGGAAGACCTCCCCCCCACTCTCTGCCTCTCCTCTCTGCGAAACTCTGACTTTCAAATAAATAAATAAATCTTTAAAATAAAAACCCTTTGCAGTGATGCTAAGTGTCATGCCCCCAACAATAAAAAGTAGCTACTGTCTTTTATATTCCCAGAAACCTGGCTTTCTGATTGGGGCTGTCCATACTCTGGGAACATTTAAGAATGTGAAATTGCAAAAGTGGTTCCCCCCACGTTTTTTTTTTTTCTCCTTTTGGTCTCATTCCATTCAAGTTACCAACCGTTGCTACGGGCAGAGCAGTGAATGCCATCTCCCCAGACTTGAGTGTGCAATGGCATGGCAGGTGTTTGGCTGCATTCAAACTTTCAAATCTTTGGGTGTCTACTGCCTGGAACATTCCAACATCCATTTCCAAGGATGCTTTAAAGTGCACGATTCAGGGCCATCTCAAAAACATTTCTCATCTATTACTTTTTAACCGATTACCATTCGATTTTTCAAATGATAAAACAGAAAAACCTTTAAACACTCGGTGGATCCTGAATTATTAAACATAAAAGGGCACTTTGGTGTATTTATTATCACACTGAAGGAAGTCTTGTCTGGCTTCAGCTCTTAGCTCCTTAAAAACGTCCCCCTCTTAGCTGAAGTGGAGTTAAAAATGCATTGCCATAAAACGCCATCCATTTCCAATTTTCTCATCATCAGTTTCTGACATTACGAGCTGTCACCTTCCCCAGCTGCACACTTCCTCTGGGAGGAGATGGTCACGTGGTGTTGACAGTCCAACTCCACCGGCCCCTCCTTCTGCACGGGGCTGCTGCCCTGTGCCCCTCCAGCTGGTTCTTCCTTCTCTGAGGATCCAGTTTTGGGGCCTCCTCACAAGCGCGGTTCATTCTGAACGCACAGTAGACGATGCAGCCATCAGTTCCCAGCACAGTGCTGTTGGGATTGTGTTTATTTTTTTTAACGGACACACAGAAATTGTACATAGTTATGGGGCATCGTGATGTGTTGCACACATACATTGTACACACTTATCAGGAAAACACATCTATCCCCTAAAATATTCCTCGAGTCTTCATAGTGAAAACATTGACCATTCTTTCATCCTTTCTGTACAGAAAACTCTACAGTGCATTATTGTTATCGACCGTCACCCTCCTGTGCAACGTAACACTGGGAGTTCCGACTCTGATCTGACTGTAACTTAGCACCCACTAACTTCCCTCCACGTTCTCTCCTCACACCCTGGTAACCACCATGCTACTCTCCACGACTGTGAGATCCACATTCTAGAGCCCACGTAGGAGTGAGATTGTGTAGTACTTGTCTTTGTGTGTCTGCTTATTTCTTGAACATAATGACCTCTAGTTCCATCCAAGTTGTCGCAGTGACAAGGCTTCCTCTGCTTTGTGGCTTCATAGGACTCCAGTGCATACATGAACCACACTTTCTTGTCTTTAGAAGTGAAATTTGAATGGCATAAAGTTAGCCATTCTGAAGCACACAACTGAGGAGCAATGACCAAAAGAGGTCTTCAGAGAGATGTTGGAACACATGTTTAATGTTTAACATTGTAAAGAGCTGCCAACTAATAGCACTTTTCACTCCCATGTTCTTAGACTCTCTCCCTGTGACTCCTTTTAAACTTGGCATCAAGAAAACAACACTCCAGAAATGGAACAAACCTCTGGGGTTCCCAAGAGCAGGAGTTAAAATCCACAGCAACCTCTCCCTGACTTGTCCCCAAGAACATGGAGTGTGAGGTGCTTCCCGCTCCTTTGTTCCCCAAAGAGAGCAGCTGGGCAGGTGGCATAGAGGAGCCACATCTGTTCTCAGCTCCAAGAGCCTGGAGAAACTAGAGGATACTTGTCAGAAGACGAACTGGAGACAAAGTGGAGAAGAAGGAACATAGCATGGACGAAGAGCAGCACCTGTGTTCAGGTACCAAACAGGGAGAAACAGCCTGACACTCAGGATGGCTGTGAGGTGCATCTGCGGAGTGGAATCTCTCAGAGCCACCGTGGCGTTACCCTGATTCACACACAAAGATGAGACGCTGCCTTTGCCATTTCAGAAAACCAAACTCCCCCTCTGCATACCTCTATATTTATCACTCTATTTACCAATGGCTCAGAATTCCCATCCCTTTCTCTTTGCAAAAGCTGGTCTACTTGCCTGAAAACTTTTCCATAAATAATTGATCTGAGAAATGCCCACCAGTCCTTAAAACCCAATCCAGGCCGGCGCCGCGGCTCACTAGGCTAATCCTCCACCTAGCGGCGCCGGCACACCGGGTTCTAGTCCCGGTTGGGGCGCCGGATTCTGTCCCGGTTGCCCCTCTTCCAGTCCAGCTCTCTGCTGTGGCCAGGGAGTGCAGTGGAGGATGGCCCAGGTGCTTGGGCCCTGCACCCCATGGGAGACCAGGAAAAGCACCTGGTTCCTGGCTTCGGATCAGCGCGGTGCACTGGCCGCAGCGGCCATTGGAGGGTGAACCAACGGCAAAAGGAAGACCTTTCTCTCTCTCTCTCTCACTGTCCACTCTGCCTGTCAAAAAAAAAAAAAAAAAAAAAACAATCCAAGGATCTCCTCCTGCGTCAGATCTTCCAAGAGTCTCTTCTCAGTGTGATTCAGTCCTGTGCACGGGCCTTCAATTTCATTGACAGGGTCTTCCCCTCCCCTAATCACTGCTGTTTCAAACTCTGGTTTCCCCTTTCATTGTCCACCCAGAGTTGTCAGGATGGAGTGAGTCCTCACATTTCAAGAGCCTACCGCATGACCTTAGACACTGTAGATAGTCAACAGACGCTTGCAAGGCCACCAGGCCACTGGATACCTGCATTATCACATAGGCCATAGATTTAAAAAAAAAAAAGGTTCTTCTAGATTTTGCACTGCTAAGAACATTTTTGGTAAATGGGGCTGGGGGAAGGGAAGAAAGGGTACAAGAAAAGTTGGAGGAAGACTCCCTGAGAAACCTTCAGAATAAAAGAGCAGCGTGATTACAACACCGGCAGAACCTCGAGCTGAATACAACTCACGCAAGCACTAAACAAAGAGCGCTACCCTAATTGTTATTACCATTCTGCTTCGGGACATGATTCAGACTTCAACATTGTTAGACCAAGCCTGTGCCTTTCCTTTGTTAGATTAGTAAAACGAGAAGGAGGAGGAGGAAGAGGAGAAAGAAAAGAAGGTAGGAGTCTAAAAAAATAAAATAACAAATAACCAATGAAGCTTTAACATTCTGATAGTCTGGGTAAAATGATACTTTTTTAGACACTGAGAGCCTAGAAGGACATCCTTAGACCCTGAAAGGATCTTAGATTGCCGCAGCGAATGTGGCAGAGAGTGAAGGGAAAGTCACATGGCATGGGCTAAGAACTCAGGAATCCATTTACACGACAGAGATCAGACCCCTTTCATTAAATCCTGAGCACCTGAGGTAGCCATCAGATCTTCACCTCCATGCCACTCAGTCAGCGGCCCTGTTCTGCCAGAAGACCACCTGTCGCAGTCCACGTAAAATCAAAGTTCACATCCTCCCAGTCTGTGCCCTTGCAATGGACACGTGCTGGCTCCTCCGTGCTGTGGTGAGACTGGTGGATTGACACCGTAACTGACGCTTACATGAGAAGAGGCAACCTGAAAGCCTAGCACTGACATGCAGTTGAAGAGGGTGAGGCTCGGAGGAGACATTGCGTCCTATCACTAAACACCAAGCACCAGGCTGTCCAGGGACAGCCAGGCCACGAGAAGAGCATGCACTCACGTCCTGGCATGGTTCAATGAGAGACTCCACCGAGCACACAGATACACAGTGAGGCTAACAGAGGGCTAAGGTTTTTTTCAATAAAGCTTAGAAAACAGGAACTTAAAAAAATTGAGTTGCTAGAATTAGCAGAACAATAAACAGCAAATTAGGGACAAATGGACTTCCTTAAACCCAACAAGATTTTAGCATTGGAAAGATGGTATTCAGTTGTTTCTGAATTCTCCATTTACTAATTGTAATAAAACGACTTATATCTGGTGAAAAGTAGAATGAGGGGCTTGCAGATAGTGATGTAGCAGGTCAGGCCTCTGTCTGTGGCACAAGCATCCCATGTAGGTGATGGTTCGAGTCCCGGCTGTTCCACTTCCTATCCAGCTCCCTGCTGATGGCCTGGGAAAGCAGCGGAAGATGGCCCAAGTGCTTGGGCCCCTGCACCTACATGGGGAACCCCCGAGGGAGATGTTGGCTCCTGGTTGCAGCCCGGCCCAGCCTGGGCTGTGGCAGCTGTTTGGGGAGTGAATCAGAGGATGGAGGAACTCTCTATCTCTGTCTTTCCCTCCTTATCTATCACTCTGCCTTTCACATAAATACATTAATTTTTTAAAAAAGAGAGTAGCAAAGAAGATGGATTCAAAGATAGTTGCAAGTTTCATAGTTCATCAATGAATGTCTGTTTAGGAAACAGAACCCAATAACTGAGATCTTTAGACTCCCAAGAGGGAGATTTTCCCAGCCATCAACCTTCCATTGCATAGCTGCTAACCACTGGCCAGGTGCAACGGGCGAGCATCGGCTGCCCATTATCCTTTCACACAGACGCGCCTTGCTTAAACCAAACTATTTTATTTTTATAGGGTAACTGGAGCTTAGTATTGTAAATGAAAAAAAATTCACTTATTCCAAACAGAAGATGCACATAAAATAAATACAATGAAATCACAAGTTATATTAAATCTGGCTATCTCAGACACTGAGCCCAAGGCCCCCATGTTATTATTAAAAATGGAGATCATCAGGAATTAGGGAGACAGTTAAGACACTCTGGCACTAAACACAAACTTGCTCATTCACATAATCTGGAGAACAGAAAGAGAATTGAAAGGAGAATAATTCTCTTCCCCAACAGATTTATTTAATATTATTTTATAGCATCTTTGTGTGCCTTCTATATCTATAATAACAGGATGCAGTCAATAGTTGGTGAAAGGCATATTTAGTCAAAGCTTAAAAAAATAAAGACACTGCAACTTTTACGATTATTATTAGCATGCTTATATTTCCAGTTATCTCTCCAAGAAAAGTTCACCCTAGGATTTTCTCTTTCTTGTGGCAACTCTAAGTTTCCTAAACTTGTGACTATAACTTGCTAAGAGTGGATACTCCAGCAGGGGTGGGGGATTTTTTTTTCTGCCAAGGGTCACTTGGATATTTATAATATCATTTGTAGGCCATACAAAATCATCCACTTAAAAATCAGCCTGCTACAGATTTATGAAATTCTGAGTTCCACCTGCCATTGCCTTGGCAGCCAGAACAACAGGCGTATAAAGCCTGCGGGCCAGATGCTATCCAGCCGGGATACAGTGTCATTTTCAGCTGTGGAGTGATGCCCCTGGGTTGCTGGCTCAAGGCATGGACCCTGTATATCTGAACCAATTCTCTGCTCTGGGACACTGGGCAAGCTATCCTCTAAGTCAGGTCCCCCGTGACAATACCAGCCTCGATGGGTGAAGGGTGGAACCACATGTATACGCCTCTAGGAACCTGTGGGACACACAAGCAACACATCAACATCTCCTGTTAAACTGACTACCTCCCTGTATCAGTGCAAATACCACAAATTGCTTATCTTAATAAATTTAATTATTTATTATCCTACAGTTCAGAACTCTGATGCAGGTCTCACTGAGCTAAAACTAAGGAGTGAGTGAAGCTTGTTCCTTTCTGGAAGCTATAGGGCAGAATTCATGTTTTTGCCTTTTGCAGATTTCAGAGGTTACCTGAGTATCTTGTCTCGTGGTTCCTTCCCATTTTATTTATTTATTGACTGTCCATTTTTTTAAAAAAATACTTGAAAGAGAGAAAATATCTTCCATCCATTGGATCACTCTCCAAGTGCCCATAGTGGCTGAGGCAAGATCAGGCTGAAGCCGAGAGAGTTGGAAATTTCACCTGGGTCTCCCAGTGCATGGCAAGGACCAAGTTCTTGAGTTATCACCTGCCATCACCTGGAAGCTGGAATAGGGCCTGGGGCCTGGATACAGGCACTCTGACAGGGGACGTGGTGTTCTGAGTGGAGTCTTAACCACTGTGCTAAACATCACCCCTCCCTTCCATTTCAAGGATAGCAATGGATGTTCGCACTTTCTCTGGAAGCATCTCTCTCTCTGCCGTAACTTCTCTGTCTCCTGCCTTTCACAGATACCTAAGTAATCACACAGGACCCGTGCACATGGCCCAAGATACTCTCCCCCGCTGAAGACCCACTGGTTGGGAAACTGGGTTCCGTGAGCATCCGTCATCCTCCTTTGCCATGGAACCTAACATGCCCACAGGTCCCAGGAATTAGGACAGGGATCTCTTTGACAGAAATTCAGTCACTATTTTGATCCCCTCCCCGCCAATTTGGTCAAGCTGAGCTGTTTACATAAAGCAGGGCTAAAATGAGGCCCTTTGTTCCTGCTTTCTGTCCCGAGGGGATGCCTTGAGCAGCTGATCCTGGGACAATTTTTCCCTTTTGCCTGTTTTGTGCATTCAACACTTTGCTCTCACTGCTTTGATTTTAGAATAACCCTGAGTAATCCAGAAAGAAAACACAAAACTCCTAGGCCTCCCACCCAGCTTGTCCTGATGCTAACGTCTCAATCATGCTACAGAGATCGGAACTAGGCAATTATCCCGGGCACAGTGCTGTCCACGAAACTGCACGTCCCATGCGGACTGCACTCACGTTCTCCTTCTCACTTGTTTTCGTCTGCCCTTCTGGCTGAGCATCCTGTCCAAGATTGCACCTTGCACTGTGGTTTCCTCCCTGCCAACGTTCCAGCTCCCTCAACATTCACGTGAGCTGAATATGCTAGGCCTCCTCATCTCCCATGCAGTGTAATTCCCATTCAGAGGCTGCTTCTGGTCTCTAAAGCCAGCGCGTCTGCAGCCCCGGTCCTAGCACTGCTGGGATCCAGAAAAGCCCTCAGTGCAGCAACTTCCTCATTCCAACCTTGGGTTTCACTTTCCCCAGGAGCGCTCTGCTTGCCTACACTGCACATGCATGAGCAAGTTCTCATCTTGCACAGGACGCCAAGGCCCGCCATTCGGCTACTGCACGAGTACAGGGCATTCTGAGACACGCGGCACCGGAACCAGAACTGCTGGTCAGCATCCCTTTATCTCAGCCTCTCCCCGCCCCCATTTTCCTTTCACTGGTTGTGAAAATAGCTCGCGAAATTGTACGGAACAAGTATCAATAGATTAAAAACTGTTTCCCTCTAATAAAATGTTAAACGATGTTGAAAATTAATCACCAGGGCCGTTTGTGCTGCCCTCCTCAGAGGGAGACGGCTCGGGAAATTTAATAAATTATTATCACAATGATGTTCCTATTACAGAATTTGCATTTCATTCCCAAGGATCGCACTCAGCCTCAAAGTTGTCGGATGATGGGTAATAAAACCAAACGGACGCTTTTGCCACCATGGTTAGAGGGCTATGCTTAGTGTTATCTGCCAAAGAACGTTCTTTGGGCTTCATACTTAATTATTTCAGCTTTGGCTCTAACTCCTTCTTTATCATTTTTGCTTCTTTAAGACAACTAAAGACAGTATTTAATGGTGAGCATGCCCTCCTGATGGACGCATGCACTATAATGATATGCCTCGCTTAAAAGCAAATCTAATCTACTTGCTTATTAAATTTAAATGTGTTTAAGGCTGATATAGCTTGAAGATGATATGTAAAATAACAGCTTCCATGGTTATAAATGTCAACTCTAAAAATTATATGCAATAGAACATACAAAATAAAGGCCGCTTCATCTCTACATTTCACCGTGATCAATTCACTAAACGACATATTACAAGCCATGAGGACAACCGTGCAACATAAGACTCCATTTGTCACAGCATATTCTAAACCACTTGGGAGATTGTTTTTTTTTTTTTTTTTTTCTGGGGAGATTTTGGTTTTTGGTCAGCAGTGGGTTATAGTTCTTATTAGAAAGAGGCATGATATACCATGACCAGAACTATTTCCCCAACCAACTATTGAAGACTGGGGAAATCCATTCTTATGACAAAATTCCATATTAAAAAATGTAGGAGGTGACGGGGCTTTCTTGGAGAGAGAACACAGAGTATAAACATGAGCTTGGTGGTAAGGAGTTAAGATGGAGGACTTGTTTCACAAGGTCCCCAAACAGGAATGTTTGAGATGACGCAGGGTTGGATAGAGGGATGCAGTGTGTGTGTATTCCTGGGCCCAGTGAGAAAGTTCTCATCGACAAAATTAGGGGAAAAATCCAGATGTTCATATTTCAAAAATATAGAAGCCCCTTTCATGATTCTCTCAACTCTGAAGTATAGTTTAGCCTTGTTTGGCACAAATGCGGGCCTAGTTTAATCATGGAAAGCAATGAGCCCTGCCTCAGATGTGAGGATCTCTGCACAGCCCAATGAACACTTTGCCCTACCACGTGAGAACCGCTGGTGGGGAGGGCATTCCCACACTCACTGGTGGAGTGGTGCTGATTTCTGGGGACCTGAATTTCTTTTGTTTGAATGCCTGCAAGGGCTGGGGCCAAAGCTGGAAACTAGGAACTCAATCTAGGTCTCCCGCCTTGGGCAGCGGGAACCCAAGTACTTGAGCTACCAGCTCTTACTCCGGAAGTCTGTGTTAGCAGGAAGTGGCATTCAGGATCCGGAGCTGGGAAGATAATCCAGGGACTGAACTGTGTGATGCTGGCATCTCAGCCACTGGGCAAAGCACCCACTTCTGACTGCCTGTGGTGCTGGCTTCTGGAAGCTGTCCTACTCTGTCCTCCTCCTCCCCTGTCAACCTCACCAATGTCTCCTTCTCATTATACCGCTCAACATGTTCTCCAGATAATCATAAAGATTTCAGGGTTTCATTCAGACAAAGAAGTGCCTGACTGAAAAGTAAAAATATCTGTTGGGCATTTATTGGGGAGTTACAGCATCAATGCTTATGAAGGCATCATTGCTTATAAATGCCAATAAATAATAATAATAATAAAAGCTTCTTCATGGAAAGATTTTTATTTTAAATTCAACTGTGCTAGGCTTGCCAGCTGATCAATGATTTTCAGTTTCCAAGTGCCCTTCAAAGAAGTTTTGAGATTCTGTCATAACTCAATAGAGAACTCTATATTTGGATCACTAATTGCTGTCCTGACCAGCAGCCTTCTATTTCAATTAGGATAATGATCCACTTTTCTTATATATTTGAGTCAGGACTATTCCAGACACACAGGAGATCAAGATATAGATGGATTAGACCACACATTTTTATCAGAAAGCTGGAGGAAAGAAACAAAACTGTAGCCACCATATGTACTAGGGAAAGCCATAGAGCCAGGAGAACTGCTGACCTAGATCTCACCAGTACTTTAGGGCTTCTTCCCAGTGTCAGGCCAGTTTATAATTTAACAGACACATCCAAGAGTGGCTTTTGTCCCCTTTAATATGAGGGAGCTATGGGGTGTTTCGGAGTGGGGGCAATGCATTCCTGGAAGTGGGGAATCAGTGTGGATATGGGGTCCCCATGATGATTCTACCCTTCAAGGCTTTCTTAGGTGGAAATCACAGAATACCCCCTTCAAAAACCATGAAATCGACCCATCAAGGGCCTGAGGTTCCTGTGTCAACACCTCACTGGATGGCTTATCACACTTCCCAGGAGTCCTCCAGGTCTCCACAGTGTCCACGATTCCTGCAACCCTGCCTCCTTGTTTCTATTTCCTTGAACATTTTCTCCAGCTCTGAAATGTGCATTTTTAACAGCCAACTCAAAGTCATTCCTTAGTTCCTTTGTAGAACGTCCTGCACCCTCTCTTCATACCTTGTGCACTCATCGGGGAATTTGCAAGAGAATCCCTAAGGAAATGAGGACTGCAGCAGAATAAACAAAATTGGCCATGGAACACACCCAACTTACAACAGTGATACAGAAATTGGGATGAACCAATGCTCACTGGAGATGTCTATAGCATGATCTGCTGTTATTTGCTTAAAGTATAAAAAGAACATTCAAGGAATGGGGTGGGAGAAAAGCAAGTGCACACACACACACACACACACAGAGAGAGAGAATAAAATATTTCCTTCCTGCATAACTTCTTTAGGGTCCATATTAGACCTCTGTAACATGCAGTTAAAAGCTTCCTCCAAATGGCATTTTGAAACAGATTACAATGCAAATTTTAACTCTAGGGTTTTAAGTAAAACCCTACTCAGACAACATCAGGGTACTCTAGTGCAAGACATAGAAAACCAAAGGAAATAAGAAAAGATGCATTTATGATTTCCTCATTTTAGCCAAATGCACTTAGGGTAACTCTGACAGCTGTGCAGGCCCGGTCATGTCAAGAAGTGTGCAGAGTCTATGGACTTGAGAGTTTGGTGTATTTGATTACATCGCGACCAGACCTCTAAGGATCCTTCTAGTGAGAAACACCTTACTGAGTCCTATATTGCTTTAAAATTCTTTAACATAACTACCAAAAAATTTCCACATTTAATGCAGAGTATGTGAGAAACAGAGAAAACTGAAATGCAATTGAAATGGTCTATAATCCTCCTGGTGAAAGACAACTATGATGAGCACACAGACTCTCAGGATTCTGTTCTCTGGGTAGGCTAATTCTTAAGTGCTGTGATTCTGCCCACATAGGTTTTGAATCCATTCACTTGGAAGCACGTTGTGAGCATTTTCCAAGATGACCACCATGAATTAGCCAATTCTCCATGACAGGAACTTAAATCGTCTCTAATTTTTCACCATTAGGAAAAATGCTGATAAATGTTATTTTACAGAGTCATATTTGTTTCTACAACTTTAAAATGGTTTTCTCCTAGCGCCAAATGATGTGTGCACTCTTTAAGACTTCACACAATTTTCAAGTGATTGATAATCTCTCAGAAGAATTAAGATAGTACAGATGCACTTTAAAGAAAAAAATGCTTAATTATTTATATCCTATCTTATGCCACCTGTCCCTTTTCCTCCTATATAAAATTTCAGTAGTGCAGACTGACTAGACAGCAATATTTTAAAAGTTAAAAAGGATTTTTGGGCCATTGAGTAAATTTTAATGTACACTGCGTATTTGATACCAGGATGGGTTTCAGTTAATGCTGTTAGTTATAATGTGATGGCATGGTTTTATTTAGGATAATATTTCTTCTTTTAGACACATCTGTATGTATTTAGTGACGAAGTTCAGCATAGCTTAGAATTTCCTCTAAAATGGTTGTGCAAATATGTGCACCTACAAGGGCAAGGATATGGTGTACCTTGTATTCTCATTTTCTACATCTGTGACATTTTCACAAGAAAAAAAAACCACATTTTTTTTTGTAAGGGAATCAACATACTCATCTCAGAACATGAGAGGACCAAAGTGGTTCAAACATGAGAGACTATATATAGATTCACATAAAGCTACTTGCCCCCAAACAACAAAGTCTCTATTTTTTTTTGATACTTTTTATGATGCTAAATAAGGTCATGACATGAAGGATATTCTGTAAACTAGTATTTGTGTTTCCCAAAGGGTACAAAGATCCCTGAACATCTGAGTCCTCCGGGTCTCCAGTGGGCACCAAGAGACCATGAGGCTAAAGGCTGAGACACCCTTGGGAGGAGGGAGAGAAGGTGCCAGGAAGCGACAACCATGGGCCATCGATGTCTCTGCTCAGGATGACTGGGTTTGCTGTGACCTGGGGATGCTAGGCAACCCTAATGGCTCTTGTCCTCCAAGTACCTGAGAATCTGACTGATGCTTAACTCTTTGTATGACAGTGGAAAGACTTTAAAAGAAATTCAACATCTCGACATTTGTGCACATCATTTAAGGCCTTCAGTGGTAGCAGGAAAAACATACATTTGAAGATAAACTGCATAAATAGGCCTATCTCTCAGGATTAAATTGATTTATGCTCTGACACACAACTATCAGCACAGATGTTTCTCAAGGTGTAATAGAAGTGACATGGTTTCCTGCACACTGGGGTATCCCATCTGGCTGAGAATGTGTGTGTCCACAAAAATGATCCTTATTACCACGGGAATTATTAGGATGCAGTGTCAGTGGAGGCTCCAGAGCCAGAGAGCTCTAATCTGGGCTTATCAATTGCAGAGAAAAGCATGGAATCCACTGGCCCTCCATGTAATCCATCTCTGTCAACTGCATTAAGGAAATTACCTGTCAGAAACATCATGGCCAAGATTCTGTGATTAAACACAAACGTGGAAACGCTGAAGGGCAAAGTGGAATCGTTAAGGAAAAAAAAATTACACTCAAACACCTCCTTCAATTCACTTTCCTTAGAATTAATTTTGTGGCCATAAAAATTTGAAATCTGCAGAGAGTGACAGAACCTGAAACTTACCAAACATCTACTCTGTGGTTCGTGCCATGTCGAGTACTTCCATAATATCCCATTAGTAGGTGGACTGAAGGAGATAAATTGTGTGGATGCTCCCACTTAATGTGACTTCAAATGAACTATGTAATATAAAGATCAATTTCCTCATCTGAAAAATATGTATTTCACATGTCCACTGTAATTCTTCAAAGAGATAACATGTATTAAGTATTAAACATAGCTGTGGCACAAAGTAAGCATTATTATACCTATTAATAGGTAATAATTATGAGTAAGCATTATTCCAGCTGTGAATTATTATCACTTAAGCACACATACTTATGGGGGTTAAGAATCTTCTCTATGGTTCTAAGCTGCTAAGGAGAGGCATAGAAATTTAGAAGCAAGGTTGCTATGACTCTAAATCTCTAGTTTTATCTAGAACTCCACAGTACCCACACTCTTAAAAGTTTCACTGAGAGCTCACAGTCAGGTTTGGTGGCTCCTATCTCTTCAGGCACACTCTTCTGATCAAAATCTATACAGTTTGATGCCTTCAGTTTCTACATTCCCATACTGCTTGCTAAATGCCACATGACTTTGGAGACTGTCACAAAGCCCTGCTGGAGATGCCATGCTTAAATCACTTGGTTGATTTTCAACTGTAAGACTGTGGCTGCAGGTAAAACCCACACACAATGCAGATGAACAGATGCCAGAGTCGTCCGGCGAGCTTGTCACCTCTCCTCTGGAACTTCTGCTAAAACCTCTTAGCTTCCGCTCTTCAGTGCACACTCGGCAAAATTCCTGTGGATCGTGACTTGGGAGCTATCCTCCTCTCTTTTATGACTCGAGTGGCTTCCCGATGCTCAAGGCTCCCCATCAGCAAAGATGTGCTCCTCGATCTAACGCCTCCTTTCCCTGGCTCCCTGGGACTCAATCCAGCCCCATGCTGCTCCCTTGCTCCCGTTCCATCACCTCCTTCCATGCCAGGGTCTGTCTACAGGCCTCCAGGAAGGCAGGCTCCTCTCATCCATCCTGCCCCAGGCTCCATGCCACACCCAGTCTCCTACACCACCCCTAGCCATTCGCTTTCTCATAATTAACAAACATCATTATCTTCGGAAACCCTATTCTCTCTTTATTGAGGATATTGAGGATGTATCTCTTTTAAATTATTCCTCTCATGAGAATGTGAGCAGAAACTATCCATTACACTTAAAACTATGTCCAACAGACGGTACCAAATGCTTCTTGTTGAATCAAACTGAAAGGAGATGAAAAGTTCTCCATAAGCTCTCTCAGCTGTACTCTGCCAGGAAGCCAATGTCCTAGCTGGCATTCTGTGTGAGTCAGCTACTCCTTGAGCCCTGCCTGGAGATTATTACTTGGCCTCCTAACCTAAGAACTACACAGTTCTGCTCAGGACCTATGGGATCAATAACACAGGTTTCTGGTTATCTAGAAATGTAATAGAAATTTCTCTCTGTCTCTCTCTCTCTCTCCACAATTAAGGATGAGGTTAAGGGACAAAAGGACAAAGACAGTTTATAGCCAAAGTTTGCAATACCTCTATGAAAGTTTCAATGTCTATACTCCAAAATAAACAAGTTTTTAATTCAGGAAGCTTCTGTGATGCCCAGAAGTCAAAAGAACTAATGGAAATGTGAGGTCTAAAAATTATCAATTTCTTCTGCCAAATTGGAGATCAGCTCCTGCTGTCACTGTCCTCTGTGAACTCTTACGCATGGCACTCCAGTAGATGTTGCCCTACTACATAGTGGCTCCTTGTCTCCAGAGCTCAAGTCTGTCTTCCCTCAAATACCAGCACCCTGAAGAGGGGACCGTACTGTGTGACTCAATCCCTTGTGTCTCCACCTTTGAGGCAAAGGGTGAACGTCAACTACAGCCAGACCATTCCAATTCTCTGTCCGAGGTAATTAAGAATTAGGAACAGCATCCTCTTATTTATACTTTCATTCACTCAAAAACATTGCTGTGGAATAGCAAGTAAAGTCAATGCTGGCATCCTATATAGTCACTGCTTGGTTTTTTGGCTACTCCACTTAAAATCCATCCCCCTGCTAATGGATTGGGAAAAACAGTAGAAGATGGCTCAGATGTTTGGGTCCCTGTTACCCACATGTGGTACCTGGATGAAGCTCCTAGCTCCTGGCTTCAGTCTGGCCCAGCCCTGCCCGTTGCAGCCATCTGGGGAGTGAACCAGTGGGTAAAAGATCTGTCTCTCCCTCTCTGTAACTCTTTCAAATAAGTAAATAAACAAAGTCTTAAAAACATTTCTTTGTGCCCAGGATGTGTCCTAAGTAAGTCTTTGCACTCAGGAAGCTCAATTTTAATGGGGGAGGCATTTGGTAAGGGAGCAAAAGAAGAAAACAGAGTAACTTATGACCAGGGTATATGATTCTTATGGCCAGGGAAGACTTCCGGAAGATATAGCGTGTGAGATGAAATGCAATTAACATAAAGAACCCAGAATCTGAGATCTGGGAGGGCATTTCATTGGGATTATGTGCAAAGTGTGGAGAGACCAGATCTGCTGAGTTGGCCGTGATCTAGAGAGTCAGGGATGAGCTATTGTCCAGGGTGCTGATGCCTCTCCCATCCTTGTTTGATCTCATTTTGTGTCCTGTTGGTCTCCTTCCTCGTTGTAGTTCTTGGAATGCATGTAAAATTTTCAGAGTAAAATCTTCCCTTTTGGGAGAACTGAGTCTCAAGTCGATTTCTTCTCTTTACATCTTGAGGAATAAGGACTAGGATTAGAGTGACGCTACACCTGTTACAACTAGGCTTCAAGAGCCACAGCTCTCCATAAGATATCCAGAAACGGGAAAAACACACTGAACAAGAAAAGCCAGCAGGAATGCACCTGCAGCTGAGCTTTCTGGAATCTAAACACGAGGGACTACTCATCTTCCAAATCTTCCAGTGTGAGAACATTTCATGAAGAGAGGCTGCCTGGAGGAAGAAAGATTTTTTTTTTTTTTTTTTTGTGGCCACAGAATTCAAGTTAAGGTCCTGAATGAGGGTCTTGCTGTTTATGAAGCAGGGATACAAGGCCAACCCCTATGACAGCTTCACATAATTTACAACTGGAAGAAAGTGGCAAAATCTCTGACCCTCAAAGCTGTTATCCAGGTCAAAGACGCCTAGTAAGTTTCTGCTCACTGGACAAGGACAAACCATGCTCAGCACCTGAGCACCTGTGATGAGCAAGCCCCTGCAGCCTCACCCAGTGCCTCAGTGGATGCAGTGATGACCATCTGGTGATGGGGGCCACACCACTCTCTGCTGGAGGAATTAACCCTTTCTTTGCCAATATTTTGAAGTCTGAGATCTTTCCCCTTTTTTTTAAGATTATTTATTTATTTATTGACAGGTAGAGTTACAGATAGAGAGAGAGACAGAGAGACAGAGAGAAAGGTCTTCCTTCCGTTGGTTCACCCCCCAAATGGCCGCCATGGCCAGCGCTGCACTGATCCGAAGCCAGGAGCCAGGCACTACCTCCTGGTCTCCCACGCAGGTGCAGGGTCCAAGCACTTGGGCCATTCTCCACTGCACTCCTGGGCCACAGCAGAGAGCTGGACTGGAAGAGGAGTGAGCAGGACTAGAATCTGGTGCCCATATGGGATGCTGGCGCCGCAGGCGGAGGATTAACCAAGTGAGCCACGGCGCCGGGCCTCAGCAACTGTTCAATGTGCACTTCACATACAATGATTCAGAAAGCTCTCCTTGAAGGGTCATCAAAGAAGGAGACACTCTTCTCTGGAGAGGAACAAACATCCTCTTTGCTTATGGCCATGTCAAAATACCAACTATGGTCACAAAAGGCCTCCATGGCCCTGGCAGCCCATGACAAGAGCCTCGGATGGGATGATCACTGATGTCATAAAAAAGAGTGTTAATTGTTAAAAAGGAGCAACAGTAGTCACTGTGCACTTGCTCCCCAGGTAGGACCTCTGTCCCTATTGAACTGCAAATTCTCTCCCTAAATTGTACTCTTTATGTTGTGTGTGGGCGTGGGGGCAAATTGTTGAAATCTATGATTAGCATAGAATTGGTCTTCTTTATATAAAGACATACTAAAAATGATCCATAATGAAGAAGGAGATGGGAGAGGGAATGGGAGGTGGGATGGGAGCAGGCTGGGGGGCATGGGGGAAAGAACCACTGTATTCCTAAAGTTGTATCTATGTAAAAATGCATTCCTTAAATAATAAAAAAAGAAAGCTCTCCTCTGTTGGAGGCAATCTCCATCCTGGCACTGGCCACAGACACAAGCATTCTAAAATTCTCAGGTAACCATAATTGACCATTATCACTTAATAACAAAACAGCAGATGATAAGGAGAAGTAGAAACAAAAGGGGTTTGGAGACAGCAGACAGGGACAGAATGGAATTGTTTTACTGAATCTGGTACTTGATCCATTTATTTCTGGCACCAATTTAGTGATCACGACCATGATTATGATCATGATAATTAAAGTTTCAACTTCCTTATTTTGCATCTGGGGGAGATTGTGTCTCAAAGAGGTACCAAGACTTTGAAAAGGCCATCCAGCTGTCAAATGGTAGGCTGTGATATAAACCCTGTCTTCAAGCCCCTGACCAGAGTGGAGACCCTGCTTCAGAGCAGAGAGTCAGTAGGCTATGGCCTGTGAGACACATGTATCTCTCGTTATTGAAAGTAAAGATGCGTAATAGTGCAGTGCCATTCACGCGTATGTGCACTGTCCAAGGCTACCTTTGCTGTGCTCCTGCAGAGCTGAGCCGGCCTGACAGACAACACAGTCCACCAGGCTAAAATCCTTACTATCTGTTCCTTTCCAGAAAGTTTGCCAACCAACACTTCACAGCATTGTGAAGACCTTGAGAATAAAATCCTAAGCCTGACACCTGCTTCTTTTTAAACTTGATACTCAAAATAAGCTTTCTCCGTGGTAATATTTTGCTGAAATATTTTCATTTTGAAACAAATGTTCTGGATTTTTTTAAAAAAAATCATAATAACTCACAGTAGAAATGGAGCGGGGGAGTCCAAGAAGATAACTTTTCCCAAGTAAATCTCTTGCGAGCCTTTGTAACACCACAGGGAACTGTTTCACCTTTTACAGGAAGGGGAACTAAACAGTGGTACTATGACTTAGTGCTGTCTCATCCATCAGTCTGCAAGACGGTACCCAACAAAATCAAAGGGCCCTACCAGATGGATCAATACTGGTGCATAAACATGGTGTAGGGTTTCCAAAAGTCTGTCAGGAGAACACGGAGCTGCACCCTGCCCTGCACCTGATGTGAAGAGTATCCCACTGCCAGGAGTCAGACTGGTGGAGGCCCTGCTGCTGCTTAGCACTGTGACATCTGTCACGTAACTTAGCCTCTCTACGCTTCCATTTCCTGCCCGAAAACATGAGAATAATAACAGTTCTCTCCTTCTGGAACTACATATGCACTTAAAGGCTTCATATATGCAGAGACCATTAAAAGATGGGCAGGAATACAGTAAGTGTTACTCTTGTTAATAGTGCTTATTGGATATTATTACTATTATTTTATAATTACAGTGTTACAAGGCAGATACTGGATAGCACAACTGTCATTGTGAATATCAGGGTTGTAATGGACAAAACCAGAACTTTTCCTCTGAAAGAAGAAGATCTTGTACAAAATTCCTGGAGAAATTGTGTGTTTTTTTTTTCCTTCCAAATAAACTTGTACGCAAATACAAGACAATGCACCTGCAGTGAATTTTGTTGTTGGTGTTGGAATCACTCCTGTGTAGTCAGCTTGGTACTTAAGAAAAACAAAAGTGAATCATGTGTGCCATTAGATCTAAAAATGCCTGACAAAAGGGAAATGCCAGCACCTAACAGACAGGTCCAACAGCAAACAGAATTAATTGGTCTGAAGCTTGGCAAATTCTCCCACAGATTTTGGTGAATCGTAAATCAGTTCAAGAGGGAGCCAGACAAATTGTGGAGACTGAGCAAATCATTGAGAGAGATGGAAGGCAGAGAAAATTATTCTCCGAGGAGAAGATTTTTAGAACTGTATTTTCTCAGGTAAGCGGGAGGTGGGGGTGACGCATTGAGAATGCCTGCACATGAAATCGCTTTACATTTTCAATGGAAATGAACTCTGAAAGCAAGGATAATTTAAGTATTTTCCTTTTCAAAAAAAAAAAAAAATCCCAGCTAAGCATCCTTCCATGTAGATAAGAGCCGTGGTTTCATCTTAACTCTCGTATACCAAAATGCATCAAAAATTAACACTTCAGAATGTATCAAATAAACCTCAATATGACCCAAAAAAGTTGAACCTTATACATTAATTATGTATCAGATTAAAGAAACAGCCACAAACATAAAAGCAGAACTATCATCCATGTGGCAGCTTTACTAGTTTATCACCTACCATATGTGCTGTCGGGGAAAATTATAATGGGCCAGCATTGTTAGCCATAAACAAAGAGAGTGGATGATTATTTATGGTCTTGTTAACTGAATCAGTAAAGTCAGCCAAACTGGGTCAGTATAGGGAGTAAAGGTTTGTGCAGACACAAACCAGGGTGGTAGGTAAAGCACCCCTGGTCAGCACAAATGGGCTTGACTTGTGGAAGACAGAAATACACACTCAGGTCAGACAGATTCATGTCACTGACAGCAGTTTTGTCATCAAAGGCAAGAACACAGTAAGAAGTGTGCAATCCTAAGTATACAGTCATCTTCTTTCAGATTGTCCCCAGTGGGTAACTGACTGTATTCCTGTGATGCAAACATCATGCAGACATATTCTTGATTGGTGGACACATCAGATTGTAGAGTAATGATCAAGGAATTAATACATTAATCAAATTAAAACCCACAAACTTTCAGCACTGAGCTAGACCCAGTCCCCCTCTCCTCCTGAGCACAGGGGAAGGTTATGTCTGCTATTTCCTTGCAGCGGGCTAGGACCACATGACCGGCTATGCCCACCCTGTTAGGATCCTGTCAATCATTGTTATGAGGCCTTCCACTCTTGGTCTTTTCCAGTGACATCGTCCTAAAAGACTGTGTGTTGCATACACCAAAGCCACTGGCTTTCGGTTCTTGTTTTCAGACTAAATCACTAGGTCCATCCGTGGAGACAGCTACTCTGGAAGTCACCCACCCCTAGTAGGTTTTGTATTGGCAAGCAAACAACTTCTGTTTCGTTGTATCTGAAGTTCTGGTAGCCATTCTTTCTTTATGCCGGCATAGCCCAACAGGCACTATTTGTGATGCTTCTGCAGAAGTACACAGGCTAGCCCTGACTCCCATTCCAGAGTATGGGTGTGCTGCTTCCGATTTCTGGGTGGATCTCTGAGAACACCGACAAAGCAACAACTGCCCTGAATAGGGGCAGGCACACCAGGCCCATAGGCGAACCCCGTGTACTTCTGTAAATAAAGTTCCATTGGAATGCAGCCACACTCATTCATTTATGCATCAGCCGTGCCAGTTTTTGAGCCGCGGCAGAAGAGGTGAGCAGTTGTAGCAGAGACCACGGCATCTGCAAACGCTAAAATATTTACGATCAGGTTGTTTAGAGAGCAGGTTTGCTGACCTGTGCACTAGAAGTCTGTGGAAGCACCTAGTTTCCCAGGACAATCTAGTGAATAATGCAGAGTGCCTGGAGAGAGGCACTCATAGCAAGCAGCTTGTCCTGCAAAATTGAAAGGTGGCCACCGCGAAAAAACTACTGAAAATAACACACAACGTGGAAAGCCCAACCAAGCATCCCTGGCCAACTTTTAATCACTCTTATCTTCGGACTTTGAGGCCCCGAGCACGTCATCTTGTCCACGGATCGCCGGGCTGGGACAGGGCCGCAGGGTGCAGTGGTATTCTCACTCCTCCCCATGTGGGGAAATCGACTCCCAGATGGAGCACACGCTGGTTGGGGCGATGCCAACTGCTCAATGCCATGACACTGGCCATGTGCTCTGGCAACATCAGCTTCTGATGCTGGGCCACACAGGAATTTATTTGCAACCTGGACTGGTCTTTGAATGTGACTTCATGGAGGTAGTGAGCATTTATTTTTATTTTGAAAGCTAGAGAGATACAGAAACAGAGAAGACAGACAGAGATCTCCCATCTGTTGGTTCACGCCCCTCATGCCTGCAACAGCCAGGGCTGGTTCAGGCCAACGCCAGAAACTTGGGACTCCATAGGGATCTTTCACATGGTGTCAGGACCCAAGCAAATGGGCCACGACCTGCTGTCTTCCAGGAAGGTAGGGAGGTAGAATGAAAGTGGAGGCAGGACTCCAAGCAGCTTAACATGCTGTGCCACAATGTCCACTATAACAAACTAAGTTTGCGTTCTATCTTCCTGTGAACTTTCGGAAGTGCTCTCATATCTATCCTATGAATGAATGACTACTTCAACGGTGTGTGGTTAAATCATAGTGACTGCACACTACATTCCAGGCTTTCCTCCAAGCATCAAAAATGTAACATAAAATCTAACATAAATATTATAACAGCTAAAGAAATGCAGAATGATATTAAGCATGTTATGGGCATTATCTCATTTAATCCTATCAGTGAGGTTAAGAACCAAGTATTACTATTAATCCCATTTTACAGCTGAGTTAACCAAAGCTTAACGTGGTTAAGGAGCTTGCCCCAAATGACATACACAGCATCTACTATCAGGATTCCAACAGAAGAAATCTGATTAAAAGTGCATGTTCTCCACTGTTCCACTGGTCTGTTAGTGGGGACTTGGGTTGGCTGAGGTCCATCTCTGTTAAGTGTCAAAAAGAACTGACACGAACATCGGATGAACGGTAAGCACTTGACTTCCAGGCACTTAGTCTTCTGAATTCAGAGCTCTGCAGGTTTGAAACCCTGTGCAACAAAGAACTGGTGTGTGTTTCTTTGGGCTCACGGTTGCTCAGGGGGCAAATGTATGAACCAGGAGTCCTTTCAACTCCTTGAAGAGTGACCTTTTCCTAAACGGCACAGATTGTAGCAACCCAGCTGAGCAACATGTGCAAAGATTTGCTTTACCTAGAGAGGAACAAGTCCTTTCATCAAAAGATAAACTAAATGATGCCAACTACTGTGTGGCTGTAAGAGGTAACCTCAGAAAAGCTTGAACAGATGGGGTACGGTGTTGCATCAAGCTCCACAGTGTGAACCCACTGCCGCAAAGGTGCGGGGTTACCCCATTCCAGCTCCACAGTGCAGGACACAGACAGAAAGGTTCAGGATGCATCCAGACCCTATCACTTCCAATGCAGAACCAGGAAGTGTGCCTCACCCACAAATGAGATCATACGAGGTCTGCATTCCCTCCTACGCCATGTTTCCACAACCGGCCCGTCAGCTCCACAGCTGTGAGAGGGTACAGGAAGATTCAGCTCCCTGTCCAATATCTCTGATTCTGTATCAAAGGAAGGAAGCCCTTTCCCACCACTTCAGCCCGTTTAGATATTCTTTTGCCAATTTATTTTTTTTGATTTTTTTTGACAGGCAGAGTGGACAGTGAGAGAGAGAGACAGAGAGAAAGGTCTTCCTTTGCTGATGGTTCACCCTCCAATGGCCGCTGCGGCCGGCACACCATGCTGATCCGATGGCAGGAGCCAGGTACTTCTCCTGGTCTCCCATAGGGTGCAGGGCCCAAGGTCTTGGGCCATCCTCCACTGCACTCCTGGGCCACAGCAGAGAGCTGGCCTGGAAGGGGGGCAACTGGGACAGAATCTGGTGCCCTGACCGGGACTAGAACCCGGTGTGCCAGCGCCGCAAGGCGGAGGATTACCCTAGTGAGCCGCGGCGCCAGCCTCTTTTGCCAATTTATTCACAAGAGAAAGGGAAGTAGTGATAGACGAGTAAGACCCCCGAGATTCATCGAGTTCTACTGCACAGACAAACAAGGTTCTCTCACTAAAAGGCCAGGCACATGAAAAGATGGCCAGCATCATTAGGCATTAGGGACAAGCTACCTACTCCATGACTGCTACAGTGGCTGTAATTTTAAAAACAGACTATTCTAAGTGTTGTCAAAGACGTGGTACAACTAGAACCCTCACACACCACTTGCTGGAACATAAATTGATGGCGGGACTTCAAAAACAGTCCAGTCGTTTCCTAAGTTCATCTTAAACAGGATGCAATTCAGAAATTCCACTCCTGAGTATCAATTTCCACACAAAAACCTGGAAATAACAGTTCATAGTTACATCATACAAAAGAACCAAAATCTTAAAACAGTGTAAGTATTCATTAATAAGTGAATGGATAAAGAAAATGTGGTATAGCTATACTATTGAATACTACTCAATAAGAAAAAGGAATTGACTACTAATACCTGCTTCAGTATTGATGAACCTGTAAAACATTTGACTAAGTTAAGGAAGCCGGATGCAGATAATCATGTATTGAACGACTTTATTCATAGCAAATATCCAGAAAAAAAATTGAGAGAGAGAGAGGGAGAGGGAGGGAGGGAGGGATAGGGGCTGTGTTACACATATGGAGCAGGTAGATTTTACTCAAAACAGGTACACGATAATGCTTTTTTGATACCTATATGCTTGGAAGTCTGCTAAGATTAAAATATATACAGATAATGGGTGGATTGTGTGATGTTAGATCTCAGTAAGTTGCAAACCAATACCAGTGTCATGTGAGTCGTTACTGTCTTTCAACTTTTCCACCCTTCCAACTGAGCTGTTAAATCTTGCACCATAATTCACCACATACATGTGTTTTTCTGGAAATTACACATCATATAGTAGCGGGTATGCCTGCCTTAAACTTGGCAAATGCTGCTTTAATAATCTTTCCTTTTACAGGTCTCAAGTATAGTCAGCCACAGACTGTCTTAGTTCAGATCTTCCTGTGTGAAGCTGGCCAGAAAGGCAGCTGCCATCTTCTGGTGCTTCTCAGTTCGAGAGCTTTGCCTGCTCAGGGCTCAAAGCAGCTTCTGCATTAAGGGAACTGAAAGTACGTACGTCGTGACAACTCAAGAGCTGAGACTGGGCCATTTCCTCCAATTATCTTCGGTCGACCGAGGTCACATGCCCAACTCCAACCTAGTTATGCCATCATCCAGTGACAGACCTGGGACTGGCTTCCAGAATAAAACACTGACAACGAGAGTGGTGTCCTAATGATCAACTTAGATAATTATGTCCCCGGCCCACTCCAACCCTTACTGGGAGTTTGGTCAGATGCTTCGATGTCACATAGACCAGCTGGAGAGAAGTGGATATGTGAACCTGTCCTTGAAAATACATGAGCAAAGCCATTGCTTTGCTAAGAGGGGAAGAGAGATATGAAATGCAGAAAATAACATACAACACAGCATACACTGGAACATAATAAACAGTAGCTGAATTCACCACGAGGCTATGGGACTAGAAGCCCGAGCTGCCCCTTTTCCTTGCTGCCTGGCAGGGAAAGTCCATCTTCACCAGCAGGGAACAAGGCAGCACAATGACCTGGGAGGGCAGTCTATTAGTAGCCACCCCATCACTTGGTTTCAATTATCTATGTTCTTTTTGCTTGTATGGCTAAAGAAATGCACCCACTCCATTATAAAATCAGTCCTAGGGCAATTTCTTTCATCAATAATGGAAAAAGACCCCACATCAACTCAGTTATAAAGAGAACTAAACTGATTTTGCCTGGGGGAATGGACTATAAGTTCTAGAAATGAAACTGCAGCATTGGCTTCACTCACCACCCAGCATCTTATACATAGCAGGTGCACAATAACTATTTGGTTAATGAATAAATTTCCAAAGCCAGCTTCCTATGTTTGAACTCTCTCTTCCTTTCTTCCTTGTTTTAAATGTTTATTTGTTGTATTTATTTGAGAGAGAGAGAGAGAGAGAGACAGACAGAGAGACAGAGACAGAGAGAAACTATTATCCATTGGTTCACTTCTAAGATTCTGCAATGGTCAGGGCTGGACCAGGCCAAAGGTGGGAAGTCACTCTAAGCTGTCACTTGCTTTCTCTCAAGGGTGCACAAAGCAGGAAGCTGAATAAGACCTAGAGCCAGTACTTTAAAAATCACTCCTATATGGGATGTGGGCACATCAAGCAGCATTTTAAAGTTGGAACCAAATGCCCACCCTGACTGAACTGTTTCTTGAAAGAAGACCAAATGATTCGTCTCTCATCCTGCTTCTTGGTATGACACAGGGTTGGGCATATTTGCCTCTTGTCCTTGACTCTCAGAGACACAAATGGTAAGTTATTTAACTTGTAAAATATAATAGTTATGTCACCAAGCTTAAGAATATTACTTTATTCAATTTTATGATTCTTTGTGCTGTAAGTGGGACTTAACTGTAGATGGGTCTATGGAATTAGTTTCTTTATAGATGATTAAAATAAAAAATGTCCTAAATTTGTTCCACCCTCCTGGAGACAATCTCAGTCTTAACTACCACCTCCTAATATCTTTACTGCTCTTTCCCCAGTGTTTCTGAGAATTGCATTCCAAGTGTAAAAATAGTGTGCAGCACTGTAATTGAAATGACAAATGCTGAAATACAAGGAAGGAAACAAGAAGTAAAGAGTCAAAATGGCTTCTGAGAGAACAAAGAATTACCAGCCAAACGGAACTCCGTTCCACACAGAGCACTGGCAGCCGGCACCCTCCTCGCCGAGCTGCGCCGCACGGACACGTGCGTGTGTCAGCTGCTCGGCACGGACACGTGCGTGCGTCAGCTGCTCCGGACTTCTGTTATGCAGCATCAGGTGAGTGGGGTCTGGTGGGGCATCCGGTTTGCACAGCAACCTCGTGCTCTAGCTGCAAATCCTCTACAGCATAGGTTTCTTTGTAAAAAATGTTTTTTTAAATTTTCATCTTATTTGGCTAAGGGGGGGAGGGGGAGAGGGAGCGGGAGGGGAGGGGGGAGGGAGAGAGGGAAATAGAGAGGGGGAGAGGGGGAGAGAGAGGGAGGGAGGGAGGGAGGGAGGGGACTTTCATCTTCTGGTTCACTCCCCCAAATGCCTGCAACAGCCAGGGTTGGGCCAGGCTAAAGCCAGGAGCTAGGACCTGAATCCAGGCCTCCCACATGGTGGCAGGGATCCAAATTCTTGAGTCATCACCAGCTGCCTCTGAGGGTGCATGCACATTAGCAGGAAGCCGGGATGGGAAACGGAGCTGGTCTCAAAGTCATCCCCTTTGATATCGGACGTGGGCATCCCAAGCAACCTCTTAACCACTGCACCAAATGCCCAGCCTACAATAAGGATTTTTAAATACAGGTTTGATTTGACTAAGTTTCTTTTTTTTTAATTTATTTATTTGAAAGTCCAAGTTACACAGAGAGAGGCAGAGAGAGGAGAGGCGCAGAGAGAGAGAGAGGTCTTCCATTTGATGGTTCACTCCCCAAATGGCCACAACGGCTGGAGCTGCACCGATCCGAAGCCAGGAGCCTCTTCCCGGTCTCCCACATGGGTGCAGGGACCCAAGGACTTGGGCCATCTTCTACTGCTTTCCCAGGCCACTGCAGAGAGCTGGACAGGAAGTGGAGCAGCCGGGTCTCAAACCAGCGCCCACCAGCGCTTCAGGTCAGGGCTTTAACCCACTGCACCACTGCGCCAGCCCCAATTTGACTGCTTCAATAAATAAGAGTGCCAATTGTTAAATCAACAACGGAAGTCACTGGGTACATGCTCCCCATGTATGATCTCTGTCCTTAATGTGTTCTACTATGAAACTTAAAAACAACACTACTAGTCGAACAATACCCTATACCTTGTGCGGTTGTGTGAGTGCAGCCTGTTGAAATCCTTGCTTAGTATATACTAAGTTGATCTTCAGTATATGAAGGTAATTGAAAATGAAACTCGATGAAGGGCGGGATGGAGAGGGAGTGGGAGAGGGGAGGGCCACGGGAGGGAGGGAGGTTGGGGGGGGAGCCACAACAATACAAAAGTTGCACTTTGTAAATTCACATTTATTAAATAAAAAAATAACTATATAACAAACAAAAAATAAAAGAAAAAGAAAAAAAAGAACATAATACTTTACCCTTTTAGTATTTTTTATGTTCTACTTAAAACTATTGGTTGAACTCTGTAATTAATACACAATTACTCTTAGGTGTTTAATTAATGCTATAACTAGTACTCAAATAGTATTTTACACTTTATGTTTCTGTGTGGGTGCAAACTGTTGAAATCTTTACTTAATATATGCTAAATTGATCCTCGGTATATAAAGAAAATTGAAAATTAATCTTGATGTGAATGGAAGGGGAGAGGGAGTGGGAGAGGGGAGTGTTGTGGGTGGGAGGGAAGTTATGGGGGGGGAAGCTATTGTAATCCATAAGCTGTACTTTGGAAATTTATGTTCATTAAATAAAATAAAAAAAAAGAAAAAAAATAGTCTATGGTGTCAAATAAAAGAGAATGGGGTAAAGTAATAACTGCTTTTTTAAAAAAATATGAATCATAAAATAATTATGTGTAGCTTTGTTATAATTAATACAACAAAAGACACCTTATGAACTAATAATTATTAATAATCAAGCGAATGTGCTATTAAATGCTGATCTTTATTCTAAGCACATATGGGTATTCTTATCTACTTGCTGGATATTAAAATATCATTCCTATGATGACATTCTGCGGGAAATAAAGACACAGTGGTTTCTGTTTATTTGCTTTGAAATTCCTAAAATTCAGTTTTGAAATTAACTGCTCTAGAATGTCCTTTTTATGAGACCCCATGGCAGGTCAGGTTTAGGTTGAGAGACACAGAAATATCTCTCCACATTCCCTAAACCCTCTCTTTAGGAGGCAATGTGCCAGCTGTTTAAATCTACACTGGGAAGCCAACCTTTGCTTTGAAAAGCCAAGAATGAAGATTTTGTGCCTTCCACTTTGGCTTCCCTGGAGGTGAACTCACAGTGGTATGTCAGGATCTCTCTGTCTCCTGCCTCTGGCCTCCTCCCGACTCTGTTGGTGCAACGTGGTGTGATATGCCTTCATGGGGACTCACAGAGAGTCTGCTTTTTTTTTCTGTCTTCCTTTCTTTTCCCCAATGTGAAGAAACAACGGGAATGCTAATTACATTTAATGGAACTTGGCACAGTCTCTCAGGAGGTGGTGCTAATTTGCAGAAGGTTACACTTCAGATTTGCTGATAAAAGGCTGGGAATCAAAGGGTGTTTGTGGGAGACAGAGAAGTATGTATTTTTCATCCATCACTACCATGGTGGGAATAACAGTGTCTTTCACACCATCAACATACCAGTGGGGAGATTGGCTTCTAGTATCTATCAGGAAAAAGTGGGGGGCACAGAGGAATTAAAAAAAAAGAGCAATTGTTGAGTGTGCGGATATGGAGAATGGATTTTTCCATGGAATTTAAAAGCATTACGGTGGTAAACATACACGCGGCATTCAGATCACAGGTAAACACCGGAAACTTCGGAATCATTGGCTTCTCCCCACCCTTTCTTATGAGGATGCAGAATTCTAGATGTGAATGGAAATTTATGACTTATCTAATTTACATTCTTCTTCTTCTTCTTTTTTTTTTTTTTAATGGAGAAGAGCATTAAAGCACACGGAGATTTTTCTGAACTGCCCAAGACCCTGAGACTCCTGCGACAGTTAGAGCCAGGAGTCGGTCTGTTTGTGAATGCTGGACTCTTGTGCTAGCATTCACAGCCTGCAGAGCCAGCACCGGGACCCGAGTCCTCGTCTCCGATCCGGAAATTGCTCTGTGTAGGGACCTAGCCTCCCTTAAGTGGTACTCATAAGTGGAGACATGTCTCGGTAATCAGCCCACTTGCAGCTCTATGTTAAGCAAAATTTTACAAATGAAAAAAGACATCGGCCAAGCCAACATTCAAAGGACCCAGCAATTTCAATGAGGGATGGAGACAGATTGATAATGAGTTATTACAGTTCTGCAGCTTAGCTGTTGTGAGAGCCCTGGCTAAGTGCTTACCATATACAGAAACCCATTTGTAATGGCTCTTCGGGTAGATGAAGTAAGTGGAAATGGCGTTTTCCACGTTATTGATAAAGACACCAGAGTTCTGAATATAAAGAGAGAAAATTATGTTCTGAACAGAGAGGCGGCCTCTCAGTCACAGTTTTATTCGTTGTGCTGAATTCTGTGGCACAATAAAGATCCAATCTGAAGGAAACTTCTTTCTTTAATCCTACAATATAGTTGGAGATATAAGGTGCACACGGAAGGTACTTCAAAAAGTTTGTGAAAAATGGAATTGAACAGGAAGTATACTTTAGAGCCAAAAAATGAAATCTACTCATAATTTCCTTTTATAATATGCATTCTCCATGAACTTTCTGAAGACCCTGAAACACACAATTTTAAAATTTTTGTGCACAATTTCTTATCTTTAAATTCCATTTTCTATGAACTCTCAAAGTCTCCTTGTGTATAAATGAGAATACATACACTATAATGAGGAAGTGACATTAATTATGATGGTAATTTATTATGAACATGTTTTTAATGCTCAGTGCTTTCTCATCGAATCTTCACAACTCAGCTGAGACGTACGTCAGTACCACTGTTCTCGTTAAATAGTTGAGGCCACATGGGCTCCAGAGCTTAGGCTGCCATCTAAGGCCGTGCTTCTCAGAGGGGCAGAGCTGCATTGGCCGTCCACGTGCCTTGTCCCCTTGCAGGCAGGCATTGAGAGTGCGCTTCCTGGGAGGCCCTGAGACCCCACAGGATATAGGAAAGGTGTTCAAGTAGAAGACTGGCTTCGAGCTGGCCTTGAAAGAGAGACGAGATATAGACAAGCAGAAAGGATGCAGACATTCTGGGCAAGTGGCAGAGAGGGAGCAAAGGGACTGGAGTGAGATGAGGAAGAGCACTTATTATGACCACTGGCAAGAGGAAACACCCCAAATAGAGTACCAGAGACCAGCAGAGGGGCCAGTGGGGGCAGAACTGGGACAGTTGAGATGGAAGCCTCAATAGAGGCACAATAGGGGTTGAGGGCAGGGTAAGAGACCCTCAGATCACATGACACTGAGTTGAAGTGCCACTGCCACTTCCGCCACTAAGATTCTGTCTCCTCATTAAGTTACTCATCCAAGCAACGTGGATGGAGCCCTCACCGGGAGCTCAGGAGACAGCAAAGCACAAAACAAATGTGCATGATGCTGCCTGGGGTTTAAAGACACTTGCAGCAGGCACCTTTGAAACTGAGCAGGCAGTCCAAGCAAGTTCTGTACCTGCTCTCGTAGAGAGTGGTCCATCAGGCCGGCGCCGCGGCTCACTAGGATCAGCACAGTGCGCCCGCCGCAGCGTGTCGGCTGCGGCGGCCATTGGAGGGTGAACCAACGGCAAAAGGAAGACCTTTCTCTCTCTCTCTTTCACTGTCCACTCTGCCTGTCAAAATAAATAAATAAATAAATAAAATAAATAAAAAAAGAAAGTGGTCCACCAACAGCAGCAGGGAGCAAGAAGAGAGCTGTGTAGCAACACTAAGACTCCTGCTAACTTAGCTACCAGGCTTTGCGTTAGGCTCTCAGGAATTTGAAGCTACCTCTGTGCAAAACAGAAGAGAACATTAATTATTCAGTGTACATCTGCCGAAATAACGCTTATATCAATTATACGAGGGTACTTCAAATGGTTCATGAAAAAAAAGGGAATTAAAAAATGTTATTTTGGGTGTAGAAGTTTCTGAAATCCATGCATACTCTTTCATAATACACAGTTTCCATGACCTTTTTGAAGACCTCCCATGGATGCTTTAATCTGAAAATACCATCCCCATGTGAGAAGGCAGATGAAATGGTGCTAAGTTCCAAATGCAACAAAACAGCCCCGATATCGGAGTGGCAATGCAGCACGCACCAGAGTTGGATCCTGCCACGTACTCTGAGCTTCTGTTTCTTTATTGGTAAACACGGCTAACAGCACATGTACCCTGTAAGAATATTAGGAAGGTACAATCAATCACGTATGCGTGGAGGACTTTACCCTCCAGATGGTACGTGGGCTTATCTGTGGATATCTCGGGGACAGGTGCTGCTGACAACTAGCAGGAGAAGGGAAGGGCTTCTCTGAACCTCCAGCAAATGCACAGTCCACTCTTCTCCAGTAAGGCATAATCGGACCCAAAATACCGTGGTGCCAAGGTTGAAACACACAGTACTAGGCAACTTCTTGGCATAATGGCATCTCACGGGAACTCGAAAATTACTATGCCGTAATTTATGTTTGTTATCATTTTCATTATCATCATCACCATCACATCCTGTCCAAACAAATACAAGAAAACTATGGCCATGGACGGCGGCAGAACTGGAAGTGATTATCGATGCTGCCTTCTTATTAGGCGAGAATGCCACATTTTTCCAACTGTGAAACACAGGATGATTTGCCTCCTTCTTCCTCTACATCCAAACCTCACTGCTGCTGCAACAAACTCTGTCTATAAATCCACTTATATTCCTGTGCCACCGTTTATTTCTTTTAATTAAAGTGTTCGAATTATTCCCCATGGAGTTCACCCAAGGTAGGACATCCCCAAACCTTTAAAAAATATTAACTGAGAAAATGGAGTTAAGACTAAAATAGAGCCACACGCCTCCCATTTGAAAGTATATTTGTTCATGTCAGGAGAATGAAGTCAGCATGAATTATTCATTAGAATAAGTTTATTGGCAAAATTGTTGTCTTTGGATGGGATGCATAACAGAGTGAATAAATAACACGGGACGGATATTTTTAGGGACTGGAGAGTAAATCTAGGAAGAGGAATTCATAACAGGAAGGAAAGGAAGTTATGGCTAGAAGTAGTCGAGGCTTTGCCGTGAAATATGCGGGGGACATAAAAATCGCCTCCACCAAGATAAAAGCGAGAGAAACAAGTGAAATCCATCTGATGGCTCTGCTCTTGGGTGACACAGCTGCTTCTCTTCAACTCAGTTAAAAGTACTAACTGTACTGGAAGGGGGCAAATAAGGGTTCCTACGACCACCTTCCAGAATCAGCCCACAGGGCTCACAAACACACCAGGTCTGAGCATGGAGGACAAGCGGGCAGCTGAGGCTCAGGGTCCACCTGTTCCCACCCTCTGCCGGGCTTTGTCCGAGGCACACATCACACGCAGCTCGTCTTCTTCCACCTCCAAGCTGCAAATCAGATTTTGGTCATTTCCAGTTCAGAGGCAAGAAACCCACTTGATCAAAGAAAATTTGGTGGGGGATAGGGGAGCACCCACAGTCTGCACCATGGATGCAAACCTGCTGCCCACGGATAAATGGATGTGAATACAGACAGATTAAGAGAGGAGACCAGGTGCTTCATTGAATCCCTCACAGCTCCTGCTGTAACCTATGCTGCAGGAAAAAAATCTACTTCATGAAAAAGAATGAAATCCGAGGTAAAAATTTCTGCATCTTGTGTGGCTCTACCTTGTCAAGAGCAGCCTCTTCCCACCTCTGCACATCGCCAGGTGAGCACACAATGAGACACATGCCTCAGCGAGGCTCTAGCACGCTCCAGTGAGGAGCAACAGAGCAAACACCTTAAGCTCCACCCAGATGCCTTCTGTGCCAGCTGTTCGAATCCGCCCTTGCAGAGTGAATCAGCCATGGGCAGTAAGTAGTGGGCTGAACAGGGCTGAGTTTTTATAAATAAAATCTATAAGAGCAGGTGCCAGGCCAGACCTGGCCCTTTGGCCTTAGGCTGAAGACTTTTTTTTATTTCACAGGCAGAGTTAGACAGTGAGAGAGAGAGAGAGAGAGAGAGAGCAAGGTCTTCCTTCCGTTGGTTCACTCCCCAAATGGCCACTATGTCCGGTGCTGCGCTGATCCAAAGCCAGGAGCCAGGTGCTTCTTCCTGGTTTCCCATGCGGGTGCAGAGGCCCAAGCACTTGGGCCATCCTCCACTGCCTTCCCCGGGCCACAGCAGAGAGCTGGCCTGGAAGAGGAGCAACCAGGACTAGAACCCAGCACCCATATGGGATGCCGGCACCACAGGTGGAGGATTAACCTAGTGAGCCATGGTGCCGGCCCCGGGCTGAAGACGTCTAATGAATTACTTTCCCAGCAATGTGGTAGCAAATAACCAATACCTGGTAACTTCAAACAACAGAACTTTAGGGACAAACGTGGTGACTCAGTAGGTTAAGGCACCACTTGGGATGCCCACATCCCATACTGGAGTGATTAGGTTCAAGATAGGCTTCCATCTCTGATCCAGCTTCCTGTTAGTGAGCCTGGGAGGCAGGAGCTGGTAGTCCAGGTGCTTGGGTTCCCGCCACCCAGGTAGGAGACCTGAAGGGAGTTCCTGGCTCATGGCTTTGGCATGACCAAGGCCCAGCTGTTTGTGGGCATTTGGAAAGTGAACCAGCAGATGGAGGATTCCTCCCCAACTTTGTCTCTACCCACCCCCAGTCCCCGGCCCAGCCAGTCTCTCAATTCCTGGTCTAGTAAAAGGGAAATCAAAATACTCATCCTACTCAGAATCTCATCTCTTAAACCCAGGAGGAACAAAGTCAAAACTAGGAATTCCAGGAGAGTGGGTAGGGGTCTTTGGTAGCCTAGAATGCACCTTTCCCTGCACGGGCTGCACAGAGCCCCATACCAGGGCTTATGGCTTATGGGCAAAGCATGTGTGACCCTCTCACCTACCAGCTATGTGTCTTGGAGCAGAGCCCAAACCACACACCTGAAGGCCAACCCCTCAATGATGTACATTGGATCTGTGAAATGAGTGACTATGGTGGAGAGCATGGCGTGCGGAGCTGCCAGAAAGAGGGGGACACTTCAAGGATCGTTCTGCTGTTGTGCACATCTGGGTGCCTTCCTGAAATGCTGGAAATCATTGTAACTGGAGCTCCCAGTCCAGGGATGGGTCACTGTGATAGGTCCTTCCAGGCCCAGTCTCCTACTGTAATTTATGACTCAGGGCTAACTCAGGAAGCACATAATTCGTCCTAGAACCCATTTAAAATTGATTGCACCCCTATGCATTGCAAAAAGATGCTGCAATAGCAATGTTTGTAAAAAGAAAAAAAGGTTTAGGATAAGCTAGTAGTCCATCAAAAGGGTGAATTGGGGTTAAATTATGGTATAATCGTAACAGATTCCCATGCAACCATCAGGTTGGGGAACAATGAGTAGCAACATGGTGGGAACACTAAATTTTGAAATGTGGTTCTCTCGTTCTCTCTTTCTCGTGTGTGTGTGTGTGTGTGTGTGTGTGTATGAAAGAGAGAAAGTATAAATTATTAAAAGGGGATGACTTGGAAGGAAACGTTCATGTACTTTGTTTGCTCTTACTCTTTTGTGAGTTGAATTTTTGCAATAGGTATGCATTATTTCAGTCATAGAACAAAATTAAAAATCAAAGCTAAAAATGCCCTCCAAGTATTCAGCTATTTGCAAATGCAGATGATGAACAAGCTCACTGGGACTCTCGGAGGAGAAAGACTGGGGTTACAGGGAGTCATAAAGCCATAAAGGAGAATCAAGGAACAGAAAGGACGGATCTGAGGGTGAACAAGGTCAGTCACTCGCTCGTGAAAGCGAAACATCACCAGCCCAGCACCCTCACACACAGGCATAAAATTCCCTCATCTGTGTGCCGTTTTTCGAAGCAATGCTCTGAACACGTCTCTGCTCTGAATTGATAAGGTTACTAATCACCAGGGGACAGGGGCTCTCCGCAGTGACATTTATACAATTCCCTGCCCCCTCGTCCAAATCAAACAAGGTAATACTCAAAAGAAATTGGCCAGTGGACTCCTGATGCTTCAACTCAGGCGAGTCAAAACCTTTTCAAGTCTCAGTTGGCTAATAGTAAGGAAAATCAGATTTAAGAGTCTTGAGCTGCAGATGCACTCACCAGCTTAGGAATTATTTATGCTTGGCAGATAACCGAGATGGACATCATTCCTGGCCTGTGGTCACAGTCAGCATTTAAACACACTGTGGCAGGACAGCAAGAAGGTTAGGTGACTTGCCCAAGGTCATCATGCCAAGCAGTGACCAAAATGGGACTAAATTCCAGGTGAACATCAACTTGCCTTACAATACTCCTCCAGCATTAAAAAAAACCACTATGATTCTTTTTAACAGCAAAGGAGTAGGAAGAAGAGGAAGGAGAAAGAGGAGGAGGAAGAGAACGAGAGCTATTTTTAAGTTATCATTGTCTTTTATTTATCTAGAAATCACAAACCCTGGATTCTTGTGTCACTTATCTGCACAGTGGAGCATGGTGACATTCACTAATCAGTAGATACAGAATTACTGTGATACTAAAGTGAATATCTATATTCATTTTACTGTCTCTCTCTGGGAGATAGAGAGAGAAAGAGAGGGCGAGGGAGTTGGAGAGCGAGGCAGTGAGGGGACAGAGAGGGAGGGAATACAGTCAGTGGGGCATGGGTAGATGACCAAATGGACAACCACACAGTCAGGCAGACGGGCAGATAGCAGGAAGATAGGTAACATTTTAAAGTGTGATTTTGAAAACCAGACCTCATTCCACTGTTGTTGGCAGGGCTCTGCTTGGGGGACAAGCACTGGTTTCCCTGGCACGCCTTCCTCAGTTTGGAGGGGTTTCTCTGGCGAGATGCCGCCTCCCTTGTGAGAAGCTGGCTGCGGCTCTGAGCGCAGGAATCAGACTCTTGTTACAGTAAATGTCAGCACCAGTGGGAAACCCTCACTGGCTGGCTGTGTTCTGGGAACAAATGCTGCCTGGATAACTCCAGTTGGGCAGCCCCAAGCCTGTGAGCCCGTTCACTGGGGACAGAGTATCACCCTTCTCATCCTGGGCACTCCTCAGGCGAGCCAGGTTGTGCGTTCTCCTCCCACGGCAGGGCTGGCTGGCAACAACCGAGCGCCCAGGGCTCCCGCTCGCCTCGCCACTGGCAATGCTGGTTTGCATTCTTGCAAATACACAAGGAGATGATTCTCAGGCCTGGCTGCTCAGATGAAAAAAACGGACCTTCTGTGGAATAACTCACTTATTTCTGCACTTGTAAATCGACATTCTCAGTTGCTCCAGACGAAGGTCTCTGGGATGAGGTTTCCCAGGGTCAGATACGATTGCTTCTTAATAGAGACACTGCAAGTGACTGAACCACCGTACACCTCACTTTCTGTGTCTATTCAGCGGCGTTGACAATGCTCCTTAACTCTTAGGGGTGATGGAGAAATCGCAGGCAATTTAGCCACCAGTGTTCCTAAGACTAGTAGGCTGTGTTTACCAAATATATAATGAATTTTGTCACCCCCTCTAAAGCAAACCAAGGCATGAAGAATTATATCCACTTAAAATAGTTGTGCTTCAGTTCATGATCAGAACACAGCACTTTCTCTCTAGCCTCTGAAGAGCTATGGATACATGAGAGACAGAGGCACAGAACAGATGTAAAAGTTCCTAACGATGATGACTCTGAAAGTCTCACGTCTCCAGAAGCTCCTTCTGCAAAGGGTGCAAAATGAACAACTACGACCCCAGGTTGCATGAATAGCTGGGTCAAGAAATCATAGACAAGCGCTGTACTTCCTCCGCCTTGCCAGAACCCACACGGCATTCCTGTTTATTGCTAGGATGTCTTACTGAGCACATGAAGTGCTGAGAGGGGTCAGCTGTGGAATCAGGACTGAGTGTACATCTGCTAAGGCTGAACAAATGCACCCACTCGTACTGCATTTCCCTATCCCCTGACCACGGCAGACATCATTAATGGATCACACCACTCTTTGTCCATGAGCCTGCCCATGACCCCATAATCATCTACACAAACCTTCTGCAGACAGCCGCTGCCAATCACCCAAAGATAGAAAGCGATCTGAAAATATTCTATGATCCCAGAGGCTGGCCTGGGAGGAGGCAGTGAAAATCTGCAAGCACGTTGCAGACAGGCATTTTGTAGCCAGGAACCACCTGCACCACAGTAGCATCAAAAACAAGCAGAGAATCAGCAAGGGAATGAGGAGCTGACCTCTTCCCAAACATTACACGGTTCTGGCTGATGTGAATGTGAGAGACTCTGACTAAACCCACAGTAAAGAGTCTTGGAAAATCATTTTGCTGTGTGAACAAAATCTACAAAAAGTCCAAGGTTCCATGAGGTTTGGGAACCTGCAACATCAAGTTTTTTTTTTTTTTTTTTTTGACAGAAATAGAAATTTAAAAAGGAATAATAGGCTTGTGGTGGGAAGAAATTCATTCTATTATTGTTATTAATGTCCTAAATATTTAGAACAGACACACAGTCACAGTTGCACAGATAATGCTGAGATATGTCAAGAAAAATACAAAACAATTAATTAGTCTGACAACTCCTCCCAAGGAAGCAATTCAAACATTTAATGGAAAACAAAGACATAATAAAATGCAATCATCTGGTGCCTATATTAGCCATAATTAGTATATATGATCAAAACCAAGTCAAAGATTATGTTTCCATTCTAAGTGTGTAAGCCTCCAACATCCTTTTGGTACAGATGGAACGGATGTGTTGGAGGAGTCCAGTTATTTGATGGGAGAGAGAGGAAAGGCAGGAATTTCATGGGTTTGTCAGGCTACGCAACAAAGCAGTATTCCACATCTGCATTGGCTGGTCTGAGCGATATTGCCTCCTATAAACTGTGTGCTCTTCAGCGCCAAAGAAAGGAGGAGGAGGGGATTAGGGGGTAGGAGATGGGCAGGGACAGGGGAGGGAGGGAGATGAGGAGATAACCACAACTGCCGTGGACCACAAGGGCACTGTACAGGTACTGGGGCCCATGTTCAGATCCTGCCTTCCACTTGCAAGCTACAGATCTATTGCAGGAGGCAGGCATTCAGAAATGAACAACTCCATTTGTGAGGGTCCTCATGAGAGTCCCGAATCCCAGATGTCATTCTTCCAAATGAGACAGACGCAAACTCTCTCTTTCTGATGGTCTTTCAAATAGCAGACATGCATCTATCTAGGCCAAGTGAGTTAGCCACATGCTCGCCATCACTCCGCATTCCTGTCTCTGGCACACATTCCTGGCTGAGAGAAGCACTCTTACCTGCCCAGCCCTCAGATCTCTATTAAAGAAACCCTGGGTGCTTGGAGGTATGGGGGCTGCAAGTCTGAAATTCACAGGGCAGGTCAGCAGGTGGGAGACCCAGGGAAGAGCTCCTGCCAGAAGGCTGCCTAGAGGCAGATTTCCTTCTTCCTCTGGGGATGGGGGTGGGGGGCAGTTCTTTTAAGACCCTGAAGTGATTGGATGAGGCCCACCCACATGGTGGAGGGCTCATTTGTTTTACTCGAAGTGATGTGAAATGTCAATTCTATCTTTAAAAAAATGCCTTCACAGCAACACACAGAATAGCGTTGGACCAACTGTCTGGGAATTGCGTGTGGCCACGTGGACACACATCATTAAGCATCGCAGGGGTCACACTTCTTTTCCCTCTGTCTCAGCCTTACCATTTGGCTCCACCACTCATGCATGCATCCATAAAATTAAAGTCTTTCCTTATTTTGAACTTTATATAAATGGCATTGTTCAGAATTTAAAAAGGACACTCCCAGGGCAGGTGATTTTTACCATGAAACATATTCAGCAATGAAAGAGAACCACGGATGCAAGCAGCAGTTGCAAGACTCATCCAGAGAGAAAGAAGCCAGTCCCAAAGGGCTGTAGAACGCATTACTCCATTTCCAGAATGTTCTTGAAAGCACAGCACTTCAGAAATGAAGAATGGATTAATGGTTGCCTGGGGTTAGATATGAGTGTGCAGGTTGGGGAGGAGAGAGGGCACCATGATGGATCTTTGTGTTGTTGGAACTCTTCTGCATGTTGACTGTAGTGGTAGACACATGAACTTACCCGTGTGAGTAATGTATGGAGAACTAATCACATGTATACGTACAACACAGGTGTGTGCACACACACACACACTGTGAAGAGATACTACACAAACTCACATGCAGCACGCAGACACACATACCCCACCCAAACACACATACAGAGCCATACACATGACATGTAACACACACACGTACACACACACACAAACATGAGTACAAACACAACTGAGGGCAATGACTGAGATCGGCAGATTGCATCACAGTCTGGAAGTCTAAGATCACCTCGCATATCTGCATCACCCAGATCAACCAGCAATTGTGATAAAGTGCACACAGTTTGTCAAGACGTCATTGTTGGGGCAAACTGAGCAAATGCTACCCAGAAGCCCTCTGTGCTGTTTCATACAGCTTCACGTGAATCTACAAACCAAAGATCATCTTAAAGTTAAAATATTAATAGAAACTAAAACGCAGCTCTGTGAGTTTTCTACTAACAGGTTGTTGCTAACATAGAGTAGGCATGTCTGCGTCCTCCCTGGAGTAGACCATCACATTTTTATGCACGTTTCCATTCAAAACTAAAGGAAGTCAGAGGTGAATTTAATGTATTGTGCAGACTCTTACTTTCGTGAAGATATTTCCACTTTCTCAATGCAGGGCTGCAGTGACCACAGAAGGAGGTAGGGATGTGTTGATGTGGGTGAAGAGTAGCTTTGGGTTGTGGAGAGGTTGTCATTGCCACCATCATAACTCAGTTCTTATCAGCTGCCGATGACTCAGTTCAGATAGTGACACGTGCCTGGAGTTTGGATCTAAGCTATCCAAACCCCATTGGTTTGTGTTCCCTTGATGCTGAATGGTTCTGTGGGTCCCCAACCAACTCCAGAGTACCAACATTCCAAAACAGAACTGAACCTAAATCACGTTTCCTTTGATTCCATGGCAATCCTCTATCCCGACTGCATTTTGCATCGGCTGTGACCTTCCATTTGCCCTGCATTTGTTTCCAGATTGAAATGGTATCTTGCACTACACATGTTTGCTGTGAGAGTTTGTCCTACGAATTCATTTAATAAGGAAGCATATGGCCCGCCTGCATGGCGTTCGCCACAGCCAACTGCCAGGCGGTACATACACACAAGGAGCTTTTTAGCCTGAAGTTCTAAGGCTACAAAGATGCTCAGGTGAGTTTGCTTCCATTAACCTGTGCCGAATACAATCCTATTGCCTTCTCCCACACTCAATAGCGTGGAAGTCACTGAATATTTAGTAGCATAATCAAGTATAATAGGGGCAGAATGGGAGAGCTCCTTGTAAATTTCCGTCAGCCTTTCACAGTCTGACAGCAGAAGGTGTGTGTTTATTATAAGGAAATGTATTTTAAAAGGCACCTTTTTGTTGTCGTAGAGAAAATAGGTTATCACATACATTGGAGGAATGTAAATGGATGAAACGTTTTTGGAGGGCAAATCTTAGTAATATCTATGGAAAGTAGATTGATCCAGCCATGGCATAACTAAGAAATTATCCAATAAATATGCATGCACAAATACACAGAGATAGGAGAATAAATAGATGCAGTACTTGAAATTGGGAGAAAACCTAGACCAAACCATTTAAATGTGCATCAATAAGGAATATAAGAAATAGTTTTATTCCTAAAATGGAGTACTATGAAACTATTAAAATGATGAGTTAGATCTAAAAGTTCAGTATGAAAAATAGTACATGTGACACATTTATAAACATTAAAGCAATGGGCGAATGACTAAAATTTGGGGCAGGACAAGCATCAGGGAGGGCAGGTGGCTGGTAGACCTTCCATGGCCTCATACTTGGGAATTTTGCTCTTTTTCTTATTTCTAAACTATTGATTCCTTTCTCAAGACCTGCATCACCACAGAGGTCTACAAGTCATGATATGAAGTCCATTCTCTTAGAATTTATAGCAAAAACTTCCACAACTTTGTTTCAGCTCCAATATGTTCAATAAACTTCCTGGCAGTACCCTAATGAGAACAACTGTTGATCTTTCTAAAACAAGAGGCTCCGAGGAGTTTGCAATAAAAATCTAAAACACACAGGCACATGCACAATATTTCAACTCAATAGCAATGACATTATCCTGGATCCACCTCACTGAAGTCAGTATGTTATTCTGAGAATAAAGCCATTTAAAGTAAAATTAAGTTCTCTATTCTACCCCCACACCAAGTAACATTGACCAAATTATTAAACCCTCTAGTCCCAGTTTCCCTAATTGTAATGTGTGCTTGATAACAATGCATATTTCATGGAGTTACTGAAAACAGTAAAGAAAATATTCATAAAGCAGTTGGCAAAACGTCTCCGCAATGCAAATGCTCAATTAATAAGTATGCACAGTACATGCAAACATTCACACATACAAGCACACACTTTGAAGGCAAAGGGTGCAACCATTTCCCAAACTAATTTTATGAGTCTCCCTTGCCATTTTCTTAGAATTGCCCATATAGCTTCAACATTTCGTAAACGCCTCCTTTAAATTTAAGACAGAGTAGATGATCTGCTTAGTTTAGCATAAGGAGACCTTCTAACAATTAATGCCATGCAAACATGCCTGGTGAAAAGGTCCCATCACCGAGGGTATTCAAGCAAATGACTTGTTGCTGGGTGAGTTGCAAGAAAGGTCCTCGTGTCTCTCAGTGATGGACCTTTATTTTTCAGACTCCCTCTCTCAGTCACATGAAATGCTTGTCACAAGTGTCAATTAGATTTGCTAATCGCTCAGGCAGAGGTAGATGCCTGAATCTCTGTCTTCTATCCATGGTATAATAATATCTTTCACCTGCCCCCTTCACGGCACTACTATGCCCACAGTACATCTCCCCCCAACTGGAAATATTTTAGAGCAGTGACTTGCTCTCAAGATACTTCTCAATGTCACAACACTTGGCACATAGTAGGTGCTCCCTGGGTCCTACTATGGGACACTACTATAGAAGCAGTAACTTCTGCCTGCATGACGCTTTTCTGTCTTCAATGTTTCCCCATAAATTCTATGGCCCATTCAATATTCTGGCAGGATAGCTGAACACATCTGTTGTTTAAATATCAATAATGGAAACAACAGGATAGTGGTGGAAGAAACTGGAAAGAACATCTGAAGATGTCCACAGAAAGTATCTTTTTGTTTTCACTCTTCTTATTTGACGAGGGACATTTTTACCCACTTTAACGTCTAAGGAGAATCATTTTCATCCATCTCCTTCACCCTAGTATCAAGAGCAGAAGCACCTGAGAGCTGCCTTCCGTTGACAATCTTTCTCAGGATACTTTCTTCTTACAACGACTCTTTGAAAAGGAGTCCATTAGTAGGAAAGATGACTTTTCTATCCAATCAATGTCCTCCCTTCCTAAGTCAGACTTTTCCTGGAAGGTGCAATGGGAAGGAAAGACTCACATAGAAGGTTGCTTATAAGTGTGTCCGCGGAGACTAAATCAGATCATGTTTATTGATTCTTGTCAATCGATAGACACAGAAAAGTTCAGAGGCTCTGACCCAGAGCCTCCAGGTCTGCATCTGTTGGAGGTTTCTGTTTGTTTTGAATCTAAGCTGAAGTTTGCATTATTCAGAATTTACAAAATAATCTCTGCCCACTAAGTTACACAAGTGGATTCATACAAAGAGGGAGAGAGAGGAAATTCACCTCCTTCTATTGTTCCCTCCAGATAGATTATCATGTTAAGAGACAAGTTTTGTATAAAATATTGAATTGTGCCATAGCTATATGTAACTAACCAAATGACATACTAAAATCAGAGCAGAATCCTAAGTGTACCCACACTGGTTCGTAAGAACAGATAAGTTGCATGCAGCCACAATGGTCAATCCACAGCCCACTTCTTGCTGGAATCACATTTGTTCTCAGAAAATGTTTCTGTTGCACTCATGTAAACTGAAGTCTTACAAAGAATTAAGCAACTTTGAGTGAGGCTTTGTGCCACTCACCTTCTATTATCTCTTCCCGGGAGGAGAAATGGTTCACGTTTGGAGATAAAATCTCACATTCATACCTCGAAAGGACGCACCTAAACTCCTGCAATATGCAACGTAACCAGGAGCAATTTGTTGAGCTAAATTCCTTCTCGCTGACACGCGTACACCCGTCTCATGACTTTCTGCTGACACCAACACAATAACGAGAGCTCTGGCAAGGATGCAAGTGGACTCCAATGCCCCTTATTGCAGATATTCAACATGACTGCACCACTAACTATTTGGCAAAGCAGCCACCCAGGCACCATTTTGAGAGAGGCTAAGTTGGAGTTGAAATCAAAGTTTTAACAGGGATTTGACCTGTGAGAGCCATGAAGATTAGATGCAACATTCTTTGCCTACCAGGTCAGTCAAAGGGTGGGAGAAGGTAGAGAACACAACTGTGCAGCAATAAATGTGTCTACAACATCTTTTTTGTCACCTCTTCTACATTTCTCTGACAGTGACATCTCTATCACTGCTGATCCAGCACTTTCCACGGGGTGAGTCTTGGCAAAGCCAGGAACGCCTCACCTGCCCTGCCGTTTTCACACGGTCTAGTATGAAAACCAAAAGTCATGCTCTCTTGGTCCCCAAAGATCAGGGCAGAGGTAAGAGTGTCATCTAAACAGAACTGACACCTCTTCTTGTTGTATATGGAAACTAGGTGATAAAAAAATCATACTGTGCTTCAAAACAAGAGCCCTTAAGGGTACAGTTTGGAGACCACAAACATCCACACAAAGAGAAACCTGTTCAAGAATAAAGTCAACACGCAACAGAGTCAAAAATGGAAAACGGAGAGGAAAGAGAACATCAGTGACAACAGACGAACCCCTGGCCTAGCTCTGCTTGAAGACGACATCTCTCTCACATTCCTAATTTCATGAACTAATAAAGCCTCATTATATAAAAAAAAGCTTCAATGTGTTGGAATTAACTTTCTGTCACTTGTAATCAAAAACATTCTGTATCTAAACGCAGGCAAGAAAAGCATGGCTCAACTCCCACTCCAGTGCTGATCTGGAAAAATCCGCTTTCCCAAAGAGATCTAACTTCTGCCAAGGTGGACTCTGGGTTAACAGAATCTTTCTTTCCGTTGGACCTCCTCACACGTGACCGTGTGGGCTGGGGCTGAACAAAACAGTTCCTGAATGTAGAACACACTTCGCAGCTTCTGCCATTCGAAGGAGAGGACTCCTGCTCTAATACAGAAATAATTCTAGAAAGGAGTGTATCTGCTTTCAGACAGTGTCTGCCAAGATGTGGCCCAATGTAATTTAAAATGGCTAAGACAATCAGCTTGAAAATTAAGGTTTCTAATGGGAACACCTACTCAGCCCTAATAATAGGGGAACTACCATCATAATTACAATGTGGTGCAAGCAGGCACATCATTAACTAACTTTTCTCAGCTACTGCAATTAACGGGCATCAATAGATTGAGTAAATTATTAATAATCCACACATGCTCCAGTGCACTTGGCTGGTTCTATTTTTTGCAAGTCAGAAGCAAAAAGTTAACAGCTGATATCCAAACAATCTTTGATTTATCTCTTTCACAACATCACTGTTCTTTTTAATCATTCTTTCTGGAGGCAGTAACAGTCATAAAGAATTAAGTGGTGAATAGAGAAGGAAATATCCTGGCATTGAGCAATGCAATCCAACAGAAAGGCCGTCGTGTAAGAGGCGACTGAACAGTAGTCCCCGTTCCTTGCTTTCTACATGGGGTAATCCTTTATGGAATTGTTATTCTCACTGAGTGGCAGTAATGGTGGAAGCTGCTACTTCAGTGTGGCCGTTACTTTGCAGAGTCTAGTGTGAATCAGCAGTTCTCAAATGCAACCTAGGGACCATTTAGGTTTATGATGTTCACAAATAATCTCCACAAATCATAGGGCATTAACACAGGTTGGACCAAATCTAATATGCATACGATACAAAAAAAAAAAAAAAAAAAAAACACCTGGAGGTCCAGAAAGAGTTAGAGGGCATATCCAAGCTTGCATAGACAAGTGAAGAAGTCTCTTCCCCTGCGTGTAATTAAATTGTTTCAAGATACTGGATAAATAAGACATACTCTGTTCTGTAAGCCGGGATGTTCTAATGGAAGGAGGCTACTGACAAGAACATTCATAGATCATGGGAGCCCTGTGATTAGAACAGGCTCAATGATGGAGGGAAGGCCCAGCAGCCCAGCCTGTGGCAGGATTCCCATGAGAGTTGTAAAGTCTGCTGGACTGTTTTTCATCTGGACAGAGAGAGAGCGCCCCAGTTCGCTGGTTCACTCCCTATATAGCTGCAACGGCTGGGCTAGCTGACGCCCGGAGCTGGGAACAGTCTGTGTCTCCCATGAAGGTGGCAAGAGTCCAGTGACCTGAGCCACCACATCTGCCTCCTTGGGTCTGCATTAGCAGGAAGCTAGAGTCGGGAGCCAGAGCCGGGACGTGAACCCAGGCACTCTGGAACACGTGCATTGCAGCTGCCTCCTGTCTGCTTTGCAAGACAAAAGCAAATGAAAACAAAAGGGGGGCGGGGCAACACGCTGCCCTCTGGGAAACGGAGGGCATCCAAAGGGGCTGGAGTAAGGACAGACTGGTGATCAGGGACAGGAGAGAGGGGACCCTTCAGGGACAACTCCCCCCAGAGAGGGCAAAGGCGAGCCTTTGAGGAGTCTTCAGTAGGGCATGACACAGGGGGACTTCCCGGCACGAGAGGACCACCAGGCTGCAGCAGGCAGAGGAGACGCCACATGGAGAGAGAAGGAAGATCCCCTGGGTGCTTGCCTCCCCATGCAAAGGATGACAGTGGCTTTAACCAAAGAGACAGCAGTGAGAACGGGGCAGAGTGAGAGAAAGAGAGAGCGAGAGCAAGAGCAAGAGAGAGAGAGAAAGAGAGAGAGAGAGAAAGAGCCCCAACTGGTGGGTTTTTGTGACTCTGGGGAGATAAACCAAAAGACGTGACTCCTTGCCCTGCATCTGGGGGATACGATGAGTGCCAACTCCTTACCAAGCAAACAGTCGCATTGCCAGTGCCCCTGCTAACAGCCTGAAACAAAGCCAGAAAGCCCAGCAACCCTGGCCTTGAACTTAAAAACATAAAGGTGGGGATTTGGGGAAACTGGGCTGCAGGGGGTGATTTCCAGTGTTTGGTTTCTCTCTCCCTTCTGTAAGAGCTGGATTATTAAAGACCATCTCCCACAGTGAGGAGAAAAAAACAAAACAAAACAAAACAAACAAGAAAAAGTGTAGCGGTTGGTAGACCAGAAGAACCCTTACCTTGAAGCAAACTATCAGCCAGGAAGGTGGCAAAACGACAAGGGTCCAGGTTCTTCTGTCTTTCTGCCTTCTTCAAAAGAAAGCATCCGAATGAACTTATTTCGGGCACACGCAGAGTCCTCTGGCTGCGTGTCTGTGAGCAGGACAAGGCATGAAACAGGACCCACGGGTCACTGTGCTGCACACACACACATATACACACACACACACACTCGGAGCCTGTCTGCAGGCAAGCGCCTGGGGCTGCAGCATTCAGGATCAGTCTCAGGCTGGCTGCGCCTCCCAGGGCTCTTTGGGTTCCCGCTGAAATGACTGGCTCACTCTGAGACCACCGAAGCACGCGCGGACGACTCGGCGGCAGAGCCGCACATCCCTTCCACACAACCGGAACTGATCACAAACAGAAGGGGAACGGTGAGTCTTCAGAAAATCAGCCTTGGAAAATCCCCACTCTCCATCGAACAACCGGGCACTGTGGCCTGAAAACACCAGATGAACACAGGCTCCTCCTGGTGCATAAAAAACCTGAGTGCGAAAGGATAGGGAACAGGAGAAGATGGTTTGATACAGGTGGAGGAGTTACTGAAGACAAGATGGGCAGATGGGGTCTAGGCTAATGCGAAAAAAGTCCTGCTGCAGCAGCCCTTATGGTCGTTAAAGCTGGGCTTCCTGAAGTTCTTTTGTGATCAACGCTAAAAGGACAACCCCTCCACAGACACATCCACGGTGCCTTTACATTTCAATCATTTGTGTTAGTTTTATTTCCATCTGACAGACCCCAGGCATCACAAGCCCTAAAGATCTGGATCCTGGGAGGTCGGGGTGAGAAGCAGCTTGTATCTGGGTTCCTCTAAGAGGATCACGCCTCACTCCCAGCCACTGATGGACCAGGTTTATCCATCTGTCTTTGGACATCAGTCAAGACAAACCTTTCCCTTCAGCTGAAACTGGATTTGGAGCAGCTGCCCTTGCTTTTGGGTCCCTCCTGCTTGACCACAAGGTGCTGGAACACTTCTGGAAAATCCCCTTAGCAAAAAAATATCCCCAACTGCTTTTGTTCATAGTCAAGCCTTCAGCCTGTCCCTTTTTTCCCCAACAATCACTTCCACGGAATCCCTGTTACAGGCCACGGACTCCATGTCCTTTTTGTTTGCTGTCAAACCCAGCAGGCTGCTGGACTGGATTTCTCCTGGAGCAGGCATGCGGTAATCTCCCACAGCAATGGCCTCCATGGCAAGGTGAAGGCAATGAGACGGAGCTGGAAGAAAAACATTAAGGGAAGGGAGGATGCTTTGGCTTCAGCGATGTCAGCTTCATGGCTATTGGCCAGAAAATGAATAGAAAAATGTGCAGGTGTGATGTGCGTTACACCCACTGCGGACCAGCTTTCAAGTAATGTGTAGATCCGCGATGAAGTGGAATGCAAATGAACACTGGAACCCACGGTGGGATGGAAAGAGGCATTGTTCTTTTTTATGCTGTCTGCCAGTTTCCGCATTGATGGGGAGACGGGGAATAAGCTTTACGTCAAGAGCATGTCGCTCTTGCTTTGTTACGAGGAGGAGCTCAAGGAGACCTGAACGAAATACAAAAGTGAACCCCTCGCTCGGATCACAACCACCTTTGCTCAGAATCCCCAGCAAGCCGACCCTAGTGGGGGTGAACAAGCTGACAGGAAGTTATGGGGTTCAGCGGGGTCGCTAGGCATGCCACCTGCCACAGTCTCCTCTCTGCCTTCGCCCAGGAAAGACCATTAACACAGCGACATTTCCAAAGGCAAGGCACATTACCAGCAAGCAGAGCTGTCGCATTTAGCATCCGACTCAGAATTTCAGCATTTACTAGACATGTGCGGTCAACTCCATGGGGCCCCAGGCCCCATCGCACAGGAAATGGGCTTTGGGGTACAGGTCACTATGCCACTCCCTGTCCTTCTCCCTGATCTAGACTGCCAAAGCTTGCTTTAACCCCCACTTTTGCCCTCTTCTGAACTTTCAGAAGAAGACGGAAAGTAGCAGGTCCAGTTGAAGCACTCTCAGCCCCCAGCCAGTAAGAGAACTGGGGCAGCAGGTGGGGTGAGCGTTTGCTTAGGAAGAAAGCTAGGAGAGGCTACACCTGTGGAGCTGAGATGGAGACCAGCACGTGGCCACCTCTGCTAGTCCTCCAGGGGAGAATGGGCCCTGTGGGAGCCACACTGCATGTACAGGGAGGAGGCTGAGCCGCTGCCGAGCCAGGAAGGTGGGGAGAAAGAGATGGAGAGACACAGACCTGGCACTGATGTCTCCGTGTGGCATCATCCCATGGGAGCTCAAAGACACATTTTTGTTTGTTCATTCCCACACCCTCAGGAGCAGCTAAATGAGGCCACCTTCAGCTACTCAGCACCCACACAAGGAACAAGACTCAGGGCCACCAGTCAGGGGAGCTCAAACACCGCCGTGGTCTACAGGCCATGCCATGAGGATCTAAGCCCCCTGTTAGTACCAGGGAGGAAAGTGCATGGCAAAGAGCAAGAGGACATGTGAGAGATGCCCTGGCTACAGGAAAACCACCTGGGGACCCACAGACCCTCAGTCCAGCAAGACCAACCCCATCCAGCCGGTGTGACAAGAAGGAAACAACGCCAGGTGACCCGTGTCTTAGTTGTTGCTGCGCCCTCCAGTGGAGGAGGTGGGATGGGGCTGCCTTTCACTTCAGAGATGGTGGGAGACCCCAGGGGGACACAGACGCAGTGCCTGTAGCAACCCCCTTCTCTGCTCAGAAAGACTCCTCTGTTCTGTGGCTTGATTCGCTATTGATTGAGGGCTCTCGTTCATCGTGATGCAGGCAAACAATTTACTTTCTCAGATGCGAGTGGGAGGGATTCTATCTGGGGACAAAGGAGCGGGACACTGCTGGGCAGCCTGACAACAGCAATTGATGATCAGCCAGAGGAAAGACTGTCCACGCTGTCCCTAAATGTCCACTCGCAGAATTTCTAAATAGGTCTGGACTCTTCTCTGTTGGGAAGAGTTTCACCTGGAAACCATGGATCATGGCCAAGGGTGGGTCCCAGAAACAATGAGCTTGAGGGGGGAGGGGTGCTAAGTGCTGCATCCCCGCGTGCACACATCACTGCTGTGGGAAAGACGTTCTCAGCTTTTGTTAGACTGGGGGCAGCGATCACATAGAGGATCTGGAGATGCCTCAAACGAGGAAAGTGTTCAGATAAGAAGTTGGGGGTGGCCCTTCCCGTCCTTCCCAAAACTAAGGGGACGTCACAGGCTTTCCACCAGGGAGAGGGGAAGTCACACGTACCTAACTCAGGAGAAAATCTCAAAACATTTCAACTCCAACCCCCGCCTGCACAGTCACTCCAAGGGACACAAGAACCCCATGACAAGTGTAGTGTTCTGAAGTGAACACCACACTTCAAAATCAGTCTATGCTTTGATACCAGGAAAACCCACAGGTTGTTGGTTCGAGTCCTGGCTGCCCCACTTCTGATCCAGCTCCCTGCTGATGTGCCTGGGAAAGCCATGAAAGATGGCCCAGGTGCTTGGGCTCCTATATTTACATGGGAGACCCAGAGGAATCTCCTGGCTCCTGGCTTCTGACTGGTCCAGCTCTGCCTGTTGTGGCATTCGGGGAGTGAAAAAGCAGATGGAAGACCTCTCTTTCTATCTCTCCTCTCTCTATAAATAAATAACTTTCTAAAACAACAGAATTGATGCTAAGTCCATCAATAAATACTTGCTGGAGTGTCCCAGAGGGTGAGGGCGATTGCTATGCCAAAGGTGGACACCCCTCTAGAGTGACCTCAGGGTCTCAGGCACCACTGACACTCAGCGAATTCCGCTGAATGACAAAAAGGGACAACGGAACCTGGAAGGAACGCAGGGCCACAGGAAGCAGTTCTGTGGATTGAGGGGGAAGAAGACGGCCCGGCTGAGAGCTGAACGCCCAGCCTCAGGCACAGGCTCCTCTCCAAGGACACAGATAAGATAATATGGGAGGCGGAGAAGCAGGCTTGGGAGAACGCTACCGCTACCCCATAAACAAAGGTATCCTTGTTCTTATTTTTATTGGTGCTTCTCCTGTCCGCAGGGGAGGGGGAGATGTGGATGTGGCTAATTCCCTTCCGGACTCCAGACACGGTCTGAATCACTGAGCCACATTTCATCTCAAATTGACTAATAATGAGTCTCCCACCCCACCCCACTCCACATTTTCCTGGGCCCTTTACTGTCACCACCCACCTGGGGTGGGTTCAGTCTTCTCCCCTGCAGCAGGGCTGTGAGGCTCCACGTCCCCCCTCCCAGCCTCCCACCCATCTTTCACCCCTTCTCCGTTCTCCCCTTCTCTCTCTTGCTGTCTCCATCCTCTCTATCTCTGCCTCTCTGTCACTCCCTCTCTTTATGTCTCTCTCTTTATCTCTGTTTCTCTCCTCCTTTGTGTTTTTTTTCCCTCTGTTTCTCTTTCATCTTTGGTGTCTCTATTTCTCTATCTTGCGTCTCTTCCTCTCATCTCTTTTCTCTCTCTCTGTGTCCTTCTTTGTGTCTTTGTCTCTTTTCCACTGTCTCTGTTTCTTGCTCGTTCTTTCTCTCTCTCTTTTAATTTTCCCCCAGCAAAACACAAACAAAGTCACAACAAAGACTGCCCTGAATCACACGCTTTGCCTTTATGCTCACTTGAAAAACCCACGGATGGCTTTTTGCTTTCGCCTACATAAAAATAAATGGAAAACATTTTGCAAATGTCAAATGCTATATAAAAGGGGAAAATATGAAGGACGCCGGACATATAAACAATAATACTAATGACAAATTTCTCTTCTTCTACAGCACTCTCTGTTCGTCCCAATTCCACTGTGGAGTTTTATCTCAAGGGTCAGAGCCTGGCTGTATCACAGGCAGCGATGGATTCCCATAGACCCATACTCTGCAGATGGATCCGCAGATGTTATTACAGAAAGGAGAAGGGAAATAAAAGGAAATTACTCAGGCTAACCGTTTTCTTTCCACCATTCATCCATGCAACCCTATTTCTAAGCAATCTTATGCTGCCAAGATTGTGTAAGGGGTTGGGGCTACAATGTTCAACACATCAGAGGTGGTCCCTATTCGAACGTGGCAGTGAGGGAAATGGGCAACAGAGAGAACAGCTGATTATGGTGTTACCATTCCAGGTTGATTCATGGACAGCAGGTAAGGAAAGTAAAGAAAGGAAAAACATTGACAGTAGAGGAAAGAACATTGAAGCGGAGACCCGGGTTAAGAAAGAGAGTTGTATAGAGAATATCTGGAGGAGAACAAGTACAAACACACAGAAGGTGGGACAAAATCATGCGCCATCCAGCACCATCAGGGAGCCAGCACACCCTGCAGTACAGGAGCTGGGGGAAGAGACACAGGTGAGGTCAAAGCAGAGCCCAGGTCTTAGACTTTGCCTCACGGGTGTAGCAACGAGCCCAGATTTCTGCTAGGAGAAGAAATCTACAGGAGCACCTGCAGGGACAGCAGATGGCACGGTGGGATGCATGGTTGGAAGAGGTCACTCTGGCTGCTGTGTGCCAAGCAGGGGCAAGGGATGAGGAGTCTGGGTAGAACAGTGCAGGCAACGGGTGAAAGCCGGAAGTGGCTTGGACTTGGCGGGTGACGGGTGGCAAGTCGGGGAGACGGACTGGGACTTGCAGGTGGATTGGATGTTGAGAGAAAGGGGAGGTCCAGGAAGACTTTAGCAGCCCACTCCCCGGAAACCCTGAAGTCAGTCCAGGTTAATGTCTCTGCAGTACAAATGACATTAACGTGCTTATTGACACATGGTCCTTCCTCAGGCCTGGGGATCACAAACACCACCTCTCCCCACTTGGTAAGCAAAGGCCCTTCGAGCCTCTCCATCCAAACTGCTTCTCCATGCTTTCTGCTTCCACTGAACCCCTACATCGGCTTCTGTAACTCTCCCTGAACTCACACCTGGCAAGATCCTGTACCCAGCCGAGGAGGGACCCGGTCTGTCTCGGTCAGCGGTGTATTCCCAGAACCAAGCATTGCGCCTGGCATCCCAAGGGTGAGTGAAATGAATAAACCCTGGATGTGAACACATGCGCGGAAGGGGAGTCTCCAGGGGCTGAAGACCAGGAAGCAGCTGGGCATCAGCACTCACGCCCACCTGCGATTTCCTGGTTCCTCACAGGGATCCTCCTACTCCTTCCCCAGCAGACTGCAAGTCTAGACACCCCGTGCTGACAAAGCCAGGGCCTCTCAGCAGATGACTCACAGCTCACAAACCACTGGGGGTTCCCAGGGTGTGCTGGGGGCGGCTTCCCAGCACCGCTCTGCAAAACAGAAGGGGGCTTCACCTCTACCTCGGGCGTGGAGTCACCCTCACTGTCTCCGTTCCTCTCCTACCTCCCCCTTGGCATCTGAGCCACTCAGAAACCAAATCGGAGTGCCTTTTGGAAATGCCAGTTCCTTATAGGAGCTTCTCACAAATCAGCCCTCAGGAACCCTGCCACCGGCAAGTTTCCAGATGCGTGGCTCTTTAATAAGCCCACCAAGGAACACAAGGGACAGCTGGGCACGATGTTCCCCACCACCATGTACTGGTTCACGTCCCCATCGCCCACTTCCAATGTCAGTTGTTTTTGTACAGGGCACCAATCTGAGGAACTGCTGCCCTAGAAAGATGCCGCAAACAATCATCAAAACCTAGAAAGGTGCCCCACATGCATGCACACATTTGTTCCTGCATTCATAAAGTGTTACTAAACTCACACAATGCCCCAGGCCCTTGGGCATCCATCGGGGAATGAGACAGGGCTCCACTACTTGCAAAACTGCAAATTCAGGGGATAAAAAGTACAGCAATGGATGTATGATTGCAAACTGAAGTAAGTGGCATAAGGAAAATGAAGAAGATCCTATCATACAGACGAGGGGTGGGGCTGGGGGGTGAATTATAGATGGGTGGTCAAGAAAAAACACTAAAGAGAGAGGGAACTTAAATCTTGCTTTTAAACATTTTAAATAAAGAGAGGATGAAGAGAAGGAGGTGATTTTAAGATGAGTTGCAAACTGAGAAGAAAACAACCGTTCATAGAACTGGAAAGAGAGGGACGGAGGAAAGGAAAAAAGCAGGGAGAGACTGGGAGAGACAGGGCGAGAAGAGGGAGAGTGTGTGGGGGAGAAAGAGAGACACAGAGAGAAAAAGAAAAAGAAGAGAAAGATTTCATCTGAGTTATAAAAGAGACCCCCGGGGCACCTGCCTGTGGATAGCCAGGAAGAAAATGCTATTCCAGGAAGCTTATATGGGGCAAAGTGGCATAGGGAAGATTCATAGAAACATCATCTAACACAGGCAGGCTTTTGGTGCAGCGAGATGCGTCACCTCTTGGGATGTCCATATCTCACGTCAGAGCCCCTGCTCCACAGCCAAGCTCCTACCGTTCTGATCCAGCTTCCCACTATCATATCCTAGGAGGCAGCAGCTGATGGCCCAAGAACTGCACCTATGTGGGAGACCCAGGGAGAGTTCTTGACCCCTGGTTTTTTCCTGACTCAGTGCTAGGTATCCATTTGGGGGAGTGAACCAATGGATGAAAGATCTCTCTCCACTCTCTGCACTCTGTCTCTCTCACTCTCACTTTGCCTTTCAGACAAACATGGCCAAACAGGTGATAAAGTCTTATTGCTAAAGATCTCCAGTGCCATCTCTGACTTTTCCCATCCATATCCATTCTCTCTCTGCAACCTCAGCATCTCTCATGACTGCAGACTGCCATTTCTCCATTCCCCTTGCCAGGCCTGACTCTAATGCCCCAAGTTGTGGGTCTGCATCATCTGATGGCCCTGTGAGTCACCAATGCTTCCTCCCATGCCAAGTCTTACTTTAAATCCCAGGCTCATCTTTTTCTCCAAACACTGCGTTATTCTAGAGTAAGACTGTGTTTAGAATTCTAGATCTTCCCCTATGTAACCCTGGGCAAATAACTGAACCGTTCTATGTGGGTGCTTCCATAGCATACATTTTCCATGAACTTTTAGAAAATTCTGGATATCTCTTTTTTCTCATCTGAAAAACCAAGAAAACAGACCTCATCGAAAGTTTTAGTACTAAATTAGCTAATGCATGTAAAGCCAAACAATTGAAATAATGTCCAATAAATATTTCTTAAAAAACGTAGCCAGAGTTCTTTTTTTTTTTTTAATTTTTTTTTTTTTTTGACAGGCAGAGTGGACAGTGAGAGAGAGAGACAGAGAGAAAGGTCTTCCTTTGCCGTTGGTTCACCCTCCAATGGCCGCCGCAGCCGGCGCGCTGCGGCCGGCGCACCGCGCTGATCCGATGGCAGGAGCCAGGAGCCAGGTGCTTTTCCTGGTCTCCCATGGGGTGCAGGGCCCAAGCACTTGGGCCATCCTCCACTGCACTCCCTGGCCACAGCAGAGGGCTGGCCTGGAAGAGGGGCAACCGGGACAGAATCCGGCGCCCCGACCGGGACTAGAACCTGGTGTGCCGGCACCGCTAGGTGGAGGATTAGCCTAGTGAGCCGCGGCACCGGCCCAGAGTTCTTTAACCAAATTAGTTTATAATCCTGTGTATATGAATTTGCTTTTAAAAATTATGTATTCATTTTAATTTTATTTGAAAAGGAGACAGTGTGAGAGAGAGAGATCTTCTGTCTACTGCTTATTCCCCAAATGCCTGAAATAGCCAGGGCTAGGCCAGGCTGAAGGCAGGAGCCTAGAGCTCCATTCATGTCTCCCACATTGGTGTCAGGGGCCCACGTACTTGAGCCATCACTTGCTACCTCTTGTGCGCATCAGCAGGAAACTACATCAGAAGTGGAGGAGCATGACTTGTTAGGCACTCCAATACGCGATTTATGTGTCCCAAGTGGTATCTTAGCTGCCTAGATAAATGCCCACTCTTTTTACATAAATTCCAAGGTGAAATAGACCCCTAGTTGTTCAGTTTCCTCTCTAGGGCCGTAGGAAAATTTTCTACTATGCCACTTGCATGTTTCTCATTGTCACTTGTTAGGATGAGTCAGCTTCTGGCCCAGCAGCCTATCCCTGATCTGAGGTTCCTCTAAGTTCTTTGTTGTGGTCAGAACAGGTTTTCCAAAGCCAGGAAGCCACTGATGACTTCCCAGAGTGCACCGGAGGAGTCAGCCCAGCCCAGCAACGACTGGACTTGGCAGGTGGATCAGACACGCCTGGAAGCCTCTCCATCACTCTTCAGCTGTCTAATCTCAGAAACATTATTCAACCTCCCTGGGCCTCAGCTTCTCGTTTGTAGAACATGGACGAGAATAATAGTATCTGGTTGTAGAAAAGAGTGAGGCAGAATCTAGTTGGCAAACAGAAGACCTCCTTTTGCCCTTTTGCAGGGATGCCAAGTAGTCTTGATCAATTCTCGGCAACGGACCAAGAAGAAAGACTGAAGGGACCACAGAGTGACCCCCACTCCCACCACACACTGTCTTCTCCCCTCTTTCTCAGGCCCACAGTGAGGAGAAAAAAAAAAAAAAACTTGGCTGAGTGTGAGAGAGAAAGGGACCTCTGTAATAGTAACCCCCTTGCCCTGGGATTGCCATTGCCAGACGTGAGTTTAGCACACCCGGACTCACCCAGCCACTGACTATTCTCGTATCCATCACTGTCCAACAGGACTTTCTGTGACGATGGAAATGTGAGCCACATCTCCACCGTCCAACGTGGCAGCCACTCGCCACCAAGGTTCAGCGAACTGGAGAAATGTGACGCATGTGGTAAGACACGGTGTTCTAGATGGTTTCATTACAGCTAATCGAGACTTAAACAGTCACTACGGCTATCGGCCACCACGTTGGCCAGCCCGGCAGTACGGGCCTTTACTTCGTTTCTGTGGCACGCCATGCTCTCCCGCTCCTTGAGATCTTGCTGCTTGCTGTGGAAAAGCATTTTCCGCCAGCCTCCACCCTGGAGGTGGCTGCCTCAGAGGTGTTTAGCCTTTCACTCCGCTCCATCACAAGATCGTTCCAGCAATGCTGCGTGACTTCTCGGGGCTTCAGCGAGCGGCGCTGCTTTGCAGAAAGTGCGTGCAGGCAGAACCGCGTGCGGCTGTTACAGATGCCTATTTCCAGATCAAACGGCAATTCTAGGGACCTAATGCAGATGAACATGTGTGCCAGATACAAAATAGGACGCGGCTTCCTGTGAGCGATGCTAGGCCCGGGCTACCTGAAAAGGCAAATCTGCAGTCAGGAAGACCGAAATAAGTGGAATGAGGCCTTCAGCATAATTACATGTTGTTAATTGAAAAATGTTAATCACGTCATATTAGGAAGAAGACAGGGTTAAACTGGTAAAATTTCAATTCACTTAGGCCTTATCTCTTGTTGGAATGAACCAGATGATTAATCCTCAAAATTCTTCAGGGATGCAGCAAGCAGCAGCAATTAAATTAACAACTACAAAGTTTATGCTCAGAGATTCAAAAATGAAAGACGGAAACACTTTAATTTTTCACAAGTTGTTACCTTAATTATCTTCTTATTGCTCTGTCTCTTTCCCCTCATTACAAAAACACACCCCTCAGTATTCACGGATCCCTTTAATTTGCTGTAGCTCAGTAACAATGAAAGAAATGTCGTCGGCGATGCGGAGTCATAACTCTTACTGTGTGCGTGCTCATTGAGAATGAAGTGCTGCGCTGTGCCTAGCCCCCGTGTTCGTGCTGCAGAGTGCTGACAAACCTCCACTTGTCTGCGAGCAATCAGGACCGTCTGTACGCCTGTGCACACAAGCAGAGCTGCTGTATCACTGTAACCCAAGAACAGCAGACACACAAGCTCCTCAGCAGGACAAGCTGCAACCTAATTGATCAGGTTAATGAAATACAAAGAGATAATAAGCAATGGAGTAGTTAGGGAAATGAAGAAAAACCCAAGCTGAAACTTCCCATCTCAACCTACTCACTGCATTGACATTAAAACGGGCTCTTAGGACGTCTGCGGTATCAAATACTACCTTTACAAATTATTTTTTCTCAGTGGCATTCTCTCATCAGCAGCAGCAGAAGAAGAATCCCACTTTGGAAAGATCAGATAATTCACGTCCCTTGAAATGCAATTAATCAACACTGGGGGAAAGGAAAGCCCGACAGCAACAACCATAAAGCAAGAGAATGCCGCCTCATGGTGCTACAACAGGTCCCCTGACATATGTGCCTGAAAACTGTGCCCATGACAAACCCTATCTGTGTGTTGCGTATTCCTCTACCCCTAACTCAGAGGCTGGTTTGTAAATTCACTACAGCATACAAGCCAGCTCCAGCAGCAGCAGCCACGGTAAGACAGCAACAAAAGTGGTTTTCCTACTCAGGATTTCTAAGGAGGCCCTCTTCTGCAAAGAAGATCATTATTTGCTGGTGGGCAGGGGACAATCAATGCCACAATTAAAAAAAAAAAAACAACAGCCTAGTTATTTGGAAACTGTGAATGAAATTAAAACAAACCTACCATAAACCCCTCAACTAGAAACTGCAATGCAATCAAACGATTGGGACTAAACTGGAAAATGCATGAGGACGCATCAATAATTGAGCACATTGCATCCTTGATGCCTGAAGAAGCCATCACCATCACTGTAAATCCTCTCCCTGGGTGATGGGAAGCCTTTGACGGCTGCGGATGCTGGGGCAGTGTCATCACTCCGTCCACTTTCTGGATTTCCAAAGTTTCACAGTAAAATGCCATCTCCCCGGAGAACGTCCTCACAACAAATTATTAGCACAGCTCTATTGATCACCACCCAAACGGCAAAAATCTCAATAAATTTCATCTGGACCTTTACCGAAACCTCAAAAACGCATTACACCCTCTCTGCTGACCACCATTTGTGTGATCGCTATTGTGTTTGCAGGGCAGTCAATTTTATACAGCATAACAAACTGCCAAGCACTAACCCGATTCCCTCCATTACGGAGGCCCATGTATTAAATTTAGTGAAGCACAATATCAGACTTCAAATATTGCAAGGCCTAGAATTGAATGCCACAGAGCCTAATGTTATCAACCTGACAAATACACTGACATATTAAGTAGCAGATCATGTATTCATATCTGGAACTGATGTTGTTTTCTGTTTGGCTGTATATTTTTTGGATTAGCCATGATATTTCAAAATGAACAGTGTGTTGTGGAGTACAAGAGAACTGACAGCGAAGAAGCTGCCTCGGTCATTACTCATGTTTTTGTTTTTGTTTTTTTTCACAGATCAATTATTACTTTTCTTAACAGTGTGCCATTAGAGGTTTAAGGAAAACGTAAGCACGGCTCAAAGAAAAGTCGCTTTTAAGTAAACAGCTGATTTTTTCTTGTACTTTCTACCAATGAAAATAAGCTTTAATATTGTTATTCAATGAACAGAATGAACGGTTTCTTTGGTATTAATCACATGGCTCTCTTCTGACTTAAAAGCAAGACAAGGGCTGTTTTCTGCTTCTTCCTTTCCTTGTCATCATTCTTTGTTGCTACAAAAGATAAGAAAATGACTGACTTTCCTTCAAAAATGTTGCTTTATTCCCATGCTACTCAACCATTCTAACCACTTCTGTTGGGAACACAGAGATCATCGCAATGTTCTTCACCTGATATGATCATCCCACAATGAAACGCACCAATTCACCGGAAGTCTAGAAACCCAGTACTCCAATAGTCAAATCTTGTCAAGTTAACTTCCAAAATAATATTTGGACAGAAATTAAAATGTACCTCATGATAGGAAACACAAATTTTAAAATCACATATACTCTCTGCCCTTCTTTCTTCCATAACCTTGAGAATCTGATGCTAAATTCTCTTTCTAGGTCATTGATTCTGGACTTAAAACCCACATTTTGCATGCACGCAAATTATGACTCCAAAAATGAGTTTTGCAATCCTGGGGTCACTTATTTTTAAAACTGTAAAAAAAAATTTTAATTTATTCAGTTGACAAGGAAAGAAGAAACGAATACTCCCAGCTCTTGCCTCATTCCCTAAAGCTTGTGCAGCCCAGGCCAAAACCAGGGTCTGGGAACACAATCCAAGTCTCCCACGCGGATGGCAAAGACCCAAGTACTTAGCCACTGCCTGCCACTAGGATGAACGGGAGCAGGAAGCTAGAATCAGAGTGGGAACTCAAATCCAGGCGCTCTGATGTGGCATACAGGGGTCCCAAGCAGCGTTGTGCTCATTCCTGCCCCTGTGAAGTCACTTTTAAAGGTCAAGAAAACACCAAGGCCCAGGAGAACTTAGTGGTTTATTATCAGACTCGACTCTGCAGATTCCTGACAATCACAAGAATGAAAAGTGTATACTGTTAAAAATGGGTACAGTTTCCATGCATAGATGTTGGGGGCCCTGCTGTATCACCACAAGGCAGCATTCTCTTGTTTTACGGTGTTGCCGATGGATTCATAAGGGTATGACCCCTTCAAACCGCTTATATGGATGGAGCATTGCGCCTAATGGTTAACGTGTTCACACCCTACATCAGAGTGCCTCGGTCCAATGCTTGGCTGCAGCTTCTGACTCCAGCCTCTTGTTAATGCAGATCCTGGGAGGCAGCAGGTGATGCCTCAAGTACTTTGGCTCCTAGCACTCATGTAGGAAACTTGCATTGAGTTCCAGCTCCTGGATTCATTCCGGGCAAGTTCCAGTCATTGCAGGCATTTGGAGGGGGGTGGTTGAGCCAGTGGGTGGGGGGAGTCCTCCCTCGTGTCAGCCCCCAATCTGACATGAACAGCATCATGCACTAATCCACAAGGAACACTCGATGACTTCCGTCTTTTTCAGACTCAAGCATTCCACCACTGTATTCCACATTTGCTTCATCCATTTATCCACCAGTGCAAATTTAGGGTGCCTACCCCTCTTGGCTATCGTGAAGGAAGCTGCATTAACCCTGGGACACCAAGCATCAGTGGATTTCAATGATCCCCCAAGTGACCCTAACATGCAGGTGGAGTGAAGACGGACTCTCTAAGAGAACCGTGAAGCTCTTCAGCCCGCGAGGCAAGACATGGTTCCCTACCAGTGTGCCACGCGCATGCTTAGAAAGGGTGAAGATGTAATTTCTTGTGCCTCAGTATGCAGAAGACGCTTCACAGAGTCCAAATCAAGTTCTGAACAGGCTCAGTAGCTGATCTTCACGAGAATCTGTGATGCAAACATCCCAGGGGCAGAGTGGCTTCCTGTCTTCCAGAAAAAGAAGGGGGCTCTGCCCGACTCTGCAGGCTTCAGCCCTCTGCTTATGGGATGGCCTCCAGGGAAGACTGCGGTGTTCCGAGTCACATGAACCTGTTCCGGTCTCAGCTCCAGGCGCCTGCAGCCTGAGGGAGTCCCTTCACTTCCCTGCACGGCAACCTCCTCTGCTGTGAAGTGGAGATTAAGAAGCCCACAAGAGCAGAGTCGACAGACGCAAAGTGGCCAGCACTCGGTGAGGACTTGCATGGAGGTAGACGGAGACTGAGCAGAAGCTGCTCTTATGACACACAAGACAATTTATAGTCACAGACATCTAACTTTTAACACATCCGAACTGTTAGAAATGAAGGCATCCGTCAATCCCACTGATAGGTGATGTGCCTTCCCCACGTCATTCTCATCACAAAGCTGAGGATGGCCCTGGCTGCCCTGTGGCTCCCTCTTGATCCTTTCTTGATCAAGGAAAAAATGCCTGACAGATGCTTACCAAAGCAGTAAAATGGGCATCATTCCGTGTCCTGCTCTGGCCTTCTCCCTCTTTAAAAAAGAAAAAAAAAAAAAAACATATTCACAAAATTTGAGCACAATGTTCAAAGTGGAGGCCTTTACCAGGAATGGGCTTCTAGACATCCTCTATATTTTTACAGCTTTAAAAGGAACATCATAATCTTTTATTTATCAGGGAAAAGAGCAGTGGAAATGCCATCAGTGGTAAAACCTAAGCTCCCACATATTCTTATCAAGGGGCACTACAAATTCATTGATATATTTATAATCATCCAAAATGCACTTACTTTTCAAAAATATTTTTATTTATTTGAAAGGCAGAGAGACAGAGGCAGGTGGGGAGACAGAAAGACACACAGACACACACAGATCTGCCATCCATTGATCCTCTCTCTCAGTGCCCACAACAGTCAGCACTGGGCCAGGCTGAAGTCGGGAGCCCAGATCTCCATCCAGGTCCCTGTGTGGACTGCAGAGCCCCAGCTCTTTAAGCCATCACCTGCTGCCTTGCAGAGGGTGTGTGGGCAGGGACCTGTATTGGGAGCTGTGTTAGAACTCTGATATGGGACGCAGGCATATCAGGTGGCATCTTAACAAGTGTGCCGAATGCTTGCCCCCAGATACACTCACTTCTACACTTTCACTTATCTCCCTGGGTCAGGCTCTGATTTAGACATTGAGGTACTGCAGGGGGTAAGACAGTGAGGCTTGCTTTGAGAGGGTCGTTAGTGTGTTAAAGGATGGCACGTGGAAAAAGTGCTAAACGTGACGATACAACAGTGCTGAGAGAATTACTGCAGCACTGTGCAGTGGCACCCATCCCATTCAGCTGGCCTCATTATATTTAATCTCCAAAAATGATGATGAAGAGACCCCCCACCCCAAAAGTGAACATTCTATGGCATAACAGTTAGGCACGAAGTTCAGGTAAAGATGGAACTACTGGACTATATACTGAACTTGATATTGCTGGCAAAAAAAAAAAAAAAATTCATCGTAAGAGGAAGAATACAATATAGGGTTCAACCTAAAATCTGGACACCCACCTACCCATAAGTACATACATTTATCCATCCCTCCAACCACACCCATTAATTTATTCAGTGTAATTAACCTCTTTTCAGCTAGGAGTTCTACTGGCCCCTGAGAATTAAAAAATAGCTCAGACAACCTCACTGGGATATTCCACGACACTTGAGGTTTGCTGTTCCTGACCCGTTCCTACAAGGAATGTCTTCCTAATTCTCATGTCATCCTAATTATCTAGCCACACACCTGATGAAGAAACTTAAAGCTAACCACAACTCCTCAATCTTCTTCTTCAGTAAAGAGAACAGGGCAACATTCCCCCACGTACAGCCCAAGAGCCTCTAAACTGATCTTCCACTGAATTTTACCCAAACCGCACTCATCATTTATCTTGCGGTGTTAATTCTGCTTTATGCAACTACATATATGCTACTTCCGGTACCCGTGAGTCAGGCAGGACTGACTCCTTCACCCTAACTAATGAGAATGTTTCATTGTCCTGACAACAAAGGTTGTTTCAGGTAGGGCTGGAGTCAAAGAGGCGTGAATCAAAAACAACACAAATAACATCGTAATGGTTAAGAACGTGGACTCCGGAGCTGGATTCATACGGTTTGAATCCTGTTAAAAACATACAAGTGCAGATTACAGATAGAGCCCCCAATTCCTCCTCTGTATCAATGTGACAGAGCGCTATCCCCCCATGAGGAGGCTGAGTCGGTTTCTCCACCTGCAAATCTGATCTGGACCTGTAAGTTGTTCTGTGAAGAGGATAGGGCAGAAGTGACAAAGTCCCAGTTTTAAGCATAAGCCTCAGAAAGGCCTTGATCCAGCACCTTTGCCCTTTTTGGTTGCACAATTGTGCTAGCGCATCATCAGGTCTGTATCTTCCAAGGGCCTGAGAGAGAAAATGGGGCAGGACCGAGCCATTCCAGGCAAGGTGGCTCTCCAGATCCCAGCCCTCCAAATCCATCAACCACAGACTCATGAGAAACAACAAACGGTCATTTTTTTTAACCACGAAGTTTGGTGCTCACCTTGTTACACAGCAAGAGCTTAAATGACACAGCTATACTATCTCTAAATTTCATCATATTAAAATGAGGTTAATCATTGTGCATTTTTATAGGATCGTTGTGAAGACTAAAGGGAATAATGAAGTTCATATTCATAAAGGACTCAGAACAGTATCCGGCATTTACTACACACTATTATTCTCAGAAAGAAAATCTTAGGTTGCTTTGTTTGTGTTTGGAAAAATCTTAGGTTGGTTTGTTCTTGTTTTGTTGTTTACTCATTTTTGGTTAGAATGTTTAGGAAAGACGCATTTGTGTTCTGCTAGGGTTGACCATTTGGTGAAAAAGGAGGCTGCACCTGCGTCCTCACTCAGCCCCCACCAAGGAGGAATCTGCCCGAGGACAGCACCAACAGTGCAAAGCTGAGCAGAGACACAGGAAAGTGCAAAGCTGAGCAGAGACACAGGATAGCAGCAGCATCCAGGAGGGGCTGTGTGCCTCTGGTCCCTCTCCCCTGTCTCTGCAGCTGAGTCAGCCAATCAGCCCTGCTTCCCAGCGAACTCTGCCTTCCAAACGCAAGATTAACTGAGTTGTAACTTTGTCACTTCCAACCAAAGTGCCCTGAGAGGGGTGGGTATTTAACCAAGCTTCCTGCCAATGGGTGCCCATGGAGGCAGAGGTGATGGCTGCGGTCACTGCACTCCTGCCACCCACATGGGACACAAGTGTTCCAACTCCAGATTTGAGCCCTGCCCTGCTTCAGCCGGTGTGGGCATTCGGGGAAGGAATTAGCACATGGGAGTTCTCTCTATTTCTGCTTTAGGAAGAGAACAGGAGACGAGGAAGAGAGATGCAAATACATTTTTTAAAAGAGACTTTCTGTTTCTGAAAGAAAGAGAAGGAAGGAGAAGGGGAGGGAAGGGGGGAGGGGAAGGGAGGGTGGGGGGAGGGGAGGGAAGAAGGGAGAGAGGGAGAGAGGGAGAGAGGGAGAGAGGGAGAGAGGGAGAGAGGAAGGAAGGAAGGAAGGGAGGGAGGGAGGGAGGGAGGGAGGGAGTCTTTAAGTGAGCCCTGATAAATGTACTACTTAATAAAGTCACTTTTGCTTTGAGTCAGGCCATCCTAATTAAGACGCAAGATGTCAGCCAGCATCCATAGGGCTACAAAGAGAAACAGAGCCAAGGCCCGTTCCTGAAGAGGGCACAACCTGTTAGTTCCTTAGGGGTGCACCACCTCACTATGAAATGTATTTACCTCACCTCTGACCCCCACCTTCACCCTATCCAAACCCTAGTCCAGAACTGACATGCCTTCCCCAACACACACACACACACACATACTCACATTCACACATGCATGGACATGTGCACAGATACACACACACACACATGCACTGATACACACACAGATACATACATATATATATATACATACACACAGAGAGATACAAACATAGATACATATGTGCATGGATACACAAATACACTAACACATGTACACACACATACACACTCACCCACAGATATGCACACGCACACATACACACAGCTATACACACTCACGCATACACAGATACACGTACATAAACACACATATACACAGTGCATGTTACATTCCAGAAGATCAGTAAGTAAATCCTTATCATCAAAAACTTTAATTTCTTAAAAATTCAAATATATTTATTTCTCCATTCCTTGGTAATACAGTATCCATAAAATGGGGGTGATGATATCAAAATGCATAGGGTGATAATAAGCAACAAATAAGGTATTATTTATGAAATGCTTTATCATACTTAATACAGAGGAAATCTCCCATGAGCCACCCTTAATATTATTGCTGCATTATTGTCATTTTAACTATCTCTTCTCTTGCAACCAAATAAGCACAGGGAGATATGTATTCTCAGTAACATTACATGACAGCACTACGAATAAAGAAAAATTCCGGAAATGCTGAGTAATGACTTCACGCTTTTAGAAGACCTACTTTTCAGGGATTCATTCTCTCTGAAATTGTAAACCCACTCAGAGGGGTGGGGGCACTGGCCACGATATATGACTGCATAAACCACTGTCTTGGTTATAACTGTTCGGAACTAAGTGGTCCTAGAAGGAACAACCAGATTATTTTCTCCAAGAATTTAAAATCAGCATTAGGAACCCCCTATATGTTCATTTCAGGCTGGAACTATAATAAATAAAACTATTAGAAGAACAAATGGGTTCAATTTTGGAGAAAATATTCTTATCCCCATTGTACTTCTATACAGCAACACCTGCAAAGCAAAGTTAATGATACCCAGCCCCTTTGTTGTGAGGAATAAATGAGATGATGAGAATTACCTATGGCTTGGCACACAATACGTACCATGAATAATACACGTTAACCATGTTTTCTGAGCGAATACAACATTTTGTACACGAAAATGGCATTCAAAAAGTTGTGAACTTCTAACAGAAAACTTAACATTGAAACAAGACTTCTAGGGATAAGATAGTGGTTACTGGCAATAGATAACTAACACTGAGTAGCTGTTTGCCTGGCATTCCGCTACAAATCTACACACACTATCTCGCTTTATTCTTGTGTCCCCTAAAGAAGATATTGTGATCCCTGTCATATAAGTAAGGATGCTGAGGTTTGGAAAAACTGAGAAATTAACTCAAGCCCTAGGAGGGTACTTCACAAAGTTCATGGGAAATGGAATTAAAGGATAGGTTCATTGTGCAAAAGAAATACTGATATCCATGCATACAAGGGCCTCTGAAGTTTATGGGAATGCATGTTATTAAAAAAACCTTTGCATGGATTTCAAAATTTTCCACCAAAAATACTAATCTTTAATTGCATTTTCCCACCATCATTATGAAGTACGTTGTACTCCTGGTAAGCGGTAGAGCTGAGATTTGAGCTCAGCGAATCTGAACCTCATGGCTATCGGCTTAGACCACCACTACGCGATGCGGCCTCCATCTCCCCCTGAGCAAAAGCCTGCACTACCATCACTCCCGTTTCCTTTAAATGTCTCTTTCACAGAGAGCTCCCTTCATCCAAAACCAAGTGTTGTTCTTAATAAGCCAGCCCCCTCCTTCCCGTACAAAAACGTCTGCTTCTGAGTCAATGAGCGGCCACCTCTTCCAGTCCTGTGAATTGAGCTAATAGCACCACTTCTTCCAAGGCCCAGATTTTAATTAGCTCATAAGTCTGTCACTGGCTGGTGAAATATTTATTTCTCAGGAATACACTTTAGTAATTTATGAATCAGAGTTACACAGTGGAGATGGGACGTGTGTTCCTACTGCATGGGCAGCCTTGCATACGCGCCATCTCGGAACGAATGCCAGCTGCCTGTTCGTAGGTAGGGTTGAGTCTATTTGTTGGCTTGTCTTTTGGGGAGGGTTTCAGACTATTTTGATGCAACACTTTCAGGATGGGAATAACAGAAAGAAAGAGCAGTATGGAAGGACACAGAACAACTGTTAAAGTACAGATATTGTATCAACATATATTTTATTTAAAGTCCATTAAAAACCCTCATGAAACCTAGTAAAAACGTAAACTGTGACCATCCTTGTACAGGGTCTTGTGGACATTCACACATTTCCAACTGTGCACACCCTTTGAAGCAGTAATTCATTTTTAGTAACCGATGAAGAGGTGGACAGACAATGCACTCCCAAAGACGTATGTAAAAGAATTTTCACTGACAAGGCACCGATTAAAACATAGAGTTTCCTCTTGTTCCTCCCTCCTTCCTGGTCTCCAGTGTCGACTGTCTGATTTTCACAAAACAGAAACTTGAACAAATAATCACACCTCTTATTCATGTAAAACCCAATGAGTGGCCTCCTTATATTGCAAATTCTAAATATTAAACAATGTGCCCTATAGAGAGGTAAGTTATTTCTATTATCATTATATAAACATTTATATTCACAAATATAGGTTCTACATCCTTGGATTATACATTGAGAATATCTATATAAAAAGCATGTATTAAACATGGACAGATTTTTTCCTGTCACCGTTCTATAAACAACCCAACAACTATTTACACTGTATTTGTACGATATCAGGTAATATAAGTAATCGGGAGATGATGTACAGTATACAGGGGTAGGCATTTGGACCGGTGGCTTAAGTTGCTTGGGATGCTCGCATCCCATATCCCACTGCCTGCTTCAAATCCCTGTTAGTCTACTGCCAATTCAGTATCCTGTTAATACACATCCTGGGAGACAGCACGGATGGCTCAAGTCTTCGAGTTCCTGCCACCCACCCGGGAGACCTGGATGGAATTCTGGGCTCCTGGCTTCAGCCTGGGCCAGCACTGGTGTTGGGGGCGTAGGAGAAGTGAATCAGCACATGTAAAATTCACTTCCCTATCTCTTTGCCTTTCAGGAAATATGAAAATAAGCATTTTTTTAAAAAAAAAGTACAGTGGATAACTGGCATGTATGAAAATACTACGGCATTTTACACCACGGGCATTGAGTGTGAACAGATTTGGTACCCCCGGTTAAGGGAAGGGCAGTCCTGGAACCATCCAATCCTGGATGCCTAGGGATAAGTATCTGTAGAGAGAACCTGGTTTAGGCTTGATTGGTTTCTACATTGCTTCACTATTTTTAATTTCACTTATTTTTGTTCCTATACTTGGTGATTTTTTTCTTTATGCTTTTATTTATCTGTTCATTTTTTTCAGTTTGCTTTATTCTTTTCTTCTAAGCTCTAAGTTTCTAAGTTTCTTAATAGAAAGTTAGCTCATTTATTTGGAAGTTGTTTTCTTATGCAAGCCTTTAGCACTATAAATTTCCTTCAATATACTGCTTTCATTTGATACTATAGATTGTGGATACTGTATTTTCATTTAGTTCAAAACATATTTATAATTTCCCTTGAAACTTCCTCTCTGAATTATGGATTATTTAGACTTTGTTGTTTAATTTCCAGGTGTTTTTAGGTTTTCTCGTTAACTTTCTGTTACTGATTTCTAATTTAATTCTATTTTGTCAGAGAAAAATTTTGTATGATCCTTATTATTTTAAATTGCTTAAGATTGGTTTCATAACTCAGAATATGGTTTATGTTGGTAAATATCCTATGTGAGCTCGGATAAATCAGGCATTCTTCTGTTGTTAGCTGGTATAAATTATAACTCTCAGTTCTCCTACAGAATTGCTAACCTTCTATATGGAGATTCTATCAAATATTGAGACAGTCCTCAGTGATGTTGGTAGATGAATATCTTCTTTCGGTTCTATTAGTCTGGGGCTTTATAGTGCATACACATTTTGGTTGTAATGTCTTTCAGGTGAATGTATTCTTTCATTGTTGCATAATGTCCCTTGGCATTCTTAGTAATTTTCTTTGTTCTAAAATGTATTTTGACAGACTTTTTTTTTTTGGAAGAGATAGGATGAAGGTTATCCTGGACATACATTTTCCATTTGAATTTGAACTAGAACTTGTCCGTGGGTTTTTCAAATGTCAGTTTACTTATACTACCTGTCAGAACTATTTGAACTCATATATTGTATTCAGCATGTATTCTACTGCTTCACCCAAGAGTAGATGATCTACAAGTGGAATGAATCAGTAAGAGTGCTCACCATAAAGAGTACGATGATAGCAATCACTTTCACACACACACAAACATGTTATATACGTGTATGTGCACACACAGAAACACAAGAACAGGCACAGTGATACAGTGCTGCTTACCGATGGGATGCACACTTCCTGTTCCTACTCTGAGTCAAATATGTTGTCTTTCCCAGATCAACAGTGCCTACACTGCGACACTTGGATGTATTCCAGGCATGGCTAACTGCATAGACAATGGCTTTTATTCATTTATACAATGTTGTACCGTGATCTCTTCTGCATTGCTGTTCTCTGGCCAACACAGTGTATGAGTGAAATGCTTCCAATGTCTATCTCTGTTATCAAAGTTATAGAAACAATCTTTCACATTTTCCTCAAATCACACCATAATTTGTAATGACAACAGCAGCAGCAACAAAAATAAGTTAGGTCGGCGCCGCGGCTCAGTAGGCTAATCCTCCGCCTTGCGGCACCAGCACACTGGGTTCTAGTCCCGGTCGGGGCGCCGGATTCTGTCCCGGTTGCCCCTCTTCCAGGCCAGCTCTCTGCTGTGGCCAGGGAGTGCAGTGGAGGAAGACCCAAGTGCTTGGACCCTGCACCCCATGGGAGACCAGGAGAAGTACCTGGCTCCTGGCTTCGGATCAGCGTGGTGCGCCGGCTGCAGCGCGCCGGCCTTGGCAGCCATTGGAGGGTGAACCAACGGCAAAGGAAGACCTTTCTCTCTGTCTCTCTCTCTCACTCTCTGCCTGTCAAAAAAAAAAAAAAAGTTAACAGATCTAAGTTCTCCATGAGCCAGGCACCCAGCTAACTTCTTTCATTCTTTATTCTGTACATGACTTGATTAGGTTCTTACAGTGCACAGACTTTAGGAATATTTCCACCATGACCCCTATCTACAGCAAAAGTACCTTTGTATAATTCCTCTTTGTCTGTGGGCAGGGCCTGCAACTTGCTTCTAACCAACTGAATAAGGCAAAGCTGACGGAATCTTTGTGATTGTGCATATGCATAGCATGCAGATTACAGCATCTCTCTGAAATCTCCCTGCATTTTCTCTTTCTGTTGTCTATCTCTATATCTATGTCTATATTTATCTCTATATCCATTCTGACTTAAAGAAGCAAGCTTCCATGAATCCTACAGCCACAAGGGAGAGAATTCTGCCAAAAACCTGAGGAAGCTTGGAGGCAGATCCTGTTGTACATGAGTCGCTGGTGAGATAGCAGCCCTGGCTGACACGCTGACTGTAGTCTGTGAGACCAGACACGCAGCTAGGCCAGACCAAGGGTCTCAGACCACAGAAACGTGGAGATGACACACGTGCACTGTTGCAGGCCTCTAACTTCGTGCTATGGAACAAAAAAAGAAAAAAGAAAAAAAAACCAGCACACAATCCTTGCAGTCACGCATTATCACTGCCCCAGTTTTCCAAAGGAGACAATGTAGATCAGGAGATTTTCAGTTAGACATTAAGTATTTGGATGAGCTAGAATTCCAATTTCCAGATTGCTGATTCCAGGAGTGGCACTCTGAATATCCACGCCCTATTGTCCTCTTGTATATTCCCATACCTTTCAAAAACTGATTCTAGGATTTTGAACACAGTACCCATAATCCGAAAGTATTCTCAGAACTTTCTAAGAAAAGACTCACGAACCAGGCTATTTACAGAAAGCATCACTTTTCCCCGCTGGTTTCAAATGTGTCAATGCACTTACATCAGGACCCGAAACACTCAGCACAACTGACAAGTCCCCTCATGCTCCGATCCCCGGCTGCTCTGCCAACCCATCACCTCCCCGACTCCCACTTCCAGCCTTCAGTCGGCCGTCTTTCCTCAGCCACACTGAAGTCCTGGCAGTTCTGCAGACTTATCATGCTTTTCACTCCCTGCAAGAATTCATTCTTGATGTCTGGCAAACTGTCCTCGCATATGCCTCACTTCTCCTTCTTTATTCCTGTGGATGTGAGCTCAGAAAGTACCCCCCTCCTCCAGGAAGCCTTCCCACTTGAGTCTTGTGGAGGTTACATGTTCTTTAGAACCCCTCCCTCCCTCCCTCTGCCTGAAGCGTATCATGCACTATTGGAGTCATCTTCATCCGAGTCCTGTGTGCTGTCACACACCTCTGCCTAGCATCGTGCCTGGCATGGAAGAGATGGTCAAGACGCTCAGGTCAAATGCATGCTGGGTATCTGCAGCGTCCTCTCTGTCTCTGTGAGCCTTAGTAGTGCTGCTTGGTCAATCAGCTGCCGACAGCTACACTGGCATTCCGCCAAGTCACACGACCGCATTTTGCAGCTCCCACAGCCCTTGCCTGGCACTGTGGATTTTCTCTTGTCCAAAAGGTTCAGGCAGTTTTAAGCTTTAATGTACTAACTGCATTGGGATAACGTGTAGAATAGGCTGCATCAGTCACAAATCCAGAACTTCGTATGTGTTTCCTATTTATTTGCTTGTGAAATGAGGCTTTATTCCACTAAGCTGGGTGGGGAGGAAAGGCTGGGGAGCAGAGAGGTTGGTGCCTGTGACTACAACACTGACAGCTTCCCTGTGAACCTTGGCCACCAACTAAAACAACTTTGTCTAAGGGGTACTTGGGATGAATCCTCGTGATCTGCTCATGAGGAAAACTGCCTTTCCCTTAGACTTTCAGAAGCCTACAGAGCAGTGAGGAGAGTGAGGGTCTCACTGGTTGACTGTCCTGGTTATCTCCCTCTCTGGATATTCAAGAAGGTGGTGAAAATGAGTTGAGACCTAGAATGTGGCTAATGGGTGGGACAAAAATGTGGGTCAATGGTGTGCTGTATGGAGAAGCGAATTTCAGAAACCACTGCTGTCTGGCCTGTTCCTTTATCTGTAAAATAGGCAGATGGGTGCACCCCCTGACAGAGGGCTGCTGTCAGGATTATATGAGAAGCACAGAGCACAGGGCCTTCCACTCAATGATTTCTCAAAGTACTGAGATTTTATTATTACTCTGAACACAGAGCTGTTAACAATATTAATTCCTCAATAAATGTCATTGGATATTATTCCAATAATTGTTGTTTACACGCTTTCCTCAGCGCTTCCTAGGGCACACAGTTAACAGATGTGGTAGGAGGTCTCTCTGATGGCCCTCAGTAATTCCCATCTCGTTGTGATGCCCTCCCCACCTTGAGGGTGAGCTAGGTTAATTAATGAGGTTAATGCATAGAATAACACATGAGAGATGATGCATCACTTCCAAGATTAGGTGATAAAATTATTGCATTTTCCATCCTGGATAACTTGTCATTCTCCCTTCAATTTCCCATTCTGAAGGAAAAAGGGCCATGAGGCAGATTCCTTCAGAGGTCTATGCAGGTGATCTGAGCAACAGATCTTCCCAGACCACGCAGCTGCCACATGAGGGAGTTCAGTGGTAGTGCCTCCCCTCGGACAAACTTGACCTGGTTTTAGGTGCAGCCAACACCTACCACAACCATTCAGCAAAGCTGCTCTCAAAGTACCAACAGAGAAACTGTGAGACAGTAATCATGTAGCAATAGGGAACTAAGACAAGAGAATAAATTTCATTTCCGGTTAGACTATAAGCTCCATGAGGGTAGGAATCATGCATGCCCTATTCATTGCCATAGGTCAAACGTGGATTAGATGTAAAATACTGGCATGGATATCCTTCCATGAGTGGGTGGAGGTTCACTGAATGGGGAATGGTTCACTGGAAGTGGGAAGCTGATCCCTCACTCAGACTTTTTCCATCATTCATAACAAGGAAACACATCAGCTTTCTTCATGAGAGTCAAGGCCCTCAGCACTAACAAGAATGCATCTTTGGGGACCTTATCTGAGGAGTGTCAGTAGCACGTGATTGTCAGCGAATACTTTGGTCTATTCTTCAAACTCAGTGAGTTGGAGAGGAGACATTCCTGACACAACTCTTCTTGACATGCTTACTCTCTGTTCAATCTCAAACCCCATAAGAGTTCCTATTGGCACTGCCTTCCTAGCCAAGAAAACCTATCATATCCACACAAGTTCATAAATGTTGATTTGTTCAAAATCAAACTAACCAACATATAATATGCATTAATCAGTTCCCTCTGTTTTGGCTTTACGCAAACCACAACAATCATACACCTAAAAAACAAAATAGCAAGAAGGAACGCCAGACAAGCACATAAACAGAAAGGAAGCAAGTGCCAGGAAGACACCAAGGGCTTCCCATGTGGTTCAATGCCAGGAGAAAGATACAGGGACTCCTGTTTCCAAGAAGGCATGGGCAGGAAGCACAAGGCATGGGTCAGCTTTGAACGGACCATGATCAGGAGGAAAAGGCATGTCAGAACCACACAAGCGACGCGCGGGAAAGATCTTGGGCTAGAGGAGATGAATAGGCGGTATTCAATTTCTCATTAGGCTCATGGTGTCACTTTCATTTGGAACCATGTTCCAGTGCTAATTTTCACAGCGCTTGAGTGCTTCTTGCAATGAATGGCACTCACTCATGCTTCAATGCAGTCTGCACGGTCCATTTCTATGCCTTTATTAAAGGGTACAGTAAGCATATAGTTCCGTCCCAGAGGCAGAAATTTAGAGCTGTTAGATATGTGACCTCAGACCTCCCTAGGGAAGTAGCAACTCCCCTGAGTATTCCCTTTTTCATTCCAATTATATATAAAATGTCCAAAATGTGATCATGTGCTCACATGTGAACACACACAAACATAAACATTCACAATCACTTTCCCAATTACTTCGTATTTGACAAATTTTGAAACTCCACATAAGATGTAATGTATTTCTAAAAACGGACTTATCACTTACATACAATTAAGAGTAAAACAAAAAAGCTCAAAGGGTTTCTTTCTTTTTAAAGACAGCCCAAGTCTGAGGAGAAGATTCTTTGTTCATAAAGCTCATGGTACATCCATTATTGACCATATAATTACAAATTCACTAAGTATTCAGCTTTTGAAAGGCACAAGTGATTAACAAAAAGAGACTTAAGATAACTAGGAGTAAATCCCACCTAAAAACCCTGCCCCTGCACACGGACACACAAAATTCTGAGATGGTCCTGTAGCATTGCTGGTAACTGAGAGACCTTGATGGCAGTAACCTTGATGTCAATCAACAGGGACAGTAAATATGCAAATAAATAAGGACACATCCATAACGCAGGGGATTAAGTAGCCTTAAATAGAATTAAATAGATCTGTATTTGTGTTGACATGCAAAGATCTCAAACAGGCCGTATTTCTTAAGTAAAAGGACACTGACTCAGAACACAATGAAGACGATGATGTTCCATGTCAAACAATGCACACTTACACACCCAGGGTGTGAATGTCTGAGATTTCTGTGGGTTGAGCACTCAAGCACCAGTGGCATATGGCTGAACATGATATATAACCAGACAGAAGGAATCCTGCTATTGTAATTACATAGCTTCAACAGGAAGATGGTGGGGACCATGAATAAACTAGAGGAGATGTTACCTTTTTATTTTTATTTTTTGACAGGCAGAGTGGACAGTGAGAGAGAGAGACAGAGAGAAAGGTCTTCCTTTGCCGTTGGTTCACCCTCCAATGGCCGCCGCGGCCGGCGCGCTGCGGCCGGCGCACCGCGCTGATCCGATGGCAGGAGCCAGGAGCCAGGTGCTTCTCCTGGTCTCCCATGGGGTGCAGGGCCCAAGCACCTGGGCCATCCTTCACTGCACTCCCTGGCCACAGCAGAGAGCTGGCCTGGAAGAGGGGCAACCAGGACTAGAACCCGGTGTGCTGGTGCCGCTAGGCGGAGGATTAGCCTAGTGAGCCGCGGCGCCGGCCAGGAGATGTTACCTTTGAAAGCTCTGCAAGCATCGTGCCTGCTGAAATAGCTTGCAACAGTCTTTCCCACTTAACTGTGTGATAGAAGAACCCACCAAAGTCCAGAAAGGTCGGGTCCACAGAGCACTACCCTTACTCAGAACAGTGAGAAGTGGTACTCTTGGAAATCCTTTCAAATTGACTCTATCGAACAGTATGTCTGAGCCTGAAATCTCAGATAATTCAATGTATTTTTCACTGACTAATAAACATTGCACATTTTTACAGAGAACTCAATGTTGACTGTGCTGTGCCAGAGGAAATGTTGATTAGCCATTTTTCAGGTTCTCAAAGCCTACTCTGGATCATGTTGGATGACTCTGATTCAACTGTGAATTCAGGTTACCACAATCAACAACACGGATAGCACTGCGGGGCCGGGGAGGGGAGGTGGGGGAACAAACCCTTTCAGGTTTGCCTTTTTTTAAAGATTTATTTATTGATTGATTTGAGAGGTAGAGTTACAGATAGAGAGAGGGAGGGACAGGGAGAAAGTTCTTCCATCCTCTAGTTCACTCTCCAAATGGCCACAATGGCCGGAGCTGAGCCTATCTGAAGCCAGGAGCCAGGAGCTTCTTCTAGATCTCCTATGTGCATGCAGGGGCCCAAGCATTTGGGCTGTCTTCTACTGCTTTCCCAGGCCATAGCAGAGAGTTGGATCGGAAGTGGAGCAGCAGGGATATGAACCGGCGCCCATATGGGATGCTGGTGTCGCAGGCAGAGGCTTAGCCTACTACACACAGCGCCGTTCTGCAGATGCGCCTTTTTGAATGGCTTCTTCCAAGGGACTGTCACTTCTGCAGCATGACACTGCAGTCATCACCGTTACTGCTCTTAGTACTAGAATCCCTCTCGTATAGGAAATAAATACACACACACATACACACACACGCACACAGTTTACATACTGGGGCTAAATCTTTATTAACCTTAAAAGTTCAGACCTAAGCAGTTTTTAAAGCCCCAAGAATAGTGTAGAACTATGAAAAGTTCTGACTTGATGGACAATACAACATGAAAATGTATTAGTTTGTTGACTTCAAGATAAATGGCACAAAAATAAAGAACATTTGGGTGGTTCTGAGTGCCTCTGATCAGTAGCCTTAGTAATCCAGGACTCTATCCTAACGCATAAGATGATAGGACATTTCTGTCTATGATGAAATCAACCCTTTCTCTCTGTTCCCTCCTCCCCCCTCCCACCTTTCTCTTGTGTGGTGGGAAGCACAGTTTTCTGTCCAGCAAGGGTTAAGCCTCCCAGAGTTCAGGGTGGGAAGTCTATCAATTGTGAATGAGAGCCTCGCAGCACCTGCTAAGTCAGCCGTCAGCAGCTTTTCCATGCAGCTGATTAATTTATACACATGGATGTTAGCCCTGGAATCATAAAGTTTATTTCCCTCCTTTGGGACAAAAACAATCAAACAAATTGGCCAGCACCTTGAAGATTAAAAAAAAAAAAACAGCTACAAGACAACAACCAGGATGTTTTTATGAATGTCTAGTCCTTTCAGACTAACCTAATATTCCCTAGTAGAAAAAGTTTTATAGGAGGCCGGGGTCTGAACCATTTTCATCCAAGCAAATGCTTAGTAATTTAGTCCTAAGACTCCCAGGACACCCAGACACTGCCTCATCTGTTTTAAAACACAGGGGATACACTGATAAAGCTGATATATTCAGCAACAATTCCATTTTTCATCACCCCTCCCCCCCCAACAGCAGAATCGCATTACACTCGGCACCCATTTTAAAATGTAATATAATCAAAGGAAGCATTATTCTTACAAAGGCTATTAAAAGAGCTAAGTAAATTCATACAGTATCATAAAAATGATTTATTTACTATGAGAAAAGAAATGGTAGGGAGAACTGTGCAGCACAGCTCCATCTGCAAAATCAGGTTCCCATAGAATATTAATCTTCATTGATTAGCTAGGAAGAAAAGCAAAGCCTTCCACTCTCACTTTTACGGTGTAAGTTAATTCAAATACTTCAATTTGACAAAGCCCCATCTGATCGCAGTGAACTCCTTAATACTGAGCATTGCAGAATATTCTATTTGCTTCTTGAAATCATCAATTTATGTCCAACAACATCTGTAGGAAAATGAGATTTGCCAAATGTCTCAAGATAGGGAACATAGCATTTTATGAGAAGGGTAGTTTTTCTTAACCTTTTTTTCCAAAATATTTTTATTTGTAACTGGTAGATAAAATTCCACATCTTGATGGGGGACCACCCGATGTTTCCATATATGTGCAGTGTTCAAAGGGAGCTAAATGTATCTATTTTCTCAAACATTTATCATTTCTTTATAGTGAAAACATTCAAAATGCTTTTTCTAGCTTATTTTATGAAGAATACACAGTGAATTATCATTATGTATAGTCAACCTACTGTACAACACAGCACCAGAACTTCTTTCTCCTATGTAACTACACTTTAGTACCCCCATTCCAGGAAAATGGGAAAAAATGAAAGAAGATCTCCCCCTAAGAAATACTATACAATACCCAAATCAGGGAGTACAAACATGCTTTTAAAACTCAAACTTTAAAATTCAAGTTTTATATCCAGGCATCTCTGGGAGACAATACACATGCCCTTTGCTATTCAATGCTGCTTTGGGGACCAGAAAATACATATTTTTCAGACACCTTAGGCTTTCCTCACTGATTCTTCCCCTGTGACAAGATCAATTGGTTCCACTGTTTTCTTTTTATTTTTCTATTTTTTTTTTTTTTGACAGGCAGAGTGGACAGTGAGAGAGAGAGACAGAGAGAAAAGTCTTCCTTTTGCGGTTGGTTCACCCTCCAATGGCCACCGCGGCTGGCACGCTGCGGCCGGCGCACCACGCTGATCCGATGGCAGGAGCCAGGTACCTATCCTGGTCTCCCATGGGGTGCAGGGCCCAAGGACTTGGGCCATCCTCCACTGCACTTCCTGGCCACAGCAGAGAGCTGGCCTGGAAGAGGGGCAACCGGGACAGAATCCGGCGCCCCGACCGGGACTAGAACCCACTGCGCTGGCACCACAAGGCAGAGGATTAGCCTAGTGAGCCGCGGCGCCGGCTTCCACTGTTTTCAAAATTAAAAACATAATTTTTTTTTTTTTTTGGTGGAGGGGATGGTGTTGTGGTGTTGTGGTAAAGCTGCCGCCTGTAATGCTGGCATCGCTCATGGGCGCTGGTCTGTGTCCCAGCTGTTCCACTTCCCATCCAGTTTCCTGCTGATGGGCTGGGAAAAGCAGCAGAAGATGACCCAAGTGTTTGGGCTCCTGCCACCCATATGGGAGACCTGGAAGAAGCTCTTGGCTCCTCACTTTGGTCTGGCCCAGCCCTGGCTGTTGCTGACATCTGAGGAGTAAATCAGTGGATGGAAGATTTCTCTCTCTCTCTCTCTCTCTCTCCCTCCCTCCTTCCCTCCTTCCTTCCCTCCCTCTGACTTTCAAATACATAAATCTTTTAAAAAAAGATTTTTGGCTTCTGACTGATGACATGAGATTCTATTTTGTTAGCCTCTGCCACATTTAGCATGGGAAGCAGATATGGTTCAGGGTCTTTTACGTTTCAAATTCATAGCCCAAAAGTCTCCCAAGCACCTACACTAATTTGGGTGCTGAGCACTCCTGCCTCACTCCTAGCTGCTGTGTATCTGCAGGTTTGGGACTTCATAGCTCAAACAGTCACGCACACTCAGGTTTCCTCTGTGTGAATTTAAATCTTGACAGGCCAGCTCTCTGCTGTGGCCAGGGAGTGCAGTGGAGGATGGCCCAAGTGCTTGGACCCTGCATCCCATGGGAGACCAGGAGAAGCACCTGGCTCCTGCCATCGGATCAGCGCGGTGCACCGGCTGCGGTGGCCATTGGAGGGTGAACCAACGGCAAAGGAAGACCTTTCTCTCTGTCTCTCTCTCTCTCTCTCTCTCTCACTGTCCACTCTGCCTGTCAAAAAAAAAAAATCTTGAATGCACCCTTATGTGCTTTGTTGGACATAAGCTGACTCACAAGTTTCACCCACACAAGTTGTGTGAAACACAAATTAACTTCACCCTTACTTATGTGAACAAGCAACTTCATCTCTCTGTCCCTCAATTCTCCCAGGTGCGAAAGTGGACATATTATTATTATTAATGATTAATATTATTAATGATTAATATTATTAGCAGGCTGCTCCTCTGTTCTGGGAGATGACCAGGACCATCTGTTTTACTCTACAAGTTTCCTCCATGATCTCTCTCACTGTGTAGGATTGTATACTTATGTGTGAGATTATCTGTCCAGGGGGCTTTTCCCTGTCATGAAACTGGAGGGTCAATAATAGTAGCCACGTGGCCACATCACCTCATCACATAGCACAGTAACAGTGCCAACCAAACATCAACTGATATTTTCAGATTTATTTAAGATTTATTTATTTATTTGAAATCAAAGTTACAGAGAGGGAAACAAGGAGAGAGATGCAGACTGCATTGGCTGGGGATGTGCCAGGAGCCAGGAGCTTCACCTGGGTCTCTCACTTGGGTTGCAAGGGGCCATCTTCTACTATGTTTTCCAGGCCAAATTAGCAGGGATCTAGATCAGAAGTGAGGCAGCCAGGACATGAACCAGCACCCATATGGGATGCTGGCTGGCATCACAGGCGGTGGCTTTACCTGCTACACCACAACACCGGCCTCTTCCAGTTCATATTTCTGAAATTAATTAATTAGTTAAGCTGCACAGGACATTCACTTCAACATTATGGTTTGGAAGCACCCCCTCTTGTCTTTTTCACCTCGGAACCCTTCGCTCCTTGAACCTACTGGTGTTGACTAAAGCAAGTTCTGTTCCTGTGTGGCTCTTTTCCTTCCCTCAAAGGCAGGGCTCACAAACACTGGGTTCTACAAAGTTCTGCTGGTCTCTTTTCCACCCCCAGGCACCCTACCCTTCAGGCTGAGCTGCTTTGTCACCAGGCTGGCTCCCAACTGTCCACCCTCAATGGCTCTCAAGAGCATCATCTTGCCGGTGTGTGTACCGACCTGGGTGGCAGGGGTGAGGACTCCAAACTGCCGTGGGGTTCTGAGAGGCAGTGATCAACCAGTCATCTCACTGGCAGATGGCAAACCTGGCGAGAGGTTTGGTTATAGAGATTTGCCTCCCTGGTCCTTCTTGACCTCAGGGCATGGTAAAGGGAGAAGGGAGACAGGACAGCAGCCCCAGGAAATAGTTGTTAAGTAATATAAATAATATAAATTTATTTCCATTCTTTATTAGTTTTACCTATTTGTCCACTTTTAAAATTAGTTACGGTGCCCCCTCCACTTCTGATCTTGCTGCCTGCTCACGGCCTGGGGAAAACAGCAGAAGATAGCCCAAGTCCTTGGGCCCTGCCATTCACGTAAGAGACCCAGAAGAAGCTGCTGGCTCCTGGCCTTGGCCGGGCTCAGCCCTGGCTGTTGCGGCCATCTGGGAAGGGAATCAGTAGAGACGGAATATCTCTCTCCCTGTCTCTCCCTCTCTCTGTGTAACTTTTTCAAATAAATAAATCTTTTTAAAAAATGGATAAAAATAAAATTAATTATAAGGAACTGAAAACCCAGTACACACACCTTGTATACGTTTAAAACAGTTCACAGAAGTCACCCTCTGCCTATTCCAGTTCCCCTGCTTGGCAAAAAGCTTTCAAACGTCAACACCATCTTGTTTCTTCACACTGCATATATGAGAGATCTTCAAATGCATTTTATGAAAAAATATTATGCATGCATTTCAGTTTCTTTCAGCAAACTTTTCCTTCTATTCCATTTTATTCACAAACTTTTTGAAGAAGTCTTGTTCACTATCCCCTTTTCCATCTCATTGAAAAGTTGTTGCTTTTTCTCCCTAAACTCTATGTGTAAGAGTTTGCTTAATGTCAATGCAGATGCACCAATCTCATTCTCTCATAGATGCACAGAAAAGTCAATCATAACTTCGTGTCACGTCCTTCCATCTGATGGGCACGTTGGCACAATACACAAGGTCACGCATCTCTGTGCATGGGTGCGTGTGTCTTTCAGACCAGTTCCTATTGCTGCAATTAGGAGGTTACATAGTGAGAATTACAGTGGAAATTCTTGTATTTATTTAAACTCCTATGCTGTGGGTCCACTTTCATATTTTATATTCAATTAATAATATATTTAACAACTCACAGTGAATTCTGTTCTAACATGGAAACACTTATGGGCAAATATATAGAATGAATGCATGCATGCCTGCTCACCACCATATACCTCATACCTACGACATATTAAATAAATGAATGGCTGAAGAAATGTTATACTATATCTCTGGACTACTTAAGGTTTCCACATGTGGGTGCCTTCAAACTCCTTAGGAAACAAGCAAACACCAGTGGGATGTTGTACTGGGATGAAATACAAAGAATCTCCTTGTCAGCACAGAAGGCTATGAGCCTACAAGTGAATGGGCAAGCTCCCTACGCAGGTCTCCGTGAAGCTCCATCCCCAAAACTTCTGCTTACAAAGTTGACGCTCATGATCACCCTGACACTTCTCTGAATCCTGAGATTAGGTTGTGGTGAGCACGATTTTAGTGAGACGTATTTCATTTATTCTAATTAGTTGAAAACTGGTCATCCACACATCTTATTTCTGAGATGAGAGACTAAGCAGCAACTTGGTTCATCTCTTCCTCCTTATGTCCCCGCTCCCCCAATGTTTTGTCACTGTCACTTCCCTTTATCTTTTCTAGGTCATCTGCGTGCACATTCTAGAGTAATACAGGGTCAAGGAAAACATGACATTTTTCAAGAAAATCTCACCACCCTTTGCAGGCAAGCTAACACAGACTCTAGACCTTCAGAACGGGGAGCAAGCAGGTTATTGTGAAATGCCTCTGAAGACACTTTTTAGCCACACAAAGGCATGTGGGAAAATGATTAGAAGACGTGAAATCTGTGTAGGCACAATGGCTATAAAGAGTAACCCCACCCACTCTATGATTCCATTTATAAGAAACTCTAGAAAAGGCAAACCAATGTGGAGGGACAGAAAGCAGATCAGCGGTTGTTTCGGGGAAGTCTTCAAGAGTGGGGGAGCTGGAAGGAAGAATGTCAAAGAGGGCAGAAGGCCACCTGGGGTGATGGAGATGTTTCCAACCTTGACAGCAGTGAAGGCTGCACAGGTGCACACGGGAGTCAAGACTCATCACAGGGCACCCTTCACACGTGTGCGGTGTACCACGTTAGAGTTTCCTCAATACAGTCATCTGATAAAAAAGCAAACCTGAATCAGGAGGAATGTGTTATATAAGAATCAAGAGATTCTAAGGTGAGACGCAGCCCTCACCTTGGAGTGGCCGCCGTCCGTTCTGGGCTCATTGTACCTGTGTCAGATGCTGCACATTCATACCCTCTACCTGTCTAGACTGAGAAAACATGTAAGCCCCTGCAGCCAGGCCCCCATCCTGCTCCCAAACTCCAAACATGCCCCTTTCCCACTTGCTCCCTACCAACACTCGCTCTGTCTTTGATTGCTGCAGTCTTTCAGACTAGGAAGCTGGGTATTTTCTGCTTTCTCCATCCAGCAAGCACTTTCGTGTGGGTTCTTTGTGATCTCAGTCGGTTTTTTTCTCTCTCTCCCAATTCTCTCTCTCTCTCCCAATTCTCTCTCTCTCTCCCAATTCTCTCTCTCTCTCCCAATTCCCTCTCTTAGAATAGGCTTATACATCACCCATTAGAAGATTTCCCTGGCTACTCTATCTCCAAATCCCATCAATGTTCTTTATAGCACTTGTCACAAGCTGTGATGCATTTATTTATTTGGGTTTTTTACTGTCTGCCTCCAACAGCCTAATGCAAGCTTCGTGTCACTGGAGATACTGTCCATCTCCTCACTTCTGCATGCCCACTGCCAAGAACAGTGCCCAGTGCATGACAAGTACTGGTTTACAATTAATATCCTATTCTGTTTGCTTGTGTACATCTATAACACTATTCCGGCATACACCTTTTAGGACATCTGCTCAGACTACTCTCCAAATAATTAATCTTCCTAATTCGGTGCTTCTTGGTGGCCGGAGTTTTATCTTGTGAATTCATGTCTCGGCATCTTGCTTGGGCCACACATACAGCAGATTTTCAAAACAATATTTGTTGAATTAAATTAAATCATCCCACAAGAAACCAGATGATGATGATGATGACATACACATTTCCTCATGGAAAAATCTAGAAGTACACAGAAAACACAAATGTTTAAGCACAAAAGGAAACAAGCGGTGCTGGATAAATGAACTACTAAATTGAAAGTGAATTTCAAGGAGTCCAGTTCATTCCTTATCATCAGCAGTGGTGATGTGGGTTGCTGGTTTGCTTCATCATCAGAAAGAGATGATGAACAACACGGAGCTTTTCAATCTGACTCCAGAATCCTAAGACTCTCAGCTGCCGTTACCACCTGATTAGACAGAGCTGGGCGTTCCCTGACTGGAATGGATGACAGGTGTTTCTGGAGGTGGGAACTCACCTCACAGTCACCATGCACCTAGCAATCACACATAGATGGAGCACCCAGCACTGGACTTAGAGCGTACCCTGTCTTAGCAGCACATGGCGCTGCTGCATGTATACAGAAATGGGGACTTGAAGGGTAAGGAGGAATTCAACAGGAAGATATGAAATAGTTCTAAAAATTCTCGGATGGTGCCACAGCTCAACAGACTAATCCTCCGCCTGCGGTGCCGGCACCCTGGGTTCTAGTCCCGGTTGGGGCGCCAGATTCTGTCCTGGTTGCTCCTCTTCCAGTCCAGCTCTCTGCTGTGGCCCAGGAAGGCAGTGGAGGATGGCCCAGGTGCTTGGGCTCTGCTCCCGCATGGGAGACCCGGAGGAAGCACCTGGCTCCTGGCTTTGGATTGGCACAGCGCACCAGCAGCAATGCATTGGCCATAGTGGCCACTTGGGGGGTGAACCAATGGCAAAAGGAAGACCTTTCTCTGTCTCTCTCTCTCTCTCTCACTGTCTAACTCTGCCTGTCAAAAAATAATAAATAAAATTTTAAAATCTCAAATTTTCTCTCATTTCCATGAACACCAGAGCTTTATGTAGTAAGACATCCCAATGAACTGAGCAGTTTCAGAGAGCAGAAAGACAAAAGCAGACCATGGAGTAATTGCTTTCCTTGAGCTCCACCTCTGTAAGTAGAACCACACCTTCTTCTTTCTCAAGTCAGCTCTAGAGGACAAGAGCTAAGCTCTGGCCTCTATAAGTATGTATGTGAGCTACACCTGGCCAATCACCATAGACTACTGCCAGGCCAATGTGATTGGTTAACAGATAGGCATATGATCAAAGAACAACCAATGAGAGGCAGCCCTGAGACTTTTACACAATCCTCAAGGTTCCGAGGGCAAGGATACTTTCTTCCAGCTGGAGGGTCTTAGCTACCAAGAACATGAGCTTGGAGATGCCGTGACCACCAGAAGGAAGGACATGCCAGTGACCAACGCCTACCTCAAAGACAGCAGAGCTGAGAGAAGGAAAGACAAGGACACACAGACACACACACACAGCGTCTAGGAGACTGTTATCTCAATCTGGTTGTAGATTTCACAACTTCGATTTTTTACACTGGGAACATCATTTTGAAGCCAGCACCTTGGAATACATGATTTTAGTTCTATAAATCCATTTTTCCCTGTTTATGGGTTCAGGTTCAATTTCTCTCTATCCAGGATTACAAGTCTATTTTAATCTGAGGGGCACAGGTTCTTGATGGTGGTAAGAGTGGGGTATCAGTTTAGGTTTAAGATTTTTAAGTAGCATTTATGTCCTATTAAGTTGACACATTCTTGAAAAGCTACAGCAACTAATGGGACCAGCGTATCTTTGATTCTGCTGGAGGGGATGGGTGTGGGAACGCGGGTGGGAGACAGAGTTTTGAGGTTAATAATGCAGCTTTCAGTAGTTTCATAGAGCTGTCACCAGCAAAGACACTCAACACATGAAGGGTTGCTTTTACTATTTATCTTGGTCATTATTCTCATATAGATGGAGATAGAAATCTCCTAAAATTGCTATCCTAACAAAACTGCTGCGGGATTGCAAAACTGCTATGATTTTAGATTTTCTATGTGAAAAACATAAAAGTAAACTTACACTCCATTTTTAGCATTGCTGCTATTAGGAATACGGGGGTGTTGTCTTAACCAACAGACAGGAGATTCCACCTGCCCATGAAGGTCTGTTTACTTGTTATTTATTTGAAAGGCAGAGAGAGAGAGACAGTCATATAGCAATGTTCCACTTGTTTGTTTACCTTCCCCCGCCCCATCTTGTTATTGCAAATGTTTTTAGTAATACCTGGGGCTGAGCTGAGCCAAAACCTAGAGCCAGGAACTCAATCCAAGTCTCCCATGCAGATGGTAGACACAACTCTGAATCATTGCCTGCTGCCCCCAGAGTGTGCATGAACAGGAAGGTAGAATCAGAAGCAGAGACAGGATTTGAACCCCAGCATTCTGACATGGGAGGCAGGTGGCCCAAGCAGCGTCTGAGCCACTGTACCAAACACTTGTTCCTGATGTGCATATTTAAAAGAAAGACTCAGGTAAGCAACAGGAACTTCTCTGTGGTGCCAGCATTGTGGTGCAGTAGGCTAATTAGGCTCCCTATGAGTGCCAGTTCAAGGCCTGGGTGCTCCACTTTTGACCCAGTTCCCTGCTAACGCAGTTAGGAAAGCAACAGCAGATGATCCAAGTGCATGGGCCCCCATGTGGGAGACCTGGATGGAGTTCCAGGCTCTTAGCTTCAGTCTGGCACAGCCCCAGCTGCCGAGGCTGTTTGTGGAATGAACCAGCCAATGGGAAGTTCATTCTCTCTCTCCTTCCCTCCCTCCCTCTCCCCCCAACCTTCACTTCCTCTCTGCCCATCTCTCTGTAATTCTGTCCTTCAAATAAATAAAATAGCATTAAGCCTCAGTGTACAGCACGTTAAGGACAGAGATCCTACATGAGGAGTAAGTGCACAGTGACTCCTGTTGTTGACTTTACAAATTGACACTCCTGTTTATGGCATCAGTAATCTCCCTGTGCACCAGTTATGAGTTTCCAAGGCTATGGAAGCCCCTTGAGTTCTCCGACTCTTATCTTGTTTAGACATGGTCATAGTCAAAGTGGAGGTTCTCTCCTCCCTTCAGAGAAAGGCACCTCCCTCTTTGAAGACCTGTTCTTTCCACTGGGATCTCACTCACAGAGATCTTTTTGCCAGAGTGTCTTGGCTTTCCATGCCTGAAATACTCTCATGGGCTTTTCAGCCAGATCCGAGTGCCTTTAGGGCTGATTCTGAGGCCAGAGTGCTATTTAGGACATCCGCCATTCTATGAGTCTGCTGAGTATCTCACTTCCCATTGAGGCTTAATGCTATAACGAGTACTCAAACAGTATATTTCACTTTGTGTTTCTATGGGGGTGCAAACGATTGAAATCTTTACTTAATGTACACTAAACTGATCTTCTGTAAAAAAAAAAAAAAAAAGAAAAGAAAGAAATTATCAATTCCCAACTTGACTCTCACTGGGATTAAACATGACAATAGGTCTGATCTGATTTCATCATCATTTAAAAAAAATCATCTATTATTTTTCACTTTATGTTTCTGTGTGGGAGCAAACTGTTGAAATTCTTACTTAAGGTATACTAAGCTGATCTTCTGTATACTAAGATAATCGAAAATGAATCTTGATGTGAATGGAAGGGGAGAGGGAGTGGGAAAGGGGAGGGTTGTGGGTGGGAGGGACGGTATGGGGGGGGAAGCCATTGTAACACATGAGTCGTACTTTGGAAATTTATATTCATTAGATAAAAGATAAAAAATAAATAAATAAATAAAATAAAACCTTAAAAAATAACACACTTACCTGTGTGTGCTATTACACTTAAGAAGAGATTTTGCAAAGGACATCATTACATAGTGTTAGCTTCCTATGGCTTAGAGGTAAGTCACAGATCTGGGGACGCCTGAAATGCTGTGTGGCATCTTAGAGATCTTTCTACATAAATTCTGACTCCACATGGATGGTGCTTGGTGTATCCCGTATTAAGCACATTAGATGTCATGTATATTACTTTTTAAGTTATTTTTAATATTAAAGTAAGACATGTAAACAATGGAAAAAACAAAGTACTGGGAGGTCACAAAAAGTAGTCATCCATAACCAGCCAGTTCTGCCTAAGGATCTTCCAGCACTTATTAGAAGAAGAACTGTTGCAAAGAACAGCTCTGAAGACTGAGTTTCTGGGTTCAAATCCTTGCTGTCCATCACTTATTGGCTTCTAAATTTTAGAAGCTTTAACCATTGTAGCTGCCAATGTCATCACATGCAAAATGAGAATAATAACAACTTTTATACAGAATTGCCCAGAAGTAAATGTATGTTTAAGTTTTGACCATCAGAAAAATTTAATAGATTTAAATATCATCATTTAAAACATGCTTTATATAGGACCTTAAGTGGATAGATTTTAGTCGCTGCCATCTCTTATCTCAGCAATATGTTGTGAATATCTTTTCACACCAATTAATATGCTGCATTTCACAGCTCAGTGAAACTGGAGATGGGCTCCTGCTTCTTTGCTAGAATAGAAGTTCCATGTCAGCTGCATTTACCGCTTTACTCCCAGCAGCAAACACAATACCTGCCCCAAATAAGCAATTCTGTAAGTGACTATTCACTGCTCAGCTGACTTGAGGCTGGACACATAGAAATTCAAGGCAGAAATTCAAGGGTCTGGAAACCAACAGTGATACATGCAGCAGAATGAGGTCATGGATTTCCCATCCCCTCTCTGGAAATCACAACTTGGAAAGAAATGTGTCAGCCTCAAGTGGAATAGCATTCAGGAATCTCTCGGGCAGCTTGGAAAGTACCCTTGTATTATTTTTCTTTAAGCACAGGCAGACTTAGCCACAGGAACACATAAACAGTAGACAGGTAGATACTGACACACAGGTAGACGGGTAGGTAGCTGAATGTGCATCTGCACATGTGCATGGGCGTCTCTATGTGCATACGCACAGATGGTTTCAGGCCTACAATTTTATTATCCATGCAACATGTACAGGGTTAGTAAACTCCTATACTCACTCCATACTTGTACCACTCGATTGAAGTGCATGCATTTCTAGTTTGAAAAATTCTTTTGAAATTAGACTGTGTTTTCTAATCTCAAAAAAATTACTGGTTGGATGATTTTCATTTCTTTTTAAAATGACAAGTGATACTTCATTTTAGCAAAAGGTTAATGTTAAGTCTCCAAACTTTATAAATTGTACTTTCTCCATAAAATAAACTACTGCATGCTGGTGTGCAAGATTAGTAAGAAATGTTCACACTGTTGAAAATAGATGGATTTTGCATTTCAAGGTGACAAGTGCAATGTCAGACCCAATCAATCGATCACTGCATAATTATTATTGCAAATGATCCATATCCACGCTGCAAACCTTAAGGAGAATTTAATGAAGCAGTAAGCACATCAATAATAAGATCTACTTTGGTCTCTATTAAATCTCATGATTCATAAATATCCTGGCATGTTTTATTCTTTCTTTAAATCCCGTGAAGACATCTAAAACAGTGAGTGTTTGAAGATGACTATTTAACACTTCAAGAAAAACAATTCTGAGGCTCTCATAAAGATTTAGTCTCCATATTGGAAACCTTTTCACCTACTGCCTAATGGAATCCAACAGGCTATGGATATACAGAGATCGGGGCTCCTACAAAAAGTCAGAATTGAGATCAGTACTTTCATCTCCCTCCTCCAGTTTTTGTCTTCAAAGATTTACTTTATTTATTTGAAAGGCACTGTTACAGAGAGGGAGAGGGAGAGGGAGGGGGAGGGGGAGGGGGAGGGGGAGGGGGAGAGAAACTCAGAAAGATCTTCCATCTGCTGGTTCACTCCCCAAATTCCTCAATTTCTTTTGGAAAAGAGTAGGAATAGACACTGCCAAGTATTTTCTGCCTCTACTCTTGGGTTGTGAGTCTGCAGGAGCTGGAGTGGTGGTAGATCAAGTTAAGCTACTGCCAGCAGTGCCTGCTTCCTATATGCATGCTGGTTCTAGTCCTGGATGCTCCACTTCCAGTCCAGCTACTTGCTAATGTACCTGGGAACACAATGCAAGACGGTCTAAGTTCTTGGGCCCTGCACTCATGTGGGAGACCTGGAAGAAGCTCCTGGCTTCAGCCTGGCCCAGCACTTGGGGGTTATCTACTGGACGGAAGAAAATGTCTCTGTTATCTCTCTCTCTCTCTTAAACTCTCTCTGTCTCTCTCACTCTGCCTTTATAGATATAATTAAAAAAGAAAGAAAGAAAGAAAGAAAGAAAGAAAATAAATAAATAAATAAATAAATAAATACAGCCTTCTCTGGGCACGTCCAGCCTTGCATGGGCATGCAAAGAGGATGGTTCTCTTGACTATGGGCAGTGTCCACCCAGGTTGCCACACAGGACTTGGTGAGGGTGGTACAGACAGGGCTTCATTCTGAGTGGATTTTTTGTCTGATGCCTTGATGCAGCTTAACAAGCATACAGTTTCTGTGTGCGGGATGCAAAGAAAGCCCAGAGCTGAATGGTTTACAAGTTAGTAATCCCTAGTTCACTTACTACTGTGCACCAGTCAAATTCTGACAAGAGGGGTGTGAAAGCTCTGCCCAGGATTAGAACCTGCACCTGCCTTCCATGGCACTGTTTTCAAAATGCCACTCTCTGAACACTTCCTCTATGTGCCTTGTCTCACTCTCACCAATGCATCTTTTTTTTTTAACAGGTAGAGTTAGAGAGAGAGAGAGACAGAGAGAAGGTCTTCCTTTTCCATTGGTTTACCCCCCAAGTGGCCGCTACGGCCAGCAGACTGCGCTGATCCGAAGCCAGGAGCCAGGTGCCTCCCTCTGGCTTCCCATGTGGGTGCAGGGCCCAAGGACCTGGGCCATCCTCCACTGCCTTCCCAGGCCACAGCAGAGAGCTGGACTGGAAGAGGAGCAACTGGGACAGAATCCGGCGCCCCGACCAGGACTAGAACCCAGGGTGCCGGCGCAGCAGGTGAAGGATTAGCCTGGTGAGCCGTGGCGCCAGCCATCACCAATGCATCCTCTAATAACTTTCTAGTAATCATTCCCCCTGGTCAACAACTATCATTTGATCTCTTCAAAAACATTTCACATGTCGAAATGCACCTTCTCCTTATGTATGCTTCCTCAGTGTACAAACAGGCACATCACCTTTCTCCCCAAGCTGGCTTCTTCCCTCTCAAATTTTCTCATCTCATGCACGTACTCACAGCTATATTCTGTAATTCTGTTACCAAGATTCAGGAATGGAATTCAGAGATTTCTTGCCATAATGAGTATGGTTTCCTGAATTCTTTTCTTTAAAGATAGATTCATTTACTTATTTATTGAAAGCCAGAGTAACAGGGAGAGAAAGAGATCTTCCATCTGCTGGCTCACTTCCCGAATGGCCACAAAAGCTGGGGCTGGGCCGTTCTGAAGCCGGGAGCCAGGAGCTCCATTCTGGTCTCCCATGCGGGTGGCAGAGGCCCAAGCAATTGATCCATCTTCCACTGCATTCCCGTATGCATTAGCAGGGAATGGAACTGGAAATGGAGCAGCCAGGACTTGGGTCGGCACTCCCTTATGGGATGCTGGCATGGCACGTGGGACTTCACCAGCTGTGCCACACTGCGGGCCGCATCCGAGTTCCTCCTTATCCTCAAGGCAGACCACCTTCTCCTGAGACAGCAGTGCCTCATACACTTCTCCACGCTGAAGTAAAGGGGCACAGCAGTGCCTTCGCTTCTGTCTGTGCCGTGCTGGTGTAAAACTGATAAACTCTTATCCCTGGGCCTGAGTTCTACACAAGGAACACATCCATGCACAGCTGTCCAACACTGGACATGTACAGGCCAAGGAACACATGCATGCACAGCTCTGTCCTAACACTGAGCACACAGGCCAAGGAACACATGGGCACACAGCTCTGTCCTGATACTGAGCACACACAGACCAAGAAATACACGCATGTACAGCTCTGTCCTAACAGTGGGCACACAGCTGAAGGTGTCATTTGGTTTCCTAATAATACTGCATCAAGCCGGTGCCCTGGCTCACTAGGCTAATCCTCCACCTTGCAGTGCCGGCACACCGGGTTCTAGTCCCGGTCGGGGCGCCGGATTCTGTCCCGGTTGCCCCTCTTCCAGGCCAGCTCTGTGCTGTGGCCAGGGAGTGCAGTGGAGGATGGTCCAAGTGCTTGGGCCCTGCACCCCATGGGAGACCAGGAGAAGTACCTGACTCCTGCCATTGGATCAGCACGGTGCGCCAGCCGCAGCGTGCCGGCCACGGCAGCCATTGGAGGGTGAACCAACGGCAAAAGGAAGACCTTTCTCTCTGTCTCTCTCTCACTGTCCACTCTGCCTGTCCAAAAAAAAAAAAAAAAAAAAAAAAACTGCATCATGAGATTCTTGGTGTCTATTGTCTTTTCAATGAAGACTAGAAAACAACTTCATTAGGAAAAAAGAACAATGCCATAAGACCCTGGATATGACATTTCATCCTGTCCCTCTAAATATTTTCATGGGAAATAATCCTTGGTCTACGCATCACATATAAATCTCTCTTTAAATATTACTTCATGCTTGCAAACTAACTTATAAAAATATATACCAGTTTAAATTCACACCAAAAATGCATCCTCCAACCCTGACAAGCACTCACTTGATTCCTTTTTGTAAAATTTCTCTCAATTTGACAAAACATTTTGCTTTGGTTTGCGTTTATTTGCTATTGGAGAGGGTGAACACAATGTCCTATATTTATGGCCATAGGATTTTTTTCTCTGAATCATCTATTCATCCACCTTTGCTTACTCTGTACATTTTTAAAGTTATTATTTATCTCACTAATACTTACCACAGACTATATTTAAAACATCTTCACGTCCAACAAAAGGCAAATGAATAAACAAATTTAGTTATACACAACTGTCAAAAATGCATATTTAAAAACTCATATTTCAAAAAATTGGCTACATCAGAAAATGCTTATATAGTAATTTGTATGAAAACATATTTATAGTATGATCCTAACTTTGGAGAGAATAAGATGTTAAAGTAAATTCAAGTATATTGATGTTTTAAACCACAGAAATAGTTTAATTTTTTAAAAAGATGTGTTTATTTATTTGAAAGAGTTTTACAGAGAGAGAGGGAGAGACAGAAATCTTCCATCTGCTAGTTCACTCCCCAGATGGCTGCCTACAGCCAGGACTGAGTGAGGCTGAAGTCAGGAGCCAAGAACTTCATCTGGGTCTCCCACGGGGGGCGAAGGGGTACAAACAACTGAGCCATCTTCCACTGTTTTTCCACAGGTCGTTAGTAGGGAATTGGATCAGAAGTGGAATAGCTGAGACACAAACCAGCGCCACCGCGGGATGCTGGAGTCGCAAGCGGCAGCTTTACCCACTACACCACAATGCCAGTCCCATAATTCAAAAATATTAACAGCAGTGAGTGTTAGTTTGGGGAAATTACTGTTCTTATTCATATTTCCAATCTCTTATGCTATCTAAATGTTACATTTTAGAAAAAAAGCAGCTTATTAATTAACCTATTTATTTAAAAGCTTTATTTATATATTTGAAGTGGAGAGAGAAAGGGAAAGAGAAAGAAAGAGATCTTCATCTGCTAGTTCTCTCCTCAAATAGCTGCAATGACCAAGGCTGGGCCAGATGGGAGCCAGGAGCCAGGAACTCCATCAGGGTCCCCCACATAGGTGGCAGAAGCCCATGCACTCGGACCGCCTTCTGCTGCTTTCCAATTAGCTTTAGCAGGGAGCAGGATCTGAAGTGGAGCAGCTGCGACTTGAACGAGAGCCCATCTGGGATACTGGTATCTGGCACTGCAGGCAGAGGTTTAACCCATTGTGCCACAAAGCCAGTCCTAAGAAGAAACTTTTAAAACAGGAAGTGTTCTCGTTTTCTTCTGCCCATTTTTCAGACTGTTGCTGGCAGGACTCAAGGTTAATTCCTTCCTTTAGAGCTCAAATTTCAAAGTTCCTTTCATATACCATTTTCTTTTCTCTCTCCATCATTGTTAGAAGGATTTTATTTAGTGATTTTTTTTATCTCTATTTGAGAGCTTTATCTAGTAATGGGAGTGTGGGGTTCACGGAGTTTCACACTTCGGTGCCAAGTGCTGGGTGAGACACTACGGATGGCTCTGCCACCTCATCCCAGCCTCTCTGCTGCCATCCTCATGTTGAAGAGGGTTAAATAAGGGCCTGCGATCTCACAGTGAGGACCTGGCTGAGGGTGAATCTGCAGCCATGCCTGGCTATCCCCACGCCCTTTGCTTTTTGAAGTGTTTTCCATTGCAGCTTTAAATAGAAGGGTTGATCCTGCCTTGTGCATACCCTCAACAATAATCTGTACTTATATTTATTAAAATAATAATACAGCTGACAGCAGACTTTATCAAACATCAACTACCTGCCATGTATGAATTTAAGTCTTTCTCTCCTCGTCTCACTGACTTTCAGATGCTTTGATAGGTGTGTAGACTGGGCAATGCTCCAATCAAGGTAACCGTTTCCTCCAACATTTAGCATGTCTTTATAGTGAGAGCACCTAAAATCCTACCTTCTAGCTTCAAAAATGTAAACAGCAGATTCTGATTACCTGGAGTCACTGTGGAACAGAACACCAGAGCTTCTTACTGCTGTCTAACTACAACTTAGCACCTCTCGGTTCCGCTTCTAAAGCACTTTCTGGCAAGACAGCAGCCCATCGTTACCCCAACCTTTTGAGAAGGGGTGATGTGCGAGCTATTTAACAAGCCACACAATTCGGGCACCGGCTATCAGCAACGTGCTCAGTGCCAGCTGAATGACCACCTTGAGCACCAGAATCCTCCTTATTTTAAAGACGGAAGTGGCGGGTTAGAGTACTCCGCCCTCACCTGCAGTTTCTCTCTGCATAGCCTGTTACCTGTGGTCAACCACGGTTTGAAAATATGACATGGAATATACCAGACCCACAGTTCACATGTTTTAAAATAGCATTTATTACTGTGTACTGTTATAATTATTGTATTATTTGTAACTGCTGTTAATGTTTTATTATGCCCAATTTACAAATGAAACTTCATTGGAGGGATATATTCTAGGGGAGAAAATAGTACCTCCAGGGAGCCAGCACTGTGGAGTAGGCCAATCCTCTGCCCACAGTGCTGGCGTCCCATAGAGATGCTGGTTCAAGTCCCTGCTACTCTTCTTCCGACCCAGATCTCTGCTATTGGCTGGGAAAGTAGTGGGAGATGGCCCAAGTCCTTGGGCCCCTGCACCCACATGGGAGACCCCAAAGAGGCTCCTACTCCCGGCTTCGGATGGGCCCAAATCTGGCCACTGTGGCCATCTGGGGAGTGAACCAGTGGATAGATCTTTGCCTCTCCCTTGTCTGTAACTCTGCTTCTCAAATAAATACTCAAAAAATAATTGAAAAAAAAACAGCATCTGCAGGATTCAGGGCTCCCTGAGGTTTCCGGCATGCCCTGGGTACCCCGGAACATAAACAGTGGACAAGTGACCGTGTGGGAGAGGATGGAGAAGCCCCTGATGAGGAATAAAGCTGTACCTCACCGAGAACCCATGTTCTTACCCCTCATCCCATCCTGTGCATGCTAAATGATGTGTGTGTGTGTGTGTGTGTGTGAGAGAGAGAGAGAGAGAGAGAGAGAGCGAGAGAGAGAGAGAGCGCACCCCTGTTCACAAAGTAAAATATGCGGCTGGTGCCGCGGCTCAATAGGCTAATCCTCTGCCTTGCGGCGCCAGCACACCAGGTTCTAGTCCCAGTCGGGGCGCCAGATTCTGTCCCGGTTGCCCCTCTTCCAGGCCAGCTCTCTGCTGTGGCCCGGGAGTGCAGTGGAGGATGGCCCAAGTGCTTGGGCCCTGCACCTGCATGGGAGACCAGGAGAAGTACCTGGTTCCTGCCTTCAGATCAGCGCGATGCACTGGCCGCAGCGCACCGGCCGCGGCGGCCATTGGAGGGTGAACCAACGGTAAAGGAAGACCTTTCTCTCTGTCTCTGTCTCTCTCACTGTCCACTCTGCCTGCCAAAAAAAAAAAAAAAAAAAAAGTAAAATATGCTCCCTCTGGCTTCATCTGAGGCTGAATAGCATGGCCTGTGAGTTTATGCCCCTTCTCTTGGCTGTGAACATCGAGGATTTCCGGGGAAATGCAAGGCACACAGGAAAAAAAAAAAAAAAAAAGAAACCTCTTGTGTTCCTCTCAGTCCCGCATTAACTAATTGTGTTCCTGTGCTCATTTGTAGCACTTGCCTCTTTGATTGGCCTTTTAATACAGCACATTAACAGCACTCTCTGTACATGAACACCTCAGCATGCAGCTCATTCACGTCAAATGCCCTTGAAGACACTTGAGATTCCTAACACCACTCACTGTTATTAAACGGTTTTGTAGTTCTCATCCCCTAGGAAAAGGGCCTGTGCTGGACAAAGCAGGCCATTGTGTAGGCCGGGGTGACTGACAGCTGGGTCCCCTTCCCTTTCCCTCCCGCCCTGCAAGAGACCTGGGAGTCTCCCTGCATCCCACATCTGCCTCTTTTAGTCTCTCCTTTCTCACCCTCCCCTCCGAGTTTCCAGGTAAACAGACCGGCCAGAGCAGTCTGCTGACTCAGCAGATGTGAACTCCGGTCCTGCTGAAGGCCCGAGGGTCAGAACTGGGAGCGGGGAAGCACTGGGCTTGGTAAGCAAGTGTGCTTGCAGGCTGTGAGGGGAGCCACATCGAACAGGGTGGATTTGGGTTATTTGTAGCAGATGGGAGACATTTAGGATAGGGATTCAGAGACAACTACTCAAGTCTCTAACTCGTCTCAATTAAAATAGAAAAAAAGACTAACTCAATGAGTCTCTAACACAATGTTCTGTAGCGTCCCCTGGTCCTTTTACACATTTTTAAAATTTATTTATATGAGAGAGAGTAGAGCGAGAGAGACTATCTTCCATCTGCTGGTTCACTAGCCACATGCCTGTCACAGCAGGGACCAGGCCAGGCCAAAGCCAGGAGCCAGCAACGCAATCAGGGTCTCCCACATGGGTGGCAGAGACCCAAGTACTTGAGCCATCACCTACTGCAGGATGTGCATTAGCAGGAGGCTGGAATCAGAACAACCCAGGCACTCTGGTGCGGGATGCAGCTGTCCCAAGTGGCAAATTAATTGTTCCACCAAACGCCTGCCCCTACTTTAACACTAGGCAGTGGGTTTCTGAGCAGGCAAGAGATGCAAACCAGCTCTGTCCCACCAAGCTCTGGGTCTGTCCATCTCCGAGCCCTTCCTCTGGCTATGTTCCTCGGCACTAAGAGGTTCAGCTGACCTGGCTGCCCGGAACATCCACGCACAGTCTGCCTTGGCATCACATCTCCCCAGCACCTTCTTACTACTGCACAGCAACCTCCGATCCACAGCTCCTAGCTCCGAAGACACCTTCCTGCGAAAGTCTTAGCTGACCTTACCCTCTGTATTCCCACTCCTATCGTGCTATGACCCAACACCCGTCTTGCTTCTGTCTCAGCACTCATGGCAAACAGTCATGATGATGCCTGTTTTCTTATTGTGTTTCACCTTATTTCTCTCCTCCTCTACAATCATGTTCCATGAAGACTGGGATCCTATCTCGTTCCCTATGGAACTTAGCACACACCATGTTCAACACACTAAGAGCTCTCAGTAAATATTTTTCGACAAATAAATGAATTGAAAGACAAATCCCTACTTGTTTAGTTATCCATCAAGAGCCTGCAAACATGAATATCACCCACAAACACATTCTAAGCTGCCCTCTGGTGCACACTATGACATCCAAGTTTGGAGAAGGCATGGAGCACTTTCTGATATGAAGGGCCCACAGTGGAACTCGGAGAATCAGGACAGAGACCAGGAAGGCACACAATGGTGCAGCGCTGGTAAAAGTTCAACCACATCCTCGTTTTGTTCTGAGTACCCTTAAGTGAGAACAATCTAGGTAGGACAAGTTAGCAACACTGTCACTCATACATAAACTCATTCACAGATAACAGGATTTCAGACTGCTCTGCACTAGTGAAGTAGTTATTCTACAATTTATTGGGAAAGCAAAATGTACTCTGAAGATATTAAGAGTTGGAGAAGGGGCCGGTGCTGTGGCATAGCGGGTAAAGCTGCCGCCTGCAGTGCCAGCATCCCATATGGCCACCCACTCAAGTCCCGGCTGCTCCACTTCCGATCCAGCTCTCTGCTATGGCCTGGGAAAGCAGTAGAAGATGACCCAAGTCCTGCAGCCTCTGAACCCGCATGGGAGACCCGGAAGAAGCCCCTGGCTCCCGGCTTCGGATTGGCACAGCTCTGACCATTGAGGCCAGCTAGGGAGTGAACCAGCAGATGGAAGACCTCTCTCTCTCTCTCTCTGCCTCTGCCTCTCCAACTCTGCCTTTCAAATAAATTTTTAAAAAAAGAGTTGGAGAACAATGTCTGGATAATCAGAGACAACAGCAACTCATTTCCGTGTAAGCAGAGAACTCTCTTTCTGTCTGCCCCCCCCCCCCACCATGCATACATTCTTTTACATCTCCTACTCTAGGTGAACCACCTAATCCTCTGACAGGACTGGGGAAGAACAGTAATATACTGATACTGGGAAAAATATACTTGCAAAAGGAATACAGAAGCCCTTACATCAAAGTAGTGAGGGTGTTCAAATTAATACACAGAATGTGACCTCCTGACTCTGAATGGTAAAACCAGGGGAGTAGGAGAGGCAGGATGCAAAGGAAGCTGTGGCTTATTCAGTCCAATCAACAGCATCCCTGGAAATAGCACTGAATTTCTCCAAAGCTTCCTGCTCCTACCCCTACGTATCCTTACTGATTGTTTTCTCTCCACCTAAGATGTCTTAGGTGAAATAATAAATGGAAAACGCAACATTCAATTCTCTCTCTACTTGTCCTAAAAGCTTCATGTTCTTTAGTTGTCAAAACAATGCTCTATTGCTTCCCGAAATTATCTTGTTGGTATTGAATATCAATTTTTCAATTTGCTCGTCTCTGAATGGGGACACAGGTTTGTGCAGAAACTAATTTGCTTATGTCGTTCAAACCCGTATGGTTTGATCAAGTATTTGTCTGAAGGTTTGGAAAATTTTCTAAAGGTGCATGAAAAAATCAAAGTGGAAAGTGAGACACAGGAGGGACATCTCACATTGAGTCAGTTGGTTACGATGCTCCGGAGCTAAGAACTGGAGATTCGGCCAATGACTTCATCTAAAGCATAAACGTGAATCCCCTCTAACCCTTCTTATTAATACTCATCAGGTTTTGCTTTAAAAATAACTCTCTCTCTCTCTCTTATTATGTATCTCTCCCTTTCACCAACCCAGTATCTAGAAATTCCTGCCGAGAAAAAGCACTAGCCCATATTTTTTGTGTATGTTTCCTTTGATGAAATGCTATGCCCTATATCACTGAACCATTATTTTTTTTTCAAGACTCTTTAAACACAAAAATTCAATGTGTTTAGTGGCATTGCTAGATTGGAAAGAAAAATGGATAGGGTCTTATGATACAAATCACTTTACAGACAAAGAGGAATGTGCATGTAAACAGAATTTCAGAAAAATACAAAAAAAGTACTGATCAATTTACATCAATAGCTTCTGGGTACTGAAGCAGAAAATAACGTATTACTCCCTCTGCCAGAGACAGTCTGCAGTGAGGGAGAAGGCCTAAGTTACACGTGAGCTCCCATCCATTCGCTCTTGGGCCATCCTGTGCCCCCCAAAGCAATCAGAAGGTGCAAGGGCTCTTGAGGGTCAATGACCCTTCTTCTACCCAAACAGCATCTGGACAAGTGGGTACCTCAGGCTTTAAGACACTGGGAAACCAGCCCTTCCCCAATCTTGAACATAAAGCAACAGAAGAGCTGGAGTGCTTGAGAGAACACAGTGCATCTGGGACTCTGAGCTGTCCCCTGGTGGTGCTGTGCCGTTAGGGGAGCTCAGAGCACACTGGAGCCAAGACAGGTGAGGGGCGGGCATGACACCTGCTTCCACCACTGGAGTCAGAATCCACCAGAATAAGGCCTCTGTGGCTCAGGGCGGTGCTATGTGAACTTTCTAGGGCAGGAGAAGCGAATTCCTGAATCAGAATTCTTTTGGGGGGGAAAGCAGTCATTTTTGTATTCCTGACACACGTTGCTACCCAGCCGTCCAGTCGTAGAAAATGTAGAAGTTCTGACCTTCGGGATAAGGAAGAGAAATCTCTTTCTCCAAAACAAAAATGCTTCCTTCGGTTGCCACCGGCAATTCCTAGCACAAGTTCTCCCAAAAAGCGGCCAAGTTGATCAAGGGATCAACCAACCCGGAAAAACACTGACCACACTGGAGCGTCCCGTGCACCAGGCTGGCAGCAGACACGGGAAAGGAGGCAATTCTAGCTGCAGATTGGGCACAGACATCTGGAATAAGAACAAAAACGGAACTGAGGCTGGCCGCCCACAGGTGACTCTGATGAACAATCAGCACTGATGCGCTGACGGCCAGCACGTCTCTGACTTCCAGGCATCCAAGAGGCTGTTGCAGAAGAATATTTAATGGCACAAAATCCTAGGTGGCTCATGCAGGTTACAAAGCCAGGGTTCTAGAGTGGGACCACCTTGTTTTGGAAACAGGTTTCTCTCTCAGAAGCTTCACATTTTTATGCATCTGAAATTGTTTACCTCCCAGAGTGGTGGCATTTTTGCGCGCACACACACACACACACACACACACACAGCAGAAACAGCAGCTCTGTCAATGAAACGCATGGGGCTGTTTCTCTGAATTGGAAAGTATGTGCACGTGTGTGTTGTAGAGAACTATCTTTATGAACCTAAGCAGCATCGGTGTTTCGGTAGTCTACATCTCAGGCACCAGAAGAGTAACTGCAATTTATTTTCTTCTCGTTGACTAATTTTATTACAAAGGGCATGTGTATTGTTTGTTTGAAATAAAGGGGAAAGCAAATGTCAAAGTAAGAGGAGGAGATGTGTCTGCTCTGGAGGAGCGTAAATTAAATCGGAAGCATGACCCGAGAACACGAAACAACTGTGGCCTGCATCCATAATTTATGCATAATATCTGATCTGTACAGAATCCCAAAGTCAGGCAGTCTATACTCGCTTTATAACTAAGTGGAGCACAGGCTGGAAAAACTTGAGGCATTCAGGAAAACAAATGCAAAATTCAAAGCAGGTTCCTCAAATGCTGGGGGAGGGGTGAAAATTCAGGGACACGACGCACAGGAATCTCCAGCTAACTCCTAAGTCAGGTTCCAGCAGGCTGAGAACCGGAATGTTCTGCCTGGTGGAGCTCCTGCCCACAAGTCACAACACGTCAGGAGCCTCTGGATCCTCCAGAAGGAGTGGTGCATTTCTGCTCACTGCCTTTTTTTTTTTTTTTTTTTGCAGTTGAACCACATTGGTAACTGCAGAGATGCCGCCTCCTGGCCTAACTCCCTCCCCATCCTTTCAATGTCACTCAAAAACTCTGTGCCTTTTGCTCTTCTCCTCCCACTGTAGGCCCCAGTATGCTTCCCAGAAGTTGTCTCTAAGAGGGTGTGGATACCTTTGCAGTAACAAAGTTAAAATAAAAACCTGCAGTATTTTAACCACAAGGGAAAAGGGATAGGGGAAGACTGCTTGGTATGTAAATGAGAAAATTTGAGTGGAAATGACAAAATGGGAACAGTTATTCAAGTGAATAGAAAAGCAAAGAGAAATGAGAAAGTTGTGACATCAGAAGCGAACACCCGCAGTGTGGGATTGACGTTGGGGACCACGTGGTTCAGCCCTGGAGAGCAGAGTAAGTGCCACTTTGTCTCTGGATTAGCTGGATGAATGTCAATGCCAAATGGCCTCTGCCTTCGTCCTGCAAGACACGGCTCCAAAGTGTCCCGGAGAGAGCTGAGCACTCACGGGACGTTACCGCCACCGTGCAGGTGGAAGTTGTGCCGGCCAAGGGATCTGATCTTGTTCTCTGACAGGTGCAACCTGGGGGCCAGCCCAGATGAGGTGCCCAGGTGGGATGACCTCCGGGCTGTTCCTGGAAGTCTACAGAGAGGGCTGTTCCCGTTCCTTCTGCCCCAAGTTTGGTGGCTCAAACCTGGCCAGAAGCAGTAGGCATTTGCTGCAATAGTTAACACTGGTTAGGGTGCCCACATCCTGCATCAGAGCGCCTGGGTTCCAGTCCTGGCTGCACTCTGGATTCCAGCTACTGGCTAATGTGCTCCGGGGGAGGCAGCAGTGATGGCTCAAGGGGTTGGGTCCTTGCCACCTGCATGGGAGACCGGGACAGACCTGGCCATTTAGGGAGTAAACCAGAAGATGGGATATCCCCCCAGCCTCCCACCCCAGCTCCTACTTTGCTGCTCCCTCTCTCCCACTCTCTCAAATAAATTTTCAAAAGATCGAAACAAAACACTGCCCAGAAGTTAGTTGGAAGGGCCAGAGAACTCAACTCTCTTCTCTTACATCAACCTGGTCTCACTCAGGGAAACGAAATACAATGAAAACTCCTCCTTTTATTACTTTATTGGAAAGACTTCTTAAGGCAATTCAGGGAAAAGGTGTACACATTTTTCGTGGGGTTAAGTCGTTGCAGTGTTATGCACCCGCAATTCTGTAATCAGACAGGCTTCCAGAGGCTACACTGCTTTGAGTCAGATCTGATCCAGTTCCCTTGTAGTTCGGGAATACCAACATGACAGAGTGTGTCTAGATACTCCCCAGCCAGCTCTCACCCCTCCCCTCCCAACAAAAAAGTTTTCAGTCTTATTAAAAATAGACTCACTGGAATCAGATGCTATTAACACAGCTAGGTGCAGGCAAAGAGCCTACTTAACAAATTTAAGACACAATGACAGGAATAAATGGAATGTGGGTTCATTTTCCTGCATTTCTGCGGACCTTCATTTTCATTTTTATATCCATGAGAGAGCAGCACGCACTATTTTCATACATCGATACGTGGAGGCTCATTTTCCTAAAGCAAGACGCGCTCTTAAACAGAGATATCAGCTGCATTTAGAGTATCTTTATTTACAGACTAGAAGGCAAGAGCAGAATCTCTGCAGGAAAGAAAGAAGACGAGGAGACGAGCCTGGAGAAGCCCTGAATCCTCACTGCACTGAAGCGAGCTTGCTAATTCCTGTGTCCGCCAACAGCACGCATCCAGCTGTTCCAATTTAAAGTCTGCCATTTTTTGAGTGCGGAACTCCACACACAGAAATCTGAATTAAATATGCAAATAGGATACCTGAGCACAGGGCAGCAAGCAGGTAACGTTTTTTCAATTGGGTAAATGCAGGTCACAGACACATGTTCCACCCAATGCAACAGTCAGAAAAAGGAAAATAGAATTGGGAAGACAGAGCTTTTCCAAGTCCAGCATTGACCAGGAGGAGGCAGGTTAGAATAAGCTGGCTGGCCCTGGGAGAGGGTCTGGCCAGGAAGCGTGTTCTCCCCCTGCCTCAGCTACAGAGGTGTAGGTATGGGAGAGCTACCGACCTGCAAACTTCATCCATAAAATCAACACCACCACTTAGCAAGTCGGACAAAGCCTGACCACTAACCTTACCACAGCCTCTGGGAACCCAAGTTTGCTTACAATTAATGGCCAGCCACTCAAGAGATGCATTTCCCTAAAACGCTGGTCTGGTTATTTCCTTCCCATTTGCGACACCGAGCCCACGTGACCACTATGTTCACTGCTGAAAAACCAACATTGGTAAACAGTCAACACTTCAGTTGTTTCAACCGCCGGAGTGCAAAATAAATGTTCTGAGAATTCTGGGTGTTTAGGTCAAACCATTTCTGGTAAGAGTACGCCATCTTAACTAATGATTTTATGTTTCCAAACGTCTCTTAAATGACAGGCCGATTTGAGGAAAAAACTTGCGCTAAAATAAAGAGAACGTGAACAGAGGTCTGTCTCCAATGGCCAGGATTCATCGTGTTAAACTGCAGACAGACAAACGGGGGGAAAAGGAGCTAGAGCTGCAACAAAGGAGAATGACCAGAGCCAAGGGGGGAGTCGGACAGAGACACCAGCTGCGGTCAGAGGAGCTCTGGGAGTCACAAAGAACGGCACAAAGGGGCCTTCTGCTGTGACAGCGAGGAAACTTCACCAGGTTCAGTGGGGCCGGGGCAGGGGAATAAAGAGGTGTTTTTTGAGCCTTTTGCACAACCAAAACCAACAATGTGGATGTTGTCGATGGAAAAGCAAGGGAGGCGTTCACCTCCCCGATGCCTCCCTCCTTTGGGAGAGCCGGGAGCGCCTCATCCCCCACGTGAAATCACACGGCCAGGTCTCTGGTTACTGGCATGATACATTCTCACAAGTCCTTTATGGGCCAAACCGAACCAGGGTAGACATCTGTCCCCCAAGTCATGAGGAGGGGTTTTCCTAAGGCACACGCTGCAACAGTGCAATGTTGCAATTTGTGACTACAGACCAGCACCGTAAGTCTGTCATTTTAAGGACATCGTCTGGGGGGGGGGGGGGAAGGGCATAATATTTATCAATGAGCCACAACAGGCACACGCATACTCACCCTTATCAAGAACAATCTTGTGTGCAATACACACATGCGCACACACAGTGAAGGCAAATAAAACTCCGTGCTCATCTACAGCACTCAACCCCAAAATGACAAATAAGTAGTCACTCGTGGGAGAAAACAATCAGAACAAAACAAACAAGCAAAGCCACCACTCCTCACAACAGCCCCTTCTCAGTAATTAAACAAAACCCTCACAGCTACAAGTGACGCTGAATTTGCTTCCAGCGTAAATCGGCTTTTGCTAGATCTTTTTTTTTCTGAATTCACCACCATCAATGTGGCAAGAGAAGAGAAAGCCATGCACACACACACACACACACACACACACATCTTTTTATTGTTTCCCTTTTGCAAGTGGAAATAACATTGCAGCTTAATGCTAATGAACCAGGTCTTGCCTAAACTCCCAGTGGGAACGCAAGCACATGTACTGTGCAGAGCGAGCGTATTCCGAACCAGCATAATCACCTTACACAAAACGCGATTACTCTGGGCTGCAATCTGTAGCCCCCAAAGTCAATTTATTAATCAGAGAGAAAGAGAGAGAGAGAGAGAGAGAGAGAGAGAGAGAGAGAGAACTACCTACCCACAAATACATCATCATCTTGAGAGAGAAATCAAAGGTTCAGTCAGCAAACAGAAGTCTCTTTACTTCACCAAGAGTATCAGGAAGACAAACTGAAACCAGTGGGTAGAAAATCTTGCCTTTTCTTGTCAAGTCCTTAGAGGAGCCCTCTTCTTTCCTTAGACAAGGTATGCTGTGCTTGTTTATGAGTTTATGAGCATAACATTCCTTCAGTAGCACTCTGTGTGATGCTACTTGCTTCACGCTGCCTCCCTCCCTCTCCCTCTCTCTCTCCCTCCCTCCCTCCCTCCTCCTCCTCCCCTCCTTCTCCCTCTCTCTCTCTCTCTCTTCCTAACTCTTGCCTTTCTTCTCTTCCCAGCCAAGGCTGCTTAGGTAACACATTCTTGGTATGGCTGATTAACGAGCAGATCCAGACACTTGAGGCAGCCAGCAACAGTGAGGACACAGAAACTGATGATACTGGTGACATTAACAATAACAGCCACGGCGTGCTCGCAAGCAGGCGGGCACCACACGGTTCCCAGACGCTGAGTAGGGGATCGTGAGTGTCCCCACTGGCGGGATCTACTGGATGGCAGCTGGTCCCCTGGGAGCAGGCACATCTGCACCGAGCCTGTGACCCTGGCAGGCCGGCATCCGGGATTAAAAGAAAAAAAAAAAAACTCTAAGTAAAGCTCCAGCCACAGAGAAAGGAACATGTGCAGCTACCCGGCTTCCCCTTTATCTCTTTAAATGTACTTCAGATAAAAGCGGCATCCAGGCAGGTCAAGGCCACCCCAGACTCATTACTCTCTACACGACTCAGCTTAACCCACTTGTCTACAGCCATCTACCGACTTCGCGGCGTCACTGCGGGCTGCAGTCCTGCCTGCTGCTGCAGCTGCTGGCTGCCCAGGGCTGTGCAGGGCTCGTGGCCAGGGTGTGTACCGGGAAAAGGGAAGGGGGGTAGGGGGGATGGGCCGCTGGAAGGAGGCCCATGTGCCAGTTCAGCAAATGAAAAGCAAAACCAAGCCCCACTAACAAAACCCAGCAAACGGGAAACTTCAAAAATCCTTGCTAGCACAGATATGCAGCCTCTGTAACTTAGGGATGGAGATCACACATGTGCCCTCATTAGAAGACACATGTGTGCATGTGCATGTGTGTGTGTGCATGTGTGTGTGCATGTGTGTGCATGTGTGCATGTGCATGTGTGTGTGCATGTGCGTGTGCATGTGTGTGTGCATGTGTGTGTGCATGTGTGCGTGTGCATGTGTGTGTGTGCATGTGTGTGTGTGCATGCACTCCATCTCTCTCCCTCCTTCTTTCCAACTGCAGACATGCAAAATTTTTGCAGTGTGCATAAAACTTGATCATTTTGGAAGGCTGTCCTTAGAAAATCCACAGGCTTGCATGAACAGCTATAATTTACTGAAATTATCAAAAAAATTTTTTGCTATGAATCAATTCTCCTTTATTAGTTGTTCTTTTTAATCCATTTTAAACTGTATACTTTATCTTGAAAATTATCTCCATTACTGAAATACATTGCGAATGAGAGGATGGGGAATGCAATTTGCCCGGCGTATTAATTGATGCACTGCTCAATTATTGATGTACGGATAAAGAAGAAATTAATATTAAAACACGCAGTGTACATTAGGGGAGGGAGGGGGAATTAGCTCTTGTTCTGACCTGAGTTTTGACCATTAGTGATAGTTTTACACTTCATAAAGAGGCAACAGTCTCACCGAGCCCCTTGTTAATTCTCACTTCTAGCTAAAGCTGCACAAGGCAGAATGCCACCTAAATAATTAAAATGCATTAGCTAAACTGTGCAATCATCTGCAGCACTGGGCAGGTGGCAAGACACCTGTTACAATATCCTGTCGGTAGGGCCAGCAAGAGGCACAATGGCCGAGGAGCAGGGCAGGAAGGGCTGGTGAGCCACCGTGTCAAACAAAGAGTCAGAGACAGCTTCTGAGCCGGCCTCTCGGACAGGCAAGAACTGAACCACACAGACCCAGCTGGTAAAATTCCCACCACGCATGCACCTTGACCTGTCCACTTCAAGTGCTTCAGAATCTGAGTGCCAGTAGGCCACGTGGACAGTGGAGAGACCAACTATCCTGGTTTGACTGGAGCCCGGGGCTTTCCTGGGTTACAGGACTCTCACTGCTAAAACTGGGGCATCGCAAGCAAAGTGGAAGGGTTGCCTACGTGACCTGGGAGAAACTCTGTAGATACCCTGGCATTAGAGCTAAGAAAAGTACAGAATCTCTCTTCTTTATTATCTTCGGCAATGGAGATCATCTCCACATGTGATCATGCTAATCCTTGCTTTTAAAGTTTTATTTATTGGAAGGTAGAGACAGAAGGAGGAAGGAGAGAAAGAGAGCTCTCTCACATCCACTGGTTCACTCCCCACAATGCCTGCAACAGCCACAGCTGGACTAGGCCATATCCCAGAGCTGGGAACTTAATCTTGGTTTTCCACGCACGTGGCAGGGACCCAACCACGTGAGTCATCACCTGTTGCCTCCTAGGGCTTGCTAAGGAAGCTGGGATGGAGAAAGGAGCCAAGACTCAGACCTATGCATTCTGATATGGGTTGTGAGTGTGCCAAGCAGCACCTTAAGCGTGGTGCCCAAGGCTTCCTTTTGAATCACAGTGGGATGGTTCTAAGCAGGAACTGCCCTTGCAATGTGGGAAACACAGTTCAGTCCTCCACAGTCTCCACCACTCCCAAGTGTCCTAAGATAAGAGTTACTTGGCAAATGGATGAAATAATTTGACTCGTAGGCCTGGCTCTTGTGGTCTCTGGGTTTGACCTGGGATGTAAGAATACACACACTCACACACAAGCACACACACACACACACACATACAACTTCAGATTGGAGTTTATATGGAACACTCATAATAACATCTAATATTTACTTTATCTTCAACATTCCCCATCTTAGTAAGAAGTTGACACGTTAGTGGGAATACTAGAAAGGTAGATGAATGGATGGATGGATGGACGGATGGATGGACAGATGTATGTATGGATGGGTAGGTAGGTAGGTAGGTAGACAGACAGACAGATGCTGGAGAACACAGATGCATTATGTTGTATGTATATCTTACATTTACTCAATGCTCACTCTCTGCAATCAGTTACAGGTTGTCTCCCTTGCATTGGGGAGAAACAGCATTTCACACGGGCAAGTAAGCAGAGGACAGCATCCAGGCTCCAGTATTTGAAGCACCATGAGTAGAATCGCACAATCACCTCTGAAATCTCTGTGCCCCTTCCCGTGCTCACTGGCTTCAGCTGCAGTATAGCATCTTGACATCCCCTTTCTACCTGGACAGCTCTGCTCCGTGTGAGCGGTGACGCCACAGCAACTCAAGGAAGCAGTGACCTTCCTAAGTTAGAGGTGCAGATACCTCGCTAGACTCGTGCAAGTCCACACGTTCTTCTTCCATGCAAGGTGTTCACAGTGATACCAGCTGTTCCATCATTCATGTACTTTTTGTTCTCTCCATATCATTTCCTTTCTTTTCTCCTCCTCATTACCTCCCCAGCTCCATTTCTTGGCACAATACAAATTAACGATTTTGTTTTGCTTTGCTTTCTTTCATTAACGCCTAAGGGAAGCAACAGATACCCACGCTCCACTTGAACAGCAGAATGTTGTGTTTTATTTAATTGTATCTGAATATCGTTGACCTCAAACCACGCTCTCCTATTCACCGTAGTCCTCACAGATCCAGTTCTGTCTCACCCACTCACTCAACTCAGCTCTGTGGGTATCTGAGGTCATCATCCTTGAATCAGACGCCCATGAGAGAGATTAGAGCAGGTGGCCTGAAAGGCAACCTGAGGAGTGTGAGTGCCTCTGAAAGGTAACAGGATGGGGAGAAGCTCGAAGGACAGCGAGTGAGTCATACATCTCTGGGACTCAAGAAGATGGCTGCACAGTGCCCCTGAATACTGGGTACTCAGTTTCAGGGCTCCAAGTCACTACAGTCACCACTCAGGTTAACAGGAGAGGACAACTGAGCCATGAAGCCAAGATGAACCCTGGGCATCAGACAGTAGAGGTTGCCTGGGCAACCGGTGCTCTGTGGTCCACCCCTCCCCCCCCCCAGTGCCTTCTTGATCCCATGCACTTCCCTGGCTGTTGCACACCCCTAGGGAAAGGGAGGGGTGTGACAAACTGCTGAAACTAAATAATTTGCCTGATGGTTTGGATAAGAGATGGGATGCAAAAGTAAGCTGACTCAAAATAAATAATGAAATAACATTTCATTAGGCATTTTAAAATATATTAGAATTCAGGGTTTTTTTTTTTTTTTGGTAATGATGAACTTTTTTTTATTTGAAAGAGTTAGAGTGAGAGAGATAGAGAGAGATTCATCTTCCTTCCACTGGTTCACTCTCCAGACGACCACAACAGCCAGTACAGGGCCAGGCCAAAGCCAGGATCTAGGCGGCTCTTCCAGGTCTCCCATATGTATGACAGGGAACAAAGCACTTGGGTCATCTTCTACTGCTTGCCATTAGCAGGGAGCTGGATCAGAAATGGAACAGCCGGGCTCAAACCAGTACCCACGTGGGATGCTGGTGTCTCAGATGGTGGCTTTACCTGCTACGCCACAATGCCAGCCCCAGAATTGAGTTTAAAGACGCTACTTCTTGCATATAGGAGTTCATGGCCTGCACAACCCTGAGAGCTCTAAGAAGGCTAATAAGCAATAATATTCTATCCAGGACAGATATACCATCTAGGACTGGCCGTCTCCAGTAGGTCAAGGCATTGGTACCTGTTATGTTTTGTGCTCAGCATTTAGCATTCAGCTTTCGTTAGCCTGAAAGGCTCCCCTGACTGTGTTTCCCAACCTCTCCTTGGCTTGCACCCACCCCTTCTCCACCTGCTTGAACCTGTGGTCCCTCTGCACGGATCAGATTCACCCCAAGAAAGTGAAACTTTTTATCACGGAGACACACATAGCTGACAGTTGCTTCCATGAATAGAGTCTGGGAGGTGTCACCACCCCTGTAGTCTGGAGTGCAGAGGTTGAGCAGACGGAATGGAACGTTCCATGGGCTTCCCCCTGGGAGGGGGTGTCAGCAAATTATTTCTGTGTTTGAAATGTCGCTCAAAACCAAATGGATGATTTGATCAGCTGCTCAATTCTTGCTCCTTGAAACCAGCAGAGTGACATTTTCTATTTACTGCTACCTCTAAAACTCCCATTTTAAATAATTTTTATAATGAAGTCAACCTACTCAAATAACCCAATTCTAAACCAACTTATCCCTGTTTGCAATGTGGCTGTTATGCCAGGAGTTGTTTTCACAGTGGTTACATTTAAAGCTCCTTGTTCATATGCTTGGGTAGAAATTATTTTAAAATAATTAATCCGGTTACGAGCTCAACCCAATAATGAATCAATTGCAAAGCAGTGGTCTGAAACCAATACTGACAAAGCTACTGGTGGCCTATCCATTTAACTGGCTTCTAATCTGTTACAGAAATCGAGTACCAGTGTGATGCTTTACATCTTACACGAAAATCAACCCCAGACCCTAAACTTGGGGAAAGTCTTCATTAACAGTCAATTCATCAAAATGAATGTGCAAAGTGACTGAGAAACACCCACTAATCAGTTCAAGACTTTCTTTAATCTCCCCTACCAGGCCCGCCCTCGATACTTCCTGCTGGATGGGCCTTCTGAGAAGGTAGACTCCTCTGGAGCCAGACGTTTTCAGCATTGCAGCAGCTAAACTATCCTGCCACTCGCTGGTGTTGTGCCGAGACAGCTGACACAGACGGGGACACTGTTGGGTGGACTCCAGGGTGGTCCTCCAGCACCTGCACAGAGGTGCAAGTGCCAGAGCTGTGAGCCAGGCGGCCATGGCTGGACAGCGGACAGCCACGGTGATGCTCATTTCCAATCCTCATCTTTCTGATCAGAGAAGCAAAAGCAGACTGTTTCTGCCTCGGTCTATTTGTACTGCAACTCAAAAACAACCTCAGAAGGCATATATATATTTTTACTTCGGGGGAGGGAGGGAGGGAGAGAAAGAGAGAAAGAGAAAGAGAAAGAGAAAGAGAGAAAGAGAAAGAGACAGAGAAAGAGAGAGAGAGAGAGAAAGAGAGAAAGAGAGAGAGAAAGAGAGAAAGAGAGAGAGAGAAAGAGAGAAAGAGAGAAAGAGAGAAAGAGAGAAAGAGAGAAAGAGAGAGAGAGAGAGAGAGAGAAAGAGAGAGAGAAAGAGAGAAAGAGAGAAAGAGAGAGAGAGAGAGAGAAAGAGAGAAAGAGAGAAAGAGAGAAAGAGAGAAAGAGAGAAAGAGAGAAAGAGAGAAAGAGAGAAAGAGAGAAAGAGAGAGAGAGAGAGAGAAAGAAAGAAAGAAAGAAAGAAAGAAAGAAAGAAAGAAAGAAAGAAAGAAAGAAAGAAAGAAAGAAAGAAAGAAAGAAAGAAAGAAAGAAAGGGCTACAACAGTCAGGGCTGGGCCAGGCCAAAGCCAGGATCCTGGAACTGCATCCGGGTGGGAGGGGCCCATGTATTCAGGCTATCGTCTGTTGCATTCCTGGGTGCATTAGCAAGGAGCTGGATCAGAAGTGGAGCAGCCAGGACTCAAACAGATGTTAATATGGAATACTGGCATTGTGTGCTACTTAACCCCCTGTGACACAATGCTGGCCCCTGATTGGGTAACTTAGAATGAACAGAAATGTATCATTTCATGGTTCTATAGACTGAGAAGTCCAAGACTGAGCAACGTGGGGCGGCCTATGGCACATGGTAAGGGCCTTGTTGCTGTATTTTCCCTTTTTAAAACCATCTTTTTAAAATATCTTTTTATTTGATGGGCAGAGTGACGGAGGAGATGTGTATGCATGCTTGCCTGCACATACAGATGAGAGATACCGCTGGTGACTCCATTCCCCAGATGTCTATAAGACATGGCTGGGTGAGGCCAAACCCGGAGCTAGGAACTGCATCCGGGTCTCCATCATCCACTGCCTCCCAGGGGCATTAGCAGGAAGCTGCACTGGAAGTGTGGATCAGCTGGGACCTGACCCCCAGCAGCACAATGCCCGCCCTGCCCTCTGCTGAGAGTGTCAGTACCACCTGTGGGAGTAGAGCCTCATATCCTATCATGTCCGAAAGGGCTCATCTCTCAGCACAAAGGCCATGAAATTTCAACACGCAGCTAGGTGGAGACAAACACTCAAACCAAAGAATCTGCCCTTTCCTGCAAACTTCAGCGATTTCTACTTTATTATCCCCAAACCTGGGGACTGGAAGAAATATTTAGGGCCCTGGAAGGACTGACTCAAGGGAGAAAGGGTTGGATGTTCTCATTTACCAGGAAGGGCAGTCTGATCATTGGGTTTTCCAGGCAAGCACTGCTCACATCAACCACACTAACAGGGCCAAGTTCAACAGTAGCATGTCAAAACAAATACTATACATACTAAATAAATATATACATAATTGTTATCAAATACGTTATCATTTGATATTTGTTATCAAATATCAAATATTTGAGTGTTATCAAATATCAAATAGCAATAAAACTGCCAGAGAATTAGACAACTTCTAACCTCAGTCCAGAAGACGAGTGTGGTGAAATGATAAATATGCATAGAATCATAAAGTAGTTCACAAATGTATAAACAAAATATAAAGATGAAAACTACCACTACTCCTCCTCCCATTGTTCCAGGGAAAGCAGTGCCCTTATGTTTGTAGCACTGGAGACAAATTTTTCTAAAGCCAGTGGTATCTTCCCTTTGGTTTCTCCATGAGCAGCAAGCCACCAAGCTATACTGGCAAAGTTTGGGACAGGCACTTTGGTAAGAGAATGAAAATTGTGCCTGCATTTTGTGTCTGAAAGGAGCCAGTGTGGCTGGAGCCAAAGGCTGGCAAGAGCTGATGGCACAGAGTGAGCTATGCACCCATCTACATGGACCTTCCTTATGCCAGGGCGGGATATGGGCTTTGCTCCATGAGCCACAAGAAACCCCCAGGAGGATTCAGCAAGCAGATGACTTATCCCACGTGGCTCCTGGCCCCTGACAATGGCCTTGGAGCAACATGGGAGTAGGAAGGGCAGTCAGGAGTGAGCTGTAGTCTTCCAGGCCACAAACCCTGGAGGGCTGGACGGGGGGACAGAGAGAGAGGTTTGCATCCTCAGTGTAACCATTGATGTGATGCATGTATCAGAGCTGGTGGGTCCAAGGCAGCTGATTCCAAAATACAGGCAGACAGCTGGGCCAGAGGTGTGATGGGCCCAGGCGTACATGGGCTGGGGTAAGAGGCACCATGAGAGCCAACCACTGAGCAGTCTCTGAAAGGTTCACCGGGGTGTGGTGACTACAAACTTTGTAACAAGGGGGAGCAAACGCATGCTTCCTGGAGACCAAGGCTCTGGTAAATGCATTCAGTACAAATCACCATTTCTTTGGCTCTGGAATCACAGTGAAGATGGTCTTGCAGGATACAGACAGGTCATTCATTATTTGGACTTAGGAGGGAGGAGGCAGTGCAGGGTAACGGCAAGGCATTGGAGGGAGATCATGGGTTGACATCGCAGCTGGACGACCTGCAGAGATTCTGTGGTAGGCATCTCTGTGGGGTGGGTGTTTCACACAGTGGTTAACAGCTTTCTTGGGACACCTGCATCCCATCCTGGGGGGCCTGAGTATGAGTCCTGGCTTCACTTCTGATTCCATTTTCCTGCTAATGCATGCCGTGGGAAGCAGGAGGTGATGGCTAACATACACAGGTCTCTGTTACCCTGTTAGGAGTCTTGGATGGAGTTCTGGGCTTCTGACTTGAGCCTGGTTCAGCTGCTGCAGGCATCTGGGGAGTGAACAAGTCAGTGGAAGATACCTCTCTGCCTCTATCTTTCAAATAAGTGAATAAAACATTTTAAAGTGATCTCTAAAATTGTTTGTCCATTCTACATGTCAGGGGCCAACTGAACCGAAAGTTAAATGGAACACTTTATTTTATTCACTTTATTACTGTTTATTCATCTATTTTTATTTTTTGAAAGGCAAAGAGAGAGAGAGAAAATCTTCTGAGCACTGTATTACTCCACAAATGCCCACCACCATAGCTGAGCTGGGCCAGGACAAACCCAAGAGTCAGGAGCTCCTTCTGGGTCTCTCACATTGGTGGCACAGACTGAAGTATTTAGGCCATCACTGCTGGCTCACAGGGGTGCACATTAGCAGGAAGCTGCCTGAGAAGTGGAGGTGGGACTCGAAACCAGGCCCTCTGATACCGGTTGCAGGTGTCTCAAGCTGCATCGTAACAACTGTGCCTGCCAAACGTCCACCCCCATTTGAACTTTTCAATGGACATAGAACACTGACACAGTCAAGTGTGCTAATTTTTAAAATTTTAGTCAAAAATATATAAATATAAAATATATTTATATAAACATACATTTGGTCAAATACATCATATATATATGTATGTGTATATATATATATATATGCCATTGTAACTATTTTGAAATACATGGTTCAAGTTGCTGTGCAACCTTCACTGCCACCCACACACTGAACAGTTTCATGTTGCAAAACAGGAATTCTACACCCATTAAACAGTAACTCTGAATTTCCATCTCCCCCCAGCCTATCATGGCTATATAAAGTACACTCATCTGAAGTGTGATCTCTCTGTCTCTCTCTCTCTCTCACACACACACACACACACGCCCCACCCTGGGTAACCACCACCCCTATCAAGAGTTTGAACACAGAAAATATCCTAGAAATCTCTCACCTGCCTCACTGGCAAATGTTTGCTTTTCTCTCTCATCTTCCTGGTTCTCTCTCCATCATCATGCAAAACGCCTTTATGAGGTACTTATTCAATATGGCATTTTATTTTTCTTTATACAGAGGGAGAAAAACAGACATGACACCACCTCTAAATTCTCCAAGAATTTACAATCTGAACTTGACAAAGGGAGGCCTCTGAGCTGCTGGGTGTCTGCTGTGCCTGGGGCTCGCCCTGCATGACAAAACGCAGGGGTGAAGGCCACGTGGTACGGCTCTGCTCCTGCAGAATTCTGCGGGGGAGGTGGGTGTGCGCTGGTTTGCTTGTGCCCGCAAGGCCTTCTGTGAGCACATGGTAGGACATCTCTCCTGCAACACACACAGTCTGCAGGTTCCAGTTGGAGCTGAGCCAAGATGCACAACGGGCAAGCGTGTGCAGGCTTAGCCCTGGTCAGAGGTTGCCATAGGGATGGGAAGAGAAGCCACTGATTCTCATTGGGATCCCACAGGTCCGCACGTGACCTCCTGCAACTGTGCAGTCCCAGGTGTGCTCCGCAGCCTCCTTGAACATCAGTGAGGAATTGAGGAAAACCAGTTCCACATTCCAGCACTGCTGCAAGACTCGGTGAGACAGCAAATGTACAACGATGAGCGTGCCACATGGCGTCGAGTTAGTGCTCAATAAATCGTATGCAGTAGTATTAATGCTAGCACAAGATCACCATCAATTTAGGTTTCATATTAAGGTGCAGTGGAATGACAGCCCTCCCACCTCTGAGCACTGCCTGTGTATGTCTGCATTTCTAGAGTCTGGAATTTCACGGAACCTCAGTAAACATTATTCGGTAAACATTATTCGGTAGAGCCAATGATACAATATCCATTTCCAAACTTCCCATCTGACTGCCGTTCCTCCCTCTCGTTTCTCTTTACTCATTTTCCAATAGATACACGTGTTTGCATAGACTCAGTAAATCACTTAAGTGTTGATTAGAACATTTGACACATAAAAACTGTACACATAGAAGGGGTTCTATGTGATGCTTAAATACATGCCTACATTGTGTAATGACCAATCAGAGTAAATATATATCTTCTTAAACAGTTTACACTGTTATTTTATTTATTTTTTTTTTAATTTGAGAGACAGGCATAAATAGAGAGAGCTCCCTTCTGCTATAGCTCACTGCCCAACTGCCTGTCCTCCCGGGGGTCAGAATCCGGGAACTCCAGCCAGGTCAGATGTGAGTGCCAGGGATCCATCACCACCGCCCCCTCAGGATCTGCACTGGAAGGAAGCTGGAGGCAGGAGCCAGAGCGGAGACTCGAACCCACACACTCTGATGTGGGGCAAGCACATCTCCACTGCTAATTTAATCTAAACACCTGCACCATGCATTTCCTTGTGGAAGGAACACTCAAATCCGATATGCTCACTGTCAGGGTTTCTAAATAACTTAGAAGGTTAACCCTCCCGTGTTCCTTCCGTGTGACCGAGGGAATGGTCTGAAGCCCTGTGGGCTTCACAGGACAGGGGTCCTGGCCAGTGTTCATGTCGCTGTCAGGGCCAATGATAGAGAAGCATAAAGCCTCTGCTGCCTTGAAGGAGGCACTGCACGGAGGCATGGAGGCAGGGAGACATGGAGGCAGGGAGACATGGAGGCAGGGAGGCACGGAGGCACGGAGGCATGGAGACAGGGAGGCAGGGAGACAGGGAGGCACGGAGACATGGAGGCAGGGAGGCAGGGAGACATGGAGACATGGAGGCAGGGAGACAGGGAGACAGGGAGACATGGAGGCACGGAGGCATGGAGGCAGGGAGGCAGGGAGGCATGGAGACATGGAGGCATGGAGGCAGGGAGACAGGGAGGCAGGGAGACAGGGAGGCAGGGAGGCAGGGAGGCAGGGAGGCAGGGAGACAGGGAGACATGGAGGCATGGAGGCAGGGAGACAGGGAGGCAGGGAGACAGGGAGGCAGGGAGGCAGGGAGACAGGGAGGCATGGAGGCAGGGAGACAGGGAGACATGGAGGCAGGGAGACATGGAGGCAGGGAGGCAGGGAGACATGGAGGCAGGGAGGCAGGGAGGCATGGAGACAGGGAGACATGGAGACAGGGAGGCAGGGAGACAGGGAGGCATGGAGACATGGAGGCAGGGAGACAGGGAGACATGGAGGCAGGGAGGCATGGAGACAGGGAGGCATGGAGGCAGGGAGGCAGGGAGACATATAGTCAGGGCACTCCTGCTGTGAGGGGAGGAACTGTGAATCCCCAACCCCTACTGCTCAGAAGGGGACCTCCTTGGTGAGTAATCAAGTCAAAAAGATATTAGGATGGAACCAAAATGAAAACCAAAATGAATAGGACCAGTGTCCTTTTGGAAACGACATGCAGACTGGAAAGGCAGGGCAGAGAGAGGCAGCCCAGAGACAGCAGCAATGAATGCACTAGGCAAGGAAAGCTGAGGACTGGTGCAAACACGGGCCGCCGGGAAAGGCGAGGACACCCCCTCCCCCAGAGCTGCTGGAGGGAGCCCAGCTCTGCGGACACCTTGATCTTAGCCCTCTGCCTCTGGAACTGCGAGAGAACACATTCCTTTTGATTTAGGCCACCTGGCTTGGGCATTGCGCTAAGGCAGCCCCGGGAAACGAGTTACACAGGCTCTCTACGGGGTTCCGAAGCCCCTTGAACAGGAGTGTGTACACAGCTGGTCGCGGGCAGGAGACAAGGCCACTTCACAAAGCCAAGCCAGAGCTGGGTTTGGCCGTTTCCTGATGTGGTTCCTAAACCAGAGCCGCTGACACGGCACAGTCTGGTGCCGCCGATTGCTCCGAGCGCTCGTGCCCCCTCCTCTGCAAGAAAACTGTGACTCCTGAAACCCGAAGAGCCTGCGGATGGGAGCACGGGAGTGACCCGCCTCTCACAGGAGCCGATTCTCGCGGCTGCCCGCACCGGGCCCCAGAGTAACTCGGAAAACATCACAGCTCTTGTGCCTACTTTCTCACTACTTGACTTAATGAGTTGAGCAAATACTTTGGCTCCTCAATAAAAGCTCAATCTCAAGTTTCTTAAGAAGGATGCAAAGTGGCTAATGGACTGGGAGGAATTGGTTGTAGCTGGAAGCACATTGCAGAAGTACATTTTGTTTATATTAAAACCTCATTTAAGTATCAGTTCAAGGGAAACTGCTAACAGGGCAAGTTTAATATGACTAATCCTCACATGACCTCAGAACATCCCATTTCCATCAACCCAAGAGATATAATTTTAAAAACATTTTAAAGTCGCTAATAGGGTAAGATGCTACTAATACGGTACAGATTGCAAGAAGATGACACAAACATGATACTGAATATCTGCTAAGGAACTCAGCAGCAGATCTGATCCCTGTGCTAATGTGATGGCAGGTTGCAAACCCCAGCATCACACGGAGTCCTGGTGTATGATGTTACAAATCACAGTTATTCACAGGTTAGCTCATCTTCGAGACTTTGCACTGTCGATGCTAATAAATGTACTGCATCACCTCCTACACCCCTATGAAATTACAATTTTGACTTCTTCAGGAAAATTTATCATGTAAAAGGCATCGCAGTTTGCAAAACAGTATTCACTTTGGTCAGTGAAACCTGGGGACTAGCAATGTATTTTGGAGCAATTGGGCTGAGGGTCCCTTGTCTGCCAATGCCAAGATTCCCCCTTGCAAAATGTCAGAAGGAGGATGAGCCTGATTGGAGAGCTATGTGTGCATCTGTGAAGCTGTGTGCATGGAGGAATAATTCCCTCAGAGCTAAAACTGCACAGGCCTTGAAGAGATTTCTAGGCAGAAAATTATAGGTGTAGCAGGAGAAGTGTGTGCAAAGAAATCTCCGGGGCCTCATCCAGTAAATGGCCCTGCTCCAAGAAATAAGACCAGTGGCACTGCCCACCCCTCCTACTCACATCACTAACTGCACACTTCCACGCCATCCTAGAAATGCAATGCTAGAAAATTGTTAGGAAGTGTTTAACTCAGACAACAACCAGAAACCTGTGGGAAATCAAAGCCATGATGTCCGAACACCTATGCACTGTTACAGGGAGTGGGAAGGTAGGATTTAGAATTGCTCACCCTTTCTCTGTGCTGGTAATGTTTGTTAAAGCAACTGTATATTATGAGGAGGGGAAAATTTCATTTGCAAAAAAAAAAGTACTTATCTCCACCACAAACAAATGATACACAAGGTTTTTTTCAGAAAGCTCATGGCAATAAGGATTTTAAAGATGGGTTTATTGCAGAGCAAAACTTTCTAAATCCGTGCATAATTTCGTCATGATGTGCATTGCTCATGAACTTTATGAAAACCTCTCATATGCATGGATTTCAAAAATTTTTGCACTAAAATAAATCTTCAAATTCCATTGTCTATGAAACTTTTGATGTATCCTGATGTCTGCGGTGACAGATACGCCAATTACCCTCAGCTGCTCATTACACATTGTATCAATGCATTGAAACATCACACTGTACTCATAAATACAAATAATTACCATGTGTCAAGTGAAAATATTTTTAAAAGTTTCCAAAAGTACTTCTGCTACAACCATTTGAAGAAATTCAAGCATTTCAGGATCCCTAATGGTGATTTGTTTGAGCGAAGCAAGGACATAAATGGTATATTGTCTTGCATATTAAACATAGGAAATATTTTACATTTCTACAGAGAAATGTGATGTATCCTATTTCACTCATCCTGGAATATGTAGTCTTTTATTTTTCTGTTTAAAAATTTATTGATGTGGCAGGCAGAGTGAGAAAGATGAAGAGAGCAAGAATACAAGCACACACGATCTTTCATCTGCTGGCTCACTCCACAAATGGCTGCAGCAGCCTGGGCTGGTCCAGGCTGAAGGCAGGGGCCAGGACTCCACCCAGGTCCCCCACCTGGCTGGCAGGACCTGAGTACTCAGGCCATCTTTCTGCCATTTTCCCAGGTTCATTAACATGGAGCTGGATAAGAAGTGGATCAGCCACGGCTCAAACTGGTGCTCAGATATGGGCAGCCGCAGTTAAACTCACTGTGCCACAACACCAGCCCCTATTTTTCTGTTTTTAATGAAGACTGGCATACAAGAAACCGTTTCCTTTCTACTGAACTCTACCAAAGAAACAAGCACGTATGGGAAGATAAGTAAATAGCCACTGACGTCTGGGGTCAGTGCTGGAGCAGCATTAGAGACTTGTAAACATGGACACCTTTCATTTTTTGCAGCCATGTGTAAAGCTACACAACAACCCATTGTCTTCCACTGCACATCCCCTTTCCAAGACTTCTTTGTGGCAACCTGCCAGCACCTTGAAAATAACTGTTAACCGGAATGAGTGACCGCTTACATCTGCAGACTGTGATTAATATCACTGAGCAACACCATTGGTGCCCAGGATAGGGCTTGTGTTACAACAGGTTCTGCTTGTACCAACCTTCCACTACTCCTTCATGCAGGAGACCACTGCTGTCTTAGCCTCAGCAACTAATTCGTCTACAGCTTCAGCTCCATTCACCGTGTTTCTGGTAACATGGAGCTGCACCCTACCCGAGCCTTGCCACCATCCTCACCCTTCCGTATCAGCCCCAGGGCTTGACCACAGGCTCCTTCCACACGTGGTGGGTTCCTTGGTCTCTTTTCTCTCTTTTTCTTTCATGTTCAGTGTTCATTTTGCTTTGATGCTTCCATCAACGTGCCCTCCTTCCTCCTGTCACCCTCACCATTTCCAATTCCAGAAGTTTATGCAAAGTCTCACCTGGGGATGTTAATTTGCGACATGGCCACCTGCACGCGTAACAGACAGCAAATGTGGCACTACACACAAACGCAGACCTTTCTGTTTCCCCGGGAACACAAGTACTCTGAGTATCTTTGGTGTTGAGCAGTTTCTATCTAATTTCCTGAATATGTGTTTCCTTTTTATTTACACTGCTTGTTTTGTTCCACAATCTCTGAAGTATGGGTTGATGCTTTTGTTGAGTTTGGAAAACTTTAGTTTTTGCGAACCCAAATATTTTCTGTCAAGTTCCTGTCCTTCCTCTCCACTTGGCATTTTATTTATGCAAGGGTGCTTTTTAAAGTTCATGAAAAACTGAAATACAAAATAAGTTTGGGTGAGTTAAGAAAACTGAATTCCACCCATTTGAGGGATCTTAAAAAAGCTCATTAAAAAGCATATTATGGACAACTATGTATAGATGTAAACAATTTTTGTACCCAAATAAACATCTTTAATTCAATTGTCTTGATATTTCTCTTCCCTTTGTTCCTCAGTTCCATTATTCTATCTTCAAGTTTGCTGATTTTTATGCATCTTTTTTAAGATTGTATTTATTTATTTGAGAGGTAGAGTTACAGTGAGAGGGAGAGCCACAGAAAAAGGTCTTCCATCTCTGGTTCACTCCCCAAATGGCTGCAATGGCCAGAGCTGGTCTGAACTGAAACCAAGAGCTTCTTCCAGTCTCCCAAGTGAGTGCAGGGGCCCAAGCACTTGGGCCATCCTCTTCTACTTTTCCAGGCCACAGCAGAGAGCTGGAGTGCAAGAGGAGCAGCTGGGACTCGAACCAGCACCCATTCAGGATGCTGGTGCCACAGGTGGTGGATTAACCTATTGCCTCACAGCACTTGCCCCTGTGCACCTTGCTAGAATTAATTTTTTAAAGATTTATTTATTTGAAAGGCAGATACAGAAAGAGGAGGAGGGGGAGGGAGGGAATGAGAGAGAGAGAGAGAAAGAGAGAGAGAATCTTCCATCTACTTGTTCACTCTACAAATAGCCACAACAGCCGGGGTTGGGCCAGGGTGAAGCTAGAAGCCAGGAGCTTCTTCTTGGTCTCCTGTGTGGGTGCAGGGGCCCAAGCACTTGAGCCATCTTCTACTGTTTTCCGAGGTGCATTAGCAGGGAGCTGGATCAGAAATGGAGCAGTAGGGACTCGAACTGGGGACTGTACAGGATGCCAGCACTGCAGTGGAGGCTTAATCTTCTACACCACAGCGCCGGCCCCTAAAACTCATTTTTGTGATCTGATGTTTCCATTTCAGATATTGTAAACTTCAGCTCTAGATTCCCAGCTTGGTTCTTATTTATAGTTACTGATTCTGAGATTCCTCATTGTGAACTCATCGTGTCCATCTTCTTTAAGCCTGTCAGTATTTATAAAGTCCCCACCACTTCAACTCCAAAACCTGAGTCATCTTGCGGCCCCTTTCTATTGACTAATTTTTCTCTGCATACACATTTCCTTAGAGGGCTGGGGAATAAATATTTTCATCTCTTGGGGCCTTATGGCCTCTGCTGAAACTGGCATACTTTGTCATTGCACAGAATGGTAGCCAGAAAGGGAGATGAAGGAGAACGGCTTTACTCCAATGAAATAGAAATGTTTACATAAAGTGCCAACCCCTGATCTAGATTATCCATGGAACATTTCTGTCCTACACATTGTTATTCTGGGCATTTCAACTGTAGGGGCTCAAAATGTAAGACACATTGGAGGGTTACTGTCTTCCTCTAAATATGTCTGAATTTTACTTTGCAGCACTTACACAACTGGCATACATCCTTGAGTTTGTCAGGCCCATGTTGATGCTTTGTTTGGAAAGATCTGCTTTGGATTTGTCCCTAGTTCTATGGCACGGCCCCTGTTACAGTGCACTGATCAGTTAACGCTTTCTGAAACGAGCCAGATAGTTTAAAAACAAAACCAAAATCTTTAGGTTCTGTGACTGACATAAAGTCTCATTTACACAATCTTATAATAAAAAACTATCCTTGGCCATGAGTTGTCCCAAGACATGCCACAAACCAGACTTAGCTAAGGGGACAGTTAGCTGAGCCCTGCTCTGAGACATGTTTCCTACTCCTACAGTCTGACCTTTCTGGATCTACAACTCACAGCATCCCCACTCTGGCCTCCACATTACAACTCATTGTCTCTGATAGGACATGCACAGTTCGTGGACTTGCCCATGTGTGGCCCAGTCCACAGCGAAGGACGCAGGGTGTGGGACTCCCACAAAGCTCTGACCTTTCCACGACCCAGATCTAGAAATTCTGGTCATCTCAGCATCCCCAGCTTCTGACCTCTGCCGCTTAGCTTGGCGCAGCCTCTGCTCCCTGCTTGGGCTCAGCTGCCCTGCCCCTGTGGTTCAGACACTTCCCCAGACACAAAGATTTCACCCCACATGCCTCAAGCCTCCTAAAAAGTCACAACTGACTGCTTGCTTGCACCAAATCCCTGCAAACTTCTGCCTCGCGCATTCTGTCAAGGGCTGAAGTTGTTCGTGGTAGAAACCATTCTTCCATGTCCAGATGCAGAAGATCCTCTGGTCTATCCTGCTACCCAGTCCTAGGACAGGACACTGGGATAAATATTATCCTTCGGCCAAATGCGGTTGTTTTATATACTGCTTTCTTTCACTGCATTAGCAATAATAATAATACTACTCAACTATACTTGCAAATATTTCTTCAGTTTCCGCTATGCTACAGGAAGTAGAGAGTAATCAACAAGTTAAGTACTGCTCCAGCCCTAAGGGGACCAAATCTAAAGGGAGAAAGAAAGCAGGAGTGAGACCAGGAACCAGTAAAGAAGTGAATAAACCAGACAGCTAAATACCAGCGTGAGTGTTAAGGAAGTGACAAACAAGTGAACAATAGAGGAGCATTAATTAAGCTCTCCTTAAAGGTCACTGTGACCCTAAGGAGTGAATGGAAGGTTGGGTGATCATAATTCATTCACCAAAGCAAGACTTTCTTGACAGATCAAAGCGTTACTGATAATTTCACCCGAGTAACAGTTGTAACCAGAGCCATGCTCGGCAACTCAGTATGTCTGCACTAACAAGGAGCAAAACCAGAAAAGAGGTCAAATAATTTGAAAGCTGTTGGAGTGATCTAGATGAGAAATCATCTTAACCTCAACTGTGTACTTCAGAGTGACTTTGGAAAAGAATTCACTGACTTAAGAGATACAGACGGCCACAGTTTTTATTTTTTTTTATTTTTTTTTATTTTTTATTTTTTGACAGGCAGAGTGGACAGTGAGAGAGAGAGACAGAGAGAAAGGTCTTCCTTTGCCGTTGGTTCACCCTCCAATGGCCGCCGCAGCCAGCGCGCTGCGGCCGGCGCACCGCGCTGATCCGATGGCAGGAGCCAGGAGCCAGGTGCTTTTCCTGGTCTCCCATGGGGTGCAGGGCCCAAGCACTTGGGCCATCCTCCACTGCACTCCCTGGCCACAGCAGAGAGCTGGCCTGGAAGAGGGGCAACCGGGACAGAATCCGGCGCCCTGACCGGGACTAGAACCCGGTGTGCCGGCGCCGCTAGGCGGGGGATTAGCCTAGTGAGCCGCTGCGCCGGCCCAAGAGATACAGACGGCCACAGTTTTGATGATCCATGACTGTATTAAAGCTTACTGTATATTGGTGAAATTGACATCTTATTATTTGATTGTTTATGCTCATTGTTTGTGTTCCTGCTAAACTATGGTCTCTTTTTGTTAAACGTTTTATTTAGTGGAGGATTAAGCCTTTGACTCTAATGTAAATTAAAAATATTATTGCAAAAATAAAAAATATAAAAAGAGATATACTATGAATCTCAAATGGGTGGAGGGGAGAGGGAAAGATTTAGGAATCAGAATAACCCCTCAGTTCTTGGCCTCAATAAATGAATGAAGAACTGTCATAAAAAGATCTAACGAAGGAGGAGACAAGGTTAGCGAGTGTATGAGTGGAAAGCAAGATGAAGGGAGTGGAGGGGGTACGTTGAACTTCAGACATGTTATGATATTTAAGCAGAGACCAAGAGTGGCCTTCTGGTTATAAAGATCGAGACCTTGAGCAATATTTCAAAACTGGGCAGAAAACATTTCCCTCGCAGACCTGCCCCAGTCCGTGCTGTTAGTAGAATACCGTCCCCCGCTAAGCTTCCCTAAGGCCCTATTGCATGCCTACCAGCAGCATGCTGTCCTGCATTCTCAATGCACCTATCTGCATTTCCTATCTTGTAGCAGAACTACCCTGGCAGCAAGGCAGTTCTACTTGCTTAGCAGTGTAGACAGTAGATGCTTCTGGACCATCTAGACTATCATGTTCCTCCGTGGTGCCACAGAGCCGGTAGTCCCCAGGAAAGAAGCTGTAGGGCAGCAACAGAGAAACCTAGCTTGTGAAGAACCTAACATCTGTTAAACCATGTCTAGGTGACCATGCACTGCTCTCCTTACTAGGAATTCATTTCTCTCAGTGGCAAACACAGCCATTCAGGGCAAACCTACATGCACTAAGGAGGCTCCAGACGCCAAGCCAAGCCTTGCTCTGGTTCGTGAATCAGCTGCCCTCCTCATGTGCCAGTCAAAGGCTCGTCAGCTCTGGTTTCGTTCATTCACCTTCCAGAATTCAGTGTCTGTACGGTTAGGTTCTAATTTCCTGATCTATGCCACCTGAATAGCTGATGGGTTAAGAATGGAAAAATCTCATCTCTTTAGCATGAGACAAGCTTTGGGAACGACTCAGGGCAAGATGCAGGAAAGTATCTCCTAGGGCTGTGTTCCCAAATCACCTTTGCAAACGGAGAATGCTCTACATTAGGATGTCTGGGGATCAAGGAACACAACCAGGTTAATCTCAACCACTTCCACCATAACTCAGCTATCCAGAGACTTCAGTATCTACTTCAGACATCGATGAAAACATGCCTTTGGTCTAAGACATCAAAACATACTTGCAATCAAGATTAAGGGTACACAACCATTGAAAACATTATAAACAACTGTCAAAGGTATTTCAATCTCTGTGTCATGATCAGTAGAATATTCTATGAGTGTGTATCTGGGTATACATGGGCTGAGACAGGCTGTTTAGAACCAGTCCTCTGGGTTTCCTGCCTAGGAGAGCTTTTATCTTCTTATAAGCAACCTGCAAATGAGAATTCACACTGGGGAAAATCCAAATCTGCACACTGCAGTAGCAAATACATGAGACTCATCACACAGGAGGGGAACATTGTCTTGTCAAAATCCAGTGCCTTGGTTTCCCCATCAGCCCAACACAAGATCCCAAACTGCTGGAAAATGACTTATATAGGCTGTTCAAAAACTTCGGAGAAAACGTGGTCTATTAAAAAAAAAAAACACTATGAGGTATTTCACAAAATTTCCCTGCCCAAATAAACATATCTTCATGTATTTATTTTCCACAAAGTTTATGAAGTACCCATCTATGAGTGAGTGATCAGGCTGCAATTTCTTTCAAATCTATTCTATGATCCAAGCACCCCCATGAGAATAGCCGTGACATATGATTCAAGAAAGAGGAAGCAGGGGGAGGAGCCAAATACTAGTCACAGAGACCAGCAGAACAGAAAATCCCACTATTGGGGAGACCCTGCTTGATGGGAGCGCTAAGAAATGGTGTCTCTCATTTATCCCAGGCAGAGCTGGGATAAAATTCAAGTGCAAGCTGTATTTTTGGGTGATGATCGAAGGAAGTGCCAGTCGGGGCACTGAAAAGTGAGACATGGAAAGGAGTGAAGAAGGGGACATTAAGCAGAAGTGGCCACGAGGAGTACCTAGCGTTTAATTCCTCTGTGGCTCAGCACATAACTTGGAGGTGCCCATCCAACAGTGGAGGAGACTGAGTCACTGATCTAAAATATCCCTGTCTATGTTGACTTCTTTTTTCAGTAGGGTGGCAGAGAGAGGAGAGGAGAACAGGGGAGAGGAAGGGCGGGGAGGGGAGGGCAAACTCCCATGTGTTGGTGTACTCCTCCAATACATACAACAATTGGGATGGGGGCCAGGGTCAAAACGGGGAGCTAAGAACTCAATCCAGGTCACCCATGTGGGCAGCAGACACTCAGCTGAACCATCACTGCTGCCTCCCGGGGTTTACAATATCAGGAAGCTGGAGTCAGGGACTGAACCCAAACACCCCAATGTTGGACATGTATGTCTGAACCACTAGGCTAAATGTCCACACACACACATCCCCCCCACCTAGGGGTATTGGTTCGCTGAGGCTTCTTGTTTGCTCTGTTCATGAATGGAATGTCCCATGGCCAGAAACACAGCCTTCATGAACAGGTGTGTGGTGTTCTCAGTAAGATGCCTTCAGCACACAGAAGTAGGCACTGGGGGCAAATGTCAGAGCTCTGATAGCACCTGTCACAGCCACCCCAAGGGCCTTTAAAGACACCGCTTCAATCATTCCTTGATGTGTTTCACTGACCAGCTAGGTGACATACGTAAATGCTCGTTTTAATAACAGCAGCTCACAGGGCAGATATAGGTTAGTGCTGGGGCACTGAGTATACTGTGCATCCTTGGACTGCAGTTCTGAACGCTATGGCCTTTGACTTTGGAAATCTTGCATGAAAATGGAGGTGGCCTCAGGGACCTGCATTGTGGTGCAGTGGGTAAAGACTTCACTTGCAATGCCAGCATCTCATATCAGAACAGCGGTTCGAGTCCCGGATACTACACTTCCAGTCCAGCTCCCTGCTAATGTGCCTGGGAAGCTGTAGATGATGGCCCAAGTCCTTGAGATCCTACCATCCCTGTGAGAGACTAGGATGGAGTTTCCTGGCTCCTGGCTTTGGCCTCTGCTAGCCACAGCATTTTGGGAGTGAAACACTCTATGGAATCTCTCTGTCACTCTATCTTTCACATAAAATAAAAAAATACTTTTTAAATGGAGGTGGCTCACCTGAGAACACAAATGCACCGTGTTCATTGGTGAGCACACATGCAGAGCTAGTGCATTTAGGAGATAGGCGAAGTGAGTAGTATAGGAGGATTTGGGGCTCCGTGATCCTTATCTGCTAATGCCAGTTCTGGATATATCATGTCACATGACAAATGAGATATTCCAATGGGATTATGATAATGGACCACACAATAATGTGATTATCCTGGATTATCTGGATGAGCTCACGTAAGCATCTAAACCTTTAAAAGCACGAGAAATCAGACAGGTACAACCACAGAAGAGGCAAAGAGACTCAAACCATGAAAGGGACTCATTCCACCATGGCTGGCTTTGAAACTACAGAAACGGACAAGAGTTAAGTTGACTTCTACAAGCTGAGAATGGCCCTCAGTTCACAAAGAGATGTAGTGCTCAGTTTTACAACTGCGGGAGCTGGATGCTGTCACCAATGAGCAAGAAATGGATTCTCCCCTGGAGTCTCTAGAAGGAACACAGCTCTCTAAACACGTTGATGTTAGCCCAGGGAGATCCACGTTGAACTTCTGGCCAACAGAACAGGAATGTGATCAATTTAGGTTCCATAAGCCACTACTTGTATGGTAATTTCTCAGGACAATGATAAGAAACTAATACAAAAATATTTCAACAAGACTACACCCTGAACCACGCATCTTAGATGCCTACAAGAACTCTGCTGAAGTCAAGCTTTCTAGTCACCTGCTGGGTTTGCACTGTGAGCATCTGAGGGGCTCAGGTCACAGATACAGGGGGGCTGAAGGCTGGCACGTGAGCTCCCGTTTGGCTATGCCTGGTGCAGATGCTCTCTGGGGCCCTGCAGCTGAAGTTACTACAATTAACTGATAATAGATGCTGTGTGTGCTTCACTTGATATTGCTTGCTGGAGGCATGGCAAGGCATATCCATGTCTCTTTGGAATGGAGAACTCTACAATACACAAACTATGACAGGGCCAGTCTGTGTGTAGAAAATAAGTGGTCTGGGTTTGTGATCAGTACACCACTGAAAACAGAGAGTATGAATAACTCACTAGCTCAAAAGAAAGGGCCGCTGACAGTTTTCTCTCAGTGAACTGAACTTTTGCATTTCATTTCTTCCTTGGAAAACCCCGGCATACAAACAAAAACTATTTCAACCACTTAGTCAATAAGCAACTGCAGTCCTGACCATGAAAAGACCTTAAACTAGAACACACAGATTCCCTAGGATTGCAGTTATTGTTCCAAAAAAAAAAAAAAAAAACTACACTTTTAACCAAAGATATCCCCATCTCTGTAAGTCTACAGTTGAGATGCTAGCTGTCAAAGAAATTAAGCAACAGCACCTGAAATCTTGCTTCATAAAAGTACTCAGTTAATTTAGTAGTCTCTTAAATATCTAACTAACCAGGAGAGACATTGTCCAGTTGTCACGGTTGCAATGTGAAGAGTTGACCTCAATTCCAGAACTAAGCCCTGACTCCAAACAGGTAAACCATTATACCCTTTCCATGCCTCTGCTCCATGGTGGGACTGTACATGCTGTTCCTTTGCCCCAAGCAGGTGCATTCCTAAGCTCAAATGATGCAGCGGACACTGAGAAAACATTTTAAAATGAGAAAATAGGTCTGAGCTCAGTATGTAGCTCTACCCTTAGCTGTGATTCTTGGGACTAATACTTGCCCACTCCTTGCTCTTCAGTAAATGGAGATTAAAGAGAATCTATCAGTCAACATGTGAAATGTTTAGCATATTGGATGTGTCCCATGATGACTGGCCTTAAGGTCCTTAAGTAGGAGCTATCAGGTACTTGAATCATTTTATATATTCAGAAAATATTTTTTCAGGAGTGAAGTGAGCCACTTCAACTACTCAAAATATTTATTTATTATTCCCCGGATACAGAGCATTATAAAGGCTATGGTGGAGGAAGACACAAGTGTCAGGTCTTTAAACAGAAACACAAAGCTCATATGCTTGCATCTGTGTGTGACATCTAACCATGTTGAACTCAGCGAAGCGCAGAGTAGAAGATCAGCTACCAGGGGAAGGTGTTTGAAGGACACAAGGTTTCAAGTAGGAGGAGTAAGTTAGAGATCTACTGCCTATCACAATAGTTATAATTAGCAACAATGTGTTGTGCAACTGAAGCCACACAGTGAAAAGACTTTGAGTGTTGTCACGAAAAGCATGAATACATACGTCAATTACCCCTGCTTAGCCATTCTACAACGTGTACCGGTACATGTTCAAAATACTGGTTACTCAAAATAATAGAAACTTCACCTTTGTCAAATAGCTTTTATAAAAATAAGCTAAACAAAAAGGTCAGGGCCTTCGGTAGACGACCGTTTAGCCACAAGAGAAGGTCCAGGAAACCCCTGCGTAATTGTAAAGAACACAGGAGATGGAAGCTGGCAGGGTACACAGATGCTGCTCTAAGGACAGAGGCAGGGGCTGACGCTATGGTTTTAATGTTCCCACGGAAACGCATGCTGAAATTTCATCCTCATCGTAAGGTAAGAAGAGGTGATACCAGGTGGAACTTCTAAGAGATGATATGGCTTTGACTCCATGCATGGATTAGTGGATTAATGCGTTGATGCATTGCTCTTGAGTGTGTCTGGGATAGGAGGTGGCTGGCTCTGTCTCCCAAGATATGCTTCTGTGCCATGAGATGCCATAGACTTTCCTAAGACTCTGCAGAGTCACCACTGCCAGGAGTGGTCCCTCGACCTTGGGTTCCCCACCCTCTAGAACTTTAAGAAATACATTTCTTTATAAATTACCTGCTGTAAGGCCCTTGGTTACAGCGACAGAAGAACTAAGTCATCTCAGCATTTAAGGCGAGACAGGTAGAGGAAGAAAGCAAGCTAGGTGGCTATGGGAGATCTCTCTAGAAAGGTCTACTCGGGCAACCTCTGCTACAAGAAAGGTGGATAAATGCGAAATTTCTAAGTGTAAAATAATAAAAGAAAATCTTCAAACATCACTCATTTTCTCATTTAGATATAAATGAGTCTCCACCCAGAAATGGCCTCTAGGAGCCTGGAGAACACAGGGTTGGAACCAGGTAACAAGGTTATAGCTCACATCATATTCATCTGTTCTTTGGGCCTACGTCAGACAACTGAGTGTCCACTAAGTAGCTCTGATTTGCTGTATGCTAACTGTTAGGAAACTGGCGCAGTTTTAGCCAGGTGGCCCCATGGCCCAGCTACCTGAGCCAGGCTCCACCCCCATCCTAATGGGATTCGCTGCTCCTGCTTCCCTGCCCGCCCTCAGGCAAAGTTTTAAAAGGGCCTGTTCCTGAACACGGGCTCTCTTGGCTCTTCTCTCCTGTTCTCTCTTGGTTCCTCTCTCTAGCCTCCTCCTCTGGTCTCTCGGCTCTCTCCCTCTCAGCTCCTCTCCTCCTCTCATCTCCTCTGCTCTATCTTTCTTCACTAGCTCCCCTCCTCTGGTTCTGTTATACTTTCTCTTCTTCCTTCACCGCCCCTTCACTCTGTCCTGTTGGGTGTTCCCCAATAAACCCTTTCCCTTACTCCGGTGTTCGGTGTGTTTTGCGACGGCTAACATTAATATATAACATTAACGTAATTCACAAGGAGCCAAGGGTATAACCCTGCCCTCCAGAAGGGTCTCATTTATTTTTAAGTATATAAGATAAATATAAACACAGGGATTATTGTGTCGTTGTTGGATTGACTGGTGAGAGAGTGCTCCCATCCTCTTGTTCACTCCACAAATGCCTGCAATGGTTCAATTGGGGCCAAAGACAGGAAGCAAGGAACTCAACCCAGGTCTCCCATGTTGCGGCCAGAGACCCATCTATTTGAACCATCACTGCCTCCCAAGGTCTGCATTAGCAGGAAGCTGGGGTCAGGAGGCAGAGGCCCTTTTTTAATGGATGTGGGTGTGTTACCCAGTTTTAACCATGAGGCTAAATGAGTATTCCCTCATAGTTGGCTGTAAATTATATATCAATAGGGCAAAATGCTCTGAGACACGTAATTAAATCAAAGGTACCAATTTCTCTGAATCCATTCTAAATTTTATCATTTCACTTGGTTTTTGTTTTCAGTAGCAACACCCTGCGCGCACTTAAAAAGCTGAGGCATGTGTTTTCTAGGGCTGTCACAGAAAAGTACTAGAGATTGGGCAGCTTAAACACCAGAACTGTTCTTTTTTTTTTTTTTTTTTTTTTTTTTTGACAGGCAGAGTGGACAGTGAGAGAGACAGAGACAGAGAGAAAGGTCTTCCTTTTGCCGTTGGTTCACCCTCCAATGGCTGCCGTGGCCGGCGCACCGCGCTGATCCGATGGCAGGAGCCAGGTACTTCTCCTGGTCTCCCATGGGGTGCAGGGCCCAAGCACTTGGACCATCCTCCACTGCACTCCCTGGCCACAGCAGAGAGCTGGCCTGGAAGAGGGGCAACCGGGACAGAATCCGGCGCCCCGACTGGGACTAGAACCCGGTGTGCCAGCGCCGCAAGGCAGAGGATTAGCCTAGTGAGCGCAGGCCCCAGAACTGTTCTTAAACACCACAGTTCTGGAGGTCGGAGGTCTGCAACTGTCAGCAGGATTGTCTTCTTCTGAGGCCATCTTCCCCTGCGTCTTCACGTGGTTGTCCCTCTGTGCGTGTCTGGGTCCCCATCTCCTCTTGTCAGGACACCAGGCTTGCTGGCGTAAATCCCACCCATTCAACCTCATTTTACCTTAGCTATTTCTTCATCCCATCACCAAATTCAGCTATGTTCTGAGTTCCTAGCGATTAGGACTTCCACCCATGCCTTTGGGGCAGGGGATCCTTGATTTATCCCACAACACCTTGATGATCCAATATCTCTAGAGTAGAGCTAGGGCACTAAAACATTTAACCAGCTATGGTCGAAATAGTCATACTTATTTTCTGACACTCTCAGAAATGGGTTAATGCTAGATATCCCAGGGGATTCACCTCCAGATATTTGGTCCAGTAGATCTGGTTGGAACTTAAGAAACAGCTTTTTAGAAATATTCCAGATGGTCTTTGAAGGGTACGAGGAGAAGAAATTACTTCTCAGAGTGACACGCGATGCTGTCTTATTGCACTTCCTTTATCTGAAAGCATCTAGGTGGCCCCTTTTGCCTGTGGGAAACACCTTATTTCCACTGGGAAATAGGGAGCTCTAACAACCAGGAAACAGACATCTCTCCCTGCTTCTCCCTGGTTTGGACTACCTCATACATCACCCAAGGAAACGGGCACACATAAGTAAGAGACCTGACCCTGTGCAAGGCTTAGATCAGCAGCTCCTTTGTCTTGGCTGTGAATACTGAGAAGGGGCAGGGCAAGTGCACACAGGCATCGGGAACGACTGCTGGATGTGATGAAGAGTCAGCTTTTAGCAAGCCTTTAACCAAACTCTTGGCTCTGCAGTTCTCCAAGTTTAGCACACGTCCCTGGTGTATCAGTAGGGGTGCTTTGATCACAGGAAAAAAGAAACAGGTTCTGACTAACTTCAGCAGAAACAGAGATCACACAGAGGATATGAGGCAGCTCAAGGGATGGATGGATGGATGGATGGATGGTTGGATAACTGGGCTTAAATACAAAGAGAGGAATCAGGGTGGACCTTGGGTCATGCTCTGGGAACCACCCCTTAAAAACAACGTAAGATGTCACCATTGAAATGAATCAGTGCCAGTGCCTGCATTTTAATCATATTGGTTTTTATCCTGTGTTGCGTCACTACACTCAACCCGCAGTCTCAGAAGACGTGGCCACATCTACACCCACTGGCTAGGAGGGAAAAGTGTCTCGATTTATCACCCTTCCACCATCCTACATAAAAGAGGAGAACGAGCCCCCAAGGGACAACACAGTGCTGACTGCCACAGGGTAGGAATATCTGCAGGCTGTTGGCCACACCCTTCCCTAACCCTGCACTCACACAATGAATTCGGTCAATCTCTGGCTACAAAGGAAAGCAGAAGGCCTTGCTGGCTCGGTGTCATTCTTCTTAGGATCACAGCACCTGCCTGCGTTATCAGGAAGGAAGGAGTTTTCTCTCCTCCACCCACTTCCACTGAAATACACTTGCCTCTTGCTACCCCTAAGTAGAGGAGACTACAGATGCCCTATTTATTTGCTTCCTGCCCCATTCTCCTTCCTATCAGGATCTCCCCCCGAAAGGGTATTTAGATCTCAAAGGAACGGGGAAGACAAGTCCTCGCTGAGGCATCCGTCACAGAAATGAACAGCGGCTATGACAAATTGAAATGTCAGCATTATTAGCGGTTTTGCTTGGAGCTGTTGGATACTGATTTAATGATACAACAAGAAATGGGACAGATTTGCCCCCCCCCCCCCGCCCCCCGGAAAGGGGTATGACGACGAGGGATAACGGGCTAAAATGAAAGCCAGGGAAAAGGAGAAATACAGGCCAAATGTCCTACATAGGATAGATCTGGAGTCTTCCCAGGAGACAGTGTGGAAATGCCCCTGGAAACTCGAAGGAGAGATTAATTAGCATACATGTGAGTTACAGGGCTCGGCGTCAAAGATGAAGGAAGGGGGCTACCTGTACATTTCTCTATTGAATCATGTCTTTCAATGAAATCAGGGAAATTAAAACCTGAAGGTAGCTGACTGGTATCTTGATCTACCTCTTTGCGCTCATCAATCAACATTATTAGAAAAACTGAGGAGCACATGAAACCTGCAGGAGACCGTGTGGAACTCAAGGTCTCCTGAAGACAGCCTTGCTCCAAACGTGCTTCTGCATGCTTTTATCTTAGTAGAGAAATTGCAGGTGGAGATATTTCATGATTGGAATTTCTTTTTTTTTTTTAAGATTTATTTATTTACTTGAGAGGCAGAGTTAGGGAGAGAGAGAAAGAGATCCTCCATCTGCCGGTTCACTCCCCAGATGGTGGCAATGGCTGCAGCTGAGCCAATCCATAGCCAGGAGCTTCTTCTGGGTCTCCCACGTGGGGGCAGGGGCCCAAGGACTTGGACCATCTTATATTGCTTCCCCAGGCCATAGCAGAGAGCTGGAATGGGAGTAATGGAAGTGGGGCAGCCGAGACTCTAACCGGCGGCCATAAGGGATGTCAGCACCACAGAGGGAGGCTTACCCACAGCTCCAGCCCCAGTGATAGGAGTTTCTAGAAACAGCCAGCCGATTACTGTAGAAGGAACTACCTTTAGCTGAGAGAAAATCACAAAGGTGGGACCACTAATCAGAGACGACTGAAGGAAGCCAACATACATCAGGTTTTTTTTTTTTTTTTTTTTTGTACACACACACCCTCTGAGCATTAGGGACACTGACGGTGTGCCCTGTGCTACAGCGGCAGTGTTGAGTGGTTGCAATGGAGACCCTGTGGTCTGCAAAGAGTGAAATACGGAAAATTTGGCCATTTTCAGGAAACATTTGCCGAATCCTATTCTGCTTTCAGCTCTGTTTTTAATTTTTATTTTTTTATTTTTTAAGCTTTTGCTTAAAGTGACCGAGGATGCCAAGGCACACATGAAATATTCTGACGGCAGAATCTTTCTAGATTGCTGAGTTGTTTTTTTTTTTTTTTTCCAATAACACTTCACAATCCGTTGGCCTACAGCTAATTGAAATAATTTCCAAGGCTTGCTTTCATAGAACGTTTCCAAAGCATTTAACTTAGTTTTCACAGCAACAGCTCTTTTCCTTACTGCACTCATTTTTCATCAGTTTACATAATATTCCACTAAATAATGTAATTATAATAACAAGTGCAGCTGGCAGAAGCAGCTCTGGGAACAAACACAACTGACTCTTGGCAGGCAGATCCCGCGACGGGTGAAGAAAAAGGTAAACTTGTACAAAACGTCCATTCATAGGATGCTGTGGACATACGCCAGGAGGCTTCACAAAGAGAATGGGCCCAGTGTGTGAATCTTGGACGTTTGATAAGTGGAGGTCAATTAGGTAAGCCTCTTCCACCCATGTCCTGGTACACAGAAACTCTTGTTTCTGCATTCATCGCGCTCACACGGACATTTTTGTCATGGTGATTTGACAAATGTGTATGTTTTCGGCTCACCCGTAAGGTACAGGAGAACAGGAACTGTGTGGGTTTTATTGCATCATTCCATCTCCACTACCTAGCACAGCAACTGGCAGACGGTCTGCACTCAACAAGCAATATTTCTTGAATAAATAATTGAATGAAAGCAGGCATTCCTGCAATGAGTCACGCTAAAGTTGGAGTGAAGAAAATACGAATCCTGTGAGGGTTCTGTCGGAGTGGGCGGAGCTTCCGTTTCCTCCCCTGCTTCCTTAAGAACCGCTGAGGAATAACTGGGCTTTGAAAGGAAAGGGGAATGAGGCAGGGTGAAGGTATTTCTCATTCTCACTGCTCCATTCCAAGGCAGTCCAGAAGTTTCATTATCTGATGCCCAGTTGAAGGCGTAAGCCAAGGCGATCATTAGCAATTTGCATTCTGCAATCCACACCACTCCTGCATCCAGCAGAAATGGGAAAGTTGCTTCTCACTGGAATATTAAATATTGATACTGCGGATTTGCCGTACAGCATGTTTCACAAGGCTGGCCCTGTGATTCCCACGTTTCTAAAACTTCAGGTATTTGCATTCCAGGGTTGCAATTTATGCCATACCTGTAGACCATCTGTAATGACATGTAGTTTTCTTGTTAAGATTATTTATCTATTTATTTGAAAGAGTCCAGAGACGGAGAAAGTAACAAAGGAAGAGAGAGAGAGAGCGAGATATTGATCAATCTTCCATCTGCTGATTCACTCCCCAGATAGCCACAACAGCCAGGCTTAGGCCAGGCCAAAGCCAGGCGCCAGAAGCTTCATCTGGGTCTCCCACATGGGTACAGGGGTCCAAGTATTTGGGCCGTCTTCCGCTGCGTTTCCAAGGCTATTAGCAGGGAGCTGGACTGGAAGTGCAGCAGCTGGGACATGAACCGGCATCCATACAGGATGCTGGCATGGCAGGCTGCTTAACCTGCTACACCACAATGCTGGCCTATAATGGGATGTAGCTAACATTTATCTTTAAAGCACCTCATTTTTAACGTAAATAAATGTGTTTGCTGAGGAAACTCTGTTTTGCCACTGTAAATGGAAAACCAATAGCAGGGATCATAAATAAGAGTTGATGGGAAAAAAATAAACCCATTAAAATCTAACAATTATTAAAAACCCTTTCTATATTAGAAATTGTTCTAATAAACTCATATGCATTAATTATTTTAATCTTTGTATATGCACACACATGCAGGCACATACACATAGAGCACAATTTTTATCTCCATGACACAGACAAAGAACTTGAGGTACAGATGATTTAAGTGACATGCAAGAAGCTACAAAGCACCACACTGCGGAGTCCAGATTTTAACACCAGAAGCCTAGCTCCAGGCCCGGAATTCTTAACGACTATATTTTGCAAACAATGTTGGTTAAGTCTGGATAGATGCTTTGGCTGCTGCAGGCTCTACGCCAGAGGCACACTCCCTTTTTTGCTAAAAAGAATGCTTAGAAAGTGTTAGCATCTTGTAAAAGATTCTTTAGCCTAAACCCAGAGTTTCTCATTGACACAAAAAAGATTGAGGGAATGGGGAAAAAGGATGACTTTCTCTGATTTACCCTTTCTGCCTGACTTGGCATTCACCCCTGGAAAGCGGTGACTATCACACAGGGTCGCTGTTGTGCACACTGGGGAAACTGTGCCAGAAGTTGAGGGTAGCACATGTGTTTTCCAGGACCCTGTGCTCTGCTCTCTGCTTGGAGGGTACAGTAAATATCTTCGGGGTACACAGTCAGGTGCCCAAAGCTTCCTCTCCCAAATAACAGAGCCTCCCCTCAACAGTCGGCCCCGGGCAACTGGATTTATTGATACCACTTCCTTGCACAGAGCCAATTGTCCAGAGTGAATAACGGGCACAGGCTGAGCCATCAGAGTCCTTCCCCAGGAATCTGTGATCAGGATGCAATGACAGCACCTGTATCTACAAGAAGCGACACAGCATAAACCGTGGGGACCAGAAGGGCCCCTGAGATCCAAAGGGCTGAGAGAGCACTTCTCGAAGGCAAACTTGAGAAGCAACACACAGAGGAATACAAGGACAAGGGATGAGATCTCGAGAGCACATGAGCCAGCGAGCTCTGCCGGTGCTGAGTTCTGGACGGTACAAGGTCTGGCCACATAGGCCAGCCCAACTCAATCTCTCTACTGTTTGCCCTCAAAGTAATCACATCTTTCCTCTGAATTCACCACCATGATGTCAACCACAGATCCTGCCCTTTGAACTGTCTTCCAGGGTGGCAGCTGAGTGACAACAGCTGTTCCCTGACTGTATTTTCAGGCCTATGGCTCCCGGGGGGAAGAACAGAGAGAGAATTATTGGGAGAAATACTACACTAGCAATAGCTAACATTGTGGACTAGCGGCATATGTCTTTTTGAAGTACTTTATGAAAGTCTTTTTATCAATAAACCCAAGAGGAAAGTATTTACCTTACACACACAGAGAGAGAAATTGAAGATCTGAAAGACCAAGAGCATTTAGAAATAGAATACGAATCTCAGTCCACACCCAGACCCCTGACCACCCTGGGCACTCCTCACACTACCCTAAGTCCTACTCCATCCACTTCCTGTACTGATGACCACGATGTGAGTCCAGAGGACAGATTCCGGCCCCACGCCCCACACCCACCAGCCAAGTGCTTGTTGAGAAATATTCTGACCAAATTTGTTAATCACCCCCCCAAAAAAAGAAACAAACTCTAACAGTCACAATACAAGGACCCTTCTGTAGCCAAATATTTTATAAATGTTAAGAAAAGTGGGCATTTGAATCTTCACCCTATAATCACATAACGGTTCCAACTGGTAGATTGCTGCGGGAGATAATGGTCTACAGAAATCACTTAATTTCTTCTTAATTATCCATCTGCTCATTCCAGACACCAGAAAGGTCAATACTGACAGCTGTGACACAGCAACGCACAACCAATATGACTCCGACCTGTTGGTGCTGATCAGCACTGATATGGAGACAAGACAGTAAGTACAGCCCATGGGATCAGGAGACTCTAACATGCAGGTTCCATGGTGAGCTCTGGTGAGTAGTGACAACCGCACAACCAGTACTTCTGTGACCTGCTGGTATCGATTAGCAGTGATCCCAAGCTGATCCATTGAGCCCATAGGGTCAGCAGTGAAAGCACAGACTCCATGGCCAACTGCACCGGACGGTCTCCCCAAAACAACCCGGACAACAACTTGAAATGAATGTCAAAAAGGGATTCGTGTACTCTAGATCAAATGGAGAAATGAATGAGCTGCTGTGTAGTCGGCACACTGGAAACACGAGTAATCCCAAGAGCTTTTTGAGAAAGGCAAAGTACCTGTTAGGACTCACTGGCTGTTGTCCTTCTCTTTGGAAAGTGAGGGGTTAGAAAGCTCTTAACAGAGTCCCTGGGACACTGCAGGGTACTGAGGTGAGGCACCTCATGCCTGCTGTGGCTTCCCACGCTGAGAGGGAAATCAGCTAGGACTCCAACCAGAACAGTTCCAAAAACACAAAGCAAAATTCAAGGGAGTACCAAGCTGGGTGGAAACATAGGCTGGGATGGAGAGATGTTGTTCCTGAGATAGGAAATTGACAGAAAAAGCAGCTATGTTGAATTTCAAATGGTTAGACTTGGGTACCTGTTGAGGATTTGTATGTGGCTCCCAGAGCCATGTACATAGGATGAAAGGGACAAGGAGAATGTTTGACAGCCAAGACCAAGAAGAACGTGAGGAGCTGAGTGGATGCATTTCTTCTGTACTCTGTCGGGGACTACACAAAATCCCATTCCTGTGAAAGGAGATCTTGTTGTTCAGGCGGCAATGTGCCTAACAATGGGAATCAATGCTGACTACCATAGCCAATAGCAGTGACCCTACATCCTTGACTTGGTGATTGATGTACATATCAGCCAATGAATTCCATGAGAACACCTTCAGAGATGGCTTCTGGGAAAGATTCTCCTCCAATGAAATGCAAGAGCTATGAGGGAAGAGCTCGCCTTCCTCTTTGTTTCTAATGAAAACGCTGTCATATGAGGAGGCAAAGTTGGGAGCAAGGCAGCCACCTTGGGAGAAGTAAAAGTAGTCCAGGAGAAGCACAGAGATCCCCAGCCACTACCCTGATGCCACAAATCCACCACATAAGCCCTGGAACTGGGAGGTAATAAAATGTTTTTGCATTTTAAATTGCTCTTAGTTGGCTTTTCTGTAAGGTGTGGACAACTGACTTAGCTGATGCCATTGTCAAAAGTGTTTCTCTGAGCATGTGTGCAAACAACAAGTATCTGTGCTCAGCTCAGTTTACACAAAGTTGTATATTATATCCATCTCCCTGTATTTTGCCTTTGTACAGTAAAGGCTCTGAGAAGTCCTGCAGCTAAAAAAATAGTTGGACTTTATATTTCCTAAATTTATCCATTACATAAGGTTTACGATACCCCTTAACATTTTATAGAACAAACACTTCACAGGGTGCATTTTGGAAAATTAATTTAGCATTTCTGAGTAACAGAAAGGGATATGCTGACATGCACAGAGTGTCAGTGTGCGTAAAACAGAAAGGGTAGTTTTGCATTTCGATATTTTCTGCAGTTTCTCAGAGGCCAAGGGAAAGAGACACATTTTACAACTACTCACTTCCATCCCTGAATTCTGAACACACAGCAGAAGGTACTGACGAAGCGCTCTAACTGAATGGCACACCCTGGGTCCGATCAGCCCACGCAGCAGCTCTGGAAATGCAACCTGCCTGCTGCATTTAAAGCACATTTTAAGTGTCGCTGGCAGACAAACACTCCTGGATGCTGCCAGTAATTAAATAATTAAATAGATATCAATTTTTCTTCCAGTCTCTTCCCAACCCTCCCACTAAAGGATGAGATTAAGGAAAACACATTTTATTGAGACATCTAGGTATTCATATTTCAAAATTCCTTGTAGAAAGTCAGTACCCCCCCCACTCCCGCCCAGTAGAAAATAACCTTGCTGGTAGAAGGGCTGAGCAATGAAAAGAGAGGAAGGAAATGAGGTGACAAGGAGAGAGAAAGACAAAGAGTTTCAGGGCCAGAGAAAAAATGAGGGAACCAAAAGGGACACTGTATACAAGACACAGATGTCAGAGATGAGTCTCCTTCCCATGTAAAATAACACTGGGGGGCTTCCAGAGGGGACTGAGCGCCTGAGACAGAGGAAAAGGGGAAACGTCGCTGCATGCTCCTTGGTAGCATTCAAATTTCAAATTACATAAATGCGTGTTCTGCTGATTCAAATATGTCATATATCAATACAAAATATAAATTCACTTAAAATGCAAAGGAAAAAAGAAACAATGACTACAACATCAACAGCAAGCAAATAAAGCACAACTTCGTGACCTTCTATGGAGCGACTGGAGCCACACTCGGGACCACACTGAGAGACCCATTACATCAAACCGCTGCTTGAATTTGTTTAACACAGAAGGGGAGGGCTCCCATCTTGCTCCTAAACCACACCCCACGGGCAATGTCCTCATCATGAGAGATAATCAACTGACCCCTCAAACTGCAAACAAGCACTTCGTTACCTCCTTGTTCCTTCATGCACTAGGGGAGTCTCATTAGCAATAGATTTCAATATTAATTCTGAGAACCCATCAGGGGCACAGAGACATTGGCACATATTCCGCTGTATCTATTGCTGACCTAGTTCTGACCACCATCCCCATCCAAACAGGAAGAGAAATCTGAAGTTGCAATACATTATTTACTAGGATGAACCAGTAATTCAGACTGCAGGGAAAAAGCAATAAGAGAGCTCAGGAAAGCTTAAAACATCTTGAAGGCTATTTCATAGCCGAGTCACAAGTAATGTGGGCTTGGGTACTTAGCAGTGAAGTGAGTAGAGACGAAAGGTTAATGGATAGGCCCATGCTGGGATATCACATAAAATAAATATGCATAACAGAAAAAGAAACCTCAACTCACTTCCTCCATTTCATGCAACCGAATTCTGTTGTTTGCTTTACATAAGGACTTAATAAACCTGATGCCAATAGCAACTGTAAAATGGAAGTAACTGTACAAATCATTGCCATCTTGAGATGAGCACTAAGTAAATGCTATGAGAAGTTGCAAGGCAGAGTATCGAGGCATCAAACCGGTTCAATGTATTAATCTAATCAGATACCTTTGAACACCATGTTTACCATCCCAGACCTTGGTGGTGTGATTTTAAAACCCATAGATTACTCTAGTTTGTATGACAATTTGGACCAATGACTGCCAGGCAGAGTGTTCTGCAAAAATTGCAAATGTATATCAGTGATATTAAAGACAGGCCAGTCATCTTCAAATGCATCCACCCAAAACACAAATACACTTAAATAGAAGACAAATGGGAGGGGGGTACAGTGACAGGTACTTCCCGCATTTCTTAAAATGCCACACCCATATGGAGAAGGATGTTCACCCCGACGCCATGACAGCACAGCAATGTCTCCAAGCAAACCATTCTCTCCTCATCAAAGGAATACATTGTATATCTAAACACCAGAGCACAAAAACAGTTTCATTTTTAAGTAGAGAAACGGGATATGAGGTTGAATATTCTGGCATCCTCTCCCATATACACAAATGTCCCTAAAAACAAAAGGCCGAGAGAAGACTTGAACTCTCCTAGAAAATGCCCTTGATGGATTAGCTGCTCAGTCACCCAGCCAACAGCAAGGGAGTGTTTTGGCCACTCAGCAAACAGCCTGGTGTCCACATAAAGAAGGCAGCAAGGCCTCCTTTTGACCTTTGTTATTACTTAGACCTCATGTTGTACATAAAAAGGGTACAATGATGTCAAACAAATTCCAGAAGAGAAGTATTTATTGCTGAATCTAAATCAAAAAATCCATATCTACTATAATGGCACTTCAAAAGAAGATATACTGTATTTACCAGCTCAATCAATACTAAATTAGCTGGGATAAATATTTTCAACTCTATCAGCCTTAAGATGAATTCTGTTATTTAGGACCTGTGTCTTGGGAGAGACAAGGAAATTTTTGCTTAGCACACAGAAATGAGAACCAGGAAGCATTTTACAAGCAGGTACACCTACCCTCAGCTGCTCTCTTTCACAATTCATCTGTTGTCTTGAAACCTACAAAGAAAAGAGAGAGGGGGGGAAAGTCAGACTATTCTGCATTAGAAGCAACATGAAAGAAAACAGGAAGTTACTTTTAATCACTCAGCTCAAAGGCGATTCAGAATTAATTCATTATGTGTTCAATTTTTCTGTAGGACTACACGGCCTGAGTGTCTCCTGGAGTTTCAATTGTGTGATGCAGAAACACAGCTAGGATGAGTCAGAGACTTGAGGGTGCACCAGGAGGGAGGTACAGGAGGCAAATCTATCAGCACCAGGGCTGGAAGCCCCCCTCTCGCCCGAGCTGAGAGCTGCAGATTTCCACCACTGGAGATGGTGGATGAGGCACCAGAAGACACACAGTGTCCAGTGCTAAGGACCAGCAGCAAACAAGTAGTATTCAGTGGCCCAGTCCCCATCGAATGGTAACAAATGCCTGTAGGTTTGCACTGGGAAGATTCTGAGGTCAATGTTTCTATCACAGAGAGAAACCCTGATCAATCTGTCATCCCCGCCATGCCTGGAAAAGGAGAAACCTGCAAGACAAGTGCCCCTCAGCAATTATCCATGCCCTGCCAGCACGTTTTCTGCAACATCCAAGGATGGTGACCATAGGATTCACACCCAGGGGAAAACGCGGGGACTGAGGGAGCTGGATGGCTGATATTAAACGGTGGTGGTGCCAAGGATGCAGAAGCCAAGTGAGGCGGAGAAGAACAGTGGGATGTAGAGATGTCACTCTGCCCTTCTCGGGGTGACTCTTACCTTCACCTCAACTGCAGGGCTCAGGTAGCATCTGGATCTGAATTCACAATGTACTCTGTAACTTTATAGTGTTTTTCAACCCATGGACAACTCCTGACTTCCAGTCCACGACAGTATACCCGAGTTTCCAAAACTTTTACAAAAGGATAAGAAGGTTTAGGAACTGAGTTCTGATGTATATTTTATGCAGCGTCTATTGAAAGTTTCTTTTTACTTTTCTAAAACAAAAACAAACACAAGAATCCTTATGTAGGATGCACCAGAATCCCAAGTCTATGGCCCATGAAACCATCTGAAGAAGAGCTACTCAGAAAATAAGCAGAGATGTACACACATGTTGTCTACATATTAATTAACCACAGTAGAATTCATGAAAAAAAACAGCAGCATTACAATGTTTAATGACAGAAAAATTAAAAATAAGTTACAATACACTGATAGGATGGCACAGCATGCAGCAATTCAAACCATGGTTTAGGGGCTGGCACTATGACACAGAGGTTAAGCCTCTGCCCACAGTGCCAACATCCCATACGAGCGTTGGTTCAAGTCCTGGCTGCTCCACTTCCAACCCAGCTTGCTGCTAATGGCCTGAGAAAGCAGCAGAAGATGGTCCAAGTGCTTGGGTCCTTACACCCATGTGGGAGACCAAGAAGAAGCTCATGGCTCCTGGCTTTGGGCTGGCCCAGACCAACCATTGAGGTCATTTGGAGAGTGAATCAGTAGGTAGAAGACCCTTTCTCTCTCTCTCTCTCTGGCTAAGTCTGACTTTCAAGTAAATAAAATAAATCTTTAAAAAGAAACTCATGGTTTTGAAACCAGAAATATGAGAAATGCTCAAAGACACTCCAGATTTTAAGAGAAGCAGCTCTAAAACTGCGCAAATGTTACGGTTCCTGATTGTGTTAAAAATATGGTGAAGCAGACCATTAAAGTAAAGGGAGAAATGAAAGAAAATCAAGAGGAAAGGACTGGGAGAAAATATTCCCAAAAGAGTGAAAGAAGGAAATGGGTACAAGTCTATAAACGTCCCACTTCGTTTCTTAACTGCTTATGGAAATACAGTTTGCCGGTTTCAAGTGCATAATTCAGTGTGAGGCTTGGGGGACAAGAGACAGAGGCAGGGCAGTGGGGGCCTGCGGGCCCAGGGGATAGGGAGTCATGGAAAACTTCCAAACTGGATCACACGGCTGAAGAACGGTGAGAATGCACTTAGCGCCACACATTAAAGTGCTGAAAACGGTCAAGTTCATTTTACGTGTGTTTGTCCACAGGACAATAAGCGTAGTGTGGTAAGGTTCTCATTCTGGGCAAGACAAACACACTTTGTCCTCTCCCAACTTCATGCAGACATATTGTCTGATGACAGCTGTATGGAGAAACTCCGGGACATCTTTGAAAGGCGAACAGTAGCACGCAGAGTGGAAAGGAACACTCTAAATCCAAGCACCACCCCTCAAGCTTTTAGGTGACCCCCGCTCCCACCACCACCACCAGCATCTTCTGGGCTGGATTCAAAGCAGCTGGGAACCCAGAATCGGTCTCCATGTACAGACAGCGAGTCCTTGGAGAAGGCGTCCAGCCTTGTCTTACAAGGCAGGGAAGAGCAACCACACTAAGAGACGGGGAAAATCCCCATCTTCCTCCCCCAACCCCTCTCTCAGGCTGCGGTCTCCAGGCAGTGTGGGGTGGTGCTGGTGGCATGAGCAACAGTGATAACAGTGGGAGCTGCATGCGCCCAACATCTAACCGAGGGGAGCCTTCCCGCACGTCAGGTGCTGTGGTCCCACGGCCTGGAACCACCCTGCCCTCTGCTGCCTGCCTGCTCTCTGAATCCCCCTGCCATGTGTCCCTGGGGCAGGCTCGGCAGTGGGAGCACAGGAACAGGTGACAGCTAGCGTCGGTCTTCTGTCTGGAAGAGAGGCCTGGGGGGCAAAAATGACTCTGACCCTGGAACAAAAGAATCCAGGAAAAGGACCTCACACATTACCTCTACGAATTCCTGGACTCACCTCTGCATATCCAGCCCTGCACAGATTCCATCAGCTCCGAGAACTGAGCTAAGGGACAGAGATTTGGCCAGGATCCAGACTGCATACAATCATGGGAACCCCTAACCATTGCTGCATAGGGTTTCACAATAGAACTGCTGTTGGCAACAAAATCCACAGAAGAATTGAAGAGCATTCAGCTTGAACCCAGCAGGACTGCTTGCTTGATAAAACAGAAATATCAACAACTTCCACGGGATTTAAAGGCCAGCACTGTGGTGCAATGGATAAAACTGTGCCTTCAGTGCTGGCCTCCCACGTGGGCACCATTTCAAGTCCCGGCTGCTCCTCTTCCGATCTAGTTCTCCTCTATGGCCTGGGAAAGCAGTGGAAGAGTGCTTAGGTCCCTGTATCCACAAGGGAAACCCAGAAGGTGGTCTTGGCTCCTGTCTTCGGATCGGCCCAGCTCTGGCTGTTATGGCCATTTGGGGAGTGGACCAGTGGATGGAAGACCTTTCTCTTGTCTCTCCCTCCCTCTGTCTGTAACTCTACCTCTCAAATAAATAAATAAATCTTAAAAAATAATAAAGAAGACCTTATATTATAAGGTAATTATTCAATATACTCAGGATACAAATAAAATTACACAGCATACAAAAACCAAGAACATCTAAACTCGTGGAAAAGTACCACAGACACTAACATAGAGATGTCAGAATTACCAAATAAGGACTTTAAGACAGCTATTATAAAAACAGTCCATCAAGATAGGGAAAACACTTGAAGCAAATGAAAACAAAACAGACAGAATCAGCAAAGAAATACAAGAAATAAGAAAGAACAAAATGTCGATTTAGTAAAGTATAAAAACAATAAACTAATTTTTTTAAAAAATCATAAAATGCATTCAAATACAGAAAATAAAAGATGTTTTATTAAATAAAATCATTGAACATAAACTAAACAAGAGAAGAAAAATAGAAGAAAATTGAAGAAAAAATATCAGAAACCTATGGAACAAGAGATAAACCCAGAACTTCAGGAACCTGATTAAAACTGAAATAATTAAGAAAATACAGAGGAAACATTTCAAGACTTGGCATAGGCAGCAACTTTTTGGACATGAGCTTAAGAAACAAAGTAAAACTAGAAAAATGGACTGTTAACAACTAAGAAGCTTCTGCATAGCAAAAGAAACAATCAACCGAGGGAAGAGACAACCAACAGAATGGGAGAAATAGTTGCAAACTATTCATTAACCCTCATAACATATAAGGAACTCAAAAACTCAACAACAATGGAAAACACAACAAAAGCCTTATTAGGAAACAGGCAAAATATCTGAATAGACATTTCTCACAGAAGCATAAATGGCCAATAAATGCATGAAAAAATGTTCAATATCACTAACCAGGAATGCACCAAAATTGCACAGAAGGCAAGCACCTGGCCTGGTGGTTAAATCACTGTCTGGGATGTTGTCATCACGCAATGGAATCCCTGAGTCTTTTTTTTTTTCTTTTGAAGATTTTTTTTATTTATTTGAAAGACAGAGTTACAGAGAGAGGTAGAGACAGAGAGAGGTCTTCCATCCACTGGTTCACTCCCCAGAAGGCCGCAACAGCTGGAGCTGCACCAATCCAAAGCCAGGAGCCAGGTGCTTCCTCCTGGTCTCCCATGCGGGTGCAGGGACCCAAGTACTTGGGCCATCCTCCACTGCCCTCCCAGGCCACAGCAGAAAACTAGACTGGAAAAGGAGCAACTGGGACTAGAACCGGTGCCCATATGGGATGCCGGTGCTTCAGGCCAGGGCTTTAACCTGCTGCACCACAGCGCCAGCCCCGAAACCCCTTAGTTTGAGTCTCAATTCCACTCTGGATTCCAGTTTCCTGCTTATATCCACCCTGGGAGGCAGTGGAGACAGCTCAAGTACTTGGGTCTCTGCCACCCACATGGGAGACCTGGCTCAAGTCTCGGCTCCTGGCTTCAGCTTGCCCCAGCTGTTGCGGGCATTTGAGGAGAAAATCAGTGAATGATAGACACAATAAGACGCTATTCACTCAGTCACATGACACACACACACACACACAGAGAGAGAGAGAGAGAGAGAGAGAGAGAGAGAGAGAGGGAGAGAAATCCTCATAGCAAAACAGAGGGAACTGGACATTGCTATACTAAGGAAAGTATGCCATTGTAAAAATTTGAAGAAAAATGGGAAAGGAAGGAGGAGGGAGAGTGGGGGAGTATCATTACATTCTTAAAACTTTATATGTGAAATACATGAGATTTGTTACCCTTATACAAATAAAAAAATCTAAAAAGAAATAAGCCAGACACAGAATAGCAAATACCATGCGTTCTTTTTCATATGTGGAATTAAAAGACAGACAGACAGACAGACACACACACACACACACACACACACACATATACACACAGTTGATCTGAACTATTTTTAAAGATTTACTTATTTATTTGAAACGTAGGGTTACACAGAGAGAGGGAGAAACACAGAGACAGATCATCCACCCACTGATTCTGTCTCCAGATGGCTGCAATGGCCAGGGCTGGGTCAGTTTGAAACCAGGAGCCAGGAGCTTCATCTGGGTCTCCCATGTGGGTAGCAGGGACTCAAGCACTCCGGCCATCTTCCACTGCTTGCCTAGGCACATGAGCAGGGAACCGAATCTGCAGTGGAACAGATGGGATTCAAATCAACGCTCATATGGGATGCCGGAGCCGTAGGCAATGTCTTAACCTGTTGAGCTACAATGCCAGCCCTCTGAATTTACTTCTTAAAGATTTATTGATTTATTTCTTTGAAACGCAGAGTGAACGGCAGAAAGGGCAGAAGAGAAGGAGAGAGATGTGAAGCCAGAAGCCAGAGACTCCATCCTGGTCCCCCAGTTGGGTGGCAGAGACTCAGGCTCCTGAGCCATCATCTTGCTGCCTTCCTAGGCACGTTACCAGACAGCTGGATCAGAAGCAGGACAGCCACGACTCTAACTGCCACTCCATGATCTGAATTTAAAACGTGACTACCACAGGATGGAAAGGGCAGAAAAAGAGAACAGGAGGCTGGATAATGGGTATCAGAATGGAGTTGGGTGAAATAGGTAAATGGTCATGGTGTTCTGCACTACAGTGGGATGACACCCGCATTCTGAATGAAGAACTGGAACAGAGGGGCAGCGTGATGGCACAGCAAGATAATCCAGGCTTGCAATGCTGGCGTCCTATTATCAGAGCGCTGGCCACTTCATTTCTGATTCAATTTCCTGCTAACATGCATGGGAAGGCGGCAGATGATGGTCCTGGTACGTGGGCCCTTGCCACACACTTGGGAGACCTGGATGGTGCTCCTTGCTCCTGATTTTGGCCTGGCCAACACCAGGCTGTTGCTGTTGTTTGCAGAATGAACCAGTAGATGGAAGATTTGTCTCTGTCTCTCCTTCTCTGTCACTCTACCTTTCAAATAAATCAATAGATATATGTAGAGATAGATAGAAAGATAGTTTTTTAAAATAACTGGAACAAAGGAGCTGATAGGCTCCAAACACAGATAAAGGATAAGAAAATGGAAAGGTTAATGGCCTGCTATGATTGATTTACAGCTTATACATATGTTGAAATATTACACTGTACCCCATAAAAATGTCCCAGGATTACACATGAATCCACAATGTTAAAAAAAAAAAGAGTTCACTTCACAGAAATCCACACCCATATATATCATAACCTAAGTGCTGAAGCCTAAAAGAGAAATTCTGGAAACAGCCAGAGACAAACAGGGTAGTCCCTGTAAGGAAGCAGCAACCCAAGAAGCCACAGTCTTTTCATGTAGAAAAACAACAAAACAAAACCAAACCAAAGACAAAAATCAGAAAAACAGGCCAGAAGAAAGCACCCTGATTTTTTAATTGCTGAAAAAAAATGTTAACATGAAATTCTAAATCCAATATTCTTTAGAAATGAAGTTGAAATACAAAGGCAACCAAGAAAATCCACTGCCCACAGACCTGCTCTAAGATAATTGCTACAGGAAGTCTTCCCGAGAAAGGGAATGTGAAACCCAGAGGCAACTTGGAATCGGAATAAAGGAAAAGCAGTGGAAACGGTAAAATGTGGGTAAACAGAAACAGAAGAGACGGTCTTCCTCTTGAGTTCATTGCAACATGTTTAACAGCTAGGAGTCTGAGACTGTCTTCTGAGATCCTAAGTGTGTATGTGTACACACTGCATAAAATGACGATAACATAAAGAGGATAAAGGAACGTACCTGATGATAAAGCATCATTGTGCCCTCATCTTCATAGAATTTAGAATAGCATATACATGCAAAACATACACAGTGCTCAACTTTAAATGTATTTAATTGCTATATACATTAAAATAACATTTTTATTTTGGTGTGTTTGTAGGCATACACATTGTAAAATACTGGTAACCCATGATAATTAATATGACAAGGTTTGTGCATTCCATTTGTATGTAAAATATAGCTTCTATATAAAATGGGAGAAGTATATATAATTCCCAGAGAAATCACTCAAAAACCAACTAAATATACTCCAAGATAACTGGATGTCTACACATACACATACACACACAAAAGAACTTTAACCTAAACTTCACACTCTTTACAAAAATTAACTCAAAATGGACCACCTATCTAAATGTAAAACATAAAACTAAATGGGTGATCCAATTAACGTGATGGCAATACTTTCTTCTTAATGCTTTTCTGTAGTTTTCAAATTATCTTTTATGACACACAGTGCATTTATAATCAGAAAATATTTTAATATGATTGCCTTGCAGGAATATAGGTGTTTTAAAAATGTGGTAACAACTGGGATAGTTTCCATTTTCACTAATTAAATAAAATGTTGAGCCTTATGATAAGACTGATATTTCTAACATGTCTTCAAAAATGACATGGGTTGGTCGAGCTCCCAGAAGCACCAGATAACATTTAAATAAACAAGTAGCCCACTGACCTATGCAGTGTGAAGTGAGACTATGTTATAATGTTCCTATTACAGAGAACATCAAAGGCAAAATCCAACAGTAGCCATGGAAATTGCTATCTTGCCCTTCAAATGGAGCTGCTTAAGGAAAATGAGACTGGGTGATAATGAGGAGGAACTGCAAGTGAGCTCCGTTGTGGACGTGTCTGGGTCGTTGTATATTCGGTTTTCCATTTTTCCACCTATATTCTAGTGATGATAGCCAGCTTCTCCTTCTGGATCGTGCCCCAGATAAATCATTTGTGAACTGGATGTCACCTCCACCACACTCCACTGCAGCCTGTTAGAGTCTGCACCCACCATGACCTCTTTGACTGGAAGTGGCCATTACCAGCCAGTTTGAGGGTCCACTTGGTGACACTGACATCCGCTGCCCAGGTGGGCAGTGACTTCTCTTTTTCCAGCAGGAATCAGCACACACACGTGGGTGGGTTCCTCCTCTACCCTGCCTTGAACAGAGCCCAGCACCCATGACTGCTGAGCCCCATCCTGGGTCTGGCTGGGTCAGAACACCCCCAATAGGACCACTGATGCTCTCAGGGCTAAGATACTGTAGAACTCATGGGGTTCCAAGGCAGCTTCCCCCACACCAACATGGGGAGGTTCAGAGAAACAAGGGGCACCTGTGACCTCACCTCATCTGGGGTGAACAGGACTCCTTTTTGTGCTCTCTTTAAAAGTCAGCCTTGGAAACTATCTTAAAGGCATACTTTACTAAATGTCATTTCATTTGGAAACTAACATGCGATTTTTTTCCTCCCATGGCAGTAATGCACAAAACCAATATATTTTATGGCCTAAATGAAAAAAAAGGAACGCAGAAGGTCGGGCACTGCTCCTTTAAGATGCTCCCAGAATCAAATACCACTCTCTATAGGGCTGCCAAGTAAGCACTTATGAAAGGTTAGAAACCGAAGCAATAAACTTCAGCAATGAGACCCCTGGCTCTCCTGGTTGATGGGATGTTTAATAGCAGAGATTCATCTTCCTCCACTCCTCTCTTCACCCAGCCAACAGGGCCCGGGACGCTTTCTCGGACTCAGCCTTTTTCACGCTTCTCCCAGCGCTGAGACCTTCCTGAGTTCTTCCTGCTTCCCGATGACCCCGTTACCAGTCTGATTTCCCCTCCCAGGCATCAGACAAGCCTTCCAGGACAGAGACTGGGTCCTGTCTGAATTATTTTTCTAGAGACCAGATCTACTTCTAGAACCCTCTGTAGGCCAGATGCTGTTCCAGGTATAGAGTAAAGATGGTATCGGGCCGGCGCCGCGGCTCACTTGGTTAATCCTCCGCCTGCGGCACCGGCACCCCGGGTTCTGGTCCCGGTCGGGGCACCAGGTTCTGTCCCGGTTGCCCCTCTTCCAGGCCAGCTCTCTGCTGTGGCCCCGGAAGGCAGTGGAGGATGGCCCAAGTGCTTGGGCCCTGCACCCGCATGGGAGACCAGGAGAAGCACCTGGCTCCTGGCTTCGGATCGGCGCAGCGCTGGCCGTAGCGGCCATTTGGGGGGTGAACCAATGGAAGGAAGACCTTTCTCTCTGTCTCTCTCACTGTCTAACTGTGCCTGTCAAATAATAAAATAAAAATTAAAAAAAGATGATATCAGAGTCCATCCATTGCCTGGGTGGGGGAAAAGGTGAGTTGACCAACAGTGAGGATGCAGTGAGAACACAGAGCACATTCACCCCAGGGAGAGCGCGGGAGGGTCGTCAGCACTGTCGTGGACAGTCAGAAGTCTTGCACCTGAAGTTTGATGTTTTTTATAAAAATTGTATTTATTTATTTCAAAGTCAGAGTTACACAGAGAGAGGAGAGGCAGAGAGAGAGGTCTTTCATCCACTTGTTCACTCCCCAGTTGGCTGCAACAGCCAGAGTTGTGCTGATTTGAAGCCAGGAGCCAGGAGCTTCCTCCAGGTCTCCCACGTGGGTGCAGGGGCCCAAGCACTTGGGCCATCTTCTACTGCTTTCCCAGGCCACCGCAGAGAGCTGGATTGGAAGTGGAGCAGCCAGGACTAGAACCGGCGCCCATATGGGATGCCAGCACTTTAGGCGAGGGCATTAACCTGCTGCACCACAGCTCTGGCCCCTGAAGTTTGGTTTTGATTTTTAGACAGTGCTTTCAGGGACAGAACAGAGAAACATATCGAGAGGAGTGATGGAGATGTGTGAAAAACAGACTGTGGAAGTGTAGCAACCCAATGGGGAATAAGAGTCAAGTGCTAGGGGAAACTAGTGGGAGAAGAAGCTAAACTGGGGGAAAGCAGGAGTTAAAAGAAACAAGAAGACACTCAGTAAACGAATGGATAAGTAGATGTGCATGTTTTCTGGTGGGTAATCATATAATGTTGGAAATCCCAGTTTTCAGGACAATTGTGAGTCATTTGGAAGAAACACATCAGGGATGGTTAGCAGCACAGAATTCAATAAATCAAATCAATTGGTGGCTGTGTGCACTTCTCAGCTTTGCAGTTTCTGTAATCATTATAAATTCCACTGAAACAAGATGGCTTTCTCCTATAACACACGCCCCTGAGTCCCACGGTCAACACCACAGTTTGCCTCTTCCTTCGTGCACTGTGGGATTCTTACCTGCATTTGACGCATGCACTCTGAATGTCTACCACTTGCTTACGTAGCAGCATGCTAACACTGTGGGTATGGCTATAAACAACACAGGGCATTTTCTTAAAAGTCTCTGTGCAGATTGGAAATGAATAGACAAAGACAATGCTACAGGGTTGTGAGTGGAAAACAAGTTACTGGGGCACCCAAAGGAGAGGAGTCAAACCAGCCTGCTGGGTGGGAACACACAGGATGCAGGCGGCAGTCAGGGGTTTCAAGACCCCACAGGTTGATCCAGTCCTCTTGCGTGAATGAGAGTTTCGAAGTCTGACCTACACATGGATTTGGGAAAACGATATTGCAAACAGCAGGATTAATAGTAGGGCACAGCAGGGGAGAACACAGGATTAGGGGAAGAACCCCTGTGTCATAAAACCTTCAGGTTTTGCTCAAGTTTCACTGTGCTGCCAGGAACATAATTAATCATTTTTTTTTTTTTTTTAGGAAAGCAAATTTTACACTAACAGTGGTTAAAAAGTATCAGATGTTTCTACCTCTCCATGAAATGTGTTAGGCATTTTCTAAGGACAAGCGAGGTTAACACTAGCAATGTCGCAGTCAGGTAGCATCCTGGGTACTGTTGCACAGGAGTGGAAACAGGCACAGAGAGGGGGTGAGCGGACTCCCGAAGTCATGAAGCTGGGAGGTCTGGGGAGGAAGCTTCCATCCCGATGGTGTGCCTCAGGTGCAGGACACAGCTCCCAGGGTAAAGGAAGCCTACGCAGGCCACAGGACCCAGCTTGTTAACCCTCCTCCCTGCTCTGTGCTTCTCGCACTTGGCAGGTGCCGCTTAGCTGCTCCGACACCTGTGTGTCTCTACAACAGACCACACTCTGACCGTGTCGCTTGGCTCCACAAACAGAGATTTGCACACCGGGCTGCTGGAGGTGTCCACTCTGATTCTTTCCACCAATGTGGCTTTCTCTATCCACCCATGGGGACCTTCTGCAGATCCGGATTCCTTCCTAGGGGACACTGGAGCCTCAGGGATCAAAGTGTCCGAGTCCAGCCCTGGCTCTTCATCTGTGTAACATCACTCATGGCATAACTGCTCTTTTCTCAACTCCCCATCTGTGTAGTGGGGATAATGTGATACCTGCCTAGGGTCCGGTTCTGCCGTGACAATCAACTGAGATAATTCTTTTTAAGAACTAAGTTCTCAGCACATTTTAGGAAGTCATCAAATACAACTGGTATTAAAATGAATGTGAGAGTCCCTAACAGGCGACCAAAATTTGCTTGAATTAATGACACTTTTTGAGCTTTAGGCGCCTTTTCTTAAGAAAAACAACAACTATGAGGACAAGGGTTGTCTTTGTGATCTCAAGAGTTTTGACACCATCCTTTTGTAAGGGAGGGCAGATGGGTGCCACCTCCAGGAGAGGATAGTCGTCAGACCTCACCATGCTCGGTGTGCTTTTCTGGTAATTCAGTAGCTTAGGAGTCTCTCCAGGGTGCCAGGGGAGAGGGGCAGGGAGGGCAGCCTCCCTGTGGTGCAGCCCTGAAAGTGCCTACTGGCGCTAAAATCAGTAAGAGAACTCTGGTTCTTCTCCAAAGTGCCTACTAGTTAGTACCTTCAGCTTTGAGAGACATGGAATCTCTTTCTCCACTACAGTGACTCAATTCTGCCATTATCGGGGGGGTGGGGGGGATCATTATAGACAATGGATGTGGCTGCATTACAATAAAACTTTATTGACAAAAATAGCGGACTGTGTTTGGTTCATCGCCCTAATTTGCCCACCCTTGTTCTATACTCTGGAATGCCGAGGATTGAGTAGAAAATCACTGAGTTGCATCAGGACTTCTATGACGGAATGAATAAAACAAAGCAAGTTGGACCAACTTTTAAAACACAACCCAATTTTTGCTTAAAAAGCTATTCAGACACATGGAGAACTGCCTGAAATGATCAACAGCAAACAAAAGCAGAAAAGTTACATTATGGAGATGAAAGTAACAATGGATAGGAAGGCACAGTGTAGCTGGAGCTGGTTCGCTCATTTTGTAATGATTATTTATTTATTTTAATTTTGTATTTGAAAGGCAGAGAGAGAGAGAGAGAGAGAGAGAGAATCAGACAGAGAACTACCATCTGCTGCTCACTCTCTGAATACCTGCAACAACCAGAGCTGGGCCAGGCTGGAGCCTGGAGCCTGGAACTCCGACGGGGTCTCCCACAAGATGGGCCCAACTGCTTGTGCCATCACCCACCACAGCCCAGGCTGTGCAGTAGCAGGACTTGAACCAAGTGCTGTGTTCACAGTTTTAATCCTAGTTCCTACTGTTCCAATTTTTTACAATGACTATACACCTTGCTTATAAATTCCCAAGAATAGCAACCATAATAATGTAATTGAAAGGTGAGTTACTTAACTCTGGGGTTGCTTCAATGATTAGATGAGGTTCTATACGTGGAATATCAAAGCTAGGCTTGGCATGGCACAGACTAGGTATTCAGTTAAGTATAGCTATGCATAGTTCTCCAGGGTATTCAAAGGAAAAACCCAGGCTGGATAGCTTGATAAACGGTTAAGTCCAATTGTGCAGGAACACAACGCACTTTTGTGGAAACTAAAACAAAGAAAGGGAGGCCCATTTGCCCAGCTTAGGCCTCGTGTCCTGTTGGTGATGTCATTGGGTATGTGAGTTTACGAAGACCTGACACCCCTGCACAGAAGCAGCGCCTCGCACAGCTACAGGCAAGCCCACTGCTTCCATGAAAAGTGTGCTTCGACAGAGCAGGCCCTCTGATTCCCAGGGTGCAGGGGCGTTCACGTCAGACAAGCAAACCCTGTTCCCCAGACCCCACCACGCACAGGGCAGACGGGCCAAAGGAGGGAAACCGGGTGAGGATCGCAAGCGCTCAGCATTCAGAAAAGGAAGTGAGAAACCATCAATTAAACGAATAAAAACAAAAAGTCACCACAGTGAGTCAACTCAGCCCTGATTAATTAACTCAGTTCTGGCTCCTAAGAGTGCAACATGGGGAACCCACCCAGCTGTCCGTGACATTTTCACGTTTTCCTTGTGGGGGCCAGCGTCTTGTCTGTAAAGGAGCCTGCCTTGGGGGTGGGGGAGGGGGCAGGGAGGACAGGAGTGGGGGAAAGGGGTTGAAGGAAAGAAGTTGACCAGATAACCTACTCCGTAGACAGCAAGACGGGTTTGCTGTTAGATATAAACTTGAACAGATCCACCCCAAAGCTGAAATCCCAGACGTACCTAATTCAACAATAACAGTCCTTGGCGATGTTTTACTGAGCAGACCTTAAAATCTCAAAACACGGAGAGACTTTTTTCACATTTGAATGACTCGTGGTACGGTATCTTCCAGGTGGAACATAACATTTAGTGAGATCCTTTCTGGCTATTTCTGGTTGCTGATCTTGGTACTTAGAGCCAGAGAACCAGCGCTCTGGATGTAAGCCACCAGGGAGAATCAAGTGTCGGTTGTCTCATTAAAGGGGTGTCAGAGACCAGAGCAGGGAATGCAGTTCAGGTCTCCCCTGTGGGTGGAAGGGCCCTCATTGCTTAAGTCTTCACTGCTGTCTCCCAGGTCTGCATGATCAGGACCTGGAATGGAAGACACAGGAGTCTTAAGCAGTAGGCTGAATGCCCACTCCTGGACACCCTTTCAGTATCTGCAGGTAAGAACTCATCCAAACCTCACGATGGTCCTTGCAAAAGCCTCAGATTTACAGGCTGTAGAGATGGTTCTGACACCTGCTCTGCCATGCACCCACGTGCTAAGTAGCCCAGCAAGAAGCAGAAGATGTCACCCAAGTCCGCGATAAGGAGGTCCAGGCACAGGGATCACACAGAACCTGGGCTGGAGGTGGCAGCCACCAGGATCCCCGCCAGCCCCACGGCATCCATCTGCCTCCCACCAGGATGCCATCTCTGGGGTTGTTCACTTCGGGCTTGATGCTGGCCTTGACATGAAAGGGCAGCCGTGGCCACCGGAAGCCTCACGGCCCTGATGCGTGCCAACACCTTCACACGTCCAGCAACAGAAATCCCTTTGCCTTGGATAACTTGTGAGGGGGAGGAAGCATATTGTCTATTATTTATTCTAATAATAAACCATTACCCCAGGCGCGTTTTTATTCTCCAGATTTAATAAGGTATTTTGTGAACCGAGGCAGGGGAAGGTTGGAGAAAACAATTGCAGTTATTACGAAGATGGTTTCTATTTGTTTCGGTGGCAGAAGCAATCACCATTCTTTTCCTACATAATCAAGGGTTATAATTGCCCCCCCCAACCTCATCCCAACCCTTTGCTCAGTCCAAGAAAATTCGAGCAATATTCACCAAAATGTCCTGAGGAGCTAAAGGGACTTGGCAGGCCTCCCTGAACTCGTCCCCTGGGACCATCATCACCTGCAGCCGGGGAACGGGGAACTGCAGAGCCAGGGCCTCTCAACTCAGATTTTCCCATCATTCCCCTCTCAGCATCCAGAGGCAGGGTGGAGTAGGGAGGGCTGGGTGAGTGATCTGCATGTCATCTGCATCTACTTGGAGAGAGGAAATGTTTTCAAGGCATTTTTTTTTAAAAAAAGATTTATTTTTATTTATTTGAAAGGCAGAGTTATAGAGAGGAAGGGGGCGAGAGAGACAGAGAGAGAGGTCTTCCATCCACTGGTTCTCTCCCCAAATGGTCACAATGGCCAGGGCTGGGCCAGGCTGAAGCCAGGAGCCCAGAGCTTCCTCTGGGTCTCCTATGTGGGTGCAGGGACCCAAGCACCCGAGCCATCTTCTGCTGCCTTCCCAGCCACACCAGCAGGGAGCTGGATCAGAAGTAGAACAGCCAGGACTTGAACCAGTGCCCATATGGGATACCTACACTGCAGGCGGTAGCTTAACCTGCTATGTCACGGTGCCGGCCCCTCAAGACATCTTCAAGTGAAGATGCTTTGTGTGGATTTTTTTATTTTCTTTCTCATTGGATGTTACAGAGCTCTATGATGATTTTATCAGAAGCAGATCATTTTATAAGCTGCATCCCAATGAGACAGATTCCACAGACACACAGGCCACAGCCTTATCTGGGCAGTTACCTAGCTCAGGCTAATTGAGAGACTTTTGAGAGGCATCTTAGAGGCAGAGCTAAGGTGACAAACTCCAGCACCGAGTTTCCAGGGTTCAAATTTCAACTCTGCCACTCATGACCTAGACCTTGCCTGGCTCTGCCTCTGTGTCCCAAGGACCATCATGAGGTTTGGATGAGTTCTTATCTGCAGATACTGAAAGGTGTCCAGGAGTGGGCATTCAGCCTACTGCTTAAGACTCCTGTGTCTTCCATTCCTGGCTCCAGGTCCTGATCATGCAGACCTGGGAGACAGCAATGATGACTTAAGTAATGAGGGTCCTGCCACCCACAGGGGAGACCTGAATTGCATTCCCTGCTCTGGTCTTGGCCCCCCCAGCCCTGGCCATTGTGGACATTTGGGAAGTGAACCTGTGGATGGGGACATCTGTGTCTTTCTGGGTCTGTCTCTCAGCGTCTAGCACGCAGAAAAAATTATGTAAATACCTTCTCAGTTCAGAAAAATAAATTTAATACAAAAATCGATTTGTTGCCGCTATTCTGATTTGTTCTTTTATAAGCTGACAATGGAGTGGACCTGCCTCACCGCGGGCTTTGGCGTTGGGCTGATAAAAACTGCAGCTGTGGAAAACCAAGGTTTCAAGAGTGGCAGATGCATCTTAAAGCTCTGTGCGGGGGCATCTCAAGCCCCTTCTAGAGATGGGAGAGAAGGCGCTGGTAGAAATAAGATAGATAACATCTACTGTGCTGTCTCGGAACCAACAGACAGGCACATAAGCAGTGAGGTGAAGGAAGTCCAATTGGACCAATTTTCCAGACAAGGAGACAGGGGCACCGCTGACTCTCTAGTCTCGGGCTGGCTCACTGAGCCACACGGTCTTCAGCCTCGGAAGAAAACCTTTGCCTGGCTGGCAGCGGCCTTTTCCACTCCTGCTTGCTACGACTTTACAAAATGTCATCATTTAAGAAATGGGAACAATTCTGTAGCTGGAGAAGCCCGAGGAGTATTCATTTTCTAATTTTCCAGTTCAGTTGGCTGAAAGGGTTGGCTGGGTGGTGGTTGTTATTGTTGCTGTATGCGTGTGTGTGTGTGTGTGTGTGTGTATGTGTGTGTGTGTGTTCACACCCTTCCTGGAAGGCTTAGTGGAAAGCGTGCTGGAAGACATATGCTTCACGAAAAATGAATCCTGAAAACCCCAAACACAAAGAATCTTTACTGGAAGAACTAGGTTTCCCCAAGCCCTGGAAGACTGAAGAAGTGGCAGGCAATCGAGAAGGAAAATCTGGGTCGTCTCATCGTTTGCTTTGTCATCATCAGTACTAATTAGACACTGGAAGTAACGACTGAGCGCAGAGAGCTCTTCAGAATTAAAATAATAACAATAATAAACCAACAGAGTAGAGCTTTACCTTCGCAAAGAAAATATTTTCCCAAGGAGTGTTCTGAAAGAAACTGAGTGGGAAACCTTTGCAATTAAATTCTGCAAATGTGCTGGGAAATAATCCCAGGGGAAGTCTTATCTGTACTTAATATTCAAATAAATATTCTTTTTGTGTGCAGTGCATTCAATAGGGTGCATTTTATTTAATTTAAGTGTATAACATAATCAGTATCATGAGGGATAATCACAAGGAGCGGCTGAGGCCTTTAACCAGGATAAATGGGCCAGCGCCACAGGCGAAGCGGCCATCGTGGGAGAGGAAGGAGGGAGGCAGCAAGGTGCAGCATCCAGACACGGGTTTCCCGAGGTGTCCTACGGGCCCCTGGTGTCAGAGTGAGGCTGTGCACCTGCAGTGCTGGCATCACTTGGCACTGATGAACAAGGCAGCATCTCACGCCCCACCCCAGACCAGCGGACTCACTATCTGCCCTTTCCGAGTCACACCCCCTGCCCAGGGTGATTCATACGAAGGCTAAATTTAAAGAAGGTTTGACGTTGGGCACCCTGAGCAACGCTGGCTTTTTGTCCTCCAATAGTGAGGTCCCTCTGATAGCCTCTCACATGTGTCTTCAATGCAGTCAGCACCAACAAGGAGCTGGGATCTCCAGGCGCTCATGGACACGAAGCCTCAGGGGTCTCGAGGCAGCCTCACTGACTCCTTTTCCCTCCCATCCCTCTTTCTGAAGCACTCTAGACGTGGTCACAGTCTCGCCTCTAGGTGGAAGGGAGCAGGGGCCAGCATCTATCTTCGAAATCCCCAGCCGGCTAGTGGGTGGACGATCCCCAACCTTAGCCACCACTCCTTCAGCACAAACCCAGTCCTTCCCATGAGTCATCTAGTTTTCTGCTGCCTTCATCAAACATTCATTCCTCATGGGGACCTTAAGTGGTGGGCCTAACATTGTTATCCCAAGCAGGAGAGAGAACTGAGCGTTAGAGAGACAGCACTAGATGCCCCCACTTAGCAGAAAGCAGAGCCGAGCCTCACATCCAACCCAGCGGAATCCCGACCCTGGGGTCACAGAGATAGGGACGCTGCTGGCTCAAGGATCAGACTTTGTCAACCATGGCGTGGGAGCTTCCCCACCCGGTGTGTCCCCTGGCACCCACCGCTGGCCACATCATCTGTGCAAGGCAGAAAACCAGTGCCTGCAGTAAGCATCCAGTCTGATGCCTCTGCTGATGATACTGACCTAAGCTCCACGCCAAACTCCCATCCCCACCCGTGTCTGGTTTTCTCGGCAATTATGTTGACTGCTTCCACAGGGAGACATTCAGAGTCTCTAGAATGTGCCCTGTGATAGAACTCACTATGGTCCTCTGTGTGCTCGTGTTGAATGCCTTATATGCACTTCACACTCCCCATGGTCTCCAGGCTCTTTGGGAAGAGGAACGGCAGGGGCCGGACCTCTAGGTTCAACACATACACCACATTATCCAAGCCTACTGACTCCAGTGTCCTTCCCTCCCCTACCAATATTCCCTCCTTCACTCTGCTCTGATGATGGAAGTCGGTTAAGGGCCTTCTCTCATCTTCCAAAGATTGAGATGGCGTACAGTCTGCACACAGTAAGGGTTCACGCTGTTTGTATCTATCTGAACTCTAGCCACTTAGCATTATCCCTGCTGACTTGCTTCGTCTACCCCAACGCCAGGAGGTCTTCCATCACTTGGGAAATGTCTCCTTCCTGAGAGGTCGAGGGATGCTGTGAACACAGCAACTTGAGTCTGGAAGCTCAACAAGTTTCCTACGCAGATATACCATGAACCTGGGAACATTAAACACATTTCTAATTCAACTGGACCCAAATCAGCACCCTTCAGAGGAGGGTGAAAATAAAGTTCACCACCACCACAGGTAAGTTCAAGGACAGAGCTAACAAAGAACGATGTGTTCACTAGAATTATTAGAGATTCTCAAGTCTATTCCATCAAAAAGGGATTGTAACACTCTTCTAACAGATCTTATTTTAAAAATAAAAAGCTCTGGAGAGGTAGATAGCCCCACACGGGAACTAGTCCATTTGTAATTTACTAATGACCAGGAGTTTTAAAATTTTCTTTTTATAAGATAATTAGATCAGCATTGTGGAGAAGCAAGTAAAACTGCCACCTGCGATGCCAGCATCCTATTTGGGTGCCACTTGGTGTCCCGGCTACTCCATTGCTGATGCAACTCCCTGTTAACGGCCTGGGAAAAGCAGCAGCAGATTACCCAAGTGCTTGGCCCCTGCCACCCATGTAGGAGACTTAGATGAAGCTCCTGGCTCCTGACTTTGGCCTGGCCCAGCCTAGGCTGTTACAGCCATTTGAGGGGTGAACCAGCCGATTGAAGATCTCTCTTCCTCCCTTTCCCTCTCTCTATAACTCTGGCTTCCAAATAAACCTTTTGGAAAAAAGGAAAAACAAGTCATTTTCAGATAAACAGAAGGAGAGGGAATTTGTCACTAATAAGTATTTCATAACAAATATTACAAGAAATTATTAAGAGAAATGAAAAATACAGATCAAACCCCAGTTCTACATTTTAAAATAAAAGAAAAAGCAAGCAATGGAGAAGGAAAAAAAAAAAAAGAAAAGTAAACGAAGAGACAGGATTTACCTTGTAAAAAGCTTACAAGAAAACCATCAGAATCCGAAGTGGGGACAGAAGAGAAAACTGTGTGGCCATCAGGGGCCCCCAGACTTTCAAAGCAAAAGCACAAGAGAGCAGGTTTCCTGCCCCAGATTCAAGCAAAGCTTCGGCCCACAGCCACGTCAGTAACAAGTGCCTAAGTAACAAGCAAGCCCAGCCAGTCAACGTGACCAAAAACTTCTTCACCTGCTGCCGGCAGGGCAAAGCCTCCATAGCTGCAGTGACAACGAAGAAACCAGCGACAAGTCGCCCAGGATGGCAAACCACGACCACCTCAGCATGGGGGAGCTAGGCCCAGCACAAAGCAAGCTGCATGCTTTGCAGGTAAAACGTGGGGCGCTTCTTGGGAACACAGAGAAGTAAGTAGTGGGGTAAAGAAATCATCACATGGCCGGCGCCGCGGCTCACTAGGCTAATCCTCCACCTTGCGGCGCCGGCACACCGGGTTCTAGTCCCGGTTGGGGCGCCGGATTCTGTCCCGGTTGCCCCTCTTCCAGGCCAGCTCTCTGCTGTGGCCAGGGAGTGCAGTGGAGGATGGCCCAGGTGCTTGGGCCCTGCACCCCATGGGAGACCAGGAGAAGCACCTGGCTCCTGGCTTCAGATCAGCGCGGTGCGCCGGCCGCAGCATGCCAGCTGCGGCGGCCATTGGAGGGTGAACCAACGGCAAAGGAAGACCTTTCTCTCTGTCTCTCTCTCTCACTGTCCACTCTGCCTGTCAAAAAATAAATAAATAAAATAAAAATGAAAAAATAAGAAATCATCACAGTAGCATCGATCAAATACCAGCTTTCTGAGATAACCCGAGCAAAGGGATTCCGTATGCATGTTCTCGTTAACCTCGTCGTAACGAACAATCTCACGTGTCCAGCGAGGGGGGTGTTATGTTTACACGACTATGGGGCTCAGAGAGGGAAAGCAACATGAGGAACTGACAGAGCAAGCCAATGGCAGAGCTGGGACATGAGGCCAGGCAGTGCGGCACAGAGTCTGTTCTCTTAGCCGTCAAGTTTCCCTGCCTCTCTGCGTTCGAAGTTGTAGCCAGCAGCTTGCAGCGTGCTTGGAGTTGCATCCTCCCCAACCATGCTGTTGTCTGGGTCGTCACAAAGGAGCCTCGTAGACACTGAGATCCTTCCACCTCCCACCCACAACGAGCTGGGCCAAGGAGTCTCCCCTGGGAGGGACCCCAAACCCCTTCCCTGAATATCCCAGCTCTTCCTATCCTGCCGATTTCCTCAACGAGAAATGGGAAAATGGCACAGACGTGGACATGGCAAGGCCAAGTCCTGGTCTGCTTACTTGCTGGGCGTGGTCAGCCTCCTGTAACGGCCTGTGTCGGGCCCTCTCCCACACTCACCCCCACCCAGAACCTCAGAATGTGGCGCTATTTGGAAATAGGGTCTTGGCAGATCTAATTAGGGTAAGGACTGAGATAAAATCAGAGGGGATTAGGATGGGCCCTACATGCACCAACAGTGTCCAGGTTGCAGATAACAAGGGACACACCCAGAGACGCAGAGGAGGCCAGCGAAGACAGAGGTAGAGACTGTGGTGAGCAGACCACGAGGCGCAGGACCCCTGCAGACACCAGAAGCTGGGAGAGGCGGGAACAATCCCTTCCAGAGTCTCTGGAAGAAACACGGTCCTGCCGCCCTGCAACTGCACACCTGTAGCTTCCAGGACTGACGGAAGATGGATTTCTGTCACTGAGTCACTCAGTTTGTGCTCTACTGTTGTGGTAGCCCTGGGACGCAAACACACATCCTGTGCTGCTTCTCCTCATCTGTAAAATGGGTATAAGAACCCTGCCACCGAGGCTCCCCGACACTGGAGAGCAGCCCCCCTAGTTTACCTAGCTAAGGCAACGACTTCAGGGCCCACCCGAGAACGAAGCTCTTCATGGTCACTCAGCTCCACATCATCCAGAATTATGGACCAGTCTGCTCACCATGGGCCCCCGGCTCTGATGGCCAGTAACTCATGGCTTTCCCACCTGCTGTTGTGGATAGCTGTCCCCTCCCCCTCGTTCTCCACCTTGTCCTAAAGGCATCCCCTAAGGGGCCCACAAGGGCACCCTGGTTGCGGGTCCAGCTGGAATTCACAATGTATGTCTGCTCCATTTCCCAGCCTCCCTTTCCAATGAGAAGAAATGATGCTTGCCAGGCCTGGGTTACCCCCAGTGAACTGCTACACAAACCAAGTTACCAAGCTGTCCTCTTCAGGTGACCCACAAACCACGCTTTTCACAATCCTGCCCGGATGACAAGCACGACTCATGACGAGCCCCTAGCCTGCAGTCAGCCGCCCAGGCTCACAGCCTTCCGTCCATCTGCCTTGAAAATCGCAACAACCTCAGCTATTTCTCCACTTCCAGTCCCGTGGTTCTGTGCTGTGTATCACAAATCCTCCATGATATTTAGTGATCTCATGCCCAACTCAAAACTGTTTTCCAACTTTTATTTAATAAATGTAAATTTCCAAAGTACAACTTTTGGATTATAGCGATTTTTCCCCCCATAACCTCCTTCCTACTCGCAACCATCCCATCTCCCACTCCCTCTCCTATCCCATTCCTCATCAAGATTCATTTTGAATTATCTTTATATACAGAAGATCAACTCTATACTAAGACTTTAACAGTTTGCATCCACACAGACACACAAAGTATAATTTGAGTACTGTTTGAGTAGTAGTTTTACTGCTAATTCGCATAGTACAATACATTAAGGACAGAGATCCTACATGGGGAGTAGTTGGACAGTGACTCCCATTGTTGATTTAACAATTGACAGGCCGGCGCCGCAGCTCACTAGGCTAATCCTCCGCCTTGTGGTGCCAGCACACCGGGTTCTAGTCCCGGTCGGGGCGCCGGATTCTGTCCCGGTTGCCCCTATTCCAGGCCAGCTCTCTGCTGTGGCCCAGGAGTGCAGTGGAAGATGGACCAAGCGCTTGGGCCCTGCACCCCATGGGAGATCAGGAGAAGCACCTGGCTCCTGCCATCAGATCAGCGCGGTGCGCCAGCTGCGGCGGCCATTGGAGGATGAACCAACGGCAAAGGAAGACCTTTCTCTCTCTCTCTCTCACTGTCCACTCTGTCTGTCAAAAAAAAAAAAAAACAATTGACACTCTTATTTATGACGTCAGTAATCACCTGAGGCTCTTGTCATGAGTTGCCAAGGCTATGGAAGCCTTTTGAGTTCACCAACTCCGATCTTATTTAGACAAGGTCATAATCAAAGTGCAAGTTCTCTCCTCCCTTCAGAGAAAGGTACCTCCTTCTTTGATGGCCCGTTCTTTCCGCTGGGATCTCACTCACCGAGATCTTTCAATTTTTTTTAACTTTTATTTAATAAATATAAATTTCCAAAGTACAGCTTATGAATTACAGTGGCTCCCCCCCCATAATTTCCCTCCCAACCGCAACCCTCCCATCTCCTGCTCCCTCTCCCATTCCATTAGCATTAAGATTCATTTTCAAATAGCTTTATATACAGAAGTTCAATTTAGTATAAATTAAGATTTCAAGCATTTGCACCCACACAGAAACACAAAGTGTAGTACTGTTTGAGTACTAGTTATAGCATTAATTCACATTGTATAACACATTAAGGACAGAGATCCTACATGAGGAGTAAGTGCACAGTGACTCCTGTTGTTGACTTAACAAATTGACACTCTTGTTTATGGCGTCAGTAATCTCCCTAGGCTCTTGTCATGAGTTGCCAAGGCTATGGAAGCCTTTTGAGTTCACCAACTCCGATCTTATTTAGACAAGGCCATGGTCAAAGTGCAAGTTCTCTCCTCCCTTCAGAGAAAGGTACCTCCTTCTTTGATGGCCCATTCTTTCCGCTGGGATCTCACTCACAGAGATCTTTCATTTAGGTCATTTTTTTTAAGATTTTATTTATTTATTTGAGAGGCAGAGTTACAGAAAGAGAGATGGAAAGAGAGAAAGGTCTCCCAACAGCTGGTTCACTCCCCAAATGGCCACAATGGCAAAGCCAAAAGCCAAGAGCTTCTTCTGAGTCTCCTACATGGGTACAGGAGCCAAAGCGCTTGAGCCATTTTCCACTGCTTTTCCAGGCCATAGCAGAGAGCTGGATCGGAAGAGGAGCAGGCGGGACTCGAACCGGCAACCATATGGGATGCTGGCGCTGCAGGCGGAGCTTAGCCCGCTACAGCTGGCCCCTCACCACCATTTGGAGGCAGGTTTAGACTTTGACTTCTTTAGCACTCAGAAAGCTGCTTCCCCAACACAGACCCCATCACCCCTACTGAGTCTACTCTGTCCTTAAATGTTTGTTTATGGAGAAGACAAAAGCCCAGGAGACACCACAGCCTTCCTTTGTCACTTGCTAATCAGGCTCTGTTTCCAGGTGGGTGTTTTACTTAGCATTCCTAGCAATTAGGCTCAGTTAAGACCCAGCTTCCAGACACTGTGGTGGTCACTTGCAGGCCTGGGGAACCTTTCTCCCACCAAGGGTCATTTGGAAGTTTATACCATGATCCACAGACCACACAAGTTTATCAACCAGCCTGCTATCTATTAATTGAATTTCAAGTCCAGCCTGCAGCTGCCTTGACAAGGCCAGACCAAAGGATTTTGTAGACCTTATATAGCCCACGGGCTAACTGTTCTCCACCCTTGCAAGGCTCATTATTTGTGATTGGGGAACCTAAGGCCTGGTGACAAACCTTCCCACAAACACACAGCCAAGTAGCACAGCTGGGATTCGCACTCAGATCTGACCAGCGCCAGCCCCGTCCCTCAGATGCCGTCCGTAGGCTGCCTGCCTGGTTGATCACAAACTTGGATGCTCGTGTTTCCTACCTTCCCATCGCCAAGCTCCCCACTCTTTCCGACTTTCTAGGTACGCCCAGTTCTACCTTACTTCATGGTGGCTTCCTATTTTCAAGGAAACACTTTTGGGCCTATTGCACACACAAGTGGCACTGATGTTTGGTTGCATCCGTTCCTTTTAAAAGGTGGGAGGTCCTCACTGTGCCTGAGGGAAGAGCCTGTGAAGATGAAGCCTCAGGAAGACCCGTCCCAGCCCAGCCCCGCCGCAGCCCTGCACTGAGGCTGAGCAATCTCACACAGCACATTTACTGAGTGAGAGCCCGAACTGTGTGCCAATTTGATTAGAAAGTGGCTTCCACGTGGAGCGAGCCGCCTTGTCTATTACAGGGACAGCCGGCCTAATGAATCTCTGAGATGGAAGAGTCCATCTGTCCTCCTTCAAGTCCGCGAGCCAATTATTACACTGGATCTTGACTTCCAATACTTCTGCAGGCTTCCAGGATGTGCGACCACGTTGTCAAGCCATGGGCAGATGAGAAACGGAAAGCTGCGCTTCTGAGCTGGAGATTAAATAAGGTCTGCATCCTTCCCTCCCTCCTCCCTCTGTCCTTGCCTCCTTCCTTCCTTCCCTCTTCTTTTATTTAATACCAAGGGAAAAAAAAAAAGGCACTCTGTGTGCTGCAGAAGGGAAAGGGAGAGAAAGATTGGTTTTACTGGTGAAATTAAACAGTCTCACGATTCTCTTCCTATCTGGAAACCTTTCTGGCGGTGCCTTTTGAAAGAGGCAGATGGAAACATGGGCTTCAGGGGTTGAATTCTGTGCGTGTTTGTCCCCTGGCTGGAGATGTCTAAGTGCATTAGCCTTGGGCAGAGAAGACTGGGACAGAGGATAAAAGGAATCTGAGGGAGTGATTGAGGGCAGGCACCCTGGAGCCAGGCAGCTTGGGATGGGATCTGGGCAACTGCCGTGTTGCCTGGCCTTGGACACTTCACTTAACCAGGCTGCATCTCTATTATCCAATCAGGAAAAGGGAGATGTTCTCAGTACCTAACTTATCAGATTGTCATTACACAAGCATGAGTTTCTATCCCAAAAAAACCCTTTAATCAGCCACCAGCAAAGGGACCAGGATTATGTAATGCTTATTAAATAAAATAGATATAATTAACTTCTCCAGAGAGATGATTCATTGTCTCTGTTCATTTGCTTGTTTATTAATTGAACAAATATTTATGAGTGTCTGCTATATACCAGCGTTACACAGAATGCAGCTCCTGCCTGCAGGAAACCCTCGGTCCTGTCTGGAAGGCACAGAGCTCTTAGCTCTCCAAGGTATAACAAGTGTTGGGAAGAGAGGCCCTCAGGGAGCAGGGTCCTCACTCACTGCCACTGGGCATTCTCCGCTGCTGCACTGCTGGTCAGAGACAGCAGAGGACGAGGGTGTGGGCTGAGCTCCTCCTCGCAGCTGGCCTCTGGTCCTGTGCCTCCATCCCTCCCAAAGGGACTCCGCTCAGACTCCAGGGTGAACACGCCAGCTGAGAAAGCCCCAGAGCCAGCGGCATGCGGCTTCCTGTGAGGAGGGCCGGCTCCTGTTCCATGCACATCCCTCCCTTGCAGCCAGGAGATGCGGCAAGCGGATCACAGTGTGCAGATTAGCAGGTGCCGAGGGCACTCTGATTGAAAGGTGGCGCCAGGCCTCTGGCAGCAGGAAGGTGTGGCGTGGGTGGGGCAGGTATTTCTGTTTGATGCATCTGTCCCCAGCCAGAGCACCCAAGCCTTGCCCTCACTGTGTGAAATGCCAGGGCTGCCAGGGCACGGCAGAGAAAAGGCCGTGTCAGACCTGGGCAGCTGCTGCGAGGGGTGCATGTGTGTAAAAGAGACAGAAAGGACAGGCCCGCTGCAGGTGGAGGGAAGACGAGAGAACAGGGAAGGTGTCTCAACACTCGGAGATACAAGCACTCATTCAAAACGTCCTTTGTGCACGCGATTCCACTGCTTTGAGGAGGAACTCAGCTGCCAGGGCTGAGCCGTTCTGCTCTGGGCACTCAAGTGAAGCTATGGAGCAGAGCACGGCAAACATGGCCTGGTGGTGGCAGCTCCTACACCTCTGTCTGAAGGGGCCAACAGGAATCTCAGCCTGGCCTGCGCCCCAGGACGGTCCTGGTCTCCCAGCAATCCCCAACCCAGGGGGGGTGCACCTCCCGCAGGCCCTCACCCCTTGAACTCTGGCCATGGTCCTGCCAGGAAGCACCCAATTCTGCGCTCAGCAGCTGGGATGGGGTCTTCTCTTGCCCCTTCCAGTTCCTTCCACTGCTGGGTCCTCTAACACAAAACCTGGCATGCCCAGTCCACTGGACCTGGCTGTCCTTCCCAGTGAGGCTGGGACTCCTCACAGGGGTCTAGGGTCCCTGAAGTGCAGGGCAAATCCACAGTTCTCTTTCCAAACAGCTGCTGACGGCAGAGTCTGTGCATCCCAGGTCCCAGCTGCTTGCAATTTCTCCCGTTTGAATCCCTGCAGCGCCACCTGCTGGCCACCTGCTCTTAGTACCGAGGATCCCCAGGACGCTGGTGGCTCCCGCCCAGCTGGTTTGTCCAGAGAGAGGGGCAGTGACCTGCTCCTGAGACCAAGCATTCTCCAAGACCCCTGATGAGGAGGCGCCACTGTGTAACTCAGAACCTCCCCAGTGCATGCATGGGGCTCCTCCTTGGCTGCAAGGCTGGGGAATGTGCCCAGAAACTTCGTGTCCCTGACTCTCTGCTTCTGGGTTCTGTCTTGTCTCGTTTTAATTTGAGAAGCAGAGACAGAAATAGAGAGATCAGTAGACAGAGAGACAGAGGAAAGAGACCTCCCATTCACTGGCTCACCACTCAATTACCCAGAATGGCCAGGTTGGGACAGACTGAAGCCAAGAGCTGGGAACACAATCCAGGTCTCCAACAGGGGTAGCACAGATCCAGCCCCTCAAGCCCCCACCTGCTGCTGGGTAGGGGAACCAGGCACTCTGATGTGGGACACGGGTGTGTTAAGTGCTAGGCTACACGCCCACCCCATCTCTGCTCTGGATCCTAGTGTGTCCCGGTTTGCTAACCTGTACAGTGAGGAGTGGGACAGCATGATTTCCTAAGAGAACTTCGAGCTTTGACCCAGTGTGAACGCCAGCCTGGCTAACAGAGCCCAGAGAGGATTGCAGAGGTCAGCTCCGAACTCTGTGTTGAATCCGTGGTCTGCAGGGCTAACAGGGAGGGTAGGACGGGGCACTGGGCAACATGTGACTGGGGCTCCTCCACTCACATCTGCGTGCCAGGAAAGGGAGACTTCCCTGACCACTGAGCAAAGATGACAGCAGCCCCACGGCCACCCCACCTGCTCCTTCCCTGGTGTTGAGGGGAACAGGGAGCCTCTCCCAGCACCTACAGTAATTTTTGCACAAGGGCCTATAATTATTGCCTATTATTAAAAAGTGCATGAGAGAGAAGCTATGGATTATAAATTCATGGTAGATTATGTTTTAATGTTCCCCAAACAGAATAATAATTGCTGAAACTGCTCTGGGTATCAAGCTTCGTTGCACTAAACTGCACTCCAAGAATTATTATTTTAAAAAATCACTTATGGTACCGGGATGGCACCGTGTCATAGACCCGGGCTGCCCATGACTGCCTCTGTTGAAGCCACCATACACCATGCATTAGCGTCCAGGATAGGAGACAAGTGCCAATGCTGTAAATTAAGGTGTGATTTGTAAATGCCTCATTAATATTTATTAAATGATTATTAGATGCTCTTATAATCTTTAATAAGATATTATAAAGCATGTCATTAAAATGTATTAGGCGCACATTCTTTGCAAGGCACACCATAGCCTGCTGTTAGAAAATGCCTACTCTTGCAATCTTCTTCCTAAATCCCTCTCCAAGATGTGATTATCATGAGGATATAGAAACTCAAGTGGCCGTGTACTCAGAACATCCCCTGGGAGGGCGATGACAATCGCCCCCACGGGAATCAGAAGAAAGTCTGCCTTGTTTTTGGTGCCCCCAACCCCGTGCCCAGGTTGGATGGTTTTCATCCTGCTGGAAACCTCTGCAGGGAAGACGCATACCAGGCACTGCTGGGTGATGAAAACTCGCAGCCCACTGCACTGTGTTGAGAAGGACTCTGAGGTTCTAAGTGGAAAAGAATACATGGAGAGACTGATAAGCGATGCCTATGTGTGCACTGTGTATACAAGAGCTGCTAACATCCACCTCTGATCTAGGAGAAGGGGGGTGACCTATGCAGAGGTGTGTGGGAGAAATGTTACTGAGATCATCATTCTTCCATTTCCATTTTGGTTGCCATGTGTCCACACGTATGAGCACTCAGGAGTGAGTATGGAAAGATGAATGGGAAAAGATCTCCATTCCTTCCCCAGCAGCCATCTTTCTTTGGTGACCTGACATTCTCTCATTACTTGAAGGTCATCAGCGCTTCCTCCACTGCCCTCCTGGGCGCAGTCTATCTTCTTTGAACTTAGCGAGATCTTTCCTGCCTCAGTGCCCTAGCACAGGTTGGCTCGTTGCCCAGGATTCTCATATCTCTATTCTTTGAAGAGCCATTCCTTCTTATATTCTAAGTCTCTGTTTCAATGCCACCTTCTCCAAGAACATTCTGCCTGCTCGGCCTCTTTCCTGGGTGCACCTGTGCATTGACAAAGAACGAAGACTCAAAAGGGAGACCGTAGGGTTCAAACCACAGTCCCGCAATTTTCTAGCCATCAGAGAGTCTGCTAGGCAACCGACCTTCCCTTCAGCTTCCTTGGATGTAAAACAGAGTCAGTAAGATCAGAATTCTTCCCACGGACAAACAGAGCTAACAGACAAGAGCACGGAGGGAGCATTTCACACACAGCAAGCGCTTGGTAAGCATTTGTTTTCCTTGTTTTGCCTGGATCCTACCTGTCCTACTTTCTTCTTCTGGATGTCAGCCCTATGGGAGCACGGGCCCAATATATCCAGAAGCTACTGCAGAACCGTGCTCCCGACAGCTGCCAAAGGACATGAGCTCAGGTTTCCAACCGTAGGCTTCTCTGGGGTCACAATGGCCAAGGACTAGCTTCTGCCCACATGAGGCACCTGGGCCACAAAGGAACGTGAAAGAAGTTTCACACTGAATTCCGCCTCATCAACTCAAGGAGAGAAAGCAGGGAGAAGGGACAGAGACACGCTCTGAAGTCAGGCAAAACGGAGTGTGAATCCGTCTACCACCTCCAAGAAAACGGCTTTGGTTAAGTCACCTCATTTCTCCACCCTTTGGCTGACTCATCTTTTAAATGGGATGACGGAACCCATCTTCAAGAATGAGAAATCATATATCTGGGGTCCGGTGTTGTCGCACAGCAGGTTAAGGCACTACCTATGACACCATCATTTCCTGTGATTGCTGGTTCATGTTCTGGTTGCTCCGCTTCCAATCCAGCTCCCAGCTAATGTGCCTGGGAAAGCAGCTAGCAGATAACGGCCCAAGTACTTGAGCCCCTGCCATCGATGTCAGAGACCCAGATGGAGTTCCAGGCTCCTGGCTTCTGTACAGCCAGCCCAGCCACTGTGCCATCTGGGTAGTGAACCAGTAGATGGGAGATCTGTCTCTCTGTCTCTGTGTCTCCCTCATCATAACTCTGCCTCCAGATAAGTATTTTTAAATAAATCATATATATGAAGACTGTTCATGTGTAGTGAGAAACAATAAACGACAGTATTCCCTAAGTGTGCACCCAAGAAATCAAAGCTGTAACATTGTTGCTTTATTCAAGCTGGTGTTGTTTTTATCAAGAAGGGCTTGGTACACACACAGTGAGCCCAGTTCTCAGTCTCTGCAGCTGAAGGAGAAAAGGGGCCTTGCACTGGGAAGAATCAGACCCAGGCATGGCTACTGGCTCCTGCAGAGTCCCCAGACCCTGAGAGTGCAGCTCTCCATTGCCCAGCTCTCCCTGGGCTGCAGCAGGCTGTTCACGTCCTCGGGAGGGTTCCCACCACCGGCCTGCAGTCCTGTCGCCTCGGCTGGGGAGGCCATGGCTTTGGAGCTTATAGGACCTTCACTTGCCATGGGACGGCAGCAGGCTCCACCCATCCCCCTCCCCAAGCTGCAGGGAAGAGAACCCCGCCCCTCCTCGGACCCCTCCAGTGGGTCTCCCTTCTTGCTCCCTGCAGCCACACAAACATGGGTACAGCCAGCCCGGGAGTGCCCCTCTATCTCCCAGGGCAGCTCCGCTGGTGGAGTAGGTCTGCATTTGAATCTTGCCTCTGCCACTCCATAGCCACCAAATTTTACATAAACTATGCGACTTAATCTCCTCTAAGCTTTGTTTATCCATCCCTTTTCTTATTTTTATTTAACATAAGGGTAACGGTCAAGTAAGGACGGCACGAATATAATTTAAAACAGCACTTTTCCATATTATATATGTACTGTTTGACAAATACACCTCCACTTAGTATATACCTGAAAGTATCAAGATATACTTTAAAATGAGCTATTGCCATATGAATCTCTTCTCACACAGCCGCATCATCTCATCAAAGCAATTCATTTCCACGCCAAACCTGGTTATGGGTCATGAGACTCCACCAGAGGGAAGAAACTTGACACCTGTATTTGGACATTTGCTATCAACCAGTGTGATGTGATGGTTGGTATTCCGCACTTCTCTCAGTGAGTCCAGGCCCCCAAGCTCTCGAGAGAAAATCCAACCTGCTAAAGCCACACAAGGCAGGATGCCATCTGGACTTGTCCATGAGATGCGTTCAATCCTTTATCACCTTCGGCACATCCCTCCCCTCTTCTTCCCCCCAACGGGGCTGACACGCAGGCTGGCTGGGCCTTGGGGACGGCCAGCGACCACAGTCTGCCTGTGCACTCTCAGCCAAGGATGTTTCAGAGTAGACAAAAAGGCAAAAACTAATCCAAGAGGCCCCAGGAGGTAACCAGGAGAGATGGGGCCAAAGCAAGGCATGCTGGGGGCAGGGGTGGGGGGATGAGTGATTGACAGGTGGCTAGCTGGGCTGAAGTCCTGTTCCCTGGTTCCCCTGGTCCTCCATGCTCCTGTTTATGCACTTATTCAACAAATGTCATTCAGTGCTCACTAAGGCCAGACTCTGGGGGTTGGACGGGGGGACAGCAGTGATGCAAGTGGGGAAGCCTGTGGGTTTGGGAAGGAGGAATGTCTTCCCCTGCCCCAGACTAAGGCCACACAGGAACGACCCTGCTTTGTTTCCTTCTTCTGCTGGTTTGACTTTTACATTAATACGTGTGATCTCTCGATAAAACAAGGATATTTTCCCAGTTTCCGGTTTCTTTTCTTCTTGTGTACATGTTTTTATTTTGCAATCACAACAGACCAACAGAGAGTCACCACGTCCACTCCATCTTCCTGGGAGATGAATGTGTGTGGTAGATACACTGGGGAGAGTGAACAGGGTGGGGGCCCAGAGAGAGATATGGGAAGCCCAGCTAACCCAGACCAGGAGAGGTCCTAGTGGGCTTCCTGGAGGACGCGGGATGTCATCAGAGAAAGCTAGGGGTGGGGAAGCCTGCTCTGCAGAGGAAGAGCATGAGAGAGGCCTGGGAGGTGAGAGAGTGGGGTTCCCGTGGAGCGGGAGGGGGGCGGGTGTTTCTGAGTAACAGACTGGGAGGTGCAGGTGGCAATGGGAGCAGCTCACACAGCTCAGGGCTCACGGGAGTGAGATGTCGCCGGGGCTTGTGGCACAGCGGGTGAAGTCGTGACATCAGCATCCCCTCCGCGAGCGCTGGTTCAAGTCCTGGCTCCTCCAGCTTCCAGTCCAGCTCCCTGCAAATGCACCTGGGGCGGGGGGCACCAGAAGGTGGCTAAAGCACTTGGATCCCCACCACCCATGTGGGAAACCAGGATGGAATCCCGGGTTCCAGGCTACAGCCTGGCCTAGTCTGGGCCATTGTGGCCATTTGGGGAGTGAAGCAACAGACGGGCGATCTTTGTCTTTCTCTGTGTCTCCCTCTCTCTCTGTCACTCTGCCTTTCATATAAATACTATGCATCTTTTTCAAAAACCGTGGGTGTGAGATATGTGTGGGGAGCTAAACCAGGCAGGCCAAGCCCTGAAACACACAGCGTTTATGACCGGACACCCCTGACACACACATCCGATCTGCTCAGTCTACTGCCCTTCCGTCCACAGTCACCCCTCTGTCCGTTATGACCCAGCCACGTCCTGTCCTAGCATGAAGTGGCTGAGCATCCACAGAGCAGATGGCAGGAGCGAGCGGAGCAGGGCCCAGGGCTGGCAGAGAAGGGTGCTCCTGAGAACCAGGCAGGAGCTCTGACATCCTCCGAAAGGCGATTTTCACCATCCCCTCCGTACACACCTGCCCAAAGTCCATGGCGCTCCTGGAAGAGGCCCTGCCCCCAAGAGGACATCTTCTAGGAAAAGCTATGTCCATTTTCAACCCAAGCATCAACCAAACACAGCTGGTTCTTCCTCAAGCAGCAGCATAATCAAACCTAAACATACAAATTATAGGATTTCACAGTTCTCTTCGATATGGAGAAAGGAAAAACACAGAAGGGAGGTGAGAAGAACCGTATTCTATGAAACAACGCCGTGTGTGCAGAGAGATCCTGGGGACAGACCACACAAGCAGAGTGAGGGCCGCTTCCCAAACTGTGTAAGTAGCTCTGCTTCCCAGTGCACACACTCAAACACGCGTATCAATACAGAAACCAGGAACAAACCTTTCCAGTTCTAAAACTGGGGTGGGTTCTGATTTATAGAAATTGTCCACATCTCCAAGACAAGATAAACTGGAGCCACTCTCAGGAGCAAGATGAATTCAGACAACACACTCACACACACACGTGCAATTACGCTCAGAAAAGCTTCCAGAAAGAAGCACCTAACTCCACATGGGGATGGCCTCAAGCAACACCTGGGGCTCTAGCATCTCCCTGAAAAGACAGAGGCTCCTGAAATGTGAACACCCCCCTTGTGCCAGGAAAAGCCAGAGGAAGCACCCAGAACGGGAGCCAGCAGAGAGGGTCTCCCTGATTACAGCAGCTTTGGGCTTGGAACCCTCTGACAACACGTGACTTGCAACCACTCGGTGAGGAGCTGGCAGCGGTGTCCGGATGGGCTCTACTTCCCGAGACCTGGACATTGCAAGGAGAGACGGCTGGGGGCCAACGCAGGCCAGCCTGAGGAGCTAGCACGGGCTGCCTTCAAAGAGGACTGACGATCTCCTGATGGGTATTTTGTAAAATTCCATTCCCCGCGTGCCAAACTTGCCCAGCACAAGCATTTTCGTAAACGTGTTTGCTGTCTCACTGGCTTCTTTGCAAGCCTCCGAGACTCCAGCTCCTTCCAAATAAGTAAATAAATAAGTAAATACGTAGATAAAAATAAAACAGCAGGAACAGACGACATTCCTCTCCCAGAGGGTCCCAACTCATCAGTGTTTGTTTGGATGTCAGCCTGTCGCAGGGCTGTGGAAGGGTGAAAAGAAAAGCTACTGTACACCCAGAAAAGGAAAAGCTTCCCTCGCCAAGGTCAAGTATATATCAGCCGCAAGACAAAGCAGCACGCATTTCCACCTGAGGCCACAACGTACCTTGACCCCAGTCTCATGAAAACAACAATTTGCAGTCGTCTATAAAACACTTGCTTTACTTTCTCTGTTTGTTGGCTTCTTCCAAACTCAGACTCCTGAGTTAGCAGTATCTGGCTGTATTTTACAAGCATGTGTGTACGTGTGAGCGTGTGCGCTGCATTCTAACATTTGGGGCCAAGATTTATCTCATTCTCTGATGGCATTTTATCGTTATTAGAGAGCAATAAATTTAGGCTCCGTTAGCACTGCATTTAAATATGCACCTGCCAAGACAGAAAGATGCTGGATCTATAGTGCACTATAAATTTACATTATTCACCATCATTCTATACGTGGGCCTTGGCAGAGCTGAGCCAAGGCTGCACATTTTGTTTAGATAGCTCCTCTTCCCTAAAGGGAAACTTTGCCAACACTTGAAGCAGATACGATTTGCTGGCCGTGACTCTGTTTGCACCTTAACAGCTGTTTTGCTTTTTTATTTAGAGAGAACAGGGTTGCCACCATCTGTCTTTTGAAAAATGAGTTCTGCTCACAGCAACATGGAACCATAAAAAATGGAAGGAGAGAATGAACGAGAGAGAGAGAGAGAGAGAGAGAGAGAGAACACGCCAAATGTCATGACAGAAAGAGGGTTGATTCAACGAGGAAACAAAAAAATTAATAATGAGATACAACAGTTACCATTTTGAGAAAACAAGCCAAGGCTTTCAGGGTTGGTAAATGGGGTTCGAGTGACAGCCCAAGAGCAAACACTCTTTAAGTTCTCTTGCACAAGTGCTGGCAGAACCCAAATGATGAATAACCTCACCTAGCAGGCATCCAATTCCTCTTCCACAGAGTCTGCTCACCAAAACCCCCAAATTCCCAGTGAGGTACATATTTTAATCAACTTCACTTTAGCAATACACAAAATACAATCATAGGCATAGGTCAAATGTGATTCAAACCCAGCTCTTCTACTTCTAGTTGTTCCAGTATCATGCCCATTTCTTGCACCCACGGAGCAGGGAGTGCCTATCCAGGTGGAAGAGTACTACTTGGAAGGACTAAGGAAAGCTCGGTGTGCTTGGCACACAGACATGCTTAGTAAGTTTCAGCTGTATCTGTTATCACAGCAGTTAAGTGGCTGAGGTTAGGTCTCAAAGCTGGTGTGAAACATGATGCCAGACTTGAATCCAGTCTGCAAAATTCAAGTCCAATGTTTTACTTTGTTTTGACAACTCAATTATATGGGCTAGTTTATACCATGTCAACATATGAACCCTCGATTCTCAGTGACTTGGAACAGCATATGGACATGTGTGGTAAGTGCTAAGACAGAGCGTGGGGTGCGGTAGATTCCACTCCACAAGATCACTCAGGGATCCAGGGTGATGCAGGGTCCAGCACCTCAACGCAGGACTTCACATTCACTGTGGCAAGGGATGACAGTTCTCAGAGACCCTAAGTGCACTCTTTCAGGCTTTGTCCCAGAAGTGACACACACCACTACTCTCCACAACCCATGGGCAAGAACCAGTCCCCTGATCTCACCCAGCTGCAATGGGGGATGGGAAACACAGCGTGTCTGGGAAAGGGGACCCATTACACACAGGCGGCAGTCCTGGTGTTGCCTACCACAACTCCTGATGGGAAAATGATGCCTTCAGTGAGTCTTTCCCTGGCATATGGACTTTACGCTTCCCTGAAACACGCTGCTTACTGCTAGGGAACAAGTAAAGCTCAGAACACTTGGCATTACACAAGAAGATCTGTCTCTATTGCCAATCAAGACAGACATTAAAATGAGTAGCTAGGGATGGGATGGATGAGATGGGGTAAGGTGGGGTGGGGTGGAATGGAATGGAATGGAATGGAATAGAATAGAAATTTGCACCAATCCTCAAAGAAACTATCAGACACAACCACTCTTGCTCATTTGCTTACAAAAGTCTTTTAAACAAGAGGTGCAAATCACAGAGGGTGCTTCACAGGCTCTTAAAGTTATCCAGAAACTCAAAATTATACGACCTGCTTTTCAGCATAGTCTCCTGGATCTTTTCCAGGAGGAGAAGAATGCCCTTTTTCTCCCCAATCTCTGCTTATGGCCGTTCACAAAGCTTCTACTCAGTGTCTGACATGGCCAGGAGATTCAGATCTCACGGGTCCATGACAGGGAGCGAGGTCTCTTTGTTTCTGCAGTGTCTGGGAGGTGAGTCTGACGCCCAGCCAGGACAGGAAAGGGGAACAGCCTTTGCAATGGGAGGATTCCTGGTTTGCAGTCCAGACTCAACACTCACTCAGGCCTCAGTGTCCTCCTGTGAAATGATACTAACATCTTCACAGCACCAGCTGACTGTGAAGACTGTGCAGAAAATACATAGGCAAAGCTTTCGCTGGCTGTGGCATGGTGCTCCCACTGGTATCATCAGGGCAAACACAACCATGAGTTGGGGATGGGGGTAGAAAAGGAGGAAAAAGAATTTTAATGAGCCATTGACTCAGTACTGACCCCAGACTGTGCTATCCTATGAAGAGACCTACCATCATGAAGCTTACAGCCTTGTAAAGAACTCAGACTTCAGTCCATCATCTTCTGTCCCCCACTCCAGATCCAATTCCCACCACCTTGGAAGACGGAGACCAGAAGCCCCGATAAATTTCCCTAAGCTTTCTGATGTATTTTTGTAAACACTGCTATCCAGTTTAATTCCAATTTGTACTTCCTCTGAACAGATTTGGTTCTGTTTGCCAGAGTTGTAGAACAGAGAGTTCTTTGAGATTTATTCGGCTTACAAGGGGTCCTGCCCTAATACATAGGTCCCTTTTATTACATTTTGCATTTATTTTGAGTATACTCAGCAAACTGTCATATATTTGGCCCTGTATGCCCTAAAGCCTCCCCTTTTTTCTTTCAGAGAGAACCTTCATGTGGATGATAGAAAATCTACTATTTTGTTATTATTTTTCCTCCCTCCTGGTTTCAAGGAATATAAAATCAGTGGTTAATGCTGCAATGATAGACAACACCAGGGTCTCTCAATCTCAGCACTGCTCCCATTTTAAACTGGAAAATTCTTTGTTTAGGTGCCCCATCCTGTGCACTGTGGGATGTTTTAAAAGCATCTCTTGAGTCTACTCTGTACGTTCCCGTAGGCCCCACCCCACCCCGAACCAGGTACAGCATCCAAAAAGTCTCCAGACATTTGTTAGAGGTGGCAAAATTGCCTGCAGTTGAGAAATACTGGTTTATGTTTACTGCCTGTAGATTATGTGCAAAGCACAGGTTTAAACCTTTAACAAAATTGGCCTCATTTAATTCTCTCAATAGCCCTATGTGAGTGGAGATTGCTGGTAAACTCATTTTTGGACAAAAGAACTGATACTTATAGAACTTAATGACTTAATCTTGATCACAAAGCCAAGAGAGTCGCAGTCAGGATTCTAAGGCCCAAGCAAATCCTCTGCTCTATTCTGTACATTTCATAGGTTAATTCTCCTATTTTTAGTTCAGTTAGATTTAAATTCAGCAACTGAATTAGAAATAAATTGTAAGGTAGACTTGATAGCTTAGCAAGATCTCTCAGTCCCTGGGAAGCTATACATCCCATATTCCATTCAGATTCTATCACAGCAAGAAATGTAAAATCATCCAGTAGTAGAGGCTAGGGATAGATTTTTGGGTGGCGCCAAAGCCTGGAAAATCCACCCACCCATCCATCCATCCATCATGTCTGTCTGTCTCTGTCTCTGTGTCTGTCTCTTTCTTTCTCCCACCTTCCTTTCCCGCCTCCCACATCTCTCTCCTCTTCCTTTTCACTGTAAAATCACAATATTCCAGTTACTAATCAATGTTGAGAGCTGGTTCTCTTTGGGAAAACCTGTCTTGACCTACGAGAGGTATCTTGCAGCGGACACCAAGAACACACCGTCAAGGAATCAGCCTCTTACCTTTAGCCAGATTCTTGTGGTGGAAACAGCCCTATCTTCACAGTACTCCAGGTCACAGCTCGACCAACTAGGAACTTATACAGCTAAATTGTCATTTGATTTAGGAGAAAGAGGGAGATCATTCTCTGGCATAATAGACTGTAATTTTTGTAAGCTGGGAGACCCTGGAAGCCACTTGCTATTGTGTAGATTGGGAAAGCTATGGTCGGAGGGGGAGAGAGAGGGAAGGAGCGGGGGAAAGAGAGAGAGAACATAAAATACATAAAGAAGAAAGAAGATGCCTTAAAGATAAGCAATGAGCAGGGAATGTCCTGTGACGCCTGAACCTTCTTTCAAAAGATCCAAATTCTTATCCTACAGTTAATGCTAAATTTCCTTTGGTGTTTGATCTTGTTTGAGTCTGGGTTGCATGACTCATATATGAAACACTGCTGAGGCTGGGGATGGGGAGAGGTGGTATGCATGGGGAGACTTCTTCGAAGCTTAGGATAGATGCAAAGGGTGCATAGAAAGGCCGGGTCCAGGTCATGCAGGTGAGTGCATCTGGACACCCATCAGTCCCAGCTCCCTGGGGATGGGTGCGTGCACTGTTCCTGAAAGGGAAAGCCGACACGTCTCAGAAACTTCCCTTCTCGTTAGGCATTCTCAGTTGCTTCTGTAACAAACAGCACATTCTTTTATTTATTTGAAAGTCAGAGTTACACAGAGAGAGGAGAGGCAGATGGCTGCAACGGCCAGAGCTGTGCTAATCCAAAGCCAGGAGCCAGGAGCCTCTTCCGGGTCTCCCACATAGGTGCAGGGGCCCAAGGACTTGGGCCATCTTTTACTGCTTTCCCAGGCCATAGCAGAGAGCTGGATCAGAAGTAGAGCAGCTGGGACTTGAACCAGAGCCCACAAGGGATGCTGGCACTGCAGGCAGAAGCTTAGCCTACTACTGCACAGCGCCGGCCCCCCAAACAGCACATTCTAAAACAGAGGTAGGGGATTCAGAAAGATTGATACTCTCTCCTGTGGACTCCAGAGCTGGCCACAGCAGCGTGTCAGTTGCTATGCACCAACTTGTGCCCCCCTCCAGCCCCCCAGCAAATCTGTATGCTGACACTCTGAACCCCCAGGTAAGCACATGTGGGTGCGGGACATGACAACTAGAGGGTCCTCACAGGGAGCGACAGGGACAGAGCCCACTCTCCCTCACCCGGCATGCACACAAACATGGAGGCCGCAGAGGGCACGTGCAACAAGCAGCTACCCACAGCCATGAGGGGACCCCCCCAGCAGCACCTAACCACTGTGGCACCCTGGTGTCAGACCTCCAGCCTCCAGAACTGTGAGAAAATGGATTTGTTGCTGTTGAAGTCACCAAGTCTCAGGTACCTTGTTACAGCAATGAGAGAAGACCAAGATACCCATTTTCTGAAATTGATCCAAATTTGAAAGAAAACTCAGACTTTCAACTCCAGCTCCCCACGTGCAGTTTCACAGTTATGACAAACCAAGTTCCTCTGGCTTCCTTTTTTGACAAAATCAGCTTAAAATTAATTGTCCCATGATGACTAAGGAGTTGTTGGATCTCATTTTCCTCTGCACCCCGACTACGCAGGCATCACCGTGTCCAAGAGAAAGAAAGGAGGTCAGACACAGCGTTCCGAAGCTCTTGCTCCTCTCCATGTCCTCCGCAGGTGGGTGTTAATAGGCCTTGAGAAATGAGGCAGATCTGACTTTCCTACCAAGAGAGACCGAAGGCTCCCGGCCTTCAGACGCGCCCACAGGGCCCCTGACACTGCCTGGAGAGCAGACAAGAGCCGTGTCCCATAGATGACAGTGGATGCAGACCCAGACTGAAGTCCCAGGCCCTCCCCTACCTGCTCTGTGACCTCGCCCCCGGAGAGCATGGCTCTCAGCTTCAGACGCCTTACCTTTGAAACGGGGGCACTTTATTCTTTGGTGTGACAGGGCAGTGGCCAAGTTCAGGAGGCACATGCACCACAGGACCAGTGAGTCCGTCCGTAACTGACAGAGGCCAGGCCATCATCCTAGGACTATTCCAGATCCTTGGTCATCTGGATCCCAGAGCCCTTTCTCATCATCTGGCTGCAAGTGCACCGCTTTGTTTTGGGATCTCTGGATGTTCTGGTCACAAAGACAACGTCAGAAGGGGAATGAGAGGCAAGTCTTGAGAACGAACCAGGGGTGCAAAATGAGCTGGAAGAGCCTGCAGAGCTGCGTGATCTTTTATCAACCATTGGTACCCCAACGCTTCCCAGTGTCCATGGCTGACATCACTGATGCAACAAACCCTTAAGAGGACTGGCACAGCAGCACGGAGCCTGGCTGGGTTCAATCCCCAGCTGCCACTTATAATCTACGAGGCCTGGGCAGGCTGCTTAAGATTTCTTTGGGCTGCAGGTTTTTCTCTTAGAAATGGAAACAATGACGGCCCCTTGAATGAAAGAATATTGTAGAAACCCTCAGAATCAGGCCTGGCAAAGGGTGAGGGCGCCGTGAATGACCTTTAATTAACAAAATGAAATGAATCCAAATCTTTCCACCTTTTTTTTTTTTTTTTTGGCTGTTTGACACAGCCTGAATGAGAACTTCTCCTATCAAACCTTTCCCACCCAAAGGAAAAAAAAAAAAGCATTTTCAATTAAAATGCAAGGTCACAAATTGACTTGAAACAAGCAAACAAAATAAAACACATATATAGTAGAAAATAACAGCAGGTAGCTCATTTCTCTAGCTCATTTCTCGGCTTGCCCAGTGCTCCGCTCTGGCTCAGTTTGGCAAGTGCACGCTATTAAAACATTCCAAGATCTGGTCTTCTGGTCCAACTGACTGGTCCGAGTGACCACCCTGGTTACAGCAGAAGCTGTGGGCTGGTAATGGAGCCTGCCAGCTCTTTCCGCATGCTCTCTTCTGCAAACCCATATAACAAGCAGCAGATCTCACCAGCGCGTGTTCTGGGGTAAGCGCCTACAGAGGAGTCCTACCAGATGAAGGGCTCCATCCTATTTCTTTTGTGTTCTCTAAATGCCCACGAAAGACAGCTTTCTCTCCGTCCTGGAGAATTCGCCGTGTAGTCCTGGGAAATCAGTGGGTGTGTGCTGTAGGACTCAACAATGACACACGCGTGTAAGAGACCCTCCTAGTAAGCACAGCTTATTAAGCCTCACCCCTGTTGCAATAATCACGTTTTTCAGCAAAGAATACAGTTGATGCCCTTAGGCAAACCGTTATAGAAGTTAACTAAATGTGAATTCTCCCAGGGCCCCTGGAGTGCATTCTTTTATTTTTTTTTCCTTAAGAGTTCTCTGAGCTTGTATCAAGTTTAATTGATTTTTAGCACAGGAAGCCGTACCTCCCTTGTCGCACTGGACCCTTTTTCCTTGGAGCCAATGGCGAAAGATCCATTTATAAATTGTTAAACATGTTCACAGCTAAACGACACCAAAATAGCCCAGGAATATTTTAATATTCATAGTTTGCTTTGATTAAAATACAAACTTTTCACGTTAGCTCTAGGATTATTTTTCATAATGCAGGCAGGTTACAGAGCTGAGTGCCACTTAATTTAGTGTTTAATCAGGAGAACTACTGTGGCATCAGGCTGATTAGGTTGGCTCAACTGCTGCCTGCTCAATTTTTCCCCATAATTGCGGGATATTCTTTATGGTGACAAGGGCCCAGACGGTGGAATTCCAATATGCTATACATCAGCTTCTCCGTTACTGGATTAGCGCTGTGGCATCGGCACCGCTGCACTTTCATTCCCACCATTGATCGCATCGTCCCTTCTATTTCACAATTAATGCAAGTCTGCTGCATTGATCCACCGTCTCGTGTGCTTGGGCCACAGTCAATACAGTCTTACGGCTGGGCGTTAGGGATCTGCGCGGTTTCTCGTGAGGCCTGTGGATTTGTCACTGTGGCGAGAGATTTTCTCATTTTAAGAATCTCCTGATCACATCAGGCTGTCTGATGTAGTGCCTTCAAATTATAGACATACAAATTAAAAAAAGGAGAAAGAAAGAATAGCATTTCACGGGCACAGATGGCCAACTCTTGAATTATTACTTTGTTAACTGAATTTCACTTTCTAAAACTTTCGGTATCTATTAGGACCAGCAAAGCCAACTCACTAAAAACGTCATCTTTCCAGCAAAGAGGATGAAGACAGAGTTTGCAGAAGGATTTTCTCTGGTAACAACTCTTCCCATGATCTTGTGAATGTGTTGTCTACAGCACTAACACACACATGAAACACGAAAGGATGACAGCTCCAAGTCTGGCTGAAAATTGGGTGATACGTTACAAACTGAACGCACTTGATGCTAACTTGAATGAGGGATGCAGAAATGCACAGCTACCTTGTGCTCCTGGACTGTCATTCATGAACCCCTGGGTGTGTAGGTACCATGTGTGTAGAGTCAGCTGAGCAAGCCTGAGGAGGTGACACGGAGGTTCTCCCGGGCTCACACTTCCTCATTCCGAGGTGCCTCCTGCAGGACTTCAGTCCCGCACAAGCACAGCTGGAAGAACACACAGGCCGTGCTGGTGGCAACCTTACCCCACCTTCACCGCTTAAGCGCACGCATGTAGGAAAAATCACGTCATTTTCATGGGAACTTATTTTATACAGCCGAGAGGTTGGCAGGAAAAATATATGCAAACTTGCATTAAAGAGATGAGTTTCTCAGCAAGAAGGAGCAGGCACTAAAAAATTGCAAGAATGGCTAAATCCATCAGAAGATGGCTGGAAGGTAGGAGAGTGGTTAGCTAGGTATGGAAGGCACAATGACACCTCCCTCCCCAGAGAAGACCTTCCCCTAATCCCAAGAACCATCACAAAGAGGACCATGCAGATGGTGTTAAGTTGCGGGTGCAAAAACAGAAAGACTGGGCCGGCACTGTGGCTCACTAGGCTAATCCTCCACCTTGCGGTCCCGGCACACCGGGTTCTAGTCCTGGTTGGGGCGCCGGATTCTGTCCCGGTTGCCCCTCTTCCAGGCCAGCTCTCTGCGGTGGCCCGGGAAGGCAGTGGAGGATGGCCCAAGTGCTTGGGCCCTGCACCCCATGGGAGACCAGGAGAAGCACCTGGCTCCTGCCTTTGGATCAGTGCGGTGCGCCGGCCACAGCGCGCCAGCCGTGGTGGCCATTAGAGGGTGAACCAACGGCAAAGGAAGACCTTTTTCTCTGTCTCTCTCTCTCACTGTCCACTCTGCCTGTCAAAAAAAAAAAAAAAAACCAGCACGACTGTTCTAGGTTATAGACGAGAATTTCCAGTAAGCCCAAGCCCTTAAGAGCACAGGATCTTCTCCAGTCAAAATGAGGGAACTCTGCGAGACAAAAACAGCAATGCAATTCCAAGGGTGAGCAGGGCTCACACCATGGCCAAAAATGGGAGTCGAGAACTCCATCTGCGTCTCCCACGTGGGTGGCAGGGGCCCAAGTACTTGCACCATCATTCACTGCTTCCCCGGGCACATTCGTAGGGAGCTGAATTGGAAACAGAGCAGCCAGGACTCGTAAACCAGCGCTCCCATAGTGGATGCTGGCACTGCAAGCAGCAGCTTAATCCACTGCACACAACACCGGCCCCTTCTGCCTCCTGGATGCCAGCTTACCATCCATCTTCCTGCTTATCATGAGGCTTCTTACTAATTCCCCAGGTAGTGAAACTACTCAGAATGAGAAATGCAAGTGTTTGGGCCTTCCAGAAAAGTGTTTTTTGTTTAAGTCTAAGTCATAAAACGGAGACTCACTCCTGAGAAATGTGGCTAGGACGTGTCTATCACCGACAGAGTTGCAAGGGGCTCTGGGTGACGACCCTGGGATGCTGCGCCACACCCAGCCTTTGGTGACTCCACCAGAGCAAAGCACTTACCAGCGAGGGTCTGAGAAAACACCACCGGAGGACGGAGAGCCTGGACTGGCAGCATCTTAATGTCTTTCCCGGTTTTAATGTGTTTAACAGCACATAAATCTAGGCCTAAGAATCACACTTGAGTTAATTTAATTAACATATTTTATGCATATGCTTTTTAAAAGATGTCCTATTGAATACAGAACAAAAGTGATTTCTACCTTAAGGAAATGAGTGTTTTTTGTTTTTGTTTTTTCAAAAGGGAAAGAAATTATGGAAAATCAGTTCTAATGACCATTTCTCAAGACTCACTGAAAACCAATTCACCAAATAACAAACCCTCTACAGACTTTGAATGAAAGGGCAGGTGTGTGGCGTAGTGGGTAAAGTTGCCACCTGCAATGCCAGCTTCTTATGTGGGCACCAGTTCGAGTCTCAGCTGCTCCACCTCTGATCCAGCTCCCTGCTAACGCACCTGGGCAAAGCAGCAGAAGATGGCCCACAAGTGTTTGGGCCCCTGCATCCATGTGGGAGACCTGGGAGAAGCTCCTGGTCCTTGGTCATGGCCTGGACCAGAGCTGGCTGTTGTGGCCACTTAGGGAGTGAACTAGCCAACAGCAGATTCTCTCTCTGTGTCTCCCCTGCTGTCTCTGTAACTTTCAAATAAGAGAGGAAGGAGGAGGAAGGGTGGGAGTGTGGGCAGGCGGGAGGGTGGGGTGGGAAGTATCACTGTGTTCCTAAATTTGTATATAGGAAATACATAAAATTTATTTACTGTAAACACAATAAAAATTTTAAAAAACAAATAAGTAACTCTAAAAAAAAAACATTGTCAGTGAGGCTGCAGTTTCTGAACAGAACCTGGACAAGAACTTAGTTCTTATTTAGCTTCATTTGCTCTTAGTTTTGTTTTTAGCAATTCTAGTAATAAAATAGAAGGGTTCAGATACCTACACACACTTACCATGTTTCTATTGTAATACACACTAAATCACATTTTTTTTTTTTTTGACAGGCAGAGTGGACAGTGAGAGAGAGAGAGACAGAGAGAAAGGTCTTCCTTTGCTGTTGGTTCACCCTCCAATGGCTGCCGCGGCCGGTGCGCTGCAGCCGGCGCACCGTGCTGATCTGAAGGCAGGAGCCAGGTGCTTCTCCTGGTCTCCCATGGGGTGCAGGGCCCAAGCACTTGGGCCATCCTCCACTGCACTCCCTGGCCACAGCAGAGAGCTGGCCTGGAAGAGGGGCAACCGGGACAGAATCCGGCGCCCCGACCAGGACTAGAACTCGGTGTGCCGGCGCCGCAAGGCGGAGGATTAGCCTAGTGAGCCGCGGCGCCGGCCACTAAATCACATTTATATTTAAGAATCAGTGTGTCTATTAAACCTTCCGCATGTTTCACTGAAGCTATACGCACCAGCTCAGCTGGTATATAAGCACGTGTCACCGAAGTATCTAGTTTTTTCAGAGGTCTTCTGAGCCCTGGTTTTATTCTCTGTTAAAAGAAGGCAGGGGCCAACGCCGTGGCTCACTTGGTTAATCCTCTGCCAGCGGCACTGGCATCCCATATGGGCGCCGGGTTCTAGTCCCGGTTGCTCCACTTCCAGTCTAGCTCTCTGCTGTGGCCCAGGAAGGCAGTGGAGGATGGCCCAAGTGCTTGGGCCCTGCACCCACATGGGAGACCAGGAGGAAGCTCCTGGCTCCTGGCTTCAGATCGGCATAGCGCCGGCCGTAGCCACCATTTGGGGAGTGAACCAACAGAAGGAAGACCTTCCTCTATGTCTCTCTCTCTCTCTCTCTCACTGTCTGACTCTACCTGTCAAATAAGAATAATAAAAATAAAAAAAAAAGGCGGCAGAGGGTTGTAAGTGCTAACATGCATCGCTTGGGACCGGGTTTCTAAATGGCGTTCAGGAGCTCACTCCTCAGTGGGATATCTGCCATTCTCCAGTTTTTTTTAAAGCCCTTTTTATGCGGTGTGCCTGAAAGATTAATCTTCGTACAGCATGACCTGGCTGTATTACATACTTTGAGTAACAAAACACAATAGGGAAAAAAAAAAACAGTCCCCTGTAAGATCTACTCACAGTTTACAGAATAAAATTAACATCAAACTGTGGCCGCATCTGCCTTCCCAGCTCCCCAGTCTTCCTCAACTTCTGTCTCAAGGTCTCGTGACCTCTGGCCACGACTCCACACACTGGCTGCTTCAGACATTGGGAGGAAGACCAAGTAGCTGACTGCGCCTCTGCGCTATAGGAACTGGCAGCACCCCTTCCTCTCGCGTGCTGGACACTGGAGGATGTATTCTGAGACACCAGTGCTATCTGCAGATATTGTAGAAGATCTTTGTGGGATAAATACAAAACCCTTACTGTGGTGAGGCTCCTTCACCTGTAAACCCACACACTGGAGGGCCTGCACACTCCCCAAAGCGGCTGGTCCTCGTGTCTGCAAAGTGGCAGCATGGGTAGCATCAACTTCAGGGCCAGCTGAATCCAGAAACTCCATCTCAATCTCTTAGAGCAGCTCTCTGTACAACGAGGGCAGGACGGCCACCCTGGCCTCGGCTCTCCTCCAACAAGCTGTACCCCATGAGGAAGGGATGGTTTCTCCACGGAGTCTGATAGGGGAGCCCCACCACAGGGAACTAAGCGGCCTCCCGGGACCATGCACCCAAGCTACCAGCCATGCTAAACACCAAGACCTCACTCACATGCTCCACCCCAGGAACCGAATGGAACTGTCCGTCCCAGAAGATGAGACTTCCTGCTGAACAAGGTGAGCTAGACGCTGGATAGAATTAAAGTAGTAAAGACAGTCCCCAAATCTTCCACACTGGCAATTAACAGTGTGAAAGAAGTGACTCAGGGTACGGCTGACGTGGGAAATGCACATGTCAATCTAGGAGCACCCGATCCACTTGTAATGTCCAGGGGCTCTCGGCCCAGACCAGGAGCAGAGTGGAAGCAGCATGAACTGGGCAACAATGGGGCTCCAGAACGGAAGCTGAGCAAGGGGATTAGTCATTTGCACAAAACATAATCTAACAAGAATTTGAAACCTGGACAAATACAAAGGAAGATACGCATGTCTTTTTTATATGAGCTACATCTCTACGAAAGCCAAGGAATAAGGAGAGAGATTTCTTTCCAGAGAAGGAATGCACCCAGGGATGGTTCGCAGCTGTGAAAGCTCTCCAGGACAAGACAGGCCTGGCGTGCTTCCTGGTGGGAGCATGCAAGAACATGAAAAGAGAGAGAGAGAGAGAGAGAGAGAGAGAGAGAAAGCTGAGGCAAATCTTATCAAACTTCTGAATCCAATCACCATTCACATTAAACACAGGGAATTCAGAAGGCAGTTACCTAAGCACAGATTAAGGGAGACTGTTAGTGAAAATGGCTTGGTAACTTAAACACGTAGAGTCTAAGGGAGAAGCAAGCACAAAGCCACGAACAGGAGAGGGCAACACGGGCATAAGAGAGACTTCAGAAACAAACCAGCTAATTTCTGTTTGAGACATATTGATCTCGTTTTAAAACCTGATCGATCCTGTTTCGATTTCTGATCAAGGGGCAAACCTAAAAAAATGTATAAGGCAATTATTCAGACTTGGGCATTTATAAACTAATTATTTAAGGAATTTTGCTAATATCAAGGATAGCATTGTTAATGATTTTTTTTTTCTAAAGAGTCCTCATTTTCTGACTGTGCATGCTGAAACATTTAGAAATAATAGGGTGTTTATACATGTGAGTATAGTTAGGAATTACTGCTATATTAGGGCATAATATTAATATAATATGGCTCTTTTCCTAAATTCTTCATCTTTCAAATATATATATACTTACATATTTAATAATTATACTATGAGTTTTCCATCAAAATATTCATGGGGAAGATGGAGAAAGATTTAAGTATATATATATATAATATATAATGTATACTATTATATATATAATATATATAACTACCAAGACACGGCTATATATAGGCCGTGTCTTGGTAGTTTTTGAAGCTGAGTGACGGACATATAAAGTTTTCACAATTCTCTCTACTAATGTTTATGTTTGTGATTTTTCATTTTCAAAACATTTTAAAATCTCCATTTAAAAAATCCAGATGAGTTTAGGTCTCACCCCATCAGTGTGGTCCACTAATGAATCTGGAGTGGACACCTAAACCCAGGACTTGTGGGCAGCTCCAGACCTGAGACCACAACTGACAGCCCTTTCCTCCTTTCTCACCAGAGCCTGGCGGGTTAAGTTTCTGAACAACTCATGTCCAGCCTACAAGTGTTCCTCAGTCTTGGAACAGTCTGAACACAAAGCCCATGAAATATGAAAAACAACTGTGGTTTTCAGACACCAGAGAGAGATGTCACTGATCTATCCTGAAGGCATAACCTAAATAAAATTTTTTAGGGGTAGCATGTTGGCATTGTGATGCACCAGGCAACATCACCGCATACAACACCGGCATCCCCTATCATAGCACCGGTTAGTGTCCCTGCTGCTCCACTTCCCAACCAGCTCCCTGCTAATGTGCCCAGGAAAGCAGAAGAAGGTGTTCCAAGTGCTTGAGTCCCTGCTATCCATGCGGGAAGATTCAGGTGGAGTTCTAGGCTCTTGGCTTCAACCTGGCCCATCCCTGGCTGCTACAGCCATTTGGGGAATGAAGTAGAGGATGGAAGATTTTTCTGTCTCTCCCTTTCTGTGTCACTGTGCTTTTCAAATAAATAAATCTTAAAACAATAATAACAACAACTAAACACACACACACATACACACAAACCTTCTTATGGTTCCTCGGCATAACTAGCACGCCTTTCTAGAACTTTCTGTCTTGCTCTTTATAACCCCACTCTTTAACATGGTCTAAGATGCCATCGCTCCCCTTTGTCTCCCCCGGCTCTCACCGGTTTCAGATCATCTGTCACCACTCACTGTATCTTATGTATGTCTTGGTCTCAAGAGCAAACATTTGACCACTGCAGAATTCCCAAGCTCAGGACGGATCCTGAAGTACATAACTGACATAATTAAATAAGTAAATGACTAACAGGGAAATCAATTAGTAATCCACCAAATGTATTGGCTGGACTGTTGCCATTTTACACTAATTAATGTAATACCCAAATAATTTATATTAAGAAGTCATTCTATACTTTATATGAGTAGGTAATACATATTATATGTTATAGTTAAATACATTTTTAAAAGTTTTTATTTATTTATTTTACAGGTAGAGTTACAGACAGTGAGAGGCAGAGACAGAGAGAAAGGTCTTCCTTCTGTTGGTTCACTCCCCAAAATGGCTGCCACGGCCAGAGCTACGCCAATCTGAAGCCAGGAGCCAGGTGCTTCTCCTGGTCTCCCATAGGGTGCAGAGCCCAAGCACTTGGGCCATCCTCCACTGCACTCCGGGCCATAGCAGAGAGCTGGCCTGGAAGAGGGGCAACCGGGACAGAATCCAGTGCCCCAAGTGGGACTAGAACCTGGGATGCAGGCACCACAGTGGGAGGATTAATCAAGTGAGCCATGGCGCCGGCCCTACATTTTTTTCTTAATCTAAGTATTTCCTACCCTGAATTTTAAGAAACGAAGAGTACTTACTATCTTCAGTTATAGTTCTTTTTTTTATTTTTGCTAGGATTGGTAATACGTTTAATTGGGAGTATTAATAAACATAATATAAAATTAAATGACAAGGAAAACAGAGCTGAGAATTATTTTTACATTTTTATAAGAGCTTACTTGACAGTGCACAATCTTTAGACAATGAAAAGTAAGTTCTGATAACTCTTTTCTGCTACTGTTAAAAGACAACTTGTTTGTGCTAAGAGAGAAATCGGGAATTGAACACTTTGCAATTGTGAGAACAAAGTTAGCATTCAATTAAGTCCCATCACAAGATTTATACTAATCATTAACCAAAAGTTGTCTTATGTTGAATTTCAGGAAATTGAACGATACCCTGATGATAAAGAGAAAGACCCTTTAAAAATTAAGCAATAATTATGGCATGTTTGCAAAACGCAGTCTATCTTGTGTATCTTGAGTTTCTTGGCTGTGTAATTTGCATACACATTAAACTCTGTGGGAAATTGGAAAGCAATTCAGAATTCAACAATTAAAAGATACAAATTAAAATTGTTAGCATTAACTTAAACTTCATTGCTGGTGCAATGCTCTTGGATATAAATGAAGTCTGATCAAGCAGCCATTCCTCTCTCAGAAGCTCAACCCACTTTCAACTTAGGTTTCCAACTGTACCTTTCACTGGCACCACTTGACATACATAGATACACTTGTTTAATAAATACAAATATCCATCACTGTAATTTTTTTATTAGAGCAATCATATCAAATGTTTCTACTATGAACAAGGGACTTGTCTCTTTCTGACACCATAAAACTATTTTGGAAAAATAATTCTCAGAAAATACTGTGTTTAATCACAGCTACTTGTAAGAAAGGATAGGAGCCAGCGCTGCAGCTCAATAGGCTAATCCTCCACCTGCGGCGCCGGCACACCGGGTTCTAGTCCCGGTCGGGGTGCCGGATTCTGTCCCGGTTGCCCCTCTTCCAGGCCAGCTCTCTGCTGTGGCCAGGGAGTACAGTGGAGGATGGCCCAAGTGCTTGGGCCCTGCACCCTATGGGAGACCAAGAGAGGCACCTGGCTCCTGGCTTCGGATCAGCGCGGTGTGCCGGCCGCAGCGCACCGGCCGCGGCAGCCATTGGAGGGTGAACCAACGGCAAAGGAAGACCTTTCTCTGTCTCTGTCTCTCACTGTCCACTCTGACTATAAAAAAAAAAAAAAAAAAAAAAAAAAAAAAAAAAAAAAAGATAGGAGCTGGTGCTGTGGCATAGCAGGTAAAGTTGCTGCCTGCAGTCCTGGCATCCCATATGGGCACCAGTTAAAGTTCTGGCTGCTCCACTTCCCATCCAGCTCTCTGCTATGGACTGGAAAAGCAGAGGAAGATGGCCAAAGTCCTTGGGCCCCTGCACCCATGTGGGAGACTTGGAAGAAGCTCCTGGCTTCAGATCAGCACAGCTCCCGCCATTGCCACCATCTGGGGAGTGAACCAGCGGATGGAAGCATCCTCCCCCTCGCCTCTGCCTAACCCTGCCTTTCAAATAAGTAAATCAATCTGTTTTTTAAAAAAGAGAAAGGATGACTATGTGCAGTTATGCATGTGAAAGCAAAACACAGTCAACACAAAAGGTACTTCTTGCTTTTTCATTTCTCATGGGTCTGTTTATCCTTAATAAATATCTGCATGTATAGGGCTGGTGCCATGGCTCACTTGATTAATCCTCCACCTGTGGTGCCGGCATCCCATATGGGCACCGGGGTTCTAGTCCCGGTTGCTCTTCTTCCAGGCCAGCTCTCTGCTGTGGCCCAGGAAGGCAGTGGAGGATGGCCCAAGTGCTTAGACCCTGCACCCGCATGGGAGACCAGGAGGAAGCACCTGGCTCCTGGCTTCGGACTGGCATACCTCCAGCCATGGCGGCCATTTTGGGCGTGAACCAACGGAAGGAAGATCTTTCTCTCTGTCTCTCTCTCTCTCTCTAACTCTGTCAAATAATAAAATAAAAAAAAATTTTTAAAAATAAATACCTGCCCATATACACCAGTGGTCTTCAAAAAGTTCATGGAAATTCATGTTATGAAAAAAAATGCACAGATTCTAAAAATATTTTACGTCAAGACAAATTTCTTTTTAAGTGTTAATTTATTTACTTACTTATTTTTACTTAAGTTGAATGGCAGAGTAACAGAGATAAATCTTACATCTGCTGGTTCAGCCCCCAAATGCATGCAACAGCCAGGGCTGGGGCTGAAGCCGGGATTCAAAAACCTCATTTGGGACTCCCGATGGGTGGCTGGGGCCCAGATATTTAAGCCATCATCCACTTCCTGAGGGTGCGAGGATAAGAAGTGGAGTCAGGACTCGAACCCAGACACTCTCGTCTCTGGGGCTTTTGTTAAGTACGGAGGTACAATCTGAATCCTGGTCCCACCATTCCAGCTCTGTGATGTTAGACGAGTCATCTTTATGCCTCACGGTCCCCTTTGGTCAAATGGGGATTCAGTGCCTCATAGAACGTCAGGCTAGAAAATGAGTTAAAAACTGGAAATCCACGTGCAGTTTTCTATGTGCATTTCCATGCACTTTTTGAAAACCTCATATACAGGGATTTCAAAAAATTCAGCACCAAAATAAATTTATCCTTCAGTTCCATTTTCCGCAAACTTTCTGAAGTGCTCTTGTATTTATAAAGCACCCTGAAACGTGTACCAGCCCTTCGTAAGTATTACAAACCACAAATCTCTATGTGCAGAGAGGTAGACAGGAATAACTAGAGACACACAAAGGGACACATCAGTGTTTTATATAGAATATATATGTTTGTATATTATACATATACACATAATTTATACATACATGCAAAGAAAAAATAAAACAAAGCAGTGTCGACAGAAAAGTGGAAAAATCCTAGTATTATTTCAGTATTGTCCTAAACTAGAATTATTCAGTGTCACTGTGTTTACAATATTTTTAAGTATGAGATTGGGTCAATCTTTCATATATTCAGGATGGCCAGAACTCAAAGAACACAGGGCATACTGGGAGCTGCTGTATATTCTACATAACCAACTTTGAGAGAATTAGGCTACAAAAATACGTCCCTGATATCATAACTAATTAAATACACTTGGATCATTGCTGCTCCTTCCACATGTCCCAGGGCCTTCAACATGGGGACCAATTATCAAGGCAAGTCCAGAGGTTTAGATTTTTATGCTATAAATATACTTCCAAAGGGAAAAAGTGGATGGGGACTACAAGGTTTAAGACTCACCGGAGCAAGGTTATTTTTGTTCCTATAAATGTATTCTAGTAATTTGGTGGTTCATAGACAGGGGGAGAGTGAAAGCGGCTAGTGTTAAGTGATAAGGTCTGACCTGGATCCATCTAAAGTGCGAATATGTGTGACTTTTACTTTGAATTCTTCCTCTTCTATCTCCCCCAGCAAGATCATTAGCTTGGGAATTTTAAAACACCCTTAGGCCTATCACATATCATAATAAAGTGTAATATCCCTCACAAAATTGGCCATATGCAAGAACAGTATCATCACTTCCAACTCACACACACACACAAATGTACACACATACCCACACAAATGTACACACGTACACACACAAATGTACGCACGTACACACACACATACACACTGGGCTACTTTCAGATCACAGTCATATTGTGATCAATACAGGTCTGACTAATACAAGTCATATTCTCTAATTAATCACATTACATCAAATACCCACTGAGTAAAGCCATCCTGTGCAGAAAAAGTGCACTGGAAATAAATTCAGACCTAAGGTATCAGATCACAAACTACAGCAGTTCTGAATTTTATTCATGATAATCAAACATCATATACATGACACAAGCATGCAACAGACACACACACACACACATCAAAGAGTGGCCAATATACACAATCCAAGAATTGTATGCTGAATCAGGGATATATAATGACACAGAAATAATCAAGTTGAATCTGGGACATTGCTTTACTAACATTTCATCTTGCATCTACCACTAACAGTGGATTTTTATCAGTCTATGAGCGCAAATGACAGACAGGTAATTTGGTCAGCAACATATATAAATGTTTCAAGCAGAACAAAATTATGTATTTCAGGAAGAACTAAGGAAAATGATAGCTTTAGGACTTTGCAAATAAAACCAGGATCCTTTTTGGTTGAGAGGTATAAAAGAGATTAAGTGGACAGCACTTTCTTTGAATTATTGATGTAATCAAAACACTAGCAGATACACAACATCAGTCTTCCCAGGGCTGCGCTTGACATCGAATTTTAGCTAGGTTTTTGGCTTCCCTTTTTTTTTTTTCATTAAAAAAAAATGAAAGTAAAATTGGTCATCTGCTATTTACCAGAAAGACACGGAGTTGGCTAACAGTTGATAACAGCCCACTGAAACAGGTAACTATGGGTGCTGTTTACCATCAGGTACCCACAACAGTCACCCACTCATCCCGTCTTTCAGCTCAACTGTGTTCGGATTAACACCTAGGAGCCCAAGATCAGTGGAAACGCGGACACATCCATCTCACTGTGCGTGGAGAGGGAGATGGCTGCATGCAGTCAGATGGCAGGATGCTGTTATATACAGCTGTGCTCTGCGCAGCTGAACCTTACAGCGCGAATGCAGTATTTTCCTCCTCCTCATTTTGCAGACTAGAAAGGAGCTTCCTGTGGCTCCCAGATCCCGCTAATACCCCAAGCCCAATTCCCAGGCTCCCCTCATCAAGCGCAGGTATCATTTCAACAGATGTCAGGAACAGCTAAAGTGCACTTAGGCTTCTATTTGTTAAATTCCTAAGGGGGGCAGTGGATCGGTGAGACAGCCAGTAATTAAACCACATACTTCTTCTATCGCCGCCGCTGCTGCTGCCCCTCTCCCGGCATTCTCTCTCTGCCTTGCCTCAAATCATTGAGGCACTTATTGGCTACAATCAATACAATATGAGCTACATTAATTTTGGCCCTGAGAGAGTTTCGGGGAAGAGGTGCTATTGCCCCACAAGCATTTTGGAGTGTTCATGCAAGCACACACGTCCGATGCAGCGATCCAGCCTCCGAACTCAACCCTGACAGCTTTACGGCCTGCCTTACCCCACGCCCATTGAGCTGGGCTCCTGCCAAACACAGACAAATTGGATTGGAGCGGAGAAACGTTAAATGTATTACCTAATGCACACACATGCCACACAGTGCAAAGCTCAGTGAAGAAGGGGCCTGGCTGAGCAGATTTAACAATTAAGCTCGGGGCTTCCTGTATGTTTCAGGACCCCTCGTGCCGCACCACGGAGAATAAAATTATGAGGGGGAAAAGGCCTTTAATCAGGTTTCCTGATCACAGATTTTGGCATCTTCAGCGCAACACAATGGCCTCCTCCTTCACCCCTCCACTGTGTTTGATCCCCAAGTCCACAGTGCATTTCAGATAAGGTTTCAGGCATTCTAACGAGAGCACGTGTGTTCATTAAGGAAAGCAGCTAAACAAAGGGCTGCCCCGTCACTGTGTTTTCTCAATACTACAAATGTGCTGTTTTTGTAAAGTTGACGCGTTAGGGGTTTGCCATTGACCTCTTAGAAAGCTGTGTCCTGCTACAGTCTGAGTCCAGTGCCTCCCCTCAGGCACCAACAGCCATCAGCCCCATTCAGACTCAGACGATGCTGTCCGCACAAGTGAGACAAAGGAGCCTGGTGATAACCGGTCCATCCACGAATCCTAGGCAGGGACCCAAACATCAATGCAGCCAACACAGTCAACTAAGGGATCCAGGAAATGACTGTGGGGCTCCAGGCTTCACCCAGAAAATTAAAATCTGCCCAAAGTCCGATCAAGAAACTTCCCCAATGTCAGGGTCCTGGCTTCATGTTTCGAGCAAAGACGTCACTAGGGAAGCAGGACTCTGCCTTTTACAATAAACACCACCGTAACTTCCTCATTAACTACTCTCTGCTTGGTGATGGGCAATGACTCCAACACAAAACCACACATCGGTTGTTTTTGAAAGGGAAGGACTCAGGCTTTTTGGTCAGTGCTCATCAATCATGAGCTCGTCCACAATGACTTCCTGATACACGAGAGTTAGAAGGCCAAGGGGTTTTACCTGGGGGGCTCCTGGGACACGACAGGACTCAAGCCATCTTGCCTGGGAAATCGTCAGCTGGATTCCGAAGCCCCTGGTGGCTCCACCAGCATATGGTTCAAGTTATGTAACTTGTATCCTCACCCGCCCTCTTACACGGGCATCATAGCAGAGTTCCCTGTGCATCCAACACCAGGACCACGAAGAAATCCAAGCAGACCTGTGACGGGATGAACAACCTAAGAAACCACCTCTCGATCTGTCTCACTGAACTCCACCTGCTGCAGAGCGTGCAAGAGAAGAGACAGCTGCCCTCGTCCGCTCTGGGGAATGGTGGGACTCTGCTCTCAGAAGTGGAGCCCAAGTTCATGACAGTATTCAAGGATGCTTTCAGGAGCACCAAACTAGAATACCGGAAGCCTTCTTACCAACCCTTGTTCTATGGTCCCTGTCTATGGACTGAATCAGAAATTCATGGGTCCTAAGAAATGGAATCTGAAACAAAACCCTCCAACAGTTTCCACTGAGAATTGCACTGGTCATCCTAATCACGCATGGGGCTCATCCTGACAGACATCTCTGGGTGCTAACATCAATTCTTCACGGAATTGAGGGAACAGAGAAATATCCACCCTTTGAACAATGGATCGGAATATCCTGGCAGAGTGCCTTGGGATCCCCAAGCAATGAGAAACTTGGCGGCTCTCATCTACAACAAACTTTTCTCATAAGCACCATATTCAATGAAAGCCAATTTTCTTTTGTTAAAAAAATACTGATAGGTATACCATGGTTTTCTGTTCTTAAAACTCTGTAATGTATATCCTTTTCCTGGGCCATAACAAGGAGGTTGGGCTGGAAGCAATCTGGGGTGGGTGGGGAAGATCAGTAGGCTTAGGCAGCTTGACCAAGGTCATGTCCAGAACTACATGAGGATATCTGCATGAGACAGAATGTTGTCTCTGTATTTAGTTAGTATCAGAATTCTAAAAAGGTAAAGAAAGGGAACACAAAATTCAGATCTCCAGTCCCATTCAATCATTCCACAAATGCTTACTGAATGCCTACCAAGGACTGGGGACTTAGCTGTTGGGATTTGTGCTGAGCCAATAGCATACAGCATCGGCTCTTTGCAAGCTTATTTTCTAATAGGGGGAAATTAAATAACCAGATCCCATGTACTTGGCAGACACTGTCTCAGTCTGCCTGTTGACTTTGGTTATTTTTAGTCATTTTGCTGTGTATAGCTAAGGAACACAAGATGCTATAAAGAGGAGGTATACACACAGAGAAATCTGTGGTACAGCAAAGCCACTCCACAAACTCATCATCCTGGTTTTGTTGACATTGTTAAATATCTAAGGTATGTAAAGCCTTTTTCTTTTTTGTACTTTCTGGCTCAAATTTCATTGCTGGAAGAATTCTCAGTAGCATAAGGCTGTAGGGAGATTCTGTTTCTCAAAGTAAGCATACAGCCGTAGGCTCTGTTTCCTTGGCTTCCACTGAGCTCTGAACCCACATTTGTCCCACTGTCCTTGGCCCATTTCCAGGTGAGCAGTCCTCTCTGTACTCAACTCTAAAAGCTACATTGCAGAACTTCTCTTATTTGACTTCTGCATCTCTCTCACCAAGGCCCCTTCTTGGAACTTCCGTCTCTTGATTTTCATGCATTACAAATTGTTTACTCATAAATCAGCTTATTTAAGGATTTCTAAGCAATAATTAAGGGTAATGACCTTATTTATAATGACCAAAACGAGAGAAAAATCCAAGTCTTACTGTTAATTGATGAAAGCAAACTGTAAATCATTATTTATGATGTTTTTAATAAAACCATGTGTCTTTCAATAGATACACAACTGGAAATGTGTACATGTATTCATAGACAAACCATCTAGATCCACACTAACTACCCAACAGAAATTTAACTGCAAGCAACATTCACAATTTAAAATTTCCCAAAAGCTACATTTTTAAAAGTACAAAGGAAAACAAAAATACGCACAACTATTTTAACAATACTTGCATATTATATTTCACCTGATCTGCTATTTTTTCAACAAACAATTTTCTTAAAGTGTCAATGAACTATCAGATATTCGTTTCTTATACTAAGTATTTCAATCTGATGGTTATACTACACTTGTGCAATGGCCTCATGGGGCTGCTGGCTACCATCCTGTTCAACAATTACAAAGCACAGGAACTTCTCTCAGCACGTAGGGCTCTGGTGAAAGCAGTGAAAACAGAAACGGAGCAAATTGTACGACTGGAATTTACTTCCAAAACTTGGGGGTATATGAACTGCTAAGACACCATGACCTCACTGCTGAGTCTCCGTGTGAAGCCTGTTTTGGTTCCTAAATACTTTCATGACATCACTGCTCTCACAATACTGTGAAGACTGTGACAGAAAAAGAATTTCAGGATCCAGGAGTTCAAGTCTTGGTTTCAACATTTACTGATTGTGATTTGGCTTAAGTATCTTTAATCTCTTCCCCAACTGGGAGAGCATGACGCAAGTCAAATGGGGTAACGCATATGTAGACTGTCTAGGGTGTTCAGCCAAGCCAAGTTTCCTTTGACGTTTCATTCTAGACATCATAAACATTTCAGTTCTGACCCGAATAAGGACAAAACGTGAGTGGTCTGAGATAGACTGTCGTGGAAGCTACACTTCCACAGTTTTTTCTGCCACTGCACTGACCTGAGCCAGCCCAGCTGCCTTGTAACTCCCGTCCAGGCATGCAGCCTTCTGCCTGCTCCAAGAGGCATGAAGCTATGAACAATCACATGGCTGCATGGGTTTCCACTGCCAAGTTCATCTTTGTAGAATGTAAACTAGAGGCCAGTGCAGTCCCCAGACATGAGGACTATATGAATGAAACAGACATTCCTTCCAAGAATGAGGCTGTGTATATGCTGTGTACCATGCCCATGCATGCAGCTGTATGGTATGTGTGTGTATGTGTGTTGAAATTTTCCTGTTACAGTTCAAAATAAACTTGGCGGCTTGAGAAATGACCTGGCTAGCAATCAGAAGACATGGGAGCCGCAAGACTGGAGGCAAATGGTGCAGTCTCTCTGGCTCTCCACTTCCTCCTCTGAAAAACGTGGGGCCTGGACCATATTATCCCTAAGACTCTGTCCAGCATGTGTATGCCATGATTAAAAGAATCGGTGCATAACCTGGGCCAGGGTTCTCATCTTTGTCATCACGGGTAATCAAGCACTGGCAAAACACTTCAGTCCTCAATCAAAACGCTGCTCTCTTACTGAGCGCCTATTATCAGGCCCACTACACCCACATGAGGTTTTGATAAATGGAAATGGCTAATAGACCACTTGGACTGTGCCCAGGAAGAGGGCAGGCTCTGCACCAGGAGGCCTCATTTGCAAGTTTCATTCCACTCAGAATTGACCACCAACCCAAGCCTGCAAAACATAATAAATGGGATGGAAGAGCAGGGACTCTGGGTAGGGGGAGGCGGGGAGCAGGGTCGCTGCAGATGCCTTGTCAGGTCACTCTGCACCTTGAGATGCTGTGATTCTGCTGAGACGGGGTTTAGGAAGCCAAAGACACAGGAAGCATACATACATCTGCCAGAGTGACTGTTTGGTTAGCTTATTACAGAGAATCAGAGAAGGACATTCCAGGAACAGCCATGTGAACCTTTGTGTTGTCAAGGAAATACTCATCAGGAATCAGAAAAGGGGGAAAGGTGAGAAAAGCGAGAGAGAAGGAGCAAATGCAGTAAATGTTAAAATGTAGCAATTCTGTTATTACTGCAGTAGTCTTGAACTTTCCTCCATAGGTTCAGACTTATTCCAAATAAAGTGCTGGGAAAATGTTGCATGTTTGAATGGAAGTGGAAAACTGGAAGCTTGCATATCCTCTACAGTGAGTGCTTTTGAAACACAGTTTCTCTGATACAGGAAGATCTGGAACTGCTTCATTCTAAGCAATGCTCCTATAGACCTGTGAGTCACATTTACCTAGCATCCTAAAGAGAGAGAGGAGTTCTGCAAAAAGAAATGTGTTGGGGCCAGCGCTGTGGCACAGTAGGCTAATCATCTGCCTGTGGTGCAGGCATCCCATGTGGAGGCCGGTTCTAGTCCTGGCTGCTCCTCTTCCGAACCAGCTCTCTGCTATGGCCTGAGAAAGCAATAAAAGATGGCCCAAGTCCTTGGGCCCCTGCACCCAAGTGGGAGAACTGGAAAAAGCTCCTGGCTCCCAGCTTTGGATCGACACAGCTTTGGACATTGTGGCCATTTGGGGAATGAACAAGTAGAACGAAAACCTTTCTCTGTTTATTTAAAATAAATAATAAATAATAAAAATCCTTCTACCTCTAAAATAAATAAAAGAAAACAAAACAAAATAGAGTAAGAATCTGTAGTTAATAGAAAAGAGTAGCAGTAACTGATCCTAAACAAGTGACTGGAACATTCCTGGGCTAGGAGAGGAGAAATCCGAACACATAACTGTACCTCTAAAATAAATAATAAAAAAAATCTTAAAAATAAGAAATGTGTTTAAATTTTTTAAAACATTCTATTTATTTATTTGAGAGGCAGAGTCATAGACAGACAGAGGGAGAGACAAAGAGAGAGAGAGAAAGGTCTTCCATCCACTGGTTCACTCCCCAAATGGTCACAATGGCTGGAGCTGGGCTGATCCAAAGCCAGGAGCCAGGAGCTTCTTCTGGGTCTCCCACGTGGGTGCAGGGACCCAAGGACTTGGGCATCTTCCACTGCTTTCCCAGGCCATAGCAGAGAGCTGGATTGAAGAGGAGCAGCTGGGACACAAACCGGAGACCATATGGGATGCCGACATCACAAGAGGAAGAAGCTTGGCCTACTACACCACAGTGCTGGTCCCATGTGTTTAAATTTTAACATAACACATCCCATGTATGTTTTTTAAAACCATAGAACCATTAGTGTGTATGTGTAGTATCTATTAACCCACAACAGACTTAATGTTTCATGAACACACACTGATACTTTGTTTCATTCATTCATCTGGAATGCCAGCTACACAGAGAAATGCACAAAGATGAACTTACAAGTAGTGCACACGGTCCAGAAGGAGCGGGAAGAGCAATGCTATGAGTATAACAGGAACTGACGGCACATTTTAAAGCACATCACTATGCAAGTGTAGAGGCCAACAGAAACAGAGAAAGAATCTGTAGTTAATAGAAAAGAGTAGCAGTAACTGATCCTAAACAAGTGGCTGGAACATTCCCGGGCTAGGAGAGGAGAAATCTGAACACATAACTCACTGTGGTCTGTCCAGCTTACTCTGTCACTCTGGATATTTCTCCTCGGGTTTTCCAAGGATTCCCTTTCTCAGTTTTCAGCTTTCCTTGAAGCAGATGGATAGGAAAAGGTGGCACAAGAGGAGCTCACTGGGCCAACCCAAGGCTCTTTCCAGCGTGAATATCCTATGGTTCACAGATCTGCTGCACCATGCTGCTCTCGTGCTGACTAAGGGTGAGGATGCCTTAGCTGCTGGCAACAAAACCTGGTGAGCAGCAGCTCAGTGCCCAACAACACATATTGTCTGCCTGCTTATATAAGGGTTCTTCAAAGTGTTCACGGGAAGACAGACTCCAAATATAAATTGAAGGGATGGAGTTGTGAAGCAGTGGGTTAAGCTGCTGCCTGCAACACTAGCATCCCACACTGGAGCTCCAGTTAGGGTGTCTGATGCAGCTCCCTGCTAATGCTCCTGGGAAGGCAGCAGAAGATGGCCCACATGCTTGGGCCCCTGCACCCACGTGGGAGACTCAGATGGAGCTCTTGGCTCCTGGCTTTGGCTTGGACCAGCCCTGGAAGTTTGGGGAATAAACTAGGGGGTGGAAGTATGCTTTCTTTCTGTCTCTCTCTCTCCCTCTCTCTTTCTCCCCGTGTTTTAAACAGATAATGATTCTTTAAAACATTTTTGAAATCCATGCATAGTTTTCTATAATATGCATAAGATGCCAACCTCTTGAAGATCCATCCTATGCACAGATTTGACTGTTCTGCTCAAAAATGCACAGATTTCATCCTTTCCTCCCAAGTAAACTTTCAGTGCCATTTTCTATGAACTTGTTGATGTCCCCGTGCACACAGCTTCAGGGAGATTCCCTCAGCTGGACCAGTGGCTTGGCAGCACCAGCGAGTCGCATGTTTCTGCACAGGTCCCTGTGAGTCGCAGCCACCGTCCTGAGCTCTGCCTTGCAGAAAGAAGCTGACTGCATTTCTCCATGACATACAGGCAGTCAAGGAGGCCAGGAGTTGAAACCCAGGCAACTCTCAGAGACGATGCTCTTCCAGGACTCGTTACTGCCACTTAAGGAGTCATGCACCTTAGCAACACACCTGGGCCTCTCCACCTGCGGTCCAAGGCCCCAGGGCTAGCAGGTGCATCTCACGGCAGGCAGACAGCCTGCATCCCGGTGCACGCAGGCTCAGCAGCAGAGCGAGCATCCACGCCTACGAAGGCAGTGCTGTTTCCCCAGGAGCTCAGAGGCCTCGCCTCTTCCCCCAAGAGATTTATAATTAAGCCTGCGAAAAATTAAGAAATTAATATAAAAGTTGCCATGTTGCCAATGCTTTTATTATACTTTAATTTACTAGAAACATTTCCACACCACCCCTGGGGAGTAAGTGCAATGCAAAATTGCTTACATCGCTCTTAAAAGCTGAAGTAAGCGTTTCCTTTTCATCTTCCATAATCCTATTTAAAAAAAAAAAAGCCAGCAAGTCTATGGACCAGCAGCAGCAAACAGCTAATTACATCACCCTGAATATTCTGTACCCGGCTTTTTTGAGGTCCTCCCCCATCTCATTCCGTAAGTTTACTCTTTCCTCATAATTTATTAATGGGTAAGGAAGTGATGAACTCAATTGATTGGGTAGACAATTGCACATCACTCTAATTAAGTTACTAGTGATTCTGTGCAACTCTGCAGTCATCCACAGGGCAAAGCAGGTGACACAGCCAGAGCGTGGGGAACGCCCCATGCTGTTCCCCTGCCGCTGGAAAGGGCTGAGTGAACAGATGAGAACTGGTTCCAAAACCCTGCAGAGCCAGTTGCCAGCAGTGGACTGTGGGACCCCATCCAGACCAAGTCCCAGTTTCCACATCTTTTCAAATGAGATACTAACAAGTCTGCATCTTAGATGTGTCGTATTAAATATGACAATGGACGTGAAAAGGCTTGGCTCAGCTCCTGGTGCAAAGCAGCTGTGCAGCTCTTAGACACGAGGATTTGGAACTGCAGGACAAGCTTCCCTGGGATGCTTGGGACCAGAAGAAGGGTCGATGTCTGATTTCTCTGGATTTTGGAATACTTGCAGCAATACAACGAGATATCACGGGCATGGGACCAAGACGTAAATACAGAATCCATTTTTGTTTCTTATATACCTTATTCATACAGTTTGAGAGTAATTTTATCCAATGTTTTTAATAATTTTGTGCATGAAACGTTTCATGGTATAGAATATTCTACCTGTGGTATCACAGTTGGTACTCAAGAATGTTCCGTTTTGGGGGTATTTCAGATTTTCAGATTGTGGATGCCCTACCTGAATCACACAGACAGTCCACGGGGCAATGAACCAAGGGTAGGGCTCTCTCTGAGATCCTTCCACGATCTGTCCCAGCAATGCCTCCCAGCAATGCCAGAGAAACAGCCTGACATGGCAGAAGGACACGGAAGCTAGGGTGACCGACCCTCCAGGACGTGAGACTGGACTCCGGGTTAGATGCTGCATTCCAGCCAACAGGATCAAGAAATGACACGCTGGCCAGAGATGGAGGGCGTGTTCTGGACATCTCAGTGGGATAACGCATGTGCATTTTGCTTCCTGAGAAAAGCTTCTCAAATTGGGAGAGTCTAAACTTCTCCCTGGCACAGGGTCTGGCTTGAAGACCACTGTTAGGTGTCCTGTGTTGGTTGCCAGGTAACACAACACGGGAGGAACACGGAACACTCTCCAGATCAGTCATCTTGTTCCGTGATTGGTGCAGGGGCCACATTACTTAGGCATAAACCATCATGGTTATGTGACGGAAAACAATGAAAACTCTGCAGGTATTTTCAAGATAAAGCACGAGGCTTCCAAGAAATAGCATCACACACTTGGACGCACAGGTGCGTTCTCATCTGGCATTCCAGGACTAACGGAAGGTGGAAACCCACGATCCCGTCACTCTGGAATCTCTGTCCATCTGACGCACTGATGTCTCCACATTCTCTCTGCCAGAGCTGGAATCACCGCTGTGTCGTGTTTCGTCCTCAAGAAATACCAGCATCATTTGATCATTGGGATTTTCAGCAAAAACCTGACACCTTTAATTTATTAAAGCTGTTTTCAATACTCTTCTTGTGTTTTGGATGTCTCTGATAAATGTCAGCTTGGAAAACATCTTTCTGGTCATGAGTAACCAATGGGCCAAGGAATGCAAACAAAACTAGAAGATTTTGAAAGTGAGAAGTGAACTTTTCTGGTTTTCTTAATAGATCTTTCTCCACATGAAAATGACAAATGAGGTTTTTTGGGGGAAGAGAAGACAAGAAAATACATGGTTGCATGATAATCAGTCCTTACATCTTGGAAAAAACAATCTAATAGGTAATATATAATGGGAAAACTAATGTCCCATATCTCCCTCCCTCTCTCCTCTCTCTCTCTCTCTCTCTCTCTCTCTCTCTCTCTCTCTCTCACACACACACACACACATTGATAAAGTAAATACAAGCTTATAATAACTTTGAAGTTATTTCAGTTAGAAATGCTTTTGGTTGCAAATAATGGATATCTTGACTGCAAAGGCTTCAATGAATAGATGAATTTTCCAACATGGTCTAAACCCAGATGTGGCCTGTTTGGTTCCAATTTGTGCTATTGTGTCGCAGCCCACACACATCCCATGTGCTTGTGAACCAAATGTTATAGCCTAGTCAGGGTGTGACCAATAAGAAGCCTTTGAAGACAAGAAGGAGAGGGGCTGGTGTGACACAGCAGGTTAAGTGACCAATTGCAGGGCTGGTTCCCTTCCGATCCAGCTCCCTGCTAATGCACCTGGGAAAGCAGCAGAAGATGGCTCAAGCAGAAGCAGACGACAGCTGCCACCCACATGGGAGACCCAGATGAACCTCCTGGCTCCTGGCTTTGGCCTGGCCTAGGGCTCTCTGTTGTGGCCATTTGGGGAGTGAACCAGTGGATGGAAGATTTCTCTCTCTCTCTCTCTGTAAGTCTCCCTTTCAAACCAGTAAGACTTCTAAAAATTTTTAAAAATTAAAATTAAAAAAAAAGACAAGAAAGAGAAAGACAGGAGAAGGTACTATACTCACCTCCGCCAGGAACATGAGCACCTGTCAGTCACACCTCCATGAACAGGACATGGCACCTGGCCACTCCCAGCTGCACAGGGCCTTGGAGAGGTCAACGTTCAGCCAAACCCTGTGCAGATCTGAGCACGTGCATCAGTTTGTGAGTGTGAGAAAACAGTGGAACAGCCAATGAGACAATTTTGGTTTTGTTGAAAACATCCATCCACAGTCACGAGGCATAATCACAGCCGTCATGGGCCACATACAGGGCGCAGCCTCCTAAAAGGAGGCAGCCAAGTGACACTGGAGGAATCACACACCACGGTGTCCCCACCAGGATAAAACCACCTAACGATGTCTTTTTCAGAACAGGTCCCCGCCACTGAGTGACTTGCAAATAAAAACATGGCTCGTGGGGCCGGCACCGTGGCTCACTTGGTTAATCCTCCGCCTGCAGCGCCAGCATCCCATATGGGCACCGGGTTCTAGTCCCGGTTGCTCCACTTCCAGTCCAGCTCTCTGCTGTGGCCCAGGAAGGCAGTGGAGGATGGCCGAAATGCTTGGGCCCTGCACCCACATGGGAGACCAGGAGGAAGCATCTGGCTCCTGGCTTCAGATCGGCGCAGCGCACCAACCGTAGCGGCCATTTGGGGGGTAAACCAACGGAAGGAAGACCTTTCTCTCTGTCTCTAACTCTACCTGTCAAATAAAATTTTAAAATTAAAAAAAAAAAAAGAAGATGGCTCGCATGTTTATTCACGCAAGCTCTGCTGAGATGCAAGTTTTCTCTGCCATCCAAGGGAAGCCACGGGCTCCCCAAACTGCCACTGAAAGCTGCACCCCCCCGCATGGTGCCGTAGCCCTGCTGCCTCTTCCTTTACAAGAGCATCACTGTACCTGCCTGAAGTATTGATTTTAATTAATCACAACACACAGCCCCTTCAATCAATAGACAGGTACAGGGGGAAGAACAGGAGCTGTAAATCACAGCTATTTCTTCTCGGCAAAGGACTTTCCCTCAACTTTAATTCGGTGGTTTTGTTGTACAGAGATGTTGCTCAGCTTCAACCAATGCATTCATAATCTCACTAATAGCTACCCGCGCCTGAACGCGATTAGATCCTGGGTGTTTAATGACACACTATCACACAGAACCCTGTTATGCTTTTATTAGTCTACTGTGTTACTACTATTCACACTTTAAAGAGGGAAAGATGGAGACCTTGGGAATGAAACAGCTTTTCAAGCTTCTAAATACTGTGAATACTAGAGCCAAGATTCGAGTGCAAACTTGAGTTCTAACTCTTGCTACAGTTTTACTGGAGCCCCTAACAGTCATACTGAATGTCCAGGCAATACACATCAGAGAGTGAACAACTTGCGCAACACAGCACAGGTGGCAGACTGAAGACTAGTAATCTCCAGCAGGGCATCCGGTCTCCTGGTCTCCACTCCCTGCCAATGCATTCTACAAAATCACCAGTGTCAGCCGGCGCCGTGGCTCAATAGGCTAATCCTCCACCTGCGGCGCCGGCACACCGGGTTCTAGTCCCGGTTGGGGCGCCGGATTCTGTCCCGGTTGCCCCTCTTCCAGTCCAGCTCTCTGCTGTGGCCAGGGAGTGCAGTGGAGGATGGCCCAAGTGCCTGGGCCCTGCACCCCATGGGAGACCAGGAGAAGCACCTGGCTCCTGCCATCGGATCAGCGCGGTGAGCCGGCCGCGGTGGCCATTGGAGGGTGAACCAACGGCAAAGGAAGACCTTTCTCTCTGTCTCTCTCTCACTGTCCACTCTGCCTGTCCAAAAAAAAAAAAAAATCACCAGTGTCTAAAGCAACAAAGCAGCTCCACATGAAGTGGGGGAAGCCATTTCTTACCTGGCAAAGGGTCTAAGTAGCCACAGAACATGAGCTCTGGTATCAGGCTACTGGGGTTCAAATCCATCTTCCAAAGCTTACTCTGAGACATAACCATCCTGCCTTAACTTGCAAAGCCTCAGCTTCCAAATCCATAAAATGGGGACAAGAGAAATCAGGAGATTAACAGGATGAAAAGAGGGAGTAAGAGGAAGACAGCTCAAAGTACCTAGAAAACCGGACAAAACGAGGAAGGGGCTGTATCATTGTAAGTAGGTCACCAAGCTCCTATCAGCCTTGGCTCCCCCTTCTGTAAAATGGGGACAGGAATACCACCCCCCACACCCGATATGAGATCTGAATGAGTGACTATGCAGCAAGGGCTTGTGACTGTTTTTGGCACAGAGCATGGGCTCACAGCCTGTGTTCAGTGAGCTGTCATCATGACATTGAGTTGAGCGGCACATGTAGTCTCAAAGACGAGCTGGAAACAGAGCACCAGGAAAAAAATAATCATCTCAGCTGCTTGCACGGCACCACAATGAAGACATTTAGAACATCCACAAAGTACAAAGCAGAGCTCTCCAATGCCCAAAACTTGCTTTTCAAGAAGCTCATCAAACCGAAGCAGAGGGCACGGCCAAACCTGGCTAATTAGCAGCACTGCCTTATGCCAGGGGGCCCAGAGCATTGCGTCTGGCTGCTTGCTCCCCGGCTAGAGTCGCAAAGTCAGCTGTAATTGACACCCATAGGAGGGGGGAGGGCGAAGGTTAAGGGGGGGCAGGGCTTGGAGGACCCAGGAAACCAAAACACAGGCCCGCGCTGAGCCTCTCACAAAGATACACTGGGCCACCCCGGGGCAGAAAGTTTGCTTCTGTTTATTTTTGTTCCGGGGAGGCTGAAAGAAGCGTCTTCTCCCGCCATCCCTCCGGAGAGTCCCCTCTGCTCACCTGTTGCGCTAGGACAAGATTGAGAGCAGGTGTTCCAGGTACTGCAAGCCAGCCTCAGGTGTGTTTCCATCACCTGTCCCTGGGAAAAGAACACTTTTGTTCTTTCCCTTCAAAGGTGTGGCATTTATGTAGCATTTCTCCAAGCCAATTTCAATTCAGTTCAAGCAAAAGGTCACCGAAAGGGAAAGAGTGAACCTGCTGCTGTGCCCAGCGCTGTGTTAGCCGTAGAGCTGAGGAGTGCACTGGCCAGGCCCTGCCCTTGTGAGGCCTGGGAGTCCAGGCCATCCTGAGAGAGGACCCACAGATGGATATCTAACCAACAGCCATCCGTGTATGGGAGATGCTTCTGCCTCTGAAATGTGGATTCTGAAAATGACAAGGGCTCCACTCATTCATGGCAAGGGCTGCACTGGCTGGCAGCATAGTGGGGAGAAGGTCAGAAGGTAGGACCCAGAGCTAGGACACCCACATTCAAATACCTGACCTCAGAACAGCTGAGCACGTTTCTCAACCACCTGGCCCTCTGCTGCCCTCTCTGTAATAATAACTGGCTGTCTCAGAATTCTCCAGGCAACTCCTGTTTCTATAGTTTTCTACCTGACCCTGACCACTAGGACTCAGTCTTCTCATCCACAGAATGGGAAACGCACACCTGATCAGTTGTCCCCCTGGTGTCTGTCACTTACACACGGGCGCTTGTGAGACAATGCATCCAACAAACCCGACAGAGCGGAGGCTGCGGACATGGATGTGACCGCCATGCCTGGTCACTTCTGCATGGGTGGCCACGCTTGCATCCAAAGGCTTCTGTAATGGCCCCACAGGATTGGACTAGGGGAGGGGGCCTGGGACAAAACCACTGTGTAGGGGCTGCCAGCCCCCAACTCAATCAAGACGTCATCTGCGGGTGAGGACCAGCAGACCCCAGGGCAGCACAGCAGGAAGGAGGTGCACAGAGAGCCAGGGACAGGCACAGGGTGGCTCAGCTACCAGGACAGCCGAGACAGGGCAAGGAGAGTGAGGCTCTCACAGGCGGCAGAAAATTCAAGGGGAAACCAAAAATCTCAGGAGTCATATTACTCTTTTTAAATCAAGTAATCAAAAAAATTCACAATAATTAGAATATCAAAATCTTCGCTCCGTTGTTGGGGTTGAACTGCTTCATCCCCCCACTGTGATCTGACCCAGCCGCCCTATGGGAGCCTTTCCTCACTGACAATGTCGACACTGCATATCTCCAAAAGGCTCATGGAAATGGAGTGTGGTGAAGATTTCCAATGCTTCTCTCGGAAATAAACGTATCTTTTTTTTTTTTTTTTGACAGGCAGAGTGGACAGTGAGAGAGACAGAGAGAGAAAGGTCTTCCTTTGCCGTTGGTTCACCCTCCAATGGCCGCCACGGCCGGCGCACCATGCCTATCCGAAGGCAGGAGCCAGGTGCTTCTCCTGGTCTCCCATGGGGTGCAGGGCCCAAGCACTTGGGCCATCCTCCACTGCACTCCCGGGCCACAGCAGAGAGCTGGCCTGGAAGAGGGGCAACCGGGACAGAATCTGGTGCCCCGACCAGGACTAGAAACCGGTGTGCCAGCGCCGCAAGGCAGAGGATTAGCCTGTTGAGCCACAGCGCCGGCCATAAACGTATCTTTTATTCTCGTTTTTTTTTTTTTTTTTTTTTTTTTTTCACTAACATTTTGAACTCTGGACGACGTTCTGGACTCTTCACAAACAGGGCTTAGCGGGATTGCTGGGGTTTGGACGTGAAGCCTTCACGTTACATGGTCAGGGCGAACGCTGCGCTCTCTCTCCCTACCTCAGTGTCACTGCACTGAATTCCAGCTGAACAAGACACCTTCTCACTGTCTGATGCTGAGTAGGCGCTAAGTTTCCCATCCACCTTACTCCAACTGTGTACTCTTACCGGGATGGGAGCAAAAGAAAAAGTCTTATCCCGTGAACACATCCGGCCCCACCCTTCCTGCCAGCGTCAGGGGCAGGATTCTTCGGGGGAAGGACTCTTAAACGTTTGCATTTCTCAAGTAGCTGCACCTAGACAGAAAGGTCCTGGGAAAAGCAATGGATAGAGGTGACGCAGAGGTCCAAGTGCAGGAAACCAAGGAAGTGCTTGGCAAATCCTGAAGACAGAAGCCTGGAAAACAAAGGGCGTAGGGGAGCTGGCCTGAGGTTTCTGCTGTGCCAACCTCTGTGGAGTCCCCAGACTGAGTCTATAAGCAGTAGAAAGAAGACTGTGACAAGCGTTGGCCTGCTCTGATGATCTCCCAGAAATGCAAATGAATGGTGTCATTCATATCACCAAAGCTGGACTATTACTTGTTTACTTGTTGCCAGAAGATCAATTCAAAGCCAGGCCACACAGGTCTGTGTGTGCGTGCAGGCTGCAGTCCTCCTCGATAGATACCACATATGCAGTTTTGCCTCCTGAAACCTAAAAGTGACTATCACACAAGAAATTCAACACACTTGCTTCAAAAATCCCAAATGCATTTAGTTTTCAGTTGATGGCCCACCTTTGCTTTTTTTTTTTTTAAAGTTTCTTTGATAACTGTCAAAAACAATAAAAAGTCCTCACCATTTACAATATCTATCTCACTATCCCCTCGGGAAGAAAGAAAGAAACACACTCTCCAAATAGAAGCTGAAAAATCAACATGGAGCTTGTGGTGGAAATACGACTATTTCTGCAAGAGAAACTCCTGGTTGCGTCGGCAGCCGTCTATTACTTGCATGCTACAGTGTGGGCATCATGGGGCGAAGCACTTCCTGACTGATTGATGTGTTATTATCTCTCATGGCTGAATTATCTCTGAAACGCCAACCATTATAATAAGTGCTGCTTTTGTCTGACAACAAGGCTGAGCTTTATTTTGTCTGCATGGCACAGAAGGAAATGTATCAACTTGATTTCAAGTACTTACTGCAAATCACTCACAATATTAATGGGAAGGCAACTCTGATGCCTGCCCCCTGCCACGCACACACACACACACATATGCACTTGAAGCTGACACACGCTCACATGTGCTTGAAGCTGACATCCTTGCATCTACTTCATTGAAAAAAACAATTCCTATAGGACCGTGCACAACCACTCACCACCCAATCTACCAGCCTCCACATGCCTCTACTCCCTGCTGCCTCCCCTGTACCTGGGCATGAGGCTGCCCCAGCCCGGAGCCTATCAGGGCCAGCACCCCATTCCACGTTTTATGTTCCCAAGTGATTTCCTGGTGGATTTTTTCTGCGTACTCTCTTGCATTATCAATGTCTCTACTTCTAGAACCTTCCAATCAGGATATAAATATGCTGTAATCAATCTATGCACTCACTTACGAGATGGCAGCACTATTCAAGTGCCCAAGAACTAGAAGAACTCGCATGTCCATCAGCAGGTGAGCAAGAAGCAAAATGAGAAACACGCTCACAACAGAATACTACTTAGCCTTTAAAAAGAAGGGCATCCTGCCAGGTGCTGCAACACAGGGGAACTTGAGAACCTTATGCTAAGTGAAGTTAGCCAGTCCCCAAAGGACACTGTATACAATTCCACTTCTAGGAGGCAGCTACAGCAGCTACTGTAATTAAAATCACAGAGACAGGAAGCAGAATGGTGGTTACCGGCACTGCTTGGGGGAGGGGTGGAGAAAGGGGGATAGGATATGGGTACAGATTTTCAGATGCATAATGTAACAAAGTGCTGGAGATCTACTTCACAGAAATCTCTATATACTTAACACTACCAAACTGTACACTTAAAAGTGATTAGGGTGGTGTTTTTTGTTTTTTGTTTTTTGTTTTTTTTTAGGCCGAGGATTAGCCTAGTGAGCCACAGCGCCGGCCAGGGTAGTGAATCTTACATGCTTTACACAGCATTAAGCAAAAAGCCTGAATTGTTCCTCTTAAAAAAAAAGGCCCTGACACTGTGCCTCCTCACCACAGAACTCAAAAGCAAGCACCATCGGCAATGGGGGCCACATGCCCTTGGACATTATCCCCCATCCCAAAAGCCTCCACCCAGTACCCCACAAGGGCTCTCCTGTGAAGGTGGTCATGAGTCGACACCTCTCTGCTGTATCCTCCATTCCTCTTCTCCTTACTCTCCACATCCAGCACCAGTAGCCTGCGGAGTCCACATAAACATCAAAGCCCAAATCCATCCACCCCCACTACAGCTGCACCAACAATACTCAAGTCCCAGCCATGCTCATCCCTATCCAGGACTGTAGCCCTGGCTTTGTAATTGGAGTCTCTGCCCCTGTGCCCAGAAAGTCTCCTCTGTGTGCCTGACCACTGCCACCCCCTGCAAATCCATCTTTTTTAAATATTTATTTTATTTATTTGAAAGACAGAGTTGAGAGAGAGAGAGAGAGAGAGAGAGAGAGAGAGAGAATCATCCATCTTCTGGTTCAGCGTAGTGGCTGGTGCTGAGCAGATCCAAAGCCAGGAGCAAGGAGCTTCTTCCTGGCCTCCCATGTGTGTGCAAGAGCCCAAGGATACACTCCCAGGGGGTTGGATCTTAAGTGGAGCAGCAGGGACTCGAACCAGTGTCCATATGCAATGCTTTGGGCTGGGGCTATAACCCACTGCACCACAGCACCAGCCCCCTGAAAACCCATCTTGCACTACCCTTCACCCTCTGCTCCCTGAACAAGCCGATTCAGCCCCACGTCAGGCCCGTCACCTGTTCCTGCTGCCCAAACTGCTCCCTGCTGATGCTCTGTGGCTGACACATGTCTATCCCTGCATGCACAGGAATCCCCAAGATCGACGGGAAAATCCAATCCCAGGAACAATTCAGCAGGCCTCCAGCACACAGCTTCCTGTTTTAACTCTGCATAGTAGATACAATTCTACCACAATGTTCTTCCTCTGTACTGTGGGCTTATTCATGCACCAGTCTTCATCCCCTCCACATCAAAGCCCCATAGGATCGGATCTCTGGTCAAGAAAGGGCAGGAGGCAGTGCAGGCATGAAGGTTCCCAGGTGTGTGCAGGTGCACAGGTGTGCACGGGTGCATGTGTGTTTGAACAACACGGCCTCTTCCACTGGCAGAGCCTCGCTTCTCCCAAGGCTCAACGTCCCAGGCGGCACCTTTGCCCAGCCTCCCTAAAAGCCAGAGAAACCGATCCATTTCTGATTAATGGGCGCTATGGTCTCAGCGTATATGATGGCCTTGCTCTTAATTCATAGACTGAAACCTAACACTTCATGTGACAGCATCAAGAGGTACAGCTAAGGAAGTGATGAGGTCTTGAATGAACCTGAATGAATGGGAAAGGTGCCCCTAGGAAAGTGGCTGAGGGAGCCCGGTGGCCCTTCTGCCACATGAGGACACAGCGACAGGGTGGCAGCTACAAGGCACAGAATGAATCCTCACCAGACACTGAAACTGACGTCGCCTTTTATCCTGAACATGCCTATGAAATGGTGAAAGATACATCTCCATTTTCTATGAATTACCCCGTCTAACATGTCTTGTCACAGCAGTGCCAAAGGAGTCAGGCAGTGAGATTTTAATCAAAGCCTCTGGGCCCAGCTGCGGCCGTTTTGGGGGCCCAGAGCATTATCTCTACATGCCATGCCAAAATTCGCACCGGCTGCCCTGCAGCACACAAACTGAAGGGATGAGCCACCATGTGGAGGAATAAAAGGACAGAAATCGTCAGGGTGGCTCCTAAAGACACAGTTGGGCTGCTGGACACATTGCGTCCTCTTTCTCTGTAAGGACTTCTTACTATCCCCATAACACAGGCCTAGTTCACTGACACACATCCACCTGGGACATCTATTGCACACTACCCCGAAGGAGCCTCGATACCTTACAGTACTATGCCTGATGCTTGACATCGGGGCCAGAAGGACCAAGGCCCGGCAATCAGGGCCCATCAGTATATTTTAATTGTGTGCTTTCTAAGAACAAAATGAGGCTCAAGGGGGACCAGCGTTACGGTGCAGCAGGTAAACCCATCACCTCCAAGGCCAGCATCCGATGTGGGTGCTGGTCTGTGTCCCAACTGCTCCACTTCTGCTCCAGCCCCCTGCTAATGGGTGGCAGCAACAGCAGAAGTGCCTGGGCCTCTGAACCTTACTATAGGAAACCCGAATGAAGCTCTTGGCTTTGGCCTGGCCCAGGGATGGCCACTGCAGCCATCACAGGAGTGAACCAGTAGATGGAAGGTCTCTATCTCTGTCTCTCCCCCTCTCTAATTCTGACTTTCAAATAAATAAGTTAATCTTAAAGAAAAACTATCAAGGAGCCAAACAGCAACATTTTAACCAAACCCTGGACTTGCAAAACCCTTCCCTACTTGACTCACCCCAATCTTGACCTTGCTGCAAATGCTTGGTTGAGAAACTGCTTTAAGCCCTACTGTATCCCTGATCACCAAGCTCTTCCCAAGAATGACATCATCAGCCTCCCTTGACAGGTGAGGGCACTTGGGACTCAGAAGTTAAGTCACCTGTGAGTGGGATCATACAGTCCCTGGGGATCCCACAGCAAAGACTGTTCTGAATGACCCCAAATTCACTGCTTTTAACCACTGCATTAAAGATCTCCCTTGTAAGTGGTCTTGACACCTTGCATACAGTACAGTGGGAGTGGTACTACATGCAGGGAGGATAGCAGGGCATTCCAACATCCAGACTTTGTTGCGTGATCTTCCTTCAATGTACACTTCCCAAGCACCCACTAATCTGGCCATTGTGGGACCACAGCTTTCTTCTAAAGAGCTTATTTTATGAATCCTGACTCGGAGCCAAGAGTCATGAGTGGCCTCCAGTGGCCAGAAGACCCACAGGTTTTATTAAAAAGGAAACAGGATTAATACATTTTGAGGTAATGAAGGTATCATCGGTCTGCAAGGCACTCAGCACAGAGGAGGGAGGTGAGGCCAGCTGCGTTGGAAGGGGGAGTGGGCACGTGCACAGTGACAGGTGAACCCCAGTCACTTTTCCCAGGTCCTCAGGGAGGAGCAGGCTGTGTCCTTGTAAACTGATGCTGACGGCACAGGAGGGACCTGCCATCCACACCCTCACATCAGTGCCTGGTTCCCCACCAGGCCTCCTCGTCCACCTCCAGATGCCGGCTGCAAGGGCATCGAGCCTGGGGAGCCTCAGGCGCCTCAGTCTGTCACTTGGGACAAGGGCAGCCGTCCACCTTCTCTGAGTTCAGCTGCATGGGATGGGAGCGTGAAAAAAGAATTAAAATGTCTCATTAAGGTGGAAAAGGGGCTCAGCGAAGAAAAGAGCAAGAAAAGAAATGAACTGTTCTCATCATTTCTGTGGCTGCTAATTTCACCCGGCTGCTTCTCACAGATCGGCTCGCCGAGTGACAGCTTGCCTGGGGGTCTCTGCTGAGTTACAGGCATCATCCTCCAAGAAAGGGCTGTCAGTCACTCTGCACAGCAAAGGGAGCCAGCGAGATGAGGTTCCAACCCCGCAGCCCAGCGAGGCGGCCTCCTGTGCGCGGGGCGCGTGGGAAGCAAGCCCAGAGTGCAGGATCCACTCCAGCAATGATCTCCCATGTCCAGGGGTCAGGCCTGGCCACGTCCCAGCCCCACGAGCCTGTGGGGCTTCCTGACATGAGCAGAGGAAGCACTTTGCCGCTGTCATCAGCACAGTTGCCAACCTCGTCCCAGGGTGTTTTCACCCCTCTGGCACCCGGGGCCATGGAACAGTTGGTGGGAGGAATCGGAGCAGTTATAAGGGGCATCTTTTATCAGACTGACAAGCCGATTCCTCACAAAGTGCATCTGGTTCTTTCTAAACTCTGTCTCACTCCATCTCAGACTTACAGTTTGGTTACCTGCTGCCTTGCACACAGTCCCCAGGGACACACAGGTGCACAGGCAGATGGTACAGACAACAGAAGAAGGCCCATTTGCACCCAGGACCTTCTGCACACCACGTCTGGGAGCAGGCCTTGGAAGAGGGAAGCAGAATTTCTGAGCAAATACCTCCTGTTCAGCAGTCGGCTGTGCTTAACAGGGAGGGGCAGGGGCAAACAGAGAAGCCGAGGAAATGGCCAGGAGGTGGAGAAGGCATGGACTGGTACCAAACAGCGTTTCTAGCTGATTTCCTCAATACCCCTCACATCTGCTGCCTCCATCCAAGCTCAAATCTCGTTATTCCTTGTGCTGGCCTCTCACTCGCCTTCCCAGGGACCCTGCAGCTCCCTCTGATGCATCTCCCTGCCCAGAGAACACAGCACCTTAAACCGAGGGTGACAGTTTGGTAGGCCACTAGAAACTCAAATGGATAGCCAAGTATATAGACAGTCGTAGACATGAACTATAGACAGACAGATGGACAACAGGAAGGTAAGGAGGTAGATGGAAGGGTAGGAAGTAATGGATTCATGCAGACACACTGATGAAAGGTAGATAGATAATGGGTGGATGGATAAGAGAAAGGACAGATGGATGACATATTAATACACATAGAAATAGATTCCATAGATAAGACATGAAAATATGCACAGGTACACAGATGGATGAAACGTAAGGAAGCAGATGGATAGGTAAGAAGGTAAGGGACGCATGTACAGATAGAGTGACAGCAGGTTCGTGGAATGGTGGAAGAGAGAGGGAGAGAACAGATAGGCCATGGCTTAATACACAGGCATATACAGACAGCTTTACAGTGATTTCCCACTGCCCTGAGGATTCAGATCTGCCTTCAGGCTTTGCCCATCCTGTATGATGTGGTTCTAACACGTCACCATCTCTCCCTCACCTCTTGCTCTGTGACCCAGTGTTTTCCAGTTACTGAGTTTATATTTAGCTAGTTGGTTTGCCTTTCATTCTCTCCAAAAAAGAGTTTTGGCGTAACCTGATACCTCTCTCTACATCTTCCCTCTCTGCCCCGCCCACTGGTCTAATACCTCCTGGGATCAAGTTCCTATGCTGACAGGAGACCGCTCTCCCCTTCACCTCAGCCAGGGACCTGTGAGAACACCCCCTCCTAGGTCCATGCACCTTCTTCCCAGCTCACCTGCAACTGTACTTGGTTATTTGTCTGTCTCACAAGACTCTGTGAGCTGCCAGAACCAGCAGGGGTTCTCCCTGCACTCCCGCCACATGCCGGCACCCAACAGAGGGGCTGTAACTTGTGTTGTTCTTTGAGCTCTTCTGGCCCTGGACAAAGCATTGCATGTGGAGCTAGGAACAAGGACAAGAAGGCAGCTGCCACCAAGCAAACAAAAACTGTTCGAGGGGACTTCAGAAAGGTTTTGGAAACACAGAATTTAAAGGTCAGTTTATTTTGGTGGAGAAGAAAGCTTTGACATCAATGAGAAATTTTTTCATAATGCCCATTTTCCAGGAACTTTTCAAGACCTCTTGCAGATGTGGACTTAAAGCAGAGTCGCATCTTCCTTGTTTAGGGCCCTGCCCTGCCATTAACAATCCTGGGATAGAGCAGAAATCAGACCCAGAAAGTCCAAGGCCTTATCTCTAAGATGAGGAGACACAACGCAGATTCTCTCTGAGATCTGCTATTCTGAGCACTTATTCCCCATTCCAAAGCCCTGCGTACCGCAGTTAAGAACAGACACTGGAGCCCTACTGCCTGATGCTCCCTGCAGTTCTGCTACGACTTCCCTGATCAGACCCCGTGCCTTGGTTTCTCCATGTACACAATGGGGTCAAGGACAGAAGACAGTGCATCTTAGGCTGAAAGTACCAAGGGAGAGTAAAATGTTATGACAATCATCTCTGTTAGCTGCTAATCCAATCTACTTCTTAAATTCAGATAATATGGTCACTCTACTCAATTTCCAAAAATTCAGCAACACCTCTATTTGTTCATTCTAGTCCTGAACTTACTTTTTTTTTAATTAATGACTGTAAAATGGTTATTTTCTATTTTTAAACTTTTTTACATGTTCAGTTGAGAAGTAAAGAACACAGAGAATTCCATCCACTCTCCAAATGTCTTGCAACAAGACAGGGTTGGGTCTGGCCCAAGCCAGAAGCTGGGAACCGAATCCAGGCCTCCCACATGGATGGCAGAGACCCAGCTACTTGATGCATCGCTGCTGCCTCCCAAGGTATAGTACGTAGGAAGCTGGAAGTGGGAATGGGGCAGGACTCAAACCCAGGCTCTCCAGTGTGCATGCCAGCATCCCTACTGGTACCTTAACCTCAACTGCCAGGCCAACTGCCTGCCTTTGGTTTCCTTCTAATTAGTGATTCATACCCCCAACAAGTCTCTCCCAGAAGCACAGCTCTGCAGTATAACTGCCCTTGGCCTCGAGACCTATGGCTGCAGAGCCTGGCTCAACCCATCTCATTCTCAAGGAAGAGCCACCAAACTCTCCCACTCCCAGTCTGCAGGGAAGAAGGAAAGTCTAGAGTCATAACCATTTCAGCCATCATTTACTAAGCACTTAGTCCACGCCATACACGGCACTAAGTGCTCTACTTTGATGACCTCGCTTAACCCTCCGAGGTAGCTATTAGCCTGGCTTCATTTCACAGAGGAGAAACCAGCTCGAGTGGGGAAGGCGTGCCTTGCTCTGGATCACACGGAAGGGGCTGGCCTCGAGGATTTCAGCCAGGCTTCTCTGACAAAGGCCTGGCTTTGCTCCAAGCCTTGCAGCCGGCCCTCAGAGAAGGTCCTCCTGGATTCAAGGGGAGACTTGGTGCTCCTGGACTCCAGCTTGTCAGATACTTCAGGTGAGGCTGAGGCCGTCAGGGGAACAAGATGCTGGTCACGGGGAAACAAGAGGATGCAGAAGAGAGCGTGCAAGGAGACAGACAGGAGGAGGACAGTGCAGAGAGAAAGAGGTGGGTGGTCTCTCCTGCACATAGTTCAGATGCAGGTAAGCAGGGCCCAGGGGAATGGATGCCGATGCGAGGTGACCCCTGACGAGCCCCCGAGCTCTGGATCCAAATGGACCTGGAATTAGTGACAGCCAAAAAATAAATAAATAAATAAAAATGCACTCCTTGGAGATGAGGCATAGAAAGGGGAAAGGGGATGTTATTCTGACCTCTGCATTGAGTCCTGCTGAGATAAGTTTAAGCTGCAATTCCTAGAAAACCCCAAAAAAGGCATTAGGAAAACCCAATCAGACTCAATAGTTATCAGGTACATGAAAATAATAGGTTCTTTTTTTTTTCAATTAAAAACAGAGGTTTAATAAGCCCACACCACTCCCTGTCTAGAGATACTGCATCATAGAATCCGCCCGTCCCCCAAGATTATCAAGGAGAAGCACTCCTAAATATGGTCTGAAACCCAGTGAATATTTCACAGATGAAAAGCCACGGACTCGCCAACCCTCGGCTTTCTGAAAATGTGGATTTTAATTTCCGAAAAGACAAAGGCGAGAGAAAAGAAAACGCATATCTTCATGCACTTAAGAACTGTAATATTACTTAGATGGTGAAGTTTTATTCTGAGAAATGACTGTCAATTATGATTAATATTCTCCTTATAATTAATTCAAAATCTTATTAAAATCAAACTTTTATAACTTTACATAGAACCATGCTGTCTATGTCAGGATGGAGAATCCTTCTTGCCATTAATTCTACCTGTATAATTTCTCAGTTCTCAAAAAAGGCAATAAAAGATACCTCCTTGAAAATCATCAATGCCGGGCCACCCTCATCTCCATAATGACACAATTTCCAATTCACGCCTCATTTTCATTAATGTTTCTGGCCATAAATTTTTAAGCATATGATAAAAAATTTCTGAAGCGGCATAAAACTAACATGAAGAGGGAGTTCATTAGCATGTGACCCTAATTAGAAATTCCATATTAACTTCCCTTTCTACTTGTGCATATCCAATAGTATCACACCGCTACTCTGAGCATGTTTTCATGTCGTGGGGAGGAAATATTCCTTTTGATTGTTTAATTCGTTGGCTTTATTTTTAAAGCGATCCGTGCGCTCCCTCTGTTACTGAATAAGTCAACAGACAATTGTATCACAGAATGCCTTTTGTGTCACAAATTATCCGGAAGGATTGTGAAAAAGGTCCTTGCCCAATGCTTTATTAATGATACCAGATCATAAAAGAGGAGAAAACATGCTGACTCCGTCTCTTTTCTAATGTTGGGTGATAAAAATGCTACTTCAGGATTCAGAAGGTTAAGTTCTAATGTGTATTTTGAATAGAGTGTGTTGGAATAATTACCTCATAAAGCAAAGCATCGCCCAGCCTGCTAATGGCTGCATAGAGCAAGGCTCAGCAAAGACAGCCAAGCTTACTGGAAAAAATGCTGTGCCTCGACTTTTGTAGCCCTCCCATATGAAGTTAACTTGCTTTGCAAAAAAGGTATAAAATCCCTTCACCTATTTTTGCAGCCCAGATAAGCTGCTGCCCTTAACAGCCATGGAAGCCAGTCTCCAATCTGGCCTCTCCACTATGCCTGGCTCAAGGAACCTTGTTCCCAGGTAGCCTCCTTCCACACTGGGCTTTGGCCGGTCTTGTGAATACAAGAGAGTATGCTGCAAGTGATGCCACATGACTGTTGAAGCTTGGTGGTAGACGCCCAGTAGTTCTGACTGAATGTCTTGAAACAAGTGCTCAAGGCAAGCCAGGCGCCAGCTAAAGAATGTGGCTCATGGGTGACCGCCATGCTAGAAGGAAGCCCAAGATGACCGAGATGCCGTGAACAAATGCCTGTCCATGCCCATGACGTTTCACCTGACCTAGTCCAGACGCCAGACAAGGGAGGGAAGAGGCTACCTCGGAGAATCGAGCCCACACGGACCCTTGAGAACTGCAGCCCCAGCAGGTCTCCATCTGCCGCAGCACCCAATACTCCGGGGGAGCTGAGCCCCACCAACCCACAGAGCCCTGATAGAGGACAGAACTGCTGAGAGCCATGAAGCCCTGAAATGACGCAGTGGAGCCCTGGAACAGCGCCACCCGCAGGCAGCTGGTGTGCCAGGGAAGCGAGGCTGTGGACGTGAACCACCTCCTTCTCCACCTGCCACACCGGAGCACCCCCTCACCTTTGGGCCTCACTCTTCCCTCTGGCTCCATGTTTACTCCCTGACTGCAGTCTTTAACACTACCTCTTTGAGATGTATCTGAGAAAGTTCTAGAGAAAGCCTGGCAAGTGGTTTTTTAATTTTGAGATTTATTTGATTTATTTGAAAGACTGTTACAGACAGAGATAGAAACATACACACACAGAGAGAGAGGTCTTCCATTTGCTGGTTGACTCCCCAAATGGTGGCAATGGCCAGAGCTGAGCTGATCCAAAGCCAGAAGCCAGGAGCTTCTTCCAGGTCTCCCACATGCGTGCAGGGGCCCAAGGACTTGGGCCATCTTCTGGTGCCTTCCCAGGCCATAGCAGAGAGCTAGATCAGAAGTGGGGACGCAAATGTGTACCAATATGGGATGCCGGCGCTGTAGGCCAGGGCTTTCACCTGCTGCCCCACAGTGCTGGCTCCAGCATATGGTTTTTGCTTGACAAATACAAGCATTCACTGGAAGAAACCCAAGCCTGCTTCATCCTCTTGAGGCCAAACCTGAAGAAATCTCAAGTCAGAGGGCTGGAGGATCATTGATGCCGAAGAGGACAAGTGGGAATCCACAGACAGACGTTCTAAGATCTCCCTCCACCTGCCTCCCTGGAGCTCCACTGCCTCCCAGCTGAAGCCCCTGGTCTCTACTCCCTCCAAAAACCCATGCAGGCACTGCCCCTCTGTAGGCTCCCCTCTCTGCCGACAGCAGCCCCACCCCATCCTCACCCCATCTTTCTCCATTTTACAAGGCCTGCCTCCGCGGCCCTCACTCGGATTCGCAAAACAAAGTTGTCTAAGTCACTAGCTGAACCAAAAGGGTAGGAGAGACTGGCAAACGTATGGCTTTTCTCCCCCATTGCTGTCAGGTGAGCGTCAGAGAAGAGTGGCCTACAAAAGCAGTATTACCGCCAAGATGCTCACAAAGGAATTAAAAAAAAAAATCAGACCTCTGAAATAGCAAGTCGCTGGTTTAATTCCATGAGGTTCACATTTCACCTACGTGTGGTCATTTTAGGGACCTTCAAACAGTGGCATGCGGAACAGCATTCTCGTAAAACCAATCAATCAGTCCAGAAGGCAGGAGTGTGCACAACTGTACAAGTTCACCTCTAGGAGTCAACGGCAAAGGGGGAAATGCAATGACACTGATGTCCTACTGTGGTTTCCAGGGGCTTTCCCCCATGGTGAATTCTGTCCTTCTACCAGCCTTAAAACACTGGGGTTATCAGTCACCCTTACTGGAAGACACTACGATTTGGAGAGAAGAGGTAGCTTGCTTGAGGCAGGTGGTAAGCAACAGGACTGGGCTGGATCGGAACTCTTCCACCTGCCTCCAAACCTTGCTCCAATGTCAGGGGTCAGGCTTCAAGGTTCTCCGGAGAGCGGGTTTTCTGGGGATCCTTCCCACGCGAGGACAGACGGAAATCCGCACGTGTAGCCAACTCCCCATGAATCAAGCCAGTGTCAGAGAAGCCCCCTTGGCAAAGCCATTCCCCCTTTGGCCTCAGTTTCACCCTCTGTAAAATGAGGTTGTTGAGTGAGGTCATTCCTAAGGGTCTAGCTCATTATACCCATCTAGGCCTAAAATTAACATTGCATGGGGCTGGACAAAGACTGAAGATATCAGTGATGCATTATATCTTAACTGTTCCATTTTTATTAAAGCAAATAAATGTTTCCACAAAATTATGTTTTCAACCCAGTTCTGATCCTGCTTGAAAATTTATAGTCATGCAATTTTTAAAATGCCAATCATTAAATGCAAAAGAGTGACACATCTAGGCATGCCGGAACTGCTAATAGATGGGAGTGTGTTATTGCAACTATAAATCAACTCCTCAGACCTTAAAATGCCATAAATAAGCGAGTTTCTGTGTCAAAATTGGTGAGATGACCAGAATCACTATGCTGATTTATTATATAGCACCTTCATAATCAACACCCCGTTGATCTGCCACTTTCTTTTTACATAAATATGTGAGTAACTTTTTGACATCAAAATAAATCATAGCTACTCGACCTAAAATATAACTTCAAAGACGCCTGCAAAGGTAACTGACATTTTAGGTGTTGTCTGTTACTTTGTGTTACAGCCTTGTTGACTAAGAAATTTTATTTCTCCTTTGTCATTTGAACGATGCACGTGCTCAACTCAGTTTCTTTCCTTGACTTTTCACTTAAACCTATGACATGCCAAAATGTAAACACTACTACAAATAACAGGTTACTCTTCCATTGCATATGCGACATAATTAAGGGGGAGAAAACAAGTGTAGATAAACAACTGGTTTTGGTCACCAATGTGCAGAGACAGATTCAACTGAGCCACGTAGCAATTTTTCTTCACTGTTGTGAATGAGTTGCAGATGGACTTGAAATCTTGCTTTTTAAAGACAAGCCTAAACCATTTACCACGTCCTTTAGGTGTTATAAAATATATACAGCCATTCATCACTTAACAGGGCCACATTCAGAGAAATGCACTGTTAGATGAGTTTGTTGTGTGAACAGCCCCATGCAATGTTAATTATAGGCCTAGATGAGTATAATGAGCTAGACCCTTAGGAATGACCTCACTCAACAACCTCATTTTACAGAGGGTGAAACTGAGGCCAAAGGGGGAATGGCTTTGCCAAGGGGGCTTCTCTGACACTGGCTTGATTCATGGGGAGTTGGCTACACATGCGGATTTCCAAGTCTGCCCTCGCATGGGAAGGACCCCCAGAAAACCTGCTCTCCAGAGAACCTTGTATGCATATAAACCTGGAGAGCATAGCCTGTTACACACTGGGGCCATAAGTTAGACCTGTAGTGCACCCTATTGCTTCAAGGGTCGTGATGAACAAAACCATGCAAGCTTAATCCCACACGAGAGGAAAAGAGATAATCCAAACACACACAAGACTGCTGCCAGTGGACATGGCATAGTGTCTTATGGTACAGTTTGCTTTTCTAAGTAGAAGGATACTTGAAGTAATGATATATAGGGAATTCATAAGCCAGCAGCATCATTTGTTCTCATCAAGTTTTCCATAAAATTATATAATGGGTAGAACAGGGGGTTTCTGTGCAATAGCATCAGCATCACACTAACATACGAATGATGCCATGAGCCACAATGCTATGTTAAGGTGGCTACGACGTCAGCAGGCCATAGGGATTTTCCAATTCCATCGAGGTATTTGGGACAACCACTACACACTCAGTCTGTCATACACCGAAACATCATGATGCAACCTGCACCTGTGTGTGTTTGTGTGCATGAGGTGACGTGTGCATGTAGAATGATGTGTCGTCGTTGTCAAATGCCTCTAAGGTGTGCTCAGGAGAGCCTGCTTGGATCCCTGGTGGTGGAGTCTCCTGCCTAAAATTTCTGTTGTATTTGTTCAGACATAAGGTGAGGAGAGAATCCTGTGCAACAGAAACATAAAGCACTGGACAGTTTAGCAAAATATAAAGCAATCATCATGGTTATTTCTTCCAATTAGAGAAGCATGCATATACCTTAGTTGATACACATTGCAAACCCTCTAAAATATTTTAATATTTGTAGCTTGGTTTTTCCACCTGAAAAATAGAACTAATAATAATGCTGAATACACATTGCCATGCTAAGAGAAGATGTGCAATTGCACCAGGGCTACTCTCTGTGAGCTTTTTTTTTTTTTTTTTTTTTGACAGTGAGAGAGACAGAGAGAAAGGTCTTCCTTTTGCTGTTGGTTCACCCCCCAGTGGCAGGGCTGGCACACTGCGCTGATCTGAAACCAGGAGCCAGGTGCTTCCTCCTGGTCTCTCATGTGGGTGCAGGGCCCAAGCACTTGCGCCATCCTCCACTGCACTCCCTGGCCACAACAGAGAGCTGGACTGGAAGAGGAACAACCGGGACAGGATCCGGTGCCCCGACCGGGACTAGAACTCGGTGTGCCGGCGCCGCAGGTGGAGGATTAGCCTATTGAGCCACGGCACAGGCTTGTGAGCTTAGTTTTCAATGGGTCTAGGTGAACTACTTCCTCAGAATTTGAACTTTAATTTTTTTTTTTTTTTTGCACCACAAGAGGGCCTGAAGAAGTTAATAGAAAAGTGACATGATCTTATGAAAAAATCATTAATCTTATTTATTTGAAGAGGGGGGAAGAGTGAGAGAGAGAGAGAGGGAAAGGGAATGAATGAGAATGAATCATCCATCTATTGCTTTACTCCCAAATGCCTGCAACAGCCAGAGCTGGGCCAAGTCAAAGCCAGGAGCCAGGAGCTCAACCCAGATCTCCCAGATAGGCAGGTGGCAGGGACCCAGATTCTTCAGCCCTCACCTGCTCCTCCCAGGGTCCATGTTAGAGGAAACTGGAGCTGGTAGCAGAGCCAGGATCAGACCCAGACAATCCAACACGAATGCTGGCATCACAAGCAGCATACCAACCCTTAGGAAACACACCTACCCCATGTTATCTTTTCATGCCATCATTTTTCCCCTCAACATTTTTCCTCAGAGACCTTTTATTTAAGATACACAAACTTCATGCATTTCAAAAATACAACTTTGGAAACACAGTGATTCTACTCAACCTACCCATCATCCCCCCATCTTCCTCCTCCCTCTCTTACTCTTATCTCTATGTTTTACTAAGACCTATTTTCAATTAACTTTATACATATAAGATTAATTCTATACTAAGTAGAGAGTTCAACAAATAGTATGGAAAAAAAAAATGCTCCTCAACAGTCAAGACAAGGGCTGTTCAAAGTCATCGGCCACACCACCCTGAATACACTCCATCTTGTCTGATCTCGGAAGCTAAGCAGGGTTGGGCCTGGTGAGTACTTGGATGGGAGTCCTTGAACTTTTTGAAGCTTCTATAAATTGAAAGAATTGTCTTCACAAGACATCAGGGATCAGCCTAATTTTGCCTTTAGGTTACCCTTTTTAGAACCTGGAACCTACAATAGTGAAAACTAAGGTTCTGTCCTCTCCTCTCAAAACCAGCAGTGAAAGCTTCCCTATCACATGGGTCCCGTGAGCCCTGGCAGAGGCTATGTGCTCTGCAGGGGACATCTCAGAAGTAACAAACGAAGGAGCAAAACAAGTTTCCAGAGAGGCAAATGGACAGGCGTCTGGTTAACCACCCTCTATACAATAATCTTGCCCCCCACACACACCCACACACACCCCTACATGCCCAGTCAAGAGCTGGAGTTGCTGGTCCCTGCCCTTGGACCTAGGTGGCTCTTCATAGATGACTCACTGAATCCATGAGATGCAAGAAACACCATCCTGAAGTCTGGATATGCTGACGTTATTCATCATGAGAAAGACCATGTGGAGAGATGGAGAAATAGTGGGGGAACTTGACAGCCCCAGCTATTGCAGCTCCTACTGTGCATCTTCCCAGATGAGAGACATGAGTCAAGATGTCTTCCAACCCCCTTGGGGGCAGGCATTCACTCCAGCAGGTAAGACACTAGTGAAAGTGACCACATCTCAATCAGAGTGCCTGGGTTCAGTGCCCACCCTACCTCCAGCTTCCAGCCAATCAATGCAAACAATGGGAGGAAGTGGTGATGGCTCCAGTACTTGGGCCTGCCACCCACGTGGGAGACCTGGATTGAGTTCCCACCACCCATCATCAGCCATGACCCAGGTCTGCCTGTTGTAGGCATCTGGGAAGGAAATGGTCAAGAATATTCTCTCTGTATGTGTGTGTGTGTGTGTGTGTCTCTGTCTCTATCTCTTTCTTTGCGTGTGTCTGTGTGTTTTTCAAATGTAAAACAAAGCACAATAAACCACCCCAGACTCAGCCACTCTAGTACCAGGAGCTAGGTCCTAAGAGCCTCCTACCTGAGCTGTCTCCTTTCCTAGATTCTTGAGAAAAATAAATCAATGTAGTGTTTTAAGCCACTACCTGGGGTAGGGGTGGGGTGGGGTGTTAGGCGGAACATTCTGGGACAGTAAGAAAGGACCACCCCAAGAGACAGCCTTCAGAAGGGTGAGTGGCTCTACTGTTTCCCTCCCTGTCACAGCTTTTCTTAACTGGTTTGATAGGAAAAGCTGAAGGAGGTAGCAGGCCCAAGCAGCAGCTGCTGTGACAGCAGCATTACATGCAAGTCATCTATACATGTTTCCCACCTCCTGACTGGCCTGAACTTGCCTCTTTCTGCTTTGTTGAGAGAGACCTGCAGCTTCTACAGAAGCACATGGCACCTGGATGTGCATTATATCATAATAACGCTGTAGACATACGTCTTCCAACTCACATATAGCTTCTAAGCCAGGGGAATAACTGCCAAATGCACTTTCTATTTGTTTAGCTCCCACCCAATTTAAGTCATCAAACATTTATCACAAGTCTACTCTGGGGATGCCAAACTGCTGAGTCATTACCCCAGTTCTGGGTATGCTTGGGGGGTGGAGGGTGGGGGGTGGTCAGTGGGGGGAAGGGTCTCTGAACAAAGCTTTGTGATCCGATAAGTCAGCGCAATGTGTGTGTAGCCCACCCTGAGAGAGGCAGAGGAAAGTGTAGTTCTGCACAGGTTAGGATGGGTGCTCAGGGAACATTCTAGCAAAGACACTGAAAATGGCATTGAAGAAAGAGGAGTATGGCTGGCAAGCGCGACTTTCCATGCAGGTCAAGGATGAGCTGGACAGATAAAAAGAACGTGAAAGGAACTGGAAACCCCCATAGTATGAACTGAACTGTATCTCCCCCAAATTCCTATGCCGTAGCCTTAACCCCTGTATCTGGAGCCAGGGACTTGTAGAAGTTAGGGAAGCTGAGCCAAGGTCATAGGAGTGCATGACTAATCCCACATGGGTGGTGTCCTTGTCAGGAGGAGGAGACGCTGTGTGTGCACAGAGCACAGGCCCAGGGAAGGCACTGCAAGCAGGTGACCGCTGTAAGCTCGAGAGACGATACTGCTGCTACACCAGTCTCCGCATGGAGGCTCCATAATGGCGAGAAGATAGATTTCTGAGGCTGATACCACCCAGTCTGAAGCGTTTTCCTACGGCAGCCCCAGGAGGCTGATGCACCCTGAAGTAAGTGAAGACATCCCAGCTCCTGTTTTAGTGCAGAAAAGAAGAAGAGCGGAGCAAAGACGCAAAGCCACGTGGTGCATTTCTCATTCGTCCCTCCTCATCCACGGGTTTGTCTCGGGAAATGGAGTCCACCTCTCAGAGAGCCTTCCTACGGGCCTGTTTCCACATCTTGGAATTTATTTTTGAGGATTTTGTTCCAGGCATTATAAGTTTGGGGGTAAAAACCATCAATTACATATCACTAGCTAATTCAAAAATCCATCATTCTATTTTAGAAGAGAAAGACAACAGCTTTGTCTTGCCCTCTATTTTACCAAGACCATTCCACGGCTGAAGTTCCTTTCTGCCCCAAGTCCCTTTTTTCAGGAAACTGCCCATTCCGGTCAGCCCTGTAACTTAGGATGGTATAAACCTCTCCTCCCTCCATCACTGGCAATGAGACCGTTTTGATTCCCTGGTCACTGCAATTGGTTCACAGATCGATGGAAGACTCAAGGTCTTCAAAGACCTTTCCTAGAATTTATATGCAATTACCAGAGCAGACATTTCCTCTTCTAGATCTTTCTACTGTTTGAAGAAGCCAACTTTGAAAAAAAAAATGGAGCATCAGATGACAGAAAAGGGGATCTCTGATAAGACTGTGGCATTATCCACTTGTATATCCATCCATCCATTCTCCATCCATCCATCCAAGCAACCAGACATACACAGCTTCATATCCAGGCACAAATAGTTTTTCTGTTGTTAGATTATATATTTGAGTTTCTGCTGTTTAAAGCTGGTGGATCTATGAATCACTGGAAACACTGCTCAGCTTTTATTTCTCTGTCTTTTGTGGGGAGCAACTTGGACTAGACTAAGTTACTGGAATTAAGACTTATTCTATGCATCTGCTTTCCCACAATATGGAGCTGAGAAGGGAGCAAACAGCTTCTACACAGCTGCCTCTCGCCAATTTGATTGACTGAGCTGCAGGAGCTGATCCTGCTCCTGATTGGAGGAGAGCAGCGTACTCGGCGTGTGGGTAGCAGAGTTGGGATTGGTGGAAGAGGACTATAAAGGAGGAGAGAGACAACATGCACCAGGAACATCTGAAGGAACACCTGTGCAGCCCCCGAGAGAGCCGGCCGGCGGTGTGCCGCTCCCCCGTGGAAGTGGGGAAAGTGGCAGGGGGAACCGCCCTTCCACAAAGGTGGAAGGGACGGTAGCCAACCTGGGAAGAACCAGCAGCAAACCCGGGGAGGGCCGAACAGACAAAAGAACAGCGCAGGGTCCTGTGTCGTTCCTCCACGAAGACGGGGAGCGACAGTCTCTCAGGTTTATCCCCCAGGATAAGTTTAGACATAAAAGACCGCTCTGCCTTGTTTCTTCTCCATGACACTGCCTATGTCAGACATTTGCAATCAACCCCAGAAAGCTTCCCCAGGGAGACTCTGCACACTTCTCAACATGGCACTCAATGGCACTGCTACCAATCAACCAGACGGAGCCTCCATGGGAGACCTCAGTGCCATCCCTGCATTAGTCCAGACTTCTCATGCTACCTGCTGGACTTCTCTCCCAGGCAGTCAAGCAAGGTGGCCCCAGCTCACTGGGCAGCTTTTTAAATTTTATTTATTTATTTGAGAGGTAGAGTTTCAGACAGTGAGAGGGAGAGACAAAGGTCTTCTATCCACTGGTTCACTCCCCAGATGGCCACAACGGCTGGAGCTGGGACAATCAGAAGCCAGGAGCCAGGAGCTTCTTCCAGGTCTCCCATGCAGGTGCAGGGGCCCAAGGACTTGGGCCATCTTCCACTGCTTTCCCAGGCCACAGCAGAGAGCTGGATCAGAAGAGGAGCAGCCGGGACTAGAACCAGCGTCCGTATTGGGGGATCAACCTACCGTACCACACTGCTGGCCCCTGAGCAGCTTTCTTAAAGAAGATGCGTGTGGAACACACAGGCTACAATTTGCTTTCTTCTCTCAATTTCACACTGATAAAGCACTTTTGTATTTTGAATTTTTCACCCACTCCCTTTAAGAAAACCATCTACTTAAACATTTCTGAACCAATCCTAGGAAACTGAAGCTAAGGTCAATCACATGGCCTGCCCAAAGCGACAGTGACAGAGCAGAATTCAAACCCAGCCCCATCTGGTTCCAGGAACAGTTTTCATCCCACAGCTGCGAGCGGAGCTAGCTGTCCGTTCACAGTGTTGGAGAATTCCTCTCCTCTCACACCTCATTCCACTTCATGCAGGAGAGTTTCTATCCAATTATCTTCCTTTTCCTGGAACATATGTCTCCAGCCCTTTGAAATAAGGCCAGTTGAAGGCAGAAGCTCCGTTGGCCCATCTGTTCCCTCTCTTAGAGAACTAGTGAGAGCAATTAGGATTCCTAAGGCTCAGGTTTCAAACCTGCACCCAGGTGGCTGCACAATCTTACCTTTTAAAGACTGTCAAATCATGCCTTGCAGGTGCAAAGGGTGACCTTCCTTCAAAACAAAGGTACACACAGAACAACAAAGAGGGGCCTCTGACTCATCACTTTGATGGATTCCTGAGAGACAACCAGCGAGCCTGTGCGGAGTCACAAACCCTTCACACCAACAGAGACCACCGTTACCAAACTCATGCCATGTGCATAGCAGGACGCTGAGCATTTAACAGATCCTGGCTCCCTCTTTTTAAATGATGTATTTATTCGTTTATTCGAAAGGCAAAGTTACAGAGAGAGACAGAGAGAGAGCTTCCATCCGCTGGTTCACTGCCTCAAATGACTGCAACAGCCAGGATTGGGACAGGGTGAAGCCAGGAACCATCAGCTTCTTCCGGTCTCCCAAGTGGGTGCAGTAGCCCAATCACTTGGGCCACCTTCTGCTACTTTCCCAGGCACATCAGCAGGGAGCTGGATGGGAAGTGAAGCAGCCAGGACACAAACTGAAGCCCACGTGGGATGCCGCGTCACAGGTGATGGCTTAACCCGCTGCATCGCAACATTGGCCCCTTGAGACCTTGTCTCATTAAGTCTTCTTTGCTCGTCTCTAACTGGGCCCTGGGATTTATTCTCTCGGTTACAGAGCAGGGGCCTGAGGCCAAGAGACGTGAAGCCACTTATGCAAAGCAACACAGGTAGGAAGCATTCAGGCTGGAATTCAAGTACAGACCCAAATCAATCCAGAACCCAAATCCAAACAGTAAGTCAGGAAGTGTTTGGAGACCAGGTTCAAAATCAAGTGGCTTAGGTGAAGGAAGGTCCTCAAACGACACCTTTAGGGCTGTATGAAGTAAGAGAGAGAGACAGCAATGTACGCTACACAAGGTCCTTTACCAAGTCAGTGAGCAGTGTGTTAAGATCTCATTCCAGCCAGCGCCGCGGCTCAGTAGGCTAATCCTCCGCCTTGCGGCGCCGGCACACCGGGTTCTAGTCCCGGTCGGGGCACCAGATTCTGTCCTGGTTGCCCCTCTTCCAGGCCAGCTCTCTGCTGTGGCCTGGGAGTGCAGTGGAGGATGGCCCAAGTGCTTGGGCCCTGCACCCCATGGGAGACCAGGAGAAGCACCTGGCTCCTGGCTTCAGATCAGCGCGGTGTGCTGGCCGCAGCGTGCCAGCCGCGGCAGCCATTGGAGGGTGAACCAATGGCAAAGGAAGACCTTCCTCTCTGTCTCTCTCTCTCACTGTCCACTCTGTCAAAAAAAAAAAAAAAAATCTCATTCCTACCAGACACTCAGGGAGTAAGTGTAGAAGGAACACAGCACAGATATACAGTGTGGGGTGGCACAGAAGCAGCTGGTTACACATGGCCCATGGACAGTTTTTGTAAATAAAATTTTATTGGCACACAGCCCCGTCCATGTTATTGTTTATGGCATGCATGTGTGCGCGCGTGTGTGTGTGTGCTACAATGGTGCAGCTGAGTAGCTGCCACGGATGCCATGTGGCTCCAAAGCCCTAAAATGTTGATGACATCTGGTTCTTTGCTGTGAAGTACTTGCCAATTCCTAATCTCGAGTTATCCCAACTAAGAGGCAAGGAGAGCTCAGGCATTTGCACTCTAAATCCTGACTGGCCCACTGCAGGTCGCTGGGGAAGGAGGCTCCAGCTCCTCGGCACTTCTCACGTGACACCTGTGTGGGCAGCACAGGCTCCTGGAAGAACTCAGGCCACAGCAGACCCAGGCGAGTGGATCCAGATGCCTTGGAACGGACAATGTCCCTCAGGGAGAGTGTCGGCGCTGGCAGATTCTGGTTGTGAACGCTGGTGGACTTTCAGGTTGTGAACCAGTGGATCATGAGCCACAGAGTTGCTGTGTTTGACCATGCAACATTTCCCACGGCTGTAAATCACTGGATTTCTCCTATTAAATCGAAGTACTGGCACTAGCAATGTGGCGCTGTGGATTAAGCTGCCACTTGGGTAGCGGCATCCCAGATCAGAGTGCCATTCCAGCCTCGGCTTCTGTGCTTCCAGTCAGCTCCTTGTTAATGTTCCTGGGGAGCAGCAAAAGCTGAGCCAGGTGCTTGGGCCCCTGCCCCCGACGTGGGAGACCCAGACAGAGCTCCAGTCTCACGGCTTCAGATTGGCCCGAATTTGAGTGCTGTGGCCATTTGGAGAGTGAACCAGTGGATGGAAGAACATTCTTTTTTTTCTCTATTGCTCTTTCAACTAAAAAATAAATAAATTTTAAAAAAATGTCCACATTGTCTCGAAAAATCAGAAAAGCTGGCCCTGCTGGACCTATATCCCCACACAGTCATCTAGAAATGACACACGTTATCCAGACAAGCAGTCGGCCAGCATTCACAGACTATGTCAACTGGCTGGCCCTGGAAGGCATCTCACTTTGAGACCCCCTGGTGTACGCATTATCACCATCATAAGAGGCAAAGAGAGGTTACAAAACTTGCCCAAGGATACGTGATGATTACACAGCTGAGCGGGAACCCTGCTGCCAATTTGCTTTCCTAAGCAACCTGGGGTCATGGCCCTTTCTCCCCACAGTCTCCTCCCTGTGTCCTTAACCCCCACCTATGCCTGACCCCAGTAAAGGAACTCTGGGTGCAAAGCCAGCCTGTGCTCTCTCTTCACCAAGCTTGAATAATGCGTTAGGACAGGAGGTCCAGGATGTTAGGATGAGAATAAGTGCTGCTAAAAGCCATGACCCCGGGAGCCCAGGAGGAGCACAGACTAGCCAACTTACCCAGTAGAGCAACCAGCCTGCCTGCATTCCTCTGGACAGAACAGCTGAGTGCTGCAAGTTTGAGCCCACCCAGGAATCAGCCATCACCAGTCAACAGGAGTCGCTACTTGTATCCTATCAAATCATATCCAAGGCACTTTGTTCCGCAGGGTCTGCTCTAGTTTTCATGGGCAAGATACTCCCATACAAGGGATCCATGATGATAGGCATGTATAGAAGGGCAGAAAGGCTGCCAGGAAGCCACATACTGAGCCACACAGCCAATCTGGCAACCCACACTTTTAAGAATGAGATGTGACAGAGCCCTAAAAAACTCTAGAAAATGGCCCAAAATTCAAGCTGTCATCCGGGAGACTCAGTCTTTCCAGCTATGCATTTCCTAAGAAAAAGTCTCCAACACATACTGTAACCTGGCCACTTCTTGCTGCTTCCATGGCTGTCATGGGTTAAAGGAGTCAGGGTTAGACAGAAAGCAGTCAAGTCAGACTGTGGTCTCCCACAGAGCCTCACTTTGGTCTGACCCACAGGGTCCAGGCTCCTAGAGTAAGTGTCCCGCCTTAAGACAAAAGGACTATTCTTTCCACACCTGGGTCAATGCCGCTGGATGCCTCTTTGGGGTACCGTGTAACCTCCGAGGAAAAGCGGTCCCCATTTGGTGAAGGGCAGTTCTTGAGAGAGAGGACAGCTGGTGGCCATTGGCAGCCACCCTTAGCAGCAGCTGGGGATGGGCACACCGGCTCAGCTCTCTAAAGAAGGTATGGCCTGTGTACCAATAGCACCTGGCGTCCAGACACTCAGGGGGCCCAGCTGCCTCCTTAGGAAATCCCTCTTGCTTTATTCACCCAGGTTACATGGTCCAGGTGAACTTCCACCTTGAGTCCTGACAGTTACCAGAGCTGTGTACTGGCAGGTTCCTGTAACCACCTAGAAGGATTTTCCTCCTCAAACCCATTCAGAGAAAACCTGCTGGGAGTCAGCCATCGTCCCCAAAAGCACCCGGAGGCCAAGATGTAACGACCATTTTCATTTGTCTCTTCATTCTCACTCTGTCTTTCAAGACAGTCTCCATTGGCCACCTTTCCAAAGAGATTCCTCAGTGTCAAGTTTATGGGCAATTCAGACACCAACGCTTCCTTCCTTTCTCCCATAAACTCACCTCTAGCATCTCCCTCCAGAACCAAAAGCCTGCTCCATCCTGAAGACCTAATGTCCAGACACCATTCTTACCATCTTCCTGGGGCTTCCTCAGGGTCATGCTATCTATGACAGTGTCACCCAGAGGCTCCGTCTCCCAGGAGAGGGACGTGCTGTCAGAACACTGCACGCTCATCCCGACCCGTCGGCCCTCCTGTACACAGTAATCATGGACACAACAGTCTGTGACTTCCTGGTACAGTGACTGGTTTGCGTTCTATCAAACCAAATCCCATGTCTCTGTGCAGCCTCACAGCCCCACCAGCAGCTCCGGCTCTACAAGAGACCTGCTTCACGGGTCCCCATTCTCACACAGGGGCAGCAGGGAAGGAGGGGTTAGCTGAGCAGACAGAGGAGGGTCCTCTCTGGGCGTTCACGTCTCTTATGGGGAGGAGGGAAGGACTTCGAGAAGTCGACCAACGTGCCCTTCCTATGGTGAAGGAAGAATGACTCAAAGATCTACGGCATTGGGCAACATGTCCGAGGAATCCTGTGCATATTTACGTATTCCTCACTTTACAAATGAGAAAACTGAAGTTCCACAAGGATTATTTTTTTGCTAGAAGACATACCACATTTAGAAAAAAGAAAGTAAAGCTTGAGGCCAGCACTGTGGCATAGCGGGTAAAGCCACTGACTGCCATGCAGCATCCCATATGGGCGCTGGTTCCAGTCCCGGCTGCTCCACTTCCAATCCAGCTCTCTGCTATGGCCTGGGAAAGCAGTAGAAGATGGCCCAAACCCTTGGGCCCCCACACCCATGGGGGAGACCCGGAAGAAGCTCCCAGATCCTGGCTTTGGACTGGCACAGTTCCAGCTGCTGCGGTCATTTGGGGAGTGAACCAGTGGATAGAGGACCTCTCTCTCTCTCTCTCTCTCTCTCTCTCTCTCTCTGCCTCTCCTTCTCTGTGTAACTCTGATTTTCAAGTGATAAATCTTAAAAAAAAAAAAAGAAAGTAAAGCTCATTTGAACCCAACTCCATATGGTTGCCAAATCTAGGTGCTTCATATTATATCACTTTCCTTCAAATAAAGGCAGGTACATCAATCAGATGGCTTAGACAGTCATTCCTTCGAAGATAGGTGGAAAATGTCTAGAGGAACACAAATAATAGGATGATACTTCAAAGAAGCCCTCGGCTGGCACCACAGCCCACTAGGCTAATCCTCCGCCTGCGGCGCTGGTACCCCAGGTTCTAGTCCTGGTTGGGGCACCACATTCTGTCCCAGTTGCCCCTCTTCCAGTCCAGCTCTCTGCTGTGGCCCGAGAGTGCAGTGGAGGATGCCCCAAGTGCTTGGGCCTTGCACCTGCATGGGAGACCAGAAGGAAGCACCTGGCTTCTGGCTTCGGATTGGCGCAGTGTGCCAGCCGTGGCAGCCATATGGGGGGTGAACCAACGGAAGGAAAACCTTTTTCACTGTCTCTCTCTCTTTCACTGTCTAACTCTGCCTGTCAAAAAAAAAAAAATGTTACTGCTTCAAAGAAGCCCTGATCATATTTATATTTGTATGGACAGATGGGGATTTGCTGGTGGGTTTCTTGAAGGTTCCTGGCCCTGGGCCTCAACAGAACTGAAACTCCCTACCTGCTCATTCATCTCTCTTCTGTGTACCACTGCACACATAGGCATACGTCCGTACAAACACACACACAGTCCCTACACACCTAGATGCCTGAATACCTTTTTCTTTGTTGGGTTTTCTCCAAGAAGATGTGTTAGATTTAGAGGAATTTCATTCAGCATCCAAAGATCTATTCTCATCAGTATTTACCTGAATCATCATTATCATCACCCGCTCACCAGTTTTTGCTGTGTGGACAGAGACAAGATTAGAGGAGCTTTAGCTGGTCCCGAATCATTAAGTTTCCGGAAATGTCTGAGGGGAAATGGCACTGTAGTGTGAGCTTCTGCCTTTAAAGACCTCACACAATCCGCTTGCTCACAGCATCCTGCGGCAGCTCCTTCCCCCAGGGGCCATGAGGGGGATTCCTGGCTTGCGCCCTCCCATTGCTAGATGTAACCTATCTATGCCTTTTATTTTATTAAAAATGCTATGTGTGGCATAAATTATGCAAACTTTAAATATTACCTGTGGCGTTTTCACCGTCTCATTTAGATGGGAGTTTTGATTAAATAATATATTTATGGAGTTGAATTCAGTAATAGACAGTAAATTGCCAGGGACCTTGATGCTTACGTCCACCATCTACACGCTATCTGCTTAATGAAAAACTGAAACTTGGCTTCAATCCTACGCAAAGTGCAGCATGTTCATTAATCCAGATAAAAAGAGCTGTTTATTATATGCTCCATGCGTGTGTGTGTATGAGTGTAAAAGTGGTTAACTAAAACTTTGCAGCAGCTTACATGTTATTTATGACTCCATATGAAGGTAGAGCTCCTAAAAACAAGTCTCTGCAGGACATGCCTAGGGACTGCCTCTACACCCAGATGTCCCCGCTCTCAACAGCCCTCCTGAATATCCTGTACATAACCAGGAAAAAAATGGACAGGAAAAGAATCAAACATGAATCAAGTGCCAGGTATGGCTAGAACACTGGGCGTTTGCTTGATTCAGTCCTTACAGTGTATCTTCAAATGGACGGTGAGGTTCAGAGACTTTGGGGCACCACTGACAATAACAACAACAACAGCAAAAAACAGTAGTGACAGTTTTAACTATTACACTTTCTGAACCATCACTATTTTTAAGCCGTTCATTCATTTTGTTTTCTTGACAACCATTTATCTTGATGTCATTCGATTTTATCTATGAGACTATCAAAGAAAAGAAAAGATAAAGATTTGCCCAGGCATCAGTGGTAGCCCACATTTTCTCCCCACGGTTTCTGTACTACCATCTCTCCTCCAGCTTCTTGGTGACTATATACACAAGAAACTGTAGGGAGCTGGCGCTGTGGCATAGTGGGTAAAGCTGCTGCTTGTAGTGTTGGCATCTCATACGGGCGCTGGTTCGCATCCTGGCTGCTCCACTTCCCATCCAGCTCTCTGCTATGGCCTGGGAAATCAGTGGAAGATAGCCCAACTCCTTGGGCCCCTGCACCCATGTGGGGGGCCTGGAGGAAGCTTCTGGCTCCAGGCTTCGGATCGGCACACCTCCTGCCATTGTGGTCATCTGGGGAGTGAACCAGCAGGTGGAAGATCTCTCTCTTTCTTTGTGCCTCTACCTCTCTGTAACTCTACTTTTCAAATAAAGAAATAAATCTTTAAAAAAGAAGAAGAAAAGAAATTGTAGAAGGCAAAATGGCATGACAAGTGTTGACAGGACAGAGCTCAGGAAAAGAGGGAAGACTCCAAAACGGCCCAAGAAGTTGGACTGCTGGGGGGGGGGGTGGCACTGGATAATCCACAGGTAAGAACGAATCTCCCCAGTTTTGACAACTGAATGCAGTCAGTGCCTGATGATAACAATAATGATAATTACAATGATAACTCAGGCTGGTGTAGTGCTTTCAAATCTCTTAAAACACAGACAAAATAAGATGGTGAAAATTTATCAGTATGTCTGTGTGGGTGTGGAAAGGCACACAGTGTCTCATATTTACAAACCTTACACACTGGATGCCCAGAGGGATGCACAGCTTCTAACCCTGCACTGTTATTCCCATTTCAAAGCGTCACAAAGCCAAAACCCAAAGAGATGTGATGTCTCATCCCCAGGATGAGTACAAAAATCAGAGGCAAGAAAAGGCATTCTGCCTAGAGATTAAGATGCCTGTGCCCCCACAGCACAGTGCCTGAGTTCAAGTCCTGGTTCCAGCCCCTGACTCCAGCTTCCTTCTTGTACGACCCTGGGAGGCAGCAGTGATGGCTCAAGTCATTGGGTTCCTGCCACACAGGTGGGAGGAGACCTGGACTGGGTAGCTGGCTCCTGGTTTCAGGCTATTCAATGACGTAGGCATCTGAAGAGCACACCGTGGATGTGGTTCTTTCTCTCTCTCTCTGCCTGCCTCTCTCTGCAAGTATCTCTGTCTCTTTCTGTCTTTCCCTTAAATAAATTTAAAAGCATAAAGGAATAATTTATTTAAGAGCAGAGACAACCCAGATCTTCAATTCATGAATCCAACACTCTGCCGTGTTTTTGAATCCTGGTAACAGAACAAAGTTCTATGTAACCTGCAAGTAACTTTAACAGATCAATGCAGGGAGTTCTCCATTTGCTCTTGAAGTTTCAATCCTCACAGAGTACGGTCTGGGTATGCAAAGTGGTTGACTGCACCGTCCTATTTGATCCTTCAGAACCCACGGAAATGACTGAGAAGGATGCAAACGCAAATGATCAAACCACCAATCATATGAAAAGAAAAGAGGACCCAGAGTCTTCTATAACTCCACAGAAGTAAGGTATGGGCTTGGAATTCTTTCCAGTAACTGGATTTGGGGACAAACTCAGCCACTTGTCGACTAGGTAAATACCTGCAAAGCAACTTCCCAAATGATCCTGGGAGATCTCGCTCGCTGCTCCCATTTCATTGTGGGCACACTTGGCATTTCCCTGAACTTCATCTCTGGGTGTACTTCCTTACAAGGGTGGATGACACAGATGCTTGCAACCTCAGTGGGATTTAAAGGACAATGAGCTATCAGGGCAAAAATATAAACTTTGTAATACAACTGGGGAAGCAAATCCACAAACTGTTTTTAGAGGCTTATTTATTAATTTGAAAGACAGAGTTACTGAGAGGCAGAGAGGCAGAGGCAGAAAGAGGTCTTCCATCTGCCGCGCATTCCCCAAATGGCTGCAATGGCCAGAGCTGGGCTGATCCGAAGCCAGGAGCCAGGAGCTTCTTCCAGGTCTCCCATGCGGGTGCAGGGGCCCAAGGACTTGGGGCATCTTCCACTGCTTTCCCAGGCCATAGCAGAGAGCTGGATCTGATGTGGAGCAGTCAAGTCTTGAACTGGTGCCCATATGGGATGTTGGCACTGCAGGCAGCAGCTTTACCCTATGCCACAGCGCTGGCCCCCAACAAAAAATTCAAGTGGTTCAAGATGCCCACTTGGTATGTAAATTTCCTTTTCAAGGTAAAGGAATAGGGCCAGCGCTGTGGCATAACGGGTAAAAACCCCCTCCAGCAGTGACAGCATCCCATATGGGCGCTGGCTCAAGTCCCAGCTGCTCCTCCTCTGGTCCAGCTCTCTGCTACTGCCTTGGAAAGATGGCCCAAGTGCCTGGGTCTCGGTACTCACAGGAAAGACCTGGAAGAAGCTCTTGGCTCCTGGATTCGGAATGGCCCAGCTCCGGACATTGTGGCCATTTGGGGAGTAAAACAGTGGATGGAAGACCTGTTTCTCCTTCTCTCTGTCTGTAACTCTACCTCTCAAATAAATAAATACATAAATAATCTTTAGGGAAAAAAAGGTAAGGGAACACAGTTCCTTCAAACCAGTAAGGAAGCAGAAACTGAGCTGTAGTCGTATCACAATTAGCTACCTCCTATTGGTAGAGAGAGTTGAAAGGTCAAAGTCTCCAAACTCAAAAAAAAAAAAAAAAATGAGGACAAAAATATCCAGTTTGCTTTCCAAGGCTTCTACTAGCCAAGTCAGTTGGCCAGATATTTCAAGAAATCTCCACACAGAATCTTTGCCTTTTAGAAACACACATTAAAATACCAACAAAAGAAATGCATTAAAGGAATACAGTGTGTGAGTGTGTGTGTGTGTGTGTGTGTGTGTGTGTCAGGGTTTGGGAGCAGGGGAGGAATGGGTACTGAGCCAACGTAAAAAGGAATAAAATTGGGTACAAGCTGGTAATGGCTAAGTATGGGTGCAGGTGACGTGAGGATTCACCGTACCTGTCTCTCCCATTTTCAATGAAAACATCTGGAATTCAGAATATGAATTTTGGGAAGAGCGCATCACTTCAGACAACATTAAAAAGGTCACATGACGAGCTGGTGACTCCTGGAAATGTTAGAGACCTGAGATCATCTCTTCAGGAGCATAACTGCTTTCAAAAACCATCATTTTTTTATCTGATCTTTATTATCAAAACAGCACAGAGTTAATACAGCACAGGATGTCTAGAATCATCTTCTATCTCTAGCTGTGTGGGTTGCTTTCTAAACTGTATTAATTGAATGCTATCCTTCCTCAGCCTTGGTTGCAACGTCTATGAAATGGGGACGGCGTCACAATTTCCTTGCACTAGTTCTGTGCATGTTTTATGTGCACGTGCAACGCTCGAGTGTCAGAGGCACGGCTGTGCGTTCCAGAAATGCAGCCTCTAATATCATCCCCAGAGAATTCTGTGCTGCTGGCTACACTGGGGGAAGTCAATTAGTCACTGCTGGATTAAGCAACAATAATAGGAGGGCCACCAACAAAATGGATCCAATTAGGAGTTGGCTAAATCTCTCAAAGTCACCAGAAAGTGTGTTTGTTTGTGTTTACACCTATGCTCACTGAGAGTCAGTTCAACAACTTGATAATTAAAACAAATATCTTGCATTTCTAACAAACTTAGCAGCATAAAACGGAAGGCAATTACTCAACTCTGATTTAGGCTTAACATGTGGCATGCCTTAATTTATTCTAATTTAATATTCAAAAGAATATCCTTAAGGTAATATCCTTCCACAGCTTGCAATGACTGCAACACACCAAATTAAGGCCAGCATCCATCAAGTCCACAAGAACTGAGGCCCCCGAGCAGAAAAGCAAGCCTCAGATCTTAGGAAACGCCAGGAGTCAGTCTGGTGCAGGAAAATACCCTTGTGCATTGAGAAGACACCCTCTTGCCTTTATCCAAACTTAGCTCATTAACCCCAGATATGCAATCAGTTCTTGAGTGTAAGCAAAGCAGACATATTTACACATCAGCACAGATTGGTCCCCAGTCGCACGAACCCTAGGGTTGCATTAGCAGCTGATGAGCAGGCTAGCATCCCTCTTGTCGCGGATCTGGACCAAGGACAGCTCAACCCACAGAACCCTGCAAACCCCGTGCAACAACTCAGAAACCAGGGCACTGTCCACTAGGCAACGCATCAACCCTCTACAAGGCAGCCTTGAGCCTTCTGATTAAAGCCAGGAGGATGTCTCATTGAACTGCCAATTTCATTCTCAAAGCTGCTAATCACACTTTTTGAACAAGGCAGGTTAAATTTGGAAGTGAGATGTCAGCGATGTATGTCTGTGTGTGTGTGTACACATGCTGGAGTAAGGCACACATATCTGAGTATCCAAGGAGAGTGACGATTATACTAACTGCAAATATTACTGAATATGAGTTATCAATACAGCTGCAAGGTAAACTGCCCCAACACTAAATGGCTTAAGACTACAATAATCATTTATTATGAGAAAATTGAGGAAAGAGGGGCCGCTCTGCTTTTTGTGATCCCCTCTTGGAAACCACAGTACTGTTGGTGCCACGTTCTGCTTACAGGATGGGGAATCAGGCGGCACGTTTTGCAGGGGCAAAGTGTCGAAAACTTTGCAGAGTTTGAAGAACCAGTCTGAGTGTTTACTGCACGCGGGGACCATGCTAACCATGTTCCTTCTACTAGACCCCCTAATTCTCGCCAGCAATCATTGGCACAGGCGTCATTTGATCACCATGTCCACTTGGATGCTGGGATAAGTGAGCAGAGGAGCCATGTGATGCAGAGGCACTCCTCTGGTCACCCACCGAATGGCTGAGCAGAGACCCCCACGTAGTTTATTTCTATGTATTTTTTTCCTTTTTATTTGAAAGCGAGGGAGGAAGAGAGAGAGAGAGAACCTTTTACCTGCTGGATCACTCCGCAAATGCCCACAGCCAGGGATGGGCCAGGCTGACACTAGGGGCTGGGACACAATCCTGGTCTCCCACAGAGGTGGCTGGGACTCAGGTACTTGGAGCCATCTCCTGTTGTCTTCGAAGGCGCACACCGCCAGGAAGCTGGAATCAGCAGCAGAGCTGTGCTTGAACCCGGGCACAACAATACGGGATGTGGACGCCCCAAGAAGTGTCTCAATCATCTTCTACTTAAGCCATTTAATTACACTTTCCACAGGATGCCCCGTCATCCTGGATGACCACAGGCTGAAGCAAAGAAGAAACAATGCCAGTTGTTCCTAAGTCCCCAATTTCCCTCACTAGATTTGGGTATCCATGTGTGTGTGTGTGTGTGTGTGTGTGTGTGTGTTCTTTCTATATCCTGATGCAGACTGTGGATTCTTTGAATGCAGGAATTTTGTAAGTATTTTGTCTTTAATTTCTATATGCCCACCACTGAAAAAAGTGGATACTCAATAAATATTTATTATTTTTAAAAATTTTTAAATACTCAGTATACACGGTCTTTCCTTGCAAGCATTCCACTGCACAGAGACGTCATAATTCTCTAATTCACCCCTGCTCGTGAACCTGAGGTTTTCTCACTCTATGGCAGGACCCAAGGCACATGCACTGATCGCTGCTCCGTAAGCCTCTGCCGGTTTGGACAAGCATCACTGCACGTCCACTCCTAGAAGGCAAACTTCCAGGTCAGAGAGGACATTCAGGTTAAGACTGGGGGCATCCCGTCAACGTGTTCACCCAAGGGCTGCACCTGGTAGGGCTCACAAAACGCAGCCCCAAAGCCTAACACCTCGGTAGCCAAGGCCCCTCTGCCCTTCTCCCTCCTCCTAGTCCCCCACCTCTCTTTCCCCCGTGAAGAGCAGATGGGGCTTTCTCTGGAGTTCTCCTATCTTCCCGAAGGCCAGAACCTTGCAGAGACACCACACCCAGACCCCAGGGGAACTCCGTCCCCACCCACAGCCCACACGCCCTTCTTCCCCATGAGGAGGACATTAGGTGCCATCCACCCGGCCTGCATTTGGGTTTCAAGCTTTGTGTGATTCCTGTGTGCTTGCAAGCTAATACATATGTATGACTTTTCTCCTGCGAATCTATTTAGGGCCTATTTCATTTTATAGACTCAAATGATCAAACCCTCAGGGAACAGAAAGAAAGTTCCTTTTGCCCTTGTACTGGGTAAAGGAGGACAGAGCCTCCTTTCCCCCACCACGATGTGACTTGGCCTTGGCCTGCCTCCGTCTCTCCTGGGCAGGCGGGGAGACCAACAAGCATCTAAGGGGCTCCCTGGCACAATGCTTGGTGTTGATGGTAAGTTCAGTGCCCACCTCACTGGGCCAAGCTCTCCCATCTTTCTTTAGGGGGCTCTTTCTCCCATGGCAGGTGGGGATTGCTGGTGGCTGGCAGAGGTCACAGTCTCGCCTCACACGGGCCTGACCACTGGATACTTCAGCACCCCCGGCTCCAGGTACCTGTCTCTGAGAAGCTGCCTTGGAGACCAAGGGGGTAAGAACCCTCCTCAAATTCTGCAATTCCATACTTCTTAGTTCATCTTTTAAATGGTGTAAAATACACATAAAACACAATTTAACATTTTAACTATGTTTAAGTATAAAGTTCAGTGGCATTAATTATACCCACATTGTGCAAGCAACCACCACTCAACTCCAGATGTTTTTCATCTCTGAAAAACCTTGCACGTCCATCCCTATTAAACAATAACCTCCACTCCCTGCCCCACAACCAGCTCCTCATGGGGACAGTTCTATCACCTGTCACTCTGGCTTTGACTACTCCAGGAATCTCCTAGGAGGAAAATCCTATGGTATTTGTGTTTTTCTTTCTTTTTTTTTATTTAACAGGTAGAGTTATAGACTGTGAGAGAGAGAGAGAGAAAGGTCTTCCTTCCGTTGGTTCACTCCCCTAATGGCTGCTACAGCCGGTGCCGCACCGATCCGAAGCCAGGAGCAGGGTGCTTCCTCCTGGTCTCCCATATTGGTGCAGGGCCCAAGCACTTGGGCTATCCTCCACTGACTTCCTGGGCTACAGCAGAGAGCTGGACTGGAAGAGGAGCAACCAGGACTAGTACCCAGCGCCCCAACCGGGAATAGAACCCGGGGTGCTGGCGCCGCAGGAGGAGGATTAGCCAAGTGAGCCTTGGCGCTGGCCGGTATTTGTGCTTTTCTGTCTTATTTCACTCGGCATAATGTCTTCAAGGTCCTCCATGTCGAAGCAGGTGACAGGATTCCTTCCTTTCTGGGGATGAATCCATTCTACTGTGTCTGTAGACCACGTTTGCTTACGCAAACACCAACAGACACACGGGCTTTTTCCATGTCTTAGCTATTATGAATAATGATGCTATGAACACAGGTGTACAAGCACCCGTACCAGTTCCTGCCTCCCGTCCCAGCAGTGGAACCGATGGGTCATACGACACTGGGTGTTTTCAGTTTGTGGAGGCGCCACCACAGTGCCCTCTGTATGCCAGCACCATTTTACATTCCCAACAGCAGTGCACAAGGCTTCCAATTTTTCACACCCTCATGGTGTTGCTTTTCCTCTTGAGTGGCCATCCTTTGGAGGAAGAGCGTGGGTATCACATGGTGGTTTTGATTTGCATCTTTCTATCAATGAGTTAGGCTGTGTGCCTTTTCATACACATACTGGCTGACTGTCAATATTTTGGAGGAAGTGAATATTCAAATCTGTATTCTGTTTTTGAATCGGGTCTTGGTTTTTCTGAGCTGAGTTTTAGGAGTTCTCTATGGAGCCTCGATATTAATCTCTCCTCAGCTCTGGGTTAATGCATGTTTTCTCTTCATCTCAGCATAGCTTCGGAGGCTGACATGAAGCTGCTGGTCACCCAAGATCAGATGGTGAGGGGGGTTGGTGAGGTGGTCAGGCCCCTTGGAGAGAAAGGGACTAGCAAGGACCCTGATGGAAGGGGAAGGGGCTCCCACTCTGCCTGTCCCCTGTCCTTTCTTGCCGGGTTGGCAGGAGACATCCTGATTTCTAACAACCTACAGGCTAAGTAATGCACACTGGTCATTTTCTTTCCCAAGCCTTTTCTGCTCTCCATAATACGAGCTCAAGCATCATTTTAAAAATGTAGGTCAGGATGAAAACAGATTTAACTTTTAATGTTTGAATTAAAACAGCATGAGCAACTTCTTTGGATACAGTAAAAAAAAAAAAAAGCTATAGGATAGCCATGAAACAATCACTTCTAACTATTTTCCTCTGCATTTCATAAATAATAAATGGGCTAAAAAATAACCCCGTAGTAACACATTCTCTAATATACTAGTTATGCAAGCTGGATAGAACTCTAAGAATCCCTAAATGTGAGAAAAATTGAATTTGGTGGTACTTTTTTTAAGCTAAAAATTAAATTTCCCCGGCCCCATGCAGACCTTTTCCCTCACAGCTATAGGCATAACTGGATTTTTAAGCCTTCTGAAAACATTGTGGTTTGCAATAAAGCAAAACACTGTGTCAAAAACTGCTTAGAATACAGAAAAGCACATTTCTGATATGTACCGCAGGGCTGTTTACCTGGTGAAGGTATCAGCATCGCTCGTGGCTGTCATCCTGACAACTGTGACCCGTGCTGGGAGTCTAACCCTGTTTATATGCATATTATGAATTAGAAATATAAGCTAAATCCCTCCCTAAGTCACCAACCGGGAAAGTTCCCTCACTCCCTGTTCCCAATTCAGCCCTCAGCACTCCGGTATCCTTCTTGGCAATGAAGGGTAGGAGCCAAGCCTTTCAGAGCCCCCTTGGCTTCCAGTCTGGAATGTGTCTTTTGAAGGGGAGGGGGCGTTGTCTTGGAGAGGAGATGCATTTAATAAAGTATTGAAGAGCTGCAATGTGGGCCTGTGAATAAAACAGGAGACGAGAGACCAGGGCAAGCAGGCTGCATTGCTGGCATCTTCCTAGCTGGCCCCCGTCTGCACACTCGTGCACGTGAACGACTGTTGCACCATGAACATCTCCCCTTCCCAGTGGCATGGGATGACACCTGCTCTGGGGACCCGGTGCCTGGAGAGCTGACAACTGATGCTCTAGGGAGTTCTAGTTTTCTGTAGTGATGATGGTAGGGATGGCTGTAAGAGGCTGGTGTGTGGGTCGTTTGTTCTTTTAGTGTGGTCACACAGCAGAGGAAAGAGCGAAGCATATCATTTTAAACGACACCCACCCACACGTAGCCATGGCCGACGGGCATACTTGAGCGTTCTCACCCTTCTAACTTCATGGCTCCTCTGTCCACTGAGGACGGAAATACACTGATCCCAAGGAATGTATAATCTCCTTGGGCCAATCAGGTTACTCCAGATAAAAGGATTAGGGAAAACGAGAGAATGTGCAATTAAAGCACTAGAGCCATCTTGTTTCTGGGTTCAAGGCTCCTTCCTCCAAGCGTGTCCCGAGTCCTGTGCTGTCGGCTCACCCTTTCATGATCCTGAAACCGCCTCTGCTCTGACCGTGCCATTCCTAGCTCCTGAAACCAGGACTCTTTCCCCTCCGCCCCTCCCCACTTCTTCCTAGGCCCCCTCCAGCCCTGATCCAATGGTTCACACACTTGGCTGTGAGCTTTTAAAAACAATGCCCAGGGATCTCCAGTCCAATTAAATCTGAATCTTTGAGAGCAATGCCCCGGCATCAATCTTTTCCAACACTGCCCACATGATGTCTATGTACAGCCAACACTGAGAACCCTACCCACTCATGCTAAGAATGTTGCCATCTGCCAAAGGGATCGAAAGCAACCAACGCAAAGCGGCACTGTCCAATCACCCGGGGTTCACGCAAGCTTGGGAATCCTAAGTCCAGTTAAGTGGGGGTGGGGCTGGAGGAACGCAGCAGCAAAGCAGCAGCTCACTAGGAAGCTGGGGCCGTTGGCCCCGTGGAGATGAACACCAATACGGTGTTATGCTATTTACACACTGGAATAACCTGCTGTGAGCTGTGCCTGGGTTATTTCCTTAGGAGTCAGGTATTGGGCTCTCCAGGGAGGCTCAATCTGTAAGACCTCAAGGTTCCAGGCCTTCCACAAGCCACCGATTGCACCTGCTGCCTATAACATGCCATGATGATGTCGTCACCATGACTACTCAGCACACAGGTGACACTTCCTAAGTTCCTCCTCTACCTCAGGTACCGTTCTAGGTACTGAGGATGCAGCCGTGAGCAAAGCAGAGAAGGAAATGCCTGCTGTCATGGAACTGCCACCCATACAGAAAAAGAAGCCAGAAATCTGAGGTCAGCCTATCCACATAAGGCTACTCAGAATACTTCAGCGGATCTAACACGTGTGTGGACAGGTAGCATCAGCAGGACTTGGGAATTTGCTACAAATGCAAAAGCTTGGGTCCCACCCGAACCTAAGAATCCAGAAATTCTGATGGTGGAGACCATCAGACTCCCGGTGGGATGTTGACACAAACTCATGTCAGAGGCTGTCGCTCCCCCTCTTCGTGGAGGAACGACACAGGACCCTGCGCTGTTCTTTTGTCTGCTAGGCCCTCCCCGGGTTTGCTGCTGGTTCTTCCCGGGTTGGCTACCGACCCTTCCACCTCCGTGGAAGGGCGGTTCCCCCTGCCACTTTCCCCACTTCCGCGGGGGAGCGGCACACCGCCAGCCGGCTTTCTCGGGGGCTGCTCAGATGTTCCTTCAGATAGATGTTCCTGGTGCATGTTGTCTCTCTCCTCCTTTATAGTCCTCTTCCACCAATCCCAACTCTGCTACCCACACGCCGAGCACGCTGCTCTCCTCCAATCAGGAGCAAGATCAGCTCCTGCAGCTCAATCAAATTGGCGAGAGGCAGCTGTGTAGAAGCTGTTTACTCCTCTCCCAGCGCCATATTGTGGGAGAGCAGATGCATAGAATAAGTCTTAATTCCAGTAACTTAGTCTAGTCCGAGTTGCTCCCCACAAGAGGCCCAGGGGTGTGTGTGTTGGGGGTGGGGGATGGTTAGTGGGTTTAGGAAATTGAGGGCTAATGACCGTGGGTGCTGGAAGAGCTTGCCAGGGGCGGGGGGACCCAAGGGATAGCAAAGGCTCCCCAGCAGCCATAGTAACCAGAGCAGACATTAGCACCCCCTGGGGGACACCTACAGCGACAGTGAGCAGGCCTCTAAATGAAAAATATACGTAAAGGAAGAGCCATGTGGGTTTTTATTTATTTATCAGTTTGTTTTATTTTGTATCGGCATGGGACGGAACGATCTGCACCGGAAAGCCACTTTTAAGAACTCAAAGTTGAGTCCCTGAGATGTTACTCTCTGGCCCCAGTTCCTTCTGGGAAGAAGAGCTAAGTGGCACCTTTACCTGAAATACGCGCAGATGCTCTTCAGCCTACGCAGTGGCAGCTCCCACACCTTCCAGACAAAGGAGAACGCCTGAGCACAGGACGCACATTACCCTTCAAAGGCAGAGTCTCAGGGCTCCTCCCTGCGATTTTCAAAAAGAGCCCAGGCTCACAGCCCATCAGGCCCCCAGGAATCTCCTTACCTTCCTCACCACGCTGCACCTAACACCTGCCTCTGACCAGGGGCAGGGCGAACTCTGACACCTTCCACCTGCTGAGGATCTCAACAGGAATCCTCCAAGCAGGTCCCCCTTGCCTATCTCAGTGTACTGGGTCACTGGCTATTGAGGTTTTAGAGTGAAAGCAATTCAGAGATCTGAGGGTCCTTGTGGGCTCCAGGAACACAGACTAGATAACTCAGGTATGCTAACATAGACGGATGCATGGATGGATCGCTGGGCAGACAGAAAGAGAGCAGACAGAGACAGGCAGACGGATAGCAAAACAAAGTTACCTTGAGAAAGACAGTAACAGATTTTTATGTTAGATTACATAACCTTGTGAGAATCTCACCAGGCTTATTTTATTCCCATTTCCAAATAGCCTGCCTTCTCAGGGGGTTTCCCATTCTTTAATTGTCTGTGTTTGCATGTTTAAAATCAGCTTTGATATATTTACTGTCAAATACATGATCAAATATCAAGCTCTTAATACATTCCAGGTTCTGAACCAAGCCCTTTGCAAACATTATGCTATTTATCGACGTTCTCAAATATTTACAGATGGTCTACTCTATGCCAGCAGTGGGCCTTTCCCCTGGAGAGACATAAGTGAATAAAATACAACGCAATGCTTGCCCTCATGAAACCGACATTCAAGTTGGAGAGTGGAGAGATTAAAACAACAAATACAAAGATGTAGAATCTGTCAGATAAACTCTATGGAGGAAAACCACACGGGGGACAGCGATGGAAGCTGGAATATCCGGCACAGCAAGACAAAGAGGCAGCCACTTGTATACTGCATAGTTTTACAGGTGAGCAAAGGGAGACACAGAGAGGTCCAGTCACTTCCTACAGCATCCTGTCTAGCAGCTGACAAAATCTTTTCTTTTGAATACAAAGCAGGTTCCTAAATTATGAGTTTTCTACACCAGTTTTCTGAACCCCTAATGCTTCCAAGGCTGGATGGGGGCAGGGGGCGTGGACTCCCATGAAGGGCACAGGGTGTGCCGGTCAACTTCCCCGCACCCTTGGGAATGCGCTTCCCGCCCTGAAGGATGCAGTCAGACACCATCCTCAGGATGCTCTACTTCGCAGCGGCCTACTGAGCTGGTCCACCTGAGAGCTCAGGCAAGCACCCGAAGGAAGAAGGGAGAGAAAGCAGGGTATTGATTTCAAGGCTCCTCTTGGACCAGCTGCCTCTTGATTTCCAGCCGCGCCCTGGGAATCACTCTCCCTGAAATCCAGGCTGAGGGTAGTTCTGTTTAAATAGCCCAGGTACTGCACTATCTATATTTTGCTTATCTACTGCCTATGGACTTATAACAGGGCTGTGTGTTGAACTCTCCTTAAATCACCAGATTTGGGGGTGTGCTGGTTAGCCATCAGCAACAATGACCAACAAGAAATAAACACAGCAGCCCTCATGTTCAGTGTCACAGAGATACACTTGGGAATAGAGGGATTAGCAGCATTTTTTTTTTTTTGACAGGCAGAGTGGACAGTGAGAGAGAGAGAGAGAGAGAGAGAGAAAGGTCTTCCTTTTGCCGTTGGTTCACCCTCCAATGGCCGCCACGGCCGGCGGCACTGCGCTGATCCGATGGCAGGAGCCAGGTGCTTCTCCTGGTCTCCCATGGGGTACAGGGCCCAAGCACTTGGGCCATCCTCCACTGCCTTCCCGGGCCACAGCAGAGAGCTGGCCTGGAAGAGGGGCAACCGGGACAGAATCCGCCACGCCGACCAGGACTAGAACCCGGTGTGCCGGCGCTGCAAGGCGGAGGATTAGCCTAGTGAGCCGCGGCGCTGGCCTGCAATGGTTCTTGATACCGCTGGTAGAACACAATGCCAACCACGATGAATGCTGGGTCCCTGATTTATTACCCACAGTCATCAAACAAGAGTCTTCCAGTCCCTGGGAGACGTCTCTACCTTCTCAGAAAGCATTCAGATTCTTGGAGCACGGATGCCAACAGGCCTAACATAGTAGCTAAGTTCACAAAACGTGGCGTAGGATCACTCCACACACACCGGACCCACCGTGGTTTATATGAGCAGAATCCACATTCAACAGTGCGTGGTGGAGGCAATCATCAGTTCACTTATTCCCTGAAAAACAAGCTGACTTTCTCCTGGGAATCAAACACAGACACAGAGGAAAAAAAAAAAAAAGGGATGCTAATTGTGGAAAAACACCGCAAGGAAAATAAGCAAAAGGGTTGGCAGCCACTCTGAAACTCAGACAGAGGCACTGCAGCCCACAGCGCTCACTGCTGAAAGCGGAAGACAGCAGGCTGCCCTGAACTGCCTGATTGGGGTGCTCCACTCAGCACGAGCAGGCGGCACCCAGGGAAGATGTCGGGACCATGGAACCCTCGGAACCAGACGCCGGTGCTGCCCTACTCCTAAATCAGCTACAGTCCACTGCAGGATGTGCAGGCCTTTCAGGGACCACCACAGCAACACCATATGCTGGGGGCTTCGTGCCTATCCTGCTCTATGTGCAAGGGAGCTTTCCAGGACCTACTCCGTGTGGGACATAGCCCAGGTGAGGCTATGAGCCCGTGCCCACCCTGAAACCAGACACTTGATTAACCCCAGCAGCAATTAGAGTGGCCCACTAATAACAACTTTTACATCTATTAAGTGTCTACTGGGGGGCCAGCGCTGTGGCGCATCCGGTTAACGCCCTGGCCTGAAGCGCCGGCATCGGTTCGAGACCCGGCTCCACTTTCGATCCAGCTCTCCGCTATGGCCTGAGATAGCAGTGGGAGATGGCCCAAGTCCTTGGGCCCTGCACCTGCATGAAAGACACAGAAGAAACTCCTGGCTCCTGGCTTCAGATCAGCATAGCTCTGGCCATTGCAGCCATCTGAGGAGCGAACCATCGGATGGAAGATCTCTCTGTGTAACTCTGACAGTCAAATAAATAAATAAATATTTTTTAAAAAGTGTCTACTAGGTGTTATGCACTATGGGTATTCTAGTTCATAGAGGAGGGTTCCAGAGATGCCCAGACTTGAAGGTCACTCCCTCCATCCTTGACTTGTGGTGCTGACACCCTTGTATCATCTCCTCTTTAAGAGTGGGTAGGCAGGGCTGTGGTGCAGGTTAATCCTCACCTAAGGTGCTGGCAACCCCATATGGGCACTGGTTCTAGTCCTGGCTCTCCTCTTCCAATCCAGCTCTCTGCTGTGGCCTGGGAAAGCTGTACAAGATGTCTCAAGTCCTTGGGCCCCTGCACCCACATGGGAGACCCGGAAGAAGCTGCTGGCTCCTGGTTTTGGATCAGCCCAGCTCAGGCCGTGGAGAACATTTGGGGTGTGAACTAGCGGAAGGAAGACCGTCCTGCTCTCCCTCACACTGTCTGTAACTCTACCTCTCAAATAAATAAATAAAATCCTAAAAAAAAAAAAAAAAGATTGGGTGGACCTGAAACTTGGTTCCAGTCAACAGAATATTGCGAAGGCCAAGTAAAGTTACACTCTATTACATGAAATGAGAATTCCAGTCAATTATTTGAGACATCAGTGTCACTTCTCAAACAAGTTCCATGGCTGAGGAATGACAGAGGGGTTCTGGACCCTGACGCAGTGGTTCAAATCCCGGGTGGTCCACTGCTTATTGTGCGATGCTGAGACTTCACTCCAACAACTCTGCCTCCATCTCCTCATCTACAAAAGGCAGCTACAAGAACTACCTGACCCACAGGGCTGTCCCGAGGAACTTATCTGGAGAAATTAATTCAGTCAACTGCGTGAGAAACAGGAACTGCCCCATCAATTTATCTGTAGTTATAAATGGAGAAAAGCTCTTAAAAACAGGGACCCTGGTAGCCATTGAGAATAGCCCACTCCTTTCCATTCCTTCTCCATCTTTCTCTTAAGGTAAGGCCTCAGCCTGCAGATGTGGAGGTCAAAGTCCTCGCTGATTGGCTAAGAAGGCCTGTGCCCAAGGCCCCTGTGTATTTCTGTGCCCACGATAGATTACTAATCGTACTATAAACATGACGTCTTTGCTTCACACGGTCTGCACTGGGCAGAACCAGGGAGTGGTTTCTTTCTCTGGAAGGGGCACAGATCCACCCCACTGGCTGGGATTTTCTGCGGTCAGCAGCCCTAATTTCACTATGGAGGGCAAGAGGGTTTGGGAAAATAATAAATAATTCAGTTTTATCTTCCCGGTTACTCACCATTACATGACGCCTCCAGACACAGGGGTGGAATTGTGACATGAGCGTTATGAATAGGGGGTCCAAGCGGACATTTATTTAATTAACAATCACCTTGTTTGGATTTAAGATGGTTTTGCTCTGCCTTCATGAAGCCATGGTTAGAACAACGTTAGCAAGCCTCAGAATCACCTTCATAGCCTGCTACAAACTCAGCCACCCTGGCTCCAAGCCCAGATGCCCTGATTCAGTAAGGTCTGGGTTGGCGTCTCAAAAATATGCATTTTTAGCACATTCCTAAGTGTCTCTCCCGTGGACTGTGCCGAGCCCCCGCGCCGAGGAAGAACACCCTGGAGGTCTAACTGGGACTTCTGGGTCTCTCTTCAGCCTTGCCTCAGCTTTCTTCCTTCCCTGGTATTTTTCCAGGATTCCTGGCAGAGGCTGACGTCTTCCCTAGGGCACTGTTCTGTGGGAGGCTGCTTAGCATCTGCTGCTGAGATCCAGGAAGGAGGGGAGCTCCGAGGATGGGAGACATTGCCACCCAGGACGCCGAGGCCCCTGCCACAGCCACGGGAGAGTCTGTTCCTCACAGAGCACGCACTCGCTGCTCCAGGAAGAGCCAGTTGTCCCTGGGACATGTGAGCCCCCACCTGGGTGCAGAAGAAAGGGGAGAGGGCTCAGTGAGATCTTCCTAGCTTTCACACTGGGGGAGGAGAGTGAACACTAGGAGCTCTGATCTTTCTTTGGACATCACGAATGGCTCTCCTCGCTTCGTGATGGATTTAAAGAAGACAGAGACAGAACTATTTGATACAGAATCACACCCACATTCAGAAACTGCTTTTTTTTTTTTTTGTGCAAATCCCAGATACCTGTTTCACCCTGTGGGCCTACTTACCAAGTGTGAAACTCTCCATCCAAGTCTTAGGTTCCCAAGAAGTTGAGAACAGAGACGCCGGCACCTTGATCCCCAGACAGGGGAGCCAGGTGCTGCCACTCATCAGCGAGCTGACACTGGGCATGGTCCTGAGGGACCGAGTTCTCCCACATGAATCAGCAGGACAGTATCCTGCGGCTGTGGCCATGGATATGCAAAGTTGACTTCCAACAGGGCCTGTCCATGCTACAGTGGCAACCTGTCTGCACGACCCCACTCATGGCCCCAACCATCACGGAAGTGAGGGCCATTCGGATCCCCCTCTTCTCACAGCTGAAAATGAGATGCTGTCTCTCATCAGCGGTGACCCAGGCAGGAGACTGAGGTCTTCCTTGGATCTTGTCACCCCAAAAGTCGCTCATGGACTATCACGATCCCTTCTTCTACCCCTTCCTCTGTCCTCTAACAACTGGAGTCCAAGTCACAGCACAGCGGAGCCTTTACCCTGCGAGCCTGTCATTTGAGTTGGGACACCCTGGATGAGATACTACCAGGGTCTCTCCTCGCTCTGAAATTATCATTACTTTTTTTTTTTTTAACTTTTGTCCTGCACTATGCATTGAACATTCCACTGTGGAATAAATATGCTAAACCCAGTGAGGTATTTTAGAAGGAAATTATGATCTAGACTGAAATCAGAAATGCACATATTATGTTCACATTTCCTTCACAGCAGTGCGCAGAGATAGTATTCCAAATATTTTAGCAGCAGATAGATGAGACAGAAGACAAAAGAGGGGCTCCCGTAACCCACACTGCAGCAGTGTTTTTGCTTAATGCTTCTGGCCACGCCAAGTAGAACATTCTCATGAAGCACAATGTATACATTAGCTAGGGAGTATAAATCATCCATAATTATAATATCCTTCACCCCAAGAGGCTTTCGTGTTTCCTTTATAGAAGTCACACAGTTGAGACCGGCACCTCGCTAATGGATCGGCCCTCCCTGAAAATACAATTATGCCACATGCAGGGCTGGGAAGTAGTTTTGCATGCCTGCTGTCCCTGTGTGTTTCAGACACAATCGCTTCCCACAGTGGACTTAACCACTGGCTGCCCAGAAGGTCTGAGCGGGAGACAGTGCCAGGGAGGGCAGGGCCTGCCCCCGGCTAGGCATGGAGCCAGGACCACAAAGGGCCTAGCAGAAAAGACCAGCTGGCTGAATAGCACTGCCTCGGGGCTCCCAAACGGCAGGGTGTGAAGCGCCCAGAACCTCTGGGCCTGAGCTTCTCCAGGGAGGCACTGGGGCTGCTGCTGACTCAGCTCTTGTCCCCGGGACGCACTGGATGCCAGGCACTGTGCTAGGTGCTCAGAATTGCAGAGGAGGAGGAGGAGGACAAGGCTGGAGGCAGGGAGAGGCTGATGACATCGCGCTCAGACTTTGGTGGGGACAACAAGAGCAAAGTGGTTATTCAGGAACAGGGCAGGTTTGGCACAGCAGACAGTGGAGGGCGGGTGGACCCAGGAGCCACTTGGCCTGGGCTTTGCATTTGGGGTGGGACCATAAGCCTTAGCCTCAAGGGCAAATTTGCCCAGCGCCATGTAGAGTGTAATCAAGAAAGTGAATTAAAAGCCCTACTTTATGACTTTCAATGTGTGGACAGAGAGCCATTGCTAAAGTTGTGTTTTTACATTAAAAAATTTTTAGGGCACCAACACTGTGGCGCAGCAGGTTACATGGTCACCTGCAAAGCTAGCATCCCATATGAGTACCGGTGTGAGTCCTGGTTGCTCCACTTCTGATCTAACACCAAGCTATTGTGCCTGGGAAAGCAGCAAATCATGGCTCAAGTGTTTGGGCTCCTGCCATTCATGTGGGAGACCAGGGTGGTGTTCCAAGCTCCTGACCTCAGCCTGGCCCAGCTCTGGGCTGTTTCAGCCATCTGGGGAATAAACCAGCAAATGGAAGATTTCTCTGTCTGTCTCTGTCTCTTTCTCTAACTCCCCACACCCCCTGTAACTCTGGCTTTCAGACCAATAAATCTTTACAAATACACACATGTCTTTTTTTATAAAAAATCAAATAATCCCGAGGAAATAGCACGCCTCCTCCATCTCCCCGAGGCCTGGAGTGGGGATGGGCAGTGCTTCCACCCTGGCTCTCCTGCCTGGGGCTTTCTTTCTGGGTGCATCTCCACCTGTCACAATCCCAGCCCCACCTGGCAGAGACAGGAAGCCACACCACTCAGTGCTAGTGTGGGATGAGGGTTGGATGAGAGGCCTCACCCCCACGCCGGGAGGATGCAAAGCAGAAAGCGCCCGAGGCTTCCAGGGGTGGCCTCAGAGAGACGCTGAGCTCTGTGCAACATTTCCAGGGCATAAAATTTCCAGCTGCTTTCCTGGCAGGCACTGTGTGTCTCTCGCTGATTTAAACAGAAATTCCTTGTGGCTAAGAAACTTAGCCTTATCCTCCACTTCCACCTCAAGCTCACAATGCGATTAGTATAGTTATCTGGGAACTCCCAGCATGAAGAAACCCCACCTCCCCGAGACCCAGGACTGGAGAGCATCGGGAAATGAGGAGCCCCTGAGAACAGAGATCTCATCCCCTGGGCTCTGCAGTCCCCCAAGGACAAGGCCTCAGAGGGCCAGCACCATCTGGACACTACGCAGAAGTGGACAGTGCTGCACACCCTCACAGGCCAGCGTCATTGAGTCTGAGCCTCTGGGAGTGGACTCGGCCTTGTGGGGGCTCCTGCTGCCCCTGAGCTCTGAGAACCTGCACACCATGGAGATTAGTCGACATGGGAGTCGAGTCTCACTTTCAAGTCACTGCCTTGGTCTGTGATGGACAGGGCGGGCACTCTTGAAGCTGTGAGTCACGGCCAACACCTAAGGGGCCAGTTAAGATGCCTGCATTGCTTATCAGTGTCCCGGCTCTGCTCTGACTCCAGCTTCGAGCTCACATGCACCAGAGAAGGCAGCAGCTGGTGGCTCACAAAGGAGGCCCAGACTGGGTTCCTGGATTCAGGCTTTGGGCAGGCCCAGCCCGGGCCATCGTGGGCATTTTGAGAGTGAACCAGTGCCTGGGAGTTCTCTCTCACTCTCTCAGACGCACACACACATTTTTGAATTTCCAAATAAAAAAATCCCAGCACATCTATTCAAAGGTAGGAAGGTTCTCTCTGGAAGCAATGGCAGCTGCGCTATTCCAACTCTGCTTGCTTTGTTCCTGTTCCTCCTACATGCAAGGAGGGGCAGACCAAGCATTTCACAAACCTCACGATGCATCCCTCTACCTGCCCGATCCAAGGACCACCTCCACTAAGATATTATTTTCACATATTTTAAATCAGTTCACTTAGATTTTTAAGAAAGTAAAGGCATTTAATGAAAAAGAGAGTAAAAAGATACATTTCTTCTATAAGGAAAAAAAGTTACTCGCTATAGGTATGCACAGTTAAATAAATGCATAAAGATAACACAGTGATTTCAAATTCTAGACAAAAAGAGTGGCCTGTCTTAAACAGGCTGAACTGTGCCCCCACCAAAATATGGTGAAGTTCTAAGCCCCAGGGCCTGTGAATGAGCCCCTGTTTAGAAATTAGGATCTTCGCAGAGTCATTACAGAGTCATTCTGGTTCAATATGACCAACGTCAATACAGAAGGGGATATTTGGACCCGGAGACAAGTGTAGACCCTGGAGAATCCATGTCCTGATGGAGGCAGACATACAAGTCATGCACAAACAAGCCAGGGAATGCCAGGAACTACGGGAAGCCCACAGGAGCTGCAGAAGGCATGACAAGGTTGTCCCTTCCACCTCCAAAGGAACCAATGCCATGGGCACCCTGACCTAGGACTTCAGGCCTCAGGGACACAGAGGCAGTGCATTTGTGTTGCTGAAGGCTGCAAAGTGACAGCATCCCCAGGAAACCCTTGCACCAGCCCGAGTTTTGCATCCCCCATCCTCCTCCTCTTTATTGGAGGAGATGAGCAAGTGTTGCCAAGGTAGCAAGACTTGCACCACACTGAGGAGTCTTCCTTGACATCCGCTCAGGTGTTTGGAAAGAAAGACAGCTGAAGAGTGAATCGCCTTCTAGCTCTCAGTGAGACAGTGTGTGTCTGCTTCACCAACAAGGAGTCTTGGGACTTGTGCCTCCTCCTTCCAAATGTAGCAAGCCTGGCAGTTTAGGACTGAACACTGAACACAGGGGCAGAATTCACGAGACAGAATTGAAAATCTCTCTCTCTCTCTCTCTCTTTTTTTTTTTTTTTTTTACAGGCAGAGTGGACAGTGAGAGAGAGAGACAGAGAGAAAGGTCTTCCTTTTGCCGTTGGTTCACCCTCCAATGGCCGCCGCAGCCGGCGCACCGCGCTGATCCGATGGCAGGAGCCAGGTGCTTCTCCTGGTCTCCCATGGGGTGCAGGGCCCAAGCACTTGGGCCATCCTCCACTGCACTCCCGGGCCACAGCAGAGAGCTGGCCTGGAAGAGGGGCAACCGGGACAGAATCTGGCGCCTGGACCAGGACTAGAACCCGGTGTGCCGGCGCCACAAGGTGGAGGATTAGCCTAGTGAGCCGCGGCGCCGGCTGAAACTCTCTTTTTAACACTGTTGGGGGATTTGGAAAAGTCACTTATTCTCTTTGTCCTTAAAAAGGTCTTGGTGCCCAACTCCCAGATTTATTCTGGAAGTTTGGGAAAAATGCATGAACTGCAAATGTGAACTTTCATCGCATCAGACTCCTCTTAGGACTCCTCTCTTTCTATTTTCTGCTGGAGTCTGCTTTTTGCCTTCCTAGAGTTCCGTGGGAGCTCCACTTCTGCGCCCCATCTACAAATGCCCTGGGGTCTGTGGCTGCTCAGGGTGTGATGTCTGAGCTCCACTTCTCTTTGGGGAAGCGTGGCCTCCGGGGGCGAGACTAATGAACAGGAGATAAACAAGTACTGTCTTTGCACAGAAGAGAGGTCTGGCCATGCAGAACTAAGAGAAATCAGAGATGTCTCATGAAGTTTGCTCAGGAAACATAAAAACAAATCCTGCACAAACATAATTAGCAAAGGAGCCAAGCCAAGGGTGAGTGTGGGCTCATGGGAAGAGTTCAGGGCCAAAACCCCAAGCAGCATCCCATAATTCAGGTGAGCAGAAGGTGGCCCCTGCCACCCACATGGGAGACCTGAATGAAGTTCTTTGCTCCTAGATTAAGCCTGACCAAGTCCAAGCTGTTATGGCCATTTGGGGGAGTGAACCAATAGATCGAAGATTGATCTCTCTCTACCCCCCTCCACCTTTCAAATAAATATTTTTTTAAAAAAAGAAAAAGGAAATGCATCCATATTGTTCTAAACAATGCCAAGTGCATGGTTATTTGTCACACCAGCAATAAGAAAAGAATACCCCAAATGTCTCTGAAGATTTTCAGCAGCAGTTGAATGGATCCACTAGGATGGGGACTGGGGTACAGAAAGCAGAGGTTCACCACAAGCTCAAAGCAGCCATGATGTGTGTGTGTGTGGCCTGCGCCGGGCAGTGATGGAAACACCCGCCAGATAGGGACTCACTTAATCCCTACACCACCCCAAGACGCTGGAACCTGCACCATCTCCATGTACAGCTGGGGAAACTGGGTGCAGACAACACAAAGTGAGTTGTGCCAGGTTGCACAGAGTGAAGGAGGTGCACGAGGATGAAGACAAGGCATTCTAACCCTGGTCCTGCCCTCTGTACCCCCACAGGGCACTGCATGGGTAAGGACAGGGGCACATTTAAGGGAGAGATGGGCCAAGAGGCATCAACTGAGTTCAACATAAGGAACTGTAGGTCTGCTCTGTGCCAGCACGTGGGTTAGATTGTGCTTGTTGCTCTTAAACCTGGCCCAGGAGGGGAAGCTGACAGAGAATGGGTCAGAGACCTGAACCCAGAAATAACATCACTAAGGGCTGGCCAAGCAGGGGAAGAAGTCTGGCCAGAGTGCGCCGGTGTGAGCAGATGAGAACAAGGTTTGGGTGGAGAAAGGAGAAGGAAGCCAGACGCAGGGGTAAGATGCTGCAAGGAGAGTCCTGGGTGAGCCAGGCAGGTGCAAGGGGCTGCTGGGGTCTGGGCCTGGGCGGCAGGAGAGGATTCCCATGAGATTCTAGATTTCTAAGAGTGCGATGCTGGGACAGGATGAGAACTGAGCCGCAGGGCTGGGGAGATGCAGACTGTTCGGAAGTGTGGAAGTCCTAACCCTGATTCAGATATTGGTTCTTTGCAGGTGACTAAGTTCAGATGAGGTCACTCAGGACACATGGGCTAATCCAACATGTATTGTGTCCTGATGACAAGAAGACATATGGACAGAGGGGGGTATGCTCCCAGGGAGGGAGATGGCGTGCACACTTGAAAGCAGACAAGGGGATCAGGTGTCAACCAGTCAGGAAACAGGGACGCCAAGGATGTCCAGAGAGACTCCACCAGCTGGAGAGCAGCCCGGGACCCTTTCTGCCCCCAGCTCTCAGAAGGAACTGATCCTGGCATGCCTTAGTCTCCAACATGATGAGAAGGGAAATATCTGCTCTTAGAGCTATCAGGCCTGTGGTCCCTTGCAAGGGCAGCTCTACAAAGCTGTCACATGGACACAGAGACTCCCTTAAGGACAGCTCAGTGCTGTATTCCCCAGGGGGATGCTCAGTGGGCACTGGGGACGGTGCAGATCAGCTGGTTGAGGGCTCTCAGACCCAGCACTCTCAGACCCAGCACAACTGACATCTTGTGGGGTGGGGTCTGCCCTGTGCACTGTAGGGGTGTTTAGCAGCACCCCTGGCTTCGACGCCATGGAGGGCAGGAGGAGACCCTCCCCTGCAAAGCTATAACAACCAAGAATGTCCCCAGTCACTGGCAAGTGCCTACCAGGGAACAGAGCCTCCTTTGGCTGAGAAACCCTAGGAAAGAGAAATGAGGTGGAAAAACTAACCAATTATTTCTCAATTCAGTTCTGCAAATGTTGATGGGGCACTGCCTCTGACAGGGGCTCAGTGTGAGCATGGCAAGTTCAGAGACGAGGGGAGGCTAGCCTACCCTCAGGGGGCTCCACGCTGACCAGGATGAATTGCAAGTTAGCGAAACTCCAACTGGCACAGCTCTTATATTTTTCACTTTACAAGGCACAAAAACATGAAGGAAAGGTTCTGGAGATGAGAGTGTGGTTTTATAAACTAACTTGTTTTTTTTTTCTTTTTTAATGCTTATACTGTTATTTCAAATTATTTCAAAATAAAGTCCCATTTCCACAGGCCACAGGCTATTTTCCCACAATTTTCTTCCAGCCCTGTTTATCCTGTATTTTTTATGAGTTTCGGTGTTATTACTGAGTTTTCAACAATCATTAGGTAGTGCCTGAGACATAATTGAATACAATTTTATTACCCCAGTGAACAGACATAAATATTTAATCCTTCTGCTCAAGACAACCATATATATTTTTGGGGGCTGATGCTTTGCTTTTTGGGGTTGCCCATGGAACTGTCTCCATGTTTTCTCCTGTGCATCACTCAACACATGGAGACCTCTCCCAGTCCTAAGTGGGGGCATTTAATTTGCTTACATGCTAAAGGAGACCACCAAGTGGGCTTTGCTCACTCCTGCAGGTGCTGTTGGGCAATCTGACAGGCGGAAGGCACGGGGTTTCTCCGGCCTGCAGCCCGGCTCCTGACCAAGAGCATCCTGCGACGGCTGCGACACAGGGCATCAGAGTCACTGTGGAGGAAGCGTGTGGTCTCTGGCCTCACTTTCAGGGAAGAGCAGAGGCTCGGGGAAGAAACACACGGCCCTCAGCTATTAATAACACCAGAGGCCAAAACAGCATGTTTCCTAGGAGTGCTGGCTCAGTCTGTCACTGAAGATACCGTTTCCATGCATGGAGTGTGAGCTCGCCTCGGGCATCTGTGAAATTCTTTCTAATATGGATGATTAACCTGCTGCCTGCCTTTTTTGCCCCTTTAGGTGGTGACAGTAGTGGGGGGGGGTGTTGTTAACGGTGGAAGAATTTGAATAAAAAGATAGATAGTTCAACCTGCAGCAGTAGGATTCTGAAAGGGTAACAATTTCTTTCTTAAAGTGACAGTCAGATGCATTGGCAAGGAGGCAATGGCTAGGAAACCACCCCTAATGAGCAAAGCAATGAGGAAGTAGAGTCTGGACACGCTGCCCCACTGCCAAGCGCTAATGCTACAAAACAGCTTTGCTGGACTTTTTGGCTTTTTAACATCACTGACTCCCAGGGAAGAAAGCTACACCAAGTTCATGAAGTAATTCTGTCTTGCACAACTTGAAGGGATCCTTAGCTCTTTTGCCATGCTAACAAGCGCAGTACCTCTTACAGACCAGCTGCCAAGGAGGCACCAACCCCACTGCTTTTGTTTACCCAGCAAATCATAGTTTCGTTAACCAAGAGAATTGGAAATGGGGAGTTCATGGAAAAGTGTATAAGAGAGAAACTTTCATCCGACACAGAGCAAAATCATTGTCCTCTTGCAGAATGAGCCTCCTTGACTTCACCCTCCCAGGTCCATCTGCAGAATGCCCTGGGAGTCATAGCACAGACCTCGCCAGTGAATGGAGAATGCGTGCAAGGTGCAAGATGGTGAACACACACAGAGCTTGTGCTTCAACTTGAAAAATCCCCCAGCACGTCCTGTGCTGCTAGGTGGGGAGGTGTCAAACATGACTGTCCTGGGTTCTGCCCCGGCTGTGCTCACAGGGGCGTCTTCTTCCTGCCTGATCCCCAGGTGGAGCACTTTTAGGTTGTGTGCTGGGCCAGCAGGGTAGCTCCCTGGCATGTGAACTTGAATGTGTAGGTAAGCAATCAACCAGGAATGATCCCAGCTTCACCTCCATCTCCATGCCATGAGCTACATTGGCACATGGCCCTCCCACTGGGGAAGCACTCTCTCCACTTCTCCAGCTGAGCAGGGGCAGCCCCAGAGCCTCAGCCATCTGCCTCCCATCTCTGTGCCTTGCCCATGCTCCTCCTTCCTCACCTGGGCTTGCTGTTACCCTTCCAGATGTTCTAAAAGACATGTTTATGAGCCTTAGGTAGACAGAACACCAGGTCATCCAAAGGAAAGTCCACAGGGGCATTTATAAAATTGACTGAGTCCTCTCCCCTGGTCTCTGGGATAAGGAACCACGGGATCCTTTCCTCAAACTCACAGGGACCTCACATTTCAAACAGTCCTCTTGCATCATGGGCAACTCCACAGGCATTCATGAACCATCAGATGGCAGAGAATTCAAAGATAAACAGCAGGGGCTGGCGCCGTGGTTCACTTGGTTAATCCTCCCCCTGTGGTGCCGGCATCCCATATGGGCACCGGGTTCTAGTCCTGGTTGCCCTCCTCCAGTCTAGCTCTCTTCTGTGGCCCGGGAAAGCAGTAGAAGATGGCCCAAGTGGTTGGGCACCTGCACCCGCATGGGAGACCAGGAGGAGACACCTGGCTCCTGGTTCCAGATTGGCGTAGCTCCGGCCATAGCGGCCATTTGGGGGGTGAACCAACGGAAGGAAGACCTTTCTCTCTGTCTCTCTCTCTCTCTCTCTCACTAACTCTGTCAAATCAAATAAAAAAAAAGACAAATAGCAATGAGGGGAGACATTGGGGATCTTTGGATCATGTCCCCTGTCTCTCTGCTGTTGTCTGTGCAAGGGTTTCTCACCACCCTCGATGCACAAGCATTTGCCTCCTCACCAGAGGCTGTCCTGTGCGGTGCAAGGACCCAGCCCGTACAGTAAGCCCTGTCTCCAGAGCCCTCCTACCATCAGTGGCACTGGCCTCTGAACAGTGTGTGGAGTGCTGTGTGAGCCTTTTATCCCCCAGGCCTGTGCTTACGGCTTTTCCTCACCTGCAGCCATCTGGTAAGGTGCACCTTACCCCTTTTATTTAGGACAGCTTCGGAGTCCCCTACTCCAGAGTTCCTACTTGATGTCCTGGCCCTAGTCCTCACAGGGAAACCCTCAAAACTCTGTTTCTCTTCCCGGGAACATGCAGCTCAGTTTCAAGCTGTGTGTTGATCAATTACAGTGAATATTTTGTGTATTTATGTCTGCCCTGCTCCCCGTCGAAGCCCCACAGCAGTGTGGAGTACAACAGGCATCTTCCAGGATGTGCTGCTAGAAACACAGCAGGTACTTTGACCATATCTGAAGAAGGAATCTGATGGAAAACACGGTCTAACCTAGTGGGTGATGCTGAAGCCTGTATTGGCTGCCCATTCTTGCTACAATGATGGTGCGGTGGACTGACGGGTTCTTTTGAAACCCAACTTGCAGGGAAACCAACTCTTCCTGAGCCTTCTCATTATGTGCAGGAAGAAGTCTTCTCTCCTGATAACCCCAGAGTTTCACCTAACTGATGGCCACGTGATTACCCACAGTTATTCAACGAAACCCACATTAACCAAGAATAGGTGTCCCCTGTAGTCCCTAAGACACACAGTAGAGACAAGAAGGGGCATCAACCCAGCGTCCTGGAGTCACCTGGAATTCTACAGGCTGGTTTTCAAAAATCAAGACATCAAGACCCACATGCGGCAAAGCAATTAGCATCCCAGGCACTCAGAGTGCCACCTAGTACTCTGGGTTTCAAGTATGGCACCTGATTTCGTAGAGACAGATATATGCCAACATCAAATACGCAACTTTATATTTCCATATGTCAGGCAAAGCACAACCTTAAGCACATTCTGAATAATTCATCCAGGCAAAGGTCTGATAAACAGATGTCTGTAATGCAACAGTTCGGAGGGTGCCATTTTTCTGACTCGGATAAAAAAAAAAAAATCCCTGCTTAAAAGCCAGATGGCAAATAAACCCTAGTTCATCATTTAGGCTCGCACGGGGAACTCCAGCCCATTTTTCATCAATTCTCACTTTATATTTAACACAGTAAATATAACAGTGAAGTAGCGTGTCTCCTCCTTCCCAATCCATCTCACCCATGAGTGCTCATCTCTACTGGGTCTGAAGCAGTACTGACTCCAAATACGCAAATGAGATTCCATGTAACAAATTATCTCTCTGCGTAAGCAACAGAAATTTCTGTATGCTCAACTGTTTCTGCTCAGTGAAGACTGCCAGCAGCAGATTTGAAAATGTGCCTATGTTTTGCCCTCAGCCTCCCATGATACAACTGAGGAGTCAAGTGTTCTGTTACATAATCAAGAACCACCTCTGCATTTGCTTTCCTAGACATGAACTTGTTGTCACACTGGGCTGAAAATGATGAGCTAAGGATAAGTCTCAGGGTGAGACCCAGGCCAGTGACCTTTAGCTGCTTAAGCGCCTGGCTAACAACTGCTCCAACCGCAGTAGGCATGTTCTGTTTAGTCTATTCTGAAGCCGTGACATCACGTGGTAGGACAACCTCAGAGCTTAACTCACCTTTGCAATATTGCTAAAACTGGGCAAAGGGACAAGGCTGGACTTGGCTAGAAGAGAAAGTGAAGTGATTCTACACACACTGGACTGAAGATGGATCTTTCCTCTCTGCCTTCTTTGGTGAACATTTTATTAAATCCTGACATTAGAACCTGGGATGGAAGAATCAGTGAGACAACCTAAGGAGGACAGCTCAGAGTCTGTCAACAGGAAAGCCACAGTCCAGGGTGATGAGCGCTACTTAGATGTACAGGGTGGCTGTGCTGAGCAAGCGTGTCAACTCTACACAATGCAGGCGGGTGGGCGGGCTCTGAGGAGGGCTTCTCACTCTGCATTCACGCAGCCAACAAACATGTTCCTGGCATCTAACGTGTACAAGATGTTGGGATCCACAGTTTCCTGCCTTCATGCAGCCCACCTGCCAGGGAGGAAGATACAAATTTCAACAGTCACAACACAGCACATGGATGATTACAAAACGCATGACCCCCTGGGAAGTGAACAGCAAGTGTCTTCCAAGGGAGTAGAAAGAGGGTCCCCGTGTACACCACTGGGCATCAGGGAGAAAGTGATGCTGGTTTGGAAGTGAGAGGAATGAAGGATGCTGTTGATTGGCTAAGGAAAGAAGGATGGCATTCAAGGGAGAGCACACAGCGTGTGCTACAACTTGGCACAAAAGAACAGGGAGAAGACCAAAGTGGCTGGAAAACAGTGAGTGGGGAGAGCAGTAGATGAGTGTGCAAAGATGGGCAGGGGACAGATCATGTTCAACCATGAAAAGGAACACACTTTTGTCTTCACTGGAAACCAAGGGGCAGTTTTAAGGGGGGCAGGGAGGTAGAGGCAAGATCAAGATTTGTGCTTGGGAGCAAGGATGCCAGAGTGGGCACAGAAAGATCCCGGGAGGATTCCAGGGTGGTGCTGGTAGGAAATGATGATGACCTGGAACACGACTGCTCGTCAGAAACTGACATGCCCAGAGTTTAGGCTACCACGCGATATCTGAAGTTGCTTATGCAGCAAGGCAATTATTTAGCAGTGCATTCCAATTCACCCCACAGGCTCAGTGTGAGAGCACTGACAACACGAACAATGGCAAACAAAACCTAACTCACATATGGCTTCTGAGAGCCAGGGACTATTCTAATAATTTTATATGCAACTCATCTAATCCTCCCTACAACCTGAGAAACTGGTGTCATGAATGTCTCCACTTCATATATAAGGAAACAGAAGTCCAGCCAGGTTAACTGACCTTGGCCAAGGTCACCAAGCTATTAAGGTTAAACATAATTCAGATGACAGGAGTCAGAACATGGGCAAAGAAATCTTTCTTGCAGCCAACATCCCATCTGAACACAAGAATTATTTAATAACCAAATGCTGCTGACTGCCGCTAGCTTCCTTCTGCAACTGAAGTGCTTATGAGTGCATTGTAATTTATTCATATAAAAGTTGAGGGGAATCTTAGGCAGCACAAAAGAAAATCATGCCCTGAACACATGGTGCTGAGCGATCTGCAGATATAAATCTGTGTAATGCTCAAAGAGGTGGGTAGTGTGGTTTCCCCATTTTACAGGTGGGGAAAACGAGGCTTCCGGTGTTTCAAAGCCATGCCCAAGGTCTCGCAGTTGGTAGGAGACAGAGCTGGGATTTATATCCAGGTATCTCTGACCACAAATGTACTCCTTGTCCTCGAGATGGTACAGCAAGTGACAAAAGCAGTGCTCATGACAGAGCAACCAATGACCAAGAACCACAAGTAAAAGCTAACATACTGCAATGCCTCTACTCTTGATGAGAATTCTGAGTCAAGAGGGACTCGGTGGGTGGGCGGGAGGAAGGACCTGCTGCCAGACAGAAAACAGGATGTAAAGAAAGCAACCCACAAACACACAGGTGGGGGAACAGAGTGCATGCACACACACAGCGCGGAGCAATCGCCCCCAGAATCCTTCTGTATGGTTAAAACTCGTCTATTTCTGTTTATATTCCTCCCACTGACAGCAGCAATTTATATACTGCGTAATGCGGATGACAGAACCTTGTACTCTTTCCTTTGTGTCTGTATTTTGTTTTTCAGTTTGTTGCAATAAATCTTTAATATGGACTGAATTACGAGTTCTAAATAATTGATAGAGCCGATTCCTACCGCAGCCATGTAACAAGCTGAAACACTGGAGGCTACATACACTCAGTACCTTCACGCTCTCCAGTCTTCACCTCTAACCCTCCTCCTCCTGACCCCCACATTCAAGATGGACACCGTACTCATCAGCTTTCCACTCCTGTGATGCAGTACCCGAGGCAGGCTAATGTGGAAAGGAAAGAGGTTTGATGAGACGAGGCAGCCCCGTTGGCTTGGTCTCGGTGAGGCTAAGGATGTCCAAAGCAGAACCGCATGGAGGGAAGAGTCCATGGGGAGTCAGAAGCAGATAGAGCAGGGCCAGCCTCCAGCTTCTGTAACGGTCCTCTGATGGGATCCACCTTCTGAGGGCATGCTGCCAATCACCAGAGGCCCTGCCTCCTAAAGATTCCAGCACTTCCCAACAGCAGCACCCTGGGGGCCGAGCCTTGAACACGTGAGCCTTCAGAAAACATCCGCAGTCATATCCAAACCACACCAGGAGCCGTATTTGGAAAATCATGGGCTTGTATGAGGCAGAGAGCGGCCCACTCATGGCCAGTGACCACAGCTGGAGACAGAGCTCCATGACAAGCAAGGGCAAGGGCACAGACTCTAGAATAGGCTAGAGGCATTCCTAAGGCCCTTGGCCCCCACTTTGATTAGTCTGCATGATTCTGAAACACAGAGGTACATCCTGATCATGACTTAGGGTTTACTCTTGCAAGTTATTTTTTGAATAGCTGCTAAGTATCAGACACAGCAGGAATACCGAGGAAAAGCAGAAACCGTGTCTGGTCCATGTGGAATCTGTAGAAAGCAGGGTTACAAAGTTTTGTTAAAAAAAGCCACAGCACAATGTAGAATTATACCTGTGTATAAACGCTGCAGAGGCAGAAGCTAGGTGCTTTGAGGCCGCAGGAGGAAGGGATCCGTCCCAGCCAGACACAGACGGCTCGGGATGTCCAGGGGACTGGAAGAGTGCCAGGGAATCCTTCACAGACAGCAGAACCGGCTGCAGATGGGGCATATGTTTGCAGCCACAGGGCCCAACAAGACAGCTCAAGTGCACGGTTGTTCCATTCAAGGAATGGGAAGCACCCTTATGCTCTAGTCCGTGTTGGGACACGACCCACTCAGTGCAAACATTTGCTGTTACAGCTCAGAAGTTAAGAATCGGGGTTTTTGGAAGCTTCCAATGTGGGCTTGAATTTCCTCTTGATTCTTATTAGGTGTGTCAGCTTGGGCATGCTACTCTCCATCTTGTATCTCCTGCTTATGTCCAACAGGGACAGCCCCACGCCTTTCTCTCTCCATCAACTGTTGTCAGCACCCGGAAAACAAACCTGCAGAGAGCTCAGTGCTAGGCACCTGGAGCAACCAGCTGTGCTGCCCCGCCTGTCACTATGGCCACTGTTACTATGGCAAGCTCCCTCTGATGGGTTGTCAGCTGCCCTCAGGGCTGTGGTACTCCTCCTTTGCTGCCTGTCCCTGAAAGCGTTTTTGGAAACACAGCCTAGATTCCATGCCTGCTTCTCACTACTCTTCCACTGATCTCTGTGAAAATCACTTTCAATCTGTTTTTCATCCAACAAACGCATCTGAGCCTTTGATCTCCATGCCACTGCACTGCATGAATGTGTGGATTTTCACGTGGGAGGAATCCAGAGACCCAATCTGATTGGGTCTGAGTGGGCACTGAGGATTCTTCCCAGCACTTTTCTAACACAAGGACCACAGGCGCATGCATGCGGTGCCCATGGAGCACTGTTGCAAATGATCTAAAAATAACTTCCCAAATTAAACAGGAGGATAATTACAATCATGATTGTCATTTTACAGATGGGAACACTGATTCCCAGAGGGTTTCGCAGATTTCCCTGAGCCACACATGTGGGACGGGTAGAGCTGTTTCCGCCTGTCTCAGAGCTCCAGAGCACTCACTGTCAACACTCCACTTAAACGACCCTCAGTAGAGTCTGTCCCTCTTGCACTGGAACGTGGTCTGTGTAGGTGCAGTTTCACGGGTCCCCTTTAATCTTTCACTTTCTCTATCAGGTCCTCCTTCTCCCTCCTTTCCACAAAACATCCGTATCAACAACGATCTACAACTTTTGATTTCTCCCTCCTCCCTGTTGCCCTCTTCTGCCTTTATTCACTCTCTGAACAAGCGGATTCTTTTCTTTGCCCATCACAGGCCACTGCCTTATGGAGGTCATTGGAGCTTGTTACCCACATGCCTGTGGATTCATGGGGGGTCTCAGACCTTTATAACGAGTGATGGCAGAGACAGAGAATCGGGGCTGGCCAATCCGTATTCTCACTTACTGGGTCCTCTTCCAAGTTTATCCAATCAAGGCACCCCAAGGAGGAGGTCTGGTTCTGTGTCTACCTCATGCTACCCGGAAGGTTCTGGAAATGATCAAGCACTTGGATCTGCAGTCCCTGAAGGCTGGACTTGGTCTCTGCACAGAATGTTACCAAAGTAGAGGATTTTGCTACTAAGTATGATCTTCTTGGACATGGTCCTTCTCAACTGACGTGATCTTTCATGCCTAAGAGGACCAGGCTCTCTATGCCATTCAATTATTTTACTGTTTGACTTTTAATGTTTTCACCAAGTGTTTTGAGTTGGAGGAAAGGCTGAAATGGACTAATATTTTTAGGCCTTAGTTTCAGAATCTTTGTTAGTTCTGGAAGGGTATGTGTTACAAATTCCAGACAGAAAGCATTTGGTAACACCGAGACATTTAATTTTAGCTGAGCCAGCCACATGTTACTTATGAAACACCTACTTTGAGTACTGTGGCAGAGAATTAAACCTGACATCCTTATTCTGGTCTACTACCTTCACTGATAAACAAAATAAAATTACAAACACACAGGGGAAAGAGCTTTTAAGGATACTAGGAAAAAATAAACTAAACTGATACAATCTGGTCCTCACTACTCTTGACAAAATCCTTGATTCATAAATATCTCAGTGGGGTCCAGGGCGGAAGTTTAAAATTTCATGAGCTTGCACTCAGAACCCCAAACAAAACTACTGTTTCCAGAAATGCCTCTTAGTTAGGGTGTGCTGAGTCAGGATGGGCAGAAGGCTATGCAGACAACCATGAGACAGATTCTCGGCCTTCAGTCCAAGAGGTGACTCAGGTAGATTCAGAAAGCAGCTCTCACGCATGGAGAAGAGCCGACACCTGTGCTGGAGCCAAAGCAATCCTTTGTTCTTCTCACCCATGAGATTCCCTCTCAAAGTCACCCAGAGAAAGGCGCCATATGGAGGCTCTTAGGGGCCTTTGGAAGAACACACCACACTGCACCTTGGAAAGAAGGGACAGGTGAAACGGTGTAAACTGGGCCAGGGCTATCACGGACAGAAAATGCAGACATAGGGATGGGAGGGCTGCTTTGGAGTTGGAAAAAGGAAGAAGAAGAGATAAATAAGATTTAGGGGAGGAAGGAGAAGAAGAAAGACGGAGAGAGAGAGGGGAAGAAGGAAGGAAGGGTAGTTTTCTATTTATCATCTATGTAGTTATATATGTATCCTTATCTACGTATCTATCAATAATCACTATCCAAGGGTACAAGAAGCATATCAAGTATTCTAGAAAATATCACAGATCTTCGGTTAATTATCATTTTCTTTCTAAGCCCATTTCCTGAGGGTAAAGATGGAGGGTGTGTGTGTGTGTGTCTCTCTCTCTCTCTGGTCCATTCCATTGTCCCTGCCCTACTAAGCATACTTTTTGACTGGGAATGTAACATTCAGCATCTTGAAAGAAATCTTTCCAACAGAGGATATATTGATTTTTGTCTTCATGATAAATGCAAATGTCCCAATTCATCAGAAAAAAATTTTTTGTAAATAGACCATAAGTAGCGCTCTACTGGATGACCAGACCAGAACCTAAGGTTCTCTGTAACCTAAATTGACGTGGGGCCTCATGCACTTGATGTGGCTGGGGGTTTATTCTGCAGGCTCAGCAGAGGTCCCAGGCTGTCACACAGGAACTCTACAGTGTGCACCTGTGAGAGTTGAGATCTACGGAAAAGCACTTTCCACGAATCAGGTAGTTTCTGAAAGAGTGAGGGACAGGGTATGGAAAAGTCTCTTGATAACACTTTCAGGAGACCTCCGTGTATCTGACCTCTATGAGTCCTGTTTTTCCACCTGTCATTAACAACTGAAAACAGGAAAGCAAGGTTCCCATCCTGTTCTCATTGGAGAAGCTGTGCTCCGCCTCCCATCTTTGCTACAATGCAACCCCTTCTGCATCCTCTAACCCCTCCTCAATGGCTTTAGATGGTGAAGCGGAGCCCCATCGCTATTGGTCCTGCAGAAGACGAACAGGGTCCTATAGCTGTGCATCCCACAGAGGGTGAGATGCTGGGAATGGCACTGGCATTAGGAGCCCTAGGTGAGGGAGGCAGCCTCTGATGAGCTCTAAGGCCAAAGACTGTGTACTTCAGGATCACAGAGAGAACGCCCCATACAAGCCAGGAAGTCTGTGAAGAAGCGGAGAGTAAAATCACAGTGCAGAAGGCTACCTACATCATGCAGGGGAATACAGAAGCAGAGAGACAGTGACAGATATACAGACAGTGACAGAGAAAGAGACAGAGATATGGACGAATATAGAGACAGTGATAGCAAGGAAAATATAGAGAGACAGAGATACAGAAATGAAGACAGAGACTGAGAGAGGCTTTCAGAGTGTGCATTTCTGACATTCTGACTTCCAAATAAATCCTACAAAGAGCATTATACTTTATTTCCAATCTTCAGCTAGTCAAAAGATTTTTCCCTGTCTCCTCAAATAATCCTCCATTTGACTGAGTTATTTTCAGAGAACGGGTTTCTTACAAAGATCCCTGTCTAAAACACATCCATTACAAGCTTCCACTGTTAAAAACTTGAAGAACTAAGGGGTTCTATGAGAGTTCTGTTTGGCCAAAGGCCATTCTTTCTGCAGGAAATTGCTACAGGAGGTGTGGTAAAGAGAGCCCCTAATCACCAGCCAGAGGCCACAGGGATGTGGATGAGATTTAATTTGATTTAAAGGCAACGATGGAATGTGATCCACATTGTCTCCCTGGCACATTCACGCCAGCACAACAGAAAATTCCAAGTAGGCAACACAGACAGGTCTGTGTCTCACTGCATCAGTGGGCAGGATCAAAATGCAAATGGCTAATCTGAGCAGCCATGCTGCATCTCAGGAAACCAATCTGTGGAGAAGAAAAGCAGCAAAGAGCTGGGTCTGTCTTAATTACAGTCCTGGCCTCACCAGGCACTGAGTAGCTGTAACCGTCTCAGACACGGACCGTACACGGGCTCCACCTGCACTCTATTCTGGGCAGCAGGAACTGGCCGAGATGTGAGACTGCAGACAGCTTGCACCTTCATGGAGTGCTGCCTGTCACGTTCAGATGAATACAAGTAAGCGTTAAGTATGCTCAAGGAAAACAGTGCAGTAACAATTTATTAAAACCTGCAGACATTAAACAAGGAGACTAATACAGCTTCAGTGATTTGGAACAATAGTGCTGAGAAACGTACGTCGGAAACGCCACAAAAAGCACCCACCACTGACTAGAAGGCTAACATACGAGGTAGGATTTGGAAGGCTAGAGCTGACATTCTCTCTCTCTCTCTCTCTCTGCTCCCTCCCTCCTTCCCCTCTCTCTCCACCTCTCCCTCTCTCCCTCTCTCTCTCAAACATAGTATTAGGTAGAAAGCCCAAATGAGATTTCGGGAATCAGGCAGGCCTGCATTTAGTTCCTACATCCTGTATCGACTGGCAAATCGATTAACTACCTGAAGTCTCAGTGTTTGCATTAGAGATGATATCACTCACCGTGCCAAGTTGCTGAAAGCAGCTGTTCTCCTCAAGTGCCTAGTAGAGTTCCTGGTTCCTACTCTGTCATCGGTGGCTGTGACAAATACTGTCGTGGCCATTGTTATTAATAATAATAATGGATGCACTGGCACCTATACTGCAACGCATGTGCATGCTTTAATGGAAAGTTGCTAATAAATGGATCAACACTGGCACAACTTCTGGCTTCGGTAGACACACATTTTCTAAGGGACAGGGGACCGCACCAGATGCAGTTGCTTTCATCACGAAGTTCACTGCCTTGAAGGGTCAGAGAGACAGCCAGGCGAGCCTGAGGCATGCTAGACAGCAGTTAAAGGCAGTCAGAGGCAAACAAGGGTGTATTTGTGTTTCCTCACCTTTATCCTCTGACTTCAGGCCTTCTACTCAGACACAACAGAGTCTGCTAATGTTCTCCTGCATACTGTTTCCAGAATGCTCATCACAGAACAAGAAGCGGGTACAGGAAGTGAGTACACTAGTTCCTTCATTTGAGAGACTGAGACAGAGAGCACTCCCATCCACTGGTTTACGTCCCAAGTGCCTGTAACAGCTGGGGAGGAAGCGAGCCAATGAGAGAGCGAGAGCAAGAGCGAGATTGCCCACCTGCTGGTTCACTCTCCAAACATCTACAACAGCTGAGGCTGAGTCAGGCTGAAGACAAGAGCCTAGAACTGAGTCCACGTCTCTCACAGGAGTGGCAGGGACCCCACGATGTGAGCCATCATTGTCGCTTCCCAGGGTAAACACTAGCAGGAAGCCACTGGATTCACAGCAGAGCTGGGCCTCCAACCAATCATTCCTTAACTGCTTTGCCCTCACATAACAATTTTTGGGGAAGAAAAAGGCTTACTTACGGCAGGATTTTTCCAAGCTTCAGTCATCTGATATACATTTAGTTTTTGCTGTAACACCTTACTGCCTATACTACTATATACTTTTATTTTTTATCTTACTCTTCATATTAAATGCAACTGACTGTTAAAGAAAAAAATCTATAAAAATAACTTCTGGTAAAAATGGAAAGCAACTGAATAAAGCTGATGGTACTTTTTAAAGTTCATGGGAAATGAAATTAATGAAGTTAAATTTTTGGTGTGAGTTTTTTTTATATCCATGCATATGAGTTATTCAAATAATCATGGGAAACGCATATTATGAAAAAACGATGAGTGAATCTTGAAACATTTTAGTAGTAAAATGAATTCCATTTTCCACAAACTTTTCCAAGTTCTCTTGTATATCCATTATGTTCTCATGTCATTACTATTACCCACCAAAGTGATGACAATGTGTTGAAAGAGAATTGATGGTTGATGATCTGGGGTTATTTACTACTGTGTCCATGGACCTCATAAAATAAGCATGCAGAACTCCCCCAAAACCTCACCTATTGTTTGAAAAAAACGCCGATTTTGAGCAGTGAAATTGTTGGCCCACAATGACACAACACAACTCCACATTTTCTTTATCAGCAATCATTTCACCTATACAGGTCTTTGTTCAGAAGTGTACTGAGCCTTTTTTCAGAGGTAAACTGAAAGTATGTTATCACAAAACATTAAAATAATAAAAGGGAAGGAAAGAGGGAGGGAGAGAGAAAAGTACCCTTATAGTCTCAGCATCATATCTATGAAATTCATGGAAAGTATATTAAGAAATAAAAACGTAATACAAATAAATAGAGGTAACGGAAAAATAGAAAAAGTGTTAAAAATCGAAAGAAAAACAGTAAAATATTCCTGTAAGAATAAAATCAATTCCAGTAGAGTTCATCAAGCAGTTATTCAAGAACCAGGAAGTGCCTGCCAATGGCTTGAGCGGGAGGAGTGAGGGTGGGCTTACAGAGCCAGATCAGTGCTCTGCCTGTGCTTCATCGACTCAGGAACTGGACGGGAACTGTGCACGTCAATGCCGCAAACAGTGAACCCCAGGCATCAGCACAGGTCAAGTGGTGGTGCAGAGACAGTGACTCCAACACGTGGGACCTGACGTCTGCTTCTGCTCCCTCTTGCTAAAAGCCCATCTCAGGCCATCTGTTCCACATTCTTTTCTCTCTGGGATGCGAAATTGACAGAACCCTATCGAAGATGATGCTGGTCTTGGTACACAGGAAAAAAAAAAAAGAGATCAAAACGAAACACATGCTGACTCAAATTTTCCACTTGGAAGTTAGATCCATCACTTCCTCTCACAGCTCGCCAGCCAAAGCAAGGCATATGACTAAATCTAGCAGAAATTCCGCAGGAGGACAGCAACCCCTGCCAGGAGACGCTCAAAGGGAGAGGCAACTCAGGGAAGGGAGTGCAAGATTTTGAATAATAATACTATCCATCAAATTTTACAGCCATGGGATCAAGACTTGAGTATTAGACCCAGGTTTTTGGAATTCTTGTCCTTTGTGATATCCCTATGAGCAACTTATATCTATAAGAAGGAAAATACAGAATTTGAGCATATAGAATCATTTGAAATCTAAGAAGTATAGATTTAAATATATAGATGTTGCACAAGATTATCTCAAAAAAGTTTGTGGTAAATGGAAACAGAAATGAGTTCATTGTGGTGCATAAAATTTTTAAGTACATAGTTATTACTACATGTATTTTCTATGAACTTTGTGAGGAATATTTGCATGCATGTATTTCAATTTTATTTTGCAGCAACATAAGCTTATCTTTTAATTCCATTTTCCATGAACTTTTCGAATTACCCTCATAAATGCCCACATACCTACTGCAAATTGCCAGAGGGTTTCTGTGTTTTTGGAATAGGAGCAAACTGAGATGCCAAAATGACTTTTAACCCAAGAATTAGCTCACATAATTAGGTTACCACCTACTCTCCAGCGGGCACCCGCCTTCCCTGGCTTCTCATATGTGAACCTCAGAATACAGAAAATTTCTGGGTCAGGAATAATTTAAATACTGACCTGCACAGAAAAGCAGGATGAACCAAACGACCTTAAAAATGCACTTCCCACCCTGTGGATACACAGTTCTTTACCCAGAGGACAAATAGCAAATAAAAACGATGTGGAGATAAAATTTCCTGGGTAGACAGATAGTGCAATTGCAAGGGAATTTAATTTCCCCCTGAACCAAAAATGAAACCCAAGACAATAAGTGACTATATAAAGAGAACATTGCTTTCTAAATGTTGACATCAGTAAGCTCTTTCCAGTCTAAGTTTGGATTTTTACAGAAAAATGAAAAAGTTCTCCAACAGCTTCAGCCCTTCAGTTTATATTGCCAGTTGGGTGAATGCCACTGAGAGTGTGCAACTCAACCTGTCAGAAAAATAAATCCACCAAGTATTGCTACCCCTTAATTTCTTTTGATTCCTTTTCATTGGTTTTACAAAAGACAGTTGTTTTTTAAAGAAACAAAATGTTCAAAATGTCACAAGCATTGTCTCATCTTCTTGGATTCTAAATAAAACATTTTCTCCAGGGAAATGTTTCTACTGTTTAGAAGACACACTGAAAATTTCATAATTACTGGGGAATATCTTTCCCAAATCAAACAAGAGTAAACACCTTGAACGTTAAGAGGGACCTGTGATTAAAATGATGACTAGGGAAAGAGCAAAAACAACATATCCCTGCAAGCTACTCTTACTATCTTTACGAAGTCATCTTCAGGGATTTGGTAAAGCTCTAAGGAAGGAATAATGCGAGTATATGCATGTGGATGGATGGACAGATATGCAGATAGATAAAATAGATGGACAAAAGGAGGGAGGGAAGACTAGATTAAATGGACGGATGGACATATTTTATATATACTATGTCACATATGAGACAGATAAACAGACAGATATCACCTAATACACATGACTCAGTTCCAGGTATATTCAAAGCCAGCAAATGGTTGTTCAATAGGTAATAAGTTAAAGTGAGACACAAATAAGTTCTGATGTTCTATTGTACAGCATGACCACAGATAATGATAAAAAGTTAAAAGGGGGATTCTGAAAGTTTCTATAACAAACAAATGATAAATTAAGTAGATAAGTTTATCCGTATTTGAATATCATACAGGACGCCCATGTATTGAAACATCACAGGTCCCCCATGAATACAGAAATTCCTATATCTTCATTTAAAATATTTTTAAATTAAAGAGTTAGAATAGGTTTTGCATACTTTAGGAAATAATCATTGTGTTTCAGACAAGCTGAATACTACCAAATCTTTCTGCTTCTTGAAGTCAAGAGGGTGAACTGCCAGCACCCCAAGTTCATTTATCCAGAATTGTTTTATTTTCACCATCGTAACTCCTCCACATTCCCACTGCACTTTGCTGCATCAGTGGTGATAACACAGATTGTGGCCACCACGGAGTACTTGCAGTAATTAATTACTCTTTGAGATTCTCTCATGTGGCAGGATTGGAGATGGAGAAGGAAGAAGGATGCAAAACACTACACAAACTATATGAATAAGAGGAACAAAGTCACAACAAAATACTGAGGAATACCCTAAGTTCACCATGGGACTTGGTGAATTTGAAACTTCAGGAAGAATCCATCTCACAGCAAAGGTAGCAGGTTCATGAGCTTACCAGTGGGCATCAAACCAGCGGGAGTGGGCATGACGGTCATGAATCAGAGAAGACCATTCTTTGTTACTGTTGCTTTTCTTTCCCTTTGAACTGACCATGATAGAGCAGCCTCACCTGCAAGACACCTGACCACGTCAGCTGACTGACCTAAAGCAAGGGAATTCCTGCAGCCACCCCAGCTGCCATTTCTTGCCTTATTTCAGTGATTCTAATGGACATACTCTTTCACATTGGACTGTCTTAGAAACTGGAATAAGCCTTTAACGATTCTGGCATAATTTACTTGTGAACACTGTTTTTCCTTTTCTTCGTGTGAGCACACACACACACAGGATGCTGGGGCTGACATTCAACAATATCCCTGATGCATGATATCAAGTCAATAGCTCCACTCTCCCCAGACAGATGTGGTTTGTAATTGTTAACCACAACTGGATAAAGACCAACCATTTTCATTTTGTCACAGTTAAAGGAGGATTCTGAAAGTTTCTATAACAAACAAATGATAAATTAAGTAGATAAGTTTATCCATATTTGAATATCATACAGTACACTCACTTTATGTGAGTTAACACACATAAAGTCAGCATTTGTTCTTCACTGTTGCACTGAGTGAACAGGAGCCATCCCCTGACTTTCTTAAAAATGGGAACCAAGTGAGCTGACCATAACCAATCACTCTGAACCATGCCATGTTGGGAATCCCATGAACCAGAAGCTTCCGGGTAGCCCATCTAGTCTCAAAATCTGTTTTGGAAATTTTAGATTTATGGTTTTGACTCAAGCATGCATCAACATCAGATTATTAAAACACCATCTACCAGGCCCCTAGTCAGATAGCTTCTGACCTAGTCTGCTTTGAGTTGGACTGGGAAACACCCACATGTCACAAGTTTCCCAGGGGATATGAATTCTACTGGTCTTGGGACCACATGTTGGGAAGCCAGGGCTCTGGTCTTCTAGGGTGAGGGCTTCAGGAAGGAAAGAGAAGCCAGCTCAGAATTCAGAATCTCCTATCCTGGTATTACCTGCCATTTAATCAGATTCTGCATGGGACTTAATGTTAAATAAATATGTTGCTGCTTCTTTTTTAAATAAAAATTATTATTAAAATTGAAAAAGCTAAGGCTTTAAGGGAAAAAAAAAACTAAACTATGGGTTATAATCTCAGTTTACCATCGAGCACTTATAAAGATGTGCCCTTAGTTGTTTTCTGTCTCCCAAATGGTTTGGAGGCAATAAACATGCAACACAGAGTAGATAGAGTGCTTTGCAAATGGTAAATGCTTAACTGTAGCCACCACCAACACAAAGAACAGAGTTCTGATCCTGAGGGCCCACACTTGGCTGTGTTCACTCCTTACGGGCATATTAGCCACTTGTGACCAAGGACAGAGTAGTTGTAGTCACCTGATTCTGCAAGGGGCTGCCACATGCCCAGCCCTGGTTAAGCAAGGCTCGGTGCTGTGGCTGAGTCACAGTAGCTGGATGCACACTGACTGCTGCTGGACTCCTGGCCTGTGGAGCGAGACTGATGGTGAAGCCTCCAGCAAGCATGCCCTGTGGGCAGGGGGACGCTCGGGACGCTCGGAACCAGCTTCTGTGCACAGCGGCAGCTGCTTTCCTCCTCTGCAGTTCATTGCAGGCCCTTGCGCAACACAGATCCAGACACTCTGCAGTATATGCTTAACAAGATCTGTTTGTCACAGGCATAAAAACGCCCCCTCCTTTTGTGTGGATCCCCAATTGTCCCTGTCTCCCCATCTGCTCAGTGCTCTGCAACCCAGCAAGTGGCAATATCATGTGTACCTAGAGTAAAGATGCTACCCCTAACTTAAGTCTCAGCTTTTATTAAAAACATTTAACATTTGGCTACTACAAAACACATTTAATTCTAGAAAAAGAAAACACAAAAAGCAAAAAAAAAAAAAAGCCCTCTGCATTCAAACACATTTTCATTTCATAACATCTATAAGTAACTATAGAAAACTTTTGGGCTTGATCATTCTAAGAGACTATTTTATCTCGTATCCGAACAGCTTGGATGTGGGAGGCAAGGTTTCAACACTCACAACAAAGAGGGAAATCGAGCTCCACGTTCTGAGCATGGAGCACAACAGCTTAAGGGTGTTATTTCAATATTTTCCCTGAAAGGTAAGCTGAGCAGCTACATATGGCATCTGCCTTAGGAAGATCCCTTCTAGACAACAAATTACATGTATATATTCTTGCAGATGGGTATCTAGGGGGAAAGTAGTGAAATCCAGTACAACTCTTCCAGTGTCTACAAACCAACACATTAATTACATTTCCTTTTTTTCCAAGCTGTGACATTAAAGGCTGTGATTTACTTGATAATAAGTTTCTATCAAAAATCCACTTTGTTAACTCATTCAAACCCGCAGCAGCTCCACCAGAACAGAATTATCCAAAAAGAAGGGGGTCTGCAGTGTATAAAAGGAAAAAAAAAAAAAAAAAGGCCACAACGTAGCAAAAAGAGATTTCGAAGCTAAGCACTTTCTATTGCTTGGATTCAGAACATAAAATGTATCTTTAATATAAATGGCTACATCCCCACCTCTGCCTTAATGACCTGCTTGATATATACTGTAGCCATTCATATTAATTACATCATTAATAATGGTTTCTTTGAGAAGCCATCTATGAATGCAGCCATGTCAAGAGACATATGGGTTGTCTCTAGTTATCTGAAGATCAGCCTTAAGGATCGAGAATCTCACCTTTAGAAACAGCCATTTATTGATCGCTAAACCAAGAGGTGAAGCTGTTAATCCTTCACACTTCAATTCAAAACTCCTGGTAGGGTGGGTGGAGGACAGGAAGGGGAAGAGGGTACGTGGCCACAGTCACAGGTGGGCATGAAGCCTCAGAAAGCAGTAGAAGAATGGATGAGGCTGCCCTGAAGACTGTCTGCTGCACCCTCGAAGGGTCTTGTCCATGCTTCGTTCCATCAGACTCTGAATTCTCAAACTGAATGGTGACCATGCAGGCAGCCAGTGGTCAGCTGCCCAGGGCTCTCCTCACCCAGCTGCTCCTCCATTTTCACCAACACCTCCATGCGTGTGTGGAAGGGCATTCCTACTACGCAGCTCCACCAGTTGAGCAGACAGAGAATCAGAGAACTGAAGGAAGCTGTGGTCATGGTGCTCACAGAGAGGGTACCTGGGAGCCGTAGGCAAGCGTGAGGCCCAGCAGGTGTGCTGTCCTCAGGAGGAAACCCCTTCTCCCTCCCTCTCTGTGGTGGAGACAGCAAACTACATGTTGGTGAAATGTTGCCGGACCACAATGGCCAGGGAGAGAAGAGCCAGAGACACAGTTATCAAGGCATCCAAGATCATGAGCACTCTTGATTTTCCTGCTCAATAAATGAGGTGGCAACCTGCAGGGAACAGGGAGCTGGGAGTCACTGAAATACTAAGCAGGAGGCCTAACATCACCATCTTTTCCCCTAGAAACTGAGGGCTAAGACTTTGGTGATTTTTTTTTTTTTTTTTTTGACAGGCAGAGTGGACAGTGAGAGAGAGAGAGAGGAAGGTCTTCCTTTGCCGTTGGTTCACCCTCCAATGGCTGCCACGGCTGGCGCACTGCGGCCGGCGCACCGCGCTGATCCGATGGCAGGAGCCAGGTGCTTCTCCTGGTCTCCCATAGGGTGCAGGGCCCAAGTACTTGGGCCATCCTCCACTGCACTCCCTGGCCACAGCAGAGAGCTGGCCTGGAAGAGGGGCAACCGGGACAGAATCCAGCGCCCCGACTGGGACTAGAACCCGGTGTGCCGGCGCTGCAAGGCGGAGGATTAGCCTAGTGAGCCTGGCGCTGGCAAAGACTTTGGTGATTCTAGTTTTCCACTTGTTTGTTCTGTTGGTTGGTTTGCATTTTCCCCTTTTATGGCAAATATACACATGGACTTCAAAGAGCTCATGGGCAAACAGAAACAAAAGATAAGTTTATTTTGGTGGTAAAAATATTCAGTTTCTATCATAATATACATGCTTCCCGAACTTTTTGAATATATCTCATATTGCTTAATTTTTATAGAACGTCAACCAACCAGTTTAGAAGGCTGAATCTGAATCCTGGTCCCACCAGCCATCACGTGCGTGTGTCATTTGTACATTTCTCAAGCTCCCCGGGCCACAGTCTCTGGTTCCATAAAATGGAAATGATAAAAGCACTCACTAAATGATTTACTTTGAGGGTCAAAGAGATAATTGGCTCATTCTTGGTTCATGGTAAAACACTCAGTGAGTGTTTATGGGTAGAACTGTCCCACCCCTCCCCCTAACCTGGGTCATGACTTCATTAGGAGACAGGGTTTTAACCAGGCAAGAGCTAGAAGTGAGGTCCCAGGGTGGGTCTGAATCCAGAGTGACCAGTGTCCTTATGAGAAGCAGGATTTTGGACACAGATGTACACAGAGAGATGACTAGGACAGACAGGGGGAGAAGAAACTCACACACGAGGCAAGGAGGGACTCCTGGAACAGACAGACGCACTCCTCACAGAAATGACCGATTCTGCCAGCACCTTGATTTTGGACTTACAGCCTTCAGAACCACAAGAGAATACCATGCTGGGTAAGCCACTGGTCCACGGTACCTGGTTGTGGTAGCCCCGGCAAGTCAGCACACAAACAGCTAGATCTGGGCCCTGCCATTGCTCACTTTCTCTCTAGGTTCAGTCTTGAGAATCTTTCACCTGATCAACGCTCAGCCTTCTGTCTGCCTGCTCTGCCTGTGATCTCAGGAGAGCAAATGGGTTTCATTTCATGTGCCAACTCTGATTATCTGCAGTCATTGCCTGGAACCACACTGAGGAAGGTGGGCAGGGGACTTGGAGGATCAATGTGCCATAATTGATTAGCAATGTCTGCCAGAGGCACAGAATGAGGAGGTGGAGGATGCGTGCTATGTGTTTTTCAGGTCCGTCGAGGCTCTCGCTGGTGCAGTCATCCTGAAAAGCTGTTACCAGACTGAGCCTCCTAATGTAGCAACTGCACCTTTTTACCAGTCTGCTCAAGGCCTTCTATCAACTACACAAGATATGTATACTTGGGTCTCTGGGAACTCCAAAAATGTTGAGTGACTGATTCACTCATTGATGTACATAATACATGAAGTGATAATATAATAATTACGCAAGAAATACAATGATTGTAATCATAATCCAAACCAATATGATATAAGGGTATCTGAATAAGTTCATGGAAAAATGGAATTGAAAGTTAAGTTTACCCTGCTGCAAAGAAATTTAAAATCCACATATAGATTTTTCATGCATTTTCTACAAACATTCTGAAGCTCTCTCTCACACACATGGACTCAAAAGGTCTTTTGTCCCAACTTAAGCTTATTTTTTAATTCTAGTTTCCACTTTTTTTTTTTTTTTTGACAGGCAGAGTGGACAGTGAGAGAGAGAGAGACAGAGAGAAAGGTCTTCCTTTTGCCACTGGTTCACCCTCCAATGGCCGCTGCAGCCGGCGTGCTGCGGTCGGCGCACTGCGCTGATCTGAAGCCAGGAGCCAGGTACTTCTCCTGGTCTCCCATGGGGTGCAGGGCCCAAGCACTTGGGCCATCCTCCACTGCACTCCCGGGCCACAGCAGAGAGCTGGCCTGGAAGAGGGGCAACCGGGACAGAATCCGGTGCCCTGACCAGGACAAGAACCTGGGGTGCGGGTGTCGCAGGCAGAGGATTAGCCTATTGAGCTGCGGCGCCGGCCTCCACTGACTTTTTAAAAATTATTGAACAAACTGTATTTATTTGAAAAGGCAGAGTGACAGAAAGAGAGAAAATAAGAGAGAGAGAGAGATCAATCGTTCTTCATCCACTGGTCCACTCCCAAGTGCCTGCAACAACCAAGGCTGAGCCGAGCCACAGCCAGGAGCCCAGATCTCCATCTAAGTCTCCCACGCGGGTAGCAAGAAGCCAGGCATCTGGGCCCTTGTCCGATGCCTCCCAGCATCTACATCAGTAAGAAAATGAAATATGAAATTGGAAGGACAGCTGGAACTTGAACTCGGGCACTACAATATGTCATGCAGGTGTCTGCAGTGGAAGCTGAACTCACCGTGCCATGAAGCCAGCCTCTCCACAAACTGTTGAAGTCTTTATACCATCACGCAAGAAATGATACCAACTGGCCCTCACGGAACGTCACGAAGCCCCATAGCCCTCCTCATCTGGCTTTCACCACTGCTAGCCTTATTTCAATTCATTTCTACCCCACGCAGTTCACATTGCAGAAGGTGTAAAAGGAAGAAAAATGTTCCTGGTCCCTTCTGAATTCGCATTTCAAAGATGTTTACTCTGCCTGGCTGGGTTACCCCAAGCCCTCTCATGTTGCATCTGGAAAGTTCCATGAACACCCTCTGCCTGGCCCAGTCCATCACGTGCTCAGCCAGCAGCAGTTAAGCCACTCAGGAGAACCACAACACTGACTGGCTGGGCTGAGTCACCTGCTCACCCCTGTCACCAGGATGGCAGATCACATCCCTGGGAAGGGAAGGAATATGAGGGTGCTTTAACGAGTTCTTGGGAAAATGAAATTAAAAGCTACGCTTATTTTGGTGCAAAAGATACCACAATCTGGGCATACTTTTTTTTTTTTTTTTGAACAGGTAGAGTGGACAGTGAGAGAGACAGAGAGAAAGGTCTTCCTTTGCCGTTGGTTCACCATCCAATGGCTGCCACGGCCAGCGTACTGCGCTGATCCGAAGCCAGGAGCCAGGTGCTTCTCCTGGTCTCCCATGGGGTGCAGGGCCCAAGTACTTGGGCCATCTTCCACTGCACTTCCGGGCCACAGCAGAGAGCTGGCCTGGAAGAGGGGCAACCGGGACAGAATCCAGCACCCCGACTGGGACTAGAACCCGGTGTGCCCGCGCCACAAGGCAGAGGATTAGCCTATTGAGCCACAGCGCCGGCCCCAGCCATACTTTTTCATAACATTCACTTTATTGCATTTCACTGCCTATCAAGCGGTCCAAAACCACGGAGGTTCTTTCTGCTTTTCTCAAGCACCTGCCTCAACTTTCCAGGCAATCACGCCTCCCACTTGTTTTCAATTCCTCATGCTCTTATACGCCAGTTCCTTTGATAGCCTTCCTGCCCCGATGCTGTCCTTGGTGGTAAAACCTGCTCTCTTTTATCCCCTAAAGCAGGACGGGGAATGTCCAGCCTCTGGGCCATATAAGGTCCTCAAAATCATTTTGTCTGTCACTGCCAAGGCAACTGCAGCTGAGACAAGAAATTCAGTAAATTGATAGTTAATTTTTAAGTTGATAATTTTCTATGACCCACAGATAATGTTCCAAGTTTCCAAATGGCCCTTGGCATAAAAGAGGCTCCCTCTCCTTGCTGTACAGGGCCACACACATTTAGGTGAATCATCCTGTGATTAGATAGCTATGACTCCACCACCAGTCCCCAGCAAGAAACAGCTTGAGAAGTGAGTGATGGGGCCAGCACCATGGGGCAGTAGGTTAATCCTCCGCCTGCAGCGCCAGCATCCCATATGGGTGCCAGTTCTAGTTCCGGCTGCTGCTCTTCCAATCCAGCTCTCTGCTGTGGCCTGGGAAAGCAGCAGAAGATGGCTCAAATGCTTGGGCCCCTGAACCTACATGGGAGACTAGGAAGAAGCACCTGGCTCCTGGCTTTGGATTGGCATAGCTCTGGACGTTGTGGCCATCTGGGGAGTGAACCAAAGTAAGGAAGACCTTTCTCTCTGTCTCTCCCTCTCACTCTCTGTAGCTTTACCTCTCAAATAAATAAATAAAAATCTTTTTTAAAAGAAGTGCGTGAAGGCACCACCAGGAGAATCCTTTTGAGGAAGGAGTTGTATTTGGAAGAAAATTTAGTAGGGTGGATGGAGTAGGGGAGGTGCTTCAATTGTAATCATGTGGGACATTTTAGATGAATAACAGATAAAGAGGAAGGGCTACAGACGGGATCTCACAAACCCAAGGGCTGATTCAATGAACTTTACATAATATTTTGGAGGATACTATTAGAGTGTGAGGCAGGACCACAGATTTACGATAATTCAGAGTGCCTCAACTTCTTCGTAAATTTAACAACATAGACAGAACAAGGAGTCAGGATAACTTTCAGTGCAAAGTCAAATCAAAGAAACTAGAAGTGACCAGGAGCACTGTGATAAAAAGGATTCAGAGGCTGCATTCACTTGTACGTAAAAGAACGTTAGGATTCAATAGAGATGTATGACATGGGGAAGCAGAATAAAAAACTAGGCCTTTCTTGATGGTTCTAAAATATCCGCTGACAAACTGATGTTTTACTTGCTTGAAAAACAGCAATGTAAGTCTATGGTACATCCACTCATAAAGCACATAATCTATTACCTTCCCAAACCTTGCAGTATTCGAGCGTATGAGTTGCAACCAAAACTCTGATGGAGCCCATCTAATAAACACCAAGAAGAGAGACTCATCTTAAAAGTAAAGAGAAAATACCATTGATTACTCACCAGACAATATACTGACTATAAACATGGCTGAGAAGAGAAAGGAGGAAGGCAAAGGGATGGAGTGTCTGAAGACAATTGCAGCAGATAAAACTTAGGGGGTACAGTGTTGTCCTGCACTTCAGGAAGGCGGCTGACAGGCTGGTCAATAAATTCACTAGAAGCCAATTCAATAAAAACCAATTCATTGACCAGTAATGAGATATAATACTCCTGATGAGTTATTTTTTTATTTTTATTTTTTTTTTAATTTTTGACAGGCAGAGTAGACAGTGAGAGAGACAGAGAGAAAGGTCTTCCTTTTGCCGTTGGTTCACCCTCCAATGGCCGCCGCGGCTGGTGCACTGCAGCCAGCACACCGCGCTGATCCGAAGCCAGGAGCCAGGTGCTTCTCCTGGTCTCCCATGGGGTGCAGGGCCCAAGCACTTGGGCCATCCTCCACTGCACTCCCGAGCCATAGCAGAGGGCTGGCCTGGAAGGGGGCAACCGGGACAGAATCCAGCGCCCCGACTGGGGCTAGAACCCGGTGTGCCGGCGCCGCAAGGTGGAGGATTAGCCTAGTGAGCTGCAGTGCCGGCCTGGATGACTTACTAAAAGGACTGTTGTACTTCCAACTGTTCTGCAATGATTTGCGGGATGAAGGTGATCAAGTCACACTTCACCCTTAGCATTTCAGTGCACTCAGTGAGTCGTATGTGAAATGATGCGTGAAGATGGGGTGTGCCTGTGTGTAGGGGCAGGGCAGGGTGTGTGTAGATATAGTTGTATCAGCAGAGCAGTAGCAGTATTCTTAGCTCACTGGCTTTGTATTTCTCAAAAGTATGGATTGAAAAACCACTCAACTGTGCTCACAGGATTCAGTAATCCGGGTTCTGCTTATTAGTAACTGAATAAACCTATCTAAGCCATTTCATTTCTCCAAACTTTAACTTCTCCATCTGTAATACAGAAAACAAAGTTCAGCCTTCTCTCTAACTGAAGATGCACGAGCAGAATTTCCAGGTGTCTTTCTGCCCTTTGAAACTTGGGATAGATTTTCCCAAACATGCATTCTGTAGTTCAAGAAAAATCCAGAGTTTTTCTTAAGATTTCTACAGATTCCCAGGGCTCTTCCATTGTCACAAGATGGATCAAGTTTCCATTTCTGGCCCTTGTTCTGTTTCTCTCCCCTCACCCACCCTTCTCTGTCGCTGGGTTTCCTCTGAATAAAGGTGACCCTAATGTTGGCTACACATACACAAGCCGAATGTTCACATGAGGACACTGCGTGTGTAGCAGGCACTGCAGTCAGAATAAGCCATATAATGCTGTAGTAACAAATGACTGCAAGGGCTCAGGAATAACAGTTGTTTATTTGTTGCTCAAAACACATGTCCACCTTGGGTTTGATGAGACAAAGTGGGGAGGGGCAAGGTACTTCTCCTCCTCAAAGGCTCTGAGGAAACTTTGATGGAGGAAAACCCATCATTTTAAGTATGTCCAGTTGCCCGGCCAGAGAGAAAGGATCCTCTAGAAATTTTTGCTGCAGAAGTTAAAGACTCCAGCACTAGTCACTTTCATTTGTAGTTCACTGATGAGAACTAGTGTCATGGCCTCACCTCAAACCACAGGAAGTTCAGGAGTGTCAAACAGGGGGAAAAGGGTGAATATTTGATGATGAACCTTAATGGCTACCATACCATGATTTCTATGGGAAACTGACAGGTTTACATGGCTACAGCACAAACGTTAGGTAATACTACTCTTAGAAGTGTATTCACACATGGCACTATGTTGTTCAGCCATTCTTTCTCACCTGTCCCTTCTATCAATATGTTTCTTCCAAGTCTACCCCATATAGAAAAAAAAAAACAACATTCTTAATTCCCTCCTTACATGATTATGGAGAGCAACTTGGCTCTCCATAACCCTTATCCCCAACTCAACACTAGTCTGCTCATTGTTATCACTTGCAAAATCCCACTTTCTTGGTCTGACCAACTCCCTCTCTATTCTCTGACTAGGTAATTTGGTGATTGGAAAAAGTCTATCAGATGTATTATGCTACAGACTAAAGAACCACATCATGATTGCATATGCATAAGCAATGAATACAGCTTAAAGTCCTATAGAAATTATTATCGCCATTTTAGTAACTTCTCTGCACTGTATTTTCTCACGGTAGGAAGTGAATGACAATCCTTGCTCTATGCTAACATGGTCTTATACAGGAAAACACTCTGTACACCTCAGAGCAATATGCCAACCCAAGATGTGGCTGGAACTACAGAGAAACAAGACTCCATCCTAGCCATTTTAGAAACTGTCCCGAATTTCAAGCACTGAAAAATGATGCTGCCTCTTTTCCTTCCGGTTACCATAAGTAGGCATTTTACGGCCGGCTATCAAGTGGAAGTCAAGCTTCCCCACTACTCTGGTTTTGTCTGCCTTTGTGATTTAATAATGCAGTCCATATTGGAAGATGATGCAGTTATGTCAGTTATTAGAGAATTACATTTTTGTGTTCTGCTAAAGGAAAGTAAAGATTAGCTCTTCCAGATGCACATATAACGTGAGACAGAAGCGTCCCTCCAAGTCAGCCCATCCATCTTTCTCTAGGACGTGTCAACATGTGCAATTGATGAAATAGGGACTGTATTAAAAAAGTTAAATGCACATTTTAAAAGTAACCACTGCAGAAATAAGACACTTTTTGTTCATTTGCTTGCTTCTGCTTATTGTTTGGTATTATTTTTCCTCAACTGGACTGTCTGTGCTTGTTAAGCATCAGTAAATGGCCAGCTATGAGGCAAACACAAAATATACCTATGAATATTTAATAAGAAATGATAGCAGAAATATAGTATGCGTTTGTTGTTCTACTGGAAAGCTATATTCATTATTCTACAAATTATTCTCCCATAAATATTTCAGAAACTTGAGAAAAGGTTAGAATAGTGTGCCCAGACCTTGCTGAGCTCAAATTACTTCTGCACTATACTACGATAACTTCCAATCCTGCTGTCACTGCTTACGTCTGCAATCTGGTTTTGGGGCAGTTTTAGGAGATGCGGTTATTTCGTGTTTTGTCATAGTGCACACAAAAATAAGGAAAAAATAAGGAAAAAAATCAATTAGTATGCAGGGACTGTGAGTTCTTTATCAGGTGGCAAATAATGACTTCGTTGGTACCAGCCGAGATTAAGGAACAGAATTCTTACTATGAAAGGTAGTCTGAGAAGGAAAAGTCAAGGAGCCGATCTCGGGATAACATGTCATGAAGGCCAAGTCTCATCAGTGCACTGACTTTGACAGAAGAGTAAACCAATGTTTACTAAGTGTCTACTATGGACTAGGCATAACACTGTGGGCTAAAGATAGAACAGTGAGCAAGAAGAAGATGGATTTCTGAAGAGTGACTTTATTTCTGTTGATGAACTTTGCACGGAGCATAGGCTCATGTGGGGCCGAACGACAGTCACTTTATTTCCTCTTGATGGGGGAAAAGCCACCACTGCTCCAGATTTCCACTCAGTGAGCGACAAGCCATTCATTACCCAGTGGACACAGAAAACATGAAGTCATGAGCGGGCTTCACGATGATTCCCAAGGAAAACCTCGTGTGTGGAATCCGAACTGGATTGTGCTGGATGTCCTTTTAGGGTACTAGAAGAGGAGAGTGCACAGCCATCAAGGAAGTGTAACTTCTCTTACATTTAAAGTATCTTTGTCCAGATGTGCACTGATTCTAATCTCTTCTGAAAGGAAGGGCTACATTTTCCTGAACCTAACCTTGCTTTGGGCATAGGCACAGCTGACAACCCTTACTAGGGTACAGGACAGGACTGATATACGCTGAAGCTAACGGCGACTCCAGGAATCCCGAGACCCTCAGCTCAGGGTGAGTCATGGGGAGTCTGTGAGTGTGGCTGGAACCTCCGGAACCACTGCCAAGGCGCGAGACACGAGTCTCACTGCACAGAATTCCCCCCCTCTACCCTCTCGTCGGCAGTGAGCTGTATCACTTAGACAACTGAAGGCTGTCAGACACACTGCAGGCTGCTGACACCAACATGACGGCATCACCAATAGTTACACACTCATAACTGCAGCGAAGACTGTTGTGTGCACATGCAGTTACGGTATCCTATGATTAACAATTGAAACTAGCTTTCTTGGGGTCACAGAGCCACTTCATGGTGAGACCATAACCTGGAGTTTGAATTTGTATCTTTGTAAAGACCCTGGACTACACTTGTTCCCATTTAACGGCTTCTCCCCATTTCTAGCTGACTTGGAGCCACGCTTATGATGAGCAGCATGCACTGTGAAGCCAGACTTCTTGGATTCCCATCAGGGACACTTTGCTTCCTAACTCCATAATGTTATGCAAATTAATATTTCAAAGCCTCAGCTTCCTCATCTAAAAAATGGGGTAAGTCCAGCTCACAGAGCTGTGGTAAACATTAAGCTAAAGGTGATGGTGAAAATCACAAAAATGATGGTGATAGCGATAATGACGATACTCAAGAGATTTCCCACCTAAAACTATGAGTAAAAGGATTCTTATGTGTTATATAAACCCTCACAGAATACCAATAAAGACTAGATGTTTAATGTGCTTAATTCAATAGTTTATGCAGCAAAGTTTTTTTTAGCTGAAAATAATTACAAGAACATAGCTATAATTCACTGTCATAGCCCTGAGGAAGTTTCATGCAATTGAAGGAGATACACATAAAATTGTGATAAATTGGAAGCCTATTTGAAATATGTAGTCATAGTGAATACTTCTTGTTGAATTGCATTCTGCTTCCATAACTAACAGGCCTAAATTAAAGCATAATCATGCTTCTAATGGCTGTGTACCCTTCTTCCCCTCCAACATAAGGAAGCTCAAGGTGTTAAAGTTATTACACCTTGAGTCTACGGTAACTAAAATATAAATTAAGCATACACTTCATACCTTCATTTATAGAAGTGAAAAAGGAGGCAAAATTTCCCACTCTGGGGAGTTTATTCCTTCTTCATGCTTCAGGAAGAGACTTGCTATAGCTTTATTTTTTTCCAATGCAAAGAAGCTAAAAGTTTCTCAAGGGAGAAATGCCAGGTACATATTTCAAAAGTTTGGGTGGCTTTCCACAGCCTCTGAAATGCTGAGAATATGGAACACACTCCAGTATATCTAATTATCTTTATGAAATCTCTCAAAATCAATGGCATTATACGCAAAACCAGCTGCAGCCGGGGAAGTCAAACAGAGCGAAGTGTCACTGAGGTTACAGAGAACTCTGGCTTTCTTCTTAATAGCACTATTTTTATGGAACATGGAGTTTTCAAATCATCCTGTTCTGTTAACTCTTTTAAGGACCTAAACAGAATTGAACCATTTTGGTTGAAGAAATCAATTCAACTCTATCTCAATTTTATTTTTATTTTTGGCACTCTTAACTCCTTAAAAACAAGAACTCTTTCGATCTGAGACACAAATCTAGATCCACGTATACCAGACCGCAGCTTCCCCAGTGGTGTTCACGTTCAGTCTTCTATCACCAACGTGGCCGTGGTAGGAACATGTACAGTCGGAGTATATTAACTGGGTGCATTGTTGCTCTGACAAATGCCCTTTTAGGTTCTTGAATGACTATTTGAATATAAACAGCATCCAGCCTTCCAAAGACAAAAATTTTAGGGAATTCAGGCAACCCTGAATTCTGAAGAAAAGTACTACTTCATCTGTTTTCTAAATTGGGTTTTCGAGAATAGAGTTTAGAAGTTAATACGTAGGGGGGCCGGCACTGTGTGTAACCTGCAGTGTTGGCATCCCATATGGGTGCCAGTTTGAGTCCCAGCTGCTCCACTTCCAATCCAGCTCTCTGCTGTGGCCTGGGAAAGAAGGAGAAGGTAGCCCAACTCCTTGAGCCCCTACACCCACCTTGGGAGACCCGGAAGAAGCTCTAGGCTTCTGGCATCAGACTGGCCCAGCTCCAGCCTCTGCAGCCATTTGGGGAGTGAACCAGCGCATGGAAGACACCTCTCTCTCTGCCTCTTGCCTTTCCCTCTGTAACTGCCTTTCAAATAAATAAGTAAATCCTTTTTTTTTAAAAAAAAGTTAATATGTAAATAAGCTGTGGCCTAAGGTAAAGGTGAGAGAGAGAGAGAGAGAGAGAGAGAGAGGAAGAGAGGAAGAGAGGAAGGGAGGAAGGGAGGAAGGGAGGAAGGGAGGGAAGGAGGGAGGGAAGGAGGGAGGGAAGGAGGGAGGGAGAGAAAGGGGGTAAGACAGAGGTGGGGAGACAGAGACAAAGGAGAGAGGGAGGATGGGAGGGATTGCAGAGATGTGAAACCACCCTCACTCGTCCCTCTGGAAAGGATTTGCTCATCTTCCCAGCAAGCACCTGGTCCTACTGTTCCTACTATGTGCTCATCACCGTGCTGAGTACTGAGCATAAACTGGTGACTCAGCCAGACATGGGGCTGTTCTCACGGTGTTTACCATCTGGTGGGGAAATTGTGGAGTCATATTAACACCACACAGGAGCTCTGCTGTTAGCACAGCCCCAGTGGTGCTGTGTAAGTACAAAGAAAGACATTAGCTGAGAAGGCCCCTCCCAGGCCAGGGGACAACCACAACACAGAGGAACAATGGTATGAATTATCCACGGGGCTCTGGGAGATGCCTAGGCTACAGAGGAGCACACACATTTGGGTACACGAGTACACACACACACATACTCTCAAGCACACTCATGCAGTCACATGCATGCACACACATGTGCACTCACACGCACATACGAACTGACCTGCACTCACACCCCCATGCACCCACATGCACTCCTGTGTTCTCATATGTATTCACAAACACCCACATGCACTGACTCACATGCAAACACACAAGCACACACACCATGCCAGAGCACGGACTGTGAGAAAGAGCCATCACATGCAAACCTAGGACGGAGGAGACGAAGCAGAGACTGAACCTACAGGACCAGTAACAGAAATTTTAGACTGGACCCTGACACCGTTAGAAGTGATGGTAGGGATTCTGGCAAGAGGGGCTATCACCAGCTTCACGTTTTAGGAAACATCTCTCTGGGTTGTATACAAGAACAGATTGACAGGCGCAAGGGGGCCAATGAGAAAGTAATCCCCACACCCCAGACCAGGTCAGTGGCTCCACCCAGAAGACCCTGCCTACGTTATATGCACTTGTGAGCTGTCCATTGGCTTTGTCCTGCATTTGCTGAGCACCTGTTATCCACCTGATACTGGACTCTGGCCCTCACACCCACATCAATAAGACTCTGGGCTCCTCTGGGAAGAACTGAGAAAAAATCTTGAATTTTCACACTCTCCTTATAAATGAGTTTTAATTCATGCCTCTTGAAGTTAGGGCCTTTTATTAGCGACTGTAAATCTCGGAGAGACAAGAAGTCATAAGATTCTGAAATTGCCTTATAAATTAGTTGCTGGTACTGAAATCGTTGTTTAGTTTGTCGAGGGGCTGGTGTGGGGAGGGATTTTGGTGTTGAAATAATTATTGAACATTACTGAACCAAATAATTAAACTGTGCTGTAAAATTATGGTTATGGTAATATTCCCATCATCATTTGTTTTGTTTCTCCTAATCTAAATTATGATTTTTTTGTTATTGCTTTGCAAAGCTACAATATAACAGTCAAACCTGAAATTAAAACCAGACTGCGGAAGTTATACAAGGTGATCCAATATGCTCCACTGCAATTATTCATGGCAAATAATATCATGGAGCTCTTAAATCCTCATTGTAAAGCTGGCTGGACCTGCGTCAACTAAAACCTTAGATATTTATAGTTTTCAGGGGGGAGGTATGACTAGCTGAAACAATCAAATGCAAAGGAGTTGTCTGGAAGTCCAAGGGGGGCATCTTGGAATATCACATTTTTGTTTGCAAGCGGTGCTGAATCTCCGTGGGGCTGACAAGGAAGAAGTCACTCATTTTTCTGGCAGCCAAAGTGAACACCAGCCTCCCTCCCTTATTGGCCCATGCCAGGATGCCAACTGTGTCTGCTCTGCCTATAAAATTCAGGGTGGAATTTGGAGGGCAAAACCCTACATCATCAAGCAGCACACTATGAAAACTAGATGCTCCAAAAGCCCTGTTCAATCATCTTTATCCACATCATCATCTTTAGGCAATTAGTAAGTTATGAGTTTAATAATTTTCCATCTTGGAGGGTCAACTCAGGAAGAGTTATGCTTCTACCTCAACAGCATCAAAACATTAAGTCCTGCCCATGGCCCCTCACGTTCCAGATCCAGATGCTACTGAGCAATCTCCCGGGTGCTGGGATGACAGAAAATAACACACGGCGCTGGACTCTTAGTAGGGCTGTGCACTGCCCTCTCTGAGCAGATCCCACTGGACCCACATCTCTGACTGCTGTGACGCAGCCAGCTCATGTGACCTCCAAACCCAGCAGAATTAAGTAGCTGGAAACTGAACACAAAACTGGTGCCATTCCAAATTTTATGCATTTATAATCACTCCAAAGGTCCTCGGAAGATTCATATGGGTTTGGAAATGTGATGAATGTGTGTTCTAGAATTTGATTTGAGAAGGATAAGAATCCTAAAAAAATCAGAATCAGGAGATTCTTCTTTTTTTTTCCCTTTTCCTTTTTCTACTCTGCACAGAAATCCATGCTAATCTCCTCTCCTCCTGTCTCATGGCTCAACATAGCCCAAGGCACATATCTAAAGACAACGGTCCAAACACTCAGAGCACCACACCAAGTACACCCAAAAGAAACAAAATCCATTCCTCCTCGGCAATAAAAAGAGGAGGAAGCAACTGGAGGATGAACAAGCACATCCGATCCTGTTTTTGTGCCTACTCCTCGATGGGAGGTTTTTCACCAGGGACCCTCTGAGCCCATTTCTTCATTTGGCAAAATGACAAGATGAAAAACCCGTCTACATGGTAGGGTCCTTATGAACACCAAACTGATACCATGTCCTTTACACATAGTAGGTGTTCAATAACGTTAGGCAGTGACAACACCCAAGTGGGAGGAGAGAAGGGTGGGGGTACATGGGAGGCAGAGAGTCGATGGGACATCAGGAGGCAAAATGCACCAGCCAGTATGGAATGAACCCAGAATAAACAGCTCCTGAACATGTTGGCTCCAACAACAGCTTATGTCTCACTCATGCCGTATCCCCACTGCGGGCTGGCGGGAGCTTCCGATTTTTGTAGTCACTCAGGGATTGAGCTTGATAAATGCACACATCCTTCAATGCACACATCCAAAATCTCCACAGCAAGGGTAAATCACAAAGTATCACCTCCAGTATATACACAAAACAGATTCCTATCTCTCCGCACGTATTTCACTGGCTGGAACAAACCACGTGGCCCAATCCAGCATCCAGGCAGCAGGGAGACACAACCAAAGTCTCAATGAAGATGTCTTAGTTGCTTTGGGTGCTATAAAAAATATCATGGACTGGACGGCTTTGGCAAGAGACATTTGATTCTCGTAGCTCTGTAGGTTGGGGGGTGCAAGATCAAGGCACTGGCTGTCAGTCCCTGGTGAGCTTCTTGGCCTTGGCTTGCAAATGGCTCCCTTCTCTCATGGCAAAGTGACAGCATCCCTGGTGGCTCTTCGACTTCTTACAGGGGCACTATTCCTTCACAGGGGTTCTGCCCTCGTTGCCTCACATAAACCTGGACACCTGCCAAGGCCTCCACCTCCAAAGACAATCATGCTGGGGGTGAGGGTTTCACCATACGGATTTGAAGGATGGAACATGACCATTTAGTCTAGGACAGAAGGACACAGCCCTTGTTCTATCAGCGCCCCTAACTAATTGGAGCAAAAGTGCACTCCTGCTCCATTTGTCAATTTAACCGCAGGGTCTCAAGACCAAATTTAAGTTGACTTAACACAAATGCTTAAAATTAAAAAAAAAAAAGTCAGAACCAAGTAAAGATGAGTAATTGGCCTAAACCTTACTTCTCTGTCTTGCTTTAACAACATGACCAATTTAAACCCTAACATGTATGTTAAAACCAAACCAAAGTGTCTCTGGATCTACAGTCCCTTCACAGACATCATATTACAAAAATCTACCTTTTTGCTTTCACTCTATTATTTCAGGAGCTCACTTCTATCTTTTTATTATAGTGAACAACTTCCTATGTCCACTTCTACTGGCTGCCTAGGAAGTACCTTCACCTCTATGATTTAAATGTACTTTAGGCCGGTGCTGCCTCTCACTAGGCTAATCCTCCACCTTGCAGCACTGGCACACCGGGTTCTAGTCCTGGTCGGGGCACCGGATTCTGTCCTGGTTGCCCCTCTTCCAGGCCAGCTCTCTGCTATGGTACAGTGCAGTGGAGGATGGCCCAAGTGCTTGGGCCCTGCACCCACATGGGAGACCAGGAGAAGCACCTGGCTCCTGGCTTCCGATCAGCGTGGTGCGCTGGCCGCAGCGCACCAGCCGCAGCAGCCATTGGAGGGTGAACCAACGGCAAAGGAAGACCTTTCTCTCTGTCTCTCTCTCTCACTGTCCACTCTGCCTGTCAAAAAATAAATAATAAATAAATAAATAAATAAATGTACTTTAGACATAGTGAGACTTTAATGAAAAAACACGGAATAATATTTGAGAACAGGCAATGAGTATGTACTATTGATCAGGTACTTCGGAAAATATTTCATATATTATCTAACTTTTTAGTGCCTATATGGGGAAAACATGACCAGGAGCCTCATTTTTCTAAGTTAAAAAACTGCAGAACTTCTCAAAATAATCCAGTGGGGGAATCAGAATTCAACTAAAAATTATTCTGATAGAAGGCTCTAGATTTTCTTTGCAGAATGACAGAGAGACAAACAGACACAGAGATGTTTTGTCATCAGATTCACTTCCCAATTGCCCAATGTCAGCCACGGTTAGACTCGGTCAAAGTCAGGAGCCAGGAATTCCTTTCTCATCTCCCACATGGATGGCAGGGACTCATGTACTTGGGCCATCACCCACTGCTTTCCCAGGAGTGCCATCCAGAAACTGGCCTGGAATCAGAGTACACAGGGCTAGAACCAGCACTAACATATGGAATGCGGACACCCTGAAGGGTGGTTAGCTCACTGCACCACAACGCCTACTCCCCAAGGTTTTGGATGTTTGACTTCTATGCTCTGGTTCAAGAGGGCCACTTTGGGGGCCTGGTGCCATGGTATAGTAGGTTAAGCCTCCACCTGTGGTGCCAGCATCCAAGATGGGTGTCAGATTATGTCCTGGCTACTCCTCTTCCAATCCAGCTCTCTGCTCTGGCCCAGGAAAGCAGCAGAAAATGGCCCAAGTGCCTGGGGCCCTGCACCCATGTGAGAGACCCAGAAAAAGCTTCTAGCTTTGGATCAGCCCAGCTCCAGCCATTGCAGTCATTTGGGGAGTGAACCAGCGGATGGAAGACCTTTCTCTCTGTCTCACCCTCCCTCTGTCTGTAACTCTACCACTCAAATAAATACATAAGATCTTAAATTAAAAAAGAGGGGACTATGGAGTAACTGTATATTATATCATGAAAACTGGGTCACTTGTGAGTAGATACAGTGTAGTTAATGATGACATTGGAATAAGGGTGTGGGTAGGGCTGCACCTGTGGGTAGTTACTGATAATGAGTACATACTGGACCCCTTTCTTCTCTTCCTCTCTTAGTCTCTCATGGAGGAGACACTTCTGGATTATGATGGTCACTAAGGAGAGTGGGTGTTCCAAGAGCATGACCTCTTGTTCAAAGCCATCATCGGGGTCAACCAGGTTCCCAAAAAGGCCCTTCTCCCTGCTCGCCCCTCCCCCTCCCCCACCACTCTCATGCTCCTCAAAAAGCAAAGACGTCCCACGGCTCCTTGCTCTTCTCTGCAAGGCCAAGATGACAGTTCACAAAACCTCTGCACGGAGCACACTTCCAGACCAAAACCTGACTGCCTTATGGGGAATTCCCCCGGAGGAGCCCTGCTGGTTCAAACACAAACGTTAGACACAAGCTCAGAGGAACAGCAAGGCCAGAGTTTTTTTCACACAGGTAGCACCGATCCTAGACAGGTTTTATAAGTTTAAAACAGCAAAATTTTTAGGCCATTTTCATGAAGCTAATGACGCTAAAGAGCTTGTATCTTATCTTGATGTTTTGTGTGAGTACGCACACAGAAGTCACAATCTCAGAAAAACCAAGCCTTTGAACGAAGCCTTTTACAAAGCATTTTTTGCGTCCTACATTTTTTGCTTGAGCTGAAGATGCAAGTGGGCCGGATTTCCCCCTGCACATTAGGCCCATCACCAGAGAAAGGGGTGTTATCTCCTGGATTCATCATAGCTGGAAACTCCGAGTCTATCAGACATCCTATACGCAAAAAAACGGAAAGTTTACATTTCACGAACATTAAAAAATAATGAGAAGAGATTGAAGTAATAAAGAATCATCCGAGATGAGGTGAGCAAAGCCATTTTTTAATATAAAGAAAAATGCATATTATGTAGAAAAAGAGCTGGGGAAAGAGAAAGAGATGAATTATTTTTACACGAAATATCACCTTCCAGACACTATTTCATCCTTCTCTTTCCATATTTATCCAAAGACACTGCGCTAGACAATATTGCTCCCTCTCCACCCGGACCCCACTTGTTTTTTTCAACGCATTCTTCACTTGATTTAGACATTACTGGAGAAAACAAAATGGGTTAGCTTTTTCCATGTAATGTGTTAACACCATGTTACTTAGAAGGCAAGAAACCTGTCAGAAAGAAATAGGGCTGCATACGGAGAGAAAGAACTTAATTGTACCTGAAAATCTTCCGTGCGCAATTGTGATCTAATACCATGTACAAACAAGTCAAAGCAAAACACAACAAATGAGCCCATTTGTGAAAGGTGAGAAAACAGTCAATGAAAGGCAGAACTCAGGGGGAAAATAATCTTTTCAATTAGAGGGATCAGGGAACACCCAGCTGTCCTCACATATCATGAGGAATAATAAGAAATCCCAGTCCATAACACCTTCTCAAGTTAAAAAACTATACTGGATCACAAATATTCTCGACAGAAGAATATAAATTCTGAGACCTACTGTGATTCCTGGAGTGCAGAAACATAGTAAAAACACTGCACACTGAGTAAGTGTTAAAATATGTACCTGTGACAGGTGTTGATGGCCATAAAGAAAGAAAAAAAACCACAAAATGATAGTCACCATAAACAGTGACAAGTGAGAATGGATGTTTCTTCCTTGTGTTCTGCTGTATATTTCACGGCATCTAGAATGACCCCATATCATTCAGAAATTAATGAAAGACCTTGAAGACCTGCTCCCAACACTGACACTAAGATTCAGCAAAAGGGTTAACTTGTTATTCTCCACTTTAAATTTATCACCAGAAAGAAAAACCTAAACACTCCTCTTATGTTGAGGATTGTCCATTTACATAATGTCAAAAAAAGAGGAAGTGGCCTCCAAAAGGAATATTTAACTGGTGGATATGGATATGTCTGTTTACCATTTTCAAGTCCATCTCAAAGGAAAAATGAACTTTGAAAAGGCAGGTGTGAACAGAGCCAGACAATCCAGGAAACAACTTATTCTTGGGGATTTATCAAAAGGTTTTAAAAGCCAGTTTGGAATTTTCCATCACAAACAAAGTAAAACCCATCAATTAGATCACTGTTTCCTGAATACCCTTCCTTTGACCTACACAGAATGGTCTAGTTTACTCCATGACAAACAGAGTAGAGTAGGAGATTTTAAAACTAAATGTCAAATTTTAACTGAGGGTTTTTTCTTTAATTCTGAGATTATGTTCTTCTTACTGCTTTGGGCATGAAGATGTCCTTTATTTTATGAAATACTGATTTTGAAAATTCTAAGAACCTATGAAACAGTTTATTTATATTGGACCATGCATTTGTTCTTACTGAAATATTTTCTTGTCATGAAATTACTGGATTACCTAACTAAAGAATAAAAGATGATCTCTAATTTCTTATTTGTGAGTACTTCTCAAAGTGGGAGAGTTTCTCTGTGGGAAAAGTTGAGGAATTCAGTGACTTGAAGAGAAAAAGCGGGAGACAAGAATGACTGAAATACGTTCCCTGAAATGACCTCTCTGTCTTCCTACCAAAGAGAATCCTGGATTTTCTGTTTCATTTTTCTACCCTCTCATCTGGATAAAGAAGGTTAATTAAAGGTAATCCAAGATACAGTCTGGACAGAAGGAGCAATAAAATATATGAGAATTCTGCAACAAAACGAAGAGTGCAGGAGCACAGAATGCAAATGGAACAAACAGAAATGCACATTTTTGCAGCAAATACTCAGAATACCAGTAAAGAACTAAGTATTTCATTCTGGCTGCAGGACTCCTTTCCTTTCACGCCACACCTCCTGAGACTGTGCTGCATGGCTCAATACCTCCGTAGGGTTCTATCTGGCATTGGTAAATACAGATGCCAACATCCAATTTGCACTTAGGGTCATTTTTTCTTAAACCCGAATCTTGGTATTTCCATGTTATTCTCCTTGCTTCCTCCTCTCCTCCTTCTTTAAGGTTTATTTATTTATTTGAAAGGTAGAGTTACAGAGAGGCAGAGGCAGAGGCAGAGGCAGAGGCAGAGAGAGAGAGAGAGAGAGAGAGAGAGAGGTCTTCAATCCGTTGGTTCACTGCCCAAATGGCTGCAACGACCGAAGCTGCACTGATCCAAAGCCAGCAGCCAGCTGCTTCTTTCCAGTCTCCCACATGGGTGCAGGGGCTTAAAGACTTGGGCCATCTTCTACAGCTTTCCCAGGCCACAGAAGAATGCTAGATCAGAAGTGGAGCAGCTGAGATTTGGACCCCTGCTGGCACTGCAGGCGGTGGCTTTACCTGCTATGTCACAGCTCCGGTCCCCCTGTCTCCTTCTTTATCTGATAAAGAAGATCAAAAAAGGCATCAAGGAACAGGCTACATCTTTAATGATACTGATTTTATCTATATCAGGAATTAATGATAATAGCTACTAAAATACAGTCCTCACTGTGTGTTCTAATTTCACAAGCAACAGAAGGAGTTAAGGGGCAGGAGAGGGCAACCCTGCCCATTTCCTTCCTCCATGGAAGTGATCCACATTTTCAGTAACTCATCTTGAAGTTCCAGCCACCGGTTCTTCACAGCAGCCGAGTCCTCGCTGTCCTGGTTACCCACACACATCATCTCCACAATTTCATCTTGACCCTGAGTTCTTGACTGGTTTCTTTCATCTACATCTAGAAGATGCTTTGGCTCCAAACTTGAGGGTCTTGCTTTGGGTTGCAGTGTCTTGCATCAGGTCCTTCTCTACTCCAAGAACAAATGGGGATCGACTTTCTTTCCTCCTCATCTGGGTGCCTGATCCCACTAATTAGTCTCCCCTCCTTCACTTTTGATGGAACAAAGACATAAGCTCAGCCATTCTTGCGCACTGCCAAAAAATAAATTCATTGGAATGTATTCCTTGCTTTTGAATCTCAATTGGGTCTCACACCCTGTTGCCTTCATACCCCACCCTCCATGGCCACCTGAAAGACCAGTTCCAGGAATTCCCCTCTGCCTGCTGCCCTGTACCCCCACCCCCATTGCTACCCCTCCCAAAATATAAAAAGGCCCCGCCCCTGGAGGTCAGGGCCTTCTTCCACGTATTCCATCATGTGCACGCTGGCAGCTGGTCACCCACCTCTAGGAATATTTTCTCTGAATAAAGTCGGTCAGGCTGTGAATTCATGTACTGCCTTCTCTATTCTGTGCCTCTTTTCCTAACATTTCTGGTGCCCCGGTAAGGAAGCACCAATATGCAACTCTTTTCCTAACATTTTTGGGGAGGCACCAAGCTGCAACTCTTTTTTTCTAACAACTTTCCCAAAAATAATCTTTAAAAGGAATCCTTCCATGGCTCCCTGCAGCAGAATAATACCCCAAACACCTTCGGAGGACACAGCAAGTCCCTCCCTCCAATCCACTGCAGTCTATTTGGAAATAGCATCTGTGATCACTCCACTCCTACCTGCAGCTTCACACACTGTTTTCCACATGCACTTTCTTTATCTCATGTCCTCTGATTTTTTTTTTTTTGACAGAGTGGACAGTGAGAGAGAGAGACAGAGAGAAAGGTCTTCCTTTGCCGTTGGTTCACCCTCCAATGGCCACCGTGGCCGGTGCGCTGCGGCCAGCGCACCGTGCTGATCCGAAGGCAGGAGCCAGGTGCTTCTCCTGGTCTCCCATGCGGTACAGGGTCCAAGCACTTGGGCCATCCTCCACTGCACTTCCTGGCCACAGCAGAGAGCTGGCCTGGAAGAGGGGCAACCAGGACAGAATCCGGCACCCCGACCAGGACTAGAACCCAGGGTGCCGGCGCTGTAGGCGGAGGATTAGCCTAGTGAGCCGTGGCACCAGCCGTCCTCTGATTCTAACACCAGCTCTCTTTGCTGCCTGGAAATCTCTTCATTCGTCAAGACTCAGGTCACATGCTGTCTGCTTTCTGCAGGTTCTTCAAGAAGGCAGAGTGACTTGCTTTCCCAACATTACCATAATCTTGCTAACAACTCTGCTGTTGCACCTCCAAAAAGCATTCATTGAATTTTTTAAATGACTGCTTTCCCCCTTTTCAGCCAACATACTCAAGGACCTTCTTGCTATGTCAAATGTGCTTCCCTGAACCAACGGACTCAGCACAGTGAGCCTGTTACAGTGGGAAACTCAGGGCTCCACTTCAGACCTCCTGGATTAGTCTCCGCAGGTGGGTGACCCAGAAATCTGTGTCTATTTCCAGGGATTCTGATGCCCAGCAGAACTGTGGAGTAGAAACCAGTGCCCATTTTGCTTCATAGCTCAAAACAGGCCAGCGCTGCGGCTCAATGGGCTAATCCTCTGCCTGCGGTGCCGGCACCCGGGGTTCTAGTCCCGGTCAGGGCACCGGATTCTGTCCCGGTTGCCCCTCTTCCAGTCCAGCTCTCTGCTGTGGCCCGGGAAGGCAGTGGAGGATGGCCCAAGTACTTGGACCCTGCACCCACATGGGAGACCAGGAGAAGCACCTGGCTCCTGGCTTCGGATCAGCACCGGCCGCAGTGGCCATTGGAGGGTGAACCAACGGAAAAGGAAGACCTTTCTCTCTGTCTCTATCTCTCACTGTCCACTCTGCCTGTCAAAAAATAAAAAATAAATAAAAAATCCATAGCTCAAAACATAACACGCGCAGCAACCTCTCTTAATATAACTGATAATTAAATTTTAAAAAAAGCAAACAGAACCTTTCCTTGTTGCATGCACCCTTTCCTGTCCTGCAGTGACAGGTTCTCATCAATATTAGCTTGGCTCTGCCTCTCCCTCCCAGCAGTGGCTGGAGTCGTGACTGAGTTTGCCCAACATCTCCACCATTTGCAGTACAGCTATTTTTTGATTCAAGTCTGCCTGATGCACATTCTAAGCCAGTTTCCCCTACAGAACTCCTGCTGCTGTCCGAAAGAACGCCTGTACCTGTATATACCATTTCTGCACGAGGAGAAAGTACAGGTTAGATTTTTTAAAAAGGAGATAGGGATGGCGACACTAGCCAGGAGAGACAGCAAGTACATGAACATGAAAGCACTGTGGCCAAATTGTCATTAGTGACGGGTTTTCAAATAGCTATAAATCTGGAAGACATGAGAACCTTCCCAAAGCAAATCTGACTTTATCACACAGAAAAATGGAGAAGGGTGCATGCCAAGTCTATAATACTGCAATAGAAAAACCCAATCGAGGGGTCGTTCACTGGAACAACTTAGTAATTCAATACGAAATGAGAGCCTTGGATGCTAACATTGGATTTGCCCAGTTAAAAGAACATTCAGAGTTGAAACAATTACCCTAGTAATTGAGAGGAGAAAATCATTTCTTTTGGAAAAGAGTCATGCTTTGCAATTAGCAGTTTACATTGATCAAAGCCATTAGGGAACTGCTTGACTTGTCCAGCTTTTGTCTTGTAAACTGAGAGTACAGCTCATCGGCCTCAGACAATCTTGCTGAGATATGACACTACAAACGGGCATTGCTTGTGGATAAAGCCGCTGCACAAACTTGAAAATTATTACAGTATGGCTATCTGGAGAAAAGCAGTCAAAGAATTTGCAAATGCATGCACGCACATACGCACACACAGAGTCATGGCCATAGCTCCTGAGACTGTTTTTATGTAATACATCAAACATATATAAAATACAGAAGATCCTACAGCAATCGCCACGTGTCCACACCACAGCTCACAACATAAAATACAACTCAATCTCAATCCCTCTCCCTGAGTGTATACCTCTCTTCTCCAGCAGACAGGTGAACACTGCTAATTTTAGCATTAGTGTGTCTCTCCCATTTGTGTTCAGTGGATCGTCACACACACCAAGAAAATACATATTTTTCCCATGTTCAGTAACAGTACAGAAATGATGTCACACTGTATGTCTCCTCCTGAAAATTACTTTGTGGTGGTGTTCAACATCATGGCTTTGAGATTTATCCTTGTTGACACATAGAGATGCAATTTATTCATTTCAACTACAGCACAGTGTTCCAGAGATAAATTTTGCTACAATTTATGTTCTACTTCCCTATTGGTGAGCAATTAATGTTTGTTTGGTTGACTGCTGTTTTTCCAATGTTTTACTTCAATAGCAACATGAATTTTCGTATCTTTCAAGTTTCGTGTCTTTCAAGCACGCATTTAGGAAAAAATATCTGAGTCAAGGATATGCGCCTCTTAAACTCCTTGTGATGTTACTAAGTTGAACCCCAAAGCAGTTGAATCCATATGCACTCCCTCCAGTGGCGTGCTTACGTGTCCACCAGTGCCCCGAAACTTGCCAACATGCAGCATTGTCTAGCTTTTTAAAACATGCCGATTGGAGACTGTGAAGTAACAAATGCTTTCCAGAGACGCCTTCCAGAATGAATATTTAGCACTCCCAGCAAACAACACTTGAATTCTATTAGAACTGAGAACATTCAGTAACCAGACAAATTAAGTAATATCTACCAACATCATTAAGTGCCTACCATTGTGTCTGGAATGTAATGGACATTCAATATTTGTAGAATGGATTCATTTCAGATATTGCAGATGACTCAGAAAATGAGGCAAGGAAGATATGTGCCAGGAAAGCTGAGAATATCCAGCACACAACTGTTCTTGGGAAAAGAAAAAAAAAACACATATGCAATTCCAAATTCTCCTTTCTTCACTTACCTCTGCAATAAAGCATGATCCAGCAGGTACCCTTGTGGCTTTAACTCCTACACTTTACAGTCAATGAGCAAAAACCAATTCCAGTCCTCAAATTCGTCTCACTTACTATTCAGCTGTCTCAATTCATTAATTTGCTTAATCAGCCCTCATCAATAACACTTCTCTCCATTGCATTCCTCTAACTGAAAGGAAAGACAGGCTCTGAATACTCAAAAGTGTGAATCTATAAAGAAACAAGAATAGCAGAAAAAATAAAACTTGTGCCAATGTCCTTGGGGAGGATAAAATAACTTCATATTAACATGTCTGCTATTGTCAACGGGGAGGCCTGAAGGACGGTTCCTCATTTTGTTGCTACTGCAGTCAATTAAAATATGTGAATTCAATAGTCGCGATATCGAGTGGCTAGCACAGGACGATTCCATGCAGGGTAAGCCTGAGTCCAGAGTGACTTCCAACATGGGAAGGTCTCAGAATCACCCCACACAATGTGCGGTTCAGCTCTGATTGTTACACGCAGCATGGAGAAGCAAACAAACAAAAACCACTCACAATGAGAAACCTGCAGGTCCACTGGTATTAGGGCTGTATCCCTGAACAAGAGTGAGCAGCTGTTCTCATGAATGTCAAGGTTTCTGGCGAAGAGACAGCCTACAAGTCAAAGCAATTCTGATCCCCGAGCCAATATAAACCCTAAAGATGGGCTAAAAGATCAGGAAATGAGCTTCCTCCTCTTGCTAGGGAATCAAAGAATTGTGTTTAGAATCCTCAGCTTTTTATTATAAAAAGATAACACAATTATTGTTTTCATGATTTTGTGATTATTTTAAAGTGTACTTTATCTGCGTGAAGTTGAATGTCTCTTCATTTGATTATTGTTTATTGTCCTTTCCTATTTTTCTTGCTGCACTGTGGCCTTTTTACTTCTTATTTGCTGAACTCTGTATTTAGTAGTGCCATGAAACATTTAGTTACAATATAGATTAAAGTATTATCTCAAAAGAAATAAATTAAGTGAAAGAAAGCAGATATGATTAATATGATACTTGAAAGGTGGCATTCTTACAAAGAATGAATACTAAATTTTTATTAGATCGAAGAATTAATTTGTATTTACAGCTTTTTCATACAATGAACCATCAGCTCTGCTGGTTTTAAGGGGATATAGGCTACTTCCTACTTTCAAGTTCATCTCTGATCTCTTCATATAATCGGGTACACATCATTGTGACTTGATCAGCTAAACTGTAATTTGAGGGTTTTTTTTATTTAGTTTTATTTTAAAATTTTATTTAAGTTATACAAGTTTCATATATTTCATATATACAGATCTAGGAACATAGTGATAATTCCCATCCTACCCTCTCTTGCCCATGCCCCAACCCTTCTTCCTCCTCTCTCTCCCATTTCCACTCTTTATTTTTACAAAGGTCTACTTTCAGTTTACTCAATGATCGTAAGGTTAACCTTACACTAAGTAAAAGAGTTCAACAAAGAGTATGAAGAAAAAACATTGGATTTTTTTTAAATCCACTTTTGAATATCAGGAAAGCAAATATCCCTACTGGATTTGTGATAGCTATGGGTCACAGGATGCTACAGCTAGTGTGGCACTCCGGAGATACCTACAAGTCTGCATTTTACATGCTGAATTGAAGACTAATTCTCCCAACAAGAGGTGAATGTCACTGCTATAAGTCTGTGGTTCTCTAAGACTTTCAACTAGAAAACTAGAATAGAACAAAGATACTGTGTTTGAGGTATACACTGATCTCCAAAGTGGTCAAATGTAACATCCGTAGTCTGACAGGTAATTTCATACAGTGATTTTCCTGTTCTTTGCTGGGGACAAGTGATGTGTTTCATGGAAAAAGAATGAGAACATCCTTGGAAAACTGTGCCATTTTAATTGAGCTGTAACCATGTAATTCTATGTCAAACAAGCATACCTGCTGTAGAAATGTGGTTTTAAGGAGCCTGTTCTACCTCTGCCCTGAAACCACAATGCTATGCCTAAGTCCTTCCTACGAAGAAATTAAAGAACTCCTGCACGCTGACCATTAGAGAGAGAACCATAAAGAAAAGCAACCATAAAAAGAAGGCATCATGGATTCATTCTGGTTTTTTCTGCAATTTCAGTGAAAATCCTCATCTGGATACTGTATGCATCACCACTTTGTCAAGGACATTCATGCAGGTTCTAGTTCATCCACCAAATATTACCTCCCAATCACAGTAACAACCAAGATGCTCCAAGGTCTGGTTCACCAGACCAAAGGCAATGCAAACCCTGAACATGCCCATCCTTGGTTCAGACGTGTGTGAATGGAGGAAAAAGGCCTTTTCTTTCCCATGAGCTGGTTCAGAATCTCCCTCCTAATTCCATCTGACCTAAGAAAAGCCAGTATTTGTCTCGATGCTTAAAAATAAAATAAAATAAATGCATCGAATTCTATGGGATAGGCTCATTAGCTCAGGATTTGACAGGTTGCTAAATGGTAACTCAGAATGAAGAGCCACAAACACACTATAATTAATTACCAAAACAGGCACTGACTGCCTGGCTCAAGCTGGGGCAGCAAAGTGCTGACAGAACAGAATTCGCATTCCACTGCTCTCCCTGCCTCTCCCAATTTACAGGAGAATGGGAAATCATGAACAATTGATACACTCCGTTAGCGGCTATCACAGGGAGTGAGTTCCCATGTAGCCTTAGGGGTATCTTACACAGTTTAACACTGAAAATAAAAGGTAATGTTCTTGGCAGAGAGCTAGGGGGATTAAATTTGGGAGGCTTGAAGCAGCCTTGAATTGTAGTCAATAAAAAAGGGACCAAATAGTAATTTTGTAATTTAACTGTGCTGGTTATACCCAATGAGTCAGACACTTGTGAAATAAACCATGTAAATAGAAAAATGGCTTAACTCTTTCAGTCGGTATTTGCTTTCTCCCACGACTCCCAGGACTGGGTTCTCTGCTTCAATAAAAATAGTCTGATTATTTAGATGCTAACAACACACATCTTCTAAAATCACTCTTCAGTTGAGGTGTTGACTTCTTCGTTGGGCTCCCTCTTAATGAGCCCCTAGTACGCTTAGCAATCAGGAAGGCTATGAATGAGCTGGAATACACTCTCCATATCAGCACACAGACAGCCAGAGTCCCAAATCAGCAAGAAAGCCTTTAAAAGAGCAGAATTCTTGACCACACAAAAATCACTCTACAGAGGTTTGTGTCAGGGTTTTTGAAACCAACACCTCACAAACAAAATGAGTAAGACAACCAGCCAGCAAAGAAATGGGCTGACCGTGATTCGCAATGATCTATTCCAAACTACTCCAGAGAATCCCTTAGGTCTACTGCATTTCCTCCCTCATTTCCTAACCTTCCTTTCTTCCCTTTTTCTTTATTTTGAAGAGGCATTTTGAAGCTGAAGGAATGTGATCCAAATTGACAGATTAAGCTATCTATCAATTAATGGATTTAGAATAAAAATGCTTAGAATGCAACTGCTACCCATAGCTCCTGAGTGCCATGAGTGGTGGTTTTGACAAATGAATCATTGTAACTGTCTCATGGTACTGTGTTCCTGAGATGATGGCTTTTCTTTCTTTCTTTCTTTTTTTTTTTTTTTTTTTTTTTTTTTTTTGACAGGCAGAGTGGACAGTGAGAGAGAGAGAAACAGAGAGAAAGGTCTTCCTTTACCCTTGGTTCACCCCACAATGGCCGCCGTGGCCCGTGCACCGCGCTGATCTGAAGGCAGGAGTCAGGTGCTTCCTCCTGGTCTCCCATGGGGTGCAGGGCCCAAGCACTTGGGCCTCCCTCCACTGCACTCCCTGGCCACAGCAGAGAGCTGGCCTGGAAGAGGGGCAACCGGGACAGAATCCAGCACCCCGACCAGGACTAGAACCCTGTGTGCGGGCGCTGCAAGGTGGAGGATTAGCCTAGTGAGCCGCGGCGCCGGCCAGACTGCTGGCTTCTTAAATAAAATTTGTGACTGTGCTTGGCATCCTGAAAAGTCTGGAAAGATGTGAGCATCCCTGCACGGGAGGTGGTTTTCCACTGCCTTCCCATCTTTGCTGAATCTCAGCATCCTCTGACCTGAAACGCTCCCGGAAGAACATTCAAAAGGGAACAACGTACTATGTGACTCATTTATTGCTGTTAAGGGTTGAAGGGGGGAATGAAGATCCCAGGTATGAGGACAGTAGCTCAGGTGACCCTGTTCTGTCCTCAGCACGACCAGGATCCATCACTCAAACAGTGGTCCCAAGGGGACATAGTTCCTGAGTCACTCAGACTCCAGAGATGGTATCAAAATAATACGAATTGAGACTAAAACTCCTTCATCGTAATCAACAACAAAAAGGCTCTAAAAAAAAAGATGAGCAGGAGAAGGCTCCCCTTGACCATCCCGACGTCTCTGGTGGCGAGTACAAAATTTACTTCCCGAGCATCTTTGAAAAAGGGAAAGGCGCAGGGAGGGAGTTTGATGATCATGTAAGATCCTGTAAGGTAGAGGACTGAGTCCCCATGTGCTAATCCATCAGGAGGTGCCAAGAAAGCAGGAAGGTTCCCTAGACTTCCATCCTGCAGGACTCTCGCAGAGTTGAAAGATTTCTTATTCTTACCTTTTCATTCCATTTGAAAGGCAGAGAAACAGAAAGAGACAGAGCTCTCATCTGCTGGCTCATTCCCCAAATGCCCACAATGGCCAGGACTGGTCCTGGCCAAAGCCGGGAGCCAAAAACTCAATCCAGTTCTCCCACATTGGCAGAAATCCAATCATCTGAGGTATCAGGGCCGTGTCACAGTATCTGCAGGGGCAGGAAGCTGGAATCAAGAGCCAGAGCCAAGTATCAAACTCCAGCATGTCGACACGGTACTCGGTGTCTTAACCAGCGTCCGAAATGGTAGCCTAAACCTCACCCTCACTGTTGCTTTATGTGACTGTCTACTGAAAACACTGTTTTGTCTCGCCTATCAGAGCTCCCTTACACCCATGTTGATAATGTGTTCATCACCGAACCAAGCTCTGCGCTGAGCACTGAGGCCGACAGGCAAGCCGGGCAGGTGTGGCTGCCTCCATCATGGGGCCTTCAGCACCCTGACGGAATCTATCACATGGCTCACATAGTGTAAGCCTTCCCTACTTCTGGGCTCATCCCCACCTCCTCTAAGCAGCCCCCCCCCCCCCCACACACACACTCAACAGTGTTACCTTGCTTCTATGTGGCGCTCACTCTTGGTCAGCACAGTTGGTTCAGGCGTTTGTATGGAATTCCTGTCTTAGGGATCCAGGTGATCCCCTGTTATGTGTAAACCAGGTCAAGGAAAAGAGAGACAGCTCTTGTGACAGGGGAGCGAGATGAGGGTCAGGAGACATTGCTGGCTGGAGGAAAGGGAGAACCTGAGCCAGAAAAAGATGTGAGGAAGCCTCCAACTTCACGCAACTTCCCATTTCTGGTGGTCTTAGAGGTATGGATATATCCAGGAATATCCAGAAACTGGGCTTCCTAGATCTTCTCTTAGTTGTACAACGCATCTATTATGATAATAATAATTAACCCATTTCCCGTATACAGGTTCTGACATTTGCACTCAGCAATTCCTGCCTAACAGTCGAATTGATTCTCCAGCTTCCCTTCCATTGTCTAACTAGAAAAAGGTGCTAATGGTGTGCATCCCACTTGGTAATGAAATGCAAGCTCTGGCCAAACCCCAGAATCCATTATTGAGATAAATAAAAGTCAGACCCTCATATTTTGAGTTGCTTTTACAATACAGAGCAACGGGGTTTTGTAAAAAGAAGCATTATCACATCTGGTTTTAAATAAATGAGGATTTCTGGAAGGAACAAAGCCTTAACTGCCTGAGGTCTTTGCCTCCTTCTCTCCTCCTTTCTTGCTGGCCTGCAGACTAATAGCTCATTACGGAGATGACTGTCGGAAAAAATAAAAGTTACCTCGACATGCAGGCCACTACCCAGGATGAGCTAATTATTTGCATAAATCATACGGATCCCGGCCCTGGCTGTATTAACCATGTAGAGCACTGATCATTTGTCACTGTACTGCAAGCATCACTCATCTGTTGGGGAGGATGCTACCCCATGGTGGCTTCTTCGAGTGAGGTCAGACTGCAGCTCCTCTCTGTGCACAGCGGGACACATTATCCCAGTGACGTTGTCTACCGGTAAACAAACCCAACCAGGGCGATAAATTGCCGTAGGTTCGCAAATTAGGCTCCTTGCAGACTGAGAGCACTTGCTACTAGCCATGCAAATGAATCCCATCACAATGTCCCATACGGTGCAAGGAAGCAGGACCCCATTTGCTGGCACCCCTCGGCCATTCGCGACCCAAATCCTGAAAGCACCCACCACTGTTTCTCAAGCAGGTTCCAGTTGTGCTCAAGAACCATATGGAAGGCATCGTTCTTCACAGGGAGTATCTGTCTTTTCAACCAGGAAACCAAATAGCAAGGGGCCACGGCATGGAACTGCCGTCAGCAACAATCCTTCTCTGAACCCAAATTCAGTGTCGTGCAGTCAACACTAAGAAGGGCCTACAGGATGCACAGCTGTCATCACCACCACAAACACCATCATCTTGGTAACAGCACCAACAACTCTAGATAAAAATCACCACCAGCACTTACGTGGTGCTTGCTCAGAACTTCAGCTACGTGATCGCTGTGTTCCCAAGAGCACAAGTGTCGAATTCTAGTATTACATACCTTTCGCAAAAGAGGAAACTGAGGCTTAGAAAGGCGAATTGACTTTCCCAAGTTGATGCAGTCATTAAGTGATGGATATGGGGAGAGGGATCAGAGTGGTCTGAGGAATGAAACCCAAGGCTTTCTGTGGGTTGCCTGGCCATCAGCCACAGGGACCACCTGTTCCAACTGCAAAAGTGAGACCTGCACATGCAGTCATCCCCTCTGGATGTCTCCTGATGTCACTGGCACTGTCCCCAACATGTGCACCTCCTGGACAGCTAACACCTGCATGCGCCTCACCTGCACCCCTAGTCCCCAGCGTGCCTTCCACCTGGACAGCTAATTCCCAGCGAGCATTTCACCTCTCCTGAACAGCCCGTCCCTAGCGTGCATTTCACCTACACAGCAAGTTTCCAGCACGCACCTGGCCTGGACAGTTATCAACTAGCATGCACTGCATCTGGACAGCTAGTTCCCAGCATGCACTTCACCTCTCCTGAACAACTCATCCCCAGCATTCACCCTGCCCAGACAGATAGATCCCAACATGGAGGGTTACCAGAACAGTTGATTTTCTACACACTTGGAACCGTTTTCACACTCCCTGACACAGTCTGAGTAACAGTCACCCAAAGATACCAAGTCCTAACCCCTTGAACCTGCAAATGTTACGGGGACAAAGGTTCTTTGCATCTGTGAGTAAATGAAGGATCATGAGCCAGGAGGAAGGGAGATGATGCTATCCAGATGACCCTACACGCAACCTCAGGTGTTCACCTAAGAAAGAGGCAGACACACACACAGAACAGAAGGCAGCGTGAGCACCCAGGCAGGCAGGGGCTGCAGCCACCCAGCCACCATGGGCAGCCTCTGGAGGCTGGACTAGAAGACTCTGGGGTGATAATGGCCCCGAGAACACCTTGAACTCAGCCTGTGACACAGAGTTCAGACCTCTGGCCAGCAGAACCATGAGAGAATAAGTTTCTGTTGTTTTAATTACTACTGTATTTATGGAAATTATTACAGAAGCCAGAGGAAAATAACACACGTGTGCCCCCAACCACTTCTCCCAGAAAAGGAAAGCAAAAGGGAAATTCAGTCTATATCCGAGAACACAAGCACACAGTGCACCCAGCTGAGCCTGGTCCTCCAAGGATCCTCAGAGGAGAGGGGAGGAGACATGGTGTGAGGGCAGGTGCACCTGCTCGCACTTCAGCCTATGCATGTTCACCAGTCTTTGAGAAGTCATGCCCTGAGTTTGCCAAAGTCCATAGCCTGACACTGGATCTGATATGTTGCCCATATTTTCCCAACACCAAAGTCTTGTTCTTTCCAGAAAAGGAGGCTTGTTGAGAGGAGGCATGCAAAGATAATAATGATTATATTTCATTTGCGAAGCAAGGAGACAGTCTCTGACAGGCAGAGAGTTCTCTATGGTGGTTGTTCCCCCAAACACTTACAGGGGCAAGGGCTGGGCCAAGGACAGAGTCAGGAGCTGGAAACACAATCTAGGTCTCCCGCATGGTTGGCAAGGACTCAACTGTGTGAGCTACACCTGCTGCCTCTCAGGGTCTGCATTAATAGGAAACGAAGTCAGTGCCAGCGCCAGCAATCTAACCGAGGTACAATATATGATGCAGGCAACTTAACCACTGGGCTAGGCTGAATGCTTGCTCCCTGCATTTCTTTTCAGCTTTTCAAATGATTTTTTTATTTACTCGAGAGGCAGAGAGATAGAGATAGATGCATGTGAAGATAATGAAGACATGATCTCCGAGGTGAAAATTCTTACAGTCTGACAAAGAGGACAGATACACAAAAATTTAATGGGCTACAATTAAAAAAAAAAATCTCTAGACACTCCAAGTTGTTATAAAAGGTTTTAAAATAAAACTTTGATTTTGACAAAATTGTAGGTTTACTGTAGTCGTAGGGAATAACACAGAGATCTCCTGTACCCCGTGCCTAACTGCCCCACTGGTGACATCTTAGGAAACTGTAACACAGAATCACAGCCAACATAGTGGCCTTGACACAGGAAAGTCACAAAATGGTGTATCCATGAAGGATGCCTTTTACAACCACACCCTTACTCCTGATGTGTGGTGACCGCTCATCCCTTCCCTGTTTCTAGAATGCTGACACAGAAATGGAAGCATACTGGATCCAAGTTTTAGGAGTGGTAGCTTTTTACTTGGCACAACGCCCAGGAGTTCCATTCTAGTTGTGCTGTGTCTCAACACGTTGCTGTTGCTTACGGCCTAGTAGTATTCCATGGTATTTATCACCTCAGCTTGCTGTACCATTAGCCTATGAAAGACATCCAGGCCTTCTCAGTTTTGAGTAATTACAAATAATAAATTGTAATTCAAGCCGCACTGAACACTTGTGGGTAGGTTTTTGTATGGACGTGTTTTCAGTATTTCCGGGATAAAGGCCAAGGTCACAACTGCCAAGTCGTACGTTAGTCACATGCTTAGTTTTACAAGAAATTAGACACTTACCCAGAAAGTTGTGCCACTTTACATCCCCACCACCAATATACGAGCAAGCCAGCAGTTAGTGGAATCACTATTATTTTATTTCAGCCAAGAAATAGATTTTTTTTTTCTGTGCATGGCCATTTATAACAGGAGTCAGGACACGGAGAGGCAGAAGTACCCGCAATGGTCACATCAGGAAGAAGCTCAGGGAAGACTCTAGATGAAGGCTTTGTTTTTTTTTTGTTTGTTTATTTGTTTTTTGACAGGCAAAGTGGACAGAGAGAGAGAAAAACCGAGAAAAAGGTCTTCCTTTACCGTTGGTTCACCCCACAATGGCCGCTGTGGCCAGTGCACTGCGCTGATCCGAAGCCAGGAACCAGGTGCTTCTCCTAGTCTCCATGGGGTGCAGGGCCCAAGGACTTGGGCCATCCTCCACTGCCTTCCCGGGCCACAGCAGAGAGCTGGACTGGAAGAGGAGCAACCAGGACAGAATCCCCCATTTGTCACAGGCTGGTTCCTTGTCATCACCTTACCTCTCACCCTGCTGGACACCCTCAGGGAAGACTTTCAGGATTACTGTACGTAAACAGGTCTCTGCCACACCAGCTCCCAATTGTATCTCCTTTTGTAGAATGCTTGCTTTTATTTTTCAATAACTTGCCACTGTTTCTAGGTAAGTATTTATTTACCCTTCCATAAAGCTTCATACTGTATTTTATGCCTGAGAACGCAAATCAGTTCTGCTTCATCTGAGGACATCCTCAGGCAGCTAGCTCAGGGAACAGCTGTTGAACGAATGACTGAATGATGGGGTCTTCGGAAGAGTGCCCCAGGTTGAGGGAAATTAGAACCTCACTTTGCAGCCCAAGAGGCTAAATGCTTAAGGGTCTGTTTTGATCTGCTTGGTTTGAAAAAAAAAAAAAAAAAGTACATAGGGCTGGAGTTGTGCCACCGTGGGTTAAGCCACTGCTTGCAATGCCAGCATCCTATACTGGAGCACCTGTTCAGTTCCCACTACCCCACTTCCCATCCAGCTCCCTGTGGATGCGCCTGGCAGAGCAGCGGGAAGACTGTTCAAGTCCTTGGGCCTCTGCCATGCATGTGGGAGCCCAGGATGGAGTTCTTGGATTCTGGCTTTGTCCTGGCCTATCCTGGGGTTGTTGCGCCCATTTGGGGATTGTATCATTGGAAGAAACATCCATATTCTCTCTCTCTTGTTCTTTCAAGTAATTATTTTTTTAAAAAAGGCATACAAATAGGAAGGTAGAGGATCAAGTTTTCTGTGCTTCTAAGGAAAACAAAGTCACTCATCACTCCTGCTCACTTGTCAGCATCAACAGTGCATGCAAAGTTCAAATAGGAAGTTCCTGAGTTGCTCATTTAAATCACCTTCCTGTTCTGGTGGGGAGACACACACACACACACCTATAACTACAAGGCAATGAAGAGGGAGTTAACAAAAAAGCAGAAATGTAAACAAATAAGCAGGTGCAGGGAAACAAATGAGGAATGACTTTCAGTGAAGAGAAGTCAGGGTAGCTTCCTGGAGGAGAGGACATGGGAACCTGGTTTTAAGGCTGCGTGAGATTTAGACTCTCAGTCACAGTAGAGGGGTCTCTCTGTCCTGGAGAAAACATGAGGATACTATTTTCCCCTTCTGTCAGAATCCATTGCTCTTACAATGAACCTAATTCCTGCCTATGAGCAGAATGTTGCAGGAGATGACTTTCAGGAACCAGGGAAAGAATTCTTCAGCATAGAAGAATCAAGCTTCACTGGTAGGTGGACATCTTTCTCCTCTTCATTCAGGAACGTTTAGTGAACTTCAGGCTCTTTGGTTTCATTCTGGGAGTGCTTGTCTATGAATGAGAAAAGAGAAACCTGGGAGGCTCTCACCAAGTTTGAAGAGAGCTGTTTAATTCCCCAGAAGAGTGCAGGCTCAAGTGGACAAAAGTGGAGCCAAGGGTGCCTGCTACCTAGGCATGGACTGAACGAGGGCTCCCTCATTGCTGATGAAATGCAACACGGCTCAGGATCACTGGCCATCAGGGAAATGCAAATAAGAACTGCAAGGACCCCAGTCAGAATGCCCATCACCCAAAAGCAAAGATAGATGCTGGTGAGAATGTGGGGGAAAAGTTGCCCGAATACGCTGTTGTGGGGGGAGGGTAAACCAGTACCGCCATGACAGAAGACAGTCCAGAGATGCCTCAGAAAGCTGCAAATACATCTACCATATGACCCAGCCATCTCTCTCACGGGAATTTACCCAAAGGAAATGAAATCAACATATGCAAGAGTTATTTGTACTCTCTTGTTTATAGTCACTCAACTCACAATAGCTAACACAGGGGATCAAGCCAGATGCCCATCACCTGATGACTGGATAAAGAAACTTCAGTATCTATATACTATGGAATACTACTCGGCCATAGAAAAGAATGAAATCCAGTCTTTCACAACCAAATATATGCAACTGGAGACCAGTATGCTTAGTGAAATCAGTCCCTGAAAGACAAAGATTATGTTTTCTCTGATGTCTAATATATAGATAGCAAAAAAATTTCAATGTATGAGTGAAACTTACATCTTGAGACTTCATTTTTGTTTAGAGCCCTTGTCTCTATCCCAAGGAACAGTGTTCTTCCTATTTACTTCTGTTGAATTCTTGATTCAGTGGAGGATTCTGCTTGCGATTATAAAGTAAACTTAAAGCATGTCATCAAAAAATTAAAAATAATAAGGAAAGATGGAGGAGGAGTGAGGGTGAGAAGCAGGCAGTGAGGAAGTATCATGTTTTTAAAACTGTACATATAAAATATATGAAATCTGTTCCCTTTGCATAAGCAAATGAAAAGTAAATGTGCACAGGGTAAAGCAGAGCCACCCAGGGTAAGAACGGTCTTTGGCTTTGTTTGTTTGTTTTCCATTCTAAATTTTCTGTTTCTCTTTTTGCACAAGTAGATGTAGTCAAGAAATTTTTCTCATTGTTCCTGACACTAAATGTGCTCTCTCGCTCTCTCTGGGTCTCTTCAAATGCTGCCTGTTGGGTCAGGTATGTGGCACAGCAAGTGAAACCACTGTTCTGGACAACCACATCCTATACTGGAGAGACTAGGATCAAGTCCTGCCTCCACTTCTTTTTTTTTTTTTTTTTTTTTGACAGGCAGAGTTAGACAGTAAGAGAGAGAAAGGTCTTCCTTCCGTTGGTTCACCCCTCAAATGGTTGCCACGGCCGGCGCACTGTGCCCATCCGAAGCCAGGAGCCAGGTGCTTCTCCTGGTCTCCCATGCGGGTGCAGGGCCCAAGCACTTGGGCCATTCTCCACTGCCTTCCCAGGCCACAGCAGAGAGCTGGATTGGAAGAGGAGCAACCGGGACAGAATCTGGCGCCCCAACCGGGACTAGAACCCGGGGTACCGGCGCCGCAGGCAGAGGATTAGCCTAGTGAGCCGCGGCGCCGGCCCTGCCTCCACTTCTGATTCAGCTCCTTGCCAATGCACCTGAGAGGCAGTGGAGGATGGCTCAAATACTTGGGACCTTGCCACCCGTGTGGGAGATCAAGATGGAGTTAATGGTTCCTGGGCTTATCCTGGCACAATCCAGCTATTGCAGGCATATGGGCCTGAAACAGTGAATGCAATCAACCAAAATAAATCTCCCCCACCCTTTTAAAATAAGTCAATACATCTTTAAATTTTAAATGCAACCTGCTTAGTTTCTTCATTACTTCTTATGCTGCTGTATACTGTAAATTATATGCCTAGCTTCTTGCTTTCTTCTTTTCTTTTTTCTCCCTTTCATCTATTTCTCTCTTTCTTCCTTCCTTTCTCTCTTCCTTCCGTCCTCTCTTCCCAGTCCCATCCTCACACTGAATATCTAGATCTGACCAATAGTGCTGCAAATAGCAACCCTGACCTCTGACTGGCAATCTGGTGCCTGCTGGCCATGTATGGTTAACAGAAGTGTTTTGTTTGGCATGCAAAGTATTACTGTAATATTTTCTACCAAAAACAGTTAAAAACTGGACATTTTATATTTGAAAATGCAGACGCCAGCCGTCTCTGAGCCAATGAAAAAGTCTGGCCACAAGTGCCCACTGTTTCATGTGGCCCTAAGCAACAGCATCTCTGTGTTGATTCTATGTGAATACCCATGGGCTCTGCAGTTCTCCAAACTGCCAGCCACTTGCATATCTGTCTTTGAGGAAGCTACAGTCAGCTCTTTGTTTACCATCTGACGTTACCAAGAACACAACACCTTCTTGGGAGTATCTCAGTCTCTGCATTCTTTGCCAAGTAAATTCATATTACCAGGTTTTACTAAAGACATGATTGTTTTAAAACAAATAATATAAGTATTTCAACATTTATGCTTTGATAGCTGTAACTGCTGGTGTCTGATAACTGAAGCAGCTCCTGCAGAGAGGCAGAGGTAGACTGAATTACCAGGACTGTTCTTGAGTTCTTCATCCCCTTGTATCTATGTCAGTGAGCACGCACATTCCAGGCTCTGAGTGGTAGAATATACTTCCCCATGCCTTGCGGTTGGCCTTGGTTGCATAACTAGCTTTTGCACAATAAAATCTGGACTACAGTGGGCGGGTTCTAGCTTACCATGCCTTCCTACACCATGAAGATGACAATGGAGTATGAAGCAATACTTCCAGACCCTGGCTTCTCCCACACTGGCCCAGAAAGAGATGCACTCAAGGACAGGAGACTCAAGCATCACCCACAGTTGCAAGGAGCATGTCTGGCTGGACCCACAATATTAAAAGGGACATACACCTAACTCCAGGATGGGACAGCCAACCCTCAGCTGACGTAGTGGGGCTGTTTTTCATGAAATGTTGTTTTTATTTAGTAATAAGTGACTAATATCATGCTCTTGGAAGCAGGGTAGGCTTGAGGTGCCAGGTTTATGGCACGAAGACAGCTGTGGGTGAACCATCTGTCAGAGAGGGTGATTGAGAAAGGCTAGAGTTATCAAGGAAGGAGAGACACTTTTTGCACACGGGGCAGAAGACAGCCCATTTCTCCATTGCATGATTGGAGATCTTCTCTTTTTCCTCTATGCGAGAAAAAAGAAGAAAAGACCTTGTGCCGTAGACAAGTGAAACTACATCTCTTGTAAGTGTGGGCTGCTGCCCCTTATTTTCTTGTCTAATTTAGAGGCGACCATTGCTCTATAATTTTCATCCAGGCTTCACCAGAACTCATGCGCATGCCAGCCGAGATGATGCAGACTTATTAAAGCATCCACTTACAGAGGAACACAAGGAATAAGAAAGTGAGCATCTCCTGTCAAAGACAAACAACCTAATTTGGGTAGCAGATGATGTCATAAGGTCAGCCTTGTTCTTCTGGATACCAGTGAGTGGTACCATTCATGAAATCTTATTGGTTATTCGTTTCCCCACATGATGCATGGGGACAAAGTTCTCTGAGCACGCCCACCTTGCAGCTCCAATCTTCTTCTTCCTCTATTTTTTTTCCCCCCACAGGCAGAGTTAGACAGTGAGAGAGGGAAAGGTCTTCCTTTTCTGTTGGTTCACCCCCCAAATGGTTGCCACTGCCGGTGTACTGCGCCAATCCAAAGCCAGGAACCAGGTGCTTCCTCCTGGTCTCCCACGTGGGTGCAGGGTCCAAGCACTTGAGCCATCCTCCACTGCACTCCCGGGCCACAGCAGAGAGCTGGCCTGGAAGAGGAGCAACCGGGACAGAATCTGGCACCCCAACCGGGACTAGAATCCGGGGTGCCGGTGCCATAGGCGGAGGATCAGCCAAGTGAGCCGCGATGCAGCTCCAATCTTCTCACACAGAAGCTCTCTAAAGAGCCCTCCTGGTTCTTCCCTGTCCACTGTATCCCACATTTTATCTCCCATTGACTGTGGTCTTAAGCTGCTCTCCCCGATTATAACCCAGTTACTTTTTTGGAGAACACAATACAGTCTCTCACTCTCTATTGTTCCATTCTTTGTCAAAAGCTTGTTCATTACTGGTTTCAGGCAACACAGCTTGATGTTCTGTTGAGTGGGAGAGATCTGTAAAGTCTGAACACAGGCCCACTCACGTAGTGAGAGATAAGGCTATTGCAGGGACTTAAAACAACTCAAGTCCTTCCCTCTCTTCACCCATCAACTCAACACGTATTTATTTATTGGTAAGCCACACTGTGGAGGTACTGGGATAGGCAGAGTGTAATACACACATGAACAACATGGGTTTTCCTTCATGGAACTTACATTGCAGTGAGAGAGAAATATGGGGACGGGTTATATATAAACTGTGGTGTGCAGGACGTAGGACACAAGCCTGGCCGAGCATCAGTCAAGCCTGAAGAAGAGGCACCAATTGCCCATGGTCAGGGGGTGGTGGTGGTGGTGGCTGTCTGCCCTTTGAGAAGATGACATTTAAAGGGAGAAACAAGAATGAGAAGAGACAGTCATGTGAGTCAGGGGCTGAGATCATCCCAGGGATGGTAAAGGACAGACAGGGGGTGACTCAACCATCGAAGATCTTTGCCTGCTTCAGGACCTGATAAAGGACCAGGGTGAGCAGGAGTGGAGGGGGTGCAGGGGCACACTGGGCAAGACATGGAGGTGGAGAAGGAGATACAGAGAGACGGAGACAAGGGAGAGAGAGAAGAATACACACACACACACACACACAAATACACAGAGAGAGATGGAGACAGGGAGAGAGAGAGGAATACACATACACACACACACATATACACAGAGAGAGATGGAGACAGGGAGAGAATACACACACACACACATACACAGAGAGAGACAGAGACAGGGAGAGAGAGGAATACACACACACACACATACACAGAGACAGATGGAGACAGGAAGAGAGAGGAATACACACACACACACACATACACAGAGAGAGAGAGAGGAGAGAGAGAGAAATAGAGAAAGATAGACAAATAGAGATAGGAGAGAGAAACAGAGCGACACAAAGACAGATGTAGAGATGGGACGATAAGTAGACAGACATACAGCACAACCCAGCAGGTAGACTGTGAAGAAATGTTCAGACAAAAATGATACGACCTATGTTCAGAGTAATTCTTAGACGTCATGACTTAAGTGATCCTTCTGATCTGCATGGTGCAGGTGATGAGAATGTTGAACCTTTGTCCTTAATCAGAGACACTAAGGGAAGACCTGGGAGTCAGGCCTGAAAGAAAATGCAATGAAAAGCTAAGTTTATTTTGGTGCAAAACCATTTGCTATTCTTGTATATGAGAGATCTTCTAACAGTTCGTGACAAAAACGTTTGCACTACGATACACTTATCTTTTAATTTCATTTTTTCCAAAAACTTCTTGAAGCACCCTCACCTTTCGTAGGTGACACTATTCAAACAGCTAAGATTCAGTTGTGAGATGCGATGCTGAGTAACCCCTCGTGGACACTCAAACAAAGACAATGGCGCTCACTGACTTGAGCGTAGGACACAGAAGCTGCAGCTCCCAGGCACGCACAGGTGGATGCCGGCATCTTCCTGGAGGGTACCTGTGCCCCAGTGTTCCCACAGTCGCCCTCCCCAGAGGGCTATGGCACTTCTCACTGCTCAAGAGTCAGCAGGAACCAGAGGCATCCGTGAGAGTTTGGAGGGTAAAATTAGCTCTGGAACTGTGGGTGGACAGCTTGTGGAAGAGGAATGATAAGAGGTAAGACGTGCCTCATTAGCCTGAGGTTAGACTGCTCAGAAAATGATCAAGAACCACAGAGTTACTGACTGCAGTTCCACGTGGACTCCATGTGGATTTCACCTTCAAGCAAACAAAAGAAGAAAGCAGGTAGAAAATACAACCTCAATTAAAACGCCTTCATCCGCCTTAGAGTATGGCAGCTGGATCCTTGCTTCACCCTTCTGAAGATTGCTTCCTAAAGCTACACATTTGTAAATGAAATCTAGTGCCCTACTCAAGTCTCACCAGGAATTCTCAGCAGAAACCCAGCTTTGAGGACAGGCTGTTAAAATGACACATCACAGCAGTCAGCGCCTTAGTCTATATTCCAGCTGTCATATCAAAACTATCATGGACGGTGCGGCTTATCAGCAGCGGGAACGTGTGTCTCACAGTTCTGGAGGCCAGGATGTCCACGTTAGAGGTGCCGGGGGATGCAGCAGGCGGCGAAGGTCCACTTCTCACGCTCACCTCACCTGCGTGAGGGCTCCCTGGAATCCCCTTCATAAGGGCCCAGGTCCTATCCAAGACCCAGACACCTCCCAAAGAGCCCAACTCAATGCCATCACCCTGGAGATGAAATCTTCAACACACAAATCCAGGGAGACATAAACATCCCAAAGACAGCAAATATCATGCTCCTTGTATTTCAAAAAAGATCCGATAGTTAATGAAGGGATGGAGGAGTGAGTGTAGGAACCAATGAGGGCAGAATGAATGAGTGAAGGTCAGAGAGGGCACAACAGCCCCCCAAATCGACAAAGTCACCTTTCTGCTTTTAGAAATAAATTTCAACAGATTTCCTATGACTATTAAACCGAAAAAGCTTTAATTTAGAGCGCAAAAGACCTCTTTGATTCTATCATTTCTAACGACCTATGGTACTTTTTTAGGCACCTGTTACTGGCAAAATGGTGCTTGACTATTTTCCTGAAAAATAAACTGACCACATACCAGACAGGTCATTTCAGCAGTTCTGATACATGTTTTAATTTCTAAGTTGGGTGTAGCTTCATGGATTTTAATTTTCCTGTGATTCCCAAATGCCTGTATTTGTTATAGATATCCATTTGTTTATACCAATTATTACATTATTTAAAAAGAAAGCAGGGCCACTAAATGCTAAGAGTAAATATAATAATACAATTTTAAGACCAGGAAATCTAGACACTTAGATGAGGGCAGGAGAAGACCTACAACTCGCAAGAAGAACAATGCTACGTAACTTTCTCTTTGAGCACAAGGGTTGAGGTAAAACTGCCCATCCAAATCCCAATGTTTCAACGGCTTAGTTTCCTCTTCGATGGTTTGCATATTACAAAAAGAATCGTGAGCCTTCTAAGATCCCGGTGAGCAGCTGCTTAATTAAAAAGAGAAGACTCTACAGAAACACAGACCGTGTGTGTCTCTCAGCTAATTGAAATACCTACAACGGCCCCAAAAAGACAAGTTCAATATCGTGGAAATACCAGCAGGCCTGGCATTTCAGTGCTACTCAGATACTCTCCTTGTCTGTCTGATTAAAATTTCACTTGGCCTTTCTGTCCATAATAAAAGAAACCTATTTGTGCCCAGAGCTGTTCGGCAGACAGCAGACGCATGTTAAATTTCAGGGAGTTTATTGAGTCTGTCCGTGTTCCGGCAGCCCGGCAGCCCAGAGCACCGCATCAGCCATTCTGCTGCGATGGAGTCAATGGGGTTAATGATGGCGTGAGGAGCAGTCACTTGCAGACTGAGGCAGCAATGCTGAAAAATGGAAATGCCCCCTCCCCTTTTTGGTGTCTCTAAAAAACCAGGGTGCACGGTTTTGCATGGTGTTCAACAATGGACACACTAGGGGCGGGTGGGATTCTCTGTGCAATTTTTATTCAGAGTTTGGTTGGGAAAATTGAGTGGAGTTTTCTGATACACCTCTTTGAGGTATGCAGAGGCGCGGAAAGCAAATGTATCGCTGTTACTACTGCTACTGCTACTAATAGGTTTGCAATAATGAATTATTTTAAATATGCATGAACACTTGATGATAACTAACATTTAATAAACTCACACAATGTCCAGGTTCAATGATCAGTATAATATTGAAGTGAAGTTACTACTAGTCCAAACTTTCAATCAGACAGCTGAGGCTCAAAGAAGAGTGGTACTGGGCCAAGATGGAATAGCATGCCCAGTAAGGCCACAGGCCCAGGAAGCCTGAGTCCAGAACGCACAGGCTGAGCCACTCATGACAGGTGTGGGAAACCCTCCAGCACAATGGTGTAACTAAGCGGTATACTTCTCAGAGTTCAAACCCTAAGACTGACAGCTTACATAGTGGTACAGCCTAGCCTGATTTTACGGGTTTTTAAAAAAGATTTATTTATCTGAGAGGCAGAGTTACAGAGAAAGGGAGCAGACAGAGAGGTCTTCCACTCCCCATATGGCTGCAGTGGCTGGAGCTGGGCTGACCTGGAGCCAGGAGCCAGGAGCTTCTTCCAGGTCTCCCATGTGGGTGCAGGGGCCCAAGCATTTGGGCCATCTTCTACTGCTTTCCCAGGCACACTAGCAAGGAGCTGGATTGGAAGTGGAGCAGCCTGGACTTGAAGAGGTACCCATATGGGATGCCAGCTCTGCAGGCAGAGGCTTAGCATACCATGCCACAGTGCCAGCCCCGATTTTACAGTGATTTACACTTGCAAAAATCAGCTCTCTGAGGAATGTAAAATTGAACTGCTTGCAAATGAGGACATTCAAATCTCAGCCTTGCTTTGTTGATGTTAATCAATATGTATCGTGGACAGCCCATGCTTAAGCAGCATGTAGGTGCAGTTACGTATCCAGCCAGTTACCTTTCCTTTCACCTGCTGTTATGGTGAGTTAACACCCACCAGGCTCTCTGCTTGGCCATGGGGATTCAATGATGATGACAGGAAGTCCCGGACACCTTCACACTCCTAACACGATGACACAAACAACGTCTCCCAGCAATAACTACTCTGCATACAGGAGTCATACATGATCTTTACTTGATTTTTTTTTAATCCGTAATTTCTAAATGTTCTGTGATGTCTAATGGGATATTCCAGACAAGAAAAGAAACACAAAGAACTGCATTCTGTAGCAGAGGAGCCGTCATGTTTCACACAGGGAAAATTAAGGATCCGAGAAAGAATCGGTCCGCCAACCTGGAACGGGCGATGAGGCGAAGTCTGGAAGATACATCCCCTGAGCCACTTCTTGAAAGGTGATCTGGCTTCTCCAGGCACAAAAGGTTCCTATTTTACAGCACCATTCCGATCCACCCTAAGGCTACTACAGGTAGAAGGAAGGCTTGAAGTGATGCAGAAATCAAGGTATCTCCGCAAAGAGCATAATCCCCACACAAATCAGGAGTTTGTTGGAAGACACGACAAAACAAGGTCAGATCCCTATGGGGTTTCTGGTTGCCTGTGTCACCGTCTGTTTTAGTTGGCTAACGTCAAAGGCCGCTTTCTTTTTGTAGCTTAATTCAACTGCAGAGCCGAAAATCCTTAACTAGCCCATTGTTTGTAAAAACAGGAGCCCAATGGGAAGCTAGAACACTGAAACAACTTCATTTTTTTTTCCCAAGAAATAATGAGAACAACGCAATGCCTAACACATGAAGTACTTGTCATGCAGTGCAGTAATTCAGTCATTAAATGCCATCAACTACAGACAAGAAATGGGTTGGTTAGATCTGCGACAGAGCTTGGCTGGTAACCTGCAAGTTCTGTTTCTTCCAAGGACAGAGCCTACATTTTGGCTTCTTTTGCAGGTTACTGTGGCCAGGTAAATGAATTCTTCAACAGAATAGGAGCAGAAGGGCTACCAGGCCCCATCACGCCCTGTAATACCCCTTGCCCTTGGCAACTGTCACAGTAGAACCACTGAAAGGAGGAGCCTGGGGCCCCGAGTCACACCATGGAGCTGAGCGGCCCATCCTTCAGCCATTCAGCCAGCCACGTTGAGCTCCATCTGAGACAATAAAAACCTGAGTTTTGTAAGGCTACCAAGATTTACTGAAGTTTTAATACAGCCTCTTTTCTGTCTTCATCATGTGGAACAAAACACTAAATAGTCCATCAGCGCTATCTTTGGACTTTACAACCCAGAAAGGCACAGGTAGGGCCCCCACATAACAGGCTCTAGGCTGGGGGATGGATTCACGCTTGTAGCAGCCTGTGTTTGTGGGGCTTGGTTCACACAGCTGGCCGTGAGTGTCTTCTGTACTCACGGGACAGCTGGGCCTTTGAAGTCAAATGAACAAAATGACCTTTGACATCCAGCTGCACAGGCCACAGACAACAGAATGAAAAACACTGTAAGAACCACTGCGGAAGTCAGGGCTGCACAGCGAGATGCGACTGCGTCCTGCTCGTGGCAGCAGGCCAAGAGAAGAAGAGTCGTGACTTCAGGCACTGCTCAAGTCAGGACAACATCATCACGGACATTATAATACTTCTAGTAACTACCAGGAAGTCCTGTGTGCAGTGGCAACATTCCGTCTACCCTTGTTTCACAAACTCCCCAGAAACCTTCACGGTCCAGCATGGCTGCTTTTAGAAACACATTGCTTCCTCCTGATCCCCCCATTGACTCATTAATTCTTCATTTGACGGAGAGCTCTGGAGTGCTTTGCCCTGTGCCAAACGATGCTCTAGGCATCTTTACTCTTGCCCTTTCAAACTCCCACAAAAGCCCAAGAGATTTTATTAAAGTGTTTTTAGGGTTGGGTGTCTCCATTCCTTTCAGTTTCTTCAGGGGCCCCCCTTCCAGAGAGCCCAAATCCCTACAGCCTCCAAGTACGCCTTCTCCAGCCCCGTCTCAGCCTGCTCCCTCACTGCTGGGGCCCGGCTACAATCACCTGTCCATCCGTGACAGCTGCCAAGCTCCTCCCTACCTCGAGCGGTGCTCTAGGCTCTTTCCTTTGTCTTCACTCTCCTGCTCCTCTCTCTTCCTATCTAACTCCCACACACCCATCAAACAAGACACCAATCCTCCCCAATCTAATCCCCACAGACCCGTCAACATAGATGTCAATATTTCCCTATCTGACGCTTACACACCTGTCAACATAGACTCCGATCCTCTGTCTTCCTTCCTACATACCCTTCAGTGTGGTTGCCAACCTTTCTCTAATTCCTACATACCAATCAACATCTATCTAACTCCTACATACGGGTCAACACAGATGTCAATCTTTCCCAATCTAATTCTTACATACTTGCCAACACAGTTGTCAGTCTTGGCCTACATAATCCCCACACACCCAGCAACACAGATTCCTATCCTTCCCTACTAATTCCTACATACCTGCCAATGTAGATGTCTTTCTCTAACTCCTACACACTTGCCAAGGCAGATTTCAATCCTTCCTAATCTCATTCCTATAGACCCATCAACATGGATGTCAATCCTTCACAGACGTCTACTCTGAAACTTACAACCAAACTCTTCTTTCCATTATAATGTTCCACGACCCTTGGTGCTTTCCTTACATCACGGCTGGCAGCTACATCCATCAGCAACAAATACTTACTGAGCACCTGCCCAATTCTAGGTGCTGATTATAATGCGTGAAGAAGACAAACTCCCTGCCCTCACAGGACAGGGACCTTCTGGAGGGAGAGACAGGCATCACACATGAAAACAAACAAGAGGCTCACAGTTTGCTAAATGCTGTGACGTGCAGAAGCAGAGCGAGTTTAGGGTCTCCTTCTAGACTGGGTGCTCAAGGAAAATCATTGTGAGAGGTCAGCAGGTAAAAGAAGGCTTGAAAGATGTGCAGGCAACAGGGAGACATTTGCAGGAAGACAGAAGCGAGGGCCAAGGCCCCGTGGAGGAAAAGAGCTTGGGACATTTAACTAAGAGAAAGGAGAGCAGTGTGGCCAGAACAAAGAAAGCCGTTAGCAAGCAGCGGCAGTAGGCGGTCAGCAGGAACTGCACCTGGGCTTCCAGGCCTGTATTTTACGTTTCTACCTCTCCAGGAGAGGAACGCCCAGGAATGCAGTGATGCCTCTCTGCACATCACTCCAGAGTGACGGTCAGGCACAGCCTTTAACACTTAGTGGAAACTCCATTTAATGAATAAACGAATGAACATGGCAACCAGGCTGCTCACTTCAGAGGGGGAATCTTGGCAGCAGGAAACAGGGAAGGACAGTTCCAGCAAGCTGCAGAGGTGTACGTCTCTCAGGGCAAATGGAGAAACTTATTTTTAGTTGGTAATTCTTGCAGTGTGCACGCATGGCAGCAAGGAAGCAGGAAGAGACAAAGAGGTAAATAACAGAAAGCTTCACTTTGCGGCTGCAGTTTCTGTGAACATCCCAGCCTCTGAGACCTCAGCACGTTTACACGAGGCAAGAGGCACACAATTAGGCGGCATCTCAAGATAATACCCAATGGGCCTTACATTTCATTTCAGTCAACCACTGCTGGGTTTTGGCACCATTTTCATCACAAATATGAGTAATGCAGACCCCTTAGTCACTATTAAGTAGCAATCTGGGGAAATCATCCACTTCCAATAATCCATTGCTCTAATTTAGAACACTCAGAAACCACATAATGAATAACACTGTCGCCAACTCTCGAGTAATGACATACGACATACGTCCGCACTTGCTCTTTTCAAGATGAATCCCACTGCGTTGTTCCCCTCAGAAATTCCCAGTTACTTATTCACTTGGGCTCCTCACACACACATACAGTGTATTCATTTCTCGAGATGAATTAAGGACCGAAGTTGATTCCCTGGCTTTGAAATATCAGGAAAAAGTTTTGTCTTCACATAATAAATAGCATGAAGTTTTGTCTACAAATGGTTGATTAATATGCAATTATAATCTTAAGTGTAGGCTGTCAATTAATTCCAAAGTGCCTTATTTAATTAGTGGTACCATTCGGTATGTTCCCATTAGCAGCATCTTCCTGTTTTCACAAGAACAATTTTATTCCACCTCCTTGGAGAACTTCTGGGTTTATATTAGAAATGAGACTCTGGTTTTCCTAATCCAGCCACTGCATAAATGATGGCCCCAGCATTCACAACGGGGGCTGATTATAAAAATCCCCCAGTTCCGGGTCTTGTTCTCTCTGCTATCCCTTGCTCTCAAAGATGTGGAAACAGAATGAATCACAGCCCCGGCAGAACCAGCTCTTCTCCAACCCCAGAGATGAACAAAGAAGACAGAAGTTACGAGTCATGGAACTGGGCTGCTGGCCATCATCTCTATTAGAAACCATGTCTAGTGCACTGCTCGCCACAGCTCTGACCCTTGGTGAAACAGAATTTCCTCGAGTTACTCAAATGGTTATAGAAAACAACTGCCCAACACTCAAAGTAATAGAGAGGAAGTCTGTTCTATTCCAGAAGGTAGATAAGTGAGGACGAGTAAATACAACGGGTGCTGTGTGAGAGGGTTTCCATAGGTGCAACGGTGTAGCTACATGTGTTTCTGGATATTTATAGTTCGTGCTTAGATATTAGAAATGAAATATGTGGGCCGGCGCCACGGCTCACTAGGCTAATCCTCTGCCTGCGGTGCTGGCGGCACCCCGGGTTCTAGTCCACGGTCAAGGTGCCGGATTCTGTCCCGGTTGCTCCTCTTCCAGTCCAGCTCTCTGCTGTGGCCAGGGTGTGCAGTGAAGGATGGCGCAAGTCCTTGGGCCCTGCACCCTCATGGGAGACCAGGAGAAGCACCTGGCTCCTGGCTTCAAAACTGCACAGCGTGCCGGCTGTGGCAGCCATTTGTGGGGTGAACCAATGGAAAAGGAAGACCTTTCTCTCTGTCTGTCTAACTCTGCCTGTCAAAAAATAAAAAAAAAAAATGAATTATGTTAACTCTGTAAAATCTGCAGAATTAAGACACCGGGAACAATAACGGGAACAAGGAATAGGAAGACTCCGTGTTTCTATCTTGGCCAACGAGACAAGGGTGATGTCAGAACAGAGTTAAAAATGAATTTTTATGTTCACAGTTTTTAAAATTTTTTATTGCTACATTTTTATTTATTCACAGAAAACAGATTTCTTGACTTTCATAGATGCGATTCCAAGAACACAACGATGCTTTCCTCCCTCCCTACTCCTTCCTTCCTTTCCTCTTTTGCTGTTTTGCAATAACAGATTTTCAGTTTCTTGTATAGTCACAGCCTCCATGGTCCTGTAACACAGAGCTCCACTAGTATAAGGAACACAGGCCACTGCAGGGGTGTAGACAAGGCTACAGCAGCCATCAAATCACAAGATGTCAGTTTAGCCAAGGTTTAAAGTAAGACTAAGTTGTGCTGTATCCTCTCCCCTTTCCCCACTACCCTAGTAAAATTATAGTTAGCAAACCCACATGCAAACAAAATGAATGAGAGTGGAGTGTTACAGTCCTTGTTCAGGTCTATCTACCTTAACCTGAGCTTGAAATAAATTTGATAAGAGGACAGAGAATGAGGCGAACTGGAGAAAGACATAAAAGCTGAGTAAAAATGGTACATGGCGTCCGTATTTAGATTTTTCTTGGATGCCACAATTAAATATACTATCCATGGGTCCACAACACACTCTCAGACCAGTTCTACCTGCAGGCTACAGCGTCGCAGGGCTCCCATTCGGAAGACTTGCACACGGTGTTCTAAAGCCATGGAGAACCCTGGGGGCTCCTGACCGCCACAACAGAGGACCTCATTCTGCATATCCCAGCAGAACAGGCAGAGAGCAGGGCTTCTCCACCCTGGCAGAGCTGCCGCTTCAGATCACCTAAGCGTTTGCTGTGGGGGCTGTTCTGTGCATTGCAGGGTGCTGAGCAGAATCTCTGGCCTCTGCCGACTGAGTACGTGATGGTAGCATCCACCCCATCCCAAAGCATGACAAACTGGAACGCCTCCAGACATGGCCAGTGTCCCCTGGGGTCCCACCCAGGCTCAGCTGAGAACCACTGGTACAGAGGATGGCTTCACTTTGATTATTTTTCTAAGATCTTCCTCCTGCGACATTAGCATTCACAAGTCTTTGGAGAAATCCCTTTATCAACCTAATTTCCTGGAGCTAACCAGGAATAATACTCGTGAATCATTTATTTTCCACTTTGCCCACTGCATACATTAGAACGCATCCACCACTGTTTCCTAGACACTCCCGTCTGTATACACATGAAGTCCATTTATATCAGTTACACAGTCGTATAAAGTACTAGCTAACAAACAGTACTTCACACCTTTCCCTACGTTAACTTTGCTCATTGTAGCGGCTGAGTAGTATTTCACAGCAGAGACCAAGCAAACCTACTCAAGCAATCTATTGATGATCTACTGAGAGCAGCATTTTAGCTTCATTCCTCATGTGTGTGCATGTGTGTGTGTGCTCGCACGTGTGACTGAATTCACCTCCCCATATAGTCTTGTTCCCTGGTATGCAAAAAGGATTCAAAAGTCCACAGAAAATGCGTACTGTAAAAAGACCAAGTATGAATTTAAAAAAAAAGTTCTGCACCACAACAAACTCATATTTCTCTTCTACTTCCACAAACTTTTTGAAGTATCCTCATTATGTTTATATAGATTAACTTCCTAGAGGTATAACTTCTCAGGCTTTTTCTCTTTTATGCAGTATGTTTTTTTCTGAATGCATTTCATGAACTTCTTTTCTAATGCTTTCCCCTGTGAGTCAGAGAGCACAGCGAGCATTGGTCTGGCTGTTTGAGACCCTGCCTTCTACCTTGCACTCATTAGACAATTACACAGATTCCCAGGGACTCTCTTAGGGGCAGGGACCGTGCTGGATCCCATCTGGGAGCCATTGACCTTCCTCCTCAAGCCGAGTTCCTTTTCAACTCACGTCCCACATCACATGTACCGCCTCGTTTTCCCTGTTGCATCTGCATGGCTTACAGCTTTTCATTTATTTTCTCACGAATTTACCACATGCCCCTAGGGTTGAACTATTTACCAGCAATGAGGTGAGGACTATGGAGCAAAACATTGGTAAGATTTGTCTCCCAGGGAGCATACAGCACAGTGGGAACCTGAGCCATCCATCAGAACTGCTCAGAAATAGGTGTACAACAGGAATGACCGTCCCATGGTGGAGCCCCTGTGGTCTCAGTGATGATGATGGAGCCCAACAGAGTCTGAGGTTTCTGGACATTATGGAAGTGGACCACGCGGCTGGGATCCAACTACCAGGGAGGTGATAGCCACGTGAGAGAGATGGAGGTGGCAGGAGATGCAGGTGGGGGGACGTGGGAGGCAGGTGGGCCCCTTGGGATCAGTAAGGATGGAGTAGGGGTGGGAGAAGGTTTATGACATGGAGGATGAACACTGGCAGCAGGACACCCTGAGCCACGTGCCTGAGCCAGGTTTAACTTTTATTCTGCGAACACTGGGAAGCAGGGAAGTGACACGGTCCTATGCAGGCTCTGCAAAGATCACCCTGCTGAAGTGTGATGGGTAATACGCGGGAAGTCACTGGCTGTCACCACCCTGAGCCTCCATCAGCCAAGCCGGCTTCTCCTCCTTCCCCATAAGCACTTCGCTCCCAGAGATAATGGTGGGTCTGATAAGGCTCGGAACACGTTTTCCCATTTCTTCTGTAATGGATTTCCTTTCTTCATCTGTGACCACTTGCTCTCAGGCCTGGTTCACAGGAAGGCACTTTCAGGCCCTCAAAGATTGTACTGAAAAGAAGAGTTTCCCAAGAAAATGGGACTACAGTAGGCGCAGTTTTTAAAAATTAATTCCTAACAATGGAGTCAATTAATTTAAAAACCCAAAAAAGGAAGAGCGCTACCTTTGGTAAGGGATCATATCTTATAATCATGGTGTTAAGTTGGAGGTAATGAAGAGCCTCACTAAACGTGTATACAGAAATCTCCACATTTTATCTACTAAACTCTGCCCCCAAACTTCTTCCTCCACAAACTAAGAGGTTAGTTTATAGAATGGCTAATCTGCTGCAGTGCAATCATATTTTAACCTTATCAAATACCCACATGTTTTCTTCTACCCGCTCAAAAATGGAACATCAGATTTAGATTTTATTTGGAAATTTCCTTATTCATCATACGGAAACACATTCAATTGCATTCAAGGAATTCAATTTAAAACTAATTTATCTTACATTAATGTTTAAATTCATGAGATTCCACATGAAGTCATTCTTGTAGTGTAATAAATTCAGAGCTGATATGATAATTATTAAGACAGAAATGAGCGTGAGAAAAATAAATCGTGTGGTCTCAGGGTTAGCCCTCTCTCACCTGGGCTTGGAGACTTGTAGCAGAGAGGTAAAGAGAAGAAGTATAAAGGGGGAGGGGTAGGAAGTCAAATGCCGAGAGGAAGGGGATGAAGAGAGCAATGTGGAGCAGGTGCAAAAAGCCATCTCAGGCATTGTCACCTGCAGAATACTGAGCAGCTTCTCCAAGCACTTCCAGGGGTTTTCCACACCTTTGACCCTCCCAGCAAGCCAGGACCATCACTTGAGTGACGATGACACAGGCTGAGCAAGCATCATGCAAACCCCTGGGGATCAGAAATACTTCTGCTGTCAGACTTCCGATTTTGAAGTACTTACATATACGAAGGATTTTGACACATTTGAGTATATAAGGTGAAATAATTCAGAAATGGGATCCAAGTCCCAACCCCAGATTCACTTGTGTTTCCTCTATACCTTAGGTGATCTTATGCTTTTAGTGACCCTGTGTTGTGACTAAAACCCTGACGTGAGGTCAGGTGTGGCGTTTTCCAGAGGGGGTCTCCCAGGTCACTGCATGTCGGGCAATGTTCTAAGATCAGATGCACACCAACTGGCTAATCCACACAACCTGCTGAGCTGAGAATCTTCCGTTCTCCCCAAGGGACAAAAATGAGCTAGGGAGCAGTTAGAGGACATGGCCACGCTGAAAGAAATGACCAAGTGAGGGCAGGTGGACAGTGAACCAGCTGCAGCTCTACTGTCGTCACCATTCAGGGGTCTGCTCATCCAAAATGCAAAGAAAGTTCAACTCTTTCAGACACAGAAACTCAATCCCACAAAGCTGAGCACCCTGTGGTACCAACAAGATCGGAATTCACATTTGTTAGACTCCTAGGGTGTGGACTCCATCTACGTCATAAACTTCTCCAGAGACATGAACTCTCCTTTCTGGACCAAAGAGGAGAGTTCCCGCACCCCACACCCACCTCCATCTCCACCACCTGCGATGGCTCCACCCACCTCACGAGCCGCAGTGTCGAGCTTCCCAGGGCATTTGCTCCCTGCATCAACTGCCTCACATCCCTCCTTCCCTTCTGCTTCTCTGTCAGTGTCATTCTCTGTGGTTTTGACTCCTGGAACTCAGGCTTTCTACAGTGACCCAGTGCATAAATACCCACCAACAGGGAGATGATGCTGCAATTTTAAAAAGAAAGAGAAAATAGAATTGAAAGATGCTTCATATATGTAAGTTTTTGAACCGTCGATATCAAAACAGACCCAGTAAAAGGCAGGGATTAAGAACACACTGATCGTCGGTGCCGCAGCTCACTAGGCTAATCCTCCACCTGTGGTACTGGCACACCGGGTTCTAGTCCCGGTTGGGGCGCCAGATTCTGTGCTGGTTGCCCCTCTTCCAGGCCAGCTCTCTGCTGTGGCCAGGGAGTGCAGTGGAGGATGGCCCAGGTGCTTCGGCCCTGCACCCACATGGGAGACCAGGAGAAGCATCTGGCTCCTGGCTTCAGATCATCGCAGCGCACTGGCCGTAGCAGCCATTTTGGGGGTGAACTAACGGAAGGAAGACCCTTTCTCTCTCTCTCTAACTCTGCCTGTCAAACACACACACACACACACACACACACATTGATTGATGAATGGATAAAGAAAATGTGGTTCATGTACTTGATGGAAAACTCTTCAGCTACCCAAGGGTGAAATCCTGTCATTGGTAGTAACACATTTGGAACCAGAGGGCATGATGAAGAAGGTGATGTCATAGAAGTAGAGAGCAGAACAGGGCTCACTGGAGACTGATAATGGGAAGGGAGAGGTGGAAACTGGAAGGCATGTGCCGAAACAAGAGAAGAGGAGCAACTTCTAGGCTTGACTTTACTGCAGTCTACTATTACATGCTTCACAAAGCACCAGAAGACAGGAGTGTGCAGGTTCCCATGTGGGGTGACCCTGTGCCTGGCCGGGAGACTGCCTGCCTAGCCCATGCGGAAGGTTAAGGGGCATGGCACACCATGCCCCCCAGGAAAGACCCTGGTCAGGGGCTCAGCACACTGAGACCCACATATGATCCCACTTTTGGCAGGTGGCAGGGACCCCAGGCACATTTCCTCCACCCCTATGTCCTATTGAATGGTCTGGTGATTGTCAACTTGGTGAATAGCTCCCGGGTGTGGCCCATACCCATAAGACCACCTGGAAGGCTAGATAGGCTACATGACTTTCAAGCTGATTGGAGAAGCATAGAGGCACCAATATCGGCTTTATCCTATAGAATTAGTGTTGCTACCCTGAGCTAGCTACTCCCCTTTGCCTGCCCTATAAAATCTTGTGCCTGACTGTTAATAAATGGACATGTTCGCCGAAACTGTCTCCAGTGCTGCTTGTTGAAGAACCCCATTGCCCCACTATCCCGACAGTATGGGCCTCTTAGGACAAGCCCACAGTCCCAACACAAAGAAATGATAAACATTTACACAGATGGAAATCGTAATTACCCTGACTTGATCACTACACATTGTATACATGCACTGATGATTTATGACACTACACACAATTACACACATTTTAAAAAGGTCTATGAGCTTTTTAAAGAAAGGCAAAATGTAAGTAAAGAAAAAATGTTTTCAAGGTAGTGGGTGACTGATCCAAAGAAGAACCTATTTTGATAAGGAATGAATCCATTTTTTCTTTTCGTGTCATGTTGATAGAAAGGGACACGTTTTCACTAACAGACCTTTATTATTATTCACTGTGATGATCAGAATAAAGGAGGAGACATTTAAGATGTGAATCATTAAAAATGAAATCCAGAATTTACTACAGATCAGTGTTGTGTTTTTAATGCAACAGAACATCTTGAGTAGTTGTCTTGTTTGTAAGATATGATTTATATTCTTGAACCTTCTCCTTGCCATTCTCCTACTTCAAAATGCAATGTGTAGACAAAGAGTTAGAAATCCATGGGAAAGAGGACTCCACACTCTCTCCAAACTTGCATCCCTATGCCCAGCTCCTACTCACTCCCTAAGAGTCAGACCAAAAATCTTCCCTCCCAGGATGCTGACTCCCGCCTTTATTGGTTGAGTGTAGCTCCAATATGCTCCTTTCTGTAAAATCTTGCAACTTCCTCAACACAGCCCATAACAGAGAACCCTGTATTTCTGTGATTCCCTGTCTGTATTCTCATATCTGGTATTCACGAGTTCTTTAAAACAGCAAGTGAAGCCGGCGCCGCAGCTCAATAGGCTAATCCTCCGCCTTGTGGCGCCGGCACACCGGGTTCTAGTCCCGGTTGGGACACTGGATTCTGTCCCGGTTGCCCCTCTTCCAGGCCAGCTCTCTGCTATGGCCCGGGAGTGCAGTGGAGGATGGCCCAAGTCCTTGGGCCCTGCACCCACATGGGAGACCAGGAGAAGCACCTGGCTCCTGCCTTCGGATCAGCGCGATGTGCCGGCTGCAGCGCGGCAGCCATTGGAGGGTGAACCAACGGCAAAGGAAGACCTTTCTCTCTGTCTCTCTCTCTCTCACTATCCACTCTGCCTGTCAAAAAATAAATAAAAAAATAAAATAAAACAGCAAGTGAAACGTGAATGATTAAAATAATGACAAGACAAGCAAATGTAAAAAGGAACAAGAATGGCTTCTAATGACCTCAAAAATAAAAAAAAAAAATAGGAAAATATAAAAGCCAAAGAGGAAAAAGCAGTTATGCATCCCAGGAAAGAAGGAGTTAGCATATTCCCTTGGGAGGCATCTGAGGTAGGTAGAGAGGTCAGTCAGTGTGTCTGAGTCATTAAGAAAGAAAACAGGGGGCTGGCCTTGTGGTGCAGCAGGTTAAGCTGCTTCTTGGGACACCCCACTCCCCATCAGAGAGCTCGGGATCCAGTCCAAGTCACTCTGCTTCCTGCTAACACACAACCTGGGAGACAGCAGATAATGGCTCAAGTACTTGAGTCCTGCCAACAACACAGGGAACCTGGATTAAGATCCAGGCTCCTGACTTCAGTTTAGACCAGTCCTGGCTGTCATAGGCATTTGGGGAATGAGCAAGCAGGCAGAAATTCTATTTTTCTCTCTATGTATACCTCTGTCTTTCTAATCTCAATCTCTCTGCCCCTCCTGGGACCACACCAAAAGCGTTGGTTCTGTCTTATATCCCCTGTGAGTAAGTTTTATACAATAGCTACTACTCTATGCTGCTCAGTTTCCCATCTCTGCAATGGAAATCACAGTGGAATCAAAACCATATGCTGATTATGAACGTGAACTCGCAAAAACCCAGAGCAAATGATCTGCGTGTTGAGTAGCCGCTAGGAATCCTTTTTGTGCGACACTTCTAGTGGTGCTGAGAACCTTCTCTGTAGCAACTGCACACATTCATTAAACTGAAGCACGACCTTTATGGGCGTCTCTCTGCCAGGCACCTGAAGGCACAAAGAGATCCAAGACTTAGCCGTTGCTATCCAAAGGCTTAAGCTGCCAGAGAGTCAAACCACACTAACCCTGGTCCTGTGGGGTTTTTCCAGCTCCTCTCCTGCCTTTCAAGTCTGAGTAGCTAAATAGAGCGGAGCACGGAGCCTTAAAAATACACCATAATGTGTAAGTGTGAATTAGCATGGGGTTGTCTAACCTCATACCTTATGAGCAGCTTCATCTGCCATAACTTAGATTGTGATGGGAAATAAAACGCAAGCACGGCGAAGAACTCACTGTGCACGGCAAGACATGTTTTATCTCTAGCCACGAAGTGGAATTGCATTCCTGTTGCGAAACCCAGATTGATGCATGCGTTTTATTTATAACCCTTTCTCTGAAAGCTCCGCCAAGTTACAAGTTAGCAGTGAAAGTTTGCAGTGGCTTTTAAAAGGCCTGCTGGCATCTTCCCTGACAGCCGAATTCTTGCAAGTGACAGTAACAGACCACAGAACGGTTGCGAGTCAACAAGCATTGAAGAATACGCATGTCCAGGAAGGAATAATGGTGATAAAACAGGAAAAGCAGAAATGGGAACTAGTGAGTATGGATACCCACCATTTCCAACTGACTGTCATACAGCCATCTACCCTCCTTGGTACAACACTGCCTGGGCTCCTTACATGACGACAGTGTCCATTCTACTTCCAGAGATCATTTCTCAGCAGTGCTCCAGTGGCTGCCATACACACACAACCATTTAGCTGACAATGCTCTCATTGTGATAAGCATCTCTCAGGTCTATGTATCTGTGCTTCCCTATTTAGTCACACAGAAGCTATGTCAACCAAGAACGATTCAACCTCAAATAGCAGACACAAGCAAATCACAGACCAGGGTGATGGAGAGCAGCTGGGCCGTTCCTCAAAGGGTTCAACGTAGATCTACCATATGACCCAGCAATCTCTTCCTAGAACTAAAAACAGGGACTCAAACAAGGGTAGGCGAGCAAGTGTTCATAGCAGCACTATTCACAACAGCCAGGAAACGGAAACAACCCAAATGCTCACCAGCGGATGAAATGATCAATGTGGCCTATATATAGAATGGGGTACTATCTATACTATTCAACCATCGAAAGAAATAAAGTATTGATAAACACTTGAGCATGGGTGAAAGCTGAAGTCATTATGCCAAGGGAAAGAAGCCAAAAGCCACATATTCTACAAATTTATGTAACAATTCTAGAATAGGCCAAACCAAAGAGGCAGAGAGAAGATCAGAGGCTGCCAAAGGTGTAGGGAAGGAAGGAATGGGAATGACGTCCCTAATGGCAATGGGTCTTCCTTGTGTGGTGATGCAGAGGTTTGGGATGTGCATGTAGCATGTGCCACTGAATTGCTTACTTAAAGTGGTTGATTATATATTATGTGAAATTCACTTTAATTTTTTAATATTTATATATCTGAAATGTAGAGTTACAGACAGAGAGAGGGAGATATAGAGAAAAAAGAAAGGTCTTCCACCTGCTGGTTCACTCCCCAAATGGTTGCAATGGCCGGAGCTGTACCCATCTGAAGCCAGGATCCAGGCACTTCTTCCAGGTCTCCCATGTGGGTGCAGGGCCCTAAGCACTTGGGGTATCTTCTACTGCTCTCCCAGGCCATAGCAGAGAGCTGGATAGGAAGAGTAGCAGCTAGGACTAGAACCAGGGCCCATATGGGATGCTGGCACTGGAGGCAGAGGATTTAACCTGCACCACAGTGCCGGCCCCTAAATGTTTTTAAGAACTAAAAAATAAAAATCAAAGATTAGCTTCTAAAATATAGGATATTAAAGGTCAGGTACAACCACCATGTAATGGAGAAGGGAGGAAAACATGAGAGACCAAGGTCATGCCCACCATTACATAAAGAGAGACAGGAAGTCTGCATGAGCTGCAAAAGTGCAGACCCAGAGTGGGTACTGAGCAAAATCCAGGAGCAATTTCCAGCAAAAACATCTCAGTGCAGCAGACAGACGTGGCGTGGAACCTTGGTGCTCCTGGTGTCTAACTGTGTAGCACTGCGTACTTCACATTTACAAAGTTGTGTCATCCATATGAAAAAAAAGGAGACAGACAAATCATTTGCAGAATTAAATGACTACACAACTCTAAGTCCCTGCATCTAACACACAGTAACTACTCCAATAATTGGTAGGTTTCACTGTCAATTGATCACTGGGCAAGGAGTTTGGAGTCAAAGCTGCCAAGAATGACGAGGGCTGAAAACCAAGAACACTGTGAATCCAAACTAATGAGCTTCTTTAAAACTTCTTTTGAAGGACCAGTGGGTCACAGATCTGTGCTCATTCATGGGTCCCCTTCAGTTACATCTCTGGCTCAGTATTCATAACCTGCAGCCCACAAAGGGATCCCCAGACCTCCTGAGAGTGGGAGTGCGCTGAAGTTACCTTCACCATTCTCTCCATCCACTAGGCACCCAAAGATTACATAATGATGAGGAGATGAGTGGAGATACCAGGTGGTAGCACTGTCTCAGTGAGAATATCTTTTCTGTTCCAGTGATCTCTCCAAGATATGCCTTGAGGATTCGCTACATTGTAGACAGGCTAGAATCAGAGGACTATATTCATACGCTGGTTCTACTGTAAATTATTGGTACATCTCAAAATAAGCAAGCTTATCTCTTTGAAAACATTTTTTTACCTATTATAGTATATACCTTTGAGTTTCTAAAAATTGTATTTTACAGCTTAAAATGTACAATCATGTTAGACACATGGTATGTGTGTGTGTGTGTGTCTGTATTCACTATAGACTGATGCATTCATTTAATCAATAATTCAAATGTACATGAGCACCTGCTATATACAAATGACTATGCCATTTCCACCGGCAACACAGAGCTAAATATGACAGCATTGCTGGACACAGTGAAGATAATTGCTACAGTGCCATAAACAGAATGTTAGGAAACTCAATGTGCAAAGGACAGATACCTGATATAAAGCGAACTACCTGAAAAATGTTCTGTTTCGAACATGAAGCTGGAACTCTACAGGCGTTTGGATTCATATGCAGCAGTTTCAAGTCGCTTACACAATGCTGCTGGGAGCAGGTCTCCATCTCTTACCCATTTTTCTCTGTGTCAGTTTCATTCTTAGGTGACATTTACAACATGCAGACGTGACTACTAGAAAGTCCACATTTCTGTTCTACTACTACAAGTTCAGCCTCCCTAGACGACGTAAAATCTGTGTTTCCCAACATCCCTTGTAAACTCCTGAGACACAAGATCCCTGGATTAGCTGGGGTCCCATGTCTATCCACGGACCAATACAGGAGGCCAAGAAGATGAGATGGAATCAGGAGTCATCTTGGGTCAGCTGCTGCCCCTGCAGAATGGAGAGAATGTATAGCACTGATGACTCAGAGAAAGAAGGAGAGGAGTCCTCCAGAGAAAAACAGAAGAATTTCAGGGGGGAAGTGGGGAAGACTGAGCTTGGGAAACAACAGCTACCTGCCACAGGTGCCAGATGACAAGTGTTATAACAGAGGTTAAATCGGAGGTCCATGCCATCTTAGAAGAGTTCCTACATTTTAACTCTTACAACACGTGGTATGACTGCCACATCAATACCAAGGAGCAAACCTGGCAGTCAACAATAAGCTTCTCTCTGTCCTCATGCATCTGTGGATTAGCCAGGACTGTGCTGAGCTGGACTGTGTATAGCTCTCAGTTGTGGAGTGGTTTGTGTTGAGACCCATGTGTTGCTCCCAGGGTCAATGGACTTCTCAGAAACCATTATGCCCATGGTAAAGAAACAAGCTCATGAAGCTGAATCTGACTGTGCAAGGATTTTAGAACCCTTTGCTTAGACCATAGCTATTACATTTCATGCTGCAATTAGGTCACATGATGAAGACTGGCATCATTGGTCCAGGGAAACAAATACTGCAGACCCTAAAGTAAGAATATGGTTAATTAAGGAGGCATGGAGAATTTTACAATATATCACAACTTGACCATAGCATCCAAGGTATTTTTATTCTCATTTTAGACACAAAAAAGCAGATATGACACTTTTAGTAACTGTTCCATTTGGTTAGATGATGCCAGAACTGAATTTAAGATCAGGTTATCTAAGTTCAAAGCACAATCATGAGACATAGCAGGATGTGTGGGGCAGGCAATGCGAGAATGGGGTACAAGACAAGCTTTCATTGAGAGCTTGGTCCCTGTTGCCCGAGATGAACCACATTAACAGAGAATTTCAAGAGTGCTTGGGGTAAAGTCACCAATAAGATTTCCATTGTCAAAAACAAATTTGAGGGGAAAAAAACTACAATAGTTGTATGTTTAACACACAATTTCAGTGGGCTCTGAATGTAAGATCTAAAACTGAATCCTTTCCCTTATAGGACTCTAAAGGAGGGTACACCTGCGGCTGATGGCTAAGCAGGATCCTTCCACATGAAAAAGGCATTCTGGTTGAGTGTGTTTGAAGTTATGATGGATGAAAGCAGTCAGAAAAGGGTTACCTGGATGTTGGGGTCCTCTTCAAAATCTCTGGGACACAGCTGCCTGCCCCCAGCCATGTGGACAGTTTGATGTATTACAGGTGCAGTGCAGGGTCAGCATTTCCCCAGCAGTGTGCACAATGCTCCATCAAAGCTTCTCCGTTCATTCTAAAGCCAGAGACTGCCAGATTGGAAGCTCAGTTCCTTGATGCATGCAAATGGTATGTAGGTAATCCAAGGCCAATCATTAACAGCAAAACCCTATTCACTTTCCTCTACAATGTTCTTCCACAGGTAGCTTCAGTTGCCATAATTATTTAAAAATGGTATAATACCTAGCAATGAGCATTTTCCCCCAATCATTTCCCCATATTCATTTTGTTAAGACCCAAGACCTGAAGGTCTTAAAGCATTTTACTTCCAGAGGGTCAACATTGCCCTTGGCATCAATGGAAAGAAATTAATAGTTCTAATAACACACATTAGCATGGATGCAGTATGAACAAATTTGGTGAGAATTAAAATTTTCCCCTAAGTACACAGTAGAAAGAGGTATGGCTGAAAACAATCGCAAAAGTTTTGCTTACGACTGGAAGCCATATAGTGTTATGGTTAAGAACCATGGTTATGGTTAAGAACCTTGGCTCCAGTAAGTCATAACTGGATAGCCTAAGGGAAGTCATTCAATAGTCCAATGTTCACCTTTCTCATTGGGAAAACGGGGACAACAGGAGGGCTTAGTGAGATATGGCATAATCCGCGATGGGCACAGTGCCCAGCGTGGGAATGGGAAGCAAGCTCACCTATTTCGTATCTTCCAAAGGGTCCCCGCTGCTACTCAGACAAAACCCAAGATGCCTGATGCGCACCTCTTTTCCAGCCTCACTTCTAGCCCCACCCCTCCTCCTGGGCCCCAGTTTCAAGGACATGTCACTTCACTCTGTAGGGTTTCTAAGATCTTTTCCAAATCTGTGCCCTTCCACCCTCAGCTTGGGAGACTCTCCCCCCCACTTAGTGAAGCCCTACTCTGGTAGCTTTGGGATCTGCAAGGAGAGAAGGTCTACACTTCTGGGAATGGAGAGTCCCTGCCCCCGCACTTCTGGGGACAAAAAGTCCTTGTCAAGGTCCCCGCAGGTGCCTAAAGGTCAACCAGTGAGGATTAGACCCGCCTCAACCTTTAACCCCGACGTCCTGTATCCATAAAAGGAGCCCTCCCAACCTCTGATGTGTGACTTCCTGGCCCCGCCCTGCTGGGACCAGTGAACCTCACTCAGGAGCGGAATCCCAACAAAAGCTTGTGAATTAACTGATCCATCTGCCTGGGAAGACTGTTCTGCACCGGACACCTTCCACTCTTCCCTCAGCTGTCCCCTCAACTGACATTGAGGGAGAAAACTTCCTGGATCAGCAATGGTAACTCTGCTTTCTACGCCCCTGGCTCCCCTGAGCATCCCTTCATAGCACCTATTTGACTGTGATTATCATTACTGACTGACTGATTTGAATGACACCCACCCATCACTCCCCAGTAGACTGTAAGACCACCTCCACCTCATTCTCCAGCCTTCTCCTGGCACCCAGTATCAGGCCTGTCACATGGGAGGGACTCAACAGCTATGGGCACATGAATGGACGGAAAAGTCACAGGGAAAAAGTAAAAACACGCAGGACGTATCCACGAGTGAGGTCTTCACCCTCCTATTTCAGCTCAGAGAACAGAAAAGGACATTTCCTACTCTCCCTGCAGCTTCCCTTCTGCCCCCCCAACCTCCCCCCTAAGTTATTATCTCACAGAAGACAATCATTATTATCATCATGTTGATCGCGCAGTGAGATCTTTTCCCAATATTGGCTGCTTTGGCTTGTTGTTGTTGTGGTGGTGGTTTTAAACAAGCTCCCTATGTGGGCTATTAAATAAAGTGGGGACAAATGAGAGAAATTACGCATCTGCTTTTCACTCCAGGACAAGTTGTTATGTTTGTTCGCATCTAATTTCCCCTTATGCAGATCACTGAACTGAACCCTGGATATTACCAGTGCCAAGATGAGAGTTTTGGTGGTGGGGCCTGGTTCATATTTTGCTGGGTAACTCCAGGAAGGAAGGGTGAGCAGTCTGGGCCCTGCTTTCCTTTCCATGACATAGCAAGCTAAGGACGTGGTGCAAATGACCAACATCATGCTCCATCCATTGCAAACAGACCCTCCCCTTCTCTGCACCCGCTTGCCACTATCGGCATGCCAAGGAGGTGCAAGTGTACAACACAAGGATGAGGTGCAAGATTTTGATTGGGTGTGGGAGTCTGGGGTCTGGAAAAGTGAGGAGGAAATCTGAAATGGAAAGGAATCCCATCCACCCCCTACGCAGTTCCTCGGATTGATTTTGAGCCACCTGTGGAGAAAGAGTTTGGATGCCAAAGACGAAAGACAAACCTTGAGTAACAGGAGACGAATCATAATACACAGCGAGGAGGAAGGCATTTGCTTCTCTTTAAATCAAACAAGTCAAGGAAAAACTAAAAATGGTCTGTGTCCCAAAACTAGAGCGACGAGAGCATCCGGGGTAATAGTTAGGATGAGACGGGAGTGCACACAATGAGAGGCAGTGCTGGGGAGTCCCAGGAGGCACTTATGTGGGTGTGGTCAGCTGGAAGCTGGACGTGGGTGGAGACGGCTGAGTCTCAGGAGAAGACGCTAAGCGAGCCATCTTCCCAAGTCTGACAGAAACCCTCTGGACACTACTTTGGGTACAGAACATCGGTGATTAGTAACAGTCCAGTGATTTTCTCCATACAATAATAATTTTGGCATATACAATCATAGCAACCCCAAAACAGTGACAACAGGACGATTGGGTTGTATTTTTTTTTTTATGAGAGTGGAAAAGAGTCACAGTTTTCTCCATACATGTGAGCACTATTTGGTAGTCACAAAAATATATCATTTTCCTGAAATAAAACTGCATTTAAAAACAAGAAAGAAAGGAGAGGAAAACTTAAATCCTTCCAGTACTTCCTTGCTCTTTCAGTCCCAAAAGAGCGAGTGAGCCATGGCTTCCAGAAGCATTGGTCTCCGATATGACTGGTGCGTCTATGGCCTTACCACTTCTGAATGCTCTCTCTCCTGATACCAAATGGAAAGCATTAAGGAGTGAAATAGGGGCCCGCAAGGAAAAGGCCAGCTCTAAGCACAGATGAAGGGCCGGCCTCCCAATCTCCAGGCTGCTGAGGCTACCCATGGCTCTGGAACATGCAGAACCAGATCAAGGCACTAAAAAGAGAGCCTAACTTTACAGCACAGGGCAGCCCGTAGCTTTCCATGCTATATTCCAGCATGGTCCGAAGGAAGAAACATCCTTTTTTTCATGAATTTCCAAGCTACATGGGAAGTTTGAGAAGCTAATAAAGATGTAGACATTTGTTTTTACAGAAGGGCAAACAGTTGATAGTACACAGGCTTACTCTGAAAAATCATTCACTAATTTAAAATGAATTTGCTTTGACAATTTCTCATGAAGTCTCCATCACGCAGAGTCTGAAGAAACAAACTATATATGTTGATACCCAAAACAAGCCAGTACACTTGTATTCTACTACAGGTTTGAGACCTCCATTCATTGTTGAGAAGAACCAACCTACACAGCAACTTCAAAGAATTTGTGAAACAGTGGCATTGAAAGATAAATTTATTTTGGTGCAAAAATATTTCGAAGCCCATGCATCGTTTTTCCATTATATATACTTTCCAACATTTTTGCAGAATCCTTGTATGCACAGATTTCCCAGATTTTTGCACCAAAATAAATTAATCATTTCTCATGCACTTTGTAAAATGTCCTTGTATACAGGAAGTTCTGGTTTGCAATCTCATTCAGTATTTTTCCCTGGCTCTTGGAAATGTTGGCACCAATGTTGTTAATTGTCCCCAAGTCAGATAAAGCTATGCTGATCTTGGCTTCCTGTAGACTCTAGCTCCATGGTCCCTTAAACTCCCCTTCCTCTGAACCTGAACAAGTAGGGAAGCTAGACTATTCATGAGAAAAAAAAAAGTATGTTGTACAACATGCAATCAAAGATCAAAATACTCAATGTTACCTCGAATAAAATATCATCAGATTAAAAAAGCCATCTTACCCAATATTCTTGTTCAGTATCAGTGGTTTCAATTTTATTAAGATGTTGAATGACAATGCTATTGTGTTTTCTTTGGTCTTTTACTCAATTTAGTAATAACTCAGCTTTTCCCTGACCTCAATCAATTCTCCCCATGGGAGGTCTTTTAATTCCTTTTCCAAATCCCAAACCATCCCTCCACTCTTCCCTGAGCAGTGGGGGGCCCTAGAAGTGACTCAGCAAGATCTTGTTTTCAGAAAAGGCATCTCTGACACAGCATTCAGGACAGGCACCCCTGTTCTGTGTATCTTCTATAACAATCTATCATTATTCCAGAAATTGGTTACATATGTCTTGCACTGGCATTTAATGAACCATTTGGTAGTTCCATAGTTGGAAGCAACAAGACTTGCAAGTGGCAAACTTAGGAAAAAGAGGGAGAACTTCCAAGAGGATGAAGAGCGCTCATGGTCAGGACTCAAAAAACCACTGGCTTGAGTGCAGAAGTAAAGACCACTGCTTCACCACCATTCTTGTAGCCATCTGTCTAGACAATCAGTAGAGAAAGTGCAGACAGTCAGGCTCAGCTGTGTGCTTCACCAAATGCTGCCTGGAGGCGGCAGGGACTCTCATGAGCTGCCGTGGAGCCCAAGGGGACTTGTTCACCTTTTAATCACCATGACCGACAAACCCATTTGGATCACACAGTATTGTAGAAAGGTAGTTTCTTCAAAATAAGAAGGAAAAAACCAATATTTCCTAGGTAGCCAAGAAGTCCAAACCCATACAAAAACACCCACTCCAAGTTGCACAATCACACATAGACCAATGGGAGTGATTCACAATCCATAACTCATAATTACACACACACATGCACATTTCCTATTAATCACCATCGCTGGTAAAAAAGACAGAAATCCATGTCCTTCCTTGGATTCACTCAGAGTTGACCTTAGAGGGAACAGAAGAGGAGGGGCGTAATCTCAGACTGCCAGCCAGGGAACAAGCTCTAGATGTCTAATCACATAAAGCTCAACTCAGGACAAGCTGGTGGGCTCATCTCGGTGGTATGTGTTCACTTGGACAAAAGCAACTGTCTCCAATTTCACAGCTTCCAGAAAGGCACTGGGCTGGTGAATTGCACTTGGTATGACAGCACTCTCCCAGAGAACTGGAATGAGGTTTTTGGCAGCTAAAGTGTTTTTTTTTTAAGCCACTGCTTTCTATGATTGCCCCATCTCGTAAATGACTATCGCTGAGAAAGACCAATTCAGACAATGCAAAACTCCTTCTCCACAGTTCTACAAATCTCAACTAGGATTCTCAGATTTCAGTTTGCTCTGCGCTGTGATCCTAATTTCTGATGGGGTAGTGATTCTGTACCAAGGTGTATGCCACCCCTGGTTTACGGTTTTATATACAAAAGGGCAAAGTGTTAGGTGCATAAAAACTCATTAAACTCTGCCTCCTGGAATGAAATGTAGCTTCCCAACATAGCTGGGGAATAGAATTGGTTTTGGAATAAGACAGATCGCAGCTCAACCCCGACTTTCTGAGTTTCTTGCTGTGTCCTCAATCACTGAGCACCAGTTTCTTCTTTGAGAAAATATCTAACTCACCACTAACACAAAACAGCATGCGAAAAGTGTCTAGCACGGTTTCTGGCACTTAAAAAGCAATACACACTTCACTTCTTTCTTTGATTTGGAACTATGTGATGCTGTTCCCTACTAAAAGTGTTACTGTAAGTATTCACTTGGCAAGGGATAGGGACTGTACTGTAGCTTAGAGATTCTCTATCTTATGTCTGGGAGAAGACAAACAGAAACAGGTGCTTGTCTGTGAAGAGGCTTGGGGAGAAGGTTGTGAGAAAAACTGCTTTTCATGGTATATCACTTTATACCTTGTGAAATGAGACTCCTATGAAAGTGTCATCTGTTTAAATTTCATTAAAATAACAACCAAAACCCTAAAACAGCAGTCATTTTCGATCAGGAAATAGTTACTGAGTGTCTACAACAGTCTCTTCTAAGAATCTTACAGGAAAACACTACTACTGACATTTAACACACTGGGACATAGATGACTCACTTGGAGAACAGGAACTCTGCTCCACAGCTTTTCGGAAAGCTATCCTTTAGAGAATGAGAGAAGCTAAGAAGCTGTTTTAGTAGAGTGGCCATAATCAAATGGGAATCAGAGATGGGGTGATTGAAGCCAGGAGAGAATGCAAAAGGCAAGGGTTGATTGCGGTGCACACGGAATGTGGAGACTAGCTGTCAGAATAAGAGCTACTGAATATTCAATAGATACATGTTTTTTAAATTTAAGAACAAAAACATGTAATAATGTGACAAAATTTTCACAGATCAAGATCAGGATCCCTATATGTGTACACACATACACACACACACACACAATCACTTACATAAAAGATTCCCCTTGTTAGCCGGCACTGCGGCTCACTAGACTAATCCTCCGCCTTGCGGCGCCGGCACACCGGGTTCTAGTCCCGGTAGGGGCGCCGGATTCTGTCCTGGTTGCCCCTCTTCCAGGCCAGCTCTCTGCTGTGGCCAGGGAGTGCAGTGGAGGATGGCCCAAGTGCTTGGGCCCTGCACCCCATGGGAGACCAGGAGAAGTACCTGGCTCCTGCCATCGGATCAGCGTGGTGCGCTGGCCGCAGCGCGCCAGCTGCGGCGGCCATTGGAGGGTGAACCAACGGCAAAGGAAGACCTTTCTCTCTGTCTCTCTTTCTCACTGTCCACTCTGCCTGTCAAAAAAAAAAAAAAAAAGTCAAAAAAAGATTCCCCTTGCATTGTTGTTTTAGTTGTGCATCAGAATAGGCTTAGAAATGATTATTTCTGAAATTACTGAACACCTATTAGCTCCAGGGAATACATTAATTGGAATGAAAGTAAATACACTTTTTGGAAGGTAATAACCTTGTCCTTTCCTTACCATAGCCCGGTCTGCCATGCTGTCTTTCAAAGCAATGGAAGTACTAGCCGTAGCACATGGAAGACATTCCAGTAGGAAAGAAGTGAGATAGTCTGTGTGCTGAAGACATGATCATGTATATAGAATTCTACAGATGCCACCAAAAAGCTGTTAGATCTCATAAAAATACTGAATGAAGTTTCAGCATATAAAACTCAACACAGAAAATCAGTTATATTTGTGCACACAAAAAAATGAGCTACCTGAAAAGGAAATTAAGGAAACAACCCACTTACAATTGCAGACATACCCAAAACCCTAAAGTAGGTATTAACTAAGGAGATGAAATATTTGTCTACTAAAAACTACAAAATGCTGGTCAAAGAAATTGAGGGAAAAAATGAATGGAAAATAATTCATGTCCACAGACTGGAAGAATTAATATTGTTAAAATACACTACTTCCCAAAACAATACATGGGTTCAATGTAATTCCACTGTCCATTTTCAAATAAATAGGAGTAAAAACCTTCAACTGGAATGGAAACACAGAAGATCTCAAACTGCCCAAACACTCTTAAGCAAAAAGAACAGATCTGGAGACATCACACTATCTGACTTCAAAATATATTTTGAAGTCTCCAGATCTTGAAATCTTTACTTAGTATATACTAAGTGGATCTTCTGTATATAAAGATAATTGAAAATGAATCTTGATGAAGAATGGGATGGGAGAGGGAGTGGGAGATGAGATGGTTGTGGGTGGGAGGGAGGTTATCGGGGACAAAGCCGCTATGATACATAAGTTGTACTTTGGAAATTTATATTTATTAAATAAAAGTTGAAAAAGTAATATTATGAAGATATTTTTATCAAAACAACACAGTACTGTCATAAAAACAGATACCTTAACCAAAAGAACAGGTTAGAAAGCCTAAAAATAAATCCATACATTTTAGAACTTGATTTTTAGAAAATTCTAAGGCTGGCGCCGCGGCTCACTAGGCTAATCCTCCACCTTGCAGCACCGGTACACCGGGTTCTAGTCCCGGTCAGGGCGCCAGATTCTGTCCCGGTTGCCCCTCTTCCAGGCCAGCTCTCTGCTGTGTCCAGGGAGTGCAGTGGAGGATGGCCCAAGTGCTTGGGCCCTGCACCCCATGGGAGACCAGGAGGAAGCACCTGGCTCCTGCCATCGGATCAGCGCAGTGCTCCAGCTGCAGCGCACTGGCCGTGGCAGCCATTGGATGGTGAACCAACGGCAAAGGAGGACCTTTCTCTCTGTCTCTCTCTCTCACTGTCCACTCTGTCAAAAAACAAAAAACAAAAAACAAAACAAAAAAAAAAAGAATAAAGAAAAAAAAGAAAATTCTAATGACACAAAAGTGGGAAGGAGAGTCTACTTAATAAATGGTGCTGTGAAAACTGGCCATCCACACATAAAACTGTGAAATTAGATGCTTGTCACACATCAGGCACAAAAAAAGGCAACTTGAAATGAACAATAGACTTACACCTAAGACATGAGCATGTAAAACTAACATAAGAGAACATAGGGGGAAAAAACTCCGTAACATTATCTCAACAAGGATTTTTTGATATGACCCTAAAAGCTTGGGCAGAAAAAGCAAAATTATACCAATAGAATACATCAAACTAAAAATAATCTCAACAGCAAATGAGACAAAGCAAAGAGATAACCCAAAGAGTGTGAAAAAGCATTTGCAAACCACACATCTGAATAAAGGATTAATATTCAAAGAACTCAACTCTATAGAAAGAAAACAAATAACCACAATAAAGGTGGGCAGAGAGACTGGGTAGACATTTCTCAAAAGATATACAGGCAACCAACAGGTGCATGAAAAGGTTACCACCACCACGAACCACTGGGGAAATACAAATTAAAACCACACAGAGACACTGCCTGCCATCTGTTGGAATGGCTTTTATCAAAAAGACAGAAGATACGTACTGGTGAGGATGGAGAGCAAAAGAAACCCTTGCTCACCACTGGTGGAAACATAGTTTAGTAGAGTCATTATGAAAAACAGTATAAAGTTCATTCAAAAATAAAAACAGAAATACCATATGATTCAGAAGTCCCATTTCTGGGAATATAAATGAAGGAGTTAAAATCAGTATGTTAGAAGGAGACCTGTACCCCCATGTTCAATGCAGTGTTATTTTAAATAGTCAAAGAATGCACTCAACCTAAGTAAGTGTCCATTGGGGAATGAATGCATAAAGAAAATGGGATATAAATACACAGTGGAACACTGTTGAGTCTCTGTAATGATTTGATTTTTTTTTTTTTTGACAGATAGAGTTAGACAGTGTGAGAGAGAGAGAGAGAGAAAGGTCTTCCTTCCGTTGGTTTACCCCCCAAATTGGCCGCCACAGCCAGCGCTGCACCGATCTGAAGCCAGGAGCCAGGTGCCTCCTCCTGGTCTCCCACGTGGGTGCAGGGGCCAAAGCACTTGGGCCATCCTCCATTGCCCTCCCAGGCCACAGCAGAGAGCTGGACTGGAAGAGGAGCAACCAGAGAACCTGGCGTCCGATTTGAATTTTTTATGTGTGAGGATACAGATTGCTGTGGCTTACATACGCCACGGGATGATAGTCTAGAATCTTGGTCCTCAGAGTGGTGGTACCTTTAAAAGGTGAGGCTCAGTGGAAGATAATTAGGCCATGAGAGAACCATCTTTAGAAGGGGCTCATGCTGTTCAGAGGAATGGGCCAGCTTCCATGAGCGCAGGTTGTTAGAACAATGAGCCCGGTCCCTCCTCTGTCTCTTGCTTCACTACTTGCACACTGGTTCCTTAAGCACATAGCCAGTTCTCCTCCCATTTTTCTATCATATGGCAATGCAGCCAGTTGAGGGGAGGAGGTGGCCCTATCAGGATGCCACTGTCATGCTTCTGGGACCCTCCAGGACCACAGCCAAGCAGATGGTGGCTCTATGTTCATCAACTTCCAGAACCAGAAGCATCACAAATCTCTCTTCTTTATAGAGTGTGCAGCCTCAGACAGAGGTACAGGTGAGCCTGGAGGGCATTGTGCTAATGGAAACAGGCCAGGCACAGAAAGCCAAGAATGAGGCAATGGAGTGGGAGACATCCAGCCTTAGAAGGGATGGCATGGGCTGTGACAGTTGTAACTGTGGCTTCAGTCCTTGTCCTGTGGTAAGTCAGAGTGGCAGACACATATGCAATACTGACAACGGGGGGAGGGAATGGCCCTCAGTTCCACAGCTCCCCCTCCAGGGTGCTCACTGAGTAAGCACCTCCACCACTGTGCTGTAGCCCTCACCATCTGTAAGGCCGGCCTCTCTCTGTTCAGGAAGTTCAAGATGCCACTGACATGTGGGGTGTGCCACTTATATGTGGACTTCTCCACTTACATATGGAATCCTAGAAGTCACGGAAATGCAGAGCAGAATGGAGGTTCTCAGAGGCTGGGGGAGGTGGTAAAGTGAGAGAGGGGCAGTTACTCAGTCAAAGGCTACAACATTTTAGCTTGACAGGAACGATGAATTTTGAAAGCTATTGCACAGCAGGGTGACAACAGTCCATAGTAACATATCATGTATTTTAAAGTAACTGAGAGTAAATTTCAAATCTATCACCCCCAGAAAATGCCAAGGCGATTGATATGTTAATTAGCTTGATTTAATCATCCCACATTAAATACATGTATCAAAACATCACAGTGTACTCCATACATGTAATGCAATTATGATTTCTCAATTAAAAGGAGTATAAAATAAATAAAAATATTTAAAACAGGACCCAAATAAACCACAGTATGTTTTCCTGGATGATGCTAAACTAAGTATCAAGCATCACCAGACTAATATAAAGCTTGATAATGACTTTCAAATGGAAAAAGTACTCCATAAAAAATCTTTAAAACAAATACTACTACAGAACAACATTCAATGAATTCACTAACTATATTTTACACTGTGACCTGTGGCAGTTCCACAGTAACTTCTATTAATTCTATTCTAAATCATTTAAATGCCCCAGCTGGTTCCTAGGTGGGTCATCCTTGTGACCCATGCCCTTCTCCAAGTTACTGAATAGCATCTTGTTGAGTCGTAGCAAGGAGCGCCACCACGTGAACGCTCACAGCTTTCCCACTGCCAGCGCTCCAAGAGTAATTTCCAATTTTCCAGCTTGTTTCCTGGAGCTTTTTTTTAAGATCAGAACCACATCAGTGAGTAAAACCAAACCGGAACAGTGAAGACCTGGGATTTGGATTGGAAGGAGCCAGGTTCCACAAGCAGGATAAAGGGCCGGATGGAAGCTGAGGGCCACAGGGAGAAGCAGGTGAGGAGCTTCCCATGCCTTGGGTGTAACTAACAGTACAGGAAGAGTATTTTTTGAGAGGAGTTGCTCCCGTACAAAGGATTCAGAGTACAGCAGATGGGCAGACAGAATCTTAAAAATGTTCTTAGTATTAATAACTGAATTTTCTCTTTGTAAATATCCTTGATGAGTTACCAGGAATAACTGTTTTGCTTTTAATTGTCTGATGATCACAACATCTTTGTTTTTACAGAGGCAAGAAATTATTAGGTCATTTTTTTTTTCTTTTTAGAATTTCTATTAGCCGTGAAGCTTCACTGTTTGAGACATGTGACCCTTGTAGGGATGAAATGGAGTGTGAAGGACATTACTGGAGTGTGAAGGACATTACTGCCATGTCCACCCTTTTATCTATGGGATGTCAGGGCACCAGGCACATGTGGGCACCAGGTAATAGAGCAGGCAATGGCCCCCAGTCCAGGGTGCTCCTCGAATAAGCACCGCCATGCTCCCTCCCCGCCAGAACTGTACTGCGAAGCCTGATATTATTCATCCCATCACCTCCCTACCTTCCACAGGAGCCACATACAATATTCAGGGTTCAATTAGGTTCCATAAGTGTAGCAAGAAGACCACAGATGCACCTGGAGCTGCTGACCCTGTCGGCTCCAGTGGAGGCAGGGGACGATGCACTCGATTTTCAACAGACAGTCACAGTTTATCTGCTGTGTATCAGGGCTAGAAGGTGCAGCAGGAATCCTACTAGAATATAACCTCCATGAAGGAAGGGACTTTAGTTTTTTGTTTTTGGTCCAGGGCTGTATGTCTGGTGGCTGAAAAGGATGGGGAGTAAGAGGATTTTTATCTTCCTTTAAGGAGCTGGTCACATCAGGGTGCGTTCAAAGGTCCCTGAAGTTACCATTTGCATAAATAACTTAGCTTCAGGTGTAACATACAGGTGTTGGACAATTCTGGGTTCAGACTAATCTCTAGGATCTACGACTCAGGTAACATGTTACAGGTGAGTCACGCTCCAGATCTTACAGTAACGGGTGTACTTCCGGAAAATTCCAAATGCATCCTATGAACCTCCTGGTAGGACCATGACATGAACATCCCTTCTTATAAATGTTCTTATTCTCAAAATAATACCTCTTGCACAGAGTCAACACAGAGCCTCTACTCTCTATCTGATAAAATATCTGGCATATTTGTACGAGGCAAAATGAGCAATGGTGAATGATTGTTTGACTAAAGTCTCCTGGGTGTAGCAACTGTTTCCTTGTCCTTTAGATAAGTTAACTCCATAAATAATTTAGGAAAACAATTCTTCCTTTATTTGTTTCTCAAATAGGGTTAACAGAGATTATACAGAGATTACACTAGGGATCCCCTATTCCAGTCCCCAGAAAAATAACAAATAGTTTCTTTTGCTTTGGTTGTCAAAGGCAGGAACGGCACCCTCACTTTCTCACTGCTTCCTGATTGCCTGTAGATTGCTCCTACTTGGGCCATGGCAACCTTACTGCTGTGGTTTGCCTTTTGCAGTGACCAAGGAAATGGTGCCAGCTTCAGGAACCTAACCTCTGGCAGGTTGAAGTTGCAACTTCAGGCAGAGGGTGAAGAGCAATCCCGCAGTCAAAGAGAGATAAGTGAACATTTTGTGACTAATTTCTAGCACCTGGTTTCCTAAAATGTCCAGTTCACAGCAATTTTAAAAATCAAGACTCAGTCTGATAGAGAAGAGAATGGCTAGGTGGGCAGACAGATAAACTCGCCCCATTCACGCTATCATTTGTGAATACAATGGAACTGAATGAGTCCCTTTTCCTAACTGAATCAACTAAAACCCTTTCAAAACAAACTTAAAGAGGATAAAATAAGATTTCATCTAGAAGAAGCCATCTTCTCTCTGACATTTAGCATCAAGGAAACCTCAAATACTTCTTGTGCTATCCCACAAATTTAGTTTCTTAAGAAAAAGGTGAATTAAAGTGGTTTATAACATCTGAGTCTCTGAAACAGTCTCTGGAGTCAGCCTTCTACAGCCTCTATCAGTGCACAATCAGACCCTTGCCACGAGAGGAAGAGGATGTTCTAGATGAACCAGTAAAGATAAATAAAAACTATCTGACTGTTAAATGCACACGCTAACACCCAAGCAAAGGCATTCCCGGCCGGCACACAGGGCTCTCTGCTGCTCCACTGAGCTCAGGGTGGGCTCCTGGCTCTCTCCCCATCTTCATCCCAATTAAGGGTTCACCTTTGCTGCACCCTGAACTTTAAGGGCACCAACCTTCACTTGTATATGACAAGCAGAATTTTATTGAGTCACTTTGGCTCAATAATCCTTATTTTTGCTGGCTATTAAGCTACCATATGAGTCTGTTTTGTAAATTTATCCAGAATTGGATGGTTCCAAAGTGAAAGGAGCTAGGACAAAGTAGATGCAATCTTGTCTTTTTTTTTATATAAAGTGAATGAATTTCATGTATTTCATATACGATTTTAAGAGCCCACTGATACTTCCCCCTCTAACCTCCTTCGTCCCTCATGCCTACCCTCCCCCCTCCTTTCTTATTTGTGTTTTAATTTGTGCAGTGGCATACTTTGAATTTTCTTTATAATCACAAGCTTAACTCTCTCTTAAATAAAGATAGACAAGGGCTATAGACAATAATCAAACCTCAAAATGTCAATTTCACTCATATACATGACTTTTTTTTTTTTGACAGGCAGACTTAGACAGTGAGAGAGAGAGAGACAGAGAGAAAGGTCTTCTTTTTTATTTATTTATTTATTTATTTATTTATTTATTTATTTATTTATTTTTTGACAGGCAGAGTGGACAGTGAGAGAGAGAGACAGAGAGAAAGGTCTTCCTTTGCCGTTGGTTCACCCTCCAATGGCCGCCGCGGCCGGCGCATCGCGCTGATCCGATGGCAGGAGCCAGGTGCTTCTCCTGGTCTCCCATGCGGGTGCAGGGCCCAAGCACCTGGGCCATCCTCCACTGCACTTCCCTGGCCACAGCAGAGAGCTGGCCTGGAAGAGGGGCAACCGGGACAGAATCCGGCACCCCGACCGGGACTAGAACCCGGTGTGCCGGTGCCACAGGGCGGAGGATTAGCCTAGTGAGCCGCGGCGCCGGCCATGACTTTTTAATACTTGTGTATATTACCACAAATCAGTTCAAACATACCATATTTGTCTTTTTGTAACTGGCTTATTTCACCCAGTGTAATGGTCTCCGATTGCATGCATTTTGTTGCAAAAGACAGGATTTCACTCCTTTTTATGGCTTAGGAGTATTTCATGGTATATATATACCACAATTTCTTTATCCAATCTTCAGTTGATGGATATCTGGCTTGACTCCATATCTTAGCTATTTGAGTTGAGCTGCTATAAACACAGGGGTATAGACAATTCTTTCATACTGTGATTTCATTTCCTTTGGGTAAATTCCCAGAAGTTAAATGACTGGGTCACATGAGCAAGACACATGTATGGTTTCATCTTAATGTTGAATATATGGTTTGAATGTCAAAGTAACCACCACATGTCCTAGTAATTGTATACTCCATTGCAATATTCATGATGATAATGTTACGTCTTTTGCATGTTTAATCTAGATTGCTGGCCCTGAACATGCAGTCTATGACATTAGCATAACCTAGGAGCATATTAGAAATGCTTACTGTGAGTCAGTCCCAGCCCTACTGAATCAGAATGTGCACTTTTAACAAGCCCACCATGTTGATTCCTATGGACTTAAGGCCTGAGAGCCATGACTGCACACGAATCTCTTGCATTTAGTTGTCCAACATTTACAGGTTGCTCACACTGTTGTCAGAAATCTGTAAGGGATGCTCCAGCTGGAGAAAGACTGACAGTCAACTGTTCTCAAGTCTCCCACTTGAAAAAGTGAAGTAACTTCCAACGTAACGACAAAATAACCAGAAGAGAAGGGAAAAGCCCCCATTTGGTATTCCATGCAGACAGAATCACTCACGTGAGACTCTGGTCTGAAACATACTTTGTCATTCACTAGTTTCTGGAGATCCTTCCTTATGACTTTATCTAAAAGGTAAAGAGGCATTTTAATTGCCCCATGGGCCACCTTGAGTGCTTGTTTAAAAAGCAAAATAGGGAGAGAACCAGGATGAATAAGGAGGAGGAGGATCCTGCTGGACCATGACTGTGTCTTCTAGAAGTTTGTAACTCAAAGTGCACTGCGTGGGTGGGCAGCTGGACACCACCTAGACGCTTGTTAGAAATGCAGTATCTCATGGCTGGCCGGCATTGTGGCTTAGCCAGTCAAGCCACGCCAGCATCTCATACAGGCACCAGTTTGAGTCCCAGCTGCTCCACTTCCAGTCCAACTGCCTGCTAATGTGCCTGGGAAAGCAGCAGCATATTACTCAAGTCCTTGGGTCCCTGCAACCACGTGGGAGACCCAGAAAAATCTGGCTTCAGTCTGGCCCAGTCCTGGCCATTGCAGCCACCAGCAGACTGAAGTCTGTCTGTCTGTCTCTCTCTCTCTGAAACTCTTTCACATAAATAAATCTTTTAAAAAATGCAGAATCCCGGACCCCACCCCTGACCTAGTGACTCTGAATCTGTATCTAACAAGATTCCCAGGTGATGCCTATACACACTGAAATTTGAGAAGCACCAGACCGTCCATGTGAGGATTCATCCCTTGGGTAGGAAGTATCCAGAAGAAAACTGCATCTGTACTAAACCCATACAGACTCTTGCTTCCTTCTCTTCACATCATCCCCTAAATAATCTAGTAGAAGAATCATTTACAAACATCTATATCATACTATGTACCATAAGTAATCCAAAGATGATTTAAAGCATACAGAAGCGTGTGCAAAGCTTATGTGCACACACTATAGAATTTTATAGAAGTCTGAGTGTCCATGGTCTTTTGGTAACCCCACGGATCCTGGAACAGATCCTGCAAAGCCATGAGGGCTGACCATTCAAGACTGTATGAGCCACTTCCGGAAGTTATTGTGCGAAGAACAAAAAGACACACACCCTGACTTTTTGGGTTGACCAACCTTTTGGTTCTCCCCGGGCTGAGGGATTTCAAGACTGGGTGCTAAATCTCGGACAACGGCAGGCAAGCGACAATGGTCCCCTCACACCATCTTTGTGCACATAATGAGCTCCCAAAGGCCACAGGTTTCATCCTCTGCCCTTCCCCAGGGATGGCATCAAAACAAGCCCTTCTTCCTTTCCTTCTTCCTTTCCCTGAAGATTGAACAAATAGGCTGGCGCCACGGCTCAATAGGCTAATCCTTCGCCTGCAGCGCTGGCACACCGGGTTCTAGTCCTGGTTGGGGCGCTGGATTCTGTCCCTGTTGCTCCTCTTCCAGGCCAGCTCTCTGCTGTGGCCCGGGAAGGCAGTGGAGGATGGCCCAGGTGCTTGGGCCCTGCACCTGCATGGGAGACCAGGAGAAGCACCCGGCTCCCGGCTTTGGATCAGCATGGTACACTGGCTGCAGTAGCCATTGTGGGGTGAAACAATGGAAAAGGAAGACCTTTCTCTCTGTCTCTCTCTCTCTCACTGTCTAACTCTGCCTGTCAAAAAAAATATATAAAAAATAAAAAAATAAAAAGATTGAGCAAATGGTCATTTAAAGAGAAACTTGAGATATTAAGAACAAGAATTCCTTTTTTCTCTAAACCTCTACAGAAGAGAGGATTCATCAGTTCAAACTGCAGATTGAATTACAGTCCCCAAAGCAAACTAGGGCACACAATCTAATCACAGATGCTCAATGAACTACGGTGCCACTAAATCTACTTTACTTTTACTCCATTTGTCCCATTTATCATGGGTTATTTTCATTATCTTGGGCATATAAATATTTTAGTTCACACATACAATTTAATTAGTTAAAAGTGCAAAGTTAAAGCCAAAACAGCACATTTGTTCTGGCCACAGAAATGTATGGCACTAGTCAAGGAAGGGCAGATATATGTGTCTTTGGAAGGAGACAGCTGTTATCTTGGTTAGCAGGGCTGCAGTTAGAATTAGGGATGTTATCTGGGATTCCTCTTTAAGCATCAGGGGTCTGGAGTTTTGCTTCAGAATTAGGCAATGTTTCAGCTCCATGCCATTCTGAATTAAGCAGCACAGTGGCTCTCTGTCTCTCCCTATCTATTAAACAGGACCACCTGGTGACAGCCACCTCCCCTCCAAGCCTCCATGTTTTTCACCTTTTCCAAAGTTCAACCATTCTCAAACTCTAACCTTGTGGAGTGTTCATCAACACGAACATTCCCGAGTAAGACCTACGGAGATTCAGGAAGTGGTTGGTAGGACCCAGGGACTTCTCACAGGATCAGCCACCTGCCTCGACTCCTAGGGCCAAGGGCAGAGACGGACTCAGGGAAGTCCTTTGACTGACATAGCCCATCACACTGAGAGACACTACTGGTAGGATGTGTAGTATGCACCAGGCATGGGTGGGCATTTACTAATCATATTCCCAACATCCCTATGAGGTGGGTATTACTGCCACCCCCTCCCACCATCTAAGGAAGAAACAAGGACACAGAGAGTTTAATGGCCTTTCTCAAGGTCATCCAACCTGCAGTTGGTACAAGTGTGGCAGAAATTCAAGCAGGGGGAGTGTACAGCTCCTGGTCATAGACACAAGATGATGTCACTTCTCACCAATAGATTCTGAGTGTTCAAACATCACAAAGCCAGGCATAGCACACCGTAACACAGCACAGTTTGTGAACACCAGCTCTTCAGGGGTATGGATGTGATGGTCCGGTTTATTCTAAGTGACCAGTTGCTGTCACTGTTGCTGTTTTAACTCTTCTTTCACAAAAATGCTCCTTCTATCTCACTGTCCTATAATGTGTATGAAACGGAATCACACCAGAGGAGCCTGAAATCAGGAATACACTGTTTTTTTGCTGGAAGAAACAGCCTATGTCACATTTGTGCAACTGTGTTCCCCTCCCTGCTCTCTCTCCCTCTCCCTATACCACACTCCCTCCTCCCTCTTTCTTCCTCCTCTCCTTCTCGACACCTGGTAATAATCTCTATTCCCTGTTTCACTGTTTTCCAGCTTTGCCTCACTGACAGTTTGAGATTTACCAGGATTCCCAGGATGGGGCTATGGGCTGGCAATGATGCCCATGCAAGGCACTCCCAAGTTGCACAGAGATTCCCAGGTAGATACAGGAGGCTTGGTTTCCTCCTTGCTGCCAACGAATCTGCTGCTGCTCTCAGCCTATGGGGTGGCCACACAATTCATGCACAGCCTTCAGCCCTTGGGAGTGTCTGTGTGTTACTTTGTTTCACTGAGGCAACCTTGAGAACTAGCAGTAAAATTCCCCAGTGTTGGTGTGTTACATGGCATCTTAGTTTGCACTCTACAGGATGCCTTGTTTTATGCCTCCTGCCACTCAGTAACTTCCAACTACAGATGTGGAAGAGATGGGAAATGGAGACCTAAGGCTTTTTTCCAAATGACAGCAAAGTGCTAATCATACGACTTATCTTCTCCCTATCATCCCCCAAATTACCCAGGAAACAATGTTGCTACCTACAGGTACAGGGGATAGACGTTGGGAGGTAGATGCAGTACATCCCCATGGGTACTTGGGCAAGAGATGTTATCGAATAAGACTTGGTAGCCCATCAGTCCAAGAATCACAGGAAATAATTTTTAAAAGAGAGGGAGAAAACTCCTTTGTGGGAAGTCTAAGATAGGTGAAAACACACAAATAAATCATTAGGTCTGAATTCACAGACAGCATGTCTTCTGCTACTTACAATAGAAGAAAAGTTATTTTTCAGCAGTGGCAAAGGAGCCACTGGCACCAGGAGCACATTGTGGCCGTGAGGGTTGGGGGAGTTCACCTTTTATTTATTGGATTAGCCAGAGAATGAGAGTAGTAACAATGACATCTCAGAAGTGCATTTTCCTGTAAAATGACCCCTGATCCCTGAGATTCTGGGTGTTTGGATTCCACCAACAGGAAAACATAAGAGGACCTGAAAGGCAGCAAGGGATGAAGGTTTGGGGTGATTCGTGGGTGCAGGGGCTGATGTCCAGGTGCCACTGCCTGGATCATCTATTAAAGATTCAAATCATTTCATGAAGATTAAAGACAAAAGGGGGATTAACTCCATTCTTATTTCATTGTGGACTCGGGAGAAATTGCAGAAGACATGACCAGCCCTGAAATATCTGTTGGAAAAAAAAAAAAAATCACTGAATAAGATGTGCTCTCAGGGCCCCTTTCTATCCAGGTGACCCTAAGTTCAACAAATTGAGGCAGTGTGTGTCCACATGGGAGTACCCCAAAAGTCACAAATTATTCCTGACTTGGAATTAGCACCGTGAAATAGTCGGCCCTTTTATGAATCAATGGAACTCGGCTTCCAGAGGAGGAAAGGAGATAAAATATAACCAGAAATGCAATTCCATTTTTTTTAAAGTGACATATATCATACCAACTATCAAGAGGGAATGTGCAGTCTGAAGAAGAGAGAATTAGGCTGACTCGGGACGGCTGAATGTTAGCCCGCTGTCTGCAAACCACTGATTTAGGAAAGATCACTCACCAGTTTCGTCTCAGTTGTTCACCTGTAAAATGAATGAATAGATCTAGAAGGCTTATGATGCCTTTTCTTTTCTTTTTTTTTTTAATATGGAGGAGAAAAGCCGTTGGCAAGTGTGTTGGGAAGCAGAGCCTGCACCACATAAACTCTGTGCGCCATCTGCTACTGAAGGAAAGTTGAACATGTTTCCCCACACCAACCACACTTCTACACCAACAGCACCGAATCCAAGCGACTGTTACAATTTAAACACCCTGGAACGCATACATTGGAACCGTAAGTGGGAGGGGGTCGGCTCTCCCACCTGCTTTGGATGTCTAGAGAATCGTCTGTGATTTATACGCAGGCCATCGAATGAAATGAGCATTCTGCTAAACAGCCCGTGCAAACGACCATGCACCCATCACTTAAAATAATTAGGAACTTATAAAATGACCATATGTTGTCATGATGAACAATTGCATTACACTGCAGAGGAAATCTCTCTCAACCCTCTCCCAAATCCTGAAGGAAGCCTGAGTGGAATAGAGGCAGCAGGTAATTAAACATCAATTTTTTAAAAACAAGTGTATAGTGAAGAACAGCAGTTTCCTGTACTGGAGAGCACCTCATGTTCCCATCAGCCAGGTTTCAATGTCTTTGTGCTCAAAATCAAAGCAAACAACAACAAAATAAACCTCTGGGCACTCGGAAGAGCTTCGAGAAGATCTGAAAAGCTGTGTCTTCTCCAAGCAACCCCGGTCGGCTGCTCCAGGTGGTGGTGGGACGAGTGTTGGGAGCCGTTTCCAATCTAGCAGTAATTTAACAGTTCACCTCATCCCATGCTCCTCAACTTGTAGCTCAGACATTTCTAACATTAGTTTGCAATGTGCTGACTCATGTTTGGTTGAAATTCCTGAGTATGCTTCATTACCTAACCAATAAAGCAATCTAGAGGAGTTACTGAATCATACACTGCTTGCTGTATCCCTACCCTCTTGTTTTTATTTTGATATGTGATTGCTCCCTTGGACTGTTGCTCAAGAGGAAGATAGATGTTTCATAACCTTTTTTTTTTCTTAAGCTATTCCTGTCAGCCACACAAAACTTTCACTTTAATACTCACTCCTACTAAGCAAAACCACAGTCAAAATCATGCGCCAACATAAATCCCAAACAACCATGGAAACCAATATCTATTGCTGTGCTGTTTTAATTTCATATGTTCTAACAACAAGAGTGAAAAGACAGACAATTTCTTGCTTTCATTTCCTACAGAGCATCTCACATTAGACCCAGTTTTGCTTCTTTCTGGAGAGTGAAGCCCCCATTCTGTTCTTGTGAACAGCCAACAGTTGCACACTGCAGGGGAGGACCATGAGTTGCCGTGAAAGGTGACTGCCTAGAATGAATCAAGTGTGAAGCTCTCTGCGATGCTCATGGATGCCTGCTCAGACCCTGCAGAAGGAGTGTTTCTACTGGGATGTTCTGGCTTGAGAAGACGTGGAGGAATCCTGGTATCCCAAAGGGAACAAAGAGAGTCCAATCAGTCTCAATGGAGAAAATGAAATTTGGGGAAAGAACGGAACTTCTCTGTCTTCAAAACTTCATTTCAAACTGTATTTAAAATCCATGCTTAGCAATGCTTTTGCAGCATCATATACTGATGCCTCCACCAAAAAAATCAATCAATCAATCAATCAATCAATCACATGATCCTGAGCCAGGGACTATATATTCGTAAGGCTGGAGGTCAAATACACAGAAGGACATGCAAGTACTGGAGCGGTCTCTGGACATAAAGTGAGGCACTAGCTTTTACCATGTAAACACTGTGAACAAATGATTTGATTCCAGCAATTTATCTCATGGAAATTCTTAGGTTGTAAGCAAGGACTGATCTGTAGAAATGCTGATCACATGGTTTTGTTTGTGATCAAGGAAATTAAAAAAAAAAAAAAGCCACTCCAATCACAGAGAAATAAATTAATCTCTAGGCCAACTGGAAAAGAGATGTTGCAAAAAAAAATCTCAATTTAGAAAAATATTCACTGTATAGAAATATTTTTTAATCATATGCCTAAAAGGGAGAGTAAACATTATTTCCACTAGTCTATTAGGATCTCCTTGATATTAAAAAGAATGTAAAGATTATAGTGTTTGATCAACAGGATCACACTCTCTGTTTAAGTTCTGGGACTCTTAACATAATAAACACATCTGGGGCCAGTACTGTGGCATAGTGGGTAAAGCCACCACCTGCAGTGCCAGCATTCCATATGGGCGCCGATTTGAGTCCCGGCTGCTCCATTTCCAATCCAGCTCTCTGCTATGGCCTGGGAAATCAGTATAAGACAGCCCAAGTCCTTGGGCCCCTGCACCCATGCAGGAGACCGGGAAGAAACTCCTAGCTCCTGGCCATTGTGGCCAACAGGGGAGTGAACCATCGGATGGAAGACCTTTCTCTCTCTTTCTCTCTGCCTCTCCTTTTTTCTCTAACTCTGAGTTTCAAATAAATCTTTAAAAAAATAAACACATCTGGCTAGGGCAACTGAACTGTACAAGTGTATCATGAACCTTCTGAGATCTGGCAGATAACATCGAGGGGCTGGTTAACAGATGTACAGCATTATCACTCCTATTTTTACCCCCTTCAAGAACAGCCTATTTTGAATTTTGTAGACTGTCAGACATGAAAATCTAATGTCGAGAAGACTTGACATCAAGTTACCATAGTTAGCATCCCTGCATGGTGGCTTTTCCCAACCCTGACTTAAACTTCGTGACTGAGTTTGGTTGACACTGAGAGCATATGGGGACAATGCACACTTCTGAATCTTTAAATGGAATGAGCTGCAGAGAAGCAAGAATATGGAATTCGTCTCCCCATCAGTCTTTCTAGAAGGTGTGAATAGGACGACTTTCAATCACATATTTAAAAATCTCTCTCCTTTCCAAATTGGATAGGTATATTCACAATTTTGGATAAACATGCAATGACAGGTTTCCAAAATGCTGAGAGGAACTCAGAGGGTCCTACGGAGTCATCCCGAGTGCAGTTTATCAAACCTCCCATGCTTTTGCACCATCACGATTCTTAGCATACCCAGGTATCATCTACACTGACAATTCTCCAACAATGCCTTGACACCGATCTTGATTTTGTGGCTTACTCATCATAGCCACTTGTCAGGAAATAATATAAATAAAAGCACAATTGTCATGTTCTACTTTTTCCTATCTAATACAATAGATAACACTTTAAAAATTTATTCAGATAGCAGTACTATGTGGAAAACCTTTTAAGACAACTTCAGGTAAACTCTTTCAATTTTCAATTGGAAAACAGAACTCTAAAGAGATCATTTATTCCAGGTCAAACTGCAAATTCCAGAAAAATTTAGAGATAGATGTCAGGCCTTTAAAACTCTCTCAAAAACGCTGTCTGTATTGTTCTCTCTTACACCTCTCTCTCTCTCTAAAACTCTCTCAAAAACGCTGTCTGTATTGTTCTCTCTTACACCTCTCTCTCTCTCTCTCTCTCTCTCTCTCTCTCTCTCTCATCTCTGTCTCTCTCTCTGCATGTGTGTGTCTTTCTCTCTATGCCTGACTCTCTACGTGTCTCTGTCTCTGAGACAGACGCTTGACATTCCTGACGTCTCTGATACTTCACAGGTGCATGAGCCACACAACAACAAAGGGCCTCACTCAAAGAGGCCATGCACTGGGTTAGATGCTCTGTTTTTGCTATCACTACATTCTTTGCACTTTGCACAGAAACACACCTCATGAAGACCATGCTCTGAAGACCACTGGACAACAACACTAACAGTCACAAAATCTGTGCCGTGAAAATAAACATCACCTCCCAGCATAACTATTTCTCTATATCCTACTCTGAGCCTTAGCAAGAGTAAATAGGGCATAGAAAACATAAGGAGGTGAAGACAAGGGAATAGGGTTGGTGAGTGTTCTCGGGCAGCAGGTTCAGCCACTACATGGAACCCTGCATCCAGTGCACCTGGTTTGAGTCCCAAATACTCTACTCCAAACTAGCTTCTCTCTAACGCATCCTAGAAGGCAGCAGATGATGGCCCAAGAATTTGGGTCTCAGCCACTGAAGTGAGAGACCCAGATGTCCTTACTCCTGGCTTGAACCTGGCCCAGTTCTGTGGCCATTATGGGAGTGATGCAAGATTCTCTCTCTCTGTCTTCTTCACTTCCCCCACCACCTTTGAAATAAACACTTTTAAAAAAGGAAAGAGAATGGAAAACTAAAGTAAAGCAGAATCATGCCCAGAAAGAAAACCTCTGAGGTAAGCGTGAAAACACTGAAAAATAGAACTGGTAATTCAGGGTGCTAACTATAGGGAAGGGACTGAAAAATGGACCCTGCATTTGGGAAGGCAGTGCTGGAAAGACCTGAGCTGGGAGCAGACATTGACTGGGAGAAGGACCCTTTGCAAACTGTGACACAAAGGAAACAAGAAACAAAATGAGAGGGGCTGGCCTTGGGGCCCAGACAATGGAGCTACCATTTGCCACACCAGGGTCCATCGTGTGTCTGAGCACCAGTTCAAGTCCAGGCTGCTCTGATTCCCACTCAGCTCCCTGCTAATGCATGTGGGAGGGCAGTGGAGGATAACTCAAGTTCTTGGGACTTTGCCACTCAGGTGGGAGACCAGGATGGAGTTCCTGGCTCCTGGCTTCAGCGCGGTACAGATCTGATTGATGCAGCCAACTGGGGAGTGACCCAGCAAATGAAGATCTCTCCCCAGCTATGCCCCCACTGTTTCCCCTCTCTCAGACACTCTGCTAAATAACTAAATAAATAGCAACATGTAGATGTTAACAATCCATTAAGTCTGAAGAAACAGAAAGGAACAAAAGTGTCTCTTCTTGGGAAACTTTTTTATTCCCAGTAAAAAACCAACCATTAAAGAAAATATGTTTCACTATAGGAGAGGAGAGCAATTATGAACAGGAAATCCGGTGCCCTCCCCAAACCACTAGGCTTAACAAGCAAAAATGATCATGAAAATTTACCAATGTGGTAGCCCCCCACATTCCAACTGTGCAGCACCAGAAAACTGTAATATAACACTACAAACTAAACTGCATTTTTCAGGGTGGGCAACTGACACAGCAGCTTAGTCACAGCCTGAGACGCCTGGTTCAAGTTCTGGCTGTGCCTCTGATTCCAACTTTCTGAAAATGTGCACCCTGGGAGGCAGCAGATGATGGCCCAAGTCTCTGGGTCCCTGAAAACCATGTCGGATACTTGGACTGGGATGAGAGATCCTGGCTTCAGTGGACCCAGTCTTGGCTGTTTCAAACATCTGGGGAGTGAACCACTATATGTCTATCTCCTTCTGTGTGACTCTCTGCCTTTCAAATAAAATGAAAACAAATTCTGAATATTCTTAGATATTCAGAATAATACTAAGCACACATTTGGAAATATACTAAAGAACAAAAATATTAATATACTGAGAAATATATTGAGCAAAATATATTAAACATTGGGGACTATAGTAGATACATCTTGCCAGAAATGGGCAAGAAACAAATTAAACGATGGTTGACTGAATTCACAGAAGAAATGAAGAAAAAAGCAAAATCACTTAAGAAACACTGTCAGAATTATGAGGTATCCAGGAAAAATATGAAAATGAAAATTTAATATGGGCATTAAAGAAAAACAATAGAAAAACTAACAGAACAGTGGTGAGATTAAGAAAAAAAAAAGGAACTGCATCACAAAGCAGTGGTAGAAACACAAAACATGCAGAGAACATCCGATGGATGCAAAATTGGACTTGATGGGGAAGAATCACAAAAGGGCAGAATGGAATGATATCTGAATCTATCATCCTTTGGAACTCTCAAGAAATATATGGGGGTTGGCACTGTGGCTTACTGGATAAAGCTGCCACCTGTAGTGCCAGCATCCCATATGGACGCCAGTTTGAGTCCAGGCTGCTCCATTTCAGATCCAGCTCTCTGCTATGGCTTGGGGAAGCAGCAGAAGATGGCCCAAGTGCTTGGGTCCCTGCACCCTCATGGGAGACCTGGAAGAAGCTTCTGGCTCCTGGCTTCAGATTGGCCCAGCTGCAGCCCTTGTGGCCATCTGGGGAGTGAACCAGCAGATGGAAGACTTCCCTCACCAACCCCCTTCTCCCCTGCCTCTGCCTCTCTATAACTCTGCCTTTCAAATAAATAATAATTCTTTTTTTAAAAAAATAAATATATAAACTATTAAACAACATTTGAAATATTAAAGGAAATACAGAGCTCTTTAAAAGGATAATAAACACACTACATATTAAAGTCGAGGATCTAAGATCTTGGATTTAATGTAACCACCAGAAGAAAATTCATAGCATAAACATTTCCACTTAAAAAAAAAAAAGAGGGTAAATGTAGTAGATCCCCAACTCAAAAATTTAGAAAAACACGGAACTACCACACACATGAAAGGGAAGGCTTCACAAATATCAGATCACAGATTGACAAAAATCACGATATTTTATAAGAAAAAATAAGCTAAGCAACATTTCATGGATAAAAATAAGCATACATACTCAAAGTAAAAAATTAAAGGATTACCATTAAAACAAGATCTTAAAAAAATAGACTACTTCGTAGATCTCTTTGCAAACTAATGTGAAAGTCTAGATGAAATGGCTAATATGAAAACCTCCCACAGAAAAATGGGCCAAAGAATTGAACAGACAAGACACAAATAAAAATACATGAAATATCTCCCCAGCATATGGGAAGATGAGAAACTGAGTCAAGTGGTCCCCATGTGATAGGAACAAGGAGAGCAGAGCCTAGGAGCGTAATAACTTGCTGGAATCTGTACAACCAAGCCTGTAAGTGACGGAGACGGCACTGCCTGCCCGGCTCTCAGACACCACCTCGACTCCCTTCACCTTTCACTTACCCGCAGCATCCTTCTGTCTCTTTGTCTTAAAAAACACAGAGTTAAGCAATATCTAGGACCTCCTAACTTTGTAACATTCTGGGATGCATCTCAAAGCTGAACTTCACCAGCTTGTGCAAAGACATCTTGACGCTCCTGCCACAAAGACCCGCTGTTTACATCCTGGTGGGCCAAAGCATGACCACCACTGTGTGGGAAATGACAATGACATTCATCTCATCATGTCCTTTACATGCCTTGCAATCTTCAAACCTCAAGTTCTTTCTCAAGAACACACTACCAACTGTGGCCATGAAGGGAGTGATCACTAAAATATTTCTCTGCCACACTTGTGAAGCCATTCACTATCACTCTGAATAATGCTCCCTAGGCAGGCTAATGGATCTTTATTTCTATGCAGTGGGAGAATCATTTTCAGTCATCTGGAAGGAACTTTTCAGGGGACACACCACCCACCACCCCATCACAGAACAGCAGAAGACATAACGCGAAGAGCTACTCAGAGAGCAGGCTCAGGAACTCTGAATTTTTAGAGTAGAGACAGCTAGAGTCACAGCATCCCTCAAGCACGTAGCAATGGCATCTCAGAACATAATGGGCATGTCCTTAGGACATCATGCAGGCATCCTCATTAATTAGCTGAGGACCTTTGGAAACTATTCTGTACCCAGAGTACATTGAACACTTTCAGGGAGAGAACAACCACTGTTCTGGAATTAACTACATGGGAATTAGGAAATACTTTGCAGATTGCCAGAAACTTTGGAGAAGGACTATCCTACAGAATGTACTAACTCAGTAGACCTTGCTGGCTGACTTCTCCTAGCCAATGCTGATGGAAGATGATGAAGGGTTGGATATCAACATCTGAACCTCTCTCAGCAGTATATAATTATGCTTCGGTACATGTTCTAATACTAAAGAAAGATAAGTCTATCTCAATAGCCTTGGCTTACACTGTTGTATTATTGTTAGAGAATAAGTCTTACTTTAGATCAAGGGGATCAATACAAACAGGCCCTCACTGTCCATTTGCTGTTCATCCTAAAACCACCCACAGGTGCTGTGATCAGACACACACTCGACGTTCAGTCTCTTACCTTCTGATACAACACCTTCACAACCTGGGTCACCATGGTTGGAAATCAGCCTATGAAATGCCACAGGGTGGGCCACAGCCATATCCAGAAGTGTGACAGACACATAATTCATACACACTTTGCACTCTCTGGAACACAGTCACATAACCCCAGTTTAACCTGTGGGAGACTCAGACACAGACTACCTGTACACCAAGCAGAAACCTAAAACAGGCTTGGAAAACACAGGGCATTGTTCTGCTTTGGACTGAATATTTGTGCTATCTCTGCATAAAATTTCAAGCTGAAAGAACTTCTTCGCGCTGTTACTGAAGAACACCTGGAAACTGTAGTCCCAGCGGGGCCTCTTTTTCCCAAGATTCTATTGCCTATGATGGTCAAATCAGACAGGGCGCCGCAGTGGAGAACGCTGCTCCTTCCATCCAGCTCATTCCTGTTCCAGGGCACCACTGACGGCCTCGGAGTCACACACTGTTCATCAGCATTCCTCGGGGCAGGAATTCACTTCACCGTGGTGGGGTTCAGTTCTACCAAGGATGCTTTCCCTCCACATGTTCAGAATTCAAATCAACTGCTGTGCCTCTGCCTTCCTGACCTCAGTCCCAAAGCAGGCTATTTTATTTTAACTAGATGGGCAACCTGCGAAAATGAACACACCGTCATCCGGCTTTGCAGGAAGGTCCCAACAGTCGATATGCCCTTTCTGGAAAAGGAACTGCTGACTAGGCGATTCCCTTCCTTCTGACCTGAAATACGTGCTCCTCAAGTCAATTTTCCACCTTCGCAGCGAACGGTGACCGTGACCCTCACTGTGGCTGCACGGCCACTTGCACTGGGTACTTGTCCTACGTGCCTCATCTCCGAGGGTTTAGGGGAGAGGTGGATGAGGGTACTTGTGCTAAGTGCCTCACCTCTGAGGGTTTAGGGGAGAGGTGGATGAGGGTACTTGTGTTAAATGCCTCATCTCCGAGGGTTTAGGGGAGAGGTGGATGAGGGTACTTGTGTTAAGTGCCGCATCTCCGAGGGTTTAGGGGAGAGGTGGATGAGGGTACTTGTGTTAAGTGCCGCATCTCCGAGGGTTTAGGGGAGAGGTGGATGAGGGTACTTGTGTTAAGTGCCTCATCTCCGAGGGTTTAGGGGAGAGGTGGATGAGGGTACTTGTGTTAAGTGCCGCATCTCCGAGGGTTTAGGGGAGAGGTGGATGAGGGTACTTGTGTTAAGTGCCTCATCTCCGAGGGTTTAGGGGAGAGGTGGATGAGGGTACTTGTGTTAAGTGCCTCATCTCCGAGGGTTTAGGGGAGAGGTGGATGAGGGTACTTGTGTTAAGTGCCTCATCTCCGAGGGTTTAGGGGAGAGGTGGATGAGGGTACTTGTGTTAAGTGCCTCACCTCTGAGGGTTTAGGGGAGAGGTGGATGAGGGTACTTGTGTTAAGTGCCTCACCTCTGAGGGTTTAGGGGAGAGGTGGATGAGGGTACTTGTGTTAAATGCCTCATCCCTGAGGGTTTAGGGGAGAGGTGAATGAGGGTACTTGTGTTAAGTGCCTCATCCCTGAGGGTTTAGGGGAGAGGTGGATGAGGGTACTTGTGTTAAGTGCCTCATCGCTTCTCGGCCTTTTGGCTAAGATCAAGTGTAGTATCTGTTAAGTGCCTCACCTCTGAGGGTTTAGGGGAGAGGTGAATGAGGGTACTTGTGTTAAGTGTCTCACCTCCGAGGGTTTAGGGGAGAGGTGAATGAGGGTACTTGTGTTAAATGCCTCATCTCCGAGGGTTTAGGGGAGAGGTTGATGAGGGTACTTGTGTTAAGTGTCTCACCTCCGAGGGTTTAGGGGAGAGGTGAATGAGGGTACTTGTGTTAAGTGCCTCATCTCTGAGGGTTTAGGAGAGGTGGATGAGGGTACTTGTGTTAAGTGCCTCGTCTCTGAGGGTTTAGGAGAGAGGTAAATGAGGGTGTTTGGGGAAACAGCCCTCCGCGGACTCCTTTGACTGTGAAGTGAGCAGCAAGCACCCCTCTACCCATGCTTCTGTAAGGTGGGGGTGCCACACATCTCATTTATCTTTTTCGGAGAGGGTTCCTTCTCCTTCTGAGATCTGAGCTCTGATACGCTCAAGGCAACAGTCTTTCAAGGGCTCCAGTGCTTTTTTAAAATTCTGCTTTGCACCTGCAAACATGTTTCTTCCCGGTGCTGCAGTCCTGGCCCTTCTAGCACTGAGTTCAAGGTAGGAGGAGTGTGGAGCTGCTGGAACCAAGGGGATTCCCATCACCATGAGGGTCAAGTGCGTGGGCCTCTGTAATACGGGAGGACCACAGCTCTCGGCTTGGGAAACTCTGACATGACACATCCTACAGAGGGGTGCCCTTCCGTCCCCACTATGAGAGGAGTCCACAGGGCTAGAGGATCTGCACTCCACTCAAAACAACACAAGTTTCTGGTTTGTCTGTTTTATGCCAAAGTGGCTAGGACCACTCCTGGTCCTGCATACGTTTCTGTCCCAGGTGGGTCCTCCTCAGGGGCAGAGGCGGGACCCTGGCACTGTCATGCTTTCTTCCAGCTCTTTCCCTAAACCACGTGAGACACTTAGAGAAAGCCACACAATGCAACTGGACGTGCTGTGCTCGCCGTGTGTATGCCCAGGTCTGAGCTGAGGGGGCATTGAGATGCAGCCCCTGGGAAGGTGGCCAGAGATGAAGGAGCAGCTGGGAGGCCACATGCATGCACCCAGGCACTTCTGAGAGGGCTAAGCAGATTCTAGAGGGGCATCGCCACCTTCACAGCCTACTGGACTTTGGGTCAAGTCGCAGCAGTGTCACTCACGAGCCCTGAAGCACTCGTGAACAACTGCTGCTATGGTGTTGTGTCCTGCACACACTTCTGCGTCCTCCTGGGAAGATGGTAACCGCAGTAGGAGGGCACTGTGAATCCCTAAGATCCAAGAGCTCCCATGGAGCATGGCACACAAGGAGCACCTGACCCGCCCTTCTGACGCTTACTTGAAAACAAATGAAACACAAAACAAGCATCGAAAAACCTGTCCTTTAGGATGGGAGGTGATTTCAGGGTGAGAGGGGTGCTGGGGAGCAGCTGGGGTGGGGGCAGAACGGGCAGGTGCCGCCCAGACCCACGCGGACTTCCCTGAAGGTCCTCTGGTCTAGATTCCTGCTAAGGAGCAAGTACACTTTTGCACAGCTGGGAAGCACCGGCCTCTGCCTGTCCATTCCCTCCAAGCACTGCACCCAGGACAGCGGGGGCAACGCCCTGATCCACAGACACAGCTGGAGACACGAGGCACAGTGCAAGCACTGTCCCTGGCACTGTGGATCCTTGTCCTTGTCAACTCACATGAGTGGGGACGGTGGCAGAGGGATTTCCCCCATTGTCTCCAAGAACAGAGCAGATCTAGATCTCTCTGGGGAGCAGAGGGTGCGACCGTACTTCATCACAAATACTCTGGTGGAAACTGCAGCCGCCTTCCAACACCACATCTTGCACTTCTCAAGAGCAAAACATTTTACACAGAATGCCCGTATCTACTCCCATCAGAAATGAAAAAAAAAAAAGTGTCATTCTTAACCATTTGTGTGGTATATCCCTATACTTTTACTGATCTGCGATTATTTTTAAAATGTACTGTATATGACTGAAACTGACAACTTTTCATTTGATTATTGTGTATAGCCTTGGCCTGTATTCCTGTGCGACAAGGGTCTTTTTAGTATTTACATGCTGAACTCTACTCAGCGAAGCATGGAGCCTTTGACTGTAATGTAAATTAAAAATATGTTCTCTCAAAAATTAAAAAAAAGGAAAAAAGAAAGATATGGAAGGAAGGGGGATGGAAGTATCATGTTAGAATTGATGCTATCAGGGCAAGCGCCGTGGCTCACTAGGTTAATCCTCCATCTGTGGCGCCAGCATCCCATATGGGTGCCGGTTCTAGTCCCAGTTGCCCCTCTTCCAGTCCAGCTCTCTGCTGTGGCCTGAGAGGGCAGTGGAGGATGGCCCAAGTGCTTGGGTCCTACACCCACATGGGAGACCAGGAGGAAGCACCTGGCTCCTGGCTTTGGATCTGTGCAGTCCCGGCCGTAGTGGCCATTTGGGGGGTGAACCAACAGAAGGAAGACCATTCTCTTTGTCTGTCTATAACTCTACCTGCCAAATTAAAAAAAAAAAAGAAGAAGAAGAATTGATGCTATGAACTAATCTATTATCTTTATATTAAATAAATTTAAAAGCATTCTTCTAATAGTCAAAGCCATACTGATAATCAAGTCTGTTAACAAATTCTGAAAATCTGTTGTAGAAATAAAAACAAATTTACTAAAATGGAAAAAAAACCCACAAAACAAAAAAACCTCAATATCAATGAAAAAAAAAAAATGACAACCAAGAAGAGAGAAAGAGAGAGAGGAACAAAGGGCAGGCCTTTAGTGTGGTTAATGTGGCTCAAGGAAACCTAGGCCTCTAGGCATGCCACAGACATTGTCTGGCTATGAACTTAAGTGTGCCACCTTTAAAAACAAATAAGCTGCCGGCGCCTAGGCTCAATAGGCTAATCCTCCGCCTTGCGGCACCGGCACAGCAGGTTCTAGTCCCAGTTGGGGCGCCAGATTCTGTCCCAGTTGTCCCTCTTCCAGGCCAGCTCTCTGCTGTGGCCAGGGAGTGCAGTGGAGGATGGCCCAAGTGCTTGGGCCCTGCATCCCATGGGAGACCAGGATAAGTACCTGGCTCCTGCCTTTGGATCAGCGCAGTGCGCGGGCCGCAGTGGCCATTGTGGGGTGAACCAACGGAAAAGGAAGACCTTTCTCTCTGTCTCTCTCTCACTATCCACTCTGCCTGTCAAAAAAAAAAAAAAAAAAAAAAAAAAAAACAAAGAAGCTACCTGGGAAAAGTGAACACCGATCAGACGATCAGCACTCTAGAGAATCAATCTTAATGCTGTAGGTTAGGGTGTGATCATTTTTAAAGATGCAGAGCAACCATTGCTGGGTGAAACACTGAGGTCTGGCCTTGCCTTCAAAATAATCCAGAATCATGTAGGAAATAAGTGACGTATCAACAAAAAGAGATTAATCAAGTGGTGACAACAGCTCAATCTGAGGACAGGTACCTCCGATTTGTAAATATTTGGTATTTTCCATAATAAAATACTGAAAAAAAAAACATTCTAGAGAAGAAATATTATGATTAGAGAGAGAATCGCTGTAATCAGTTCTTCATGCGATCTCTGGAATTCACTTCTCACGGAGCCCTCAGTGGGTACCTGCAGTGGGAATCCACAACCTGTTTTCCCAACACTGCATCCCATTTCCCATCTATTTGCTATTCCACTTATGTTGAAATGACAAGATTTATCCCACACGTTACGAGTTCACACGTGGAGTCTAAATGTATATTTATATGAGTTTTAAGCTGATATCTATTCTGCTGCTCACTCTCACATATTACCACCTGCACTGAAATTGGAATTCCAGAAAGCTCAGAGGAAGCCATTCCGGTGTGCGTGGAGGCTCCGGGCAGCACCGACCCCTCCAAGGAATACTCTCAGTGCAAAACGTGAAAATGAAGCTGGCAGGCTCCGCTCCAAAGTGCAAAACACAAACCTCCCCTTGTGTTTTCTCATCATGCGCAACTTCCTGCTTAAAAATTTATCAAACTCGCCAGTTCGGAATATCAAGCTCTAGGAGAATGCATGAGATTAGAACAGCGAGGCGTTCAGATTTAAGAAAACACCAGGCCAAGAGTTCCATGAAACTGAGGGCTGTGTGAAATTTCTTCATTCTCTTCTTTGCCTCCCCCTCCCAACCTGAGAGGAATTGCAAACAGGTCTGTGAGGTCTACAGCTTCTCACGGAAAATGAATTACAAAATAGAGTATAGATGCCTTCCTAATAAAACCATTAAAACGTTAAGTTGGGTTTATATGCAGCTGAAAGTGATACCAAGGGCTTATTGTTATTGTTACTATTTGTCTGCCTCTCTTTCCTCCCTCAACTCAGTTTCCTTTCTCAGCAACACAAAAACAGAATTAACTTGAACATCATCCACCGCATACAGGAGTAAAACAGCTCATTAAAATGCTCAGTTACAAACTATTAATATTTTTTAATGCAATCATATGGTGCAGTTCATTAAAATCTCTCTTCCTCTTGGAAACTTCAGTCTTAGGTCCATTGTAATTTCCCCGTGGGTCAGACTGCAGCAAAGGAACCAGCAGATACCCCAGAGGAAGGTTTACTCTGAGTCTGTCAGTTCACTCGGTGCAGGACGCAACATCCTAAAGCAGACTCCCCGCTCTGAGATAAACTTTCACATTAGCATGCTATCACATAGAGAAACATATTCATTTTTTTACCTTAATTACAAACGCACCCCAATCATAGAAAAAAGCTTCAACCTTTGAGATCATTAGGGAACAATATACATAGACAGGTGCAGGCACATGGTTTCTATTAAAAATTAATATTTGCCAAAATTAAAATATACCATATGTCATGTTCCTTTCACAACGCTAAAAAGAAAAAATAAAACGTAAGCCATTTCTGGTCTCAGGCGGTCACCTGTTACAGTATCTGATTTAATCTCTCATCTGATTGCTTCTATGCAGAAAGGTTTAAAAGCACCTCCTATGAATTCACTCATGGGGAGGCAGTGAGTCCCTGACAGCAGGTGGAGCTTTATAACATCATCACCTTTGAAATAACTCAAGTCTGTAGTGAGGGCACCTTGATTTGCCAGGGATAAAGGGAACTGTGCCCACCTTGGGAGGGTGCTGCATCCCCATACCACCCTGAATGGAACGTGGTCAAGCTCTGTAATTTCTCTTTTTCTTAAAAAAAAAAAGATTTTATTTATTTGAAAGACAGAGTTAGAGAGAGAGGTACAGACAGAGAGACAGGTCTTCCATCTGTTGGTTCAGTCCCCAGATGACCGCAATGGCTGGAGCTACACTGATCCAAAGTCAGGAGCCAGGAGCTTCTTCTGGGTATCCCACACAGATGCAGGGGCCCATAGACTTGGGCCATCTTCTACTGCTATCTCAGGCCATAGCAGAGAGCTAGATCGGAAGAAGAGCAGCCAGGACTGGAACCGGTGCCCATATGGGATGCTGGCGCTTCAGGCCAGGGCTTTATCCCGCTGCACCACAGCACCGGCCCCAAGCTCGGTAATTTCAGCACGTGTTCGGATTCCACGATTCCATGCATCCTGCGACTGCATTCTGTTCCTGCTCTTTAGGGTACTTTCCTATACTTCCTGTTTTCCTCCTTTCTCTTGTATTTCCTTAGGACTTAACACACACACACACACACACACACACACCCTCCAGGAAAGTAAAATGTTGGTACTTCTGAAAAAAACCTACAAAAGAAATCTCTGGCTGTGATCAGACTTGGAATGGATAAGCCTGGGAACAATCCCTGGGTGACCATTTTTCTCCCTCTCTTGGGAGATGTGGAGAAAGGCATTCACTGCCATGTACCAGCCAGAAGAAGATTCTGGAAGCTTTGCAATGGGCTTTCAACAATAAACTCCTACAACATCGAGTTTCGATTCTGGAGACTGACTGTGGCTCATACATTGGGTGATACACCTTGCTCCTCTCCTTCGCCCTGGCTGTGGATCATAGCTTTGAAAAGGGATGGAATGATTATCTGGGGCACTAACTCAATACAATTCGAGGGCTGTGTGACAACGGCTCCAAATTCACTTCATCTGTAATGCCCGGGACAAAGAAAAGGAGGGAGCTGCCTGGATTACAGGGATATTGGTTACAACCCTTCATCTTTTGCTTTTCATTGTAATTCGAGGAGATGTCTTGACATAATTGGCTCCATGATATAATTAGTTCGTCAGATTTATCTGATTAGCTTTTAATCCCATCATTTTTCTTTTTCTTTTTGGAATTAGGTAAGATAAAACCTCAAAATCCCCTTTATACCTTTCTAATCCCAACCTGAGAGGGAACAGTTTGCTGTGTATTTTTGTAGACTTTTTGTCTACGGTTTTAATTACTTTCTACAGATACAAAGATGCATAATAAAGATACACATTCATACTGTTTTTTAAAGATGAGAAGATAGTAAACAGTTATTTCTCCAACTGGTATCCACTAACAGGGCTATTTAAATGTATACTAACATTTTAGAAGATTAAACATTCAGCTCCCCAGCTGTGCATACCACATTCAAATGCTCAACAGGTACAGGTAGCTCCTATGTCATTTCCGTGGAGAGCACGTATGTTCTCATCACCACAGAGAGTCCAACTCAACAGCAGCTGACTATGAGTGTGAGGAGCCCCAGTTTCACGACGGCTCAACTCATAGATTCTTGACTTCACAATGCTGCAAAGTCACTACACTGGAATTTGAATGTGGACATATTCTCAGGCTAGCTAAATGAAGCGTGACACTCTCTCAGGGCTGGACAGCACAGGTGCCGCAAACCCTAATCAGGCTGGGGGTCACGCATGGAACCACTCATGTTCTCTAGTGTATGGTGTGCTGAGCTACGATGTAGGTCATGTGTACTCACCACATTTTGGATTTAAAGTATCCCAACCTATGAAGGGTTTACCAGGTTGTAAATCCCATTATAAATCTAGAAACTCCTCCTATCAATAAAATTGAGAGTCTTCTTTATCTCCTGAAACAGAATTCTGAGGACAATCCTAGATTGACAGGAAAAGTAAAGCAAAGGCCATGAGAGGCCCTGTGCAGTAGTGGAGAGGAAAGGCAAGTGGATTTATGCATGGCCTCTGGGTCAGACACCTGTTACCTGGAGGCCTTGCCACGTGGACCATGATCTCTACCCTGGAATGCCATAGCTAAATTTGCTATGCCTGGGTTGGCACAACCAAGTCTGAATGTCCACCACTAACTTCCGTGTTTTGCTATCTTCCCAGAAGACCATTCTAGCCAGAGAGGGATGCAGTGGGTATAATCAAAATAATTCACTCAACAGCATCTTGTCAAATTTAGGGGGAAGAAAAGAATAATAAGGGACACACCCAACCAGAGAGACTGCAGAATCTTTTAGCTGGCTCATCAGGCTATTCTATGTTCTGATACCTTGATTTTTTTTTTTTTTTTTAACAAATGGACAATTTTTGGTGATATAAGGCTGGTGAATTAAGAAGAAATAAAAAATTAAATGAGTTATTTCTGGGTGCTAAAAATACAGTGTGATCACCTGGTCTCTGAGGAGCTAATTACAGGCACAGCTTGATCCTGAAAGATCACAGGATTCCAGACACATGGATACGCATACATGCACATACATTCACATGCTCATACACACACATATACTCACAACCTTTCCAGTCTGTGCACACCTCCAAAGCATCAGAGGCCTGCATTGCCACATAAATAAATCATGGGGATAGCTCAATGTCTGAGCACAATCGATCGTTCCTCCATACTAGGGTCAGGCACTGTATATCCACAGCCTGGCCTGACCCACACTCGTATATAAAATATGATATTAAAGGAAGCTTCCCACCAGCTCGCTTCTACTTGGGAGGATTGCAGCCCATCAATCATTCATTCCTCCGTGCCCACACCAGCACCACCCACAGGCTATACACTTCGGGAAGTGAAGATCTTTCAAAGGAAGCCCCTGTTACAGAAACCATGCAGTTCCCAACTATTTCTCAGAATGTGTTTGGCAGGAATTTACTGGAATAGTAAGGATAGTTACAGGGACTTTTTAGTTTCACTTAATTTGCTGATTCCAAGCAGACACTGTACGCATTGCTCAGATGGAGGGCTAAGTTCTCTTGGCACCTCTGGAGAACACCGCTGGTCTAGGGACAAGGGAAGAGAACACAGGAGTGAGGGGTCTTCGGCTATGTCAGGATTTCCCGACTGTGGCACAACAGACATTTTTGCTGGGCAATGCTTGACTACGGGAGTCTGCCATGTGCACTACAGGATGTTTGGTGGCAACCTGGACCTCAGTGCACTGGGTGCCAGATCAGTTGTGACCATCAGAAATATCTTCTAGGACACACACTGAGCCTAGTGGTTCAGATACCAGTAAGACACCTGCATCCCACATGGGAGAATTTGGGTTTGCTTCTGGGCTCCAATTCCTGATTCCACCTCCCTGCTACTGCAGACCCTGGGAGGTACCAAGGATGGCTAAAGTGATTGCAGCTGTGTCACCCACGTGGGAGACCCAGCTTGAGTTCATGGGGCCCAGTGTCAACCAGTACAGCTCCAGCTGTTGCAGATATCTGGGGAATAAACCAGCAGAGGGAACCCCCCCCCTTATGTGTATGTGTGCATGTGTGTGTGTGTGTGGTGTGTCTACATCTCAAACACTCAATTTAAATAATGTCTTTATTTCTTGGGGTGTGGGGGATTGCTGTGGTTGATAACTGTCAACCTGCACACCAGACTCCTGAGCTACAGACAAGGTCTATAAGCTGAGAAGCCGCCACGTCACACTGAAGCACAGGTGCGTGTGTTTTCTGTGGCGGCTTCAGCGAAGTGGTGCAGAGTAGCTTGATCAACAGCAACTCATCTTCTCACCATCCTGCAGGCTGCAAACCAAAGACTAAGGTCGGAGAAGGGTTGGTTTCAGATGAGACCGCTCTGCGTGGCTTGTACATGATGCCTTCCCAAAGCCTTCAGTTGGTCTTACCTCTGTGTCCTGTTTTCTACTTCTTGGAAGGCTAACAGTCATACTTGGACCAGGACTCGCCCCAACGACCTCCCTGAACTCCAAATCTTTTTTTTTAGATTTATTTATTTATTCGAAAGGCAGAATTATAGAGAGGGAGAGAGGAGAGGGAGAGAGAATGAAAGAAAAGGAGAGAGATCTTCCAAATGCTCGTTGACTCCCCAAATGGCCTCAGTGGCTGGGGGTTAGACAGACCAAAGCTAGGAGCCAGAAGCTTCTTCCAGGTCTTCCACGTGGGTTGTAGGGACCCAAACACTTGGGCCCTCTTCCATTGCCTTCCAAGGCCATTAGCAGGGAGCGGGATCAGAAGTGGAAGCAGCCGGGACACAAATCAGTGCCCATATGGGATGGCAGCATTGCGAGTGGCAGCTTTACCCACTGTGCCACAGCACCAAGCCCTCAACTCTAAGTCTTTAACCCCACCTCTGACATAGTTGAATTCTGAGCTACTGGAGTGATGACTTGCAGGTACAAATGTGGAGGGAGATGGGACACAGTCCAGCCCATCAAAGACCTAATTCCAAGACCCACTGGCATGCTTTTTCTGCCAAAGACTTCTGCCCTTTTACTTAGAATTGTCCCTTCCCATTGCTTCTTCTTCCCTCCTTGTTTCAGAAAAGGCAACTTTGGTGAGGGAGACAAGGAGGATGCATGGAGCACAGGCATCTTGGGCCCTCTCTCCTTTCACACACCTGCGTTTCCCTCCCAAGCAGACAGGGAACCATGTGGCTCCTTCTCCTCCAAGGGAGACCCTGCGGCCTCTGAGTAGAGACTGATTTCCTTCCACATTTAAAAATCATTCAACAGAACACTGTTCAGTGGTGCAATCCCCTAGGCTGACAAACTTTCTCTGAAAAGGGCTTGGCAACACTCTAGGCTTGCAGGGCCATCCTACTTCTCAGCTCTGCTCTTTAGCACACCAGACATGGACATCTCATAAATAAATAGAGCAGCTGCGTCCCTACAAAACTGTACTGCACAAGTAGGCAGGTGGGTGGGATACAGCCGAAGGACCACAGTATACCCACTTATGTCCTGGGATATTAAGTACATTATTTGATTTCTACAATTTCAAGGCCTCCTAGACTTGGTCAAGTTGAAGACAAAGAAGGAACATGTGAAATTTTAAATTTTTTAAAAAATTTATTTGACAGGTACAGTTATAGACAGTGAGAGAGAGAGACAGAGAAAAAGGTCTTCCCTCCGTTGGTTCACTCCCCAAATGGCCGCTACAGACGGCGCTGTGCCGATCCAAAGCCAGGAGCCAGGTGCTTCCTCCTGGCCTCCCATGTGGGTGCAGGGGCCCAAGCACTCAGGCCATCCTCTACTGCACTCCCGGGCCACAGCAGAGAGCTGGACTGGAAGAGGAGCAACCAGGACTAGAACCCGGCGCCCACATGGGATGCCGGTGCCACAGGCTGAGGATTAACCAAGTGAGCCATGGCGCCGGCCCCTATGTGGAAATTTAACAACCATATTTCTAGAAGAAAGCCCAAGAGTGTCCCTCACTTTCTTACTCATAGCTTCTACAGGATATATACAGGACTATTCACAGTAACGAGTGTTTTAAACTATACCTCTACTCCTGCTTTTTTCCAGCTCTAATTTCCGATTTCTTTCTTCTTTAAAAGTCCCATCAAACTTCTCAGGAATAAAGTCATTCTTTTAAAAATACTGCTCTAATTAAGGACCCACTCCCAGCAGCTGTGAGACAGATAAGGGCAGTTCATGAAACCCCCTCCAACTAACAGACAGGTGAGAACCAGTCACTGAAAAGAAATCGTGTGCAAATTGGAGAAGGGTGCCCTCAGACTGCTTCATAGCATCATCTGGGAACAGTCACTGTTCTATGTGCTGAGCTTAGAATCATCCCTTTGTCATCAGCCAAGATCAGGCCGTGTAAACCTGTCCTATCGCAGTAGACAACACTCACAGGTGGAGATGACATGAGAGCCCACTGTCTTCGACTGGGGATGCCATCTCGCGTTGCTTACAGGCAAGGATGCTGTCTCTGCACTGGCACCAACAGGCAAACACAGGAAACAGCCCTGTGCTCATTAATGAGGGAGGGGAGGAGACTGAACCGCTCAAAGACGCACAGACACAGTGTGGAATGCTGGGCTGTTGGTAAACAGAAGGCCGCAGATGGGTTTGTCCAACATGGGGGAGATTCAAGACATACTGTTATACACGAAAAAGAGAACAATTACATGCACATGCACGTGTAGATGTATACATCTATCCATATGCATATATGTGCGTACATACAAATATACAGCAAGGTCATATTTTAAAAATGTATGTCTATTTGAAAGGCAGAGCATCACAGACTGAGAGAGAGAGAGAGACAGAGAGAGAGAGAGTTTGAGCGCAAGAGAAGATGAGCATTTTGATCCACTGGTTTACTCTCCAAAACACTGCCTTAACCGGGGCTACTTCAGGCCAAAGCCAAGAGCCAGGAACTCCATTGGGGTTTCCCAAGTGGGTATCAGGGGCCATCATCGGTTATCTTCTCAGGGGCATTAGCAGGAAGCTGCATAGGAAGCAGAGCAGCAGGGACTCAAACAAGAACTCCAGTGTGGATACCGGTATTGCACACAGAGCTTAACTCACTGTGCCACAGCACCAGTCCCTAACCAAAATTTTACATCTTTGCATACAGACACGCCTCCACTTGTCTTTTTCACTCACACACACATTTATATCTAAATAGGTTTGCAAATATGTGTAAAATAAATCTCACTTGTAATAGTTTCCTCTGATAGAAGGCTTGTGTAGGTTGAGTGGGAAATTTTACCTTTCTACTTTATGTTTTATGTTGAATCTTCTTGCCACAATCACATTTGTATTACCGAAGAAAAGGAAAAAAAACACCCATCCTAGTAGAAAAAATAAAACTACGCAATACTTTCAGTAACGTTCTTCACCGTTTTGTAAATCACAAAGGCTCGTTGTTAAAAACAAAAACACAACAAAGTACAGGGAGCATCAAGTGGAGTCCTCATTTATCCAATCTTCTACAGCTCCACTCAGAACTCCGGGGTATCTGTGAATGCTTCTGTGTGTATCCTGAAGGAAGCACACTTAATTAAATTGGGAAAGACCATCTTGAAGCCACAAATTGACTCAGATCCAAGAGGAAAAGCACTGGGAAAGCATTAACAGTTCTACCAACAGCTAGCTTGGGACTACAAGTCACAGGAAGTTGAGTCAGCTTGAGGCTATGCCAAGGCCAGGCACACAACTGCTTGAGAAACCATGCATATTCATTTCCTGTTTGATACAAAGTTCCTGGGCATGGCTCTGGACTTGAATTTGGCAATTAACAAAGAGCCAATGGTCCAGTCCACCAAGAAGGCTCAAGGAAGCATCCTCCATGCCAGAGAGAAATCCTGTGTCCAGGAGATGAAGTGGGAAGCCACAGAGACACACACGAGGGCGCACACACTCTAGTTTACAATCACACACGTCTCCAGTGACCTGTCCTCTCACGAGATGGGCATGATGCAAGTCTGGAGAATGCTTCACTCTCTGTGTGAGTTCACCTCTTGGGCCTGCTTCCGGAGGCTAAAACAACAGCTACACTGTTTTCACACCCATCTCCACCCTGCTCTTCCCCAGTTTTTTACTTCAGGAGCATCTTATCCTGAGACTAAATCTTAGTCCAAACTTCCGGCTGACGAACGATGGGATTGTAGCATTTTCCATCTATACAGGAAGCAGCATAAACACCTTTTGCTGGCAGATTCCTGTGTCCAGCAAAATAATTAAGGAGGAAAATTCATTAGCTCCCTCATTATTTTCCACTGTCTGTACTCCCAATTATAGACAGTTTTCTCCCTTAATTTTTTAGTCATTAGTACCGGGGACTTGAGAAATTTATACTTTCCAAACGCTGTACTTCTTATCCTAATCGTAGCATTAATCACAACTCTCTGGGTGGGGGGAGTCAGGTTGAACAGCAATGCAGAGTGACTTCAATAATAAATAAATGTATCAGTTCATATTAAACTCTCACGATAGCTCTGGATACTGGCAGGGTAGATTCAGTGACCTGGTGTCCAGCTCCACATATATGCTGTCTAGACACGTGGGCCACATTCTCAGAGAGACGGGGAAATGGCCAGCAACTACAAGCTCACCATGGCCAGTTACCAACAGTGTGGACAAGACCTCTAAGACAGATCTCAACGGATGGACACATGATGCTCTCCTAGCCAATCCCCGTGGCTGGGAGATTCCATTATGCTGATTGGCTAGATCAGGTTTCAGACCAACTCCAGAGCTCTTTAAGCCGGCTCCTTGCAAGGTTGTTGGAGAATGAGGATGAGGTTGTCTTCTAAACAAAAGGCAGCTATGCAAACAGAGGAAGAGGAAATGGATTCCAGAGAGAGGAAACAACAGCTCTTCCGTGCACCAGTCTTCTCCCTGAGCACTGTGATCTACCTCAACCAGACCACTGACTGTGGTTATGAATGCAGACCGTCACCGGCATGTATTCCAGGGAAGCACCAGCACGGCATTCACAACAGCCTCTTGGGCTGTACTGCCCCACATCACTACTAGCCACATGGGACTATTTCCATTTGAAGTCACCAAACCTAGAAGAAATCTGAAATTAAGTCCCCTGGGAGCACCAGCTTGCATTTCAGTGCCCAGGAGACACTAGTGGTTAGCAGGTACCATATTAGACACTGATCATATAGCACATTTTTGGCTCAATGCAGAAAATTCTACTAGGTAGCGGTATTCCAAAATCTGCCCCCACCCTAAAAAAAATTTTAAATTAGGAAGGACATTTTCCTAGGCTAGGAAAGGTTAAGTGATGCTGGAAAGGTCACTTGGGTTACTATGACAAATAGCTTACAGTGATAAATATAACAAAAACTCAAAAACTCAATGGTAAAAATTATGTTTTCTCTGAACATTAAAAAATATAAATTAGGAAGAGTTCTTTTTTTTTTTTTGCCACAGAAAGACAAACAGACATGTATAAAAGCAAAGACAACAAGGGAATAACTAAGCCAAATGTTAGCTGGATACAAAAGCTCTTGTATCTTTCATTTCCCACATCTAAAATTTTTCAATAATGAGAAATAGTGACACACAGACTTCTGACAAGCAAGGCATGCTCCATGTTTTATTTCCAGAGATGGACAGATGAATTTTGTTTTGTGCAATATTGAGTTGAGGTAGATATTATGTTTGGAAACAAATGAAAAGTCCTGGCCTTCCTTTGTCCTGGCGCCTCCGCCCACTTACGTCAGCATCATGGATCTGAGCGCTTCATGCAAGGTTAGGCGTTCTCCACTTCCGTACCTTCACAGAGGACCTCCTTCCCCACCAGCCAAAACCAGACTTCCCTGGGCTCCCTCTCAGCTCTTGTCTCCTCTTCAATGTCAATCACTAGAAAGATTTTCTGACCTCCATGGCCAACACACATACTGTTGTCCTCCATCCTGATGGCCTGTATATTTTCACAACACTCAGAATCTTGAAGTACCTGCTTTGTTATTTTTTCCCATACTTTATAAAATTAGAATTTCTAAAAGTGTCAAAACCAGGCCTGCCCTACTTCTTCTTCTTGTCCTAAGGCTGAGTGAATATACAATAAATATTTGTGGGATGAATGAATAAATAGAGGGATGAATGGACAGACAGATGGACAGACAGGCTAGAAGAACTGGAGAGAGACTGGGGGTTGTGCTCAGCACGTTGGCTTGCCTTATTTGCTGGTAAAAGAACCAAGTGTAAATGATGAGGTTTGCCTAAAGCCGATAGCCTGAGGAAATACAGCACTTACAATCAGGTTTTCCTCTAGGGTGGCCCATTTCCAAAACTGTGGGAATTGGCAATTGATGCACAGCTAGGACTACACAAGGCAAACTTAAGAGTTCTTTAGTCCTGTTTATTTCATATTCTAGCCACTTTTATCAAATAAGGTGCTACAGTGGGAAGATTTTAGGGCAACCAGATTTGAGGATGATGAGGGAATACCCACCTTTTCCTTCTCAGATGCAAAGGCTGGGAGGCAAGACATGTGCAGAAACACAGCAGGTCATATTCTGATTAATGAGGTCACCTAAATCCGGTCTGTCATCCTTCACAGCATACAAGAGCACGAACATCTGGCTACTGCATTCTGCTGATGGCCACCGGAAGGAAAACGGCAGATTCTACTTTGTTTGGATCTCATTAAGATTGGGAAGCAGAAGCTACCTCCAACCACCGACACAGGGTCTTGAACACAGTTCACAAAGGTACCAATGAAATTCAAGGATTTCAGGGCCGGCACCATGGCTCACTTGGCTAATCCTCCACCTATGGCGCTGGCATCCCATATGCGCACCGGGTTCTAGGCCCGGTTGTGCCTCTTCCAGTCCAGCTCTCTGCTGTGGCCCAGGAGGGCAGTGGAGGATGCCCAAGTGCTTGGACCCCTGCACCCGCATGGGAGACCAGGAAGAAGCACCTGGCTCCTGGCTTCGGATGGGTGCAGCGTGGGTCGTAGTGGCCATTTGGGAAGTGAGCCAATGGAAGGAAGACCTTTCTGTCTCTCTCTCTCACTGTCTATATCTCTACCTGTCAAGTAAATTTAAAAAAAAAAAAATGCATGGTTGGTGAGACCTCAGAAAAGGAAGGGCTTTCAATGAGTAAAATCTATTATGTCAGTTTTCCATAAAGTCAACCTAAACTACGTTCATTTCCTCTGTGGCTGCAGCTCCAATCATTCTGGCAGGAGGACAGGCCAAAAACCACTTCTCTGCCCTAGAGCCTGAGGAACTCCGTAAGTCAGTCAGAAACATGGGCTTGATGACGATTCAGCTTGCTGGTTAAATGGCTGTGCCAGGAAGTGTGGCTTAATACTTAAAGGATTGATTGACACTAGGAAGGTGATCACAAGTGGTGGACCATAGGATTCTACTCCTGGACCCACATGGTCAATAGTTTTATCAATGATTTTGCTTGTCACTAACAAGAGACAAATGTGATAAACCATTTATTGATTAATTTATTTCTTCAACTAATAAACCTTGAACGTTTTCCAAGAGATAAACTCTTAGCTGAGGGTCTCAGGTTAACAAAGATAAATGGGACTGGAGTTGTCCTGATACAGGTGGAGGAACCCCAGCTACAGGTGGAGGACAGAGTGGCCTGGCATTAAAATAAGTTCCCAAATTAAGGCTCTGGTACACATTAGGACCCTGGTGAACACCTGCTCGATGAATGTGGTACCGCCCATCTCACATCTTCCCATCTACACAGCTGAGGGCAATGAGGAACGTGGCTCCCTCTCTTCGTCCACCTTCAGTGGGAGAACTCCTGCCTGACCTGTAGTTTTCAGCTTACACATCATCTTGTCCAGAAATTCTCTCTGAACCCACTCCCCTGGCACAGAAATGCACCTTCTCTGCGGTTCCACAGTATCTCTGGCTTACCTTGCAGTCTCTCTCCCTGACTAGGTCCTATTCTCCTGCAATAGGGTCTTTGTCTTACTAATTTTTCTCTTTGGAATTCAACGACCTGTGCGTCTCATCTATCACCAAGATACACAGAAACCTGGCCCCAGGAATGAAGCTTCATGAAATGACTTGCGCAGTTTCTCACACCTGTGAGAGGATTAAATATGCAGCCCGAGGCTCCAACCTTGGGACAAAGTATCCCCAAAGAGGTCATCCCAGCTTCAAAGACTGATCCGAAAGTCCTAACAACTTCTTCCTGGTAGACAAGTGACTGTAATTCTTTGTCTTTGGCATTTTGTTGAAAGATGCGTTCTATTCGTTAGTATCTGGCTTCTATGTGCATTACAAGGCTTGCTAAAATTCTATCAAGCACAAACTAACACTGACGTTTTACCAGTTCACTGAGCACTAGAATCTTAAATTCCATACAACGGTACAAGTCAAACCTATCACCCTCCTTATCTGTTTGTTCACAATTATTTTAGTATTGTATGATTTTATCCAATCAAACCATACCCCCTACCATCTTTGTTTATTGTTTCTTACATTTTACAGAGAAGAAAACAGGTACTGGGAAACTGTTAACTTTCCACAATAAACCAGAAAGAGCCAGATTTTAACCCCAGAGTCCTGAGTGTTCCTTCTAATTTTTGCACTCTGTTTCATTATAGCATCTGCAGGGTTGCAGAGCCTGAACATAAGAAGAGACTCTGGTACACATTAGGACCCTGGTGAGCCCTAATGGAGTAAGTGGGCTGTGGTTGAACAGAGAGAGACTAAAGATCTTCAGTCTAGAAATGGGGGGGGGGGAATAGGTGAGATGGATGTGGGGAAGAAGGCATCGACTCATAATGAAAGATGTACCTTCTTTCAGCCAGTGGCATATGGATGGTGTATCAGCAGATAAAAAGAGAGAAGAGAACTTAACACAGTGTAGCAGTAGTGATGCAAATATTCAATCTAATCCTGTTATGAAGTATTCTTATTTATTTATTGGAAAGACTGATAGGTAGAGAGGTCTGATCCACTGGTTCACTTCCCAAAAGTCTGCGAAAGCTGAGGGATCAAACCCAAGAGGTGGGACTCAGTCCAGGTCTTCCACGTGAGTGACAGAAACCCAACAACTTTAGCCATCACCTGCCACCTCCCAGAGTCCACATAAGCAGGAAGCTGGAATCCTGAATTGCAGATGGGGATTGTTTAAACGAAGGTACTCTGGGATGCACATGACCTAAGTGGCCTCTTCACCTCTATGTTGAATGATGCCCCAATATTTTATTTTGTAAAAAAAAAGTAAATTGGTACAAGGTACAATGTAACATGTTAGTTTACTTTTGTATGGTGTAATAAACAACTCTGTCATCTCCCACTTTTATCAGTTCCCTATGGAGAGAACATTCTAAAATCTCTCTGCTAGCTATTTAGGAAACACTAACATAAAGCTGTTAGCCACAGTCACTCTACTGTACAACAGAACCCCAGAGGACGTTCCTCCTGCCTCCCTGTAACTGAGCCTATTGACCGGAGTCTTCCGCTCCCCAGCTTCCGGTGACCACTTCAAGCATGCAAAAGCGATCTTTTCAGAGAAAAAGTTTTCACCAGATACGCCAGTGTCAGCTCTGAAACACTTCGCTCTAGGGACTGATTAAACAGATGATTTTTCCCCCAATTACCTGAGCGTAAATTTATTGCTCATTTGCCTCCTTCACGCCTACCAGAAAGGACACAGCCACCATTTACAATTTGATCAAAGTCATTGTGATGAATATTTTTAAGGCACTGTCAGCTGTGCTTGTGCTGATTTTTAATAATAGCCCCCAACTAATCAATAGATAATTTAATTTGAAAATGCGAAGCTATAAACTTTAGTGCTCTGTTTGTTATTTTCTTATTAATTGGAAAGACAGCAAAAACAACATTAAGGCTGAGAGTGAGGAAAACACAATCCTTCAAGATGGGTTTGAATGAGAAGCGTGAGCGGAGGAGCCGCGCTCCCCAGGGAAGCGCCGTGCACCCTCCCCCAAGTGCAGTGAGCCACTGTGCCGTGAATCGCCCTAATCCTCACTCTCCCCATATCCTCCTTTTTTTTTTTTTAAAGTTTTTATTTAATGAGTGCATTTTTTTCATAGATATACCTTTAGGAATACACTGGTTCTTTCCCCCACACCCACCCTCCCCCCACACCCACCAACTCCCAGCCCAGCTCCCTTGCCCTCTCCCTTGTCCTTCTTCACTATAGTTCATTTTTAGTTGGACTTTATATACAGAGGACCAACTCCATGCTAAGCACAGACTTCAGTCTGAACAAAAACCTGGCAGAGAAAGGGAAGGACTCAAACTCGGCACTTTAGTGCACGCACTTCTCTGGCTGCACTCAGCTAAGTCAGTAAAGCGCCAGTGGCAGCAGGCCAGCGTGGGACTGGGTTGAACGCTGAATCATCCCAGATACTGCACAGTTCCTTCTAAAACTGTTTCCAACCTGCCCTCTCAACCACCACTCAGCTGTTGTTTTCAATGGTGTTTTAAACATTTCCTAAATACTAAAATACCACTGGCTGTTACAGCAAGAGACAAAAGGTAGATGCTACATGGAAGTATTCTGTTAGATGAAGATCACTTTATTCCTCCATTTTTACCAAAAACAGAAAGGCAGGAGCAAATGTTTTTGGAGGTGCTAAAACTCTCCACCAGCCTTCAGAAATAGCTGCCTTTTAAAAAATACTTAGAAAGACGAATACCACATGTTCTCCCTTATATGCAGGAGCTCGAATTAAAAAAAAAAATACTGCCCATGTTTATCAGTTCTGTTGCAAATACAGTATTTTGCCAAACTTGTTTGTAGATATTTATCAAACAAATTGCTAGGAGTTATATCATTAGTGATTTTGTGACTATTTTAAAAGTCACTTCATATGAGTGAAGTTGAATCTTTTCATTTAATTCTTGTTTATAGTCCTTGCCTATTTTCCTGGTGGACTATGGTCTTTTCACTTTTTATCTGTTGAACTCCTCATTTATAAGAGTCATTAAACCTTTGACTTTAAATAAAAAATGTTATCTCAAAGAAATTTTAGAATTTGTTTTCCACCTAAAGACAAGAAAGGTTCATTACAGATGACTGGTAGACTAAAAGTCCGGTAAGACGAAGAAAACAACACTTACTGTCTTTATGCAAGGACATACTTTTTCCCAAGTTAAACAGACGCCTACAATACATTTTTTTCTCTGAATGAAAATGCGACTGGACTGAGTTTGGATCCCTTGCACCAATATTCTGAGTGCATTTTCCTATGCCACAGATGATTTTTTTCAACCTTGTCACTTTCAAATCAAAGGCCACAACTCAAAATCTCCACAAGGCCTGGTACTTAACTACTACTGGATAGGATGATGCGTAAACAAACTGAGAAGTCCAGAATAGGCTTATTCTGTACTTGATCCGATCATTCCCTTGTCATAGCCCATGCAGCTCATTTTCTGTTGTTTCCTGTTCTGAACAGCCCTGCCCTAGATGTCCGCACGGCTGCATCATCACCTGCACTGCTCGTTTCTCCCTTAGTGTGAACATAGTCAATGAAAAGTGATGCATGGTCCTGCCTACTGAAGGCTCCATCCGAGCTGGAATTGAATAAAAGGCAAAGCAAAGGCAGGTATTTGGCGTTGCAGTTAAGACGCCACTGAAGGCTCCCAAACCACATCTCCGTATCCTGACTCGGCTTCCAATTCCAACTTCCTGCTAATGAGCAGCCCGAGAGGCAGCACGTGCTTGCATCCATGGCCTAGACGGACCTGGTTGGAGTTGCAGGCTCCTGGCCTCCAACCTGGTCCAGCTCTGGCTGTTTCAGGCACTTGGAGAGTGAATCAGCAGATGGAAGGTATCACTCTCTCTCTCGCTCGCTTGATACTGCTCTGCCTCCCTCTCTTTCAAATAAAATGAAAATAAATTGAAAAATTTAAAAAAAGTAAAAATAGAGGATGTATCTCAATGACTCTCCTCCTGTATAAGAACAATGTCCCTGCCAGAGAAACACTGGGGTGCACAGACCCACAGCGAAAATGACAGCAACTGCTGCGTGGGCAGAAACCGCCAACACTCGCAGGAGCGTGCCGCGGAGCTGACCTACCGGGAGCACAGAATTAATTGGCAAGACAGGGCCAGACTCTATCAAAGTCCACTGATTCTGCTGATCTTCACCTCTCCTTCCAGTGGGATCTAGTGGGCCTCTCTGTTTCCTAACAGACACTTGAACCAGCAGGAGAAAGATGACCTGCTCTAGTGACAGTCGGACCTGCCCATCATGGCCGGACAGGCGCAACTTCAAACCCACTAGCTATTCAGAACAACCAAAGTTCTTTACCTTTTCTACTCTCTTTCTTCCTTCCCTAATCACAAGTCACCTTCCAGTCCATAAATTTTATTAGCAAAAGGTTTCTTACCTCATTAGAGTAAAATACATTATCTGAAATTAAATAATTTTTTTCTTATTTCTAAGATGACAGCCCCTCTTGGCCCTGACAACACATTTTACGGTGCTTATAAACAGGCTTCCCGGCAAGCAACATAAGCACTGAACATGATTTCTTTTCAATTAGAAAGAATTAAGTCATCAGTGTGTTTTGCTATCGATGCATTTTCCCAATGTCATAGTTGCTTGCTACAGTTTGGGGATGTGTCGCCACATAGCTATGCTCTGTTCTGAATGATATTTAAATTGCTATGATATATTCCAGGCTGGACTCTCGTGTCAATTAATCAGTGCCAGGATCTGTCTAACATTTTGCTACAAACTGGGTTCAATTGTAATTTGTCAACTCTAGTACCCGTTGCTATGACAAATAGCTTCAGTCTGCTTAATCTTTTGAACATAATAGCATTCTGCTACTTTGATAAATCTATTATGTCGTGGTTTACATATGCTTTGGGGAAAATTTTTATTGGGACATTTTACACTAAATTATCTCTCGTCTACAGTAACAAAGCAAGTGGAAGGCCGGCGCTGCTTGTAGCTCCCAGTTTCTCAGCAATGCCAGGTTATCTTGGATCTCAAAATGCACAAGAATGAGCTTGTGAACGAAGAGGATGCACTCTAAAGTCAAACCCCATGGTTTCAGAGTCATGCATCTGCGTTTACTTCCCTTTTTAAGTGACTTTCCAACCCTGACTCTTCCCATTAATAGAGGTCAGCAGTTTGAACAAACTTCTTTCCCCCACCCCCTCAAAGGTTTATTTATTTATTTTGAAAGACAGAGTTACATAGAGGGAGACACAGAGATCTTCCATCTGTTGGTTCACTCCCCAGATGGCCGCAAGAGTCAGTGCTGGGCCAGGCTGAAGCCAGGAAGGAGCTTTCTCGGGGTCTCCCACGCAGGTAGCAGGGACCCACATACTCGGGCCATCTTCTGCTGCCTTTCCAGGCCATTAACAGGGAGCTGAATCAGAAGTGGAGCAGCCGGGACAGGAACTGGTGTCACAGGCACATGCTTTACCCACTACGCCACAACACCTGCTCCACTGAACCAACTCCTTAAAGCTGTGACTGTTCTCTATATTAGAGATGCATTAAATAATAAGCCTCAGATGTTGTAATTAGTTAATAAGGCCACTTTCACGCACATGTTAATATATTCTCCAGAATCACTGAAAAAAAGTTTAGACTGGTAAAAGCTTCCACTAGGAATGCCAAAATAGTGTGTGAAGGTAGACCGCTGTCAGGGAAGGGGGCAGAGGGGGTTCCTGGTGGCCACTCCTTGGGACGGACCTCGCTGTGCATCGCCATCTAGGGGAAGCTGCAGGGACTGCAGAAGTGAGTACCTACTGCCTCCAGCTAAGAAATCTGAAATTGCTGTAAACTGTTTCTCCTGTCCTTAACACACAGGATGTGTCCACGTCGGGGAAAGTGCACTGGTGGCAGACTTCTGCCATACATTCTCAAAAAGTCAATTTCACCTTTGGCAGCTGTGAAAGAAGCCTGATTACTTTAAGCATAATAGCTCTGAATAAGGGCAGTATTTAAAAGAAAGGGGGAGAGACAAGAAGAGGTGACAAGCAGTTGTTTTTAATAATGGGAAAATAACACTACAAGAAAACAATTCTCCAGCATTACATTCATAACAAGGTAATTAAGATTTTTAAAAAATATCTCATTTCTTAAAGAGCCACAGTGCTCCATGATAAAAAACTGAAACACCACAATGCCCTGCTGATTTAGAGATAAATGAAACATGGAACCTGTGGTAAACAGTGAAGGTGTTCTGACAGGTTATCTTGGCACTAAAACATGACACTTCCTGTGTGTCTCCTCTCCCTGTTTATCTTTGCCTAGCTCTCTTGCCCCTTTTTCAGAAGTAGCTCTATGCAGAAAAGCATGAACCCTGAACATTCAACAAAATCCTACTCATGACAGAAGGTGGTTAAGGTCAATTCGTAAAGAAACATCTTTTTGTGGGGATGAGCACCAGCAAGACAGCAATGGAGACAAAAACAGTCTTGATTTTCCTCATGAACGGAATAACCGAGATTGCAAAGAAACCACAGGCAAAGACTCGATACACTAAATCCTTGACTACCGCTTTTCAAATGTAATTCCCGAGATGCCTTTGCAATCACAAATAAATTTGACTCCCATTGAGGTGAACTTTTTCTGGGAGATAATTCTATCTAACACCATTTATGCAATTTGGATCAAGGATATTGAGCCAGGGGAGAGTCCGCAATGCATTTCTGGAAATTGATCTAAATAAACCAGATGAACAAACACTCTGATCCGAAACCCGGAGCAGAGATCTTTGCAGAGCTGTAGCTGCTGACTGCTGAGTTGTGCAATCAATTTCTATTCAAAAGAAAACACTGTCATAATAGGAAGTGAGATGTGTCGTTGCCAAGCTCAGAATATTAAGGTAACATTGTGGGTGCCTTTTAGTGTGTGTGTGTGTGTGTGAAGGATGGGACACATATTATATGCACTACACAGCATTAGTTGGGTAGCAGAAGATAACCACTCCAGCTGAAAGCATTCCAAACCAACACCCAGCACAGAAAGGAGCAATTCTCTTCTCCTTCAGTAATTAAGCATTCAAACCAGCCAACAGCTTGGTTGGAATGATTTTATGACAAATGACCGAGAGCATATCAACCGTAAAACTCGGCTCCACAAAAATCCCTCAAGCCCAGGAAACTCAATCAACGTGGAGCAGGCAGCAGCCTCTGCAATGGCAGCATTCACTCACTCTGTGCAGCATAAATCCAAGGCGGCCAGAATTGCTCCACTAACTTTGACACGAGGAACAGTGAGGAGGAGGGCGGGTAGGCTCAGAGGAGGCAGAAGAAAAGAAAAGGAGGGTAACAGAAACATTTCTCTTTCTCCTCTTTGGTCTGTGGCTTCCCCTACCTACAAGAGCGGACAGAAACACCACATTGCACTGTTTCTACGAAGACAGATTCAACACATATTCAAAGGGACGATGCAAACAGGCAAGCAGACATGGGGTAGAGGGCAGAAATGGAGACGCTGGGTTACAGCAAGGTGATCCTGGTGCACATATGACCCCAAAAGCACCCCTGAAAGAATCAATGCCCCAATGGAAGCACATGACTCCCACCTCAGTGCATGAGCTATCAATGGGACTCGGAATTCTGTACAGTTTTCCAATACGTGACTGTGAAAATTTACAAGCATACAGCAAAGCCAAAATAATTCCACAGCAAACATTCAATCCCTACCACCTGTATTCTACTACCGCATTTTACCAGACTTGCTTTATCTGAGGTCTTTCCAACTGCATGCCCCTCTATCCATTCATCACAATTATTAGGGCATTTCAAAGTAAAATTAAGATATTACCACAACGCCCTCTACATCCTCAAGAGACACAAATATAAATTTATATCCAGTGGTTTGTCTTTTTGATGTACCACCTCCTAATATGACTATGGAACCACTATGAAATGGTTAACAAAATTCACGCAATTCTCCAAGAAGAATACGTTTTTATGAAAACATGTATTTATCCTCCTTTTCCAAAACAACCAAATTCAACTGCTGTGTGTCCCCAACTTAGGAACACATTGCTGACATGAAGGTAACAGTTCTCTTGGAGAACAGAGAAACTGAAGTAGGCAATCCCGTAAAATACTGAACAAAGGATGATAGAAAAGGTAGAACCACCAGGACCAAAAGGGTTGGGGGATTAGGAGATGTAACACTTGACTATTTCACTTTAAGCCTACAATGGTCAAAGTCAAGAAGCATGACAAGAAGGGCAGACAGATGAGTCTGACACACACAAAGGTGTGTGCACCACAGCTGTGCAGGTGCTCCTGGGCATGGAAGAATGTTACGGAAAGACGCCTGGAACAGTCGGAAGGACTTTGCAGAAGCTCTGCTGAGATCACCGCTTGTCAGGACTGTGCTAATTCTCGTTTGAAGATGAACACATGTGGGCAGAACACAGCTTCCAGCTGACAGCAGGTCCAGCCACAGGGAGTGTCATCTCAGAAATACTTGAAAAAATGGAGTCATCGCTTCTTTGTGGCCAGTTCCTTGGTTCATTCTCCCTACTTTTGTCATATGGATGTGGCAGAGTAATTAGACTGAGATGATTCCATTTCATCTCTTAATGACAAAGTTATTGCAGGCTTGGAGCACATCCAAATCGTGTTTCAATCTATCACTTCAGTGTTATAAATGACAAATCAATATTTTTAATATTTTTCCATCTTAATGTTTTCTGACGGAAAGTCAGCACACCCAGTGAAAAATACGCAGATGACAAAGGATATACTTTGAACATAACGGGATGCAAAACACTCATTTTAAGGCACAGGTAGGCAGTAGGTCACTAGAGTAGATGGACACTCAGCAGGATTTAGAGAAATTAACACCTTGCTGACATGGAAAGCAGTGGTAACTTGTTACTGAGTCTCTTGCTCCAACTGGGATTCTATTAAAATGTTTGATTCGAGGGCAAGGACATAAAATCTCAATTAAAAATATTGTTTGTTAAAGCCTGGACTCACGCTGGCACCTGCAGAAATTTCATATAAACCAGTGGAGCATCTCCATCTAAAATTCAATTATGTAAGTCCAAGACTGTGGCTGGTCAGACAGGTTCATTATGAAGATAACAACAAGTGGGGTACGGTAATCACCCGTTCCCCCTAAGATCATGGGGGCAGTAAACAGTGCAGATTCCACAGCTGGAACTGCTTCTGATCTTCTCTGCTCACACATGTAAGCAGCAAGCGATGATAACCAACAGCCTAAAGAAATAAAGCATCATTACTGGTTTTATTTGACAGTTCATACAGTCTGAGACAAGTAAAGACCAAAACTCCCATAGCAGGTAAACGGAGGAAGGAGTGTGCATTCTGTCTTGGGTGCACTTCATTCAGCTAGTGACTCCTTCAGCAGCTCCCATAAAAATGAGGAAACGGCTGCTTCGACGAACCCAGACACAGTCCGCACATGGAGCCATCAGAATCTAGGTGCTCCAGGAACATGGACCATGCTCCGTTAGAGAACTTCCTGGCTACAAGAAGGCACCTCAGCCCATCCAGGTCTCCGTAGAGGTCACTGTCATGTTTCTCCTGTGACACTGCGAGGCATCCCACTGAAATATCCACTGTACCATCAGTGAAAGTGATCCAGAAGTACACATCAAAGCTTGACAGCCACATCATTAAACTCTTCATTATTACCCCTACTGTATTTTGAATAAAATGTCAATGTGTAACCTTGCAAAGTCCTAACTGACCCAATTTTTCTGAGGATTATTTATTTCTTTATTTACCTGAGAGGCAGAGTTACAGACTGAGAGCAGTTGAGACAGATAGAGAAGCCTTCCATTCACTGGCTCACTCCCCAAATGGCTGCAAAGGCCAGAGCTAGGCTGATCCGAAACCAGGAGCTATTTCTGGGTCTCCCACAGGGTACAGGGGTACAAGCCCTTAGGTCCATCCTGCATGTGCTTTCCCAGGCACATGAGTAGGGAGCTGGATCGAAAGAGCAGCAGCTGGGACATGAATGAGCACCCATATAGGATGCCAGCATTGCAGGCTAGGCTTAGCTCGCTATGCCACAGCCCTGGCCCCTGGATTTGGCTTCTATGTCTGAAGAATCATGGGGGAAGTAATAGGTGCTTATCTTGTCTTCCTTCTGCATTCAGTAAGACATTGAGAACCTACCAGATGCCAGGAACAAGAAAGAAAAGTCCTTGACAGTCTGAGGAAGAGCACAGACCTCAGAAAATAATTGAGGATAAGACGAATGGTTTTGAACGGGGAGACTGAAAGGTCATCAGCACACATGGCAAGCAAAACAAGTCTGGGTATCTGCGAGAAGTCTACATTAATGTCTACAGTTGAATGACAACCATGTGAAGAGCATTTACCGAGCAACTACTCAGGAGACCAGGCGGTGTTTGAAGGAGCAGCTTGTGGGCCCCCACAGATCTGGCCTTGAGCTCTGGCTCTGCCCTGTATGCCATGTGAGATCTTGCTTCACCAGTTCTGTGGCTCTTCTGAGTCCAGATTTCTCATTAGCACGGTAAGCCAGTTACATCATCTTCCCAACTGAATGAAACCATAGAGGTGCAAGTGAAGTATTTTCCATCATCTGGGTCCAAGTGAGCTCTCAGCAGGAGAACTTTCCTATTGTGCACACAAAGAAGCAACTGGTGGTCGCCACTTTGTTGCACTTTACATTCAACGCGGTCCTGGGGGCAGGATTTAAATCTTCCCCAGTTTAACACGGTCCTGGGAAGCAGGATTTAAATCTTCCCCAGTTTATGCACGAGGATGCTGATGTCTGGTGGAGCTGAGTGACCTGCTCATGAACACACACATGGTAGCTCCAAGCCGACGTCAGCATCACTTCTCTTTCCACTCATTGCACCATTTATGGACCTCGTGTACATTCTGCTCACGGATCACTTTCCTAATCAGTGTACTGGGGGAAGAAAGTCCAAGTGGCTTCAGTGAATAATAAGTCCAAAGAGATGCTGGCACGAATTCTTGCTTAGGAATAACAGCTCCTTGGAAAGTTTTTCAGTGTCAACAGAGCAGCCTTATGATTAAAATCACTGAAGAACGCAGTGTAAAATGTTTTCATTTCCCCTCGCTTTTCTGTCTCCCTAGGAATAATAGTCAGCAGGAAACACATTTCTGAAAGACTTCTTTTTCTCTACCTCCTCAGAATATAATAAGGTCCACGCCAGCTGTCTCAGGGTGTTGGGAGTTAGTAGACACAAAAATGAAAAGAAGGTGTTCTCAGAGTTTTGTGAATTTTTCTAACAGTCTGGGGTTGGAAGGATGTCTTTGAAACTGATGTAGCTATCACCCAGGGGCTACGATTCAGATTTCCACCAAGGTGTGCAGGGTTATGATCTTTCTGTTACTGTCAGAACTGCAGCTGTTGTATTTGCATTCAGTGGTGTCTTGGATAAAGTAGAACGGGATGCTAGGGAAAAAAAAAAAACTTACTGAATTATAGGCTCTACCAGAGGGCATTTGTTAAAGGTAAATTTATCAATATCTATTAAGTCATTTGTATTGAATAATTCTCATAGCCTCACAGCACATCTTGGTTTTAATAATGGGTCAGTGAGAGGAGCTGGGTGATAGATGCAATATTACGGCATTTAGACACTTAACTGCAACTGGGCTTGAAACAGCAGCAGAAGCTGAAACCAGCCTGGCTGTGGAGCAATTTATGTTTTCAGACTAAACCACTCTTTTTTTATTCAAGTTTAATACTTCTTGACATAGGCTTCTTGGTATGCTGTTTCCAGCAGTTTATCCGAAAAGAAGGTTAAAATAAACTGGTGACCAGAGTATGAATTCCTTCGTATAAGGAATATATATATATAAAAACACACATAAACCTTTAGTTACAGTGAAAAGTGTCGCCTATGGAAAATGTATTCATTCGTTTATCCACGTGTCATTTAGCAGAATTGCTGAGGAGCTACTGTGTGCACTGTGGACAGGACTGTACGTGGAAAGCAGACCCTTGCCTTCACAGATCAGTCGCCTCAGTGGTAGGAAGAAAAAAGGTCAACAAACAGAAGCTGAGTGCTGAAATGGTGCGTGTTGGTAGAAGGCAGAGTGAGGTTTGCTTCTGATGAGCTGCTGGGGGAAGGGCTCTTGGAAAAGAATGCATGTAAGCAGAGATGCAAGTGATAGGAAGCTGCCAACTGGCCAAGTAGAGCAGGGAGTATTTGGAAATGAAAACCTCATATGCAAAAGCCCTGGGGGTGAGGAAGATCTTACAGAAGAGGAATGACAATGAGCATAGAGAATAAGTCGATGGAGGGGTAGGAGGTAGGTTTGAACAGATACAAAAATTGGGTTATGGTGCCAGCACTGTAGTGTAGCACACTAGGACTCTGCCTAGGGTGCCAGCATCTGTCCCTGCTGCTCCTCTTCCAATCCAGCTCTCTGCTATGGCCTAGGAAAGCAGTGGAAGATGGCCCAAATGCTTGGGCCCCTGCAGCCACATGGGAGACCAGGAAGAAGTTCCTGGCTCCAGGCTTCGGATCTGCCTAGCTCAGTTACCAAGAGATATATAGTGCATAAACATCAGATATGTGTCTATGTATGTGGCATGATGGGTAGGTGTGGATATGGAGAGAGAGAAGGAGAAAGCAATCATGATGGACAGAGGAAAAGACAGAGTTGGGGAGAGTGAAGAAAAAAGAATGCTGGGTCTATGTATCTCTGGTATTTACACACAGCATGGTACTGAACCAGTAATGGTATTCAATTAAATATGCATTTATTGCCTAATTGAGATGCTAGTAAATCACACCATAAACAGCATCACCCAAAATGATACTGTCAGATAATAATTAGATGCACAAGATTGGTTAATACTAAAAAAAAGTATATAAGAAATAATAGTATCTCTACTGGTGAAAAATCTATCAAATCACTCAAGCCCTGTGTCCTGTGTGTATTTTAAAAGGAGAAAGCATAACTCAGCCCTCACAATGCTGAGGTTGGCAGAGTGTTTTGTTTTCTAACAGTTTACAACTGTGAAGCTATAAGGTATGGATTGCCTGTGAAAGTTTTATGTTGGGAAAATGACTTGGGATGGTGGGCAGGGACTGAGGATAAGTCACAGTTCAGACATATCTGGTCATGCAGGCTGACAACTCTCAGGAATCTATGTGCAGAAACTGGTAGTCACGAGGTGGATGGGACCCAGGTGTATCTCTGCATGTGCAAAATAGGGAGCTGTCTGAGGGACACTGTTCAGGGTAGTACAGGACAGCAGCCTTTTTTTTAACAACAGACAAGGTCTGAGGTTTGCAAACAGCCAGAGAAAACACTGAAGGTACCACTTTCAAGAAAGCATCTTGGCGGGCGCCGCAGCTCACTAGGCTAATCCTCCGCCAGCGGCGCCAGCACACCGGGTTCTAGTCCCGGTCGGGGTGCCAGATTCTGTCCTGGTTGCTCCTCTTCCAGTCCAGCTCTCTGCTGTGGCCTGCGGGGGCAGTGGAGGATGGCCCAAGTATTTGGGCCTTGCACCCGCATGGGAGACCAGGAGGTGGCACCTGGCTCCTGGATTCGGATTGGCGCAGCGCGCCGGCCATGTCGGCCATTTAGGGAGTGAACCAATGGAAGGAAAACCTTTCTCTCTGTCTCTCTCTCTAACTCTCCCTGTTCAAAAAAAAGCATTTTGAGCATTGCATCAACATGCTTTTCAGCTACATCAGGTGACACAAAGTGCAAACCAGGAAGGTCACTCAACATGCTCCCCACTTCACACAGGGCGTGCACCTGCTCTGACAGCATGAGGCGTTCTGACATGGTCTGAGAGAACATCCGTGGGCAAGGATGACTGACATCCAGCAAACCTGTGGACAGGGGATGCCTGCCATATGCATAGAAGTAGAACTCCATAGGAAGGGATGTGATTTGAGCTTGGACCCAAGGGAGGTACCTGTTGGAGCCTCTCCAGACACTTCTAGAAGATGGCTGGGAGATGGAATTGCGAAGATCAAGACATTAATATTTGAGTTGTTTTGTTTAATAAGATCTCACATGCCCACACAGAAGAGATCACTGTAACATTTGGGTTATATCTAGCACAACTTCTCTTTTGTATCTTCCACTCACTTTGTACAATAACAGGCCTAAACCAGTTCAATTAATTTGATAATGCTTAAGGATCAGTGAGAAAAACAAAACACTGCCTTGATAAGTTAAGCTTTTTACTACACTTGAAAATCACATATTAGTCTCACCAAGATCTTCATTCTTCTCAGTGATATTTTGGCCTTCTCTAACAACAACAACAACGAAAGTCTACTGTGGTCTAACTGTCATTGTACTGAGTACAGATCAGTCAGGAAGAAACAAACAATAGTAAGCATTTACAATAGTAACAATAGTAGGCGTTTCAAATGGTGCACACAGTATGACCTCCTGTGTTCGTTTACTTAGCTCATCTCTTTTCTCAATTTCTGCCAGATTTATCTCTCTCAGTATTTCACTTACAACACACTATTGCCGACAGGTAATTTTATTAAATTTTTCAATTTTTATAACTAATGTATAGGTACACAATTGGCATACAAATATTGACATTGCATCCTGGAATTCGAGTTTTTAAATAGATTATAGGTAACACCAAATTTTCCACATAGAGGATCATGGGATGAATAAAAGAAGATTTTACTTATTCCTTTCGAAAACAGATAATTTTTTTTTGACAGGCAGAGTTAGACAGTGACGGGGGGGGTCTTCCTTCTGTTGGTTCACCCCCCCAAATGGCCACCACAGCCGGTGCTGCGCCGATTTGAAGCCAGGAGCCAGGTGCTTCTTCCCGGTCTCCCATGCGGGTGCAGGGTCCAAGCACTTGGGCCATCCTCCACTGCCTTCCCGGGCCACAGCAGAGAGCTGGACTGGAAGAGGAGCAAATGGGACAGAATCCGACACCCCAACTGGGACTAGATTCCAGGGTGCCGGCGCCACAGGTGGAGGATTAGCCAAGTGAGCCTTGGCGCCAGCCGAAAACAGATACATCTTATGTCTTTCTGTTGCTTTATTGCATTTGTCAGAATCCCCAATACAATGTAGATTAGCAGGATGTTACCTATATATTTTCACAGATTCTCTTTACCATACTGAGTCATTTCCTTGTGCTATTACTTTGCCTTTTTTTTTTTTTAATCAAGAAAGGATACTGGGCTTTGTCAATTAGTTTTCAACAACTATTAAAAACTCATCTTGGTTTCACATGTTTTATTTCATTGATACACTGAGTTATGTAAGTTGATTTTCAAATGTCAAATCAGCTTTGCAATGAAACAAAATTCACCTGTCCCACGATACATTATCTCTTTAATGTATTGACGGATTTGGTTAAATTTTACTTAGAAGTTTTATATGGTTGCTCTTAGAAGATAGTCGTTTGTAGCTTTTTCCATGTACTTTTTTCTGGTCTTGGTAATAAATTAATGCTGCTTACATAAAAGAAGATTGGGAAGCATATCTTCCATTTTATACAACAGCATTTTGTGTATTTTATCAATGAATTCATCGGGCTTGGAATTTTCTTTGTGGAAAGATTTTTAATTGCAGCTTTATTTTATTTGATATTAGAAAATTGAAATGACTTGTTTCTTCTTGAGAAAACTTTCTGGACTTTGAAGGAATATGTCCATTTCATACACAATTCTCACTTTTATGTCATAAAACTTTATAACATTCCTTTGACATTCTTTTTTTTTTTTTTTTGACAGGCAGAGTTAGACAGAGTGAGAGAGAGAGAGAGAGAGAGACAGACAGAGAGAAAGGTCTTCCTTTGCCATTCGTCCACCCCACAATGGCTGCTGCGGCCAGCGCTCTGCGGCCGGTGCACTACACTGATCCAAAGCCAGGAGCCAGGTGCTTCTCCTGGTTTCCCATGTGGGTGCAGGGCCCAAGCACTTGGGCCATCCTCCACTGCCTTCCTGGGCCACAGCAGAGAGCTGGACAGGAAGAGGAGCGACCGGGACTAGAACCTGTGGTGCCGGTGCCGTAGGCGGAGGATTAACCTATTGAGCTGGGGTGCCGGCCTCCTTTGGCATTCTTTTAGAATCTGTAGGTTCTGTAGTAATTGCACCTCTTCCATTCCTGACACTAGCAACTCATATTTTCTTCTTTCTTTGCTATATCTGGCTAAAATTTTACTGATTTTATTGATTTTCTCAAAGAACTGGTTTTTTTTTTTTATTCATTTTCTCCAGTTCAGGTCTGATTTCTATTTTATTGATCTCTACTCCGATCTTTGCTATTTACATTGTTCTCCCTTATTTTAGTTTGATTGAGTTTTCTGTTTCTGTTCTCCTAAAGCAGAAAATGAAACAAGTAATTGGAAAACTTTTTTTGCTCTTCTTCCATGAGTGTGTAAAGCTATGGATGTCTCATTCAGCACTGGTTAATGACACCCCCAAAACCTGATACACTGTGTGCTTACTTTCATTCAGATCCTTATTTCTTTTCCTTTAGGCTTCCTCTTGATCTGCACATCATTTCTAAGTGTGTTTATTTTCCACATATTTGGATATTTTCATGTTATTTTTTTTTTCATTTATTTCTAATTGGATTCCACTGTGAGTAATTCAAGTTTCTTAAGTTTGTTCATTTTTTAAAAATTATTTATTTATTTATTGGGAAGGCAGGGTTATAGAAAGGCAGAGAAAGAAAGAGCAAGAGAGGTCTTCCATATGATGGTTCACTCCTCAGATGGCTGCAACGGCTGGAGCTGGGCCAATCCAAAGCCAGGAGCCAGGAGCTTCTTCCAGGTCTCCCATGCAGGTGTAGGGGCCCAAGCACTTGGGCCATCTTCTATGTTTTCCCAGGCCATAGCAGTGAGCTAGATCACAAATGGAACAGCTGGAACTCGAACCAGCATCCATATGGGATGCCAGCACTGCAGGCAGTGGCTCGTCCTGCTATGCGACAGCCACCAGCCACCAACTTTGTTCATTTAAAAAAAAAAAATGATGTAGCCCAGAACAGAACTTTTCTTGGTAAACTTTCCTTCTGCTCTTGAAGATAATGTTTATCCTGCTGATTTGAGGTGAGGAGTTAATGTAACCACTAACTGGCAGATACTGTTCTTCAAATCTTCTGTAAATTAAATGATTCTCTGGCTATTTATTCCATGAGCTGTTGAAAGACAAACAATGACATTTCCAGCTATGTCTCTGTAATTCCATCTGTTTTTTTTTCATGTTTCAGAAGCACAAGAGCATAAACATTTAAGGGCATTATGTTTTCTTGAGCAATTAACTTTTCTGTGATGAAGTGACTCTTCTATCACTGGTAGTTTTTTTTTTTTTTCCTGCAGAGTCTATTAGTCTGATATTAATATACTGCGATTCCAGTATTCTTCGCATGTGTGTTAGTAAAGTGTGTATCTTTTGTTCACTGTAAGTAGCTGATGTATCCTTTCTTTATATTTAAACTGTGTTTCTGGGTGGCGAAGGGTGGACACAGTGATGCAGTGGCAAAAGCCTCTGCTTGGGATGCTCACTCTACGTATCAGAGTGCTGGTTCAAGTCCCTGCTCCTCTGCTTCCATTCCAGCTTCCCGTTAATGCATGCTGGGAGGCAACCGATGATGACGCAAGTACTTGAGTCCATGCCATTCACATGGGTACCTTGATGGAGTTCCAAGCTCCTGGCTCCAGCCCTGGCTACATGAGTCAGTGAATGGAAGATGCCTGTCTCTGTCTCTCCTCTCCACTCCCCACATGTAGATGCAAAGAAAAATTTAAAAAACAATAAATGTGGAAATTGCAGATAGCCTATAATGAAGTCTTATTTTTTATTTGCTGTGATCATTGCTGCCTTTTTTATTTGAGAGGCAGAGAGACAGAGACAGAGTTCCCATCTTCTGACCCAGTCTCCAAATGCCTGCAATGGCAAGGGCTGAGATGGGCTGACACCAGGAGGCAGGAACTCAATCCAGGTTTCCCAGGAGGGGGCCAGGGATGCAACTACTTGATTCATCCTTTGCTGCCTCCCAGAATCCACATTAGCTGGAACTTAGAATCCAGAAGGGAATCAGGACTCAAGCTCAAGTACTTTGACATGGGACACAGCCATCCCAAACAGTATCTTAACTGCAAGGCCAAATGTGCATCCCATTCCTGCTGGTTAATTTAGTGATTCATATTTAATGGGATTATTATGGTTAGAGTTAAATCTATTTGTTTTCATTTGCTCTGTTCCTCATTTCCCATTTTTCTGTCTCCTTGTAGATTCATTGTATTTTTTACGATTCTAATTTTTCTTTCTTGGCTTATTAGCTATAATTTTGTGTTATTTTAATTGACACTTTAGGGTTTAAAGTGATTTATTTTATACATATATATATATAGTGATCTATACAACATACAGCAATATATTTATAACTTTGTTTTAAAATTATTTTTAAACAGATTTTTTTGAAAGTTATAGTTACAGAGAGTGAGGGAAAGACAGATACATACATATACATATATATATATTTAATTTATATACATATATATATATATATAAAGAGAGAGAGAGAGAGAGAGAGAATCTTCCATCCATTGGTTCACTCCTCAGATGGCTGCAATGGCCAGGGCTGGGTAGGAGTTTCTTCTAGGTCTCCATATAGATGAAAGGACCCAAACATGTGGGCCATCCTCTGCTGCCTTCCCAGGACATCAGCAGGGAGCTGGATGAGAAGTGGAAGAGCCGGGACACGAATTGGCTCCCATATGCAATCCCAGCCTTCCAGGCGCCGCCTTTACCTGCTAAGCCACAACGCTGGTCCCTAAATTATTACTTATTCACACAAATTTGCAAAGACAGTACAGAGAGTTAATGTCTCCCCATCCAGTTGGTGACAGTGGTGATCTGCTGGTTTTATTTTATGGAACTATGGTAGGATATCAACATAGAGGTAATATGTCTACACAGTTTTATGCTCTTTTATCACATGTGTAGGGTTCTATAACCACCATCACAACCAAAATATGGAACCGGATCATAGTCACACATCCTCAAATTATCCCTTTATCACCACACACATCTCCCTTTTCTTCCATTGTGCTCGCAACCAACAATTCATTACTAACTAAATTTGTCATTTTGCTTATGTTGTATAAATGGAATCATAGGCTACGTGACATATTGATATTATCTCATTTCTTTTCTTGTCCAGCACAACATCCTTCAAGTTTATCCAAACGCTTGTTTGTGTTCACAGACCATTCCTTTCTCATCGCTGAATAGGGGTAGTTCACAGCAGGAGGGTGCTCCAGAGCTTAACTATTTAATAGCGGGAGATACTCGCTTCTTTCTAATGTTTGACTCTTTAAAAAAAAAAAAAAAGATTTATTTATTTGAAAAACAGAGTTGCACAGACCGAGAGAGAGGAGGTCTTTCATCCACTGGTTCACTCCCCAAATAGCCACAATAGCTGGAGCTGACCTGACCCAAAGACAGAAGCTAGGAGCTTCTCCCAGGTCTCCTATGCGGGTGCAGGGGCCCAAGGACTTGGGACATCTTCTGCTTTCCCAGACCATAGCAGAGAGCTGGACTGGAAGTGGAGCAGCCGGGACTTGAACCGGCGCCTATATGGGAAGTCAGCACTGCAGACAGCAGCTTTACCCACTACACCACAGCACTGGCCCCCCTAATGTTTGACTCTTATAAACAAAATTGACGAGAATAATTGTGTACAGGTTTTTGTGTATTTATCTTTCCATTTATCTGGAATAATGTGCAGAAGTAGGGTGGCTGAATCATGTGATCATTGTATACATTCATATACTTCAAGAAAAATGTCCAATCTTCCAGAAAGTCTGTGGCATTTTACATTCCCACCTTCAATGTTTGAAAAATTCAGTTTCTCTGCATCCTTCTAAGCATTTTTTATCAGGCCTATTTTATCTGTTCTAATATATGCATGACGATACATCTTAATTTGCATATCCCTAATATTGAATATTTTTCAGATGCTTATTTACGTATCTATATATTCTCTTCGGTGAATTTTTTTCTTCAAGTCTGCTTTCCACTTTCTCATTGGACTTATATGACTTTTTACATTAACAAATAAAACTGTATATACATTTATCCTCACATTTTGAAATATGTATATACTGTAGAGTGGCTCAGTAGAGCTATGTTAACACATGCACTACTTCATACACTTTTGTGTGATGATATCACTTAAAATGTACTATCTTACTGATTCTCAAAAACACTATACACTGCAATTCATTGTGTTTTCCGTGTTCCACAGTAGATCTCCAGAATTTATTCTAAGTAAAGTTTGGTATCCCTGGGCCAGTATCTCCATGCATCTCCACAGATAAACCCAGAAGTTGTGGGGAGAGATCACACGCTCCATCAGCTGGTTCGCTCCCCAAGAGTCCATCATGACAGAAGCCAGGCCAGGGCGAAAGCCAGGAACTGTGAACTTAATCCAGGTCTCCCATGTGAGTGGCAGGAACTCAACTACTGCACCATCACTACTGCCTCCCAGGGTCTGCATTACCAAGTGCTGGCATCAGGATCCAGTGCTAGGATTAGAACCCATGTGCTTTAATGTGGGGTGTGGGCATTAACTGTTAGGCTACGCCAATCTTTTCTTCCAATGTGCAGCTGTCTTTCCTGTATCTCAACAGGGCTCGCCACAGACCTAGGCTTCTAATTTTGATGAAGCCTAACTTGTTTTCATTTTCTGTTACACATTTCGTGGTATGCTATAAAAACTCTAGGTTCTAAAGGTTGTTCCTTATCATTTAAAAATGGATAGCTTTGGCCAGTGCCACGGCTCAATAAGCTAATCCTCCACCTGTGGCGCCGGCACACCGGGTTCTAGGCCCGTTTGGGGCGCCGGATTCTGGACCAGTTGCTCCTCTTCCAGGCCAGCTCTCTGCTGTGGCCCAGGAGTGCAGTGGAGGATGGCCCAAGTGCTTGGGCCCTGCACCCACATGGGAGACCAGGAGAAGCACCTGGCTCCTGGCTTCGCATCAGCGCAGTGCGCCGGCCGCAGCGGCCATTGGGGGGTGAACCAATGGAAAAGGAAGACATTTCTCTCTGTCTCTCTCTCTCACTGCCCACTCTGCCTGTCAAAAAAAAAAAAAGGATAGCTTTATGCTTTGCACAAAGTCTATGATCCATTCTGCGTGAATCTTTTGATGGCAGTTTAGGTAAAGGTTCATTATGATTATTTTACCTATGGATATCCTACTATTCCAGCACCCCTCCTCTACTGATAATCCTATTACAGCTCTACAAAATAATCTTTCTAGAATTCTGAATTACATTAAGCTTGTATATTAACCTGTGGAGAGTTGGCATCATTCAGTTGAATCTTGCAATCCATGAACATAGTATACTTCTCCATGCATTTAGATTTTTGCTTTCTTGTATCAGATTTGGTAGTTTACAGGAGTCCTCTCTGTATTTTGTTACATGCATACATAAGTACCTTTCTGAGTAATTATTAAAGGCATGACACTTTGGAGTTAGGCTTCTATATGCTTATTGCAAGAATTTAAAAATAAAATTGTTTTTTAGGCTGTTACATTGCACTCTGTGCCTTTCCCCAGTTAACCTGTTGGTCTTAAAAGTGTGTATGTGTGTATGTGTATGTGTGTATGCTTAGGGTGTACTGTATAGACAGCAAAGTCACACATAAATAGAAACAGTCTTAGTTCTTCATCTCTGAACATTATGACTTTTGTTTCCTTTTCTTGCCTTATTGCACTGGCTAGCATTTCCATATGATGTGAATAACACTGGTGCCTAATTTCCAACCTTAGGGAGAAAGTATTTGGTTGCACCTTTAAGTATGACACTGACTATAGGTGTTTGGCACATTTTCTTTATCAAGTTCAAGTGTTTCCCTATTTCTTAGTTCTCTGAGAGTGCTGGAGAGGTGTCTGTTCTGTCGATTGCTTTTTCTTCATTAACTTAAACATGATGTGATTTTCCTTCTTTCCTTGAATGTAGTGGATTGTGTGGGCTGATTTTCAGAGACTGAACCAATGTTTCATCCCTGGACTACTACTCACTAGAATATGGTGTGTAATTCTTTCTATAAAGCTGAATCCTATTTGCAAATCTTTTTATCTTATGTCTATACTCAGGAAAAATTTTTTGTCTTTTGCCTTCCTTTTGTACTATCTTTGGTTTTACTATAGGTATATAAACTGTATCCCTATAGTATAGTGTTCCCCTACTATTTTTTTTCCGCAAGATGTAGTGAAGATTATTTGGAAGTTGTTTTTTTATACATTGGTGCAATGATCCAGGGAAACCATTGGAATAATTCCTTGGGAGGAGGGTTAGAATTACAAATTCAGTTTTCTTAAGAGCCGCAGTTTACTGGAATCACTAATTGTATTTTTGGTGAATTGTGTGTTTCAAGAAATTTATTTCTTTCACCCAAGTTGTGAAGTTTATGTGTGTAGAGCTGTTGATAGTATTCCACCATTACCCTTTTAATATCTGCAGGGTCTATAGTGATACCCTCTGTTTTTTTTTTTTTTTCTTTTATCTCTATCACTCTAGCTAGAGTTTGGCAATTTTTTTCTATATTTTCAAAGAGCTAGTTTTTTCTCTATTGTATTTCCGCTTTTAGTTTCATTAATTTTGGCTGTAATCTTTATTATTTCCTACCTTCTGCTTGCCTTGGATTTATAGAGCTTTTTTTTTTCCTCTATTTGTATGAAGCAGGAGCTTACATTATTGATTTTAGACTTTTCTCCTTCCACTGAAAGCATTAACACTATACATTCCCCTCTAAGGACTGCTCCAGTTGTGTCACACACATTTTGATGTGCTGTAAGCTTATTTTCATTAAACTCGATGTGATTTTAAAATTTCTCTTTTGATTTTCTTTTCAATTCATGGGTTACCTAGAAGTCTAATTACCATGTGTTTGGAGATTTTCTTGTTATCTTCATGCTATTGATTTCTAGTTTGATTCCATTATAGTTGGAGAACACCTCTATAATTTCAATGTGTTCTCATTTATGAAGATAGCTTTATGGCCCAGGACATAAGCTGCCTAGGAATATGATCCGTGGGTTTCTGCAAAGAATATGCATCCTGCTGTTCAGAGGCAGAGTGTTCTGTAAAAGTTGCCTGTGTCCTGCTGGGTGACGGTGGTGTTGAGGGCTTGTCTGTCCTTGCTGGTAGCTCCTCTAGCTCTCCCATCAGTTACTGAGAGATGGATATTTAAGTCTACAATTAATTGTGGATGTGCATATTGTTTCAGTTCTACCAGTTTCACTTCAGATACCTGCAGCTCTTTCATTTGGTACACACAGATTTGGAACTCTGATAAGTTCTCTCCTGGATTCTTACTCTTCTCTCTGGTAGTCTCTCCTGAAAGCGATGGGTGTGTTGATCAATGGACTCTCAGCTCTGCTCCCTCACAGGGAGTCTACCAGGCTTCCTCAGAGTCCCCCTTCTTTCCACATGGAAACTATTAGGGCAGTAAGTATAGAAAATTGTAAGGCTCACCTCATTTGCTCCTGTCTGTCAAGGATCATGTTCATCACTATCCAATGTACAGTGTTAGGAAAGCAATATCTCATGTGTTTGTGCATTCTGTGATAAGACATTAAGACATTAAATCTGGGTTTTGACTTTTTCTGTGTACACCAGAAATGAAAGTCCAATTCACCTGCTGAGAATTACCAAAAAATAAGGGAACAACTAAAAGCCCTTTTTTAAAGAAAATTTCTACTGAAGAGACACATTATTAAGCACACTGGCAATGGTTAGAATTTATTTAATACTTTTTCTGGGCCTAGAATCATGATAAAGGATGCTTCCTTATTATCTTAACAAACATTTTTAATAAAACTGGAGCTTTGTGACTTCTCCTGTCTCTAAAAAAATAAAAATTTTGAAAAAGCTAATGATATCTAAATAAAAGAGATTACTACCTAAAATATACAATCTTGTTATCAGATAGTTCTCCTTTTATTAATATATATATATATTACTGTTACAATTCCATACATCATTCACAGAGTTGGACATTGGAACAGATGAAGGTTCTGGGACATTTTAGGGAAAGAAACCAGGCCAAACGGCACTTGGTTAGCATTATCCACTCTTCCAAACTATTTTGTTGCTAAGCCCTCACACCAAATGATAGTCAGGTGAGAAAACACACCTGGAAGCAGAATTCAGATTCAAAACTGGAGTTTGGCAGAAACGACAACCAGAAAGCTGATAGCTACACAGACATTAGCTTTTCCAGCCAGCTGAGCAGGACAAGGAGTAACATGAATGTTCTTTCAACTTTCAAACTTTTGAATTATGCCCTGATACTGTGATACATGCCTACATGCATGTCTGAAATTTCTTCCAGTTTTTGCCTGGAAACTTGAAGAGCAGACTAACCTAATTAAATTTCACCCTTTTATAAAGAAATAATAATGAATAAGGGCAAGGGAAACGGCATATGGAATTTAGAAGGGAGAAATATGAATAGATATAAAAATATTATGTCCTCTATCTATTCAAATTATAGTGCCTTTTTCTTTGCTTGGTCTAGGCAAATAATACCTGAGATTCTTGCCAATAACGGTTAGAGCTCTGCCTGTGTTCTTTCCTCTATTGTGAGTGACATGGAGGCAGGGGCCATCCACCTTACTCACTACTGATTCTTCAGCGCGCACCATTACAGCTGTCACGTGGTGATGCTCACTGAACTCTGTTGAAGTGAAGCTGCCTTCTCACGGGTGGTCCCTAGGTCAGGGGTAGATGGTAAAAGCAGGGCATATAAGCTGCCACTTCCACACATCTCCCTCAGGCAGACATCACCAATCCATCACGGCACTCCCTTCTGCTAAGTCCCCTCCCAGGCTTAGAGGTCACCGCTTCAGACTCCAAGCATCCACTGCCTGAATGCAACATTTCACACCAGGTTGTAAAGCATGACGTGTTATGGATCACAACCTCTCCCTCCAAACTGACCATCCACAGACGTGAACTGCATCTGCTTATGCCCCTCTGTCGCAGCTAAAATCATCTGAATCACAAGTTGTGTGGTCTTGGATAAGTCAGAAAATGCTTGGTAACCACACGGATGCTTCCCTAGATCCCTTGGAAGCAACAAATGAATCCACCTGAGCAGCCCTACCAGGGCAATAAACACAATTATTCCAAAAATTAAAGCAAAAACAAAAAAAGCAAGCAAACAAAAATACCCTCGTTCATCAACCATCTGCTTATTCCATGTGGTCCCAGAAGGAGGGCCTGTGAATTATGTAACCGATGCTCCAGTTCTAGAATTCGTGTCTTCCTGTCTACGCCGACCATAGTGGGAGGGGGACCCCAGACCACCAGCTCTGGATCACCCTTTTTTGAGTGTGTTGCCTCTCAGGGGCCATTATTGAAGTTTGTCTGCTCAGGCATTAGCTTCTGCACTAAATGTAACCCTATATGGGGCAAGAAATAAACAGCAAACAGCGCCTGCCACTAAAAACCCTCTGAATACTAACTATTTTTCCCTGGCACTGCATTAAGAGATCTTAGTCCATACACTTACCTATCTTCACTTTTCTAGTCCTAAAGCCATCAAGTACAATTTCCCTGAATGACAACAGAGTCACTGGGTTCACAGTTCAACTTTCTCAAAATGAGCTGCTGCAGGCCGGCGCCACGGCTCACTAGGCTAATCCTCCGCCTAGCGGCGCCGGCACACCGGGTTCTAGTCCCAGTTGGGGCGCTGGATTCTGTCCCGGTTGCCCCTCTTCCAGGCCAGCTCTCTGCTGTGGCCAGGGAGTGCAGTGGAGGATGGCCCAGGTGCTTGGGCCCTGCACCCCATGGGAGACCAGGAAAAGCACCTGGCTCCTGGCTCCTGCCATCGGATCAGCGCGGTGCGCCGGCCGCGGCGGCCATTGGAGGGTGAACCAACGGCAAAGGAAGACCTTTCTCTCTGTCTCTCTCTCTCACTGTCCACTCTGCCTGTCAAAAAATAAAAAAAAAAAAAATTAAAAAAAAAAAAAAGAAAGAAAGAAAATGAGCTGCTGCATTCACACCAGAGTCCAGGCTAACCTAGTTCCCCAAACCATACGCTTTCCATCAACTCATATGCATCCGGCAGTAAACAACCAGGCTTATTTCAAAAAATAGATTCAAAGAAGATTTACCAAGCATCAACAATTTAAAAAATTTTTCAAATGTATTTTTATTTATTGGAGCAGCAAAAAGAGGAAGACACACAGATAATCACCCATTTGCTGTTTCATTCCCCAAGTATTCACCACAACTAGGTTCCAGCTAGACCAAAGTCAGGTGCTAGGAACTTGATCCAGGTCTCCCACATGAGTAGCAGGCATCTAACCACTGAAGCCATCATCCATTGTCTCCTAATGTGCATATTAGCAGGAAGCTGGTGTTGGAATCAGAGCCAGGACTAGAACTCAGATACTCTGATATGGGATGAGCGAGTCCCAGGCAAAGTCTTCACCACTGCACCAAGTCCCTACCCCTTGGCACTGGGAACTATGGGAAAATTACTCATTTTGTCATTGATGCACCAGTTCATGTGCCCAGCTTTTCTAAGAGGTATATTCCACATATGCTAAATGCAATTACTTCGTCTTAGTGGGAGAAAGAACAGGGAGAGGAATTGAAGCCTAGTGCCCCATGTTGTCCCCTCCTTTGCAATGAAGCTATTTGGAGAGAGAGACAAGAAGCTATCCCAAGGGAAGGGACACTGCAGTGGCAGAGACTTGGTCCCAGGTACTGTGAGAGAATAACTGAGAAGACGACATTCTGATTGACTTGGACTGAGCTCCACGTTGAGCCACTCAGACTCAGCCAGGGGGTGGAGGGCGTTTGAGTGAGTGATTTAACTTCCTGCACCCAGGTCCTTATCTGTAATGTGGGGGATAGTACAACTCCCACCTCCAGGTGTACCGTGAGGATTCAATGAGATAATCCAGGAACGGGGAACGGCCACGTAATCGCCAGTGTTCAGTAAATTAGAGCTGTTATGATCAATGATTAGCAATCTCAGAATTCAAACCTCAGCCCGGAGGGTATTCTTTCTTCCTCCTGAACAAAGCAAACACAGCTATACAAACCCTCCCATGCACAGAGCTTAACAAAGAGCATTTATAGACGTTCAATGAGAGTTGAACGGAGGGGTCAGGCTTCACACAATTGCTGAGCTGCATGGATGCGGGCCAGGATCAAAAGCACACAAAAAAGTCGAAATAAAGCTGTTGAACTCTCTGCAATTCCAGCAGAGGCCTGTGCAGCTCTGGAAACAAGACTGAAACTTCAGGTTCAAGCAGACTGTGTAGAAGTTCTCTGATAGGATTCTGATAGGATGACGGCATGACACCTGCGTCCGTGGTAAGCCCTGGTGATGTGCCACGGACTGAGCACTGTGCCTCACAAACTCACTGACAGAACTTTTTATGGCAACTATTTGAGGAAACACAAGGATGCACAGAGGATCCGGACAGACTGGCTGGGCACCCTGGCCGGACATCAGCTCTGGGGTCAGCTCCCACTCCACTGTCCACTGCCAAGTTACAAGGATAGGCTTAGAACCTTTTCAGGACGTAGGTTTTTAACCACTGCAGGCTCCACCATTATTTACCTATACTACATAGTAATTATTAAATGGCTTATTACAAAAAAATTGACAAACTTGACTTAGCAAATTCTCCTGTTGCCCTCAGAAAACCCACAATGAAATCTTTTCTATGTAATTTTCAGGAAGGTTTCAGGAGTGGGTGGGTTCAGCTGATAAACACTGTCTCTGCTCTGATAATGGGTATACACACCAGAAAAGTGCATCGCTCACAGGAAAGGACTATGGCCATGCCTAGGTCGTGTACGACTTATTTAACACATTTTAAAAATGAGCGTTTTTTTAGCGCTGTGGCGTGTGCTAACACCAAGCATTTTCTAACAGCACATAAGCGATACGGGGCTGGTTCTGCTCCTTGTTCATATTTCGGTACCTGCTTTTGTTTCAAGGTTGCTTGTATTTCTTTTATGTCATCTTTTATGGAAAAGGCAGTCCCAGATGTTGATAAAATAATACTGTATACTGAATCTTTTTTCAATGCCGAAAAATAAAGTGTGATTCCTTTCACCAGAAAAGCAGAAAGTAGCTTTTCCTTCACTCAGACATTAGTATTTTCATCACTTGTCAAATGTGACTTGGACAGATTTGCTTCAACAACCTTAAATGATGACTGCCCAAGGTAAGACAAAGCATAAACAACCCACCAAACACTGCTCATTTATTCTAAACATGAAGGCATTCAGCATGCTTGGGCCCCAGTACAGAATGAACGTGGCCCCCAGGGTATAGATCAGGCTGATAAGTGTTAGGCAACAGTGGACACCAGCATTCCTTATAAATGCCCAGTGGTCACCGTGCTCTTCTGTACAATACCAAAATGCTTCTGGTAACAGAGTACCCCTGCCTTGCAAGCCTTCAGTGCACTGATCATGGTGGATGGTATGCCTATTCTAGAGAGAAAGGAACTGCCTATTCAGCCAAATCTCCTTTCTAGGTAAAAACCCTATGCCACCCCCTCCGCCACCACCAAGACAAACTCAATGCACCACACGACCGCATCCTCCCCAGTCATTTTTCCAGTACAGGTGCAGTGCAGGAGGCCAGACCAATGAGGTCTCCAGGAGGCTCATTTCAGGGCAGGCTGCTGAGTCACCCAGACACCCTCTGCTGAGATTTGAACTGGGACCCAGAATTCGAAGATGGTAAATCCTGGAGTTAAATTTTATTATTCATGGCTAAATGTGGTGCCACTGTAACCCAGCTCCACACCAGCTGCTATTGAAGAGAAGCCAAAACTCTAGGGAGCCCTGTTTTTAAATAGAAGCAGCATTCAGATGTTCAGAGTGGGGAGAAGCAGAGGAAAGAGTGGAGGGGGAAGAAGAAAGGAGGTAGTAGGACCTTTGATGCCATAGCTCGAAAACTCCCAATCCAGTTCCAAGTGTCTCCTCAATTCTTCAAAAAACAAACAAACAAACAAACAAACAAAAAACACTTCTCTGGTGATCCCAAGCAGTTTGGAACAGGCTTGGTCAACCTCATACATTACTCTTGACTTGTTAGTGGCTGTGCAAGGAGACACAGGAACATACGAGACATTCTATTCATTTGTATTCTGAAAGTAGACCATGATAGAAGAATCTGAAAGTAAGTTGCTTATTGGGGATTGCAGTGAAGCCAGTAGGGAAGGGAGGACGTGGCACAGGTGGAGAGGCATCCTTTAACAGCAGTGAATACGTCAATTACACGTCTCAGCATCCTCTCAGCTCAGGGGGGAAGGGATATTCATACCTCAACTCTCAAGAGTCACAGAAGGGCTGACGGGAGCTCCCTGCAATATTAACTGTACCATGATTTTTCTCTTATGTGTCTTGGCAAAGAAACTTCCTACAGTCCTGGAGAATTCCCTCAGACAGACAGATACAGACACTGGCAGCTGGACATCTGCAGGGCACAGGAGATGGTCAGGCTTCAGGATAAGGTGATGGGAGAGAGTCTGCAACAGGACGTCTGGTGCCACTCAGCTCCTGTTTCTAAAGGAAAGTCATGCACCAGACATCGAGGGTCCATGAGGGTGAGAGATGAGGACCTGCCTTTGCTTGTGGTAACATTTCTGTATCCCCCTTAGCTTCGCTGGACCCCTGACTCATCCTACCACTGCCCATTAGACGTGAACATCGGAATCTGGTTCCCCTAGGACCTGACCTTGTTTCTTGCCTATATTTGTTCCAGTTTCAGTAATTCTAGCTGTCTTCCAAACCCCTTAGAATTCACTTTCAAATTCAGGCTTTCCAAGGGAGGCATATAACAGTATTAAAAAAAAAAAAAAACCAGATTCCTAGCAAAGGAATCTGTCTTCTTATCTGACTTGGGAGACACAACTGCTCTTTCCTGATCCATAGCAAAAATGATGGGACTGTCTAGGAAAATGTCAAAGACAGAAATCCATGGACCACACACTAGGGAATTCTGACTTGGAGACGGTAAGTGGTATCTGAGAATATTAGTTAAACCCATTTGTGGCCCTGATCCTCAGCCAAAGATGACAAAATCCTCATCTATGACATCTAAGCTGTCTTCTACCTCTAGACTTCTGGAAATCACTCAACAGTCACGTAGGTCTGGTTGTCTCTAATAATTACCCTGAAAAATGTTTGGAGGTGCAGGGAATGGCCATTTCATATAGGAATTTTTACTTAATATTATTGGAGATTTGCTACAAATTGACCAGTGTCCTCATTTACCAATCACATTCTTATCATCCCTAAATCTAACTCTTTAGTACTTCACACGAATGGATTGATGGATGGATGGATGGACAGATATACAAACATGGATAGACAGACTGATTTTATACATTTACCACTTACTACCTAACGCATTTCACATCCTAAAATGAATACAAGTGAGACCCCAGGAATTATCATCTGTCAGTCCCATAATGACTGCTACGTTTGATAGGCTCTTCACCTACCCTGCACTGGTGAACAATTCTGCCATCTTCCTATTTTTGTAGGTATTGTTTCCATGCCCCCTCCTCTTCTCCAGATAAAGAGTTGTAATTATTTTAGACTTCTTTAGGGAAGCGAATACTTAAGTCAAAGGAATCAACAACCGCATGGGTGGAGAAACATCTTTTAACAGACTGTCCAGAGATATTGAAAGAACACCAACATCATTTCTATGATTAATTTTCAAGCTCTCCAAATTATTTCCTGGGGGAAAATACTCAAGAATTAGAAGCTCTCAAGAATTAGAGGCACTTGTCAAAATTACGGTCCGGATTGGTGATGTCTTTCTTCTCAGAGTGAGCCATTCTGTGCAAGGCTTAGGAAGCCCCTCCTTGGACCACTTTTCTGAACAGCTTTTCCTCAAACCCATTATCCAGACAACACTTCAGTAACGCTATGAACAGTATCACAGACTTTGTAAAGCTAGAAGCAAACTCATCCTACATTAACACAGAGCTTGACTGTAGAGCCCCACACAAGCAAGGTAGAATTCTGCCTTCAGCTTCCATACTACCTCTGCATGAACAAACCTGAGACCATACATCAAGGTTTACACGTCTCAAGACAGAAGGAAGCACCTCTACACACAGCCACGGACTCCATGAAAACCCATTCCCCGTGCGGTTTGCATAATACTGATAAACAGGCCCAAGTACTAGGCTTGGCAGGAAGTTATCTATAAACATTTCCTTTGTATTTTCCACTAGATGTTTCGGAAGACTCTTGGAAGACAATCTTGCTTGTCCTGTATGTTGAACATGTGTGTGCATGACAGAGTGAGTGAGGCTGGTTCACCAATGTTCACACTCTGGGCTGTGAACCAGAATCCACCAAGGAGATGGATAAAACCCTGATGCTCAGAGCCTGCTGTCAAAGACCTATAGATACCCATAGGATACAGGTGTGTGTGTGTGTGTGTGTGCATACACACACATATATTGTATGTGAACACACACACACACACACATATATATAATATATTGGCTGAGAATCAGATGATAAAATCAGCCAATTCATATGACAGACTAATCACCTTCCTTCGGTATTTCCATTTCAACAGAAGCTACTCATCTCTGAGACCGCTGGGAATATCTGTGAAACAGGATCAAATGGAGTATTTAAACTATCCCCATTTGATTTGTTGATGGTGTTGAATGAAACAAATGCTGGTAAAGTGGCACTACTTTGACTAAAGGTGTGTGTGTATGATTATAGGTATATATGCACATGCAAACGTGTGTGTATGTGTATATATCATTAACTAAAAACTCATCAGTTCTTCTTTCTCCAGTGTTTTGAGTGGTACAAATTAGATTAACTCTCCCGATTATGCAGAGAAATTTAGCTTAATGACCTACAATCACTTTAATGGCTTTGAAATTCAGAAGGTAAGAAGACACTGTGTTTCTTCCATTGAGCATTAAATATAAAATGCCTCTGATTGACTGTCATGAAAACCCAATTTTATTGCTATTTGAATTATTCAGAATCAATATCCGACATTAGCCAGCATGGGGAAGCTCAGCTATAAGGCAGCATTGCAAAGCACTGTTTCCCTATATTGAGTAATTGTTCTTTGTATGGGGGATAATGAGCTGTTTGCGGCGTGTCACTACTTGAGATGCACAGAGAATGAACAACTTTATCTTCCCTTTACATTATGTAATAAAAGGGATTGGTTCACAGAGATGAACAATTTTCAAGGTTATGGAACATTCAAACGATGGCTGGGCTCAAGGAACCTCGATAAGGAAAGACAAAGGACTAGACACTGAGTTTTAACAGATCACACAGGAGAAGCATTTGCCCAAGTTATGTTTTCAGCTATGTGATAAGTAAACTGCAGCCTTCTACTTCCCCAAGCTGAGGGCCACTCACAGGCATAAGGACCACACCCCACGGTGCCTGCACTGAGGATGGCACAGTGACTCGAAGAAGCGATGCTGCCTACAGTTATTTTCCAAAAAAAAAAAAAAAAAAAAAGGCATAATGAAACGGTATGAGTACAGCAGTCAAAAGTAATAATGAAACACCAGACACCGAGGGGTCTTCATGGTTTGGCTGTCCCTATGCTAAAAGCTTGACTGTGTTATATCAGATTAGTCTCAGATCGAACGCGGCAGGATGGAACTATCAGGATCTCCTCGCTTTACGTAAGTGGAAGTTAAAGAGATCAGAAGAGTTGGCTTCCTTGGCTGGTGTTGTGGCACAGAGGGCCAAGTGACCATTTGTGACTCTGGCATTCTGGAGTGCCAGCTCAAGTCCTGGCTGCTGTGCGTCTGATCCAGCTCCCTGCGAATGCGCCTGGGAAAGCAGAGGGCGATGGCCCAAGTACTTGGATCCTTGCATCCACGTGGGAGACTAGGACGCTCTAACTGTCTGGCCCAGACTTGGGTGTTGGGGGCAGTTGGGGAGTGCAGTACTGGATGCAAGATCTCTGTCTCTCCCTGTGTCTCTCTGCCTTCCAAATAAACATTTTTATTAAAAATGGAATTTTCTTCCCTCTACCTCTAAGCACACAAGTGCGAGAGCTGTGATACCAGAATGGGGGGGGGTGGGGGGGCAGGATTTCCAAATGGGATTAAATAAATAAAGGTAAAGCCACAGACATGCTGTGCGAGGAGGAATAGAGAAACAAGGCAAAATGTCGCAGAGAGCATCAAACAAAACCCTTGTGGGAACAAGCACTGAAGAGCTTCTACTGAGCTCAGCACACTGGCAGGGAGGCACTCACACAGCCAGCCTATGAAATACATGTACAGGGACTTCTCTGAGCAGACGCATCCCTCACCCCTACCTTTAGAAAGCAGGCGGCAGAACACCCCCTCCCCATGCCACTCCCACCCGCAGAGTCCCACTGAACTTTGGCAAAGCAGCAGAGCTGCACTCAAAGGTATCCCCCAAGAACCATATGCATAGCATCCTTTCCTTCATTAAAGTCCTGGCTCAGGCTAATAAATCAGTGTACAATTTATGTATAATCTAATTTTTGCCTCGTGCTTCATCTGGTGTAGGTGGAAGCAGGGGGAAAAATAAAAAAAAAAAAAGGCAACAACTGTAAAATGAAGACTAATGAGAATTTAGTTCCTTAAGAAAATATCCTGTAGGTATTTCCCAATATCCTCTAGAAATAGTCATTAATGTCCAATCTGTACCTTGAGATTGTCAGAATCTCAGGGAGAAATAACTCTGACCTGCTCCTTCCACGAAAGCGTGACTCATAAGGGCAGACAGATATGTTTCCCTTAAGTCCCAATGCCTAGAAGTCACAATAGACTTGCACCAGTCGTAATTCTTGCTCTGGGTCTGCACTGCCTCCCAGGCTCTGGGTAGCACACAGACGGTGCCATTAGGAGGCGTTAATTGTGTCCTCGAAGCCTCTTCCCTCCCCTTCCAGGCCATTTATAGCTCAGCCAATAATAATTCCCAAACCACCCCCAAATCATCCCACAGAGAAAACTTGGTGTTCCTTAAAACTAGCCAGATATATTAGGTACCCTGGTAGGGAACATAGCAATTACGTAAGTTAATGGTATTCAAAGACACAAATTTATGGCAGCAGCAGTAGCAACACTAGAAGAAAAGGAAAGTGTATTTGCAGACTGAGAGTCCAGAGCCAACACCCATCACAAGCTTGCTCTCTGGGCACCCACACGGGTCTCCTGCCAGGGGACCTGCTGAAGCCACGGAATAGTAAATCAAAGCCATCACTCTCTTCTCTTACTTTTCACAAGGACCTAACCACACCCAGGCACAGCATTTTGTTTTCAGCGTATCTGGGGCCAGTTCCACCATCAGCTACCTAAGAACAGGAAGAGCTAAGACATAAGTTACGATTTCATCTCACAAAAAGTGGACAGTGTTTTACCACTACAAAGTCTATTCTTGCCCTTTTGCAGGTAAGGATTTGAAAGCACACTACTTAGAATCTAATGGGAATATTGCATAAAACTAGAGTTACCATCACCCTCAAAAATGTCCCTTGCTGGAAGCAGGGGTGGGGGGCACTGGTTGTGCTTTGGAGAAAGCAAATGAGATCTTGCCACATGTGAAACGTGGATCCGTTTTTAATAACAGTAAAAAAAGGAAATTTACTGCCCTCTCCTGGTTCTGTATAACAAAATTCTATTATATTTAACACTGAATCACATAATTACATAGGCGGCAACACCAAACAAATCTTAGTTCCTCTCTCTTCGCTGAGAAAGCAAGGTTGATTTGCAATTCTGAAAGGATAATGAAGGGCCAGCGTTATTATTTAATATAAAAAATAGATTTCCTGGTTTCCCTCAAGTGTTTATCATGAGATACGGGGAACGATATCAAACTGAATTACCAAGTATCATATCTGATAAATCAAACGAGGAACACAGCTAGGAAACGGCAAACGGCATCAGAGAGCTCAACACTTACAGAGAATACACAGTCTCGGAAAGTGACTTGAAATGATAGCGTTTTTGCTCCTAGTTAGAAAAAAGAAACAGAAAGCTATGCCCTGGCTGTGGAGTTTAGAAGAACTGATAATTGCTCTGATCTCTTAAATGTGGACTTTGATGGTGTTCCCACCGGTCAGACGGCTGTAGCCAAATACCACACACGGGGCAGCTTATAAGCAGCAGAGATGCTTCTCACAGTTCTGGAGGCTGGAAGTCCAGGACGGAGGCGCTGGCAGGTGCAGTGTCTGCTGAGGGTCTGCTTCTTGCCTCATGGGTGGCCAGCTTCTGGCCGTGTCCTCACATGGAGAAGGGGGCAACACAGCTCCAGTGGGTTCTCCTTCATCAGGGCACTGATGGCACAATGGAATCACCTCCCAAATTCCTAACATCACCATCCACATGATTTCACTGTGTGAACTGGGGGTGGAGGGTGGGCTTAGAAGAAAGAGACAAGTACCCACTTCTCCCAAATGATGAGTGGACATCTTTCATGTTGTCAGCAAAGCACTAGGGAAGGACCCCTCCAGCTCCCTACCCAGTGGATCATAATGGGGCGAGTGGTCTGTCTTTAGGCAGGGGATGGAGTGACATCTGGTGCAGGATGCAAGTCCATCAGAGGACACAAAGGCTCAGGGTCGAGGTGAGACTCATGGCTAAATACTACAACAGAACTTACACAGTTACAAAAAGTATCTCCCCGTGAGACACAGATCTCTGTATCTTAGTTTTTGCTTTGCAAATGAAGCTCTCTTATTGAAAAATACTCATACATTCTTGTAATAAAATAAACACAAAGATCACCATTTAAATAATACTCAAGACATTCCCAGTCACCATCTACATCCCCAGAGGAAATAATTTGCAGTACTGTTTGTAGAACGTACTAGAAATGTTATGCTTATACAAGCAAATCCAATCTATAACTGCATTGTTCTTTCCTACTCAAACAGGCAGCGATTATAGATAAATATTGGCCCTTGGTATTTTCACAACTAATACATCTTTGATATCACTCCATGGTGGTGCCTCTAAATCTTAATCTTTTTAATCTACAGTCACATGGTTCTCCACTGTATAATCTCCACAGGTTCAATGAGTGCCCAAACCATTGCAACACAGTAGGTCCCTAAGTTAAGTCATTCTCTAGGTGAGGAATTTAAGAAAAAAATACTTGCTCCTAATCAGACAGTATTTACTGGGGGAGCTATGACTGCAACCTCTATTCGCATAGTTTTATTTGCTAACTGCACTGCCTTCCTAAATAGGAGACACTGCTATTACTATAAGCTTCACATGGACGTTAGAAAGCAAGATGAATGAGTCGTGAAAACGCTGTTGTCAACATCCCCATTCAGAGAGACTCCTGCTCCCCGAAGCTTTGGCATCTTTCAGATTCTGTCTACTGGGCTCTGATAGGAGCTACTTAGGGGGTGAGTAATCAAGTGTCAACCCCCAGCACTCCCGAGCCACCTGGAAACAGAAGGGCCCCAGTCCACAACCACAGATATTCACTCCACTCCCCAGGTGGTCAGAGGAGGCATGATGTCTCTGAGATGGAGCGACATTTGGATTTCTTGCTGATGAATATCACAGCCAGCATACCCATCTGGCTGCCGAGATAAATAATGCAAAAATTAAGATATGCCTACATAACTCATAGAGTATTGATGCATGGAGGCCTTAATTCAAACTCCTCCTACAAATCATTTAATTACGAGTCATACAATTGTAAGAGAAAATCAGTATTTTAACTGGGTTTAAATGGGAGTGGGTTGGATCATTTTAAGTACCCAGCGCAGAAACACAAGGACCCCTCAATCTGTGCATTCTCACAATGCCACCTAGATGTGGTACTGAGTAAGCAAAACACTACTTTTCAAGGCAAAATGATGACAACACGTTTACCTATGTGGTTAAGATTCTACCAATGGAATACAGCACTGTCATCAGGAAGGAGTGGAAGGAAGTAAAGAGATCTTTCCAGTGGCTCCAAAAATAACACACTTCCTGGAGTGGCAGCTAGGATTGCATGAGGTGACCTCCTCACACCATTATATTAGCTATTATCAAAATAAACACACAAAACCAGAAAATAACAGATGTTCACAAGACTGTAGGGAAATCAGCACACTTCAGAAACAGTGGTGGGAGCGTAGAATGGAGCAGCCTCACAGAAAATGGTAGAAGGCTTTCTCAAAGAAATCAAAAGAGAAATATCAGATGATCCAGTAATTCCTCTTCTGGTTACAGACTCACAGAAATGAAAGCAGGGTTACAAGGAAATATTTATTGCTGGCAGCAGTATTTACAATGGCTACAGTTACAGTAGCATTATTCATAACAGCCGAAAATTGGAAACAACTCAAGTGTCCATCAATGGATAAATACTATAGAATATTATTCCACCTTAAAAAGAAAGGGAATTCCACCATGCTCTAACCATATGGATGAACCTTAAAGACACCATGCTAAGTGAACTCTATCAGCTCACACAAGGACACACAGACACTGTCTGGTCCTCCTTACAAGATGCATCTAAAGTAGGCAAAACCATCCAGGGCCTTGGAGAGGGCAGAATTGGGGAGGTGGGGTTGGCGGTTGTGTAATGATTATGAAGTTTCAGTTTTGCAGGTGGAAAAGCTCTAAACAACATTGCAAAGGCACCTAACACAGAGGAACTATAGGTTTACAAAGGGCTAAGATGGTAGATTTTCTGTCAACATGGGCTTTACTATAGTTAAAGCACAGAAGGTTACATGGACTGGGAAACCAACAGAGGGAGTCACGCATTGTTTACTGCGCCATGACTGTGCTTGTCAGTGGCTTAACAGGCCTACACTCAAGGCTGCCCCGTCTTCTACTGGATGCCCTTAGGGCTTAGGAATCCACCAGTGTCCTGAAGCCATGCCAAGGGAAAGGGGCTGGAAAGAGCTAACACATCATGGTTGTGCTGCCACTTGTGGTGTGAGGTCCATCCTCACTCCTTCTGGGGTACACACCTCATCCCCCACATGCACAGTAAACACAGGACCACAGTCATGAATGGAGCCCAAGTGTCCTACCATTTGTTTGGGACCCAGATCAGAGGGCTCTCCCCAGCCCCCGCCACTCCTCCTCTCATTCCTTCCAGAACATTCCCTTTCTTCTCATCTATGCTTCCCATCAGTGCTGACCTCACTTCTGCATCATCAGCAGGCCAAGGTCTCTCCAGCCCTAGGGCTGTTTTGCCCTGCCCATTCTCTCTACCTGGAACACGCTTGCTTGGTTGGCTCCTCCTTGACTCATAGGTCTCCATTCAAAATAAAGTCCTCAGAGATGGCTTCTTGTGGGAACTGTTCCAAAAATAGGTGTCTCCTACCTATTTCCACCTATCATCACTACCATCTACTCTTTTTTTTTTTTTTTTTTTTGGACAGGCAGAGTGGACAGTGAGAGAGAGAGAGACAGAGAGAAAGGTCTTCCTTTGCAGTTGGTTCACCCTCCAATGGCCACTGTGGCCCATGCACTGCGCTGATCTGAAGATAGGAGCCAGGTGCCTCTCCTGGTCTCCCATGTGGGGTGCAGGGCCCACGCACTTGGGCCATCCTCCACTGCACTCCCTGGCCACAGCAGAGAGCTGGCCTGGAAGAGGGGCAACCAGGACAGAATCCGGCACCCCGACCGGGACTAGAACCCGGTGTGTCAGCAGGCGCCGCTAGGCGGAGGATTAGCCTAGTGAGCTGCGGCGCCGGCCTACTACCATCTACTCTTTACTGTAACACTATGCGCATTCTCTCACATCCTTCACCAAATGCTAAAGTCATCTTAAACACAGACTGACCTTACCATGTAGCTCTCCCACTAAAAGACAAGACAGGCCAGTACCACTGACCATTTCATCACAGCATGTGGGATTACGCTGGCTTACCTACCACACACAAAAGACCAATAAATAAATATTATCTGCTGCTGTAACGTTTCATTTGGATTTTTTCCTCAAGAGGACATGGAGGCAAAAGACAAAGACATCGTTGCAAAGAACTCGGCAATCCGGTTCTCTGCAGAAAATACTCACTAGCTGGCTGAGAGGCAGCCACCGGTTCCAAAATGAGGCAAAGAAATTATCCTCCTCATACCTTCCACTCCACGTCCCCTGTGGACAGAAGCCATTTCACTCAACTCCCTCAGAAAATAAGGAGAATGCCTGCAGAATCCCAAGTTTTCTTCCCGGTCCATATATAGACACGAGGCCCGCAGAAGCACATGCTAATGACACACCCCTGGTCCAGCGAGCATCATCAATAACCAGTGTGACTGAGGCTTTCCACGGGTTTATCGCCTGTCAGCTCGGAAGACACTCGCTGAGCTGACAGAGAGAGTCGATCCCGGACATGACATGTAAAAATCACTGCATTTCTGGGTAAAAAAAAAAAATCACTTAAGTGTCTCAGGCTAACAGGATATCTTAATTTATCAGGTTGACTATGCATGGTTTTTGGTTGTTAAATCTCTGCTTCTAAACCTCTGAATTCGGCATTTCTGAATTCAACAGAACAAGTGCCAAAATGTGTTAGGTAGAGACATCACCTGGCTCTCAGATTTCCCAGGTTTCGGTGAGATGGGCTCTGTTGGGAGGGCACCAGTCAGTAACAAATCGCCAGCTCCCTATATACAAAAAGGGAGAAAGCATGATTATTCAAAAAAAAAAAAAACAAAAAAAAAAACAAAGGAAAGTTGAAGTCTTTAAGCTCATTAAAATGTAAGGAACAAGAACTGAATGCTGCCACAAATACACACGTGAACATTTCCTTTGTGATCAGACCGACTTTCCTTATTGTCAGAATGGGCTGCTACAACAGGATACATGTTTCCACAAAGCTTGTAGAAACTGGAATCAAAATATACATTTATTTTGATGCCTCCCAAAATTGAAAGCCAGGCATGGTTTTTGCAACATATATATTTTTCATGAGCTTCTTGGAGATCCCTCTCTCACACAGCTTTCACAAACTTTTTTTTTTTGCATCAAAATTCTCATCCTTTTAAAAAGACCTTCATTTATTTATTTTAGAGAGAGACAGTCAGATAGAGTTGCCATCAACTGGTTTAATTCTGAAATGCCTCAACAGCCAGGACTGTGCTGAGCTGAGGCCAGAAGTTAGGAACATAACCCAGATCTCCCATGTGTACAGCAGGAACCCAGTTTCTTGAACCATCACTATCTCCTAATGTGTGCATTAGCAGTGAGCTGGAGTTAGGAGCCAGGGCTGGGTACCGAATTCAAGAACTTCAGGACAGCATGTGGGTTTCCTAACCACTAGGCTAAATGCCTGCTTCAAAGTCACCTTTTAAATCCATTTCTGCAAACCTTTTCAAGCATCCTTGTGCAACAGCATTTGCTTTTCTCCGTTCTGGAAGCCGAGCCATCCATGATCAAGACACTGGCAGCTCTGGTTTCTCCGGAGGACACTCTTTCTGGTTTACAAATGGCTGTGTTCTCATCATGAGCTCACATGGTGGAAAGCAGAGACGACTAAGCTCCTCTTAGAAGGGCATCAATCCCACTCTTGAGATCTCTACCTTCATAATCTAATACCCACCAAAGGCCTCACCCTGCCCCCTGATACCATCACTGTGGGGGTTAGGACGTCAGTCCACAGCACTCACGGAGCGGTAACATGACATCAGCTAGTCCAGGCCTACATCCTATGAATTACTGAACCCTAGGAAAAACAATCTCTTCCTGGATAGACTTGAATCCCATGCCCAGTAGTGACACAGGCGCTATGAGCAGAGGCACGGACAATGCTGGCAGGACAAGCCTGAGTCATAGGGCAAATACTCGAGACTGGAGGTGTCAGCTGTTGTCTGAATGACAGGAGTGCTAAGAGCACAGAAGAAATAGTTGCTCAAGAGATTGTGCGACAGATTTCCATTGCGAGAAGAGTGTGTTCTAGACCAGCAGACAAGCAAACAGATTTCAGTTGCAGAAATAGGCATAAGAGGATGTAGCTGGCCATGAAATATGAGAAACGCGGTAAAACCAAGGTGCACAAAAAGTCCACTGCTTTAAAAACGGCGCTGCCACCTTTCCAGCGACACATACATCCAGAGGTGATGGGCAGGAGGGAGAGGGAGGGTGGCCGGGAGGACACCTGGCAGAAGGCATCGGAGGTGAGTGGCCCGGGCAAAGGGAGGAAATGTGGGAAGGCACGCGGATTCTTGGCATCGTTTCTAACAACAGTGCTGTAAGGTGCTGTCAGCATCCGCATTTTAGCAATGAGAAAGCATGTCTGCTGTCACACTCTGAGTGTGGGATTTGCTTCAGGCCAACTTAATTCCAAAAACTCAAATTTTAACCGAGGCCGCTGTGTATGATTGAGCAACATGAGTTTAGATCAGCCGTAGTGATCCCACCATAGGAAGTTAATGGCACCCCACAGAATTGGGTGCTGTGGCCCTGGCCAACTAACCACTGCACCAGGGAGACAGAAGCAGGATATGAGGCTGCAGGTGCAAACAGAGCCCTGGTCCCACAAGGCATTCATGCCCTGAGAAGCCCACACAACAGTGGGTAAGGGTCTCACAAAACATACTTTTTTATTTCTCGATTTTGTGCAGCCAACAAGGCTGGAAAATGGATTCTACCACATAATTCACTTCTTTCCAACTCTCTGGATAAAAACAACTCACAAATAACAAAAAAGGCACTGCCAGACCAGGTGAGCGGCTGCATTTCAAAGAAACAGGTTTTCCAAGTGTCTTTATCTGGGTGAGAGAGGAAGCCAGAAAGGAAAACTTGCTTGGCCAATCTGGGTTTTCAGCGACAGAGGCAATGAAGTTCTGTTAGAGAATAAATTGGTTGGGACACAAAGCTCCTTATAGATTATAACCTCCTTCCTAGCCAATTACAAAGCTGGCAATCATTTGTTTATTAACCTGATGGCTTGCTACATTTAAATGCCATCACATATTTATAAGGCAGCAAGATAAAGCTGTAGCATTCAAGATCACTAACCCCGTCTGTCCGTCCTCACCCAGATCCCACATGCTAAAGCACTTTTGAAGATAATTCAGTAGAACAGGATTTTAAAAAAAATAGTTTCAAACTTTCTCCTGCATTGCCTCAGGGACAGATTCCCTGTTCTGTGTGTGTGAGTGATAAGGTTTAGCCCCTGAAATTCATTCTGAGGGAGGAGTGTTTGTTAAAGTCTTTATTTGGAAACGCTGTGGCTTAGTCCCAAGTGGCAATCTTTATTCGCTACTCCCTGCTGCTGCACACACACGAACCTTGGTAGAAGGAACAGAGCTAATTCTGAATGCAGATTCTTCTCCCAATGACCCTCCCACCTCACTCCCAACTGCTCTGACCACCTCACTTATCTTCAGTGCTTAACCACCAGGATCTCCAGGATGCCTTCATGCCTAGATGCTTCTCCAGCTCTCAGCTTCCCCACTTCCAGTTTCCTTCCACAGATTTTAGCCTGTCTGCCAAGAGCCTCTGCACTGCACCTCTCAAGAATGGAGTGCATTATTTCCTAAAACATATCAGCTTCTCCTCGCAGTGAACACCCTTGTTGTAGAAACGCACTACGCATCTCCTAGGTGCACAGACCCAAAACGGGAGTCACCGTGGAAGGCAGACACCTTTACCGTGTTGGTGCACAACGGCATGGAGTTTTAAATTTTTGTTTATTTATTAGAGGGAGGAGGGTGGAAGAAATGAGCTCCAGTTCACTGGATCACTCCCCCAATGCCTGTAACAGCTAGGACAGGGCCAGAATGAAGCCAAGGGCTAAGAATACAATCCAAGTCTCCCACGTGAGTGGCAGGAACCCGATCGGTTGAGCCATCACCGCTACCTCTCAGAATGTGCATTAGGAGAAAGCTGAAATCAGGAGTCAGAGCTGAGCATAGAACCCTGGCACTTCACTGTGGAACATGGTGACTTCACTGCGAGGCCAAATGTCTGAACCTGACGTTAGTTTTATCAGGTTAATGTCCAACACCTGAATTTCTTTACCTGGCTGCTACAACTGATTTTCCCATCTGTGCTGTAAGCTGAGGTCTTGGAGAAGTCAAGCCCCTTAACTAATCAACACCAAGAGCTGGGGTATCAATATCCCATTTCCCTGCGCTTATGTGTCTACACTGCTCCAAGCCCTCCTATGGTAGATTCAACTCCAATTGCAGAAATGGCCAGTGGTTCTGATGGAACAAACTCTGCAAATTGCCTTCTCTTGCCTGTATCACTTGGCCACCCCTCCATCATAACTAATAGAATTTTCTCAGGGAACCCAATGGAGGCAATGTCAGTGCCTTCCTGTCCTGAATCCCCCAAGCTCTCCCTGCCCAAGTCCTACCAAGCCCATTGGATTATCCCTCTCCATTGGACTGTAGGACTTGCCATATCCTGATGACATGGAGAACCATCAGGAAAAGCTCTCTGCTGGGGTCTGTGTAGGGTCTGAGTGTGTTCCCTGAGGGCTCATGTGTTGGAAGCTTGACCCGCAGTGTGGCAACACTGAGAAATGGTGAGACACTTGGAGGAAGATGGCTAGGTCACCGGAAGCACCAGCCTCAGAAGCCATTAAGGTAGTTCTCAGAAGAGCAAACTCCCAGCCCTGCCCCATTCTCTGGCTTCCTATCTCACTATGGGATCCCTCTCATACACGTGGTCACCTTGATACCATCCGCCTGGGGGTCATTCACCACATTGGACTGTGGTGCCTATCTCACAGTAGGATCCTTGGTAAACACTGAGGAGGTAAATGCAGGAATGAATGATGAAATCATACTACCCTAGGGCTGCCGCTGTGGCGTAGCAGGTAAAGCCACTACCTGCAGTGCTGGCATCCCATATAGGCATTAGTTTGAGTCCCGGCTGCTCCACTTCTGATCCAGCCCTCTGCTATGGCCTGGGAAAGCAGCAGAAGATGGCCCAAATGCTTGGGCCCCTGCACCCGTGAGACAGACTCCAAAGAAGCTCCTGGCTTCTGACTTCGGATTGGTGCAGCTCTGAACACTGTGGCCAACTGGGGAGTGAACCAGGGGATGGAAGATCTCTCTCTCCCTCTCCCTCTCCCTCCCCCTCTCCCCCTCTCCCCCTCTCCCCCTCTCCCCCTCTCTCCCTCTCTTTCTCCCTTCCTCACTCCCTCCCTCTTCTTTTCTGTGTAACTCTGACTTTAAAATAAATAAATAAATAAATCTTAAAAAAAAAGAAGAAACCATAATACCCTGCCATGGAAGGCACTGGACTAGGGCTTGGGTGTTGAGTTTCCAGAGAGGATGCCCTGAACGCCATGGTAAATGGTAACATCAGTTATGATGGAGAAACAAGGAGGCACCAATTCTAGGGGTCTGAGAATAATCTAAGACACTGCATAGTAAAACTCAAATTCTGTAACCGTGGCCCAGTATTGAGGAGGATCAGCTGGTCCACGCTCAAGATGCGTGTACCACTTCCACAGTGTGGTGTCAAACACACAAGGGCAAAGGAGCGTCAGGGAGACCCAGTGAACAAAGACTGAAGTGTCCAAGAGGAAGGTGGTGTTGACTCGCGAGGGTGGGTCACAGAGTTCTATCCTGTTTACTGCACAAACAGCTTCCTGTGAAAACTGTGATGGCTCTACACCCATCACTCACTCATATCACAAGCAGTTCTTGAATCTAATAAGGGTGCTGGCTCATGTCGCAGCTGCTCCTATTCCAATACAGCTCTCTGCTAATTGCCTGGGAAAGCAGTGGAAGGTAGCCCAAGTGCTTGTGCCCCTGCACCCATCTGGGAGACCTGGAAGAAGCTCTTGGCTCCTGGCTTCAGATCAGCCCAGCTCTGGCTGTTGCATACATTTGGGGAGAAAACTGGTGGATCTAAGACCTCTCTCTCTGTCTCTCCCTCTCTCTCTCTGTAACTCTGTCTCTCAAATAAATAAGTAAATCTTTAAAAAAAAAATGGGTTACTGGAGCCGGGGCTGTGGCATAGCAGGTAAAGCTGCCGCCTGCAGTGCCGGCATCCCATATGGGCACCGGTTCAAGTCCCAGCTGCTCTACTTCCGATCCAGCTATCTGCTGTGGCCTGGGAGGGCAGTAGAGGATGGCCCAAGTCCTTGTCTCCTGCAGCCGCGTGAGAGACCCTGAAGAAGCTCTTGGCTTCTGGCTTCGGATCAGCACAGCTTCGGCTGTTGCAGCCAATCGGGAAGTGAACCAGCAGATGGAATACCTCTCTCTGCTTCTGCTTCTCCTTCTCTGTGTAACTCTGCCTTTCAAATAAATAAATAAATCTTTTAAAAAATTAGGGTTACCAGGAACACCAACATTACCTCTGTGACTTGTATCTTGGTCTGCTGGACACTGCTGTTAGAGATGGACATTTTCGTATTGAAATGTTAAATAAACTTGTAAGCTCCTATAGCTTCAGAGACACAGAGCCCAGATGCAAACTGCAATCCCACACCAAAGCCAGAGTGATTCTGCTGTCTCCTCTGTACCCCAGTATTAAGCAAATCATCCCATGCAACACGGCTCAGTCTCTCGAAGGCCAGGCGGCCTATTTCAGACCAGTAAGCTTTCTGTGTCTCATTTCACGTGGAGCACAGGTGGCTGAGCCGTCTGCCAGCTCACCACGTTGCCAAGTGACTCACCTTAAAAGGGCCCCCTTAGTGCAGCAATCCATCTGGCTGGTAGCCGCCGGCCCTTCCCTCCCCAGTCCCCTTGCCTCCGGGCTGTGTACCAGCCCGCACTCGGATCTGGCCTGCAAGCTCCTGCCCCAAGATCTTTGCTGTACTGCAAAGGCTGCAGGGCTGAGCGAGTTCACAGGAGACCAACCCCAAGCTGAAGATACCAGGGATCTGCTCCACCAGAACCCACAACACTGTAATTACCATAAAGCCTTCAGCACCGCTGGCTCTGTGAGGTGAAAGAAATTAAATCAATGGGCACAGATCGAATCGGCAGCAATCTTAGGGGAGATTCATGTAAATGCACACTCTTGCATTGGAAATGAGCTTCAAGATTAATGTCCTTCGCAAATGGAAAAGTGTAAAGAAGTATGTAGAGAATATGCCACTGCCACAATAGGGCAACCCTTCCTTTTATGAGCCGCTCGCTACACTGTACGAAGAACTCATGAAGCTTAACGCCCTCGGTATTTTTTTAAAACCCTGTAATGCAAATTCTTCAAGAGAATAACAAGTGATGCATGCTTGAAATTTATTTTTAAATCAAGAGCAAAATGAAACCCTTTAATTAATCTCAGAGAATTTAGCTCTTTCCCTTTCAGATCTGTCTTCTGCACAGTTAGATGCTTAAAATAATTGCATCCGCTCGTGTGAAACTGCAGCCGTAATTCAGGGGGTTTATACTTGTGCAACCTTTTAAAAACAGGCCTTAAAACATTCATCTGTTGAACCAATTTACCAGCTTTCAATAAAGCATCTTTAAGATACTTTCTGTTACATTTATATGACATAAGCTATATTATTTTAATAATCTGTGCTTGAGATATATGGTGATGAGGGAATTATCACTCACCTGGGGAGATGGTGTAATTAGAAAAGAGGCACAGTCAGGGAATAAAAATGATTAAAAAAAAAAAAAAGCTTGCTGAAATTAACCAGCCACTGCTACTAAGATGCTACGATGTTGGCTTAAGTGGCTGGGGAAGCATTGGAGTGAGAAGCAGAGAAGAGGGGAACCAAGCAAACTGGTGGTGCCTGAAATAATTACAATTTCTTCCTCGTCATTTCTCAAGGCTCACCGGGAGGAAGGACGTGCACCCAGCCAGGGCAGACAAATGAGCGCTTTCCCCACCGCCAGCCGCGGAGGCTGCCTGGGTTGGGCTAATGTGCTGGGGCAAGAAGAGAGCAGGTGTAATTATACTAATGATTTATTGAATGTTTGATTAATTGGAAATTAAAGGAATGCAAAGTGGCAGAATTGTCATAGCAAATCGCTCAGCTGGTGGCTGCAAAGGTGTCCCGGTTCCCTGCAGCGCCTGGGCATCACTGGGAAGCGCAGGGTGAGGGGTGGGGGCAGAGGCGTGAGAGGAACAGGACAGAGATGCCCAAGGACCTTTGCCATCAGTGTCTGAAGCAAAGGGCATTTTTCACAGAAACGTCTCCTGGAAAATCAAGTCACTGTAGAAGTTCACTTGCCCCTAGCTTAGCAAAGGAGATGGAAGAGTTTAAGATCTGAGAAGACAGTGATGATGATGATGTGTGTGCATGAGTGTGTATGTATGTATATGTGTAGGTGAGTGAAAGTGTGTGAATGTGTGTATGTGTGCGTCTGCATGTGTGTGTGAGCAAGTATGTATGTGTGTGTCTATGTTTATTAGTATGTGTAAGTGTGCCTGTAAGAGTGTGTGTGCATGTCAGTGTGCAGTGTGTGAATGAGTGTGCATATGTACGACTGTGCTGTATAGGTGGTGTGTATGATCATCTGTATATGTAAGTGTGCGTGTGCTAGTGTGCATGCTTGTGAATGTGTATGTGTGAGCATGTGTATTAACCTTCCCCCCGACCCCAGTCTCCTGTCACCTTCACAAGGACTGTGCATGACAAGTAAGAGCAAAAGTGACCCATTAGGGAGGACTCGGCATGAAGGCAGGAGGCTTGGAGATAAGACTGGGGCTGTGCTTACGGTCAGCTTCCTCCCACCAGTCAGGTGTCAACGGGCAGCACACTGATCAGAAGTTCTCTGTGGCTCCTCTACCAGGGGGCAGGAAAGGGAAAGGGCCTCCCTCCGGAACTGGGTTCCTGGACACTAACCCCAAGGGCCCTCAACTGCCCTAGCTGACCATGCACCCGAATTCTACCTTCAGTGCACCACCTGCACTCCTTCCTTCTCCTCCAGCCCCTTTGTCTCACAGAGGCAGCCACGAGTTACAATGCAATGTTTTCCATGCCGTGCCCTGAGCTTGGTGGAGGCAAAGGCAACACAAAATTGAATACATAAATACAAATTTAATAAACTTGCTCTTTTTGTTTCCTCCATCACTACTAAAGTTTCAGAAGCTGCAAATAAAAATGTGCTCATGACCTTCCCATAAAGGGCCGCACACCCAAGTGCATCCAAGACCCGCAAATAGGCATGCCCTTTGACCTCTGGTTCTACCAGGACTTGACACCAAGATGGACTTGCAAGGACGTTGCCTGCACTAATGTTTACAACTGCAAAACAAAGCCATCAAGCCAGCAAGCGATCTAAATGCTCAATAGCATTTTCCCAAGTGTGGTTTAGCAAAATGGTTGCAGGGGCTGTTAGCGTGTGATTTCCCTAAAGAATGTTGTTCACATTTAAGCAAAGACTTCAGTACATGAATGTTCACTGTGTGTTACCAAGAAGGGGAAAGAAAATGTCTATTGTCTCAGTTTCATTCTCAGCAGAGCCCAGCAGCTCCCAAACTCAGGAGGAACAGAGGTTAGCAAAACCTGTGTAGACCTGGTTCAAGATCTGTGGCTAAGATCAAACATGTTCCCCAAACATTGTGCATGCCACACTCCTGATTTTGCTGACAGATATCAGACACAGATCCACAGAGATTCATGGGCAGCAATGGGTATGTACATAAAGGCCTGAGAAGACATCACCGTGTGGGTGCTCAGTGGTGACTCCCCAGCTGCAGGCCGACGAGAGGTGATGTTTTCTTCTTTCTTCCATGCCTTTTGGTGTTGGTCAGTAAGAACAGCACACTTTGGTATTTTCCCACAGTTGCATTTTCTGTGATTATGCAGCTTGCACAAACATCTAGCACTTTTGCATGACCAGGAGCAGCCCTGTGGCATGCATGAAGGAGACAGACACCTATGCCAGCTGACTCGGCCACACACCATTACAGAGCCCCCAAACTGGACGATTTCATTATTCCTAAGAACATGTCAGCTCTGGCCATATGTCTTGTAAGACTGGAACCCTGCCACACACGCTATTAAAAATAAAAAAAAAAAGACTGCAGCTGTAGCCATTAGAACAACTCAGCCAATTAAAGGAGTCTCAAAAGTCTAACAGGGTTGCCCTTCCGAAAGGCCAGTGTTGGCAAGACCAGAAAACAAGGATGACTCTATTAGACCACTGGCACTTCCCAGCAGCCAGAAACAGGTAAATCTGTGTTGTCCCCTTGCACAGAAAGATGCAATTAACAGGGCTGCAAAGTAAGTGATCTTGCCTCATTACCAGCCATCAGCCTGTCCTGCAGGAGCCCCCATCCCAAGCTGGGGGAGGGGGCTTACTAATTATCATGCCAAATTAAGCCTTGATTATCCCCCAAGAGACACCTGTTAATTGGGCTGCTACATTATATAACAGTTCTGTGCATTAATAATTGAGTTGCAACGACTTGATTTTCTCCACTAAACATGATTTATTTTTCACTCTCCTCGTTTCAAGTCCCCCTCCCCCCCATCTTTAAAACTGGGCTGTGGAAGCGCCAGAAAGTGACTGTGATTGTCACCCTGAGGAGCAGGATTCAGGTCTCACCTGCTCAACAAAGCAGCCAAAAGGCACCCAACAAAAACCTCAGACACAACAACGCACCGCACAGACAAGCATCTGGCTCAGACGTTAAGTCATGGCTTGAGATGCCCGCATCCCTCGCAGGAGTGCCTGGGTTCAGGTTGAGATTACTCCACTTTGGATCCAGGTTCCTGCTAATGCGTATCTCGGGAGGCAGCAGATGATGACTCCAGTACTTGGTTCCCCGCCATCCGTGTGGAAGAGCGAAAGACTCACGAGCCCCTGGACTCACCTTGGCCTAGCCTTGATTTTTACAGGCATTTTAAGGAGCAGGCCAGCACGTCCATGTGTCTGTCTGTATCGCCTTTTTTTTTTTTTTTTTTTTGGACAGGCAGAGTGGACAGTGAGAGAGAGAGAGAGACAGAGAGAAAGGTCTTCCTTTGCCATTGGTTCACCCTCCAATGGCCGCTGTGGCCGGTGTGCTGTGGCCGGCACACTGCGCTGATCCGAAGCCAGGAGCCAGGTGCTTCTCATGGTCTCCCATGGGGTACAGGGCCCAAGCACTTGGGCCATCCTCCACTGCCTTCCCGGGCCACAGCAGAGAGCTGGCCTGGAAGAGGGGCAACCGGGACAGAATCCGGCGCCCCGACCGGGACTAGAACCCGGTGTGCCGGCGCCGCAAGGCGGAGGATTATCCTAGTGAGCCGTGGCGCCGGCCTCTGTATCGCTTTTTTCCTTTCAAATAAAATAAAAAATGTTTAAATAAGAAATAAAGTGCACGAAGTCAGCAATTAGTGAGAGTGACACGTGGCCAGAAATTGTCCACCTAATTAGTAAGTTTAAATCTGTGTATTTCTAATTTATGAGACGTTCTCCATTGTGGTGATTTTATGTTGTTCTTTGGAGCTCTTTCTTGCACTGTGACACATTCACATCCCAGTCCCAAAACAATCATTTCTCTAAGGACGTTTGGACCCCTTTCTAGGAGGAAGACCACAAGAAACCATCAGCTGGGAGCCAGGTGTGCTCACTGCTGCTGGGGTACTGTTGCTGCTAGGGCCACCCAGCTGACACAGCCAAGAGATGGGTATGCAAACCAATCCACTTGTGTGCACATGTGTACACGCCTTCATGCACCTGCGCATGTGGGGACTAATCCATGTGTGTGTGCATGTCTACGAAGACTGCTATACTTCACCATCTGTGTTTATTTTAAGGCAAATGAGAGTCCAAACTGATGCCCAGCTCCAGCCCATCGTGACCTGAATCCCTGAGTCTCTCCAGCCTCCTCTCTTGTGTGTCTGTAACCTCCCACTCCAAACGTGGTAGCCTGCGCCTGGTGTGTTCTGAGTAATCTCGTTGGAGCTGCACTCTCCCTAGACCAGTGCCAACCCATTTGTTCATTTAAAAGGACTTTGGAACTAGAGAACCGCGACTGGCCTTGGTGTGCCATGCTCATATCACTGACACATTCACCATGAAGGCCTTGCCAAAAAGCTCTAGGAGGGCAGGGGCCCGGCACTGCCTCATTACCGACCATCAGGCTGGTGGGTGCATCTGGTTGGGGCATTAAAAAAAAAAAAATCCACACATCACTCCAAGCCTCCAGATGAAGGTTAGAAAATAGCCACGAGGCAGTGCCGTGCCAGATACGGATCTGGCACGACTCGGCTGAGTGAGATCTGCTATTGCTTTTTAAAAACTGAAACTCAGAAACAGCTAAAAGAGCAAGAAACTGAAGGCAAAACAAACCGAAAAACGCAGCCAAGAAAAGATGATGGAAAACACAAAGAGGTTGAGAAGGGAACACAGAAAAATTAAACGAGGCTCCGGTTCTTGGGAAGGATCTCTGAGACCAGATGGCAAACGGAGTGATTTATCCCTCTGCATATTTCTGCAATACTGAATGTTCCAAAATAATATATGGATTTGGGGTAAATACACAGTCAGGAGGCAGTTTCTCTCTCTCTCTCTCTCTCTTCCCCTCCACTCCCCCCACCCCAACCTTGGCTCCAGCTAGTAGAGGGAAAGCAGGCGTTTATAAATGGCTGGGCATGCCTGCTTCCAGCAGCTTCCAGACCCAAGACGGGTATAGGAAACCGAGGCAGCGGCAATGGCCTCCAGGTTTGCTACTAAGCTTGTGAAGGGGACACCCTGACTCCAGGGAGAGTGAATGGTCACAGACAGCAAGCAGACAGGATGGCAGCTCCACCTCCCGTTTGTCCGCCCAAGGCTGAAGGGTTGTCTCCCGGCTCAGAGACCTTGAGTCTACAAAGGGGTCTGAATTCCAGCTGCTATACCAGAGGCAGCATTGGGCAAGCAGCTGAGTGGAGAATGGAGTGCCTGTGTCCCAGCCACAGTCCCATCACTTGGTGGCAACGTGAAGGCAGGCCGGTTTTTAACTTCGGTGTGACTCCATGTCCTTACACAAACGTGGGAGTGATACGAATAAAACCTACCCTTCAACTTTAACAAGAAAGGGAGATGAATAAGGGCAGTGCATGGCGTTACCATTTCCCTCAACTTGGAGTAGCTAGAAAAGGAGGAAGAATTTGGTGATAGGTCAGTGAGAAGTCAGGGGAGAAACAAAACACAGATCAGCTTCAAGTCAAAGGTAAGCAACCGAAACGTGCCACGTTCTCTCTGCTGGAGAGGGAAGCCACACACCCTTGGGATAAGGTAACTGTCACCTGCTTCAGCCTCCTGAGTAACTGGGAGGCGCTATACTCAGGGCACTGCCCACACCTGTCCAACCGATGGCGCTCAGCAGTGTGGGCTCTGAGCTGCGTGGATGTGGGTTCTGGAGCTGGACTCGCCCTGGGCCCACGTCCCTATCTACACCGTGGCAGTAAGAACACCACCTGCTTGAAGCTCAGTGCTCACCAGTGGATGAACAGCTGAAGACAGTGTGGTCTGGCCACTGATACAAGGTTACTCAGAATTTAAAGGAATGCAGTTCTCACACTGGCTTCAACAGAGTGAGCCTTCAGCACACGGTGCTATGTGAAATAAGCCAGATACAAAACACACATCACACAAGGCTCAGTTAGCATGAGGTGCCTGGAGAAGCCAAGTCACAGGGATGGAAAGTAAAATGACGACGACCAGGGACTGGGGGAAGGGAGTTATTATTTAATGGGAACAGAGTTTCTCTTTGGGAAAATGAAAAATTTCTAGAGACAGATGGAGGTGATGGGTATACAACACTGCGACAGAGAACAATGCCACCCAATTGTACACTTAAAAATAGCTAAAGTAGCAGTTGTTATGCTACATATATACACACACATATCTATACCATAACAAAAAGTAGTTGAAAACCAGTTTTAAATAGAGAGAGACAGTGAGAGAGAGCATGCGCACAGGGTGCAAGCGAGCTCTGGATCTGCCGCACAGGCTTTAGAAAGCAATACCGACAGATTACTCTGCACAGTCACTGGCCGAGTACGTGGAACACATGACTCTCTGAGTCCCCATAGCAAGTTTTGGGGGAAAGGGAAGGAACAGGATGTTCTCCTACTTTGTGGAGTTAGCAGCGTGAGGGCAGACACAGAGACGTCCCCCACCCAGGACCCAGTCAAGGCAAGACCACCCGCCCAGCTGTGGGGAGAGAAGGCGGCTTTGAGCAGAATCACAGCTGCACAGAGCATCCTCCCTCCAGGTCAGACCTGCCGGGGGCAGGGGGCAGCCTGAGAGGTCAAGGGTAAAGGCTCAGCCACTTCAGCCCAACCAGGAGAACCCCAAGGGATAACTATGCTGTAGTTGTCCCCTGAGGCAGGCGAGGCTCCGTGAGGGGCTTCCCCTACCCAGTCCTGCTCACTACTCTTTTCTTTCAAAGGTGTGCGTCTCTAATAAGCATCCTGTACCCCAAATGCCCTGAGTACCTGCAAACCCAACCCACAACAGTGGTGAATGGATCCAAAGATATGATTGGTAATCAGGGGAAGACACATATTGGAAGCACAGGGACCAGGGCTGTGGCGTAATGGGTTAGGCCTGCCAGTTCGAGTCCCAGCTGCTCCACTTCTGATCCGGCTCCCTGCTAATGCACCTGAGAAAGCAGTGGAAGATGGTCCAAGTGCTTGAGCCCCTGCATGTACTTGGGAGACCCAGATGAAGCTCCCGGTCCCTGACTGCGGCCTGGCCCAGCCCCAGCTATTGCGGCTATTTGGGGAGTGAACTGTGGATAGAAGGTTTCTCTCTCTTTCCCTCTTTTTCTTAATAACTTTGCCTTCCAAATAAATAAAATAAATCTTTAAAGCAAAAGAAAGCTAAAGTTAAGTTTAAACATTTTTGAAGCATTAATAAAAATACAACAAAGAGAAAGCATTTAGCCTGCTGGATAAGATATGAATGTCCACCTCAGAGAGCCTGGAATTGTTTGCTAGCTCCAGCTCCTAGCTCAGCTAGGGAGACAAGCAATGATGGCTCAAGTATTTGGGTTCCTGCCATTGTGTGGGAGATTTGGATTGTATTCCTAGCTCCTGGCTCTAGTCACAGCCACTGGCAGTATTTGGTGGAATCAATCAGTAGATGGGAGAAGAGCACTCTATCTCAAATATACCTAGGTAAAGTCCTCATTACCAGGTGCATGGTAAATTCTTAAACTTGCTAACTATTACTTTTAGCACTTACTGGATACTGTAAAAAAACACACACACAAAAGGTAGTGTAAATGTAGTAATGACGGAATTCTGAGTTTCAAGAATCTCTTGTCCTCCCAAGTGACTCAGCTTCAGCAGTCCATGTATGGTTATGTGCCGTAACCGTGTGAGGACTCCACTCACCTCTCCCTTCAACAAGCCGTGGGATCAGCCACCAAGCAGAAGGCCTGGCATACAGTTAGGACAGGGGACGGTGACCTTCCCACATTCCCCTGTTGGAGTGAACAGACTAAGTCCCAAACTCTGGCTCTGGTCATCAAACAGATCCCCTGGCGAGCAGGAAGCCTCTCCAGGTGCCTGTGCAGCCCTGCTGGGGTGTGGCAGGGAGAGTAACTGGATGAGAGTGAGGTCTTAAGCTTTGCTTGCCAATCACAGGAGAAAGAAGAAAAACCCAGAAAACATTTATGATAGCAAGTTCATCCACAAACCCAGGCAAATTATATTTTGACTCAATAACTTGCAACAATTTGTACCTGTCCACCAATTTAACACTGCCTCCGAGCCCAAACTAAAGAACCTGTAGCGGAATAGCTACACTTAGTGCTCAGGCTGCTCATTTGGCTCTCCTATACAACTACCACCGAGTTTTCCTTTACTGTGCCGTGCCCGGAAGTGCTCATGTCTTAATGCTCCATTTTCCCAACATGATCATAAACTCCTTCAGGGCAAGGGCCATGCCTGATGGTTCATTTTATATCCCAGAGCAACAACCCAATGCCTTGTCCATAATTACAGTGAGGCTGGGGATGACTGACAGATAAGTATCCATGCCAATGAAAACACTCTTGCCATTGTCTGGCTTAAAGAGCCCACTTGTCTGGTATGACATATCACTCGCTTTGGTGTTCGCCACCTGAGTCCTGACCAGTCAGCATTTACAGGCCACTGGCCACTTCATATAATGTGCTGAAATCAACCGAGTTAATACTCCCCAAGTGGCCTGGCTTTTAAACTGAGGCTTCTCCTGCAAACACAAGTGACCCAGTCTTGCCTCTCTGAACGTCACTGCTTCTGCATCAAGGAGGTTTAACAGGACCATTCCTGAGAATTCCATCTCCGTCATTGGCCCTTGCCATGATTTTCAAACACGGGCAGGATGACTACTGAGGGAAAAACCATAAACAACACACAAGACCAAGTGCCATCAGAACAGCAGTCCACCTTCTGTCCTGCACATCGATAAAAGAGATTATTAACTGACACAATGGTGTCCCTGAATATGCACATGAAACGGGTGAAGACACAGCAATGGTGACAACAGCTGCATGCTGACTGTGATTGTCACTCACCTGCCTACCCTAATCCATCGAGGACAACAAACATGTCCAGCCTGGAGTACTCAATATACACCCAGAACTACACCTCATTCTGTACCCTGAGACTCATTCTCTCAAGCAACACCCATGGCTCCAGAAGCCACTAACAGTATAGGCGTCTACACAAAGCCTGTTGTACAGGGAAGGAGGAGACAGCCTCAGAATCTCCAACATCCCTAAGTCATATCCAGTAGAAAGTGGTGGAGCTGGAATTCAAGATTGGCATATGAGATAAAATTGTTTCACCATAGCACAATGCCAGGGAAGTCAAATTCTGGGGGAGGAAAACAGGGCAGAACAAAGATGTGGAATTTGAGAACTGCTTAAAGAATGCGGGTGAGGGAGGGTGCCGAGGTGCACTGGGTAATGTGATTCGAACCAAAGGGGTGGGACCACCACGTCTGCACGGGTGTGCAGCAGATGGAGAAGTGGCACATTGGACCCCATGGGCCCCGGCAAATACTAATTGATGATGATGACTTCAGAAGAACAAACAAAAATTTGAAAAGACAAAGGAGAGAGTCAGGTGCACATGGGGAGAGCCAGGGGCTGGCCAGGGGAGAGAATCTGACGGAATCGATTTGGGTTCTGGCAGCCACAGGAGGACTTCAGAAGGCTGTTCGTATTTAGGCATCTCCAGCGTGTGCACCTACAGCATCCTTGGTGTTCTCTTAAAAATCTGCACTAAAGGATGCAGGCGGATTCTCCCAAGTTCTTGTAAATCATACCAAAAATTCTCTGGCTTAGAGGGGGAAACGGGTTGTCCCACACCCTTTGTTTGGGTCCTGATGCTGTGTTTCTTTTACATAATGAGATGTACATGATGCAGTTGTCAAATTGGAGCATGAGGGAAAATAAAATTTTAAGGGAGTTGGAAGGAATGTAAGTGGATTGCTGGCTTCCAGTTCCTAATTCATGAGTAACAAAATACATATTTTATGATCTCCAAAAACCTGAAATAACTCCAAATTCACAGCCAACCTGCTGTGGGACAAGAGACAATTCTAAGTCATTCCACTTCTGAGGAAGCTGATGGAATTGATCAATCGGGGCTTGCTCACTGATTACCTGCCATAGGCCAATCAACTCCAGGCTGGTTGCTTCCTAGAAATAGAGCAGACTTGGAGAGAATCGACGTTTGCCCTCTGGCCACGAGCTACTTGGTTAGAACTGCCGTTCTACTGAATGGGTTAGGTCTGATGCCTCCTGGAGATGCCCGATGGTGGATCATGGAGAGACATCTTCCAAAACCAAGGCTGAGTATTCCATGAGACATCTGTTGTGGTTTGCTCAATATCTATTTGCCACTCTTCTATTAACATCACCGTAACACCACAGGAGAAATCCTTGGAGAAGACTCATCTCTAACTCCATTTTTTAAAAGCTGGAATTATCCTTACTCTTTAACTCCAGAGGAGAGAGGACGAGGTAGGCTTGCTGCTTCAGGACATTCATCCCACTCATCCATCACACCTGACCTGAGCTACTCCTGTGAGAAAGAATCCTGTGGCTACAAAGAACAGAACAGATCTACAGCAAGGAAATCAAAGATTATGGCCACGATTCAGTTTGGGGGATCTGCCATTCCTGAAGTCGGTCTACCAGGGATTTTCCATAGGATCTAACACACGAGAGTGTTTCAAAAAGTTTGGAGAGCAATGGAATTAAAAGGCAGGTTCATTTGGGTTCAGATGATTTTTAAAATCCACGCTTTTTCATGATACACATTCATCACAACCCTTTTCAAGATACCTTGTATTTTCCTGTGTATACCAAGTCAGCAAGAGTTAGGTTTCTCTCACCTACATCTAAAGGTTCCCTGGTTGGTAAAATGCCTACTGTGATTTTTTTTCTGGCAAGTGCAATGAGCAGACTTAAGTGTCACGGAGAAGGTGGGTAGAAAAGGACATGAGATGTGGTCAAATTAATAATCTGGTGCCCTGTTGCGATGAACAACTCACCACTCATGTGGTAGGCTGGTTTCTCCAGCCAATCCATAAAAATCTTCATAGAGTGCATATCCACACAGATGTGTATGTGCATACACGTGTGTGTGTAGATTACTTTTCATTATCCAGGGGACTCTCTGAAGGGAAAGGCATGGAGACTGTTGTACTGGGCTAGCATCACTTTGAAAAGTCTAAGCTTTTCTTTATGGAAGTTTTTAAACGCAGTCACTTTTGATTTAGTACAGAATTATAATCAACTAGAGGCTACAGGCATTTTTAGCTGCTGGAGTTTATTTTGGGAGTTTTGCAAGACAGCAATCTCCATTTCTTAAACATGTGCTTTAGTAAGACAAAATACTATTTCTCAGTAGAGCACACCCTTAAAGAAAATCAATGTAAATGTTATTCTACTTCTCACCTCCTTTTCCCTATAAAACTAAACGCTGCAAAACACAGGCAGAGGAAACTCCATTTCGAAAGGTTTTGTGAGTTAAAGAATCCAAGAAGCTACATGAAAAGACAAAACCCTTTGAGATATCAAAGTGTTCACATTTGAATGAGACAAAGGAGGCAGCAGAAGGGAATAGGGTATAATATTTGATGAAGAGAAGTAATTATCATTTACGAATGAAGAAACTCAATGTTTTCCTAAATTACTCAAATTAAACCTCAAATAAATATTTGAAGTTCTCCATCTAATTTGGCTACAATGAAAAATTGAATCTCATTACCTTTGGATTTACATCAACTCTAATTTCAAAGATTATATTTATTTCAGAAAGGATGAAAAAGCATTTTTCACTGAGAAGCAAATGGATTGAAGTTTCAATATGAAACAATATGCGTTGCATCTCACAAAGACAGGATTATTCTAGAATTTTTTTCCCAAATAAAATTTCTAAGGAAAAGTCACAGACATTTCACTTAGTTCAGAGATAAAAATTTATCACCGAAATGTCAGTAGTTTAAATATGATTATGATACAGTATTTTAATGATCACTGTAAATCCACAAAGTAACAAGACATACAGACAATACATACCCCTTATATGTCCATTACATAAACTAGAGGTTCTTACTTACTTCACAAAATAATTACTCACTTTACACAAATGCTCAGGATAGGATCCATTTAGTAATGAGCTCCCCAGTGTATTCCATCTGTAATTTAATTCAATTTTCACAGTTTTCCAGATACAACAAGTGCCTCCGGCGAGGTACATTTCTTTGTCAGTTTATGTGCACATACGGTAAACAACCTGATGTGTGAGTCAGCTCCCCTCCTGTAAAGTTATCGACATGAGATTATCAAAAGGAGAGCTGGTGGGCCACAACTGTCACCAAACCCAATCTCCTCTCCTGGCTTCAAGGCCAATAAGGACTTGTTAGTTCCAGACCTCTGACACCAACCAGGGAAAATGAATAAGGAGAAAATAACAAACAAAGCGGAACATGACAATGAAGACACCAAAAGAGTGGTATTTACTTTTGATTAGAGAATAGAGTCACCATTATGGAACTACAGTTCCCAAGTTAAGTGTGAGTCCTTCACTTATTTCAACAATATTGATGGAGTATGACTATGATGGTTCTTCAAAAACTTTTTGGAGAAGTACTTTGAAATCTATGCATAGTTCTGTCCTTAAAACACATTTTTCCAAAAGCTGTAGGAAAATGCTTCATTTATGCCAGACACTGTGATGATATCTCACAAGGGCATTCTCCCAGGAAAAATAAAAAGGAGAGGAGCTCAGGAGATAACACATTTAGAACTTACATCATCCGATCTGTCATTTTTGGAGATTCCTAATAGGTATCTTTCAGTAAAAAAACTTGGTTATCGCAACAATGGCTACATATGTGTAATTATACAATACTATTTTTTTTTTAGTATTATTCATTAATAAGGATAGGTTTTCTGAAATGTCAGTCTTTTAACAATAACCCTCTGCATACTCATCAAGGGCCTAACAGCAAGTCTATCCACTGGCTGTGTCTCCTCCAGCAAACACGCCTACCTGTAATGACACAGGTTATGTTCTGTGCCACATCCACTCCCCAACACCAGGTAACCATGCTGGGGTCTCACTCACAAGGACACCAGGTGCCCTCTGTGCCAAGTCCTTACCAGGACTCCAGGGGTGGGGTTATGGACCAGATCTGTCCAAAGTGTTCCATCACAGTGGCCAGCCCCAACTGGTCAAATGAGAGGCAACCCGGGTACTTCAAGTGCCTAACTGCTACTAATAGACTTGCTAGCAAGACAGTGTATAGCATGTGACTCCTGTTGGTCCTCTTGGCATCATGTGGAAAATCAACAGTAATCAAAAGCCAATACAGAGTGGGAGTCAGCATTGTGGCAAAGTGGGTAAAGCTGCCACCTGTGACACCAGCAAAACCATACGGATGCCAGTTCATGTCTCGGCTGCTCCACCTCCCATCCAGCTCCCTGCTACTGCGCCCAGGAAATCAGAGAAGATGGCCTGAGTGTTTGGGCCCCTGCGCCCATGCAGGAGTCCTAGAAGAAGCTCCTGGCTTGGCCCAGCCCTGCCTCTTGAGGTTATCTGGGGAGGGAACCAGCAGGTGGAAGATCTCCTTATCTTTTTCCCTCTCTCCAACTCAGACTTTCAAATAAATAAATAAATCTTTAAACAAAAAACCAGCATAGTGAAAGGCAGAGCTGTGGGCTGGTAGGTGTGAGACTCTGAGTTGTTCCCAGAGACAGACGAAACACTTGTTAAACAAAATGTCTAAAGCAACCATTTGAAGGGCAGGTAAGTCACCACCATATTTTTCAGTTTCCTAGGCAAAGACTTTTTTTTTAACAACTTCCATTCATAATCAAAAATAAATTTTCCCTGTAGTAGGAGAGGCTGGTTTCCCCTTCTGCTCTCTAAAAGGGAATGTGGGGGCTAACACTGGATGTAGCCTACGTGTGCCAATTCTAAATGCTTGATACTCTTAAAGGTTTGTTCCAGCCCTTGCCTTGATGTCAGGGAACAACATTTGTTTTGTTTTGTTTTGTTTTCATACTAATTGGTGAAATCTCTACCTAGTGATTGCTTTTACCCAGACAGTGGTAAATCATCCCAGGACTTTAGGGAGAAGAATCCACCAGCGACAGGTAGGATGGACGACAGGAGGAATTCTACACAGAGTCAGCCAGCAAATGAGGCCAAAGACTTAGGTCAGAAGACAGACACTGAGGGAAAAACACAAGAGCTCTACAAGAGAAACTTGAATTCAAATCACAGCCCAGACACCTGCCCGTCCACTGAGTGACCCTACAGGGAGGTCACTGTTCACCTCCCATTGCTGCGGTGACATGCCGCCACTAACTACGCAGTGACCAGATTATTATAACTCAATAAACTATAGATTATTATAGTTCAATATAATTCAATATAATCTAGTTCAATGCAATGGCCAGATTATTCAAGCTCAATATAATCCAAGTATGACAGGTATCTCACTGAACTGAACTGAACTCAAGCTGTGAGCAGGCAGGGCTGCAGTCCTCTGGGCACAGCTCTAGAGAGAACGCTTCCCTGCCTTGTCCGTATTCATCGTCCCACAGTCCATGGCCCCTTCCTCTGTTTTCAAAGCCAAAAGTGTTGCGTCTCAGTGACCGTTCTTCCTTTGCCACACTGCTTCCCTGAGCACGGCAACGAAACACTCCTAGCTCTTGTCAACGTATGTGGTTACCCGAAACGCATTTGGGTAACTAAAGCTAACCTCCCGGCTCTCAGCAGGCTTGATGGAACCACCCCAGCACCACGTTTTCCCAGGGAAGGGAACGTAGTCACAGGTCGCAGGCGTTGGGGCAAGGACATTTTGTAGGTGCACCTACTCTGATTCCTTTGTGGGACCCGATGATCCTCAACAATATGGGTGCAAATTCTTACTTCCTGTGGCTGCCATGAATAGGAAATGCTACATTTAACACACATCATGCCATAATGGGACCTGGCACTTATTTAGAATGTCTTGTATCTCTCAAACTTGAGTGGCAGCTACACACACACACACACACACACACTCACAGAGATGTCAAAAGTACTAAAAGAAGTACTAAAGAAGTACCGAGTTTGGGTTTCAGGACAAAGGAAGGTCAAAACACAGCGAGTGAAGCGTGACAGCAAAACAACCTGAAGAAAAGGCCACAATCCAGCTCCTGGGATGCAGAGAAGATGGTCCAAAGTGCCTGGGTTTCTGCCTCCCATGTTGAAGACCTGGACACAGTTCCAGGCTCCAAGCTTGGGCCTGACTCAGCCCTGGCTGTTGTGGCCATTTGGGGATTGAACGAGTAGATGGAAGATCTTAGTCTCTCTCTCTCTGCCTCTCTCTCTCTTTGCCTCTCCCTGTCACTCTGCCTTTCAAACAAATAAATAAATCTTAAAAAGAAATTACAACATCTATTAAGAGCTTCAAGCTCCTCCATCCTCTGCCTCCCCGTATGCATGTCTTCCCCGCACATACACAGCTGCTCTGTACACAGTACAACAACAATCTTACAAGGAGGAAATCAGCCGTTGGCAGGATTGACACCTGCTTCCCATGCAACTGATAGCAGATGCGTTTTTGATACAAAAGACATGGTTGGGAGATTTCTTTCCAGAAGTTGATAATTCCTTTTTACTTTTCCCAACCCCTCTCAAGAGAGAGTGACACCGTCATGTTAACCATCAGAAGGAACATGATGTAACATCAACAGCAAAACGAGTGGCTGCTGCATGAGCCGGGCTGTTTCCACTCCACAAACAGGAAAGCATTTTGCTTCCCAATGGTGCCCAACCAACCTCATCACAGGTTGACAGATTTAGCTGGAGGTGAAAATGAAAACCCAACCCTGCCAACTCCCCTGATTATGCGTCTGAGTCCAAGGGGGGAGGAATTCAGTAATGTGAATTTATAGGAAGGGAAATCATGGCCTCAAGACAGTACATTTCTTGGCTCAGGGTATTTCTAAAGTCAAGAAAACAAACTTGAAATATCTTGGGGTTGGAATCTTTTTTTTTTTTATTTAATCTATTTCTTGCTGGACTATAATAGACCAAAAACAGAAGTTTCTGCTACATTCCCAACCAAGCAAGCAACAAGCCAATCAATCCCTCCTTGCTAAATAATGGTAAGACCCTCAGAACATCCAATAAGCAAAGCTTCGGAGTGATGAGTTTTGAGGTTTTCTTGGCCTTTCACTTATATATCATGTTCAAAACAAGTAAATTGACCTTTTCTTTTCTATTAAATAATCTAAAGCAAAATCATTTTATATTTTAAATACTCCTTTTAAGTGTGATAATCCTTCATGTCCACTTATTAACAGATGTGTGAGTTATCTTCTATAATAGGGGATGGACGATATTATCACTTGATGAATATTTTTCTGAAAGCCCACATTGTATCGTTCTTTCCACACATCCTAGAATTCCAATAAAATGAAGTATCTTCTTGGAAAGTATGTTATTTAAAGTAAACTGGTGATGAATTAGCCCATGTTCTAAGCCATAGGTAATATAATATTTATTGAAATCCTTATAAGCTAGAGGCTCAAATCTAAGAACATCTGAGCATTTTTTATTTCGGTCATGGATAATTCCCTACAGGAAAAGAATAGTAATAAATATATAAAGCAAGACATGTTTTCAAAAGATTACCCAAAGAAGATTAACTCGTTTATCATCAATACCCAAAACCAATTTTCTATCAGCTCGCCCACGTGCTTTGGGGAGCAGTCAACTCTTGCACCTCCTAGTGGCCCATTTTTAATGCTCAAAGCCACACACACTCAGCATCACACACAAAAGGAAACAACTTCAGAGACTAATATCTGTCCAGGAAATGATGCTTGCTGCCCTAGCTCAGAGGTCTCTACCCCCAGGGAGATGGGGGAAAAAACAAAAAACAAACAAAAACCAGCTGGCTTCCATTTACTTCCATGTGATGGGATCTGCAGTGAAAACCAAGCAGAACGTGAATGACAGACACATGGCCAAAGCCCTTCCGGAGGAGTCTCATAACAACTGTCCCTGCAAGTGTGTCCACACCCAGGAAGACGGCAAGTACAGAAACCCCAGGACCATGTAAAACAGACACTACCACAGCCAGGCTGAGGCACTCGATTCGAAAGACAGGTCCCTGACAAGTATCTCTGGTACTCTGAAATAGTCTGTGCACTAAACAAACTGTATTTAAAATGCGGGAGAGGTAGTGACTATTGAAAACAACACATTTTTAATCAAATAATTCTCCCAATTTTAATATATAATAACTGCAAGATAAGATTTAAAAGAAATGCCATTCTTACAGGTCAGTGTTTTATTATCTCATGAGTTTCAAACATATGCACAAACAGGAAAAATTCAACTCCAACTCTACAGTTAATTTGTACAAAAACTCTAGATACAATCAGAGCTAGAGATGAGGCTGGGGTCTGGAGGCATTCTGACAAGAATCTGCAAGGTAGATGGCCACAGGGTAGGGACACAGGCTTGCCGTCTTGGGGGCCTGTGTCCCACTGAACCCCACTACTAGTCCTGGGAAGTCATCTTCAGCCTTTCTCTCTCTCTTTTTTTTTTTTTTTTTTTTGACAGGCAGAGTGGACAGTGAGAGAGAGAGACAGAGAGAGAAAGGTCTTCCTTTGCCGTTGGTTCACCCTCCAATGGCCGCCGCTGCAGCCGGCGCACCGCGCTGATCCTGGCAGGAGCCAGGAGCCAGGTGCTTTTCCTGGTCTCCCATGGGGTGCAGGGCCCAAGCACTTGGGCCATCCTCCACTGCACTCCCTGGCCACAGCAGAGAGCTGGCCTGGAAGAGGGGCAACCGGGACAGAATCCGGCGCCCCAACCGGGACTAGAACCCGGTGTGCCGGCACCGCAAGGTGGAGGATTAGCCTAGTGAGCCGCGGCGCCGGCTCTCTCTCTCTTCATTATGACACAGAGACAAACAGAGTTTCCACTGTTGCTGCTGTGGGGTCTAAGTGAAAAATGCAGGCAAAATGCCCAGCACAGAGCCTGGCAGGGGCCCTGCCCCCCGGGGAAAGCTTTTGCTAACATGCAGCATCTTTTTGTCCGATAGTGTGGCAGAGAGAAATGAGATGCGCGCCTTGCGACGTGGTTCAATTTGTACCTCCTGAGCACATATTTCCCAGACTCCTTTGTGGTGAGGTGGGCCCACGTGGTTTGCTTTGGCCAACAGAGAGTAAACGGGAGTGTCACGGGACCACTGTGGGCTGACACATGGACAAGTCGGTGCAAGCTGCCGCCACCATCGTCTCTTCTGCTCCTGCGACTCTGCACAGCGGATTCAGACACCAGCAAAGCTCCGGGGCACAGAAGGGACTTGAATTCCGGCACTTGCCCTTGGAAGACACCCGCAGGCCAGCAGGGGGCTCTGTGCAGTAAGAAACGAGCTTGCACCAGGCAAGCCACTGAGCTACCGGGCTGGGCTTGCTCCCTTCGCACCAGCCAGCCTGGCCCGACCCACGCAGACTGCCACCCTGCATTCTGAACAGGAACTCCAAGCACACCCACCCTACTTTGGGTTTCTGTGGATGCCTTAAGCCACAGAAAGAAGAAGCGTCCATCTTCTACATGTGCGGTTCACCCCAATACCAGGTGCCTGCCCCATTGTTAAAGAGGCAGACGCTGATGAAACCAATTTCAGCAATTTCAGCGTTCCTGCGTGTTTAGTGAGTAGGCAGCACGGTCTGCAGACACTCACTCCACTGGCAGTGTTCCTTGGAAAGCTGTTTATCACTGTCCTACATGCCCAAAGCACGCAAGAGGAGCAGCACAGAGAAGGTTTAGAAAAAACACGGGACCTGCACTGTCAACCATCTCCCGGGGTCTCTCAGTGTGTGAGATGGGATTCAAGGCCGGCACCGCGGCTCACTAGGCTAATCCTCCACCTTGTGGCGCTGGCACACTGGGTTCTAGTCCCGGTCGGGGCACCAGATTCTGTCCCGGTTGCCCCTCTTCCAGGCCAGCTCTCTGCTGTGGCCAGGGAGTGCAGTGGAGGATGGCCCAAGTCCTTGGGCCCTGCACCCCATGGGAGACCAGGAGAAGCACCTGGCTCCTGGCTTCTGATCAGCGCGGTGCGCCGGCCGCAGCGCGCCAGCCGTTGGAGGGTGAACCAACGGCAAAGGAAGACCTTTCTCTCTCTCTCTCACTGTCCACTCTGCCTGTCAAAAAAAAAAAAAAAAAGGAAAGAGATGGGATTCAGGGTGGGGGTGACAGAGGCGGCTGGGGAGAAGGGGATGAATTCTGGGCTGCTACATAACAGGAGGCTTATCCATGCAGTTCAGTTTCCTTAGAATTTAACAAGGTGTCTCACGGTGGCCAGGACAGAGAGTTATGCTCCGGGATGGCTCTGTCAACTCCAGCCTCGTGTCACCCCGTCTGAAGAACGTGTTCACCCTTTAGTAACTGGAAATGTTCCCAAGATGTATATAATTTCATGGATGGAAGAACACCAATTTCACAGAACTTAAACGGCACAACCATGTAGCGCTTAAATTATGCAAAAACAAGGAGCGGTGCCGCTCCTAGGAGGCCCGGGCTCAGCGGCCGTTGGGTGTGCTGTCATTTCTGGGCGACGGGCGGACCCAGACAGAGCACTCAGGGAGGGGACAGACTCAGAAGAGGCCCACGTGGGTCTCAGCGTTCCCAGGGGAAAAGAAGCAATCAGGTGCTGGGCAGGGCTCCGGCTGCCACCTGGGCTGGTTTGAGATCCACCTGGTGTCGAAGGAAACCAGCTCCGTCACAGCTGAGGGATTCATGCCCTCGCCATCTCCCCACCTGCCCCGTGGAAGCAATGGAGTCCCCACTGCCACTGCCGTGAGGGTGACATGACCCCGTGCTGAGCTGGGGACAGTGTCCGGCACGTGCCACAAACTCAAACAGGTTTTTTCTGAGTTGTGGCACTTCTGCTCCTCACAAGCTGGAAAGAATTTGTCATTCCCAAGTTGGAACCAACCTAAGTATATGAAAACGGAAGAACAGATTAAGAAAAATACCCACTCAGGGGTGAACCCTGAGTCTGCCAGTTAGGACAGCATTTGGGATGTCCACGACCCAGAGAGGACCCTGGGTTTGGCCTCAGGCACTGGCTCTAGTTACTGCTCCCTGCCAAGGCAGACTCTGGGCAGCAACAGGTGATGACAGCTTAAGTACTCGGGGTTCCTACGACCCAAGTGGGACACCTGGATTGGGTTCCTGGCTTTCAGCTTTGGCCCCAGGCCAGCCACTGCCCTTGTGAGCATTTGGGGAGATGAACTGGCAGAAGGGAGCCCTGGGCATCTGTCTCTGCCTCTCAGATAAATAAATAAATTTTTTAAACTAGGATATAGGCATACAACACAACAGGACACCCACATATTAAAGCTGTTTTAACGAGAGGAAAAAGTACTGAGAAAGGAAATAAAGTATAATGAAAATATAACACTGCCCAGACACTGGTAAAATTACATACAGGTGGGTAGAGTAGGAAAGAAAACAGATGACACCAAACTGTCAAAGGTGTTTTATCTCAAACACTGAGGCCAACCTATTTTTTAATACTTTCCTGTAGCTTTAAGTGTTCTGAAATCAGTGTAATTAGTAAATGAAGTTTGGGTCATGTGTATTTTAAGTGTGATTCAAAATTGGAGCCCCCTCCCCATCCGCATTTGAGCACATTTTTGCCAAGCCCATTACTGGCACTGTTCCTGCCACCTCGGATCCCTGCTCCCACCCTGCCCACCTCCCAGCCTTGTGTCACCACCCTTCTACTCTCTGCTTCCTGAAGAACAGGCCGCATGCATTTTTCTGTATCTGTCATGTCATTCAGAGTAATGCTTTCAAGACTTACCCATGATGCCACAAATGAGTCTCTCCCCCTTCTTGAAACGGAATAGTACACATGAATAAAACATCATATTGTACCCCAAAATGTGAACAATGATGATGTGTCAATCAAAAATAAAACAACTAACAAGTTATAAAGTATCAATCAGTAAATAAAATACAGCCAATCTAGGGGCTGGCACTTTGGGGTAGCAGGTGAAGCCACTGCCTACAATGCCAGTGTCCCATATGAGTGCCAGTTCCTGTCCCAGCTGCTCTACTTCTGATCCACCTCCCTGTTACTGTACCTGGGAAAGCAGCGGCACATGGTGCAAGTGCTTGGGTACCTGCCAGCCATGTAAGAGACCCGGATGAAGCACTTGACTGTGGCCTGACTCAATCCTGGCCATCACCGCCATCTGGGGAGTGAACCAGTGGATGGAAGACCTCTCTCTCTCTCTCTCTCTCTCTCTCTCTGTGTGTGTGTATGTGTGTGTGTTTCTAACTCTTTCAAATAAACAAACCTTTTTTAAAAATAAGCAGAGCAAATTTGAAATCACGATGATCAAAGGAAAAAAAATCACTGGCTGCCAATGTCACAACCATCTGCATCAGTCTTTATTTTGTGCCAGTAGGAAAGAAAAGTGGGACTGAAGAAAAGCGACAGAACACAACAGGAGAGCACTCAGCCTCACTGGAATCCCTGCACAGGAAGGAAGTCCCAGCCTCACTCTCCACCTCTGAGGCAGCATGCAGCCTCCACCATTCACCACTACTTTCTTTTTTTTCTTTTTCTTTTTTTATTTTTTTTAATGGCAGAGTGGACAGTGAGAGAGAGACAGAGAGAAAGGTCTTCCTTTGCCATTGGTTCACCCTCCAATGGCTGGCGCGGCCGGCGCACTGCACTGATCCAGTGGCAGGAGCCAGGTGCTTCTCCTGGTCTCCCATGGGGTGCAGGGCCCAAGCACTTGGGCCATTCTCCACTGCACTCCCTGGCCACAGCAGAGAGCTGGCCTGGAAGAGGGGCAACCGGGACAGAATCCGGTGCCCTGACCGGGACTAGAACCCAGTGTGCCGGCGCCGCAAGGCAGAGGATTAGCCTAGTGAGCCACGGCGCCGGCCGTCACCACTACTTTTGAGACCCAGCTGTCCACGTCTGCAAAGTGGGACCAACACCAGTTGCCACGGAGGTTCATCTGATTACCCCAACTTATACCAGGAAATGGCTAAGCCGTCTGGGACCATGCATGGACACAGAACATGCTGGCTCCCTGGGCACTAAGCTTTCCTTACTTAGACTATACAGGAAGCCAGTAGAGGAGAAATAACATTTGGAGGAAGTGCCCTGTCTCTCCAGCCCTCTTGTTGCAATTACTTTGCCGATCAGCTGATGGCAATTCATTATGGGGGGTGGGGGGCTCAGCCATCACGTGAAATTTAAGCTGATCCTTAATTTCTCCCTCTAGGGCTACAGATCAACTTCTAGCACAGAGGCAAGGAAGCCCACCACCCACACCCCATGGCTGTAGCCTGGGCTTCCCCTCCCCCAGCCCCGGAGTCAGTTTGCTTCCTTTTCAAGGACAGAGGGGATGGCAGCCCTGGAAGTAATTGATAGCTCCTTGCCTCCTTCCACTGCAGCAATTTCTAAGATGGCACAAGCTGATGATGTCCGCAAGACTCAAGTTCAGGGGGGGTTGCCGTGGCCAGCAATTGATTGCATCTTGATATTCCCTCTCCTCGGATACTTAAACCGGGGGAAAGGAGGAAAACATATGCCCTCAACGGCTGCTCAGGAAAATTACAAAATCAAAAACTATATAAAAGCATACCTGTCTTCCTTTTAGCTAATTAAAACTGTGGCTGGCACGAGGGAGCTTTCTCTTTAGCATGCACTGCCCTCTCCTGGCAACTGCAGCCTCTGCACCAGGAATGCACCCGCTGCACGCATCAGAGGATTCGTGTCCACACACGCATGTGCAAGTGTATCTGCATTGGATCCAGAAGTCTAACTACAAGAATGCGCTACCAGCTCCTAAGATAACTGGAAAACTCAACTATCTTTTTTTCCTGTGCTTGAACACAGGGCACAAACAAACCTCAAGCAAATGTTCAAAGTGCTCACACCCTCAAGCTGGTGTCTAACAAGGCCACATGCCATGCAGGAAATAATCCAGCAGGTAACTCCAGCACCTACGGAATGACAGGAGCTGTCACGTGCCTCGGCTCACTTCACTCTCACAACCGTTTCACCCAAGACTGTTACTTACGAATTATCAAGGCTTCAGAGCTAGGAAGCCCACCCAACGTCAATTTGCTGTCAACTAGGACAAGGATGTTTTGAATCCAGGTGTGCCTGAATCTCAAAGAGCTCAAATGCTGATGGACACCGCCCAGCCCACGTCTCACGAGTTCCTGTGCTCTTCACTACCAGAGTGTGAAGATCTGAGAGCTTGTCCACTTGGACTTGGCGTGCCACACTTGCTCTGCAGAGTTTTACTAAACACACAAACACACCCCTCTGTATACATATCTACGCACATGTACATATACACGAAGTGTGTATATACGTATATATATACACATACGAGTTCTTACTTTGCTTTTTATTAAACCACCTAAAAGTCAGCTACAGCGGTCTCATTCTCAAAATACATCAGCGTGCACCATCTAAGAACAGGCTCCTAAATAACCATGACTCCATGATCAGATCTATGAAAACTAACAGTAATTCGAAACCACATCTAACACCTGACGTGGTGCTTAAATGTTGCCAGGGTCACTAAGAGCCTTTGAAACATTAACTCCAATACTGCATTTGACTATGTTCCTTCTGTCTCTGTGAACTTAGAACACACACACACACACACACACAGTTTTCTACATGACATTTTAGTGCAAGTCCTCTGGGTGATATTCAACGAAACAATAATTTGCTCGTTAACTCTTTGGTCATAAAATGAGTAAATATTACACAGAACCACAATCTCCCACTCACTCTGGAAGGCAGTGTTATGATGATACGGATTTGTCCTTACCCCCAGCCCCTTCCATTCACAGTATTTAGAACTGGAGCTTGTCAACGCGCAGTGCAACTTGGCTTGGCCTGGGAAATCCATCTCGAGACCTTTTTTCTCCTTTGCTTTTCTTTCTTTACCTTTGCTTTCCCTTCTCCTTTGTTTGCCTTCATTTTGCTTTGCTCTTTGATTAAGACATGTGAAAGTGCACTGCAGAAAACTAATTCTGCAGCACTCAACCCTGAATCACTACTAGCTACAACACTGTCCTACATGCGTGATGCTCACCTGTGCCCACTAGGGAGCACCGGCGGCCCAGGGTCAAGATTTTGGCTGTCCGGGAGGCAGGAGGGGGCACCACTGGCACCTTGCACTGTAGCCCAGGCTTTGCAGCAGAGTTACAGGGTCCAAAACAGCAACCCCACCAAGCCCGCAACTAGAGCCATGTTGAAATGCATGAGCCAACGCACACACACACATAATTAACACTACATTTCTTCCGCTTGTCATAAAAAGAAACCTATTTCTCTACATAAAGTCCCCAGAAGGGTCCATCAGCCCCCAAGTCTGATCACAAAGCCATTGGGGAATAAACCGCAGGGATGCCTCTAGTGGCCCACGTGGAAACTACACCCGAGAGCTCAGCACCCCGTAGACGGGGCTGGGGGCCCCAGGAGTTTAGAATGTATGCCCCCCATCAGAAAGCACTAATGCTACATTCTCCGCTGCTTTAATGACTGTGCACAGCTGACACAATTTATAGCAAGGACCCACACTGCAGGAACAAGGACTTCATTCTTTACCAGCAGGGACTTTGGGAGACCCTAACGTCTCATTCTCTGCAGTAACACAAAGCACACCTGGAAAGTGACCAGCAGGAGTTGTGAGTCGGGGAGACTCCACTGTTTTTGAGAAACTACAGAATTAATAAAGGTGAGTGAAAGATAATCCTATCAAAACATGCTTTGACTTTGAAGAACATACTCTCTTTTTTCCAAGCATATTCTAGCAAAGTTGCACAAACGATGCATTTGGTGAATGTTCACTGGATTGATCCTCCAAACGGCCCACTTGATCTTCACCGTAACCTCACGGAGTAGAGAGGGCAGCTGTAATGGCCACTTTGTGACTGTGAGAAGTGGGTTACAAAGAGAGGCCCCACTTAAGACAGGATCAGATGAAAGTGCAGCATTTAACCCCCTGGATCAAGCTTCTGTTGGTGGTGCTGGTGAAATGACTGTTGTGGAAGGCCGGCGCCACGGCTCACTAGGCTAATCCTCCGCCTTGAGGCGCCGGCACACCGGGTTCTAGTCCCGGTAGGGGTGCCGGATTCTGTCCCGGTTGCCTTCTTCCAGGCCAGCTCTCTGCTGTGGCCAGGGAGTGCAGTGGAGGATGGCCCAAGTGCTTGGGCTCTGCACCCCATGGGAGACCAGGAGAAGCACCTGGCTCCTGCCATTGGATCAGTGTGGTGCGCCGGCCACAGTGCGCCAGCCGCAGCGGCCATTGGAGGGTGAACCAGCGGCAAAGGAAGACCTTTCTCTCTGTCTCTCTCTCTCTCTCACTGTCCACTCTGCCTGGTAAAAAATAAAAATTAAAAAAAAAATGACTGTTGTGGAGAAGACTGGGGCAACTGTGCTCATGTACCTCACTTGTTTAACTAGTGAGTTGAATTCATGATACTATGTCTCCTCTGCTGTCCACACTGGGAAGATGGAAAGTATATGGATATGTTCCCACTTCTGGAAACAAGGCAAATATTACGAATCAACCAGAGATCTACCACTAAATCTGCTTACACCTCTGAATCCTTCTTAATGCAACTTTCCAGGCAAAAATTTTTGAATGATCAGAGTTTCCTACATAAGATAAGAAGTGAAGGCTTGAAGCAAGATAGGATTAAAAGCAGATTTCTACTTACATAGAGATCAGTAGAGAAATCTGCAGAAATCATCATACAACCCCACTTGCATTTATACCGTGACGTGTGTATAACAACTGATTTAATTCTATGCTCGCCATGGTAGAGGGAACGTGGAATATACTTCTTCCACATTTTGAACAAGAAGCTGGTAATATCACAACACTGGCTGAATGAATGGCTTGCAGTGTTGAGTAAACACGTGCCATACCTTTCACCTTAAAGGCTTCCCTCTTGTCAAATACTACTTGTAGTCCTGCTAATGGGAAACTGGGCCAATGGGAAACTCAAGTAAGAGCATACAAGCCAAACTTAGTAGTGATTTCAGAGAGGAACTCCAGTCACATGATCCACTGGGAGGTCAAACTAAAAGGAGGAGTTGAACAATGCAGGCAATTAGAATTACAATCCCATTACTAACTGGGGTGCAACACAGCCCCACACTGCCCTCTATACTGTTTCTTCTCATTCTCACTACACACAACTCAATGGTATAATTTTGCCACGTCCCTCCCGTCCCCGTTTTACAAATGAAAAAAACTAAAATTCAGAAAGAACAAGTTCTTGAGAATTTTCTTTAAGACAATATTGTTATGAAGGAACAAAACTAGTTTGGTCTCCCTTGTATTCAGGAGTCTAAACTTTCAACCACCCTGTCTTGCCACTCTGGCAGATGAAATAAAAATACTGCTTTAGTAAACTCAACGAAAATATTCAGCAAAACTCAGAAAAATGTTAGAATGTAAAAGAAACTAAAAATTACAGTTTTATGATAAAAGTTCTGGTCTTTGTTTAGTCTTTCTGATAAATTCACAACTGACAAACCAAACACGAAAGCAGAAAACAAAGGCAGTTATAAACACAAGTGATGCAAACTTTTCCTCCTCAAAGAACATACCCAATTCTCCTGTGGAGTGCGGTGGTGATAAATCTGGGCGTGGACGGGTACACACTTCTGAGTAAACATTCCTAAAACTTCTGAGCAAGGAGATGCTTGAAAGATGCCAGTCCCTCCCTCTCCATCTGTACTAAGAACGAAGCCACTTCCTAAAAAAGCGAGTGGCCCTGCTGTGTCAGGCCACCAGGAGCAAAGAATTTCAAGTGCTTCACCCACAGAATGCGATCAGCCAGGAAACTAGTTGGAAATTTGTGGAAATGGACCAGGTCCAGGAAAGGAAACTGAGACTACAAAACAGAGCGACGCAGTGATGCCTGGAACAAACATGAGCGTCTCCGAGACGAGCACTTCCTACGCCCTACTTCACGCACGTATTATTGCACCACTTCCCCCGTTCCTGAGTCACCTTTGAAGCAACTTCTTATTTTTCTTTAAACTGACTCTTTTATGGTTCAGTCAACTTCGATGTGCCATTTTACATCATCACCAAACTGAAAACTCGTCTAATTTGCTGTACATAGATGGAGACTATCAGCGTAAACGTGTTAAAGACAAAGCAGTGTTCCTCCTTTATTAAATTCAGGCTAGGTATTTTGTCGGCTGAGATCTCTTCTCTGTATTCAAAAAGATGAGCAAGATAAGATGTTGGATTCGAAGGAGTAACCCACAGGGCTGCTCCCGTTCGCATCTGAACGCATGAAATGAGTTTGAGAGTCGATTAGATGATATTCTCACCTCTTGATTCACTTACATTGCATGACACATCCATGCACCATCCAAAATGACTTCACTGACAACTGGTGGAGAGCACGCAACACCTGGATACACAGCCATCAATCACTCATCTATCAAGCTTCAGCCGCCTTCCTGGACGAACAGTATAGCAAAAATCAAGTCTTCATGCTAAGTGGAGGCATCACAGTTCTTCATGCAAATAATTAGATGAACCTATTTACTCTGAGATAGATGCAACTTAAGGCATTCCTTGCCAACAGTTCGATGTATCTTGTTTGTTAGAAGCATTGGTGGCCAGCGCCGCGGCACACTAGGCTAATCCTCCACCTAGCGGCACCGGCACACCAGGTTCTAGTCCCAGTCAGGGCACCAGATTCTGTCCCAGTTGCCCCTCTTCCAGGCCAGCTCTCTGCTGTGGCCCGGAAAGGCAGTGGAGGATGGCCCAAGTGCTTGGGCCCTGCACCCCATGGGAGACCAGGAGAAGCACCTGGCTCCTGCCTTCAGATCAGCGCGGTACGCCGGCTGCAGCGCACCGGCCGCGGCGGCCATTGGAGGGTGAACCAACGGCAAGGGAAGACCTTTCTCTCTGTCTCTCTCTCTCACTGTCCACTCTGTCAAAAAAAAAAAAAAAAAAAAAAAAAAAACCATTGGTGTCCAAATCACATCATTAAGGGAAATCCTAGTGCACACTTAGTGCACACTGTACCTTCAAAGTAGAAACTGTTGTTATGAGACAACCACTGACACAACAGGTTAAACTTAAGCCTGTAGCACCAGTATTCCATGTGGGCACTGGTTCAAGTCCTGGCTGCTCCACTTCCAATTCAGCTCCCTGCTAATGTGTTTGGGGAGGCAGCAGAGGATGGCCCAGGTACTTGGGTCCCTGCACCCACATGGGAAATGTGGAAGAAGTTCCTGGCGCCTGGCTTTGGCCTGGCCCAGCCTGGGCCATTATGACCGTTTGGAGAGTAAACCAGCAGATGGAAGATCTCTGCTTCTCAATTCTTTCAAATAAATAAATTTTAAAAAGCTATCACCTAAAGTTACAACAGCCAATATAAGTAGGTTTTTTAATATTTCATGCTGCAAGACATCGGTAGATATATTAGCACCTTTGCCAGCTCAGTTCAGTCTTTCTGTATACGAATAACCTTTCTAACAATGTCAGAAGACAAACAGCTCACAATCTTTAAAGTTAGAAAAGACCATAAAAGATCGCAAGGCACACACGTCTGTGGATAAAGCCCTCCAACTTTGGAGCAGTCCAAATTTCTTTCCTAATCAAAGATATACTTTTAATGAGATTTTATCTTTGATTGAAAATGCAAGGCTGTAACGAACCGCTGGGTCATTACTCTGCTCGGGGCTTAATTTTTATTTAATTCCAGCTCCCTGATGTTCTAGATATGGAGCCCCTAATTTATGCTGGATGCTTAAAACTTTTTTTTTTTTTTGGATCTTTTGATGTAGATAGCCTTTTGGGGGGAAATAAATACATTTTGAACTTAGCCTGATAAAGACTTCTAGTCTCAGCAAAAACCTATCACATATATCTACATCTTCATATGTGTTTGCATTAGAGCAGGCCTATCAGCCAAGAGTTACATGAGGGCATTAAGTAACACCAAGCGCTCTGGGCACTCTATTTCATGACTACCAAGTGTAGCTAAGAAACCAATGGTCTCAGGCCTTGGCTAAAGCTCACTTCTGTTGTAGCCTGGGTAACTTTCATTGATGAACCTGGAATATCCACTTAATACTTTTGATTCCATTTCAGCATATGAATACAGTATACATTTTTTAATCCACAAATTATGCTTATAAAGCAATTAGCAAATAACCGTATACACAGAAGGTATTCAGTACACTACAGCAGTTTGTATTTGTGAAGCATTCCCCTCTTCTAGATCTGTACATAAAAATGAATTTACATCAGAAAAATCTAGGCCTTTATGTCCCCAAGATCATCAGCCTCTTCAGGCTCTTGCTGGCCCTAGTTTGGGTTGCTATTACAGCCTCCCGCACCTTTATTTACTATTAAAGGAATCTCAGGCTAAGGACCCGGCTGGACCAGGTGCTGTAGCAGGACAATCTCAGCATTTGGAGGGGGGTGAGGTAGTGCCCTGTCCAAAACCTGCCTTACCTCTACGCTTTCCTAATCATGGTGAGCCTTCCTTGGAAATCCTACTAACTATAAATCTCACATCTACTCCACTGGGGTCAAGCCTACCTGAGTAGCCATAAAGCACCTCACCTGCCCTTCACAGCCATGGAAGACGTGGCCGTGCTGACCTAGGGCAGGAGACCGTGTGCTTGCGTCCCTCGGGAAGCCTCCTCTGCCTACTTGCAGTACTATCTCGCCCTGACCCCATTTTCTCTGCATGTTTTTGAGAACTTCTTTTCCTACACAGAATTTCCCCTCTCCCAATGCTCTTGGAGCCCACTTGGAGCTGACACTTGTCCCGTGTTCCAGGGATGCGCCAGGATCTCGGGTCCAGCCAAACACAGCATCCCCTGGCCGTGGAGGCAGGAGAGGCCTCAGCAAAGCAGTCAGGACGCGAGCAGGAAGCCTGGAGCTGACGGTCTGAGGCTGCTGTGCTTCACCTGGGAAGAGCCTGCCTGCAACGGAGTGAGCGCTACCACAGAGAACCTAGAAAGGGTGACAGCCGTATTCCCAGTGACAAGATACGGATGAGCACCTGCATCCCTTTAGTGTTTTAATTTTATTTAAGTTATACAAGTTTCATGTATTTCATATATACAGCTTTAGGAACACAGTGACACTTCCCCCTACTCTCCCTCCGGCCCACACTCCAACCCTTCCTCCTCCTCTCCCTCACATTCCCACTCTTTAGTTTTACAAAGATCTATGTTCAGTTTACTTAATGATCCTATAGGTAACCCTTCACTAAGTACAAGAGCTCAACAAATAGTTTAAAAAATAAACCACACTGTTCCTCAACAGAAGAGACAAGGGCTGTAAACAATCATTGAATCTCAAATTGTCTATTTCACTCCAAGATGCTACATTTCAGGTATTCTATTAGATTCCTTGGATCAGGAAAGCAAATGAAATCTGTGTTTTGGGGACTGGCTGTTTATTTGAATTACTATAATGGTTTCCAGTTGCATCCAGTTTGTTGCAAAGGATAGGATTTCTTTTTTTTTTTTTAATATAGCTGAGTAGTATATATATACCTAATTTCTTTATCCAGTCAACAGTTGATGGACATCTGGGTTGATTCCATATCTTTGCTATTGTGAATTGTACTGCAATGAACATGGGGGTACAGATAACTCATATGCTGATTTCTTTTGGTTTGGGTAAATTCCCAGGAGTGGGATGGCTGGGTCATATGGTAGGTCTATATTCAGATTTCTGAGGCATCTCCATACTGTCTTCCACGGTAGCTGTACCAGTTTACATTCCCACCAACAGTGGACCAGCATGCCTTTTTACCACATCCTCGCCAGCATTTGTCATTTGCTGATTTCCTTATGAGAGCCAGTGTAACTGGAGTGAAGTGAAACCTCACTGTGGTTCTGATTTGCATTTCCCTGGTGTCTGGTGATTCTGAAAACGCTCAGGACCGCCTGCATTTATCCGTGCCTGAAGCCAGCTCCCCCTGGAGTTTCAGGTATGGGACTGGATCCCTTTCCTGGGGCTGCTGTCACAAATCCTCACAATGTGGGTGACTCCAAACAGCAGAAGTGCCTGGGGCAGGTGCTGCACGTAGTAGGCTAAGCCTCCACCTGCGGCTCTGGCACCCCACTTGGGCACTGGTTCATGTCCCGGCTGCTCCTCTTTCGATCCATGTGTCTATCTCAGTAGGCCTAGGTGACCAACATCCTACATACCCAGTCTGAGAGCCAGGAGAGTCAGTTCAGCCCAAGGGGTTGGTTGGTGGGGTGGGTGAGGATGTGTGGTGCAGGATACCAAAGAAAGGATATGTAGAACCTAGGTTAAGGTACAATTGCTCATAAAAAGGAACTCTGCTTCTACTGGGGTTCCTGAACTGGTAGGAAGGAGTTGCTGGTGTTGGTCTCACTGCTTCATAGGGTGAGGCGGTGCAGAGAAAACAGAGCCAGGAGGTGAGGGGATGAAGGCTTCCACGACCATCGTTTGAGGACCTGGGCCCCAGTGGACCTGAAGTCAACACACTCATGTACTAATTCTGTCTCATCAAATTGAATTCTTCATTGATTTTTTCCCTCTTACTTTTCTATAAGTTTTATTTATTTATTTGAGAGGCAGAGTTACAGAAAGAGTAAGAGAGAGAGGTCTTTCACCCACTAGTTCACTCCCCAAATGGCCTCAATGGCCGGAGCTGCGCTGACCCGAAGCCAGGTGCCAGGAGCTTTTCCTGGGTCTCCCACATGGGTGCAGGGGCCCAAGGACTTGGCCCATCTTCTGCTGCTTTCCCAGGCCACAGCAGAGAGCTGGATCGGAAGAGGAGCAGCTGGTACGTGAATTGGCGCCCATAAGGGATGCTTCCACTGCAGGCAGAGGCTTAGCCTGCAAGGCCGGAGAGCCGGCCCCTCATTCATTTTCTTTCTTCTTCCTTCCTTTCCCTCCTTTTTCCCCTCTCCCTCCTGTGAACATTAACGGGAAGTTCCATTGGAAGATAAGGCAGAACACAATCCTAGGCACTCCGATATGGGCCTCTGGTGTCCCGGGGAGTGGTGCACCCCACTACACCACAAAGCAAGCCCCTTTTGTGCAAACTGTATGCATGGCCATAATCAGGAGAGCATGCTCTCTTGTGAGATGTTCGTATTGAACATTGTATCGATTATTATTTTGCCCACAGGCCTCTGACACAGGCACATTCAGCATTTTTAACAGCTATTTAATACATCATCGAGTATGGCTCTCAACCTAACAATTCATCAGAATAAGTCAGCGCCACACTGTTTATACATTCACGTCACTGACAAGTGTTAATGGTGGATCTGTTTTGTGCCTCTTCTGTTTCTGTCAAGCTGGAATAGCTCGTGGGAGTAAGACGGGGTCAGAGTGAGTCGTTACATGTGTGGTTGTTCACAGAAAGGTGTTCTCCTGTGGTTAAAGGATTTCCACCACACTGCAGAATGTCCAATAAAGAGCTGGCGGGTGGGGTCGATGTTGTAGCACTCCAGGTAAAGCTGCTGCCTGACATACCGGCATCCCATATGGGCTCTGGTTCCTCCTAGCTGCTCCTTCCGATCTAGCTCTCTGCTAATGCTCTTGGCAAAGCAGCGGAAGATGAACAAAGTGATTGGGCCCTTGTACCCACATAGGGGACCAAGAAGAAGCTCCTGACTCCTGGCTTCAGGCTGGCCCCACCCTGGTCATTGGAGCCACTTGCGGAGTGAACCAGCAGATGGAAGTTCTATCTTGCTCTCTGTATAACTCTGCCTTTCAACTAAATAAATCTTAAAAAAAAGAGTGGAAGTGCAGTTTCCCTGCACCCTCAACAGCATGGGAATAATTAACATTCTATGTTAACATGGATGATTTAGCGGGTAGAAGTCAGTGCATCAAATCACAAGGTTTTAATTTGCATTTTCATAGTGCTATCAAGGAAAGGTATGGGACACGTGTTGAATTCTGCTTATACTTTCTTTTGGGTCAACGTTCTGTTATATCCTTGTCTCTTACATCTTTATAATTCCCCCAAGAAAATGTTCCTGACACAGGGACAAAATGAATATTCATCACTTTGTGAGATGACTGAGTTTTGCTGTTGCTCTGTCTGAACAGATTGTTAAATTTTTTTCCATTATAAATGACGATGCTATTCAGAGGGAGTACACAGGTGGACTTGGCTTGCCAACGGCTCTGCAGACCTGTGTGCCGCAGGTACCAGTCACTGAACAGGGTCGATGGCTGAGAGGGACTGCCCACCCCCCTGGCTGGCTCGGATCGTCCTCACCTGGGGCAGGGGAGCATTTTCCTCCCTACTTTGGCTCCTTTAAACAAAGGCTAGAATTTCTTGAAGTTGAATCTATTTCTGTGCTAAAGGATCTTTCCTCCCAGAAGACTTTAAATTTACTTATTTTCATTTTATTTGAAAGCCAGAGGCAGAGATAGATAGATATTTTCCAACCACTGGTTCACTCCCCAAATGCCCACAACCAGGTGAAAGCCAAGAGCCTGTAACTCAATCCAGGTCTCTCTGGTGGGTGGTAGGGACCCAAGCACTTGAGCCATCAGTGCTGCCCCTGAGTCTGCATTAATAGGAAGCTGACTCAGAAGCAGGAAGCATCAAGTCCAGGTGCTCCGGCCTGGGACGCGGGTGTCCCGAGTGGTATCTTAATCCCTGGATCAAATGTCCACCACGGGAAAATCTTTTAGTGAAAAGGAACACATGGAATTTGGAAAACATAAAGATCTTCAGTGTTCTCACCATATACACATATGTAAGAAAAAAATCCAGCAACTGTGGGAGGTGATGGAGATATTAATTAGCTTGATTAGGGTGATTACCTCACAATGCATGGGGCTAGCAAAGCACTGGGCAGTATATCTTAAAGACATCTGTTAATCTACTCTAATAAAGCTAGAAACACAAAATACTAAAAACCTCTGGTTGATCTGTAAACCCTGACAGCTTTTTGTTTAAAATGGCCACTCGGGATGTGGACAGCCCACATCAGAGTGCCTTGGTTCAAGGCCCAGCTCTGCTCACAGCTTCAGCTTCCTGTTCGTGCACAGCCTGAGAGATAGCAGGTGATGTCTCAAGTGGTAGGATCCCAAAGTGAGAAACCTGGACTGAGCTCTCAGCTCCTGGCTTTGGCTTGGGCCAGCCCAGCTGTTGCAGGCATTTGAGGAGTGAATCAGCAGATGGGACTGTCCTCTCTGCCTCTCTCCCTCCTTCCCTCTCCCTCTCCCCCCTTCCCTCCCCCTCCCTCCCTCTCCCTCCCTCCCTCTCTCTCCTCCCCTCTCGCTCTCTCTCCCCCCTCTCCCTCTCCCTCTCTCCCTCCCCCTCCCTCCCTCTCCTTCTCTCCCTCTCCTCCCTCCCTCCCTCCCTCTCTCCCCCCCCCACCTTTCTCTCAAATATTTAAACAGAAAACAAAACACTAGGATCACAGTAAAATACACTTTTGATGATTTACGTGAAACAAATTCTAATTTATACTTGGCCAACAAGCATGACTGTGCATGTATTTGTGTACGTATATAAGCAAACGTGTGTGTGTGTGCACACGCGTGTGTGTGCCCCAGTGTACGGGTGTATCACGCATGTGCAGCTTTTTTCCTTTCCTGCTGCCTTGCCTCTGGTTCCATCAAACTTATCTTAGCAACCTCGTTGCAGAGATGGATGGTGTAATCCCAGAGTTTTCTGACCCCGATCAACATGAAGAAAATTTCAGCTGAACTGTGCAGAAGTGCCGGGACGACATAAATCACATTTGGACAGGCAGGCTTTCCGTGTGAAGCATGGAGTCACCCAATCACGTAACAAGAAGCGGGATAATACACCAAGAGAGGAGCAGGAAAAATTAATTAATGCTCATTCCACTCATCACTGAGAAAAGCCAGTGGCATTTTTTTTGTCTTGAGTAGATGACAGATCTATCCTAGAGAAATAGCTTTGCAGTTAATTAAGCACTTTCTAAATACATTTTAATTCAGAGTTTAAAGAAAGTAGCAGCACTAAAAACTACAACAAAGAATAGACTCGCTTCTGTTAAGTAAAATAAATGGCAAATGAAAATAATTGCTATAATTAGGGTTATTAAAATGTAAGCAACTCAGCCCCAATTAATACATAATTGTGAAAAGATAACAAACCGCATTTTTAAAATTAAGGTATCAAGACACAACCCTACTTACCTGAGACTTCAGTCAGGTAAATCATCACCCTAATGGAGCCAAGGCAACAGCCCCCTCCAGACGCTGACAGAAGCTCTTCTGCGTTACCTTGAAATCCATGAAAATGCCAGCGCTGTCACAGGCCTCAAAGCCCAGAGTAAGAAGAGAAACTTGGAAGCATGGAGTGCTGGCCTTCTCTCCCTCGCTAGGTTTCCACAGAGTGTTTGACCTTGTGACTCTCATCGTTCGTGACATCTTCTGCCAGGGACAACCTGAATCTGGCACCCACGCTGCGGCTCGTCCCCCACACCCGTGGCTGGCGTCACTCATCAATCACGCACTTGATAGAAAGCAGATGCCACAACCTGAGACTGTGTGCCCACTCTCAGACCGAGGTGACACCAGGGATCCCATTCGAGCACACCATCAGCTCTGCGTCCCACCCTCTCTGGGCGTCCACAGACAGACAGCTAGGTACTACCAACAGGCGACGCAAAATCTTTGCTTGGCGCCTGGGGACCTGCTACTAGTTTAATGTTTATTATTTAATTTTGCAATTGACCTAACTGCTCCCAGATGTACCTTTTTGGATCCCATCAGAGATCTAAGATACTGAGTCAACGATGAAAAAAAGAGCAAAGGGAAAATAATAGAAGGTTACTTCACAACGTTCACAGAAAATGGAATTAAAAGAATATTTTGGCACAAAAAATGAATCAAAATCCACGCACAGCTTTGTCAGAAAATGCAGTTTTCAGGAAATCTTTGAAGACTTCTGGAATACATGGATTTTAAAATTTTTCTGCACCAAAATAAACTTATCTTTGGATTCCATTTTCCATAGGATTTCTGAAGTGCTCTGCTGTGTGTCCAAAACACGCACAGTGCACTCACTAAAGGGATGCCCTGTGCCTTGTGGGATGCGAGGCACCCTACGTATTTAGGTTCACTGAATCCCACAGGGACCTTGGAAAGGCTTCTCTCTTCCTGTCTGTTCTACCTGAGAACCTGAGTATTGCAGAGGTTGAACAGTCAGGAAGTAGCCAAGCTGAGGTGCAGACCCAGGCCTTTGAGAATGCCGACTCCAGCGCTCCAGGCGCTGCTGTACCTGCGATTCTTCAGACGAGCTCCGTGAGAGCCGACTTCAAGGCTGCTGGGCGAGCGCACCAGAAAAGCGGCTTGATCTTCCTCAGCCGCCGTTCACGCACCCGCCACGCTACACCTGCACCCGTGCGGCTGTGGAGGGTGCCCACTCACCCCTGCCCACTCACCCCTCCTCACCCGTCGTTTGGGTTTCCGGGCCCCTGGAGCCTAATTGAACTCAACACCACATCCATTTGAGAAGCTCAGATGGCTTTTTACCTGCCTCTCCAACCCCAGCCTACCACCAACCTCAAATTTTCATAAAATAAATGAGAGAGAGAAGTATGACTGACATCTCACGTTCAAAGTCTAGTCGGAGCGCTAACCTGCAGATACTACATAAAAGGCTGGTACAGAGCCCTGTTCGAGGGTCAGAAGCTCCAGTCTACAAAAATAACTCTCAGTCACGCTGGGAAGCGAAGCCTTGATTGGAACCAGGAGCATTTTGATGATGTTGAAGAGCAAATCCATTGAGGACCTCACAGATAACCACATCAGGAAGAGTGATTAAGAGGGAATTTAACGTGCAGAATGCACTAAAGATGGGCCCCCGTCATTGCTATCATGCTGAAGTCTTTGTTACAGTAAGCGTCGCAAGTAGAGCGACCATCAGCCTCCGTGCCATGCACTGAACATGTTAAGTACTCGAGGGACATCTGCTGTTTCTGCTACTTGGCGTCCTCACAGGACGTAGCTCAGCCCGGTGGTCAGGAGTCAAATGAAGGAGTTCTGCATATGGATCCCATTTCCACGCTTGCTCCTTGGGCTGTTAACTCCCCCTTCCCTCACTTTTCTCATCTACACCATGGGGTAAAGAATACATGGATTCAAAATCATCTTCTTAAGGATTGAACAAACAGAATACACAGAGCGCTAAAAGTGGTCTCTAGCAGTGAGTAAGCACTTACTGCATGCTAGTTGCTATTATTATTATTATCCACATTCTCACTTGGAAAAAAATCAGCCACTATTCCCTCTGAGAGCACAGGCATTGTGGTATAGTGGGTAGAGCCACCGCATCCCAAGTGGGCACCAGTCCAAGTCCCGACTGCTCTACTTCTGATCCGGTTCCCTGCTAATGCACCTGGGAACGCAGTGGAAGACGACCCAAGTGCTTGGGCTCCCAGACACACGTGGAAGACCTGGAAGGAGCTCCTATTTCTGGCTTTGGCCCGGCTCAGCCATGCTGTTGTGGCCATTTGGGATGTGACCTCTCTCTTTGCCTCTCCCTCTCCTTGACTGTAACTCTATCTTTCAAATAAATAAACAAGTCTTCAAAAAATATTTGCTTTGAGGAGCATCCCCTGTATACTTGCACCCCGTTAGGCCATTCAGTAGGGGTTCACCCACGTCCAGTTGTGGGCAAGGGCAGAAAAACGTGCACAGTACTGCTCCTCCGAGTAGACTGACTCCTGCTAAGCCAATGGCCGTCACACCCAAGAACTGTGCTGAACCCATTGGAAAAGCAGCCTTTCTTAACACAGGTAGAAGTGAACCATCTAACTGTGGTCACCATCATTACTGTCCGGGGAAAGCTCAGCAGTAAGTCACAGATATTCCAAAAGAAAGCCAGAATTTACTCAACGACTGCCACTGCTGTCTTCTCTTTTATCTGCTCCAACTCGGTTTTCTGTTGGGCAATTTGTTACATCATGAGAACTGTGGCATAGAAGACGCAACACTATTCTCACATGTAGCTGTGGATCAGAAAGCCAGTGTGACCATTGCAAGGTTTACCTAGCACGTGGCAGAGCCAGGATTCAAACTCAGATCACTAAGGTGGCAAAACCCTTTTCCATTACACTGCAGATATGCACAAAACCGCTGAGGGTTTCTTAGCAACCATCCACCCGCACCCTTTGCGGCAAGGGTGTAGCTTCTATCCCAGATGACTCCCACCTGCTTTGATCTGCAGGTTCTGAACACACAATTCCAGACACTGGCATTTATCATTTCTATGTTGCCCAAAACATAAGTAAGAAAGATGTTGAGTCTGACCATCTGGTGGGCTATGTACACAGCTTTGTTGTATGGTGCTTTGTTCCTCCAAAAAACAAAACCAAGATGAAGCCTGTTTACACTGTGCAACCGAATCCCAACAAGGTTCCACCCACAAGTCATTGTTGAACAAAGCAGCCACCAAGGTAAGACAGCAAACGTGGACAGCTTTACAGGTGCTCCAGGGTCATGGACAATTCTACGGCCAAAGACAGTTGACCTGCAGTCCGTTCCGCCCCCAAACACAGTCAAACGACAGGCTTGGCCGGTGGCTATGCACTACGTTGGAACTCGAGCTGCAGGAATGATGGTCACTCACGTGCAGATGAGTCACAGCCTCAGGGAATTTGCATGAGATGTCAAATGCAGAAAATGTACGGCAAGCAACACTGAGAAGGGCCTTGTGCAGGTGTTAGATGACTGTACCTACTCCTTGGCCAGAGCTTGTGAGGCCACAAATGAGCTAACACAAGTACGAGAGGTCGTACACGGGTAAGCAGAAGCTAGGAGCTAGAAGAGCACCACGTTTTGCAGCTCTGATCATTCCACATGACTGAATCCCGTGCCAGGAGGAGACTTCATTCTACGCTTGAGGACATAAAGCCCTCCTGCCCCAAAGCTTCAGAAGGCCCAGCCCCTGCCTGCGTTCCCGCCTGCTCTCAGCTCACTCTTCCCAGCGCTTCCTGAGCCCCTGCCGCACTGAGCTCCCCTTGACTCCCAAGTGGATTCTGCCAGGCGTCCCCTTGCAGGCTTCCATCCCTGCAACCTGGGCAGGATGCTCTCCCCACCGCCTTCCCTCCAGGCTCAAACTCATCCTCCCGCAGGGATGTGTTAACTTCCTCCTCTCTGGGGATCTGGGAGCACCTTCCCTTTAATACAAACACACAATCACGCTTCATCAAAGCGCAACTGGCGCAGAAGAAAAATCAATCCCCAGATGAACTCTGGGAGCTCTCTTAGAAGAGTGTTCACTGTCACCCTCCCCCTGGTTGCCCTAGGCAGCTTAGTTCTGCCTCCAATGAGAAAGTCTGGTGAACACTATCTGTAGGTTAGAGCCCTTCCAGTAAGGAGCACGCCTGGCCTCCATCCCTGCACTGTCAGAACCAGGACTAACCGTCTGCGTCTCCAGAAATGAAGTACTGCTAGACAGAACACCAGCCCTGGTACTGCTCTGTGCTCACTGGCAGCGAAGCCTTCAGAATTCACGAGATTAATTCACCATCCATACTGGTCAGCCTCTATACTCCACAGGTCAGTGAACTGGCCCATTCTTAAGCTGAGAAGTTTGGGACATGTTCCTGGAGTCACCAAGTCACATGGACAGGATGGATTAATTTTCTTGCATTCTCAAGTCTTGGTCCCCCTTTCCTACATGGCTCTATTTCAGACTCATTCTCTGATGTCCAGTTTGCCCTGGACCCTGGACCCTTCTCAGTCCCTTGCAAACAAGCAGAGTTTGACCCCTTCCAAAATGCAACGCAGAAGCACTATTGATTGCAGCACACAGTAGAAAAGAGTGGCTCCAATGGACCCCCATGTACATTTATCTGATTTTCTTCAGAGCGTTTAAATTTCTTATCCTTAATATACGTTTTACTAAAGTAAAACAGATTTGCTAACATCCACTGAAGAGTTTTTTTAAGACAGAGTTTACGGGGGCCAGTGCTGTGGTGTAGCCAGTTAAGCCATCACCTACAGTGCTGGCATCAACTCCTGGCTGCTGCACTTCTGATCCAGCTTCCTGTTAATGTGCCTGGGAAAGTAAAGTAGAATGGCCCAAGGCCTTGGACCCCTGCAACCACATGGGAGACCAAAAGAAGATCCTGGTTCTTGGCTTCAGCTGGGCCCAGTCCTGGCCACTGCAGCCAATTGAGGAGTGAACCAGCAGACGGAAGATCTTTGTCTCTGTCTCCCTATAACTCTGCCTTTCAAATAAATAAACAAGTCATTTTAAAAATTAGCATAGAACTCTGAAGTAAATGGAAAGAGAAGTATCCATCAGATATAGAAAGTAACCCTAATTCAAAAGTAAAATGTTTTTAAGTTATAAAATTGTCTGCTAAGGTCTCTAGATCTTTGAGTTAAAAAGACAGATTAGCAAGTCTGGGAAATTTATTTTATAGAACACAATCATATTAAGTCACTTTGATGCCATCTCAGTGTCTACAAAGTGTCGGCAAGGGAATACCTTCCCCACCTGCTCACTGGGTGATCTGACGCCAACTTCTTGTGTCACCTGATACCTCATTTATCACCTGAAGCCTGAATCCCACACTTGGGCACCGCTGGCACACAGGAAACTGTGGGCCTCCCCTATCATGCACCTAGATTCTTTCCCTAGCTTTCTTGAGGAGTGATTGACAACTCAGAGTGGCATATATTTAGAGTGTCTCCTGTCATATTTGAGATACACATCTATGTATATGCATTGTGAAATGACTGCTACCAAGCTAATGAACATATCCATCATGCGACATGGCTGCCTTGTGCGTGCAGGGGTGAGGACACGTGAGACCTCCTCTCCTAGAATGTTTCTGGTGGGGGCCGGCATCGTAGCTCACTTGGTTAATCCTCCACCTGCTGCACCGGCATTCCATATGGGTACCGGGTTCTAGTCCCGGTTGCTCCTCTTCCAGTCCAGCTCTCTGCTGTGGCCCAGGAGGGCGGTGGAGGATGGCCCAAGTGCTTGGGCCCTGCACCCACATGGGAGACCAGGAGGAAGCACCTGGCTCCTGGCTTCGGATCGGAGCAGCTCTGGCCTTAGCGGCCATTTGGGGGGTGAACCAACAGAAGGAAGACTTTTCTCTCTGTCTCTCTCTCTCTATCTGCCAAATAAATAAATAAATAAATAAATAAATAAGAATGTTTCTGGTGTGTGATACACAGCACAACCATAGGCACCACGCTGCACACTGTCTCCAGAACGGACTCATTTTACAGCTGAATCTGTGACAACCCACATTCTACTCTCTGCTGCTTTGTGGGTCTGACTGTATCTTAGATTCTACAGGGAAGGGACTCGCCCAGTGTTTGTCTTTCTGTGTCTGGCCAACTCCACTTAGCACAACATCCTCCAAGTTCATCCTCGCTGCTGCAGATGGCGGGAATTCCTCGTTTATTTTTAAGGCTGATTAACAATCCAGTGTAGAACCAACCAGGTGATCCAGCGGTCTCACCTCTCGGTCTGCAGCAAAGGAAACGGATGCCCCATTCTTTACCCGCAATGCTAAGGCGCCAGCCCAGATGCCCCATTCTTAGAGATACCTGTCCGGTCACACACATTCCAAGGGTAGCACGTGTCTGAATAGCCACCCTGTTACCTCTTAGGGTCCTCGCTGCTGTCAGCATGTTCTAGGTGAAGCCTCCCCCTCATCCCCACATGCACCCAAGGCTGACCCCTGAGCTCCATCACACTCTCCTCTGACCACTCCAGGACATGCACACCGGACCTGAGTCCACCCTCAATGCCCATGTGCTCGCACAACTTCCTGTCTGCCCAGGAGGAACATCCACAGACACCCCTCCCACCCTGCAACTCACGCCTGGCCAGCCTGCGCCCTGGAAGCCCCTCGACTCTTCCCTGCACGTGTGTCTCCTGTCACCCACACACAGTGTGTCAAAAATCAGTGGCTTTTCAGTAAAAATCAGATTTTGAGGATGGCTCAGAAAACAACAACAGTGAGCCCGTATTCCACATGGCTGCAACAAACTATGTAACAGCACCCAGAACGTGGTGCCATCATTCCCAGGTCACTGTGACCCAAGCCACTTCCATCCTACATGCATCCCTGTCTGCCTTAACTCAAGGGTGGCTCCTGCCTGGGTCTGGAAGACAGCTTGTTTCTCTCCCACCTGTGCCGAGTGTCTCTTCCTCAGTAAAATACCCCCAAGGCTTGGTAGGTCACACTGGTTGCCCACTTCTCTGAGCTCCCATCATACATCAGGGGTCTCATTTTTAAAGGAAAATTTAATGATAAGTGACGAGAAATGCCTGTAGGCAGACATCCTCAAAATAAAAATACATGTCATTACAGGTCTTTCAGTTCTTGTTTTGTTCCAGGTCCTACGTCAATTGCTTTGCGAAGTAAAAGAAGAAGTACCTGCTTCTTCATTCTTTAAACTGACACTCCAACTGGACTGCACTAGTCTCAATTTACAGATAAGTGTGCAGAGATGGGAACTAGCATAACCGAGGTTCAGGGTCACAGAGCTATTACGGGGAGAGCTGGGATTGAAATCCAAGACCCTCAGGCTCCAAAGCCTGTGGTTCTTCAGGATCTGCACTGGCGACTCCTGGGTTTAAAGCATCTCTCCCTCCCTCTCTCTCTCTCTCTCTCTCTCTCTCTCTCTCACACACACACACACACACACACACACACACACACGAATACCCACACACACCCTGCTGAAATCACTAAAGCCAGGAACTGAATCAGATCTCTGGAAACTCAAGCCAAACCCCACTGTCTGAGTCACCCTCTCACTGCTACAACCAAATCCTTGCACAAAGGGGCTCCCTGGGCTCACGGTTCTGGAGGGTCGAGGGCGTGGGGCTCGCGAGGACATTCTTGGCTGCATCCCATCACGGTGGATGACAGTGGCAGGGGTGAAGCTTGTGAGAGCAGGAGGTCACACTCAAACAGAAGCCAGAGTGCTGGGTCAGACCAGCTCAGGCCTTCGTGAGGATCCTCCGTTCTCTCGGGAATGACCCACGGGTCACACAAGGAGTGTCTGGGCAGGGCTTCCTCTGACCTTCTGTGGGGTCCTGCCACCACTAGGCTGAGGACCAAGCCTTCAACTCATGCCCCTCAGTGGAAAAACCATAGTAATGTGAACCCAGTGCTGCTGTCTCTCCCCAGCAGGGCCCCAGGACGTCCTGGCATCCTCTCGTGGGACTGGCTGCTCACCAGAAGGACAGGATGACCCAGACTGGGAAGAATCTTCACTGAGAGCCACCACAGCTACCCCAAAGTGGAAATAAGATTATTTACTTGGCAATAAATCTGGCCCAGGCACAACTTCATCAGAGGCAAAGTGCAACTGCCACTCCCTACAGATTTAGTTCTTGCTTTCTGAGGTAAGGGAGGTGGCATCAGGGCTATACAGCACATGGTCTAGGCTCGGAATCTCCAGGTTCAAATTCTGACTTCACGATGCACTTTGAGTCCTACTGGGCAAATTTGTCTGCGTCTCTCAGCTTCCCCTTCTACCTGTTAACCACGGGTGATTGGATGACGATGGTGCCTCCCACACGGTAGTTAGGCCACCTGATCTGCAGCAGGCGTGACAGAAAGATAAGCCAAGAACTCTCAGTGCTAGCCTCAGCACAAGACTCCTCTCTCCCAATCGCAGATTTATTATTATTATTATTATTTTTGACAGGCAGAGTGGACAGTGAGAGAGAGAGAGAGACAGAGAGAAAGGTCTTCCTTTGCCGTTGGTTCACCCTCCAATGGCCGCCGCAGCAGCACACCGCACTGATCCGATGGCAGGAGCCAGGTGCCTCTCCTGGTCTCCCATGGGGTGCAGGGCCCAAGCACTTGGGCCATCCTCCACTGCACTCCCTGGCCACAGCAGAGAGCTGGCCTGGAAGAGGGGCAACCAGGACAGAATCCGGCACCCCAACTGGGACTAGAACCCGGTGTGCCGGCACCGCAAGGCAGAGGATTAGCCTAGTGAGCCGCGGCGCCGGCCCCAATCCAAGATTTATTCACATGCAACCCGGAGGTCATCCTAACCCTGAAAACCACCAAACTCGTTCTCTGCATGTCTACAGCAGACCCAAAACGGTTATGCAGCAGCAGCCCAGGGCAGAAGTGCCAGGAGGAAGCCATGTCTGCCTACAGCCACTGGCAAAAGGGGTCTCATCTCCTCCTGACAGGCTCTTAACCCACTCTGATCCATCCACCTATGCCTCAGTCACCCAAATCAGTCTGCACAGCAGTCCTGGAATCTGGATGGAGTTTACACTGCAAATAAAGATGAATTTAAATGCATGGGCTCCTCAGCAGAAACACAGGCATGGTAAATGTCAGACGTGTGGGGTTCCGTGAGGCCGTGCAGCCACTCCAAGCAGTGGTCTCCCTGCTGCCACCCTTGCCAAACCCACATCAGCTCCCCAGCATCCACCTGGGGAGGCAGCCATGAGCACAGATGCTTCTCGTCCAAGGGTAGGAATCTGAACCTCCCCACAGATCTCCTTGTGGCCCTGCACGAGACATTTGACCATTAGGCAGGGGCCCTTCCAAGCTGGGGACATTCACAGGGGCCCTGTGAACCGGTGCATCAGGAAGCCTGGGAGCAGCGCCTGGCCATGCACACACCGAGCGGCCCCGTAAACAACCAGCAAGATTTTCCCAGTGACAAGTAGCATTCTGTGGCCCCGGGAGAAAACAGGATGCCAGGGTAGAAAAAGAAAACAGAAAACCAAACAGGAGAGGAAAAAACACTTTCATCCTGTCAACAGTCTCTGACGGAGCCAGACCCAAGTGCAGATCAAGAGTAACAAATCTACGGCTCTGCATTAGGATGCCGGCTCCCTTGGACGGCTGAAATTCACCTCTCCTCTTCCACCCGGACCCCTGCTCTGGGATGCAACAGGAAAACGAGTCACTCGGGGTCAACAGCTCTGCAGAACCTAAGAGCACGGGAAGAAGACGCAGCAGCAAACTTGGGATTCTGTTCTCTAACACTCTCCTCTCGCAGAGACGGTCGACAACCCAGACAAAGGTATGACACGCAAGTAGAGGACCACAGCCATGAATGCAGAAGCCACAGGAGAGGCGGAGACAGAACTAAGAGGAGGAGAAATGCAAGGAGGACAAAGTGACGTCCTACTCGGGATGGCATCTAGTCCTGCAGGGGTTCTGCTAAGCTTCCTCTGCTAACGGAAACAGCTCCAAAGAAAACACACGGCCAGTTCCCCTCCAGGGTGCGCGGCAGCCGACAAGCTCCGCCTGGGCCGAGGAGGGCGCTGCTTCAGAGCCGGGTATACTGATTATTTTGATACCTCTGTCATCCCCTGTCACTTCGGCTCCACTTTATCAAATTACTGGTTTTGCCAGAAGCGCCTGGATTACATGGAGAGAGAGTACGTGTGCGTGTGTGCGTGCATACTCACATGCACACGCGTGTGCGGGAGCAAGCGTCGGCACTTCAGCAGTGAAATTTCATCATTACACATCGGGGTGGCAGGAAGTCCAGAGCACAGTTCCTGGAGATGCACGGCTCCCACGGCCCTGGCTGCCTTCTCCCTGTGCGGCCTCACCCCACAGCCCTGCGCACAGACAGTGGGATTTGAGCTCTGCCCGCACCCCGACTTTCCCGTGAATGAAAGGACTCAGGTACCTAGAGCTGCCTCCCCAGCCCTCACTGCCAGCTTCTAAGTGTGATCCAGGACCCAGAGGAGCGACAGCAGATGTCAGATTTGCATGAGTGATGAAAGGGGGAGGGAACAGGAGGCAAGGACGCTTTTCCTCCCTCGCAGAAGGAGTGGCAAGTCCACAGAGCCCGAGGGAGTGAGGTGACGGAGGCACTAGGACTCATCACACACTACCTGCAGCCAACTGATTGGCTAAGTTCTGTATTAGCCACACGAGGTCAAGTTTATAGAACAGCTGGGGAGCCCTTGGAAATGGGAATCTTTGAAGATCTGACTCAACAACCTATGAAGACACAAAAGAGCTAAACTTTAAAAATCAAGAAAAAAAAAAAAAACAAAATGCCAGCATCACTTTTGTCAAATTTCATTTCAAGCCTTTGTCAAACTGTTAAGAATTATATACTGCCAGAGTTTTAATGATCTAGGACTACCTTAAAATTTACTCTGTATGAGTGAAGTTCAACATACATCTTATAAAGATTTATCTATTCATTGAAAAGTCAGAGCTGGGGGAAAGACAGAGAAAGAGGTCTTCCATCCCATTGGTTCCCTCCCCAGATGCCCAGCCAAGGCTGGGCCAGGCTGAAGCCAGGATCCAGGAGCATCTTCCAGGTCTCCCATGTGGGTAGCAGGAGCAAATGCATTTGAGTCATCGTCTGCTGCTTTTAACAGGCCAACAGCAGGAAGCCGGATCAGAAGTGGGGCAGCCAGGACGCAAATGAACACATATAGGATGTCGACATAGCAGGCAGCAGCTTAACCTATTATACTGCCTGGCCACAGTGCTGGCCCCCAAAACTTTAACACCGTTTCTTTTTGACTGTTGCTTACAATCCCTGCCTCTCCTCCTGCTAAGCTACAGTCTTTTTACATTTAACTTGTTGAAGTCTTTGTTCAGTGGATTACCTACCATAAAACATAAGGAGTATCACATAAATTAAAAATGTGTTCTCTCAGAAATAATATTAAGTGAAAAACAGCAAAATCAAAACAAAAAAGAAATGTGTGTGTACATGAACATGTGCACCTGTGTGGATGCACACATGGGTATCCGAAGCCACGTCCCAAGTGACCTCCCAGCAGGAAGCCGGGGGGGGGGTGCTTATTGCAGCCACAGGTGTGAGTGATCAGCACCATGGTTGCAGCTGAGCCAAAGGCGATTTGGTCTTCACTGACCAAGGCTTATCCTGGTTGTCCACTGACATTTTCCCAATGACGAGTCTGTCATAGTTCTAACAGTATCAGTCCCCTGGTAACATTCAAACATCAGTAGCAAAGAAATCAAAAAGCAACAGACACTGGGCAGAAACATGTCCATGAGTTCCATAAAGGCGCAAGGGAGAGAGAAACATCCTGGCATTAGCAGTCAGAGCAGAAAACAGTTTGCGAGCACTGAGACATGGGCAGAGTGGAGCAGCACACACATTTCGCCTACATGGAAATTCCATTTCATCCCGCTCACAAAATACGCTCATGCAAGCAAACCTGCATGCACACACAAGGGGCCTGCCAACGTGCACCGAGTCACCTTGGCCTTCACACTGGAGCTGGGATCACCAAGTCTGAACTCAGCCGACCATGTCATTATTCCCCTCACTGAGAGCAGATTAACATGAACTCAAATAACACGTGGCAATTGCCTTTTATTTAAAAGTAAAGTTTGCTCTGAGCAGTCCTCAAAGGCCTTATGATCAGCAGAGGGTCCCCACCCATCACAAATCACAGCTGAGAATCTCTGCTCAATTTAATATACAGTGTCCGCACGGGACAACAGGGATGCCACTGCAAAAAGAAATGACCTTCAAAATCATGGAACGAAGTCAGAAGTGGCCAGCAGCATGTCCTCTCAGTCCACCTATCCCACCTCTTTGGATGCAAGGTGTACCTGGTGACATCTGACCCGCCCAGAGCTCAGTCACGGAAACATCCAAGGACTCTTGTCAGTAAAGAGAGACAGACGGTAGAAGCAGCGAAGTGCAGGCAAATCCTCTAACGTTGCTGTTCCTGAGGGGATACCCACCAAGCATAACACAGAGGAGGAGTCGAGAGAATAGTGTAAATATGCAGGAAGTGACCCTCCCACCCCCACCCCAGCCCACCTCCCAATCTCCGGCAGGAAACTGCCACCCATGGGAATGTGTCCTGACGGAAATGATTTTCAAGTCACAGCACACAGATACTCTGAGAGCCCATCATTACATAACCTATAACATACGTAATATCACAGATGTCACATATGACATACAGAATAACCATGCACAAAACTGAAATCCAGCATGAGCCAAAACATACGTGAGCTGTTTTTCTGAAAAAGGTGACGACTAAAACTAAAACCAGCACCAGATTCTCTGTAAACTTAATTACATTTGAAATCCTCCTAGAAGCCATCAGAAATAACACAGATTGCAAGAGGGGAACATGACACACACTTCTAAGCATGACTGTGTGCGGCTAATACCGGCACACGAACCACCGGCAAATCATCGTCCAGCAAGGCGTGCCTCAAACACGTGGGCTGCAATCATAGAGTTCCTGTTCGGCTCGAGACAAAAACAATGAAAAATATCGACTTACCTTTCTGTCTTCTATTCCCACGCAGGTATTGCAGTCTGCCTTGATATCCTGAGAGGACGAGAAAACAAAGCGAGAGAGAAAACCAGAATCAGGCTTACGGTCAGAGAACATTCGGTGGTGTTGTTGAAATGCCCTTTAAAATAATAAGGGGCTCACACTCCTAACAGTTCTTCCCCGAGCCATTGCTCTTTATAGTGCATTTGAGAGGGATATGCCATGGTGTTTGCAGTCGAGACATATGCATGTCGTAAGGAAGCTTTACGGCATGCAGATGTGGGGTGAAGACACAGTGATGGGTCAGAGACCACTGCACAGAGAAGCTGGAGGCTCATAAAACAATCTGATCCCCAACCTCTCCGTTCACATCAGTGGAGAGTGTCCTGAATCCAACTTAACACCTCTCCCATTCCAAATTTAGAAAAGTCAGACCTAACGCACTCTAACACAAAGCCACCACTGCTCACTTCTTGTACATCTACCTACCCCCCCATACAACCAACCAGCCAACCAGCCACCCACCCTCCCACACAACCAACCAGCGAACCAGCTACCCACCCTCCCATACAGCCAACCAGCCAACCACCTACCCTCCCATACAACCAACCAGCCAACCAGCCATCCACCCTCCCATATAACCAACCAGCCAACTACCCACCCATCCTCCCATACAACCAACCAGCCACCCACACTCTCATACAACCAACCAGCCAACCAGCCATCCACCCTCCCATATAACCAACCAGCCAACTACCCACCCACCCACCCTCCCATACAACCAACCAGCCAACCAGCCATCCACCCTCCTGTACAACCAACCAGCCAACCAGCCATCCACACTCCCATAATCCTCACACACTCACTCATCCAACCATATATCTACCCACCTATCCACCTAGTCAACAACCATCTATCTATCCATCTATCCACCCACTCACCATCGCCCACACTCACTCACCCATCCCTTTATCATTAACAAACCTACCCACCAACACACCCAGCACCACAGATGCACTCACTCATCCATCTATCCACCCATCCAATCAGCCATACTTATTGCACAGATATTTTTCTGCATTTTTTTCTTATTGTTCTGGAATATAAAGATTAAAAAAATATGGTCATAACCCATGGAGCTCACTAGAATGAATGGCAGATACAGTCACATCAGCAACGGAGACACTAATTTACTCAAACTTACGTGTTTGCTAAGAGATGGAAGATCTCTGTCTCTCAAATGCAATGAAAATGAACAAATAAAAATTTAGAAGACACGTTCAGAACCTGTTATCCGCCCAGCCTGTGTATTGGCACTGAAGGCTCAGTTACCTACCAAGCACACGGAAGCTTAGGTTCTACTCAGACAGACAGATAACACTTTCGCAACCAGTAAACAATGTTAAGATGACGTAGGGAGGAGATGGGAAATGCTGAGAATAGAGGAGTAAGATTTTTCAACGTAAAAAGGGGCTGAAACTGAGAGAAGGCTTGCAGGCAGTCAGGTATGAGACAAAGATTCAGGCAGGGCAGAGCCTCCAGGGCAAGCAGAGAGCAGGCGCAAAGGCCCCCAAGTTCCTGGGGCCAAAGGGAAGTGAGAGAGGACAATGTGGGGAGCCGAGAGGAGAGGGGGAGGCTGGCTTTTATCCTGAGAGCACCGAGGACACACAGTTTCTATTTTTTTGATAATGGTACAAAGCACACAGCACAGCACTGCCCAATTCACCATTTTAAGTCGTGTTCGTACACTCCACAGTGCACAGTCCAGTGGCATCATGACATTCGCATTTCTGTGCAATCATCCCCACCATCCACACTGCAGTTTTCATCTTCCCAGACTGAACTGTGCCCCACGAAGCACTGATTCCCCCTTCTTCCTTCGCTGTTCCCTGGCAACCAGTATTCCAGCTCCCGTGTCTATGAGTCTGAGGACTCTCTAGACCTCTCTGCTTCAGTCTGCTAGGAACGCTGTCACTCACAGACTAGATGTCCAAGGCCAAGGCCAAGGCGAGCTCGTGAGGGTGAGCTCCGGAGGTGGCTTCTCCTCCTGGCCTGTAGCTGCAACCTTCCCACTGGCCCTCCCAAGGCTTTTCCACTTTACTAGAGAGTGAGAGAGTGAGAGTGAGAGGGTGTGTGTGTGTGTGATATATATATATATATATATATATATATATATATATATATGAGAGAGAGAGGGGGAGAGAAGGGTGGAAGGGTGGTATCCCTTCCTCTAAATACACCAGTCCTATTGGATGAGGATCCCACTCTTGGGACCTCGTCTAACTTCAGTCAGCACCGTAAAGTCCCAATCTCTCAACACAGTCATGCCGGGGGTGAGGACCTTGGAATACCATTTTTGAAGGGACTCCATTCAGTCCACAACAACGCTGGTGTAAGAGAGGTCATGTGACATGTGTTCTCTGTGTCCAGCTTACTTCACTAAGCACGGTATCTTCAATAACCATTCACGTGGCTCAGAACTCCTTGGCTTTCTAAGCCTGGATAACACCCCATCGCACAGATAAACCACACTGTGCTTATCCATAAGTGTCACGCATCAATGGGAACTGAGTATTGCACATTTGGGCCGCCGCTATGAACACGAGTGTCTAAGCATCTGTTCAAGTCCCTGCTTCCGATTCTTCTGTGTGCATGTGCAGAAGTGGAAACGCTGAATGCGATGGTGATTCTGCCGAATGTGAGGAACCTCTGTGCTGTCCTTCACAGAGGCTGTAGCCTTTCACATCCCCCCCAGCACGGCCCAAGCATCCACACCGCAATGACACCCTCTTCATGCAGCGGCTCTGGAGAGAGGACAGCCAGGTTCTGGCTTCTGGCAGGTGGAGGGGCCAGCTTCGGGGATGCTGTAGGAGCCCACATGTGAAGGACAGTGGCTGGACAAGGGTGGAGACACAGACCAAGCTGGATGGAGCCAACCGTATGTCTTTTTTTTTTTTTTTTTTTTTTGACAGGCAGGGTTAGACAATGAGAGAGAGACAGAGAGAAAGGTCCTTCTTCCGTTGGTTCACCCCCACCCCCACTCCCCAGATGACTGCTATGGCCAGCGCGCTGCACCGATCCGAAGCCAGGAGCCAGGTGCTTCCTCCTGGTCTCCCATGTATGTGCAGGGCCCAAGCACTTGGGCCATCCTCCACTGCCTTCCCAGGCCACAGCAGAGAGCTGGACTGGAAGAGGAGCAACGGGGACAGAATCCGGCACCCTGACCAGGACTAGAACCCAGAGTACCGGCGCCACAGGCAGAGGATTAGCCTAGTGAGCCGCGGCACCAGCCTACCGACCCTATGTCTTGAAAGCTGGATGTGGCATTTGAGGGAAAGATGGGGTCCTCCAAGGGGAGAGTGTGGGTGCAGAAGCTGGGGGAGGGGTCAGCAAACAGCAGCAGCTCCCATCTGGATGAGTGAGTCCTACGGACAGCATTGCTTCCCCACCAGGGAGCAGCTGGGCCTGCTCTGCTGATGTGGCACGGGGACAGGGGTGGTACCATCAGGAGGCCCTCACTGTGGCTATGTGTTAGTGAACACAGCAAACTCTAAGCCCACATGATTGAGAGCAGAGCAAACACAATCAGCTCCTAAGGTGAGGACGATGCAGAGCACGGTGGGCACTGTCCTTCTAACAGACGGTTCTGAAATCCACAGAGTGGGCCTGAAACAGGGAGCGATGACCGACCACGACTTTGGGAGCAGGCATTACGTGTCCTTCACGCTTCTGTCAAAACTCACAGCAGCCAAACGAGGTCGCGATGTGTTCACTTTTAGTCTAAGAACATTGAGATGAGCAAAAGGTAACCGGCTGTAGGTCACACAATGATGGAGTTCCAGCCCAGAACTGGACGCAAGGGGCTCCCAAGACCAGCAAACTTCTAAGCCCTCTGGGTGGTCCCACGTCAGTCAAGGTGCTGGGTCCATCCACAGCGTTCAAGTCCCAAGTCTCACTCTTGGCTGTGCTATGAGGAAGGAGGGTTTCTCACAGCAAAGTGGGGAAAGAAACTGCACAGCTGTGGTTCTCAAAGTGAAGTCCTTCCAGCCAGCAGCGCCAGCCAGAAATGCGTTAAAAATATGCATTCTCACAGCCACTCTGGAAAATAGTACAGAGGGGCTTCAAAAAGGACAGTGAGAGCTGGTGTACAATCCAGGAATCCCAGATGCTGGTCTATGCCCTAGGGAAACAGAGTGAAGAGAAGGAAGGGAATTCTGTCACTTGGGAAGCAACGGAGGAGCTGGGAGGACACTAACTGAAACAAGCCAGTTACAGAAGCACAAATCCTATCTCTGCAAAAACCAAAACCTCTGATATGTAAAGAAAAGCAGCAGTGGTTACCAAGAGGCATGGAGGCGCCCGGGGTGACCTTGGCCAAAGGATACACAATTTCAGTCCGGCAGGAGGAGGGGGCTCAAGAGACCCACTGGACATCAAGGGGAAGGATTAACAAGGGACCGTATTCTTGAGAATGGCTTACAGCACAAGTGATCTCACAACAAAAATCGGTAACTATGGGTGGGCACACACAGGTGGACAGCTCTACTTAGCCAACGTACCCTTATCGCAAAATGTGCGGTATGCAGCAAAAGCACGCAATCTCTGTCGATCTAAACACACAAATAGGAAAAAAGGCACACAGAATTTCTGGCCCCACCGAACGCCTACAGAATCAACAATCCCGACATTGAAGGCCATGCCCACGGAGGAACGAGCTGCCAAGGATTCCGCAGTGGGCTCCAGGTTCACCATCGCGGTGTTGGCATCAGATTCCCACATGCCAACACTCGGCTCTACCATCCTGGGCACATTTCTTTACTTTCCAAACTCCAGTCACTTCTGTGATGTAGCTGCCAAATGAGGAACAGGCCACTTAGAGTGGGGTCTGTGAGCCAGCAACACCGCCAGCCCAGGAAGCTGACAACACACAACCTTGCAGGCCTCATGGCTGGTTTGCCAAGTCAGAATCCGTGCTGCAGCCAGTGGCACGGACGGAACAGGGTGCAGTGTGGCTGTGTCTGGAGATGGGGCCGCTGTGTGAAGGTTACCTGGGGTCAAAGGAGAGGGGAAAAATCCGTGCCTTACATGAAGACACACTGGAGGACTCGCTCCCTCGCGCCCTCTCTGAAGGCACCAGCCAAGGGAAGGCCAGAGAAGCACACGGAGGGAAGGTGACATCCACGACCCAGGGAGGGGCCCTGGCCACCTGGCATCCTGACCTCTGACCCCCAGGCTCCTGAGACAACAAATGCTGCTACTGAAGCCGGAGCTGACCTCAACACAGTTTCCCGGTGACCCACAAGGCAGTGAGTGGCCCGGCACCTGGGGGCACGGTGACGAGAGGCATTCTCTTTCTTCTCTCACCCTCGCTGCTCGGGGGTGGGGTGAGGACGCTGACCGATGCTGGACGTCGAGTCCGCAGAACACCCTTACTGTCACCAGGAACTCTTCCCAGTCTGCCAGGTAACGTCCAGAGAGACCAGAGCTGTGGCGTCGAGGGTAAAGCCTCGGCCTGCAGCAGCGGCATCCCACGCGGGTGCTAGCTCCTGCCCCAGACGCTCCACTTCCAATCCAGCTCCTTGCTAATGCTCTGGGAAAGCAGCGGAAGATGGCCCAGGTGCTAGGACCCAGGCACCCACGAGGGAAACCTGGATGAAGCTCCTGGCTCCTGGCTCCGGCCCGGCTGAGCTCTGGCCATTGCAGCCATTTGTGGAGTGAACCAGAGGATGGAAGAGTTCTCTCTCTTTGACTTTCCAAATAAAGAAGAGAAGAGGAGAGAGGAGAGAGGAGAGAGGAGAGAGGAGAGAGGAGGAGAAGAGAGGAGAAGAGAGGAGAAGAGAGGAGAAGAGGAGAAGAAAAGAAAAGAAAAGAGGGGAGGAAAAGGGAAAAGGAAAGGAAAGAAAAGATCAAGACCTGGAGGTTAAGTCAGTATGGGAGTGCTGAGAATCATGGATTATTTCTAAACCCAGGAAGTCCCATCCAGAGATGAGGTGGGAAAGCTGAGCCCCTGCCAGTCTGCTCCTGCTCCACCCAGGTGAGGCACATGGCATCCTCGTGCCCTCCTGATGGACCGCAGGGAAGCGGCAGGTGCCACCCAGCGAACTCAGGAAGTCAATGCAGCAGAGGCACATCTCCGCTTTGAATCTGCCGTCGCGGACACACGCAAGCGACGGGAAAAAGCCAGCTGGCAGCACCAGAGCCCGTGCCGCTTCCCTGAGATTGTCCCACTTATTCCTGTCAGGATGGATTTGCGAAAGCCAGGCTGGATTGTTTATTTAGATGATACTGTTGGTTTGTCACCCGCCACGGATCCAGCAGGGAGCAGCCCAGGGGACTGCACTGGCTTCCGAACAGTGTTCCTCTCAAATTGGAAAAATGTCACAAATGATCCCGTGTGGCACTGTGCACGGAGCCGGGGTCTCCAACCGGTTCCAACCTGGCCTTTTGGAAGCAGAGACGTCACGGAAGTCACGGAAGTGCTCCAGCCCCACGTGACAGCCTGGGAAACGGTCTGGCTGCTCACGTGTGAATTATCAACTTGGAGCCCTGGACTGGGCAGCAGGCGATCAATTTCCCTACAGATGCAGCCGTTCCACGGCTCCAGAGCAGGGAGCAGGGAGCAGGGGGCCCGGGAGACGAGGGAGCCTGGGCCTACACGAACTGACCCCAACTCAGAGGCCGCAGTGCTCCTCACCGGAAGGAAGCTCGACTTTGCCTCGGTTTCCCCATCTGGGAGCAAGGAGCGCCACAGCAAGCGCTGGCCCTTAGCCCCGACGCAGGCCACAGCTGAGAAATGTCAGCTGTCACCGCTGACATTCTCTGGCGTCTCGGGGCAGCCCGACTCTGAGCGGAGAAGCAAGCGCTTGCAAATAGCTCTATTTTTAGAGTTTTCTCTTCTTCCTCGGGCCTCCGACTCCTTCCGGCTTGGAGGCATCCGAGTCCCAGTGGACCAGCCCTTCCCGGAAGCTGCCGTCTCTCCCTAGCGATTTCTTTTCCTTTGCACTCGTGCACTGTTCATTGCTGAGGACTCTGTCAAGCCCTCTGTGCCACCACGCGTGGCCATCCTCACCCCCATCCCGGACCCCGAAATTCAAGGTCCCTGTGGGCAGCTGGAGAGAAGCGTCTGGCCAGGGAGGTTCCGGAGAGACCTCCAGAAGTGAGGGTCTGTCCTGCTCTCCTGTCCCCCAAAATATGCCCATGGCCTAACACCTGCAGGACTGGAAAAAGCCCCTTTGCAAATGCAGCTAAGGAGCTTGACATAAATTATCTGGCTGGGCCCCAAATCCAAAGCCAGGTCCTTTACAGAGACCAAGGCAAGGAGACGGCCCTCAGAGGTCAGAGGGATGCAGCCACAAGTTAGCAGGGACCCTCCCCGGGGCCTCAGGCGGGATCAAGGCCTGACTCAGACTCTGACCTTTGACCTCCAGCCTCTGGAAGGCAGCTCTGGGTTCAAAAGCCACCCAGCTGGGGTTTGTGATGATATCAACTTCTAGGAGTTTCTTACATGGATTGCTCATGTCTCCTACATCTACTCATCACCCAGGAGGCAAAGACGTGGCGAAGGGAGCACCCAGGCGTCTAGTCGCCTCTCCTCCCCAGGGACCCCACAGCCACCCCAGGGCAGACGAGATTCCACGGGACAGCTCCTGGAACCTGTAAATGGACAATTCTGGTCGGTTCTAGAGGAGCCTGAGAAAGAAGCGTCTTGGACACACATGCTCAGAAAGCCCCAGGGAGCACGTCGCAGACGACACCATAGCTGACGCCATCCCTGGGGAGGGTGGGGACGTAGTCTGAGGGTCCCCTGACAACCCCACACCAGGCCTGGGATCAACTGCCTTCCTCCTTGGGAAGAAATCCAAGTGTGCTGTTATCGCACAGGAAGTAAGCGCTACAGCAAGATGGCACAGAACATTCTGGAAAACCAATTTCCACATCAGACTCTGCAAAGAAATCAACGTGGTTCTGAATCCTGAGTTGACTTGAGAAACGGTTTCCAGGGCAAAACCAATCGTCCTGACAACTTGGACATGCCGGTTTCCCGCTGTCCTGAAAACAGTAACGACTCAGTTAAAACTAAGTCCATAAATGCAAGTTTAGATGCAGCACCTAAGGAGCTCTGGGTGATGTTCTAACACCTGAGTTGTTCATTTTTTTTGACAATATATTGTGGTTTTTTTTTTATGTTCATAAAGACTCAGTCTTCAAGATAAAAAAAACCACTTTGACCATGAGGCCGAGGCTCCCTTCTGATGAGCAGAGTTGAGTCTTGGGAGTTCACATGGCCCAGCTGATGGGAGAAGAGGGACTGGGGTCCATCTGGTCTACCTGTTGTGTGGTTAATCCTCTCTCCAACATAATCTACTGTCCTGGAATTTGAATATTTAAAACAACATGCGAAACTGCCTTATTAGGGACAACTGCACCCCACCTTGGAGAACTGAGTAACTCCTGTCTTGGAACCACAGTAGTCACAAATTTAAAATCATGCTTGCCTCGCAGCTGGATTCTTCCCTCTGTGTTCACTCAACCCAACAGATTCAGATAAGATCTTTGAATACGTGAAGAATTTAGTATAAAATGGCCTGATTTATCGGGTCTACTTTCTGTTCCCATTCACAAATTCACCAGCCATTGCAATACCACAGAAGGCCAGCAGATAGCAGCAAAGAACTGCAAAAATAAATGCACCAAGCAGTGTCCACATACCAGAGGATTCCATTCAGAGAATCTGAAAACTCCATAGAAGACCAGGCTCTTTTTGCTTGCAGGAAAAGTCTCAAATGACCGCATGCTTTAATTGCTAAGCCCTGGCGACCTAGCAGGAGCAGGGGGAGGCATTCATTAGCATGGTGTTAAAAAGGGAGGGTGCGAATCCCTGTGTGCAGGCACAGGGCGTTTTGAACACACCGGAGCTCGCATGTGAGCGTGAGAATGACGGAGACTGAGGGCTGCTGCACCTGAAACCCGCACAGCAGACAAAGCTGCAATGTGATTGCACTAAGAGAGTGAAATCTGCCGTGGCTGTGTAGGAGAGGACGCCAGGCCTCCATCCACACTTGGAGCAGGACAGACACCGAACGCAGCGGCTCAGCCACCACCCAGAGCGCCCGCACCCACACTGCAGTCCCTGGGCTTCAGTCCTGACTTCACTCCTGGCTCCAGCTTCCTGCTGATGTTCATGCTGGGGGACGGCAGGTGATGGCTCAAGTAGCTGGACCCCTGCACCCCCCCCAACCCGGTGACCACCCATGGTGACCCAGACTGAGCTCTGGACTCCTGGCTTCGGCTGTTCTCATCTCTGGCTGTTGTGGGCATTCGGAGAGTGAACCAGCACACTAGAAATCTCTGTCTCTGCCTTTCAAATACATAACTTTTTAAATTGGAGAAATGTATTTATTTTTTTAAAGCTTTTATTTATCTGAAAGGCAGAGCCACAGTGACAAAGGGATAGAGGGAGATAACTCTTCCATCTTCTGGTTCACTCCCCAACAGCTGCCACGGATGATTCTGGCCAAAGTCTGAAGCCGGGAACTCCATCCTGGTCTCCCACAGGGTGGCAGGGCCCCAGGCACTTGGGCCATCATCGTCTGCTTTCTCAGACCATTAGCAAGGAGCCGAATTGAAAGAGTAGCCAAGGTTCAAACTGGGGCTCTAATGTGAGATTCAGGCACCACAGTGGCACACAACACTGGCCCCAGTTGGAACAATTTTATTCAACATTAGAGGGTATTTTCTTCAAAAGAGGAATTTGGAAGGGGTGTGGTGGGTGCAGGAATAAACAAAATATAGCCAGAAAAATCACAAAAGAGTCCCCGATCCAAGCTTCCAGGCCAACCCAGGAGACAGGGTGCTCATCCGGGTGTCTCTGAATTGTTTTTCATGATCATCCTTTTGTCCTCTGAGTTTTGTTGTGAGTTCACACATGGTGACGCCACTCAATAGTCAGAGAGCTTCGACAGAGGATCTAGAAAGATTTCATTGCATGCTACGTTTCTGTAGCTTGGTTATCAGTGGACACAAGGCTTCTGGGCAGCCCAGACGCCGGCCTGAGGATCAACAAAGCCCAGCAGCCCGGGGACACCAGGGCCGGCTCAGCTCAGACTCCAGTGTCACCAGGCCCCTCTCAGGTAGGCGCCCCGGCCACCAAGGTGAGCCGAGGCCAGGGTCTGTTTGTAAATAACAGGATGCATCTGCAGCGTCACAGCAGGAGTTTAATGAGCACGCTTTTAATTAACTGCACGAGTAATTACCCATATTAGATGTAAATCACATTGCTTTTCACACGAGGTGAATAATTTCAGTGCAGCTTTTAGGAATAATATTTCTGGAGGAACAGCCTGCTACAGACTCTCTCAACAACTTGGGGTCTTGAAAAAAGTCCAGAGGACACCATGGCCAGCCCGGGAAGCCCCGAGTTTGCCAGCAGGCCGGACGCTGTGCACTGCGACCCCTCTCCTTTCCTGTGAATCCGGCTCCGGCACTGAAACACACCCTGGCTGCAACTGGGCTCCCAGTGAGCACCCCCGCGGCGGCCTCTGAGCTCTGCAACTTGTGGGGTGGGGAGGGGGCACGGATTCTGTTTCCCTGGTGCCTTTAAGGCTCCTGGATACCTCCCAGCCTGGCCACGGAGGGGCCCTTGCGAGTGATCACACGACTCAGGATAGGGAAGCGAGGGCAGAAGAAGCTCTCCAGCGGTCAGCGAGTGGTGTGGCTTTGTCCAAAGAACAAGACAGATTCCCAAGGAGAAGGGTGACGTGTGGGAGCAGGACTCCAGCCCCGAACGGCCCAGCGCACGACGAGGATAAATGTCCACATCAACAGCTCCACAAAGGCAAGGCAGCGCTCCCTTGGATTTATAAATAGCGCCGGAAAACCACAGAGGTCGGCGCCGGCGGGGAGTGAAGGTGAAAGCGGAGGCCGTGGCCGGGAGCTGTGTGCAGAAGCCACCAGGACGCCCCTGGCGCGGATGGGAGCAGCTCGGGTCACCGCTCATAAGCACACAGGGATGGGCGATCGTCTACACTGGGGAGGCACCCTCCTCAAAGAATCCGAGGATGCAATTACCTAATCAAAGCTGAACGCACTCACGTTAAGCATCTCAAGGAATGTAGAAACAGCAAGGGGAGCTGCGGCCCAGGGATTCTGCCAGCCACACAGTAGTCCACCAGGTCCGCCCCGCCGGGAAACCCAGCCACCCCTCCAGACGGCAGGGGCTGCCATCACAACCGTTCTTGTATCTGGAGCCTCCTCTGGGATTTTATGTGGCGACGTGATGGATGCTGCTTCCAGGGGGGGAACGTGCACTATCACAACCCCTAGAGGGGCTGCAGCCGGTGACGTCCTGTTAGGATGAGACGCCCAGAGAACAGAGCCCGGCTCAAGGTCAGCTGAAGGAGGAGCCCGACCAGAACCTGCGTGTTCCAGGGCAGCCTCCTGGTTCTCCCTGGAGGGCTCCAGTGGCTGCCCAGGGCCCCCCATTTCTGATCTCCCCACGCTGCCCATCAGGACTCAAATGAAGGAACACAAGGAGAACACAGCCTGTTTCTTAGTCAGCAAATCAACCTCTTGAGGAAATGGGGCCCAATGAACATTCGGAAACGCTAAGATAATGAAATGACCCATGCTGACGTGTGAAGCAAAATGCAATCAGCAATTAAATGCATTCTATTTTCATCTCCCTGTGTGGAACAAAATCCCTAAGAAACCCCAGTACCCAGTCTACACTGCTCCAAACCCCGACACTACCATTCAGAGGCTGTGTGGCTCCCAGGTGACTCCCTGTGCCTCTGTTTCCACATTTCTGAAAACTCAGAGCACAGTTCTGATAAGATCATCGGAAATATTAAGGATCACTTAGTTAGAAGTACAGTTTTCAAATTTTACGTATATTTATTATACATTATTTGGAAATCATATAATTTAATATTAATAATTATTCTTCCTTCATGACGTAAGACTTTTTTTCTTTTAAAAAATTTATTTACTTATTTGAAAGAGTTACAGAGAAAGAGAGAATGAGGGAGGGAGCAAGCAAGAGTGGGAGAGACAGACAGAACTTCCGTGTGTTGTTCATACAGATGGCCACAATGGCAGGGCTGGGCCAGGCTGAGCCAGGAGCTTCATCCAAGCTTCCTATGTGGCTGCAGGGGCCCAAGGACTCGGGCTATATTCTGCTGCTTTTCAAGGCATATTAGCAGGGAGCTGGATCAAAAGTGGAGCAGCTGGGACTCGAACCCCCATCCATATGGGATGCTGGCGTTGCAGGTGGCAGCTTTATCCAGTAGGCCACAACACCAGTCCTAATGGAAGACATTTGTAAAAGCTGCCTTCGTTCTTCCGGGTCACTGCCATGTCCATCGATTAAATGGACTCACCCTGGTCTCTAAAGGACAACTCTGACACTGATGGACAGCCTCTCAACACCAACCAAGCCTCGCTTACAGAGATTCAAACACGACAAGGACTCAAGCAATTTAAGTTCCTCCTAGAATCAGCCATTCCGGAAAGACCTCCATCGGCTGGAGCAACATCCATGCCCATCAGAGAAGGGGTAGCCTCCCAGCAGAAGGTCAAGGGAGCTGGCGCAAACCAATTCAGAAATCAGCGTCTTCGGCTTCTTGTTGAGTACGAGGGCTGAGCTGGCAGCCTCCAGCATGTGGCTCCTGCCCAGCCCGAGACCCTGGCCGGGTTTGGCTGGCTGCTGGGCAGTGCCAGGTGTCCCCCCTGCACACTGAATGCAACCATCCTGCTAACCATGGTTCCGTGGGAAGCCGTGGTTCCTGTCCTGATGACCTTGGTTCAGCATCTCACTTTCTGGAAGAAAATGGATAGAACTCCTTTCCATACAAGTAAGGAACCAACTCGATGCCAAGGATGCCACCTCACTACCTTCTACCTCCAGTAATGACATGGCCAAAACAGCCACTTACTGCAGACCCTGCTCCAAACTAATCTGAGTGGACCGGGAAGACACACGGCTCTTTCTTCTCGCCACTGTGGAACAGGTGTTATTCATCAGACAACATCATAAACAGAATATCAGAGACCAGAGATGCAAACAATAAACCAGGGTAATAAAAAAGTTATTCAAGGCCGGCGCCGCGGCTCACTAGGCTAATCCTCCGCCTAGCGGCGCCGGCACACCGGGTTCTAGTCCCGGTCGGGGCGCCGGATTCTGTCCCGGTTGCCCCTCTTCCAGGCCAGCCCTCTGCTGTGGCTAGGGAGTGCAGTGGAGGATGGCCCAGGTGCTTGGGCCCTGCACTCCATGGGAGACCAGGAGAAGCACCTGGCTCCTGGCTCCTGCCATCGGATCAGCGCGGTGCGCCGGCCGCAGCGCGCCGGCCGCGGCGGCCATTGGAGGGTGAACCAACGGCAAAGGAAGACCTTTCTCTCTGTCTCTCTCTCTCACTGTCCACTCTGCCTGTCAAAAAAAAAAAAAAAAAAAAAAAGTTATTCAACCTGTGTGCACAGGCCTCCATCCATCCGAACACACAGAACATGGCTTTTACGTTTGATTTCTACTGGAATACTCCTAAGTTTGAAAACACAGGACGGAAAGGTTATATGCCAGAAACAAACATTTACACTGTTACCATAACACACACATAAATCTAAAGGCATGAGTCCTGAACTTCCAAACCCCAAGGGTGAACAAAAAAAAAAATCAGAGAAATAACTATTTGATATTTCACAAAATTGAAACAGAAAAATTGAATGTATATGTTATTCCCTGTGCCATGTGATTTGTTAATAACTCATTCTGCAAAACACTCATTTCAATTCTTATGTGAACAGAGGAAAACTGTAACTTAAAATAGACAGTTTAAGATAATTACATTTCTCTGCTGTTTCACCCTATTTCCCACATGTCATGTTTACTTGTACAACCTGTCATTTGGTTTTTATATGCAAAGGAGAATTAAGAATATTCTCATTAAAGTTTTGATTACTTTCTCTTTTGCACTGTCAGGCTTATACAATTCACAGGACAGAGATGCTATGTCGAGACAGGGAGTGAGAGAGATGGGGGAGAGAGGGGGAGAGAGAGAGAGAGAGGGAGAGAGAGAACAAAAATCCAGGCTACCCTTAAGGATATCTTAAATACCTCACTTGTGCCTGTTATGCAATAAGAATACAAATGTTGACAGTTACCAAGTCACAAAGACTGAGCAATTATCTGAGGGACAAAGAGACAGAGTTAAAGAGATCTCCCACTCACTGATGCACTCAAATGCCTGCATTGACCCAGACTGGGCTACAATGAAGCCAGGAGACTGAAACTCAAGCCACACGGAGGGCAGGGACTCAACTACTTGGGCTGTCACCTGCTGCCTCTCAGGGTGCACATTAGCAGGAAGCTGGGATCAGCAGCACAGCTGCCACTCAAACCAAGGTGCTCTTGATATGGGTGACAGGTGTCCCAGCTGATAACCTACTCAGTATGCTAAAAACCTGCCCCAGACAGAAAGTTTGTCATTTGAACCATTCTAGGTCAAATTCCTATAAATCAGGTTTCATTGTGCCTATCTCCTAAGTATGAGTGTTTGGTTTCAGTGCTATTACAGTTCAGTAAGGATTTCCAAAATGCTGAGAGGCACACAGCACCTGGTCCTCCAGATGCTGCATTCTTGAAGTCATTCAGCTGCCTTGGCGTGTTCTCCCAGCATCCCTTCATGGGAAGCTGTACTTCCTGGCACCATTTCATTTGAGTCCCAATTCATAGCTGGTTGTCTTGGGAATGCACCACATTTTCAAACTTTTTTTTTTTTAAAGATTTATCTCCTTGAGGGGCAGCACTGTGGCTCAACGGGTTAACGCCCTGGCCTGCAGTGCCAACATCCCATATGGGTGCCGGCTGCTCCACTTCCAACCCAGCTCTCTGGTATGGCCTGGGAAAGCAGTACAAGATGGCCCAAGTCCTTGAGCCCCTGCACCCATGTGGGAGACCTGGAGGAAGCTCGTGGCTTAGGATCTGCGCAGCCCCAGCCGTTGCGACCAACTGGGGAGTGAACCATTGGATGGAAGACCTCTCTCTGTCTCTGCCTCTTCTCTCTCTGTGTAACTCTGACTTTCAAATAAATAAATAAATCTTTTGAAAAAAGATGTATCTACTTGAAAGGCAGAGACAGAGGGAGCGAGCCAGCAAGAAGAGAGAGACCAAGATAGACAAATATTACATTTGCTGGTTCACTCTCCAAACAGCTGCAACAGGAGCTGAAGCCAAGAGCTCTATCCGGTACCCACATGTAGACAGCTGGGGTTCACGTACTTGGGACATCATCCATTGCTTTCCCAGACACATTTACCAGGAAGCTGGTTTGGAAATGGAGCGGCTAGGACTTGAATCCTGATAGGGGATGCTGATGTCGCAAGCAGTTGCTTAACCTGCTGCAACACAATGCTGGCCCTCAGACTTTTAAAGTGAAATGCACATTGTGTTTTTTTGTATGTTTGTTTCATGACTTGCAGATTCACAAATTTCAAATGGTTAAATATATGTTTGGTAGACATGCATATGTTAATTAACTCAGATGAGCCACTCCACAAGGTAGGCATACTTCAAAACATGTTTTACATAATACATACAATTTTTATCCTTTAATTAAGGAAATAAAACAAATAACTGAGATTCACCTGATTTCTGGTGTATCAGAGAATAGATCTGTGGTCAGGTGAATCTGATACTGACTTCAATATATGAGCTTTGACTGGCCAACCCCACCTAAGTAGTTTATACTGTGTAATACAAATAAATAAAAATTAATTCATGCTACTTCAGTATTATGATTAATCAAAAATAACTGTAATTAGGGACGAGCACTGTGGCACAGTCAGTTAAGCTGCTGACTGCGAAGCCAGCATCCCAGGAGAGTGCTGCTTCAAATCCCAGTTGCTCCAGTTCTGATCCAGTTCCTTGCTAATGGCCTGGGAAAACAGAAGATGGACCTAAGCCATCCACATGAAGGACACAGGTGGACTTCCAGGCTCCTGGCTTCAGCCTTGCACATCCCCAGCCATCCTGACCATTTGGGTAGCAAACCAGGGGACAGAAACTCCCTATCATTCCCTCCATGTTTGTCTGTCTGTCTCTCTCTCTCTCTCTCTCCCCCCGCCCTGTGTGTCTGTCTCTCCCTATACCTCCATAACTCTGCCTTTTAAATAACAATATTTTTAAAAATAAGTGTAATATGATAAAATCTTGAGAATCTACTGAAATTAGAGTCCCACTCCTCTCTCATCTCACCAGGTTCATAGACTCACATCCTACTGTGTTTCTCCCAGATCCCATGCCCCAGCTGAATTTTTTTGTCTATCAGTCTTGGTTGTGTTCCTCGGTTGGGCTCAGCTCAGAGCCCCTCCTCCTGACTCCCTGTCTCCTGACTCACCAGACCTACTCTCACCCCTCCCCTGTTCTGTCCATCTGAACCGAGATCCGCTCTGGCGCCATGTCTTGCTATTGTAGGACTGGACCTTTTGCACTTGTCTGAGATCATCAGCGGCTCCGACACAAGGAAAACAGCAAGAGCAAGCAGTCTGCTTCTCACATGATCGTTCTTGGTGATAAAAACGTGCATGTCACATTAAGTACAGAGTCCCACCTTGGCATTCTCGGGGTATCTGTCCAGTACCTTTGTGGACCCTCAACTGCCTTACACGAGAGTGTACGGTACTGACACACCACTGACAAACATCTGTAAGCTTTTCCCACCATGCCTGGACATTACTCAGTGCACTTAATCATCACACAGATATGTTCTCTGTATGTGCATATGTTTGTGTGTATAAGACACATAATTTTTAAATAGAAGTGAATATAAGGAGTTCCACATAAAGATGGGATTTTCCCCCCTTTCTATCTCCTTTATAAAAAATTGTATGTACTTGTTTAGATTTTATTTGAAAGACAAAGAGATAAGCAGAAAGAAAGATGGCTCCCATGTGCTGGTGCAATCCCCAAATGCTACAACAGCGGGAATTGGGCCAAGTTGCAGCCAAGAGCCATGAACACTATTTGGGCCTTCCACACAGAAATGGCAAGGACCCAGTCCTTGAGCCAACACCTGCAGTTTCCCATGGTTCCCATTAGCAAGATGCTGGATCAGAAGCAGAGCTGGGACTGGGGACCCAGACGGCAGGTGTCCCAAGCCGCATCCCTAACCACTGCACCCGATGTCCATTCCAAGAGCCTGGGCTTCCAACTCACAAGTGCATCTAGCCAATTCTGGTCCTCGCCAATGGGCCAAGCTATGGGTCCAGTGGGCTTAGAAGCTCGCACACTGGCTTCCTACCTACTGAAGAAGGCTCAGGTTTCATGCCAGATGCAGACGTGGGCGTCCATGGCCCTTGTAACTCGCCCCTGCCCCGTCCCCAATGTCAGCTCAGGGGCACTCACGAGCTTTGTCTGTGAGATGGGTCCAGTCATCGTGACCTGACAACCAAGGGCTGGAAAACAACGTCTCAGGGAGAAACCAAACTCCAAGGAAACACATTTTCATGCTTATTTTTCAAACTCTTTGTTTCTCTCTCTCTCCCCCTCTCTGACCTCCAGCAGGACCCTGAACAACAAGAAGCTCTCAATCTATTTTGGAGGCTTACAATTTCCCACCAGCTTCCTGTCTGAGAGCTCAAGTGGTCTCATCTCTTTGTATAAGGTTAACAGGCTTCAGGAAAGAAGATCAGCTCTCGTAACAGCAAACATAATGGAAAGAAGAGCCAGGGCCGATAAAGTCAGCCTAAGTCACTTGGAGGTCACAGGCCTCACGGCTGCTTAAGCTTCACCGAGGAAGCCCAGGGTGGGGAGAGGGCCGGCAGCTCCACTGGAGCCTTGCTGGTTGTCCCTCGGCACGGCCCCATCAAAGGAACGCCACAGCCGCACACCCCAGCTCGGGCCGCCCTCTCTCCTCGGACGACTCGTTTCAGCTCTGCTGAAATCCATCAACAGTGCCGAGAGATGCATGTCTCCGTGTCCTTCCCAGATGGAGTTCAGTCCCGTGCGTGGATAACACCCAGGGATGCGCAGGCAAGGAAATGCAGTCGTGTTATTCCAATGCCCGCAGGAGCGTCACCTTTGCAAAATAACCCAAACACCCATGATCTCCATACAATTGCCGAGCTCCTTGGATTTCTCCATGCAGTTCACATGTGTGTTTTAACCCCCTTCGGTTTTACCGGCTGGGTCTCCAGCTCTGGTGGTGTGTGTGGTGGGTTTTGGTTTTTAACAGCATGCACTGACCACTGACTACACCAGGCACATGCCTGAGGAGAGGCACACGGCTCACTCCATACCAACTCAACAGTTCAGCAAACCAATGGTCAGAGCCTGCAGCAATCACGCTCAGGACACTCACTGGGTGTGCGGCAGATCAAACGAGCAAACCCTGTATATATCCTTAGAACATGATCAAACCATGAAATGTCTCTGTGAACTTTCCACGGCTTCCTTGAGAATCCATGATTTTTTTTTTTTTTTGACAGGCAGACTGGACAGTGAGAGAGAAAGGTCTTCCTTTGCCGTTGGTTCACCCTCCAATGGCCGCCATGGCTGGCGCGCTGCGGCAGGCACACCGCGCTGATCCGATGGCAGGAGCCAGGTGCTTCTCCTGGTCTCCCATGGGGTGCAGGGCCCAAGCACTTGGGCCATCCTCCACTGCACTCCCCGGCCACAGCAGAGAGCTGGCCTGGAAGAGGGGCAACCGGGACAGAATCCGGTGCCCCGACTGGGACTAGAATCCGGTGTGCCGGCACCACAAGGCGGAGGATTAGCCTAGCGAGCTGCGGCGCCAGCCGGAGAATCCGTAAGATTCTTATGACTTACTTATGCCCTTATGACTCCCACATCTCCTCTTGCCCACTCTCCTTTGGCCATAATGACCGGCTTACATCTCTGCACACACAGCAAGCTCCTGCCCACCTTGGGGGTTGCCATGCGCCTGCTGTACCCACCCCTGCAGAGCAGTGGTTAGGACATCCTGGTGGCAGACAGCTCCTCTCCACCCCACAGTGTGGATGGAGACGCCAGTGCCCTGATTTATCTTTGTCTCCACACCCATCAGATTCTTAGATTCAAGGAAAAAACTTGTGTTTGTGCTTCCCAGGCTAAATGCTCCCTGCCAGAACCAGATCACTTCCTGCACTGGGTGTCTGCTCGGGAATGAATGCAGCGACTTGAAGAATGTGCGGTCGGAGCCGGCATCTGCCCCACTGCCAGGACAGCGTCTCATGGAGGTCGTCCCCTCCCAAGACGAGTTTCATAACAACGAGGGCTTTAGGTAATCATGGCTACCTCATGTTCTCGATAGCATTCTGCCTTCCTTCCTCTTTAAATACACATTTTCCTCGCTCTCAGACACATACACTTTTTCGGCTTGATTCTGTTTGTCGCTTTATTTTCCTCATCTTCCTTTTTACCTACCACTTAACCTCCAATTCTTTCTCAGATCCACAATTTCCAAGGCTCTATTTCAATTACTCTGCCTTTGACCTTCTCAATTTTCCATCTGCCTTTCCACGTTAGTGTTTCTTTCCCTTTCTCTGTGAACACCTCTTGTACACCCACCCTTCTATTTCATCTCTATTAAATGTCTTGTCTTGTTTATTTCTGGCTGGGTTGACAACCAACTAGATAAGGCCAAGTGCAGCCCTCCTCCCCACCAACACCAACACACCCCACAGGGGACATTTAAACATCTGCTGGGATGTTTAATGCACACAATGCATGGGAGGTGCATAGCAGCTACTGGATAAACACCCTTGGAAGACAACATCCTGGGGGACTGAGAACCAGTGCCCTAGAAGAAAGTCAACATTCTCTGTCAACACCTGTCATCTACACACCAAGAGATGTGGACTGTCTAGAATGTAGACATCTTTCCTTATGGCATTTTTTTACCTTAAATCCTCACCTACCCATTGAAGAATATAAAGTTCACTACAAAAACGGAAACATCTAAGCAGAAATGCTCTTGAGAATGTAACTGTTAAGAATCTGCTATTCAGGCCGGCGCTGCGGCTCACTAGGCTAATCCTCCGCCTTGCGGTGCCGGCACACCGGGTTCTAGTCCCGGTCGGGGCGCCGGATTCTGTCCTGGTTGCCCCTCTTCCAGGCCAGCTCTCTGCTGTGGCCCGGGAGTGCAGTGGAGGATGGCCCAAGTGCTTGGGCCCTGCACCCCATGGGAGACCAGGATAAGTACCTGGCTCCTGCCATTGGATCAGTGCGGTGCGCCGCTGCGGCGGCCATTGGAGGGTGAACCAACGGCAAAGGAAGACCTTTCTCTCTGTCTCTCTCTCTCACTGTCCACTCTGCCTGTCAAAAAAAAAAAAAAAAAAGAAGAAGAAACTGCTATTTGTGGGTTCAAATTAAGATGCCACTACCTATCACTTGATTGAGGGACTGGTGTCATGGTGCAGCGACCCTTCTGCCTGTGACAACAGCATCCTACCGGTTGAAGTCCTGGCTGCTCCACTTCCAATCCAGCTCCCTGCTGATGTGCCTGGGAAAGCAGCAGAAGATGGCTCAAGCACTTGAGTCCCTGCACCCAGGTGGGAGACCCACACGGAGTTCCAGGGTCCTAGCTTCAACCCGGCCCAAATCTGGGTAAACCAGCAGACAGTGGAACTCTGTGTCTCTGACCTTTTCTCTGTGAAACTCCACCTTTCAAACACATAAACAAAAATCTTCTTACAAAAAGACTTGAGTGGGTAAGTCAACTAAATCTCAGTTCTCCTATCTGTAAAGGATGGAGAGAAACAGTAACTTGCCACAGAGGTCAGTTAGTACCATGAGAGGAGGAGGCACGTACAAGACATCGAGAGGAAAGTCTGGCACGTAGCCACGTTGTCAACAGCACCGCCACTGTCATGGCTTCATCACCTTCCAGGTACCGACGGATGAAGTTCGGAGCGCTCCTCTGTTCCTCCCGCTTCCCTCACTGTCCTTCCTGGACGTTGTGGCAGAGAGGCGGCAGGAGGGGAGCAACGAAGAAGCACCCGCCGTCCCCCTCTGTCACAGACAGGGGAACCAGGACTGAATAATACATTCAATGAGTTACTTAATTAACTGGGTGAAGGTGACGCGGTGGAAGCTGGATAAAATAATGAGATGTCAGCTCAGACACTCAGACCAAGGAGGGATTTGAAAACCCTCTTCCTGTCAGAAGAAACCACAGGATTCTCAGGGCGATGACATAAGGGGTTTAATCTTTCCATTTTTGTCCTTCTGAAAGCAGTGGTCTTGAAAAAAAATCTACTGAAATAAGGCCAAATGTAAAATTAGCATTTATGTAGTGTAGGTCATTAAAATGAGTTAGTCCAGATCCTTTATAACATTAAGCTGGTACTAAAATGAGAAGAGTAAAAATAAAATAAAATAAAAGGCCTGGTTGAAAGAATCTTAAATGAAGAGATGGCTGCTAATAGCCAGGCTACCTCATAAGGATTAATTAAGCTGGAAATAGATGTGGTTCAAAGGGAAAGACTATTTGCAGGATGCACCTAAATGTCAGACAGCTGACCACAAGGCTCACCTGCTGTTAAAGTGGAGTTGTCATCTCTAGCCAAGGGGCTGTGAGCATCTCCCCCTGCAAAGCCCTAAGAAGACTACAGCCAGACCCCACCCTCACTCACCCTGCCAATTAACGTTGACTTTGATCTGCACGTTACAGGGTCAAAAGAGGAGTACATCACCTACTTCTTAAAATGAATGAAGCGGATTCCAACTCAGGCACTTGTGACATTAATGAGTACTCACAAAAATACAACCCAGCTCAAGGCTGACTTCCAGGAACTGCAGCTGTTGGTGTCTCGCGGAAGAAAGTTGTTAAACACCCTCAATGAGATGAGTAAGGCCGTTTCTCTCCATGCCTGTGGGGCATTATGTCAGCACGGTCTCACACATGGGACACACTCCTGTTCTTTGCGAGCACAGCGCTAATCAGATCAGGCCAACACCTTCCTAGGCCTGTAAGGCAAACACAGAAGTACTTCCACCCTAATTATAAATGTTGCCACACCTACATACAGGTACCACCTCTACAAGGATCGTCATGTATGATTTTTACACACACATACATGGATACATATTTTCAATGCAATCACTTTTTGAGCTGAACTGTCTACAGGATCCTACTTTTTTTTTTTTTTTTTTTTTTTTTTTTTTTTTTTTTTTTTTTTGCCAGGCAGAGTTGTGAGAAAGAGAGACAGAGAGAAAGGTCTTCCTTTACCATTGGTTCACCCCCCAATGGCCACTGCAGCCGGCACACCGTGCTGATCTGAAGCCAGGAGCCAGGTGCTTCTCCTGGTCTCCCATGCAGGTGCAGGGCCCAAGCACTTGGGCCATCCTCCACTGCACTCCCGGGTCACAGCAGAGAGCTGGACTGGAAGAGGAGTAACTGGGACTAGAACCCGGGGTGCCAGAGCCGCAGGCGGAGGATTAGCCTATTGAGCCACGGCGCTGGCCTAGGATCCTACTTTTAATATTCAGTTTCTTTTTTCCATTGCATATGCAAGTCACACTATGCTTTGGGGGAGTAACAATTCCCTATCTTCGTAGAGGTTCAAGTAACAAAGCATACTCAGGTGTCAAAACTCATCAGACCATCCCCCTAAGGCTTGAGTATTTTCACATAAATGAATTTTATCTCAAAAATGAAAGGAGCATGGAGCAAAGGTGAACTTTCATCCAGGACCTACATCTTGTTGAAAGACAAAAGGCATTGATGCAAATCACTATGAAATGCATTAAAAACCACAAGACATTGTAACAATGAAGACAGCGACAGACGTGTGACAATGCAAATACAGTAAATCGTGGTGGTGGATTTGTGGATATGGATGACTTTTCATTTTTTCTGTATGTGAAAACTACAAATGAAGGGGTTCAAAAATGCACGTCTAAAATTACAACAAAACACTTATCCATGCATGATGGAAACTAAAATGAAACTCAAATCACATCCTGCTGCTGGACCACATGCCAGTCTTAGGAGACAACCGGTGATTTTCAATCAAGGAGCCGTTCACAAGAAAGCTGCCACGTTCTGAGTAGGGAGTGAACGACACTTTGGCTGCCATTGCACATGGACTCCTAAGATTCTGCACTCCAGAGAAAATGTGAGGGGAGTGAGGGACCTGGGAGCACAGGGAGGCAAGACACTGGCCAGAACTCAGCTTCCTGACCCAGCAGGAAGCCCAGGCAGACACCAAACACACTGATGGTCAGGGACCTACAGACACCCTGTGAAGGCCCTAAGACACCACTACCCTGGCTTCTGCCCGTGACACATTTGTGGTGACTCTCGAAATGCAACGGGAGATGGCTGAAGCGGAAACTCCTAGGGAAACACGACTTGAAGCCACTCAGGATCGCCGGGCATCTACAAGTTCCACCCACATGCTCGCCTTCCACTGGGAAACACCGGCAAGGGGGCACATGAGGCCTTCGTGGACTGCTTCTAGCTGCATGAGGTGAGCTGGAATGTCTTTGCTGATGAGTGTCTGCTTCTCTATCTGCACTGACCCCTACTCTCTGTCCTGCTTGCTACCTCCAAAATCAATAGTTATTTTTCTTCTGACCCTCATTTCCTATGCTAGGACAGGTAAGCAACCCCTACTGCAGGTTCCAGGGCTCCTCCTTGAGGAGGCCAGCTTCAGGCTCTATGTCCCTAGCTTTCCTTCTGCTATGGTAGACGAACATCCTCCAGATGGCTCAGCCAGTCCCAAGGTCAGGCTGTGGTTGTACAGTAGGGGGAGGTTGAGCGACAGAGGTAATTCAGGTATAGGAGACAACAAAAGGGCACCGTGTTCAGAAGCACAATGGACTGTGGCGCCTGACCACCAGACTGGAATCCTGATTTTTCTCACGCCAGCTGAGACACCTTCAACAGAGTATCCCAGCTCTCTGTGCCCGAGTTCCGTCACCTACAAAACGTGCATGGAGGAACAGCATCTGGTCTTCAGGCTGCTGTGAAAATTAAATGGGCTTGTGCTTATCAAGTCTTACAAGTTGCACCTTGTACCCAGTAACTATTATGGAAGTGTTTAACACACATAAAAAAGTTTTCCTGCACGGCCTCAATCAACTGAACTCTGTACTGAATGGTCACAGGGCTCATGCACTCATTTTTCACTGGCTTTGGAATTTTCGCCGAAGGAAGAAGGGAGGATGTTCAGAGTCTAGAACCTCAACAGTGGCTCTGCATGCCCAGGATCTCCACTCAGGAGCAACCCAGGCTCTGCAGCATGTTTGAGTCCGACACTCAGACAGCATCTGCTGAGTCGGACAGAAAACGCCAGTGACACACATGTTCATTCTGTCCTGCACCACAAGCTCACGAGTACGAAACCGCTGTGCACTTAAAAGGAATAAAACCCTCCCGAATTTTAGACCTTGATGAAATGTTGGTACCAAACGAAGAGACGCACACTGGTGTGACTTCGGAGGCAGGCAACACTATAATCAGCAACTAAATGATGTGAAGCTGTTTCTTTATTCCTGTAATTTGATTGCACATAAATCAATTTTGATTAGATTCAAAAATTACTGAACACGCACCTCAATGAGCTGTCAAGTATTATCTGATAAGGTAAACCTTACACGGAATCAGAGCTGATTTCCACCTAGAGCCAGTGTAGGAATCCCTAACACAATGGCAGACATCATTAAATGCTGCAAATGTAGAAACATAATTAAATTAGCTGATAATCATCATTCTCCTTCTATAGAGGCTCTAATTTAATGCACTTGCAAATGTAATGAGGCTCGCTGGATGGAAAAATATGGTGGAAATAACAGAAACAAGATTACATTAATTGGAAGAGATAGTGATAAGGCAGATTGCTTCACTGTTTTGGGGGGTGGGCTGGGAAACTGCAGAGTTCTGAAAACCACGGTGGGGCTGGCTTGCACCAAGAAAGGAGAGGCAGAGACAGACAGAGACCGATGCAGAGGGAGGAGAAGGGTTTCTTAAAGTTTTAAATAAGTTGGTTAATTCCATCAGAAATACCTGGAAAAGGAAAGAAGCCTCAACTTTCTATTTGGTGAATTCAGCTACAGGGTAACTCCGTCTGGGTGTAACTCCACAATCCTCACACACCCACCCAAACTGCTTCTGCTGTCGTCACCACAAGCCCCGAGGTGACAGGGCTGAACAGAACAGCCTCATTTCTCAGGTCTCCTAATTTAATCTGGCTTTGTTCTCCTTAGTTCTCATTTCAGCACTTACTTAGAGAGCAATTAAATGATCGTGCGTGAAATTATTTTTGGAATATGCCTCTCCCCCACCTATCCGCAGGAAGCAATTTCTAAGAACACAAGTGCGGGTCCCTGGGGTCTGGCACGGTGTTTACATGTGGTGTGGGCTCACGAGGTGTTGACTGAATCAATAAGAGAGCTTATTAAAGATGCGCCCTCGTGGACTTGACATTAGAACCGCGGGAGGAGAGGAATCCCGCGTTCTGCTTTTCCTGTTTTGCTTTCACAAATCATCTGGAGGAGTTTCCAGGGACCCCAGGCAAGGCCACAAAACTTGCCAGGAAAAGCCACTGACAGTCATTCTCATGGAAGACACAGATGCCCTGTGGCCACTTTCAGAAGTGGAGCAGCAGAAGCCATCTGGGGGCGAGGCAGCGAGCGGCTGGAGGAGGTGGGAGGTGAGATGTTAAGGACAGGTAGATGGCGATGGAAGAAGGCAGAGGGGCTTGGTTTATTCATCAACATCAGTCCTCCTGGAGGCTCCAGACAGACGCAACAGGAGCTCCTGCAGGCCAAAACGTGGTGGCCCCACGGCAGAGAAACGGCAGGCAAGGGGCAGACTTCTCAAAATTAGTATTTAAGAACTTTAAATACAGGACACAAAGGGCAGTTTTGTTTTTTATTTATTTATTTATTTATTTTGACAGGCAGAGTGGACAGTGAGAGAGAGAGACAGAGAGAAAGGTCTTCCTTTTGCCGTTGGTTCACCCTCCAATGGCCGCCATGGCCGGCGCACCGCGCTGATCCGAAGGCAGGAGCCAGGTGCTTCTCCGGGTCTCCCATGGGGTGCAGGGCCCAAGCACTTGGGCCATCCTCCACTGCACTCCCGGGCCACAGCAGAGAGCTGGCCTGGCAGAGGGGCAACCGGGACAGAATCCGGCGCCCTGACCGGGACTAGAACCCGGTGTGCCGGCACCGCAAGGCGGAGGATTAGCCTATTGAGCCGCGGCGCCGGCACAAAGGGCAGCTTTGTAAAGGGAGCAATGAGATCTTATACTGATCCAGACTGTAACCACCAGGCTGGCACTGGGGCTCAGCGAGTAAACCCACCGCCACCTATGATGCCGGCATCCCACATGGCTTCCAGTCCCACTTGTGGCACTTCCCACCCGGCTCCCTGCTGCTAATGCACCTGGGAAAACAGTGGGAGACAGTCCAAGTACTCGGGACGCTGCCATCCACATGGAAGACCCAGACTGAGTTCCAGGCTCCTGGCTTTGGCCTGGTCCAACCAAGGCTGTTGCAGCCACGTGGGAAGTGAATTAATGGATAGAATCTCTGTCTCTCCCTCTCCGTAACTCTGCTTTTCCAATAAATTAATATAATAACAAACAAGAAACCTTATCACACGGCTTGTTCGACAGCAAAGTTACCACATTACTTCCATACACCACTTACACCCCTGCTCATATACTCATCTGTACAATCTGGACTCTTTGGCATGCTTATATTTAAGGTTTTTCCATTTCCTCTTGCCTGTGGAATTTAATTGTGAGATGCACCACATCATATGAACCCAACAAGAATCATGATGGTCAGAGACCTCCACTGTCATGTGGATTTCACCATCTCTCCCAGGCTTACTGTGTGCTCACACCTGCATCACAGCAGCCCAGGAGACACCAGGCGTCAAGTCCCAGTCCTGCTGTTTCTTTCTGAACGGCAGCCCAATCTCTGGAACCTCAGTTTTTTTGACAGGCAGAGTTAGACAGTGAGAGAGACAGACAGACAGAGAGAAAGGTCTTCCTTTTTCTGTTGGTTCACTCTCCAAGTGGCTGCTAGGGCTAGCGGCGCGTTGCGGCTGGCACGCTGATCCGAAGCCAGGAGCCAGGTGCTTCCTCCTGGTCTCCCATGGGGTGCAGGGCCCAAGGACCTGGGCCATCCTCCACTGCCTTCCTGGGCCACAGCAGAGAGCTGGACTGAAAGAGGAGCAACCGGGACATCACCCAGCGCCCCAACCGGGACTAGAACCTGGGGTGCCCGCGCCACAGGCAGAGGATTAGCCTAGTGAGCCACGGCACCGGCCCTGGAACATTTTTCTTCATTCAATTGATTTGCACAGGTTTCAGTTTCTTCCCAGTACATGATTCTGGACAGAGTGTACAGAGCAGCCTCTGCTCATTCGCCTGCATGTTCCTAGACACTAAGATACAGCCCCGAACAAAGTAGGTGCTTCCTGATGGACAAAAATGGCAGATGGACAAAGGTGACAGCATGATAACTCTGGTCACAGGAAGCTGGCTGAAGAGCGGATGTGTTCATTTAAACAGCACACGCCCCTTTAATTGTTTCAGGATGTGAAGCGAGCTGGAGCAAGATCATGAGAGAAGCGAATACAACAACAACTCTAAGGGTTCCAGGGTGACGGTCACCTTGGCAGAGTACAGAACAGGCAAAGGTCTCAGCAACCGACTTCCAGATCTGTCTGTGCCCAGAGCTGTGTTAAGAGCCTGCAGTGCATCCCTGGCGTTGGTCATCAGTATTCTAACAGGACAGGCATAGATCCAAGCACAAATTCGATAGTGTCTCCTGGCCGGGAAGAGAGGGACAAAAGCCCACTCATTCATCTCTCTTTACTACCATGTATTCATGCTGTGTAAGTAAGCTCACTTACTTTTGTATCCTTTTATTTAATAAGCAACTTAAGGGGCCAGCATTGTGGTGTAGTGGGTAAAGTCAATGCCTGCAATGTCAGCATCCAAAATGGGCACCATTCAAGACCTGGCTGCTCCACTTCTGATCCAGCTCCCTGCTAATGCACCTGGGCAAGCAGTGGAAGATGGCCCAAGTCCTTGGGCTCCTGCACCTGCATGAGAGACCTAGAAGAAGCTGCTGGCTCCTGGCTGTGTACTGGCACAGCCCCAGGCTTTGTGGCCATTTGGGGAGTGAATCAGCAGATGAAGGATCTCTCTATGTCTTCCTCTCTCTGTAACTCTTTCAAATAAATAAAATAAATATTCTTCATTCAGCATCCTAAGCCCCTAGCGCACTGCCCCCACACCTGCTTACTCAGAATGTTTCAACAAGATCATAGGACTCAATATTTATAAATAAATAAATAAATAAATAAATAAATAAATAAATAAATAAATGGCTTAAGAGATGTCCACCAGCTGCCATGTCAGCAAAGGGATTCAGTAAGCCCATGCACTCCTGTTTTGGAAATGTGTCCTTCCCTCCTACTCAGGACTCAACTCAAAACCACACACCACCCTTAAACTTTCAATGGGCTGTCAACAGCTTTAGGGAGAGCAAACTCTGTAGCAAGTACCCAGCGACTCTGCCCCATAATGCCTTCCCAGCGAAGGTTCCAGGAGTTCTTGTTATTTTCTGAAAGCGTCATTTGTCTGGCTCCACATAGGAAGTGAGTGTGTGTCTTCTTTATCACTCATCCCTCCAGATGCTCTGTGTGTGTGTGTGTGTGTGTGTGTGTTTGACAGGCAGGGTGGACAGTGAGAGAGAGAGACAGAGAGAAAGGTCTTCCTTTGCCGTTGATTCATCCTCCAATGGCCGCCGTGGCCGGTGCGCTGTGGCCGGCGCACTGCGCTGATCCGAAGGCAGGAGCCAGGTACTTATCCTGGTCTCCCATGGGGTGCAGGGCCCAAGCACTTGGGCCATCCTCCACTGCACTCCCCGGCCACAGCAGAGAGCTGGCCTGGAAGAGGGGCAACCAGGACAGAATCTGGCGCCCCGACCGGGACTAGAACTCGGTGTGCCTGCGCCGCAAGGCGGAGGATTAGCCTAGTGAGCTGCTGCGCCGGCCCTCTGTGTGCTCTTGAAACTGCCACAGCCTTTACCTGGGGTCAGCCGGTATCCCAGAGTGGCCAGTGACAGCTGTGGGGATCAGCCTAAGAGTGGATCAAGTTCTTCGGCGAGCAGATCAGAGCTAAGCACCACCAGTGCAGCATGTGCGCACTGATTGCCTCCGTTTTTGCAACAGAGTGAATACATTGATAAGGAAGCTGCATCAAACCCACAAATGACACACCCAAGGCTTAATCCCTGGTACCAACAGATGTGAGCTTGAGGTCTCTGTGGCGAAGACTCTTGATTTGAGAGCTTCCTGGATTCAGGTCAGGCCCTACATGCCTAGCGTCTTTGTCAGGAAAAGGAGAGGGAGACCTGATGCCCACGTGACAGCCGAGGCAGCAACTGGAGTAATGTGGCGACGAGTCAAGGAACACCAATGGCTGCTGGCAGCCGCCAGAAGCCAGAAGAAAAGGAATGAACTCCCCCGCAGAGCCACCAGAAGGCACGTACCCTGAGGATGGCTGATGTCATACGTGTGGCCTCCAGAGCTGGAGAAAATGCGTTTCTGCTCTGAACCCTCCAGCGTGTGATCCTTTGTTCAGGATGCCCAGGAAGCTCAAGAGTGATTCTACGTCTGATGTCTTCTGTGACCAGATGAAAACCTACTTTCTGAAAAAAACCACAAAGGCAATGCAGCCGGGAGAAGTCAAGAATGGACCTCCGGGCTGGCACGGGCCGGAAGCCAGCCCTAACCTACACTACCTGAGTTGCAGGGCCAGAGATCAATCTTTCCTGTTTTCCTTGCTTTTGCCTAAAGGGAGTTTAGTTAGAGGCCTGCCCTAACGAGGCAGAAAGGCCCAAGTTGAATGAGCAAACAGAAGAAGGCAGAGCTGGCTGAGCTGATGCCATTTCACAAACTGGGCTGCAGGAAAGACGCCCACAGCAGCTCCCTCCCCACCACCCCACTCCTAGGAGAGGCCCGTTGTGGACAGCTACAGAGCGGAAGGGGCATTTCCCCTGGGATCACCAGGGTGATGAGCCCCCAGGTGCTCAGTCACAGAGCCTGTACTTCTCACAGATGCTTTGCAAGGTAGTGGTAGCCCAGCCACCTCCCTACTGGAGGGGGACAAAGGCAGGAGACACCAGGCACTGTGAGTCCCTTCCTGGCCGGAACACATCGCCTGGGCTTCGTGTTAAGCTTCCGGAAGTCACTTTAATTGGGACGCAACCCTGACCCTCTGGTGCTCTCCTCCACCACTGTCCATGTTTCTCCCTGTGTGCCTGGGAAGCAACGCAGCTCCTCTCACGGACTTTTCAGCTTGCATCTCTGCACTATAAATACTCCCCGTGCATTCTCTGTGTTGTATTCTCACCCCCACGATTCCCCCCCCCCTTTTTTTTTGACAGGCAGAGTTAGAGAGAGAGAGAGAGACAGAGAGAAAGGTCTTCCTTCCGTTGTTTCACCCCACAAATGGCTGCTACGGCCGGCGCACTGAACCGATCCGAAGCCAGGAGCCAGATGCTTCCTCCTGGTCTCCCATGCGGGTGCAGGGCCCAAGCACTTGGGCCATCCTCCACTGCCTTCCCAGGCCACAGCAGAGAGCTGGACTGGAAGAGGAGCAGCTGGGACAGAATCTAGCGCCCCAACCGGGACTAGAACCCGGGTGCCTTTTCTGTGGAAGGCTCTGCTTCCTCCTCATCTGACGGCAGGGAACAGGAGAGTACACCCAGAGTCCAGTGCTGGGAGTTCCTCAGCCAGGGAAGCAAGACGCAGCCTCAACGGCTCGAGGGGAAGCTGGAGGACAGAATGCTGGTGGATCCTCTGAGTGAACCTCGAGGGGCAGTGTTAGAACTCGTGAGGAAGGGAGTTTTCTGTATGAGACCAGCAAACCACAACTAAGGTGGGGGAGAGAAGGAGGAAGGCAAGGACTCCTGAAATCAAGTGCCCGTGAACCTGAACCCCAACTCTGCCACATACTGGTCAGGTGATCCTGGAAAGTGACAGTCTTTCTGCATCCTGAGACCCTCTTCCACCAAAACAGGTATCCTAACAATAAGAGGGGTCTTCAACTAGCTCACAGTACAAGCATAATTCAAAAATCAAACTATGCATAGATTTAAATTTTTTATACCAAAATAAACTCACTTTTTCTTCCCATTGTTTTCACAAACTTTTTGAAATGCTCTCATACTTGCTCCAAAGGGTTGTATCAGGACTAGATTAAACCCTCGGGTCTGGTGTAGAAGGTTAAGTCTCTGCCTGCTGTGCCAGCATCCCATATGGATGCCAGTTCAAGTCCCGGCTGCTCCATTTCTGAAACAGCTCCCAGCTAATACACCTGGGCAAGGCAGCGGAAGATGGCCCAAGTACTGGGCCCATGCACGCATGTGCGATACCTGGAAGAAGCTCCTGGCTTCAGCCTGGCCCAGCCCCGGTGGTCACAGCCATTTAGGGAGTGACCCAGTAAAATGAAGATCTGAAGATCTCTCTCTCCTTCTCTCTTTCAAATAAATAAATATCTAAAAAAAAAAAAAAAAAACCACCTCGGTGGTAAAAGCTTAGTCTATACATAGAAACGTCAGGAGTACTACTTCTCTATTACTGCCAGAATGGCAATATCTGACACGTCATCCAAGAGCCTCTGGCTCCTGACTCCAGCTTCCTGCTAACACAGACCCTGGGAGGCAGTGGTGTTGACCCCACTAATCTCACAGAGGAATCCACCATGCAGTTCCCAGCTGCTAGCTTTGGTGTGGTTCTGCCGCTGCCCTTGTGAGCAGCTAAGGAGGAAACAAGTGGACAGGGGTTCTCTGTCCACCTGTCTGCCACCCCACCCCCATTACTCCTTCCTCTCAATTTTTTTTTTAAATGAATGTGTGGTACAGGATAAGCCAGGCTTGGGTTGTAAGTGGCCTGGGTTTGAGTCCTGTCTCTGCTTCCACCCCACTTCCTGCTGAGGCCCACACTGGAAGGCAGTAGCGGACAGCCCGAGTGCTGGAGTCCCTGACACCCATGTGGGGGTCCTGGATGGAGCTCCCGGATTCACCATGGCCCACACCGAGCTGTTTTGAGTATTTGGGAAGTGAACCCATGGATGGAAGAGCAATGTCTCTGTCCATCTCTGTCTTTAAAATAAGAAGAAAAAAAGCTAACTTTCTAAAAAAAATTATATAATTTATATAATTAAGAAACAAACACTTGTACTACAACTGAATCATTATGGGGAGGGGGTGGCTACAGCTTATATTACATAGTCAAGTATAAAGTAGCAAAAACCTAGTAAGAATTTTTTAAAAAGTAGAATATAGGCAAAGGCAGGTGCTAAAGAGGATGTACATATAAAATGATGTACATATAAAATGATGAAAATTCCACTTTTCTTCACCAGCCTGGTGAACCCCAGAGAAGACTTTGTGGCCAGGGGCTGCCATTCCTAACAGAGAACTGGGGTCACATCCTTGTGTGTACGCATAGATTCAGAATCAGAGGTCAACCTACGGCATCAGGGTTCAGAACCCCTGCTTGCAAGTCATTCCTGCAGCCAAGGGCGGCTCTGGGGTGGGGCACAGTACACAGGAGGATAAGCAAGGGAAGACACGCATCTCCACGCCAAGAAGACAGTGCCCAAGAGGGAGAAATGTGGCGACCCTCAGTGCATCTGCTGCCGATGGGGGCACTGGTGTCTCATGCATATGCCAGCAGGGAGAAGCTACAAGCGGACAACTTTAGGAGGAAGGAAATACGTTTGCACTGATAATCTTGGGGACCCAGAACGGCTGAAGTAAGCGATGGGCACATCACGTGGATAGAGTTTTCTATTAGGAGGAGCTGAGGACTTTTCCTGCAGCCATGTACTGGGAAGCAGGACCTCAAATACAATGTATTCCTGACTGGCACTGGTGAATGAGATCCGTTCTAAATCCACGGGGAAGTTCTCCACATAAAGAAATTGTTACTCTCCAATACAGTAGAAAACTCCATGTGTAGACAGGATAATAGCCACTAGCAAGTTACTCTTTTATAACCTGCATTTCATCTATTGAGTTCGCCACTGAGTAAAGACACAGCTCCCTCTGCCATCCACCCCCATGGCCCTAACCTGCAGCAGGCGGCTCAAAGATAAGTTTCTTGATGGTAATTTCACTGTACTACTCAGGCCTAGGATGCATCACCCCTAAAATAATCTGATTTGTTGAGGTTTAGGATTCTCCACTTTAAAAAAAATTATATTTTTATTTATTTAAAAGGTAGACAGAGTAGCAGGGGCTCAAGTAGTTGGACCATCCTCTGCTGCTTTCCCAGGTGCATGAGTATGGAGCTGGACTGGAAATGGAGCAGCAGGGACTCGAACCAGCACTCTGATACGGGATGCCAGTGTCACAATCTGCTGCGCCACCATGCTGGTCGCCAGGAGTGTCTGTTTTTTAAGTTATCTGTTAACAGCAAAAACCTGAAGTCCTCATCCCTTGATCTCAGACTGTGCACTTCTTATATATATGGTCACTGAAGATTTAGGTAAGATGAGGTCATTCCAAGGTAGGATACGTCCCTGATCCTCTATGGCTGCTGTTCTCCTGAAAGAAAGGCCATGTGGACAGAGAGACATGGGGAACTTCATGAGAACATGACGTGAGAGGCGGGAAGCAAAGCATCTGTAAGCCAAGGAATGCCACAGACCCCTGCACAGCACCAGGAGCTCAGAAGGTGGCTCAGGCAGACACCTCCTGAGAGCCTCCATCAGAAAGCAAAGCTGCCAACACCTTAACCTCAGATCTGAGCCGGGGGTGGGGGTGGGGGAGGGGGGGGAACTCTGTTCTAAGCCATCCAGGGTGTGCAGTTTCGTCACAAGAGCTGCAGCACACTCATACAGCGTCCCACAGCGGCTGCTCTGCACAGCCTGGTTAAGACCAACCACACCCACACTATCAGGTCTGCCTTTACTCTTTCATAGTCCTTGACATCATGCGTAGATACATTCCTAAAGAAAATTCTCTTTTAAAAAATATTTACTTGTCTATTTGTGAGGCAGAGTTAGAGAGGGAGAGACACACCGAGAGAGAGAGATCTTCCATCTGCTGGTTCACTCCCCGAATAGTTGAAATATCAGGACTGTGCCAGGCCAAAGACAAGAGACTAGAACTCTATCCTGGTCTCCCACATGGGTGGCAGGGGTCATCTTCCCCTGCTTCCCCAGGCACATTGCCAGGGAGCTGGAGTCAAAGTAGAGCAGCCAAGATTCGAACCGGCGCTCATATGGGATGCCAGCATTGCAGGCAGTGGCTTAACTTGCTGCACTACAATGCCAGCCCTTCAATTATATTAATATTGGACACATAGCATGACATTTAAATATGGCTGAGAGGCAGGAAGTATATCCAACCTAATACTTGAAAGCATTTTTTTTATATCTTGACTTTATTACTCTCCACTGCAAACATCCTCATTACAGCAAGGGGTCTGAAATGATACATTTTTCCATTATTTAGAGAGAACATTATCTGAATGACACTGTCTTTAGAAAATACCTTATTACACAGGGCATTCAATAATTTTGCCAAGTCTCTGAGAAGTTACCTGTTCATTACAAAAACCTCAAACAATGAACTTCTACAATAGGAAGGAAGGCTCTCCCTAAACCTACTCCCCAAGCAGAAGCTCTGGGTAGTCAGTATTTATCCTTCCACGACTTGGGAATATTAAAAACGTTCTAATCTGTGCCAGCACCGTGGCATAGCTGGTAAAGTCACTGCCTGTGGCACCGCCATCCCATATGGGTACAGGTTTGCATCCCAGCTACTCCTCTTCTGATCCAGCCCCCTGTTAATGCTCCTGGGAAAGCAGCGTAGGACGGCCCAAGTTCTTGGGTCCCTGCACCCACGTGGGAAACATGGAAGAAGTTCCTGGCTTAAGATCGGCGCAGCTCTGGCTACCGTGGCAATTTGGGAAGTGAACCACAGGTTGCAAGAAATCTCTGTCTCTCTCTCTAACTCTGCCTTTCCAAAATAAACCAATCTTTAAAAAATTCTGCTTATTTTCCTGTTTCAGAAATGGGAGCACATTGCTTACGTTAAGTGACAACTTGTTCATTCCAATTAACAGAACGCAGACATTTTGATGGGATGGAGTCAGATTTTTACCTCCACATGGTAAATAATCACCCAGTATCTGAAACTCCTCAGTATACTTGTTCTGTTTTAGTCACCCATCACTGTGATTACTTCACATAGGGAACACTGCACACAATCAAGTGTCCCCTTATGGAAATAACTTTACTATTGATTTTTTATTTATTTTCATTTTATTTGAAAGGACAAGATCAAGACAGAGACGGAGATTGAAAAAACGCCCATCTGTTTGTTCACCTTGCAAATGCCGATAAATGCCCAGACTGGGCTAAGCAGAAGCCAGGAGCCTAGGGCTCAGTGTCCCATGTGGGTGGCAGGGACCCAAGTACTTGAGCCATCACCTGCTGCCTCCCAGGGTGCACCAACACAAAGAAGGGCTGGAAGAGACACCAGGACTCTAAACAGTCACTTTGAAAGGTGACATGGTTGTTCAAAGCTGCAACCAAAAAGCTGTGCCAAATGCTCACCTTTAACTTCACCTGTGTAATTTTGGAAAGTGCAAGACATGAGGGCAGCTATGGTTTTAATCTCCTAACCATCTCACTGTATCCGGAAACAATTCAGGGGTTATGCTCCATTCACTATCACACGGACTTCTCACAGGCTGCGAACCAAAACCCACCTGCATATTCCAGGGAAAGTGACACCTATCCTTCCCAAGATGTACTCACTGTAAATTATTTTCCAAGCTGAAAATCCTTTAGCAAGAGTGATAGGCAAGCGTATGACACAAGGAGAGGAACTCGGTGGGAGAGATGCCTGGAAGCTGATGCTGACGGCTGCCTTGTGGGGGCCCCAGGCAGCACGCATGATGCCTACAGACCCAGGCACATGCACACAGGTGTAAAGTATTAATCAGGCCTGACAGCTCCCATGCTGTGGAATTCATCACGTGAACTCCGCAACACACACAGATGCTGAGAGCCGCACCTGCCTCCGCTCCCTTGGCTCATGAGCGGCATGGGGGCTTCATTTGTCAAACTTGACTTTCAGGTTTAAGGAAAGAGTCCTCCACAACAAAATCAATGCATTTTAAGCATCCAGGATATTCACTGCCCCTGCCCCTGCCCCTTCGAAAGCTCCCCATGAAACTGCAACAGTGTTGGAATTGTAGCTACTGTGGTAACATAATACATAATTGAAGCTGAGGGAAACCAAGATGCTCAATTAGCAAGGTACACACACAAACACACACACTCCCATACAAGAGATATTTTTTAATAATCTTGAAATGGTATTTTTATATTAAAAAACATGCCTGGGGAGCAGCCCATTTTGATGGCATATAATTACTTGATACGTATTTGTTAAGTGAACCAATGTACTATTTTATTTTTTGATGAATGTGATAGAGAAAGGTGCCATAGTACAACAACAGGGGAGTTAAAATCATGGGTCTCTCCTAACAGTAATGTCTGAGTCCACTGCTGGGACAGCAGAGACGCCAGGAGTGCCTCACAAAGCCGAGAGCAGGGACATGGTCACCACACCAAGGGATGGGCAGGATGCCGTCCACACCTACAAGGGAGTGTTAGCCACCTGCAAAAGCAAGCAAGCACTGGCAAATGCTGTAAGGGGAAGAACTTGAAGACACCACACTAAGCAAAATAAGCCAGTTACCAAAGGGCTAGCACGAAATGATTCCACTGACCAAGGCTGCTTCGGTTTGTTCAAATCAGAGACACAGTGAAGGGGCAGCTGTGGTGGCTGGGCAGTTAGCACTGAACAGTCACAGATTTTCGCAGGAGCATGAGTATTGCAGACAGCTGGGGTGACAGCAACACATTAGGAATTGTTTAATACCAATGAGCTGCACACTTAAAATGGTTATGATGGCAAATGTGACGCTACGTGTGTTTTATCATTCCAAGGGAAAAAAGAGAAAACGGGATGGGAACAGGTCAAAGGGACCCAGGAGCCACATGAAAAAGCTCTCTGTTATCAAAGCTGGGACCACTTGGATAGTATGTGCTTGAGATTACAACCCAAAGTGTATGACAAACAGACATGAGTCCACGCCAACATAAATAAATAATTCAACCAAAAATCCAGGGAGAAGCAAACATTCCTTACAAAAATTACCCTAACATGGCAAAGGATGCATACACACACAAGCATACTCACACTTAGACACACATAGACACACATTTATGCACATGCACACATTTACATAGACATGCACATATATGCACAGAACACATTCATAAATACATATACACATAGATACATGAGCACACATACACATAAACACACGTGGAAATACAGAAAAGCAACCACAAATACATAAATGCAAGTGCATGCATACCCATATACAAAGAAAAGCATGTGCAAACACACTTGCATACATATACACATATACACATGTGCACACACACATCCCTCTGCCATGCAGTCCAAGTTCGTTTGCTCCCCGAGTGTGGGCTGCACTCAGTCACCCACATGCAAAACATCAAGTTGGGAAGAGGAAGAAGCATCGATTTTGCCAGGGACAACCTTGGCCGACAGCACCCTGATCAGGTGACCTGGTGACCTCACCACTAACGGGCCACGTGGATGTCAGGTGCCTCCCAACAACACGGACAAGACGGGGAGGGAAGCTCCACTCTGCAGAATTCCTCTGAGCCCTAAGGACATGAGCCATGAGGAACACATCCACACTCAAGGATAATTTATTACATATTTGATCAGTGCATGAGGCTACTGATAGCATAACAGACAAAGCAAGACTGAGGAACCGTCTGAGCCAAGAGAAACACCTGGGGAGTCCACACAGCTGGAGGCCTTGTGGCACCCTGTGCGAGGGGCTGCAACAGAGGGAAAGGCAAGGTCCTGGGTCAGAGCTCACAGCACTGCACTCGGGATGGCTTCTGAGTTTCCACAAACACCATGGAGATGCCAAACACTAACATCAGGGGACGGCTGGTGAGGGGGTAGGAGGCTGGTAAATGTAACCTTATGGTACTTCTAAGACTACCCCAAAGTAGTGCCTATTAAACAGAACAGGAAAAGAAGTTCAGGTCTGTGTATTATCTGATAAAGGATAATACCTGGTTTATAATCTGTCATTCTGTGCCACTGCACTGCCTCTGAGGCCGGGGTAGTTAAACCCAACACTTTAATACAACTTCCTGTTAGGTATACGTGAGGGGTGGGTGTTCAGCCTAGCTGTGAAGACGCTGGATGGGGCACTCACATCCCATATCGGAGCGCGTGGTTTTGAGTCCCTGCTCTGTTGTGGATTCCAGCTTCCTGCTAATGCCAACTCTGGGCAGAACAGGTGAGGACACCCATTCCTGGGTCCCTGAACCATGTGGCAGACCAAGGTTGGGTTCCCAGTTATGGATTGGGCCTGGCCTATCCTTGCCCGTTGTGGGCATTTGGGGAGTGAGCCAGCAGAAGGGAGCTTGAAGTCTGTCTGTCCACGCTGCTCTGTCTCTATCTGGCCACCTCTCAAATGAGTAAAGAAAAGCCAGCTGTGTTCCAATGAATGAAGGCAGTGACCTGTGAATGGAGACCACACACTATGTTCTATGTATGACCATCTTCCGCATGAGCTCTGTCAACACTATGATGTATTACGAAAGGACAGGCAGAGGGAAGGAGCTCCTTTTTCTCACAGACCGGCAGTCATTTTTTTTTGGACAGGCAGAGTGGACAGTGAGAGAGAGAGACAGAGAGAAAGGTCTTCCTTTGCCCTTGGTTCACCCTCCAGTGGCCGCCACGGCCGGCGCACTGCAGCCGGCGCACCGCGCTGATCCGATGGCAGGAGCCAGGTGCTTCTCCTGGTCTCCCATGGGGTGCAGGGCCCAAGCACTTGGGCCATCCTCCACTGCACTCCCTGGCCACAGCAGAGAGCTGGCCTGGAAGAGGGGCAACCAGGACAGAATCCGGCGCCCCGACCGGGACTAGAACCCAGTGTGCCGGCGCCGCAAGGCGGAGGATTAGCCTAGTGAGCCGCGGCGCCGACCCCGGCACTCATTCTTAAGCAGTGTGTGTGCCCAGAGTGTTCTTCCTCCTGCTCCTCCAGGAAGGCGGTGTCTGAGCCGCGTGCTGGGGTTTGACTGCGACTCTGTTTGGGGGAAGATGCTGACTGATGGGACCACTTGGCAACCAACGGCCGCAGTGCTTCACAGACACACGGAACTCAGCAGAATGAACAGGCAGAAATTACCACACTGGTGTTCTGCAGGCCGAGATGACTTCCCTCCACAGCTCATCCTAAACTGGAGTGCCATACTTTATTCATTGTTAGGGATTACTGTGCTACGAATTTAACACCCAAATGGCTATAACTTATCTTTAAATTATTTCCTCAGTGGTTTCTTTAAAACTTTTAGGGCTTTATACTTCCATTTTTTAAAAGGAACAACAGAAAGGGAAGCACTGATTTATTCTCCTAAGAATAATTTGCTCTAATGCAGCCCAAGGGCTTCAGGCTTTATGAATCAAGGTGGGGGCTAGCACTGTGGTACCGCAGGTTACACCACAGTCTGCCATACTGGCATTCATACTGGAGTGGCAATTCAAGTCTCGATGGCTCTGCTTCCTGCTAATGTGCCTTGGAAGGCAGGGAAAGATGGCCCAGGTGCTCGGACCCCTGCCACCCACGTGGAAGACCAGGGTGGAATTTCAGGCTCCTGGCATCAACCTGACCCAGCCCCAGACACTGCAGTCACTGGAGGAGTGAACCAGCAGATAGGAGAGATTTCTCTAACTCTGCCTTTCAAATAAATACAAAAATCTTTCAAATTAGGAAAGAAAAAAAAAAAGCTCAAGGTCACGTCCAAGAGGCTCACAGAGAATCCTACCTTTCCCTCCCCTTTGATTTGCAGGGCATCACTTGTGTTGCTAATGGGGCTGGCTGTGAAGGAAAAGCCTTCAATGCTTTCATGGGGGCAACTGTAGGATGCACAGGAACAGTGAGCCCAGCGAAACCGTCAATGAATTTGCTTTCTTGCATTCTGTTTTTGAAGAAGAATGACTCTTGGAATAGTCTCCTACATCCACTTCTCCATCTGGAGAAGCCACTGCATGGTGTGCCCACCACTGCGCTGAGAGCTTCGCTGCAACCCCTCCAGGGGCCGGCTGTGGCGGGCAGGAAGACAGTGCCAGGAGGAAACAACGGCGGCGCAGGTGGAATCACGCTGCCAATCAGCTCACAAAGAAGGAAATTCCTCTGTCTGCAAGGTGGCCTCACTGTGCCGACCGGGGCTTCCAGTGGGGAAGAGGCCGGCAGGTGGGAGTATCGCAGTGAGATGATGGGAGGAGGGCCTCCCTGGCCACTGCTGGCTGTCAAAGTGGAAGCAGCCGTGGATCAAGAGAGGTGGGCAGCTTCTACACGCTGAGAAGGGCAAGGACAGGGAGTCTCCATCAGGATCTCAGGACAGGAGCACGGCCCTTCTGACATCATAGCGCTGCTCACACTGTGGACTTCCGGCCTCCAGAACGTTGATGAAGTAGTTCTGCTGATTAAAGCCACTCTGCTTGTGGCCATCTGTGAAAGCGGCCATAGTAAATTCATACAGATGCAACAGCCATTCCCATTTTTGTAGATAAGAAAACAAAACAAAAACTCCACACAGCACTGAGCAACACCACTAGGATTTTTTCCATCCTTTATAGCTCCAAAAGACTGGTCCCCTCCTCACCCTGCGGGACACGATGCTACTTTACTGTGAAATACGTCACTTATTACAGGTATCTGCCACTGGTTCTAACAAAAACCATTGCTGTCCCGGAAAGAAGTTGAGAAAAAATACAAACTCAAGTTGAGTCTCATGAAAATGGAGAGTTACTAATGAGATCTGTTTCTTGGGCACTTATAGTTTTGGGCATTTTCTATACATTGCCTCATTCAGTTCTCCCGAACCTCTGCACAGTGAAGACTATTTTTCAATGTGTGAGATGATAAAAGCGAGGGAGGAGCCATCATCCAGTAAAGCTTGCACAGTGTAGGGCAGAGCTGAGGCTTCAAGCCAAGCCTATTTCTTTCTTCAAGCTTGCATCTCTCCTGGTTCAGGATGCTGCCAATGCCCAAAGCAAGGATGTTTGTGCCAAATGATAACATGCAAAGCTAAATGAGGGCACAAGTCACCTTATGTATATCCTCCCTGGTCCACGATAGCTCATTAGCAGGTGAAACATGATTATTTTTGGTCTTTACTATTGCCAGTGAATTTTGGAACCAAGTATTGTATGTGGAAACCAGAAAATGTGGAAATAACTATTTTTGTCTTATTTGCATACATGCACATACACACAGGCAGACACAAAACATGAAGACAGGGAGTGAGAAGGGAGGGAAGGAAATAGAGTCCTAAGGGAGAGTCGTTTCTACAACGACTGTGATACAGTTGTCAGGTTACAAATAACATTTATATTAAATGCATCAGTATGTAGTAATGCTCAGTGTTTTAAAAATCTGAGCATGGAAGCCGAAATTCCCTGTCTCTTTTGGTTCTGATGAGCAGTTTCTGAGGGATCCAAATCCACTCCAGCCTCCTCGTCTCACTGCTTATGCTGGTGGGCACACAGGCACTCAGCTGCTCACAGATGAATTCTCCAGGGAACTGAGTTCAGTGCTCAAGGGTGATGATCCAGGAGATCTGGAAAGTGGTGGCCATGGATTTTAAAATGTGGAGCCCCAGAATCAACATTAGAATTTTTGTTTTTTAACAGACAGAGTGGATAGTGAGAGAGAGAGACAGAGAGAGAAAGGTCTTCCTTTTGTCGTTGGTTCACCCTCCAATGGCCGCTGTGGCTGGCGCACTGCGCTGATCCAAAGCCAGGAGCCAGGTGCTTCTCCTGGTCTCCCATGGGGTGCAGGGCCCAAGCACTTGGGCCATCCTCCACTGCACTCCCTGGCCACAGCAGAGAGCTGGCCTGGAAGAGGGGCAACCGGGACAGAATCCGGCGCCCTGACCGGGACTAGAACCCGGTGTGCCGGCGCCGCCAGGTGGAGGATTAGCCTAGTGAGCCGCGGCGCCGGCCAACATTAGAATTTGCCAGGATAGGTCCATTCCAGAAGGCTGGCTCTCCGATGCACTGCCACGCAGGGAGCATCAGAAGCAGGGACCCATGTATGCCCAAGCTCAGTCTCTGTTGGCCTGTTCCCATCTCTGCCCTTCCCTCTTCCCAACACATGAGTCCCTGAGTTAGGACAGGTAATTCAGCTACCAAATGCACACTTCAGGCCGGCGCCGCGGCTCACTAGGCTAATCCTCCGCCTAGCGGCGCCGGCACACCGGGTTCTAGTCCCGGTCGGGGCGCCAGATTCTGTCCCGGTTGCCCCTCTTCCAGGCCAGCCCTCTGCTGTGGCCAGGGAGTGCAGTGGAGGATGGCCCAGGTGCTTGGGCCCTGCACCCCATGGGAGACCAGGAAAAGCACCTGGCTCCTGGCTCCTGCCATCGGATCAGCGCGGTGCGCCGGCCGCAACGCGCCGGCCGCGGCGGCCATTGGAGGGTGAACCAACGGCAAAGGAAGACCTTTCTCTCTGTCTTTCTCTCTCACTGTCCACTCTGCCTGTCAAAAAAAAAAAAATGCACACTTCAGAGTGTGGTCTCCCGTGGGTCATTTTATAATGTCAGTCTGATCACAAGCTCCATGAAGGCAGGCTGCATCTGCCCTGCTCACTGTACAGCATCTGCGCTCTGTAGAGCCTGGCTGAATCCTGTGGTTTTCATCATTCACTCTGAATCAACTCATCCTGTCTGAGGAGCAGCATGCGAGCAACACTGTTGTGACCAAGCCCCTGAGTTGCCGTATCTGGGTACAATCCCATCTCTCCATACTTCCCTCTTCAAGGCTTTCTCGAGATTACAAACACAAAGCAGGCAGAAAGCTGATGTCACAGCCATGCCAGCCTCGACCCATGGTCTGTGCTTGATAATAAAAAAATAAAGTAGAAATAAACCATGTGTACAGCAATGAAAAACACTGCCACAGCATAACTATAAAAGCTAATGTTATAGGGCTGGCACCTAGCGGGTTAAGCCTGTGATGCTGGCATCCCACATGGGCCCTGGTTGCAGTCCTGACTATTTCACTTCTGACCCAGCTCCCTGTTAATGCACCTGGGAAGGAAGTGGAAGATGGCCCAAGTGTTTGGGCCTCTGCACCCACATGGGAGACCTGGAAGAAGCCCCTGGCTCCTAGCTTCTGCCTGGCCCAGTCCCAGCTTCTATAGCCATTTGAGGCGTCAAACAGCAGATGGAAGATCTCTCCCTTTCCCTCTCCCTCTCTAAATGTCTTCCAATTAAATAATTTGAAAAATCATAAAAAGCACTAATATTACATTGGGAAGGCAAGATGATGGCTATTTTTCTTTTTTTTTTTTTTTTTTTTTTTTTGACAGGCAGAGTGGACAGTGAGAGAGAGAGAGACAGAGAGAAAGGTCTTCCTTTGCCGTTGGTTCACCCTCCAATGGCCGCCGCGGCCGGCACGCTGCGGCCGGCGCACCGCGCTGATCCGATGGCAGGAGCCAGGAGCCAGGTGCTTTTCCTGGTCTCCCTTTTTTTTTTTTTTTTTTTTTTTTTTTTTGCTTTCTAAAATGTACGTGTTGAATTTATTATATGTTTGCTACATTTTTAAAAGTTATCCATTAATTTCATCATACTAATCTTAAGCACAAAGTAACTTGTAATAAATATAGAATTTTGGAATCACATCTTATTGGACCTTGGAATACTATAAAATTTTAGAATTATAGAAAACATCTAAACAAAAAGGAAGGGGGATACACAGGAGCCCTCCTAGCACACAGTGCATTTGTTCTGGGATTCGCCTGGTATCAAAATCCTCAGATATCCAAGGTTCTTACATACAATGATGTAGTATTCACATATAGCCCTCACACACCCTCCTATGTTTTACTCATTTCTCGGTTACTTGTTATACCTGAGCTACTGTCAACTGGAGCTACACTCCATTGCTCATGGAATGATGTACATGTCTGTGCATGTTCAATGCATTTGCAACTTTTCCCCAAATACATTCTAACCAATGGATGTGAACATGGCTACAGAGGACCAAATCTATTTGTCAAGGAATCTCGCATTCCCATTACCCTGGTTAAAGAGCAAGCAACACTTTGCCTTAGCTTGCTGTTTACTGGTTTAGTTGCTGAAGCTTTTTTTTTTTTTATTTGAAAGTCAGAGTTACACAGACAGAGAGAGAGAGAGAAAGAGAGAGAGGTCTTTTATCCAATGGTTCACTCCCCAGTTGGCCGCAATGGATGGAGCTGCGCAGATCCGAAGCCAGGAGCCAGAAGCTTCTGCCAGGTCTCCCACACAGGTGCAGGGGCTCAAGAACTTGGGCCATCTTCTACTGCTCTCCCAGGCCATAGCAGAGAGCCTGATCAGAACTGGAGCAGCCGAATCTCGAACCGCGCCCATATGGGATGCCAGTGCTTCAGGCCAGGGCGTTCATTAACCCACTGCACCACAGCACCTGCCCCAATTGCTGAAGTATTTTAAGCAACTCAAGCTCTTCCCATGTAAGCCCTACTTCATAACTGGTGTGTGACCCTAATCTATAACAGATGTCCCATTCCATAATCACAATGCTATGATCACATGTGACCAATCAACAGTGAGACTCACAGAATATTTTTGCAAATGAAAATTATTTCAAAGATCATACAGTCTCAGTATGGTAGCTTTCTGTCCAAACACTCTCTTGTGTTTCTTTTTCCTGTCTGGTCTGCTGAGTTTGTCTCCACAAAGCTGGCACACAGAGCTGAGGGGGGTGCATGAGCAGGAAGGAGAGGAGGAGCAGGCAGGTGGGTGCCAGAACAGGACCTGGACAGGGCTCTCCCATTTCAGGGACACGCCTGTGAGTCCCCAAGAGCAGAACAGGGTGGGAGAAAGGACACTCTCAGACTGGACAAACCCCTGGGCCCCTTCGCACAACAGCCCACTGGCTCTTCAGGTGCATCAGTCACAGCCTGGGATCAAAGCTCACGTAGGAAGTCCCAGCCGAGGACATCAAGGGGACATCTGACTGTGCCTATAAAACAGCCAAAGAGCAGGGCAAGAAGCAAAATTGCAGCCAATTTTCCAGATGCTAATCCTACATGTAAGGGCATCTTTCTGTCCAGCATTCATATCCAGATGTCCCTACCAACAGGAAGAAAAGGGTAGGGGCAGACCCTCGCTACCCAGATGGTCCTCAGGCCAGATGTTCCCAGCCCTGACTGCCCCTGACAACCTCCTGGGGGGTGGAGCAAGTCCTGATGCCCAGTGCAATCCCTGCCCATCGGAGCCACACAGCGGTTTCCTGTGAAGCCCTCAAGATGACTGCGTTGAGTTACTGACTTTACAAGATCTTCAATCAACAGCCCAAGCAGAGCACACAAACAGCAGTGTGCATTGTGCACAGGGGCCTTTACACTGGATTCTCATAACAAGTTTTTTTTGTTTTGTTTTGTTTTTTTTTAGATACTTCATATAACAGTGTGATTTCTAGGTTCTCTTAAGACCTGCAGCTCTGGCAATTTGGGTTGCACTTCCATGTGGCCACTTTTTTCTTTGAACTGCTCTGTTCTGCCCCAGAGGTGGCCCTGTCGCTCCCCCTCTTCGCGGAGGAATGACACAGGACCCTGCGTTGTTCTTTTGTATGCTCGGCCCTCCCCGGGTTTGCTGCTGGTTCTTCCCGGGTTGGCTGCCGTCCCTTCCACCTCCGTGGAAGGGCGGTTCCCCCTGGCCACTTTCCCCACTTCCGCAGGGGAGCGGCACACCACCGGCCGGCTCTCTCGGGGGCTGCACAGGTGTTCCTTCAGATAGATGTTCCCCTTAGATGTTCCTGGTGCATGTTGTCTCTCTCCTCCTTTATAGTCCTCTTCCACCAATCCCAACTCTGCTGCCCACACGCCGAGCACGCTGCTCTCCTCCAATCAGGAGCAGGATCAGCTCCTGCAGGTTACTGGTCGAACTGGAGGCAGCTGTGTAAAAGTTGTTTACTCCTCTCCCAGCGCCATATTGTGGGAGAGCAGATGCATAGAATAAGTCTTAATTCCAGTAACTTAGTCTAGTCCGAGTTGCTCCCCACATGGCCCCACAAGAATGGATTTCAGTCCACCCTGCACTGAAGGAAAACCTTGATTCAGACCTGTCTGTAGATACTCCGTATATTTTTTTTAAATATTTTATTTATTTATTTATTTGAGAGGTAGAGTTACAGACAGTGAGAAGTAGAGACAGAGCGAAAGGTCTTCCTTCTGCTGATTCACTCCCCAAATGGCCACAATGGCTGGAGCTGCACCAATCTGAAGCCAGGAGCCAGGTGCTTCTTCCTGGTCTCCCATGTCGGTGCAGGGGCCCAAGGACTTGGGCCATCTTCTACTGCTTTCCCAGGCCATAGCAGAGAGCTGGTTCGGAAGAGGAGCAGCCGGGACTAGAACCAGTGCCCATACAGGAAGCCAGCGCCGCAGACAGAGAATTAACCTACTGCACCACAGCACCAGCCCCATATACTCCTTATAGTATCAACAGAACCATTCAACTATGGCCATGATTATTTCTCATTCAAAAAAAATTTTTTTGTGCCACTAGGAAGGAGAATAGATCACAACATGACATAAACACTCAACAGAAACGAGCGAAACTGTGAGGCTCCTTTTTCTTATGGATGTGCTGATAAAAAGCAGTGCTAAGTGCACTGGCATGAGTGAGGATTTCCAGTCCCTGCGCTGGTTCTACTGCTCATTCATCACAGGTCTTTAAGCAGGGGCCGTAGCCACTGAGCGATTCTGTGTGCATTTGATGGATGTGGGCTTCCATTCTCTTTTGTTCTTAAGTTCTCCATTTTTCTAAATGTTACACAGTAACAGATCTCACGGAAGGGATGAAGCAGGGATGCCAACAGGAAAACTGCATTCTCAGCTCCTCTCGAGTCCTGACATGGTTCACGGACGAGCATATGAGCTGTCTACGCTTGAGCGAGTACCTGACCACCTTGGAGGGGAGCCAAATGGAGCCAGAATGAGAGGAGACTTCCACAGCAGTCCCAGCCTGCCCTGCAATCCTGCACATTTGCACCCTGCAGGTGGCCTTTCTGTTGGAACATCACAGCTTCTTGGGGGTGTGCAGTGGAGGGATTTGGCACACCTGGATCCTTTCCCCTTGTAGCTGGAGAACCAATCCCCAAGTCAGGGTATTCATCTGCCTCCCTTCTGGGTCTAGCAAACAGACCCTGCCCAGGAAAATGAACTAGTTGCTGTTGTTCTTATAAACACCTTGGGGAAAAAAAGTGCAAGCAACAAAATTATAAACTGGACTTCATCAAAATTCAAATGTTCACACATCCAAGCATACAATCAACAGGGTGCAAAGGCAACTCAAAGAACTGTAGCAGAGGGATCGGGAGATGGGAGGGGTGTGGGTGGGAGGGAAGTCATGGGGGGGGGGAGCCATTGTAATCCATAAACTGTACTTTGGAAATTTATATTTACTAAATAAAAGTTAAGAAAATATTTGCAAATCGTGTAGCTGCTGGGATTCATATCCAGAATATACAGAGAACTCCTCATACTCAATAATTGCAACAGCAAACAACCCAGTTAAAAATGGGCAAAGGCTGTGAACAGCCACTTCCAAACAGAACGCTTGCAAGCGGCCGATGAATGGCTTAGAAAACAAACAAAAAGTGGGCTTCTGTTCCTTCCTTCGTACCAAGCTTGCATTTATCCACTCCACACTGTGTGCCCCACGTCACCTTGCCAGAGAGAAGAGTCCTTTCTCTGAATGGCCTGAGGGCAGAATTTGGCCCCATGGCCAGTGGGCAGGGCACTGTGCTTTAAAAGATGCAAATGTTGTCTCCTTTCCACCCTTCTCCCTGCAGCACCCAGTGTGATCCACAGTGCAGAACTGCTAGGCTGAGGAAGGCCCAGGTGGCCATGTCCCTTCTTTCTTGCTCTTGCCCTCAACACGCACATGCGTCAGGCTATGTTTACATGCGGCCTCTTCCGCTGACCTGACCTCTCCCCCTCTGTGACATCTGTCTGTGAGTGACGCTGTCCCCAGGAACAGTCTGGGAATGGGAGGCGATGGGAGAGATTTCTTTGCTGCCTTTGACCAGAGCTGACTTCAGGGATGGGGGCTTGCAAGGCAGTAATTAGAGCACACCTGGTATAGAGTTTCTAGTACACAGTTCACCTAGGATTCCTACAGGAAGAGAAGAAAGAGCAAACAAAGACTTAGGTCTCTCCTAAGATCTGGGCGTGCCACCAACAGAAGCCAGAAAACCCTCACCTTGATCTCTGCTAAGTTTTATAAAAGCAAGCGAACATGAAATTCTCCTGAAAGTTCATCAAAGACAACCCCTAAATTGCTCAGATGCTAAAATGCTAACGTACACATCACAACCCAAGCTGGATTCATTCACCGGCTCGATTATTCTTCACCGCCAAAGACTCTTCCATTTCCAGATCTTAAAAAAAAAAAAAAAGTCCTAAATTGGATATCTAATTCCTTTCTATTCTTCAATTTAAAGCACAAAAGCTTTAGAATTGGGCTAAACGGGTTATTTAAATCCCTAAGCTGTTTCTACTCTGTAATTTCTGATCTGACGCAAAAGTTTTAAAACATTTTTTTCCTTCGTTTCCCTCCCTTCAACGCCCTTTCTCAGAGAGCCTGACTGTAATCACCTTTAAGAGGCTGTATTCTCTCTAATTTTTCTGATTCAGAGCACTGCCCAGGAGACTACGTTTAGTCATATTAGAGGCTTTTTCAAAGATCTAATTCCCCAGTTAATATCCCAGGTGTTATTCACAAGGGCATCATTTACGTTCCTCTGAAGGGATTCTTTTGTTCTTTTCTTTCTTATGTTGTCTATGTCCTTGATCCACATAAAAGGTTATAATCTCGCTTGTTACTTAGATTGTCTGTCTGCGAGGACAAATGTTTTGTCACTGGGCCGGTTCCTAAATGGTAAATCCATCCGCTGGTCATTCCATCCAGCCATGATTATCGAGGTGGATTCAGATGCGCCCTGTCTGTTGTTTCGGCTCCGATGTCCCCAGCACTGATGGCAGGTTTGTAAGTAATATTAACTGTCTTTTGTAGTAAATTACATCTTGTAATCACCGCAGCGTTCGTCTCTGGCCAGAGCAGTTATCAAGTGAAGCAAATAGAGGGTTTGGAGATGCGGCTATCTGTTTCCTTTCAGAATGCCAGAAGTCCTCTATAAACACGAGTGTGCAGAATGAGAGGTCATCTTTGGAAAGCTATAATAAAGCGTGATTGTAACAGCCCCTGGTACGGGCAGCCCAGCACAGCAGCCTCCCGACAGTGGCTGAGCTGGAGCCAGAGGCAGGATGGGTGCACTGGGGAGGAGGAGAGGCTTGGGAAGGGGTCAAGGAGGAAGAGAAAGACCCAGGCTGGTGGACGGCATGTCCACTAGCACCTTCATCAACTTCAAGGAAACATTTCTCCTTGATAAGATGAGATAATGCTGTGTCTGTGTTCCACAAACTTGGGAGATGGCTTCTCTAAGGGACATAAGAAAATAAGACAGGAGAGCCCCAGAGAGGATTCCTAACCTCCATCATCAATTAGGTACAGGGCCTCTCTGTTTACCTGGGCCTTGAGGGGAAGGTGAGGATACAGTGAGACTTCACATACACTCACAATGCACCAGGGACTGTATCCAACCCTTGACTGTGCCATCCTCCTCATTATGAATGGGCAACATTTTACAACACATGGGGGACACTGTGTACTGGCCAATGTCAACTCACGTGATGCTCACCGTCCTATAAAACAGGTTCTCCGGCCAACTGCACTGGGAAAATACACAACTGTGGCATTCCAAGTTTAATGCACCTGCTCTAGATTGGCTGGCTGGTGTCACAGCAAGTGGGATTTCAACCAGAAGGATCTGGCTCCACAGGCCCAGTTCTGAACCTCCCTGTTGTAGGATCACATCAGTGACCCCAGCCAGGGGACATGATCCGCCTACAGGCACAGGTGAAAATGGTTCTCTGCAGAAAGCAAACGGGAGTAGCCCCATTACTGACTTGAGAACAGCAGCTCTTAACCACCAGGCTCTCTTACACCTCTTGGGGTCCAAAGTACCTATACTGTGTATTTTTTTTTTAGGTTTCCTGGTTATTCTGAGCTTAGCATGGGATTCCAGAATCAATGGTGTGTGTTTTCGGAGTACTGTAACTTACAAGCCAAAGAAGCCTGAGGTTAGAAATCGAACACCCGAAGATGCAATTATACTCAGGCCACTACTTCACAAATACTCCAACCACCAGAGGACCTCTGGCTAACTGCACATTTATTATTTTTTAAAATATTTATTTATTTGAAGGATCAGAGGACAGAGAGGGAGAGGGACAGGGACAGGGACAGAGAGGGCTCCCACTCGCTGGTTCTCTCCCCGGATGGCCACACTATCTAAGGTGGAGGCTGGGAACACAGTCCAGGTCTCCTACATGGGAGGTAAGAACTCAGCGGCTTGGACCACCACCACCAGGCCTCCCAGGGTCTGCATCGTCAGGCAGCTACAGGTAGGAGAGGAGCTGGGTATCAAACCCAAGTACTCTGATGTGGGATGCAGGCATCCTAACTGGCATCGTATTTGTTAGGTCAAACACCCTACCGTGGTTGCAAACTTAAAACAGATTCAATAAACGTGGTTTTGCGTAGCAGCAACAACAGTGTTGTCATCAACAGCAGTGATTCGGAACATGGATAAAAGAGTGAAATCCAGCGTCAGTGCATGGGCAATGGCAAATGACATCAGATTATTGGAAGACAGACTGGTGTGGAGAAAGGGAGGGGAAGGCACTCATCCTCTCTCCTCTCAGAGACATTCATGCCAATACTTTTGGTCCATTTCCCTTCTACAGACTCTATACTTCTAATAGTGATGATCATACTACACGGCTTTATCTTTGGATTTTTTTTTCAGTCTTTTATCAGAGATCTTTGTCACTATATTTTCTTTCCTTTTTTTTTTTTTTTTGACAGGCAGAGTGGACAGTGAGAGAGAGAGACAGAGAGAAAGGTCTTCCTTTGCCGTTGGTTCACCCTCCAATGGCCGCCGCGGACAGCGCGCTGCGGCCGGCGCACCGCGCTGATCCGATGGCAGGAGCCAGGAGCCAGGTGCTTTTCCTGGTCTCCCATGGGGTGCAGGGCCCAAGCACCTGGGCCATCCTCCACTGCACTCCCAGGCCACAGCAGAGAGCTGGCCTGGAAGAGGGGCAACCGGGACAGAATCCGGCGCCCCTACCGGGACTAGAACCCGGTGTGCCGGCGCCGCTAGACGGAGGATTAGCCTAGTGAGCCGCGGCGCCGGCTGTCACTATATTTTCTTAAAAACCATTATTCTGAATGACCACATACTGTGTATCACATGTATATATATCATAAACTACTAACAGGATATTTTGTATATTCAAAGTCACCTGCTCCTGTTTCTCTTCCAGTTAATCCAAGGACAAGCATCTTTGCATGCCCTTGTCTGACTTCCTCTTTGTTGTCTAAGGACTGATAACTGAGAGCCAGCAAGAGCCTTGCTTTCATCATGTTATGGCAGCAACACTAGCAATGGTTAATCAACTAATGTCTGTGGCAATGTTTATTGCTGGATTACAGCTAATAAATCATGTCCATATGTAATATAAAATAGTCAATCATTGAATGACACAACTTGCTATGCTGATAAGAGATGTCTTCAGATATCAATGAGTAGAAAAATAAAAGGCAAGGGGCCTGCGCCGTGGCTCATTTGGTTAATCCTCTGCCTGCGGAGGGCATATGGCATATGGCACCATATGGGCACCAGGTTCTAGTCCTGGCTGCTCCTCCTCCAGTCCAGCTCTCTGCTGTGGCCCAGGAGGGCAGTGGAGGATGGCCCAAGTGCTTGGGCTTCTGCACCCAGGAGGAAGCACCTGGCTCCTGGCTTTGGATTGGTGCAGCGCCGGCTGTAGTGGCCATTTGGGGAGTGAACCAACGGAAGGAAGACCTTTCTCTGTCTTTCTCACTGTCTATAACTCTACCTGTCAAATAAAATAAAAATAAACTTTAAAAAAAGAAAAAGGCAAGCTAAAAAACAGGGTAGAATCTGAGCATACTTTAAAACCCTGCCTATTGGTGCACATAAAGCCTGCATTTGCAAAATGTATGTGTGTGTGTGTGTGGTCTGTGTGTTTGAATGCGTGGGTGTGGATGTCTTTGTATGTGTACAGGGCTCTAAGGATGTCTTCAGCCACAACTAGTAGAAAACAAAACAGGATCCAAAATGACCATAAAAATAACGATATATAATACATATTAAACAAGAGTTTCTAGTGAAAAGAGGGCAGCCCTGGGCTTTCTCAGCAACTCTTGGATGGAAGGCAACTCCTTTCCATCATGTTCAGTCCATGGAGGTTCATCCTTAGTGTCTCCCCTCCTGGTACACGTGATGTCCACGGCAGCTCCAAGCATCAACACCAGACCCAAAGGCAAGAAGCTGGCAGTGCTGAGCACAGCTAAAGGGGCGCTCCAGGTGGGGCTCACTGCCTGTCTACTGGAAGAACTCCTGCCCTCCCTCTCCTCTTCCTAAGGAGTACAGTATCCCTACTTTCCACAAGGCTACAGTACCAAGGATACAGGCTTTGTAGGTGGGTAATGCAGGCAGGGAGAGAGAACGGGCCAACAGGATGGCTTCAGGGCAAACAAGCCACAAATTTGACCACAGACACAAAACCATACGATCAGTGTGCACCAAGCTACCTCTCCTCCCCGTGGAGGCTGCAGCCTAGGTGGAGAATTTTATTTTCCTGAATAATTCATAAAAATGGCTAGTTTCCATTTTATATAATACAGCAAAGTCCTGTTCTGATTTCTCCAGGGAAAGAGAAGAACATAGCAATCCTACCTGCAGTTACGGTGACAACATCCATGGTAGGGGACAAGAAAGTAAGATTTTTCCCAATGTGATTAAAGTTTCCCAATTAAGAAACCCTCTTGAGAACTCAGAAAACTGTACAAGTGGCAGACAACAGCAGACACCCACGTTTAAATTACAGCTGTGTGTGTGCATGTGCGTCTGTGAGTATGAACACAGCATGGGTGTTTAACCTTACATTTCTTGGTGTTTATCTCTACACATCAATATTATTTATCAGCTGTTCTGTACTGGAGGTGTTTTTTTCCTACCAGAATTGTATGTTTGTGTGTGTGTGTGTGTGTGTACTTTACAGTACTGTAAAAAGTTCTTAGACAAATGGTCCTGGTTTCAGCCTGGTCCAGTTTCAAATGCTGCCAGCACTCAGTGATAAAAATCACTGGACAGAAGATCTTTGTCTCTGTTTATTGATCTACCTATCTCTACATATCTCTTTCAAATAAACAAACCTGAATGAACACATTTTTAAGGAATTATAAGTTTAGGAGTAGGTGTTTAGCCTAGCAGTTAACTCAACTATGTCCATATCAGACCGTCCAGGTTCAATTCTGGATCCTGACGCCACCTTCCTGCTAATGCAGACAGACGACTCCGTATCTTGGATCCCTGCCAACAATGGTGTGGGAGATTTGGACTGAGGTCCTGACTTTTGCCTGTCTCAGCTGTGGTTACACAGGTGTTTGTGGAATAGATTTGAGTTCTCTGTTTCTCTTTCAATGCCTCCCAAATAATTAATATTTTTGAATACTCAAGTTATTTTGGTGTAAAAATACACAAGAGGCTGGCACTGTGGCATAGCAGATAAATACACCATCTGCAGTGCTGGCATCCCATACAAGCAGAGGTTCGCATCCTGGCTGCTCCATTTCCTTTGCAATTCCCTGATAACGCACCTGGGAAGGCAGCAGAGGATGGTCCAAGTACTGGGGTCCCTCTATACATGGATTTTTAAAAATTGACATCAAAGTAAACCTATGTTTTAATTCTGCTCTCCATTAACTCTTTGAAATGACTTCATATATAATTAAGAGTACAAGAAGCCTTTGTTTCAGATACTCAAATCAATAGGCTATTGGCATCAGCTATATAGCTTGCAATTATCCAAGTCATACATACACAATATATCAATTGGGCCACTAAAAATCAAGCTGTTTCTACAGCTCAGGATTTCATTCTGGAGTCTAGTTTTCATCCACAGCACATATCTCTTATCCCAGTTAAGCTGATACATAGAATAAAACAAGCAGGAATACAACCAAGTACTCCTTCGGTGGAAGTTTATTTTTTCCTACTTGGGAACATTAATGCACCTATCACATTTAAATGATCTAAGAAAGCCATCACAAAGAGCAGTGTGGTGTCAAAGATCAGTACCCAGTGCCTACACAACTCAAGGAGCAAACAGCAGTGCTTTCAAGAAACGTTGCCAGGACAACGGGTTATCAAACGTATAAAAGAAAACTCTCATATCACACTACACACAAAGTAAACTCAACACAGCCTGCAGGCCTACATGTGCGAGTGAGTGCCATAAAACTCAAAGAACAACACGTGATTCTTAAGGACACCTGAAGAACAAGCAAAAAAAAAAAAAAAAAAGATAAATTGGACTACTATACACCCATTAGAATGACCATCATCAAAAGACATACAATAGGCCAGCACTGTGGCATAGTAGGTTAAGCTTACGCCTGCAGCACCGGCATCCCATATGGGCGCCAGTTCAAGTTCCAGCTGCTCCACTTCTGATAAAGCTCCCTGCTGACTACCAGGGAAAGCAACAGAAGATGGCCCAAGTGGTCGGGCTTTTGCACCTGCCTGGTAAACCCAGAAGAAGCTCCTGGCTCCTGGCTTCTGATCTGCCCAGCTCTGGCCATTATGGCCATTTGAGGAGTGAACCAGAGGATGGAAGACCTCTCTGTCTCTCCCTCTGTCTGTAACTCTGCCTCTCTAGTAAGTAAATAAATTTTTAAAAAACCATACAATAATTAGTGTTGATGAGGATGTAGAGAAAGCAGAATCCCCAAATATTATTGGCAGGGGTATAAAATATTGCAGGCACTTGTGGAAATATTTTAGAAATTCCTCAGAACATCAAGGAGCGTTCTACTTTGGGTGTATACCCAAGAGAATAAAAAATATAGTGGAAAACTTGTACATGCACATTCACAGACACATTATTCTTCCTAACACCAAATGGAAATAACCAGACCATCCAATCAACTGATGCGTGGACAAACAAAACGAGGTATATTCAAGTAATAGAGTATTATTTTGCCACATAATAAAGCCTTGACACATGCTACAAAATCGATGGACCTTGCAAACATTGTGCCTAGTCTAAAAAATCAACAAAGGACCAGCGTTGTGGCACAGCGGGTTAAGCCCTCTACCTGTGACTCTGGCATCCCACATGAACGCTGGTTCATTTTCTGGCTGCTCCACTTCTGATCCAGTTCCCTGCTAATGCACCTGGGAAAGCAGAAGATGGCTCTGGTACTTGGGCCCCTGCATTCATGTCAATCAATGAATGGAAGATTGCCCTCTCTGAAACTCTTCCTTTCAAATACATAAATTAATTATTAAATAAAAATAAAAAATGCAGGGTCACCTATTATATGATTCCACTATACAGAGTTTCCATCCCAGGCAAATCCACAGAGAAAGGCAGCAGGAGGACAGCTGAGTTGGGGGAAGGGTGGGATGGGCAGGAAGTGAGTTGTGAGTACCAATGCTCTCTTTCTGCAGTAATGAAAACAGTCTAATGCAGAATGTGCTGATGGAAATACATTAAATGTCACTGACCCATACATTTTATTTAATTTTTTTTTATTTTTGACAGGCAGAGTGGACAGTGAGAGAGAGAGAGAGAGACAGAGAGAAAGGTCTTCCTTTTTGCCGTTGGTTCACCCTCCAATGGCCGCCGCGGCTGGCGCGCTGTAGCCGGCCCAGCGCGCTGATCCGACGGCAGGAGCCAGGTACTTATCCTGGTCTCCCATGGGGTGCAGGGCCCAAGCACTTGGGCCATCCTCCACTGCATTCCCTGGCCACAGCAGAGAGCTGGCCTGGAAGAGGGGCAACCGGGACAGAATCCGGCGCCCCGACCGGGATTAGAACCCAGTGTGCCGGCGCCCCAAGGCGGAGGATTAGCCTAGTGAGCCACAGCGCCGGCCAACCCGTACATTTTAAAGGGATAAACTTTGTGACATATGACTATCATGTAGGATGAGAATCACAACTACAATGTTTTATTTTTTTAAAGTATAAAGTTTTATATGTTGGGTGCCCTGGGGCCACATGGTATACCACCTGAAGATACATACTGGCCCTAGCCCGTTGGGTTGGTCTAAACAGTTAAAAAAAAAATGAACCACTTGTCTGTAACTTGAAAACAGGAAATTTCACATTAAAGACACAGATATCTGAGTTTTCTTGGAAAACGGGAGGATCTGGCCCACACGTGCCTCCTCCACCCGCACACACCAACCACGAGGCAGACGGGAGCAGCTGCTTCGACTGTAGCATCCACGGCCCAGTCTGCCAGGCAGCGCCACTGTCTTTCACACCTTAGCTTGCAAATAAGACGTGGTCACTGTACATCATCGCACAGGCCTTCTTGTTTATCTCATGAAGTCCCTACAGTCAGGAGAAATCGTGGGCCACATCCAAGGGCCACTCAAGATGGCGTTTTGACTGCCCTTGTGAATCCTGGGCTCCAAGATCCTCCCTTCATCCCCCGGGCACAGAAATCTCTGCATGTGCTAAATGCAGCCTCCCTGGGCACCTTCTCCTTTCTCAAGACAAAGGATTTTTCCTGTGTCTGTTCTTGATAAGGTCCTGTCACTCCTGTACTTCACTATGATGAGGACACACTCTGCGGATACAGATCATCTCGAGTGCCCTCAGCAATCTCAGGCGCTCCGGGTAGTTAATAAATATTCAGTCCAAGCTGTATCAACGGGAGGCGGGGCAGCAGAACCTCCTGTGTGCATGACTGATCTGAAAGGCCAAGTGAAGCAAGCAGCACAATGAGATGCAGTGTGCAATCCCCACACACAGCCAGGCTGAGACCAACACCTTACCCATTTTCCCCTGGACTTCCATTGTTCACATATCACCTTCTTGATTTTGCCACACCTGCTGCTCCCATCTTAGGGCCACTGGACACCCTTACCACCTATCCATTAACCATCAATTGCCATTACCCTTGGTTCCAGGGTAATTTAAGAACAAAGCTTTGCAGAATATGGAAGAAAAGCAAATCTAACTTCTGCCACACAAGCGCATTTTTTTTTAGTTCAAATAAATGAGATTTTAAAAATTAAACTGAAAAATAACTCATTACCAGCCAAAACCTAAAACCAGCAGCAGTCTCCTAAAGAGAAGGCACCTATATCGATGGATCCAATCCACAGGAAACCATGTTCGCAGATTCAGGCTGGATCCCACGGTCAGCCTGAGGCTTAACTCCCCCATTAGTATGGAGAAGCCTGGCAAATTCCATTAAAGATAACCGCTATCGACACAAAACTTCCTCTCGAGGTCATCGGGAAGCTCCCGAGAAGGATGCAAGGTTGATCAGATCCTTGCTCCGTGATTCTACGTTATTTCAATTCTGTCTTTTATTGCCGGCTCATTGCGATAACCTCTGGTACACGCAATCCTCATACTGAGCAACACGCCCCAGGGAAAATGTGAGGATCCTAAGGAGAAGAGCTTGGAGAAGGGGAGACCCACGTTTCCATCCGTGATCACTTGCTCACCAATACTCATCATCAACTTCCCCTGGTGAGGGGAACTCAAATTGCAACACTTAGCATTCCAAATCCTGTGTACAATCACACACACACACACACACACACACACACACACAGTATGCTCAGGGGACAGTGAACTCCAGAGGCAGAAAGACATGCAAATGCTCATCACTTAGGAGCCAACCTCCTGCTTCCCCACGTGTAAGGTGGGAATAATAACACTCACCGCAGAGAATGAATATAATCAGTGTGCACTCAACATGTGGCTTGCTGCCCAGAACTGCCTATGAGCCTAATTACTGGTAGCTACTATTCTTGCAAATGTCCTATAGAGAAATACTACAAAGCAAAGGTAAAGAAGAAAGAAAAGGAAGCTACAGAGGCAGTCATGAAATTCAGACCCACCGATTCTGGCAACCCTGGCGTGTGAAGGCATTCGCCTAATTCCACTCTCCAAAGTCAGGCACATGAAGCCACTTAAAACTACTAAGCTTTGTAATAAATAATTACATGGTCACCTAAGCACATAGATGTTCAATGAGTGTTAACTGACCTCTCTCTAGCACATAGATGTTCAATGAGTGTTAACTGACCTCTCTCTGCAACTAACCCAGGTACAAATATAAAAATCTACTTTCACTAAGCAAATATATTTTCTGATCTAATTTTCCAAATTCCTCCAAAAGAATCCATTGGTATTCAAGATTAACTGCCCATCTTCAACAGTAAGCTCTGTCCATGCACTGGAAATGCACCTCCTTTATGCAGAAAACATGAAAATTACCCAGAAAGCAGGATCTGCTAACTATTATAGTATACATGAAAGATGGGGACCAATCACTCAAGAGAGGATGCAGGATGGACCAGCGACTGGCAGAAGGAGTGTGAGCTCCCTGAGTCCCGTCAGCGAGGATGAAGACTACAAGAGACACTAGCCCAGGGCAGCATCTGTTCCCTGACAGCAATGGCTAGGCCGAGGGCAATGCACACACATCAGCTCTCTGCACCCCACAACAGCTAGGCAGGGCTGGTCACTGCTGTTCCTAGACAAGACGACTGCACAGTTCCATTAGTGATTACTGCAGTTACGACACGATGTACAATAGCTACCAGCTGCATACCTACTCACAGAGAAAGAAACCTGAATATAATCACAGCTTTTAGTATTTCCCGTTCTTTTTCATTCAATGATTCCCACAGGACTCTAGTGCTGTGAGTAGCTATGGTGGCTACTCATCTGCCCCTGCAAAGTTCACTTAGACGTTGAAACACACAGATGTGCATCCGTCACCAACATAAATAAGACACGGGGTGGGGACTGTGGTACAGCAGGTTAAGCTGCCATTTGGGACGCCTGCATCCCCTATGGGAATGCCTGGTTTGAGTCCCACCTACTGTTTCTAGTCTAACATCCCGCTAATGCACCTGGGAGACTGCAGATGATGGCCCAGGTACTTGGGTTCCTTCCACCCACATGAGAGACCTGGATGGATTCCCGGCTTCTGGTTTCAGCCTTGTCTAGACCTGGCTGTAGGCACGTGGGGAGTGAACTAGCACTATCTTTCCTTCTCTTCCTCTTTGTCACTCTGCCTTTCAAACAAAATAAGTAAATCTTTTTAAAGAAAAAAATGGTGGGCACACTGCTCCTGCCCCAGTGGCCAAGGGCCACCCGTGAACCCCACATCTCACCTGTTGCTTTGGGGAGAAATCTATCCTGAACCCTGGATAGCTGGGAATGCTACATTCCATGTAAAAGGGGAATGCTGCAGGTGTCATTAAGGTCACAGACCTTAAAATAGAGAGACTATCTTGGAATATATCTAATGGATCATACCAGCTTTTAAGAGAGAACTCTTTGTGACTGCAGATAAGAGAAGTGAGGCCTAAGGGGCTACTGGAGCAGGAGAGGGACTTGGCTAACTGCATACTTTGAACATGAAGAGGTCACAGCCCAAGAATGCTGACTGCTAGCAAGGAAGCAGGAGTTAGGGCCCCAGAGTTACCTGGATCTGACTTCTGCCAGTAACCTTAGTGTCTCTAGAAGTGTATTCTCCCAAGAGCTCCATGATAAAATCTCAGACAAGTTGGTATCTTGATTTTAGGTTCCTGAGACCCAGAACAACAAAACCTTTGAAGGTACCCACCCAAGACACGTAGATTGTCAAAGAGAGGTTGGTGTCTGGTACAGCTGTCGTAATGCTGCATGTGATATCTGTATCCCATATCACAGTGTCTGGTTCAAGTGTCAGCTCCTCTGCTTCTGATTCGGCTTCCTACCAGTGCTCCCTGGGAGGAAGCAGGTGATGGCTCAAGCAGTTGGGTCCCTGTCACCCACGTGGGACGCTCAGATTGCATTCCTGGGTCCGAGATTTAGCATGGCCAAGCCCTGGGTTTTGTAAGCAATTGGAGAGTCAACCAGTAGATAGAATGTTTCTCTGTGTCTGTCTCTCTGCTTTTCAAATAAAATGAAAATAAAGTAATTTTTAAAATATTTATTTGAAAGACAGAGTTACAGACAGAAGGAGGGAGGGAAAGAGAGAGGGAAAGAGGGAGGGAGAGAGATCTTCAATCCACTGGTTTACTCTCCAAATGGGCCCAACAGCCAGAGGTAGGCCAGGCTGAAGCTAGGACCTCCCTCCAGGTCTACCACATGGGTGGCAGGGGCCCAAGGACTTGGGTCTTCTGTTGCTTTCCCAAGTGCTTCAGCAGGGAACTGGATCAGGAGTGGAGCAGCTGGGACTCGAACTGGCACCCATATGGGACACCCACACTGCAGACGGTGGCTTAACATACTGTGCCACAGCGCCAGCCCAAAAGTAAAAAAAATTCTCTACAAAGATTGTCGAATAATACATGTGTTACCCTACGCTACTCACTTTTAGGCATTTGCTAGGACAGGAAGAGTAATCAAATGCCACTGTCATGTCCACACTGGTACACACACCAGGAAAGATTTACAAGCAATTTGTACCTACTTTCTGTAGGATAAAGAACTAAAAAGCATGACTGGTGTTTTTATTGTGCACAGAGTAACCAGAGATCTGGCCTGCACCCCTGCTTTCCAGAGGATACCTCCTTTACTTTGAGAATTTACGCACTCTGCTTCTTTGTCTCTAACCTTTTCTCTGTTTCATGAAATCACAAGTCAGTGAATGAGCGTGTTTTCAAGGAATGGTAAGATGGTGGTGGTCCTATTCTGCCTTGTGATCTTCTACATTTCTATGTCCTATAAATGTTACAGATTTGGGGATGGTGTTGTAGTGAAACAGGTTAGGCTGCCCCCTGAAATGGATGCCAGCATCCCTTATGGGCACCAGTTAGGGTCCCAGCTGCTCCACTTCTAATCCAGATCCCTACTGATGTGCCTGGGAAAGCAGCAGCGGATGGCCCAGGTTCTTGGGGCCCTGAACCCATGTGGGAGATCCCGAAGAAGCTCCTGGCTTTGGCTTGGCCCAGCACTGGCCACTGCAGCCATTTGGGGGGGGGGCAGCCAACAATGGAAGATCTCCTACCCACTTAACACCTTAACTCTTCCTTTCAAATAAATAAAGTATTTAAAAAAAAAACACAAATGTTGTGGATCTGAGAAATTCCAAGCTGTGAGAACCAAAGCCGCATATTGTAGCCTTTCTGCTTTGGAGCCTGGAATTGGAGAAGCTGGCACTCAAAGGAACTCCACAAAGGTCAAGGAAGCATTTGAGGTCTCTAGATATTACACCTGCTACTATCCTCACATCCACACAGACAGACTCCTCAAAGCACATACACTCCTCAAACTCTGGTGTTAGCAGTATTTGGGACTTGGTTTGAGAGCATGTGTGCTCGCGTTTAACTCTCATTTCAAGCAGGAAGATGAACCTGCAGTCCCAAGCAAATGCTGTTCGTCCATTCATTCGGTGAATTAAGTGAACTCCAGAGTATACACTATCCAGCAACTGGCACTGGGCCGAGTCCATGATGAGAAACAGGCCTTCGAAAGCTAACGAACTACGAGGTTGGCTGTTACTGCAACGTCCGGTAGGTCTTCCTGCCCAGCACACAGGTAACTCACCCGCATCTCGCAAACACTGAAACCAAGTACAGGGAGGCAGTACAGCTTCGCAAAGAGCGATTCAGCAGTGCCGCCAGCATTTGGACTCCTGCAACCTGACTCCAAACTCTCTATCTTCACCACCACACTGCCCAGCCAGTTTTGCTGTGAAGAGACACGCGCTGACGCTGTACTCTCGTCTCTGCTTTGTGAAGGACAAAGTTCTGAGTAAATCTAACACTCTAAACATCCTTCTGGGACGGGTAGGAGAAAGTTGAGGGAAGGTGCACCTGCAGATCCCCCCCCTTCCCATTTTCTAGAAAGATTCCTAGCCAGGTATGTAAATATCATCTGAATACAGAGAAGAGGAGACCTCCAGCTAGGCACAATAAAGTCAATTTAGCTTCTTAAGCTGAGAACTGCTTTGTGAAATAATCCTGTAGAACTCTCCACTAAATGAGTTACAAACCAGTCGCATGGGGCTTTCATTGAATTTACTCCTGCAAGCTATAAAGGACAATTGTCTCAGAACCAGGTACATCAAATACAGGCCTGCTACTGTGTAAAAGCATGGAACTCTACACCACCTACACACACAAAGAAAATTAGCTTTTGATTGAAAGGAAGCACCATTGAAAAACCCCAGGTGGGGGAAAGAAACAACAAAAATGAGCGAAGCCTACAGGCAAATCCCACCACGGAGGCCATTTGGCTAAAGGCTTTCTGAGTCTGAAAAGGGGAGAAAAGTACAATTCCTGAGGATCATGAAAGATAATCGAACCAAATCAAAGGAAAGTTGTAGCTCTCGAAATTCTAAACAAGGAGAATTTAAATACGCCACATGAGCATAAAATTCTCCACACTCCTGAGTATTTAATGCTAAAAAGAAAAAGCAGGGACACATCCAATAATTTCCTTTGCCTCCTGTCATTATTCACAGTGTCCCTTTTCTCTTTCCTTTTCTCTGTATCTTAAGTTATCCTCCGAGACGAAGAGCTAGTCTTTCCCTTTCCAGCCCTGTCAGAGGCGAATGACATATAATCTGATCCTTATTTTTCTTCAAGCCCACGGTGCAGGGACAGGTAGAGTGTCATCATTTCTACCAAACACCATCACACCGTGCTTTCTGTTCCAGCACTGACATTCTAACCAGGTACCGTGGTTCTGCCAAAGCAGGCACAGCTGAAAATCTGCAGTTTTTTTTTTTTTTTCAAAATGCAGATGGGATGACATCTTCAGAAATGCCCTTTAGATGGAGAAGAGGGCATTCAGGGAGTCTCCAAGGACAGACCCACAGGTCACCTCCTAATTACGATGAACACTGGGGAGACCTGTGAGTTACTAAGGAACCACCTTCATCCCCACCCATCACAAGACAGACTGACACAGGCTGCCCACAGACAGGTGTCGAGGGAGAGGCCCTGAAGTCATCACTGGGAGGCAATAAAGTAAATCCCAGCTTGAAATCACTTTCAAAGGAAGTTGTTCAGAACTACTTTTTTTTTTAATTATTGTATTTTTTGAAAGACAGAGTTACAAAGAGAGGTAGAGCCAGAGAGAGAGAGAGGTCTTCCATCCGTTGGTTCACTCCCCAAATGACCGCAATGGCCAGAGCTGAGCTGATTCGAAGCCAGGAGCTTCTTCCAGGTTTCCCAGGCAGGTATAGGGACCCATGGACTTGGGCCATCTTCTACTGCATTCCCAGGCCACAGCAGAGAGCTGGATCGGAAGAAGAGCAGCCGGGACTCGAATCTGCACCCATATGGGATGCCAGAGCTGCAGGCTGGGGCTTTAAACCACTTCACCATAGTGCCAGCCCCCAGAACTACATTTTTTAAGTGTCAGTGTCATCAAAGAGAAAAAGATGAAGGGTGGGAGGTGGGCACTTCCAGATCAACAGCAGCAGAAGAGGACAATGGAGCGCAATGCAGTTTCCTAACTGCACCTGGATTCAAGTAACAACGGCGTCAGAAAAATACCCTCGTTTGTCAAAGGTGCATGCAGAGCCTTTAGACAAAGGTCATGGTGTCTCCAAGTCTCAAACGGTTCAAGGAGAGGGGAGTAGAAAGAGAAAGTCAATGTCCCAAAACAGTAACTGGTGGTGAATCTAGGTAAAGACTATGCGGCTCTTGTCTACATTTTATGTTCATCTTTCTACCTGTTTGCATTTTAAAAGGCTGATGAGAATTCTTCCCTCAAAGTACTAAGTTTTTGCATTAAAAACCTATACTAAAAAGTATGGGGTAGCACTGTGGCACAGTGAGTTAAGCTGTCACCTGCAACACCCAGCATCCTGTATGGGCAGCAGTTCATGCCCTGGCTGCTCCACTTCCAACCCAGCTCCCTGCTAATGCACCTGGGAAAGCAGTGGAAGATGGTCCAAGTGTTTGGGCCCCTGCCACTCACATGGGAGACCCAGATCAAGTTCCTGACTCCTGGCTTCAGCATGACCCAAATGGTTGTCATTGCAGCCATTTGGGGAGTGAACAAGATGGAAAACCTCTCTCTTACTCTCTCCCTTCTTCTTTGTAACTCTTTCAGATAAATAAATAGACCTTAATAAAAAATAAACCCAAACCTGTACTAAAGTAGATCTCCATGACGGCTTCGGCTTCTTCCAGTCCTTAGACTCCTTAACGCCAAGCACAGGAAGACAATTACCACTCACCTCCCTTCGACCAGGGGTCTGCAGAAAGCTCATGGAAAGCGTGTATTATCAAACTACCAGGTAAGCAGGGTTCAGATTTGTTTATACCAAAGAAGCCTACCTTTCAACTCCATGGTTGTGCAAAGTCTTTGAAGGACACTTACAGTCTTAGATGTTTCCAATGCATGAGTCATTAGTTCTTTCCTTCTAAGCCAGCTCAAGTTGGGTGTATGGCAAGAGCCAGTGATTAACAGAAAGGGTTAAAGGCATGATACACGAAATTCTGATACGCTGCACAGAGATCACTGGGGTTCATTTGCGCTGCTGGCTTTACTGATTTTGTGGGTGTTTAGGGGAGAATGCGCTGGGGTGTCTCTGTGTCATGTAGAACATGCTAAGATCGTAAGGCAGACAAGGGAAGGCACACTGCTGGTTCTTGGAGTTACCTGCTGGAGTGAAAGGGACTCTCCCTATCCCGTGAGCATGCACAGCTGCCACCCACAAGCCCTCGTTCTGCACATCTGAATGAAGCACAACAGTCACTCATTTTGACAATGGATTTATGAGCAAACATTAAATTTCAAGTCAAGAATAAATGTTTATGGTTAAATATGGCTAATATGCACTGCACATTTTGTAGTGTGTAACTCTTGTTGAAGAAATGTAAACGAGAGTTTTAAAAGTGCAACCTGTTGTTTGAAGCTGTTTTCAGACATTTCAGTCAGGAGAGAAACACCTGCCATGTCCACCACATGATACACCTGCCACAGTCACAGACGTCTCCCGGGAAGAATTTCCCTAAAATTCTTCATTGTGAAGCACGCACTCCTACCCACACTGAACAAGGGGGAAAACACAACTAAATGAGTTTTGCAGTGGTGGCCAGGAGGGGGGTGCATCTGCTTTTGCTCCCTTTGAACGCTGGCAAACAGATAAGCAGATGCATGATGGCAGGAGCAAACGTTTCCCGTTCCGAGCGGTCACCACTGCTGACCACAGCACTCTCGGAGAAGCAGCCTGCGTCTTTGATCTACCCAGTGCTGCAGCCTTGCACCAGCCCCACACAGACCATCACAGGCTATTAGACGGAGCTCAAAGTCCCGGAGACACAGGCCTTCCAAACGTGTCAAGATGAAAAATAGAACCCGAGACATTTCTTTTGATTGTGTCAGAGGGAAGCTATGGGTCTATTCGAAAGGGAAATAGAAGTCAACCTTAGAACTAAAATGGAAAACAAAGTCCAAGCAAAACCAAGCAAGGAAGAGACAATTCCAAAGTTCCCAACACTGTGAAGGTGAGTCCTCACTTTATAAATGTGTGGAATTAAAATGCCATCCGGGCCAGTGCCGCGGCTCACTAAGCTAATCTTCCGCCTTGTGGCGCCGGCACACCGGGTTCTAGTCCCAGTTGGGGCGCCGGATTCTGTCCCGGTTGCCCCTCTTCCAGGCCAGCTCTCTGCTGTGGCCCGGGAGTGCAGTGGAGGATGGCCTGAGTACTTGGGCCCTGCACCCCATGGGAGACCAGGATAAGTACCTGGCTCCTGCCAGCAGATCAGCGCGGTGCGCCGGCCGCAGCAGCCATTGGAGGGTGAACCAACGGCAAAAGGAAGACCTTTCTGTCTCTCTCTCTATCCACTCTGCCTGTCAAAAAAAAAAAAATGCCATCTGACAGCATTGCCCATGAACACACCCCTCGATCCATGGACACACATAGCCACAGAGGTTGCCTCTTCTCCGAGAGGGGAAAAACGGAAGTTGTCCAGTAGGGAAGTACACAGGAAAAATCCCCAGAGGGCACTGTGATTCCTGGAGAGCCCCAGAACGATTCCTCCCTGTGAATGAGACTGGCTGAGGCAGGCTCCGCCCGCTGCACAGGACACACGCGCACAGGCTCGCTGAGCCCGTGTGTGTCTGCGAAAAGCCCTCGCCAGCCGCCCCTCGGTCTGCTTGCTCTTCTGGTGGAACACCAACATTTCGGGGCCCCCTTCTCTGCAGCAAGGCACAGGAAAAGCTAGCACTGGTTTTCAGCACAGGAAGACAGAAGATCACCAGCCATCTTCATCCTCTGTTCAAGCCACAGCCGGGTACAGGGGATCGGCTGGAGGTTGCCAACAAAACCATCTGGCTTCATCCCAGTCTCTCGGCCCCCCAGTGCCAGATGGCCCTGCCAGGGTGGTGATGCTTCCTGTCTTCTGGCAGAGGGTGGAAGAACAGGAAGTACTGGGGGGCTGCTGGGAGCGTGGTGCCCCCAGGAAACACAGTGGAAAATCCCTTCCTGCTGCCCTCCTGTTCCTGTCTCACCGAGCCCCATCTGTGGTCCGACCACACTCGGACCGCCACTTTGGCTCAGCCTAAAACTCCTTCACACAAGCTTCCCGTTATGGTGTACTGAGAGAACAGGTGCAGCTCCACTGGGCACGGCGCCTGCCACACGGTGGGAACACAGAACACATCAGCCACCTCTGCCTTGCTGTGTTTTCTTTGGTGTGGTCTTTCTGTATTTCTGATTTAGTTCAAAGAAAAGCCTTGCGCTCAGGAATTGAACTTTTCATTTTTTCCTTAAATGTGATTAGTGGTGTTAGCGGCATCATTTGTTTTCTCTCCAGCTTTTTCGTCCACCAACCTGGACTCACGAAAACATCATCGCCTTCTTTGCAAACAAGAGCAGCCACACGGATTCGCCTTTCACATTTTCCAATCCTATTATTTGCAGATTCTCCTACTTTTCAATGAGTAAATAAAACAAGCTGGGAATGAAACATTTATTTTGGCATCACACCAACCTAATTAAACTGCAGTTTCATTAGGCTGCAGCAGGCCGCTGGAAAATAATGTAATTGACCTATTAAAAGTTACTACAGCAGTTCAGTTTTCTAAGCTACGAGAAATTGCAGTGCGATTTAAAATGCCTAGTTACCTTGACAAAACCGGCCAGAGAGCCAAGAACTAAGAGTTACAGGCAAAGGAGAGAATGCAATTAAAAACGAGGCAGGGGACAAGAACACACTCTCATCACAGTGACTCAGAAGCAAGCAACAAAAGAAACTGACACAGCTCGAGTCACTTTCCCCATTCACTCAGCACTGTCTACACCTGGGGCTGAGTGCGAGATGTTTCCCCAGAATTGACCAGGGATCCTTGTGCAGGAACAGTCAACCGGGTCTATCCTGGGATTGTCTACTTGTTTGAACTCAGCGGGCCCAATGCTGTGGGATCCAACAGTTTCTAGGCTCAGGCCCCGTGGCTCAAAGGTGCCTCCTGATCCTAAAGTTGAACTTGTTCCAAGCTGGCCAATCAGAGCATGGCACATCCCTGACCACAGTGATTGACACACATGAGACCAATCAGAAACACTCCTGGAATTTCTGCTGGAGCAAGGAGGATGAACACCTTGCATGGTCAAGTTGGTTTTCTGTGTGGACACTTTCTGGCTGTGATCATTCCTATCATCCATTGTGTGGGGAGAAAGCACTGGAGGGGGTTGGGGAGCATAGGAGAGAGGAGAGAGAAGAGAGAAATGGGGGGGATGGAGACAGCAGAGGGAGAAGAGAGAATGGCGGAGGGCAAATAAGGACAGCGAGGGAGAAGGAGAGGGATGGATAGGAAGAGGGGGAGGCAGAGAGGGGGATATGGGAGGGGGAGGAGGAGAAGGAAGAGAGAGGAGCAGAGGGGAGACAGAGATAGATGGGTAGAGAGCAAGAGGAGGAGAGGGGGAGGGGGAGGGAGGCGGAGAGGGAGAGAAAATATCTTAATTCTCATCTCCACTATCTTTCTGCATCTCTGGAAATTTTAGCTACACAAACAATGCTGTGCACTAATAAGCTGAACTGATCTGCACTACTGTGTATCACAGGCAACCAAAAGCAGTCCAGGAAACAGGTACTTATGTGACTTAAGTTCCAAACTCAACTCCGAGTGGATCAGAACCAGGATGGGTCACATCACCCGTGAAGGAGACAGAACAGCTCCACTCCTCCAAGTTTTAACCTACTTTAACGTTGCTACAGCAGTACAACAGCAACAGAGCATAGCAGAAGTAGGAAACGGATCACCAACTGAAAAACAAAGCTAGAAACTCGGCACTAACCCTTTGTGTTTCACTCTACCAGCAGGGGACGGCCACTCCACATGCAGAACACAGAACAGCTGATGGGGAACATGCCAAGATTACACGGTCCAGGCCTACGACCTGTGGCCACAGCTGATCATGAGCCTCGCTGGAAATCTTTTAATAAAATACGCTGGTTTCATAAGCCTAGGGTCAGACTAAGATGGTGACATATTATAACAGATGGTCTTTGGGATATTACAAAGATAACCCAGATTTGGACACCTTGTTCTGGGGGCTCATTCCTAAATTAGTAGATGAGCCCTTCAGTCTCCCATCACCAAAGGCCTTCATTGCACCACTCAAATCACTAATTCAGTCATCCAGTCATCCTCTTACTCATCCTTCTGTCCTTCCTTCTAGCTATCCGTCCACTCACGCACGGATCATCTGACCATGCACTCACCTATCCATCCATCCATCCATCCATCCTTGTATTCATCCATCATTCTATTCATCCATCTGTCCATCCATCATGCCACAACTCATCTGTCCATCCACCTACCCATCTATCTGTCCATCTACTCATCCAACCATCCATCTACCACCCTTCTATTCATCTATCCCCCCACTCATTTGTCCATCCGTCCGTCCATTCATCCATCCTTCTGGTTCACTTCCCCAGTGTATGTCAGGCACACCGCTAAGCACAGAAGGAAATACAGTAGAAAGCATTATACACCTGTCCTATTATGTTTGTAAGATTAACATGGACTGGCCATTAACAATCATATACAAAAATGTATAACAATGGAGGGCACAATTAACCTAGCGGGAATGGGTAAACCAATGAGGGCTTCTCTGAAGAGGTGACATTTATGTAGGGATTTAAAGTAGGAGACACGGCTAGACCCCTGAATGGGGGAGGCAGATGGGCAGTAAGACAGAAGAGTGCTCTTCAAAGGGGAACAGGATGAAAATACCCTAACTTACGTGTCTGGGAAACTAAGGAGACCAACCAGCCAGAAGAGATGCGGGGTGGAGTGAAACAAAGCCAGGATGGAGCACGAGGTGGCTCCTATAGGATCTTGCAAGAAAGGAACCAACTACACTTTTGACACAGAGAAGACAAGAGAAGCTGTGCAGCCGCTGTCCAGAGAGCCTGGTGACAGCAGCAGGAAGGGAAGTTTGCGGTTCCCCGTGACGCCACTTTGCAGGTGGTGGGTGTCAGCCCAGAACACTCGCCAGGGGGTGCGGGTGACATCCTGAAACAAGCACAGGGGTTTCTGGAGGTGACCACGCTGACACCTGGGCAAGCGTTGCCATCACCTGAGTGATCAGAGGATTGGAGCATCCAGGATGAACAGATGCAGGATGTCTGATGAAGCCGATCCCAAAGGAGGCATGAAGGACACTGAGTTCCAAGAGAACCTAGAAAAGACTGTCAATGTAAACATTTCAAGCAGTAGAGTCAAAATTAATAACTGCTTAATTGTATTTCTCCAAAATGCAATATTATGTTTGGTATCATCAAGTGTTAAATTTAGTGTTCATAAACACTTCATGGTGTTGCAAAACAAGCTGTATGTTATTTTCCTCTTTTAAGGATTTCCAAGTTCACATAGTGATTGCTGACAAGTAGCTGATCATGAATTAAATGGGTTATGAGGAGCTGATTCATCTCAATAGCAAGGTTATAAAAATTCGTTCAACACTTGCACTGTAACAAAATTGTGTACTACATACAATTTGGGTGCATTTCAGTATGCCTTGTATCAGATTTTCTCAACCTCAACATCACTGATATTTAGGCCCAGATCAGCCTCTGTGGGAGGGCAGGGGATTTCTGCAAACTATAGGGTGTTGAGCAGAGTGTCTGGCTCCTACCCACCAGATATCACAATGACAAATAACTCCCACAACCGCCAAGCGTCCCTTGGGGCCCAGTAGTGCCTTGGTTTATAATGACTGGCCTGCAGCAACGCCCAGGGCAAAAGAACGCTTGAGGCAAAACAGACCCTTGCTGTGTTAGGGACACCACCATCAGCTGCATCCTGGAGGGATGGAGCACCAAAGCTCAGAATCTGGGACACATCCAGTTTTCAATGTTTCAGAGTTTCCAGCAAAGCCAACTCTACCTCCAGGTGACCTCTATAAACACAGCTGAGCGTCCCTCATTAAGGAGCTAAGCTGGACCCAGCAGGGGGCCCCCATCAGTAGCTGGGGAATCAATAGGTCACCTGTCTCCCAGCTGGCAGGCCATGGGGTGTTTCATGGAGAGGCGAGAGGACCAGAGCAGAAAGATTGATTTCGCCCTGCTGCGAGGGGAAGGCCGATCTCTAATCGGCTCCCACCTGTGATTCGTTTGGCCTCCGCGGGCCCCCAGCAACAGTGCAGACGACACGGAAGTGGACGTGGAGAGCTCCATGCCAGCCACCAGAGCAAAAACACCGCAATAAAGGCCCAGAAGACTGGAACAATAACCGACCTCTCATGAGGAGGAAGAGTTGGGCTGCCATGATGATCATTAGGGAAGCAAAGACAGATCGCTCCATGCAGGAGACAAATCTGACCGCGAAGCTGGGCTTTGTCATCCAGCGCAGAAGCAGCTTCCGAGGCCTGGGGACGCCGACAGAGGCAGCCCCATGAGCGATCAGGTTCCAAAGAAGCCGCTAGCCTCGGGCTTGCCCGTGCGGACCTACCTGGCCCTGACGGCTCTGGGGATCCATCAGCCGGCTGGCTGTCAAGATGGGGGAAGAAGAAAAAGGGAACAGGAAAAGAGGTTGGCTAGACTTTTTACAGTGTTCCTCCATCAGGTGTCTTTGGACATTCTTCATCAAAAGCAAAACAAACGAGAATTCTTCAAAATGCTTCACCAGCCTGCCTTTGTGGTTATTTATTTTGAATGAAGGGCGAGATGTGCAAGTCACAGGCCTGGGGGGATGGTGCCTGTGGCAACGCTCGTTTTAATTCTCTTTCTGGAAAAATGCAATGCAATTCAGGCATCCGTGAAGATCTGAGGACTGGCATTGGGGCGTAGTGGGTTAAGCTGCTGCTTGTGACACCAGCATCCCATACGGAAGCAACAGTTCAGTCCCAGCTGATCCAGCTAACGCAAAGGGGAAGCCAAGGAAGAAGCTTAGTCCCCTGCTACCCAGGTGAGAGATCTCAATGGGGTTCCAGGGTCCCGGTTCCAGCCTGGCCCAGCCCTGGCTGCTGTGGCCAACCGGGGAGTGAACTAGCAAGTAGAAGATTATCTCTTTCTCTATCTCCTTCTCTCTGTGTCACTCTGCCCTTCAAATAAATAACAAGAAACCTTTTAAGTAAGTCCTGTAGGGCAAATGCTTTGGAAACAACATAATCACCTCACCGGCTGCTGGGTCTGGGGAAGACCCTTCCCTTCTCTCAGCCTAGACGGGTCTCGTGGACACAAGGGTGCTAGGAAGAGGAATAGCCGCCTTGGGGTCTGCGTGGGGTTCCCTTTCTAAACCCACGAGAGGCCTGACAGATGGCACTCACTCAACACAGCTACTGCCTTTCAGCACCCCCACCATCTTTCCAGGTTTGCAGCACTGACCACGCAGACATCTGCTTGTTTTCTCCTCGTCTGTGTGTCTGAGTGGGACTCGAAGGGATGAGGTCCTGGGGAGCGCACCTTGCATGGTGTCTGTGGTGGTGCTTCGCCTGTTCACTGCGACTTAGCGATGAAGCAACTCTTCACCCACCACACAATGAGACACAAGCACCCCCCTCCAGATAATTGGCCTAGCTGTGCTGTGACTCAAAATGACCTGCAAATAATTATCAACAAACCCAGGCAATACAGACGTTGCCATGGAAAAAAATCAAGGAATAGAATTCCTTACAAAGTGGGTATACCCAAGAACCAATACCTATAAGACATGCTTTAAAAATGGCTAAAGGGGGCAAGCATTTGGCATGACAATTAAGGTGCCACTGGTATGCCCATATCCCATACTGCAACGTCTGGGTTGGAGTCCCCAGTCAGCTCCTCATTCAGCTTCCTGATAACGGATCCTTGGAAGCACTCAGGGGTCAGCTCCCAGGGACCCTGTCACTCACATGGGAGGCCCAATTGCAGATCCTGGCTCCTGGCTTCATCCTGGCCCATGTCCAACTACCTAGACTCTTTAGAGAGTGAACCAACGAATGGAACACCAGTCTCCCTTCCACCTTCCCTCTTCCTCTTTCTCTTCTACCCGACCCCTGCTTCTATACCTTTCAATTAAATACAAATAAAACTCTTTAAATAGCTGAGGGTAAAGAGTTCGGCACACACTGTTAAAACATATTTAGGTAAAACTAAAAGAAAAGACAAAATAACTTCAGAATCCTCATTTTTGGGCAAAGTCTTTTTCTCCCAGTTTGCAGGAACTATATTTAAAAATATGTATTGGCCGGCGCCATGGCTCACTAGGCTAATCCTCCACCTTGCGGCACCGGCACACCGGGTTCTAGTCCCAGCTGGGGCACCAGATTCTGTCCCGGTTGCCCCTCTTCCAGGCCAGCTTTCTACTGTGGCCAGGGAGTGCAGTGGAGGATGGCCCAAGTGCTTGGGCCCTGCACCCCATGGGAGACCAGGAGAAGCACCTGGCTCCTGCCTTCTGATCAGCACGGTGCGCCGGCCACAGCGCGCTGGCCGCGGCGGCCATTGGAGGGTGAACCAACGGCAAAAAGGAAGACCTTTCTCTCTGTCTCTCTCACTGTCCACTCTGCCTGTCAAAAAAAAAAAAAAAAACATGTATTATAGGGGTTGTTGCTATATAGTAGCTTAAACCTCTGGCTGTGGTGCCAGCATCCCGTATGGCCACCAGCTCATGTCACAGCTGCTCCTCTTCTGATCCAGTCCCTGCTACCATGCCTGGGAAAGCAGTGGAAGGTCGTCCAAGTGCACGGGCCCCTCTACCCACGTACAAGACCTGGAAGAAGCTCCAGGCTTTGGATGAGCCCACCTTCAGCCATTGTGGCCACCTGGGGAGTGAACCAGCAGATCGAAGACCTTTCTCTCTGTCACTGCCTCTCAAATCAATATTTTTAAAAATAATTTTCAAAAATGTATTATACTGAATAAACAAATGTGTGTTAATTGGTTCTGAGCCTAATTAAACCCCGAAGAACTCAGCTGAAGTAAGTGGAAATCTACTCTTTCTTGTCCGTTTCTGGCTGTTTTTCTCTATTTCTCTTCCTCTTTCTCTCTCCCATCCTACCCCACATATTCCCAGAACACATCCCCCCACCATTGTTCACAGTCTAAAAGTGAATGTCTGTGCTAAAAAAAAAAAATGCAAAATACAGCTTCACTCACCACAGATTTTATTTCTTTCTCCTTAACACCCATGGAAGCTGGTCTGAGTTCCTTCAAGTTGCCAGTGAGGCCAGGGAGTGGAGCACACGGCCCCTGCCCACCTCGCTGACTCATGACTCACTCCCCTTCCTCAGATTCGTACAGCAGCCCCCTTCAGCTGGTCTCTCGTGCACCTCATCCAACTGTTGTCAACTTACAGTAGCTCTCTCCAACTCCCCGATCACCACGGACCCCCGCTGCATCACCTGGCATCCACGTGAGCCAGAGCACAGGAAGTCTTACTTCACCTGAACTGTTTCCAACACGAAGCTGCAGGATTCTTGAGGACAAGGGCAATCATCTTTTTTGCTGTCACACAGAAAATGAGTTCAAAACATGGCTCTTGCATGAAGCCACCGCTCTCGGGGCGACATTCTCCAAGATGAACCCGGCCCTTTCTAGCTGTGATTCCTTGTCCCCGTGACTGAGGCTTCATATTCTCCAGTATTTTCCATCATGGTCTACTGGGATCTGAAAATATTCATGTTTCCCTAACTATTTCACGAGACCACATTCCTGTAACTTCCATTACAGTGTGTTATTTCAATAGCTGTTAATTTCTTACTGGACCTGTCTTACAAATGTTAGCACTGGTACATATGCTTGAGGGTATACACGGGATGTATAAGCAACCTTCAAAACTTAATGGAGGTAAACGCCATGTGGATTCTCCAAAAACTTCTTAAAAGCCCCTTGAGTAGGCTTTGGTGCTGTCCAGTATCAGGCACACCCTGAGGGTCCCAGACGGCATTCCCCACCACTGAGGGGTCACTGCTATACATGGATAACCTCTGCCCTTTCTGCTCCACTTCCAGGTTTTCCTTGTCTTCAGAGGAAACGGTGGGGCTCCAGCAGGCCGCATGATTAGTTCCAGCCAATGGGATCCAGCGGAAGGGAAGTGAAGCCAAGCGTGCACTTCCAGTGACGCCACCATGCTAGGCTGAGACTTCCAGGCCGACTTCCCTGGTGACCCTGCGGGAACAGCTGCTGATCTGCCGACACAGAGGACCCTTAAGAATAACACCACCGGAAACAATGAGCGACACGTGGGGGGAATTCTCCTGAAGACACGTCCTGAAGCTCCGTGCATCTTCATGAGAGCGCGGTCAGTGTTGACTGTGCAACACGACTGAGACTGTGTGTTATCACAACATGGTGTAGCCCTCCCTGAGACAGACACACCAGAGTCAGGCAGAATATCAAAGGAACCAGCAACCGCAGCGCCCGGCATGGGACCGGCAGCTCACACCGAATAAGCCACCCTTGACACATGCTAATGCCCAGGGGCCTAAAATCCAGAACCTTGCCTTCTGTCCGCTGATGCCACGGCGGAGAAACACAGGCGGTGAGCACACCGACTGCTGTGGCGGAAGCAGCCTGCATGCCACAGAGGCTGGTCCAGTCCCAGCAGGGAACAGCAGGAGTAGCTCTGATTCACACTGTTGCAGGGATCCAGGACGATGACCCGCCCCACTGTACCACAGAGCTCTCAACGCCAAGTGGCAAAAAACCAGCAGATGGGAGGCGGGACAGGGGTGCAGGATCCCAGAGACAGCTTTGGGGGGCCAGTCCTGAAAGTATTCTGCCTCTTCTTCCCACACTTCTTCAGCCAGAACTCTCTCACCAGCCCCTGATGAGATAAAAGGTGGGCTAGAAATGTGTTCCCAGATGGGGGGCTGTTTATCAGTTTCTGATTAGCTATTTATCAATTATTTATCTGTGCTGGGGAAGAGGAACACAGATCCCCAGCCATGCTGGCACTGTATCCTTTAATATTTGCAGAAACCAATTTCCTAACAGCTGTGCAATATGTCTTTGCTTAACACCACCCCCACCTCCAATATTGTGGGAACTTCCTTTTATCTAGCATGAATTCCCACAGCTGCAGTTAAAAAAAAAAAAAAACAAGCCTCTTTTGTTTTAGTAGACAAAATATCCTTCCCTTTCGGTTGAGTTCACTCAACACCTCCCTCACCCTGTCAACAAAAATAGGAACCATCACCCCCGTTCACTGTGATTTCCTTCAGTGCTGGCTCCAACAAGGTTCAGAGGACCAAGTACAAACATAACTAGGCGTCAGAAGAGGAGAGAAGACTGTACCTCTCAATGCCTTCAAGTCTTTAGGACCCTTATGAGGATGTCCAGTGGAGCGTACATTTAAATTTGAAGAAAATATAAATAAACATGGACCAAACGACAAGTATATGCTCAATCAAGCACATAATGGCTTTTAGACACTAGAATATAATTATCTTTATCAGAGTTATGATATGACACACACAAAAATGACTCACGGACATAAAATTAGGCTGTGTCTTGCTAAAAGCAGATTTTAAAGAGTTCATCAAAATCTGCCCTCGCATCATGGAGGAAGATGTGCCCCCCTCCCTTGAGTACCTGTCCCCAGGAGGCCACACAGCGGGGCTTTTCTGTAAAACTAGTTCTCAAACAGTTTTGTGTGTGTGTGTGCATTTGTGTACGTGTGTGTGTGCAAACTGTTGAATTCTTTGCTTAGCATAGAGTTGATCTTCTGTATACAAAGTTAATTGAAAATCAATCAATGGAGAATGGGACAGGGAAAGAGAGAGGGAGGAGGAGGAAGGGTGGGAGTGTAGGGGGGAGGGTGGGTATGGTGGGAAGAATCACCATATTCCTAGAGTTGTACTTTTGAAATTTGTATTCCTTGGGAGAGGGAGCGGGAGATGGGAGGGTTGTGGTGGGAGGGAAGTTATGGGGGAGGGGGCACTGTAATCCATAAGCTGTAATTTGGAAATTTATATTTGTTAAATAAAAGTTAAATAAAAAGAAATTTGTATTCCTTAAAAATAAATTTAAAAAATATAATTAACTTCTTGATCTATCAAGGAGACCCAGTGAAGAAAGCTTGCCAAAGCGTGTTTCACTTTCACCTACAGACGGACACCCTGACGGCTTCTCACAGCACACTCATGTCTGCTCGGGAACTTGAGACAGTCACTGGCCCTGGGGCAAACATATGAGGCAAGCAGAGGGCGGCTGACCGGGGCTGACCGGGGCTGACCGGGGCTGACCGGGGCAACGCCACGGTGGGAAGAGCAGCTGATGGGAGCCAAGGGCAGCATCTCTACCAAGCAGCACCTGTGCCACAGGCTAGAGGTGCCTACAACAGCCCCATTTTACAGATGCGGAGAACAAGGCTTAGAGAAGTGAAGTGACACGCCCACAGTCTCAGCAAAATAAGCAACAGGACCAGCACGGACACTGGCATCTTCCCAAGGTTGCATCTCGTGTATTCACTTTCCCAAACCCGACTGTTCTTGCGAAGGGGAAAACCCACTTTGAAGTGGGACAGGAGATTCGCAGGGCTGGAGAAGAACTGAGTGGCTGACAATTAAGGATGCCAATGAAAGATCACTTTCAAAAGCTAACCCCAATAAGGGAGGGTCCTCCCTCGAGGAAGGCAAACCGTGTCTGCATGGAATCCTCCAACAGTCCTGCAAGAGGCACAGTCACACCTACACCAGGAAAAAAAAAAAAAAAAAGACAGCTGCTGACGTGTCCCTGTGAGGCCAGTGGGTGTCACTGCCTCCCCACAGAGCACACAGCAGCCTCACACACACCGTGCTCCCGGCCCCGGCCCCTCCAGCCAAGCTGCAAGCCCACCTTTCTCTACCAAAGTTCCCCTGGCAAAGCGCGTCGGCCCTGTGCCATCCAAGAGCAGGCGACTGCCCTGCATTGGTGACCACCGTGTTCGGTAACTGTCTCCCAGTTTCCTTCAGGAAACACCTTATCCCTTGGGAATCGCACCACGTACAGAATCAAAGACAGATGGGAGGGTGCAGGGATCTCAGAAACCAGGGCTCAGGCTGAGTGAGATGAAGCTGTAAAACCTTCCCCAGGCCACAGAAGGCTCCCTGTGTGTTGTGCCTGAGGGCATGGCAGACTCGCCCCAGGCCTATTACTCAAGGCACAAGCCTGGGTAAGGCTGAATGCTTAGAGAAACCTCACAGCCAACAGAGACAGGCTAGGGCAGAAGAGAGCCTTCCCCTGCCCCTCACTTTCCAAGGGGAGAAGCTGGAGACTCCCAGCAGGTGCAGCAAGGGCTGTCTGAGCCAGGCTTCACAACGGGTCTCTCCCTGATGCCCGGCTGGCAGCTGCACGGGTCAGGGGGGTAGTGCAACCCCACACTGCTTCCGCGACGAGCTGAGCTTCCGCCTGCTCTGCGGACGGCGAGCATTTACGTTCTTCAGCACACCAAGGAACGTCAGGAGCACAGTGGGCACTAGTAAATATTTACTGAAGAACAGACATGGAGACCAAAGCAGGAAGGTGTGGAACGCAGGGGAAGTTTTTTATTTATTTATTTATTCATTTTTTTTGACAGGCAGAGTGGAGAGTGAGAGAGGGAGACAGAGAGAAAGGTCTTCCTTTGCCGTTGGTTCACCCTCCAATGGCTGCCGCGGCCGGCGCACCGTGCTGATCCGAAGCCAGGAGCCAGGTGCTTCTCCTGGTCTCCCATGGGGTGCAGGGCCCAAGCACTTGGGCCATCCTCCACTGCACTCCCTGGCCACAGCAGAGAGCTGGCCTGGAAGAGGGGCAACCGGGACAGAATCCAGCGCCCCGACCGGGACTAGAACCCGGTGTGCCGGCGCTGCAGGTGGAGGACTAGCCTATTGAGCTGCGGCGCCGGCCGGAAAAGCAGGGGAAAGGCCAGACTGACGCCTGCTTCTGCACAGTTCACGCTAAACATTGTGGTCATGAATTAAATGAGTTCATCAATGATAATATCGATACCATCTAGCTTTCTATCTCCCCATCTCTCTCCGTCACGTCAGACGGCAGTGTCTATTAGGTATGAGCTCAGTAACAGTTACACACACTTGTTTGCACATGTACTGCTTAAATTCTCCAAATGGATTGAAACCCTTTTCAACCTTTACCATTTTTCAAGGAGCACATGCTCATTAAAGACAGTGTGCAAAATCCATCACTAGATCTTAGACCACTTGGAGAGTGTCATGAGCTGGTTTTGTACCTCACTTGATGCAGATTAATTCTTAAAAATACACATTATGAAATCAAAGAGAGGCACAAACCATTTAAATACATGACATCACTTCCCCACAATGGGATATGATACAACATTTTATAAGGATGTAGACCTTTATATCCTGATAAATGAAGAGACCAAAAAAAAGAAATGTGGCCAGCACCACGGCTCACTTGGCTAATCCTCTGCCTGCGGCGCCCGCACCCCGGGTTCTAGTTCCGGTTGGGGCACCGGATTCTGTCCCGGTTACTCCTCTTCCAGGCCAGCTCTCTGCTGTGGACCGGGAAGGCAGTGGAGGATGGCCCAGGTCCTTGGGCCCTGCACCCACATGGGAGACCAGGAGGAAGCACCGGGCTCCTGGCTTTGGATCGGCACAGTGTGCAGGCCGCAGAGGCCACTTGGGGGGGTGAACCAACAGAAAAGGAAGACCTTTCTCTCTGTCTCTCTGTCAAACTCTGCCTGTCAAAAAAAAAAAAAAGTGTCAGGAGTCTATTTTCAGAAAAACACTATTATTTCATTTGTATGTATTTGTTCATGCCATGCAAAGCTGCAACAAATGTGGAAGACGCGCACCAAGCTGTTATTGGGGATGAGGCACAGAGCTGTGTTGTCTGTACATACAAACTGGTAATGATTGTCATAATCATAGCAAAAAATAAAACTGAGGAAGGAAAAACCATCCTCAGTCAGACCCCCTACCCCCACCCAGGGCAAGGACGTATGGTTTTTCCATATCCTTGTTTCTGCATTCATTCAGGGAAGAGTTACTGAGAGTCTGCAAAGGGGGCAGTACTCCCTCAATGCACTCCTCTTCACTCTGTGTAATGAATATTTCCTAACCAATCCATTCCCCCTCCTCAATCAATTACAGAGGCACGGCCACCCCCAGGGGGCTCAGGAGAAGCCCAGGATTCTCCATAAGGCGATTATGCACAGCCAATAGGTCCTCGATGCTTTCGATCGAACCTGTTCCTCCTTGCCTCTCTGCCCCACCACACGCACCCCCGCCTCTTATTTCATCCAAGTAGAATGACCCACATCAGGAAGCAGAGTGCATCTGAAACATACATAACACAGAAGTCACTCCACACGCAGGGTCTCTGCCATAGATCACGGCCACCGGCCTGCCAACGACTCCTGGAGGGACAGGCCCCCAGGGTGAGACCCTCCCCCAGGGTGAGACCCTCCAGCAGCACTGCCTGCAGCTTCCTCCACCCTCCCCTTATCTCCAGCCATGCTTTGGCTCCCCTTAGAGCAGCAGCTCACATTATTACGGGGAAGAGCCTCTGACAATTTCCAAAGAAGCCTTTCGGGAATAGACCCCTTTTGTTTGTAGTTATCAAAACAAATTATGCGCTACAAGCCTGAAATGATGTTGACTCCAAGATGTCTCTCCCCAGGGACCCACAAACTCGCAAATGTGAATTCTAGTCCTTTGTAGGAGAAAGGCCAATCCACAGTGCACAGTGATCTGAATAGGGCCTTCTCCTGTGAAGGTTCCAGGAGGAGTCTATATTTAGAATACAATGACGCTATCTTGAAAACGGGGGCTCAGGGTCCCACATTAATGAGCTCTAACAGTCATTCAATCAAAGGCGCTGCAAACTTCACATCTAACCGTAGAAAACCTCCCCTCCCCCTCCCCAATCCCACCCTTCACTGCGGCGGCGTTTCAAAGTCCACCGAGTCTTCAAAAGTAAAATGGTTATAATAATCGAGGAAAAAATATTAGCTATTTCCACACTTAAACAAACGCCACATGGCACATAAATTCCACCATCTGCTATAACTTTCCATGAGTAGGAAGTTGGCACATATTGCGTAATCTACATATGACTGATAATTTTTAGCCAAGTCTCAACAAAAAGGAGCTTTGTCTTCATGGGCTGTGGAGATACAAGGAAAACAATAAAGCATGTTCTTGATGTTTGTTTTTCCCATTAAACATACATATTTGATGTAGGTGGACGGACATTTACATCACATGTACTCGTATATATTCCAACGTGAGCTATATAGCCTTTTGAGCCTTTTCCGAGCTTTAGCTCAGTCAGTAATACATTTCTTGACTGTGGGAACTTCTCCATTGGATTTGCTTCGACTTCTTCCAAGAGAACCTTGGACTATGACCCTTCGTTTACGCGGCGGATGTGAAGAGCAGCGCAATGAAAACACTCACTCTCACAATGAGCGTGCATTTTACAGTGAAGGGAGAAGGGGGTGCTAGACACAGTAGGGATGATTTGTGCAAACTGGAAAAATAAATCCATGGTCAATGAAATTGTGTCCTTGCAGAACACTCGAGTTTCCTAATATATAACGGAATTAGTGTAGTCAGATTTCATTTGAGCACATGGCTCTGTGGCCCATGATTTAAGCGGCACTGTCAGTCATGAAAGAATACCTCAAGCGCATGACAACAAAACGCTATCAATACTGAAGGTCGTCCTCTAAATCAGAAGAGAATGCAAGGATTTCCTAATGACTTCTTCTCAAACAAATTACCGGCAGGCCGCACACCAAAATGAATTTTATTATTGAGGACAAGTGAATTGTACAGTACTTATAGCAAACACATTAGAGGATTAGAATTGATTGAAGGAGATTGGATTTGAAAAGATATAAATAGGGAAGACATGAAAAATGTGCTCAAAGCGAACTTCACAAAACCGCCGTGGAATTCAGCCACTGGGCAGCCGCTCCCGTGGCCTCGGGGGAGCCAAGTGAGAGTCCCAGACAGTGCCGACTGCTCCCGTGACAATGTGCTGAGCACGCAGGTCAGGGACCCCCAGAAAACACATACGGACGCCACACAAATAACAGAGTCTAAAACCCCTGTGAAAATAAACGCAATTTGTCTGCGTAGTGGCTACTGGACCTGAGTGCAGCCAGCAGAAGGAAGTTCGGACTGACCTCAGCCCAAAGTGTCGGATGCCTCCCACCTTCTCAAGGGCAGCTACGGAGAGCTCCAACCACGCCAACGGTTGTCAGCCGTGGGATAATTCACGCTAGAACAAACAGCATTGCTTAAGTGATGTCCGCGTGGCAAACGCTCTCCTGTGAGCCTCACGGAGACTCACTGATGTCATTCTCTGAGCCAGCTGTTACCTTACAGAGGAGCACACTGGGCCCAGCAAGGCGAAACCCCCATTTTCCATGGCTACCAAAAGCAGAGGAATGGGGGCCGGCGCCGCGGCTCACTAGGCTAATCCTCCGCCTAGCGGCGCCGGCACACCGGGTTCTAGTCCCGGTCGGGGTGCCGGATTCTGTCCCGGTTGCCCCTCTTCCAGGCCAGCCCTCTGCTGTGGCCAGGGAGTGCAGTGGAGGATGGCCCAGGTGCTTGGGCCCTGCACCCCATGGGAGACCAGGAAAAGCACCTGGCTCCTGGCTCCTGCCATCGGATCAGCGCGGTGCGCCGGCCGCAGCGCGCAGGCTGCGGCGGCCATTGGAGGGTGAACCAACGGCAAAGGAAGACCTTTCTCTCTGTCTCTCTCTCTCACTGTCCACTCTGCCTGTCAAAAAAAAAAAAAAAAAAAAAAAAAAAAAAAAAAGCAGAGGAAGTACTCTACAGCAGGGCTGCTGGTCCCGGAATCTGAGTGCTTAATCACGATAGCACTCAGTAGCTGGAAGCACCTGGGTAAACAAGGTCTCTCACTCAGCGGGCCCCTGTGATGGATGAAACTGGAGAGTGACTGCTGGCCAAGAGTGACGTGCACCGTGCGTGACTCTGCTCGGAGGATCTGAGCCAGAGCCACGGTAGCACCGCCTCCAAGAGGCTCCCTCATGATACCCACCTGCTGGACCCACGCCCTTGCACTTGAACCATTGGCTCCTCCCAGTGTACCAGCGATGGCCCCTGGGACCAACAGAATACAGCCCAAGAATGGTACATCGCTCAGATTAGGTCACAAAAGACACCTTTCATGTTTCCAGGACCATAGGATGACCTGTGCAGAAACTCATGTGGTGGAGGACATTGGGGCCTGCCAACATCTACACGTGGGAGTGTAGAAGTGTGCCTCCAGCCTCAACTATTGCTGCCCCAGCCTGAGCTGAACAAAAACCTCACCAGGGACCCTCAGCCAGGACCCCCAGAGGACCCAATTTCAGATTCCCACGCTTCACAAACAGGTAGGAAATGCTTTGGGGCTTCAAGACACTAACACTGGGGGTGATCTGGAACACGGCATCAGGTAACCAGTATGTACTATTTTACTTGTAAAGGTGAACTGTCAAAGACCTTATGTAGTGAGGTCAGCCCACGAAATCCTTAAGGTTTAACTCACTGCCTTATATAAAGCAGTTCAGTAGTTATGTCTCAGTATAAGCCAGAGAGAGATACAGAGAGCAAATGAGCGAGCTACGCAAACATCATTAATTTCTTTTAATGTCATCTGGGTGCCAGGCACTGTTGCATGCTGGGATGTGGCACTAAAGACCCACAGCCTTCCCTTGTATTCTAATGGACAATGAAAGCCGGAAAGTACACAAAGAGGAGTAACACTGAAAAAATACCAAGTGCTGGCCGGCGCCGCAGCTCACTAGGCTAATCCTCCGCCTAGCGGCGCCGGCACATTGGGTTCTAGTCCCAGTAGGGGCGCCGGATTCTGTCCCGGTTGCCCCTCTTCCAGGCCAGCTCTCTGCTGTGGCCAGGGAGTGCAGTGGAGGATGGCCCAGGTGCTTGGGCCCTGCACCCCATGGGAGACCAGGAAAAGCACCTGGCTCCTGGCTCCTGCCATCGGATCAGCACGGTGCGCTGGCCGCAGTGCGCCGGCCGCGGCAGCCATTGGAGGGTGAACCAACGGCAAAGGAAGACCTTTCTGTCTCTCTCTCTCACTGTCCACTCTGCCTGTCAAAAAAAAAAATAAAAAAATAAAATAAAAAAAAATACCAAGTGCTAAGAATACAACACGGGGGAAGGCATTTGGTATAGCGGTCAGGATGCCACTTGGAACGCCCACATCCCACATCAGAATGCCTCATGTGAGTCCTGGTTCCTCCACTTCTGATGCATGTTCCTGCAAAGGCATAGCTTGGGAGGCAGCGGGGGATGACGCAAGTGCTGGGATTCCTGCCACCCACACGGAAAGCCCGATGGAGTCCTGTGTTCCTGGCCTGGTGTCAGCCTGCTGTACCTGAGACTGCTGCAGGTATCTGGGGGTGAACCAGTGGGTGGAAGATCTGTCTCTGGTTTTCACTCTGCACCTATCTCTTCCTTTCAAATGGATTTCAAAAGATTTTTAAAGTCATATAGACATAAATAAGAAAGTGAGGCAGAACAATTAACAAGGGCAGGAGTCTCTCTATTGCTGGAATGGTAAAGAAAGGCCTCTCTCAGCAGGGGAATTCGGGAAGAGTCTGGAATGAGCAGGAAGTCTATCGAAGAAGAGGTCCTGGCAAAGAAGCGCCAAGCAAACCTGGGTCAGGCCCATAACTTGCCAGCTTCAGTTTCGCATCTCTGTGCTTAGGACAACCACCCTTGGACTCAGAAGACAAGCAGAATCCAGTCAGATTCTGTACCTGAATGGAACTGGTGAAGTGAGAAGCCGCTGTTCATCATGCCTCACTGCAAGTAGCACGCCAGTTACAGAATCGCCCAGACTGGGACGACATCATGCCCAAACCAAAGGCAAGGCAGGGGACTCTGGACAGCCCTCTGATTTAATAGAGCATCCGTCTCAAGGCAAACTCACGCAGTCAGAGAACAGTCTGACCATTAATTTCAATGATTTGACTGCGTAATATAATGTTTCAATCCTAGAACACAATTTAAACTGGGACAGGTAGTCATTACTTAACTTAGAGTCTGCAAATTCATCTCCAACATGTCAATTTTTTGTAGTCTATGTTCAAAGACTTGCCAAAAAAGATATGGAGGAAATATTTCAAAGTCCATGAAATCTAGCATCTCAATATCAAATAGTGCCTCGACTGCTACTGGAGATAAAAACGGTGATAGAAATTTTTATTAAAACAGTAAGCAAAGGGTAAGCACGCTTGTCAAACACAGATCCCATTTCCCATATAGATGAGAGTAGCAAGAATAGTGAAACTGGAAAATGGAACGGAATACTGACGCACCATGCACTGCAGACGGAGGTAAAGACTCCAAGTGAGTCCCCATCAGTGTCCCCTCAAATGAGAAATAAACGGATATGTGGACAAGCACACGTTTCAATTCATAAGCAGTCAGGATGTGAAACAGAAAATTCATTGCACATTAATTGACAAAGGGTCTACAGACAGAGGGACCCACTATTTCAGTAAAGTGGTGAATAAGAAGAGAACTTAAGAAAAAAAAATTGTATCAATGGCGGCGTGTCTAGCCAGGAAATTCTTCAGTGAGATCGTTGAAGATGAAAATACTGTGACTTCACATCTTAAAGGTATCACTTCCGGCACAGCCACATCCAAAGTCTAGATGTGGGCGGGGTTACTGTGTTCCGTGATGCTGTGGGCCTGTCTTGGGGCTTGACAGCTCGTGGTACCAGATTTTAGCTGCTATTCAGCAAGAAACAGTTTCTCTTTATCCATCAGGAAAAGTGAGGACATTGTTTCCTTGCCTTCTTGAACCAGGCACAGTCAAAGGCTCTGGGTGGTGCTGTGAAGAGAGGTGACACATGTCACTCAAGGAGTAGAAGCTTTACAAACCAGAGAGCAACTGTCTTCTGATTTCTCTGTCCTGGGACCTGTAGATGCCTGGAGGTGGAGCCAGTGATCCTGACTGAAGAACGGAGTAGCATTTCTGGCCAGCACACAACAGACAGGAGATGGCAGGGGTGGAGGTGGGGGGCTGTTCTTTTAAGGCACTGAGGTTGAGGATTATTTGTGACCACAGCATGGACTGCCTTATCCTGAGAGCCCTATTTGTCTGCTCTTCTTTCTGCCCCTTTTCTTCCCCCAGAGAGTAGGGCTTGCAGCTGAAGATGAGGAGGAAGTTGTTGGACATTTGTGGGGAGGGGGCTCTGGCTACTTGTATTACGTCCTTTCTACATTGGGCAGGGTTCTGTTGCCACTGCTGTTGACCCTCCTTATTGCAAGAGTTTATTAATCTTTTAAATCCCTAGTGGACAAAGACTGAATATATTCAAGGTGTACCACATGATTCATGCATGCACGGTGCAGTGAGTACCACCCAGGCTGCACGCGAACCTGCTCATCTGACTCTCGTAGGCTTCTACCTTTTGACCAATGTCTCCCCACTTCTCCCAACTCCAGCCCTAGACAACCTCTGCTTCCATGAATTTGACTATTTTATATTCCACATGTAAGTGACAGCATGCAGTATTTGTCTTTCTGTATCTGATTTCATTTAAAACAATGTCCTCCAGGTTCAACTAAGCTATCCCAAAGGGCCAGAATGCTTTTAAAATTTATATACAGAGACCAGATATCATGTATTTCATACATACAGTTTTAAGCCTATAATGATACTCCCCACCCTCTGCCTCTCCCAGATTTCTTTTTCATGGCTAAATAATACCATGTCACATGCACTGTGGTTGGGTCAGTGTCATGCACACATTTTCATTAGACACAACAAACTGTGCTCTCTATGTAGATTACATTGTAACAAACACTCCACTGTCTCTGTGCTGCTCTGTCCACTCACAATGAAGGTCAACAGCAGATTCCTGATTCTGACCCTCAGCAAGACTACAGTCTTCTGAGAAGACAAAAGATGTAGGAGACTAGAAGCCCCAGTAGTGGATGCAATGATGGGTGGGATATTGAGCTTGGGGCTGGTGGGAGGTGGGGCAGCATGACAAGATGACTTCCAGGGAAGAAATCACATGAGTAAGCTGGCGCCGCGGCTCACTAGGCTAATCCTCCACCTTGCGGCGCTGGCACACCGGGTTCTAGTCCCGGTCGGGGCGCCGGATTCTGTCCCGGTTGCCCCTCTTCCAGGCCAGCTCTCTGCTGTGGCCAGGGAGTGCAGTGGAGGATGGCCCAAGTGCTTGGGCCCTGCACCCCATGGGAGACCAGGAGAAGCACCTGGCTCCTGCCATCAGATCAGAGCGGTGCGCCGGCCGCAGTGGCCATTGGAGGGTGAACCAATGGCAAAACGGAAGACCTTTCTCTCTGTCTCTCTCTCTCACTGTCCACTCTGCCTTTCAAAAAAAAAAAAAAAAAAGAAAGAAAGAAACCACATGAGTAAGGGAAGGAAGCGGGGGAAGAATGTTCCAGATGGAGCTGCAAACAGCTGGAGTTGAGAGAGAGCCCCTGAACGTAGCCAAGCGTGGCCTTGTTGTGGGCTGAGTGGAGAATGATGACCTCAGAAATTGGAAGGAGCTGGCTTCTAAAAGGCTCTGAAATCACAACACACAAAAGCTGAGCTGTATCTGAAGGGTAATGCATATCTTTGGGCGGTGGGGTAAAATGTTAGGTGTCTTCCTTAAAAAGATTTTTAGCTGCATTAAAGCATGAGCTTGAAGGTTATTTAAAAAAATAAGAGACCGACAGAGTGACCTGGAGGCCAGTTATCAGGCTACTGTAGCAAAAGATGTTGGTGACCTGGATAAAAATGCCCAACACGACGACAGCAAGAACAACTCAGAAGACGGGGAGGAATAAACACTGAAGCTGTATGTTGAAGTTGCATCACAGAACTGTGACTGCACTTTGTTCCGGCCTGCAGTGGGGCTGTGTTGCTTAGGATGGGAATAATGAGATATTAGTGTATTATGCAGGATAAACCCCAGGAATCATCCCATGTGAACACAGGTCTGTAGTCAGGACCAGCTCCTGCACTGGAGCCACAATTCCATGAGGGATGGTGCCTGTTCCCTGAATCCTGCGTGATTTGCGTATGTTGCATTTTAGCTTAACTGCTCCAGTAAGAGGCGTTATCTATGCCAACTGTGATACTGTGACTTCCACAAAGAATGTGGAATTACTACACTGGTTCCCAGAAATTACACAGCACCAGGACATACCTAATTCCTATGTGCTACTTGTTTCCTTTAGTTATCTCCTTTTTAGTTTACCCACTACTAATAATATTTTCCTTGGGGCCGGCGCCGTGGCTCACTAGGCTAATCCTCTGCCTGCGGTGCTGATACTCCGGGCTCTGGTCCCGGTTGGGGTGCCGGATTCTGTCCCAGTTGCTCCTCTTCTAGTCCAGCTCTCTGCTGTGGCCCGAGGAGTGCAGTGGAGGATGGCCCAAGTGCTTGGGCCCTGCACCTGCATGGAAGACCAGGAGGAAGCACCGGGCTCCTGGCTTCGGATTAGCACAGCACGCTGGCTGCAGTGGCCATTGAGGGGGTGAACCAACAGAAGGAAGACCTTTCTCTCTGTCTCTCTGTCTAACTCTGCCTGTAAATAATAATAATGATAATCATAATCATCATAATAATAATACTTTCCTTGGGAGACAGGTAAAAGAGAGGTGAGAGTTCTGGGTTCTAGGCTCACAGAGCTTATTTTAATTGCGTCTTTTTTGGAAGGGAGAGAGAGACACAGACATAAAGACACACAGATAACCCATCAGGTCATTCACACCCCAAAAGGCCACATGAGCCAGGACTGCATCAGGCTAAAGCCAAGAACTAAATCCAGGTCTCCTGTGAAGTGGCAAGGATCCAGCTACTTGCACCACCGCCTGCTGCCTCCCAGGTAGGGTGTGCAGTATCAGGACATACTGGAAGCAGAAGTGGGCACTGAATCCAGGCACTGCAACATGGGATGTGGACATCCCAAGCAGTGACTTAATAGCTGAACCAAACGACCACAGCTTGACTATCATTTATCATCTGTCTGAACTAAGGAGGGCCAAGTTCTTCTTTCTGAACCTCAGTGTCCCCTTTGATAGGTGGGGCAAATAATGAGACAGACTTCAAAGGACTGCCATGGACACTGTGAAACTCTGATGTGAAATGCCCAGGCCATGGCCCAGTGCTAAGCTTCCAGGAAACGTAGCTCGGGAGTCATGTCAACAATGACTGCTCCTCTTAGGCACATCGCCCAAGACGCTGAGAATGTCCGGGAAGTCACTGTGCCACGGGCCAGAAATAATTCACAGAGACAGAGTCACAAGGAGGGGACTACAACAACCTCTTGAGTATCAACTTGGCCCTAGGTACTGCACCAGCGGCTGGGGGAACAGTGTTTTTTTTTTTTGTTTTGTTTTGTTTTTTTTGACAGGCAGAGTGGACAGTGAGAGAGAGAGACAGAGAGAAAGGTCTTCCTTTTGCCGCTGGTTCACCCTCCAATGGCCGCCGCTGCAGCCGGCGCACCGCGCTGATCCGATGGCAGGAGCCAGGATCCAGGTGCTTTTCCTGGTCTCCCATGGGGTGCAGGGTCCAAGCACCTGGGCCATCCTCCACTGCACTCCCTGGCCATAGCAGAGAGCTGGCCTGGAAGAGGGGCAACCGGGACAGAATCCGGCGCCCCGACCGGGACTAGAACCCGGTGTGCCGGCGCCGCAAGGTGGAGGATTAGCCTATTGAGCCACGGCGCCGGCTTGGAAACAGTGTTCTGATGCAGAGGGCTCCTTTAGGCTCACTGTAGTCTAACTGTGCAAGTGACATTAAACCCATGACAAAACCCCGATGACCTGCCAGAGAGTACATCACAGAGAGGCCAACATTCAACCAGGGGTCACAGGGACTTACCCAAAGGTGCTGAGCTCAAGGAAACTGTCACAAAGGTGAAGAAGAAAAAAAAAATGAGGTCCACAATGACTTATGCAACTCAACATGGTCAACCTTCTCAATTGTAAATGGAAAAAGAGCAACTTGGGCAGAACACGAAGCTGCAAAGGGCATTTCAGAAACTGCTAGGCCGGCACCGCGGCTCACTAAGCTAATTCTCCATTTGTGGCGCCGGCACCCCGGGTTCTAGTCCTGGTTGGGGTGCCAGATTCTGTCCCGGTTGCTCCTCTTCCAGTCAGCTCTCTGCTGTGGCCCAGGAGTGCAGTGGAGGATGGCCCAAGTGCTTGGGCCCAGCACCCGCATGGGAGACCAGGAGAAGCACCTGGATCCTGGCTTCGGATCAGCGCAGGGCGCCAGCCATAGAGGCCCTTTCGGGGGTGAACCAATGGAAAGGGAAGACCTTTCTCTCTCTCTCTAACTCTGCCTGTCAAAAAAAAAATGTGAGTGGATTTCGAAATATCTTGGCACCAAAAGAAATGCATGTTACTGTTTAATTTTACCACAAACTTAATTTTTAAAATAGATATATTTGAGAGGCAGAGGTAAACAGAGACATTGAGGGAAAGACAGGGAGAGAGAGGCAGGAAAGGGAGGATGGAGGGGTTTTCCAACCGTTTTGTACACTCCCTCAATGGCTGCAACAGCCAGGCCTGAGCCAGGCCCAAAATCCAGGAGTTGGAACTCCATCTGGGTCCCGAGTTCCTGGGCCATCGTCTGCTGGCTTCCCCGGCACATCTGCAGGCAGCTGGACTGGACAGAGCATTCAGTCTGGCATTCCAGTGTGAGATGCCAGTGTTGTAGCCCACTGCACCACAACGTCTGACCCTCACATATTCATGGATCAACACATTCTGGGTACTCTCCTGTAATCATCACCAACGTCCAGTTTTTGGACTTCTTAAGGTAATGTGATTAGAAACTAGAAAATCAACCTATTCATCTATTTAGAGTTCTACTCACTTGTCACTTAGGAAATCCTATTATATTATCAACAATTAAATTATTTTAAAACTCTTCCTAGTTTCATTAGCTATCTTCTAGAAACTTGCAAAAAAAAAAAAATGGAAAAGGGAAAGAAGAGAAAGGAAAAGGCAAGAGAGGACAGCATAGATAGATTCTACAACGGGACTGACTTTTCCTTCTAAAATTGATTTTCTACATGACAACTCACCCTTCTAAAAAATCACACATCTTCTTTTACACTATGTATATATTCAAAACAACATTAAAGTCCCATCCAGATGTCAACCTGATACACTAAAAACTGGGAAGGTTTCTTGGTAACTGTTACAGCCTACTGAATACATACATATTTGGTACACACTCTAATTTTGAAAAACATTTATTTACTAGACTGTAACAGTTCTACTGAGTAGTTACAGACTACCAGGTAAATATGTACTTTGGAATGCATGCACATTAATTCTGAAAACACAGATCATTTATCCAGCAGAGCGCAACACCCAGGTCTGCCATGGACAAGCCCTGGCCCCGCCAATCATCATCCTAGCACCCACAGTATCATTTTCAGGCATTATCCTGGGCATGACACGTTTTCCTTATATGGAGAGAAGCCTTGCAAACCAGCATCAGATTTCTTTTTGTTCCAAGTATTGAGGTTAGCAGATTACAAATCGAAATAGGACTAATTAAGAACAGCTTCATCTACTAACAGAAAGACAACTCACCCTACGACTGTGGTTGGAAGGGGTGTTGCAATAGACGGATACAACCAGTATCCCAAGCATGAGATTTTCACTTTGGCCATCAACAGCTCATGCCTCCAAGGGACAAATGCCAAAGACCATCATCACGATGTGCCTCTATATGTTTTATTCTCTCGCATTAAACGTATATTGAATATTTATATTGAACAATGACATGCTGAGCACTGGGCTGGACCCTGGGAATTCAGCAAAGGTAACAGATACTATTGTAGCCTATAGCTCACAGAGGATAAAGACATTAACAAATCATGACTGCACTGGGTCCCTTTAGAATCTACTCTCTACAGAAACCCAGACTACCCATTTTGGAAACACAGTAACTCCCTAGCTGAAACAAGGACAACCCCAAGTTCCTGTATGCAAGGCTAGCGTCTCTCCCTGCTCCTGATCATCCCCTCAGTGTGCCCCCTGTCTTCCACTCCCATCCCTCTGGACCCTTCACTGTTCTTTCAACACCAGGGGGCTCTCCAGCCTCACATACTCAGCTGTTCCAAGCAGGTGGAGTTGGGTGGGAGTTCCAGGAGAGGCTTCCCCAGGGGAAGTGGCATTTTGAGCCCTGACAGAAGACAAGAGAAAGCTAACTCGGCAAAGACTTCCGACGAAGCAGGAAAAGAGAACGCCATGTCTATGACATGCCACTTAGAAGGAGCCAGATACTGTGAGGGCAGGTGAAGAACAGCGTGGTTGGAATGCAGCAGTCAGTGGCTTGAAGATGGAACAGGCAGAGGGATTAAACACACGAGAGTCATCTTTGCTGACAAACACTCTTAGGGGGGCGGAATCAGAGAGCAAGCATGCCTCTGTCTGGGTGCTTGGCTTTGTTTAATTAGTCACTTCTGGTTATAAAACACAATTTATCTAGATGCTGACGTGACAGCTGCCATGTCCCCAGGACCACAGCCCCACAGGCCCATGTGTCAATTTGCAGGCAAAACTTTTGAAGGTCATGGCAAAGTTCTCCATGAGGCAGCTGATACCCCTAAGTCCTTGCAACGAGGCAAGTGGCTGAAGCTGTAGGATTCAAGAGGTTGCCCACTTCCAGGACAGAAATGCTGTGTTTCCTTAGAAAATGCACAGATCGGGGCAAACTCCCTCCTCCTAAAAGAGAAGATGGCACAGAGCTGACGGCAGCATGCTCTGCAAGACTCTTACTCATTCCCGATTTGCAAAATCCTTTCCTTGCTTGCATCTAACAATGGAGGTGGGGATGAGCCACATCGAGTCATTTCACTCACCACTAACCCAACACACCGGCACATTCTTTCCCACCTCTATCACACACTGCCCAGGCCTTCAGGCAGAAGTCATTTTTTTTTAAAGACTTGCAAAGCACTGATTTGGAGTACATAATAACATTAATTTAAGTGACTCATATGAGTCCTAAAAAGAGAAATAAAAGGGCTCAATTTATGGAAAATACATCTCACTGTTCCCAGATAATGCTTCACAGTGACAGCAACATATCCCATGAGCAAAAATGAGGTTTCTCAAGAAGGAATTTAATTAAGATGAGTTGGGCATGGCTTGCAAAATATGCAGTTGAGGGAGCAGGGTGAGGTCCTTAACACCCCACCGTGCAGAATACACAATCTTAAAACGCCCAATAAATTAGCTGAAAACCTACTTCTCTCCATTTGTCCTGCGCCACCAAATAATACACTGCCTTGAAATGGAATTGTGTGAGATTTTTCACACCAAATCAATTTATACTGAAGACGGAAAATGCTTATGCAATTCCTAGGCTGCAGGTTTGCAATGAGACACTCGGTAGAAGGGGACACTTTCCCTTCTTTTCATCAGAGAGAGAATGGGAATTAATCAGCGGTACTCAACTACGCTTTCAATAGGACTGTGGCAGCACCCCCAGAAACACTGCCTCTCTTTCAGCATTTCCGAACAAGACCGTCACCAACTTTTTAATAATTCCATATTTTACCGAAGACTGTGAAAAAGGATTTTAAATCACAAGACGGATGACAATGTAATAAATTAGAGACATTGTGGCTGTTTTTGTGAAATCTCACTGCCCCAGTCTGATTTCACATCTCAATCTCTTGATGTAATACGATCTGAGTGTAATTATTAGCAATTATTATCAAGGCATTCAGAAGCTTTCCCCCCACTGCGAAAGCAAATTCTGCTTTATATCCTCATTTTAATCTTAATTCAAGGATGTCAGGCATCATCTACAAAGGGAGGACCAGCGATTCCAGAATGTCTGTTTTGACAGACTGCTCTCTCCCACTTCTTTTATATTATAAATATTTAATACGTGGTTCCACAATGGATGACAAAATCTCAGCTCTGTGATCATCCAGTTAAAGTGAAATCCTGTCTCCTCCTCTTCAGGAGACAGCCTCCAGTCTTGCCGCAGCTTAGCACGGCCAAGGTGTGGCACCAGCACGGTCAGCCCCGTGAGGGCCGAGTCATAAGAAATGTGCTACTACTTTCTGCCACTTTTAAATGCACATCTCTGGGGAAGATGCCCGCAACACCTTTATTTGTCTAAACTGGGCAATTATAACAAGAGCGATTCCACAAGGCTGCCACACCAGCCTCTCAACACCTGCTGTTGCAGCTCCTGTATCAATTCATCGCCAACAGAATCTGAGGAATGACAAGAACACCTCACAAGGAGCAGCCAGAGAATGATGGCAGATTTGCCTCGCGGCGTCCGGGGCCTCGACGCGCCTCGGACTTCCTGGGAACGAAGGAGACCTCTGAGGCAACACATTTTCATTTTGTCACATTTCTTTAAGATGACCATGGATGGCGCCTGGTATTTATTCAACGCGTTCAGCACGCGCCGCTATCTGAATAGCAGGAGAGCCTGCACGCTTTGAACAACATCTGGTAATTCCAAAGAGATAGTGTCACTTGAAGAACAAATGAACCCTTAGTTAATAAAATCTCCCCCCGACTGTCAGAGATGGCTTTTTGTACACACGCAGGATCCATGATAAGTAGACGGAGAGCATTGATAAAGAGCCCCCATTCCTACCGCGGGATGTCGACACCGCCCACGTTTAAATAAAGACGGGGTTTATTACTGGTCTTTCATGAATCATGATAAATTAAATGTCCTGAATTCTGGAGGGATGAAAGATTTAAATTATAATTCTGAAGGCTCTGGGAAGCTTCTCACAACGTCCCAGTGCCTCAAAGTAAGAATAATATTACCAAGGACAAAAAAAAAAAAAATAGCTGGGTTCAATACAGAGCACTTTTCATCCAGTGATGCTTGAATCCATAGAGTCTGTCTTTCCACATTCTGGATACCTGTGACACTGGGTCCCTATGGAGCCAATTTGTAAAGGGAACCTACGAGCAACCAGGCACTGTGCTAGACACATGCATTAAATGCCTGGAAAAGGCAAACCCATCCAAAAGACAAAGCAGACACAAACATCTGTCCAACTACACACGCCCAATGGGAGAGAGGACATCCTTCCATGCCCAGGTAACCACACCTCTGACTACAGTGACTTCAAAGGCCACGTTTCACCCAGCTTTGTCACCGCCACACCATCGCTGGTACTGATGGCTGTTACATGAGGCTCTTCAAGAAGTTCATGGAAAATGCCTATAATGAAAAAACTGTATGCATGGGGTTCAACATATTTTTCCATGGAAAGAAACTGGTCTGCTGATTTTGTGATTTTTTGCAGCTCATTTGCTGTTGCTGTAACTAAACACTTGACCGATGATCTGCTATTTTATAAAGAACAGAGGTTGACTTGTCTCCCAGATCCGGAGGCTGGGAATTCCAAGAACACAGCACTGGCGTCTGGTCAGGGCCTTCCGGCTGCTTCACACCTTAGTGGAGGGCAGCCAGTGGTGAGATGCAGCAAAGGTGCTGGCTCCAGTCTCTCTTCCTCTTCCTGCAAAGCCTTCAGGGCCACCATGGAGGCTCCCTGGTGACCTCACCTACTCCTAACTCACAGATGAATGTAGGGATTGCATTGCACCACACGAACACTGAAACTCCAGCATGGTTCCCACACTACGCTGTGTACAAGCCAACATCTGTCAGCACATTCACACCGGTGAGCCAGTACCACACTGTAGATACAGAACACTTGTACCACCGTACATGGAACCGCCCATGCAGTCCACTCTCCATCCCCAGAATTGCCTATGCTGGACATCTCGCATGATGGGGTCAAAGCCTGGGAAACATGAGGCCAAATCAGAGAAGTGCATTTCTTCCTTTGCCTCTTTCCTCAACTTCTGTCTCAGTTCGTTCCTACCCACAGGGAAATAAATACACAGAGGCTATCTCCTGAACCACCATGGCTACCACATATCTAGAAAGGTTCCTTGTGCCCCACTTTGCCACTGTCTAATTATTTAACACTGTCATTTTCATTGTTTATAGATACTGATCTGCTGTGTGAAGCTCAGCACCCATTTACACCCTCATTCGATTGCTCATACCTGGAAAATACATGTACTGGTCTCCGCTACGCCTGCCAGACAGACTGAGTCCTGAAACCAACCAACCCTGGAGCCTGCTCTTGGGGAGCTCATGCTTCATTTTTTTTTTTTTTTTTTGACAGGCAGAGTGGACAGTGAGAGAGAGAGAGACAGAGAGAAAGGTCTTCTGTTTTGCCGTTGGTTCACCCTCCAATGGCCGCTGCAGCCGGCACACTGTGCTGATCCGAAGCCAGGAGCCAGGTGCTTCTCCTGGTCTCCCATGGGGTGCAGGGCCCAAGCACTTGGGCCATCCTCCACTGCACTCCCGGGCCACAGCAGAGAGCTGGCCTGGAAGAGGGGCAACCAGGACAGAATCCGGCGCCCCGACCGGGACTAGAACCCGGTGTGCCGGCGCCGCAAGGTGGAGGATTAGCCTAGTGAGCCACGACACTGGCCTCATGCTTCATTTCTAGGGATGACTTCGGAGACAAAATTGCACAAAATACATAAAAACGGTTCCAGGACTCTCGATCCTCCGATCCAGGGCAGGGTCTGGCATCCCTCAGGGTGTCCGTCTCTGGGAAATTCTCTTGGCCCTGTAGGAGGCTGCACTTGCCTGTTTCACTGGCTTTTTCTCAGCCAACTTTAATGCCCTCTCTCCCTCTCTCCTTCCAACCATGCAGCAAAGTGGCCCTTCCTGAAGACCTTCCTCTGCTGTCTCCCTTCCACCAGGGACAGCGTCCGTGCCCACCACGTCCACTGTAGCCTCCATGGCAACTCATAGCGGGCAAAAAGGTGAGCATGGCCTGGGAAGAAGGCCTTTGCTGCCACGAAGCACACACTAGGTGCTGGGCTGGGGTCTGGGGTAGTGTGTGTTTAGGTGGACCTGTTGGGTTCTGGGTGGGGGATTTGGGTGTCTGTGCACATGTGGACAAAGGTGCTTCAAACAGTTGGCGGAAATTGATTTAACTGATGTTTATTTTTGGAATCCATGCATATGAGGTGCCTTCAAAATTCCATGGAAAATGTATATGAAGAAAAAAATTTTGGATGTGTTTCAAAGTGTTTTGCACCAAAATGAACATCTTTTAATTTCATTTCCCATGAACCTCCCAAAGCGACCTTGTCTGTGGGGCCCATTTCCAGCAACTGTCTCCTCTCTTATCAATTATCAGCTGATGTATCCAAAAAGGAGAAGTCTCTTTTATTCCATACAGGACACATGGACACTGAATGGCCCATCAACTCCACACTTTATTGCCAGCATCCGCCACCCAGGCTTGCACTCCACAACCTTTATTTCAACCAAAAACTGCTGTCAACTTTACATCCACAGTCTCATTGAAAAGTACTGATTCACGATGATGACCCTTCTTGCCTGCTCACATCTCCAGTCCAGGGAGTGAGAGGAGCCCCAGCAATATCTATTCAGACGGATAAAGCCCTCCCTCTTTAACAGAAGTGACTTCCATGACCAGCGGGCACGTCCCAGTACCTGGGGACATTTCCACAGGATTACACAGCGAGGCTCTGGCCGTGACTGCGAGTCACAACCACTGAATTGTCAGAACAGATGAGATAACGTGCAGCCCTCAGAGAACTGGGGAGATGCTGCACACTTTTTCTTTTGATCAACAAATAATTCTGCATTTTAATTACACAAGATTTCAACAGTGGTCCCATGAGCATACAATTCTGTTAAGATTATGAATGACAGAATATATGAGGACACGAGGAACAGATTAAGGGCAAATGCAATCATAAGATCTACTTTGGTGGAAACATTGTTTTAAAAAACCTATGGGTTATTCTTCCATGATATAGATTTTCCCTCAACTTTTTCAAGCTCCGTGTTACTCCTAGGTGTAAACCTGTACCAGATACACAGCATTGTCAAAATTCATGGAAAATATGTGGGGAGCAACTCGGACTAGACTAAGTTACTCAAATTAAGACTTATTCTATGCATCTGCTCTCCCACAATATGGTGCTGGGAGAGGAGAAAACAGCTTCTACCCAGCTGCCTCTCACCAACTTGACAAGCTGCAGGACCTGCTCCTGATTGGAGGAGAGCAGCGTACTCGGCGTGTGGGTAGCAGAGTTGGGATTGGCGGAAGAGGACTATAAAGGAGGAGAGAGACAACATGCACCAGGAACATCTAGGGGGAACATCTAAGGGGAACACCTGTGCAGCCCCCGAGAGAGCCGGCCGGCGGTGTGCCACTCCCCCGCGGAAGTGGGGAAAGTGGCAGGGGGAACCGCCCTTCCACGGAGGTGGAAGGGATGGTAGCCAACCCAGGAAGGACCAGCAGCCAACCCGGGAAGGACCAGCAGCAAACCCGGGGAGGGCCGAGCAGACAGAAGAACAGCGCAGGGTCCTGTGTCGTTCCTCCACGAAGACGGGGAGTGACAAAATACACTTAGCTTCTCACTTCACTTTTCCATGAAGCTTTCTGAGAACTCGGGAGATACTGATACTTCTTCTTTTGATAAATAAATCACTCAGTATTTCTAGTTAGAAAAAGGTGTGTGTAGGCTGGCACCGCGGCTCACTAGGCTAATCCTCCGCCTTGCGGCGCCTGCACACCGGGTTCTAGTCCCGGTCGGGGCGCCGGATTCTGTCCCAGTTGCCCCTCTTCCAGGCCAGCTCTCTGCTGTGGCCCAGGAAGGGAGTGGAGGATGGCCCAAGTGCTTGGGCCCTGCACCCCATGGGAGACCAGGAGAAGTACCTGGCTCCTGGCTTCGGATCAACGCGATGCGCCGGCCGCAGCGCGCTGGCCGCGGCAGCCAATGGAGGGTGAACCAACGGCAAAAGGAAGACCTTTCTCTCTCTCTCTCTCTCACTGTCCACTTTGCCTGTCAAAAAAAAAAAATGTGTGTATTGTGTATTCTATATGCTTTGAATCAGGAAAACATATACACACATGTATGTGCGTATAACATACAATGTCTGTCACAAAGCAGACATACAAATGTGGTTCCTTCTTCCATTTTCTAAAGGTCGTGAAATTCAGAAGGTACAAGGACAACTCGGTCAACTTCAGAACTCAAGGGCTCCTGCTCATCACTGTCACAGGTGCACACAAGACTAGAATCGCGGAACATGCAAGGATCACGTACCCCAGAATCTTCTCCTCAGTTTGCAAGTAGTATCTCCTTCGATCTTTACTAAACCTGTGCACTATCATTCCACCTTGCAGAGGACATTACTAAGGCTCTGGGTATAGATAGACTAGTCCACGGTCCTGATGATCCCCACCTAGGCCTGGGCTCTTATCCTCTGCTCTGCCTGGTTCCCTGGAATTAGCAGCTCCCTTCCTCTTCAAGGCAAAGGACCACAACTGCTTCAGACACTTTCAACATGACCTCAATCACCAGCCTGATTAGATGGAACTTGAGATTTACAAAAGAAATGACATTTACTAGCTGTGTTCCAACTTGTTACAATGTGGGCATGGCCTGACCACACAAAAGAATACCAACTGCTGTCCAGGACGAAGCAGTGAGGAACGGACTGATGTCCAAAGCATCAGTCGTGGCACAGAGCGCCGACAGGGAAGTTCCTCCTGGCCTCCCTGGTTGAACAGACTGATGCTCTCAATCAGCTGGTGATGAGAGGCAAAACTTCTGAAACACAGACTAGAGATACCTTTGGAGTCAATACCATAGTTTTGAAACCCGGGTTAAAAGGGACCCTCTCAGCTACAATCATTGCTGCTTTCTTTCATCACCAAAAACGAATGCATTGTTTATTGTGGCTCTAATCCATGATGGGCTTATACACAGCTACATTTGACAATGCACTCTCAGACAAGCTCTTGCAGAATCCTTATTGTAAGTGTTCATAATGCCAAGCATCCCTCTTCAAATTAATCACATCACAATTTGCAATTTGAACACAAACATTCGGGAAATATCTGCTCCATACGGCTGCAAGCTTCGTGAGCCAACCCCTTGTATGCATGGATTTCATAAAAATATGCACCAAAATAAACTTCCCTCTTTCATTCCAATTCCACCAAACTTTTTGAATTGCCCTTGTACAGTCATGTGATCTCCCAGTCTTCCCAGCAGCCCTGTGAAGTGGCCATTTACCCTCACTGCACAGAGAAGGAAATGCAGGCATGGAGGCATCCCCAGAGCAGACTCTAAACACAACAGCAGAGCTCCTGGGATGAGGGCATTTGCTCCTCACAAATCCCAGCACACAGTAGGTACCATACACAGTTCCACACACAGTAGGTACCATACACAGTTAGATGGCGAATGAGAAGCTGCTGCTTCTGAGTGGGGCACGCAGACACAGACATGCAGAACTCTTGCTTTATGTTAAGTCCATGAAGTTGAGCTCTGCAATGCGGAGGAATTATTGTGGAGAATGGAGCCAGATGAGGCAACTATCCTGGGTCCCCCAGGAGGAACGGAATCTGCTGCTACTGTTCTAAAGGCAGTCTTTTGTCCCCTGTACTCTCTGCCTCTTACCCAACATTCACACTCGCATTCCCGTAGGAAAACACAGCCATACTCAAAAGGTACTCCAGATGACAGTGTTCACTTTGCTAATTTCCTCCCTTACTCTTGTCCGGGGAAGACTGACCAGAAGCAAAGCCCCGTTCAACGACAGGCATTGTGCTAATCAACGTGAAGCGGTTAAAAGAATGCAAAAACAGTACCGTGTTTCTCAAGAAAGGTATACATTCTTAGAAACCAGAACTAAAGGCGGAACATTCTGAGTATTGTAAGACAGGCACACACTTCAGTGGCAATGCAGAGGAAGAGGAAATTGACTTTGGCTTTTGCTAGAAAACATTAAAAGAAGAAACAAAGGAACTGAGTCATACAGCCAGAGATGCAGGTGTGGGTAGAGAGAGGCTCCAGGCAGAACGAAACGCATTGTGTTTTCTGGACGCCTACGTGAACAGAACTTGACAGTCCTGACGTTTGGAATGGTGTGCACTTCTCAGGTGGACATGACAGCGCTCTCCCCACCCCCAGCAAACGACATCCAGGCAGTGTCAGGCCACTGGAGGAACACAGCCAGCCACGGGAAGCACCTGTGAACCAGAGCAACCACAGCCGGCTCACAGCTGGTTAACTCACAGTTGGTTAAATGTTGTTTCATCTTCGGATCTATCGCAAAACTCTTCCTTTGACAAACTGCCCCTGCCCCAGTCTCCATTTATCTGCACACGTCCTCCCACCCGCATCTCACTCCACGGGTGATGAGACTCCAGAGAAGCCAATCAGAAAACTCCAGCCCTAGAGCCCAGGGATATTCTAGAGGCGGGCACATGATCCAAGCGGCCAGTCAGGGCCTTCCCTGGGATTTTCTGAAGTATCTTTGAGAAGATGCTAACTTCTCAAAGCACACATATGGAAGCAGCTTTCTGGCACCTGGAACCAAGAAGGCAAGCAGATTCAAGGAGGAAACACGGTTCTCAAAGCCTCAGGACACCCCAATACGCAGCTACGCCTGACATCTGCATCTTGTGTGTCCATTTTGTGATCCAATCATTCCTTTCATTTTTATGCTTGTTCTGTGTTTTTTTTTTTTAATTCACTTGGAATTAAAGAAATCTTGATGAAGTCAGTGCCTCCGGTCCACTGATCTGGGGCATGTTTCTTCTGTACTGGGTGTGGTTCCACTTCTCACAGCAAAACCCAGCCAGCGTGCAGTCAGTACTCACGGCCCTTGCTTCCTTGATAGAAACACCCACCCCGGCACTACGCTGTCTGCTAAATTGCAAAAACCATTCAAATACCTCAGATACCGTGGCTTGTATGACAACTGTTGCCGTCTAGCAAAACCAAACAAGTCCTAAGACAGAGGAAGACTATCAGTATCACAACATGCGAGGCTCAGCACTGCTCACGGCATGTCGTTAACGTGCCACACGTATCTGGATTGCACTGAAACCACCTTTCACTCCAAAAAATAGCGTGTATCCTTTATAGAATGATAGTTCAGAACCGATCTCGGCGATTTCCACTCCAAGGAATCATCTGACTGATCGGCCAATGAGACAGGAGACAATACGGGCTATGAATAAAGGGACCGTCCAGTCTCACAGACCCTGGCTGTCCTCGTTTCAACAGCTCAGGATCTCCCACAGCCTGGCTCCCAGCCTGGGTCTCATCTGCGCCTAACTCGCAGAAATCCTGCGAATTAAATACCATTCCTCGCCAGAGTTCAAAGAAGTCACATTCAAGGCCAAGGTTTAGATGCAAATAGGAAAGATGTGCTCCCGAGGAAAAAATATCAAACCTGACCCAGAAGGACCCCTGCTACCTGCCTAAAAGAAACGTGTCCCCAGGTGGATGTTCTGTGATCTCTGCTTTAGAAAGATTGGCCATCTTATGTGAAACCCTGAAAAGCTGTCACATTTATTATATTTTTGGAAGGATGAATGTTTCTTCCTTTCCCCCTCCCACAGGAGAGGGGGAAAAAAAAAGGTGTTGCTGTGCCTGACTTCCAGGGAGATTTCATGAATATCTCAGAGATTAAATAAAAGGGAGGGGAGAAATAACCACAATTTATCTGTTGTTATCAGCAATTAAAGATACTTTATCTAATTGCTATGGAAGCTGGCACCATTCAACAATCAGCTCTGACAAAGTGATCATTATCAGTAATTTATGACCAGTTTCTTAGTTAATTGTCTTCAGGAAGGAGAGCAAAAATCATTTGTATAGAAAAATAAGTAGTCATTAACAACAGTGGAGTTTGTTGGAAATGCGACCATAAATCATCGGGGCTAGTAATGATCCTGGGAAGGGAAGAGGTACAACCCAGACACAGTCTCCAACTTCAGGGAACTATTCTGAAGAACGCACACTTCATAATGGACTTTCCCCCACTAATTAAAATGAAGAACGGCATGGCTTCCCCTTTGGAAGGTATTACACACTTTCTTCTCAATGCAGCGGTGCTGAGCAGTAGAGGAACCTGCTTCTGCTTTGGCCTGCAGAGCTAGCTACCTACGCTCAGGCACTGTGAAATTCTGCCTCTCCTAGCCAAGAAAATGGGCCTGATTCGACTTTGTAAAAAAGATTGATTCATTTATTTGGGCAGGGTGGGGGGAAGTGGAGAGAGAAATACATATAGAGAGACACAGAGAGAGACAGATACACACACACACACACAGAGAGAGAGAGAGAGAGAGAGAAAGAGAGAGAGATTGAGATTGGTTGATTGGTTCCATCTGCTGGTTCTCTCTCTAAAGGTGCAGTGTTGGTCAAAGCCAACGCCAGGAGCCTAGAGATCAATTTAACCTCCCACATGGGTGGCAGGGGCTCCAGCGGTTGGACCATCTTTCACTGCTTTCCCAGAATCATTGGCAGGGAGCTGGATCAGAACTTGAGCAGCTGGGGCTTGAACCAGCACTCTGATATGGGATGCTGGCTTTGCAGGCCGAGAGCTCAGTTCAGTGTGCCACAGTGCCAGCCCCCTGATCTGATGTTTTGTAAAGCTAATTGAATACATTTGTCAAGAAACCCAGCTCTGATTTAACAGCTGGAAAACCTTCTGGTTCATGAACCACACATGGACTTTTGAGGCATGACCTACATTTAATGTTGGCATTGTCAGCTGTAAGGCAAGGAACTTTGGACACATTACGGAGCCAATGCTCTCACTTATGAAAATAGAATATGCATTTGCTATTGGTTGAACAGTACCCCCTCAAAAAGATAACACCCCAATCTGTGGTACCTGTAAATATCTTTTTGTATATACAGATGTTTCTCAACTTATGACAAACCTTTTGTAACCTGGGACAACCCTAAATTTAAAATGCATTTAATATACTGAATCTACACTATAAAGAGAGTAACAGTGTACACTGCAGGGCACCAGTTGTTTGCCCTCATAACTGTGTGACCAGGAGTGGCAGGTCACCATCCCTGCCCAGCACAGTCAGGACTAACATATACTGGTACCCTAGGAAAAGACAGAAAAGCAGCATTTGAAGTATGCTTGCTACTGAACACACCTCACTTTCACAGTGCCATGAAACTGAAAATCATAAGCCACATCACTGTCTGTTGCAGACAATGTGCGGAGTCTTTGCAGAACAAATCAAGTTAAGATGCAGTCACTGGAGTAGGCTCTGATCTAATAGGCAAGTGTCCTCATAAGATGGGGAAACTTGCATGTGCAGACAAAGAAGGAAGACAGGGTGGGGACAGGAACCCTGGGAGAAGGCTTTGCAATGGAGGTAGAGGGAAGAGAGATACAGTCCAGGCCCAAGAACCCCAAAGATTGCCAGCAAACCACCAGAAGCTGGCAGAAAGGAAGGGCGGGCCTCCCTACAGGTTCATGTAGGGCAAGCCCTGCAGACACTTGGATTTGAGGCTTTCTGCCCCAGAATCCCAGTGAGATAAATACGTATACTTCTTAGCCCTCAAGTTTTTGGTGCTTCCCTATGGCAGCCCGAGGAAACTGACATACAACCTTACAGGGTCTCTGGGCAGACATGATGAGAAGGGGCGTGGAATACGCCCAGGACAGAGTGTAGCAGGTGACATGCATGCAGTCAAGTTCCTACCCAGACAAACAACAGTTAGTGATTTTTTTTTAGACCATACTAGACAGGCCCTGGAATGCACAGTATTGGACTTTAGGCAAATGGGACTCTCATCACGAACTTGGAATCCAGACTCAGTTCTTTCATTTCTAAGTCTCTTCCATAGTGAACTTTCATCCCTCACCTGGACCCTTGAGGAGGTCCCTCATCTGCCTTCCTTGCAAAAATGCTGCAAGCCTCAACTGGGAAAATACACATTCAAAACTCTCTGTAGTTTGAAGTACCTTTCATTTAGCAGAGCCAGGAAGACAGGCCCTGGGGTTCTTGGGGATCAACTGAACCACACCCCACATCTGCAATTAATGCAACGTGATCGTCTGAGCTTTCAGTGGGAGTGGTCACTGCGGGGATGAGGGAGGCGTCTCTGCCCAGCACAAGCTGAGGTGTCAAGCAAGAGCACACCTAGCCGGCTGATGCAGGCACAGGTGCCTTGTGGCATAGCCAAGAGCATGTGTGCCAGGCCAGAAGGGAAACGGCATGCAAGCCAGGATGGTTAGAGCTCTGGGAATAAAGGATTCTGAAGAGCAAACAGAGAGAGAGGTAAGAGGCTGGGCTGTCCTGGCTTTACTGAGCCACGTCATCCATTTTTATTTCATCTTTGTATTTTTTATAAAGGTTGGAAGAGGGAAGAGAGGAGGTGAAGTCACCTTATTTGAATATTGAAAAGATGCACTCACCATTACATAAAGATTGGATTCGAAGGGGAACAGGGAGAAGGTTAGGGGTAAGGAGTCCAGATGTGGGTAGCTCAGATTAAAGGAGCTGCAGTCCATCTGGGAGACGGAGGAGAGATTCTGAGGTGTCGCTTGGAGAAAAGCCATTATGACTACTTTTATCTCCTAATTTAATTCAACTCAGGTCCATTGGAATGCCTTCTGTCTCCTCCCTGACAGATGGTCAGCTTATAAAAAATTTCATTAGTTTAAACTGAATATCCTATGCTCAATCATCCTTTTCCATACCAGCTATAAAAATAAACTCTTAACTAATAACCATAAAAGCAGACATGTGCAAACAACGCTAGAAGCAAAGGTGACAGAGTCCAAGTTAGATCAAGCCCAATAACAACACTGGCACCGAAGCATCTTCACTGACCAGTTCTACGTGTCCAGTGCCATTGTATTTCACATCGCCTTTCAGAGATGAGTGTTTCCATCTCTATCTTACCAATGAGGACAGAGAATTCCGAAAGGCGCAGAAATTTGTCTAGAGGGTTCCCGTTAACTCTGCTGTTGATGTACAGCAAGTGAAATTCTAAGTGCGAGCCTCACACGCATCAAACCTCTTATAGGGAGTCAGGAAGTTAATGAAAATGGCATTTTGATTCAACAGGATTGGAAGCTAAGAAAGAACAATCTAAGTAGTTGATGATAATGAGATCAGAGTTGAACTTCCATATAAAAATTCCTGTTATGTCCTGTGAATCACTCAACTACAATGCTTCCCAGAACACCAGTTTACCTAAACTGCACAGTGAAACAGAAATAACTCAGGTGCAAATAGTCCCCAGGTGTTTTTTTTGCATTGGAAAGGGGCAAATAGTTCTTTCCTAACAGCAGTGAACAATTTTGCTACCATCTAGACATCTTGGTCTGAATCCATTCCATGTTGTCAGATTAATTTCTAGGGCCTATGCATGCTATGGACCGGAACTATCTCCCTCCTCTCAAAGTGGAGACCAAGTACCAAATAACGGGCACCACCCTTAGCCGGCACAGTGCCCCCTGAATGAGAAGCTTGGCAACACCAATGGCCGTGCGTGAAGCACTCGACTGGCACAGAGGTGGCAGACCTGGGCAAGTCGCCCTCGTATGTTAAGCAGCTCACACGGCCCAAGACGGAGCCACTCAGCGAAGCCTCAACACCTGGCAAAGCCAAGCCATCACAGATGGTGCTTAGCACTGTCTCACCCCGTTGTGCCTCTGCAGGTGAAAGGCAAAGTGCCCTGTGCTTTGTTGTCACCCAAATGCCCAGACGACTCTTCTTCCTTGCGCCTCTTTCTCCTGCATAGGTGCTGTCACTTTTCCCAAGGCAGAGCCCGCCGTGACATTTCAGAAAGCTCATCTTACGGAGTGCTTAGAAGGATCCTCTAACTCCCTCTAAGTTGCTTTCGTGATCCCTAGGGAACGACTCATACAACCCTGTGGACTGTCCCCACCCCTGCTAAGGTGCCTCTCTCTCCAACCAGGCAAAAATTATTCAGGCCAGAAGGGCATCTAAGTGCAAAACAAAGAACAAACACAGCAGCCAAGGTCTTCTCTGAGCCAACGTGAGGTATGAAACGTGCAGATCCCAAAGTGAGAGGAGGCGGCATCTCAGACGAGGAAGAAATAGGCTCCCAAGGTGATTCAGAAGTCACAGAAAAGCAAGCAAGAATTTTTCAGGCAGACTCTGCTTGTGCTTCCCACCAAGTCGAAGACACTGTGAAGGGTCTCTGCCCGTCCCCCCTTTCAAGGCACCGGCAGTAAAGTTCCTTCATGATGGCCAGCCATTCCAGCGCTCAGAGTTCCTGAATTCAAAAGCTATAGGCTGTGGGCAGACACACCATCCTGGGAATTTTAAACATGAAGCTAAGAGAACGGTTTCTACTCCTAAAGAATCCTGACACGTTACACCTAAGGTGTGACGTGCACCTGCGCCGCATTCTGAGGACACCTTTCATCCTCTGTCAAACGTTGAGCTCGTTTCCATTGGAAGTGAACAAAAATATTGATTGGAATTGGCGTGTACATAATCAATGGCGGATAGACTGGCCCCAGGAAGGAGAGCAGAATGGGGGGTGGGGACCATAAACCACGGGGGGGCCAGGGAGCAGAGAGATGCCACACTGTGATGACAAACACCCTTGCAGACTGTGACTCAACACCGTGCGGTCCCCATTAAGGCACCAAGAGGAAGTCAATGGTAGGTTAATGAGGTTCGCAGACAGCCCCAGAAAAAGCGCCGATCCTGGTGCCCAAGAAGGCAGAACCAGTGTCTAGGACTGTGGTCCCACGCAGCGAAGCTGATCACACCATTACCCACGCAGGCATCTCTCGGCTCAGTGGACATCGGCTCAAGGGAAAGCGGGAGGCGGGGTGAAGCACACCTGCATTCACCCCGGGGTGGGGCAGGCAGGGTGGGGGAGGGGGAGGGGGTCCTAACCCACACACAGGCCCACCCCGTGCTAGGTGCTCTGTGAGGAGGACGAGCAAACAGAGGAGCACCTTCCCTATGGTCAGGCACGGCTCGCAGCGCTCAGGGTTACCTTACGAGCAGAGGCAAACCGGGGGTGCCAACGTGAGCTGCACCTCCCCAGGCAAGCTTCTCCCTGGGTTCACCTGTTCGGACGCTCGAGCTGGAGAACGGAGGTTATTTTAAGCATTCCTAGCTCATCTGTCACATGAAGTTTAGAGGGAAGCTCTCACCTGAGGCCCAGCACACCACCTAAGCACTGCTACATCGTCCGTCCCCCTCCAAGCTACCCCATTAGCCTACACCTTGGTGTTCTTACTTCTCCCATCCCAGACCCACCCCAAACCAACCCCTATGTAGGTGCCAGAGATGTCTATTTAACACAATCATCTCATATTCCTTCCCTACATAAAACTATCTTTCCATTGCACTCGGATAAAAGAAAATGGTTACTACCATCTTCCACTTGCTCTGCCCTACCTAAGGTGCCACGGAGTCACCCGGCATCTCAGTCAACCTTAGGTCATTATCCCAGGATCTCTCATTTACAGAAACCCTGATTGGTTCCTGGTGACATGGTTGCTGCTTGCTCTTGGCTCTTTTCCCTTGTATAAGGAAGCTCAGTAGGGTTCTGGGTGGCGATTTCCACCCACAACCAATGGACTATTGTGTTTTCTCACCACCAACATATGAGGGTCCCAATGCCTTCACAGGATGGACACTTGTGACTTTGCACATTACCGCATTACCGCCATCATAGTGGGTATCAGGTGGTATCTCATCATGGCTTTGATCTGAATTTTCCTACTGACAAATGACTCCAAACACCTTTCTGTGTACTGAGTGGAAGTGGTAGCTGCACTACATTGTGAATGTACTGACCAGCACTGAACTGAGTATGTTAAAATGGTTTTATCATGAGTTGTGCCTGAGTTCAAATTAAAGGCAAATATACACCAAGATAAAATTAATCTGTCAATCACACCTCACAGATCCTAGGGCATCCATTTCTTCATCTTGCTCCACAACTCACTACCTACATCCAGCTAATTATTACAGGTAATTATTTAATTAAATTCATATATAAATACAAATTTAGATATAATGTTTTTTACTTTTTCTGCACAAAAGAACGAGTGCTGTTTGGAAGTCTGGAAGCCTCTGCTTTGAAGCAAGTCACTGTCTTCTCTTGTCAGCTGCGATACCTCAGTGCACAGGCTCAGTGTCTCTGTTCGAATGGAAGAGTTTATAATCTTGACAATGGCAAAAATTCAGACAGTGCAGTCCAGACACATGAAGTGCAGCGCAGGACAACCGTCCATGGGTGATGCCGGCATATGGGCGTGACCTCTGAATCACTGCCTGGGTTCACATTCCAGCTCCATTGCTCTCATCTTTCTTTCTTGACCACATCACATAAATGTATCTAAGCTTCCTGCTCCTCAACTGTATAATGGAGATAAGAATGGTGCTGACCCATACTGTCAGGAGGATTCGGTAATAAAGCCATGATTCAGTTCATGTTAGTGACTATGTATCAATAAGGATTCCATTCATCCAAAACTGTGAGCTGCTTTATTTCTCCTTGGGATGCACTGTGGTGCAGAGGCGTCCACATCCAAGCCTGTTTCCCTCGGCCAGTGCCCTGCTAAGTCTTGCTGTTCACAGTGGGCCTGAAGGCCAGCAGCATCAGCATCACCTGGAAGATGCACAGAAACACAACATCTGGGGCAGGTACTGTGGTGCAGTGGGTTGGGTTGCTGCCTGGGACACGTGCATTCTATGGCAGAACACTGGTTAGAGTCCCAGCTGCTCCACCTTTTAGCTTTCTGGTGATGCACTTGATGACTCAAGTACATCGAGTCCCTACCACCCAAGGGAGAGACCCGGATGGAGCTCCTGGCTCCTGGTTTTGGTTTGGCCCAGACATCTGGGGAGTGAAACAATGGATTTAAGATCTCTTTGTCTCTCTCCTTCTCTTTCTGTCACTCTTGTCTTTCAAATAAATCAATCTTTGAAAAGAAAAGCAAAGCACAGTTTCAGGCTGCACTGCAGATCCACTGAGCAGAGCATGAGTTTTGGAAAGATTGCTCGGTCATCTTATTCCCTCCAGAGCTCGAGAAGTCATGGTACAGAACGCAAGAAGGACAGGACACTTGAGCTCATCTTCTACAGCAGGGCTGTGAGCAGCACTACCCACACCCACAGTCTTGCAGCACACACAGCTGTACAGCTGGCTACAGACAGACCAGAATCCAGTATCAGCAGAGTATCAGAGTGAACAAAACTCACTTAGCACAAATAATTTAGATAGGCCATGCCCTTGTCTTCCAAATCTCTGAGATTTCTGGCAATGTCATCCTGTCATTCTTATTTAATGCTCGTGAGTGAAACAAGTCACAAGAATGCATAAGTGAACTTGACCATGGCAACTGATGTTTACTAATGCGCTCCTTGATCTCCCTTTAATCTCTGCAAACTCCCTTTTCACTTGGGACCCATCTCCACTTGTTGTGCCTCAGACACCTACCATAAGCATCTGGGCACCTCCTAGAGCTCTGAGACACCTCACCAGTCAGTAGCTCCAGAAATGCCATTGCTTGCTGCTAAATATAATTAGACCTATCACACTTCAAGAACAGAAGGAAAATTTTATACAAAGTAAAAAACAAAAGGCCTCCCGGGCCCCCCACCGTCCTTTTGTGACAGAGCTAATTTAAAATGCAGTGCATCATCAAAGCCACATTACTCTGATGATACAGAATTTATGAGGGGTGTCCCACTTTATATTATGCATTAACTCGAAGTCAACAGGGGAGGACAATAGGGGACACAAATTAGGATGAGCAAAACATTTAGAGTCAAATGGATATACTCAGTCACATGCTGCTAAAAACATAAATGCTAAGTGGTAGCTATTTTTTTTCCCTTCCTACAAGATTCACTAGGGCTGGGGAAGTCTTGAAACTCCTGAGTAGACTGATGGCTCACCTCAAACTGTCGGCTGTGTTTACACTCAAGATGCACAGTGCTCCTGTAAATCAGATGGTACCGGCATTGACAAAAGTATTTGGTTATCGATATCCCTGTCACTTCCACAATAATTGGATTTCCATCCCAACCATGTCAAAACTACAGATTATGCCCCCTGCATTTGGTGGATTCCCTGGAAATAAACATGTGTGAAGTTTCTGAGTGGAAGCAGACAAGGTCTCTTAGTGGGTGAAGGTTCAGGGAAGGGTCAGCTCTGCAGGGAGAACACAGGGAAAGCGAAGAAACAGACAGCGAACTGGATTCTAAAGATGCACCACACCACTAACCAGGGCAGGCAAGAGTAGACAAGGAGAAATGGTGCTTACGCCTCATGTAAGCGTTACACAAGAAGTGATTAAATACACTCATGTTCGGTGCTACAGCCACGAGAGAGATGGAGGAGTCGGGTACAAGCACCTTAGTTTCTGAACCTTGCTCAGATCCAAGGTCAGGTTTGTGTCAGATTCTTGGTCTTTAAAGAAATCCTGAGGCCAGCGCCGCAGCTCACTAGGCTAATCCTCTGCCTGCGGCGCCGGCACACCGGGGTCTAGTTCTGATCGGGGTGCCGGATTCTGTCCCGGTTGCCCCTCTTCCAGGCCAGCTTTCTGCTGTGGCCAGGGAGTGCAGTGGAGGATGGCCCAAGTGCTTGGGCCCTGCACCCCATGGGAGACCAGGAGAAGCACCTGGCTCCTGGCTTTGGATCAGCGCAGTGCACCGGCCACAGCACGCCGGCTGCAGCGGCCATTGGAGGGTGAACCAATGATAAAGGAAGACCTAACTCTCTGTCTCTCTCTCTCTCACTGTCCACTCTGCCTGTCAAAAAAATAAAAATAAAAAGAAATCCGGAAGCAACTGATTGATTGCATCATTCATTCAATCACTGACTAAATCCATGAAACACCAGGCACTGTGCATGAGTGGAAGACAGGTAGGCAGACATACTTGACATGGTAAGAATCTTCACAGAGCTGACACACAGTGAAAACAAAAACACAACCACGTTGGATGAGGTGAGAGGAGAGACAGACAACAGTGCAGGAGCAGGTAAGCACAGAGCTCTGACCCGGGGGAAAGGAGCCAGGAGATGTCCAGTGAACTCCATCTAGACAATTGCCCTACACTAACAGTACATGCGCAGAACTTCAAGACTGACCTCTTTGACTTTTTTTCAGTGTGGTCCCTCAATTTCCATCTTAAAATTAGGTTCAGACAAGCTCTGAATGGAAAGAAAGTGACCAACCTTCTTCTTGTCCTGGGACGGACGGAGGGCGTTTCCACGATTTGAAACTGCTGACGCTCAGACAAGAAAAGGCCCTATCAAAGAAGGAGGTACCTTCCTCTGAAGGGAGGAGAGACCTTCCACTTTGTGACCCTGTTGGAATAAGATCGAAGTTGGCAAACTCAAAAGGCTTCCATAGCCTTGGCAACTCATGAGTAGAGCCCACGGAGATTACTGATGCCATAAACAAGAGTGTCAATTTGTTAAGTCAACAACAGGAGTCACTGCGTACTTACTTCTCATGTGGGATCTGTCCTTAATGTGTTGTCCAATGTGAAGTAATTCTGTAACTAGTACTCAAACAGTATTTTACACTTTGTGTTTCTGTGTGGGTGAAAACTGATGAAATCTTTACTTAATATATACTAAACCGATCTTCTGTATATAAAGATAATTGAAAATGAATCTTGATGTGAATGGAATGGGAGAGGGAGCGGGAGATGGGAGGGGTGCGAGTGGGAGGGAAGTTATGGGGGGGGAGCCATTGTAATCCATAAACTGTACTTTGGAAATTTATATTTACTAAATATAAGTTAAAAAAGAAAAAGGCCCTGACCAACCAGGACCCGTTTGCCTTTCCAACCCAAAGTCATAATCCAACCAGAGTACACCCCTCATCTCCTCTTCACGGGGCACACATGGGCTGCCTCTGAATGTCCATCATTCAAATCCTTCTCCATTTGCAGGGGCTTAGACCTCCCACCACAGGAACAGATCTGTTTTGTAGATGGAAGGCAGTGTGGCCAGTTTGACCACGAGAACACTCTCCACTATTCATTCAAGTGAAGCATCCCTAAAGCAAAATACAAAACGCTCCAAAATCTTCAAGTTACTGAGCACCAAACCGGCACAAGCGGGAAACTCCACAGCTCATCTCGCGTGCGAGGGTTCAGTGAAAATGCAGGAGAGAGAGAGTTCCTGGCACAGCAGTGAAGACGCCGCTTGGGATGCCCACACCCCGTATCACACTGCATGGGTTTCAGTCCTCGCTCTGCTTCCAGATCCAGCTTCCTGCCACTGTGCACCCTGGGAAGAGGCAGGCAATTGCCCAAGTACTTGGGCCCCTGCCACCCTTAGGGGATACTGGAATGAGTTCCAGACTGCTGGCTTTGACTTGGCCTAGACCCAGCTGTTGCAGACATTTAGGGAGTGGGCCAGTGAATGGAAGCTCGCTCGCTCTCTCTCTCTGCCTTTCAAATAGATACACATATTTTTAAAATAAATACTACCTTAACATAGAAGACAACTGTAGGGCCTTCGACACATCCAGGAAAGGAGGAGATGCACCTTTCCAGGAGCCAGAGGCAGCCCCAAGACCCTTCACGCAAGAGGCAGAGATCAACCTGCAGAGTGAAAGGGGGTGGATGACCCCCCCAGGCTGCTCTGCAGCTGCCTCCTTTGCCTGAGAGGACCCAGGGGGTGCAGTTCTCCCTTTTCACTCACTCTTTGTGAAACCAGAATGGGTGCACCCTGAGTTCCCACGGCAGAAGATTAAGAGCTTCCTAAAGGCACCTCCACCAGACGCCTGCTCTCCTCTCGGGATGGATTCAAGCAGAGGCCCCTGGGCCTGAGCTTGACCAATGGGATATGTTCTCCTGGGATCTTCCCCCTGGGGAAGACAGAGGCAAAGCTAGAACTCGCTTCCTCCCGTGGGGGAGACCTCAGGGTTGCTCCATGCCTGCCAAACTGCCGTTCATCAATCTGGACTCTGTATACTTCCAAATAACCGCTAAGAAGTCGCTTGTTACTAACTGAAGGGGGAGGAAATTGGTTTCTGTTGCTTGCAACCAATAAACCCTAATTGGCCCACAAAGTGAAGACTGCCCCTGTAATTAATGGCAATGTTTAATTTCACTCCTTTGTAAATTGGGTTGATATTCATACATGAAGGATAATTACTTTGTTCTCGTGTAATCCCTTTTGATGTTATAAATCTCCATTATGAAGCCCTATCTGGGTGCATGAGAGACTATCTCTACTTCCTAGAAAGGCCTATTAGACCACAGATGCTCACAGAGAGGGTCATTCATTACCCTGAGACATGGACACTGAGGGACACTCTCAATGAAACACTAAAGAAGTTATTCTGATACAACAAAAGGAAGTGCTATCAAAATTTAAAACTATGGAAAATAATTTTTTTTACCTTGTTCTCAGTTTCACGCCAGATTATGTTAAATATAATTAAAATCAGGACAGAGATAGATCTCAGGAGAAATCCAGGAATAAGTAAGAGGGTTTAGCAACACTTATCCTCTGCCTGCGAGCCGAGGCACCTGCTTCTGAGCTCATCCTCGAAGCCATTTGTCCATGCTAAGAAAAGCACTTCATCTGCAGAAGCGCCTGCAAGAGGGGGAAACTTAAACTCCATGCCACAGTTGGATGTCTGCTTCTGCAGCCAACTTGATGGGTATCCGAGAGACATCCCTAAGAACTGGAGAAAAATAGACTGGGAGAAAGGCTGGGTGGGAGTATGGAAAAGAGAGGCAGCACACCCCCACTCCACTTTTGGCACGGCTGGCAGGAACAAGTTCAATGCTGCTCGTGTAGCTGCAGCACAAACAGCAGAGCGCGAGCCAACTTCCAGTGCACTCCAAGAAGGTCACCTGCAAGGTGAGGGAACTTGAGGAACGGACCCAAGGAAGGGCGTAGACTGAGGCTTTCCCGCGATTACATTTTCCACCTCCAGAATCTTAGGAGCATTAGGACAGAGTCGGAATTTGAATATTTACCACGCAGCAGCCAGGCAGGCAGCAACAGAAGAATTCAGGAATACAACAGCACGTTGGATTTTTTTTTTTTTTTTTGACAGGAAGAGTGGACAGGGAGAGAGAGAGACAGAGAGAAAGGTCTTCCTTTTGCCGTTGGTTCACCCTCCAACGGCCACCGCGGCCAGCATGCTGCGGCCGGCGCACTGCGCTGATCCGATGGCAGGAGCCAGGAGCCAGGTGCTTTTCCTGGTCTCCCATGGGGTGCAGGGCCCAAGCACTTGGGCCATCCTCCACTGCACTCCCGGGCCACAGCAGAGAGCTGGCCTGGAAGAGGGGCAACCGGGACAGAATCCGGCGCCCCGACCGGGACTAGAACCCGGTGTGCCGGCGCCGCAAGGTGGAGGATTAGCCTAGTGAGCCACGGCGCCGGCCCAGCACATTGGATTTTACAGCCATGACTGTGTCTCTCCTTTCCTGTCTCTCTTCCTAGAGCTTAGAAGCAAGGGACCTCCATGGCAAAGTCTTCCCTTTTCATTCCAAGACAAAAGAAGGAATGAAAAATATACAGGGCACCTCAAATGTTTCATAGTTAATTGAATGATGAGTTTCTTTCAGAGCAGAACAACATGTGTGTGTGTGTGTTTGGTTCATAACATACATTCCCCATCAACTTTTATTTAAGATCCCTCATAGGGTGCTCCCTCTTCTCTTTCGGAACTGGAGCTTACTTGTTCATACGGGAAGAGAAGATGTCGTCAATGCATTTTAAGAGAAATCCTTTGCATGAGAAAATAGCTCAGACATAAGCATCTGTTGTGACTCTACGCTCATAACCCTAAATGACTAATAAGTAGAATAATCAGTTCAAGATGTAATTAAGAGATGGGGAAACTGTGCAAGCCTTCGCTGTCAGGAACAGTGAGTCAAGGAAAGGAAAACGCTATGGTTTATGTCCCACTGAGCCGAGGACGATCAGTAAACCAGTGACAGGGCTCAGTAAAAATGTGACATAAAGGAACCTAAGACATGCCACCCAGATTCCCAAGTGTTAGTGCAATGGCGTGTTCTTACAGCTGTAAACGTGGTGCCCTACACGTGACGGAGTCCAGGCAATCACTGGACAATAATCCATCAGTGGCTGTCATTCCAACACATGCTGATCTCATCTCATACAACAGCATGCTGACTCGGGATTTTATGCAAGGTTATTTTTAATGCATAGTGGAGTTTGCAATCCTTGGAACATACTTTCGTTTGGATAAGAGTTTGTAATCAAAGTAAACTTTTCCACTTAAATATGTCTTTGACAATGCAAACTTACATAGGTAACAGGTGGAAGCACACCTTCACAATATATTTTAAAGTAAGAAGGTGGGGGCTGGAGTTTAGGGGTGGTTTCCAACAAACATTTCCCATTCCCCAGGGGCTGAATAGACCATGCATCTCTAACACCTGCCTTCAAAAATTAACTGCTCTTCATGTGCAGAGAAAGAAACTTAACTGATAGGGGTGGAGCTGTGGTACAGTGGGTTAAGATATTGTTTGCAATGCCTGCATCCCATATTGGAATACCAGCTGGAGGCCCAGCAATTTTCTGCTTCTTATCCAACTCCCTGGTAAAACACAGGAGAAAGAGGTAGGAGATGGCCCAAATGCTTGGGCCCCTCCCACCCACACAGGAGACCCAGATGGAGCTCCTGGCTCCCAGCTTCAGGCTGCCCCAGCTCTGGCCACTGTACCATTTGGAGAACGACCAGCAGATGAAGATCTATCACTTTCTATCACTTTGCCTTTCACGTCAATCAATCAATCAATCAAACTGATAATGTTCAAACATTGGTCATTTGTACATGCTTATTCCGTAGGCACTCATATGGCCTGTACCACACTGTATTTCACCTAGAAGCAATTTTTCCCACCAGGGCATGTTTGGCAATGCCTCGACACATTTTTTTCTTGGTACAACCTGGGCAGGTGGTGGGGTGTGGTACTACTGTCCTGTCATAGTTGATGTCAAGGATACAGGTGAGCACCATACAGTGTGCAAGACAGCTCCCCTGCACCCCGAAGTATCCACTCTCAAACAATGCTGTGGCTTTCAAACTGCCCTGCACAGGTGACATCAAGATGAATAAGCCACTGCCCTCCAGGGACTCACAACCAAGACACAGTTTTGAAATCATATCCATCCCATTAAACTGACACAGAATCACAAATGGCTATTTCTACCAGCTCCAATTTCTACCCGTTCCAAATATAGGAAGTGTGAAGGACACCTCCCTTTCCCAGCTGTTCACCGTTTTCTCTCGTTGCCTTTGGAGATGACGATGCAGCAAACGTGCACATCGAGAGGCGGGACACAAGGTCATTTTTTATTGGCTCTACAATGACTGTGCATTGATGGTGGTTTTATCCAAACATTTATAATGTGTTGGAGACTGTTCAAACAGTTAGGCAGCTTGTCAGTTTTCTAATGAGTGAGGCGTCCTGAGATTGGAAATTAGAAGTCTAGTCGTCCCTGACAGCTAAAGGACGTGCCACACACATCTTGGGTGTTTCTGTGGGCAACTACGTGCAGGACACATGTCGAGGGTCAGGGGCTGAAGGTGACAAGGTCCAGACAAGGTTCAGGGACACTGCAATGCTACTTTCTGGGTGAGACAAAGGGAAGCGTTCCCATTGGGTGAATCACCGGAATGAGGATTCACGTGGTCTCTGGAGGTGAGAGGCACGTAAGGTGGAAAACAAACTGAAAATAGAGAGATACATGTAGACAGGGTACACAGAACACGAAATGGCAAGAGGAAACAGGAGTCCAGCTGCAGAATGGCAAAGGGGCAGAGAGAGATGGCAGTGGATCAAGTATGACATCATCAATGACAGAGAGGGACATTGTGTGGCACTGTGCCTAGGAGGCATGGGAGGGAACCAGAGACGCACACCCCTGCCCTGCTGAGGCACTGGCTGTGAACACCAACTTCCTCTCTCCTGAAAGCTAAGAAAGAGAACTCCAGACCGAGGGTCACTCTGCACTCCAACTTTGGAAATTAAGGCACTGGTTCTCCAGGATCCATAACCAGGTGGCTTTTGACACAATCAAGACCCATTTTTAATAGAAGGAGTTTCCACATCATTGCAGGTGCATATCATTAAGTTTAGAGGGTATTAAATAATAAAAAAGGCATTTCAGGTAGTCCTAAATGAGGTAACAGACAGGCAGAAATGTGCCAACCAGAATCCATAAAAATCACACAACATTCAACTTGAATACAAATCCATACATTCCAAAGGCAGAAAACACAGATGAAAAACAACCAAAAACATACTAAGTAGGGGGAAATTACAGAATAGTGTGGATAGGATTAGTGCTTTGGGATAGAAAAGGGGAGGGTATATATACATATAGCTTAGTTCATATGTGAGATACACTCTTTCTGGAAAACACGTCAGACAACACAGAAAAGCAACTGGCAAGTAACAGTTGGTGCTGGGATATGAAATGAGGAGACCAGATAGCAAGGGTAGAAAGGATACTTATTTTTTCCTCTATAAACCTTCTTCTATTTCTAATCTTTAAAAAGATTTCAACATGTTCAATAACAGGCACATTAATTTGGAAAGAAAGGCCACCAGTAGCAAAAGACTAATGAAGATATTAGTCAAATTCCTTTGAGATGCAGTTTATAATAACATCTGACCACAGTTCTGAGTTACATTCCCGGAATTCAAGCTCTCTTCTGTCAATGGATCGGCCTGTAACCTTGTTTCCTATCTTGATTTATGGCTTTTTCATGCAGTGGGGACAGTAATAACACCTACCCCATAGTGTGTTTCTTGCAAACATGAAGTGAGATTCTATGTGTAAAGCAGCTAGCCATATGCCTAGCACAACAAGGATGACTACAGCAAATACGACCACATTCCAAAGCAAGGCCGTTTGGTGCACATACTGGTAGAATCCTTTAGCTGGCAACAGAGTTCTGACAAACAACTCAGAGCTTTTCAAGAAGGCGTTGGTGGGCATGAGTGGTGTTAATGACCCTCCCATGTGGCACAAGACAAATGGCTGCACTTTCCCAATCCATAACAGCTGCATCAAAACCCAGCACTCAATCGAGCCCTTCATTTTAAACATAATTAGGGGCCAGCGTTGTGGTATAGTGGGTAAAGCTGCTGCCTGCAACACTGGTATCCCATATGGGCGGGGGTGCACGTCCTGGCTGCTCCACTTCCAATCCAGCTCCCTGCTAATGCACCTGAGAAAAGCAGCAGCAGATGACCCGGGTGCTTGGATCCCCGCACCTACGTGGAAAACTCGGAAGAACCTCCTGGCTCCTGGCTTCGGTCTGACCCAGCTCTGGCCATTGCGGCCACTTGGGGAATAAATCAGCAGATGGAAGAACTCTGTGTCTTTGTGTTTAACGCTGCTTTTCAAATAAATAAAATAAGCTTTTTAAAAAAACATGACAATTCAGTCATGCATCAGTGTACAATTAGCTTCTGCACTAAAACCTGATGACACGAGTTTGAGTTGTGTGAGGAGCTTCTGGCCACTCTTTCTTAGGAGTCACCTGACCTGCTGTGATCAACCAAGGGCAACCAAAAGCAGCTACACTCTGTATTTCCAAGCAAAGGATTCTGGAACTGTAATCGAACAAGAAACAGCAAAGAGTTAACCAGCAAGAGCAGGATGAGCTTTGAATGGCTCTGAAATACAGAATGGGTAAGGCTAGCTGGAGGTTTACTTTATACTACATTCAACGCAAACACTGCATGCCTCATCCTATCCTCTTTCTCTACTGCCCACCCAAGGGATGTGCCTGTGGTCACCCTTACGAGGAGCACGGCACTTCCGACGGCTTAATCCCATTAGTTCCCAAACTCAAAGCCAGAGGTCTTGAGTCATCTTGACTTGACCTTCAGCCCCAGCACTCAAGCATCAATAATGCCATGGGCTCTTTCTAGCTTCCTGGCTGACACAGGTGTTTCACATACATGCGGCCCCAGGGACTGCTTGTGTCTCTTCCCAAACACATGTGCAAACTTAATCCCCGACACCAGCAGTGTTAAGAAGCGGATCTCCGGGAGATGGTTGATCACGAAGGCAGAGCCCGCCCCACTGAGGCAGGTGACGGTTTGTAAAGGGCGGAGGGCACTAACTAGTACCTCGTTTTGGCTTCCCACTCCCTCTGCCTTGGGAGCACACAGCCTCCCCCTTCGAGGGAAGCAGCAACAGGCCATTCTTCTCCAAAGAAGAAGCCAGGCCCTCAGCAGACACTGAACCCACCCTGACCTTGGGCCTGCCCTGCTCCGGAACTACAAACAATGTCTGCCCCTGCTGGATCACAGGGTCTGTGGCATTGTTAGAGCAGAACAAACGTTCCCGCCCCTCCCTTCTGCATCTGAGCACAACATCTCTAAGCGACTTTCCCAGCATCTCTGAACCTCACTCCTCCACAAGGTCTCCACGGGGCTGCCCGTTCTTCATGGCCCAGCTCAGCGCCGCTCAGCTCCCCTGTCACACGAGCAGACTCAGATGCCGCGGCTCAAGTCATCAACAATTCCCTGAGCTCTAAGGAAGGACTCTCGGTAGTTTCTTGAGCAACTTGCCACTCCTATTCTTTTTGTTTTCTTCTAATAAAAGAAAGCATCCAATTACCCCACACATTCCTTTAAACAGAACTGTTCTTGGGAGGTGGGAGGATCAGCAAAGCCCTGGCCCCTTTTCACCAACACAGAGGTCCCTGCACAGGGTCCTGAGAGTTTCTGTTTGCCTGGAATCTCAGCTCTGACTTTATTAGGAACCAGGATACCCACAGATGTCACTAGGTAAGCTGGGGCCATACTGTATCAGGGTGGGCCCTAAACCCAACAGTTGGTGTCCTTAGAAAGAGAGATCTGCAGACACCAAAACACACAGAGAAGCAGCCATGTGACGATGGAGGCAGAGCCTGGGGTTGGGCAGGTGCATGCCAAGGAACGTCAGGATTGCCAATAAACACCAGAAGCATGGGAGACGGGATGAAGGAGTCTTCCTTGGAACCCTCAGAGGGAACACGGCCCGCTGGCATCCTGACCTCTGGGCTATAGAAGCGTGCTTTATCTGACACTCCCCTCCACGCTAGGGAGACCGAGATGAATGAAAAAGACAAGGGTGCTCATCCCATGGTGCTCTCATTCTAGCTGATGTAAACAGGCACTGGACCATCAAAACAAAACAAGGCTAACTTTAAAGAACAATGCATCCTGGGCCAGCACCGCGGCTCACTAGGCTAATCCTCCACCTGCGGCGCCGGCACCCTGGGTTCTAGTCCCGGTCGGGGTGCTGGATTCTGTCCCAGTTGCTCCTCTTCCAGTCTAGCTCTCTGATGTGGCCCGGGAAGGCAGTGGAGGATGGCCCAGGTGCTTGGGTCCCTGCACCCGCATGGGAGACCAGAAAGAAGCAATGGCTCCTGGCTTCGGATAGGCACAGCGCGCTGGGGGTGAAGCAACGGAAAAAGGAAGACCTTTCTCTCTGTCTCTCTAACTCTGCCTGTCAAAAAAAAAAAAAAAAGAACAATGCATCCTATGGAGGAGCAATGTCTTCACTGAGGATGTACACGGGCTTCCAGGACTCCTCACTGGTATGAAGAATCAGGAGATCAACACCCAAAGTCAGGAGGTCAGGGGGTGGGTTCAAGGGAGACAGGGAAAGCAAGCAGGGCCAGAGACGGAGCAGAATGTGAAGATCAGATAGAGCTGGCAGGTGGAGGCAAGAGCATAAATTAGGTTCCAAGTGCAGAGGGAGAAGACACAACCTCACCTCCTTTTTCAACAAGCCCCTGTGTATGGTTCACCTTTGCTGAAGTACTTCAGAGGTGGTCGCGATAGTCAACCTCAGTTACCTATTAACCTGGTCATTAGTATTAACCTAGTTATTTAATCCCAACCCAAGCTGTGGCTCCGGAATACTTAATATTTAACTGTATAAGACACCCTCCCCTCTTGCCATCAACTAAATTCATAGAAACAGCTCCACCCAGAATCACTCTCCGTCTGCCAAGCTCAGGCATAATCTGCAGTCTTAACTGTCTGGCTTCATTGACTGAAGTTGATGTCTTCATAAATTTCTCTTTTTTTTAATCCTCTGAATATGACAGAATTATGCATGTGCTGATGAATGATCTGCTTGGGTCAAAATGATTCCAAGATGGGAAGGTGGTTAGTCATCAATATCTTCAGAAATATCTCTGGAATTATGGCATCCCCCCCGTTGCTTTGGGATTAATAGCATTTTGCTTTATGATCCCCTCTTTGGGGGTAGGGCAAAGGCTTATCGACTTGGGAGACATACAAACTCCCTTCCTCATTTTTCAGACAACACATTGTGGGTCCCCAGAGCTCCATTAAGATGCACTGCATAATCTTTGGAAATTGATTCAAAAGAAAACAGATGCCAGCTTTTCTAGATGCACGGACATTTTTATTCTGCCAAACCTCCTTACACTTTCATTAGAAAACAAATATTTGGTTAGCAAAAGCTGGTCGATAACCTTGGTAAGAAAAAATGAGAGTTGAACTTTTCATTGCTGGGCTTAGGTGTCCGGGGCCCTGCGAAAGTCTTACTCCTCTTCCATTAACATTTCATTCAGCAAGAACCAGGTGCAGAAATAAAATGGACTAAAAAACAACCAATTAATTAAAAATAAATAAATGGACCAGTGATGATTACTTCATCTGCTAGTCTCAATGCTAAACTCTCTAAGATGTGAGGGTTCCTCATTCTTCAGCTTTCAGAGTCATCATTTTATGGGAGACTGCAATCACTTTTTGGTAACATATCTTAGTTCAGGCCCTAGAAACTACAGCACTCTTCATTTGTGGGGAGGGAGTATCTGTTTGTTGTATCTTGGTTTTCCCAGCAAGGCTGTAATCAGCTGGAGAATTCCCAAGCTAGCCCACAAGGACTTTAGTAGAAACACAAGGTGGCTTTAAATTAACACTGATGGTGTTTTAAAGAAGCAGGAGAAGGCAGGCAGGCAAGGAGGGAAAGGAGGGAGAAGGAGGGAGGGAGGGAGGGAGGGAGGAGTGGGGAAGAAGGGAAGGAGGGAGGGAAGGAGGGGAGGGGGGAGGGGAGGAGGGAGGGAGGGAGGGAAGTGGAGGAAGAGACACATGGGAGGGGAGGAAGCCTTCAATCATGATTAAGGAGGAGGGGCACAACTCGCAGCAGAATGGAAGGATGTCCTGAGTTTACAGGTAACATATCCATTCTTTAAAACAAAAACAACTTTCCCTTGGCCAATGAGTAACAGTAACACAGTCTTTTAAGCTCCTCATCACAATTTCTGTTCTCTACAGTGTAACCGATACCCACTGTAGTTAGACATTTCCCTGGCCCCATTCATCCACAGTTACAAGAAAGCACCTTTTGGGACACCTGATATTCCTGTTCCACCTGCCTAGCTGTCTCCACTCTCCACTCCTGAAAGTGGAAAGCCTTGATGAAAGGCTATCAACATTGCAGAAAGGCTACGATGATGCCGACCGACAAATCACCCTTCGGAAAATGTATGCCAATCTGCATCCCTCTAGCAGCTTTGCACTATTCTTCCTATATTTTTTTCCAGCACTGGGTATCCAGTCACCTTATGAACAATTTTTTTTTTCCAAGCAAGGTTTACCCTCCTGTCTATCAATCACAATATTCAGATTTCTTTTGGGGGAACTGCCGCTGTCCCACTGCGTCCAGTCAGGCGAGACCACTGTCCCGATGCCAGGGTCTCCCCCAAACCAAGCCAGGCCTTCAGAGGCTGAAAATCAAGGGAGCTCATTCATTCAGATGGGATTAGGGCAGAACTTAGCACAGGTCCCTCCACTCAGGCCATCCAGAGCTGCCCAGTTCCTGCTCTTTCAAGCCTGGTACTCTTTCCTTCAATCCAATGGGGCCATCCATCATTCTAGTAAATTCCTTGTTTCTCAAGTTACCTACAGTGTTCCTTGCTTAGAACCAAACAGCCCTATGGATTCAACCATTAGCTTAAATCATCTCATTTTAGATTTTCTTTTTACCCCAGACACAGATTGTGCATCCAGTCAAATGCATGATATAATGAACCATTCTCCTTTAAATTAGGACTTCATGGTCTACGAAGTATTTCTTAAATAACAATCTCACAACAACCTTCTGAGGAAGGTGGGTGTGAGTTTGTTCCAAGGATTCCACAGTTCAATCAACAACCCATTATCCAAGGCCACCATTTTATAATTAACAGCAGCATCTTATATAATCATTTACAGTAACATTTTATAATCACAGTCACATCTAAACCCTTGGGTCAGGGGCCAGTGTTGTGGTATAGCAGGTAAAGCCATCACCTGTAATGCCGGCATCCCACATAGACACTGTTTGTGTCCTGGCTGCTCCATGATGAATGCTGGCTGGAGTCCTGGCTGCTCTGCTTCTGATCTAGCTCCCTGCTAACGTGCCTGGGAAAGCAGCAGCTGTTGGTCCAAGTGCTTAGATCCCTACCACTCATGTGGAATACCAGGATGCAGTTCCTGGCTCCTGGCTTTGATCTGGCCCAGCACTGGCCATTGTGGCCATTTGGAGACTGAACAAAGATTCATAGCCTCTCTCTCTCTCCCTCTATCTCTCTTTTCCTCTCTGTAACTCTGGCTTTCAAATACATCTATTTTAAAAACCAAAACCTGGGTCAACCTCACTTTCCAGATCACGTACCCCCTGAACTTGGGAAGCCTCTTACTGAAAAAAGAAATTTCTCCTTTCTCCACGTTGCAACTGAACGCCTTAAGCGAGCCCTAAGTACCCAACAAATGAAGCAAATCACCGAGGTGTGGTCTGTGGGCGTGGAACAAAGCGCCTTAGCCAGTGAAGGGTGGAAGCACACCCTCCCGTTGAGGAAGCACGCCAGCAAGCAAGGCCGGTGGCCACCTGCCTTCCCACAGGGCCAGGTCTCCCATCACAGCAGCAGGGGCCAGCCAGGTCCTCAGCTCTGGCACATGCATGCCAGTCACCTGGGTTTGGGATTCCTTCCATCTTCCCAACCTTTCATCTTCTAAAATGGAAATCGCAAACCTCAGCAGGGATTGGACAAGAACGTGCACATTCAGTTGCACCGAATAGGAGGGAGTGGTGATTGGCCATGGCTGCAGGATTTTCCCCGTCTCCGAGGTAGGGGACACGGTCCTGAAGGCTCGACGGTGCTCCAGTGCACAGAGTTTCTTCTTCCAGAGAAAGGTAGCCAGAACCTCGATGACGATGGCACGGCAACTTCCACTTGACCCTTCTGGTGCTCAAAGCACTCCCACATACATTTTCATCTGATCTTCACTCAGCCTGGCGCGGTAGGCAGGGCAGGTATTATCAATCCCATTTAGGAGACCAATTACACAGCCAGCTCCCTCTCATCTTGAACTACAGGGAGATCTGGCTGGGTTGGCAAATCAAGTTTTCCACTTTACACCTGCAGACGGTCCACGGCAGCTTCTCATCGAGAAGGGAAAAACTAGTCAGAATAAGGCGTTTATCTTCTCACAGTTCTTGGGAGCCCACTGGGAAAGTATTTTCCCCTTTTCCTGCCCCTCCAGGAGGTAAGCCAGGGACAAAATACGTGCGTGGCTGAACTCTGGCCAAACACCATCCCTGTTTCTGCTGTCTTCAGGAAAGAATAGAGCCTAATTATTTGCTATTTCTGCAAGAATATTTATATTTCAAACAGCAGTGGATCAACTCTGAGGCCATGCCAAGGAGACTCAAGAACTGGATGGGATGGACTGTCTCCCCCACGGACAGCCCAGAACATTTTCTGTTTTTTGGGTGGAACAGTAGAATAATGGCCAGAGCATGACTGTGAATTTGAAACAGGTCTGTGGCACCCTGGGAAAACCATATAAAATCAATGACTTGGGGCTGACACTGTGGCATAGCAGGTAAAGCTGCCGCCTGCAGTGCCAGCATCCAATACAGGTGCCAGTTCGAGTCATAGCTGCTCCACTTCCAATCCCGCTCTCTGCTATGGCCGAGGAAAGCATAAGACGGCCCAAATCCTTTTGCTCTTGCACCCATGTGGGAGGTCCAGGAGAAGCTCCTGGCTCCTGGCTTTGGATCGGCGCAGCTCCAGCCATTGTGGCCATCTGGGGAGTGAACCAGTGGATGGAAGACCTCTCCCTCCCTGTCTGTTTGTCTCTCTGCCTCTGTCTCTCTGTAACTCTGCCTTTCAAATAAATAATCTTTTTTAAAAAAATCACTCTTTGTACACCCATTTGCAAAAAGATAAACAGTGAGTTTAGCAAGACAGGGTAATCACCTGTTCTATGCAAACACTTTTTCTCCCAGTAACCCTCCTCCCATGACGCTGAGGACCACTGCAAAGCTTGAGACAGTACAGTGAATCTGTCAGCTGTGTCGTTCCCAGATCACTTGTCCTGCAAGAATATTTTTTCCTCATTAAATCACATTTAAAAAATCTTGCTTAACTACTGTTTCCTTCGTAAACGGTACATGATGTTGGGATCAGACAACCCTCAATTGAATCAACACGTATTTATCAAGCACCAACCATAGACAGTCCATCAATCTCACCCACGTAGACTTCCTAACAAACAGATCCATATTTTTACCCACTGCAGGAGGAGCAACATTTGGAGATAGAAAAGAGACTGTAAGGAAATTTACAACTTCAATCAGTTCAGAAACACAAACATGAACTTACTAGAGTCAGTGAGGCATCCCGAGTATCATTTGAATGCAGGGACTCTCATTTTCCCTAAATACAAAAGGGTTATCATCATTATCACCAGACTTGGGGCCCAGGATCCTACGGGAAACCTGTTTCTCAAACAATCCACACTTCCAGGAACTGGAAAACGGAGTAATAACTCATGTGGACACAATCTTGGGCAGGAAGAGAGATGGCAGAGGATGGTGAGCACAGACAGTGATTTTAAAATCAAGTCCATCACGGGGGTGACACTTGGCAATGACCGGCTTTGCAGCTGAGAATGGGCAACAGGAAAGTGACCGTTTCAGCGGTGGTGCCCTGACTGGGGTTTCTGCAGGGTCACGAGCATTACGTATCTTGGGAAAGCTCTCAGACAACCATCATTTCTCAGTTCTCCTTGAACACAAATCCTCAAGTCCCCTCCTGGTTGAGCTGCGTAGGAGGCAAGGAATGGCTGCCAAGAGAAGCCAGCGGGAAGAAGAGAGACGCTGGCACTGAGGCGAGGGCTCTCCACTTCTCCGTCCAGCTGGGAAGGAGAGGCGGCGGCTTCGGGGAGTAATTAACTGTCACGCGCAAGATTAATTGACGACCCTCTAGTTGTGCCCTAAACACAGATGTCCTGGGATCAGGACGCAGCCCTGAATACCAAAGGTGATGGGAGAACAGTCATTTCTGGACGGGAGCAAAGTGAATCTGCAGAACTGAAGGCGATGTCAAAACGCAAGCCGCGGAGCTGGGGCCGGCCGTGTATCATCACGCCCTTCCATACAGTGGCTTGTCAGGAGCCAGCCAAGGACGTAAATCAGGAGCCAGCCTGTGCTGGGAAGTCTCTTGCTTGCAACTGGCCCACAACAAGCCACTTCTCCCAAGACACAGCCTTGGACACACTTCTGCCACATGTTTCTACATCTCTATTTATACGAAGATGTTAGAAGGAAAATTCCTAACTCTGGCATCTATACCACTATTATGCTCTCAGCTTCAGATCTAGCTGGGACCCTGCATTTGACCCAAGAGTAGATTTTGAATGGAAACAAACGTGGTAGAATTCACTGGAAGATCTCATTGTGACAAAACTCAGGGTCTTTCTCAAACACAGCATCCCATAATACCCCACAGTGTACCTTTCCTCCATGCCCTGGAAGCTTTTCCTTCCGTGAAGTTCTCTGCTAAGTACTGATGGAATTACTGCTTCATGCATATGTTTTTACCTAAGTTATCCTAGTCAAGAATGAGAATGGAAAAATTAAGACTTTTTTTTTTTTCATTTCATTCCCAGAGTGCTACAAATGCTTGGAGTTGAGTTATAAAAATCCTGAACAGTGAAGAGGTTGTCTTTCCAGGCTTTCTCCAGTGTAAAGTGCTTCTCAATAGTGTGTGCACGCTAGAGGTCTTTTAATGGACAAGCCACCATGCATGTACAAAATTCAAGAGTTCTAAGAATGAATAAACCCGGCTGGCACTGTGGTTAGTGGGTAAAGCTGCCGCCTGCAGTACCAGCATCTCATATGGGTACTGACTCTAGTCCCGGCCACTCCACTTACAATCCAGCTCTCTGCTATGGCCTGGGAGAGCAGTAGAAGACAGCCCAAGTCCTTGGGCCCCTGCACCCACATGGGAAACTGGAGGAAGCTCCTGGCTTCAGATCAGCCCAGCTCTGGCTGTTGTGGCCATTAGGGGAGAGAAACAGAGGATGCAAGACCTCTCTCTCTCTGCCTCTGCCTAACTCTTTCAAATAAAAATAAATTTAAAAAAAAAACAATGAATAAGCCTTTCATAGGTTTTCCTGTGAAACTATGCACACTTATAAACCCATAAATGTAAAACAACCCAACACCACCACAGCAGCAGGCACCTTTTATTTATTTTTTAAAAAGGTTATTTATTTATTTGAAAGGCAGAGTTACAGAGAGGCAGAGGCAGAGACAGAGAGAGAGGTCTTCCATCTGCTGGTTCACTCCCCAAATGGCTTCAAGGGCTGGAACTGGGCCAGTCTGAAGCCAGGAGCTTCTTCAGGGTCTCCCACATGGGTGTAGGGGCCCAAGGTCTTTGAGCCATCTTCTGTTTTCCCAGGCCAAAGCACAGAGTTGGATCGGAAGTGGAGCAGCTGGAACTTGAACTGGTGCCCATATGGGATGCTGGTCCTGCAGACAGCAGCTCTATCAATGACGCCACAGTGCTGGCCCCAGCAGCAGGTACCTTCTACAGAGTGTAGTGTTTTACTGTCTCCACCTGCTATCCTCCCAACTATATTACACAGGTTTGATGCTTAGGTATATTTTACAAGCACGGACACTGATGCTTAAGTTATTGTAGCTTACATGAGGTCACACGTTTTGCGTAAGGTAGAACTGAAATGTACAGCCAGGGAGTCTAAATACAGAGGTCAGATGTTCCTACAGAACCATGTGAAAAGAACACTGATTTCAGAGACTCACTGTATCTGGCAAAATCAGCGAATAATTTGCAAAGCTGACATTTGAGCTAGGTATAAAAGGATAGTGTGAAATCTGCTTGCCCAGGTAGAAAGTACAGGTGGGGCTTGTCAGTGGACAAAGCAGGCACTCCAGACAAGGGCAACAGTAAAGGCAAGAATGTTGAAGGTGAGCCTGGGAGCCAGCATTGTGACATAGCAGGCCAATTTTCCACCTGTGAAGCCAACAGCCCATATGGGCATCAGTTCATGTCCCAGCTGCTCCACTTCCCACAGAGCTCCCTGCTAATACATCTCGGAAAGCAATGGAAAGTGGCTCAAGTCTTTGAGCCCCTGCACCCACATGAGACACAGATGAAACTCCTGGCTTTAACTTGACCCAGCCATGTCTGTTATGACCACTTGGGCAATGAACCAGCAGTTGGAAGTTTGGTCTCAGTCTCTTCCTCTCCCTTTGTAACTCTGCTTTAAAATAAATCAAAGGCCAGCACCGTGGCTCACTTGGCTAATCCTCCGCCTGCGGCACCCGCATCCCGGGTTCTAGTCCTGGTCGGGGCACTGGATTCTGTCCCGGTTGCCCCTCTTCCAGGACAGCTCTCTGCTGTGACCAGGGAGTGCAATGGAGGATGGCCCAAGTGCTTGGGCCCTGCACCCCATGGGAGACCAGGAAAAGCACCTGGCTCCTGCCATTGATCAGCGCGGTGTGCCAGCCGCAGCGCACCGGCCGTGGCGGCCATTGGAAGGTGAACCAACGGCAAAGGAAGACCTTTCTCTCTGTCTCTCTCTCACTGTCCACTCTGTCAAAAAAAAAAAAAAGGTAAAATAAATCAATAAATCTTCTTTTAGATGAGCTAAAAACCTCAAAGAAGGATGCACTTTTCTCCAAAGGGAGGAGAGAACTTCCACTTTGCTTATGGCCTTGTCTAAATACTGATGGAGTTTGTGGACTCAAAAGGCTTCCACAGCCTAAGCAGCTCATGTCAAGAGCCTCGGGTGGTCACTGACATCATACAAAAGAGTATTAATTGTTAAATTAACAACATGAGTCACTGCACATTAACTCTCCATGCAGGACCTCTGTCCTCAATGAGTTGCATTAAGAGTTAACTATAAAACTAGTTCTGTGTGTGTGTGTGCGCGCAAATTGTTGAAATTCTTACTTAGTATAGAATTGGTCTTCTATGTACAAAGTTAATTGAAAATGAATCTTGGCCGGTTCACTAGGATAATCCTCCACCTTGCGGCACCGGCACACCGGGTTCTAGTCCCGGTTGGGGTGCTGGATTCTGTCCCAGTTTCCCCTCTTCCAGGCCAGCTCTCTGCTGTGGCCAGGGAGTGCAGTGGAGGATGGCCCAAGTACTTGGGCCCTGCACCCCATGGGAGACCAGGATAAGTACCTGGCTCCTGCCATCGGATCAGCGCGGTGCGCCGGCCACAGCGTGCCGGCCGCGGTGGCCATTGGAGGGTGAACCAAAAGCAAAAGGAAGACCTTTCTCTCTGTCTCTCTCTCTCTCTCTCACTGTCCACTCGGCCTGTCAAAAATAAATAAAAAAAATTAAATAAAAAATAAAAATAAATGAATCTTAATGGAGAATGGCCTGGGAAGGGGAGAGAGAGGAGGAGGAGGAAGAGGAGGAGGAGGAGGGGTGGGAGGGCTGGTATGGTGGGAAGAATGACTATATTCCTAAAGTTGTAATTAGTAGATTTGTATTTCTTTAAAAATAAATTAAAATAGATGAGCTTGAGGCAGCAGAACGAAGGTCATGGTTGTGTGAACTGAAAGCTGGGAGGGGTTGGGGAAAGGTAGTACAGGAAGGTGAACCTGGACTCAACTCTGCAGGCAGGCAGAACAACTGGAGAGTTCTCATCAGTGAAAGGACTCCCTTGGAACAAAAACTCACTGGCCCCAAGGGGTAACTTAGCAACAGTGTAGATGCCCATTCGGCTAAGAGAGGAAGGAGGTAGAAGCTTATGAGTCTACGACAAAGGCACATGACCAACAAGCAAGGGCTCTAGGCACCCATGTCATCTCTTTGGTGTTGGAGATGAACACATCTGGGGTGAAGAGTGGCACAGTACTGTGTCTGGGCATCTATGGATGCAACAGCTCAGTCACGGGAGGAAGTGTATGGAAAATCAAGCACCTGAGGCCCCAGAATCCTCATCAGTGAAATGCAAGATGAAATGACTGAGCTCACACAGCCGTGGTGAGGGCTGTAGGAGAAAACAGAGGCATTTCTGTCATGGGTGTCAGCACCCAGGAGAGCGTCAAGAGGGGCTCACTCTTTCCCTCCTTCTCTCTTCTATATCCTCATAAATTATTTTTAAGACTTTATTTATTTATTTATTTGAGAGGCAGAGCTACAGACAGAGAGAGGGGGAGACAGAGAGAAAGGTCTTCCATCCACTGGTTCACTCCCCAAATGGATACAATGGCAGGAACTGGGCTGATCCAAAGCCAGGAGCTTCTTCTGGGTCTCCCACATGGATGCAGGGGCACAAACACTTGGGGTCAACCTCCACTGCCTTCCAGGATAGCTGGAGAGGAAGCAGAGTAGCAGAGACACGAATCAGAGCCCATTTGGGACGCCGGCACTGCAAGCAGAGGCTTAACCTACTATGCCACAGCGCCAGCCCTGATCTTCATAAATTATTGGTCTATGAATAACTCGTCCTCTTATCACCGCCGCCACAGTGTTGCTGCTGCACTTCTTCCTCCTTATTGTGATAAGTGTAATTATCCTCATCCATGGAAATCTCATGACTACCGAGGAGGCTGGATCCTAGGGCAATCCTTCAGGAGAGTCCATGTTTGCTCTCAAGTGAGACACGAATTAGACATACAAAGAGATGGGTGAGGCACACACTGAGCATGCACTTGTGAACGTCTGCCTTCCAACTCCTAAAGCACATTCACAAACATTACTGGGACAAAAACGAGAGATGGTGAATAGATGGGTATTTTAAATGGAAAATGATTTAGGTGCTTAATCTGACACTTGAAGGAACGTGAGATGAATATATGCGGGGGAAGAAAAGAGACAGATAGTTCTTCCACCCCCTAAAGGAGAGAAGCTCTACACTACACTCCAGAGACTCCCACAAGGTCGAGTCAAGTGATACCGTAAGAGAGGGTGCACGGTATGAATGGCATCCTAAACAAGTATGTAAATGGCACATCCACAGGATGGAGGAGGGGACTTCCACTTAGGGGCTCAAAAGGATGTAGTGCACTGGCTGGCAAGCTTGACACTGAAGGCTGAACACCCTGGGCTCAGCTCAGTGTAGGAGGATACCCTCTAGAATTCAGCGAAAGGAACCTCATGAGTAAGTCTAAGCCTGCAGGAGCCAAATCCTTCCAAGGAGGACGTGAACAACTAAAGAGCTCTCTGCGCATGTGTACCACGTCTCCTTCAGCTGGTTTTCCCCACTTCCGCCTTTCCCATTATTCTCTGTTTGCCATTCGGGGTCTCTCCGAGTCTGCCTCCCCCTCAAGGCCAGCACTGGATCACAGGCCCTAGGGCAAGCCAATGAGCCCATCTCATCCTCTTCCGCCCACTGACTGGTTCTCCTGTGGTCATGCCAACAAGAGGACAGCACCACAGGTTCCCTCACTGGCTGACGGTGTGATGTTCAGGCATTCGTATGAGACAACGAGGGAGGCTATCTGAACAGAAAGCTGGAACCCAAAAAGTGAAACTGAGCAAATCACTGTGACCAGTCCATGCAGACCGATGGCTACTTGAAGCTGGGCACTCACTGTGCTAGATGTCCAGTTTTCATTTACTCATTTAATAACAAGGAAAACCCAAAGTGCTGGGATCTATTACCCTCCTTAGTTTACAGATGAGATGACAGACTAAGAAAGCAAGACGTCACAGCTAAGAAGGGTTAGGGGAGCTAGATTTCCCAACAAGGACAAAACTGACTGCCTCAGATGCTTCCACACTAAGCCGTACTGATTTATGTGCCAGGCCAATCCCTCGGAGTGAGCAGAACAAAGAGACGAGGAGACCGATTTCCTATCAAGATCCCTCAGCTCTTCTTCACACCAAAACAAAACGCAGAAGCTGATGTTTACATGGCAAAAGGTGAGCTGGGTGCAGCCAACTCCTAGGAGGAGCCGCAGATACTGATGAGAAGGCCAGGGCAGAGCCTCCGTGGAAGCTAAAACATTCAGTCTTGGTACAGAGGACTGCCGCTCCTGGGCTTCTTGACTGGGGCTCTGCCAACATCCCAACTCAGTAAACTGTCCCTGGAGAAAGACATGCTCAAGGTCTATAAGCAACGCACTCCCCTCTCTACTCAAGATCTGAAATTCCAGCACCCAGGAATGAACTTGATTTTTTAATGATAGTGCATGTTTTTTGGTTAAAGAAACGCACAGGTGAGCATACTGGCTTGTTATGTGGGTGAGGGTAACACTTGGGAGAACAATTATAAATTGCCTCATCCTACAGATGCCATGATATGGATTCTTCTGCAAGAGCTCAGCTGACTCTGGCTTCCTAGAGAACCAAATTATTCTCAACAGAAGAACGCTCTGGCTTCAAGTCCAGAAACTTCTCAAAAGTGGAAAATCACTGGCAGAATCTGAATCATCTCTTCTGAACAAGGCCTTATCAAAAAATCCGTAACTGTCACAGTGCCGTATAGTGCAAATCACTAATGTATTCCATCTGCAAATTACTAACACCACCGCCTTTAATAAATGAAAAGGTTTCTCTCTTCACCAGGGAGTTAGTAAATATTAAAATTCTCTCTCTGGTGCTCATTCTAGCCAGGGCAATTATCCATGAGGACTGTTCACAATGGACTCAATTTGACTATGATTATTCTCAGCAATGCCGGTTGGTGGTTTCCATGGGCCCCTGGCCTCTGCAGACATGAAAACTAATTTTGATTCTAAGAGCGCATGTGCTAAAATCTCCGCCATGTCGACGCAGTGCCTAGGAGGACAGCAGGCAGACGCTCAGGCCTTCATCTCACAGATGATGGTTTGCATCTACCAAAAGGGACACACACTTCAGCCATGAGACGGAGTCTGAGAAAAATAGAGGGGAAATTTAGTAACTTCGCAAGTGCCACCGCAAAGGGGGACCAGGCACACTAGCCCGCTTTCTGCGGATCCCGCTTCAGGCTGGCACCACCACAACCGTCAGCACATCCTCACCTCCTTCCTCCATCTTCCTCCCTCCCAGGCTTTCTCACCAACGCACTGCAGCAGCAGTGGGAGCGCGGGGCTTTCTCCACTTCTGTGACGGGCAGGCCATTCTGATCCACTCTCTCTCCAAGACCCCAGATGCCTTTCATCTAAGCAGCGCTTCTAAACACACATCCCTGAGTGCACACCACTTAACAGCTCGTTACAGCACTCGATGCTACAGTGGGAGAGACGGGACGCGTGCACCAAGCTCAGATGCACTCCCCATCTTTTATGCCTGAAATTATCATCAGTCTGCCACCAGGGAGCCTTAAAGAGGACATGGCTTGCTTTGTTTTCCTCTTTGCACATACAAAGCTTTTCAAGGGTGCAGAGCTACTTAACAAATGACAGAAACCTTCAGCAGCCCTGCCAGGTCCTGGCAAAGATTGTTGTCTTTTTTTATTATTTTTTTTAAGACTCTGGAACAATGAAGTAGAGATTTCTCTGTGCTGGATTTGGATTTTCTCCAACCTTTAAACTTTATTGCCCAACAGAGTATCCAACTGTGTTTGTGGGAGGGACTGAGATCATTAAAATTCATTCGCTGTGTCGTCTCCAGAGGAACACACAAGTTTTCATCCGACCGACTTCTCTGCTGCGTGGAATCCAACAGACTCCCATTTCTTAGGAAGCCAGTGAGCAAATGAATGATACAGCATCTTGTTGTCTGTGCATGCTGTCCCTCACCTGGTCCCCTCCGTCACCAAAAGCACACATTTCTGAGCATGGAGCTTAGCGAGGTCAGGGACTCAGCATGTCATCGAGAACAAGAGCAGAAACGCACGGGAAACTGGAAGTCGCTTCTGCGGCAGTGTGTGTGGCCTTCAATGAACAAAAGCAGTTCGAACACCTAAGACACTCCAACTCGAGGTGGCAGGCGCGCTGGCTCTCAGACACACTTGCAGAAGCCAGTAATGGCTGCTTAACGCCAGCCACATGACACGACTGGCTAATAAAAATGAATCTTCACAACCAGAAAGCAAGCACACACACAAGCTTCCATTCCTCTTCTCTTCCTCTACCGCTCTTACCAAGGAAACAGGAAGTTAGGGCTGCACACTGCCAGAAACATCGCCACCCCTACCCGCAGCAGGTCAACAAGCAAGCTCTGTAGCTGCGGTGCAGGACCAAGGACAAGCGACGTCTGAGGTCAGCCAGCTTCACACTGCCTCTGCCCAATGGTCCCGTGCTTCCTTCACACAGACACCGTTCCACCTGCCCTCAAATCTGGCTCCTGATGACTTCTAAACCTGCTGGGCAACCCTCAAAAAGGTTCTATCAGGTGACGTGCTTTTACCGAAAGATCATCTCAACATAAAGGTCATAGGAAATGGAAAGCAACCTGAAATAAAACCCTGGTCTCTTCTTTGAAACCAAAACCACTTCATGGAGACCTGTGGTAGATTTTGGAATCTCATTCACAAAGACGGTGCCATCCTGAAGGTTGATCTTAAGTACCACTGAAGTAAAATCTATTACAATAGCAACACTGCATTCATTCATCACTGAAGAACCATGTCTGAGGCATCTTTTATCACTGACAATACCCCATATAGCAACAGACATCTTTCTTCTTGGGGCCAGCACTGTGACAAAGCAGGGTTAAGCCACCACGGGCATCCCATATGGGAGCTGATTCTAGTCCTGCCTGCTCCATTTCTGATCCAGCTCGCTGCTAACATGCCTGGGAAAAAAGAATAAGGCCCAAGTCCGTAGGCCCCTCCTACCTACATGGAAGACTTCAAAGAAGCTCCTGGCTTCTGCCTGGCTCAACCCTAGTCATTGTAGCTATTTGGAGAATGAACCTGTGGATGGAAGATCTCTGTCTCTGTCTCTCTCTCTGTAACTCAGCCTTTCAATACATCATTAAAAAGAAAAAAAGTCTTCTTACCAGTTTTCTTAACATCATAAATGAGAAAAGTCTTCTCTACATTTAAGCTGCAGCCTTGCATGTGGCAAACAATGCATCCCAAGAATCTAGGGTTACAGTGTTACGAGGCAAAGGAATGCAAATGCAGAGGTCTGTAATGACCTTGGTGTGTCATCTTTAAGATGAGCAAGAGACACAGAAAGGCAGGGGCAAAGCGGACAAGAAATAAAATTCTAGAAAATGAGATCTTTGAGGAAGGCAGAGACCAGATGTTATAGAATCTAACTGAACTGGAGTCATTTTTTCAGAGTATAATAAGACATCACTGGAGAGTTTTAAGTGTAGGATTAATGAACTGACTGCTGTTTTTGGTTTTTGGTGTTTTTTGTTTTACTGGAGTTTAAAAAAAAGCTTACAACGTCAGACTCTTAATGATTTTCAGCGTCAACCAGAGTAGTGTTCAGTATATCCACATTGTTAGGCAGTTATCTCCGGAACTGTGCATCTCGCAGATCTGAAACGCTGTGCCCACTAAACAACTCTCCTTCCTGGGAACCTCCATTGTCCTGTCTTCACGGATTTGACTTCTGAGATACTGCACCTATAGGGTTATCACACACAACTAGCCTTTCTGAGGCTTCTTTCATTTAGCAAAATGCCTTCACGTTTCCTCCGTGTTGCAACGTGTGACAGGATTGCCTTCCTTCTGCAGGCTGGATAATATTCCACACCATGGAGAGACCTTGCTTTGCATATCCTCTCAGTTTGGGCTATGTCTCCTCTGCGTCACAGTCAGTAATGCTGCTCTGAAGAAGGGAGTGTAGCTGACCTGGGATTTAGATAATTCTGGGCGCTGTGTGCCTAACAGAGTCTAGGAAGACAGGAGGAGGGATGGGGAAGTCCAGTTAGGAGGCAGCCACAGCGGCAGAGGCAGGAAGCAGAGGTGCTACAGATGAGGGTGCAGCCAGGGAAACGTTGCCAAGGGGCGACACCCAAGGGGCGACACCCAATGTATCTTTTTTTTTTTTTTTTTGACAGGCAGAGTGGACAGTGAGAGAGAGAGACAGAGAGAAAGGTCTTCCTTTGCCGTTGGTTCACCCTCCAATGGCTGCCGGGGCCAGCACACTGAGGCCGGCGCACCGCGCTGATCTGATGGCAGGAGCCAGGAGCCAGGTGCTTCTCCTGGTCTCCCATGGCGTGCAGGGCCCAAGCACTTGGGCCATCCTCCACTGCACTCCCGGGCCACAGCAGAGAGCTGGCCTGGAAGAGGGACAACCGGGACAGAATCCGGTGCCCCGACCGGGACTAGAACCGGTGTGCTGGCGCCACAAGGCGGAGGATTAGCCTAGTGAGCCGCGGCGCCGGCTCCCAATGTATCTTGCAGGTAGGCATGAGGACATGGTGACAGCTGGATGGAGAAACAAAGATGGTGCCCTGACGCGGGACCTACGAGGAAGGCACTCAGGGCCTGGCACATAATAAACCCTCCACAAAGCCAGCTGTTAATATTACCACATTGATCCTCAAAATTTTTGACACTATTTGCACTAGGAAATGCAACAGAGACCAGACTAGACTTTACCATCGACCCCTAGATGCCACAGGCTGGTCAGTAGTCTCCATTTGGCCCTGGCCCAGGCTGTCAACACCACTGGGACCTTGGATCCCTCCCTCCGACTTCTTCCTCCTCACCTTGCACATCGGAACTCCAGCCTTGTGTCCCTAGAGCATGGCACATTCACCCACTACCGACTTCACCCAGGCCGCCTTTCACACCCACACAGCTTTCCTGCAGGCATTCAGACCTCCAGCCTGCACTGTGCCCTCCAGCCCCTCTCCTCACACTTCTTCCTCCCTGCCTTGTCTGTCTACACCACCGCAGGGCATGTGGGTGTGTGTGCCCTCTCCTGCATTCCAGATGCTTCCCAGGCCAAAACCCACTCCCTGTGCTCAATCGTCACCACCCTCCCACATGCAGTGCAGCCTTGGTTGGTTCCTTTCTAACTGCTTTGCTAGAACTAGGAGCCTTTTCCTTTTTTAAAAGATTTATTTAACTGAAAAGCAGAGTTAGAGAGACACAGAGGCAGAGAGAGGTCCTCCACCCACCAGTTCACTCCCCAGATGGCCTCAACGGCCAGATCTGAGCTGATCCAAAGCCAGGAGCCAGGAGCCTCTTCCAGGTCTCCCACGTGGGTGCAGGGGCTCAAGGGTTTGGGCCATCCTCCACAGCCTTCCCAGGCCACAGCAGAGAGCTGGACCAGAAGCAGGGCAGCCAGGACTGGAACCAGTGCCCACATGGGATGCTGACACTGCAGGCTGTGGTCCTGCCCACCACACCATGGCGCTGGCCCATCTAGGACACTCACTTCAGATGGCAATGGCAGTCCCATGGGCAGGTGACATACATGGTTCAAAAATTTAAAAAGAATTTCAAAAAAGCCATTTTGTGTTTCAGCTGCTCCACTCCAACTCCCTTCTAATGCATCTGGGACGCACTGGATGATGGTCTAAGTGCTTGGGCCACTGCCACCCACATGGGAGAGCCAAACAGAGTTCCTGGCTCCTGACTTCAGCTTGACCCAGTCCCAGCTGTTGCATCCATTTGCGGTGTGAACCAATAAATGGGAGATCTCAGGCTCTCTCTATCCCCACCTCTTACTTTGTCTTCCAGATAATATTTTTTTAATTGTACATTGTTCCTAATCATTTTTCTCCAAAACATGCAGTATTAACAAATATAAAGGGAGTTCTAAACACTTCATGGACATGCATACTATGAGGAAACCAAGTACAGATTTCAAAATTTTTTTGAGACAGAACAAGTATCTTTAAAACAGAATTAAAATGTAAAAATTAATTAAAAATTACAACAGCACTTTCCATGAACTTTCCAAAATACCCTTGCATTGTCACGGCACCAAATCCTTTATTTGGGATTCTAAGTAGCCCAGAGATGACTGACAGACTGTGTGAGGATATGCACAGGTATATCTAAGCCCTACACTTCTTCCAAGGGACATGGACATGAGCATCCCTAGATCTAGACATAGGTTCCTGGAACACCTGCCCAGACACCGACACGTGACGGTATAGACCTGCCATCTCGATGATGCGAGTTTAAAAAAAAAAAAAACAAACTCCTCTTCCCACTGCACTCAGTTTTCACAGGTTCCTTGCCATTTCCACTCAGTGTTTCACAGTAGCACAGACAGACTGCCCCAACACATAGCTGGACCTTGGCGTTTATGAAATAAACAAACAAGTTACCAGAATCACTGTCTCAAAGAACGTCAAGAAGTTCAAGGACAAATGAAACTAAAAGTGAAATCACTCTGGTGCCAAAAAGAATTTAGTGGAATATGTTTTATTTCAGAGTTGGTATGAAATGCATATTATGAAAAACTGTGTTTTGATACCAAAGGTTTTTGAAATCCGTGCAAACTCATACTGCTTTTTAATTGAAAGAAAGAGAGACAGAACTTTCATCTGATGATTTACTTCCCAAATGCCCACACCAGCCAGGGCTGGGCCAGGATGAAGCTGGGAGTTGGGAACTGTGTCTGGGTCTTCCATGTAAGTAGCAGGAATCTACACACTTTAGCCATCACCTACTGTCTCCAAGGGTATGCACGAGTAGGAAGCTGGAATTGGGAATGAATCCAGGACTCAAACACAGGCACTGTGGTATGGGACACAGGTGTTCCAAGCAGTGTCTTAACTGTCCCATCAAACCAAGTCCCCAAACTCGCCGTTCTGTTTTCCATGCACTGTCTGAAGTCTCTACATGTTGAATGTTGTAGATGTAATCTTCCCTTGAGTTAACTTTTCTACTTAGGATTTATTTATTTTATTTGAATACAGAATGGCAGAGAGGGAAGGGGAAGGCAAGAGGAAAGGAGGAGAGATTTTTCCACCCACCAGTTCATTCCTCAAATGCTGACTCCAGCCAGGGCATCCCCAGGAATGGCAAGAACACAAGCCCTCGAGCAAGACTCGGCTGCCTCCCAGGTACATCAGTAGGATGCTGCACTGGGATCAACAGGCAGCTGCGACTCAAACTGGCACTCTGATATGGGATAAGCAGTGGCCTAACCCACTGCACTGTAACACCTGCCCCTTCACGCAAGTCTTGTCTGCAGGTTTTATCACAGAGTACAGCACCTTTTCCCCTCACTATTTCACACAAACCTATTTTCTCTGTACATTTCAATGGGTGGAGTTCTGGAGGACTGAACCAACATCTTCTCCATTCTAAATCACCTCCTGTCTCCAGCATGCGCTGATCCACACTCTGTCTAGCTGTGCTAGGAAGTGACCCCACACAGAGTAAGCAAGAATCAGAGGGCTGCAATAGGCAATGTTTGTCTATTCCATTTTAGACAAGATTTCTGAAACTGACATTCCTTTTGGATGCAAGGCAGACACTTAGTTCCTATACACGATCTTTGTGTTCCTTGACAGCAAAAGGCTTCCCTAAAAGTTACTTTTTTACTAATCACAAATTTGTGTATTTTTAGATTCCTTTTATAAACAAAACTCAATTGAGATACAAATGTCAGAGTGAAAATGAGTATCTCAAGTTTTACATTTCTGCTGCTGTGACATACTGAAAGTGACAACTATATAAAAGTGATTGACAGTCAACAGCTTCAAGGAATACTTGACATCCTTCCACTGAGGAAGAAACTGCATAACTAGGGCAGACTCCTCGAGTCTTGCACGGATATAAACAATTTGAGTGGACTTTGTTTATTACGTCGAAGAGCCAGCTTGACCTGCTAAGCTGTGCTTTTCTACAGTTTGCACATTTGCAATTACACAAATGTCCACAGAGTTTTCAGAAAACCAACATGGCACTGGGTCTCATTCCTGACGACTCATATTTGCTCATCTATCTACAAACCCATGGTGTGATGTGAGACCCAGTGCTCTTGAAAAGTAGGCAGGCCCATCTCAGCCTTAGCCCCAGCTAGTACCCTGAGCCCTCTGCACTGCTGAGTGCCACTGTCAGTCACTGTCCCCTTAATCTGTGCATATGTACGAAGTGTAGACTGACACCCGCAGAATCAGAAAAGCAAACTCATTAGGTCCCAGTCATCTCTGAAATACACTGGCAGATGTTTAATGATGGCGAATGTGTGGCTGCAGCTGGACGCACCGGTGCCCTTGACCCAGAGCAAACAGATTCCCAAACAGGAAGGCAACAAGGAGGCTTGGTGAGATGGGGCTGACAGAGCATCGTCGGTGCTGGTTCCATCGTGCAGACCTGCGTGGCTCCATGGAGACAGGCGGGCCCTTCTCTTGAGGACGTCCTTATCTGGAGGCATTTGACAAACCTACCTCTGGTCTGCCATTCCACTGAAGGAAAACAGTGCAAAAAGAAAAACTGTGGGTCTGGTGCGGTGCTGTGATGTAGGTTCGAGTCCCGGCTGCTCCTCTTCTGATCCAGCTCTCTGCTATGGCCTGGGAAAGCAGTAGAAGATGACCCAAGTTCTTGGGCCCCTGCACTTACAGGGGGAGACCTGGAAGAAGCTCTTGGCCCCTGGCTTTGGAACAGCCCAGCTATAGCTGTTGCTGTCATCTGGGGAGTAAACCAGCAGGTGGAAGACCTTTCTGTCCATCTCTCTCTCTCTCTGTAACTCTCTCAAATAAATACAATCTTTTTTAAAAAAGAAAAAAAGTAACATCCTACCATGAGTGCTTACAACAGTAAAAGGGAAGATGCTTGGTATACGCAGATGGGAGTCTGCTCTTAGGAAAGGATAGTGTACATGCAGTCTTGGGTTCACATGCCTAGCATCACCTATGTCAGAAGATGTGGCTGAAGCCAAGTCTTGCTCATAGGGAATAAAAATTCCCTTCAGTGTACGGCTCACCTCAAAGAGGGCTGAGGTGGGCAGGAAGCAACAGCCACAAAGTTATGCCAACTCCATTTCATGCCTCTGTTCTTTTCTTGTTGGTTACTACTTGCTTTTATTATTTCAGAGGCAAAGAGAAGAGAGGTAGAGAAACAGAGACAGAAATCTTCCAACAATAGGCTCACTCCCCATATGCCTGCAACGGCCAGGGCTGTGCCAGGCCAGAGCAAGGGGTCAGAAATTCAATCCAGGTCTTCCATGAGAGTGGCAGGGACCCAGCCACTTGAGCTACCACCTGCTGCCTTCCAGGGTTCACGTTGGCAGGAAGCCGGAATGAGAAGCAGAGCCAGGATTGGAACTTGGGCCCTCTGACATGAGATGTGACCATCCCAAGAAGCAGCGTCACTGCTGCCTCAAGTGCCTGCCCCTGCACACACATTTTCAGGGCGAGTTTGCTGCTTCCTGCATCCCTATGTATCTCTCTAAGTCTTGGATTGCTGTGGGGTGTGCCCTAGCCAAATGGACATTAGCAAATACAAATGAAGCAGAGGCTGCAAAGTGCTTGTGAGTAAGGACCTGATTCTATGATTGCCCTTGGTACACTCAAACAGCAGCAAGCCTAAGCTGGTCAGCTCAAAAAGGCCAAACCAAGGAGAGCTGAGGACCTCCACCCACCGGCATTCAAGGCAATTCTGCATCGGTGGTACCGGTAAGCTCGGAGGACACCAGCAGAAGAGACGCCCAGTGGAACCCAGTTCACATTGCTGACCCAAAGCAATCTGAGCTAATAAATGATGTTCTGTTTTATGCCGCAAAAACCAGCGATAATTTGTTTCACAGCAAAAGTGAACTGTTCTAAGCACAAAAACACGATAAATCCCTGGTCTTCTGCAGTTTCCTTTATCATGTTTAATTAGGCAAGTGGAAAAGAAATAAAGAATGACTACTGACAGACAACTACAGAGATATGGGGGCTTTGCTTAAAATTCATTTTTAATATGCTTATGGGTCAACGTGGTGAAAAATAGTATTAATGAATGAAAAATGAGAAGTCACTACCACCCTCCTACCATGCAGCCCCGGCATCTGTGCCCTGAGCAGTCACTGTTCAGTCTCTTGTCTGTCTCTTCACAATGCTCCCAGGCACACACATGTATGAGTCTGCACACAAGTATCACATAAACACACTGCCCTATGCTTCCCTTTTCCCCCAACTTATCTATATCTAAAGCAACATCTCAGATGAAACAATGTTTATCGTCTTTCTATAAAGTTACATTTTAGTCTACCTCATTCTTTAGCTGTGTAAAACTTATAACAAGGGATTGCTTTAACATAAACACAGTTCCAGTTAGTATTTCAATTCAACCAAGAGCAAGGAGGGCATAATTAAAGACTCAGAGACAGGGTCTCTGCTCATGTCTATGGGTCAGGTATTTGGTGCAGTGGTTAAGCAGTACTTGGGATGTCCATACCCCATATCGGAGCACCTGGGTTCGAGTCCTGGCTCTGCTCCACACTCCAGCTTCCTAATAATGTGTACCTTGGGAGGTACCAAGTAATGGCTCAAGTAGGCTGAGTCTCTGCCAATCACATGGGAGACCCAGACTGAGTTCCTAGTTTTCAGCTTTGGTTCCAGTCAGGGGCTGCTGCAGGCATTCAGGGGGTGAACTAGAGCTTTGTGAGTGAGCCAGTTCTCTCCCCCGACCCTCTAACTAAATAAAATATTTTTCTAAAGTAGAACTAAAAAAAGAAGACAGTATAGGTGGTCTGGCAGGAGTACCTATCACGATGAAAGAGGTGAACCCAATGCACGGGTCTGATGGTACTAGAAAAAAATTAGAAGGGGTTAGTGCATTAAAAATGGGAAATGACACACACATAAACTGAATCAACATAATTCATTCACCCCCAAAACACCCCCTCCCTCCTCTCTCGTGTCCTGCAGTAACAACTAACAAATGCAGGGCCCCTGCTACGCTATGGTCTAAGATGCAAGCTCTCACAGTATCCTTAAAGCAGTCCTCTGGGACAGGCTTCACTGCCGTCTGATGTCACAGGTGAGCAAGGCAAGACTTCAAGGACGCGGGGGAGTTTGCTCAAGGTCCTTAGTGGTGAAGCCAAGGCCAGGCTCCTGGCACTGGCTTGGGAGCCTCTTCTTGGGTTGTGCATAACAAAGGTCACAGAGCTGTATGGAAGGTTTAACGAGGTGGAAGGTTTGGGGCCAACTTGCCCTGGGGCCATAACCATCATGTCTGTTATGGGTTCTATAGATGGATCCTGCATAGTGGACCTCCCACTACAAGGGTCAGGCCTGAAGCACAATCAAGGCAATTTCTCAGCTCCATCCAGTGAAGTGGTACTATTCTATAAAGGAAGCAATGGCCCAACCCATTCCCAGGTGCACATGAGCCTCAGAACAGATAAGCCAAGTCAAGTACTCACCTTGTCTCAAGTAGACTGAATGGACAAGAACTGGATTCTTAGCCATTTTACTCACTATTGTCTCCTTATCATCTGCAAGGCTCTCTGTTATCTGTTTCACAAATCAATGAACAAACCCAACTGGAGTCAAAGAGATGTGTGAAAATCAGGACAAGCCATTCCCAGTGTCAACCAAGAGCCTACAACCTCAGCTCTGCGAAGTTTCCTCAGGAATCCTAAGCAGCAGCTCCCAAGCCAGTGGTACAGCGAGGAGTACAGGTCTTGATTCCCCGACTAAGGACCTTGGACAAATTATTTCAGCTTCTTAAGTCTCAGTTTCCCCATCTGTACTGCAGGATGGTAGCAAAGTCCCTATGAGAAGGCTATTTTAAGGATTGTATGACATGATTGTGTCATCACTCATTTGTGGCACTTGGACAGGGCACTGAAGCACAGGTACCTAGCACCCAGTACAGACCTGAAAAAACATACTTGAAATGAACAGATGTCTTAGAATAAGATCACAGACTTTCATAAAAGGAGGCCTTGTCTACAAGAACGTTTAGCTGGCAAGACAGAGAGAGGCATCAAAAAGGCTTGTGACCTTGGCCAAGCAGTAGGGTCCAGGGGCAGATCAAAGACTATAGAGAGAGACCACTCCTGGGTCCCTTTGCACAGAGTCCAGCAAGGCAGGCTGCAAGGGGCAGAGGCTGTACAAGCAAGGGCGTAAAGACAAGATGGGGACATGCCTGGCGCAGCAATACTGTGGGGAGCAACTCGGACTAGACTAAGTTACTGGAATTAAGACTTATTCTATGCATCTGCTCTCCCACAATATGGCGCTGAGAAGGGAGAAACAGCTTCTACACAGCTGCCTCCAGTTCAACCAATAAACTGTAGGACCTACTCCTGATTGGAGGAGAGCAGTGTACTCGGCGTGTGGGTAGCAGAGTTGGGATTGGTGGAGGAGGACTATAAAGGAGGAGAGAGACAACATGCATCAGGAACATCTATCTGAAGGAACACCTGTGCAGCCCCCGAGAGAGCCGGCCGGCGGTGTGCCGCTCCCCCGCGGAAGTGGGGAAAGTGGCAGGGGGAACTGCCCTTCCACGGAGGTGGAAGGGTCGGTAGCCAACCCGGGAAGAACCAGCAGCAAACCCGGGGAGGGCCGAGCAGATGAAAGAACAGCGCAGGGTCCTGTGTCGTTCCTCCGCGAAGAGGGGGAGCGACATAATGGTGCCATGACTCGGATATGAAGCCTAGGCAGGGTTTAGTGTCGTTCCTCCATGAAGAGGGGGAGCGACAAATACGAACCCCAATCTTAACAAGAAAGAGAAGAGAGAGAGGAGGCCTCTGGGAAAATTCTTCTCCAATGGCACAGATACAAGAGGCACCTACCTCTGTCCATGTCTGTAAAGTAACTATGAAATACTGAGATTTCACTTCTGCACACACACTGACGTTGGTTTCCAAGCCTGACACACAGGGGCAGTGTTGGGGCACAAGGGTGAAGCTACCAGCATCCCACATTGAAGCACTGGTTTGAGCACCGGCTGCTCCACTGCCAGCCCAGCTCCCTGCTAATGCACCTGGGAAAGCAGCAGAGGACGGCCCCAGTGCCTGGATCTCTGCCATCCATGCAGCAGACCTGGATGGAGTTCTGAGCTTCTGGCTTTGGCCAGGACCGGCCCTGAATGTTGTGACCATTTGGGGACTGAACCGACAGATGGAAGATGGACCTCTCTTTCTCCTTTTACATAAATGCATATTTAAAAAAACAACCTTGACATGGTGGTGACATGTGTGAACCTGCCTGGGTTCAATGCCACCTTGCGCTGCTCAAATAACCTGCATTTGAATGGCCTCTCACCTTGGTTCTTTCACTGAACCAAATGCTAATTTCCTGGAGAGAAGGAATGGCATTGGGTTCACAAGATTACAGACATCCATGATAGGTATTTAACCGTATTCTGAGGAAGTTGGTTGTGCAGTCATTCCCAGCCAGGGTTAAGTGCTGGGTACTGGACACGCAGTTGCACTCCCTGTGCCATTCGTAACATTCACACAATACCCTCTAGTGAAGCTTCCAGAGGGGTGTGTGTGCGCACACATGCACACGTATACACAGACACTCGGTGTGCTGGAAACAGACTGTGATCTTACTGGAGGTTTTATTAGGTTTCCAGGTACTTGGTTAATTAGAAGGATGGAAGATCCTGTCTGTACAATCTCATCATGCAAAGGTCTTTAAGAAGAGGTGGCATGACTCTACAGATTCCAGAAAATGTGCCAGAACTCAGACATTCCAAGCATGGTTCTCTCAGCTTGTTTAAACCAAGGGGAACATCACTGCCCACAAGAGCTCACAAAAGAGGAGACAAAACCTGTGTCAAGGGGCTTCTAGTCGACAGGCCTGAGAAACACTGAAATGCCTTCCACAGCCGCAGGTGAGCTTCCGAGAAAGCCCTTCTGAAAACAGACCTAGTCCAGCACACTCACCCTGACCGCATCCTTTGGCCCGTCTCCTTTGTAATCCAAGCAGGTGACAACTTCATTCGGCTGTTAGCAACAAGAGGAGGTATCGATTCCCTGCGAATGCCCTAATGACTGGAGACTGGGACACAAACCATAAATGGAGACTTTCTGATTCCAAGTGAAATTATAGTTTGCCCTATGAGATTGCACAATAAATCAGGGGAAAAACCAGCCAACACAGGACTCTGGGGTCACTGAAGTGATGTTGACACATTACAATAATGAGAACTTGAAATACCTCATGCCCTATTGATTTTTAAGCTGAATCATTCCCACTGCAGAAGATTACAAGACTCTGTCTTGGAATCATGGCTCACACGGGAGATGCTGATGAAAAATACACCCAATCCAATCAAAATGAAAAGCTTGACTTGTGCTTATTACGAATCTAATACCACTGTCCCTAGGCTGTGTGATAGACACTTAACCTACAGTGGGAGCAGAAACACACCACAGTTTTTTCTTTTAATTAAAATTTTTCATACCTTTTTTTCACAAGGCTCTTTGCTGTGCCTATCCAGTAAAAAGTACCCCAAAGAAAACAGACATAATGGCTCAATTAGTGCATAAACGGCAATTTCTTTATGCTTCTCTAATTCCAGGGTGGCTTTCAAGTTCCACGCATCACCATATCATTTTGAAGAATGGAAAATCACGTCCTAACAACCGACTGATTTCCCAGTCAATAAGAGAAGATGCATTCCACCAGCATCCAGCATCTACAGTAAACAAAGACTGTCTCGCTGATGCTTCCTGTCTCCCTGCAAAGTGCTCCATGGAACTGGATAAACACAGTGGTGGGAGGCCAACTGGTGACATAAGTTAATTACTAACCTGTCACACAATCATAGAATGGTAATAGTTTATGTTCACTGTTGCATTAACCATAGTTCTCTTATGCCAATGGAGTATGTTAGGGGAATAGGTTCCAGCACACTGCTGCTTGCCATGTACCCTGAATAAGGCCATCTCACTAGTCTAGTTTTGGGGGATCAGGTGTTAACTGTACCACTGATTTCACCATCCATATTGATCTGGCCATAATTCAGAAAAAAAAAAAAAAAAAAAAAAAAAACCTATCTTGGCCTTAAAAGAGAAGGAACTAGGAAGGCGAAAGCAACACTGTCTTTCTTCAGCAGGACTCTGCAAACAGCACCCACCAATCACAGATGCAATTCTGACTTAGGTTTACCAGGACCTAATATATTATAAATATTCTGGCACAATGCAACATGAGCACACATCCTTGGAAAACATTTGTGGAGGCACGGACACAGGCAGGCACTGGGCTAGGATCTAATTATACTCTGTTTATCTGTTCTGTCTTCATCAAGTTTACAGCCTATTGTTGCAATCTAATTGTTAAAATGAATACCTGAAGGCAAAATATAGGCTTTACAAGGGCCCGATGACACAGCAGACGTGCACGTCCTTCGGAGAAAGCTGGCGGAGATAAAGGCACGGCACGTAGAAGCTAACCGGCCTTTTTCCGCTCTCCGATACTTGGTTTTCCTCCATTAACTGGACCCAGGATGTCTTACTTGTCTTGTCTGCCACTCTGTAGTTGTGCTGATCTCCCTCCCTAAATTCTACCATCCTGTTAATTCTCTCACCTCACAGCAGCAAGGTGCAGTCCTCAATCCTGAGTACAACTCATTCTTACATGGGACACTTCAAAAAGTTCATGGAAACTGGGATTAAAGAAAAAGTTCATTTTGCTGCCAGAAAATCTGAAAGTCACACAGTGTTGTTAACAATACACATTTTCTATGAATGTTTTCAAGTCCCTTCATATGTATGAATGGAAAAAAAATTGCAAAAATAATCTTTTAATTCCATTTCCCACAAGCTTCTTCATATATATAATTAATTCATTTATTAATATGACTGAAAGGCAGTGATTGTTTCTAGGCACTTTATCAAACTTGGAAGGTACAAAATACCTCAAAAATGGGCATGGAGAGGGGCTCTGGGGTCAGCCAGGCGACCCTGCTCCATCTGAGCATTGCAGCGAGCTGTCCTTCCTATCCTCACATCGGCACCTTGCTCCAAGCCTCAATCAGGGGTTAGAGAGGTCATGGTTAACTCTACTCACGGAGGGAAAACCTAGCTAAAGGCTGACACACTTTTAAGTCCCCAGGTTTGAAGCCACGCTCCAACTCCTTGCACAATCCCTGTCCCACACGTCGGTGCTAACATCACTAGGAGGAGACGTGGTCTGTGAGACACTTAGTGAGTCCTTCTTTGTCTGTACTTGTTAATAAAAGCAGTCGCTGTGGATCTGCCTGCGGTCAGATCCTGGGTACCTATGGTCGCCTGCGGTCAGATCCTGGGTACCTATGGTCGCCTGTGGTCAGATCCTGGGTGCCTCTCCGGCTAGCTGTGCGATCTCTCGTAAACTGCTTTACCTTCTCCAGAACCGCACATCTGAGCTGCTCTGTCCACCAACTCAGAGCGTGCAGACCAGGGATGGGAGAGGCCAGTTTTCATTCTTGGACCCAGTTTTTTGAGGGGCAACAAGGTGCAGAAACAGCTCTGTCAACTGTCATGGTCAAGTGCATGAGGGTTCCCATCTGTTTCTGTATTAGCAAGTCTACAACAGGGCTATTCAAAAGAAGGCCTCAAGAAACGTGCTGGCAGCTCAGAACCACAATCCAGCTACTCCACAAACATCCATGTTCGGCTCCAAACAGATCCCCAGTCCAGTTGTGCAAACGGATGGCAAGATGTGAGCTCCAGCATGTGAATGAAGGACAAGCAATGCAGTCAAGTTCAGGAACAGGAGATGATCACTACTTACTTGCCTTGAAGAGATGGCTCTGCCCCCGCCAACACCAATGATCCAGGCTATCCTTCCAGGACAGAAATCAAAGAGCACGCGCTATGTAAAAAAACACTAACGCTGGGAGCCTTGCCTTCCCCAGGCCACTCTCTGCAACACAGCCGAGAGCAGCACCGACCTTCCTTGTTAACATTCCACGGGCTCTCTCCATAAACATACGCTGACTCCCATCTTCAACATTTAGTTCTGTGACTGCAACAGACGGCTTTATGCTGGAGCATATGAAAATAGCAAATACTTCATAAGCCTGGTGCATACATGAAGTTCCTTTGGAGGAATGAAAAGCTCCGTGACGTAAACCAGCAGACATGGTCAAATCATCAACCCCACCCCTTCACTGAACCTGGGGCAAAAGCAGAGGGGCCCAGCATGCCATGGGACAGATCTGAGCCACGCAGGACACACTGCTACCGAGAGCTACTAAATAGCAAACTGTGAATCCTAGGGAAGGCTGTGAAGTTTTGTTGGAGATCCAAGAGGCAGAAGAAACACAAGTTTGTCTGAGATGGTGAAATAAAAAGCATGTTTAAAGCGCAACAGTGAGCCAAGAGACAAGGAAGTCAGAAGATGGGAGTGCTCTCGACACAGTTCAGTTCATTATCTGTTCTCAGAGCCATGACCACAGAGTTCACTCAACCAGAAGGCACACTGCCATCTCAGCAAACCCAGAAGTCGGGACCAAGACTCAGGAGAGAGGTGGCATGGAGCCGCTGTTAAAATGGGGGGCTGCCACGGTCGGCGCCGTGGCGTAGTGGGTAAAGCCACTGCCTGCAGTGCCAGCATCCCATATAGGCGCCGGTTCAAGTCCTGGCTACTCCACTTCCAATCCAGCTCTCTACTATGACCTGGGAAAGGAAAGGATGGCCCCTGCATCCACGTGGGAGATCCAGAAGCAGCTCTTGGCTCCTGGCTTCGAATCAGCCCAGCTCTGGCCACTGTGGCCACCTGGGGAGTGAACCAGTGGATGGAAGACCTTCCTCCCTCCCCCCCTCTCTCTTTACCTTATCTGTAATTCTGCCTTTCAAATAAATAAATAAATCTTATTAAAAAAAAAAAAAAAGAGGAGCTCTCAGGCCAGGTTGACCACCTCCAAGAGCCACTGATGCCTTCGTCTAGGGCAAGTCACCCAAGCACCTGGCCTCTGATTCTTCCTCCGAAAGCAGGGCAACAGTAGCGCATAATCCATAAGGGTGCTGGGAGGACCAGCGATCAGCACACACAGTCGGCTGTGAATGCAGACTGGCATATGGTGGGTGCGACAAAAATGCTGCCTATTCTCTACATTTAGGACTTTATTTGTAGGAAATAAACATTGAGCTGTGGGTAAGATTTTCCTTGTTCTCCTTGCACTTCTGCCAGGTACAGCATACTGATGTTTTCGCCAATGCACATGAATCAAATACTGCCGAAGTCCACTCCTGGCCATTTAACCCCGGGGCAGTGAAGCTCGTGGTCACGTAAAAACCTATACACAACGTGCATCACAGATTCATAACCCCCAAAGCCAGCCCAGATGTCCCTCAACAGGTGAATGGTCACATGTGTTACAAGCCTAACATGGAATATTAGAGAGTGATGAAAAGGAACACGCCACTGACAGCACGCAACTGAAAAAAAGTCCAGGAGCAGTGAGGAGCAAAGACAAACACTATGTAATTCCATTTATATCACATAAAAAGACCAAATTTTGGAAACGGCAGGAAGGTTAGCGGTTGACAGCGTGGCTCTGAAAGGGATCCTGGTGATGGATTTGCTGAGCATTGCATCTTCGGTGGTGGGTACAGGAATCGACACACCTAATAGAGCCGTACGAAACTACATACAGAAACAGGAACAAATCCAAGTCAATCTGGGGGAGACTGAGCAAGACCAGCAGGGTGCAGCAACGGTAACGGTCTGGAGAGGAGGGGACACTACATTGTGCAAGGCACTACCACTGGGAAAAATAAAACTGCAGGAGGAAAATACACAAGAGACCCTTCTGGATTGTTTTAAGATTTATTGTATTTGAAAGGTAGAGTTTTAGAGATAAGGTATCTTTCATCCATTGGTTCACTCCCTAAATGTCCAAAATGGCCTGGGGCTGGGCCAGACAGAAGCCAGGAGCTTCAGCCAGGTCTCCCACAACTGGGAAGGCGCAGGGGCCCAAGCACTTGGGCTATCATCTGCTGCTTTCCCCAGCAATTAGCAGGGAGCTGGGTTGGAAGCGGAGCAGCCTGGAACTGAAGCAGGGCCCATATGGGAACCTGCTATGCCACAGCGCTGGCCCCTGGATAGTTTTACACTGCAGGTGCTGCAATTACCTCTATAAAAAGTGTAATTAGAAACCTCGTCAGAGCTGGCAGTGTGGAACTGGGGGCAGAGCCATAGCCTGTGATGAGCCCTGGCTGTTCCACTGATAATCCAGCTCCCTGATGATGCAACCTGGGAAAACAGCGGCAGACGGCCCCGGTACTTGTGCTCCTGCCACCTACATGGGAGACCTTGATGGAGTTCATGGTTCCTGGCTTTGGCCAGGCCCAGACTGACCACCGCGGCCATTTGTGGAGTCCATCAGTGGACAGAAGATCTGTGTCTCTTTCTTCCTCACGCTCTCCCTATCACTCTGGCTAGACCAAGTGAAGGTTAAGAATGACACTTTCCAATGCATTGAGGTGATGACCAACCTCATCCCTGTAGTTTTTGTAATTAAAGACAACAGTGCTCTTTAAGAATCGCCCTTAATGTACTGTTGATACACACAAAACCATTCCACAAAGACAAAAAGGATGTCTTCTATGTACGTTGCCCAAGTTACACTGATTTTTCAAGCTGGTGCATGTAAAGGAATCGAGAGCTGTGAGCGAGGTGCACACATTCCTGAAGTAATCTGCACAGTGCCTGCCTTTCTCTGAAGTGTTTTATTATTCTGAGTTGGGCCAGCTGAATCTCCAAAGGTATGAAGTTCAGTTCGAGATAAAAATATTTTATCTGCCCTCACAACAAATTGAAAGGCTATATAAAGGGCTGTGTTACTGCAGTGTTTTCATAAATATATAGTCAACATTTTTCACAGTGGGAAATTCAGCACAAAATACAATTTTCATACACAGCCATTCATGTGGCTTGCACAGGAAGATGAAATGACCCAGGGATGAATAAAAAAAATCGGCATACGACTTTTAGCAGCCTGGAGTTCCTGGCAGACACACACAGCTGGGAGGAGAAGGATGGTGATTGGGCAGCGCTGATGATGAGTGACAGTGCCTGCGGCACTGGGGCCTCTGGGGCCACACTATTCAACACTCGCACTTTTTAATCACTTTTAGGAACTGTCAGCACCCGACCACCCCATTGCAGAGGGCACACCGACACCAAATCTTCATCAAAACATAATTCGGCATCCAACAACTTTTAGGTTTCTTCACCTTCTTCTAAGGACATTCACAACACAATTCGGATTGCCCACCTCCAACACAGAATGCTGGTGTGGGTACCGAGTGATGCCTACCAGCCAAAGAGTGAAGGGGTTTGCAAAATGGAAGCTCTTTTTTGTAACAGGTTTTTTTTATACCCAGAGTCACGCATGTTTGTTGAACATAAAAGGGAATTAACATGGAATTCTCAATCTTACTCCTCATCTGGTCCCAGTTACATCAATAACCACTCTTCACAGCCTTGTGTTATGTGCTGCAACTGTGCCATCCACTTGCAACAGCAGCAGGTGTATGCCTGGTTTTGACAGAAGTTTGTAACACACTTCCGCAGTGTGGGCTCCTGGTTCCTGACAGCACGCTCGACAGTTTCACCTCCATGCCAATCACTTTATTCTTTGGAAGCATCTTGGCAATCCAACCCTGCCTCCTGATGCACCAGGTCTGCTCTGGTTTCTTCCTCCCTCTGCAGCGAACCAAACTGGGTCTCTGAAAACTTGAATACTCACAGAAATCACAGAGCAGGAAACACTGGCTTCAAAGGAACACAATTTTAAAATTAAAATTTCTAAAGGTCTCTTACAAAAAAATGTTATTTCACTCTCCAAGACAAAATGCCTTTATTAAATACTGGTTTCCCATGTGATATCTAAACCTTTCACACATACACACTGAAGTTTAACCAATTTGAAAAACTTGGCTGAAAATGGAATTATCAGATTTATTTTGGGGGCCTGGTGTTGCGGCACAGCAGAGCAAGCTCCTGCCTGGGGATGCCAGCATCCCCTGAGTACTGGTTTGAGTCCCAGTTGCTCCGCTTTCAATCCAGCTCCCTGTGAACACTTCTGAGAAAGAAGCAGAATACGGCTCAAGTACTTGGGCCCCATCACCCATGCAGGAGACACGAATGGAAGTCTAGTCTCCCGCTGGGCCTCCTGACCCAGCCTTGGTTGTTACAGTCATCTGCAGAGTGAACCAGCGGATGATGCAAGATCCTATCTCCCTCTGTAACTCTGCCTTTCAAATAATTAAAATTCATGCAGTCTATTATATATATTTTTTCCATAATTTCATTTTCTATGAGTTTTGTGAAGTATTCTTAGATGTACTCTAAGTTTATTTTCAGACACTTACATGCTATTTCTATTTTTCTAAAAATTGCATTCATGTCTTTTTCTGTCATAGTCTGCAGGTCTATCCATCCATCCATCCATCCATCCGTACAACCTGTCGATATTATAAGGTCAGTCCTATGTTGCGGGTCACAAAGACTTCTGAAGGCAAAACAAGTCTCGTTGATGTCAGATTAATTACTTTTACCAATGTTAGAAGAATGATTCCTATGACTTTGAGTCAAATCAAGGGGAGAATGGGCTCAGAAGTCAACAGTTTCAAGCTTGGTCCCTGCGCCTTCTATTCAATATCTGTTGTTAACTCTGGAAAAACCATCCCCATCTTTCCTCGTGAAAGAGCCCCAGCCTCGTAGGGCACTAAGAGGGTATTCAGGTCAAGAATGCCTATCTGCAGTTTAGCGTGATGTATGGGGCATCACACTTGAAAAGACAGTCTGAGGGGCCAGCACTGTGGCACAATGAGTGAAGCCACTTGCCACGTGAGCCCTAGTTCAAGTCCTGGCAGCTCCGCTTCCGATCCAGCTCCCTGCTTCTGCACCTGGGAGAGCATTAGAGGACGGCTTAAGTCGCTGGGCCTCTGCCACCCACGGGGGAGGCCTGGATAAACTCCTGGCTTCAGTTCGGCCCAGCCCTGTTCATTGCAGCCATTTGGGGAGTGAACCAGCAGATGGAACATTTCTGTCTCTCCTGTCTAAAACTAACTTTCAAATAAATATTTTTTTAAAAAGAAAAGCAACATCAGTAAGAACAGTAATAATAATTCTGTAAGGTGAGCATCTACCTAGCGTTTGACAGTAAAATCTTGTTTCTTTTTTATCAGCAGAATTTGAAACCTTGACCACTTAAAATGTAACCACCTGTCGAGTTCCCTGGGACATTTCACAGTGAGGACTCAGGCAAAACCCATTTCCCTGTTGTTAATACACCCTTTTAACAGCCTACAGAGTTTATCACTACTCATCTTTATTTCTATTTTTTTTATATTTTTTTATTTTTTATTTTTTTTTTTGACAGGCAGAGTGGACAATGAGAGAGAGAGACAGAGAGAAAGGTCCTCCTTTTGCCATTGTTTCACCCTCCAATGGCCGCCGCGCTGCGGCCGGCACACCACGCTGATCCGATGGCAGGAGCCAGGAGCCAGGTGCTTTTCCTGGTCTCCCATGGGGTGCAGGGCCCAAGCACTTGGGCCATCCTCCACTGCACTCCCTGGCCACAGCAGAGAGCTGGCCTGGAAGAGGGGCAACCGGGACAGAATCCAGCGCCCCGACCGGGACTAGAACCCGGTGTGCCGGCGCCGCTAGGCGGAGGATTAGCCTAGTGAGCCGCAGCGCCGGCCCTCATCTTTATTTCTAAAAACAGATTCACACTAAGAAGAGAAAATATGTTAAAACCTATTCCACCAGATATGGAATCAAAATAGCTATTTTCCAAACAATTTTCCATTCTTTCTTTCCTTTAGTCAATTAAGCAGAACACACACACACGTTTATTTAAATATAAAACAAATAAAGTTAACAACTGGAAACTAACAGCCAACATCAACAGAATCTTTCTGGATGTTAACCCTATGTTTTCCTTCCATTTTACCACTGAACAACAAACTACAGTGTCATGCTAAACCATTTCCTTCCTGAGCCAACACTTGGAACAAATATTCCACAAAGGTTAATTCAATGCACTGAACTTAAAATGGACATTTTTGACAATAACGGACCTAACATCAGCCTTCTAAAAGTTCTGAAATGGGATTCGCCGTTTGCTTTCTTCACTCAAATGCGAGCTCACTGGGCCTGAAACACACAGGAAGAGCAGCAATGGCCTCCACTTCGCTCCCAGTTCTCAGACTATCCCTGGAGTAGGATGGGGCATTCAAAGCCCTTTTTGTTGGCTGCAGTACTGCTCCGTGGCCAACGTGCACAGGAATGAGACTCCATGTTTCAGGATTAAAAACAAAATGACAACAAAAAGCGTGTGACTCAGCCTCAGGAAAATGCAGCCCATGCCTGCGAGATGCGCTCAAGCACCTCCGACCTCTCCTAGGGCAGCCACAGCCAGCAGACGCCCACGTACCTGCACCAAGGGAACAGGCACTTGAGAATCAGAGCGCTCAGTACACAGCCAGCGTGGAACCACCCTCGGTCAGGTCTCAGCTCCCCACTGTACAGAGCTTGGGTTCAAGATCAAACACGAAGCCGGCGCTGTGGCGCAGCAGGTTAAAGCCCCAGCCTACAGCGCCGCCATCCCATTCAGGCACTGGGTCTAGTCCTGGCGGCTCCACTTTCGATCCAGCTCCCTGCTACTGTGCCTGGGGAAAGCAGCGGCAGATGGCTGCACCCACATGGGAGACCCAGAGGAAGCTCCTGGCTCCTGATCAGCTCAGCTCTGGCCATTGTGGACATTTGGGGAGTGAACCAGCGGATTGGAGACCTTTCTCTCTCACTCTCTCTCTACCTCTCTAACTCTTTCAAATAAATAAAAATAAATCTTAAAAAAAAAAAAGACATTTCCCTTGAAAGCACAGATCCATTCATACCCTTGAAACTTTTAAAAACACATAACACTTACTCATTGCAAAAAACTAGAGTTCCCTGAGGCTCTCTACTGCCACCTTGGTTTTCTGGGCACCCCATATATAGGTACTGAACTGAATCCTTGCAAAAGATTTTTTTTTTTTCATTTAAAGTAGAGTAAAATCTGTAAACTGGCACTTGTATTTAAAAATCTACTTGAATTGTTTTTCTTTTCACAGCATTTGCGACAAGCCCAAAACTCAGCAGATAATGAGATAGGTATGGGCCTTCCCAAGGCCAAATGTGCAGAAAAGGCAAAACTGAAGTCTTGGGCCTGTATTCACCACACCCCTGGCATGGACCACCCGGGATGCCCTGGAGAATGGGAAGAGCACCAGGAAAGCCAAGAGTTAAGCTTCTTAAAGACTTCCTAGAAGATGTAGTTGGTAACTTCTGTTTTTCTAACACCACCATTAAATAGGGAATAAAATGGAAGTCTTCGTGCTGCAGACTGTACGTTTCTGAACATGAATGTTTTCCTTCGGTGGTTTTTGTTATTGTAGGAGGCCACAGGACAGAGAAGTCAATAATCCTCCTGACCCTGGTCAAAACGCACACAGTGAACAACAGGCAGCAGGCGCTTCACCTGGCGCTCAGACGCCCGCATCCTACATTCGGGTGCCTGTGTGGGACTCTCAGCTCTGGCTCCCAACTCCAGCTTCATGCTAACGTGGATTCCAGCAGTCAACAGCGGTGGCTCGAGTGGGTGGGTCCCCACCGTCTGTATCAGAAGCCCAGACTGAGTCCCTGGGTATCTGGGGAGTAGCCCGGGGGGTTAGAAGCGCTCATCTGTCTCTCTGTTCCCTGCTCACTCTCTTGCTTTCTCTGCCACTCCAATCAATGAAAAACACAGGTATGGGCATTACCGATTCTTTTTTTTTTTTTTTCAAAAATGGCTTGGTTCTTTTTTTTTTAATTTTTCAGTAGTACATAAAAATGTATGTATTTATGGGGCCATGTGATATTTCTCATCATGTATGTATAATCGACCACCTCAAAATAAGAAATGTCCATTTCAAAACTCAGCTGGAGATGTTACATCAACAATTCTACTTCTGAATGCTGAGAGACTCAAAGTAGTCAAGAACACGGGAAAGTGGTCCGGAGGTCAGAGATGGAGACTGACATCCCAGCTGCCCCAAAGCTTAGGCCAATCACTCAACTTCTCTGCATACAGTTAACTAACAATACAAACTTCCTCGTCGTGTGTTAAGAATTAATATTTTAAAGTATTTACAACAATGCTTGGCAGACATGAAACACTACGGAAGTGTTTATTTAAACAAACAAACCCATATACCGAATCTTTAAAGGCAGAAGAAAGCAACGCTGTTTGAATACTGAGGGGGAAGGGAAAAAAAATCATGAGAATGTTCTCAGAATCGCAGTCCCAAGACTCACTGACTGATGTTCTATTCCCCTTCTGGTGAACACCGACACCAGGCAGAGAGATCCCACTGTCCAGCACTTGCTGGAGAGACGCTGAGTGAAGCCGGGAAAAGATGCACTTGAATCACAGAGGCCCGTGTCATGTCCACGAGGAGAGTCGTCCACAGCAAGCAGCTGTGCCGATTCTAACGTCTGACTGTCAAGAAACGGGGATGGCTCATTGTGCGTGATCATCCTATTCACCACACCCAGAGATTTTCAAAATTTAATAAGTGAAACTGATATTCTGCACTGCCTTGAAAAATCAGACCACACGTATTGGAAGATACTTCAAATAGTCCAGGGAACAATGGGAGTAAAAGCCAAGTTTAGGGGGCTGGCACGGTAGCGCTGAAGCTTAAGGCTCCACACGCAATGCTGGAATCCCACATGGGCACTGGTTGGAGTCCCAGCTGTTCCACTTCCAATCCAGCTCCCTGCTAACGGCCTGGGAAAGCAGCGGAGGATGGACCAAGTGCTTGGGCCCCTGTACCTACGTGGGAGACCCAGAAGCTGCTCCAGCTCCTGGCTGCAGCCTGGCCTAAGTACAGGCTGTTGTGGCCATTTGGGTAGTGATCCTGTTGGAAGAGCTCCCTCATTCTCTGCCTTTCAAATAAATAAATCTTTTTCTTTTTGTAAAAAAAAAGCTGTTTATTTTGGTGTAAAATAGTTTAGAATATCACATACAGTTTTCTCAAAATGTGCATCTTTTGTGCGCTTCTGAAAAACCCTCCTGGTATCTCACTGTCCCTGATGTTGCTTACCGTGCCATCATTCACCCAAGGCACTATGGAATATTCTGGGCCACATCAGTCTTTGGGTTTGATTTTTGGGAGGTGCACAGATGGTTAGCAGCCTTTCCTGTCCCTGCCAACCAGATGGCAGCAGCAACCCCAGCTCACCTGTGAAAACCAAGTCTCCACCAGATATGGCCAACTGTCGTCTCGGGTTGGGGTAGGAAAATGCTCCTACTTGAGTGCCAAAAGCTCAGAGTATCTGTTAAGTGTTGATTTCCCGCATCTTTTTTTTAAATGACTCACTGACTTTTGTATTTGAAAGACAAAGAGGGACAGAGGAATAAAGGAAAAGACCTTCCATCTGCTGGTTCATTCCCCGAAAATGACAACAGCCAGGGCTGGATCAGGACAAAGCCAAGAACCAGGATCTCCACCTGGGTCTCCAACGTGGGTCACAGGGGTCTAAGCACTTGGGCCAACAGATGCTGTCTTCCCAGGCACATTAGCAGGAAGCTGGATCGGAAGAAGAGCAGCCACAACTCGAATCAAGAACTCCCAAAGGAGAACCCACTGCACCACAGTGCCAGCCATTGACTGTGTGCACCTAATCTCACAGGTTGCTGTATTTCCATGCTATCTTCGTATTCTGCAATCTGAAAGATCCAGACTGTGACTGCTTTTTCTCATTCCGAGAAACCTTTCCGATTGCTTCTCCATCTCTAAGTTAGGCACAGAGACACTTACCTCACAGGTTGTAGATCAGACCGGAAGATGTACACTGGAGCTCCTAGGTCACAGCTACGTGCAAGCAGTGAGCGCTCAAGCAGCAATCAGCCTGGCGGTGTCGCTACTGTTACACTTGCCAAGTTGTCACCTCTTCATCCCCATCTTTATAACAGAAGAGGGAGGGCTCTAAGTACACATTCAAAACACTACAACAGACAAAACCGACGGGTCCAACTTTCTAGCAGACAAGCAGCTGACCTCCACAGAAGCCAAGACTTCAATGACACAAGAAGATGCACCATCAGCAAGGTAGCAAATGCAGAGAGGAACTATGATGAAGAGAAGAGGCTGGCAGAGGCTTTCCCAAGTTGTTTTTTTAAGATTCATTTATTTGAAAGTCAGAGTTACACAGAGAGAGGACAGGCAGAGAGAGAGAGAGAGAGAGAGAGAGAGAGAGAAAGGTCTTCCATCCACTGGTTCACTCCCCAACTGGCTGCACCGGCCGGAGCTGTGCCAATCTGAAGTCAGGAGCCAGGTGCTTCCTCCTGGTCTCCCATGCAGGTGCAGGGGCCAAGCACTTGGGCCATCTTCCACTGCCTTCCCAGGCCATAGCAGAGAACTGGATCAGAAGTGGAGCACCCGGGACTAGAACCGGTACCCATATGGGATGCCAGAGCTTCAGGCCAGGGCGTTAACCTGCTGCACCACAGCGCTGGCCCCAAGGTCAAGTTCTTAAGACCTTCTCTTGGAAAGCAGACACACGGGGCAAAGAGTACCGCGATGTGCCTGCTCAGTGCTGTTTGTACTGGGATGTGGGGGATAAATGCCATTGAGTGACAGCCTCCTGATTTGTGTGTGTGTGTGCGTCCATGCTGTGAGAGATTGAGTTAAGTCAAGCCAGGTTAGAAAACTGAGCCAACTAACCCAAAACTGCGGGCCATTCGATGTGGCTAATTTTGACTACTAATTACTGAGTACATAGAACAGCCCATTTTGAAGAGCAGTGAGCTTTGGCCAAGTAGATGAGCATGAATCCAGACTTCATTTTTGTAGAGAGAAAGAGTAATAAGCATGCCTTCCCACCCACCCCCACTGCGTAAGGGAAGAAGATAAATATCTCACTGCCATCTCTGGGAGCTGCAAGCAGTCTTCATGCTTCTCGCTTCCCAAGAAGTCTCCCAGGCCTGCAGAACACTGCCAATAGCCCAGAGATGCTTCTCCATCAATAACCGTAAGGGAACTCACCACTGCTCTTCTTCCTTTGCCTTTCAACTCCACTGAGATAATTTCATGAGAACTTGCAAATACAAAATTGTCACGAACATCCAATTGATCCTATTTACGTGTGCGACATCAAAGTATCCAGACATCATAAGCAAATGTGAAACGGGGGCCTTCCATTACCCTATAGGTTATGCAAGCACCTACTCAGAAAGAACTCTTTGAAATTTTTATGGAGCAGGAAAAATTGGAAGCATATTAATCTAGGCAGTGAAATTGGGCTTTTTGTCATTTTTAATTGCTTGAATTCATAACCTAGTTTTGCTGAATCAAAAACGAGTTGCTACAGCTGACACAAGCTGTTTCGGCCTTGTGGGCAGAGGCGCACGCACACAGAAACCCCGGAACTTTTCACATAAAGTTTACTCTTATTAATTAAAAGAACCCTGAAAACTGTTTGCAACATTACATAGTTACTGAATAATTTAATAAACAAGAGCTTCCAAGCTAAGCACTGCGTGGGAAATGCTGACTTTCCAAGGCAGACTTGCTTTCTGCTGTGGCAGCATTGGGGCCCAACAGGGACCCCAAGGCTGCAGGACTCCCACTTTGGTTTTCCACGATAGAATTCAGACACACGAAAGCACATGACTGCAAGAGCCTTCCTTCCCTCGTGTGCTTGCTTCCATTCACCGTTGTCCATGACACATACCAGTGTTCAGCCGTGCGTGAAAATGAAGGGATGCAAACAGATAAACGCATATGCCCATAAATATGAACAGACGCGACGCTCAGTCGCACCCACAAGTTTCCTGATCTGCAACCTAACAAAGTCCAAAATCAAAGAATTTTGAAGGACACCTGCTTTTTCCTGTGCATGCATCCTTTACTTCTGTTATTTAAATCTTTGATTAACACACAGCGCTTGTGCATTTTAATGGGCTACCTTGTGATGGTTCAACACACTGTGTTTATGTTTGTTGCAAAAGCAACACAAGATGGAGACTGGAGTCTGTAGAAAGAACTTCTTGCAAGGTACTCTTCATGGAATTTAAGCAGAACTTACCTTAGTCCCCCTCTTGGGATAACTTGAGACTAACAGACCTGAAATTAAAAAAAAAAAAAAAGCCAAACCAAAGTACACTAAATCACAGTAGCTGTATTACTACTTGATAAATTTTCTTCCTTTTTGTGGCCTCTCTCCACCTCTCTAGATTTTCTACTGTGCTCAAAGCCTAAAATAAAAATTAAATGCATGAAGAAAACAAGACTAAATTTATCTTCCACTGGACGTTGGAATGCTTATTTAACCAGGCTCTCATGATAAAACGCAAGACAATGAATACCCAAAGTCCACTTCTGAAACACAACAACACACCTAAAACGTGAATAAAGGTAGCCGCACGGTATCAAAACCTTGCGACCCCAAGGCTGACAATCATAGCAAACGCCCTCGACCTGAGATGCACTTCGACTTTTGCATCATATTCCCCGTGGGAAGAAAGCCAAGTAAAAGAGAAGCACAATCAAGAAGAAAAAGCCAGCCATTATTTCTGTTACACGTAAGAAGGCTGGGCCGCCAGTCAACACCGAGGGTGATCTTCACTACACTCAAGTCAACGCAGATTAAAACGAACCCAGACTCCAACAGGGCAACAAGTATCAGGGGACACCGAAGGCAGAGGGACCACGTTCCGAGAGAGACCAGCAGAAATATGCTCCGGCCGCTCAAGTCACGACGGGCGCCCAGCGCTTCTGTATAAACACCTCCCTTGGTAGGCACAGAGAAAAGAACCCGGTCTTCTCCATGGAGATCAAGCACTTTCCAACAGTGCATCTGCTTGCTTGAAAGCAAATGACAAGAAAAGTTTGAATATTCACGTTTCTTTCTTTTTCTGAAGAGCAGTGTACAGTGAGGCTGACTCAGAATAAACAACTCTTTCAAGTGAGAAGAGACTCCCAAAAGCAAAGGGAAAAAAAAAACAAAACACAGAATTCATCACCAACAAAAATTACACAAGAAACCTGGGAAGTCTGCGCCCCCGGTAGGAGAACAGGGAAAAGCAGAAGAAGGGGGAGGCTAAGGCAGGCGAGGAATGGAATGGGGGAGACCCGAGGTACCCCAACTCTGCAGAGAAGCACCTGTGATGGTGGCGGGTCCCTAACGTGGCGGCCACCACAAGTGTGCGCAGAGTGGGGAGAGCTACTGCTCACATGGAGACCGCGGAGGCTGCCAAACCTCCTGAACCCCGGCGGTCAGCAGTGGTCAGCAGGGGTCAGCAGTCGAGTCAACCGACTTCCCTGAAGACCGACCCCCTCGGACGTCACCCCAGCCAGCCCACAGGGGCCAGTGTGACTCACAGCCTTCGGGTTCCCCAGGGCGCCATCGGATGACCGACGGGGGACAACCCAACAACTTACGACTCCCAAGGCACAGACAGGACGGCAGGGTCCCTTCTGGCTTCTCCACTTTTGCGCCACCAGCGGGCCTGTGGCGAGAGCTCCGGGGAGGCTCCGGAAGCGCCTCTGGAGCCCAGCATCCAGGCACGCGTTCCTGACACCGCCTGCGAAACTTCTAGATTCAGCACTCCCTCCACGGGTCCCTCTCCAGTGGGAAGAAGCCCTCCATTTCACAGCAATCCGAGAACAGCGGCCGCGGAGCTGCGCTAAGGCTACGACTCCCAGGGCGGGGTGGTGGCGGTGGGGGTCCTCCACGCCCGAGGCTGTCCCGCCGGACACCAGCCTATCTGCAAATACCCGCGCCTAACTGCCGCGCCAAGAGGGTAACGCACCACAGCGCCGCGGACTCCCCGCTCGGGTAGCTCTCACCCCGGGCGTGCCAGCGCCCCAAGTCGGAGCCCAAGCGCCGCGCAGTGCGCCCCTGAATTCAGCCTCCCTTCGGTGCGCGACCGCGAAGGCAAGCGGCGGACGCGTCCACACGGACGCGCCCCGCACACGCACGCCCGCGCCAACTTCGCGCCATCGGCCTTGCCGCCTCTCCTGCAAATCCACGCGCAGCCCACGGGGACTTCCCCCATCGGTTGGGGATACGCCCCCTTCCCTTCCTCCCCTCGCTTCGCCACCGCCGGGCGCAAACGGAACCGCAGCCCAGGAGCGAGGAGCCGGGAAGTTGCCCGCTAACTTCCAGGCGGTAAAGAAAACGGACCCGCCTCGGCCTCCGAGCTCCGAGCAAGCCCGCGTGGTCCCCAGGCCGGGCTCACGTACCGCGCCCCGCTCACGCGCCGCACACGCGGACGCGCCGCTCCATCGCCGCCGAGCTGGGCTGCCCGGATCCTGATCGGCTGCCCTGGAGGCGCTCACGCAGCAGCCGCCGCCGCCGCCGCCTTCTGCGCGCCAACGCTGGACTCGGCAACCAGCAGCTCCGAATATCGGCTCGCACACTCCTCCCCCTGCCGCCCGCCCCCGCCTGCACGCCCTCCCGCAGCCGGCTCCGCTCCCCTGGCAGCGCCCTCCGCGGGGCCCTCGGCGCTCGCCCTACCTGAAGGGCATCTCCCACGACCGCGATCAGCTGCCAGGATTTCATGGTCGGCGGCCGAGTGCCTCCTGTTTGCGCGCCGGGGCAGGTCCGAGGCCGCGGCGCGCGGCGCCCACGTGCGAGCAATGCAAATGACTGGGGCCGCGCGTGGAGCCGCCGGGCGCGGCCGCCGCAGGTGCAGAACGGACCCGGGCGCGCGGGCGCGCGAGCGAGCAGCCGGAGCCAGGCGGCAATCAAGTCCCGGGCGCGCACAAAGGGAGGCGGCGCCGGGCCCGGCGTCCCCGCCGCGGGCCTCGGGCAGCGCCGAAACGCTGTCCGACTCGGACGCGCGGAGATCTTGGCAAAGTCCTAAGGCTTAGGCGAGGCGGCGGAGGCCTGGGCTGCGGGGTCCCGCCTGCACACGCTTCCCGAAGCGCTCACAGAGCCGCGCGGGCTGGCGGCTCGCTCGCGCTGTCTCCCTGCTCGCTCGCTCGCTCTGCCGCTCGCTCTCTCCCCCACTCTCTCGCACGTGCCCCTTCCCCTGTTCTTCCAAGCATTAAATATGGACCACATGACAGAATAGGGCACCTTGCGCGGTCCCCCGGGTCCGCACTTGACAGCCAATTTCAACTCGCGAGCCATGAATCGTCTACAGGCGGGATCTAAGCACTTCCAATTACTTACGCTACTCCCGCATTCTCCGGGACGGCCACGGGACGCTGTTCGCGGCTTCCACTACGCTACTTCACGCGGAGACACGAGCGCAGAAGGGACGGCCCGGCGCCCCAACGTGCGCCCCGCGCGCTGCCGAACCGCCAGCCTCGGCCACGCCCCCAGGAAGCAGGTGCGTTTGATGGGGGTGTCAGCCCTGAGGGGTCTCGAGCCTTTTTCCGCGTTCCGTACTGAAGTTTGCCTCCGATTTCAAAAGGAAAACATATGTGGCTGTTGAACTCAAAGAGCGCCTTCTAAAATGAATTCACCTAATGACGGTGGCGTCCAATTTTCCTTTTCCCAAGTCCTCGCCGGTCTGCGTTGTTTTTGTTTTTGTTTTTGTGGCTGTTGTTAAATGGGAATGACTGACTATTGAAATACTGCAGCTCCTGATGGGGTACGCGCTGCGCAGTGTCCAGCCAGGATAAACAGACCTGCCATCTCGAACGTTAACAGTTCCGTGTGGTGCAAGCATGCAAAATCTTGTAGGCTTATTTTTTAGAGAAATACTGCATTTTTAAAAAAATTTATTTGAAAGAGGGAGAGAGAGACAGAGAGCTCTTCCATCTGTTGGTTCACTCCCCAAATGGCCACAATGGCCAGGCCAAAGCCAGGAGCCAGGAGCTTCTACAGGCATATGGGATGCCAGCGTCACCCGCAATGGTTTAACCCGCTGTGCCATAACGCCAGCCCCCATAGTGCATTATTGTTAACCATAGTCATCCCACCATGCCCAACACCAGAAAGTCCTACTTCTGTCTATCTGTAAACTCAGAACTGGACCAATACCCTGCCTCTCTGCCCTCCTCCCATCTGCTCTCCGCAGGCTTCAAGGATCACAATTCTACTCTAAACTTCTACCCGTTCAACAAAAGCCTAACGATCCTCAGCTGAAGTGTTACTGGCAGTAGGGACCAGACAATTGATTGGCTGAAGAAGTGAGGCTTTTGAACGTAGGCTACGTAGTTTTTCTTTGCCGTCATCGCAGTCAGAACTACAAATCATCTGTGTTAGACTAGGCTTCCTGGGGTAGGTCTGGGGCCTAGCGGTTAACACATAACAAGAGTCCCACAGTGGGGTACACTGCCACTCTGATGTCAGCGTACCATATTGGACCACCAGTTTGAGTCCTGGCTGCTCCGATTCCAATCCAGCTTCCTGCTAATGCACCTGGAAAGGCAACAGAGGATGGTCCCAGAGGCTGGGTGGCAGCCGTGCAAGTGGGAAATGGGGATTGAATTAACGGTTCCTGGCTTTGACTTGGCTGAGCCATGGTTGTTATGGCCATATGGAGAGCAAATGGAAGTGAATGGAAAATTCGTTCATTCTCTCATTCTCTATGTCTCTTTGTCTCTCTCTCTCCCCCTCCTCCCTCTCTCTCTCCACCTTATAATAAATAAATCTATTTCTTTAAGACATACTGGGTTCAAGTCTTGGCTCCACTCAAGATTCTGGATTCCAGCTAATACACCTGCTGGGAGGCAGCAGATGACAGCTGGAGTATTTGGGTCCCTGCCACCCACATAGGAGCCTGAAATTAAAGTCCAGCCTTGTAGCGTTGGCCTGGTCCAGACCCAGCTGTTGCAGGCTGTCAGGGAGTGAACCGGCAGATGGGAGCTCCTTTTTTTTCCTCTTAAATAGTAAGTAAAAACTGGGGTGGAGGGATGGCCTTGCTTCTTCAAGCTCTTATCAGAACAGGAAGGATCTAAACGTGGAGTGTGTGTCTGTATATGTACCTCCACCCTATATTTCACAAACAATGAAATATTCATTGCATCCTGTGGCATCTTGCTGGATAGCTTTTAGTCAAAGGCCTTGGGCACAGCTGATTAGGATTTTATATATTAGCAAGCAAATTTTAAAACGCTAATAAATCTTTCAAATATTTATTTTCACAGTTATTACAGCTCCACATTCAGAAGCACTACTTCCAGGTTTTTGTGAAGCATGCCAAGTCCTTACGTAACTGTCGTCCATCTTAGTCATACCAACATCATGAGGGCTTCTCCCCTCCTGTGCATGAAGTGCAGATTTAACACAGCATTCATGTCCTGTTGAACTCGCTCCTGTTGGACTCTAGAAAAACAGGTGTGGGTTTTCTTTGCTTGCCTTTCTTGGGTGCACTGGCATTTCAGCAGGTGCAGCTAATAGTAGGTGAAACTTTATTTTGCAAGGATGATGCCTGCTACACCACCCTGCCTGATTATTTTAAAAGTGAACTTCTACCAGGGACTGGTATTCCCGCATGGACACGTTTCTCCAACAGCACCCGGTAACACAAGCAGAAGGGTATTCAGAGTTCAGCTTAAGCAGAATGCTCTTGGCAATTGCAGAAACTCACAAACATACAGAGTCACTATTATTACAGCACAAACTGGTATCCTCAGCGGGATAATTAGAGCCACAAATCAGTTCACAAAAGCAAGGTTATTCGAAATGATGCGTGGCGGGGGTGGGGGGAGGGTGGTCGGTGGAGAGAAGGCGAACCCTAATTACAGCCCCACTGTCCCCGTGTTCTCTGCACATATGGCCATTTAATCTCAGACTGTGACAACCTTGGCAGATGTTGCTAGACCCGGTTATTGATATAAATTGCCAGTCTCATGTGTAAGTGGCACAGCAAAGAGTTAAAGCAGTGTCTGCCTCACCCAAAGGGAAATAAGGACACACGCATATGTCTGCAGCTACAGATGTGAGGCACAGAAAAAGGCAGTTTTCTGGCTCCTAGGCAATGGGTGGGGTCCTCCGACACCAAGAATGAGAGAAGTGCCTCCCACTGGCAGCACAAACCAATCTTAGCATTCGAGAAGCCTGACTGACCAGTGACCTCTGTAACAGAACTGTTCTACCTCTGACGCCTGTCGTGACAGCACCTGTACATAAGGATACAAGGGGCACCACTGCTCTGAACAGGGAAAAAAGTGGCAAACAAAATGAACTCATATGAAGGACAAAATTATATGGCACATCCTGTGATGGAATACTATACATCAGCGAAAAGGGTTGGCTAAATGTCAACCAACTGATTATTATACACACACACGTATACATGCCTGTGCATAGACGGTGGTAAAGATCCATGCTCTACAGAACTACATCTATGAGGATGCTTCATCATGTTCCCAGAAACAGGAATCAAAAGATGGTTTCATTCTGGTGTAAAATGAACATGAAATCCCTGCATACAAGGGTTGTTCAAAAGGCTCCTGAAAAATTCACTTGGAAGCAATACCATGCATAGATTTTAAAATGTTTGAAACAAAATAATCTGCTCTAATCCCGGTTTCCACAAACTTGTTGAAGTTTCTTTCTACAGATGTTGCTCAATAAACATACTGAAATAAAAATGCAAGTCCTGAGTGACTTATATACTATATCACTTACAAAAGAAAAGGCATAAGTAAAATAATACAGGCTGAGCTGACATGTGGAACAGCCACACTCCATCTCAGAGTGCCTGGTTCGAGTCCCAGCTTCCTTGCACTTCTGACCCAGTTTCATCTAATGAGTCCAAGTTTTTTTTTTTTTTTTTTTTGACAGGCAGAGTGGACAGTGAGAGAGAGAGACAGAGAGAGAAAGGTCTTCCTTTGCCGCTGGTTCACCCTCCAATGGCCGCCGCTGCAGCCGGCGCACCGCGCTGATCCTGGCAGGAGCCAGGAGCCAGGTGCTTTTCCTGGTCTCCCATGGGGTGCAGGGCCCAAGCACCTGGGCCATCCTCCACTGCACTCCCTGGCCATAGCAGAGAGCTGGCCTGGAAGAGGGGCAACCGGGACAGAATCCGGCGCCCCAACCGGGACTAGAACCCGGTGTGCCGGCGCCGCAAGGTGGAGGATTAGCCTATTGAGCCACGGCGCCGGCTCGAGTCCAAGTTTCTTGAGCTTCAAGATTGAGCTCCTCATTCCCAGGTCCTGGATTCAACTCGGCTTAACCCAGGCTGTTGGGGGAATTTGCAGAGTGAAACAGAAGATGGAAGATCTTCTCTCTCTCTCTCTCTCTCTCTCTCTCTCTCTCCTCTCTTTGTCAATGTCACTATTTCAAATAAATAACTCTTTAAAATACAATAACTTGATACAGATTTTTCTGTAGATAGATACTTGTGAATCCATGTGTGGAACAAGAGCTGACCAACTACAACCCGAAAGTCAAATTCAGCCATTGCCATTACATAGAAATGGATCTTAAATACTTTATATTAGATTTATTTATTTGAAAGGCAGAGTTAGGGGAAGAGTGAGAGAGGAAAGGGAGGGCTAGAGAGGAAAGAGATCTGCCATTTGCTGGTTCACTCCCCAAATGGCCATAATGGTAAGGCCTGGGCCAGGCCAAAGCCAGGAGCCAAGAACTCCATCCGGGTCTCCCACGCAGGTGTCAGGAGCCCAGGTCCTTGGGGACATCTTCCACTGATTTCCTAGGGACATTAGTAGGGAGCTGGATTGGAAGTAGAGCAGCTGGGACTCAAAGCAGTACTCATGCTCAGTTGCAGGCAGAGGCTTAATCCACTGTGCAAGAATGCCGGTCCTGATTTGATATTTTAAACAGTTAAAAATCTAGGGAAGAATATTTCATAACACGTCAAAAATAAAGTAAATTCAAATTAAGTCACTCCAAGGGGCTGGGATTGTGGCACAGCGGGATGAGGAGTGGCCTAGAACACTGCGTCCCATATCGGAGAGCTGTTTCAGGTCCCACTGCTCCGCTTATGACGCAGCTCCCTGCTAATGCACCTGGGAAAGCAGCAGAGGGTGGTCCAAGTACCTGGGCCCCTGCCACCATGTGGGAGACCTGGATGGAGTTCCTGGCTCCTGTCTTTGGCTTGGCCCAGCTCTGGCTGTTGCAGGTATTTGGGAGTGAACCAGCAGAAAGAAGATCTCTCTCCCTCTGTTACTCTGCCTTTCAAGCTAACTAGTTAAATAACTTTTTTCAATATCTCCTTGAATGAAGTTCTCTCAAAACACGCTGTAGCCATTTGTCTGCACTGTCTGCAGCTGCTTCTGCTCTGTAGCTACAGAATTGACTTTTCACAGAAGAGATATCTAGCCTTGCACAAGAAAAGCTTAAATGCTCCAAAGTTTAAAATATTCTGATCAGGCATTTGACTCTTTTTTTTTGACATGCAGAGTGGACAGTGAGAGATAGAGACAGAGAGAAAGGTCTTCCTTCCGTTGGTTGGTTCACCCCCCAGATGGCCACCACAGCCAACGCGCTGCGCAGATCTGAAACCAGGAGCCAGGTGCTTCCTCCTGGTCTCCCAGGCAAGTGCAGGGTCCAAGCACTTGGGCCATCCTCCACTGCCTTCCCGGGCCACAGCAGAGAGCTGGACTGGAAGAGGAGCAACCGGGACAGAATCCAGCGCCCCAGCTGGGACTAGAACCTGGGGTGCCGGCTCCGCAGGCGGAGGATTAGCCTAGTGAGCCGTGGTGCCGGCCAGTTTGACTCATTTTTAAAGTTTGTCTATGAAACTTCTAAAAATGCATGCCTTGTCTTAATTGTAAAAGGTACATAATTTTATAAAAGCGTGGGGTAGGGGTGTTTGGCCTAGCAGTAAAGATACTGATGAAGTTGCTCAGGTTCTGTATCAGGGTTCCTGGGTTTGATTCCTGGCTCCAGCTCCCGAGTCCCTCTTCCTACCAGTCCAGACTCTGGGAGGCAGCAGTTCTCTGTCATACAAGTGGGAGACCTGGACGGTGCTCCTAGTTCTCCACTTCAGCACAGCCCCTGTCCACTGCAGACATTTAAGGAGTAAACCACCAGACGGGAACTCTCCCTGTGTGTCTCTGCTACCTGACTTTTGAAGAGGATAAGTTGTGTGCGTGTGTGCACACATACCTGGAGAAAACCAATCAGAGTGCAGAGTTCTTAGTGGTAGAGATATGGGTGTTTATTATTTCTTTCTTTGCTATTTCCCCTATATTTATCAGCTTTCCAAATGGATGCAAACATAAGAACAGGGCAGAAACTCTAGACCACATGCGCACTTATGCCTGCCATGGGGCCAATGTCCTTTTCCTCACCCAAGATTGCCTTTTCTCTTCAAACACTACATGATAAAACCTTCTGAAAGGAAAACATCATGGTTTGGTTTACACTCTCCTAAGAATTTTGAAAAACTCCAGCATCTAATTGCTTCTTCACAGGAAAAAAAAAATGGCTAAGCCTCAATGCACTAAAGATTTTTATAAAAATCAATCTTATCCTTGAAGTAAAATGCGACATAGATTATCCTTTCTGCTAGAAGTTATGGTAATGACCCACTGAGATATGCCTCACAATACGGTAATATTGCTTCTTTACCAGTTTGGAAATATTTTCCTTAGAAAAGCAGAAAGCAGGCTCTAACTGAAAAAAAATAAAATTACATAGCAACCACATTGGAACTTTGCAGGATTAGAACAGTGGTACCTAATGATTTTCTTTGTCCTGACACCTAATAATCCAGTTGCATTAAGAAAGGTGAGCTTAATGAAGCGTATTGAGAGTGGAGAGCATGCGATTTATGGAGGGCTGCTTGTGGTTCTGTTCCTAAATGGGTCCCATCAGCTCTACATTGGTCTCTGGTAAGTGACCATATTTCCTGATACCCAAATGCGTGAATCACCTGGGCGTATTTTCAAAGCATTCCCTACACAACAGTTTACAACTTTAAACCAAGGCCAGGTGAAGGGCCTCCCTTAATGATGCATAGTGGACCTTCTTCAGGCAATAAGCAAATTATTGAAAGTGAGCATCCCTGCCCCCTCCTGGTGACACAGCAGGTGCACACAGCCTCTTCCTCGAGCAGGCACGGATCAAGCACACACCTGAGAGCCATGTTCTTCTTCTGGCATCACAACAAGCAAGTGTTATTTTCAAAATACTTTACAACGTTAAAACCAATGAACACTTGCTGTGGAAAGTTGGGAAAATTTGGCAAAGCACAGGAAAAATCAGTCATTACTAAACCATCCAAAGACAGTTACAGGCACTATCTCATGGCAATCCCATCCAAGTCAGACATTTTATTCTGCAGAGGCAACCAAAAGCAACAAAGAAACATAGGCACACAATTGACATTTTATCATAAACTACCTGATAGTCTTTTCATTCTGAAATATATTGTGAACATTATATGCTGTAGCAATAACAAAAAATTATAACATTGTGGCCAGTGTGGTGGTACTGTGGGTTAAGCAGCCACCTGCAACACTGGCATCCCATATGAATGCTTGTTCAAGTTCTGGCTGCTCCACTTCTGATCCAACTCCCTGCTAATGCTCCTGGGAAAGCAATGGAACATGGCCCAAGTGCTTGGGCCGCTGCCACGCTTGTGGGAAACCTGGATGGAGTTCCAGGTTTCTGGCTTCAGCCTGGTCAAGCCCTGGCCATTGCAGCCATTTGGGGAGTGAACCAGGGCATGAAAGATTCTCTCTGTCAACCTCTCTATCTAGAACTCTGCCTTTCAAATAAAATTTAAAAGTCTTTCTAAAAAATTACAGCATCACTTTTGGTATTTTACCCTAATATTACTCAAAGTTAAATAACAATGTAAGGAACATCCTTGTCCACAAGGTTATGAGTTTATCTCTGTTCACTGTTTCAGTTTTAAGACCTAGAAGTCAAAGTGGTGCATCAACAAGTGGGTACCACTGTTAGGTTTTCACACTGAAAGCCAGAAATTCCACATGTTCCCAGAGACAGTACAAAAATGAACCTGTCTCACCCAGAGAACAGTTTCTGGAAAATGATTTCTTCCTTCAATAACCATCTCCCTGGCCAGGTTCCCTCTTCCACCCACCTGCCTCACTTGGACAATCATACCAGTGCATCCTAAATTAACAGGGAAAAGCTCAAACACAGGAAACAAAGGTGGTACTGGGGAGCAATTTAAATCTAAGCTTATTTAACCTAAGTGGCCAGTGGCTGCCCATTTTGTCTTAATTGCCTTTTAAACTGAAATCAATGTTAAATTACCTGAACAATGGCTTCTGCACAACTGAAAACTGAAAATTCTTTAAGTGCCTCCTCAAAACCTTCTTGCTCTTGTAGGGACCAATGACAGCAAAAGCAACTCTTTCTTGTTCACTGTGCTACATGTAGCTTTGGATGACGGGCTCTGAATAAAGGGTGCTGAAAACAGACACCTTGTAGGCTCTGGAATGAGCTGCTGTTGGCATGAACAGGATTAGAGTGTTCAGAATGGAAGCTGGGTAATGAAACTGAACCACAGTACTGTGACATCCTTGATGTTTTTCCTCCCCCACCCCTTCCTCCAGTCCTCCCTACTTCTTTTTTCTTCTTCCCCCATGTCAACAAGAGACTCAACAGGCAAATGGACAATGGTGAGGCCATACTTACAAAGAGAACACTGACCCACAATTTACAGCAGGCAGTGTAGGAAGCCAGTCTGCTATCTGCAAGTCAGAACGACTGGAAATCAAACCACTAGCTCTAGAAAGTGGTCCAGGACACCAGTCAAAGTCCTTGTAAAGGTTGGCTAGAAAGCAACCAGGACTTGATGAATGACTTACTCCTATTTTTGTCCCCAATTCCAACGTAAGACCAACCAGAGAAAGCCAAACATGCACACCCAACCAATCCCCCAAACACCCCTCTTCTAAGTTAAGATACCTGCGAATCCCCCATGCCTCCAATCAGGCACCCCTAAAGTCTTCCCTCCTCCTCTGCCTATGAATTTCTGCCGAAACACACGTGATGATGGCTGACTCCTTTGTACAATGGAATTCTGAATGAATAGGCTCTTTTTGGTCTTATTTGGTGGGTCTTTGTTTATTTCCACGATGTTTATTTATTTTCAGTATTTTTAGGTAAACAAGACACCCAAATCGTAACCATGGTGGAGTTTATGCTCTAGTGGGGAAGATAAACAAGAACACAACAGATTTTTGTCACTGCTGCGCAGGAAAGAAGTTTTGTGATGCAATGGAGAGAGGATGGTAATGGGAGCTTTATAAAGATTGGATTCGGGGGTTGTTACCATTTATTGTTACATAGATCGGTTTTCTGATTTTGTTTCACTCCAAGACTGACAGAACACATGCCATCTGATTCACAGTGTGTACATGAGGCAGACACGTACCCTGCCAACAGCAACTCAGAAAGCAAGCTTATAAATGACCAGATAAGTAGATAGGACTAGAAATAAGATTTGAGTTAAAAGCTGTGACAGCTAAGAAAGAGGAGAGACATTTTATTTCCAGGTATTGTAGTATGTCTTGGGGCCCTAGGGCAGACAGTAGGGAGAGGAACATGGTACCACTGGTATCTTGGTGTGTGTTACACCAGCACACACCTCACAAAAGTGGAAAGTTACTGGGACATATCCCCAGAGGCTCTTGTTATCTTCCTTGTAACAATTAGTCCTGTGTTTCCTAAACAGGAAGATGGATGCAGTGTTTGCAGGACACAAGATCATCAACGGAAGCACTGGTCACTCTTTTCCCCAAATCAACTCACCTGACAAGTGTGAGCAGTGCATCCCCCAAGAAATGAAGCATGGAGATGCTTCAATGCGCCCCCAAATTCTGTTAACATGATTTGGGCTGGAACCAGCACGGAATGAGGCTGAAGAAGCTCCAGAGATGGTAGAACACAGCTCTGTCAGTTTCTCCACCTCACTTTCCTCTAGAGACACAGAATATAACTCAGTTACACTGCCCCATGTCCACCTCTAGACACACGGAGTCAAACTCAGCCACGTCTCCCACCATGTCCACTGCAAGGCTGCCAATCGCTTTCCTGACCCGAGTAGGTTTCTCAGAGAAGCTGTGCCTCTCCTAGACAGATACCCCTATCTGGTCAAGCTGAAGCTTCCCCTGGAAATTACAAACTGGGAAGAGATAGAGCATTGAAGTTCAAGAAGAGCTGGACTTGGAAGACTGGGTATACTATGAGGTAGTCGGATGACAGCTCAAGAGTAGCATTCTACAGAGAAGTAATGAGAGGTGGGGTGCTGGTGGGAGAACTGAGAAGAATGAGGGAGGCAAAGGGAGACAAGCAGAGGCAGGAGTCTGTGCAGGGCCAGCATGTGGCATGGCAAGTAAAGCCACAACACAGGCATCCCAATGGGCACTGGTTTGTGTCCCGGCTGCTCCACTTCTGATCCAGCTCCCTATTAATGGCCTGGGAAAAGTGGTGGAAGATGGCCCAAGTGCTTGGGCCCCTGCTATCACCGTGGGAGACCTGGAAGAAGCTCCTGACTCCTAGCTTTGGCTAGGCTCCGCCCTGGCCGTTGTGTCTACCTGGGCAGTGAACCAGAGCATGGAAGATGTCTCTCTCCAACTCTGACTCTCAAACAAATAAACAAATCTCTCTTGAAGAAGTCTGTACTCAGAAGAAGCCAGGGATGAGGAATGATGTCACCTTGGCCACTAAAGCTTTCTTCCTTAGTTCTATGGTCCTTCTCCTCCCCTACATACTTCTCTATTTTTTTTAAGATTTATTTTATTTATTTAAAAGGCAGAGTTACATAGAAGCAGAGGCAGAGAGAGAGAGAGAGAGAGGTCTTCCATCTGCTAGTTCACTCCCCAGATGGCTGCAATGGCCAGAGCTATGCCAATCTGAAGGCAGGAGCCAGGAGCTTCCTCCAGGTCTCCTATGTGGGTGCAGGGGACTTGGGCCACCTTCCACTGCTTTCTCAGGTCATAGCAGAGAGCTGGATCGGAAGTGGAGCAGCTGGGTCTCAAAGTGGTGTCCATATGGGAAGCCAGCACTGTAGGCAGCAGGCTTACCCGCTATGCCACAGCGCCAGCCCCCAGACTTCTTTTTGCAACGTCATTTCCTGCAACATCCCAGCCACACCATGCATCCCTACTAGCATCTCCAAACCCAGCTGGGACTGCACAGCTCACAGTGAGTTTGCAAAGGAGTCCTCAGTTTCCTTTGCCTTGAGAAATGAAAACATTCCAACTAGGGATGAATAAACCTCTTCCCTGTGGCTCACGATCTTTCACGAAGCACGCTGCTGGACCAGCCCGTGAGGAGCACAGTCCAAACTCTGACTGCTAAGGAGATAAAGTTCTCTGGCACCAGGGGATCATTTTATGGGCATGCAGACATCTCCCCACATAAGAAGTTCACAGAGCTCTGACTGACAGATTCAAACTTTTAACATTACATATGCGTGTGAATGATGTCCCACAGCATTCTAGAACCGTTTCAGGTCTTGAGATACAAAACTGTTTAAGTCTATTGCAGTACGAAGGTAAGAGCTAGGTACTGGAGGGGCCAGTGTTGTGGCCTAGTGGATAAAGCTGCTACCTGCAGTGCCAGCATCCCACATGGGCTCTGGTCCGTGTCCTGGCTGCTTCACTTCCAATTCAGCTCCCTGCTAATGCACCTGGGAAAAGCAGTGGAGCACGGCCTGAGTGCTTGCTTCCCTGCCACCCATGTGGGAGACTCAGATGAAGCTCCTGGCCATTGCAGTCACCTGGGGAGTGAACCATGGATGGAAGATTTCTCTCTCTCCCTCCCTCTCTCTCTCTCAAAAAAAAAAAGTAAAATAAAGTTTAAAAGTACTAAGTATTAGATTATAAACCAGTATTATAATTACTATAACAAATGACAGAAGAGTTAAACTGTGCTGGGCTCCCTAAATGCAGGAGGCACATTTCAGCCTATTTTAAAAAATTATGCTTGATTTGCATCTTAAAAGATGCACACCAGCTTTTGTTTTTGTTTGTTTTTTTGACAGGCAGAGTGGACAGTGAGAGAGAGAGAGAGAGAGAGAGAGAGAGAAACAGAGAGAAAGGTCTTCCTTTTGCCGTTGGTTCACCCTCCAATGGCCGCCGGAGCTGGAGCACTGCAGCCGGCGCACTGCACTGATCTGAAGCCAGGAGCCAGGTGCTTCTCCTGGTCTCCCATGTGGGTGCAGGGCCCAAGCACTTGGGCCATCCTCCACTGCACTCCCAGGCCACAGCAGAGAGCTGGCCTGGAAGAGGGGCAACCGGGACAGAATCCGGCGCCCCGACTGGGACTAGACCCCGGGGTGCCAGCGACACAGGTGGAGGATTAACCTAGTGAGCCGCGGCGCCGGCCCCAGTTGTTTTTTTTTGTTTGTTTGTTTGTTTGTTTGTTTTCAACATAGGAAGAGGCTGAAGGCATTCTAGCCAAAGGAAACAGCTCATGCAGGGGTACAGAGGTGTGACTGGAGAGGCTGATGGACAGAGTAGATGCATGAAGACCAGCAGGGAACATAAGCACAGGGCAAATGACAAACAGCGAGGGGTCTGAATTTCATTCCTCTATGAAAATGTCGCAATCCAGAAACTGATGCAGGTGAATGCATGGAGAATGGACCACTGCAAGTAGGGAAACGTATGAGGAGACACTTCTACTACACGTTGGCCCCAAAGGTGGTGATGATTTACACAATGGAAGTTAGGATAGAGTGGCAAAGATTTTATGCATATTTTACAAACAGTACCATGAGGATGTACTGAATTACCAGAAGAGATGCATGTTTGAATTCTATGTCTTTAAAAAAAAAAAAAAAAGGATATGGGCTGGTGCCGCGGCTCACTAGGCTAATCCTCCACCTGTGGCGCTGGCACTCTGGGTACTAATCCTGGTTGGGGCACCGGATTCTGTCCCGGTTGCTCCTCTTCCAGTCCAACTCTCTGCTGTGGCCCGGGAAGGCAGTGGAGGATGGCCCAAGTTTCCATATCTGTACTGCAGGACAGTAGCAAAGTCCCTATGAGAAGGCTATTTTAAGGATTGTATGACATGATTGTATGACATCACTCACTTGTGGCACTTGGACAGGGCACTGAAGCACAGGTGCCTAGCACCCAGTACAGACCTGAAAAAACATACTTGAAATGAACAGATGTCTTAGAATAAGATCAGAGACTTTCATAAAAGGAGGCCTTATCTACAAGAATGTTTAGCTGGCAAGACAGAGAGAGGCATCAAAAAGGCTTGTGACCTTGGCCAAGCAGTAGGGTCCAGGGGCAGATCAAAGACCATAGAGAGAGACCACTCCTGGGCCCCTTTGCAGGAGTCCAGCAAGGCAGGCCCCAAGGGGCAGAGGCTGTACAAATAAGGGCGTAAAGACAAGATGGGGCCGGCACCGCAGCTCACTTGGCTAATCCTCCACCTGCGGCACCAGCACCCCAGGTTCTAGTCCCGGTTGGGGCGCCGGTTCTGTCCCGGTTGCTCCTCTTCTAGTCCAGCTCTCTGCTGTGCCCCGGGAGTGCAGTAGAGGATGGCCCAAGTGCTTGGGCCCTGCACCCACATGGGAGACCAGGAGGAAGCACCTAGCTCCTGGCTTCGGATCAGTGCAGCGCACCGGCCGTAGTAGCCATTTGAGGGGTGAACCAACGGAAGGAAGACCTGTCTCTCTCTCACTGTCTAACTCTGCCTATCAAAAAAAAAAAAAAGGATCAAAGAAATCAAAAAGTCAAGGTGAACACCAAGATCTGTGTTACAAGTTATTGATTGAATGAAGACACCAGTGATGAAGTCGGGGCATCAGATAAACACCTGGGAAAGATAAGATCCTCTTTTTGTCCATGTTGAGATGAGTATAACTATGGGAGCTCCTGAGAGGAAGCTAGATACATAGGTCTGGTACTACAGGCAGAGACTGGAGACTGCTAGATATCATGAACAGTGGGAGCTAAAGCCATGGACACAGAGCAGGTGAATCTGGAAGAGTTAAACAGATTCTGAGGCTGACATTAATGTCCAAGCCAGCACAGTGGGTTACAGTTGTTAACATGTCTTAAAATATATTAGAATACAGCCACTCAAGATAGGATTGTGCCTTATGCTTGCTGTCCTATAACAATGTAATCACATGTTTAATATCCATGACTTGTTTACAACTAGTCAAATGAACTGCCGTGGTTAAATTGAAGCAACAGCAGACTGCTACCATGACTGCTTGGATCCTACTCACCTTCTACCAGTCCGGCCAGTATATAATGAGACATGTTCTCTCCAGCACATAGCCAGTCCTGGCTGCAGGAATTTCAGCCCTGGACAATATCACTGCATGTACGATGAATTACAGAATAAAACATTATGCCAATGTGCCTTTGCCAGCCATGAAGTAGATCCTTAATGACTGATACCTATGTGGCAAGCTTAGGTGGAGCACAGAATTTTCTTTGGGGCATACTGTTGTCTAGAAGGTGAACTCAAATGGCTCAAAAACATTTTATCACCAGCAAAACAGTGGTTGCGTGCTAACAGCTGAGGCTACATGAGATACAAGACAGGACTGTTAGGCTCATCTCTACTGCCCTATAGATCTCGATAGGCATTGCAGGATTCCTAATATTCTCCTGGAGAGCCTATAGAATACGACAGCACCCTTGGATACAAGTGAAGTATTCCTCCTGCAGGAAGCTCCAAGTTCCAACTCTGGACAAGTACACCACACCCTCACTCCAGTTAAGTACATTCAACCAAAACACAGGGAGGTCAGGACACAGGAGAAGGGAAACCAACGTGAATACTGCTGGAATTCCCTTGGCATTCCAGGCGAAGCACCCATGCTGATGGGTGAGCCTGAAATACGAGCTGTCAGTCTGGTTTTTCTCCTGGGCTCCTGATTCTCACCCATCCCGCAGAGCATGTGTAACTGACCCCGTCCTGTACCTGCTCTGTTTTTAAAGCCACCTCTTGGGGCCAGGACTGTGATATAGTATGCTATGCCTCTGCCTGCAACACAGGCATCCCATCTGGCTTGTGTCCTGGCTGCTCCTCTTCCAATCCAGCTCTCTACTATGGCCTGTGAAAACAGTAGAAGGTGGTCCAAGTGCTTGGGCCCCTGTACCCATGTGGGAGACCTGGAAGAAGCATCTGGCTCCTGGATTCAGATCGGCCCAGCTCTGGCTGTTGCCACCATTAGCAGAGTGAACCAGTGGATGGAAGACCTTTCTCTCTATATATATCTCCCTCTCTCTGTCAGTAACTCTGCCTCTCAAATAGATAAACATTGTTGTTTTAAAAAAACTACATCTTTTCTGCATAGTGTGTTCCCCTGCCCCCCCACCCCCCAAAAAAAAGAATGCCTTTTCTGGGGCTCACTCAAAGAAGGAAATCCATTTCAGAGCTAGAGAACAAGCTGGCTGTGCTGGTCTCTCACAGAGATGATGGGTCAGGCTTCAGTTTGAGGCTTCCAAAGGGAGTGTCCATCCGTGCCTTTGACTGTATACCTTGGTTGTAAGGAGGCAACTTTTTTATTACTCATCTTGCAACTCGCTGCTTGGTCTCAGGGGATTATTTGATTTATTTTCCACGCTACTTTTATATATTTTACCCCAGCCCATTTTTGTTTTTATGCTTCTGGTCTCTCACCTATGAGGATCTCTTCAATATCCAGTGACCATCACACAGCGAGCCCCTCTTCAGGCTACAACGCGACACCACATGCTCTTTCAGCCTCAGATCCTGATGTCTTCATAGAAGATCTTCCCAAGGAGAAAAAGCAAGCCATAGACACTGCCAGCTCCCGGGACTCCTGGCCCAGAGGGGAAAGTAGAGGCGGGAGGAGAAAACGAATGGACAAGAAAAAGAAAAAATCAGGGCACCTTTTAAAAAAGCCTGTGTTGTCTCTGGAAACCACTAACATGCTCTGAAATTGTGTGAGCCACCTTTTACATGCTACATATGAGTGAGTTCACTCAAAACCTGTCTTTCCCACTCGGTGTTCTCTCACTTCACGTTATGACGTCCAGTTTCATCCGTGCTGCTGCAAATGAGAAGGTTTCCTCCTGCTTGTGACAGGACTATCCCACGTGCGTGAGTCCATATTTCCTTATACATTCTTCCATGGATGCACATTTAGGTTGTTTCCATTTCTTGGCGACTGCAAATAGTGCTACAACAAACGTGGCCAGCAGACGTTTCCTCAAGAGACTGATTCCACTTTCCTTGGATACATATCCCAAAGAGGGGTGTTGGGACATAGGGTAGCTCTGGCTTTAGTTTCTTGAAGGGCTTGCCACAATGACTGTGCTGGCTGACATTCGCACCAAGCAGTGCGCAAGACTTCTCTTTTCTTTTTCTTTTTTCTTTTTTCTTTTTTTTTTTTTTGGACAGGGAGAGTTAGAGAGAGAGACAAAGAGAAAGGTCTTCCTTTTCTGTTGGTTCACCCCCTAAATGGCCACTGCGGCCGGTGCACTGCGCCAATCTGAAGCCAGGAGCCAGGTGCTTCCTCCTGGTCTCCCATGGGGTGCAGGGCCCAAGCACTTGGGTCATCCTCTACTGCACTCCCGGGCCACAGCAGAGAGCTGGACTGGAAGAGGAGTGACCGGGACAGAATCCAGTGCCCCAGCCAGGACTAGAACCTGGGGTGCCGGCACCACAGGCAGAGGATTAGCCTAGTGAGCCGCGGCACTGGCAAGACTTAGCTTTTCTCCATGTTCTCACCTGCACCTTCTGGGGTGTGTGTGTGTATGTGTGTGTGTAACAGCCAATGTAACTGGGGGAAAGTGACATCTCATTGTTGCTTAGAGAAATTTTTAAGATTTTATTTATTTATTTGAGAGGCAGAGTTACAAACAGAGAGAGGGAGAGACAGAGAGATCTTCTACCTGCTGGTCCAGTCCCCAGATGGCCACAAAAGCTGGAGCTGGGCCAATCCGAAGCCAGGAGCTGGGAGCCGGGAGCATGCAGGGGCCCAAGCACTTGAGCCATCTTCCACTGCTTTCCCAGGACATTAGCACAGAGCTAGATTGGAAGAGGAGCAGCCAAGACATGAAGCCAAGACAAGACATATGGGATGCCGTTGCTGCAGGCAGAGGCTGAGGCTACTACACCACAGCACCAGCCCGCCTCTTAGAGTTGTTAAAAGTACGATGTTGATTACCGTGAGACTCAGGAGAGAAGAAGAGAAGTGGAGACTGGAAAAGGCTGACTACCAGGCATTAAGTTATAGTAACATACGAGGAAGAAGTTCTGGGGCTCCATTGTAAGAGTAGGGCAACTACGATATTAATGTACTGTTGATTTCCCTATAAAGGAAAAACAAAACTCTAGATGATGGGACTTTGATGTGTTCACCATAAAGAAATGCTAAATATTTGATAAAATACATATATTTACCCTGACTGAAAATTACATAATGTATCCATGTACTGAAATATGGCATTGTCCCTATAAATATGTACAGTTCTTATGCCTCTAAAATTTAAAAAAATTATGCTGAACATTGTAATTTTATTTATTTATTTGACAGGCAGAGTTAGAGAGAGAGAGAGAGAGACAGAGAGAAAGGCCTTCCTTCCGTTGGTTCACCCCCGAAATGGCTGCTACTGCCAGCGTACCGCGCTGATCCGAAGTCAGGAGCCAGGTGCTTCCTCCTGGTCTCCCATGCAGGTGCAGGGCACAAGCACTTGGGCCATCCTCCACTGCCTTCCTGGGCCACAGCAGAGAGCTGGACTGGAAGAGGAGCAACTGGGACAGAATCCGGTGCCCCGACCGGGGCTAGAACCTGGGGTGCCTGCGCCGCAGGTAGAGGATTAGCCTAGTGAGCCGCGGTGCCAGCCCCATTGTAATGTTTTGACACACACACATACAATTATTGTATTTGTCTCTGCCAATACAAATACACACAAAATACCATCCAGCAGTTATTCAACAGATAAGAAAGAATTTTTGTGGAAAAATCATCTCTCATTAGAGTTTCCTATTAACTGTAAGGTCTTCTACCAATTACAGTTTGACAACAATGTATCACCCATGATCTTGGTTGTGTTTTAAATGTCCCCTCACAGACAGCAATGTCCCACACTATAACTGTGCTTTTTGTAAGATCATCTCAGGGATGTTAAAAAAAAACAACAACAACCCTAATTTGGACCTAACAGGCAGAGTCGCCCAATATCAGGACACACATTCACAGCTGTACGGTGAGGAAGTCTCACAAGTCTGCCGAGAGACACAGGTGAATTGCTCTAAATCCTCATTTGGTAAAAAAGTCAAAACCCTAAATTAATCTACTGCCTGTGTTTAATTCTACAGGGTATTACCCCTGTAAGGTTAAAGATGGACCAACACGAAAAGGTGATCTCATTTGAATGAAAAGGAGATTATTTTTCTATTAGGTGAGTCCAACCTATTAAAAGAGAAAAATTTTATATAAAATGACCAAGAAACACTCCCTTTCTCTCTCTAACTCTGCTTGTCAAAAAAAAAAAAAAAAAAAAAAAAAAAAAAAAAAAAACAGGCCAGCACCACTCACTTGGCTAATCCTCCGCCTGCGGCCCTGGCACCCCGGGTTCTAGTCCTGGTTAGGGCGCTGGGTTCTAGTCCTGGTTGCTCCTCTTCCAGTCCGGCTCTCTGCTGTGGCCCGGGAAGGCAGTGGAGGATGGCTTACAACTTTATTTACCATGAGCTGCTTCCTTACTCCACGTACAGATGTGCTGGGCATGAGCTCTGGGTGGGGGAAGGGGACACAGACTGAGACTGTGTACCACGTTTTTCTTTTTTATCTGCATTATTAATAAATCATTGTAACAGGAAACATACTAAATACCTGATTCCAGAAATCTAACTACTCATTTGTTTTCTCAGAAATGGTTTAAATAAAAAGTAATTTTCTATCAATAAAAAGTTAGTAAGAAACCTTTAACTATATGTCTTCTTTTAAAAAAAATTATTTATTTTCTTGAAAGGCAGAGTATCAGAGAGGGAGAGAGGGAGAGAGAGAGAGAAAAAGAAAGAGAGAGAGAGAGAAAGAGAGAGAGACTGATCTTTCTTCTACTGGTCGACTTCCCCCTAAGTGAAATGGCTCTGACAGTCAGGTTTGGACCAGGGCAAAGCCCGACCAGGAACCCTACCTTAGCCTCTCGTGTGGGTGGCAGGGGCTTCAGTGCTCGGGCCATCATCCCGTGCCTTCTGGGGCACATTAACTCGGAGCTGGACCAGAGGCAGAACGGCCCAGACTGGAACCTGCCCTCTGAACATGGATGCAGCTTAACCCACTGAGCCACAATGCCAGCCCTTATAGGCCTTCTTAACCAACAGTTAGGCCATACAGCCTTCACAGGTCCTAAGCATCCATTCTTCCCCTGGGGTGTGGGAGGCACTGGACTGCCATCTCCCTTCGTGTATCAGGGGCTAAGTTCAAGGAAGTATCCCCATTAAAGGGAAAAAAAATAACCATCCTCACCTGACACTCCCTCTCCACCCAAATCCTCTATCCCCTGGGCCTGGATATAAATAAATTCTCCTTTTCAGTACTTTTTCCTTAAGTCTTAAGAACACTCTGGCCATAAGATGATCATGAGAAAAACTAAAAGAAAAGCTGATGCTGGCATTTTCCCATTAACTCTTTATTGATCATGGTCCATTGTTTAGACACAGGGAGATAGTTTGCATTAGCAAACTCAAGAAGTTTCAAGAAAAACAGAAACCATTTTGATGGGGTTGGTGCTATGGCATAGTAGGCTAAGCCTCTACCTGCAGCACCAGCATTCCATATGGGTGCCAGTTTGTGTCCTGGCTGCTTCACTTCTGGTCCAGCTCTATGCTAATGGCTTGGGAAAGCAGCAGAAGATGGCCCAAATGCTTGGGCCCTGCACCCATGTGGAAGACCTGGAAGAAGCTCCTGGCTCCTGGCTTCAGATGGGCCCAGCTCCACCACTGCAGCCCTTTGGGGAGTGAACCAGTGGATGGAAGACCTTTCTGTCTGTCTCTGTGTCTCTGTCTGTAATTCTGCCTTTCAAATAAATAAAGTCTTAAAAAAAAAAAGAAAGAAACCACTTTGAGGGGCATGGTCACGTACCAGTTCACAAAATCTCCCATGTTGATACCATGAAAGCCAACAAGAACTAAGCATGATCCCAAGAAATCACTGAGCCTTAGCTGGAAGCATCCAGTGGCAGAGAAATGAAGCTGAAAGTCTTGGGTTTTCTCTTACAGTCACGAGCCGTGGCTTCATCTCGCCTGTGTTTGCTTACTTTTAATACAAAGGTGCTTCAGAAAGTTCACGGAAACCAGAAACAAAAGGTGTGGGTATAAGATTTTTTTTTGAAATCTATGTAGAAAAGGAGTCTTCAGAAGTTCATTAAAAATGTGCATTATAAATATATGAGTTTCAAATTATTATAAATACATGTATGGGTTTCAAAACCTTATACACTTATCTTTTAATTCCATTATCCACGAACTTCTTGAAGTGTCCCCATAATGAGAGATCACCCAATTTTGCAGTATTATAATTTATTATACTAATGATAACACTACTAAACAATAAGCACTAGGCAGACGCCATGGCTCACTAGGCTAATCCTCCACCTGCGGCGCTGGCACACCGGGTTCTAGTCCCGGTCGGGGCGCTGGATTCTGTCCTGGTTGCCCCTCTTCCAGTCCAGCTCTCTGCTGTGGCCCGGGAAGACAGTGGAGGATGGCCCAAGTGCTTGTGCCCTGTACCTGCATGGGAGACCAGGAGGAAGCACCTGGCTCCTGGCTTTGGATTGGCACAGCGCGCCGGCCATGGCAGCCATTTGGGGAGTCAACCAAAAGAAGGAAGGCCTTTCTCTCTGTCTCTCTCTCTCTCTAACTCTGCCTGTCAAAAAAAAAATAAGCACTCTATTCATATACCTAAGCTGTTGGTGTTACTACTGCAACACTTTACACATATTAACTCATTTAATCCATATTAATTCAATTTAATTTGTATTAAACATAAATCAACTAAACTTTTTTATAGGAAATGTAATTCATATGAATAATTGAATCACATAAATGATTAAATCAACTGCATTTAATTATATTCAAATTGACATAGAGTGGGAACTCCGATTCTTCAGTAAATGACTGCCCCAGTGTCTGGGAGTTGGGTTGGGTAGCTTCTTTTCTTTGCTTATTCTGTAGTCACAGTGATACACTCCAGGTATTAAAGTCCACCTGAACACCAAGTTATTCCTCAAACCAGGAGTGGCCAGCCTCATTCAAAACCACTAGACAAGATCAGCCACAGCAGAAGTGGCCGTGGGCACCTCTGGGTACCTGCTCCACACATGCTGTATCCCCTGCCTTCTAGGCCTGGCCCTCGCCCTCTGGACACGGGAGGCAGGATCTGTCCAGTCACCAAAAACCTAACAGTCGTGCATTGAAGACATGTCCACCATCGTATCCCATCGCTGGGAAATTCCAGGAAGTTTGGCAACTTACTTAAATCCTCTTGAAATCTGTTACCTCGCCTCTAAAATGGGTTCAATGGGAACAACTGTAGGAGGTCCAAAGAGGATTAGAGAGTTAAAGAACATATGTTAAAGGCCCTGGCGCTGTAACTGGGAGATAGCAGGCATTTTAAAATGTCTGCAAAATAAACCAAAGATACTAAGATGTACTCAAGACTGTTATAATCACTGATGGTTTTGATGCTTTTAATCCCCCCCTTTTTTTTTCTTGTGGTGAAGCCAGGAATTAGCTAGAAAGTTTAAAGGACACACACGCAGTTTCCAAGTCTTTTCTTTACGTAACAATGACTCAAACCAAACTTCAGCCTCAACCAGGAGTCAGGGAACTTTCCTTTTCTGTAAAGGGCCAGACAGTAAATGTTTTCAGCTTTGTGGGCTGCATGTTCTCTGCTGCGAACGTTCAGCTCTGTCCTTCCTGAAGAAGCACCGTGGACCACATCGGAGCTAACATGCTCTACCACACTGCAACGGCACTTGACCTCAGAACACACAGCCCCCTTGATGAGTAGCCCAGGTCTGAACGCCCCTGGGAAGTGCAGGCAAAGTGGCCACCATTACCATCTACCCAGATTTTGGAAGTTATGCCCTAGGGAGGCCAGCACTGTGGTGCAGTGGGTTAGGCTACTGCGTAAAATGCCTGATATCCCATATCAGAGCACTGGTTCAAGTTCAGATGCTCTGCCTCTGACGCGGCTGCCTGCTACTGCACCTGCTGCTCTCACCTGGGAAGGTGGGAGGTGATGGTCCAAGCCCTTGGGCCCCTGCCGCCCACATGGAAAACCCAGATGGAGTTCCTGGCTCCTGGCTTCGGCTTGGCCCAGACCTGGCTGTCGCCCCTATTTGGAGAATGAGCCCTATCCCTCCCCCCATCTCTGTTCTCCTTCTGTAGCTCTGCCTCTCAAGTAAATAAATAAATATGTTTTTAAAAGAGAAAGAAATTATGCCCCAGGAACTCAAGAGCTGAGTCTAACTACTGAACCCTTTCAAGACAGAAAGGAAAAATGAAAGACAGCCAGGAAGATGCGATCAAAGCCACCAGGTTTGGCGACTCTCAGAGGCTTCTCCCCCTTCTCAGAGAGGAGTGCTCTGTGTGCAGAGGGGACAGGAGCAGTGTCCTTGGTCTCCCTCCTCACGGAAAGGGACGGCAACACAAAGCTCACTTCACCACCTTTTCTGTTTCCAAACATCCTACTGTGCCTCGTTCGGCAAATACGGCCTTAGACTACCACAATGCCTGGGTGAAAACCTACTCACGTGAGAACTGGCGTGCACAGATGATCGGCAGCACTGGCACTGGTGCCCAGGGCTTCAGGGCTTACAGAACATCTCACATCAACTCTATGTACTCTTGCTAATAATCAGGCCAACAGCGAGAGACTGATTAGTGCACCCATTTTACAGGAGAACACCATGACAACTCTACTTCTCATTATTATGATCCAGCCATCCCACTGCTGGGTAGATATCAAAAAGATGTGAAATCCTTGTATTGAAGAGATAGCTACTCCACCATATGACTGCAGCACTCTTTACGACACCCAAGACAGGGAACCAAACAACGTGTCCACCATCAAATGATGGATCATGAAATGTGATATATTCACACAGTGGAGTACTATTCAGCCATGAAAAACCAAATCCTGTCACGTTCAACAAAATGGATGAAACCAGAGGATGTCACACTAAGTAAAATACGCCAGATACAGACAGAAGCATCCTTTGTGTTGTCCCTCATATATAGGAGTCAAAAAAAAAAATAACAACAAAAAAACAAACAAAACCCTCAATCTAAACTTACAAAATGGTGATGATTAGAGGAAAAGAAAAACTCAGTCTAAACAAACAATGACAACTACAGGCTGAGAGAGGTGGGCTGGTGGACAGGGGGAGTCTGGCTAATGGACAGGAACAGGCTCCTAGTATCACACAGCACAGTAAGGAGGCTACAGTTCATAATATCTTAACATTTATTGTATGAACAAATAGCACAAAGAAACTCCCAGCCTCTGATCGTAAAGCAATGTCAGGGAAGGAGAAACGGTGGTGACCCTATTTGATTCCAGAGCTCAGTGTACGCACGCATTGAAATATTACACTGTCGACCATAAATGCATGCAATTGTTAATAAAACAGACTGCCTTTTAAAAAGAGATATGAACTCACCAGAACTGGTAAGCGATTTGCCCAAGGGTGGAAGAGCTACATGAGTGTTGTCTCACATTGGGTTAAGCTACACCTTAGGATGCCTGTGTCTGTATCACAGTGCCAGTTCGAGTCCCAGATCCTCCACGTTCAGTGCAGTTTGCTTCCCACTAATGTGCCTGGGAAGGCAATGGGTGACGGCTCAAGTGCTTGTGTGCCTACATCTGCATGGGAGACCCAGAAGGAGTTAATGGTTCATGGCTTCAGGCTGGCCCAGGCCTGGCTGTTGCAAGCAGCTGGGGAGCGAACCAATGGACCGAGGATCTTTCCCTTCCTCAGTCTCTTTCTCTCACCCGCCCTCTCTCTCTCTTTCTCTCTCTGTAACTCTGCCCTTTGAATAAAAATAAATACATGTTAGAAAGAAGGAGAGAGAGAAAGAAAGAAAGGGAGAAAGAGAGAAAGAGGAAGGGAGGGAGGAAGGGGGGAGGGAGGGAGGGAGGAAGGGGGGAGGGAGGGAGGAAGGGGGGAGGGAGGAAGGAAGGGGGGAGGGAGGGAGGGAGGAAGGGGGGAGGGAGGGAGGAAGGGGGGAGGGAGGAAGGAAGGGGGGAGGGAGGGAGGGAGGAAGGGAGGGAGGGAGGAAGGAAGGGAGGGAAGGAGGGAAGGAGGGAAGGAGGGAGGAAGGAACACACCGACCCCAGGAACTCTGTGGAGGCTCCGTTCTCCTGCCACAGAGCACTATCTGGTTGTAGTGCCTGCTTTCCAGTCAACCTGGCTTAAACAAATACTGCCGGAAGGAGAAAAGGTGAAACATATTCAGGAAGTGATTAATGTTGCCGCTGAGTAATTAAATGTTTTGAATATGATCTGTAATCCATATGGAAGGTGTAATCAAAGCGCAAGAGAGGTGACCTGACCACGCTAGGGTGAACCACTGCAAAATACTAACTATGGCAAGGATATTCAGGGCTCAGTCTTCATAAGGAGCTGTTTTCCTTACAAGAAAGTTTGTTTTGCATGTTGCAACGTGTCACTGCTCTTCATGCAAGTGTCAGTCAAGTGCACGGCTAGACAGCAATTCTGTCATCAGTTCACTACTGATCTGCATTAGAGCAGGATATGACTGATATGATAAAGAAGGCCACACTGAAAGCTTTCCCACAATACTGTTGTGTACCGGTGTGGCTACTTTGAAAAGCAAATAAATTGCAAATATATGTGTGATATAGTTAATGCACAAAAGGACATTTCCTGTCAAAATGTGTGTCTTAAAAACAGAAAAGCTTATTAAAGTTTTTTCCAGTTTGCACCCCTACCGTCAATAAATGAGTCTGTGATACTTCCCAGCCATGCCAAAGGTGACTATGTCTTGTTTATCTCTGCCAATGCCAGGTGTACAGTGGTATCCCGGTGCTGCCTTAATTTGTGTTGCTCCAGAAGTGAACATTCAGATACAGAAATGAAAGCTTGCCCTGACTTAGGTGAAAGGGTCGTCTTCCATCCAGTGGCTGAAGTCTGATCCTAGGCTGGTGACAGGGACAGCGCAGCTAGGGGCACCAGTGGCAGAGCAGACAACTGAGACTCAGGCTGAAGCTCCAGTGAATCTTCAGAAATGACACAGACATGTGATTCCCGTTAAATCACATGCAGGAAAAATCGTGAGTTTTAACTTACAAAGGGTCACCCTCCCTCTCTTGTAACTTACGTGGGATTTTTGTTCCTTAGGGGCTCTCCCTCTCTCTTGGAGAACCATAAATCTGGATTATTTCTGTGGAGTTGACTCTTCCCCTGCCCTAGTTCATGGGGAGAGGGGCACCTGAACTGCTCTAGCCAATGAGAACTCACGTCCCCCTGACACTGGGGAAGCGCCCAGCAATGGTCATGTGATGGGGTGCTTTGCATTGGCACTGGTCAAAGAATGACATAGGTCCTGGGGCCGTGAGCAGGCATCTTCCTACACGACAAGGACAGGGTCAACCTGAACACAGCAGGAAGAGAGCTAAATGGTTTAGAGAAAGAGGTCCAGTCTGGTCATTCAGCAAACAGTAGAGTTTGAAGTTTTTAAAATTAATATTCTTCCTTCTTGCTTGAACCACCTTGGGTCAGGTTTGTGATCCTCATACTCAAAAGAAAACTTAGGAAATCATCTGGTCAAAAAGCTTCAGACACTCAATATCATCTGCCTAACTCTCTAAGGTGGGGAATTCTTGACATTTCTATATCATCCTACAGCTTCCTGCTGAGACTAACAGGCATTCATGAGCAAACCTCATTAACACAAAGCAGAAAATCGTCAAATGGGGTAAACTGCAGAAATGATGACATGAGCGTATGCAAGTCAGTGGGAATGGTGGAATACGGAAATTCTGTTGCCGGGTTAGCTAAACGACGTTTCCAAGAAAAACGGTGTGTGTCAGGTTTCACTCTTAATTTTGATGAGGTATATCTAACAAATCTAAAGATCATGCACAAAATCCTAAACTGTTAAGAAATTCTAAGAGGATATTCTTGCAGAGTTAGAGAGGGGAAGAGTATCTCCTTAGGTTAATTTTGAAAATCACCCAAAAACTTTTATATAGAAACAAAATCCCAGAGATAAAAATCGAATGGGAAGTGATACCAAGGGTTTATAATAAATATAAGAGGCCAAGGTGAGGGCTGGCGCAGTGGCTCACTCGGTTAATCCTCCACCTGCGGCATCAGCATCCCATATGGGTGCTGGGTTCTAGTCCCGGTTGCTCCTCTTCCAGTCCAGCTCTCTGCTGTGGCCTGGGAGTGCAGTAGAGGATGGCCCAAGTGCTTGGGCCCTGCACCCGCACGGGAGACCAGGAAGAGCACCTGGCTCCCGGCTTCAGATCAGCCCAGCGCTGGCCGTAGTGGCCATTTGGGGAGTGAACTAATGGAAGGAAGACCTTTCTCTCTGTCTCTCTCTCTTGCACTGTCTAACTCTACCTGTCAAATAAATTAAAAAAAAAAAAGGTGAACAGCTTTAAAATACCAAAACTGTCTATAAATTAACAAGAAATACATTAATAATCACCAATGGTAAACTGAAAAATATTGTAACACTCACACAGGAGGAAAGATACTGTGTATCACTAGTTAGGAAAGTGCAAATTAAAGTAATACTATAACATGTGCGATACATATACTCCATAATTTTTGAAAGACTGCTACATCCAGTGTTGGCCAGATAATGTACAGAGCTGGTAAGATAAAAAATTGCTCCAATATTCTTATAGGGTAAAATTCTGGCAACAATATTTGTCAAATTAAAAATTTGCTTAAGTTCCACTAATTATTTCTGAGAATTTTATAAAAGGCAAAGAGAACGTACTAGAACTAAAGAAGCATACACAACATATTCACTGTGGCAGTGCTTGTTTTAGCAGCAGACAAAACAAACCCAAAGTGGAAATAATCTAAAGGGTGGGAGGATGATGGAACAAAAAGTAATGATTCCATGTCAGGAAACTACGCAGACATTAAAAAAGAGAAAGTTGGGGCTGGTGCTGCGGCATAGCAGGTAAAGTTGCTGCCTGCCATGCCAGCATCCCATGTGGGCGCAGGTTCACCTCCCGGCTGCTCCACTTCCGATCCAGTTCACTGCTATGGCCTGGGAAAGCAGTAGAGGAGGGCCCAAATCCTTGGGCCCCTGCACCCCCATGGGAAGACGTGGAGGAGGCTCCTGGCCCCTGGCTTGGGATCGGCACAGCACCACCTGTTGTGGCTAACTGGGAAGTGAACCAGCAGATGGAGAACCTCTCTCTCTCTCTCTCTCTCTCTCTCTCTGCCTCTCCTCTCTCTGTGTAACTCTGACTTTCAAACAAACAAATAAATTTTTAAATAAAAACAGCGAGAAGGTATATATTTTTAATACTGGCATTGAAGGATAATACCCACCCCGTGTGAAAAAAGCAAATCATTAAAAATATGTAGACTACAAGGCAATTCTTTAAAAAGCATATGCATGTGCATGTGTAAAACTGTTTGTGTCAGCAAAGCAGACAGCATGGAAGAGCACACACACACCATTAGATCAACAGGAATTCTGTCCTTACCAGGGAAAGGCTAGAGGATTGAGGGGATAGAGAGGAGACTATTAATTTACTTTAGACAGTTATACGCTCTGTTAGTGGTTGTAAAAGCCACATATAATTTTTTTTTTTAATTTCAAATGACTAAAAGATTTGAAAAAGCATAAAAATCAACACTGGAACATTCAATTAAAATTGCATGTATATTTTAAGGTAACAGAAAGGGAGAGGGCATTTAGACTGGTCATTAAGATGTCCTTGTCTCATATCACAGTACCTGGGCTCCGTTTCTAGTATGAGCCCTTCACTCCAGCTTTCTGTAATGCTGAGTTGGACACTCAGCAGTGATGCTGCAAGTAGTGGGATTCCTGCCGTTCCCATGGCAGAGCTGGGCTGAAAATCCAGCTCCCTGCTTGGGCCTGCCCAGCCCTAGCTGCTCATCCACACTGGCAGAGTGAACCAGCAATGGGAGCTCTGTCTTGAATATATCAACAAAAGTTTTAAAAAAGAAACAGAAATGAAAGGCAACTGTGACCCTTTCGCTCAATTTCCATTTGTTCTCCGCCCCGAGGACAAAGCTTCTCATGGAGCATCCGACGTACCAGTCTCTTGGCAAGAACCCAGCCAGAGCCTGCCCCGCTGAAAGCTATGGGCTGTTTACCAGAGCATAATTAAATGTGCCGAACAACTGAAATATCCATATAATTACCAAAAGCTGATATAATTGCATGCATCCTTTGATTGGATGATATCGTTGTCCCTACATAAGCAAAAAGACAGCTTAAACAGAACGGCCCTCCCAGCTCTTGGGTTCAACCAAAATTATCTGATAACTCTGCAGATTGCCACTGGGAAAAAATAATCTATCACAGGTCTCCGTCAAAACAAAATCAAGTTATTACACTCCCATGTGGAGACACAACCATTCCCGCTTTGCCTGAAAAGAAGTGGGGGAAGGGACTGAATTTCCAAATTACATTAAAAGTCTGTTTTATCCAGCTAAGCGTGTGTCACGGTTGGATGGTTTGTTGAAATGCTGTTTATTCCGTAAAACAAGCATGAAAACGAGACAGTTTGCAAGAAAACCTGCCTGAAAAGTCACTGACGAGGATGAGGTTAAATAAATGGCGTTCACCTGCGTTACGGCTGTCTGTGCCCACGCCAGGTTCATATGGACCTCAGTGTGTGACCCGACTTTGAAACAGGGCCTTTAAAGAGGTAACGAAGGTAAAAGGAAGCCGTAGGACAGGACCTGATCCAGTCTGACTGACGTCCTTGTGACAAGAGGAGAGTAGGATAGAGGCACACACAGGATGACCATGAGAACACACGAGCCAAAGGGACCTGCAAGCCTCAAAGATGCCTGAGGACAAGCAGCCTGCCCACACCTGCATCTCAAGGAAATGCACTCCTGCTGGTCCAGCCCCAGCAAACTCACAGGGCGTGCATTACACGCTACCGACAGAAGGCCTTAACCATGCTCACGGCATACCGTGCAGGTCCTTTGTCGATCTTTAGAGATGTGAGAAGCACAAGGTCAAGGGTAAGTGCTGCAAATGAAAATCCTGTAGATAAGATTGGCAGGTTTGTAACTTATCAGCGGCACTGTAATTTTCCTTCTTAAGTGTCTTCCTTTTCAAATCGCTAGTGTAATTCTGAATCTTGCTAAAATCGCAGGTATACCTGAATTCAGACCGAGGGGTGGAGAGAAGAGGGGGCAAGCCAGACTCTTCAGGGAATGCCATCATAAGCTGAGGACCCTGGATAAGGAAAACTCACTGATTTCAAAGCCCCAGTTTCAAAAGTGCTGAGTTTGTAGTGGGGCTCCTACAACGCACAAGGAACCCTCATCATCTCTAGCCTGGGAAGCCGTGTGAGTGTCAGCCAGCACTCGGATCACTAGTCCCGGGGAAAAAATAACCATCCTCCAAGGAAAGTGACCTTACTCCCAGGGACTCTGGGGGATACAGCCGGCAGCAGCTCTCGCAAGGGCCGGATGCACTTGACCTTCTGTGCCTCGCCCTGGAAATCCACACGGACTTCACTTTCATCTCCTTGGTGCATCTCTGATTGTGTACTCATAAAACAGCGTCTGCGGCGGCTTCATCCCTCACGCCAAGGAACGGACTCCGCTCCCCCTGTGGTTGGCAGCAGCTCAGTGCACACCACCACATGCTCAGGGACAGCTTGAGAGGCTCAGGCAATGACATCGGCACTGATTATCTCTTGCTCTTGAACAGTGGTGAATATGTGAGGATGGAGCTAACGTATTTAGTGCCTAGCCCATCTCTGATGCCAGACAACAAAGGCCTTTGTGGGCATTTTCTCATGTGACTCTTCTGAGAGGCCAAGGAAACGGGCACTGGGGCCACCCTTATTTTACGGATGGAGAACTGCTGGCTCAAGGTCATGAAGTGTCTTTTCCAAGGTCAAGTCAGTAGCAAACAGCAGAGCCAAGCCAAGAATACAGGCACTTCTGTAGCTCTCAGATCCCTGACCAGCAGGCACCTTCCCCCTGCTCCAGGGCCCGGTGTCCTGGCACAGTGGGGTAAGCTGCTGCCTCTGAGGCCAGCATCCTCTATGGGCACTAGTTTGAGTCCTGGCTCCTTCACTTCCCAACCAGCTCCCTGCTCACAAGCCCGGGAAAGCAGCAGAAGATGGTCTGAGTGCTTGGGCCTCTGCCACACATGTGGGAGATCTGCATGGAATTCCAGGCTCCCAGGTACAGCCTGGCCCAGCCCTGGACGTTGTGGCCATTGTGGCCATTGTGGGAATGAACCAGAGGTTGGAAGATCTCTTTAGCTCTCTCTCCTCTCTCACTCTGCCTTTCAAATAAATAAATTAAATCTTTAGAACAAAAATCCAACGTCCTGCACCACATGAATTTCCACAGCTCAGAACGGCACAAAGTTCTGCTGCAGAAGCAGGGTCGCCACAATTCCAGGTGCAAGACTGTCAGTTCTCTTGTTCAAATTTCTCCAGCATTCAACAGCACTAATTGTTGGATCTTTGTTTAAAGATGTGCTGCAGGGGGAGTGTGTTTGCCCTAGTTGGTTGGGACAGTCACGTGCCCTGCTGCAGCTCATGGGATTAAGTCCCAGACCCACATCTGGATTCCAGCGTCCACCTGAAGCACATGCTGGATGCAGCAGGTGATGGCTCAAGTAGCTGGGCCCCTGCCACCCACATGGGAGTCTCGGACTGAGCCCCTCCTCCCAGCTCCAGCCCAGGCCAGCTCTGGGCACTGCAGTCATTTGGGGGAGTGAAAAGGTGCACAGATCATCTCTCTCCTCCCTCCCCCCACTCCCGTCTCATGCTGACCTTGCACTTCATCCTTGAGAAAGCATCCATCTCACCTTGGCCCCAAGTCATGGGCAAACTGAACCATAGGGGAGAAAACGTAAACTATTTTTTTTAAGGTGTTGAATTTACAACTCCATTCTTAACACCCAGCTGCACACAACACTGGACTAATTACCCTCTGGCCATTAAAGCAGATCAAATGAGGAAGGACAGTAAATCACTGGAGTCCCCTCCGCACCGTCATTCATCCTAACCGACGCCAGCACCTATGCCTCAAAGGGGCAACAAGTTCCTGGATTTCAGCTACACACACACACACACACACACAAAAGGATCCTTAGTGAGGGGGTCTGAAAATACCCCCTGGCAATGTAGTTCTCCTGGGGCACCCCGGGAACTGCAGTGGGAGCCGGAGCTTGGACTATGCAAGTCAAAGTGTCTGGAGGCCGGTGCCATGGCTCACTAGGCTAATCCTCTGCCTGCGGCACCGGCACACCGGGTTCTAGTCCCGGTCAGGGCGCCGGAGTCTGTCCCAGTTGCTCCTCTTCCAGGCCAGCTCTCTGCTGTGGCCCGGGAAGGCAGTGGAGGATGGCCCAAGTCCTTGGGCCCTGCACCTGCATGGGAGACCAGGAGAGGCACCTGGCTCCTGGCTTGAGATCAGCACGGTGCACCGGTCGCAGCGGCCATTGGGGGGTGAACCAACAGAAAAAGGAAGACCTTTCTCTCTGTCTCTCTCTCTCACTGTCCACTCTGCCTGTCAAAAAAAAAAAAAAGTGTCTGAAAAACCAGCCCGCATTCCACAGTACCTCACTCTGCACAGTTCTCCATGTGTTGAACCAACACTATTGCAGGAGGACTTTGAGAAACTCAACATCACCTGAAAACCAAGCAAGACCTCAGAGTTGCATCCCGGGCTCTTGTTTGCTCTCATGGAGTTCCTGGGGGTGCCACCCAATGCCATGGCTTCCACTGACAAGGGACCGGAACAGTCCCTGATACAGAGTCAGCTTTGCAACTCCTGGGACTCCTAGTTTCCTGCAGGTTTGACGCCATCCCTGGCTACCACCGCTTGCACTACTTTGTAGAACGTTTTGTGCTCTGGACAACTTTTCAGTGCCGACGTCCTAAGAGGCTGGAGTTCTCATTCCTTCTCACTCTTCGAATTCTACTTAGATGACCCCAGCAGTTGCGCGGGTTTAAAAACCACCAAGGAGGCTACCCCAAGGCTTCCCCATATGTCGTCAAACCCAGCTCGCTTCTGAGTGTCAGATTCACACTCAACTGCCCACTCAACATCTAGCTTCTCCTAAGCGTCTTCCAAACTCTCAGACATAACACCTACCACTAAATTCGTCATCTTCTCACTAACATGCAAGACTTTGTCCTCTTCTCGTTTCTGCCATTGCACTAAATGGTACATGTAGCCAATGAGAGATGTTTCCAGAATGACACTTGAGAGTCCACGTCGCCTCTTCTCCCACTTTCACTCATCATTTACAATCAATCTGCAAGTTAAATCAATCCCCTCACTTCCTGTCTCACAATCTCATTCAGTTAGCTCTCCACTCCTGCAGCTGTGAAGCCCACCCAAGGCCTCTGTCCCTCCTCACTAGCAGCCACTCTAAGTGGCATCCCTTGTGTCTGTCTTTCCAGTGCAGACCATTCCCACACTGCTGGGAGAGTTATCTGTCTCGATGGAAAATCTGATGCACTTCGATGGTTCCCAATTGTCCTTAAAGTAAAAGCTGAAGCCCTTAACTCGCCTTAATAGAGCCCTATTCCACCTGGGCCTCACTTAGCCCCAGGCCCATTACTGTGCCTTTTCCTCGTCAATATCTAGAAAGTGGAATAGGGGTTAGGACATCAATACACACCTGTGCACCCACATACATGCACACACTGACACAAAGATACACACACACAGGCATGCACACACTGCTTCAGCTTCTGCTCTAAAGGTACACAGTTCCTTCTACCTCCAGGTCTTTGCATATGTGATTTCTTCCATCTGGAAAGACCTGGTGTTAATCCTATCTATCCTTCAGAATCCATCAAAATCCCAGCAACAGAACACGTGCTCAACAAATTCCTCTTGAAGGACCAGAAGACAGCAAGGCATACATGGGGTTATTTCAAAACAATCAGGGAAAAACACAATCAGAATTTTGCTGAAAAAAATATTTTGAAGTGCATGCGTGGAGGGAACTTCAAAAAGTCAGTGGAAAGTCCTTATTCTGAAAAAACTGCATGAATTTCAAAATCTTTTCGTACAAAATAAACTTAACTTGTAATTTCCTTTTCCCACAAACTTTCTTATGTACCTTCTCAAATTCATACATTTCTCTCTGTGTCTCTTTTGTTTCTCCTCACTTTCCATTTCTTTCCCCAGAATTCTTAGATTTGAGCCTGGTGCTCAATGCCAGCGGCTACCTTTAGCCTAAGATTCTTGCCCAATTAGATAAATTACGTCTGAAGATTCATCTGTTTCTTTACCATCTATCCTCTCCTTGCTTACCATTCTCCCTCACGCTTACAGTGACGATCTCACACGATTTCTTTTGCTTCAAAAATCTGATGGTTTATTGAGTCTGAACCTTTATGATACGTCTTCTCAAACTCTTTACAGATAGAATCAAAGTAACCATAAAATACCAAGAAATATGGCCATCATCAGCTGCAGGTTCCCTCCTCCTATGCCTGCTTTCTGAAATGCAAGGCCACTCGCTAACACTTGATTAAAAAGTCATCATGTATTTATGGCAATAGAGGCTACCTGTCCACATGACAAGCCTGGAACAGGACAGCCTTTCAGGAATATTGATCTGGGAGAATAAAAGGAGCACATCATTGTTCTATGATAATAGTTGACAACAGCTTCACGGTGATTCATAATTGCATTTGCAGAACTCCTGCCCTCCAAGAGATGGGTTCTATTTACATGCTGCCTGTCGCTCAGTGAGAGACCAAGGGATGTGCTGAAGGTCAAGGCTGAGTGTCAAGGAGACAGCTCTATGCTCCCTTTTCCAAGACCACCAGGCAGGAATGGGACCTCCCTCCAAGGGCCTCCCGTTGGACTCCCCCAGCCCCACCTCTGCTGCTGGCATTACAGCAGTCATATCAGAATACCACAGCAGGATATTTGAGGTCTCTGAGCTCCTGGTAGACTCGGCATTCCCCAGGAGTAAAATCTGTGTCTTCTTCTTTCAAAACACAACAGGAGACTGCGTGCTGGAAGGAGACAGCAAGAGAGCAGAGTGGAGACACAGAATGGGGAAGGAAACAAGAGAAGCTGCATGTGAGGGAGGGTCTGGGCCTCTCCTTGCCCAGGGTTCATCCTTTCCAGACCCACAGACAGACCTGCTTTCCTGCAGTGACACTGCTGAGGCAGAATAAGGCAATATGCAGGCTCAAGCATAAGAACCCGACATCTACGTCAATTACTGTTGTCTCTTTTCCAATAGACTTCCATGTCGCAAAGGGAGTTTCTGAAGTGTTACACAGGTTCTACCAGAGGACCAGGGTCACGGTGCAGCAGGTTAAGGTGCCACTTAGCGTGTCCACAGCCAATATCGGAGTGACTGGGGTTAAGGTCTGACTCTGCTTCTGATCCAGATTCCTGCTAATGTGCCTGGGAAGCAGCAGATGATGGCACAAGTACTCGGGTCCCCGTCTCCCACATGGAAGACTTAGATGAAGTTCTGGCCTCCTGACATCAACCTGGCCCACACCCAGCCTTTGGGAGGAGCAAACCAGGAGAGGGAAAAACCTCTCTTTCTCTCTCTTTCTCTTACTCTTGCTTTTGCTCTGTCTTTCTCAAGTACATAAAAATGATCAAAAAAGTTAAAAATTATTCTGAAATAAAGAAAATGTTCTATTCTGTTGTTACAGGCTGAATTAAGCTCCTGCAAGTCATATACTTAAGCCTTAATTTCCAGTACCACAGAAAGCGACTGTATTTGCAGACAGAGTCTTCAACGAAGTAACTAAGTGAAAATTAAGTAACAAGAGTGGGCTCTAGCCCAATCGACCAGTGTTCTCATAAAAATAGATGAGGACATGGGTACACAGGGGACTCCATGTGAGGATGAAGCAAGAAGACAGCCATCTGCAAGCCCAGGAGAGAAATCTTGGAGGAAATCCAAACTGCCAACACACAGGTCATGGACTTCCAGCCTCCAGGACGAGAAGAGAGTTAGTCCCCACTGTAGAAGCCATCCAGTGACTGGCGCTGTGGCTAGCGGGTAAAGCCACTGCTTGCAATGCCAATATCCCATATGAGCACTGGTTTGTGTTTAGGCGGTTCCACTTCAAATCTAGCTCCCTGCTGACAGTCTAGGAAAAGCAGTGGATGATGGCTCAAGTGCTTGGGTTCCTGCATCAACATGGGAGACAAGGTGAAGATCCTGACTCCTGACTTCAGCCTGGCTCAGCCCTGGTCATTGTGGCCAAATGGGGAATAAACCAATGGATGGAATATCTCTCTCTCTCTCTCTCTCTCTCTCTCTCTCTGCCTCTCCTTCTCCCTCTCTCTCTGTTACTCTTTCAAATGAATAAATAAATCTAAAAAATAAAATAAAAAAGACACCATCCAGCCAGGGCTACTGGCCACAACAAAATAATGCGCCAGTGCTGTCCTACACTGTGGACCCTAGCTACACCTGACATGCGAGCACTAGGAATGTGACTAGTCTACCTGAGTCGCTGGGCTTTTACATTGAAAATGAATAGCCACATGCAGCTTATAGGTGCCCTGCTGGGTAGCATAGCTGAGACAATAAACCCCTGAACCTACTGTGCACCCCTGTACAATGAGAGGAAGAAAGAGGGCTCAGAGCACAGACAGCTGAATTGTCTGAGACATCTCTCCCCAAAGCAATACTGAACATTACTACCCAAATTGCCACGACCATGGAGGAGCCCGGTCCAACAGTCGGCTTCTATGTGCAAAGCCCTGTGCTGAGAACTCTGCAATCACATCTATTCTATAGCCCCATGGGGTAACATAACCATTTTCCTCATTCCACAGATAGAGCAGCTGAAAAACAGAGGGCCTCATTATTCTTCAAGATGACACAGCGAGGGGGACAAGGCACAAGAATCTGCATTCAAGCAACTGAACTGCAAAGGCAGAAGTCTGAACCACCTGTCATCAAGGTGCGCTCTGAGCCCGTTTGTTGATCTCGAGATCCCTACTGGATGCTTTCCACAGAGCCTGCTCTCTCCTCTGAGAGCTGCTTCCTACAACATACGGCACTGGGATTATGGAAGGATAAGAACCCACTGGGCCAAAATTCATCAACGCCTGCCTATGCCCTGAGTGTGGCGTTGGGAGCTGAGGAGGAACACAGAGTCAGGATGGTCAAGGAGAGTTTCCAAGGCAGGTGACACCACACAGCTGAGCCCTGGTGGCTGTGACACCTTTTCAGGTAAAGGTGCAAGACTGCGGAGCAGTCTCAAATGGGCAGGAGATGGTCAGCTCATCCCCAGGAGACTGGGAGGTGCAACCAGTAAGCAAACGGATTTGGGGATGGGCGAGTTACAGTGTCACCCATGGGTAAACTGAGGACAAATGCATCACCTAACCCTTGCACTGAAAAGGAGGAAATCTTGGCAAGCCTGCCGGACAATTAAGCAGAATCTAAAAAGCAGCCTGCAAATGTCAGGGGCCGTTATTCCTACAGCTGATGTTGCCAGAAGTATTATTACTACTATTATTATTCCCACAGGATGCTTTCTGTGGGGCCTGTCTTTATGTCACTTCAGAATATGCTATTTTGCTTTCAAAATAGAGTTTCAGCACAAGCTGCAAGCATGCACCTTGGTCTAAGGAACAGTGTGCTGAATTCAAATACTTGAGTGGGAGAAGGTCTAAGGGAGACTCTCCATGGTGAGGACTCATGGAAACGGGTGGGAGAGTGGAACACACCTGCCTTTTCATAGCCGTTGGCACAACCCCCATTACCTTCAATAAAACCTGCTTTTCTCACTGACCTATCTGCTTCAGCATTGGAGTTTGTGGCCCCTGTTATTTAGGGGACATAAACAATAAGAGAAGATCAATATTAGAGGGGTTAGATCTATTTCTAGACCTATTTATTATGTGCTCCCCTGGCACCAAGGGCCCAGAAAGGATGAAACCGGCTCATATTGGCAAATATAATACAGCAAGATAAAATAGACTTATTTATCTTGTTACTGGGTGACAGTAATGCATAAAGTACAGGGCCCTCTACAACAACGCATCAAAAGTTCATGGGAAAATGGAATCAAAAAATGTTGACTTTGGTATAAAACATCTTCAATTTCTTATACTACCCATTTGGCTTGAACTCTGTGAAGACCGCACGTTTATTTCCTGTGAGGAAGCTAACATTTCTTCTCAGTTTGCCTGCAAGAAATTTTTAAAATTAACGAGCAAAACTCCACCTATCCATATTATGAAAATAAGCCTGGGGCCAGTGCTGTGGCATGGGGGGTAAAGCTGCCGCCTGCAGTGCCGGCATCCCTTATGGGCGCCAGTTTGAGTCCTGGCTGCTCCACTTCCGATCCAGCTCTCTGCTACGGCCTGGGAAAGCAGTAGAGGATGGCCCAAGTCCTTGAGCCCCTGCACCCACAAGGGAAGACCTGGAGGAAGCTCCTGGCTCCTGGCTTCAGATCAACCCAGCTCTGGCCGTTGTGGTCAATTGAGGAGTGAACCAGCAGAAGCAAACCCTCTCTCTCTCTGCCTCTCCTTCTGTCTCTGTGTAACTCTGACTTTCAAATAAATAAATAAATCTTAAAAGAAAAGAAGCCACTAGTTCCAAGATTGCTGGGGCCGGCGTTGTGGTGTAGTGAGTTAGAATCGACCAAGTGCTTGGGTACCTGAACCCATCTACACAATCCAGATGGAGTTCCAGACTCCTGCCTTCGGACAGGCCCAGTCTCTGCTGTTGCAGCTATTTGGGGAGTGAACCAGCAGATGGAAGACCTCTCTCCCTCCTCTCTGTAATGCAGCCTTTAGACCAGGAGAAGCACCTGGCTCCTGGCTTCGGATCAGTGCGGTGCACCAGCCACAGCACACAGGCCACGGCAGCCGTTGGTGGGTGAACCAACAGCAAAAGGAAGACCTTTCTCTCTGTCTCTCTCTCTCACTGTCCACTCTGCCTGTCAAAAATAATAATAATAAAAAGCAAGCAAGACTGCTACAATTCCTTGGGTACGTTCTCTAGGTGAGTGATCACGGCACTGTGCATAAGGAGAGCCTCACAGCTCCCAAGGTGCTCACTGCCACTTCCCTCTTACTACAGACAAGCAAACTGAGGCCTGCAGGAGTCCAGAGAAAGGCGTTCGCTAAGCAGGGGAGCTGCAGTTTGGACCCGGGCCGTGTGATGATATAACAGAGTATGCATTTATAACCACTGCTGCAGACAACGACATCCTCACAGATGCACATATGCCATTGAGTTCTTCGCCAAATCCTGTGTTTGGGCTCCTGATATTACACCAAACTGCAATCTAATAAAAGCAAGTACAGGAGAGAACTAGTGCGATCCAATACCTGCACATAGCTCTCTGCTGATCTGACATCAACCAGCATTCTGCAGGAATGGACAGAAAGCATCCTTTTTTTTTTTTTTTTTTTTTTGACAGGCAGAGTGGACAGTGAGAGAGAGAGAGAGAGAGAAAGGTCTTCCTTTTGCAGTTGGTTCACCCTCCAATGGCCGCCGTGGCCAGCACGCAGCAGCCAGCACACCGTGCTGATCCGAAGCCAGGAGCCAGGTGCTTCTCCTGGTCTCCCATGCGGGTGCAGGGCCCAAGCACCTGGGCCATCCTCCACTGCCTTCCCAGGCCACAGCAGAGAGCTGGCCTGGAAGAGGGGCAACCGGGACAGAATCTGGCGCCCCGACCGGGACTAGAACCCAGTGTGCCGGTGCCACAGGCGGAGGATTAGCCTATTGAGCTGCCGCACCAGCTAGAAAACATCCTTTTCAAAACCCTCATCAGGGTAGGTGTTTGGCGTCATCATTAAGACACAGTCTGATTTACTCCTGCATCCTGAGTACCTGGATTAAAGTCCTGACCCTGCTTCTGAACCAGCTTCCTGCTAGCATGCACACTGCAAGCAGGTGACAGCTGAAATACTTGGGTCCCTGTGACTCATCAGGAGACAGGGATTGAGTTTCCTGCTCCTGGCTTCAGCTTTGCACAGCCCTGGCTGTTAGTGAACCAGCAAGCAGAGCACCTCTTTATCTGTGTGCTTCTGTTCCTCTTTCAAAGAAATTTCTTAAAATACCAAAATCCTGGTGTTCACTCCCACTTTATGATGAAGCAGGGGACAGTGAGACCAAGCCACCTTCTTCAGCATGAACCTGAGAGTAGGCTGGATGACGTCGGTCAGGAAATCCAGGCCATCTGCAACCCTATCTTTCCTGCAATGTGAACCTGAAAAACAAAGAGGCACCCAGGAAGCACACTGTAGAATTCTACACTAGGAATCTGAGTCGACACCAGTGATGGACTGGTGGGAAGCCTTTTCCTTGTAGCACAGCTCTTTGCAGACATCAGTGCCCGTTGTATGCCTCCCCAGGGAACTGGAAAAGGGAGCAGATCCTGCAATCAATCCAGCAAGCCACTCAGTCTCAGCAACAAACACAAACATTCAGACAAAGTCTTCGGTAGCTCCTCATCCATTTTTTTTTTTTTTTGACAGGCAGAGTGGACAGTGAGAGAGAGAGAAAGAGAGAAAGGTCTTCCTTTGCCGTTGGTTCACCCTCCAATGGCCGCCGCGGCCGGCGCACTGCGGCCGGCGCACCGCGCTGATCCGATGGCAGGAGCCAGGAGCCAGGTGCTTTTCCTGGTCTCCCATGGGGTGCAGGGCCCAAGCACTTGGGCCATCCTCCACTGCACTCCCTGGCCACAGCAGAGAGCTGGCCTGGAAGAGGGGCAACCGGGACAGAATCCGGCGCCCCGACCGGGACTAGAACCCGGTGTGCCGGCGCCGCAAGGCGGAGGATTAGCCTAGTGAGCCGCGGCGCCGGCATTTTTCTGTCTTCCTAAGAAATGCACTACCCAGGATGTTCTACCCCTAAACAAGATCACGGCAGTTCCTGCAAAATGCTGTCCCATTTCAGGCCTGGGAAGCACTTGAGGACTACACAAAAAGCTGCAGGGGCAGGCCTGAGAAACGGGCATGATTTCATTCTGAATGAGATGACAAAAGACTAAGATAACTCTGATTCTCTAAGACAAAACCACAGGAGAAGCTACTGTGTGTGATGTGGTACACATGTGGTCCTCCCCAGTCCCCAGGTCCCTCCTTCCTTCTCTCCTCTGTGAGCAGAGTGCTAGGGCTGTTCCGCAGTTCTGATTCCAGACCTGCACAGCACCTGGCACAGGGACAGCAACAGAAACACAGACCTTCACCTCCCACTGTCCCGACACTCTCCCCACTTCCTTCTTCAGCGTAGCTTCACATAAAGCCATCCGCACACTCACTGGAGTTAGCTTAGGAACATTTAGCTCTTTTCTTCATTAAATCTTTATCAATTTTTTTAAAGATTTATTTATTTGAAAGGCAGAGTTACAGAGAGGCAGAAGCAGAGAGAGAGAGTTAGAGACAGAGGTCTTCCATCGGCTGGTTCACTCCCTGAATGGTGCAATGGCCAGAGCTGGGCCAATCCAAAGCCAGGAGCCAGGAGCTTCTTCTGGGTCTCCCATGTGGGTGCAGGGGCCCAAGGACTTGGGGCATCTTTGAGTACTTTCCCAGGCCATAGTAGAGAGCTGGATTGGAAGTGGAGCAGCCCGGATTCGAACTGGCCCCCAAATGGGATGCCAACAGTACAGGTGATGGTTTTACCCGCTACACCACAGCACCAGCCCCAATCCTTACCAATTTTAAAACAATAGCATCAGGCTGTGTTTTCTCAACTCAGAATGAAGCATATTAAAGAGAATCAGGAAATAAAAATATATGGAGGTTACAAAGGTGTTTTGCATAGGCTGAGATGACTAAAAGCACAAAAATATCACACAATTAATCCAACATAAAGATACAGTCTTAACAATTTGTTAAGCTGACACCCTAAATGATGGCACCATGAGTGCAGAGCAGGGGTTCTCATTCATGGCTGTGAGTGAACCCCACAACGTGTTTGGGTTGTAACCTCTGGAGAGGGTGCCGATGGCAGGCAAAGTCCAGGCACGTCATGGGACCTCAAGGGCAGGGATTTCAAAAATTTTTACATAAAAATAAAATAAACTTTTCATTCCATTTTCCATGTTGCTTTCAAAGTCCCCTGTCACCTTTGCAACAGCATCATTGCAATACTCCAGCCACTGTGCTTCATGCTGTCACTGGGACCGCAAGAGACCCACCCTAGTGAGAACCATCTTGCTACTGGGACACAATCAATGCACAAGACGACGATGTCACTCTCTGGAACAAGCCCTCCGCACCTGGGCTCACTCTGATTGGACGCCTCCGTTTCTCCTTCCCTGCATTAAAAAGAACGGATGTCTCTTTCACCGTTGTCTTTCAGAATGATGAATAAAAGGTTTGATTTACGGAGAGCTAAAAATACAAGCCCTCCCATAAGTCTTAAGCATCATTTGGTGTAGCATAAAGAAATGATTTAAGAATGTGGATTACGAATTCTAATTTTTTAGACTTATCAGCAAACTTTAAGTATAAATAAATATGTGATCTGTCCATGCGTGGAGAGATCGATAATATGCATGTATTTCCATACAGCTCCACACAGAATTAGCACGTGGTCTACAAACGGGCGCACTGATACTGATGGATACCCTGAGCCAAGGATCTGGGCAGCCACAGCCCACACACAGAGATGACTTAAAGTCCGTATCAAAATGCCATCAGTCCAGCCAACATTTGCCACATTTTTAGAACACACAATTCTTATAACCCCCACTTTCTTATAACCCCCACTTCTGCATAGTCCAAGTAGCTTCAAACAGGTAAATAATTGTTGGCCTGGAGGGATCTGTTAGGCCATTATTATTGAATTATCCAGGAGATAGCAAGATGACATTTCCAAATCCATTTCACTTAGGGCCACAGGTTCCAAACAAGGCCTTTCTGGCAGACTGGAGGCCTGCGCTGTATGAGAAACCTGTTAGACAATCTGTCACAGAAGTACGGCAAGCAAACGCACATCGTGCGAGGCTGGAAGGGAGAAAGGCCAGCAGAGGCTCCGAATGAATGAACGCTAACCGTTTGCAATCTGGTGTGCGGTTCCCAAAATCCTGCCGAAAAGGAAGAGGACTCCTGTTTTATGTTGTCTAGCATTGATTCGATCAAAAGGACAAAGAGAGAAAATAAATTTTTACTTCTGAAAGCAGGAAACCCAGGGACAAAGACAAAGCCCTGTTTGGGAGTGTTCTAGATGGGGACTCTCTGCGTCCCAGCAGGGGCCATGGTTTGGGAAACCCAGGGGATCTAGACCTGGGCATGGCGCCAGTGCTGTGGTGCAGCATTCAGCTGCCTCCTGTCACTGTGGCATCCCATGTCCCAGTGCTGAATGGAGTCCCGGCTGCTCCACTTCCAATCCTGCTCCCTACTAATGCACCTGGGAAAGCAGCAGAAGATGGCCCAGGTTTTAGACCCCTGTACCCACATGGGAGATTCAGATTAAGCTCCTGGCCCCTGGTTTCGGCCTGGCCCAGCTCTGGTCATTGCAGACATTTAGGGAGTGAACCAGTAGACCAAGATCTCTCCCTGTCTGTCTGTCTCTCTGTCTCTCTGTTACTCCGTTACTCTGCCTTTCAAATAAATAAACCAATCTTCAAGAAAAAATAGACATTACTGTGCTCTGTTCTAGGTGGGTCCATGTCAGCAAGGGGTACAGGTGATGCCACCACTGCCTGTCATGGAGCCTGTCTCTTCAGTTCTTTCTCAGACCACTTTCTTTCTTTTTTTCTTTTCTTTTTTTTTTTTTTTGACAGGCAGAGTGGACAGTGAGAGAGAGAGACAGAGAGAAAGGTCTTCCTTTTGCCATTGGTTCACCCTCCAATGGCCACGCTGTGCTGATCTGATGGCAGGAGCCAGGTGCTTCTCCTGGTCTCCCATGGGGTGCAGGGCCCAAGCACTTGGGCCGTCCTCCACTGCACTCCCTGGCCACAGCAGAGAGCTGGCCTGGAAGAGGGGCAACTGGGACAGAATCTGGCGCCCCGACCAGGACTAGAACCCGGTGTGCCGGCGCCGCAAAGGCGGAGGATTAGCCTAGTGAGCCACGGCACCGGCCCATTCTCAGCCCACTTTCAATAAGTACAATGATTGAGAATACACATTAAACTGAACTAATTTTATTTACTGTATATATCTTTTTGTACTACAGCAAATCTATGTTTTAATTCTGTTTTTCCATGAATTTTTTACAGTAGCCTGGTATAGTGAGTGTAATTGACTAGACCCGTAATCGGAAAGCACATGTTTGGCCTAGCGGTTAACGTGCCACCTGGGATGCCTGCATCCCGTATCTCACTGCTTTGGTTCAAGTCCAAGTTCCTCTCAGCTTCCAGCTCCTTGACAATGCAGACCCAGGGAAGCAGCTCAAGGTTCTGAATCCCTGCCACCCATGCGGCAGACCAGCGTCCTAGGCTCTCAGCTGCTGGCTTCCACCTGCCCACCTGCAGCCTCTGCGGACATGGGCTGAGCCAGCAGAAGGGAGCACTCTTCACTCACTACCTCTTACATACATCGATACACGCACACACACACATATGTGCATGTGATGTGTATGTATATGTGTGTGTATATATGTATATACATATATATGTATGTGTGTGTGTGTGTGTATATATATATATATTCTTATTCCCATTTTACAGATAAGGAAACTAAGTCTAACATAAACTAAGTCTAACATAAGTTTAACTAACTGACCACAATTCCCACACAGCTCTGTCCCCTAGCTGCCTCCCTCTTCAACACCACAGAGAAGGCACTGACATGTGTTTGTCAACGAATATAAGCCTACAAAGTCCTTGTCCTGTCTATGTCATTTGGGTGCATCTTATTTAAACAACTATTTTTCTTGTTTTAAAATCTAAAACTATATATTGGGGCTGGTGCTGTGGTAGAGTGGGTAAAGCCTCCGCCTGCAATGCCAACATCCCATATGAGCGTTGGTTCATGTCCTGGCTGCTCCACCGCAATCCAGCTCCCTGCTAATGGCCTGGGAAAAGCAGCGGAAGATGGTCCAAGTGTTTGGACCCCTGCCACCCACGTGGGAGACCTGGAGGAAGCTCCTGGCTCCTGCCTTTGGCCTGGCTCCAGCCCCAGCCATTGTAGCCATTTGGCGGAATAAACCAGCAAATGGGAGATGGATATCTCTCTCTTTTTTTCTCTCTCTCTCTCTGTCTCTCTCTGCTCCCTCTGTAACTTTCAAATAAATAATCAATTTTTTAAAAAAATATAAAACTATAATTTTCTGAAAACAAACTATGATCTAAACCAAATTCTGTACCCATTTGAAATAATGCACTAGGGAATCTTTAAATGTTGACAACTCTTTCAAAATGATAAATATGACAAAAACACCCACTATGTCTATGGTACTGTGTTAGGTACCAGGAAGGCTGAAACCAATGAACCTCACCCTCGAAAGACCTGAGAGGCGAAGAGTTTGAATCAGCAAAAGGCTGCTGGGATGTGGCTGGTGCTTTGGGCATCCCAGCTCCAACCTTGGTCTTCTGTCTGTGTCATTCCAAACAGTCTCAGTGTGTGAGACTGAATACAACCATGGCTAGAGCACACCTACACTGCTCATCCTGATGCCAAAGCCTCTGGCCAGAGACAGCTTTTCCCTGAGACTAAGAGACACAAACAAGGCAACAGGGACCACGTATCTCCAAGTCATATCCTACAAACCCCCGAAAGCAAGTCCAGACCATTCCGCCCTCAACTCATTGTTTCTGCAATCTCCTCCTGTTTTTACTTTCTCCAGTGAGAAATCCAACCCACTCTGTCACTGCTCCAAGCTGGAAACCTGGAAGTCACCGTGGACCACCCTGGCCACAAATGTCTCCCACGAAGGCCCTAGCTCTGGGCCTCCACTATACCAGACTCTCATCATCCTCCACCTGCCAATGTAAAAACATCTCCCTGACCCATGCCACTCCCCAGCCCCAATCTCCCTCAAATCCATTCCCCACTCACCCTTCAGAGGAACCTACAGAAAATGAAATTCTGGACAGCCCATTCCTCTGCATCACAGCTGCATGTCACTCCCTGCTACTATCAAGCCCCAGCTCTTCAGAAGGTCAAGACAATGTCACTATTGCTTCTCGGCCTTCTGGCTAAGATCAAATGAAGACAGCATCACTGTGTACAGCATCCTGCCTGCTAAGTTTGCATTTTATCCTCTAGCAAAACCCAACCAGATTTTGCCCCACACTTCCTCTCTATACCTTCCCTTCTTTCGTCCACACCCACAGACGCTGCACATTTTGCCCTTTGACCTTTTCCTCTTGGTGTATCTTCTCCCTGAAACATTGGTTTTTCAGAGACCTAGAGGACATGCCACGTGCCAGGCATGCAGGACAGGATATCAGAAAACAGAAAACCATCCCAGCTCTTCAGGAGTTTACAACTAGCCTAGAGCAAACAAAAAAATAAGTAAAGAAAATACACACCTCATTTTAACTCTGGTCCTCGCTACAGTGAAAGGTGAAGAGGGTGGAGTGAATGAGAACAAACGTCTTTCCACTTCACATGAGTGTCGATTTTGCTGATCCTGGACCACTGCACAATCTATTCCTTGTTTATATACACTCATACGTTTCCCCACTAAAATGTGGCCTTCCTGACAACACTGTTGGAATCATCACTTTTGGTTCTAATCTCCAACAAAAATGGAACTGAAGTCCATTAATGCTAATTGGATGGATACATGTGTGCATGGGCAAGATGGATGGATGGGTGGATGGGTGATTGGATGGGTGGATGGGTGGACGGATGACTAACTGGGAGGACGGGTGAACGGCTGGTTTGATGAGTGGGTGGGTACTTGGAACAACAGGAGGGTATATGGATGGATGAACGGACAGATGGACAGTTGAAGGGGTACGTGAGAAAATGGAAGAATGGATCAATAAAGAATGGCTTAGTAAATGAAAGAATATTTTCCCTGTCATTTCAGTTTTATGAATCACTGATTAAAATCGCATCCTTGATAACAAGCACGTCTTAGAGGCTCTCGTCTAAGAGCTCATGAGGACATCTTTACTAGTAGGAAAGGAGTCACAGAGTACATGGGGTGTTTTCAAGCATTGTTCAAGCTCCTGCTTACACCCTTGAGAGACCTCCAGAAAGGTCCTTGTGGCCTAGAGAGCTGCTGGGGGAAAGGGTTTACAAGGAACCATCACAACAGTGCAACACTCCCCCCTCCCAAAACAAGGCATGTGCAGCCAGCATTGGGGGGTGGGACAGTCAGCAAGAGAAAACCTTTCAGGAAAGAAGGAGTATGTTGGTTTACTGTGTTTCTTCTTTGATTGTGTTGGTACAGAGAAGAGAAGGAAGATGAGGGGTAGATGGGGGAGATTCTATAGGAAAAAATGGGGATCTTTACACTTTGTAGTTGGCCAGGATTTGGCACAAAGCAAAAATCTGCTTCCTTGAGATGGATGGACCAGTGAGTAGTTCATCCAGGTTTACAAGAAGAGCAGGAATAACTTCCTGGGGAACTGGGAACCAGATGCCCAGTGCCACTGGAACAACACATGAAGGAGTATTCTCCAATGTGGATCTTGTACAACGTCCAGGAGCCTGATCCAGTGCGGATTCCCAGAACCACTCCAGAATCTGAATTTCTCTCAGGAAAGGGCATTTTCATCAGAATTCAAAGTTTGAGAATCTCTGTGAAAAGATACGTCCGGATCCCCTTTACCTGCCATATGTCAGCACACAAAGTTTTTGAAAGCACATTGGCCAGCGCCGTGGCTCACTAGGCTAATCCTCCACCTGCGGCGCTGGCACACCGGGTTCTAGTCCTGGTCTGAGCGCCGGATTCTGTCCCGGTTGCCCCTCTTCCAGGCCAGCTCTCTGCTGTGGCCCGGGAAGGCAGTGGAGGATGGCCCAAGTGCTTGGGCCCTGCACCCACATGGGAGACCAGGAGAAGCACCTGGCTCCGGGCTTCGGATCAGCGTGGTACACCAGTCACAGTGGCCATTGAGGGGTGAACCAATGGAAAAGGAAGACCTTTCTCTCTGTCTCTCTCTCTCTCACTATCTACTCTACCTTTGAAAAAAAAAAAAGCACATCATGGAAATGAAGCTCATGCTTTAGGGAACTACCAAGAGGAACGGGAGAGTGGCTGATATCATGGCAGACTCATTCCTGGTGACTTCCAAGCCCCTGAGAAGTAGATGTACCAAGGGGGTTTCTAAGCAAGAGTGCAGGTGCAGAGTGCTCACTTGCTTTTGTTTTTGTTTTAAAGGTTTATTTACTTATTTTGAAAGTCAGAGTTATGGTGGGGGGAAGGTGGAGAGAGAGAGACAGACTGATCTTCCATTCACTGGTTCACTCCCCAGGTGGTCACAAGAGCCATCCTTGGGCCAGGCTAATGCCAGGAGCCAGATGCTTCACCCTGATCTCCCACGTGTAAGTCAGGGGCCCTACACTTGTGTCATCCTCTGTTGTTTTTTCCAGACCATTAGCCGGGATCTGGATCAGAGGTGGAGCAGCCAGGACACGAACTGGTTCATGTGTAGGATGTCGGCATCGCAGGTGGAGGCTTTATCGGCTGCATTACAACAGTGGCCCCAGTAGAATATTCATTTGTAAGCAGAAAAACAAATGTTCAAGCATACAAATTTTAATCCTTTCTCCTGTAAGCACGCAAAGTGACACACAGGAATCTGCCCGATGTGGTCACTGCTGAGTCAAGCTCTGTCTGTTCACCTTTCTCATGAGATGACTCAGGGCTGGGACAGCAGCAACCCTGGCCATCCCTGGCAGCCTGGGAAGGAAACTCAGTAGACACCAAGCCTTGAGGGCTCAAACAGCTTGGAAACTGAGTGGGCGAACTCCATGGTCAATCTTTACAAAGTTATCCTAGCAGATATTCTGGCAGATTTCTTTGTAGAAAATTTTCCCGCCAGTAGAGAGCCATCCAAAGGATAATATATGATGCATGCTGTCCGTTGTTGACTGCGTCCAAAGTGAGCAAATTTTCCTTCTCCAGACCCTGGATGAGACAGAGTTTTCAGCCATCTGTCTCCAAAGACTAAAGCTATGAAATGTTAAACGTGGGATACAGCCCTGCTATGTGATGAGAGCAGTCAGAAATAAAAGCAAGTGAAGGTGGCAAGTGCAGAACTGGAGAGGGGACATCTAGTGCAGGGCTGCAGGGAAAGCAGCACCCATGGGGAGAGCCAGTTCCCCTTGGGACTTACAAGTCCCTCCTACTCCCAGATGCCATTCACAACTCTCCCTTCCTTTGCCTCCTTCAGAATCCTGGAAACCTAACCCAGGCTCTCCTTATGGCTGCCATCCATCAGCCTCCTCGCACTGCCCCACTGACAACATCAGCACCTGACTCACTCCCTTCCCTTCTGCCATGATTGCATGATGCGTCCAACATTTTGCACCCCGAGTCTGCCTCACTCTGAATTCCAATGATGTTTCCTTCTCCCCTACCGCAGCCACATACCCCATGGAACACCCCAGATCCTCCCGTCAGCCCTGAAATCTTGAGCATCTCACTCTCGGACTGTTGCAATCTGTCCGTCCAGCTCCTCCACTGAGTGCATGGCCACACTGTCCGACTCACTGACTCCACAGGTCCCATGATCTGACCACTCTTTACTGACCTCACCACGTCTTCTCTTTCCTAATTTTTCAGTCCAAATGCTTTCAGCCAGACTGAAGCTATTCCCGTTTGGGTGGTCTTCAGAAACTAACTCTGGCTGGTGTATAAAGGTGTGATCCCATAGTATCTTTTCACAAATGCATCCTACCAACAGAGAGGCATCCTAAGGAGCTACTGTTTCATGAAGAAACCATGCCTTGGAAGATGCTCCTTGCTCCCTTTGCCCCTCCAGTTCTTCTGGACAAAACCCTCAACTTGGTTAAGCCCACCTCTCCTGTAGACCTAAGAGGCACACCAGGCCCCCGCCCCCCAGATCTCCTTCTGTGGTCTCCAATCTCTTATTTTATGCTGCAGGCAGACAACCTTCCTCTGCTTACCCATCAGCATGCAAATATTTAGAGATGGCCACCGAAGTCCCGAATTTATATGGCATTGCAGTTGAAGACCTTCGGAGCACGTTTTTGCCTTTTCAATGAAATTTTAGAGAGGAAATTAGTTCAGTCAAGCTCTCTGCATGACATCAGAGCTGACCTGGGATCAGATGCTCACCTTGCTCCTCTCAATGTGCTCTCCCCAAGGAAAGCAAGTGCTAAGTGCTAAGTCTCTCAGAGTAGGGACAGGCTGGGTGGTACCCCACAGAACAGGTACACAGCTCTGTGAAATACTATGGGTCAGAGCTGCTGGTGAGTTGCTTAGCAACCAAAAGTAGTTCTGATCCACACACAAGAGAATAGTGGTTTGTGGAAACGATTTGTCAAGGAGTCAGGGAGAGTATATTGCCTTGAACTCCAGTCAACACCTTCTGTGCCCCCAAACTGCAGGTCGGATGCCTGGGCCAGCTCAGAAAGCGTGAAGGCGTGGGGAGAGAGGAAGCAGTGGAAGGCTCTGGTTCCCTCTACAATCCCGTCACTTGCCCGGGCACCTCTTGCTGGCCCGAGCAGAGAAAAGAGCCCGAGTGAGACCCGCAGTGGTTCCTGCCGAGCTCGCAGCACGTTAATCACGCCTGTCAGGCTCCTGGGGAAGAAGAGGTTGGCTGTCCTGACAATCCGCATTACCGTGGGTGGATGGTATTTGATTATACCTTCATGACGCAGGCTCCATTTACATCTCCCTGCTCTGCCCATCCTGTCGCTTCACCCTCACTGCCAGCAGGCAGCTGACCTTAAGAAAGCAAACTATGGACTGCGAGGAGGTATCTACCGGCCGGGGGAGGACCTGGCTGCCCTCGAATGTGTGGGCTGTGATAACAGAGTTGCCTTATAAAAACAGGCTGGATTAAATGTTAGTGAGGGTCAGTTTCCAAGACACTTTTCAAAGCCACATGAGCTCAGACTATTCTGAGGTTGCAGAACTAGAAGTCACGGGCAGTGGGAACACAAAAAGGAGATGCCCTTCACTGAGAGTCATCTGCTAGCCACGTGATTGGTTACCAAATGCAGCAGAAGTTCACAGGTAACCAACCCAAGCACTATGCACAATATGCCAAGCACCGAAGGACCGGCAGGCGCCGAGCGTGGCTCAGTTAGCACTGCACGCCATACACCCCTGTTGAGGGAAGCTCTTACTTGATGCTCAACGAAACCTCACGGTGGCCAGAAGGCACATTTGCTTCCTGACTCTGTCCTCCCCTGGGGTCAAACAACGCCAACCTCAACTCAGAGGCATCACAGAAATCACAGAGGCACAAAAGACTCTAAGAAATGAGACGACACAGGCCGGTGCCATGGCTCACTAGGCTAATTCTCCACCTGCGGTGCCGGCACACCGGGTTCTAGTCCCGGTCGGGACGCCAGATTCTGTCCCGGTTGCCCCTCTTCCAGGCCAGCTCTCTGCTGTGGCCCGGGAGGGCAGTGGAGGATGGCCCAAGTGCTTGGGCCCTGCACCCGCATGGGAGACCAGGGAGAAGCACCTGGCTCCTGGCTTCAGATCGGCACAGGCACCAGCTATAGCAGCCATTTGGGGGGGGGGGTGAACCAATGGAAGGAAGACCTTTCTCTCTGTCTCTCTCTCTCTCTCACTGACTCTGCCTGTTAAAAAAAAAAAAAGAAATGAGACACCGTGATGAACCCCTGAGGACCCCAGTCCACTATCAGGCACAGGCCACAGTCTCTCCCCGAGTCAGCACACACACCTCCCACAGCATGCTGGTCATACCCCCCGCCCCCATGCTGAGAGGAAGCAGTGTGTCATGGAGGAGAATACGGAAGTCGGTTGCCTGGAGTGCATCCCAGCTCCACACCTGCCGGCCAGGTGCCTAGGCCAAATGACCTACCCTCCCCTAAGCCTCACTCTCTTCAGCTTTAAAATAGGAACAATAGGAGCCGGTATTTGGTGCAGTGGTGGAGACGCCACTTGGAACACCAATATGCCCTACTGGAGTGCCTCGTTCAAACTCGGACTCTGTTTTTGATGCAGCTTCCTGTCAAAGCACAGTCCAGGAGGAAGCAGGTGATCCCAGCTCCAGTACGGGGATCCCTGTCACTGATGTGGGAAACCGAGGTGGAATCCTGGGCTAGCCCAGCCCTGGGTGCTGCAGGAATTTGTAGAGTGACCCAGAAGATGAAAGACCTCTCTCTGTGTCTATGCCTTTCAAACAGAATGAAAATAAATAAAAATTCAAAAATATGAGAAAACAAAATGGAAACACTACATCTTTCACAGGTTAGTCCCAGGATAAAGTTGAGATAACACCTGCACAACATCTGGCATTTATTATGGGGTCTTTTTATTGTTTCTTTCCAACTTGTGTTTATCAAAGACATGGCTATGGAATTCATAAGTGGTAATGGTTCCCAGCAAGACATCGGTAAAAAACAAATGCTCTTAACCCAAACATTCTCCAGAGGAAAGAGCACAGGAATCAGACCCAGCTACTGTTGGCTTACACAGGGTCCATACCAGGAGCTTGGTGACATCCTTGTCCTGTCAGAGGGGAACAACATTGCTGGCCTGTGCTGACTCCTGGTGAACCCAATAAATGGGGCTTACGCAGTGTTGATGGCTGTGAAGTTAGTTTATCTCAAACAAGGTCCAGGAGACATTGACCAAGCAATGCTCACAGCTGAAAAAAATCCAAGACTCACCTTGGCTTTGAAGCTGCAAACAAAATGAGTCACACAGAAATATGTTGTCTGTGCTCAGTGCAGCACGGATACTTTAAAAATTAACTTCATTGAGCTTCAGTGAATAAAAGATAACGAGGCAAACACTGGGCGGTGGGGAGTGACTGAGAGGGAAGATGCGGTGGACAGCAGTGCCGGCCCCGAGAGGGAAACAGCCTGTGCCCGCGCTGACACGCCGGGGTGATGTATCTGCTCCGAAAATAGCGGCCGCACAAAAGACCAGAGGAAACGATCGCCTATTAATTTGGCTTTTAAGTCCAGATGAAGAACCTTGAAAATAGCCCAAGAGCCAAAAATACTGAGTAACTCCACATGCAGAGGACTGCTTCTTCTCGCTATATATAGCAACTCAGATATAGACATCTCGGTTCCAGCCTGCAGGCCTCGCGTAGGATTAGGCCCATCGACTGGACAGAAAACCCATCATAAAGCCCCCACCCCCACCCATTGTCAGCCTGCTGAAATGTGACCACCTCTGCCAACTCCCTAAGCACACGTGACCTGTCCTATAACCTGCATCAGTTCAACACACATGTGCCGCCGGGTCTGTTTTCATCCCTGTAACTCAGAGCTGTATCTCAGAAGCTGTGTCCAGCTGGGGGGTTCACAAGTTATCAAGACTTTCATTGCCCAACACATAGTTTGAGAGGAGTATGGACAGAATCTAATCAATTAGCTGAGTTGAGAAGAAGCCAAAAACTGGATGCTTACTTTTTCCCCTCACAAGAAAAAAAAAAATTCACACTTGACATACATGTTAATGAGAACTTGGCAGGGCCAGCGTTGTGGCACAGCAGGTTAAGCTGCCGCCAGCTACAAGGCTTCCCATACGGGAGGAGTCCCAGCTGCTCCACTTCTAATCCGGCTCCCTGCTAATAATGCACCTGGGAAGGCAGCAGATGATGGCCCAAGTTCTTGGACCCATGTGACTCACACGGCTGACCTGAGTTCCTGGATCCTGGCTTCAGCCTGGCCCTGTCCCAGCTGTTGCAACCCTTTGGGGGCTGAACCAGCAGGTGGAAGATCTCGTTCCTTCTCTGTCTCTCCTTTTCTCTGTCACTCTGTCTTTCAAATAAATAAATCTTTTTTTAAAAAGAGCAAGGGAGCTTCAAAGGCAAAAAGAAGTAGGTGGAGGAAAACCATGCAAGATACTAGCAAAAATGTTCAGAGTAGGTTTTAAAATGACTGCTATTCTGTGTTATATACAAGGAACGAAATACCTGTTTTTAGAGCAAGATCTTAGTGGAGGGAAGCGGATTGCACCTTCCAGGGACTACACATTTGTGGCTACTGATGGTATAAAACACGCTAAGAGAGAGAAGGTTTTAGAGAAAGGAACATAATTTCTTTAGTGAGTCCAGATACTGCATTACCATTCCAACAGCCACTTTTAATTAGGGTAGCTCTTGTATTCTCGTGGTCAATACCAAGCTTCAAACAGATAGAAGATTTACTTAACTTCGCTGACCTGCATTTATCTTCCTAACCAACGGAGAAGTGTTGCTTTCTTTTCAAAGCCTTCAACGTCGTTTCATGCTCTGATCGTCCTGACTCCAAGAGTTAACCCGAGTTCCTCTCCAATGCGTTGGAAATGGAGTTGAGGGAGAAACAGAGAAAGCAGAATTTAGCCAGCTGTGATTTGCTTTTGCTTTTCTCTCCCAAGAGAATGGCCTCAAACCAACAAAAAGGAGAACGGGGAAGGTCAAATGGGAAGGGAGGTTTGCAGTGGGAACAAAGCCAGGAGAAAAGTCACGGTTTGGGTTAGGAACAAACCACAAACTTACGTGACTTTGGGATTTGATGTATGGCACAGCTGAGATAAGCCCATCTACACTTAACTACCATCAATCATAGAGGCAGCAACCCCTACTTGGTGAATCTAACAATCTAGACCCACAGCAATCAGGTCCCAGGGACCATGAAATCTTGCAAACATTATGACTGCAGAATCGGAGACGGTGACTTAGAAGCAATTACAGGTAACAGAAAAGAAGGCAAGACACTTAGCAGTGGGCAAGTGTCCTTGGGTCTACGAAGATGGCTGGGGTGGATGCTACAAACTTCAGAGCACTAAATGCAACTCCAAATGTCTGCTGTACCATGCACTGTGAACCAGTGGCCTGGAACTGTGATGAACAAACCCAAGAGACCCTCAGGCAGCACCGTGGGTTCTTGCGGGTAAAGTGTTGACAAGAAACCCCCTTTCACTTCCTAGACTGCAGGACTGAGTGAAGCCAGAGACTGTGTGCACTGTGATGTGAAGACATCTGCAAAAAGATGAGAAGTGCGTGCTGGCTGTTAGACTCCTAGCTGACTCATCCATTTACCCAAGGACTGTTCACAAATGGAGCAGCTGTGGATGCGCACCTACGAATCTTCCAGCATGAGCCGCAAGCTCCTTGGAAGCAGGTCTTCTGTTTGTCGTTTATCATTTTTTTTTTTTTTTTTTTTTGACAGGCAGAGTGGACAGTGAGAGAGAGAGAGACAGAGAGAAAGGTCTTCCTTTGCCGTTGGTTCACCCTCCAATGGCCGCCGCGGCCAGCGCGATGTGGCCGGCGCACCGCGCTGATCCGATGGCAGGAGCCAGGAGCCAGGTGCTTTTCCTGGTCTCCCATGGGGTGCAGGGCCCAAGCACCTGGGCCATCCTCCACTGCACTCCCGGGCCACAGCAGAGGGCTGGCCTGGAAGAGGGGCAACCGGGACAGAATCCGGCGCCCCGACCGGGACTAGAACCCGGTGTGCCGGCGCCGCTAGGCGGAGGATTAGCCTAGTGAGCCACGGCGCCGGCTTGTCGTTTATCATTTAAGCTCCTGGGTTGCCTCGCATGCAGTGGAACTCGGGAAACGCCAAGTGAAGAATCGCCAGTCACAAATTGTTGGAAGAGAAGAATTCATTGGAATAATATGTGTGGACATTCTCCAAAATGTATAAAATATTTATATGCAGGCAACGGGCCATTAGGAAGCCAATTCAGAATCTTTGTCTGGTTGGACATTTTTATCAACAATGGAAAGGACGACCTGAGAGATGTGTTTATCAAATTTACAGATGGCACCGACCCGGAGTCAGCTTGCAAGCAGAGTGACAGAATCATGATTCAAAAGCATATTTATAGACCGCGAGAATAGACTGAATTCTATGTTCGTGGTTGCTTGCTGTGTGCCAGGCACTCTGCTACGTGCATTACATACACTAGCTAATTAAGTTAAATGAGTTTATGTACAGTTCATATATCAGGGTTGGAAAGCTTCACGCTACAGGAGAATGCGATACACGAGGCAGTATTTTGGTGGGTCCTTGGCAGACAGGCTGAGGAGCCTTGGTGGCCACAGAAAGAGGAAGGTGGGTATGCAATCCAAGTTCTCAGAAAGCTTTAGCCATGGGAAATTAGTAGATAGTCTATTGATACATACCCCCCAAAAGGTATCCAGTTCTTAAGTCTCATGATCTGGGAATGTCCCCTTAGATAGCCCAAGGTGCAATTAAATTAGGGATAATGGGAGGATTCTGTGTTAACCAGGTAGGTCTACTGTTATCGCACGTGTCCTTTGCAGAGGTCAGAGGCAAAGGAGCTGATGATGCAGGCAGAGCCTGGCCCAGGGCACTCTGAAGATGCAAGAGTGGGCGTGAACCAAGGAATAAGGCAGCCTCTAGCGATCGGAAAAGGCAAGGAAAGAGGTTCTTCCTGTAGCCTTCAGGAGGAACACAGACCTGTCGACATACAGATTCCACCACCAGAAGACAATGTCAGACTTACAACCTCCAGAACTCCGCAGTCCCAGGGTTGTGTTTGTTTATTTGTTTTAGATTTATTTACTTGAAAGGCAGAGTTGAGAGAGAGAGAGAGAGAGAGAGAAATCTTCCATCAGGTGGTTCACTCTCCAAATGGCTACCATGTCCACAACTGGGTCAGGCCAAAGCCAAGGGTTTCAGCCTGGTCTCCCCTGTGGGGGCAAGGGCCAAGCACTTGGGCCATCCTCTGCTGCTTTCCCAGGCCATCAGCAGGGAGCTGGGTTGGAAGTGGGGCAGACGGGACTTGAACAGGCTCCCATATGGGATGCTGGCAGCTTTACCCGCTATGCTACAACTCTGTTTATTTAAGTCAAGATGAGCTTGTGGTGATTTGTTACAGGAGCAAGGGGAGACTAATACAGAGCTGGGCAATTCTGAGAACAGTACGTCTCATTCAGAAACAGGCCTTCTGCCTCCATAACCCAGCAGTTATATCAGAGTTCCGTAAGAAAGTCGATGGGAGATGGACACAGGCAAGTTGGCAGGGGTCAGTGGGGGGGGGCGGGGCACAGGACAGAGGTTTCACAGTCTGTTGGAAGCAATGACTGGAACAGTGACTCCAGTTTTCAGAGACCAGTTTGTTGCCCATGTAACAAAGTGTCCAACAAAGGCAAAGAACAAATCTTCTCTTCTTCCATTCTTCTCGGGTCCTTTCTTCCAACCCCTCGTCTTCTCTCCAGCAAATCAGCCCTCTCGCCCAACCTGATCACTTTTCCCTGAATGCACAGCCCCCCGTCGGCACCAGCACACCATCATCTGTCATGGCTCCACTGTGGTGGCTGCCATGGGGGCTTCCGGCCCCTGCCTTGGACTCTTCTCTGCTCTCTAAAGAGCAGCCAGGGGGCCACATCATCCAAGCGACTTCATGCATCGATCTCAGTCAGCTCTGTCACAGCAAAGACCTCCAGACACGAGCTTCAGATAAAATAATAGTAAGATGATGACGACAGAAGCAATTGCCCTGAACACGGATTTAAGCATGCTTCTAAGCATTTTAACATATGACTCAAAACAACCACTTTTAATGATCAGCTTGAATCCCATTTTACAGATGACAAAACTGAGACGCAGAGACTGATTTGCTCCCAGTCATAAACCCTGCGATGTTGCAGTCAAACTAAAGGCCAAAGTCCTTTTTTTTTTTTTTTTTTTTTTTTTTGACAGGCAGAGTGGACAGTGAGAGAGAGAGAGACAGAGAGAAAGGTCTTCCTTTGCCGTTGGTTCACCCTCCAATGGCCGCCGTGGCCGGCGCGCTGCAGCCGGCACACCGCGCTGATCCAATGGCAGGAGCCAGGTACTTCTCCTGGTCTCCCATGGGGTGCAGGGCCCAAGCACTTGGGCCATCCTCCACTGCACTCCCTGGCCACAGCAGAGAGCTGGCCTGGAAGAGGGACAACCGGGACAGAATCCGGCGCCCCGACCGGGACTAGAACCCGGTGTGCCGGCGCCGCAAGGCGGAGGATTAGCCTAGTGAGCCGCGGCGCCGGCTAAAGTCCTCTTAATGCCTGTCAAAGTCTCAGCCCACCTCACATGCCCTGTTCAACCTCTGACCTCATCTTGTAAACCACCTCCCCAGCCCCCCAGACTGAGTGCCCGATTCCTCTGACTCCTGCCTATTCAGTAGAAGTCTACTAAGGCACCTGGTCTGCCTAGTGAGAAGCACCTCCAGCAGCCTGCTGGACTTAAGTAGCAGACTAGAGTGTTTACAGGCCACCAAATCCTTTATTTCCCCCTCCCTCTTCTGAGGCTTAATCCTTGACATGCTTCCTTTACTCTCTGTGTTTCCTGTCACTTGGCCCAGCACCTGCACAAGCCCTGCTCGTACCGGGAATCGTGTCTGACTCTGCACTACATCCACATCCTGAGAAGCCACCACGCCCTCCACCCCTGCAACCTGACTCACATCCTCTGCTTCTCACCAAACTCACTGCCCCCAGCTTAGCTCAATCACCGGTCTTGCCCCACCTAAACCACCGTAGCTGCTTCCTAACAGGCCCCTGCCTCTATCTTGCACCCATCAACGTACCGTCCAAACTATCCAGAGTGGCCTTTCTAAAATGCTGATCGAACCTTGTTTACAAGCTCTCAGGGATCCTCTGTCTGACCTAGGGAAGGCCAAATTCTCAGAAGCCCATGTGACCTCCCCTCGCCCTACCTGTCGCACTGGCTCTTGTACTTGGCCTCCCTCCACACAGAACAGAAGTGGCACCTTCTAGGCCGGCGCCACGGCTCACTAGGCTAATCCCCCGCTTTGCGACGCCGGCACACCGGGTTCTAGTCCCGGTCGGGGCGCCGGATTCTGTCCCGGTTGCCCCTCTTCCAGGCCAGCTCTCTGCTGTGGCCCGGGAGTGCAGTGGAGGATGGCCCAAGTGCTTGGGCCCTGCACCTGCATGGGAGACCAGGAGAAGTACCTGGCTCCTGCCATCGGATCAGCGCGGTGCACCGGCCGCAGCAGCCATTGGAGGGTGAACCAACGGCAAAGGAAGACCTTTCTCTCTGTCTCTCTCTCTCTCTCACTGTCCACTCTGCCTGTCAAATAATAAAATAAAATAAAAAAATTTAAAAAAAAAGAAGTGGCACCTCCCAGCATGCCATGCTCTGTGCTCGTGCCACTCCCGTAGCCTGTTGTGCCTTCCAGCTTCTTTCCTGCCCCCACTGCTCTACGTGCGTCTGCATGTACAACTTCCTTCCCCTCCTTCAAAACTCATCTCGGGCAACCGTTTCCAGAGAGCAGGTCCCAAGCTGCCCCGCTCCATCAACTCAAAACCATCCCTGCTTTCTTTGCGCGAACTCCATTGTTAAAAAGATGCGTTTATTTATTTGAAAGGCAGAGCGACAGAGGAAGAGAGACAGAGGGAGAGGAAAAAGATCTTCCCCATCTGTTGGTTCACTCCCCAAATGGCCACCATGGCTGTGGCTGGGCAAGGCCAAAGTCAGGAGCCTGTAACTCTACCTGGGTCTCCCACGTGTGTGGCAGGACTCCAAGTACCTGGGCCATCTTCTGCTGCCTTCCCAGGTGAGCTGGATCAGAAGCAGAGTAGTTGGGACTTGAACCAGCATTCTGAAACACATGCTGGCATCACTCGCAGCAGCTTAACCCACTGCATCGTAACAATGCCCCCCCAAATTTTAATTGCTAATATCCACAAATCACGGCATCTCATCACTGCCCGTTTGTATCCATCTCTCCTAAAAGATCCATTCTCACTTTTCATGGTGGTGTCGTTCATTTCCTGGTGCCTAACACAGTCCTGAGAACCTCAACTGTCACCCACCAGGCACTGAACATAAACTTGTTGAGCAACTAAGACAGGAATGGATGATCATGGACTAAGGAAGAAGAATCACTGCATTAATCTTGAGAAAACAGCAAGGCCTGCAGGTGGAATCTAGCAGACAGACAGGAAGCAAACCTGGGGCATGGCCTCCCAACAGTTTCCATGATTCTACCATGGACAGGGCTGGCCCCTAGGGAGCACCATGGAGTGCGCCCTCAGCAGGATCCTGGCAGAGGTCCCAGGGCTCTGTAAAAGGCTGATCCCCAGGTTCTGTGTCTACATCCTGACTTCTCCTCTCAGCTCCCACCGACGCGCTCTCCACAGACACATTCCAAACATTCAGAACTTGCTTGCCAATAATTAAAACCCAGCACCAATCACAGGTGGCAATCTATGGCAGCTACGACATTTCCTAGCTAATAACCAAATAAGCTCCTTGATCCCAAACAGAAGCATGCCTGCAAAACCCGGAGAGGGGCACGTCTGTCTTCTCCTCTTCCCGCAGCAATGCACAGAGCAGCTGCGCCTCACCCAGTCGGGCCTCCTGACAAGTCTGTGCATGTGGCCTGAGCAAAACCAAACCACACGGCAGAGGCACTGCGACCTAAGAGGAGGCCTTCCTGCTGCCTCCACGATACAGTGAAGAAGCCAGTAATTCTCGAGTAAAACAAGCAGCACAGCCTCCTTTGTGTGTTGATTTAATTCAGACGTCAAGTTGCCAGTGTGACTCAAAAATATAAGAACCTACACTCTAAAGAACAAAAAAGAATATATCAAGGATTACCAATGCACCCGTGGATATTTTATTCATGGAGCTCAATGAATTCGCTTCTCATCGCTTTCAGGAGATGAGCCGCTTCTGGGGAACAGTAACACTCATGATGATATTGATGGTGATGATAATAACAAAAATGGTGAATTTCTGGCACAGTATATATTCAACACTTTACATACAATAATCCTTAGCATCAACACAGCAACCCTGTAAGATGCCAGAATTGCTCCCATCATACAGGCGGGAAAAGTGAGGCACAGAAAGCTGTTATACCAGTCAGTTTCTTAATAATACAATTTGCTGGCCGGCACCGCGGCTCACTAGGCTAATCCTCCGCCTTGCAGTGCCGGCACACCGGGTTCTAGTCCCAGTCGGGGTGCTGGATTCTGTCCCGGTTGCCCCTCTTCCGGGCCAGCTCTCTGCTGTGGCCAGGGAGTGCAGTGGAGGATGGCCCAAGTGCTTGGGCCCTGCACCCCATGGGAGACCAGGAGAAGCACCTGGCTCCCAGCTTCAGATCAGCGCGGTGCGCCAGCCGCAGCGGCCATTGGAGGGTGAACCAACGGTAAAGGAAGACCTTTCTCTCTGTCTCTCTCTCTCTCACTGTCCACTATGCATGTCAAAAATAAAAAAAAAATACAATTTGCTCTCAGTCACTCAGGGTGGCAAAGGATGGCCCAGGGCGAAGAACTCAGACCACTCATCCCATCTTACTGGGAATATAATTGGCTGCCAAAACATAATTTATCCAATAGCGCCACGGCTTTCTCAACATTCTCAAAGCTATTTGCATGACGATGCAGGAGAGAACTTGAGATCATTTGGTACAATGATAAAGTCCATGTCTACACATCAGCCTCCTGATTTGCTCTTTCCTTCTCCACGCTAGCGGGCTATTCCCGGCCAGTCTAAATTCTCTCCACAACTTTAATCCCATCAAGGGTTCCTAAGGAGCCCGCGCTCCACGCTTGGTGGCCAGAGCGCCGCCGCTGCACATATTTTAACCGTGGGTGAAACATCGCCTATGGCCTGGAGTCTGGAGCTCTCCGTGACAGCGAGAATAATGTAAATGTGCGATGACGACGATAATGAAGAAATACTCTGGGCAGCTTTTATCACCTGGGCTCCTCAGGAAGCCAGCCAAGGAGGCTGCGCCGTGTTCTCTGAGCACAGCGCACATTCATCAGCACAGCCAGACATCCACTTTATAAGATTTAATATGGAAATACTATCCTTAAAAAGATTTATACAAAAGTCTCCTTCCCCATTGTTATCGGGTTTCCATGTCATTCTACAGCCCATCAACTCCCCCAGGCTTGCAGTATCAGCAGGGCCCATCCGTAATAACTCGCGGGCGTGCAGCTCATCCCACTGCCTGCACTGGAATCCTAGAAACTCAATTATTCAGTGAGGGAAAAAAATGGAAAAGTCAAAACGGTGATGGAGAGCAGGTGTCAGGGTGTCGGTGGAAGGGCTTGGGGAACACAGACCAGTGAGAGACAAAGCCTGCTGTGGACGGGACCAGGGGATGCAAGGTGGAGGTCTCTGCAGTGGTCCCAGCAGGTGGAAGCGATTTAACTCCGCTGAGAGGAGCAGGCACACGTGCAGTCTCAGAAGAGCTCTTCCCAGCTGCTCCGGGGCTCACTCACTGGTGCGTGGAGTTCTGTCTCAGGAGGTTGTGTCCTTGGAAAACCATCCCGGCTTCCTCTGGCTCCTGGAATCTTTTTCTCCTCCTGTCTGTTCCCCCACACCCTCCCCATTCCCCTGGTCACTCTCACCCACTCTTCTCTGTCTTCCCCTCTCTCTCCTATTCCTCTACCTCTTCCTTTTGTCTCTCATACAGGCTAGGCAGGGAGCCAATAGGAAAGAAGGTAGCTAGCTGGGAGGTGTCACCAGCCTCCATGTACCCCACCCCCAACCCCCAGCATACCAGTCCTGCACACCCACTATTCCACGGCACACCTGAGCTGCCTCCATGAAGATGAGGCCAGGAGCAGGTGCACACTGAGCTCCACATGGAGACGCATGGTGACCTCATCAGAGGACATCACCGGCACTGAGCCCCATCCAAACTCCACCCTCCTGTTATGTTCAACCCCCCTACCCAATAAGGCAGCCCACTGAGCTAGGGTGGGGCACAGCTGCTCTCCTGAACTAGGGCTGCCTTCACTCACGTCTGAACGTGTGCTCTACCTCTTTCAGTAATTCCTGCTCCCACGCCCTGCCCTGCGCTTTATCTATGTCTCTGATCTGAATTCTTATCGCAAGGGGAGGCAAGAACCTGGAATAAAACAGCTGGGGGCCCCAAGTCCCCATTACACCTTCACCACCCTCTCCTCCACTTTCCCATATCTTTTTGTGCTTATCTGCCTTTCTGTGTATCTTTCTCAGACACACATACACACACGCTAGACACAACACAAACTAAAACACAACTCAAAATGTCAACAAGTTTCTAAAATTCACTAAGAGCAAGTCAGGAAAGTAGACCACAAGGTCAGAGGCTGAGGGGTGGGGGACAGGGAGTGACAGCTTAAGGGGACCAGGTTTCCTGGTGGAATATGCATGTACCCAAATACCATGGAATTCTGCACTTTAAAATGGCTAACATCATGTAGTGTGAGTTTTAATCCTAGAGAAGACTAAAAAGAGTAATGGTGGGTGGCTTCCTTGGTCTTGAATAAAGAGAATTTGAAATATTTTATGACATAAAAGCAAACATTGCCAATTCCGTTAAAATTTTGTACACACACACACTTTGTATCTCCAGAGCAAATCAAAGAAAAAAAATCTGCCCAATAAAAATGGCTACAGAATCTATCAAACAGGTTTTACAACAAATACAATTTTCTTACCAACAATAGCAAAAGAAAAAATCCCATACAATGGATAAAATTTCATTTTTCATCAGCAGGAACATGCAGTCATGGGTCACAGGTTCTCCAGTAGCCAAAGGCACTTGCGTGACAAGACTGACCCTCTGACCCAACACTCCCAATGCCCAACCCAAGCCCCCGAAGCCACCTGGGAGACAGTGAAAAGGTACGGGGTGGGGTCTGGAGTGTGGCAGGTAGGGTATTTCAGGAAAAGGTATTAACTGGAACAATAATCTTTAAATGAGAAGACACTGGTTTTCAGAATATTCCTCCTCCAGCTTGGCCGTTAACATAAAAGTGTTTCCCTCCTGACTTGGTTCTTCCTGCCCCCATTCTTTTCTCTCTCTGCATTTGGAAATAGGTTCTCCTCTGACTTGCTGATCCAGAAGAGACCCTTGACAGAAGCGCTGGCTCAGCCGCTTCCACTGCAGTTTCCTGTTTATATTCTTTAAAATAGGAAGTAATTTTGCACTTACTAGTAAAGTCATATGAGGGTACTGTCAGAAAATGGAATTAAAAAAATAGGAGCTTTGTTTGGCACAAAAATGTTTTTTCCCCTAACACGTGGAGAATGCATATCCTGAAAAAAAATCTATGCAAGGACTTAAAATAGATTTTGAATCAAATTAAACTCATACTTTAAGTCCATGTTTCCACAAACTTCTTGAAGTTCCCTTGTTGATGAAAGTTGAGAAAACAGCAGAAAACATACAGGACGCGTATTGAGTTCATCCACAGCTCTGAAATCCAGGCGATGCTGACCATGACAGAGTGCCTCTTTGTTGTGTTCTGGTTAGTGCTGCACGGTGTGTGGTGCCGAGACACTTAATTCCACTTGACAGGGTCCCACGGGGACACTTCCAGTCCACCACGGCAGGTGACATTTACGACATCCGCAAGGTCATGTCATCTTACAAGAGGAGGAACCCTAGTTTGTCTCCAAATCCCTGCTGACGCACACTTAGATTGGTCAATGTTTTAGCACCGTAAACAATGCTGTAATGGACATCCTTGTGGACGAGCCTTTGTGTAATGTTGTAAACCCATCCTCCACGCACTGCCCCACAGACATGCACACGCACACCCCAACACAAACGCATACACACGCCTGCTTCCTGAGATACACCAGGGCTTCTCAACTGCAGCACCACTAACATTTGGAGCTGGACGATGCTCTGCCGAGGGCTGTCCTGCGTCCTGCAGGATGGAGGCCGGGGATGGCGGTGAGTATAACATACTCAGCATGACACAGAGTCTGACTTGGTTGTTCTACAGTGAAACCGGCAGAGAACTAACCCAGGGTCAGGACATATTTATATTTTTAAAAAAATTGGGTAAACCCCTGCAAGATGATGACTATCTGGCCACTGGTGTTCTGTTGCCAGAAGCACCGGTGTTTTCTTCTGTGTCGAAGGCTTTCGTGGTGATGCTAGGAGGCAGGAGCAAATAGGATGCAACATTATTCCCACATTATGCAAAATATATGTGAGCCACCTCCATGCTCATGACCATAATGAATGTGTCAACGTTTGCTGAAAATCTTGTTAAAAAGTACATTTCCTTCCTTCTAAGAAGCATTCCCCTGACAACACAACTCTGATTCAAAATTCATAACCTCCTTAAAAGTAGAACTTCCTTGAATAAAATCGTGTGGTCCTCAGATGTGCAAACATTTCGGTATGCACATAATATGCTTTTCTCATTCAACATGATTTGTCAGATCTCCCTTTGGAAAAATTGAATCGACAGCCAACAATGGACATGAGGCTCCTTCTGCCATAGAGAACATGTCCAGGTGCAGAGGCAGAGGCGGGACCCGCCCTGTAGCCTCTCCTGAAGGGGAGTACGCAACCTGAACCCAGGCCACAAGGTGGCCAGGAACCCCCGACATCGGATCAACAAGCCTCTGGGCTTCTCTTGGTCACTTCAGGACTCGTTCATGTCCAAGCCTGCCCACGCTCACCTTCCTTGGATGCATTTACAAACTGGAGGATAAATTATGCTTTCTCTGCTGCCTACCAGTTAGCCATTAGGGAATAGAGCATGATCACCACGGGAAGACAGAGGACATCCAGTTTGCAACATACAGGAGCCACCAGCAGACAGGGTCCTTCAACCCTCTGGCTTTCAAGCTTAAAGTAAGTGCCCCTGGATGCAGGCCCAGCCTTTTAAAATGACAACAGCATTTATTCCTTGCTCTGTATCTCAGCTTTGCCCTATGCACAAAGCAGTCAGAAAGTGCCAAGCAAGTCCTCTTCATGTCCCCAGACTGTGGCCTCTTCAATGGTGTCCCTCTAGGAACCATTTCTCTGGTCTGCAGTGATGTTGGCTCAAAGGCTGTCACTCATATAAGGGACCAGCAACTAAATAATTAGTAGCACACGGTGAGTACTTTCGTAGGAGCAAAGCCCAACACACTAACATGAGAGAAGGGTGATGGACTGAGGCTGTCAGTGGTGTTATCTATAAGAGGAACCATCCTTCAAGTTGCAAGCTCATTTCCCAACCTCATTCTTTTATCCTGATGCGGTTCCCCCCTTTTAATGTTGAAAAATTCCCCAGCTTAACATCTCATCAAAAGACCGTACTTCCTTTGTTCATCCTTGATATGGAAATACTAATTCTCTAATTTATGTGTTCTCATTGTAAAAATAATACATGTTCATCACAGAAAAACGTTGAAAGTAAAAAAAAAAAAAGTATAACAAAGTAGAGGGGGAAAAAAATCCCATCGTATTCTAACCGCCCAGAGGCAACTGTCATTACAGTCTCTGCTGTGTTCCCAGCCTTCGCTACTATGCATTCCTAACATATATGAGAAATTACTGCACATATCATACTGCTGAAAGTACATTTTTGTTCGATTGCTCAGAGAGAAGGGGAAGGAATTCTCCTTCTCATCGATTGCGGCATGAAGCAGGCCTGCCAATGGGAGCAAAGGACATTGGGGCTTTCTGTGGTTAATCTCAGATGAAGATTAAAATCATTGTTACCTGCAAAACAAGGAAATTAAGTGATTGTCACAAACAACCTGAAGCAGCTCGGTGGGACCCATTAAGATTTTTAACAGCTCACTACAATCCAATGTCCACCTGACGGCACGAAGGCGACGGAGGGAGGAGATTTCATCTCTCTGTCACTCGATCTGGGCATTAAACAAGCACACTTGCACTGATGGATGGTCCAGGGAAGATGAACTGACCTCTGCTTTCAATTAACTCAGCCTGAGATCACGGCTATGCCCCACACAGCTTGTCTTCATAATCTGAGATAATACGAGTTTTAAAAGACACAACCAGGCAAACAGCGCTGCGTGTGTGTGCGTGTGCTGTGTGCAAACCACAGTACCTGGCTGGGCAGTGTCACGTCATCTATGAAGGATTGAGAGTGGGGAGAGGCCTGTAGCTATCCCAGATGTACAGGTGGGCCCTGTGCTGCCAGACCGTGCAGGGAGGCATCAATCTGAACGTTTTCTGAAATGAAATTGGCTTGGAGCCCACCCCAGCTTTCCAGTTTCCCCTGGCTTCCTGGTTCAGGAATTTGGTTCCAGAAATTTGGTAGAAACGTAACTGGAGGAGCTGCAGCTTCTTCCCCTTCTTCATTTCATCCCTAGAACTTCCTTTGTCCCTCTAGTCCTGCAGTAGTTTCTTTTTTTAAGATTTATTTATTTATTTGAAAGTCAGAGTTACACAGAGAGAGGAGACGCAGAGAAAGAGAGAGGTCTTCCGTCCGATGGTTCACTCCCCAGATGGCCACAACGGCTGGAGCAGTGCCGATCCGAAGCCAGGATGCAGGAGCTTCTTCTGGGTCTCCCACGTGGGTGCAGAGGGCCAAAGACTTGGGCCATCTTCTACTGCTTTCCCAGGCCATAGCGGAGAGCTGGATTGGAAGAGGAGCAGCCAGGACTAGAACTGGCACCCATATGGGATGACAGCACTTCGGGCCAGGTTAACCTGCTGCACCACAGCGCTGGCCCCCTGCAGTAGTTTCTGTTCTTGTCTTTTTTTTTTTTTTTTTTTTTTTGGTTTCATGATGCAGACAGACACATAGATGATGAAGAAGCAACACAGGATGTGACTGAGGCCCCACTGTCAAGGCACTCACACAGTTGCACAGAGGGACTTGAAAGTGTGCAGGTAATTTTGACACAGTGAGGGAAAGAACAGTGACCATGCACCTGCAGTACCAAATCCTGTACCCGGGCAGCAAAAGGAAATCATGGCGTGTGTCAAAAAGGAGGAGGCATCTGAATTAGGTCTTGTAAAAGAAGTTGTGGTTTCTGTCAAAAGATAACAAACTGAAGTTTGGGGGGAAAATTTAGAAACTTAAAGAAGAATCACTTTGACCTGAAAAAAATAAAATAAAACGACCAGGGCATCGATTGCAAAGATAACCCTGGGGATGGGTGGATGGAATTCTAAACAGAGAACTGGCTACAGTGAAAAGTTTGCAAGTTGGTTCTGTGAGAAGAAGTTTCCAGAAAAACTTTCCTCTGGTCTCTAGTAACTGCAGCACAATGGTTCCTCCGCAGAGAGAACCTTCCTGATTTTGGGGGAACACCCCAGGAAGAACCTTCAAGCAGGATAAGCTGATACCTAGGTCCCCCAAACACAAATGTCCATCCTGTAGCCAACAGGCATTTCAAGTCCCTCTTAAATAACACCACCATGAGCTGCCACTGCTCACCCTATACCACCCCACCCCACCCCAGATGAACAGGATTCTTCCCCAAAGAGCAGCTCCTACCATGTCCCCTTGGCCCTAAAAGTCTCCCTAGAGGAATCTGTCTATGCAGCAGGCACCGTGGCACAGCAGGTTAAGACTCTGGGAAGCCCGCATCCCTTCCAGGAGAGCTGCCCCACTTCTCAGCCAGCTCCCTGCCAATACACCCTGGGGGGGGGGCAGCAGAGGATGCTTCAAGTATTTTACCCCTGGGGAGACTCGAATGGAGCTCAGGCTCCCACCTTTGACCTGGCCTAGACCCGGCCGTCGTGCACTTGGGGAGCAAAGCCATGGATAAGAGTGCTCTCTCTCTGCTTTCAGTTAGATTAAAAAACAACAACAACAACATTTTTTAAAAGAATCTATTCTGTCTCCATTGGTGTAATTATAGTATTTTGGTAAAGTGGTTAAAAGATAGACCTCCTGGGGTTATACCTGGATTCAGTTGTTCACTTGCTGAAACATGTGTGTTGTAGGCTCTCTACGCTGTGATTACACATCTGTAAATTGGGGAAATAAAGGTGCCCCCCTCATGACAACGCTAAGTGCTGAAGGAACATCACTGATTGGTTCTTAGTCACGGGAGGAATAATACAGAGGGAAACCTCAGGGTTCAGCATCATGGGTTAGGGGCTAGCCTGGGTCCCTCCTTTATTAACCTCGACACATCATTCACTCATTCATTTGGCAATAATTTTCTGAACACTTCCAGAGGGTTCAGCAATACTGAGAAATCTTTCTAAAGAGGCATATATCCACCCGCATCCTATGAGAAGTTTAACTCCATACGTACACATCATCAAACTGAAGAAAGGAGCAAGAAAGGGTACAAAGCCACCCCCTTGGCTGAGCTGTTAAAAGATTATATTTGGCTAATTCCAACTCCTATTTGATCAAATACAAAGACAGACTCCACAGAGAGACCAAGTGGAGAGATGTAGACTCAGCCACGACTTTGGAGGAAGGAGAATGATTGGCAGAAATTGAAGGTGGAGGAACGACCTCATGAACACCAAAGCATGCACAGAGAGGCATGGAGGGTGCTGCTTTCCTAAGAAAACGGGAGACATGCTTCCTGGGAATCCATGACTACTTCCTTGGTTGAGTCACAGCTTCAACACTGAGGAAGCCTTTCCTACATCAGTTATTACCAGCATTGCCGCTTGCTCCCTTCATCTTTGTGCCTTGCAAGTTACTTCATACAGACGGCATCGTCGGGCATAAAACGTGGCAGTGGGGACAGGTTACAGTGCCGAGGGTACCCACTGCAGCTATAGGGCAGGGGTGCAGCCAGCAAGCTCCTACCTGGCTTTTTTCTCCTGTGGAAGCACACATTCCTAGTCCTTATCTATGCGTCAAAGCTGCCACCACTGTTTGACAAGAAACCTCTGCACAACTCTTGCATATCTGAGTTTTCTTTCTCTTCATTTTAACATAATTTCTTGCAGACAGCAAAGAGAAAGGAAGGAAAAAAAAAAACAGAACAAAAGGGAAGGAGGGGAGAACATTGAGAGAGAATCAAGAACTTCTCCCCATCAACTGGGGCATTTCCCCATGGAAAAGTGACTGCTTTCAAAACAGATTAAGAATGGCTATTTTGATAATCAGAGCCTTGAGCTCCATAAACTGATGGGTGATCTTGCCCGCTCAATAAAATCAAGCACTTGTCAGGGTTGTGTTTTGATGTGGAGAAGGATGAAAAAATAAATCTACCTAATGGAAAATTACAGAGGAGCTGCTGTTCTCTGCCTAAATGAGCAACTCAAACAATTTGGTTCTGAGGGCATTGCCGCACAACGCTCTAAAAAGTAGACACAGCTTCTGTTGTCTCATTACAAGATGATAAATATTCATGCCCGTGAATTACCACTCGCTAATGGCCCGATATTTGGCACACCTGTTGTGACTCATCTCGGAAAACAGCAGCGACAGTTTAGGATGACAACACTGGCAGGTGTTAACAATGGGACCCGGTGACGAGCCCAAGGAAACCACACACTTCAGTCTCCTGATTAAAGCAGAGTCCCCCAGATGAGCCCATCTCACCCAGCACATGACGGAAAACCCATTTCTCATTTTTCACACTGATAGAGATCTGAGCCCCCTACATGAGCTGTAAGAGCAGCCATTCACATTTCTTTAGGTTTGTGGCTCCTGGAGACTCTGGGATTTGAGGGTTTACGAGGGCCAGACCCTCTGGAGTCAAACACCTGCTCTCTCGCGTCCTAGCTGAGTAGCCTCGGATGTGTCATTAAGCCATCAGAGTCCTCTTCGGAGCTTTTGTGGAACTGGGCATCCGTACTGTCACACTTCACCACAGGGTTCTCGGGCTCGACCCTATTCAGCTTTGGGGCCACGTCCTTCTTTGTGTCAGGTATCTAACCATATACCTCACCCAACAGAAGCACCTCTCCACTTGGCTCAACTACAGATGACTCCAGACGGTGCTAACTGCTCCCAAACAGACTCTGGTTGGGAAACTCCATCCTGCAGAGTGGTGGGGAAGACAGCATGTTACAGTGGTAATGCTGAGAGCAGGGCTGGGCATGTAGTCTGCACTCACTGTGCAAAGCTATAGCTATTTTCTTTTTTTTTGACAGGCAGAGTGGACAGTGAGAGAGAGAGACAGAGAGAAAGGTCTTCCTTTGCCATTGGTTCACCCTCCAATGGCCGCTGCGGCTGGCGCGCTACAGCCGGCGCACCGCGCTGATCCGATGGCAGGAGCCAGGTGCTTATCCTGGTCTCCCATGGGGTGCAGGGCCCAAGCACTTGGGCCATCCTCCACTGCACTCCCTGGCCACAGCAGAGAGCTGGCCTGGAAGAGGGGCAACCGGGACAGAATCCGGCGCCCCATCCGGGATTAGAACCCGGTGTGCTAGCACCACAAGGCGGAGGATTAGCCTAGTGAGCCGCGGCGCTGGCCAGCTATAGCTATTTTTGAGACACTGTGCAGGACATGTGGGTGGGATATGAATTGAGTGTGACTCCAGACTCCTTTTCTTAAACAACTTACACAGCCTTTTACTTTATTCTTTGCACTGGTCACTGCTAGGAATTATTAGAGGGCTTGCTTGTTAATATCTGCCTCCCTCCCAACAGCTAACCTTGATGAGGACCACAGTGAATTCCCCATGCTCACTGCTGTGATTTCCACATGAGGGCAGAGTCAAGAACAAAGTAGACTGGGGAAATGCTAGTGAGAATGGAGGAGGTCCAGATTGCACACACATAACTCCAGAGAAGGGGAGCAGGGAACTGAATACATGTAGACAGGACCTACATCAAGAAGTTCCTAGAAACAGAATTACATTTATAGGGCCAGTGTTGTGGTATAGCAAGTTAAGCTGGCACAGGCAACACGGGCATCCCATTTCAAAGCGATAGTTGGAGTCCTGGCTGCCCCACTTCTGATCCAGCTCCCTGCTGATAAGCCTGGGAAAGCAGCAGAGCACGGTTCAAGTTCTTGGGCCCCTGCCACCCACGTGGGAGACCAGGATGCAGCTCCTGGCTCCCAGCTTCCACTTGGCCCAGTCCTGGTAGTTTCAGCCACTGGGAAGTGAATCAGTGGATGGAAGATCTCTCTCTTCCTCTCTCTCCCTCTCTCTCTCCCATGCTCTTCCTTCCAAATAAATCTTTTTTTTTTTTTAATGTATGGCCTTGACCTTTCTGGAGTTTTCATTGAGTCTGAGAAGACAGATATTAAATAATTACATCAATAGAAGATCTTTTTAAAACTTAATTTTGCTGCCAAAAAAAAAAAATCCATGCTTCTTTTCCTCCAGTTTGCTGAAGACCTCTTGCATACGTGCACAAGTGGCGCAGGTGATTCACAGACTCAGGCTGACAGCAGAAGCAACGCCTTCGTCAGCACCTATGTGAGCTTTGTTAGCAGAAGCTTTACAAAATGCAAACGAGAAGATCTGGCCCTGCTAATGAAGCCTTCGAGTTTCCCGCTGGCTCAGAGCCTATGCTTGACCACTGGGGACAGGTCACTCCCCAGTGACCTTTTCACAATATTCTGGAAGTTCTCTGCACTCCACTCACTCTTGCTACCTTTGCACAGGGTGTTCCCTCGGCTTGGAAGTCTCTTCCCCACTGCGCCCCCTACAGGAGACATACTCATCCTTCAACACATGGGTCCCCATCGGCTTTCCTGGAGAGCAGCTTGTTCCTCTTTTATCTAAATTCTCTTTTTTTATTTAAGATTTATTTATTTATTTGAAGGCAGAGAGAGAGAGAGAGAGAGAGAGAGAGAGAAAGAGAGAGCTCTTCCATCCACTGGTTCACTCCTCAGATGGCCACAACAGCCAGAGCTAGGTCAATCTGAAACCAGGAGCCAGGAGCTTCTTCTGGGTCTCCCACATGGGTGCAGGGGCCCAAGCACTTGGGCCATCTTCTACTGCTTTCCCAGGCCACAGCAGAGAGCTGGATTGGAAAAGCAGCAGCCAGGACTCGAACTGGTGCTCATATGGGATGCTGGCACTGCAGGCAGCAGCTTTACCTGCTATGCCACAGTGCCAGCCCCTGTCTCAACTCTTTTGGTCCTTAGTTTTTGTCACAGCTCTGCTCTCACAAAACAAAATGAAACAAACAGAAACGTATGCGGCAGCAGTCAGCACGGATGTGTAGAGAAGTGTGATTGATGCTGAGAATCAGCTGATCATTAATTAATTAATGATCCCAAGAGAAGCCTTCACATGAGTCCTGTTCTTCCGTTAACCACATCAAAAGATCCTGGAGCCTTTCTCCCCAACAAAGGCCCCCTCCCCAAACCACGCAGTATTTAGAATTCTTCACAACTTTCTTCTTCTTTTTTCAACCTTTCTTCTTCAATTGTTTTTGATTAATTGTGAGAGTGAGAAGCCATTTAAAGCACGGGTTTGATATTTAGAAACAGACATTTCCAATGATAACCAACTGAGGTTTCACTGTCCTAAGCACTCTTTATTAAAAATGACTTCCAGTGGTAATTAACAGGTCCTTCTTTGGCACAAAAACTGTCATATAAAAGCTACTAACAGTTGGACCAAGAATATCACATGTTCTTTTTACATACTGTTAATTTACTTCCCACTTTTTTTTTTCCTATAGGGAAACCAAAGGTCACTTTCTAAGTGACAGCAAATTTTCAATAATATGTTTTCCCCTCACTGATTCTCGAGCAATTTTGAGGTTGACTCATCAGAGGCAAGGGCATTCAGTAATGACTTCTCTTTCAAAATTACCAATTTTCAAAAGTTCCATGTGTGACAGTACCATGGGAACCACCCAAACCCAAACACAAACCCAGGGAGCACCAAGTGCACTGTGCAGGAATGAGGCTGTGCTGGCAGACAGAAGTGCTGGCAGAGTGGGCCCACATTCCCAGGCTCCTGCTCAGAGAAGTGCGTCCCTGCACGGCGATGACACATCTAGGCCAAGGCTGTGCAGGTCTGTGAGCACTCACCAATCCAGCAAAGCTGTCTGCGCCCACCACTTCCTTCTATAAACAAAAACGCACGTGAGGCCTTTGCTTCGTTACTGCAAGCGCAGGCTGTGCAAATTGCAATGTGAAATGCATTCTTTTTTATTTTGTAGAAATAAAGGAAGTTCAAGGACATTGCCAGGTGTTTCCATCTGAGAACTGCAATCTAGTGAACAGAGCAAAAGGTTCCTCTTTTCAATGCCTATTTATTTATTATTGATTCATTTTAATTTCTTTGGAAAGACAAAGAAGATAGAGACAGATAGCTACTTCCTATTCAAAGACTTAACTTCTTCCCAAATGCCTGCAACAGCCAGGCTGACCCAGGCTGAAGCCAGGAGCCAAGGAGTCCATCCAAGTCCTCCATAGGCAGAGAAGGGACCCAACTACTTGAGCCATCATCTGCTGCCTCCCAGGGCGTTCTGCATCAGGGAGCTGGACTCAAACAATGGCACTCTGCTATGGGAAACAGGCATTTCAAGTGGCCTCTTAGTCACTGTGCCAAATGCCCACTTGAGTAAGGTTACTTTTATAGGATGGCAATGGTGCATGAGGGTGTTCAACCAAAAGGCATCCTCCCCCAGCCAGAGGAAATGGTACAAAGGTGGACAAGGAGAACCAGGTCCAAGAAACCAACCACTAGTGCAGTATTTGACCATAAGGGGTACATGAACACTTTCCATGATAGCTCCCACGAGGCTTGGTCATTGTTCCTTGGGGATTTATCCTGTCTCCACTAAGATTCAAGCTCTAAACTTGTAGACTACAGAAACCACCCAATATTCCACTCCCGTGACAGGATTAGCTTTTGATTTTTTTTTTATCAAGATTTTAATCACTCCATCTGAAAAGGAGTCTCTGTTCAGGGTTTACTTCTTACAACCAACTGCTCATTTTATGTGAAGTAAGAGAGGAACTTTCAGTAATAAAGGCTGAGAGCAAACATAGCAGATGCATCAAAGGTAACAGAATGGAGGATACTCTTCATTTTCCCATTTTTAACTCCTAAGTAGCATCCCTATCCATTATTTATCTATTTTCAAATTTAATTAATAGTTCCGGTAATAATTGCATAATTTCTATGGCCACAGAAAAAGCACTCTGCATGTAGATAATAGGACATTTTAATATTTATGAAGTTCAAAGTTTTCTATAAATAGAGAAATGCAGAAATTACCACCAGAATTAAAATTATATTGGAAGACAGATGAATAATTGATAAGAAAGGCATGTGCTCACCAGGAGCACACAAAACAGAATAAAAACACACACTGCCACTTCGACAAGGCTACTCATGGACAGTGGCTGGGTTGTTGAAAAGGAAGGACTGCTTTTCCAGTGTTTCAGAATTACGATCAGTATTAACCACAATGATTTGAAACCTCACACAGTAATCTTTGCCAAATTACCCACCGCCTTGCTCCATCCTAGCCACGTCACTGATTTGGTCTTGTAGCAGCTATTTGTTATGAAACCGAGGAGCCGGGACGGCAGGCCTGCCCAAGTGCAGAGGATCCTCATTCTGCGGGTTCAAACACTCATGTCTACACCCGTCTGTGGTAGGGAATCTGTGCAAAGACCTTCACTTGCCCATTAGTCCAGTGTCTCTGGGAGGCACAAGTGCTGTGACCACCAACCTGCTGCATGGAGAACAGTCATCTCCAGCAAGTGATGCAGACGGGCTGCTGGAAGCCAGATGCGGGCACAGGGCAGAGGGGGAATAAGGGGATACCGGGAGGTAGGGTGGGTCCCTGGGGAGCACTGAGATGGAACCAGGATCCCAGCGAAACCAACCACATGATTAGAAGGTTGGCATTGTGGCCAGCACACCCTCTGGGGTGGAAAGGAAGGGTGGTGGTCTTACACATGGGTTTTTCATTCTGCTTGCACGACTTAACCCCACAAAAATCTCCAGACACCAAGGCTTGGTGTGGTGACCTGGGTGGGGGCCACCCCCAAAGTACTGGGGAAGTAGAGTTTCCAGACTCCACCAGGGACAGAAGCCCCTTCCTTAAGACTCCCCCAGACTGCTCCCCATGTACCCTTCATCCGGGCGCTTATCTGAACCCTTTACAACAAAATGGTAATTAGATGCATAGCACTTTGCTGAGCTCTGTGGATCTTCCATCAAATGACTGAAACAGAAAGAGGGGTCATAGGTGTCTGAGGTTTGTACCTGGCTGGCGGAGGTGCAGGGGCAGGCTGAGGGACACCTGAAATCCGTGGCTGGCATCTGAAGCAAAGGCTTTTGCCCTTCACTTGCGGGTTCCATGTGATTCTGAGTGGCGTCATCATTGACTGGAATTGCAGGACTCCCTCCTGGTGTCACAGAACTGATTTCAGAGCAGGGGAGACCAGCAGAATCCTCAGGGTGGTTTCTCTTTGTTAGAATGAGGATGACGATGGTGGTAGTGCTAACTGCAACCTGTGAGGACTGCTCACATCATGTCTGTTTGCCCTTAGCCAGCTAAGACAGACAGGTAGATGGACAGAGATCTTCCATCTGATAGTTCACTCCCCAAATGCCTACAACAGCCAAGGCTGGGCCAGGCCAAAGCTTGGAGCCCAGAACTTAATCTGAGTCTCGCACAGGGACTGCAGGGAATCAACTACTTCGGCCATCACCTGCTATCTCCCAAGGTGTGTATTAGCAGGGAGCAGGATCGGAAGCAGAGCTGGGACTTGAACCAGAACCTGCAACATGGGATGTGGGCAGCCTAAGTGGTGCCTTAACTGCTCAGTCAGATGCCCATCCCCAAAACCCTTTTTATCCCCAGCCGTGAGATAAGAAAACTGAGGCTGGGAAAAGTGGCTTCCACAAACCGGTGCTCAATCCAGGTGTCTGTTCCTCTCCAGCACTCCGCTGCTCCCACCCCCTGCCTTTCACTGGTTCTCCTGGCATTGAACAAAACACACTAGAGGTGAATACAGATTTTATCTGAATAGACACAGATGGTCGACACCCCTGGGTGCAGCAGCATTGGTGTGCGCCCACACGCCTGGGTCTTAATGCTAGTCCTTGTGCGGGGACCTCCAATGGATAAAACCTGGGGTCGAAATTGCACCAGGACAGCCCCGGGGGAAGGCTGGCTTCTGATTATTTATGCTGCTGTACCTATTCACGTGCATTGGTATGCACCAACACACACAGGGCCTGACGAAGCGTCAAACTCTAAACTGCACTAAAGCAAAGAGGAAGCTGCCGATTCCATGATCCCCAAACAAACCCTAGGAGTGTGGGGTAGTTTTGAAACAGAGGCCTTTTCCCGTGAGCAGGGCTCGGATTCTCATCCTCACCTCGCAGAGGACGAATCTGAGCGGAGAGGCAGGTGGAGGAGGCCGCTCTACCCAGCGGCGGCTGATTTGAGATGCTTCACAGGTGCTCGGCCCTTGTTTTTCTGCACAGGATCAAATCCTAGGATTTTCAACCCAAACTCTCCACGAGCACACCACGAGACTCTCAAGGACAAAATGATTATCTCAGATCTCCAGAACTGAGCGGTGTACGAAACAGCTATGGGAAGAGAAGAGTCACTTGTGGGTTTTGATTTTCCCTCAGCTTTGAAAGAATATAAATTTTTGCTGGCTGTAAGACAGTGGTTTTAGCTGAATTCTTTTCCTCCCTCCTCTGTACAGTCTGGGGGACCCAGCCTATTTTGTTCATTTGGATTCTTTCTTTTTTTTTTAAAAAAGGTATGCATCTTCGCTTTATAAAAAACACACACTTTCTACTGAGGTATATTACCCTGAAGGCCACAGTGGGGAGGACTTGTTTAACACTCAAACATGTCTTTGCTTTTAATACAAAATAAATGGAAGGTTCTGCAGTGTTTGCTAGAGTTGTGTTTATACAGGACATCATTATAGATGCTCTAGAACATCATTATTTGAAGTAATGCATGAGGATATATTGTGCATTCATTTATGCAAACCACAAATATTATGGGGTGTCAAGCAGTCACCAGGATGGGAATATGCACCGGTGAATAGAACAGAAAATTCCCTCCCTGCAGGGAGGTTACAGATACTGGTAGAGAAATGATACCAAAAGGAAATAGACAAAAACATGTGTCACAATTAACTGTGACAAGAGCTACAAAAACTCATCAAGATTGTGATACCAGAGAATGTAGCATGGGGCTAACATTTAGGAGTGAATCAGATTAAAAGGCAAACACGTAGCCTGGCCATTTTCCAGGGTTCCCCTGCCTTTTAATATAGCCTGTGAGCATGGTCTCCCCAATACCATTGTCTTTTGCCATAACTTGCCATGGCTCGCCCCAAAGATGCTACAGACACATCACATCATGATGCCTGAGAGGATGGGAGGGAGGGAGGGAAGTGAGGAGACATCAGCCTCGATGCCCCCAAAACAGTGCACAGTTCAGAGACTTCAAGTTATATTCACTCCATCGCCAAAGCCCTGAGAAGTCCTGATGTCTGCTTCCCACTGTGGAACGGGAGAGGCAGGTAACCAACAGGCTGAGGCACCTGCTGAACCAGGACCCAGAGTGCGTCTCCATGCAATGGCAGTCTTTCAAAGCCACAGCAACAAGGGCCAGCACTGTAGTGCAATGGATTGAGCCACCCCTTTCTCCCCCCGTGATGCCCGCATTCCATATGAGCACTGATTCCAGTCCTGGCTGCTCCACTTCTGATCCAGCTCCCTGGTAAGTGCACTTGGAAAGCAGCAGAAGATGGCCCAAGGATTTTGGCCCCTATCACTCCTGTGGGAGATCCAGATGGAATTCCAGACTCCCGGCTTCAGCCTGGATCAGCCCCAGCTGTTGTGTTCACTGGGGGAGTGAACCAACGGATGGAATTTCCCTCTCTCTCTCTCTCTCTCTTTCTGTGTAACTCTGTGTCTCAAATAAACATTTTTTAAAAAAAAATTCACACAATACCAACAATTAGGTCCAGGTTCTAAATGAAATAACCAGCTTCCCAGGTAACTAAATGTGCCCCTGTGGCTTAAGACACACAACTGGCAAGGACCCTCGTACTTTGCTCAAAATCAAGCTACAGAATTTTCTGGAATACAGTGTTTCCCTTCCAGAGCCTTAGTCTACACAGGCTGCCCAAGCAAAGCACCTTCGACCATGTGGCAAACCACAGAAATCTATGGTTGGCAGCTCTGGGGGTAGAAGTGCTGGATCCCAGTCCTGGGGACTGCATGCCTGCTGAGGGCCCATCCACAGATGCTGCCTTCTGTGGGTCCGCACGTGGAGGAGACGACAAACACCCCAAGGCTCCCTGCTAAGGCTCCACTCCTACTCAGGAGGGCTCTCCTCTCTTCACTGGGCCCCCTCCCGAGACCACCGCCTCTCCATGAACTTGCATGGCATGAGTTCAGCATACGGAGTCGGGGGGACAGACTTCAAAACACAGCGGCAGCTTGCTCAGAAAGGCTGCAGCCTAGACCCGGAGCCACGCGCAGGACTGGAGCTGTGTTCCCTCACAGGCGCCAGCAGGAGGAGATTCTTATTTGGATCTGGCACTTCTCCTGCACCTCACTGACCACAGCTGCAGTTCATTGAGCATACGTTTGTTTAGTGCCAGGCCCTCCAGGGAGTCGTAGCCCAAACCTGTGATGGTTTATCTATAGCCCAGCCTCACTTGTTAGGGCAAAATGGACCCCTCTCTCCCTCTCTCTTTCCCTCTCTCTCTCTCCCCCTCCCCCTCTCTCTCTATCTGTATGTGACTTTTTATGTGACTGTCTTGCTAATGCTGTACACACAGGCATACATACCTGAGCACAGATATAAGCAAATATATATACACACACACATACACAACAATAAAGGTAATTATACAGGTAAAGTATGCATATAAACAGGCACAGAGACAGGCATACACAGACAACAGACAGAAAGCAGACACAAAGGCATATATATTATAGACTTGACAGACAAAGTTAACAGGTATAAATGTAGATAAGGGGGTGTACAGACCCAAAAAAGATAAATATCACATTTTCTCCTATTTCTTCTTGCTAACATATACAGTAAAAAAAAAAAAAAAACCTTAACATATATGATTGAAACTGACATCTTGGGGTTTGATTATTATCTATAGCACTTATCTATATTTCTGTTGAACAGAGTTCTTTCTACTTTTTGCATGTTGAATTCTTTATTTAGTAGAGCATTAAGCCTGTGATTATAAAGTAAATTAAAAATAGATTATCACAAAAATTAAAAAAGGAAGGAAGAAGGAGGGATGGGGGAGGGAAGCATCATTATATTCTTAGAATTGTATCTATGAACTACTTGAAATCGTAGCCTTTATATTAATAAAAAAGATACATTTTAAAAAGAGGTACAGAAAAATTGACACATAAAGAGACAGATGTACACACACACAGACCTTTAGCTAGAAACAGCGACAGCCACTGGGCAAACAGATGATGGACCTACCACTGATACCAATCACAACCTCACCCCTTTGTGGAACACCCATTAAGTCCCAGGACTCTCCCCAAATCATTCATCCACTTGTATCTCAGCAACCTGTCAGCCCAGCAAAGCAGGCAAACTGCGAATTCGCACTTTGCAGGTGAGAAGCAGAGGTTCTGTTCTTCCCAGAGTTATCTGGCCAAGAGGGGCATCCGGCTACACACCAAAGCATGGAAGAGTTCACTGCGAGCCATGCTTCTAACATCACTTGGTCTACTCCAGTTCCCCAGCCCTGAAGTGCTCCTGGCCCACAGAGACTGCACAGGGCCCTTGAAACGCCCTTGACCATGTGCGTGCCTGGGATTATGGGGGCTGGGGAGGGGGGCAGGATCATCAATCAGCATCCTTGTCAGACTCACTCACAAATTGGCTCAGGCTAGGGACAGGATGCGCTCTTCAAAATTCTATTACTGCAGAGGTGCCAAGTATCAATAATGGGCTTTACAAGAGAGAAAGACTCAATTCCCAAAAATAGTTCCCCAAACAGAAAAAAAGAGAAGCCCTCCTAATAACTAAATAACCCTCAAGTTATTCTATATTCCTCTCCTGTAGGCAAGCATTAAGTTTTCCCGTTTTTAATATTAAATAATGCCTCGGCATTAATGACTTCCATATTTATCTAGATTTTATGTTCTTTCGGCAGAGTGTGACACTGCATATGAGGTTGCCGAGCCTGTTTAAAGGAGTCTGTGGAGACAAAGCTACCACAGCCTGATTATACGAGGGTGCAACTGCAGAGAAAGGCCACGGGTCCCCAGGTGGCAGCAGTGACATCAGAATTAATGGGTGTTGTCTGGGTAGAGAGAAGCTCAGGTTTTCAGGAGGATGCTGCAATGGGTGAGCCTCCTGCTGCATTAAAAGTATAAGAATGGGTGGGGGGCCCTTCTAGCAAAACACACTTGGTACATGCAGATGCGCTGAGAGCTGCCTTAACTAAACTGTCCCGCATGTTCTCCAGGACACTTGGGGGACGTCACTGTCAATGTGAGGAGGGCCATTCTGAGTCCCTGGGTCACTCTGGGTTTTCACTGTCCTGCAGTGAGTGTGTGTGTGCATCCCTGGGTGTGTAACACACCATCCGCCTGCACGTTTAACTTCAGTCTGTGGAAGGCAGGTTAAGTCATTACACTTGCACTACAGCAGCTGGCCTTCTCGGTACTTTAAATGACTTTTTATTTACTAAACAAATCAATCCCTGGAATTAATATTTGTATCAGTGTGAGAGTTGTCTAGTTTCCACGTCATGAATGTGGTATCACGGGAAGTTACGTTCGACTTTGCAAAGCAGCCCGCCTCTGGGAGCCTGGAGTTAGACACAACTTCTACTTAGCTTCACTTTTGTTTATGTTCCATTTTTGGCCACAGGAACTAGGGCTACAGTCATGCTGCATCAGGTGTGGCCAGGGGACCAGCTCTGTCCAAACAACTTCTCTTTCTTCGAGCCAGACATGCACATGGTGTGGCATGATCCTCCATGTTTTCTTCCCTGGTTCTTTTTTTTTGTTTTGTTTTTGTTTTTTGTTTTGTTTTTTTGACAGGCAGAGTGGACAGTGAGAGAGAGACAGAGAGAAAGGTCTTCCTTTGCCGTTGGTTCACCCTCCAATGGCCGCTGCGGCCGGTGCACCGCGCTGATCCGAAGGCAAGAGCCAGGTGCTTCTCCTGGTCTCCCATGGGGTGCAGGGCCCAAGCACTTGGGCCATCCTCCACTGCACTCCCTGGCCACAGCAGAGAGCTGGCCTGGAAGAGGGGCAACCGGGACCCCAACCGGGACTAGAACCCGGTGTGCTGGCACCGCAAGGTGGAGGATTAGCCTAGTGAGCCGCGGCGCCGGCCATTCTTCCCTGGTTCTGACGACTAGGAAGACTGCGTGTCCCAGAGGATGGGTCACTAGATAGTGGAGTGTCCACAGCCTGAAACTCCAAGTCACTGCTTGGAGCTGAGTCCCTGACAACCCACAGTGCACATATAAAAACACTGCCATATGAAGCCCCTGAGACTGGGGAGTCAGTTTGTTACTGCAATATAACCCAACTGATCATGACTAATTGACTCTCCAAATAAGATCCTCTAGAGGAAGCATGGCCCGTCCTCAAAGCACCCTCTAAAAATGATGAAAACCCAGCCATCTGCTCCTGTGTGAAGGGATAACAGACGTAGCACAAGAGTCTTAACAGTATTTATAGCAACGATAGACACTTCTGTGTTGCAGAGTAGACTGCACAATTTACAACAAATTTCTATTAAAACGTGAGAAATATCAGACTCGGGGCAAGCCTCTTGATCACTGTGCTCTGTAGGCATAAATATTTAGCAATCAATGTATGCCTGGCCTTAGGACTCTACATAGAATGACCCTGAGGTTATAAAAGGAGATTTGGGATAGACTTGGGACAGAGCAGAAGGCTGCGTGGGAGTTCCTGGACCAGTGCACAATTCCCTGCAGCCTAGGATGACCAAGCTTCTCCCTCTCATTGCAGGAATCACCTAAGGCTTGCACATTCCAGGAACTCTTCTCTGATAGCTACCCTGCCCCCAAATGCTTTAAGCCGTCCTCAGATTTTCAAGGGTTCTGCTCTTCTTTGTAGCAATGTGGAGTTCCCGGAGGGTAGTTAGGCACTCCAGCTCCGGAAAGAGCATCAGAAAATGGAAAGGTGGCTGCCATCACTGTTCGCCAGCCCCGAGACTGGGACCACTGTTCCTGTTCCCCAAGGAACGGGAAGGGAAAGCACTGACCCCCGCAGACTCCCTCACACCAGAGGGTGCACACACGCATCTCCACTGACAGCTCCCTTACAGAACCAAGTTACTTTAGGAGAAAACTGTGTTTGCAACGGAACTGTCCTCGGCTGCTGGGCCTACATGAGAAAGCACCACAGACGAGGTGACCTAAGCACCAAAAAAATGTGCTTCTTGCCATTCTGGAGGCTGCAAGATTGACAGGGAGATGCCAGCAGCCATGGTTTCTAGAAAAGGCTCTCTCTCCCTGGCTCACCACCTGCCTCCACCTCACTGTGTCTCTCTGCCTCTCCTGGTAAGGCCACTAATCCCGTCACATTAGGACCCCTACCGCAGCACCTTAATCACTCCCCAGAGGTTCTATCTCCAGTTGCAGTCACAAGGGGACTAGAGTTTCAGCATACGGATTTGGAGAGACACACTACAGTGAATAGGATGAGCACAGAGCTGGATGCCTCCCCACCCCTTCAGGGTCCCCTCCAGATACACTTGAGAGTCCAATAATTAGAAATCCATTGTGCTCATCAGCAATGTCTCTGATAAGATTAGAGGGAGATAACAAAGGGCAAAGTGCACCTCATGGTGCTTAGGTTCTACCACCTGAGCGATAGATTTGGTTTTGACAGCTGCAGCAATCTGATAGAATGCTCCTCAAGCTTGGAGTGCTTACGAATTACCCACGTCTTCTATTACAATGCAGCTTTGGAGTACCAGTCTCTGAATTTCATTTCTAACAGTGGCCCAGGTGCTGCCCATCCGGGGCCAACCACTACGTATCTCACATTCTCAGTCTTCTCTGACCCTGCACTAAAGTGTTTAGCTCTCCTGACTTCCATCTCCCCAGCTCTAACCCATACGTTAAATAAATAAACCAACAGGCAAACAAACAGACAACATTGAGAAGGCAAGGAGTGAACACTTTAAAATAAGACATGCTAATCCACAAAGAAAACACGTCTACTGAAGCTCTGATTAGTCTTCTTTGTATTTCGGCTCACTGCTTCAATTACAGTTAGAGCTCAGTTACACTTAAATTCTTCCCACATGCACTGAGGTTCCAGAACCGAGACACAAGCAGAACTGCCAGCCATCTACGTAGAAGGCAGAAACTCAAGAGAGAAGCATTAACACAGACACTGCATTAAAAGTATCTATCAATCTGCAAATGATCTTAATAAAACAGATTCTTTGAACCACATTTTCTAAATGCATGGGCTTTATGTATAATTAAGGTGTGTGTGTATTTATGTAGGCATTGTGTGGATGATGGGCAGAGAGGGCAGAGGACAAAAACCCTATGTCTATGCATAGGTCAAGGACAAAGGGAAAACCAAGAAGCAGCAAAAAACACTTTGCTTTCATTTGGGTGCTATTTGGAGAACATGACTGTATTTGTTACTTCAGCCACTCTTCCTTAGGTATGAATTGCATTCCAATGAAAGCGCATTTATAAAACAAACCATGAAAAGAAAATACCTCCTTTTGTTTCATTTGGAGAAAGCAAACCTAAACACCCACAATCATTTCACATTCTCCTACCTTTGCAACAGCAAACAGTGAGGCTTCTGCTGTCTCAATGGGCTCCTCCTCACGGGCAGTTCCTGAACGCATTGTGTCCCAGCAGTCAGCAGGTGGTGATGAAAGTTAGGGTTCTTCTTAAGTGCCCCATGCCCTGTTTAACTCTTGGTATATGCAATCAGCTCCAGGAACAGCTGCAGAATGCATTAACTGCAGTCTGTCTCCAGGAGACTCAACAGAAGCCAGTGCTTTGCCCATCCAACACCTTGCTTTTCTGGCCCTTCTCCCTGCTCCACCGTAAGACAAGGGCACAGGCCCAGGGGTTCATGTCCACAGGCATGGACAGTGTGGCTGACACATGGCAATCAGTCATGATCTTAACCATCTGCAATATTTGTTGGCCCTCATGGGTAAAACAGCAACAACAATATCCCCACCACAGAGTTACTGACTAGCTGACCAAATACACACGAACAGGATCTCCTAAAGGTAGGAGTTGCCCAAGAAATAACTTTCCTATTTTTAAAATCTATAAAGTATGGGGCTGGCACTGCCGCATAATAGTTCAAGCCTCTGCCTATAGTGCCGGCATCCCATATGGGCGCCAGTTTGTGTCTGGCTGCTCCTTTTCCCATCCAGCTCTCTGCCAAGGCCTGGGAAAGCAATGGATGATAGCCCAAGAGCTTGTGCCCCTGCACCCATGTGGGAGACCTGGAAAAACTCCTGGCTCCTGGCTTTGGATCGGCTCAGCTCTGGCCATTGCAGCTATATGGGGAGTGAACCAACGAATGGAAGACCTCTCTCTCTCTTTCTCTCCCTCTCTTCTGTCTCTAACTCTGCCTCTCAAATAAATAAAATATTTTTAAAAAACTATAAAGTATTGTTTAATGTTTATCCATTAAACTTTTCCTTAAACCTGTTAGCCTCTCCCTCATCCATGTCTAACAGCGATGACAACACTCAACAGCAGTGATAGTTTCTGTTATACATGAAATTTCAAAAGGATGACAGGTAAACAAAGGCCCCAAAAGGACTAAAAAATAATCATTTAAAAATAACTAGTCAAAAATGAATTGTAAGCATATGGTTAAATCTTCCATCTGCTAATTCTCTATAGATTTATAAATCCAAATAAAAGATGATTTCTCACTCTTCAAATTGGCACATGTTTTAAAATAACAACCCAGTGTTAGTGCAGAAAGCCTGGTGATTATAAACTGGTAGTAATATTAATACCATAAGGAAGGGATTTCCCTTCACATCCTTGCTTGTTTATTCATGTATTTATATCAGTGTATGCACATGTATTCACATTCTGTTCAATGAGTTCTAATCTGTTGCTATTGTTTTTACTTTGCTAGTCCAACTGTCCCAGATTCAGCCATGAGAAGTCCCTGATGCTAACGTTTGTATCCTTCTGACACTCACTCACCACTCCCTAAACACTGCCTGACTTTCCAGCCCAAAAGACGTGGTCCAGATGCATCTGAAATTGGCCTTTTCTCCATCTGGTTCTGGTTCCTTTTCATGGTGAATGGTACTTAGAAACCAAGATCCGAGAGCTAAGTGTGCTCAGTGCCCTGGAGTCACCTTGTTTTCAGATCCTCTGTATTTCTACAATTATCCATACAAACTAAAAACCCTAAACTCCCACTGGGTGTCCACTTTCAAGCCAAAACCAAAGAGCACTCACAGATAGTTTTCCTTCTAATCTTCACTATTCAGTTCCTTCGTCCTATTAAGTTTAATTCTCTTTTCTAGCTTCTTAAAGGAGCAGCATAGATTACTCACTTTAAATTACAATTTAACATTCAAAACAATAAAATGACAGCATCTGTAGCTTCAGCTACATCTCACATTCTGACGCATCCTCATTCAGCTCAGGATCTATTCTCATTTCTTTCAGGATACTTCCTTTAATACAAGAGTCATTCAGAAGCATGGTTTTTAATTTTCAAAATCTTAGTCATTTTCTAGAAATATCATTATTACTGAATTAGAATTCCATTGTCAGAAAATATACTTGATAACATTTCAAAATTCGAAATGTAAAAAATTTCTAAGACATGAAGTCAAAAACTTTTAGTTGAGGAATTAAAATGGAGTAGTACAAAAATCAGTTAATCGAAAATAGGATAGAAAAAGAATAGGGGGACCAGCGCTGTGGCTCAATAGGCTAATCCTCCACCTGCAGTGTCGGCACCCCCAGTTCTAGTCTCGGTCCGGGCACCGGATTCTGTCCCAGTTGCTCCTCTTCCAGTCCAGCTCTCTGCTGTGGCCAGGGAGTGCAGTGGAGGATGGCCCAAGTCCTTGGGCCCTGAACCCGCATGGGAGACCAGGAGGAAGCACCTGGCTCCTGGCCTCGGATCAGTGCGGTGTGTCGGCTGCAGTGCACCGGCCGCAGCGGCCGTTGGGGGGGATGAACCAACAGAAAAGGAAGACCTTTCTCTCTGTCTCTCTCTCTCACTGTCCACTCTGCCTGTCCAAAAAAAAAAAAAAAAAAAAAAAAAAATAGGGGAACAGCAACAAGAAAAAACAAAGTAAATATGTAAAGCAAATGACATACATTTATTTAAGATGTGGTATATCATGTAGGAATGTCTCATGTAGACTTGAAAATATGTATATTGTGTATCTACTGGATATACTATTCTCTAAATGGTCAAGTTGATAGTGTCATTCGAATCATCTGTATTCTTCCTAATTTTTCTCTCTTTCCTATCAGTGTTTACCTCACATAATTGAAGCTTTGCTATTAGGCATAAACATTTATGATTGTTTTGTTCCTGACCTCTTTATTATACAAAATATTTTTATTATGAATTTCCCTTTTATTTGTGGTGAAATCACCTCTTTCTTGAAGCATAATTTTATATTATTATAGCCACCCTGGATTCTTCTTGGCTTTCTTATATTTAGTATATATTGTGTTTCATGTCCTTTTATTTCAACTTACTTCAGTTTTCCTATTTTGTATTTAAAGAAAGTCTGTTGTATATGGCATACAGTTGGATTTAAAAAAAAAAAAAACAAGATCTAGTCTGACAATAAGGTTATTCTAATTTGAGTGTTTAATCCATTTATAGTTACTGTAGTTATTATTGGTAGTTGGATTTAAGTATATCATTTACTTTCTATTTTTGTTGTTTTTTATTATTCCTCTATTCCTCATTTTCTCTTTTATTTTACAATAACTGATGATATTTCTATTACTCCATTTTAGTTTCTCCACTATTTTTTGACTACATGTCTTTGTATGATTTTTTGTAGTTACCACAGGGATTAAAAATGTATTCTTGGCCGGCGCCGCGGCTCACTAGGCTAATCCTCTGCCTTGTGGCACCGGCACACTGGGTTCTAGTCCCAGTGGTGGCGCCGGATTCTGTCCTGGTTGCCCCTCTTCCAGGCCAGCTCTCTGCTGTGGCCAGGGAGTGCAGTGGAGGATGGCCCAAGTGCTTGGGCCCTGCACCCCATGGGAGACCAGGAGAAGCACCTGGCTCCTGCCATCGGATCAGCACGGTGCGCCGGCCGCAGCATGCCGGCCGCAGCAGCAATTGAACCAGCGGCAAAAGGAAGACCTTTCTCTCTGTCTCTCTCACTGTCCACTCTGCCTGCCAAAAAAAAAAAAAAATGTATCCTTAACATAGACTGTTCAGTTCAGCATCAATGCTGCAATTCTTCATGGAAAGTACAAGAAACTTCCAAAAGCATAGTTTGGTTTCACAATCTCATCCTTCTACATATTTTACAAACTCAAAAAAAAAAAAAAAAAAAAAAAAAAAACCTGTGACACCATTTCCCTTCAAACAATGTTCGCAAAAATAATAAAAGAGGTATTATAGCCTTTTCTACTGTCCAAATATTGGCCATGCCAAGAATGTGTCATTCTTCCCTTAAAGTACAAGCTCTGGGGCTGGCACTGTGGCACAGAAAGCTGAGCTGCAATACTGGCCTCCTGTGTGAGCACCCGTTTCAAGTCCTGTTGCTCCATTTCTGAATCAGCTCCCTGCTAATGGCCCGGGAAAGCAACGGAAGGCAGCCCAAGTGCTTGAGCCCCTGTCTCCCATGTGGGAGACCTGGATGGAGTTCCTGGCTCCTGGCTTCAGGATGGCCCAGCCCTGGCTATTATGGCCATCTGGGGACTGAACCAGTGGATGGAAGATCTCTCTCTCTCCGTCTCTCCCTCCCTCTCTCTGTAACTCTGACTTTTGAGTGATCAAATGAATGATTTTTTTAAAAATACAAGTTTCACTTGGTGTCACTTCTTTTCAGCCTGAAGATATTTCTTAAAGGTACAGGTCTTGCAGCTGAAGTCTAATGGTGGTGAAATCTCTGCTTTTTGTCTGAAAATGTTTTTGTATTAGCTTCCATGAAGGATTTTTTAAAGATTTTATTTATTTATTTGAGAGGTAGAGTTACAGACAGTGAGAAGAAGAGACAGAGAGAAAGGTCTTCCTTACGTTGGTTCACTTCCCAAATGGTTGCAACAGCTGGAGCTGTGCTGATCCGAAGCCAGGAGCTTCTTCCCAGTCTCCCACATGGGTGCAGGGGCCCAAGGACTTAGCCATCTTCTACTGCTTTCCCAGGCCATAGCAGAGAGCTGGATCAGAAGAAGAGCAGCTGGGACTAGAACCAGTCCCCATATGGGATGCCGGTGCCACAGGCGGAGGATTAACCTGGCGCCCCATGGCACTGCCCCTCCTCCATGAAGGATATTTTTGAGGAAGATAGAATTCTAGCTCACCAGTTTTCTTTCTTGATTGTTTATTAAGCAGATCAAACTGACACTTGGGACACCCACATCCCATATAAGAAGGGCTGGTTCAAGTCCCAGCTACTCCGTACTTCTGATCTGGATCCTGATAATGTACCTAGAGGCAGCAAATGACAGCCCAAGTATTTGGGTTTCTGCCACTCAGTGGGAGACCTGGATGGAGTTTCTAGCTACTGGCTTCGGCCTAGCTCAGCCTGGCTGTGACATGCATTTGGGGCATGAACCAGTGAATGGAAGATATTCCTCTCTCTCTCTCTCTCTCTCTCACCTCCCCATCACTCCCATTCAAATATCTTGTTATGAGCAAAGATATCATCCTATTGTCTTCTTGCCTCCACTGTTTGGGATGAGAAGTAGATGAAAAGTAGACAATCATTGCTGTCGCTATATGCGCTAGGTTGAATGGATCGTTTTTTGTTTCCTGATTAATTTCAATAATTCTTCTATCTTTTGTATTTATCACTGTGACTAGGATATGGAAATAAAAATCACACTAGATGTAGTTTTCCTGCTCAAGGTTTCCTGAATGTCTTAACTCCAACATTTCCCAGGATCCGACTAAGGGAATTCTGACTACAAGTTACACATCACCTTGTCTTTCCTCTTTGTGGAGTTCTAATTACCTGTAAGACATGTATTCTATATGGTCCCACAGATCACTGGTGTTCTGTTAATAATTAAATCATTTTTCTGTTCTTCAGATAGAATAATTTATATTAATTTATATTAAATCCACAGATCCAGTGAAGCTGTCATTTCAAATATTTTATTTTAATTCTAATATTTTTATTCATATGATTACTCATTCACTCAAATTTGGAGCTTATCTTTTAACTGTCTTTTAATTCCTACACATCAGTCATGCCAGGATTAACTGTTTTCTCTCATGACAATAGGTTATATTTTGCTTCTCCAGTCACTTATTAATTGTTACTTGTCCGGGACTCTGTGGGTGATAAGACTCCCGGGGTTCGATTTTGTTGTCTTCCTCTGAAGACCGTTGGTTTCTGTTGCAGCAAGAAAGCAAGCTGGCTGGATGCAAACTCCACTCTGCACCCTCTGCTCCGGTTCACCTCCAACATCTGCTCAGTTATGTCAGCTCCAGCTAACGCTGCTCATGCCCCACCCCCACCCACAGATGCTCTTTTATCAGGACATAGTTCAGAGTTCAGCCATGAATCCTGGCAGGCTTGGTAGCTAAACACAGAACTTTCTCTTGTTCTGTCTATACGTCTTCCATCTTCATGTTCCAACTGTTCTGGGCATCCTGACTTTCACCCTTGCATTTCTCAAACCTGGAAAGTCCACAGCTCTCATCTGATGTCCATCTGCCTAGCACCACGTGCAGTGGGAGGCACCTCGGAGGTCAAGGCCAAAGGCAAGTGTTTTTCACCCAGCTGCAAACGTCAACTCCCTTTCAACTTCTGCCTACTTATGGTTGCTGCCAAGTTCCATTAAACAGAAGTTGATTATTACTACTGTGTCCCAAATTTACCATTGTAATCTCACAAGCTACTCTGTTATTATTCCAAGAATAAAGCTGCCAGTGCTCTTTAGTTGCTTTACAGAGGTAGCATCAATATGTAGTAAACTGGATGTACTTAAAGTACACAACATAACTGGGCATACACAGGTACTTCCAACAGTTTGTGGAAAATGGAGCTAAAAGATGAATTTATTTTGGTGCAAAATACTTCCACACAAGGGGACCTCAGCACGGTCACAGAAAATGTGCATTATTAAGAAAGCGCATGATTTCAACACAGACTAGCACATGTGCTCATATGTACATACACATGAAGCTGCCACCATAATGGACACAATGATCACATCCATCACTCAAAAAAAAAGTGAACTTCAAAATCTTAATTTGATACTCCCTGTGAGGAATACTACACTTATTTTCCTTAACACAATAATCTAAATTCAATGAATCTGTCATGAGGTAATACTCATGCACACAGTTAAATATGTCCCTTAGAAAATATCTACTACAGAGTTTACTAAAAAAGAAAAATACTATAAGCAGCCTATACCTCTTAGAAAATAAGGAAAAGTACAAGCTTACCAAGCCAGAGCCGTAAGTACAAAGTCATAGAGCCATTAAAACTATAGTTAGAAGCAATCTGGGACAGTACAACCATAACCATGGCATGAAAACACACAGATACAAGAACTAAGACTATGATTTTCACATCATTTTCATCTGATGCGGGGGATTTTAAGTCAGTTTTGAAATTCTACTTTGTCATTTCTCACCATGTCAATGATAAAAATGCACGACTTTAATTATCACACAATCGTCTTCATTCCAGTTTTTCTGTGATCCTCGGGAAATAGTTCATTTCCATTCGCCATCTGGATTTTGTCCCATTCTTTCTAGGCTTTTCTGTGACGGTGGAATGACCAGAGTCTTCAGATCTGAAACTCTAGGTCAGGATATTGCTGATACCACTTAACTCACCAAATGCCCACTCACTGGTCATTTAATTTCCTAGACTCACATTCACCCTGTCTTTGGCCTGGGCCAGTTCCAGCACTGTAGACATCTGGGGAGTAAACTAGTGGATGGCATCAATTTCTCTCTCTCCCACCTCCCTTCCCCATCTCTCTCTGTAACCCTGCCTTTCAAATAAATAAAATAACTGAAAAAAAATAAATAAATCAAAGGTACTATAAAGATTTTTTTGAGAAAAGGTCCATCGTAAGAAGAGTGAGAATGGTTTGAATAGTAACACATTTCTAAATGCTCCTTGCCTCGCCACGGCAAATAGCTGTGGGACTTCACAGAGTGTTCCTCTTCCCTACCCTGATCTTTTCAAGGTCGTTCGTGCCACTGAGCCTCTTTGGTGATCGTGGGTGAGCCATTCTGGTTTCTGAGCATTCAGCCGATAATCGAGTCACAGAGGATTGGCGGGCTCTGCTTTCTGGGTATCTGGTTGTCCACCCAGGCACACGTGTCTTAATGGCGCAGTATCTTCTGTTATGATCTCTTTTCCACTGCATAATTTCTCACCCTTGCCGAAACACAGAAGAAGCAATTTTCCCTCTGGTGTTTCTGGGAGTGCGTTTAGGGTTCTCTGCAGGAGCAGTCTTCTTTGTCTTCCAGCCTCCAGGAGCAGTCGAGTGTCTGTCATTCAGTTCAGTAAGTTCTCTTTTATTCACACACATCGATTACTCCTTTAAAAACAAAATAATTTCCACTCAAAGCCTTTCATCTGTTGATCTCAGCACTTCAGAAAGTAATTAATCTCCACAATATGCCTGGGTCAGCATTATCCCTTTTGTTTTCAGATGAGTAAACAAACACTATGAAATTAAGCAGATTGCTCAAGGTCAAACAACACATCGACATCTGAGCCCGATTTGAACTCAGAATCCTGTATTTTCCAGTCCACAGCTAGGGCTGCAATATTTGCAAGGCTTTGAGCACGAAGCAGTGTTCAGAGCACTGGAGATGTGTTGTCACAGCCATCTCCACCACACAATACTGTGCAAGTTGGTACCATGGGGTAACAGTGGCTTCCAACTTGAACTCGCTTTCCGGATTCCTGCTGGAAATACAACAGGCTACCTGTCCCACAGCTGCTCTTTCTGTATTTGGGATGACCACAACGCCCAGTGTGCCCAGAATAGTTCCAGCAACACTGCTTTGCCAGCATGGCTATTAAAATGAACCCCCTTTCACTCTCAAAGTATCCAGTTTAAAAGATGAATGCACTAGTCACCCCACAAAACATCAGGACCACTACCAAAACATCGCAAGAGGATTAAAATGTAGCTAATCCCTTCACTAACTAGAGGAGTAAAATGTAGCTAGTCCCTTCCCTAACTAGAGGAGTAAAATGTAGCTAGTCCCTTTGCTAAACCCAGAATCCCGGAAGGAGGATGAGATTCTGGGTCCAAAGACACAGCAAGGGGAGATGGAGCGAGATGAGAAGACAGCAGGGGACAAATGGAGAGACAGTGGCAGAAGCCATGAGTTCCAAGAGAGAAGAGACACCATGACTGAAAGAGAATGGAGCCAAGTGTAGGGCTCGCTTTGGTTTGCAAACACAGGGAGCATGTGAGAGCAAACAACAATTTCTTGTTCCAGGTGTGGCACAGAATTGGCACCGTGGCCCCTTTTCAATCAGACTGATTTGAATAATGATTATCCCGGGGAAGCCGGCAGCATCTCAAAGACTCAGAGGCCTTCCCCGTGTTCCATACGCTCAAGGCCCGCCTCACAGCACATGGGGGCCCATCCACGTGCCCCATAACCACAGCTGTGATCCAGTTGTTTAAATCCCTTGTGTTGGATTTAGAACAAATGACTTTCGTGACATCTCTGTATCTCCTAATGGAAGGGTGAGATTCACAGAGACCTCAGCACACCAGGAACAGCCTGCATGTCGCTGCTGCAGTACCTGACGGTCAAGCCCCCCTTCTACGCACCGACTTCTAAGACAAGCACAGGCGAGGCAGCGCTCAGCCTACCCCAGAGTCCCTGCTTGGCCATGTCCCCATCCACTGCCTGGCAGCCTTCCCCCACAACAGGCCGGAGTCTCTTCCCCAGCTCAGGAGCACTCTGAAGCCAGCAACTATCAGAGGCGTGGGCCCTGGCAGGAGACAGTGGGCCTAACGTTTTATTCCTCGTCTGCCGTCCGAATCTGATAGAAATATGTGCCGTGACGTGTAACTTCAATTGTGCATATATTTGCTAAAGTGTAAACGATTAATTTATTATCCAATTTTCTTGTCAATTTGAGGGATGCTTTTTAATCCCTGCAAAGGAAGTGGGGAATTTAGCATGGCATCGAGCTCTCAAGGCCCCCCATCTGGAGGGCTCCCCAGTATTTATGGAGCACTGTCTGCTCTGAGTCACGGTGTGCATCCCAGCGTGGGGAGGGAGGGGCGGCTCTCAGTCCCAGGGACGGCCCGGCAGCAAGGGTGGCATCGTCAGTTTCCGTCCGGGTTGTGGTGCTGACTTTGCAGGGAGCTGAGAACACCCAGCTTCTTCAAGCCAACAGAAGCAGTCACTGCTGTCCCACAGGTGCAAGCACAAGTCCCGGAAGCTGTTCCCTCCTGGCATCTTTGTTTTGTTTTGTTTTTTAATTTTTTTTTTTTTTGACAGGCAGAGTGGACAGTGAGAGAGAGAGACAGAGAGAAAGGTCTTCCTTTAGCCGTTGGTTCACCCTCCAATGGCCGCCGCGGCTGGCACGCTGCGGCCAGCGCACCGCGCTGATCCGATGGCAGGAGCCAGGTGCTTCTCCTGGTCTCCCATGGGGTGCAGGGCCCAAGCACCTGGGCCATCCTCCACTGCCCTCCCGGGCCACAGCAGAGAGCTGGCCTGGAAGAGGGGCAACCGGGACAGAATCCGGCGCCCCAACTGGGACTAGAACCCGGTGTGCCGGCGCCGCAAGGCGGAGGATTAGCCTAGTGAGCCGCGGCGCTGGCCCCTTCCTGGCATCTTTGAAAAACAGTATTATTGCTAGAAAACTGGCGGGTCTGGATAAGGCACTCCGCGGTTCAGGAAACAATGATCTCAAAATGCTGTTTACATTTTCTCCTTGTTCTACATGACTGCTTGAAAGTCAGTGGAAACAAGCGAGGCTCCGAGGCAGGGTTCAGCACAGCAGTTAGGATGTCTGCACCCACTCTGGAGCTCCTGGGTTCCGGTCCCAGTTCCACCTCCTCACTCCAGCTGCCTGCTAACGCAGACCCTGGGAACCGGCCATGATGGCTCAGATAGTTGGGCTCCTGGCCCCTGCATGGGAGACATGAATTCTCCACTCCTAGCTTCAGACCTGGGCATCTGGGGACTGAAGTAGGGGAGGGGAACTCACTGACTCTGTCTGCCTGCTGTCTGGCTGTCTCTCTGCTGCTCAAATGTTTTCAAAAAGTGAGACTCAGTATCTTCTTAAAAGTTAAAACACTTGCAAAACATCTTTAAAAAAAGATTTATTTATTTATTTGACACAGATCCAGAGGCAGAGGCAGAGAGAGAGAGAAAAAGAGAGGGAGAGAGAGGGAGGAAGGGAGGGAGAGTCTTCTATCCACTGGTTCATTCCCCCAAAAGGCCACAATGGCCGGAGCTGGGCAGATTCAAAGCCAGGAGCCAGCAGCTTCTTCCAGGTCTCCCACCTGGGTGCAGGGGCCCAAGCTCTTGGGCCATCTTCTGCTGCTTTCCCAGGTGCATTATCAGGGAGCTGGACTGGAAGTGGAGCAGCCTGGACTAGAACTGGCGCCCATCCCCATATGGGATGCCGGCACTGCAGGTGGTGGCTTTACCTGCTACGCCACAGTGCTGGCCCCTTGCAAAATATCTTTAACCCAAAACTGAAGGGAAAAGAAGGCTGCTTTGGCCCCAAATTCAAATGAGATATTTTCAAACAGGAGATACTCACCCTCCCTTCCTACCCATGACATAGGACAGAGCCGCTGAGGGCATAATTTTCTTGATAACACTGCAAAATTCAGATGAAGGATTACCTCCCGTGGCCTCCGTTTGTGGCAGACCAGGAATCCAAGCTCCTTTCTCTACTCAGAAAAATCCTGCTTATTCCTCAAGCGCTTACGCAGCCTCTGAGCAACCTCCCCTTGCTCCCCTTGAAAGAATTATTCACTCTCTCCTCATGCTGCCAAAGTGTTCTGCACATGCATTTATTACAGCGCTTTGTAATGAGTGCAATATATATGTTTGTTTTTCCTGCAGTTAAAGGCCTGCTCTCCAAGCATGGGAGGGGCATCCCACTTATTATTTTAAAATACAGGAACCGCACTTCATCTTCTCCCCTCCGTGCCCACCCATCTGCCCACAGTAAGTTCCTCCAACTTGACCTGAGACCCAACTGCCCGAAGGACACTGCTGCCACGGCTGCCACCTTCCGCCAGGACATTCTGACCTCTGTCTGGGATGATGGACGTTATTGTTTCTACCCACTTTTGCCCTCCTGAAATCCACAGCAGACACAGTGATCTTTTAAAAATGTAAATCAAAATCACGACACTGCCCTGCTTAAACATGGCAATGGCTTTCCGCAGAAGCTAAAATAAAACACAAACTGCCTGCAGATCTGCAAATACAAGCACAGCAGTTCCACTGGAAGGGCTGCCTCTCCATGTCTGGAAGGGATGCCGGGCAGTGCAGGACAACAATCCTGTCGTCACGCCCGGGATGGGAGTGCAGATACCGCTGCACATAGCTCAGCACAGCTCTTCCTCAAAGAACTAGCCAGCCTCAAACGCCAGCAGAGCTGATGCTGGGCGCCCCTGTTCTGTGACATTGTCCCCAGTCACCTCTCTGCTCTCCCTATGCTCTGCTGGAAACTGACCACGTTGCCTCCTTCTTGGTTCCTACCTATTCCAGGCTTGTTCCTAACCTAGCACCTTGGCATCACTGCTCCTTCCACTTATTTTTTTTTTAAAGTTCCACCACTTATTTTTTTTTATTTTATTTTATTTTTGACGGGCAGAGTGGACAGTGAGAGAGAGAGAGACAGAGAGAGAGGTCTTCCTTTTGTCGTTGGTTCACCCTCCAATGGCCACTGCGGCTGGCGCACCGTGCTGATCCGATGGCAGGAGCCAGGTGCTTCTCCTGGTCTCCCATGGGGTGCAGGGCCCAAGCACTTGGGCCATCCTCCACTGCACTCCTGGGCCACAGCAGAGAGCTGGCCTGGAAGAGGGGCAACTGGGACAGAATCCGGCGCCCCGACCGGGACTAGAACCCGGTGTGCCGGCGCTGCAAGGCGGAGGATTAGCCTAGTGAGCCATGGCGCTGGCCTGCTCCTTCTACTTAGAACACCCCATCCATCCCGATACTCACAGGTGCCCCCTCCTCCCTGTCTGTGTGCATTACGGCCCAAAGGTCATCTCTGAACAGACACGTTCCACCAGGTGGCCTCAGGACCGACGGAGCCACTCACCTTCACACCAGTAATTCTTAATTGGTAGTCAATTTCATTTTTTCAATCATTTATTTATTTATTTGACAGGGAGAGAGGTATACAGAGACAGCCCCCATCCGCTGGTTCAATCCCCAAATGTCTACAAGCATGAGGTGGAACCTACGAGCCGGGAACTCAATCCAGGTCTCCCAGGCAGGGAAACAGGAACTCCGTTACTTGAGCCATTACTGCTGCCTCCCAAAGTCTGCACATTCAGGAACTGGAGGCGAGAGTGGGAGCCGGGCATCAGACCGAGGCATTCCAGTGTGGGTCACAGGCACCCCCCACTGTGTCTTAACCACTAGGCCAAATGCCCATCCCCACAGTTTATTTCAACATAAGTCACGATTCAAATCCTAGCCACTGGAGATGTCTCTTCCACACTGATTTGTTCTGGCTGCTCTCTCAACTGAAAGTCACCTATGTGCAGGGACCTCTTCAGTTCTGCCCTCTGTTTTACTCTCAGAATCTAACACAGCTGCTGGCATGTTTAAGTCATTCAGAACACTTTAAAAATAACTGGTGGATGCATCAATAACTACCTGCAGGCAGGCACTGTGGCACAGTGGTTAAGCCACCACTTGGAATACCTGCATCCCATGTTGGAGTGCTGATTTTAAACCACCAGCTGCTCCATTTCTGATCCAGCTTCCTGCTAATGTACCCTGGGAAACAGAAGATGGCTCAAGTGCTTGGGCTTCTGCCTCCAATGCAGGAGACCCAGATGAAGTACTGGGCTCCTAGCTTTGGCCCTGGGTGGGAGGCATAAGCCAATGGGTACAAGAGTCAATCTCTCTTTCTCTGTCTCTGTCTCTCTCTCTCTCTCTCTCCTTCCCTCTCTTTCAAATAGATGAAGATGAAATAAATTAAGAAACATTAAAAAGCAAATAACTGGATCCAAGTAAATCACTAGGTATCTGCACTGCCCCTTGGGTTGGTACTATTACCACAACACTGCTCAGATTCAAAATTTGAGGGGACAGCAAAGCTTTGCTTTCTACCTCTGAGCCAGAAAACCAAGCAAACAGCATCACTATGAGCTAAGTGACAAGGCTTGGGTAAACATCAACACATCAGATCCGGGGCATAAATAGAAATACCAATGCATGCAGGTAAGCGCCAACGATAGCTGCAAACCTTCTAATTAATGGATTTGCCTTCACTTAAGAGAACAACAGGGCAGGTGCTGCTCTCCACCCAGGATTCTCCCCGGCATGGGTCACGTCACAGCCCTGAGAACACAGAGCTGCTACGCTGAAGCAAGCCAGCCCAGGCGCACCCTGCCAGGCCTTCCAAATGGGCTGCAAGTCCTCACTGCAAGATTCGCCGCCAGCCTTGCTACATCTCCGCCAGGAAGGAGAAGAAAGCGACTCCGACGGCAGGACACGTAAGAAGCCCGAGGAGGAGCAATCCCAGGATCCCAGCGCCAGGGAAGCCAGCATCAGTTTTCATTCCGAGCCCTCCTGGTCCACAGCCTGATTTCTCCCGGGTCCAGCCTCATGTCTTAGAGTCCCTGAGCCTTCTGGCCCAGGTTCATTCGTTCGGCTGTGACAACCTGAGCTGCATTTTTAAGCAGGATGCTTTTCATTGATCAGCATTGAGGGAAAAACACCTCTCTGGTGTCCACTCTTGTCATTCCGTTTCGCTCGCTTGTTAAGACACCACCCTCACCGCATAGCGCCCAACACCAAAGCCTCCCAGGTTCTTCGCGGGGTAATTGGGCTAAGTGGGCCCTCATTTTAGAGTTACAGGAATCAAACCACAGAGGGGCTGCCAGGGAAGAAATCTAATATTTCAAAAGCCAGGTGCCCGCTTCCGTGATGTCAGGCTGAATGATCTCACTTCCTGGAGCGCCATCAAGGAAAAGTATTAATAAAACGGGGTTCCATGCGTGCAGTCTTTCAGACAACAAACAAGGACAGTTTACGGGGAGCAGACGGGGCCGCCTCTGCAGCCCTGCGTGCGCGTGTCAGCACGTTCCGTCACCGCTCCCTATTCTCCCCTGCCAGTGCACGCAGGAACAGAGGAGCGGATGAGCGGCTGCCATCTGCGTCTCTGCAGAAACCCTGCTCCCAGCGTCCCCCTCGTCATCTGAAAGTGCTATGAACTCTTGGGGCTGAAAACGACCGAACACCTAACGGCCAACTCCCCTTATGAGGGCGACCGGGATTTACTAGTCCAGGTGGCTCGAAGCTCACGGCATGGCAGAGTCAGGTCTGGCTGCATTAGGAGACTTTCTAGATGATGTTCCCGGCCGACATCTCTCCAGTGCCCCCACCCTCCCCGTACCGGCCTCTGCTTCTTTGAGGTCAACATTTTACAGCATGAAGGTGACATCATGGGGTGCATGTGGCTTATTTCCTCTAGATTCACCCAGGTTGTCGCAAATGAGAGCATTGCCTTCATTTTCTTTTCTTTCTTTCTTTTTTTTCTTTGACAGGCAGAGTTAGACAGAGAGAGAGAGAGAGAGAGAGAGAGAGAGAGAGAAAGGTCTTCCTTTTCCATTGGTTCACCCCCCAAATGGCTGCTACAGCCAGCACGCGGCGCAGATCCAAAGCCAGGAGCCAGGTGCTTCCTCCTGGTCTTCCATGCGGGAGCAGAGCCCAAGCACTTAGACCATCCTCCACTGCTTTCCCAGGCCACAGCAGAGAGCTGGACTGGAAGAGGAGCAACCGGGACAGAATCCGGTGCCCCAACTGGGACTAGAACCCAGGGTGCCGGCGCCACAGGCAGAGGATTAGCCTAGTGAGCCAGAGCCAGCCGCCTTCATTTGCAAGATTCAACGGTTCTCATCCGTTATGTATAAATGAGCATAATTTGTATTTTTCAATTTAAAAATACATGAATATTTTTCAATTTTAAACCACCATTAAGAGACCCCACTGGGTCCTGATTTTCATTTCTCTCTTGGCTCTGCTCCTTTTCATGGAATACATATTTCATGCTTAGGCTCCACATGGTGCCAAAATGGCTGCCAGCAGTTTCAGTCCTACATCCCTCAAAGTCCTGGTGAATTTTTAAACATCACACACCCCAGATCCCTGGTTCTTATAAGTGCTCAGCTGTGGACAATAATGATGATTGGGGGACACATGGCTTTGACCAGGAGGTAAAAAACACACTCCCTCCTCCAAGTCTGAGATACAAGGAGCATTCAAAAAGTTTGTGGAAAAAATGCAATTAAAAGGTACATTTATTTTGGTGCCAATTTTCTTTAAATCCACGCATAGCTTGTTCATAATACAGATTTTTCAGGCACTCATTAACCACACCATATGCGTGAACTTCAAAAAAACCATAGCAAGAAAATAAGCTTATCTTTTATCCCTTTTACCATGAACTTTTGGGAAGATCCTCATGGAGAGCCCGTTCGAAGCCGCAGGACACAGAACGGTGGGGACTGACAGCTGGAGGAAAATCGGGCACCCGTAAAGAAGTCAGCAGACAGCTGCCCACTGCACCCCCTCCCGGCGAGCACAAGCTACTGGGAAAGGAAACGAACCCTGAGCACACTGAGGTTAAAAATATAAAACTCAGGCAGCCCGCAACAGCTGAGCGATGCCGATATTTTCTTTGTTTCACATAACCTTGAGCTGCCGGCTGCTTTATGAGCCTGAAAGCAGATTTATTGTCTCAAATATTTCAGTTGGAGTTGATGCTAATGGCTTTATTTTTTACATCTCTCTCTCTTGAAAGATTCTCTCCTAATCAAGGCCTCTTGTACCTAGGGCGCCGCCTCACTCACAAGCGGGAGTCGCATCTACCGAGGCCAAGACATGGAAGTGCAAGGCCGAGCTCTCGGGGACAGCAGCGTCCTGCCGAGAACAAGAACCAGCGTGAGGTGCTCGGAGTAGACAGTAGACATCACTGCTCTTCCCTCTGCTCCAAGACAGGGATACGGACCCTCCCGGGAGGTGTGGGATGTGACGACGACTGTAACTGCACAGCCGGCAGCTACAGGCTCAAGAACTCCGTCTCAAAGCCAAGTATAGAAAGCACGGGTGTGGAATGGCCACCAGCGAACCCCAACTTTTCTGGGTCTTCCATCACTGCCCTGTGCTCTGCACATAAAGTCTGAGCAGCTCTCAGAGGACCTGTGCCCCCTCTCGTAGCCCCTGTGCGATTCTAGAACCCCATCCTTGGGCCATCCACCACCACCCTGCCACCTCTGTTAACCTTGAACCCTGCAGAATCGCTTTCTACAGTTCCTCAGCCAACTCCACACCTTCCCACCTCTCCATCCCTCCACTCTCCTCTTCCTCCCTTCCCTCTCTGACCCCTCCATCGACGCATGAGCAGCTCTGTGGATTTGTGTCCAAAACTCAGGGCCTGAGACAAGCTGTGTGCACCCCACGTCCCTCAAACACGTACTCCATAAGCCATCACTGAGCACCTGCTGTTCACGGGGACACGGGGGACACCTTGCGGAGATACCACAAGGACTTCTCTTTCCTGTGTTTGTGAAGCCTTCGTTTCTTCCTCAGTCATCCCACGACTTGTGAGGGTGTCACATGTTTGTCTGATCACTGTGTGTTGCTGCCTCTCTACCCTCCCCATGAGCATTCAAGCTCTGCAGGTGCAGGTGTTGTGTTGGTGGACTCCATCTCTGGGACTAAGGAGATGATCAGGACACAGAAGTGCACGAGAAGTCAGCACGGGTAGTAATCCCAGCGGGCCAAGGTGTAGACATCACCCTTGAGGGTGCTGTTTGCCCAGCCAAAAGGTCCTGCCCAGATTAAGTTGTAGTAGGGTTGACTTGCTAGCATGAGAACAGCGCAGCAGGGTGAAGCTTAGACAGAACTCCCAGTGGTGGTCTAGGGAGGCCGCCCCAGGCCAGGCTGTCATTGGCATGCCCTTCTCCAAGCCAGCACTCCAGCCACCTGGTACTGCAGTCTGATTTTTACAGCAAGGGCATGATTTACTGTGCTTGTTGCTAATTACTGTTGGAGAACTTGTGATGGGTGAGTCACTGTGCCAACCACTTTACATGCAGGACCTCACTGAGTTCTCGCAACAGTACTAGGAGGCAGGTTTATTATTATCCCCATCCTCAAGTTGCAGAAAGCCAAGCAGAAGAAGTGAGGTAATGTCATAAACACAGCTGTATGCAGCAGAGTCAGGATTTGAACCCAGACCCACATCCTTACCTGGGACATGCTCTGCCCATTCCAACCTCCATTAAATAGGCCAGAAAAGCAGATTCAGCCAGTCCAGTAGCTTAGCCTTGTCCAAACATAAGCATCTCCTTGTGGTGCTCCCTTCATTAGGTCAATCTCTAAACATTTTGGAGTGAAGGTACATCTGAAAACCTTTGGAAGGGCAAGCTTTTAGGGGCTGGCGCATTGGTGTCGCAGATAAAGCCGGTGCCTGTGACGGATCCCGGCATCCCATATAAGCACCCGTTTGTGTTCTGGCTGCTCCACTTCTGATTCAGCTCCCTGCTAATGCACCTCGGAAAGCAGTGGAAGATGGCCCAAACCCTTGGGACCCTATACCCACATGGCAGGTCTGGAAAAAGCGTCTGGCTCCCGGCTCTGGCATGGCCCTGCTCTGGTTATTGCAACCATTTTGGCGAGTGAACCAGCGGATGTAACATCTCTCTCTCTCTCTCTCTCTCTCTCCGTCTGTAAATTTAACCTTCCAGTAAGCAAATAAATCTTGTTTTAAAAAAGAGCAAGATTTTTTTAAGAGGAAGGGGAGAGGATTTGTAGACAGAAAACAGAAGGGGGAAGCACCGAAAGAGGTTAAGATGTACGCAGACACGGCTAAAACTCATTCAGAAATGGCAGTTTCTGGGTGTGAGTTTATTAAGAGAGGTTGCCTTGTGCCAGCCCCTCCTGGCCAGCTCTAAGGCAAAGACACTTCCCAGAGAGAAGCAAGCCTCCTAGGACCTGGGCTGGGCAAGAGCCACATGGGGTTACACAGGAACCGTGGGCCCTATCAGATCTTAAGACATTGCAAAGCTTCCTGCCTTGGTCTTTAATGAAAATGCCACATCCAAGCGCTGTGAGATGGAGGCACTTATAAACTTGTTCACACGCTTACAAAGAGGCCTGCAGAATGAAATTCTTCACTTGCTCCTTCAAAGAGACAATTCTGTGGTTGCATAACCAGCTGACTTGAACACCCTCGAACGCCCTTTCCCATGCGGTTGGACAAGAAGATGCAGGGGTAACTGGGCAGGCTCCATGTCTTCAACACGCACTTTTTTTTTTTTTTGTTTTTTGACAGGCAGAGTGGACAGTGAGAGAGAGAGACAGAGAGAAAGGTCTTCCTTTTGCCGTTGGTTCACCCTCCAATGGCCGCCGCGGCCGGCGCGCTGCGGCCGGCGCACCACGCCGATCCGATGGCAGGAGCCAGGAGCCAGGTGCTTTTCCTGGTCTCCCATGGGGTGCAGGGCCCAAGCACCTGGGCCATCCTCCACTGCACTCCCTGGCCACACAGCAGAGAGCTGGCCTGGAAGAGGGGCAACCGGGACAGAATCCGGCGCCCCAACCGGGACTAGAACCCGGTGTGCCGGCGCCGCTAGGCGGAGGATTAGCCTAGTGAGCCACGGCGCCAGCCTCAACACGCACTCTTGAAAAGCCCAGGGCAACTTACGTGTGCCATGAAGGGAATGTGTTCATTCCTTCTGGAGGGAACTATGTGTAAGGAGAAAAGGAAGACAAAACAAAAATAGGGATGACATTGCTTCGTGCCACCTTTGCCAAGCCCAGCTCAATCAGAATGCATGATGGGGTGGGGGAGAAATGTAATTTTACTGCAATATTTGTATATTATTTTTATCTTCCTCCACAAATAAGATGATGATTGGATTCAAATCACATTTCAAACAGTATTCACTGCTGAAATGTCAAAAATGAGGTAGCACTCAACTCTTGCAAAACCTTGAAATCTGTTCCATAAAAGGCAATTTCAGCATAAAGCACGGTTAACCTTGAATAGTTAGATTAATGATCCAGCACCTTTCAACTGAGCGCCGATGAATAAACAAAACTTTACAAGCAAATTTGCAACATCTAAGAAGGAGGAAAGCAAAACCAATGAAGAGAGATGAATGGTGGTGAAAGAGAGCCATTTTGGGGTAGGGAGAGGGTGACAGGGGCAGGCAGTGAGAAACACAGTGCTTTAAACTCCCAGACCACAGAGCATCCATTACGCTTTCAAAAACAAACGAATAAACAACAATATCAGACTGCACATCCCCCACGGTGATTGCTTGTGCTCTGACTGTGGTGTAAAATCTTGGTTATAGTCACTTGAACAGTCTCCTTTGCTGGGCTGTGTTTTCAACGAGTTGGTTTTGTCCCAATCAAATAAAGGAAGCAAGAGGGAGAAGGAAACGGTACTCCAACATCCAGCACAGACGGACTGCGCACAGGAAGGAGGGACACAGGCAGACGCCACTGCTCCCCAAAAGCATGGTGTTGTGGACGGGAGGCCTGACCAAGACGACAGTCACACAGCACCATCCTGAAGAGGCTCGCCTTCAGGGTGACGACAGTCGGCTTTGCTGTCTACTTCACCCCATCTGCCGAAAACCTGTCCTTCCAAAATAGTGCAGCCAGGTCATCTTTGAAGATGAACCCCAACTGTGGGAGGGAGGGAAATACTGTACCTGTCTTTGGGAGCAGTGGCCCGTCAGCAACTGACGGGGAAGCTCTCACAAGCTCCTTGGGCCCCAGATGTCGAGACCTCCTGCCGGCTCTTGGGATTCTGCCATCTCTGCGTCCCAGCTCTGAGCTGGCAACAGCTTAGAAAGTGCCATGGTGGGCCGGTGCCGCGGCTCACTAGGCTAATCCTCCACCTGCGACTCCAGCACCCTGGATTCTAGTCCCAGTTGGGGCACCAGATTCTGTCCCAGTCGCTCCACAGCTCTCTGTTGTGGCCCTGGAGTGCAGTGGAGGATGGCCCAGGTCCTTGGGCCCTGCACCGCATTGGAGACCAGGAGGAAGCACCTGGCTCCTGGCTTCCGATCAGTGTGCAGCACGCCAGCTGCAACATGCCGGCCGTAGTGGCCATTTGTGGGGTGAACCAACGGAAAAAGGAAGACCTTTCTCTCTGTATCTCTCTCTCTCACTGTGTAACTCTGCCTGTCAAAAAAAAAAAAAAAAGTGCCATGGCTGGGTTTAGGTCTTTTCTGGTCTAGAGTGCCTCTCCCCACGCTTTAGGTAACAACACTCATCAAGGGGCTTAAGAAGTGCACAGAGTTTTGAGTCCTGCAATAAAGCAAGGCATCCCCATGACACAGATTAGACAACTGAAGCCCCAAAAGCTGGAACAACTGGTTCAAGGTCATACAGGTCACCAGGAGTGGGGCCAAGAGCTGCTGAAACCAAGCCTACTGTTCATGGGGCTGGTCCTCAATGTCATTCCTTTCTTACTCTTCAGGAAACTCGGTATGCGGAAAACAACCTAAGCATCGTCCTCCTGGTCTTTTTTTTTTTCTTTTGAGAGAGAGAGAGAGAGAGAGAGAGAGAGAGAATGAATATAAATGGGAAAATCCATCCACTGACCATCCAAATGCCTGCAACAGCCAGGGCTGAGATCAGAACTGGGATCCAGGACAGGGGATCTCAATCCAGGACTCCTGTGTGGCTGGCAGGGACCCAGTTACTTGAGGCATCACCTGCTGCCTCCCAGGGTCCACATTAGTAGGATGCTGGAATCTGGAGCTGAGCTGGGACTACAGTCCGGTCAACTCCCATGGGGACTGTGGGGTCCTAACCTGCATCTAACCACCAGGCCAAGAGCATGCTCCTTTCCTCCTTTTCTTACAACATTCAGTGAGTGTTGACTCTGGTTCCATACCTCATGTGGGGTTCGGCCAAGGATGCCTGGGAGCCACTCACCCACTCTATCTGTTTCTATGCAGCCCACAGGCTAAAAATGGCTCCTGCAATTCTAAATCACTGGGGAAAAAATCACAAGAAAAACAGCAACCTGGGACACACAAAAATGTTCTGTTGCTCGAATCTCAGCTTCCATAAATAGTTTTATTGGGACACAGTCACGTCCATCTGTTTACCTGTCATCTATCGTCGCATTCCTGCAACAAAGGCAGAGGTGAGCAGCCACAGACATCATTTGGGCCCAAATTCTGAAACAGCTTCTATCTGGCTCTTCACAGAAAAATGTCCATAGAGCCCTGCTCCAGGAGATAGCAGTGGCCAAGCTCGACACGGTCTCTGCCCTCACAGAACTGGCAGGACAGCAGGGAGACAGATATTACACCTGTGCCTTGCAAACAGCCAGAGCAAGAATGGACCAGGTGACCACAGGAGGCAGTGATGAGTCCACCTGCTGGAATCCACAGGGACGCAGCCCAGGCCCTGGTCCAGCAGCAGCAGGTGTGGCAGTCTCCAGGACATGAGGGCCCAGGGCCTGGCCTAGCAAACAGGGCTCCAACCCCCAAAGGCACGACAGAGGCCATCTCATTTGTTCTTCCAGCAAAGCAGGGCAGGCTCAGGTGAGATGACTCAAGCACTTGACATCTGAGAGGTGGAGCCAAGAGCCCTACCCTGCATCTCCTGTGCATCACCCACAGGGTCACAAGTTGAGTGGAGTCAGATCTCCTCATCCATGCACTCTGCAACCATGCATTAAACCAAGTACAGACCAGAAGTAGCCAGAACACGGAGCAGGTATTTGTCTTAGCACTTAAAATGTCTACATGCCGGCCGGCGCCGCGGCTCACTAGGCTAATCCTCCGCCTAGTGGCGCCGGCACACCGGGTTCTAGTCCCGGTCGGGGCGCCGGATTCTGTCCCGGTTGCCCCTCTTCCAGGCCAGCTCTCTGCTGTGGCCAGGGAGTGCAGTGGAGGATGGCCCAGGTGCTTGGGCCCTGCACCCCATGGGAGACCAGGAGAAGCACCTGGCTCCTGCCTTCAGATCAGCGCGGTGCGCCGGCCATGGCGGCCATTGGAAGGGGAACCAACGGCAAAGGAAGACCTTTCTCTCTGTCTCTCTCTCTCACTGTCCACTCTGCCTGTCAAAAAAAAAATAAATAAAATAAAAATAAAAAAAAAATGTCTACATGCCACATCACAGTGCCTTGGGTTCCATACTCAGGTCCACTACGGACTCCAGCTTCCTGCTACTACAGGTCTGGGTAGCAGCAGGGATGGCTCGAGTGATTGGGTCCCCGTCACCCGCATAGGAGACCTGGACTGAGTTCCCAGCTTGGGGCACTGGCCCCAGAACCATTGTGGGCAAGTGGAGAGTGAACCAGCAGACTGGACCTCTCCTTCCTCCCCCTCTCCTCCACTTATCAAATAAATAAAACTTTCTTAAAAGAGAACTATTCAGAGAAAAACATTACAGCTCTGCTGAACACACAGAATGTCTGTATCTTGTTATTATTCCCTAAACTGCACAATCATTCACACTGGATTAGTGTGTAAGTCATATAGAGATGATTTTCAGCATACAGAAGGATGCATGCAGGTTATATCTACATATTAGACTGTTCTATGTGAGAGACTTCAGCTTCCTGGACTTGGGTATTTGAATGGGGTCCTGGAACCAATCTGTGCAGATGCCGAGGGGTGACTGTACAGCTACTCAGTCGATAAAACCACAAACCTCCATCAGCTCCGACCACTCTCTCTGGCTTTCCTAAGTCTCCAAGCCCTCCCATCTCACTGCCACAGACTCGCTAGCAGCCACCCCCTCCCCTTCAGCTTTCAGCAGCTTCCATGGTGATTTTCGTCCTGTAAATTTTCCCATATGCCCGTACCCCAAAATTGAAGGTACCCCCACAAACAGCTCTCTAAAATATGTCTACAGCTTCCTCAAACCCCACAGACCACGAGGCTCCCTGAAAGACTATTAGGCAAAAATGCTCAAATTATGAGCAATGACCAAAATGCACACAAAAATGAGAGGGCCTTTTGCATGCCTGTCACAAAGCAAAGACTGATAGGGCCCAGTACTGACAAGTGCCCAGGAAGAAGGGGCTCCTGGGACCCTGCAGGTGGAAGTGCAGACAGGTGAGGCGTCCGGAGCAGACAAGCGGGTGATGCTGACTGAAAGTGATTATGTGTTTTCCTTGACATCAGGTGCTTCTCTTCTTAGTATCTATTTTAGGGAAATACTTGTACATGCCCCAAAGATTTATGCCCATGGACACTCATGATAGCATGGCTTGTCATTGGGAAAGAAGGAAAGGAAGGGAAGGGAAGGGAAGGGAAGGGAAGGGAAGGGAAGGGAAGGGAAGGGAAGGGGAGGGGAGGGGAGGGGAGGGGAGGGGAGGGGAGGGGAGGGGAGGGGAGGGGAGGGGAGGAGAGGAGAGGAGAGGAGAGGACATGACAGGTCAGGAGAGGAGAGGAGAGAAGAGGACAGGAGAGGGCAGGGGAGGAGAGGAGAGGAGAGGGGAGGGGAGGAGAGGAGAGGAGAGGATAGGGGAGGGGAGGGGAGGAGAGGAGGGGAGAGGGGAGGGGAGGGGAGGGGACAAAGGGAGGGAGGAAGGGAGGAAGGAAGGAAAAGAATGAGAGAGAGAGAAGCAAAGATGCCAAGTGTGCCCTTTCTTCCACACTGAGACTTCATTTAATGGGCTATAACTTTAATGACCACGCCTTTTCTCCCCAGGACTTCCACAATCTGCCTCCTGGGCTTCCACCTCCAGACAGTCAGACTGTACACTTTCTCCATGTCTGGCCTCAAGCTGCTGAGTCCTACCAAGGGCAGGTGCACACAGCACTCAACTCCAGTCGCTGTGGGCAGGGGCAGCATCTCCGGCCTCCACTACGCCGCTGTCAGGATCCCCTCCCCAGGACACTGTCAGTCCCTTCAGATCGCTTGATTCACTCTTTAGGTCCTGGGAGATGGGGAGCAGAAAAGATACTCAATAAAGTCTCCTGCATGAGCCAATTTATTCTCCCGTTTTCCACATGGTACCTTCCGCACATCTTCAACCTCCTCCACCTCTCTGACACATCCTCTCTCAGACAAGACAGTAAATGCCAGTGGGGACAATCTCTCTCAGTCCATGCCATGAACCCTACAAACTAACTCACACCCAAACACTCTCTCTTCCCCCTCTGCTACACTGGGCGAGGCAGGTTTTTCTTGCACCTGCTTCTGTCTCTTTTGCAAACATCACTCCTCCTGGTAAATCTTTCACCATCAAATCCCAGCAGCCCACTCCCAGAATGGGAGACATTGTCACATGTCTCCCACCCAATGATTCCTCCCCTGCTCCCTCTTCTTTAATCTCCCCCACCTCACAGCAAAGTTTAGGGGAACTGACCACCTCTACCTGCTCACCTCCTATAAGCCCCTCAAGCAATCCACCTTTGATGTCTACCCATGTTCATCAAAACTTTCTTGTGGCACAGCTGGCATTGTGGCTCAGCAAGTTAAGCTACCACCTGTAACGCCAGCCTGCCATATCAGAACGTCAGCTCTAGTCCTGGCTACCCTGCTTCAGATCCAGCTTCCTGCTAATGCGCCTGAGAAAGTAGCGGAAAGTAACCCAAGTATATGGATCCTTACCACCCCCATTCAGGAGATCTGAATGGAGTTCTGGGCTCTTGGTTTCAGTCTGGCCCAGCACTGGCCACTGCAGCCATTTTGAAAGTGAACCAGAACATGAAAGCACTCTCATTCTCTCTCGTTCACTGTGCCTTTCAATATGTATACATACACACACACACACACACACACACACATATATATATATATTTCTTATAGACAGATCCACTGTTCATTCCTTGAGTTGGCTGTGTACCTGTGAACTCCTTACATGAGTGATTCTTCTCTTTACATTTTTCTCTTTTTGGTAACCCTTACCCAACACTGCCCTGTTCACACTCAGCTTTGTGGTGTTTGTGGGCCCTTCTTCTACACCCCTATCAACTCTGAATTTCCCAAGCCTTCCCCTGTGGGTGAGGTGACCCCACAGTTTACTGTTCAAACTCGGACACACAGAAGTTGAAGGGATGAGATGTAAGACATGATAATGGGGCCTGCATTGTGGCATAGTGGGAAAAGCCACCGCCTGTGATGCTGCATCCCACATGGGCGCTGGTTCAAGTTCCAGCTGCTTCACTTCCAATCCAGCTCCCTGACAGTGCCCTGGGATAAGCAGCGGAGAATGGCCCAAGCACTTGGTTCCCTGTACCTATGTAGGAGACATGAAGGAAGCTCCTGGCTTTGGCTTGGCTCAGCCCTGGCCATGGCGGCCATCTGGGGAGCAAACTGACATGGAAGATCTCTCTCTCTTTCTCTCTCTCTCTCTGTAACTCTTTCAAAAGAAAATAAATAAAATAAAAAAAATAAGAAATGATAGATTAACAGACATAAGGCATTTGGGTTCACTAGGATGTGCCACCACCCAGAGGCAGGTTCAGGCAACTGCTGGGCTCTGGTGAGGGGCCTTCTGGCTACATCACAAAATGGCAGACAGCATCACAGCAGGAGCACAGGGATGCTGCTGGTGCTGCAGCTCACTAGGCTAATCCTCCACCTTGCGGCGCTGGCACACCAGGTTCTAGTCCCGGTCGGGGCGCCGGATTCTGTACCGGTTGCCCCTCTTCCAGGCCAGCTCTCTGCTGTGGCCTGGGAGTGCAGTGGAGGATGGCCCAAGTGCTTGGGCCCTGCACCCCATGGGAGACCAGGAGAAGCACCTGGCTCCTGCCTTCGGATCAGCGCGATGCGCCGGCCGCAGCAACCACTGGAGAGTGAACCAACGGCAAAGGAAGACCTTTCTCTCTGTCTCTCTCTGTCTCACTATCCACTCTGCCTGTCAAAAAAAAAAAAAAAAGACAGGATGCAAGAAAGTGAGCTGAGGGTCACGTTACCACAAGCCATTCTTGTGGGAACTAACACATGCCAGGGGACCAGCACTGTCCCCTTCTGAGGGAGGTACTCCCAGGACTGCGCCACCGTCTGCCAGGCTGCACCTCCTGGAGGGCCAGCACATCGCCACCTCCACACCGGGGACCGAGCTTCCAGCACAGGACTCTGCAACGGCCACTCTCAAGCCACAGCCACCTCCCAAGGAGCCCAAAACTTGGCTTCCCAGAAGGGAGCCCGCATCCTTTCTTGCAACCTACTCTGTACTTAGGCAGACCATTCTATCCGCTCAGATACCCGGTCCAGAACCCCAGGCCTCTTCTTTCCTATCCCTGAACCCCAGTGCTCCATCACTGACCCTTCTGGAAAACACCAACAGGTCGCCCACAAAGGTGATTCTTCCTTCTCTGCCACAGTGCGCCTTTCAGACAGAATCTTGTTCGATCAAGCCTAGCACCACCGGCCCCATCTTGTCCCCCGCCCCCAATCTCCTCTTCTGCCCACCCTCGAAATCCACCTCTGCACACCCTAGGAAGAGAAACCCCCCTAGAAAACGACCCAGGAGCTGTTATGGACATCGTCATTACAGACTTGGAAAATGGCAGTCAGGTAAGGAAAGGAGATGTTGAGAGGGTGCCCGATGAGGAGGCCACGAATTCAACCCAGGGCACCAAGGGTGACTTCCCTGAGGGGTGACCTTCGGGCTGAGTTCTGAGCCGACCAATAGGGTACTGTCACGACAGAGACCCCGAGGCCTGGCATTGCTCGGTGAGGGAGGGGAGCATGCGCACATGCGCCCACAGCGCCAGCCAGCCCAGCTGTGCAAGTGCAGTGCACACCCCACCGTTGGGCCTTGTCCAGCCAGGACTCAAAGACCAACGCCTCGTGTGGTCTCGGGTTTCCTTAGGAACCTCTGACCGAGCCATGGCGGCCTCACCAGGAGGCCGTGGAAGGAGCGTGGGGAAGGCCCGTGGCCCCCGCCAGAGGCGAAAGGTGATGGCGAGGGCAGGTGCCGGCAGCCGCACCTCAGCTCCTGGCAGATGGAGCTCCCAGACTGCAGGGAGCACAAGCAGCAAGGACATCTGCTGACGGCAGCCATGATTGCTAACGGACACGCTCCAGCGACCCAGGGGTCGGAGTGGACCCAAGGCTGCCAGGGAACGGGGCGCAGGAGACATCTTGTCCGAGCGCCCTCGGAGCCAGGCAGCATGGGGTGCTGGGGACCCTCGCCTGGGAGGCACCCCTCTCTCCTGAGTGGCCTTCCCCTCTGTGACAGCCCCGATATAAAATTATCTTCCTGATGCAAACTTTAGTGCCAAACATTTTATATGGTTACAGACAGAAAGTCAAAATTTGCATTTAAATGGACGTATTAGAGACACTGTGCCTAGGGGATGCCAGCCAAGCAATCCCAAGGAGTCTTTGGAGGGAGAGTGAGGCGTGCCCTGCGGATCTTCCCACTTCTGTCAACGCAGACCCTCACCCCTTCCCACCCGGTGGAGCCTGCCCAGGCATTGCTACTCCACCCTTGCCTGAGGCTTCTCACAGCCACCAAGCACTGTCACTCCGTCACCGATTTATTCATTCAACAAGTGTGCATCACCTTCTGGATCGAGGTGAAATCCTGGGTCCCCAAGACCTCAGACCTTATTTGGCAGTAGGATCTTTGCAGATACTACTGGAACTTAAAACAAGGTCAGAGTGGAATGGGTGGTACTGATCTGGTGATTATTTATTTATTACTTGTTTATTTGAAAGGCAGAGAGAGACAGAGACCTCCCATCTGTTGGTTCACTTCCCAGAAGCTCACAACAGATGGGACCAGACCAGGCTGAAGTCAAAGGTCCAGATCTCCCCCATGGGAGGCAGAGACCCAGCTACTGGATTTAGCATCTGCTGTCTCCCAGAATGTGCGTTAGCAGAGAGCTGGGATCAGGAGCAGGGCCTGGACTTGGCCCCGACACTGTGGTACAGGAGATGTGGGCATTCCAAGCAGTCACTGATTGCTGTTTTTACTGAAAATAAACTGAGGACACACAGACCTGCAGAGGAGAAGGTGATGTGAAGACACAGATATTGAAATGAGCTGCCTCTAAACCCAGGGATGCTGCAGATTCCCACACATGTCCAGCAACTGAAGCGATGAGGAAGGGTTATTGTCCTGGCCTCCCTGAAGGAATGCAGCCCTGCTTACACTCTTTTAGACTCACAGCTTGCACAGCCACGAGCAGACACATCTGTTGTTTTAAGCCACATGTGTGATATGTCTTACTGGAGCTGCAGGAAATTAACAAAGTCTACAAAACCATTATTTCAGACCTGCAATCCAAGCCTGGTGGTCTTTCAACAAGAAGGACACCTGGACACATGCAGAAAGAAAGCGGGGTGTGAGAGCAAGGAGGAGACACACAGGGAGATGACCCTATGACGACAGAGGCAGAGACCAGAGCAGTGCAGCTGTAAACCACGGAATGCTGAGGGACGCCAGCAAATACCAGGAGCTACAGGGCAGCACAAGTTTTCTAAGAGCCTTCAGAGAAGACAGGGCCGTGATAATGTCTTGATTTGAGACTTCCAGGCTCCAGAACCATGAGAGAACCAATTTGTTTTTTTGTTTGTTTGTTTCTGTTTGAAGATGTATTTATTTACTTGAAAGGCAGAGTGAGAAAGAAGAGGAAAGACAGAGAGAGGGAGGAAGGTAAGTAGAGAAAAGTGAGGAGGAGTGATCTGTTCAATAGACAGGGCTGGACCAGGCTGGAGCCAACAGCCCGCAGTTCCATCTGGGTCTCCTGTGTGTGTAGCAGTGACCCAAACACTTGGGCCATCATCTGCTGTCTCAGGTGCATTAGCAAAAAGCTGGCTCTAATTTGGGATGCAGACATCTCAAGTGCAGCTTAACGTGCTCCACAATGACTACTCCAATTTCTGGGTTTTTGAGCCATGTTTTGTGATGGTTTGTAAGGATATTCCTAGCAGGTGAGGACTCCTACTCACTAAGTGCCAGACCACAGGATGCAGTGGATGATATGAATTACAAGGCCACTGATCCCACAGAACTAGGAGTCTAGTGGGAGAAAGTGTACATCAAGAAAAGTTACAACTAGGCTAAAGTCCTATAACAGCCCATATTAAAGGGATAACTCATAATTGAGGGGAACTTGGTTTCCTCCAGGAAGTTAGGAAACGAATCCCCACATAGGTGGCAAATCAGCACAGAGAGTAAGAAAGAGCTATCAAGGTGAGAGCTGAGGGTAGCAGAGTGTCTGGAAGAGTAATGCAAGCCCGGTGGTCCTGGCACAGATGTACCTGCTGGTCCCCAGAACCACAGAAAGGCGTCTACCTGATTATATCCCCTCGGACTGTAGCCAGGAAGGGGCTGAGTCTTCACCAGGTCCTTCGGGATGGGACAGGAGAGGAACAGGAAGAATTCTGTTCAGCACAGATACTGAGAGTGATGAGATTCTAGAAACCTCTGGATCCGAGCACCGACTCTGCCACTAACTGCTTAGAGCCTTGGGTGACCTCGGGTTAGGCAAAGGGCCTATCTGAAATGAGCCCCTGAGTTCCCATCCGGATGATGACGGGGCTCGGCTGGCTGCCTTCCAAGGAGCTGTCCAGCGATGCCCTGTTCTGCACATCACAGGAGAACGGGCAGAAAACAGGCAGCAGACGGTCCTAGAGTCCTTCCAAAGCAGCCACAGGAACAACTGTGTGCCACCTCTGGCATCTTTTCCTTGCCCAGAAATAATAATTGGCTCCAAATGTCAGAGGAACATAACTGATTCCCTCTTCCAGCTTTGCCAGGAGAAGGAAAATGTACTCCAGATCTGCTCCCAAGACAACCTGTTGATGCCTTCCGTCCACAGAACTGGCTTTATTCATTAAGGTGGAAATTAACATGGGGAACGTGGCTTGCTCTTGCACAGTATTAAAGCAATGGCCAATAAAAAGCATCAGAGTGACATGGAGAAACCCGAGAGGGCCCCCTGTGACGTGCACAGGGAATACCGTATTTTCTTTACTGTTTTGGCAATCACACCTCAATGTTTTGTGCCACAAAACACCACTTCTTCCACAGAAGTGATTCCTGATACTCACTGTGTGCGCACGCCCATTGGCCTTCCCTGGTTTCCTGTTGGGCCCGGCAGTGTCTCAAGCAGGGAGCAAAAAGGAGCAAAGAGGAACTCAATACAGCAGCAGCTCTGTGCCTTTGTTCTGCAGGCTGTTTTCACACCTCCTCGGGCGAATGGATTTTTAAAACTGCCAGCTGCTAACAGGAATCCCACCTCTTCAGCCCGATAAGATAAATCTTGACAGACTAAGAAATCTTTATTTCACTCAGAAGTTATTTGTTCCCATCTCCTGTTCACAGATTAAGAATAAAAACTGATTTGACTTCAAAGTGAGGTGTTATAATAATTCAGACTGGTCTTCATTCCATGCTAACTAACCCCACACGAACCAGTGGCAATACCAATTGCTCGTTTCCTTTACCTGGACTGGAAAATAGTACTAGGTTGCTTGGCACAAAACACTTCACCAGGATAAGAACTATCTAGAAAAAAAAATATGTTCAGCTGGATCAGTGTCTCTTCTTGTTCTTATACATTCCACATAGCACTTGTCTTCCATTCTAACATTCGATTATGAAAATCTGCTCTGAAGACACTGGGACCCATAATAGAAGCAGAGATGGGAAAAAAATCAAGTATGTCCTGGAAGCTGAGTTCCTTTTCCTTCCACAATTTTGGTGGCAGAAGAAGTACTACGCACATCATCATTATAAGAAAATGAAAAAAAAAAAAGTATCAAACAGGAAGAGTCATCCACCACCTAATGAGGGGACTGATACTGAAAAATGTGTTGTTAGGTAATGTGTCATTGTGCCAACATCACAGAGTGAACTGACACAGACCTGGGTGGCATAGGGCAACCACTTGGGGGTATTTTGTGGGAAATATGTCAGATGATTCTGTCACTGTGTAAACACAGCATGCACCAGCCAACCATCGTCCTACCTAGCATCCTTGAATTTAGCCATCTCTCTACCCAACAATCCTACCAATTAATACTGAGCACCTTATATACAGCAGACATCTTTCTAGGAAGTAGAGACACAAAAATGGGGGAAAAAAGGATTTATCAAATAAATGGGGAAGGGACCTACTGTATACAGCATCCCTTAAAGCAGTAAAACAGCTCCACTTAAAGTTTTATAGGAATTTAAGGTCTAAAGAAGAAGGGCATGAATGCAAGCTTAGCTCCTAGGGCTGAATGGAAGAATGAAAGATACAGGGAATCAAAGGGAGATGTGGACACAGACATGCACACCCAGAGAAGCAAGAGGATACAAATCAGGACCCAGCACCATCAGTGTAATCACAGGAAAGTTTTGGTCTGTGTGTTAGGCTACCCCATTACCTGGTTCCATTCTTGCAAATTGAAGGTTTGTGGGGCTCTGCACAGGCTGGTACCCAACTGGGTGGTCCCAGCACCATTTTCTAGATAGCATGGATCTGGCCAGCTGGGAGATATTTTCAATATTTTTCAAGCAGAGTATATAATACAAGCCTCAAGTGTTTTTTGTTTGTTTGTTTCTTTAAAAGTCAGAGAAAGGGGCGGGGGGCAGAGAGATCTTCCATCTGTTGATTCACTCCCCAAATGGTTGCAATGGACAGAGCTGGGCCAATTTGAAGCCAGGAGCCAGGAGATTCATCCTGGTCTCCCACAAGGGTGCAGAGGCTCAAATAGTTGTATCATCATCTGCTGCTTTTCCCAGGTACATTAGCAGGGAGCTGGATCAGAAGTGGGGCAGCTAGGACTCACACCAGTACCCATATGGAACGCAGGTACCACAGGCAGTGGTTTTACCCTCTACCCGACATCACTGGCCCCTATAAACCTCATATGTAACTACTTACAGAGTAAACCATGGAACCAACAATGAACATGAACGTCAATGAATGTGAAAGTTAAGTTTACAAAGACAAGAAGGCAAGGAGTGAAAAAAGGCTGCAAACAACTCCAAAGACCTTGTATGGGTTGAGGAGGATAAGGACAAGGAAGGAAGACATGAAACTCATGGTCACAAAATCATACACAAGTGAATCCTGCTTTGTGCTATTTCTACCTGCCACAGTGCCCTCGGATTTTTTGAAGCCATTCTTCAGGTAAAATGTTATGTTGTGTGTAGGGTTGGGAGGCTTGGCGCAGCAAATAAAATGCCTGTATGCCTCGGGTTGGAGTCCACAGTCTTCCTGATTCTGACTTCCTGCCAATGCACATCTTAAAAGACAGAGGTGATGGCTCAAGTAGTTGGTCCCTGTCCCTCACATAAGAGGCTTTGCTCGGGATTTCCTAGAGCCTGGGCTTGAGTTGACCCAGCCTCTGCCATAAAGGTCATTTAGGAGGTGGACAAGTAAATGGGAGAACTCTCTGTCTCTCAAATAAGTAAATAAATAAATAAGTTGTTAGAACAGGATTGTTTCTGTGGTTAGATCACAGTCTTTCAGATTATTCTAAAAATGTCTTTGCTTTCTGCTCCTGACACCATATGCCCCCACCCCCACCTTTTCTTTTCTTATTGCAATCATCCTGCTCGCCCCAGAGGTACAGTAGATGGCATGCAGGCATCGACTTCCCTCACGTGAATGCAAAATACTCCACTTCTCTCTCCCCTGCCTTTGTCACCATCTAATTTCAAATGTAAGAAAATCCAAGAGCAGCTAAACCAACAGTGACATAAGGACCTGCTGATAATTCAGTACAACCGCTATCTGGGTTCCAGCTGCCAGCATCAGAGTCCTCACTGAATTCATTCTGTCCTAGTTTTATCGCTTGGGTTGAGATGGAACTTCAGCTTCCACTCCCAAAGCTCAGCCAGGAGTCCCAAGCTGCCTGCGTGGCCTGAGGAAGCGCACAGCAGGGGAAAGTCAGGAGACTTCTCGCAAAGCTGCACATCCTACGATCAGGTACATTTTCACGGAAGATGTGCAGAGAGAGCTTACCGTTGATGTGCACATACAGGGGCAAGACTCACCAGTCACGCACACCAATGAGTTGCAACAGAAAGACCCACTCACTCCTGGCAAGCAGAAGGGCCCAGGAGCAGACCTCAAGTCCACCTGGCCCTCCTGAATGCTGGCTCTGCAACCTGGAGCGGATTTTTTCTACTTGTTGTGACTCAGTTGCCTCATCTGGACAACAGGGCTTAGAGTATAACCTGTACTCTTAAGTGTGTTTGCAAGATGAAATAAAATGGTCTATGTAAAAAGCTTACAAGAATCTGGCACAGGGTAAGTGATTACTATTTATGAATACTCCTCCTACACAGTAATCAATGATTTTTATCATCGTCTACCCTCTTGAAGTGTGATAGAAAGAAGATGCAGGTGGCATAACATTGTGCCTTGGATACCAAACCCATTCCACATCCTTCAGCTCTAGCTCACTTAGGGGTTATTTGTCACTGTCTCATCTCTCTTCTTCAGAAAAGGAATAGAAGACAGTATTTGTAGTATTTGGGAAATGTCACAGGAATTTCTATTAAAATGTTCACAATTCTGTCTACAAAATATGAATGTAGAATAGTATTTACAGTTCAATATACAAAAGGTACACTGATTTTAGAATATCAGTCAAAATGAAGGGAAAAGATAAGAATTCAGAAAGATAAACATAGGGGAGAATTGTATCTATCTTTGTATCTCTATTTTTCTATACATCTACAATCTATGTATCTGTCTGTCTTAGAATCTACCTGTATATCTATGTATCTATCTGGGACCTTCAAAAAGTATATGGAAAATGTATGATATTGAAAACCAGTGCATGAATTTCAATTTTTTTTGCACTAAGGTAAATTCTATTTTAAATATATTTTTTCATAAACTAGAACTCTTAGGTTTATGCAGCTATCTGTTAGTAAGGTAGGTGGATTACCTATCCTTATGGATATGTACATCTATATGCCTGCCTATATAATCTGTGTGTGAATATATATATTACATACATTTTTATTTATTTATTTGACAGATAGAGTTAGACAGTGAGAGAGAGAGAGAGAGAGAGAGGAAGGTCTTCCTTCCATTGGTTTACCCCCCAAATGGCCGCAACAACTGGAGCTACGCCGATTTGAAGCCAGGAGCCAGGTGCTTCCTCCTGGTCTCCCATGTGGGTGCAGGAGCCTAAGTACCTGGGCCATCCTCCACTGCCTTCCTGGGCCACAGTAGAGAGTTGGACTGGAAGAGGAGCAACCGGGACTAGAACCTGGCACCCATATGGGATGCCGGCGCCACAGGCGGAGGATTAACCAAGTGAGCCACAGCACCAGTCCTATTATATACATTTTATATAGAAAATCTATAAAAACACAAAAGAATGGCCATCACTGGCTGCCAGAGACCAGAAGAAATTTACCCAAAAAATCCAGTGGTGTTAGGATGTGACCTCCATTTCTAAAATGTACTGAGTGGGGAAAACTCTCCAGAGGAAGCAGTGTGACAACAATGGAGACCAATGGGAACAGCCCAACTAGTAGCTACAGGTCCCATTCATAAATGTGCCTTTTACACTATAGGCATGGAGTTAGGCACTGGAGATTAGTTACAGATATGGATATAGATACAGATACAGGTACATGTTCAATTTCTGAACAACCCAGCAAGTTAGAAATTATTTCTCCATTTTACAGACATGGAAACTGAGGTTACTTATCTTGGCCACAGCTACTCCAATTAAAAATTGGTGGTGCCATGGTATGAATCTAGCTTTCAAAACTCAAAACATTGTTCTCTCAGCTACACCACATCATCCCAAAACAAGACTAGCAGGATTGGGTGTGAAACGGTATCGCTGCCTGCGTCTTACCACAAGACAACAGAACAGGTGTCGCCTCTTCTGTGCCCCATCCATCAGAGACAGAAAGACCTGTGCAGCATATGATACACCTACCTGGGGAATGCAAATGTGATTTCACGTGCCTGCCCACTGACCCAGGCATCCATCAGTCCACCCGTCCGCTCACCCACCCATTTCTATCCATCTATTAAAACAAGACAGGCCCTACCAGACAGATTTATAGTTCCCATTCTGCTAGCACTCTCAGTCTGTTAGAAGGAAAGCTAATTTTATCAAAACCTTTAAAAAAAAATGGTGAATCCCATTTGGGGCTCATCAATTTTGATGACTGTGCTTTTGCCAAGGCCTCTCCCTGTGAGACTCGGCAGTCTAAGGAGGCAACCACAAACCCACATCACCACTTCCTGGCATACCCCTGGACAGGAACAGGGCCCTCTGAGCTGGATGACAAGCACGACAGGCCCACACCCCTAATCTGCACCAGTTAGCATGGGAGCGTCCCGTGCTCCATCACGCTGTTTCTGCTCTCCAAGTCAACAAGCAAGAGAGAAGAAAGCGGGTTTGCCTTTTCCTCCCGCAAGGTGGGTGGGATGTGAATGAATCATCCAGAGGCAGGAACCACACATGAGGACTCCTCTCTTTCAACCTTCACACCAAACATGCCACATTTGAAAGTGAGTAATTCAGTGGGCCACAGAGACCCTCTTACATGTTTCCATCTGTGTGTAAGTGTGTGCATACACACCCACATCCATATCCCTACACAGCCACATGCACACTGGGGAAAAAAAAAAAAAAGCCAGCTAATGGGTGCCAGCCAGGGCCTGGCAGAGAACAGAGGAGAATGGATTCAAAAAGAAGTCACTGGAGTTCTATTCCCCTTGGCAAGGTGCATGTTACAAACAAGGGTTCTGAGGTTACACTCAGTCCCTTTAAAATTGGAGAGGAGGGAGGCAGGAGAGGAGGGAGGGAAAGTAGAATAGAGAGGGGAAGAGGGAGATGGAGAGAGAGGAAATGGGAAAAGAAAGAACATAAGAAACTTCTCACCTTGGCAAACCGATTAACCAGCTTTAAACAGGTGAAAGGTTTTTTTTTTTTTTCCCGTTTGGGGAAAAAGCTTTATAATTCTGCCAGAATCTTAGCAGCACAGGATTTGAAAAAGGCCCTGTTTTTCTTGGCTTGCAAAGGGGAGTTGGACTTCTCACTACAGCAGGGAACAGACGCTGTGGCATAAGGATCCAAGGGCAGGAACGCCAAACCTTTCTTTCCCTTCCAACAGCTTCCTGCCATTGTTCACATGCAGAATGCAGGCTACTCTTCCATTGACAACAGGGCTGAGGCTTCTGGCAAATAAGCTTACTTGAACTACATTCGTGTCTCTCTGTTTTTCTTATATTTGCCTTTTGCTGGATGATATGATTACATACTTATATTCAGACACTTTACCTATGTAGACCTAGTTTCATTTAATAAAACATCTCTTTCATTTCCTAGGCCAAAAATATCACAGAATCAGACAGACTTCATTAAAAAGTAACAAGAGGGTCTGATTTTACATGGACACAATTATTAGTTCTGTCACTGGGTGTCAGTGAACAGAGCGATTGATTTTTATATGAAATTCATTTCTCCCTTTAGCCTTTTAGCTAAGCCCGAAGTGTTTTTCTATTTCATCTTGGGAAACTTAGAAAATGGTATTTAGTCTCCGGTTTTGTTATTGCTATTCCTTTAAAAAAAAGTCACACCCATTCCTGCCAGAAGCAGCCTCAACTCAACTCTATGTAAAATGGCAGAAGTGTAAAATGCAGGCAATTTCAAAAGACACGATTATTTAAATGAACAAACAGGCCCATCACCTCCATCCCAGAGAATCTGCAAATCACAGTTCAATCCCTTCCTATGTGACACGCTTTCCAAGGAAAGGTTTAGATTTTCCTGCATTTTCTGTTTAAATAGCTGGATTTATTTTCCCCTTCATCTTTTGTTTTTGTCATTAAAACGTCATTATGGATAAGTCATTCAGTTGTAATACAGATGTTTTATTAACATTTATTACACAACTGAATAGCCCATTATGAGAGAAAATCTTCAAAAATAGGATGAGCCTGAGGTTCCCTCGTTTTCAACAGAGGTAAAAACTGATTTTTTAAGTCAATGGAGCTATTTAGTGAAGCAGCGATAACTTCAGATTTAACTAAAAAAAGATTGTTCTTGTAGATGTCAAGGCTGGATGAGATCACTTTATATTAAAAGAAGAACTGAAGGTATATCTCAAGAAAGTCCAGCAATCCTGCGAGCTTAGCCCAACAATGGCTGTTCAGGGAGCAGACAGCAAAACCTTAGTGCCTTACTTAAACATCAAACATACAGCCGGGGTGGGGGTGGGGGGGCTAGGCAACACTGCCAGACAACCAGTTTATTTAGTCCCTATCTCCTATTCATGCTGTGACCTTCCTTCCTCACCTTCAAGGGTAAAGGTCAAAGAACTCCCACTACCACTGCAATGCTTGGCTACACAGCAAAATCCAATAAAAGGTAAACCATGCATTTCCCCACAGGCCACTGCACAGGCATCAATAACAGACACCTGTGATCACCAGTGACCCAAGCTGGACCATAACCAGCCACCTTCTGGTTAAAGCCATCAGTATTCTAGACTCAATCCATAAAGCCATCCGTTTACTCTGCCCTCTACCTTAACCTAATCTAATTTGCACGTTGTAACAGAAAGCTGCTGTCAGGGAGCATCAGGTAAACTTAATTTCATGTGTCCTGGCACACAAATGTGTGGGCTGGTGCCAACCAATGACATATGAGCAGGTGGCTTCACACTGGATGAATTTAGCACCTTACCTAAGTGTAGGAACCCCTGGCCAAGGGTTATTTATGCACAAACCATACTATGGAAATTACAAAGACTTGAGAAAGCAGATGTAAGCCTCTTGGCATCTGTATGACGTCTGCTCATTGTGACAACTTTCATCCCGGCAAATGAAGCAAAGAAAACAGAGGTCCTGGGTGGGGAAATCAGCGTCAGAAGCAGGAGGATCTCTCAAACAGAAGTGCTGTCAATCCATCATGTGAAAATTCAGGGGGACAGTGGTCCCGGGCTTCCTTCTCATGGATGAAACTAAAACTACCTTGAAGATGACTCTGCCTGAGCTTTTCATGGAAGCCACTGCTGCCTGGACTTGACTGCTAACGAATATTCACGAGTTCACTCAATGTGGTAGAATGCAGGCTCTCTGGGGATGAGGTCTGCCTGGGTCCACTTTCTTTTTTTTTTATTTTTTGACAGGCAGAGTGGACAGTGAGAGAGAGAGACAGAGAGAAAGGTCTTCCTTTTAGCCGTTGGTTCACCCTCCAATGGCCGCTGTGGCCGGCACACCGCGCTGATCCGAAGCCAAGAGCCAGGTGCTTCTCCTGGTCTCCCATGGGGTGCAGGGCCCAAGCACTTGGGCCATCCTCCACTGCACTCCCGGGCCACAGCAGAGAGCTGGCCTGGAAGAGGGGCAACCGGGACAGAATCCAGCGCCCCGACCGGGACTAGAACCCGGTGTGCCGGCGCCGCTAGGCGGAGGATTAGCCTAGTGAGCCGCAGCGCCGGCTGGGTCCACTTTCTAATGCTGTAACACCAAAGGCGGGCTAATTTACAAGGAAAAGGGGTTTATTTATTTCATGGTTCTGGAGGCTGGGTATCCAAGAGCAGGGCACTGGTGTCTGCTCAACATCCAGAGAAGTCTTCTTGTCTCCTCTTTACGAACCAGCAGGCATCACCCAGTGAGACAGAAATAGCGTGCTGGCTCCAGTCTCCCAGACACCCTGCAAAGCCACTCAGTCCACTGTGACCATCTCACCCTCACCACCTGATTTAATACTGATTTCCACACGCGACTAACACATGAATGTGGGGACTATGTTTGCTACACAGGACAGGAACCCTCGGGGGTCACATTCAAACTACAGCAGGAGCCTTGTCTGTTTCGTTCCTAGTGATATCACCAATGCTCAGAACAACGGCGCTCCCTTTTAACAAATACTAATTAAGTGAATAAATGAACAAAAATAGATGAATAAAGGAAAGGTTTATTTTAATCCTGCATTTGTTTTCCTTGCCTGTTTATCATCTGCTCTGGTTGCACACAAGAAATACCTGGGGAAAATTTTTGACTATAAGGAGGCTTGTGTCCATATCCCAGAAACCTTCATTCTCTGGTCCTAGGGTGGGGGTATGTGGAAGATGCTCACGTCCTGGTGTGAGCAATGCTCTCTGGGTGTTCCTGAAGGGCCAGCACAGAGTCACTGCTCAGCATTGCCTGCAACACTTCTCCATCTCGCTGCTGACGTCTGGGGGCCTCGTCTTCACCTCCAGCCAACCTTGCCCTCCTGAGTGGTACTTCAGGTGGCAAAACCTTTGCTCTCTGTTCTTCTCCCCTTCAAGGGGTCCCTCCCCGTTTGGGCCTGTTACAGTGACTGAAATCTAACATGACAAGAGAATCTCAGCCACTACGCCCACGTTACTTATTCCCAATATTTCAGAAGGTGAGAATGCACTATCGGGAGGAGAGGCTGAAGATGAACATTTTAGACTTGCAGGATGAAAGGCAATGGCTCAACCTGGCCATTGCAGAGTTCCTTCAAATGCAAGGTTCATCTGCCTGAAGGAATGGAACAGAGATGTTCTAAGACCCCATTAAAAATAAAGAGGGGCGGAGAAGGAGGGTGGGAGGGAAAGGAGGAAGAGACAGAGGGGCAGGCAATGATTAGGAAGGGAATATCATCATGTTCTTCAAATAGTCTACAAAGTACATTCAATCTATTAAAAACTAAGCAAAACTTTAAAATAAAAACATTTTAAAAATAAAACAAGATGCTGGTCTTCAAGTCAAATAACTAAGAAACTTAGTTTCTCCCGATATGCAGACCACACATTGCACAACGTTAGGAGGTGGCAGCCACTGTGCTGTCTATGCAAATACCTGTGATGATTATTCCAAATACACCTGAGATTAAATAATCTACTCTATAAAGGTTTTGTCAAGTCATAGGTAGCCTACCCTTCGTCCACATCATTTGGATGAAACTGAGTGACAATGCCATTTCTATGAAACAGAAGAGTAGAGTTTCAATTTGTCTAAATGTCAACCATAAAAAAAAAAAAAAAACTTGAGGGGTAAGCTGCAAATTCATCCATCTATCACTTGGGGATTTTTTTCCCAAATATAGTATGGACAATCTGTTTCAGAATGTTAAAATAATCTCAATAAATCTGATAAGAACTTTTGGTCCCAGCAGGGTAAGTGTAATAACATTCAATATACGGCCAATAACAGTCCAAAGTTTCTTTGCCAGAAATCTGGCACATCACGATCTCTCGCAGGCGAGTCCACACTGGAAGAGCTTCTAACGGGAAATATTACACAATGTTGTAAAAGTACAAGGAGGTTTTTGCTCCTTATTTTCATTACAAGGTACAGGCTGAAAATCTGTATGTCACATTCTTAAATGGAAAACAAGAACAGATGTAGATTGGAAATAGTTCATAAAGCCATGGAAATGAACTAAATCGAATGCTACTCAGAGCTAATAATTCACATAATCACACACAGCACATTGAAAATAAGCAAAATTGTTCCTCATGCCCTGTAATCACTACATTCTCTAATTAACAATTAAAACAACGGTGGTTTTGAAATCTTGGAGGACATAGATCCCATCCCATTAATTTAAATATCTAATATCCCAATATTAATTTTAAGCACAGAGTGAAGCTTTGTAATTTATACCGATATATTAAATAGTTTGGAGTACATTTTTAAAATACCTACAAACCCTCTGTTGACTTAGTGGATCCCAGCTGATCTGCACACCTGACCCATACCTGATCCTGACTGAAGCTGTGCTTGGAATAACCTTCACAGATTTTTGCATAGATAGTACTGTGGATGGTGCCCCCATGGTTCACAACCCCTTCCTCTGTCCCAGTGTGGACCTGTCTGCCACTGTGTAGTCTGCATTTTGAGAGAATCCAAGTGTCTTTGTAATTTGACCCCAAGATCAGGACCTTCACAAACCCGGTCCTGATGAGAGGTCCCTAAGACAACTTCATCGTGAAAACAGCCAGCAATAGGAATAGAAGACAGCAGGACATGACGGAGTCCCGCCTTCCGGCTCGGGCAGTGTTCACGGTCTCCACACAGCAGTGACAAACAGGAGTTAATAAGATCACGTTGCTAACAGGTGACTCAACTTCTTCTGGCTTCCTTCATTCTGAGAACAAACTCTAGTCCTAAAATAAGTCCTGCAAGTCCTATCAAATGCCTAAAAATTCTCCATCTTCACTGAGTAATGAAGACCATGAACGGTCCGAAGGCCCTTGCCAGAAGTAAGCTGAGCATTTGCTACCAGTGACCGGGTGCTGAGAGCCAGGCAGGGAGAGAGCTCACACCCAGCCGATGGCTCTGATGGATGCTGACACAGGGCACAGGCAGACCAGGAGGAAGAAAGACTCCAGTCTGGCTTTGCTATAATACATCTTTAAATCTATGTCTTGGCATTGAGTATTTTTCAAAGAGCATTTTCTTCCCTCTAGCCTCTCTCCCCACAAAACAAGAAGGTAAAAGACAGTTTGGACCATGCTTTTCTAAGTTAGTGAACCAAGAAGGCAACAGAGCGTGGCGATCAGGCGGCCAGCTCTGGAAGCAGTAAGCCCTACTCTGAATCCCGGCTGCACTGCTTAGCGGCCCTGCGCACTTGTAATGTCCCTGAGGTTCTCTGCTGTGAGGACCAACGAAAGGACCAACAATCTCCACTCTTCCTGTTGGGGGCGGGAGACACCATCGCCTAGAGCACTTTGCACATAGTAATGGCTCAGTAAACAGAATCTATTTGAATGATTAATAATGGAGCAAGATGAGACTTCTCAAGTTCATCCTCACCTACGAAAGTGATTAGTGAATTATTAACCCAAACAAATTTAGATCCCCTCACAGACAGTTACACTGAGGCTGGCAACTTCTCTTCTTTCTTCTAACATGAGACAAGGCCTGAAAACAGCTCTCCAGCTCCTCACGTCAACAGAAGGTGAAATCTGAAATGCTACCACTTAACACTTTAAAGTATATACAACTGACTTGCAGGGGAAGCAAGGGGTGGGGCTAACAGTTACCAAAAATTATGTCTTCTGCGCATGGATGGATGTCCAGAATCTCCACACAATCTTTTTTTTTTTTTTTTGACAGGCAGAGTTAGACAGTGAAAGAGAGACAGACAGAGAGAAAGGTTGGTTCACCCCTCAAATGGCTGCTATGGCCGGTGCACAGTGCCAAGCCAAAGCCAGGAGCCAGGTGCTTCCTCCTGGTCTCCCATGCGGGTGCAAGGCCCAAGCACTTGGGCCATCCTCTAGCCTTTCTGGGCCACAGCAGAAAGCTGGACTGGAAGAGGAGCAACTGGGACAGGACCGGCGCCCCAACTGGGACTAGAACCCGGAGTGCCGGCGCTGCAGGCAGAGGATTAGCCTAGTGAGCCACGGCGCTGGCCTCCACACAGTCTTAGAAGCAGAGGTAGCATTTCCCAGTTCCACACACCAGGAAGCCGAAGTTCACAGAGGTTAAATGACTTCTCCATGGATGCCAGAAGCCCTGATGCCTACCTCCTCACTTCTTCATACTCTCAGTAAAGATCTGAGAAGTTCTTAAAAATGAAACCTCAGATTGCTACCAAACCACAGTTACTATCTCCCAAAGTCCTAACTCCCATCAGTTTCAGACCAAGCCTGCGCCTAGAACCCAGCCCAGAACACAGAGAGGGAGTGGCACGAGGCAGACGCACATAAACCCTGCAGACAAGTTGGAGACCCTCAACTGAAGCTCCCTCCAACTCCCAAGCTCTGAGCAGGGAGGTGCCCCCCAACAACACCACTCTCCTGCCTTCTGCCATGAGCTGGGTGGTGCTGAGGAGTTTGGAGGCACAGGGCAAAGTGCGAGACAAGAAGGTTAGGATTTTTGCCCAAACTCTGAGCTGAGTTAATCACAGACATCTCAAGCGTCTGCCTCCCAGTCTTTCCCTCGACCTTGCCAACCCCCACAAGCTGTTTTTCTTCTCTGTTTATTTGCTCAGGGACGCAGACTCCAGCAAGAAGGCTCATTTTCCCCTCATGGGTTGAACAATAGCGTGCCAGGCAGCCAGATCTCTGCCTGTGGCAGCAGCTGAGTGCTGTGGGAAGCAAACAAAAACAAAATCCACACGCAGGGCACGGCACAGAGGGAGGGACTTGCGGGGGAGTGAGGGGCACTGCTCTTTGCTGACTGCCTCCCCCAGCCGAGGTCCCCAGGTGCAGAAGAGCAGACGAACAGTTCCGTCCTGGCACAGGGCACCGGCAAGGGGAATCCATTACTGGCTGCTGGGGAAGGCACTCCCCGTGGCTGGAAGTTGGATTGCTTAGAACCCATTTTTTTTTTTTTATAACAGTCTTAGACATACAGGAAAATTGCCAAGAGAGTACAGAGAGCTCCCGGGAGTCCCACACCCACTCTGCCTATTATCACCACTTTCCGAGTCGGGCACATCGGTCAGACGGATGAGTCCAGACTGACGCATTGCTGTGGACTCGGGTCTGTGCTGGGACAGAGCAATGCCCTTGGCCGTCACCTAACGCACTTTTCCAGGTGTCCACTCAGGACACAGCAGTAAGGGTCCCTTCGATGTCACCGCTCCTTAGGCTCCTGCTGGCCATGAGTGTTTCTCAGCTTTTCCTCACTTTTAAAGAGTTTGGATGCTACCAGAAGCAAGACTTGGGTACTTGGTAGCACAGCCTGTGGTGTAGACTTGCCTGACGCTGTCCTCTGATCCCGTGGGTCACAGGGACTGGGTTCACTAGAGGACTCCTTAAAAAGTTCATGGGCCATGAGTTAAAATATCCATTTACTTTGTTGAAAAACGTTTTTGAAATCCATGCTTATGAGCGGCCTCTAAAAATTTCATGGAAAATGAGTACCATGACAAAGTTATGCGTAGATTTTTTAGGGGGTGTTGGGGAATACCAACACGAACTTTCCTTTCCATTTTCTAGGAACGAGGACACACTGACCTCCTGTCCATCATTTATTTCCACAATGACTGCTCCCCACCCCTGGACCCTCGCACCCCAGACCCCGTGGAGGGAAGACAGAATGGACACCCTACACATTCGAGTGGGGGGTCATGTACCCCTCTCTGCAGGGAGCAGCACGAACATGAAGCACTGGGAGACTGGCTTCTCGTCCGTAACTTATTAACTTATTCAAACCCATCAGCACAGACTCACGAGCAGTGACTGTATCCTTGGGTCCTAACCTAATGCTACTTGATTTTGCCACTCAAATGCCTCCATCTTTGGCCACTGGGAGCTCTGTCCAGTCGCCTCCCGGGTTTGCTTGACGTACCCCATCATTTTGTTTCCTGAGCACTTCCTTATGTTGTGGAAATGTAAGCTACTTCTGTATTGTTTTGTGTATTTCCTGCTGTAGTCCTGTCATCACTTATTTCTCCAAGGGGTTACTGGAGAACAGCATGGAAAACAGACTCACACACTAGGAATGCTTGTTGTTCCTGGGGCGTGAGTATCAGCTGAGAGGGAAGGAGCTAACCTGAGATAGCCCTGTGAGTCTCTTGTTTTTTCTTTTTTCTTTTTTTTTTTTTTTTTTTTTTGATAGGCAGAGTGGACAGTGAGAGAGAGAGAGAGAACGGTCTTCCTTTGCCGTTGGTTCACCCCACAATGGCCGCTGCGGCCGGCGTACCACGCTGATCTGAAGCCAGGAGCCAGGTGCTTCTCCTGGTCTCCCATGCAGGTGCAGGGCCCAAGCACTTGGGCCATCCTCCACTGTACTCCCAGGCCACAGCAGAGAGCTGGCCTGGAAGAGGGGCAACCGGGACAGAATCCGGCACTCAGACCGGGACTAGAACTCGGGTTGCCAGCGCTGCAGGTGGAGGATTAGCCTAGTGAGCCGCGGCACCGGCCCCCTGTGGGTCTCAGGAGCATGCCCTGTAGCGCACCTGCACCTTCTTAGGGACAAGGCCACCATAAGGTGACAGTAACCCCAGGACTCCCTCTCCACTGTGGGTGCCCTCCATGCCAGAGACATTCTGCTAAAACACTTCCGTGTGCTTCCAGTCTACACAGACAGGAGGTTTCAGAGACTAGTGAAGCTGAGGACAGGACATACTGCAGGCAGAGCCACGGCCTGCGCAAAGACCCTGCGATGGAAGGAGCCAAGGTGCTTTCAAGGCGCAGAGAGGAGGCCTGGGATGAGGAGGGGAAAGGAGAAGCCTGAGCGGCCATGTGGACAATGAGCTGTGGCCCTGAGCACGAAGTCTGACCCTGAGGATGAGGGGCAACGTGTCAAGGACACCGACGGGTCAGATCGGCACTTTGGGACTTCAGCTCCAGTGCTGTGTCGGGAAGAGACTGCAGCGTGCTCAGCTGAGGCGTGGGGCAGCTACGGGAGGCAAGCAGGGGAGGGAAGATGGCGTGGGGGATGGACGGAGGCTGGCAGGGGGCACAGTGGCAGCTCTGGAGGACAGTGCACGCTTGTGTCGCTGCTGTAGCAGCAGAGACTGCTGTGGTCTGGACGTGGACTTGGTCCCCAAAGTGGCAACACTGGGAAGTGATGGAAGCCATGAGAGTGGGCCCAGTGGGAAGCCATGAGGTGACCGAGGGCAGCACTCCTGGGAGAGACCAACGCAGGTCTTGTGAGCTGAGCCGCTTCTGGCAAGAAAGGCTGTTACCTATTCGCACATGATGTGACCTTGTGTGCTCCCCAGCAAAGGGGCCCCTTCCCATAACCCAGAACCGTGAGGCAGCCTGATCTTGGACTTTCAACCTTCAGAACTGTGAGTGAAATAAACCTCTCCTCTCTCTCTTTTTTTTTTTTTTTTTGGTAGGTTACCTGAACTCAAATATCTTGTTAAAGCAACAGAAAACAGACGAATGCAGATAATAACGGTGGAAACAAAGAGAACTTGCACACGCTTCCTCGCTGATGGTCAGGAAAGCAGGGAGGACGCTGGAGCGTGTCACACGGATGGCGCCTCGTGACACAGAGACCCCCAGCAGCACTCAGGTCTTCACTGGTTCGTGCAGTTTTTACAGAAACCAGGGCAGCAATAAACACGATACAGAACCAAGAGGTCGGGACACAGAGAATCCCCAAAATTCAAAGTAATCTTGGAGTCTCCCCCAAGCAATGCACGTGGGCTAAAGGACCCAATGTAGCCAGCAGCTCTCTAGGGTTAGCAAGACCTCCCAGGACATCCCTATGCCCTACTCTTTTCCATGGCTCTACACCTGAGCAGAAGTCCTGATATTTAAAAGGAATCTTTAATGTTTTGCAGTTTGTTGTAGCAATCAAAGAAATGCCAAGTTATATTTGTCACAAAGGGAGTTAAAAATATATATCTAGAAAGGTGAATGAACTAATCGTCTCCAAAAAAAAAAAAAAAACCACCAAACACACAAATAAGAAATAAGTAAATAAATAAATGAAAAGCTTTCACAGAGCTAAGAGCAAGCTTATTTGAAGATGAGGTTCTCCAGCGAGGATAAAATCCAAGTGCATTGCAAATGCAGGATGACTAATCAAAGCAGCAGTACTTCCCATTGTTGTTCCACGCCACGGCAGATGAGCTTTCTGGAAAAGTGGGGGAGAAATGGAAATATCGCTCCCAGGTTTATAGGAGGCAAATCTAGCCTCCATCGTGTTAAAAGCATTTACAGTTCAGTAAGAAATCCTCTAACAAGAAGTCACTTAGGCAAAGCAGTGCCTAGAAAGCAGCACATTATTATTCACCTGACTTCCTACAGAAAGCTCGGCCTGTTGAAATAATTGTTTCTCATACCCCAAAGCAAATGAACCACTCTCCGGCTTTAAATCATCCCTGTCTCTCTTTGGCTCACGATTGGCCTTCCCTGTGATGCACGTTGTGTTTGTGAGCATGAAGGAAATTATATAAAAACAAATGGCTTTGTACTGTACCACGACTGTCTAGAAATACTGAGTAGATGGGCAAGGCAGCTTCGTGGCAAACTTGCAGCTCTGTGAGTTAATGGATGGGACTGAAAAGTTTCTGCTGTTTCAAGATGATGAATGCCCCTCATTTCCAAATACACAGGACATCCTATTTTTTTTAGCATTGTGTGAATTATTTCTCAAAGTAACGAATGATCCCACATGGTAACCCAAAGCAAGACAGGCTAAATAGATCACTGGGTTTTTTTGTTTGTTTTTACTCACTCTACTCACAGTTCACCACCCCTTCCTTTGTCCCAGGGGCTTCCTGAAAACCAGGAGGTCTTAGGAAAATATTTAAACTAGTTTCATTGTAATCAACATGTGTGACTGATCCTAGATGCTTATAATAATTCAACATCAACACAAATTATGGTCACTTGTCATAGATTTATTCAATCACAGACATGATCATTATTTCAGCAAATTCACAAACGTCCTTCAAGAAGTTCCTGGGAGAGGGAAACTAAAGGTAAGTTCGTTTTGGCGTAAAAATTCGTGACATGCATGCGTAAATCGATGCATGAATTTCAAAGTTTTTTTTGATACAAACTTCTCTTTGAATTCTATTTCCCATGAACATCTTGGTGCACTCCCACATACAGAACTGTCTATGACATGTCTAGTACCAATTTTGGGAGAAGGAAATTGGCAATGAAGAAAACAAGGCCTCTGCCTAACTAGCACTGCTGTCCTATGGGAGGAAACAAGCTACTGCGTAACGTGCACATATCGGTAAGAGCCAAAGGACAAAGAAATCAAGAGAGGGAGGGCTGGGAGGGCAAGGTCTTCGGGCAAGAGGGTGCTTTTCATCACATAAAGTTACTGGAGGAAACCTCTGCAAAATGTCAATCACCCTGCACCCATAGGCCATGCCTCCAGCTCCTTCCATCATCCACCCTTGTGTGGCTAAGAAAGAAGTAGAAGGAAAAGGGTGAGGTTGCTCAAACGCCCACGTATTCCGATGTCAATGCTGTAATAAATCAATCCTGTTGATCTGGACAGACTACATATCCTGTGTATTCCCGAACTACACAGTAACAAAAGTAATGCACACTCTACAAACATGTCGTAAGAGAGATCAGGACAGTCGTGCATAACACTGGGCACTTTGTGAACTTAAGAAGTGCTAAGGTCCTAATCTCGCCTCCCATTTCTAAACTAAATGGCATTACTGAAAGTATTAGAATACACTTCAAAAAGTTCATGGAAAATGCAGTGAAAAGAAGGGCTTATCTTGGTGCATTGTTTTGAAACATATAAATACACATATGTGCACGCATAAGTATGATCATGTAGCTGTGTATTTATCATATTTGGGGTGCTCAAAAGGTCACAGAAAATTCACACTATATTTTCCATTTTTCATAAACATTTTGAAGTATCTTTGTACATGCACATAAAAAATTCTGTTGTAAAGATTGCATATATTGGCCGGCGCCGCGGCTCAATAGGCTAATCCTCTGCCTGCGGCGCCAACACACTGGGTTCTAGTCCCGGTCAGGGCGCCGGATCCTGTCCCGGTTGCCCCTCTTCCAGGCCAGCTCTCTGCTGTGGCCAGGGAGTGCAGTGGAGGATGGCCCAAGTGCTTGGGCCCTGCACCCCATGGGAGACCAGAAGCACCTGGCTCCTGCCATTGGATCAGCGTGGTGCGCCAGCCGCAGCAGCCATTGGAGGGTGAACCAATGGCAAAGGAAGACCTTTCTCTCTGTCTCTCTCTCTCACTGTCCACTCTGCCTCAATAATAATAATAAAAAAAATTAAAAAAAAGATTGCATATATTTCTGTCTCTCCAAATAGAAGAGGAAGATTGTTAATAGCCTTTTGTTATAAAATTCCTGCTTTACCAATTCTCAGCTAACACTATGGCTGAAAGGCAATAAGAGGAAGCAGAGGATGAGAGGACCCATCACAGCTCTGCACTGGTGGTTACATGTCAGCCACGTGCTCACTGTGTGCGCTCCTTACTTTGTGCATGGCCTTGAGAGGACCAGGTCTTGGGTCACCAACCACGGAGGGAGGCAGTGTCTTCCATGGACTGGAAGCAGCGGCTCAAAGTTATCCTGGCCATGGTTCAACTCCTCATGCTTCCATTTGACAGCTATGCATACTGCCTGTGAATATGACTTAAACTCTTCACACTTCTGTTGAATTCATTTATAATATAGAATTAACACCACCCACTTCCTAGGGCTATGAATGAGGACTAACCATGAGCAAACACAAGAAATGCACTGGTACCCATTAAGCACTCCCAAAATGGTGACATGAATAAGGGATTTAAAGGGCCATCAATACATAGTTTTTCATAAACAGGTATAGATATAGACACATAGAGCTCATTTTCAGCATATAAGCACCACGGTAAACAAATATTCCTTGAAAATAATTAAATCAAAACAAGCAGTGGAGTGGGCACTTTACATAGAAATTAAGACAGTACCTGGGATGGCAGCTTCCTAATTCACAGTGCCTAGTTTGGATCTTGATTCTGCTTCTAATTCTAGTTCCCTGGGAGATGGCTCTTCCACCAACATGGGAGATGAGGATGGAATGTCAGGTTCCTGGACTTAACCTTGGTCCAAACCCATGTGTTGCACACATTTGTGGTGGTGAGCCAGTGGCTGAAATATCTCTGTCCAGCTGTATCTATCATACTCTTTTATGTCTCTGCCTTTCAAATACATAAAAAAAAAAACATAAAAATTGCAAAACCAAATACTCAAGTTGGGGATTATATTATTTTTAAGTTTTTTTTTCAGCTAACTTGAAAGAGAGAAAGAGAGAGAGAGGGAGAGAGAGAGAGATTGAGATCGAGCTTCCATATGCTGTTTACTACCCAAATGCCAGGCACAGACAGGACTGAGCCAGGCCCAGGCCAGAAGCCAGGAACTCCATCTGGGTCTCCCACATGGGTAGCAGCATTGCAAGCACTCGGGCCATCGTGTGCTGCCTCCCAGGATCCATTAGCAGAAAGCTGGATCAGAAGTGGAGCAACCAAGTCTGGAACCAGGCTGTCCAGTTTGGAATGCAGGTGTCCCGAGCAGAGGTTTAACCTGCTGCCTGCAACCACCATTGTAATTCTGCATTCCACCGTGTTCTGTACAAATTCCACATTTTAGTTTGGTCTCCCTGACAGAAGTGCATTGCACATAGCAGCAATAACAGGACTCTCCACCATTCCAGTCATTTTGGGAACTTTAAGGACTTCAGAGAGGATAGTTGAATGTACCAAGGTAATAAATAGTGAAAGTCTATTTTCTTTTTTTTTTAAGATTTATTTATTTATTTGAAAGTCAGAGTTAAACAGAGAGAGAAGGAGAGGCAGAGAGAGAGAGAGAGGTCTTCCATTTGCTGGTTTACTCCCCAACTGGCCACAATGGCTGGAACTATGCCGATCCAAAGCCAGGAGCCAGGAGCTTCTTCCAGGTCTCTCACAGGGGTTCAGGGGCCCAAGGACTTGGGCCATCTTCTACTGCCTTCCCAGGCCATGGCAGAGAGCTGGATCAGAAGTGGAGCAGCCGGGTCTCGGACCAGTGCCCACATGGGATGCCGGCACCGCAGAAAGTGGCTTTACCTGCTACGCCACAGCACTAGCCCCAAAAGTCTATTTTCTATTTGCTCCATCAATGAGGGACACATATAAATTCACCACGGAAATCTCAACCAGTGTAGTCCACCCCTACAACTATGCCACCCTTCTCAGGGACAAGAATTCTAAGTAAGAATATTTGGGCTGTCATTATGGCGCAGCAGATTAAGCCTGTGACACTGGCATCCCATAAGAGTGATGGTTTCAGCCCCTGCTGCTCCATTTTCAATCCAGTTCCCTGCTAATGTGCCTTGGAAAGCAACAGTAGATGGGCCAAGTACTTGGGTTTCTGCCACCCACATGATACCTGGATGGAGCTCCAGGTTTCATCCTGATCCAGCCACTGCAGCCATTTGGTTGGAGAGCGAACAAGCAGATGGAAATTATTCTCTCTCTCTCTCTCCTCTCATCCCCTCCCCTCCCCTCTCCTCTCATCCCCTCCCCTCTCCCCCCTCTCTCCTCCCCTCTCCTCCCTCTCCTCTCTCCTCCTCTCCTCTCATCCCCTCCCCTCCTCTCATCCCCTCCCCTCCCCTCTCCTCTCATCCCCTCCCTTCTCCCCTCCTCTCCTCACCTCTCTCCTCTTTCCTCTCCTCACCTCTCTCCTCTAATTGCTTTTCAAGTAAATAAATAAATCTTCTTTAAAATATTAAAATGCCTTCCTTCCTTAAATCCAAAGGCTTCTAAATTCTTTACATTGGAAATCTCATTATTCATTCCCTTCTATAAAACACTGGAGAAGAACAAGCAGAGGCCGGCGCCGCGGCTCACTAGGCTAATCCTCCGCCTAGCGGCGCCGGCACACCGGGTTCTAGTCCCGGTCGGGGCGCCGGATTCTGTCCCGGTTGCCCCTCTTCCAGGCCAGCCCTCTGCTGTGGCCAGGGAGTGCAGTGGAGGATGGCCCAGGTGCTTGGGCCCTGCACCCCATGGGAGACCAGGAAAAGCACCTGGCTCCTGGCTCCTGCCATCGGATCAGCGCGCTGCGCCGGCCGCAGCGCGCCGGCCGCGGCGGCCATTGGAGGGTGAACCAACGGCAAAGGAAGACCTTTCTCTCTGTCTCTCTCTCTCACTGTCCACTCTGCCTGTCAAAAAAAAAAAAAAAAGAAAAAAAAAAAAAAGAACAAGCAGAAATGGTGCAGACACCCAAGGCGCCATTCCCCAGGTGGCCCAATTCTCAGTTACTCTTTTCCTGTGATTTTCTGCTCGGATCACACTGTAAATGTCCACTTTGCTCATTAGAGAGGCACAGGACTCTGCCTGAACTCTGAACCAAGAATGGGAGAATCTGCAGCCTTATTATCTTGACAAACTATGCAAAACAGCTTACCAGAATCAATGGCATATGCCAAGAATGGAGCTTTCCTCTAATGACTTATATTAAAGAATTTTGAACAGTTTGAGTCTAGAAGTCATCTCATTACTTTAATTGTATAGGTAGCTTTATGAATATCATCACTTAGATTCATTACAACTTCCCCAAGTATTTTATTTCACCACAACCTTTATATCAGTACAGTTTGTTTTTTTAATCCACTATCAAACGTGTGAGACACAGAGTGGATGATAAACATAGCTTTGGAGGACTTTCATCTGACAGAACTTCTAAAAGGAAATACATCAACATCCTTATCACACAACTAAACCCCTCGCTCACGTCCTTGGCTAGGTAAGGGGTAACAGAAAGTTTTATCTGCTTTGAGTTCTGAAGGGCACATTCCTGCTACATTCTGGCTACTTGAAACTTGTTGGAAATTCAAGTGAAAGCCATTATGTGTTCAGTGAGACCTCAGAGAGACAGAGGTTACTTCAGATATGAATTTGAAAAAGTTGACAACAACCCATCGCGTCACACCAGCCATCCCTGCCAACTTGAAGAAACTTGGCGCGAGATCCTGATCAAAGGGATCAAATGGAATCTTAAGAGAGTGTCGTGGCCGGCGCCGCGGCTCAATAGGCTAATCCTCCACCTTGCGGCGCCGGCACACGGGGTTCTAGTCCCGGTCGGGGCGCCGGATTCTGTCCCGGTTGCCCCTCTTCCAGGCCAGGGAGTGCAGTGGAGGATGGCCCAGGTGCTTGGGCCCTGCACCCCATGGGAGACCAGGAAAAGCACCTGGATCCTGGCTCCTGCCATCGGATCAGCGCGGTGCGCCGGCTGCAGCGGCGGCCATTGGAGGGTGAACCAACGGCAAAGGAAGACCTTTCTCTCTGTCTCTCTCTCTCTCACTGTCCACTCTGCCTGTCAAAAAAAAAAAAAAAAAAAAAAAAAAAAAAAAAGAGTGTCGTTTCCAGTGGCCTGATTTGCAAATACAAGCAAACCCAATTCTGCCTACATCTATGCCTTGCGACACGGTGAAGCTGACGTGGGCATTTCCTTGGTTGCCAGGAGTGGGGTTATAAGAGGGTAGCGACCACTCCTCTGCAAGGGCAGCACCTTCCAAATAAACAGATTCCAGGCTGGGTACTGTTTGTTTGTTTAAGATTTTCATTTATTTATTTGAAAGTCAGTTACACAGAGAGAGAGAAGGAGAGGCAGAGAGATAAAGAGTTCTTCCACCCGCTGGTTCACTCCCCAATTGGCTGCAACGGCCAGAGCTGTGCCGATCTGAAGCCAGGCGCCAGGAGCCTCTTCCAGGTCTCCCACATGGGTGCAGGGGCCCAAGGACTTGGGCCACCTTCTACTGCTTCCCCAGGCCACAGCAGAGAGCTGTATCGGAAGTGGAGCAGCCAGGACCCGAACCGACGCACATATGGGATGCTGTACTGTTTGCTTTTTAAATATCTCATTTAATCCTTGAAGAACCGTGTGGTGTCTAGGGCCAAGCATTTGTCTGAATGGTTAAGATGTCACTTGGGACACATACATTCCATAGTGAAGTGCCTGGGTTCAAGTCCCAGCTCAGTTTCCAATTCCAGCTTCAGGCTAATGTATACCGTGGGAGGTACCAGCTGATTACTCAAGTACTGGGACCCTGCCAATCATGTGGGAGACTAAGATTGAGTCCCTGGCTTTTGCCTGGCCCAAAATTAGATTTCTGTCTCTGCTTTTCAGTTAAATAATTTTAAAAGTTGATCATGGGCCTGGCATGGGAGTACAATGGGTTAATATGTGATATTGGCGTCCCCTATCAGAATGCTGGTTCAAGTTCCAGCTGCTCCACTTCTGATCCAGCTTCCTGCTAATGTGCCTCGGAAGGCAGCAGAAGATGACCCAAGTACTGGGGTCCTTGCTACTCATCTGGGAGACCTGGATGGAGTTCCTGTCTCCTGGTTCCAGCCTGGCCCACACCTGGCTGTTGCAGACATTTGGGGAGTGAATCAGCAGATAGAAAATCAATCTCTCTCTGTATCTCTCTCTCTCCCTCTTCTTTCTTCATTCCTTCCCCTCTACTCTGTCACTCTGCCTTTCAAATAAGTAGATCTCTTTTTTAAAATTTACCCATACAGTAGTGTTGATACTGTGCCTATTTTTGCAGGTGACACAACTGGGTGAGGAGGAGTTAAACCATTCAGCCAACTTTGCACAGTTCCTGAAGGATGGAGCTGTAACTTGAACACAGTCTGACCCCTCGTGTCTTCTCACATCTTATCACAAGGCCATCTCATCTCCAACAGTGCTCAAAGCAAACAGCCAAGACCTCAAGCCACACAGAGCTCCATCATGAAGACAGGAACTCCCTCACCAAACTTGGAGTTCTTTCCTGTTTCCTTACTCCCAAACGTAAGACAGCCAAAATCATTGAGTTCATATGCACAACGTTGGTGGGTTATCTTCACGTGGCTGGCCAGGTCATGTCTATTCAAAGGTGTGCCTACTTTCTGGCATTTAAGAGTGGGATGAGTTGGGATGTAAATTTATCTTCCATCAAGTTTCTGTGGGCTTTGCATAAGCAAATGAGCTGTTGGAGGTCACCGAGGCACTAAACAGGGCTGATTAATTCAACATTCACTCATTCTTTCAACAAACAACTGCTGTTTAGTTAGAGGAATGGACCAGGCAATCACTGGTAGACTGTCAATGTTGATGGGTCTGAATACTGTCACCGTGTACTATGAATATATCTTAGGGTATTATTTGTGTAAATTTCTGTGTGAACATGGGGACATAATATTTGTTGATATGCAAGGGCATTTTGTTTCATTTTGTTTCTCCTTGCTCTTCAGGTAGATTTCAGTCTCCTTTACCCAACCCCTCTCCTTGCCTTCTTTATCTAACTGGCATCTGTGCAGACGTCTGAGTCTCAGAAGCTGTTTTCCACATGCCCCCGGACCACCAGCAGGTGCCCCTAATTTACAGCACACTTTCACAGCAAGCCACATTTTTCCTTCGCCAGCCTATGGCACTTGCCATTAATTCACAGTGGTGTGTGAGTGGTGTTCACGTCCATGGACAGGCGGGACATAAAAAGACAGGGATGCATCTATGCATATGTTTAGAAACAAGCAAAGTGTTCAGCAGAGAGTAAGTCCTCAGTAAACATTAGTCAATAACGAGGATGATGATGATTGAGTATCAGAACCATCCGTGAATTCACTATTTCACTAATCCAGGAAAAACCAGCCCAGGAAGTCAAATGTCCAGATCACTATACTGCTCTTTCCAGATTTTTTTTTTTTTTTTTGGACAGGCAGAGTGGACAGTGAGAGAGAGTGAGAGAGAAAGGTCTTCCTTTACCGTTGGTTCACCCCACAATGGCCGCCACGGCCAGCGCGCCACGGCCGGCGCAGCGCTGCAGCCGGCGCACTGCGCTGATCCGAAGCCAGGAGTCAGGTGCTTCTCCTGGTCTCCCATGGGGTGCAGGGCCCAAGCACTTGGGCCATCCTCCACTGCACTCCCAGGCCACAGCAGAGAGCTGGACAGGAAGAGGAGCGACTGGGACAGAATCCGGCGCCCCGACCGGGACTAGAACCCGGTGTGCTGGTGCCGCAGGCAGAAGATTAGCCTATTGAGCCATAGCACTGGCCTCCAGAAATTTTTTGAAAGACCCAGCAAAACTCTTTGATAAAAATCATCAAATGGCCACTTTCATCCCAAGACATTTTGAGCACCTCGCCCTCAAATCCTTGCTTTGCTTGGCTGACCAATCCTAAACTATTATCTCATGATCTTTACCCAATTCCTATGAAGTACCTGCATGGAAATGCTGGCCTTACAACAACACAGCTCCAAATCTCAGTGAACAGCTTGACTCTGTCCATGCCCTGAGACCTAACCCAAGCCTCTGCACAGTTCCTGAATGCAGATGCTAGAAACCATCAGGTCCTAGTCTCCTCCAGTCCCCTAGCCTCCCTCCCTTACCTTAAAGTTTCCATGCCCTATTTTTATGGTTGTAAATCAGCCTCTTAAAAAATTAGCTCACCAAATCCAGGGAGCTGTGCCATCGGCCCTACAAGGTCCCTAATCACTAGCTCATGAATTCATTTATTTTTCCCATAAATATCATCTTGATGTTCGGCCTTGTCTTGAAAGCATTCTTTTCCAAGAACCCCATGCCTGAAGCAAAAATCCCAAGCACCTACACGTAGCCACTGGACTGATTGCAGCCCACTTTGCTATCATCAGAATTCCCCTGAAGGCCGTGATATTGCTGAACAGCTGGAGGAGGGTGAGAATGGCAGACCAACAAAGAACTTGGCCACAAACTCAACACATATCTCTCGGTCTAAACTTCACTCAGTATGAACCCTTACCCTAACTTTTCAGGGAACCTAAGAATTAAGCAGTGAATGCCCAGCTCATTAACGACTTTAGGTCTGCTGTGCTGGAAGCTGCAAGCCCCATATGTGAGTCCATCCTCTTACCTGCCAAGCAAACGCCCCCATTCTGGGGATGCACTGACTTCATCCAGGACCTGAAGGGGGATGTCATGCAAATATGGATATTAAGTTCCATGTGAAACTTGTGCAGGTGCCATGTAATCCCCAGGTGGTTTCACATCTCCATAGGTATTACTCCCTATCTCATAAAAGAGGCCAACAAATAGGAGGGCTCTGTCCCACGATGGACCACGGCTGTGGGAACTGCACAGGTGCAATCTTCCTCACTCTACTCCTCTATCATTCCTTCCTTTGGGCAATTCTCTGGCCCACTGTCCACTTACAACAGGCAGTTCTCTGCTTGTCATGTGTGTGTCTTTACTTTCACACCTGAATAAATTTTGGTACCACTTTTAGCACTTTAATTGAGTCTGCACTTAGAATTCTTGTGTGAGGCAACGACCTGGAGTACAAATTAAAACACTCCAGCTCATATCACTTGCTCTGTACTTTGAAACACATTCTTGCTTTCTTTTACCACTTCAGGGTCAGCGATTGTCTATATGCACAGTAAGCAAGCAGACCCAGAATGGGGGTTCGCCAGCAACTCCTCCATCCAGTTTTGGGGGTGTTCTCTACCAAGAGGCTACTAAGACTCTATTGAGAGAATGTGCTCTCGTAGCTTAACTAATACGTAAACTCAGCTTCCTGTGAAGACGTTGCTCTCGTGTTGTATATGGGTACAGCATTCAGAATGGTTGACACCAACAATCTCACAGCGAGTCTCTATTATGAAGTTGTTTCACTTATTTATTCAAATAGCTCATCCTCAAAGAGAACATTCTTAAGACACTGTCTAAAAAATCACTCCTGCTGGACACCTCCACCCACTGCTGGGCTCAGTAAAAGAAACCCAAGGCATGCTCAGTGCTTTGAATGAAGAACACCACAGACTCTCTCAGACCCTCCTTGCCCCGCCTTGTTCCTTGGCCCTCTTCCTCCCCTGAAGGGCAGTGAGGGGCTTCCTCTGTCTGATGAGAGGTCATTGTGACAATAGGATGCAACGATCATGAGACCCTCCATGGAACCCCAACAACCAGAGAAGATTAACTCAGGGTCCCAGGCAAGGAGACCGATAGCCAACAGCCCCTCACCCAGAGAGACTCTAGCACTCTGTCATCTTCTGGCTGTGACCTGAGAGCCTACATAACAAGACAACCTTTGTTGGGGCTGGCACCATGGCACAGTGGGTAAAGTAGCCACTGCCTGTGAGTCCGGCATCCCATATGGGCACGAGTTCATGTCCCAGCTGCTCCTCTTTTGATCCAGTTCCTTACTAATGGTCTGGGAGGGAAGCAGATGATGGCCCAGCTGCCTGGACCTCAGCCACCATGTGGGAGACTTGGAAAATGCTCTTGGCTCCTGGCTTCGACCTGGCCCAGAGCTGCTTGTTGTGGCCATTTGGGGGAGTGAACAAACTGATGGAAGATTCTGTCTCTCTCTCTCTCTTTCTGTGTGTGTGTGTATGTGTGTGTGTGTGTGTGTGTGTGTGTGTAACTCTCAAAATAAATACTTTCAAATTAAATAAATACATCTTTAAAAAAACACAGCCTTGGTTCCCCATGCATTTGCTCCCACCCTGTCCCACGACTTCTCCTTGCCATCTTCCCCTATCAACTCTTTTTTTTTTTTTTTTTTTTTGACAGGCAGAGTGGACAGTGAGAGAGAGAGAGAGAGAAAGGTCTTTCTTTGCCATTGGTTCACCCTCCAATGGCCGCCGCGGCCGGCGCACTGCACTGATCCAAAGGCAGGAGCCAGGTGCTTCTCCTGGTCTCCCATGGGGTGCAGGACCCAAGGACCTGCTGATACTCCATGAGGCTCATATGTACATGCAGGTAACAAATGTGTGTGCCTTTTCTCCTGTCACTCTGCCTACTGTCCACTTACTAGAGACTTGACTCTCAGACCTTCAGATAAGAGAGGAAAAATGTTAATTCCTCTGAATCCCTTACCCTGATCTCACGTTCTGTAGAGGCCTGATCAGTGTATTCGACACCTGCTTGCTTATGTCTAACAACCTGATTCCTCTTCTAGGACACAAGATGCACAAAGGAAGGAACTCAGTTTTGTTCACTGAGACCTCCCCACATTTAGGAGTACACCTGCCACGTAAGAGGGGCCGGCTTAGTAGGACGAGGAGGACACAAGCTGCGTGTCTGTCTGCTGAGGGGGAAACACGTAGGGAGGCAAACAGAATACTTCACCTATGGATAGGGTCTTCATTTGCCAAATATTTATCATCACAGCAACCTGAAGGCTTTCATGTGTTGTTGCCATTTCATAAAAGACCTGAGGCTCAGAAAGATTGAGATCTACTTTTAGGGCAGGATTTACCTGGTAATCTAAATGAGGGGCTCTACGATGATGTCACCATTCCTTGAGAGCAGGAATGAGCAATGGTTATCGATAATAACTAATCACTCCCATTCACAGGTGCTCCAGAGAGTCGACTCCACTGAGTTTAGAATTAGTGTGTGTTCTACTGACTTCTGTAGTGGCCAGACACTTGTGAGGGTCTCCAGCAATGTACATTGGAAGGAGTACGTCCCCTTCCAAGGGACTGTGATTCGGAAAGATGAGGACAAAGCCCAGGTTCCAAGTATTCCAAAGGGAATCTCACACATGGAAAGCAGAGAATTCCCTGGAAAGATGGCAGTGGGTGAACCAAATTACGGCCCAAGTCCTACTTTGAAACACTAACTCCGGAGGTCTTACACACACTTACACCAATTTTTAAAATACTAAGAACTTCAAGCAACATTTTTGTAGGCATCATGAAAAATGAACACTTTGGGGTTTTTTGTTTGTTGGTTTTTGGCAAAAACAACCCTGTAGTGGGGAAGAATGGAGGCAACTGAACAGGAAATAGATTCTTCTTCAGGAGGGCTAACAGGAGGCTGAATTATCCAGATAATTCTCTCAAACCCCACTTCGCGTCCTCAGAGTGAAAAGAGCCTCTTTGGAGGCCATCCTGTTTAAACTGCAGAGCATAATTTAGGGGGAAAAATCTACTAATGACCCTCCATTCAAAAGGCTGCAGAAGGAGCAGTGGGTGGCATATTTAAATGGTAATGAAACACCACCAGGGTAGAGGAAGACACAGACTACCTAAGAGGCAGAGTTTGCTCCATTAATAATGACTTTTAGAGTAAGAATGTCAGAAAATGAGAAAAAGAATGAAGAGCCATTTTCCCAGAATTTCTGATGAGATGATCTTTTCTGCAAAGAACAGAGGGTTAGGACACCTCAACACAGACCAAGAGACCGTTTTCCCATCTGTCCACTTGAAAATGTCATTTCTCCTCATTTTTGATGGATTTCAAAGCAAAACCCTTGTCAGACAGAAATCACCATCAGATGGCATTTTGCATCCAAACCATGGTTTCCTAAAGGGGAGAGAGGAACTTCCGGAGACTGGTAAAGCACCAAAGTTTGTAGTTGTTCTGTATTCAAAGCACCTGATTTCATCAGATTTCTCATTAGAAACAAGTGTCGCCATCAATGCCGGATAAAGGATTCCTTTCTCACTGAGTGAATACAGAATGTCAGAGTGATTAGCATAGAGGAGCCAGGAGTGGCACAGAACAGAAACAGCCTTGATAAGACCCCTATCTCCAAATCTGAAGGCAGGCACAAAGAGCTATCACAGAACAGACACATCTCCCAAGCGCCTCTGGAGGCGTGAATGCTGTGTGGGGAGGTGGGTGTGCCTGTGTCTTCTGAGCTGAGTCCAGTCAGCAAAGGCAACCTGTGCTCACCACCCTTTCCACCCAGAGACTCAGACTTGCCATGCACCAAGTGGCTGTCTTCTGTCCAAATAAAAAAGCCAGAGTATGCATTTGCCATGGCAATTAAGAAGCCACCTGGGGTACCCCTCCCCAACGCACCACATCATAGTGCCTGGATTCAGGCCCCAGTTTCATCTTCCTGCTCATACTCATGCATGTGGAGGCAGCAGGTGACTGCTCAAGCTCTTTAGTCCTTGCCAGCCACATGGGAGACACGGGCTGAGTTTCTAGGTTCTGGACTACTGGGGACCAACCCAGCAGATGGGAGCACTCTGTCTGTCTCTCTGCCCCTGCCTCTACCCTTCTGCTTGGGCCACAAATAAAAAAAATTAAAACACATTAAAAATCCTCAGAAAGCCGATGCTGCGGCTCAATAGGCTAATCCTCCACCTTGCAGCGCCGGCACACCGGGTTCTAGTCCCGGTCGGGGCGCCGGATTCTGTCCCGGTTGCCCCTCTTCCAGGCCAGCTCTCTGCTATGGCCAGGGAGTGCAGTAGAGGATGGCCCAGGTGCTTGGGCCCTGCACCCCATGGGAGACCAGGAGAAGTACCTGGCTCTTGCCTTCGGATCAGCACGGTGTGCTGGCTGCAGCGCGCCGGCCGCGGTGGCCATTGTGGGGTGAACCAACAGCAAAGGAAGACCTTTCTCTCTGTCTCTCTCTCTCACTGTCCACTCTGCCTGTCAAAAAAAAAAAAAAAATCCTCAGAAGAAATAATTCTCCGTCCTCTGGTCCTCTAGACTCTAATCCTATGCTAACGTAGGTCAATTCTTAGAAAAAGAGCCAGGGCTCATTTGCATGTATGCATTTTCACTGTCCCAGCCCCAGCCTAGGCACCACCCACCCCAAGCCCTGCAGAAGCTTCCCTACATCCCGATCCGTGTTGGTCCCCATCCACCACTGCAGTGGAGACATCTTTCAAAGTCCAAGCACACCACTATGACCCACTGCAGACAAGGGCTTAGACAGTCTCCTAACCCCTAGCAGAATTTAGCACAAACTCTTGATAGGAGTAATGAACCTCCCAAAGGAATCCCCACCTTATTACTAGAATCTGTGAATTTTTTTTTATTTGAGAGGTAGAGTTATAGACATTGAGAGAGACAGAGAGAAGGGTCTTCCTTCCATTGGTTCACTCCCCAAATGGCCGCTACGGCCAGCACTGGGCTGATCCGAAGCAGGGAGCCAGGTGCTTCTTCCTGGTCTCCCATGCGGGTACAGGGGCCCAAGCACTCCACTGCCCTCCTGGGCCACAGCAGAGAGCTGACTGGAAGAGGAGCAATCAGGACTAGAATCCGGCACCCATATGGGATGCCAGCACCACAGGCGGAGGATAAACAAAGTGAGCCACGGCACCGGCCCCAAATCTGTGAATTTTTTTTTTTTTATGTTGTATGGCAAAAAAAAAGAAGTAATGTTGCAGATAGAACTAAGGCTGCCAATGATGGGGGCAGAGGAGGCAAAAAAAAAAAAAAAAAAAAAAAAAAAAAAACAGATACCACGAAATACACCATGCTGGACTGCAGATGGGAGTGCCCATGGAGCAGCAGCCTTGGGCAAGAGCTTTCTCTGGCGTCCCTATCTCTCAAGACTTGAAACCTGCTTCCTGAAATCTCAGCAACCAAGGGTAAACTCCCGTTACAGAGATGAGAGGAAATCCAGCCTCACTCCCAAAATCAGAGGAAATGTGCTCAAAGCCACTGTGTATTCTCGGGATTTGTTCTCTTCTCCTCCAACACTGAGTGCAGCACCCCGAACCACCGCATTCCTTTTCGTGGGAAGAGGGCACCTGAGCCTCAACCATCCGGCACTTCACTGAGTTACACATTTTGTAAGCAGGTTCATCACTGTGCATCCTTTCTCGCCTGCCAGTCTGTCTCTTGTCGGTTTCCTCCAGCAGATTCAATGACTTAACCTGCAGAGGGAAGGCATGAACTCCCCTACACTAATCAGTGGACAGTAAAACGAGATTACTCTAAATTATCCGAGTGGTTTCAGTGTGATCACAAGAATCCTTAAAAACAGAAGAGGATGGTGAAAGACTATCAGGGTCAGGCCGGCGCCACGGCTCAATAGGCTAATCCTCCGCCTGCGGCACCAGCACTCCAAGTTCTAGTCCTGTTCGGGGCACCGGATTCTGTCCCGGTTGCTCCTCTTCCAGTCCAGCTCTCTGCTGTGGCCTGGGAGTGCAGTGGAGGATGGCCCAAGTGCTTGGGCCCTGCACCCCATGGGAGACCAGGAGAAGCACCTGGCTCCTGGCTTCAGATTGGCCCAGCTGCGGCTGCTGCGGCCATTTGGAGAGTGACCCAGTGGATGGAAGATATCTCTCTCTTTCTCTCTGTCTCTCCTTCTCTTTCTCTATGTAACTCTGCCTCTCGAATAAATAAATATATAAATCTTTTTTTAAAAAGATCTTAATAAACTTTAAAATACAGTAAGTTACCAAAATAGTAACAAGGTATAAAAGACAATCTTGATATAATCCCTACAAATCTAATAAATATACATCAAGGGGTTGTGTGTGCATGTTTTTGTTGGATTGGCGAAGATTCAAGTGACAGAGTTGAGAAAAAATAAAATATTCACAAAGTATTCTATATAATGGAAAGTGACAAAATCTTGTCATTGTTTCCACTAAGACAACATTAATTAAAAATATCTGATCGTGGAGTATCATGTATTCCACACACCAGGAATAAAAATATATCTCTACAGAATTTTCTGGATGAAATTGTTTAAGGTTTGAAGAGGCACCAAGATGGTGGAATAGGCAGGGAGATTACTGCTCTAGTCCAGGGAAGATAGTTTAAAAATACGTGGAGAGAGCTCTCAAGAAGAGTTAGGGAGACAATGGCACAGGAAACTCCCTGCAAATCAGAGGACACTGTGGACCTCCATGGAGGGTGTGGACGTACACAGTTCAGGACCCCAGCTGCAGCTTTGGAGAGTGAGGTGAGACCAGACTATAGCAGCTCAAGCCACTGGCGATAAAGCTGTGGGAAGAGCTGGGCATGAGTCTGGCTTGCAGCCCTGTGGGGAACAGTGTATCTGCCAATCTAGAGAAAAAAAGGGGGGCATGCTACTCTCTTCCCGACCACCTGGCACCAGTGTCCTGTAGCTAGCTGGGAGCTAGCAGAAGCCATTTTGGACATAAGTAACAGCTGTGCCAGCTTGTGTCCCTGCACCCAGCAACCAGCAGAGAAGACTTCGGAGTCTGGCTGGGTGCTCATGAGTGCGCGAGCCTTGTGTGCTGGGACTGTGAAAACACTGTGGCGGCATGGGTGGGTGCAGGGTGTGGCTGGGCAGTCACTGTGGGCAGCTCCACGTGCCAGAGGCTCCCTGATGCCCTGGTGAGGGTCACTGATGCGGGATCTGTGCTCACAATGAGGACTGCACAGATCCTTTGTGTGGTTCTTATGCAGCATAAATGAATATTGTACCCATTGGGGCTAGCATCCATTTACTAGTTTGCCTTGAGGTGAGGAGGTGAGTATGAGATTATACCAATAGAGTTGATCAAACCTCCCCTTTGATAGGAAAAAAATAGTAATAAAGATGAGATTTACTACACACAATTTGGGAGTCACCTTGGATACTCCCCTAACCCTGGAGCACTGAACAGAGCTCCCTGACCATACCCACCACATGTCTCTGGGTATTCACTGAAAGAGAGGACACTCCACTAATCCACAGAGGCATAGTCCAAAGACAAAAAGCCACCACAGGAAAAAAAATATATCAACAAATATCTCTACAAATGTGCAATAATAAACACAGCAATTCAGGAAACAAGAATAAGGAAGACGACATGATGCCCCCAAAGGAACACAACATTTCAATGCTAGAACATGAAAATGAAGAGACTGATGAAATGCCAGAAATGAAATTCAAAAAATTGATCACAGGATTACTTAGAAGTAATCAGAAGCAAATCCATGAACTAAAGAAATCCATATATGACATGAAAGAAAATTTTTCTCATGAAATTGAGATTTTAAAGAGAAATCAAAGCAAAATACTGGAAATGAAAAATTCAATAGAACACATAAAAAATACAGTGGAAAGCCTTAACAACAGAACTGGTGAGGTATAAGAAAGAATATCTGAGTTACAAGACAAATCTCTGGAAATTTTACAGACCAAAAAGAAGAAGAAATAAGAAAACTATAAAAACAGTGTCAGAGATCTATGGGATACTATCAAATGACCCAATAAACCGGTCTTAGGAGTTCCTGAAGGTGTGGAAAGAGAAAACGGATTAGAAGGCCTTTTTAGTGAAATGATTACAGAAAACTCCCCAAATTTGGAGAAAGAAAGGGATATTCAAGTACAGGAAGCACATAGAACTCCTGATAGACATGACAAGAAAAAGTCTCCACCATGACACACTGTAGTCAAACTCTCCACAGTAAAATATAAAGAAAAGATTCTAAAATGTGCACAAGAAATGCCAGATTACTTTCAGAGGATCGTCAATTAGACTCACAGCTGACTTATCAGAAACCCTACAGGCTAGGAGAGAATGGTGAGAAATAGTCCAAGTCTTAAGGGAAAAAAACTGTCAACCCAGAATACTCTACTCTGCAAAGCTCTCATTTATGAATGAAGGGGAAATAAAGACCTTCCTTAACAAACAGCAATTGAAAGAATTTGTCACCACTCATCCAGCCTTATGAAAGATCCTTAAGGATGTGCTATACACATAAGCATAGAAACATGGTCATCACTATGAAAGGAGGTGGAGTTATGGCTGGCGCCATGGCTCACTTGGCTAATCCTCCATCTGTAGCGCCAGCACCCTGGGTTCTAGTCCCGGTTGGGGCACCGACTTCTGTCATGGTTGCTCCTCTTCCAGTCCAGCTCTCTGCTGTGGCCCAGGAGTGCAGTGGAGGATGGCCCAAGTGCTTGGGCCCTGCACCCGCATGGGAGATCAGGAGGAAGCACCTGGCTCCTGGCTTTGGCTTGGCACTTTGTGCCGGCCATAGCGGCCATTAGGGGAGTGAACCAAAGGAAGGACGACCTTTCTCTGTCTCTATCTCTCTCTCTCTCTCTCTCACTGTCTAACTCTGCCTGTCAAAAAAAAAAAAAAAAAAAAAAAAAAACCAAAAACCAAAAACCAAAAAGAAAAAGAAAAAAGAAAGAAAGCAGGTGGAAGCAGAAAATCTCCCAGTAAAGGTATAAAGGAAATCCAAAGTAAACAATAGGAATATTTATGGGAAAATGGCAGGGCCAAGGAATAACTTATCAATAGTCTCCTTGAATGTAAATAGCCTCAACTCCCCAATTAAAAGATACAGACTGGCTGAATGGATTCAAAAACGAAACCTGTGATTTATTTCCTACAAAAAAACACATTTCACCAACAAACTGAACATGCAGACTGAAAGTGAAAGGATGGAAAAAGATATTCCATTCTAACAGAAACCAAAAAGAGTTGGCATAGCCATTCTAGTATCAGACAAAACAGACTTCAACACAAAAACTGTTAAAAGAGACAAAGAAGGACACTGAGCAAGGATTAAGGGATCAATTCAACAGGAAGATGTGAGCAAAATAAATGTATAAGCACCTAATTACAGGGCACCTGGCAATTGAAAGAAATGTTGATGGATCTAAAGGGAGACATAGACTCCCATCTAATAGTAATGGGAGACTTCAACACTCCACTTCAGCAATGGACAGATCAACCAGACAGAACATCACCATGGAAACAACAGTTCGTTGACACAGTAGACCAAGTGGACCTAACAGATATCTACAGAACTTTTCATCCTACGGTTGCAGGATACAGATTCTTTTTACCAGTTCATGGAACTTTCTCTAGGAGAGACCATAGGCCAGGCCATGAAGGAAGTCTCAACAGATCTGAAGGAATCAAAATCATACCATGCATCTTCTCTGACCACAATGGAATGAAGCTGGAGATCAACAACCCTAAGTCTCTAGAGCATATGCAAACACACAGAGACTGAACAGAACGTTCCAGAATGACAGTGGGTCACAGAAGAAAGCAAAAGAGAAATCAAAAACTCTGGAGGAATAGTTTGTTTTCAAACTATTTCTTGAAATCTTTGCTTAGTATAGAGTTAATCTTCTGTGTATAAAATTAATTGAAAATAGATCTTAGTAAAAAATAAGAATGGAAATAAGAGAGGGGGTTGGAAGAAGGGTGGGAGGGGAGGTATGGTGGGAAGAATCACTATCACTATGTTCTTAAGGTTGTAGTCATGAAATGCATGGAGTTTGTATACCTTAAGTAAAGGGTTTCTGGGGAAACAAAACAAATAAATAAAATAAAGTTGTTTAAGGTTTAGTCCACACACACATCATGCAGCACAAAAAGAAAACCCTCAGAATCGCAATCCTGCTATTCTGACGTCAGGAAAATGGCACTCATTTAGTGAGTCAGCACCAGTGGAGACTGAGAGAGGAGCACACAGCCTCCTAGATTCTGATAACCGACAGCCCAGGGGCTGTTCCACAGCCAAGATGTCCTTGCAGGGCGCTCAGAAACAGCGGGGGGGGGGGGGGGCACTCCATGCGGGTCCCTTTTCCTACGGTGTGTTCGGCTGTCATTTTCATGTTTTTCCCCACAGAAGTTGTCTTATTGGGTGGAGATTTGGTGCGGTGGTAGAGGGGCTTCTCGGGATGCCTTCATCCAACACTGGAGCGCCTGCTGCAGTCCTGGCTCCTCTGGTTCTGATCCAGGTTTCAGCATACCAGGGAGGTGGCAGGGATGACTTCAGAACCCGGTCCTTCCCCCTACAGGAGCACTCAGTAGGTCTTCTGTTTCTGACCCATGAAGCCGTCAAGAAGGGGCAGAGCAAAAACACCACTTTTGGGTGAAGAGGCCACATGTTGTGTTGTTTTGCTTCAGTCGGTGGGGTGACAAGAAGAAAGGAAAAAAAAGAGGGGTAGAGGAATGGTGCGGTATTGCTGCTTCCACATGAGGGACCTGGACAGAGTTCTGGGCTCGTGACCTCAGCCTGGCCCAACCCTGCCTGTTGCAGGTACTGGAGAAATGGACCAGTAGGTAGACAATCTCTCTCTGCTTTTCAAATAAAATGAAAATTGGAAAGAAAATGATTACATCCCTATTTTTTAAAAAATGATCTATTAATCATATACAGTGACACAAGCGATTAATGAGTCCCTCCCACAGCATGTGTTGGTGGAAGAGAAAAACAGGCAGTAAGTGCTACTTGCTGCTCTCATGCATGTGTCCTTGTGACCTATCAGACTGCTTCTACATGGCCACATGAATACAGAGGTGCCCAGATGGTGCTCTCTACAGCAGACGTACCTGTGAACCCTTTGTTCTTGCCGCTTGTACATTGCCTCTGCTATTGTGACGCTGTCACGTCAAAACATACATTCACACCCTCATTCCATTGTGTCCTCGTCAGCTTTCTGTGGCTATCACTGAACTCCTAAGTCTAGAAGACTGACAAAAAAAGAAGTTTATTTTAGCTCATGGATGTGCAGGTCAGGGGGTCCAAGAGCATGATGCTGGCATCTGCTTATTTTGTGGGGAGAAGTAGGCGAGACACCTGTTGGATTAGGGCATGGCAGAGGATGGCAGGGCCAACAAGCATGTGGTGTCAAAGTGAGAAAACCACAAAGGACAAATGAGTCTGACAACGACCTGCTCTCGTGGTAACTAACTCAGTCCGTGGACAGTAAGAACTCCCTTCTGTGAGGATGGTTATTCATCTATCTCACTGACTAATTACCTGTTACAGGCCTCACCTCTAACATGGCCATAAAAGCAGTCAGCTTCAACGTCGGTTTCACAGAGTCCAAACCACGTTCACAACACGGCACACCATGGGCTCCCATTTTCAGCTTGCTCCAGATTGGGTCACCCCAGTCCAACCTCGGCTCTTCAGGAGGATGGCAGTAACTCACACTCCTCATCACAAACTCACTTCTCAGAAACCATCCCTAGATGAGTCAGCATTCCCATCCTGACCCCAAACAAACCTTTTAAAGAGACCCTCAGGCACCACAGGATCCTTCTTCATCGGTATTTTGGGGAATGAGAGCAAGCAGGATCATTGCTACACAGTGTGTAGTCCTTGAGAAATAAGTAAGTTCACAACACAGATAAAGCATTTGCAGAATATTCCAACTGAGAAAAAGTGATGAGTAATACAAATGCTTTTAACATCTAGGTTTTTATTTTTTAAATTGTCCAGACTGAAAAATGCTGTTCTCAATACAATTTTAAGTTCCTTCAGGATAGGGAATGGATGTAAAAGCACCTTTCATCACAGGGAAACTGAAACAGTGATTTGCACATAGATTTTCCATAAATAATATTTATGGACTCAGACTCTGAATAGACTCTACACAGCTTCATAATCACTGGATGTGGATGAGTTTTGCTCACAAGTTGAGGAGTTCTCCATGTCCTCCGTGACCCACTCTCCATGTCCTCCGTGACCTGTTCCCTGTGTCCTCCGTGACCTGTTCCCTGTGTCCTCCGTGACTTGTTCTCCAGCCCCTCCATGACCTGTTCTTCACCTCCTCCGTGACCTGTTCTCCACCCCCTCCGTGACCTGTTCTCCACACCCTCTGTGACCTGTTCTCTGCACCCTCTGTGACCTGTTCCCCACACCCTCTGTGACCTGTTCCCCATGTCCTCCATGACCTGTTCCCCACACCCTCCGTGACCTGTTCCCCACACCCTCTGTGACCTGTTCCCCGTGTCCTCTGTGACCTGTTCCCCACACCCTCCGTGACCTGTTCCCTGTGTCCTCCGTGACCTGTTCCCCACACCCTCCGTGATCTGTTCCCCATGTCCTCCGTGACCTGTTCCCCACACCCTCCGTGACCTGTTCCCTGTGTCCTCCATGACCTGTTCTCCACCCCTTCCGTGACCTGTTCCCTGTGTCCTCCGTAACCTGTTCTCCACACCCTCCGTGACCTGTTCCCCATGTCCTCCATGGCCTGTTCCCTGTGTCCTCCGTAACCTGTTCTCTACACCCTCCGTGACCTGTTCCCCATGTCCTACGTGACCTGTACCCCGTGTCCTCCATGACCTGTTCTCCAAGCCCTCTGTGACCTGTTCTCCACACCCTTTGTGACCTGTTCCCCGTGTCCTCCATGACCTGTTCCCCGAGTCCTAAGTGACCTGTACCCCATGTCCTCTGTGACCTGTTCTCTGCACCCTCTGTGACCTGTTCTCTGCACCCTCCGTGACCTGTTCCCCATGTCCTACGTGACCCGTACCCTGTGTCCTCCGTGACTTGTTCTCCACGCCCTCCATGACCTGTTCCCCATGTCCTCCGTGACCTGTTCTCCATGTCCTCCATGACCTGTTCTACACACCCTCCGTGACCTGTTCCCCGTGTCCTCTGTGACCCGTTCTCCACCCTCTCCATGACCCGTTCTCCATGTCCTCTGTGACCTTCTCTTGCACTCGCTTACAGTGCAACCACAGATTCGTGTGGCTCCTCCTGCTCGGAGAGCTGCACTCACAGCTGATGTGTCACCAGCTTTCCCGGAAGCACTTTACAGAACCTTGAAGCTTTTCGAGATACAGAGACCGGAGGACAAAGGGATTTGGGGGCTGGTAAAGTTCTCACAGATAGTGTGTGATGAAGCTAGAAACAGCCCCAGTTTTAGATTCAGAACCCAGTACTCTATACAGCAGCACACCATGAAGGACTGTCACCGGGATGAGTGCCCAAGTTCAAATCCCGCTCTCTGATCGAACGACCTGTGCTCCCATCTTCAAATGGGACTCAGGATAGGTACCAGTGAATGAGTCTACTGAGTGTCTCAGGTGTCTGTGGGCTGATCCACCTTGAAGAAAAAAGAAACCTAGGCTCAAATAGGTGAGAGGATGCTGACTGTCAGAGGCTACTTCCAAGATGGTAGCATTGAGTGGGCATTGCAGGATAGTGGGGCGGTTTGAGTCCTGGATCTTCTGCTTTTGATACTGCGTCCTGGCAATGCTTCCTTGGAGGCGATACACAATGGCTCAACTGCTTGGGTCCCTGCCACCCTCGTGGGAGACCTAGATGGAGTTCCAGGCTCCTAGCCTCAGCCTGACCCAGACCTGGTCTCTCTGTCTGTTTCTTTCTCTCTTTCTCTATCACTCTTTCAAGTGGATGAAAATAAATAAATAAACATTTTAAGAAGCCAGTGGCTTGATTCCACTCTCTACTGGCTGCATTCCCACAGCAGGCTGTCACTCCTACCCACCCCTGATGCTTTTCATGAGGCCAGACAGCCAGGCTGTGCACAGACAACAAGGATGGACACAAAAAAACATCACTATGTAACTAATTTTTATTACATATTTTCAGTTTTCATTTTTTCCTATTTACTGACATTTTTCATTATGATGAATAGAGCCAGTTAGGGAAACATCACTGTCCTTCCATGCATTCACCAACAGCAGGTTCCTAAGTCTTCCTCCGGCTCCTGGCTCTGCTCTCTGATGAAGCATCTGCTCAGAGAGAGACATGAAGGATACAGCAGCGTAGTGCCAAGCCCTTCCACCTGGGTCCAATACAGATTGAAAAAGGAAAACACCACCTTCACAGCCATCTCTCTCCAATCTGATTTGCCTTTCCCCAAAATGAATGGAACCAGTCTCCCCATCTCCCATGTGTGTTTAAGAGTGTGATCTGCAGCATCCAACAGCATGAACTGATTAAACCTCATGCCAACAGTACCCCCTAAACAAAATTGCAGGAGGGACTTCCTACAATTAAATCACCAAGTTGAAAGGGGATTTGGTTAAAAAGCTGGTAGGTATCCCTAACCGAACCTTAATGTCACTCCTGAGAGCCTAGGCCTGGACTGTTCTCTCTTGCTTGACAGTAACACGAAACTAAGTCATCTTGGTATTCATTCTGCAGGCCAGCGAGACCAAGTCCCCCTCTTCGACCATCAGGGAAGATGTTCCCCTGCCTAGAAGGGAATGCAGAGTCTTGGAATATGAGCTACCGCTCCCCCTTCCTATACCCCTGGAAGACATTGCTAATCAATCACGGCACTTTCCTGCTGAGCTCCGATGAAATCTTCTCAACAAAGCTACAGGGCGCCTTCACTAATCAGAACTGGCGGGCAAGAAGAAATCTATTTGCCTGGCCTCTGTATAGAGTCTTATTTCACTAAACCAAGACATAAAATTCCCTATGGCCCGATCCAGATACACACATCCAGGGGAGATGGAATCATATTTCCCCATACACAGCAGCCATTCTGGAATATTCAGGTGACATTTAATAAAGAAATTCTCTCAAGTGGGCGACCAGTCACCCTTAGGTTCCTCAGCACCACTAGCTACTATTTCTCAATAACCCTAAAGTAACACTTAAATTTCCTCTCCAAGTTATTTCCTTCTTTAATCAAGACAAATTTATTCAACTGTTAAAATTCACCTCTAGACGAATCCTTATTGGTCAAGCCATTTTTTTCCCATCTTCTCCCCCTTAAAAGTAAAATAACCTTAATTCACTTTAATTGTTCATTAACCTTCAGGGTTCAGAGTCCTTAAGCCCTTCTACGGGATAGCACAGGGTGGCTTTCTCTTCATTTATTCAGCAAATGAAACACCAGAAAATCCTTTAGTTATACAAAAAAATCACTGTTCTAATAATCGTATGTAAAAAGGAAAGATGGCAAGTAATATTTTCAGAGCAAAAACTCTACTTAGTTCTAAGCACTAATCTGTATGATCTACTTCGAAAAGCCAACTTATGATAGCTATTATGGACAACTTTAAACATAGGTCACCAATTTTAAACTTGACGTAACAAATAAAAGGTGTGTCTATATCCATTTCTGAATTTCAACTGAAAATATTAAAAGCTTTCAGATTTCTGAAAATCACCGGACCGTTTCATAAAGTCAACTCTGAGAAAATAAGGATGAAAAGCTAACGGCAAAGTAGGCACAGGATATAAAAGAATGCGAGTCAAAAGTTAGGATGACAGAGATTCTTTTACAATGAATACCCTTGGAAACAGTAAACAGCAAACTCCTAGGATAAAAACAACTGAGATATCAGATACAAAAAGAAAAAAAAAATACAGTCTTAAACAAGATGCAAGAACAGCACAGGAAAGAATGCTAAGTACATCAAAGCATGACACTGGGGTCAACCAGGAAATACAAGGAACATTTTCTCTAAGATTTGCAGTAACTACTATAAGCTGCCGGGCTGGCGTACGCTTCAGAAGGCACAGCTGAAATACTGCTCGTATATATGCTGCAACAGATCCAAAGGGTGGGCGAAATCAACCAAGGAGCTGACGTCACCTGCTTTTCACAACCTCCCCCTTTCTCGTCCATGCCGTGCCGTGTGCTGACTTACCCTCTCTGAACACCTGGAATATAACCGTATGCCACGAGCAGGCTCCTATAAAGCAAGCGACTAGCAGAGGGCATTTTCTCCTCCTGCCTTGCTGCTCCAGCAGCACCGGTGTAGCCCCGAGGAGCCCTGACCAGATCTGTGTGTCTGCAAACATGTATATGTGCATGTAATAGCATGCCGTGTTGTATGAGGAACATTTTCTATTACTTGGTTATTTGTGAGACACACAGGAACACACACACACACACACACACACGGGGAAGGGGGAGAAAGAGAGAGAAAGAGAGAGTGAGCTTCCATGCACTAGTTCACTCCTCAAATGCCTACGATGACAGGGATTAGTGCTTCAGGCAAGGCCAAAGTCAGGAGCCAGCAACAAACACATGGGTGGCAGGAACCCACTCATTTGAGCCATCACCACTTCCTCCCAGGGTCTGCATGAGCAGGGAGCTGGAGTCAGGAGCCAGAGCTGGGAATCACACCCAGGCAGTGTGATGTGGGTCTTTGGCATCTGAACCTCTGAAGCGCCATCATGAATTCTACACCATCTATAGGGGACTGATGGCTCTGAGATGGTGAATCAAGGAGCCGTCGTCACACACTCAGTCACGCCTCCTGGAATCAATGCTGTCCCTGCTATTCCTAACAGTTTTACCCATTAATGTAGCCTGCAACTGCTACTCAACCTTTCTAGTACCTCCCTGAAGGGTTAATACGTTGTGAAACCTTGGCTCCCTTGAAGAGCCTACAGTCTTATTTATTTATGTCTTACCATTATTTTCTCCTTTCAGTTCTGCTAAAATACCTCACACAGTGACAAGAACACAATAAACACCTAATAAATGGAGGTTGATTGAATTTAGCTCTTCTGGCCTTATACATTGCCATAAAGTCTCTTAATACTGCTTTCATTTGCATAGCCATTGATTCAATTATTCTTCCTGAGACCTGAAATGAGGCCTGCTCCCCCTCCTCCCAGGCATCCACATATTAACAGTTGCTTCATTCATTTCCCATTTACATCTAACTCAACTAATTATTTTCTGCTACCTCACCTCCCATTGGTGTTACACAAACTGCTGAGATGGCCCCATCTCCTGCAGGCACCACGTGCATCTTGCCAGCAGCCTGTTGGAACACCAGTGACAGAACTATTAAGAATGTCAGCTCTCAATGCATGATGAACTTAAGTAAAACAAACGGTGTCATCCCAAGTAAAAGGGGAGAGAGAAACATCAGAAAACCATCACGGCCACTACCAGGAAAACCGTAACAGGGGAAAAGAAATAATTTATCCATTCTTGGATAAAAGATGAAATTTATTTTAAAAGACAGAAGGTGAAATCAAAACCAAACTCATGATTTCAGGTGGACTCACTTAGAATACACTGGTGATGGCCATGATGCACCAGAGAACTGAGAAAATGGTTGGATTTTAGGCAACAATGAATAGGTGGAAAGATAACAGGTAGATAAGTTGACAGATAGACTGATAACAAATACACACAGATATGATTGATACATTCATGATTGATACATATACGTTGATGGTGGACAGATGATATATAGAAAATACATATACATAAATGACAAATGTATATAAGATAATGGATGATAAATTCACATAGATATACACATAATAATGACAGTAAAGACAGAGATAAGGGCTGGCATTGTGGCACAATGGCTGCATTCCATATCAAAGCACTGGTGCCAGCTGCTCCACTTCTGATCTAGCTCCCTGCTAATGCACCTGGGAATGCAAGGGAAGATGGCCTAGGAACTTGTGCCCCTGTCACCCACATGGAAGGATTTGAATGGAGTTCTGGGCCCCTGACTTCAGCTTGGACCAGCCTTAACTATTGCAGGCATTTGGGGAAAGAACTAGTGGATGGAAGTGATCTCTCTCTCTTTCTTTCCTGTGTGTCTCTGCAACACTGCCTTTCAAGTAAGTAAATAAATCCTTTAAAAATAGATGAATAATAAACACATAGGTATCAATATAGCATATATAGTAAATGATAAAAATATATAGATACTTAGGAAGAATGTGTTAAATACACATTAGCAGGGCTGAGAACATGGCACAGTAGATAAATCTGTCACCTATGATACTGGCATCCCATATGGGTACTGGTTTGAGTCTAGGCTGCTCTACTTCAGATCCAGATCCCTCCAAATGGCCTGGGAAAGCAGCAGAAGATGGCCCAAGCACCTGGACCCTTGTCACTCATGTAGAAGACCAGAAGAAGGCCCTGATTCCCGGCTTTGGCCTGATGCAGTACCAGCCATCGCAGCCATCTAGGAAGTGAAAAAGCGGGTAGAAGATCTCTTTCTCCTCTCTCCGCAACTCTGACTTTCAAATAAGTAAATAATTCTTTAAAATAAATTCACATAAGCCTTTCACTCAAGTTTCCATGAACTTTTCCAAGTCTTTTCGTATATGATAGATGATAAAGATATATATAAATATAGACAGGAGGAGACAGGTAGATAGATGATAGAGATATATACAGACAAAGACAGATGATAGATAATATATAGATGATAAATGCATACAAATAGATGACAGATAGACAGTAAACACAGATAGACAGATGACAGATAGCTGGAATCCTTCAATTTCATTCCATGCACATATCTACAAGTGTACTCCAAGCCATCACCATCTTTCTCTCCCAGACTCTGTCAATCAATCTCCTTACTGGTTGCTTTTATTTTACCTCTCCTGTGAACCTTCTCCAACAGTAGCCAGAGTAACATTTCAGAAAACACAAATGTAGAAGCTGGCCATTGCCTGAGATGCCAGTATCCCATATGAGTCCTGGCAGTTCTGCTTCTAATCTAGCTAATGCACCTGGGAAAGGAGTGGAAGATGGCTCTAGTACTGGGGGCCTGCCATCACATGGGAGGCCTGATGGAGCTGCAGGCTCCTGGCTTCAGCCTGGCGCAGCCCTGGCTTTGTGGCCATTTGGGGAGATCTCCCTTTCTGTCTCTCCCTCTCTCTCTGTAACTCCGCCTTCCAAGTAAATAAAATAAATCTTTTAAAAGAAGAAAGTACAAATAAAATCATGTCCATTTTATTTGCGGATCCTTTAATGTCATCCCGTAGCATGCTGTAAAAAATGGGAAACCCGCACCTCGAAGCCTACCTCTCCCATTCCTGTTCCTTCAGTTCCATGTACACCAACTTCCAGCTCCCTGTTCAAATCATACCTTCTTTTAATTCCTCTGTGCCCCTACCCCAGACACTTTTCCCCAGGATGTGTCAAATTCTGCCACTTCCTTAAGCAGCCAAGGTAAATTATCACATTGTGGACACAGTCCTCTAACATGCTGTGTGCTTACCTCGCAGGATTTACTGAAATGTGTAACTATTTAACTAGTATTTGTTTCCTCTGGAAAATGTAAGTCCCATGCATCCAGGAAGCGGACCCCTCTTGTTTCCCACTCTTTCTAGTGGCTGGCATCGTGCCTGGCACGGCAGCACACTGAGTATTTATTTTCTGAATGAATGAATGAACGAACTGCTCCAGCCACTGCCTGGCACGGGGAGCACGGAATTCCCGTAGAGAAGAGTCGAGGACCAGGATCACAGGAGTGGTAGGGGGGCCAGCTCTGATTCCCACCTTTGACCATAGCCCTGATCAAAGCGCTCACAGGGGGAAGACAGGGCTTGATAAGAACCAGCAGTGACTTTGAGCTTTGCACTGTGAGGGCTCCTGTAGAAAATGCAAAGATACACAAAGCCTCACAGGAGTCTCTGTGCAGGCATAGCACCTCCAGGCTCTTCAAAACAGTTTGTTAGCAGAGTCAGCTTTAAGAAGGCAGCCTGCAACGTATGTTGGCCACCTACATGAGGTTGTAGGATCCTGTGCTTTGAATAATAAGATCTTTTACCTTCAGACTCAAATAAGTACAACCCTTCTTTTACTTCCTCATAGTCATAATTCTTGATTAGATATTTGACTACTAATAGTTAAATAATAAACTATAAACTATACAGCAGCCTTCCAAAGGTCAATGGAAATTGCATATTATGAAAAAACTAGACTTGGATTTCAAACATTTTGGCACAAAAAGAAACATGTCTTAATTTTATTTTCAATGTTTTTTTTTTTTCCTATGCCCTCAGACATACTTCATCTTAACATTTTTTCTATGGATGGAGTAGAGGAGGAAGGTAATCTCTATAGTAAAATTCCACTTTCATTTTAATCATAGTCACGAACTTCGTCTCCTTTATGGAAGTGGAGTAGGAACCCAAATACTAGTTGATGTCTCCAGATCCCACGATCCTCAACTGCATGGCCTGTTGATGCCAAAAGTCCCTGCCACTGGCACTTGGGTACCAGGGCACACTATGGAATGAGTTTAGTAAAATAATCAGGGGTGTGCACACTGGAGTCAGCTGGAACGCAACCCCAGCTCTACATCCTGCATGTTATCTGACTTTGGGAAACCCACAGGACCTCTTCAAGTCCTCATCTTCCCATCTCTACAACAGCAGTGATCTGCAGGACTTTTTTTTACCAGGTTATTAAGAGGATGAGATGAGGTGATGTGTGTAAAATGCTTTGCCCATAGCCTGGCTGGCCCTGAGCACATGTCCAACACGTGCACTTCTGTCTTATGAACGATTCAATGCAACACCTGCTCCTCTCTACATGGACCCCGACAGGAAGTACATGGACCCCAGACATATAGCCTGCATGGAACAGCAATCGTCAAACACTTGGAAGGGAGAGGCTGCCTCTCGGGGGGTCATGGGAGTGGAAGGGAGCGGAAAGCAGACAACTTCAGATCGGACTTAACAGTCACGGATACTCTGGGGGCCCCCTCCTCCCATATAGTTGTCAGATTCCCACCATGTCCTGGCTGGACCCTTTGCTCCTCACTGCCTCTCCTCTCTCTTCCTCCTCATCAGGAACCCAACGAGTTCCTGTGCAACTAAAAGAGAGCAGATTTTGCCACTCTCTGTTGCTGACATGATTTCTGCCAAAGCTGTGTCCTTGGTCCACTGTCACCCAAAAGGCTTCCCCCTCACAAGCAAGCTCCCCCAAGGAATTTTTAGAAGTTCTATCAACTTCTGAGTATTCAATTACACTTTTAATATAATGAATTTCATTCTGTTTTAAAGCAAGATTGTAAACATTTTATTTATTTGAGAGACAGAGAAGAGAAAGCAAGAAATAGGTATTTTCCATCCACTGGTTCCTTCATCAAATGCCTGTAACAGCTGTGGCTGAGCCAGGGCAAAGCTAGGAGCTTGGAACTTAATAAAGATCTCCCTTCTGAGTGGCAGGGACCCAGGGACCCAGGGAACCAGGGACTTACTCATCACTCACTACCCTCCAGGGTGTGCATTATCAGGAAGTTGGAAGCTGGAACCAGAAGCAGATACAACTGGAACCCAACCACTCAGGTATAGGATGTGGGCATCCTAACCAGCGTCTAAACTGGTGCACCAAGGGCCTGCCCCCTATCCTCCAAGGAATTTCTGTTTAACTCTCATGAGAAAGCCATGGGTTTCTACAGTCATCCTCACTATGAGAAAGGAAATTTGGGCCGAGGAAGATTAAGTCACTCTCCCAAGGTTGTAGATGTGGTAAAAATAAAGCCCATATTTGAATTCCCATTTGTTTATCTCAAAGTCTGCACTTTTTCCACTACAGCTGCTGCTTCCTTTATTGGAATCTAAATGAACCGTTGGATGTGACCCAGTGGGTCTATGGAGCGTACACCATCGAAAGAATCACACATTATTTGACTTCACAACGCACAACTTTTATGAAGTTCCAACAATAGCATTTTTAGAAGCTGTTATTGGACGGTGTGCCCCAGAAAACCAGACCAGGAACACAATGCATATAGCAAAGGCTTTGTAGGTGAATTTATAAATAGAACTGTTGTCCTGGGGACTGGAGAACTGTGAGATCCATGATCTCCAGATCTCCAAGTGCTTGTCAAGAGACAACACAGCATTCGTCTCAGACGAGACCCAGGGGGAGGCCCGTGGGTTGCACCTGGCTCTGGAGCAGAAAGACCTCCTGTCAGAATCTGCCAGCTCAGAAGCTCCTCTTTCTTGGAACATGACCAAGTGAAGGAGTAGCAGGTTATACTCCGATCTGGCTTCCCCTCTATTTTCTATCTTCATTGGAGGTGAAGATCCTTTCTGGCCCAATTTTTTTTCTTTAAAGATTTATTTATTTATTTGAAAGGCAGTGTTACAGAGAAGCAGAGGGAGAGGGAGACAGAGAGACAGAGAGAGACAGAGAGAGAGAGAGGTTTTCTATCCAATGGTTCACTCCCCAGGTGGCCGCAATGGCTGGAGCAGGGCCAATCTGAAGCCAGGAGCCAGGAGCTTCCTCCAGGTCTCCCACATGGGTACAGGGGCCCAAGCACTTGGGCCATCTTCTACTGCTCTCCCAGTCCATAGCAGACAGCTGGATCAGAAGTGGAGCAGCTGGGACATGCACAGGTGTCCATATGGGATGCCAGGACTGCAGGTGGCGGCTTTACTCATTAGGCCACAGCACCGGCCACATGACTCAAATTTCTGATCACTGGAACCAAGGTATTGGCCTAGCTCCTTTTAAAAACAATTAGTCTTCATTATGGGCAAATGCAAAGGGACTTTGAAAAGCTCATGGGAAAATGGAGTTAAATGATACATTATTGTGGTACAAAAATTTTCCAATTTCATGCTTATGTACCTTTCCCATGAACTCTGTGAAGACCTATCATGAACAATAAGCAAACAGTAGAGAGCCCAAAATTTCGATGAACTACTGTAAATGAACACTATCCATTTAAAAACCAAACAAGCAATACAAAAAAGCATAAAGACGCCTCTGTCGTTTCATCCAATGCTTCTGCTCAGAAGTATGTACCCATCCCGAGGACGCAAACTCCATAGGTCCTAAGTAATTAACTCTAGTATTACTGAGGTAAAGGACAGGAACCTCCTAGCACCCCCATGATAAAGGAACAAAATGCTGCAGGGACCAACAGGGCCCAAAGAGAACACGCTCCAGTGGAAACTTAAGGGAAATAACAGCACAGAGTCACAAGGCCACAAGGGCTGTGGCTTCGGACCACAAACCTGGACTGTGATTCAGGAAAAGCAGAGGAGAATGAGAAGCAGCTTCAGGACCCTGGTGCGGGTTACCGTGACTCAGGGGCAAGGAACCCCTGTGTCTCCGAGGTCTGCCGAGAGCTGCTGGAGCGAGAAGTTTAACCTGGCACTAGAAAGGTGAGTAAGAGCTTGGTTTCTGCTCCAAAACGGAAAGTGGGCAGAGCCCCTGGGGGAGAGAGTCCAGATTTGCATGCACGACGTGCAGGCTCCCCTTCCTGGAGCCAGACCTGCACCGGCTGCAGCGGGTGATTACGCTCTCGGGCCATCTGCTCAGGGGTTGCAAAGGCAGCCGCATGTCCTCCTGCCTGTTCGCCGGGGAGGACATGATCACTAGTCAATCTGCTTGAAATTGCCTCCTATGATTAGTGTGTAATGACTCAGGTAGGTCACGGCCACGGACATTTCTGTTATTAATGCATTAGCAGCTGTAAATGGGCATTGATTCTGCACAGAGGGCAGCTTGATGGACTTGGCTGGGGGGAGTCTGCCCCTGTGGAGTCCAAATGGTCACTGTCTAGGGGAGGAGACAAGCCTGAAAGACAATGTCCTTTGGGAAGAGTAGAAGGAAGGACCACGGGGAAGGCCAGCTAGCGGTGAAAGGAGAACACTCCGTCTGGGGTGACACAGGAGAAGATTGGCATTATCAGGGGAGACCCTCTGCTGTCTTGCACATGTGAGACGGAACTCACCACTTCCTTGCTCTCTCAGCCCTCTCTGTCAATAGCTAGTCCACAATAGCTAATGCAACACGGGTTATTTTATTTACTTTACAATTTTATCTGACAATTGTAGCATGAACTCAAGGCCTCATTCTGTTCTTTTGCTATCATATCCTCAGGACCCAGCAAGAACTCACCACCAAAACGGTCCCAAAGTTCTTTGAGAATGAATGAATAAATGATAATGTTATGAGGATAAAAATGCTTGCTTACATATCGGTGTCACAGCAACCTGAACTAGAATGTGATGTGAGAGAGCTTAACCAGGGTGATGGAGGTCCAAAAAGAGTTAATCAACTTGCCAATTCATGCATATCCACACGCATACACTCACACTCATGTCAACACATCAGTTATAAAATTATTCTCATATAAACAACAGTGATCACTGTTACCATTTACTTAGCTTTTGTTTTTTTTCTTTTTTTTTTTTTGACAGGCAGAGTGGACAGTGAGAGAGAGAGACAGAGAGAAAGGTCTTCCTTTGCCATTGGTTCACCCTCCAATGGCTGCCGCGGCCGGCGCACCGCGCTGATCCGATGGCAGGAGCCAGGTGCCTCTCCTGGTCTCCCATGGGGTGCAGGGCCCAAGCACTTGGGCCATCCTCCACTGCACTCCCTGGCCACAGCAGAGAGCTGGCCTGGAAGAGGGGCAACCGGGACAGAATCCGGCGCCCCGACCAGGACTAGAACCCAGTGTACTGGCGCCGCTAGGCGGAGGATTAGCCTAGTGAGCGGCGGCGCTGGCCTCCATTTACTTAGCTTTGACTGTATACCAGGCAGAGAGCTGGTGTGGGCACTCTATGAGGCAACGACTTGCAAATAGTTTCTAGAAGTCAAAAGAATCTGCTCGGGGCAGCGTCATGGCACAGTAGGTTAATTCTCTACCTGTGGTGCCGGCATCCTATATGGGCACCAGTTCTAGTCCCTGCTGATCCACTTCTGATCCAGCTCTCTGCTGTGGCCTGGGAAAGCAGTAGAAGATGGTCCAAGTCCTTGGGCCCCTACACTCATGTAGGAGACTGGGAAGAAGCACCAGGCTCCTGGCTTCGGACTGAAATAGCTCCGGCCATTGCGGCCATTTGGGGAGTGAACCAACAGAAGGAAGACCTTTCTCTCTGTCTCTCCCTCTCACTGTCTATAACTCTACCTCTCAAATAAATAAATAAAATCTTTTTTAAAAAAAATGAATCTGCTCACATGTTTACGTAGAGATGCATAGGTAGAGATTTACCCACACAGTTACACAGAGATAGATAGATATACACATACACACATAAGATCGATAAGTAACAATAGGTATCTATCTCACAGCTGTCTATAGATCAAAACATTTTGTCTTACAGCTCTCTGGAACTTCTCAAAACTTGTAAGACATCAGCACTCTCCTGCATTTGGAAACACCAAATTCCTTGTTTTGATAATGAATTAATGAGCTATTGCACCACAATTTGTTCTTGGTAATTTCCACAGGTTCCAGGTTCACCAATGTCTCAAGGAAACAACCTCGCATGACAACGCTGAAGTACAAACAGCAAGCAGACCTAATCTGTAGCTTCAGTGAAGGGATTTAGCAGAAACATCACATCACCATTTTCCTTCGTTCCTCCAATTGGGAAATAATGAATGATTAAGAAGAAAACAAAGATTTCACCTCCTAGGAGGCAGAGTCAACAGAAGAGGAGGCAAGCACAGTTTGCTTTCACCCCCTGTAATTCTCTAATGCAACCCATGAGTGTGGATCAAACTGCATTAGTGTCAGTTTATTAACAGAGCAAAGAGAAAGCAGGGTATCTGTACTGTATTAGCTGGGAACTACAAGGTGCATTTCCTTGCCCAGGAGACAGTGTGCTCATTCCTCTACACAGGTGGGCTGTGTCAGGGCAGCTGCTGGTCCTCACTCACTCATCTCTGCCTCAAGGAAGTCATGAGGTCCTCCTCCAACCTCACCCTGGGGGACCTAGTTTCTACCTTTCTTGTTTCATTTCTGAATTCCAGCCTGGAAGAGGTCTTAGGTCTTGATCTCCTTATTATTATCACTACTCTAACAGGGACAGGGAGTCAGATCTGCCCGATGGGTTCTGAAGCCTCATGGGATCCCTGAGCCAGGACAGGAGCCTGCCTCTCTTAATTTCACGAAGACTGATCCCAGCTAGAGAGAGGGGCTGTGAGGAATCACGGGTGACAGAAGAACGGTTTAAAAGTACAACGAGTGGGACCGTTGTTCACAGGATTAATTCACACGACTCAATAAATAATTCATTCAAAATATGGATGTGCTTGTCACTTCTGTGGGTGTGAGGGACACAGCAAGCGAGACAGACACACATGATGTCATCATAACTCCTCCAGTTCAATGGGCAAGACAGATAATACACAAGTAATAAAAATGATAATTAGAATGCATCCTAAGTGCTGTGGCAGATTTAAACGGGGGGAAATGATGGAGAATAAGAAGGCACACAGTGGGGTGCTACTGTGGGCTTCTCTCTTCCTTATTCATAGTCCTTAAATCCTGCCATCATGCAAACCCTGCTTCTCACTCCTATTATTCCTTATCTTCCTTTGTCCTAACAGTAAGAAAGCAGATGGAAATGTACGCCTTCTTTCATTCCTCTGCCTACTCTCTCTTGCATTCCTTTCTCATTGACTCATTCAGTCAGAAAGAATCCCCGGAGTCCCTACATTCCCTATCCAGCAGAGGAGGAAGAAAGGGAAGAATCTGACGGAGCTCTGCTATGCAGCAGCTTCAGAGAGACAAGAGATGTGCAAAGAAAACATGCCAGAAACAGGGGGGTGGAAGGATGGTTGGTACCTGGTCAAACGTCCAAGCAAGTGCGACTGCTGGTGAGAAAGATCAAGATGTATCCCAGAGCTGTGTGTTCTTAGGCAACAGGGCTCCAAATACAGCTGACAACAAACCCACCCTACAACAGGCTGTTAATTAAAGTAGTGCTCATGTCACCTCTGCTCCTGTTATCTATCCCTAGAGTATTCTGGCTAATGCCGCCCAACCTCTCCCACTTGCAGCCAATCTGTCGATCTTTTAATTGGAGAGAATTCTATTGCCCGGATGGCAGTCATTCCTATTTCTACTCACTCTTACCCCCTTCCACCCTAGCCTGTTCCACCAAACTCCAGAGTCCACATTATTATCATGGGATCCTTCCCCTACCCTGACAACTGGTTTAGGATTGTTTTGATTCTATAAGGGGCAATCAAAGAACAGAAGCACACCTTCACTATCAGGTGGACTCAACCAGGATCTACACAGAAGTGGAGGCTACAGGAGTAGGGAGGGGTATTGCAAATGATAAAAACAAGTGCACCACGTGCTTGGAGTTGGAAGATAAACACGTTCAGACTCCTAGAGATCAACTTAGCAGGTTGGAAGATAAGATGTTTAGGGATTCAGAGATAAGACAAAGTGGTAGATAAGAACTAGTTTACTCAACAGTTGAATAGATGATATTTATGTTTCAACAATGTAAGTCCCTCAATCTGTTGTGTGCAATCCAGGGGAAGGTGGCTTTACACATGAGTATTACCTAGAAAGATTTCACAGTAACATGAGCACAGTAAGTACCTGGAGCAACAACCAACAGAGGGAATGGGGAAACAAATGTTCTTGAAAAGCTCACATCAAAGATTCCTTCACTGGTTGGTGGCAAAAGAAAAACAAGATCAAGTCTACGACTAAAGAATGGGATCAAGATTCCTGAGCAAAGAGTAGAGTCCATGGGTGAGGAAGCAGGTTTTGTCTGATGTCAAGTGTTAGGCTTTTGTAGTCACAGGTGACGGAGAATAAAATTAAGATACGTAGCAATCTGTGTAGCATGTGACAATAGAATGTACTGAGGGGCCAGTGCTGTGTACCCCATACAGACACTGGTACGAGTCCTGAATGCTATTCTTCTGAGTCAGCTCCCTGCTAATGTGCCTGGGAAAGCAGTAGAAGATGGTCCAAGTGCTTAGGCCCCTGCACCCACGTGGGAGATCCAGAAGAAGCTTCTGGCTCCTGGCTTCTGGCTTCAGATAGGCCAGCTCTAGCCATTGCAGCCATCTGGGTAGTGAATCAGCGTATGGAAGACCTCCCTGTCCGTCTCTCCCTCTCTCTCTGTAATTTGCTTCTCAAGCAAATAAATAATATCTTTAAAAAATTTCATTGCAGCCAGCGCTGTGGCACAGTAGGTTACTTCTCTGCCTGTAGCACCAGCATCCCATATGGGTGCCAGTTCTAGTCTTGGCTGCTATTCTTCCAATCCAGCTCTCCGCTACGGCCTAGGAAAGCAGTAGAAGATGGCCCAAGTGCTTGGGTTCCTGCACCCACGTGGGAAACCTGGAAGAAGTTCCTGGCTCCTGACTTCGGATTGGCCCACCTCCAGCTGTTGAGGCCATTTAGGGAGTGAAACAGCGGATGGAAGACCTTTCTCTCTACCTCTTCCTCTGACTGTCTATAACTCTATCAAATAAATAAATAAAATCTTTAAAAAATTTGGAGTCAATCGCTTCTCAGCTTTTTGGCTAAGATCAAGTGTAAAATTTGGAGTCTATTATTCTACACCTAAGAGAGTAGAAGAGAAAACTTTGAAGAATACGCAGTGAACCAAAAGTAGCCGCGAAAAACACCCACGTTGATCTCTCATCAAATGGCACCTGTGTTTCACTTACACAGTGCTCTATGAGAAGATAAGACGTGTCTGTCTGCCCATCCAGTAATCTGTTCACTCATCACTATGGGCAACAAGTACTGATGATCTATTTCAGATCAGTACTACAGCAGATGCTGTCAATAAAATCAGAGGTGATCTACTTGAGTAATCAGTATACAACAGGCACCAACCAGTGACCAAAGACATGCATGTGGCACCGGAGTAGCATCCTGGGAGACTGTGGGCCCTTTGTCTCTGGATCCAGGGTGAATGCAGGGGACAGTAGCGCTACACCCCTGTGTCCTAGATGATCTATGCATCAGTCAAGGACCAGCCTGTACAAAGGTGGACAATTCAGACACGTCCTTCACAGACATAAAGCCTCCCACCCGAAGGTGCCCTGTCCATTAGAATTGACAGCTATTAGCCTCATGTGCTTAAAGTAACTAAAAATAACTACAATAATAACAAAGTTTTTATAAAAGCCACTTCATTTTAAGTGGCAGTAGGCACGTTTTAAGCACCTGACGACACGCAGCTACTGATTGTTATAAGGGACAGCACAGATAAAGACTGTTACTTGGGGCGTGTGCTGTGGCACAGTAGGTTAATCCTCCACCTGCAGCACCGACATCCCACATGGGCACCAGCAGTTCTAGTCCTGGCTGCTCCTCTTCCAATCCAGCTCTCTGCTATGGCCTGGGAAAGCAGTGGAAGATGGCCCAAGTGCTTGGGCCCCTGTGCCTGCATGGGAGACCTGGAAGAAGCTCCTGCCTCCTGGCTTTGGATTGGCACAGCTCCGGCCATTTGAGGAATAAACCAGTGGATGGAAGACCTCTCTCAGCCTCTCCCTCTCACTGTCTGTAACTACCTCTCAAATAAATAAAATAAAAAGATTGCTATCATCTACTGTTAGCAAGGTTAACCATGTAAGATGGAGGGTATGTTAATGAACTTGATTACCGTGCTCATTTCACAATGTCTTTATATATGAATATATCATGTTTCTACCTTAAATATATACAGTTTGTATGTATAAAATGAATACAACATAATGTATACAATGAAGCTATGGGGGAGATTACTGCTATCATCACAGACAAGTACTAGATTCATTTTTGCTCAATTAATTAATGATAATTTTGATGTCATATGTATCATTAAAGTGTAACCTGCCAGGAGAGAGAGACTGAGGAAGCCTCCAACTGAAGTTAAATTTATTTACAAGTTGTAAGAAAGTATGCTTATGCTGGGGCCGGTGCCATGGCACAGTGAGTTAAAGCCCTGGCCTGAAGCTCCGCCATCCCATATGGGTGCCTGTTCTAGTCCCGGCTGCTCCTCTTCCAAGCCATGTCTCTATTATGGCCTGGGAAGGCAGTGGAAGATGGCCCAAGTCCTTGGGCCCCTGCACCCATGTGGGAGACCTGGAAGACGCTCCTGGCTCCTGTTTTCAGATAGGTGCAGCTCTGGCCATCTGTCTCTAACTCTCTCTGTAACTCTGTCTTTCAAATAAATAAAACAAATCTTTAAAAAGAAAGAAAGAAAGAACACTGATGCTGAGTCCAACCCAGGGCCCTGCTGCCTTGAGTTTCTTGTAGCCTTCCTTTTTGCATGCACTTTGTAGCAGTGTGCAGAGCTAGAAAACAGATGTTGGCTGATGTGAGTCAGCCATTGCCTCGTGTATGTTGCCAATCTACACCCAGAGGTTCCCAATGCAAGTGGATCATTCCAGGGAATGTTACACAAGGAAAGACAACCAGACCTTGGAAGTAGGAAATGGGAACTGATTTTCTAAAACCAATGGAGACATGAAATCCCTGACTCAGACCGAGGTGAGGCACTCACCCTGACCCCAGCCCAGGCACACACTGAGACAATGGAGAATTCCAACTGCAAAGTCATTGGTCCTAGGAGAATCTCAGAAGAGACCGGTGCAGCTTCCTTTCCAACCATGCAACTCCCACGTTAGGAGAGAAGAGTACTGAACACCAGGGCATGTGGCCAACTTAGCTGTGAGGTCCTTGGCTTTCCTGTAACCAAGCAACCTCCCACAACTCCCTGTTCCTTCCAGGGGGAGTGACCTCTGGGCCCGGGAATCTAATGAGACTCAGGTACCAGAGAATCTGCGATCGCAAGGAACGCACACACAGGCTGGGCAGCTGCCCTCGCCTCCCCAGTGAGGCATTTTCCCATTTCTTCCTTCTCTCATTTTCAAAAACATTATCCTATCTGCTCACTGGTTTGGAGCAGCAAATTAATACTTTTTTTTTTCTCTTCAGACTGCTGCTGCAGATAGGGAAACACATATCCATAGACAAATTAACATGAGCTCCCTTACAACACTGTACTAATTATCTCAGGGACCAGAGCCTCCCCCAGGTTGGAACTTCAGCCCCGCTGCAGGGTTGATGCAGGAGTTTCTTCGCGAGAAGCGGCAGTTTGAGCCGTGTTCAGAAGGCAGAGGGGCATGCGGGTCAGGGAGAATCTGAAAACTCCTCCTTGAGATGCCCCTTCCTCGCTCGCCCCCATCTCAGCACCACAGAGACACCCAGGAGGAGGATGCCTCTTACAAAGACAAAGCAGCAAGCTCCCTGAAGTTCACACCGATAGATCCGAACAGGCTGCTCAGCTCTCGCCACTACCCCCGCCCTTTTTATTAACAAAACCTCACAGTTTTCAGGAAATGGTATAGCCTGAACTTCAAAGGCATGAAAAGACAGATGTGGCATGTAGGGAATTAGAAATGGAATTTCCTTTATTATTAGGAACAAAAGTCCCGAGTCTAATCTCTCATGTGATACAAGCTTTAGCTGATCAGGGTTACAGGAAGTCATTCTGATGTAGCAAACAGCTAATATTCCATCTTTTCATTTGTGTGGCTCCTGCTCCGTCCTCCCATGCACAAATGCAAATTCCACAGCAGTGGGCGAGTCAGGCAATGCCACGCAACTACGAATTCCCTTTGATCCTCCTCTTCCAGGCCTGGAGTCCCACGGCCTCCAATTCCACCTGCTCCTTTATGCCACGGGATGAGATTTTTATGTATCAAATTATACCCTAGCACTCCCAGAAAAAAAAGAATATGCTAAGTAATCTGAAACCCATGAAGGAAGCTACATCTTGAAAAATAAATATTTTCCTAAGTCAGCCTTTTAAAATGTTGATACCTATTATTCAATTATTACAGATTTATCCATAAAAAGAGTTGCTCACTGACAGAAGTACTGCAAAGGAGAGCTGATATCAGACGTTATGGAAGTGCTACCCCCAATTCCTCATGTATATATTAAAAAAAAAGAGTTGGTAAATTGGACAAAATACTGCTAACTTCACCAAAAATAAAGTCCTTGTGTGCACTGAGAAAGGCAGACGGTGGAAAACTGCTTACTTGCTAAAAACAAATGAAATTTCTAAACTGTACCCCAGCATCCTAAAGTACAGATTTCTTTTCTGCAGTAATTTTTATATAGTAGTCACGTATTCTGGCTCAAAAAGAGCAAAATGAATTGTTGCTAAATGCCTCCAGAAATATACGGTCTCACTAAGCAATCTGAGTTTGCTGGCATTTCTTCTTATTTTTCAAGGTCATGTGACTGCAGGAGAGACACACATACTCTCTCCTGCTGAGGAAACTTGAGGGAGCAGGAGGAAAACAAATACCCTGGTGCGGTTTAAGCCCCAGCTGATGACGGGGGGGTTAACCATCAGCACTCAAGATTCCCCAGCTTCATGGGAAGGCTGGGAAGTGGGGTTGCAGTGGGGAGTTCCGCCCGGCAAGCCCTCGTCTCGTCTCCCAACCCAATGCGCTGGTGCCGAAAAGACAGACACAGGCATTTTCTGCGGCAGTTCAGGCTCATTGAGAACACCATCAGAACACTGGACGTATTTATGCAACCAACATTCAAAGCAGGTGGCACTTACTGAGTGTTGCGGCTGATCAAGGAAGCTGTAAGCGTCACTTGCATGAGTTCTTTGAGCAATTTCCTAAAGGAGAAAAGAGAGCAGGACTTCAGCATCAAGGAATTTATCACCGAATTTTGCCTGTGCCATTTCTGTCCCAGGAGTGGCAGTCAACCTCTAAGACAGGGGCTGGCTGCCACGAACTCAACAGCAACGATGTTGGTGGGGATGGCATTAATGACGACAACGATTACGTTCTTCAACATATTTTCATTCAACCCTTTCACACCCTCAACAAGGAAGATGTCATTGTTTCCTGTAGTCCAGAAGAGGAAAGTGGGGCTTCAGTAGCTCGATTAAGTTGCACAAAACATGAACAACATGACGGAGCCTGGATTTGAACTCAGGCAGTTGAGCACCACGTGCCGAAGGATTCTGCTGTGTTCTTTACACTGTGAGATCTCGGTCACAGGGTGTGTTCAAGGAGAGACTAGAGGTGAACACTGCAGAGCAACGCTCCGTTTTCCTGCAAGGAGTTGGGGCACATGAAATATACTAGATCTCATTGGCAGGAAGCACGTGTTGGCTAAAGATGGCTGTGCTGGAGAGTTGAGAAAAGGTTACAGCATGAGCCTCGGCCGTGGTGGAGGAAGACCGGGGGAGGCTCCGGCTCCTGGCAAAGATGGGAAGTCCTGAACCAGATACTGGCAAAGAAAACCTAACAATTTTGGAGATCACAACCAGAAAAATAAACCAAATTCCAGAACCAGAAAGGAATCTCCTTGAACATGGATCAGCATATGTTGGAATTAACGCTGCTCTCTGTGGCCCAATAGCAGTCTTTTTTGGCGCGTCTTGAATATGACACAAGCTTGTACAGCTGCTAGCTTATCAGCTGACAGCGCATGTATCTTGCACAGGTTTTGTAAGTTTTCCTTTGGGTACATGTGATTTGAATTGTGAAGCCTGTACCATAACACGGAGTGGACTGGTTGGTCTTGTTTTTGGTGGTTTGTACCCTGTTTTTTTGGACATACCTGTGAATGGTGGCTTAGCAGCCAGGTATCAATCAGCTGCTACCAGAGAAAGGAAACACCTGAACGTCCTGGATTAGAATTTCAAAGCCGGTCTTTAGAAAGATGGTGTTTCTATACCTAAGATTATGAATGCATATAACTGTCATTTATCATGTGAAGTGCAATTTTGGAACTTAACAAAAGTTTACTCAAGGCAACAAAAGGCTGAACTCCAATAAAGGCTATCAACTTGAGCAAAAAAAAAAAAAATACTAGATCTCTCAGTTCTAGAACAGCAGGAATTTCATAAAGCTAAATCACATGAGAACTAACAGTTCAAAGACGGAAGCGACTTCGTTTTACAGTGAGAAAATTGGGATGAAAGGGGTCACATCCGAAATAAACTTCAGAAACACTGTTATCATTACCCAATCAGAAAAGGTAAGATCCACGATCAGGAATAATTGTATGAACGTAGTACACTTGAACTGAAAATGGCCTTTATAATCTCACATAATTCAGCTAGTTGGGAGAAAGGTCATCTGAGCCAGAAAAGTCAAGATTTACTAACAGATCTCTAAGACATGGTATCCTGTATCCCTGAGGGCTGACACTGACCTGCCTCCCCTCTGCAGAGAAAGTCAAGCAGCAGAGATGGGAACGGATCTCAGCGTCCTGGAATCCTGACCCACTGCTCACTCGCTGACTCTTACAAAGTAATCACACAGCTGATGGTCAACCTCACTGCAATCCACAAGTTACAGAGTTCAACTTGAAGCATTTTTTGCAGATATAGCCAGAAAATATCTCCTCCCCCTTTAGTAGCATAAATACATAAAGGCACACACACATATGAAAGTACTTCAAAAAAGTAGGTGGAAAAATTAGACATGTTTACTTTGGTGCCACGTCATTTGAAATCCATGCAGCTTTTTCTCATAATATGCATTTTTCCATGAATTTTAGAAGACTCCTCGTATACATGGATTCACGTCTGGTGACTCCACTACTGTTAATAAATGGGAACATCTTAAAGACAGGAGACTCATAGACAATCAAGAGTATAGGAAGCTATTAAGTGGAAGGGAAGCTGGTGACCATCCCTTCAAGAGCCATTTGTTTGTATTTTGATGGCTTCACCTCTGTTCAACTGAATAAATGGATCCATCTCACAAATGTGTGTCATGGAAAACCAGTGATTCACCCACTCACCCACCCACTCATCTGTGCACCTACTCGACAATCTATCCATCCATCTCCCCACTGATCCACCAACCACCCATCTCACCACTCACTCCTCTTCCCAGTCATCCTGGAATTCACTACCCACTAGCTTAGCAATCACGGCCAAATCATTTAACCTTTCTTTCTTAGTTTTCTCATCAGTCAAACCAGGAAAAAATACAGTAACTGCCTCAAGGGACTGAGCTGAACACTAAAAGCTAATATTTGTAAAGCAGCTAATATTGTACCTGGTACCAGGTCAGTGCTGTTTATAAGTTTGTTATCATTTATTAAGTCTTTAAAGAAAACTTCCACTGTATTCTTGGTGTCCGCAGTCCAGGACAGAAGATGGATCTTGGTTGGGAAGGCCCTATCAAGGGGGAACAATGGAGCTCAGATCTTGAAGATGCAAAAAAAAAAAAAAAAAATGTAATTGCATAAAGTGGAAGAAGTGAATAATTAGGGAGTGAATAGAAAAACCACAGTGTTCTCTCATAGAAATTCATTGTATGCCCCCGCTGGAGGATTATCTGATTCCTAATAATAACACTAGACTTATGAAACATTAATGTATCCCAGAATCTTTATCAAAATTAACACAAATCCTCTTAGTTATCAAAGGTAATGACAGCCACCATTGTTAGGTTCAACCTTCTCAGCCTCTGTCCCTGCTCCCCAGTCACTCCCTCCATCCCCAGAACACTTACCCAACACTCAAGGTCCAGCACAACTGACCACTTAGGAAACACAAGTCCCTGTTTTCCCTCTGGCCCTTGGGTCATCTCCATCTTTCTAAGCTTCTGGCCACCTGGCCCAATGTACTCTCTGTAGCTTTCACTGACCCTTCCAGCTGGACTGAATGTTTGGGATGGGGTGGGGAGGGGAGAGAGGGCTGTGGCCCTCCGCATCTTCTACCAGACCCAGAAATGGACATCCTCCCTCACCCTTGGGAAGCTGGCACTCCCAGAAGGCAAGGGAAATATTTCATTCCACTCCAGGGCCTTATCGTCTGGCGCAGTCCCAGCTTGTTTTACATGATGCTTCCTTTGGTGAGTCTAAGGAGTGATTTCTCAAGGACCCAAAATGACAAGCACCAAGGAAGGGCACTGATCTTCACTCCAAAAAGAGGTTTTCCCCGAGCAACAGGGTGTTCTCTGGGGCTCCCAAAGATGGTACCCAGGGAGTAACATTTAGTTTCTTTCTTTCTTTCTTTTTTTTTTTTTTTTGACAGGCAGAGTGGACAGTGAGAGAGAGAGAAAGACAGAGAGAAAGGTCTTCCTTTTGCCGTTGGTTCACCCTCCAATGGCCGCCGCGGCCGGCACGCTGCAGCCGGCACACCACGCTGATCCGATGGCAGGAACCAGGTACTTATCCTGGTCTCCCATGGGGTGCAGGGCCCAAGCACTTGGGCCATCCTCCACTGCACTCCTGGGCCACAGCAGAGAGCTGGCCTGGAAGAGGGGCAACCGGGACAGAATCCGGCGCCCCGACCGGGACTAGAACCCGGGGTGCCGGTGCCGCAAGGTGGAGGATTAGCCTAGTGAGCCGCGGCACCAGCCACATTTATTTTCATGTACAGGTCAGTCCAGGCCCCTGCACATCTGTTCTTAAGCTAACCAGCAGGTGAGATGAATTTTCTAGCCCTTCTTTTCCACTTTTCCAGCGTCCATCAGATCCTTTGGGTGGGTCATTTCACAGGAAGAACCCAAGGCTGGGAGCAGTTGCCAGAGGGCGGGAAGCAAGTGCAGCACAAGGGCATCAGAGAGCAAGCACAGCCTCAGACGCTTCACTGAGTCCTACAGCAGCCACGGGGGGTGGGGGGGGTGGGGGGGGTGGGGGGGGCGTCTACCGAGTCCTACAGCAGCCAAGGGGGGGGGCGTCTACCGAGTCCTACAGCAGCCACAGAGCGGGGCGGGGGGGGGGGGCGTCTACCGAGTCCTACAGCAGCCACAGAGCGGGGCGGGGGGGGGGGGCGTCTACCGAGTCCTACAGCAGCCACAGAGCGGGGCGGGGGGGGGGCGTCTACCGAGTCCTACAGCAGCCACAGAGCTGGGGGGGGGGGGGAGGGGGCGTCTACTGAGTCCTACAGCAGCCACAGAGCGGGGGGGGGGGGGGGGGGGAGGGGGCGTCTACCGAGTCCTACAGCAGCCACAGAGCAGGGGTGGGGAGGGGGGTGTCTTTTTTTTTTCTTTTACTTTAACAAAGATTGTCTTGAGTTTGCAATTACTCTTGCAAACTATCTAAAGAGCAATTTGTGGCCAGGGAGGGTCCCAGCCCCAGGGGAACTGGATGGAATTTTCACCCTGCTGAGAAAATGCAGGAAGTAAAGAGCTGAAAGTGAAGCAAACTCAAAAGGACACGCAACAAAGTCAGGCAGAGCGGAGGTGAAGGCTCCCGTCATGCATTAGCTACCTTCACCTCTGGACCCCGTCCAAATGGATGCACAGCACTTGCAAAGCACCGATGCTGATGACCTGTGGGCAGCCAGGACACTGCTGAAGATGCCAACCTGGACTCTCAACTGAGCTGGCTGCTGCAGACTCTGCCGAGCACTGGGCATGGGTTTCCCCTGGGGCCATGGCTGCACCAGGACCTCCTCCTGCCTCCAGACGCGTCCCTCAGGCCTCTTAGGGTCTACACAGCAATCTTTGCAAAACACAAATGCCAATCACATTACCTGCTTGTGTAGCCCCCATGTCAATGGCATCCCATTTCACCCTTTGACACAGTTTGACCTCTCACACGATCACCCTGGCCACAGCTCCAGCCTTACCTGTACATCAGCGAGGGCATGTGTGCCTTGATTCCACACTGACCAGCCCTGTGCACCTTCCAGTTCTTGACTATACTTTATTCCCCACCTTCAAAGGATGCTGTATGTGTTGTGCCTTTGACCTTGGCTGCTTGCTAGACACACATCATTCCTGTCCCTGGTTCCTTCATATGGAAAACCCCAACCACGTACTCCCAGGACCCTATTGTCCTAACTGCTGCATGGCACTCATTGCAACTAGCATTTTATATGCAAATAAAAGTAACCCACGGTTTGCTGGTTCCACCACTGTGTTCGCTCCGCAAGGGCAAGGGATGTGCCGATCTCGCTCACCATTTGACTCCAGCTCTGAATACATGCTGCGGACACGGACAACGTTCAGCAAACATTGACTCAAGCAAAGAAAGATGGGCTTAGTCACCCTCCTGCTAAGTTTAGACAGCTCCCAGGGACTACTCAGCTTTTCTGAGAGTGCCTTTCCTCTCTCCAAATCCCTCTCTGCCCAGCACGGCCCCAGAAATTATGGCTGAAGCACGAGACCCTGGCACCACGAGCGAGGGCTGTGCTAAGCAGGAAGGAAACCTCACCTGATCAGGTTCAGTTTTCTTCCAAGAACTTGGAAGCTACTTTCAAGTGTCTTCAATTTCTAGAACTGAGAATTCCATCATCATGACAAAGCATCAAGACACAGGTTTTGAACCCAGAACAAGGAGTCAAAGGGCAAAGAGAAGAATGGTGAGGACAAGGGACGAGGGTACTGGGTGGCTGTGTGTGTTTGTGGGGGTGCCCTTGCTTCCTGATTACACATGGGTTCAAGACCCCAGGGCCAAGGGAAGGAGCAGCATTCCTGCCTTTGAGGCTGAGACTTTCCTGTGCTGTGTGAGAAATATCCCCCAATACTCCCACCTCCGAGTGTAATTTGAGGATGTTGTTGTTATTGTGTTCTAACAAAGGAGGGGTCAAGTGTAAGACACACCTCAGAGGTAGGTCTCACCTGGCTAGGGGCATCCTGCACCCACCCTGCATTCAGGACCACAGATGGAGTCTGGGCGGCATCGGTGCTGGGGACGCTCTCTAAGTAGCATGGCAGGCCCGACCGGGTTCAAGTGTCCTGAACTGCTGCAGGAGGTGGCACAGGTGACTACATGTGATCCGGGAAATGGTGGGGTGCAGAGAGGTCATTGCCAGCTACACCTGGGATGCAAGTGCTCCAAGGCTCCCCTTCCCTGGTGCTGGAGCCCCGACCAAGGGGATACAGAGACTTCCAGCTACACAAGACTACAGACCAGACAACCACAGCAGCCCGATTAGCTCATCAGCCACAGTCACACATGCAAAAGACTTGGGGTGTCCCTGCACGCCCTGCAGGACTGAGGCATCGTGAGCTCTATGCTCAGAACCAACATGTCATCCTAGCGTGAGTTGGAGGTCTGCTTCCTAAAGACGGCCTACAGGACTGCAGGGGTAAGGACAGCAGGCACGATCCTCTGACCTCAGTGGCTGACTCTCAGCGTCGTCTGAGATGCCTGGACTCTGGGGTCAGTGTTCTCCAAGGAACTAGTCTCCCCGCCATTCTTCTCTTTCCTGGCTTGACGGGACGGGCTGAACGTGGAGAACACTGAGAGCCAGTTGTTCTGGAGGAGAGCAGAATCCCTACACTGTCTAATACCTTTGCACTGGCTGTTCCCCGGGCCTGGGATGCTGGCCCCTCTGGTTATGACAGTCAGCATGCACCTGCTCTTCACATCTTCAGACAGCCCTCACTGACCACCCCAGCACCGCGAGCAGCCCCCTCCCCCCACTCTTGGAACCCACCTACTATCTGCAAGCTCTCACCCCTCATGGACATGGTCTCTATGTCTGTTCTCTCCACTGGACTCTCAGACCCACAAAGCCCCAGGCGGTGCTTCCTCACAGCCATGAGTGACTAGACAGCATGAGCTTTGGACGAAGACTTGGGCTTCACAAGCAAATCTCAGGGTCAGCGTCGTGGCACAGTGGGTTATGCTGCTGCTAGCAACACCCGCATCCCCTAGGAGAACACAGATTTGAGTTCCTGCTGCTCTGCTTTCCATCCAGTTCCCTGCGCATGCACCTGGGAAAGCAGCAGCAGATGCCCCAAGTGCTTAGACTCTGCCACCCATGTGGGAGGTCAGGATGCAGCTCCAGGAACCTCGCTTTGACCTGGTCTAACCCTGGTCGTTGCAGCCACTTGGAGAGTGAACAGCAAATGGAAGATCTCTCCCTCTGTCTCTGTAACTCTGAAATCTTTTAAGATGCTCCAACTCCTTGTGCCTCAGGCAAGCCCTTTGACCTCTGCAAATCTCAGCTTTTCTATCTATTAAATGGGGTAACAACTCCTCTGTAGAAGACTGGCGTGAGGGTCACACAACACCATGACCCAGCACTGCTAGGTCATATATGTTTATCAAGGCAAAAAGCCAAGAGCTGTGCCTGCCTGGCCAATGACAACCCTTCCAGGAAACCAAGTGTGACCACATGCTGACACTCTTTGTCAACAAGGCAAATCCATCCGGGTGACAGACAGGAGGACTGTGAACCAGAGGCCAGAACAGCACCTTGCACTTAGTAGGTGCTCATGAATGGTTTCTGAAGATAAGGAACCCCCGGGGCTCCTCTTCGGATGATATACAGCTGGAGCTGCTACCCTAAGACTTACTCTTGACTTAACACAGTTTAAATGCAATGAACATCCATTAGTGTGTCTGCTGCATTTAATTGGGCTGCACTCACCCCTTCAACAGGGTTTAGGGACAGTAAGTACCCGTGGGCTGCTTGGCAGAAAGGTTTCTCCAGGCTCCCCCTCTGGGGAGGAAAAGGGCCCCCGGCAGCTGCAGGGGCCTCGCAGAGACTCCCGGCATCACACCCCATATGCCACCCCCCTTGCAGCCTCACTGTTGGTGTGTTTAATTTCCTGCCTTGGCCTTACAGGAGGTTTCTAATGTTTGGGCTGTAGGGGATGTTCTGATTAAAAATAATCCTCCCAATTACGGCTTGGCATGAACCTCTCGTCACACGCACTCTGCCACCAGCCTCTGCTTCCCTGTCAGCAATAATTGTGTCTGCAGCGCCTAACTGTAAATGAAAACCCGAGGGGCACGTTTGGGTCCCGGGTTCCTGGGCCGCGCCGGATCTTTTAATTTGCACTGTCTGTCAAAAGGATGCGGTCGCGTGTACTCCAAAGAAATCCTCCGACTCTCAGATTCAAGGCCAGGAAGAGCAGGCTGCTCAGAGGAGCTGTATTTGAACCGACCAGAGATAACAGGGTGTGTGGAAGGCAACGAGGCTCTTTTTAGTTCCCTCCAAACTTGAGCTAGACCCAGTATGAAAAGCAAAGCTGAACTCCAGGGAAATTTCTGTGCGTGTTTATATTATTTTTCCACCAAGTACATAAGACAGGACACTGAATTCAAAGCACTGACGTGAGTCTTTGAGAGGAAATAAACACATGAGACCTGATTACTTCAATCTCTATAAAATTAAAACTTTCGGGGTGTGGAGTGACAGGAGAGCCGTGTCTTCAGCTGGGAGATGCTGTGGTGCCCTGCTCTACCAGCGTGATGTCACCGGCCCAGACCACACACCTGAAATGCAGGCGGTCTTTAAGAAGTTTGCAAAGGATGAAAAAATGTGCACAGATTTCGTGTTTTCATGCCACACTAAGCTTGCCTTTTAAAAAAGTACTTTTTATTTTTCTGAAAGTCAAATGAGAAACAGACAAAGAGAAAAAGAGAGAGACAGAGAGATTTTCTATCTGTTGATTCACACCCTGGATGCCTGTCACAGCCAAAGCCAGGAGCCCAGAACTCCATCTGGGTCTCCCACGCAGGTAGCGGGCAAGGACCCCAGTACTTGAGCCATCACGTGTTGCTTCCCCAGGGTGTGCACTAGCAGGAAACTGACCCTGGGAGCAGAGCCAGGACTTGAACCCAGACATTCAGTTATTTTTTTAAAGATTAATTTATTTATTATTTGAAAGTCAGAGTTACACACAGAGAGAAGGAGAAGCAGAGAGAAAGAGAGAGATCTTCTGTCTGCTAGTTCACGCCCCAATTGGCCACAATGGCCAGAGCTGCGCCGATCCGAAGCCAGAAGCCAGGAGCTTCTCCCGGGTCTCCCATGTTGGTACAGGAGCCCAAACACTTGGGTCATCTTCTACTGCTTTCCCAGGCCAAGCAGAGAGCTGGATCAGAAGTGGAGCAGCTGGGACCCAAACCAGTGCCCATATGGGATGCCAGCACTGCAGGCAGCAGCTTTACCCACTACGCCACAGCACCGGCCCCCTGTACCCAGGCATTCAGACATGGGATGTGGATGTCCCACATAGTGCCAAATGCTCATGCATAAACTTCTCTTTTCTTTTCTTTTTTTTTTTTTCTTTTTGACAGTGAGAGAGAGAGAGAGACAGAGAGAAAGGTCTTCCTTCATTTGGTTCACTCCCCAAATGGCCGCCACAGCTGGTGCTGCGCCAATCCAAAGCCAGGAGCCAGGTGCTTCCTCCTGGTCTCTCATGCGGGTGCAGGGATCCAAGCACTTGGGCCATCCTCCACTGTGCCCCCGGGCCACAGCAGAGAGCTGGACTGGAAGAGGAGCAACCAGGACTAGAACCCAGTGCCCAAATGGGATGCTGGCGCCGCAGGCGGAGGATTAACCAGGTGAGCCACGGCGCCGGCCTCTAACCTTCTCTTTTCATGCCATTTCCATGATCTTCTTGACGTAGCCCTGCATGCTGCTGAGACCACATGAGCCAGGTGGGAGCCAGCTACTGAGCAAAGGTGGGCTTGAGGAGCACTGGGGACGCACAACTCCTGGCGGCCCCTCCACGCCTCCTGCGGACTCTCGCCTGCTGCTCCAGAGGGCCTGTGTGTCTCGTTCCACCACTTTCTTTCTTCTTTTTTTTTTTTTTGACAGGCAGAGTGGACAGTGAGAGAGAGAGAGAGACAGAGAGAAAGGTCTTCCTTTGCTGTTGGTTCACCCTCCAATGGCCGCCGCGGCCGGCGCACCGCGCTGATCCGATGGCAGGAGCCAGGTGCTTCTCCTGGTCTCCCATGGGGTGCAGGGCCCAAGCACTTGGGCCATCCTCCACTGCACTCCTGGGCCACAGCAGAGAGCTGGCCTGGAAGAGGGGCAACCGGGACAGAATCTGGTGCCCCGACCGGGACTAGAACCCGGTGTGCTGGCACCGCAAGGCGGAGGATTAGCCTAGTGAGCCGCGGCGCCGGCCTTGTTCCACCACTTTCAAAGCCCAGCTGAACACCCCGCTCTTAGAAGGGACAGGGGCTATCCACGGACTTTCCCAAGAAGCAGCCCTCTGGCAGGCCCAGCTTCAGGGGGTTTTGTGACTCAGAGGGCACGTTTTGGTGCTGAAGTCACCCAGGAAAGACCCCTTCAGGACCACCCAGGGAGGTGGGTTGAGGCCAAGCAACCATTCCAACAAAGCCTGGATAAAGGTCAGAGGTCAGCACACAGAGGCCAAGGTCACATCCAGCCCAGAGCTTGGTTCTCTGTGAGTAAAGTTTCATGGGGACACAGCTTTGCTCAGCTGTGTACCACGGTAGCGCTGGGCAGCCGACAGACCCAGGGCTCACAGACTGGGACCCCAGCCACGAGGCCCTTCCATGGAACAATGAGTGGATCTTCGTCACGGATGCTCACGGAGACTCATGCAGAGACTCCTAAGCCTCTACACAGACAACAGCAGTAACAGTCTAAGCACTTACAAACAGTACTACCCAAATATCAATTCCTCCTATAGATATGCAGTAAAATACGGCTAATATATCCTTTATATATTATAGAATACAAGAGAGGCCTCAAAGTTCTTGGGAAAGGCATTACTTTTTAAATTCTATTTTCCACAACTTTTTAAAGTCATCTCATAATAATAGTAATCATTGTATTTTATGTAACTATTATTATTTAATCTTCAATAAATATTTGAATAGATATAATAACTATACATACTTATGTTTTGTTTTTGATATTTATTTTTATGTATTTGAAAAGGAGAGTGACAAGGGGTGGAGGAAGACACACACGCACACACACACACACACACACACAGATCTTCCATCTTCTAGTTCACTTCCAAGATGACTGCAACAGTCAGGGCTGTACCAGGCCACAGATAAGAGACCAGAACTCCATCCGGGTCTCCCACAAGGGTAGCACGTGCATAAGTACTTAGGCCGTCCTTTGTTGCTTTCCCAGGAGCATTAGCAGGGAGCTGAATCAGAAGCAGAACAGCTGGGACTCGAACCGGCACCCATATGAGATGTCACTGATGCAGGCAGTACCTTAATCTGTGATGCCACAGCACCAGCCCCTTATGTGATTCACCCTGTAATGTCTTATCGGGGTCAATATACCTATGTTCTCAGACCTTATGGTAAAAATACTCTAAGTCCTACGTTCTTGTTTTTTCTACAGAGAAGTGCATAACACATTCTCTAGAGTCCCCTATTATGATTTTCATGGGTTTATTAACAGTGACCCCATTAGAATGATAAGTAAATAAATGAACTGCCATCCAATGAGCGTTGCTGAATAGCAGCCACTATCATTCTCCAACATCAAGCGTTCACTGTGTCCCAGGGACTTCTCTTGCAAGAATTCCTTGAAGTGCAAGCGCCACTGCTTCCTTCTGATGATGATGAACCTGGCATGGGGGAACCTGCAGGAACTCGCCCCACGCCTAACGGCTACGCCTCAGCGAAGCCAGGATCTAAATGCACTCGTCGTGGGTGACTCAAGTGTGTGATTTGAACCAATATTTAGTCTGCTGCTCAATTTGTAAAACTAGATGTGTTCTCTAGTTTGGCTTTTTAGTGGGGCCCTGGAGCTCATTCCTGGCAAGAGGACAGAACGTGCGAGCAGACTTCACCAAGGAGTTTCCCCAGCTCCACCTTGAACCTGGAGAACCTCACACTTCCACCAGGTCAAGGCAGGATTCCCAGCGAAATTGGAGGTTGACTCGATGTGAGGCAAATCAGAGACAGGGGCAGACCTATAATTCCTGCAGATTCTCAGGCTGAATGATAAAAAACTAGCAGAAGAGGATGGATGCTGTCAGCCAATGACAGGCATTGCACAAAACGGGTCAGAGACGAAAACACTCCTTCGTTTTGAAGCACAAATGGCCAATGAGCTCCTTCCACCAGGAGCAATGAGGCTCTGAGCAAACGCTCCTGATTTCCCATGACCTGCATTTACCCAAATCCATCAGGGTCAGGCTCGCTCGGCACATGCTCACTGTAAGGACCACAGGGTCTCATCCTGCAGAACCCAGCAGACACAGCTTGTCAACCAGGAACACCCCCTGCAGACACTTCGTACAGGAAGCTCTGCCCCTCCCAATGAATGAATGAGTTCTTCAAGAACAAAATTCCATATGCCTCTGGCATCCCAAGGTCGTCCGTCTGAGCCTGCAGGTCTTCATTTGTCAACCTGAACGACCTGCCCCACGTGCAGCCTGGGAGTGGACAGTGAGAGGACTGAGCACTTGGTGCAGACAGACGAGTACAGGCAGGAATGAAGAGCTTGGCCCTTGAGGGTCATCCACACTTGGTGCAAATCCAGATTCCAGCATCTCCTTGCTTTGTGACCATGGGAGGGTGACCTTCCATCTCAGCCTCTACTGTCTCATGCATGAGTAAATAAATTATTATTTTACATATTTTACATTATTCTTTCCTATTTTTTTTTATTTGAGAGGTAGAGCTATAGAGAGAGGAAGAGGCAGAGAGAAAGTTCTTCCATCCATTGGTCAACTCCCCAAATGGCCACAACGGCCGGAGCTAAGCCTATCATGAGCCAGGATCTTCTTCTAGGTCTCCTGTGTGGGTGCAGGGGCCAAGCACTTGGGCCATCCTCCACTGCTTTCCCAGGTCATTAGCAGGGAGCTGCATCAGAAGAGGAGCAGCCAGGACATGAACCAGGGGACACCAACTATGCCACAGTGCCAGCCCCCTTACATTATTCTTACAATAATTAAATGTGGTCATGTAGGAAAAGTGCTTACAGGATGGCTACAGTGGGCATTCAGAGCTGCACCTACTTGAATCATACCAAAGTCCTAATCCCAAGCTCAAGAGGGTGTTAGGAGACTGGCAAACAGATGATATAAATGGATATCTGGATCCCCTAGGGACATGAGTTAACACAAATAAAGAAAATTCTGATAGCAAGAGAATATTAAGAAGAATACTTATCAAGAAGAGACAGGAGGAGGAAGAGGAACACACAAAGATTGCTTTCTGGCACGCACTATGATCAACAACTGTGTGCAGCCTTCTGCTGAGCCCATCACCTCCCTGTTCCATGAGTATCAGCATCCTCTCCAATGTGCACCAAAGCACAATACTCAGAGAGGTGAAACCTGGTGTGGGCTTCCTCTGAGGACCCAGAACTTGAACCCCGATGAGAGCAGCGGTTTGCGACAACCACCATCCAAGGGAAAGCTCCCATTCCAAGAGGAGATGCAATGCTTGTGACTCCCCCCAGGAAGGAAGTAGGATCACTTAAGAGGGACACTGAGGGCTTTTACTGGGGAGGAGATCAGAGGGGCCACACAGGAAGCTGCCGCCAGCGGACTCCTTCTCAACGCAATGCCACCTGCCACCACGCTGACGCTGTGGATTGCTGACCCTGGAGGGTGAAACGACACCGGTACCATGCAACAGGTTGACAGAGGGAGGCTTCGCAGAGGCTGTCATTTTAACAGTCCCCTTCCCATAACAGCTCAGACATCATAATTTTAACTTAAGAGTCTCCTTCCCCAAACAGCATGTGTCATTCACAGCCCTGGACTTGTCACACACATGGCTCCAGGGGGAGGAGTCTCCTGATGCTCTGATGACCTTCTCCTGGTCAGCTGGGGGCTAAAGCCACCAGGGAGTCTCGCCAAGGTACAGTGAGAGACCAGACAGAGTGATCGGCGCGCATAGAAGGCAGGCAGGGAGTCGGAGGTACAGAGCTAGGAAGCAAGGCACACAGTTGAGAATAATGGTGCTTGCGTTCATTAATCATCTTTTACTTTGAATCTATTTCTCAATGAAAAGTGGCTTTGCATTTCCATTACCAAGATTAATGTGTCAACAATACACTACAGCATAAACCATTGTGTCCTGCAGGAGGTCACAAAAGACACACACACATACACACATGCACACACGTGTGCATGTGCACAGCAACATGCAAACCCTGGGTACACAATGTGATATATTTGCTCAGATTACTGCTTTATTTACACCACTGAGGACACTTTATTTTTGAGCTTCATAACTCATTGCTCTGTAAAGCAAGCAGCAACCGCCTACTTCAACACAGAGAAAGAAAATGTATCATAAAAAATTCCATCCTCTACCCTGTACATCTCCATTTTTTAAAAAAATCTATTTAGTACGTGTTGGACTCCACAGCACCTTATTACCTTATTTAATTCAGAAGCCCGGGAAGATGCTGCAGAATAAAAATGGCACTTACGTGGTAGGAAGGAAGCTATGAGATGTGGACATCATATTTTCTCCGTGGAGATAATCAGCTGATCAGAATTCATTTCAGCCTAAGAAAGGTCTCAGAGCTACACGGAAGATTCAAGCCACTCTCATCATCTCAAGAATGTAATCTCAAGGAAGTACTGAAGCGGGCAAGGTGAGCTGCGTGCAGTTATCTTCGTGTACAACGGTGGGAAGCACCCAGCCTCAGCAGAGTCTGCTCCAGAGAACCGGCGACACCTCCACCACAGTTGCCTGAAGTACCTCTGCTGACAACCCCGTGTCTTCTCCCCCACTGCTTGGGAACTTCTCCACGATGCATTGCCACGTTCTCTAAGTCTGAAAGTTCCCCTAGGGAGCCTTGTGGCACTGCAGGTTAAGCGGCTGCACGCGACGACCATGCCTGCGTTCCATAGAGGAGCGTCCTTTCAAGTCCAGGCTGCTCCACTTCCGATCCAGCTCCCTGCTGATGCTCATGGGAAAGCAGCAGAGGACGCCCCAAGTGCCTGGGCTCCTGACACCCACATGGGAGACCAGGATGGAGTTCCAGGCTCCTGGCTTCCACCTGGTCCAGCCCTATCCATTGTGGCTATTTGGAAAATGAACCAGTAGATGGAAGATCTCTCTCTCTCCCTCTCTCTGTCACTCTGCCTTTCAAATAAACAAATAAATCTTAATTTAAAAAGAAGATAAAGCTTCAAACATTTTTTCCCCTAACAGAGTCAAGTGTTTCAATCCCATTCCTGGTCTTAACTAGGTGTTTGTGTATCTGGGTCTCAGTGTCCCACCTGCACAAGGGAGTGACATCTTCTTGTCCCAAGAACACTTTGTCCTTTAAGACAACCTGGCTCAGTGCACCCTGGGAAGAGGGAAAATAAGGAGAGTCTGAAGAAGGAGGTCCCGGACTACAAATGTTCACAGTGGTCAGTCCATAGCCAGGACGCTCTGTGTGCCCCTCTGTGACAAACACTGCCTCCAGGACAGAAGCCAACCAGAGAAAAGCATCAAATACCTATCTAGTCAGAAGTCAAACAGAGAAAAGCATCAAATACCTATCTAGTCAGAAGCGTCATCCAATGTTTCTAATGCAAGTGATGTGGAAGGAAACATTCCTAGAAGCCCAGCCTTCATGATCAGCAAAGAACAGCGAAGCCACCTGGTACAACATTCCAGGAGAAAAGGCAGTGAGATCATTTTCTTTTCTTTTCAATTGCCTAGCTGAGATTTTATATTATTTGGATTAAAAACCATCTTCTTATTAAGCAATGCCGGTCTTAGTAAGTACTTTTAGGAACACGAGACTCCCCCGAATTTATGAAAGGGTGAAGGCACTTAGGTTATTCGGAGCATTTGGAGAGACATCCAGCTCCCTGAGACGCGAGGCCAGGGAGCTCAGCAGAAAGCAAGACCACTCGACACTCAACGTCTCATGCTGGAGGCGGCAAAGTCCCACAAGGAGCATGGAGTCACAGAAAGCTGGGGCAGCAGCCAGGGAGCCCCATTAGGGACGGCTCAGTGTGACGCAGTCAGCGTCGGACTCCACAAAAGTGTGTTTGGCCTGATAGTTTCTTGATGGCAGGACTTAAATAAAGAAAGAAATACACAGTGTGGACAAGGCCAGAGGAAACAGAGGGAGTCTGGAGACAGAAACACCTGCACCTCTGGCATGGCCAGGAAAGACAGGAGGAGGCAGGACAGGACGAACTCAAGAGCCATGGTCACCAAAACCGGGATTCCGGCTTTTCTCCACATTTCACTTCGGGACACTGGAGCTGCTCTCCTCCCCTCCCCCGCCCTGGATCTCTCCGAAGACGGCACAAAGCCTTTGGAAGAACACTTCACAAGACGCTCCCCCTATGCCTTGGTCTCAGATAAGGCAGAAGTAGACAGTAGCCTGCTTGAAGTATGTGCTAAGTTCAGGTCCTGCTGAAACTGTTTGCAGACTTTTCTTGGTTTCAGAGCAAGTTTAGGTTCCCAGCGAATGGAGGGGGAGGCACAGAAATTTTCCCTCTATCTCCTGCCCTGTCCTGAGAACTACCCCTGCTACCCTTTTTCTGTAATAGTTTTTCATTGAAAAATCTTCACAATAACATTACGAGTTATTTTTACTAGGGAACTAGATCTCATAATGGCACAAATTACCCTAAAAGGCTTCAACCTTTCACAAACATCAGGAAAGTATCATATTGACAAAAGAACTTTTGAAAATAATAGTCCTTAATCCTAATAATATCAAAACTTAGCTAGGACATTGAAAAAAGTAAAAGAAAGAAAGGAAGGAAGGAAGGAAGGAAGGAAGGAAGGAAGGAAGGAAGGGAGGGAGGGAGGGAGGGAGGGAGGGAGGGAGGGAAAAGAAAAGAAAAGAAAAGAAAAGAAAAGAAAAGAAAAGAAAAGAAAAGAAAAGAAAAGAAAAGAAAAGAAAAGAAAAGAAAAGAAAAGAAAAGAAAAGAAAAGAAAAGAAAAGAAAAAAGAAAGAAAACCCAGCATCTCAATTTCCACCCATGGTCTACATTTTCTGACACCATGTGACATCAATCAAAAGCACAGAACTCATTCATTTGAAACACTGAATTATTCCACACGGATTTAGGGCCTGATGTGCATAATTTCTTTCAGATTTGAAATACATAGAAATTTTAAATAAGGCTACAACCTACAGAAACAAAACTCTACATTCTGAAGTTTCCAGGCTTTATTTCTAACCCACACGGATTTTTTTTTAAATAAGTCCGAGGAAGTCAATATTTTTGAAAGCAACATAATAAAATTACTTCTGTTCATTTTAATATGTGCATCCACTCATCAATCAATTGGCGTTTTTTGAGTCTGCACTTTGCGTGAACCGTCAAAGCACAGTGCCAGGCGCGCTGAGGCACCGGGAGATGGATGGGGCACCGTGGTTTCCGAACAAGCTCCCATTAACAGCAGCAAACAGAAAGCACAGCAGAGCCAGGCTCCCCACAGGGGACGTGAGCAGCCCTGCCTTCTGACGGTGCGCAGGTGAAGGGGGCAAAGACGGGAAAAGTGGAAAAATCCCGCTTCCTGAGAGGAAGGGAAATAGGCGAGGGCACTGAACCTCACGGCGTGTTAGAGCATCTCGGGCAGTCTCCGGGCGACAGGATGTGGGAAGGAGTTTGATGGATGGGAGCTGGAGAAATGAGACGGCTTCACGGCCCGGACACAATCACAGCACCACCTGAAGGAGGCGCCAGGCCAAGCACACACACACAGCATCCCTGACTCCCTGACAGCTCTGTGCTGGCCGTATCTGGGAGTGCCTGGTTCCTATTATTATTATTATTATTGCCCAAAATCCTATCTATTCATGGCAAACAACATGGTGTTTCAAAATATGTCTGCATTGTGGAATGGCTACAGCAAGCTGATTGGCACAGGCATTCCCTCACATACTTGGGTCTCGTGGTGAGAATCCGTGAGACGGACGCTGTACACTAACTGTGGTCATCATGATGCATGAGTAGCTGATCTCGAGAACTTCCTTCCCCGGAACCAAAACACTGTGCCCTCTGACCCCCGTCTTCCCAACCTCCACCCAACCAGCACGGTCTCTGGACACACTGTTCTACTCCAGCTTCTGCTGGTTCCACCTCTCGAGATTCCACACGTAACAAGATCAGGCAGCAGCTGCGGTTCTGTGCCCAGCTCATTTCTGTTAACGACAAGCGGCAGGTTCTTACAAGCTGTCACAATGACAGCATTTCCTTCCTCTTTTTAAGGCTGAAAATGATTCTGCATGTGTCTGTGTGTCTGTGTGTGTGTGTGTGTATGTGTGTGTGTGTGTGTGTGTGAGAGAGAGAGAGAGAGAGAGAGAGAGAGAGGGAGAGAGAGAGAAAGATCCATGCATACAAGGGATCTTCAAAAAGTTCGAGGAAATGTGTGTAATAAAAAGCTTATACATGGGGGCTGGTGCTGTGGCATGGCACACTAAGCCTCCTCCTGTGGTGCTGGCATCCCATATGGGTGCCAGTTTATGCCTCGGCTGCTTCTCTTCCAATCCAGCTCTCTACTACGGCTTGGGAAAGCAGAAGATTAACCAAGTCCTTGGGCTCCTGCACCCACGTGGGAGACCTGGAAGAAGCTCCTGGCTCCTGGCTTCAGATTGGCTCAGCTCTGTCCATGGTAGCTGTTTGGAGAGCGAACCAGCAGATGGAAGATTTCTCTCTCTCTCTATAATTCTGCCTCTCAAATAAACAAATAAATCTTTTTAAAAAAGAAACTACACACACTTATTTCAAAACTTTCGGCATCCCAATAAGCATATATATATATATATATATATATATATAATTATTTTTAATCCTATTTTCCTTGAGCCTCCTGAAGTACCCTCGCACATGAGGTGGGTTTTTGATCCCCTTGTACAGTGAGGACGCTGAGCTCAGAGACACTGCAGGGGGGGGAAGGGGAGCCAGGCCCACAGACTGCCCAGGCCCTGCTCTCAGGCCTTGCAGGTGAGTGAGCTTCCCGTGGCCAGCAGTCATCAAGGAGCCCCGCGGAGGTCTGTGGAAGGGAAGGACTGGTTCTGCTGTCAGGAGAGGAGCCGGCACTGGACAGAGGACCTCCTGCAAGTGTGAGTGGGGAGCTACTCCGGAAGCAGACTCTGGTGGCTGGTGGCTTCCTCATGCTTCTCCCACGGCCAGCTCTGTGATGTGGGACAAGTGACTCTACCTCCCCGGGCCTCAGTCATTCCATCTGTACTGTGGGAATCAGGATCGTCACTCACAGGAATCACTTATCTCAGAAGGGTGATTCTGAAGGCTCAAGCAATGGATGTGTTTAAAGGAACTGGATCTACCTGACGAATGGCACCCCTTCCCGATGTGAGAGACTTGATCCTTTCCCAAGGAAGACACACCAGACAGCAAAAAGAGGAAGTGGGTCGTCCCCTGCAGAGGGGCCCCTGGGAGGGAGACTCGAGCTTCAGGCACTTGCTTTTCTTTTCTTTTTCTTTTTTTCTTTTTTTTTTTTTTTGACAGGCAGAGTGGACAGTGAGAGAGAGAGACAGAGAGAAAGGTCTTCCTTTGCCGTTGGTTCACCCTCCAATGGCTGCCACGGCCGGCGCACCGCGCTGATCCGATGGCAGGAGCCAGGAGCCAGGAACCAGGTGCTTTTCCTGGTCTCCCATGGGGTGCAGGGCCCAAGCACTTGGGCCATCCTCCACTGCACTCCCTGGCCACAGCAGAGAGCTGGGCTGGAAGAGGGGCAACTGGGACAGAATCTGGCACCCCGACAGGGACTAGAACCCGGTGTGCCGGCGCCGCTAGGCGGAGGATTAGCCTAGTGAGCCGCGGCGCCAGCCCCAGGCACTTGCTTTTCTTGCTTTACGCATGCAGCGTTCGGCTGCGCACTTCAGTCCAAAGCTACCTCCACCTACACCACTGAGCACGGTTCTCCTTGCAGATCAGGCCGTGTGTTACACGGGCACACGCCCTTCCCCTGGGCACCAAGGCAGAGACTCAGAGGCAGAGATAGAGATGATGCCAGAAAATGGGCCCCGCCACCCACGCTGACTGTGTGTGCACCCCCGGGACTCGTCAGTTCCAGGAGACTGCGTGGGGATCGCCAGGTCACCCGTGAACCACGACAGACTCTGCTTCGCAATTTCCCATTGTCACCTCAAGGGCAAAGGGACGCATTTAAGTATCAGACTGCATCTGAATCCAACAGACGCCTCCACTCACCGCCGTGTGTCTCATCTCATAGAGTAACCCTCAGATGGCACTCTCTGAAGATGGCCAATGAGTCCGAAACTCTCCCTGATAAATTAACCCGAGTGCATTTTGACTTTTCCATAAACACTGCCGGCAACCCAGAAGGAAGGTCCCGGAAAATCACAAGCGTGTCCGACGTTAACTGAACCCAGTGGCATCGGCATAGCTGAAGGCAAAGTGCAGACGCTTCACAGGGGCACGCGGCTCCGTTTGCAAAAGATTCACTGAGCCCTGCCAGCTGTCACACTCTGACTGCTCCGCAAACTCAAAAACAAAACAAGAATTTGTCAAATCAATTGACGACTGTTTTCTGCATCTTAGTGATACATTGTTTACCTGGTAGGGTGCACAGTAACGGCAGGCACCTGAGGAGCTGTGCAGGATTCCGCGAGGCCCGAGCAGCACACATCAGTGTGATGGAAAACGGTACCAGGCAGTGGCATACGTGAGCAACACTGTAATAAAACCCGGCTAACAGGTACCATCAGGATTTGTATTCTGTAGTTGAGTACACCAAGATTCAGGGATATTTTGCAAAACAAACAAAGCCACAGGCATGGTAAGCAGTGAAGCTGGGATTGAAACCACTGTACAGCAGCAGATGTGTGGGTGCCTACGCTGTGCTCTCTCCGTGTGTGGTCTCTCTCTGGATGGTGAGTTTATGTAGCTCCAATCACTGCCATCTAGCACTGTGCAATGGGCCAGATGTACCTAAAATATCAACTCCTACCGCTACTACAGAGACTTAGGAGGCAGGAACGGCTCATATACCCATTTTCCAGATGAGCAAAGTGAGACGCAGAGAAAAAAAAATGCACAGGTTTTCAGTGGTAGCACCAGGAAGGATGCTGCTGCCAGAGTTCATTGATGTCCCTCTCTGTCCTTGGGACACCCAGCACTGACCTCAGCACCGACAAACAGCACGGCTTACATTTGGTGAAGGAATGAGTGTCTGAACAACCAGACCTGGGGGTGGAGTCCTGGGGAGGCAGGGTCCTGCACACCAGTGCCCGTGGCCTCCTGCAGGTGCTAGACACATGTCTGGAAGGAAGGAATGAATGAAGACCCTGGGTTCTGCTTCCTTGATATGAGAGGGAAATGTCTGATGATTATCTCGTAAGCCTCTCTCATTGCATTCCTGCCGTCTATGATAACCACACAACAGTGTGTGAATAAAATGACTGGGTTGTATGGTGTCTCCTGCTGGATTAGCTTCTGGCCCTGGGGATGCTATCGGCACCAAGGATCATAATCCTGCATTCCCTATCTCTCCGTAAATAAAAACAGACCAAATCTCCCTGCGTTCTCCACGGCAACCTTGCCAGGGACACACAGCAGGCTCAGCGCTTTTTCCTCCCAAGTCGGGACCCCTGTCCTTGCCTTGTTCCAAGAAAGCGGCCAGCACCAGCTAAGGGGGCTTCAGCATCACTCACCGCGCCAGCTGCACCATCCCGGAAACTGGACACGTGTGAAATGACTCCACAGATGAAAAAAGAGAGCGCCCAGCACCTTTGAGGATGCAGATGGTACCTGCTGGTTGCCGTGGCTCTCTCACTCACATACCGGACTTTGGCATAAAAATTCAATCCCAACTGCAGAGTATGCACTCCGCGGATGAAACCTCACTCACAGGTGCACGAACCTGGGGGGCTGGGGGTGCTCAGCACACAGACCTTTGGGGTAAAGACTCCTTCAGGACTGCTCTGCCACAAAGGGAGTCGGAGGAGAGAGACAGGGACACGGGGAGGGGAGGAGGAAGGCGTGTGGTCATGCAAAAGGTTATCCCAGGCTGACTCCTCCGGAAAAGCTCCACACTGACACAGCAAACTGGTGGTCGTGTGTGGGTAGTGGGGGTCAGGACGGAAACACGCTGCACTAACACGCATGCTTCTTAGTATCTTGTCTCCTTAAATGACAGAGAAGTGCATCAAAACACAGTACAACAGCTTGCTCTTTCTATTTAAATTCATTGCGCCAGTGTTCATTATTTTTCCCCATCAGGGACTCCAAATAAGAGGTGCATTTCTGGAATTACACATCACGACAGAGTGAGATCCAAAAGGACCATCTCGCATCTCTGCGCCAGTTGCCGCCACACAATTTTCTCAGCGTCTGTTAACCTCGGAGCCCCCACACCCCCCGCTCGCTTTACAGCCTCCAAAGAAGCGTCTAGATAGAGGACAGAGCATGAAGTGGGTACTCAGGAACTGCTGACGGAACAGACTCTGTCTACAAGCAGGCAGACTTGGACTTAGTTTTGCATTTTTCTCAGAAATTCTGAGCTTCGTCTGCTTCGTTTAAACTGGGACCACACGCTGCAGACGGGACATGAACATTGCTCATAAGCCTATACAATTTCAACCACTCACTGCTTAAAAAGATTGATCAAGAAAAGTTGCCAACACTCAAAAGTCAGTGAAGGGGGCCTGCGTTGTGGCACCGTGGGGAAGGCTGCTGCCTGCAACACTGGCACCCCACATCAGAGCACTGATTTGAGGCCTGGTTGCTCCGCTTCTGATCCAGCTTCCAGCTAACGCACCGGGAAGGCAGCAGAAGATGGTCCAAGTACTCGGGTCCCCACCACCCACGTGGGAGACCCAGATGGTGTCTCAGGCTCCTGACTTTGTCCTGGCCCAGTCTCAAATGTCATGGCCATCTGGAAAGTAAACCAGCAGATAGAAGACCTCTTTTTCTTTGAGTCTCCCTCTCTCTCTGTCACTCTGTCTTTCGAATGCAAAAAAATAAAATCTTCCAAAAAGTAAATGAAATATCTGTACTCTGTAATTCTGAGTCTGCTTGATAAGCCCCATATGCAACCAGACTGGCACCCTATTTTGGCACAGCCCAAGCTGATGAGCTGTTGCTTCCTGTACAAACAGTCTGTGTTCTCCCAAGTCCCCACCCATCTCTACTGCCTCCAGCCACTTCACTCAGGCAGGGTGGCCCTGCACAGGGATCGAGTTCTGATGTCTGGCTTATTAAGACAGGGCATTGGCTTCATTGTATTCACCGAAATGTTCTTCCTTTATTCCTGTATAACACATCTATGCAATTTACCCCCTTTTGCCCCTTGGAATTCTAAGAGGGCACAAATCCACGTAAGCACAGTGGCCCAAGGAAGAAAATAAAGACTATCTCTGAGGGAATTCCAGGTTTGCCATCAATATTCCTTTCTCACTTTTATTAAAATCACAGAGATACACCCAAAGATGCAAAGAAATCTCACGTAACAGATTGGGCTTTGACACAGTAGCTGCAAGGATTGAGCACTGCTGCTTCCCACGGCCCCCGCCCTCTGGAGGATTTTGGTAAATGCCTCTACACCCCATGCACAGGACTAGCAAGCTGACCTTACGTCAGCCTTCCGGGGTATTCTCTGTCCCTGGACTATGTCAAGCCTACTATAAGGTAGCCATCGTATCGCCCAGGTATTTGCTAGCCTTTCTCTCTTTCTCTGGGATCTGAAGCTTTCACCAATCTTCAACCCTTCTGTACAAGGACAATCCCACTCCCACTTCAAGCCCACTTTCCCATCTGGGCTGCAGTAAACTAACCTCCCTTCTGTTTCTACAACCACATATGCACGCACCTCCGTTCAGATACAGCCTATCTGTGTACCTCACAGTCATCTGCTTCCTAGTTATCTATCTCATTGGTATTTATCATTTACATCTCTCCAAACCCAGACTGTGAGCTTCTTGAAGGGAAGAGATTATTCAATTTTGCATCCCAGGAGTTATCACAGGACCAGGCAGACAGGCAATGCATGTGTGATGAATGAATTCACGATAAATATTCAACGCAGGAAATGATGAACAGAGACAAAGCAGGACAAAGGACATTTGGAAGAGAGGAAGAACTGAAAGGTTGCCGGGAGGACCACAGGCAGGTGCATTGCATCCAGGAGCTAAGGGCGCGGGCTTTGAAGCTGTAACGTCCTGGCATAAACCCCAGCCCCAGCACCTCCCAGCTCTGTGATGTGGGGTGCTTCAGGTCTCCCAGGTGCATAACACGAATAGGAATGTTACCTACCAAAGGGGGTTTGATGGCAATTAAGGATTCTGCATATGTCAAGCACCAGCAAAAGTATGTCACCCTCGGCAATTATTACTTGAACTTGGCTGTGAAGAGTAGGAATACCGTGGGGGTGAAACGGGGAAGACAGAAGGCGGAAGAACCCAGAGGCCACCGGGGTGTAAGCTCAGGTGAGTCCCCCACACATAGTAGAGGACAAGTTTGCAACAGGCTGGCCCACATCTAAAAGGACTTGAACCTCAGTGTAGAATTTTTTGTGCTATAATTTACAAGAAATAGAGAACAGAAGTGCTGAGGGATGCAGCTCCCAGGCTGACTTACATTTAACTATTTCAGGAAACTCTTTCTCTACCCAAATCCAGGGAATGCCAACCCTGGTAACAGGGATGTGGGAAGTCGCCATAAATAGGCAGTTCAGTGACACTGTGACAAGGTGGGCAAGTAATACAGTCCCTGTGGAAGAGGCAAAAAAAAAAAAATCAGATCAACCACAGACATCTTCTGGACTGAATATAAGCTGACTGGTTTCCCTCCCAACCAGCAAGTTTTTCCTTTCAACAGTATCAGAAATCCTGCAAGGCAAAGAAAAGGCCGAAACGATCACAGAAGTTAACGGCTCATTTCAGGGCTGAAATGCAAAGGTTGGACCCTGAACTGTTGGGAAAATTCAATTTCTTCCCGTGTCCTCAGAGCTAGCTCCCACCACAGGAAAAACCCACATGCTATTAGATTTTTCTTTAAAGAAAAAAATATGTAGAATGGTCTCCTCTGTCCTCTGATGGGAAGCCACTGGAGGTTTTTCCACCAGACCGTCAGGTGTGAGACTTTATGGGAAAAACCCAATTTCCTTTGGATGTGCATCTTCCTTAGCTTAATGCCAAAGTCCAGAGGTAAACCCAAATCTCAGATGATGGTCACAGGGCAAAAGCACTTTCTTTATCTTATGCAACACACATGTGGACACATGGACACACTCATACTCCAACAGCAAGTCCACAATGTTTGCAAGAGAAGAAGGCAGGGAAGAAGGATGGGGAGGAGGCAGGAAGTAAGTTAGTCAAGGAAGAAATGTGGAGGAAGGAACAATCTTTTTTTTTTTTTTTTTGACAGGCAGAGTGGACAGTGAGAGAGAGAGAGACAGAGAGACAGAGAGAAAGGTCTTCCTTTGCCGTTGGTTCACCCTCCAGTGGCCGCCGCGGCAGGCGCACCGCGCTGATCCAATGGCAGGAGCCAGGTGCTTCTCCTGGTCTCCCATGGGGTGCAGGGCCCACGCACTTGGGCCATCCTCCACTGCACTCCCTGGCCACAGCAGAGAGCTGGCCTGGAAGAGGGGCAACCAGGACAGAATCCGATGCCCCAACCGGGACTAGAACCCGGTGTGCCGGCGCCGCAAGGTGGAGGATTAGCCTACTGAGCTGCGGCGCCGGCCAGGAAGGAACAATCTTATCCTTGCAGCTCTATTACTTCCAGGGCCCAAACCCTAGCAAGAGAACGCAAGGCCCTCATTGGTATGAATTTTGCTTTCTATGTATTCTAACGTGAGACTAACCGTATGTTTTATTTGTAATTCTGTTTTACATAATAATCGAAACTACCACCACCAAACACATGCATCCCATACTCACTGAGCACTTTACAGTTACTTGATCCTTCTTGTACATATTTAATTTCATTCCAGCCACAAAAGGAAGACTTCTGTGCTGCCACTTGTCTCCTCTGCTCACCTTTCCTCATGCTGACTTGTGGCCGTTTATCCAACAATCTGCATTGATTCTCACTGCATACGTGTCTAATTACCACTTTCACACAAAGTGGAAGAATTCATGACAACGTCATTTCCAAACGCAAGGATCCAAGCTACTCTCCCCCTTCCTTGTTGCCTAAAAACGCTGGGGCCACAGTGTCTCTACGCCTCTTGCCCTCATTTTGCTTAAAAGCCTTGGTTATCTCTCAGGATCTTGTTGCCTCTTCTCAACCCCTTCTTCACACTCCCCTTGTTAAGCTGTTCTATTTCCATTTTATTCTCAACTATGGAAATCTCACTCAGATTTCCCTACCCTCCCTTCCCTTTCTATCTTGCTTCACAAAATCATTATTCTCTTATTGTGGGCTGATTCTTCAAATTACACATTCAGCTTTCTCTCCTTTTCTGATGGACTTAAATCATCACTGCGTTCAGAGACATTTGCATTATTTCAGTCCTTTAAATTGCCTGGGAATGTATTTTTCCCCAGGACACATCTGTCCCCATCTTTCCATCTTGTAATTCTTTTGCAACGCATCTTTTTGCATTGCAGCTAGCTATATGTTGAGTCAAAACTCATTGTTTGTGGAGCAGACAGATGCTGAACAGCCCAAAGATAGAAAGATGCCCAGCTAACAGGTCCTAAGAAAGCAACATCCCAGCAAGTTGCAAGGAATAACTATAATTCTGTAACAAAAGCATTCACAACTTAAAAATGACTTTCTACCTCTAGTTGCTGGGATGAAAGAGGGGGTTACCTAGGAGGATGGTGGCTGGCATCCAACACAAAATGAATGACTTCCTCTCTCCCAAATTATTATGCAAGAGGTACCCCAGAAGGGTTGTGTTCTGTGCACCACCAGTTACAGGTAGACGCCTAACCTACATCACCAGTCTAACATATCAATGAGACAATACCTCTGTGACATCTGCAAAGAAAAGTTCTGTTGTGCAGAAACTGACCAGTGCCCTTATCTGGAGGACAGACCATCCTCCAATGTGAAACACATCAGTATACTTTGTTACTCTAAACATCACTGCTGCCAAGTTACTCTATAACTTGTGCAAAAATCAAGGGCACAGTTGGTAAAAATGATACAAGTTCGTTTTGTTCAGAGTCTTGGAGTCATGCTCAATTATTGCTTCGTTTTCTCACTCTGCTAGGAGCTAAAGAGATTGGTTCCATACACTCTTGGGGGTGACAGAACCTTAATGATGAGCTTTTCTTTAAAAACTAATGCCCGTGAACTGCTAATGGTTCTGTGGTGGGCTAGCTTAGCCTAAAAATTGATGCCTTGGGCTCCTGTCTTTTACTGAGAGAAGAATTCCAAGCCGAGGTTCAAACACGGCGTGCAACATGGTAAGATTTGTTTTATTTAGCAAGTGAGCAGAATAAACAGGAACATGAAGGCTTTATTAGAGGAGAGTGGGATGGGAAACAGGGACCTTCATACCAGTCGTTCCAGGGTTCCACCAGGAGAGAGGGAGCCAGTGAGCACCCAGAGTTCCCCAGCCTTCTCATTCACTTCCCAAAGGGGAATGGTTACATAGTCTGATTGACAGGTGGGTGAATATAGGTGGGATTACATGCAGGCAGGGGAGGTGTGGTCTCCATCTCATGAACTTAATCTATCTCCCTGACTTGTCCCATATCAGTTCCAGTAGGTCCCAAAGATCCAGGACTCCATTGCAGCAATTCTAAGGGTTAGCAGAGTCCACTCCAGCACACAGGCACACAGAGGCAGGCGGTCAGTGTCCACCTGCACACCTAAAACCTTACTTCAGCTGTTGAGGCAGAGCTAAGAGGCAATGGGCATAGGATTTGGCAAGAGGAAGCCTAAGCTACTGGGTTCAAATCTCAACTCTGTCGATTTCCAGAAGTGCAACTCAGACAAGATATATTACCCAAGTTTCCTTTTGTTTTTCAACCAATGGAAATAATAGAAGAGATAAGAGTACCTACTGTAGGATATTTATGTGAGTTAAAATGAAATTATATATATAGAGTGTGTTTGTGTGTATATGTATATATACAATTATATGTATATTATTATATATTATGTATACGTCATCTGATCAATCCCAGTGGCATATATATACATATATATATATGTAATTATATACACACATACTTACAATACTCAGTGTAATACATGGCTCTTCCATAGTTTAAATCCTTGCAACTCAAAGTATAGGTTAGGGTTAGGATTACGGTCAATGGCTTGGCAGCATGCCCTCCCTGGCACACTCCACCCAATGGCTATACACCAGGGTTTCATCAGAAATGCAGAAACAAGTTGTAAACCGAAGCTGCCCACTCAAAACATGCATTTGAACAAATCCTGCTACACAACACAAATGCATAAGCCAGCTTGAGAAACATTTCTACAATTAACAGTTCAGCCCATTCTCACAAGCACTGTTGACCACAACCAACCTGGAGACGAATTTTAAGGGGAAATAATTTCAAGATTCAGAAGCTGAATTAGAGCTTGCACACACGATCTAGGTAGCACATACAGCCACAAATGACATCAGATTACAAAGTGGGACAGGTGAATTGCCTAACACTGGCCCAGACACCTAATAGATGGTTCTTCATAGACACAAAAGACGGGAGTTAGCAAAATGTACCAACACTTAACCCTGTGTATTTTCTTCTTTAGCACGTTAAAGTTTTACCAAAGGAAGTTTATCCAAAGATTTTACATTCTATGAATATTTCCTAAATGTGTTCTTAAGTGAGCAACAATATGCATTTAAGTAAATATTCTGAATTTTAGGTCATCAGTTGATTAAACATGTTATATGTTAACATGTATGTGCATGCACATATATACCTTGCGCAATCTGAAAGACTTTGAATTTCGCTTTTTTCTCCATTGAGGCATTCAACAAATGTTTGTTAAAGTCCAACCTCATATTAGGCCTGACATGGTATAAGCAAACATGAGGATGACACTGGATGGATCCCATGAGACTGTGAAAGCTGTAGCATTTGGCATGAAGATCTAATAACTAGCACCAGGTCTGACATAAAGTAGGCCCTAGAAACACATCGGTTGGCGAGTGCGATGAGCGCCATATTGCCATTTACCAGTGGTAATATAGGGCTGTTAGCATGTTTGTTTTCTACTGAAAATACACCCAGAGTAATTTGAAGTCTGAGCAGATGGACGAAAAAGAGCACGCAACACCATGACTATTTTTGGTGTCACTTGTTGGCCATTTGAAAAACTGATTAGTCACTTTGTTCCCCTAATCCTTCATTTCAACTTGAGAAGACAGAATACATCGAGTTCATCCTTGGAGGCTGAACATATCGCAAATGCACTTCTGTGCTTGGCACTGGGATTGATCAAATGACTCGGAGCACCCTTGGAGAGGTCACGGATGTCACTGTTCACTTATCATTTTATACCCAGCCCAACTCAACATGTGCAGGTCTGTCTCTGGGTATTTAAGCTTGAGAACATTTTGCCAACTTCCCCAATTGGCTTATTTTTAACTGATTCATTCAAATACATCCATCAGGTCAACTCTGTACTGGACACTAACTTTGGTTGCTGAGCAAGACTGAAGACATGACCCCTGTTCTCTGGGAGACAGAAATGAATAGAAATAAACTATCACTATCACTATCACTATTACTATTACTATCACTATCACTATCACTCAGGGAAACCAAGCTTCCCCCAGTCTGGTGTTCCTTACACCAAAGACTGTTGGACAAGATGCATCAAAGTTCATCTCTCAGGGCTGGTGCTGTGGCGCAGTGGGTTAAAGCCCTGGCCTTAAGTGCCGGCATCCTATATGGGCACTGGTTCTAGTCCTGGCTGCTCCTCTTCCAATCCAGCTCTCTGCTATGGCCCCGGAAAGCAGTCAAAGACGGCCCAAGCCCTTGAGCCCCTGCACCCATATGGGAGACCAGAGGAAGCTCCTGGCTCCTGGCTTCGGATTGGTGCAGCTTCGGCCATTGCACCCATCTGGGGAGTGAAACAGCGGATGGAATACCTCTCTCTCTCTGTCTCTACCTCTCTCTGTAACTCTGTCTTTCAAATAAATAAAATAAATCTTAAAAAAAAAAAGTTCATCTGTCATTCAAGGCCTGTGACACCAGCAGAAGTTGTGGATACCCAGGTGAGTGCCTGGGAATGCTTGGGAGTCACCTTTCCCCCTCTAGGATAGCCTAACTCTAGGCCAGTGTAAATAGAAGGATTCTACCACAAGTTACGCTAGCATGAGAACCATCTGCCCCAAGTCCCTGAAGAGCTATGGAGAGGCCAGATACACAAAAACAACCAGAAATAACATTATTTATTAGGGAGGCAACTGCTATCTCCAGAATTCACAAAGTGTAAGCTTACACTACTAACCACCATGGCTTCATCATCATTAATTACAAGGTCAGCCATGAGACTACCCTACCGCATGCGTAGGACACATACTGTTTCTAATCCTTGTGGCAAAGTCACCGGACAAGTATGAGTATCTTGAATGTCTTAAGGAAGAAGGGGCAGCTCAGCAACTTTAAGCCACTCATCATCAGAACACAAGGAGAGCCTCCTTCCAAGGTCTCCGAGGTCTATGATTTCAAAAGTTTTCATACATGTTGAGAGCAAGCTTCTTCCAAATGTCCCTAACATTGACAAGACCCAGCCTCTTACCTGTGTCCCTTCATCCAAGTTGTCCTTGCCTGTTCTTTAGGATTTACTACTTATCAAAATGAATTCACTGAACTGAGGGAGATGGACAGCTGGTCCTACTGAGATTCTAATCATTGGACTCAATAAGTCACTTGCTCGACCAATATATTAAACCATGCTGGCCAGTATTGTCCAGTAGTGGTTGTTTAAGGAGATTCCAGGTCTGGAGAGGCAAATTCCAGGTCTGGGGCAGAATGTTAACTACTAGCTGCATGTAACTGTCCGGATGCACTGAAGGCAGCAAGGCTACCATGCAAATTCCCTAAAGAGCATGGCACTGCTGACCAACAAAGGAAGGTCACAGGCACCACTGACCACCCAGGAAGGTGGACATGAGCTGACCATGCACCTCTCAGCCCTAATTTCAATCTGTAAGAACCTTCACCTCTAACTCCTCCTCGGGGAGCCTGGGAATTAAATGATAATTGCCCAGCCTCTTGCCCTGTGCTTTGAAAATAAACACCTGCTTTCTTCCACCACTCTGATTGGCTTTAGAAATGGACACCATGACTTTGGGGCTGGTTGAGCTATCCAACTAAGATCAAAGCTGTCTTGATGATTCAGAGTGTTGCTTTGAAGCATATTCCAGCATCTTGCCTGGGAAGAGGACCATACGTGAACGTTTATTATCGGTGCCAAGACAGCGTATGATTAATATGCTGATGCAGCACGTTCACCTGCCTTAATATTTACTCTAACAATATTAGCTTGGCATGAGACAAACAATGCTGTGTGGACCGCATGTTATCTCACTTTTCGATGAGAAGCCTCCGTTGATTTAATTATGTGTCTGATGACTTATTGTTGCGTTCCTCCTTAGGTTGCATGTCCTGTTAATGGGCTATCGATGTAAATAAGGAACGTCTGGGTGGGTTCTAGCGTTTCCAGCACAACGGGAGCACTCGCCGAGAGGGGCAGAGGACTGGAATCTGCTGGAATCCAAGCGTCCTCTGATGTTGAGACAGACTCCGTCCTCCTTTCTTGGCCACGGAGGCTGCAGAACACACACAGATGGATGGGCGATGGGGAGAGCTGAGGGACAGGAGTAGTGGGGAGGAGGCTGAAGCCAAAGTGATGGCCATTTGCATCCTAAAAAGCAAACCTCTCACCAGGAAGAAAAGCAGAAGCTATTCTGCATTTCAGAATGTGGGAGGCCAAAAAATACAGCCCGTGTCTCCCTGTGCATGGAATCAGCACTCAGAGAATATCTGAGAAGAAAACCATTAACCACATGGAGAGCTGCGGGATTTCAGGGAACTTGGCTCCCATGAGCTGGGAAAGACACTGCCAGTATTCATCTGGACGAAATGGGTGGCCCCTGTCCATTTTGCCATGCACACACTCTAGGACCCACAGTTTCAGAAATCATCATACACCTTTCATTCTATGGTCCTTTTCCTATTTCTAACCAAATGCCTTTGTCAGGGTGGCTTACCCAGAATTTACTTAGTACACAGCTTTGTGTATTTATTATCTGTAGCTCCAAACTCAAAAATTAACCACCCCTAGTTCCATCATGTCAGATTTTTCCATATTTGAGTCACTGATTTTTAGTTTGCCTCTTTTCCTTGATTTCTTATGGTAAGTACTAAGAAGGAACTGGAAAGGAGGAATCGAAAGTTCTGGGATTTCCTTTTGGCCTCTCAGTTGAAGACCACCTAGCTTTGAATGTTTCTTCTAAGACTTTGCATTAAATCCCCCCAGACCCTGAGGTTTAATGAGTCAGGCAAGAGGATAATAAAGCCGCTAGCCATTTGGAAGTGTGTTTGTTTTGTCCAATTTTACAAACTGCAGTTAATAAGCCCTTAATGAGAAGAACAATGTGTTCTCCGTGCACCCGTATATAATGGGAACGGAGTCTCGAAACCTCAAGACAGCCCAGCGCACACATCACTTAACTGAATACCAATGACTGTTCAGAGGAGACCATTTCTATTCCCACCAGAGCCTCCAAGGTCAGGGTCATTCTGCATTGTGATGGAATAGTTGTTCAGCTTTACAAAGTGGAACGAAAGAAACCAAGGACCTCCCCACCTTTTGCAATCATGCCCAACTTGTCCTGACTCAAGAAAAACACTGACACCACATCAAAAGCTATGAAGCACAGTGGTGGGTGCTTCCTCAGGCAGACGGGTGAAAAGCATAGCACTGAATGGAAGCATGTGCCACAACTCTGCAGCACACCCACCTGCCGCTCTGCAAGGCAGATCTTCACGCTGGTTTGAGTGACGTGTTTCATCTGTGCACAGTCTATCTAAGGACCTCGTTAGCACAGGGACCCTTCCAAAAACTGGCAGGCTATCGGCAAGCACCCTGGTGTCTGCTTTAGGTACAGGTGTGAACTGATTGAATATTGATTTCTGAACGACCCCCGGCGCTATCCTGATGGTGTCAGCAAAGAGACTGAGCGAACTGGTTAATTTCACTGCCATTAGCAAAGCCAAAGAATGAAAAGGAATAAAAATTGCAAGAGGAATTACATCGACTAGCTGCTAAGTAGATAATAAGAATAATGGGGCGAAATGATTGCCGTCCACCATTCGAGCACCAACGGGCTAGATGTGGTGTGAGTCTAATGAATAGCCAATGTTCTTTATAGAGTGACATTAAAAACAAGCTACACAGCCCAAACCCTCTCGCATCAAACACCCTGGTACCATCTACACTCCACTGGGATTCATGCCCTAAGTGCTTTTGCCCATGTTGGTCTGCAGTTGGACAATCTTCCCGACTTCACTCTGTCCGGAGAAGAAGAGCTCCAGGTAGGAGGTTGGTTCACCTTTAGATGAGCCAGCAGACAACAAACCAAAACAGTAGCCTTAACAGGTAACTTGGCAACATCTCTGTCACTCACCGAGGGTTCCAGTGTGTTACCCAACAGGTATCACCAAGACAAATGTGAAAAATGCTTAATGAGGCCAGCACCGCTGCTCACTAGGCTAATCCTCTGCCTGCGGCGCCAGCACACTGGGTTCTAGTCCCAGTCAGGGCGCCGGATTCTGTCCCGGTTGCCCCTCTTCCAGTCTAGCTCTCTGCTGTGGCCCAGGAGTGCAGTGGAGGATGGCCCAGGTCCTTGGGCCCTGCACCCGCATGAGAGACCAGGAGAAGCACCTGGCTCCCGGCTTCGGATCGGCACGGTGCACCGGCTGCAGCGCACCGGCCGCAGCGGCCATTGGAGGGTGAACCAACGGCAAAAGGAAGACCTTTCTCTTTGTCTCTCTCTCTCACTGTCCACTCTGCCTGTCACACACACACAAAAAGCTTAATGAAGTACTAGTCAAATAACAAGTGCTCAATAAATTATTAGGCCTCATTACTATGCAAAGCTTGCTCTCCTTGGCGCTGAAGACTTCCAGGTGCATAGTAATCTGTCCAACTACTTAAAGGTCCCTTAAGAAAAGGGGAGAGGTATAAGGAATGTGACCCTGAAGTCACAGCTGGAGACAAAACTGACTCCTGAGAGTAGGAGACAAAATTTCCCCTAGGGCTGAGGCCATGGTGTAGCGGGTAAAGCTGCTGCCCTATGATGCCAGCATGCCATATGGGTGGTAGTTCACAGCCCAGCTGTTCTACTTACCACCCAGCTCCCTGCTAATGTGCCTAGAAAAAGCAGCAGAAGATGGCCCAAGTGCTAGGACCTCTACTACCCAATGGGAGACCCAGGAGAAATATCAGCTCTTGGCTAGGGCCTGGCCCAGCCCTGGCCAATGTAGCCATTTGGGGAGTGAACCAGCAAATGAAAGACCTTTCTCGCTCCTTTTCTCTAACTTTGTCTTTCAAAGAAATAAATAGATCATTTTTAAAAAAGATTTATTCATTGATTTTAAAGACAGAGTTATAGAAAAGCAGAGGCAAAGGCAAAGAGAGAGATCTTCCGTGTAATGGCTGGAGCTGGGCAGATCCGAAGGCAGGAGCCAGGAGCTTCTTCTGGGTCTTCCCATGAGGGTACAGGGGTCCAAGTACTTGTATCATATTCTACTTTTTTTTTTAAAGATTTATTTATTTATTTGAAAGTCAGTTACACAGAGAGAGAATGAGAGGCAGAGAGAGAATGAGAGGCAGAGAGAGAGACAGATCTTCTATCTGCTGATTCACTCCCCAGATGGCTGCAATGGCCGGAGCTGCACCAATCCGAAGCTGGGAGCCAGGAGCCAGGAGCTTCTTCTAGGTCTCCCTCGTGGGTGCAGGGGCCCAAGCTACAGTCTGCTTTCCCAGACTACAGGAGAGAGCTGGATCAGAAGTGGAGCCAGGACTCAAACTGGCGCCTATATGGGATGCCAGTACTGCAGTCGGCGGCTTTACCCGCTATGCCACAGCACCGGCTCCTTACTGTTTTCATAAGCCATAGCAGAGAGCTGGATTGGAAGTGGGGCAGCTGGGTCTTGAATTGGCACCCATATGATATGTCAGCACTGCAGGCGGTGGCTTTACCCACTACATGACAGTACCAACCCAAAAGCCTTCCAAATCAATAAATAAATCTTTAAAAAATAATAAAAAGCAAATCCTTTCCCTAGATTTTTTTACTTGCAGATTACAATGTGTCACTCCATCTAAGGGATGGGGTACGCTGGTTTATGCACAACCTGGGATTTTTCCCAAGAACTGGTAATACATGTGAATTGAGATGAACAGTTTTCCAAAAATTAAAGCTTAGGGGTGACACTTTGGACTCAGGGCCCTTGGATGGGTGATACTCTCTCCATCACTGGAAGCAGCTAATCAGCTGCACCATCATGGACACATTGTTTTTTGTTACCTTTCCCTGTCCCTATCCAGGTGTGGGGAACCTTTCTTCCACCAAAGGTCATTTGGGTATTTACAACATCAGGCGTGGGCCACACAAAATTATCAACTTAAAAACTAGCCCACTATAGATGTGCTGACCTTCAAGTCCATGGGCTGGGCATTCCCCACCCCTGCTACCTACAAGGATCCCCTAATATCCTCCTCCTTTTTTTTCCTCCAAGCCAGACAGGAGGCAGGATAGCCGGTCAAATTGGGTTCAGATCCAGGCCAGTTTGTGAAGGAGCAGTGCAATCCTGCTCATCTTCATTTTCCTCAAGAGCTTTGTATGACTCGGCAGGAAATGCAAACGGAGCCTCAGGCTACCAGCAGTGCTCAGTGAACACTGTGAACCGAACCTGTTTTAGGAACAGTGCAACCACCCCGACACCTCTCCTCTCTTACTCAACGAAGTCCAACAAAATAAGGCAAAAGTCCCACTCCGTGCCTGTTTCCTTCCCTGCAAATACCACCCTACCAGGAATTCTAGAATCAAGTGCGTCAAGGCCCAGCCTCTCACTGAGGCAGCTTCCCCTCTGACACACTCTTCCGAATGGCCAACTCTCCAGCGAGGACCGTTACTGAAAGGTGAGGGCTCTGGTGTTAGACTGCAAAGTCTTGCCTGTTCCATTCCCAGGCTGAACGATGTTGGCCAACAGACACAATCTCTCCATGCTGCACTTTGCTCCTCTATAAAGTGGCACTAATAATGTCACGGATGGCAACGTGGCTGTCCCAGCACCTGACACAGAGCAGCGTCTGGGAAAAGTGCGCCACTCACTGTTAGTACTAGTTCTCTCTCAGGACTAACATCCTCCACCATCTGTGCGATACATGGAGGCCTACTGCCCTCCTGTCTCCCTGTGTCACTGGGCAATCAGCCTGCAGATCTGCTTGTAGATATTAGCCTGAGCATGCTCCCAGACACACGGGAGAAAACTCACAGGGAAAAACCAGTCACGGACTTTAGAGGACATCTTCCGGGGTTTTCCTGTTTGTACCCAAATACACACCCAGTGCTGCCAGAGCTCTTCAAGGCGCTTGCTTGGGTACTAACTGGTGTTTCATCCCTTCATTTCCTCCTGCAATGAATTCTGATTATATAATTTCCCTATCTCAATTACTCCTGGCTATCCCCTTGTCCCAGGGGTAACTGATGTCACAGCCACTGTCCTGTGTACTCACTAAGTTTCCGGGCACTCATGTCCTCCTGAGGGTGCTGCTTGGATGAGCAATGCAAATGCACGCCATGACTCTCTTCTCATAAATCAAACCTTCACTCTGCTTCACTCTCCATTGCCAGCTCATCTCCAACTCCAATCTGTCTCCATCTTTCTCCTACTAAAGGTACCAGAAATAAATGTTACAGACTAGGGGTGGGTGAGCTGATAGATGCAAAAGAACAAAAACTGTTCTCGTTCCTGTATGATGGGAGACTACCCCATGCAGGCCATAGAACAGAAGAAGGTGTGTAGAATGAAGCACGCCGAAACCCGTGCCTGCTGCTTGTCCATCTTCCTCTACCCCTGGTTTTTCAAGATTTCCCATCCTGCCCCCCAAAATATATCAGCCTATCTTTTCTAAGTTTAATTGCATTTTAATCTCTTCTGTCTGTGTTTCTAACCTGCTTAGGTAGGCTTGTATAATGTCCTCAGTCCACAGTCCTGTTTGCAACACCTTCCAATTTAATATCATCTGCAAATTTCATTAGCATGCAATTTACTTTCTCTTCCAGATCATTAAAAAAAAGCCTCACCTAGACCAAGCTATTATGAATTTCTCTGCACTCTCCCCAGATCGCAGCCACCTGGGAACATGACCATTTATCATTATCTTTTGTTTATCATCTTTCAGCCAGGTTTCATCTAAGCCGATTAGAACTAATCTTGATGGCAAAGGAAAATTCAGATAAATAAAACCGAACCCCGACATCCAGCTCTGCATGGAAGATCAAGTACGTGGCGCAGTTCATGGCTAATATTTTGTTTATCTATCTCTTCTCCCTAATCATCTTCCATATGGCCATCCTCAGTGCTCTTTCTTCAAGGCCAAGAGAGATTCAGATTCCTGTTTAGCGAGTTTCATGAGTACCTCAAAGGGATTAAATCCATGAATCCCAATTGTTTAAGGTTTTCAATAAAATCTTCACCTGTGTCATTATCTTCCAACTCCAAGGTGGCAGGGCACCTGTCTGGGGAGGACACACTTTACAAATTACTTCACTTCTGAAGCTGCCAAATTCAGTGTCCTCCATGGCAAAAAGGGGCTTCACCACCAGCCTTGGCACTAGGCATGTGCTAGTTAATAAAGTTCTATTTATGGCTCCAATGAGGATAAAACAGCCATTTCCTTAGCTAGGTGCCAGATACAGAGATTGATAACCAGACTAATCCTAATATAATTCACTTAATAATGGCTAAAAACCACTCAAGGACCTTAATACATCAAGATGTAAATGTTTTATAATACCCATAAACACTCCCAGAACCTAATAGAGTTAATTCCAGTAAGATTGGAACAAGTGAGAGGTGGTGTGAAAATCCATTTGGCTTCATCCCCAACGATTTATCACCCCCTCCCCAGGATCAATTCATTTTGCACTAAGAAAACGTCGAAGGAAATTTTAGACCAAAGGAATGGCAAATAGAACACCGACGTTGTTTCAAATTCACACAATGGGTGAGGCATATTTCATCCTCCACAGTGATAAAAAAATCAAAATGAAAATCACCAATAATGTAAGATTTAATATCAGGAATAGTTTGTGAGCTTTCATGAACACTACAGCACCACTGACATCTCTTTAGAGAGCACATGGATTCCATTTTGTTTCCAGTCTCTGTGACACAAGCCTAAATAATTCCTACCTATGATGTTATAAGCTATGAGGGGACATCAGAAAGTTCATGGAAAAATGGAATTAAAATTTCATTTCAAAGCAGGCATTGGCATAGTGGTTATGGTGCTGATTGGGATGCCGACATCCTGCACTGCAGCGTGCGGGTTCAATTTTTGCCTCTACTCCCAATTTTGCCTTCTTGCTAGTGTGCACCCTGGGAGGCAGCAGGTGATAGCTCAAGTACTTGGTTCTCTGCCACCCACATGAGAAACCCAAACTGGGTTCCCAGCTCCTAAGTTCAGCTTGGCTTAGCTCTCTGGTTATTGGGGGCATACCGGGAATGAACTAGCAGATGGGAGATAGCCTCTCACTCCTCTTACCTCCCAAATATAAGTAAATAAATAAGTTTATTTTTGGTGCATTTTTGAAATCCATGTACAGTTCTTTCATAATACACATTTTCCATCAACTCCTTGAAGGCTGCTTCTCTGCACAGATTTCACAATATTTTGGCCCAAAGTAACCTTGTCTTTTAATTTCATTTTCCATAAACTTTCTGCTGTCTCCCTGTGGATGCAAATTTCCATCATGTTTTTACACTTTAAATTACAGATAAAGAATTGTGAGAAAAAAGATACACAGGTAGGCTTTTTTACATCCAAAAATAAAAGTTTTTGTAGAAACCCAAGATAATAAATAGGAGGAGGCTCAAAGGACAAGTTACGGATACAGATGCAATGGTCACTTTTTGCCTTTTTGCTCCCACTTAGTCTTACCAATTGCAAAGCTAAAGAATACGTTGTGCAGGCAAAGAAGAGATGCAGAGACTTATGCTTTGTGCAATTAACAGAAACTCTGCTTGGGCTGTGTCTCAACTTTCTGCTGAGCCCCACAATTTCCTTAAATTCAGAGGAAACAAAAAGTACCTTGCAGGATGAAGAATCATTCTTAAAAGGAAGCATTTGAAGGTGCACTTTTACGCCCTGGCCCTGACTGGGGCAGGAAACTGCCTGCAACGAATCACCCTTCACAAGGGGATGGAGCCGAAAGGGTTGACGTGGTCACAAAGTACCTCGCTGCAAATTTACTGTCCCCCTTTATAGCATTCCATAAAGTCTCTTCATGCAAAATGGCAGCGATGCCCCATTTATATGGCATAAAAATTAAGTGACTAACGGGCTATGTCCAATGAACTCCTACCCACTTACAAACGAAGGGAACTTCACGTTTTAATTCGTTCAGCTCACGGAGGCACTAGAATATCGTCACCTGCCCAGTGATTACTTGAAATTAAATTCTGCGCCAAGTAAAAGTGAACCATGAAAGACACCTAACATGAGGGCAACTGTATCTCTTTAAGGGCTGACAGCACTTGACTCAACCCAGGCACCTCCAAAGTTTCTGGGGAACTTCAACCTCCTCCAGGCTCTCGTGTCTCTGCCACAGGTCTTGAATTCCTCCAAGTATTCCACATGACAGGATAGATGAAGCAAACGGTGACATTCAGCACTCAGAAGCCAAGAGTCAGCAAGAATTTTTCAAACCTGATTTTTTATATGATACAATCTATAAGTCATTACAAAACTTGAACGGTTTTCTGAACCATTGACAGTTAAGTTACGCATATTATGGTTCTACCGGGATGGGATTATTTTAGTTTTACAGAGTGAAAATCAATCCCCAGTTAAGAGAAGAGCATTCACTTAACCAGAGAGGTCCATTTCTCAAGCCTTCAGAAAAAGTAAACTTCTTTAGATTGACTTCATCCAATAAAAAGATATTAAGCAGCCGTCATGCCAAGTACTGTCTAGGAAGTGAACAGAAAGCATGGAGTCAGATGAGCATGGTGCTTGTTCCTGAAAGAGCTCTCATTCCTGTAAGGACCACAGATAATAAAAAAAGTGAAGAAATGCAACAGTTACAGACTGGAATAAAGGGCTAGGAAGGAGATGAGCGGATGCCGCACCAAGAACAAGAATGCCTGGGAACATTGGAAACACGCTGTGACCCGCAGCTACAGAACCAGTGGCTGAGTAGGATGAACTGCACACCAGTGTTTGAAAAGGACGTTCAATGACACCAAACCAGTGTTTGAAAAGGACGTTCGCCGGCGCTGCCGTAGCTCACTAGGCTAATCCTCCACCTACGGCGCCGGCACACCGGGTTCTAGTCCTGGTCGGGGTGCCGGATTCTGTCCCAGTTGCTCCTCTTCCAGGCCAGCTCTCTGCTGTGGCCCGGGAGTGCCGTGGAGGATGGCCCAAGTGCTTGGGCCCTGCACCCCATGGGAGACCAGGAGAAGCACCTGGCTCCTGGCTTCAGATCAGCACGGTGTGCCGGCTGCAGCAGCCATTGGGGGGTGAACCAACAGAAAAGGAAGACCTTTCTCTCTGTCTCTCTCTTTCTCTCTCTCTCTCTCACTGTCCACTCTGCCAAAAAAAAAAAAAAAAAAAAAAAAAAAAAAACAAGAAAAAAGGATGTTCAATGACGCAATACATACTGACTGGCCAATAAGCATGGGACCTGAGCTGGAAGGAATTAAGACCTGCTCTGTGAAATGCACACAGCTGGTCTTGAAGGATTCAAGCCACACTGTGGAGACTGGACAACACCTGTCTTCTCACACTGAAGTTATCTCTCATTATCTGGGTCTTTCTGTGTTGCCAACATGAGAGCGTTAGAATTTTAGAAGGCTATAAAGGTCATGTGACAGGGTTCTGGGAGTGAGGACCTCCTGCAGTTGTCATTTCAGGAAGTGTTCAACACACGTGTTTGGCTAGAAGACACTAGCTTTGCAAAATCCAAGGCTCATCCCAAGAACAGAAATAGGCAAATATGCTCAGGCAAGCTCACTCTGACTGCCTCACAGTGAGGAAAGGGCAGCAGACAGCAGGGCCCTCCTTGGAGAAGACCTGGGCTGGGTACAGCCCAGAGGCCAGCCAAGAGGTTTCCGTTTTCACGCTGGACGCCAGAGGGAATGCTAACAGTGTTCACGGCACACGCTCGCTCTCTGAGCACCTCCAGCCGTCTGTCAGCAGCCCATTCCACTCTGGAGAGCCGGCTCCTTCTCATCACCCATGGACTGGTTTCAACATCTCCTTCTCTGAAAGACTTTTTCTGATCAGCCCATCCAGGCAAGTGCAGCCGTCCTCCATCTGTTCACCGCCTTCATAGCACTTAGTATTCTTATTAACTTGCTCAAGGATCCTGTTTAATTGGATATTTCATTTTGAGATAATTCTAGATTTGGATGGTGTTATGACAACTATTATTTACGTGGCTTGTATTCATCTAACATCCCCTAAATACAGGGCATGGTGCTACAGCAACCTTAAAAGCATCAAGACACAAAACAACAGGGGCCAGTGCTCTGGCACAGTAAGCTAAGCCTCCGCTTGCAGTGCCAGCATCCCATATGGGCACTGGCTCAAGTCCCGGCTGCTCCTACTCCAACCCAGCTCTCTGCTCTGGCCTGGGAAAGCAGCAGAAGATGGCCCAAGTCCTTGGGCCCCTGCATCCACGTGGGAGACCTGGAAGAAGCTCCTGGCTCCTGGCATCAGACTGGCCCAGCTCTGGCCATTGCAGCCCTTTGGCGAATGAACCAGTGGATAGAAAAACCTCTCTCTGTCTCTCCCTCTCTCTGTCTATAACTCTGCCTCTCAAATAAATAAATAAAATCTTTTAAAAAAAGATACAAAACAATTTGACCAGCACTAGGATGCTTTACATCGCTCTTTCGTGATGACACCCACTCCCTTACGGCTCCCACTGCCTCCTCATCCCTGGAAGTGACTCATCTCTTCACTGCTTCTCTGGTTTCTCTTCTCAAAAAGTTTATATATACTGAAGCTCACAACATGTAGTCTCATGAAGTCAAGAGCTTTTTTTTTCCAACTCAGCATAATTCTCGGGAGATTCACCCACACTATGGCATGGACCAAGAGTTGATCTCTTTTCCCTGCTCCGTAGTATTCCAGGGCCTGGGTGCAGGGCAGTTTGTTAACCATTCGCCCACTGAAACCTATCTGGGCAGATTCCAGCTTCTGGATATCCTGAATAAATCGCCTGTAAGCATTGATGAACAGATTTTGTCTGGACCTAAGTTTTCATTTCCCTGGAGTCAGAGTCCAGGAAGGCAGCTGCTAAGATACATGGTAGCTGAAGGCCATGTTTTGACAGTCCCTCCTGGAATGTAATGTCATTCAGGTTCTCCATCTCCTGGCCGGTACTGGTGCTAACATCAGTCATTCTGACAGGTGTGCACGCCGTCACGGCGGTCTCAACCTCCACTTCCCTGACGGCTAATGACACCGAACACTTTCTCATGTGCCTACTTGCCATCTGTGCAACCGCTTCAGCGTAATTTTTCATCATGATTTTTGCACATTTCCTAATTGGATTGCCTGATTTCCTATTTCTGAGTTTTACAGTTCTTCATCTATTCCACATACTGGTCTGTCATCAGACTTGCGGTCTGTTTAACTTTTCTCCAAATCTGTGGTTTGTCCTTCCACCCTCTTCACAGAGTTTTACCTAACAAGACTGCTTTCCACATGATGAAACCCAGCTTATTAGTGTGTTTCTTTCATGGACTATGTTTTTGGTGTCAATTCTAAGAACCCTTTGCCTACCTTTAAATGTCAAATATTTTTGCTTTTCTTTTCCTAAAACAAACTTCTGTGTTTTACATTTAAGCTAATGATACATTTGGAGTCAATTTTTGTATACGATGTCAGATTTAGATTGAGGATGTCCAGTTGTATTCCCAGCTGCACCAGGACCATGTGTTTTAAAAGTTTTCTATCAAATCACACGCTCATCAAACATCAGTTGGGCATATTTATATACGTGTGTTTCTGGGATTTTTTGCTATATTTTATGATCCCCACACTGATGCTCCTGCCAATACCTAGCCTTTATTATTGTAGCAATACAATATGTCTCATCTTCAGACACATTTATCACACTTTATACTTCCTTTTCAAAATAGCTTAAATATTTTAATTTTGCTGTCTTTCTATATACATTTAAGAGTTATCTCATCTATATTCTACAGAAAGTCTTATTGAGATTCTGACAAAAATTATAATAAAACTGTTTATCAATTTGGGAAGAACTGTTATGTTTATCATGTTGAGTTTTCCAATCCATGAACATGGTAACTCTTCATTTCATTTTTTTCTCAAAAATTATTTTTGTCAGAATTTTGTAGGTTTCAGCATACAAATTTCAATTTGTTCAACTGTCACCTCAGTACCATTTTTTGAGTAAGTGAAAATGTTATTTCATTTTTAACTTTGGGATTCATACGTTGGCTGCAGGTGTCTTCGAATTGTTCTGTGTTGTGCTGAATTCTTTCTCTGTTTTTTCTGAGAGTTTTTGGGATGAACAGGCATTGAGTTTTATCACCTATTTCTTTAGACTGACAGGATCAAGTGATTGATTCTCCTGTTCATTCTATTAAGAGGTTGTATTAAAAAAAAAAAAGAAGTTGTATTACATCATTGAATCGTGAATACTGAGACAATCACGCATCAGAGGAACAAAGCCCACTTGGTCAACACATAAATTCTTTCCCTGCAATGATGAACTGTACTTGCCAGCATTCTATGTGTAGCATCAAGAATATTCTTTAGTTTCCATGTCTTTTTTTGGCATTATCTTTTTCTTACTTTGCTATCACAGTAATATTAACTCCATAAAATGAACTGAGAAGTGTTCTCTTCTGTCTCTAGAAGGGGTCAGGTGGGGGATTGGTGTTAATTCTTCCATCAATGTTTAGTGCAATTCTCTTAAAAACCTTCGTGGTATGGAGACTTTTTCATGAGGTTTCATCTTAGAAACCCAATTTTCGTAATACTTAGAGGGTTAACCATTTGACACATGCAAAGTTTGAAGCAATAACATACTCCATAGCATCATGTTGAATATTGTGTACTCCCCTCTTTATCTTTGTCAGATGGTCGAGAATTTTGCCATTTTTATTCATCTTTTCAAAAAGCCACCACTTTTTAAAAATGAATTGTTTTGATTATTAAAACATGTTCAATTACACTGACTTCTGCTCTTACCTTTATAACATTCTTCCTTGTTTGCTTTGGATGGATTTTGATCTTATTTTCTGAGGTTATTATGAGAGGGACTTATTTACTTGAACCTTTTTCTCTTTTTAAATGTATTAATTTACTGCTATGAATTTCCCTCTCAGCACTGCTAAAGCAGCATCCCACACATTTTTGATGTTGTATTTTCACTTTCGTTAAATTAAATGCACCTAAGTACTTCTCTAGAGATCTCCTCTTTAACCTACAGATTTATTTTTCAGACATGCATTCTTAATGTTTGGAGATCCTCCTGTTATTGATTTCCAATTTGATTCTATTACAGCCAGAGAACATACTTTGTATGATTCTGTTTCTTTTAAAGTTTCTGAGATGTGCTTTATAGTACAAGGTTTATCTTGTTTTTCCTGCAAACATTTAAAAATGTGGGTGGGAGCTCAGCACAACAGTGACTCAGCTCGTAGGACACCTACGACCCATATCCCAAGGCCCGCTTCAAATCCCAGCTACTGTGTTTCGGATCTAACTTCCCGCTAACACAGATCCTGAGAGGTTTCGGCTCAAATACTTGTGTCCCTGCTGCCCACATGGCTAACCGCAATTAAGTTCCAGGCTCCTGGCTTCAGCCTGGCCCAGCCTTAGCTGTTGTGGGCATTTGCGAAGTGAACATCGAAGATTTCTCTCCATCTCTTTGCCTCTGCCTTCCAAATAAAATGAAAGTAAATAAATAAAATTTTGAAAAATATATTACATGCTTTGATTAGGCCAAGTGCTCTATAATGTCAATTAGATCTATTGACTGTTATATTCTTCATCCTGATTTTCAGCATTTTTTATTAATTTCTAAATCTCTTTTTATTAATTTCTCCATCTCTTTGTCTCTGCCTTCCAAATAAAATGAAAGTAAATAAATAAAATTTTGAAAAATATATTACATGCTTTGATTAGGCCAAGTGCTCTATAATGTCAATTAGATCTGTTGACTGGTGATAGCTATATTCTTCATCCTGATTTTCAGCATTTTTTATTAATTTCTAATAGAGCACTGTTAATTACCAACTGTAATTGTGGATTTTCCCATCTCTTCTTTTAGCCCTACAATATTTTTGCTCCACATATTTCATAGCTCTTCTGTTTTATGCATGCACGTTTTGTTGTTGTTATCGGGTTGATACTTTTAACGTTATATAGCATATCTCTGTTCTGATACTAATATAACTACTGCTGCTTTCCTTGGATTCATATTTACAAGGTAGATATTTTCCCATCATTTTAGTTCCAGCCTGCATCTATCACGCAACCTGGAAGGAGCTTCTGTTGACAGCATGTCACTGGGTCGTCTACGTTAATCCAGGCTAGCAGTCTCCCAGGTGGTCTATGCAGGTCACTGATGCCTAATGTACTGACTATGTATGAGCTTAATTCTACCCACTATTTTATTATTTTTCCCGCTCTTCTGTTTCTTCTTTCTCTGTTGGCTCTTTCTGCTTCCCTCTGGGTTACTTCAATAATTTTAAATTAAACTTTAATGTCTATAGTGTTTTTGAGTGAATCTCCTGTTATAGATTATGTGGCAGTTAGCTGGGTATTATATTCTACATACATAACTTATGATAGTTTCCTGGTGTTCTCATTTCCACAGTGTGAATGAAGTGTGCAAACATCATCCTTTCGTGTCTCCTGACTCCACCTAATTACAACACACCTGTCCCACAAATCTCTTCTACGTCCATGTGGAATCACATCAGACCGTGTGATAATTTTTTGTTTAAGCATCCGGCTTACTTTGTATCTACGACTAGTTTTGTCTTCTTCCTCTCTGATGTTCTCAGATTCCTTTCCTTTCTCTTTAGAACACTTCCCTGAGCCATCCTTTCAAGGGAAGTCTGCTGTAGATTGCTTCCTCTCGCTTCCCCTCACCTCAGAATGTCTTGATACCCCCTTCATTTCCGAAGGAAATTTCACTGGTGGCAGAATTCTGCATGGACAAGGATTTTCTCTTCATCCCTTGAGAAATATCCTGCCCCTTCCTCTCTGCCTCCATGGCTTCTGATAGGAAATTCGATGTCCTTCTAATAATTCTTTCCAGCATCTACTCTCAATATACTTTCTTTGTCTTCTGTTTTTTAGAAACCTGACTACTGGGTCTTTCAAGAGTGACTTCTTTGCATCACTCCTGCTTGGCGTTTGATCAGCCATGGACTCGATGTTCAGGAACCTTATGGGTACCCAGCGGAAGAAAGAGGATAAAGCAGGTGGCTTCATCTTCCCAAATCGTGCATATATCCTTGCACGCTTCTTTATTTCCAGTTTCTCCAATGCCCTGTTCAGAGCCCCAAGGATAAGCCCCTGGATTTTCCATTTTCTGCTGCACCTCCAAGGCCTAGCACAAACCGTGGCGTAGAACACTTCCATGCATATTTGGAGAACTGAACCAGCAAACAAGACTTGTAGGGATCGATGCGGACCCTTTGACAATGCAGTCCCTCCTGCCTGTTTAGGAATAATATCTCAACTCTGTCGATTCTGATTCAAGAGTTCTATGGCACATAAATCCACATTTCGAAGTACAGTTCACAGATGATACACAGTTATCTTGGACCCATCTAAGAGAAGTGCCACTCTCTGGGCTTAGTGCCAAGAAGACCAGGGTCTGAGCCCTGTTGGGGGGGTGGTGGCGGAGGGGAGAGCACTAGGGTGCTGGGAACAGGGGTCTTGATGGGAGTCCTGCTCCAGAGCTACAAGTAGTCAAGTGAGCTGGCTCATCAAGAGGTGCCAATCTAGGAACCAGAGTTAAAATGGAAACATCTGAACAAACAGGAGGGGAAATTGTCACGGAAGGCCGAATGCACTGCGACAGAGAAGGTGGCGGAGAGAACAGCGTCTGCCCTCAACTCATGCATTTTAAAACCCTGCACTAAGCATTTCTGTTTACCCAGTACAAGGCCATTAATACATTCAGCCCAAGAGTGAAGCAATTTTAATATTAATAGGCTCTTTATGAGAATTTAATAACAAAGTCATCGCTTCCTTGTGTTTCAAGACACAGGGGTTAATCACTTCAAACGGGTTGGCAGGGAAAAGGTCAAATTTTAACGCTGACCTTAACAGTTTGGGATAAATATGAAAAGGTAATGGCCCACTCAAAGCCACACAGCTCACTGTCCTGTGCAGGCTGTGAACTGTCACACAGTCAACCCATGGACCCCACTTAAGGAGGCTTGGACAAGCCACACACCTAGTGATTAAACCCAGCCTACTCTTTCAAGGAAAAATGTGTGTAAAGACTTTGTGTGTGTCTGTTTTCAGCATGAATCTACCATCTATGGGACTGAAGCTTCGCGGCATCGCCTAGGGTCTTCCAATCCTCCACTGGTAGGTTCAGAAAAACCAAGGCAGAAAACGAAGCCTTTTGTCTGAGACTCTGGCTCTGATGGTTAATAAACTCTCATTGATTTTAGGAAAATGATCAAAGTAGGCTGCAACTGAATACGCTAGTGACCCACCTGCCTTAGCCTACAGAGAAAGACAGAAGGGCCCAGGAAATCTGTCGAGTCCCCTGAGCTAAGGCAGAGGGAACACTGGGACGTTTATCAGTCAAACTGCAATGAGTTTCACAATCAACAAAAACACATGAGTTTCGGCTGGCGCTGTGGCTCACTAGGCTAATCCTCCGCCTTGCGGTTCCGGCACACCGGGTTCTAGTCCCGGTCAGGGCGCCGGATTCTGTCCCGGTTGCCCCTCTTCATGGCCAGCTCTCTGCTGTGGCCTGGGAGTGCAGTGGTGGATGGCCCAGGTCCTTGGGCCCTGCACCCGCATGGGAGACCAGGATAAGTACCTGGCTCCTGCCATCAGATCAGCGCAGTGCGCCAGCCACAGCGTGCCAGCCACAGCGGCCATTGGAGGGTGAACCAACGGCAAAAGGAAGACCTTTCTTTCTGTCTCTCTCTCACTGTCCACTCTGCCTGTCAAAAAAAAAAAAAAAAAAAAAAACACATGAGTCTCACTCATTGGCTGGAAAAACCTGACCCAACACCATCAGAGTGGGAATTGTGAATTTAAATGAATGTAGCCGTGGCTAACTCTGTGGCATAGCAGGTAAAGCTGCTGCCTGCAGCCTGGCATTCGATATGTATGCCAGTATGAGTCCCGGCTACTCCACTTTTGATCTATCTAGCACAAACTGTGGCGTAGAACAGTTCCATGCATATTCTGAGAGCTGAATCAGCAAACGAGATTTGTGGGGATCCACACGGACCCTTTGACAATGCAGTCTCTCCTGCACATCCAGGAATATCTATCTTTTTATCTATCTTCCTGCTAATGCACCTGGGAAAGTAGTGGAAGATGGCCCAAGTGCTTGGGCTGCTGCACCCACATGGGAGACCAGGAGGAAGCTCCTGGCTCCTGGCTTCATATTGGCCCAGCTCCAGCCAAGTAAAGGGGGCCGGTGCCATGGCTCACTTGGTTAATCCTCCACCTGTGGCACCGGCATCCCATATGGGTGCCAGGTTGTAGTCCCGGTTGCTCCTCTTCCAGTCTAGCTCTCTGCTGTGGCCCAGGAGGGCAGTGGAGGATGGCCCAAGTGCTTGGGCCCTGCACCCACATGGGAGACCGGGAGGAAGTACCTGGCTCCTGGATTTGGATTGGCGTAGCTCCGACCGTAGTGGTCATTTCGGGGGTGAACCAACAGAAGGAAGACCTTTCTGTCTCTCTCTCACTGACTAACTTTATCTGTCAAATCAATCAATAAATAAAAGTTCAAGTAAAGAAAAGGAAAGTGAGGCCAGCGCCACAGCTCACTAGGCTAATCCTCTGCTTTGTGGCGCCGGCACACAGGGTTCTAGCCCTGGTCGGGGCGCCGGATTCTGTTCCAGTTGCTCCTCTTCCAGTCCAGCTCTCTGCTGTGGCCAGGGAGTGCAGTGGAGGATGACCCAAGTGCTTGGGCCCTGCACCCCATGGGAGACCAGGAGAAGCACCTGGCTCCTGCCATCGGATCAGTGCGGTGCGCCGGCCGCAGCGTGCCGGACATGGCTGCCATTGGAGGGTGAACCAACTGCAAAGGAAGACCTTTCTCTCTGTCTCTCTCTCTCTCTCACTGTCCACTCTGCCTGTCAAAGAAAAAAAAAAGAAAGAAAGAAAGAAAAGGAAAGTGAAGGCAAAGAAAAGAAAGACATCATTTACCAACCTGGTATAGCAAAAACACATCTGGAGACTGACACACACACACACACACACACACACACACCCTCAAACAGCCTTGGGAAACCTTGCTTTTGAAAAGTCTCTGGTCTTGAGGTAGAAAATTAAAATCCAATCCCTCTTTTTTTTTTTTTTTTTTGGCAGGCAGAGTGGACAGTGAGAGAGAGACAGAGAGAAAGGTCTTCCTTTTGCCGTTGGTTCACCCTCCAATGGCCGGCGCGGTCAGTGCACTGTGGCCGGCGCACCCCGCTGATCTGATGGCAGGAGCCAGGTGCTTCTCCTGGTCTCCCATGGGGTGCTTGGCCCAAGCACTTGGGCCATCCTCCACTGCACTCCCTGGCCACAGCAGAGAGCTGGCCTGGAAGAGGGGCAACCAGGACAGAATCCGGCGCCCCGACTGGGACTAGAACCCGGTGTGCCGGCACCACAAGGTGGAGGATTTGCCTATTGAGCCGCAGCGCCGGCCCCCAATCCCTCATTTTTTAAGTAATAAATGTTGTGAGCATTCAAACTGCAACAGCAGATGGGGAGATCGGGAAGGACAATGGGGAACCAGATAAACACACGACTGTGCAAGCAACATAATGTTCATTTCAGGTGGCTGGCGTCTGGTACGTAGAACACAGCCCCAAGCAAATAGCCCATTTATGGTTGTCAAATGAGTTGCAGAGAAAAATGCAACAAAGGGTACCTTAGCCACATCACTCCAAAAGTCACTTGCAATCTCTGAGATACAGAGACTTGGAACACAAGGTAGGACAAGGTTGGGTGTTGGACATTGATTCTTATCAGAATTTGTCTTCACACAGAAAGCTTCACATTTCTAATTTAATCACTCAGCCAATGCTCACCGAGGATTTACTACATGCTAGGAAGTAGTCTATACGCTGGGGACTTGGTGGGAATCCAGGAAAATGACAGAAATCAAACACATGCCATGTTAGATACCAAAAAAACCAAAGGAGACAGCAAAAGGGCGACCTAAGCCTGTCTGGCTCTTAGAGCTCAGGGAAGCCTTCCACAGAGAGGGGGCCATCTTTCCAAGGACCCAAGCTCTTGAAGAAGAGGAGATGTGTGGAGCACTCGAGCAGCAGGATGACACGGGCAGAGGTCCTGAAGACAAAGCAAGTGTGAAACGTCTGCGCAGCTCAGAGAAGGCCCACGTGGCTGCTGACCGTCTGAGGGAGGAGGTCAATGGCACAAGTGAGGTTGGGCAGGTCTGGGGACTCTCTCAGCACTGAGAACTGCAGGCCACTGGGAGGGTCTGCACAGCACTTTAAGACCACCCGAATGGTTTCCAGCAAGGAGCAGTGATTATCTAAGGTCACGATGCTGAAACTCATTGCCTACTGGGCATAGTTTTGCTGGGAGAAAATCAAGCCAATTCCATGCAGAGGAATGGGGTGGTTATGGAAGGGACTGCCCACATCCTTGGACACCTTCCCCATAGGAAGCCACAACGCCACACTCAAAGAGGGGCTCACGTGGAGTACACAATGCACGCAACACTGAAAAACCAAATAAGCTGCACTTTCAACACCCGGTACACACACGTGGAAGTTGGGTAACTATAGACCTAAAGATAACAGAAGAGGATATAACTGAACTCTGCATGAAAAATTCACCCCCAATCAAAATAGGGTCACAGTTAGTCTAGGACAAGTGGCCTTCCACATCCCCCCCTTTTTAAGGATCCACTTGTGAGTAAAGCGCTGGCTCACTCACGGCTCAAGCAGATTTAATTCCTATTAATCCTGTAATAGTGATGTTGGTGGTGGCAGCTGCTGTTGCCAACTCTTTTGGTTCCAACTTTCTCCTTCGGAATGGTATTTTGGGATGAAATCATCTAGTTCACAGATGGAGTGGTGCTTTCAATGTGAAGATATCGAGATATTTAGCAACCGGTGGCAGGGTGCTTTGTGGGGAATAATGACAAATTTACAAACAAAAAGAAAATTCTTCAAACTGTAAAAACAAATGGAGTGACTCCCTTGCCAACTAGGAGGAGAACAGACAGGGGCAGAAGCTCCAAGCTCCAGTAAAGGAGGGGAGTGGGGGAGAAGGAGAGAGAAACAGGGAAAGCGACACTGGTTCACGTTGAACTGGGCACAAGATACGCCACATCTGTCGGGCTGGAAGGCAGACTGGGGAAAAGGCGAAAACGATTTCATAACTGGAGGCTGTGCTGCTCAGTCTGAATCAAGAGATTTCAGCAATGTACCCTCCAAGTCCATTTATTTTTCCCAAACCAATTGAACGTCTTTATCAAAGCCTCTTGTCACACCTTCTCCAAGGAAATAGCCTCTCATGAATCCGCACTGACATCATAGCTTCAGCATCAAGCCCAGGCTAGAGTTACGCCAGGAAAGACTGGGATGACTAAGACTGGGATCCAAATGGAGGGAGCAGAGCCCCCAGATACCTTCTTCATGGGACCGTCTTTCCCTCCCACTCTGCTGCCACCCCAGTGCTGAGAATAGCGAGTGCTTTCTTGAACACAGGCATATTGAGGATGCGAGAAAAGCTAAACATGAGCCTGACATGACCACCACTCCCAAAGACACTTCAGGCTCCCTCATTCTTCCCACCTACACCTGCATTCAAAGAGAAGCCATAATTCTCAACCCTTGGTTCTGATTCCTCCCAGCACCCAAACTAACTCAGGTCTGAAACAAGGTAAACACAAAAGAGGGAAAGCAGTTGTTGGAGAAGATTCTGCACTCGAGTCAACAGTAAGTCAATCACAGACACGGGTTTTCGATCAACGCTGCTCCATCATCTCCACCAAAAGGGACGAGGCAAAGAACATTCACTTCCTTCCCAAGCTACCTTTATTTGTTAGGAAGGACTCAAAGCTGTAACAAGGCAAGAGGCTTCCCAGAATGTCTATTGCTCTTAGCGGTTTCCTTTGCAGGTAGGTGTGTCCTGCGATTAAGTTCTGGCTAATGCAATCTAAGTGACAGGGGTAAGCTTAGTTTCCATGAAGCACCCTTCAAGAGGGGACATAAACTCCAATTCCCCCCGTACTTTTTCCTACCTGTTGGACGGGGAGTGCTCAAGACTGAGCCATGGCCCTACCCATAACGCTAGGCATTATGGGTACCTAAGCGTTGTGGATGGTAGAACGCTTTGACAGGAGGAAGTATGAGGAATTTCTACATCTGCCTTGCCCTTCTCATCTCTAGTTTCATTTTCTGTAAGAGAAAAGTCAATTACTTTTGTAAACTGCAGTTTTCCTGGGTTTTCTATCACTTGCAGCCTAAGCTAACCCTTGCTGATCCAATGGGAAAAAAAAAATTCGACCGAGGCATTTACAGAGATGAAACTGCTAAACCTTGACAGAATGAAGAGGATGGGCAGTTGCATTCCCAGGATGAGGATGACCCAGCAAATGGCTCGGCTGCCCGCCTCTGCAGCACGGTCAGAACGACCCTCACAGGGCGAGCACGAGCGACTGATGGGACCATCTGACATCTGGGCAAGGCTGCAACAGCCAGATGTTTGAAAGCTGCTTTTGCTCTGATTATTTTGGTACTGGGAAGTCACGGCATAAACAACCTCCTTCGAGATGGAAAAACTGCAAGTTGGGAATAAAACTAGGACCTAGAGACATCAATTTAGGCAAAACACAGGCTATAGGGACGTGCCAGAGCTTCTGTGCCTTTTGGAAGGGCAGTAACAACGGCAATTTTCCCCCTATCCACTGGGAATGAGAAAACCAAACTCCCTGTACTCATCTGTTCACAAGCCCAGGCAGAGACTGACTCTGATTTGTGCCGCTTTAGATGCTCCGCTGTATATTCCAGATAATTTCTCCCTCTGGTGCAAGGGTTTGACACGTTGCAGGTTACACAACACTCTGACAATAGCATTCTAAGCAGAAGATATTCCTAATAATCCTAATATATATGCAGCTACATATTTTGTCCTTGTCCAGAGGGAAAATCAACATCGCTCTCCTTTTCAGCAACATCATCTCGTTTTCTCAAAGGACACACACTTTCTTAGCACAGGTATTTACTAGAGTTTCCTTCTCGATGGCTTTTAATTAAAACCTAAGGGCAGATTTCTCACTACCATTCTGCCCCACTCCACCCCAGCCATCCCACGCCGCCCCATTCCATCCTGTTCCGCCAATCCTACTGTCGTCTACTGCATCCCATTCACTCCATTCTATTTCACCCCATCCCACCCCACACCTTTCTACTCTACCCCAGCCCATCCATTCTACTCCAACTCACAACATTCCAGTCCAATCCAAAACATTCCAATCCATCCCACTCCACTGAAGCCCACTGTGTTCTGTGTTACTCCACCCCACTCCCTATCACCCACACCATTCTATTCCATCACATTCCACTGTACTCCACGCTACCACACTCCAGCATAAAGCATTCTACTCTGCCCCACTCCAGTCCAGTCCAGTCCAGTTCCCCAGACTTCATTCCACTCAAGCCCACTATACTCCTTTCCATAAGTCAGACCACATGTAGTTGGGATCAGAGGTGTGTGACTTGACAGGTTTATCTATCCCTATGAAGGCATGGAGTTACCAACCATTCACATTGCACAATGAGGACATCCACTATTCACCCTGTCTCCAGGGCGATATGGGTTAGCATTTTGCACACATCATCCCTGTGAATCCCCACAAAGCTTTGGGGCATGCACACTTTGAAATCTTCATCATGCAGGTGAGAAAACCAGCACACAGCGGTTAAGTGACTTGTACCCATTTCCAAGACTAACAGCTCACATGCCATGATCTGAATGCAGGAATTAGGATGTCACCATTTTCTGGGATCTCAAAGCAGACAGGGTCTTCAAACTTCCTGCCAGATCACCAAGGAGAGATTTTCCTAAAAAGATTCTGTCAAATTCAGACAGAAGTGCAGGAAGGGAACAAAAGCCAGGGCTGCCCTATGTCCAAGGACCTCAACACATAAACGCCTAAGAGCCACACTGTGAGGTCATCCCCGTGTCACCTAGAATCAGTCAGAGGCACTGGGTCATGAAACTTCTCTGTGCTGAGCTGAGAGAAGCAGGTAGAAACTAATCCAGAGTATCCATAAACCAAAGTCATCTCTGTCCAGCAATGACAAAGAAAAGCATGTTTAATCCTGCGGCAATACATCAACTGTCATGCGGTACAGGCTGCATACAAAGTGCAGCATTAGCTCTGGTGGGAGAACTCAGCCCCAGCTCAAGAGATTTTCGTAGAGGCAATGGGTATCTAAGATCGAGAGCCTGCAGATTTATGGTGGTGGCTGTTTACCAGAATTGGAAATCTCAAACGCCATTTCTCACAAAGATAAAGGAATTATTTTTAAAAGGACCACGTGCAGGGATTCGAAAGGGGAAACAGACTTTATTTCGATCAGATATTTTTAAATGGCCAGTTCAGTCATACTCCTGTCTCTACGGTGCCACCCCCACCTCTCCCAGGTGCTCTGCAGGGGACACATGGGGGTGATTCAGGAGAGCGAAGTGACTTTGCCAAGGAGAGAGAGAAGAAAGTTGTTTTGCCTAGTTTTTCCTAATGCTTAAGAAAACAAAGTAGAAACAGGGACAAACGAATCTATCGGCTACATTCATCAACAAGGCAGTACGCTTCACTTGGTTGGTGTGTGCCTTGTATTGGACGCCACCAGTTCATAGCGTGGACTCCATTTGAAGGAAGGAAAGGCTAGGACTGCAAAGACCCTAGGCAAAGCCTTTGGCATGTGACACCAGCAAAAGCAAAGGTAGGTGACAGATTTAATTGGATCGTAGGTGACCTGGATAACAATTTGAATAAACAAACAATGGGTGATCATCTAATCTAGGCTTGTATCCAATTTCAGTCAGAGTAATTAATGAAATATTCATAAACACGCACGCTTGCGATGGGTAGCTCTAGATTTCCTGTCTGACATGGTAAAATTAAATACCAGGTGCCCTGTGAGAAGCAAGTAACAATTTAGATTTGGAAAAGGAGCGTAAGAAAGTCTGTGTCTCATTATTCCACATGGGTCACCTAATGTAAATGGACTAGGAATCTAGTGCGACTTATCAATCTCTCTTTCATGGACTTTTTAAAAGAAAGCCTCCTTTCTCAGTTAACAAAGCAGAGAAAGCTAAGATTAGAAATAGGGTTTAGGTCCTGGGAGGCATTCATGGCCACGCCCAGCACCCTGGGGTTGATCGGATCAATAGGGAGCCGCTTAAGTTACGGATACACACCTATATGATGAAAAACTCACTCATTCACAACAGTTGTTGTAGTGTAGTAGACAGACAATAAAATCTAGTAAATGATGCAGTCCTAGAGGGGGACAAGGTGAACAGCAGTGCCTCTCTGCTATCACTGTGACTTCAACCAGAATCACTTCTGGGGCTATTTTGGTTGATTATGCAATACAAACAAGAGCACCGTTGCTCAGCACTTTACTCCTACAATCCTTCAGCGGCCAGCTGGCTGTGGCACTGCGTGAACCTAGACAAAAATGCACAATTCTAAGGAGTTTCAAAAATAAATAAACTGTTGCCAAAGATGCTAGAATAGGGCAGTATGAGTTTTATTCAGAAACTCAACATCAAATGCTGCCAACGCTGTCTTTTAATTTGGATGATGAAAAGTAAGTAGGAGCTGGCATTCCTGCGAGGAGCGAATTTCCTGTCCTTTTGACTGAGGCGCCATCCTAACAGACTCCACAAATAAAATGCACCCAAAATTGAAGCACAGGAATCCTTCTATACATCCCAACCCTCCGTGTTAATTTAAAAAGTAACTTTAAAAGTCCCCAGGCATATCACGGCTACACAGGGTTATGTTCTGATGTGCACAGCCTGCATCACCCCTCCTCCCAGCTCTCACAACAGTCTTCCAAGGTGTCTCCCTTCTGTAGGTCTCAATTTGCTCCTGTTCATCTCCCCCACTACCGTGAGTGATGGGATCCTAGACCAGAGTTTCTCAGCTAACAGTGATGACCTGTCCTGGGGACACGTGGCAATGTCTAGGCATATTTTCCCACTGTCATTATGGAGGAGCAGGTGAGGCTGGAGTCTCAAGAGAAGTGGATGTCAATGCCACTATACACCCTGAAGCACACAGGACAGTGTCCCCGAACAAACAAGCCTGCGGCTGAAGATATGGACAGCACAGAAGCTGACGATGCTTTCCTTGAACACACACATCAGAAACCATATTGGTTTGCCCGCTTTCCAAAACTAGAAATGATATAAAGTCCAAAGTCCGAGAGTGCCTTTCAAAAGCCATCAAACCTGATCTCTTCGACGGCTCTGATTCCCTGCTGTGTCTCTCCTCCATGTTCGGCAATGGCTGTGGTTCCCTCTACCCCTCTCCCATCCGGCTCCTCCTGCCTCAGTCTTCTCACTCATCCCCTCCCCTTCCTGGTCTCTCCATTCTACCTGACTGCTACACTGACTACGTCTTCCCAGGCTGACTTTAGGTCCCTCTCTGGGAATCTCTGAGGTCCGTCTCATACCCAGCTCCTAGGACCTGAGCGGCACATTCTTTTCCTACTGAGAGCCATCTGTACCCAATCATATGAGGAGTTTCTCTCTTTGAATTTGAAGTCAAAATCACTATTTATTCACTCTTCCAGCACACGGGCCTCACTGGTACTACAACTTCAAGCCAGCTTGCATGTCTTTCTCTTTCTTCAGATTCATTTATTTATTTGAAGTGGAGAGAGACAGAAAAACACCCCGGACATCTTCCATCTACTGGTTCACTCTCCAGTTCACTGCAATAGCCAGGGTTAGGCCAGACCAAATCCAGGAACGCAGAATTCTGGTTTCTGACATGTACATGTACATGATGTCCAAGTACTCGGACCATCATCCACTGCCTTCCCAGGCACACTGGCAGGGAGCTAGATTGGAAGCAAAGCAGCCAGGACTCAAACCGGTGCTCATATGGGCTGGAGGCATTGCGGGAAGCAGCTTAGCTTACGTGCCAACAGCAGCCCTGCTAGCTTGCAGTTCTTCCACTCTGCTCATGCACTTTGCCCTTTTGTTGCCTGACCTAACAAAACACAAAATCTCCATGAACTTTCCTCCTGTGGTATCAGAAGTTTGGAAAAAACAGCTGTGAACCAAACTGGGAACTGCTGCAGCCCCTGTACCCAGTCGGGTTGTCTATAACTGGGAATGAAAGCTCTGAGGCTTTGTATTCATTGTGAGCTTTCGACAGGGAGAAGCGACACTGCAGAGGGTGATGCAACCAAAAATTACCATTACGGGAATGCTTTCCAGCTCTGCCCATCACCCTAATAAGTAGATTTTCTGTTCAGCTGATCTTCCACGCAGGCCTGCTCACTTGTCAGATAGGTTCCTGGACATATGCGATGCTGAACCTTGAGAATGACAGCACAGGAAGAGAGAGGAGACACGGAAGGAAGAGAGGAAGTGGAGGAAGACTTACTGGGAAAGTCAAACCGTGAACATCATAACAACTAGGAAATAATGAGTGGAGCCAGGTGGAGATTGGAGGCAGAAGTGGGGGCAGAGTCCAGAAAACAGTATGGATCCCAGAGAACAGGGCAGGCAAGAGGACAGGAGAAGTATGGGGAAAGAGGAGGAATTGATGTTCCTTTAATTACTTTTCTAGGAGAAAGTACATTGTGTTTCATTATTTTACCTTTTTTTTAAAGATTTGTTTATTTATTCGAAAGGTAGCATTATAGAGACAGAGAAGGTGAGACAGAGAGAGAGAGAGAGATCTTCCATCTGCTGGTTCATCCAGAAATGGCCACAATAGCCAGGGCTGCACGAAGCTGAGGTATCTTCTGGTCTCCCCCGATGGTGCAGGGTCCCAAGCACTTGGGCCATGCTCTGCCCCAGGCCATAGCAGGGAGCTGGACCAGAAGTGGAACAGCCAGGATTTGAAATGGTACCCACATAGGTACTGACAGTAACATCAATGTCAGACCTGGGCTTTAACTCAATGAGCACAGTGTAAGCTCCTAATTATTTTAAATTTTAAAGACTAGTTTTACCTTTTTTATTGTCTACTAAACGCAGTTTCGGAAAGAGGCTACATTGTGAGGGGCAAAGTTTCATGAAGCTTACGCTGATGGTAAGAACTCATTCTTGCCTGGAAAAAGAAATGAAAGTTCAGAAGAGTGGCTCTGCCCAAAATCACTCAACCTTGGCTCGGACTTCAAACTCAGCCAGGATAACTCCCAAGCCCATACCCTTAACCACTTTACTACTCTGCCTTTCAAACTCAAATATTTAATTTGACATTGGCTTCGAATGATCCAGAAAGTTCTCACTTGCAGTCCCTTTTAACGACTTCTTCCATGATTGTAATCGAAACAGTCACTTTTTGGATGTTTAGATTACTAGATAAACTATCAACTATTTATGGGCATAAATGCCTCTGTGAACTCCTCATGGGCTCACCATGCAGCTCCTAAGCTCTACGGGGAGGCCACAGAGACCAGCTGCAACTACAGAAGACTGAAAAAGAGCCTCTGACAACGGTGCCTGCACACACACAGGACCAGAGACCCCCATCAAGCAAGGCGACCTCAAAGCCCCACTGGAATTCCTTTTATCCCACATTCCCCTTCCCTTTATGTCTTGCAGGCTGCATCCGAGAGAGCCAGCAGCCCCTGGTGTGTGCGTGTTTGTCACGGAACCTGTGTCCCCTTGTTCTTTATGAGAGTTTTGTCCTACTCAGAGTTGAGGAGAAAAATAACCCATTTATATTCTGGGCACTACCCTTCTGGTTTTATTCCAATTGCTATTGTGACAGGGCTGCTACAAAGAGGAATACCAATGCAAGCAAGGAGTTAAGTGCACCACGGTTTCAAATGCAGTGAGCTGGTCAGATGACTCCAAAGAGAGAAAGACAGTACGGCCTTGAATTCCAAATGTATACAGACACAGATATGTATGTATATATATATATATGAGTGTGTGTCTATACGTGTTTTTACATATACATATCTCTGTATCTTTCTATTGCTACCTATTATCTGTCTATCCACCCATATATAATCAATCACATTTCTAGCTTTGACTGGAAGACAAAACAGCATGTGGCCAGGAATGCAAACCTAAAGACTCAGGGTTCTCATCCCAGTCACAGGCATAACATTCAAGGTGCCTATGAGCTGTGAGGTGCTGTGAGCCCCCCACGGATCAACACAGGCAGACTGTGGTGCCCATTCCAAGTTTCCAAGTAGGTGTTACCTCAATGACAGGTGTGATTGCTTTATGGAGTGCTTAAATGATGGTGATGACGAGCAATGATCATCGATTAGAATAAAACCCCTTACGCTGAAGTCCCTGGAGTTGGCCTCCTTCTGGGAGAACAGGATTTTGAGTTAGGCAAGACCTGAGTTTAAATCCCAGCTTTGCTTCATTACAGAGACTAAGGCACACGTGTGTGTGTGTGTGTGTGTGTGTGTGTGTGTGTGTAAAACTGAATGGACACAGAGATAAGAGACAGAGAGATGGAGAGGAGGTGTCATACTCAGGCCCTCTCCACAAGCAGATTCAGGGCCCTTCCCTGTGCAACAGCATAGTGACAGCACCTACCTCACAGGTTATCGAGAGCCACGCATTACACATGCAAGGAGCCTCACATGTCATCTGTCACATGCTGAGCACATGTTATGGTCTCATTCTTCAGCCACTGGCCCTATTATGAAGTGTCTGGACGGCCAGGCCTTCCCCCTCCACAGTCATCTAATGGCAACACAGGTGGAATGCTGTGAGGAGCAATTGTCCGCTAATTCCCTGTGCAGAACCTCAGCCTTCCAGGCACCCTCATCTGCTGCCTCCTGCTAACCACGCACTTAGCTTTCTTATCTGTGGCAAACACACGAAAGTCACTCTTGTCTTTCTGGCTATACATGGTCAGCAATGGAAATTTACCTAAAACAAAACAGTCCCGCAGCAAGGAAAGCGAGCGAATCCAGAGGACTGCACAATATCTAGTTTCCCTGGTCGTGGGGGCTTGGGCAACATCCCGAGGTCAGCTTCCCTGCACAAATCTGGCAGCGCACCGATCCTACACCTGCCCGCCATGATGCTCACTGCAATAGTCACACATTCAGAAAAATCTAAAGAGCCTTCCTTAATCACAGCATCAAGTGCCCCAGACCTCTGGATAGTAGGTGTATCTACCTTCCAGCTCTCAAGTGGCTGTCACATGAAGGCAAATCAAGGATTCTGGACACAGAAAGCCCTGATTCCATTACTCTGGCTATGTGGCTTTGGACATGTGACGTAACACTTCACAACTCCTTACAACATGGGATCATAGCGGTACCTACCTCCTGGGCTGAGACCCAGGGGCTGCTCAGATCTCACCAACGTGGCTCAGAGTCCTGTGGGAACACACAGCAGCACTCTGAGCAGTATCTGAGGGGCTGGCGCTGCAGTGCTGCAGGCTAAGCCACCACTTGTGACTCCAACGTTCCATATCGAAGTTCTGCTTGGAGTCCTGGCTGCCCCGCTTCTGATCCAACTTCCTGCTAATGCACCTGGAAGGTCGCAGAAGGTGGCCCAAATTCTTGGGCTCCTACCACCTATTTGGGAGATCTGGATGCAGTTTCAGGCTCCTGGCTTTGTCCTGGACCAGCCCCAACCATTCTGGTCATTTGGGGAATGAACCACTGGATGGAAGGACAGAAGATTCTCATATTCTCTCTCTCTCTCTCTCTCTCTCTCTCTCACCTCACCTTCTGTTGTTCTGCTTTTCGAATACATAAATAAATCTTTTTAACAAAGAACAGTACCTGACACAGGGTGACAGCCACCCACAGTGAGTGTTACTGTTACTATCACTGTTGTGGGATTCCTGTGAGAAATGAATCAAAGTGAAGGACTAAGCGCAACAGTGAGGGCTCTGGAAGCACTCATTAGGTGATAGCTCTTGTTTGCAAACTGTAACAGCTCCATCAGGAACAGATGCAAGCTGGCTCAGGCCGTCTCATACTCCCACCCCGTCTCAGACACCCTAACAATGTCAAATTGGGTGTGAAAACACAACACCAGTCATCTTCCCTTCGCTTGTCTGCACTAATAGAGGGGTTCAGAGACAAGGACAATCAGCCAGGGTGGGTAATCCAAACACCACCTCCACTTGGCCATGAAATACACCGTCAGTGCACGTTCTGATATTCCATGTCTGCCATTCAGGGGATTAATTTCCAACAAAATAATGAACCACATAAGACAGGCCTGATTCAAGCTGGGAAGTGCCCTGGTTCTCTGGTCTGTTTCCTGCTCCACTCCTCTCTGAAACATACTCCATGCTGAGAACAGCCAGCAGGCTTCCCGAGCTGGTGCAGACAACCAATCTAAACAGGGTTGACCCCTCTCAAATCTTCCCCAAGCATGAAAGAGGCCTGGGTTTCAAAGACTTCTCCTGCATGAAAATTAACTAGGGCTCCTGGTTGATATGCCACAGATACGAAGCTACAGGGGTACAAGTTCCTGCAGAACATGTACTGCATGACTGCGCCCTGCCCAAGGTCCACAGTGCTACACACTGTCTCTGACATAAGAGATGATCCAGAAACTCACCTCGTCCTCACCAACATCCCAAGTTCAAAAGGAACGGCTTTCCTACTCACGAGGTAGATTATCCAATGCTCCAGTGGGATGGCTTGCAAGACAAACACTGCTTCACACGAGGGGGATCTTCAGAGAGTTTGCAGAAAATGGAAGGACAAGGGACGTCTACTGAGGCTCCAAAAATCTTGCTATCCATGTAAATGAGCCAGTCTTCAAAAAGTGAATGGCAAACGTGTATTGTCAAAAAGCTGTGTGTGGATTTTAATCTTCTGCGCTAAAATAAATTGATCTTTTAATTACATTTTTTCACAAACTGTTTGAAGTCATCTGATACTCACACATCGAATGAGTAAAAAGTACCTTCTAAGAGTCTGGCATTAGACAAGGAATAGTGTCTAGAGGAGGAAAAAGAAGCAGTATCATTCTTGCTCTTATAGCCCATGGCAAACAATTAACCAGACAATGGCACATGAATGTCAATAAGGTAAGCAGGGAGCTGAGAACACAGACCCAGGCCATGAGAGCTTATTCAGCTAGGGGCCGGTCTGCTCCTGCTACCTCTGGGGTTCGGTCAACATCACCTCTCTGGTCAAAGGCAAGACCCCCTTTTGGCCATTCCATCGTATCAAGAAGTCAATTCCTACTGCAGAGTGAGAGTGATCTTTTTTTTTTTAATTTATTTGACAGGTAGAGTTATAGACAGGGAGAGAGACAGAGAGAAAGGTCTTCCTTCCGTTGGTTCGAGAGTGATCTTAAAATATCGAAATGACCAGGCCGCTCTTCAAACGCTCCAGTGGCTTCCCACATCTCTACGGATAGACTCAGGTCCCCACTTGGCATGGAAGCCCTTGTCCAAGGTCACTCCTGCCCCATGCCTGTCCTCCATCTGGACCACCACTTGCCTGATCTCTGTTACCCAGTCACATACCTGATCCTTTTGGCTTCTCCACCACACCACTGTCTTTTTTCCCCTCAAACCATATCCCCCTTCAATTTCCCTCCACTGTGACGCTTGCTCCGTAGCTGGTCACCTGTTTGGTGTTTGCTCCAGAGCTATGTTCCCACACAGGTCTTTTCTAACAATCCCAAGCAGGGGCCAGGCAGAGGGAGTCGAATCCCGAATAAATGCACTTCACAGCACTCTCAGAACGCACTGTGATTGATTTTTGTGTCTGCCTTATTTATGTCTTTGAAAACAAACCTCACAGAAGAAGATCATGACTGTCTTGTCCACCGTGGCTTAAGTGGGGTCTAGAAAACAGCTCACAAAAATATGTATGGTGAAAAATATGGATTTCAGAATTTTTTGCACCAAAATAAACATGTCTTAATTCACCTCTCCATGAACTTTATGAAGTATCCTCAGATAGGACATAGGATAAATATGAACATGAGAAGCCCAGTTATAAAACTGTGTTCTTAATGTTGACACTGAACCACCTCTCTCTGGCTTGAATCCTCACTTCCTCAACTAAAATAAAAAAGTATCTCCTAAAAGATCACTTAAGAATGACAGAGAGGGGTCGGTGCTGTGGCATAGTAGGCTAAGCCTCCACTTGTCGTACTGGCATCCAATGCAGGTGTTGGTTCCAGTCTGGGCTGCTGCACTTCCGATCCAGCTCTCTGCTAATGACCTGAGAAAACACTGGAGGATGGTCCAAGTGCTTGGGCCCCTGCACCCACATAGGAGACCCAGAAGACACTTCTGGCTCCTAGCTTTGGATTGGCTTACCTTTGGCCATTGTGGCCAATAGATGGAAGATCTTGATTAATTGATATCTCTCTCTCTCTCTCTCTCTCTGCCTCTTAAATAAATAAATAAATAAATAAATATTTTTAAAGGGTGACAGAGGGCCAGTGCTGTGGCACAGAGGATTAACCTGTTGCTTGGGATGCCAGCATTCTATATTAGAGTTTGAGTCCTGGCTTCTCTGTTCCAGGTCCATTCCCCTATTAATGTGCCTGGGAAAGCAGTGGATGATGGCTCAAGTACTTGGGCCCCTGCCATCCATGCAGGAGACCAAGACAGAGTTCCTGGATCCTCCCTTCAGCTTGGCCCAACCCTGGCTGTTGCAGCCATTTGGGGGATAAACTAACAGACCGAAGTTTTCTCTCTCTTTCAAACAATTTTTTTAAAAAACTCAATACACAAAAATCAGTTGCATTTCTGTACACTAACAATGAATAATCTGAGAAGGAAGTTTAAATAGAGGCACAAAGATCCTGCATGCAGTATTTTCATTAGTGCCCTACTCGCTGCATTTCCCTGGGATCTTCTCCCCCCCTTTTTCCTTGATTGGCAATGACCATGAACATTTCACCCTCTCCCTTCAGAACATACTCTGTCTGCAATTGCTCTTAACAGCTATGACTACATAAAGCTTATTTATACTCATGTCCATGGCTTAAAGATATCGTTAGGCAGTCTACAATGCTGCCCAAAGAGTAAACACATCACTGAGAGACAGGCTATGAGATACACTGTGTGATTTAACTGGAAATGTCCATTATTGAAAAACAAAGAAAACCCAAGGCCAACTCTACTTCCTTGTATCCTGCCTTCCACACATTCCATTCTAATTCTGTGCATCCAATCTTAAACACATTAAAAATGTAACCTATTCTAGTTTCTATTCCAGGTTTGTTTTTTTTTTTTTCAACAGGCTCAACTTAAGGTCAGTCTCTTCTGGTACACTGGCTCCTATTATGGAGGGAATAAAGGAAAGATTGCTTTTAAAATGAGAGGGGCTGCTTTTAATGACAGCTTCTGAACAGTGGCCTTTTGTACTTGAAGGGACTGATGATAAAGATCACTGTCAACTGACAGTAACATCAATGTCAGAGCACAAAGGGACGGATGTCCCTCATAAGGGATCATCCCAGAGCCATTAACCAGTGCTTTTCTGTTCTGCCATCTTGGAGGAGAGCTACTGATCACAACACGATTCTAAGCAGAGTTGCTGAAACCTGCCAGAGAGGAGGAAGAAAATGTGTTCCGTCTCCCTGTCTCTCCTAAACACACACACACACACACACACACATACACTCCCTATCCATCAACACTGCCTCCTGGAGAAGAGCTGAAGCCCTAGTTGGAATGCGAGCTGTGTGGCGTGTTTACTGCGTGACTCTGGGCCAGGTCATCATCTGGAATAGAGATAATCATACTGACTATCCTTTAGGGTTGTTTCATAGATAATATGAGCGAATTCTTGAAAACAGCTTGACACAAAGTCTGGATAGATTAAGCACTCAAAATACATGTTGGCTGTTAGGACTACAAGGGAACCACACAGTTGATTCCATATTTTCTCCTTCATGTGCTAATTATCTATCACTAATGCCTTTGTGAAGGAGCCAGGACATAGTCCTTCATCTGTTTTATAGGTGGGGCTCAGATGGGTGAGTTCTAAAATCTCCAAGTGACCACCTGGCTAAAGTGGGACTGGAGAAATTACCAGCTCATTTTAGACCCATACTTGGTCCACTATTCTAGATTGTTTCTCAATCCACTGGAGACTGGGTGACTCTTTCATGTCCAAAAAGAAGACAAAGGAATGAGGGCTGTTTTCTGACTTTTCCAAAATAGTGACTTTTTTTTTAAATTCTGTATCTTATTGTTACAGTGGTCCCATCATTTATCACCTAAACCTGCCTATGTCTGAGAGTGACCAGTGTTACACTAGGCAGGATTCCAGAACAGAGACAGACAAGGACAAATGCTCCCTATCTTCTGTCTACGCATTTCCACTAAGGCAAATCCCGACTCTGCCTCCTGTAGTTGGAGGCAGCATCTACCATTCTGTTCCCTTGCACACGTCCTCATTCCACAGCCCCTGGTGGTATCAGCCGTCCTCCTTTGAGCCAACTACTTCCCCAATCCATGATGCTACCACAGATCTGCCAATCACAGTAACACTCTTCTTCCCAGCCTCAAAGATTCGGTGAAGGATGAGTTCAAAGCCAAGTCAACTGGAGTCTTTCCCAGGGATTCTTCCACCAGAGCTGGCATGGAAGATCACCTTTTGCTTTTGGGGGGAGGGGAAACTGTGATACTCTAACGATACTGTGGAATGTGCCTGCTCACTGCCCCCCTCCCCTTAATCCAGGGCTAATTGGAAGAAGTCTGTCTTTAGCTGCAGAAATTGGCAACTTGCTAAGAGATGGACATGGTGAGAACCAGGAGGGAAATATCCTGGCACTACCAAGCAGTGTCGAAGAACCTTGAAGTTTAGGCTTCGACATCCTCATTCCTGAAGCCATGTATTTGAGTCCAGAAGCTACAACGATTATCTTCTCAGCTCTATGATGCAATATGCTCTGTGGCCATTTTGGTTTGGTCAACTTGTTTTATTAAATGTAGTGCAATACAGCCTCATGTCCTTGCATAACAAAAATAATCCAGATGATACGGATACCAAAAATATGGGTAAGGAGCTGGACCTCTGAAGTGAGGTGAGAGCTGGGTCAACTTAAGCTGCCTAATTTCATTAACATATTTGAGTAGGCTCGAGGTGGCTTAAAACTGTGAAGAAGGGCAGGAAGGGGATATGCTCCACGTGCCAAGAAAACTAAACGGAGGTTTTGATGAAAGGAGCACACAACCAGCGTCGGTGCTGTGGCACAGAGGGTTAACGCCCTGGCCTGAAGTACTGGCATCCATTATGAGCGCCAGTTCATGTCCCAGCAGCTCCACTTCCAATCCAGCTCTCTGCTATGGCCTGGGAAAGCAATTAGAAGATGGCCCAAGTCCTGGGTCCCTACACCCATGTGGGAGACCCGGAAGAAGCTGATGGCTCCTGGCTTCTGATTGGCACAGCTCCAGCGGTTGCGGCCAACTAGGGAATGAACCAGCGGATGGACAACTGCCCCCGCCCTGGCCTCTCCTCTCTCTGTGTAACTCTGACTTTCAAATAAATAAATCTTAAAAAAAAAAAGAAAGGAGCACACAACCGTGGAAAGGTATATGACGTTACTGGAGCTAAGGCTCAATGCCACCATGGCTATGGCTCCAACAAACCCTGGTTTGAATGCCAGGTCCTCTGCTGAGTAGCTACAGGTTCTTGGTCAGTCACATCAGCCCTCTGAGCTTCTGTGTCCTCTTCCTATTACCTCTAGGAATTGTTAAGACTACTGTCAGAAGTGTATTGAAAGCACCTAAGAAAGTAATTATTGGCAGGTTGGTGCTGTGGCGTAGTGGTTTCAGACACCCCATATGGGTGCAGTTCATATCCTGGATGCTCCATTTCCAGTCCATCTCTCTGCTTATGCACCTGGGAAAGCAGTGAAAGATGGCCCAAGTACTTGGTCTCTTATCACCTATGTGGGAGACCCAGAGGAAGCTACTGGCTCCTGGCTTTGGCCTGGCTCAGCCCCAGCCAGGAAAACTGCAGCATCCTTAGAGGAGAAAGAAAAAATGCTGTAGTTGTCTGTGGTCTTTTGAGGCCTAACCCAGGGTCTGAGTTCCATGAGGTGCTTAGTAAAAGTCAATGAAATGATAAATGAAAAATAAAAGCATTGGTGCAGATATGTAGTCTTAGAGGAGATCTTAAAGAGCCATTATCAATATATTCAAGGAAAATGTATATAGTGTGGTATTTTATACCAGCTTGCATGAAAGGAATTTTTATGGCTGAGTTTAAAAAATTATTTGCAGGAGTGGAAACCTAAAAGAAAATACACACAAGAAGTAAAACGTGATCAATTCTGCTTATACTTAGGACCTCCTGTGACTTGTTTACAAAGAAATCAAGGGGATAAACTGTACCTTCATTCAATCATGCATTTATTTGCAAATTCATTCACAAACATGTACAGTTTCCACCATGATTCATCAATGTTGTCTCCCAGGAACCCAAAGATAAAGACATAGTTGTTGCCAAGAAACCCTCCCTTAAAGGAAAGAGGAAGAAACACTAATTGGTAACTTAAACATAATAAACATTGTACTGTCAGAGACATCATGGTCTCATTACACCAAAGATGATTGGAACGTGCCAAGGCAGGCTGCGACGGCAAAGCCCTGGAGAAGGAGACAGCCCACCACAGAGAAGGTGGTAGGAAGATCCCTGCCATGCTTTGAGAGACAGTGAGCTCTCTGAGTGCCATGGGACACTGGCTGAAGGAGGCAAGACACTGAGTTGTGAACGCTTCGATTATCAAGCTAAGATACAGACACTGCATTCTGTAGGCAATGGCAGGTCACCAACATATGCTGATAGAAGGAGAGCTACAACAAACTTTGTAAATTAGTCAACAACATGCTGCAAGAGTTGACTAGAATAGATAATGAAGCCAATTTTATTTATTTTAGAGAAAGAAGTAAAACATTTCTCCAAATTTTTTGGTAAGGATAACTAAATGCACAGGAATGCCGCTAACCATAGGAAAGAAATCTCTGTTCATCAGGAATCCATGAGACAAAGTACAGGAAAACCCAACTTAAAGTTCATTAAGGGGGTGAGGATAGAACGAGATTACTGACTTATGTAATTAATATATCCAGGGGTAGATGCCACTCAGCCACAAGTGTTGACAAAACGCCAGTTGGACTTGTTCTCCCTTCATCTATCTAATCTGTTTTCCTCTGCACTGTCATCACAGAGACTCTCCCAGCATGGTGCTCACAACGAATCCATGCTCACTGTATCATAACTCACTCATAGCCACCCAAATAAAGGCACTAATTCATTCTCTCCATCGATTTCCAAGAGAGTTACCCTGGCCTGCCTTGGACCAGGTTCTCATTATCCCGACCCCTTTTCTGAGGTCAGGGGTTGGGGTGTTCTGACTGATGAGGTCTGGTGTATATGCCACACCTGACTCTAAGGAGGGCCCACACTCCCCTATGCCACATGGACTGTGATTGAAGGAAGAGACTTCCTTCCTTTTGTTGAGGGAGCAAACTTTTATTGCTACTTTTTACTGGGTAGCAAACACAGCAGGTGCCTCCTTCAAGACCATGGAGAGGGGGAAGGAAGATAGGGACTAAAAAGCTTATTCAATTGTGAGTCTGTAGCATAAGTGGCAGTGTCCTTACTATAAATGTGCTGACAACAGACATCATTGGAAGAATCTTCAAATATACTTTCCATACCTGCAAAGGTACTTGGAATATTAAGAATCAAAATAGTTTTATTTCTACTATTCAACTAAAGCTCCTTGAAAACAGAAAGAACAAAGTCTTTCCAAAGATGTGAAGAAGTAAAGTGGAAATACAAGGACAAACAGAACACTTCTAAATAACCTAACATTTTCAAATGAAAAATCTTTCTCTTAGGAGGAATATATATCTGAAAGGATGTCATAAGACCCTTACATAATAATATTCGCTTTAAATTTTTGTTAGCAATGGTATTAACTTTATAATTCACAGTGTGGGGGCCAGTGCCATGGCACAGTAGGTTAATCCTCCACCTGTGGCGCCGGCATCCCATATGGGGACCAGTTCTAGTCCCAGCTGCTCCTCTTCCGATCCAGTTCTCTGCTATGGCCTGGGAAAGCAGTAGAAGATGGCCCAAGGCTGCACCTGTGTGGGAGACCAGGAAGAAGCACCTGGCTCCTGGCTTTGGACTGGCACAGCTCCAGCTGCTGTGGCCATTTGGGGAGTAAACCAACGGATGGAATCTGTCTCTCCCTCTCACTGTCTGTAACTCTAACTCTCAAATAAATAAATAAAACCTTTAAAAAAAAAAGTAATTCACAGTGTGATAGGTTTTTTCCTCTGGAGAGGAAATAAAAGAACATTTATATCTTCAATATTTCCAAATATACAAGTTTTTAATGATCAAGAGTTTTAACATTGGTTGAAAATTAAAACTCCAGTATGGTGATTAAAGGCACAATGTCAAAATTTAAAGTTGACCTGGGTTTAAAATAAAGGGTTTTATTATCTGTGTCCTTCTAGAAAACAGTTAACTTCAGTTTAAAGTCTATAGGAACATTATAATGGTAATATTGAAATTACATGAGTATTAGTAACACAGGTAAACCAGGAACATATAAATATGTGTGTGTTTAAGAAACTTTTGTCCCCAGAAATATAAATGACCTAAAAACCTAACAAGGGGATGCTTGTGTAAATAATAGGCCCATAAGATAAAATACTAGGCAAACCAAAAGCACAATGCAATAGACCCAAATGGGATAACATAGAAAAATTTTTATGCTAAAATATAATAAAATTCCAAAAGCTAGATAAAGAACAATGGGTATCGGATGTACTCACACAAATAACACACACACACACACACAAATGTATGTATTTATATATGCATGTATAAATGTGTGTATATATTGAATGTATTTATTAGTATGATAACTGCATATACATGTAATATACATACATCCCTAATAACCATGCAACTAAAGACACACCTATAAGGACTCATCTATGCAAAGGAATTTTGTAGACAGAAATATAAATCACATGCAGAAAGTGAACCGCTAACCTTGAGTTAGACCTCAAATTTCATTCCATGTTTACAACTCTTCATCTTCAACTACATGCAAAACACTGCTTAATGATTTTTTAAATTACTTTCATTGGCCTTTCCCAATGCATGTGCTGTTGTTTATCCTACCTGTGAAAACCCTGAGCAAATGTTCCTTTTCTAATAGTGTTCCTGTGTGAATGGACCGTGGGGCTTTCTCCAGATCACCCTGTTTACATGCACGGGCCACTTTGTTGAGAACGATGCTGGCTGATTAAGAGAGTTTGTGGAAAAGTACCCACTGTGATTGAAACACTCATTTAATACATTTTAAGTGCCTGAAGTGCTCAACGTCCTTGATTGGTGTTGATTGTTTGCATTTGATTTATTTCCTCAGTATCAGTGTTCATTAAATTACTTAATGTAATGGCCACCATGTAGTTGCAACTCTATTTAACTCTGCATCCCTGGGAGCATCCTAATTCTCAGGCTGCTCACTTCAGGAGCTAGGAACATAGATTTCACCACCTAAGAGCTGGGTACTGCTCATAGAAATTACTTATGAGGAAAATTATATTTCAAAGGAATCCACAGCCGTCATGTCTGATTTTTTTTAGCTATTTACAGCTTCTATTCTTGGCAGCAGTCTTATTATTTTTGACAATTTATTAACTACCATGTGCATATTTGTAATAGGATGCTCAATGTTCACACAGTTGTTTGATTTTCCACATTTTAAAAAGCTGCCTCCCATGCAGACGGGAAGAACTGCGCCCACAACCTTCTGTGGTCCATGGCTTCGCTGGACGTTCCAGTCCTGTCCAGTCTGCACAGGATTTTCTTACTTTGCTTACTGCCTTTGATCTGCAGCAGTGGCCGTGAGGTACTACACAGCTTCCTTATTAATAGTATTTGTTTTCAAAGACCGTTTGACATCTGTTTCAGTTTCCCAGAAGAGCAAAAAGAGAAGTTATGAATGACTGCGTGTGCTCACGTATGTACATCCATATGCCTTACGGGATCAAGAACCACTGACCAGAGAAGGTGGCCAGAGGAGGCTCTGCTGTACTGAAGTGGGGCTGGGGCCCTCTGGCCCACAGGCTGTGTAAGGCCCTTAAACCACTTGACCTGGCCCTGCCAAGGCAACGGCAGCTGGGTCTCAAAGGTCAAGAAATCTACGGCAGGCTAATGTTTAAACTGGTAATTCTGTGTGGCCTGCAGATGATGTTAGCAATATCCAGATGGCCTTCGGCAGAAAACAGGCTCCCCCTAGAGGAAGGAAAGACATCATCGGGGGAGCTGGTAGAAGCAGAACTTGAGAAGTCACTGAGTACAGCGAACAAGGTCAACAGAACTCGCCATGAGATGTAAGATGAGGCGAGGGGAAATGGCCTAAGATCTGCACAGCTCTGGTTGTGCAGCTCAGCTGACTCAAGAAACACCTGGTATTTGACCAACTGGGGTAAAAAAAAGCCAACATGAAGCTAAGCCATCAAAACTCTGGCTGAAGGTCCAGCAATGAAGTTCCGGGGTGAAGACTTGGAGTTTTCTATGCCCCTAAGACATACGATGTCATGACAAGTTTTACTGGGCTGGTGTTGGGGTGTGGTGGGTACCGCCATCTCCTGCAATGCTGGCATGCCTTATCAGCTCTGGCTCGAGTGCCAGCTGCTCCACTTTCAATCCAGCCCCCTGCTAATGGCCTGGGAAAAGCAGCAGAATACGGTTCAAGTGTTTGGGTCCTGCACACATGTGGATGAAGCTCCTGGATCCTGGATTTGGACTGGCCCAGAACTGGCTAGATGGCCATCTGGGGAGTGAATAAGTGGATGGAAGATCTCTGTCTTCTCTCTCTGTACCTCTGACTTTCAAATAAATGAATACATCTTTAAAAAAGAAAAAAAAAGAAGAGTTTTATAGGTGTTCCAAGAAGACTGAGCCTTTATATTTGAATGCAGCTCAGGCATACAATTAAGAGGAGAAGAGGGATGCCTCTCCGTGCCCTGATACACTGGCCTGGAGTAATGGCTCTTCAAATCCCTCTTCAGGGTTGAGCCAACCCCAAGGTGGGATCCAAGGGTTATGACAAGATGAGTTACAGAACTCTACCAACAGGCCCAGAGAAAGCTGTGCCCACACAGAATGCTTGCACACATTGTTTTACTGCAGGGAGGAAACAAGTTCTGTAAAAAAATCACAAAAAAGAAACTGCGAAGGTCAACAGAATCACTTAATCCTTTTTAAAAATAAAAAGTTTGTGGCCGGCGCCACGGCTCACTAGGCTAATCCTCCGCTTTGCAGTGCCGACACACTGGGTTCTAGTCCCGGTAGGGATGCTGGATTCTGTCCCGGTTGCCCTTCTTCCAGGCCAGCTCTCTGCTGTGGCCAGGGAGTGCAGTGGAGGATGGCCCAAGTGCTTGGGCCCTGCACCCCATGGGAGACCAGGAAAAGCACCTGGCTCCTGCCATCGGATCAGCATGGTGCGCTGGCCACAGCGCGCTGGCGGCGGCGGCCATTGGAGGGTGAACCAATGGCAAAGGAAGACCTTTCTCTCTGTCTCTCTCTCTCTCTCACTGTCCACTCTGCCTGTCAAAAAAAATTTTTTTAAAAATAAATAAAAATAAAAAGTTTGTTTGAAACACAGAGCAACTGGAAAGAGAAACAATTCTTCCATCTGGTGGTGGGTGACTCCCCAGAGTGGGGCAGGTAAGAATCAGGAGCCCAGAACTAAACCCGAGTTCTCCACTTGGACGTCAGAGACCAGAGTATGTCAGCCACCACCTGCTGCCTACCAAACTGTACATTACAGGAAGACAGATCGGATGCGGAGCTGAAGCCTTAAACCCAGGCACTGCAATGTGGGATGCAGATGAGATGTCCCCAGTGGTGGCTTAACAGCTACCCCGAATGCCTGCTCCAAGAGATATTTATTCTTAACACACAGGACTCCCTGACGTCTCCTGTCATGAGTCACGTATTCATTATAAAGCTGTCATTCATGGGACAGGAATTCACCAGACTGTCTTGGGACGACGCATCCCCCAACAACTCCGAGAGATAGTGGTGCTGTCATATGGCTGTGGGCACTTGGGGCTGGGGTTCAGGCTGAGTTTCCTTTCACCAAAACTGGTTGTTTATTGGTATCACACGAATGGAAAATTTTTGAAAAAACAGTAATTCCGGGTACAAAATGCCTGGGATTCTAATTTATTTGGTACAGAGTAGAGTCAAGTGCTGATGGTTTTTTGTACTTTGCACCACTGATTTGAATTTGAAGTCAGGTTGAGAGCCACTAATACAAACATAATGACACTACATCTGGATCTTGAAGGCAAAGGACAGGATTCAGACACATGGCGACACCAAAACAAATTACCATCAAGTCTGTTACTGCACTATGGTGATTTTTACTGAGCCAGGAGGCATCCAATCAGCTCGATCACTCTAAACATCCAGTGTGAGGAACAAAGGTGAATTAAGAGGCATTAAAATGTGCCAATAGGAGTTTGCAATATGAAAGAGGCTCTTGGAATCAGAAAAAAATTAGAATTGGGATTCCCAAAAGGATAAATTTAGTTTCCAAGAAAGTCTTCATTCTAAGATGTCTTGCCAGTCAGAATGCAGGCCTACGGATGCCTTTTACGTGGTAGACATTTTCTAGATGTTTCTAATTCTCAACAACCCTGAAAGGCAGGTCTGCTTTTTCGGTTTTACAGTTCACGAAAGTAGGGCTCAGAGAGGCAAACCAACGCGTGCCAGGTTACTTAGCTACTCACTGGGTGAGCGAGGCCTGGTCACAGGAAAACCTAGCAACGTTCAACTCCCGACTCCTTCCTAGGAGGGAAGGAGTGTATGCTTCCACCAGCTGACGGTGCAATGCCATCACTCTGATTTCTCAAAGCAACATTCCTCTGTCTGGGCAAGATAACAACCAGAGATGCTTAAAAATCTACAGGAAGCTGTGCTTGTAACAACACCCTCGCCAGTAAAAAGGTAATGATGGCAAGACTTTAGTGACCACCATTATGACGGCTCACAAAGAACAGAGGCAAACCCAGAGCACTGTTGAGGCATTTCCACTGTGAGTCCCCCACGGTTGGGGACTGTTCTGGATAATCCATTCCACCTGCATTTACCACAGCTAGGAACAAACAGGGAGACCAACAAGCACGTGAGCGCAGATGTGAGGTACAGCGGTTAAGCGGTCAGTTGGGAGTCCCACGCTGGAGGGCCTGGTCCGAGGCCCACCTCTAATTCCAGTCCAGCCTCCTGCTCATGCACAGTGGAGGCAGTAGATGATGACTCAAGAACTCAAGTACCCCCTCCCGTGTGGGAGACCAAGGTAGAGTTCTGGTTCCTGGTTTCAGCCTGGCCCAGCCCTGGGGAGTGAACCAGCAGATGGACAACCCATCAGTCTGTCTTTCAAATAAATACATAAATAAATAAATACATACATAAATAAATAAAGCTAAGAAGAAAACAATAAGCTTATCTGAGTTGTAACCTCCACCAGGCAAAAAACTTTGGAAACATTGGTAAAATTACTCTGCACCCACACTTCCTCACTAGTACAATAATGATAAAATATCCAGCTCCGAAGATCCTCAGGACATGTAAACTTAATATGTGTGTGTGTGTGTCTGTGTGTGTTTCTGTGTAGGCATAACACAACAAAGAGCACCTGACAAAAATTACCTACTAACAAAAACTAATACTCACAGGTTGAGCAACCCCAAACCAAAAACCCAAAATTCAAAAGGCTCCCAGTTCACAAACATTTGAGCATCATGTTGGCACTCAAAATGTTTCAGAATTTGAAACATGATTTTATATGTTTAGATTATGAATGTTCAGGCACGTAAAGTTTATGTAAATATTCTAAAACCTGACAACATCCAAAATCTGAAACACTTGTGGTCCCAAGCATTTTAGGTAAGGGATATTGAACCTACACTATGTATGCACCACTAAGCCCTTGGAGTTAACTCCTTCTGTCAATTCTCACAGATCTGTGGGGGAGGTGTCAGTCCTCTTTCACAGAGGAAACCTACACAAAGCAAAGCAGGAATTTTCCCAAGATCGAGGTGGTGATGTCAGGATTTGAATTCCATCAAGACTAACTCCAGAACTTGTTCTTTTAATCGGTGAGGCATACAAGGCTCAATAAGAGACAGAATCTGTTCTTGTTTATTAGAAAAATAAGTTACACAATACTCTTTTGTTAACCGAATGAATAAACCATGATATGCATACATTCTGGTCCAGAGATTAGCTTTCCATTGCCTATTGATTCTGTCAGTGTCCTTCTTTCACTACCTGGTGTCACACTGAGACAGGTGGCAGAATCCGAGGGGCAGGGACAGGTTGCTATCTGCGTGTTAATGTGGTGTTAAGTAGTTGGAACAAAGCGTTACACCTATGACTCATGCTGGAAGCGCAGGTCCTCCTGAGATGGGAAGGTTCATGGAAGAAAGTTAACTAGGAAGCCAGGCAGACACGTCAGCTGAGACCTGCACTGTTTGGGTGAAAGAATAATCCAGATGGATTCAAGGCCAAAAAGCAAGACAAAAAAAAAAGGAAAGATGGGCCGGCGCCGTGGCTCAATAGGCTAATCCTCCACCTTGCGGCGCCGGCACACCGGGTTCTAGTCCCGGTCGGGGCGCTGGATTCTGTCCCGGTTGCCCCTCTTCCAGGCCAGCTCTCTGCTATGGCCAGGGAGTGCAGTGGAGGATGGCCCAGGTGCTTGGGCCCTGCACCCCATGGGAGACCAGGAAAAGCACCTGGCTCCTGGCTCCTGCCATCGGATCAGCGCGGTGCGCCGGCTGCAGCGGCGGCCATTGGAGGGTGAACCAACGGCAAAGGAAGACCTTTCTCTCTCTGTCTCTCTCTCTCACTGTCCACTCTGCCTGTCAAAAATAAAAAAATAAAAAAAAAAAAGGAAAGATGGCACCTCAGGAGGGGCTACTGAGAACAAAGTATATTCCACATCCTGCAAAATGACCTCACCCATGTCCCTACCACTCATTCTATGTATTTAGAAGTAATTCTAGGTTCTCATGAGTTTACAACAGTGATCTTTGGTACAATTTATCCAGCTTTCTCCAATGGAAACATCATGCATGCTCAGGGTCATGGTACAACATTCAAACCAGTAAACCAACATGGGCGTGACCCACAGAACTGATCAGGCTTCAGTGTGTGTGTGTGTGTGTGTGTGTAAAAATGTCTTCCACGTACACACCGCAGGAAGCACAGCCAGAATCAAGATGCAGAATCTCTCCCTCACCAGGAAGGAGCCTCCCCTCTTCTCAAATTTATTTTCGCATGGGCATTTGGCCACCTGTTGGCTAAGACGTCAGCTGGGGCACCTGCAGCCCCTATCAGAATGCCTGGGTTCAAGTCATAGTTCAGTTCCTGCTTCCAGCTTCCGGGCAATGCAGACCCTGGGAGGCAGCCGGTGACGGCTCGAGTGGCCACGTTCCTGTACCCAAACCTTCTTTACTCCAGTGATTCTCTGTGAGTCTGCGATACCCCCACCTACTCAGTTCTCCCTGGGTTATTCACCAGATCACTTAAGAGATAGAAACCGTTGACCCCAAAACACCTCGTTTCTCATCCTCCTGATGTCTTAGACTAGACTTCCAGTGTCTCCAATGAACTCAAACCTATTTCTGCAGTGGATTTTGGTCTGTTTGCTAAGATGCCAGCTGGGGGCACCTGTGTCTCGTATCAGAGTGCCTCGGTTTGAGTCCTAGCTCTGCTTCTCACTCCAACTGCCTGCCAAAGCAGACCCTGGGAGACAGTAGGTAATGGATCCAGTGGTCAGGTATGCATTACCCACGTGGGAAGCCTGGATTGAGTTCCTAGCTACATTTAGAGAGTGGACCAGCATATGGGAGCTCTTTGACTTTCTGTCTCCCTCTCAAATAAACTGAGCTTTTAAACAAATAAACATACTTCTGGGTGCTACTTGTCATGATACACAACTGTGCTAACTCACGGCGAGAGGTAATGAGGTAATAAAAACAGGTCTCAGATAAACACCAAGAAGAGAAACACCTGGTATTATGACAGGCAGCAGTGGAGAAATCCAGCTTCCCCAGGTAGCAGTGGGCAGGGAACTGGGGTCAGACAAACAGCAATGATCCAGGTTACAGAGGCGCATGGGGACGGCTGGCAGAATCTTGGGGCCAAGGTGGTGGTGGGAGGAGGTGGGCCCTTTAAGGGGTGATGACTCCCAAGGGCTCCTCCCCTAGCAGCACACCCTTACAGAAGAGGCCTCCTGGGGTTCACTGCACTTGCCCTTCTGCCTTCTGCCGGGTGAGGACGGGCTGCAGCTCCCACCAGACAATCCAGCCGGATCTCAGACGTCCCAGCCTCCAGAACTGTGAGCAAACACAAGCAAATGTCGGTTCTGTGTAAGTTACTCAAGTAGTCTGCTCCAGCAGCACAAAACAGACTAAGGCAACGTGGGAAGGAAAGTGGGGAGGGAAGTTCCAGAGACAGCACTGCAGAGCGGGACAGAACGGGGAAACAGCAAGACGAGACAGGGCCTGAGGGGACTCGGAGCCGGGAGCAGCGCGCAGGGCGGCCAGCTCCAAAGTCTGCAAGGCCTTGCCGGCCACACAGAGGATTTTTGCCTTCTTACTGGGAGCAATATCAACCCACAGTCCTCGGGGTTTCCTATGGGGTGACAGGGTCATGTTGTTGGAGGAGCAGTGGGGAGAACTGGAAGCCATCAGGAGCCCACTGTGCCCACCCAGGGAGATGGAGTTTTTGACCCAGATGGTGCTAATCGTGGGTACATGAGGAGCTGCTGGAAAGATCTTACTATTCTGTCTTCTCTTGGGTTTGGGCATCCTCCAACCCACCCATTAAACTGTGACTGTGGAGTTCTGCCTGAAAGGTCACTGAGGTCAAATGAACGCAGGATGAAACCCCAATGCAATCGCAGCAGAGGGCACAGTGTGTGACCCGGCCCCTCCCTACTTCCCAGACTCATCCCTGTCCATCTTATGCACCCCCGGGACACTACGTGAACCTCCTGGGAGGCCTCCATCAGAAGCCCCCAAACGTAGCTAGGCAGGCTCTGCAAGAGTGGTGGCAATGGTGGCCTGAGTTTATCCAGCGGGGCTGCTGTGGCCACACTGAGGGTTTCAAAGGCTAATTCTCTGGCAGGGGTGTGGTGCCATCTTCCTCTCAATGAAATCGCTGTAGGTGTGGGACATGCAGGAGTCCTGACCAGCAATGAGGAGCCAGCACAGGACTGAGGCAGACCCGGAAGCAGGCAGACACAGGCAGGGCTTGCACCTTAAATGGGTTGTATTCTTGGGACTCGGACTTCCCTCCTGTGTTCTGGAGCCTAAAACCAGCCTTCAGCAATTCTCAAGTACTTCATCAACAGAGGCGAGCTCAAAGGTGAGACAGAAGTGCTTCTGGAATGCCCATCTCAGGGGCGGCTTGGGGCAGACACGATCACATGCCAGCATGTCAGGATGATGAAATCTGGCTGCAGATCCCCAAAGAAATCTGGCCAGGATCCCCAGAGAGCTGTCGCGTCGAGAAAAACACTGCCACCTTCCACGGCCAGCGGGTCCCATTATTCAGAGGAAAAACCTGTTATGACCCAGGGAAGCCCTCCATGCTTGGGAGAATGGGTGGCCCCCCTCCAGCCCGATTCCAGAAACAGACGTTGAGCATTCTGCTCACGACGCCGGCACGGAGATGCGGCCCCTCCTGGCGTGACATTCTGGACAGCTGGGACTCACCGCGTTCTCCTCTCCTCAGGAAGCAAACCACTTCTCTGCTGTTTCCCCACTGCGTCCAATTATGCCGCTGCCCTTGCTAAGCGGGCACTTAGGCAGTGGATGCCTTCTTAAGGAAATGGATCAACATCATTATTCTGGGAAACAGAGGCTCACAGAGAAAGAGGGAAAACTGCACATTCCAGGAAATATTGGGCTTCGTGTATTAATCACACTAATAATGTTGCAAACGAGGGAAGTGTAGATGCACTCCCCTCTCTGCACACCACTGGATCTTTTTCTTATCCCTCTGAAGTAAGTGCACAGTCTGGTGCTTTGATGTTATTTATTCCCTGTCTTGATTGTTTTCAATTAATGCTGCATTGTATTAAAATTCAGAGCAAAAAAAAAAACCTGGAAAGCTACAATATTTTTTCCAATTAGCAGTAAAAGGCACAGAAAACACTGTGTTGGAAAATAGAACGGCTATCAGAAAAGGACAACTACATAGCATACGCAACATACACTACCTCTTTCCTTGTCTCTGGCAGACATGCCCAATCCATTGTAGAACCCAGGCCCACAGAGATCCCCCATGGCTTCAGACACCTTTGTCTATAAGGCTTTTACCCGCCAATCAAAACTGAGATCCCAGAACCTAGGTAACTAAATTCCAGACGGGCAGAGAGCTCGTGCCTAGGACACAGAGTGAGTAACGTCAAACCTGCAATGAGAGGCCAAAATTTATGGTGCTCTTCAACTAACAGGCGCCTGATCCTCTTCTTTCTACACTCCCTGAATAAGATTCTTTCTGTGTCTGTGGAATGCTTTAGTCAATATTTAAGAAAGCGAGAAGGGCTAAAGGGGAGTCACACCACTGCGTGCAGATACAGAAACACCTCCCGGTAACTTCCATCTCTCCACACATCCCCAGATCTGCACCAAATACAGCACCTGCTGGCGTATATTTTTCTTTAGTTTTCTTTTTTTTTAAAGATTTGTTTTCTTTTTTATTTCTTTGAAAGAGTGACACAGAGAAGGAGGGAGAGACAGAGAGGGAGAGAGATCTTCTATCTGCTGGTTCACTCTCCAAATGGCCACAACAGCCAGGATTGGGTCAAGCAGAAGCCAGGAGCCAGGAACTCCATCCAGGTCTCCCCCATGAGTGGCAGCAACCCAAGGACTTGGACCACCTTCATATGCCTTCCCGGGAGCATTAGAAGGGAGATGGATCAGAAGTGGAGCAGTCAGCCACAAGCAGCTGCTTCACCCACTGTGCCGCAACCCTGTCCTGCGCCCCATGTGCTTGGAAACACGCATACTCCTCCACCCCAGACCTATTCCCTGGCCACACTACACTCTTCTTACCATTTGCAGTGCAGCTTAATTACCACTTTGCAAAAAACTCTTCCTTAGCTGGTGTCTCTAGGTAGACCCTCCCCTGATTTCTATCTTACTAGGCTGTTTCATAGCAAACGTGCACTGTAACTAGGACAGTTCACTGGCTCAGCGTTTCTTCTTCCAATCTGCATGACCCCCACATCTGCTTTATTCTTTACCGACATCTAGCACTGCCTGGATATGGGTGGGAAGTCAGTGAATGCATTGTTGTCGGCACAGGTGCTACACGTATGCTGCCTTAGGGTCTTCATTCCATCTCTTTGCTCTATGCACGTCTGTGGATATGACCTGCCAGAATGTTGTGGCCCAGGCGTGCAGTTCTTTCCTTGCGATACTTGCATAAGACAGTTGCTCCATCAAAGTCCCCTTGAACTGTTCAGAGTGAAGGAACCAAGCTTCCAACTTCAGCTTTGATAAAAGTCTCCAGGCTTCAGGGCCACTTCTACCACCCAGTTTATCTTGATCCAAATTACTGACCCCTGGGATAGTGAGCACAATAAACCAGTGTGCAAAATTTCCAGATTTGGGGGTGATGTGAAGTAGCAGAAATAGGGCACAGGTTCTAGAATGGGGTGGCCTGAGCTTTACCTCAACTGCAAAGAGTAACAATGTGATTAGAGGTCCTGGTTATTAAATAAGTAAAAACTCATAAAGTACCAGGTACACAGGAAGTGTTCAGTATATATCCATTGGTACTTTTTTTGTAAAAATAATTTTAAAAGATGCAATCCAATCACCCATTTCTTGAATTTATGTCTTCTAAACTCCAAGAATCTTATTTTTGCTAAGGAAAAGGTCATTTGTGTTCTATCATAAAGTCTTTTAAGAAAAAGAAAGAGTAAAATATATTTATGATTATGTATAATTTCCTATTATTATTTCCATCGTATAAGTGTAGTCTTAGCTTGCAAGGAAATCTATAGTCAAGTCCACACTGAATAATGGGCAATGTTTTATTTTTTTCCACTGAATGTACAAAAGGAAAATCATGCCTTTTTTCTCTAAAATACAGGACTAGGATCACTTTTAAAAGAATAAACAATACCGCAAAATATGCAATAGGCTACATGCCACATTTTATCAGAAGAAAACTTCCCACTCTTAATTGTAAAGACCACCAAGTTTAAATTGTATGCATTCTATATTTAAAGCTATTCATTTTGCAATAGTAGAAAGGGATATTTTCCATCAGCAAAAATATAACAAGTAGAAAGTCTTCTGTGTTTTTCCCCTTAGGTCTTGAAAAATCTGGAAGGAAACCAATATTTACATTTGCATTTGTATTTTGCATTAAATTCACATACATAGGAAATTTCTTCTGGTTACTCTATGGAAAGTACTATTAGCTTGTGCTTCATTTTCCTACGTGCACAAAAAAAGAAATCAGAATGTATCTCCTTTTATGAGCTGCTCATAAAGCAACATCCATTCTCATGTGTGTCAACCCTCACCGAATGCAGCGTGAGCTTTTCTCCATCTTGACTCCAAACCTACAGAGCAAGAGGGTGAATGGAACCAGGAAGACACTTTTAGGGGGAAACCAGACCCACAGAACTCCTCAGACACTCAGCCCCAGGAGAGATTTCTGCATCCTATGAATAGTGAGTGAGTTAGAAACACAGCGAGCAGAGACCATCCAAGGTAATCTCTTCTCCTTGGAGAAAGAGCTTGGTTTTTGATGTCTGTTCTCCTGCTAATAGGAAAGGCAACCTGTGAGCTTTACAAATGGCCTTTCACGCTGGAGAATGGCATGGTGGCCTCTGGGGGTAAAAGGTAAAGAGACGTCATTTGTCTTAACTACCTCTCAGAGGCTGACACTGCAGCACAACACACCTGTCAATAAGATGTACCAAGGAGGCGTCTGTTCTGCATGCCACAGCCACGGACTGTCCCCAAAGACTGCGAGGCACAAGGGAACCACACCTCACTTACAACAAATGCCAGTCACTTTTCCCTGTACCTTTACTTTGCTTTCCTTATAGAAAAATTTAATTGACAAATTAAATATATATATATATATACACACACACAGACATATACATATACATACACACACATATGCTTTGCATGTTTTAAAATACATATATATCATGGAATGGCCAAATTGAGGTCATCAATATATGCATTATATCACATATTCATCTTTTTTTTTTTTTTGCAATTAGGTCACTTAAACTCTTCTTTTGTAGCAATTTCCAAGTGTGCGATACATTGTCACAGTCACCATGCTACACAACAGATCTCTTCAACTTACTCCTTTGTCTAACTGAATTTTTTTTCGACAGGCGGAGTTAAACAGAGAGAGAGAGACAGAGAGAAAGGTCTTCCTTCTGTTGGTCCACCCCCTAAATGGCCGCCACAGCTGGCACTGTGCCGATCCAAAGCCAGGACCCAAATGCTTCCTCCTGGTCTCCCATGCGGGTGCAGGGCTCCCTTGGGCCATCCTCCATTGCCTTCCCGGGCCACAGCAGAGAGCTGGACTGGAAGAGGAGCAACTGGGACAGAATCTGGCACCCCAACTGGGACTAGAATCCAGGGTGCCGGCGCCGCAGGCAGAGGATTAGCCTAGTGAGCCTTGGCACCAGCCTAACTGAAATTTTGTGTCCTTCACCAATGTCCCTCAAACCCACAATCCCTCAGCCCATTCTCTACTTTTATGAGTTAAATTTTTTTTCAATTGCACATAACTGAAATCCAACAGTGCTGCATGTCTGCGCCTGCCTCATTCCACTTAACAAGAAGTCCTCCAGGTCCATCCTTACTCTTCAAGGCTGAACAGTACCCCGTTGTGTACAGAGACCACGTTATGGTTATGCACTGTGCATTGGCGTGCACTTAGGTTGATCCCGTATTGTGGCTTCTGTGAACATTGCTGCAACGAACGTGGGAACAAAGATGTTTCTGCAACACACTGATTTCATTGTCCTTGGGCATATACTCAGTACTGGAACAGCTGAATCAAATGGTAGTTCTATTTTTAATTTTCTAAAGAACTGCTCTACTATTTACCTCTACTTCTGTTAAAGTCCAAAAGGTTTGTATGTAGGTGACCGAAATAAATCAGCCAAGGATCGCTGTACTGGGTAACCACATATCTATTTTTGAGTCACAAAACAGAATTTCGATGGTTGGCTCTATAGGGCTCCTTCGGCTACTACTGAATTATCCAGGATTCATCACAATTCCTGTTCTCTTATTCAAAATAGCTTCGGAATGCATGGTCCTGAGATGGCTGCTCCGTCTCCTGACCAGCAAGCCCCGTCCCTGGCAAGCAGCAAGGGGCTTTGGAAAGCCGAGTACTGTCCTACTTGCCCGTCGGTTCCTCTGTCACCTCCGGCTGCCGCAAAAACAAAACCACCATCACAAAAACCCTGCAGGATATCAGGATTGGTCATTACTCACACTTTCCCATTTCTCTCACAAGGACATGGTGGTACCGTACACAACAGAAATCTCAATAGAAAGAACGGCAGCAAAACAAAACTCATTCTCCAAATGCACTCCCTAGGGTGGTGGTGCGGGCATCACCTGAGAATGTTTGTTTAAATTATTTTTTAAATGTATTTTATTTCACTGAAAGGCTCCCATCTCTGCTGCACTCCCCAAAATACTTGCAACACTGGGGTTGGGAGGGTCAACCCAGGTAGGTGGCAGGAACTCAACCACAGGAGTCCTCGCTGCTGCCTCCTAGTGTCTGCATTAGCAGGGAGCTGGAACCAGTGGCAGAGCTGGTATGAAAGCCCAGGCACCCTGATGTAGGATGCAAGCAATGTCCTAGCCTCTACATCAAATACCCAACCCCACCTGAGAACTCAGAAATTCAAATTCTCGGGACTGGCATTTGGCTGAGCAGTTAAGTCTCCAGTAGAGACAGGTGCGTCTTGTATCAAAGTGCTTGAGTTTGCTTCCTTGCTCTGCCCCAAGTTCCAGATTCTTGCTTATATACGCTCTGGGAGGCAGCTCAGTAACTGGGTCCCTGCCACCCAGTGTGGGAGATGCGGACTGAGCCCCAGGCTCCTGGCTTCAACACGGTTCAACCCCAGCCACTGCTAGCATTTGCAGAGAGAATCATCTAATGTGAGATCTTTCTCTCTGCTTCTCAAATAACAAACAATTCTAAAAAATTCAAATTCTTAGCTTCTAATCCAGACTGAGTGAATCCAAACCTCTGGGAGAGTCCTTTAGGAAGGCCTCCAGGAAATATGGTTTCTCCTTCAAGTTTGGGGTGGACAAGATATGTGAGCAGTAATATTCCTACTATTGAACTTGGTCAATTAACCCAGGAAACATATTATCACATCCATTTAATGCCCCTGCAGGGGCTAGCATTGTGGCACCAAGGGTTAAGCTTGTGATGCTGGCCATTCTTACTACAGTGGTGATTCAAGTCCTGGCTGCTCTGCTTCCAATCTAGTTCCCTGCCAATGCACCTGGGAAGGCAGGGGATGACAGCCTGCATACTCGATTCTCCGCTACTCAGGTGGGAGACCAGGAAGGAGTTCCTGGATTCAGCCTGGCCGAAACCAGGCTGTTGCAGCCATTTGGGTCATGAACCATCAAATGAAGGTTACCCACATTTCTCCGTACCTCAGCAGACAGACACACACACACACACAGCCTTCCAAAAAATACAATAATAATACAGGAAGATAGACAGAGAGGGTCCCAGTGCACAGCCAGCCACTGAACAGAAACAGCAGCTCTGAGCTTCCGCACCTGAAGACGGAGAATGAAGAAAACATGCTTCAACTCCCATGCTTTCACTGAATAATTATGTACAGTCTGAACACTGCTTTGATTCATGAAAAACTCGATTCATACAACAAGCTTCAGGAAGTTTGCTCTTCAGGCCTAATAACACTTGAGTGAACAGCCTGGGACAATCCATTCCTTTCCCGATCTCGGCTTCCCAATCTGCAGAGTGGGAAATTCATCGGCAGGCTCACTCTACAGTACAGAAAGTTTACTGGAAACAAATTTACCTGAAGAACTCTGCTCTTCAGAAAGGACCTGCAGGAACTTTGGTCTTTTCACATTTTTAGAACACTTATCAACTAGTGATTTTCAGAATTCTGGGAAGGACTGCCTCAGGGTTCTTGTTGGTTAATTACTCTATTAAATATCAAAATGCATGGCTTACGTGTGTCTATTAAGACCACAAAGCCTTCTGCACAGAATCACGACACCAACTTCTAAAACACGTTGCACACTGGATTCACACTGGAGCAAAGCCTCCAGAGCCAACAGGAGCTTTTGCTTTCTGACATTATCCGTTTTGTTAAAGCTGGTTATGATTCCCCACACATTACTTGAAAACCAATTTCATTCAAGACAAAAGAGTGTGAGCAGGGTATTACATTTTATGCCTAAATTATGCAAATTCGGTGGAGTTATATTGTATCGTGTGCAATTCCCTTTCTTCCAGTTTTCATTGTAGCATGAGTTAAAGTAAATTTCACTATCCTCATTTGCAAAAGGTGAATACTTTCTATTTTAAAACCCTGGGGGCAACGATTGACTTTTAATGAGTAGTTATCTAATATAAAAATCTCTTACATATATTACTGACATCATCCCTGGGTATTAAATGAGCAATCCAGATAGGGTTGATCTTGATTCAATTAATCCTCAGAGAAGGGGCTTCCCAACCGAGGAGCGTGGGTTCCAAAGGCAAAGGAGGTGAAACAGAGGATGTGGGCAGCTTTCCTCAGGGGACACCCACGTGCTAACAGTGCTCTGCTCCCGGGCATCGAACCACGCAGCACCTGCCACCGAGCTCTGGAGCAGACACCTGCTTCTCTAGCACTCTCCCGCAGTAAGCAGCTCCACAGCGGGTCATGGGTTCTAGCTATCACCCCCTCCGATGTTCAAGATCACCTTCACACTCTTCCACTGCCGTCTTCCACCTCCCAGAAGGTGGGAGAGCAACACAGCAAACAGGAGACAGATCAGAGCCCCTGGAGGAGTGACTGTTCATTGGCTTTGGGCCGTGGGACTGTTGCTGGGCCATCTTCATGCTTCTGCTGGATCATGTGACAACTTTACAAGCAAGATGGCTCAGCAGGAGCAGGAGCGAGTGAGCCTACCGGTCAATCTGTGCGTGTTTCCTTAGGATACAAGCCACGCCAGCCACAGTAGCTTCAAAACACAGGACTTCATACAACAAGAAATCAAGCACTTTCCACGCCAAGGGTGGTCAGTGGGTGAGCAGCAGCAGCAGCAGCAGCAATGTCTGCAACTCTTAGAAATGCAGACTCTCACTGCTCACCCAAACCTACTGAACCAAGGTCCCGGGACCTGGGTCCCAGCCTCTGGATCTGAGTGAACCCTCCAGACGACACTTCTGAGTACTACAGTCTGTAGAGACTTGGCTAAAAGCAGGTGACTATTGTGGCATAGATAATGGATATGTGATTCCTCTGACATTCTCCTGGGGGGCAGGTGGTGTTTGCTAAGGCTCCAGCCATCACATCTCTGCTCCAGACAAGGAGAAAGAAGAAAGGGAAAACATACACACTCTTTTGTTACCACATTTGCATCTCCAGGAATTTTCAAGGGATGACGGAATTTTAAAAATGGCTTTTCAGGGGCCAGCATTGTGGCACAGTGGGTTAAGTTGCCACCTGCAATGTCAGAATATCAGTTTGAATCCCGAATGCTCCATTTCTGATACAACTTCCTGCTAATACAAATGAGAAGGCAGCAGAAGATGGTCTAATCCTTGGACCCCTGCTACTCACCTGGGAGACCTGGATGGAGTTCTTGGCTCCTGACTCCTGGCTTCAGCTTCGCTAAGCCCAGGCTACTGTGGCCATCAGGGGTGTGAACCTCAGTGGATGGAAGATATCTTTCTCTGTTTCCCTCCGTCTCCCCCCACCTACTTCTCTTCTACTTTCAAATAAATAAATAAATAAATAAATAAATAAATACCTTTAAATGGCATTTCAGCTTCCATCGTGGGAGACATCAAGGTAGAGGGCTGCTAGAAGCAACTTCTTAGGTTGGAAATAAAATTTCACACACTTGGGTACCATGATCTTTTAATAGTTATTTCATGGGGCCGGTGCTGTTGCATAGCGGATAAAGCCACTGCCTGTAGTGCCAGCATCTCATCTGGGTGCCAGTTCGAGACCTGGCTGCTCCACTTCCAATCCAGCTCTCTGCTGTGGCCTGGGAAAGCAGTAAAAGTTGTCCCAAGTCTTAGGGCTCCTGCACCCATGTGGGAGACCCGAAATAAGCTCCTGGCTCTGCATCGGCGCAACTCCGGCCGTTGCTGTCAACTGTGGAGTGAACCAGCAGATGGAAGACCTCTCTCTCTTTCTGTGTGTAACTCTGACTTTCTAATAAATAAATAAATCTTTAAAAAAAATAATTATTTCACAACACTGCAAGTAGTGTCTTTAAGCTATCCCTCTACTCTAAAGCACTCATTCCCTTTAAGATAAATATTCAGTTTGCAGTTTGGAAACCTATCTTGCTCCACAGAGATGTGCCATCCCTCACGCAACACCTCTCACTCATAGGTCCTTCTGTTCCTCTTAGGTGTGGCACCAGGGGCCTGAACTACCGACTCCAGAACAAAGAGGCCACTGGGAGAAGCACTGCTAATGCCCTCAAGGTAGGGATTGAAGGAAGAACATCAATCCCCCGTACTTATTTAGGTTAAGATCACATTCAGGAAAAATGCAAGCATTCTGGGAGATACATTGAAACACAGACCCATACTGAGACTACAGGATACAGTCTTTGATAATAGGCACAAATATCTTTGTCTTGTTTAATGTACAGGACTTTTAGTCCTGACTAAGTATTATTTGGACAGCTGGACTGTTAAAACACAAGGCAGATCTCTGTTCAGAAAATGTACCCAGAGATTAAGCATATAAAAATAACTGACATCGCTAGTAATCAGAGAAATTCAAATTATACAGCAATGATATGGTTCCCATTAGACAAATGCTGGAATCATTACAATACTCAGGCTGGTGAGCGTGCGGAGAATCCAGGAGCCCTTGCACACATCGCTGGGGCGGGCGCACTGGCGCCACACTCGGGAACAAGCTCCTGGGAAACACTCAGCAAGAGCCGCAGCCCATGCCTGGCTTCTTTCCCCTGCCCTGCGTGGCACTGCTGCTACTCTGCCCTAAGAAATCACCTGGAATATGTACAGGCATGCTCACTGGAGCACTGCTTGGAATAGAAGGGCTGGAAGTTAACCCACCCTAGTAGGATGACAGTTAAGCATTTTGTAATATGTTTGATTTCTCCCTCCCTCTCTCCCTCTCCCATCTTACAGCATTAAAAGCAACACCCACGGAGGCCATATCACTCAGCACCTACATATCAAAAAATTTCATGTTCACATCATCACAGTCACATAAATTAAATAACACAGGGAAAAGCGAAGAAAATACACCAGCATTTTAATGCTGATGTATTATGAAAAATGTTTTATTTTCTTTATTATTTTTTCATTCAAAGGATTAGTAACACTGTCAATTTATTTTAAATTCCACTGGTTTTTTTTGAGGGGGGAGATGTGGGGAGAGAGGGAGAGAGGATTAGAGAGAGAGACAGAGAGATGCACCCACATTCACTGGTTCATTCCTCAAATGGGCACAATGGCTAGGGAAGGACTGGGGGAAAAGGCAGGAGCAGGGAACACAACCCAGGCCTCCCACCTGGGCGGCAGGGGTGGTAGGGGTCCCTCACCACCACCTCCCAGGGTTTGCACCAGCAGGAACCTGGAGTCAGATCCCAGAGTCAGGGATTGAACCCAGGAATTCCAGTACGGGACAAGGGCATCCTCATAGCCAGGCCAAGTGCCCACTCTGGTTGACCTACTTTCCAATGGGAACTACACTTACAATAAGAACACACACTGAAAATGGCTTTTACTGTCTTAGAAGCAACTGCTTTACAATCGCAGTTCACAGCTACAAAAAAACAGTCTTTCCAGATTTTTGACTGTTTTGGTTTATCAAAAGATCTCACTGAAAGGGCAATATTAACAAATGAGGAATCATCCAAGAACTAAATCAATATAATCTGCAGGACTGAAAGAATATAGAAGTGGCAGCAAGGATCAAGCTGAACTCCTCCTTTTTCTTCATTTGATTTTCTCCAGCGTCAGCAACTTCTAACCCAGGAGACCTGGGTTAAAGGGTCCTAGACAATAAGGGAACAGCATCTATGTTGGGGGCAAGGGGGAGGATGGGGGTTGAGAGTCCAGTTCTCAGCACAGTTTCTTCAGGCACATAAAAGGGAAGATCAAACTGTTCACCCACGCCTGCCAATTAATCATCATTTCAAGAAAGTATATGTTGTACATCTGTGTGCTGTGTGCATTGGTTTAGAAAGTGAGACAGAATAAATGGGTAGGTATATTACCATATGTGAATACGCATGGAAATATGTTGTATGAGTGCATATTGAGACACAGAAAAAAGCCATAGATGCCTTTAGTCATACACAGATGATAAATTCATACATAAAGTAACATATCTATCTATCTATGTATCTCTGAGGAAACACCAAAAAGCTCACAGAAAATGGAATTAAAAGTTAAACTGAGGGGTAGGCACTGTGGTATAGTGGATGCCCCGATCCCTTATCAGAGGGCCTGAGACTAAATCCCACCTCTGCTTATGATCCAGCTCTGCAAACCCACACACTGGGAGGCAGCAGGCGATGACTCAAGCACTTGGGTCCCAGCCATGCACATGGGAGACCCAGAGTTTCTGGTTCCTGGCTTTGGCCTAGGCAAGTCCTGGAGATTGCAAGCACTTAAGAATGAACCTGAAGATGGACGACCTCTCTCTCACTGTTTCTACCCTTCTCCATCACTCTGTCTTTCAAATAAAGAAACTATCTTTAATAGGTAACTTTATTTTGGTCCAGAAATTTTTACAATTGATGCAAATACAGCTCTTTCTTAATAAGCATTTTCATGAACTTTTTGAAAACTGTATGGATGGCTTTTAAAAGTTTTTTTTGTGTGTCAAAATAATATTTTAATTCCATCTTTTGTGAACTTCTGAAGAATCTTCGTGTGTACAGACACATACCCACAAATGATACTTTAATATATATCCATAGATACATGGATAATAGATGTATAAATACTTCTAGATTTGTGTGCACGTGTATACAGAGACATATGGATGACAAATGTACTTACATGTATATATAGAGAGAAACAGATGGTAATAAATACAATAAAGATATACATACACACGTATTAGCATACTCACTATTTGTTCTATGGTGAGTTTTGGGCTAAGAGTTTACATGCATTACTAATATTGACTTTCCATGTAGATGATTTTATTTCCATTTTACAAAAAAAGAAATTAAGAGGTTAATTGGCCATGATTAGGCCACTATACAATTGCTTTTGATGATACTGTGACACAATCAGTGGAACATAAATCCCAGATTTAGCCAATACACATTTTCTAAAGAAAAATTAGGAGGTAAGCCCAGTGGTTAAGATGAAAATTAGGATGGCCAGGTTCCAAATCAGGGTGCCTGGGTGTGATACTTCCCTCCTGCTCTTGCAGGTTCCAGGAGGCAGAGATGGCTCGAGAGCTTGGGTTTCTGGGTTGATTTCTCAGCTCCCTGGCACAGGACTAGCTACAGTAAACATTTGCAAGGTGAACCAACAGTTAGGAGAGCTAGCGTACACTTGTGTTCTCTCTCTCCCCCCTCCCTCCCTCTCTCTCTCTCCTCCCTCTGGAATATTTTTTTAAAAAAGAAAAGGGAGAAAAATCTGGTGTTAGACTTATCAAAATCAACCATGGGACTGGGATTCTGGCTCAGCAGGTAAAGCCACTCCCTGTAACGCCCGTTATATCAAAGCACCAGCTCAGGTCCTGGCTGTTCTGCTTCTGGTCCAGCTCCCTGCTGATGCACCTGGGAAGGCGGCAGAAGATGGTCTAAGGACTCGGGCCCCTGCCGCCCATGTGGGAGACCTGGGTGGAGTTCCTGGCTCCCGGCTCTGGCCTGGCCCAGCCCTGGCCATTGCAGTCACTTGGGGAATGAATGAGAGGATGGAAGTTCTCTCTCTCTCTCTCTCTCTCTCTCTCTTCCTCTATCTCTGACACTGTGCCTTTCAAATAACAGAATAAACTTTAAAATAGTCAACTATCAGTTGTGATTTTTTATTGCCTACTCTCAGATATTTAGTATCTCAACCAAGATGTGCACCTGTTTCACAGATGTGACCCCTAAGTCATTTAACAGCTTTTTGCAATGCCCCAGTGTTGACACAGACACAAGTGACCTTAATGCTATTATGTCAAAAAGCACAGTTCATACCCTATTTATCCTTGTATGCGGCTCTGAAGTTAAAAAAAAAAAAAAGGCCAATTAGGGCTTTTTGGTTGTTGTTTTTTCGTTTGTTTGCCTCAGCTGCTTCCATTTGGGACTTGCTAATAAGCCTAATGGATATTCTGGCTTGGTTTTAGCAGACAAAGTATCTGAAGAAGGAAACAGAGAACCTGTGGAAGATTCCAGGAGTGATATTATTTAACTTCATGGAAAAAACTTTCCAACTGGAACCATGAAATTTTACTAGATGTTGCTAAAAGCATATTTTCTCTTAATAAAAATAATTCAAGATACTTGGCTGGGTCTATTTATATTATTTCTTTAAAGATTTCTTTATTTGACAGGTAAAGTGTGTGTGATTTTATATATATATATATAGAGAGAGAGAGAGAGAGAGAGAGAGAGAGAGAAATCCTCCATCTGCAGATTCACTCCCCAGTTGGCCACAATGACTGGGGGGAAGGCCAGACCAAATCCAGGAGCCAGGGGCTTCTTCCAGGTCTCCCATACGGGTGGCAGGGGCCCAAGTACTTGGGTCATCTTCTACTGCTTTTCCTGGGCCATTAGCAGGGAGCTGGATAGAAGAGCGGCACCCATATGGATGCAGGTGTTGCAGGTGGTGGCTTTGTCACTATGCCACAACACCAGCCCTGTCCTATTTGTAGTCTCAGCCCAGTGAGTAAGTCTAGACTACCTGGTACAGTCGAGAACAGTGGGCAGTTTCACACTCATCAGCTGAGAAGGTGTGTGCATTCTCCAAACTGTCTGATAGAAACACTGCACTCTGGACTCACAGTCACAGCACCACAGAGGAGAACTCATTCCTTTCAAACTCCTCTCGACACCGAGGGTGAGACTTCCTTCATACATGCATCCCGTCAGCGTACTCGTAGGCACCCACTGTGGGACACTGAAGGGTATGACGCTCAGCTGAACGGTCTGGAGACGAGGCAGGTGACTCACAGATGGCCAAAGTGAAGCATCAGGCATTGTGTGGCACCAAGACCAGGGACACCCAATGGGAGACCCCCAGCCAGCTTCCAGACTGAAAAGAGCAGGGGGGGAGACAAACCATAAACCCCAAATCGCCGGTGCCGCAGCTCATTAGGCTAATCCTCCTCCTGCGGTGCCGGCACCCTGGGTTCTAGTCCTGGTTGCTCCTCTTCCAGTCCAGCTCTCTGCTGTGGCCCGGGAAGGCAGTGGAGGATGGCCCAGGTGTTTGGGCCCTGCACTCGCATGGGAGACCAGGATAAGTACCTGGCTCCTGGCTTTGGATCGGCACAGCGCACCAGCCATAGCAGACATTTGGGAGGTGAACTGACAGAAGGAAGACCTTTCTCTCTCTCTCACACACTAACTCTGCCTGTCAAAAAAAAAATGTATTCTATCTCCATATTTCCCTGGTCTTTCCGCCAATGAGAACTTAATTCTAGTAGTGCCCTAATTTCTTAAAAAATTTTTTAAAAGATTTATTGATTGATTATTGATTGAATTAATTTGAGAGGCAGTTACAGGTAGACAGAGGGAGAGTCAGAGAGAGAGGTCTTACATCTACTGGTTTACTGGTTCACTCAATGGCTGTAATGATTGGAGCTGGGCCCTTCCAAAGCCAGGAGCCAGGAGCTTCTTCCAGGTCTCCCGTGTGGGTGCAGGGGTCATTATCAGAGACCTGGATGGGAACTGGAGCAGCCATGACTTGAACTAGTTCCCATATGGGATGCCGGAGCCACAGGTGGAGGCTTAACCAACTACCCACAGTGCTGCCCTCCTGCTAATAGTTAAAGGGTGTGTTATCACATTTTGTGAGTTCTAAGACAACACCAAGATTGCATGAAATATACTGGCAACTTTTTATCAACTTTCCTCCATTTCAGGAAAGTTAAAATCAAGAAAACACGTGCCTGTCCAAATAAAGGAAATGCATGAAGAGTGTTCTGACTTTTCAGAAATGTCTTTGCTCTGAGATACACCTCTGAAAGTGGGACATTCGATAAAATAACACTTGTTTCTAGATTCAGACGAATTCTACAAAAAAAAGTCACATAAATGAATAGATTCAACGCTACCCTCATACACAGAGGTGACCATGACTGAAGCAAAGTGACATTTTTAGCCAACCCATTAATCCAGCAACGCTTTGTGTTATGTTAAGATGTGGATATGTCAGAACAGGTTACCTCGGGAGGGCTCTTTGAACTGGAACTGCAAGAATTCCAAGGAGACAGGGAAGGGCTTCAGTGTAAGTGGGCGAAAGGTGAACAATCAGAAGGAAGAAAGAAAGAAAAGACTCGCTTGCTTATCAAAGAGCTTCCGAGGGAGAAAAAAAAGCTGCAACAGGCAAAGTATGAAAAAGTCAACATTCAAGCCAAGCCACATTTAAAAATAAGTCCTTCTGAGGCATCTATGTAGGGAAACTAGAAGCTGCTTTTCAGTGTCTAAGCATACCAGGTAAAGGAGGCAGACACAGAAACATTCTATGAGAGTGTAACTAGAAGCAAACATCTGTCCACGCAAAAAATAGGGAAATAAATACAAGTCCAGCTAGCACACTGCAGGATTCGGTTGTCATTGGAATCTGTTGTCTGTTTTTCCTCTGCTTACTCAAGAGTTGAAAACTGTAGCTTATGAACCTTCCTAGAGACGCTGGCTCATCAGGAAAACAAAACTAAGCCCATTAAGGCAGGGAGGTGTCTTCACTGGTAGACAAACTCAGATGAAGAGATGGCAGTGAAAGTGTTGGCCAAAACCACTCAGGAGAATCTACTCTTTCCAGAAGTGTGCTTGTCTCACGCCTATTTCTCTTAAAAGATCCACAGATGAGACTTAAATAGATGGAAGACGTCATCTCCATCTTACAATGCTTAAAACCAGTATGATCTTTGAAGTGTGAGGATTATTCCATTTCACTCCTCTGTGAGCGTCCCATAGATCCCTTCAGAGACACAATGTCAAGTTGATTCATCCTGGGTTACAAATACAGATTGTTGACCTGTTGGAATATTTATGTAGCCTTTTCTACATGCAAGGAAACAGGTGGGTTGAATGAGAAAGAATGCTTGCGTTCAAAGAGCCGTGTGCACCTGGGGAATGAGCTGAGCCCACACAACTGTCATCCATGACAAACAGTCCAGAAGGTGGGGAGGTACCAGAGCAGGTTGAAAAATAATAATAAACCTAGAGAAGGATTAAAAAATGACCTCTCTCTGCTAAGGAAAAGAACAAGATTTCAGGCAGGATGCAGTTTCTTTAAGGGAAGAAAAGAATGGAATATCTTTAACAGTATGTTTACAACTGCTAGTCCCAAGAGATGGTCTATGCATGAGAGTCTGGGGAGAGATTATGGTCTAATAAGCAAATTCAGGGAAGGATGCACTCAATTACACACTCCCACCCTTGGAGATCCTTTGTGCATATCAGCTTCTTAAAGGTTTAAACGATTCAGCCCTGAAGGTGGGATTGGTGGGTAAGAGGGGTGGGGCACAAGCGGGAGGCACCCAGCTGAGGAAACAGATGATTCCTGCTGTTGAAGTACGCAGAGGAGTATGTGAGTGATGTCAGAGACTGATGGACATGTGCTTGGAGCAGTCATTCCCTGCCGGGGGTGGTTGTGCTTCCCAGGAGATGTTCGTCAGTATCTAGAGGTGTTTTGGTTACTGTGGTTAGGGGAGCTGGTTCTACCAGTGTCTATGGATGGAGTGCAGCACTGGGGCTGAGAAACCATGGCTTAGAGTGGGGCCCTGAGTTTGATGAATGGGACTTAGCTTGGTAGGCAAAGAAGGGGAGGGACAAAAGTCAATGGGACTACCGCCCAGCCTGGGAAGGGCCTCCTGTCACTCTGGTCCTTGTATTTCAGCACAGAATTATTTCAAACACCCAACATTAATGATTTCTATATCAAGTTTATATGAGGGCATCAAACGGTGGCTTAAAGTTGATACACAGTTTAAATGTGTGTCTTGAACAACTGGCATGACGCCAGCAGTAAGTGACGACACAGAAGTATCCTAGCAGAGGACTGATGGCTCATCATTGTCCAGGGTACCAGAAAGACGAAGCAGCTAGCAGATCTCACAGGTAGCTCAGAGCAGCCAAGTGGGTGTCTGGCACAAGCTAAGCTGTCAATCATTCCAGTGTCACCAGGGAAGCTTCCAAAATCTTGCTGCTTTCACTGAAGTCACCAAGATGACAAAATCAACACGAGATCATTCTACAACTACAAAGAAAGAGTTGAAGATTCCAGAAAGTGCTGATTTAACTACCTACCCCTTCTCCCAAAAAACAATATACCACTGTAAATAAAGAGAAAAATCTGTGTTTGAATCCAAATAGGAATACATAGAAAAAGAAAACACACAGAAAAATAAATAGAAACTAAATTTAGCCAGTGACAGAACTTAACATTTTGAGGATCACAGTTCAAGATGGGCTCTCAAGATGTGAGCGACTTTTTTATTTATTTATTTGAAAGGCTGAGGTACAGAGAGGGGGAGAGAGAGTGGGAGGTAGGGGGAGAGAGAGAGAGAGAGAGAGAGCATATTCTCTCTTAGGTCATCTTCTACTGCTTTCCCAGGCACAGCAGAGAGCTGATCACAAGTGGAGCAGCCGGGACTCCCACTGGAGCCACAGCACCAGCCCCACCAATCACCTTTCTAACACCTATACATCAAATGGGAGGGGCTCCAGGACTCTGCAAGGCAAATAACTGAACCGACAGGAGCCACCCTGGCCTTAGGGATGTCTGGGTCCAGGGCAGCAACTCTAGGAACAGCTCTCTCCTTGAATCACCTCTCCCTCTCCCACCCTCTCGTATTGTCCCCCACATACGTGGGAGAAAAAAAGTCAGGCCACGGTTCTCATCATTCCAGAGAACACCTCTGCCCAACGCATCACCTCTCCCTAATGCTGTCACTGAGCTTCCGAATTACGCCAAGATAAACGAGTGCCGCACCCTTTGGGCTGCTCGATAATTTTATCGGCCATCATTTATGGCTTTCTATAGATTGCGTTAACTTCCATTTTTGGGGAGATGAAAGATAAAGTGTGCCTCGTGCAAAGCGCTCTTCGGAACAACACGAGACCGAGAAGGCACTAACAGCATTAGCAGGCCAAAGGGAGGAGAGGAGGCTAAACCATCCATCAGCAGCAGGGTTAATTTTGATCACTGTCACGGGGAACTCATGCCAGAAGGCTGTCGGCAGGTGCGTGTTGGGCCACAGCTAAAACACGGGCTGGGAGAACTGCTGAGCAACTGCAAACAGAACTTGAGGCAGAAGCTGTTTACCTTTAACCTGCTTTTTTTTTTTTTTCTTGAAGAAAGCATATCCATTTAGAAAAGAAAGGGGCTCTCTGATGACATTTCAATTCACTACTTTAATAACAAAGTACATTACAGTGGGCTGACCGGTAACTATGGATACAAAAAACAAAGCCATGAGAGCTGAAAACCTTGATGTTCTTGAAGAAAACACCCAGAAAGGAAAAAAATAAAATGTTTCAATAAAATACATAATGATAAAGATTAAGCCAGTGGATGAGCTGGAGGTGGCTGGTAGAAACTGCTCTCAGCATGACACACAGGGGACTGAGTACTGTGCCTGCCTGGTATTGACCGCGTGCTACATGTACATGAGGCGTGTCCACCAGGGGACACTCACGCTGCGTCATGAGCTCACAGCCACTCCTTCTACTGCTTTTGCAACTTTAGAGGAACCAAAATGACAAGATTACTGTGGCTGGAAGTTGGTAGAAAGCTTAACACCCTCATCACACACATAGGAAATACTTCAGAAAGCTCATGGAAAATGGAATTAAAAGGTAAGTTTATTTTGGTGCTAAAATTTTTGAAAGTCATGCCATTTTTTCTTAGCATACCTTTTCCACACACTTTCTGAATACCCCTCAAATGCATGGACTTCAAAATTTTTTTGCACCAAACTCGTCTTTTAATCCCATATTTTGCAAACATTTCAAGGTATCCACTGTGCATCTCATTTTGCCAAGCACCTGGGGTGAAAGCAGAAAACAGACACCACCACGGCCCGCTTGGAGCCAGTGTTCTAGGGAGGAAGTCAGGTGACGACAGGAACGCAGATGAGTGAAGACATCCGTCACTGACGAGAGCAAGAACTGGGAAAGAAGAATGGGAATACATGGGGCACAGAGGATTCACAAGCAGGACCCTGGAGGGACACTTCAGTGGACTCCAAACGGGTAAGAGGGAGTCAGCCTGGCACAGAGCCCACAGGAGCAATCCAGGCGGAAGGAACGGTACACAGGACGCCCTGGCTGCAGAATTGTGCTTGGCTGCCTCCTGGGCTGACATGAGCCAGCTAAGCCCTCGGCAGCCAGGGGAGAGGTTCAAGAGAGCAGGATGAACCGCAGGGAAAGGGGCGTCATGAGTCAGATTTCACTCGTGCCTTCAAAGACAGAAACCCCAGAACTCTGTCAATACCGGAGTATTTTCTGAATTGGAAAACCCAAGATGAGTCTTGAAACATGGCAGCTGCCCACTTCCCTTTTCTGCGGTTGTATGACCCCAATGTAAACTCTTGATCCTTGGAAAAGAAGTGTGTTCCTCCCAGACGCAATGGCTGCAGCACCCACTGGTCTGTTCACACCAGGTATGTTCCCCATGGTGTCAAAGAACAGGACGAGGGCAAAGGCTGTCCCTCCCAGAGAAACGCAGACGTCTTGTTCACGCCCATCACTGTCCTCAAAAGCCAAGACTAGGGGGCAGCACAGAGCTGGAACCAGGAGCCCCAACGCGCACTGCTTTCAGCTTCCACACAAAGAAATCGGGAAAGAGAGGAGTGCCCATCAACCAGGTGTGCTGTCAGGAGAAAGCAATACGACTGATGTATTTCAGCAACACACAGCCTTTATTGCCAATGCCCGATCACTACTGTACACCAAGGGTACCTGGTGCTATTTAATTCAGAGGAACTGTAAATCCAGGCTGAGCAAAAACATCTGACAACAGTTAAAGATGTTTTGTAAATGTGCATACATATTTATAAACATGGCAGCAAAGGCAGGCACACAGAGTAAGTGTGCTTCCCCTAAAGTCATCTGAAAGTCAAAAAACGCCATTAATTACTTTGTCACGACAACCTTGTTCAATCTCATCTCCTGTGACTTATCAGCTCTGATACAGAACCGGAATTTTAATACCAAATTGCAACCAGCTACGGAGGCAGCACACCTTAAAACATAGAGCTTCCCGTTCTTCTCGGCAACATTAAGCTAATCTGCCCTGACAGAAGAGGACTCCTCTGAACTAGCTAGCAAGTCTCCCAAATATGAAGCAGTAACCCAAATGTCAATTACTTTTCCAGTGGTAGACAAATTGCTAGCACACTAATGCAATTTAAGCCCAATAATTAGATAACAGGACTACAGAGAGGGCCTGGTGACAGAGCTTCTCAGATAATAGAATCTAGTGTCCTACTTCTTAAATATTAACATCATTCTGTCTCAGTCAATCGGTTTATGGTAATTTAAAAAAAGGGCAAAGCAAATTCCTTTTATTGCTAATAATATTGTGCTACTGCAGAGTTAGCTTTGAAGGTTAACAATCTATGGGGTCAAAACTTAATCATGTGTTATCGTGCATTTATGCGCATTTCTTTCATCCCTTTCGTTTGGAATGTCCTCTTTGTGGAGAGCTAAGGGTTTATGAGACACACACCACACACACACACAATGCGCTCACAATAGGCGTCCACTGTCAAAGAGGCCACTCAACTCAATTAACAACATTATAAAGAAAGCAGCCCTTCATACTACATACTTCCTGAATTACCCCCACTTGATCGCCTTTTCTTCCTCCATAAAACAGCTCATTCTAAGGACACTGTCCACATGCTGACAGATTAATCCCAAATTTATATGTCCCCCACCATTATTTTGCTCAGAGTCCATGCTTAGACCCAAATGCTTACAAAGAATATTAATCCCAATTTCAATTAAACAGTGATTCAGTTTTTCTAAGTTAGATTTTGTTATTTTCACTTAATACATTTTCCCCAAGTGCGTAACATATTCTGAAGCATCTATATCCTTCTAGAATAAACCAGAATGAATGTCAATCTCCCAGGACACAGCTCCCTAATGATTTCAGTGATACATCTGTATGGATGGTCTTGTCACAACACTGACTCAACTGAATGACTTAATTCAAAACCAGATTCTGTACCTCCATTCTCCCAAGTGTAAAAGAGCAGAAGCCAAAGCGTGTAAAACTCTCTGGGAAGAATTTAGTGGAGAATGAGGTATTTGTGTGTGAGGGAGAGGAGGAAATACTGCAGTGAGACGTATCACCATTAGTCGGAAGAGGAATAACCTCCATCACAGCTTCCTACAATCTCTGTATAGACTGACTGGAGACAAATTAAGTCCATGTATGTCATTTTGGAGGGTGGTTTGTCCAAAATCCATTGAATAAAAAATGCCAACAGCAGAGTTGCTGCCACATTGGGAGTGAAAAGAACTTTGTGTGTGGGGGGGGGCGTCAGGCAGAGGCAGGTTTACAACAGATAAAAAGGCTGACCTAGAGTTAGATCACTGGGTCACATGGAAATTCATTTTTTAAAAAGTGTTGAAGGGGCTGGCACTGTGGCATAGCAAGTGCCGGCATCCCATATGGACACTGGTTCAAGTCCTGACTGCTCCACTTCCAATGCAGCTCTCTGCTATGGCCTGGGAAAGCAGTAGAAGATGACCAAGTCCTTGGGCCCCTGTACCCAGAAGAGGCACCTGGCTCCTGGCTTCAGATCGGCCCAGCTCTGGCCTTTGCAGCCAATTGAGGAGTGAACCAGCAGGTGGAAGACCTCTCTCTCTCTCTCTGCCTCTCCTCTCTCTGTGTAACTCTGACTTTCAAATAAATAAATAAATCTTAAAAAAAAAAGAAGTGTTGAGGTACCTCCCAATGGTTTTCCATAGTGGGTGTATCAATTTACACTCCAACCAACAACATACAAGGGTTCTTTTTCTCCACTCTTTTAAAAAACTAGCAGGTTCTTCCCCCACCAACAGCGTTAGGTGATACTTCTCTGTGGTTTGGATTTGCGTTTCCCTAACGACAATACATTCAAATGAAGTCACAATCTTGACAGTATACCTGAACCCCCACGTTAATCAGCACACCCTTCACAGTAGCCAAACAGGAAAACAATGTATATGTCCATTGACAGTTGTAGAAAGTGCTGTGCTCCTACCATGGGACATCACTCAGCCTCAAAAAGGAAAGGAAATCCCGTCTTCCGCAACAACACAGGTGGGACTGTAAACACACTGTGCTCAGGGAAATACGACAGATGCAAAAGACAGGCAGTGCATGACCCCACCCCGTGAGGTTTCTAAAACAGTCAAATGCACAGACGCAGAGAGCAGAGTGCTGGTCACAGAGGCGTGGGGACAGGGACGTGGGAACCACAGGCCGAAGGGCACGGAAGTTTCAGTGATGAAGTAAGTCCTGGAGATCTACTTGACAACACAGGGCACAGAGTTTATACGCCATTTGGCTAAAAGGGTAGATCTTCGGTTAAGTGCTCTTACCACAAGAGAAAAATCAATATAAAAATAAAGTCAAGAGGAGAGAAAAGTTCTGAAGGTTTAGGCTAAATATAAATGCATGGCCTTAATTGTGTTGATGGCTTTCCATGTGGATTTGGATCTCCACGCCCATCAAGAGGTATACATTAAGTACAGCTTTTTGCTTTTCAATTCAACCTCAGTAGAGTGACATTTTAAATGCCAAATGTAAGAGACCAACCCAACATGAATAATCTTACTTTCTTAAAGATTTATTTATTGACTTGAGAGCAGAGTTATAGACAGAGACAGAGAGAGACAGAGAGAGCTCTTCCATCTGCTGGTTTACTCCCCAAATAACCACAACGGCCAGGGCTGGGCCAGGCTGAAGCCAGGAGCCTGGAGCTTCCTCTGGGTCTCCCATGTGGCTGCAGCAGCCCAAGCACTTGGGCCATCTCCCACTGCTTTCCCAGGTACATTACAGGGAGCTGGATCACAAGTGGAGCAGCCAGGACTCAAACCGGTGCAAATATGGGATGCCGGCGCCACAGGCAGAGGCTTAACCTACTATGTCATAAGTGCCGGCTCCCACAGGAATAATCTTAACCAGTTCCTTAAGAAAGCTTTAGAACAGCATTCTGAAATTTTTGGAAAACTGCCTTTGCCTCAAGTTCTTTTTTAACGAGATTTATTCTATTTATTTGAAAGACAGTGACAGAGAAAGAGAGACAGAGAGGAACGAGATCTTCCATCTGCTGGTTCTCTCCCCAAATTTCCACAGTGGCTAGGGCTGGGCTAGGAGGAAGCCAGGAGACAGAGATTCCATCCAGGTCTCCCAGGTAGGAGGCGGGAGCCCAAGCATTCAGGCTATATTCCACTGCTTTCCCAGGCTCAAGAGCAGTAAGCCAGGTCAGAAGTGGAGCAAGCGGGACTTGAACTGGCACTCCTATATGGGATGCTCGCATTACAGGCAGCGGATTAACCCACAGCACAGGACATGAAGCTAAATCCTATTCCTCTCCAAGACGGAGCTCAGTCCTTCACAAAACAAGGACAGTGGATTCAATAGAATCTCAAGCTCTTTCGGCTGCAAAAAGGATGACTGCTCAACCTGGGTGGCAATAAATGCTCCAAGGCCAAGGGAGATCTGTCAGAGCAATCAGATTCCCAGGCAATTAGGACTGTAGGAATAGCAGACACATGAGAGAAAAGACCACTGGACACAGTCGGGTAGAACTCAGGTTCTAAATAAATGCGTCAAGCAAAAATATTCCACGGAAACAGTTCACCTTGGTTAGGAAGACAGCACAGTGGAAAAACTTCCATGATCTGACATAGCTCTGTTTTTCTTTAAGTGAGAACAAAACGTAGAGGCTGGATTTCAGTTTAGGACTGGACAGCGAAGCCACAATCTGAGATGTTCACATGGGAACTGGATCAACATTTACCCTCACCTCATGCTTCCTCTGAGGTACAGTCAGTTCTCTAATGCTTGTCTTAAAATGCAAAGATTGTCCAAAGACCTGACCTAGTAGGAAGTAATGTGAACACAAGGTGGCTTTCACATTTTCTCATACTCAAGTGCACCTGCAAGACACAGGCAACCCACAAAACTCAAGACAAACATGCACACAAGCACACAGTCCCAACCCTCACCTGCTTCTTCTGTGTAGTTTGAGTACTGAATCAGACCCACCCACACCTGGGAACTCTCCCCTCCTACCACATCACAGCAACACAACAGCAGGCAAGCTTCAGGTCTCCTTCAAGGTAAAGGGCTATATTATGGAAGCATGAATGTATTTCTTAATCATGTGTCATGTGCGAAATCACCACCATTTCTATGAGATTCTTATCTTTTTTTAATGTGTCCCTGATGAAAATTTTGAGTGTGATTCCTCTAATCCCACTTTCTCCATAAGCCCTGCGGTTTTTATTGCATGGTTTTACACAGCACAGCGATTTTTAGGAACACATATGTCGTGTTAGAGCAAAACTGATGGTAGAAGCGCTCGCGAAGGAAAAGGGCATGTGGACTCATCCACTTCATCTCACTTCGTTTTCTCTCGTATCAGGTGACTCATCTATATTTCAGAGCCTCGAAATTCCTCTCTTTGAAGCCCCAGTGAAACAGCCCCTGACCACCCACCCCTGGTCAGAACGGAGGATTCCAGTTGTCAGTGGGTCGGCAGCTCCAACACTGCTGGGCTGGCTTCAGCTTCCTTTGAGCCTTGGGAAGACCCACAATTTTCCCATTTTCCAACATCAAGGTGTTCTCCGAGATAAGAGCATCAGCCTGGCTGCCGTGCCAGTGCAGCCTTTACAGCACCCTCTGAACATCTTTATTTGTCTTCTTCCAAACGGGGACCCTCTGGGGCTGGGCATTTCCACCCAACCACGTTGTTTGTCCAGGGTAAAAAACCCTGGGTGGTTGGCTGTCCGTGAACACTCCAGCAATCACTGTGGCTATGCTCGAGAGTCTTTGCACAGTGCAGGGCATAAGTATAACATTATGTGATGTTTCCCATCACAAAAGCAGTGATAACCTTTGGGTAGGTAGCCATGGCTAACGCTGTTGGCAGAGCAGCGTACACAACTGTTGTGCCAGCAAACATCTCACACAGGGGAGAAACGCAGAATGCACTCAGAGTCTCTCTTGACAAATGGTTTTCCCAGGTTCTACGATTCCCTCTTTCCCTTCCCACCAAAAGTCTGAAATGCACAGTTCCAGATGAATGTGTAGACAACTTTAAATGATCAGGACCAAGTGAGTATTAGTTAAATCACATCCATTATATTATTACAGAGATTAAAGACCTTTTGGTCCAACATGCTGGAAAAGCAATAAATCTGAATTAGATCTACCATTTTAGTCACTCAGGATTAGACCTTTTGCTGATGTGATCCATTAATGTGCTTTAAATCTATTGATTCATCCTAGAAAGACACAATTTAAACTCAGAACTGGCAAAATGAACTTTCCATTAAGTTTGGGAGACTATGGTCACAGCTCATTTGACTTTTATGAACTAGAAAATGTGATGTAGACCACAATGGCATTCTATTAGGGGAAATCATGCATTTAACCATGTAGCAAAATACTGTAGTCAATTATGTGAACATACACCTATTTTACACATGACTGCTTCTCTGACTTTAAATTATTAAGGATGTGCGTTTAGCTTGTTTTACGGAATATTTACTCCCAAGTAAGAGATCTGTGATAAAACTTTGTTCAAAAAGTAAATGAATATTTTCCATTAGTTTTTTCAATAAGAATCTGGAAATGAGCACAGAGACTTTAGCTACATTTATTTCATTGCCACAAAAGAGAAAGCGTGATCTATTTGATTTTTGAAAATGAAAAAAATATATATTCTATTAGGAAAAAAATTCCAAACCTCAATCAGAAGCAGATTTTAAGATTCATCTGCCAGGCTAAAAAGCATAATGATAATGTCAAATGAAGCAGAACAACAGAAAAAAAATCTATTTAGATAAGGTTTAGTTTTCCTTTTCTAGAGTTCATCTTGACAGTGTACTCTATAAACATCATTTTCTCTCAATATAATCTTGTTTATATGAGTATTATACTTAAGCCCGACTATATTAATACTAGACTCACGATTACTCCATATTTCAGCAAGAGAACACCTTAGTTCCGAATGTAATTCAGTCCATTTCTAAGTTGACTGGATCACCACCAACTTGTAACTCCAAGACTTTTCCCTCATGTTCCCAATCATAAAACTGTGATTATTTAAAAGCATGAGATGTTAGAAATGATCTCACCTACATCTTTCACTCTCAGAAAATGAATTAAGTCCTATGGTGGTTACTGACAAGCTCAAGGCCACACAGCTGCAGGAACGCAACTCATCACAAAAGCACCCATTGTCCTATCACAGCCTCTTGAACAGAGTCTCCCTCAACTTTGTGTTTAACAATATCTGATTTGCGCTTCATTCACAAAGGCTTAAACAAAGCATGAAACATCATGGACATGTTTACAGGTCATTCCTCCCTACATCTTCCTCCCTTGAATCTATCTTGCTGTCAAGTCTTGCTGGTCCTCTTTTTATCTACCCAAATCGCATTTATTTTGCTTCTGCATATTGAATTCCCTTGTTTGGGCTCTCACCCCTGATTGTTGTCTGAAACACAATAAAAATCAGTCCCACAAAGCATCCTGGACCAAAACAGGTAGATCTTGATTCCTTATCACTACTATTACTTGTTTTATCTTTGGAGGCAGGAGAGAGGCCAGATGGAGTTGAAAGAGTATTAAGGAATATCACAGCTGCGAACTGATCACTCACTGTGCTTGGGTGGGGCAGGAATGAGCGCAAAGGAAATTCAGCACTGACCTGCGGGTCTCCCACACGAGCAAGCCCAATGCAGGTGCAGCTCACCAAAATGGAGGCACCTGCACAAAGCAGGGAGCGTGGAATGGCGTCCATCTCAGTTTCAGAAAAGAAAACATGCTCATAGGATGGTCATCCCGGAGGGACAACTGGGGGTAAGAATGAAGACACAGTCTCCAGATCAGAAGAAACACTGGGGCTACCAAGAATGGAGCCTCCAAGCGATGCCCCGGGGTTAAAAGCCCAAGCGAAGGTCATGCAGAGACCTGGAGGAAGAACAAAGACTGTGCTCGCAGGGGCATCTTTAGCAAGCAGGCACCTAAGGGATCATGGACCAAAATCTCCCAGTAGAAAGCTCTGAACTGTCCTCAAGCCACTGCCCAGGGCCCTGTTTCCAAATGACCGATTTCACATAAATGGGGGTACTTCACACACTTCATGGGGAAATGTCGCTAAAAGTTTATTTTGATGCAAAGAGTTATGAAATCCATGCACAGTTTTTCATAACATGCATTCTCTATGGCTATTCTGAATGACCCTCATGTGCACAGATTTAAAAAATTTCTGCACCATGATAAACGTATATTTTAATTCCATTTCCCACAACCTTTCTGAAGTACTGTTGTAGCTAAGGGCAGAAAATGTACTTTTCCTTTTACTCCACTCCAATACACACAGTACAAAAGAGAGACCATGGAAGTTGCTGTAAAAATATTGCCAGATGCTGTTAAATATGATTTCAGCTTTCAGATTCCAGTGTAGGTAGAGAACAGAGATGACCTCGATGCAGACAATGTAATAAAAGACAGGACAGAGTAGGAAATCAATGTCTCCATTTATAAAAAGGGAAGAGAAAAAAAAAAGGATGAACTAGATATTATTATTATGATATATAAGCATGGCATAGCCCCATTTATATCACTTGCATTAAGGATAAATTGTCTGAATAAATTCTATTATTCTAAGAAATAGCACAAATAACAAGCTGACAGCATGAGAGAAAAAATGAAAATAATAATGTTGATATTGCTGGAATTGTGTGTTATTTCTCAATTTCCAGTTTCATAGATCTAGTTAGGAAATAATTCAAATTTGAGGGCAGGTTCAGTTTGCAACGTCACATCCATGCATCCTAATGGAAATCTTCCAGCAAGGGATGATAATTCTTTATTAGTTTGGGACTATTTTAAAAATATTTATTTATTTTCATCTACTTGAAAGTAAGAACAGTGAAACACAGAGAGAGAGAGAGAGAGGCGGATTTTCTGTAAACTGGTTCACTGCCCAAATGCCCAAAATAGCCAGGGCTGGGTCAGGATAAAATTAGGAACCCAGAACTCCATATGGGTCCCCCACATGGGAGTCAGGGACTGAAGTACCTGCGCTACCTACCGTCTGTTGCCTCCCAGGAAGCACTAACAGTAGGCTGGATCAGAAGTGGAGGAGCTGGCGCCCACAGCCGCACTCCGATATGGGATGTGGGCATCCCAAGCCCAGTTTAACCTGCTGCACAACACCTGTCCCCACTGATTATTAATGAGACTACATTTACTGTCTACTGCGTCCCATGCAACGTGCCAAACGCGTTACATAAATTATGTGAATTACTCACAAACCCTCTGAAAGATGAGTGTTGTCATGCCAATTTTACATTTGATGGAACTGAAACCCCACTAGGTCACTTGCTCAAAATAACATAGCTGTGAACTTGGCAGATGCAAAGAGCTAACATACGGCTTCCTCGAGTAGCATGGTAACCAAGTACGGGTCTGGGATTCTTGATTTAAACTCCTTCAGCTTTGTCATCTTAAATGGCTTCATCAACTCCGTTGAGAGTCAGTTTCCTCATCTGAAACAGGGGTCAGCAAAGCCCAGGCCAGCAGAGCAGCTTGAAGCACGGAGAACATAGGCACAATGCTCCACACAGTGCTGAGCCCCTGGGAAGCGCTCAGCAAACAGCAGGAGGCTAGCACAGTCCTGATCTTTATTATGAAGATTATCGTACGCCATCCCGGGTGATGCTGACTCCAAGGCCACAGGCCTTCCCAGCCTGACCCAATCCACTCTCATCTTCAGCCTGACTCTGCTTCCTCCCAATCTCATCCTCTATGGAAATGCATCAGGACCACGCTTTCAGAGCGACACAAACTCACTCTGTCTCTTGAAGGCTCTTAAATGGGCCAATGCTTCCATTGTCAAATTTTTTTAAAAAAAATCTGAAAGTTAAAAAATAACCACTCTCTCCTCCCTACTCACCTCCCACCCTCAGCAGGATGAGATATCTGTTCTGCACGTGAAGCACCTACCACTGGCAAGAAACGGTTCCAAGTCCGGAAGGCACAGTGACGCATGGACTCTAGACTGACTGTTAATGAACTTGAGACAGGATCCACAGAAGGATCAAAGAACACAGGCAGGACCTGACGCTATACTGAGCCTTTCAGAGGCTCTGGTGGCCACTTCTCAACATTGCCTAAACCACATAAAATAACCAGGGGCTGGAAAGAGGGTGTCAAGGAGGCATTTCCTACAGGAAACTGTGTCATGTGATAACTTCCTTAAGCAATCTGTGTACTCCTGGTGTTTCACTTTTGAATGCTGCACAACTGAGTAACCCAACACGTTGCTTTTCTCTGATTCCATGTCCGAAAGATTTAACAGCAAGCTGGTCTAGGTCAATTCGTCTTTGGGGCATTTGCTTATTTTACTAAGCGTTAACAGTCTCCAGTTATATCCATTTGGTTGCAAAACCCAAGAGTTTTCATTCTTTTTCAGAGCTGTATGGTATTCCATTGTGTTTATATACCGCAAGTTCTTTATTCAGTATCAGTCAGTGGATTGATTCCAGAGGGACTTTCTCTGGTTCACCAAGCCATCAAGTGGCCGTGTCTGTAAGCCCCCTGATTTTATGAAGCCCCTCTTCTAAGAGTCCATTTCCTCCTACCCTTCTCATTTTCGAAATGTTTTTAAAAGACTATGGACATTGGGTGGTATCAAAATTCTTAACTTCTTGAAGGTGACAATCTCATAGGTTGGCTCAATGCATATCTTTTCTAGTCTAATCAGCTGTTGCCATAAGGGGTCTCCAAAGCACCTGGAGACCCATCGAAGTCTTAGAAGCGGTTTTCCGTCAATGAATGAGGAGATGAGGTGGAACACTGACTCAACAGCAGGATTCATGAGCAGTGAGATGACTGAATCCATTAGCCAGAGATGAACCTTCTAGAGGCTCATCACAAATTGTTTTCAGAAACTGTACATTTCCGGCCGGCACCGCGGCTCACTAGGCTAATCCTCCGCCTAGCGGCGCCGGCACACCGGGTTCTAGTCCCGGTCGGGGCGCCGGATTCTGTCCCGGTTGCCCCTCTTCCAGGCCAGCCCTCTGCTGTGGCCAGGGAGTGCAGTGGAGGATGGCCCAAGTGCTTGGGCCCTGCACCCCATGGGAGACCAGGAGAAGTACCTGGCTCCTGGCTCCTGGCTCCTGCCATCGGATCAGCGCGGTGCGCTGGCCGCAGCGCGCCGGCCGTGGCGGCCATTGGAGGGTGAACCAACGGCAAAGGAAGACCTTTCTCTCTGTCTCTCTCTCTCACTGTCCACTCCGCCTGTCCAAAAAAAAAAAAAAAAGATAAAAGAAACTGTACATTTCTTCATAGAACAAAGAACTGCATCCCAAATAGTTATAGGCCCTTAGGCCAAAGTTTTCCTTAGCTACCTGTTCCAGTGCAGAGATAGGAAACACTTTATTGAATTTAGGTACAATACATCATTCAAAGATGGCTTGTCTCTTAGGAAAACACAGGCTTTGGCAAGGCATCTTATGAGACTGGGGTCACTGAAGATGTTTCTTATTAATGATCATAAACAGCGTTTTCTGAAAGCTATTAATAGTAAGTGTTGAGGCTGGTGCTGTGGTGTAGTGCAGTGCCAGCATCCCAGGTGGGTGCCGGTTTGAGACCAGGCCGCTCCAGCTTCTTTTCCGATCCACTTCCGATCCAGCTCTCTGCTTTAGGGAAAGCAGTAGAAGAAGACCCAAGTCCTTGGGTCCCTGCACTTGTGTGGGAGACCCAGAAGAAGCTCCTGGCTCCTGATTCAGATCCGCACAGCTGCGGCTGTTGCATCTATCTGGGGAGTGAACCAGTGGATATAAGACCTCTCTCTCTCTCTCTCTCTCTCTCTCTCTCTTTCTCTCTCTCTCTCTGCCTCTCCTTCTCTCTGTGTAACTCTGACTTTCAAATAAATAAATACAGCTTTAAAAAGAAATAATAAGTGTTAAACACATCATACATATACCTCATTTAATCTTCCTAACGACCTTATAAGAGAAGTGCCAACACCATCTCCAGTTCACAGATGACCAGATACCCAGAGAATCCAGATCACACCCTCAGAGTGACTGAGTTATTCCATGGCAGAGTCAAGAGTGGCGCTGGGACCTCCAGCACCATGTCTCTATGACTGAAGAGCCAGTTTCTACTCTTAGGAGACGCTCAGTGACAGTGCCCATGAACAAGATCCATTCACAGGGAGGTCAAAGTCTGTGAGCACACGTGTGTGCATGGCTGAGAGGGAGAAGGAAGGAGGGGGAGGTCACACAGAGCCAGCTGGAGCTCAGACTGGCGTTACTCATCCCCTGTGCTGCTCCTCTGTGGGGAGCAACTCGGACTAGACTAAGTTACTGGAATTAAGACTTATTCTATGCATCTGCTCTCCCACAATATGGCGCTGGGAGAGGAGAAAACAGCTTTTACACAGCTGCCTCCAGTTCGACCAATAACCTGCAGGAGCTGATCCTGTTACTGATTGGAGGAGAGCAGCGTACTCGGCGTGTGGGTAGCAGAGTTGGGATTAGTGGAAGAGGACTATAAAGAAGGAGAGAGACAACATGCACCAGGAACATCTAAGGGGAACATCCGGATAACATCTGAGCAGCCCCCGAGCGAGCCGGCCGGCGGTGTGCCGCTCCCCCGCGGAAGTGGGGAAAGTGGCCAGGGGGAGCCGCCCTTCCACGGAGGTGGAAGGATCGGCAGCCAACCCGGGAAGAACCAGCAGCAAACCCGGGAAGGGCCAAGCAGACAAAAGAACAACGCAGGGTCCTGTGTCGTTCCTCCACGAAGACGGGGGAGCGACACTCCTCAGAAGACAAAACAGCAAGCCCACCTGCTACCCTCAGCTCCCCACACCAGGGTGAATGCACACGGGGAAGTGCAGCCAGCCACAGCCAAGAGTGGGAAGTTCCCCAGCCCCCAGAGACTGGCCCTGATGCGTGCCCTGGGAACATCTCACTTCACTCCACAGCCCTGGCATTCTCCAAACTGAACTGCGATGAGGAACACAGCACAGGACAGCAACGCTGACTGACACAGGGGTGAAGACAGGCAGGTAGGCAGTAGGCAGCTCAGCAAAGGCTGAGTCCTTCCCCGCTGGAGAACACGCCTCAGAGTAACAGACATGTTGGGGTCATCATTGCAGAGCAGCAGGGAAAGCCACGGCCTGCGAAGCCTGCATCCCATACGGGTACCTGTTTGTGTCCTGGCTGCTCCACTTCTGATCCAGCAGTGGAAGATGGCCCAAGTGCTTGGGCCCCTGCACCCACGTTGGGGACCCAGAAGAAACTCCTGGCTCCTGGTTTAGGTCTGGCCCAGCCCTGGCCATTGTGGCCATTTGGGGGTTGAACTAGTGAATGGAAGATCTCTCTTTCTCTCTCTCTCTCTCTCTCTCTCTCTCTCTCTCTCTCTCTGTAACTCTGCCTTTCCAATAAATAAAAGTAGATTTTTTAAAAAAGTAATACAAATGCTATGATTCCACAGCTGCCTTCCTCAACACACCTGCCACAATTCCATGCCATTTTGACTCAGGAGACATTTGGAGAATTCCTCCAAGTCCGAGACTAATTCCTCTGTGACAGTGTCAGCTCAGCAGTGGCATAGTGGCAGAAGACGATCCTTCCTTCCCCGGCTGCTCAAGCTGCAGGGAGGAGGTCTAGCAGAAAATCCACACGCCCAACACTCTCCACACCTGCTTCCCAGGTAAAGCTCTGCGGTGAATTTTCATGAGAATTTTAATACATCAGGAAAAATTATTTGCATGAGCTACTAGATACATATATATATATCAAAACAGTTTTTTTTAAAAAAAAAAAACCTCTAAATTATGATGGAAGGGATCATAAACTGCATTTTGGACCATCTAAAATATTACAAATTAACCTTGTTCTCTTATTCTCATTTCTAGTGACTGAATATTTTTCTGCATAATATTTTTTTATCTATCCAACGAAGCATGGATTAACTGGTATATTCCTAACTTTTAAAATATGTAGCAGTCATAAAGTAGGGCACGGTTAGCACCATCTACTGTGATAAACATCACTTTCTATCTCAAAGTGCCACGCACCACCCCCCAATTCTCAAGACTGACTCAAAGTCACAATCTGGCCCCTGTTCCAGTCAGTCAATGTCATCCCACTCCCCACTGCGGCAACATCTCCGACAGGGAAAACTAAAGACCAGGGGGTTATCGGCATCACAGGCCCCAGGCAGCAGGAGGACAATACCAAGAGCCCATTTATAGAGTGGGTTCAAGCCAACTCCACTAGGAAATGCTCCCCAGCCCGACATCCTGGCTCCTCCGTGGAGGTGACTCCAGTTTAACTCACACTTGTATCAGATGAGCAAGCATAGACACATTATTCAATCCACCCCAGCTGTCTGTTTAGAGGATGCTTCAGGATTGATTAATGACAGGAGCAAAGAGGAACCACACAGACCTTGGCTATCAAGGTCAAATGCACACACAGACAGCACCGGGAGAGCCTGGGCTGTCTCCCGGTCTGGATTTAGACTGCCGGCCTCAAGTTTTGGCTGGAGCCACCGACGTGTTGTTATTCACTCTCACTTCCAGTCACACCACACACAAGATGGAGAGGCATATGGTGGCTTTCTCCCAACTCAGGGTACATGTGCGCGCTAATTTAAGCTTTAAACTTTGTATAATCCCATGCCAGAGATAAAATATATAAGCCATGATATTCTGAGCACCATATTTTGCTGCAATATGCCTTGTTGCACGTGGTTCAATGCTGCTAACGAGGGGACCCATTGCAGCTAAACCAAGCTGCATCTTTGACAGGTGTCTGTTTCCAAGAGCAGAATGCTGGGAAAATAATAACGATGATAACACCACTGATGAGACATCAAGGACTTACATGCTGCAGTCACAGGGCTGACATTTTTAAAAAGATTTTGTCAATTTAACTCGGTAATAACCCTAAGGGGAGAGGTCCTTGCATTATTTCGATTTTTTGAAAGCAGCAACGAAGGCTTAGAAAGTTAAGTAATTAAATAAATAAATCCTGGAGAGAAAAACAAAGTTCAGTAGTTAGCTCCACATCACCTGCTGCTGCATGAAGCCAGGATTCAAACACAGCCAGTAGGACCCCAGAACCTACACAGCTGCCACTGCGTGAGCCTGCCAGCCCCACGCCAAAGAGTGACTACGTGTGCATGGCATGGTGCAGTGTGTACACGGCACGCAAATAGCACCCTGGACACGCTGGTTCAGATTTACGAACTTTGAGTTCGAGGTCACTGGACAAGACATTAAGGAAGGGTAGACTCTTCAAATTACATCCCTTTCATTTGTCCATTCACTTCCTGAACATCTACAGAATTGGAAGGACAGGATTAACCACCAAGGGTTTCATAAATATGCATTTCAGTTTGGGGATAAGAGGGAAGAAACAAACACACGTATTGTTATTTTGGCTTCTACTCCCATCTTTTACTCTGAGCAAGAAATACTGTAAGTAGGCTCACAGCTACATGGGTTAATTCACAAAATAACTGTGCTTTTCGTTTTAAAGATAAAACAAGAAGCACGGTATCTCAGTAGTTGTGTGTGATGATGTGCAATCTCTAGGATTGAGATTCTTTCCTAACCTTAACCACAGCTGTGGAGACCCAACTCCAGATAACAAGTGAATTAAACCTTCCAGCTAGTGCAACCGTAAGCTGTCCTTTGTAGCTACTTCTATCTGTGGCAGCTAAGGGGCTCAAATGCCTCCAACAATGCGCGCAGGCAGGTAGGACGATCGTAGCCCTGGGCTGGTGGCTCTCCTGAACCAGGGCCATCTCCCAAGCCTGCTGGGAGGGTGAAGTGACAGCTGCAAGGAGATTACAGTTCCATAGTCTTGGCTGAAGAACTGCCCAAAAACCAGCGCTTCCACCACACTGGCCCTCTGCTTATTTGCAGACCGGCCTTACTTTTGTCCCTGTCTGGGCCCCAAACCACCCATCTGTTGGTGAGGAAAGCATTGGCTACTTGTAACAGCATGAATTAATGTGAGAATCCATTTAATAACTGCACTTTTCCCTCTGGGAAATTAACAAATAAACAAATAATAGGAGGAAAAACAGGAAGGAAGGAGAGAGAGTGAGCACTCAACCAGCTAAGGCAAGGATTCCTCCTCAAAGTGGAATCTTTTCACAGAGGCACTCGAATGTGTACCGGAGAGATGATTATTAAACTCCCACATTCCTAAACCCCACAGCAGATTCTTGAACCGGAACAATTAGAGCTGGGAGCCTGGGAATATGCATGTCAGCAGATGCAAAAATGATTCATTTTCATGAAAATGCACCCATCACCAGTTCATAAAGGGAGAAACTCTCCTGCAAAGGCTCAACGGCAATGACAGTGAGCAGCCACACAGTTCTCACTGCTAAAGCAGGTACTTTCGCATGCACAACGGGGGTTGACTGTGGGTTGGCAAAAGCACACACCTGGGAACCACTGCACAGAGGCTTTGCGATGTGGTGTGGGAAGGGCCCAGGCTTTCCTGATGGAGACTCGAAACCCCATTTCTAGACCATCTGTAAGCACCTAGACTCCACCCATCCCTTCAACTTCATGCTGGATGTTTGTTCTGTTTGGTTTTGCAGCACTGGCTAGGAAAACATTCAGCGTAATACCCACTGGACAGGCACTGTAGAAAAGCAAGTGCATGGCCACAGATGGGACAAGGGCCCATTATGTGCTTGAGAATGTCAGAGGTAGTTCTGAGAGGTCATCTAAAGCCACCTAGACCATGTAAGACTCCCAGCATCTGTGTCTAGGTCCACCCTGGGTTAGATAAACATGTTCAAAGACTCCAGGACCAACTCGTTTCCTTTTGCCCTGTGCTCCAGCTCTCATTTGGCTCCCCAAACTGCCTCTCAACCTCTTTTATTACTGATCCCTTAGTAAAACAGAATCAAATTGCTCCTTCAGTCCAATAATATTTTCAGCAAAACAAAACTGATACACTTGGGTAGAAATGAAAGGTACATGCTTTGAGTCTTCGCATTAGAAAACTCTACCACATTTTGATTTGCATTCAAAGATCTCAATGATATAAGCAGCCACAATACGGGATTCTAGTGCTTCCCTACCACTGCACACAGAGTGTTCTCATTACATCCAGGATTTCTTTGTTCACAGTTTTATGGTTTTTAATTTAATTCTTGAAGTTGATGCTACTCTGGTAGTCAGGAAATAAGGAGTTAGCAGAAAATACAAGCAGAGACAATATATATTGATCTTCATTCTATCTTCCTCACAGCTGAAGGTTTCTGGGATCATACACCCCTCTGCTTTGTCTGTAAAGACAGTAACATCAGAGAAGGAACTGCCAGCCGGGTTTATAAAGACTGTATTTTGTGTTTAGCCATCTCTCCTTGCTAAAACAAAATCAATAACGGCAGATAAATTTCTTCTCAAACCTTTAATTGTTTCTTGGTCTTTTGGAGGAAAACCTTTTTATCGCAGTAGAAAATTAGAAAAACAGAAGGAAGCATAAAAATAAGTCACCCACAGTTTGCCTTCTTGAGATAGGCACTCGTTAATATTTTGGTTAATACTGGTGATTTACACACACACATACACGCACACACACGCACACATGCACGCACACACACACATGAAACCATTGACCTTGGCAAGATTCTAAGAGACAACAGAGGCCAGCGCCGCAGCTCAATAGGCTAATCCTCCACCTAGCGGTGCCAGCACACGGGGTTCTAGTCCCGGTCAGGGCGCCGGATTCTGTCCCGGTTGCCCCTCTTCCAGGCCAGCTCTCTGCTGTGGCCCGGGAGTGCAGTGGAGGATGGCCCAAGTGCTTGGGCCCTGCACCCCATTGGAGACCAGGAGAAGCACCTGGCTCCTGCCTTCGGATCAGCGCAGTGCGCCGGCCACGGCAGCTATTGGTGGGTGAACCAATGGCAAAAGGAAGACCTTTCTCTCTGTCTCTCTCTCTCACTGTCCACTCTGCCTGTAAAAAAAAAAAAAAAAAAAGAAAAAGAAAAAAGAAAGAGACACCAGATCTGGAGAGAACCTGGCTTCACCATCCTTATATGCCAAGAATCTGTTAACATTACCCTCAAGGTCCCCTTGCTCTACTCCCACACTGCCATTGTGTCCAAACAAGGTCTGGTGGGAATATAAACTGGTGCAGCCACTGTGGAAGATACCTCAGAAATCTCAATATAGACCTACCATATGATTCAGCCATCCCACTCCTGGGAATTTACCCAAACCAAAAGAAATCAGCATATGGAAGTTATCTGTACCCCCATGTTTACTGCAGCACAATGCACAGTAGCAAAGACACGAATCAACCCAGATGTCCATCAACTGTTGAATAAAGAAATAATGGTACACTATGGAGTACTGCTCAGCTGTAAAAAAAAAAAAAAAAAAAAAAAAAAGAAATCCTGTCTTCTGCAACAAAATGGACACAACTGGAAGCCATTATACTTAGTGAAATAAGCCAGTCCCAAAAAGACAGATATGATTTCCCTGACTCGAGGTAACTAACAGAGTACCTGAAATGCAATGTATTAGAGTGAAATGGACATCTGGGGGTTCGAAGATTGTTTATAGCCCTTGTCTCTTCCATTGAGGAACATTTTTTTCTTTTCTTTTTTCTTCATACTATTTGTTGAAATATTTTACTTAGTGTAAAGTTAACTACATGATCATTAAGTAAATTGAAAATAGACCTTTGGGAAAATTAAGAGTGAGAATGTGAGAGGGAGGAAGAAGAAGGGTTGGGGCATGGGTGGGAGGGAGGGTGAGGGGGGAATTATCACTAAGTTACTAAATCTGTATCAGTAATACATGAAACTTGCATAATTTAAATAAAATTACGAAAAACAAAAATAAAGCAATTATTAAAAATAAAAGGTCAATTTTCCTTCCTAAGAGTTGACTCAGTCCAACCACTCTCTCAGTCCCCACCAGCACCACCTGCAGCCCGGATTCCTATGAAAATCCCTTCCCGATCTCTTTCTTTACAGTTTGGGGCCTGGGGATTGGCTTTCCAGGGAGATTTTCTGCAGTGTTTCTGGGTCCAGGTTTCCCACTGGGTGCTGTCCTCAGACTCCTGCCACTAGGAGGCTGGCTTAGAAAACACTGGGCAGTCGGATTCCCGCTGACCTTGCTCAGCTTGCACCCTGTCCATGTCCATGTGGGCATTGTGGGCTTGGCCACTTTAGCCTAACGTCCCACCTATGACTGTGCCTCCTCCTCTCACCACCTAGATCTACTCACCTTTCCACTAAAACACCTGCTCTTGTCCCAGAATGCAGAATCCTCCCGACCCTTGGTGGGAAGTCCTCTGAAATGCTGAGTTTCCCCTTCAAAGCCTCAGCTCTTTCTGTGTCAGGGCGAAGCATGATGACGGCGTTCTCATCGTGAATTATCACAAGGGGTCCCTCAGGTGTACCACTGCCTCCTCCAACCTGAGCCATTCTAGCTGGTGCTCAAAAGCATGCCAAGGGGATAGCAAATCCATACAGTTTAATAGAATGACTGAATAACTGAACAAGTTTAAGGATAAACCAACCTAAAAAGGGAGCACCACAACACCCAAAGACCTGTCAGGGTCCCAAGCCAGGGCAGTGTCAGACACACATGAGACCTCCCCACTTCAGTGCCCCGGCACACTGGCCAGGCCCCTCTGGCCCTGGGAACTCTCCTGTACCTGACACTGAGCAGGTGCAAGACCGACGACTTCTCTTGTCTCCTTCCACCAGTACCAGTAGGATGTTCACAGAGGCCAGCATCACCTCCAGACGCAGCCATGGTGATGTCCTTGTTTCCATTTTATTTCCCCACCTCAGTCTATTCTCCCGCTGACCCACAATCCAGCCAAACACACCCTATGTAGTGGCTCTCACGAAACCCCACTCTTCACACCTCTCCTCTCAGTGAGAGTTAGAGGCAGCCTCCCCAGTTCTCTTCCTCATCCCCCAAAACCTCCTGCTCCCTGCCCTTGGCCACAGCCCCCTCTCTTTGGGCAATCTTCTCTTTAACCAAACGATTATCTTGAGAGACCACAAGGCCCATGCCTCTGCATAAACATTCCCTGCACAAAGACTCCCCTTCTCCATTTCTCTTTGCCCATTCAGTATCCTCTCTGTTTTCAGACTCAGCACAAATTCCCTTTCAGAGAAAAATTACCCACCTCGCACCACATTCTAACCCAGAGTCATCACTTGATCTATTTTTTGAATGGATTAATCCATAAAGGAATGAATTTTAGACAGACCGCAATGAACCAATGAACTATGAAAAGCTTTTCACTGCATTTGATTTCATTGGCATTGCTCTGTCCTGTCCACAAGATCCCTGCAGAAATGACTGCATATAAAGCCACGATCATGTCAGAACAAATATTTCTCAAGTCCTCTGGGAGACCTTCCCCCTTCCACAGCAGGAAACACACATCCACGGAAGACAGAGAAATAATAACGCGACGGCAATACAGGATCGACTTTAAGTCACAGCTATTTAGGCCAGAAAGAAGATGTGGTTCTGCCCGTCCACTGCAGTAACGAGGATAGCACATCCTGTCATCCTGCTCTGAAATGCACCTGTCTTCCTTATTCTTTAGGACGTCAAGGAAAAAAGATCCCAGTCTCTGCCTGGTTCCTACTCTTACCCACTAACCATGCCATTATCATACATTTTTTAAAAGATTAAATGATTCATACAAAATTATAACACTGTAAAATTTTAAAAATAGGACTAAGTCCACAGCCTTTCTCCAAGTTTTAGGTCTATTAAGAAAACAGACATTAACAATTTAGACCCCAAATGTATAAGGGTGACATATTCTATGTGCATAATTACAAGAAAAATTTTTAAATGCTCCATGTAATTTGAGACTCAATCACACACTGCTGGCCTTCCAAGTCCTTGTCTGGGAACAGTGTTTTGTCATGAATGAGGATGAGGAGAAAGGCAGGCTGGCGTAGGACAATGAGGCTCTGGCCTGCACTGTGCTGTTGAATGCACAAGTGGGCAGCCCCTCTTGGGACCTCGGTTTCTCCTCTGTAAAATGGAGGGGAATCAGCTCACTGTTGGTGTGGAACGCCTTGTACGAGGTTAGCTCCCCTCGGAGGTGGGCAGGAGGGAAGCCTCATTGGAAAGAACTCAAGAGAGAACGGAAGGAGAAAAATGATACCAAATTTAGACACGTTTTATTTCAGAGCTTCATGGAAAAGAGATCAGAGAAACAGAGTGGCAGATGGAGAGGAAGTAGAGTCACAGAAGAATTGTTTTAATGTGGAATATATTACCGTGAGTGCACATGGCAATGGGTGTGCGCCTGTCCTATGTAAAGGTGTCAAACGCCCCCTATCTTATGGAGAGGCCTCAACTCATACTCTGTGAGACCTCTTTCCCATCCAGAGTCACAGAGCCCAGTGTGTCACTAACATCCCACCTGGAAGTCTCATGGCCATCTCATGCTAAGTATGTCCCACTCTGTTCTCCTGCCTCCTCCCTCTTGCAATCTTCCAGATGCTCATGCTAACAGACCTCTAGAAAACCATGGTGTCCTCTCCCTGCCCCACGTCCCGGCAGCACACTCCCCAAGTGTGCTGTCCATGGTGTCCTCTCCCTCCCCCATGTCCCGGCAGCCCACTCCCCAAGTGTGCTGTCCATGGTGTCCTCTCCCTGCCCCATGTCCCAGCAGCCCACTTCCCAAGTGTGCTGTCCATGGTGTCCTCTCTCTCCCCCACTTCCCAAGTGTGCTGTCCACGGTGTCCTCTCCCTGCCCCACGTCCCGGCAGCCCACTTCCCAAGGGTGCTGTCCATGGTGTCCTCTCCCTGCCCCACGTCCCGGCAGCCCACTTCCCAAGTGTGCTGTCCATGGTGTCCTCTCCCTCCCGCATGTCCCGGCAGCCCACTTCCCAAGGGTGCTGTCCATGGTGTCCTCTCCCTGCCCACGTCCCGGCAGCCCAATTCCCAAGGGTGCTGTCCACGGTGTCCTCTCCCTGCCCCATGTCCCGGCAGCCCACTCCCCAAGTGTGCTGTCCATGGTGTCCTCTACCTCCCCCATGTCCCGGCAGCCCACTCCCCAAGTGTGCTGTCCATAGTGTCCTCTCCCTGCCCCACGTCCCGGCAGCCCACTCCCCAAGTGTGCTGTCCATGGTGTCCTCTACCTCCCCCATGTCCCGGCAGCCCACTCCCCAAGTGTGCTGTCCATAGTGTCCTCTCCCTGCCCCAGGTCCCGGCAGCACACTCCCCAAGTGTGCTGTCCATGGTGTCCTCTCCCTGCTGCCCCATGTCCCGGCAGCCCACTCCCCAAGTGTGCTGTCCATGGTGTCCTCTCCCTGCCCCATGTCCCGGCAGCCCACTTCCCAAGTGTGCTGTCTGCTTTGAATGACATGCAGACTCCAGCCAGTTGTCACGCCTGCACACTCTGATACACCATCATCTCTCACCTGGATGGCTACGATGCCCCGCGCTTCCACCTCGCTCCCCTGTCCAAAGTATGTGTCCTCCAACAGCACTCTGTCCTGGTCAAAGCACAACCTAGGTCCACCCCTGACCTCCAAAGACCCCTACCCCAAAGACTCAGGGGTCACACAGTACCGCACCTGTCTCTTTCATCCCCTGACTCCAGCCACATTAATCTCTGAATTTAACAAGATACCTGCAGCTGAGTATCTCTCTGGTCCTCCCGGATACCCAACTGGGGTTCCTGCTCAGCATCTCCAGAGGAGGGGAGGGGAGGGGAGGGTGGGAGGAGAGGAGAGGAGATCTTCTATCTGTTGGTTAGCTCCCCAAATGGCCTCAACAGCCAGGGCCAGGCAAGATTGAAGCCAGGCACCTGGCACTCCATCCAGGTCTCCCACACAAGTAGCAGGAATCCATGCACTTGGACCATTTTCTACTGCCTTCCCAGGCACAAGAGCAGGGAGCTGGCTCAGAAGTGGAGCCATTGGGAACCAAATAAGCCCTCCAATATAGGACACCAGCCTCACAAGTGGTGACTTTACCAGCTGCACCACAATGTCAGCCCCTTCAAGGCCTTACCTTGACTTTCTACAAGACTGCCTAGAATTTATCAAGAGCTCAAAAATAATTATAACTAATTTATATATATTTATATATAAATATATATACACATATATAATTTAAATATATAAAATATGGCATTTCTGGATTTTATTTCTTCCTCTGCCATATATGATTAAATTAGCACAAATAAATTTCAATGAAATATCCATTATGTGACCCATAAAACAAGATGGATGACTTCATTTAAGGATTCTTCAGAATCAACTCTATTTTTCACAAGCTAAATATTTCCATTAAAAAGATATGCAATAAAATGTTTCATTGTATTCACATGTGTCGAAGTAAGAGGATACAGAAAATCAGTAAAGCTTATACTGTTTTTTAATAAGATTTTATTTATTTATTTGAAAGGTAGAGTTACACACAGAGAGAGGGAGAGACAGAAAGGTTTTCCATCCACTGGTTGACTCCCCAAATGGAATCAATTGCTGGAGCTGAGCCCATCCAAAACCAAGAGCCAGGAATGTCTTCTGGGTCTCCCACACAGGTGCAGAGGCCCAAGCACTTCGGCCATCTTCCACTGCTTTCCCAGGCCATAGCAGAGAGCTGGATTCGAAGAGGAGCAGCCAGGACATGAACCAGCGCCCATAAGGGATGCCGGTGCTACAGGTAGAAGCTTAGCCCACAACACCAGAGTGCCAGCCCCAGGTTATACTGTTTAACTACAACTTTCCTAAATATACACAGAGGTCAGAAAACAGAACAGATTTTGTTGCCAAAAAACCCCATGATTTTAAAGCATGTTTAAAATCACAATGTGTTATATAGGTTAAAATGAGTTGAAACAAGTTACAGGTGTATAGGAGAAAAGGAAACATTAGGGGCCCCCGCTGTGGTGCAGTGGGCTGAGTCTCCGCCTATGGTTCTGGCATCACATATGGACACTGGTTCAAGTCCTGGCTGCTCTACTTGTGACCCTGCTCTCTTCTGTGGCCTCGGAAAGCAGTGGAGGATGGCCCAGGACCTTGGGCCCTTGCACCCACACGGGAGACCTGGAAGAAGCTCCTGGCTCCTGGCTTCAGATTGGCTTAGTTCTGGCCATTGTGGCCATTTGGAGTGAATCAGCAGATGGAAGACACCTCTCTCTCTCTCTCTGCCTCTCTGTAACTCTGCTTTTCAAATAAATAAATAAATCTTTTTTAAAAAAATTAAACATTAGACCAATTCAATATAAATTTATGTGGCAATCACAGCAGTGATTAGAATAAGAATGTAAACCTCTGAATAATTTTAAAAAGGAGTATTACCTATTTAATGAAAAAATACATGTAAAAAGAAAACATAAATAGCCTAAAATAATTACATTGAATTAGTGACATGATGAGTGACTTTCTTTCTAAAGTGACTTTGCTATATATAGAACTACTAATTAAGAAATGATATTTTGTGAACATAAGAAAAAACAAATTGCAGGTGGGGAATCACTAACTTAGAAGCCAATAAATATTTCTATTTCCAAACTTCCAATAACTACTTGAAAGGACATATCTTAGACATGCTATTCAGAATCTCTTTGTCTCAGTTTTCTTCTGTAGAATGTAAGGCTCACAACGTTAAGAGATCTCCAAAGAGTAAGACTGGCACAGATAATGTGCTATATTTATCAAAGGTTTGTTTTGCTGGTTTCCAGGAACACTGTATTTCCCAACCGCCTTTTCACTGTAGTGATACCATGTGACTAAGTTCTAATCCACACACTATGACCAGAAACAATAGAAAACCCCTGAGGGAAACAGCCCACATAATCACCAAGGATCTCTGCCTACATCCACAGCTAGAAAGAGCTTACACAAGACAGAAACCCAACTCTGATCACGACGAAAGTAAGAAATTAATCTGAATTTTGCGACACCACTAAGACCATGCCATTAACTGCACACAAGCCGGTGTCGCCTATGCCCCTAAGTGAATGAGATTATCTTACCCCCTGCAACCAAGATGCCATGAAAAATGGAAGAAAATGTCAAACAGGCCTAAGTGAGACCTCTAATATAAAAATGTGAGATGTGTTTTTCCACAGGAACAAATGGATTTATAGACAAAGATTACTGTTTTTAAAAGTGGTTTATTCTTAGAATTGTAAACTGGGGCCGGCGCTGTGGCGTAATGGGTAAAACTGTCATCTGCAGTTCATGTCCCAGCTCTCCACTTCTCAACCAGCTCTCTGTTATGGCCTGAGAAAACAGTAGAAAATGGCCAAGTCCTTGGACCCCTGAACCCGCGTGGGATATCTGGAAGAAGCTCCTGGCTCCTGACTTCGGACTGGCATGGCTCCGGCCATTGCGGCCAATTGGCAAGTGAACCAGCAGACAGAATATCTCTCTCTCTCTCTCTCTCTCTCTCTCTCTCTCTCTTCCCCCCCTCACCTCTCCTCTCTATGTGTAACTCTAACTTTCAAATAAATAAATATTAAAAAAAATCGTTAACTACATAAAACCTGTTCTTTCCATTAATGTCACAATTATATGAGAATTTTGTTGTAGCAATTATGTTTTTGCTGTGATCTCAAGAATCTAATGTATTAATAAATTCCTTTAGGCGGGTGCCGCGGCTCACTAGGCTAATCCTCCACTTGCGGCGCCAGCACCCGGGGCGCCGGATTCTGTCCCGGTTGCCCTTCTTCCAGTCCAGCTCTCTGCTGTGGCCTGGGAGGGCAGTGGAGGATGGCCCAAGTGCTTGGGCCCCTGCACCCGCATGGGAGACCAGGAGAAGCACCTGGCTCCTGGCTTCGGATCGGCGCAGTACTGGCCGTAGCAGCCATTTGTGGGGTGAACCAATGGAAGGAAGACCTTTCTCTCTGTCTATCTCTCTCACTGTCTAACTCTGCCTGTCCAAAAAAAAAAAAAATTCCTTTAAATAAACTTTAAAAAAAAAAAGTGGTTTCTGAGATCCTGGGATAGGTATTTGGGAAGGAAGAATGGAGAGAAGACAGTGATCTGAGACAGCAGTACAGGCAGACAGGAGGAATAACACTTAATGCTCTACAGAACAGGAAGGTAACTACTGTGGTAACAATTAAGTGGGCATTTCTAAGGAGCAACAGAGGATTGTGAATATTCCCAACACAAAGAAGTAGCAAATGTCTGAGGGGATGGATATACCCCCCTTGTCTGATCATAACACATTGTATACATGTATTTAAATCCACATTGGACACCGTGCACATGTACCATGACTGTGCCAATTAAAATTATTTAAAATACAGAAAATTAAAAATGAAATAATAATCAGGGCTTGGGGCATTTAATGACAGCCTTAGAGCATTGTTTGGCTGGCCTTTAAGTCACACAATGCAGAAACTCGCTATACATTAAGATTACAAATAAGACAAGGGGAAAACGCTGAATGGAGACAGTGCCTGTTTACCATGGAGAGACTGCAGGGCGGTAGCTTGTGCGAGTTTATAAGCAAGTGCACAACAGACTCGGGACCTATAATAACGATCTGAGGGAAATCAGAATTGAGACCACTCCAATGTCAGTGATCTAGTTCAAAAAGGATGAGACAAGCAAAAAAAAAAAGAGAGAGAGAGAGAGACGACACCAGGACTCAGAGAAGCGGCAGTCACGAGGAAACATCTTGGCAAAGCAAGAAGGCAGGCTGCTCAACAAGATGAAGCCGACCCCATCACAAACCATGAAGTCCACACACTCTAGGATTCTGCACTCACAGGGAAGGAAAACTGTCAACCAAGACCATCACACTAAACTCCAAAAATGAAGGGGGTATTATAAGGCAGGCAATGGTCCCCAGGCGATTAAGCTCCCACTTGGAACACCCACACCCCTTACCTCTGCTTCTGATCCAACTAATGTTAACAGGCCTAGGTGGAAACAGACGATTTCCCCAGTACTTGGGTTCCCGCCACCCATGTTGGAGTCACAGATGTGCGTCTGCCTCCTGGCTTTGATGTGGCCCAACCCTGGCTGTGACAGGGATCTGGGAAGTCAATCAGTGGAGGAAAGGTCTCTGTCCCTCCTCTCCCTCTTCTTCACCCCCTGTCACTCAGCTTTTCAAATAAACATACTTTCTTTGAAAAAAAAAAAAGAAAAAAAAATTAAAACCATCCCATAAAAATAAAAAAGAACACATCAAAGCAGACATACCCTACAAAAAATACAAAAGAGTGTCCTTCTGGCTGAAATTAAAGAACACTATAAAGCAGCAACCAAACTTACATGAAGAAGAAAAACTCATGAAAAAGACAGCAGGCTGGTGCTGCGGCTCACTAGGCTAATCCTCCGCCTTGCGGCACCGGCACACCGGGTTCTAGTCCCGGTTGGGGCGCCGGATTCTGTCCCGGTTGCCCCTCTTCCAGGCCAGCCCTCTGCTGTGGCCAGGGAGTACAGTGGAGGATGGCCCAAGTGGTTGGGCCCTGCACCCCATGGGAGACCAGGAGAAGCACCTGACTCCTGCCTTTGGATCAGTGCGGTGCGCCGGCCACAGCGCGCCGGCCGCGGCGGCCATTGGAGGGTGAACCAACGGCAAGGGAAGACCTTTCTCTCTGTCTCTCTCTCTCTCACTGTCCACTCTGCCTGTCAAAAAAAAAAAATCATAGAAAAAGAAAAGAAAAAAAGAGTATATAAAACAATCATAAAATGGTGCTAAACACAAAAAGACAATTTCAATACCAATTAACAGTACAGAGAGTTGGGAGCACAACTGTATAAACGTTTTCACATACCTATTGCAATCAACTTGTTGTTAATCCAAACTAATATTAACAAAATAGGATTTTTTAAAAAAGCATGATCCAACTATATCATCTGTAAGACAGTTTAGATTGAGGGACAAAAACAGGTTGAAAGCAAAGCAACTGGAAAAGTAAAACCATGCAAAGAACCAACACAGAGCTGAAAAAAAAACACAGTAAAATCACACAAATAGACTTTAAGATTTAAAAAGTTACAAGAGACAAAGAACATTTTATAACGAGTAAAGGATCAATCCATTAAAAAGGTATAATAATTATAAACACTTACTTACCAAACAACAGAGCCCCAAAATACTGAAGCAACAAACAGGTATTTCGAAAACCTCCTTGGAGACTTTAAATACCTTAATTTCAATGTGGAAGGAACAACCAGGAAATCAAAGACTTTAACAACACTATAAATTAATTGGACTTAATAGACACCTACAGAACTCATTATTTAACAGCAGTAGAAAATACGTTGTTCTCAGAAACACACAGACTAGTCTCCAGAAAAACCCATATGCTAGGCAGTAAAACAGGCCACAGTGCACTCTCAAGGCCTGGAATTACACAAAGGATGTTCCCCAATCATGAGGAAATACTATTTGAAAGCAAAAAGAAAACCAAGTTTAGGAGATTTACAAATAAGCAGAAATCAAACAACATACCATCAATCTGAAGGTCAAAGAAGTCACAAGGCAAGTTAGAAAACACTGCGAGAGGAGTTAAAATAAAACATGTATATAAAGTACTGCCATGAGCAAAGCAGTGAACCCCTATATTTAAGAATAACATCATAAATCATGTCTAATCTTTCAAAATAAGAAAATTGGAGCCGGCGCCGCGGCTCACTAGGCTAATCCTCTGCCTGCGGCACCAGCACCCTGGGTTCTAGTCCGGGTCGGGGCGCCAGATTCTGTCCTGGTTGCTCCTCTTCCAGGCCAGCTCTCTGCTGTGGCCAGGGAGTGCAGTGGAGGATGGCCCAAGTGGTTGGGCCCTGCACCCCATGGGAGACCAGGATAAGTACCTGGCTCCTGCCTTCGGATCAGCGCCGTGCACCAGCTACAGTGGCCATTGGAGGGTGAACCGACAGAAAAGGAAGACTTTTCTCTCTATCTCTCTCACTGTCCACTCTGCCTGTCAAAGAAAAGAAAGAAGAGAAGAGAAGAGAAGAGAAGAGAAGAGAAGAGAAGAGAAGAGAAGAGGGAAAGGGGAAGGGGAAGGGGAAGGGAAGGGAAGAAAAAAGGAAGAAAGGAAGAAAAAAACTTCGAAAAGAAAAAGCAAACTTAACCCAAAGCAAGCAGAAAGAAAAATAAAGATTAGGGGCCAGCGCCGTGGTGCAGTGGGTTAATCCTCTGCCTGCAGTGCTGACATCCCATATAGGCGCCAGTTCAAGTCCCAACTGCTCCTCTTCCAATCCAGCTCCCCACTATGGGCTGGGAAGGCAGTAGAAGATGGCCCCAGTCCTTGGGCCCCCACATCCACGTGGGAGACCCAGAAGAAGCTCCTGGCTTTGGATCATCCCAACTCCTGCTGTTACGTCCATTTGGGGAGTGAAACAGCGGATGGAAGACCTCTCCCTCTGTCTCTCCACCTCTCAGTAATCTACTTCTCAAATAAATAAAATCTTTAAAAAAAAAAAAAGTAACAGAGCAGATACAAATAAAAATAGAAATAGAAAGTGATGAATACGAAGAAAACAAAAACTGGTCCTTTAAGAGCATTAAAAATAGCAAACTTTCTGGTGAACCATCAATTTAAAAAGAAAAAACTCAGGTTATTAAAATCAGAAATTAATGGGAGGTTGTTACTATCCCCTTTACAGAAATAACAAGGATATCATGGACAATTTTATATCAAAAATTTGATAATCTACATAAAATGGAAATAACTCCAGAAATACACAAATTAGAAAAACTCACAAAGAAATTCTTTGAATAAACCTACATTGAGTAAAAACATGGTATCAGTGAGTAAAAACCTTGCCATAAAGAAAAACCCAGGCCCAGATGGCTGCACAGGTGAATTTTACCAAAATTTTAAAGAGGAACTAAAACCACACTGCCAAATCTCTTTACAAAGTTACAAAGGAGGAAGAAGACATCCCCACCCATTCTGTGAGGCTAGTAATCCTCTTATCAAAATCAGATAAAGATATCACAAGAAAAGAAAGTAAGGGAATAACACCCTTTATGAATGTAGATGCAGAAATCCTCAAGGAGGCACTTGCAAATCAAATCCAGCAATGCCTAGAAATAATTTCAAGCGCCAGCATAAAAAGCTGTCAATCTAATGGGGTAACACAATGAAAGACAAAACCGCAAAATCATCTCAACAGACAATGAGTAGGCGTTCCTGGAAAGCAAAGCCCCTTTCAGGACAAACAGCAGGAAGAGGCCTGCTTCACCTTCCTAAGGAGCGTGTACACGAAGCCTGCAGCTAGCATTACCCTGAATGTTGAAATTGGACTCAAATTCAACAAGACTTCTCACTTGCAGAAACTATGGGAGAGTTTACGTGATTCCATTTTGGGGCATTAAGAGTTGGGCTGATGTGCTTCACAGGAGGGGAGAGAGAGAAACACGAATAACAACAAGAACAGGCGGCACTGGGGGAAGAGGAGAGAGGAGGGAACAGCATGGTGGCGTGGCTGCCACAGGCATCCAGGCGGTGGGATGAGGACACTAGAGGGCAGCAAACCACAGCCTGTAAGTCAGTAGGACTGAGCCAGGACACAGCTCTGTCGGAGGCCTGTGCGAGTCAGGAATCCCAGCTTACCAGGAAGTGTCAACAGGGCATCCGATCGCAAGCACTGAAAAGCCGTTCTAGGTTCAGGTCTACATCAGAAGAGCAAACGGCCCCAGCAATGGGCACAGCTGACAGAGGAGGGGGCACCGGGGTCCAGCTGTCCATAAAGGGAAGAGGGCAGAGCCACCAAAAGTAGTATCTAGCCTCCACAAAAGGCCTGCAGCAAAACCAGAGAGGGAGGCACCTGCACGCTCCATCGTCAAAAGAACAAGCCTCCTCCACGAACTATGCACTTCGTATCTCATGCATCCGAGAGCTGCCCAACGGTCACTTTAAGGTTACTTCATGTTCTGGTGTGCCCCCCACTTCTCTGCACCTCCACCCCACCTGCAGTTAAGAGCCACCCTCCTACACACTCCCCATCCCGAGTCACCATGTCTCGTTTGGGCTCCAGCACTCACGTTGCCAGATGGTTCCCAGAACAAGTACACACTTACTCCTACGGCTTCAGTTCTTCCAGGATGGGCAACCCACCTCCTGAGCAAGACATTCTGGTCCCTAGTTGGTTGTACCTTTTGTCCTGCTCATGTGAGTGTGTTCGCAATGAGGGCTGCTTAGGAGGGAAAATGCTAGCTTGTGTACACTCCTTCTTCATTCCTAAGTGAAAAGAGACAAGCAGGCCCAGAGCTGTGGCATGTGGGTTAAACCGCCACCTGCAGCATCAGTTCGGTCCCGCCTGCTCCACTTCCAAACCAGCTCCCTGCTATTGCTCCTGGGAAGGCAGCACAAGGTGGTCCAAGTGCTTGAGCCCCTGCATGCATGTGGAAGACCCAGATGAAGTTCCTGGCTCCTGGCTTTGGCCTGGCCCAGCCTGGGTCCTTGCAGCCACTTGGGGAGTGAACCAGTGGATGGAAGACTCTCTCTTAAGTCCCTCCCCCCACTATTACTCTTCACTTTCAAATAAATAAATACATATTTTTAAAAAAGACAGAAAGAAGTCATTGCTCAAGAAATCAGTTAAGGTTAGATTGGATGTTATTTAAGTAAACAGAGGTATTTTAATGCAGCAATGAAAACTAACATTAGCACATAAAGAGAAGTTTTGAAGCAGTAAGGGAGAGGGCAGAACAGATGCACACTCTCTAACGCTGACCTGACTCCAAGATTCTAGGACAGCCATGGGGTCCACACAAAAGCAAGTGAAAGAAACAGTTGGCCTCTTTGAGCTGGCTTTCAAAACACACTTTCATTCAACGCAAGCCATGAGTGATGGGGATTCTAAACTCATTAGAAAATGATAAGTAATTTTCTGAGTCAACAGGTAGGGGCAAGCATGGCCTAAGAGAACATGGGCGAGGTCACTGTTGGGTCAACCTCCAGATTTCTGCACTATGATCATACATTCAAAGCACTTTTTCCTTTTATGGATTTAGGAAGCAATAATCACATTGTGTGTAAAAATAAGACCCTGAACATCACTGTCTCAAGGCAAAATCCATTTAAAGTTACAAATTTGAAAATTACAAAGGATCCAGAATGTTAAACGGCTCCATCTTCAGGATAAATATGAAAAAGCTCCTTCTTGTTTTTATTGGTTTTTTTTTTTTTTTTTTTTTTTTTTTGAGTCCTGGAAATGCAGGAACTATTTCAAGAAAGTCCTTCCTGAGTTAGATGGATGTAGCCATGGTCTCAAATTCCCATGGCCCTGGCCAACCAATTGTGCCTGTGTGCAGGGTCCACAATGAGCTGAAGTCTCCTTAACTGATTATGTGCTTGGTGTGGTCATTCGTAATTCAAACTCCCCTGATACTCAAAACACCAGCAAGTGAAGCAATGCTTTCTCTCCAAGGGTAACCACCAAGTTCTACACACACATTCTCTCAACATCTCTACGTATGAGGGCGATGGCAGGAATGGGACAGGTCTTGTTTTCCTCCTTCTGTAAGAGCAACAGAGCACGTCCCTACACCATCCTGTGAGTCGGAGCATAAACAGGATCCCAACTAGTTGTTCAGAACCAACGTGAAAATTATTCAGCACTTCTGCTCACATGACGTCCTAAAAAGACAGAAACATACAGATGACCTTCTGGTCTCCCCAAAACCACAAATCAACAATCTGATAGGAAAAAGGTCAATGAAAGTTAGGGCTGGAGTTACATTACTCAATAGATCACAATTTCAGATCTCAGGAGGGGGAAGTTCGGTGGTGATCAATTGGGAAAAGGAACCACAACAGGTTAGAAAAATAAAAATGTACTTAACGTTTGACAGTATACGAGTGGGAAAGGGCAGGGAACACAGCTGATCTCAGAGAAAACAAGAAATGAGATCTGGTTCTCTCTTCTGTAACTAAGAAGGGAAATGTGCACTTGACAAAATCACCAGAGTAGAAAATGTAAAATATGGTATTCCTCGGTTCTTTGTTATGACCATGGCGTGATTTCTGGTCACTGAAATAAATGGGCAGGTCAAGACAGAGGCTGACATACCTCATTTTTGATGGTTACCACCATTTGTGTTGTTCAGACCACAAAGACACAAGGAACCACTATCTCCCATGCCTTTGGGACGCCAGTCAACAAAATCAGACTGCTGCCTGTTCTCACGGCCTGAGAGCCCACCTCAACGCCATGGCAGCTTACGCTAAAAGCAAGCTTTCCCCATGTAAGCAAGCGTCCAATAGACACAAAACACCACTCTCCTCTTATTAAGAAGATTAACTATATGTTTATCTGATTTAAGCTTCTAACTGATGCAGTATCTCAGGACAAGAAGGAGAAGGTCCTAAAATTCTCTGGTATCAAACACTGATGACGGTGATCCTTGCGATAACTGTCCTTAGAGCTCCTGCCACACTGTCAGTTCACGTCCTTGAAGACTCTCTGAGATTAGGGACGATGAAGTCTTCCTTTGAAAAGTGGAGAAATGGACTCACAGAGAGTTTAACCGAATGTCTCAGCCACATGGAAGAAGTGAGAGCTGGGCTTAGATCCAGCTCTGATCGCAGAAAGCCAACCGGTAGTTCTCCTCCCAGCTGCTAATGCGATTCACCTGGCAAGGCTGGGGGTGGGGCAGGGAACCAACACCCAGCACCCACCTCCCACCCTGGGGGTGCAGCCCCAAGAGCACCTTTCTGTCCCGACTTCCCCTCTGTCTCAGCTTATCCCCTCTGTCTTGTGCCTGATCATCAACATTTCTCACTGCCCACACCGTCCTCCTCCTGTCACTGAGAGAGTGCTTCCAAAAGCCTGGCTCCTCTGTGTGGGGTGTATACAACCAAATAAAGACCTGGTGCAGACCCCCATGCTTCAGGCCAGAACCATACGTGCCTTAACCCTGAGTACTAACCCAGAGTGGGCCCTAGAGGGAAAACGCTGTTTCCTGGTGCTATGAACAAGAGCCCAGCAATAAGGCCACCTTCATCATCCAGCCTGTCAGCACCCATGTCCACCCACAAAACAACCCCACTGTACCCAGAGTCCTGAGGTCACACAACGGGAACCCACTGGATTATACAAGGTGAAATTACTTTCTCTCCTGCAGGCTCCGGCAGAACCTGTAACGTTAAAATACTAATGTGTATCGTAAATCTCCAAGAGAAGAGGCTTTCCAAATATTTATGACTGTGGTAGCCTGTAGCTCAGAACTCCTATTAACATCTGCTGCAGACAATGCGCACCCAGGGACCTATTATGGAAAATATTTATCCAAAAGCGCAACCTCCTTCCTCACCTCAAAGGCTACCTTGCACACCTCTGCATACTTAGGTGTTGGCTCTTTTGCTTGTGAATGTGAGTATGAGCTGTAGCCTTGGAATGACAGTAGACCTTTGCCGCGTACACACTAAGTACATCGTCAGAGCGCCACACGGTATGAACTCACTCCATCTGCTGCCTTCTCTGATAGGTCTGGTCTGTCACTCTGCAGTGAAGGAAATGGAGCAAGAGAAGACTGAAGGAGTTTCCCAAGGTCAAGCAGCTAGTGAATGGCGGATCTAAGAGTTTAACTCGGGCTGCCGGGCTCCACAGCCTCCCTCTTGACCATCGGAAGACAACGGAAAGAGATAGCAAACTACATCCCCGCTCCTCTCCAAGGCATCCTTCCATTGGCCCACAGGGTTCTGAGCTCGACTCACCAGTCTGGACTCGCAGCCAGATGCGGCACAAAGCACAAGCCCGGGGTTGGACACTCAGGTTCTTCTCGCTACCGCATACTCTGGTGCTGAAAACCCAACTCACTGCTTCCAGACCTCCCATGCTCGTGTGTGCTGCCGATTCTCCGTCTCGGGCCTTCTCAGCACTGTCGCTCTGGTTTCCAGCGGTGAGGACTGACAAGTGTGGATCTTTACTCCTCTCTGCCACTCAGGTCAAAACCCAAACTCAGCACCTTACAGCATCACTGAGTTGATGAGAACCCACAGATGCACCAACCAAGTTGGAAAGCTCGGGGACTCCTCCTGCGGTCCTGATCACCCCGAGTGAATTTAAAGCAAACAGAAGCCCATGGTCTCTAGGGAACTGTGACCGAGTCCACAATGTAAATTATTTCTCAAGCTCTGAGTTGGGGTGGGGGCGGGGGGGCAAACCAGGTCCTGATGAGACAGGTGGTGGTGGTGGCCCACTCCGTACACCCGAGTGACTCTGCCCTTTTCTCCTGCAGATGTGGGTGGCCACCCAGTTAACTGCCCACAAAGAATACATGCTGGTGAGGAGCACTCTCAGTTTTGCTTTTGTTTGCTTGATTGTTTTTAATTTCCCCTTGAGTGGTGAGTGTACGCCTGCAAATGCTGCCTAACACGAACCAAGGTCTGATCCACATGTCAGGTATCCAGCTGTGAGTATTGATGACACTGGGTCTTCATTCGCAATCCAGTCCTTTGTCAGCTGACTGCTGCCCATAGAAGAAAGCCCACTGCCCCCTCCCCAGAAGGCCCCGGTCCCCAGAACCTGTGAATTTGTTCCTTTACAGGGTGTGAGACACTCTGCAGATGGGACAACCTGAAGAAGAAGGAGGTGGGGAGATTAACCTGGATTACGCAACTTGCACACAATGTAATCAAATGGGGTCTTAAAAGTAGAGACCCTTGGTGGGCTGTGGTGACTATGGCAGGCACACAGAGATGCCATGTGCCTGACCATGGAGACAGACGAAGGCGCCACCCGCTGAGGAAGGCAGGAGACCTCCGGAAGGAGGGAAAAGTGAGGAAATGGAGTCTCTCCAGAGTCTCTAGAAGGCTCCACCCACATACACACCTCGAGGTTCACCCTGAGACCTCTGTCGGGCTCTCACTACTAAAGCTAAGCGGGAATGACTCTGCTGCTTTGCACAGCAAGTGTGCAATCGGGTGCCACACAGCAGTCAAACGGGAACACAACACCACAAGGCACGCCGGCGCAGCCCTCCTGGAGCTCACATGCTAGTGAGAGGCCGGTCAGCCACGGTGTACACCGTATGCACTCATTTTACCTTCCTCATAGCCCTGTGAGGTCGTTCTGGTTTAAGTTACCCCCTTATGGGCCGGCGCCGCGGCTCACTAGGCTAATCCTCCTCCTTGCGGCGCCGGCACACCGGGTTCTAGTCCCGGTCGGGGCGCCGGATTCTGTCCCGGTTGCCCCTCTTCCAGGCCAGCTGTCTGCTGTGGCCAGGGAGTGCAGTGGAGGATGGCCCAAGTGCTTGGGCCCTGCACCCCATGGGAGACCAGGAAAAGCACCTGGCTCCTGGCTCCTGCCATCGGATCAGTGCGCTGCGGCCAGCCGCGGCTGCCATTGGAGGGTGAACCAACGGCAAAGGAAGACCTTTCTCTCTCTGTCTCTCTCTCTCACTGTCCACTCTGCCTGTCAAAAAAAAAAAAAAAAAAGTTACCCCCTTATGGTGAAGGAAACCGAGGGAGAGATGACGTCACTACACTGCTGCACATCACCCTGTAAGCCCTATAAACACCGTTCTAATGTTTAAGGCACAACAAGTGTGTCTTGGATGGGTAAACCACGTGACTAAGACAGCTGCTAACCCAGGGAGGCAGAAGCCGCACTCTGCAAGTCCAACCCAAGCCTGCTTCGTGTCTACTGTTCAGCAGCGGGCACCTTGCTCCTGTTGGAAATGACGCCGCGTGGCCCGGGGTGTAGGCACAGGGGCGTGCTTTTGGCAGGGACGATGTGGTTTCACGGCTCCGGTCTTCCCGCACCAGCACTTCGCTCACAGGGATGGAGCACAGCTTTGACGTGAGCCCTGCCCTTCCTCCCCAATCTCCTAAGCTGTTCCCGCTTGGGCTTCCTTCCCACTGGAGCACTGGGCAGGCATGGGGGCAGCAACTCCCTGCTGTCCAGGGGCCATTCCCTGTGCAGGCCTACAAGTGTCCTCTCAGCTCATGCTGGCTGCCACTTGTTCATCCACAGGTGAGGCCACCCTGCGGTTAACCAGAGAGGCCACCCAGCCACCTGCTGTGATTTACCACCAGGTTATCTTTGCTCTGGATGCACACACAGCTTCTCTGCTACTACAGGGCTGGACCTCTTCACCAGAATCCCCACAGGCTACGGACTCTCTGGATGAAACCAGGCCTCCTTTTCACCCTGGCCCCCGAGCTCCACACATCACACTGTGTGTTCTACTGCAATGCATTTGCGATTCTAACTGCCGCTCGAACGAGACAATCAGCCAGACACCCACCACGTTCACATTCTGGTCCACTGCACTGTCAAGCCACAGTGCTAGATGTGGTCCAAGGAAGGGTTCCTAATTGAGGCATTTCTCTAAGCTCTTTAACCGCTTACGAGAGCAACTTGAGTGCTCAACCAGAGGGGATCCTTTAAGTGTCCTGTGGTACAGCAGGACTATGAAGCTTTGACATGGATGCTATAAACTAACACATTGACATGGTAAATGCCCAAAATGTGTGTACCACAAGGGTCAGAACCCATGCAGCACAATCCTTTCTCACCTAGTGTGCATGAATACCTGGATAACGAAGGAGAGAGAAACCTCAAAACGCTCTGTATCATCACAGCACCATGAGAGTATCACAGCATCTCTTCTATTTCTTATTTCTTTTGGTTCAATGTATAATACAAACAAGCAATGCTCATGTCACACCTACTATGCAGAAGAAATAGGCGCAGGGCTCAGAGCAGAAGGGGAGCCCCCAGTGCCTGGGTGACTTGATTAACTCCTGCACACCACAGCTGCTGGTGTAGATCAATCCCAAACTGAGCATTGTTACAGGCAGAGGGCAAACGGCAAGGCCTGAGGTAGGGGTGTCCCGGTTTTCTTCCGCTGACACCATGACACGAGTCAGAGAGAGGAAACAAAGCAAAGGCAAATGCCAGACCTCAGGGCTGATTTCAGAGTCTCTCTGGTCATCTCTTGATCTCCACCCCAGGATGGTTTTCTTTCCAAGGCTCCAGCCGCACTCCCTGACCTCTGCAGCCACCTACGGCCCCTCAGCCACCCAACGGCACGGCCCCTGTGAGTGCTTCCATTGGCAGGAATCCATGTCCTGAAACTGCCTGCTCCTGCCACGTCTCGTTGCGCCACAATGATACCAAGCACGTTACTTCTTGTCAGGGGTCTTTCCCTTCAAGTTGCATCGACCACCCTAACGGCCCGAGAGCTGAGTGTCAGCTTCAATTACCTGGTTTTCCGTAGCCCATGACCCCACAATCAATGGTGCCCGTGGTATTGCTCATCTGCCTTGAGTTGCCCCTTCATCCGTTTCCCTCCAAAATCAACTGTGGCTTTAGGAAAGTCATTTATACAAGGCCTGTCATGCAATCCCAGACTTCCCCAGGGGTCAGGCAATTTGCCCACACGTTCACTCCCCATGCAGTGTGGCCATGAACACCCCACAACTCCTCTGTCGATATCTTAACCCGCCCCTGCTTCCCTGCACAGCGCCCCAGCCATCTTCCTTCTGCTAAAAATATCAAGGCCGTCGGATCCCAGAGAATCCACGGGGAGGGTTTCAGAGAGCTAGAGAAGCTAAGGATGTGAGACAATGCAGAATCCTGGACCAAGCCAGAAAGCACCATCCCAGTGAAACCCCATGCTCCCCAGGGGGTACATCTTTCCCCAGGAGTGACAGGGGGTGGGAGGGGGGAGCGCAAGCACACACGGGAGTGCCTACAGGTTCCCATCAGAAAGACACAGCTGGCGCCACGGCTCACTAGGCTAATCCTCTGCCTGCGGCACCGGCACACCGAGTTCTAGTCCCAGTCGGGGCACTGGATTCTGCCCCGGTTGCCCCTCTTCCAGGCCAGCTCTCTGCTGTGGCCAGGGAGTGCAGTGGAGGATGGCCCAAGTACTTGGGCCCTGCACCCCATGGGAGACCAGGAGAAGCACCTGGCTCCTGCCTTCGGATCAGCGCGGTGCACTGGCCACAGAGCGCCGGCCGCGGCGGCCATTGGAGGGTGCACCAACGGCAAAGGAAGACCTTTCTCTCTGTCTCTCTCTCTCACTGTCCACTCTGTCAAAAAAAAAAAAAAAAAAAAGAAAATAAAGACACACAACAGTCTCCCCTTATCCACGCTGTCACTTTGCACCGCTCCATTTACCCACGGTCAGCCCAATATGATCCAAAAACGTTAAATATAGAACACCAGAAAGAAAGAGTTGATAAGTTTATGAACAACATGAGGAAAACTCACACTATGTGTGCTCCACGCTGCCTGAGACTTGAATCATTCCCTTCTCCAGTGTATCCACACTGTATACACTACCCACCTGGGAACCACCAAACAGCAGCTTGGTTATCTGACTAACTTCGCAGTACCACAGTACTTGTTTTCAATTCACCTTTACATAATAGTCTAAGGCAGTGTCACAATGCCCCTCATTCATCTCAACACAGAGGGACTAGGTGCTGTAGCGTCACACATTGTCACAGGAAGGTGAGTGTGGTGTAATGAGCTATGGGAAAGGGAGAGAGAGAGAGGGAGAAGGAGAGGGAGAAGGAGAGGTGAGGAGGAGGGACAGAGAGGGAGGGAAGAAAGAAGACAGAGAACACACACTCAGATGTTTATCGCAGCATATTGTAGCACCTGTTCTATTTTATCCGGATTGTTGTTCCTCTCTTATTGGGCCTAATCTAAAAATTAAACTTTATCACAGTTTGTATATGAGAAAAATCACAACATACGAGGGTACTTCCAAAAGTTCATATCTAGCACTCAATGCTAGCCATGGCTTCAGGCGTCCACTGGCCCAAGGTCCTGGAATGCATCTCCTACACATAGGAAAGTGTCTGCAGAGGTCTTAGCAGAGATCTTAGTTTCAGAACCATAAATATAGTGATTATTATCTGTCATCAGACAGGCTTTCCAATGGGCACTTTTGATACAAAACCTGTAATGATCAAAACCCACTTTGAAGGTTATTTAGCTAAGTATCTATCACAAATCATGCATCTGGGGCTCAAGCTCAGTCATTTGTGCACAACGGATGGGTGACAGACTGTGACACAAGTCTTTCCGGCCCCAACTGTAAGACGTGACCTCTGCCGGAGCTGCTAATACTTGAGTCCAAAGGGAAAGAATAGGTAGAAGTTGAAAACAACTGCTATGGGAAATCCTTAAAAAAAATTCCCCCAACGGGCCCTGTGCATCCTGCAAAGATTTCTTCTTCCCCTTCTCATGTGACCAGATTAGACTAATAGATTATGAGCATTATTCTTAAGCAACGTATATCAGGCTTGATGTGAGCCTGTTCTTGAAAGATAAGCTGCATATCAGCACCGAGGGAAAATGAATTAAAATGCAAATCTGAGTGTGCCCCCATTGTTAGGCTATCGTTAATAGATATGTCTTCCTGAATATATCACAGACCAAACTGTCAGTTTGCATCCCAAATAAAGCAAAACCAAGCTCTAATGGCATTTCACTGAGGGGAAAGTTTATAATTGGATTTTTGCCATGGGTAGGGTTTATAATTGACCTTCACCTGCACTTATAATCTTTGCTGCATGGGGGAGGGAAGGGACAAAGAGCCACCCTCCCCCACCCATCCTAGAGCCACAGTGTGACTGGGAGACTCAAGCCGTGAGTGCTCAGTGTGGGGCACCCCTTTACATCTTCTGCTCCCTGGTTCCTAAGGGCGCAGTCCTGTCCCGAGGTCGCAGGAAAACACAGGGCTGACAAGGCCATGTTCACACAGGTTTCTCCCCTGCAGTTCCCAGCCGAGCTCCAGGGCAGGTGAAACTCTTTCAGCAGGCTCTGCACTTCAGTCTCCTGAAATCCCCACCACACTACGACCCAGCGTCAGTGCCACTTGTGTTTACAGAAGACGGGCGGGCGTCCCAAAGTCAGTCAGACCCAACACAAATGGTAAAGCAACACTTGAATGCGAAACAAAAGGAACAGCAGGAGAGGTGCTGGAGGCCAGAGGAACAGTGGAGGCAACAGCAGGGCAGTGACAGCTGCCGCCGGGAAGTGGGAAGCACAAGATTTTGCGCCGGGAGAAGGTAGCAATTACACTGGTAGTAAAAATCCACACAGGAAGCACACGTTGGAGCGACACCTAGAAGTGGAGGTGCAATACGGAAATGCAGGCAAGGTCATCAAAGAAAAACTCCACACAGGGGCTGGCTCCGTGGCTCAGTGGGTTAAGGTGCCATTTGCAACATCGGCATCTCATATGGGCAGAGGTTCGAGTCCCCGCTGCTCCACTTCTGATCCAGCTCCCTGAAATGTGTCTGGGAAAGCAGCAGACGATGGCCCAAGTGCTTGAGCCCCTGCATCCATGTTGGAGACCAGGAGGAATCTCCTGGCTCCTGTCTTTGGCCTGGCCCAGCTCTGGCCATTGTGACCCTTTGGGGAGTGAACCAGTAGATGGAAGATCTCTCTCTCTCTCTCTCTCTCTCTCTCTCTGTAACTGCCTTTCAAATAAACAAATCTTTTAAAAGGAAAAAAAGAAATACTGAACTCAAAGATGCAGAGACCACAAGAACACACTCAAGTGGCACTGGATGTTAAAGGTGTGTGCTTGGCTCTTCCTATCCAATAGCCCTTTTGCCCTTCTTTTAGTAACAGAATCCCATCAGTCTTTGTCTTTTTTAAAAGATTTATTATTTATTTGAAATACAGAGTTACAGAGAGAGGGGGAGATATCATCCATCCTCTGGATTACTCCCCAAATGGCCGCAACAGCTAAGGCTGCAACAGGCTGAAGCCAAGAGCCAGGAGCTTCTTACAGGTCTCCCACATGGGTGCAGGGGCCCAAGCACTTCAGCTGCTTTCCCAGGCCATTAGCAGGCAGCTGTATAGGAAGTAGAGCAGACTAGACATGAACTGGCGCCCATATGGGTCGCCGGCATGGCAGATGGTGGCATAACCCGCTCAACAACAATGCCAGCCACCTACCATCAGTGCTTATGAAATCTCCTCCTTCTCTACAACAAGAAGCTCCGCCTCCCAAGAAAGCGTCTGGCCAGAGCAGCCCACCTCTACCCAGAGAGGCAGCTGCCCAGGAGGAGGCATAGGATGCAAGCAGGAAGAGTTCATTCTTCATCAGAGATTGACAGACACCAAGAATTCGAGTCCCCCCTTTTCTTGAAAACAGAGTGATGGAGATGAAGGCTTGCGAATCCAGGGTCACCCTGTCATCACATGAAGACAGCATATGGGACAGCAGAAGCAACAGAGATCAAGAAATCAGAGAGAGAGAGAGAGAGAGAGAGAGAGATTGAAAGAGAGAAAAGAGCACAGCACTCAATGTGGTATCGTTTGAGCTCCAGATGCACGAAAGTTCCAGTTAGCCCACCCTGTACCACGTCCCAGTGATGCCCCTGTCATTCGGACCCTAAAGGGTCCCAAGTGCATAAATCCAAGAGCTACCAGAGCTGGAGACACTCAGCAGGGGGTCTGTGCCCTAGTTCAAGGTCAGCTCCTTCCCTGAGTTGCCAATTCAGAGGTTTTCCACTTTGAGAACCGGAAGTCACTGAGAAAGACTCATTTATTTATTTCAACAAAGAGGGCAGGAAGATCGGAGGCAACAGCCTGCAGAAGACTTGCTCGCTGTCCTTCCTGGGAGTAGTTTCCACCCCATCACGTGGGTGTTGTGTTAGTGCGTGTGCTGTGACTGTATGTGCATGAGTGTGAGTATATGTGAATGTGTGAGTGTATGTGAGTGTGAGAGTGTGTACGAGTGTATGTGAATGTGTGTAAGTGCATGGGTGTAAGTATGAGTGTATGTGTGTGTATGTGTGAGTGCACTGTGTGAGTATATGTGAAGGAATATGAGTATATGTGAATGCATGTGTGTGAATATGTGAGCGTATGTGAATGCAAGTGTATGTGAATGCAAGTGTATGTGAATATGTGTGTGTACGTGAATGTGTGAGTGTAGGTGTATATGTGAGAATGTATGTGTTTTAGTGTCTGTGACTGTGTGAGTGTGACTGTGAGTGTATGTGTGTGAATGATTATGAGTGTGTGTGAGTGCGTATGTGTGTAAGTATGAGTGCATGTGAGTGTATGTGTGTATATATGTGTATGTGAATATTTGTATGTGAGTATATGATGTGAGTCTATGAAAATATGTGTGTGAATGTGAGTGTATATGTGCGAATGTGTGTAAATGTGTTTCTGAGTGTATGTGGTCTGTGTGTGAAATCACAAGTGTTAATATACATATATGAACATGTGTATCAGTGTGTGTGAAATTGTGCAAATGTGTGTTACGTGAATGTGTGTGAATGTTGTGTATGAGTGTGTGTTAATGTGAATGCGTTTATGTATGACTGTGTGTGTGAAGGTGTTTTGTGTATGACTATGTGAATGGGTGCAAGTGAATGTATGTGTGTCAGTGTATGTGCATGTGTGTGTCTATGTGTGTGAGTACAGTTTTGAATGTGTATGTGTGTGTGTAGAGGGATGTGAATGTGAGTGTGAGTGTGTGTGAATGTGTGTATATGTATGTATGGGTGTGAATATGTGGGGGTGTGTATTTTTGTGTGTGAATGTGTATCAGTGTTAGTGTGTGAATGTGTGTTAAAGTATGTGAATGTGAGAGTGTATTTGAGTGTATGAATATGTGGTGTGTGTGTGAATGTGTGTGCATGTGAGTATATGAATGTTTGTAAGAATGTGTGGCTGTATTTGTGTCACTGTGTATATCAGTGTGTATATGTGTGTGAATATAAATATGTGTGTGAATGTGAGTGCTTCCGTGTTTGTGTGATTGTGTCAGTGTGTGTGACTGTGACTGTGGATGAATATGAGTGTTTTTGTGCTTGTGTGTGAGTGTATGGGAGTGCATGAGAAGTGTGAGAGTGTGTGTGGTGTATTTATGAAGTGAATGTGTGTATGCATGTGTAAAAATGCCTGTGTGTGTAAGTGATGTGTGTGAATATGCTTGTGTGAGTGTGGGGGGTGAGTGTCATGTATGTTTGAGAACATGTGAGTGTGTGGTGTGTTTGAGGGTGAATGTGTCAGTGTGTGCATGTGTGTGAGCATGTGGGGGGGTATTAATGTGTTTCTGGTGTGTACGTATGGAGGGGGATGTGTTTGTGGTGTGAGAGTGAGAGTGTATGAGAATGTGTGTGTATGAATGTGGTGTGAGATGCTGTGTATGTGTGAGTGTGGGTGTGTGTGAATATGAGTGTGAGCGTATGAATGTATATTTGTGTGGGGGTATGTGTGTGTGGTGTGGTAGAGAGTGAATGAATGTGTGTGGTGGGTGTGAGTCTGTGACAGGGGTGTGTGTGTATGAATTTGTGCTTGTGCGGGTATGGGGTGTGTGAATGTGTGTGTATGTGCATGTGTGTTTGTTAGTGCATGAATGTGTAGTGTGTGGGAATGTGTGGGGGAGTATGTGAGTATATGGATGTGTGTGAATGTGGTTGTGTGTCAGTGTGTGTGTGAACATGAATGAGTATCCATGAGTGTGTGTGCGTGTACATGTAAGTGTGTGTGGGTGGCGTGGTTGAGTGTGAATGTGTCAGTGTGGGCATGTGAGTGTGCACGTGACATACGTGGGAGCAGCACAAACACCGACATCCCTTTCCCATGAAATCAGCTCACAGTGACCACGCCCTGGCCTCGCCAGTACCCAGGCTTCACGCCCACTACTCCCCCATGCGTTCTAAATCTAAAATTATTTTAGACGTATTTATTTACTTCAAAGTCAGAATTACACATATTACTTCAGAGAGAGAGACAGAGAGAGAGAGAGAGAGAGAGATTGATTGATTCTATCTGCTGGGTCACTCCCCAGATGGCGGCAATGGCCAGGGCTGGGCCAGACTGAAGCCAGGAGCCTCCTCCAGGTCTCCCGGGCAGGCGCAGGGGCCCAGGCAGTCTGCCGTCCTCCGCTGCCTTCCCAGGCCACAGCAGGGAGCTGGATCAGAAGTGGAGCGGCGGGGACTCGGACCCGTGCCCACACAGGACGCCAGCGCCCCGCAGGTGACAGTTCACCTGCTGCCTCAGACAGACCGCGGCCACCCTGGCGACTTGTGTCGCCCGCCTCTCTCCCCTGTACCCCGACAAGCCCACCTGCCTGGAGCAGCCGAGCGGTCCGAGAGGCCGGCTGGGAGCCTGTGAGTGACCTTCGCCAGGGCCGGGGACCGAGGGGGCCCAGGGCGCTGGGCGCGGGCACGGCACCACCCGCACACGCGCGACATTACCTGCACACGCGCGACACCCCCTGCACACGCGCGACACCACCTGCACACGCGCTGGTGCCGCCCAGCAGCCCCCACGGCTCCTGGGACTGAGCTCCAGCACCTCAGGCTGCACCGGGGGGCCTCCCGGCCACTGAGAGCGGATGCACGGCAGCGAGCGACCACCAGAGGGCGGGCTTGCTCTCCGGATTGGGCGGGAACTCGCTGAGGCTTCTGCCAGCGGCCGCCGCCTCGGAGCTGTTTGTCCTCCGCTTATTCTCAGAGACGGACCCTCAGGCGTCTCACTAATGTTTCTAAGATCCTGAAGCTAATCTGTGAATGACCAGCCTGGAGTTCCAGCTCCTCAAGCAGAATCCAAGCCCCCTAAGCTACAATAAAAATAATACACAGAACATTATCACTTAAATGTTCATCCAAATAATGACGGGCCTGTTCATATGCACAACTATCTAATTTCCTGTTTTTCCCTCAAGGTTTTACCTAAGGGCCATTAATACAGAACTCAGCTGTGCCCAAGACTCTGACGTGGTTTTTAGCGCTGTGCCGGAGGAAACGATGCCACCACACGGACAGTCTTCTTGAGAGGAGCGCCACTCAGAGTATTTCTGTGGCATGAAAACAAAACTGGGAAATTGCAAAAAGGAAGTCGGTGGAAAATGCCACTTCTCCCTGATGTATAAATTACAGAACTCAACATTCCTCACAACAGACACTAATAAGCAAAGAACAATCCCACCATCTGAGGAAGTAATTTTTAGAACGCTCATTTGTAATTATTTATAGTAACCAGGCTTATGATATGAAAAATCTAGCATTTGGCATTAAATGCAATTCAAAAACAACAGTGCAAGTATCTGCCTGATTGTGAATATATAGACAGAATGTCACAATAAACAATTCCCTATGGAGTTTATAGTCTTTCACTGGTGATTAATATCACAGAATTTTTCATCACAAAATTTAAAACAAAATAAAGACAACTTTTGACAGCCAGTAATTGCACTTCTCGCTTCTTCCCTAAATCAATGCTTCTTTTATAATTGCCCCCGTGCGGGGACTGCGCTGTGGCATAGCAGTTAAAGCCGCCGCCTGCAGTGCCGGCAGCCCATACGGGTGCTTGTTCGAGTTCCGGCTGCTCCACTTGCGATCCAGCTGTTTCTATGGCCTGGGAAAGCACAAGACGGCCCAAATGCTTGGGCCCCTGCACCCACGTGGGAGATCCAGAAAAGGATCCTGGCTCCTGGCTTTGCATTGTCACTGCTCCGGCCATTGCAGCCAATTGCGGAGTAAACCAGGAGATGGAAGACCTCTCTCTCTCTCTGTCTCTCCTTCTCTCTCTGTGTAACTCTGACTTTCAAATAAATAAATAAATCTTCAAAAAAAAAAAAAAAACTGCTCCCATGGCACTGAATTAAGGTACAAGCAAAAATACTCAGATTCCTTTAGTCACATACTCCCTCAAAGTCTGTCAAATTAGTTTAGCATTTTAACTTTGGGTACTCGTAACAGTTATATAAAAGTAAGTTCTAATAAAATATTTTCACAAGGAAAAATAACCAATAAATCCGTCCTATTCTGTGGTGAAGACACCATGAGATTGTGTAAGCTCAGAGAATATCCAATGTTTCTGTAAGTCGCCCACTGATGAGCAACAAATCAGCATGCAAAATCAAATGAACAACAAAAACACTAGCCTTATCTGACTTGCCAAGCCCTGGAACCCTTCAGCTGTCAAGGTATTTAGAACAAGGATTGTTCTAGAAGAACAATGAATTTACTCATCGTGTGTGCTCCAACAGGACCCCTCCCAGCATAATGAGAGGCCTACATGAAATGTGTTATAACCCTATCAAAAGCTGTTTTTCTTAGACCATTTCTCAGAAAATATAACCTCCATGACACATATTCCATGGTGAATGTTCTCATCTCCTTCCCAGAGTAACTCGTAAAGCACTCTACTGGTCTTGTGGCCAAGAGAATTGCCTTGGCCTGTTCCCACAGTCTCATCACTTCCAGAATTTCTTTTAGGCAGGCAATGCCCCATTCTGGGGATCCACTAACAAGGTAACCTTCCCAGCCCAAAGAACAATTTGTAATCCATCTTCTGTGGGCTTCATTCCCCCCAGAGTAGCTGTCCTAACTCAAAAGCACGTCACACACCCATTCTCCCCCAGGTATACTACGCCCTACCAGCTGTCTGTGGAGGTCACATTTCCCCACTACCTTTGTCCTTCTGTGGACACACTGAACCCAGATTCTTAGGAGAATGAAAAGAGACCACCCAAACACCCGCAGTGCCCTGTGCTGCATGTCACCAGCATGGACCTGTGTTTCCATGCTGCTCTCTCTCCCTAGGCCAACACTTGCCACTCGTTACACAAGGGCACCACTCATCTCAACAGGAAGTCACCTGCACCCTGGAACTCCCTGTCTAAATCACAAATTTCTGCTCCAGAAATCCGTATTATCTGATTCTGACACTCACATCGGAGGCGTTTTGTGTAATGCTTTGCTGCTAATGCTGGCTAATAGCTAAGAAAAAAATGTCAGACTTTCCAAGAGGAATGCAATTAGGTGGCTGTGAAGGACTCAGGGTGCTTCCCAGATCCCCGAGCTTGTGAAAGCTTATTTGGCTAGAAAGCAGGCACTCACTCTGACAACTAATTTGGTTCAACCTACTCAAAGTTTATTCCCAGCCATTAGGGGCTGCTTGGATGATTCACATAGGAAAAATTGCCGGTGGTAATAGTAACACAAAGCATGGCCATTCCAATCTTGTAACAAGACAAGCCAGAAGCTGGCCGGCTACACATTTAAGCCAGGCATATACAGAGGACTAGGACTTTTTCTGGGTATCATGGAAGCAGTCAGCTCTGGCTCTTTCAAAGGCACACGACTACCCTAATGGCAAGCATCTGTCATTTGAAAATCGCCATGAGGAAAGAAGACGACATTCAATTCCTTTCCATATGTGTTCCTGATGAGTGTTGATGTTCTGATATTTATGTCTATAATGTTTTCCCTGTAGTACACAACCCCACCAAACTGCGGCGGGATATTTTAGCACTCAGCTGCTCCAGCCAATGGAGTACAGACTAAGATGATTTCTTAAGAGAGTACCACTTCTCCATTCAATTACTGAACATGGTTCAGTAGGGCGTGGACAAGAGAATGGAAGAAAACGGTGACAAAGACCCTGTGCTCACGGAGCGTATGTTGCAGTTGCCAGTGGGAAAGAGAGGAGAGACAAAGCACAATGAAATGATGAGGGATAGTCTTAGGCCTAAACAAGATCATGGAAGGAGTCTGGTGAGCAGTGTCTCATACACTGTACAGTCAGAGAAAGGCTAAGGACATGGCCCCTGGACCAAGGCAGCCATGGGATGATGGAGTTGATCTTGCAGGGATCTAGAGCAGGGACCAGTGAGCACAGTTAGAACAAGGATTGTTCTAGAAGAACAATGAATTTACTCATCGTGTGTGCTCCAACAGGACCCCTCCCAGCATAATGAGAGGCCTACATGAAATGTGTTAAAACCCTATCAAAAGCTGTTTTTCTTAGACCATTTCTCAGAAAACATAACCTCCATGACACATATTCCATGGTGAATGCTCCTGAGACAGGAGCAAGGGTGGCCTATAAAGAACGAGGAAGAATGGAAGGAGGTGACATGGGAGTGACGGCAGGAGACAGGCTCTGGGGAGCCTCCCAGACCAGGCATGAAGACTGGCAGGATGGTTCTCCTCATTGTGTTGAAAGCCACCAGGAGGCAAAGTTACAAGCACAGATCAGGCACAGTGTGGGACAACATGGATGCAGGACGCACACCATGAGACTCTGTAGCAATGAACCACGAGTGAGGGTGTTTCTCCAGGGGTGGCAGCGATGGAGCAGCTGAGAAGAAGGTGAGCTCAGGACACAAACGAGAAACAGAGCTCACAGGGCCTGCCAAGGACCAGGTGAGAGGGAGGAAGAGAGGGCAGGAGCGGAGGCTGTCTCCTGATCTGTGGGAAGCCCAAGGCATGAGCACACTCAGTGAGGGCAACGAGAGTTACACAGGTGTCCTTGTGGCCAGTGGGGGTGGGCGGTGGCGTCCTTGTGGCTGGTTGTGGGGGAGGTTTAAGCAAATCTTCAGTTCTGTTCTTAACTAGCAGGCCACTGGGTTCCACAGTCACGGTAGCACCTTAAGACTGAAAACAGCATGCAGCTCAATTCACAATAGCTAACTTATGGATTCAATACAGCTGTCTGTCAACTGAAGACTGGAGAAAGAAAGTATGGGATATGTACACCATGGAATACTGTATAGCAGTTAAAAAAATGAAATCCTGTTGTTTTGCAGTAAAATGGATGCAACTGGAAAACATTATACTTAGTGAAATAACCCAGTCTCAAAAAGACAAATACTGTTTGTTCTCTCTGATCTGTGGTAACTAACAGAATACCTAAAAGGTCATCTATAGAAGTGAAATTGACACTTTGAGATGCAATGATTTTGAACAGCCCTTGTCTCTACTGTTGAGGAACAGATTTTTTTTTTTTCATACCATTTGTTGAACTCTTTACTTAGTGTAGGATTAATATTATGTGTATAAAGTTAATTGAGGGACCGGCATGGTGGCATAGCAGGTAAAGCCACTGTCTGCAGGGCTGGCATCCCATATGGGCACTGGTTTGAGTCCCGGTTGCTCCACTTCCAATCCAGCTCTCTGCTATGGCCTGGGAAATCAGTAGAAGATGGCCTAAGTGCTTGGGCCCCTGCACCCACGTGGGAGACCCAGAAGAAGTTCCTGGCTCCTGGCTTTGGATCGTCACAGCTCCGGCTTTTGCAGCCAATTGGGGAATAAACCAACGGACGGAAGACCTCTCTCTCTCTCTCTCTCTCTCTCTTTCTCTCCGTCTGCCTCTTTGTGTAACTCTTTCAAGTAAATAAATAAATCTTTTTTAAAAAGTTAATTGAAAATAGCTCTTTGCAAACAAAAAAATAGAATGGGAATAGGAGAGGGAGTAAGAAAAAGGGTAGGAGTGCAGGCAGGAGGGAGGGCAGGGTGGGAAGAATCACTATGTTCCTAAATTTGTATTTATGAAATGCAAGAAGTTTGTATACCTTAAATAAAAGGTTTTTAGGTAAAAAAAAAAAAAAAGGCAAGAGCAAAAAGCAGGAGGGACCTAAGAAGAGATTGGTTCAGGGCTTGCTGTCCTCTTTTTGGCACTTGGAAGGAGCAATCTGACTTCCTAGGGGCTCAGCATGTCAGGCTTCTATTTGTCTCTCTTGTTTGTGTGGGCAACAGGTAGAACCAAGCCACACACCTGCCAAATTTATAAGGAGATATAGCATGGAGCCTTAAAAAGGGAGCCCTCTGGGACTGCTGGGAAAAACGAGCTGAAGAGCACAGTCATTACCTGTAGTTCTTGGTATTAACATCCCCTTTCATCATCCCGAGGAGATCCGGGCAGGCCCACAGACAGAGTGAAGAGCAGGGCGAGGAGGTGACCTTCCATTCACAGAGGAGGTCCTCACGGGGGCGGGGGCACAAGGCCGACTCTGTGCTGGGCAGAGTGGCTCCTGCCCTGCAGAGCTCACAGACCTTGAGCACACAGAGGGCCCACAAAGAATCCCTACAGCCAGAGCTAAATTACAACCATGGCGAAGACGACAAGGAGTCTTGTCCCCCACAAAAGCCCAGGATCACGAACTCTGACCTCGTCTGAAAAGGCGGACACCCAACCCCACCCTCGGTGGACGCCCACATCCGTCTAAGAGTCCACTTTCCAGACACCTTTTCTTCATTTTCCCCTGTCTGTATAACTGTAGAGAACACAGTATTTAATGCCATTTGGGTTTATATATATATATATATATATATTTTTTTTTTTTTAATGTGAAAGGCAGAGAGAGACAGAGAGAGAAACAAAGACATCTCTTATCCACCAGCATGCCCCCAAGGCCAGGAGCCTGGAATCCAACCCCGGTCTGCCATGGGGGTGGCAGGGACCCAAGTCCTTGAGCCATCACCAGCCGCCTCCCGAGGTACACACCTGCAGTAAGCTGGAATCAGAAGCAGACCTGGGTCTTGCATCCAGGTATCTGATAAGGTGTGTGCGCATCCAAAACACTGTCTTTAACCATTATGCCAAAACTTGCCCTGAAAACAGAATTAAAATGCAAGAAATCCATATCATTTATTATTTTTTTTTTTGACAGGCAGAGTGGACAGTGAGAGAGAGAGACAGAGAGAAAGGTCTTCCTTTGCCGTTGGTTCACCCTCCAATGGCCGCCACGGCCGGTGCACCGCACTGATCTGAAGCCAGGAGCCTCTCCTGGTTTCCCATGTGGGTGCAGGGCCCAAGCACTTGGGCCATCCTCCATTGCACTCCTGTGCCACAGCAGAGAGCTGGACTGGAAGAGGAACAACTGGGACAGAATCCGGTGCCCTGACTGGGACTAGAACCCGGGGTGCCGGCGCAGGTGGAGGATTAGCCTAGTGAGCCGCGGCGCTGGCCCATATCATTTACTTTTTTTTTTTTTTAACAGGCAGAGTGGACAGTGAGAGAGAGAGACAGAGAGAAAGGTCTTCCTTTGCTGTTGGTTCACCCTCCAATGGCCGCCCCGGCTGGCGCACCACACTGATCCGATGGCAGGAGCCAGGTGCTTCTCCTGGTCTCCCATGGGGTGCAGGGTCCAAGTACTTGGGCCATCCTCCACTGAACTCCCTGGCCACAGCAGAGAGCTGGCAACCGGGACAGAATCCGGCACCCCGACCAGGACTAGAACCTGGTGTGCTGGTGCCGCAAGGCAGAGGATTAGCCTAGTGAGCCGTGGCGCCGGCATATCATTTACTTCTTTAACACATACAGCAAAAATGTTTTCCAGTAAGCTCTTCAAGATAGGGACATTCATCTGGGTTTCTTCTCATCCTGACATGTAACTCACAGGAGCTATTCCATACACATTTGCTTAATGAAACTAACAATCTGAAAGGAAGTTAAACACCACCACTTTGTTAGAAGATTACCGCTGAAATGACAAGAAGTTTCCTTGAAAGGTAATCGCAGATGAGAAGACCAATAAAATTCAAATTCGGGTACTGCGTAAAAATCAAATGAGATTGCTTATGACTGAAAATCCACAGAAACCCTGCAGGCATGCAGAGACTGGCAGAAGCCACCGTTACTTCTGCCACTGCCGACTAACGAGCCAAATCTCACGGAACTTGCAAGATGGAACCAGTCACATTCACACCCATCCGACTGCTCGAGCTGCATCTCCTAAGAGTCACAGCCGTCACTCAGATCCACCCACCTCCCACCAAACACTGATTCAGACAGGCCCAGGGCCCTAGCACGCAGGTGCCAGCAGAGCACCAGTGAGACCAGCATTTGGTCTGATGCCTACTAACTAGGATACACAGCACTGCTGGCTGCGAGACTCTCCCTCTCTCTCCCTTTGTCAAGGCATCATGGGCTCACAGCGGGGAAGTTCCACTCTCCTACTTTCCATGTAGTTAGAACAGAACTGACCACACCGTTATCTTTGTCCCCAAAGACGGTGACAGGACCAAGGCTGGCCAATCACTGCAGACCACGGCTCTGTCCATGGGAACTGGCTTAGGGACTGACAGGGGACTTCATTCCATCCCCCTGATCTAACTCTGGAACTTTCTTGTGAACTTTCAGGGGGAAAAAAGGAGATTTCTCCTGGCTGGGGCTCACCAAGAGGATAAGCTGTGTGTCTCAGTGGCCAAAGCCACTTGGCAATAAACCTAACACAATAAACCTAACACAGAGCTACCTGAGCCTGAAGGTTACTCAGATCCTTAAATTAGTAATAGCTGAAAACGTCTCGAGTCTGGAATGCGATACGAACATCCAGATACCGAAAGATCAAAGGACTCCAAGCAGAATCAATCAAAAAGACTTGACATAATTATATATAAACTGAACTGACAAACTAATTCAACCTCTTTGGCTTCCCTCAATTGTTGTTGAGGATCTGGCATTTTTTTTAAAGATTTATTAATTTATTTGAGAGGCAGAGTTACAGCCAGAAAGACAGAGAGAGAGAGAGAGAGAGAGATCTTCCATCTGGCAGTTCACTTCCCAAATGGCTGCAAGGGCCAGGCTAGGGCAATCTGAAGACAGGAGCCAGCAGTTTCTTCCAGGTCTCCCACATAGGTGGCAGGGACCTAACCACCTGGGCCATCTTCTACCGCTTTCCCAGGCCATTAGCAGGGAGCTGGGTCAGAAGTAGAGCAGTTGGGACTTGAACCGGTGCCCATATGGGATACCAGCACTGTAGGCGGAGGCTTAACCTACTACACCACAGCACCGGCCCCAAGGATCTGGTATGTTCATGTCAGAGTCCAAACAAGAAAGAAAAGCATTTGAAATGGATACAATCAAGTCCAAGAAGAATTGATAGAGGTCATAATCAAAATCACGCTGTCCCTAGTTAAATCTGAATTCCAGACGAACTACAGCAATCCCCAGGGTTAGGATATCATCAACCATATTTGGTGCAGACCAAGACTGAGGAACACCATTCACTGCCTGTCTGGAACTTATATCAGGAGCACATCCTGTGTGTTAGCTCATGACCCTGTGTCGGGACGTAGGAACCTGGTTCCTGAACCTAACCTGGCCCCCTGCTTGCTCCTATCCTGCAATTGGTATCACCATCTCTATAGCTTGTGTGTGCTTTTTACATAGAGAGAATCCAGACAAACGAAATAATTATGAAACACATTTGAGGGTGCGTGTTTGGCACACAAAAGGACACCCACATCCTTCTCTGAGTGCCTAGTTTGAGTCTTGGCTGGCTACTCTGCTTCCTGCTAATGCACCCGGGGGGGGGGGGGCAGATGATGGCTCCTGCACTTGAGTACCTGCTGCTCACATGGGGGACCCAGATGGCGTTTTGAGCTCCTGGCATCTATGTGGCTCAACCCTGCCTGTTGCGGGCATTTGGGGAATGAACCAGTGGATGAAAGATCGCTTGTTTCTGTCTCTCTTTACACAAAACAAAAATAAATTAAACCGTAAAGAAAAATACATTTCAGTAAATGCATGATGAAGACAACTCAGTTCAGCAAGCAGGCTCAGTGACAAGTCATCCAAGAGCCCCCAGAGGCGTTCCACACCCACGTCTCCGACCTCACGCACGGAGCCGTGTAAGGAACAGGACGACTCAGGTAGGCGCCTCAGTGTGCAACACCAGGTCGAAGGGTGCCGTCTTTGACTTGGCTGCCATCCTCGGTGCGCCCCCTGTGGTTGGCTCCCTCTTCTCACCGTTACAGGCCAGCTTCCCAAGGAGAGAAACTAAGAGTTTCCCCCCAGCCGATGCCTCACACCGCACCGATGAGAACAAGATCACGTGTGTCCATTTCAGGCCAATCGCTGGGGAGGAAAGGACTTCTACTTGGCAGAAAACCACAACTTGCCAAAGTAGCCACGGCTCCCCGCCTGGGGCTGGAAAAGTTTCCCTCGAAACAGAAGGCATCTGGGATCTTGGACCAAAGCAACCTTGGTTAGCTCGGGGTAGGGAGAGGGTAACCACAGCGTCGGGGACATCTCAACACCTCTGCATTATGTCACACATTCTACGAGTGACAGAAAAACTCCAGGGAATGCTGACTTTTAGGGAAACTTCAGGAAAGGAGATCGGATAAGGCTGGTAAATGATGTCTTTCTTTTCTTTGCCTTCATTTTCCTTTTCTTTACTTGAACTTTTATTTATTTATTTGACAGGCAGAGTTAGACAGTGAGAGAGAGAAAGGTCTTCTTTCCATTGGTTCACCCCCCAAATGGCCGCTACAGCCAGCACTGCGCAGATCTGAAGCCAGAAGCCAGGTGCTTCTTCCTGGTCTCCCATGCGGGTACAGGGGCACAAGCACTTGGGCCATCCTCCACTGTGCCCCCGGGGCCACAGCAGAGAGCTGGACTGGAAGAGGAGCAGCCAGGACTAGAACCCGGCACCCATATGGGATGCCGGCACTGCAGGCGCAAGATTAACCAAGTGAGCCATGGCGCCGGCCCAGCAAACAGATAAATCTTACACACACACACACACACACACACACACACACACAGGAAACATAGAACACCTGGAGCTGCTGCTTGCTACACAGGTGCTTCCACTCTCAGCTGCCTGCCATCTTCTGTCCGACTCCAGACCACCACAGGGGTGACTCTGGGTCACTGGACATGCACCTGGCCAGAAAGAAACATCTGCCATTATGGCTGGCTAGGAGGTCTCTCGGTCATTTCACGCAGGCCACTGAGCCGCTGGCAGCCGGCAATGCCTTCCGGCCACAGCCAGCATGAGACATTTCTCAACCAGGAACTTGCAGGTCAAAACTCCTTCTCCATGACCAAGTCCTGGAAGTGGGTTACCTGCACGGCAAGGAAACTGACCTCGTGGATCAGTGCCGTACAGGCCAGAGTCTCTACGCATGCACCCCATGGTGCCCTGGCCTCACTCATGTCTGACTCTGAGGACCAGATAGATGGCCAGGATAAATTCTCTAATGGCCAATTATGCCAAGGGAGCAAACCCCAAGTAGCGCCATGGTCATCAGTTTCGTTATGAAATCACTGTCCCGTGCCTCAGTTTCCCAGGGCTCGTCTCTGGGTTGCCCCACAGACACAGGGGACAGATAGATGACCACGTCCAAGGCAGCCCCTGCACAGGACTCAGCCCAGCCTACTCTCAATGGCACCCTCAGCAGGGCCACAGTCGAGTGAGGAGTGAAGCAATGTTTCATCCTCCAGGCGCTCCAAATTCCCCAAAGCCTCATCACCTTCTCTCTGCTTAACCCCGAATCACACTTCTCCTCTTCCGTCAGTACCTTTGTCTTGTTCTCCCCCAGCTTCAGATTCCAGCATCCCCAGGAGACACCTTCCCAGGGACCACACGCAGTGACAGTGCCTGAGAACCTGCAGCGTGAGGCAGGTCTCTCACCTTCATCATCCCTCACTCCCCCTCCTCTTCTTCTTACTTTCCCATCAAGGATCCAACCCCCCACCCTGAAAAAACAATCCACCCAAAATCACAGCACAACAGATTCACTATCTGATTCATTCACATACCACATCCGGCCTGCTTTCCAGTGGCCTAGCAGCTCTATTGCTGATTTGGCACGATATACTTCGCATCACACACATCATTATTCATGGCTTTGCAGACATCAGCAATAACCCTGGGAGGTGTCATTGGTCCCATTTTATAGACAAGCATGTAGAGACAGAGGGGTAAACAGCTTCTACGAGATCACAAGTTTGCATGGTATTTTGACGCAGGAGCACCTGACTTCCAAGTCCTTGTGGTCCATCACCAGGCTGTGCCCGTGGAGAGGAGCTGCATGAGGTATAGCCTTGTCTTGATTTCCACCCCACAACCTTTATTCAAACCAGACAGAACTATGCCCTTCCTAAGGAAAATACTCAGCATTGTGGTGCCAGTGGGTTATGCGATGGTAGTGGTAATGCGATGCCAGCATTCCGCATCAACATGCAGGTTCGAGTCTCAGCTGTGCCACTTCCAGTCCAGCTCCCTGTTAATGCTCCTGAGATGGCAGCAGCATCTGGCTCAATACCTGGGGTCCTGCCACCCATGTAGGCGACCCCAATGGAGTCCCTGGCTCTTGGCTTCACCCTGGCCCAGCCCCAGCCATTGCAGCCATTTGGAGAGTGGCCCAGGGGTTGGAATAAGCGTGGACGTTGATTTCTTATAGCCACTCACGTGCCCCTCTCATTGATCAGCTAAAGTCTCCTTGACGCATCTCTAAGAGGCCAACATTGTTGGGACAGACGCTTAGACGCAGGGGCTCTCCAGGGTCTGTCTTCTGGTGGGAACACGGGGCTCACCTGCGTGGGTCAGGGGTCTGCATATCACACATGATGGGGCGGGGTGGTGGTGGTGCAGCATCTCCTACTGAGCACTTTTCAATCAGGCGCTTGCGGGGATGTTTCTAGGGTAATTAGATTCATGACCTGCCACAGGGAGCAATTTCTTCCACTAACTTCTCTGGACTACAGATACAAGCGTAAACACTCCAGTGGGGCCACTAAATTCTGACCCAAACTTGAGCTGCTCTGACTTTCATCTCGTGCCAGAAGCTGCTGTCTGAATTATGGCAGCTTTCCTGCTTCTGCGTGGAAGTAAACAGGCCTCTGGGAGTTTCAACAGCCACTTAAGACTTCTCTATGCATATCTGGACGCAGAAAACAACAGCTGGGAGAGAGCAGAGGGGGAGAGAGAGAGAGAGAGAGCACAGAGGGGGAGGGAGGGAGGGAGAACAGAGAGAGAGAGAGAACAGGTGAGAAGAGGAGGGAGTGGGAAGAGACAAGGTATTCTTAACTTCGTGCTATTCTAAATTAATTACCAAGGTCCCTCTTAATGCAATTCCACTGGATTGACTCATACGTATCAGAGGCATCCATTGTACCTGTTAATATGACACATGACTTTATCAGTGCATTTCATCTGCCTTGATGGAAACCACAATCTTCACAGTGTTTTTTTTTTTTTTTCCAGCTGGCCAATACAGGACTGCCATAAAGGACATGACAAATTTAAATAAAGCTTTGGAAGGTGTGAAAATCATTTAGAAACCCAAGGAACGGCCATTCACAGGGCAATAGTAGTTCATTAACATCCAGCTATTCAGCCTTATAAATTAAAGCTATTTTTTTCCCTCCTCTTAAACAAGCAACTTCAATCCATCTTACTAATGCCCTTCCAGGATTTCAACATGCAGTTAAGCAAAGCTGTGGCAGAAACATAAAATGCAGAGGTGCCTGTGAATTTCCTCTTTACTCCCCGAAACAAAGAAAGAAGCACAACCCAGAAAACAAATTAATTCTTCAGTATCTTAGACCCACTCGTGTGGTTTTTTTTCCTGGCTCACAGCAATGCCAGTGTAGGCTCATTAATACCTTCTCTCCTTCTAACAAACAAATCAGCTCCTACTGGGAATGCAGTATTTTAGCTGTGATCTGTTAAGCGCACAAAGAGAGAGAATTACACAGAACACTGATTGTGAAGTAACAATGTGGTTCCTGGAGAAAAAAAAAAAAACAAGTCTCTGGGTTCTTTCAGCCTAGCCACAAACTCAAGGGGGCCCCCAGTAGAAGTTCACTGCCTCTGCTATGGATGAGAAGAGTTCTGGAGGAAGGGAGACGCACAGGCAGTGTGTCCACGGTGCACTGAGGGAGCCCTCATGCCATGGAGGACTCCTCTCCCTGACCATGCAGAGACGTGGGCCTCGTCCCACGGGGCAGCAGCTACACCCAAGGCAAGTGCCCAGAGGGGCCAGCATGAACGTGGGGAGCCCAAGGCAGAGAACAATGAACTGTGGGAAAATAAAAAGCCAGCCCCACATCAGGACCAGCAAAACCTCACAGTAGAGAATGGGACTGACTCACTCCCCTACTCGAGAGGGACTGGCGGTGGGGGTTTGGTGCAGCACTTTCAATGCCACTTGGAGACACAGAAAGCCCAGTTTGTTCCCCGAGCCCAAGTTCCAGCTGCCCTTCTAATGCAGGCTCCTGCTAAGGTGTACCAGGGAGGCAGTAGGGGAGGGCTGGAGAAGCCAGATCCCTGACACTCACATGGAAGACCTGGATGGAGTTCCGAGCTCCCAGCTTCTGTCCAGCTCAGCCCAGACTGTTGGAGCCACTTGGGGTATGAACCAAAAGATCCAACATCTCTCTCTCTCTCTCTCTCTCTCTCTCTCTCTCTGTGTCTGTGTGTGCGCGCATGTGTGTGTGTGCATGTGTGTTCCCATCTGCTGCTTTGCAACTAAAGATGAAAATTTTAAAAATAAAAAGAATTCCTGGGGGGTTTAAGATGTGCTACGTGTGGACTGAGCTCTTTTTTTTTTTTCCTTGACAGGCAGAGTGGACAGTGAGAGAGACAGAGAGAAAGGTCTTCCTTTGCCGATGGGGTGCAGGGCCCAAGCACCTGGGCCATCCTCCACTGCCCTCCCGGGCCACAGCAGAGAGCTGGCCTGGAAGAGGGGCAACCGGGACAGAATCCAGCGCCCCGACCAGGACTAGAACCCGGTGTGCCAGTGCCGCAAGCAGAGGATTAGCCTAGTGAGCCGCGGCGCTGGCCGGGCTGAGCTCTTAGTCATCGGTCACCAGGCCCAAGCCCTTGACTGTCATGGTGCTTCCAGTCTAGTGATAGAGAGAGGAGATAAAAAGAAGCTAATACCAACAAGGTAATTTAAACAAAAATTAGAGGTAAGTTCACCGAGTTTGTTGTTCTATTTATGAGATAAGCAGAATATGACGAGAGAACAGAGGAGAGAAATAATATCCTCTGAAGGCAACCTTAAGAGAGCCTAAGTAGCCACTTAGGTCATTGTGGCAAGACAAGAGAGCGCACAGCTCAGCAGAGGCCTGGATTTGATGTTGGTTTTCTATTACTGAAAAGGCAGAGGCAGGGATTTCTAGAACAGAGGTCCCTTGCCTGTCCACGCCCTGTGTTCACACGTGCCTTGGGATGTTCATGTTAACTTCTCTCCCCTGGTTCTCTGTAGCCCTTGAACCAAGAAGCAGTGGTGGTTCTCATCCCAGGCACACATCTGAACCATCTGAGAACCTCCTGGGGTCTATGTTAACCCACAGAGCAGACCTGCTCCCAGACCCTCTCTCATCACGTGACGTACTTCCTCCCCACGTCATCTCCACCAGCCTCAGCCGTGACCTCCAGGTTACCCACACGGTATAATCGCCTTTGGCTAAGAGAAGTCAGCTTCTGCCATCCATCTTCCCGATACCTTACCCCGCACTTCACACAAGAGAGCTCCGCACACACTGAACCCACAGAGGAAATGCTCATATTTAGAGAGCTGCAGTTCTGCATGCCAGCGAACCAGTAAGATCTTGACCCATTTCCTTACTTCTACCCACATCACAGGAACTGCTCCCTGAGCTGAGCCTTTCTTCAGAGTTCAGTCAGGACCTGTTTGAACAGCAACCGGCAGCAGGTGAATTGCATTTGTGAAGATCTTCATCTGACCGAGCTATGAGGTCATCAACATTCCCCAAATACTTTCCAGCACCCCAGCAATGCCACAGAGCATGGACGAGGACTGAATATTTTTCTATCATCTTAAAAATAACTGGGGCCTTGAGCCGGCGCCGAGGCTCACTAGGCTAATCCTCCGCCTTGCGGCGCCGGCACACCGGGTTCTAGTCCCGGTTGGGGCGCCGGATTCTGTCCTGGTTGCCCCTCTTCCAGGCCAGCTCTCTGCTGTGGCCAGGGAGTGCAGTGGAGGATGGCCCAAGTGCTTGGGCCCTGCACCCCATGGGAGACCAGGAGAGGCACCTGGCTCCTGCCTTCGGATCAGCACGGTGCACCGGCTGCAGCGCGCCGGCCGCAGCGGCCATTGGAGGGTGAACCAACGGCAAAAGGAAGACTTTTCTCTCTGTCTCTCTCTCTCACTGTCCACTCTGCCTGTCAAAAAAAAAAAAAAAAAAAAAAACCTGGGGCCAGCACTGTGGCACAGCAGGTAAAGCCATCGCCTGCAGTGCCAGCATCCCATATGGGCACTGGTTCGAGTCTCAGCCGCTCCGTTTCTGATCCAGCTCTCTGCTATGGCCTGGGAAGGCAGCAGAGGATGGCCCAAGTGCTTGGGTCCCTGCACCCACATGGGAGACCTGGAAGAAGCACCTGGCTCCTGGCTTCGGATTAACCCAGCTCCAGCATTGGTGGTCATTTGGGGACTGAACCAGTAGATGGAAGACCTCTCTCTCTCTCTCTCTCTCTCTCTCTCTCTTTCTCTGCTTCTCTGTAGCTCTGCCTTTCAAATAAGTAAATAAATCTTTAAAAAAAAAAAAAAGAAAGAAAAATTGACAGTCTGCTCCTCCTAGGGGTGTGGCTGTGTAGAACAGAGCCGGAGGAACTGTAAAAGTATCAGCATTCCCAGTCTTGCCCTCCCCTGGGGAGCATCAACACCAACACCCAACCAATCAGACACGGAAGCAAAAAGAACAAATGAATATTCAGCATCTATCTCATTCCAGGGACGCTCACAGGCACCTCACATCCTCCCATTAAATCAGCACCAGCCCCATAATTCCTGCAGCCTGATGCTCAAGGAAAATGTAAGCCCCAATCTTGAAACATTAATGATTTCCTGCAAAGGGTCTAGGAAAGGGAGCTGCCTGGGGGGCACTGAGACCCCCCACAAAACTGCACTGTTCCTTACTTTACCTACCAGGCCAGAGGAAGCGATCCCCAGGACACATCACTGGGAAAGCGCGCATCACACTCATGGGCCGGCTCCTGCGGCTCCATCCACAGACCACACACGCAGGCGCACACGCGCACACGCACACAGAACTTAATTAATTTTACACCGAAAATTATGGAGGCCCCCAAAGCATCTAACAAAATGAGAAACCTTAATGACTTCATGCCCTTTAGAGCTGCTAAGTATTTGTTTGCATTTCATTAAATTTGCCAAGGAAAACTTGATTTACAATTCCAAGGCTCCAATGATCTACAGTTGGGACCTCAATGAAATGGTCGAACAAATGAAGTGTGCAAGGCCTCTTTTCTTCTTCCCGACTTGGTGAGCCTTGGAATTTTTTAATGAAAAAGTTCATGGCACGTGAATCACTACGTGGGGGGAGGGGCAGCACTAAAACCTGGCTGTATTACTGAATTTGCAAACTGCTCCAGGTTAGTTGAAAGGCCTTCCCATCCCAGGGACGGCTAGCCATCCTGGTGGACAGGCACCCTCTCTCTCAGACAAACCCAGGCATGGTCAACGAGCACTACCTCCGGTGACCTCAGCTTTCAGCGGGTCCTCCCTTCTCCCACCGCACAGTCCTAGTTCTACAGAACCACTTTTCAGAACGTAGGCAGTTGGTTAGAAATTTATTCGACAGGCATCCGTGTTCCACACATGGGCCAGCCACTTAGCTCTTACGAGCCCTCGTTTGCTAGGGCGCTCTTGCCTTCAGAGCAGTACGATTTGAGCTGAGACCCTAAGAAAAAACAGCCATTGAGGCAAGAAGCTGAGGACAAGTGCTGAAGGGGGGCAAAGGCGGCAGAGTGAATTTTAAGACAAGAGGAAGCTGGAGGACTTTATGGAACACACAAAGTTGGAGCTCGGGGAGCAAGCAGATTTCCAGTTTGGGAATGAGACGCTGGCCAGTGCTCATGGGAGCACCTTAGAGGGTGGGAGTGGCCTGGAGAGATTGACTGCAGGAGACCCAGGAGAGATGGCACCTGGACATGGTGAGTGGCAATGAAGATCATTAGAAGTGCATGGATTGGGCCGGCGCCACGGCTCACAAGGCTAATCCTCCACCTTGCGGCGCTGGCACACTGGGTTCTAGTCCCGGTCGGGGCACTGGATTCTGTCCCGGTTGCCCCTTTTCCAGGCCAGCTCTCTGCTGTGGCCCGGGAGTGCAGTGGAGGATGGCCCAAGTGCTTGGGCCCTGCACCCCATGGGAGACCAGGAGAAGCACCTCGCTCCTGGCTTCGGATCAGCGCGGTGCGCCGGCTATAGCGTGCCAGCCGCGGCGGCCATTGGAGGGTGAACCAACGGCAAAAGGAAGACCTTTCTATCTGTCTCTCTCTCTCACTGTCCACTCTGCCTGTCAAAAAATAAAAATAATAATAAAAAAGAAGTGCATGATTGGAGATGCCTTTTTCTGAAGGTAGGAACAACAGGATTTGTGGCTAAGTGGAAATGGGGAAAAAATAAATAACGATTCCCAGGTTTTGGTGTTGGCAGCTTCGTGGTGACCCTCTACAAAGACGGGAAAGACCTCAGGCAGGTGGGGAAGCGGCTTCGGAGTCGGGAAAGCACAGGCTGGAGGAAGCACTAAGTCTGATGCCTCCCCCATTTCTCTCTCATATTTACCAAATGTGACTCCATTGTGAAACTCCCTTTACCCTCAGTTTTCTCATTCACATCCTCTCTCCCTTCAACTCTGAGGAGTCCTCGAGGTAGCTACGGCTGGGGCCCCTGACCCTCCACAGGGGCAGGTGTGCACAGGGAGACGTACACAGGAGGTCCTCTGGCTGACTCACAGGTGAGTCCAGCTACGGCACACCAGTCAGCTCGGGGGTTTTGCACAACTCTATCCAGGAGGCGAGAATTCTAACCCAGCCCGGGAGTGTGCGGGTGGAAGGCTGTGTGGGAAGGAGCTGGTTAGGTCATGGTGTGGGACCAGAGGAAATCAAAGCCAGCTTATCTCTGAGAGACCAGAAGGTAAAGAAGGAGTACGGAAGCAAAAGAAGCACAGGAAAGCATCTGTGAACAGGGAGATGGATGGAAGAGCCCCTCCCACCTCCACACTACCAGCCACGGGCCAGAGTGTCCACCCCTCGCACAACCTTGCAAGCAGAGGCTCTGAAGCTGCCCCCAGGCCACCCCTCACAGGCGAGCTTGCAGTGGACTCCCAAGGGGAGGCAGGACAGGGAATCGGGGACCACAGCTGCTAGGGATGCCCAGTCAGCCTGACACCCACTCTAGGCAGTCGTGTACCCCGTGTTTCTCCAACTGAGTGGGGCTTTAACATCCACTTCAAGATCAAAATCGTTTCCTTTCTGCAAGGCACAAGGGCCCAGAAAGGCTCAGCAAGGTGCCACCAACAGCAAAGAGGACAGTATCACAGCTTATAATTTCTGAACCCTTATTCAATGCCCAGCATCATTATTTTTTTTTTACAGATTTATTTATTTATTTCAAAGTCAGAGTTTGCACAGAGAGAGGAGAGGCAGGGGGGAGGAGTCCTCCATATGATGGTTCACCCCCCAACGGTCCGCAACAGTCGGAGCTGCGCTGATCTGAAGCCAGGAACCAGGGGCCTCCTCCGGGTCTCTCACATGGGCACAGGGGCCCAAAGACCTAGGCCATCCTCCACTGCCTTCCCAGGCCACAGCAGAGAGAGAGCTGGATCAGAAGTGGAGCAGCCGGGTCTCGAACCTGCGCCCACATGGGATGCCGGCGCTCCAGGCCAGGGCGGTAACCCACTGTGCCACAGCATCATTCTAATACTGTGCTCTGTGAATATGAAAAATTGGCTTCTATGTCTACAAACAGCCCATCACCCTCAGTGGCCACCGGGAAGCCCTCTGGCACGGAGGTTCTCAGTGACCGTGGTTCTGCATCCCGGGGGCCAGGGCCTGCAAGTATTTCTAGGTTGTAATAATTGGAGGGGGTCATGGCCAGCTAGAAACCCTACAACACTCAGGCCAGCTCTCCACAATGGCTTATTACCTAGCCCCCAACGTCAGTAGTTGCAAAAAAATCAGATCTCAAATTCCAGGGTCTGGATTGGGATCATTTCCAACGATTTCCCACCAGGAAAGTCACAGTAGAAGTTTCAAGTATTATGTTTCCGTATGCTTAAATTCAGGTGCTGCTTTCTGTCTGCCGTGAGCACCCACGAAGTCCTTGCTGCGCTGGGCTAAGCCTTTCCCTGTCCCTCACACAGTCCAGACGAAGGACTCTGCTCCCAGCAGGAACGCAACACAAATGTCTCTGCTGTCCTATGGTGAAACCAAGGTCAGCCAGGCCCAGATGCTCCCTGACCACCACAGTGGGAACAGCTCGCTCGGTCACACAGAGACCGTCCTCACCTCCGCCCTGTGACCTTGCACACAATGCCTTGGCCACAAAGGAGACCCCTTGGGAGAGGAAATCGCTCAACGGCATAAATTTCTCCTCATTCAAGCAAAAACTAGGTCACCAACACCTGTTCCTGAGGAGGCCCGCCGGGTCAGGGCCACGTGCAAAGAGCGGCAGCACCATTCATTATTTCGAACATGGCAAAGCTGGGCTGACTCCCCCCCCAACACACACAAAGTGTTATTAGTCTGTTTGTGGTTCTATTACTGAATTCTCCCCTCCTGAGGTTTTAAACAACTGACACACGTCACAGACCTTGAGAACTAAGGCACACGAGAGTCCTATGGACAGGTTAAAAGCAAACACTTAGGTTCTCCAAGAGGTAAAATGCATCATTTCAGCTGCAAACATGAACTGTGGATAATAAGAAATATGCTAAATACAAACTCAGGCTCTTATCTCTCCCCAGGTCGCCATCACAACGCCCAGTAATTCTCCTGGTCCCTTAAAAAGGAACTCATCTATCAGAATACGAAGCATAGAGCCTTTGTTCCGATGAGGCCAGAAACCCAACAGGTACCAACGTCTACAGGGGCACAAACTCTATATTCTGCAGAGCTCTCACACAGATAAGGCTATCCGCAATTTGTTCCAATAAGTACACTAAGTCAAATGTCGACCATCAGAATCATCTAACTGAGCTGTTAGAAATTAGGGGGCTGCAGAGGCCTGCAGAAAATAGGATTTCCAACCAGGACAAACCAACGCACCGATCTGCCCCCTCCTCCAACAGGAAGTCGACAGCACTGTGCTTCTCCACGCCATGCACACGTGGGCGGGAGCTCCAGCATGGGCCAGACATGTGTCACCTCCCTCGGCTCCAGACACATTACAAGAAATTACATGGGATGCTATCAGAAAATTGAAAATCCAATGAGTGTTTCACTTAGTTACTGTAATTCTTCAATGCTATTCCGATCTTGTGCAAATTAGAAGCCACTTACAGCTCCAAGCCTGACAGAAGACAGAATGAGGTTTTCATTATGCCTTTAATGGGTTTATTGGGAGATTTCCTATTAAAAAGAATTTCAGGATGATATGTCGGATCTCTACAGAGATCTTCAAGAGGTAACCAAGATCTTGTCTTCAATTTGCCACAAACTCTGAGTAGCAGGCCCACCCTTGGGTAGGGACAAGATGCTTAATAAATTACCTCTAACCTAAGATTGCAAATAGAATCAGTAATTGTCTAATTATGACTCTCACACAGCTAGTGTAGGGCATTCTTTTGAAAAAAAAACAATTTATTTGAAAGTCAGAGATACAGAGAGACAGACAGACACACACACACAAAAAGAGAGAAACAGAGAAAGAGAGAGAGAGAGAGAGAGAGAGAGAGAGAGAGATCTGCCATTTGCTGGTTCACTCCCCAGATGGCCACCACAGTCAGGTCTGGGCCAGGTCAAAGCCAGGAGCCAGGAGCTTCATGTTGGTCTCCCATATGAGTGGCAGTGGCCCAAGCACTTGGGCCATCTTCCACTGCTTTTCCCAGGCCCCCAGCAGGGAGCTGCATCAGAACTGGAGCAGCAGCGGGATATAAACTGGTGCCCAAATGGGACGCCAGCGTCAGAGGCAGCAGCTTTCCCTGCTGTGCCACGATGCCAGCCCCAGTGCAAGGCAACCTAACAGCCATACTCTACAGACTGACTCACTGACCCCCCCAACAGGAACGTCAGCCTCATAGCTTGAACAAACACAAGCTGTACATGCACGGGAAGTCTCCCGTTTCTGAAGTGGAGTTAGAATAAACCCGGAGCTCCCCCGTTTTGCTGCCACCATGAGCACCACCACCACCTAAAATCATTCAAGCAGTACTCATCGGTGCACAGGATACACGCGTGGCCAGGGAGAGCCACCACCCTACCACTAAGAAGAGAGTCAGCTGGGGGAAGCACTTTCGCTAGAAATAAAGAGGCCCCTTCTCTTGCAAAAGCAAGAAACATGGATCTGCAGAGGCTCCTGCCTACACAGCAAGGACAGCCTTCCTTCTGTCAGCACCGGGTTCACTTCCTGCACGGAAGCCACAGGGATGTACGGTGATTCCATGAAATGATACTGCAGACCATCAATCTAACTTACGAGCATAATGGTATGTTCAGATAAAGCACTTCTCATCCGGTACACAAGCCCATCCATAACGGCTAAGAAAATGTTTTCATTAAAACGTCCATGTAGAGAAAACTCACCTCGCCACTGTGTTTCTATGGAAACCTGCAATGCAACTTTTCAGTGCACTCAGCAACAGCTCCTTTCTCCTACGTGTTATCCCTGAAGAACATTTTCAATACAATTTTTGAGACAGAAATCTTCAGACAAAGTGTGGCTTATGGGCCAGCCTTGCAGCATATCAGGTGAAGCCACCACCTGTGACACCAGCATCCCATATGGCACCAGTTCATGTCCCACTGCTCTACTTCCAATACGGCTCCCTGCTAACAGGCTGGGAAAAGCAGTGGAAGATGGCCCTAGTGTTTAGGCCCCTTCCACCCACGTAGGAGACCAAGACAAAGCTCCTGGCTCTTGGCTTTGACCTGGCCCAGTCCTGGCCATTGTGGCCATCTAGGGAGTGAAGCAGTAGATGGAGGATCTCTGTCTCTCTGTCTCTCTCTCTCTGTAACTCTGACTTTTAAATGAATAAATAAGCCTTTAAATAAAAATGTATTGCCTAACCACAGAACCAAGTGGGGCCAAGTGGTTCTAACTCTAGCTCTGCTACCCTAGATGTTTATTATTTTACCGACCACATTGAGTGTGCTTGAGGTACAAAGTTTCAGCTTTGGGAATAGCTTCATACACATACAAAAATCATTCATTAATGTTTCTTATATGTCTTTCATATATAGCCCATACGTAACTTTGCACAGTATTTTTCCATGAAACATAATTTCACGGCATGGAGTTTTTCACTTGAAGCATGATCACACTCAAAGTCTCAGATTTGGGAAGATTTCAGATTTTGGATTTGCAACCCCGAGGCGAGCCGTACAAACAGTGTTACCATAATCACAACCTGGCATAAAAGCAGAAATGAGGAAGTGCTTCAAGCGCAACAGAAGAAGCAAGGCCTTCTCCCGGTCGGCGAATATCAGGGAAGCTCGGAGGAAGCCCTGGGAAGTCAACCCGGTCTAGGAAGACAGACCAAGGATACAGGCAGGAGATGCACCCAGCAGCCACCAGCAGCCACCAGCAAGAGGGAGGAGGCAGCAAAGCTGGGACAGTGCGGCAGCCCAGCTCTTTCATCCACATAAAGCCAGGGCTTAGCGAGGGAGACTGAGCCCTGCTCACTCGTTCGCTCACTCACTTTCCCACTTAAGCTGCCCGTGGCAGTCATCGGTGTGCACACACCGTGGCACCCAGAGCAGAATCACTGTGCTGCTACTTCTCTTCTAGGGCACTTGGGATGTTTGTCTTGGGTTTTCTTGTAGCAGCAAGAAGGATCCACAAAGCAACTGACATAGACAAACTGTGTTTTTTCAAAAAAACTTTATCAGGGATAGAGAAAGGGTAGAAGCAAGGAAGTTTTCCTATTCTGAGTGATCGGATGATGGATTTTTCAAAGTTTTATTTTCATCTTTTTGTTAAATAAATCAGTACACAGCATGAAATAATGGAGAAGAATAAAATTAATTTTAAAATGTTATTGTAGGGGTCGGCACTGTGGCATTGTAGGCTAAGCCTCCCCCTGCAGCACTGGCATCAATATGGGCACCGGTTCATGTCTCAGCTGCTTCACTTCCGATCCAGCTCTCTGCTGTGGCCTGGGAAAGCAGTAGAAGATGGACCAAGTGCTTGGGCCCCTGCACCCAAGTGGGAGACCCAGAAGAAGCTCCTGGCTCCTGGTTTCGGATTGGTGTAGTTCTGGCCATTGCAGTCATCTGGGGAGTGATGGAAGACTTCTCTTTCTCTCTCCAAAACTCTTCCTCCCAAATAAATGAATAAAATCTTTTTAAAAAGTTACTGTAGGGTTTGGCACTGTGGCATATCAGGTAAAAAGCCACCACCTGCTTTGCTGGCATCCCATATGGGTGCCAGTTCAAGTCCTGGCTGCTCCACTTCTGACGCAGCACTCTGCTATGGCCTGGGAACGCAGTGGAGGATGGCCCAGGTTCTTGGGTCCCTGCACCCGCATGGGAAGACTCAGAGGTGGCTCCTGGCTCCTGGCTTCGGAATGGCACAGCTCTGATCCTGCAGCCAATTGGGGAGTGAACCAGTGGATGGAAGACCTCTCTCTCTCTCTCTCTCTCTCTCTCTCTGCCTCTCCTTCTCTCTGTGTGTAACTTTGACTTTCAAATATATAAATAAATCTTTTAAAAAACTTATTGTGGTCGGCGCCGTGGCTCAATAGGCTAATCCTCCGCCTTGCGGCGCCAGCACACTGGGTTCTAGTCCCGGTCGGGGCGCCAGATTCTGTCCTGGTTGCCCCTCTTCCAGGCCAGCTCTCTGCTATGGCCCGGGAGTGCAGTGGAGGATGGCCCAAGTGCTTGGGCCCTGCACCCCATGGGAGACCAGGATAAGCACCTGGCTCCTGCCTTCAGATCAGCGTGGTGTGCCAGCCGCAGCGCCCCGGCTGCGGTGGCCATTGGAGGGTGAACCAACAGCAAAAGGAAGACCTTTCTCTCTGTCTCTCTCTCTCTCTCACTGTCCACTCTGCCTGTTAAAAAAAAAGTTATTGTAATACCACAGTATTTTACAGAACATGAAAAGAATCAGAGTGAACAGGAGATAATCTGGGAGTCAAATGAACAAGGCTTAGTAGCTGACTGAGCAAAGAGGAGAAGACAGGAGGTCACGAAAAAGGTGCAGGAAGTGACGTGTACAATGTAACAAACCAAACCCGAGGACACAAAGCATCGGCATTGGCAGGAGAGCTTGGACTTGAGCATAAGTTCTGAACAGATAACCCAGGGAGAGGGAGCTGAGAACAGACAGGGATCAAAGACAAACCAGGAGAGCAGCCTGGGATTTCCTGGGGATCTGAAATCAAGGAACCAAGCTGCTCATGTCTTCAGCTTTAAACCCCTGCCAGTCACTTTCGTCTCGACACATCCGGGAGGATGAGGGGGCTGACGTTCAGGGAGCACCGAGAACAGAGTTTGGGGTTAGGCAGGCTCTCCAGGAATGGTGGCCAGGATGAGTGGCCAAGGTACTGGCTGGGAATGCCCCAGGGGAGAGCAGCATGCCCCAGGGTGCCACCCAAGGCCGTCCTCTCCTGAGAGATGTCAGGGTGGGGACAGCATCAGGAAGTGGGCAGACTCCACACAGAGCCCAGCTCTGGAGAGGTGTGAAGAGGGCAGATGCAAGCCCCTGCCTGAGCCAGTGCCCCGACACTGCAGGGAGGCTGAAGGCAACGTGGACTGCGAGTGGACTCTGACCAGCACAGGTCCCTGGTGAGCTTGGGCATGGTCGCCTCTGCAGTGCAGTGTGAGGGGAGTCCAGAAAGTTCTCGGAAAAACAGACTCAGAACCCAAGCTTATTCTGGTGCCAAAACTTTCCAAAGCTATGCATTTTTTTTTTATAATAATGTGTTTTCCATGACCGTTTCTAAGGCTTTCATATGCAGGGATTTCAAAATCTGCACCAAAATGAACTTTCCCTTCATATTTTCCATAGTTTTGTTTGAGAGGGAGAGAATCTGTTAATTCACTTCCAAAATGTGCACAACTGTCGGACTGGGCCAGGCATGAACTCGATCCAGGTCCCCAGAACGGGTGGCAGGGAGGGACTGAGCCATCGCCTGCTGCCTCCCGGGGTCTGCATCAGCAAGAAGCCGGAACCAGAGAGCAGAGCTGCTTCTTAGATCCAGCCACTGCACCGCGGGAGGCAGAGTCCAAGGCCAGCACCGTGACAGCCAAGCCATGCTCCTACTCCAACTCATCTTTCAATTCCATTTTTGCACAAATGTTTTCAAGTACCCTTTTCAGCACAGCGGTCTGGTTAAAAGGGGCTAAGAGGCAGCAGTGGTGATTAGAAGGCTGTTTTGTTCAGATGTGAGAAGGAAACATACAGACCTTTTGTTTATAGTACAATGTGTCCATGGGGATAAGGGACCAGTCACTGGAGGGGTGTGAGTGGCACATCCATGAGACAGGTGATAATAAAGAGAGAAAAAGTCACGTTTGCTGGGAAGGAGCCCACATCAAGATTATTGCTACACCCCTCTCCCAGCAGCAAAGGAGTGGCCGTGCAGTCAGCTGGACAGAGGACACTTGGGCACGGACACCAATACTGTTGACACACGATGGCCAAAGAAGGAAGCAGACACACTGCTGACGAAAGCAGCTTAGAAGCTTACAAATTATCAACAGGGGCAGAACAAAGGCTGGGTCAGACCTGACTCTGACCCACAGTGAAACTCTGGATGATGGGGCGGCACGGCCAGCCTGCCCACCGCCGTGCAGGGAACCCCAAGGGCAGATGGGAGGACAGGGAGGCAAGCACCGTGGGAGACCGATCAGCACAGCCTGCTGCCTGCCGCTTCCCCAGCCCCAGTCTGAGAGCAGGAGCTGCTTCCTTTGCTCTCAGCAACAGCGTCCTTGTGGAGCCTTCAGATGCACCTGCCAGGGAGGAGCTGCCCCGCCTTAGGCAGCCGTCTTCTCTGTCCTATTCCTGTGCCTCGTCCACCTAAGGGAGAATCATGGACAGGACACTTGGTGGGATGACAGAGGAGCGGGGGTGAAGGGGAGAAGGACCAATAGAAACAGGTGTCAAGGAGAAATAGAAAAAGAATGAGGAGGGAAGCAAGGAAGCAGATGGGGGAGAGGAGGTGGAGCAGACAAGTTGTGCATCACGATAAACAAGAGAACCGAGACAGCCGGCAGGCTGGCTTGTGTTGCTTGTTTTCAAGCTCCACACCACGCCTGGGGCAAGGGAGCTCTCGGGATTCAGTAGGAGATTAAGCGTAGCATCTTAAACACAGACGCATGATCCTTCTGTGGCCTAACTGTGGATTGGCATGCAACAGCCCTAACCCCTGTGGGCTATCTGAAGCCATCTTCCCAGGGAAACGCAAGCGGCAGACCAGGGATCTCACCCTCACCCACTCCTGCAACACCAGCTTCCACGTTTCTAGTCACCTACGGTTTATTAGTTCTGAAACGATCATGGCACTCAGGGAAAGTAACAACAGGGGCCTCATGCTTCCTGAGAGCTTTGGATTCCAGTGTGCAGAGGGCGTGACCTTGGAGCCTGTTGTCAGGACCCTGGTCCCCAGCTGCACACGTGAGTTTTGCGTGCACAGCACTTACGCCTCCTGCACAGCAGAATCTGCAGATCTGCCAGCAGCAGCAACAACAACCATAACCACAGGAAAGCAGCCTACCAACATTCAGGAAAACAAATCCCGAGGAGGGCCCCGCGATCCCGGTCTCGGGGCGCTCGCACCTGTTGATTACTTCTTCCTCCACAATGTGCTTCTAACCCACAAAACGCAGCTCGGGTGCCAGGATGCTACCCTAGAATGCTGATAGCTGATAGAAGGCATTGTCTTCCTGGCTGACTTTCCCTAAGCCTTCTCCCTCCCCTTGCTGGCTTTGAGGAACAAAAATGCCGCGGATCCACAGCAGGGAACTGAACGCAGGACCTGAGTGAGGATGAGGCTCCTCCACCTGCAGAGGAGATAAGACAGCCCAGGTGACCAGAATTCAAATCGCAGTCTGTCTGACCTTATGGATCTTCAAAATAGCACAAGGCCTCAAAATGTTCGTGGAAAATTCATAAATTTTTCAAAAGATTTACTTACTTATTTTGAAGGGAAGAGAGAGAGAGAGAGAGAGAGGTTGAGAGAGAGAATGATTGATTTTCCATCCACTGGTTCACTCCCCAAATAGCTCCAACAGCAGGGGCTGAGCCAGGCCGAATGCAGGAGCCCACAGCTGCATCATGGTGTCCCAGGTAGGAGACAGGGGCCCAGATTCTTGGGCCATCATCTGCTGCTTGTCCAGGCACATCAGAAAAGAGCTGGGCTGGAAGCAGAACAAGTAGGACTGGAATCGGGATGCCAGGCTGCAGGTGGCAGCGTAGCTCACATCACCACAGCACCAGCTCCCAGGTCACCTTTCAACTCCTCTCTGCAGAGCTGAAGGTTAAAAGAATGATCTGTGGAGCAGCTACCCAGGCTACCTGCACCGCAGGTATACCAGATGCTGCTGGAAGAAGTGCTTAATGTAACTGAGCCTCAGTTTACTTGCACGTAAAAGGGACAGAATACTGTGTGCATCAACATGCTGGGAAGCGGCGCAGTGCCCACTGTGCACTTACCACGGGTCCAGCACACAGCAGGAACTAGCTAAGCTGCAGAAATCTCCACCCCCTTAACACCACTCCACATTGCCCACCTAATGATGCTCCACGGACTCTGTTTGCGGCATCTGTTGAAACTGCAGCAGAATTAGATAGCAATCATCTCCTGATGTAACTCATGAAAGAACCTGGATACAGGAAATATGATAGATTAGGTTCTTAGAAATGTCTCGGATCAGAAGCACAACAGAAAGCAAGTCAGGAGTTTCCACCGGTGTAAGGGTGCTAATTAACAACTCAATTAAAAAAGGCAAATTAAACTTTATGGTTCGTTATCCTCCACCGCTCCGTAAATTGTTTTGCTAGGCAAATGATTAAAAAGGATCATTTCAGAAAACGGAAATCACATCCAAGGAACACAACTATTTTTCAACATTATACAAAAGGTTTCACCACAAAATAAACTTCCTTGATTAAAAGGAACAGCACTTCCCCATGTCTGGAGAGGCAGTAGCACGAACGCCGGCTGGTGAGGCACTGGGTATTTCGGGGGCTGCACAAGAATTTTGAAGAGAGATGCTTCCTTATGAATAAAACACATCATCATTTTCTTTTGTGCGCCTTGTCTTTGTGGGCCTCTGCAGGTTATTCCGGAATGTTACTTGCAAATGTATAATTTACATCAAATTAGTTTAGACCTGAGTTCAGACGGAACGCACCCAATTCCAGCATCTCTTAACGGTGAGTGGTTCCTAAGGAATATGAAAGATGGTTGGGGAACAGACGTCGCAACAAGCCAAAGCAGGAGCCCTCAGCACTGTGGTCCTCTGTGCCTTCTAAATGTTTTTCTCTCACCACATCCCTGGTTCTCTCCGGCACAGCACCTGAGACACAGGACACACTCCGACCATCACAGTGTTCAGCTGGGATTATCGCGTGCACTGGGAGAAGGATGTGACAGAGGCAAAGGTGCATGTCAGCTTCAGGGGTGGCAGTGCACCGGGGGCACTGCCCGAGCAGGAACAGGGCTTTGAGCTTTGACTGCTGGGGGGCCAAGAACCAACAACGCATTGTCTCTAGGTCTTACTCTCCTACTGCTTCCTCTAGAAGGTTTATCACCATTAAATTCACAACCATCAGTCCAACATGCTACCTGGAGAACCCGCCAAGAAGTGCCATCGCCCAGTCCCCTGCTTCCTTCCAAGGATCTCTGTTGCTTGCAGCCACCTCTCTTGACCTCTCCTGGTGAGCCACCAAGCAGTTAGCTCAGCCTCCATACCCTGATTCACCCATCTTCAGATGCAATTGTTTCTTCTCTTTTGCACAGAACTGAACATACAGATTAAAGCTTTTATGCAAATATCCCACAAATATTTGTCCTCAAATCCAACCCTGTGGATTCTGCTACCCCTATGGTTTGCATCAATCAATGATGGCTTTATTTAAAGAGGACAAGGGGCCACCATGTGTGTGCTCCTACCTCCCCTCCACAATAGAACAAGCAGAGTGCATCACACGCTAACAACAACAGCATCATCTCATGGTTGTACAGGAAGGAATACAGAGAATCCCAAAGCAGAGCTGTGGCTTTTCAACAGAGAACTTAATACTGGACTTAGAAGGCCCTGTCTGCAGACAGAAAACCTCCCCACTGCCGCCCTATCTAGATTCAGCCAGCCAGAATGTGAGGATGGCATCTAGATAGCTCAGCTGCCACCTACCTAGGGTAGGCACATGGGAATGAATCCCTCCATCCATTTAAAAACACTCTGCTCAAGAACAAGGATGACCGGGCCACAAGGACCGGCCCCTGAACTGCCAGGCGGCCTCCCTCCCGGCCATCTCCACCTGACCATACCTTCTGAGGCTGGCGAGAACGAAGTCACACGTCTGGTCCCCCTCGCTTCCGCAGCACCACCTCAGTGTCCCTGAGCACCTGAGCCTACGGCACACTCATTCCACCTCCCAGGTTAGTAGTCAGCGATAGCAGTACCCAGACGTTGATGTTGACGTAAAGCTATTTGCTGAGCAAACAGCTGCCAGGTAACGTGATATGCTCCGGGGTGCAAGGCACGGCTAAAACCAGACAGCCCTTGTTGTGTCACACCTCACAGATCAGAAACAATAACAAAAGCACACGTAAAATGCCACGCATGCTACGCCCGGCCAACAGCAGGCATTTGATGCTGGAAAAAATATATAAAAGAGAAGCTCCACTACTTTGAGCTGAGGTTTAAGTAAAAAGTTGGGGCAGAGCGGGAACAAGGTGAGGATGGACAAACACCATCTCCAAGACTACTGAGGGCTTTAGTTTTTCTTCAAAGACCAATCAGAAGCCACCAAGAAGTTTTAAGTAGGGAGTGAAACAATACTTGGTTTTCAAAGTAATCGCCCCAACTTTCATGAAATAATTAATGCCAAGGGGTGAAGTTAGGTGCAGAAGCATCAACACAGGATTCATTGGCACCAGCTAGGTCAGGGTCGTGGTAATGGAGGTGGTGCCAACCGCAGACACACAGAATAGGAGAGGGAGAGCCTTTAATGTCCTTACTCAGACAAAAACCCATTCTCAGTGCCTGCCATGTGTGTGATAGGCAAATACAGACAAACAAGGCAGGCTCTGTCTCCGAAGTTCACCTTCTAGAAAGAAACCGACAGGAAACCAACAACAGCCACACCTGCATGGGTGGTGAGAGGTGGTACCCCCGACTCTGCAGGGCAGGTGAGCTGCCAGGTGAGTCTTGCCAGCACCAATGGTATGGCCTGTCTTGTCAAAGAGCAAACCCCAAAACTCTGAGCCCAGCATCACGTTCTGTCTTCTAACCCAAGACCACCAGAGAAGACATCTTTAAATCCCCACCACATCCAAAACCACACCAGAGCCACAGCAGTGACCCCTGGGAAGGGAACCGTTTCCAACCTCTTTATTTGTTCATCGTATGTTGGGAGGCTGTGTCTGTACTCATCAGGCGTTGGCTCCTGGAACCAACTGTTGAAAGAAGCGGCTGTGAGCCACCATAAAAGTAGCCTTAATAAAAAAAAAAAATGGGGCTCCTGAGACAAACAGTTCCAGAGACGGCCTTGGGAAATGGGGAGTAAACCGGTTCACAGAGAAAGCAGTTAGCTACTAACCAGAGATACGGGCAACAGAACATCCTGCTATGTAGATAAGCCCCCTCCCCTGTGCTTGTTCAAGCTTAACCAAAAAAAAAAAAAAAAAAAAAAACGCGAGGCATGTAGGGCACGTAGCCACCCCTTTCTGCTCTTCAATGACCCCCTCCCCTTGTCCAAGCTTCCGTTTCTCCTCCTCCTCGACGACCTCCTCCCCTTGTAGCTGCCCAATAAACTTACGCCACCCTATGGTATGTTAATTTTGTGGTTTTGCCCCTTAAAAGCTGTGTGAGATAGCTGCTCGGGGCTCCTCTCTCTTGCTCGCTGCTTGCAGCAGTAGAGGGCCCATTTGCGCAAATGAAATAAAATTGCCTCCTGCCTTTTGCATCATCTGGTCTGGAGTCTGCGTTTCTGGGGTCGTCACAAAAGGACACCGCTTTTGGGGTCCTACACTGTATTTTTACATGGTTGAAGAAAAGAGCTACCTGTGCTCCCAAGCTCACAGTCGCCGGCCCTCCCTCTGCTGGGGAGCTCCTGTAGCTCCACTTGGACGCAATGGCACATCCTTGTGACGCTCTCAGGCACTTACAGATCTGACCTGTCAATCAAGTGACTGCCCTGTCCCAAGGAGGGGCCTAACAGTCAGAAGAGGGTAGGTCTGCTTCAACAACATAGCACTCCCAAACCTCAGGGGGTGGATGCGACAAAAGCTCATTTCCTGCTGGCATGCAACCAACTCAAGGTGCTTCCTCTCATTCCTGCAGAAACTTCACCTCCCTGGTATCAGTTTGCTTGGGGCTGGGTGGGGGCGGGCTGAGAAAGAACGGAGAAGCTGTGCGTTCCCTGGAGCAAAGCGAGTCAGGCGGTCCCACCTAACTGGAAGGACGCAGCAAATGCAGAAGAACAAGAGGAGCAGAAGCTGAACATTCCCCCAGAAGCACCTCCTAAAATCATTGAACTTAAAGCCACACCAGCAAGGCAGAAGTTTCCAGTTTCCAGGACAGAGGAGTAAGGTCTCTGCTTTCTCAATGGATGATCAAAAAATAAAGAAAACTACATCTGGCTCCTCTGTGAAGCGAGGCATGGTAAGCTGCTATTTGGCAAAACACGAGAATCATAATAAATGGACACTCCTGAAAACACAAGACCTGATCAGTCTTAAAGCACAGCTTCTCAAGCGTCATTATCAGCTAGACAAGTGCGGAATGTGTTCTGTGAACCCCCCTGCCCCGCGCCACCTTTAACCTCTCCAGAGCCGCCCACAGAGTGTCCACGACGCCAGCCCAGGAAGCTGCTCCAAACTTATGAAGGATGATTACCTAACTACGATGACAATGAACTTCTATGACAATGAACTTCTCTCGCTTTCCATGGAAGACAAGTGAAAAGGAAAGGGGCTTTTGTGTCTCCAGTGTGATCCTTTAGTAAAACACCTCCATGACCACCCAGGATGGCCACACACTGGCGTCCGTGAATCTCCATAGCAGGACGGCTACAGTCTCGGAACGTCTTCTGCTGCGTCACCTGGGGGTCGGGCATGGGGCACACTGTGCCCTTTGCTTCTGAGGCCCTGGGTCACTGCCTCGGAGGGGCGGTCTCAAAGCAGCCAACACTGACTCCAGAGCAGGGCTTAAACACCCTTCCCAGACAGGGCCTTTGCCTGGTACACCGTCCCCATCTCAACTTTTCTTCTTCTTTCTCTTTTTTTTTTTTTTTTTTTGACAGGCAGAGTGGACAGTGAGAGAGAGAGACAGAGAGAAAGGTCTTCCTTTGCCGTTGGTTCACCCTCCAATGGCCGCCGCAGCCGACGCACCACGCTGATCTGAAGGCAGGAGCCAAGTGCTTCTCCTGGTCTTCCATGGGGTGCAGGGCCCAAGCACTTGGGCCATCCTCCACTGCACTCCCTGGCCACAGCAGAGAGCTGGCCTGGAAGAGGGGCAACCGGGACAGAAGCCGGCACCCCGACCGGGACTAGAACCCAGTGTGCCAGCGCCACAAGGCGGAGGATTAGCCTATTGAGCCACAACGCCGGCCCCCATCTCAACTTTTCAACACTGCCACTGTCATGGACAACACTTAGATACATCCAGACATCTATGTCCCAATGACAGTTTACCTTAAAGAACAAGTGACAAGCCAGGTGGGTACATGGGCCATTCATAGCTGGCTGACATCTGTATTGTCTGTCTTATAGTAGCTTTTATTATTATTATTATTATTATTATTTGTTGAAATAGAGCTACATATTCTGCAAAGCACAGTTCATAGGCTGCTAAAGATTTAAGTAGTTTTGCTAACTGCTGACAGTGACATCCATTGTAGGTCATTTCCACCCCTCCAGACGATTCTCTGGCGCCCCCTCCAGTTACCCCCAAGCCTCTGCAGGCACTGACTTGACTCATCATCCAACTGCTGTGTCTGTTCTTTACCATCACAAGGTGAAAACATGCAGCCGAGATGCTTCCGAGTCTGACCTCTCACGCTGTCTGCAACAGACCTGACGTTCAGCCGTGTCAGCGTGGACATGACTAAGTCCAGCTTTCTCGTCTCACTGAGAATCTCACGCTGCACACCACACTAAGCTCCTCCATTCTTCTCCTCATGGACTTTTCAGTTGTTCCTGGCTTCCGCTTGAGTTTATCAGGAACGAGGTGCAGTAAGCTGTGTCATTTCTGCTCTTGGATGTGCGTGGTTGCATGTTTTTATTTTTACCATTAGGTGATCAGCAAGGAGTAAAACTCCCAGGGAACAGTTGCATGCACACGTTCTCACTGCGAAGGCAAGCTGTGCCGTCTAAGGTGGCCATGAGCAGCGAGGCCAGGTTTTTGTTCAACAAGATCCTCACCCACGCTTGCTGTTGTCAGGTGTTTTTGTTATTCTGATGTATGTGCGTTAATATCTTGTGATTCTAATATGACTTTTCCTGAATCTACAATCTTGAGCACTTCTTTTATACATTTAGTTGCTATTCTGATAGCATCTGCTATAAAATCTATGTTCAAGTTGTTGTCCTATGTCTTCATAGTGTCAGGATAAAGCCTGCATGAGATCCAAGTTTCATGAATACACTTTCCCATGGCTACTGGCCTGTTCAGTAAACTTTGTTCTAGGTTGGACAATCTGCAGAATATACTGTAGGAGTCTAGATTATGATACCTTTTTATTTTTTTAAAGATTTATTTATTTATTTGAAAGTTACAGAGAGAGGTCTTCCATCTGCTGGTACACTCCCCAAGTGGCCACAACAGCTGGAGCTGGGCTGATTCAAAGCTAGAAGCCAGGAGCTTCTTCTGGGTCTCCCACATGGGTGCAGGGGCCCAAGGACTTAGGCCATCTTCTTTTGCTTTCCCAGGGCATGGCAGAGAGCTGGACTGGAAGTGGAGCAGCCAGGACTCAAACTGGTGCCCACATAGGATTCTGGCACTGCAGGTGGCAGCTTTACCTACTAGGCCACAGCACCGACCCCGATACCTTCTTTTTAAGGCTGCCAAGTTGTGTTCACACAAGCAAGCAACTAAAGCATCACTTTGACCCTGCTGGGCTTGGTCTTTTGTCAGACGGGTCCTTGTCCACCTGGAACTCAGTCACCTAGCACAGCCTCATTCCAGCCGAATTATAATTCACTCTCCAGCAGAGCCATTCTGGGGCCTACCACTGTGCGCACACGGTGTTGGGTGAGGTCCCCCACCCCGGCTGGGCTGATTCCGGTGTGTCCCAACACGGCAGAAACGGCATTCAGCTCTCGGTGTTGCATCCTGGGGCTTCTGCTCTCCGAGGCCAGCCCTCTCCCTCTGCTGCACAGCCCAGCCCCACTCAGCCTCAGGAGGACCCCTCCCAGGAGCATGTATATTTCTCCTTTCCAAACCCAGGCCCTGTAATTCCACTTCGGAATCCAGAAATAGCGTCTCCAAACCCTCATCCGTGCAAATGCCCCTGCCGTGAGCACTGCCCACCCACACAGCAGCAGCGAAGGGCTCCGGGACAGAAAGCCAGGGCTTTCGGGAGGCTCAGCTCACGGACTCCCTTCTCTCAAGGGTCGTGGAATCTCGGTGCCTCTAGACCAGTGCCTAAGATGAGAAGCCTCCTCTATTTCACTCAGTTTAACAACAGGGGGACAAGCCGGGCTCTGGGAACAGCAGCACCATGAGACACAGAAGTCTCTGGAATGGGGAAACGTTACTCTGCCAAGGGCCGTTCACAGGCCCTGCAAAACCATCAACTTAACAATGAGCCTGCTACTGAGTTACTGAATGTTGAGTCCTGCCTGCATTTGCCTTGCCAAGGCCACAGCAAAAGATGTCCGGGGCCTCACACGGCCTGTGGGCCGGATACTTGCCACCACTGCTTCAGTGCAACAAAGTCCACCAGAAACGCGATGTGCAAACCATGCATAACTGTACCTTTTCTAGGAGCCACATTTCATTAAAAAAATAAAATAAAACTGGGCAAGATACTGTATTCAATCCAAAGATCTGAAGCTCATCAATGCATGATACAAAAAGAGATATTTTAGATTTTCGTTTTCAAAAGAATGTGCATAATTTACATTTAAAGCATACCTCAATTCAATCCAGCTACATTGCAAGCATTTAGAAGTCACACGTGGCCGGCGCCGCAGCTCAATAGGCTAATCCTCCGCCTTGCGGCACCGACACACTGGGTTCTAGTCCCGGTCGGGGCGCTGGATTCTGTCCCGGTTGCCCCTCTTCCAGGCCAGCTCTCTGCTATGGCCCGGGAGTGCAGTGGAGGATGGCCCAAGTGCTTTGGCCCTGCACCCCATGGGAGACCAGGAGAAGCACCTGGCTCCTGGCTTTGGATCAGCGCAGTGCGCCGGCCGCAGCGCGCTGGCCGTGCCGGCCATTGGAGGGTGAACCAACGGCAAAAGGAAGACCTTTCTCTCTGTCTCTCTCACTGTCCACTCTGCCTGTCAAAAAAAAAAAAAAGTCACACGTGGCCACTGGCTGCCATACTGGGCAGAATCTCACTAAAATCTGTGAAACGCTGGACTACAGGGGTTTCTAAATAGCTTTCTAGCACTCTCCAAGAATGTTAATCAATGCATGCCTCACTTGCTTAATACTCTGAAGTGGAAAATGCTCAGGTCAAAAACGTCTTCTTCATCAAAAATACAGAAAGGTTTTTAACGTTTTGCCAGTGCAAACCAAAGTAGCTGTTACAAAGGCAGCGAGTTAATGTCGCTCAACTGCGAACTTGTTATTAACATCCCATCTCTCCCTGAGTGCTGAACATTTATTTAATGGTGTGACCTTTCTTAGGTCTTGATTTCCAAATCTACGACACGAACAAAGCCATAAACTGTCCTTCCCAGCATGCACAGTGGTTTAAAATTGACCGGAGAACGGAATGGTTTCCAAAGGTCCCACATGAATCTTCTTTAGAGCCTTAGCACCGCCTAACCTGCAATTCATTTCTGCAAGGTCAACTCAATTTTCACTTCTGGAATTCAAAGCTGCATGTTGCTAAGGTCCACAAACACAGCACTGCGCTGCTTCCAGTCCCTGCCTCGCCTGGCTCAGGGGTTGGCCTGTAATGCCCAAAGAGTTCTTGCATTCAAAGGCCCAGATCAACAGAGGCCACAATGTTTCTGAATGAATGGCAACAGGAACAGGTGTTTGAATCAGATGAAAGAGGACAAAACAATGCAGGAAGAGAAAATCACTTGCCTTTTAAAGGAGAAAGAGAAAAATCATCCGAGACACAGAGTGACTGCCACTGAGGGTTGCTTTGCCAGGACTCTCACTTCTTTCAAGCCACTACGGTTGTCTTTCAGTTTCTTAAATGTGTTAAACTTGGGCCAACCCTGCCCTTCCCTCCACTGCGAATGCTCTTCCCACAGCTGTTGGCAGTTTGCTCCTTCTCTTGGACCTCTCTCCAAATTTCAACAGGAACAACACCTTTTCCAGAGCCGTCCTCGCTCAGGGGGCCCCTCCTTGCTATTTGTCTCCTCCATACTCCGTGGATTCCTTTCCTAGCACCTGTCACACGGTGTAAGCTCCCTCAGGTGTCTGTTTCCTTGTAGTCCACCTCCCCATGAGTGTGTCCAACCCAGTAGGGCAGGGGCATTGACTTCAGTGCCCTTTCTTCTCTCCAGCTCCCAGTCTAGGACTTGGTCTCAAGTACACTCTTGACATACAAACATGTGGACTGACATGTAGATGTTACACCTCTGATGTGGGAGCAATCTGGCACCCAGAAAATAAATCCAAATCTGCTCAAGTCAAAAGCAATGAGCCCAGCGCCACGGCTCAATAGGCTAATCCTCTGCCTGTGGCGCCGGCACACCGGGTTCTAGTCCCAGTCGGGGCGCTGGATTCTGTCCCAGTCGCTCCTCTTCCAGGCCAGCTCTCTGCTGTGGCCCGGGAGTGCAGTGGAGGATGGCCCAAGTGCTTGGGCCCTGCACCCCATGGGAGACCAGGAGAAGCACCTGGCTCCTGGCTTCGGATCAGCGCGGTGTGCCGGCCGCGGCAGCCATTGGAGGGTGAACCAGCGGCCTTTCTCTCTGTCTCTCTCTCTCACTGTCCACTCTGCCTGTCAAAAAAAAATTAAAAAAAAAAAAAAAAACGCAATGAAGGCGGCAGAGTGCTGAGCGCATCTGTGAACTGCAGAGATGCAGGCACGTGGTACGTGCTCCTGGGAGCATGCACACACACTGATGTGGGCCACGGGCACGAAGTCCAGCTGGGAATGGACTCCCAGGTCCCATCTCCATGATCTTGGGCACATTAACAGACTACCCTGGTCTGTTTCCCCCTCCAACAAGGCACTAATGAAAGTTTTTTCTCCTAGCAGTTGTAAAGTTGAAATAAAACAGTGGATCGAAAGCTCTGTTTTTGGCACAAAGAAAACATTCAGTGCATGGCCACTGTTAGCCATGATGACCGCCTGAGTGTCGCTCAGCACCTTCAGGAAGGTATCAAGGGGCTGATATTGAGGGCCTCGGCACCTGAGGTCACCAGTACTCAATCTCAGATATATTCGGAACCTCTGAATAGCATCTTCTCCAATTGCTGGTGGACTTCCCTTTTTTGGTGTGCAATTCACTATTACATTTCAAACGGGGTGTTGAATCCCTTGGATTTGATTTTCCAGCTGAAACAGAAATGGAAAATGCAAGTAAACACCATATTGGAAATCTGACTGTTCAATGAATTGCAGAATTCTTTCCTCATTTGGCTCAGGAGAAAAAGTGAAGTTAAAATTGTTTATAAGACAATCTAAGCTCCTTGAGAAGCATTTATTATGGAGGAATTTCCTCCCATTTCTTGTAGTTTTACCATTTTGATACCAAAAGCTATTTAACTGGAAATCACTTTCTCAAATAGCAGTGGCATAATCCTTCATAAAATCTCTCCCCGGCAGTATCAGCAGGAAGACCTGTACACCTCACAATGCAACAGGGAAAAAAACCATCTACCCTTTTCCGTGGGTCTGTGAGAACATCCCGCAGAGAGCTAGCTGAGGGTGGCAACTGTGTTACTCCACTTCCTGCAACTCCTGAACCACCACAGCAATCAAGCCAGCCTGGAGATGCATTCTCACTGACTGCGCCCAGCTCCTGTTGCCTTTTTACCTTGGACTCAGAAGCTACAATGAAGCCAAGCCTGCTTGGAGAGTGTGCTTCCCCTCTAGTTTAATCCTTGGCCAATGAGACACCACCCACATCTCTTAACTACTCAAGATTCAGCCTGAAAAATAAACCAAGTAGAATAACCAAGAGCAAACCCAGGTGACGTTGATTCATGGAAGGGCAAGCCACGTGCCACAGGGGCAAGCAGAGTGTTCTCCCTGGCTGTGGAAGACACCAGGGTTCTAAAATCTTGTCCTAGGGTCTGGCGCTGTGGCATAGCTGACTAAGACACCACCTGCGATGCTGGCATTCCCTGCTGGAGTGTTACTTCAAGTCCTGGCTACTCTGCTTCCAACCCAGCTTCCTGCTGACGAGCCTGGGGAAGCAGTGGAAGCTGTTCCAAGTGCTTAGACCCCTGCCACTCACGTGGGACACCAGGATGGAGTCTGAAGTCACCTGGCCCAGCACAGGCCGCTGCCACCATCTGGGGAGTGAACCGGCAAACGGAAGCTCTGTCTCTCGGTCAGTCTGTTTTTCAAAGCAATAAATCTTCAAAATTTTTTTTTGAAAAGCTCGTCCTATCTCTTCCCATCTCAGCAGAGGAGACAAGAGGCTCCCTGCTTCACTACAGCCTCTCCCTCTTCCTCCTCCTCCTCCTCTCCTTGTCTATCCTCCCTCATCAGGGGAATTGTGTTTGCACTTCTAGGTAAGAAAAAGTTTCAACATTTCTGGAGAATTTCAGGGACTTGGAGCTAATAAAGTAAAAAGATCCAAGCAAAAACAGTTAGCAGCACCCAGTAAACTTTACTGGGTGGTGCTTAGACAGGGGTGCTTGAGGATGGGTGTCTCCCACAGCAAGAGGCCACCCCCAGAAGGAGGCAGAGGCCAGAGACTTCCCAGCAGAGAGGTGATGTGTCCGAGTGACATCACCCATCAGGGTCTGAGATGGATAGCTCCCAGGGGCTGCAACAATTTGAGGCCTTTTTTTTTTTTTTTTTTTTTTTTTTTTTGACAGGCAGAGTGGACAGTGAGAGAGAGAGACAGAGAGAAAGGTCTTCCTTTGCCGTTGGTTCACCCTCCAATGGCCGCCGCTGCAGCCGGCGCACCGCGCTGATCCGATGGCAGGAGCCAGGATCCAGGTGCTTTTCCTGGTCTCCCATGGGGTGCAGGGCCCAAGCACCTGGGCCATCCTCCACTGCACTCCCTGGCCATAGCAGAGAGCTGGCCTGGAAGAGGGGCAACCGGGACAGAATCCGGCGCCCCGACCGGGACTAGAACCCGGTGTGCCGGCGCCGCAAGGTGGAGGATTAGCCTATTGAGCCACGGCGCCGGCCTCAATTTGAGGCCTTTCATTATAAAGTCCTCTCTCTCCAATGAGTAACCACTCTAAGGTTTTGTAGGAGATGTAAAGGGGGTAGATTCTAAATAGTTCAAAATCTGCTGCTTCAAGCTATCTGTAAAGTAAGTGGAGGTGTAAGAAGATTGGGGCTGGCAGCAGAGGGGTTGTACTTTCAGGTCCCAGCATAGAGTGGAGAAAGAACCTAGGAAAGAAGTGTTAGAGGCTAGCCGAACTCACTAACCCAACACACACCAAATCCTGTTTGTAATCATAGCACAAAGATAATGATGTCAGCGGAAAACAGGATCATTCTGAGACAGGCTGACAACCTTCAATGGGGGACTTGTCATAAACTCTCAGCACTGCTGTCACAGAATACCCAGGGCTGGTGGTGTGCAAGGACAAGAGGTCAATCAACCACCAGTTCTGCAGGTCCCAGAACTCGGCACCTGCACCAACACACAGCCAGGGCCTCATGATGCATCACAAGGCAGATGGCATCACACAGCAGCAGTGCAGGCAAGAGCAGGAAGAGGCACAGGAGGATGAGGCCAAGGAAGGGGGACAGACTCACTCTGTATCCACTCCCTGTCCTAGCAGGAAATCCAGTCCTGGGGGACCTAACCCACTCTGGGAGACCAGCATTCATGTCCCCAAGGACATGACCACCTCCCACTGGGCCCCACCTCTTCACGGTTCCATCACCTGTCAACAACAGCATGCTGGGGACCAGGCCACCAGCACGTGAACTCTGGCAGACAAGCCACATCTCAACCACAGCAGGGCCATAACTCAGAACCAACAGGGCCCAGGCATCAGCATGGACTGGCCAGTATGGGCTCCCTTGGGGAGATGGCTGCTGACCTGTGAGAAGGCAGACTGTCCGGTTTTTAAGAGAACTATAAATGAAGCAGCTGAAACCCACCACTTCCTAGAAATTATGCAAACGTGTCTCTCTCAGGCAACGCGTGTCCATGAGCCAGGTAGAGCCTGGGAGTCACATGCCACCCTGTGCTGGAAACTGAAGGGCAGCTGCTAACAGAGGGACATGCCTTAAAGGGAAGGGATCTTTGGGACCAACACATCTCACAGAAGATTCACCTGTTAACAAGTTCAAGTGTGGAGTCCAGTGGTGTCCTGGACATTCGTGATGTTGTGCACCCATCACTGCCATCTCTTCCCAAAGCTCACCCAAGTCAGTACCCACAAAGCAAAAGCTCCCACTGCGGCCACCCCAGGCCCTAGCATCCTCTGTTCCACCCCTGTCTCTGCAAAGTTCACTATTCTAACGCCTCCCTAAGTGGAACCATACGAAACTCACCCTCTGGTGTCTGGTTTCTTTCACTGAGCACGATGTCTCAAAGCTTCCTCCACATTGTGGGGTGTGTCACAGCATTGCTTATGAGTGGACGATTTTCCACTGTGTGTGCATAGCACATCTTGTTGATTTATTCAACTGCAAATGGACTTGGGAGTCATTTCTACCTTTTGGCTATTGTAAATTATGCTCCATCTGTCCAAGCCCTCCTTTCTATTCCTTAGTGTATATACTTAGGAATGGAATTCCTGGATTACACAGTCATTCTATGTTTATTCTTCTGAGCCATCTCCTAAAATTTTATAATGCTTCTGACTTATCTCCCAAGTTCCAGCAAAGGTTTTTCCAATAGCCATGTGAGCTGCCAATGCTTATATTCTCTACGGAGCAGCAATGATCTATGTAGTTCCAATAGATTTCTAGGACTACTGGAAAATAGCTTCGCTTTTCTTACTGTGGGATTTCGTATTTTTAGCCAGCTCTCAGTCATTCGTCCTGAAGCGCATTAGCAGGAGCTGTGCTGTTTTAGTAAAAGGAGGGGTTTTTCTGCACAGCCTCAAAAATCACATTTCGCAAGCCTGCAAAATGAGCAACAAAGGTCCAATGGCTTTCTCTTCCCATTAACTGAAAAGATAGAGTTCCTGTCGCCCCTCCAATGAAGGAAGAGCCATTCGGCCCCGGGGGCGCTGACTCAGCGCCTTGGCCATTCCCTCTGTCACTCCATCACTAATGGGAAGGGATGGAGCAAGGAAAGCCAACTCAGCACAAAGCGAGCCAGGGTGCAACAAAGAGCCAGCATCCCACATGGCTTCGAGAGGGCAGCCTGCATTAGAGACAAACTCACACAGAACACAGAGAAAACAGCACAGAACGCTGTCAGGGAATCCCCACGGTTCACTTGTTCATTCAGGAGCTCCCAGCACACAGAAAGCAGCTTTAAAAATGTGCCCATGGTGGGGCCGGCACCATGGCACAGCAGGTTAAAGCCCCGGTCTGCAGTGCTCACATCCCATAAGGGCACCAGCTCAAGTCCCGGCTGCTCCACTTCCGATCCAGCTCTCTGCTATGGCCTGGGAAAGCAGTAGAAGATGGCCCAGGTCCTTGGGCCCCTGCACCCACGTGGGAGACCCAGAAGAAGCTCCTGGCTCCTGGCTTCAGAATAAGCCATTTGGGGAGAGAATTAGCAGATGGAAGACCTCTCCTCACCCCACCCCTACTCTGTAACTCTGCCTTTCAAATAAATAAATAAATATTTTTTAAAAATGTGCCCATGGGGCCAGCATTTTGCCACAGCGAGTTCAAGACCTGGTTGCTTCATTCCTATACAACTCCCTGCTAATGTGCCTGGGAAAGCACTGGAGGATGACTCAAGTGCCTGGGCCTCTGCACCCACATGGGAGACATGGAGGAAGCTCCTGACTCCTGGCTTCAGCCTGTCCCAGCCCTGGTCATTGTGGACATTTGGGGAGTGAACCAGTGATGGAGGATCTCTCCCCCTCCCTCCCTCCAACCCTCTCTCTCTTTTTCTCTCTCTCTCTTTCTGAAAATTCACGCCTTAAAAAAAAAGGTGCCTGGGCATCTGTGCCCCTGATTACCACCTCAGCACTGGGCTCTGAGATGTGTCAGCAGAGACACAGGGGGCATGGAGGAGCCTTCCCCCTCTGACAAGAGGCCCCCGGGCCAGCAGAGGAGGTGGCCAAACAAGGAAGAGACATTGAAACATATTGAAAGCATTTATGGAGTGCCGACTGTGTCCCCTGCATTGTCTCCTTGAATCCCAGTTGCCTTTCTTTGACTGTTAATTACCTCATTTCTTAAAGAGGAGAAACAATCGCAGAGAGATTAATTACTCGCTCAAGTTCCCACTGCTGGTAAATGTAGGTGGCAGATGGGCGCCAGGCACTCCTGACCCCAAAAGCTCCCAGCCATGTTGGCCACCACGCGATGCCGATGCCCAGAGGGAAGCACGCATGGCTGAGCAGAGCCTCGGGGCATGAGTAGGACATTCCCTCTACCAGGCAGGAAAGCACTCCAACAAACAGGACGATGACATCAGACACCAAGAACACAAGGGTAACACAGCAGAGCCCTGGGGGTTCCCTGGAGGCTGGAGTTTTGGGGAGCGGCCTAAGATGAAGACAAGGAAGTTGTATATCAACTGGCAAGAGGTTTTCCAAAAGGCAGTCTACAGGGGAACACAGAGGAGCCCCCATGTCTGCAGGGAGCACAGAGGAGCCCCATGTCTACAGGGAACACAGAGGAGCCCCATGTCTACAGGGGAGCACAGAGGAGCCCCCATGTCTGCAGGGAGCACAGAGGAGCCCCATGTCTGCAGGGAGCACAGAGGAGCCCCATGTCTACAGGGAGCACAGAGGAGCCCCATGTCTACAGGGAGCACAGAGGAGCCCCATGTCTACAGGGGAGCACAGAGGAGCCCCAATGTCTACAGGGGAGCACAGAGGAGCCCCCATGTCTACAGGGGAGCACAGAGGAGCCCCCATGTCTACAGGGGAGGACAGAGGAGCCCCCATGTCCACAGGTCACAACACTCTCCCGAGCCCGCTGAAGACATATTGCATGTCTGCCTCCAAACAGAGCTGATAACTCTCTATTTTGACAAGCTCCTCAGATGTGTATGGTGCTGACTAAAATTCCTGTAAAACTGCAGCCCACACGTTAATGGGTTGGCTGGAGGTACAGGATTAACTTGGTGTGGACCCCTGACACACGACTGAGCATGGAGATTTTATGCGCTGTTGTGCACTGCTCTATTATAACAAACATGGATCAAAAAGCGCAATGTAAAATCACAAGCTGCACTTTTATGAGGCAAAGAGTGTGTTCTAACAAACAAGGAGAACTGTAGAAGGACCAAGCTGTTTCCCACGCCCGCCCCAGACTTGCCCAGTTCCGTCTCTATCCTTCACCAACCCCACACCCAGACCACAAGTACCCATCCTTTCACTCCAGCAATGTTAAAGGGAAAAAGCATGGGGGACTACCATGGGTGTCGTGGACCCAGAATGAGGCCGGCCATGTGGGAGAATGACCAGGTCCACTCTGAGGTGCAGAGGTATCACGCCCATCTGAATCAGAGGCACATGGAAGCCACAGTGGGAGAATGAAACTGGCAAATAAGAAAAGGTAAACTCAATACTAATTATTATTAATTATTATCAACAGTCAATATTTACTGAGTCAAGATGATTTTCATATATAATCCTCACCAAAAACACATGATGTGGGTATTATTATTATTATACCCATTATACCTCTGTGGAAACTGAGGCTCAGGCAAATTATGGGACCAACCCAGGACCCCAAGAGATATAAAATATCCGGGGAAGGGGCCAGCGCCATGGCTCACCTGGTTAATTCTCCGCCTGCAGTGCCAGCATCACATATGGGCACCGGGTTCTAGTCCCAGTTGCTCCTCTTCCAGGCCAGCTCTCTGCTGTGGCCCGGAAGTGCAGTGGAGAATGGCCCAAGTGCTTGGGCCCTGCACCCCATGGGAGACCAGGAGGAAGCACCTGGCTCCTGGCTTCGGATGGGCACAATGCTGGCCATAGTGGCCATTTGGGGGGTGAACCAACAGAAGGAAGACACCTCTCTCTCTTTCTCTCTCTCTCACTGTCTATAACTCTACCTGTCAAATAAAAACATATATATATATATATATATATATATATATATATATATATCTATCTCTGGGGAAGACCTGTTCTCTCCAGTAACCCTTAGGAAATCACAGCAAGGGAAATCCACTTAGAAAGCAACAAGAACCTTATACATTGTTGACAGGAAAGAAAAATGGTGCGGACACTGCAGGGAACAGCATGGCGGGTCCTTGGTAAGTTAAACCTAGAACGACTGCATGGCCCAGAACAGCCCAAAGAACTGAAAACAGGTGCTTCAAGAACAGCTTGTCCACCCCTGCAGAAGGCAGCAGTGGCTGCGAAAGCCACAGGACAGAAGCAACCCAAGACCAACGAGTGGATACATGTGGTCCAGACACTCAAGGGAATACAGTTCAGCCTTACAGAGGAACACAGGACTGACCCAAGTGACAACACAGATAAACCTTGCCGAGACCACAGGAGGTAAGAAAAGTCAGACGCTCATAGCCACACGTACGCAACTCCATTTACACGAAGTACTCAGAATAGCAACAGCCACTGACGAAGAAGGCAGATAATGACGGCCAAAAGACGGAAGCAAGGAGGCGTGGGGAGAGACTGCTGGGTGTGTATGGGGCTTCCTTACAATCCGTGGAGGTGAGAACTCCGAGGGTCGGTGAAGGCCCAGTGTCACTGGATTGAGCGCTTTAACATGGTAAGAGGTGATCTGATGTTATCTGAATTTTACCCCCATGACACTGCAGAAGAAGAGAACCGAACCCCAGCCCCAGGGACTGTGTCAGTCTGCTCAGCTCACTCTTGGGCAAGTCCCGGGCGTGTAGGGCAGCCCTGAGCCCAGCCCCAGCATCAGCACCCAGCACCCAGCACCCAGCCTCGCCCCTCCTCTCTCCGCCAAACCCACAGCCAGAAGTCCTCTTGGTGTCCCCTTCACCTGTTCTCTCCCAACGTCTCTGAACTGGCCACATTTCTGCCCATCGCTCTCCTCACAGGAGCTGGACAGTGACAGAATGTACACCCAGAGTCCCCACTTCCTACCATCGTCAATGCCATCTTCCACCTCCTGTCACTCAGCCGGCACACAGTCCACTTTATCTGTATTTATCTGAACGGCAGAGCAAGAGGGGCGGGGTGGGGCAGAAGAGAGTTCAAGATCTTCTACCGGCTGCTTCACTCCCTGGAAAGTTCTGGTTATAGACACTGCTGGGCCAGCCTAAGGCCAGGAGCCAGGAATTCCACCTGCGTCCCTCATGCGGCTGGTAGGTTCTCAGGTACTTGTGTTCATTAGCAAGACACTGGACCAGAAATGGAAGCAGGACTCCATCGCATGCATTCACAAAGGATGCAGGTGTCCCAAGGGGTAGCTTAACCCACTGTGCCCTATCACTTGCCCCCCACACAATCCATTTTAAATCCTAACTTTCTAATTAACAGAGGCAGTGATTAGGCAGTATGGTTAAGGTGGTTTGAGGACTGAAGAAAATCAATACCCCCTGTCTGGCCTCAGAAAGCAACATGAACCCCTAAGACGAATGAAAGAGAAAATGCATGGGACACACTAGCAACAATATTTAATTTGCACCAGGTACTGGTTCAGTGAGTATCTGTTATTACATGAGTGGTCGTCATGGCACAGTGAGTTAAACATTGGTGATCAACTTTGATTGGCTGATTCCAGATAATCAGCTCACCACTTCTGTCTGAATCAACTCAGGCAAAATACTTCCTCCGCGCTCTGGTTTCCTCATCTGTGAAATGCAAAGAGCTGGATCCATGAGCATGGGGAGCATGAGCACTAAATGAACTTGTCCATCACCACGCAAGGTACAGTGTCCAACACACACACAGAGGTGCCCCGCAGCCTTGGTTATTAATACTGTTATCAGATCCACAGCAAAATGCATCGGCTTCTATTAGTAGCATTCATCTGAATAATTGTTTCCCTTAAATAAGAAAACAAAATTTGCAAAGCAATTAACTTTTCAACAAGCAAAATTATTTACAGCGAAGGGGAACAAATAGATGCACAGGCATACATTACGGAAAACAGAGGCGTGGCAGAGGTGTCGGGAGCACCACAGAAGCGTGTGGAACGATGGAAAGGCTTTGCAGGTGCTGTGCTGGTGGATACCTAATGTCACGGATTTATCCAAATCCACGGAACGCGACATGACAAAGAGAGAATTTTGTATACAGTCATTATTTTTAGCACATTAACAGGGACGTGGAAATAAACTATGACAAACGAATCTAATTACTGTAACAAATTCATCACACATCCACCCTGAAAAGTGTGGGAAAGAAAGGAGTTAAACCACGGAGCTCTGGACAGCAGGGCTAAGACCAAGGGTACTGAAGGCTAGCAAGGATAAGATCTACACACAGACCCAGGAGTTGGTGCACCTGCTTCTTCCAGCAACCTAGATCAGCATCCAAAACTACTCTGCACCAATACTGGGGGTGTCACCAAGTGTGTAAATACACTGTAGGCACTAGGACGCAGGCTTCACACACGCAAAAGTTAGAGAAGAAAGTGGACGCACACCTTCTCCATTAAGTGATCACAGGTGGCTCCCTGCTAATGCACACTCTGGGAGGCATGGGGTCCCTGCCATCCACGTGATAAACTCAGAATAAATTCCCAGCCCCTGGCTTCAGCCTGGCACAGCCCTGGCTGTCGTGGGCATTTGTGTAGTAAACCAGTGGATAGAAGATTTCTGTCCCTGTCTCTGCTTTGGAAATAAAAATAAACAGATTAAGATGCATCAAATATCTTAACTGAAAAAAAAATTCTAATTCAAAAGTTATAAGGGGGCAGCATTGTGGCACAGCAGGTTAAGCCACTGCCTACAATGCCAGCGCCAGTTCGTCTCCCAGCTACTCCACTTCGGATCCAGCTCCCTGCTAAGGTGCCTGGTGTCGCTCCCCCATTCGCGGAGGAACGACACTAGACCCTGCGCTGTTCTCTTTGCCCGGCCCTTCCCGGGTTAGCTGCCGTTCCCTCACTCATGGAGGAACGACGCTGTCCTGGGTTAGCTGCTGGACTCCCCGCCTCTGCAGAGGGGCGGCACCCCTGCCACTTTCCCCGCTTCCGCGGGGGAGCGGCACACCGCCAGCCGGCTCTCTCGTGGGCTGCTCAGATGTTCCTCAGATGTTCCTGGTGCATGTTGTCTCTCTCCCCCTTTATAGTCCTCTTCCACCAATCCCAACTCTGCTGCCCACACGCCGAGCACACTGCTCTCCTCCAATCAGGAGCAGGATCAGCTCCTGCCACTTGTTAGTCAAATTGGCAAGGCAGCTGCGTAGAAGTTGTTTGCTCTCTCTCAGTGCCATATTGTGGGAGATCAGATGCATAGAATTAGTCCTAGTTCCAGTAATTTAGTCTAGTCTCAGTTGCTCCCCACAGCCTGGGAAAACAGTGGAAGATGGCCCGAGTCCTGGTGCCCCTGAACCCACATGGGATACCTAGATAAAGATCCTGGCTCCTGACTTCAGCCTGGTCCAGCACTGGCTTTTGCAGTCATCTGGGTGGTGAACCGATGGACATGTTTCACTGATCACCAACTGCATTACTGTCCTCACTTTGTGTTTAGAAGCAAGTATTCCACCAGCGTGGCGTGAAGGAAACTACATGATGAAGGGGTGCAGGACACACAGAGGCTCTCGCAGGGAGCCTGCTTACGTCTGTTTTCCAGACCCTGTGGAGCAGCTTAGAGCTAACTCCTCTTCAAAGAGCCATCCTTGTCCATTTTGTGTTATCACAGCAATACCTGAGACAGGGTGATGTATAAAGTACAGGAATGACTTTCTCATAGTGCTGAAGGCCGGACTCACAGGCTCCTGTCTGCTCAGGGCCGCACTGTCCAGAGGGGAGGATTGTTCCGTCTTTAGGTGGAGCAAAGCAAAAAGGCACAGAGTTGAAGCTGCACACAGCATCCTTGATACTGGCCTAAATTCCATCTGCAAGGAAGGAGCCTCCGTAGCTTAGCACCTCTTAAAGCCTCATTCTTTTATTTATTTATTTTTTTAAGGGAAAGGGTTTATTGGGGAAAACCCAGCAGGCCGGAGGAAAGGGGCGAGGAAGGAAAAAGAGAGAGTAAGGGGGGGGGGGAGCGAGCTGGAGAGAGGAGAGAAGAGAGAGCAAGCAGAGAGAGAGAGGAGGAGAGCAGAGAGGAGTTGAGAGAGAGAGAGAGAGAGAGAAGCCAAGAAGGCAGGAGAGAGCTGCATGTTCAGGAACAGGTCCTTTTAAAACTTTGCCAGAGGGCGGGCAGGGAAGCAGGAGCAGTGAATCCTATTAGGATGGGGGTGGAGCCTGACACTGGTGGTTGGGCCATGTGGCCACCTGGCTTCCAGCAATGGCGGTGGGGGCTAGAGCCCAGGATGGTGTCAGGGTATAGATTGGGCCATAGATAAAACTGCGCCAATTTCCTAACATCCCCCCCTTTTGTTTTTTATAAAGCAGGATTTGTATGGGATTGCATTAGTAAAAAGTCCAGGAGGGGTAGAGGGACGATGATCTCTTTAGAGCTGCTTCCTCCTGACATGGGGCGATGAGGTACTCTTTGCTGGCACGGGGTGATGTCTCAAGCCGTTAAAGCTTCATTCTTAATACTATCACACCTCAGGTTTTTTTTTTAAAGGCTTATGTATTTATTTGAAAGGAAGAGGTACAGAGACAGGGAGAGACAAGGAGATCTTTTATGTACTGATTCACACTCCAAATGACCACAAAAGCCAGGACTGGGCCAGGCTAAAACCAGGAGCTTCATCCAGGTCTCCCACGTGGGTGCAGGGGCCCAAGTGCCTGCGCCACTTTTCGGTGCTCTCCCAGACACATCAGCAGGGAGCTGAGTAGGAAGCGGAGCAGCCAGGACTCAAAGTGGCACCCACAGAGGAAGCCAGTATTACAGATGGTAGCTTAACCCGCTGTGCCACAACTGCAGCCCCGCACCTCAGTTTTAGAAAACACAAACAGAACACAGTAGAAGGTGATCAGATATTGCAATGTTGACCTCATTATTAATTCCCCTCTTTAGAAATACTGAACCAGTATGTGAACCAAGGGGACCCTGTCTTTGAGTTTGTAAGACATCCGCCATCTAGCATCTTTTGCACGTGGACAGCCCTCAGCATTGTGATGTCCACAAATTCCCAGGAGCCGGATTCTATTTTACTCTCTGGCCATAATTCCCTATGCCCAGAACTCCCACAACTTCCCATAAGGGGATCCATATCATCTGAGCCCTGCCTAAGCAAGAACAGGACTTAGCATCTTAGCCCTGATTTTTCCACAACTACCCCAAGCTTCGGTGCAAGCAACACACTCCGTGGAAGCTTTGGAGAGACACTGAGACTTTATGTCTTGGACATGCACTCTACACATTACTGGATGCTTATAACCCTAGTTCTTACGGGACTTCTCGCACCTGCCACACAGGAGACGGTCTCAGTCCCCGGCGGCACAGGCTCCTATCTCTCTTTTCCTCCATCTCACTCCTCTTCTCAACACTTCTCAGATACCCCACGTTTTACATTTCAACTAAAACCATATTCGTAGATTCTGTTTCGCTCTTCTATCTACTAAAGTAGGCACATATGCAAATAACAGGAAGCCCAACCTAAATTTGCTGCGAAAGCGATGACGCAGGTTGGCTCACCTAACTAGAAACCCAGGCACTCAGGGGTCGCACTGCCCAGTGGGCCTTGTTAGCTCCTCTCTCATTCTCTCCACTCAGCTCTCAGGTAGGCGGCAAGGTGGCTGCCGTGGTTGTGGCTGTCACACCGACGTAGGACTACAGTCACTGCCCAGCAGGAGTGTCCTTCTGGGCCATCTCGGGAATAAGAAAGCTTAATTAGCAGCCTCTAGACAGAGGCATTTACGTCTCGTTTGTGCCCATGGCGTCACTTTCCTATTCCTAGATCAAACTTTGCGGAACAAAAGATGGCCATAGTTTAGGATGGCAGAGGCCCGAGTTCCTGGGATTATCATGGGTGGTTTAGCTCAGGGGCAGGGAATCTTGTCTCACAGGCCAAGTCCGGTCCACTGCCTGTCTGTCAGTGAACTTTGTAAGTAACTAATAAGGAGTTGTGGGGGAAGCTTAGAGCCCACAGAACACACACCGTGAGCTAGCTCTCTCTAGCCCAAGACTGGCGACTACTGGACGAGTGAGACCTGCCCCTGGAACTCTCCCACTGCTCTCACTATGCCTGGATACAGAGAAGCAAACCCGACGTTACAGACACAGGCACGATGCTCAGCACGGCCTTCCCCTAGGTCCCAATGAGAATCATCAATTAGAAGACTATGGAAAAAAAAAAAACAAGGGCTTGCCAATCTATGGGAGCCTTCCTAAATTTCACTTATTAAATTACCTAAAACTTGGAGCTTCTACCCCTCAGTCTGCTTTCTCACAAGGACCCTGGATGATGGTCGTCCACAACTATTCACAGCTTCTGAGACTAATTTCAAAGGGGTTTTGGTACAAACAAAAAAGGCAGACACGTCCTTCTTCCTTGCCTGATAAAACTGTCAAAAAGACTGCACTGAAATTGGTGTTAGTGGGCCCTAAGTTAGGCTCTTCTCCAAGGAAACACTGGCGCCACTCATTCTAATTGGCCAGATCCCAACCCAAAAATGAGCATTCAGCAACGCTTAAGTACCAATACACTGACCACAGCTTAGGATACCACAAGCAACAGGGGCCAGAAAGCTGCACAGACAATAAAAGGGGACACTCATTCTAGAATTTTCTCAATACTTTCCATTTCAAAGGCAGCCCTGCAACTTGATATCACATGAGATGGAAACAAGCCTCATCTAAGCTTCTGACTATAGAATGGCCAATGACAGAGGAAGTTCCTCAATGATGCTATACTATCTTATGCCACACCAACACTTCTCTTTGTGCATACGAGACATGGAGGGAGGAAAAATCAATGAGTGTCCACCCGTGGAGACTGACAAGGAGGAAGAAGGGCAAGCAAAGGCTTTCTCCTAAGGTGGTGGTGTTTTAAAAACTGCCACATTCAGCCCGCAAGTGAAATCTCCTTGGCAGAAACTGGCTCTATTTAGAACCGGATACCAACCCACCTGCATCAGGTCATGATAATACAACGTCATTGTTATGCCAGTTGGTGAGACAGGGTCCTCCAGGCTGGAGGCAAAGCAGAAAGGCCTGGCAGGGGAATAACAGGTGTCAAGAAGAGCAGGGCAGCCGGTGCCGCGGCTCAATAGGCTAATCCTCCGCCTGGCGGCACCGGCACACCGGGTTCTAGTCCCAGTCGGGGCGCCGGATTCTGTCCCGGTTGCCTCTCTTCCAGGCCAGCTCTCTGCTGTAGCCAGGGAGTGCAGTGGAGGATGGCCCAAGTGCTTGGGCCCTGCACCCCATGGGAGACCAGGAGAAGCACCTGGCTCCTGCCATCAGATCAGCGCGGTGCACCTGCCGCAGCGTGCCGGCCGCGGCGGCCATTGGAGGGTGAACCAACGGCAAAGGAAGACCTTTCTGTCTCTCTCTCTCTCTCACTGTCCACTCTGCCTGTCAAAAAAAAAAAAAAAAAAAAAAAAAAAAAAAAAAAAAGCAGGGCACACAGCTTCTCTGACTCCTTCCAAGACAGCAAACAACCCGAGAGGAACCCGACGACGTGCGTGGTGTGGCTTACACACTCCAAAAGCAAGAGGAGCCCAGGGCTCAGCTTCAAGTGCTGCTTTGCTCCCTTCTCACAGCCTTCTGGGTCATTCACACGCCTTCCACTGGAACAGGAAGCATGACTTCCGGGCTTCCACATCAGGGAATCTGGAGGCAGGCGGACAAAGTTAAGCTGTGACTGCCGGACGCTCTTGGTCTCAGCTTCCTAACAACAAGAAGGCTGCCCTAGTGCTGCCCACAAACCCATAAAGGAGTCACAAGGAAGGGGGAGGAATCTGTGCCAGCTGCTTCCATCTTCTTTTTCAGGAATAATCAAGTTTTTCCCCAAATCACCTCAGCCCAGCAGACTTCCCTCTGTCTTTGCCGTAGGGTGAATCACTAGTCCTTCCCCCTCGCCTCTGTAAGGTATCACTAAAAATCACATCCCTACCGTGGTTTCTGACCTCGGGTTTGGCCCACAGGATGCCAGGGGATACGATGTGAGCAGAAGCTGGGAACGTGCCTTCACAACTGGTCTTGCGGTCTTTTCCACGTCTAAGCCACCACGAGAAGAACGTGTCCCGGGAAGTCTCTGGTCCACTTGCACACTTGCCCGCATGTGGACTCTCTTTGCAGCCTGGCATCCGCCATCCAGCTTAGCCACACTGCGTTCATATTGCTCTGATCTCTAGATCAGCAAATGTATTTTTATTTGAAAGACAGACAGATGGAGACAAAGAGCCTATGCGTGGATCCCCCACCCCTGTCCTGCCAAATGCCTGCAACAGCTGAGGCTGGTCAGGGACCAAAGCTGGGAGCCAGCAACTCCACCCAGCCCCTTGGGAGTGAAAGAAACCTAAACCGGACCCATCACCACTGCCTCCAAGAGCTGGCATGACCAGAAAGACACCATCAGGAGCCCGAGCCAGGAAAGGAACCAGGATACACACATCTTAACTGGTAGCCTACATACCTGCCCTGGGCAACCCATTGAGAATTTTCGGCTTATTACACACCACCCTAGTGTCTCAACATCTGAATAACACATTTTCATTGTTTCCAATTTTGTTCTGTGGCCACTCCCAGCCCAAATGAACTTAGAAAAGCCAACAACAGGAACATTAAAAACTCAGGTAGCAACTTTCTGTCATAATTTCCAATTCAAGTTCTCACTGCACAGATGTCCAAACTTGCCTGGGTCGCTCTGATGTTTCATATTCCAAATCACCTAAACATTCTACTTTGATACGTGCTGTCTTTAGACTCAATTCTAAGTGTGCCAAACTGAATTCACTCTCTTACCTCAAAGCTCACTCCCTGTGCTCCTCAAGTCACCATTACTACTACAAGGACAAATCATTAACATGTCGAGGTCAGCTGTGAGCTCCCTATTGGAATTCAGACAGTGAACATGCATCGTACACCTGTGTATTCGTGTACTGACCACACACAGGATTCCGATGAGGCCCACGAAACTGAAATGCACTGTGCCGCAGAACCCTTTTCACAGAAGTACTGGAAGTCCACGCAACCTTCAGCATAACGAAGAACTCAAAGGTTAGTGCTTTGAAACCAGTCTTCAACTGGACCAAGTGCTTCACGTGAATTATTTCTTTCAATATATACGTTGACTACCTTTCTAACAAATCAGCTCATGGAAAATGAGAGCTGTTAGGTGTTAATGAGTCTTTAATAATTATATCTCTAGTATGTATTTCTTACATTTAATAGCGCTCATCTTCTGGGTCAGGAATTTTAAGCGAATTATTTCTATCAAACCATGCATTTAGCCCATTGTCAAATCACTCCTGGAAATTAGATCATACTGCTGGCTTTAATAATCACATCTCTAGCTTATGTCTCCATTTCTAACTCAACTGAGTACACCCAAGAAATTTAAAAAAGGTCTTCCATTCTTGTCTCTTCTCATTCCTTTTTTTTTTTTTTTTTTATTGACAGGCAGAGTGGACAGTGAGAGAGAGAGAGAGAGACAGAGAGAAAGGTCTTCCTTTACTGTTGGTTCACCCCACAATGGCCGCTGCGGCCGGTGCCCTGTGGCCAGCACACCACGCTGATCCGAAGCCAGGAACCAGGTACTTCCTCCTGGTTTCCCATGCAGGTGCAGGGCCCAAGCACTTGGGCCATCCTCACTGCCTTCCCGGGCCACAGCAGAGAGCTGGACTGGAAGAGGAGCAACCGGGACAGAATCCGGTGCCCCGACCAGGACTAGAACCCGGGGGGCCGGCGCCGCAGGTGGAGGATTAGCCTAGTGAGCCGCGGCGCCGGCTCTTCTCGTTCCTAATCACAACGCCTCAAAATGAACGCCTTCAAACATCGCTTTATCACTTTCTTCCGCTCTGCCATCACCACTGAGTGACAGCAGAAATATCCAATAAGCCACAGTTGGGGGCTGAGCCTGCAGGGCAACAGGGCCTCCTCACAAGCAGACTCCACTCCCCAGCCAGCATCCTCTGACAATCCACCCTGCCAGAGAGGTCCCAGTGGGATGGTGAAGAACCTCCCAGGAACTCTTCCGTTCCAGAGGTTCTGCTGGTGTCACTCGCTGGGCTTATCAGATGCAGTCCCATTTTCCTATTCAAGGGCCTCAGAGAGAGAAATCCACCCACTTAACCCAAAACTAGCTTCTGCAAGATTGGACTGTTGTCTGAGCCTTGAGAAAGGGTAGCTTCCGGAGGTGGGTGTGAGACTCACGTGAACAATTGTGTTGTGAGCAGGTGTTTCTGTTCTGACCTCTCAGGCATCCATTGCGGCGAATCCGTGTATGCTATCCCATCATCAGGAATTCTGGGGATCATTCCTAATCATTCTTGGGTTGTCCCTTCTTCAAGAAACCCCCTCAACACCCTCTCTCTGTCTATCCTTTGAAGTGAACCAAACTGCCTAGCCCTAGCCTGAGATCTGACCTCCACACCCCATCCCCATACAACCCATGAGAATATCTCCCTGTTATGAACCCTGAGAAAACACTCCTGTCCTTGGAATAGCAGCACTCTGAGTGTGCTTTGAGAACCCCTTCTGCAGATCCGAATTATGCAGCTCCCACAGCACTGACACCTGAGGCCAGACTGACCTCTGAGGGGCAGGGAGAGGACTGTCCCATACAGCACAGGACTTCCGGCTTGTACCCATGGGATGCCAGCAGCAACACCCCTCTAGTTTAACAATCAAACATGGCCCAGTCTTGACCAGCATCCTCTGGGAAGCAGAGTCGACCCCACGTGGAGAACCACTGCTCTGTCCTGCAAAGTTCCTAAGGACTGAGATGGCACCCGCCTCTTCTCTGCCCCGTTCACGCCAGGAACACGGTGTCCTCCACATAAAAGGTGCTCAGAGTTATGGTGGGTTGATTTCACATTCCCATGGATCCATCTGAATTGGAGGTTTTCGTTGTTTGCAACAGCCCTGCAGGTAGTTGCTTTAATCCACACCATTTCACAAATGACTGCTTAGAAATGCACACCACATAGGTATCAGCTGTGTTTGTGCAGGATAAGGAATCCTGCTTCTCCTAATAGGATCACCTTGTGAAAAGGCAATATTTTATTTTATATATATATATGTATATAATGTGTGCGTGTGTATATATATATATATATGGCCTCGCTAGGAGTCTGTGGTGTTCGTGAGCAAATCACCCATTTCCAGAGAGGTTATTTATGAAGCTCGGGAGAACTGTGATGACGCTGCAAAGAAGTCACAGTGACCTGCAGAGAATAAGCCTGGGCATCTGAGAGCTGTTCAGTGGACCGGAGTAAAAATAGTGAAGGAAATAGGGAAAAACGCAACTTAGGGAGTAAAACATGCAGCCATCATCCTCTTAGACAAGACACATTCTCACACACAGACAACAGATGAGCTAATAGATTAAACAATGATTTTCAAATCCTTGGTTTTACAGCAAATCTCGTGCGGTTGTTATTTATTCCCTGTGTGCCATCAACATTGCCCTGAGAAACTGACACTTAGAATTAAGCACTACCAGGAACCCAAGGTACCCACCCGAACAGGTCTCCAAACCAGCAAGAAGCTAAGAATTAGATTCAGCTCAACAAGACTCCCACTCTTTCTTTTAAATCTATATTATATCCTTTTTGATGTAAAATTGAAGAAAAAATGTAACTTATCCCAAAGCCAACTTTTTAAACTAAAATGTTGTACAAAGATTCCTGTGGCATTTCAGCTGCCCTTAAATTTTAATAATACTGATAAAATATTCTACCATCTCCAGCCAAGTAATTTTTTATCTTTAATTGGTAAGCCCTCATTTATTATTTCTAAAGCATAAAAATTCTAATATCTAGGATTTATAACTTACCCAGGCAATCATGACTGCAAATGTATTTTTAAGTGCACTCCAAAATAGAAAAAGCAAATGAACACCAGGGAAACTGAAGCTCGGACTACAATGGTAAAAAAGAGTTTTTTACAACAAACAGATCATCGACTAACTACATATTCATCGGTGATAAACGGCCTTCTGTAGTCCCCAGGGGATAAGCGAGGCTTTGAACAACGAGGAGAAATGAAGTCAGTGGAAAAGCCCCAGACCTCCTCGGTTCGGAATCAGCACTGATCATTTCAAAATTGACAGCAGAGAAACCCTGAGGCATGGCACAGCGACTCAGAAATACAAATACTGCATATTGATGCAGAGGTGATCAATAAATGCTTTGTGCTACAGTCACCTTTGCTAAAATATAAAGCGAGGGTGGGTGGAGGCGCTGTGAGCAGGTAGAAAACAAAACAAAACAAAAAAGATTTAGAAAACACCCCTGCTGGTACTACCTATGTGACACAATTCAATACCCACTGTGTTAGGCTGAGTAACGACTCCCCCCAACCAAGACCCCAAGTCCTAATCTATGGTCCGTCCTTGTTACCTTAAGAGGAAAAGGCTTCTTCACTGGTGTGGTTACATTAAGGCTGTAGGATGCATGGAAGAAAGCCTACCAGAACTTCCTAACACACTAATGGTATTGCCGGGCACCTCGGAGGTTACCACGCCACAAAGAGCTAAAAGGCCACAGGCGGCGAACCAGAAAGACAAACCAAGAAGCGAAGCCACGTGGATCGCTTACCAAGGTACGTGCATCTCCACACCAACAGGTGGGCAGGCAGGTGACGCAGACGCTCGCCAGGGGTGAGCATTCCCTCGGTCCACTGGGCATTTCTGAATGGCACTGAGCGCAGTGGCTGCAGGGGAGGGGCACTTGAATGACCTCATGACATGCAAGCATGCATGACTGACAGACCATGCCATGCGCCAGCAAAGAGATTTTCCTAACAAATTTCTGAATGGCAGCCCTGGGGCCGCCTCTCCTTCATGGATGGCCAATTCCTTTCCAGGTGCTGGAGTTCTTATTGATTGTTTCTAAGAATATAGAACTACCTCACCCTTAACGGTGTACAGAAATCAACAGTGACAATTTCAACCTTTTACATTGTCTATAACTTGAACCAATTATTTTACTTGTAAGATCTATCCAGTAAAATAAGCATGTACTCAAAGATATCGTCACAAATTTTTATAGCAGCTTTTAAGGGTGAAAAAAATACTTAAAAACTTAGCATCTAACTGAAGACACTATGTGTGCTGGTAACATGCAAAAAATGTTGGGCTATTAACAACCATTAAGGTAGCCTACCCCAAGAGTATCTAATGACATGGTGATAAACGCACACAGTAAAATGTCAGGAAACCACAGCAGGACATAGGAATATGCACAACTTGAACCCAACTGCATACCTGAGCACTGCATAGACACAGCAGGAATACAGACGGGACCCACCACCACGATGTTAGTATTCATCAATTAAAATCAAGCATTTTATGAACAGAAAAAAATGCAAAGAGTAAACTGCAAGGTTGGTTTCAGTAAAAATGTGGAATCCAGGAGGCATCTGTTTATTTCTCAAACATGTTCATTTCTGGTTTGTCTTGGTTTGACTTGCATTAGCACATCAACCTCACTCTGTAGGATGCCAGTCTGAAACAGGCTAAGATGGTTTTATCTTCAAGTCCAAAAATGTGGAATTTGTGATAATTCTGATGAACAAAACTCTGATTATTTTTTCCCTTCTGAGCTATGAACATTGTCACAGTGTGAGTCACCATCTATGTACTGGACGCCAAGTACCTTCTAGCAATAGATGAATCACGCATTACAAATGGCTTATATTTGAAACAAACAATCAGCCTAAAACACCCCTGCCCGCCACCAGGTCCCTGCACAGGCTGGATCCACTCTCCAACACGTTCATGCAAGACTGGAGGCTGGTCTCACGTGGGCTCTGAGATGTAGGCAGACAGGGAATGAGGAGGAGGCCCCCAGCAAAGCTGTCCACTCCCTGCCTGGCTTCGGGACATCTTCCTTCAGTCAACAAAATACACAGAAAGGAACGCCAGCTGGAGAGGTGACAAGTGAGCGACTGTTGTTTTAAGACAATGAGCCCCCGGAGCCCAAGGCATGTGAGCATTCTGGCTGCTACAACAGAAGCTGAAGGAATTTTCCTAACGGGAAACCACTGGGTGTTGACTTCAGTTCTGTGCTTTGTGGATACCTCATACCACAGGATTCTGTAACGTGGGAAGGGGTCTTCTGCCTGACCTCCCGCACTTAGCATAAAGTGTGCACCCTGTTTTCTGAGGTCCATACGTATTGTAGCTCCTCTAAGTGTTCTGTTGGTCTCTTTGATTTTGCTAGTCTACAAATGTAACAGTTCGATTCATGTCATCACTACTTTTTGCATGTTTGGATGGTTCCCACTTTCTGGGTCTTTTGAATACACCTGGCTAGGAACCAAGTAGGTGAGCGCTTGCTTAGAACCAGAGGGGATGGGGGAGTACTGAGGTTGACTGCAAATGGGCACGAAACAGTGATCTCCTTAAAGAGATGGCAACATCCTAAAATTGGAATGTAAATTTTCTAAAGGTAACTGAATTGTATAATCAAAATAGGTGAATTTCACGTTAGGTATCTAAAGCTGCTTTAAGAATCTACTTCAGATATTTCCTTTTATCCAAAATCAGCTCTTGGAAGCAGGAATTCATTCTTTAAACCCCAAGGATTCCACTTAATAATATAATGTAAGAAGCATTTTGAGATATATTCCTTCCACCTAAGGCATAGGTGCTCAACGCAATGATCAACCACTTCACCTTGTAAATCCATATCCAAACATCACATCCTACCCCGCAAATATCTGTTAACTAAAAATTATGCTAATTTTAAATGGGAAAAAGTAGAAAGAGCTATAGGGAAGTGCCAAATATAATTTCCTAATTTTATGTAAATTTATGACTAATGAGTGACGCTTGCATGTTTTGATGGGGCAGAGTACAATATGGCAGCTTATGTATGCAGCCCAAGGTCATTAAACCACCCAGCTGGCTGGCCACTTCCTCGTCTTTTCACCCTGTTTGAAGCATACCAGCGGCTCTCCTCCAGTTCTTTCAAGAATATATAACACGTTACTGTGCAGAAGACAGACCTGTGCGGGGGCGGGTGCTGTGGAGTGGCGGGTTCAGCTGCCACTTGCCACTGTGGCATCCAATATCAGAGTGCTGGTTCGAGCCCCAGTTGCTCTGTTTCTAACCCAGCTTCCTGCAAACTCACCTGGGAAGTCGGTAGATGATGGTCCAAGTGCTTCTGCCACCCACATGAGAGACCTGGATGGGGTCCCTGGCTCCTAGCTTTGGCCTGGCCCAGCCCTGGCTGCTGGGGCCATTTTGGGGAGTGAAACAGCAGAGGGAAGCCCTCTCTCTCTCTGTTGCACCATCAGGCAGCTGTGGCAGCTTTTGCCTCGACTGAGGGACGGTAGTGAGTGAGCTGTAGCATCATCATCTTCTGGAGGAAGAGGTCACAAAACTGGCAGGTGTCAGAGGCAGGGTCACCCTCTCTGGGCTCGGACCCCAGTGACCCTCACGCATAGGCAGGAGGACTGGGACTGATCTAGCCAGCCCACTAGCCACTGAGCAAATGCTGCACACTGCCACCTAACTCAACACTCGACACTCAGCAGCACCACTCATCTCCTACGGCAGTAACCACAACCTCCACTTAAAACCCCCCTCACACCACAGTGCCCATTAGGACACAATTACGAGGTGGCCCCAAGAAGGGTCAGAGCCACATCTGCCTTGAACTTACTAGCAAGCCCACAGGAGAAGGGAGAGAAAGCCTCCAAGTCCATCGCTTCCTTCCCAAAGGACAAATGACCGCAAACACTTCCACACGCAATGCTGTCCTGCAAGTCAGGATGCAAGCCCACAAGAACTGACATACGCTGCAGACCACAGCTTACTCTGAAGGAAAATCACGAATTCGGCTCCACAGCTGCGAGTCACTAGGTCTATTTGGGAGGGTAACAAACTGGGAAATCAAGGCAAAAACGCCTCAGTCACTACCTATAACCCTGCCGAGAACTTGTATGAGGTCAACTCATTTTTTTAATTTTTTTTTTTTTTGACAGGCAGAGTGGACAGTGAGAGAGAGAGACAGAGAGAAAGATCTTCCTTTTCCGTTGGTTCACCCTCCAATGGCCGCCGTGGCCAGCGTGCTGTGGCTTGCACACCATGCTGATCCGAAGCCAGGAGCCAGGTGCTTCTCCTGGTCTCCCATGCGGGTGCAGGGCCCAAGCACTTGGGCCATCCTCCACTGACTTCCTGGGCCACAGCAGAGAGCTGGCCTGGAAGAGGAGCAACTAGAACAGAACCGGCGCCCCGACCGGGACTAGAACCCGGGGTGCAGGCGCTGCAGGCGGAGGATTAGCCTATTGAGCCGCAGCGCCGGCCGAGGTCAACTCAACATAAACACAAGAGAGGGAGGGAGAGGGAGAGCCGTCAGGTGTCTGGAGCACACATCCACAGCTTGCAAGAAACTTGTTCTCAGCAGAAACACACCCTCAACAGCTGACCTCCCTCAGACTATCTGCATTGCTGCAAACAGTGCCCTGGTAAGACTGACGGTGATGCAGACCAGGGCACCAACCTCAGCTTCATCACATAACATGGTTACGAAGCCAGGTTAGGGGGCTGGTGTGTGGCACAGCGGGTCAGGCCATCGCCTGCAACACTGGATCCAATATCCAATATCGGAGCACCTGTTTGAGTCCCGGCTGCTCTGCTTCTGACCCAACTCCCTACTAATGCTCCTGGGAAGGCAACGCAGGATGCTTTAAATGCGTGGATCCTCACCACCCACACGGGAGAGCCAAACGGAGCTCCTGGCTCCTGGCTTTGGTTGGGGCCCCATTGTGGCCATTTAGGGAATGAGCCAAAAACAGAAGACCTCTCTCTTCTGTCACTCTGTCTTTCAAATAAATTAGTCAAATAAACCTTAAAGAAACAGTTTGGGAGGGGCTGGTGTCATGGTACATGGATTAGGCTGCCACTGGCATTGTGGGCATCCCATATCAGAGCACTGGTTTGAATGGAGGCATCCTTGCTCCCCATCCAGCTCCCTGCCAATGTGTCTGGGAAAGCAGCGGAAGACGGCCCAAGGGCTTGTGTCCCTGCCACCCAGGTGGGAGACCAGATGGAGTTCCTGACTCCTGGCTTCTGCCCCTGTTCAGATCCAGTCATCGTCACCATTTGAGAAGTGAATCAGCTAATCAAAGAACTCTCTCTCTCTCTCTCACTGTGCTTTTCAAATAAATAATAAATAAATGTTTTAAAAAACAGATCAGGGTTGGATGTGATGGGTCACTTCAGACATCTGCATCCCAAATGAACGCCAGTTTGGGTCCTGGCTAATTTGCTTCTCCCCACCCCCAGCTTCCTGCTCGGGCATCTAGGGGGAGTAGATGATGCCTCAAGTGCTTGGGTCCCTGTGTGAGGCCCAGACGGAGTTCCTGGATCCTGGCTTCAGCTTTGCCTAGCCCCCAGCTCTTGAGGCCACTCGGAGCACAGACTGACAAATGGAAAATCTCTCTTCTTCTGTGACTCTGTTTTTCAAACAGATAAATAAATAAATCTTTTATTAAAAAAGTTAATATAGGGGCACAGTTAATGTCTTCGATTAATTAGGAAACTCTCTCTATATGCCTAATGATGTCTCCGCGTTCTTTCAATGAAAGCAAGCCAGAGAGGAGGGAATTGTATCTAAATGCATTTCAGAGAACAGGCTTTTGGTGGAAGAAGGCAGATCACCCTAATAACTTCTTTCAGGTCAAAACTCATACTGCGGTTCCAAATACTTTAATTACGAGGACATGAAATCAGGCCATTCTGCTACACACGTAGGAAATAAAATGCAGCTAAAGCAACAGTCACAGCATCCCGGGTCTTAATTATTAGAATGTGGAGCTCAAAGACTGTTATCAAGCCAGAGCAACCTGCTCCCACGCTGGGCCTCAGGGAGCTCCCAGGGCCTGCAGAATAATCACCTCCCGGGCATGGACAGCCTGGCCCTGTGGGTCCCACAGCCCTGGCAGACAGGGCCAAGGGAGGCTGGGGACATCCAGGGGCCCGGAGTGGGGAGTGGGCCATTCATCTTGGGAGAATACAAGTTTATAAGGAGCAGAAGATACAAAAATCATCTCACCCAAGCAAAGCCACTTTACAGGCCGCCTCAAGACAAAACCAAACTCACACTGGGACGCTAATAATGCCCTGGCTCAGGATGAGGCCACCACAGATGGGCAAACACCCTCAACTTCCCAAATTGTCCAGACTATCACTCGCTGGGTACGGAAGATGTGGGACACCCAGGGCTGATGGGGCAGACGGGGCTGCTTCTTCTAGGGCAATCAGAGAGAGCATGCTGGAGAGAGCACCGTGCAGCTGTTCTCAGGCCTCTGTCGGTGTGTGCTACAGTCCTACTACTGTACCCACTTCAAACAAGAATGTGCCAAGACGCTTTACAGAGCTCGGCCACAGGCGAAATGCTACCAAGTGGTGAAACTGGAAACAAATCGCTATCTGGGCCTAAAACTCTAGAGGAAGAACCTGAAGCCTGGGGTATGAGGCTGACCATGCCAGCCAGAAAGCCACCGTGGCACCTACAGGGAGGGCCAGCCACTCCACTTCTCTCGGGAGCTTCTCCGTCTTAGACCACAGAGGAGCAGTTCAGGAATTTTCCTGTGACAGTGTGGTGGCTTCAGTGTTCATGTCACCCTGGGTTCAAATCCTAACTCTGCTATGGCAGCGGCTTTGATAGGATGGCTGAATTCATGACGAGTTCAGAACTCTGGATTCTCCCTTTAAAATACGGGGGCACGAGGGGTAGGTGTTTGGTGCAGAAGTTAAGACACCACTTGGGATGACTGCATCCCATACAGGACAACCTGGGTTCAAGTCCTGGTTGTGCTTCCAATCCAGTCTCCTGCTCATGCACACTCTTAAGGGACATCGGTTGATGGCCCAAGGGTCACTGTCACCCATGCAGGAGACCTGGATTCAGTTGCAGGCTTCTGACCTGAGCCAGGTCCAACTCTGGCTGATGCGGGTATTTGGGGGAATCAATCAGTAGACGGAAGATCTCTGTCTCTCTTTCCACTTGTCTCTTTCTACTTGTCGAATAATTAATAATTTTAAATATGGAGCCAATACCAGCTGCTGCACCCCAGGATCACTGCAGGCTGAAGTAGACATTGGATGTAACTTCTGAGGCCTGTTTGGGGGACTAAATAAATATTCATTGTTGTATAAAAATAGAGTGAATCCACATGGATGACTTTGTACTCCAAATATACCCTAAGAAAAAGTTTATTTACTGCAAGGTGGTGTGGTGGGTGGTGGGAGCCCGGAGCTATGACAGCATCACATAGGACAGGGCAAAGAACTTATGTCTGCCTCCAATTCCAATTAATCTAAAGGAGGCTATCTTCGAGAATCCCTGCCACTCAAGTCTGCTACTTTGTGAGAATAATACGTCAGTCTCGCCATCTGCGTGTCTTCTCCCACCTAAAGGGGATTCCTGGGTCCTAGGAATGACACTAAGTCATGCCGCCTACTTGTATAGAAAATTTACACCCATTTTATCGCTCTTCTGAGGACATTTCAGAGAAAGAAATATAGCTCCTTTAATACGGAGGTAATATTTTTACTAACGTTCCTTTAAGTTAAGTTGAAATCTCTGTAGGAAAGATGCATAGTGTTGTGCTGGGCTCATTTTGTTTATTGTATTTTTTTTACTTAAATTTCTATTCAACTGAAAGTCACGTGACATAGAATTCACTACACTGAAGTCACTAGATCCTGCAACCACTACCTCTACCAGGATTGAAAACTCTGTCATCACCCCAAAAGGAAACCCCATCCCCATAAGCCAACTTCTCCCCTTTACCCTGCCAGGCCCTAGAAACCACCGACCCAGAGCCTGCCTCATGGGTTTATGCATTTCAGGTATTTCAAAGTCCAACTACACAATCAAGGTGACTCAATTCTGCACAGAGGCAGGCACGGCTACAGGACCATGCCCCTGTCGCTTGGGTTCCCACATCCTGTTGACCGTCACCACCTGGGAATCTCCTGTCCCAGCGAGCTTCGAGCTGCAAAGCTCATCAGCACTGACACACATGGTTCAACACAAACGGGGACCAGCTTCACAGAGACCCTGGCCAACTCCCATCCTGACCAGACCCAGTGGATCTTCCCACACCTCTGGATGAGCGCAGGCTAATGAGAAGACCACACTGGATTTCACCAAATTGCTTCCATGTGAATTTTAATAGACAGTGCCCGTTGGAGCAGGATGATGCACCAGGCTCTCGAGCAGATGGAGAAATGTTCTCTGCCTGATGAGGAGCCAGGAACTCACGTACCCAGCCCACCCTCTGTTGGCTGAAATCAGGCACTGTCTCAATTCCAGAGAACACAGTCCAAATCAGCCTTCAAGCAAGCCACATCCTCTGTGGGTGCATCCAAGGGGTCAGGGGAGGAGGCTGTTAGTACCCCTGAAAGCTGGTTCAACCTCCTCTACTAAGGAATCTTCCAGAATGGGTTGGCATCACAGGAACCTAACTTGAAATGGATGCGTGGCCTCTGCCCCACCCTCCCCCCAGACTTCTGCCTTTGAGAACAAGTCAGCCCCTACACAAATGTAAGGAAACTTCAGACACCCAACACGAAAATGGAACCAGAAGTTTATTTTGGTACGAAAAATTAAAACCCATGCATAGTTTTTCATAATACATAAACTTCCTGAAGACCCCTCATTTACATGGGTTTCCAAATTGCTCACATCCAAATAAACTTTGCTTCCAATTCCCTTTATCTACAAACATCTTTTGAGGCACCTGATCTGCAGCAAGCGGTCCCGGGGACAGCACACTGAGCAAGGCCACGTGGAGAAAGTGTGTGGCAGCGTCTGATGCCTGCAGAAGACACGAGACTCCTTCCACAGGACCCGTCCACAGGACCGTGCTTCTGTTATTAATTGCTCCCAACCTAGAAGAGGTCTGGAGTCCCAGTTTCAAAGAACTCAGAGTTCTCAGTGCTAACCTTGAACCCGAGTCTGCCCAGGGTGAGGTTAAAGACACAAAGCTAATTCCGGAAGCAGCGCGAGCGGCACTGGGAGAGAGGATGTGAAGATGCTTATCGGGCTCCCAGGGTCACAGGAGCGGGGAGAGCAGGGCTCGTGGCAGGCGGCCATGTTTCTATTCTGGGTGCGTCCAGGGGACTCGCTAGGTGACCTTGGGCCTGTCACATCCCCTTGGCGCAGCTGCCTCTCCATCTGTGACATAAAGGTACTAGTGTCCGTCACCCAGGCCCTCCCGGGGTGGGGAAGATTAATGAGGCAGAGTTTGCAAAGTATGTGGGACTGCAGGCAACGGCAGGCAGAGAGCAGCAGAAGGCAGTGGTCGTCGACCCCGGCACCCGCTTCTCCCTGACCCACATCGCTTCTGCCTTTGACAAAAGCATAAACCTGAGCTGTTGTAAGTGAGGCCTGCAGACTGACCACACCAGCACCAGCCGGGTGCCTGTCACAATGGCAGACTCTCAGTCCCCACCCCAGATGATGCACATCTGACACTCTGGGGGTGGAGCCCAGCATCAGTGGTTTAATAGCTGCCCCCTGCACCCCCACCAGGGCAGGCTGATGCTGGTTAAAGGTTGCAGCAATGGCAAATGGCCACATAGAAATGACCAAGCCAGAGAGGTCCCCCATTTCCAAGGAACTTACAATCTACAGGCAGGTGAGGTCATGGGAAACAAATGGAGGAATTCTGGATGGTGGTAAATGCAATCAGGAAGGCAGATCAAAGAAATGAAAGCAGCATCGCACAGTGGTCAAGTCTGCAGGTCCTCGTTCACCAGCTCTGGGTTCAAATCCCAGCTTCAGCACACGCTCAAGGACTTGGCTTACCCTCCCACTAATTCATTTTTCTCACCTGTGAAATGGGGACAATCCTCTAATAAAGAGGATCTCCTACCCAAGCCTTCACAAGACTCCCTGCAGAGCTTGATGGACACACTGCTGGGTCTCACGCGGAAGACCCTGGTTCACCTACAACACAGATGCTGGGCTCCAGCCCCCGAGATGCTGCGTCAGTAGGTCCAGTGGGGCCTGAGCTTCTGCACCTGCAAACAACTCCAAGGTGACACTCGTGCCCGTCATCTGCAGGCCACCTCTGACAGCATTTCTCCAGGGTAAGGCCTCAAAGCACGAACGCACACTCAACGCACCAGGCCGCTCACTCCGACACCAGGGCCTGCTCAGCAGGGCTGGGGAGGGGTTGGAGAAGGCACGGTTCTCTTCCCCAGGTGAGGCCAGTCAGCCAGAGCTTGAGAAGTGGTGTATCAGACGTACAAATAACCAAAGACACTACCTATGCTGGCATCACTTCACAGAGCTGGCAACAACCTTCATTTCCCAAAGTGCCAGTGATGGCTGACCCGTGGTCAGGGTTTGCGCCATCTTGCTTTGATAAATTAGGAAACGGATGTCACCGTCTCAGACTCCATGGAAAGAAAATGTTGGTTCATGGACTCCAACTGCTTCCCAACCAGAGAGGAAGAATTTCCTCAAAGCCCACCAGAGGGATACAGAAACCACAGAGCAGCTTCTTCCAGCTTGGGCCTCCACATCCCTGACACAATATTCACCAAAGGCAGGCAACGTTTTACAGAGGCTGTGGGCTCAGCAACCCCACGGAGGTCTGGAGCCGACATCATCAGGGTTACAAAAACCCCAAACAAATGTTGAGGACTAGCACAGCCACACATAGGCAGTCCTAAATAATGCAAAACGGCCTCTGGAAAGTTTTCTTCTGGAGGATTTATCCACAGTCGCTTTTTCTCCATTGTGTTCCTCCCTCCTCTTCCTTTTTCCTTTGGGGCAGAATTCTCCCCCTTCTCCATGGAGCAATTAGGCAGAACAATGCACCTCTCCTGGGACTTCCTTCCACCAAGTTATAAATAACTTCACTTCAATAACTAACAGCATATGTAACAGCCCCAACAAGGCCATTTGCCATGAACAAGCATGTTCTGTTTCCATGGCAACCCCGAGTCAGAAGCCAAGTGACACGGGATGATGTTCCCACTGTGTCCCCAGCATCTTAAAGCCGACAAAGGCCAGCTCGGGGCAGTCCAGGCTTCGTCCCCATGCTGGCTTAGATGGCTGGAATCCGAGATCCAAGATCCCAAAACAAGAATGCGGAGACTCAACTCTGCTCTGAGCCTGGAGGAGGCCACGTTCAGAGTGAGCCAAGTCTCCCTAATTGTGGACACTTTCACGCCCGGCACAGTGAAAGCCAGAGGCCCGGTAACAACCGCACACTCAGGTGGGTCATTAGCCTGCCCCTCTGTCACACTGCCTGGGGCACTTTCTCTGCTGTCTCAGCTCCGTGTGTGTTTTGTTCCTTCGGAGTTTCAGAAGAGAGGCTTGGAAGGAGGACTAATCAGAGGCAGAGTGAGGGAGGTGCTGTCTGGCTACCGAGCTCCTCGCAAAGGCAGAGCTGCCTTCTGTGAGGCAGGAGCTCGTTAGAGGTGTCTGCCTTGCACAGCGAATGGCAGATCCAAGCGCCTCTGCTGGCGTCCAGTCCTGCCCAGCCTTCTCCCAGTGTGTGAGAACTCCAGCAGTGAGTGTAGAGCAGACTCCAGCACCACCCAAGCAGCAGGCAGCCTATCAAGGGCCCAATCAGCCGCGGCAAAAGTGCGCAGGCTCGGCGGAGGGGTAGAGCGGGGAGTTTCACTCCATCCCACTCCGAGCGACAGCAGGATGCTCAAAGCGTCCCCTGCGTCCGTGAGAAATCCTGCCATGATGCCCCATCTCCACTGATCCACGTATCCGGTCTAAAGAATTATGTTAAATGTTCTACTTGGAAAGAAATCCCATATCTACTCCAGTACAGCTCGCTAGCTCTGATTTCTATCGATAATCTCCCACAGTGGCACACATAATGCTACCCAGGATCCCTGAGTAGCCACGGGCTCGGGGCTTTCTGCACAGTACAATGCCCCTGACAATGCTTTGAGGCTGGCACTGTCATTTTTCCAAGCTGCAGATGAGGAAACTGAGTCACAGGGAGGGTACAACACAAGGAGAGCTCGGGTGGGAAGCTGCCAGTCCAGCAGAGCCTCACATGGGAAGTAGCTTCACTCCACCGCTCTCGGCTGTGACCTATCTGCTTTAGGAGCAGCCCTTTCTTTTATTTGCCCTAAAATAACTCTTTCAAGCTTCAGATGGAATGCCTGCTCCTGTCGGCATGCCAGCATCCAGTGAGCATGTCAGTTTCTCCCTTGGTGAATTTACAGGCTGATTAATTCCGCCTTGCTCTGTTTAGTGCATGCAGGTTTTACATAGCAACTGTCTCCGCTTTCCCTAAGTGCTTCCTGGTTACGGCGAGTGCCATCTGGGTCAGCAGAAGCAAAATGGATGAAGGCACCTCTTCTCAAATCACACGCCCAGCAGTCTCTCTTCCTGGGCAATGGTGACTCAGGGACTGGCGAAATGAGAGGAGCCACCCCAGAGGGAGACGTCTGCTCCTTCTCCACCATGGCAGGCACGTTCAGGGAAGCTCCGGCCCCCGGCACCGCCGGCGATGTCACTGTGATAAAGCTTAGGCTGAATCGGAAAATCTCTTTCACAGTAGGTTTCTCGTGCACAGTTTAGTCCTTTTCAACAGCGACGCGGGCGCGAGTGATTTAGAGAACCACTACTCTAAAAAGCTAATGGAAAACCCTCCACAGAACATAAATTGCCCAAAAGGAAGGCACAATTCTACTTCTGCAAAAGCAAGCAGGGCCAGGCATCAGGGAAAAACGACCTCTCAAAGAATGCACACAAGGCACAGAGTTCCCTCTGCCTTTTCTCCCTCCATTTGCTGTGTCTCCATACGTTGAAGCTACAATGACACAAAGTGCGGATGCCTTTTCCTGGTGAAAAGAGTTGTAGAAGAGACTGGAGTGGATCACTGCCTTGATCCATCCCTGTGCCCAGGCACCTGGAGATCCTGTTTTGCTTCCAGACTCTTACTCTGGGAATGAGTGCAGAGGGCACTTGGGAACAGTTACTTTGTACTATTTGTTGAAGACTGCAACGTGTTACTGAATATCCGAAACAACAAGCACTTAAACTCCTCTCCAGACCCACGTTCACCCACGTGACATTCAGTGGTGCCAATGACAGCATCTCTTCTGAGTAACCAACCAGCCGCCGTGGTAAATGAGGACACCCAGAGGGTAATTTGTGGCATGAAGTTGTGTGATGTTAAACACGACACTGTGAAAGTGTCCAATGCTGAGTGTCAACATTTTTAATCGATTAGACCTTCTCTTCCCTTCTCGGCTGGACGTGTGGTGGACCAGGGTGAGCAGGAAGGCAACAGAGGACAAGATGAAGAATCCACCTGCCCAGGAAGCAGCCCAGTCCCGGCACTCACTGTCTGTGTGAGCCTGGACGCTCCAGGCGGCGGTTCTGAACCACTGCACTGCCTTCCGGACGTGTGTTTTCCTAACACTGACTCTAGAGGGCTCATACGCTTACCAATCCATGTGAGGCATTTGGAGAGTGGCTTGCCCATGGTGAATATTCAAACATTAGCTGTTAGTGTCACCATCACCAATATGTATACTTCCCTCAGTGCCAGCCCTACATACCACTTTGGACATCAGGATGAAGGAAGAAACAGAAAGAAGAACGGAAAATCAGGACGGACAGTTCAGTGTTCTCAAGTGTACCCCCAAGGAGGATGGGGACTGGACAGGTGGACTGGTGGAGAGGTGGATGGCTGAGTAGATGAGCACTGAGGCAGGGAAAAACAGTAAGAACCATCAAAGCTCTAGAGTACTACTTACTCAACAAATACCAGGCACCCACCATGTACTCAATTAAGGGGAGGATAAGATACCATAAAATACATATATCAAGCCCCCTGTGCTACAAAACAGAAACTTTTAACAAGACATTAAAAACCCGGCGACATCTACAAAGAGGAATAAGGGTGTGATGAGAAATGACAGGGTGACTTCACTCAAACATGGAAGGGAACAGACGTCCCCCAGAAGAGAGAGCAAAGGAAGATCTCTGGACCTAAGAACTAACAAGAAGGGGAGAAATGCAATCTTCCAGGGGCAGGAACAAAAGACGAGGCCGAGGAGAGAGAGGACGCTGGCTTGATACCTCGTGGAGCTCAGCAACCGATGGAGACAGAGGCCGAGGGCCCAGCATGGCCGAGCGAGCAGGTCAGCTTTCATTCTCAGCACAGAGGTAGGACAACAGGGTGCCAGCTACCGCCACTGAGTCTCCACTTTCCGAGCGTCACAAGCTCACAGCGAGGAAACAGAGAAAAGGACCAGGTCATTCCATGGTTTGCTCACGAAGGCACTGAGGGGCCCTGGAGCTGAGGGCAGGTGTCGGGCTGTCAAAGGAACAGTAAGCCCTGCCTTGAGCGGTACGTGCAGCACGTGGAGACTCAAGGTCAATAACGTAAGCTAACGCTTTAGACTTCAGAAGCGAAGCTCATCGATTTATGAAGCCATCAGAATATCAGATCCTCCACTGTCTTTGATCCTTCACGTTGGCCCAAGGTTTACCTTTTAGCACCTGCTGACTTTGGAGCCAAAAACATCACAGTGCAAATCTCTCTCTTAACTCCTAATAACTGCACAATCTTCCCCTGTGGAGCTGCTTTTCCACGTGGATCGATCGGGACAGCAGTATGTGGGCTGCAGAGGTCTGTGTCAGGACCTCGGAAACCTGTGAACGTGTGACCTTACGGGGAAACGAGAATTACGCTAACAGATGGAGCCTGGGGTACTGACCAGACCTTGAACTAGGGAGGCTGTTCTGGGTGATCCCTAAGGACCAGCGTATCACAAGGTTCCTTAACGTGAAAGAGGAAGGCAGGAGGACTGAGTGATGTCAAGGGAGGACCCAACCCACTGTTGCTGGCCTTGCGGATAAAGGAAGGGACCAGGAGCCAAAGAGTGCAGGAAGCCTTGAGAAGCTGGGACATCGGGAAATGGGCCCTCCCGGAAGTGTGCAGAGGGCGTCCACCCCGCTGACCCACTGACCCTCTGTTGTCGCTTCCTATGGAACAACACCTCTTAAACTGTAAAATAATAAATTACACTCTTCCAAGCCACTGAGACCTTAGTCATCTGTTACAGGAGCAACAGCAAACCAGTACCCATTACAGTCTTTTAAGAGGATTCCACACGGTGATTTATCAAAGTGGGCGGTGCCTTAGGAGCACCCACAGTGGCTGTTCTTGTCCGTGTCTGTAAATTGCCGAATTTGAAGGTGGCAGTGTTTTCACCTACCTTTCCAGGGCCCTACCTGTTCTTGTATCCGGGCAAACTTCCCCAGAATGGAGCCCTGACCGAGCCCTTAGGTAGCTTTCAACTAAATCAGTAGCTGCTGAGGCTTAGAGACAGACCCAAGAACACTTGTTCTCCAAAGACAAATGCATTGGGAAACTCAGCCCAAAATCTTTACGTTGTTTAGGGTCTGCCACAGATTCCAGTCTAGGATTTCCAGCTTCCAAACCCTAGGAATTTCTAAGAGCCTCAGTTTCTTCACTCTCTTCACACACCCCCAGTTTAGGCGCTGGTCATCCTGACAACTAGTGTTTCTTTCTTTTTTTTTTTTTTCTTGACAGGCAGAGTGGACAGTGAGAGAGAGAGACACAGAGAAAGGTCTTCCTTTGCCGTTGGTTCACCCTCCAATGGCCACCGCGGCCGGCGCACTGCGCTGATCCAATGGCAGGAGCCAGGTGCTTCTCCTGGTCTCCCATGGGGTGCAGGGCCCAAGCACCTGGCCCATCCTCCACTGCACTCCCGGGCCACAGCAGAGAGCTGGCCTGGAAGAGGGGCATCTGGGACAGAATCCGGCGCCCCGACCGGGACTAGAACCCGGTGTGCCGGCGCCGCAGGCGGAGGATTAGCCTAGTGAGCCGCGGCGCCGGCCGACAACTAGTGTTTCTGAAGAGCATCACGGCCCCTAACTCCCCTGGGCCTTTGCCGTGCTGTTCCCTCCCGCTAGCGTGGCGTCTCCCTGATGCTCCTGTTCACCTAGCCACGCCCCGCTCAGTCTTCTAGACTGGATCATCGCAAAGAGCTTCCCCTACTACCCGCCACGGCAGCCATTCAGCTCGTGTCTTCCACCCTTGTCCTCTTTTAGCACAGAAGCCACAGCTCGGGGTCAGCAAGCTCACGTCTCGCCCCAGTCAGTCCTCAGCCGCAGCGTATTTGTAGGGCAATGAGCCCTTTGAGGAGCTGAAGAATGAGACCTCTCCTAGGGGAAATTCCACACACACCGGTTTTGCAGGAAATCCATTTCTTTTACAAAGAACTGCAATGGACTCATGGTTCCCCAAGGGGCTAGAACCTCAGCATGACACCCCCAGCACTGGGATGTCAGGCTCTAATGTGATCCAATTCATCTCTTTGCCTCCAGCACGTAATACACCAACCAGAGTTGCTACTCAGCAAACAGATGTATGTACGCATGGATGGATGGATGGGCGGTGGAAGGGAGGAGAGATGGAAAGACAGACGGATGAAGGGACGGCTGACTGAATAATGGGTCGAAAAACAAATGATTCATCTGTTTATTTACTGTTGGAAAAAATTCATCTAGAAAATTCTTCCTAATAATAGACAAATGAAGATTACTAAGCCACATCGCAGAACACGATTAATCACACCGCTCTGGCTAATCAGCATTTATGTGACACAAAAGCATCTGTGAACAGACAACATGTTCCATACTGTTCGGCAGTTACAGATCCATTCCTCAGGAAAAACACACAGGCCCCATCTGATGCACCCAGGCTGAAAAACGGGGGAAAATAAGTATGCAGAATGTAAATTTTCTGGCAGAATACATCACCGGAATACTTTCTTTGGCCACTGTTACAAATGGTGAGGTTGAGCTGGTGAGACCAGTGTGCCATTTTCTCTAAAACTCACCTTGTAGCAAGTTTATTGCGTGTGGCCCAGGAATTACAAACCTAAACTCGACTGCAACAAAAGTTACACACACACAGTTCTTCCACAGGATTAAATACACACAAAGGGATTAGTGGACTACTCCGCAGCCCTAGGAAGCACCACTTTGTAGTTATTTAAAGTATTCCGTTTCAGAAGGACATTTAATAGCACCAAGTCCTTGAGCTACCCTCAGTGAAGACAAAGCAGGCGACGGTGACTCCAGATTTTCAAATCATGTGTGCACACACAGAGAAAGGAGGTTAGGAAACGCTGGGGAGGTTACTTACTGGTGACAGATTCTGAATTTCAACATCTCCGTATTTACACATAAATACAACACAGACTCTGCATCTGTATGCAAATTTTGCTACTAAATCAGAAGTTCTTGGTGAATGAGAAGCTCACATGTGCAGGGTGTTTGCACGCACAAACGTGGATAGGCAACTCACGTGGAATTACTGCGTAGGGAAAAGCCTTTGTATCGTAAGTAAATTTCCCCAAAAACATGACACTTTTCACCTGGCGACAACTCCAAAGTGAGACACCTATGCAAAGTCATCCCACCCTATTAACCCAACTTGCCACCTCGTGACAAACCTGCTCACAGAAATTGGATTCCCGTCCCTTTGCTTCTCTTCCTCCTGGGGGGGCCTGGGTGCCCACCCATCTCTTCTCCACCCCGCCACAGGAGGGCTCCTCTTGCATAATGTGCTGCTGCCCCTGTGTTCCCGGCTGCCAGCACTGCCCTGAGCCTTCCCGGCTGCCCTAACTGTTCTTTCTATAGACATCAGACAGCCTTGAGTGACGAGCTCCTCTCCAGAGTGAAGGATGACACACTGTCTTTCTGCTGTGCCCCATTCAGCCTCCTGGCACGTAGGGAAAAGGACCACACTTAGGCGTGACTCAGGTTAGCTGAGTGAGTACCAGCTCCATCCCTCGCTTGTGCAAGGTGACAGAATGGATGCCCATCTTTAGGTCGACCCCAAAAGAGTGTTCTTCAAAACCTCATCTTTTTAAAAAAGATTTTTATTTATTTGAAAGGCAGATACAGGGAGGGAGGGAATACAGGAAAGGGATAGGGATAGGGATAGGGATAGGGATAGGGATAGGGATGAGGTAGGGGTAGGGGGAGAGGGAGGGGCAGGGGCAGGGGCAGGGGTAGGGGTAGGGAGGGAGAGAGAGAGAGAGAGAGAGAGAGAGAGAAATCTTCCATCTGCTGGTTCACTCCCCAAATGGCTGTGATGGCCAAGGCTGGGCCAGGCAGAAGCTGAAAGCCAAGAGCTTCATCCAAATCTCCCACGTGGGTGCAGGAGCCGAAGCACTTGGGCCATCCTCCACTGCTTTCCTAGGAACATCAGCAGGGAGTTGGATCAGAAGTGGAGCAGCCGGGACTTGAATGGGTGTCCATATGGGAATACCAGCATCACCTTAACCCACTGTGTCACAGCACCAACCCCAAAACTCCATCTTTTATTGGGAAACACTCGCCACAGATAATCTTCCTAGGTTGAGTTCAAATAGAATGAAAATGAATCCCCACACCTGAACCCCAAAGAAGGGCACCCGGCCAAGTCAGCAGCATGGCCTGGGTTCTGTTTTACATCCCCTACTAACGATTATCCACTCCTTCTTGTCTTCTGCCTCAGAAGAAACCCAAACGAACAGGCGGTCCTGGATGAGCTGCAAAGCTCTTCTCACAGGTCCTACAGGACAGCATAAGCTTGGGCAGGGCACGGCCATGCAAACCTCCTCAACATAGAATGCGTGGGCTGTGCGGACAGCAGGCAGCCCAGGAAACCTGCACTCCACACGTGCGCCACGCTTCACGGTCCTCACCCAACAACTCTGTTTTGAGATTCAGATCCAAATGTTTCTACCTTATTCGGTGAGAACCAGCACTCCTATCTCACAAGGATGGGATGGGATTCAGAGTGAGGGAATGTCTTGCTAGAAGCCACTTTGGGGAAGAAGAGATTTAAGTGCTACGGGGTCCAACACCCCTTTGCGCACAGGTGTGCTCAGGATTTGACCTATGCTGCCAGCCTTCATGTCGTCAGATGCGATGAGACAGCAATGTCCAAAAACCCAGGCCAAGGTTTCTCAGACGCTTACAAAACAAACAGGCAGCTGTGCCCCGAGAGTTCCCCGTGCCGAAGGTTCCAAGGGAACACGGATGGTGCTATGGTTTGTAGATGGTCTGTCTGTGTCCCCTCAGAGGCTGACGTGTTACCCAGGGGTATCGTCACCCAGGGAGGCAGTGGGACCTTTGGGAGGTGAGCCTCAGTGGGCTGTTCTTATGTCACTGGGGTCACCAAGCCCAGCCCCTCTCCTCTGCCCTATGTCCTGTTTGAGACCTGACCACTTGCTCCTCCATAGCTCCCACCACCAGGTGGCGCCAACACCCCCCCACACTCGCCCTAAGTAACTTGTCTCATTCCATCAGAGTGATGCAGGCAGTGGCCACAAGCCCAAGCAGGGAGAAATCCAGCTCTTATCCAGGCTCCTCCCGACGCATGCGAGCGAGCGAGCGAGGCCAGCCGACGAGGGCGCGGAGGACTCTGGCGAGGGGAACGGCAGCCACTTCTGCAAATGAGCTCTGATGACTCCTGAGTGCCCCTCTTCTCCTAAGACAGGCAGCAGTCACTGAGATATGATCTCAGAGGATCGTTCCCTGGCCATTAGCCACTTCACGTCAAATAAACAGCTCAAGGTCACAACGAATTAGTCACTGGAGCCTTCGGACTCCCGACTGGTACCTCTGCAGGGAGTCTGTCCCGAGGCCATGCAGGAAGACAGACTGGGCTTCTCCACGCAGAGGCGGGTTCTCTGCAGCAACCCAGAACGTCTGGCTCAGCTCCTCACCCAGGGGTCCAGACAGACACTCAGGGAGACAGAGACCACGCAGATTCCGCCACTGTGCCGATCATTTCTGTCCTTATCAACTGCCAAGCCATAAAGAGAGGTCCTTGATCTTTGGAAGCCGGGAGACTTAGGGAATGATGATAACTGTGAAGGGTCACGGATCATGGGGAATTCTGGCCACTGTGTGAAGTCTGACAGATCCTCGGAACACCCCATATCTTCAAATGGAAAAAAATACAAGACTCAGAAGATTAAGTGGCTCAAGGTAAAAAAAAAAAAAAAAAAATCACTGAGTGGCAAAGCCAGAACATTTGAACCACTGCAGTCTACTGAACTTCCTCCCTCACCGTCGGAAATTCAACATCGTTTGTCAACAGTGAATTCAAAAGCAGACCCTGGGGAGGTGGCCCCCTGACCCGTGCACCCAGCAGGTCCACAGGTCACCACGGAGCCAACTCTTCACCTCACAGACCGATGCTGGCCACTGGGGCTGGAGAGGAGGGCGAGGAGAGATGGAACGGGGTTTCTTGGAATTCAGGGATTTAGTCCAAAGAGAAGAAGAAATCAAGAACCTACTCCCAGGTCAAAGGCTCAATGCTATGCTTTCTAGAAGCTGCAGTTTTAAACGTGAGTGAACCCACGTCCCGATACACTTCTGTTGCTACCACTAACAAAGCATGTTCCAGGTCTTCATGTATGATGAGCTTCCGTGTCTGTCCCACAGCTGAAGAATTCCTGCAACAGCATTCGACCACAGTGGCGGGGTGAATGCCGTCCGCCAGTACATTGGGGACGTCCTGCAGAGAGGACGACAGGTCCCGCATCTGTGCCCAGCACCTGTTACGGGATTTGTGCCACTGGGTTCAAGTGCATGACCTTGAGCTCCACTGTGGAGGACCCAGCATGTGGGACAGCCAACAAGGCAGCCATTCCCAGGCATTTTCTCTCCTGGCTCAGATCCAGCTCCCTCCGAGGGACCACCCTGTGTGTGCCTAGAGAATTCAGCCTCTTCCTAGGTAATCATTCGGATGGATCCAGGCATGGCTGAGCGTCCACCCCTCACCAGTGACTGACCCGGCCAGTGAGACCCAGAGGTCTCACTGAGAAGTCCTGGGAAGCTTCTCCCTTAGACGTGAACGTAAGAGAGGTGGTTCTGCTGACTTTGACTGTAGCTCTGATGTCGTGGTGTCTGGAGCTACAGCAGCTGTCTTGTACTACGAGGGAACAAATCTAAGGAACTACTCCCTGACAGGGAGCTGAAAAGACACAATGGGACAGGGATTCCTCATGATCTGACTGCATCATAAAATCAAACAACTGCCAAGTCATTCACCTTTGAGAGTCATAGGTGAGGAAACATCTCCTGCGGGACAGAAGTCTCTGTTAGTGGATTTTCTATCACGTGCAACCCAAAGCAAAAAACAAAAACAACAAAACCAAAGTCCCAGGCAAACATTACCCTTCACCTCAACCTTCTCAGTGTTCTGGAGCTTCCACTTGATTTGTAAGATGGGGATGATTACTGAACAATTATAGAAAACTTTTAGGCCGGCGCCGTGGCTCACTAGGCTAGTCCTCCGCCTTGCGGTGCCGGCACACCGGGTTCTACTTCCAGTTGGGGTGCCAGATTCTGTCCTGGTTGCCCCATTTCCAGGCCAGCTCTCTGCTGTGGCCAGGGAGTGCAGTGGAGGATGGCCCAGGTGCTTGGGCCCTACACCCCATGGGAGACCAGGAGAAGTACCTGGCTCCTGCCATCGGATCAGTACGGTGCGCTGGCCGCGGTGGCCATTGGAGGGTGAACCAACGGCAAAGGAAGACCTTTCTCTCTGTCTCTCTCTCTCACTGTCCACTCTGCCTGTCAAAAAAAAAAAAAAAGCTTTTAGAACTGAAAAGATAACCAACAGTGCTGAAAGATGCAGCGGCCCTCCTGAGGGGGCCCCGCACGGGACAAGCAGAGTCATTTCTTCCACACTGCTCATGGCCACCTCCGAGTCAGTTACACCCTCGCCCCCACCACGTAAATGCAGAGAGGGAGGCCCCTGGGCTTACAGAACATGTTGGAGCTGTCGAGCTGCACAGAGCTGTGGCCAGGGTTTCTCGCTGCTGTTCTGACCCCGGAGATCAGCGCATTCACACTCGCTCCCACCTGGCCACACTCCCCTTCCCAGCAACGGCCAGCAATACAGTGGAACTCACAGGGGACTTGCTAAACTGAACTTGACCCCAGGGCCCCAGCACAAGAACTGGATCCAAAAGCTACAGAGTGCCTGTGCAGGCAGCAGGGCCTGGTGCCACCACCGCGGGTACAGGAAGCTCTTGGTTATGGTTATTCTAAGAATCACCTCTGGAGGAAAAACCAGCAGTTCCCATTGTAGAGCAACAGGGGGCAGCAGAGAGCAGCAAACTACGTGATCCCCGAAATGCTGAAAAGGAGAAGGGAGAAACAAAACAAAAAAGCCCTTCTTTAGCCCCAAGCATCACGACATAAAAGCACCCCAGGTCAGACCCCCAGACACGATGGGGAGACAGACTCACGCGCCCAGTGTTTCGGTAGCGAGGACAAGGACCAGAGACCTCAACTTGTGCAGTTTTGCTGACAGCTGTAGCGTCTGGGGACTCAGCCCAGCACGGGCCGAAGGATGCTGTCCACCCAGGAATGGCCCTGGATGAGCAGAAAGGGACAGGAGCCGTAGCCTGAGCAGCCTCACCTTGTTCAACTGCACTCTGCCTCAGGTTTAAATCCATCCTGGGAACAGCCCTCCTCTGCCTGCTCCGGTGGCTCTGAACGATGCCCTTTGAGAGATCCATGGTCTATTTTTAAATACCCAGGGCAAAGGGACACCACGCTCTACATTCAGTTGACATGCGGCTTCCTGGCCCAGTCAACCGCACTTGGCCCTAGAAAGCAAACAGAACCAGCTCCTGGGGGCTCGGGGGGTGGCAGGTGCAGAGATGTGGTCCTGGGAGCCTCCTTGTGGAGGCCACGCCTTCAACAACACCATCACACGGTTGTCCGTGAACAGCCCCATGATAGAAAGGAAAACAAGCCCACGTCGGGGGCAGGGAGCGCAGAACCAGCGGCTGCCAGAATCCGTCTAGACCGCTGGGTAACCACTCCCGGAAAAATCCGCCATTCCTTTCTAGAACTCCTCTTGCTTTCCCTGTTGAATGAATTCCCCATTTGGGGTGGAACTCGCCTCTGACACCCGTGTCCCCGTTTTTACACACACCCCTCCCCTGGGCCGTTCTGGTTCACAGAATCTGTGCGTGCGTCCTCTAGAGCGCTTGTCTCATTCGCTACGCGTTCACCGTCGCCTTCTTTGATCCACGCTTGGCTCCGTCTAGACGTGAACTGCCCTGATGATCGCCCCTGTTCTGCTGGTGAGAGCTCGCAGGCTGACATGTGGTAGGGGCGCAGACCGCATGGTGGCGGCCGGTATGTGGACGATTCCTGCACTGGCTCTCCCAAGTCAAAGGCTGGGCCCTGCAGGTGAGCGACACCCCGGTTCTCTGACTCACGGGAGGCATTCTGAAAGAGTGGTGCTAACACTTTGTCCCCGCTAGCTAACCCACACGAGGTCCCATCCACCCGCTGTGTGGGAGGATGGAGGGGGAGAGGATGAATCAGAACCAGGCAAAGGTTGAAAAGGAAACCCTGGCACCTCCCGTGCCTCGTGCCTCCCCGCTCCAGGCGAGCGGCAAGATGTAAGTCTCCCCGCGCCACCCCCTCCCCAGACTCCTGTATGCATCAGAGTTTGCCTTCCTCTCCACCTCTCGCCGTTGGCGTTGCCAGATGGACACTCCTTTCCCGGAGTCAGGAGCACTGCTAAGCGGTTGTAAACCCCCCTTAGGAATCCACGAGAGGATCTTGAAGGGGTACAGGAAGTTCATTCTCCACGGGCCAGGCAGGCACTCGGGATTTTAGAGCAGGAGAAGGATTTTTCCTAAAATCATTAAATATTCACGCAAGTGTAAATAACGAAGCTAGGTGTGGGAGGAGGAATTAATCCCGATCTGGGGTGGCCGGGGCGGGGAGGGGGAGCATCCTGCCGGGGGCGGTGTGGAGACGGCCCGATGGCCACGGAAGCACACCGCTTCCAGCAGGCAGACTCACCTGAAGCCCTGGAAAAGCCAGAAAGGTCGGAGACGAGGGCAAGGACGATGAAGCTAAGCACACCCACCCCAGGTAGTGACGCCACCGCCGCCCGGGCTACTGTTCACCAAGTCCTTACTAACTGGGCTGCCTGTCTGCAGGACCCTGCCAGCAGCCCTCTACACACTGTCCCTCCAGGGGGACATCAGAGACCATCAGAGAGCGGGCGGCTTGCCCAAGGGCACACTGCTCGGGAGAAAGCGGCAGATCTCACACGCCAACCCAGGCGGTCTGGCTGCTGTCTCGCTCCTAAGCAGGACAACTCGCCACTGGAAACTGGATGTAATGACAGGGCTGGCAACAAAGTCCGCCCTGTGCTTCGGCAGGACAGCCGCGTATGAAGTGTTTCCTCGCACATCCTATCATGTCACCATAGCGGCTTCACCTGAAACGGCAGGAAGCCCAGAGTCTAGAAAGCTGTGGGGGACCGAGGCCGCCCACGTGACACCAGTGGTGTCCCCCTCCCATTCAGATCTTCTTACCTCCGCTCTAAGTTCTTTCCACCTTCCTGTGACAACACTCATTTTTGGGGGGGGGGGGGACAGGCAGAGTGGACAGTGAGAGAGAGAGACAGAGAGAAAGGTCTTCCTTTGCCGTTGGTTCACCCTCCAATGGCTGCCGCAGCCACCACACCGCGCTGATCCGAAGCCAGGAGCCAGGTGCTTCTCCTGGTCTCCCATGGGGTGCAGGGCCCAAGCACCTGGGCCATCCTCCATGCACTCCCTGGCCACAGCAGAGAGCTGGCCTGGAAGAGGGGCAACCAGGACAGAATCCGGCGCCCCAACCGGGACTAGAACCCGGTGTGCTGGTGCCACAAGGGGGAGGATTAGCCTAGTGAGCCGCGGCGCCAGCAACAACACTCATTTTTTATGACATCGTATGGAGGCCCGAGAGCCACGCTGCCAACATCAACTTCTTGGAACACGACTGACGTGAGTCACACCCATCATCTCAGCTCACACAAGCTCTCACAAGGCATCGTTGGTGCAAGAGCTTAGGAAAGCAGCCGGCGTTGTGGCGTGGTGGGTCAAGCTGCAGCCTACAACGCCAGCTTATTACACGGGTGCCAGTTAGAGTGCAGGCTGCTCCACGCCCAATCCAGCTCCCTGCTAATGCACCTGGAAAAGCAGCGGAGGGTGGCCCTAGTGCTTCAGCCCCTGCCACACACACTTGGGAGACCTGGAGGAAGCTCCTAGCTCCTGGCTTTGTCCTGGCCCAGCCCCAGCCATTGTGGTCATTTGGGGAGTGAACCAGTGAATGGACTCTCTCTCCCTCTCTCCCTCTCTCCCTCTCTCTGTAGTTCTGCCTTTCAAATAAATGAAATAAACCCTTAGGAAAAAAGCCTGGGAGAATATTGGGTGGGTACTTGTTCACTGACCCACGGCCATGTAGTAAAAATGTATATCTAACAAAAAGAGATCAGTTTGAGAGCAAGTTCCACAAGAAACCACCACCCTCAAGAAGGAGGGCACAGGGCACCCCCCATCACCAGGCCAGCCTCGTTTATCTATACACCACATAAGTACATGAGATAGGAGAGTAGGGGCACTGGTGGGGAGGCTGTAGGAAGACCCCAACAAGGCTCAGGGCACCCCTCCATCACCAGGCCAGTCTCGTTTATTTATACACCATAAGTACATGAGATAGGAGAGTAGGGGCACTGGTGGGGAGGCTGTGGGAAGAGCCCCGACAAGGCTCAGGGCACCCCCCATCACCAGGCCAGCCTCGTTTATTTATACACCATAAGTACATGAGATAGGAGAGTAGGGGCACTGGTGGGGAGGCTGTGGGAAGAGCCCCTACAAGGCTCAAGACTTCTGGCACATTCTGGGGCATAAGCCCCCTGACAGCCGGCAGTCAGCACACAGGGAGAGGCCCACAGCGGCCACTCAACAAACACAGCGAGAGCGAGAGATCTTACAGTGACACGTGAGAGGGTGCAAACAGCAACGTCCCAGAACCCACTCATTGACCAAACCCACTCCCTGACAGTCTTCCACAGCATCTCTCTTGCCAAGTAATCGTTTCCCCAAAATCAGCAGCTCATCAAAGCAGCATGGCTATGGACACACGTGTTAGGGTCCTGCACCTCTCTGGCTGCCACCTCAGGCTGCATCAGGCCACACCCACAGGTCGCCAAGACTCCCTGGGCGTACACAACTTCAGCTTCCTACCACTGATGTTGAAAAAGCCACTAGCCAGCACCACGGTTCAATAGGCTAATCCTCTGCCTGCAGCGCCGGCACACCGGGTTCTAGTCCTGGTCGGGGTGCCGGATTCTGTCCCAGTTGCTCCTCTTCGAGTCCAGCTCTCTGCTGTGGCCCGGGAGTGCAGTGGAGGATGGCCCAAGTGCTTGGGCCCTGCACCCACATGGGAGACCAGGAGAAGCACCTGGCTCCTGCCTTCGGATCAGCACGGTGCACCGGCCGCAGCGGCCATTGGGAGGTAAACCAACAGAAGGAAGACCTTTCTCTCTGTCTCTCTCTCTCTCACTGTCCACTCTGCCTGTCAGAAAGGAAGGAAGGAAGGAAGGAAGGAAGGAAGGAAGGAAGGAAGGAAGGAAGATAGGAAGGAAGATAGGAAGGAAGGAAGGAAGGAAGGAAGGAAGGAAGGAAGGAGGAAAGAAGGAGGAAAAAGGAAAAAAGAAGGAAGGAAGGAAGGAAGGAAGGAAGGAAGGAAGGAAGGAAGGAAAGAAAGAAAGAAAGAAAGAAAGAAAGAAAGAAAGAAAGAAAGAAAGAAAGAAAGAAAGAAAGAAAGAAAGAAAGAAAGAAAGAGCCACTGGTCTGAGTTTGTATCCTGTCTCTCCCAACAAGCACAGCATCTTCTAACTCCCCTCCAAACAGAGCAGTCCTGGCCTGCTCAGGCTGCGACACCAAAACACCTTGACCGGGACATTTACAAACAACAGAGATTTGCTGTCTATAGCCGTGGATGATAGGAGGGCCACGATGAAGGCGCCATGGTCTGGGGAGCGGCTGTGCCTCACCGGGCAGCCAAGAGCAAGCAGGCTTCCCCAGGTCCCTCTGAGAGGAGTCAGATCCCACTCGCAAGGGCAAAGCCACAGGGACAGCAGAAGGTGCGTGGGCACTGGAATTTACATTGTTGGCCTCCCTGTTAAGAGCCCAGCCATCCCTGCCTGGCTCCTGATTCCAGCCTCCCATACAAGCAAACCCTGAAAAGGCTGGTAACGGCTCAAGTAACCAGGTTCCTGCCACCCACAAGAGAGACCTGGATGCAGCTCCCAGCTCCGGGCTCCAGCTTGGCCCACTCTGCCCGTTGTAGGCAACCGAGGAGTGAAGCAGCACACTGGCTGCCTGCCTGCTTCCCATCCTGACAATTTTAAAAGAATTCTAAAATCGATGCTTTTTTTGTAATATGCATTTTCCATAAATTCTGTAAAGATCCCTGGCATATAACGATTTCAAAAATATTTGCCTTGAAATAATCTTCTAATTCCACTTCTCACAAATTAAAAATAAAAATTCTTTTTCTGAGAGACAGAAAGAGAGAGAGAGAGAGAGAGAGAAACACTCATCTGTTGGTTCACTCCCCAAATGCCCTCAATGACCAGATCTGAGCCAAGCTGAACCAGGTGACAGGAACTGAACCCAGGTCTCCCATGGGGGGCGGCCAGAGCTCAAGTATTTGAGCCGTCACTCCTGCCTCCCAGGTCTGTATCAGCAGGAAGCTGGACTCCGGAGCTGGGTCAGGATTCACTCCTGGGCACCCAAATGTGGGACGTGGGCATGTTAGCCACGAGGCCACATGCCTGCCCCTCCTTGATCTTTCCGGAGCACACTCACACTCTGCATGTTGGCCCCAGTGCCGACATAAGAATTCGGGGGGCCCACACGCTGAGACCCCAGCAGCAGTCCTAAACATCACTCATCATAAGTGGCACTGCTGCGGGAGAACAGAGGAAGTGAACAGTCAGACTAACAGTGAGGACAACAGCAATGGTGCCACCAGATGCTCCCGCCTGTTGAGGGAAGCGCAGCCCTTCTGGGAGGGACTTCCTTTCTCAGAGGCCAGTTCTCCACGAGGAGGCAACACTCCGGTTCTGATTGGAAGAGGCACAGATCTGCTTGTCCCAGCTGTGTCCTTCCAGGCTCACACAGGAGTACCGCCCACATTGGCTTTTCAAAAATGTGATTTGCTTTTTTAACGCCGAAGTGATAAACACTACCCACGCAAGCTGCTACCTGGCCAAGGAGCCACATCGAACACGACGCTGTGGGTCCCCCATCTCTGAAACGCCAGCAGGGAACCTTGGAGGGCTCCCCAGGCGCCGGCTCACAAGATGCTGGCCTCCAGTATCAAAGGCATTTAGAGCAGTCACGCCCACTTTGCATTTCCTACTAGAGGACAGCACAGAGAATGGCCGAGGCACAGAGACAAACTCAAGTCCCCCAGAGCTTCGTCTGCACTCTCAGGCACACACCATCTCCACTGCCAGTCTCGAAGGAGGGCAGTCCCCAGGGTGCTGGCACCGTTACCCACCCTACCCCAACCTCACACCTGCAGCAGGGGCTTCCTGGCACTCAGAGCCCCTCCCCCTTCTCTCTCTCTCCCTCCCCTGGGTTTGGCCCAGTGCCTTTGTTCTCCAAGAGCCCTTGAAACTGACCAATGAGCCAATCCAATCCCTTCCCTCTTCGCATTGGACTCTGAATCTTTCCATCAGTATCCTCACATGTATTATAAGAATTTTAAAGATTCCCCACATTGCAAGTCTGAAAACGGAGGATATAAGCCTGTGTCTCCCGCTGTGACATGGGAATAACCACCAAGGTGCCCATCATGCTGGGTGGGCTGTCTGAGGACTGAGAGACACAGTGTGTGATCGATTCACACAGCGCCCAGCAACTCTCAGACAGAACCAACAGTGGTGGGAGCCAAGACAAAGGGGCAGCTCCCTCCAGAACAAGGGTCTGACCATGTTAAGAACAGAAGAACACTCCCAGGTGAAGGGACTTGGTTGAAATCACAAAGACTTGATTTAGGGGCAGGCATTGCCCACAACAATGAAGTCACCACGCGGGACCCCTGCAGCACCCGTAGGAGTGCCTGACTCGAGCCCCAGCTCCTCTGCTTCTGATCCAGCTTCCTGCTAGTAACGCACACCCTGGGAAGTAGCAGGTGATGGCTGAAGTGCTCAGGAACCTGCCACCTATGGTCAGGGGGAGGGCCCTCACGGAGTTCCATGTTCCTGGCTTCAGTCTGGCCAGGTCCTGGCATTTGTGCCAGCATTTGGTGAGTCAACAATTGGATTGAAGGTATCTGTGTGTATATGTGTGTGTCTTTCAAGATGACAAATGTTTTTTATTTTTATTTTTTTAAATTTTTGAGATAACAAATTTACATTATCAAAAGGCTTAATGCTCCACTAAATAACAAGTTCAACAAGTAAAAAGACTGTAGATCAGCGGGAATACAGGCAGGGGCCATTGAAAGTAATCAAAGGTCAATTCACTCATATACAGTAAGTGATAAAATGACACCCCAAGTGCTGCCTTATATGTGTGAGCTATAATTATTAAAAATAAAATATTAAAGGGGCCGGCACCATGGCTCACTTGGTTAATCCTCCCCCCTGTAGCGCTGGCATCCCATATAGGCACCGGGTCCTAGTCCTGGTTGCTCCTCTTCCAGGCCAGCTCTCTGCTGTGGCCCAGGAGGGCAGTAAAGGATGGCCCAAGTGCTTGGCCCCTGCACCCGCATGGGAGACCAGGAAGAAGCTCCTGGCTCCTGATTGGCGCAGCGCCGGCTGTAGCAGCCATTTGGGGGGGTGAACCAATGGAAGGAAGACCTTTCTCTCTGTCTCTCTCTCTCACTGTCTATAACTCTACCTGTCAAATAAATAAAATAAAATAAAATAAAACACTAAAAAGAAAGAAATACCTGAGTGTAACAGTACTGCTGTAAATATAGTTTTGCCAAACTTAGTTCTATGTGTTTTTCAAATAAACTGCTCAGGATGACATACCATGTTTCAAGGATCTGTGATTATTTTAAAATGAAAACCCTGAGTGTGTATTTGTGTGTGTGCATGCAGATGCACAGAATGAGAATTACACCTCCACCCTGTGGTACAAACTGTGTTATGATGTACTTTCCACACCTCATAAATAGCAAAGTACATCCTATTACTTGGAGGCAACATTCTGTCTTCTAAAGCAGCCGATTACGCGGATGGTGCACACGTCATAGAACCTGTGAGGACACAGGTGCTCGTCTGTGTTGTCCTCTGCTGAGCCTCTTTGTTCTGGACAGCAGCTGGCACACACAGGGCACTCGGGCGACGTTTGTCAAAGATGAGTGAGTGGGGCTTCTCCTGCCGACTTGCCCCTTCTCACAAAGCTGGATGGAGACACGGTGCCCGCACTTCCCTAAGATGAAGCCAGCAGGTGCGTCTGTGCTGCCCGCGCTGCGTTCTCAGGTCAGACTCAACCCTTTCGCCGGCTTCACCTCCAGGCTGATTATCCGAGGGCCTTTGTGCCAGTGAGATCATGTCCTCGAATCTCACTCTCTGAGTCTGGCTAATGGGAATGCTGAGTGCAGGAAAATCCCGGTGATTGCCTGCCCAGCTTCTCTTTCACCTTCTTGGGGAACAGGGTGCCCTGTGTCTGGGGCGTTAGGTTGGTTCCCATACTGAAGTGTAATGTCCAACGTAGCATGGAAGGACTCGAGCCCACCAACAGGAAACACACATTGTGGACTAAGCAGCGGAATCCACTGTTTCATCTTCTTCCATCTTTTAGTGCACACTTGAGCAGGGAAGGGTGCCAGTGAGGAGCCCCCAGGGCTTTTCAGCTCCCAGAGGACGGTGCTGTGCTGCACAGAACTAGCGCCTTGGGAGGTGGTGGTCACTCCTGCCACGCCCCAGGGCCACGGCCAATCCCACACACGGGAGTGGGTTCTGCCTGCTCACCAGTGTCCATCTTCCTTAAACACGCACTCCCAGAGTGGATCACCCTAGGCCTGGGGTTCAGACCACACCCACAGTTAAGGGATATGCTACCAACATGTAGCCAACCTGCCTTAGGTGTTCGGGTTTGTTACTAGGTCTGAGCGCTGAGAAAACTGGCACAGAACTACACCAGGGCAGCTTGTGACTACGGTGATCAGTCAGTAAGATGGGACTAGGAAGCCTCCTTAAATTCGCCAACCTTTCATATAACAGTATCTTTTTTTTTTTTTTTTTTTTTGACAGGCAGAGTGGACAGTGAGAGAGAGAGAGAGAGAGAGAAAGGTCTTCCTTTGCCGTTGGTTTACCCTCCAATGGCCGCCGCGGCCGGCGCGCTGCGGCCGGCGCACCGCGCTGATCCGATGGCAGGAGCCAGGAGCCAGGTGCTTTTCCTGGTCTCCCATGGGGTGCAGGGCCCAAGCACCTGGGCCATCCTCCACTGCACTCCCTGGCCACAGCAGAGGGCTGGCCTGGAAGAGGGGCAACCGGGACAGAATCCGGCGCCCCGACCGGGACTAGAACCCGGTGTGCCGGCGCCGCTAGGCGGAGGATTAGCCTAGTGAGCCGCGGCGCCGGCCAACAGTATCTTTTAAAAAATAAATAAATAAAGATTTGGCCAGCACCACAGCTCACTAGGCTAATCCTCCACCTGTGGTGCCGGCACCCCGGGTTCTAGTCCTGGTTGGGGCACCAGTTCTGTCCTGGTTGCTCCTCTTCCAGTCCAGCTCTCTGCTGTGGCCCGGGAAGGCAGTGAGGATGGCCCAAGTGCTTGGGCCCTGCACCCCATGGGAGACCAGGATGAAGCACGTGGCTCCTGCCTTCGGATCAGCACAGTACACTGGCCTTAGAGGCCATTTGGGGGGTGAACCAACGGAAAGAAGACCTTTCTCTCTGTCTCTCTCTCACTGTCTAACTCTGCCTGTCAAAAAAAAAAAAAAAAAGGATTTATTTATTTGTTGTTTGAAGGGCAGAGAGAGAAGAGAGAGGAGCGATCTTCCACCTGCTGGAAGATCCCACATGGCTGCAATGGCCGGGCTTGGCCAGGCTGAAGCCAGAACAGAACTCCAGGGATCTCCCGTGCGGGTGGCAGGGAACAAGTGCTGGGGCCATCATACGCTGCCTCCACGAATGCACTGCCAGGAAGCTGCACCAGCAGCAGTGTGACCGGCATTGAAACTGAAGCTCCAAGATGGGACGTCTTTCAAGAGGCAGCTTACTCCACGTCAGAACCTCTGACCTGCACAGCTTTATTCCAGTAAAACAGATACACAAAAATGCACACGTATGTAATGTATACGATTTGGTGGGAGTGGGGACGTATGTGTATGTCTGGGAAACCATCACCAAGGTAACACATAGCTGTTGCACCTCTCTGTACATTCTTCCACTTTCCCGGGGTACCAGGGGAGGTAGTGGCTAAGACCATTTCACAGGAGACTGACCTCTGAGAATTTTAAGTGCTTAACACAGACCATGCATCAGGGAAATGCGAGGCAGAACCACCATGACAGTCCATCTCACACCAGTCAGGACTGCTATTATCCACATAAAAAAGGCAGCAAGCGCTGGTGTTATGTGGAAAAACCAAGTGGAAATGTGTAGCGGTGCAGCCACTGGGGAGAAAGGTATGAAGGTTTCCTACAAACACCAGACGCAGAAGGACCCTGTGATCCAGGGAGCCCTGTGCTGGGGACCTACTGAGAAGAACTGAAACCACACCCTTGAAGACACACCTGGACGCCCGTGTTCTGTGCATTGGTAATCACAACGGCCAAGATAGAGAGGTCATCTCAGTGTCTGTTGTCAGACAGATAAAGAGAACATGTCTGTGCATGCAATGAATGGGTTATTATTTAGCCTTCAGAAAAAAGTAAATCCTGTCATTTGCAACAAAACAGATCAACGTAGAAGGCGTGCTATTAAGTGGAGTTGGCCAGCCATCTAAGGAGAAGTACTCCACCATTACACCTCTGTAACAGGTTCACAAAAGGAATAAAAGAAGGGTGCAAGGGGAGATGGGAGCTCTTGTTCAACTGACACAAAGTCGGAGCTGGGCAAGATGATCGCCAGCTACAGGGCGATGCTGCAGCACAGTGCCCACAGTCAAGGCCTCTGCCTGATGGGCTTAAAAATTGGTTACAGATTTATACCGGCTTCTCAGTCTAGACGACACAGCAGTTATTTTAGTTGCCTTTTCAATAGAGGAATTGCTTTCATTTAAGTTAAAGATATTTCCTTTCTGAAAGATTTATTTGGAAGGCAGAGTTACAGAGAGAAGGAGATACAGATGTTCCACCCACTGGCTTAACTCCCCAAATGGCCGCAATGGCCAGGGGTGGGCCAGACTAAAGCCAGAAGCCAGGAACTCCATCCGGGTCTCCCATGAGGGTGTCGGGGGCCCAAGCACTTGGCCCATCTTCTGCTGCAGCTCCAGGCAGATTAGCAAGGAGCTGGCTTGGAAGTGGCATAGCCAGGGCTCGAACCAGCCTCATACGATGCTAGCCTTGCAGGCAGCGGTTGTAACCCACTGTGCCACAACGCCAGCCCCCATGAAAGCTATTTCATAAAACTTCCTTCCTGCCCCTCATCTGTCAAGGTTAATTTTTTTTTTTTTTTTGACAGGCAGAGTGGACAGTGAGAGAGAGAGAGAGAGAGAGAAAGGTCTTCCTTTGCCGTTGGTTCACCCTCCAATGGCCACCACGGCTGGTGCAACGCGCTGATCCGAAGCCAGGAGCCAGGTGCTTCTCCTGGTCTCCCATGGGGTGCAGGACCCAAGCACTTGGGCCATCCTCCACTGCACTCCCTGGCCACAGCAGAGAGCTGCCCTGGAAGAGGGGCAACCGGGACAGAATCCAGTGCCCCGACCGGGACTAGAACCCGGTGTGCCGGCGCCGCAAGGCGGAGGATTAGCCTAGTGACCCACAGCGCCAGCCACATTTTCTTTCAGTACACACAACTAGAGATCCCTTCCAGTTTACTGACTGGGGCACAGAAAATGCTGGGCCATTCAAATGGAAGTAGTTAGATGAAGACCTGCCAAATAATTCACCCTGATATTGTGCTGTAGTTTAAGCATTAGATGAAAAATGTTCAATTATACACTGACTGTCGGATGAGCCTCTGTAAAGAAGTTAGGGAGCTTTACATTGTTTGTGTGTGTGCACGTGCACACGTGTGCATGTACACGTGTTTATCTACATACGTGTCTGTAGGTATGCTACTTTACTACTCAGGAGTAAACTCCTCAGGAGGACTCAGGTGCCAAAATGCATTCACCTGAATTACAATGCCCAGCAAAAGGTCAGAACTGTGTTGTACAATTTATGACCCAAAATTTCCATGAATTTGCCTCTCCCAAGCCAGCTGCCTCTTGGGGTTGATTTGTTCTGTTCTGTCTTGATTTATCTGGACAGAGGTAATCTAAAAAGGAGGGTGACTTCTGGTCAGACTTTATGATAATGGGATATTGAGTATGTCTTAGGAGCCTTCACATTTTTGGCTCCGCTTATCCTCATAAATGCCCAAGTTTGATGAAATACACAGAGCTATATTTGCAGGTATTGTGAAGCACACGAAATAACACAGGCATCGACTAGATTTCTTTCTTTAAGTTCTCAATGTGAAACACAACCTTAACTTCTAACCCCCAGCCAAATCTTATTTGAAATTTTCTGATTCCTCTGGGTACCCTGGGGGAACCAGAAATAGAGAATTTCTTACAATCTCTCCAGTGCAGGTTTGTCTCTGCAAAGTTTAGTTAGGCAGAGGTAATATTATATTCCTTGGCAAATCACATTTTCCTGAACAAACAGGAAACTTTTCTAGAACAGTCTGAAAGGACTGGAAAACAAACGCCTGCAATGAGTGGGAATTATCCAGCCGGGGGTCCTCGCACTTAGCGAGGGTCAGGACGGCAGCCTCAGCATCACACTGCTGCTTCCTCCACTTTCCCTGGGAGGGTTTGGGAGACCTGAAGATGGCCCATTGGACGATGCCGGAGGTCTCAGCCACACAGACGTGCACAGTGTCCTCGTTTCCTTCTTTTAAGGGACAGAACCTGATGGCAGGCCGCAGGCAGGGCCAGGCTCCACTGCTGCCTGGTCAGCAGGCCAGGGCTCCCCTGCACACGCCCATCTTGTCCTCATTACCCCCTTCTTCCCTCTCTCCCCCCACCCCAAACATGCTCAGAGCCTGTCAGGGTCCTTCAGAAAGTTGGGAGAAAATGGAATGGAAAGATGAGTTCATTTTGGTGCTGAACAAGTTCTTGACAGCCCTGCAGACAAGGGGCTGTCCAACAGCTCCTGGAAAATCCATAATACAAAAAAGCTACAGGGAGACTTCTGAGATGTTTCCCACCGAAATACACTTACCTCCTAACTGCGCTTTTTGAAGTAGTCTGACTTTGTGCCAGGCATCGTGCTAAGAAACAAGGCATAGAGCAAAGGGGAAAGACAGCACCCCGTCTCCCTGGAGTCAGCCAAGGGATGAAGACAGCAACTCCCCAGCCCCCACCAGACCCCGGCGGCTGCAAACACAGAGTGTGACCGGACCAAATGCACCTTTCTCTCCCTTTTCCTATTCTGACGAAACGAAGGCAAACTACTGAGCTTGTGACTGGCCAAGGCGTCTGTTCACATCGATACATAACGCCTGCATCTGAGTTCTGGACCCTGGCCTGGGGAAAGCCAGCTGCAGTTGCCAAGGCATCTGGCCCTCCCTGGCCCACCGGCCCCGAGGTTTGAATTTGTCTTAACAAATCGCAAAAGGGTAGGAGTGATGAAGGGCAAGACCAGCAGGGGCTTCATCCTCATCAGCGAAACGCTGGACTCTCTGAACACGATGCTCCGTCTCTTTCAGATCTCAGCCAACGAATGTTCTCCCGCTATTCAGCTGCGCAGAACATCCTGCTATGTCTTCCTCACAATAAAGTCAAGCCATCAAACAAGCTTCCCAAGACACTGCACCGGTGTTGGAGATTCTCGGCTTCCGCAGCTGGCTCAGCGGCCTGGCCTCCCTTGCGGCCTCCTTCCAAGCCCCGGACCACCTTCCCTAAGCAGGACAGCAGTTCTTGGGGGCCACAAGGTCTGCTATTGTCCTCGTTATTTTGATGGGGCACTGGGGACAGGGACGGAGCTTTGAGCAGCAAGAGCATTGTTTCCTTAATGAAACTGCTAATGGAGAAAAAAATTAGTGAATAGCTTAAAATCAGAAAGATTGCAAGTAATTAAAGAGCATGATGGGAAGAAAAGAAAATTGAAGAAATCTTGGCAATATTGATAGACACACTGTGTTTTCCCTGCAAAATGAACACAATAGCCCTATTCACTCAAAGGTTAGGTGGATAACTGTTCAAGTTATTGGCACTTACGATCATTAATTTTCCCCAATGATGGAATAATAAACGCGCATATGCTCGTGGCAAGTGTCTGAAAGCCCCGTGTTTACGTGCTGCAGCGGGCTGGTGCAATTAGACACTAACTGTCAATTTCTTAATCCGAAAGCAGTCATTCGGCTTCAGGTAATGAGCTTTGTATTTTTATTTTTTTTTCCCTTCCTAACAAAGTAACAACTCTTCCTCAATTGGTTTTAATGGATTTAGCCCTTAGCAGCCCACCCTTTGTAGACAATTCCTTCTACGAAGAGATTTCTCCAGGGAGGCGAGCGCTGTAGCTTCAGGGAACAGCTAAACTCCCCGATGAAACAGAAAATACATCTCTCACAACATATTTCATCAAAATAGCCTGGATATTGCACCTAATATTAAGCTGTGTCCTCTCCACATCACCAGGTAATACAAGCACTATTAGTAATTTACTTCTATCCTAGTTTCAATGAAGCTTCAAATTCCTGGGAAGGCACTCACTTGTATTTTCAGTTTTCTAACCTCTATCCACTCTTGCTGTTACCAAAATGAAGCTCTATCAGACACCGGCTGTCTTTGAAAAAGTGTCTGGTTTGAAAGAATAGAGCTCCAGGCCGGCGCCGCGGCTCACTAGGCTAATCCTCCGCCTAGCGGCGCCGGCACACCGGGTTCTAGTCCGGGTCGGGGCGCCGGATTCTGTCCCGGTTGCCCCTCTTCCAGGCCAGCTCTCTGCTGTGGCCCGGGAGTGCAGTGGAGGATGGCCCAGGTGCTTGGGCCCTGCACCCCATGGGAGACCAGGAAAAGCACCTGGCTCCTGGCTCCTGCCATCGGATCAGCGCAGTGCGCCGGCCGCAGCGTGCCGGCCGCGGCAGCCATTGGAGGGTAAACCAACGGCAAAGGAAGACCTTTCTCTCTGTCTCTCTCTCACTGTCCACTCTGCCTGTCAAAAAAAAAAAAAAAAAAAAAAAAAAAAAAAAAAAAAAAAAAAAGAAAGAAAGAAAGAAAGAATAGAGCTCCAGAATGAGGGAGCAGGATGAAAAGGCAGCTTCACGTCCGTGTGCGCACTTTCAGTGTCCACGCTCTCCAGGCAAGAATCAAAGCTGGACGGGGTTCTGTGTTTAACGTCTCCTTCCAGAAGCACCATGGACTTCGCAACGCACGGAATTTATGACACACTCGATTTCACAGCACAGGGGAGAAGGGGGAGAGGATGACTTTTCCACTGCATTCCCCATGCAACTCAGATCACTCGTAAATTGTAGAGCGTGGCATTTAAACTGTGCCATGTGGATAGTTGAGGCACCAGCCGCTCCCTCCCACCTCACCCCCTCCTGGGGGAGACCACTGCCTGCTGCAGGCTGACGCTTCACTCGGCAATGCAGCGTGACGGGGAGACAAGGGTCAGACTCGCCTGTGAAGTCTACGGCAGTTACCTCATCCTGCACGTGAAGCAGAGGCAGTGGCTCTGCCCCTGACCGGAGGACGGAGCGAGCAGAGACGCTCTGGGACCCAAGTGGCCGGCTCCAGCTTGCATCCTTATTTGACATGGCGAGGGCACCTGGGCAGAGGCCAGCCCTTGGCACAGGGCGCCCACAGCCATTTTTGCCCAAACATCCACCTATTTCTGTAGACATACCTGCCCTTTCTCTCTGACATCATGAGTTCCCGCTGCCTAAAATCCTATGCTCTAAGTATATTCTCGGAAGAGCCCATTAAGGTGACAGGAGCTCCTCAGGCACGGGCTGACAACTCCAAACATCCTAAAGAACCGTTTTATTGTGCGCAGCAGCCCCGTTTCCAGAAGCGTCTAACTTGGCGGCATTGTATTTGAATAACTGCTTTTTTTTCTTCCTGATGTCTACTTGTTCAACAATAGCGGATGCTTGGCAGCCTCTGCAATTGCAATGTTTCTTAATTAGTGCTTTCCATTTACCCTCTCAGCCGCCACATCTAAATTATACCTCTTAATACACCATTAAAGCCAAGGAGGCAACACAGCTCGTCCCTGGCATGCTCTCCAAACGATGGAGACCGGGACTCCTTGTTGACACAGGGAAGATGACATCACGATAACCCAAACCCAGACTCTGGAGGCGGACCTGAGCCAAAATCCACACCTTGGCCTTCACTGCAGTTTTAAGTAAGTCACTTCAAGGAACTGAGCCCCCGTTCAGTCTCTGGTTACACAGGAAGCTCCACCCAGAGGCCTGGAACAGCACTGAGTGAGAGAACACACGGACGCTGCCTGGGACTAAGCAGCTCCACAGAGGAGGAGCCTGCTGTTTCGGCTCCCAGAATGAGACAGGAAGGCTCGGCCACTCCTGCAAGCCAGCTGGGGGTGTGGGGGTGCAGCTTGATTCCTGCAGCTGCTGATAAACCTGCGCTGATCCTGAGCGGGTTAAGGGCCTGCGGAAGTGATTCTCCAGGGCTAAGCAGACACAGACACGAGGAGAACAGAGTGGGCTTGGACACGACGACGGACCTCACGGGCAGGCGGCGTGGGGCACACACTGCCGAGGCCGAGAATTTGCCGAACGCATGGAGACGCACCTCAAATATGCCGAAGAATCACAAGGGTAGAGCTCTCCTTTCAATTTCACTGCTAATACCAGGCCTCACCTGCACTGTCGACTCAGATCCCCCAGGTCTTGAGTCCAGAGACTGTGCTGTGTGAGCGACAGATGTCAGTGTGGAAGTGACTTGCAGAGGCAAAACCAAGAAATGATCACACTGAAATCATACGTATTCTCGTCTGTGACAGCAAATGCAGGTGTGGATTTGCTTTTCAGATTGTCTGCTTAGAAGCTCATTGTGTCAGGTACAGCAACAAAAGCAAATTTCGTGAAATCATCCCTGAATTCTAAGGATATGGAAAACTACACATAGACACGTTACACTAACACTTCCATTCGGAATGTTCCAGGTGTCTCCACTTAGAGACCTGCTGGAGCTAAAATTATACACAAGAGGGAAAGTTATAGATGAGGAATAAATCCAGAGCTTAAGGATTTTCTAAAGTTTCATTTATTTTGAGAGAGAGAGAAAGACCATGCATTCCTGTCTACTGGTTCACTCTCCAAATGCCTGCAGGAGCCAGGTAGGGCCTGGAGGAAAGCCAGTGTGAGGCATTCAGCCCGGGTCTCCCACATGGTGGCAGGGTCCCAGCTACTTGCGCTGCCTCCCAGGGTGCACATGGGCAGGAAGCTGGAGTGAGAAGCGGAGCCACCATTGAACTCAGGTGCTCTGCTCTGGGATGTAGACATCACAACTCACAGCTCAACCACTAGGCCAAATGCCCACCCCCAAAGCTTCAGCATTTTGTCCTCTATTCCAAGCCCTTTCCTAATGCAAGAATAGGCTCTAGAACATGCCAGAATTCAAGATGATCTCTTTAGGGACAAGGAGCTCACTGTTGATCCAAGGGGAAATATACTGTACCAGAACGGGAAAACACATTTGGATATGTAACGAATAGATCCAACACTCAGCAGAGAGAATTTGTAGATGCATAACCATGTAGCAGTCAAATAGGCCAGGAGATATTAATGTATCATGTTTATAGGAAATTAGTGGATTCTGGAGGGCAGAGCTTTGCCAGGAAGCTATAGAGAACTAGACAAGCGGAGGATCAGGGGGTTGTCAGGCACGTCCAGCCCAGTGGCCACACAAAGAAAATGAATCAAAGACACAGTCGGAGTCCACCGCAGAGGGAATGAGGCACCAGCCAAGGAGGGGCTGCACACTCTGTGCTCCTGGTTACCCTGGTGACAGCCCCCTCACATCACTCTAACGGCTTTGTGATACACACAAACCCTTGGAAATACAATACACAGTGAGTTCAGCAGTGTGGCCGAAGAACCCAGAGGGGCCCAACTCGGACTCAGCGTAAAGTCTGGTTGGAAGTTATCAGAGAACACGACATCATCAGGGATGGACACATCAAGTGGAAAGTCGTCAAGATATGAGGGCAGGGCGGTCACGTGACAGATGAAGCCTGGGGTAAGTCAGTCCACCAGTTCCCTTCCTGATACACAGCGTGCTGGAAAACCCACGCACAAAGGAACCCACGCTACTGTGATGCCGGCACTATGTGGACGGCAGTCTGCCTGCGGAGCCTCACCTGAAACTCAACCTTGTACCGACTGGCGTTTCAGGCGGACATCACGGCAGCCTTGACGTGAACTGCTTTCCTTCCCTCTCACTGCTCCAAAGAGGTTGGGTTCCTTGTGGTGACAGAGAACTCTGTGACGGCCAATGCTAGGTGCTGGCTTGTCTGGGTCGTGGCACCCACCTGACTGATCTCACGCAGTCTGGACGTTGCCCTGCGTGTGTCTTGTCACTCTGTACTACAGACATGGGATTCACATCCATCATCAGTCGATGGAGAGTAAAGGAGATGAATTGCAGGAACCTGTTTGGGCCTCATCCAGTCTGTCAAAGGCCCCAGTGCTCTGTCCCACATGCTCTGAATGGCCTCCATCAACCTGTTCATCAGCTTGTTTCGAAACACCCTCTATAATAAACGAGCAGATGCCGGTAAGTGTTTTTCTGAGTTCAATGTACCACCCCAAAAAGCAATCAAAGAGAAGGAGGGGAGTTTGGGGTCTGGGAACAGCCAGCTGGTTGAAAGCTCGTGCCACAACCCGGAGCTGTGATGAACCTCTGGGCAGGGGTGGGGCAGCCCTGTCAAACTGAATCCTGAACCTGTACGGTCTCAGTCTAGCTCCAGGTAGACACAGTATCAGAGCTGCACCACAGGACACTCAGGTAGTGCCTGCTGAGATGTGGAACGTGTTCTGTGAGGTGGTGGAAAACTAATTTCCTTTTTCCTTTACCATCATACATCTTACACCCATCATAGGGATTTCTCAATTTAGATAAATCTCTGTATTTATGTCAAATTGATATACAATGAAAATTACCTATGTTCAGAAATTTCTTCTTTGGGACTTAAAATGTGATCCCTTGTCTCCTGCACCCATTGCCTCCAGTTCTGATATTAGTAAGAACCAACCCACTGTAGTCTACGTATTCGGGTGAACATGTTTGGTAACTGGGCATATCTGCTTCTCAACCTCTTGACCCTCTGCTCAGAGCGGGTCCCTGCCCTTCCACGGCCCTTCTCGCGGATGCACCTGTTCCCGCTACTCTGACCCAGACTCTGGTGAGGAGAAACTTCACGATGGACTGGTGCTAATCAGGTTCCACTTTCCTGAGGTGCACGGGAGTACATTCATTGCCATCAGAGTGGCGCCGGTGGGGCTGGGTAAGGTGCAGCAGGGCCATGCTCATCCACCTGCCATGTGGTGCCGGTGGGGCTGGGTAAGGTGCAGCACGGCTGTGCCCATCCACCTGCCGTGTGCAGGGAAGAGAACAGCCACAGCCCCCGGCACCCCTGAGAAGACAGAGTGACCTGCACTCCTACAGGCTTTTCTCTCCCTGGTTTCAGTTCTTCCTGAGTAACTTTTTCCTTGGGTTCTGCGACTGAACTCTGTGCCTGTCAGTTCTGGGAAGTTCCTGTCTCAAGATAACACAGGTGGGTTTGAGTTACCTGCAGCCTAATGGATGCTCACACCGATGCTGATGCTGGGTTGCCTAGCAACACAATCAGGCAGTGGAATTCTCTTAGTGCAATGAGCCAAGCCCCAGTCAAGCATCAGTGGACCTTGACCTACAACCTCAGAGGTTCATCGTTAACAGGCACCCGCCAACAGGTCAACTGAACGCACAGCAGGAGAGCAGGTCCTACAGAGTGGCTGCAGGGTACCTGACCCAACAGTGTTTCCATAACCAGAAACAACAGCTAGCAGGTACACAACAAGGCCTACAGGCCAGATGCTGTCCTGAGCATTTTCCATCGCTGACCTCAGTTAACTCTGCAGCCCTGGAGGCACCTGCTATTCATATCCCCACTTTACAGATTAGGCACAAATTCTTTTGGCCAAAAGGTGGCTAAGAATAAAAGAATCTGGGAGCCAAATTAAGTACATCATAGCACAAGCTTCTTCATCCCAATTAGTAAACAAGAAGTTCTCCCATGCTTGTTATATGAAAAAAAAAAAAAAAAAAAAACTCTAATCCTAATTTTAGGCCCAAATGGTGCCAATTCTGTATTTTTTAAAATGCTGCACTCTGTTTGTTTCCAAGACAACAAATAGAGAAAGTATGGCATCCAACCACTGATGTCAGAAATATGGAGGCTCCTCCCTCCTCCCCAGCCAGAACGTCCTTCAACTGTAAACACAGGGGGAAAGTTGTTATAATTTTATACTTGCTGCATAACAAATGGTCCTTTATTCTCTCATCAAGTCATCATGGGTCTCAGGATACATTTTCTATTCCTGGAATCACGGCTAAATGCTCTTTAAGTGGTGAAAAGTGATCTCTAAGTGGGCTTAAGTTGTGAAATGTACATTATCTGAATGGTGAATTTGGCTGAAATAGATAAACAGATGGCTGAGGCCCTGTTGCAGCTTCTAAAAGTAAAACAAAGTCGAGAGAAGAAAGAAGAAATGCAGTAGATGGAACAGAGAGATGCTCAGTTGGAATGACCTTGTGTGTCTGAAATACTTCTCTCTACCCAGACACCACTGGCACACTCTCCTTCACAATCAGAAATGGACTCTCAAGATCTCTTTTAGAACATTCATTGTCACTTAAAAGAAGAGCATAGACATGTACACAGCAAACCGAATACTAAAGTGAATCAAATCATCTAACTGAGACTTGGTCCAGCTCCTCTCTGTCAGTCACGCTCCTCCAGGCTCCTGGACTGGAGGGTCCATGCACCCCTGTCCAGCACTGCAGAATTTCATTCATCTTCACACGCCCACTGCTGAGTGAGAAACCACGGCTGTTTCATGTCTTCCTTTGGGTCCTCTTGTACAGCCACCTGGATTTCCAGCAGACAGCTTGAGCGCAGGCGTAATTAAAATCTTCACTCAGAAGCGCGCCTGGTGTCTCCCTCTTCTACCCCCCCTTCTAATAAACTGTGACCTCACATATGCAAACAGTGACTTTGCTAGGGAGAAGAGAACGCGGTACAAAAATGGGTAGAGCAAGCCGTGCGGTGGGCCTCAGAAGAGGCGTGGCATTCAATTCCAGCCACAAGTGCTCTTGGCTGCTCGGCCACAGAGTCCGAACGAACTGTTCCATTTTCAATGATCAGAAAGCTGAAGTGAAAACAATCGCACAAAATGGTACTGGTGTACTTGCTATAAACAGGAGGGAGGGAGGGAGGGATGGACAGAAGGCAGACAGGCAGGTGGGCAGGCGGGCAGGGGGAGAGGAATGCATGGATGGAAGGGAGACAAGGATGAATGGCCGAGGCACAGGTGGGGAAATGAAGGGATGGATGAATGAAGGATGTTGGGTGGGTAAGTGATGGGAAGATAGGTAGATGAGGACAACTGAACACACGGACAAATGCACAGACACGCGTCCAAACTGATCTCGCTATTATACGGTCAAACCTGCCAGGGTTTAATCAAGAACATGCTAACTTTTCAGATAGATCTTTAAAGATTTACACCGGCACAAACAACAGTAAATCCGAGAGACGGCTCCAAGCACGTACAAGAAGGTGGCAAAGCTGGAGGTTTAACTCATGCAGATTTAGGAAGGAAGAAGGGAAGGGGGTGGGGGACTGGAGGCAGAAAGAGGGGAGACAAAGAAAGGGAACAAGAAAAACCGAAACTCCACAAACGCCCCCACATCTGCTACGCTAACAAAATGCCTGGGATGAAAAAGCACATTACTGGCTTTTTTCCATCCCACCCTCAACCCCATCAAGTCCTCAAAAAACTTCACTTCAAATGCAATCCCTCCGCACGTCTTGCCGGGTGCCTGCCTCTCTCCTCCGCCAGGGCCCCCTTTGAAATCCGGCATCCTTTCAAGTGTGAAAGCCCGGGTCAGGCCTTTGTCTGAAGGGAGGCCTTCCGGCTCTCCTGCTCTCTGAAGCCTTCTCCTCATCTCTGACCTCCCCGTCAACAAGACATCTTGTCCCGCATGTGGAATTCAATCGGGCACTTGCCGGCTTCTGGTAACCTGAACAAAGCTACGTCTGCCTCAAAGGAACGCAGCAAAACCATGGGGAAATTTCAGCAGTGCCAAAAGGGCTTTGGCAAAATGAGAGAACGGCAAGACGATTCCCCTCCTGATCCCAGCAGATAACCCTGGCACTCCCAGGACGCCCATCGTCCTTCAGATACTCTAACACTCGGCTCTGTCTCGTCGCCCGGAAGACAGCGTGCTACAGCATACACCATGCGAGGCCTGCTCACAGCCCTGGCTTGGTGCTTCGGTCTGCCCCCGGCCCCTGCGGTCTGACCAAGCCTGCCTTGTTCTACGTTACCCTCCCAGAGCCTGACCCCACGTCCTGTCACCATAGGGACCCCTCAACAAATAGTTGTTGAATAAATGAGTGAATGAAGCCTGGGCAGTAGGGAGAAGAAATAATCTTATTAAATTTAGTCTGATATTAGAATAGGATTAGAAAGATCCTTTGGGGTCTTCAGCTTATTAATAAACAGTTGCACAATATTAAACTATGAAGACAGAGAGGAAAAAACCAGCGTGTTATTCCACTATTTCCTTCCTAACAGAAAGCCAGCAAGCGAGCCGTGTGTAGAGGCGGCAGACAACATGTCCACGCACTGCAAACATGGCCATTAGTACCCAGCCTGCCTGCATCTCATTGACTCTTGGACACAATCCGTCACAACCAGGGTATGGTTTTGCTTACAGGGATCATAAAAACTCACTTGATTTATTGCATTCCCTGTCCCGTGTTCCCCGGGGAAAATTCAGTTATACACGGATCTCTTTCTCAAGGGAGAAGCAGGACTCCAGCCAGTGAGGCATTTACAAATTCAGACTTGCTTCTCATTCTGCAGCACAGGTGTCATAAAGCAGGAGCCACCAACTGCGGCGTCCGACCCGCGGCTGTTCGCCTGCCCTCAGTCCTTGTCTGCACACGGCTCACTTCCAGGCTCTGAAAACAAAGTCTTAATTCTTCATCAGACATTCAGCCAGCCACCGTCTCAAGGATTTATCACTGGCGATCTGCATCAACAGTCAGTGGGATCACAGGAGATGGGATTTCATCACGGAGCTCACAGAGAGAATCGTACTGAGATTTTCACAGTGCATATCGCAACCCAGACTACAGCATCCTTTCCACCGACGTGGTCAGCAATGGCGTCTGTCTGCTCTCCTGCTAACAGCCACAGACCCTCAGAAGTTGGGGGACAAGGGGCCTGGAGTTGGGGAGACGCCAGGAAGAACAGTGACAATTCTGTGCATGCACACATGGCAGCATGCTTGTCTCCCGTCTCTGAAGAAACTCTTATGTGACCTCGGGAGATGCCCGTTACTCAAATACAAATGGGCGAGGAGACAGCGTGGAGATGACTCGCCATCTTCTCTCCTATCGCACGTATACATGGAGAGTGAGTAGCACGGAAATCCAACACGTGGATTTCAAACATTTTTGCACCAAAACAATGTTATCCCATGCTCCACGAATTTTTTGAAGCCTCCATATGTTTATATATATATGTATATGTGTATACATGCAATACATGCCTGTTGCATATGAAGATAGATGTGTGTGTCTATGCAAGTGTGTGTCCCATGTGTGTGTCCCATATGTGTGTGCATATGCAGTGTTTTGTATGTACAGAGAGAAACCAAGTACTCTATTTGCAGATCGATTTAAACTCATTAGAACCTGGTTTATGAGATTTCAAAACTTAACTTTGTCCACAATGTGCTTAGCCAGGGAGTCTGCCTCTCTTGCCTAACTCCTGGGCTCCACGGCACTGATGGCAAACCGCAGTGAAGGAGATCACGGACGCCGATGACGCTCCAGGGAGTCTGCTGAACTGCGAGACGCAGGCAGGGACAGATCTTTCCAGGCAGCCTGGGCTGCCAATCCTCATATTTAGTGAGCACCACCCAATCACTCTCACTGAGTGAAGGAATGAAACAGATCTTGTCTCCAAACAGGCAAGAGAGACATTTTCAGATTTACGGAGTGATTTCCCATTTGAAGGCCAACAAACCCTAAACACGCACCAAAACACGACGAGTGACCGTGGACGTGGGACTCCGAGTGCCTGTCTCTCTACATGACCTTTTCTGTCTTTCCCAAGCATTCAACAAGAAGCACAGCCCCACGATGTCACTCGCCACTCTTGACTTATTTTGACCCCTCCCTCATTTGGTCTTCATGCCACGTGACCCTTCACCATGGAGCCTTCATCTCCACCTCCACCCTCATTCGTTCACTCTCTTTGCTACCTTTCTCTATTCCCAGACTAACAATGTCATCAGAGCAGAATGAGCCCTGTTCTCTTGTGTCTCCACAGTCGCTCAGCAACAACCCATTCAACGCAAAATAAACCGGTTGCTTACTTAATAGCGAGGATAACAAGAAACAGTTCTGAAAGATTACATTGGACAAGACAAAGCTTTTAACATTATGGAATCCTGTCGAAGACTGTGGGCTGTATCTTCTGTTTTAAAAAGGTCCCACAGGAAGTGCCACGTTCACACCAAGTCCACGACCAAGGGGAGTACACAGAACACAGGTTTCTACAGTCTCCATCTCTAACGGGGTACTAAATATCACGCACTTGAAATAGCAGCCAATAAATACAATGCAACACCCACTGGTGAATCTATGTGCACATGCGTGTAAACCTGTGACTCTGGTGCTCACAGACACAAAACACAACAACAACAACACAGAGGACACGGATCTGAGCAAGAATTTCCACTTGAGTGACTTGTGTAGACAAGCAACAGTGAAAGCATGACACTGTTCTCCCACATGCACCCCACAGACACAGTACAAAGGGCAGCTGAGACGTCAGTCAGTGGACAGGTTTCAACAGAGACCTCATCTGGCCCGGAACATGTGGCCCTGACTCCGGGAAAGCCAGGGGACCTGAAGTCTTGGGTCTTACACGGCTCAAAGACGTGGGTTTGTATCAAAGCCTGGAGCAGCCCAAGAGCTCCAACTGCACAGCTATTACTGCAAACACACAAGACAACATCGATCCTACATTACTGAGACTCAAGTCTCACAGCCACAAATTGTTGTTTTACACATAAATCTGACTGCTCCCCCCCAACATTTTTATTGTGTTTCCTAACAAGCGGTTAGTACAGACCAAACCAGGAGACAAAAAGTCCATGCATCAGGGAGCATCTTCAACCTGCAGCTTCCTCCACCACCTGAAATGACCAACACAGGAGGCTGCTGACCAGGTGCCAGCAAGGCACAGACTGAGATGCTGGACACACCACAGAGCCCTGGAGACTCTGCTGCGTGGGGGCAGACCATGGACAAAACCACGTTCTATCTGCTGAACTTCATCTAGGGTACAGTGCTGCATGACTGATTTCATACATTATCTTCCCCTTCAAGATGCAACTGAGACTAAGAGCCGTGCTTCCTAGGACTGCCTCTTCGTATGATTTGAGTAACTGGCAACTAGACGATTTCCTCTCGCGGCCTGAGCTGAGCCCCTTCGGGCACAGCCTCTGCTCATCTCTGTGTTCGGATGCTTTTCCCTCCCAGAAGCATTGCCCACCCCTCCTCATTTTGTCCAAGGGCCACAGCTCCAGGGTTTTCACTCGGTCCTGCCCCCTTCTGCTCTCTCAACACTTCCTTCTCCATGACAACTCTTGGTATCAGATGGCATTATCTCATCATTTAAGGTTTCCAGGTAGAATGCAACAACAGAGTCACCGATTACGTGTGAGCCCATGCACGCCTGCTATGTCCATGACATAGAGATATGGGAACCACCAAGAGCCCAGGGTGCAGAAGGCACTATTCCTGCCCAAGGATTCCACAGGAAGAAGTGCTGAGGTGAGCCCCTTACCCAGAAGTACTTCTCAGCTCCAAGACAAACCCGGGTCCAGGTAAAACTGCTGGCATTAGCAGACTCATAAACAAATATTACCACTACCAATGTGACTACAGTATGCAGCAACAGCAGGATCAGCCACTCTTCATGAAGTGCTCCCCTGCATCCAAACCCACTGCTAAGGACTTCAAACGGGCAATCGCGCCAAGTCTCCGCACAACTCCATGATGCTGCTACCGTCACTAATTCTCCTGTTTAAAGATAAAGAAACCAATGTACACAGAGGTATAGCAAGCAGAAGTCAAGGGAACGAAACAGAGCGAGTCAGTAATTCCGACGACAAGGTCTATGGGAGTCTTCACAGGATAGACTATTGTGAAGAAAACCCTGATATAAATTTTGGCATGAACTTGAGTGAGGTGGGAAGAGGAACAGAGATGCCTTAGGGATAGGAGAGGCAGGAACAAAGGGAGGAGATGTACAGCTGAGTCTTCCTGACTCACAAAACGGGAGAAGCAGTGGCTTCAGGGGTTGGAAGCAGAGGTCAGCAAAGACTGGAACAGCATGGACGCTGCACCAGTGAGGAGCTACTCAGTGGGCAGCAGGGAGGCCCGGAGGTTCCTGAGAAGGAGTACTTCTGCACTGGGATGCTCTTCCGTTTTGTTCTGCATACAGTAGATTTGGATGCCATCGCTGGACTAGACAAGAGAATGATCAAAGATCAAGCAGTATGCCAGGGGTCACACTGGGTAGTCCGAGTGAGGGAATCGGAGGAGTGTGTCGCTCCCCCACTCGCAGAGGAACGACACCGGACCCTGTACTGTCCTTTTTCCCCGGCCCTTCCCAGGTTTGCTGCCATTCCCCCCCGCCTCCATGGAGGGGCAGCACCCCTGCCGCTTTCCCCGCTTCCGTGGAGGAGCGGCACACCGCCGGCCGGCTCTCTCGGGGGCTGCTCAGATGTTCCTCAGATGTTCCTGGTGCATGTTGTCTCTCTCCTCCTTTATAGTCCTCTTCCACCAATCCCAACTCTGCTGCCCACACACCGAGCACGCTGCTCTCCTCCAATCAGGAGCAGGATCAGCTCCTGCAGCTTGTTAGTTGAATTGGTGAGGCAGCTGTGCGGAAGTTGTTTACTCTCTCTCAGCGCCATATTGTGGGAGATCAGATGCATAGAATTAGTCTTAGTTCCAGTAATTTAGTCTAGTCTCGGTTGCTCCCCACAGAGTGACCAGAGCAGTGGAAATGGGATGAAAAAGGAGAGCAGAGGTTGGGAGGGAGGAAGACGAGGGAACTCGGAGATCAGCTGCCTGGACGCCTGGCTGCGTGGACAGCCTGCGCATCTGCAGAAGGGACCAGGAGCAGCAGGCATCTGGGGCAACCGACAAGATCACCTGAAAACCCACGGGACGTTCTGCAGCCAGCCTGTGATGCCGCTAGAAACTAGAACTTCTTGGGCAAATGGATTTTTTTCCAGGTCTGGGGCTGAAATGAGCAGAGGAAGCTGTGTTTTCATATTGCACAAGACAGCAAGGAAGCTGTGGAAGACACGAGGGCAGGAGGACTCACCACAGAACTTGAAGCATTTCCTGATCAGCAGAGATCAAGAAAATCGAAGACTGATAAAGCAAGAACTTCAAACCATGACTCTCTAATGATACCAGAAAATCCATTTTTGCCATTAAAGAATGTTAAAAAAATTTCAAAAAAACCTCAGGACTTTCAAAATACTTAAGAGAAAAATCAAACATTTTCCCATATTTCCTCTATAAGCTGAAGCCTAAATTATACTAATAGTAGATTGGGGAATTTATTTTAATGAAATATTCCAGGGAATCCATCCAGGAGAAAGAACAGCAGTAAATTCCACCAAATGGCCTAGAAATTGCACATCCTTTTTTTTATGTAATAAATGTGAATTTACAAAGTGCAACTTTCGCATTGTTGTGGCTTCCCCTGCCAACCTCCCTCCCATCCGCAGCCCTCCACTCTCCCACTCCCTCTCCCATCCCATTCTTCATCAAGTTTCATTTTCAATTATCTTTATATGCAGAAGATCAACTTAGTGTATACTAAGCAAAGGTTTCAACAGGCTGCACTCACACAACCACACAAGGTATAGGGTATTGTTCAACTAGTAGTGTTATCATTAACTCTCATAGTGAAACACATTAAGTCAGAGATCCTACGTGGGAGCATGTACCCAGTGACTCCCGTTGTTGATTTAACAATTGACACTCTTATCTATGACGTCAGTAATCACCCAAGGCTCTTGCCATGAGCTGTCGAGGCTATGGAGGCCCCTTGAGTTCACCAACTCTGAACTTGTTTAGTGAAGGCCGTATCACAGTGGAGGTTCCTTCCGCCCTTCAGAGAAAGGTGCCTCCTTCTTTGATGGCCCATTCTTTCTGCTGGGGTCTTGTTCACCAGGATCTTTCATTCAGGTCGTTTTTGCCACAGTGTCTTGGCTTTCCATGCCTGTGAGACTCTCATGGGCCTTTTAGCCAGATCCGAGCGCCCCAAGGGTTGATTCTGAGGCCGGATGCACATCCATGATTACAACATCAAAAAAACAGAGGCGATCTTGTATGCTGTGCCTTTTCTTTGGGAAAAAAAAAAAAAAAAACTACTAAAGGAACTGAAGCTGTATGTGATCGAGATCCCAGAACCAGCTCTCAACCTCAATGCCGAGGAGAGGCAGGCGTCTGGCCTAGGAGTCAGGACACCTGCACCTCGTACTGGAGAGCCTCGATGGGATCTGCAGCTCCTGCTCCTGACTCTGGCTTCCTGCCAGCGCTGACTCTGGGAGGCAAGGATGATGGCTAACGTGGCTGGGTTCCTGCCGTTCACATAGGAGACCAGGGTTGAGTGCACAGCTCCCTATGGGGCCAGGCAAGCCCTGGGTATTGTGGGCATTTAGGGAGTGAACCAGCAGACCAGAGTTCTTTTGCTCTCTCAACCTCTCCCTATCTCTCCAAATGATTAAGTAAAAATTTACATAAATAAAGGAAAGGAACATGTGAAACTGCACAGAGGATGCAATCAGGAGTCAGGAATTCTGCTTCCTTCAATGTCAAAATCAACTACTAAGAAAAACATGAACAAAAATGCTGGAGGCACACTGAACAGAGTAAAGGGTCGTGTAAAGATTCGCCAGCCAACCTCAGCGTGCAGATCTTATCTGGACGGTGTGCAGTAGCTTCCACAGATGCCCCATCTTCAGAGGGGGTGACGATGAGGAAGGCGGCAGAGACAGTCTGGGAATTATCTCTGCCTTGGGCTTTATTTTGCTGTGGACCTAAAACCACTCTTAAATAAGTCTATCCTCCCCCCAAACGGCAATAATAAATGAACCTAAAACAATCGATGATTTAATAACTGATGATATAACAGAACCATTCATAAATTTTTAGTATGCATTTTGACTATGTTAGAGGAAACTTCTTATTCTTTAGAGACACAAACTGAAATAGTCATGGAGACGGTGGCAGGGATCTTGTGTTGGCTCCAAAGCAGCCTGAGACTGCAGAGGGCATGGAGAGAATCAGATTAGTAATATCTCGATAATTATCAGACGCAGTTCAGAGCTATAAGGTTATTTTTTATGCTAGTCTCTACTTTGGTATAAACTTCAAGTTTTACATCATGAAAATTCAAGTTTTTTTTTTTTTTAAGTTTCATTTACTTATTTTTATTTATTTGAAAGGCAAAAGGACAGAGAGACACACCGAGAGATCAACATCTTCCATTCACGGATTCACTCCACAAACACCCGCAACAGCTAGGGTTAGGCTAGCCCAAACCAGTAGCATCCAAACTCAATAAAGGTGCCCCACATGGGTGACGGAGACGGAAGTACTGACGCCAACACCTTTTGCTTCCTAGGGTATGAATGAGCAAAACACTGGAGCAAAAGTGGAGTGGGCACTTGAAGGCAGGAACTCTGAGAAGGGATGCACTTAACCACCGTAGAAAACACCTACCCCATAATTTTTCTGAAAAAACAAGACTCATCCATGATGAAAGATGAAGACGAAAATGATGAGCAAGTGTCCATCAGGCTAAGACCGCCGCTCCTGCGTCTGGCCCCAGCCCACGACATGCTGTAGAGCTAAATAAACGATGGAAACTGACTTTAGCCAAATGAACCATTCATATCCCACGCCCTTCTGAAACCATCACAGACTGTGTCATAAGAGGAAAAATACAGTGCCTGTAAAGTGCATGGATTAATTATCAGCAGCAACGAGAGGAAACTGTGGCTACCTCGCACAGGTATTAACACTCATAAGCCATTTGCAACCGCCCTTCTCAACTTCGGAAAGGTCACTCCCATGCAATGAATGATAAGGGTCACTGAAGGTCAGGGTATATTAAAAAGTGCGCTGAATTTTAAGGGTTTACTGCTAGTAAAATTTTCTGCAGGGAATACATTAAGCACGAGCAAGAGTACAGAGTTATGTGTGGTGCTTTAGTGCTACCTTTATTAATAATAACCTTTCCAGGGTGCCTCATTTGAGAAGGCACACACTGTAATCCAAAAATGCATGCCCAGTATTGTTACCAGGAACATTAAATAATGAAGTTTGTCTGGAAGAAGACAGGAAATCACCACTGGTGGGTTACTGGTGGCTTCCAGCCAACATGTGCCATTCTCAAAGGGAAACCAGCAGCGGAGGCTACAGAACCCACAGACTCATCACTGCGACACCTGTAAGAAAAATAATATCACCAGTCAGACTTCACACTGTGCTTCCAAACCACCCATGAATTTCAGCACCCAAGGGCTCAGACAAACCAGTGCGGGACGCACCAGGAGCTCTCCACTCAACAGTGGGGCAGTGAGGAGCAACGTGTCAGGGTTCAGGAACAGAGACAGAGACCCGAATCATCCAACCCCGACTCAGCCACGGCAGCTGTGTGGCCCTGGCCAGCGAGATTTCCAGAGTCGGCTTCCATAGATGCAAATGAAGACAATAACCACCACCCTTCGGAGCTGTTACTGAGATGAATTCAAATTAGAGATCCAACTTTATGGCAAAACTCGAGGCACGTATTAACCACGGCACACTCCAAGGACTTTGGAAAAAACGGACACTGTAAGAGAATTTGATGGGGCCAGTGCTGTGGTGCAGTGGCTTAAAGCCCTGGCCTGAAGCACTGGCATCATATGGGTGCTGGTTCGAGTCCCGGCTGCTCCTCTTCCAATCCAGCTCTCTGCTATGGCCTGGGAAAGCAGAAGATGGACCAAGTCCTTGGGTCCCTGCACCCGTGTGGGAGACCTAGAAGAAGCTCCTGGCTCCCAGCTTCGGATCAGCGCAGCTCCGGCCGTTGCGGCCATCTGGGGAGTAAACCAGCAATGTAAGACCTCTCTCTCTCTGTCTCTACCTCTCTCTGTAACTCTGTCCTTCAAAAAACTAAAATAAATCTTTAAAAAAAAAAGAGAGAGAGAGAGAATTTGATACCAAGAATGTTGAGGTCTATGCAGTTTTTCCCTGAATATGCATTTTCAATGAACTTATTGACAATCCCTCATACATACGTATCTCTCAGTTTCACTTTCCATGAACTTCCTGAAATACCCTTATACTTATTTTAAATTACAACTAGTTTATGCAGCTGCAGTCTCTGGCCTTGCTTGTAGGTAGCACTTCCTTCTCTTACTTTCTCTCGGGCAGCAAAAGGAGCCTCTGAAGGGTTAGCTGCCGAGTGCCAATCCCAAGCTCCAATTTTTACTGGCAGGGAAATCCAAGGAAAATTGCTTTTTGTCTCCAGACACATTTGCTTTCCATGCACAAACAGGTAGAGCAGTAACATCCCTGCTTCTGCCGCTGTCATGGAGTTACCTCGTCCAATGGGTGCAGAACCTCTGAACAACGTATGACCACTGCCAATATTCCATTCCCAGAATGTTGATGTGCTAGTCATCTGGACAGCTAAACCAGGGTCCCCCAATAAGGTTTCGTGGAAGGATACTTCCTCACTCCTCTCAACCATCCCACGTGGGGATTAATCACTCCCGTCTGGGAGCAGGTCTCCCTTACCCGCAAACTCCTTTCCTTTTTCTGCATTTTCGTCTGTTTCCTGCTGGAACTGCCCTTGTTGAGGATGGAAGACAGCCAGACTTCGCATGCTCATCACCAGAAATCCTGGAGCTTTCTAAAGCTCTGGTCATGCGGCATCTGGCCTCTTTCCTCAGGAACACGATTCAAAGGGATGAGCTTTTCAGAGAAATCTCATCTTTCATCTGCCAAGCACAGCCACAGGGACAGCATCTAGCGGAGAGCCCGACCTTGTCCCCAGACACAGCGCCATTCCCTTGGGTCAAGGCTTAGGGAAGGAGGAGTGAGCCAACGTCACTGAGTATTTGTGCTGGGCTGGGACAGTGAGTGGACCAGCACAAGGAAACATAGTCACTTGTTTATACAGAACAGCAGAAGGTCAGCTTGCAGGGGTAGTCATTTAGGAGTCAATGTTCACCTGCCCCTCAAGGCTCATTAGCCAAGGGACCGTTCCATGTGATAAGGTGTCCTCCGGGCACATATCTTCAGCTGCACCTGCACCCCCCTCCCCCCTCCCCGGCCCCGTGCCTGGCTTTGCTTAAAGGATGCCAGCACTGCACGTGTCTTTATCCCCACCACCCACTGACTCCACCTACCATGTATTTAGACATCTGGCCCAGGAAGCAACGAGCCTATCTCCCCACTGTCCTCAACACCCCAAGTAAAACCCTCATCATTCGTCCCTCTGAGAGAGACACCGAGATAGAGCTGACGTCACTTCAAATTACACTGGCTTGGCCAGATGTTCCGTGCCTGAGAGATCTTGCTTACTCAAAGTTTACACACTAGTTATCACTGAGATCACAGCAAAGGTCATCTTGAATAAAAAGTCTGGGAACCGAGGCCATGGGCTGACTTCAACACAGATCCAGGGGCCGGCACTGGGGCGTAGCAGGCTAAGCTCCATCTGCAGCGCCGGCATCCCATATGGGTGCTGATTTGTGTCCTGGCTGCTCCTCTTCCAATGAAGCTCTCTGCTGATGGCCTGGGAAAGCAGCAGAAGATGGCCTAAATGCCTGGGCCCCTGCACCCATGTGGGAGACCCAGAAGAAGCTCCTGGCTCCTGGCTCCTGGCTTCAGACCATCTCAGCTCTGGCTGCTGTGGTCATATGGGAAGTGAATGAGTGGATGGAAGACCTTCCTCTCTGTCTCTCCCTCTCTCTGTAACTCAACCTCTCAAATAAATGATTTTTTTTAAAAAAGGAAGATTCAGAGGCTGGCGTTTGGGCAGTGGGTTAGGTCACTGCTTGAGGTACCTGCATCCAATTTCAAAACACCTGGCTAGAAGTCTCGGCTCTGCTATTCTTTCAGCTTCCTCCTAATGGGAAAAATGGGAGACAGCAGGTAATGGCTTAAGCAGCTGGGTCCCCATCACCCATAGGAGAGATCCAATCGAGTGCTGGGCTCTTGGCTTCAGCCACGCCTACCCAAGTAGCTGTGGGCATTTGGGGAGTGAAGTAGTGCATGGGAGAGCTTGGTCGTGGCCTTTCAAATACGCAAATGTAAACTTTAAAAAAAATTTTGAACAAATATGAATCCAAAGTTTGCTTCTCTAATCTTCACCCAGTCTTCTGCAAAAGCATTCAATTTTTTGACTTCTGGTCGTTTCTAGCTACATTCTCTCTCTTTGACAAAACCACTGCATAAGATGACTTTTGATAGGAACACTGTGTCAGCAGACTCCGAAAACACAGTCTTTAGACCCGACTTCTTCCCTGAGCTCCAGACTTGGGAACACAACTCTATTACGGAATCCACTCTGAAAAGTTTAACAGGCATCCCAAAGTTCTCAAACTTGTACAAAGAGGAGCTCTTCAGTCTTATCACAAACTACATTCTCATTTTTCTTCCAGGCATCTGCAGCCGGGTAAAGCACTCCCATTTCTCCATTTCCTACAAATCACACCATTCCTCCCTTCCCTTCATCCCTTCATCTGTCAGTGTCACCACAAAATCACACCCATTCCCATTGCCAGTTTTCTGGAACCATCCACCATTATCACTCTTTTGGCTTACTCTAAGAGTCTGCTAATGGTGTTTTTTTTTTTTTTAATACTTATTTGCATCCATTTGAAAGGCAGAGTGACAGAGGAAAGAGATAAACAAAGAGAAGGAGAGGGAGAGGCAGAGATCACCCACCTACCAGTTCACATCCCAGATACATGTAACAGCCAGGTCTGGACCAGGCCCAAGTCAGGGGCCAGGAACTGCATCTGAGGTTCCCATCCGGGTGGCAGGGGCCACGACATTGGAACCATCATATCTGCCTCACGGGATGAATTAACAGGAAGCTGGATAGGAAGCAGAGCAGGCGGGTCTCGAACCAGACCTCCAGTATGGGACACAGGGATCTCAAGTAGCCCCTTAGCTTGCTGTACCACAACCCTCACCTCTGAGTCCACTTCCAGCACCCTTCTTTCCAATGTATCTGCCACATGACAACCAAAGTGATTTTTTTTTCTTGACAGGTAGAGTTAGATAGTGTGAGAGAGAAACAGAGAGAAAGGTCTTCCTTCTGTTTGTTCACTCCCCAAATGGCCACTACAGCCGGCGCTGCACCCTTCCGAAGCCAGAAGCCAGGTGCTTCCCCCTGGTCTCCCTTGCGAATGCAGGAGCCCAAGTACTTGGGCCATCCTCCACTGCCTTCCCGGGCCACAGCAGAGAGCTGGACTGGAAGAGGAGCAACCAGGACTAGAACCCGGTGCCCATATGGGATGCCAGCGCCACAGGTGGAGGATTAGCCAAGTGAACCACGGCGCCGGCCCCCAAAGTGATCGTTTTGACACAAAGAATCAGAGTGTCTCTTCCTTGCATAAAAATATCAGAGGTGGGCCAGCGCCGCGGTTCATTAGGCTAATCCTCTGCCTTGTGGCGCCGGCACACTGGGTTCTAGTCCCGGTCAGGGCGCTGGATTCTGTCCTGGTTGCTCCTCTTCCAGGCCAGCTCTCTGCTGTGGCCCGGGAGTGCAGTGGAGGATGGCCCAGGTGCTTGGGCCCTGCACCCCATGGGAGACCAGGAGAAGCACCTGGCTCCTGGCTTTGGATCAGCGCGGTGCACCGGCTGCAGTGGCCAGTGAGGGGTGAACCAACAGAAAAAAAAAGGAAGACCTTTCTCTCTGTCTCTCTCTCTCACTGTCCACTCTGCCTATCAAAAAATAAAAAATAAAAACAAAAAACAAAACTATCAGAGGGCTTTCCTTGGTGCTGAAAGATCAGAGTCCCCATTCCCTGCAGGTCCTGCCACTGCCCTCCCAACCCCCACTCGACTCCCGTCTTCCCTCACAGCACCAAGACCACACTGTGCCGCTTCTCTGCTCCCAGGAGAGCCGTGTGCTCCCTGCCTGCGGGCCCTCGCTCTCTGCTTTCCCGGGAAAGGACTTCGGATCTTCACACGTCTCATTCTCACCCTTTGCATCACACAGCTGCAACATCACCTCCCCTGAGAAACTTCCTGTGACTGCCCCAGCTACAGCCGCCTGTTAAACTCCAGCCACACCCTCTGGCAAGGACACTCCCTAACCAGTGCCTGAGCTGTGTCCTGCGCAGCCCGCATCAGCACCTGCATTTCTCCCCTGGAGTCCTATTTACTTAAGGACCTCTTTCCACCCCCTTCACCTGACTATGTGAGGGCAAGAACTTCCCTTCTCATCCTCACTGATCTATTCTCAGAGCCGAAAAGATGCCCGGTGTCCAACAGGTATCCAATACTTGTTCACTGAATGAGCCACTGCACAAATGAATGGATGAATTGACTTGGATCATTAACGTGACACTAATTCACATGAAAAGGCTTGGCTGTCCTGTGCTACTAGTACTCTGCTGGGTCTGCCACCCCAGTAACCCAAACGAGACAGAAGCTGCTTCTTCCTGGAGAACCTACTGAGCCTCCATCCAGATCCCCCAAGGCCCAAGCACCGAGGCTCAGTCATTCTGGGGTGCTCTCAGTACTCTCCCGAGTGCTCTACCTCCTCCCTACTCGGCACGTGTTTCCTGTGCCAGCACCAAGGCTCAGCCATTCTGGGATGCTACCAGTACTCTCCCGAGTGCTCTACCTCCCCCCTACTCGGCACGTGTTTCCTGTGCCAGCACCAGCAGCAGGCACATGGCTTGCAAGTCTATCATAACTCAGAATCTCAGGCCCCACCACACACGCACTGAATCGGCACCTGCACCCGGGAACACGGGCGCCGCTCTGCTTCAGTCCGTGGGTCTGTAGGCTGGTGCAGGTTAGAAGACCTATCCTAGGCCAGTTCAGCCAGTGGCCCTGGGGTCATGGTCTGGGTACCATGGCTGCTTTCTAAAGCTCTCCCTTAACCTAACACACAGCCAGGAACAAAACCCACTGACACAGCGTGGAGACCAGAAGCTCACAACTGTGAGCTCCGTGCGTTCATGGAGATAGCTCACTCCCAAGCTAAAACAGTGATGACACTGAACAGGAGGGGGCGATGACAAAACAGCCACAGCCCAGCTCTCAGTCAACAGAGCAGGCGGTGCCCCAAGCGGGGGGCGGTCGACCGCACACCAGGGTCTCAGCGTGGGTTATTCTGTTTTCAGGGTTCTCAGAGGGAGGCACACACATTTTTCTCTATTTCCTTGAAATAATAAATAAATAAAGGAACACACCTGAAGATTATTACCGTCTTCTCACACCTTCTTAAAATTTCACACCTTAATCAAAGGCAGATGCTGTTTACTTGTGCAATGCCAATGTTTTGAAACCACTATCTGTAATTAGCTCATTAGCTCACCTGTGGAATTGTTTGATTATCTTAAAGCTTTTTTTTTTTAAATTGAGTCAAGTCTTCTCAGATAGGAGGAATAACCAGTCCCACCTGGGCACCAGGAGCTGCTGCTTGTTCCTGAATTCCTCGTCATCTGGAACAGACCACTTCAGAGCCAGAACCCCCCACAACCTAAGGAAGTTCCCAGTGAAAGAGGGACAAAGTGTTGCACTGGCCCAGACACCTACCCTGCTCTGGGCAAACGCGGCGGCAGCCCAGGACGCCGGAGACCTGTGAGCATCTCTGTCCGGGGGAAGTAGCATGCTTTGACAAACTTGGCACACCCCACGTTAAAACCAACATGCAACATGAACACCGTTAGTCACTGCATCAGTCAAGCCTCCACAGGAGACAGATGGCACGATCAAAGGAGGCTATTTAGGGAGACTTTGCTTTGAGAAGCACCGTTTTCAGGTAGGCAGAGCACATGGGGAGAGGCAGGATGTGCAGCAGCAGCCTTCTCCTGCCTCAGCCAGAGGGGCCTGCGGGAAGGCGAAGCCACAGGCTCCCAAAGGTCAGGAGATTACTCAGAGAGGGGCCCTGGGCCCGGGCCTGAAGGCTCCCGCTGGCCACTTGGGGAGGGCCCGGGGACCACATACACCTCCCTCCCTCTGATCTCCTGTGAAAATTCCCCGTAAGTAGAGCTCGAATGGAAACCGAGGGGCAGAGCCTGTGTTGTTGCACAATGGGTACAGCCACCACCTGTGACACCGGCTTCCCACACTGTGCTGGTTCGTGTCTCAGTTGCTCCACGTCCCACCACCTCCCTGCTAATGCACCCGAGAAAGCAGCAGAAGATGGTCCAAGTGTTTGGGCCCCTGCACCCACGTGGGAGACAAGGATGAAGCTCCTGGAGCCTGCCTTCGGCCTGGCCCAGCCGTAACCATTGAAACCATTTGAGGAGTGAACCAACCTTTGTCTAACAACTTTCTAAATAAATAAATAAATCTTTTTTTTTTTTAAAGTCAAGAGGCAAGGAACCCAAGGGTGCAACCCACAAGGACCAGCCTCCTCGGAAAAACAGGGCAGCCGCCGGCGCCTGACGATGCCCAGCCTCTGAATCCTTGGGAACCCTGACAATTCTGTTTGCAGAGGAATGAGGGCTGGCAACCGGCTTACCTGCTGCTGGGGAGACTTTCTGAGTGATGGTGGGGAAGGGACAGGCACAAAGATCCTGCCAAGTGCAAGAGAGGGGGAGGAGAGTCAGAAGGAGACAAGACGACGGCAAGAAAGGTCAGAGGTGACTGTGGCAGGCGGGGATCTGGAGGAAATGACTTCAAGCCCTGAGCAACCGGTGGCCTCTGGAAGCTGGCACAGATCCTCCATGGGAGGGGAAAAAAAAGTGGGCATCTCCCTGACACTTCCATGATGGCCCCCTGAGCCCCGTGAGGACCTGGGAACCTTAACCTAACAATCTGTGCTGTCTGAAGTCACCCAGTCTGGGGTGATGTGTTACAGGAACTGACCTGGGCAGGGGTTGCACGCCCACGGCTGCCCCTGCAGAAGCAGGTGCCAACCCCACGCCGCCCCTGCAAAAGCAGGTCCCAACCCCGTGCTGCCCCCTGCAGAAGCAGGTGCCAACCCCACGCCTTGGGACACCTCCGCTTGGCCAAGCCCCCGACTAGGATCATCCCTGAAGGGGAAGCAGCGTGATCGGATGTCAAGAGTTGTGAGCTCTGGATTCAGGCTGAGCTGGGTGTGCATCCAGGAGGTCTGAGGCGATGGGGAGGAGGGGGATGAGCTTGGCCACTGCTGAAGCCCCCCCCCCCCCCCCCCCCAGCAAAAAGCGGAAGCAGCAGCACAGCAAACTCGGCACATCCTGGCCTCCTGCTCTCTTCTCCTCACTGCCGGGGCTGAAAGACTCGGAGCCGCTTCAGCGGCGCCCCCTGCAGGGCTGGAGCTCACTCACCCCTGCCTGAAGCGTGGGCTGGAATTGCCCGGAACAAGCAGCAGAGGCAGGAATCAGGGTGTGTGACTCTGAAACAGGGTCACAGAAAAACCACTGGGGCTGTGCCTTCTGGGATCCCAACTACGGAACACAGTGCAAAAGGCAAAACAGCCCAGCGAGGCGTGGGTGCCGGGAACGGGCAGGTGGAGTGGGAGGGACGTGTTAAAGAGGGACAGGGGGTTCTTAGAGGAGTGAGGCTCCAGCACGGGTTACCGTAATGGAGGACAGATATCATTACACACTTGCCGAAACCTGTGGCACTGTCACTGCGACACAGACACACGTCAGGGTCCACCAACAGAGGATGGGACATGCAAAACGGGGTCCATCCATGGAAGGCAACGTTCCCCAGATTCACACGGACGACGTCACTGTGGGTGCACCTTGAGACACTGCGCTATGTGAAATATGCCAGGCACATAAAGGCAAAGTCTGTGTGAGCCCACGACAAAAGATTTCTACAAAAGTAGAACTGTATAACACAGAGAGTCAACTCTACTGTCAACTCTAGGCTACAGATCATACAAACCTCTCCCTATTCTACCACCAACAGCAGCAAGAGCCCCACACTTTCACCAGGTGTCTACAGAAAAAACTATACCCCCCAACAGTCATCCAGACTTTCTCTTCCCTGCTACCCCCTTTCCCTCCTCTCTCCATCCCTCTCCCTTCCTCTCCCTCCCTCTCCCTCTCTCCCTCTCTCCCCCCTCCCTCCCTCTCTCTGTCTCCCTCTCCCTCTCTCCCTCTCTCCCCCCTCCCTCCCTGTCTCTGTCTCCCTCTCCCTCTCTCCCTCTCTCCCCCTCTCCCTCTCTCTCTCCCACCCGCCTCCTTCATCCAGCTCAAGGGGAAGCCAACTTCCGTGCTCTGACTCCATGCACCCCTGAAAGAAACATCTGACAAAGCTGTTGAGCTGAGGGTGCCTAGAGCCACATCCTCCAGGCCCTGCCTGCATCCCCAACACAGTCTCCTCAGAACGCTGAGCCTGAGCACCCCCCTTCCCGAAGGAGGCTCCTAAGTGCCTGACCCAGAGACACAGCAGACAGCCTGCTGCTTCCCAACTGCTCGGCTTGGGGCTAATTTGTTATGCAGCCATGGATAACCCGTGTCTGAACCCAAAAAGGCAGAGCCCTTAAAAGTAACATTTGCAAAAGAATCAGAAGCGATTGGGGCTGGCAGAGGCCCCAGCTCTCCCCAGAATAACCGGGCAAACCCGCAGTCAAATCAGGGGTTAGGAATCACGGCTGCTCCAGCTGGCAGCTACACAACAAGCAATTATTCAGTGGCAAAGAAAGGTTTCATTTTAAATGGAAAAAAAAAAAATTCCTCCCTTTAGGATGCAAAACCACCCAAAGGCGTGCCCTGCTCACAGAGCCGCAGTCTCCAAGCTGGTGCTAACGCGGGGAAATATGGTTATTTCCTGTTCATCGGCATTTTACCCCCAAGCCTTCTGTCGAGCTGGCACGTCGTGGGGGTTTTGTGTCGCTGTTCAGCAAGGAGGAGGCAGAGAGCTCAGTCTCAGCTTTTCCGCTGACTTCCAGTCCAACGTGGGCTCGTCCAAGGGTGCACAGAGCCAGACTGAGGTCGTGACATTGAGCCTCTCGTCCTGCTCCGAGCTCCAGGAGCTGCCCTGGCCAGGCTTCCTGGGACGTGGAGGAGGAAGTGCCCTCTCGTGCATCCCAGCTGCTTCTCTGCGGACTCCAACCCACCGGCCATCTGTGCTCCTCTCCCCGCTATGCTCACAGCTTGGGCTGGGAGTGGAAACTTTCTGTAGGATTCAGCACTTTTGGTTCTTATTTTTTTTTCCATAAGCCAGGATGCGGGAGGAGAGCAGAGGACACTGGCAGGTATGTGAGGAGAGCAATGCGCTTGCCAGAGGAAACGGAAGCTGCCTCTTGGCAACCATCCCTCGTAATCTGTGTATTCAAAAACACAGCTATTCACGTCCCTGGTGCAAGTAGGAAGGACAGCCCCAGATCCAGCCCAAGTGGGAAACAATCCTCCCGAGCTTTTCTGCAGAATTCATGCACGGAGGAAAAGGAACGGAAGCTCTAAAGCCATGGAACCCAGGTTCATGTACGTGAACTTGATTTTGCCTAATAAAATGGTAAATTGTAAAAGCTCCTACTAAGTGCCCCGCCAACAGACACCGGCAAAAGACTCTGCTGGAAATAAGGCGGCCGATGAAGAGGATTTGGGAGACCATGTAACTTCATTCAACAGCAATGTTCGACAATTGGGCACAGAAGGCTACACCGTGTCCCGTGTGCACAGCACAGGTTTGGGCCAGCACACTCACAAGGGAACGTGTGTAAGCTTATCAAGCATGACTTTTAGCCACCCAGCTGAAGACAGGGTTATCTGTAAGCCGGAGACCATACGGGGCAGCCCCTGGCCCCGTCTCCTTAACCTCCTAGAACAGCGCTGCTGATGCCCAAGTACACAATCCCCACAACAGGCCATTAAATGGTCCAGAAACCTAACTGTTTTCATCAATACCAATCCTCATCGCTCAAATGCATGCTATAAATTTTCACTCGTGATAAATGCCCAAAGACTATCACAGGCAGAATTCCACTGAATATTGAAAAATAAACCGAGGACATGAGAAAAGCTTTCTGAGGACTGGAAGTAACACTCCCTCACTTCCAGGCCCCGTGCAGAAAAGCTGCACACATGCTCAGGCAAGCATCCACGCACACAGGGGCAGTTCTCGGAATGTCCAGGAAGGACCTGCCGACTCCGTGTTGGCATCACAGCCTGAGAGGCGTTGAAGTCAACGTCTTAGGACGTGGCCGTGGTCTGGAACGTTGTCCTTCCTATCGCTCCAGCAGCTGCCTTGTCTTTGGGTGATCATTTTTTGGGATTCAAGTGAGCCCCACCGCTGCTCATCAGAGGGCTAACATTCACGCTCCCACCCACGCTGCACCACGGCCCATGCCCGCGGCTCCGAGTTCTCCAGCCCTTTCCTGTCTCGACCCTGGCACTCCGTGGTGGACTTACTTGCACCACAAGCTGAACACTGTGCCTCTTTGGCCTGATATTCTTCCTCCTCATCTAACCGGATCATGACAAGATCATACGAAGGTTATCCTGTGATACTCTCAGAATTTAAATTTTAAAAGGCCAAAGGCCCTCTACCCAGTTGAAAACTCTTATTTCTACAATTTTGGTTACCCTTTCAGTAAGCCCAGGGTATTCAGTGGTGCCTACAACTGAAGCCAAGAAGCGTTTTCTTGGGACTGGCGTCGTGGTGCAGGTTAAGCTGCCACCCACAACACGGGCATCCCGTTTGAGCCCCAGTTGTCCCGGCTGCTCCACTTCCCGTCCAGCTCCCTGCTGACGCACCGGGGAAAGCAGCAGAAAGTGCCCGAGAGCTTGGGCGCCTCCCACCCAGGCTGGGAGACCCAGATGGAGTTCCATGCTCCCGGCTTCGGCCTGGGCCAGCCACAGCCATTGAGGCCATCTGGGGAGTGAACCAGCAGATGGAAGATCCCTTTTTCTCCATCGGTCTCTCTCTCTCTCTCTCTCTCTCTCTCTCTCTCTGGGTGTGTGTGTAACTCTGCCTTTCAAATAAATAAATCCTTAAGGAAAGAAAAACCTCTCTTAAAAGGGAAAAATTACAAGAGAGTGAGAGATTCATCCGTCTCTCACACACCCAACCAGCTACCAGCAGAGCCGGGACACCATCACCACTGGGGTCAGAGGAGGCAGAAGACAGCCCTAGACCTGTTGCTTCTCCTCCCCAGTATCATTTTCCCCTGTTTTCTTAAGAACAGAAATGAGAGGTTAGTTGAAAGAAAGAAAGAAAGAAAGAAAGAAAGAAAGCAAGAAAGCAAGCAAGCTATGCAGTGGTGGGTGTCGGCACAAGTTAGCCAAGCTCCTGGACCTGTGCACATAGTTCTGTAAGAGTTCTCCCAACCCCTTGCCCCAGAGAAGCAAAGCAAAGATGAAAACGGTAGCCAGAATGCACAGTTCTCAAGTGCCACCTAAAGTCCTCTCCAAATCTGAAATGCAAGTTGCCTTCTCCAAGCAGCCTGGGCCCAGGGCCTGTATACACCGGACGTCCCCTCTGCAAGCCCTGGCCGGTCCAGCTCTCCCGCACCTCTCAAGCTTCCTCTGGGCCCCACGCCGAGAGCCGACAGGGTTCCAGTGACTCCCACAGCTGCTTCCCCGGGAGCCACCCCAGTTCCCATCGTCTCCACATCACTTTGTGTCGCCCTCGGTGGGCTACCTGGAGGGGGTTCTCAGGGAGGGTCTTACTTTATGAAGGCAGGGAGAGAAGTTGCAATAAAAACAATGACCTGCAACGGGGAGGCATCTGCAAGACGCTAGGGGCACGGGAGCATCCCCCCAGGTCCCAGTTACTGTTAGGAAACAGGACGTTCGCTCCTGCCGTAAGAAGAGCCGTTTCTTCCTATCCATCAGGCACTTTTCTCGGGGTAACTGAAAAGTGAGCTAATGCCTCTTGATAAGCCAGCCTCTTTGGAAGGCCTAATCCTTCTCCTCTACCAAAAAGGCACCATGTAATAGGTATGGCAAATAAATTTCATTTCGCAGAGTAATTCCAATTGGCTGATGGTGTACGCCTGCAGTGATGGATGGGGGAGTCGAAGGAGGTGTCGCCGACGTGGGGAGAGGAATTGATTATCAATGTGTGCCACGTGCAGGGGCTGGTGTCACTTACGCCTCACGCTTGCCATTTTGATGTAGAGCATTGCTGAGCGCTGGATGAAAATGCATGAACAGAAAAACTGTGTCATATATAAGCTGGGCTATAGTTGAGAACATGATTTTTTATAAGTCTATTTCACCAGGCAATTTTTCATGGGCGTTTCTAAACTGCATTTTAAAAGACAAAGTCGTGTGGGGACCACGACTGTGATGGAACGGAGTGCAGACAAGGCTTCGACAACACCTCGTTTCCTCTGCCGCTGGTGTCTGTGGCCAAGTGGCACTCATCTGTTCCGCCTTGAGTGGGGACTCACGGATGGACCCTCAGCCCAGACAGCTGAACAGACAATCCCGTGGCACCAGCCACCACGTGTCTCCTCACATCCACATCTCTTGGGCTGCACGTGGATGTCCGAAACATATTTGCTCTTGGTCCTAATCAGTGACCTGCAGCCGGGGGCAGCTCCCGTGTCCAGGGACTTCCGGCAATGTCTGGGGACACCTCTGATTGACATGACTCTGGAAGGGGGGCTGTTGTTGGCTTGGAGTAGGTGCAGGCCAGGGAAGGCGCTCAACTGCACAGCACGGTGCGATGCTCAGGGGAGCCCTGCCCAGGGGATAACCAGCCCCCCAAAATGCTAACAGTGCCAGAGCACCCAGGTTAAACCCTAGTGTGAGTCTACAATGCAGTCTAGACACACCGCAGCCACAGGGCGCAACGGCTAAGTCTGGTGGCCCTGAGTGTGTACCCTGGCCTGTCTACGCACCGTGAGACTCCAAGCAAAGCACCTGCGCTCTCACCCCGAGGCTCCTCCATGGGGTTGTTTGGAGGATGGAATCGCAGCTCTTCACCAACACTCTGCAGATGGAAGATGATCTCAAGAAACAACAATGCCAAGAGCTGCGAAACATCTCAGCCAAGTAAACAAGGCACTGACTGCACCCCGACAGTCGGATCAAGAGCCCAGAGCGTAGTCCGGCTCCACCGGCTCTAAATGCCATTTGCCCACCGTGCCGTCCGTAGCACACATCCTGTGACCCAGCAAGGCCTGTTTGGGGACTGGTCTCACAGGCAGACTCACACGTGTGGCTCTGGCCGGAGATATTCCCTGCAGCGCTTTAATTAAACAAAGTGTTGGTTACGACTTCAGTGCCTAACAAACGGAAACCAATTAAATAATGTACAGTGAATATGTGCAATGGAATACTATATAACCATTATCAAAATGGGGGAGAAATATATGGGCTGATATAAAAATGTCCCTAATATTCAAGGATCCTTCAAAAATTTGGAGGAAAATGGAATTGAAGGATAAGTTTATCTTGGGACAAAAACTTCTGAAATCCAAGCACAACAAGGGAATTTTCAAACATGTCATGCAAAACGGGTCCTAAGAAAAAACTGCATGGATTTTCAATTTTTTACACCCAAAGATGTCTATCTTTTAGTTTTTATTTATTTCCATTTATATTTGAAAGGCAGAGAGACAGTGAGAAACACATCACAAGGTGTTCCATTTACTGGTTCACTCCCCAAACCCGTGCAGCAGCAGGGGCTGGGCCCTGAGGCTACCAGGAGCCCAGACCTCCACTCAGATCTCCCAGGAGGGTGGCAGGGATCCAAGTCGGCAGCTGCTGCCTCTCACTGCACACCTTAGCAGGAAGCTGAATCAGAAGCACTGTAGCCCAGGGTCAAACCAGACACTTTGATGTGGTAGACAGGCCCCCGGAAGGTGACTCAACTGTGCCAAACTGGCTCACCTTTAAACATAGGTTTCAACCCCATTTTCACGCACTTTTTGAAGTACCCCCATGTATCCCTACTTCAAAAAGAAAAAATAAAGCAGAGTGAGGAAAACCATGCGTCTCATATGCTATCTTCTGTTACTGCAAAACGCAGGCAGGTACATAACGTTTGAATAAAGATGCGTACAATACCGCAACAGCAGTTAACTGGTGAGCAGGAGGCAAGAACACGTCAGATTTATTATTCTCTGTATATGCTAGCATTTTTTTTAGTATTGTGGCATTTTAACCTAAACCATTAAGAAATAAAGCAAAGCATCAAAAATGCTAGGTTAAAAATATCATCCGCTGCCCAGGAACGCCCTCCTCCTGTAGCATTTGACTTCTGCCAACGCTGGCAAAGTCACCCTTCGCTTAACAGGAACCATTTTAAATATGTTTATCAAATGGTTTCACTATTAAGGCCCCCAATTTTTCACCCCAGTAGTGTCCTTGGCAGAGCCAACTACTAGCTGTGGTGTCTTGTTCTTGTGACAACAATGCAAACTCCAAGGGGTTCGTATTCTAACTCAGGCAACAAATCGCGAGTCTGGGCCCAGCCGGAGCCCCCTCCTTTGCCAACCCCAGCTCTCAAATCAAGAGCTGTATCAATTAGCAGAGCTGGTTGCTTCTCAGAAGCTGAGCTGGATCTTGGGCTATTATTAGTTTCTGAACAATGGCTTGGAGAGAAGGAAGAGGGAAAAAAAGCCCTCACACGAGGCTTTCAATCAAGCCACTCTTCTAGGCAGACAGAATTCTGTTACCCATTTAGATAATTTCATGAATTCACCTTGCAAAATGAGGCTTTATATCTTCCCCTAAACCTAACAAAATGTTGTTTCATGGTCTCTTAATTTATGACTATAGGAGAACACACCTGTGTTCTTTTATTACAGAAAATAATTAACGTGGCTTAAAAAAAAAAAAAAAACTTAAAAGGCGAAACAATGAAATGGCAAGGACACACTGACATCTGCTGGCATGTCCTGCACTTCCAACAGGCACTTGCTCTGGCGACTGCTCCCTGTTTGTCTCCTGCACGCAGGCACACCCATCGCAGTCCAGCGAGAACGAATGGGCCCCCAACTTACATCCAGAGATCACCAAACCCCAGGGCCCTCTCCCCTCCTGATGGGTCCTGATCTTTCTTTCTGGAGAGCAAGCTCACACCCTACAGCTGGAGAATTAACTTTTCCGTAAGTCCTAGAAGGGCCAAACTCTCGTCTATGAACAGGGAGCCAATGAGGGACACAGGGTCACAACCCCTGTCCAGGTCAGAGGAAGACAAAGAAAACCCAACGCTCCCTTCCTCCAAAAGGGACAGGCAAGAGGGGACCTTCTGAGCGGATGAGGCACAGCAGAACTAAAGGTGCGTGTCAAGGCAGGGGCCCCTGAAATGCAAGGATGGGGTAAGGAGCAAAGGGCCGCCACTGTGTGAACGAAACACTCAACAGTAGCCTCCGCGACGCGCACAGCTCCACAGCAGCTCTTGAAAAGACCCCTGAAGTGACACGGAGCCCTCGGGCACAGAGGAGCGGCTGAAGGCACAGAGATCAACTCCACTTGCTCATTCAACCGTCCCTACGGCTGGGGTCTGGCTGCACCTTCTGAGAAGAGGTCACACACCGCACGCACCAGATACACAAGAAAGAAGCCGCTCCAGCAGCCGGACAGGAGGCTGCCACGGCCACACACTGGACACAGAGCGGACCCAGCGTCCCTGACACTGCTCCCTATTCACACGCACTCTGGACTAGGCGACCATCACTCCAGCACCGCATGGCTCCTTGCTCCTCCACTTCCCCTGCTACACACACGTGCACACACATACATGGACATACACAAACATTCACACGTATGCAAGGCAGGCACGCACAAACGTGCACACGCACACACACACATGCATACACACATGACGTCTTTCCCACAAGGTGCTTCCATAGCAGCCTAGTCTCTCCCCATCCCCCGAGCTCCATCTCAGGCAGCTCAGGAAGAACCAAGAGCACTCTTCAGGACACAGCCTCTGCAGCTTCCTGCAGCCCCCACGCCCTCCCTTGCTGGCACTGCCCCAGCCACGCTGATGGCCGCACAGAGCTGTCGCCACCTTTGTGCACCCTGCACTCCTGCCCTCTCTCCCTCAGTACAGCCAGCCCCTTCTCAGGCCTTGGGCCCCATGGACACAGCCCCCTGACCCTCCCCCCTAGCAGGACCCCCCCCTCCACTTTCCTATATCAACATTCCATTGCTTCTCCATCCTAACACACAATAGCTAATTCCATTGTTCTCTTATCAGCTGCCCATCTTCTGTGGGTTCCCCTCCAGAAGGCGTGAGCCTCACCAGGCAAAGCCAGCATCCTGGTCTGCGACACCACCCGATACAACATCCCCAACACCTCACACGGTGCTGCCTCAAGCAAGGATCCAGACTCACGAAGCCAGTGCACGAAAAAGGCGATGGAGGGGCTGGTGCCGCGGCTCACTAGGCTAATCCTCCGCCTTGCAGCGCCAGCACACCGGGTTCTAGTCCCGGTTGGGGCGCCGGATTCTGTCCCGGTTGCCCCTCTTCCAGGCCAGCTCTCTGCTGTGGCCAGGGAGTGCAGTGGAGGATGGCCCAAGTGCTTGGGCCCTGCACCCCATGGGACACCAGGATAAGTACCTGGCTCCTGCCATTGGATCAGCGCGGTGCACCGGCCGCAGCGGCCATTGGAGGGTGAACCAACGGCAAAGGAAGACCTTTCTCTCTGTCTCTCTCTCTCACTGTCCACTCTGCCTGTCAAAAAATTAAAAAAAAAAAAAGCCAATGGAGGACCCAGTCTCAGCACAAGGAGTGGCCCAATAGTTTTTTTTTTTTTTTAAAGAGAAAACAGTAAAGACTGTCCACTGATGCTGCTGGGGCTCAAAACCACACCTTTTCCTCCCAGTTTCTGCTCTGTTTTGTCCTGTTTCAGCATTTCTCATGCTTGAAAAGGCTGCAATTTACTGTGCTCTCCAATCCCTAGCTCTCTTGCGCAGCTCTGTACCACTAACCGATTGCTATCTGAACACATTTTTGATACCTTAAAATCATAAGAAAATGTCAACATTTTATACGGGGAGCAAGGAAATGAATTGGAGTCAACAGTGAGGTTAATATGAAAAACCCACGCTAACAAATACTATATGTCATTGTGGCTAGACTGCATAATGAGCTCTGAGCTTCCTGGCAGGCTGGGGGAAAAGGGAACATGAATAGGTATGTGCTGGATCTACAAGGGCAATCAGTGCCCCAGGACAGGACAAACTCCTTCTGATCCTAGACGAGAGGTAACGAGGTGACAGCCCCTGGTGCAGAACAGGGAGCGGGAATTCTTCACAGCCTGTCTTCCTGCTTGCTTGTTTTCAGTAATGCTGTTTTTTTTTCCTTGAGGTGTCACATTCCTCTAAGTGATTGTTCAACTTCAGGCTACATGTTTGATTCTTTTTCTCTGTGTGTAGACACAAAGTATCTATTTTTTAAATACAACACCAAATGCCTTTCTTACAAGGCTTCCCACATAAGCCGACAGCAGCAGAGGGCAGTTCATCGGAACTGAGTTTCTGGAGGGCATGGATGGGGATTTCAAGTGCACCCAGAAGAAAGAAACCTGTACAATTTCATGTGTGAGACGAATAAAAATAACGGATATAAAATATGTTTTCAAGAACCACAAGCTCACTAACCACCAGGGCTATTTTATTCAAGAGTCTTGGAATGAGAAGCCTGAGTCTGACCATCCCAAAGTCAATCAAGAGACAAGGAAGGGCTGCTGGGGGGGTCCCTGTGAACCTGGTCTGACTGCCCCACTTTCTGCAGATGGAGGCAGCATTATTCATTTTTACAGGTAAATGGAGGCCCAGAGAGGTACAGAAACTTGCCTGAAGTCACACAGCAAGCTAGTGGCAGGATCTTCATGCACCTGCACCTGTGCTCTGAAGGGAGATGGCTCTTCTCAAAGTTTTTCAGACTCCAAAGTAACTCCAGTAGCTCCGGTCTGTCCACCATCACCTTGAAGGGCAAGACTTCTCACTCAAGCTCCCCAGTTGCCAAGAGCCTCTCGCACAAGAGCTATAAGGCCTCCAACAGATGCAATGTAACGTCAGGTCTCCCCCTCAGAAGCCACATCCATCTCCCACCACCTGGGCCATCCCCGCACTCACACTCTCCCTTCTCCTCCTCAGCCTCTGCGGTGGGCCACAGCCCCACTGGACCCCACTCTCCAGGGACGCTGAAGGAAGGAACGTGGGCTCAGCCCCTGAGCCACGGCCTGGGCGTCTCTTAAGATACACGCTCCAGAACACAAGCAGTGGCCTCCAAATCAAGAAGGCGGGGGCTGGACCCAAGGGAGCGGGCACCAGTTCCTCTCCTGGGATCCCGCCGGAGCAGCGGGTGCTGACTCAGCACTTGCAACAGCACCCCCCCCCCCCCGCCGTCACTTTTCATAACACTGCCAATACATCAGCGCCCCTCTCTGTCAATCCATCAGAGCCAAGCATACGCCTGCTGTCAGCAGTCCCCTGCAGGCAGGGCTCACAGAGGGACCTAAGTCTGTCGCCATGGCCTCTGCACGGGCAGCCCCACTGGCTCTTTCCCATTTCACCCCCCATTTATCACTTCCACGGTCGTCGAGAGGCAAACATTGGAACCATGTTCTGTGTCCAATCTGCTGCCTAGAGAGGTTGTCAAACGCTGCCGATAGCAAGGGTGTTACTGTTGTTGAATAATGATAACTGCCACGACTACCACAGTGAGCGCCACTGCTCCTACACACCTCTGCACCAGGCACGTCACAAAAATCCCCTCCGAGGCTGACTGATGACCAGGTGACCCTGCAATGTAAGAGCCACCACCATCTCCAGTGACATTCCGTCTCTCGGTTATGGTCTGGCGGCCCCCGCAGTAACAGACGTCCCAGGAAAGCAGAGTTGCTCGCTGAGCACCGAGCCCTCCGCGTGCTGCGTGCTGAGCAGACACACCCACCCAGCTGAACAGCAGGCAGCACGCACTCACCGCAGGCCAGTGGTCCCGACGGCGCTGGGCAGCAGAGCCGGCCCTCCACGTGACTCGGGGTCATTTCGTCCTATCACCCCCCTCACCCCACAAGCTAGTCTAACCTTATTTGCCGTCACATTTTCTCAAAGTCGTGGGTCCCCTCGTTTTGAAGTTCCATCATTGATAGACTCCTTAATTAAGTTTTAATATTTATACTTGTGCCTTGAGGCGGTATTTTAAATAATGGAGGGAGCATTGGGGAGAGCCTCATGGCTGCCTGAGGATACAGCACAGCCACGGTGAAGGTCGGTGGCACAACAGCATGGCAGACGTGACTCTGACAGGTGACCCGGTGACCTGGGGAAAGTCCCAGAAGCCAGTGTTCATCCGCGGCCGCGTTCCTGTGTGACTCCCACGCTGAGTGGCAAAGGCACGGCGAGCAGCCCCATGTCCTTCCGAGCCAGGATTTCAACCATCTCCTTACACGCCACTGAGGGATCGCTGTGGTCTTGAAGTCCTTTCTGTGTCAAATACAATCTCCCTCTAGGAACGTGTTCATTACTCCACACGTTAGCTTATAGGATGCAAACAAAATGGTCTATCTCTGAGAAAGGTCAAATGTCAGACGTATATACATGATAGACCCGATTTCCAGGAGTCCAGAAAAAAAAATGTGACCCGTGAGGACCTGAATAAAACCAAATGCTTTGATGTGGCTTTGGCTGAAAGGGTCAAACCTATTTATGTAAAAAGAAAAGTCATCAGGGACAGGAGCATCTTCAAAACCTGTGCTTGGATCTCAGAGCAGGAGGTTAAAAAAAAAAAAAAAACACACAAAGAAACCCGCATCCATGGGGCGGGACGCGTCACTACCAGCAGGGGACGCCTGCTCAGACCCAGGTTTCACCTTGGCTTCCGAGGGGGAAGCTCCGGCCACGGCGTGATGTCGACTGTGTTACAGAAAGAGCCGGACTCCCTCCGGCATCGTGGCGGCCCCACACCTGTGGATTAGCAGGTCGCAGGCCCCGCCCCTGCCATCTCCCCAGAACCTGGGAGCTGCCCTTCTCTCTGATCCCAGACACCGTGTGAGTGAGCTGCTGGACAGGGCCTGTCGCCACGGCCATCGTATGGACACTTAGATACCTGTGAAGAATGTGGGCCTGTTGTGTGCTCGTCGAGACAAAACCGTTATGACAGTGATGGCAACCTTGATCAAAACGCTCAGGCATACGCATGGGGTGTTTTTGCGGGCATTCCATGACCACAGTTCACAGCACATGCAGATAAGTAAGGCCACAAAGAGTCTCATGAAACATGGCGACTGGCGTGAGCAAAGCAGAGCATACAGGACAGACAGGGCCATTCGAAATCTTATGTAAACCCCATGTTCTCCACACATTGCGTGTGTTAGAGAATGACTTTACAATTAGTGAACAAGGTTGACTAAGGCAATGCTACCATCCTAGGAGGCCCATCTGGGAAAAAAAAAAAAAGGCTTTCCTGTGAACGAGAAGAAATGTGCACCTGCTCTAAGAACTGAACTTCGGGGCAAGTCGTGTCAGGAAGGACAGGAAGCCAGACTTCACCAACTGACGTCCACCCGCCAGTGGGCAGCTTGGCCCTGATGCTCCTGAGAACCGGAGAGCAGGTAGCAGAGGTCTGGCAGCTTCAGCTTGGAGGGCTTGAGGCTTCTGTCAAGTAACCTGTCACTCCCTTTCCGCTTCCACATGCAAGTCTTCATCTCTTAAAAAAAAAAGCGTGTGCAGAGAGAAAGCTCCTACCTCTCCTATACTGCTGGTGTCACAGGCTGATGGATAAGGAGCCTTCTACTTAGGAAAGAAAACTAACACAATGCAAGCGCTCACCCTATGCTGGACCCTGCTCCAACTGCTTATTGCTGTACTCAGTTCTCACGGAAAGCCCAAGGACAAAAACCCTCATTTCACAGGGGAACAAACAGAGGCACAAAGATGATTAAGCAAGTGGCCCAAGGATACACGGCCAGCAGCTGACACAGCCCAGAGCCCCTGCTCTTCTCTGCCACAAAGCCTCAGCCTCTGGATCGCAAGGCACCACCTGTTCCGAGGACTCGTGTCCTTCTCGTCCTAAGCCTACGCACCCCTAAGCTTACTTAGGGGAAACCCATGGTATTCACAGGGATCTAGGCGCTCAGAGGAAAAGCAAGGGGGCAGGGAGGCAGCCCCCTGTGCCGCCACTATTTTTACCTGCCCAGGCCCCAAGTGCTTTGCCTCCGAAGAAAAAAAAAGATCTTGTCCAAAAATAAATCTGCTGGTAGCGGTGCCCTCTGTGGTCACTGAAAAATTCAAAGGCTCCAACTCTCTCATGTTCCTTTTTTCCCTTCCTCTTGCAACAAAGATAAATGGTAAGTGGAGGATGAACGAACTGGGACAGGGACAGGGGACCAGGACAGGGGCGCGGGGCTTGTGCTGTGTCCTAAACTTGTGGGGACACAGCCAGGCCTCTCTGTGTGCTGGACTTCAAGACACAAACATGAATATAAAGGAAAACCCAAGTTATGATGTATTGTGTTCAGCTCAAGCAAAGCTATTCCACCATACGGCCCCCACTCTTTCCAAGTTCCACTGAGAGACCCACCATCAGGTGCCAATTTCCCAGATGCCTCCTGAGATCCCCAAGCTATGAGCAGCCCTGTTTGAGATGGTCTTGGATGAGCAGGTGCACCCAGCTCTGGGCCCCCAGGAGCTGAGCACCCCCCCACCCCGTTCTCTGACAGCAGAAAATGGAGTTGGCAGCCCAGGAGCAGGGCAGGATCCAGTTCTCGCCCTCCCTGTCCACGCAGAAAGCTTCTGGGCTCTGTGTGACACCTGGTCCCTCAAGCCGGTGCCTCGGAGGAGCCAAGTCCACCCACGGGTAGCGCAGGGAGGTGAGGACCTGCCCTGGTAGTGCCATCCTTGCCAGGATCCCCGGACAACCAGGAGCCTGGAGCAGATAAGGGCTCCCACACATCCCGGAAAACTGAGACCCCTGCCCTGCGTCTGCTCCCCCAGGTGACGCTGCTCAGAGACACCCAAGGAACCAGGGGCCGGCAGGAGTCGCAGCTCTTGAGTTTCCAGACTGATCCCTACCCTGGGGGGTCGCGTGCAGGATCTCTGGGCACCAATACACACAGCTGTTCTCCCTCCACCAAGCCTGGGGGGTCGCGTGCAGGATCTCTGGGCACCAATACACACAGCTGTTCTCCCTCCACCAAGCCTCCTCTTCCTGCCTCCCACAGTGGGGAGGGGGGGATGGCGGGCGGACGGACAGCACGCATCCAGACGCCCTCCCAGCCTCTAGCTGCCTCCTCCCTCAGACCTCCAAAAGGCCTCTGAGGAGGCAGAGACTAGGGGGTGGGGGTGGGGGGGACAGGCCGGGGGCGAGCCGAGTACGAGCTTCCCGTGGGCCGGGGACACTGACCCAAGTGCGCAGGCAGCCTCCTGCAGCTTATGCGCCTGGGACTGGCTCCCGGGAGGACAGCGGCCAGGCAACCCCTGCGCTCGCTCTGGGGCAAGGAAGGACGTGCGCAAGGAAGCCAAGCACAGGAGGCGGGGGCCCAAGGTCTCGGCTGGAGGGGGCTGCGCCCCAAGACAGGTCCACGGGCACAGGAAAAGTTCGTGTCCAGAGCCCAGACTTGGCGCTGAAAGAAGGCCAGCTCTGAGGAATCCAGTCCTCCCCAAGGAGGGAGCCTCAGGGCCAGTACCGGGGGTGGGGGTGGGGGGTGGGGCGCGGACAGGATCACTCCGCCTGGACTTACCTAGAACTTGAGCGAGCCCCGCGGTCGGTCGTGGCTTCTCCTCAGCCCCCGACCCCCAGCGCTCTCTGGACCCCCCAGGCCACGCTCACCATTAACTGGAGGAGGCGAAACAGGACGCTGGCTTCTTGCACGCCGTCAGCAACTTCGTGGGCAGGTCGGCCCCACCCTGGTGCCCCCGCCTGGGCACCGCGAGGGTCCGGACAGCGTGGGGGCCTTGATGCCCACTGGGAACGCGGCCCCAGCGCAGGTTTTTCCAGCCCCGGGTGCGCGGTCAGTTCTCGATCGCTCCGCCTGTGCTGGAGGCTCCGAGTTCTCTGGCTCTGGACGCCGGGGCGGGGCGCGCGGCTGTGCCCTCCAGACGCGGGTGCGCGATTCCCTCCTTCCCTCCACCGCCCCGGAGGAGGCGCACGCGTGGGTCCGGTGGCCGCTGCTGCCTCTGCCGCTCCCGGGGCTGGCGGAGCGTCCTCACCCCAAGGCGGGTGCAGCCCGGGCCGGGGCGAAGGGGGAGGGATTCCCTGCCGCGAGTTCGGGTTTCCCCACCCTGCGCGGACCCCGGGCTCTGTCCGCGGCTGCTGGCTCGGCGAGAACCACTTCAGGGCAGCGCAGACAGCACCACCGGCTCCAGCTGGAGGAGGCGGCTCGGCTCACAGGGGGACGGGAAAGGAGGTGACCTTCAAACCCCGCGTCCGGGGAGACCTGGAGGGGGCTGGGGCGGTGGGGAGGAGCGGCTGCACCGAGGAAGCCCCACGGGAGAGCTCGTGGGTGGGCGGGAGACCGCGCGGGGGAGATCTTCCAACAAAAATACAGATTAGAAAATAAACAAAGGAGAGCGCGCAAGGAAACGTGTGCCTGTGTGTGCGCGTGTGCGCGCACGGGCGTGTGTGTGCGCCTGTGTGTGTGTGTGTGTGTGTATGTGTGCGCGCGACAGGCAGAGAGCAGCCCCGGCTGCCGAGCCAAAAATAATCCGGGGCTCGCGGGAGCGCCCCCTCCCCCTCCCTGGCCAGCACCACCGCGGTCACGCGTGCAGCCCTGGATCCCTGCTGGGCGGCGGCGGACACGCAGCCCCGGCGTCAGGTAGCTCCGCTGAGGGCAAACAGGGTCAAAGTTGGATGCCAGGTCCAGAAGTGCTCTCTCTGCAGAGAGTAAGTCCCCATGGTCCCCACAGGGCTCAGTCCCTGTGCACCTGCACCTGCTGGCATCCCGACCCCCTGCAGGCACGCTCAGTGCACAGGCAGCTCCTTGCCCCACAGACTTCTGCTCTGGGCAAGTTTTCTGACTCATTTTCAAATCCCAAACGTTGGCAGAGTTCAAGTCCTACAAGAGATCAAAAGTTAGCCAGACCCAGCCCAGGGTTGGGCGGGGCAGGGGATGGGAGCAATGAGGGGCTCCCCTGCACAGCGTTCCTGCAGGGCGCCAGGTCCGGCCCCAAGTGCCACCCCTGTATGGGGCCTGACCATCGTTCTCTTTGCCATGTCCTCAGAGCCAGGAGCCGTGGCTCCCTAAGACACAGGGTCGCTTCAGGCACTGATTATGCCTTTACACTGCTGCATGGATCTGACGCTGGTGGTTTCTCCATTCCACCGCCCAGAAATGGGAGGATGGATGAGGCCCTGGGACCATCTCTCCTCTCCTCAGCCCCACCCTAGGTGCCCTAACCCAGCCTCTTTTTTGCCCCACCCCCCTTCTTCTGAGCAAACATTCCAAGTGATTCTGCTGTACAATGAAAACAAAGTAAGGTCTAGTGAGTGCAGACCAGCTCCAGGTCATGTCATTAGCAAGGAGTCAGGCACCACCCCTGAAGGTTTCCAACTCCCACGTGTACCACCCTGCCTCCCGCGGCACAGGTTAGATTCCAATCGGGGTGGCGGCATCTGGGGCTCATGCTCACTTTCCCATCCTGCAGGCAGTTTCTGTACTTCTCTTCCAAGCTGAGCTGTAAGATTTCCAAAGTAGGGACCACGTCATGGGTGTCCCTTCATGCCAAGAAAATGCAGGTACTTCCAAAAGTTCAAGGAAAGCTCAGTGACACATTTATTGTGGTGTGAAATACATTTTGAGATCCACCCATGGTTTCTGCATAACACCCACTTTACATGAAGTTTTGAAGATCACTGGTATTCGTGGATTTCAACTATCTCTTGCACAAAAATAAACTTCTCTCTTAATTCCATTTTCCACAGGCTTTTTTGAGGTTGTCTCCACTTTCCCAGTGCCTCAGATAACAGCAGATTCGACAGGAGTTTCTTTTCAGTCCTATCACGCTAAGATTTCTTTCCTTGTCAGAATAAAACCAAGGAAGGAAGCCCCTGCCTAGAACTAGAACTTCGCCCAGAACTAGAACTTCGCCCAGCCACGCGATCTTTGCTCATCATTTGAGAAAGTAAGTTTGCAAAATCGAGACAGACATCTCTATCACTGGCTCCAGTGATTTTGCAATTTGGGTTGTTTTTTCCCATTGGCTTCCACAGGACTCTCTTTGGTAATAATAGATGCGTATGTAAACAACTTTTTATTTCTGTATACTAGTCTCTTCTCCTCCAGTGACAGCACAATGGAGCCATAAATCTGGGTTAGTAACATCATCATCATTCCCCCCCAGAAACTGTTTACAATGGGAAAGCCACCGAATTTAAATGTAATTGTCTAGCGGTGCAGGGAGATGAGATGGGTTGTAAAAGAGGTAGTCTCAATTTAAAAGCAAATTATCAATAATGAGAGAAGAAATAAATGGCAGTTAATGGGAAGTTCAGCTGAAATATAATGTTTTGTGCAAATTCACCAACAGGAATTGCTTTCTTCTATACTCCCTCATTTTTATTCCAGAAGGGAAGAAATGAATTCCATCATTCAAAGCAGAAACGCTGGCTGTTGTTTCGTTAAAATGGGGAATCACTGAGCCCTTTTATTGTTTTTAATATATATTTTACCATTGGAAATGAAATAAAACCTGTTCAACTATCTGAAAATCAAGGTCAGCTTGAATCTGTTCTGATTTACTTATGTGCAAGTAGAAACGGGCGTAGACAGATCAGCAGTGAGTGCCAGCCATGACTCACTGGCATCTGTGTTGCTACGTGGCTTAAGGAAGCTTAAAATGAGTAAGGGAGACATCCATTACAGTTTAAAACAAAATCAGAGCAAAGATCAGTATGGCACACTGCTGTGCTGCTCGCTGGGCAGGCACTCATTCCTCCCAGGGACCCTTCCCGTTGCAGGTAGAGTGTTTCCGTCATTTCTGCATGTGCAGCCATTGCATTGTCATGAGAGGTGCTGAAATAGACAGCTCCCAGGACATCCCAGGGACAAGTCACATGGAGGAGGTTAAAAAGAACAATGGAGACTTTGGCTCCGCCTACTGGACATGAAAAGTACTTTGCCATTTGTGATAGAAGCAGATGCCTTGCGAGACGCTGGTACACCAGAGGGACTTGGGAGCCTCACCCTTGCGGACAGGTTATCTACCTTAGAAATTCCATGACCTCTGTTTCAAACTGGGAATCTTCCTATGGTTCTCGACTGTTTCTCCAGATGAGATGAAGCATCTGCTGTTCCTCCAAGCTGAAATACACCTACAGACTCTCTCTTCCTGGATAGCTTCTACTTCTCTGTTAGAACTCCATTTAGACATCATTTTCTCCCTGACAATTCCTACCACCCACTCACACACACACACACACACACACACACACCCCTCTTTGGAGCTTCTCTACTGTATACTGCATGTTATCACATCACTACTGCCAGCCTATTGTAAATGTTGTTGTCTTCCATTAACCCGCACCTGTAGTCCAGTAAATAGCCAGCCACATAAAAAGTTCCATCAACACGCAGTGACTGCTTCTTCCTGCCCAGCAGAACACTGCTGTCTAAATGGGCTCACCACTTCGGGCTGGGCTGTGACATCATTTAGTCTCTCCTTTTCTCAGTCATCCAACAAGAACCTACCTTGAGGTTAGCCCCCCACAAAGTCCACTTACTAGATAAATGAGACAGATCTCAGATCAGAAATCATGTAGTCTCACAGGACAAGCACGAACATCAATAAGCGGTGGCAACAGTTATGAACAATTTGGCTAAAACCAAATGGGCGCACACAGCCAGACGTGTGGAGAGGTGGACGGTCACACAAAGCTGGCTGAGGCAGACACTGCCAAGCAGAGAAGATAAACAGGAATTAGGCAATGAGGTGTGCACATGACTGGAGAACACAGCTTGTGAGAGAGCCTGAAGCAAGCAACATAGTTCCTGCAAGGAACAGCCAATCTGTTCAATATAAATCAACACATGAACTTCAAAGGCCTGGCAGGTGGCATGGGGCATAAGACAATAGATGAGAAAGCTCAACACACAGGCTGAGGAAGCTGTCCTAAGGCACTGAATGGAATCGTAAGGCATATCTGCTTTTCCACAGGCAGTAAGGGTCTCTGACTGCATCGAACCCGGGCTCCTCCAGATCCATCACCACCACTGCCTCCGTGGCCAACATCCCACATCACGTGTTTCAGAGACCACCTTGTCCCATTGATCTTTTTTTTTTTTTTTTTTGGACAGGCAGAGTGGACAGTGAGAGAGAGAGACAGAGAGAAACTGAGAGAGAGACAGTGAGAGAGAGAGAGACAGAGAGAAAGGTCTTTGTTCCGTTGGTTCACCCCCCAAAATTGAGCCACGGCACCGGCCATGGAAAATTTCTTAAATATAAGAGAACAATGGGGCCGGTGCCGTGGCTCAATAGGCTAATCCTCCACCTGCAGCGCCGGCACCCCGGGTTCTAGTCTCCGTTGGGGGCACTGGGTTCTGTCCTGGTTGCTCCTCTTCTAGTCCAGCTCTCTGCTGTGGCCCGGGAAGACAGTGGAGGATGGCCCAAGTGCTTGGGCCCCTGCACCCGCATAGGAGACCAGGAGGAAGCACCTGGCTCCTGGCTTCGGATCAGCACAGTGCGCCGGCCGTAGCAGCCATTTTGGGGGTGAACCAACGGAACGAAGACCTTTCTCTCTCTCTCTCTCTCACTGTCCACTCTGCCTGTCAAAAAAAAAAAAAAAAAAAGGAAGGAAGGAAGGAATTTTCCAGGTGATCAGAATTTAGTCTTGTGAATTCCAGGGTGGGAGACTGCTCCCAAACACACTAGAATTTTTGGGATGATCAGCGATCTCTGAGACAGGAGAAGGATGGGAAAAGAAAGCATCCTCAGAGCCAGGCATCCTTCCTTCCACCCCTGCAAGGCCCCTCTTGAGCCACAGAACAGAGGGCGCTGTGCTCAGCTCGGTTCACCGACAACTCTGGATTCAGTGAACTCTTTTGCACGATGCTAGCATTACATCAGACCTCTCCTGCCCCAGAGTTCTCACCCTCAGGCTTACCTGAAAGCTTTATCACCATCTGGGTCAACTAACAAGCTCATTAAAACAGGCTGAGGCCCCCAGGGGATGGACTACGCCTTGAGTTCTCCACTCCCCATTCAGTCTCCGGGCACATGGCAGATATTCGATATTTAGTTATTGATTGGCTGAACTAACTCACCATCTATCATGGAGTTCAGGGATTTGATATTAACCAAGCCATTTAATAATGAGCTCTCCAGTGTACGAATGAGTTCCTCCTCTCTGAAATGACACATGCGTTCACGCTCTGTTCTAAAATGCGTCTGAAACACTGACCATGAGAACTTCCCCTCCTCACTCTGGACTCGACCCTTCTCCCATCCTGCCTGTGCAACACTAAATAAAAACGATAAAGAAAAGAGCAATGGTAATAAAAGAGCAACATGGAGGACACCAAGGCCAGTAAGAAAAACAAGCAGCAGCACACGGCATTCACTACGCAAGCTCCTAAGTGGTTGGTCTCTAGACAACTCCAGCTCTAAGTCCAATCAGGATGTGCTTTCCTGTTGAAGGGCAGCCACGTTTAAGAGGCAGAGGAGGGGCTGGCGCTGTGGCGAAGCGGGTAAAGCCGCCACCTGCAGTGCCAGCATCCCACATGGGCACCAGATCGAAACTCGGCTACTCCACTTCCGATCCAGCTCTCTGCTATGGCCTGGGAAAGCAGTAGAAGATGGCCCAAGTCCTTGGGCCTCTGCACCCTCTTGGGAGACTGGGAAGAAGCTCCCGGCTCCTGGCTTTGGATCGGCACAGCTCAGGCCATTGCAGCCAACTGGGGAGTGAACCATCGGATGGAAGACCTCCCTCCCTCTCTCTCCCTCCCTTCCTCTCTCTCCCTCCCTTCCTCTCTCTCTCTTTCTCTCTCTCTCTACCTCTCCTCTCTCTGTGTAACTCTGACTTTCAAAAAAAAAATAATAAATCTTTTTTTAAAAAAAGAGGCAGAGGAAACTCCGTGACGTGACCATGGCCATCTGGCAGACACAAGCTGAGTCACGCTGAGTTGATGAGGCGTGACTCAGGATACATCATGCCTCACTGTTCACCCCTCCTCCATGTAGGCAGGCTGAGAACCAGGTCATCAATTTATCCTCCCAAGAGCAGGGATTCCTTGTCTGTGCAAGTGGAGTAAGACAGATAGAAGGGGGAGCACGGGGTTCTGAGAGACAGCTTATATAAAAAGCATTCCAGAAACAAATAAATTGAGCTTGACTAGAATCAAGCAAACATTCTTAAATGCTTGCCCTTTAAGTAGACAGTAAGCTCTGTCTTTGATGCAGGGAAGGCTACTTGACGTGCCATTTAGTATACTTTAAACCAACATGCTATCATCATCCAGCATCGAGAGATAAGCAGATGAAATTCTTGAGTAAGACAGCCTGCCTTAGTGGCAATGTGAGCTAAGGAGGAGATGTTGAACACCACCCGCCCTTCACGCTCCTGTATGTAAAATGGGGTAGGGGGTGACGACCGTGAGGACAAGGGTGACGATAATGTACCTGGGACAACAAGGGTCCCTATGAACACAGTGAACACTGCAGTGCCTCCCACCTCCATGCACGGTTCGTTCTCCTTGTAGGTGAGTGGTGGGGGACCCACTACAGACTCCAAGTCATCTGCTCTGGGAAAATGTCACCCATCTGTTTTGGAGATGATGTCCTTGACCTAAGTGCTCCAGCCAAAGCCACACTGCTGGCCAACAACGAACACACCGACGCACTCCCATCCCTGTTCATCCAGAGCTGACCACAGAGTGCTTTTCCTGCTCTGGAAGTAAGAGCAATCGGAACCTGAACGTTTGTCAGCTGTCCTCATTCACTACGGAACAGCAAACCGGGAGCGAGAAGTCCGCTTTCCTCTCCTGCTAGGTAAGGAATAAGACGCCATCACATGCCCCCGTGGACTTGCTCGGAAGAGGAAAACAAGAACGCTACTGAGGGCTGACTGTGTGCAGCCTGAGGAACACACAACTCCAGAGAAGATCTGCACTGCTACTCTCGTCTTACAGATAAGGAATCTGAGGCTCGGAGAAACAAAGAAAATTTTCAAAGCTTACAGGCTTAGTTAGCTTGAGAATTCCTTTTTAAATGCTTAGTAGTTGGGGCTGATGCTGTGGCGCAGTAGCCTAAGCCTCCACCTGCTGTGCTGGTATCCCATAGGGGCGCCGGTTCAAGTCCCACCTGCTCCTCTTCTGACCCAGCTCTCTGCTGTGGCCTGGAAAAGCAGCAGAAGATGGCCCAGGTCCTTGGGCCCCCAGTGCTCCCACGTGGGAGATACGGAAGAAGCTCCTGGCTTCAGATAAGCCCAGCTCCCCAAATGTTGCAGCCATTTTGGGAGTGAACCAACGGATGGAAGACCTTTTTCTCTGTCCCTCTCTCTGTCTGTAACTCTACCTCTCAAATAAAATATTTTTAAAAATTTAAAAAAGCTTAGTAGTCTTCTATCAGAACTATTGCAACTGCACAACCTGTTATTTTTTTTTTTAATTACTTGTTATTTGAAAGGCAGAGTGAGAGAAAGAGAGAAAGAGAGAGAGACCTTCCATCCATGGTTCACTCCCCAAATGGCCAAAACAGCCAGGGCTGGGCCAGGCCAAAGCCAGGAGCTCTGTCCAGGTCTCCCATATGGATGGCAGAGAACGAAGTGTTTGGACCATCTTCTACTGCCTTCCCAGGTACGCCGATAGGAACGAATAAGCAGCAGAGCGAGCCAGTACTCCTAATTCAGGCACTCTGACATGGGATGGCAGCGTGGCAAGCCGCAGCCCCCTCCAAAACCCGTCCTTATATACAGGGGATCCAAAGGCCACTGAGATACCAGCGATGATGTAAATATTCGAATGTCCTAGAAGAAATCATTGTTATAAAACATAAATTCCACTTTAAATAGTCCCAACAAAAGTCAGCCATGAAGGTTACAAATAAGACTTCTCAAGGAAACAAAAAAAAGTGAAAGTCAATGAGGTGTAAATAGTTAATGAATTTATAATCAGAACATAAATAGTTCTGCCTTAATGTACAAACACCTCAGGGGGGAAAATGCTCCATGTATTAGCAGCACAGAATATTGACAATCGATTTTTTCCGATGCAGTTATTTTAAGTTCCCGTCATTTCATCACCAATGGATAAGTAAAGATATTTAAGCCATTTAGGATGAAATATGGAACCATACAAGGAAGATTATGCATCTGTAATGGTTACTGGTAGACTGTTGATGCTCTGAGAAGCAAAATATCTGTAAATCATGTTCACGGCACGCCTTACAATGCCCTCCGCTTATTCCTTACATTTCAATTAAGAGGTATCTGAACAAAAATAAATCACTGAGTTTTTTTTAAAACCATGTAGTAGATAACCCGAGGTAAGACCAGTACCCGGCTCAAATTCGGGGTAAGAGGAGTCGAACAACAACTCCTAACGGACACACCTCTGGCATCTAGTCTCTCAGGAATGCTCTCCCATGAAGCGTCTTTCCATCAGCCCCAAGCGGCTCTGACAGTTATCCACCCCACTACTTTGAGATGAGCTCAAGAGACTGTTCAGGCCTGGCAGTGTGAGTTAATCGGCCACCTATGATGTGTGACATCCCATAGTAGAGCGCCTTCTTCCACTCTGGCTCCCTGCTAACGCACCTGGGAAGGCAGCTGAAGATGGCCCAAGTGCTTGGGCCACTGCCACCCCTGTGGAAGATCCACGTGGAGTTCCCAGCTCCTTGCTTTGGACTGACCCAGCCCTGGCCACTGTGGCCACTTGGGGAGTGACTGAGTGGATGCAAGATCTCTCTGTTTCTATCACCCTTCCTTTCAAATAAATGAAGTAAGTCTTTCTTTCTTTTTTTTTTTTTTTTTCAGGCAGAGTGGACAGTGAGAGAGAGACAGAGAGAAAGGTCTTCCTTTGCCGTTGGTTCACCCTCCAATGGTCGCCGCGGCCGGCGCACCACGCTGATCCGAAGGCAGGAGCCAGGTGCATCCTCCTGGTCTCCCATGGGGTGCAGGGCCCAAGCACTTGGGCCATCCTCCACTGCACTCCCTGGCCACAGCAGAGAGCTGGTCTGGAAGAGGGGCAACCGGGACAGAATCTGGCGCCCCGACCGGGACTACAGCCCAGTGTGCCGGTGCCGCAAGGCAGAGGATAGCCTAGTGAGCCTCGGCGCCGGCCTGAAGTAAGTCTTAAACATACATTCTGCTCATTAATCCACAGATGCCCTCTGACTTCTGCAGGGCCAGACACTCACCCAAATATTTGAGACCAAGTAGTGAACTCGGGAAACAGCGTCCCAATGGCCAGGTACTGGGGAAAGGACAGAAGTCAGAACAAAGTTGTTATCGAGCAAATAACCAGTATGAGCAGCTGCAGATCATTTTTACTCAGCAATTCAGGGAGCTTCATGGAGCCTGTCCCCTAGAGTTACCCACCCAGAGGCCAATGGAGATCGGCTGCTCATGGACCACCTGCCATCCACCACTGGTCGAGGGCTTGTGGTGTGTGGGTGGGGGTGGGGACTGATAATCCCATGCCCTCCATAGGCATGGGTAGAGTGGAACCCAGTGGTCAGGAAGAGTTGGCAGGCAAGGACGTCCATGGGCTGGCCCTGGGAAGGCCAGATCCATATGTTTTAGTGGTAAACACGTAGGGACGAGGCCCAGAGGCGGGCGATGGTGCACTGTCCTCTGTATTCTCGCATCCCGATGCAGAGAGAAGGGAGCACGCTGGCTGTGTGGGTCAGTCATGCTGCGGGAATGGGAACGCCAGCATCTCTCAATAGCTGTCAGGCTCCACGCACTGAACACCCTGTGGTTGCCAAGATGCAGCTGGTAAAGGAGCCACTGGTAACGCTCACGGACACCCAGATCCCGGGTCCCACCCTACGTGTTCTGATTCAGGAAGTCTGAGATGAGAAAGAGAACCTGTATTTTCACACACACACACACACACACACACACATTCTTCTGGGATGTTCTAAGTACCTGATGTGGACTGGGTACTTCGTCTGACAGGAGAGTAGCTTGTAGACAGGGTTGCAGGTGGGAGTTTAACATATTTTTAAGATCTGAGGGCTTTGTGCCTGGATGTTTGCCTTCTTGAAAACGCAGTTGCTTGCTGCGCTCTGAGACTCACAGAAAGGCGGTAATTGTGAGTGGCAATCTGAAGCACTGATTGTGCACCACGAATGTATTACAATCTACAGGTGTTTTGCAGGCAGCCCATAGGAACACTCACCAAGTGCTGCTTCGAAGTTGCTGGAGCCATAACGAGGACTAAGGAATAGTAACATGACGCATTAGGAAGCATTAACAAAGCAGGCTTCAGGAAAATCAAGTCCTAAGCTCCAGCATGCAACGCAAAGGCAATCGAATTTTTCTGAACCAGGTCTGTCCCGTCCAAGGCCTACCTGATTCAAGGTATGAAGACAAATACGAGCAAATGAAGATGCATTGGCAGTATTAGGTGAGACACAAACTGAGAGAATCTTTTTGCTAAGTGTTCTTCCTGTGTGTGTGTGTGAGAGAGAGAGAGAGAGAGAGAAGCAGCAGCAATGCCCCTCGAATGTCGTGGCTGAGAGAGAGAGAGAGAGAGAGAGAGAGAGAGAGAGAAGAAGCAATGCCCCTCGAATGTTGTGGACCTGGCAGCCACACAAAAAGTTCTGCTATGACGCAAGAGAAGGTGTGTGTGTCGGGGGGAGGAAAGCTCGAATCACTGCCCTACAGTATCAGGTAGAATTTCCTTTCCTCCTCCTCTATTTTTAGTCTAAAAAGTATTTCACGGATGTCAGCGACCATTAATAGACCGGCAAAGGAAGGGGCAAGCCACGTGAGGACTGTCGAGGAAAAGGCCATCAGTCTGTTTGATTTCTCCGCTTTCTCTCAGTGTTCAGAGGCTCCAACACGGGCTGGCTTGCCATTATTCCGTAAGGCAATTAAGCAACTTGGCAATAAAAGCAGCCACATCTTTCTGGAGTAGTTCACAGAGAATACAGAACAGCGCAAGACAGATGTTGAACCAAAACCTCAGTGCTTATGTGAACACTCTCCTCGGTGCCAAGGCTGAACGCTCAGCCAGAGTGCTCGCTGCCCCCATCCTCCCCTCTTCTGGGATCATTTTCCATCACGTAATCCTTCCTTCTGCTCCATCCCAAGCTCTCCCGAGTGTCAGGGTAGCGTCATTCAAAGCTGCCTTATGCCGCTGTTCAACCCTTCTTCAACCCTTCTTCAGCCTTAAACCCACCCTTGGTTCCAGTTTGCTTCTGACCACCAAGAGTTTTGCAAACAGCGACCTAGTTCATCACCTCCAGCCTCACCACCTGCTGGAGTACCATCGACTGGCTTTCCCATGCAGGTCAGTTCACTGAAGCTGGTGGGTGAGCTCATTCCTCGTCCACGACCAAGTCCACTCCATGGCGTCAGCTGCCATCGGTCCATCGCCGGGCCACTCCCTGTGAACTCGGACACAGCACACCCCTGACCACCTTCTTGCCCCTGGACCGCCCCATCGTTGTCTCTCTGTCTGTCCTCTCTGCCTGGACCTCCTTCAGTGAAGTTCTTCAAGTCTCCACCCTCCACGCATTCCCCTGAAGTCACTTCCTGTGGGTGGCATATACGACCCCAGGCTGCTGGGTCCCAAAGCGCTCTGTGCCCTTAACATCTCACCTCAGTTCCCATCCCCCATCTCCTGCTCAAAACATCATCATCATCACCCCACTGTTAGGGAGGAGCTGCTGTTTACAATCAATCTACTCACTCATTTTTAAGTACTTACTGAGTGCCTACTATGTTTGTAAAATACAATACCAACAGAACTCCAGTGTACTAGTTGTCTCTTGCTCTTGTTAGTGTATGTAGCCCAAAATTTAACAACTCAAAAACAATGAACGTGATCCCACAGCGCCTAACAGCCCAGGAAGGGGGAAGGCTCAGGCGGGTGCCTCTGTGCCGAGCCCTTTAGTAGGACAGGAATCAAAGCATTGGCTGTCGCCGCAGCTCTATCTTCAGACTCCACTAAAGAACCACCTACAGGCTGGCACCGCGGCTCAATAGGCTAATCCTCCACCTTGAGGTTTTAGTCCCGGTCGGGGCACTGGATTCTGTCCCGGTTGCCCCTCTTCCAGGCCAGCTTTCTGCTATGGCCCAGGAGTGCAGTGTAGGATGGCCCAAGTCCTTGGGCCCTGTACCCGCATGGGAGACCAGGAGAAGCACCTGGCTCCTGGCTTTGGATCAGCACGATGTGCCGGCTGCAGCGCGCCAGCTGCGGTGGCCATTGCAGGGTGAACCAACGGCAAAGGAAGACCTTTCTCTCTGTCTCTCTCTCTCACTGTCCACTCTGCCTGTCAAAAAAAAAAAAAAACAGACAAACAAACAAACAAACAAAAAAAACCTACATCCGCGCTCACCAGTGGGCAAGGCTTAGCTCCCACAGGTCCTTGGATGGGAGGCCTCAGTGCCTTGGTGGCTTTTGGCTGCTGACCGCCCTCCACTCCCTGTCTCGTGGGCTCTGCACTGGGCAGCTCATGACACAACAGCTGGATTCCCACAGGACAGGAGAGAGAGAACCCAGGAAGGAAGGCAGTGTCTTGACGACCCAGTCTTCCGAGTGGTATCTGAGGATGCATGTCCTAAGACCGGGGGCATGGAGGAAGGGATCCCTGAGGGCTGTCGTAGGGGCCGACTCACACATCCCATACCCAGAAACACTGGCTCAAGTGAGATTTAATCCCGGATGGAAGGAGGGACAGGGGAGAGGAGGGACCCGTGTGGCAGCACAGCTCCCACGCCATGCACACGACCCAGCAGGTCTCAAGTCACCCACTCACTTCCCCTCCACGCCTCCCTTTTCTTTCCTTCCCATTGCTCATCTCATCCTCTCTTGACTGGACAACAGCCTCTTAGCTCCTCTCCCTGTGGGAAGCCCTCCCCTGCCCACACGCATTCTCTACTTCTCCAAGAACATTTTTCCAACTCTGTATGTGTCAGGTCTCTCTCTTCCAGTTTCAAGTCATAGAAACTCAACTCAAACTAGTTTAAGTTAAGGGGCACATGTGAGTGATTATTTCAAAGCACACGGGCTTCAGGGGTGACTGGAGCCCAACGCCCAAACAGTGAGAACCATTCTCTCTCCATGTCTTCTGCTGTCTTCTGTGTTGGTATCCACCTCACCATGTCCTTCCATTATGGCATTAACATCCCCTCCAACAGCTGCAGGCTTACATATAATTTTCCACCAAATCAGTAACCCCAGCAGAAAAAAAAAAGGTACCCTATCTTCATGGTAGTAACAGAAAATTTCCTGAGGTCTCCCTCACTGGCCCAGCTACCACTTACCCATCGTTGGGCCCTCCCACTGACCGGGGAGACACACGCTCTGATGGGCCTGGCCCATGAAGCACAGTGCAGATTCACAGTCCCTGAACCACCTGGTCTGAGAACGGCAGACAGGAGATTTGCTCAAAGCCAACTGGGGCACTGCTACCAGCCGGGAGTTTCGGATACTGCGTGGTCAAACACTCAGGCGATGCAATGCAAACATTAATGCGTCACTTATCAAACGAAGGGCTTCATTGTCTCTCTATTACCCACACGATGCAGTTCCGACCTCCTTGCTCCCACACAAGACTCCAACGAACTGATGTGAACTTCCCTCCCTAGCCACACCCACAAAGATTTGCCAACTGTGCTCTATGGTCTGTGCTCCTCGCACGGCTCCTTCCCTTCCGCCTGCAGTGCTGAACTTCCTCACGTATCGTTTGTTGAGCCACATTCAAGACCCAGCTCCCGTGGCATCGTGCTTTTTCAAAAACACACCCAACTCCGCCTAGATGAAGCAGCTGCTGCTTTCCCAGGAAACTCAGTAATGATCTGTATTTAAGCAGAGTTCGCAACAGGGGCAGTGCTGTCCCTCAGTGGACGTCTGGCAGCGCCTACAGATATTTTTGGTCCTCATGCCTGGAGAGAGAGTGCTTCTGGCATCCAGGGAGGAGAGAACAGGGATGCTGCCCAGCCTCCTGCAGAACACAAGGCGCCCCACCACAAAAGCGATCCAGCCCGGACTGTCGGCAGTGGCCACGCGGAAAAGCCCTGCTCTCTTGCAACACTTAGGACCTTCTGCTACCGTCCTCGATTTGGTATCTTCCCAACTAGACCATGAGCTCATGGGGCAGGGACACCACTGCGTGTGTCAATGCACTCCCAGCTCTAGCAGGTGCCTGGCCCATAGCAGATGCTCAAAAAACACTGGCAGAAAGACCCAGAAAGGGAATGAGTGTCCACATGGGCTTATGAAACATCGGCCAAGAAACCAACCTCCTGGAAGGCTTGATGGTGCCCTAAGTGGCTGTTGTAATAGAGAATTGCAGCCGTGGGGTGTGTTTTTTTTTCCCCTTTCCAAGAAGAAAACAACAAAACCTAAACTTCCAGATCTGAGGTCATGTGATTTTTCTCTACCAATCCATTACCATCTCCACTTCCCCTTCATTAAATGGCCCCTTGATTTTCATAATTTCTAACGAAGAAGGAAACAGCCACATGCTCATTGAAACACACATCTCTCCCCTTGTCTCCAGCACCCCAAGCACTTTTTCTGACAGAACAGAACTTCAGGTTGCTTTTTCCCCATCCAACTTCAGGGCTGTACGTGTGAGGTCTCCATCTCAGCACTGCACGCCTGGCTAAGGAATGCACCATCCCCAGAGCTCCGTATTCCACGTGAGGTCTAACACGCTTCTCAGAAAGGACATTCAAATGTCAGACGGAATGATTTACGCTGCGTGTCAATAAAAAGTACTCCAAGGTGCACCGAGTCAATAAAGCTTATTAGAGCAATCTCGGGGCCGAGGATCAGTGCTCCGGGACGAGGACCTCCGAAGTCAGCCCCATCTCAAGGCAAGTGGCATTAAACAGAACACTCTGCAGGGAGGAATGAAATGAAAAGCTTCCATTATTGGAAGAGTTCGTGTGAACTGAGGAACACACGAGGAGCTGGAGGGATGTATGTATGTGTTCCCAGATCATGAAACCCTCTTTAAGCTCCCACATATGGGGAGTTTCTCCAACTGTTAATCTCACACACCCTGTTCACGCACTTTATGTCACAGAAACTTAAGGGGCACGTCCATGTACCGTCTCCTAAGTCCTTACACACACGAGCACAGTTCAAAACACGGGTGGGAAAAACGGGACTACAAGATAGACCTGGGGCAGCAGTGAAGATGCTCCCCGGGACGCCCCCGTTCCGTACCCCAGTTCCCGGGTTTGCGCCCCAGCTCTAATCTCACCCCACTTCCTGCTCCCTGAGATGCGGCAGGTGTGGTGACCCCAGCACCTGGGCCTTGCCACCCATGTGGTAAACCCAGGTTGGGTTCTACCTTGTGGCGTCGGCCTGGCCCAGCCCAAATGCTGTGGGCATCTGAGGCCTGAACCAGAGGATGGAGCATCTCTGTCCACCCGTCTCCCTAAAATGACACAAAATTATATGAAGAACTGTTTAAAACATCAATGTGGGGCAAACTGTTTTTGAAATCCATACACATGAAAGGTTTTCAAAGATTTCATGAAAAATGCATATTATGAAAAATTATACATGGGTTCCCATATTCTTTGTACCAAAATATGTGTCTTTTTTTTTTTTTTTTGACAGGCAGAGTGGACAGTGAGAGAGAGAGACAGAGAGAAAGGTCTTCCTTTGCCGTTGGTTCACCCTCCAATGGCTGCCACGGCTGGCGCGCTGCGGCCAGCGCACCGTGCTGATCCGATGGCAGGAGCCAGGAGCCAGATACTTATCCTGGTTTCCCATGGGGTGCAGGGCCCAAGCACTTGGGCCATCCTCCACTGCACTCCCTGGCCACAGCAGAGAGCTGGCCTGGAAGAGGGGCAACCAGGACAGAATCTGGCACCCCAACCGGGACTAGAACCCGGTGTGCCGGCGCCGCAAGGCGGAGGATTAGCCTAGTGAGCCACGGCGCCGGCAATATGTGTCTTTAAATTCCATTTTCCTCCAATTTTTGGAAGCACCTTTGTATTGACTATTTTAATACACGTACAGCTGTGGACGGCGGGGTAACATTACTCCCACTTTACAGATAAGCAGACTGAGGCTCAAGGAAGGGAAGCAGAACCTGAAGGTCACCCCGGGGGGAAGCAGCACAGCCTTCCTACGCGGCAGCCGGTGTGGCACTACGAGAGCTGTGCATAACCACTGTGCCACACTCCCTGTGTTGGCTCCAGCCCTCTCAAGCCCTGAGCTCAGATTGTGGTTGGCTTGGTTTTTTCTAAAATCAATGTTTTAATTAGTTTTCATCATTTCAAAATCAGGAGACTTCACACAGAGTTTGCATTTCTGGATGCTCTTGAAAAATCAGAGCATAAGGCCACCTGGGCCTGCCTTCCTGTGGGAGTGCAGAGGGAACCGAGACGAGACTCCAGGTGGGGCGCAGGCCTGCCTGCTCTGTTGATACCCTGCCTACGTCCTGGCACATCCGAACTGGAGCCCCGGGCTCAGCCGAAGTGCAGATGAAGATGCAGAACCTGCTAGAGGGTAGGGATGTGGCCAAAGCCCCAAATCCAGGGAGTGGGAGAGGCTGGATTTGACGCGGCAGGATCCTAGTGGAAAAGACCTGCTGCTCTCAAACTGGGGCAACTGGAGGATTTTAAAAGGCACTGGTGGCCGGTGCAGCAGCTCACTAGGCTAATCCTCTGCCTGAAGTGCCGGCACACCAGGTTCTAGTCCCAGTCGGGGCGCCGGATTCTGTCCCGGTTGCCCCTCTTCCAGGCCAGCTCTCTGCTGTGGCCCGGGGGTGCAGTGGAGGATGGCCCAAGTGCTTGGGCCCTGCACCCCATGGGAGACCAGGAGAAGTACCTAGCTCTTGCCATCAGATCAGCGCGGTGTGCCGGCCGCAGCGCGCCGGCCGCGGCAGCCATTGGAGGGTGAACCAACGGCAAAAGGAAGACCTTTCTCTCCGTCTCTCTCACTGTCCACTCTGCCTGTCCAAAAAAAAAAAAAAAAAAAGGCACTGGTGGCCAGTGCCGTGCCTCAATAGGCTAATCCTCCACCTGCAGCGCCGGCACACAGGGTTCTAGTCCCAGTCGGGGTGCCGGATTCTGTCCCAGTTGCCCCTCTTCCAGGCCAGCTTTCTGCTGTGGCCCGGGAAGGCAGTGGAGAATGGCCCAAGTGCTTGGGCCCTGCACCCTCATGGGAGACCAGGAGGAAGCACCTGGCTCCTGGCTTCAGATCAGCATAGTGCGCTGGCCGCAGCAGCCATTGGAGGGTGAACCAACGGAAAAGGAAGACCTTTCTCTCTGTCTCCCTCTCTCACTGTCTACTCTGCCTGTCAAAAAATAAAAATAAAATTAAAAAAAGGCGCTGGTGACAGTGGTATGGCAGGTGTAGGGGAATGGCACTAGACACCACCAGAGCCATCATCCTCCCCCAGGGAGGAAAGAGTTAGAGGAGGGAATTAACCAGAGCCTGCAGGCAGAGAAGTGTCGGGGCAGGAGCTGTGAGAGGAAGAGCGGCAGCCTTCAGGTGAAGGGCACCGGGAATCTCACAGGGAGGAGCCCGAGAACGAACATCCTGACCTCGTTTTTTCTCTCTCCCTCCCGTTTCTTATCCAGGTGCCTCCCACTAGGCTAATCTAAAAGGCAGCTCAGGACCTTACTGATGAAGGGCAGAATGCGGTTGGGAGGGAAGCGAGGCTTACAACAGGGAAGACGCAGAACACACAGTCCCCCAGCCTGGATTCCAGAATCCAAGCTCTCCCACTTCCCTTGCTGCAACCCAGTCAAATCACTATCCTGGAAATAATAAAGAAACGATAAAGACCACAGCAGACATGGACATGGGCTTAAGACATGCCAGACACTACCCTAAAAACACCGCATGGGTGAATTCACTTGGCTAAGCGCCTACCAGGTGCTATGAACAGGGTAACATAGGGGAGCCCCTCTCTTTCAGGCACGGGGTGAGCTTACATTATCTTGTCTCAACATACTCCAACTTCTCATTCAAACTCACGGGCAGCGAAGACGTCCTATTTTAGAGGAAAGGGGATGGGAGACTGTGTTGTGACTCAGTGAACCGAGACCACCTGTGATGTCAGCATCCCACACGGACACAGGTTTGAGTCCCAGCCACTTCATTTCCAATCCAGCTCCCTGCCAATGCGCCTGGGCAAGCAGCAGAAGGTGGCTCAAGTACGAGGGCTCCTGACACCCACACGGGAGACCCAGATGGAGTTCCAGGTTCCTGGCTTCAGCTGGGCCAGGCTGGTTTGGCCATGTGGGGACTGACCAGTGCATGGAAGATCTCTGTAAGGGTAGCTCTGCCTTTCAAAAAAGTAAACGGATCTTTCCAAGGGGGGATAAAGTGAGCTGAAAATGTGACGTGGTCTCATGCTGACTCTGAGTCCTGCTACCCAACACATGCATCTGCAGGCTAACTGTCCCCCTGTTTCTCCATGTTGAAACTCCCCAAGTTCTCCCTAAACAGCCCATTTATGTATGATGGCAAGAAAACCTACAGGACAAACTCAGGCTGAACATAGATGAGCAGTATAACTTGCTCATGCTGAAGGGAGCAAACATCAAGGCAAGGGTAGAGGTTCAGAGAGCAAATGGGGAGTTCTGAGTTCCTGTGGGTGCTTGCTTGACAGAGCGCAACACTTGCCAAACTGAAGCCATTCCTGTGCCACCGAGTTTTGCACTATACTTGTACAACCCACATTGAAAACTTTTTCTTAAAATTGGAAACTCCTGTGTCTTTGTTAGTGTAATTTAAAGTAAAACTTTGCTATCCTCCTAGTATTGTTCCACTGCACATTTAAGCAAAGATAAAACCATGAAATGCTCATTCTGTCTGTGTAGCTTCGTAAACCCACCTTGCGAATCTGGGAAGATGTACAAATGTATCTTGGTTGGAATGCCAGGTACAGAGCACGGGCTCTCGAATCAGATGTGACCGAGTGCCCGTCTCAGTCCCCTCCTGCTCGGGAGGACTTGCCTCGCACAAACAACGTTCCTAAAGATGAACCACATGCACAGCCCATGGAAGCACGTGGGAAACATGCTGTCTCACGGTGGCTTCCTCAGCCCCACCACCCTGGCTTCTACACACCCGCACCTCTTACTCGCACCCTGGGAAGAAGACGATAACCCACAGAACCCTTCTCCCACCCGAGACTTTCAGAATCCTGGGATCCAGTCAGCAGCTCGGGGCTGCAGACTTTGGTGGATGACATGGTTTTCTTTTTTCTTTTTTTTCTTTTTTTCTTTTTCTTTTTTTTTTTTTTTGACAGGCAGAGTGGAGAGTGAGAGCGAGACAGAGAGAAAGGTCTTCCTTTACCGTTGGTTCACCCTCCAATGGCCACTGCGGCCAGTGCACCGCGCTGATTCGATGGCAGGAGCCAGGTACTTATCCTGGTCTCCCATGGGGTGCAGGGCCCAAGCACTTGGGCCATCCTCCACTGCACTCCCTGGCCACAGCAGAGAGCTGGCCTGGAAGAGGGGCAACCGGGACAGAATCCGGCACTCCGACTGGGACTAGAACCCGGTGTGCCGGTGCTGCAGATGGAGGATTAGCCAAGTGAGACGCGACGCCGGCCTGATGACATGGTTTCCATGACACACACAGACATCTGTCCAGCTGGTTAAGCACCGCTCCCACTAACTGATGAGCACTCACTGTGATTCTTACCAAGAGGAGCAGTCTATCATATTTCCATTAACAATGAAATATTCACACATCCAACCAACCGACCGTCCAGCCACCGACCTGCCTACTCCGCCCGTCCACCCGTCCAGCCATCTATCTCGCCATCCACCAAACTGCTCACCCGTCCGCCTGCTCAGGCTTCCTCTTAGCCGTGTTCTCCACAGATATTTAAGGAACTATTTCCAGGCACCGTTCCAGGGGCTGGAACACAATACTGAGCAGAGCAGAGCAGCACAATCCTCACCCTCGTACTGGTTCAAACACAGTGGGAGACATCAGACGGGTGTGTGTGGGAACCAATTTTATCTGTCCCACCATTGTTCAGCCTCACCTGGCCCCTGGGACTTGGCTCCTTCTCTTCCAGTGAAATCCTGGCTGTCCCCACAGTGCCTCCTACCCTCACATCATCCAGCCATTACCGCCTCTCCTAGCTAAGGGCTAGGTTCTGACAACCTTCGCCTCACCTGCGTGGCGTCATGTTCCTAGTCCAAGTCAGACTCAGGAAAGCTATGGCTCTTTCCTCTGCTTCAGAGTGAAGAGGGGCCGGCGCCGCGGCTCACTAGGCTAATCCTCTGCCTGTGGCGCCGACACACCGGGTTCTAGTCCCGGTCGGGGCGCCGGATTCTGTCCCGGTTGCCCCTCTTCCAGGCCAGCTCTCTGCTGTGGCCAGGGAGTGCAGTGGAGGATGGCCCAAGTGCTTGGGCCCTGCACCCCATGGGAGACCAGGATAAGTACCTGGCTCCTGCCATCGAATCAGCGCGGTGCACTGGCCGCAGCACGCCAGCCATGGCGGCCATTGGAGGGTGAACCAACGGTAAAGGAAGACCTTTCTCTCTGTCTCTCTCACTGTCCACTCTGCCTGCCCAGGAAAAAAAAAAAAAAAAAAAAAAAAACCAAAGCGAAGAGGAGCTGTCAGACCACAGGGCAGGAGATCTGGCTTCCCTGAGGCCAGGAGACATGTGCTCTGCACACAGGTGAGTCACTTCTCCCCTACAGTCAAGGTGACCAACAAGGCAATACAAGATGGAAACCAACGGCAAACACGTCCTCCCACCCGAGAACGTGTTCCGGGGTACAGTGGCCCCTGCAGCTCTCTGTCCAGGAGCAGCTCACCACTGCTTCTTCCAGAGCTGTGCTCGACTCGACACCCTCTTACGCATACACTGCCTGCCTCTCCTGCGTTACTCCTTTTCCTTCACCCCTGCTGCCCTGGTCCTGCCCTTCTGTATAAACCCATAGCAGAGTCTGTTTCTAAGGAAACGAGAGAGCAAAAAATTAATTTAACAGCCACACACACACAAAGATATCACACACACAAAGACATCAACAGGCTGCTACAAGGGCTTCCGGGGGTAGGGGTGGGGGTGGGGTGGGGAGGAGGCCGTCCTGGTGAGCACACTTGCAGAAGTGATGTTGCAGAAGGGCCACAGGTAACTAATCAGGGAAGAAGCATGAAGGTACACGCTGGGTAGCTAGCAAAGTATGTTCAAAGGCCCTGTAGCAGAGATGACGCTGGAGAAGAGAAGGCGGGAGTCACCAATGGGAGGGCAGTGTGGCAGAAGGCTATAGGTGCACTCCACGAAGTAAAAGTAAAAACACCATTCGGAAGAGTGCCACAGACAAAGGGGTCACCAACGACTACTGATCAGCTCCTTCACTCAAGGTCTCTGTCTTGACCCCTGTGATCAATGCAGAGCTCAGATGCGTCAGGACAAGTATCTCCTCTAACAGTTTGCTCACACAGGGGTGTGTTTGGACTAGGAAATGCAGAGAAGCCAAGGTTGTCCATAGAGAGATGTCTCATAGGTCATGAATGGCCTGATGAACTCAAGGGGCGGGGATACCAGCTGGAATTTGTCACAAGTCAGACAGCAATGACACCGGAATGCACGTTCGTGGTGACATCCAACGGCAGAGCCTAGGAGACTCCGATCAGCCAGCAGGAACACGAGAAACCAGTCATCTTCACGTTTATTGCTAACAATCTGGGGCTTGGGGATGGTTTCCAGGGCTAACAACAGAAAGGCTACAAGGACAGGAGAAATCCCCCAGGGAAATCAGGACACCACAGAGGGGCCGCAGGGGTACTCCATTACCAGGACAGAAGTTAGGAGAAGGGGGAAGGAGGATGGTTCACTGAAGGCCACTCAGCTTTGACCTGCATTGCAGCTCGGGCGTCCGCGCGAATCTCAGCCCCATGGTGAAGCACCAGCAGCTACAGGTTTCCTGGAGACTTCACCAATCACCGGCTCAGAACGCCTAAGGCTCGAGCTGGCCCGTTCAGGGTCCCAGACAACCACCCCTGCCCCTGCATCGATTTATCCCACGGATTATGTGCTTTGGGGAATCGCTGCACCGGCCATCTTTTGTTAGAGACAACGCAAATGTAAATGCCAGGTAGTCGACTTCGATTTCCCCCGAATGTGATAAACTGCAGTAGGTTCAACTGCCAAGACTAGCAGAGATTTTTTTTTTTTAATCAGAGATTTTCAATGAGATTTCAGCTGAGGAGGGAAAGCGTACCCCCACTGGGAGAGTCCAGTGTGCATCTGTGACTCCTGGGCAGCACACGGCTACAGAACCTGCCCTGAGAACAAGCCTTCTTGCACAGCACCTAGTGAGGGTTCAGAAGCCGAGAACCCAAACGCCTTCCCCTGCTGAATGAGGGCTGGCAGGAGCTCACAGGGCAGTAGCTAACGCAGGGACCACCAAGAACTTCACCACCGTTGTTTTTGCTTACCAACACGGGAATATGAGACCAGCACTGTCAAAGCTCCACATTTCTCAAGAGAAATCAAAACTGATATTTCATATTCAATACTCTGATATCTTAGAAATTATAACAATGATAATAATAAAATACTACCTTGAAAAACCAGACACCCAGAGGCTGGAGAGCACCAGGCACACGGGTGACACGCTGAAACTGATGCTACAGCAAGCCGAGGAAGATTTAGGGACAATGCTAAGGGGATGAAGCGTGTTTGGCTCTTGCATGGGCTGCCTTGGGGCAAGCATGAGAACCATTTTTCTTCCACCTTTAAAACTGCAATCAGCATCTTGCTGGCCCGGGCCTAATTCATCACGAACTCAGGAGACATGCTCGAGTGTCCATTCGGTCTAGAGACTCAGTGATTCTTCAAGGAGCTCTCGAAGCTCCCCGAGAAGAAATCCATCAGGCAAAGTGCGGGAGAGCACCACTTCCCCTGCCCACAGAGCCACACAAATCCCAGCGTCACCGCAGGGCTGGCACTCGGGCAGCCTCTTGGTTTCCGTGAATCCTGCTGCCAATCATACCACGTGCCTACAGATTCAAGTCTAAATCAAAGTTTCTCTCCCCAGAAAACAGAGGAAGATTTAATGACCCAAGCAGCCTCCTGGGCTGGGTACCTTCTACGCACCCACAGCTTCAAGCTCAACATCTCCATTCACTCTGTGATCCAGGTGGGAAAATGAGCCAGACAACCTCATCCATGACCTGCACAGCTTCTTCAACGAGCTCTCTTCCCTCTGACTGCTAGGTGGGTGTGGCCCATGGGCAGCATCAGCAGACCAGGGGAGGAAGGAGACGGAGGTCAGGGTATATTTTTCCTACACCTTGTCCCTGCCGCCCAAGCAGCTGTGATCTGGCCATGTCCCCAGAGAAACCCCATGGTTCTCTCTGCCCAAGGGACTTGTTATGGCTCCCTTCTTCATCCCCTCGGGACTTGAGGTGGTAACAGCCCTGTGTTACAGGCTCAGGGTACAGAAATCACCATTATCATCTTCCTATGCCCATCTACACTTTCTGTTTTTTTGGTTTTTTGGTTTTTTTTTTTTAAGATTTACTTAATTATTTAAAAGTCAAAGTTACAGAGCGATGTGGAGAGATCCTCCATATACTGGGTCATTCCCCAGATGGCTAATATGGCCGTGGCTAGGCAAGGCCAAAGCCAGGACCCAGGAACTCTTCTGGGTCTCCTGTGTGGGTTGCAGGGGCCCAAGTACTTGGGCTATCTTCTGTCGCTTTTTCCCGGCCATTAGCAGGGAGCTGGATTGGAAGTGGAGCAGCCGGGACTCAAACTGGCATCCACATGAGATGCTGGCATTGCAGCAGTGGCTTTACCCATTAAGCCACAACGCACCCCCCTCCCAGTCCACGCCTCTATAAAAAGTGCCTCATAGGCCGGCGCCGCGGCTCACTAGGCTAATCCTCCGCCTTGCGGTGCCGGCACACTGGGTTCTAGTCCCGGTCAGGGCGCCGGATTCTGTCCCGGTTGCCCCTCTTCCAGGCCAGCTCTCTGCTGTGGCCAGGGAGTGCAGTGGAGGAAGGCCCAAGTGCTTGGGCCCTGCACCCCATGGGAGACCAGGAGAAGTACCTGGCTCCTGCTTAGGATCAGCGCGGTGCACCGGCCGCAGCGCACCAGCTGCAGCGGCCATTGGAGGGTGAACCAACGGCAAAAGGAACACCTTTCTCTCTGTCTCTCTCTCTCTCACTGTCCACTCTGCCTGTCAAAAAAAAAAAAAAAGTGCCTCATGCCCAGTTTCCCAATTGCAGCATGCTGCCCCCTTCCTCCGGGGCCTCCACTAAGACACAGGTCCCAAGCCTCAGGGCTCAGCAGGAAACAGCCACCAGCTCCACACCTCCCCCCAGCTTCTCTACAACCTGAAAGCAAGCAATGCTTGTCCCAAACAGCTGTGGCGTCCTGGGTTCTCACGGACTGAACACAGACGCATGGCTTTAGCGGGGCTTCCTTCTTCCTATGCCAAAACCAACACCACAGTAGGGCCACAGAGAAAGCTGCCATGCTGCCGGGTTTCCAGAGCTCTTGGACAGCAGGTCAGCGTCTGTGTTTGCTGTGGCACAAGCAGCTGCATCTTCCCCAAACTCTCAGGTTCAACCCCTAAGCCCCAAGGTTAGGAGGTGGGCCCTTTGCAAGGGGAGTAGTGCATGGGGGTACAGCCCCTCGAGCGAGCGGGCTTGTGCCCTTACAGAGAGAGTGCACTCACTCTTCCCCACCATGGGAGCACCTGCCAGCAGCAGGCATGAGGAGCCACAAAGCAGGTCCTCGCCAGACAGGAACCTGCCTTGCTCTGGGACTCCAGCCTCCCAGAACCGTGCGGTATAAATTTCTGTTGCCGACAAATGGCCCGGTGTGTGGTACTTTGTTACAGCAGTGCAAAGAGACTGAGCGATGTTCCTTATAATGAAATGGTGAGATGGACCAAGCCCCACCCAGCCCCATCCCTATGGAATATGGCGTAAATCCATCGATCAAGAGTCCCAGGAGCCGCGCTTCTGCTCGGGCCCAAAGTCGCCCCCCAAGTGTGAGCAGGATCTAGGCTTGTAATGAAGCAGAGTGTTGACGCAAAACACCCAAGAGATCCACCTGTCCATCCTGCTGCACCGGACTCCCCTCTGCAGCTAAGGCCTCAGGGAGACGGGGACTCAGTGACTTCCTTCAACCCCCTGTGTGTCTGTACCCCGCATGCCCCTTGCCATGATAATTAGCCCTACACAGACTTGCTGTGACACCTGTCACAAAAATCAGTCTCTAACACAGACTTCTGCTAGATTGAGGATTCGTGGAGGGAAATCAACGATGCCGCCAGCCGCCCCTCTGCACAGAAATGCCCTACACGGGTACCTATTCCAAGACACGTGAGGATCCGGGCTCTCGGGGCAGACGCGGCCATGGTCAGGAGCTCAGAAACGGGAGAACATGGAAGCCACGCAGAGACCTCCTCAGAGAGCGCTGCGTAAACAAAGCATGGAGTACTACACAGTCAGTAACAGCAATGCCATGAAAACCTTTAACGGTGCACAAAGAGGTTCTCACGAAGTCGTGAAAATTTTAAAGCAGGCTGTCAGGTGACGTGCACCCCTCCGACCCGATGTGTGTCAAGAAAACACAAACAGAAAAAGATGCTGGGTGAGGAAATGTTTGATTGCATAAATGCAATTCTCTTAAGATCGACTGAGCTGTAGCTAAGGAGGACACCCTCTTCCCACCCACCCCCCTCCCGCCTTGGTGTTTATGGACAGCCGGTGGAAGCCCAGTGGAGTCTGGAGCCGGACCTTCTGGTTCCAGCATCAGTGGGTGTGGCTCACGCCGGGGACCTAGCTCTTGGTGAAGAAGTGGAAAAGGACTGCTTAGTTTAGCAATTCTTGCTTTCCCCCTTATGCACTTTGCCAGACACTAAAATACAACGTTGAAAACCATATAGTGCTGTCCATGCGGAACCCACAGTCCAGCACAGGGGCCAGCAAACGCTGCCCCACGTTGGTGAATGAAGCCTCACAGCCACGCCCCTTCACTTCCCACCACTCCGGGCGTGGCTGAGCAGTGACAAGTGAGTTGGACACATTTACTCTCTGAAACTTTGGATCAGCTGAGCCACCAGCGTGTGCACTTGAGCAACGCGCCCGTGAAAGCTGGAGAAACCGTCAGGGTCACGATCACACTGAGTGGTTTCTGCAGACGTGATCTCTGAGTTAGGAAAAGACCCTCAGCAAGTCCCCTCAGACCCCAGGCCCCCAGCAGCCAAGGGCTCTCCCTGGGGCAACCCACCTCCTGAATCTCCCATCCTGGAGGGCCTGCTCTGCTCAGTAAGAATTAACGTCCGTCATCTGCCCAGAGCTACCTGTCCCGTACTCATGACAGGCACAGCGCTGAACGTCAACGAACCATTCGACCGTGCGCGCAGCAGCAGCAGCAGCGTCCGAGCTATCAATTTTACGGCGCTGCTCACGGAAAACGCGACGATGCATCATTCCACCCAAAAGACAAAGGTCAAGCGATATTAATTAATGCAGTGACACAACCCGGTGCAGCTAAATGGGTATTCCTGACGATGGCTCCTTGATTGAGAACTAATGCCTCATTAATCTTCAACATATCAACCCGAGCACATCAGAGGAGGCAAATAGAATAATGGGCAACATTTCCATGGACACAGACTCAGGCTTGCTGGGTAAGAAGGTGAATCCTGCAGACACGGCGGCCCTCTCCCACCTCCTCCGCCGGAGGGATTTACCAAGAGCAAGGTCAGGAAACACGCCGCAAGTTCTCAGTCTCAGTCTTCCTCCCTCTCCCTCTCCCTCTCCCTCCTTTCCTCTCCCTCCTTCCCTCTCCCTCTCCCTCCTTCTCTCTCCATCCTTCCCTCTCCCTCTCCCTCCTTCTCTCTCCCTCCTTCCTCCTTCTCTCTCCCTCCTCTCCCTCTCCCTCCCTCTCCCTCCTTCTCTCTCCCTCCCTCTCCCTCTCCCTCCTTCCCTCTCCCTCCTTCCCTCTCCCTCCTTCCCTCTCCCTCTCCCTCTCCCTCTCTCTCTCCCTCTCTCTTTCTCTCTCTCTCACACACATACACACACACACTCACACACACACACTTTTTAAAACTACAGGCAGACAGGCACTTCTTCTCTTGTAGTTTTCACACACATGCGCCAAAGAGAAAGAGGAACTGATGCGTTGACGTGGCTCAGAGATCAGTGAGCAAGTGGTGCTGTGAGGCTCCGTGCCTCTGTGGATTTATCATGCGTAAATGGAAGAAGACAGAGGGCCCAACCTTGTGGGCCTGGCACGGTCTGTTTTCCTTTCAGTTTAGACAGGGCAGCCCTCGCTGGTTTGAGATGGCCTGGGGTGATCCAAAGGGGAAGGCAGGCTCCAAGCCCCAGTCCTCCAGCCAGGCACGGCTGAGTCTTCCATTCTGATTCTGCGTCTGGTTGGCGGATATCTGCCACTGTTTTGTCAGTCTCTCTCTCTCTCTCTCTCACACACACACACACACACACACACACAGAGAGAGAGGAGGGCTCAGTGACTCAGGAAGTACAGGAGGGTCACCTAAAAGGCTACAAGATCCATGCCAGGGGCTCCTTGCATGCTTCCGTTGTTTGCAGTACCGAGCAGAGGCTGAGAAAGGGTTATGAGCTAGCACATTAATGAAGAGACAGCATCCGCGTTAATTACGGGAGTAGCACTTGCTGCAGAGCGTGGCCTAAGCGGTGCTGACCTTCTGTTTCCATCGGCTGCTACCCATGCAGCAGCTGCACCTTTCTACAAAACGTCTCCAAGGAAGAGTTGTGCAAAACTCTGTTTTCAATGTTTACTTACTGATTTTCATTTCACGTGAAAAACAGAGAGAGATCTTTCATTCACCTGCCTGCAATAGCTGGGGCCAGGCTAAGCTCAAGTCAGGAGCCCAGGACCCTCTCGGGATCTACCGCATGGGTGGCAGGGACCCCAGGACTCGAGCCCTCAGCACTGCCTCCCAGGATGAGCGCAGTGGGAAGCTGGAATCGGGAGCAGAGCCAGCACTGAGGCAGGCGCTCCAATCTGCGATGCCAGCATCCCGAGGGGCATCCTAACCACTGAGCCAAGCACTCCCACCATCCTTGGAAGAAGAAGGTACTTTTCTTGTGTCTCTTCTTTTCCTTTCATTTTTTAAAGGGTTTTATATATTTTCCATCAAGGAAAATTCAGTCTAATCCACTTCCTTTAGAATCACCATTGATTCTTCCAGTTTACCTCTTCTTCTATGTGTGGTCAACTCATAACTTACTGTGCAAAATACTTACTTGGTGTGTAATTCATCATTGGCTTTTTTTTTTTTTTTTTGACAGGCAGAGTGGACAGTGAGAGAGAGAGACAGAGAGAAAGGTCTTCCTTCTGTCGTTGGTTCACCCTCCAATGGCCGCCATGGCCGGCGTGCTGCAGCCGGCACACCGTGCTGATCCGATGGCAGGAGCCAGGTACTTATCCTGGTCTCCCATGGGGTGCAGGGCCCAAGCACTTGGGCCATCCTCCACTGCACTCCCTGGCCACAGCAGAGAGCTGGCCTGGAAGAGGGGCAACCGGGACAGAATCCGGCGCCCCGACCAGGACTAGAACCCGGTGTGCCGGCGCCGCAAGGCGGAGGATTAGCCTAGTGAGCCGCGGTGCCGGCCCATCATTGGCTTTTAAGCCTCATTTTTCTCACTACCTCAATCCCCCTAGCATGCGTGTGCTCGGTGATTCTGGCTAACCTGGGTTCAGATGTTAAAACCTGTGACAGAGAGCACGGCTGCGTCTACGCGTCGCTCTGGGGCTGCAGCTCTACGCCCCTCACACCCAGCTCCCCAGCCACGCACCCAGGCAGGAGCAACGGCTCCAGGAGGCTGAGGCCTATGTTTACCCAAGGAGGTGCTGCTGATGTGGGCGGAGCTGTGTTTACCCGTGTCTATGGAGTCCCCGGCACAGGCACACCGACCCGACAAATGTCCCCGCACAAGCTACACAACTCCAGAAAGAAAGGAAACCCAGCAAGGAGCCATTTCCCAAAGCAAGGAGCAATGGCAGGGTGCAGAGAACCCCCAACTGCTCCTGCACCATGTGCACAGAACCTCCCCACAGATAACACTCCAGACAAGGTCTCCAGAGCTACGAATCCAATCAGACGCCAGGCTGACTGCCAGCTCCCGACACAGCACCGAGATGACAACCATGCCTTTGTTCTGGCTATGCGCTTACAGCCCGGGGCACCCTGCGGGCCCTGCTCCCTAACTCTGAGCAGCAGGCCACCTGCAGGAAACGGATGGACAGCACTGACCATGGAGGCCTCCGCCCAAGTCCTAGGCCTCCTCCTCCTCCTCTGGACCGTGTGGCCTTCGGATAGAGCTCCAGGGCCGCTCTGTAAACCGTGAATGTGAAACTCAACCCTGACAGGTGTTTGTGGGTGCCAGGAAGATACAATGGTGGTAACCCCACAGTCACCTGTTGGAGAGCAAGCACCCCAAGAATGTTTGCCAGATCAACTGGGTGTCTTCCCTGGTCTCACCAGGACTATGACGGGAGGCATCACCCAACGAACTGTTCCTGTGCAAGCCCCGCCCCCGTCTCAGTCACACTCACATGAGTGCTCGGCACAGCATCCATTTCTAGTACTCTCTGTAGAAAGCCCACAGAGAGCGGCCCAGGACACAGCGTAGCCCTGGGAGAACCTCTTAAGGTAACAGCGAAAGCAAGAAACAGCACAGTGCCGGCCAGCACCCAGTCGCGGGGAGCACAGGCAGGCAGGGATCCCATACGCACATGTGGTCATGGCTCATGTGGGAAATGCGTGTCCAGTGCCCTGCCCATGGACTACAATGTCACGCTCACAGCCCAAGGCTGGCCGATTGCTTCTGACTGCAGGCAGTGGGAAGACTCCTATACCCAGATCCTCCATGGGGATCTGCCTTCAGTGCGGTGAGCCCCTGGCTGTGCCTGTCCCTCCTCCTCCAAAGCAGGGTGTTGTGAATGGGGTGAGAGTGCAGTCTGCCCCTCATTTCTCAGGAGCTCTAAGGGTGTTTACCTCTGCCTGAGCACAGGACAACTGTGTCGAAGGACATGAGCCACCCAGCCCCACAGAGACGAGCTGAGCAAGGGGGGCCATTTCCTCCACCCCCAGGGACACTGGAGCCCAGCTCTGGATGCCGCCACATCCTACTGACCAGGGCTGGGAAAGGACAGGTGAGAACGGCACAAGCCCCACGCTGCAGGCCCCTGGAAGTCAGAGGACCTCAGTGGGCCAGGGGGCCCCTGTCTCATACTCCCAACCCAAATCCGTCTCCCCGCAATTCACTTTGAACAAGACACTCAGAATGATCCCCATTTCCGTGACATTCAACATCTGACATCTGTTCAGCATCTTTGAATGCCAAGTTGCTCGTGTTATAGTTTCCCATTTTGTAGGAGGAGGCCCTGGAAGTAAGTCTTTGTCTCCCCAGTGAGAGGAAAACAAGCGGAAACCCTCACAGGGTGTGGAATTCGCTCAAGGACACGCAGGAGCAGGGAGAGGAAAGCAGAGCGGTGCACACGCTCCCCGGACCACACTGAACAGTTCCCTTCCCCCACTCTCTAAATCACAGCCACGCACCTCAGCTGAGTTTTAGCTTCAAAAAACAATGAGAGGGGGCCAACGCTACAGCACAGCAGGTAACACCGTCACCTGCAGTGCCGGCATCCCATATGGGCGCCGGTTTGAGTCCCAGCTGCTCCACTTCTGATCCAGCTCTCTGCTATGGCCTGGGAAAGCAGAAGAAGATGGCCCAAGTCCCCTGTTCCCACATGGGAGACCGGGAAGAAGCTCCTGGCTCTAGGCTAAAAAGCAGTCCAGCTCTAGCCGTTGCAGCCATCTGGGGAGTGAACCAGCAGATGGAAGACTTTTCTCTCTCTCTCTCTGCCTCAGTCTCTGTAATTCTGCCTTTCAAATAATATAAATAAAATTTAAAAAACAGAAACAAAACCATGAGAATTGGCAGGACAAGGAACTCTGTCTGCATCAGTCACAACAGGGCTGGCCCTCCCTGGGTGGTGGCCGCTGACCCCCAATGCCTCCAACTTGCTCACCCCAGGTGGGTTGAGGGATGGGTTCATGGGGACACCAGGCTGTGTGACATCACTGCCCTCAGCCTGTCGCCCCCATGCAGGGTGGCCAGGAGTGCTCTGAGGCCTGTGGCACTCCAATCCGTCCTCCAGGAGGAAGTTCCCAAGGGCTGCTCAACAGACCCCCGACACAATGCGTCCCAATCACAGACCTGCCCCCCAAAAGTAAATAATATTAAAGACAGAAATATTAGAGGCTCTGATAATGTAATCATAAAGTAATCACTTTGAATTAGGATAATGGCTGTGTCCAACTCTATTGCATTTATTTTGAATATCACATTCTTTCAACTCTCATTATTTTAATTATGTTCAATTACAGACATTTGCATATGCTTTATCATGGATATTAGTGAGGGGGAGAAGACTTCCCTGAGTCAAATGATGAACAGATATTCCATATTAGATTACGCTTGCACCTCCTGAAAATTTGATTTAGTGACAGCCGCAAGAGTGGTCCCCAGATAGGCAGTGATTGAAAGTCCATCTGGGCTGTGGCGGTGACAGTGGGCGCGTGAGTGCAGACACCACCATTCAGAAACCCAACTCAAGGTAGTGAATGGCTAGCGTCAGGCAGAAATTCGGGGCTTGGCCGTAGTTGTGTGTCCTCAGGAAAAACAAGCAAACCTCTCAGATGCCCAGTTTCTGCATCTATAAAACTCACAACACAGTTCTGGCTGCACAGGGCTACGGTGCAGTTCACGTTACATGAGGTCTAAAGCACCTCGCTCAGGGCGGGCTTTACTCTTGTGGCTAAGAGGCACTCGTCCTGTATCAGAGCTGCTGGGTGTTGTGCCCACCTGCAGCTCCGGATCCAGCTTCCTGCTAACGCGCACCCTGAGAGGCCGCAGGGCACATCTCCAGTACCTGGGTCCAGGCACCCCTGGGGGAGACCTGGGTTAACTTCCAGACTTGCAGCTTCAGCCTCAGCCCAACCTCCGCACTTGGAGAACAAACCAGGAGATGGAAGATTTCACTCTGCCTTTCTCTCTCTCAAATACATTTTTTAAATGAAAAAAAATTTTTTTAAATGCTTAGCTCAGTGTCAGGAACAGAATAGAGATTTGAAAATTAGCTATGCTTTCCCACAAATGGTGCTTGAACGATCTGACATCCAAGGCCAAAAAAAAAGCTGCTTCCAACCGTTTCAAACCGAACCTCATCGTTTATACACAATTTAACTTGAAACGGATCGGAAACTGAAATGCAAAAGATAAAGCTACAAAATGCTTCTGATAAACACAGGAACACACCTTCAGAACCTCGAGCCAAAGAATGTTAAGATTTGACACCAAACCCATGACCCATAAAAGGAAAAATTGATCAATTTGATCTCATCCAAACTGACAAGCTTTTTCTGTAAAAGACTCGGGAGAGAGGACAAGGAGACAATCTGGAGACTGGAGGGAAGCATTTACGAAGACAGAGCTGACAAAAGATTATCTACCATCTACGAGGAGCCTTCAACTAGTTTGTGGGAAACTAAGTGTTTTCTCGTGCAGAGAAGTCGAAACCCACCTGCAGTTTTTCCTAACACATATTTTGCATAGTGCTTTGAAGATCTTCTTATAAAGAAACTCCCGAAACTCAACAAGGGGGAAAACGCAATCTAGTTGGACACTGGGCAGGAGACACTGACATTTCACCACAACGGACACACGGGCGGTAAGACCTCAAGAAAGGGTTCGGCACCGTTAGTCATGCCAGAGACGCACAATAAAACCACAGCGGATAGCAATGTGACACTCGCCGTAACCACAGCACCACAGGGCAGGAAGGACACACTGAGCCTGGATCAGTCTTCGGGGCAGCAGGGACGCCAAACGGGTCAGTCACGCCAGAAGACAGGTCACCCCTGTGTTATGAATTAAACACGCAAGCGCCACACGACACAGCCACTGCACTCTAGGGCGTTTGTCCCAAGAACTGAAGCCTTCGCGTTCATGTGAAAGCTTGTACACGTGTGTGTGTTCTTAACAGGCTCATCTCTGTCACCCCAGAACAACCCAGACGACCTCCAGCAGGCAAATGGTCAGACTGAGGCAGGGCTGCACTCTGGCACACGCTTCAGCAATGCAAAGGGATGCGCTCCTGAGACACCAGCTGGGTGAACACCTAGGGAGCTCTGCAGGGTGGGGACACAGAGCCCACCTTTCAAGGTTGCACACTCTGTGATTAGCGAAGTGAGAGAATCTGAAAAACAGCAACAGAGAAGGGGTTTGGGGACGGGAGGCAGGAGGAGAAGGAGGCGCCCGCAATTATCCAGCATCTTAAGATAATGTTAGTTATTGTACGAAACGTTCGCGATGGAAGAAACTGGTTAAAGTATGCCAAGAACCTTTCTAGTTTTTCAATTAAAATCGCATGTAAATAAGCAATTACCTGGATAAAAAAATTTCAGTTGAAAAACAAAGGTCTTCTTGTGAAAGAAACTAAAAACAAGCTATTATCCCTCTACAAGAAACGTTCCTACAGATCTGCGTGATCCATCAGTGCCCGGCAGCACCGGGCTGCATGGGCCTCAGCCCTCCCTGGCCCAGGTGCTACTGCTGAGTGACCCTGGCTAGGGCTGTGGCGCCCCGGGGCAGGCGCTCTGTCTCCTCCTGGCCCACCGCAGTCAGCTGACTCTGTATGGATCTCGTCTCTCGGGCCAGGGTGCTCTCAGGTGTTTGCAGCTGCCTGGAAGTTGCCAACAGTTTGGGCACATCCCAAGGAGGACAGACAGATCCTCTCCCTCACCTGGGAAGCAGAGGGAGCACTGTGCTGGGGAGGGCGGGGCGGGGGCAACCTGTGTGGCCCCGGGCATGTCACCTAAGTCCTGGGTGCCTCATTACCTCACCTGTACAATGGGAGTGGTAACTGCAGAGCTCTTCAGGGTTGTAGGGAGAGAGGACTGAATTAGTTTAAGCAAAGCACGTCACCCTGTGCTGGGAACACAGGGGTGTGCTGTTATTTCACAACTGTTCCAAGGGCACACCGGGTTCTAGTCCCGGTCGGGGCGCTGGATTCTGTCCCGGTTGCCCCTCTTCCAGGCCAGCTCTCTGCTGTGGCCAGGGAGTGCAGTGGAGGATGGCCCAAGTGCCTGGGCCCTGCACCCCATGGGAGACCAGGAGAAGCACCTGGCTCCTGCCATCAGATCAGCGCGGTGCGCCGGCGGCAGCATGCCGGCCGTGGCGGCCATTGGAAGGTGAACCAACGGCAAAAGGAAGACCTTTCTCTCTGTCTCTCTCTCTCACTGTCCACTCTGCCTGTCAAAAAATAAAATAAAAAAAAAAGAAGCCGTCAGCACAGCGCCTGCCGCGCAGCGGATGCTGGACAGGCGACAGTTCACCATGACTGCAGCGGCTGCCTGGCAATTAGAGAAATTAATCGACGCTTCCTCTCCTCTCTGTCGATGCGCTTCCTGGTTCCCTTCATCCAGCAGCTCAAGGCTTCGGGGGAGTCACTGGGAGAGGCCATGTGGGCTGGGCGAGCCACAGGGCGGCTTCTGTCCACCTTCCGGAGACAAGGCAGGGCCTGGCCCGGGGAGGAGGAGGAAGCAACACGGGGATGCCCAAGGGCCACGTGCAGCCAGACCCCAGCGCTGCTCAGGCCTGGCCCTGTGAGCCACCACTCGAAACAGCAGTGACACCAGGAGTGGGACAAACGACGGAATCCTACCAGCTGACACCTCGCCCTGGGCACGCGGAGGCCCCGAGGAGAAGCCAGGCAGGTGGCCGCTCCTGCGCTTCGGAGCTTACGGACCAACCCCTGCATCTGCCAGGCTGGCGTCCCTCACAGCACGGAGGGTCTCCGTCCAGCTGCCACGCAGCCCACCCCACTCCCCCACCATCCTCCTCTCTCCACTCCAGTCCAAGGGTCTCATGTCAGTTCCAGGCCCCCAGCTCCCGACGCACGCCGGCAAAGCACCGTTCGGTGACACAAGCACATTTTCCCTGGGGAGAAGCCCGAGACTAAGTGGAAGCACGGTGAGCTGTCAGGCCACGTTTCTTCTTCCCACCTACTAAGCTTTTAAAACGACTGAAGTGCCACCCGCCCTAATTACCCAATTCAGTGGCGCACACAATGGATCTGCCACTTTCTGAGCGTTGCTGACATCGCTAATTCTCTGGGGCCTCCGAGCTCTGACATGAGGCATCTGGGGTAATGTGGTGGGGGGAGCAGAGGTGGGAACGTGCAGAGAGGTAACTGCAGAGACCAGGACACATGTGAGGACGACGACGCACTCACCCCGCGTTGGATCTACAGACAACAGAGCTGGGCCGAGGAAACTGAGGCAGAGAGAGAGTGGAGACTGGAAAGGGCCCAGGCAGGAGTCTACTCTATACACTCATGCACGCACCAACCCCGTCAACTCATCACTGTCCATGGAAACCATTCATCTTTCCGATATGGGTAGCGTAACAGTGAATGCAACAAAAACCCTGCATTCCAGGAGCTCCGGGCCTGATGAAGGAAACAGAGAGCAGACCCCAGCGCCAAGTTCTGTGAAGACAAACACCACCCGGGAAAGATAGCATGATGGAGACGGCGCTGCATCCTACAGAGGTGGCCGGCAAAGGCCTCACCGTGGAGGTGTGAAAGGAAGCCCAGGGCAAGAAAAGGAACAGAGCGAACCAGTCAAGTGTGAATCCCATGCAAAAATCCTGAGCTCCTCATCAAGCTGGACTATCCCAATAGAAAGCTGAAGGTCAAGGTGGTGGCAGCTGAGCGTGCTGGGGCAAAGGGAGTGGACAGAGAAGCTGGAAGGAGCAACCGGACCAGGTGCACAGGGAGCTCATAGGCCTTGGAGGGCCCTGGCTTTTACCCTCCATTGGATGTGAGCCAGCAACTGGCGAGTTTGGAGCTTTTCAACACTGGGATAACAACAACTCCTTTTATGTTGGGGCTCCTCGTCCCCAGCACTGTCCAACCTCGCCTGGTTGGTTCTTCACTGTCAGCTCTGTCCTCTGTCCCACACTGCCCCAGCCTCCGCCCACTGGACACTACCAGCAGCTCCACCGAAGCCCCCTGCACCTCCCTCACCAAGCTGAGGGCTCCGGCCCCAGTTTAAGAACATCACATGACTGCAAGAGGGAGCCATCGTCTCCAGCAGCTCCCACACCTCGTCGAACACGGCCATGACATGAGTTTTCTCGAACCCATCCTAAAAATGGTACCTCCAGGTCAGTGGTTCCCAACTCAAAACCGCAGGTACAGTGATCACCGGGCGTCCTGTGAACACACACGCGGCCTGCAGCAGGGTCTGCTTCCCACTTCCCATGAGCTCCCAGGATCGCGGCGAGGGTGCAGATCACCTACTCCCTTCTGAAACCTGACAGCCCCTCCAGAGGCCGAGGCCACCCTCATGTGACACCACAGGCAGCTGCACTGGGCAGAACCAGTGCAAATAAAGCCATGGTAACATGCAGGGAGACGCCAAAGCTCTGAGCCTGGAGCTTGCCCCCTCGGGTGCTAAAAGGGGACACTGGCAAGGAATTAAAAGGTGTTAAATCCATGAGCTCTGCCATCTCCTCCCTCAAGCCGCCAGAGGAACTGGGAGGCAATGAAACTTAGACTGTGCACTGTTTCACGTTACTCAATGCCTGGGCTATGTTTCATCTCAGATGTCCATGGGCGCCTTCTAGACCCACCTTGCACACCCCTCCCGCTCTGGGAAATGCTGCCCCAGTCCAAGCCCCCACACTAAGCTGTGAGGCTACAGGTGCAGGGCTGGGCATGGCCCTGCAGTAGCAGCTCTCTGGCTCCTGTCTGCTGCAGGACCATGGTGGGTGTGGGGGTGTGTGTGACTCCTGCAGGATCCCGAGACAGCCTGGGGTTCCCACTCTACGCACTCCGCCTGCATTTTCCTCCTACCTCATAGGGACCAGCCTGCAGGGCTGGGAGGGCCTTGCACAGGCCCTGCCCTGCTCCCTCTGAGAGCCATGGCCTGGACCCAAGACCCTGCTGGAAGGAACCAGTCTATTTGGACGCTGGCATTCACTTAGCCAGGAGAGATGCAAACAGCAGCAGGACACATTAACGCATTTTAACACTCGACCTTTATGTCCCAAGCTAAACAAACACAATTGTTTACCATGGCTGTGATCCCAGTTTTCTGCCTTCCACGGAGCAAGGGCTTTTAGAAGGACGGAGCCCAAGTTCCTAGAGAGAGGGATGTGGGGAGGGAGGCGGTCAGGACACTTTCCAGGAGCTCGTTGGTCACACCTTCCAGCACGGTCGCCTGCACAGGCCAGAGAGTGGGCTCAGCGGTCAGACCGGTGCAGAGCCCAGCCCCAACACCTGCCACCTGTGCGTGTGGCCCAAGGAGCAGCAGCTTCACGTCTTGAAGGCCCAGCTAATGGGCCAGGGCGGGGCCTGGGGCCCCGGCACTGTCAGTCACACTCAGCAGGCAGGAAGGCTCCCTCTCACATCCCCACAAGCGGCAACAACAAAATCACACACTTTGCTGGCTGGGGTGGTCAAGAGAAGGTAACATCAAAATCCCGGTGCTGGGGCCGGCATTGTGGACAGCAAAGCCGCCATTCGGGATGCTGGTCTCAGCTGCTCTGCTTCTGATCCAGCTCCCTGCTAATGATCCTGGAAAGGCAGCAGGAGGTGCCCCAAGTACCTGAGCCCTTGCCACGCCCATAGGAGACTGGGATGGAGCCCTGGCTTCAGCCTGGCCAAGCCCTACTCATCGTGGCTGTTTGGGGAGTGAGTCAGTAGATGGAAGATCTTTCTCTCCTTCTCCTTGTGAAAAAAATGAAAAAAATAAATCCCATGTGTCACTCATTCTCAGGAAGACATGCCTCCACTCTGCAGCCAATGCTACATCCCACCCGAGCCCCATGCGGAGCAAATCCTCCACTGCCGAAATACTCTGGTGTTTGCCATGAGTGCACAGAGCAGGGCATCCCGGGAGCACCCCAGACAGCTAAGGGGGTGGGCACCGGAGGGTCGGCAGCCATAGAGGGAGGGGCTGCCGCTTCCCCACCCTAGACAGATCTGCAGAAGTGGAACGGAGGTGGGAGGGGCCTTCTCGGGGTGGCGTAGACAGTAACCTGCTAACTGTGCGACAGAGAACAGCACACGGCCAGGAAAGCACAGGCACCCTGCTGTGCAGGAAGCAGGCTGACACCACCGCTGCCATGAGACCATGGCAGACTTTGACCAACAGCCTTGGCTATGTACCTCCTGGTGAACAGAGCCACAGGAGGAAGCCAAGGACTGGGAACCTGCCCTGGGCCCAAGAGACCCAACCAAGCACTCAGCTTAACCCCAGCGACTGAGCGGTGGCTGGCTGCACAAGTCCCCGTGACCCCAAGGGGCTGCACCGTTAACGAGGTCAGCCGTGACAAGGGCCCTGTGGTCACTGGCGCTGTTTTCCGTGCCCACCTTTTGTCTTCAATGTTCTCCGCACACAGTGGGGGGGGGGGCGGTTTAAGCAGCTGCTCTGCTTCTGGAGCTGCTTGATTCATGAATTGCGCTTGCTTTGCCCAAATAAACTCTGCTAAATTCAAGGGGTCTAGTGACATGAGAGGGGCGCTTCACTGCTGGGCTGCAGGCTACTCTCGAGAAGAACATGACACAAACCCGGGTTGGGAGGGGCAGCTTGCACGGGACACCTCACTGGTGCTGCCCCAAACTGCCAAAGACAACAGAGAGATCTTTCAGAGACAGAGGAGCCGAGGGAGATGTGATCATTCAACGCCAGGCGGGAGCCTGGAACGTGTGCTGGGATGGAAGCAGGCCACTGGTGGAAAACACAGCAACACCCACACGCAGCACAGAGTGTGGTCAGTACCAGCACAACCATGATGGCTCCCTCGCGGTGACCAGTGCACCTGCTGCCTCCCATGCACCTGCGGACTCCAATGCACCTGCTGACTTCAGGTGCTGGCAGTGGGTGGTGTGGGGAAGAGAAGACAGCAAATGTCTGCACTGTACTGGCAACAAAAGGACTCCCAAATACAAAGCTTGCTTTGAAGGCTGCTATGTGCAGCAGCTCAGACATGTGAGAGATGAACAGCTTAGACCAGGCAGGATGTGGGGCAGCACATCACCGCCGGAGCTTCATGGAGTGGCAACTCCAGGAGCCAATACAGGAACCGCTCAAAAACTGCCTGTTGAAGCCTACAAGGACTTTGAATTTCTACTCAATGCTTCCTTTAAAGGAGGGAAACTGCCCTCCCCTAGAGCGAGGAGTCCCCCTGAGGGTGCCCAGTGCTCACACACCCCTGGGTGTGGACAGGGGAGAAGCTGCCACACACGCTGTTCTCTCGGCTGCTGGTCCAGCCTCACCTCCTAGCCCTGGGGCAGGTGCTACTCTAAATACGCTCACACCTCAGGATGGACGGCAAAGAGCTGATTTTGGAACCAGGAGTGGGCTTTTTCTCCTCCATCAGCGTTCTCCTGTTCTCCCCTCTCACAGTAAGCAGCAGCCTTGAGCTGGTATCCAGACGCTGAAGGCGGCTTCCAGGGCCAAAGGTGAGCTTACAGTCACCTGGTCGCCATGGAAACTGAAGCATTGTCATGCTCTCTCCAGAGAGACTTGGCAGGGCCCCAGGATGTGTCTCTTCGTTTCCAACTAATCTCCTGCCCGCCCACACATCTCCCGGGAGGAACACCCCCCAGGGATCACAGAGAGGCAGCTCCCCCATCCACATGGGCACAGAGGGGCCCCACAGAGGCACCTGCACAGAGGTCGGCCCGTGGAAACCCAGGATGCTATGAGCACTCTCCCAAGGGGCACACCTTCTCTCGAGGGGAAGCAAAGAATCAGCCTCACCCACTCGCCAAAGTCCTCAGAGTTGAGGGAGAAGGCACAGTAATGTCTGGGCAGCCCATGCAGCTCCAGTCGAGCGGCCCCTAGATTTCTGCTTTCATGAACATTGCCTCACGGCCTCAACAGCAGGTAGGCTCCTGGGTGGAAGGCAGAGGCCCCAATGCACGTGGCCTGAAATGGGGCACAAGTGTCTACAGTTCTAATCTCCAATCCCCATGTGATCCTGGCACTGGGGACCTCTGTCACCTTGACCAGGACGTCCAGGATGTCTGTAAGGGAAAGGGACCACACCAGAATTCCCCAACAATGAGGAGCATCATGTCCTCAACCCTGCCGCCCATCGGAACAGGGGGTTCTCAAGTCCAACAGGCTGGGAGCCAGGGTTCATTCTTCTCTCCAGGACTCAAGACGTCCTGGTATCAGACACTAAGACCAAAAGAGTCTGCGTGACTCCTGGGACCCAATGTCCCCCCAACTCCAAGGCCCACAGCACTGTGATCTGTTACTCTTTTTTTGTATGATATTTCTGCCTGCTGGGATTCTAATTTGGTAAATGTTCAACGAGAAGAGAATTCTTAATAACTATTTTGATTGAGTTATTACCGTGTGTCAAGCACTTGTCATTCATTATCTCACTGAATCACCCATGCACCTGTTCGGCCCAAGTTGCAAACTGGAAACTCTCGAAGCCAGACTCATACCTAAACATCCTAAAGTGGACCCTCAACTAGGCCTGAAGCGGCTCCAGCACGGGCAGGAGCAGCGACTCTGAGAGCGGGGCATCTACTCAGCAACTGACCAAGGGTAGAGCCGCCTTCTGGACTCGAGCAGTCCCAGAAGTGAGCAGAGCCTGCCACAAAGGGTGCGGCTGGGGAAACGTAAACTCTGGAGTTTGAAGCGCCAAGGAAAACTCATGCCAAGCCGGGAAGCGAGGCCCCGACTTCGGGACTTATCAGCACATGGCGTTTTTTCTCTCCCTATCGCCTCGGCTTGTGAGTAATGTGGCAGCCAGGCACCCGGCTCTGTGATGTATTGCATGAATGCATTATCAGAACCAGCTGTTGCGCTAATGATATGGAAGAAAGATGAAGCGCCTGCGTGATGTATGGCCCCGACGTCCCGCGAGGGAGGCGCACCGCAGATCCTGTGCCGGATAGCGCCGCACGGAAGACGCCGAGATCAATTTATCAGGGGCATCCCGAGCCGGCATTGGTAAAGAGGACTCGGCTGGGATGCTGGAATTTATCAACATAATTATGTGCCATGATTTATTAAGTCCTAAACAACCAAGGCATCAAAGCGCTTTTTTGTTGTTTTGCTTTAACCTACTAAAAAAACAGAAGGAAAGACTCCTTTTTTTCTTTTCGTAGTTGTGGCTTTTTACTTTTCCATTGTGAAGCTTCTCTATAAAATGCTTGTGGGTAAATAAATCCTTGAAACTAGAGCCAACACAGCAGATAAAGCTGCTGCCCACAGGCCAGCCTCCCATATGGGTGCCGGTTTGTATCCTGGCTGCTCCACTCTGACCCAGCTCTCCGCTAACGGCCTGGGAAAAGCCGTGGTAGATGGCCAAGTGTCTGGGTCCCTGTCACCCACATGGGAGACCTGTAAGAAGCCCCTCGTTTCAATCTGGCCCAGTGCTGGCCATGGCAGCCATCTGGGGACTGAACGAGTGGATGGAAAATCTCTGTCTCTCCCTCTCTCTCTGTAACTCTGACTTTCAAATAAATAATAAATCTTTAAAAAAAAAATCCTTGAAGCCAAAGTTAACACGTAGGTTGGGGGTGAGTACTCGTGAGCGAGCATGTTCCTGTGACGGCAGGCGGCCTCACCAGTTCCTCCTCAGGTGTCTTCCTGGCTCTGGGCAGGTCCTGCTGCATTTGGAACAAGTGAAATAATTTTGAATTAAAGAAAGCGTGTGTGGCGTTGCCTGTTGGACATCACAGGTATTTAAAGATGGCCTCAGGGTCCAGTGCTATGGAGCACTGGGTTACAACACAGCCTGCAAAATGCTGGCAGCCCTTATCAGAGCAACGGTTGGAGTCCCAGCTGCTTTGCTCCCAATCCATCTCCTTGCTAACACACCGGGGAAGGCAGAAGATGGTCCAAGTCCTTGAGATCCACTCACCCATATAGGAACCCAGAAAGAGTTCCTGGCTCCTGGCTTCGGCCTGCTCCAGTCCCAGCCATCAAAGCCATTCGGGGAATGAACCAGCAGATCTAAGATCTTTCTCACTTTCCCTCCCTCACTCTGCCTTTCAAATAAATAAATCTTTACAAATTAAGAAGAATGGCTTCAGAGACAAAAAAAAATCTGAAAATAATTTTTAGAAACTGTGCCAATCCCTTTATACCCCCAAATTCATTTTGCCTGCATTTGAACTCTGGTGTAGGTGTGCCTGCAATCCCTATTCCACAAATGAGGAAAGGAGGCCTTCGGGATCGCAACCATGTACCCTAAGTGGAAAGACAGCCTGAGGCCACCAGCTTCCATCCAGTCAGTTTTGGGGCCCACTAAGTGCAAGGTGCAGGAGATTCCATCTTTTTTTTCTTTTCTTTTCTTTTCTTTTTTTTCTTTTTTTGACAGGCAGAGTGGACAGTGAGAGAGAGAGAGACAGAGAGAAAGGTGTTCCTTTTGCCGTTGGTTCACCCTCCAATGGCCGCCACGGCTGGCACGCTGCGGCCGGCGCACCGCGCTGATCCGAAGGCAGGAGCCAGGTGCTTCTCCTGGTCTTCCATGGGGTGCAGGGTCCAAGGACTTGGGTCATCCTCCACTGCCTTCCCAGGCCACAGCAGAGGGCTGGCCTGGAAGAGGGGCAACCGGGACAGAATCCAGGGCCCCGACTGGGACTAGAACCCAGTGTGCTGGTGCCGCAAGGCGGAGGATTAGCCTAGTGAGCCGCAGCACCGGCCGAGATTCCATCTTTACGCCTCAAAGAGTGCTGTGCCTGGGGAACAATTGTTCCGAATACATGAACAAATGCACCCACAGGATGCACACAACACAGCATGTGCTAACCGTAGCATGCTTGAAGAAGGCAATGACTCAAAAGATGGCAGCCTGAGAGCACTGCTCAGGGAGGTGAGTGCATCCGTGACGTCAACCTTTTATTACTCTGAAGCATCGAGGATCTTCACCTGGGTCTCCCATGTGGGTGCAGGGACCCAAGCTCGTGGGCCATCTTCCACTGCTTTCTCAGGCCACTAGCACGTAGCTGGATAGGAAGTGGAGCAGCCAGGACACAAACCGGTGACCGTAAGGGATACCAGGATCACGGGCAGCAGCTTTACCCACTTTGCCACAATGCCAGCCTCGACACTTGAGGTTTTAACCAACACACACATCTTATAGGTCCTCCATGTATTTTCCCATGCTCCTTTGCTTACCATGACAAGCCTGGCATTTATACAGATGAGTCAAGTTCTCTCCACCACTGCTAAATATAGGCAGCCACATTCGTCAACACCATAAAGTGGAGAAGAGTACACTGAGCTCTGACCAGCTCTTTCCAGGGGACCATCAGCGGAGCCTTCAGCCTGCTGCTCTTCAGGGCAGCTCCCAGGTGTGAGACTCTGCACGACTCATGCATTCGCACACTTTCTGCAGACAGGAAGGATGTCTCACACAAGGCTCACCTCACCCTGTGCACGAGCAGGGGGAACGGCAGCCGGTGCCGCGCAAACGCCTTCACACCCTCAAAGCTGGAGAGGAAGACAAGCCCAACCCTTCCTGCAACTCAGCAATCTACACGGCCCAGAGTGAGGGTGTCCTGGGGAATGGCGGACAGACAACAGATTCTCCAGCTTGGAGAGGCTGAGGACCACGTGCAAGTCCCCGGGAGACATGGCCCGAGCACCAAGTATGGAGACAGCCTGAGGTCAAATGGTGAACAGGACGCCTCCCACCTGCTGGTCAGCAACCGCCTGCACCTTGCATGATCCCCGCAGCCACTTAATGTGAACCTCATATCCCCTCCAGGTTTCCCGTAACACAGCCACCTGTAGCTAAGGAAGGAGTTGTAAGGGCCAAAACGCTTGCCCTACACCAGTATTCTCACTTGAGCAAACCCTGAAATGTGTGATAGAATCCAAGGTGGATACTCAGGCAGTGCACAGACGACACGGGGCAGGTGTCGGAGCAGAGGAGCCCAGCTCTCGCTGTTCAGAGCACGCACTAGGGCTGGTCAGTCACACCATCTACTTGTAAGGCTGCTTAGGGAATTTGGCTCCCATGTATAACCTATGAAAATAATATTTATTCTAGAAATCCATTTAGCAACTGTATTAGTCACAGTTCTCCAGAGACACAGAACAAGTGGAATGTACATGTATTTTTCATTATGAGGAATCGGCTCCCCCGACTACAGAGGCTGACAAAGGCAGGGGTATGCACAGGCAGTCGGCAAGAGGGAGCCCCAGGAGAAAGGACACGGCCATTGCAGTGCCAAGGCCAGGGCGCCTGAGACCAGCCAGAGCTGGTGTTTCCATGCAGATCCAAAGGCAGGAGAAAGCTGACCTCCCACGTCCCAGCCAGCCAGGCAGGAAGCATCTCCCTCTAGGGGGAAGGTCAGGCTTCTGTTCTGGCTTTCAATGGAGTGGACGAGGCCCAGCCACACCACCAGAACAAGGAACTTCACTGAACCTGTGACACAAACGTTAGCCTTAGTCCTCAGTGCCCGAACAGAAACGTCCAGGATGGGATCTGACCACACAGCTGGCCAGTCCATGGCCAGGTCAAACTGACACATAGAATTACACCTAGCAAGACAGTAAAGAAAACAGAGTACAAGGCAAGATATCCAGAGTGGACCTTCAGACTGAGGCCTGGGCAGGCACCAGCTTAAGAGGACACTGGCGTCAACGGCTGAAGTGACCCGGAGGCACTACAGACATGGCACCAGTCGCAGTCGGGCGGACAGCACTGCTCCCAGCCTTCCCTTCAAGTACCATGATCCATCTCTTCAAGAAGAAGACACAGATGCTGTCAGCAAATGGCCCTGTAGGGGAACCAGCCTTGAAGTCTCCTGAGGTCCAAGAGCCGCCAGCCTCCACACCAAGCCTGTCCCCCTCATTCCTCTTCTGCATGAAGCTCAAGCCTTCCCTTCCCAAGGACAATGTGCACATGTTATTCCTGACCCGTGATGAGGGCTCACCACGAGAGCCTAATGCAGAATCCACTCGGAGATGTGCACACAGATCTTTTGCTCTGCCTACCGTCACGTCCTTGAGTCAAGGCCTCCAGTGAATCGGGCTCACCACTGTATCCCCAGGAGTGGCACAGTGCCTAGAACACAGCGGGCCCTCAATAAGTGTGTTGCCTATGGACACTTGGCACTTAAGGAAGATCAATACACAGTGCCGACAGTCACACCATCATGTCAGGTCAACAGAGAAACAGCCGGCTACAAACACACAGCAAGCCATGACAGGGATGCCTCCTTTTGGGATGAGATGGTTGTGGAAAAAGCATTTGGGTATAAAAGAGACCTAGTTCGGGTTGGTGTTGCAGCGTAGCAGGTAAAGCTGCCAACTGGGACACCAGCATCCCATATGGACACCGGTTTGTGTCCCTGCTGCTCCACTTCCAATCCACTCTCTGCTAATGGCAGAAGATGGTCCAAGTGCTTGGGCCCTTGCTACCTGTGTGGGAGACCCAGATGAAGCACTTGGCTTTGGCCTGGCCTGGCACTGATGGTTGCTGCCTTTTGGGGAATGGATCAGTGGATGGAAGACCTCTCTGTCTCTCCCTCTAATTCTAACTTTCAAAATAAATGAATAAATCTTTAAAGAGAGAGAGAGACAGACATATAGACAGCCCTGTCAGTTGTTCAGGGCACACAGAAAACAGTGACTGAGCAAGCATACATGTGGTTAAACCAATCCCTAACATGAGAAACGAGTGTGTGGCACCATGATTAATACTCAAGACATAGCTCGCTGCTCTGTGTAGAGATGGATACAGGGGCACAGAACTAAGGCTCTGCTGTTGTTGACATTTGCAGCAACCTGCTGGGGTCCTTTTTTTGAGAAACAGAGGTACACGCACACAATCAGGTCCAAGTCCCGACCTCACCTCTCCGCAGTCCATCAAGTACCAGCTTGACCTGACAGGTCCGAAGTTTGTCCTCTCTGCAGGCTATGCAATTGCTCAGGGACCATCTCTGTCTTGTATATACTTTATGTATATGCTTTATGCTAACGTGGCTAAGACAGGAGAAGATGGCCCAAGTACTTGGGACTCTGCCACCCATGTGGGAGACCAGGATAAAGTTTCTGGCTTCAGCTTAGCCCAGACCTTGCTGTTACAGCCATTTGTGGAGTGAACCCATGATGAGCGATTTCTCTGTCCCTCACTCTCCATGGCTCTTTCAAGTAAATAAAATATAAACACATAACTTAATGTTATTTAGAATTCTGGAGAGACAGTGGTAGCTGTCAAGATTTCAAAATCTGCACACTAAAAGTAATCAAACACCAAAATTAGAAAGCAATTAATATCTATGTGTATCCACGTCAAAGTCAAAATACAGGTGGGTGGGAACCAAGCACCACAACCCCCATCACTTGCGTGTGATCAGCGTCACTGTCTCAGGGCTTTTCTCTTGATATCGGGACCAGTTTACATTCCTACCAACAACAGACAAGGGCTCCTTCCTGGGACGTGTTCACCAGCACTTATCTTGGAGGTTATTGCCACCCTAACAACAGCAGGTGCACCATTTGACAATCCCACCAACAGCACATTACGGTTCCAGCTCCTCCTCTTCCCCACCCATACTTGCTATTCTTGTTTTCATACAGTAGCCAACCTCACAGATGTGAAGTGGCACCTCTTTGTTACTTTGATATGTATTTCCCTAGAGATGAGCGAGGTTGCGCATGCTGTCATACACCTGTTGGTTACTTCTGTGTCTTCCTTGGCAGAATGTTTTTTTTGGGTCTTTTGCACATTTTTTAACTTTTTTTATATTTAGCTCAGTTCCTTAGGCTTTAACCCCTTAACACGCACACATGGGCACTTAAAAAAAATCATTGACATGGGGCCAGCACTGTGTTGCAGCAGGTAAAGACCCTGGCCTGCAGCGCCGGCATCCCATATGGGCACCGGTTTGAGACCCGGCTGCTCCATTCCAATCCAGCTCTCTGCTGAAGGCAGTAGAAGATGGCCCAGTTCTTTGGGCCCCTACACCCATGTGGGAGACCCAGAAGCAGCTCCTGGCTCCTGACTCCTGATCGGCACAGCTCCGGCCATTGCAGCCAACTGGGGAGTGAACCATCAGATTGAAGGCCTCTCTCTCTCTCTGTGTAACTCTTTCAAATAAATCTTTCAAAAAAATCATTGACACACAGAAAATAAGTTTATTTGGGTACAAAATGAATTTTAAAATGCATGCAGAGACTCTTCATAGTACATTTTTCATTAAGATCCCTCTATTCCTGGATTTCAAAATGCTGCATAAACATAACCTTATCTTTTAATTCCATGTTTCCTGGGACTTTCTCAAGTAGCCTCGTGTAGTCTGCAAATATTTCCCCCTCTTCTGAGGCTGCCTTTTTTCATTATGTTACAGGTGTCCTTTACTCTGCACAGCTTTCTAGTTTAACATGGTCCCACCTGTTTTCTTTTGCCTTCATTGACTGAGCTTTTGATGATGAAATCAAAAGACTAATTCTATTTATTTATTTATTTATTTATTTTTGACAGGCAGAGTGGACAGTGAAAGAGAGAAACAGAGATAAAGGTCTTCCTTTTGCCGTTGGTTCACCCTCCAATGGCCACCGCGTCCAGCGCCCTGCGCTAATCCGAAGGCAGGAGCCAGGTGCTTCTCCTGGTCTCCCATGGGGTACAGGGCCCAAGCACTTGGGCCATCCTCCACTGCACTCCCTGGCCACAGCAGAGAGCTGGACTGGAAGAGGGGAAATGGGACAGAATCTGGCGCCCTGACTGGGATTAGAACCCGGTGTGCCGGCGCCATAGGCAGAGGATTAGCCTATTGAGCCGCGGCGTCGGCCAAAAGACTAATTCTTAAGGCCAATGCACTGGAGCTTTCGTTGTTTTCTTCTAGGAGTTTCAGGTCCCTTTTTAAAAAAGACTGATTTATTTGACAGGGAGAGTGACTGAGAGGGGGAGGGGGAGATTTCCATTCACTGGTTCACTCTGCAAATAACCACAAAGGCCACGCTGAAGCCAAGAGCCTGGAACTCCATCCAGGTCTCCTTCATGGGTGGCAGTGGCCCAAACAGCTGGATCATCCTCTGCTGCTTTGCCAGGTGCCTTAACCGGGATGAGGATCGCGAGCAGAGCATCCAGACCTGGAACTGGTGGCCGTGTAGGATGCTAGTGCTGCAGGTGGCGGCTTATCCCATGTCTCCACGGTGGACCCGCCGTTTCGATCCTACACATTAAGTCATTAACCCACACTGAGTTGCCTTTCCCATGTGGTATAAGACAAGGGGCTGATGTGATCTTTCTGCAGCTTGGCATCCACTCTGCCCACGACCTACTGCTGAGCAGACGGTCCTCGCCCCACTGCGTGTTCTGGGCACTCAAGTGGAGATGCATGCATGCATTTTTTTAGACTCTATTCTGTTACGTTGGCTTGTGTATCTATTTTTATGCGCGTGCCCTGCTATTTTTATTACCACAGCTACGTAATATTGTTTGAAATCAGAAAGTGTGATGACTCAAGCTTTGTTCTTGGTCAAGACTGCTTTTGCTATTTGAGGTCTTTTGCACTTCCATATACATTTCATGGTGTTTTTTTTTTTCCTGTTTCTGTAAATAGCCTTGGTTTAAACTATTGTGCAGACCTCCAAAGTTGTCTTTTTCACTTTGACCCAATGACTGGCAATGCAGGGAATGACATCTATTCTGTCACCTCGGATCAGCCCTGCTACCGACTCAGGATGGACAATGTTACTGTGCACAAAAGCCAAATTTGGGCTGTGCTATGCTATCTGCTCCCAGGTTGGGTGTCAAAGGCAGCATTACTGAACCTCCACTGACGGAGGTGGGCTCTAACCAGTGCTTCCACAAATACTCTCAAGCATCTCCTTAGAGCCGGGACGGATCTAATAGCCACCAAAAAACACATTTTCAGAGGTTAGCCCACACACAGAGCAATCAGCAATATAAAACATCATCTTACTCAGTTAATACCTTCTAAATTCAGGACTACCGGGAGACAATGGATTCCTCAACATTGAATGATCGTGTTAAGCCTGGATTGCAAGCTCTATCAGATACAAGAATTTCTTTCTTGCAAGACAATAATGATAATTATCATTACCATTAAAATAGTCCACTTCCTATATCTCGGCATCTGGATCATCGAGAAGAGAATGACGCAATCCCTAATCCAGTGCTTGGAAAACAGGATGTACACACTGTCGCCATTGCTTTAATGGTCATCATTGCTATTAATAATATTAATCACCTTCTAGTCTGTTAGCCCTGGTTCTCAGGACTTGACACAGTGTCATGAACAGTATTTGTTGAGTGAATGAACGAATGAGGTAGGATTTATGAAGGGGGCTAAAGGAAACATGAGATCCAAACCCTGCGAAGGGAACAGGGTAATGACATTTCGGTCAGAGGCCACGGCCTGAGCCGCACAAAGTAGCTGGAAGAGGAGGAAGACGCACGCCGCATGAGGGGAGAATGGGCAGGCGTTCTTGGCAGGAAATGGAATTTAGATGTAATCTCCTAGATAAGGCGTATGGAGGTGTTAGATCAGGGAACCTGCATGATGCAGCATTATCCACAGATGACTGTCCTGACAGCAGCACGAGTCAGACGTCGACAAGAAAGGGACTGGAGTCCGGAGATAAGTTAGGAAACTACTTCAAAGAGCTCAGCCCCGATGACGGGGGACCCTGCCTAAGACGGACTGAGCGAGGGGACTCAGTTACGGCCCAAGACCCAGGAGTGGCAGAGCGGCGCGGGACCTCTGGAAAATCTTCTCACAGGACGGAGCACGGTCTTCACGTGAATGTCACAGACGTAGAAACGAGGGCCGAGTCCCCCGAGGTGCTGCTGCGCCGTGAGCATCAGCGCCCCTCACACAGGGCTGAGACGCAGGGAGCTGGCCCCTGCACTCAGGGGGTGACCACACCAGCCGAGCGCTGCCTCCTGTCCAGCTCATAGGCATTTTTCACATCAGAGCAAGAAACACTTTGCCCTCCCAGAAGTGACTGATCTTTGGAGTCTGCTACAAGCAACCGACTCGAGTCTTACCCCGAGAAGTTTGCAAACAAGAGCAGATGGGAAAAGCCCCACAGAGAGTGCGGGGTAAGAGCTGAGGGCTTCTCCTGTCACCAGAATTTGAATTCTGTCTCTCATTTTGGTAACTTTGCAAGCTTAAGAACGTAGCTCCATCACACAGGGGCAAACCTTGAAGTAACTCCAGGCAGTACAACGCCACAACCAGAGGGCAGTGGTCTCATGCCCTTGGGTGAGTACTTCCCTAAGTGATGCCAAACAAAGCAGACTGGAAGGTACCCAAAGAGAGGGCTTAAAGTCCTGGGAGACGGGAGCCATGAGAAAGGGACGGGCACTTTTCTCGGAGGGTTGGGAGAAGTCAGAAACGCTTCTTGGAAAAGGCGTTTCTCCAACTTCGCCGACCCCTCCCGGGACCACACTCATGCCATGAAAGCTAACATCCCCCAGGAAGGAGACTCCCTCGGCCCCGCTGGCTTCGGGCCACCTTGCGAGGGGGCCTCTGACCCCAACCGCAGCTCCACGTTCTAGTTAATGGGCCAATGGGCACCAGCGTGTCACGGTTCTATCAGCACCATTGATCCGTGGGTTCCAGGAAGTGCTGTGCTGGTGAGAGGCAGAAGCGCTTGGCTTCGTTTCTGCATAAAAGCGGTGGATAAATCAAAGGGGTGCTCGGCTTTCAGTGTGTTGGGGTTGATCAACAGTGACAGGATGATGGAGGAGGTGGGGCCGAGCTCTGCGAAGCTGCAGGCTCTTTCAGGGAATCCAGGCCACTTCTTAACTCCCCAAACACTTGAGCAGGAGCTGGAAGTTTCCCAGATATGACTGCTCTGTGAAAGGCATGAATCTGATTAACACTAAAAAAGGCAAGAGAAAAAAGAGGTGGAAATGCACAATGCTTAATTGCAAGTAGAATCTATTTATAGCTACATTTGGGGAACATGTTTGAAGATGACACTGTCACAGCTCTGGATCGGCTGTTCTCATGGAGTACTTTGGGGCCAAATTAAAGAAACACGCTGGTGCGAGAGGTATGAGGCTGGTAACGACACAAAACCGCACACGCCTGCATCATATTCTGCACCCAGGGTCCATGTGACGGGGCCCAGTCCTGGCTTTCTCTTAGCCCCCGTGCGCTGAGTGCCAAACGAGTTGTGTCAAGAATTAAGCAGACTAACAGGGACCAAAGGGCTCAAGGAAATGCTGTCCCTTTCATTCCAAAGTACTCCCCAGCAGTCCAAGGGAGATGACAACGAACATCACAGCTGATTTCAGGGAACGCTGCCATCTCTGACCCATTCTTGCAGCTCAGCTCATCACCCAGTGTGTTTGTTTTAATGTCGCTGTATTATTTTTCTTCTGTTCCACCCTATGCTTAAATAAAGCTCGCTTTGGCTGGCATAAGGATGTCCATTTGTCTCACCTATAACCGCCCCCTCCCCCCCAAATGAAGAATGTCCATCTTGGCTAACATGGCTGCATCAGACTGGCAGTGACATTAGTGGACTGAGGTGTGGGACAGGGTCTGCCATCAGCCAATTGAAAACTGGGGTAACCTTTGACCTATGGGTCCTGGGCAATACGCCCAGAAAGGCAACTCACAGATGTAGGCTGATGAAGGGAGTTTTAACCTGAGAAGGGGGCTAGGGGGATGGTGCAGAGGCCCGAGAGCAGCTTCCCAGTGAGCCCCAGGGGTGAGTGGTCCCCCTGTGCTGAGATGGCATGGATCCAGGCTTCATGGATGGCTCCAGCAAGGAAGGACCTGTGGCCCGTGGCCTCCACACACGTAGTGGAAACATCGAGAAGCCTGCGTCTGGTGCCTGCTTTGTGCTTACCCCATTGTGAGCGGAATAAAGCTTGCCCCCCAAAATGTTCACATCCTAAACCCAAGAACCTGTGAGTATGTTCCAGGAGGAATTTCACAGACACGATTAAGAAGCGGAGATCATCCTGGATGTGCAGGGTAGACCCAGTATTGTACTCACAAGAGCCCTTGTAGGAGAGAGGCAGGTCCCAGTTACAGATGCGCAGACAGAACAGGAGCCAAGCCCGCTGGGATGTGGCCAGGAGCCAGTGCATGTGGGCGGCCGCTAGAAGCTCAAAAAGGCGAGAAGTGGATTTTCCCCTGAAGCTGCCAGTAGGAACATCGACTTCAAACCCACAGACTGAATTTAGACTCTGACCTCCAGATCTGGCAAAGAATCAAGTGGTGTTGTTTCAAACCAGTCATTACATGGTCATCTGATACGGCAACAGCAAAAGAAAAAAAAAAACAATATACCGTGTCACCTCCTTTAAATCCTTACTTCCACCCATGTCCCCTCCTTTAAATCTGTACCTACTGTTTCCACTGCCTTTTCTAGATGAGGAAGCTGAACTGTAGTGAGGTTAAGTAACACAACCAGTCTCTTCCAACTGTTAAAATACATGGGAGCCCTGGGGCCAGCGCTGTGGTGCAGTAGGTTGATCTTCCACCTGCGGCACCAGCACCCATATGGGTGCCAGTTCTGGTCCCAGCTGCTCCTCCTCTGATCCAGCTCTCTGCTGTGGCCGGGGAAAGCAATAGAAGATGGCCCAAGTCCTTGGGCCCCTGCACCCACGTGGGAGACCTGGTAGAAACTCCTGGCTTCAGATCAGCGCAGCTCCAGGCAGTTGTGGCCATCTGGGAGTAAGCCAGTGGACGGATGACTTTTCTGTCTCTTCCTCTCACTGTCTATAATGCTACCTCTCAAATAAATAAATAAAATCTGAAAGAAAGAGAGAAAGAAATAAAAAGGAAGAAAAAGAAAGAAAGAAAGAAAGAAAGAAAAAGGAAGGAAGGAAGGAAGGAAGGAAGGAAGGAAGGAAGGAAGGAAGGAAGGAAGGAAGAGAGAAAGAAAGAAAGAAAGAAAGAAAGAAAGAAAGAAAGAAAGAAAGAAAGAAAGAAAGAAAGAAAGAAAAAGGAGGGAGGGAGGGAGGGAGGGAAGGAAGGAAGGAAGGAAGGAAGGAAGGAAGGAAGGAAGGAAGGAAATAAGTGGGAGCCATGGATCTCTACTGGGCACCTGCTCTGGGTCCAACAGACCCATCCAACACCAGTACCTGACCCTCCGCTGGTGGCAGAGAAGGCTCTGTCTCTGGCTAACAGATCGCACTGCAAGCAAGTAACCAGGCAAGCAGTAGCCGGCTGAGAGGGAGGCTGACTAAGAGGTAGCTGAGTAGGTTGATTTCTTGTCACTTCTGTTTTTCAATAAACGCCATCAGCCTACCTTATTCACGCAGTTCTCAGAACTTGCTCTGCTTCTGGGAGCTCTTCGATTTGCGAATTATCTGTTTCGCTCACATAAATGCTACTCCATTTAACTGGGCAAAGGAATGTTCCTTTCATGCACCTAGAAATTGGCAGAGCTGAAGTTTGGACTTTGGCGGCCCAATGTCAGAATCCGTGCTCCTCACCACTGGAATAGGAGGTGAGGCCTGAGGACAGGAAACTGGATGGATTCTGCGGCCGCTCGGTAGCTGCACAGCTACTGCCCGAAGCGTATAGTATGATGAGCAAACATTGCTAAGTCCAAGCAAGACTCACGTGCTCGGGTAGGCGGCATCACAAGACAGCTGCTCTGGTGAGAAGCTGAGGGCTGCCTGTCCACAGGCACCGAGCGCGGTGGGCCTCCCGCAAAGCTGTCTGCCCCAGTCATCCCTGACAGTGGGCAGTCAGGGCCACAGCTGACGGGGCGGAAGGGCTTCACTTGCAGCTAGGTCTCCTGCCTCAGCCCGCCCACCCACAGCTGGGCGAGTTCACGTTCAAACCACACTTCCGGGAGCTCTCTGCTTCCCCTTGCGAAGGAATCTTGCACAGAAACTGCTCTGCTCGTGCCAACCGTGAGAAGAAGGTGGTTCTAACACGTGTCCTAGCACATGACACGCCGGAGGGCTTGCTAAGCAAACAGCGTGGTGGCTACTGCTTAATGACTGGCTCTTTTAGAAAAAAAAATGTTTAAAAAAATAAACATAAATAAGCCCCGAATTTGCAGTGTTTGCCAATTACCCTGGTGCAAATACTTCTCCCACGTTGATTCAAGCTTCCCTCTCGTTAGAAGCAATTTGCAGACACTCCCACAGATCTGGCAGCCATCTCTCCTTCCTTCTAAGAGTTGGCCTGAGCAGAGCAGCCCTGCCTGCGTCCTGCCCTGTCCCTGGCTGAACCAGAACCTCAGGGAGGAAGCCCGGAACTGCACGTCCAGCAGGAGCCCCACATGGCTCACATGCACTTCAAGGCAGGGAAACTCAGACACGCCCACACTTGGGGTGGGCAGACACAACAGCTGACTGCTGGTCGACGTCGGACGCCAGACGCCAGACAATGGCTTTTTATTTCAATAGAAATATGTCAATGCTTCTAACATATTCACATTAGACATTTGTTATCTGAAATTGAAATTTAAAAATGTGTTTTGCCTAGTCATTTGCTAGACTGATAACCCCATGTCCTCAACAACACTTGGTGTTGCCACTCTCCAGTGTTGCCCAACACAGCAGTGGCAATGTCCCCTTGCTAAATGGACTCGCACTTCCCTGAGGACTTCTCTCGCTACCTCCCTCCCTCACACGCACATGCAGTTTTCTACTGTGAGAATTATTTTAGTGCATTTTTGTCCCTGTCCTTAAATATTCCCTTTTATGTGCTACAAATATCTATGAGCTTTCTTTGTGCCATTTATCCAGGAGAATTTTCAAATCCTATTGCAGTCAAGGTGACTGGTCTTTCCCTTTAGAGCGACAACATCTGTGCCCATTTTAACAGGCGAGGCTCAGCCCAAAGGGGATGGTGTCCGTTCACTTCACTGGTGCTGACAGTGTAAGGTGTTCAATAAACCTTCACTGTTTCTTATTTCTTCCCATTTCCCTAACAGAAACATCTAGCAAGTACAATTCATTCCCAGGCACTGAAAAAGACAGACTTTGCTAGGCTGCTGTCCCCTCCAGTACCGGCTCTGTCTTTAAGAACCGCTGAGGGGCAGGGTAGGGGGCTACAGTTGTCATGCGACAACCAACAGTGACATCTGTCCCTAAACAGTCACACCACCCAGTCCACCTGCCCACCCTGGGGGTGCCTTCCTCCTCCACAAACTCACGGGACGGCTGGCTGATGGGTGAAGACACTGTGGCAAGGGCAGGAAGGCAGCAATCTACACCTGGCCATGGCAGTGTGGCCGTGTTCTGGACAGAGTGTGTTAAGGAGTAACTCGGGGCAGGCAGCACCAGGGCCTTGCTGAGCACCCAGGGTAACCACTGACTGCTCTGCTACCTCCACAGTCCTGATTAGGTGTCTCAGAGCTGAAAAACTCTGCACAGAACTACACAGCACTGCCCTTTCTGGCCTGGCCCCGCTCAAGGTCATAAACCACTCTAATTAAGAACAGTTTTAATAATGGAGTGTGCACCACACCACACAAGGGCACCGCAAGCATCTTGGAAATTAGCGTGAAAAATCTCCCTGGTCTGTACCTTCATTGCCGCTGAATTTAATTGCTTCTGTGCCAGCAGGGTCTGGCTGTGGTGGCGACAGGAGAGCCTGAGAGCCACTGCTCACCTCGTGATTGGCCTCTGCCCCACCTGGCTGGTGCTCCACTTGAAGGGTCTGTCCATCCCTCCTGTCCACGGCAAGCCACGCCTGGTTACGTGCTTCCCAAGCAGAGGCATGGACACAAGGGATGCGTTCCTGAACCTCAGCTCTGCTGGAAGGTGGACTGGATCACTCTGTGTGTATATGTTTCTGTGCACGCATGTGTGTGCATCTGTGTGCACAAGTGGGCATGTGCAGACACGTGCACATGCATGTGTGAGTATGCATGTGCACGTGTGCATCTGTGTGCACAAGTGGGCATATGTAGACACATGCACGTATGAGTGTACATGCGCATGTGTGCATGAGTGGGCATGTGCAGACAGGTGTACACGCATGTGTGTGAGTGTACATGCGCATGTGTGCATGAATGGGCATGTGCACACACGTGTACACGCATGTGTGTGAGTGTACATGTGCATGTGTGCATGAGTGGGCATGTGCAGACAGGTGTACATGCATGTGTGTATGTGTGAGTGTATATGCGCATGTGTGCATGAGTGGGCATGTGCAGACAGGTGTACACACATGTGTGTATGTGTGAGTGTATATGCGCATGTGTGCATGAGTGGGCATGTGCAGACAGGTGTACACGCATGTGTGTGAGTGTACATGCGCATGTGTGCATGAATGGGCATGTGCACACACGTGTACACGCATGTGTGTGAGTGTACATGTGCATGTGTGCATGAGTGGGCATGTGCAGACAGGTGTACACACATGTGTGTATGTGTGAGTGTACATGTGCATGTGTGCATGAGTGGGCATGTGCAGACAGGTGTACACGCATGTGTGTATGTGTGAGTGTACATGCGCATGTGTGCATGAGTGGGCATGTGCAGACAGGTGTACACACATGTGTGTATGTATGAGTGTACATGTGCACGTGTGCATTAATGGGCATGTGCAGACACATGTACACACATGTGTGTATGTGTGAGTGTACATGTGCATGTGTGTGCATGCCTGTGCTAGGGGTGGCTATGTTGTACTAGGGAGGATCCTCCACCCTCCAGGTGCACCAGCACATGACACTGCTGTGGCAATGACATGTCCCTAGACATTTCTCTTTTTTTTTTTTTTAACATTTTATTTGTTTGAAATTCAGCATTAGAGAGAGAGAGACAGACAGACATAGAGTTTCCATTTGCTGGTTTACTCCCCAAATGGCTGCAACGGCCAGGCTGGGCTAAGCTGGAGCCAGGAGTCAGGAGCTTCTTCTGGGTTTCCCACATGGGTGTAGAGGCGGAGACACTCGGGCCATCTCTGCTGCTTTCCCAGGTCATAAGCAGAGAGCTAGACTGGAAGTAGAGCAGCTGGGACTTGAACCCGCACTCATATGGGATGCCAGAACTGTAGGCAGTGTCAGCCCCATCCCTAGATATTTCAAAACATCGCCTGGGGGTTCAGTTGCCAGGATTAGCCAACAGCAACAGGGTCCACCCACTTAAACTTGAACTTCAGACAAAGAACTCACAATTCTCAGTGTGTTTATCCATGCAATACCTAGGACGCCCCATCACTAAAATTTACTGCCCAGTTTCACGTTTAACTGAGTATCCTGTGTTGCACCTGCAGACCCCTCCCTGAGGAACAACACTGTCCCCAGGCTGAGAAGCACGGCCCCAGGGCACCTGGTCTTCAGTGACTATTTTTTTTTTTTTTTGACAGGCAGAGTGGACAGTGAGAGAGAAAGACAGAGAGAAAGGTCTTCCTTTGCCGTTGGTTCACCCTCCAATGGCCGCCATGGCTGGCGCGCTGCGGCCGGCGCACCGCGCTGATCTGATGGCAGGAGCCAGGTGCTTCTCCTGGTCTCCCATGGGGTGCAGGGCCCAAGCACTCGGGCCATCCTCCACTGCACTCCCGGGCCACAGCAGAGGGCTGGCCTGGAAGAGGGGCAACCGGGACAGAATCCGGAGCCCCGACCAGGACTAGAACCCAGTGTGCCGGCGCCGCTAGGCGGAGGATTAGCCTAGTGAGCCGCGGTGCTGGCCTTCAGTGACTATTAAAGTCCCAGGCTGCTGAACATCCTGTCCCCTACCAACCACAGTGCGTGGATGAGGGGCCTTTACAATGCTCCAGGACATGTACAGGATGAACAGAACTATGCAGGGGTTGTACATTTTTTTTTTCTTTTGCAGAAAAATACAACAGATCTTTTTACTCCATTTTTCCAGGTCAGTTTTGAAGCCCTCTCATAACCCAGGTATGGTCGACTCCATTCTTCCTTTTACTTTTTTTTTATTCTCCCCACTCAAATCTGCCATGGAGCCCAGTTGAAAATTGCTGTCACACTATTTCCTAAAATCCCCGACGATAGCATTAACACCTGCCGCACTTGTAAAAACAAAACAGAAACTGAAGCCAACAAAAGCACTCCCAGCACAATCTGGCTGAAACACCATTTTCAAGGCCATGGTCTGATAGCCCTGGTACTCACCAGGACCTTGGGACGAGCCCAGGAAGCCCCTCCCAGGAGAAACCCATCCGTGTGTGCAGAGGGGACCCACACTCACCACAAGCGCCAAAGAGAAGACGCAAACGCCCAGGGTGAGAGACCCGCTAAGTACTGTGCCACCCCCCAGAATACGACGTAGCAGGAGAATGAGTAATTTGCAGCTGCGCATAGCAGTACTGGTCTATAAGGAACAGAAAGACCCCAGAACAACACCTTCCTAGGCATTCTCATAACCACGTGACTCAGCGATGGAGCTCTGCACCTTTTAAAGATGCTCAAACATGTGGCGAGGCTGTCACACAGGAATACTGCACACAGACCCAGGGCCCGGCCACCTGCAGCGGCGACTTGGGGAAATGGGATCAGTGGGCAGCCTCTGCAGTGCTGGACATGTTCCAGGTCATAAGCAGGGTGGTGGGCTCTAACATATGCATTTTAACAGCTCAACCACCACCATCACGTCGTTTACTTGTAGGTATGTGGATTTCAATGAGGATTCAGAGCTCCTCCCCTTACTCATCCAGGCCACGTATGTCATTTTGAGACCCTGAGAACCCGCAGGGGTGATTATGACATAGACCACAGCTTGCCATTCACTGCTGAAAGCCAGCTTCACCTGGAGGGAGCAGACTCAACCCATGTGCACCGGGCAGCCCTTCCCTCTCCATATGGTCACCTTCCGAGGGGAGCCTGCTCTCCTGTGTGCTTCCCTCTCGAATCCAGTACGACCTCATCTTAACTTTACTCTATCAGCAAAGACCTTTTTTCCACTAAGGTCATATTCTGAGAATCTGAGTGAGCCTGGATTGGTGGGGGCCGGGAAAAGAGGACATCATGCAACCCAAGCCATGGGGAAGAACGTGGTCAGGAGCCCAGGGGCTCCCACCAAAGCCCTGGACCCCCTTCTGTTCCCCAATTCACAAAAGCCAGTAACCAACTGGAACAGCGTTGGGCCACACATCAGGCCACCTTCATGGGCTTCATTTATCACAGCAGTGTCTCCTTTCTTCCTCTCCTTCCTCCTGCCTACACAATCCGTGTTCCTGCCATATTCCCATCGCCCCATCCCGCCACTCACACATCGGCCAGTCTACACCTGCCCCTCTGAGTACCAGCAATTCTAGCCACAGCATTGCTGCTTTGAAAATGCATGAGCTTATATCCTCAGCTTCACGGTCAGAAGGGAATCCAATCAAGAACCTGATGCTGCCTTCGCAAATTAAAAATGTGTACCATAACGAGCAGCACCATTCAAACTAATAATTACACAAGTGCCCAGTATGGTGGCATGGTAATTACAACAGAATTTCCAGCAAATTTAAAAAGCAAGGTAGGGTCCCATGCCCTTCATCAAGAACATCTTTAACAGGTGCATTCTCACGGTGCCAGGTGAAGACCTCCCCTTAGGATGCTGCTGAACGGAGTGGAAGGGATGGAGAACCCACTACGCACACTCTCCCATGAGAGCAGGAGTTTGCAAGGGCAGCCTTGACATGGCCTTGACGTGCCTTGACGTGGCCTTGAGATGGCCCAGCACCACAATGTAGGGCATGCACCTGCAAGCAGAAGCTGGTATCAGAAGCTCATCTGGCCTCAGCTCGCTGGCCTCCTCACAAACACCGCTGTTCTACTCACAGAGCACCCGTGGGTACTCAGATAGGTGGTTTCACTCCACACAGTGCATTCTCCAACTCCCTGCAGACACAGCTGGGTGTGCTGCACTTGAATTCCACTGTTGCAGCTGTTTACCTGGACTAAGCATCACCCCCCCACAGGTGCAGGATCTGTGCTACCACATGGCCTCCTCTTCAGATGCCCACTGAAAGCCTGAACTCCCTTCTTTTAAAAACTGTATCTACCTATTTCCAAGACAGACATCTCCTACCCATCTGCTGTTTGGTTTCCCAAATGCCCCCCAACAGCTGGAGATGGGCCAGGTCAAAGAAGGGAACTCAGTCTGGGTCTCCAAGGTGCGTGAGCAAGGATCCATACTGAGCCATCGCCTGCCACATCCTAGAATGCACATGAACAGGAAGCTGCAATTGAGCACAGAGCTGGGGCTTGAACCCCAGTGGCATCTCCACCTCTGTGACAGAAGCCTGCCTGCGGCCCCCATCTGGTTTCTGACTGACAATGAACCAACAGTGCCCTTCTCTGGTTGAACAGTTTGCTAGAATGGCTCACGGAACTCAGGGCATGGCATGAGGAAGGGGTAGGTAGCTTTCATGCCCTTTCCCAGCCAAACCACCCTCCGTGCATGGGGATGTCTTCACCACCCACCATGGTGTACAGTTTCTATGAAGCAGCCAGCACACAGGCACAGCTGATTGAATCGCTGGCCATTATCAATCAATTCATTCTCCAGCCCCACCCCCTCCCTGGAGGCCAGGAGTGGAGCTTGAAGTCCCAACCTTCTGGGGACAGAGCTGGTTCCTCTGATCCGTCCCCGACACAGCCATTCTGAAACTACCAACTGGTGCACCAAGTGTCTCTCATCAGCATCAACTCAGGTATGGTTCAAGGGCTCGTGATGAACAAAAGATACACCTGTCATCCTTAACGCTCAAGAATTTCCACGGGTCTTAGCAGCTCCGTGCCAGCAACAGAGATAAAGACCAAGTATCTCTTCTCATGGTGTCCCCACATCACAATCCCACTTCCACAAGCCTGCTTGCTGCTTCTGGACCACAGCCCCTGGCACCTGCTCTACCCCCACCTGCAGTGGTCAGCTCTCACAGGCCCTCCAGCCATGTGTGCCAAGTGCTATCCTTCCTGGCCCTTAGCATCCTCAGAACAGACACATTGACTCATCCTGTCTCTCAGTGCCTGAGTGGTTTGTCTTCCACTCTGGGATGCAAATTCTAGGAGAGCAGAGATCGTGGCTGAGCTGTCCACGGCTCTGTCCCAGAGCCCAGGAGTGCATCTGGCACTTGAATGGTATTCAATAAATATCCACGACTGAACAGCAATCATGAGTGGAAGAGAATCAAGGAACGCAGGCTCACGTCCATCAAGGCATCATCTTGAAAAAGACAGCTGGCAATGACTTCCCTTTCACAGAGGAGCAAACTGAGGCACAGACACCTTCTGGCAGTCACCAAGGACCCCGCAAATCCACTCAGTTCCTCGTGATACTCAGTCTGCATCAACTTCTTGGGAGCCTGCTAGATGCATGATTTCAAGATTTTTCTGCACTCAAATAAACAACTTTTCATTCAATTTTCATGAACTTTTTGAAGTACCCTCATAGTAACAGAATCTAAAATGAGGGAGGAATCGCTGATCAGTAAATCCACAAGTTAAAGCACGTTTGCCCTAAGCTTACTGACACACAAAACAGACCCCTCTGTTTTCCACCCCAGTGTGGGTGGTCCACTGCATGGAACCAGATCTGCGGCCACCCAGAGGGGGCTCCTGGTGTCTCTGCGTGTCTCCCCACCATGCAGGAGTGGGATGAAGTGTCCAAAACACCCCAGGAGGAACTCAGCAATACTGGACTTCTCATAGGGTATGAGCTTCCTTGGGTAGCCCCTAAAGGCCAGGCAGACCTGGACGACCAAGGGGTGCTGATGGGAAGCAGGGGCCTTCAGAACAGTGCTACGTCAGGGCAAGGACGCCCACGCCAGCCGCCCCTGTGCTCTGACGCTGGCTCCACCCCCTGTTCTGTGGTCTACTGGGCTTCAATTTGCGGTTTTCCTGGCACATTTCTGCTCATCAGTTTTGCCTTATGACAGCGTCTTCGGAGTTCCCCGAAGCTCACTGGGGATGCCTCACCAGCTCCATTTCACAGACAGATAAACCAAGATGCAGAGGAGTCAAGGGCTCAGCCCATGAGACCCAGTGCTGGGAGGGCCAGGACACAGCTGACTCCAGGCCTCTGTGTGCTTCCATCTTGGTGTGTTCCTCCCATTCTTCCCGCCCTGAGAATGCCCTAAATTTCAGTTCACTCCGTGGTCTGAGCAAGAAATTCACTCACCCAGAAATGTCCCTACCCTCTCCCCACTGAAGCAAGCACCCTGCCAAGGACTGGGTGTGTGGACTCAGCCAACAGACTTGGCGTTCACACTTCAGGTCCCCAATTCTCAAACTGTAACTTACAGGAGAACCAACCAAAGAGTCCACTGAGGCTTTGGGAGCCACACACCCAGGCGTTTTTATTCATTACATCTGTGATGGCGCAACTCATGGGATCAGTCAGCTACACCTGCAAACACCAGCTTCGGCTTAGGGAAGCGCCTATCTTGTTGAATGGAGTGTGTCCCGGAGTCCAGGGACACCCCAAGGGGTGAAAGGACCTCTGATGCAGGACCAGGAGCAGGGCACAATCGCAGTGGTCAGGCCGAGCTCTGTCCCGGAGTCTACCAACTCCTTGAGAGCATCCAAGGCCCCCAGACCGTGGGGGGAGCAGCACCACACAGAGACACTGCATACCCCACAGAGCCATCATCAACATGGCAACCCCAGTGGGCCAGCCGTCAGTGCCCCCCTGCGCCTGGATCCTCAGCTGGCTGAGGAAACTTGAACATAGCAGCGGGCTGGAGAAGGGAACTCTGTTAGTGATGGACCCCTGATTTCCCCCCACTCAGGAGCCTCCATTGTCGGGTAGGATTTAGAAAAATCACCAACTACACATTCAGGTTTAGAAACATCAAAATAATGTTCTTCCTTTTTGTTGCTAGAATTGGGCAGAAAATGCATAGTATTTGCCTATTCTGGAGCGGCCTCAGGCCTGACAGGAGGCTGTACTGCATCGCACACATAAAAGCCCCTACTCTTGTCTGTTCTGCAGAGAGCGAGGCAGACCCGAGACCCAGCAAGAAGCGGCAAGCTCGGGCAAAGCGCTTTAGTCTGAGTTTCCACCTCCGTGCAGGGAACGTAGAGCAAGTCCTGCCTGGGCCAGCTGCAGTCACCAAGACGCCCCACGAGGTCCTCTATTCAGTTCAATTACTCTGCACATTTTCACTGAGCACATGGTACACACTCTGCCTGTGGTGGAAACTGTGTGCACAATCAGCCCAGTTTCCACTCTCGTAGGAGTCCCTGTAAATGTTAATTTCTTTAAAAGTCCCATTTCCTTTTTAAAGCTTCGTTTTCGGGGCTGGCATGTTTGCATAATGGCTTAAGCTGCCACTTGCAATGCTGGCAACCCATATGGGCGCTGGGCGAGTCCCAGTTGCTCCACTTCTGATCCAACTCCCGGCTCATGAGCCTGAGAAAGCAGCGGAAGACAGCCCAAGTGCTCAGGCCCCTGTATCCACATGGGAGACCAGATGACGCTCCTGGCTCCCGGCTTTGGCCTGGCCCAGCCCTCTTCACTGTGGCCATTTGGGAAGTGAACCTGTGGATGGAGTATCTCTCCCTCTCTGTCTCTGTAACTCTGCCTTTCAAATATGCAAAATAAAACTTTTAGAGAAACTTCATTATTGTACTGACTTCTCCTCCATCACCAAAAATGCCTTTGGAGGAAACTATTACTTGAATGACGATAGTTGTACATCATCCAGTATGTTCAAGGGTTTGCATGCATCATTTCATCTTAATTCACACAACAAGCCACGGAGGTAAGTATGACAGCACCTCAAACATCTGTGGAAAACTGCAATTAAATGATGATTTTGGTGCAAAAATTAGAAATCAACATATAGGCTTTTCAGAATACACATTTGCCATCAGCCTTCTACAAACACTTTGATGCACAGGTTTCATTTTTTTTTCACTGAAACAACTTTAACATGTATTTGTGATGAAGTGAGAGAGAAGGTACTTCTGACTGGTCGTTCACTTCCCAAATGCCAGACCGAAGCTGCGAGCTAGAAATGCAATCATCAGCGTGCAGCAGGACCACAGCCAGCTCAGCCATCACTGCTGCCTCCCCGGGTTCGCATCAGCAGGAAGCCGGCGGCAGGCAGAGCCACCAGAAACTGAACCCACGCTTTCTGATGCGGAATGCAGACACCCTAACCCTGGGCTAAACATCGGCTCCTAGAATGACCTTCTAATGCCATTTTCCCGCAGTCTTTTGTAAATGCCTAGGTACAGTCTTCCTTCCTTCCGTTGTAACTATGAGGAAACAGGCTGTACAGATCACTCAATTAAGTTTCAGAAACAGCATTCAGAACAAGGTGGTCTGGCTCCAAATCCAAGGCCCCAGCCCTTCAACCACTCGACGTGGAAAGGCAGCAGGGGCCCACAACTCTCCCACTCTGATCTAAAAAGCCACACCGCTGGGGCAGGTGCTGTGACACGGCAGGTCAAGCCACAGCTTCCAATACCAGTCTCCCTTGTTGGAGTGCTGGTTCAAGTCCCACTTGCTCTGCTTCTGATCCAGCTTTTTGCTAACACACTTGGGAAGGCAGTAGAAGATAACGCTTGTACTTGGGCCCCTGAAACCATGGAGGACACTCAGATGAGGCTCCTGGCTCCTGGCTTCAGCCTGGCCCAGCTCTGGCTATTGGAACCATTTGGGGAACGAACCAGCAGATGGAAGACAGACAGATAATCTCTGCCATTCTGCCTTTCAAACAAATAAAATAATCTTTTAAAAGTCCAAACATTACACTGCTTGGCGGCCAGCCCAACTGCCTGTAGCTGCGGCTTCCCGTGCTTGAACGATTTTATTTCCCCTCTAATCCCTTCTGGAAAGTGCCCACTGGAACGCTGATTGACCACAGGTGCTCACACCAGGGGAGGCCCTGTGATTGCTTCCTGAAGGAGCTCTCTGGGGCTCTTCTGAGAGCCCTGATTGGGATGGAAGAGTGCTGATTTCCCATCGCACGCTGTCATTACAATCCCACAGGCCTCACTGGCAGCGTCTGGACACCCGGTTGGTCTGCACTCCGGCTGACGTCCCTCCTGCTTCCCAGACAGGTGACTGTGAAAGGTCCACCGGATGCCAGGGCACAGGTTTCCTCCCATTATGGGAACCCAGTGAGAAGCTCTTCAGGCACTCCCAGAAACCTCCATGCTCCATGTGAAGGCAATGAAGCCCGGTCCAAACCCTGCACCAACTCAGATGGAGCCAGCAGTGCAGACAGGGAGGCACACACACAGCTGGAGATGGTTTCTCAGTGGCTGTTGCAGCTCCTCTTCCACCCTGATCCAGGGGATTCTCGTCAGCCTGGAGAACGGGGTGTACAAGCAGGAGAGGAGACACTCACGCTGACCTGACAGCTACGTGAAGATGGCATCTGTTGCGTTTTAAAGAGAAGGGAACCAAAGCAAGCTGATCATGGTCACACAGCTACTCACCCCTCAAGTCCAGTCCGCTGGACTGTGAGGCCCACTCTCCCTCAGCACACAGCTCAGTCCATCGCCCTTGAACTGACACTTGACACGTCCAGGGTCCCCAAGGCCATGTTCATGGTGTGGCTGTGGTCTGTGACGTCTGCTGAACATTGAAGTCCTTGGTGTGAGGCTCAATCTGGCCATGAGTGTGGTGGTTGTGAGACACACCCACAGGTTCAGGGACCCCCCCCCCATAGCCCCCAGTCTGGGCTGGACTTCACTGGGTCTCCCCCACTCAAGAGAATGTGGGAGGAAGTAGCCGCGTGTGCCTCCTAAGGTGAAGGCATGAAAGGCACTGTGGTTCCTATTTGGCCTTTTCTTGGCTCACTGTCCTGGAGGGGGACCAGCTGCCAGGTTGGGAGGATGCCCAAGCAGTCCTGTGGGAAGTTCTCCAGGGCAAGAAACCAAGGCCTCTCCCCAGCAGGCAGGGGTGCGAGCCAACTTCTTGGTGGATCTTCAGGCCCCAGTCACACCTGCAAACGATGGCAACCTCTCGAAGACCCTGAGCCAGACCACCAGTTAAGTAGCATCTAAACTCGGAATCTAATCTCAGAAACTGTGAGATAAGAAGTTATCTGTAAGCTAAGTCTGGGTGATTACATAACAGCAGATAATTAATACTGTCAACTTTTTTCTGTTAATAACTATCCTCAGGTTTAGTGGTTTCACACCAGTACTGTGTATCTGCTGACCCTACTAATGGGCCAGCAACCTGGGCGGGCCCCAGCTGAGCGGGCCTTCTGCTTTGAGCTGGGCTTCCTGCTGCAGGTGGTGTTGTCTGACCACCAGCAGGGTTGAGTTCTAGCAGGCTGGTCAGCTGCCTTCCAGGGGATAACAAAGCCACAGCCTGGAGTGAGCGCCGCTCCTGGGCACATCTGCTGCATGCTAGCAGCCAAAGCAAGTCCCAAGTCCAGGCGGAATTCCAGGAGTTAAGAAAGAGACTCCACGTCTTCCTGGAGTAGGCTCCTGGGAAGCCGAGGCTGCGGCTGTGGCTGTGGCTGCGGAATCAGGGGCATTTTGCCACCCACCGCAGAGACTGACTGGTTATAGACGGGGAACCACCTGCAGCAGCAGCCTAGCAACAAGAACACTCTCAGTCACCAAGCCATTCCGCCTGAGCGTGTGGACAGAGCCGGGGTCAAAGACTCGAGAACAGCTCAATGCGGCAAGTGACAAACCTGGAGGAGAACCGGCCCCTCCGTCACCATCATTTCTGGAAAAGCAGCCACACAGACCTGAAAGCCAGGTACTTCCCAGGTCAGTAGAATATTCCAGAAGGAATAGTTGCTTCAGGCTCTCCAGATGAAACACAAAAGCAAGTAAAGGAGGAAAAGAGAAGTAAGACAGGAAGGTTAGCAAAAATAAGTACCGCTGTGAAACTACCTTCACTGACTTACAACAGAAATCATTCAACGTGATTCAAATCCGAACACCAAAGTACCTGGTTTGTGAGCGCTGTTTTCCTTTGCGAAAGGAATTTCCTGTTGAGAAGAATGGATTGTCAGAAGAAAATCAAGTTCTGCAACACAAGCAGTTTTGTAAAGTTCATGGAAACATCGCGTTAGAGAATGAAGGTGCCAGCCCTGAGGCACAGCGGGTAAAGGTGCTGCTTACGACACTCGCTGCTCCACTTCCAATCCAGCTGTGGCCCAGGAAAGCAGCAGAAAGTGGCCTGGGCCCCTGCACCACGTGGTGGACCGAGATGGAGTTCCAGGTGCCTGGCTTCGCCATGGGCCAGCGCCAGCCTTTGTGGCCACTGGGGAGTGAACCAGCAGATTGAAGCTTTCCCTCTCTTACCCCAGAACTCTATCTTTCAAATAAATAAAAACAAGCCTGCTCACATAAATGTATGTATGTGTGTGCATACATGTTGTATACTATTAATATACAATGAAATAGATTTATACACATACAAACACATCATATGTGTATATTTATATACAACTATACATACATTCACATTTTAAGACAGAATTAGTTATATAAAAAAGCAACTGCATTATACTTACTATCAACATATTTATACCATGAAGTCATAGCTGCTACATAGTTACACAGAAACATTTATCTATTCCTGATGGAAAAATCTTCCACTAATTCAGATTTTCCTAACCCAGGTGATAGCTTTCTGTGGGGAGCAACTCGGACTAGACTAAGTTACTGGAATTAAGACTTATTCTATGCATCTGCTCTCCCACAATATGGCGCTGGGAGAGGAGTAAACAGCTTCTACACAGCTGCCTCCAGTTCAACCAATAAGCTGCAGGAGCTGATCCTGCTCCTGATTGGAGGAGAGCAGCTTGCTTGGCGTGTGGGTGGCAGAGTTGGGATTGGTGGAAGAAGACTATAAAGGAGGAGAGAGACAACATGCACCAGGAACATCCGGATAACATCTGAGCAGCCCCCGAGAGAGCCGGCCGGTGGTGTGCCACTCCCCCGCGGAAGTGGGGAAAGTGGCAGGGGGAACCGCCCCTCCACGGAGGTGGAGGGGTTGCAGCCAACCCGGGAAGGACCAGCAGCAAACCCGGGGAGGGCCGAGCAGACAAAAGAACAGCGCAGGGTCCTGTGTCATTCCTCCACGAATGGGGGAGTGACAGCTTTCCTCTGGAACCCCACACTCTGTTCCCACCTGTTCTAGAACATAGCGCCACTGCACCCGATGAAGGGCTAAGAAACACGGGGTTTCCTGGCGACCCTGCCGAGAACAGGGACGATGTTTTGTCAGCCGTGTCTTTCCATCACCTGCCTCGCTTATCCACGAGGGCACACCCTTGCTCCTAGAAATCTGCACACTGCAGGCAAAGTCGCCCCATCTCTCAGGGCCTGGCCACAAAGGGATCTCAGTTAAATGGAGAATGGAGAACCTGGAGCCAGGAGGGATCACAGCTCCTCTAGTCAACACCTTGCCTTTAGTTCTCACAACAGATCTGTGATGCCATCGAGTCAGATCTTACACCCATTTGGCAGACAAGAAAACTGAGGTTCAGAGGGAGCTGCTGATACTCTGGCACAGCGAACATGCTAGTGAATGACAGATGTCTGTGGTCGGCCTGGTCAAGTCCTCTGTGAGGCTTCTGAGCCGCCCAGAGGGAAGCTGTCTGAGGGCCACCTGGGTCTTGTGCAGCTTTGCTTCAGCAGGTGCAGAAACCAGTCACTCACAGCTCACAGGTGAGACGCGGCTCCTTTCCCCCGTTCCCATCAAAAGCCCCTTGATGAGGAGGACGGTGATCTACGGCACAAAGAGGGGAGGAGGAGAGAAAACTGCAGGGCAGGTTGGAGCCAACTGCCTGCTCACCATGCAGCCGTGGCCCACCTGCTGCTCCCCTGCTCCTCCACCCTCTCTGTGCCCGTCCCGGTCAGGAGCAGAGGGCATCCCTCTCTGTGACATGGGTACACGACGTGGCCCTTCTCCTTCCCAGCCTGGCTCTCACCAGCCTCTCTTCAGCCTCATCTTCCTGCCTCGCTTTTTTTTTTTTTTTTTTTTTTTTTTTTCCCCAAACCAAATCCCACAGCCCACAGCATCACATACCTTTCACCCTATCTGCCCACTCGGGACATAAACACATGGGTGCAGATCAGAAGGAGATGTGCAAGGTGCAGGAGGAGGGGCCCTGGGGGCTCTGAGGGAGGCTGGCTTGCATGTCTGCAGCCGTCACAGCTCTGTGGATTCCACCCACAAGGAGGACATCCAAAGGGACACTCACAGCAACCGAGGGAGTAGCACAGGGAACGAAGTAACCAGGGGACTGCGGGACCCCAGTGTGAAATCTCGGAGACCCTGACCTTGGCGTACTGCTGTGTCTTCTGCTTCCTATATTCTGATGGCAGCGCTTCCGAGTCCCTACCAACCCTGGAGGGCCTGCTTTCCAGGGTCAACTGACCCCCAGAGATGGACACAAACCCTGCTGACACCACGCGTCTCGAATGCAAGCAGCCAGTCCACAGCACACCCCCAGCACCACTGCCACCACTGGGCTCCCAGACTGAAGGCCACTGTCCACCTTCTCTAACCACCCCTGTGCCAGGTCCCCACACACGGCGCCCGCTGACATCACACAGTGCAGCCAATCCTAAGCCTGCCTACTGCCCTGCCTCCCCCATTCCTTCCACAAAAACCACAGCACAGGTTCTCGCCCACGCCACGTGCAACACCAGAGCTCCCATGTGCCCCCCGTGGCCTGGCGCACAGGGACTGAGTAACGATCACCTTCTAAGTGGCAGTCGTCTCCTGGTTGGTCGACTTCTGTATACCTGGACTTTCCTATTAATTCCTTTTTAAAAAGATTTGTTTTTTTTGTATCTGAAAGAGTTACAGAGAGAGAAGGGGAGAGAGAGAGAGAGAGATCTTCCATCCACTGGTTCACACTCTAAATGGCTACAACAGCAGCGACTGGGCCAGACAGAAGCCAGAAGCCAGGAGCTTCTTCCAGGTCTCCCACGTGCATGGCGGGGGCTCAACCACTGGGACCATCTTCTGCTGCTTTTCCCAGGCCATTAGCAGGGAGCTGGCCAGGAAGTAATGTAGCCTGGACATGAACCGGCACCCCAGCATTGCAGGCAGTGGCCTTACCTGCTACACCGCAGCGCTAGCCCCGTAATTCTCTATCTTGGAAAGCCTTCAGGTGGGTCTGTCCTCTCTGTGGGTCCCAGGTCATTGATGTGTAGCACGACTCACAGACCAGTGAAGTGTGCCTCACCCTCACTCTGAGGCCTTGTAATTCACAGCATACGTACTTCATGCATTTCCTTAAATGGAATGTTAAAGGGGGGGAGGGGATAATGGATTTCAAAGGCAGCTTTACATAAATGGGAAATGAATGCCACTTGCCAAAAGTAATAGGTGATAACAAAAGTAAATGCAGCAGGCCGGCGCCACAGCTCACTAGGCTAATCCTCCGCCTAGCGGCGCCAGCACACAGGGTTCTAGTCCCGGTCGGGGCGCCGGATTCTGTCCCGGTTGCCCCTCTTCCAGGCCAGCCCTCTGCTGTGGCCAGGGAGTGCAGTGGAGGATGGCCCAGGTGCTTGGGCCCTGCACCCCATGGGAGACCAGGAGAAGCACCTGGCTCCTGGCTCCTGCCATCGGATCAGCGCGGTGCGCCGGCCGCAGCGCGCCAGCCGCGGCAGCCATTGGAGGGTGAACCAACGGCAAAGGAAGGCCTTTCTCTCTGTCTCTCTCTCTCACTGTCCACTCTGCCTGTCAAAAAAAAAAAAAAAAAAAAAAAAAAGTAAATGCAGCAGATACTGTGAGTATAATGAGCTGAAGACAACAGTCTCCCCAAGGCTCTGTGCTTCCGAAATACAGGGAGGCTGGGGAATTCAGAGGGTGTCAGACTGCGCTAGCACCATCTGCACCCTTTCTCCCCGCGAGGATCAGAGAGCCAGAGGAAAAGGGACCGGAACACGCACCTCACTGTGAATCCTTGTGCTTGATGCCATGCCCTGTCCACAGGAAGCCACTGGGTGCTCACTCCCAAACCTCACTGCTGCAAACATGAACTCATTCATCTTCGGCCCCAAACTTCTGCTAGGTATTTCAGGGCCAGGAGCAGGAAGGCCCAGGCAGAGAACAATGGAAGCCATCGCAAAGACACAATCAGCTGTGCTGCACACCCAACGCCAGCGTGGCCTCCCTACTCTCAGGCACCTCTGCTTTTCTGCAGGACTACACCGGAGCTACTCTCTCCCCTCCCTGAGCCTCAGTGTGTCCAGCAGCAGAACGAGACGACCAGCCCTGACCCAGCCCTGTTCTCCCAGAGAAAGGGCTCAACACAGGCAAAGGCTGGGGCTGCAATGTCAGAGCTGTCCTTGCTCACTCATAGCTGTGTGCCCAAGAACACGTGCACGTGCACGCGCACGCACAGGCACGCTCTCCTCCACCGGCCTCCGTCTGCCTCGCGGACACGGCATGGGAATTGCATTTAGTCATCAGTTGACCCCCCTTGACTTGGCTTGGTGCCTTTTCTAAATAACAGGAGCCTGGCGACACCAGAACCTCGCAGCCATCTTTATTAATGAAGCCCGGGCCCCGTGCGGAGAAGACACAGGCAGCATATGCAAACGTGCTAAGCAAATTATTTCTATCAGCTCCAGCTATTTGAAAGCAATTGAAAAGTTTCCATTTGAAGAAAAAGTAATTTTCCTGATGTGAGTCTGAGAGCTGTTTGTCTGCCCCCACGAACACTGCCAGCTTCCTCAGCTCTGGGCTCTCTGCATTTTATTAAACCACAGCTAAGTGGCGTCATGCTGTTAAAATATTGTGTCGCTTTTTAAAGTGATATCATTACCTAATAATTTTGAGAGCTTTACTTTTTTTTTTTCCCCCTTGCTTTGCCAGAAAGGGAAGTAGACCAAATAGCTGAGCGGGGTCCCAGCTACAGAGGGGAGTGGGGAGTGGGGAGTAAGGAGCAGGGAGGGGCCAGAGTGCTGAGAGCTGAGCGCCCCACCCTGAGGTCATGCAAGAGAGGAGTCTGAATTCTTCACCATCTCCCTGTCGTTGAGAACCGAGAGACCCAAGATGCAGGTAATCAGGGCTGCGTTCATCAGCTCTTCACATTGTAAGAGAATATGGGGAGAGAAGCTTTATTTAGGTCCTGGAAGTTCAAGGCCAAGATCATGCCCAATGCCATGGGTCTAGGGCCTGGTGAGGGCAGCGGGCAGAAACGGCACGGCAAGTGCCGAGGAAGGATCCACGGCAAGCCAGGAAGCGGAGCGCGGCTGGACCCCACTGGAGCTTCTGTAACAGCACTGTCCGGAGAGCCACCTCTGACCAAGCCGCATTCCCCAGGACGGAGCACCCCTCGGACCCACCTCAGAAAACTTCCTCCCGCTCTGACTGGCGCCACCCTGAGGACCAAGCCTTTACCACAGGGGACAGTGATGGGCGCTCAACGTCCACGCGGACACACAAGCCACAGCAAGGACCTCAGCAGCTCTTGCCACCGGAGATGGGCTTTCCGGCCCTGTAACCAAAATCACCACAAGCCCAGAGGCTCAAACGTGGTGCTGCTATCGGTGCACGGTTCTGTTGGGCAGAATTCTGGCCCGGTGGGGCTGGGGTCTCTGTGTAGGGTCTCACAGGGCTGAACTGAAGGTATCAGCCGGCCGGACTTCTCCCTCGTCTGGACACACTACAGAAAAGCCTTCCAGTGCTTCCCTGGCGTTGGCAGACTGCAGTTACTGGAAGCTGCAGGACTGAGGGTCCTGATTCCCAGCCAGATATGGGCCAGGGATGGCTCCCAGCCAGCAAGGGGCATCAAATCCCTGTCAATCAACCTTCGACGTCCTCTTTCTCCACCAACTGCAGAAAACGCTCTGCTTTTAACGACCTCGTGCGTGACCGGGCCAGGCGCAGTCGTGTGGGCTTCCCCTCTGAAGGTCGGCTGGGGGACAACCTTCTCACCACAGCAGCAGTATCCATGTTGCTCACAGGCACGCGGAACAGGTGGGGACCACACAAGACTGGCAGGACATCTCAGCTGTCAGATTTCTGCCTGACACAAAAAGGAACCCCGCACCCCAAACTGGGATCTGCGTCAGCCTGAGCCCACCCGTCCTGCAAACGCTCACCGGGACCTCTTGGACCTCTTTGGTGTCATAACTGCTCAAAAAACTCACCATGCTCCCCCAGTCCGTCCCTTCTCAACCGCCTACATAAAAACTCAAAATAAGCTGAGAATGCAAGGCCACGTTGGCTGGGTTTTGAATTTTCTTCCTGAAAAACCACCTCCCCCTGTTAACCACCACCTGGTTCTCCCTGTCGAACTCTTCTCCCACTTGAAGTCCCTGTGGCTCCAACAAGGACCCCGGCTCCAGCCCCAGAGATGAGCAAGTGACGCTGTTCCGCCAATTCAGCGCACTCCCAGCATTCTACCTCCATGCTTCCTGTCAAGCCATTCCGTGACCCAAGCTGACCCCGAGTAGCCAGCCCAGGGACAGACGTGGAAGCCATCACAACCATTTTTTTTTCTTTTTTTTTTTGTCATGGAAGCTCTGAGCAATACAGATGACTGATTTGCCCGGAGCTAAAGGGTTAAACAGATACAGCCTGGTACTGAATCTAATCCTGAAGAGCAGCCCAGGGGCAGGGGATGGGTCCTGATGCCATGGCTAGAGCCCTCCAACTGCACTGAGCCTCAAGCTGGACTGCCCTTGAGCAGACTAATTTCCCTCTCATTTAGCCATTCATCTGCCTGTGCATCTACGCATCCATTCATCCCTCAAGTTACTGGTGGTGGAGTTTCTTTCATCTGCAATCAACCCACTAGCAGGCTATGATCCCATAGCCAGTCTGCCTTCTATACAGTTAGAGTGCCCCACCCCAACCCGTCCTCCAGCCAAACCACAACACGAACCATCCCTGGGCTTCCCTCCTCACTCACACACTCCTATTACCTGACCAGTCCATCTTTCTCCTGTCTGCCCACAGTTCCCACTCAGTGGCCTTCCTGCTCTTGTGATCTTCACACCCTTCTGTGGACTCTCAGGAGGCTTTGTACCTGCCTGACTTCAGTCCCGCCCCTTCGCCTGCTCACAGTCCTGCTCACAGTCCTGCTCACATCTCTTCCCAGTGTCTGGGACACAGTAACGGCCTCTGCACACGCATGTGTGCGTGCATGTGTTTATGTGCACGGGTGTGTCGAGGAGAGGCATGCACCTATCATTATCACATTTTAGGCTAAAACAAACAGGTTCAGGGAGGTTCTGGCTAACTCAACCTAAGAATCTACATTTCCCAACCACAGCGGAATCTTTCACTTCATTACATCAATAATGTTCTTAAAATTATATTATAGTAGAATAAATAACCACATGTTACTGAAAATTGAGAATTTACCTTGTACGCTGTAGATTATCTAAGTAGGTTACCTCCTTTACTCTTCAAATCAGCTTCTAAGGAGAATGATGATAGGATGCTGTTTTACAGGCAAGGAAACAGTGCCAGAGTGGGTCAGTAACCACCCACAACCACAGCAAGAACTCGATCCCAGGTCTCCTTCATTCAAAAGAAACAGAGGGGCGGGGGGAGATAGAAGGCGAGGGCAAGAGAGAAACTCTAAAGTGAGCCTGAGCATGAACTTGGGGAGCCCCGAACACCCAGTTTTGGAGACCCTGAGAAGACTGGCAGGAGGAAGAGCCCTGGAGGGATCCCAGAAAAGGGACCAGGAAGCATCACAGGTCTCCTGTCACCACGAAGACTTCGTGGACGCAAGCACAGCCCAAGGCAGCGTCTCCATTTGCAATCACCCAAGCCTGGGGCTCTGGCTCTGGCTTGTGTTTAGGCAGAATTTTCTCTCCTTTTTTTTTTTTTTTTTTTTTTGGTTAAATTGGAAGGAAGCTCTAAGTTCTTTGAAAGTGGCCTGGGGGACCAGCTCCCAGCAAGATCCACATCCCCTCCTTTTGAGATAGGTGTCCCTGCAGCCACATTGCAGGCTCTGTTTTCAATTACAAAAGCTTGTTTGAACACGGGCTGTCACAGAGGCTGTTCAAACAGGCTTTTGTAATTGAAAAGGAGGAAAAACAAAAGATTCCTAACCTTCCAAAGCCAGAGAGGGAAGGAGCTGGTCAGACAAACGGGAAACCAAAATGGCGACTCTCCTAAGCACTGGGGCCAGCCAAGCAGGCAGCACAGGGTCTCCTGATCCTGCAAATGCTGGGCCCGGAGTGCTCCACAGGGCTGGCCTCGGGACTGGGAAGGACACAAGGAGCCAGACAAAGGGTCGGGGATTTCCAGCAGGAGAATCCAAGGCACAAGTGCACATCAAATCCAGGAATCACGCTCTGTATTTGTGAGATACAACGAGATGTTTGATACATGTGTAACTCACAGAATGGTTAGATCAAGCTGACTGACATTCGTCACCTCACGTACTTCTTTTTTGTGAGAACACTTACTATCTCTACTCCCAATTCCTCTGAAACCTGTAATGTGTTGAACAGTCACCATGCCTTGTAACACTCTTGATCAAACTTATGCATACTAACAGAAACTTTGTGTCTTTTTTTTTTTTACTTAATTTCTTATTATTTACTAATGGGACACCCTGTGGTGTCACCCTGTATGTATATGTAATATAGTGTCCATTCAAAGTAAATATACCTATCTCTTCAAACGTGTAACAGTTTTCTGTATGGTAAAAACATTCAAAATCCTTTCTTCTTTTTTTTTTTTTTTTAAGATAGCATTTTAGGGGCCGGCGCTGTGGCAAAGTGGGTAAAGCCACCGCCTGTAGTGCCAGCATCCCATACGACGCTGGTTCGAGTCCCAGCTTCTCCACTTCCAATCCAGCTCTCTGTTGTGGCATGGGAGGGCAGTGGAAGATGGCCCAAGTCCTTGGTGTTAGGAAATTGGCGCAGTTTTAGCCAGATGGCCACATGGCCCAGCTACCTGAGCCAGGCTCCACCCCCATCCTAATGGGATTTGCTGCTCCAGCTTCCCTGCCTGCCCTCAGGCAAAGTTTTAAAAGGGCCTGTTCCTCAACACGTGCTTTCTTGGCTCTTCTCTCTTGGTTCCTCTCTGTTGGCCCCTCTCTCCCGTGCCCTCTCGGTTCTTCTTTCTAGCCTCCTCCTCTGGTCTCTTGGCTCTCTCTCTCTCGGCTCCTCTCTGCTCTCTTCTCTCTCCTCTCTCTCTCTCTCTCTCTCTTATAGTCTCCTTCTCTTTTTCCTTTGCCACCCCTTCACTCTGGTCTGTTGGGTGTTCCCAAATAAACCCTTTCCCTTACTCCGGTGTTCAGTGTGTTTTGCAATGGCTAACACTTGGGCCCCTGCACCTGCATGGGAGACCCAGAAGAAGCTCCTGGTTCCTGGCTTCAGATCAGTGCAGCTCTGGCCAATGCAGCCATTGGGAGTGAACCAGTGGGAGGAAGACCCCTCTCTCTCTCTGCCTCTGCCTCTCCTTCTCTTTGTGTGTAATTCCAACTTTCAAATACATAAATAAATCTTTTTTTTAAAGATAGCATTTTATTATTATTTATAGTCACCCTGATGTGAGGGAGACGTGGAGGCAGTGAGGGATAAGGAGCTAGGGACTGCCAACACCCAAGCATATGCACTACCCAAATCCATCGCCTTCCGTGCCAAGTCAACATGGCTGAAGACGTGGGCACACCCACTGTATATCACGCAGCTCAGCCTCACTTTCCATCACGCTCCAGATGTCAGGAACCTGGAGACCACCAGTACAGTGCAGCCCCACACCAAGCTCTTCCTTCCTCTGGCTCATCCACCAGGTCCCACCCTATGAAAGGAAAACCCCAGCCTAGGTGGGGACAGTGTTCCCTCATGAGCTTGTCCCCATTCATGCCGGAGTGTGTACTACTTGCCTTTTAATAAACCCTGTTCTTCTGCTCATCTGCTCACATCTGACCATGCCTCCCAGTCGTATTCTTACTGGAGGGAAGCTAAGAACCTGGACTAAGTCAAGCTGGGGGTCTCTCCAACCCCACCAGCTCTCAATCCCCAGTCTAATTCAGGGGTCCTCACCCCCAAAGAGTCCTACTGTGTACACGAGACCAACAGAGCTTCCAACTGCCATCTTATTCTAACGTGGTATCTGTCCATCAGCTTTTCCCACCTATTCTCCCCAGCATCTGGCAATTGTAACACTGTACTTTACCCTCCTAGGAGACTTTTCATGCTCCACGTGAGACCACAACCCTTATCTTTCTGAGCTGTGTACCATTTTATCAACATTCCCCAAAGCCCAACAGTCACCACCATTCTACTCTACTTCAATGAATTTGTCTTTTCTTTTTTTAGCTTTTATTTATTTGAAAGGCAGAGTTAGAGAGAGAAAGAGCTCTTCTATCTACTGGTTCACTCCTCAAATGGCCACAGCAGCTGGAGTTGGACCAGGCTGAAGCCAGAAGCCTGAACTCCATCCAGGTCTCCCATGTGGACAGCAGAGGCCCACTCTCTTGGGCCATCCTCCGCTGCTTTCCCAGACACATTAGCCAGCAGCTGGATCAGAAGTGGAGCAGCTGGGCCTCAAATTAGAGTCCACATGGGATGGCGGCACTGCAGGCAGTGACTTAAACCTGTGCACCACCACACAGCCCTGAGGCTGACTTCTTTAGCTTTCTCCTACAAGTAGACCATGCACGGGCTTTGTCTTTCTGTGCCTGGCTTACCTCACACAGCACACCTTCTACGTTCCTCTCGCTGTTCCCAGTGACCAAAACTCTTGTTTAAGGGTGAGTAATAGCCCGTCACGTGTGCAAGCCACATTTCCTTCCTCCATTCCAGCAAGGGACACTGGGCTTGCTTCCACACCCTGGCCACCGTGCAGAGTGCTACCGTGAACTTGGGTGTGCAGACACGTCTTGGATGAGCTGCTTTCAGTCCCCTTGGACACACACCCAGTAGCGGCATTGCTGGATCCTAAGGCAGTTCTCTGTTCAGCTTCGTGAAGAACCTGCACACTGGCTTCCACAGTGGCTGCACCAAGTGGCATTGCCACCAGCAGTAGGCAGGGTTTCCTTTATCCACTCTGTGGCCAACACTTATCTTTGTCTTCTGGACAAAAATACTGGTAAATAGCATTTAGATTATTACAGACCACAAAGATCATCAGAAGCCACAGTGCCCAGTGTAGCCAAGTCCTTTCGTCCAAATTTGGAATTCATCAAGATGAAAAGTCTTAATTTGCTACAGGTCTATCTTCAACTCCCAATACCTTCTTCTAGACACAGCAAGCTCGCATTTGGGGTCCCACAGGAAATCTAGAGAGAATTTAGTCACATTGTTTTCCTCAAAATACAGGGAAAACAACACAATCATGCTTTCCAATTTAAATAGATTTCAGTTAAAATTGAATCAATCTAAACGCATTAAGTGAGTAATAGAGCCAGCACATAAATACATAGCGAAATCACGTTACTATATGGATATCGCCAACACAGAGAGGCTTGGGGAAGACTGCTGGGCAGCTCCGGGAGGTCTGCAGGTGTTCGAGTGCTCACTCTCTCACCTGCCAGCGCGCCTCTCTGCAAAGCGGCGGGGATAAAAATACTCCCCTCCAGAGCCTGCTCTCCAGAGCCACACAATAAGCAATCACCCAGGAACTGTTTTCTATGATTGTTCAAAATCAGCTTCATGTTTCTCAAACTTCTTACATAAGGACTAAAACAACGATCGCAAATCGGAGTGTACAGTGTGGATGGAAGTGCTTGCCGATCTCAAGCCTACTGCTAAGGACCCGATTTGTCAACCGTGGAAGTACTCAAGGCAAAAATAAAAGGCAGACCAACGTTGGAGTGATTCACTCAAGGTCACACGACTAGCTACTGAGAGATGTAGGAGAGCACCAAACTCCTTCGGGTGATGGGCTACAGACTAACACTGGGTGGGCCGGGAGGTGATCACTGGGCAGTCTGATCTCCTTGCCCCCTCAATCCCAAAAGAAACCCCCACCGCCAGTCACTGAAAGAAGCCCACACACCTCCCCACACGTTCCCAGAGGCACCCTAAGGAGGTAGCAGAGGCAGCATCTTGCTCTGGGGTTAAGAACCACCAGACCCCACCATATACAATGCCAACCCTTCTCCACCCAACTGGTTAGGAGCATTTTAGAAATCAAGTGTCTACAGAAAGCAACATAGAGTCAAGCCCAATGCTGCTGGCAGGAAGCTGGGTGCAGACCTCACTTTCAACAGCACTGGATGTGGAAGGCATGCTTTCCTCACACCTCCCCCTTCACTAAGGTAACAGTTGCTCTTTGAGTGGCCTCATTTTCCCATAACGATGGACATTTTTCCTCCAGTTCATCCTGTGTCTGGGGAACCAGTCTTGCTGCCTCCCTTCCCCACCCCCAGTCAACAGAGAACAGCAGGGAAGGAGACAGAGGCCAGGACTAGAAGCTTGGCCTAGAATCAACCCAGGGAGCGATGCGCTCGGCCCTCGCACTCAGGTTTCTGATTTGTGGCAGTGAGACATTGCGTGAGGGAGCCGAGCCAGGAGAAGACAAAGTTGCTATTTCAGAGGGGGTGGAGAGGCCTGGGAGCCTACAGAGCCAGGTTGCCTGCCTGCGTTGTGGTGCAGGCGGTTAAGCTGCTGTTTCCTCTGATGCCTGTCTCCCAGGATCAGAGCACTGGCTCTAGTTCCGGCTGCTCTGCTTCTCACCCAGCATTCCCGCTAATGCACCCAGGAAAGAAAGGATGGCCCAAGTGCTCAGGCGCCTGTCACCCATGTGGGAGATCTGGTAGAAGATCAGGTACTTGTAGCTATTTGGACATTGAACCAGTGCATAGAACATCTCTCTATCCCTCTCCATTTGGTGCTCTGCCTTTCAAATAAGTAATTTTTAAAGGGAAAACTGGTTCTCATGCAATAAATATATACTTGTTTGTGGTGTAATACGCATTTCATAAAATCTACCTCTTCCACCATGCATAAGCATGCAATGCAGTGGGGCTGGGTACACTCAATGCTGTGCAGCCATCACCAGTGTCTGCCTGCACAACACGTCCACCACCCGAAAGGAACTCACATTCCCCAGAGCGGTCACTCTGCATTGTCCCCATCCCCAGGATTCTGCCTCTGTGGGACCCCGACCTCGGGACGCCTTGTGTCAATGGAGCCATGCCCTGTGGGACCTGGGGGCCTGGTTTTCTCAACCTGGCCTGGTGTTTTCAAGGCTCTCCCACATGGCAGATGCCAGAGAACCCTGGGGCTCTGTCAGGCGGGACTGTTCCCCTATCACACAGACCACCTGTGGTCCAGCAACTCGCTTGATGAAGCACAGATGGGCTGCCTCCCACCCTTGCCTCTTGGGGACCACGCTGCTTTGGGCATCCTGCTCAGGGCTTGGGGAAGCCTTGGCTCAGTGTAAGTTGGTCGGCAGTGGTTTAGCGGTCTGAGGCCCAGCACTGAGGGGAGGGGGCAGGGCAGCCTGGATGGTGGACCTCCACAGAGCCTCGGAGGCAGGGCAGTTCCAAACTTCTAACCAGAACAGCCAAGGCAGGAGAGCAAGGGGCTGGCACTATGTGGGGTGCTACGATGGGGTGTTGCCTAGACAGTTCTAGTCTTCACTGTACTCCCAGTCTCTGCACAAGTCTTTCACCAGCCACACATTGCTCCCTACCCCTGCAGCTCAGAGGTCCCTTCAGTCCAGGTGAAGGAAGATCCTATCTCGACTCACAAAAATGAGGTCAGGAAAACATGGAAACACCTAGACGCAGCCAGGATGTGGCGGGGGCCTCGGGCAAGCAGGAAGGCCTCTGAGGGTCCCCACGGCAAACATCAAGCATTCAGGACGGGGGTGGGGAGACAGAGACCTGGTTCTCAGGGCAGCCCATGACACGTGCTCCAGTCCCATGGGCCTCCTGCCCCTGCTTGAGGGCAGCAGGTACTGAAGGCCCCACTGCTCGTCAGCAGTGCCCACTGAGGCCCTCCCGGCCTTGCTGTAGGCCGGGCCTGCGCGGTCACCACCAGCCCCAAGCAGCCATCCTTTTCTTAGTCTCCTTCCTTTCGTATGAGTACACTGCTCTTCTGATGTAAGGCGTACGCCCCCGCCCCCGGGAGTCTTGCCTGCACTGCCCCCTCCCCCGGCTGTCTTGCCTGCACTGCCCTACTCCCTGCACTCTGGGGCAGACTCCTCTCTCATCTGCATCCCTCAGCACTGAGGGAAACTTCCAGCTGCTGGAGCGAGTGCCTAGAGGGCCAGCACGTGGCCAGCGCAGCAGAGGGCTGGCTGGACCCTCTCTGTCCTGGCTGTGCACTGCAGCTGCTGAAGAAGCAAGGGCCCATGCGTCCTGCCCAGCTCGGGAGCACCCCCCGGGGAGGAGGATGGCTCTGATGTCCGCCCAGCCCCTCCAAGGTGTGAGGGTTGACTCCGCCTCCTGTGGCTGGGTCCTCATGCAGCATCCTCCCCTGAATTCCAAATTCACTTCCAGTAATTAAACTCATTTATTTCCATCTGAATACACGGTGAGGTTAGAGCAGTTTATGGAAATCCGGGGTGGGGGGGTGAGGACGAATAGATAAATAAACCACACAGAGGAGGGGGTAAGGACAGAGGAGGGGTGGGTAAGGATGGAGGAGGAGGGGTGGCTAAGGAGGGAGGAGGGGTGGGTAAGGACGGAGGAGGGGGTGTGTGTAAGGATGCAGGAGGGGTAGGTAAGGACAGAGGAGGGGTGGGTAAGGATGGAGGAGGGGTGGATAAGGACAGAGGAGGGGTGGGTAAGGATGGAGGAGGGATGGGTAAGGACACAGGAGGGGTGGGTAAGGATGCAGGAGGGGTGGGTAAGGACAGAGGAGGGGTGGGTAAGGACAGAGGAGGGGTGGGTAAGGAGGGAGGAGGGGTAGGTAAGGATGGAGGGGGGGTAGGTAAGGACAGAGGACGGGTGGCCCATGCCAGCAGCATCTCTCTGCCCGGTGGGGCTGCAGAGTCTGCACGTGGGTCCCTCTCTCGCAGGACGTGTGTCCAGCAAGCAGAGAGGGGCCCCTCGGAGTGCATCAGGCCCGGGGGTGGGAGCGCTCTGCTCTGAGCCGGGCGGAATCCTCTGTGCGCTCACGTGACTGAGCAGGACCGCCTTCACCTGGGCCCTCTCCTTGTCACGTCTCCTCCCCTTTTATTCTTGCCTTCCTTCTCTCCTCCTTGCGGCGTCCTCCCCGCCGTTATCTGTCGCTCCCCCTCTTCGTGGAGGAACGACACAGGACCCTGCGCTGTTCTTTCTGCTCGGCCCTCCCCGGGTTTGCTGCTGGTTCTTCCCGGGTTGGCTACTATCCCTTCCACCTCCGTGGAAGGGCAGTTCCCCCTGGCCGCATTCCCCACTTCCGCAGGGGAGCGGCACACCGCCGGCCGGCTCTCTCGGGGGCTGCACAGGTGTTCCCCTTAGATGTTCCCCATAGATGTTTCTGGTGCATGCCGTCTCTCTCCTCCTTTATAGTCCTTCTCTGCCAATCCCAACTCGGCTGCCCACACGCCGAGTACACTGCTCTCCAATCAGGAGCAAGTCCTACAGTTAATTGGTTGAACTGGAGGCAGCTGTGCGGAAGCTGTTTACTTCTCTCCCAGCGCCATATTGTGGGAGAGCAGATGCATAGAATAAGTCCTAATTCCAGTAACAGTCTAGTCCGAGCTGCTCCCCACAGATCCCCCTTTCTTTTTATTTTTGGCGTTGATACGCGCCTGTCTTCGGTGTCCCGCGGCACACACTCTGCTCTACTTGCTAGAGCTGCCACAGGCTCTTACAAGTCCTATCAATCAGGAAAACCGAATCCGGGTCCTCTCTTCGCCATGTTGTGAGGAGGTTTTTAGGCGCTGATGCGTGCCTGTGTTCGGTGCCCTGCAGCGCATACTCTGCTCTGCTAGAACTGCCTGCAGGTGTTTACAAAACCTATCAGGCAAACCGAATCCAAGCCTTCTCATTGCCTTATTGTGGGGGAGACTTATTAGTGTTGGTTCGTGCCTATCTTCGGTGACCTGCAGCTCATACTCTGGTCGAGCTTTGCTGGCGCTTACCGCCTTAAATCAGGCAGACTGAATCCAAGCCTCCTAATTGTTGCATTGTGGGGAAGCTTTACTGATGTTAATTCGTGCCTGTCTTCGGTGACCCGCGGCTAGCCGCCCAGGTGCTCACCGCCTCACCAATCGGGCAGACCGAATCCAAGCCTTCTAATTGGCATGTTGAGGGGAGGCCTTATTTCTCTCCATTTCTCTATCTCCGGGCATTCCTACCTCTCCCATTTCACTTCTATCTTCCAGCATTCCCATTTCTCTCACTTTACTTCTAAAACTTCTGTTTCTCTTATCCCCGCAGCTTCCCGGCACCTCGCCCCGCCGGCGGGTTCCCGGCTCTGCGCCGCTTCAGCCCACGCGCCTCTCTCATCTGCGCAGCTTCCCGGCTTTGCGCGGCTCCGCGGTCTCCACGCTTAACCCTTTCGCGTCTGAACCACGGCCTACGCCAGCGTTCCCTATCTATTCACGCCCCGTGCTCTCTCTGCACGCGGCGGCTTCCGCGAGTAACACAGCGTAGCTTGCGTCTCCACCACTAGCATTCAATCCAAGTTCCCCGGGCTAGCCTGGCGAATTCAACCCAGCGTACGTCTCCGCCCCACGATTTGGCTTCCCGTCCTTTGCTCCCCGGGCTAATCAGACGGATCCCAATCTGGCTTACGTCTCAGCTTCTAGTTTCAACTTTTCGCCCCCTATTCCCGGGCTAACTTGAGAACCCCAAAGTGGCTTTCGTTTCCGCCTTGGCCTGCCCCCCGCGGCTTCAATTTCCCTAACATTTTTCTCTACCCGGTATGTTTCCCCAAGCTTTCCTCCAACGATGTTCCTCCCTCATTTCTCCTGGCCTCTCCCCACAGTCCGCATCCGAGTCTGTTTGTTCTAGCGTTCACTTTCACTTTCGACCTTAAAGATTTCTCCCAGCTTCCCCCCGTAGTCCGTATCTGAATCTATGCCTAGGCTTTCAATAGCTTCTTCCGGCACCTTTTTCGTCCGGCTTTTCCCTAGGCTGTTTGCTAGTCTCTCTCTCCGGTATTTTCCCAGTTCCTCCCGTTTCTTTCCCTCCTAAGTTTGCTATCCGTCCTAGGTTTCCTATCCAAGTCAGGTTTCCTATCCGAGTCACGGCACCACTATGTCGCTCCCCCTCTTCGTGGAGGAACGACACAGGACCCTGCGCTGTTCTTTCTGCTCGGCCCTCCCCGGGTTTGCTGCTGGTTCTTCCCGGGTTGGCTACTATCCCTTCCACCTCCGTGGAAGGGCAGTTCCCCCTGGCCGCATTCCCCACTTCCGCAGGGGAGCGGCACACCGCCGGCCGGCTCTCTCGGGGGCTGCACAGGTGTTCCCCATAGATGTTTCTGGTGCATGCCGTCTCTCTCCTCCTTTATAGTCCTTCTCTGCCAATCCCAACTCGGCTGCCCACACGCCGAGTACGCTGCTCTCCAATCAGGAGCAAGTCCTACAGTTAATTGGTTGAACTGGAGGCAGCTGTGCGGAAGCTGTTTACTTCTCTCCCAGCGCCATATTGTGGGAGAGCAGATGCATAGAATAAGTCCTAATTCCAGTAACAGTCTAGTCCGAGCTGCTCCCCACATTATCTTTCAGGATATCCTTGCTATTATCAGTCGTCTCATCAGTATCGATGACTGGCTCCGTCTAAAAATCAATGTCATCCCGATGCCCTCTCTTGGCCTTCTAAGTCTGAGGAGATTCTTCTCCCAGCGGGAGGCTGCACTCACAACCACTGCCCGGGCCACCAGATTCCACCTGTGATACAGGAGACTCCACGGGCAAAGGATGTGGGTACCGGCGCGTGCTGGGAGAGCCTGTCTCTGGAGGGGGCGGGGGTTCTCCCATCAGAAGGATGTTTCTCCTGGGAAGTGCATCACCCACGGAATGATGAACGAGAGCTGTTTCGTCCTGGTCTCTCCGCCCTCCCCGATCCCACTGCTCACTCTGACCTCTGCATTCTCCAGGGGGCTGGCGCGGTACTCAGGCACTGACAAACGCTCAGTAATGTTGATGAATTGCATGGGATTTGGAGGGGTTAAGTCAGACTCGTGCTAACACACCAGAGACAGAACACAGCCTGGAACTGGGATTGCCAGTGTCCCCGTGGGGAGAAGGAGAAAGGATTCTGGGGGCACACTCCCTGTGCCCCGTGGGCCCGCAGGCCATGACTGCCATGAAGGTGGTCCTGCTGGGCGGGCAACAGCAGGACTCTTGCATCAGGTCACTGTCTTGTGTCCTTTTGTCCTTTTAGTCCTGTTTTGCAGCCATCACGCCAAGCTGACACTGTTTTCCACCCTGGTGCCCTAAGAGGTGTCTGACTACCACAGTCATGGTCCAGGGGAACCCTGGCTGTTAAAGGAGCAGGAGCTTACCTGAGCGTGTACTTGGGCTCCAGGTGGCCTGGCTGTGGACGAGGGCTTCCGGTTGCCCCTGGGAACTGCTTGGTTCCTGTACTTAACACAGGGCTGCCTGTCCTGCCACAGGGACTGGAAAGGGGAGCCAGGTCAATACCAGCACAGGCAACACGCAGAAACTGCGCTCATTCCTTGAGCAGCTCAACAAAGAGCTGCCCATGACCCAGTAACCCCTCTCCAAAGCGTGGACCCCAGAGAAATACACGCACGCAACTAAAACACGGTGTAGTCGAGGCTGGGTCTGACTGTGGCATCTGAAGGCAGGGCCTGGGTGAAGAGAGACCACAGGGATGCACCAGCTCTGTCTCCCTGCACCCTGGCTCCCCGTGAGATCCTGGCCACCTGCATCAGACGCCAGACAAATGAGGCTGCCCCGTCCCAGACCGTGAACTCCAAAACATGAAGCCACAACTCCTTCCTTCCCAGGTGGCTCCTCTCGGGCGCTTGTTATTCAGTAACAGCAAGTGAGGACCCAGGGAGCCTACACATACTCCAGCTCCTTCCCACCCACACTGGGCTCCACGCCGGCAGCGATCCTGTTGGTCTCTATCTTGGTTCTCAGGTCCTAAGCAGTAGGTAGCCACTCAGGTGCTTGATGAGTGGATGGGCACCACCAAGGTCTAAGTAGTCGCAGGTGTTTTGGTTTCTATAATCCTAAAATACAGAAAGATTTCACAGATGATTCAGTCACCCTGACTCTACGCACACCACGCGGGGTGGTCAGAACCACATCCTAACCAGCCAGATGAGCTTGAGAGAAGGGCGTGGCAAACCCCGTGTTTCTGTACAAAATGACGGCGAGTCCTGGAAGGGCCACGTGTCTGAGGCTACTGGGAGGAGTCAGCGCCAGAGACGCACAGTGTCCAGCAGAACGTCGCCAGTGAGCAATGCATACGCTTATGTAGCCAGAGTCCTCCTGCTCCCACGGGCACACTTGTCAACAGGGAGCCCTTCCATGAGTTTCTGCTGTGCAGTGTGGGCCTGCAGAGCAGGTGCTTGATGCAACGTGAGCCCGGCCCCATGCCCCTGCTCACACAGCAGCTGCTCAATGCACAGGACTAGGAAAAAGAACTGGCCAAGGCACTCCCAGGCGCCCAGTGGTTGCAAGTGGCGTCGTGCCAGTGGAATGCTGGGACTGGACTGATGTCCAGCACTGCAGAGGCCAGCCAGGGACACCAGGGCCATCTCGCCTGCAGCAGAGGCAGGCACGAACACCTGAGCTCACCCTACAGTGCTGGCCCCGAGGCAGTCACCCGCGGCATGAGAAATCTGCTGCCTCCCCCCGCCCCATGAGGTCATTTTCTGTCTGGGCAAAGAGGATGCCATTCCCCACTCTGTCCCAGCTCAGCCCAGAGCTGTGCCTTCCAGGAGCTAAGCTAATAAAGCAGTAGCCGCGGAGGCTGCGATAAGCAGCTTAGCGTGGGGAGGCAGGCGCTGACCTGGTGGCTCTCTCACTCACGACCACTTGTGTGGCTCACGAGAAGGGGAAAGCGAGAATTACCGCTCCTCCCTGGGAGCGCCGGCTCTTGCGTCCTCAGAAATGAGTTCCAGGGCCAGAACGTGGCAGGGGATTTGGCATTTCCTAATTTTAAAGGGAAAATGTTGGGAGGGCTGGGCACCCAGGGCCCTGTGCAGCTTAGGCCCAGTGGTAAATGACCTAATTCAGAGAAAGTCAAGGTCAAGGACAGATGTCTTTCCTAAGTCTTTTCTCTGAGCTTAATCTTGTGAGCAAAGGGCTGGGGAAAGCAGGGAGAGAATGACGGAGCCAGGAAGACACATGGGAAGAGGACTGCGACCTCCGGCAAGAGAGGGGAGAGCTAAGAACAAGTGTGTCCGTTATGGGTATGTCTGTCTAACCTGTTATGTTTGCGCAGGTGACAAAGAGTCCATTCAGACACTGCATGGAATCTCCGGCACGGCCTCCCGCCCCAAGCGATCAGCACCTTCCGCTGGTCCTTCAGATAAAGCGTACAATCCTCAGCATGTCCTACACAATCCAGCCTCCACCAGGAGGCATCACCAGCTTCCGTGAAGGCTGAAGAGATGCGTGGGACAACTACTGCCGGGAATGCCACGTGCAGCCCGCAGGGCAGTGCAGTGAGCACCATCCTCGCCGTAGCCACCATGGTTTGTTTGTTTGTTGACAGGCAGAGTGGACAGTGTGAAAGAGAGACAGAGAGAAAGGTCTGCCTTTACCGTTGGTTCACCCTCCAATGGCCGCCGCGGCCTGCGCATCGCGCGGATCTGAAGGCAGGAGACAGGTGCTTCTCCTGGTCTCCCATGGGGTGCAGGGCCCAAGCAACTGGGCCATCCTCCACTGCCCTCCCGGGCCACAACAGAGAGCTGGCCTGGAAGAGGGGCAACCGGGACAGAATCCGGCGCCCCGACCAGGGCTAGAACCCGGTGTGCCGGCGCCGCAAGGCGAAGGATTAGCCTAGTGAGCCGCAGCACCAGCTAGCCACCATGGGTTTCAATACGATGATTGCTCATCATGGTCATGTGTCCTATCTTTTGTCTTCCAAAATCTGTCCTGCTGCCTTTGACGCATAGGTCTGTTCCCACTCTATTCTCCAACACATGCTCTTTAATTCCTTTATAGCACTAGTACAATCCCAAATGACAAGGCTGCTTGTTGAGATTTTTATGGTCAGTCCTCCCCACTGGAATGTGGGCTCCACGCCGGCAGGGATCCTGTTCATCTCTATCTTGGTTCTCAGGTCCTAAGCAGTAGGTAGCCACTCAGGTGCTTGATGAGTGGATGGGCATCACCAAGGTCTAAGTAGTCGCAGGTGTTTTGGTCTCTATAATCCTAAAATATGAAAAGATTTCACAGATGATTCAGTCACCCTGACTCTATGCACACCACGAGGAAGCAAATGGATAGGGAAGGAGACACACAAGCTACCTCGGTGTTGATCTTGCCCTCCGAGGATCTGGGAACTTGTCAGAGGCTGCAACAGGACAGTCCATTTTCCATACAGACACTTGGAAGGAAAAAGGCAATGGGCAAGAAGAGTGGGCAGTCTCTGCTGTGCCCCCAACAGTCCCGTCTCTTGGTGCTCATGTCCTTGTGTAACCCTATTGACTGACTTGTAATGAAAAGAACACAGCAAAACAAGGGCAGGTCACTTACAATGTCAGGTTATCAAAGGACCACAGCTTCCAACTTGGGCGTTTTTCTATGATGGAGATTCTCTCTCCCACCACTACCACCATCGTCATCATCAGTTGCCATGACATGGGGACACTCAGGCAGCTGACACAGAGGCCCACATGGTGAGGAACGCTGGCCATCAACTACATAAGATTAGACGCAGATCTGCGGTCTGCCAACAGCTACAGGAATGAACTCGGCAATGGATCTGCTGCCTCTGTCAAACCTTCATATGCAACAGTACCTGTCTGACAGCTTCACATTAACCTCCCCAGAGACTGCGAGCCAAGGGCACCCAGCTAAGCCCTGTCCTGGTTCCCATCTGACAAAAACTGTGGGAGAACACATGCTTGTTGTTCAAAGCCACCAAATTTTGGAAAAATTTGTTTTGGGGCAGTAACTACAAGCAATGTGAGAAGGTACCTTGCTAACACACAATAACACATGATAATTTCCTAGCCTTTGTGCATTCTATTTGAGCCACAGCTTCCATCTCTCCTGGCTACCGTCATCCTGTGAGAAGCTACCAGATCAGAAGTCTCCAAGAGACCTCAGGGACACGAGAAGTTAATGCTTCCTCTTCTGCATCAATACACCTGCGACTGCACCTGCCTGTGCCAGCTCCACATTGTATGGCCCTGGGGAAGCTGCTTACCATGGCTGAACCTGGGCTTCTTCATAACGGTGATAGCATTCACCTCCGCCTCGTCCACCTCTTAGCACTGCTGTCAACAGGCGGCATTTAAGTATGTCAAACGTTTATCATGGGATCCCAGCACACAATGCATGCTCACTGTGTTATTCTTCATTGTGCCATTAACAAAGGCCAGGCACAGAAGCCTTGCTACCTTGGTTGAACTGCCTCAAGGTTGAGGCTATTGCTCCTCTGGAGCGAGGACCCAGCTGGACACTTACAGAACTTCAACCCACCTCCAACATGGGCGAGGACAGGCTGGGACATAAACGAAAAATAAATAACTGTGGAACAAGCTAGATGATGGCTATGCACCTGTGTGGAACTCGCTGCCTACGAAGCCATACCACTCCCATGCAAGCCTTCGAATCCCTCCATGAAGTTGGTGTGTAGATGAGGAAAGAGAAGCCAACACAATGCCAAACTACTGCATGCAGCTCAGAAATGTGCATGGACTCTTATGAGGCCACCCTGGACCGTGCTGGGGTCTGAACTTGGACCTGGGTCTTCTGACGCCAACAAGAGTGCTTCTCCCTAGCAGCCACCCCACTGAGATGGCTGCCCTGCCCTCACTCTGTTCTTGAGTTCTGAGGCCAAGAGTGGACAAGCCCCTGGCACTGTCCCTGTGGACGCCTCCCTTTGTCACACTTTCCCTCATTAGAACCTCACTTTCATTGCCAAGCAAGTTCGCCTAATCTCGTGTCAACTCTGCCGCCTCTAATTATTTCACTGTAATTATTTTTTCTTAACAAAGGAGATAAAACTAATCATAACATCTTTTTGTAAGCCTCCAAGAGTCACGCTTAAATTACGGCACTGATTGGAAAACCCCAGCAAGCAAATAGGAAATAATTATACTTTTATCTGGGTGGCGGCTGATGTTTTGCCAGATACCTACTAAGTTCTTGTTCAAAAACAAGAGGTCATGAATAGAAAAATGACTTTGTCATGCAAGTTCTTCAGCTCGCAACCAATCTTCCTCCTGCACATTTGAGATACGGTGGGGACTGGGGTGACGGGGGAAGGAGCCGGAAGCTCACAGATGTCTCAACCTGTTTCTAAACAGCAGATTTCTCAGAGTAGACCCTTAATCTGATGAACTCAAAGATGCTCTCTGGTCAGTTCCTCTCCCTGCCATGCTAAGTGCACCTGCATCCGATGGATACAAAGTGAACACAACACCAGCATGTATGATACAATGGCCATAGTTGAGCACCATTTTTGGGAAGGCATATGTCTAGCTCATTTAACCACTATCACAGCCTCCTGAGAGATCACTGTCAGCACACCCACTACATGTATGAGAAAACTGAGGCTGAGACGGGGTACGTGACTCAGCCAAAGCTGCGAAGTTAGCACAGAGACGGCTCTGGACTGAGGTCTGCCTGTACAATGTTTCTGCTTTCCACTGATTTATCATGCAGGCAGCATTCGGGGTGGAAAAGCAATGTGCATCTTTATTTTCAAGGTTCTCCAACGGCCTTCTTGGCTCCAAACATCTCCCCGAAAGGATGCATGCCAGGCTCTGAAAGTTTCGGTCCCATCCTAAATCCACAAGTTGAGATGCCTTGGAGAGACAATGTCAGAGGTCAGAGCCCTGACTGAAGATGTCCCAAGAGCCGCCCTCCCTCTTCCACCATGGCGGCACCCAGTGAGAAGGAAGCAGGCCCTCACCAGGCACCGAATGTGTGGCACCCAGGTCTTGGACCCCCAGCCCCGAACCCTGGGAGCAACAACCTCAGGTTGTTCCAAAGCCACCCAGTCCGTGGTAGTCTGTGATCACAACGGCTGATGTGATCCAGGTCTCTCAGTGCAAGCCAGCTCCTCACTGCCCAGCCCTCTTCTTAGGGAAGAAACCCAGCACGCACTCAGCACTGCAGGGCTGGAGGGGCACGGAGATGAGGATGGTGCCCCAGGGAAGCCATGCTTATCACAGCTGCAACAAGTCTCTGAGGACACAGCTGTGGCCCGAGATAAGGGGCTGAGAGCTTCAGTGCTCAGATCTTCCCTAAGTACCGAGCCAAAGTCCTCGCCCATGATAAGGCAGGCCTCAGAACACAGGAGGGAAGCTCTGGGTGTGGAGGCGACAGTGGGATATAGATGTGAGGGTGTGGAGAACCCAGTGGGACCCGTTCCTGCCACCCTCCCCAGCTGTCACAAAGCCAACGCAATGACGGCATGCTTAGCTTCTGTTCGCCCCGAAGCACGCACTAAGCCGAAGACCCAAGCTCCAGTGGTTTATTTGGAAGATGACTGCACATAAGGAAGACAGAAGGAATGGCACAATCTGCATTATTAGGGAAACTACCACTCTGGGTGTCTAGAACTGGGTCCCACCGGGGAACGCTGAGCCAGTCAGAGCCATCCCACCCAGGCATGGGGGCTGTGGGCTGTGGTGAGCAGATTCCATCCGCCATGGAACAGGGCTCTCCCGAGGGGAGCAGATTTGCCAGCACTGCCCTCCCGCACTGCATACAGAGGAGCTCAGGAAGCTGGGCTAAGGTGCACCCAGTGGCAAGTTCAGAAGCAGGGCACTGACACAGGGCCCAACCCAAGGCTGGGAAGCGCTGGCCTCCTCGGACCAGGAAGCTACCCTGGACACAGCCCCCACTGCACTGGCTCAACCAAGTCACCCCCCTCCAGCCCTTCAAGCTGGATGAATACCAGGGCAACAGGGAGATCTCCAACTCTGCTCCCCTTTCCATCCTGAAGTCACCGGGAACCCTTCTCTGGACAGAGAAGCCTTGGTGATGCTCTCGTGGTCAGTTTATTTCTGTAACGGCCAGTGTGGGATTTAGACAGGGTGCTGATAGTGTCCATGCTTTAGCACGGCCAGGGCTGAACTCGAAGCACACCTGTATCCCTGGCTTGGACCATGAGCCACCTGAGCCACGGAATCGTCACACCGAGCTCAGAGGGCAGGGCAGCCTGCGGGAGGGTGGCAGACTTGGGCCCCCTACTGATTCCTCATACACTCAAGAAAGATTCCACGGAAAGCCCTGGTGCCGAGGACCGTCAACTACGCTCTGTGGAGCGCTCCACGTCCCCTGCAAGCATCCAAGGAGCTGCAGCAGATAAAGGCAGGGCGGTGGGGGAGGGGGGATGAGTCGCCCCATCCCCCAGCACAGGAGTTGTCCTCTTTAACTATTTAACGCAGGGCAGCGCCTCCATGAGGGGTTATTTGTTTATTTATTCTTAAGAGGACTGTCTTAGTCTGTCAAAGCTGATTTAACAAAATACCCCAGACGGACTGGGTGGCTTCTGAACAGCATCAAGTTCCTCCTCACAGTCGTGGGGGCAGGCAGTGCAAGATCAGTCTGCAGGAGGCCAGGGACTGCTGAGGGCCCACCTGCTGGACCCAGAGGGCCCCTTTTCGCTGTGTCCTCCTCATGTGCAGATGGGATAACGGAAGCTTTCTGGGGCTCTTGAACACAAATGTTACCCCCGAGGCTCTTCCCCCCGACCCACTCCCTTCCCCAAAGGCCCCAGCTCCCAATGCCTCCCATACAGGATTGGGTACCAGCCTGTGAATTTTGGGGGGCAGCAACAGCCCACCACTTCTCCCTTGTCTGCCAGTCTGCAGGGGTGGGCGTTTGACCTATGAGTTAAGCCCTCATCCCACATCAAAGTGCTTGAGCTTGGAGCCCGACTCTGGCTCCAGATTCCCGCTCCCTGCTAATGCAGACCTTTGGAGGCAGCGTGAATGGCCCAAGTCACTGGATTCCTGCCACTCACCTGGGAGACCTGGAATGGGTTCCTGGTCCAGCCAAGGGCACTGCTGGGCTCTGGGGAGTGAGCCACTAGAAAGAAGCTCTATCTCATTTCCATCTCTGCCTCTCCAATTAAAAGAAAAAAAAAAAGAAAAAAAGGTCTGCAACATCGCACCACAGTTTTGGGTTCTGGGGGGGGAGGCTCCCCCACTTCACATCCAAGCTCACCACCTGCCGGACAAGTCCTTGTGCAGCTTCCCCCGACACCACTCGTGTGACAGGAGCCGCACCCTGCAGCAGCAAGCAGTGCTGTGAGGATCAGAGCGGTCCTGTGTGCTGGACATGGGCGGTGCCTGGCAAATCCAAGTGCAGAAACAGTATCCACAGGCAAATCCCTGCTCCCCATAAGCCCAGACCCCCAGAACAGAGAGACGTGGCCCGCACAGCCACACAGATGTGGCCCACATGGCCACCACAGGACAGCATATGCGGCACAGCTCGGTGAGAACGGTTTCGGCTAGAAGAGCGCTCAGGCAGTTCAATCCCTTCTCTGGACACCCGGGGGGCTGTGAGGTCCTCTATCTCCAAGGCCCTGGCCCACATCCTGCAAAGAGGCCGAGGCAGGACGGGACTCTGACATCTTGGTCCCCAGCGTGCGGCCCTGTCCCTGTGCGGGTCTTCTCCCATCAACATGGAGCCTGCTGGGGGCCAACCATCTACCAGGCTCCCTGGTTCTGAAGGATTGCAGACATCAGTCATCCAACGCTTGCACCTGCCCCTTGCCCGTCACCTCACGTCTCTGGGGAGCCCAATAGCTTCCGTTTGAACATCCCTGAGTGTTGGAGTCTGCACATCTCCCAGCAGCTTAAGCAGCTTTGGGAACTAGGAAAGCGTCCTCGGGCCACCGTGTGATCCCAATGTCCCTTCCTGAAGCCCAGCCAAGCTGACCAAGCACGCAGCCCACAAAGCATCTTCTCATGTCTCACAGTGGAGCTGCCGAGCACCACCTAGACGCCCTCGGCAATGCCCCAGCTGCTGTCCTCGTGGTCCACGTCAGCCCCAGCTGGGCCCCTGCTGGGACTGCCTCCACTGAGAGCAGCTGCCTCACTGATACCCATCCCTGCTTCCTGGGGAGCCCTGGTGCACGGCTCTGGCCCGCTCACCCCAACCCAGGGCCGTTCCGAGGGTCAGCCAATCATTCCAACTGCCCCCAGGCACACAGGCCCACTGCTTTGACTCCTGAGACCACGTCTTCCTCCAGCTCCTCTGTTCTCAGCCCTGTCCACAGGTCCCACCCCAGGAAACCTGCACACGCTGCTCGCCACAGAGCCCCTGCCTCAGAAACCCCACCTGCTGCACACACCTGACCTCCACGTCCCAACACCCAGCCTGAAAGCAGTTTCTTCCGGCCTGTGGTCAGGTGCTGAGGCTGCCGTGAGCAAGCACCAGCGGCGAGGTGGTCGGATGGCAGGGCCAGGTCCTCCCATAGTTCTGAGGTCGGGGCGGGGAGGGGGGGGCAGGGGCGGCTCCCTCTGCGGGGCTGGGGATGAGCACTCACCTCTGGCTCTCCCCTCCGGCTGCTGCGAGTTGGCCAGCCGCACTCAGCCTCCCTGTGGGGCCAACACCCTCCTCCTCTGCTCCATCTTCACACCTATGTCCTAATGTCGCATTTCCACCATGACACTGTGTCAGGGGCCAACCCTTCCCCACCATGATGGCACGTTCACCATGTCTGCGTGCATGACCCAATTCCGGAACAAAGTCGCCGTCAGAGGCACTGAAACAGGAATCGGAGGAGGACAACACCCAACCCGTGACTCTCAAGGCCAGCACCACCTAGGTGACAGGTGACATAGGAGACCCAACAGCAGAGCACACGGGTGAGTGCTCTCTGAATGCCGGCCAAAGCAGACAAGGACCTGCGGACTTTGGCCTTCCCTGCCAGCCACTGGCCTGCAAATCCCATCCCAGACAGACCCTGGCTTCAGGCAGCCACGCTCTACCCCAGAGCCCAGACAGGATGAAACCTCTGTGTTTATCCTGCAGGGGAAAGAAGGGGCAAGTGCAGGCCAGGCCATCTGGAAGGTTTCTGGGGGAGGCATTCTGGGGGCTTCCATCTGCTGGGCTGGCTGCAGCATTTTCTCCTGAGTCCACCGGCAGCCTCTGTCCTGGCCGTGTGCTCCCTGCGTCTCCACGTGGTCGCCTGCCAGTGTCCTGATCTCTTCTTAGCTGCCCAGCAGTCACACTGTCTCAGGGTGTGCCTTCAATATCTCGCTTTAACTCAGTGGCCTCTTGCAAGAGCCCATCTCCAAGCTCAATCACACTTCTGAGACACCAGAGCTGAGGATTTCCACACTGGGGAGCAGGGGGAGAACCCCACCATGGCCCACACGCACGGCCTGGCTTCGGCACACCCAGCCCAGCCCCTGCTGCTCCCCACTTCTCCAGCTCGGAGGCGCTCAGCTCTGGCCTTCCCCGCCTGTCCCATGAGCCCCCGGGACAGAGAGAAAACACAACACACGCCCTGAGACAAAGCCCGCCCCTCCATCGCCGGCCCCCAGTGGTGGAGAAGCAGCTGTTGGGAACAGGCATCAAAGTCGAGGGGAATCTTTGTATTCCGCTGGCCTGACTCGCAAGGTAAAGTGGCATGCAGATTTCTTATTTAATAAATTCCCACAGAAAATTAGTTTTTCACAGTGGGAAGAATTTCAAGGCTTGCTGAGATGAGCGGGCAGGATCTAATCACTGTTGAGGCTTTGTACATACACCAGCCATTGCCGATCTCCGAGTGATCCAATTACTCTGCAGAGGCCCATCCGCCTCACCTGCATACTAATCGCGAGCCAGGGGAGCAGGAAACACGCTGGCCTTTTCGGGAAGCTCGAGACGCACGCGGCTCCCGCGCTGACCTTCTGCCAATTACATTCATCACAATTCTATTAGCTCATCTTTTGCCCGAAGGTGACATATGCCCAGCTTAGAGGGGACTCTGGCTCCACCAGCTTCCCTCAGCCAGGAGAGAGGATGCCAGCTCGGGGGAACGCGTGCGGGGGGCTTTGTACCAGCTGGCCCCCCATGCGTGTTCTCTTGGAATCTCGCGACAGGGGCTGGGGGAGACTTGGGGTTGTCTCCTTCCTGGGGCACAGAACGCTGAGCTGAGAGGCAGTGGGCGGAGGAGAAGCCAGTGACGAAATGTGATCAGACGCCTGAGGTGGAACATAGCATCACTATCACTATTAGTGGTGACTTAACCGACGGACTTCCGGGAGGTCTCCTGGTAGACTGGGGGTGGGGTCTGCTCCCACTGCTGCCCGGCCGCTCCCACCTCCTCTCTGTCTACTTACCTTCTATTTGCTTCTATCCTAACAACCACAGGCTGTCTTGTGGACAGGAAGGAGCTACAGCAGGCACGGCCAGTAAGTGACCCCACCCGCATCCCCTTTGAAACCAGCTGACATGGGCAGTGTGGTTCTCAACTACCCGGAAACATCAGAAAGTATTGGGGTCGGCATGGACTCTCAGAGAGGGACACAGACCCACCACAGAGAGTGGGGGGATTTGAAAAAGCATCTGGGAAGATGGCAGAGCAAGGAGGTGGCGTGACGACTGCAACACACGTCCATTCACGGGGTCCGTCCCCTGAAGAACTGGGGAGGGCTTTGTGTTCTCCCAAGGAAGCACTTGCTTCCACCCCAAATACACACACACACAGCCCTCTGATGCGAGCAACCAGGCCAAGAGAAGGCTGGGGGCCCAATGAGCCGAGGGAGTCTGGACGGGGGCACACACGCCCAGGGTTGGGGTGATGACCGCTGGACAGGAGGTGAAGTAGCGGACAGTGGCAAGGCCAGCAGGCGATCGTTTCCATGGGCTTAAGGGTCTGTGTGGGCTGAGCTTGGAGGGCGTTTGTCAGTAACAAGCTTCTAGTTCACTGTTTACAGAGTGACCGACGCACACCAGACCCTGGGCTTGGAACCCCAGGGAGGAGGGGGTCACGAGGAGGAGGGAAGTTTTACGAAGTCTTCTCCTTACGATAAAATCAACCAACACCACTTCAAGGAAAGACAAGGGAGCGCTACTCTGTGGACAAACAGACATAGGGTCATTCAAACTTAGGTTCAAATTCAGGCTCTGCTTTTTGTCCTAAGTGGACACAGGAACAGAGTACTACATGTATCTGAGCCACAGTCTACTCATCTATAAAATGGGACTATTAATTCTCATTTAATGGGTCTATTTTAAGGGTTAAGATGCTGTAAATATACTTCCTACAATACAACTCACAGTAGGTGAACAACAAGGGCGTTTGTTAGTACGTAGAACTTCTAGTCCAACAGAGGGAACGCCACTTATTCATTCAACAAACATCCATTGAGTCCCAACCATATTACAGGCACAGGGACACACAGACTATAATCAATGGTGGGAAGTTACAAATGGGTCCAGAAGCAGCAGGGGCTGCAAAAGTTTGAGTAAGGTGCAGAGTAAGGCTGGGCTTGTGTGAGGAGTTTTGAGCAATGAGGAAAGTTGGGGTCTGGGCAGGAGGAGGGAGGGCATTTCCAGGAGAGGTGAGACTTTGAGGGAAACCATTAAATCAGAAATGCTCAAGATACCAACAAAGGATGGAGAAAAATTTCATCTGGGTGGGTGTAAAATAGCAATTCCCATTGCAAACATCTGTAGTCTCGGAGGCTTCCTCACTCGCCAGCACGGTAGCCATGAGCTCTGCCTGGCCAGTGAGCACCAGGAAGGAGGCAGTTGTGGCTGCGAAACTGCAAACTTGATCATTTAACTGACTTAAATTTCAAAGTAATGGCTGCAAGCCATGAGTGCCTACCATCTTGGTTAGCACAGCTGGGACAGGTACCTGGGAGAACCACGAGAACAAGTGAGTCACAGCAGAGTGCACAGTGCCTGGAGCGCTACGCTCAGAGCAGCACGTCACCCTTGGGTTAGAAGACGTCATAGCTCAACTCTGGGGAAACATGACCAGCTGCACAGTTCACCAAGAGTCTTAAGGGGAGACCCCAGTAGCCAAAGGACCAGATTTCCAGGGCCTACGAGTGTGAGAAGAGCACCACCAAGCATCTGTGTCAATCACACAATGCAAGTGGGAGAAGAGACGATGAACCGGGAAGAATGGCTGCCAGAGGATGCCTTCAGAGGACGCTAACTGGAGAGGGATGTGGCGGAGGTGGAGGACATGAGAATGGACCCCTGGGGGTCTCGGGCGCTCCTGACCCCAGTCACAGAAGAGCAGGAAGCAGCGCTTCGGGTCTGGAATGAGACAGAGGAGGCAGGTACCTCTGGAGCCCCAGCAAGTAAGCAAAGAGCACACCTCCTTTCTCTTGCTTGCACATGCTCCCCAAAGGCAGCTGTCACACTGTCACTCTCCCAGGGCAGGGAGCCCCCCTTCCCTACCTCCCCTAGGTAATCAAGGCTTGAGAACAAGCGACCTGGCCTGAGCTCCTGTGGCTTCCTGGATGTCTTGATGTGGGCTGCGAACCCTTCCGGGGAGAGTCGGCTAATCGGGTATTCCCGGCACTGCCCACTCCCCTCCCGACCTTCTCGGAGCTGGCCACCAGGTCCCCAAGAACCCTGCATGACTTGCTCGAGAGTGGTGATTTGTTTTTGTCCCATTAGCTTCTTCAAAGGACAGAAACAGATTGCCAGGCTGGAGGGGTGGCCTGGGAGGAATACGGATGAGGACGTGGCAGCGTGCCGTGGGAGCAGAGAGGCTGCAGTGACCGGCTCTGGACGGAGGTCTCCTGGCGGATTCCAGTCTAGGGCCAAAGGGCCACAGAGGAACCAGAATCTCCACCCCTTTACTTCCATCTGCCGCAATGAAGCTCTTTGCAGAAATGCACGTGTTCAGGGAATGTTCTCTTCCTTCCACTCTCTCCCCACCCCACCTGGTGCCTCTGTTCTCTCCACTACCCTCTCCAATCACACTCACACACACTCACAAGTCAGTTGGTGCCATAACTGAGCTTTGACCACGTGCCGATGATCATGGCATCGCAATGACACAACAGATAGGACCCCTCCCACCCCACCCCACGCCCAAAGAAAGGTGCAGTTTACTAACCCAGACGATATCGCAGGAGCTCTCACCATACACTCAGAGGCCCATTCAGGTGCACCTGGGGGCAACCACCTGCTATACGTGCTGGGCTCTCCTGGGACCCACACCTGCCACAGCTGAGACCAGACTCCCTGTTACTGACGATGCCACTGCCCACTAAGGAGACTTCCCAGACAACCGACGCTGGATGTCAGCACTTGCCACACCTGCTGTACTTGCTCCTCTCTCAGTTTGCTCTGCACAGCGCACTGCATCTACACGGAGAAGCCTCTGTCTCAGCAGGTGAGCCATGAACGGATGCTCCCAGTTCCACTCCACTGATCTTCATTAGTTTCTGTTCAACTTTTTACTGCTGCATCTTTGCAACTTGGCTTGTCATAGCCTCCCAGAGACACTCCTGACTCTCAGTGGACCCAGGCAACTCCCCAGCAGTGGATGACTTCAGCAGGACACCCTCTCTGTGGCTCCCACGTGTGTGTCTGCATCTGTGATCCTCCGGGTAACACCTCTTCCCTCTGAGAGGCAGCATCCAGTCTGGATCCTTTACCACGAAATACGCCGCACCTTGCACACGGAATATACTCAGCGACTTGTTGCTGTGAATTCATGAGCCTGCAACTAAAGTAGCAGAAAGCACCAGTTCTGCGCTCCTCTCTGTGGAGTCTTGTGGCTTATGCTCCAGTTCTGGACCTCTTTAACGCCTCTGATTTATTCACCCACAAAGCAGAGTACTGAACAGAACCCACACACATCATGGAGAGGATTGAATACAGTTCTATGTGTAGGTGCCCTCAAACCTGCCATTGTTGGTTCTTGTTAGTCTCAGTCCTCCCTGAAAATCAAACAGACGAGGATGCACCAGGGACGGCATGAGTTTTGCAAATTTGAGGAGGCCCACCAGACCTCTCAGAACTAGCTGCTGCCTGTCACGCAGCTGAGCGAGCATCTCGTTCTGTGATACCCAGAGGCAGTTTCCCGACTCCAGAAGTCTAGAGAAATATGCACAACCATGAGGGGCTCCAGCTCCAATCGACACCACTGCAGAGTGGGACCAGGCTGTTCACGCCGAAGGGTTAAACGAGCTGCCACAGAAGGCATGAGTCGCTGCCTGTCTGCTGATTCCCTCTCCCGTGTGGCTGTGGACAGACTGGAACACAAAGCTGAGGATGCACCCGTCCACTCCTGCAACTCCACAGGCTCCTGAGACACCTGTGGGAGCAGAAGGCCTCCTTCCCTGAGCAGCAGAGGCTGGTCGCTGTCCCGCCTGCTGGAGCTCACACTTCCAACGCTCAGTCTCTTTCATTTTAAGTGGAGCAAACCCCAGGGGTGGCTACTGCAGATTTCCCCATGTGTTCTCGCAGATTCAAAGCTGATTTTTGAGAATAACATTGATCCCTCCCACGCTTCCCATGAGGGAGGGATGATAGGAAAATGAAATATTAAAGATTAAGTATCTAAGAGCCTTTAAGGAGGGCGGATATGGATAAAAAGGGAAGAAAAGCAGAGTGGAATGGCAGTTTTGTTTAAAACAGAGTGGGGAGATTCTAAGGGAAGCTTTTTGATTTCAAGAGAAGGAGCAAGGATTAGAGAGGGAAAGGACAAAGATGTGGGCAGCTACCGAGAAAGGGAAAAGAGGAGGAATTGGGGAATTAATAGGCACCGTTTGCCAATTACAGGAGATGCTACTGGTGCCGACCACAGCCCGTTACTTCCAAGAGCTCTGGCCCTGGGTTGCCGCCGTGTTGTCCAGTAATAAGCCCATCTCCCCTCCTCCTAATGCAAGCTCCTGCACCCACAGCCAAGGCCTGGCTTCCCTGACCCAGAGCAAACTTGGGCCAGCAGCACAGGGGTATAGAAAGCTCAGCCCTGCCACTCCTGGACACCACCACCCTAAGCCCCTGGTGGGATCTACCCAGAACTAGATTCTGGCTGAGCCTACAACCCTGTTTTGGCATTTCCTTTCCCTAAGCATCTTTCCGTACCCTTGTCCTGAGAGCTCACCCCAAAACACCTCATGCCAAGAACTCCTCGCCAGGCTTCGTCTTTAGACTGCACGATTAGGTGAGCACATTACCCCGCGATCCGTGACGCCACACACCTCTTCCACGTGCACGTTCTCCAGAAATCTCGGGAAGACAGATTTGTTTCTTCCATTCTCTTCTGTTTGGCAGCGTACCTCTTGGGTCATGTTAACATTCTGAGATTGGCTTTAAGGTTCAGCAGAAAGACTGCTTTGGGTTCCTAATTAAAATAGTAACAGCTACAATGTATCAAATGCCTGTGTTCTAAGTGGAGTCTTAGTACCTGACACCTGGTATCATTCAACCCTGGCCAACATCCTGCAAGACGCCCATCCTTACCAGGTGTTAGGAGATTCTGTCTACAGGAGATACACTACCTCCCCAACAGCCGCATCCCCATGCCAGTGGTGGCAGGAACGGCAGAGCGGTTTTGTCAGCTCCCAAGCCTGTTTTCCACACTCCAGGCCACACAGGCCCCTGTGAATACAGGTCCAGCCGCCAACATCTCAGAGGGAAGACACAGAGGCCCTCAGCCCTGGCGTTTGGAACACATGTATTTCCCTCCTTAGTCAATGACACGGAGGTTGGCATTCGCTGGAGAGTCTAGCCACGCATCGATTCAAGTCCAGGCTCCCTCTCCCAGGAGCTCATCTGAGAAATCTAATATTTGAGGTGGATAATGTGATGGGCGTGTGAGTCATCCATTTCCTGGGATTCTCTAGGCTCTCGACTTGTATTAAGTTAGAGAGACAGGCACCTGGACCACATGATTTTATCTTTCCCATGAAACTGCCTTAACAAAATTAAGGTTCCACACTATGACCTCAGTACTGGCAGCAGGTGGGGGCAGGGAACGGCGAGGCGCACAGCCTTCTGGTTACAGGCGTTGCTTCTCTACTCCAAAACACCCCTTCGTCATGGATCCAAGTGGTTAACGCCCTCCCCACGTCCAGGGTCTGCACGCCACTCCCTTCTAGAAATGGGGTTCTTGCTGCTTCTCACCACACAGCGGAGATGTTGTGATCCAATGCACTTCTCATCCGGCCTTTGCACTCAGGAAGCTCAGAGACAAACTCGGCGTTCCAACAGATTTGTGGTCTCTTTTGGATGTCTCCCTTTAAATGTTTAACAGCGGTGTTGTATTTAGTTACATTTTGCTATCAGAAAACTTCCATTTTTAAATTAGGTATAATGAAAGACTAAAACTATATGGCAGCTTCGGCATGGTATTAATATTTTTGAGTTACTTAAAAATATACTTTTGGGGGGGGCTGGCGCTGTGGTGTAGCAAGTAAAGCCGCCACCTGCAATGCCAGCGTCCCATATGGGCGCGGGTTCGAGTCCCAGCTGCTCCACTTCCGATCCAGCTCTTTGCTATGGCCTGGGAAAGCAGAGGATGGCTCAAGTCCTTGGGCCCCTGTACCCACGTGGGAGACTCGGAGGAGGCTCCTGGCTCCTGGCTTCAGATTGACGCAGCTCCGGCCGTTGTGGCCATCTGGGGAGTGAACCAGCAGATGTCTGCCTCTCCTTCTCTCTCTGTATAACTCTTTCAAATAAATAAATAAATTTTTAAATATATATATATACTTTTTTTAAGGTTTGCTTATTTTAAAGACAGAGTGACAGACAAAAAGAAACACAAAGATCCTCCCACTCCTTGACTCTCCCAGAGCCTGCAACAGCCAAGCTGAAGCCAGGTGCTCGGAGCATCATGCAGGTCTCCCACACAGGTGACAGGAACCCGAGCACTTGAGTCATCTTCTGCTTCCTCACACATACGTTAGCAGGAAGCTGAACTGGAAGCAGAGTTGCTGGGTTACAGTGTCCCAGGTGACAGTTTAACTCAGCATGCCACAGTAAATACCCCCGTAGGACATTTTTAAAATATCCCTCGCCACGGGCACTCCCCCAACTCCACTGCTACAACCATGGAGCACGCCATTCCCAATCTGAGTGGCACCAACCCTCCTCACAGGATGTATCCTTGTTCTTGGCTCTCCCTTCTCCCTAGTCCTTTAATTCTACATTTTTGCAACCAATGTAATCTCTGCAGTGACAGACTTGGCTCTGTTACCAGGTAACCTCAAAGCCCCCACGTATTTACTTGTAAAACACGATTCTAAACAGAAGTCCACAAGTACGTGTGTGTGTTGGGGAAGGGAGAGATGCTGACCATATTCCTGGAAAATTATTTCAATTACATGGCAAGTAATTTAGGGCACTTACTTCAAGTTTAAAGAAATGCAGCAGGAGGTGTTTGGGTAGTGTGGACGGTAACTGGGATGCTCATATTGTGTCCGAAAGTGCCTGGGCTGGAGTTCCGGCTCTGCCCTTGATGGTAGCTTCCTACTGGGGTGCACAGGACTCAGGTCCCGGCACCCACGGAGCGGACCTGGACGGAGTTCCCGGCTCCCAGCTTTGGCCTGGTGCAGCCTTGGCCGATGCCAGTGCATGGAAAAGATGGACCAGCAGAAGGGAACCCTCCTTTCTTCTCAAATAATCTTTAAACAAAATTGAGATACAATGAACAACCAAACACTGAAGGAGCGCACACCTGTGACAGTGACCCTTGAGAGTCTGAAGATGTTTCCCCAGCTGGATTCCAACCCCAGAAGCTTTGAGCTCCCAGAACCCCTTGACTCCCCAGGCATTTTGTTCACTCTTCTCTATCTTTCAAATGGCTTTCCTGGAAAATCATGGGCAACTCAGCCATGGGTTAAAGACTGGCTCTTTCAAGGCCTCCAGGCACCTGCTGATATCTGATCTCCTGGGTCTTCCCGCTCAGTTCCAGATCCAGGGTTTTCTCCAGTTCTTCCACAGCCGGGCTCTCCTGCCATGCGGCCTTTACAATGCTGTTCCCGCCCCTCTAAACTGGAACACCACGTCCTCCTCCACGCACCTGGGCCGCCCCTGCCTGTGCTGCAGACCCTGGCTGAGGAATCCCTTGTGGGAGACCCTACCCTCAGGACAGATTTCATCCTCCTTGCAACTTCCCCAAGTCCCTGCGCTGCATTTGAAAAGCAAACAGTCAGGGCCTCTGTGCTCGCCTTGCACTGGTTTATCAACTCCCTCTTTCTCCTCTTCTTCTCCTCGTCACTCTTAGAACATACCAGGCACTTCGCAAGCATTAAACCACCCAAACCTTTGAGAGCACTATGGGCAATCCCACAGAGTTCACAGAGAAATGTGTATTACATAAAAACTAGGCAGAGACCTCAAAAACTCTATGCACTGAAATAAACATCTTTTAATCCCATCTCCTGTGAACATCTTAAAGTGCCTTTGCGCAGTCCCCACCTGAGGAGAGGAGACTGGGGCGTAGAGTTACCATCCCGGCACCGTCTTGCAGGGATGAACTGATCACAAATGGACTTCCATCCCAGATCTGCCCCAACAAGAGAGGCAGAGCTGTGCGTGATAACATGCCACCATCCAGACCCCGCCCGGCAGGCTCCCTTCTCAAGTCTCACTGTCCCAGGAAGCCTCAGCAGACCCAACATATGTTCTGCAGTGGCACCCAATGCTCCCCACCCCCCTTCCTCTGTTCCATGTTTCCTTCCCTCCTGTCATTCTATGCAATAATCCTATGTAATCACCATTCTGATCACTGTCTGCCCCACTACAATCTATGATCCCTAAAGAAAGAATTGTTGTCTTCACTGATGTATCTAGTAGGAATTCAATGAGTATCTGCTGAATGACGGAATAGATGAACTATGCCGTCTGCCCTCCAGATTGACTGGGGTCCCAGGAGCCAGTGCACACCTGGCACAGATAAGGTGGTGAGTGAGGGTCTGTCCTTGACTGAGAGCCCCAGCCCCTCATCATCCCACCAAGGAAGTGCCCTCCAGTGCTGTGCCAATGTGTTCTGGTGTTGCTAGTGTGCTGCTGCACCTGCAGCTGCCGCTGTCCCCAGGACCCCTAGAACAGGGGGAGCCTGTTCAGCCTCTGTCAACCTCAGGAGCCCGAGCCCTGCTCTCTCCCCCAGCACAGCCTCAGAGGCGCTCTGTCTGGGGCAGCCCTCCCTGCTCTCTGCTTCAGCGTTCATCCAGACACTGCTCTTCTGGGTCTGTGCCAAGAACAGGAGGTTTTCTGGGACTCCTTGGGGTGCTCCCCCACCTGGCCGTGCAGCGGGAAGGACCCCCTCTGCCATTTTGTCACCGCGTCCGTCCAATTAAGTGGGCTCTCGGTGATGGGGAGAAGCTGCTGTTTCCTTGACAGCAAATACCCAAACTGACTGAAACAATTAGTTTGTCTATTTTAAAACCAAATTCCAATGCTTCCATGGCAACCAAAGTTATTAAAAGATGTAAATTAAAGTGCTGCACAGGAAGGGTGGCTCTGCACGAATGGCACTTGTTTTGGGGGAAGGAAGAGAACAAACTTCACACCGAGGACAGCCCCTGCCAGGCTGTGTGGAGCGGTCAGCAGCAGGCAAGTAGCCACTCCTCCCCATGGCCTGGCTGGCTGCCAAGGCCTCACATCACAGGCCCTCACGTCATAAGCGTGAGACAGACGAGCGGATCTGCACTTCCCAAAGCCCTTGGGCCAAGATGGAAACCTGGAAGAGTGGAGGGGCTGAAGAGCTGAACTTCAGGTGGAGCCTACTCTGTGTGTAGTAAAACCCATGTAGGACTGCCCTGCAACAAGTGCCGGCCTTGCCCCTGGTACCGTGCAAGCGGTTTGCAGGCACGATCTCACTGAACACCCTGACCCAGGAGAACAAAACCTCTCCCTCCCATATCACAGGTGGGACAATGAAGCCCAGGGCAGACAGAACAGCTCAGGGAGCCACACAGTCAGAGCAGGCCGAACGTGGTCATCACACACAGTGGTCAATTCCTGAACACACGCCAGGCACACAGGTAGGTGAATGGATCATTGCACTTCATCCTTTCAATGGCCCTAAATGACAGGATTGCACAGGGTGAAGATCTTAGGCTCGAGGGTGGGATGGATGTGGGGGTGAGGCCCAGCACTTCGATTTATTAGTGTTGGGACCTCAGGACAAGAGTCACTCTCAGCACTTCTGGTGGTTTTTTTTGTTTGTTTTTTGTTTTTTGTTTTTTTGTTTTTTTGGTTTTTTTTTTTGACAGGCAGAGTGGACAGTGAGAGAGAGACAGAGAGAAAGGTCTTCCTTTGCCATTGGTTCACCCTCCAATGGCTGCTGCGGCCGGCGCATCGCACTGATCCAAAGGCAGGAGCTAGGTGCTTCCTCCTGGGCTCCCATGGGGTGCAGGGCCCAAGCACTTGGGCCATCCTCCACTGCACTCCCGGGCCACAGCAGAGGGCTGGCCTGGAAGAGGGGCAGCCGGGACAGAATCCGGCGCCCCAACCGGGACTAGAACCTGGTGTGCCAGCGCTGCAAGGTGGAGGATTAGCCTAGTGAGCCGCGGCGCCGGCCAGCACTTCTGTTTATGCAGCTGTGAGACAGGACTGATCCCTCTGTGAAGATAAAATGAGCCTCTGCCGGGCCTCGCCCAGCACCCGATGCACAGGAGGCCTCAGCAACATCATTGTAATAACCGTTCAGGCCCTCGGAGGCACAGCAGCTTGCTCAGGACACACAGCTGGCCCCCGAAGCCGGAGCTCATCCCCACGTGCAGCCCTGCACTTCCTCCGTCACCACTGACCAAACAGTGCCGGCTGGCTCGGGACCCCGCCATGAACAGACCACCCAAGACCTCCAGTCCACGAACCCCTACTTCCTGTCCCAGGCCACTGGGGAGATGCAGAGACAAAGCAGGTGCAATATCACCTATCACAGCGACAACCACGCGGCCGCCTGGCCACGGGTCCTTCCCCCGCAACCAGGCACCACATGCAGACGCTCCTCCCTTGAATGGTTTTCTGCAAAAGCCACATCGCCGACCGAGTCCGCTCTCGGACCTCTGTCTGACCAACACCTGCCTGCCTCTCAGGCTTCAGTGTCCATGCCGACTCCCCTGCGAGGTCTCCCTGACCCTCAGAACAGGGGGACGGCCCCTCCCGAGGACATGTGCCTGGGCCTGGATGCTCCTCTGCACCCACACTCTGCTTGCTGCCGTCAAACACACAGAGTCCTCTTTTCCTTCAGTCTCGGGCCTGCAGTCTGTGCCTATCAGGCACAAAGTGGGTGCTTAATAGAAAATTTTCAACAAATACTCTAAGGGATTCTTTTTATTGGCAAAATCTTGAGCAATTCAAAGCCTCTATTCTCACGACCAGCAAAGAGACCCACACAGCCCAAGCAGGAGGTAAAGGGACCCCACCCTCACCTGGGAGGTCATGAACTTGAACTCCCCTCCATCTCATTCCAGACGAGATTACACATCATCATGTATTCATTTGTTACAATTTCTTTTAATTGAACACCTGTTAAGTGTTTACCTACAACAGGCATAAGTACAATCATGGAATTTAAAAAAAAACAACTTTGGGGCAAATACTTGAGCAAAGTCAGTGTAAATTATACCGAGTCAGCTGTTAGAAAGCTGCACACGGTCGGCGCCGCGGCTCACTAGGCTAATCCTCCACCTTGCGGCGCCGGCACACCGGGTTCTAGTCCCGGTCGGGGCGCCGGATTCTGTCCCGGTTGCCCCTCTTCCAGGCCAGCTCTCTGCTGTGGCCAGGGAGTGCAGTGGAGGATGGCCCAAGTACTTGGGCCCTGCACCCCATGGGAGACCAGGAGAAGCACCTGGCTCCTGCCATCGGATCGGCGCGATGCGCCAGCTGCATTGCACTGGCCGCAGCGGCCATTGGAGGGTGAACCAACGGCAAAGGAAGACCTTTCTCTCTGTCTCTCTCTCTCACTGTCCACTCTGCCTGTCAGAAAATTAAAAAAAAAAAAAAGAAAGCTGCACACGTGGGACCGTGGAAGCTGCGTACCTCCAGTGGACCATGAGGGAAAGGATCTGGTGAAGAGGTTGCTCCAAGGGTAAGGTGGAGCTGCCCAAGAACCAAATCAAACAGGAGGTCACTCCAGGCAGAGGAATCAAGCCGGGCACAGGCCCTGAGTCAGGAAGAACCTGGCTCAACACAGTGTGAGAGAAGGCCACAGGGCTGGGGAATCAGCCGGGGACGAGTCCGAGACGCGGTGGGGTGAGGGCAGCAGATCCTGTGCGTCTTGTCCGAGTGGATGCGCACTTCTGAGCTGGTGTGAGTGGCGTCTGTCCTCTCATTCAGAATGAGAGAAAGCTCGGGGTCCTCAACATTGGTCCTCACTCTGTGCTGAGATCTCACGTGCACACTGTCCACCATGCGGTCAGCACCAGGGCCTCACCCGGCCTGGAATTCTGGCTCCACCATTTGGCCACTTGGTTTGTGTGCCTAAGGGGACACATCCGTTTCCCTGGGCTTCTATGTGGCCTTTGTATAAACGGAGGAGGAGGACACAGTGGAAGGCGGGGCACCCAGCGATGCCCACAAGACATCAGAGACAGGCTGCATCAGCTGTGGCTGCTGCACCACTGGGGCCACCAGGGTGTCCCAGGCCAGGCCCCATGAATGCTGGCCAGGCTGCCGTACCCAGGGATTCCAACACAACCAAGAATCTGAGTGGAGAGAACTCTGAGGTCTCAGAATTCTCAACTCTCCATCAACCCCAGGCAAGGCTGCTCTACTTCCACCAGAGACAGTCAGAACTATATGGAGACTTTCTGGGTGTCAACCCTCGGGGCAGGAAGTAGGGGCTGGCAACCCTGGGCAGTGCCCTCCATGCACAGGTCAGTCCCACAACGTTGGTGATACTGGGGGCTAGAAAACTGGCCACAGCCACGGAGGGAAGATGTCAACAGCGTGTCACTCCCAGGTAACCACCTAATTGTTCTCCTGCCTAGGAGCTCTCCAAACGTAGCTGCTGCTCGGATGAGACCAGTCGCCGGGAAGCTGGATGGTCCGTGGGGAACCAAGGCTCCCCGGAGGTCCAGGTGCACCTGCTAACCCCAGGTGATCTCCAGCTGCTCTAGACAACATCCCCCATGACGGACAACCAGTACTTTGAAAGCCTAACTTCTGCAGCTTCCAGGCTAAGGGCCTTCTGTGCACTAACCCATCTTTTCTTGACTATGAATCCTGTACATTTTACAGATAAAGGAAGAGAGATGCTGAGACACAAGTTCACTTGTGCAACGTAACACAGCCAGGATGCCGAGGAGGTCACGGCAGATTCTCCAGGAACCTCAGGAGCACCTGGCACACACCCAGGGAGTATCTGTCAATGATCTGAAATCACTTCCTGTCTCCAAATCCAGTAAGTATAACAAGTTTCTCTGTTCTGGCTTCCAAACAGATGCCCCTGGGAAACACTCGCATGTTTTGTTTAGGGAAAATTCTGAAGGGGGAACGCAGAGAGAGAACTCAACACAAGCCAGGGTCCTTCGGGGGCCACCTGCCATGTCCCAAACACTCTCCACATCATCTTGGGGGGGGCACAGTCTAGAGACCCCCACTGGTGCTCAGCTCCTCCGGCTGTGTCCCCTCTCACACCACGTCCTGGGCACGGGTTGCTCAAGTTCACGTTTTTAGTGAACCTTTTGTATGTTGCTTTTCTTAACATTACAAGTTTCTATTTTACTAGCAGTTTCCTTTTGGGGCATCAGATGGCAGATGATTTAAGGAGAAAAAATGTGGTTGTATTTGAGGTTTTTTTTTTTTTTTTTAAAGCCTACAGGAGTCCAACTTGACATTCTGGTAGGAGCGGAGCATGACGTTGATGCGTATGACATCTCCCTTAATGCTGTGTGAAGTATGAAGTATGTTTATAGCAGCAAGTCACGGAGCGGGCAGGAGGAAGCCTGCCTCACCCTGGGAAGCCGTGGCTGACACCCGCACCCCAGCAGCGGGAAAGGCGACAGGCCAGCACACCTCTGCATTTGCAGCAAGCTCATGCCCAAAGGACCCAGACACCCAGCCTTGGCAGCCGGGCTTACAAAGCAGGGCATCAGTTACAGGCCCTCGGGGCAACAGTTCTGAGTTTTCTCACATTCAGATGCCCCCACGGCACCCCAGCTGTCTGTGGTACAGCCCAAAGGGACTCCCATGCACTGGGGGGTGCACAGTTGGGAGCAGGGCCTTCCCCCGAGGCGGGGTCCACACTTGGCCTCAGGGCAGCAGCGTCCCATGCTGACGACCCCTCGGACCACTGCTCATTAGAACTGGTGGACAGATCAGGCAGATGAGCCACGGACGTGTTAAGAAACTTGCCTCCCGGCCGGCGCCGCAACTCACTAGGCTAATCCTCCACCTAGCGGCGCCGGCATACCGGGTTCTAGTCCTGGTTGGGGCACCGGATTCTGTCCCGGTTGCCCCTCTTCCAGGCCAGCTCTCTGCTGTGGCCAGGGAGTGCAGTGGAGGATGGCCCAGGTGCTTGGGCCCTGCACCCCATGGGAGACCAGGAAAAGCACCTGGCTCCTGGCTCCTGCCATCGGATCAGCGTGGTGCGCCGGCTGCGGCGGCCATTGGAGGGTGAACCAACGGCAAAGGAAGACCTTTCTCTCTGTCTCTCTCTCTCACTGTCCACTCTGCCTGTCAAAAAAAAAAAAAAAAAAAAGAAAAGAAAAGAAACTTGCCTCCCAGCTATCTGTACCCAACTCTAATCCCTTTCTCAGGCTACACTTGGAGAAAATCAGACATCTCTCCACCTGCCTTCCATGAACCAGAACTCGGTCACAGGGTGCTATCAACCACGAGGCTTCTGGGAAATGTAGTCCAGTTATGGTCCCAATGGGAACAAGAAATGAGTTCTAGTGAGCTCAGAGCTGTCGCTACCCCAGGCACTCTGCAGAGACCTGGCCAGACAGCAACCTGAGAAGCAAGGCTCAGAAACACATTCTGTCATCCTTCGGTCATCCACCCCCAGTCACGTCGAAAACTGCTCGGCCTATCACTGGACAGCACTGTGAGGTGAGCCCTGCAGGGGGCATTCACTTGGGATGCCCCCTCAGCGGAGAAGTGAGGAGCCTCTGTGTGCCTGTGAAGGCTCCTCACGCCGTGGCTGTCTGGTGTCCTGCAGAGCTCACCTTCCGAGTGTCACGTGGGGACCCCGGCTGTTCTCACCTTGCAGAGAGAAGCTGCAATGCTAGCAGGTGGCAGAGCAAACCAGAAGAGAAAGGAAACCAAACTCAGGCTGCTGATCTCAGAGTTTCAGAGTGGAACCCTGCGGTTCTCACACACCTGCCCTCATCTCCCCCCATTGACAAGATGCGGCCTCCCAGTCCCATCCTTTAAACCACAGGATGGGCTCACTGGGACAGGGGAATATTTTCATAAAATATTCAGAGTAGATATTTAGCGACAGGAGTGTCACTCGTCAAAGTGATTCTCTTATCCGACTGCCATAGGAGATAGGAAAAAAAAAAAAAAAAGCCAGAGAGGACAGACAGAAAAAGGCCCAGTGCTTATCAGACAGGGCTGCAGGATGCAGGCTGCCTCGGGCACGCCAGCAGCACACAGACATGTGTGACCCACTCCTTCCCCCGGAACAACAAGTGGGGGTTTGCCATCCCTACCTGGGGGCTGCCTGTTCCCCTGGGACAACTGATCTACCAGCGCAATACGCTGGGACACCAGGAGCTGCGCGGTATCGGGGGGCACCGAGCAACATTGCTTCCTACTTGGACAATCTCCAGGATGACCATGGAGGGTCTGTAGAATGATGGTGGAGGGATGGTCCCTCTGTTGTAACTGTTTCCAGCTTCTCTCTGGAGATCTGATTTTTAAACACACGTGAAAAATGAATGTAAAAGTTTAACCTGTGCCTCTCCTGTCGTGTCCCTTCGGTTCCACATTCTCCCCCTCCCAGCACTGCAAAACCCGTGTGTTATTAAAGCAAGGCTGGGATTTCAAACCCATGGTTTCTGAAAACAGACACACTACTGTGTTGTGTGACTGAGGGATCCATGTCTCTCGCCCTGTGGACCCAGCTCCCAGGACAGGGAACCAAGGCCTGGAGCCGACTTCAGCACAGGGTCCGGCGGCAGGGTCTGCTCCAGAGAAATTAAAAATACAAGGCGGACTGGAAAAGCTAACCACCACTTCACTTCCAAACAACAGGGCTGCATTCTTAGTGTTCATTTGCATGTGTAGTAATCAACTGTCAAACGTTCTCATCTGTTTCCTATTTGACAATGTTTCATTTGCACATGCTCCGTGGCCCCGACTCCAAATCCCGACAGCATGAAATCTCTCACATTCTCTAATTTGCAAAAATTTACTTGTAGCCAGTTCAGTTGATCGGCCACCCAGGGGACAGTGCTCCCGCTTGGCGCCTCTGAGCAGTCAGGCTGAAGCTGCCGTCCAGGCCCCGTGGGAGGCCATGGGCCAGATGGGGTCGGGCCTTGTGAGGGTGAGCACCTCCTTGAAGAAGGGGCCCTCCTCCTGCTCCTGCCGGGGGCACACACTCACCATGCCGCACGAGCTCGTCACACCTCAACTTCAAGACAGCCACTCCCCCTGGCCACATTTCCCAGCTGCCCTTGCTGTTCTTGGGGCCACAAGACAGAGTTCTGGCCCACGAACTGTGGCCGAAAGTGGTGACTGAATGACTTTTCCAGGTGCGACCCTAAATGTTTTCCACAGATGGACAGTGTGCCTGCTCTTGTTTTCTTTTCTTTTCTTTCTTTTTTTTTTTTTTTTTTTTTGACAGGCAGAGTGGACAGTGAGAGAGAAAGACAGAGAGAAAGGTCTTCCTTTTGCCATTGGTTCACCCTCCAATGGCCGCCACGGCCGGCACGCTGCAGCTGGCGCACCGCGCTGATCTGATGGCAGGAGCCAGGTGCTTCTCCTGGTCTCCCATGGGGTGCAGGGCCCAAGTACTTGGGCCATCCTCCACTGCACTCCCTGGCCACAGCAGAGAGCTGGCCTGGACGAGGGGCAACCGGGACAGAATCTGGCGCCCCGACCGGGACTAGAACCTGGTGTGCCAGCGCCGCAAGGTGGAGGATTAGCCTAGTGAGCCGCGGCACCAGCCTTCTTGTTTTCTCTTACAGTTGATGGAGGCAGACTCGGTCAAGTGTCTTAGCCCCTCTGCACCTATTTCCTTGTCTATAAAATGGAAAGCAGCTGATACTGACCCGCTAGAAAAGCAATGGAAAATAACTGAGATCAAGTACTGAAAGTGCTTCAGCCATAATGAGCCTGGTGCCTGGGGAGTGCTTACTGTGTCTGAGATGCCACCGGTACTGCTGCGGCTACCACGACACTGACCATTACTATTTTAGTGTTTGGAATATGACTAGAAGAGGGCACAGTATTCATAAATACTAACTACTATTATTACTTCCTGTGAAATACGTTTGATAGAATCTTCCAGAGCTAAGCTGAATAACAGATGTGAAGTTTCACCCTCTTAGTGACTGGCACGGGGAGGGGTGGGGGAATGTTAGCTCTGCACAACCTGTGGACCTGTTAAATGCCACACGTGCGGTGCTGCAAAGGCGCTGAGGTAGATGACATTACTAAGGGAGTCAATGCCAAGCATCTGACAATGCCAGCCTTGACCTTTGGCATAGTGTGACCTTGGGTTCATCCAGTTACGGGCACTGATCCAAGCACAGCCAGGAGGCAGCGCAGAGCCAGAATGGACAGGGTTCCCCAGACCTCTAATGTTTCCAGATAGAATTCACAGGTCTGTGAACATGTGTAGGAAAAATAAAATCCTTGTTTGTACTAGCCTTGTACTACAACCTAGCACTCCCTTTAATTATAAATGTAAGCAACAAAATTAGGGTAGTATTAACACTAACTGTGACTGTCACCAAGAAAAGTCACAGACTTTTCAAGACTGCATTACGTTATCATTGACACAGATTCCTCAAAATATCATAATGCTCTCATGACTTCCACATTATAGTAATTACAAGGCTTACTCATTTATGTTAACAAAGAGGGTGAACATTTGGCTATGTCACATCTTTGATTTTCCAACTATATTTCGATGTAAATAATTTCCTTTGTGATGTACGTATTCCATAGTGTGCATTTTAAGTCTGTTCTGCAACAAGCCCCACAGATCTCCATGGATGCCCGAGGGGCTCGTGGAACCAAGAGGCCAAGGGATGCTGGCCTGGAGACTGAGTGCCCCCAGCCCCACAGACACAGAGGCTGGGTCTGGGGCCCAGGAAGCTGGGGTCAGGACCCAGGCGTCCTGAGCAGGTCCTCCAGCTCCCAGGCGATCTGTTCTGCATCTTACGGGGAGCTAACAATACTCTTCCTGAACCCCTGTAGGCTTTCCCTAAGATTTACGCAGGCTCAAAGTCCTAGAATCTGCACCAGCTCGGGCATCTCGCAGGTCCTCCTCTCTACGGGTCACCCCGGTCCTGCCAAAATGCTACACAGGAAAAGTTACCAAATCCTTTGGGAGGCAAAGACCAGAGGAAGTTGGATGTTGGGTTGAATCCTGGTTGCACTCCTCACGTCCCAGCCAACTGCAGACACGCAGTTTCCCTCTGGGCCACTATATCCCTCGCTTCAGACGGGAAGAGTGACAGTGCAATGACTCCAACCATCCTAAGAGCAGAACAGGATGCCTGCCAATCTACCAGTGCGGGCTCCAGCAAGCCTGGGAATTAAGAACGAGTGGAGGCCGGCACCGCGGCTCACTAGGCTAATCCTCCGCCTTGTGGTGCCGGCACACCGGGTTCTAGTCCCGGTCGGGGCGCTGGATTCTGTCCCAGTTGCCCCTCTTCCAGGACAGCTCTCTGCTGTGGCCAGGGAGGGCAGTGGAGGATGGCCCAAGTGCTTGGGCCCTGCACCCCATGGGAGACCAGGAGAAGCACCTGGCTCCTGCCTTTGGATCAGCACAGTGCGCCAGCCGCAGCGCGCCAGCCGCGGCGGCCATTGGAGGGTGAACCAACGGCAAAAGGAAGACCTTTCTCTCTGTCTCTCTCTCTCTCTCTCTCACTGTCCACTCTGCCTGTAAAAAAAAAAAAAAAAAAAAAAAAAAAAGAACGAGTGGAGATTATCTCATTGTCAACACGATGGTCATCATCACCACATTGTGGCATGCACTTATTTCCTTCAAGATGTATTTATTGATTTACTTGAAAGGCAGAGTGACAGGGAGAGGGGGAGGGAGAGGCAGAGGGAGAGATCTTCCATCCTCTGGTTCACTCCCCGTGTGGTCCAACAGCCAGGTCCAGGCCAGGCCAAAGCCAGGAGCTCCGTCTGGGTCCCCACGTGGGTGGTGGGGGGCTCAAGTATTCGGGCCACCTTTTGCTGCCTCCCCAGGCACACTAGCAGGAAGCTGCGCTGCAAGTGGAGATTCAGGACATGAACCAGTGCTCCAATACAGAAGGCGGGCATTCTGAGAGGTGAGTTAAATCAGTGCACCTCAAGGCCAGTCCCCATGGCAAGAAATCAGCCCCTACAGAAGTTCATGTATCTACCCCTCCCCTCTCCCACATCCCAAGGGTGTGTGGGACGGGTTCCCGCTGCCTGTGCTGGAAGGACTTGGCCTCACCTCTGCACTGACGGAAGCTCAGAAGAGACCTCCAGTTGCTCCTTGCCCTGCCATGCTGACGGCGGGGGTGTGGGTGGACACAGTGGAGCCACAGCCTAGCAGCAGCCTGGCCTGCAGGGTCACTGTGTGCAGGGCTACCTGGAGCCTCCCAGGTCTCATGGGACACAGAGCATGAGCAAGAGACGCCCTGCTGGGTGGGCTGGGCGATTCCGTGGTTTACGTCTTGCTTCAGCCACGTCCGGCTGGTCCTAACAAATACATTAAGGGAAGCAGAGAACACCCCCCGCTGATGACGATGGCCAGATCTGACACCAGACAGACACGCCTCCAACTCACCACCTTTGCCCAGGACGCGAACATACAACCCATGGAACAGACCAGGGCGGACTCCAGTCCCAATGACTGGGTGCAGTATAAGGCAAGGCGTACACAGCCGGCACTCACTCCAGACTATTTACCATCAGAGAACGCTGTGGCCCAGCACAGTACCCACTTGTGGGGCCTCGGGAACATTCCCTCACGGACTGCATTTGCATGTGGAGCCCTCGTCTGCTGGCCCACGAAGGGACTACAGCAGTCTTGCTCGTTCTCCGCAAAGGCTGAGCAGCCATGAGCATTGTATGAGCTCCCAGCACCGACCTGGCTGCCGAGAGGCGGCTACAGGGGCCGGAATCCCTGCCTCCAACCACAAGTGCAGAACATAATTAACATGTTTCAAATCGACATGCAAAACGTGTCAGATGTTGGAGTATTAATTAATACTTTTTGCCGACTAATTGCATTAGAATGACGAGGCCAGGAAGACACTCAAAGAATTTACTCATTTTGTTCCACTCCTCTTGCTTCACTGGCTGGCTGCACGGCTTACCAACTTTATTCAATTTTTAGGTTTTTTTTTTAATTTACCAGAAACAATCTAAACACCACACTATTTCACAGCTATCATCATTTATTCATAGCTCAATAGAGGAAGCCAGAACAGAGTAACTTTTTTTTCTCCACCCCCTAATTGTCATTCTGGTGAGCTGAGAGGGTTATCAGCCCCCGGTCAAGCTACATTAGTGCCGAGATCCAGACACAGCCACCAAGTTTCTCCACAGCGTGTCAGCATCATTTGTCACGAGAGCTTTGGGCTGAGCACTGCAGACTTTAACCCACGGCGGGTTTCAGGCCTGCTTCCTCCTTCCCAGCTGGTCGACACGGTGCGATCAAACACTAGCTCTGCCTCCTAGCCTCTGGCCTTGGATACATCTCGCAGCCCACCCCCAGCCTTGGTCTTCTCATCTGTTAAGTGCCGGTGAGGTTAGTACTCACCTTCCCAAGTCTGTGGGAAGGAAGACAGGAAGTGGACCACGCAAAACGCTCTGCACAAGGCTCAGAGCACGGCACATCGGGTGCCATCGTCGTCATCCTAAGTCGCCCTCAACACCCTTCAACCCCTTCTCCTTCTCCACCCTCACCCTCGCCCTCGCCCTCACCAGCTGCAAATCCAGAGCCATCTCCTTGCTGCTTATCCAGTGTTCTGTAGCATTAAAAGATGCCATGGAGTCCAGGGACATGACCCCCACACCTCTCCCAGTCCTAGATCAGATGCCTGTGACCCCCACCCCCCACCCAGGCATCCAGGAACACTTGAAAATCCCCCTAAGAAGTCACCCCTCTGAGAGTTCAGCTGGGAGCACCTGCTCACCTAGCTGTGTCCATCACAGGCTCCTTCAGGACAGGAACGGGGTCCTGACCATTTTTAATTTACCAGGACCTGAAGAGTCGCTCTCAAGCATTGGACCCTCTTGAAGCTCATTGAATCAACACACACTCCCCACAAAGGGTTCCATCGGGTAGGCATCAGGTAGCTGGATCTGTTCAAGAACCCCTGGCCCAGCCTGCACAGCAGCCACAAGTCTTCCTTCTCTGGCCAGCACCAATATCCCTGGGGATCTCCTAGGGGGCACCCAGTACTCTACTTAGGTCTTCTCCTCTGATTATTTGTGTACTTCTGCTGTCAGCCTGGAGCTTTCACAGCCAAGCCTGTGCACAGATTCAGGACAGCCCTGGACTCCTCTCATCATCTCCATGAACCCAGCCCCCACTTTAGCTGAGTGCATTTTTCTCCCTGACGTTGAAGAAAAAAAAATGCTGAGTCTTGGGAAAGAGCCAACGTTAGTGACGGTGACGGGCCGGAGCCCACATGGCTCAGTCTCTTGGTACACCAAGTCTGAGAACTGGAGGGAAAGAGGAGGCTGGGAGCACATCTTTTGATCTTAAACAGTCAGAAGTCTGGAATGCATAATGCTGTGGAAATAAATGGTGTCAAAACTGTAGGAAATAATTTATAGCGTGGGAATGGGTTTTGGGATCACAGAGCATTCACAAAAGCTTATAACAGAGTCAACGAGGCCGGTAAGCTGGAGCAGGGGAACCTCACGAGAACAGAGATCAGTTTCCTCCCTAGGACTGGGAGAGGCAGCTCTCACCTCCAAGACAGGAAGGGGCTCCTCACCCTGCTTCCTACACACCCCAGCTGGCCCTGGGGTCCGACAGCTAGGACTGATTTTTTATCTTCCTACTTGTTTAATTAACCACATTGAGCCCCAGTTTGCCCATCTGTAATGCAGGGGACTAACAGAACTCACTGGACTGGGTTATCATAAGGCTAACATTAAATAAGGTATACAGAGTGACTTGCAGAGAATCTGACTTATACTCCAGTGCTATTAACTTCAGGTATTGGTTCAGTTATTTGTATTTATTAACCTCCATTGCAACGTGTGTATAGTAGGTGCTTCTGACTTGCCCCCAAAATCTCACTGCAAGACAAACTCATTTATACATAGAAAAGTAGACAAACAGTTGCTCACTTTCCTGGGGACTTCTAACATATGTCCTTACACAGGATCCTGCAAAACCCTGGGATGGAGGCTTCCATTTGGTTTATGGACTAGGAACTGGCTCTAGTCAACACTCTGTTTCCTGCAGAGATGAGGGAGAGTTACAAGGTACCCAACCACACCTGCAGCCGTTGGATCTGTTCAGGGCTGTGTATGTAAAACGGAGTATGTCAATTGCCTTCTGTAACTTAAGCCACCTCCATTCATTTTCTTGATAAAAGGGAGTTGCAAGATTGATTGTTTAATTACCCAGGTTCCACAAAACAGACTGGCACACAAAGGTGAAGTCTCCTGAGTGCCCAGGAAACTAGGAGAATGTTTTGGATGGTGGGCGGAGCCCAGGGGTCACTCCCCCCTTCTCAGATTCGGTCAATCTGCATCGCCTCCCTGAGTATCCATTCTGGAAGCCACAGGAACTCATTCCCATTTCAAGGATTGCGTGGTACCTGAGACACAGAGCCCACACAGCCAAGCACAGAGCGGCAACCAATGCTGTCACTGCCCGTGCCAGGCCCTGGCTCATGCCATCACCCCCTGGGGCTACTTCTGCTCGCCAGCTTCTGGACAGGCCTCCCTGGCTCATTAGGCACTGCCTCCTATCAGCTGTCCCCTTTCTCTGCTTATTTTCCCCTCGAGCCCCCTACTCTGCCTCTGCCCTGCTTCTTCCCGGCACATAAATTTCCCTCTGCCACTCACGGGGAAAATGAAGGCTGCCAGCCATAACCTCTTCCAATTTCTTTTCCTTCTCCTTCAAATTTATCCACATTAACTTTCTATATTCCCCCCCTCAATGTCACAGAGGAAAAACCGTCCTTTCTCCTTCCATTTAACGCCATGGTTCTTAGGCACGGTGCTCGGCCCTGATGATGCAATGGCGAACAAGGCACAGGACCCCTCAGAGCACGCTGGCCACCTTGCCATGGATCAAGCCCTGTCTGTGCTCTGGTCCCCTCCCTGGGGTCCATGAGAGGACACCCAAGCCCCTGACCATTTTCACAGGTCCCCTCTCGAATTCTGTCTACACCAAGTCATAGGACCCACCATCCCTTTGGCTCAACCACTGGCTTCCTGGAGCAACTGGTCTACGCTGTGGTGTACACGCTTCCCCTGATCCGCCTACACCCAGCTCTGCTTCCTCCATCTGCACTGGACAGACTGTTAAGCTCACCAATGACTGCATCCTGGCCAAACCCAGGGCACTCTACAGCCCTTTCTTTCATCGCCACCACTTTGTTCTCCCTGCTCCGACTTCCGGGAGTACACGTGGCCTTGGGAGTACACGTGGCCTTGGTTTGCCTGTGTTCAGTCTTGTCACTTTTGTCTCTCTTCCGTTTCCCTTTCCACTCCTGTGGGAACCCAGGTGCAGATCCCCCTGAAGGCAAAAGGGAGATTACGGAGGGGGCTCTGTTCTCCTTGGAAACCCTGGCCCTTGTGAACCGACACATTACAGCTCTCACAGAACAGCTCCTCCTCAGACTTGACCACACGTTCTTTGAAGGTATGATTTGAGCATCAAAGGCATAGAGTTATCCCACTATCTCACACTGCATCTAGACCAAGTCGTCATTTAAATTTCCATCCAACCCGCAGCTCAGAATTTGGGCTCTTGAATGAAGGCCAAACGATGTTTTCAGGGCTCTTCACTCCTCTGCGCTGGCTTTAAGGAGAAGACATGAAAGCATGATTCAGCAAAATGAAACCAGGCCAAGGACGTTCACTGGAGAGTATGACGGACCCTCAGGTGGACCCCGTCCTAGCTATACAGAGATTATCACACGTCCATCATGAACTGAGCCACCGACGAAAACACCTGTCTGTTTAGCATTGGGTACAGCCACGATACAGCCGTGACCACGGGTCTCGAAGTCATGTCTCATTAGCTTCCTTGTATGTTGCTTTACTTTATTCAAGAAGGTAAGAGACAACAAAGCAACGCCGCTGACCACCTACTTTGGGCCAGGCTCTGTCTTGGGCATCGTGTATCGACTGCCTCATACAAAGTTCACCCCGACCATGCCTCCTTCGCCCTGTTTTGCTCTCAGGCATGTAAGCTGCACACTGTGGATGCACGACTAACGCCTCACCCCCGAGACCCCAGAGCTCCTGCCCTTGCCACTGCACCCCTGACACAACAGCTCAACCAGCCCTTGCAAAACGTGGATTCTCAAACGTCTCAGGGAGCCAGAACTGCTCCTCAGCCCACAGGGACAGCAGCTCAGCCGCTTCTCCAACACCAGGTCTCTCCACATAGTGGCCCAGGTACTTCTCACAGGCTCAGCGGCCTCCCGTTTGCTTTTGGGAGAATCAGGCTTCAGACAGGAGAAATAAATGATTCCCCGGCCTGGGATGAAGTTGCCTTCTAGAAGGAAAAAAATAACTGAATTAAAAAGGAAGGGTCCACCCAGATTTCCCCAAGGCTGCTGGGTCTCGCCACCTGCACAGTTTGCCACTGCAATTATTTGGGGAAGAAAAACCATAATATCAATCAATCTCAGTTCGATTGCTTTGCCATGAAATAGAAGCAGCCCGATTTGTCAAATTTGTCAGGAACCCAGGCCTCCGCCAGGCTTATATCGCCATTTAACTATCAACAGGAAATCATTATGGTGAGGCAAGAAACCAACCGGCGACTGTGAAGAAATGCTCCCCCACCCCGAATCATCCTCGCCAGGCTACAGCTTTTCTTCGGCTGTCAGCACAGGCAGCGTGGGGCTGGGTCTCAGATCTTGGTGTCGGTGTGCAGCTGGCAGCAGACCCCGCTCGACACGCGCATTTGCAATCCAATGGCTGTGCCCAGGTAACTTGGTTCTCTCTGCATTCTCTCTCCGCAGGGCAAGCTGCGTGACAATAAACGGGGGAAATGCGTATGCATTTGTGCGATAAAACAGGCTTAATGATTCTGAAGGGGAAGGAGTCCACAAGACACGCAGTAGCAACTTAGGAACAAAATGGAACCATGCAGAGCCAATTAATGTGCAAATATGTGTGTGCTGAACTTGCATTCCATTCATCATGTGGACACGGAGATTGGGCCATTTATCTGTTATATTATGTATGTGACATCTTAGTTTGGTTCTTACAGGCTGCTTGGGGACAAAGGGCCATGTGCTTTGCGGCTAGCAGAGGGAATTTAAGATAAATTCTTCAGCTGTCATACACAGCGCTGGGCAGAATTTGGTCGGCAGATAAAGCTCCCTCCCCTGCAGGATTTTAACATGTCTCAGTAGCCTTGTGCCATCTTATTAGAACTGTGTGTGGCGAGGGAGGGGTGGCTTATGCCATGAAAAATCATGGGCACCAACAGCCTGCTGTCATGTTTGCCAGGTCCAGATTTAGCAAACGTTATCCACATACTCGCTGTCAATCTTCAGAGCAAGCAAACTGGCAAAGTCATCCCTTCGCACCCATTCTGTGGGTTTGTCTGGCTTTTTGTCTCCCACGACCAATGCGTCCTCCACAGGTGGGGGCTGTTCTGGCTAGATGACAAGTGTTGTTCTCTGCTTAGCAAACTGGGGCTTTTGCGAAGGACAAGGGCCTCACAGAAGCACTTTCTTGAGCTACTATCATTTGCGTACTGGAGCAGACCGTGAGTATGCCTCAAACGCCAAGTAGCGGGGGTGACCGTGCGCGCAGATGAGCTGCCGTCAGAAAAGCGATCACCTAAAGTCTCCCTCCATGCAGCAGTGCAAAACACAGACTCTGACTCCAGCCATCATCCATTTGGAAACAGCAGTTGGGAGAAAGAATGGGTATTTTTAAAAGGGTCCTATCTGGGAGAGGGGAGTGTCAACTGAAGGAGTGAACGCCGCTTCTGAGCCGAAGTCAGAGCTGCAGACTCGGCGTTCCTATCCTGCTGGTTCCCCGCTCCCCCGACCTCTGCCCCCATTATCCTAGCTTGTGCTTTTTGTGCTTCTCCCTCTCTCCCTCCCTCCGTCCCTCTCTCCCTCCCTCCCTCCCTCCCTCCCTCCCTCCGTCCCTCTCTCCCTCCCTCCGTCCCTCTCTCCCTCCCTCCCTCCCTCCGTCCCTCCCTCTCTCCCTCTCTCCCTCCCTCCCTCCCTCCGTCCCTCCCTCTCTCCCTCCCTCCATCCCTCCCTCCCTTCTTTCCTCCCTCTCTTCCTCCCTCCCTCCGTCCCTCTCTCCCTCCCTCCGTCCCTCTCTCCCTCCCTCCCTCCCTCCGTCCCTCCCTCTCTCCCTCTCTCCCTCCCTCCCTCCCTCCGTCCCTCCCTCTCTCCCTCCCTCCATCCCTCCCTCCCTTCTTTCCTCCCTCTCTTCCTCCCTCCCTCCGTCCCTCCCTCTCTCCCTCTCTCCCTCCCTCCCTCCCTCCCTCTCTCCCTCCCTCCCTCCGTCCCTCTCTCCCTCCCTCCCTCCCTTCCTCCATCCCTCCCTTCTTTCCTCCCCTTGTCTTGTTCAGCATTCCCAGGTGCAGCAGGTTCAGTCTCTTCTTGGTATACGAATGGCGTCCCCTCGAGAGCTCTCCATCTGACTGCAGAAATCTATTAACCTGACCCGGGACTGTTAGCTATGCGAACCCATCCAGGTGCGAGTCCCAGCGGTCCACCCCCGTCCACGCTGCTTCCCCACGTGGGCAAACGCAACAACAGACAAGGGTTCTCTTGCTCTGGAACCCCTGTCACTCAGCATTCGGCTCTAACACTCACAGAGGCTGTTCCACACACACACACACACACACACACACACACACAGAGTTCCTTTTGATGGCTGTCTCCGGTTCCACTGTATGCATAGAGCATTTTTAATCCAGTTCCTTCCTAATGGACACTCAGCTCACTTCTAGTCTGTGGCTGAGATAAAACTTCTTGCCAGTGTCTCCTGGTAGACATACGTCCTTCTTTCTCTTGGGCAGCAGCGTATGTGGACTCTTTGGATCATGAAACAGATTTCACCAACGTGATGAGTTCTCCAAGCCACCATTCTTATTTAAAATATTTCCTTCTTTAATTACTTGAACCGCAGAGTGACTCGGGGTTGGGGGGGAGGCAGGGAGAGACAGACAGACAGACAGACATGTCTTGTATCCACTGGTTCACTCTCTAAATGGCCAGACCAAAGCCAGAGGATAAAGCCCCATCCTGGTCTCCCACAGGTGGCAATGCCCAAGTACTTGGACCCCATCAGCTGCCTCCCAGGCCCATTAGCAGGAAGCAGGATAGGAAGTGGAGCAGCCAGCACTCAGGCTTTCTCCATACGGGATGCTTCTGTCTTAGGAGGTCGCCTAACTTGCTGTACCACTGCACCAAACACAAACCTCCATTCCTTAATCTGGAAAACAGCAACGAGGCACATGCTTCCTCACTGAGGTACTGTGAAAACTGAAGACACAGAGTAGAGGTGTTTTATTACTGAGCCAGATGTGGCTCTGATGTGTGAATGTGTCGAGAGCAAAGGAAGGCAGAGGTCACGGGAAACCACCAGCTGTCCATGGTGCTGACCACAGAACATGACGCATATTCAGGTTGGATCTGGAAAGCAAACTGCCCCGACAAGTGGCAAAATGACAGGTGCCGAGCACCACAGGGCACTAGGCCATGATCCAGTGGGTGACACGGTGTACCACTGAATGGCCAGCATTTGGTCCCCAGGCCCAGATGGCTACCAATTGCTTTTGTCTTATTCATTAGTTGAATGACCTTGGGCAACTTTGTAAGACTGTGAATCTCAAATCATTCATCAGCAGAATGGAAAATACAGGGGCTGGCACCATAGCATAGTGGGTAAAGCCACTGCCTGCAGTGCCAGCATCCCATGTGGGCACCAGTTTGAGTTCCGGCTGCTCCACTCCCAGTCCAGCTCCCTGCTAATGGCCGGGGAAAGCAGTGCAGGATGGCCCAAGTGCCTGGGCCCCTGCACCCACATAAGAGACCCGAAAGAAACTCATGGTTGCTGGCTTCAGCTTGGCCCATTGTGTCCATTTGGGGAGAGAATTACTGGATGGAAGATTCCTCTAACTCTGCTTTTCAAATAAATAAATAATTTTTTAAATTGGAAATGAGACAGTTTCTATAGCATACAATTTTTTGAGTATTTTTAAAGATACATGTAAGGCAATCATAGGATACCAGGACATACTGCATAATATATGTGGAACAAATGGAAACCAGTGTTCTCTTGTTGGAAACCACCAGAGTCCACATCATCAGGTAACTCTGTTGACAGCTCAAGCAAAGTGTGTTGTCATTCCCACCCGGGCAGCCAGGAGGCCAAGCTCACACAGGTCAGCGACGGCTCATGTAGTTTGTCCTAACATCACTGCGAAGTAGGCTCTGCTGGTGGCACCTCATTTCCACCCTGTTCCAGTGCTTTCTGCCTCTGACCCTCCACTGACCCCCTCCCTTCCCAAGTATGTGCCTAAAAGAACTGGTTATACTCTGAACGCAGCAGATCCTGGAGAACACCTGCACACCACACCACTGCACCCAAGGACACAGACACTCACGCCAGAGTGGTCAATCTTTGGCAATGGCCACTCCCTGTGGTCAGTCTTTGGCAATGACCACTCCCTGTAGCGTGTAGACCCCTGCAGGAACATGCTGCCACCACCCACACTGCCTTCCCCTCCCACCAACAACCAGGTGACAGATGGAAGGGAGACAGACTCATCCCCACTGAATGCACGAGACAAGTGTCTTGGCACTCAGAACAGTGCTCGCCCAGGGCTCTGAGGCCCACACCGTTGCTCTTGGCTCTACACACACTTCGACCTATGAACAAAAGAGGACCCTGGATGTACCTGAGGCACCCGTCACACCACACCACACTGGACGATCTCCAGTTGTGGGGTGGGGGCACGTGGTTCTGGTCACCTGTGACCAGCTATTGTCTTCACCTGAGTGTGTTGCCAGCACTGGCATGGGTCGCCTCCATCCCTAGAGGCTAAGCAGGGAAGGAGAGGATGGGCACAATGGAGAAAACACTCAGAAACGGCAGAGGCCACACTGCCAACGCCAGGGCTCGCCTCAGCAGGGCTGGCAGCCTTGCACATATGCAGAGAGATACACATGGAAGTCACAGAGGCAGAAGCAAGCAGGAGATCTGGCCCTGAAACCACCAATGGGCTTCCCGGGCTACGCGGTGCACACTCCTTGGAGACGGTGTGGAGGCCCTGGTCAGCCCCAAAGCCAGTACCTCGGAAACCACCCACTGCCGAGCGCTGTCCCAACCACCAGGACAACGTACGCAAAGGGGTCCCAATGGGAACACTGCTCTCAGTCCGTCACTGACGAAAACCACTTCAAAAACACCTTCCAAAGGAGAGAAAACCCCGTCTCCTACCTCAGCTGTACCGGCAGCCAGACTCGCCGAAACCTGCAAGTTAAAGGAAAAAAGACATCAGTATTGATCGAACAAGAAGGTAATTGGATTAATTGTCTTCTTAAAGGAACCAGTGTCAGTGCTTTGCTGTGACCTGGAGGGGCAAGAATACCACACACATTCAGTGTCTCACACACACACATACGCACAAACTCACACACACACTCACACTCACTCATACTCACACTCTCATGTATACACATTCTCACACACACTCATTCTCAAACCCACACTCACACATACATATACACATTCATACTCACACACATACACTCACATTCACACACACATACACTTACATTCACACACACGCATACTCACACATACTCAAACTCACACTCACGTATACATAATCTCACACACATACCAACTCACACACACACACTTATTCATTCACAAATCCACACTCTCATGTATACACATTCTCACACACTCATTCACAAACCCACACTCACACATACATACACACATACATTCATTCACACACACACATACTCACACACACTCAAACTCACACAGATACACTCAAACAACCACACACACACTCATTCTCAAACTCACTCTCATGAATACACATTCTCACACACACTCACAAACTCACACAATACTCACACTCACATACACACATTCACACACATACACTCCCTCACACATGTATACACACACACACTCACAAATACACATTCAGACACACATACACACACACTCACAGAATTCACTGATACACAAACAGAGGTACTTTTTCTTCTGCCAAGCACAGCAACAAGATTTATTTCTCCAGTCCTGTTTATAAGGTGAAGAGGATAATTAATATTTTCAACACATTATAAGAATCTTGCCAGGAAAAAAGGGGGAGGGCTGTGTGCAGTGCCCGTGTACTGATAATGATTAAATGAAAACCGAAAAAGCAAAGGCATTGAAGACATTCTTTAGTTGTTTTTTTTTTCTCCCTTAAAGTTTCAAATCACTATTATGAGAAATTACAACCATAGCAACAATAGCAGATGTATGATTGCAAAATACCCCAAAAAACCAGCAAAGCAATGCCAGGCGTGCTGCCAAGTGCTTTGCATATTTGCTGTCATTTCAGCCCCAGCACAACTGTTATTAACCCCATTTCATAGAGGAGAACGTGGGGGCTTAGCAAAGCGGGGGACTCTTTCAAGGTGACCCGGAGGAAGTCAGACCTGAACCCCAGAAAGTCACGTGGAGCTTCAGGTTTCTGGCAGGAGCCTGCCCACACGGTATGCGATGACTCAGCACTGGCCCCAGGGTCTCGGCCGCGGCCTGCAGACCAGGCTCAGCCTGCTGCCCACGGAGCAACTCTCCCTGCTCATGAGCCTTCACAAGTCAGCCTTCAGGCAGACCTAGGTCAGGAAGTGCCACGAGCCACGGCCAAACGCTGGCCAAGCCACGCATGCTGGCCCTGCAGAAACACCAGCCTTGCCTTCATTATACTGTGTGTGACACACACATGACAACACAGCAGGTAACACATACCTGACACATATAGCCTATGGCATATATGGCACATATGGGATATGTGGCAGGCACATGTGGCATGTGACACATGACACACAATGTGTGATATGACCCACATATGATGTACATGATATGCATATGACTGAACTGCTCCAAGTCCCAGCAGAGCTGTGTGCAGTGGCACCCGGGCGACAGTCCTCAGCTGACTTATTTCTCCACTCCACATTCTCTCATATGAGGCAACCCCGACCCTTGTGTCATTCTTGGATGGACACACACAAATTGACAGAGACACACACATGGCTACTCATTGCAGCACTTCCCATACCAACAAAATACCTGCAAAACATGCTAACTGTGCAAACAGTGACAGACAGCAAATACTCAACCGCCTCCAGCCCGAGACAGTAGGGAGCAGTGGGGACCATGGAGAAATCAGAAATGGCCTCCTCTGGCCGGCGCCGCCGCTCACTAGGCTAATCCTCCACCTAGCGGCGCCGGCACACCAGGTTCTAGTCCCGGTCGGGGTGCCGGATTCTGTCCCGGTTGCCCCTCTTCCAGGCCAGCTCTCTGCTGTGGCCAGGGAGAGCAGTGGAGGATGGCCCAAGTGCTTGGGCCCCGCACCCCATGGGAGACCAGGAGAAGTACCTGGCTCCTGCCATCGGATCAGCGTGGTGCAATGGCCGCAGCACGCCGGCCGCAGCAGCCATTGGAGGGTGAACCAACGGCAAAGGAAGACCTTTCTCTCTGTCTCTCTCTCTCACTGTCCACTCTGCCTGTCAAAAAAAAAAAAAAAAAAAAAAAGAAATGGCCTCCTCTACCTAAAGCCACTGTCATGTGCCTTCTTGAGAGACACAAAGTTGAGAGGAGGCCCAACAGCACTTCCACCTGCTGGCTCACTCCCCAGACGTCTGCAGCCGCTGGGGCTGCTCTGAGGCCAAAGGTGGGAACTCAGGCTACGACTGCAATGTCAATGGCAGGAACCCAATTATTTGAGCCACCATCACCACTGCCTCCCAGGACCTACAGTGACTAAGAGCTGAAGCCAGGTGCTGCAACAGGAAACCAGACCCTCTGGAAGTGGACACGAGCCTCTCCCTGCACTGCTCGACTGTCTGAAAGATTTATTTATTTATTTGTAAGAGTTACAGAGAGGGAGGGAGAGGCAGAGAGATGACGATCTTCCATCTGCTGGTTCCCTCCCCAGATGGCCACAGCAGCCAGGGCTGGGTCACACCACAGCCAAGGGCTTCATCTGCAGGTGGCAGAGGCCCAAGCGCTTGGGCCATCTTCCATTGCTTTTCCCAGGCCATTAGCAGGGAGCTGGGTTGGCAGTGCAGCAGCCGGGATGTGAACAGATGCCAACTCAGGTGTCGGTGTTCCTGACGGTGTCTTTATCGGCTACACCACTATGCCAGCCTCAATTTTTTTTAAAACAGGTACAACATGCTACAGTCAAACAAAACACAGATCATCTGGAGGTGGCTGTTGGACTCCCAAGCGATGATCCATTCGACCAGTTCAATTAGGATTCATCCTCACCATCAAACAGCACACAGCACAGAGGAGGAGCCCAGCGCTCACACACTAGGAAGCCTGCAGCACATACTGATAACAAACGAGAGGCAGCGCGGTGCACCCGAGGTGGTTCCCATCCCTACAGAAATGACCAGAGCACACATCAACCACACACTCCACATCTGCACACAGCCCCGAGGACGCGCAGGACGCTGGCAGAACAGTTCATCTGAAGGGGGAGCCGGGACCCAGCTGGGAGTCCATGGTTCACACATCATACAGAACGCCTTCTCCCCACTTTTCTGAAATTTTTAAGAATGAAAAGCATCCATGTGTAAGGTCAGTCAAGTTCAAACTACAGAAGCTGTACCCTGCCTTAGTGTTACTAAGAGACTTTATAGAAATACTGGCCATTTTTCCCCACTAAAGATGACTCCCACCCATTCACTCCTGTGGCACTCAGCAAACGTCTAGATGACATAGGGAGTGGTGCTGTAGGGAGTGGTGGAGCTTGTGGCCAAGCGGAGATAAACCACGTTTCACTGGCTGTGTAATTCCCTACGTTGGATGAATACGTAAACCAGGTGGTGACATTTACTAAGTGACCCTCCAGATAGCTGGCATCCACTGTCTACACCTTCAGGGGGGACTTAACATTCCCTGTGATACGAGATTCATTGTCTCACTTCCGACACACATGTCTTACCCAGCACACCCAGGACACACGGTGTGCCTTCACCTGCCGTGGCCTGGGCACACTTCAGGGGCTCAGGTGTCGGCTGGACTCATGAGGGCTCTCGAAGGGTAATCGGCACCGGGCCCCAGCACCCAGCTGTTATCTCGTGGCAGCAGGTGCTGTGAGAGCTCTCCAGTGTGGGCCGAGATGATTACAGCCCTGTTGGAGGGGGCCCAGGACAGGGCGCACGAGGGACAGGCAGCTCCCAGCAGGACCCTCCTCAAAGCTCTGTTCCTGTGATTTCCTGTCCCTATCATCATCTCTTTGCTCTTCCTCCACCCCATCTCTGTGTCTGGAATCACAGAGGCCGACATGAAGGGCTTGCTCCCAACTCGTGCCGGGAACCTGATGGATGTGATTCCTGTCCAACCCTCACGGTAACCCTGGGAGCCCACGTGGGCGTGCTTTCCTGAGGCGGCGTCGGGGAGCTCCCGCAGCAGGGTTGAGACTGTCAAAACCCAGCACTGCCTTCAACACCCAGGCAGGGGCTGCCTCGCGCAGTGGGGACACAAATCTCGCCCCAAGAATCCCACAAACCCTTAGGGTCACGGCCAAGTCCACAGACAGGGAGGCATTGGTGGCTCAGTCACCGCTGTCCCACCCCCCTCCACACCTGCATCTGAGACCCCTGGGCACCGTCTGGGGCCGTCGGGACCTTCAGCACTCAACAGCATGGGGAGACCCCACGTGACTTTATTTTATTTTATATTTTTACAGATCTGTCTCAATGTAAGCCTCTATATTTAAAAAAAAAAAAAAACTTTAAGAGAGAAATCTTCCAACCATCCATTCATTCCCCAAAAGGCCGCAATGGCCAGGACTATACCATGCTGAAGCCAAGAGCCAAGAGCTTCATCCAGGTCTCCCACATGGGTGCAGGGACCCAGGCACTTGGGCCATCTTCTGCTGTTTTTCCAGGCACATTAGCAGGGTGCTGGATTAAAGGTGGAGTAGCTGGTACTCGAACCAGCATTCATATGGGATGCCAGCACTGCAGACAGACCATAGCTTTAACCCGCTGAGCCACGGCACCAGCCTCTGTGACTTCTGCAGCATCCCAGTAGATAGGTGCCTTCTGCTCACGTGGGACAGAAGCAATTTGAAATGGCTTAAGCACACAAGAGAATTTATTAGCTCATTCAATGGAGAGAGCTCACTTCAAATGGATCCAGATAAGGATCAAAGAGGCTTAATTACTTCTCTGCCAAGTGGTGGAGCTGTGAACCGAGCCCACTCTCAGAGCGCCATGCTGCCGCGCTCCCGTGCAGAAACCCAGAGGGCGGGGACCATCTGCTGTCCCCTGGCAGATGTGACCCCAAGTGCATCTCAGGGGCTGATGGGTCCTCTGCCTCCTGCAGGAGCCACATCAGAGTCCCCATGGCCAGACTGATGCCGCCACAGGTTCCTCGCAGGCAGGAAGACTCAGCACCTCCGTGAGTGCTGCCCTGCTGAGCCACCCGTCCCTCTCCCCATCAGGAAATGGCGCCGGGAGCTGCAGAGCAAGCCCCTTCTCCATGAAGCCAGGGAGGCCCAGTAAGACCTCGCTCACGTGAGAGCTTTCAAGCAGTTTCTGCCGCGGTCCATCACTCAAACACTGACGCCCGTCTCCACGCCCTGCAGGTCTTCAGCGGGCTGCACTGGAGCCGGCTCCCCCAACAGTCTGACACCAGTGCACAGAGCCAACAGCTCCGCCCACTGACGACTCCTTCCACCTCTTCTCCCCAGGACATCCCAGATGTCCTGACATCTCAGGAAAACCCAGACAGCTTCCCAAGTGTCAGCCTGGGAATCGGGGGTGAACACACTCTGGCCCTGTGTAAAACTCGCTCTCATCTGCAACCTAGGGTTCACTGCCTCCATTCCAGCGCCCCACCCCACCCCAAAAAGGGTTGCAGGATAGAACACACCTGTTCTCTAGGGTCTTCCTCCCCCTCTGTTCTAACAGCTCTGATACCGCCTTTAAGAACTCAGCTTCAAGAGGTGTCCAAGGGGAAGACCTGCTCCTGAGAGCAGCTCGTCAGGCTGATGAAGCCAACGGCCTAGAGCCCCCTGCATGGAACACGGGCAGACGATGGCCCCTGTGTAGGGCACAGGTGGATCTGTGGGAGTCATATGGGTCTCCTGTGCCCATCAGGGATATCCAAGTTGCAGAAACCGATCAAATCTAATGCCTGACAGCTCAGTATAATACAGTCACCTGCAGTGTACCTCAAAGTCCCAGGGAGGAGAACACATAGCCCCTCAGGGCCAGGCTCAAAGGACCCCTGCCATCGGGAACATGAGGAGGCCTGAAAAGCTCCTGGAGACAATGAGCCTTCAAATGCACCAAGTGTCCATGAACTTTCGTAATCCTCTCCTATGCTGCCCAGGCTCACCAGCACCACCTTCATCCCCGGAATGACAGGCCCACAAGGGGGAAGACGAGCAGTGGCAGAAACAGCGGAGCCAGCCACATCTCCCCAGCGCAGCCCTGCCTTGCCCAAGGCTGCGCCTACGTGGTTCCTTGATGGAAAAACCTCATCTGTGCAACCTCTTTGAAGCCCTCCAGGTGGCCTAACCCCTGTGGTGCAACTCACTGGCTCTCAGCGCGGAGGCCGCTTCATCTTGCAGCAGGTCCCCTTGGTCCTAGCTGTACGTTGCCAACTCAGCCTCCCTGTGGATCCCCCAAACTCTTAGACTAACAGGTCCCCAGCCGCCTATAGCAATCAGGAGCAGAGCAAGACCAAGCTGTCGCTCGCTTTGCTCCTGGTCTTCTTCCTCTCATGAGCAGAGGGGCTTCAGCGCATGGAAGCACCTGTGTCCGGCTCCCCGCCATCCACAACAGGTGTCCCCAGAGCTGCACGGCTTGCAGGTTGGTGAGAAGGCCGCAGTTCTCTGTGCTCTGAGTATCAGCTGGCACAAGAGGACTCCCAAACATTCGGGGCAACAGAATGAAAGGGAAGTTTATTCTGGAAAAGGAAAAAAAAAAAAAAAAAAAAAGCTGCCAGTACATATCTCTTTTTCATGAAGAGGCTTTTTTCCATGAACTCTTTGAAGACCTGTAACAATATCCCCCAGGTTCATCCTTTCTGTTGCCAATAGCAAGAAATTCCTTTTAGGACTAAAAAAAACAAGGGGCCGGCACTGTGGCACGGCAGGTTAATGCCCTGGCCCGAAGCGCCCGCATCCCTTATGGGAGCCAGTTCGAGACCTGGCTGCTCCTCTTCTGATCCATCTCTCTGCTATGGCCTAGGATAGCAATAGAAGATGGCCCAAGTCCTTGGGCCCCTGCACCCACGTGGGAGACCCAGAAGAAGCTCCTGGCTCCTGGCTTCAGATCAGCTCAGTTCCAGCCGTTGCGGCCAATTGGGGAGTGAACCAGGGGATGGAAGACCTCTCTCTCTCTCTCTCTCTCTCTCTCTCTCTCTGCCTCTCCTCTCTCTGTGTAACTCTTTCAAATAAATAAATAAATCTTTTTTTAAAAAGACTAAAAAGTAATCCATTGTTTAAAGTGATTTCAATTATTCTGCTTATCAGCAAGGCTCGTGCTGGTGATACCGGTGACAACAGAGCTGGCTCGTTCCCAGTGAGGTCCCAAGGACACAGCTGAACCCCCAAGTCTTTGGTCTTCTTCAGGTTTAAGAGGTGCTCCCCACATACCTGGGTGTCCAACCGTGGATGCCTTGGGCCCAGCGGGAGCAGCTGTTTCACTCCCATCCCCTCTGCAGTCACCTTGACCAAGGAACCAGGGCAACAGGTCACCCAGAGCCAACTCCTCCCCCAACCAGCCATGAATCCAGCTGGTTCCATTGTAATCAACAGAGCTCCGGAGAGCTCCGACATCCACAGCAGGCTGGGGCAGGGGAGTCACACAAAGGCGACGCCACCATTGAGGAGCTAAGGGCACAGAGGTGGTGGCTGCCCTGGCCCCAGATCACTTACTTCTCTGCAAAGGGGGAACTGGGCAGCTCCCGCCCACAGTGCTGCTGCAGACTCCGCGTCTCTCTGGAAGAGCAAATTCGCCATCTCCCCACTGGGACGCTGGGAACTCTGAGTGTAGCTCCGCAGTCGAGTCCTGGGTTCAAAGCCTGCTTCTGCTACTCTCTAGGGCTGCATTCCGGGCAAGAAGCACCCGCAAGTTCTTTGTGACTTCTCCCACTGAAGCCCTGGGGTCTGCACCCCCAACTCCAACTCCAGGCATGCTCTCTGACTCCCCTGAAAACAGGTCATAAAAAGGCTGCTGTGGGCCGGCACCACGGCTCACTAGGCTAATCCTCCGCCTAGCAGCGCCGGCACACCGGGTTCTAGTCCCGGTCGGGGCGCCGGATTCTGTCCCGGTTGCCCCTCTTCCAGGCCAGCTCTCTGCTGTGGCCAGGGAGTACAGTGGAGGATGGCCCAAGTGCTTGGGCCCTGTACCCCATGGGAGACCAGGATAAGTACCTGGCTCCTGCCATCGGATCAGCATGGTGCGCCGGCTGCAGCACGCCGGCCTCGGCGGCCATTTGAGGGTGAACCAACAGCAAAGGAAGACCTTTCTCTCTGTCTCTCTCTCTCACTGTCCACTCTGCCTGTCAAAAAAAAAAAAAAAAAAAAAAAAAGGCTGCTGTGGCACCTCCTGGCCAGCCTCAGAAGCTCAGCAGCTCCCCCACTGTCCACTGGGACAGTGTCCAGGTACCCTCAGCTCCAAGGCAGAGGTCTGACCACTATGACACAGTCATGCGGAGAGGCCACACCATAGTATTTTTTTAAAGATTTATTTTTTTATTTATTTGAAAGACAGAGTTACAGTGAGAGGTAGAGACAGATAGAGAGGTTTTCATCCGCTGGTTCACTCCCCAGATGGCTGCAAAGGCTACAGCTGCGCCAATCTGAAGCCAGGAGCCAGGAGCTTCTTCTGGGTCTCCCATGTGGGTGCAGGTGCCCAAGGACTTGGGCCATCTTCTACTGCTTTCCCAGGCCATAGCAGAGAGCTGGATCAGAAGAGGAGCAGCCGGGTCTCGAACTGGCTCCCAAATGGGATGCCGGCAATTCAGGCCAAGGCAGTAACCTGCTGTGCCACAGCACCAGCCCCTACACCTTAGCATTTTGATGTGAGTCACAGCAAAGCCCCAAATCCTGGCTTTCTTGGCAAAGAGCCAGCCTTGTCGGACCACAGAGTCCACCTGGCAGCCAACAGCCACCAAGACACCTCTGTCAGCGCTGGCAGCCCATCCCAGGTGTCCAACCCACTCAGCCCAATGCTGTCACCAATTTGCAGCAATTTGCGGCATGTCAGTAGAGGATCCTAACTCAGACTGAGCCACTCCATGCCTATAAGCTCCTAAGGACATATTAAAACTCACTTCCAGTAACTTGCAAGTCAGAAAGACAAGAGACAGACAAAACAACAGAGACCCTCCGTTGACTGGTTCATTCCTCAAATGCTTGTCACAGTAAGGGCTGGGCCAGGCTGAAGCCAAGACCTGGAACTCGATCCAGGATTCCCACATGGGTGGCAGGGACGTGAGTCTCTGAGGCATTGCTTGCTGCCTCCCAGGCCGTACATTATCAGGAATTCAGATCCCAAGCACTCTGATATGGGACAGAGCATCCCAAGTGGAAATCTAATCCCTGCACCTAACTGTTAGCAAACTGGCTCAGTTGGCCGAATGGCCCAGCTACCTGAGCCAGGCTCCACCCCCATCCTAATGGGATTGGCTGCTCCTGCTTCCCTGCCCGCCCTCAGGCAAAGTTTTAAAAGGGCCTGTTCCCGAACACGTGGTCTCTCGGTCCTTCTCTCCTGCTCTCTCTCGGTTCCTCTCTCTAGCCTCCTCCTCTGGGCCCTTGGCTCTGCTCTCCTCTCTCCTCTTCTCTGCTCTGTCTTCTCTCCTTGCTAGCTCCTCTCCTCTCTGTTTCTCTCTTATACTCTCTTTCTCTCTTTTTTTTCCTTCGCCGCCCCTTCACTCCGGTCTGTAGGTTGTTCCCCAATAAACCCTTCCCCTTACTCTGGTGTCCGGTGTGCTTTGCAACGGCTAACATTAAGATATAACAACACTAACACCCATCTGGAAGTCCTTCATTGAATATATAATAATTCCTATTCATATAATAATGTGAAGTAGAAATTACAAGATTTTAGAAAATTATAAAAATCAAGCATAATAATATGTTCAAAACTCTGGGCAGTCCCAAGCACATAGTAAGGCATGAGTCCTGTTTGTCCCTCACAAACCCACGCGCACCTGCGCTGTTCCTGGGGTGTTTCCACAAGCAATCATCATTTGAAGACTACCTAGCGCTATCCCCAGTGTGTGCAACATACCAGGCTTGCCCTGCAGTCAGAAGTTCCTGAGCTGGGTATACCCTCACTTGACCACCTGCACGCGCCCTGCACTACCCCAGGGCCGGTGCCTCACTGCTCTGAGCCTCAGGTTCCTCACTGAAAACAGACACAGAAGCCTGTTTGCAAGACAACGTCCAGCCTGTTGCTGGAGACTGGCCATGCACAGCTATGGCTTCGCTTAGCTTGGTGCAGTGACTGGACGGTAGCACTGACTATCAGGAACCTCACAACACACAGGGAGCAGCTTGAGAGCAGGCGACCTCGGCAGCAGCCAGCCTCCCCTCTCGTCCACATCCATTCCCTCCTGTCTAATCCAGGACTGGGTTCTGGCCTCGAGCCGGCAGAACTCAGCCCAGGTGTTAAAATCTTCATGTGACTGGTTGCCCCTCTTCCAGGCCAGCTCTCTGCTGTGGCCAGGGAGTAAAGTGGAGGATGGCCCAAGTGCTTGGGCCCTGCACCCCATGGGAGACCAGGAGAAGTACCTGGCTCCTGCCATCGGATCAGCACGGTGCGCCGGCTGCAGCACGCCAGCCTCGGCGGCCATTGGAGGGTGAACCAACGGCAAAGGAAGACCTTTCTCTCTGTCTCTCTCTCTCTCACTGTCCACTCTGCCTGTCAAAAAAAAAAAAAAAAAAAAAAAAAAAAAAAAAAAAAGAAAAGAAAGAAAGAAAACTTCATGTGAAAAAGGAGAGTTGACTCAGAGGTGACACCTCCCCACCCTCCTCCCCAATCCCAACCCAATTCTGCAGACTCAAGCCATGTCCAAGGTTCCTTAGAATTCTTCAGAAGACACACAAGGCTTCTCTTAGAAAAGAAATGCTTGCACGTGCTTGCTTTCCCCTTCTGGCAGCTTATAGCCCAACGCGCCCTGGGTGCACCTTGCAGATAACTGGGAGGACAAGAGGATGCCGAGGAGGACAGGAAGAGCAGGGGGAGGTGGGGACCGAGCAGGGAGGGCCTGACTCCTCTCTGCCCTCAAACTCGGTGTCTTCAGCAGGGGTGGAGTAGTTGAGGCGCTGGGCTGACGGGTATCTGAGCCACGCCAAGCCCATCCGTCACCCTGACACACTCTGGAAAACATGGAGAGATGGAAACATTATGTGAGGCTTAATTACGAGCACATGGGGAGGCTGGACCAGCTTGCGAAGTGGATGCCAGGGCATCCATCCTGGGTCTGCTGCACCCAGTCCCCCTCCAGCAAAGTGGCTGCCACACGAGTGCCCTTCCCGGGAGGCCTGTTACGTGCTCCGGCCAGGCTGCAAGGCAGAGAAAGGCACTGGAGACCCTGCCTTCGGTTTCTGCTCAGTGACCTAGAAACGCTTTGGGGCCCTCTTCCCCTTCGACCAGCACCCTCCACTCCCGAGAATCCAGCCCACGTGGTGGAGACACGGCCAGAGGCTAGGGATGCAGCAGCATGCGTGGTGGCTTTTTTGGCAATGAAAAGTAGGAAATAATCCCTCTGTCCATCAGCAGGGGACTGGCCCCGTGGGCAGGGTCAGGCCCTTTCCACCTCCACCAATGCCCGGGGCAACCCAGCACAGAAACAAGGGACAGTGCTTCCGTTAAGGTCACACAGACAGCATGAATGTGACACGATTCCAACTCTGTCCGAACAGGCCAAAGAAAGGCGCCAAAGAAACAAAAAACAGAACATTTTTGTTTCGGACGTAAAAGTGGGCATTTTCTTTCTCCTTTCTGTATCTTTGCAGTTGCTCTAGTAAATGAAGGTACACGAGGCAATTATGACATCGCGTATCTCCTGCCTGTCCCTGCAGGTCTTCTGTCCATTTCCCTAACGTTATCCCACCAGCGACAGGCAACCCCAAGACAAAGCTGGGCGGTGTGGTTCCCGACAGCACGAGGCTGAGAGGACCGAGGGCGCCTCGTGTGCCAGGTGCTGCACTGCACACTGCGTGATGCTCTCGGTCCTCAGAGCCTGCCACGCAGGTGCTACCACGCAGGGTTTGTGGAAGCCATGGCAACCCAGAGGGAGCCCCAGAGGCCCCAGACTCGTCAGGACAGCAGCCCGTACAAGCCAGGCTGCGGATGGGAGCTCAGCGGGCCCGACGTCTAACCCTGCCTCACTGCCTCTTCACCACGAGCCAGAGAGAGAGGCCAGAGCAGGGCAGTGCCCTGGCCGTGACAGCTCTCCCTTGGCAAAGCCCTTGCGGTCAAATTCATATTGCCATGGAAACGTCCCTGAGTACCCCCTGTGTCCTCCTCCTTCATGGTCTCAAGGCTGGGAATCCCACAATTAAAGATGTTTCCCCAGCTGGCGCCGCGGCTCAACAGGCTAGTCCTCTGCCTTGCGGCACCGGCACACCTGGTTCTAGTCCCAGTCGGGGTGCCGGATTCTGTCCCGGTTGCCCCTCTTCCAGGCCAGCTCTCTGCTGTGGCCAGGGAGGGCAGTGGAGGATGGCCCAAGTGCTTGGGCCCTGCACCCCATGGGAGACCAGGAGAAGCACCTGGCTCCTGCCATCAGATCAGCGCAGTGCGCCAGCCGCAGCACACTGGCCGCAGCGGCCATTGGAGGGTGAACCAACAGCAAAGGAAGACCTTTCTCTCTCTATCTCTCACTGTCCACTCTGCCTGTCAAAAAAAATAAAATAAAAAAAAAATAAAAAAAGATGCTTCCCCACAGATTAAAATGGCTCCGGTTTCATCTCTGAATGTCCTCTGAAAATGCATACAACCGGCGCCGATGTGGTGGAGTGGGTTAGGCACTGCCTGCGACTCCCATATCCCAGCTGTTCCGATTCAGATCCAGCTCTCTGCTGATGCACCTGGGCAAGAGAAACAAGGCCCAAATGCCTGAGCACCTGTCACCCATGTGGGTGACCTGGATGGAGTTCCCGGCTCCTGCCCAGTCCTAGTTTTTGCAGCCATTTAGGGAGTGAACCAGGAGATGGAAGATCTCTCTCTCTCCAAAACTCTTTCTGTCACTTGCCTTTCAAACACATTGGAGAGAGGGAGGGAGAGAGAGAGGGAGAGAGAGAGAAAGGAAGAGAGAGAGAAGAGGGAGATACCTTCCATTTGCTGGTTCACTCCTCAAAGGCCGCAATGGTCAGAGCTGAGCCAATATGAAGCCAAGAGCCAGGAGCCTCTTCCAGGCCTCTTACGTGGGTGCAGGGGCCCAAGGACTTGGGCCATCTTCTGCTGCTTTTCCAGATACATCAGCAGGGAATTGGATTGGAAGCGGAGCCAACAGCTCCTAACCCACTACACTGGCCCCAAATAGGTAACCCCCCCCAAAAAAAAAAAAAGAAAGGAAAGAAAAGAAAACGCAGAGTTCCGGGGCAGAGGGTGAGGCACCTGGGCCAGGACAGATGGAAGCAGGAGATGGGGGTGCAGGGCCCGATTCACAGGCAGAGGCAGGAGCCGAGCACAGAAGCATCCATCCTCAGAAGCTTTTCCAAAAATTCCCAATTTCCTTTCCAAGCAGTCCCACCTCCTCTGTTTTGTGCAATCTCAGCAAAGAGGAGAACTGAGGGGCCCTCCCCCACCGCAGACACTGCGGGCTGGGGGTTCCTCACTCTCCCTGTGGGTCCAAGGCACAGGCACCTGTATTTCACTGATGTGGGGAGAGTACCCTACACAGGCTTTGGGACAGCTCCAAGGTGACTCAGTCAAGCCTACAGAATGGAGGGCGACCAGGCCAGGCGGGTCTCGCCAAACTCCTAGGATGGCCAGGACAAGACCATGACCAAGCAGTGCCCTCTCTCCTGAGGGTGCCAAGTCATGAGTAAGGGGGCGGGGGGGCGAGGGCAGACATTCATGGCTGGGGCCTCCATCCCAAGGTGGCAGAGTCTGAGCACACCTGTTCTGCTGTGGGGCCACCCTGCTTTCCTGAGCGCCGCACCTCCTCCAGGTACCCCTCCAGCTTTCTCACAGGCGGCACACAAGCTTATAGAGGGAGGTGGCAGGGCCCCGAGGCTGGCTGGACACTCAAGAACAGACAGCAGCCAAGGATGACCGTCTGTCCCTTGGGATTCACACCTTCCCACCCACAGCACAGACCGCACTTCCCAGAATTCCCTGTCTGCACAGGAAAGCTTCTCAACCAGGGCCACCAGGAGTGCCCAGAGCCACTTCCAGGCCGGGACACATAAGAGGCAGGTGTGCTGCCCACGCCTTTCCTAGTACTCCACCTTCATGCAAGATGTGAACATTTTGAGACAGAAACAGCCTGGCTTCCTGACCAGCCTGGGAGGTCCCAGGAGCACCTGTGCTGGGCTCCTAAGGCAGTGAAACAAACTTTATTGTGTTGAGGAACTGAGTGTTTTATTCTGTTTTTAAACAAACAGGAAGTGACATTATCCTAACGCGTATTGTCATTCCCCAGATGGTGCTGGCAGTAATGGTAACAGTCATCATTGTTCTCACGTTTGGGCACTTGCGACATGACCTACTCCATGGGCTTTATATGTAACGTTTATGGACTTTGCTTTCCAAGAAAACTGTTCTTGGTTGTGTTGCTGTTTTTCTGTTTATCTCCATTCTCATCTTTATTATCACCTGTCTTCTCCTGACACTGGGCCGAGTCTGTTCCTTTTCCAGTTCACTGAGATGTAGATAGGTTGTTTATTTGAGGTCTTTCTTTAACAAAAGGTTTGTTTACTTGAAAGGCAGAGTAACAGAGACAGGGGGATAGAGAGAGATCTTCTACCTCTGGTTCACTCCCCAAACAGCCACAATGGCCGGGCCTGGGCCAGGCTGAGGCCAGGAGCTTGGAACACCATCCAGGCCTCCCATGTGAGTGGCAGGGGCCCAGGCACTTGGACCATCTGCTGCTGCTTTCCCAGTCACTGTAGCCGGGAGCTGGATCGGAAGGGGGCCCATATGGGATGCTGGTGTACAGGCGGCAGCTTAGCCCAGTGCATCACATTCGTGGCTGTTAAATTCCACCCCAGTACTGCTGTCACTCTTCCCTATCAGTTTGGGTATGTTATGTTCCACTTTTATTTGTCTGAAATTTTTTACAATTTCCACTTGACTTCCTCTTTGACCCAAGGGTTGTTCAAGAATGTGTTAGCTTACGTGTGAAATTCCCCGTGTCCCTGCTGACTTCCGGTTTCCTCCCACGTGGTCAGAAGGACATGAGCTCCATGCTGGGGGACCTTCCCCGTGTTGCCTGTGTGCCCTTCTCTTAGGCTCACCCCGTCTATATTGTCCTTCAGCTCTGCTGTGTTCTGAAATCTTCCAGAATCTTGGGCACACAATGCAGGTGGCCAGCACCTTCTGATACCAAGCCAGACAACGATACAGCAAGAAAAATGCAGACCAATATCCCTGATGAATCTAGAGCAGTCTCCAGCAGAATGTCATGCGGCCAAGTTCAACAGCACTCGGAAGTCACCATGACCAGGTTGCACGTAGGCCTGGCATGCAGGGATGGTCCCACACCTGTCAATCAGGCAACGTGACACACCTCACTCACAGGAAACTCACGTGACCCTCTCAACATATGCACACGAAAACATTCAGTAATATCCAGCATCCACGCATGACTGAAACCCTCAGCCCACAGGTTTGTACGTCCCTTCCATAATGGCCACACGTGCAAAGCCTGCAGTTCCCATCACAGCTGATGGGGATACTGCAAAGCTTTCTTTACACAGCGGAGCTACGACGCCAGCCAGAACCGGAACAAAAGAAATCGAGACGTTCAAGTCAGTGAAGTCCTCCATCTGTAGGTGACGCAATCTTACATTTAGGGAACTCTAAAAAGTCCATTCGAACGACAAAGTGCAGGTGCAGGAGATTAAAAGCCAACATGAAAAACATCGGTCACATTTCTACACACAACGAACTAGCTGAAAACGTAATTAAGAAAGCAATCCCAATCGCAATAGCAAACATTCAGCAAAATACTCAGAAGTAAACGACCAAAAAGGTGGAGGAGCTGCACACGGAATGTGATGCAGCGTTGATGAAGGAGATTCAAGTTGATACAGGTGGGGCTGGCGTTGTGGCGTCGTGGGGGTAAAAGCCATTCCTTGCACTGCCGGCATCCCATACAGGTACTGGTTCGCGTCCTGGCTGCTCCACTTCCAATCTAGCACTCTGCTAACATCCTGAGATGAGCAGTGGAAGATGCTGCTTTGGGGCCAAGCGTCTGGGCCTCTGCTGTGCACGTGGGAGACCTGAAAGAAGCCCCTGGTTCCTGGCTTTGGCCTGGCCCCACGCTGGCCATTGTGGCTATCTGTGGATTGAACCAGTGGATGGAAGGTCTCTCTCTCTCTCTCTCTCTCTGCCTTTCCCTCTCTCTCGGTAACACTTTCATAATAAATAAATAAATATTTTAAAAAGTTACCAATAGAAATATACTGTGTGTTCATGAGTTGTAAAAATAATTATTTTTAAAAATCATGTTATTGGGGCCGGTGCTATGGCATGGTGGGCTAAGCCTCCACCTGCGGTGGCAGCATTCCCCATGGGTGTGTATTTGAGTCCCAGTCGCTCCACATCTGACCCAGCTCCCTGCTGGTGGCCAAGAAGGTCAGTGGAGAACGGCTTGAGTCCTTGGGCCCCTGCACCCATATGGGAGGCCTGGAAGAAGCTCCTGGCTCCTGGCTCCTGGCTTTGGTTTGGTCCAGCTCCTGTCATTGTAGCTATTTGGGGAGTGAACCAGCAGATGAGGACTCTTCCCTCTGTTTCTCCTTCTATCTGTAGCTCTGCCTCTCAAATACATGAATATTTTTTTAAAATGACCTTATTACCTTAAGTGATCAACCAATTCAGTTCAACCCCTACCAATATCCAAAAGGCATTCTTCATGTCAATAAAAACGCAATCTTAAGAAGATCTCTAAAAGCTACAATAATCTTGAGCAGGAAGAACAAAGCTGGAGCCATCACACATTTCCTCACCTCAAAATCTATTTCAAAGCTACAGTAACACAAACAGCATGGCACTGGCATTAACACTTCCATGCACCAAGCTGATCTCATGAGCACAGGAAGTTTTCAGGGACTGGGAAGCCAGGAAGGTCACTGATCCATGGACGACGTCGGATCTCAGTGTCTTCCTCAGCACATCTCCAAGACTCCTCCAGCATCCACTAAAACCGCCTTACTGGGGCACGGGGGGGGGGGGGGTCACGCTGGTGCTGCCCACACTGGACTCCCTGGGTCTTGGTCTTGGTTCTGGGTTTTTAAAAATGTTTAACTTTTATTTTATTTAATTGATTGAAACAATGACACCAACAGCGAGAGCCAGACAACATCTTCCATCCACTGGGTGGTTCACTTCCAGATGGCTACAAGAGCCAGGCAAGGACCAAAGCCAGGAGCCAGGAACTCCATGGGTGGCAGGTCCCAGTTCATGTACTGTCGTTTTTTTAAATTTTTTAAATTTTTTTTATTTTTTGACAGGCAGAGTGGACAGTGAGAGAGAGAGACAGAGAGAGAAAGGTCTTCCTTTTGCCGTTGGTTCACCCTCCAATGGCCACCGCGGCCGGCGCGCTGCGGCCGGCACACCGCGCTGATCCGAAGGCAGAAGCCAGGTGCTTCTCCTGGTCTTCCATGGGGTGCAGGGCCCAAGCACTTGGGCATCCTCCACTGCACTCCCGGGCCACAGCAGAGAGCTGGCCTGGAAGAGGGGCAACCGGGACAGAATCCGGTGCCCCGACAGGGCCTAGAACCCGGTGTGCCGGCGCCGCTAGGCGGAGGATTAGCCTAGTGAGCCGCTGCGCCGGCCCCCAGTTCATGTACTGTCTTCCATGCCTTCTAAGGTACATTCACAGGAAGCCGACGAAGCACTGGGACCAGCTCTCTGAGAGGGGATGCCAGCCTCACAGGCAGTGAGTAAGCTGCTGTGCCACGCTGGCTCCAGCTCTGCTTCTGATCCAGCTTCCTGCTCACGTGCACCCTAGGAGGCCAAGATGCTGATGCTTTAAGTACTTGAGTCCCCACCACCCAGGTGAGTTCCTTGCTCCTGTGTTCAACCTAGCCCAGTCCTGGCTGTTGCAGGCACTAGGGAGGAATTGACCACCAGGTCAAAGGTCTGTCTCTCCACTTTCCTAATTTTTTTAAAAGATTTATTTTATTTATTTGAAAGGCAGAGTTACAGAGAGAGAGAGAGAGAGAGAGATCTTCTATCCGTTGGTTCAGTCTCTGAATGGCCACAATTGCTGGAGCTGGGCCAGGCTGAAACCAGGAGGCAGCAGCTTCTTCCAGGTCTCCCACATGGGTGGCAGGGGCCTAAGGACCGGGGCCATCCTCTGCTGCTTTCCCAGGCACATTAGCAGGAAGCTGGATTGGAAGCGGAGCAGCTGAGACTCGAGCCGGCACCCATATGGGAGGCTGGAACTGCAGGCGGCGCCTTTACCTGCTACGCCACAGTGCTGGTCCCTCCACTTTTCAAACGGATCCCATTTTCAATAAGTAGACCAAAGACCTGAATAGCCATTTCTGCAAAGATGACATAAACGTGACCGACAGATACATGACAACACACTCAGCATCACTCATGGCCGGCACAGCGCAAGCCAGACACATCAGAGTCACCCCTCTCTGCTAGGTGACAGCCGCGGGAGCTGAGTGCTGCCATGTGACCCAGCAGTCTGCTGCGGGTGTGAGTCCCACAGCCAGGAAGTAGCAGCCTGAGGACATGCCTGCTCCCTCACGCTCGCTGCCTTATTCAAGGAGGCCACGCTATGGAAACAACCCAAGCAGGCCCTGGCTGACGAATGCACAAAGCAACATGAGATCCACACGCAGACTCACACGGGAAGAACATTCAGCCTCACCAGAACTCCATCGTCTGCAACCAAACGGGAGAACCTCAAGACAGCGTTCAGCGAAACAAGAGAAATGCAGAGACAGACACTGCACGGTCACACTCTCAGGTGCAATCTAAAAACGGGCCAGTCCAGAACAGAACGGGGTTCCGAGAGGCTGGAGGGGCGGGGCAGTTTATGGGACAGCGACATCATGGAGACCCGATCTGCAGTATGGGAACTGTCATTAACGGTGATGCATTGCAGGCCTGCAGTGTGCTCCGGCAGCACATCCTAAATGCACTTTCCACACACACACACACACACACACACACGGGGATCAAGTGTGTGAGGGGAGGATACGTTAATTCATTTGATTGTGACAATCATTTCCCCACACATATCAAAAAGTTCATGGACAACATGTAGCATGTGCAAATTATGCACCGATGTGCAGAATTTCTGACACCAAAATAAACCTATCATTTAGCTGTACTTCTCATGAACTTTAAAAAAGCATTGCGACAGAGACAGGCACAGGACAGGGGTGGCTTGTGTGGGCCAGAGAAGGGTAGGAGGTGGGTTCTCAGGACCGGGAAGAGGGGACGCAGGGCAGAGACAGAGAGAGACTGAGCACAGCAAGCACTCCCCGCTCCTGTCAGTCCCCAGATGCCCACAACGGCCCTGAGGCAATGAGGCAGGAACAAAGTCCGGGTTTCCCAGGAGCACCCAAGTCATCACCTGCTGCCTCCCAGGACCTGCGTGAGCAGGGAGCTGGGTTCAGGGCCCAGACATTCCACGGCCATGGCCAGTGCCTGCTTCTCCTGGAACTTTCTGATGCAGCCTTCTTACAGTGTTTATTCGTCAAGGGCGCCTCAGCAAACCTGACAACATTTCAAAACCCATAAAACTAGGCTGACAATGTTACCGTCTGAAAGAATATTCTCCCTCAGTTCCTCACTTCTAACTGAAGCACAGAGTGATTACCACACTGTTAAATAGTCAGGCCTGGGAAGCCAGAAATCATAGCTAGCCCACCGCACGGCTCGCTGCTCCTGCTCCCCAGGCCCTCCCATCCTGCACCGGCTGTTAAGTGGGCCCAGACCTGGGGGCTACAAGGATCCCTGGGCTGGGAACTCACTCAGGCCCCCCCACCCACCCTGCCCCTGCATGCAAGGAGGGGCCGTGGAACTGCAGCCCAGGCAAAGCCACATCACCATACACACCATCACAGCGTGGGGCTGCACAGTGCCCGGCCCAGCAGGGCACGGAGCAGTCAGACCACCAGGTCCAGCTGGGTCTGGCTCAGGCTGCAGCGGGAGCCTACCAGGCATAGGACAGAGCCCCAGCGAGTTCATCATGGCTGCTTCTCTTCCTGCTCCCTGCTGAAATGTTTGCTACACTGTCTCTTTGGGCCCCTGGCCATTCCCAACAGGAGAGGCACTGCCGGGCTGCAAGATCCATGGGTTCTTCCAGCCCAGGGCATCCGACAACGGCCCAGCAGCAGAAGTGCAAGGCTGGGCCGGCGCCATGGCTCACTTGGTTAATCCTCTGCCTGCGGTGCCGGCATCCCATAGGGGCATCGGGTTCTAGTCCCAGTTACTCCTCTTCCAGTCCAGCTCTCTGCTGTGGCCCAGGAAGGCAGTGGAGGATGGCCCAAGTGCTTGGGTCCTGCACCCGCATGGGAGACCAGGAGGAAGCACCTGGATCCTGGCTTTGGATCGGCGCAGCGCCGGCCATAGCGGCCATTTGGGGAGTGAACCAACGGAAGGAAGACCTTTCTCTCTGTCTCCGTCTCTCTCACTGTCTAACTCTACCTGTCAAATAATTAAGGAAAAAAAAAAGTGCAAGGCTGAGGCCCTCCATCTCCTCAACCCCACTACGGCCCCCTTGGGCTCACACCCGTCTTCAACCCCCCGCTTCTTCCCACCAAAAGCCAGACGGACACCTGGCCTGCACACACATGACTACATGTGACACATCACAGCCTCGTACCTCAGAGACAGAGAAGGGAGGCGCTGGCGTGGCACAAGGGCTGGAAGGCAGGAGCAAGACTTCCCTGGGAAGGAAAGGTCGTGCCCCACCCCCTAACCTCTTTTTTTGTTCAACACACGAACCCTCAGCTGCCGTATGGGCTGATGAGGTCCTACAGCTGCCCCTTCTCTAAGACTCACGCCATGCCCGGAGGGGCCCTGGAGGCCCAGGGTTGACCCCGCCTCCTGGCCACGGAGCTGATGGGGAGATCGGGCCGGGCCACACTGCAGCTTAGCCGCAGCCTCCTGCCTCCCCAGCTGCAGCCCATTCCTCCTGAGCGCCTTCACACCCGGGCGTGTTGGCCACCCACGAGCTCGGCCTCTGTGGGGCGGGTCCGAGGCTGGCGGGGAGGGAGCGTCGTGGAAGAAATGACAGGCAGTCTGCACTGGGGTCGTTCTGCAGACGGGCTACGGTTGCTCTCAGGACTTAGTTGACGGTGCCTCCAGGACCCTCAGCCATTGGGGGTCGTCAGAGCGGTGAATTAGCCATTAGGGGGAGGACTGGGGGTGTGCATTCAGGTGCAGCTGCTGGGGCCGCACCTGGTAACCACGGCTGAGCAGCTCCGCTGCTGCCCAACTGTGGTGGAATGAGGTGAGAAGTTCATGCCAAGATGGCCGCTGCGGTGAAAAGTTCATGCCAAGATGGCCGCTGCGGTGAACAGTTCATGCCAAGATGGCCACTGACAACAGAAACTGCCTGGCAACAGGCCGTGATTGGATGGCTTCAGAAACCACATGACAACAGAGGAAACCACATGACAACAGAGCTTGACTGACAGCAGGCCGTGATTGGATGGTTTCAGAAACTGCCTGGCAACAAGAGCCTGACTGGCAACAGGCTGTGACTGGACGGCTTTGGAAACTGCCTGGCAACAGGCTGTGATTGGTTGGGGCATAGACCACCCCTTGACCAGATTGGCTGGTCTTGACTATATAAGCTGTTGTACCAACTGAAATAAATGAGTCTGTGGGCTGCTTGCCTCAAGCCCGCTTTCACCCAGCTCCTGGGGTCTGTGTAGTGACTCCATGCCTCTTGCCCCCACCACTCTCCTCCTCTCAGAAAGGAATCCACTGCAATATTGTTGAGAAATCAACTGCAACATCTGGCGCCCAACATGGGGCTCGAACCCACGACCCTGGGATTAAGAGTCCCATGCTCTACCGACTGACCCAACGACCCAGCCACAGGCAGCTCCTGCTGCAGTCCTGGCCGCTGAATGCAGAGCCCAGAGCTCCCTGTCACCCCCGAGTGCCCAGGAACAAGGATTTTTCTTCCCAGGGACATGCTGGGATGCAAAGGGTGGCGGGAAGGTGTACTCAGGGCCTCCGATGGCACGGAAACAGCATAATGTATGTGCTGCCACCCCCAGCACCTCTGCTCTCCTGGCTGCAGGCTGGCAATCGAGGAGCAGCGTGGTGACTGCGTTGGCTGGGCTGGCCCGTGGGGGGCTGCTTGCTTGTCTGATTTCATTGTGCAGCCCAATGACCCCTGAGGACCTCATTTTTTTGGACAAGGCTAGGAAATCCTAGGACATCCCCGGTGGGAAAGGGAAACCATGGAAAACTCACCAAGGGGAGTGAAGCAGGAAGGAGTGGGAGGGGCTGTCAAGGGATTAGACTCTGAAGTGAACTGGAAGGGATAGTAGGCTGTGGCATCTGCTGGGCGCAGGGAGGAGCAGCCCGGCTCCTGTTAGGATGCCACCTGCAGCGCTGATGGGAAGCACCATGGACACTCCCTTTCCCAGTGGAACACATTTAGGGTCGTGATTAGCTTTCTCGGGAGAGTGACCCTCACTGTGGTCTAGAGGCGCTGGGCCAATCTGTGAAGGTAATCCCCCCACGCCAGTGAACAGTGCACACAGGGCATGTGAAGACTGCCTGGGGCTGGAGGAAGTCAGCCCAGGTACGAGGAAGCTGGGGTGGGCAGGGGCTCCAGGTGCCCAGGCCCAAGCTTGGCTCCAAGGAGACGCCAGCCTCCGGCGATGCAGCCCGGGCCACCCGTATCCTTCTCCAGCCACAGGGCGTACCTGCTGCCCCAGCCTCTGACCCTCATGCTGAGCAGCTGCCTCCTGCCAGAATGGCCAGGTCCGAGCCCCTCACCCGGCCGGGCGCCCTTGTGACACGGCAGGTGATGGAGAGCCGGGCTGAGTAGCTGCCCCCAGGTGCCCTCATCTCCTCTCCACCACTGACCATGCTGTCCAAAGCAGCGGCGTTGAGTTCCCGGTGCCTGGTCTGTTGCCTGACTCTGGGGTTACTGAAGACATGGATGTGCTCTTGCACAAAATGCCCGTAGACTAGCTCTCGGTGCAGAATCGGCAGAGCCAGCTGTCGTGCTGCAGTCTGGTTGTCGCTGCTCTTGGTTGAAGAGGCCGACACCGACCTTGGTACACTGCGTACTGGTCACTAAGGGTAGGCGTTGAAGACTCTGGCATCCCACATCACAGCACCGGGGTTCCATAACCGCCCTCCCACTCCTGACGCCAGCTTCCTGCCAGTGCAGACCCTGGGGGTGCAGCAGGTGATGGCTCGAGTGATTGGGTTCCTGCTGCCCTTGTGGGAGACCTGGACTGAGTTCCTGGCTGCTGGTTTCAGCCAGAGGGAACCAGCGGATAGCTTGCTCTCTGTCTCTCTCTCTGCCTCCCAAGCCATAAATAAAAGAATGCCGGTGGTAGGTGCCTTGTTCGTTTCTCTGACCCTCTTTCTCTGAGTAACGGCACAGAGAGGAGCAGTCGACTTGGAGGTCGTACGCCTGCCTGCAGATGGGCGCCCTGGCCCTGGGACGTCCGCCTGCTTTCTCCCAGCCTACCTCCAGTACTCCCTTCCTCTGCCACCACTGCATGGGTCTCCCAGATAAACTCATTCACCCCCTCCCTCCCGCTGAGCCCAACAGCAGCCCCTCGCAGCTGAATGAGGGGCTCAGCCACCGCACCAGCTAACTCCAAATCCCCATCCGCTCTCAGCCACTGCAACAGTGCGGAGCCTCAGAGGTACCAGCTCTCGGCCGGGGGTTGAGAGCAAATAGGATTACCTGGGGTGGTAGGAAACGGTGGAGACAGAAGGTGTTTCCAAACGGAATCAAAAATTAATTAGAAAAAGAAGCCAGCCAAAGGACAAACATCTGTGAGCAGATGCTGTGCAGGGAAGCAGAGCCGGGAGCTCGCATTCCTCGGGAGGCAGCAGCGGGAGCGAATGACAGCGCGACTCTGGGCTCCAGACTCGCGGGAGGAGGGGTCTCCATCAGGGATCACTCCCGAGCTGCAGGGAAGCGGCAAGCCTTTGAGACTGCAGTGAGTGATCTCCCAGCAAGCGCTCATCATCACCTCCCAGGAGGGCGCCCCACAGCCCAGGGACAGCCCCACAGGAGCCCTGAGCCCCCACAGCGCCCAGAGCCTGCTGGTGGCGTCGGCTGCTGCAGAGCCCTGGAGAACCACATCCATGGGAGCCGGGCACTGTGGCCACTGAGGTGGGCCCTAGGGGGTGGGTTTGGGAGACCCGTTGGACATCCGGGATGGGTCCCTGTGGTTATGGCAGACACACTGGCCCGGCACAGCAGCCCTGCCCATCCTCCACCAACATCCTCTCAACACAGGCACCAGTGAGTGCATCCTCACAGCTCCCTCGGGACACGGCAGCGTCTTCTGCAGGCACACAGCAGGTCGGGGGGCAGTGACCTGCCCCGTCACACTCCTCTGCACCCCGCATGTCCCCTGGTGGTCTTGGGGACTCCTCTCACATAAGCTGCTTGCATTCTAACCCCTGCCTTGGGGTCTGCTTCTGGGATGCTGAAGCAAACAGTGCTGAAAGAGACCTGGGCTTGGTGACAGCTACAGCAGGCTGCATGTGGGGCTACCCCAGGGTGCTGGCGTCCCCAGTCCCCCGTGGGGTCAACTACCTGGGGGCCCTTGTGACTGCCATCGCCCACACCACCATCTCCCAAGGACCTCATCCAAGCAGGAAGCTGAGATGAAATTGAGTTCACTGTGGTCGCATCTCTGAGCCCAAGCACAGCCCAGGAGCCCCCCCACCACCACCACCACTTCAGGCACCCAAGGGGCCCTCTTTTAAACATCTGCTTATGATTTTTTTTTTTGACAGGCAGAGTGGACAGTGAGAGAGAGAGACAGAGAGAAAGGTCTTCCTTTTTGTCGTTGGTTCACCCTCCAATGGCCGCCGCGGCTGGCGCACCACACTGATCCGATGGCAGGAGCCGGGTGCTTCTCCTGGTCTCCCATGGGGTGCAGGGCCCAAGCACCTGGGCCATCCTCCACTGTACTCCCTGGCCACAGCAAAGAGCTGGCCTGGAAGAGGGGCAACCGGGACAGAATCTGGCTCCCCAACTGTGTGTGCCGGCGCCGCAAGGCAGAGGATTAGCCTAGTGAGCTGCGGCGCCGGCCCTGCTTATGATTTTTAAATTACGTATTTGAGAGACAGGGACATACAGAGAAAGACCGCTTTGTCCAATGATTCACTCCCCAAATGCCCACAAGGTCTGGGGGTGGGTCAGGAGCCAAGAAAACCACCCAGGTCTCCCATGCGAGGCAGGGACCCAACTGCTTGAGCCGTCAGCACCACCTCCCTAAGTCTGGGTGAGTAGGAAGAGGGAGTCTGGGGCGCCCGGTGCGGGATGGGAGTGTCCGAATCGGTGTCTTTCACTACCAGCCCCAAGGCCCGCCCCTCAGAAGGTTTTCTGATTGTACAGAAGGTCGAACCTGTTGCCTTGGCCATGAGCTCCTGGAAGACCAGAGAGTGCCTTGTTAATTCCGTGTTCGCAGACGGCAGCCCAGGGCCCAGGCACAGGCAATTTGTGGGCAAGGCAAACAGCAGATACTTTCAGCGTTGGTGTGAACCAGGCCTGGGGCCAGGCCCCCTGGGTATATCGTCATGTCCCTGAGCTTCAAGACGTCCCTAAGAGGTGGCCCTCATGTCGGCTGCAGGACGGAGGCAGCGAGGCCCTGGGACCATCACTCGCGCAGCCACGCAAGCGCAACTTCCCGCTGGGATCGGAAGCCAGCAAAGTCCAGTCACTTCCCCAGAAATGGATGAAGGAAGAAGCCCTGCTCAGCTCGCAAGCGCGGTGTCCCAGTTGCAGGACTCGCCTGCGAGAGGACCACAGCCTGCGCTGGGACCGCGAGACCCAGCTCCACCACATGTGTCCTTAGCGAAGAGCCAGCAGGTCCCTTCAGCAGCGTGGCAGCCGTCGCTTCCCGTGACACCGTGTGCAGATGAGATTCCCAAATAAATGTGTACAACGATGGCCATGGAGGGCTGGAAAGTCTCATCCGAGGCCACGCAATGCTGGACGTGGGATCCGACTCCTCACTGCGTCTCCCGTGGACAGCATCCACACCCAGGGTCGCCCACCTGCCGCTCCTGTGCCTCTCACACCAGTGAGGTTCTCTGAGTCAGCCACCACATTCAATTTCCTTCCTCCAGTGACTTCGGAGAACACCCCAGCCCCAGGCACAGTCGTTCTCAGCTCCCCAGTCCCCTGCCACAGGGTCTCGGGGCTAGCCCTATCCCAGGGGCTCTTGCCATACCCCCTTCCTGGGATCAGCTGCGAGGATGGAGACAGACTGACGGCCATCTGTTGGTGTGGCCCGGGGCCCCAGTCCGCTAATTGATTTATCAGCTAATACAGAACTCCCGTGCACGATTGGGCCATTTGCCAGGCGCTGCTTCTCCTGCCCTGAAGAAACCCCAGCCCCAGTGAGGCAGGCAGTGGCCAGCGCTGCTGGGAGCCCTTCCGGGAAAGCCCGTGGGCTCGCCCCTCCCACTCCCCAGCCAGGACCATGAAGGGGACATCCCTGCCCCCTGGAGTGCCGGCGCACAACCCTTAAATGAACGAGAAGCTGACACAGTGTGTAGAGTGTGGGCCAGAGCAGGGCCGCGCTGTTCTGGAGGAGAGGGGACCTGCTGGCTTGGCACCCCTGGGTGCCCTGAACTGCACCTGCCCGAGCCTCCGTTTCCCCACCGCCTGGGCTGCTTGTGAAGAAGAAATGAGATGCTCGGCACCCAGCAGACACATGCTGAGCTGCGACAGAGACGCAAGCAGACGCCAGGGTCCCGCCACGGTCCCGCCACAGCCGTTCCTCCCTTATTCTCTCTCAGGCCCAGCAGGGCAGAGCAAGGGGCTCTGGGCATGGGCCTGGCTTCTTCCTCCTCCGGGTTTTTCATCCTTACTTAATTTTTCAATAAGAAGCTCCTGGCTTCTTATTCATTTATTTGAAAGGCAGAGTGATGGGTGGACAGGGGAGGTCTTCCATCCATGGGTTCATGGCCTAAATGCCCACAATAGGCAGGGCTGGGCCAAGCTGAAGCCAGGAGCCAGGAGCTCTACCCAGGTCTTCCAGATGGATGGCAGGGGCCCAAGCACTCAGGCCATTGTCTGCTGCCTGCCACGAAGCTGTAGCAGAGAGCTGGACTGGAAGTGGAGGCAGGACTGGACCCCGGGCACTCCAGTATGGCATGCGGGCATCCCAAGCAGTGACTTCAGCCCTTCCCCACTGTAACCACAGGGGTGACTCCCACCGCACCCTTGTGGGGAAAACAAACACATTGAGGCTTGAAGGTCAGCAGCTGGCCCGAGGACATGAACCCGGAAGAAAGCACAGTCGGGAGCTGAATCTGCACCTGCCAGTTTCCCTCCTGCACCTCTTAAGGGAGACCTGGGACCGCTCCTGCAAGCCAAGTCAAATTGAAATCAAAGGCAGGCTGGGAGGAGGAGTCCCACCGCCAGGAACCGGCCCAGAAAGACAGCATGGATATTCACAGCAGACAGCGGTTGTGGCAACACTGCAAACTGTGAAGAGTGGTGTGAGGGTGGTGCTTATTAGCAACACCCCTTGATGCCAACTATGGGACGGAGCTTTCCTGTCCCTCTGCTCTGCTCACTGTTAATCAAAGCTTAAAGGATTTGGGAATGCAAGGCTCTGAAATTTGGACTGAACCCTCCATGTGATTGAAGAAAAGAACCTTGGGTAATTGGCTTTCCTCTCCCTAACTGCTTTTTGGGTGTCATTACAAGCAAAGTGCTGGGCTAATGCACCTTGCGTTGCAAGCGCTTCCCAATTCTTGCTAATTGAATTAAACCCAATTCTCCACAAATAAACTCTGGGTGTTCTTAATGGCAAATCAGGGAACAGAGCTGTTTCTTTTCGGAACGGGTCATTACAACATCCTAATTACCAGGATCTCAAAGTGCGACGCAAGCCGTCTCCATGTGGGCTCCTGACGGCATGGGCTCCGTCCCCAGCAGAGTCTCGGCGGCACACCCTTGGAATACTCACCCTCTCTTCACTCCACGTCACCACATCCAACAGCGACGAGCCAAGCTCCAGCACAGCAGACACACAGAACAAGAGAACGGTTTCCCCTGCTTTTTAAAAACTTCACAGCAAATATTCCCAAAGTGACGAGCCGCTCCGATGTGGGCCCTCCCTTGCCCCCTCAGACCTGGCAAAATTGGAAGCTGCGGGTGATTGGAGGGTCCTGAGTGGCTGGAGCTGAACGCAGGGGCTTCCTGGTCCCTCTCCCTCCCTCCCACCATCCCTCCATGTCAGGGGAACCTGGAGGCTGCCATGCTCCTGGGCCCCACAGCTTTATCCACAAGGTAGTGCCACTCACTCCGCTCTTTGTTCTTGCAGGTTGGGAATCAGATCCATCAGCCACAGAACTTGGCTCCCTCTGCCCTTCCTGGTGGGCTGAGTTTGTGAGGCTGAGATTCCCAACTTAGGGGCAGGAGCAACAGCCACGCTCAGCAGAACCAAGGTCCGTTGTGAATGCGTCTGGCTCCAGGCTGGGTGGTGGCTGAGGTCTGGGCTGACAGCCCCAACGTTAACCCTCAGGCTTGTGAGAAGCCTGGGGCTCTAGGCCCTTGGGCTCTGTGTTAGGTGCTGGAACCAGCTAGACCCTGGGCAGGAAGGGTTGGCTGGCTGGTTCCTCCTGCAGCCTCTGGCTCCTGTCCCACCAACACACACACATCCCAGGCCTTCCGGACACCGTGCTCTGTCCCCACCCCCCCACCCCCACCCCCACCCCCACCCCAGGAAAGCTCTCGCTATCAGCCTCCAGCACACAGCTCAAGGCCTGGGGCTTGCATCTGTTGGTTCTGATTGCTTTTACGTCACTCACAGGGGCCCCAGGCTATAGCAGAGCGAGAAGCATGGGGCTTGTCCAGGAGGGAACTGGCTTGAGTCTCGATCTGGCTACTCAGGAGCTGTGGGGCTCAGGGCAAGTGATCTCTCTCAGAACTTCATTCCTCATCCACGAGCAGGAACTATGATGGGGACCTAGCTCTGAGGGGCAGCATGCGTGCAATGTGTTACAGGCAATCAAACACGGACACAGATGTTAAGATGGCGCGCAGGACTTCCGAGTGCCTGGTTTGAGTCCTGGCTCCTCCCCTTCTGACCCAGCTTCCTGCTGATGCACATTCTAGGAGGCCAAGGTGATGACTTGTGTGCCTGGGCCTCTGCCGCCCGCATGAGAGACTGAGGCTGGGTTGCAGACTCCTGTTTCAGCCTGCGCCAGCCCCAGCTGCTGTGGACATTTGTGTAGCCAAACAGCAAAGAAAGCTCTGTCTGCATCTCTCTCTCTCTCTCTCTCTCTCTCTCATTCTCAGTCTTTCAAACAAATAAAACAAATGCAATGAAAAGGTGGATGTGGTGCCCGGCACACAGCAGACGCTCTGTAAATGGACCCAGCTTGTTGCTGTTTCAACATTTGTGCACCATATTTCAATTCCTTGTTAGAACAAAGCCATGCTGTGAGCAAAAGGGGCGAACTCATTTTCCCCTAGATCCGAGCACCCCAGCACCTAACACAGAGCCAGGCAAACACTGGCTTGAAAAACATTTGCTTAATAAATTACCAAACGGAGACACAGAGGAGTGAATGAATGAACACCCGCGCAAGCCTTCAAGGGGCTGAAATTAAACAGTGCCCGGTGTGCAGTAGGTGCTTAATAATTGTTTGCTTTGGATACATGAATGAGTGAACGAATGAATGAACCCAGCATTCAGGGATTTCAGCGGAAATCCAACCTGAGGGCTCTGAGAGTTCCCACAGAGACGGCAAAGCTCCGCACACCCTCCCGCCAGGAGCAGCCTGCATCGGCACCAGCAGAAGAACAGCACTGAGGGACCGCTTAGCTCCTGTGCCACGATCCCTGCACCGCTCGGGGAAAATCAGCCCATTCTCTTGGCGCTGACAACAGCTGTGCCGCCGTGGGGGGGGGGGGCGCCTTCCAACAAATCTGCCTTGATTTCAGGAGCTCCGTTTCCTCGTCCCGCCAGGGGCCCTGCCCGGGAACCCCGTGCTGAGAAGGCACAGGCATCAACTGGGGACAGGGAGAGGCAAGGGGCTGGTGGGGCTCAGGGTGCTGTGGGCCCCCGATCTGCGCGAAGCAAAGACTCCACCAACATTCATTTCAAATCCGACCTGAGACACTCGGCTCGCAGTGGAGGTGGCCGGAGGAGAAAGACGCTTATATGGAGAGGCAGGCACGTCCATTTCTGACCTCCTAGCCAGTGGGAGAAAAGGGACCCCCAGCTCTGAGGCCTGCATCGGGCCTGGCCAGCTGGGATCAGATCCCGGGGCTCTGCTAGCTGTGGGAGTGGGGTTGGCAAACAAAAAACAGGGGTTCAGACCAACAACATAAACAGACACATATTGACAAATAAATATAAATATAGGTAAAGAAGTTGTATGCAAATAGTAAGAGTATGCCCCAAATACCATATGGGACACACTTATGCTGAACAAATGTTGGTGATTTTTCTAATTTTTAAAATTTGAGAGACAGAGAGCGAGAGAGTGAGCACTCCCATTTGTTGGTTCACTGCCCAAGTGCCCACAATGGCTGGGCTCGGCCATGGCTAAAGCCAGGAGCTGGGAACTCAATCGGGGTCTCCCCCAAGGTTGGCAGAAATCCAATCACTTGGTCCCCACCACTGTCTGCCAGGGTCTGCGTTAGCCGGGAGCTGGGGTCAGCAGCCAGAGACTGCGACTCTGGCACTCTGACTCGGGATGAGGGCTCCTTAAGCACCACCCTTTGTAAGATTTATTTATTTATTTGAAAGGCAGAGTGAGAGAGAGAGAGAGAGAGAGAGAAATATCTTCCATTGCTGATTCACTCCCCACATGGCTGCAACTGCCAGTGCTGGGTGCAGGGGTCCAAACGTCTGGACCATCCTCTGCTGCTTTCCCAGGCCATTAGTAGGGAACTGGATCAGAAGTAGAGCAGCCGAGACTTGAACTGGTACCCATACGGGACAACAGCATCACAGGTGGTGGCTTAACCCACTGCACCCCAGGGCCGGCCCCTTAAGCAGCATCGTGCCTGCTGGGCAGAACACCGAGCCCCCCTGCAATGCGTGGCTGAGGATGAGGCCATACAGGCCGGACTCTCAACGGCTGAGGTGAGTGACTGCCTGTGGGGGGGGACAGGAAGTCCTCTCGGGTCCTCCCTCACCAGCATGGAGAGGACGAAGGTGGGGGTCACTGGGGCAGCAGAGCTGGGTGTGGTTAGCACAAGGGCCATAACTGATGCCCCCTCCACTCAGGCCTCCACGCCTCACCCCTTGCGCAGGGCGGGTGGTGATGAGGGAAGCTCCAGATGATCAGGTGAGAGGGCTGACACACTCCACGGACGCCATGACAACGGCAGCTGTCTCCACCCCGCACAGCTCAACCAGGGAGAGCCTGTGAACCTCCTGAGGGGTCATCTGCGGCGCAAGGCCACACCCGATGGTCCCAGCAGGGTCAGCAACTCCTGCCACCATCTGCTTTTGCCGACAGAGCTTCACGGGAGCACAGCACACCCCTGTACAGACAGACCGTCCAGGGCGGTGCCCACAGTGCAAGGGCGGAGCCGAGCACCTGCTACCCGGACCCTGTGGCAAGTTTGCCGGCCCTGGTCTCAGCCCTCGCTTTATGCTTCCAAGGACGCTACAAGGATTGACCACAATGACACGCAGATGTGTCCCCTTACACTCCTGAGGGTCAGAGGTCGAAGTCAGTGTCACTGGGTTCTGGCCACTCTGCCAGCAGGGCTGTGCTCCTTCTAGAGGCTCCGGGGGAGCAACCGGTCCCTCAGCTCCCAGAAACTACCCACATCACCGGAAGCCACGGCATTCCTCAGCTCCCGGCCCCTTCCTCCACGGGCACCCAGCTGCAGCCACCACATCACCTTCTCTCCTCACTCCTGCAGCCTTCCTCTCCAACAGCTGTGTGACCCCAGTGGGGCCCAGACCACCCAGGCATCCCGCCCACCCTGGTCTCAAGATCTAAAGCCTCATCATGCCTGGAAAGCCCCTCTCGCCACATCAGGTAACTTTTGCAGGGGTCATCTTTCGGGATCCTGACCATCCACCAGGGGCCGCAGAGAAGGGGGAAGACCCCCTGGGAGTTGGGAATGCACCCCGACTAACCTGCAACGTGTGGGAGGCTTGAGGGCCCTGCATGGCTGCTGTGTCTGGTGGGCAGTGATTCTAGTCTGGGCAGCAGGAGCAGCTGAGCTCTCCTGGCCTCCAAGTCCACAGCCCAGTGAAGGAGGAGGGGGAAGGGAGCAGCCTCCATCCATGGCACCTTCTGCATTTCCCCTCCTGTAAGAGCCTCTGACCCATGTGGAAATACCTGTTGACAAGAGCACAGCCAATGCACCCCAGGCTATGCACTCAACGTGTGTCCCCAGGCCTAACCCCAACACTGCGGCACTAGGCACTGACCAGGTCATGGGGGCGCAGCCCACGGGGATGGAACTAGCACCCTTAAAAAGAAGCCTGACACCCTTCATGCTTCATGTTATGGGAGCACACGAGGAGGGGCCGTCTACACACTGGGCAGTGAGCTCTTGCCAGACACCAAGATTCCCAGGGCCTGAATCTTAACTTTGAGAAGTTTCTAGAACTCTGAGAAGCTTCTGGAACCACAAGAAACTCCTAGAACCACAGGAAACTTCTGGAGTCATGATAACCTAGAACCATGAGAAGATTTTGGAACCATGAGACCCTTCTGGAAACATGAGAAGCTTCTAGAACCATGGGAAGCTCCTAGAACAGTAGGTTTAACCTACTGTTAACCACGCAGTTGATGGTGGCTTTGCACCTGCAAGCTGAATGGACAAAGACAGCCATCTGCTAGTGGGTGCTCACTCCGATGGCCCTGGCCCCAGGAGCCCACACACCCGTAGAAGGTTCTTCTACTGCTTCACCCACATGGGCACCCAGGACCAGGGCCCCACCTCCACCTCCCAAGCCCTCACCCGTAACATCATCTCCTGTACATCCTGGCAGCTCCCTCCTCAGCTGAGCCTTCCTTTCAGAGCTTGGTATGGATGGACACAGTGAGAAGGCCCCGGGAGAGCAGGTGCGGGGCCAGGGCTCACCCGCCAGGGGACTTGAAGGCCACAGGAAGCCACCTTACACAGCAGTGCAGCACCCTGGGCCCCACACAGGGGACACTCGGCGGCCGCTGAGCTCTCCCCAACTCTGGAGACAGAGTGTGAGTCACAGCTGTGCAGATGTGCTGCCTCCGGTTCACACGAGGACAGGACCACAGCCACCATGCAGCAGGAAACCGCTCCTTGTTGGTCATAGGGCTCCTGACACATGGTCTGGGGCAGTTTCTAAAACACAGCTGGGACCCAGTGACTCTGATGGCTCTGGAGAGACACAAAGACTCCGAAGGACAGTGAGCGACAGTGAGTGCCTTGATCACCACCCCGGTCAGTGCTGGTGGCAGACGCCACTGCCTGTCCTCTTGGCTGCCTTTCTCAACCGCCTTCTCCTTTGTCCACCAGTTTCTCTGCCTCAATTGTCCCCTTGAAGTCACCATGGACTGATTCCTGTCAAAGCTGCCAGAGGGTCACTTCCAGGCAGGACATTTTCCCAGAAGGCATTTCTGCAGACTGGAAGAGCCTCCACTCACTCACTTCCTGCCTTAAAACGCAGCAGAGGTTGGGATGCCTGGAGCTATGGTGGCCACCTGCACTCAGGAGACCACGACCATGCGAGGAAGCACACGGAGGGTGGTGCTGCAAAATCACAGAGCAAAGCTCGGGTTGCTAATGTGGCTCTGCTAACCCTAGACCCTCGCGAGGTCAGTCTTCTGAGAGACAGCACCTGCCGGCTACGCCCCTGCTGGCCCCGTGTGATAGCCACATCAGAGCACCCTGGGCTCACGCACCAGCTGATAAACGTTTCCTGGGCTGCACTCACATGGCTTGGGAGGGGCCACCACGTGGAAAACCAGGGCCAGAGGATACGAGTGGGACTCTGAATGACCAGGGAGAGGAACGGAAGAACAAGGACCATGGACTGAGGAAGCACAAGGCAGGTCCCGAGTGAGACTCCAGTCCCCATCCTCGCCCAGTTAGAGATGAACAGAAACACTGGTTCTGTTTGTGATTTCCTTTTTTTTCTTTTTCTTCAAGATTTATTTATTTATTTAAAAGGCAGAGTTACAGAGAGAGGAACAGAGGGAGAGAGAGGGAGGGAGAGAGAAAGAGACAGAGAGAGATCTTCCGTCCACTGGTTCACTCCCCAAATGGCAGCAATGGCCAGCGCTAGGCTAGGCAGAAGCCAGGAGCCGGGAACTCGATCCACATCTCCCACGTGGGTGCGGGGGCCCAAGCACTTGGGCCATCTTTTGCTCTTTCCCAGGCACATTAGCAGGAAGCTGGATCAGAAGTGGAACAGCCAGGACATGAACTGGTGACCACATGGGATGCCAGGCAGTGACTTTACCCGCTGAGCGACCACACTGCCCCCCCCCCCAGGTTCCCATTTACACAGATAAGAAAATGGAGGTCTGGAAAGACAAAAGGGACCAGGCCAATGTCCCACAGACAGGAAGCACCTGCCCCAGACACAGGGTCCCAGGCACCTGGAACCCTGGGCATGGGTGGCCGTGTTCTGAGCCAGCCTCCTCCATGTGGTGCACTCTACCTCCCACAGGGTCCTCCACGCCAGCCCACCCACAAGACTGCCCACAGACTGACATGGCATGGCCAGCACCAAGGACACAGCAGTCAACAAGGCAAGTGTGCTCAGTTCTGCCTCAAGAGGCACATGGTTGCCAAAGTCCACGTTGTACAGATAACTCCTGATGAGCTGTGCCACCATCACATAAGCCCCCGGATGACAGCTGGAATGGGAGCACAAGCAGTCAATGTCAGGTCCGTCTCCCTGGCTCCAAAGGAGGACAAGGGACAACCCAGGACAAAGGAGGGAGTAGCCACCAGCCAACCCACTTTCCTGGAAGGTGCCCTCCTGCCCGGCACAGGAAGTGGTGGTGACAGACAGGGTCCCTGGCGTCACTGCCACTCTGAAGCACATGCAACCTCTGAGTAAGCCCCACTCTGAGTCAAGTTTGGGCTGGGATGAGGAATGATGCTGAGGCCGATAAGAGCCTGCCAGCTGCACACACCCCCGTCTGAATTTCCCGTCTTCCAGGACACCAGTTCCCCGCATGTGTCACAGAGAAGGAGCTGCGTGCGTAGTCCAGGGACCAAGACTAGGGTAGGAAAACCGGGGTACCCAGAGCAAGCGCCAAGGCTTCGTGGGAGGAGAGGCAGAGTAGGAAGGGGGACCCAGGAACTTGGGGCAGAGCCAGGGAGAAGGCAGGAGGGGGAGAGGAGGCCAGCAGTGTGGTCCCAACAGGCAGGGGACTTGAAACCAAGTCAGGGAAACATGGGTTCCTCCTAAGGCACCGGGCGGGGTGGGGGTGGGGGCGCAGGACTGCTCAGGAGAGAGCAGCCGGGACCCAGCTCCCATCAGGAGCAGAGCACAGGCTGCTGTGTGGAGTGGTGACCTGGGCTGGCGGGGAGCTGTGACGCTCACCCCTACATGGCAGTAGCTGTCACACATCAGGGGAGGGGGCTCCTGGCACTGCCCAAGCTCCTGCACGGACCCTGCAGGCCAGAGCTCCCCAGCCCCGAAGCGGCCACAGCGTCCAGATGGAGACCTCCCAGGGTGGAGGTCGGGCAGGGGGATGCAGGTTTGAGACTGCCAGAAGGGACTCGGTGTGAACCCAAGGGTGGGTCCCGAGGACTGGGGTGCCTGTGAACAGGAAAAGTGGGAAGCCTGCACGGGCAGCTCAGTCTGGGCCCCGCTGAGGACAGGGGTCCCGGATGTGTGCAGAGAGCTCCCTGGCTGGCAGGACAGAGCTCCATGTGCCCTGCCCCTCGGCACTGTGGGCCACCTGCACATCCGGCAGTCCCAGCTCCTCTCCCGGTCCCAGCCTCGCCCCCTCCTCAGCTGCAGAGCCCACGTCCTCTGGGCGGAGGTGGCAGAGGAGGCAGACAGGGAGCCTGCCCCTCCCCAGCCGCCAGTGGCTGCAGAGCCTCGGGACTAATTGAACATCTGCTGAAAGCTACAATTTGCTAAATTGCCTCACACGCTAACTTTTGGCAGGGACGCTCTGGAGTTTTCATCTACGGGTCCAGAACCTTCCCCGGTCTGAGGGTGGCCATCATCTGGCCCAGGCTGGCCCGAATCCCCACCCTCTCTGGGCAGCCAGGGGCCAGGCCGTAGGGGTCTGTCTCGGGACGGCACGTGGGCAGGACACCAGGCCTCCACGCAGGGCTCCTTGGGAGCTCGTCATCAATGGGCCCCCACAAAAAGACGGGAGGAGAGGATGAATAAGTAATCAGAGATAACGACACGCCAGATTGAGTTTAATCAAGAGCTGAAGCAGCTGGGACAGGAAACGCGCTTCATGGGGGTGGGACGTGAGCTGCGTCTCCTCGCAGGGCCTGGAGCAAGGAGGCTCCAGCCCTGCTCAGAGTGGGGTTGGCGAGGGCCCGCCCCAGCATCCTGCACACACACTGGTGCTTGCTGGGAATGCAGGTTCCAGATGTCCACAAGGGTACCCAGGGATCTGGGGCCTTTAAGCCAATAGGCCGAGCCCCCGGCACCATGCCGATGCCCTTGCAGGCTTTCAGCAGGCGACATGCACCTGCCAGTCTCTGCTTCCCCAGACCCCTAGGAAAAGGGCATCGCATGTGTAACATGGTTGCCCCCAGAGCTGACCCATGTGTTTGCAGGGTCCACAGGGCTGTGTGTGGGGGTCCTGTGCTGGACACAGGGCTCCCTGCCTGCCACAGTGGATGCCACACCCCTACCCCACCCCACCCCGGGTGCTCTCTCACTGCCACACTGACTCCTCAGCACTCACAGCAGCTGCCGTCTCCTCCAGGACGCCCTCACTGGACCCCCAAGGATGGGCCAGGCCCCTCCTGTGTGCCTCTGCTACCCCGTCCTTCTCCGTGTCGTCCCCAATGAATGACACAGCTGCCCCGTGTCCTTTCTCAAGAGCCAGGATTCACCGATGGCAGGGACCTGAGGATGGGCGTGGGGCTGGGCACCAGGACGCAGCTCTGGGAATGACATGGCTGCTGTGCCCTCAGGACCCCACTGCCAGGGCACTGTCAGGTCAGTTTCAGGAAAGGGAACATGGACCCCACGCGACCAGGCGCCGTTCTCGCCACTGCGGCGTGGAAAGGGGCAGCAGAGGATGCGAAGGACTCTAATCCAAACAGGGCAAAATCCTTAAAGGACCACAACCTTTCCAGGAGTGTAGTAGCTTCCACTCGGATCAATCAAGCACGGACTGAAACTCAAACACAGGGGAGCCGGCTCTTCTCTCTCTCTCTCTCCCTCTCTCTCTCTCTCTCCCTCTATCTTTTTCTCTCTTTCCCCCTCCCTCTCTCAGAGAGAGACATGAGCCAGCATCACACATTCCAAGGACCTGTCTTGATTCACGGGTCACAAACCACCCCTGACTTCCAATTACTGAGGACTCTCCGCAGCGTCTTAATTGGCAGCTTCATAATTGAAAGGTTCACGAGCGGGAGGCCTCCCTCACTTTGCACCTTCCACAGACTTTCATTAACACAGCGATTGCCGAGGGGTAAGCCACGAAGAGGCATCACCCTCCTTTCACAGTGAGACCTGCTCACACAGGAGGCTCTAGAACGGGCACCCACAGCACACCCCCGGCCCTCACCCTGCTCCCCAGATTGTGAAACTGTGTGTACGTGTGGGGCCTTGTTGGCTACTCAAGGCATCCGAGGTCCAGAAGGGACTGGGCCACCTCAGGGGAACTTGCTTCTCAGGGCTTGGACAAAAGGGGCAGGATAAGAGGATCTGCAAGGAGCCTTCAGCCGGACCTCATTGTTCCCAGCAGTGCAGAGGACAAGGCTGAGTGACCCCCAGGGAGACCCCTTGCCTGGCGCAGACCCTGGAGCTGAGCTCCCAGAACACCCAGCTCCTCTTCTCTCATGCGATCCAACGATGCCCCAGAGAACACACGGGCACCTTACAGACTGGGCTAAATGCCTGCTGCCTGTGCTACAGCTTCCTGGGGTGCACAGGGCACAGGCTCTTGGAGAGACATGAGCAAGCTGTAAATACAGCGCAGTCAGAACCTTAACAACAGCTAACACACATGAGACACTGTCCAAGTGCCAGGTTGTGGACACAGCAGACTGGCTAAGCCTTGCAGCGGTCCCAACAGCTCCTCTCCCCATCGTCCCATGAGTCACAGTGATGACAAGCAAGCAGCCCAAGGACACACCACAAGCTCCTGCTTACCTCTGCCTTCCTTCTGTGCACTGGATCCACTTCCCCATTCCAAGTGAGGAACAAGCCAGGGTTAGGAATCCTTTCACCACCTTGACTCCCATTCCAGGAGGTCCCGGGACAGGATTTTCTCTGCTGAGTCATTGGGTCTTCCAGGGGACCTGGCTCCCCATGCTATTTCCCTCCCAGGCTCGACTTCTCTCCCTGAGCCCCTGGCTGGGTCCTGCTCCCTCAATGCAAGACCCCAGCTCATGGCCAGTTGGTGGCTGGGGTCTCCCTGTAACTCAAGCCATGCTTTCCCTCAAGGCTATAGGCAGTGCCACCTGCCCCATGTGTCAATCACTTGATAGAATTTTTTTTTAAATTTATTTGACAGGTAGAGTTATAGACAGTGAGAGAGACAGAGAAAAAGGTCTTCCTTCCATTGGTTCACTCCCCAAATGACTGCTATGGCCGGAGCTAGGCCGATCCGAAGCCAGGAGCCAGGAGCTTCTTCTGGGTCTCCCATGCAGGTTCAGGGGCCCAAGGACTTGGGCCATCCTCCACTGCCCTCCCAGGCCACAGCAGAGAGCTGGACTGGAAGAGGAGCAACCAGGACTAGAACCCGGCACCCGTATGGGATGCTGGTGCTGCAGACAGAGGATTAACCTAGTGTGCCACTGCGCTGGCCCTGAAAGAATTTTTTGAGAGCTGACCCCATCTCAGGCAATAGAGATGGGGGGGGGGTGGCGGCTGATGAACAAGATCTCAACACAGGCCACTGATCTAAAGGTGCTAATGTCTTTGTTTTCCAGAATTCATGTATTTGTCTAGATATTTAACAAGCACCTGTTTGGATGCTCATATTCCCGTGGGTAAACGGGACAGATGTCAAAGTAGCTGGCACGCACACACACTGGCAAGGTGAGTTTGCATGGTGGTGAGTGTGTCAGAAAAATCAGGGGCTATGAAAGGTAGGTGGACAGGACGGTATGAGACAGGTGGGCTGATGGGTGGCTTCTGGGGGAGCTGCGAATGCCCAGATGGCCTTCAAGATACAGCCAGGTGTGGGTGTCCAGGCTCACGGCTAAGATGCCTGAATCCCCAGTGGAAAGGCCTGGGTTGAACACTCGCCTTCATCTCCTGACTCTAGCTTCCTGCTAATGCACACCCTGGGAGGCAGCAGGTGACAGTCCCAGGAGATGGGTGCCAGCCACCCACATGGGAGACCTGGGTTGAGCTCCCTGCTCCCAACTTCATTATCATCTCAGTCCTGGCATCCCAGACACTTGGGGAGGGACCAGAGGATGCACACACTCTCTCTGACACTCTTGCTGTCTCTCTGTCTTCCAAATAAAATACAAGTGGTGGTAGAGCCACAGTGACAGGCAGAGGGGAGGTGGAAGTGGCCTGGGAGGTGGAGGCAGCGGGAGGAAGCAGGTGTACAACAGCCACATGAGGATAGAGTCTCCTTCTAAGGATGAGGGGGACCCACAGAGAAGCATCAGTGAGACTTGTTCGGGGTTCAGAGACCATCCGAGCTGCTGTTTTTCATCTTCCCAAAGATCTCATCTCCCAGACCAGACCCACAAGCTACTGACACTCAGAACAAAGGCTCCAAGGACCATGCTCAGATCTAACTCAGTCCCCACAGCCCCAGCCCCAAAGCTACCCTCGCTCAGCTCCTTTAGATAGGCACCGAGCTTTCGTGGAGTCCCACTCATTTTTATAGGAAAGAATGAAGACCAAATGACTGGCACTCAAGGATACAATTAAGCTTCAGAACACATTAGAGGCCACCAGGCTACTCCATGGGGCTGACACGACACCGATTCCACCATCAACACAGCGCTCAGGAAGCCCCCAGCGAGGTGGTCAGCAAAGGTTTCACTGATTCTGTCCATCAGCAAAGCCAATGGTCTCAGACTCAACACCCCAACCAGGCAGCACAGATCCCTAGCCACTACCCCACCAAGGACGACATGCAATGAACTCTGCAGGCCAGGTGGTGGTTGCTGGCCAGCCTGAGCCTACAGAACAAGGAAATGCCAGGGCCGTTTGAATCCAGTGAGCAAAGGAAGGAAACCAGAGGCAAGAGGACAGAAAAGGCAAACAGCCCTGGATGGCTGCCCCTCTGGTCTTCCCTGAGCCCAGCCATCCACGCCAATAAATCATCCAAGGGGGGAAAAAAAAAGCTATGTTTTCCTCCCTTTTGTTTCCCCTTTGAACAGCTGAGGGTTTTTTTCCAAAAGGTTCCAGCTTCTCTTTGATTCCGCAGTTGCTGTTGATGGCATTCGAAGGCCTTCAGGGTAACAGGTGCATTTCAAATGAGTGGAAATAACAAATAAATTGGATCCAGGATTTACAGCATTAGCAATGTCTTTGTTCTCTTGCGTCAATGCCTGGCTTATGGACAGCAGATCTACACAGCCCACGGGAGCCCAGGGAGATGGCAGGCAGGCAGGGGCTCCCAAAGGGGGAAGGAGGAGGAGAGGATGGAGGTAGGGGGAGATGAGGAAGCAGAGGAGCGCCTTCAGAGTCCTTCAGGATTCTCATACGCAGTTCAATAGCACAGGCTCTAGGCTCTACCACCCTAACTAACATCTCCCCTACTGGCACTGAGCCCCACCATCCTGGCCCAAGTCACTGTCACTTCCCCAGACAGCATAAACAGCCTCCTCCTGATTGCTCTCACTCTGCCCCTTTCAATCATTACCCCCTCACACACACACACACAAACATGTGCACACACATAAGCACACACATATACAGGCCAGTATGTGACACTCTTACTAAGCACCAGCAGCTTCTTAGTTAGGATAAGCTCTGGGAGCTTGGCTACAGCCTGCCGGTCTCTGAGGGACTTGTCCCTGCCTCACTGACCCCGTGGCCCTCTGGGCTCCAGTGTGGCCAGCCGCTCAGTGATCCTTCTTCCTGGCAGGCAGGCCTCTGCTCTCTCTCTCTCTCTCTCTCTCTCTGTGTGTGTGTGTGTGTGTGTGTGTGTGTGTTTAAGAGAGTGAGCGAGTCAGACCTAGAGACTTGCCTGTGAAGAGGAGGATGCAGCCAAGGTGAGAGGACTTGCGCTGTCTGCAGCGTGCCACAATGTTCCCTGATGGCAACTCCCCATGCACAGGACCCAGCAACACTGCATGTTCACTGCTGGCCCACAGAAGCTCTGAGATATTCTTCTGACTTCTAGAGTTTTAGGGTAATTCAGTACACAGCAATGGTTAGCTGACACATCCACCTACCCTCCTCCCCTTCCAGCCTAGAAACATACTTCTCTTCCTTGCCCAGAGCCCTAACTCTGCCCTTCCCTGCACGCACACACACACACACACACACACACACAACGTCTCCACTGACGAGACGGACGCTCCACTCCCAAACCTCACAAGGCTGCATCTTTCTCAACCTCAACTGTTGGCTAAGATGTCACTTTCTCAAACCTGATCACACTAAGGAATGGCCCTACCTGTCACTACTCATTAATATTCTGCTCATTCCCCCTTGCGGCTTTTTACCATGATTTGTTATCATAAATTGTTTATATGTGAATGAAATGTCTCCTTCTCATAGATGGTTGGGAGGATGGACAGATGGATGCATGGACAGATGGATGGATGGGTAGGTGTGTGGATATGTGGATGGGCGAGTGGAGGGATGGAGGGAAGGATGCAGGGAGGGATGGAGGGAGGGATGGAGGGAGGGAGGGAGGGATGGGTGTATATATGTATGTATAGATGGATGGATGGATGGATGGATGGATGGATGGATAGGTGGGTGAGTGCAGGGGTGAATGGATGGATAGGTGGATGGAGGGGTGGGTGAGCAGGTGGGGGATTTACTGATGGATGGATGGGAGAATGAGCAATGTAGACTATGGATCTGCTCTCAGAGGAAGATGGCCAGCATTCCAAGGGGACTCAGAACTCAGGAGGTTTTAAAACAAACCAGGGATATCACCTAAAGTTTACTTGGAAAACTGCCACACCCGTTTGTTCACACACTATCTGAGGCTGCTTTCATACTGCAGAAGGGTTGAGTTGATGAGACAGAGACAGACGACCTGAAAGTCTAAAATAGCTACTTCTCCTGTCATAGACAGTGCACTGACTCTTGACCTAGAAGGAGGGGGTTCTCAGAACCGGAAGAGGACTGCCGTCAAGTGCTGGGAAGACGTGGAATGTGACTTGTTCTGTGAACCTTCAAAGACACAGAAAATAGGACTGGTGTCCAATAAGTAAAAGAGAAACGGATGTAGGATCAACAAGAGAACAAAATATTCCTAGAGTCCAAAACGCCCACAAGGAAACAGGCTCTCCTGGGGGGTAGTGAGCACTCTGCCAGCACAGGTGTGCAAGCAGGAGCCAGATACGCACATTCTGGAATGTTGCAAAGATATTCTAGCACTGCCTGCAAACCTGGCGAACGACTCAAGACTTCTTCACTCCTTCCTGACACTAAACTCCTTAGAAGTCAGGTGAAACCTACATACTGCTTCTCGGAATAATATCTGCCATGGCATAAGCAATACACAAGGAACTACACAGAAACTTTACAGTAAAATATAGATGAAAAATTTTAATAGTGCATTATGTGTGCACCGTTCATTAGCGTATTACATCCCATCCAGTGGGGAGAACGACTAGTCTCCTCCAAGCAAGCAGAGTTTGCATTCACTAGAGATCAGCAAATGGCCTGCAGACCAAACGCAGCCACCACTTGCTTCAGGAAATAAAGTTTTATTGAAACACAACCATATCTACAGCATCTGTGGCTGCTTGGTAGGGCATCATTCCCCAGCTGAGACCTCATGCTCTGTGCCCTGGTGTGAGAGGCTCCATCCTTGGGGTGTAGGAGCAGATGGGCGGAGCCCACTCCCCACACCCTGAGGCACAGCAGCCAGCTGGGAAATGCACAGCAGGAAACGCCTCCCAGACGACCTCAGAAACCAGCACCAGGAGGCAAACCTGAGGAACCCTCTGAGCCATCCTCTCAGCTTCTGTCCTCCCAGGTACACCGCTGCCCTCTGCCCTCTGCAGCCACCAGGCTCAGCTGGGCGGCCATCATGTAGAAGGAGACGTCTGCACCCACAGACGAAGACAGAGGCCTCAGATGCCCTGCAAGGTGGGTGCCTAATTGTGGAACTCAATTTTGTTTTCATAGGAATCAATTTGGAAGGATTTTCATTTTCAATTATTCAACAGCATCCAATTTTCCCTCTACACCTCCACCAGACAAGGAGAGAGAAATTGCACATGTCAATCACCGTAGAAAGCCACTGACCAGCCTGAGGTCACCCTGCAGCCTCCCTCACGGGGGGAGCACCCTGGGGGCCTGGAAATGTACCCTGGCTTTTTCCAAGACAAGTGGAGACACCAGGTGACCTTTTGCCCTGCACTCTGGGAGGTTGTCTGGTACTGGTTCTCCATGTCAAGGAGGACAAGAGGCAGTGCCATGTCAGATCCATCAGGGGATGCAGGGCACAGCCCCTCCCTCTTTCTCATCCCTAGAGAAGGGCAGCCCCTCACCAGCTGTCGCTCCCCGTCTTCGTGGAGGAACGACACAGGACCTTGCCTAGGTTTCCTATCCGAGTCACGGCACCATTATGTCGCTCCCCGTCTTCGTGGAGGAATGACACAGGACCCTGCGTTGTTCTTTCGTCTGCTCGGCCCTCCCCGGGTTTGCTGCTGGTTCTTCCCGGGTTGGCTACTATCCCTTCCACCTCCGTGGAAGGGCGGTTCCCCCTGCCACTTTCCCCACTTCCGCGGGGGAGCGGCATACTGCCGGCCGGCTCTCTCGGGGGCTGCACAGGTGTTCCTCTTAGATGTTCCCCTTAGATGTTCCTGGTGCATGTTGTCTCTCTCCTCCTTTATAGTCCTCTTCCACCAATCCCAACTCTGCTACCCACACGCCGAGTACGCTGCTCTCCTCCAATCAGGAGCAAGATCAGCTCCTGCAGCTCAGTCAATCAAATTGGCGAGAGGCAGCTGTGTAGAAGCTGTTTTCTCCTCTCCCAGCGCCATATTGTGGGAGAGCAGATGCATAGAATAAGTCTTAATTCCAGTAACTTAGTCTAGTCCGAGTTGCTCCCCACAACCAGCTCCTTGGAATCAACAGGAACATAGAGAGCCCCCTCCTCCTGTCTTCACGATCCTGGGAAATTTAGTTTAATTATTCTGAACCATGTCTTCTTACTTTTTTAAAGATTTATTTATTTTATTTGAAAGGCAGAGTTACAGAGATAGAAAGAGAGGTCTCCCATCCGCTGTTCATCCTCCAAATGGACAGAACAGCTGGAGCAGGGCTGATCCGAAGCCAAGAACCAGGAGCTTCCTCTCTACCTCCTACAGGGGCTCAAGCATTTGGGGCATCCTCTGCTGCTTTCGCAGGTGCATCAGCAGGGAGCTGGATCAGAAGTGGAGCAGCTGGGACTTGAACTGGCACCCATATGGGATGCCAGCCTGCACGCTGGGGCTTTAACCAGCTGTGCCACAACACCGGCCCCTGCTTACTTCTTAACAGGGAGTGAGCACCTCCAGCTCCCAGGCCCAGAGATGTTAAGCAACTCGCTCAGGAAACCACAAGGTGTTGGTGACAGAGCCCAGGGAGCTTGCCTGGAGGAGTTTGCCCTTAAGTCCTGCACTGCAGGGGGCAGCACCCAGCACACAGGTGGCTTTCAGGGACACCACCAATTGTTCCACGACAAAGATCGCTCAATGCCCTGTGTCCCATCCAGCCACAACTCGGTGAACAGGGATATCTTGGCATTTATCAGTGCACTTACTCCATCCCTGGATTCACTTCCAGAATAAGTCCCTGCCTGCCCCGGGCCCGGCCTTGCAGGAGAAGATGAGGAGGAGGAAGCAAGGGGCACGCGTGCTCTCACTGCTCAGGGATCCGACCCCCTCTCTGTGCTAGGCACTCACTGCCCTCGGATCCACAGCGATGGGGGAGGAAGACAGCGAGGGGCAGGGGGAGAGGTTGTGCTGGACCAGGTCAGAGGTGCTCAACGGGATGGGGTCCACGTGGGGTGCAGCAGGCGGATGTGCCAGTCATAGCACAAAAATGACAAACATGTTCTGGAGGTCAGCGCCACAGCCGGCTGCACAGAGCCATGGACTGAACGTGTCCCTGTCAACTTAAAAGTCGCTCAGAGGACGGAGCTGGGTCACCGCTTTGCACGGGCTGCAGCTTGTGTTTCTGGGAGTCCTGGGGAAGCTCAATCCCGAGGCAGCTGTGCTAAGCAGCAGAGTCTCCGAGGTCATCAGGCCACAGAGACTCTGCCCTTGGGGATGGGATGAGAGCCTGGTGACAGGGCCCAGGGGTGGGGTTAGGGTAGGGGCTAGCGAGGGCCTCTGAGCCCGTCTGCCTCCCGCCACGTGCTGACGCAGCAGCAGGCTCCATCTTGGAAGCGGACAGCAGCCCTCAGCAGACGCGGCATCTGCTGGGGTCTCGAGCGTGGACTTCTCCGGAACCGTGGGCAAGCACATGTCTGCTCCTCATGCGTCACCAGTGTCAGGGATTTTGTCAAAGAGTCAGAAGCAGATGAAGAAGACACGGAAAACAAAAAGGAGTGGAACCTGCACGAAGGAGTGGGGACTTGGCGGGGGGAGGGGGGGGTGAGTGATGGGTCTGTGGCCGTGATGGTGCTGACGGCCTCAGGGGTGACCCCCGGCCCCCAGCTCGCCAAGGTGCCTGCATTACACACAGGTGGCTTTTCAGCTGTCAATCACATCTCAGTAAAGCTTTCGAAAGCCGTATGAGAGTCCCCCGGCCACCCTTCCCCTTCCAGCTCCCTAAATAGGGCCAGGCAGTGACTGCACCCCCAGTGAACACCCACCCTGTCCTAAGCATTTCATACTTGGCACTGAATCTTCCCAATTTCATGACCAGAAACGCATTTCTGGCCATGCTGTACGGAGGGAAAAGCTGAGGACACAGAGGTCCCGACGCTTGCTGGGCCTCAGAGATGGCAAGGGAGCCGGGGGCGGGACTTCCCCAGGAACCTGGTTTCAGGGACCTTGCTCTCACGTTCTTGTCAGAGCCCACCTCCACCCTGGCACTAACACGTGTTTGCTGGACAGATCTGGCCAGGACAGGCTGGGAAGGCAGAGTGGGCTGGCAGCCAGGAGGCCAAGAAAATGATGGAGAATTCACCCCCAGCACCCACCAGTACGGAAGGGGTCTGGAAAAGAGGGAAATGAGAGCAGTCAGCACACTGTGGGGCCAGGGGCTTTACCCCATCTGCGCCCACAGTGTGGTCCCGATGAGGGTAGAGGAGGCAGATATCCGGGCAGGATGTCTCGGGCAGCACTGGGGAGAGGAGGAGGGGGGCGGGGCTTCTCAGGGCCTAGGGCTGCCAGGGTCCAGGCTGCTGCCCCAGGTCGGTGCTATGGCGAGGACCACCTCAAACCTGGAGGGCCAGGGGTCCGAGGCTGGGAAAGCTGTCAGTCAGAGAGGACATATCACCCTCCAAAAGAGATCAGGGTTCCCCCCGGAGGAAGACACCACCAGCAAGGTGCGGGCTGGATCCAGACGGGCTTGCTTACCTGTCTGAGCCACTGAAACCCGGGTGAGGCGGGGAGAGCATGGGAATCGGGCAGGGACAGCCAGGCCCCTGCTGGGGCGCTGCTCTCAGCAGAGGGAAGATTCCAGACTCTTCCCTGGGGGAATCTGTCCTCCTCCAAGGTGCTTTCCAGTTGACCTCTGACAAGGCAGCAGGCACCCGACGGGATGGGGACTCACCGGGCCCTGGACAGGACTGGGGGAGGGCTGGCTCCTGTGCATCTGCCAGCTGCACTAGTCTGGCAACGAGGACCTCCAAACAGTGGTCCAGCCCTGAAACAGGCCTTCCTCACCCCCGTCTTCCCAGCTCCCCCACTCCTGCTTCTCCTCCCCAGGATTTCTGGGGCAGACACTCACAGTCCTGAGCAAACATCTGTGAGCTCGCTTCTAGGCGAAGGACCAAAGCCTGGCTGGGTGCACAGGAGCAGAAGCCCCAGCGTCGGGCTGCAGCGGGCGCCCTGCCTGTGGGCAGGCGTTTCCATCCTCGGGAGCCCCAGCTCCTCTGCTGTAAAGCAGGGCTGGTGGCAGCAACTGCCTCCCAGACCTGGTGGGAAGATCTCAGGGAAGGAGCAGGTGTAGGGTCTCATCCTCGGTGAGCACGCAAAGAAGTAGCAGGAGACAGAATCAGGCCACCACCCCTGTGTGCCACAGGACCACGCTGCCGGGGGCGAGGACAGTGTCTTCCAAACACATGATTTCCCTGGAGCGTGCAGTGACCAGAGAACAGAAAGGCCAGCCTGCTCTGACAGAGATGAGCAACGAATCCATTCAGGATTTAAGGGAGAAGTCAGTTCCTCACGGCACAGAGCATTTCCTGGTCATTTCTGTGACTCCAGGTTCTGCATAGGGCAGGAGGCAGCACCTACAGGAGATGCTCACCAAAGGCTGGCTGCAAGTGATGAAGGCCAAGGGGCTGGTGCTGTGGCATAGCAGGTAAAGCCATAGCCTGTGGCACCAGCATCCCACGTGGGTGCCTGTTCAAGTCCTGGCTGCTCCACTTCTGACCCAGCTCCCTGCTCAAGGCCTGGGGAAAGCAGCAGAAAAATGGCCCAAGTGTTTGGGTCCCTGTCACCCACATGGGTGATCCAAATGAAGCTCCTGGCTTCTAGCTTTAGCCTGGCCTAGCCCTGGCATTTGTAGCCATATGGAGAGTGGACCAACAGATGGAAGAACTCTCTCTGTGTCTTTGTCTGTCTCTCTCTCTCTCTAAGATTTACTTATTTGAGAGAGAGAGAGAGAGAGGTCTCCCATCTGATGGTCTACTCCCCAGATGGCCACAATGGCTGGAGCAGTGCTGATCTGAAGCCAGGAGCCAGGAGCTTCCTCTAGGTCTCCCACTCAGGTGCAGGGGCTCAAGGACTTGGGCCATCTTCTACTGCTTTCCCAGGCCACAGCAGAGAGCTGGATCAGAAGTGGAGCAATCGCTTCTCTGCCTTTTGGCTAAGATCAAGTGTAGTGTGGAAGTGGAGCAGCTGGGACTCAAACCAGCACCCATATGGGATGCTGACACTGCAGGACTGCCGGCGGCAGCTTTACCAGCTATGCCACAGTACAGGCCCCTCTTCCTCTCTCTTTAATTCTGACTTTTAAATAATAAATAAATCTTTACAAGAAGAAACAAAGTCAAGTCTGAAAGGATTAGCAGTGAATCACCGGGTGGCAGAGCAGACAGAAAGGACATTCCAGGCAGGGGAGACGGCCTGGGCGAAAGCCTGGGGACCAAGCGTGAAGGGCAATGCCAAGCGCGTCCTCCCTGGTAGAGCATCAGGCCCACGTGGAGACGAGGCTGCAGCCGCGGCGGGTCCTGCTCACTGAGCTCCTTTGGTTCCAGGAAAGCTTGCACTGACTTCTATGGGCACAGTGGAGTCTCTACAGGATCTCAGAGAAGGGGACCAGTGGGTTATGCTTTTCAAAGACCCCTTGGGGGCAGAGGCAGAGTAAGACTGGAGGCAGAGAACCCGCAGGAAGATTATGGTAAATTCCCAGGCCTCCTAGTTTAAATGTCCGTGGACTCCCCACTCCCTGCAACCCAAGTCCATCTACTGAAATTCGAGTCCCCAAAGGGGCGACTTCAGGGAACAGAGTCCCTGAGGGGGACGTGATCATGAGGGTGGAGGCCCCTTCAAAGGGATTTATGCCCTTGGACTCCCAGAGAGCTTGTGGGAGTCTTCTTCCATGTGAGGATAAGGTAGAAAGACAGCCAGCCTGGAAGTGAGATCTCAGCAGACAGCTAATGTACTAAGGCCTTGGTCTTGGACTGCTGCACGCAAGCCACGCAGTCTGCAGCATTTTGCTGCAGCCACCTGGATGAGAGAGGGCCCTGTGGGTGGGGGTATAGCAGAGGGAAGGAGAGGAAACAGAAAGAGGTGAGGAGTCGTGGGAGGGGATGGGATGCGAACAGACTCCAGGGGACGTGAGGATGAGGGGCATGCAGACTCATCCACTGCACAACCAACACAAGGGCAGCAACTCTGCTCAAGGAAGGGACCACTGGGTGATGTTGGGGGTGGAGGTGGGAGGAGTGGGAGGGGTCCCAGCTGCAGCCCTGCTGAGAGGGAGACACACAGCCGGGCACAGTGGGGATGGCGTCTTAGACTCAACATGGGGGTAAGGAGTTTGGCCTCAGGTGGCAGTGACTAGCCCCCATGCCAACCACGTACTGGGTCCCATTCCTTGCCTTCCAAGGTCAAGATTCTCCATCTTCTTCCCACTGCCCCAAGGACTCTTGGAGGACAAGGCTCCCGATTTTGCCTTTTCCTCCAAACTAACCCAGGGAGACACCATTCAAGGAGTGAGTGTGGATGAACTCAGGCCATTTCCAACTCAGTGGGTGTCACAGACTTTGTGGACTGAGCAAAGCAGGGAGCTCCTGCGCCCCCACCCCAACCCCCACCCAGAACAGAAGACAATAGCCAAGGGTGTCCCAGTACATGTGGTGTGGGACAGCTCCAAGACACAGGCTTGACCTACAATGGAAGCCCAGTCAGCCATACCTGGGCAATTCACTTCCCCTCCCCAAGCCATGGCTCCCTCTTAGGCAACAGGACAATGGCCAGCACCACTGGGTCCCACATAGAATCCCTACATCACCCGTGCCCGCTCAGCAGGGCTCCAAGGTGGGTAACAAGGTTGCTGCCATCATTGACTCCAAGGAGGTTCCGCCACCACTGCTCAGGGTAATGATAAAATGGGCCCAATGTCTTCTCCCCTCACTCCCCTGCCTGAGACCCTCAGAAGACCCTAATGCCATCAGCATAAACACCAAGACTCACTAGGGCCCACAGGACTCACCCCTGCCCCCATCGCCCCCTCCTCCCTCCCCTCCAGCACAGCGTCTCCCACCATGAGCTTCAGCACTGCTCATCCTTGCAAATGTTAGGAATACCTTCTCCCACTCGCTAGGCTGAGACGGTTCAGTTCTCACTCTCTTACTCAAAAAGCATTTATCTGTTACCTGCTCTGTGCCAGGCATTGCAGAAATTGAAGTACCTGGAACTCCAGCCATGAATGGGATATTAGGAAGAGCTGCATTTCCCATCAGAACCTGCTTGCCAGCAAGCTTGGTTTGGAAAAAAATAAGACAGCAATGAGGTAGAAGGGTGTGGATACCCAAGACCCAGGCTGGCCCCTCCTCATGTTCAATTGTACTCATAGAAATAAGGCTACTATCAGGATAAGTGCTGCAGCATAGTGGGTGAAGAGGCCGCCTGGGGCGCAAGCGTCCTATATGGGCATTGGTTTGAGTCCCAGCTACTCCACTTCAGATCAAGCTCCCTCCTAATGGCCTGTGAAAGCAGCAGAAGATGGTCCAAGTCCTTGAGACCCTGCATTCAGGTGTGAAACCTGGAAGAAGCTCCTGGTGCCTGGCCTCAGGTTGGCTAAGTTCTGGCCATTGCGGCCATTTGGAGAGTCAGTGAATGGAAGATCTCCTTCTTTCTTTTTCTCTGTAACTCTGCCTTTCAAATATATAAATAAATAAATCTTAAAAAAAGAAATAGGGCTGCTCTCAGAAATGCCGGCCCGACACACACATAAACACATGCACATGTACACACACGAGCACCCACGCATTCATGCACACACACACAATGGAGCCGAAGATCCAAACTGGGAGACAAGAAGGGAGTTATCCTCAGCTGAACCCAAAATGGAATTTGGAATCTGTTTTGTTGTGGGATTTTCTGATAGGTGGATGGATCTCTTGCCTGGGGGGTTTATTTGCATGGGAGGAGGAAAGACTGAGAGAAGTATTTTTTTTTTTTTTTGATCCCCAAGGAAGAAATAAACACAGGGATGACAGGATGCCATTTTTCTCAGTCTGCATCTAGAGCTAAAGAATCCTTGAGAAAGGCGCTTCAGACAGGAGACGCAGGGTCTATTTCATGACACTCCATGGAGCTTGGGGTTTGCGTATCATCCTTGATGAGGAAGGAGATGATTCTGTCACTTCTACAGAAAAAATGGGCTGTATCTTCAGACACTGAAACCCCAACAAAGCCTGGAGGAGGTCCAGGAGGTCAGGGCAGCTTCCTCAATGAGCCAGGAACAGAGCTTCAAGGGACAGGTAGCAAAAGAGAAATCTATTGCATTTGCTTCAAAAATCCCAGTTCCTAAGGATGCAGCAGGTGCAACAGAGGGGAGACAAATGACGGAAAGTCCCCTGAAGGAGCCACTGGGTGCTGACAGCAGGTTCTGGTCTACAAACAGGGGCCAAGTAAATCCATCACCCCAGCACCCACACAGAGCTGTGAGGGCACCTAGAGCACCAGAAGCTCTGGCAAGAACCTCTGTCTCACCTTTTCAGCCCGCAGGAGCTGAGGGCCACATCCTTGCAAGCTTTAGAATCCAACTGAGCCTCCCAGACAGCAGCCAAGTGAAATCCCTGTGCAGAACGCACTGCACATGGCAGATTTCAAGCCCAGTGCTGCTCCCACCCTGCCCCCATCTGAGTTCATTAGTGAGCCCAGAGCCCATGCTCTCCGCTGCACCAATTTCTCTGGGCTCCATGGTTTCCGGAGAAGGGATAATAAATGTGTTCGGAACCGTGGGGTGATTTATTAAAGTGCATTGTATTGCAATGGTTTTACAAGAAGATTAATTTTTAATAAAGAAACCTATTACCTCACTGTTTGAGGACCTTCACACACCTAAGAAAAATGATTCTCTGCCTCTGTGGAAAGCACTGTGGCTCCCTTCCTGGAACAGGGACCACTGGTTTCTCTCACTGCCTCCTGAGGGAGGGAGATGGGCTTCCTGAATTCGCACCTCTTCTTCGTCCATTAGTGACCTAACGCCCACTCTTCAGGCTCTCCTCTTAGCTAGTCTGGCTTAGGTTTCTGGTTAACTGAGCTGCCCCTGTCCTGATCATAAAACACAGCCCAAGGTAGACCCTCAATGCCCTCTGCGGCCAGGCGCCCACCACCGGAGCCTCCAGGGGGTGCTTGAGGGATGGGAGGGAATGCTGAAGACCCTGCATGGGATGGAGATGCCAGGAAAGACAGAGACATGGGGCACAGAGGCACAGAGACCAGAGACAAGAGGACAGGCTGTCAGCATCCTAGCTCTGACCACTGCTGTGACCTTGGGCAAGCCGTGCCAGGGTTTCCTCATCTAGGAAACAGGCATCCATGGGATCTGGGGGGCTGCAGTCACTGAACTCAAATGGGGGCTCTGTGCTGGGCACTGGTGTGGGCATCATGAAGGAGAGAGAAAATAAAGCTGGACTCGCTGGGGTTCAGGGTGCATGTATGGGGGCAGTAGTGACCCTCATATAACAAGGGCTCTCACAGGGACTAGCGCCCCTTAGTCTCCTCTTTGTTAAGAACAGCAGACAAGCTAATGGAGTACAGCCACAGAGGAGACCTCAGTTAAAGCTGAGGGAGGCGAGGGTGGGGACACCGATAGTCAGGTGCAGGTGGCCGAGGGCAGGCTGAGCAGATAGATGCCCACCTGGGGGCTTTTACACAGGGGAAGGACCTTCCGGAGAGAGTAATTGCAGGTTGGTTAACACTGAAATCAATACAAAATAATTAGCATTATTATCACCATTTTCAAAATCGCCTCAAGTGAGTCGCATCACATAATACAAACCAGCTGAAACCTACCATTGCCAACCCTGGCATCTCATCGACCACAACCCCAGGGTCCCAAGCCAGCAATGAGACCCTTCAGTTCCATAGAAAGGACGCTCTCCTGAGTTCAGGGCAGAATAAGTCACTAAAATTTCAATAAAACTGGGTCCCAATAATGAAACAGCAATAACATCTAATAAACATTAAGCACCTGGTCTGTGCTAGATACTGCACTAAGTGCTTGATGTATTAGCTCATTCAGTCCTCAAAACAACTCCATGCACAGGGAAATTATTTGAAAATCCTATATCTCATGCAAGAACCCTATTATGTAAAGAACACTAGTCTGATATTTAATATAGACAAACAGAATGCTATAACATGCATTTTTTTTTTGTATCTGGCTTCTTGCAATGAGTATAACACTTCCAAGGTTCATACATGTGTGTCATGTATCAATCCTTCACTGCTTTTTAGGCTCAATACCATTCTTCTGAATGTACATGATATGAAAATATGAAGTAAATCCACAGTTTCCAGGGACTGGGGGAAGAGTGAATGTAGTTCACTTTCCGTGGAACTAAAACAGCTGAGAGGATATCCTCAGTGAGGAAGAAGGTTTACTTTGGCTTCATGTTTTAGCACTTGGAGGTTCAAAGTCCAAGATCAGGCAGCACCATTAGTCTACTCTCCAATGTGAGGAGGGAGGATCACGGATCACATGGTGAGCCAGGAAGGACAAACAGGCAGCACACTGTTGTTGAGAACCCAACACGCTCAAGAAGTCGGCTTCCAAGGGCAAGCTCCCTGGACCTAAAGACCCCCACTAGACTCCTCTCCCAGATGCCATGATTAAATCAAGTCTCCACCTCCATCCACTGTCATCAAGCCCATAACTTTCAACAAGAGACTTTGCAGTTTAAACATCTGTATGGGTCTGGGAAGCCAAGTCCTGCTGATTGTGTAACAGGGAGTGACTGTTCAGTGGGTAGTGGTCTCTGGTGAGCGAAGACATTCTAGAATCACAGAGGTGGTATCTGTGCAACATTGCAGATTCACTGAATACCACAGAATCATATGTTTTAAAAATGCTTAAAATGATAGGCTTTATGCTACATGCATTCTACCAAAATAACAACACCTCAATAATAAGATAATAGAAATCCTAAATCTTTACAACAGGAGCAAAAAATCTGAATGGAAACTTCACCAAAGAAGATACACATCTGGCAAACAGCAGGTGAAAGACACTGCCTATCATTAGAGAAACACTGATCAAAACTGCTGGGTGATATTGCTACATACCTACTAGAATGTCTAATATTAAAAGGATGGACCATACCAGGTATTGGTATGTATGAGAGGAAATGGGACTCCCATACACTACTGGTGAGAATATAAAATGGTTTGACCAGTTTAGAAAACAGTTCGGCAGATTCTTAAAAGGTTAACCATTCACCTACAAATAACCCAGCCATCCCATGTCTAGGTCTCTTTACTCAAGAGAAACAAAGAATGTATCCACACAAAGACTTGTCCACAGCTGTTCATATCTCCATTATCTGTAATAGCCCTGAACTGAAAAATTCAGGACCCACCAACTGATGAATGGATAAACAAAATACAGTATACCCATAGAGTGAAATACAACTCAGCAATAGGTTAAATGCTGGTGCATGCAGAAGCATGTACTGAAAGCCCTTATGGTCATCAAAACAAACTAGATGCAACGACAACACTGGTTGGATAATTTTTATTAAAATTCTATGAAAGATCCAAGAAGGGTAAATTCATACAGATGAGATCACTAGTTTGATGAAGCTTTAGGAATTACCTGGAGTTGGAGGCTGAGTAGAAACCAACTGTAAATGGGACATTTTGGGGGTGCTGGAGAAGTTCTGAAACTGAAGTGTGCCCGGTGGTTGCACAACTCTGTAAAGAAACTTTGTATCCTATCTAAGAAACATTGTGTCTACCAAAGAAACCATGTATCCTAAGAGACATTGTGTATAGTATCCCACCTAAGAAACATTGTATCTACCTAAGAAACACTGTATCCTGCCTAACATTCCATCCTGTATAACAGGTGAACAAGATAGTGTATCAATTATGTTTCAATAATGCTTTAAAAGAGTATACACTGGGGCTGGTGCTGTGGCACAGTGGGTTAACCTCCTGGCCCATCTGGGCACTGGTTCGAGTCCCGGCTGCTCCACTTCGGATCCAGCTCTCTGCTATGGCCTGGGAAAGCAGCAGAAGATGGCCCAAGTCCTTGGGCCCCTGCACCCACAAGGGAAACCTGGAAGAAGCTCCTGGCTCCTGGCTTTGGATCAGCGCAGCTCCAGCCATTGCGGCCAATTGTGGAGTGAACCATTGGGTGGAAGACCTCTCTCTCTCTGCCTCTCCTCTCTCTGTGTAACTCTGACTTTCAAATAAATAATAAATCTTTAAAAAAGAGTATACACTGCCTGATTCCATTTATACAATATTCTAGAAAACACAAAGCAACCTGCAGATTTGGGAAACAGAGGTGGTTGCATGAGGACTGGGAAGCAGCAGCAGGTGTTGACAGAATGCAAAGGGGCACAAAGAAACCCTTGGGCAATGGACATCTTCATTATCCTGAAGTGGTGATGGCTTTATAGGAATATGCAAATTTAAAGATGTATCAAATTTTACTCTCAGGGCCATGATGTGGTACAGTGGGTTAAGCTGCTGCTTCTGACACCAGCCTCCCATACTGGAGTGCTGGTTGGAGTCATGACTGCTCTACTTCCAATGCAGCTCCCTGCTAATGCTCATAGGAAATAAGGAGAAGATGGCCCAAGTACTTGGGGCCCTGCCACCCACATGGGAGACCCACACTGGGCTACTAGCTTGGGCCTGGTTCAGCCCTGTTTTTACAGACATTTAGGGACTGGACCACTGGATTTAAGATGTCTCTCTCTCTTTCTCTCTTTTTCTTCCTTTCCAATAAACAAATCTTATACAGAATTGTTACTCTGGATATATATGAAGTTTTCTGGATATCAATTATACAGTGATACATTTCTTCCTGAAGGAGAGAACACTCCAGTGAGAGTAACCTGATTCTTTGTGCTGTCACACTTTGCACACACACGGGGAGACACCCAGGGCTCCAATCAGCCAAAAGGAAGCAACCTGAAGGCCTCTGTGCCGAGGGGATTTTATGTGGACCCTGCTCTTGAGGTCCATGCAGAGAGGAGATCAGCACGGCTGCTTACGAGGTCCAGGAGCTGGGTCTGTGTGGCACAAGTTTGAGTGGAAGTAGGGACATGCTGGTGATGTCACAGATGCAGCCAGCACCATGGGATGGCAATGCAGGAGTGTGTGCTGGGCTGGGTGTCCCCTGGGAGGCCTTTTGCCGGGGCTTCCAGGACGACCCACCACAGACTGGGTGACCTCGATGACCCAAATTCATTTTCTCACAGTTCTGGAAACTCAAGTTCCATGAGCAAGGCACCAGTGGAAATGGTTTCTTCTGTCCACTGCTTCAGATGCTGTCTTCTCCCTGCGTTCTCCCCTGGCCAGCCCTCTGTCCATTTCTGCGTCCTCATCTTACAAGGAAAACAGTCGCTTTCAATTGGGTCCAACCCTAGTGACTTCATTTAACCCTAATTACCCATTTCCAAATACTCCAACATGGGGGTTAGCCTGTCAGCATGTTAAGGCTGGGAAGGGAATAATTCAGCCCAGAACACCTGTGAGGACAGGGCTGCTATAAAAGTAGGTGTTCGGGAAGGGCACAGGAAGGAATGGTCTGGGTAGCCTCAAGGAGGAAGGGCACAGGAAGAAATGGTCTGGGTAGCCCTGGAGATGATGTCCGTCAGCAAGACAGACATGAGACGTCCTCTCCATCAGCTCCTCCGCTTTGGGTACACGTGACTCCCGGAGGCGGGCGGTGGTCTCACTCTGCACTCCTGGAGGTGCAGCCTGGACCAGCAGTGAGCATCACCAGGGAGCTTGTTAGAACTGCAGAATCTCCCGCCCTGCCTCAGACCAACTCGACCAGAGGCTGCAAGGTAACAAGCTCCCCAGGTGACTCCCATGCCTGTTAAAGTGAGGGAAGAGCGGGTGGAGACTCCGAACTTCTTCCAAGTTCCCTTCCTCTCAGACACTAGGGCTTCTAGAGGTAAGTCCCTGTTCTGACAACCTCCACCCCTCCCCCCTTCCCCCACATCCCTGTGTGCACACTTGTGTGGCTACCTATGCAATTAAGTTATAAGGCAACTATAATGAGCTGTATTAGGAAACTGGTTTGCACTCTATTGATTTCCTGGTTGTGCATATGTGCTCAGTAATGACCCAATTTCAATAGTAAGTAAAATCAGCCCAGAAACCCAGCTCCAACTCTGGCAGTCAAATAGCTTTCGGAGATGACCCAGGAGGGAGCCAGCACACAGAGGGTCCTGGCCCTGTGCCCCTACCCCAGGACACTGCACAATGGCAAAGGGGACACTTAGCAAGGTGCTCTGGTGGTTGGAGCTACAAACCGTCTATACCAAGGCCTGAGAGGGTGCAGCTCAAGCTTCCAGGCCCACTGAAAGGGGAGGAGGGGGCATGGGGTGGTCTTACTGCCCAGGACACCACTGGCTGCATTCCATGGGAGGAAAGGAAACTCGGAGCAGGTGAGTGACCGCACCCTCTGTACCCAGGGAAAGTACACAGGAGCCTAGGTCTGGACCCGCACCATCTCACATCAGAGCCTGGACCCCCAACCTACCCCCAAGCCAGGCTCAGCCACTGCTGGCAGGAGTGTTGGGGGCACCTTCAGCTTCTTCCTGAACTTGGAAAAGATGTTTTCCAACACTCCTCGCATCCCTTGCTGGAGGTCCTGCTCTTTGGACAGAAAGGCTGACTGCCCAGGAGAGCGGCTCTGAGAGGATGAGGAGGAGCAATCGGGTGGGTCTGGGGGCCAAGGAGGGAGAAGGTCCCCCGGTGTGAGGGCTCCCAGAGGGCTGGGCTGCCTCTGTGCCAATCAAGGAAGCTAACCCCAGGGCCTGACCAGGTTGGCACATATTCCGTTTCCCCTGCTGACCACAGCCCCTGGCAAGGACCCCAGTCCTCAACAAACTCCCAAGAGCTGGTTTCACTCTGGGGCCTGATTTGGAAAGCAAAGCACTCTTGACACCTGCTCTCTCCTGCTATGGTTGGAAAGACAGCGTCCACTCCAAAATTCACAGGTACTGGAGCCGCATTGCAGTGGGATTAGAGGAGGGGTTTCAGGAAGAGACGGGGTCACGAGGGCCCTGCCCCCTGCAGGGATTAGTGCCTACAGAAAAGCTGAGGGAGTGGCGGACACCCCCTTCACCGGGCTGCTTCTGTGTTGTGTGAGGACAGCATCCGGCCCCACCTCCCTGACCTGTTCCAGCCCTGCAGCCATGGGAGGGGCAGCCAAGAGGCCCTCACCGGGCACCAAATGCTAGCACCTTGATCTTCAACTCAGCCTCCAAAACTGAGAAAATCTATGTCTGCTCTTCACACACCACCCAGGCTCATGTATTCTCTTGTAGTGGCATAAACAGACTCAGACAACCTCCCCCTGGTGGCCAATGAGGAAGCAGAAGAAATCATGACATCAAATAGGCCTGAGGATACCAGCCGTGCCCCACGCTCCCCACAGCCAGTCATCCCCGTGCTCTGACTCCCTGCGCTGGGCACATGTCCCCACGTGTCCCCCCCCCCCCCCGGGTCATTCTCCACGCTCCACCCCATTCTGTGCCCTGGAGGGTGATCTTCCCAAACTGTCTCCGGGGATCCCTTTCCCCCCTGAGTTGGGCTAATGGGAGACAACGCCAGGATAGCAGCAGGTGGCAGGAAAGGGGGACAGGGATCTTTGTTCTGACTTCCCACGTGCTGGAATAGAGAGAGGTGCTGACTCACTCCCTGTGGCCACACCTGTCACAGCAGCCTCTCCAGAAACAAGCCCCCCCCCCCCACCACCACCACCTTATCCTTCAAGCTGCGGCATGAGCAGCGGGGATGGGGGTGGAGGCTGGACCCTTTGATAAATAATCTCTTCACTAAGCTCTTCTCACCACTCCCATCCGTACACACAATCCACGTGCGTTCATCCAAACGCCTCGACTCGCCTGTCGTCTTCTACTTTTGATCTCCAACCGTCACATTTAATTCTGAAGAATCGGCATTAATAGCTTCCTGTCGGAGACTAAGGGAACTGAGGCCTGGCACCCACATTTACATAAACAGCCCTGGGCCATAAATTAGTTCACAGAATTCTGAACGTATGGAAGCTAATTTGTATTTGTGATGCATGAGATGTGGGTAAATAAGTGCTTATTGAATGGATAAATGAGCCAGGGAATGAATCCACTCTGGCCAGACCTCTTTCAGCCGGCATTTTAATCCACATCAGACTTCACTCACAGTCCTCAGGAGTCACTGCTTTGTGCTGCCCGAAACCCAGCCAAGCCTCCCCAAAGACCTCCAGCCAAACAGCCTGGCCAGCTTCCAGCCCCAACCAGCACCACAGTACTGCTTCTCAGGGCACCCCTATTTGAGTAACTCTGGGCTCCCAAAACTGTATTTTTCCACCCCAGAGCCTCTGAGTCACAGCAACCCCTCGCAACTCCTTTGCAAGGTTTCCCAGGATGCCGCAGCATTCGCAGGGCTATGAAAAACCTGTCAGAGAAATGCTGGTAATGGCAAAGCCATTTCCCAGGGCACGTCAGCCCCCCACATATCCATCAGAACTGCACCACAAGGAGGGCCTCATTTAGAAAGTGTCAATTCTGATTATTAATGTGGGAAAAACACCTGCTAAGCATGTTTATCTGCGAGGTGAGCTTGGCTGGACGCGAGGGCAGCCGGCAGCCACGGCTGCAGAAAAAACCCTGGTGTCCAGGCCCTGCCTGCTGAAAAGCCACCATGATTAATTAGGATTTGGCTATCACAGCACAGGAGGAGGGGCAGGGAAGATGGAGGAGGATGCAGGGGTGGGAGGGAGGCTGGGGGAAGAGGGGATGCAGTATGTAGAGGGCAGGCTCCCCCCTATACCCCGTCTGCTTGAAATGAAACCCAGGCCTGAGATCCATGGCAGAGAGGCGTTTTCATTTTACCTCAGATTTATTAGCTCAGGGAATACCCTGAAGACTTCCCTACAAAGCTACCCTCAAGGTTCAAACCTCATCAGTGAACATGGCAACCTCTGTTTTCATATTTCACTGAAACCTTGTAGACTGCAAGACTTTTCACTGCTACCATTAAACCAAATTATATATCACTTGTGTATCAATTGATCTGTGAACCCACCCATGCATCTATTCATTCCTCTATGAATGTGTGCATGACCAACTCATCCACACATCTATCCTCCCACCCATCTATCCATCCATCCACCAATCCATCATCCATTCACCCGTCCATCTATCCACCCATCCATCAATCCACACTTCCATCTGCCCATCCATCCATTTGTTCCTTCATTCATCTATCTAACCACCTACCCATCCAAGAGTCTGTCCATCATCCATCCAGCAATCCATGCATCCATCTGTCCATCCATACACCCACCCATCATCTATCCACCACCCATCCATCAATCCATCCATCCATTTGTTCTCCATCTATTCATCATCCACCCTCCATCCATCCCTCCATCCACCCTCCATCCACCCTCCATCCACAACTCCCTCCATCCCTCCTCCATCCATCCCTCCATCCACAACTCCATCCACCCTCCATCCATCCATCCCTCCATCCATCCATCCATCCATCCATCCCTCCATCCACCCCTCCATCCATCCCTCCATCCATCCATCCATCCATCCACCCTCCATCCACCCTCCATCCATCCTCCATCCCTCCATCCACCCTCCATCCACCCTCCATCCATCCTCCATCCATCCCTCCATCCATCCACCCTCCATCCATCCTCCATCCATCCTCCATTCATCCCTCCATCAATCCTCCATCCACCACTCCATCCATCCCTCCATCCATCCATCCATCCCTCCATCCATCCCTCCATCCATCCATCCCTCCATCCACCCCTCCATCCATCCCTCCATCCACCCCTCCATCCATCCATCCATCCATCCCTCCATCCACCCCTCCATCCACCCTCCATCCATCCATCCATCCACCCCTCCATCCATCCCTCCATCCATCCATCCATCCATCCCTCCATCCCTCCATCCCTCCATCCCTCCATCCACCCCTCCATCCACCCCTCCATCCATCCCTCCATCCATCCATCCATCCACCCTCCATCCACCCTCCATCCATCCTCCATCCCCCCTCCATCCACCCTCCATCCACCCTCCATCCATCCTCCATCCATCCCTCCATCCATCCACCCTCCATCCATCCTCCATCCATCCTCCATTCATCCCTCCATCAATCCTCCATCCACCCTCCATCCATCCCTCCATCCATCCCTCCATCCACCCTCCATCCATCCTCCATCCATCCCTCCATCCACCCTCCATCCCCCTTCATCCATCCCTCCATCCACCCCTCCATCCACCCTCCATCCATCCCTCCATCCATCCTCCATCCATCCTCCATTCATCCCTCCATCAATCCTCCATCCACCACTCCATCCATCCCTCCCTCCATCCATCCACCCATCCATCCACCCTCCATCCACCCTCCATCCATCCTCCATCCACCCTCCATCCATCCCTCCATCCACCCCTCCATCCACCCTCCATCCATCCCTCCATCCACCCCTCCATCCACCCTCCATCCATCCCTCCATCCATCCCTCCATCCACCCTCCATCCACCCCTCCATCCATCCCTCCATCCATCCATCCATCCACCCTCCATCCATCCCTCCATCCATCCCTCCATCCATCCCTCCATCCACCCTCCATCCATCCCTCCATCCACCCTCCATCCACCCTCCATTCATCCCTCCATCCACCCTCCATCCATCCCTCCTCCACCCTCCATCCACCCTCCATTCATCCCTCCATCCACCCTCCATCCATCCCTCCATCCACCCTCCATCCATCCCTCCTCCACCCTCCATCCACCCTCCATCCATCCCTCCATCCATCCTCCATCCATCCCTCCATCCATCCCTCCATCCACCCTCCATCCACCCTCCATCCATCCCTCCATCCACTCTCCATCCACCCTCCATCCATCCTCCATCCATCCCTCCATCCACCCTCCATCCACCCTCCATCCATCCCTCCATCCATCCACCCATCCATCCATTTACACATTTATTCTACACTCAGCTGACATTTACTGACAATGAATCCTTTTCAGACAAGTTGGTGGGCGGAGGGATACCAAAATGAATCAAGTAGCTCTCAGTCTAGAAAAAGAAACGTCCCTGCTGATGGACAAATTGGCCCTGCAGGAATGGGTGCAGCAGGCCATCCACAGGATGCAGAGATGGGTGCAGTACTGAGGCAGGACTTTCGAAGGGAGGTCTCCAAGCATCTGTGACGTATCAGATCCCTCCACAGCAGTCATCAAGGAGGCTGATCACGTTTTCTGTTCTGCTCAGCACAGCCCCCTGTGCCTGACACGGTGCCCTGGGTACACCAGGAGCTCAGAGTCCTAGCTGAAGAGTTCTACTGCTATGTGAATTCAGCCCTGTTGCATCACATACCTAGTGAATGTCCAACAAATGGAGACTGGTTTTGTAAGAGAACAAACGGCAGGTACCATGCATGTGCATCACGCTGATCATTTCATTAGAATGCTCACTGCACCCTCACATAGTACAGGTCTTATTTCTAGATTTTTTAAAAACTATTTATTTAATTATTTAAAAATCAGAGTTACAGGGAGACAAAGAGAAAGATCTTCCATCTAGGATTCACTGCCCAGATGGCCACAATGGAGAGGGCTGGGCTAGGCTAGCCAAGAGCTTCATCTGGGACTCCCATGAGTAGCATGCCCAAACACCTGGGCCCTCTTCCACTGCTTTGTTCAGGCCATTAGCAGGGAGCAGGATCAGAATACTCAAACCAACACCCAAGTGGGATGTTGCAGGCAGTGGCTTTACCTTCTATGCCACAATGCCAGACCATGTATTGCTGTTCTGAAAAACAGATGGAGGGGCCAATGTTGTGGCATGGTGGGTTAGTCTGCCATCTGCATTGCTGCAATCCCATATGGGCACTGGTTCAAGTCCCAGCTGCTCCACTTTTGATCCAGCTTCCTGCTAATACCTGGAACACAGCAGAAGATGACCCAAGTTCTTGGGCCCCTGCACCCACATGGGAGACCTGGAGGAAGCTCCTACTTCCTGGCTTCAGTCTGGCCCAGCCCCGGCCACTGTGACCATTTGGGGAGTGAACCAGTGGATGAAAGATCTCTCCCTCTCTCTCTGTAACTCTGACATTCAAATAAAATAAATACATCTTAAAAAGAGAGATACCAAAAAAACAGAGGAGGAAACTGAGGCTGCATGGAGTTAACTAACTTGCTAAAGGTCCCACAGTTGGACACTGGGGAAGCTAGAATTAGAATTCATGAATCTTGTTTCCAAAACACCTGCTATTTCTCTGCTACTCTTGCCGCATCACCCTCTAAGCCAGCAGAAAGAAGACCATAAAACAGGACAAGGATCTCTGTGATTTTGTCAAAGAAGAGCCAAGCCCAGGCCAAAAGGGTGACACTAAGGTGACCTCACTTGGAGCATCATAGAGTAGAAAAGGCAAACATAACGCCTAAGACTTTCTGTTGTTTGCTGTTTTGCGGTGTTTGGCTGGGGAAGAGGGGATGAAATGAAGAATGGGGAGAGACTGGTTCTATCCACACCCAAGGGATTCCTGCTGTGCGCCGGGTCTTTCCGAGAGAGAAACCTGCAGGATCTAGGTCTGATCTGGTACCCAGCGGGCCCCCTACAGGCAGAAAGAAAGACCTAAGCCGTTTCTCCAGCTGGATTAACAAACTGCTCCATCTCCAAGATTTCCCTGCGTTTGCTGTGGCGCCTGGGAGGAGGGAAAGGCAAAGAAACAGCTTGTCCTGAAGAGGCCCTCGAGGCCCGGAAGCCTTGGCATCCGGGCTGTACCTGTCCAGGTGTCGCACAGTCCAGCCATCCTCGAAGGCCAACACCCATCTGGCCTCGCATGTCAGAGGAGGCAAGAGGGGTTCCCAGACTGCTAATGGAAACAGTCTTTGGGCATCAAAAAGAAGGGAAAAAGGGGAAGTGGGAAAAAGGCGTTCTGAACCTTCTCCTCGCTCAAGCTCAGCAGCTCCAATTTGGGGAATTATTTCAGGCTTCCTTTTGACGGGGAGCTTAAAGGGCAAAGTTTGGGCTGCAAATAAAATTGAGTGCACGGAGCAAGGGGAGTTAAACCACACCAGGAACGTTTTAAGGAGCTTACAGGCAACTCGGGAGAAGAGCTTATTACGCCGCAGCTTCCAAGGAGCCCGTGGATCAGATTTAATCTGTAAAGAGGCCCTGTCAAGGTCTCCTCCTCGGGCAAACACAGCCTCCCGCAGACCCAGGCTCAACAATGGGCCTCTCGCAGGCCCAGCCCAGCAGGAAAGCACACAGGGCCAGCCAGCCAGCCGTGAGAGAGAAAGGCTTCCAGCTCCAACCATTTCCTCACCTAACTTGAGCTGCTCTGCACATGGGCTCTCCGCAGCCAGCACACGGAATGCCCTGGCTGTCAGTCTCGCCAGGCAATCGCTCTGGCGCTCAGCTCACTCTCTCCGCCTGTCAGCACTGGGAGAGAAGAAGCAAACTCCATGTTGTGGGATCCACCCACCAGATGGCTCATCTATCAAATGCACATTGTGTCTGCCACGCTGCCGCCCTCTTTGTAAATCTCAACCGGTTAGCGACCATCACGCCGGTATTTTTCTGCCTGCTTAGCCTTTCAACCTCATTCCCCAAAGTAACCAGAGCGCACGCATTCCCCCATGCACCCCTGTTCCCGCACCCGCTTGGAGACGCATATGTCTTGGGCTGCATGAGTCACTGCCCGACGCCAGCTAAGTCTATTACTGCCTGGAAAATTAACTCGCACACTGAGAATAATCACAGAAAAGAAATTTGTTTTCCTACAAGGTTGTTTTCCAGCTGTTTTAATGCAGACAATTTTACCCTGAAACCCAAATTGAAAAAAAAGAGAGACAGAGAGAGACTTTAAAATCTGCATAATTTGAAAGTGCTTAATGTAAATTAGATAGATCAGCCTAATTTTATTTCAGTACTTTTTAATTGCATTTATAATTAGTAAAATACATTAATGTGCTACACAGAAGGTCAGGAGTTCTGGAAAAGGGATCTAATTAACGCTCCAATGCATTTCTGTCACACATGTGCCCAGGAACCTGGAGGTCCACCCCCGGCTGCGCTCGGGACGGCATCTATTTTTAACTCCTTTGTGTCTTCGTCAAAACAGGCGGTCCTGAGGTCTGACAGTCTCCGGTGTGGGGCACCCTGCTCTTCATTTCTGCCATGCACCTGAGCTCCCCTGGGGAGAGACCCATGAGCCCACCCCTGGTAGAAGGATCCAGGCCTGTCTTCACAGGGCACTGCTAACACGTGCCCCCTCCCCTCCATATGTGCCTCCTGTGACCGTGTCCACCCAGACCAGGGGCCTGAGGGCAGCAAGCAGTGCTTCGCGGACGCCTGAGTCTCCAAGGGGCACTGTGCGCTAACTGGGGACCAAGAGGGACAGGCATTCCCCTCGCACAGTGAGGCAAGAACAAGGGTGGGGGATCCCTTTTTCTCCTCACTCTGTCTCCCAAAGTCGCCCTGGAACTAAGTCGCACGTCACAGGGGCCACATCCTTGCTGCCCTTGCTCGGAGCCCCTGACAAGGCTTGCGTCTACCCACACACACCCCAGCCAGGGCCCCCCCAGCAGATCACAGGGATGAGCTATTCACAAAACAAAGACACTGCCTTCCCTGCCTCTACCCCATGTCCATCATCCCCTAGTCACAGGAAGTCCCACCCCAGTTTGCACTTCACTTCCTTTTATGGTCACCTCCACACGGTAAGGTGTGTGGTTATGCCCAAGGAATGATGGATGTGATAACATTTCCTCAGGCAGCCTTGACTGATCCAGAATCAGACGGCACACGACCGGGACGTCATCAGCACCCGTGGAGTGGCTGTGGGGCTCATCAGTGCCCTCATCCCCGCTGTCCTTAGCTTAGCACTTTTCTTACTTTTTCTGTAACTGTCTCAGTCTACAGTTTCCTCTGTCTCCTGGATCTACCTCTCCCTGCTGAATATATGTAACAGACAAGCACATGCTTAATAGGAGACATGGAACATGCAAATATGTCTTTGAAAAAAATGCATATTCATTTTCTGGGGACAGATAGTGTATATTTAGCTAGTGCAACGGAACACCCATATATAGCAATGCTCTCCCACTTATTTTTAAGTTAATTTTTAAAAATCAAACAGACCGCATTAGTTCTGGGGCCTCACATTTGGTGAACAGGTGGAGGGATCCAGCCTTGCACATAGCACTATTGGCAATCTGTCCGGTTGGGGATTTTCCCCCTGTTCACAGCCCAGCAGGGGCGCGGCTCCCACCCTCCCTCCACAGAGGAAGAATGCGAGGTTCACTGAGCCCCCCCAAAGGCTTCAGAGAGATCAATCAGCAGAGCTGGCTGTGCACCGGCCTGTCCAACTCAAGTGCTAGCCTGTGCCTGGAAGCCACACCCACAATGGTGCTGAGGGGAGCTGGTGTCGTTCCTCTCAAGAGCAGGTGCCTGGGGGAACTCCGCAGGTCAGACTTCCGGCTCAAACACTTGAGACTTTCCTCCTGCCCCCAAAGGGCAAAACAGAGCACCGAGCAAGAGATTTTAAAAAGGGAACAGTCACTCTCGTGTCAGGTCAGAGCTGACGCATGCATGTTTCACAAGGTGTGTGATCCAGGTCACAGGACGCACACTCCCTGTCGTGTTGCTGGAACAACCAGCCGTCAGGGATGCCCTCCACCCTGCAACGCCCACGGCTTGCCGGGCAGCGCCCAGCGTCCAAGCCTTTGCCTACCCTGGCTCATTCATCCTTTAGAAAATGAACTTGAAGGTTCCTCCTCAGTGAAGCCCTCTTTGGTCTGCACATTCATGGGGCACCCAGCAAGGAGAAACTAACTCTGCTTGGAGCGCCAGCTGCATTTGAATTATCCGAGGGCAGAAATCTGTCTCATGTATAATTTTATTCACGGAACAGCAATCACAGTCGCGATGCACCAGTCATCGCACACACATGACTTCCGTAACTTCTCACTTGAGTCATTTATCACTGCTTCTCAGAGCAGCCGAAGGAGATTCAGAGAGGTTCAGTAACACATCCCACGGCACACAGCTGTGAAGGTCTGGCGCCAGCATCCAAAGCCAGGCTGTCTACTTCATATATTCCTGGGGTAAAGAATGCAGTCAGTGTATAATAAGTGCTGCTGAAAAGACCAAACGGTGCACATGGACCGGGGGCCTCTCCTGCCGTGCTCCATCCAATTAACCCAGAGCAGACAGAGAGAGGACATCCCCACAGAGCTTGTCCTGTTGTCTGAAGGCCCTGTGGCTCCCCTAGAAGTCAATATTTCATTAGGGTCCATCATGCAGGTCAGAGTAATAATTAATGACTATCTGCTGGTGTGACTGCTTATCGTATTTTAGCTTAATTCCAATAAAATCTAAATGGTCTATTAATTTTCCTAATAAATTTAGATATGGCCTCTGACCGCAATCTGGCTTTGATTAGCTAACAAAATATTTGAAGATAGGCCGGCTCTTTCAAATATTTCAGGCAAACACTTAACTGGATTTAGGATTTTCTGCATCAGCTTGTGGCCGGGCTCACAGTGGGGAAGAGCAGGGGACAGCCTCATAATTGGTTCCCCAGCTTCCCAGAACTGAGTCACCCTGTAGAACCATCCAGACGAGGGTGTGGGAGCCAGATACAACCACGATGATGAGGAAATGCATCCTCGGGACAAGGAAGAGCAGAGCAGAGCAGGCAGCAGGGGGCAGTTTCGAAGGAATGCCACCCAGAGCGGCCCCCAGAGCAGGTGCAGACACACTCCTGTGATGAGGCTGTCTGCCCCACAGTTGTCCTCAAACCTACACCACCAATGAAAACCCAACACACGAGTTTCACCACCAGAGACCCAAAAGGCCGTGGAGAGAGATGGGAAAGCAAGGGGCTCTTCCACAGGCTTCTCCTGTGATGGATCCCCTTTCTCCTTCAGTATCGGCATTAATGTCAGCAGCACCAAGTCCCCTCCAGCCGCCCTCCCCACGCAGAGGTAACCCCACTGTCCCCACCAACGGGCCCGTATCACAGAGCTCTGTTTGATTATCTTCATGTCAGTTACTAGATTGTGCAACTGTCTGTAGTTACGGCATCTATGCATGAGTTCAATCGTCTTTCACCTCTGCCAATGGGAACGCAAGTCTAGAAAGGCAGAGACGTTGCACAGCGTGTGGCACCCACTAGGGTCTCAATAAATACTGTCAAATGAGTAAATGGCTGGCCAGTGCCGCGGCTCACTAGGCTAATCCTCCGCCTGCGGCGCCAGCACTCCAGTTCTAGTCCTGGTTGGGGCGCTGGATTCTGTCCTGGTTGCCCCTCTTCCAGGCCAGCTCTCTGCTGTGGCCTGGGAGTGCAGTGTAGGATGGCCCAGGTGCTTGAGCCCTGCACCCGCATGGGAGACCAGGAGAAGCACCTGGCTCCTGGCTTCGGATCAGCATGGTGCACCGGCCACAGCATGCCGACCGCAGTGGCCATTGGAGGGTGAACCAACAGTAAAGGAAGACCTTTCTCTCTGTCTCTTTCTCTCACTGTCCACTTTGCCTGTCAAAATAAAAGAGTAAATGGCTAACTAACTACTGATGATACATGAGTGATGTTGAACTGATGACTGCTGTAGGGACCACACAGTGGTTAACTTGGAAACAAGAGGGGAAAAGCGACAGAGACAGAGAACACGGGGCCGGGAGGGGAGGGGAGTTGGGTTTGGATCTTGGCATTGCCTCTTGCTTGCTGGTTAGCCACAAGAAAATCCCTTATGCTTTCTGTGCCTCACTTTATTTATCTGTCAAGTGGGGTTAATACTCATGGCCTCCATATAGGGCAAGAATAGCAAATATTGATGAGTAAAATACTCAGTACCATAGCTGGAGTGTAATTAACTCATGCTTGTAAAAGCCCAGCTACTGTTGTCACTGTCATCACCATCATCATCATCATCGCAGAGAGGAGACACCACCCGGTACAGCCCTACCCCTCACTCCTGAGATCCACCTCATTCTGACCCATCTTGGAAACCTTGTCCATGGTACCAGCATTCCCTCTCCTCCTGGCACTGACCCTGTATGATACTTGTGAGGTTACCGATCATGTACCACATCCCTCATCTGTCCCAGAACCTGCAAAGAAGTGGACTCTACATCACCATGGTCTGACTGCGGACTGACCAACCCAGCCATGATCCCCTGCTCTTGGCCCCCGGCTGGCAAAGGCTGCCTCTTTCCCCTGAGACACTGTATCCTTTCATATCCGAGATCCTACTCCACATGGGCTGAATCCACTTCCCTCCAGACCCAAATCTTTACATTGCACAACCCAGCCCCAGGTGTGGGGTTCACCATCCCTGAACCCAGTCTGCAGAAGATTATGGTAAGGGCTCCCTCAGGCCGGCAATGGTGCTACAAAGAGACAAGGTTCCTCTTCCACAACTTGTGAACTGAGCCACAGTCCTTCTGTGACGACCTCCACTGTACCGCTTGGCCCCACACAAATGTGAGAACCCAAGTGTGCAACAAAGGAGGGATTATGGGTACAAGAGCACCACACCTGCCACTGGCAGAACAAACAAAACTAACTTACCAGAGGGTGAGAGAGAGATTACGAGGCTCTGACGGCTTTGGAAAGTGATGCAAGGGAAGTAAATGCTTCCCTGCTGGACACAAACGAGAGGCAAGAATGGAAGTGCACACCTTCCTGCAGTCAGATCTAAGGGGGATGGGTCTGGGCAGGCACAGAGAGGCAAGCGGATCTCTCTAGGAGGCCAGTGGTGGCTCCTGAAGAAATGCATCTGAGCAAAGATTTGCAAGAGAAATGGCAAGGGGTCTGGGAGGAACAGGAGTCCAGGCCAAGGGAACACGATGAAGACCACAAGGTCTGCAACAAACGGATCTTGGTCCTTAGCAGAAACCAAGAAGTTCGGAGGAGCAGGACACAGCAGGTGAGAAGAGGAAGGGGAGTGAAATTAATGGAGGATCATTGCTTGCCCTTTAGGAGTTGAGTCTTCTGGGAGATGTTTCAGATACATTGTTGTTGATTGCCAGAAACAATGCAATGACTTAACGCTACTTTGCCTATCCTCCAGATAAGAAAGGGGTTTAGATCATTTAAGGAGCTTGACCAAAGTCGTGAGAGGGTATTTCAGAAGTTCACATGATACAGAATTATATTCTAATCCATGTGTGGGCTCTTCAACAGGTTCACAGAAAATGCACGTGGCTTTCAAAGTTTTTTGCCTCCAAAATAAACTCATTTTTTACTTCTGTTCTCCATGAACTCTTCAGCATACCCTCCTGTAACTACAGGGAGAGAAAGCTGGAGTATGAAACAATGTGTCAGGGTTTGTGTATGACTCCCCTTCTCAAATGAGATGAGAATGAGTGTGTCTCAGAGAAGGAAGGGACAGTGTGCAGACTGATTCTGAGTGATGGACTGGGATTCCATTTTGCTCAGTGTCACTGTAATAGGATTGTAGCCTCTTGGTTGCTAATACATAAGAGATGCCACCAGCTTCTGCTTAGATTTAATATTGGTTTAGCAGTCAGGAGTTAATTAAATGTTAATGTTCAGTCACTTGAAATTAAACATTAGGAATCTCAGCTTTATTTGTAAGTTTCTTAAGCCATCATTAAGGTGTTCTGCTTGGATCCCCTCCTGCTAGGCTGCTCAACTCCTCTGGCTGGATCCCCCATCCACAGGCAAACTCATTTCGCTCACCGCATGCCTTGACTCACAACATCTGACCTGCCCGACAGCTATACTCCTCTGCTGAGCAAATCTGAGCGTCTGAACATAGACACACACACACACACCAACATGGAGCTTCACACAAGGTGCATCCATCTAAAATATCTTGCATATTTTATGGATGGCACAGCACTTCCAGGTGTGTAACTGAATTTGACCTCACAATGAAAGGATGGCAATGATGATGATGGAAGAAGAGCAAGAGGAATGACTAAAGCAGGAACAAATGGAGGCAGTAAAGTCAAAAATGGAAGGGAAGGAGAAGAGAAAAAAGGAAAGAAGAGGAGAAAGCAAAGGAAAGGGGGAGAAGGGCCACTTCCTAATGTTTTCTGTGAATTTTCATGTAATGCTTGGAATAACCCCATGATGCTGAGACTGCTACTATGCCCATTTTACAAATAGAGAAACTAAAACCCATAGAGATCAAACCATATGACCAAGACCCCACATGCACTGGGCATGGGTGTCAGGATTAAGACCCTAAATGCTCATTCCCTTAACCACAAATGAGAAAAAAATAGAGTTCAGAGAATTCAAGAGGTTTGGTAAACAGCTGGCAGTTTCACGACTGTACCCATCAATGCTCCAAACATGGAGAAAGGCAGCTCAGAGAGGACCAATGGCTCCCCCAAGGTCACATAGCCTGAACAGGGCAGCACCAGGGCCAGAAGCCCGGGTACCTGTCTCCCAGGAAGTTTGTGAGTAGTTGCACAGATCACAGCTCCCTCCAAGCCAGGAAACCCTTCCAATGACATGTTCAGTCTGGGCCCACTAGAACCCTCTGAGTTGCTGGCTGCATTTTCAGCCTGCTCTTGAGGAGTAAGAGGGTGGGGTGGGCAGGAGGAAGAAGAGGCACGCTCTGTCTTTCCACAGAAAGGTGCTAACTCCTGTGGCCACACATCCATTTCAGGACCCTGGCCAGCACCACGTTGCCTCCTGAATCTAACAGCAGCAGGAAACTGGAGCCCCAGCACCTAGCGCCAACCTGCTGAAATGAAAGTCAGAGTAACTCGGCACCCAGGGAGATGTCTAATCAAGGCTCAGGTTTGCATTTCCTTCTCAATGGCATGTTGACAAAACAAGGAAAGACAGAAACAAACATGGTTAAGCTGAGTTTCCCAGGTGAGCCAGGGAGAAGCAAATGCAGTGAGGGCCGCCTGTGGCCAGCAGAAGGAGCCACTGAGCACAGCAGGGCCACAAACTGCTGGGATCCGGGGCCTCCTGAGCACACCTCAGGGGCTGACATGCAAATTTATGAGCAACTGAGACCAGCCTGATCCAGAGGGAGATGGGGGAAAGCACAGTGCACCTCCAGACACCTTAACGCAGGGGGAAGTTCAGAAAACGTGAAGTGTGCACTTGCACAGTTCTGGTGCCATCTCTCCATCACATTCAGAAGAACTCACAGAGATCACAGAGATGAGAACAGGACTGACAACAGCCCAGATCATTTAAAGAGAACCCAGTCTATACTAGGAGCAAGCACAAATCATTTCTTCAAATATGGTCTTGTCCCCAGGGTCTACTTCAGAGACCCTGAAGCTAGGGCCCCAGAATTTTACATCCTTGTCCATGCCATGCGGCTTTAAGGGAATTAGAAAACTTGCTGGCTTTAGAGACAAGGAGCCAAGCTCTGGGGGAACAGAGCCCTACCGAGGTCATCGTCACGGTCCTGGGCACACAGGGTACCCCCAGACCCCAGAGGCAACCCCACAACATCCAGATAGTGGCTTCAGTTGCTCTGCTGGCTGTTTTCACAACAATCACCTGGAAGCAGCATCAATCATCCTTTTTTCTCCCTTTTTATTTCCAGAACAGATTCCTCCCAGATGGACACTGGGCAAAGGATAGTGTGGGCAAGCAAACACATCACAGGTGCTTTGGATGGCCTACTTTCGAACACATGATGCCAAACCTCTGGTTCTTTGCTAAGTCTTCCTACTCTACAAAACCCAGTCTGAGGCCAAGCAGACCTGAGCATGAAGACAGCTCTAATGCTCACCATGACGCGATGTCACGTAGCTTCTCCAAGTCTGCTTGTTCCTGCCCATCCACACACCTGGGAGAACTCACTCCAGGAGAGGCACTGTGATGGACACTGAGGGCAGACAAGCTTACAAAATAGACCACATCCAGCCCCCTCAGCTAATGCCCAAGGGGGGACAATAGTAAGAGTGCCCAGATTACAGGGCTGTGTGAGAATTAGAGAAAGACAGGTTAAGTAAGCCTTACCTGAAATGCTTGGAACCACACATGTTTCAGATTTGGGAGTTTGTTTGAAGGGTTGTGGAGCTTTGCCCCAGTGAAGAATCCCTGAACAACAGAAAATCCTAAATCCATCATGTTGCCCTTTAAAAACTGTTGGGTTTCAAAGCACTCCATATTTGGGGTTAGGATGCTGAACTTGCACTAGATGCCTTAGCCTTAGACAAGCGTCTCCTCTAAGTCATCACTCAACAAGGGATGTATGAGAATGACACAATTATTAAGAGTGTTGTATCTACTGCTTTCTGGTCAGAGCTATTTTGTAGTAGGGAGATAGAAATGAAAGAAGATAACCGGCTGCAGAGATTGGTCAACACTGAAGCACGGAATACTTGATGGAACTGATGTGGTAGATGAGGAGAGAGACCTACTGCCCACATCCCCACGCCCAGTTGCAGGTGCTCTGGGACAGCTTCCTGCAGCTGCTAACAGAGGGAGACCTGGCATAGGGGCAGGTTGCTGTGGCGGGCCATGCAGGCTCCTTACCTCTTTCATTGTCGACATAGCCCCTGCAAAGGGTGCTGCTGTCCCCATTTCATCCAGTACAGAAGGGGTCTTACCAAGTGTAGGAAATGTTTTACCCTGGGTAGGGCCAGGATCCAACCCAAACCCCTGAGAATAGAGGCACCGCTCATTTTACTGCACATGAGAGCCACGCATGATGAGCCACTTCATGATTTTCACATGAAACTTTTTTTTAAGACTGAGCTCTTCATCTCAAAAAAGGCGAAGACAAATGCAGCCCATGCCACGGCGCCGCCCTCCTGGGCACTGCCTCTGCTCCTTCAGCACAGGCAGCATGGGGACCCTCTGCACGAGTCTTTCCCATGTAGCCAGTACTCTTGCGTTCTTCCTGGTCACAAGTGCTTCTCCCACTTCAGGACAGAGGTGGAGGGTTCATGGAAGAGGGGCTATTTGCACCCCCATGTGGGGCCTGACAAACCCTCCATGTAGGACCCCCATGCTCTTTTCCTATGGAGGCTGGATGGAACCTGGAGACAACTGAGGTACAGAGTGTCCACTCCACGTCCAGGGTCACGTGTCACACAAAGGGATAAACCTCTCCTGCATGAAGCCCCTAAGATGGGGAGCAGAGAACTCAACAGCCGCTGGCATGGCCTTAAGCAGCACTTCCTGCTCAACTGCAGGCTCCCGGCCTTAAGGTAAGAGCCAAGTCTGACTCAGGGCCACCACGGGGGCGCCTGTCCCGGCACTCAGCCAAGCCTGGAAGGCCGATGGCGGGCTAGGAGAAGCTGTTCCGGGAAGTGGAGTGCTGGCTTTTGTGGGAGGCCTTGGGAAGATCGTGTCACCTTCTTGAGCTTCGTATTCTCCGTGACAGAGGTGGACGGTTGCCGTGTGGATAATACACAGAGGTGAGCCTTAGTCGAGACATGTCAGGGAAAGAAACAGCCTGGGGAGAACGTGTAATAAGTTCTCAGTAGCTGGGAAAATGCTTCCAGTGCTATTACAGCTGCTACTATTGATGATGATTAAACTGATACTGTTAAATGCCCAACTGTAGAGCTTAAAATCTGGTGCTGACTTCACACACACATGCAGGCATGCCACGCCCTCGTGCATACACACAGCCTTGTACAGAAACACACAAACACACAGTCTGGTGACCCCTCTAAAGGGACTCCTTCTACACAAAAGTAGCAAGGACCCTGGCCCCATCACACAGGCACTGACTGTTAGCGTGTACAGCCTCTGCTCCGCCAACCCCTCCCTCCTCAACGCTGCTGCTGGCTCCCTGGGCTCTTAGAAATTATAATTAATTCAAACTTTGGACTCTCAGGATTATAAGGTATTATAGGGTGGCAGAACTAAGACAAATGCTTTAATTCACCAGCCACCGTGTATTTAATTAGAGATTGTGATGAATCCTCCTCACACAGACGTGCCTCCCTACTTGGCGCTGCATGAGAGGGAAGGGGAGAGGGCCAGGGATCTGTGCACCAGGACTCCAGCCCGCTCAGACTTCAGCTCGCCTGGGAGCCTCACCTGCCAGGTGAACACCCCCTGGGAGCTGCCAGCCCCCGCCGTGCCTGGGGATGCCCTGCAAGAGGCTTCTGTCTTCCCAGGACACAGGGAAGCCCTCCAGACACCGGGGCCAGGGTGGGAGTGCACTGCACACCTGGATCACCTCTGGAGCTACCAGTGCTTTGTTTTTTGTATCATCTTTCTCACAACTCAACAGTGCTGGCAGGACAACAAACCTGCGACTCTTGACGTTGCCCGCGGACGCTGTGTGTGCGCCTTTCTCACTGCTGAGCTGGGCGGTGTGGTGAGCAGGGCTTGGAAGATGCTTCTGTTGCACGGGTCCCCAGTGAGGACAGCAGTTAATAAAGGCAATCTTGGGCTGAGAACAGAAGGGCTGGCACACTCAGCCACGTCCTCTCCATCTGGGGCATTGAACGGCTCCAGACAGGGGAGACCCGGCTGCATCTCTGGAAGTGACCCTGCGGTGGTTGAAGGCCACTCCGTGGCATCAGGTTCTGAGAGCTTGAATCTCCACTCGGAGAGGAGTCCACACAGGATCTTCCCGTACCCTGCACGTCAGCCCATCCTACCCAGGAAGAATCTCCACTTGGAGAGGGGCTCACACAGGATCGTCCCCGTACCCTGCACGTCAGCCCATCCTACCCAGGAAGAATGTCCACTCGGAGAGGGGCCCACACAGGATCTTCCTCGTCCCCTGCATGTCAGCCCATCCTACCCAGGAAGAATCTCCACTCGGAGAGGGGTCCACACAGGATCGTCCCCGTACCCTGCACGTCAGCCCATCCTACCCAGGAAGAATCTCCACTCGGAGAGGGGCCCACACAGGATCGTCCCCGTACCCTGCACGTCGGCCCATCCTACCCAGGAAGAATCTCCACTCGGAGAGGGGCCCACACAGGATCGTCCCTGTACCCTGCACGTCAGCCCATCCTACCCAGGAAGACCACGTGCCCATTCTGCAGAAAAGGACACTGCGGTTTCTTTCCCTGCTCTCCTTCCTGGCAGGCACGCAGGTAACATCACAGCCTTGAGCCCCCTCTGCCTCTCTCTGGTTCTGCCCAGTTCTTGTACTGAGGCTCAGTGTCCTTAGTGTCTTGGGTTTGAATGACTGACCATCCCAGCAATGCAAGTGAATTGCAGCAAAGACATGGACAGTGCTTCCACTGTGCCAGAAACTGCTCTCTGTGTAACACAAAGAGACCCATTCAATCCCAGCACCTACAGCATGGGCTCCTGCCTTAACCCACCAGTGCTGCTACTGAAAAACGAAAAGCAGCAATTTATTTCCCATAGTTCCTAAGGCTGGGCAAGGTCATGGTGACAGCAGGTTCAGTGACTGGCAAGGGGCGACTTCCTGGTTCCGAGACTGACAGTCCCTCTCACTGTGTTATCACAGAGCAGGTGGGGCACAACAGCCCCCCACAGCCTCTCGTGCAGGGGCCCTGACCCCACTGGGAGGCATCCCTGGCGACTGAGACCCCGCCCAAAGCCCTAGCTCACGACACATCATGCCAGGGATAGGGTTTCAGCAGGTCAATCCAGGGGGTGAGCAGGAGCACAGATGCACAGACCCCAGCAGCACCATTCAGACCCACAGCCCAGGGCAACAACCGGAGCCAGGGACAGCCTGCTGGGAGTGACATCTGACTCGCCAGGATGGGGGCAGGCGGTTTGGCAAAGTTTGGGAGCGTGCCAGCAGCCTGAGACTTTAGACAACCATAAAACAATCACGAAGGTGATTCCACATGAAGGAGGGCAATGCATATGGGGTTTCACTAAATAAAAACTCAGGAGAAAGATGGGTAAGGGATCCGAAAACAACCTAATCAAGGTACCTGCACACTGGGTCAGACCCGGAGAGGGGTGCACCATGATGAAAGCAGGTGTGACATTGTTCAGGTGGTGGGATTAGGGCGATTTTGTCACATCAGCTTTTCCTATGTTATTACTGAGACCTGCCTTCTATGTATTGAAACAGTGAAAAATGTACAAACTGAGTAACCCCCACACCTGAAGTACAGACACAGGCACAACTAACCGATCCTGATGGTGAGAGCTTGTGGGAGGAGCAGAATGTCGTGTGTACGTATCGAGGTGATGGTGGCACAGGTGTTAGCCAGCACTGAGCTGTATCTTTGTAATCAGTGGATTGCACTGAATTTAGGTCGTATGTAGGTACTATATGCTTACTGCATATCAGTTATTCGTCAATGTGAAACACACAGGCATGACAGACATGAGAGTGAATCACACATCAACTCGAACATGTCAGGGGACACTAAGACACCTGCCTACTCTGGGTGCACTGGGGATGGTGTCCTGGACACAGCCTGCACTTGAGCCAGTGGACGCAGCAGATGCCTCCCTCCTGCCACATGGGTGGCACTGCTGAGCCCATGAGGCTCTGTGTGGAGCACAGGGGAGGAGGTGCGTGCCCTTGCTTCCTGCCTCGCTGTCCCAGCTGGGCCGGCCCCTTTCTTCTTGCTCTCAGCCTGTGATTGAAAACACCCTCCTCCCTGGCTCTCAAGTATCTAGACTCCCGGGTTTTCACTGCTGACTCTCCAGCGCCTCCAAGAGCTCTGTTCAACAGAAGGAACCTGAATCCCAACAAAGTCTCCCAAGCTGGCATTTCCATCTTCCCCTCTGCTTTGCCCTGTGTGCACCTGTGTTGGGGGCTGGCACCCTGTGGGTTAAGGCATTGAAGGTCACAAGGTTTCCTCCCTCAGGGTGCTGTGCATAGCAGGCTGGAACCTTCTGGATGCTGCTCCGCTCTGCCCTGCAGGGTGAACCTTTCGGGCAGTGGAGGGTCCCAGCTCTGAGGAGGAGGGAGTGATTTGCAGCGAGTCAGGGTGACAGGGCGGCCTGAAGCTACACCCAGCATCTTCTCTGGAGCTGCACACTCACCCTGGGTCCAAAAGAATCAGCAGAGGAGTTCAGACACCACAGAGCAGCACTCAGCATAGCCCGGCCAGCAACAGGAGGGCACTGGGGCAGAACTGGGCCCACGCTGCCTACAGAAGCTAAAGGGTCTGTGGTCACAATGTTAGGACTTTTTTTTTTTTTTTTTTTTTTTTGGCCAGGCAGAATTAGACAGTGAGAGAGAGAGACAGAGAGAAAAGTCTTCCTTCCATTGGTTCACTCCCCAAATGGCCGCTAAGGCTGGAACTAGGCTGATCCAAAGCCAGGAGCCAGGTACTTCCTCCCAGTCTCCCATGCGGGTATAGGGACCCAAGGACTTGGGCCATCCTCCACTGCCTTCCTGGGCCACAGCAGAGAGCTGGACTGGAAGAGGAGCAACCGGGACAGAATCTGGCTAGAACCCGGGATGCAGGCGCCACAGGCGGAGGATTAGACAAGTGAGCCACGGCGCCAGCCTATTTTATTTTGTTTTGAAGGAACTCATTTATTGCTAATGTGATAAATAACTGTCTACACCATGTAAATCAAGCGGGGGATGGCTCAAGTCACTGGGTCTATGCCACCCAGGTGCGAGACCTGGGTTAAATTTTGGGCTCCTGACTTCAGCCTGACCTAAACCCAGCTGGTGTAAGCATTTGGAGAATGAATCATCAGATGGCAGATCTTCATCTGTCTGCCTGTTTCTCTTTCAAATAAACAAATAAGCTTATTAGATAATAAATATTTAAGGTATGAATTTAGGTACATGTTTTTATAGCCATGCATATAGTTTTTCACTAATATGCATTTCTGTATACTGTGTAAAAAACCTTTTTGCACCAAAAAATTTGGAATCCATACATAGTTTTGTCATAAAATGCATATTCCACATATTATGAAAAAAAGTTTTTGGCATCAAAACAACTTGTTGCAGCAAAATTAACTCATACATCTCATTTTATTTCCATAAATTTTTTGTTTATTTATTTATTTATTTATTTATTTTGACAGGCAGAGTGGACAGTGAGAGAGAGAGAGACAGAGAGAAAGGTCTACCTTTTGCCGTTGGTTCACCCTCCAATGGCCGCCGCGGCCAGTGCGCTGCAACCGGCGCACCGCACTGATCCAATGGCAGGAGCCAGGTGCTTCTCCTGGTCTCCCATGGGGTGCAGGGCCCAAGCACTTGGGCCATCCTCCACTGCACTCCCAGGCCACAGCAGAGAGCTGGCCTGGAAGAGGGGCAACTGGGACAGAATCCGGCGCCCTGACCAGGCCTAGAACCCGGTATGCCGGCGCCGCTAGGCGGAGGATTAGCCTAGTGAGCCGCGGCGCCGGCCCCATAAATTTTTTGAAAGATCTTCATGTAATGCATTGTACATACTAGGCACATAATAAATGGTGGATGAACAATGAATGAATGAGTGGATACAATTCACATCTTACTCTATCCTCATCTCTATGCAGAAGGAATAAGAAAAGGATGAGGGGCTGGCACTGTGGCACAGTGGGTTAAAGTCCCAGCCTATGATGCTGGCATCCCATAGGGGCACCAGTTCAAGTTCCGGCTGCTCTACTTCTGATCCAGCTCTCTGCTATGGCCTGGAAAAGCAGCAGAAGGTGGCCCAAGTCCTTGGGCCCCTGCACCCATATGAGAGACCCGGAAGACGCTTCTGGCTGGTGGCTTTGGATCAGTTCAGCTCTGGCCGTTGCAGTCAATTGGGGAGTGAACCAGCAGAATGGAGGACCTCTCACTGGTTCTGGCTCTACCTCTCTCTATAACTCTTTCAAATAAATTTTTAAAAATTTTTAATAAAAAGAAGAGGATGAAATAAGCAAAGAAAATGAAGGGCTACCATATTTATAACGTGCACATCCCTCTTCCAAACGGGCACACGCTTGAGCTCAATATTGCCGTCAACAGTCTCTGAGACCCGCACTGCTAGCACCTCTGATAACTTCACAAGCGAGGAAACGGAAAGTCGGGCAGGTCACAGAACTGACCCCACGGGAGTGGAACTCGCATCCGGCAGCTCCCTGTGTGGGTCTCCGAGCTCCTCCCGTGGCCTGTATCTACGGCCAGATGCTGGATGAGAAAGCCTCGTCCTGCCTCCCTGCGGGGTGCGGCCAGTCCCTTCCGCGGGATCTACACTAGACCTGGACCGGGAGAACGCAGAGGAAAGGGTGCCAGCTTTTCAACACTCAAAGAAATAAATTCCACCCCGCCCCCCCACACACACGAAAGAGCCCGCAGAGATGCAGGGACACGTGGGCACTTGGATATTTGATTCTGTGGTTCCAATAAAACGCAGCTTAGACCCCACGCTAGGTGATAAATGGCTCAATAAGTAGCGCAGCAGAACAGAGTCGGAAAGCAATGGGTTTTCATGCGCCAGATGGAATTGTCTAACACCAGCTACAGCTTGGTGATCATCTCATGGAAATGTGTTGTGCGGGGCTGAGCACGCTGGGGTGAGCGGAGCTCGGGTTTGGATGCTGCACAAGTGTGTGTTGTGTTAACACTTCACAGTCTACATTCAGACCCCCGGAGCTGTTCAGAGGGGAAGAGACCAGCCCAGCCCCACCCGAGATGGGGCTGTGCGCGGGGCAGGCGAGGCTCCGAGGCAGAAAAGCTGCTGCAGCTTGAGAAGCAGGTGCAGTGATTTCAAACGCACCCTGAGCCTGTTGTTCAGACACTTTGAGTTCACGTCCAGGTAGTCAGTGATGACGTGATCACCTGGGCTTGTAGCTGGATACTGCAAACTTCCTGAAAATAGGGTGGCTCGTTCCCACACATCAGTGAGTGCTCACCATGCATTCATTAATGAGCAGGTGGTTTAATTAACTAATTTTTTAAAGATTTGTTTATCTATTCGAAAGTCAGAGTTACACAGAGAGAGGAGAGGCAGAGAGAGAGAGAGAGAGAGAGAGGTCTTCCATCTGATGGTTCATTCCCCAATTGGCTGCAATGGCCGGAACTGCACCAATCCAAACCCAGGAGCCAGGAGTTTCTTCCAGGTCTCCCATGCTGGTGCAGGGGCCCAAGGACTTGGGCCATCCTCTACTGCTTTCCCAGGCCATAGCAGAGAGCTGGATGGGAAGTGGAGCAGCCAGAACTCGAACCGGCGCCCATATGGGATGCCGGTGCTTCAAGCCAGGGTGTTAACCCGCTGCACCACAGCGCCAGCCCCAAATTAATTAATTTGAAAGTTAAGTGTTTCACAAGAAGTCTTCCAAAAGCTCTTAGAAAATTTGAACTATGGGGCCGGCGCCATGGCTCAATAGGCTAATCCTCTGCCTTGCGGCACTGGCACACTGGGTTCTAGTCCCGGTCGGGGCACCGGATTCTGACCTGGTTGCCCCTCTTCCAGGCCAGCTCTCTGCTGTGGCCAGGGAGTGCAGTGGAGGATGGCCCAAGTGCTTGGGCCCTGCACCCCATGGGAGACCAGGATAAGTACCTGGCTCCTGCCTTCGGATCAACGTGATGCGCCGGCCACAGCGGTCATTGGAGGGTGAACCAACAGCAAAAGGAAGACCTTTCTCTCTGTCTCTCTCTCTCTCACTGTCCACTCTGCCTGTCAAAAAAAAGAAAGGAAGGAAGGAAGGGAGGAAGGAAGGAAGGAAGGAAGGAAGGAAGAAAGGAAGAAAGGAAGAAAGAAAACATTTGAACTATGGAAAAATCTAGCCATGGGTTTCGCTTTTTGGGGGGGTACTCAAACAAAGTGATCTTTTAATTCCATTTTCCATTAACTTTTTAAAGTCTCCTTATACATGCCAGAAACAAATATGTGTTGTATGAAACTTTCATAGGAAGCACATCAGGTGAATACCATCAACAACCCCACTTTTTCAATGAATAAACAGAGGCACTGAGAGAACACGTACCTTCTGTCTGGAATTTGGCGGCGTTGGGTTGGGGGGAGTTAGAACCCAGACTTGGAGGACTCACTCACTGCACTCGTAAACAACGATTCCCCCACCCCACACAGCCTGAGACAGCAAAGACAGAACTCAGCGCCCTACTGGAGAGGGAGATGAGCACAGCTTGTCGGTCATATTTCTCACAGCCCAGGGGTAGACACTGCACAACAGGCAAGTGCACCCGCGATGCACGGAGGGCAGGGGGAAGCAGCAGGGCCTGGGGAGACCAGAGGGCGGGGTGCCTCTTGGATGCAGCATGAAGATGAGATGGGTCTGTCTAGGTTACTCCATAGGCTGGCAGGGAGGTGAAATTACCCAGGAGAGCACAGGGCCAGGGGGTGATGCTTGTCCGGGTGATAAGGGAATGACAGGTGGAGACCAGGGTCATTCAGTTATACCTCCAGAACCAGCGAGGCTCAGCAAGGGCAAGGGAGCACGTGAGACTCTGTGGTGTTCACAATACAAGCATGATCCTAGGACTGCAACTCTCAGCTGAGCACGACCCACACCTCCCACCTCCTTCCACTTCTCTTCCACCTGCAAAGCTCCAAAGCCGTGCTCTGTGTCCCACCATGGGCAGGAGGCATGTGGAGAAGCTGGGATCCCTGTCCTGAACTACCCCCTGTATCCTACCATGGACAGGAGGAAGGTGGGGAAGCTGGGATCCTGATCCTGAGTTACCCCTGTATCCCACCATGGACAGGAGGAAGGTGGGGAAGCTGGGATCCTGATCCTGAGTCACCCCCTGTATCTCACCATGGACAGGAGGAAGGTGGGGAAGCTGGGATCCTGATCCTGAGTCACCCCCTGTATCCCACCATGGGCAGGAGGAAGGTGGGGAAGCTGGGATCCTGATCCTGAGTCACCCCTGTATCCCACCATGGACAGGAGGAAGGTAGGGAAGCTGGGATCCTGATCCTGAGTCACCCCTGTATCTCACTGTGGAGGGGGAAGGTGGGGGAAGCTGGGATCCTGATCCTGAGTCACCCCTGTATCCCACCATGGAGGGGGAAGGTGGGGAAGCTGGGATCCTGATCCTGAGTCACCCCTGTATCTCACTGTGGAGGAGGAAGGTGGGGAAGCTGGGATCTTGATCCTGAGTCACCCCTGTATCTCACTGTGGAGGAGGGAGGTGGGGAAGCTGGGATCCTGATCCTGAGTCACCCCTGTATCCCACCATGGAGGGGGGAGGTGGGGAAGCTGGGATCCTGATCCTGAGTCACACCCTGCATCCCACCATGGAGGGGGAAGGTAGGGAAGCTGGGATCCTGATCCCAAGTCATACCCTGCATTCCACCCTGGAGGGGGAAGGTGGGATGAGCACCCGTCAGCCAGATGTCTGGGTCCTTGCTCTGCTGTCCAGCAGCTCTCTGGCTCTGAGCAGGTCCCTAAATGGTCCCAACCCTTTGTCTTCTACTCTGCAAGATGAGAAGACTACTGTCAGCTTTGAAGAGGGATTATAAGGAATTAAGGACACACACCAAAGCCCATTAGAAAGCAATTGAAATGGAAGAGATGACCACAGTTCTCATCATCTCTGCATTTATTTGACCCCACACTACTTTTTCAAGGGGCTGGGAAGGAGAGGGAAGGCATCCGAGCGTCCTACCGCACAGAGTAACAATGGCAGCTAAGTCAGAACGGAGCCTCTTACAATCGCATCTAACACGCGTCTTCCCCGTGCAAAGCACCCATCACCATCGTCTCAGGGACTCTCATAACAGCCCTGTCAGGTTGGCATTTGCGTCCTTCCCCTTTGACAGACAAGTCCACGGAGACTCAGAAAAGTCCAGTGAGCTGCTCAGAGTTAAGCAATACAGGCAGTAAGTGACAAAGTGGGAGTGACTCAAGCCAGTGCCACTGCAGAGCCTGCACCTCCACCCCGAGGGTGGCCCTCACAAGGACCTGAGGAGGAAGGCTCGGTGATGGCTTCCCAAAGATGTCCTCATCCTCATCTCCAGAATATTCTGTGATGACGTGACCCCGGACAGCAAGAAGGAGACCATGTCAATATGATTAGGTTGAGGGTCCTGGGATGGGGGAAGCCCATGAACCAGTCACAGGTGTCCCTACAAAAAGAAGGTGGGAGAGTCAGAGCCACAGAGGATACAGGGCTGCGATGATGAGGAAGGGGCTTCCAGAAAAGGCAAAATCCCAATGCTGGTGACAGCTTCCTTTTGGCACTTCTGAGCTCCAGAACCACAAGTGTAGACATGCGACTCACATCACACGCTGTCTGTTGTGTGAGCGCAGCAGTGGGCAGACCAGAGCGTCTGAGCACATGGACAGGGGTTTTCCCTACAGCAGCGCTGTCCAATATGGCAGCCAAGAGCCGTGTGTGACTGCTGAAGTGGTGGCACTCAAAGTGAATTAGGATTTAGCCGCACTAAGCCGTGTTCCCCGTGCCTGGTACCATTCATTCTGAGCGGCAGCTGTGTGGGATGGCGTGGGCACAGAACATCTCTATCATCACAGAGCACCTCCTGGATATGGCTGTGCTGGAGAGAGAGTGGCCATCTCCGTACCTGCAGGTCCCCCCACTAGAACAGCACAAAGTGTCCACGGGGTGCCGTGGGAGATGGAGACAGACTGCCTGGCTTCAGACCCCAGCCCTGCCACTTCCTAGCTGACTCAACCATGAACTGTGATAACTGAACCCAGTCCAGGGGCTCGCTCTGAATGCTATATGTGGACATTGCAAGGGAAATGTCTCAGGGCAGAGTCTGACACAAAGCACTGGGCATCAATAACACTGACTAGGGGCCAGTGATGTGGCACAGTGGGTCAAGTCGTCACTTGAAGTGTCGGCATCCCATATGGGCACCCAGCTGCTCCACTTCTGATCCGGCTCTTTGTTATGGTCTGGGAAAGCAGTAGAAGTTGGTGCAAGTGCTTGGGCCCTGACACCCATGTGGGAGACCTGGAGGAAGCTCCCAGTTCCTGGCTTTGTATCGGCCCAGCTCCAGCCATTGCATCCATTTGGGGGTGAACCACTGGATGGAAGACCTCCCCTCCTTTGCCTCTGCCTCTCTGTAACTATGCCTTTCAAATAAATAAAAATAAATATTTTTTAAAAAATTAAAAAATAATGCCAACTGTTGGGGCTGATGGTGTGGCCCAATGGGTAAAGCCTGCCACCTGCAAAGCTCATATCCCATGTGGACACTGCTTCTTGTCCCAGCTGCTCCACTGCTGGTCCAGCTCCCTGCTAATGCACTTGGGAAAGCAGTGGAGGACGGCCCACGTGCTTGGCTCCTGACACTCACGTGGGAGACCCAGAGGGAGTTCTAGGCTCTTGGCTCCAGTCTGTACCAGCCCCAGCCCTGTGACCATTTGGAGAGTGAACCAATGGATGGAAAATCTGCCCCTTCCCCTTCCCCTTACCCCCCTCCTCTCCTCTTCTCTTCTCTCTCTCTCTCTCTAACTCTGCCTTTCAGATAAATAAAACAAATCTTTAAGAAGTAGTAAGATCACCTGTTATTATTACCGATCCCCATTCAGCTCCAGGGCCGGGGAGGGCCTGGCTCAGCCCAGCCACTGTGCACAGACAAGCACAGCCGTGAGGCCTCCCGCCACCAAAGGAGCCCAACCTCCTAAAAGCAGCCAAGCCCACAGAGAATGCAAGAACGGGGGTGTGGCCTGTGAGGCAGCACCGCAGGCGCTGCTTCCACGGAATGTGGCTCAGCGGCGGCGTGAATACAAATCACGGCTGGGCACACGGGCCTGGGAAATATTTATGACGAGACTTCAGCACCAACCCAAACAGCCTTCGCAGAGTGAAAGGAAACCATAAATTATTTCCAAGAACATTGTAATGCCAGGGGAACTCACTTAATTATCCATTATCCCAGAAATGTAGACATAACGTTAATTAAAATGAAGGAGCAAAGCCATTTCCATTTTTTATGAAGATTCATTGGGCTCTTGGAGAGCTCTCTGCCCTGAAGGCTGGGCCAGGTGATGGAGAGCCCAGCACCCAGGAGCCAAAGTCGGGATCCACACAGCAACAGGGCAGCTTCAAGGTCAGGCAGAAATCGCTCCCCAATTTGGGAAGCATCATCAGGGTTCTCTCTGCCCAAATCCTCCTCCTCTCAGACTCCTGGGCTTCCCACACTCATCCGGACACCAATAGCGCCTCGTGGTCTGCAACCTTCCTTCCTCCACACCACCAACCCCATCTGCAAGGGTGCAACAAGCGGCAAGGACGCAGAAGGACAAAGCCATGGTCTCTGCCCCTGGTTTTTCAGGCCTGGAGGCCACACACAGGCTGAGCTCCTGGAGCTGGCTGCAGGGACGGGGCCAGGCGGGCAGACGGGCACAGCATCGTGGGTGTTAGGAAGGCCCTGTGGGTCTGGATTCAGGCAATCAGGCTTTTACCACTGGTAACAGACAGGACCTAGTGTTAGGGACACATGAGCACCCCTGGCCCATTCTCTGCTTTCCCAGCCTTCGGGATAACCTGCCCTGGCCTCAGTTCCTCGGACGCAGGGGCCCTGTGCTCCATCTGCCTTCTCCACTTCAAGTAAGACCTGGCTACAATGTTGGGCCTGAGCAATTGGGTGACAAGAGGACAAAAGGACAGAGGATGGGAGCTTGGAAGGGGGAGGTGCATGGACAAGAAGCTCAGAAGCAGCCGCAGCCTACAGGGGAGCAGAGACTGGGGGTGCTCCATTCCCTGGGGGTCCTCAAAAAGCTCCCAAGTGGCCAGGAGTGACCCTGCGCTGATGCGAGCATGAGCACTGTCCTCCTGTCCACCCATGCCGCCCGGAGTGAGCCACACACAGCACCTTCCTAGCCATGTGCAGGGTGTCCGTGTCCGTGCGAGATTTGGTTGGGGAGGCAGGCAGGTGGGCTGTGAGTCTTAAAATCTGTATGAAACTCCCTGGTACACAGGACAGGAAATAGTCTGGGGATCCTGAAGCCCCAACAAAGAGAGGTAAGCAGTAAATGGCAGCTGTACCGCGGTTAATTCACCTGTGATGCCTGTGTCCCATATGGGGGCACCGGGTTGTGTCCTGGCCACCCAGTTTCTGATGCAGTTCCCTGCTGATGCACCTGAGGGGCAGCAGGTGATCGCCCAAGTATCTGGGACCCTGCCATCACATGGGAGACCTGGATAGAGTTTCTGGCCTGTCCCAGCCCCAAGCACCACAGCCATTTGGGGAGTGAACCAGCTGATGGAAGATTCTCTCTCTCTCTCTCACTGTGCCTTTAAAATACATAAAATAAATATTTTTAAAACAGTTGGTGAAATGGTGACTACTCCCTGGATGACTAAACCAATTAATTGCCTAATTCTTGGTCTCTACCACCGGCGGGGGGGCACATTAGGGGAATCAGACACCTCTCCCTGGGGAAAGAGGTCAGGGAGACCCCAAGAGGAGCTGACATTGACTGAATGACAAGTAGACAGCACACGTGTGTTTGCATGTGTGCTCATGATACTGCCTTTGGGAAAAGAAGTCCTAAAACATCCACGTAAACACAAACACCAGCTCACCCACCACCACAAGAGAGAAAGTGTTGCCAGAAACACAGACACACCACAGGAAGCCAACGAAAACAAAAGAGTGACACTGGCCGGGGGATCCATCCATCGGCCTGCTGATGGAGCCCTTCTCTCCCCCACCCCCAAGGCTGCCTTCTGTGCCTCGGTTTCCTCATCTGCTCTCCTCCCTCACAGGCCAACCAGGGACACACATCCAGGGCTCACTCGGCCCGCACCCCTCCATGCCACCAGCAGACAGCACACAGCTAGGGGGGACGCGTGGGCAGGCTGGCGGCTGGGATGAGCACACAAGATGCCTGTGCCCTTCAACCTGGCACTGCTGCTTCTGAGAAAGAACCACACACAGACGTGCTCACAGAAATAGGTGCTGCCCCAATGTCCTCTGCTGTGCCGCGCGCACCGGGAAAAATACACCGAGAGCAGCCTAAAACCACGGACGGGGCGCCACGGCCACCGCAGTGCAGCTACACCACGAGGCACCCTGCAGCTGTGCAGAGAACAGCACGGGACAGAGAAGGCGGTGGGGGTGGGGGGGTGGGCACTGAATTGAAAAGATCAGGGAGCAGCTCGCTGCGTGCGATCTCCTTCCGTGTGCACAGGCGTGTGCCCTGCATATGTGTGCACAGTGCATGTGTGTCTGCAAGACACGAAGCCCAGCAGGATGCTCGGGAAAACACTACCTCTCGGTGAGGGTGAGGGGAGAGGTGGGACTCGCTCCTTCCTCCCCGTGCTTTGTACGCATCCATGCACCGTCACTGCAAAGCCACCAAGCCGCTCCCTGCCTCTGCTCTGCCCCCTGCAGTCCATGCTCAGCTTCACAGCTGGAGTTGGGCAGCTGAAGCTTGAGCCCCAGTGGGGGTATCCACTCTCCTGCACTGAGACTCCTTGTGTCACTCAAAGCCGAAGTCCCAAGGGTGCTCCACAGAGGGCCCATGTGCCCTGCCCCCCACCCACCACGTCTCCACCTCATCCTCTTGCTGACTCCTCTCCCGACAGTTGACTAGCCCTGGGACCATTGCACAGGCTGCTTCTGCTGCCTGGAACGTTCTCCCTCCAGTCTCTGCAGGACGAATTCTCTCATGCTAATGCAGCTGCTAATGGCCAGCTCTTACCCTCTTTTTTGGAACTGAGAGCCCTTTGCTGGGTTCCCCCCAGCACCCATTCCTTCTTGTTAGCTGTTATGGACTCTCCCAGTTGGAACATAAATTCCCTGGGACAGAGATCCGAGTCCATCAATCACACCTCTCCCAGCCTTCCCTGGTCCTACCTGTCCTTTGCCCTTATCTCCCCCCTCATTGCCAATATCTTCCTGAATAGACCAGCGACCAGCCTCCTGCTCACTCACTTGCCCATAACAGCCATTAATCAATAAACAAAGACTCAGGACACGCAAGGACTCAGCCTGATTTTCTCCTAAGACATCCTTGCGATTTACATCCTGCCCTCATCTGCAGGAAAGACCACAGCCTACACAGCCTACACAAGATGAAAGGCAGGCTCTCGCAGCTCCACAGGAACAGAGGGGCAGTGGGCGCGGTGCCTCCTGCGCTCTCTCCCAGGCCTCTCCTGGTGCGCCGAGGCTGCCTTCTCCCTGTGCATTTACGCCATCTCCCCCTCTGTGCCTGTCTGCCTCCTACTTCTCCTCCCCGGGGAAGACACCAGCTATCTCGGACCGGGGCCATCCCCATCACCGCTGCTATGACCATGTCTCTAAACAGGGCCACACTGTAATGAGGACTTGCACGTAGGATACAGCTCAGCCTGTGTCAGACCCACTCTAGGCGTAGCCCTCAGAAAAGGTCAAGTTCAAGGGCAGCTACCCACTCTGTCCCACCTCCTAAGGTATCGGCAGTTGTTGGCTCTGACTGTGCTTTCTCTTTGGCCTGCTGGAATGCAATTTCCAGGCTTCCTGCAATGCCTTCTGCTCACATAACTGCTGTGACTCCCTCGTGGTGCCTAAGGCACCTCCCCCACCCCATCTCTACCCCACCCACTCCCTGGTTACTCTGACTGCCCATTCCTTTAAAAATGAAAACCACTGAAGTATAATGGGTTCCTCGAACAACACAAAGAGGTGGCCAGTGTGATCCAGCTCCTTGTCCACGCATCTCATACCCACGCCCCACAGAGAGTGGCTCCATGTGGACACGACACAACTCATTTTCCAACAAAGCACCCCAAGCAGCAGCCACCAGCCTGACCTCTGATTTCAACAGCACCCACGCAGGCTGAGTCCAGAATCAGCCGCTTCCTGCACAGCAGGCAGAGCCAGACGACACAGGAGTAATGCCTCTGATGCAGAGTTTCAGCCCACAAAAATGCACCACCCATGGCTTTCAAACAGGACTTGTGCTGGTCTTTTGTGGGGGCTGGAGATGCCAGCCAAACAGTCCTCCACATCTTGCACCTGAAGCCATGTTCCCGCCTGCCACCTGTCGCGTCTCGATGCGGCTGCAAGGAGGGCAGAGGAACAAGAATTCCAACAGCTCTGAACAGCGGGGGCGTGCTGAAGTCAGACTCCCCAAGGGAGCCACAGCACTCGCTGAAAGGCCGTGCCTCCAGAAACTCAGCAACTCCCCTCTGGAGTGCGTTTCCACACTTCCTTTGTCAGACCCGTGGTGCCGGTGTCCAGGTGAGTTCCCTCAGCTCCTGTGTGTCGTCAGCCTCTCCCAGGCTCCAAAGCTAAGTCCTACAGACCGCACGCAGTCCAGAAATCTGCCTCAACGCAGGTGGGTTGGGACCAAATGCTTGTTGACGTACGGGCAGCTCCTGCACGTGGAAATGGGCTATCTGGGGACAACTGCATGGCTGGGAGAGTCGCATGCTCACTCTGCCAGTAGCCTTACTGTTTTGTAACCTTTTCTTACACACACACACACACACACATTTCCTCTGCAGGAGAGAAACTAGTAGGGCTTTGTTAGGCCAGCAGTGTGGGCAGGAGGCTTAAGGACTGGGGAGAAGCAGCGCAGGGGGTTCCTCTAAGAGTGACGCTGGGGGACGGAGGAGGCGGACAGCACCGAAAGTCCCATTTCAACACTGCTGAGTGTTAGGCCCAGCAGAGACTGCTAATGAGGGTCTTTAAATATCTAATTACAGCCAACAGGCTTCCCCCTTTCAACTAAAAAGCCTCATTTCCGCCTTTTCAGGAGTACAGAGGAAAGTCGCCCTATAAATACCCCGGGAAAGACTCGGAGAACACCCTGGCAAACCCGCCACATCCTCAGGGACTGAGACAGGACCAGGAAGCCGGGGGAGCACTTGAGCTTGAAGCCGCGGGCAGGGTGAGATGGGACAGCTGCAGCCTAGGTGGGCCTGTCAGGGAGGCCTGAACCTGCCCACCCCGGGCTCTGCTCCTTCCTGTCCACGCAGCAGGCCAGTCTTCAGCCACCTCTGAGTTGATGGGGCCATGCAGGAATTTGCCTTCCAGCCTGCATGACCACATCTTGGCTTCTGCAAGTTAGGGATCTCCAGGGATTCCTCTGGGAAGCAGCCCGTTCTCAGCTGACAGAAGTGGGCACAGTGTGGTGTAGACTCAAGTGTCCATCGTGTAGACTAGAGCATTCCTGAGTGTGGAGGTGGCGTAGACTGAAGCGCACCTGGAGGTGGAGGACCAGATGAGCTTGGCCACGTGGTTCCTGGATAGGAGACACTGGGAATGGGCAGTGGCTCGGCGGGGAGAAACAAAGGGGAGGCCTCGGGGACAGAGGGTGGGTGCTCTTGGGGTCTCTGCGGAGTAAGGAGGGTCAAGAGGGTGCAGGAAGAGCCCATTCTCCACATGAAGGTGCCAAGTCTCAGGCCTGGTGGTCAGGAGGCAGACAGGAGGTGGGTAAACTGACCCAGATTTAATCCCCACCATCTGCACCTCTATAGACTTTGGCCCAACGACAACCTGAGCTCCAAATCTTTACCCTTCCAGCGAGGTTAAAAAATCTGCCCATTTCATTGTAACCATCATCATATGTTCATCACTGCAGCTTACTGAACACGTCTTCTACATGGGACACAGAGGTGGGTGCCTGGCTCTCTCTCCCGTTCCCATAACAACCCTATGGCATACACGTCATTTCACCCATGTGACCAGTGAGGAGGGAGATGCGGGAAGGGAAAAATAACTTCCCAGGTCTCTGAGCTTCAGGGCAAGCGGCCCAGGGCATGGTGTGATCTGGTGCTCACACCTGTGCTCACACTTCAGTCTGCACCGGCCCTGGAACGGGTCCCCTGAATCCAGTCCCGCCATCTTGTTTCAGGCTTCTGCTTGCTTCTGGTTGTTGGCGGCATCTTCACGTTGCAGACACATGTGTGTTTGTGGGCTGCACACAAGGCAATAGTGGGATGTCCTGCAGATCAGGAAGCTCCGGCTGCCAAAAGCAGGTACAGCAAGTATCCTCCCAACCAGGCCCACAAGTGTCTGCAAGGATCTCTCCCAGCTGTCGGGGAGACTTTGGGTGGGAGCAAACGGACTTCCCAGAATTCCATGAGTAGGAGGGCTCACATAACTCACAGGTCCCTTGGGAATATTCTTAGCTGTAGTCACTGGAGCTCAGATCCAACAAAGGGTGCAGAACATTCCTCAAACTGAAATCAACTAAATGTGTTTTTTTAAACACCCAAGTCCAACCAACCAGTTGTTTTCCACAAGAAAAAACAATCACATCTTAATGTCCACATGGTGGGGAGAGGAATACTAATACAAGCCCTTAACAAAATATGACCATTTTTCTGAGCATCAAATCAACCATCGCCTCTTTTTCTCGCCCAAGTACAGGCACCACAGCCACTAGGAGCATGACGATGTTCCATTAGGGTGAGAATTTCGTCTGGGTCATTGCTAGATACTCAGGGCTGGATACACAGTAGGTGCCTAAATGGTGCACGTGAAAGAAACAACTCTGTAGCAGGTGGCTGCATGCATCCTTTACAAACACCCTAAGAAGCACGGTGCTTTGCAACTGAGCCCCTAACAGCAAGGCACGGACCCTGTCCAGGGGCAGAGGCACAGACACACCTCCAGACACAGACTGCTGACCCCCAGGCAGCCGGTGGGGACAGCTTGCCCACGCCCAGAGTTCCAGGCACTCGCGGAAAGCACAAAGGGAGGGCAGACGTGTTGGAGGTTCCCATCTTCTGCAACGAAGACGCCCTTGTTCCTCAGTGGCCACCAGGGTGTCCAGCTCCACAGGTCATTGCTGCTCCCATCTCTGTGTCAGGGGCACTGAGCCTGGTTTGCAATTCCAGGGGGTCCATCCTCGTGGGAAGGGGGTAGATGCCAGCTCGGTGGGGCACCAGTAACAGAGCCACCAACAGCCTCCAGCCCAATCTTCTCCACCACAGCAAACTCACGTCCCTTGGAAACCTTTAGCCTGGAGACGGAACTCCACTGTGGCTGCTGCCGGTATTCTAGGGACTGTGGGAAAAGGGGGACTGTCTGTCCACCTGTGATATGGGGCTAAGATGACCCAAGTGTCCGCTGGTCCAACACAACCATCTGGCCCCAAAGCACCACTCACGTCACAAAAAGACCATCACAGTCTTCAAACTAATTCTCTCAGGCACTGGCCCGACAGTTACTGTGCACCTGACCTGGTTTAAAGCACAGGGGTTTTGCAACTGATGTGATCAACACTGCCCTGGGGGCCCATGCATCCTGGTGGAAGAAATGGACAGTTAACAGCTAACAAAGGAAAAGACACAAGGCAGGTGCTGGCACAGCACTTAGACAGCACTTGGGATGCCCACTTGCATCCCACATCAGAGTGCCAGGATTTTCTTTTTTTAAGATTTATTTATCTGAAATCCAAAGTTACAGAGAGAGACAGAGACAGAGAGATATCCCTAGATGGCTGCAATGACCAGGGCTGGGCCAGGACGAAGTCAGGAGCGTCACCCAGGTCTCCCATGTGGATGCAGGGGTTCAGGCACGTGAGCCATCTTCCACTGCTTTCCCAGGCCATTAGCAGAGAGCTGCATCAGAAGTGGAGCAGCTGGGAATTGAACCGGCGCCCAAAAGGGATGCAGACGTTTCAGATGGTGGCTTAACACTGGTCCAGACTGCCTGCTTTGAGTCCTGGCTCCTCTACTTCTGATTCAGCTTCCTGCGAATGTACACCCTGGGAGGCAGCACTGATGGCTCAAGTAGTTGGGGTCCCTGCCGTCCGTGTGGGAGACCTGGATGGAGTGCTGGACCCTTGGCTTTGGCCTGGCCCAGCCCCATATGGAGAGTGAACCAGTAGAAGATACATTCTCTCTCTCCCTCTCCCTCTCCCTCCCCCTCCCCCTCCCCCTCCCCCTCCCCCTCCCCCTCTCCCTCTCCCTCTCTCTCCTCCCCGCCCCCGCCCCTCCCCTCCCCATGTTGCTGGGTCTTTCATGTAATGTGAAAACAAATAAATTTAAAAATAGTGTCGGCACCACAGCTCACTAGGCTAATCCTCTGCCTGCGGCACCGGCACCCCGGGTTCTAGTCCCGGTTGGGGCACTGGGTTCTGTCCCAGTTGCTTCTCTTCTAGTCCAGCTCTCTGCTGTGGCCAGGGAGTGCAGTGGAGGATGGCCCAAGTGCTTGGGCCCTGCACCCGCATGGGAGACCAGGAGAAGCACCTGGCTCCTGGCTTCGGATCGGCGCAGTGCGCCGGCCGTAGCAGCCATCTGGGGGGTGAACCAACGGAAGGAAGCCCTTTCTTTCTGTCTCTCTCACTGTCCACTCTGCCTGTCAAAAAAAATTTAAAAATAAAGAAAGAAGGTGATGCCAGAGCAGAGTGAGTGTCTGGGAGACACAAGGGGGCAACAGGAGGAGGTGCCACTTTAGGCAGTGAGGCCAGAAGGCGGACCCCAGGAGGAAGCCTTGGAACCCAGACCTGAGTGAAGTGAAGCCACGAGCTCAGGAATCTTGGGACTGAAGGGCACCCTGGGAGCCATGCCCTGTGGCACCTGGGCTGGTGCATCATCTGGGGTAAATCGCTTTTCCAAACCAAGTTTTAAAAATATTCCCTGGGAGTCTGCGCTCGCAGATTTGTGCTGACTTCAGGAGGCCAGCAGGCTGCCTTGGCAGCGACTTTTAAAAATAAAATGAAAAGCAATTATGTTTCGCGGCAGCAATTTACTCCCAGATCGGGGGAGCACACCAGGTAAATGCATCCCCTTCAACCCCCGCCGGGCCACCACCACCACTCTCCCGCAGGCACTGGGGGCGGGGTCTCTGCACTGCCAGCACCTGGCTCTGTCCTCCTGTGGGATGGCACAGCCTCAGCACAGGCACTCCCATCAGCATGGCTGGCCGTGTGCCACCCTGAGCCTAGATCCCCCAGGCCGGGAGCGGCAAAGACATCAGGGAGCTCCAGTGTGTACTCCCCAGATACTCTGCACGTAAGCCAAGCCTCCTGTGGCCTCAGGTCTCCCCAGGCTGACCCACCGTCCAGGAAGTGACAAGGTACACTGTGGAGCCCTGCACCACCCTGAGTGTGAACCCAGCCGAGGCCCCACACTCTCCTGACTCGCACGCTCTCCTGCTTTTGTCTTGGTTTCCCACCACCGCCCCCCCTCCTAATGTGTCTCTGTTTTAGCATTAACTTTGTAAAAAATATGTGCAAGTAGTCCACACTGAAAACATACAGAGAAGCAAGTCATGGGGATGCAGGGCGTGAGCGCGTGGCTGCTTCTGCTCTCCACGTGGCGCCGTGCTCAGTGTTCCCGGGAGCATCTCTGCGCACCGTATTTACGGACGTGTATTTTTAAACAGGCTGCAGCTGCATAATACGCCTTTCACCGTCATTTCTCACTCGAGGAATCAGCAGTGCCGTCCCAGGCCTCTGTAAATGATGGCGGCACCCAGACGTGTTTAGACAGAGGATTCCATTGCACAGCCAGACCATAAGTCATTAGATTTTCTCCCTGTTATTGGAACTTGCATTATTATAAACAATGCAGCAAGGAGTGCTGCGTGCGCCTTCATTTAACAACTATTTATAGAGTGCCTTGCACGGCTAAGTTTGCGAGCACATCCTTAATTATTCCCTGTGGGTAAATTTCTCGAAGTGGAATTGCTGGGTCAAAGCACAAATGTGCATTTAAGGTTCTGAAACAAGCATATTAGTCCCACTGCCAAATTCCCCCCAAATGGTGCTCCCAGTCCCATTCCTCTCAGCCTGGCTCGCAAACCCCTCTCTCGCTCTCTCTCCCCACTTCTCGGAGAAAGGGCAATTTTGCAGGATAAAAAGAAAGTCCTTTTTTCGTGGCTCCCCAGCCTCCACTTTTCTCCATGTGTGCTGGTGACTAAGATTTCTCTTTCTGTGAATTGCTTATTCATAGCCTCGATGATACAACTTAATTAAGTCCAGGATGGAGAGGGAAGAATGGAGAAAGTTACTAATTATTGAGTGCTTGTTATTTCTCAGTGTATGCCGTTGACTTCATGGAGGAATCCATCTCTCCTCGCGAGGGGTCTATTATCCGGCACATTTTACAGGGGGTGATGTTGCAGAGAAAGAAGTGCACCCGCCCCAGGTGGCGCAGGTGAGGGACGGCAGGGCCAGGACCCAGACGCTGCTTGCACACGCCTCCCCATGGAGCTGCTTAAGCTCACTTTGGTTCCGGGGTCGCGCTGGTGGCAGGAGCTGGGGAAGGACCTGATTTCAGACACTGTGGCTCTTCAAGTGGGGCCAGCGTCCCAGTATAGAGTCACTCACGGACACACAACCGATTAGTTCCAGCACTTCCCATCTCGGATGCTCTGTATCCATCGAGCCAGCAGCCTCAGGAACGTGTCTCTGAGGAAATTCTTGGAAAGAGCCACTTTCAGTGGGCAGGGCCAGGTCTTCCTCCCCACAGCCGAGCAGCTGGAGAACCCTCTCAGATGGGCCCTCAGGTGTGCACGCCCCAGAAGCAGCCTCCCAGTGCTGAACTGTGCATGGATCCCAGAACACGCAGCGGCCTGGGCTCTCTCTGCTCACAAGCCCCTCCCCTTCTGCTTGGAGCACTGCACCTCTGTCTTTGACGGGATCCAGCTCCCACACGCGGTTCACTATTGGCCACCGGACACTTCCTGATTCAGCCCCTCCACTGGCCATCATTTCAACCCACACGTTTCATGGAGATAAAATTGACACAGCAAAAAATGAATCACCATGATGGCACAAAATCTTCCATCTGATTGCAAAATCTTCCATCTCTCCAAGGGAAACCCTGAAGCCATTAAACACTCGGTACAGTTCCTCTGTTCCTCCAGCCCCGGCAACTGCCAGCCCTCTCTCTGTCTTCATGGATCCGCCTAAGCTGATTTCACACTCGGTCTGGAAGCCTGCAGTGGTGACCTTGGAGCCTGGCTTCCCTCACCTGGCTCAGTGCTGTCACAGCTGTGCTTGGAACAGATCTCCATGCCCCTCCACTGTGTGGAGGGACCCCATGTCCTCCCTGTGTGGAGGGACCCCATGTCCTCCTGTGTGGAGGGACCCCATGTCCTCCCTGTGTGGAGGGACCCCATGTCCTCACTGTGTGGAGGGACCCCATGTCCTCCCTGTGTGGAGGGACCCCATGTCCTCCCTTGTGTGGAGGGAGGGACCACCATGTCCTCCCTGTGTGGAGGGACCCCATGTCCTCCCTGTGTGGAGGGACCACCATGTCCTCATCCAGCTCCCCTGGGGGTGGAGATTCAGGTTCTTCCTGCTGTTGGGTTGTCGGGAGCTCTGCTGCTGACACTGACATGCAACACACATATCTGAGTACCCATTTTCAGTTCTTTGTGGTTGATTTGTAGGATCTCTGAGTACCCATTTTCAGTTCTTTGTGGTTTATTTGTAGGAGTGGAATCACTGGGGGAGTTGGGTTTTACTGTTTTAAGACTTACTTAATTTTTTTTTTAATCTGAAAGGCAGAGTGGGAGTGAAAGAATGAGAGCAAGAGTGAGAGTGAGAGAGAGAGGTCTTCCATCTGCTGGTTCACTCCCCAAAAGGCCACAATGGCCAGGGCTAGGACAGGCCACAGCCAGAAGCCTGGAACTCCATCCTGGTCCCCTACACGGGTGGCAGGGCCCAAGCACTTGGGCTGTCCTCTGCTGTCTTCCCAGGCACTTTGGCAGGGAGCTGGATGGGAAGCAGGCAGCAGGGACTGGAACTGGCCTTCCAAGATGGGATCCGGGCTGCAGGGGCAGCTTAGCTCACTGCACCGAAGCACCAACTCTGTTTGCTTTTGTTTCCTAAGGCGGAGAGGTTACCTCCTACCTCCAGTGCCTGCAGGGACCAGCTGTCCCAGGTTCCCAGTCTGCCTGGGACCATGAAGTTCCCCAGGACATGAGCCTTCTCAGTGACGAAACCGAGAACCCCATGAACACCCGGGTATGAGCTGCTCACCCCACCTACACCCAGTCCCTTATTGGACAAGCAACAGCAACTCAGTCACTGTAAGCTACACAAACAAATCCTGCCATGTCTTCATCACATGTCTCAGGGCACTGATGCTCAAACACCAGGTTTTTTTTTTTTAACCCAACGGGTATTTATAGCAATCTCTAAAATCATTTCCATGCAGCCGAAGCCGGCACAAAAGGGGACACGGCAGTGCTCACTGGGAGCCTGCAGGTGGCTGCAGGATGAAGGCTGTTCCCTTGTACTGAACGGGACCTGGCAGATCAGACAAACACCAGCCAGACACAGTGGCAGCCGCCACCTACTCAGAGCAGACAGGCTTCTGGGCAACCTGTGCAGGCATTCAGACAGCAGAGGCATCGGCACGAGGGCTGCAGCTCTACCCACACAGCGGCGGGGCCGCCTGACACATCCTGCGCACGACAGCGCTGGGAAGAGCTGCAGAAGCCACCGACAAGACTGAACTTGCAGAAGAGCCTCAAGGTTGCACGATTCAGACGCCCTGGGATGACAGCACAGCAGTCAGCAAACGCGTGAGGTGCAGGTGCGAGGAGGCACACGGGAGGTCGGGAACCGTGCAGAACACTGAGAGACGTGGAGCGAGACCCCCGGGATCAGCAGGACACAGATGCCTCCATGCCAGGGGGTTCAAGTGAATCCCACTGCAGACAAGCAGCACTGTCCTCGGAGACAGCCTCCTGTCTGCATGATAATTGTGCAAGTAGCACACGGACCTGGGGGCAGAGGCACATGTGGACTGGCTCAGCACCACCCTGTTCTCATGCACAGGAAGTCAGGGGAAAAACCCACTTCTCATAATGCTACAGATAGATGGCTGAAGGAAAGAAAAGAACATACGATCAGCACGTCTGTTTTATGCGTGTGGAGATGGAGGTTTAGCACACTGAAGGAATTTGCTCAAAATCCTGCGGCTTCTCCCCGTTCTCACTACAAATGCTGTCCCTCCACCGTATCCCACTGACTCCCTCATGCCCCGCTGCCTCTTCCTGTCTGGGTGGGCACAAGGGGAGTGGAATCTAGATGGACGTCCAGGGTCAGCAGCTCTTTTCCCACCGTGGGACACTGAGACGCCTTGATCCTGCTGGGGAGAGCACGCAGCAGCCAGGTGCACTTTCTCAAACTTTCTCTGCCCCGTCAGATCAGGACGTCCTAACCCATCACCCCCGTCGGCGCTGCCTCCAACCCCCTGTACTGCAGCACACATCAGTTCCTCATTAGTGACAAGCAGGACTGTGCTCAGAGAACTTTCCTATTCTGGGGCTTAATTTCGAACATTTCCAGTTTCCATGGAGACACCACATTCTTGCATTCTAAGGGTGTCACTGTAAAACAATGTGAAAACAAAGCAACTTCACAGGCATAGCTCACGTTGGACATCACCAAGCAACACCCTCGTCCAACAGACAGGACCACTGGGCTGGGCGCTGGGGTTAATTGCTGAGGTTCAGCTCCCTTCTCTCCCCCCACCCCCATCTCAGGCATGCTTTCTGTGCCCAGCCTGGGCCCAAGCTAGCAGTGACAAGAGCACCTCCAGGCCCCCCGCTTCAGCGAGTGCACCACTGTTCGCAGAGAGTCGAGAGGTAACTATGGCAACACTCTTCCAGGGATAAATACCACAACATCGCCTTCAACTTTTCTCCCCACAAAGAAAATGAAGAACCGAGAACGTGTAAAATTAATCGCACCACTTGTTAGAAAGCCAACGGACAGCAGAGTGGAGAGAAGCTGTAATTAGCGGGATTCTTCCCGGCTTGGTTTAGCACCTGCTCTGTGCCGCACACAGAATATGCACTCGTGGGGCAGGTGGTCAGCCTCAGGACTCGGCGGCGGTGAACCTGGGCCCCATCATGCATCCGATCCTGGGCTGCAGGAAGTGCACAAGATGTCTCACTGGAGGCGGGGGAGAGGGCTCCCCTGGCTGGTGGCCAGGATTAGTGAATCCACGTGGATCACAAAGTGCCAGGAGAAATGTTCGCTCTCAGAGCCTTCCACTGATTGAGACCCAAGAGTCTAGCACGGCGGGGAGAGTGTGGGCTGGGAGTCAGACAGACAACCTGCGTGGAAGCTGCGGCCCCCCTGCTGAGCAGCTCCGTGCCCTTCGGCAGGTGACTTAACCCTGCCAAGCCTCAGTTTCCTCATCTGTAAAGGAGGGATGCTGACCAACCTACCTCACAGCAAGGCCACCTCCTGCGCATGGCGACCTGTCCGGGAAAACCACCCGCATTGCATGCATTTCCCAGCCTCCCCGTGACACAGTTAGGACCAGAGCAAGCGGAGTGGGAGTTGTGCTCTCTTCCATGCCAGCCCAGGAGTGGCTTCCCCACGTTCTCCCTCTGCTGGCTGAGCGACAAACCCCTGGACACTCTTGGCAGCTGGGCAGTGACAATGACAGAACCTCAACCTTGGTCTGAATGACAGGGCTCATCAACCCTAATGACTCTGTTCAGAACCCACGCCCCATCTTCTGTCAGCCAGAAACACCTGAATTAAACTGGTATTGCTGAAAACAGTTCTAGGGGCCAGGTGGTGGTGCAGTGGGCTAAGCTGCAGTCTGCAACACTGGCATCCCACTGTGGAGCTTTGGTTTTAGCCCTGACTACACTGCTTCTGATCCAGCTCCCTGCTAACATGCCTAAGAAGACAGTAGACAATGGCACACGTGCTCGCCATGTATTCGATGCAAGTGCTTGGGTACCTGTCAGCCACATAGGAGATCCAGAAGGAGTTCCTGTCTCCTGGCTTCAGCCTGACTCTGCCTCAACCATCACTGCCTCTTGCAGAGTGAACCAGTGGATAGAAGGATAGATCTCTCCCTTCTCCCCTCCCTCTCTCTCTCCACCCCCCTCCCCCCTCTCCCCTCCCTCCTCCCCCCTCCCCTCCTCCCCCCTCTCTCTCTCTCCACCCCCTTCCCCATCACTCTGCCTGTCAAATAAATAAAATAAATCTTAAAAAAGAATTTTCTATTATGTTAGTGTAACACCATGTTGGGGTTCATCCCTTTAACACCCACCACAACCCTTATATATGCTATAAAATACAACATGTTAGCTCAGCTCCAGGCTCGCATCACACCTAGCACCTGCTAGCTATATTAGCTAGGAGAGACTGTTTTTCCTGCAAGGCTGGCCAGTGTGCCAGAAACTCCGGCCAGTCACATCTCCGTTGACTTCCTGGCATGTCTTTGACTCATACGTTAGGTATGAGCTTTCCTGCTGCAATAAGTAATGAAGTACAAATTGAGGAAATTAGTTATCAATTAGTCATTCGACGGCTGGGGAAGCAGGCGGCAAGCATAAATGGGGCCAGATTAGTGGAGCCACGAGAAATTCCACTGCTCTACAAGGAAGGGGTCTGTATTCATTATTTCAGAAATTCATCTTTATTATTGGCCCCAGGACACGAGACAGGGCCCGGGTGTGGAAGGAGGTAAGGCATTAGCCAGGGCATCTGAGAGAGGGGACAGTCTTCATCAAAAAAGATGGTCGTTGGGACTGGCCTTGTGGCACACTGAGTTAAGCCACTGCCTGAGACACTGGCATCCAATATGGGTACTGATTCGTATCCTGGCTTCTCCACTTCCAATCCAGCTCCCTGCTCCCTGCTCCTGGGAAAGCAGCAGAAGATGGCCCGAGTGCTTCGGCCTCCCGCACCCCGCACCCACATGAGAGAACCAGGTGGAGTTCCAGGCTCCTAACATCAGTCTGGCCACTGAAGCCATTTTGGGAGTGAACCAGTGAATGGATGGAAGGTCTCTCTCTCTCTCTCTCTCCCTCTCCCTCTCCCTCTCCTTCCTCCCCTCCCCCCTCCCTCTCCCTCTCCCTCTCCCTCTACTTTTTGAATCAATCAATCAATCTTTAAAAAGAAAAGAGAAGATCGCTTCCTAGGGAAGCACTACTATTGCCTCCCTTCCCGTGTGAACCAATCACCCTGTCCCTTCCCCTGTGAACCAATCATCCTGCATGGCTGTCCCGTCTGGCATCCCTCAGGCTCATCCTCCACTGGAGGTGCCAGGGCTCCTGTGCTCACCTGGAAGAGGTCTGAAGGGCACCCACAGAGAAGAACACATGGCTGCCAGAGAGGAGGGCCCAGAGCCTCTAGGCTGCAGGCCTCTGCAGCACCCACTATGCTCTGAATCCTGCCTCGTGCCTGACACGTAGGAGAGCACCCTGCTTAGAGACTCTCTCCAGCTTGCCACTGTATCAAGTATGAAATCCAGACTTGCTCTGTAACCGCTGAGGCCTGAGCAAGATTCGGTGCCTGCCGGCTCTCTTGCAAGTAGGTGGCAGCACCAGTGTTGAGGTGTAGCAGGTAAAGCCGCCACCTGCAACAATGGCATCCCACGTGGGTGCCAGTTCATGTCCCAGCTTCTCCACTTCTGATCCAGCTCCCTGCTAATGGCCTGGGAAAGCAGCAGAAGACGGCCCAAGTGTTTGGAACCCTGCACCCATGTGGGAGACCTGGATGAAGCTCCTGGCTCCTGGCTGCGGCCTGGCCATTGTGGCCATGTATGGAGTAAACCTACAGATGGAAGCTCGCTTGCACTCTCTCTGGCTCACGCTCTCTCTCTCTCTCTCTCTCCCGCTTTCAAATAACTTTTTTTAAAAAGGAAATGGGAGCTTCTGGCTTTGGATCAGCGCAACTCCAGAAGCTGTGGCCATTTGGGGAGTGACCCAACAGACAAAAGACCTTTCTCTCCATCTCTCCCTCTCACTGTCTATAACTCTACCTCTCAAATAAATAAATAAAATCTTTAAAAAAAAAAAAAAAGGAAGGGGGTAGAAACTGATACAACAGACCTCAAGGGAAGACCCACGTTTATTCTGGCCACCCAAGGCCCTGCACATCAACTTCAGGTTTTGCAGACTCAGCCCATTGTGGCATCAGCAATCAAAGGCCAGGCTGCCCCAATCCAGGGAGCTCCCGACTGACCTCCCGGGCTCAGCCCCATTCACTCAGCTGCCAGAGACCCAGCTGGAGCACTGCCTTGCTGCACAGCAGTAACCGCTAACACCCACACAGCAGTAACTAGGGATAAGGAGTACCACCAAACACGTGATCCACAGCATACTGACCTGCAGACGCCCCCGAAGGACCTCCCAGGGGTCAGAGCCCCCGAAGGACCTCCCAGGGGTCAGAGCCCCCAAAGGACCTCCCAGGGGTCAGAGCCCCCGAAGGACCTCCCAGGGGTCAGAGTCCCACGGAGCGCACAGGGTGAAGCAGCTTCCACGTGGCAGAGCTGGGATTCAAAGCCACTTGTTCTGGCTGTTAGCCACTGCTTCACGCCAACTCCAGCTCAAGTTACAGGGCCAAGGTCACCCTCAAATCACCCTGGTGCTCCCCCGCAGTGCCACGAAGGGCGTTCTGTGTGCCTAGCGCTTGGCCATGAACTCACAAGCACTGATGCAGGAGACAAGCTGAGCTAGACTAGCAAAGAAGCGAAGAGGAAGGCCACACACTGGTGAGAGATGATGCTCCAGTGCCCAGGTGAACGGCGCAGATCCCGGCCACGGCCCTCCTTCCTGGGGGGTCTTCCTATATGATGCTGGATCTCAACAGCTATGCACTTGCTGAGACTCAATCTCTGTGAGAATTAAATGAGGTTGAGTGAGATGACAGGGGGCGGCACCCAACACAGGAACCAGCAGTGCCGTGCTGGAGACTGGTTAACAAACAGCTCTCCAGGTGAGGAGCTCACTGCTTCATTGCATTTTCCAGTTTCCATGGTGTAAATGCTCCCACTAAGGCCAATTTCAAGCTGCCAACATGATGTCCATAGCTGGAAGAGCCTTGCGGTTTCACATTTGGCTCTCGGCAGCCAGCGTGAGCTGACCCCAGCGCAGGAGTGGTGGGAACAGGTTCTGCAGACGGCTGTGAGGAGGAGCAGCAGCCCGTGTGGGATGCTGGCGTCACAGGTGGCCACACATCCGCTACATCACAACACCGCCTCCCAGGATTTCTCTCGCCTAGGTGCTCCATTTAACAACCAGAACTTCCATCAGGATGGCTTTACCAGAAAAGAACCGTCACTGCGTTTAGGATGCGTGCGCACACAAGTATCCTCACTCTCTCTGGAACAACGTTCTGCGCAAGTTTTCCTTGTCACTAAATTTATTTCTTTCAGTCTAGTGTCAACCACCAGATGAGTCTCAAAGCTGCACGGATGCAAAGAGAACAGTGAGTGTGGAGTTTCGCCTCCAGGTCAAGCTAACCCACCAGGAGCTGCCTGACCCCAACTGCTCCGCGTCCTCAACCTCCCACGAGGGTAACCCCCAAAGGTTGAGTCCTTGGCCTGTCCTGAACCCTTCGCACAAGCACCTGCTTGGCTTCTATGTGGGGGCCATGGCCTCCGGGGCAGGGGAAGGATCTCTGTGACCCTGGAGGGTGCAGTGTTGCCTGCACCCCCGAGGGTCAAACGGCCAGGGGTGCCGCGGGCAGGACAGGAGCTTCCGAGTGGTTCTCAGTGTCTCGTGCTCTGAGTTCAGATAAACCCTGTTGTGGGTCAGATTCTCCTTCCATTAAACAGCTGACACAGTGAAGATGCATGACTTTTCAGTTCTGGGCCACCACTCCCAAAGCCGAGTGGTCCTCACCCGAGATACAGCCTTGGGGCTGCCCAGTACCTGTGTTTCTTGGGGCAGGTGCTTGTTGTTTCTGACCCTCAGAGTTCACCTTCGACCCCGTATCCACCTTCACCTCCCCTGCTTGTGACCAGGACCTACCATGTGCAGATCTAAGTGATTCTACAAGGAAGCTACACACCCCAGTCATGCTGAGCCCTGGGTGGTGAGCACACCAGCTTCTGTGTGTCCAGACAGCACAGACAGAAAAGGAGCCTCCAGGCACATGTCTGCCCACCTCTTCACGGGCTCCAGACACCACACAGCATTGACCCACCTTTGGGGAGGGTGTGGGAATTCAAAGGAGTTCCCCGGAGAAGAGCAGGAAGCTACCTGGAGGGGAATTAACTCTGTGCTCTTGAGTGTTATGCAGAGTAGCACCATCCTGCCTGCAGTGTGCCCTGCTGCTGTAACAACCAGGTCACGGACGAACGCGCCTGCACCTGCTCCACATCCGCTCTCCATCCAGAGACCCTGAGGTCGCTCTGGGTGCATGTGCACCTTACAGCTCACGTCACGGAGGACCCCAGTTCTGCAGGGTGAGCCACGCCCACTGGAAGCCAGGAGCCCTCCCCAGGCCTCACCGCTACGACTGGGGCCATGTGTCACCTGTTCTGTCAACCAACCCTGTCCTCAGTCATGCCCAGCTGAATGCCGACTGTTTGGAGTCTCCCAGGTGGGTGCCCTGACCAGCAGGCCTGGTGAGTCCCAGGCAGAGCACTGGCGGACACCTGTGATGCCCACGGCGGCTTCTGAGCAGGCCAGAGTGATGAGCACTGGTCCCGTCCCTCTGCATTCCAGGCTAGAAGCTTCTTTCAGAAGGAGAAAGACGTCCCACGTCCAATTTTCAAGTTATCTGTAAAAGCCCTGGGATCTCAAAAACTACTCTAACATTCTCTGATAGATTTTTTAAAAAGGCTTCAAATTGTTCAGTGAAAGAATTCATCATCTTAGTCCAAATGACAGAAACCCAGAAACCCCTCGTGCTGTTGCCCCTGAAGATTCCCTTGTGTCCCGGATCAGAAAACCTCTCATTAGACGGACACTGCAATTTTTTAAGAGTCTGATTTAATATTTTCCCTTACTCTTAAAATTCTTTCAGGTCTCAGGCTGCTGAGAGATTGGGCAGAGCCGAGAATTCCCCGGCAATGTTAGCATTATCATACGATTCCTGCTAATCCCTAAATACTGGAAATAGCACACGGGGTATTTAGCAAGAGTCCACCTTCCTAACACGGCAGGCATTAGGGTAGGTATCAGGTGCTTCAGAGAATAGGAAAATCTCACAACCCTCTCCTAACCTACTCCTTTCTTTCTTTTTTTTTTAACTTTAACAAAAGTTTCTTCTCAAAGTTTCACTTTAAATATAAAATATGTCCTTGTGGAAGCTGTTAGAAATGTCACCACTTTAACCAGCCCAGATTTATGGTGGCATTGAATTTTAATGGAGCTATAAATGTCTGGTGTAATGGTGATATATGCGTCGCAATAAATAGTTATAGAGAAATATAAAAATAAGTGTAAGATAAAAGATTGTGTATAAAATATGTTTTTACATCTCCTTTAATGATTAGAAATCATACAAACTTGATATTCTAAATCACCCAGAATCGCCACTCACAGAACATTTTCTCCCCCAAAACGTCCATCCCAGGCTGAGCTGATGTCGCTGTGGTCGGAAATCACTCCACTTTAATGAGGCCACTTAAGACGGTTTTCATGTTGACGTGGGGAACAAAGTAATTAGCGTTAAGGAAGATGGAGGTGACGAGATGCGTGACCCTTTGCCTGGGGAACGCCAGGGTTGACAGGCTGGTGGCCTTGCGACTCCACCTGCGGTCTTGGGGTGACTCTACCACTCGCTGAGTGTCTTGGACTTGGCAACTCCAAGGACAGGTTTAGGAGAGAAGGAGGGGACAGGAGCCCAAGCATGGATGAGGCTGCGGCGTGGGCAGGGCTGAACACACACACACACACACACACACACATACACACACACGGGCATGCTGCTGGCTGGCTCCCCCTGCCGTGTGACCTTGAGCAAGTGGCTCCACCTACCAAGTAGTACCAGTTCCAAGACAGGGATGTCTAGGTAATTATAACTAGCATTATTTTTTTACCACCTGTCTCCATTTGATTTTAGCAGCACCCCGACACATATCGGAGCATCACTTGCAGGTCACGGTGATCCCACCCCTCGCTCCTGGGCACGAACACCTGCAGCTACAGTAGCCTGTACAGGGATGGGCACGCCGTCCCCTCAGGGCCAGTGAGAGGCCACCAGAGTCACTGAAACCTGGGGGACAGCACAGCACACTTCCTTTCTGGCTCACCCTCACATGGAGAAGGGGTGCGGCCTGGGGAGCACAGCACTTTGCCACCATGACCCTGTGTTTGAGCTGGGTGCCAGAAAAGGGGACGCAGGGGTGAGACCAAGCAAGAACGATCCCTTCCCGGGCGCAGCCACAGCTGCAGCCACAGGCCCCTGCCTGGCTGACTTGGCAGATTCCTTCTCTGCTTGTCACCACTGGGGGTCTGCGGCTCAGTCGCTGGGAGCCCAGCACATCCTAATTGGCAGGGACACTCAGGGCCTGCCACGGGAGGCGATCCACACAGTGAGCTCTGCACAGCGCCCCACACGCGAGGGCACAGCACCCCACACGCGAGGGCACAGCACCCCACACGCGAGTGTACAGTGCCCCACACGCGAGTGTACAGTGCCCCACACGCGAGTGCACAGCACCCTACACGCAAGGGCACAGCGCCCCACACGCGAGGGCACAGTGCCCCACATGCGAGGGCACAGCGTCCCACACACGAGGGCACAGCACCCTACACGTGAGTGCACAGCACCCCACACGCGAGGGCACAGCGCCTACATGTGAGTGCACAGCGCCCTACACACAAGTGCACAGCACCCCACACGCGAGTGCACAGCGTCCCACACGCGAGGGCACAGCGCCTACATGTGAGTGCACAGCGCCCTACACACAAGTACACAGCACCCTCCATGCTAGTGCACAGCGCCCCACACGCGAGTGCACAGCGCCCCACACGCGAGGGCACAGCACCCTACACGCGAGTGCACAGCGCCCCACACGCGAGTGCACAGCGCCCCACACACGAGGGCACAGCGCCCCACACGCGAGTGCACAGCTGAAGCCGTCAGCATCACACCCATGAGTGCGGCCGTGCTGCACGCACGTCTTCCCATCCCCAGGGACCCTGCCACGTTGGGCGACTTGCTGCCCTCACCTCACTTGCTGGGTTTCTGGTGCATATTAACACTGGCCCTGGCTCCCCTGGGCGCCCCAAGCTGTGAAGTCCTGAGCCTCTGCCACCTCCGCCTGTGCCAGCTTCCTCCCCAGCTGGCTCTGCACAGCCACTCTGCCTCTCCGTCCCCAGGATGCGGCTCATCTGCCAGCAAGCTCTGGGCCTCTGTTTGCTGCGGAAAAATACCAAGTTCACGAGAGCCACAGCGCTGCATGGCCCCCTCCTGCGGCTGCCTCCAGAGCACCTTGGCAGCCTGGCCCTACCCCCTTCCCTCTCTTGCTGGGGTTTGCTCCCATCTGCTTCCCTACTGCTTTCACCTTTGCAAGGCACCAAGGATGTGCCCGTAGCACTGGAGCAGAGCATGCCGAAAACGGGCTCTACCTTGGGACAGCGGCTCCCTGTCTCTGTGTCCTCCACCTTCGCAGCAAGAGGACCGTCTGCCCCAGCCCCATGTACCCTCTTTTCCACTCCTGGAATTCCTAGTTTGATATCTTATGGAGCCCAAGAAACTGCAAAGCGTGAGCTTCCCTCCACATGCCTCTGTCCTGCGGAAAGACCTCCGCTGGTCTCACCTTCCATCCTCGTCTTTTCCTCCAGGGTCAGAGGATAAGGGGCAACGGAAACGTTTTGTTAGTGGGCCCACGCTCTGCACCAGTGCCTTCTGTGCTCTGTTCCCCATAACACACAACACCTCCTCACCACCCTTACACTTCATCACCCTCAGGCATCACCTCCTGTCTCACTGCCGGCTGTGCCCCAGGCAAACCACACGACGCAGCAACCTTGTCTGCTCTGCCCGCTCCTGTACCCTGAGAGCCTGCGCTGGGGCTGAGACGCTGCACGGCATGTGCTCCACAGATCCTGGACTGGGGCCAGCCCAACATCCACACGGGACACTAAGTTCCCCCTTCCTCGTTGGCTCACTCATCTTCCTCTTCCTCCTTTCTCCTCTTCCTCTTCTCCATTTTTTTTTTTTGCTATTTTTTGTTTATTGCTATTTTTGCTTTTGACCTTTCAAACAGAAGAGAAGCAAGATTAACAGGACAGAGAGCTGGACATCTTCCTCCCAGCACGCATCGGGCTCACGCTTCGTCATCTGCACTTCAGTTGGTTGGATGGAAGCAGAAAGGCCCACGCCACAGATCCAAGTCCCTCCCAAGCCCTTTCCTATCCTTAGTTTCCAGAGATGACCCTCATTTTTATAGCTCTGCATGCAACCTTTGCTTTCATGTCATATATATTCATATTTTATACACACACACACACACACACACGTATGTTTTCCACAATGAATAAATGAGATGTAGTAAACTCACCTGTGGGCATCTTTATAACCCTGGGAATGAGTAGAACAGCTCCCTGTACAGCGACAGGAAATGATACTGAAAGCAAACTGCAGCGAAGAAAAAGTTGGAAAATTTTCCAATGTGATACCACTCGCACAGCACAAAAACCACAGAGAAAACAGTTCTCTCTCCTCTCCTCTCCTCTCCTCTCCTCTCCTCTCCTCTCCTCTCCTCTCCTCTCCTCTCCTCTCCTCTCCTCTCCTCTTCTCTTCTCCAATGGCCAAATAACCAGTGCACACCTTCTAGGTGCAAACGAGACAGAGATCTGCGGGCCAGGAGCTCACGGTACGCCGGAGAAGGCTCACTCTGCAGCTGACAGGGACGGCGAGGCGAGAGAACTGCGAAGGGCTGTTTCGGGCATTTGGGGAGGCACAGCCAGGAGCATTCTCCGAACCTCGGGCTCAGGCACAGCCTTCGGGAGGGAGGGGTGCCAGTGCTGTCCTGGGGGCTGAGCAGCAGTTAGGCAGTCTCCATCAGAGAGAGGCAAGGCCATGGAAAGCCAGCCCTGCTCGGCTTCATCCTCCGTCCTGCTCCAGCGCTGATGGTACCAGAACCCCTGTGGCTAAGGGTGAGGCCAGCGGCCAACTGCAGCAGAAGCGGATGTTTGCCTAAATCCTGGCCCAGAGGCTGCATGCCCTCATCCCAAGCTCAAAGATCTCCTTGGAAAAGTCTGAAGTTGGACTGGAGACAGTGGAACCTGCTTTCTGGTTCCTTCAGGTTTACTTTAGAAGAAGGCAGACCCAGCTTTGCCGGGATGTGGATCGCCCCCCACATGCACCATCAGTGGTTGGTTGTCAGTGGCACAGCCGCCACCATAGCCTGTGCTCCATGCAAGGGGCGTGCCTGGTACAGATGCAGCAATACGAGGTGACCCAGGAGGTGGGCAGCTGGTGCACTGGTTACGATGCCATGTGGGACACCCACCTCCCACATTAGAGGACCTGGGTTCAAGTCCTGCCTCTGTTTCCAATTCCAGCTTCCTGCTCACATACACCCTGGCAGCACTGAAGGCTCAATGACTTGCGTCCCCACCACCCCTAAGTGACATCTCTGCTCTCTTTCTTTCTCTGTCTCTTCTGCCTCTCAAATAAAACAAATCCTACAAGTTTTAAAAGGAAAATCCAAAACGCCCTACAAAGAACAGGACAAAGCGTTGGTCCAGCAGGGGCAGCATGGGGCAGGAAACTGCAGCTCATGTGTGGGACTGAACCACGCGATGTTGGGACAAACACTTTTTAGAAACAATACAGCTGGCCGGCGCCGCGGCTCACTAGGCTAATCCTCCACCTAGCGGCGCCGGCACACCGGGTTCTAGTCCCGGTCGGGGCACCGGATTCTGTCCCGGTTGCCCCTCTTCCAGGCCAGCCCTCTGCTGTGGCCAGGGAGTGCAGTGGAGGATGGCCCAGGTGCTTGGGCCCTGCACCCCATGGGAGACCAGGAAAAGCACCTGGCTCCTGGCTCCTGCCATCGGATCAGCGCGGTGCGCCGGCCGCAGCGCGCCGGCCGCGGCGGCCATTGGAGGGTGAACCAACGGCAAAAGGAAGACCTTTCTCTCTGTCTCTCTCTCTCTCTCACTGTCCACTCTGCCTGTCAAAAAATAAAAATAAAAAAAAAAAAGAAACAATACAGCTGTCGTGTAACAGCACTGCTTGCAGGAAGAAGGTGCCTAATAAACAGCGGGTCCAAGTTGATCCTCAGAGTTAATTATGGAAGAAGCCAGAGCCCCATCATCTACTCCTGCTCACTGAGGAGGTGCCTAAGACAGAGAGGTGATGAGAGAGACACTGGCACAGGAAGACAAGGTCACCAACACACAGAGAGAGGAGAGGGGCAGACAGGGTCACCAACACACACACACACACACACACACACAGGCGAGGGGCAGAGAGACAGGGAGGTGATGAGAGAGACACTGGCACAGGAAGACAGGGTCACCAACACACAGAGAGGTAAAGGGTAGACAGGGTCACCAACACACAGAGAGAAGCGAAGGACAGAGAGATAGAGAGGCGATGAGAAACACTGGCAAGGGAAGACAGACACAGAGCATTCATTCAAAACAAATTAAGGAAAATAAAAAGCCCTGGACCGCCTCTGCCTTGAGCTCACCACAGAGGCCCCACACCCAGGCCTTCAGCCTAACCAGGCGGTAGAGTCCTTCTCTCACCGGGGAGCAGGGAGGGCTGTGGAGAAGAGGGAGGAGCAGAGGCTGGGGGCAGCACAGCCACACCCCTCCATCCATGCCCCCCCTGCCAACCCCATGCAACCCTGGGGCACTTTCAGACAAATGAACAAAGGACCTTGTTGGGAGGGGAACCCTAGAGGGAACAACTTGTCTGATTCCAACGCTCAGGAGGCAGCCCTGGATCAAGAACGTGCCCAAAGGCACCAGCATCTATGCAGGAGGTCGGGTCCACTTTGTCCCCACAGCCAGTGGGGGTGCGAGGGCCAGGTGTTGAGCCTCTGCCCGGGGTTGGGCATAACCATATGTCCCTTCACCATGACCACAGCCAGGGATGAGACCATGGATGTCCCAGTCCTTGTGGGAACGCTGAGGCCAGAGCACACGCAGAGCACCTGCAGTCTCACACCTGCCTCCCATGCAGGGCCCGTGTACAAAATGCCTGGGTCTCAGCTCCCCAAACAAGGCACATGCATGGTTCTCACCATGTCCACATCAAGTCCTCCGCCGCTCCACTGGGTAACAGACACTGATGCCCTGGGTCATCGGGTCAGGAGCGAGGGTGACGGGAGGCAGTGAAAGGGAACACAAGGAGGGGCAGGGCAGGAAAGACGCCACTGTCCTGGCCTGCTTCATAGAGGGGCCACTGAGCGAGGAGCAGGAGGGTGTCCTGCTAATACCAAGCCGTGGGCCAGCCTGGCTGTGTTACGAAGCAAAGGGATCCAGACGCGACTGAGAGGAACGCTGCCTGGGGACGCTCAGCCGTGCCCAGCAAGGGTCCCAGACCACCTTGCCAGGGTCTGAGCACATGCTGGAGTAGCCATGAAAACAGGGGAGGCTTCCAGCTGTCTCCCACAGTCAGGGCTGTCCTGACTCCTTCCTGCAGGTACACGGAAGCAAAGACACTATTATTCAAATATGGCCTCATGTTTCCATCAGAAGAATCAGGAATGGAAACCAAAAAACCAAGCAAAACAGAAAAACCTTAATACTGCAAGGGACGCCCCTCTCGTTCCCACTCCCAGGGAATCGCTCTACTTTTCCATGGCGATGTCCTTGACTCTCCTTGTCCTTTGTGCTCAGTCCTTCCACCATGCATGCCCTACGTGCTGTGGGACTGCCCCCGCCCCTTGTCTCAAGTGGACTCACCGCCCCACCTGGAGCTGGGCACCAAGGCATCCGAGAGCAGCCCCGGTGCAATGTGAGTGCCGGGTGTGAGGCGGGGAAACGCCAGCCAGGTGCACCCACAGCCTCATCAACCTGCGCTGAGCTCAAGGGGCTTCAGCCAGATGATCAGCTCAGCTGAAGATCAAACAGCACCTCTAGTCCTCACCAAGAGCGCCTCGGACATCACAAGGCTCCACGGAGAGCGGAGTTCAGGGGAACCCGAGCAGGTGGTCCCTGGTGGACAAGGCACCCAACAGTGAGCCCCAGCAGGTGAGGAGATGCGTCTTCAGCCGGCCAGGCAGACAGGGAGGACTTCCTGCTGGCTGTAAACAGCCAGGAAGTGCCCAAGGAAGGGCATGCCAGCATGGGAAGGGTTAGAAGGAGGGGTGCGAATGGGATCGAGGGGAGAAGTAGGGGAGAGAGGGGTTGGGGAGGAAGCAGGAAGGACAGGGATGGAAGGGAGGACAGGCATCCGCAGGAGGGTGAGTGAGCCCCAGCAGGGGCGACCTTGGGCACGCCATGATCACACTGAGTCCAAGCACTTGCTGGGCGCTGCAGAATGGGTGCTTGCAGCTGAGCTGGCCACGAACAGGTCGGCAGACTCGGCAGACACAGCTGTTCCACTGACGACACGGCTGCTAGGAAGGACAACAGCACCCATTCCTGTGTGGGAATCGAGCTTTGGGGGAGCTGCCCAGGTGAGCAACGATGGCCATTTGCTCCCCAGTGGGCTTCCCTGTCCCCCACCGCCCGGTGAGATGGGACAAGGGATGGGCCCATTCGAGCCCCAGAGTTCATGAGCTCTGTGACAGTCAGACATGTGTAGAGGCGTCTACATGCTCCCAGATGCCAAAGCACAAAGCCAGAGGCTATGTCAGTCCCTAGTCATTCAAGTTTCCTGGTCAGTGACAGTGTGAGACTTAGCGGCCACTACGATGTACCTGGCTACCTGTTTCACTTTAAAAAAAAAAAAAACTGCTTGTACAGTTAGTTTTATCAAACCACAGACAACAAAAATGACCTTGTGTAGACATAGGTTTGATGTGTGACAGCTTCAACGAGGTTCATGTGTGTTCCCCAGGAGCTGGCATTGTGGCACAGCTGGTTACGTCATTGCTTGCAACACCAGCATTGCATATCAGAGTGCTGGTTTGAGTCCTGGCTTCCAATTCAGCTCCTTGCTAATGGGCCTGGGAATGCAGCAGAAGTGCTTGGGCCCCTGTCACTCGTGTGGGAGACCCAGATGGAATATACCTGGCTTGGGTCTTGCCCAACCCCAGCCATTGCAACCATTTGGGGAATAAAGCAGCAGAGGGAAGACCTCTCTCTCTCTCTCTCTCCTTCTCTCTCTCTCTCTCTCTCTCTCCTTCCCTCCCTCCCTCCCTTTCCAATAAATCAATCTTAGAAAAACAAAATGTGCCCCCCAGAGGTTCCTGTGCTAGAGGCTTGGCCCCAGTGTGCTGGTACTGGGGGGTGTGGAACTTTAAGAGGGAGACTGCTGGAAGTAGCTAGACCTTGGAGCACCACCCTCCTGAAGGGGTTAACGGGGTCTCTGGGACCACATCAGCTCTCTGCAGAACGTGTGCTATAAAGGGAGTTGGGGGTCTCAGCTGGCGCTCTGGCTTCCTGTCTCTTTGTGACTGCCTCTGCATCTGGTCCTGCCATTGTGACATCACCTGCCATGAGGCCCTCGCCAGAGCACAGCAGGTGCAGTGCCACCTCCTTAAACCTCCAGGACTGTGAGATGGACAACCTCTTCCCTTACAAAGCACTCACCTACAGGTATTTCGTTATAGCCACAGAAAACAGACTAACACACTGAGAGCTGACAAATGGATGCAGTTGTGCAGCCACCGTCACGATGAACACACGGAGCCCTCCCGTCACCCTAAAATGCACCCCGGGTCACTCTTCAGGTGCTAACAACAGGCAGCCATTCCCTTCCATCAGGGAGAGCCACACAGCTTTTACATTCCCTCTTAGGCTCCTTTGCATTCATCCAGGATCCACGAGGACATCTCTGGACATTAAAGTGGATCACTTCCAGGAGCTGAGAACCAGTACCCCCAGGTCCTGGCAGAAACTCTGATACTTGGGGCCCGACACTGTGGTGCAGCAGGTAAAGCTTCGGCCTGCAATGCCAGCATCCATATGGACACTGGTTGGAGTCCTGGATGCTCCACTCCTGATTCAGTTCCCTGCTAATGCACCTGGGAAAGCAGCAAAGGATGGCCCTTGAACCCATGTACAAAACCCAGAAGAAGCTCTTGGCTTCTGGCTTTAGCCTGGTCCAGTCCTGGCCATTGAGATCATCTAGGGAGTGAACCAGTGGATGGAAAATCTCTCTCTTTCTCTGTCTCTCTGTAACTCCACCTTTCAAATAAATAAATAAATAAATCTTTAAAAAAAATCTGACACTTAAGTGACTTGCAGTGAACAGTCATTAAATAAATGAGAAATATATGGATATGGCCTTAGATTAAAGGTTAGACAGGAAGGATTTATCCACTGCCAGAAAAAAAATGGTATTTTATTTTTGTCAATTTACTGATGCAGAAACTGGGGTTCAGAAAGACCTACAGTCACCCACAGCTGGACCTCTGACCATCATCTACTGACCCCAAAGCCAGCGCCTTTCTCCTAAGCCTCACTGCCAGCTCTCATTTCTGCAAATTCTGACAAGTGCCCTGCAGCCAGCTGGTCTGAGTCTCCCGGAGACAAAGTCGCATTAGCAGGAAGCCGCTTGCTCCTGAGCTGCCCTGAGCCTCCCGGCCTGAGCCTCTTCGGTCCGGCTCTCATTGTTAGTTCCTGTAATTTTCATGAAGAAGGGCCGCTCCCCCTAGGCTCCAGGCCTTTAAACTCCTGAATTTTAATAACCCAACTCCACTGATGATTTACAAATTTCAAGGCAGGAATTAGCAGAAAATTCCATATTTCATAGATGCTGAATTGGACTATTATCTCCACACAGCAGGTGCCAATTTCCCATCAAATGGTGCAATGCCGTAATTATCAGCAGAATTCCATTCAAATTCTAAAGGTAGATAAATAACCAATGGGAATATCGTTTATTCATTAGAATCTGAAGAAAGGGGGAAATATTGCCCTGTGCGCGGCTGCATGGAGGCTGCCTTGCTAGGGACTGCCCAGCTGGCTGGTGCAGGGTAGAAGATTCCAGATTCATTCAGCTCTCAGGTTGGCAGAAGAGAGAAACTTCCACTGAACACCTGAACAGACGAGATAATGGGCCACTGATTGAGAGGCTAATGCGTGAGATGTGGTGGTGCCTCATTATCCTTCTTGCAGTGGATGAAAGACACACCTTAGAACTCACCGAAAAATTCCTGAAGTCTCTCCACTTTCTGCCATCTGGCCCCCTTCACGACCCCAACAGCCCAGCCCCACTCTCCCTTCCCCATTTCTTCTGGTTCCCCTGGGCCTGATGGTGCTGAAGACACAAGAGCGCGGCTTCCACCGTAGCGCTCCCTCTCTGAGAGAGACCGCAATGGGCCTGGGAGGGCATGGGGATGATGGTCCATGCCCACATTGTCCAGCTTCTTACGCCAGCCTCAGCAGCCAGGGAGCCCCTCTACCCCTTTACTCAGAACTCAGACAACTGAAGTCCCAATCCTGACCCTTCCTACCAAACTAGGACCGTGTTCTCCTCTGAAAAATGGGTATAACCATGGCACCCACAGCCCAGGGCTGCGGGCAAACTGAGACCCCGAGGAGAAGACTGCAGGGCAGTATCTGACAAAGAGGGACCAGCAAGCACGAAGCAATGAATACGACAATGGTGGTGGTGGTGTGGTGTGGTGATACCAACGGTGATGATGGTGATGATAATGACAATAATGATAGGGGTGATGATGGTGATGATGGTGATAACCATGATGGCGGTGAGTGAGGATGGCAATGATATGATAACAAAGGTAGTGGTGGTGATGATGCTGGCAGTGATGATGAGGAACGTAGTGATGGTGATGATGGTGATGATGGTGAGGGATGTGACAGTGATTTGATGATGGTGGTGGTGGTGGTGGTGATGAAGGTAGTGATGGTAATGATGGTGATGACGGTGATGATGGTGGTGGTGGTAATTATGATGATGAAGGCAGTGATGGTGATAAGGATGATGGTGGTGATAGTGATGACAACAGTAGTGTTGATGGTGATAGCTATGACTGTGGTAGTGATGGTGATGATGGCAGTGGTGGTGATGATGGTGATGATGAGGAGGAGGAAGGTAGTGTTGGTGATGATGGTGGTGGTGATAATTATGATGATGAAGGTAGTGATGGTGATGATGGTGATATGATGATGAGGAGGTAGTGTTGGTGATGATGGTGATATGATGATGAGGAAGGTAGTGGTGGTGACGATGGTGATGATGGTGATGATGGTGAGGGATGTGACAGTGATTTGATGATGGTGGTGGTGGTGGTGGTGATGACAGTGATATGATGATGATGGTGGTGGTGGGTGGTGGTGATGGTGATAATGATGATGGTGACAGTGATGGCAGTAGTGATAGTGATGCTGGCAATAACATTGGGAGTGGTGGTGACAATGACAGTAATCAAGACAACAACGGTGATGGTAGTGATGATGACAGAGGTGATCGGTATTATTTTACACCAAGGAGAAAAACATACTTAAACTTGTTCCTTAAATCCATGGCACAGATTGAATCACAGATTCATTATAAGATCTAGTGCTGTGTGCAGCCAGAGGCAGAAAAAATCAACCATATCCCTGCATTCCACGGACTCTGGTGGGGAGAGGCCTGCATTCCATGGACTCTGGTGGGGAGAGGCCTGCATTCCACGGACTCTGGTGGGGAGAGGCCTGCATTCCATGGACTCTGGTGGGGAGAGGCCTGGCCAGCTCCCCTCTAGACTCAGGCCAAGACTCCCTCCCGCCTCGTGCCTCTCTGGATCATTTTTCTCAGGCACGCCTGGGTGCAGCTTTTAGCTCAGGCACTAAATTCCCATGAATCAAGATTGGATTTGGGGAGGAAAAACTAGAGAGAACCTGTATTCAGCACACCCTCAAGGCCATGAGGGCCCACCCACTGTGATGGACACTGTGCACTGACTAATGCAGTGACCAGAACAGCCCTCTTCTACAGCTCCTTCCACTCTAAAAGCCAGAGACCTAAAAACCAAATTCCCCAGATGCTCAGAGAAGTCCTGGGTCAGACACACTAACGTGCACACAGGAATGAGCGTGATCTGCTGTGAGGCAGGACACGAGGCCTCACCTGCTGTGTGGGAGGGGCACGGTCTTCCCACGATGGGCGCCGAGGGGCCCAGGAGCTTTCTGCGAGAGGTGCTGTCCTGACTGCAAGCAGCACCAACACTCGACACCCGGGGCTTGCGTCCACTGCCTCCCAACAGCCAGGGCTCTGACACTGCTCCTTCCTCATGGCAACACACATTTCCAAAATGTTGCCTGCACTGCTGAGACTGGGGCAAAGCAGCCAGGGAGCTGTCTGCTGTCTGTCATGGAATCTTAATGGACACACAGGCGTGAGAAAACAAAATGCCCTCGACGTGGCCTAGTGCAGGTAACTGAGTGCAGTCAGTGGCCAATTTTCACCTCACTTGGGACCTTAAGCAGGAGAGATACAGGTGAGTCAAATAAAGGTGTGAAGGTTCCTGGGCAGGTATTATTATCACAGCATCTTGCAGGAGACAGCAGCCACAGTTCCTATATGTCTCCTCCAGCATCCGTGCTGAGAGGGAGTCCAGTGTTTATGCCCCCCGATGTCCGGGTGGCTGACCACAAAGCACTAATCCACCCGGCTGTGCCAGACGTAGTGAGCAAACGCATGGTGGTTTCCAGTCTTGAAGTCTTCAAGGAAGATTTTCAACATGCTCGCGTTTCTGGCTTCCAGCTCTGATTGAGAACTTAACCTCTAGCTACGATGCATCTCCACGGGAGGCAGTCATGGCCCCACTGGACAGATGACAAACTGAAGCTCCAAAAGGCTAGGTCATGTGCCCAAGGACACACAGCCCAGCAGTGACACACAGTCTCAGCAATGGCAGGCACTCAGTGGAAGCCACTGCCTCCCTGGCCCTCTGCCCCACAGGTGGATGGGACGACTTCAGAGCTCTCACCTACGAAGGGATTCCCTGCCCGGAGCCAGGGCTGTGCAGCGGGCAGTCATCCTGCCGTGTTGGTCACTGTCCACGTGAGAGATGGTGCTGGGTCTGGCACGTGCACAGGCTCCTGGCCTGCAGAGGCAGACGGAGGGAGGGAGGCAAAGGAACCCAGAGCATGCGGGGTGGGGAACTCATCAGACACGCGCACCTGCAGCTGCCTCTGGACCTGGAAGGAATCCTATTTCAGGTGAGACCAGGCCCTGGGGAGAGGAAGGGGCATCGGAATCTCCAAGAGGGAGATTCTCAGAGGACTCTGCCCAGTCCCCGAGGGACCCAGAGGCCTCCCCTGGGCCTGGAGCAACAATCAGAGAGGAGAAATGGCCGCAAGGAGTGGTGTGCCCACCCCCACTGCTCGGCCACCCCACGGAAGCCTGCAGGGGGGCAGGACAGGCATTGGCTCCCACCTGGCCACCAGGAACCCCACGGCAGGAGGGTTTCCCTCTGGCTCACCTGCCAATCAACCCCCTCCAGGCACACCACTGTCCCCATCCGACTGCCCCTCTGCTCACACGAGTTTGTGCCTAGAAACTTTCAACCTGAAAGCGTCTGACAAGCAGTAATAAAAATCAAAGTCATCCATGCCACACAAACAGTATGATTTCCTTTTTTAGGACCAACTAATATTCCATTGCATGTGTGTGTGTGCCATGTATTTTTGAAGTTTTAAATTTATTTATTTGAGAGACAGAGTAAGCTTGATCTGATAGTTCACTCCTGAAATGTACTTGAGTCCCTGTACCCACGTGGGAGACCTCTCACTCTCTCTCTCTCTCTGCCTTTCAAATAAATAAAAAGAAATCTTTAAAAAAAAAATCAAAGCTCTGTAGACCCAGTGCACACTGTGGTGACTGCCGTTGATACTTCTGTCTGTGTATCTGAAATGCACCAGAGAGTGATCTTAGTGTTGTAATGACACACAGAAGAGTGGAGACTCCCCGAGGTGACAGGAGTGACGTGCTGATTAGCTTCACAGTGGTGACCACTGCAAAATGTGCATCAGAATCTCACACCAGATACCGGAGACGCACACATGCAGACCCACACCAGAGGACGCAAGCAGCCAAGTCTGGAGAACACTCAGAACAGGAAACGGTACTGAACGTGTCACTGTTCCCCTACAACAAGTACTCTCAGAGTGCTTACACTGTGTGAGGTGTCACACCAATCTAGAGATGGTGAGGGCTGGGGAGCAGGCACACAGGCTGCACACAAAGTGCCATGTGAGTTTACGCAAGAGACCTGGGCACCTGCAGATGTCAGGATCCACGAGCAGTGCCTGTCCACAGCAAGGAACCACTTAACATTTCTGTGTCATGGTCCGAACCAGCAGACGGAAAATCTCTGTCTCTGTCTCTCTATTCTTAACACTGCCTTGCAAATAAATAAATCTTTGAAAAATAGTAAGATAATAAGTTTTTTTAAAAAATTAAAATGCTGGTAAGGCTCATGTATCACAAAATTACCAGTAATAATCCTGCTACTGGTCATAATTTTCATAGCTACCAGTACTGATAATGGTGCTGTCTTACTAGAAATCTTGACAGTGACATAACAACTTTGCTGCTCAAGCCAGCACCAGGGAGACGTTCAGTGGCTGAGTCGTGGACGGGGCCGTTTCCTCCGGCACCAGGCTATGGACAAGGAGTAGACAACCTCAAGGCGTGGACACTGGTAAGATCCTACTTTGGCCTGAGGCACCGTGCACAGGAAGAAAGGCCCTTGGTCAGTGCCTGGCCTCTGATATCTCATGCTACTCTTCCCCCCACCCTCCCCTTTCTTTGAACCTACAGAAATGATCCCATCATCTGTATTTTCTGCATTAGGAGACTAACAGAGGCAATTTGAGGGCCACAGTGCCACTGCTGGCCCGCGGCAGGACTGTGGCAGTGGCTCTGGGCAACCACCGTCCCCAGGTTCCCAAGGTGGGGGCAGCAGGTGCCCTCTCTCCCTGTCAGAGCTGATCTAGGGAGCCAGATTCTCTGCCTGTGGCTGCACCTGGCACACGAGGGTGCTGAGCCAAGCAGGTTCATCGCAGGTGGGAGCTGATGCCTCAGCACAGAGCCAGCCACTGCCGCCATCTCCACACCCACCCCCGCACGGAACCACAGTCCTGCGGCTGGGCACTCAGGGTCTCTCCTTCTGTGCCGTGGTCTTCCACCAAGACCTGAGTCCTGCTTCGCCCAACCTCCTTTTGATTTTCTCCACCTTCTTTTTATTAAAAAGGGAGAATAGGTTTCTGTGATTTAAACTCCTGCAGTCCCAGTTTAATTTCCCGTCCCCAAAGAGTCACATTGGCCTTTGCGAATCAATCAGTTTTGTCCTAGCCGACCAGATGCCTCCCTGAAATGCAGATAAATTGCCCTTAATGGAGCCACTGTCTCCCAATTCTGGGCTGCATTCAGAGAATTCCACCAGATTCGTCAGGCCTCACCTTCCTCTCAGAGCTGTGCCGGGAGTGGCCCTCGCTAAATTAAATCCCACAGAAAGGTCCGGACTGCCTGAAGCTCCTCCTGGCCCAGGCCTTACACAGCAGCTGCTCCACTGCCAAGGTGACCACACACATGTCAGCACCTTGGGCTGTTTTGACTCCTCTCGTCAGAGCACCAACAGCACTCACTCTATGCCAAGCTTGCCCACCAGGTGGGCACCACCACCCAGCATGGAGCTTTCTCCTGGGCACTGGCCACATGGTGGGCCTTTCAACACATCAATGGCACTGCCTTCCCTCTGTGCACCCGCAGGGATCACAGGGTCCCCACGTGGACCCCTGTGGGAGCAGACCTTCTGAGAGAGGATCAAGAGAAAGGAGCAGGCTCCAGATGACTGTGTATCTCCAGCAAGGGGACGGGAGTGCCTCTCTCAGTGCGGGGAGGGGGGACTGTACCCAGGTAAAGAATAAGAGAGAGGCACCCAGGGCTTGTCCCTTCACCTGTCCCTGCACCACCTGCCACTTCACCCACGCTCCCTGTGAGACAGGGAGGGCAGAAAGAGGACACCTGTGCTTCAAACCTAAGAGCAGCTGGCGCCAACACCAGTGCGGTGCTCACCCCATCCACTGAGATGTGAACGCTCACCCAGGTTCTCATGGCTACCAGGGCCCAGGGCTCAAACTCCAGGGGATCAGGCCCCAGGGCCCCTGCTTCTACCACCTCGCCAGTCTGCCCCCAGGAAGAACAACAAATGGACACTCAGGGGAAGGCAAAGCTTGCCCCAAGCAATGCACACATACGTGAACAGCTCCTGGGCACCCCACACTGCCCCCCAAGCTGTCAGCCGTGGCCAGTTCCTCTGGGTCTGCAGAGTGGGCAGGGGCCCTGGCTCACCTACCCAGGCAACGTCCCCAGACACAGGCTTTGTGTCCAGGCCTTCCCAGGCCTTGCCCCTGTGTCCAGGCTGCTGCTCCCAAGAACGGCTGGCACTCAGGGACGACAGCTTCTCCAGGGCCAGTGCCCCCAACATTCAAGTGGATGGCAGTCTGCACACATGCACATGCCAGCACGCACATACATGAATATGTGCACACACGTGACCATGTATGCATACACACAGGTGGCTTTGCTACCAGCAGAAGCAGTAAGCCAATGCTCTCCTCCTCTAAGCAGAATTGATTCCATAAACAGAAGCTGCTACAAGACACCTTCCTTGGCTTGAGTTCTCTGATGAAACGCCCAGGTACACCTGTCAAGGAAGCAGAGGAGCACGCCTAGCCCAGCGCCCAGCACCCAGCTCCTGACTCGGGCAGCCCACGAGGCTGCCAACCCCGCCACTGTCCACAGCATCCTGTAGGCCAAATGTCTGATCTCAGGCAGAGGGCCCCTTACGCACACCTCAGATGCCATCTAGTCTGTGCCCAGCCCACGGCACACACAGGAGAAAGTAGCCCCCAGCATGTTGCCTGGCAATGGCCCCCAGGCCCATGCCTCCTATCTCAGCACATCCTCTGGGAGGGAGAGCCTGCTGTGCTGCCCCCATGCTGCAGAAGAGGAAACTGAGGCAGGAGAAAGGTGCAGTGGAGAAGTGTGGTCCAGTCCTCCAGCATGGGTGGGAACGGGGACAAGGCAGAGGCCGGTCCTGCTGCGGCCACGTCTGTCACCATCCAGGCTGCCAGAGCCAGGCAGGACAGTGCCTTACAGGCTCATTCACCCACCACAGCTAAAGGGCCCCTGTGCCACTTGCTGTGAACACAGCAGCAAGTGCAGCCTGCGCCTTTGAGAGGGAACAGGACCCGGATAATACAATACAATGCCACACTTCATGCAAGAAGACAGGGGCTGAAATGAGAGCTGAGTTGATGGTGGGAGGGAGGGTCTTGGGAGGCCCATGAAACAGTGGCACTGAAGCTGCGTCCTGGACACCAGTATGGGATACTCCATATGTGGAATGGAATCCATGAAATCCTGGGTTGGGAGAGAGCTAGGTGTGCAGAGCAAATTCCATTCCTGGGATGAGGCCACCTAAGGGTCAACTCTGGCTGCAACCCACGCAGTCCTAACACCACTGTGGGGAATGTCCTGAAGACTCCACCAACACTGACTCCTGCCTGCGACCCTCCCAAGGCCCAACACAGGCAGGGTGTCTTCTCTCTGTAAACCCGCTCCCCACCTCCGGGACACCCTGGAGCACCTGAGCATGGGTGCAGGTGCAGGGACCATGGAGTCTGGTTGTATCCGGATCTCTCCAACACAAGCACGTGCAGAACAGCCCAGCAGAGCCCTTGACTAATGACTTTCAAATATAATTAAAAACATATTTCAACAGAAAGCACATTGCCAAGTCTACACCAGCAAAGTGAATTAACCTTCCAAGGGTACTGGAACAGCAGTGAATCGGGAGGGTTTGTCAGAGATTAGATACACTGTAGCCTAATTATGTTACAAGAACTCACCTCATTAATCTCCAAGGAAACAATAACGACAACAGTTAAATACTGTAATTAACAAACCCTATTTCAAACTTGATTTTCATTTTATAGGACTTGGCAATATTATGCACTGTGGGAAAGACAGGGTGTCAGTGGAGGTATGTGAGTCTCGAAGGGCTGCTGGCTCATGGGTCTACCAATGAGAGTCTGTGCTCTGAAACTAACCCAAACACACACACACACACACACACACACACACACATCTTGCACCCAGATGTCAAGGTGCCACACACTGCCAAGACCCCCTCTGTGCTTGTGCCTCCCCTCCAAAAAAGGGAGCGTGAAATCAAATCTGTGTTTGTTTCTCCATGTTTGAAAGCAATGGATCTTGTGCTTGGCCCCGTGTTTGGGGCTTGCTTAGCACTGGGACATTCTAGCTGCCAGTCTTTTGCAAAGGTTTCATGGGCAGGGTGGGGACATAAGATGATGAAGATCCAAATAGTGCCGGCGCCACAGCTCACTAGGCTAATCCTCCGCCTTGCGGCGCTGGCACACCGGGTTCTAGTCCTGGTCAGGGCGCCGGATTCTGTCCCGGTTGCCCCTCTTCCAGGCCAGCTCTCTGCTGTGGCCAGGGAGTGCAGTGGAGGATGGCCCAAGTGCTTGGGCCCTGTACCCCACGGGAGACCAGGATAAGTACCTGGCTCCTGGCTTCGGATCAGTGCGGTGCGCTGGCCGCAGCGCGCCAGCTGCGGCGGCCATTGGAGGGTGAACCAATGGCAAAGGAAGACCTTTCTCTCTGTCTCTCTCTCTCTCACTGTCCACTCTGCCTGTCAAAAAAAAAAAAAAAAAAAAAAAGAACCAAATTGTAGGATCATCTCAAAAGACACAGAGCAAGCATTCGGTTAAACCCAACACAGCCTAATGATTTAAAAACAAAACATTCAACAATCCAGGAAGAGAAGATGATAAGGGGGATCCATGAACCACACAGAAAGTGCTCCTTATTGTTGAAAACTGAATGCCTTCCCCCCAAGGTCAGGGATAAGACAAAGATGTCTACTCACACCACTTCTCTGTTTAACATTTATTAATTTGGAGGGCAGAAAGACAGAGGTGGGAAGGTGGAGACAAGACAGAGACAGACATAGACGGAGAGAGCTACCATCCACTGGTTCACTCCTCAAATGGCCACAAATCCACAGATGAGCCAGAGCAAAGCCAGGATTTAGGAACTCCATCCAGGTCTCCTGCATGGGTGGCAGGGACCCAACCACATGACCCATTGCCCGATGCTTCCCTGGCTGTGCACTGGCAGGAAGTTGGAATCCGGAGAATTAGGAGCAAAGCGAGACTCAAATGAAGGTTCTCTGATGTGAGACGTGGGAGGCCCAAGCCGTGTGCTACCCACTGCACCAAATGCCTGCTCCCACTCTCACAACTGCTTTTCAGCCCTTCCCTGGGGCCAAGCCAGGACAATTAGGCAAGACAGAGAAATCAAAGGCATCAGGTTTGGAAGGGAGGAAGTAGAACAACCTCTAGGAGTATCTGCAAATGACAACATCCTATATATTGAGAAGCTAAAGGAATTCATGCACACAAATTTATAGCTAATAAACAAGTTCAAATGGTAGCAGGATATAATATCAACATGCAAAAACAGGTGTATTTTTCTACACTAGCAATGAACAATCTGAACATGAAGTTAAGAAAACAGTCCACTTTATGAGAACCAAAACAAATAAGATGCTTAGCAATAAATTCAACAAAAGAAGTACACAATGCAAGCACTTACAACTAGAAAACACTGTTGAGAGATGCTTAAAAGGACTTTAAAAATAAAAAAGTGTATATTCCTGGATTGGAAGACTTACTATTAGGATTAAAATATACACAAATTGGGGCAGCACTGTGGCACAGAAGATAGGGCCGCCACCTGTGGTGCTGGTATCCCATGTGGGCACCGGTTTGAGTCCCAGCTGCTCCACTTCTGATCTAGCTCTCTGCTGTGGCCTGAGAAAGCAATGGAGGACAGCTCAAGTTCCTGGGTCCCTGCACCATGTGGGAGACCCAGGGGAGACTCCTGGCTCCTGGCTTCGGATCAGTCCAGCTCTGGCCATGGTGGCCATCTGGGGAGTGGACCAGTGGATTGACGACTTCTCTCTTTCTCTCTGCATCTACCTCTCTGTAACTATTTCAAGTGGATAATTTTTAAAAATCCTCAAATTGATCTATAGACTCAGCACCATGTCAAGAAAACTTCTGATGGCCCTTTTGTTGGGGAGTAGGGGAGAGAAACTCACAAGCTTATCCTAGAATTCACTGACAACAAGGGATCCAGAACAGTCAAAATAATCTTGAAAACGAAGAACTAAGTTGGGAGATTCACACTTGCCAATTTCACAGCTTCCACCATGCTACAGTAGTGAAGACAGTGCTTGGATAAGGACTCACACAGAGATCAACGGAATAGAATTAACAGTCCATAAACAAACACTTATGTTTATGATCAACTGATTTTTGCAAGAGGATAAAGACCACTCGATGGGAAAATAACTATTTTTCAACAAATGATGTTGGGACATCATCTGGAGAGTCAAGCAAACAGAGTGGCCTTCCTTTTAGCCACACAGAGATTAACTGAAAATAGATAAGAGACCTAAATGTATGAGCTAAAACTGCTGGCCTTGTGGTGCAGCAGGGTAAGCCACTGCTTGCACTGCTGGCATCCCATATCGAAGCACTGATTGGAGTCCTGACTACTCCACTTCTGATCCAACTCCCTGCTCATGCACCTGGGAGAGCAGTGGAAGATGGCCCTGGAGCTTGGGACCCTGCCACCCACGTGAGAGACCCAGAGGGTGCTCCTGGGCCTGGTTTTGGCCTGGCCCAGCCCCTGGCCTTTGTGGTCACTTGAGCAGTGAACCAGTGGATGGAAGACCTCTCTTTCCCTCTCCATCTTCCTCTCCCTATTCCTCTCCCTCTCTCTCTGCTGCTCTGCCTTTCCCAAAAATAAGAAAAACATTTTTAAAAAAATACAAAACTCCTAGAAGAAAGTACAGGAGTAAATCTTCATGACCTTGAGTTAAAGAAAGCACAAACTATACAAGAAAAATAAGAAAAATCAGAATTCACAAAAGTTAAAAACTTCGTATGGGTAACAATATCATCAGGACAGATAAATGCCAACTGATAGAATAAAACACTTGAAATTGACACATCTGGAAAGGGACTGTCATCCAGAAGATACAAAGGACTCTTATGACTCAATATTAAAAATATAAATAACCCAAGTTAAAAATGAACAAAGACTCTGGACAGGCCTTTCTCCAAAACAGAGACACCAACGGCCAACAGGCACATCCTCAGAGGTCCAACCCATGACCGTTAGAGAGAGGCCCATCAAGCCAACAGTGAGGTCCCCCCTCCCGCCCACCAGGATGGCGAGAGCCCACACACACAGCTTCCAGCAGGTACTGGTGAAGACATGAGAATGCTGGAATTCTCGTTCCTGACAAGTGAGAATGGGAACTACAACAGAACAGTCACTTTGGAAAACAACGTGGCAGCTCTTCAAACCGTTAAGAACTTGAGTCACACCGGGGCCAGAAATTCCACTCCTAAATACGTACCAAGAGAGGTGGCAGCATCTGCACAGACGCTTGTGCATTGATGTTCACAGCACCACCACTCACAGGAGCCCCGAAGTGGAGGCAACGCAAACGTCCCTCACCCAGTAAATGGAGACATGAACCATGGTCTAGCCACACCACTCAGCCAGAAAAAGGATCGGGGTCTCCACTCCTGCTCCAACATGGAAGACACGGACAACTTCACGCAACGGGGTGGGGTTGCGTCACTCAGCCAGAAAAAGGATCGGGGTCTCCACTCCTGCTCCAACATGGAAGACACTGACAACTTCACGCAACGGGGTGGGGTTGTGGTGCAGCAACCGTTTAGGAAACCTGCTTCCCATATGCAGCTTGAGTCCCGGCTACTCTGCTCTGATTCAGCTTCCTGCTGATGTGCATCCTGGAAAGCAGCAGATGGTGGACCAAGTAGGCAAGTCCCTGTCACCCACATGGGAGACCAGAGGGAGTTCCTGGCTCCTGGCTTCAGCCTGGTCCAGGCCTGGCTGGTGTAAGCATTTGGAAGATTGTCTCTCTTTGTCAAATAAACAAATACACATTTAAAAAGCTCTTTGTTAAATGAAGTAAACCATTCACAAAGACCACATATTATGTGACTGTATTTCTGATGTGCCCAGAGACAGACAAATCGGTGTGCAGCCTCCAGGGACCGGTGGGAGGTGAAGAGGGGCCACGGTAACAGTGGGTGTGAGAGCCGGCGCTGCGGCTCAATTGGCTAATCCTCCGCCTTGCGGCGCCAGCACACCAGGTTCTAGTCCCGGTCAGGGTGCTGGATTCTGTCCCGGTTGCCCCTCTTCCAGACCAGCTCTCTGCTGTGGCCTGGGAGTGCAGTGGAGGATGGCCCGAGTGCTTGGGCCCTGCACCCCATGGGAGACCAGGAGAAGCACCTGGCTCCTGACTTCGGATCAGCACAGTGTGCCGGCCGCAGCAGCCATTGGAGGGTGAACCAATGGCAAAAAGGAAGACTTTCTCTCTGTCTCTCTCTCTCACTGTCCACTCTGCCTGTCCAAAAAAAAAAAAAAAAAAAAAGACTGGGTGTGAGGTTGTTTTAGAGGTTACAAAAAGGCTCTGAAATTAAGTGTAGTAATGGTTGTCCAACCACATGGAGATGCTCAAAACTATTAAATTAAGTGGACAGCCAGTGTTCCTGGGAGCCTTCCTCCTAACAGTTAGCTCTACAGAGTTCTGTTAAGCCCATCACTACATGTGACCTGAAGCAGTCCTCACAGACACCTTCACTGCACCTGCAGAGGCACTGAGGTCAGAGGGCAACACGGTTTGCGCCCAGCCCCAAACCCAGGTGTGTGTCATTCAGAATTCTACACACTTCATGATGTTCCTGCCTCAGTTTCCGCTCCAGGGCGATCATGTTCAGCGAGAGGTTACCAGGTGGCTACAATCACAGCAGTGCTACCCCAACGGCCCCCAAGCTCAGGGGCTTAACAAAGCACTCACCCATGTGCCCAGGGCTTGGCCAAAACCAGTTGCCCTAGGCTGGGTACAGCTGGTGGCTCTGCTCCACATCACAAGTCAGGCTATGCCTGACCCCACCATGCGTGAGATTCTGATGTGTTCAGTAATTGTACTGGCCTTGGTCCCTATCAAAATAAACTGGGGCAGTGAGGCCCAGGTCTGAAGGACAGCAGCCCCACGACCGCGGTGCAGGGGGTGCAGGGCAAGCGTCCCCACCCCCCTGTGTGAGGAAATGTCTGTCCTCTTTTTGTGACAGTGGTCATCACCCTGTCACCCTGAGCAAGGCACGAGGCTCAGTCTAGCACAAGGTGTGCAGCAGCCCTCAGTGAGGTGCGGACAAATAATAGAATGACAGCAATTCGAGTAAGGAAGTGTGACTAGGCATTCTGCCTACTGCGAGGGAGATACCCTGCCTCCAATGAAACCCCTGAGTATCTTCCCTCCGGAGGTTCCCACCTGTAAGCAGATGGTCCAAAGTCCCTCCTCTATCTCCCAGACAAAGCAGCTAACTCCTGTGGAGGGGGCCACTATGAGCCCTAGTGAACTCCTCTGCAGACAAGAAGAACTGCTATTGTCAGCAGCTGACAAAGACCCACACACTACTGAGGAAACCTCCCTGCTGAAATATTTAAGCAAAGAGGGAGTGCAGAGATAGATGTGCAGAATAGACTCTTATGTCACCTAAGAAATCCCTCGGAAAGCAACCACAGTAAGAAATTAAGAGAGGGCCCAGTGTTGTGAAACAATAGGTTAGGCTGCTGTCTGCCACCGCCAGGATCCCCTATTGGAGCGCTGGTTCTGAACCAGCTCCCTGCTATTGTGCCCACAAAGGCAGCAGTTAATGGCCCAAGTACTTGGGTCCCTGCCACCCTCATGGGAGACCCAGATGGGTCTTCAGCTTCAGCCTTGCCCAACCCTGGCTGTTGTGGCCATTTGGGGAGTGAACCAGCAGACGGAAAAATTCTCATTCTCTCATTCTCGCTTCTCACTTGCTCTCACTCTCTTCTTTCTAAATAAATAATTGAATATTTTAAAAAATTAAGAGAACTGCAAATATACTAATATGAAATGTTAACAGGGAAATGGCAGGAAAGGAATACAGGAATTCATGTGGCAGTACTTCAAAATTTCATTTTGTAAATTTAAAATAATTTTTTTTAAAAAAGAGATATTTAAAATTATTATTATGCTGAATTTCTGCCTTTGTGCTGGGCTCTTTCCATTGGACTTTCAGATCTTCTCAGACGACATCTCCTAGCATTTCTACTTCTATGACCAAACAGAAAGACAGAAACAAAATCACGGTACCAAGGGCAGCCCCTGGCGGCATGGCAGTGTGTGGGCATGGGCTGTATCAGAAGTCAGCAAGTCCCAACTCGAGACAGGTGTCCCCATGGGAGGGCAGGAACATGGGAGAGGCCGAGAGTCTGACTTTGAATCCAAGATCTTCCACTCGTGGTTGGGGGAACTTGGACAAGTCACTGAGCTTCCCTGAGCCTTAGCACAGGATAACACATATGACACATGTTAAACACATGAAGCGTTTAACAATCCCCAGTGTAGGCAGTGGCCACTAAATGAATGCCACACATAATCACTGGTGATTTTAAAATATGACATTAACTCTGCCCTGTCCTCTGCATGAGTTTTTCCTTTCATTAAACTGAGAGCAAATAAGGGAATGATTAGAAAGAAACTTCATAAGCTGTGAAGAGCTGGACTGATACAGTTGTTTGGCTACAGCTGCAAATGGCCTTGGCACCCTGAACACTCAGTACGTATTTGCTGCCGGAACACTGGGTCTACAGCTGAAATTCCACGGCTTTCCTAAGCTGCTTGTCCTGGGCCGGGAGAGGCAACACCCCTGCTCAGAGCTGTGGGCTTCTGCTCCACCAGCCATGGCCCAGGCCCAGCACAAGGCTGGCTTTGCTGAGAAACTCATCGAAGAGGAGGTCAGCCTTTAGACTTCACGCTTGACCTTGAGGAGGCAGCGTGGAGATTATTTGTGTGGAAAACAAGAAAGGTCACCTGGGCACTGGTGAGAGAGAAAGAGACATCAGCCAAGTGGACTTACCCACTTAGAGAGGCACGACGCACCCTAACAGCCTGCGTGATGCATCGGCATCTCCTTGAAGAAGACATTCAGGGTCTGAGAAGTGGCATAAATATCCCTCAGCATGGCGCATGTCAACCAGAATGTCCCCGTCCTGGAGCAAGCACGGGCAACGGGCAGTCGGGACAGGGGTGGGCGATGGCAGGGAACGCATTGACAAACCTAATCACCCAGTGGACACCCACAATTTACAGTTTAATCGTCCAGGAGTGTAGTTTCCCTGTAATTGAATTAGATTTTGAAATAAGGCAACCCCGATTTATAGGGTTGTTAGAACACACTCACACACAACAGGGTATGTTTTCCTATTTGTAACAAGAACCCAATGGTTACTGTTACTGCTTTGCCAAGGAAAGAAGGCACTTCCGGTTCACTGAACAAAGAGGCTGTGTAAGTAAAAGACGGGAAAGTTGGCCCTGCAGAAGGCTCACTGACAGCACAGGGACTGCCTCACTTGGGTCTGTTTCAGGAGTACCCAGCAAGCACCATTTGAAGCATAGTTCTTTCTCCAACCCACATCCGTGCCTGCTGCTGTGTCTGGCGCTCAGAGCACTGAGACGTGTGCAACCCAGATGACCTGACTCCCTGTGCATCTCTTCAAGTCTCGGTCCCCATGCCTGTGGGGGCAATCGTTTCTATCCTATGGGGCTGCTGTCATGACGATCATAGGCCACTCAGTCTAGTATTAACATATTATAATTCTTATCATTATGGTTCTTGCTATTTTCCTTACCTACAAAGAGGTGATGGTTTGGCAAAGATGACAAACCAAAGCTGTTACTAAGCCAGGTGATAAGTGCTGACTCATCTGACATCTATTACCTGTCTCACAGCCACAGCAATGCTATGTGACAGACACCGTGCCCTCAGGTTGACTGTTCACAGCCCTGAGGCCCACAGCTCTGCCTTCTCACCTTAGCTCGCCTTGGCCAACTCTGGGTTGGTCTGTGCTGGCCTCACCTGGGTGTGCCTCTGCTCTACCTCTTCCATATCCACTTCCTGTGACTAGCGATTGGTCCAGGCACACTCTTCTCATGGTCAAGGAGCAGTTCAGAGCTTGCTGAGATCTGAGCTCCGAACAGAGACATCACTATTTGCACCTTGCACTCTTGGGCAAAGCAAGGCGGTGCCTGTTCCCAGATTCATGGCAAAGCCGTGCAGCAAAGGTGTGGAGGCAGAGAAGGGTGAGGAAGTAGTGCGTCCAGTGCAGTTCGCCCCACAGATGTTTTTGCAGGGATTCTGTGGGGATGGAAGGTGGGCCCCCCTGCTGTGGCACAAAGAGGGATCAAGGAAGGCTCCCGCCTGAGTCTAGATGCAAGAGCAGGAGCCCCCAGACGCCCCAATGAGCTTATGGGGCACACAGACAGGAACTTCTTTCCACTTTCTTTACATTCTAGATAGTTCCACGGCCCAGTGAGGGAGCCTCTGGAAGTACAGGTGAGGCTGGGAGAACTGAACTCTGCATGAACACCCCCAGAGAGAGGTCACTGGGGAGCTCGGCTAGCCCATCCCAACTTGGGCACCTGGGACTCTCCTGACCTCAGCCAGGGAGGCCAGCACAGACTGAGTCTTCAGCGTGTCCACCAGCACAAATCACTGTGCATCGCTGCCCATGCCGCCAAGCCCTCAGAGTCCCAGCCCTTAATGCTGCAGGAGAGAGTGAGCGGGCGTCTCCGACAGGAGGACCAGGAGGTACAATGAGTCTGTGATGCCTAGTGCCCTGCGTGGGTGTCACCAGGGACCACGAGGAACTGGAGCGAGCGTTTCTGGGTCTGAGTGGGCAGCACTCCTCCAGGCTGCTAACAGAGCAAGCTTTGTAAGAGGATCACAGAGCCGGACATTTCTAGATCAACCTGTCTGAGCTTTCAGAACCTGAAAAGAGGCGTTCTCTGCAGAGACAGGCATCCTCTTGGGAACAAAGAGGAGCAAGCTGAGAACTCAGGGGACCAAAGCCTGCATCAGCGCAGACAGGGGCAGCACCACTCCACTTCAGAGAGCAGCAGAGAGGAAGCGGGGGCAGGCAGCACCGATCCCTGCAGTCAAAAGGCAAGGAGAGTCTTGCACCCTTCAGGTCGTCCCTGGATCTCTTCCTCTCTTCTCTTCTCGCTCCTTCTCTCTCCTCCCTCCCTCAAAGGTTACTGAAGATTAATGAAAAGTAAATGCATCATTTGTGGATACCTTTGACCCCAAATTATCCTAAGCAAAAAATAAAAAATAAAAAAAGGTATGGTCATGAGTTAACAAGACAGGAAAAGTCTAGTTGGTTTAGTGCAGGCTGATTCCACCAGGGAGAAGTTCGAGATTTTTCCTAAGGTAAAGGAAAATTTTCTGTACAACCCCACCCAGAAGACTTCCCTTCCTCTCTTGCTGGCCAGAAGAAAGCCACACACATCATGCTGGAGCAGACCACAAGCGTCTGTCACAGGGACTGCCTTACAGACCAATCAGAACACAGCCTTTGGGGCTTATATTTTAAACCCAATTTGAGGAGGGAAGGGCTCTTAGCCTGGCAGTTGAGATGCCAGATAAGACGATGCCCGCAGCTCACAGCAGAGTGACCTGAAGGGTGCTCTGACTCCTATTCCTAGCTTCCTGCTAATGTAGACCTCGGGGGGCAGCAGTGACAGCTTACATGGCTGGGTACTTGCCACTCATGGGGGAGACCTGGACTGAGTTCCCTGATCCTGGCTTTGCATCTCCCTCTCCCAACCCTCCCTCCCTCCCTATTTTCCTCTTTCTTGTCCTCCTCCTTCCTTCTTCTTCCTCCTCCTCTTCCTACTCTTCATCTTTCTCCTCTCTCTCTCTCTCTCTCTCTACCTCCCTCTCAAATAATTTTAAAAAAAAGTAAAAGCAAGTGGAATTCTGAAACAGAGAAGTGGGGGTAGGAGTACTTGGGTAGAAAGCCAAGCACATCTACCAAAGTAAATTGCACTGAGAACTGGGAATTCCAACCAAGGGGAGCCAGGAGACTTCTTCAGGTAATGGAGCCAGATGACCTAGGCTTGAATCTGGACTCTGCTATGTGTGGACATGGGACCAGGGACAACTCATCTGGGCATCCAGCTCCTACTCTGTGGAATGAAGTCGATTGTCTATGACTCACCAAGTTGCTATGGGAACTACACGAGATGGTGTAAGACTGAACGCCCAGGACGCAGGCACTGACGGTGATCACGAGCCCCTCCCCTGCTCCCCTCTCAGGACAAGTACTCATCTTGGTGGGGAAAAGCCCAATCTTGGGAACTGGAGCTGTGTACAAGAACTGGCACTGCCAGCTACAGCCACACAATGCCCGCCAAGTGCTGAAGCTCCACTCTGTGCAGTAGGAACCACACTCTGGACCCACAGAAGGCATCTGTGAGAACCGAGTGGGACGCTGCTGGGAAAGGACCTAGCAATGTCCTGGGCCTGCGAAAGCACAGAACAACAACAGTTGTTACTATTACTACTGCTGCCATCGGCACCATCTCATCGCCCTGAAAGACTTCAGTCCACCATGCGCCATTCTCTTGATGGTAAAGATCAAACAACCCTTAGGACTGTTTGCTGATGAAACCCTATGCGATCTATCTGCAGCTGCCCCTCCCCACTCCATGCACACTGAGCTTTCCAGGGGTCTTTCAGCTGCTCTAACTGGCCATTCTTCCCCGGCCCCCAGCAGGGGCTTCGTCCTTGCCGCTCCTTCCACCCAAAACGCTCGTTTCCTCTTTGTTCAGTTACCTGCTCCTCCTTTGAGTCTCACCTCAAGCGTTACTTCACAAGGAAGCCTGCCTGAACACCAGACAGAGACAGATTCCCCTAGCACATGTAGCCACACTGCACAGCGACCTGCCAGTCAGTGACGGGTCACATGGACACAGTGATCCCCTAAGGGTGTGATACCTGCTGATGGCATCACTGCCATAGTCTGGGTGAACAACTCTATGACATTCACACAACCATGAAATTGCCTCAGGGTGCATTTCTCAGAGCTCAGCCTTGTTAAGCAACACATGACTGCATTCCAGCAGAGGGGCACGAGCCTCAGGGGTTAGGAGCATGAATGCTGAAATAAGACTACACGGTACAGATCCTCACCTTGCCACTCACCCGCTGTGTGACCTTGGGCGGCTGACTTACCCTCTCGGTTTCAGTTTCCTCATCCTTACCGTGTCGGAAACAACAACAGTCAATAAAAGTATCTATCTTTTTTAAAAAAAAAAAAAAAAAGATTTATTTATTTATTTATTTAAAAGTCAGGCCGGCACCACGGCTCAATAGGCTAATCCTCTGCCTGCGGCGCTGGCACACCAGGTTCTAGTCCCGGTCGGGGCGCTGGATTCTGTCCCAGTTGCTCCTCTTCCAGTCCAGCTCTCTGCTGTGGCCCAGGAGTGCAGTGGAAGATGGCCCAGGTCCTTGGACCCTGCGCCTACATGGGAGACCAAGAGAAGCACCTGGCTCCTGGCTTTGGATCAGCACGGTGTGCCAGCTGCAGTGGCCACTTTGGGGGGTGAACCAATGGAAAAGGAAGACTTTCTCTCTGTCTCTCTCTCTCACCGTCCACTCTGCCTGTCCAAAATAAATAAATAAAGAGTTACACAGAGAGAAGGAGAGGCAGAGAGAGAGAGAAAGAGAGAGACAGAGAGAGAGAAAGGTCTTCCATCCGATGGTTCACTCTCTAATTGGCTGCAATAGCTGGAGCTGTGCTGATACAAAGCCAGAAGCCAGGAGCTTCTTCTGGGTCTCCCACATGGATACAGGGGACCAAGGACTTGGATCATCTTCTACTGCTTTCCCAGGCCATAGCAGGGAACTGGATCAGAAGTGGAGCAGCCGGGACTCGAACCAGCACACAGACAGGATGCCAGCACTGCAGGTGGTGGCTTTACCAGCTATGCCACAGCACCGGCCCCAAAAGTATCTATCTGACAGGGTTATTTTGAAGACTAAGTGAGTTACTATTAGTAGACATTGGGAATAATGTCACACATATGGCGAGTGCTGTGGACATGTTCACTACATGAAATTCCTAAACTGTCCCACACGTGCAGAACATTTCTTTTCCCAGGGAATTACACTGATAATCTGATCATTTTCCCTCTCTCCTCCAAGACCCAATGCTCGTGAGATCCAGGGTGTGTTTCTTTGTGTTTCTCACTGTACCCAGCTCTGGGAACAAGGCTTGTTCCAGGGTAGGTTTGCAATAAGAACACACGTGATTAATGCATGAAAACATAACCCACAATTGAGCATGCTTCCTCTAAGACAGAGGGTGTCCCTCTGTTATGGCCTTCCTAGGATTTGCAGCAGCAGCAATATCCCTAGCCTTGCCCGACGCACACACGCAACCATCGCCAGCAAGCCCAGCAAACGCCATGGCTCCCCAGGGACCCCGAGCCGGTAACAGGCTCCAGATTGTTTCAAATGTTCTGGACCACAAAACGATCATGTCTGATATCACGTCAACACGGTTAACCCCAAGTTCCTCCATTTGCTGCATGGCTCAGAACTCTGTAAAACATCTTCTCACCAACCCTCCCCATCCACAGAAACTGCAGGACATGGGCCTTAATCAGAAAAGAAAAGACTAATTGGAGAGCTACCTTGAGAGAACCCAAGTGCCAGACCTGCCATCTTACCATACAGGCAATTAAGGCAGCCCCAGGATTCGTGTTACCACAGCAGCATCAGCCCAGCAACGTCCCTTCCCTCTCTGCACTGAGGCCTGCAGCCCTGGAGGGCTAGAAATCAGGAGGATTAAGGGGATCCCTCAAGGACATCAGTGGAGAGGGCACTGGAAGCAGGAGACCATAGCACGGGCACCACATTGCACTCCAGCCCTTGTACACTGTGTGACTTCAGGCTCATTGCCTCAGCTTCCTCATCTATAAAGTGGCATAGTAGGACTGCATTCACTGCTACATAACCTGAGTTCTTAACTCAGGTGTCTCTGAACACCTGTTTCCTGGGAGTCTATGGTCTCACAAGCATTTTCAGATACATGGATGGCTACTCCAGCCAGCCAGCCAGCCAGCCAGCCAGGAGCTGTCCCAGGTCCTGAACAAACACCAGTGGCTACAAACAGCCACTGCCTCTTAGCACATAGGCTGTGGAGTTAAGCAGACCTTAGTCGGGGACCCAGCACCCCCTGAATATGTGTCTTGACCTCCTAACTGATCATCTGAAACCAAGGTCAATAACATGTATCTCTCAGGGCCACTGTGAAAAATAGGAGTTAATGTATAAAGAAACCAATGCAAGACTCAACAGATCATAGTAGCTACAGAGACAGGGGCTTTTAGTCTAAGGGTCTCATCACATGGACTCTACAGGTACTCAATGGAAGATCAGGTGTCAGAGGGATTTCAACTCCTGAACAAAGGAGACAATGTTTCCTTTTGAGAGAAGGCAGAAAGAGAGGTAAGTGTCTGGCACAACTAGCTAATGAGGCTTACTGTTAAACAGAAGGTGTCAGGAGGAAGCCTGGGAGGACGGGAGATGGATTAATGTTGTAATCAACACACACAGGCCAAGAGCTGCCATTTGTCTTACTGAAGACTCACCCTAGGATACTCCAGGAGGTAAAAGGAAGTGAATGATAGAACATCCCTCCATGAGAATCTGTTTTAAATTCTCATTATTCTAGCCCTTGACTAAGCCAGGTTAGTTCATCTCAATTAGTCATCCACATGCACACACACACACACACACACACCCCAGGATCCAGAAGGAGCAGAGCCGGGCCTTCCTCTTCCAGACAGGACACAATGGAGCCCTTTCTTGGGCAGCCCCTGATGAAGGGTCCTTTCTCTGTGCTGCCACCATGTGCCGTGTTCTCATCTGTTGTGACACTGATTACACTAAGCCATGAAAGCCAGCCTTCTAATCTCTCCCTGGAGCCCAGAAACGGATCCACAGGTGCTGTATCCATCAAAATCAGTCGAGTTGCAATAGACAGGCACTCAACACGAACAAGGTTAGGCAAAAATAGAACATGATGACATCCGAAATCCATTATGGTGTTGAATACTCAAACTCTGGGTAGGGGTATAATTCACCTGCAGCTCAGGAATAAATTCAGCATAGGGCTCAAGGTCTGCCAAGGCTCCCTTTCTCTCACGGTCTCTCCTGCTCTTGCTCTCACTGCTGCTTTTCTGTGAAAGCTGTGTTCATTGTCAATGATAACAGACGTGTTCCCTCCCAGTGCTGGGGCTCACAGCACCTGGCAGCTCCTGAACCTCTTCTTTCAGGAAGAACTGGCCCTCCCTCAGGCCCAGGCTGACTACCCCCAAGGGGGATTCCTACTGGCCCAGTGTGGATCATACGTACCCCTGGACCAAGGGCAGGGAGCTGAGCACAAGCACCTGTCTGCCCTCTGGAGGGAAAGTCTGAGAAACGTGCAGGGTTCTGGAAATGAGAAAACCTGGAGGCAAAGTGGAGGCGTCTGCTTCTTAAAGAGGCAGGCAGCTACTTCCATGAGAGTGGTACAAGCCAGGAAACCAAACAGATGGGAGGAGCCGATCAAGGTGGAGTCAGATGGGTCCATTAACGGCCTGACTATAAATTCAGGGTGAGTACAGACTTTCCCTCCCACCTGACTTCCTGAGGAAAGAGGAAAACCTTGTCTTTTATCGAACCATGTAAGGATCACACACATCTAGGAGTTTAAAACCAAATGCACTGAACTTGAGAGAAAAGACTGCGTCTTCTCCAACACCCATGACAGCATCTGATGCTTGATCAACTTGGTACACATTTTTTAAATTAATAAACTAATAATGATTAAATGGATTAAGTCAAGTGATCAAATGATGTCACACAAGTCAAGCTGAAGACACAACATGTTTCTGTCCCCATAACCCAGTCCCCAGATGACTGCTTTGTTTTTCAGAAATAAGAGATCCTGGGAAACAAGTTGTGGTGTTGCTGTGGAGGGCAAACAGTCTCCTCCATCCATTCCCTGCTCCAACAAAAAATAGCTGCCATGGTGCAGGTACTGTGGGAATACCGCCAATCAGTTTTTAAATATCCAGAGTATCAGGAGCTCTGTTTTTTTCTTTCATTTTTCTTTTTATTTTTATAAAGATAACAGAGTTCATGTATTTCATATATACAGTTTAAGAACATAATGAAGGACTGGGCCGTGGCACAGATTAAGCTGCTGCCTCCGGCACTGGCATCCCATCTGAGTGCCGGTTCAAGTCCCAGATGCTCCACTTCAGATCCAGCTCCCTGCTGATATGCCTCGTAAAGCAGAGGAGGATGGTCCAGGTACTCCCTGCACCCATGTGGGAGACCCAGAGGAAGCTCCTGGCTCCTGGCTCCTGGCTTTGGCCCGGCCCGGCCCTGGCTGTTGTGACCACTTCAGGAGAGAATCAAAAGGAAGACCTCTCTGCCCCATCTCTCCTCTTTTTGTAATTCTATATTTCAAATTAATAAATAGATCTTTAAAAAAAAACATAATGCTACTTCTCTCCCTCCTCCTTCCTTACTTTTAATTTTTGTAATGACACATTTTCAATTTATCTTATAATCATATATTTCATGTACAAACCTTTCTCTAAAGTGGGTGTTACTGATCCCAACTGAAGAATGGAAAATGAAGGTGCAGAAACAGCAGCCTTGGGGTCACAGCAAAGCTGTAGTCTGAACCCAGCCCAAGCATCTCTGACTCCAACAGTGTGGTCCATAAGGCACCAGTTTCCTTCTCACTTAACGGGGGGGCACTGAAGTTCTCAGCAGTGAAAGCTTCCGCCCAGACAATATGAGAGGTGCCCCTGATACCAGCTGTGTCTTCCCTGGAAACTGCTTTTCAGCACTGTATGTGAGCCCCGAGGGCTGGAGGAAGGAGTGCCACTGCCTTCTTGGCAACTCTCTGAGCTCCGTGCAGATCGCAGGTGGAGGTGCTGGCTGTCCACATGGGATTGGGGCCATCTGTGGTACTAAACCAAATCCAGCCCCACGCCCCTTCTTACAGGGCTACGGAGCCTTTTTCTCTGCTGAGGGTCATTAGGAGACTTGTAACGTCATTTATGAGCCACACAAAAGCACCAACTTAAAAATGAGCCTACTATAGATGTATTGAATTCTGAGTCTCACCTGCGGCTATCTTGGCAGTGCAGACTATGTGATATCAAGGGCCTTAAACAGCTCGCGGGCTGGCCGGTCCCCACGCCTGCAAGCCATGAGCAGGGCAGTACTGCTCACTATGCCAGCCATGAGACAGCTCCGCTCTGACCGAATCCCTCCCCCCACTTCCTCCTACCTCTTCAAGAATGTCTGACCTGGAAAGACAAACACAGCAGAAGCAGCAATCATACAAGCGATGTCTCCTCGCAGAACAGCTGCAGCCGAGCGGAGGGCTTCCAACCGCACACAGCAGAGCGGCCTGGTCCCCGCCTTCCTCTCTCTGATTAAACAGGTCTTGGCTGTGCATGAGACAGTCACAGGTGCAAGTCCCCCCCCCCTACCGGGGGCCTTCAGAAGCTCCCCAGTGACGAAGCTGGTGTTGCCTGGGAATGGAAGGGGCTGAAGGGATCCGAGTCCCGACTCGGTGTGAGCCGGTCTTTCCCGTTCCGTGTGTCTGCATAGCTCCTGACGGGCAGGTTGGTGGGGGTGAAGAGGGACAGGGAACCTAAGCAGACAGAACATGGATTTTGCATGACGCTCAGCTTCTTCCTGCTATGTGTGAGCTACAAATGAGGGGAAGGGCAGAGGCCGACAGCCTAGCAGATGGGACAGGGTTTTTGGCAAAGGAACCACGCCCTAGATCCTGCGCCCTCCTAAACCTAGAACACCCCCGTCCTCTTGCTCCCATTGGAATTATTCCTCTCCACTCTCATGGTACATTAAGCTCTTCCCACAAATTCAAAACGGAGCCCTCTGGAGACAAATCAACCATCAAGGAAAAAAATAGCAAAACTCATTTCATTTGGCAACCAATGCTTTAGGAAAGACATAAATATTGGATTTGCAACTTTATTTTCCTCCAGAGAGACACTCTGGAGAAAATTAAAACAATGCAAGATTTAATTATTAAAAGGCAAACATTCCTGTACATATTTTCTGGCCCAAAGTTTTAAAAACAAACTCCCAGAGAAAATACATTTTTAATGACTAACTCCCTCCCACCTAGGCTGTGTCTTAAATCATCTCTCCTCCATGAGTCACCCAGCACAGATGAAGGGGGAACGCCAGGGAAATCAAAGGGCAGGCCTTGTGCACAAGGAGAGGAGAGGGAGGCAGAGCTCAGAGATTCAGGGGACTCAGTATCTTGAAATTACCTGTGTTTGGGCTGCATTTTCAAGCTTGTCTTCCAGACTTATTATAGCAGAAGGCAAGTTTAAACTCACCAAATTTCTCACCCGGGGAATTTTCTTCTTCTGTACAAAGTTCCACAAGAAGGATATAAATAAAAGAGGCAGGATGCTACGTCCACTGTTTAATACAGCGTGTTCCTGCTGAACTGTCTGGGGCATGGTGGATGAGGTGGGGAATGAAGCAGAGGGACCTCAGTCATCCATGTCGCATGCCAGGCAGGTGGGGAATGAAGGAGGGACCTCAGTCATCCATGTCGCATGCCAGGCGACTGAGGAGTCATTCTGTCTGTCCATGCAAGGCCTCCCCCGCTCTGCCCCTCCCCCAGCCCCTTGCTGGGATAGCTCAAGGTCACAGAGACCAAGCCTTACCTCTTTCTCTCCTCAGTGCTCAGTCACCCAACAATCCTACACTGATCACCCCTCCTCTGTGTCTCTGAACACCCACGACTTTGCTGTTAGTCCAGAAGTATCGCATGTGCCACTGCCAGATGTCAGCTCCCTGCAGAGGAACTGGCGTTCTGCGAGAACCAGGATCTCACGGCTGCATTGGTTTGGGTGGGATGGACACGCAGAAGCTGTGCTTCTTCAAGCACAGAGATCAAAGGTTGCAGGAGTAGTTTATCCTGCCCTGTCTCTGCTGAGAAAGCACAGCCTGCTCCTCAAAGGCATGCGACGTGCTGGCTAGCACACGTGGGCTTGTAGAGGAAGTAAAATTCAGCAAAAACAAATGGTTCGGAGGAAGAGTTTCCTGGCATGGGGGTGGGTCCACATACATCCTCTTGGAGAGGCAGCAAGGTGTTCCCACTGCTTCATCCTCACACGACTTTCGGGGTAAAAGAGATCATCAAATCCCTTACGGAGCAGCAACCTGGTGAGTCTCGATCCTGACTCAAACCACCCCATATCAACAGTTCAATGCACAGTGACCAAGCCAAGGAGAGGAAGGGGGTGGGAGGTGGAGTCCTGGCCCTGGAAGGGCCCCTCTGAAACACAAATGGAGCCCAGTGAGGCCCTCTCCACCCAGGAACACCATGAAAACTCAAGGAGTTGGCTACTTCCACTCAACTTGAGATGCACTGCATTAAAGGCAGCTTAAAATAACTTGAGGGAAGAAGGGTAAATAAACCAGGGATGATTTATCTCCGAGGAATACTGGTGTGACTGCTGAATAATTACATGCACCAATCTTTATTAGTATGCAAAGTAGCTGGGCTTGGTTGGCTCCCAGCCCTGCTCAAAGGACAAAAGCCAGGAGAGCCACGCACATTCTAATAAATCACAGCCCACCCCCGCCCCGGCGGGTTGTGCTGACCCCAGACCCACGGGGCCTCTCTCTCTGCTCCTCTTCTCCAGGAGATAAGCGGCGAGTGTTTAATTTCCACCTTCGAGCGATGGATTAGGCCCCCGGAGTTCCTCTAGAGGAGCTGGGAAACTGTGCAGGCTTCTCTCTGCACAAGTTTTATCCAAATCCTTACCGTCTCAGCCAGCAGCTTTGGCAACTCACTGTGCTTCCTGCCTCCTCTGGGGGTCTAAGTGTCTTGGGGGAGCTGGAGCCACCTCTCGCCTTGCAAGGGAAGGGTCCATAAGATGTGCCTCAGCCTTTCCTTCGTGGCCCAGTGAGCTGCTCACGACAGCTAACGAGACAGAACCTGAAAATCCAATCTGTGGAACCCAAGAGCACGTTTTGGCTTCTTGTAAGTTCTGGACCCAGGATGGGTCTGAGTTCCCGTGGTTTGTGGTTTGGAGAGCAGTCTGGACACCCCTCAAAGGCTTGTGTGTTAGGGGCTTTATCCCCACAGTCTTTGCTAAAGGTTAAGGGATGAATATGAATGGTTAATGGATAAAGGTGAGGCTTGATGTAATTACAGCGTCTCCAGCTGGGGGCTCTGGGTCACTGGGATGCGCCCCCTCCAAAGGCCCTCTGAGAGAGGATAGTCGTTTCAGCTGCATTTGGCCCAGCTTCTTCCTCTACTTCTTGGTTTGCCATATGATCCTCTCCCCCACACATTCCACTGCCCTTCTCAGATGCCAGACAGATGTGCAGGCATAGTCTTGGACTGTGAACCTCCAAAACTGGAATCTCCTCTCAGGCACTTGTTATAGAATGGAACGCTGACCAACACAGGTTTAATAATTCCAACAGGGATAGCTCAGTTTTCCGCAGAATTGTGAGTATTCCAGAAATGTTCCTAAGCCATGAACACACAGCCCATATATCTTCTATGAAATAGGGATAACAGCTCTTACAACACAAGTTCAACTGTGTACATACACAACATAGACACACATAGAGCACTCACAACTGCCTATCATCAAAGGACTACTGTTACTCCCATTTTATAAGTAAGAAAACTGAGGCACAGAGCTAAGTCACTTATTCGCTTAGTGGTTACGCTGCGACCCAAACTGAAGCAGCTGAGCTCCAGAGTCCTTGAGTCAACCACTGCACTGGATTCCCTGTTTGCTCCCTCACCTAAAATCTGTAAGTAGGTTTCCAAGGGTCACGGAACCAGGACCCAAATCCTTCTAATGGCATATGACAATGGTCTGTGAAATTCAGCCCCTGGCTTCACCTCGTGCCACCTCTCACCTTGCTCTTTAGCAAGGGCAAGTCTCCACCAACCCCACTAGGAACCAAACAGCACCCCAGCTCAGAGGCGCCAGTCTTCTGCCCGAGCAGCTCTGGGCTCTGCAGACCATCATCAACTTCTGCCTCACTTCCTTGTGCACCTGCTTGCTCTACTTTGGAGCCCAAACCCCTCGCCCCGCCTTGGAGCTCTGTTTCAGCGCCATGTTTGAAGATGACATAGCATCTGCTGCCGAGAGGGCATGGTCTAGCAGGGGAGACGATTAACCAACAATACAGCATGGGAGACAGAGTACGTGCACGAGGCCTGGGATCTTCAACAAGTCTAAGTTTGCTGGGCTCATTAGGGCAATGAGAGATCAGAGGAAGAAGAAGAGTCTAGATCAACTATGCATCTGTTTAGGGACAGGACCACACATTTACTTTCCTTTGAAGAACCACTCTTCCCTTGCCTGTTCTCAGATGCCACAGGCAAGACTAGGCCTACTCCCCAACTCCTGGAGCGGACACAGCACCTACAACTGGGCCACCCACAGTGATGCACAGGTGGGCCTGGGAGCCATGCCAGCAACAGGGGAGGAGCAACCCTGAACCACCCATGACGATGCACAGGTGGGCCTGGGACCCATGCCAGCAACAGGGGGGGGGCAACCCTGAACCACCCACAGTGATGCACAGGTGGGCCTGGGACCCGTGTCAGCAACAGAGGGGGGGAAACCCTGAACCACCCATGATGATGCACAGGTGGACCTGGGACCCGTGTCAGTAACAGAGGGGGGGCAACACTGAACCACCCACAGTGATGCACAGGTGGGCCTGGGAGCCATGCCAGCAACGGGGGGGGGGGGGGGGCAACCCTGAACCACCCACAGTGATGCACAGGTGGGCCTGGGACCCGTGTCAGCAACGGGGCGGGGGGGGGGGCCCTGAAGAGCTGATGCAGAGTGCACGGAAGGACACTGGGGTGAAGAGGGGCACAGCTGAGACCTGGGAGGGACTGAGGCTTTCCCACAGGCATCCAACAGGCGTCCCAGCAGGGAAGGAAGACAGAGACAGAGGAGCAATTGAAGAAATCCTCACGGGGAACCTTCCAGGGTCGAAGTAGTACTGTCACTCTGAAAGTCCCAATCAGAATAAGCAAAACACTGGCCTCTGTACATCACAGTCTAACTGCAAAACATAAAGGATGGAGAAAAACATCTTGAAAGGTGCCATCGAGAAAAGATGATTTCTTAAAAGAAAGATCCTTACACTTCACAAAAGGCTTTCATCCGGAAGGCAAGCCGGTGGCCTGATGGGAAAAACAACTGGATCTCATTTTAGCTCTGCTTGACTGTGGTTTGAGAATCGAGGCAACACAAAGGTATCTCCAGAGACAGAAAAGCTAAGAGCCCTTACCACCCACCAAGCCTTGGGAAAGGACTGTCCAAGCAGGCTGCAGAATCAAGATAAGAAACACAAGAACTTGAGTCCGGCAACTGATAAAATAATATGCTTACAAAAGTTATTTTAAGTGTTGACTACAGATAACTGCTCCAGAACAGATCTAATTCTAATTCATCAAAACAGAATGGATAGATAATGCCTGGGACATCCATGCACAGGGCCACTCAGGATTCTCAGCCTGGCCACTACTGATATTTTGGGACAGATAATTCTCTGTGGTTTGGTGTAGTGGGGGCTCTTCAGTGCATCGTAGGGTGCTGAGACGTATTCTTGGATTCCTCCAGATGCCTGTACCACTTCCCTCCCCAAAGCTAACAATGCAAAATGTACATAGACAGGGCCATCATTATGGCGCGGCAGGTAAACCCACAGCCTGTGTGGCCAGCATCTCATATGAGCCCCAGTGCAAGTCCTGGCTGCTCCACTTCTGATTTACCTTCCTGTTGCTGCACCTGTGAGAGCAGTGGAAGATGGCCCAAGTGCTTGGGCTCCTGTACCCACATGGGAGACCTAGCGGAGTTCCAGAAGCCTGGCTTCGGCCTGGCTCAGCCCTGACCTTTGCTGCCATTTGGGGAGGGAACCAGCATATGGAAGATCTCTGTGTGTGTGTCTCTCTCCCTTTCTTTGTGTAACTCTGCCTTTCGAAGAAATAAACCAATCTTTAAAACAAAAGAGAAAAGCATGCGCAGACATCGCTAAATGTCCTCTTGGGGGGCAAACTGCCACTAAGAATCAATCAGCTGTCTCCCAAGCAAAGAAAACCAGATGAAAGAAAGTCGACTTGCTTGGTCCAAGAGAAAGAGGTCAAGGAGAAAGAAAGGCAGAAAGAAGTAAAGAGAAAAGAGTAGGAACAAAAATAAGATTGTTGGCCAGCGCCGCGGCTCAATAGGCTAATCCTCCACCTAGCGGCACCGGCACACCGGGTTCTAGTCCCAGTAGGGGCACCGGATTCTGTCCCAGTTGCCCCTCTTCCAGTCCAGCTCTCTGCTGTGGCCAGGGAGTGCAGTGGAGGATGGCCCAAGTACTTGGGCCCTGCACCCCATGGGAGACCAGGAGAAGCACCTGGCTCCTGCCTTTGGATCAGCATGGTGCACCAGTCACAGCGCACCAGCCGTGGTGGCCATTGGAGGGTGAACCAACGGCAAATGGAAGACCTTTCTCTCTGTCTCTCTCTCTCACTGTCCACTCTGCCTGTCAAAAAAAAATAAGATTGTTTTCTAAAGTCTAAATGCATCTATACCACAATAAATGTGAATACATCAATATATCTTTTAAAGGGCAGAAATAATTTGGCTGCATAGAAAAACAATACCCAAGCAGGTACAGCTTATAAGAGATATATCTCAAACCAAGCTGCACAAGTGATGGAAAACAGATAGGGGGAAAGATGGTGTGCACTGATGTTACACCTGACATTTCTAAAAGAAAATCGAAAACAAAAACAGTACATTGGATTGAGAGAGATGCCACAAAATACTAAAAATGAACTAACCATACAAAGGTTTTGCTAATAACGAACTTGTACATACACTACAATGTAAATTTGGTAAAGATAAAGCAAAAACTAATGAAATCACATGAATAAAGTAAAAAGACACATTAGTAATGAAGAAGTTTGACAACTCTAATGCACATTTCATGACCTAGAAAGTGATTTTGAAGTCTGACTGGATAGTAGGTCACAAACGAAGCCTCTAAGATCCAATGTTGCAGAGTTCTCAATTTCTGACAACAATGCAAGTAAACCATTAAAATTTAATCACATGAAATATTAAGCTCAAATAATTCATGAGGCAAAAAAGTGAAAATTTTAAATTATTCAGAAATAGACATTAATAAAATTATTGCATGGAACAGGCTGTAGGATGCAGTTAAAGAGGGTGCTAAGAGGTCAATTTATAACCTTAAAGGTAATTAAGACACAACCAAGACTGAAATAAATAAGTTAAGCTACAAAACTACAAGCTACAAATAAGTTAAGCTACAACTCTATCAGCTACAGAAAAGATTGACAGTAAACCTAAAGAAAGTAAAAGGGAGAAAATTATTAAGATAAAAGCACATATTAACAAAATTCTTTAAAGAGGGAGAGGGGAATAGAGAGAAAGAATTCACAAAGCACCAAAGCTGGATCTTGGCAAACAATAATAAACGTAAATCAATCCTAGAGGGAAGAAGGAGTGCGCAAGGAGGAAGGGAGAGGAGGAGCAGGAACAACACAGAGAAAGTACAAACACTGCTGGGGTGACCCGAGAAGCATGAGACCTCAATCTACAGATCTGGGTGCATTTTTTTTAATTTTTTTTGACAGGCAGAGTGGACAGTGAGAGAGAGAGAGAGAGACAGAGAGAAAGGTCTTCCTTTGCCGTTGGTTCACCCTCCAATGGCCATCGCAGCCGGCACACTGCGCTGATCCGAAGGCAGGAGCCAGGTGCTTCTCCTGGTCTCCCATGGGGTGCAGGGCCCAAGCACTTGGGCCGTCCTCCACTGCACTCCCGGGCCACAGCAGAGAGCTGGACTGGAAGAGGGGCAACTGGGACAGAATCCGGCGCCCCGACCGGGACTAGAACCCGGTGTGCTGGCGCCGCTAGGCGGAGGATTAGCCTAGTGAGCCGCGGCGCCAGCTCTGGATGCATTTTTATATGGTAGAACACATCTAACATACAATGCAACATTTGGGCCACTTTTAAGCATACAATAAAGGCACACTGGCAATGCTGAGCCACCACCACCACTGGAGCATCCCCCTCGCTCCACAGAAGCAGCACCGAGCCCATCATGCAGTCGCTGTGCATGACTCCCCACACTTTGCTGGTTTGCCTTGGCTGCCACAGTCTCTACGGATGCGCCTATTTGGAAATTCCACATAAATGGAACTCCACTCCACGTGGCTACCTCCCCTGAGCATGGCATTTCCAGGGCACCCAGGCTGCAGCCTGCGCTGGTTCTTGTTTCCACAAAGGCCTGGCTCCCCATCGTGTGGACAATGCCCTGCTCTGCTCACCCATTGATCAGCTGACAGACATGTAGTTGCTTCCACCCTGAGCTACTGCCAGCAGTTTCGCTGCAGATATTCGTCTGCACGTTCTGTTTGAACACCTGTCTTCAGATATTTTGGGTATATGTCCAGGAGTGGAATTTCTGGATAATATGGTACTTCTGCTATTTACATTTTGAAAAATCAAAAGGGTAAACCATAGTGTTTCTCTATCCTGCAAACAAAAAGTAGTATGTTACATGCACACTTTTCTAGAAAAACTTAAATCACTAACATTGACTCATAGAACAAAAAGAGAGAAAGCCCAAGAAATCAATAAACATAAAATTAAAAAGTTGATCAATGTTCCCTTTTCTGTCTACTATGCAGACTCTAAAGGTAAAAATTTACAAGCAAATTTTACCAAATTTTCAAAGAACAGATCATCCTCTACCTTATATAAATTCTTGCAGAGAATATAAAAAGAAAATCAGGACTCACTGGATAAGGCAGTATTACCTCAGTAACAAAATCAAACAAGCACAGTGTAAGAAAATTATAAACTATCCTCACCAATGTGGCTGGAAAAATCTCAAATAAAGCACTATGAAATTGGATTCATCAGAGACAAAAATAACCACCATCCTGAGCAAACCAGGCTTATCTCCCAAGAATCCAATAACAGTTCAAAACGAAAACTCCTATTAAGGTGATGCACCACATTCAAAGATTAAAGGTGAGAGCATAGAATCTTAACAATTTAGGAAGAACAGGCATTTTATAAAACTTAATACTCACTCAACAAAACTTTCAGCAAACCAGGTATTATAGGTACTTCCTTAACCAAGTACAATTATCTATCAAAACCCATTACAAAATCACACTGAAAGGTGAAACTACAGGTGGATTTGTGGTCACGAACAGGGTGGGAGAAGAATTCACACGACCACTGCTCTTGTTCCTCAGTGCGTCACTGGACTGCAAGCTGATGGGATGGAAAACAAACGCAGTTTCAGTAAGCAAGCACATGCATTTACAAATCTTATCCACTTACGGATTATGCTCTTCCTGTGCAGATACTTATGTTTTACTTATTCTGACATTTAGATTGGAAACCAAAAGCCAAAACCATCTTGACAAATGATGATGATGCCATAAATAGGACATTCAGGAAGATCTACATCCAAATTACTGGAATTATGAGAGTTTAGCAAGATTGTTGGATAAAAATGAACATACAAAAATCAATATCATTAGAAACAGAAATAGACAGTTCAAAATCATATGAGAAAAAAACCCATTTCCATGGCATAAAAACCTTTAAGATAGAAAGAAATTTTACATATAAAGACAGAGACAAAGAGAAGATATGCAAAGAGAATATATACATAAATAATTTAAATATATAAATTATATAGAATATTGACATATATGGAAGGAAGTCCTCAAAAATGATGAGGTATACTATGCTCATAGATGGGAAAGAAGTATCATAAAGATGTAATTTCTCCCCAAATAAATCTTTAAATTCATATCAAAATTAAAGTTATTAAAAATTAGAATTAAAATAATTATTTTTATCAAATGTGAGCACTCTTTCAGCTCAGACAGAAGCACAAGGGACTAGGCCAGTGCTGACTGCAGTGATGGAAGGCCTGGTCTGAGGATGTACACAGTCCCTGAGCACACAGACTCACTTCTGCGTGTTTAGTCCAAGCACAGGGAGGCAAGTCCACCAACACGTAACATGGCCTTGCTTGAAAAAGTAAAAAATACAAAATTACCTGAATGTCCATCAAAAGGAGAGTGATGAATTCTGGTGCAATCACACAGAGAAACAGATAACAACAGATAAATCAGAAAATACTGTTGAACAACACAGATGCATAGGCTGCCATCCTCGTCTGTGGATTCATAAATACTCAGAAAACATCCATGGAGTGATAATTCCAGCAGCAAAGGGAGACGATGGGAATGGGGAAAGGTGCCCAGAGCTTCAACTCTATCATCATTTTTAAAAATCTTACAAATTCTGAAACAAATATAAACTGAGGTTAAGGAGTTGCACATAGGAGGTTTATTCTATTATTCTCCATGGGGTTCTGTGACGGCACCCCACTTTCTGGATCTGACACTTTCAACCCAAATCTAAAATCATATTTAGCATTTTCCCCTCATCATCGCATTTCCTACAACTGTCAATTATATCTAGAAGCTTAATCAGATTAGATGCATTTTCTTTCTTCCTTCTTTCCTCCCTCCCTCTTCTCTCCCTTTGTATTTTTTTTAATATATAAGGTATGCAGCATGATGGTCATGTACACGAAAGCTAGACAGATGAAAGACAGATATGAATGCAGACGTAAGCAGATTAACTTACTCGACGCCTCCCAGTTTCCTCTTTCATGTCAGAGAGGTACGTAACGGGAGGTTTCCCCGCTTGTGGAGATGCCGACTCTGATCCACGGGTTCAAGCGGCATCATCCCGGTGCCTCCATCCTCACACGTCTCACTCACCTTCCGCTGAGTGCTTCCAGGAGCAACCATACTGTCCAGCTCCTTCATCTCGCGGGGAGCTGCAAATGACGGTTTTCTCGCCATCCCTAGTGATGCCTGGCCCTACTGCCATGGCTTTCTGTAAAGGAGCTCTCCTCATTAAGTATTTTCCCTGGTAGGTGAAAATCTGGTAACTACTGGGGCCAGGTGACAGGCACTGGGGACTTGCCACACAGTCCTCTGTACTTGTGAGTGTGTGTGAAAATATATATCATAAAGCTTAGAAACAAAAAAAGTAAGAATGTAAGCACACAGGACAAAAACGGAAAGAATGCTCCAAATATCTTATGATAATGAACTTTGAGATTGCAGGAGTACGGTGATTTCTGTACGCTGCTCTGTTTGCAAATCGATCCAGAAAAGTTATTACAGCAATGACTAGGAAGTCAAACAGAAGGGCAGAAGTTGTGATACTGTGGGCGGGGCATGGGAGTGGTCTACTCTACACTGGTGGTCTGCCCAGCGCCTAAGAGGGATCATTCAAAGGCAGTGACCCAGCAAAGCCCTGGGGGAAGGGTGCATTAAGTAGAGTAACACCACGCGCCCGTGTGGTGAAGATGGGACAGCACTGACTGGGGCAAGCCAGAGCACCAGAACCAGAGAAAGTGGGGGTGGGCTGACACTCTGGGAAATCCCCACCGAGGGCACAGCCCAAGCAGGCAGCACTCAGGCGTCTGTGGTCTGTGTTGAGGAAGCTACAAAACACATCACACAGGCAGCCTCAGCTTCTGTCCCACGCAGGAGCCAAAAACCCTAAATAACAGATCCCAGCGGCTGCACCGTGACAAGGCAAAATAGTGATAATTAAATGATTGTAACACTGTGTCAAGATGAAGGATAGCAGTCTTAGAAAATGAGCCTGGTGAATCATCACCCTCAGGCATGCACGCAACCCCAGTTAGGGCATGAAAAATGCAGAGAGCTAAAATCCCTGGCTGTACATTTTTGCCTCAGCACGATGTTCACTCCCACTGTCGCAGAGACTTCTGGGCCAAGCACAGCCAGGCTCCATCTTCAACTTGGAGCAAAATGAGAGCTAAGCCCAGATTTGCCTCCCTTACTGAGCACTTCACCATGGCGCCCCACACTCTGTGACAACCGGAGCAACAGAGACAAAAGAAACCTATGTTAACCGCTAACCGGCAGGAGCAGACAGTCCAGGGGCCGCTGCGAACTGTTATGGAGTGGGGACCCCAGGGTGCCCAGAGCAGAATCCCTTGACTGAACCCCAACCAGCTCACGAGCTGAGTTTCAGGAGTGAGAAAAGGCTTATGTCTAAGAAGAAGGCGGGGAGACGGCTTTCACAGCAGAACGAATGACACAGACCTGCGTGAGCTTGGGTAGAGAGGAGAGAGGACGTCACTGCAGGTGGCATTTAAGGTGATTTAATTTCATGGCTGCCCAAAGATCTGCAAGCGGTATGCGCGTCGCATCTTTCACAAACACCCACGCTTAAATCCATCACCACCCACTGACCAAGGCGGCGAGACGGAAAGAAGGGCCTGACCTCCAAGAGAGAAGCTTCTCTTGTCCCCAATACGTAATGAGTTTTGTGACCTTTCATTGTCTCACAGGTGTTATGGGTAGGACAAGGAGGAACAGGCCAAAGAAGAAAAAAAGGAAATAATCCGTCCTCATTTTTTCCACCAACGGCTATCCCTTGTACTGTTTCCACGTCCAGGATTTCAGATCTGTTATTTTTGGTTCTGCACACACGTGCATGCTTTAAAAATTAGTTGGAATCACACTATCCATAAGCTGAAAATCCTTCTTTCCTAATGCAGGCATCTACAGCCTGCTTACCCATAGCTTTCATCTTCTTAGGAAACTTGTGTCAGAAAGGGTTAAAGGCCCCTGGGGCAGGAGGCTCAGGGCAACGAAGGGTCAGCTGCTTAACAACTCGCACCAGCATGCACCCCCCCCCATGGTCCACTCAGCACTCTCCCATGGCAACCCAGCCCTCACAGCCATCAGAAAGCTTCTGCGCATCTGAAATGCCCAAAGTCACAGCAAGAATTGAGCCTCACGGTTAAGATGCTGGCTTAGACGTCCACATGCTGGAGTGCTTGCATTCAAGTCCCGGCTCTGCTCCCAGTTCCAGCTTCCTGCCAATGCAGACACTGGGAGTGGCAGGTGATGGCTCAAGTAACTGGGTTACCACTACCCACACGGGAGACCTGTGTTGAGTTGTCAGCTCCTGGTTGCACCCTGTTCCAGCTGTTGCAGGCATTTGAGGAATGCAATAACAGATGGAAGCTGTCTCTGTTCTCTCTCTCTCTCTCTTACTCTCGCTCTCGCTCGCTCTCTGCCCCCCCCATAGAAAATTAAGAAAATAAATAAATCAGCATCCTAACTTGACATCCTGCAGGAGGAGGGACTGTGAAGAGGGACTCGTGTAGTAACTCCAGACATTTGCAAAGCCATACGCAGGCTCCATCTCAGAGGCTCTGGGCTGCCGTCCTCCCAGCTCAGACACCACTTCCAGCACAACTCTACCTGCGGCCCTGCTTCTGTCCACCTGGCCTTCTAGGTGTGGTCTCACCTTTTCTCAGCTGCCTAGTGGCCACGTCCCCCTGACCCATCCTTGTTTCTGCTGGGCCATGTCTTCGCTTGCGTCCGCATATCAGCTGTCAGATATAAACCACTAAAAGAGGGCCTGAGTTCCCCAACAGTGCTTCTGGTCTCCTGGTAGGATGTGTGTGGGCTCACCTCCTGTGGACTCGGAACCTCCAAGCAACACATATTTGTTCTGTTGCAAGATCAGAATGCACACACAGCGCAGCTGGGGTCTCTGCTCCACCAGGTGACAATTCAGGTGCTGGCTGGCTCTGTGTCCTCTTGAGAGGCTCAAGTGGGTAAAGACCTGTTCCACCCCTAGCGGACAACTGGTCTCCAGTTATACAGCTCCAGGCAGCCCCCTGGGCTGGAGGGGCCACCAGCTTCCCAGGGCCAGGTGAGCAGCAGGCGATGCTTCTGCAGCATGGCTTACGTTCCAAACCTCTGGAATCCTTCAGCCTTCTTTGGTTGCAGAGAGCAGAAACTAAGTATGAAAATCATGCAAAGCAGAAATCGTATTCAAATGACATGGGGGACCTCAGAGGCCTTGAGGGAAAAGCGGACCAACCAGCTCTGAGAACCCAAGTCGTGGGAACTTCTGGACAGCCCGGAAGGGGAGCCAGTCAGGGTGAGTAGCCTAATACCAGTCTCCATCTCTGCATCATTGTACTCAAGAGTGTGTCCTGGGACAAAGAGTGTGGTTGGCCTGTGTTGGATCACCTTCCCCAGTCTTTGTAAACAGAGAGCCACCTTACAGTCCCTCTGCAGCTGCCACCCACTGGGAACCAGTGCTTCCCTAAAAAAAAATCAGAGTTCCTTTGCCGTAATGGACACCTGAAAACCAAGCAAGCAAAATCACACAAGTGCTTCATGTGCCCTTTAGAAACCTCAGCGTAGGCCTCGTCAGGGTTCACACCAGGTCAGGAGAAGGTGGCTTCTCAGACAGGGAGATGCTCTCTAAAATCTGTGCCTTCTCTCCCTCCACTTGGTGCGAATCTACTCACTAAATGCTAGTCATGTTCCAGAACTTTCACTGGGATTCTAGCATCAAAAGGGAAGTAAAATAGATTCCTTGCTCCCAGATCCCTCAAAATGTAATGGGAAAGATTTGCTTTAAAGCAAACTGGTGGCCGGCGCCGTGGCTCAATAGGCTAATCCTCTGCCTGTGGCACCGGCACACCGGGTTCTAGTCCCGGTTGGGGTGTCGGTTCTGTCCCGGTTGCCCCTCTTCCAGGCCAGCTCTCTGCTGTGGCCCAGGAGTGCAGTGGAGGATGGCCCAAGTGCTTGGGTCCTGCACCCCATGGGAGACCAGGAGAAGCACCTGGCTCCTGCCTTCAGATCAGCGCGATGCACCGGCTACAGCGCGCCGGCCGCGGCAGCCATTGGAGGGTGAACCAACAGCAAAAGGAAGACCTTTCTCTCTGTCTCTCTGTCTCTCTCACTGTCTACTCTGCCTGTCCAAAAAAAAAAAAAAAAAGCAAACTGGTAATAACAGAAGTGAAAGCTGTATCTCTCAGCTCCTCTTTCACACCAGGCACCGTGCCAGGATGGTTGCACATAGTATTTTATCATTTCTCACAACATGTTGCGGGAGGGGCTGACCATAGCACTTGCAGAGCTGTGGACAGATTTTTTTCTGAGTCAGAAAAGGCACGGAGACTATGCATGGAGCTCTTCTCGAGGACACCCGGCTCCAGGGATCCCACACCGAGGGGCATTCCTTCCTGGACAGGAGTCCATGCGTACCATGGGAGTCCGCTGGCCTTGAGGACGCTGTGATGATAGCAACATGCACTCGATGCATGCCTCTGGCTGGTTAAACAGATGAGACCACTGTATGAAAAGCAAGACTCCTTTCCAGGCAGAAACAACCAACCAGGTTGCCATCGCAAACCAAACCACCAGTGATTCAGCCTCTCCCCGAGCACAGCCAAGCTCTCCGTCAGCCTCACCAAGCCCACAACAATCACACCCTCAGTGGAGTGGACACACACACTGATCCCTCTGCCAGCAACACCCTCCTGTGGCTCTCCACACGGCACCTGCCGCTCACGGTGAAGTCTCCACATCTACCCTCATGGGAACCTTCCCCGACCTTCCCTGACCCATCGCCATCCAGTTTGTGTCCAGCCTTGTGGCTTCTGTAATATAAATATTATTTATTCATTTGTTCCTTCCATTTTTGTCTGTATTCCCCAATAGAGTGCTTGGTTCAAGACAAAAATTTATCTCTGTTGTTCTTTATTGAACTTCTGTTCTCAAAAAGTCCTTGGAATAGTTCAAAACACACATTTGATGTAAGAATAAGTACAGGTCTCTGGTCTTTGCAGAGGACAAAATAAAATGCACTAAGACCTCTAAGAGACTTCCTATCCAGCTCAAGGTAACACTTCCCATAGACCAAGCAAACTGTCTTTCAGATTACACAGAAACTTCAGTAGGCAACTGATTGCATTTTTCCCTTTTCTTAGCCCCATCACCAAATTCACAGCTACCACAGTCACGATTATCATTTACCAATGGTATGCTAGGCACTGGACTGTGCCCTGAATATATAATATCCAACTCTTGTGTAACGGCCCACACAAGTAGACACTAAGATACCTACGTGAGCAGCTGGCAAACGATTGCTTGAAGCCCTAACTCTAAGTGACGGGGCTGAGAGAAATCACCCACGGGCACTGCAATTGGCACCACTTGGGTTGGTTCCTATCCCACAGCCCTACTTTCCTTGGCAAGACCTTGATACCCAGACTTGAGCAACAGTGCCACATTTGTGCTATGCAACAAGATCCCCAGACATTCGGCGGTTGATTCAAAGTTCGGCGTTGGCTCAACAAGATGGCTCAAATGAAATCCCACCTTGAGATTTTTTGAATGGTTATCAGGGGAACAGATGGGGTTTGTCTTTGGTAGGCGGAGCTGTGAATACAAGCCTCTGGAGTTCGAGGTCACCCCCCAACACACACACTTAGTTGGTCTAAGTGCAGAGAGACTGAGACTCACTCCCCAAAGAAGTAAACACGAGAGGCAGAAAAGGAAGCTTCCAGAAAAGACTAAGTCCCTGGTGCCAGTTTTCCTTAGAGTCCAGATGCTCTGCCTGCATGCCACAGGTTTCTCCAGCAATTGCACCTGTTGGTCCGACTTTTTAGTGTCTGCCATTGTATAACCAAAAGTGTCTCATTAACTCCATCTGAGATTCTGGGTGTGGAATGAATTCCTTGTGAGTGTAACCCAGTTCAGGCTATGAACCATCTGGGCCAGTCCAATGCAATGTTCAGAGCTGGGAAGGAAAGGGCACCCTGGGGCATTTGAGACGTGCAAGAAGCAAGTCTCTGTGTTCTCATACACAGGAAAAGCACATTTTATGGGACTGAAATGTTCTCAAGATTCTTCCAGGCAAAGCAAGGGCAACCTGCTTTTCACCTGACATAAATTATCTCCAGCAATGGACAATGAGTATCCTTTAAGTCAAAATGGCCTTGCTGATAGGAAATTCTTGTTGCAATTTAAAAAGCTCTTTCCCCCTTAAGTATTCATTTCTGACAAACAAAATAAATTGTCATGCCAAACACATATCGAGATTGCCAAGATGCACCTCTATTAAATTCTACTTAGCAGCAAAGCGACTCAGGTGTTATCTAAATTTAGCCTTCAAAGCTCCCTTTCTTTCATACCTGCACACAATTTCTGGCAGCTTTTACTTAGATTTACAAGAGTTTAATAAATAGAAATAATTTTCACAATGCATTAAGATTAGGTCAGCAACAGAGCTTGACTTGGTTGGATCAAATTTTGTATTGATTTCGTAGAGCATTTTTTTTTATCTAAAACTTGGATTCCTGCAGAGTAAAGGACACAAATGGCACAACTGTAGGTTTAGATTAAACTGAAGAACCCAAACCAGGATACACCTTGTCCATTTCCTTCAAGGAGCATTAGCAGAGAGAGTTTCTCCAAGAATCTGAGGGAAGAGGGGTGAAGACCACAATTCAAAGTATATTTGTAACCCAACAGATGCAGTCCACATTGAGACCAAGGGCACCCAGTAATGTAGACTCTGGCAGCGGAGCCATGCCTGGGGATCAGGACACCCAACTGTTCCTCTTTGATCAGGACTGAACAGCTTCCAAGATACAGGATTTTCAGTGCTAAAAATGGGACAGTTCTAGGCAAACTGGAGTGACTGGTCACCCTAGGGGGATGCTGATTTGTCAGCGGCATGACAATAACTCCTTGAAAGCGGATTTTGGAAAAAGATGTTTATGTTATTTCCACTCAAGATGTGCAGCTGTCTCCATGGCATCGGAACCCAGCTTTCAAAATGTCTCCTTGTATCTGTTCTCTCACTGAATTCTCAGAACAGTCCAATGAGGCAGACATCAGAGCCCAGCTTACAAATAAGGGGCTATGAAGGTTAATTACTGGTTCAGGGCCATGATGCCAGCCATTGTCCAGGAGCAGCTGTGAGCAGTCTGTCCACAAACTTCTGCTTCCCTAGTGCACACTGAACCACCAAAGCATCGCACGAGGGCACCCTGATCTCCTGTCTTGGGCTTTCACTATTCTATCCCTATTAAGCACAGATCACACTCAAGCCTTGTGTACTCATTCACTCATATTCTCATTCATCTCCTTTCTTTCTCCTCCCTCCTACCACACCATCTACTATGCTGAAGTACTCTGAGGGTAAATTTTGCTTCTTTGCACCATTTTTTCCTAAGAAATCACTAAAGGATGGTCCAATAGTCAGCAGTGCATAGTTACCAGCTGAATTAACACATGAACAAATATCTACTGCATTCTAGAGAAAAACTGAAATACAGCACCAGGTTTGCCATGCAGCATGGAGACATAACTGGTTCCAAGACAGAGGGAGAACGGAAAAGCGTCAGGATGGATTCTCTCAGAATCTTCCCATATTCTCAGTCCAAGGGCCTGACATTGTGACACCAACAAAAAAGGCCAAAGCAGTCACCAATCGCATCCTGCCCTGCACTGTGAAACCCAGCACCAGCCCTACCACACGTCACTCACATGTGCAATCCCATCACACCTGACTAAATGCTAAGTTCCCAGGCCCCAAAAATGACACCGGCTGCAGCTCCTGAAACTAGGGTCTACCGTATGTGTCACCTCACATCAGAAGGAACAAGACTATGATTTTTTCCATTCTTGGCCAAATTCTGAGAGCCAGGTGCCCACCTCACAATGGCCGTCAACCAGCGGCAGCAAAGGAAGTGCTCAGGGAAGCCCGGGCTCGGGAAACTCACTCTCAGCCGACAGTTTTGTGTCTGTTAGTACGGGCACCAGTTTCATTAAAAGCAGTGTGTCTCCTTGTGTTGATGTGTCAAGTCACCGGAATAGAGTGCATGGCTGAAATCTATGCAGACAGCAACATCAACCCATAGGGCCTATCTGGGAGACAATTGATCAAGCTAAAACAAATTCCCCAGTGAAGAATCCGAAGTCGAGAGAAGAGACCCAAGATGGAGTAGAAAACCCTCGGCCAGCGCTGCGGCTCACTAGGCTAATCCTCCACCTAGCGGCGTCGGCACACCGGGTTCTAGTCCCAGTCAGGGTGCCGGATTCTGTCCCAGTTGCCCCTCTTCCAGGCCAGCCCTCTGCTGTGGCCAGGGAGTGCAGTGGAGGATGGCCCAAGTGCTTGGGCCCTGCACCCCATGGGAGACCAGGAGAAGCACCTGGCTCCTGCCATCGGATCCACGCGGTGCGCCAGCCGCAGCGCGCCTGCCGCGGCGGCCATTGGAGGGTGAACCAACGGCAAAGGAAGACTTTTCTCGCTGTCTCTCTCTCTCTCACTGTCCACTCTGCCTGTCAAAAAAAAAATAAAAAAAGAAAGAAAACCCTCAACAGTCTCCTGAACAGACAGAGCTGGGTCTTTCCTGGGGTTCAGAAGACAGCAGAACGTCTGCAGTGTCACTGAGACTTCAGGATTCACCCGACTGCAGCCCACTGACACACCCAGGATGTCTTCCTTTTATTCGCAGAAAATAACAGAGGAAGCGGTCCTATCCCTACCACTACAAAACACAAACACTCATATGCTGCCGTCATCTTTTCTAGTCTAAGCAAGCAGTGCATCTCAGAGATGGATAAATGCCTTGGTTAACCCCATGGTGTCCCACTCCATGTGGCTACCCAGAGACCCCTCCCTAGGCAGCCACTGTCAAGAACTCGAAGTTTATCCTCCTGTTGCTATGTCTCCATCCTCAGTATTGCTTTACACCCTGTACAAATCACGCCACCTCTCACTCTTCATTCAACATTACTTCTGAGCCTGTCCACAACACAAGGAACTCAGGTACAGCAGGACTTGCAAAACTGACCTATGCGGCTCACTAGGCTAATCCTCCGCCTAGCAGCGCCAGCACACCGGGTTCTAGTCCCGGTCAGGGCGCTGGATTCTGTCCCGGTTGCCCCTCTTCCAGGCCAGCCCTCTGCTGTGGCCAGGGAGTGCAGTGGAGGATGGCCCAAGTGCTTGGGCCCTGCACCCTATGGGAGACCAGGAAAAGCACCTGGCTCCTGGCTCCTGCCATCGGATCAGCGCGGGTGCGCCTGCCGCAGCGCGCCGGCCGCGGCGGCCATTGGAGAGTGAACCAACAGCAAAGGAAGACCTTTCTCTCTGTCTCTCTCTCTCACTGTCCACTCTGCCTGTCAAAAAAAAAAAAAAACTGACCTATGGTGGTTTCTTTTACCTATTGTGGCCCCTTTCAAAAATATGCATTTTCCCTATACATCCCTCCACTGGTTGGCATTTAGGATCAAAGAATTTGTCCAAGACCACAAGTAGAGGAAGAATAAAAATGTGCTAGGAATTTACATCTTAAAATTGGTTAGATTCTGCAGATTCATTTCTGAAAGACATCATACCAATCTGCAATCCCACCAGCCCTCAAAGAAGCCACCATCATCTACTCACCCCTAGGGATAAATATTTTTTAAAAGATTTATTGATTTATTTATTTGAAAGGCATAGTTACATGGGGTGGGGGGAGAGAGAGAATGAATCTTCTATCCACTGGTTCACTCTCCAGATGACTGTGATGGCTGGGGCTGGGGCAGGCTGAAGCCAGGAGCCAAGAATCTCACCCAAGTCTCCCACATGTGTAGCAGGAACACAAGCACCTGGGCTATCTTCTGCTGCTTTTCCCAGGCCATGAACAGGGAGCTAGATCACAAGAGGAACAGCCAACATTCAAACCAGAGCCCATCCAGGATGAAGGTGGCGGCTTTACCTGCTGTGCCAGAATGCCGTCCCAGGGACAACTTCCTAAGGTTAAGATAACCTCAGCTTGAGCCAAGAGCTCATTCTTTTTTAATTTTTTTGTAAAGGTTTACTTTATTTATTTGAAATGCAGAGTTACAGAGAGAGAGAGAGGGAGAAATCTTGTCTCCTCTGGTTCCCAAATGGCTGCAAGACCCAAGTCTGGGTGAGATGGAAGCCAGGAGTCAGGAGCTTCTTCCAGGCCTCCCATGTGGGTACAGGGGCCCAAGCACTTGGACCATCTTCTGTTGCTTTCGCAGGTGCATCAGCAGGGAGCTGAATCAAAAGTAGAACAGCTGGGACTCAAACCAGTGGCCATATGGGGTGCCAGCATTGCAGGCAGCGGCTTTACCCGCTACACCACAGCACCAGGCCCGAAGAGCTCATTCTTTAACAAAAATGGGATGGATTAACTCACTTGAAGAAAACCGTGAAGTTCAATTTAATTCTCCTTAGTCACCAATTGCATCACCTTGAAAGTTAATACTAATGCATCTACATTCTCTCACCTTGTGCTAACTTAATGAATTAGCCACTAGGTCATCAGAAAAGAATCCCTTGGGATAATATGTCAAAATCAAGGAAGGCACTCAAACCTAGATGGGGTTGATGGATTTAAGGCAAGACCTTAGGCAATAATAATGTTATTTGGAAGATGAATCTACTCATAAGAGCCCCACCATGACAAATGGCTCTCTGGGAGGCTAACTATTTATGAGGTCGGGGTGGAAGAGGTATAAACTTAATTAAAGTTTGAAAACATAATAGAACCAAAGGCAGTGCATCAATTTCTGGGTGTCCTATCAAAAAGCCAATGATGTCCTTAATAGGTTGGCGACGTCTGCTTCCTGGAGCTGTAATATATAGTCATCCAACTCACACGGCTCCAGCCGCTGCTTATCTTGCTGGAGTCAATGCCACCCCTGTCTCTTCTCCTTTTTCCAAGTCTGTTTATGAGACCAATTCATCTCTGCTGGGCAAAGGACCACAACTGCTTCTATTCCACACCTTTCACACTGGATCCTATTAAACCCAAGCAGAAGGCCAGCCGCCCCTCCCCATTCATCAGAGCTGCTTTACATGTGGGGTCAGAGTTGCTTTACACGCAGGGACTTGGTCTATCCATGTCTGGGAAGTCACATAAGCTGCCGCTGCCCCCATGTGCTGGAGCTCACCAACACCAGAACTCATGTGCAGCGTCACAAAAGAATGCAATACAGATCCATTTAAATCCCAGCCCAGGGAACCAGGTACCACCAAGAACCCTTTAAATAAAAAAAAATTAAAAAAAATTAAAAAAATAAAAAAAAAAAAACAGCTCAGGACAAGACCCCAGACACACCAGCCAGGCATTCTTTGCCATTCTTCATACAGTGTTAGGCTCTGTGCATGAAATATAATTTTATAACTTCAAAGGCTTCTTGCGGGAGCTGGTATTGTGGCATAGTAGGTAATGCCACTGCCTACAACAGGCTGGCATCCCATATCTGTGCTGGCTAGAGTCCTCGCTGCTCCACTTCTGATACAGCTCTCTGCTAATGTGCCTGAGAAAGCAGTAGAAGACTTGGGCCTCTGCACCCGCATGGGAGACCCAGAAGAAGCTCCTGGATCCTGGCTTCAGCCTGGCCCAGCCCTAGACATTGTGGCCACCTGGGGAGCGAACCAGCAGATGATAGATCTCTCTTTCTGTCTCTCCCTCTCTGTGTCTGTGACTCTGGCTAACAAATAAGTATAATAAATCTTTTTAAAAAAAAAAGCTTCATGCTAGAGGAGGATCTGATTGAAAAAGTTGAATCACTCCCAGGTTTGTGTTCCACACACGTGCGTAAGTCACTAAACAGTGTGGTTGTCTTGCAAATAGTTGCCCTTCCCAGGAAACCAAGTGAAACTTACATGTTTGTGTGAGGTGAATCCTACAGAACACACACAGGCATGTCCACACACTCACAGCAGCCACTGGCTATGGAAGAGAGCAGAGTTGTGCCATGTAAAAGGCAGAGACCGTTGTATTATCCATTTCTCCCAATGAGGTCAAGTCTGCTGAGACAGAGGGATGCACCCTATGACCTTTGAACTCCACAGCTGATTGGAAGCCGTGGTTTCACCCCAGCGTGCTTTGTCACTGTCCAAGCTCCAGCCCAGAGCACTGGAGTCAGACTATCTGGGGCAGGATGCACGCACCAATATTTTTCAGAAGTTCCCCCACATACTTCTACCTTGCATCCAAGGTTGACAGACTAACAAAGAACCTGAGAAGTCAATGTTTTTCATACTTTAGCAAAACCAAAGCAATTGTTGTTTTGCCTCTTTATTTAACAAAATGATGACTATTAATGTTGCATATATGACCACAAATTTACCTTCTCCACATTGTATTGTTTAAAAACTCTCTGAGGAGATAAAAATAATAGGTGACTTTTAGTAAGCATTGATTATACATCAGGCACAGCGATAAGCAATTTTCAAGCTTTATCTCGGGAAATCCTTGCAATGACTCTAAGTTGTGGGCACTCTCACCATCCCCATTTTACGAACGCATGAGGGAGGAGAGGTTCGGAGAAATTAAATAATCATCCTGCCATCACCATGGAGCAAGAGGCAACAGCAGTGAGCAGCGAGGCTCCTGTCCTCAGCTGTTTCCTGCAGCCAGTCTTCAAAATTCGCAGTTCTCACTTTTCAAGGAAGTGTAGCAATACATTCCACATATCGGATTGTCAGTGCTGCTGGGGACAACTCCAAGACCTCTCGCACGCATCCATCAAGCCAGCGTGTGGCAGCCAAGGATCAAGAGACCCCTCTTTCCGGGCAGTGTTGCTGACTCAGACGACCGTGGACAAAAACTTGAGCTCTTCTGTTTCCCAGCTGAGAGACCCTGGGCCAATGATTATCTATTAGGAAACTCAGGAGCGTGAGCTGTAAAACTGGGACAATACCTACCTTACAGGGTTATGAGAACGCAAACTAATTTCCTTGATGAAAACCGGCACAAGGCAGGGGCTGACCAGTGATAACCGCCTCCACTGGGAGTTTGCAGCACAGGCACCCGGTCTGTAAGTGCCACACTCTATCAACCTTAGCACCACCCCATAAATGATAGAGTGAGTCTCTTCTTCAAAAGGGTCTTCCTCTTCATTACCTCACTGTAACCAGTTCATATCTAATACCCATAGCCACGGCTGCGTGACGCTTTTCCTTACGCTCAGTTCCCATCAAGGGGGATCAGCGGTGCACCCACGATGGCAGGATTTGCAATGGACGCAAACGCACCTGGCAAGGAGGAGGCACCAGCCCCTCACTGAAGCAAACTGCAACAAAGCCAACAGGAGCAAGCATTAGTTTGCAGCGACAGCTTCCACCCCACCCTCACTTACTCCGGAGCCTGGCTTGAAAGAACAGTTTGCACCAAACAAGGATGCTGTCCTGCAGGAGTGGAGGACACAGCACAGCCCCAGAGGCTGAGAGGGTGCAGCAGGGTAGGCGTCAGCCCCCAGGCATTCCGCCCAGGGGGAGGTGTGTTCATGCATCCCGACTCATACAGGGAAATATTCGTATTCCTAACCACAGCCGCTAGACTGCACTCACACCCTCACAGTCACTCTCCTTTGGTCAGCTTAGCCTTGCTGTATATTCCTCGGACAATTCAGGCCTCGTTTGTGCCGTTAACACTGCCTGAACTACGGACCCACACCCGACCCCTGCTCACAGTCACACTATGGCTTTCAGGTCAAACCTTGCCTTGGCAGAGAGATCTAGGAAAGACCTCCAGTAAACTCAGAACCTACAACATCTCATGTTCTTCTACTGGTTAGTTCTGTAGCCTTGCCTTCACACACACGCGCGCACGTGCGCACTAGCACAAGTTCAGGGAGCTTATCTGCTTTGTCACAACTCTATCCTGCACGTGGGATACACTTGGAACTCAGCAGGCTCCCAGGAAGTGTTTGCTGTGTATGAGAACGAATCGTGAACCACGTTCACTCAGGCAGCTTCGCTCTGAGCCCGAACACATCACTCGGCAGAGTGCAGCCTCTGCCGGCCCTGAGAGGGAGCACTCCCCCAGGCGCACCCTCCGAATGCACCGTCTCCCTCGCAACAGTGTCGCTCTCCTCACTCCCGTGACTGACACTCCAGAGCTGAGCCTCCAACAAGTCTATCCACTGCAGTCTACACAGCGTCCTTGCGCGGGGGCCAGGTCCCTGCAGCTCTTAGTGGTAGAAGGGAAATACAGCAGTGTCCGTCACTCAGCCCTCCTGCCCTCCCGCCACAGCCCACGCCTGGGACCTCCAGAGGGCAGAGATCCCTGAAATCCAACAGGAAGAAGGGGTTCACCGGGACTTGAGGGTTTCAATAGTCCTGGCTGTAAACGAAGGTTTTAATTTGCAGGTGAGACCTCCACATTTCTACAAGTGCAAGAACAGAGCACGGAGGCCCTAATTCCATTAGACCTGACCCCACCCAACAGCGTTCTTGCTGGTGCACTGTGTCGGTCCTTCCCACTCAAAGCGAGGGCTTCTTAGCGTCCCTAACCCCTTGGGCCCTCCTGGCCACCAGCCAGTCTCATAAAGCCCCTTTTCTGACATTTGAGGATAAACTTCTCTCCATCAACCCACAAAGTGCTTGTTCTCATCTCCCTTTCAGTTGTCATCTCTGATTCAACAAACACATGGGGTCGATGTTTCCTGACTCCTCTACCTTTCCTTGAAGCAACGAGTGATCCCTCGATGAAAGATAACAGCAAGAGGTGTGCTGGTTGCACGCACGCTAAGTCCCCGGTGCTGCAGGGCACACCTCTCCATCATCTCCACGAAGCTCCCTGAAGGTAAGCAGACAAACGCGGAGGCTGAGAGGAGAAGCAGCATGCCCAGTGTCGCTCGGGGAGTGCATCACGCTGTCCAATTTCAAATTTGGTCGCTGTGCTGCACTGTCCTCATCTCCATACTAGAACGTTCATTACCAGGTATTTACTGGGTAGAGGACTAGCGGTCAGTACTGTGGGGAGGTGCCAGCATGCCCTCAGCACGCTGCTTAGTGCCCACGTTGAGAATAAGCGTGACACCCAGAGGAACAGGCTGGACTAAAGGGAGGTGTGAACTCGTGAAAAACACCGCAGAGCCTTCCACAGCCTGGCCCCTTCCTGGGTCCCCTGCCTCGCTCCTGTTTACCAATTAGCTGAACAGCTCTGTGTTGCAACAAGGCACAAATGGAGTAACGAATTGAGATGCAGGTTTCATAAAAGTGATTAACTGCTAAATTCCAGTTCGGCTAACAGTTCAATTACCCCATTTTGCATCTCAGCCTTCCATTCAGTTCTGCACTCACAGAGCCCCCGTCAGGAGGCACCTCCATCCTCTGCATTCCCATTAATTAAGCCATCGCTCTTTCCCCGTCATCTGTCCACCCCTGCTCGTGAGCTGGGTTAGAAAACAAGGAAGAGGGTAAGGGAGCTTTGAGAAGCAGCTAGAACAGTGTTGGGGCAAGGCGTGGTCCAAACTGGGTTCCAACAACCACCACCGCACACCCACTGCCACCATTTCCGTCTGAGAGTAGATGAACTCCATGCTCCATTTGTCCAAAGAAAATTCAGTGGGAAGCACCCGGGGGGGGGGGAGAAGCAGAGCGCTTAGGTGAAGCTCCCACCTGACTACGATGGCCAGAAGGTTCAGGCAGCACGAAGGAAGCCATGATTCGTTAGGACACGACACAGGGACACGGACAGGGCTCAGTCTTCAGGCGTGGAAGAGACAAAAATCTAAGTTAAATTGTCCAAATGATAAGCACGACCCCCTGGCCCGATCCTTTCCACTCTTATCTTCGATCTGATCACTTCGGTGTTGCCAGTTACAAACAACAGAAACAAGAGGGATTTGCTGAATCAGAAAAGACGTTCTTTTTTAAAAGATTTATTTATTTACTTGAAAGTCAGAGTTACACAGAGAGAGAAGGAGAGGCAGAGAGAGCGCGAAAGAGGTCATCCAACGGCTGGTTCACTTAGGTGACCACAATGGCTGGAGCTTTGCCGATCCAAAGCTAGGAGCCAGGAGCTTCTTCCAGGTCTCCCACGTGGGTGCAGGGATCCAAGCACTTGGGCCATCTTCTGCTGTTTTCCCAGGCCACAGCAGAGAGCTGGATGGGAAGTGGAGCAACCAGGACTCAAACCGGCACCCATATGGGATGCCGGCACTGCAGGCAGTGGCTTTACCGCTACACCACAGCGCCAGCCCCAGAAAAGGCGTTCTTAAGGTTACTCAGTTGTCCACCAAACTGGACAGAGACTGAAGACTAAGACACCCAGGCCAGGACAGAGCCACAGAACTGTCTGATCCAGACTGCTCTACCCTTCTCAGGGGACACCGAGTGGCTGGGCCGGTGCTGCCATGGGAACAAAACCTAAACTCTCCATGCCCCAGGTCAGGGTTGGGTGGGGGAACTTGCTTCACAGCCAGCACCCAAGGAGGAAGCTGTGGGGTGGCCCACACCCACCCCAGGCTGCCAGGGAAGGGCAATGCACAACCTGACTTCCATCCACAAAGCCACGAGAGCTCTCCACACGCAGCAGGGAGCTCGGGCTGAGCAGCCTGTGCACACACACAGAGACCACTGTTAACGCCCCTCATATCACTCCTTTAGGCAAACGGCTCTTAGGAGTAAGACTGAAGTCCCCACACATCTTGATCTTAACAACATCCTGTCCCCCCAACATTGATAATCGGCTCCCCGGGTCTCCTGCGCGTCCCTCAGTGTTTTCCTCACCACCAAGCTTGTGCAGGTGTGAACTCCTGCACGTGGGACCTTCTTCCCCAGCAACCTGCTGCTCACCCTCTGGAGTCAAACAAACCGGTTGCAGACTGGAGTAACGTCCCTGGTACAAACTGTGGTAGCACCATATATATCCCATGAGTACAGGGGATACGCTCATGTGTTTCTCTGCTGTGTCCAGAGAATCTAAGACAGTGCCTGGCTCACCAAAGATCATGAATACATGTCTAATATATGTTTATCTATCCTCTCATCCATCCATCTACCATTTACTAAAATAACACTTACTAAATGATTATACCTGCCTCTATAAATAGACACACAGACACAAGATCTTTAATTTCTTTTAAAGACTTATTTATTTATGTGAAAGTCAGGATTACAGAGAGAGAGAGAGAGAGAGAGAGAGAGAGAGACCTTCTATCAGCTGGCTCACTCCCCAGGTAGCTGCAATGGCCAGGACTGGGCCAGGCCAAGGCCCGGAGGCAGCAGCTTCTTGCAGGTCTCCCACAGGGTCTCACACATTGGACCACCTGCCTTCCCAGGCCATTAGCAGGGATCTGGATGGGCAGCGGAGCAGCCAGGACTCAAAGTGGCACCCATGTGTGATGCTGGCGTTTTAGGTGGCAGATTTCGCTGATAAGCCACAACACCAGCCCCCAGGGATCTTTACATTTTTAAGTTATTTATTATCACTGTATCTGAAAGATGGAAACAGACAGAGATCTTCCATCTGCTGGTTCATTCCCCAAATATTGTGGATATTTCTCCAAGTGCTGACAACTAATAAAAACAACACAGAGGAGCAGGTGAGTCCCCGGTCAAATCTACGCATCACTCCTGCGTCCTTTTACTCATTTTTTTTTATTTTATTTTTTGACAGGCAGAGTGGACAGTGAGAGAGAGAGACAGAGAAAGAAAGGTCTTCCTTTGCCGTTGGTTCACCCTCCAAAGGCTGCCGCGGCCAGCACGCTGAGGCCGCCGCACCGCGCTGATCCAAAGCCAGGAGCCAGGTGCTTCTCCTGGTCTCCCATGGGGTGCAGGGCCCAAGCACTTGGGCCATCCTCCACTGCACTCCCGGGCCACAGCAGAGAGCTGGCCTGGAAGAGGGGCAACCGGGACAGAACCGGCGCCCCAACCGGGACTAGAACCCAGTGTGCCGGTGCCGCAAGGCGGAGGATTAGCCTAGTGAGCCGTGGCGCCCGCCGTCCTTTTACTCATAAGCCCTCTCTATCTTGGGTGCTGAAGTAGCCACGGGTCCTCGGAGAGGCAGCTGTACACCAATAATTCATTCTGTTGTTGCTTTACTTATTCCTTTACTTTACTGAAAGGCAGAGAAACAAATCTTGCATCTGCTGTTTTACTCCTCAGTTGCCTGCATCAGCCAGGACTGGGCTAGGCCAACGCCACCAGCCAGGAACTCCATCAGGGTCTCCCACGTGACAACAGAAACCCAAGTATTACGACCATCACCTGCTGCCTGCCACGGTCCACAGCAGCAGAAAGGCGGACTGGGAGCAGAGCCAGGATTTGAAATAAGATGCTCCAATGTGGGACAAAGACATCTCGAGTGACGTCATAACTGCTGTGCCACATGCGAGCCCTGGTTTTACGCCAGTAATTATCTGGCTGCCTCTTGCTAGCCTTTACTGCTCCAAACATACAACACAGTTTTACTAGAACATGAATGTGCAAGCAGATTTCACCCCAGGAGCTTGGCTTCTCTTGGACTATTCTAGAAGCAACATCTTATCTCTCGTGACACTGGAACCTAAGGGGAGCCGGCACCTCTGACGTTTGAGAGACAGAGAAGTACTGCATGCTGTTGTTTATCCACGGGAAGTTATGCAGCGGCCAAATGGGAGACCTGGGCTTAACTTCTTTTTTGAAAATAATATTTGTTTTTATTAATTTGAAAGGCTGAGTTAGAGAGACAGTGGGAGAGAGAGATAAAGAGAGACAGAGACATACCTTCCATCTGATGGTTCACTCCCTAAATGGTTGCAACAGCCAGGGCTGAGCCAGCCAAAGTTAAGAGCCAGGAACTCCATCCAGGTCTCCCACGTGGGAGGCAGAGACACAAGCACTTGGACCATCTTCTGCTGCCTTCCCAGGTGCTCTAGCCAGGAGCTGGATTGGAAGCAGAACAGCCAGGACTAAAATGACGCTTGCCAGCACTGTAGGTGGTGGCTTAACTCCCTGCACCAGTGTTGGCCCCTGAATCTAACTCCAGGTCTTCTTCCTTTCAGACTCTGCCCCCGACCCTCAGCCATGACCGAGCTGGAGTTTCTCACCAGCCACAGAGGCTGGGAAGTTGAAGATAAGCTTAAGTTTTTAAAAGAAAAATAAAACTGGAAATATTTATTTTATAGCTGATTGTGGACAGACATTCATGCTTGCTATCTCAGTTTGGGTCATTAACATAAAACCTTAAAAATAATAACCATTAGTGATTGTTAGTATTACTCTGTGGCCAGCACTTCCTCATTCAATGGGATTATTGAATGAGGATACTGGGTCTCAGAGAGGTTCAGTTATTTTCTAAAGTTCACAAAGCTAATAACAGGGAAATCGGGGATTCAGCAGCTTCCTAAATTATGTGTGAAACACACACATAAAACATACACATAAACACACACATACACACATATACACACACAAGGGTAGTTCACAAAAGTTCATGAAAAATCAAATTAAAAGGCATGCTTAATCAGGTGCAAACCAATTTTGGAATCTGTGCAGTATTTTGTCTTCACAAAACATATGTCTCATGAATGTTTTAGGGATCCTTTGACAGATGGAGTTCTGGTCTCCTGGCCTTGGTCTGGCTCAGCCCTGGCATTTCGGGAATGAACCAGCAGACAGAACATCTCCTCGTATCTCCCTGCCTCTGTCTTTCAAATAAAATGAAAGTAAATAAATTAGAAAAAACTAAAGATACTGTGTGTGTTCGTCTGTCTCTAGAGGCAGGTATACAGTAGTCATTTAGCAAGTGTTATTTTAACACAAGATGGACAGATGGATGAATGGGTGGGGGGTAGGCAGCTAGGTGACAGGTGGGAGGGTCCCTGGACAGACAGGAGGTGGGTAGAAAGGTGTGAGCCGTTCTTCTCTAAGTCACCCCATTAGACCCTGCTTTAGACAAGACTGGGCCCAAGGAGCCTGATGCCCAGGAGGTCGCCCCACACCACACCCAGCAGCAGCGCCAGCCTCCACCTTCATTTCCAGACAACGGCTGCAGCTTGTAGGAGCTGCACGGGGAGAAGTGGAGAAAGGCAGGGTCTCTGCACAGGCCGTCCCTCGGCAAGGAGCGTGGACGCCGGTGCAGGTGCAGCCCGTTAGCCGGCTCTCCCCGACAGAGGGGCAGCTGCACAGCCTCAGCACCCACAGCCCTGGGGGCCGTGACAGGACACAGGCAGGCCGCCCAGGAAGGCTCAGCGTTGAGGCGCCACCGCCGGGTTCCAACGTGAACAGCTCATTTCCCCACGCCTTCTTTTCTTTGCTGCCATCATCTGGCAAAATTGGGTTCAAGAGAGGAGGTCCTGGAGATGGGTTCTGGAGTCAAGCATAGCCAAGGCGGAAGCCTGGCTCTGCTGTGCCCAGGGTGGACCTGGGCGTAGCCCCCCCAGCCCTAAGTCTCGCTGCCCCCACTGGCAAATCAGACACGATTATTTTACAAAACCTCCAGCAAAGTGGTGATTACAAGAAGAAAAGAAAAGAGGGCCTATTTGTCCTTTAAATCTTGACGTCTCTGAACCCTAAATCAAGCTAAATCCAGGTGCCATTAAAAATTTTCACAGCCGCCTAAACATTTCCTCATTTAACACTTCTTACACTTGTAATTCCTCCCTCAATCAGAGCCTGCCTTCCCGACTCCAGGAGCTGTTCACATGGAGAACACATCTGCTCTGTCTTCTGCGAACCGGAGACCAGGGCTACACAGGTGGCGGAGCAGCAGAATCAGCGCTGTATCGCAGGGGACGCCGTCCAGGGGCAGTCGGCACAACCCCTGCCGCGCACAGAGCCTGCGCTCTCTTCCCTCCGCCCCCAGATGTCCCAGGACCCACGGAGTTTCCTCACTGCCCCCCAGCCTGGAAGAGAGGAGAACGGGCTGTCGGATGAGGCAGACATGGCAGACAAAGGCAAAGCCGTCAAATGAGAAGGGCTCTGAGGCATCGGGGAAAAGGGGCACGAGGCCTCCACTGCCACCAGGAATCCCTGTGCTGGGCTGGGGCGTGTGTATCCACACGTATAAGGTCGACCAGTGAGGGCTCAGGGCAGATGACAGGCAGGCTGGCACAGGTCGCCACTCAGAGAGAACAAACACAAGTGGAAGATGCAGAACTATGGCTGCGGACCCCCACCCCAAGGCAGGCACGGATAGCGCTGGGTCAGCACAGGGGCCCCACACGGAGCCCCTAACCCTCCATGAAGGACAAATTCCAGCCTCGGAACGGCAATCAGAAGCCAAGCAGCAGCCACGCCGGGGCCAGGACACGAACACCCACTGTGAGCTGACCGTCTTGAGAGCCAGTGAGGTCAGACGTTCAAGGGAGCCGCTGTGGACCGAGCCCCAAGGCAGGGCTTCCTCAGGGAGATGGCGCCTTGTGCACTGCTTTGTAAGTTAAGACCTTGGTATTGACCCTGCTGGCGCTGGGAGCACTTCAGCATGGTGTGCCAGTCCCCATGTTTCCTCCTGGCTCTGTGACGTGAGCTGTTGCTCTGTGAGGGGCTCTGTGCTTGCCCCTTCTCGGTGATTCCTACTTGAATAAGGAGCTCTAACTCTATTTTCTTGTTCTTAACCATTTTCCTTTTCTAATGCTGAATTACAAGGCTGGTGTGTTTCAGCAGGGAAGTGTACCCTACTTCCCCCAACAGAGGCCGAGGGACCATGAGACCCCCGTCCCATCCAGACCCAGGGAGGGGTGGCGAGACCCAGGCAGACGCTGCCCATGGGCAGGGATGCCCACTAGCACTTACAGGCCCAACCTCAAACTCCCTAATTATTTCTGAAAAAGGGCAGAATGAAGAAGGAGCCACACACACGCACATGCGCACAGAAGACGGACCTGTGACCATTTGAGATTTCTCAAATCTCATCAGGATCGTCCAACCCCACTGAACAGAGCTGCACTGCTTTGTTCACAAAACTGAGGGCCAACCAACAGCAGCGAGCGTTCTCTCCTCTGGGCATACTCCTCTCCAGCGGATGGACGTGGTGGACATCGTGAAGAAAAGAAAAATCGGAGGTGAATGATTCCCGTCTCCAACGCTGGGCTTTGTCCTGAACGGCCAGGGTCAACCCTTTGAGCCCTGCGGCTTCTCGGCAAGGCTCAGGAGCTGTCTGATGGGGAGCTCGGCACACTCACCCCTGCCCGTAAGGAGGGTCCTCGCTGGGGTCTGGAAAGGAGCGCTTGTCCTTCACGAATGAAGCGTCCCCAGGGCCGGCCTGCAAGTTCAGCAGCAAGACCTGGGGAATCGTGCATGCAAGTGCCCTGGGGTAGAGGGACAGTGACGTGTCCAGAAGAGAAGGAAGCCTCAGAGTGAGGCGCGGGGGCCGCGAAGCCCAGCATCGTCCTGACACGCAGCACTGGGATAACCTCAGGCAGATGAGTCCGTCCCTATAGGTGCCTTCCTTCCTCAGGTCCATGGGCACCTGCCCTGACAGCCTGACAGCTCTGTAAGGTGACACGAGGAAGCACTGTGCCGCCGACGGAATCCTTACATCCCCCACGATGCCACGTGGCCCGTTCCCCCAGCCTAGGCCCGTATGACGACCCCCAGACCAGCCGAGAAACACAAACCCCGAACCAGCAACCTGCGCAAGCCCAAGAAAGCGGCACCCCAAAGACCTGGGTGACCTGAAGGATGTGGGACCAGTGTGATTACTCATCGCTTTGAGACAAGACTGATTCTAGGAGCGCCTTTACCCGGGAAAAGTGGTGGCCTTGACTCAAATCCAAATATCCTGCCAGGGGGGTGGTGGCACCATCGCCTGTGCCCACTCACATTCCAGCTGGTGTGGAGACATTTAGAGAGTCATTTTAAATTACAACAAGACAAGGGCCTTAAACTCTTGGGATCATCTTCTCTCTCTCTGAATCAGCAAAAGCATCAAATCCTAAAACTAACGGGGCAAGGGAGGCACCCCTCCCTCAGCAGGGTCTGCATCAGCTCTCTGATCTCCCGGCCGTGAAACTGCGCGTGTCTGCAGGAGACGGAGAACAGCATGTCTCCACAGTCTATTATAATTACCACTAAATGCTCCAGAAACCTGGCAGTTTTGAATTTCATAACACCCATGACTGACATTCCTAATTAATACTATTGTTTTTCTCCGATGGCTGAATTTCCTGAATGCCAACACGCATTGCAGGCACTAAAAACAGACATTAAAGAAAACAGCATCCGTGTTCTTCTCCAGCACAAATAGATCAAATGTCGCTGTGAAGAGCAGAGGAAGGAGCCGGGTTCTCGCGCACCACGGAGAGGCCCCGCCCGGCCCTCCTCCTCCTCCTCCTCCTCCTCCTCCTCCCACGCTCATCACAGCGCTGCCCGCTCCTCCCGCACCCTCGCTCTGAGACTGCCGAACAGCCTTCCGGGGACGTGCACGTCTGGCTCTTTCCCCCTCTAGCTCTGCTTTTAAGCTGCAGATCGAAACTTTCAAAGAAACTATTCCAGCTCCAGTTAGAGAGGGCATCCACTGGGCCTCCCCAGACCAGAGCGAGCTGGTCTAATCCTGCTTTGGAACAGGTGTCTCTCTGGTCTGAGTGGGGTCGGATGGAGCTCCAAGCAAGCATTTGCTGATCCCCTTGTTCCCTGTCCTGGGTGGTTTCCAAGATGGATCTCAGTCTGAACCTGCCTCACCACCAGGCAGCTGGGCCACTTCCTGGGGCTCCCAAGCCTCAGTATTTCCAGCTGTAAAGTGGACATTCTATTAGCCCCTCCGTTACAGTGCTATTCTGAGAATCTAATGAGAAAGATTTAGAGACATTTAGAGACCAGCACACAGTGAATCCTAAGTCGATTCTGTTATCCGGCTTACTGTTCAAACGCAGTAAGCCACAGCCCCCGGTTGGGTTACCACGTCTAAGAAAAGTGCCAGACATACACTAGGCATTTCATGAACTCGTGGATTCAAGGCACGAGAAAGCTCTGCGAGGTGCCCAGGAGTCTGAGGTGTATTTGAAGGACTAATAAGGCACAAACATCAGGGCCCAGCGCTGGCACAGAGAGCTAAGCTGCTGCCTGCAACGCTGGCATCCCACACTGGAGTGCCAGCTAGAGGCCTGGCTGTACCACTTCTGTTCCAGCTCCCCACTAATGCACCTGGGAAGGCAGCGGAAGATGAGCCAAGTACTTGGTGCCCTGCCACCACATGGGAGACACAGCCAGTTCAAGACCTGGCTACTCCACTTCCAATCCAGCTCTCTGCTATAGACTGGGAAAGCGGTAGAAGATGACCCAAGTGCTTGAGCCCCTGTACCTGTGTGGGCGTATTGGAAGAAGCTTCTGGCTCCTGGCTTTAGCCTGGCCCAGTCCTGGCCATTGTTGCCATTTGGGGAGTGAACCAGTGGATGGAAGACTGAACTAACTAGCTCTCTCTCTCTCTCTCTGTTAACCTCAAGTAAATCAATTAATCAAATCAATCAATCTTACAAAGAATAGCAAGCACACAACAGACAGCGACAGCTGCCTCATTTTCAGACACTTAGGGCCCTAGGCAGCATCAAGAAGCAGAAACCTGGAAATGAACGTGTGGCCTCGTGACTTCTGGGGAGAGGATGCAAACTACCGTCTCTTTCCTAACGCGTGTTGTGCTCGCCAGGCTAGTTGGTGTTGAGTTCTGTGCAGACAGGTGCTACAGAATGATTTTTTGAGTCAGAATTCCTACTCTGCTTCTTCTCACTTACTTTTTAAACGCAACATGCATCAGCATTGGTTCCTCACCATGGTGAAGCACACAAAACATAAAATCGCCCGTCAGTGGCATTTAATACACACACAACACAAAGCCATCCTCACCTCCATTTGGTTCCAGAAAGCTGTTTGCCACCCAAAAGAGAAACCCTGCACCCATTAGCAGTCTCCCCAGCCCCACAGCACCTGCCAACAACTGATCTGCTTCCAGTCTCTGTGGGTCGCCCTGCTCTGGACGCCACAGGCACAGAGTCATGCTGCATGCAACTCTGCAGGCTTTCAAGGTCAACCCACACTGCAGTGGGCATCAGGACTTGGTTCCTGGTTCCTGGTTCCTGGTTCCTGGTTCCTGGTTCCTGGCTGGGGCTGACGAGTGGTCTCCGCATTGGTGAGGTCACAGCTTGCCCACCCAACCGCATTGGTGAGGTCACAGCTTGCCCGCCCACCCACCTGCTGACGAGTGTTAGCACTGCTGCCACCTTCGCTGCAGGAAACACGCATGTTCAAGGCTCTGTGCAGTCCACACACCTAACAAAGGAGTGCTCGGAGCCTGTGAGGATTCCCTCACCTCCTCTAGTTCTCATTGTCTCCCTCCATCGCCATCTTTTCCTGTGGTTTGAATGGGAGAAGTCAGACAGCTCTTACCGTCTTCAGCAGGCCTGGTCTAGAGGTGGACCCTTGACCCTGGTGAACCCAAAGAGTGGAAGCCCTGAGGCCCTCAAAGGGACCCAGCTGCCTCCTGCTGGGGCACTGCCCCTGGGGACTGCCCTCTCACTGAGAGGACAGAGGTTGAACCCTGACCACAGGGAAGGGATGGAGGGGGACCTCTTTCAAGTGCCTGGATCCCATCCTGCTGGGTGGGGGAGGCCCACCCTCTGGGACTTTCAGTGATACGATGTCACCTTTTGTGTCTGAGCTGAAACCATTTTTAGCATTGCTCTGCAGCTGTTACTTGGATGCTCAGACAGTCCCAGCAGGTGGCATCACCGGGCAAGGGCTGTTTCCATGCAGATTTCCTAAGACGCCATGAACACCACCCAGGCATCCAACTCTAGCAAAGTGGACACAGCCCCAAAATCTGGGTAACCACACCTAAGCAGTGGCATGGCACAAACAAGTCAGGAAAACAGAATTCCAGGGAGGCAGACATGCACCCCACCGCCTACCTGTCCAGCAACTTCAGACCAGACATAAACATCGGCAGGACAATCGGGCGCACCCTCCCCCATGCAACCAGGTGCAAGAGGCAGCAGGAGGAAGGAGTAGGGCAGGAGCCTGCTGCGGAGAGCCTCGTCACACACCAAGGGAGAAGGGTGACATCTTCACCACAGGCGAGAGTGGAAGGAGAGGCCGCTGGCAGGCAAGACGAAGCGTTTCACACAACCCGCCTGCAGGTCACTTCCCCGGGGGAAATCCAGGCTAGAGGGTAACCTGGGGAAGACCAGGGTCCACCTGGCCCCACCCTGTCTACACCCTCATGTAAGGCACTGCAGAGCGGCCTCGAGACGGCCAATTTTCTCCACAGTTGCTCTGGCGAGTACTCTGCAGCCCCGGTGGTGATCAGAACCGCAGCCCTGGTGGTGATCAGAACCGCAGCCCTGGTGGTGATCAACAGCCCCGGTGGTGATCAGAACCGCAGCCCCGGTGGTGATCAGAACCACAGACTCGGTGGTGATCAGAACCACAGCCCTGGTGGTGATCAGAACCACAGCCCCGGTGGTGATCAGAACCGCAGCCCCGGTGGTGATCAGAACCACAGACCCGGTGGTGATCAGAACCACAGACCCGGTGGTGATCAGAACCACAGACCCGGTGGTGATCAGAACCGCAGCCCCGGTGGTGATCAGAACCGCAGCCCCGGTGGTGATCAGAACCGCAGCCCCGGTGGTATTCAGAACCACAGCCCCGGTGGTGATCAGAACCGCAGCCCCGGTGGTGATCAGAACCGCAGCCCCGGTGGTGATCAGAACCACAGCCCCGGTGGTGATCAGAACCGCAGCCCCGGTGGTGATCAGAACCACAGCCCCGGTGGTGATCAGAACCGCAGCCCCGGTGGTGATCAGAACCACAGACTCGGTGGTGATCAGAACCACAGCCCCGGTGGTATTCAGAACCACAGCCCCGGTGGTGATCAGAACCACAGCCCCGGTGGTGATCAGAACCACAGCCCTGGTGGTGATCAGAACCGCAGACCCGGTGGTGATCAGAACCACAGCCCCGGTGGTGATCAGAACCGCAGCCCCGGTGGTGATCAGAACCGCAGCCCTGGTGGTGATCAGAACCGCAGCCCCGGTGGTGATCAGAACCACAGCCCTGGTGGTGATCAGAACCACAGCCCTGGTGGTGATCAGAACTGCAGCCCCGGTGGTGATCAGAACCACAGCCCTGGTGGTGATCAGAACCGCAGACCCGGTGGTGATCAGAACCACAGCCCTGGTGGTGATCAGAACCACAGCCCCGGTGGTGATCAGAACCGCAGCCCCGGTGGTGATCAGAACCGCAGCCCTGGTGGTGATCAGAACCGCAGCCCCGGTGGTGATCAGAACCACAGCCCTGGTGGTGATCAGAACCGCAGCCCCGGTGGTGATCAGAACCACAGCCCTGGTGGTGATCAGAACCGCAGCCCCGGTGGTGATCAGAACCACAGCCCTGGTGGTGATCAGAACCGCAGCCGGAGCTGCAGGCGCCCCACCGAGACGTCCCTCGCGACTGCGGCTCATTCTCGCAGAGCCCTGGAGCTCTGTGCTGAGCTCTGGGAAGATCCGAGTTCTGCAGCAAGGTTACTCAGCTCAAAGATCTCGGAGGTGACCTGCATTTTCTCTCTGTGAATTCTTTTTAAAAAGTCCTTTATGAAAGTGTGCTGGGTGGTGATGTGGCTGTGATTTTTTTTTTCCTGATGGAAAACGGCTTCGTTTCTAGATGCCTCTTTAAGAAGCCAGGCAACCTAACAGATGCACCAGAGGCAGCTCGCTCAGCCTTCGCAGAGGCGCCTCGCCGGGGGCAGGCCTCGGTGCATCAGGAAGCTCCGCCCTGCTGCACTGTGAACTCTCATCAACCAACCTGGGAGGTGACCAAGGAGCCCCTTCCTTCTATCCCTGCTTCGCTGGAATTCCTGGCTTGGAGTTAAGAGTTTAGCAAGAAGGAAAACTGATCCCACCAGAGCTGCCCATGCTAGAGAAGACAAAAGAAGAGCAGAGGCCAAAAACAGGAGAAGCTACCCAGGGTGTGCTCAACCCCAGCAGTGCGAACAGAATCCCTACTGCGTTCACGGTCAGCCCTCAAGCACACTTTTAGAAGCTGCCTCTGCGCCAGGACACAAAGAACAACTTCCACATTTTGTTTTTAAGTTGATAGTAAAGGACCCCATTTACTCATATCTGGAAATGTGAAACTGGAAATCAATAACCCAAAATTGGCCCCCAAAACTGCCTACATACTTGATGATCAAATATCGTATTTCTAAAGAAAAAAATCAACATGGACATCGAAACTATGCCAAAACAAGCAACAACGTATTGCAGAACACAAGTGGCAGCATACAGCAGCCAAAGCATTTCTCGGAGGAAAATGTATAGCCTGATGTATATGTATTAGAAAAGAAAGTCATGGAAAGTTTCAAATTCAAGTATCTGGAAGACAGTGGAGGTGAAACAAACCCAGAGAAAATATTAAGGAAATCATTAATACACGTAAATGTATTAATGGGACTGAAGAGCAAAGCACGAATCAACAAGAACAGTGACTGTCCCAGTCAAGCCAAATGCTGTCTCTCTTAAACACCAGCACTGCAGGAAACAACTCCTGAAAGTGACAGGCGGGAGCTGGGGTGTGCGGCTCATCAGTTTCAATCTCAGTGCGAGAACCTGGAGTGGCCCCTGGAGGAAGGCGTAGAACTCCCGGGGCTCTACGTGTTTGTAGACCTGCCCCAATTCTTCCACGCATGTCTGGGGAGGAGACAGCATGGACACTGCAGCCCACACACCCGACAGACGCTGAATTCGCACACACGGGGCAGTGGGGAAATCAGGCTCAGGTGACCCAGCTGTGCTAACCAACAAACCACACCTCTACCACCTGACGTTTACAAACAGCGACAACACGTGCTTCCTTCGGAAGGAGAGAGGGACAAAGAGAAAAAGGGATGTGGGTGCCACCCATCCTCCGATTTCTGGTTACATCACTACTCCTCAATCCAGACACCTGCCTCACCCCCGGCCTCCCCGCCACATCCCCTGCCTCCCCTTCTGTGGGTGCCGTCACATACTTCACGACTCCCTTGTCTGTCTGTCCTTCCTGGAATCCAGGCTCCGTGGGGATGGGTCTGGTCTGTCCTGTTGGCTGCTCTCTCTTGGACTCTTGTGTATTGTCCAACAGATGGAATAATACGAATTTAGTTACTGGGGTGATGCCCTTGTCACTGCTAAGGTGTGCATGCTTACTGCCTGGTCTCACAGCTCTGTCTGCTGTGAAGACAGATCCCAAGCCCCGTCCTTTGTTTCCTGAGCACCGACCTGGAAGAGAGGGGCAGGGAGACACCAACGGGGTAACGAGGCACCAGATCACACACCCTGACAAGAGCCCCTGCCCTGCGCCCCTGGCCTCGGCCCTCTCTGCCCACGCTGTGGTCAGTCGCTTTTCCAGCAGGTGCTGGGGATCCTGGTTCTGGACTCCCTTCTCACTACAGAAATAAAGAACCGCAACGTGAACATGATACGCTTCACTGCTTAGAGAGGACAGACCCCACACGGAGCAGGGGCCCCAGAGCTGGGAGTCTGTCACGGGATAGGCCAGCCGGGCTTCTGTGCTGCCTGTTCCAGCCTCTCCCACTCCCTTTGCCCCGGGAGAGCCCACTGGGGCACGCGGCCATACCTGTGCCAGGACCGGCTCCCCGCACCTGGGGTCGCACTCCGGCAGTGCTGTGTGCCTGCAGCCCCCATCTGGGTTCCCGTGGACCGAGGCCTTTTTGTGGAGCCCCCACTGTGATGGCTGTAGCTGCTGGGCAGGGTCAATGAGCAGGGTTGCAAAGGAAAGGGACTTCGTGGCAGCAGTGCTTGTGGCTAGGCAAGCTGGCACTGGACGCATCCTGTTTCAGCAGCCTGAACCTGTAGGCTGTCGCTCCCCCTCTTCATGGAGGAACGACACTAAACCCTGCCTAGGCTTCATATCCGAGTCACAGCACCATTATGTCGCTCCCCCTCTTCGTGGAGGAACGACACAGGACCCTGCGCTGTTCTTTCGTCTGCTCAGCCCTCCCCGGGTTTGCTGCTGGTTCTTCCCGGGTTGGCTACCGTCCCTTCCACCTCCGTGGAAGGGCGGTTCCCCCTGCCACATTCCCCACTTCCGCAGGGGAGCGGCACACCGCCGGCCGGCTCTCTCGGGGGCTGCACAGGTGTTCCCCTTAGATGTTCCTGGTGCATGCCGTCTCTCTCCTCCTTTATAGTCCTCCTCCGCCAATCCCAACTCGGCTGCCCACACGCCGAGTACGCTGCTCTCCTCCAATCAGGAGCAGGATCAGCTCCTGGAGGTCATCACTCAAGTTGGCAAGAGGCAGCTGCGTAGAAGCTGTTTTCTCCTCTCCCAGCGCCATATTGTGGGAGAGCAGATGCATAGAATAAGTCTTAATTCCAGTAACTTAGTCTAGTCCGGGTTGCTCCCCACAGATCCTCCTTTCTTTTTATTTTTGGCGTTGATACGCGCCTGTCTTCGGTGCTCCGCGGCACACACTCTGCTCTGCTTGCTAGAGTTGCCACAGGTTCTTACAAGTCCTATCAATCAGGCAAACCGAATCCGGGTCCTCTCTTCGCCATGTTGTAAGGAGGTTTTTAGGCGCTGATGCGTGCCTGTGTTCGGTGCCCTGCAGCGCATGCTCTGCTCTGCCTGCAGGTGCTTACAAGCCCTATCAGGCAAACCGAATCCAAGCCTTCTCATTGCCATATTGTGGGGAGGCTTATTGGTGTTGATTCGTGCCTATCTTCGGTGACCTGCAGCTCATACTCTGGTCGAGCTGCCTGCTGGTGCTTATCGCCCTAACCAGGCAGACCGAATCCAAGCTCTCTCATTGCTGTGTTGTGGGGAGGCCTTTCTCTATTTCTCTATCTCCGGGCATTCCTATTTCTCCTGTTTTACTTCTATCTACCAGCATTCCTATTTCTCTCATTTTACTTCTAAACTTCTGTTTCTCTTATCCCTGCGGCTTCCCGGCGCCCGCCTCGAGGCTGCTTCTTGGCAGCTTCCCGGCTGAGCCGCTTCAGCCCGCGCCTCTCTCATCTGCGCGGCTTCCCGGCTCTGCGCGGCTTGGCTTCGCGCGCGCACTCCGCAGTCTCGCACTAGCCCAGCGTTCCCTATCTATTTGTGCCCCGCACGCTCTCTCTGCGCACGGCAGCCTCCGCGAGTCACACAGCCCCAGCTCACGTTTCCGCCACTAGCATTCAATCCAAGTTCCCCGGGCTAACCTGGCAAATTCAACCCAGCTCACGTTTCCGCCCCACGATTTGGCTTCCCATCCTTTGCTCCCCGGGCTAATCAGACGGATTCCAACCTGGCTTACGTTTCCGCTTCTGGTTTTAACTTTTCGCCCCTTATTCCCGGGCTAACTCGACGAATCCCAAAGTAGCTTTCGTCTCCGCCTCAGCCTGCCCCCGCGGCTACATTTTCCCTAACATTTTTCTCTACCCGGTATGTTTCCCTAAGTTTTCTTCCAACAATATTCCTCCCTCATTTCTCCTGGCTTCTCCCTACAGTCCGTATCCGAGTCTGTCTGTTCTAGCTTTCACTTTCGCTTTCGACCTTAGAGATTTCTCCCAGCTTCCCCCCGTAGTCCGTATCCGAGTCTATGCCTAGGCTTTCAATAGCTTCTTCTGGCACCTTTTTCATCCGGCTTTTCCCTAGGCTGTTTGCTAGTCTCTCTCTCCGATATTTTCCCACTTCTTCCCGTTTCTTCCCTCCTAAGTTTCCTATCCGAGTCACGGCACCATTATGTCGCTCCCCCTCTTCATGGAGGAACGACACTAAACCCTGCCTAGGCTTCATATCCGAGTCACAGCACCATTATGTCGCTCCCCCTCTTCGTGGAGGAACGACACAGGACCCTGCCTAGGCTTCATATCCGAGTCACAGCACCATTATGTCGCTCCCCCTCTTCGTGGAGGAACGACACAGGACCCTGCGCTGTTCTTTCATCTGCTCGGCCCTCCCCGGGTTTGCTGCTGGTTCTTCCCGGGTTGGCTACTGTCCCTTCCACCTCCGTGGAAGGGCGGTTCCCCCTGGCCACTTTCCCCACTTCCGCAGGGGAGCAGCACACCGCCGGCCAGCTCTCTCGGGGGCTGCACAGGTGTTCCTTCAGATAGATGTTCCCCTTAGATGTTCCTGGTGCATGTTGTCTCTCTCCTCCTTTATAGTCCTCTTCCGCCAATCCCAACTCTGCTACCCACACGCCGAGTATGCTGCTCTCCTCCAATCAGGAGCAGGATCAGCTCCTGGAGGTCATCACTCAAGTTGGCAAGAGGCAGCTGCGTAGAAGCTGTTTTCTCCTCTCCCAGCGCCATATTGTGGGAGAGCAGATGCATAGAATAAGTCTTAATTCCAGTAACTTAGTCCAGTCCGGGTTGCTCCCCACAGTAGGCGAGAGGCTGCCCAGTGGAGGAACCTCCATCAGGGGCAGAGTCAGCTGTCGAGGTGGGTCTGTCTGGCCCCCATCACTGCTGTCCCCAAGGGCGGAAGGGCCTAGTCCCTCGGTCTAAGGTTTACATGCTGTGCCCGCCCTGAGGCCCAGAGCCACTTCTATTCCGTCCTGGCCTAGGAGGTCCTGACCCTACAGCTGGACGGGCCCAGCCAGGGTAGGGTAGGCTCAGGTCCATGAGAAGCAGCCTGTGAGCCCCCTCAGGTGTGCCCTTGTTCTCTGCAGGGAGCAGCTGGCAGAAGACCCTTGTCGTCTGGGCCAGAGTGGGGTGCAGCTCTGCCAGCTCTAACCTGATGACCCATTCACCTCTCTGGTGTCTCCTGCACTCTGCAGCTCCACCGATGTGTGAATGTCCACAGCAGCCATTGGCCTAAACCTCCAGGTGTAGCCATGCAGCCTGCACAGAACCTGGGAATAAGCCACAAAGCACAGTCAGGTCAGGCAACCACTCATCCCTCACCCCCACCGGAGGGCAAGAGGGGCTCAGGTGCCCTGAGTCCTTTGGGATCTATTCAAAGATTGGCAGCTCTTGGCAGCGATGAGACAAGAGCTGGACAGAGTCTAGCCATGCCTATACCCACCCACCCCCTACACATCCACCAAATGCCAACTCTGCACCAGGCACTGGTTCTACCACAGTGATGGGAAGGAACCCAGTCCCGTGGCCCCAGCTGATCCCAGAAATAGCAAACACACAACTCCCTTGGATCATGGCGGCCGTGCCCATTCCTAGAAATGCAGAGAACAGGATGGCTTATGACATAATGATGGGAGCTCTTAGGAGGAAGATCAGAGAAAGCCCATCAGACGGGATGCCCTTAAAGCTGAACCAGAGGGGGGGGAGCCAGATGCTTGGAACACAAGAGGCAGGGCACAGAGGGCTGAGGGCACCACGAGAGTGAAGGTTCTGGGGTGGATAAGGGCTTGGCAGGGAGGCTAACAGCTGGCCCCTGCAACTGGAGCAGGACAGCACTGTCAGGAAGCAGCCCAGAGTGATGACGGATGGGTGGGCAACGCTGGACCAGAGTGGCAGGGCCCGGGCAGGGGAGGCCCATGGCATTCTGTTCTGAGGACCGTGAGAAGCCAGTGGAGGATCTGAGACTAGCAGCAGCATCCTTCTGCCGTGGAGTCCAGGGGAAAACAAAGCAAAGAAGAACTTGCACTGCATGGACCATGTGCCCACATCTCCCTGTCAGATTTCTCATCTCCCGACCACCACCCTGACCAGGAATGCCCACCCCAACCTCTCCCGAACACTCAGGGAGTGCTGGGTCCTGCAGCACAGACACTGGGATGCAGAAACCAAATCCGCATTTCCAAGTAGCTCACAAATGACTCCCTCACACAGTGTGGCTGGAGATGGCCTGAGCCAGGAGATGCAGTTCCTGCAAGGTGCCATTAACTAAAGCCCATCCACTCAGAAGACTGATTCATGGACAAAGCAACAACCATGGCAGCTATGGCAAGAAGCATGCAAGAGGCAGGGTGCAGGGTAGGCACCTGTGGGGACAGACAGTGCACTGTGCACGTCTGTCCTCACAGAGTGGGTTCCCAGGGCCAGTTCTGACACCACACCCTGAGGGATCTCACAACATCTGGAACTTCCTGAGAACTGACCACTCCCTAAGGGGAAGCTGCTGCCCCCACTTAAGAATAAATATTTCCAGGCCGGCGCCGCGGCTCACTAGGCTAATCCTCCGCCTAGCGGCGCTGGCACACCGGGTTCTAGTCCCGGTCGGGGCGCCGGATTCTGTCCCGGTTGCCCCTCTTCCAGGCCAGCCCTCTGCTGTGGCCCGGGAGTGCAGTGGAGGATGACCCAGGTGCTTGGGCCCTGCACCCCATGGGAGACCAGGAGAAGCACCTGGCTCCTGGCTCCTGCCATCGGATCAGCGCGGTGCGCCGGCCGCAGCGCGCCGGCCGCGGCGGCCATTGGAGGGTGAACCAACGGCAAAGGAAGACCTTTCTCTCTGTCTCTCTCTCTCACTGTCCACTCTGCCTGTCAAAAAAAAAAAAAAAAAGAATAAATATTTCCAATGGAGACAAAATAGCAGAATTTGAGGCAGATTCCCTACCAAGATTCAGCTACCAGCTTTATTTTTATTTTTAAGATTTATTTATTCATTTGACAGGCAGAGTGATAAAAGAGAGTCAGAGAGAGATCTTTCATCCACTGGTTCACTTCCCAAATGGCTGCAACCCAAAACAGCTGGGTCAGGCTAATGCCAGGAGCCCAGAACTCCATTCTGGCCTCCTACACTGGTGGTAGGGCCCCAAGCACTTGTGCTATCCTTCACTGCTTTCCCAGGCACATTAGCAGGGAGCTGGATCAGAAGTGGAGCAACCAGGACTGAAATCAATGCCCATATGGGATGCTGGCACTACACGCAGCAGTTTAACCTGCTGCACCACAAGGCCAGCCCCTCAGCTACCAACTACAGTTGCCTTCTGAATGTCTGTGGTGGGGCACACAGAAGTGGCCAGGACAAATGCAGATGAGATGACCCAAGACACGGTGCCACCTCCACAGCTTCCCAACAGCTGCCACGCTGGCTGGCCACACGGCATCCTTCCCCATCCCCCGCATCTCTGCAGCTCCTGCGTGGCTCCCTGTGCTGAGCGGGGTGTTGTGACACTGAATTCAGTCGGCATGGGGGTTCCCTCTGCATGAGGCTACTCATACACGAGACTGCGTGCCCTGAGCTCTCGGTCACTGCTGATTCGCTTGACTAAATCCATGCTAATGGGCTATGGAATGGGACATGTGATCCTAACTCTATTGGCCTTCGGGGAAAGATAATCTGTAAAAGACTGTCTTGTGCATTATGGGATGTTTAGCAACACTCCTGGCCTCTGTCCTCTGCATGCCAGGAATGGCCACTGCCCACTAAAACTCAAAGAATGGCCAGATGTTCTTCCAGGGTAAAATCACACTCCCATTGAAACCACTTGCATAACACTGACAGTATTAACTATCTGCTGGGCACTTTCCCAGCCATGATACTCATAGGCAGGTGTTTTGTTTGTTTGTTTGTTGTTTTTTTGTTTTTTTTTTATCTTTTCAAAGATTTTTATTTACTTGAGAAGGAGAGTTAGAGAGAGGGAGAGACAGAGAAGAAAGGTCTTCTAGTCTTCCATCTATTGGTTTACTTCCCAAATGGCTGCAACAGCTGAAACTGGCCTGGTCCGAAGCCAGGAGCCAGGAGCTCCTTCCAGGTCTCCCATGTGGGTGCAGGGGTCCAAGCACTTGGGCCATCTTCTATTGCTTTCCCAGGCCATAGCAGAGAGCCAGATCAGAAGAGCACTCAGGACATAAACTGGCGCACATATGGGATGACAGTGCCACAAGTGGTGGTTTAGCCTACTGTGCCACAGCACCCGACCCCATATGCGATTTTTATTCATTCTTTCCAACACAATGAGTTAGCAGTTAATACCCTCATTTTCACAGGTGGGAAACTGAGGCACTGGGGTTGCTGCCCAGCCTAGAGGTGATAAAGCTACAGGTGGAACCCAGCTCAGTAGTTCCAACTGGTACTCCCTCTGTGCACCTGCCCCTCACTGCTCTCTATGCCACCAGTAGCTTGGTTATCACAAGGATTCCAGACAATTCTCTACTTTCCACATGCTTTAAAATATTGTTTGTTACAAAAGGATAAAATTTGTAGGGAGTTACTCTTGACCAGCAATTCTCAAAGAATAGCCAGGTCTCCTAGACTCTTTCATGGGCCCGGCAAGTCAAAGCAACTTCATAGCAACACTGATGGCCCACACGAGTTCAGCTCTCACTGCACCACAGGTGCACAATGGTGGTTCCACAATGTGTGATGACATCACTGCTTGAACGGAGCATGGAATGTGTGCTTGTGTGCCCTTGTGTAGCAGAGGTTCGGAGCTGATTTCTAAAACTGTAAACACCAAGAAACGAGTCACATCCACAAAACTCTGCAATATTTTTAAGGGTTTTAAGGAGTTCTGAACTTAAAAACAGTCCAGAATCACTGCTCTGAGTCAAAGAAACTCAAAGGCAAAACAATCAAACAGAACATGCAAACTTTAATGGCAGGCAGTGTCGTTTGTTTTTGTTTTTGTTTGAGAGGGAGGGGAGGTGGGTGTACGCTCCCATACCCCACATCCTCAGCTTCGTTCCCCAAGCACCCACATCAGGCAGGACTGGGTCAGGCTGAAGCCAGGAGCTGGGCACTCAACGCAGACCTCCCACATTGGTGACAAGAACCCAAGTCCTTGAGCCATCAGTGCTTCTTCCCAGGGTCTGCATTACCAGGAAGTTGGATCAGGAGCCAGAGCCAGGCATCAAACCCAGGTACTTTGGCTGGTGCCACGGCTCACTAGGCTAATCCTCCGCCTGCAGCACCAGCACCCCGGGTTCTAGTCCCGGTCAGGGCGCTGGATTCTGTCCCGGTTGCTCCTCTTCCAGGCCAGCTCTCTGCTATGGCCCGGGAGTACAGTGGAGGATGGCCCAAGTCCTTGGGCCCTGCCTGCACCTGCATGGGAGACCAGGAGAAGCACCTGGCTCCTGGCTTTGGATCAGCGCAGTACGCTGGCCACAGCGGCCACTGAGGGGTGAACCAACAGAAAAGGAAGACCTTTCTTCCTGTCTCTCTCTCTCACTGTCCACTCTGCCTGTCAAAAAAAAAAAAAAAAAAAAAAAAAAACAGGTACTCTGATGTGAGATGAGGGTGTGCATCCTAACCAGTGTTTCAACTGCTAAACTAAATGCTTGCCTTAAGATCTGTTTATTTAATAGGGTATTTAAGTAGGGGGAATGGGAGATGTTGGTTACATGAAATTTGACACTAGATAAGATTTCGTATTTTCACTACTCACACACACACAGAGCCACGCACACTCACTGTGATACTCACATGCCCTGTGGGGACAAGGCAAACGTGGCAGAACAGTCACAGTACTGGACCCGGGACCACAGCTGATAGCACACATGACACTATTCTTTTAAAATCTTCATAGTGAGTGAAAGGCTGGAAAAACAGAATCAACATTGAGCCATGGCAAGATGCACAGTAAGAGAAGACCGTAAGGTTGTAGTTTACTTTCTTTTCTGTTTCTCAGAAGGAAAATGTTGAGGGCACAGGGAGTGGGAGACCGGGCAGATGGGCCGTGGTCAGTGCTCCCGAGCATGTCAGAACAAACCCTGGGGCTCACTTGCATGGTGCTCCCACCACAACCCAGGAAAAGCCGTCCTGGGGCCTCCTGGGTCACAGGTCCTTGCTCCTGGACGGGTGGTCCTGCGGTATCCACCTGCACACACAGCGGCTGCAGCAATGACCAAAGCCAGCTCTGAATGCTGCCTGCTCCGTGTGGGGATACCTTGCGGACTACGCCTGTGTCCGAGCACCCTGGCTGGATCACCACACCGCCTGCCCACCTCCAGGCACAGCAGCTACCTTAAAGGACCACACAGGGCCAAATTTACAGATCTGTTAGCTTTATCAGCTGAGCTCTAAACAAATTACTCTGAGCCCTTTTCGTCTATGGCAAATACAAAATACTAATACTACTACTACTAATAATGAACCATTCAGGGCAAGAAATGCCAACATTATCTAAGCACAGCAAGCCACAGCCGTAGATTTCACACCTCTTTAAGGGAAGATGAAAACATGCACCTGGACTGGCACCAGGTGATTCAGTAAACCTGGAAGCACCTGCCCTACAAGGCACAGCACACCTTACGGGCAGTGGGACGGCAGTGAAATTGGATATCTGGCACAAGCACCTGGCGGCCCCAGGTGGGAAACCTGATCAGCTGCAGACTGCCTCACGGCCAAGGAGCCCCACCAGGGAAGTCCAGGAGGGGCAGAGTCGAGAGCCTGCTGAGGAAAACTCCACTGGGAGGCAAGAGTTGGCCCTCACCCATCCTTTCCCAGCAGAGCACTTGCGAGCACCCACCACTGAAGACCGGCCACTCCACCAAACGCCCTTGGCAGGAACCGTCAGTCCCCTGACCACAAGGCACCGTGCGGGCCCTCAGCCTGCATCTCCTCCTCTCCAAACACAGAACAAGGCGTTTGGACCTAAACCACAGATTCTCAACTTCTGCTATGAGCCTTGAGTAACTCTTTGCTCTCACGAAGACTATGAACCTCATCCCGGAATGTTTTCAAATTCAGGCAAACAGAATACAAAGGATTTTAAAAGATATCTATAACATTGCAAAACTGTGATCAAAATATTTTTAAAACTTTCAGTTTAGCAATAGATGTTTTATTAATGCGTAAAATAACAAGATCTAGCAGCAGGCCGACCAACCACCATAATTTCAAAGCAGTGATGAGCATAACTAATATGTTCCAATATCTGCAGCAGCTGTAATATGATATGAAAGTGTCTATGATTTGATTGATGATAAAGTCACAGATTCTGTATAAAAAACACTGTGATTTGCTGTCTACACTGATAACTGAATGAAACGCTAACTTTTCAGTAAAGAAGGTGTCCCTTCTTTTCATATTCAAGTTCAAAGCCTCCTTGAACTCTATGCATGAACCCCAGGTTAAAATACTGTGGTCCAGACTGGGAGGAATCTAGGCAGTGGTTGGTCTACGAGCTACAGTCTGTTGGAAGAAAACACATTTCTGGCCCAGGGCTCCCTGAGGCTTCCTCGCCCTACCAGCCTGGGACTGGACGCAGGTCTGTGTTTCCTGTCTACCCTCATCCCTCACCCCCGTGAACTGCAGTGGGCTTCCCTCTTCTGCAGACACTGTTGTTAATAGTGGCTGTTCATTATTTCATCCAACATGATTGTTTTCGGCGCCTACTGTGTGACAGGGAAAGTTGAAAACCAGAAAAAAGCAAAGATAATGGATGCAGTTTCCAGCCATCAAAAGCTACAACCTCTCTCCCTCTAAACCTTCTGAGGCCAGGGGACCATGTCCTGTATGTCCACTGAATACTCCCCGTGCTCAACACGACCGCATAGAGACACTCCATAAATGCCTGCTGAAGGAATGGAAATGAATGAAATATATGGAAAGATGAGCAGAGGCTAAGTGGATGGACAGAGGATGGACAGAAAGACAGTCAATTAATCTACCTTTTTGGTACTCGTTACTCTCAGGTGTACCTTGAGAATAAACTGGCCAATTCGCTTTCCCAGTCTGAAACTGGGCCCTGAAGACTCCCCCATGAAATATCCACAGTTAAATTCCATCTGGGCAAGGGAAAGGCAGAGCAAGCGACCCTTTCTCAGAGTGTAGGGAACTGGCAAGGCACTGCCATTTGTCCCAGGACAAGAAGCCCCACCTCGAGTCTCCGTGAGCATATCAAGTGTCCCAGTCTGATGGCCGGAGTCAGATGACGACCCTGGAGGACAGTCACTCGCGCTCCATGCTCAGGTGGGACAGCCTGCTCCCCGGGGTGGGGGGTGTTTCAGCCCAAACTTGGACTGCAGTGAGAGTTTTGACTTGCTTATATTCGGTTCCACTCTAACCCTACCCGGTGTCCTGCTCTTGGGGTCTGAGCTTCCTAAAAGGTGGATATCCTAAGCTCTCAAGTAGATAGAATAAAACACCCCCAAGTTTGCTGACGTGCCTGCTCTCCCCGCTACCTGTGGGTAAATCTTTGCACTGCTTCTGTGCACAGACCATGGCCACAAAGCAGATGCCCTCTCCGTCCCTGTCCTGAAGCTCAGGGCACCAAAGAGGATCAAGATCTGCAGGTCTTGGGACGGGCATTGTGGTGCAGCAGGTGGAGCTGCTGCTAGGGATGCCTCACCCCACGTCAGAGTGCTGGCTTGAGTCCAGTTACCCTGCTTCTGATCCAGCTTCCTGATCACGCCTCCTGGGAAGAACCAGATGATGGCAAAAGCACCTGGGCCCCTGCCACTCATGAAAAACACCAAGACGGAGTTCTGGGTCCACCTAGTCCAGCCCTGGAAGTTGTGGGCATTTGGGGGATGAACTACAAGAAAGAAGCACACATACACACTCTCTCTCTCTCTCTGATCTCTCTCCTCTCTCTGTCGTTCTATCAAGTAGATGAAAAAATAATTTTCAAGAATGTTTGTCGCTCCCCCATCTTCACCGAGGAACGACACTAAACCCTGCGCTGTTCTTTCGTCTGCTCGGCCCTCCCCGGGTTTGCTGCTGGTCCTTCCCGGGTTGGCTGCCGACCCCTCCACCTCCGTGGAAGGGCGGTTCCCCCTGCCACTTTCCCCACTTCCGCGGGGGAGCGGCACACCGCCGGCCGGCTCTCTCGGGGGCTGCACAGGTGTTCCTTCAGATAGATGTTCCCGGTGCATGTTGTCTCTCTCCTTTATAGTCCTCTTCCACCAATCCCAACTCTGCTACCCACACGCCGAGTACGCTGCTCTCCTCCAATCAGGAGCAGGATCAGCTCCTGCAGGTCATCACTCAAGTTGGCGAGAGGCAGCTGCGTAGAAGCTGTTTCCTCCTCTCCCAGCGCCATATAGTGGGAGAGCAGATGCATAGAATAAGTCTTAATTCCAGTAACTTAGTCTAGTCCGAGTTGCTCCCCACAAATGTTCAGAGTTTGATCCAGCCCCACCTCCTTCAGCACGTGACCTCTGAGCACCTCTGAGTAGACAGGAGCTGTAGCACACCTTCAACATTTCAGACCCTGGAGTCGCACTGTGTGGGTTCACGTTCTTACTCCACCACCTGGAACCTGAGATTGTGTGTATTTTACTCATCCCAGCTCCAGCCTCCTCCTTCATAAAATGGTGACAGTAGGATCAATCACATTTAGTATGAGAAAGACTATAGGATTTGTTGCAAAATCAGTGTTCATAAGTTGGCTATCACTAGTGCTGGGGGAGTTAGAAGATCATGGTCTTGGACTGCACAGTGCCTCTCTGTGGAGTTTGTGAACCCAGAGGCCTTCAACTTAACCAGGCGTTCACAAAGGAAAACGAGTAAACAAATAGATATGAACCACGCATAGTCACGGCAGTCTATCTAGGAAAACTTGGGTGTGGTTATAGATCTTCGGTGCCTTTACCTCACATACACATACCAGTAATACCAACAATGGATAAGAGGGTGGTGGGGCCGACACTGGTGCTGTGGGTTAAGCCGCCACAAGTGCTGCTGGCATTCCATATCAGAGCCCCAGTTCAGATCCCAGCTGCTCCTCTTCCAATCCAGCATCCTACAATGTGCCTAGGAAAGCAGCAGATGGTCCAAGTGCCTGAGCACTTAGCACTCCTGTGGGAGGCTGCACAGACTCCTGGGCTCCTGGCTTTGGTCCAGGCCAGCCCCAGTTGTTGTGGCCATTAGAGGAGTAAACCAGCAAACCCCTCCCTCCCCCCTCCCTCCCTCCCTCCCTCCCTCTCTCTCTCTCTCTCTACCTTTGAAATGAATAAAATCTAAACAAAATTTAAAAATCAGAAAGACTGTAGGGGGAACTTTTCGAAGTGATGTATATTGGTGTAAAGAGTAGTGATGATTTTATGGGTGCCCATGTCTCTCCAAGCTCATCAAGTTGCACATATTAAATACAGTTTTCTGCACACCAATGAAGAAACAGTTTACATTTTAAAATACTATGTTCTCCCAACTAGCACTCTTAAATGAAGGTAAGATGACTGCAGGACACATGGTATCAGGATCATCGTAATTCTAGTAACAAAGTGAGAGTTTTAACTGTGCATGAGTCCCTTTCTAAGCACTTGAGACGCATTTACCCTCAGCCCCACAATACCCCTCAAGGTTTCACTGTTCACATTCTACAAATGAGAAACACAGACTTCAGAGAGTCAAAGTGATTTACCCACACACATGCAGCTCAGAAGCAGTGACAGTGAGGATTTGAGCCCAGCATTCCCTAAGCTCTCTATCACTCAAGATACCAACATTTTCACTATTATGGATAGTTACTGATATTACCACTCCTTGCTCCAGAACAGTCGATCTTTCAGTAACCATTTATTAAGCACCAACTACAAGTTCAATACTACAAAAGCCACTGATGACGCAGAGATGAGTAAGAACAAGTGCAGTGACATCAACCTCTCTTTCTCAGAGCTCACAATCTAGGGACACGGAGCAGAGTTACTGAGCCCACAACTACCCGTAGGTTCAGACAGTAATAAGCATTATGCAGTCTATTTCCAAGGAGAAATGGAGGGGCTTCGGTGGCACCTCCTGCCCATTTGTTCTGCTGGCAACGCCAAGGTTTCAGTGCATTCTCAAGCTCCCCGAAGCGGTCAAGTCCCTCCCTTTCTGACCTCCAGCCCCTCAAGGGTTGTGTTGTGCCTGTGGGAAGAGAAGAACAAAATGCACACCTGCCTGCAAGGCTGGAGATGCACAGAGCACTTTGCTGTGAAGAAGGCAGTGGTGGGAGCTCCTCACCCTGTCACCCCCGTTGCAGTCGCTAGAAGAACTGCTTTGGAATACAAAGCACCACTCATTGTGGAACCCGGCCCCACCTGGGTCTTTGCAGCTGCTGTAGCAACAGATCCTCTTCCTGCCAGATGTGCTCATCAAAATACCCAATTAATCTCACCCCCAACAGCGAGCATGCCTGTCTGTGACTGCCTCTCCGGGGGAAGGCAGTGGGAGGGGATGCCTGATCAGCGTTTGCCACAAACGTCCCCCGTGCCACAGGTTACAACCCTAAGGGTCTATGCCGAAAAGACTCAGGAAACAAGTTTCCCAATCCACAGTCCTGGACCCCACACTGGATCACAAGCAAGCTTTCCCAAAGTTTCACGGTCCCAGGAGCCACTCCAAGGAGTGCACATCTCCCTGTGTGTTTTTTTTTTTTTTTTTTTTTTTTGGACAGGCAGAGTTAGAAAGAGAGAGAGAGACAGAGAGAAAGGTCTTCCTTTTCCATTGGTTCACCACCCCCAAGTGGCCATTATGGCCAGCGCATTGTGGCCAGTGCGCCATGCTGATCCAAAGCCAGGAGCCAGGTGCTTCCTCTGGTCTCCCATGCCAGTGCAGGGCCCAAGGACCTGGACCATCCTGCGCTACACTCTCGGGCCACAGCAGAGAGCTGGACTGGAAGAGGGGCAACTGGGACAGAATCCGGCACCCCAACTGGGACTAGACCCAGGGTACCGGTACTGCAGGCAGAAGATTAGCCTAGTGAGCCGCAGCGCCGGCTCCCTGTATTTCTGATTCCTTTTCCACTCTGACAGTGTTCCTCCCACTTCTGACTGTGTTCCTCCCACTTCTGACTGTGTTCCTCACAACAGCTGAGTGCACCCCCATCACCCCACACACACAGTTCTCCCAGACTCTGAACAAGTCCCAACTTCAACTGACCTCAATCCTTTCCTTGAGGAGCACTAAAATGACAAATGAGATGCACGTGTTTACACCCAGACCTGGCTACTGCACAGCCACAGGTAATTCACACGCAGTCAATGAGCCCATTCCCTCTACCTCAACAGCAGAAATAACCACGCTACTACTCACTGAGATACTGCAGGGGTAAGAAAAATTTTTACATAAAGTAATTAACACATCTGGCATTGAGGAAGTCCTTAACCTGTGACTGTGCCGGCCCCAGTCCTCCAAACCTAAAACAAGCGCTTACAGAAGAGACATTGAAGACATGAGTTCTGGTTCAGAACAAGCAACAGGAATGGCTTAGGGAAGAAAGATCACATTGACTCTGGATTTTCAAGACAGAACTAGAGCTATTCATCATCCATCTCTCATCTGCTCCACCAACACTGGCTGCACACCTGCTGCAGCCCAAGGTAGGTGCTGGAGGAATGGCTCAGAGAAAGGTAAGTGTGGTGAAGACTATCATGGAGATGCCACAGCCTGGGAACCGATGGACGGAGCCACAGGAGGACCCCTGAGCCTGGTGTGTAGTGAGTTCTTCCAGTAACTAGAGCCATCCCAGAAAGGAGCACCACAGGGTGACTGCCCCTCAGCACATGTACTCATCCCGATCGGTGGCCATACAGAGGGGCTTCTGTGGGAGGCTGGCAGCTGAAATTCTGAGATCCCCTCCAACCTGGAGGTCCTCTGAGAAACAAGACCCCAGAGTTCACTTCCTGAAGTTAAAACCTCTACCCCGTCGCTCCACACAGCCAGTGTTTGCTAACCCACTTTACTGCCTAGCATGTGGCAGCAATTAAATACATATTCAATTTGTTTATACCTAGTTCCATCCCGTGAGTACCCATTTCCCACAGTATTTACCTTATTGAAGTTCCTTTTAAACTAATCATGTATTTTATGCAGGCAGTTGGAGAATGTTCTTAAAAGGAAAGACACAAAGCACACTGAAAATCAGTCCACTCATTGACAAACACATTGGTCCTGGCTTTTGCCAGCTGCATAACCTTGGACAAGGCACCCAAACTCTGGCAGCTTCAACAGTCCCAAGAGGACAGTTGACAAGGTGACCCCTGACTTCTAAGACTGTGGGGAGGGCGAGATGAGACCAAGTGCCAAGGTGCTTAGGTTGGTCCTTGGCACATGGACAGGGGGTGCTACCCAACTGAGGGACGTTTTACAGACACAGTAGTGAGTGCTTTGGGCTGGAGGTGGACTCCGTGGCTCCTCCGTTCTGGTCAACGGGAGTGTTTATGGTTCTCTACGAGTATCTGCTGATGCCTGAGAAAAGGAAACAGCTAGGCTAGCACAGCAGGCTCTGGCATACGATCAGGTAAGCACAGGCTCGGTGGGCTTCTCCTTAACTGGAGGCACTTGATTAGCTCTTCTCTGGACCTCAGCTCCCCCCTGTGTAAAAGGGGAATAGTTACATCTACCACACAGCGCTATAAAATTAAATAAAAGTATTTGTGCAAAACATTTAGCCCTGAGCCTGGCACAGAAGGAGAACTCGATGCAAATGTCACTCTAGGAGTCACGTATTAACCACCACGATGGTGCCTAATGAATTGAGTTTGATATTAAGGGACTCAGCCAGGATGTTGTTGTTGCTGTTTCAGTCTGGGTTTTGCAACAGAATACAGACCAGCAGAACAGGAAGTTCCTGCACAAGGAATTTAGGGAGCCTTTTCCCTATTTTCTGAACAACTCTATGGAACTCTGATTCTCTGGTTCTTTGCAGGAAGCATGAGACGGGCATAGTAGAAAGGAAAATCTTGTAACTGCTGCAGGTACCATCAACACAGCTGCACTTCTCCTTCCCAATAAGACCAAATCAAGAGATACTGATCTGTTTTATTTCCAAAGACTTAATAAAAGACTAGAAAGGAGCTGCTGATTATTACTCACTCATTCAAAGAATTGTGAGCATCAAGATTTTTTCTAGTCCTTGTTCTAGACATTCTGCTGGACCAAGAGTTAGTTAGGCTGCGTGCAAATGCCAAACAGGCTAAACTTCAGATATAGAGGATGCTATGACTGGCTAGCCCTGTCCTTGGATGTGCCTCCTAGGTGGCAAAACAGAGCCCTCTGTGTGTATTCTCACCGAGACTGAAAACATTGCCTTGCGGCAGGAAGGACAAACTGAACCCAGACTGCAACACAGGGGAGCGTCTGCTCCTAGACAGAACTGTCCTGGGTGCTGAAGTGACTCTGGCGTGAGCGGAAGCCAGACAAAAGCAAGAGAGGGAGGGAGGGAGGGAGGGAAAAGAGGGAGCTTCAGAAGGGAGAGGCACAACCCATGGGACAGTGCGACTCCTGGGGTCCACCATGTGTCAGCCCGGGGCAACTGCTCTAGGCTGTGAGAGAGAAGAGAAAGAAGCCAGTAATGGGACAGTGTGTTTTCCCATCCTGGGCGTGTCTGCCTGGACCATAAATATCTGTGCTTCGAGTCATGGAGGAAGAAGGGACGGCACGACGCGTCAGCAGCCTCCAGCACAGTCTTGGCTGGGCCCCAGGGTGAGGGAGTCCTGGTTTTATCTGCTGGTTAGATATCTCCATGTCTGGCCTGCAAGATTCCTACCAGCTCAACACTCAGCCCTCAGGAACTGAAATCAGCAGACATCATAGCCTGACAACCTTACCTGTATTATCTCACACAGCCACAACCGTGAGTCCATTCTTCTGGTGAGAGTGCTGAGGCCCAGGGAGTTAAGCAGGTCATCAAGAATGACAGAGCAAGAATATTCTGGAGCCAGGATCTCACATGGACCTGTGAGATCTATGCACTCTCCACTGCGGGCAGGGATCAACTGCTTGACATCAGGTTCATCAACCAAAAGCTGGTGCCAGCTGCATCCCCACCTGTGCACCTGCTGGGTGAGTAGCCAGCCAGATGGGATCTCAGAACACACACAGTGAGAAGGAGGTGGATGAGCAGACACCGGCATCATCCCCTCATCTTTCAGGGGCTGAGAGCAGCCCTCCTGCCTGGTGGCCTTGGCTGAGCTGCACAGATCCCCAAGCCCAGCATCCACCGGGAAAGGGTCCACACAGCCTGGCCTCAGGGACTGCAGCTGAACAGGTTGGGCTTCAGCCTCTCCAGTCCCGGCAGGCGAAAATGAGCAGCTCTAAGCACTTCTGGAAAATAGATAATACACCCCCACAGCCAACACCTGCCCCAGAAGCCACGCATTCCAGCGAGGGAAGGGCAAGCTGCTTGTAAGGGAGAAAGGCTTCTGTTCTGTGAAGAGAGGGGCACACAAAGTGGGTGTGGGAAAGCAGCCACCCCAAGTCCAGCACACAGCTCTGCGCCCCAGCTTCCCCACACAAGCCCAGCAGCTGCATCGTATGCATTCTACGATGGGGCAGAGACAGGCCTGGGGAACTGTGTCATTCACCCTGATTGACACAGTAACCCACTAGTCCTTTCGATGAGCTGATGAAATGGAAATATGATGCAGATGGGAAGCTGTGCTGGGACAAGGAGCTTCGTAATCCACCCAAGGACACACAGCCAGGAAGAGGCAGGACATGGCTTTGGAGTGAAGCCTGTCTGATTCCAAGCCCTGTGCCCTTGCCACTGTACCTCCCCAGAAGAGACACAGCACACCCTCCTTGTAAGCTGGGCCCTGCCTCCAGCTTCCTGGAGAAGGTGTGAGTGCTGGCTGTGTGGATGGGGTCTGGAGCAGGACATGAAGAGACGTGTGGAGCAGCAGCGACAACAGCACGGTCCTGCAAAGCCCACTGACCACTCACTCCCGCTAGAGACTCCGCTAAAAAAGTAATAACCACAATTAGGCTGCTGTGACACATGGCTCCTGCCATGAAGACAGCAAAGCCAGGTGGGAGCACAGGCTATGGGGTCAGACAGACCTGCATTCAGATCCCCTTGACTGAGCCTCAGCTTTCTCATCTAAGAAAATGGGTTGGTGACAGCAGCCTCCATAAGGTTCTGGTAGTAAGTAAATGAGGTCAAGTATTGAAAGTGCTAACTGGTATCTGAAGACTAGGAATCCCTCAGCTATGTTAGTTCTGTAAGTGTCACTGTTGCCATCATCCACTGTTCACACCACTGTGCTCCGACACGGAAGCTCATGTTTGGAAGACATTGTGTAATCGGCACAACTCACACATTTCTGGAGAGCGACACACAAAAGGAAGAAGGCTAGGAGCCGAGGGCACGCCGGCAGGCACCAGGGGCCTCCTCCTGCAGGCAGAGGCTGAGGGCTGCGTGGCAAGCAGCATGGTCACACACAGGCCAGCAGAGGGTGCTCCCTCCCCCAAAGACAGGCTGACCCCTGACAGCCCAAGGGGGGCGGAAAATGACAGAGACCCCAAGGAATTGCGGCTTGGCGATCCTGTGCGTGACAGAGACCTGCGCCCTCCACCCGACTCTGCAAGGGGAGGTCCTGGAAGACCAGCACCAGATGGGGAGAGGGGAGACGGGGAAAGACAGGGAGAAGGCCAGAGAAAAGTGCAGCAGAGGGACAGCAGGAAGAAGCGAGGTGGGGAGGCACCGCACCCCCTGCTGGCACAGCGGTTATCTGCTCCTGGCACACTTTCCAGTTCTGTCTCCACCCCTGGCCCTACCACCCCACTCTCCACCAGGACAAAGACTTCCTGTCTCAGTTGGCCAAACACACAGTGAGTATCGAGCGTATCAGGGAGAAGGAAGGAGTGCAGCTGGGAGGGAGACACATGGGAGAGGGGAGAAGGCAGGCTGCTGGCAGCCCCATCACACCGACAGCAAAGGCGCCGTCCCCTCCTCTCGGGTGTGTGTCTAAGCAGCGGGCAGAACTAAGGCGGTTTTGCTTAAAGATCATTTCCCAGTGGATGAGAATCCCCTTTCACACTTAAAAGCCTACCCCAAAGCCAAAGAATGAATTGATTTTCCTGTAACTCATCACACTCCCGTTTAATAGCAGGAAGTCATCACTGGATTTGCGCAAAAGATGCAGAGTGGGCATTCCCGTCGGTTACTCCTCCACCTCCCATACAGTGAGGGCAGACAGGAGAGAGGGGGCCACTCTGCAGAGCACCCAGCCTCTCCCCAAAACACCGCTGCCTCTGATGAACGTGACCAAGAGACCAGAGAGACACTTCACATCTCAGGGCTGTAAGAGTCAACCTTGCTGGCTCAAGCCCCAGGGTGTGTGCGCCAGTGGGAGTGACAGCCACGGCTAGTGATGACGTCCCCAGGAGGGCAGGGCCGGAGGCTGTACAGTCCCTGGCCAAACCTCAGTGGCAGCTGACCCACCAGGACCTCAGCTTGGCCCCCAGGCCTGCGTGTGTGAGACAGCAGCCTGGAACAGGGGTTTGTAAAGCTCCAGCTTGCAATGCTTCTCAGTGGGCTGGCCTCCCAGCACGTCCACGGGAAACGGGTGTGGAGGACACCAGGGCTGCCCCATCCCAGGCAGCAGCTCACCCTGTACATGTGAAAGGTGAACCAGCTCCACGCGAGGACACCGCACCCACCCAAAACAGCCGGGACCAGCCAGCCCGCCCCGGGGCGTCGACAGTGGAGTAGAAAGAGTGAGTCGGACGGGACGGCCGTCCCCGTGTGTGCTTGCTGGAGTGAAAATGTCCATGCCCCGGGTCTGTGCATGCGGGGAGCGACACTTAGCACAGACACAGAAGACGAAGAGGAATCCTCCATGAAGGCTGCCACTCCAAGGGGAGCAAGGCAAGCGACAGGGGAGGCGTGGGGAGAACCCGGTGCAGCTTCTTCCATCTGTCGAGAATTATTAGGAGAGACAAATGACAGCAGCTGATTTAGCCACCTGTACTGAGATGTGCTTTTAGATCACATCTGACTTTGATTTTAAACATCAATGAGGGCCGGCGGCACGGCTCACTAGGCTAATCCTCCACCTGTGGCGCCAGCACACCGGGTTCTAGTCCCAGTCGGGGCGCCAGATTCTGTCCCGGTTGCCCCTCTTCCAGGCCAGCTCTCTGCTGTGGCCAGGGAGTGCAGTGGAGGATGGCCCAAGTGCTTGGGCCCTGCACCACATGGGAGACCAGGAGAAGCACCTGGCTCCTGCCATTGGATCAGCGTGGTGCGCCAGCCGCAGCGGCCATTGGAGGGTGAACCAACGGCAAAGGAAGACCTTTCTCTCTGTCTCTCTCTCTCACCATCCACTCTGCCTGTCAAAAAAAAAAAAAAATCAATGAGAAGAGGAGGAAGGACGGCAAAGAAAGGCTAACTCGCTACCCTCAGAGCTTCCCCGCCTGCCCTAATCTCCAACGCATCATTTCCTCCTTCCAGCTCAGACTTTCTCAGCCTCAGCTCTGTGCACACTTGGGTGGCATCAGTCTTGGTTCCGGCAGGGGAAGGGCCAGTGCAGGGTGTTGAGCCACACCCTGGCTGTGACTCCGACACTCTCAGACGCCCTCTGGGAAGCACTTGGCTAAGAAACAACGCTTTTTTTTTTTTTAGATCTTATTTGTTTATTTGAGAGGTAGAGTTACAGACAGTGAGAGGTAGAGACAGACAGAAAGGTCTTCCTTTTGTTGGTTCACTCCCCTGAGGGCCGCAAGAGCCGGAGCTGCGCCGATCTGAAGCCAGGAGCCAGGAGCTTCCTCCCGGTCTCTGATGCAGGTGCAGGGGCCCAAGGACTTTGGCCATCTTCTACTGCTTTCCTAGGCCACAGCAGAGAGCTGGATTGGAAGAGGGGCAGCCAAGACTAGAACCGGCGCCCATATGGGATGCCGGTGCCACAGGAGGATTAACCTACTGCGCCACAGAGCCAGCCCTGAACCAACAGTTTTGATGGAACTGTCACTCCAGTTTCCCTGCCTCTGTAGAGCGTGCCCCGCGTGCCCAGCATCCTGGTGCTTTCTAAGCCCATGTCCCTGCCCTGCATTTTCCACTCTAGTTTTGGCATGCATCACCCAAGGAGGTGACACAACAAGGAGTCTCACGCCCATTACCCAGATGGGGAAACTGAGGCCCCGAGAAGCCAGGAAAGTTGTACCAGGTCCTGCGACTGATTAGGGGCAGAAGGGAATCTAGAACCTAAGTCCTTACAGGGGATGGTCCAAGGGCTTGGGCCTCTGCACCCATGTGAGAGATCCTGATGAAGCCCTCGGCTCCTGGCTTTGGCCTGGCCCAAACCCTGGTCATTGTGGCCATTTGGGGAGTGAACCAATGGATGGAAAATCTCTCTCCTCTCCCTCTGTGTCTCTCCCTCTCTCACTGTAACTGACTTTCAAATAAAATAAGTAAATCTTTTTCTCAAAAATTTACTTTGATGTAAAAAATATGTGAAAACCACACATACAAGGGATCTTGAAAAAACTCATGGAAAATGCTTATTACACAAAATCTGTGTGTGGATTTCACTTTATGTTGTTTTGCACCAAAATAAACTCATCTTGTAACTTCCTTTTTCCACAAACTTTCTGAAGCACTCTCGTACATCTTTCCCCGAGGCCCCCACACCGTGGTGCTCCCTCTCTCACACAGCCTCCTGCCTCCCACCCAGCCTCCCCTTCCCAGCCCCAGCCCCCTGCCTGTCCTGTCCCATGCATGCTGTGTCTGCTGGGGACTTGAGACCTGTGACAACAAAGAGCCCTCTGCATTCTCCTCTCTTGCTGTACAGTGCACCCAGGGACAAGGGAAGATAAACCCCCATCTCTTCCTCCTGGCACAGGCGCGTGGGACGTGCTCAGGGCAAGGTAAGCAAGGATGTGCCATGGTCCCTGCTGTTCACAACAGCCTAGGAAGTACATGCATCCCACTGGGAACAGGGATTGTGAAATAAATAAAATGCACAATGAAGGACCAGGCCGATGTCCACTGACCACGGAGCTTCTGTAAACACATTGCAGGTAAAATTCATGCAACATAAAAAAGTACAGAAACATAAATTTATCCCCTTTCTTAAAATATTTATTCATTTATTTGAAAGTCAGAGTTACACACAGAGAGAAGGAGAGACAGAGAGAGAGAAAGGTCTTTCATCCGCTGGTCCACTCCCCAGTTGGCCACAACGGCCGGAGCTGCGCCGATCTGAAGCCAGGAGCCAGGAGCTTCCTCCGGGTCTCCCATGTGGGTGCAGGGACCCAAGGACTTGGGCCACATTCTACTGCTTTCCCAGGTCATAGCAGAGAGCTGGATCGGAAGTGGAGCAGCCAGTTCTCAAACCAGTGCCCATATGGGATGCCGGCATTGCAGGCCGGCGGCTTTACCCACTATGCCACAGCACCGGCCCCTGAAATGAACCCTGTAAAAGTCAAAAAACAGTGGGATGTTTTTCTTTCAGCACTGGTGTACAAGCAGCACCTCTACCTAGGTCTAAAACACTTGTATCCCTGCCAAGGAAACACTGTGCCCTGCTCACTACGTGGTCAGCCCCCACTCCCCGTAGTGCCCCAGCCCCTGCAGCCACAAGCCCACTCTCCCTCTCTCTGCACTCGGCCGCTCTGGACATTGCGTGTAAACAGAGTCACACAACATGTGGCCTTTTGTGTCTGGCTTCTTGCACTGAGCCTCAGGTTCTCACAGTTCATCCAGGCTACGGTGCAGTCAGTGCCTGCTTCCTGGATGTACACCCAAAGAATCAAAACAGATTTTCAAGTAAAGATGCACACACAACAATGTTTACAGCAGCCTGATCCTGATTGTCAAAAAGGCCCATCTGCTGATGAGTAGACATCAAGAGGTGACATATTCATATTAGCATTCAGCCACCCATGAGACTGTTCACGGAAGTTATCAGAATGATGCTATGGAAAGCATGGTGTCTTTATGTTGATTTTCATTTTAGTTGAAAGGCAGACACAGAGAGAGATCTTGCATCTGCTGATTCACTTCCCGAACGCCTACAACAGCCAGGGTTGGGCCAGGCCAAAGCCAGGAGCTAGAAACTCCATCAAGACCTCCCAAGTACTCGAGTCATCCCCAGCTGCCTCCCAGGGTGTCTATCACCAGGAAGTCGTAATCAGAAGCAGAACCAGGGCAGGACTTGGGGGCTGCGAGCAGTCACTTCACCACTGTGACAAATGCTCGCCCCAAGCATGGTGTTATCACCACAATTTCTGGAGCAGAAGATCAGGGGTGAGAAACACTGCTGGTCAGCGTCCAGCCCAACCTGCCTCAAAAGCAGAGAATGCGAAGTCCCTCAGTGGCGATTCTCAGGCTCCTCCCCCGAGAGGGGACGGACTGGGAGGTGCCTCCTTCCAGCCCAAGAGCCTTCCAAAACACTGCCTTCCTCACCACCACCACGGGCCCTTGCCTCCCACCAAGGCCTCGGCATTGCCGTGCCCTGACCAGGGGTCTCCGGCTTCTGATGAGTCACTAATTCACTTTACTGCACGTAAACCGCATTCTCTTCTGCATATAGCTTTAACCCATTTAATTAGAGCCATAATTTACTTTTTTTTAAAGGGGGCAAAAAAACACACTTTAACTCTACAAAGGGCTAAAATTATACCTTATGAAAAGACACGATTGTTTCCTGACCATGAACTCTTGCTTTTATGAATTGCTAATTTGGTTAATGGGCTCATTCTGCTCTGAAATCTGCATCATGAAAATTACTAGCTTCAGAGAGTCCTCTGTGTACAACGCAGTTTGCACGTTTTGTTGTAAAGGTCACATTTGACATCGTAAAACAGCGGGCCCTTTTGAAAAGGTACAAATGTAAGAAATTAACTTGGCCCATTGGTGTAATGTCATTGCAAAGGAGGGAGAAAGATTTTTAAGTTAATTTTTATTCACATTGTTTATGCATGTGAGAGCTGAGCTCTGATCCGTGCAGGTCCTTTCTCGGGCCTGGCATGTGACTGGATTGATTTGTGATCCAGGGGACACAGAGTCACCAAAGGGTCCGTCAAAGGCATCCGTGGGATGAGGCTGCCCAAGTCAGTCAAAGAAGCAATCAATGAACTAGAAGGTTTTTGATGCTACATCTGGGAGGACCCAGCCTTGGGCATAGCTGGCTTCGGGAGATCAAATACTACAAGGGGGTATGTGCACCCCAAAGCACCTTGCTGCAACTCTACAGTTCTGATAACAATAGTCACGAAGCCTTCAGCAGCCCCGCTGACCCAGGTCGTGCACCTGGATTCTCTTGCAGGGAGTCGTGGAGGTCAGACTCAGCACAGCCCCGGCTCTGGGCTGCCAGGCCCTACTCCACGGTCTTGGGAGAGCTTCTTGCGTCTCATGGGACGCACAGGGCCAAGTTCACATGCATCCAGGCTTCAGGAAGGAAGCGTTGCTGCCTCAAGTTCACCCGCCCACCAGAGCACCCAAAGGAAGCAAGCAGAGGTCCACAACGTCCCTGGAGAAAGACAGCCAGCAGCGTCTACAAAGCCGCCCAGCATCTGCCAGGTAACCTGAGGCCACGCTTCTTCCTCTCTTGGTTCTGCTTCTGGATCTGCAATGGGATCGGTGATCCCTCCACCCACTGCCTCCTCACGGCTCCCAGGCTCAGCATACGATGTAGGACTGTGCTACACTCTCTGCCCCTGGCATCCTGCACAGAGCCAGTGCAGGGCCAGGTCACGAGGACACCGTTCACATGGAGGCTGACAAAAGTGATATTTCCTGTGACCCAACTCCAGCCTACAATGTGAACAGTGTACCCTGGGTAGCACAGAGGCCCCGCTTCACAAGAAGGCTTCTTGCTCCCCACACTCACCCCTGCTTCACGGCTGCTCACGGCACTGAGCATGACCCAAGGCAGATGCCTCCTTGACTCCCCCCTCCCACTTAGCTATACACATGGCCAAGGTGAGTCGGGAGTCCCTGACTGATGCGGCACCCAGGACCACAGAAAGCAACAAAGGCCCAGCGACTGCTCTGATCAGAGAGTGAGAGGAACGAAGGACAGGCCCAGCCAGCCTGGTCACAGACACAGCATCTTGTACTCCTACAGACAACAGCTTACGGCCAGGCAGGGTGGGGCTTCAAAGGACCTGACAGTTACAACAAGAGCAGAGTAGGGCCGGCGCCGCGGCTCACTAGGCTAATCCTCCGCCTTGCGGCGCCGGCACACCGGGTTCTAGTCCCAGTCAGGGCGCCGGATTCTGTCCCGGTTGCCCCTCTTCCAGGCCAGCTCTCTGCTGTGGCCAGGGAGTGCAGTGGAGGATGGCCCAAGTGCTTGGGCCCTGCACCCCATGGGAGACCAGGAGAAGCACCTGGCTCCTGCCATCGGATCAGCGCGGTGCACCAGCCGCAGCGTGCCGGCCGTGGCGGCCATTGAAGGGTGAACCAATGGCAAAAGGAAGACCTTTCTCTCTGTCTCTCTCTCTCACTGTCCACTCTGCCTGTCAAAAACAAACAAACAAACAAACAAAAACAAAAAAAAGAGCAGAGTAACACACTCCCAGGGCCTGGGAGTCTTGCCTGCCCTCTGCCTAACACCCCAGAAAACAATGCATATGCTTCCTACCAAGAGCAGATCAGGCCGCATGCAGAGAGAAACAAGAGCTGACAGAGAGGGGCCAGCATTATGGCAGGGCGGGTAAAGCTACCACTGGTGGCATCCCATATGGGCGCTGGTTTGGGTCCCGACAGCTCCACTTCTGATTCAGCTCCCTACTAATGCACCTGGGAAAGTAGTGGAAGGTGGCCCAAGAACTTGGGCCCCTGCACCCATGTGGGAGACCTGGAAGAAGCTCCTGGCTTCTGGCTTCAGACCGGCCCAGTCTTGGCCATTGGAGCCATTTGGGGGGTGAACCAGCAGATGGAAAACCTCTCTCTCCCTCTCTTCCCCCTTCCCCCCCATATCTCTGCCTTGCAAATAAATAAATCTTTGGGGAAAAAAAAAAAAAAACAAGCTGACAGAGCTATACGGCAGCACTGGAACAGAAATGAATGGAAACTGGCCCTAATGCATGACACTGGGGAGGCTACAGGGAGGAGCAGAGACTGCGCGATCAGAGTTCAGGTTCATTCCGAAGGGCACAGCCTCTCCTCAGTCCCAGTCGATGGGCGTCACGTAGGTATGCGAACCCAGCATTGGCAGGTCCTGAGATTTTCACTCACAGGCTATGCATCAAAACTTCCCTGGTTTGGGGACATGACAAGCCACCCAACTGATAACCACTCCTCAGGCAAAATCAGACATCTGTGGGTGAGGTGTGGCCCTCAAGCCAAGCACAGCGGCATGAGAGCTTCGACAGCTGAAATCCCACCACGGTGCGGCTCTCGGTGAGCACCATGGTGCACTCATGGGGGTGTTCTCTGCACACAATGCACGTGTATGTGTGTGAACTCTAGAGCCAAGGAAAGGACGAGGTGGGTAGAGGAGAGCTCACCGTGCCTCAGGGTCAGATGCAAACGGATCTCAGCCCGGGCCTAGAGGACCCAGGAATCGCGCGTTGAGGGAGTGGAAGAGCGGGTGTGGACAGGGCCAGCATCAGGCTCAGCAGCCTCAGGGGGCCCAGTTCTTCTGAGCAAGGGTGCCGACCCCTCCTCCTGGGACCCCTGCGGGATGAGGGACTGGTGCTTCCTACAGGAACCCAGGAGGGCATCCCAGGGGAGGGGCCGCTGGAGCTGGGTTTCCCGGAGTGCATGGAAGTTTCCTCAGAGGAAGGAGCTGCTACAGGGCGACCAGGGGAGTCAACCCCACCCCTTGCCTGCGCTTTCCCCTTCCTCAGACGCTCTGGAACCAGCCTAGGGGCCTAGTGAACACAGCACGACGTGTAGGCTGTGAGAGCGGGAGCCAGCATCCAAGGGGACAGACGGGGCGTGGAAAAATCCATGTCCTTCTATGCTCCATCCCATTCCTCCCCATGTAGAATCAACCTAGGGGGCCGGCGCCGCGGCTCACTAGGCTAATCCTCTGCCTTGCGGCGCCAGCACACTGGGTTCTAGTCCCAGTCGGGGCGCCAGATTCTGTCCCGGTTGCCCCTCTTCCAGGCCAGCTCTCTGCTGTGGCCCGGGAGTGCAGTGGAGGATGGCCCAAGTGCTTGGGCCCAGCACCCCATGGGAGACCAGGAGAAGTACCTGGCTCCTGCCATCGGATCAGCGCAGTGCGCCGGCCACGGCGGCCATTGGGGGGTGAACCAACGGCAAAGGAAGACCTTTCTCTCTGTCTCTCTCTCTCTTACTGTCCACTCTGCCTGTCAAAAAAAAAAAAAAAAGAATCAACCCAGGGGTTTACCAGATGTTCGTGTGGAGGGGGAGACACAGTCCCATTCCCATAGCCCCACCTGCCCATCCCTGTGTTAGATCCCAAAGCCACCATGTGGGACCTCTTCCAGGGGAGCAGGGGCTGTGGCAGGGAGAACGTCCAGGCAGGAGCAGGCAGGAGTGAGCGTGACGGGGAGTGAAGGCACCAGGAGGCCCAGCTCCCGCTGTCCCAGTGGCTGCTCCCCAGAAGCCATTCCCATGCTACTGCTGTCTGCCCAAAGGCCACCTTGTCCAGGACAGAGCTCCCTTAACCTCTTCCGTCACAACCACACCGTGAGGCGGCACGGCGGGGTGGTGTTACAATGGGGAAGTCGGGCTGGGCTCGGGGCTCTTCCTTCTCCTCTGGGGGCTACTGCTCTCCCAGGAGCCCCTCTACTTAGCTGTAGGACGGCATCTATGGCTGCAGCCCCTCCACGGGGCTAGAATGGGTGTTGAACAATCAGACATAGACAGCACTGACCACTGTGGATGAGAAAAGTATCCACTATGATTAATTCCTTGTTGCCTTCCGTCACTTGGACAGGCCCTGCGAGGCCTTCCATCTTCCCCAAGGCACAGAGCAGCTGTGGGACTGCCTATGTCCCCGAAGAGCAAACGCTCTGAAGGCCGCGCTTACTGGCGCTTTCCCAAAGAGGCTCAGCGCTCGGCCAAGGGAGGGGCACCATTTTCTCCAGGGGATGGGCATGGGCCTGCACTGAGGGGGTGGGCGAGCTCCCTGGGCCCCAGAGTGAGGATACACTCAGCTGCCCGCCTGCCTCCCCACTCTCACAGGGACACACGGTCTTTGAGTTCTTGGTGGGAAGGTGAGCTCCCCTAGCACTGCCTGTGAGTGCATTTTCCACCCTCTGCCGTGGCGAGCTGCTGCAATGACCAGAAGCCGAGAACAGTCAAATGGTGTCAGGACCCTGCACAGTGCAAGCCACAGAGGGGTCACTCCCTAAACAGCTCACAAATGAGTGAAGGACCACAGAAACAGCACTGGACACTCACCACTGCAAGTGCAGTGCATTCGACACGGCACAAGCATCAGCTCATTAAGCCCACGGCCATCTCCTGCGGGAGGGGCGATATTCTTCCTTTATCCTCTGAGGCTCAGTGTCGTTAATTCACTTGCCCGGGGTCACCGGCGGGGACAAGCAGAACAGGAAGGAGCCACCTGGAAACCTGACAGTAGAGATCCTCTTCCCTAATGACTAAGGCATGCCTAATTTACACCAGGGAGGGACAGGGGCTGTTCTAGAAACTTGCCATCTTTTCCCACCTTGAACAATGGCTCAACACCTAATTGTCAGAGGCTGTTGGAAAGCCTGCTTTGGGGTGATTTGCTTCCTTCTCAGTGGCGTGTCAGCTGCTGCCCGGCATGATAGCTTATTTAAAATATCAGCTAGAAATAAGATTCACTGTGAAATTAGTTGTAGACAAGCTCAGAAACTGCTAATGATGCAGAGATAATAAGGGATTTGCAGAAAACACTGATATTGCATTATGATTAGTGAGCAGAGCTTCACCCCCTGGAAGCCTGCAGGGCCCGAGCTCCCCTAAGAAGCATAAATGCATATGCATTAGCAGCACACACTGGCAAGTCCCGGCTCCTGAGGCCAGCAGGCTCGGGCCTCCTGGTCAGAGGCTCCGCGCTCAGCTCTGATTTGCAAAAATGATTAATTTGTGGGTTTTGAGAATGAGAAATGTTTACTTCCTAGGTCTGAGAGAAACCAAAGGCCGGCCCTAAATCAAATTCTCATTTGAAAATGAAAGCAAGCAAGAGCAGCACGGGAAGGCAGCCCCATCATTTCCCCAGCTCGGCTGCCCCAGGCGGCTAGGACAGCTCTTGCACGGCCAGGAGCTCCACCGCCCACAACTTCGTCACCTCTGTCCCTGCTTCTGCACGCAGACAAGAGACGGTCATCATCCAGGACGTCCACTTAGTAAACCATGGCTTTCTCGTTCTTGCCAAATGATTCCAGGGTCATCCTCCCAACGCCTCTGTGACCAGGTAACCAAAGGTCCGTGTCCAGCACTGTGGGGGTTCCCGCAGCTTCTGTCCCAGGACTTTGGCCAGCACCCACTGCCACCCATCAGGGCCCATGTCCTTTTGGCTGTTAGGCAGTATTGACATCTCCGCTCCACCCCCATACCCAGCCATGCCCAGGTAGTATTAACATCACCGCTCCACCCCCATACCCAGCCATGCCCAGGCAGTATTAACATCACCACTCCACCCCCATACCCAGCCATGCCCAGGCAGTATTAACATCACCGCTCCACCCCCATACCCAGCCATGCCCAGGTAGTATTAACATCACTGCTCCACCCCCATACCCAGCCATGCCCAGGTACAGCATCCATGATGTGAGGAATGGCTGGGCGACAATCATGATGGAAGTGGAACAACACAGCACCCTGCAGGAAAGCTCAACACTGCAAAGCGGCAGGACCCGTGCCCACTGAGGCCAGGCTTGTCCCTCCCTGTGGACAAACACATGCAGGACAGCAGTCACGTGGTGCACCCACGGCGTGTAACCTGGCCAACTGACAGTGACTGCTCTTTTGGCAAAGAAAGGGTAAAATACAAATTGTATGCAAAGCAGTGACTAGATTACCTACATAATGAGATGCCAGAAAGTTTGAGGCTAAAACCCTTATTTACATGAAAAACAAATCTGGGTGGGATAAGTATCTGCCTTCACATTTGTCACTCAGAGCCAGAAGGCACCACTGAACAAAGTCACTGCCGTCCCCAGCCCTTTGCCCGTTCCCTTCACCCTGGAGCTGACGTCCGTGAGGGACGGGGACTGCCAGGTGTTCACAGCATACGCGCTGCTCCCTGTACAGAGGGCCGGGCTGTGAGGATGCAAATCTCCACCATGCCAAGACCATTTGTGTGATCCCTGTCCAGAGTGTAAATCATTCATTCCGTTGATGCGGCGAGTTGACGTACTGAATAGCTTGCGATTTTTGTCAGATGGCTGATCCCCAACACAAGCAGCCATTTCCCTCCAAACCCAGTGCAACTGCCCACCAAAGTGAAAATAGTAAGCATGAGGAGGACGTGTGGTTCACTGGCAGACGGGGACAGTAACTTCCGGGACTGCCTGCCCTATCTTCCCCCCAGGCCTTTATCCTAGGAGCAGACTCTGGGCCTTCCTGAACACATGGTTGGTCACATGACACAGTCCTGGCCAATCACAGAAATACTCTTCCTTTGGACACAGTGATGGGTGGAAGGGTAGCGGCATGATCATCTGTCCTTGGATTTATATGTAAACACTACATAAGTAAAGGATTCTCTTTCCACTGATGTTGCTACACATAAGGTTATAAACTTAGTGGACACTGTCCCCATACCCATGCCATCTGGACAGCACCTGTTTACAGAAGGAAGCCAACCAGAAAGGAAAGATAGATGGAGCGAGCACACTGCTGGCCCTGCTCCTGGGTCCCCACCCCAACTTAGTTCCACACTTCCCTCTTCTCAGCCATGCAAACCAATACACGTCCTTGGCTTAAACGATTTGAAGTAATTCCTGAAACTACCGACTCAAGTCCAGAAAGATTATTTTTTTTAAAGTTTGTTTTTATTTATTTAAAAGTCAGAGTTACACAGAGAAAGAAGGAGAGGCAGAGAGAGAGAGAAAGGTCTTCCATCTGCTGATTCACTCTCCAAGTGGCCACAATGGCCAGTTTCGCCGATCCAAAACCAGGAGCCAGGAGCTTCCCCCGGGTCTTCCCACATGGGTGCAGGGGCGCAAGGTCTTCAGCCGTCTTCTACTGCTTCCCCAGGCCATAGCAGAGATCTGGATGGGAAGTGGAGCAGCAGGGATTTGAACCAGTGCCCATATGGAATGCTGGCACTGCAGGCGGTGGCTTTACTTGCTATGACACAGCACTGGTCCCAAGATAGAGATTTTTAATCACACTTAGATATTTGATCAAATATGTGTAGCATTTTGCACCAGTTACTTAATTTTTTCTCTCAGCTTTGTAATTCAAAATTATTAATTAGCTTAAATCTAGTCAGTATCCAATTAAAAGTTAAAAAGCCCCTATATTTGCTTCAATTATATATGAAACTCTTGCTTTTAAATCACTTGAATCCACACTTTAATTTACTTGTTTCCTGTTCTTTATAAAATATTAAGGGAGAAACCAGGAGTAAAATAGTCATGCAACTGCTCTACCACAGCTGTGAGGACAAGACCACAGCCTTTGCCAAAGTTGGATCAGTAGCTGGTGGGCAAGACCATCTGCAATAACCTGCAATGCTCGTGTACCGACAGACAGATGCCATCGGCTTTGCTCCAGGAAAGGAGAGCACGCCGGTGTCACCACAAGTAAAGAGTGGGCGTCGGGCTGGCATCGTGGCTCACTTGGTTAATCCTCCACCTGTGGCGCCGGCATCCCATATGGGTGCCGGGTTCTAGTCCCGGTTACTCCTCTTCCAGTCCAGCTCTCCGCTGTGGCCCAGGAGGGCAGTGGAGGATGGCCCAGGTGCTTGAGCCCCTGCATCACATGGGAGACCAGGAGGAAGCACCTGGTTCCTGGCTTCATGGTGGCCATGTTGGGGGTGAACCAATGGAAGGAAGACCTTTCTCTCTTTAACTGTCTAACTCTGTCAAAAAAATAAAAGAGTGGACATCATGTGAATGTCGGGCATCACTCACTGAAGTCCCTGCCCACAGGGTTGGGGGGGTGAGGGGGGTACATAGAGGGACATTCACCAGAACATTCGTGGTAGATTTGCTAATGGCAAAGAATTGGCCACCCAAAGATATATAGGCTCCAGGCTCTGAGATGAGAAAAGAAACCACAGATGCCTGGTTCCCACGATTGCTTCATGAAATTTTTATTTATTTTTTATTTTTTGGACAGGCAGAGTGGACAGTGAGAGAGAGAGAGACAGAGAGAAAGGTCTTCCTTTACTGTTGGTTCACCCCTCAATGGCCGCTGCACCCAGCGCACTGCTGCTGGCACACGGCGCTGATTTGAAGTCAGGAGCCAGGTGCTTCTCTTGGTCTCCCATGGGGTGCAGGGCCCAAGCACTTGGGCCATCCTCCACTGCACTCCCGGGCCACAGCAGAGAGCTGGACTGAGAGAGGGGCAACTGGGACAGAACCTGGTGCCCCAACCAGGACTAGAACCCGGGGTGCCGGCACCGCAGGTGGAGGATTAGCCTATTGAGCCACAGTGCTGGCCGCTTCATGACATTTTAAGTGACGTGGGTAAAACAGAGCAAGAACTGTGGCCCCGGACTCACATCACCTAGGATGAGTTCCATTCCAGCCCTGGGCTTCCTTGGCCCTGTCTGAGCACTTGCTGAGCCGCCAGGTGCGCCAGCTCCCACCTGTTGCGGGAGGATGCTAAGAGGCCCCACCTCCCTCTGTGACCAGACCATAGCCCACACCAGGGAGCGCTGTGAACCAAACTCCAGTGATGGTGCTGCCACCTTCACCCTCCTACCTCCCCCGTGGGCTCCACAACTTGGAGTCAGAAGAGACACAGCGGGACCAGGTGGCTGCAAGCCTGGGCTGCCAGAGACTCTTATTTCTGGATAAGGACCTGCTAACATTCTGTGTGGTGTCAAAATCCAACTATTCCTAGAAGACATCAAGCAATGCCCTTTCCTTGCAAAAAACAAAATAGCAACAAAAGGAAGGCTTGCACTTACTGAGCTGTTACTCTGCTGGGCATTCCACATTGACTTCATTCGATCTTCACCACCAGAGACAGGGTGGGTATCGCTTGTGCCACCTGTCATCTTGCTGGGGGAGGCCAGGGAACAGGCCGGGAGGTCAAGTGACTTGCCTGAGGCACACAGTTAGTGACGTGAAACAGGAACCCAGCAGATCTGACTCCCGAACACAGCCCGTGCTCACACACCAAGTCATGGAGAGCTAAGCTGCCTCCAAACAGGTGCCCCCATACAAAACAGTCATGGAAATGACGTGCTGGCCGTGTACCTGTGACAGGCGCCATGACAAGCGGATCATCGGCGTCCTGTGACGTTTGTGAAGAGGTCTCTGGGTACACACAAGGCCCCTCCCCTCTCATCTCCCTGTTCTCAGGGCTCCCTAACTTCAGGAGGACTGGAAAGGAAATCTCGGGCATCAGCTCCTGTTTGCAAAATCTTGAGAGAAGCCTGCAGAGAGCAGCATGTGAGGCTTGGTTCTTCCCTGCCACGTGTGGGTGCCTTTTCACCCGTCTACTGTCCCGCACTGACCTGGCCCCCCACAGATCAACCACCCCAGCAGCCTGGAAATGAGGGATCCTAGACTGGGAGCTGCCCCCCGATGAGCTCTGACCCCTCTAGAGAAAGCTCACCCAGGAAAAGCTCAGGTCCTTTCACGGGACTCTGGACATTCCACTCCAGAGGGATGCAGGAAGCACCCGCTAGGCGCCAAAGCCCAAGGCCAGGCACAAAGAGGGTCGCCAAGCTGAGCCTGCCTGGGGCAGCACGCATGAAGGCAGCAGGGCACATCAGAGTGTGATAAACCACACGCGGCAGGAGCCAGGATGTGAGGCGCATGTGGCACAATCAGAGACAGACAACCTCAGAGAGCCCAGCCAGCACAATGTGTCATCCGATCCCCATCCCCATCCTCGTTGGAGCAAATGCGACACACTCCATGGCCAGATGCGTTTTCTTTTCTATTCCATTTTAAATACAGATGCAGCAACCCCCAGCGTCGAGAGTCCAGGAGAGTGGCTTGGCCGTATGTTGAGGACAACCTCTCGACGCAAGTGTGACCTTTCCCAGGGAGTAACTCCCCCGCCCCACTCTCCCTCTCCGAAATGTCAAACGCTGCCAGGCTGCAGGTGTTTTGGAACAGAGGAGGAAATAGCATCAGCGACTACCAAAAAACCGTACTTGGTCATTAAACATCAGTAAACCAAAAAGTGTCAAGTTCAAGTTGCTCTCTCTGAAACGACCTCCTCACCACACTTGCTTTCTGCTTTGTTGCCTTTCCCTCAACAATGAAAGCTACAAGGTCAGAGTTAGGGATCAGATCCCCACACCCTGCCAGGGTTTGAGTGACAAGCCCATGTCCTTCATCAGGGTAGAAAAAGCTGCAAGTTGTGGGCTGGTCTCACGGAAACTCTGGTTGAGGAGGGCACGGACACCAACCGATGGAGATCCCTGTCCTTGCCATGGAAAGCGTTGGGCATACCACCTAAGCTCCTGAGAGGAACTGTGGACCAATCCTCAAGCACTTGCGCAAACAGCACGGCCACTGATGAGACGCTGGGAAGCAATGCTCCGCGCTCTCTACCCCTGCAGAGGACACCATATCCCTAAAACCCCGACCCTCAAGTGATCTCTAAGGGGTAGATGGCAGCAGGTGGAGACAACAGAGGGTCCTGAAATACATATTCTCTGCCTGCCTGCAAGGAGCACCCACGGAACACAGAGACGTCCTATCCCAACCACGGAGCAAGGTTACCCAGCACCAAGCACTACGAATTAAGTGCTTGACAAGCACTGGCCCTCGAATCCTCCCTGCAACACCACAGGACAGGCACTCGACTGCCCACTAATATTTAAAAAGTGAGACTCGAAGGGCAGGATTTGACTGCATTTCTAATCAGCTACAGATCTGTCCTCTTAAACCAGTTGACCCCTGGCCTCCACCCGGACACAAAGGCTGAGCACGAGCTTGGGTTCCACTGCTGAGAGAGAGATTAACAAACACAACCCGGGGAAGGGAAGTCAGGACTGAAAACCCGAAGGCTGAGGACATCCACTGTCACACGAGGACCCCAGGGAGGCACCACGGGTGAGATCTTTCATACGAACAAGAGGTCAGCACGGTGCTGGCCCTCGGGTGGACCAGGTTCTCAGAATGTGGTCTGATGCTGGACACAGAGTCTTTTCCAGCCCAGACCCTACATCAGAGACGGTTCCTTTGTCTCAGAACTCGGAGTCCCTTCAGATTGAGTGCCCAGTGGACAATGTGCCCAAGACCCAGAGAGATCCAAAAAGGGCAAAAATAAAAGAAAAAAGCAAAGCAGAAGGAATTGAATCAGAAGAACAGACAGTAGAGAGAGAATTCAATGAACTGGTTCCTTCACTCCCAAGACCTCCACTCAGACACCTGCTGCCCTGAATTCTCACTAAACCATCCGATATGAGAGCAGCCACCCAATGATGGACACTGATCTGTCACAGCGTCGAAACTCTAATTGTACATAGGTTTTACTGCCTGGGTTGGCAGTGGCAGAAACAGTCACTGCTAATTCACTTCATATTCAACATATAAAGAATTCCTCTTACTGGTGGCAGAAGCATCCTGATAACATGACTACGAAAAAGACTCAAAGTACTGCCGTGGCCACCTCTCAGAAAATTTAATTTTTATAATTAAATTTGGTATCTTTGGGATGTGAGTTTCCTTCTTTTTTGTAAGATTTATTTTTATTTATTTCAAACGGTGACAGGGAGACATGGAGAGACAGAGACACAGGGATCTTTGCTCCACTGGTTCGATTCCCAAATGGCTGCAATGGCCCAGGCTGAAGCCAGGACCCTGGAACTCCATCCAGGTCTCCCACGTAGGTGGCAACAGAGCGGCTAGAACAAACCAGCGCTCCTATGGGATGCTGGCATCCGTAGCTGGTGGCTTAACCTGCTGCACCACAACCCCGGCGCTAAATGTACTTCTTAATGTCCTCATCACTGATGAGACTGCTGCTTGGCTTCTGAATCTTTGGGATTTTTTTGGTTATTTTTGGATCTGCTGCTTTGTGCTCAAAACTGTGGCATTTTGTCTTCCTCGCCATTGAGGAGTTTGCTCCTTTGGCACACACACCCGCCCCACGACCACTATGGTTAAAAGGCATAATCTCTGTGTGTGGGAAATCAATTCAGCTTTTGTTCTGTCATTCTATCTCACTGAGTGTGCTGTTCATCACCTCTCTATTCTATTTATATGTTTATGACATCTGACACACAAATAATCAGAGAATTCTGAAGGGAAAGTGGCAATTTGGTGCCCCTACATGGGATGGGATAGAATCATTTTTAGCTGAAATTATTTAAAATGACAGAGCTATGAAGCTGAGTTTAAAAAACTAAATTATTTCTAATAGCAGAATTTTTCAGCATCTTAATTTGAGTAAAAGAAAAGATTTAAATAGATTTAAGGGCTTAAATACTTCTGAGGAAAGCAGACACTGCAAAGCCAGGAAGTCTCATTCACCTAAAAGTAATTAACAGAAAGTAAGCGAGATCATTATTCCCTCCCAGATCCCCACTTAAAAGGAAGCTGATTTATGTGAACTGGTTGGGGCTTTCAATCCCAGCAGAAATGCACAGTCTTGGCTGCTCAGAGGTGAACAGAAACGAGGCCCAATTAAGCAACATTCCGTCTTATGGGGAAGCAGGATCTAGATGAACCAGCGGCTCCCATGTGCTCAGAAGGGTGCTGAGGAAAGCAAGAGGGTCGAGGGTATGGGTTTCTATGTTTTCTCACCTCCGGTGGAAACCTCAGTGCCTCTCAGGAGTCGGCTCCATCACAGCAGAAAGGAAGTCCCCTCTCTCCGAGCCCCTCAGCAGCCAGAGGCTTAGCGCAGGCAGAGGAGGTGTTTGTGCGGACGTCCGGCCTCTGGTTCCCATGCAGCAGCGGCGACTGGGAGAGGAGGTCAGAGCAGGGTCTGTGATGGGCTCAGCCGTGCCCCCCTCTCCTGGGAACTCATGTTCAAGTGTGTACCTGCAGTACCTGAGAACCAGTACCGCAGTACCTTCCAAAGCAGCCAGGACCTTGAAAGAGGTGACCGACGAGAACCCAGGGCACTGGCACCTTTATGAGAAAAGAAGCGGTGAGTGTTTGGCACGGCGGCGACGACACCACTTGGGATGCTCACACCCCCATCGGTGCTCAGGTTCAAGTCTCGCCTCTGCTCCCTATGACAGCTTCCTGCTGACATGCGCCCCAGGAGGCAGCAGGTCAAGTACTGGGTCCCTGCCACCCAGATGGAATTAACCTGGCCCAGCTGTTGCAGGCATCTGGAGAGTGAACCAGTAGACAGGAGATCTCTGTCTTGTTCTCTCCCTCTCCATCTCTCTGCCTTCCAAATAAAATAAAAATAAATAAGCAAAAATATAAGCAGAGAGAGCTCAGGATGCTGACACACTGAGAAGGATGACCTTGGGCAGATACAGCAAAGAGGCACCGTCAACAGGCCAAGGACAGAGGCCTCAGAGAAACCAGCCCCGCCGACTCTGGGGGTCTTGGACTTGCGACGTCCAGATCTGGGAGAAAGTCAGCTTCCGCTGTTTAAGCTGCCCCGGGCGGTGGGAGTCCTGATGGCAGCTGTAGCAAGCGGCTGCCCCTTTCCTTCCCACCCCATCGTAACTCCCGGAGAGTGGCGTTGAGCTCGACTTCTCTGCCCCTGCACCCCGCATCCCCCGTGGGGACCTCAGCGGCTTTCCTGGGGGAGCAGCCTTTCTCCTGAGGGCAAACTGGAGGACACCAGAGATTAAAAAGTAAACCCCAGCTGGCCCTCAGGACTCAGCTGCTCAGATCCCAAGAGCACCACAGGGGAGCCAGGTGCGCCCCCACTCCCAGCCCATTCTGGACCTCCCTGTGACCCCTCTCCTCCCATGAGCCCGGCGGGGAGCAGCGGGGCCCAACAAGGAGGGGCCGCAGTGGGACCCACAGCTTCATCCCTTCAGAAAAGGCATCCTGAGCCCACCCCAACAGCTGCTGATCCAGCTCCTGGGGCACAAAGTGTCCTACTCTAACCCCAGAGCTCATGTCTGCTGGAGGTTTGCCAGCCCGGTTACGCGCAAAGGTGGCTGCTGGACACTTCTCACCACACCACATGCCGTGTCCCTCATTCCCTTTTTTATCATCTGGGGTCATCATGGTGTGCAGCTAATGCCTCTCCTGCCAGACTCCCCAGCACCACGGTCACCCCAAATCCAGGTGGCTCTCTGCAGATGGGGCACTTTGATGTGCAGCACCAGAGAAACGCTTGGGTTGGGCTCCAGGGTGCCAATAGGGCCCTATGCTGTCGCAGTGCCAGCCAGCAAGCTGCTCCCTCCATCTCCCCATCGCAGCAGCAGCACCACCGTGGTGGCACTGGGCACTCAGCATGAGAGGTCCCTGCAGGGTCCCTGAGGTGAACCCTAGGCCCTGTCGGCCCACACTGGGGCTGTGTCAGGCACATGCATGCTGGCAGCTTACAGAGCCCGTCATGGGGTACCTGGCTGTCTGCACCCATTCCCCAGACAGGCAAGCACAGCCACCGCCCAGGAGGGCACGAGGGACATGAGCCTGTGCTTTCGAGAGCCTGGTACCCAGAGGCTCTCGGAGTCCCCCACCCTGCATGTGGACTGTAAGAGTCTGTGTGGCCGCAGAGCCACCACACATGCCTGGGCCAAGGAGCGTCCTAACAATATAAAGACATGAGCACACCATGGTGCAGACACATGAGGGCTCTTCAGAGAATGCATGGGACGCGTGCACCACCTGTCAGCGCTAGTTACATGAACTCTTTGAAGTCCCCACACATACACAATGCTAAGTGGAACCATGGCCGAGGAAAACAGCAGAGCAAGACCAGGGACAGGAAATGATTTAACTAGAGCCCTTGGGAAAGGCTGCACAAACATGGCAAGGTAGGGAGACTCTGGAGAAGCAAAGGAGAGAAGCTACACAGATATTCCAGGCCACGGGAAGGCAGGGACGGGAACTGGCTCCTCGCCTGGAGGCTGAACAGTCCACAAAGTGATCAACTGCCACAAGTAAATAATACTAATACTAATACTAATACTAATACTAATACTAATACTAATGACAGTGGGAGAGGAGGAGAAGAATGCAGCAGAGGAGGGAAGAAGAGGAGAGGGAGAAGGAGGGAGAGAGGAAGAGGAGGAGGAGGGGGAGCTGAGAGGAGGCTCTTCACCTGCCCCTTCCCTCGAAGCCTTCGGGTAAATGCCCGCCCCGCTCCAGCAGAGAGGAATCCCAGGGAGAGACCCTCCTCAGGGAGGAGATGCAAGACTGGGGAGCACTAAGCCCCTTCCAGCAGGAGGGGCCCAGGAACCCGCAGTTGGGCCACCAGGGATCCTGCCAGGAACCCCAACTCTCAGGCCTGGCCCCGACCTAGGGAACCCCACCCCACTTCTGACCCAGAGCCAGGGAGCTGCGTGCTAGCTGACAGTGTGGGTGTGCAGGTCAAAGAGCCCCCAGGCCCAAACCCCGTTCTCAGGAACCCCCTGGCACCTTCCAGTGTTAACAGGGACCTGAGCTTCCCATGCAGTACCCAGGATGCCCCGAGCCTCTGTGTGCCCACCTGTAAGACGGGGTGGGATGCCGAGCCCACCCCACTCTCTCATAGCACTGTATCCTGGGGAAATGAAGCCATCTGCAGGAGCCTCAGCTCGCAGCTCCTGGGGGCGTGCATGGAACATTGCCATGGCGACTGCGGTCTGTGTATCTCTGGATACACTGGGAATGACTGAACTGGACACTCTGAGTAGGAGAATTGTGTTGTTTGTGAAGTATAGCTTCATCAAGCTCTGTTCTTGTTGAAGGCTTTATAAACTGAAGGGTTATCATCATCATAGGACTTCAAGACAAACTCTCAATCAGATCCAGACAGGCAAGCAGAGAGGGAGAGTGAGAGAAAGAGGGATAGAGGGGAGACAGACGGACAGACAGACACCGGAGGAGTGCAGGAGGGAGGGAGGAAGAAGAGACGTTACCAATAGGTTGGGGGAGAGGGAGCAGCCAGCTTTTTGATGAGGACAAGGGACAGCTCAGGTGAGAATGACTGACTGGAGACCAGAGAAAGAGGCCAGGAAAATGTGTTCTCCATGGTCACCTGCACCTGCCTCACCTGGGGCAGGTGGGGGGAGGCAGAGTCGCTTTCCTGGAATATCCCAGAGCTTCTCTCCTGCTTCTCTCCATCTTGGGTGAAGCACTACACGTCAGTGTGACCCTTCCTCAGCGCCTGAGTGCTATGGCTTGGGTGTGGTTTATCTCCCAAAGGTTCATGCACTGGACACATGGTCCCCAGTGTGGCAGTGTCAACAGCTGATGGAACTTCAAAGATGAGGGAGTCTGGGGGCCGGCATGGTGGCACAGCAGGCAAAGCTGCCGTCTGCCATGCTGGCATTCCATACGGCTCTGTACTAATGGGCCTGGGAAAGCAGCAGAAGACGGCACGAGTGCTTGGTCCTGTGCACCCATCCCAGGGACACGATGGAGTTTCCGGCTCATGGCTTTGGTCTGGCTGGCCCCAGCCATTGCAGCCATTTGGGAATATTCCCCCAACCCTCTCCCACACATACCCCATCCCTCTAGTTTTGCCTTTCAAATAAATAAATAGGGGCCTGTCCTGTGGCGTAGCCTGTAAAGCCACTGTCCACAGTGCCAGCATCCCATATAGGCACCAGTTCAAGACCCAGCTGCTCCACTTCTGATCCAGCTCTCTGCTGTGGCCTGGGAAAGCAAAAGATGGTCCAAGTGCTTGGGCCCCTGTATCCTTGTGGGAGACCCAGAAGAAGCTCCTGGCTCCTGGCTTCAGATCAGCGTACCTCTGGCCATTGCAGCCATCTGGAGAGTAAACCAGTGGATGGAAGACCTCTCTCTCTCTGCCTCTACCTCCCTTTAATTCTGCCTTTCAAATAAATAAATAAATCTTTAAATAAATCATTTTTTGAAATGTGGGGCCTGGGGGGGGGGCAACACCCACAGAAGGGATTAATGGAGGTCTCGTGGGACTCCAGTGAGTTCCTGCAGAAGTGAATTCCCACAAACAGAGCGAGCCTGACCACTGACTCCTGTCTCACATGTCTCACCACACAATCCCATCCGGAGCCACACAGGGACACATCCACCCCAGGCTCTTGGCAAAGCCCAAACCGACAGAGCATGCAAACCATGAGCTAAAGGAACCACCCTTCTGTGTCAGTGTCTGGCCTTGAGTACTTTGTCACACACTGTGACAGGCTCAGTAGGACAGCCACCTCTCATCTTTCCCTGGCCCTGGTCTCGCCCTGCTGTGATCATGGACCTTGTCACCACTGAGAATGGCCAACTCAGGCCTGTTTGGTAACAGCAAGTGTCCCCCACCATAATGGGAGTCCTGTGGGGGCCAAGATGTGGCCTATCCGGTTCACTGTGGTACATCCAGCACCTAGACAAGGTCCTGGTATGCAGTAAGTACTCAGGAGACAACTGCTAAGTGAATGAATGAATTCCTGGGCTCCCTCCCAAGGTCACAGGAAGAGTCTGGGAGCAGAGGAGGTTTTCATGCCCCTGAGTTTGCACCCTGCCCTTAGTCACCAGTGCCCTGTCCTCGGGGAAAAGGAAAGAGCTCCACCCCATTCTACAAACGACACCACCAGTTCCCCTGGGTCTGCTCACTTCACGGTGGCTTCCTTTAGCCCAAGCCAAGGCCATGCCAATGTTTATGTGCACAGCTGTAGACATTTTGGGCTTTGTGGGCCACCCAGTGTTTGTTGCAACCCCTCAGCTGTCACTTGGGGGAAAGCCACAACCCACATGCAAACAGGAGTGGCAGTGGGCGTGGCTGGGTCCTGATGAAATTTTATTTAGAAAATCAGGCAGCAAGCCAGACTTGGCTGGATTTTGCCAGTGACAGGTCTGAGTAAATAAAAGAGGACAAAGGCCTAACCAGAGGAAAACACAAGACCTCAGCCTCAGGGAGTGCACGCTCATTGGCCAGGACTGCACAGACCAAACTGTGCAGTCGACTGGTTCACACCCCCTCCAGCGATAGAGGGAGATGCTCACTGCCTGGTGCTCCGGACATAGCAGTGCTCAGCACCCCTGCCTCCCTGGAGCTGGAATTCCAGGGGAGAGGGGGACACCTAAGGTCATTACCATTGACTTTCCACCCCTTTCAGTCATGTGACAAAGGGAGAATCTCACAGTCTCACACCTGGAGCCCTGGCACCACGGCAGATGCCAGGAGCACTGTGTGAATCAACCAGAGGCCGGCAGACACACTGCAGACAGCAGAACACACAGAGCAATGGAATCCGTGCACACAAACGACTGAGGAAGCTTTGGGGGCGCACCCGATTCGCGGACAAGCAGAAGGACTGGGTGAGAAACTGGGCTCCCAGAGCCGCTGGAAGCGTTTCGGATGACCCAGATCACTCTGTCTCCTGCGGCCACTTTTGCCTTCAACGTGCAGCGAGGGCTTGGCTGTGACAAGAACCTCAGCTCTCCCAGGAGAATGCAGATCAGTGGTTGCTGGCAGGTGCTCTGATTAGAGAAAGACCTTCCCACGAAGCACACATCACTCCTGCCATTCCTGGGCACCAACACGAGAACCGCTGGGTGGAGAAATCCATTCCTGGACACACACACACAGTCACACACACACACACATACACCATCCCCTAGCACCCCCCACACACACACCATCCCCTAGCCACACACACACACACACACACACACACACACTTGCCCACAGCTTCACTCGGGTTGTGTGATTAATGACCAGTCCCTTCTCAGAGGGATAGCGAAGGCCCGGGCCTGGAGACGGTCCTCTCCACCTGGGATTTCCCAGGCCCCTCCCAACACGTCCTGTGACACACCAGGGTCACAGGGGTACAAGGGGGAGACCTTCATGTGTGGCTCTGCAGGTAGGCGAGTCAGCCCTGGACCCAGCTGGGGCCCACACCCCATCATCTATATGACTGCCCATGCCTCATTTCCTCACCAACTCAACCTGATAGACAACGAAGCCACCTTCACAGGTGTTGTCAAGATTCCTGAACTGAATTCAAGCAAAGCCCTTGTTTAGGGCTGAATTGGGCCCCCCAGAATTTTTCTGAAGTCCTGACTCTCAGCACCTCAGAATGCAACTGTATTTGGAGACAGGGTAATTAGGGTGACACGAGGTCAGCAGAGAGCTCCCTAGTTCAAGGTGACCGGTATCCTCGTAAACACAGGAGCCAGGACACAGACGTGTACACAGTAAGGACCACGTGAAGACAGAGCAAGCAGCCCACCCGCAAGCCGAGCAGAGAGGACTCGGGAGAAGCCAACCCTGCCACGCCTTCACCTCAACCTTCCAGCTTCCAGAGCTTCCATCGGGGAGGCCCTGCCCGGATGCTCTGTGTGCCAGCCCTGGAAAACTAACACAGCCCCTGGAAAAGAACGAACTCAGTGCACGGCTGCTGTTATCACCTGCAGGGGTGGGTAAAGAGACACGCAGAGGAGGAGGAGACGCCACAATTCAGAACGGGGGTGTTGGCTGATCCTCGTGGGTCTGGTGTCCTTGATCACAGGATGGTGACAACGCCGGTGCCACAGACCCAGGAGCATCCCACAGAAACAAGAGCAAGGCAGCCAGCAGCAGCTCAGAGAACAGGAGCTGTTCTTCACGGCACATGAACCATAGCAGCCGGCCCGCGCCCCGTCAGGGCACCCACATGGCAAAAATCTGAGTTTCTCTTCCCGTGTCTGTGATATCCACAGCAGGGGACCTTGGGCATCAGCACGTCACGGCTCAAGCCACTGCTCACTGCGCCAGGAAAATGGACAAGGCTGGTGACAGCAGGCACCAGTCCAGAGCCAGGCGCAGATTCAGGTCTTGGGAGGGTGTAAAGAGTCTTTCCCTGCTTTGTTCTGTTTCTTGATTGCTCCTGAGGAAACTGGCCCCTTCTTGCAGAGATTTAATAAACACAGGATAGGGGCCAGAGCCATGGCTCACTAGGTTAATCCTCTGCCTGCAGCGCCGGCATCCCATATGGGCACCAGTTCTAGTCCTGGCTGCCCCTCTTCTGATCCAGCTCTCTGCTGTGGCCTGGGAAGGCAGTGTAAGATGGCCCAAGTGCTTGGGCCCTGCACCCGCATGGGAGACCGGGAGGAAGCTCCTGACTCCTGGCTCCGGATTGGCGTGGCTCCGGCCATTGCAGCCATCTGGGGAGTGGGCCAAAGGACAGAGGGACCTTTCTCTCTGTCTTTCCCTCTCTCTGTCTGTAACTCTACCTCTCAAATAAATAAATAAAATCTTTTCAAAATTAAAAAAAATAAACACAGGATAGGTGCAAGAAAGGCAGAGCTGGGCCACCCGGGAGAGGTGAGCCGCCACACACCCCCAGGGACTCAGCAGGTGCACCAGTCTTCCCGGAAACACAGGCGAGCCCAGGCGCCGAGGGGCACGGGACCAGGTAGGGCTGCGCACGGGTCAGGCAGCAGGCGCCAGGCCAGACTCCTCACCAAGAGTTTCAGACAGCGGCCAAGCAGACAAGCAGGCCCCTGTCCCCAGCAACTCTCCCTGCCCAGGTCACTCACGGCTGATGGAAAAGCTCAGTCCAGAGGCAGTCTGCTGAGGCTTCAATCCAATTTCTCTCGAGCGAAAGGCTAACAGGATAAGATCGCTCCCTGTTAACAACGTGGATTGTGAGTGAAGTCTCAGGGTCGGGGTGAGAGATGAGGTCACCCTTCAAGAGCTTACCGCGCAAAGCAATCCAGCCCAAGCCCCGGGCCTCCTGCCAGAGCCTGGTAATCTCGTGTCAAACATGCCCAGGCCTGGGCACTTCCTGTCTAGGAACCGGGCCAGGGGTCGTGAGTGGGAGCCCTGCACGGATATCTGCAGCAGGTGGCAGCGTGGACATCAGAATCCTGGGAGCTCCTCAGTGGGAGACGGCGGCAGGCGAACACACACTCCCGCCCCTGACTCCTGGAGCCATGGTGTATGCGGGATGCTTCTGTCCTGCAGCTCCGGAGCTGCTGCCGAGCGGGCAGGAGCTGCACTGGCTGCAAACGCACGAGGATCTCGTCCTTCCAGGCCATTCTCAACGGCCTGGGCTCCCTGAAGCCATGCAAAGCAAATGCCTGCAAGTGGCTGGCACCAGCAGCAGCCCAGGGCTCCTCGTCCACCAGCCTGCCCGGTGCCAGAGAGAGGCTGCACAGAGCATTCAATGCCTGCTGGTGTTCCACAGTCCACTAAACCCACATTCAAGGTCACTGTAAGACACAGAAGCAGACTCTCCACCCTAGAGAGAGACCCGATTCACCTTCCCACACTGACCTCAACTTACCCAGAACGAGAACACGAAAACCACCACGGGCAATTTGTTCAACAAGCAGCTTCCAGTGTGCCCTCGGCTGGCCACGGGGATGATGCCTGGGGCCTTGACATTGAGTAAAGTAAGTCTGGAGTCTTCCCTGTCCTGTTTCTTTTGTGCATGAACCTCACAAGCTAAGAGCTGTTTTCCCCCTGAACAATCTCCTTGAAGTGTCATTAGTATACCAACCTGCACAGATGTTCTCTGCAAATTTTGATGGGTCAGCTCATACGTACTCACCCAGGAAACCATCCCCTCCATACAGGTAGGAGACATCAAGGCAGGCTCCCCTTTGTGGGGAGCTCAAAACCACTCTATAAGGGAGAGAGCAGAGCAGGGGGCAGTACTGCTGGTCAAAGTACCAGCAGGGCTCGGAGAACGTTGCAGACCTTGACTGGAAGTAGCAACCCCGGGGCACGCGTCTATAACAGTGTTCTTCTGTGTCCTGGGGCACACGTCTGTAACAGTGCCTCCTTCTGTGTCCTGGGGCACACGTCTGTAACAGTGCCTCCTTCTGTGTCCCAGGGCACACGTCTGTAACAGTGCCTCCTTCTGTGACCCGGGCACACGTCTGTAACAGTGTCCTTCTGTGTCCCAGGGCACATGTCTGTAACAGTGCCTCCTTCTGTGTCCTGGGGCACACGTCTGTAACAGTCTCCTTCTGTGTCCTGGGGCACACGTCTGTAACAGTGCCTCCTTCTGTGTCCCGGGGCACACATCTGTAACAGTCTCCTTCTGTGTGCTGGGGCACACGTCTGTAACAGTGCCTCCTTCTGTGTCCCAGGGCACACATCTGTAACAGTCTCCTTCTGTGTCCTGGGGCACACGTCTGTAACAGTGCCTCCTTCTGTGTCCCGGGGCACACGTTTGTAACAGTGTCTCCTTCTGTGACCCGGGGCACACGTCTGTAACAGTGCCTCCTTCTGTGTCCCGGGGCACATGTCTGTAACAGTGTCTCCTTCTGTGTCCCAGGGCACACGTCTGTAACAGTGTCTCCTTCTGTGTCCCGGGGCACACGTCTGTAACTGTCTCCTTCTATGTCCCGGGGCACACGTCTGTAACAGTGCCTCCTTCTGTGTCCCGGGGCACACGTCTGTAACAGTGTCTCCTTCTGTGTCCCGGGACACACGTCTGTAACAGTGTCTCCTTCTGTGTCTGGGGCACACGTCTGTAACAGTGTCTCCTTCTATGTCCTGGGGCACACGTCTGTAACAGTGCCTCCTTCTGTGTCCTGGGGCACACGTCTGTAACAGTGTCTCCTTCTGTGTGCTGCAGATCTGCATGCCAGGTGGATGCGCACTTCAACAATTTCCAACCATTTATTGAGTGCCTACTGTATACCAGAGCTCGGATGCCAGCCTTTTGGACCATAACCTCTGAGCCAGGCGAGTGGCACAAGCGGCACCTCGCCTGCTGCCACAAGTGAGCCAGGAGACATCGCCCCCTCCCTGCCACGTGACAACTTGCTACCTATCCTGCAGAGCAGAGCACAAACCTCACCCTTCCCCTTCCCAGGACCGTGAGCTGGAGAGACCAGGGAAGACAACCAGGGCACACAGCTTCCAGTCCTCAAACAAAACTCACCCAGGACCATCCCCGAGAATAAAGCCGACTCTGTCGGATGCAGACAGGAGGGCCCGAGGACGGCAGAAGGCGTCCTCCCGCAGGGCTGCTCTCCCACAGCGCTGGTGCCACCATTCTGGGCACCCTTAAGGCGGGCAGGGGAGGCCTCACGATGGGGGGATGCAGAGCCTCAGGCAGACAAATCACCTTCTGGGGTCTGACCCAGCACACGACTGGGCAGCCCTGGACTGGCGTCACAGCAAACAGAAACAGAGACTCCCGAAGCTGCCAGGCCTGGCGGCTGGGGGTGGGGGTGGGGGGATTCCCCTGCAGGGCCGCTTTCGACGCCCAGCCCGAGAGGGGCAGCAGCTTTCCAGACAGGGAAGGGGAGGGACAGCCGGGGCCACAAACTGGGGTCAAAGTCAGGAGTGTGAGAGGACCCTGCAGCCACAGCTGACCTCCAAACCCATCAGGTGAGCCTGCACATGCAATCCTGAGTGAGAAAACGACTGCGTGAGTGCATGAGTGAGTGAATGAATGCGAGTGTGAATAAATGAATGACTGCATGAGCGAATGAATGACTGTGTGGATGGATCACTGAATGGATCAATGTGTGAATGAAAGTGTAAGTGAACAATTGTTGAGTGAATGAATGACCACGTGAGGGAGTGAATGAATGAATGAGTGTGTGAGTGAGGGAATGAAGGCACAGAGGCGTTCTCAGCCCTCAGCCTGCAGCGGGGTGTCCTCGGCCCCTCCCCCTCCTCAGTATCTCAGCACCTTGCTTACAGGAAGCAGGTGAGCTGGGGAGGGCCGGGGAGGGGGGGACTGCATGAGGTGGGGTGACGAGGCGCAGTGGGGGCGAGGGGAGCGGGCGGACGGAGGTTGCTCCTCCACGCAGCGCTCCCTCCATGGAGTGCGGGGACTCCCGCGTGCTCGCACTGCAGAGGCTCTAAGGCCAGCCGGGTCCTGGAGGCAGCAGGAGCCGCGGCACCGGAGGAGAGTGGCCGCTGGGTGGCGCGTGCTCCTTGCTGGCCCTCCCCACGTCTGGGGCAGGGGACCGTGGCTGGGCTTGCAGGATGCACTGCAGGGCAGTCTGCTGGGGCGGGGGGTGGGGAGCAGGATGCCCCGGCAGCGACGCTGCAGTGGCGAAGGCCTGGGGCTCAGGTCCGGCTCCCCCGCGCCTCTGAGCCGGGTCTGGGGCAGACGTGCTCCCAGTCACAGCGGCTCTGCCACCGCATGAGGAGGCAGATGTGCAGGGCTTAAAAAGCACCTGAGAACACACAGCTCAGTGTAGCGGGCTCCGCCACCAGGCCTTCATAGCTCGGGGTTCTGCTCCCCAAAAGGGGCTCCCCAGAGTGACCAGCGCTGCCAAATCCACAGCATCACTGACAGGATGTGGCCCACTTCACAGACGGTGACACTGAGACCTGGGACCTGGTTGTAGGGGGGAAGCCCGGGCTGCCACCATGTCTTCAGGATGGCGGCCAGCTGCCTCATCCAGCCCGGTTCCAAAGGACAGATGTCACTGCCATTACCACCATCATGGGGACAGATGGCAGGAGGCCTGAGAGGTGGCTACTGAGATGGGCACAACCGTGTCCAGGGCAGGCAGACTTGGGCAGGACACGCCACTCCCTCTGGTCAGGCACACAGGAGCAAAGGAGGCGGCCCTGCCTCGTCCACAGACTCAGCTGAATGCCTGACCCTCTTGGCCGACCCCCGTCATCATCCAGATCTGGGGACGCAGCTCTGGCCCCACCCACCTCCACGGATGGGTACAGAAATCTCTCTTTCCAGCCTCACTCTGTCCTCCTGCAAATTCCCTGGAACTTCCACTCCTGCTGCTGCCCTCCAGGGGCCTGGCTGTCTCCCGTGTGGCCCTCACCAGCGCCTGAACGGTGCCTCCTTGTGTTCTTCCTCCTCCTCTGCAGAACCACGTGGGTCTATGTGTGCGTGAACGTCAAGCTCGCCATCGGCGGGAATGCGTGAGTTTTCTGCTGGTTTTTAAATCTGCACCCCCCCACTCACCCGTGATATATCCGGCACCTGCCCAGGCATCCAGGAAGCACTCGGTCTACGTGCCTTCTCGCCGCCCCTGCGGGTTACGTATGGCGGCTAGGGGTGGAGTGTGGACAAGTAGAAAATGAACGTGTTGCAGAATCACAGAGCAAAACACCAGGGGAACACCTCCTCTATAATAAACACACCTCTGAAGAGCCTTAAAAGAAATCAATGGAGTACCACATCAAAGTCCCGGGCAGTTATCAATCAGCAGCCTGATAGACAAAAGTGCATCCAAAATCACTTCAAGTGCACCAGAAATCATTTATGTCTGAGCAATTAGAACACATTGGAACGGCTTCGAGCCACTGCACTGAAATTCAGCAACATAATGTTTATGAAATCCCTGTGGACTGGGGGGTGGGCAAGGCACCAGCAAGATGAAAGCTGCACTGAGAATCTCCCCCTCCTGCCCCCGCCCTCCCACGTGGCCCAGAGCCGAAGCTGGGAGGAGACGAAGGCTCTTTTTAACTCAGGCCCAGTTTTTTTTTTTTTCTTCTGGTTTAAAAACGTTGGCAGTGTCAATGGTTGAGAGGAAGATGCTAGTCCCAGGCTGTATGCAGCAGAAGAGGACCCCTCCCCATCTGACTCCCACTTCCCAACAAAAGGGCGTCTCTGACCCAGGGAGGGGAGAGCAGGAAGGAGCTGGGACCTGGTGGGCAGGGTGAAAGCCCCAGGGGACTGGGAAGAAAGACTTCTACACTCATCTATGGAGTCCACTTGTCTGATGCTGGCTGGGGAAAAAAACAGTCCAACTGTCTTGCTCTGGGGAGCGAAATAAGAATCAGGCAGGATCGTGTGCTTGGAGCAGCACAAATGAGACAGGCAGACCTGCAACTCACAAAATCAGCCCACCCCCTCCCCCCTACCATGCCAGCCTGTGGACCCGTCGCTGACCACAGGCTGCTCCACCAGGCTCATACCAGTCAGGAGCAAGGAGAGTCCCGGCACTGACCACCAAGGTACTCCGCCTGCCCTGTTAGGGACTCCAACCTAGCTCCACTCCCCTTCCTGGGGAAGCAGCAGGGGCCATGCCACCAATGCTCCGTGCAACACAGAGCCAGGTACAAGAGCCAGAGACCCAGAAGGGGCAGCAGGGCCTCCCCAACCTGGCATAAACCCCTGTCCAGCTCGCTGCCTCCCGAGAGCCAGTGGGTGGAACGTGTCTCCACTGTGCTGGCTCCCTGAGCATGGACACAAGCCCCCTGAACTCTGTCCGGGTCAGATGTTGGCCTCTTGTCAATTTCTCTTACAAAGAGGCATGCGGGAGTCAGGTCCCTGGTGACCTCTCCACTCAGCCGTGGAACTCTCCCAGAGAAGAGTTCCTGGAACACAACAGCAGCCTCCTGCGGAATGCTTGTCTGAACTGGATGGATGTCCTGCTGTCTCGGTCAGCCCCAGACACCCAGAAATCGAAGTACCCACCTGCACTGGGACCACCTCATCCTCCCTCCTCAACCCGTCTAGGGCTGCCCCATCTCAGCCCCTGGAGCTGTAAGCAGGGCTGTGAGCAGTACCTCAGCACGCGGCAGCTGTGAGGGCAAGTGGGCGCTCCCTGGGTGCTCAGAGGAAGGTCAGGCTGCGCCCACCTGCAGACATCGGCCTGCTGACTCTCCCTCTGGCCAGAAGCGGGGAGGCTGCCACAGGAGAGCCCACCGTCAGCTGTGCAAATGCTAGCAGCCTCGGGGCACCTGTGTGCTCCGACTGGAAGGCAGTCCACACGGACGGCAGGTGCACTGACCACGCCCACAGGAGGCTGCCCTTCAGGATGAGCCCGAGCGCTCTGCAGGGGCTAAGCAGGGAGGCTGGCAGGAGAGCAGTGGGGAGGAGAGAGGCAAACACCACAGCCATCGGGAAGCAGGCCCAGCGCGGGACGGATCTGGGGGCTGTGACATCGACCAGCCTGGACAGAGAGAGACAGAGTAACACGCACAATGCCCTGAATCCGCATCAGAAGCTGGGATCTCATGTCGAGAGCCACAGCCATCACTGCAGGCTGAAAGGCTCCGCTGGAAAAGTCCCCAGTCCGCTCCTGTGGCTGTGCTGAAATATTCCACGTGGTGTTGCTAGTGAGGTCACCCAAGTGAGCAGTGGAACCCCAGAACTCACCCCTGCTGCTGAACTACATACAACTCTGTACCCTGCACCATCCCCCTCTCCCATCTCCCGCTGCCATCCCTAGCCTCCGACGACCACTATGCTGCCCCCTTGTGCCTAGGTGACCCTCAGACGCTACATGTGAGTGAGGTCATGTGCTGGCTTGTATGCATGATCACTACGTGGCCACTGACAGCTAAACTTAGAAGCCCAGCTATGAACCTAGTTAAGAGAGAGAGTCTGACAACCTGCTAAAAGGGAAGATGCTCTCTGTACTCTGAGTTCTACCACAAGGTGTTGTTCAAATGACTTGTGAGATATATTTTTTTATTTGAAAGGCAGAGTTACAGAAGGGCGGAGGGGGAGAGGAACAGAGAGAGGGAGGGCGGGAGGGAGAGAGGAACAGAGGTCTTCCATCTGCTGGTTCACTCCCCAAATAGCTGCAATGATCAGAGCTGGGCTGATCTGAACCCAGGAGCTTCTGAGTTTCCCACACGGGTGAAGGGGCCCAAGCATTTGGGCCATCTTCTACTGCTTTCCCAGGCCATAGCAGAGAGCTGGAAAAGAAGTGGAGCAGCCAGGACTCGAACCAGCGCCCATATGGGATGCCGGCACTGCAGGTGGTAGCTTTACCCACTAAGCCACAGCACCAGCTCTGACTTATGAGATTTTTACAAAGAAAGGTTATGTTCACCTTTAGTTATCAATGTTTCTAATATTCTATGTCAATATATGAAAAATAATACAATAATTTACTATAAAATAAATGTTTTATATAGATAAATACTATAATAATTAAAAACTTGTATAAATGAAAAATTACTATAGTTTTACCACAACAAAGTGCTGAACTGGGAACTGAAGGGATCATTTCTTTTTTAATTTTGCGCATTATAGGACAGGTATGTGGCATGGTGGACGCCCACACCCCGTATCGGAGTGCCTGGATTCAATGCTGCCTCCAGCTCCCAGTGCCAGGTCCCTGGCTTCCTGCTGATGCACACCCTGGGAGGCAGCAGGTGACTGCTCAAGCACTTGGGTCCCTGCCACCCACAGGGAGACCTGGATGGAGTTCCCAGCTCCTGGCTTCAGGTCCCCAGCAGTTGAAGGCATCTGAGAAGTGAAGCAGCAGATGGGAGATGTATGTGTGTGTGTGTGTGTGTGTGTGTCCACCTCACTCTGTATATCTCTCAAAGGAATAAGTGAAATTTTTAGAAAAGGATCTTGTACATTTCGGTGCTTCTCATACCCTCACCTATCCCCCAGCCCCCAGGCCTCCTGGGAAAATCCCTGCTACCCCTGATGCCACACACACGTCTGCTTTCCTCATTGTGTGGCACGGAGCAGGTCACACGCCCACCGGGAACCAACTTGCTCATCTGTGAAATGGGCACAGTAGCAATCACAGTAGATGTGACGACAACCTGAGGCTGTGTGAGGACAGCAGAAGCCAGGCACACAGGACACACACATGTGCTCACTGCCCTGTCACAACTGCCCACCAGGGCCCAGCACAGTTCTAGATGCTGGGGTTCAGAAGTGAACAAAACAGACAAACCCTGCTCTCCTTGTGATGGGGAGTGAGTGAAACACTGGCCGCCAGAGCGACACAGCTGGTGGGGGCAGGGGGCTGGGAGGAGCTTGAGGATCAGAAGACAATGATCGGGATAAGCTCTGGGACAAGGGGACCTTTGAAGAGAGACCCAAGGCAGGTGCATCCACAGGTCACTCTGGTGTCTTTCCCTCCCTGGCTCCCTCCCCAGCTCCCAGAACAGCACTCAGCATAAAGTAGGTGACTGGCAAAAATGCTGCGAGGTGAGTGACGCGCAGAAAGCATTCCTGACTGAGGGGCCAGCCTGTGTCCAAAACCACGAGGCACGAGGACGGGGAACTCAGTGGAATCTGCACACAGCAGCACCCACGGGGCCACCTGTGCCTGAGGACTGGGTGCAGGCTGCGGGTTCCTGCTTGCTTCTGCCAGGCTGTGGCCCACAGCCTCCCTGGGTGGACCTTGGCTAGACATGGCCTTTATGTCCTGCCATCTGTGAGCACGGGAACGAGACACAGCCCATGCGGCTTCAGGGGCCGCTGCTGCCCTCCCCTCAGGCCGCGCAGGCTGACCTGTCGCTCCAATGGGGTCGGCAGGCGCCCCTCCCACTCCTGTCCCAGATGGGACACACAGTACAGACTGGGTCCAGTACTTTTTGCTGGTGATGGGCAAGACTGTTGCTGGTGCACTGGATGTCGCCATTTAAAATGCATCTCTCCCCTCTGCAGATGAGATGGCTTCTGCTGAGTGCGGGACCCAACAGCTGAGAAGAGGCCAGAGGCTGGTGCTGGGGCCCAGCCACGTTCGGGAGGCTCACCCGCTGGTGGACGCCGGCACTGAGCCCGCGCCTCTCCCTGCGGTGATTTCATTTCTCAGCGAGATCATTACCAAGAACACCCAACTCCCTTACAGAGACATATTTGCTCCCCTTATCCCTGCTCCGTCTTTCTTGATTAAAAGCTATGTGTGATATTTGTAGTTATCAAACATCAATATTTGGCATGGATTTGTGAGATGGAGACGGGCGGAGGGCGGCGCCTGACCACTTCTGTAAAGGGTAAAACCTTGAGCAAACACTCGGCCCTGCTTATTAGGGGCACGCAGGAGCAAGCTGCACTCCCGCAGGCTGCTGAAGCCAATCATCAAGGCTCGGAATTAGAGCCAGGATCCCATCAGGGAGGCAGGGGAGGGGAGAGTGGTGCAGCCTCCTGGGTGACCGTGAGCCCAGGCTGAGACCGTCGCCCTCTTGCCCATAGAGCTCCAACACGCAAACTCGCCAGAGTTGAAAAAAAAAATAGATCTGCTGGAGGGAGAGGGGCAGGCCCTGTGACATGTGAGCACAGGGGACAGGTCCTCTAGAAACTTCCTGGGCCCTTGCTCCCAGCCTGTGGCTCAGGCTGCCAAGTCAGGTGTTCACTGCTGGGAAAAAGGAGAGAATCCTGCCTCAGAGCCTTCCCCTAGGGCTTGACCTGTGTGAACTCCCTTTATCCCCAAACGACCTGATGCACCAGCTCCATTTCACAGGTGGGGAAGCTGGGGCACGGAGAGGTCAGGCCCCTGGCCCAGGTTTACACAGCAGCAGAGCTGGGAACCCAGGCTTGTGTCTGGCCCCACGGCCCCACATGGCCCCTGCAGACCCCAGCATGTCCGCGGCACAGCCCAGCCACCCAGAATCCACAAGAGCCAGTCCTGCCTCTGGATATGGAGGCCTTGGCCCGCCTCTTCCACCACCACTGACCGCCAATGGGAGCTGATTAGGTCAGCGAAGACTCAAGTGAAAGTGGGACGATGACAGCCACACCACAGTGACAACTCACAACACACCCATGCAAGAACTCCACCGCTGGGGGCTGGTGTTGTGCTGCAGTGGGTTAAGCCGCTGCCTGGCCTGCGATGCCAGCATCCCATTCAGTTCCAGTCCCAGCTGCTCCACTTGTGATCCAGCTCCCTGCTAATATGCCTGGGAAAAAAGCCCAAGATGCCCAAGTGCTTAGGCCCCTGCCACCCACGTGAGAGACCAGGATGGAGGTCGAGGTTCCCAGCTTTGGTCTGGCCCAGCCCTAGCCATTGTGGCCACGTGGGGAGCAAACCAGCAGATGGAAGATCTCTTTTTCCCTCTGTCTCTCCCTCTCTAACTCTGCTTTCAAATAAATGAATAAATAAATCTTGAGAGAAGGGGGAGGAGGGTAGAGGAAGGGAGAACCCAACAGGCAAGCGGGAGCAGGATTCACACCCATTGGTGTGGGGTGAGAACTTGCACCTCCATTTCAGCAAAACCTTTTAGTGGCTGCTAAAACGCAACCTGTGCCCCCTGCAAGCAAACACACAGACTCGTCGGCAACGTCCAAGAAACAAGAGCACGTGTGTACTCCGCAGCAGGGACAGGAGCACGCAGGTCCACGCTGAACACTGCCCACGCGCTCATCAGTGAGCACAGGAAAGGAAGTGACAGTGCGAGCTCCCTATCACTGACACTGAGATACTCGCCGACAACCGCGAAGAACAGCCTGAGACGCAGTGACACGGGCCGACCACCTAGGGCCGCGGGGAGGGAGGGAAGGCAGGGACGCACACGCTGCTGGGGTCCGATACAGGAAGTTCATGAATGAGCCACAACTGTCCCGGGCTGGGAATCAGGAGGAGGGAAGAGTGGATGGTGGCCGGCGCCACGGCTCACTAGGCTAATCCTCTGCCTTGTGGCACCGGCACACCGGATTCTAGTCCCAGTCGGGGCGCCGGATTCTGTCCCGGTTGCCCCTCTTCCAGGCCAGCTCTCTGCTGTGGCCAGGGAGTGCAGTGGAGGATGGCCCAAGTGCTTGGGCCCTGCACCCCATGGGAGACCAGGAGAAGCACCTGGCTCCTGCCATCGGATCAGCGCGGTGCGCCAGCTGCAGCGCGCCAGCCGCGGCGGCCATTGGAGGGTGAACCAACGGCAAAGGAAGACCTTTCTCTGTCTCTCTCACTGTCCACTCTGCCTGTCAAAAAAAAAAAAAAAAGAGTGGATGGTGGGGAGCAAGAGGGAGTCTTTGGGGGACCTCAAATCCATAGGACTGGTCCTTTCATTTGCTCACTCACTGCAGCAAGCACACAGTGACGGCCGGCATCCTAGGCACGCCATCAGAATACAGAAGAAGAAAAGACTCTCACGGCCACCCTCAAGTTCAATGCTGACATCGGAAACCTATCAGGATCACGGCGTCTCCAGGGGGCACAGCCATCCCCCAAGATAAGGGAAAATAACTAAATAGATTTCCCCTCTGACCTGGCAGGAGGCCGTGCAGAGAAATGGCAGAGACGCTCACCAGGGCGGCAGACGCGTGTGCAGGCTGCGGCCGGGTCACCAGGGCCTGGCTGGCTGGCTGGCTTTAATCACAGCCACGTGCGCCGTTTGGAAGGGAAGGAATTTAAGCTTCCGTGTCTCATGGCCCCGAGCATCTGCTCCTAATGCCGTTATCTCGCCCGCACACTTGGTTTGCTGACGAGCAGATGCTGTGGGAAGGCCTCTTAGCGATGAGAAGCAGAGCGCGCCCTGGTGTCTGGCGGGTGACCCCTGCGCTCTGGAGGCAGCTCCCGTGGGGAGGGGGGACTGACAAGGCCTGACAGGAACCACGGATTCCTCCCGGCTCGCAGCTTCCTATGCCAGGTCCCGGCAAGATCTTTCCAAAACGCAAATCCCATCCAAACAATCAGCAGTGTAAAACCCCTCAGTGGCCCGGCACCAATCCTGCCTGCTTCCCCCGCCAGCCCCTCCTCCAGAATCCAAGAAACTGAAATCCATGCCCAGGTTTCTGCCCACGCTGCTCCCTGACCCTAGAGCCCTCGTTCCCTGCCATCCATGTCACGACTTCCCCACATCCTTCAAGACTCTAAAGATCACCTCTGCCATGAAGCCTTCCGTGACTGCCTGTTGGTACCAACAGTGAATGTTGTATTCCAGCCCCACTGAGAAACTGTGCCTCTGGTAAACATCTCTTCTTGGGGTCTGGTGTTGTGGAATAGTGGGTAAAGCCTTTGCCTGTGACCTGTGATCACTTCAAGTCCTGCCTGTTCTACTTCTGGTCCAGCTCTCTGCTGGTGCACCCGGGAAAGCAGCAGAAGATGGCCCAAGTACTTGGGCCCCTGCACCCACATGCAAGACCCAAAAGAAGCTCCCAGCTTCTGGCTTCAGCCTGGCCCAGCCCTGGCCATTGCAGCTATATGGAGAGTGAACCAGCAGGTGGAAGATCTGTCTCTTTTTGTGTCTCTCCCTCTCTTTATAGCTCTTTCAAATAAATAAATAAATCTTTAAAAAGGAAACAAGAACCTTTCCTCCCTGCCCCCTACAGAGAGGGGCAGGGTTTGTTTCTCATTCACCTGCGCCACTCAGCAGTGAGGGCCACTGGTCGGCTGAAGGGAAGCAGGTGGAGGCAGGAGACACAGAAGAGATCGTCCCCTCAAGGGAGACAGAGGGAACCAGAGGGATCAAGAGTCTTGGGTCAAGGCTTTTCTAGTGGATCTTGGTGGGTGGGTAGGAATCCATATAAATGCACACAAGGGTGTAACCCGAGCCGGGGCCTGCCATCAGGGTGCGTGGGGTGTAGAGCCAGGAGGACCAGGGTTGGGAAGGGAAGGAGCCACGGTAAGAACAGCAGCAAGACGGGTGTCCAAGGCTAAGTGTGGAACCTGGGGAACCTGCACTGTGTCCTCACATCACAGACAGCTGCTGACGTGTGACCAGGAGACAGCGGCCAAACAGCAAGTGAGGCCAACCAACCAACCGGGGGCACACAAGGGAGGGAGGGACAAGCTTTGGTGGTGTCGGGCTGGGAGCGAGAAAAGGAAGTGCCACAGACATCAGGGACAGGGGTGGAGAGCAATGACTCAGATCACAAAAGTCGAGAGATAGCAGGGAGGGAGGCCCCACTGAGGGCCCCACGCTGGCTGCTGTCAGTCTCAAGGGGACACCTGGAGCTGGGACAACACCTGTGTCACCAGCAGGTGCACGTGTACCCAAGGCAGACATGACTAATCAACAGCTCTGTGTTCTCCTGTACCCAAGGCAGCCATCGCTAATCAGTGGTGCTGAGTTCAGGTAGGACCTTGCATCTTTCACACAGGGCTGGCCTGACTGGCACTCCTGCTTGACCAACAACTATCCATGGGGCGTCACCTTTCCCCATAGCTGGTTACAGGCATCATGACCTTGGATCTGGGATTTGAGAGCTGAAGCAGCCTGGGAGACCCTCATTTTACAGACAAGGATGGCTGAAGTCCTTGGGAGCTGGTGGTTGAACCAAGGATAAAGCCCAATGCAGTGCACCAAATCTCTTTCCACTGTGTGCCTGCACCTTATGGAACAGGCTGTCAGCATCCCCAGCAATTGCGAACCAGAACGGAAATGACAAACCAAGCTGCCTTGGAAGAGACCGGCTCATGTTTTTCTCTCCTAAAACCTAGCGTGAACCTGAGGCAGCTCTCAGTGGAAATACAGGCTGCGAGCAGGGGCACATGTTTGCAGGTGCAGACCCAAAGCAGCAGGTGCTGCACATCCACCCCTTGCAACAGCAGGCTCTGGTTTTGCTAAATTCCAAAAGGTGGCAGCATTCCATTACATATTCACCTGCTGCTGGGGCCGCTCAGGAGCCTCTGACAGAAGGGAGGAGGCAGGAAGCTCAAGTGCCCGGACTGCAGGGGGACCAGGACGCCTGCAGAGCGCAGCACTGAGGGGACCCTTCCTGGGGGGCCTGGGAGCCCTTTTCTGGGGGAGGGAGGGAGGGAGGATGCTATGTAGAAAGAGAGGCATGCAGCCCTGGGAGGGGGAGAAGGCCAGACCCACCTCGGGACTGTGTCTGTGTGGACAGACCCCAGGGCAGCCCCAGTGCACACCAAGAACGCTCCTCCACTGGCATGTGGGCGGGGCCTGTGGCTGCCCTCTGGCCAACAGGAAAGAGGACAGAGGCCACATATACTAAGCCTCTGACTTGCCAGTGAGCACTGAGGCCTGGGCTTGCAACAGCCTACAGAACAGGCCAAGTGTCCGGTACCTCAGGCCACCATGTCGCAGGCAAAGGGACCTGGGAATTCGGAAGGGGGCGCCAAGTGCTAGAGGAGACCCCAGCCCCAGCCAAAGCCCATGACTGCAGCCAGGATCCAGCTCGGCCAGGCCCAGACCTGTGATCCCTGGACGCTGAGATAAGCGGGCACCTGAGACAAGCTTTTGTACTTTCTTAGGCAGCCATGGAAAATGAACACGGTCTGTTTCTGTTACAGAAAAACACGCGTATTACAAAATATAAGGGACTTCCAACAGACCATGGCAAGTGCAGGTGTTTTGCCTGGCAGTTACAACAGTGCTTGAACTCCCATAACCCATGTCACAGAGCCGCAGTTCAAAACCCACCTCCGGCATCTAAGTCCAGCTTCCGGCTAACAGAGACCTGGAAGGCGGCAGGTGATGGTGCAAGTGCTTGGGTCCCTGCTGCCCACATGGGAGACCTGGATGGAGTTCCCGGCTCCTGGTTCAGCCTGGCCTGGTCTTGGCTGCTGCAGGCATTTGAAGAACAAACCAGTTGAAGGGAGATTCTCTCTCTCTCACTCCCTCGCTATGTCTTTCTGTCTCCTCTCAAATGAATATAAAAAGGGCTTTATACAATCACGAGCATGCGCAGTGCTTTTCGATTCCATTTCCTGCTCTGGAGTGAGGCAGAACCAACTCAAAAGCTCTGCTGCTCTTCTTCAGGCAAGAAGAAAAATGAAAGCCAGGGCAGCGGCTCCAGGTCTAGCTGAGGACGCATCCACGGCAGAGTGGACGAGAGGAGGGAGTGGGGCGCCACGGTTTCTCACCTGGCCTCATCTCCCCAGCGTCTCTCATCGTGTGACCGGTGGACCGCGGGGGCCCCCATCATGTGTTTCCTTCATCCAGCAAAGTGACCCCAACACAGCTCCCCCTACCTGGGGCCGAAGCAAAGACCCCGGCCCACGCGAACACTTGAGGGAAGCACAGCTGTTTTGGATGCATCAAGAGGCAGAAAACAGACTTCCAACCAGGCACCTTCCTGAGATCCTTTCAACAGGTGACTGTGAGCAGGTGCGACACTCACCACCTGCTGACGCCGAAGACACAGAAAGGCTTCCCGCATCACTGTGCAGAACCAACAGCCTGTCCCCTCCTCAGCTCACCAAGGGAATCTGCCTGACCCAAGTTCAAGCCCTGGGAGACCCCAAGCCACTCCCTCTTCCCTGGGCCTGTTTCCTCACTTGCGAACAGGGGACAGGGCTGGTTCTTCCTGCCTAGACCGTGCCAAGGAGGAAATGTATGAAATGCTGAGTATGACGCCAGCAACTTTCAGAGTCCCCGACAGAGCTAGCCATCACTATTACTGTTTCCTCATTCAGGAAGCAGCAGAATACACCTGCTGCGCCCAGGCCCTTGCTGGCAGGTGGTTCCTAAGTGGAAGAGCAGAGCTGGCCAGGACCGCAGGGCACTGTGCAGGGAGAGTGCTGAGACAGCAGCACCTGAGGTGTTCTACCTTCAGGGGGCAGGCAGGAGCCAAGCCATCTGTCTCAAGGCCCCAAGTTGGTGTTGTAAGCCCCAAAGCCCCATCTTCACTCCCCCAGGGGCAGATCAGCATCCCCAGGGCAGCTGAGAAGCACACTTCAACCTAACACCAGCCCTCCTGGAAAACCTCCCAACAGCTCAGAACTGGCTGCTTAGTTTTACAACTAGTCACTGCCCTGTTGTTACTATTGAGGAAAATAACTGCTCGTTGTAAAAGAGAAACAGTAAAACCAGCAGAGTCCAGAGAAAAATGCACCAACCACCAATCAGGTTCAACTTTCCACCTGCCTCTCTGATGTCTGTCTCTGAGCTGGGAGATGCGTGAAGAGAACCACTTGTACATAATTGCACTCACAGATACGTGCTGTATTTCTCACTCAATGAGGTGTCACAGTATCCTCCCAAGCCCGTCATCAGGATCCTTGCCAGAATCCCCAGTCACAGCCACAGCTTGGAACTGTCCCTCATGGACACTGCACAACCAAGTGACCCATCTCTTACAGAGGGAAACACACTGTGAAGCTTTTTTAAAAGTATTTTTGCCTCTATCATCACTAACTCAGTAAATACACAAAAGCGTCTTTCCGCTGTCATCCGACTGTGCGCTATGTGCAGGTTCCTGCAGGTGCGAGTCTAGCTCCACAGGTTGCATGCTTTGCATTTGAAACACATGAGGCCAGCTGCCACCCAGAAGTGGTCAGAGCAAGGGCACAGCAGAGGTGGCAAAGATGCCGGCTTCCCCTGTGACTCTTTCTCTGGGATCCAGTTGGAAGGGCCGAGGACCCTCAGCTCTGTGAGAGCCAGGGCTGTGGAAGGGAGGGCAAATCAGGGCTTCAGGACTGCCACAGCACAAGTCACACCAAACCTCTCAAACCAGCAGCCAGCACCCTCACTTGGGCCACGGAGAACACATGTGCCTCAGTGAGGTGGTGCTGTGGGCCAGGAAATCCTCTGCCACCCAAAACAGCTGAAAATCCAGGGTGCTCTCTGCTCCCACTGTGGGTGGTTGACATTTTCAGCTACAGAGGATCTCTGACTCCTAGTGTGAAGGCACAGCCACGTGGGGCCGGCACTGTGGCACAGCTGGTTAAACCACCACCTGCAGCACCAGCACCCCATGTGGGCACCGGTTTGTGTCCTGGCTGCTCCACTTCCAATCCAGTTCCCAGATAATGTGCCTGGGAAAGCAACAGAAGGTGGTCCAAATGCTTGGGGCCCTGCCACCCACATGGGAAACCCAGACAGAGTTCCTGGCTCCAGGCTTCGGCCCAGCCCAGCCCTGAGGCCATTTGTCTCTCCTCTTTCACTCTTTCAAGCACAGAAATCTAAAAAATAAATAAATAAAAAGCAAGCAAGCACAACCACGCACCCATTGTCTGCACTCAACAGTCTCCATGGTGTCCCGTGAGATCTCCTACACTTTATCATAAAACCGGCTTTCTGTGTGGCAATTCAGCTGGCTGTGGGTTCCTGACGGTAAACACCCGAGCATGTCTGAGGCAGGCCGGGCCAGCTGCCACGTTCCGTGGGGAGGGGCAGATGCATCACACACATTCTGACTTACAATGACTTCGACTCAGGCTGGGTTGATGAGGACGTCACTGGCCCCTGCCAAGCAGAGGAGCCCCTGAGCTTTCTGGTAAGGGTTTCTGTGCTCCCAGTCTTCACCTTTCCACCCCGAGCTTCACCGCCTCATGAACAAAATGGGTGCGGTGCCTTTATGTGTTCTTCCTTCAGACTCGCTGTGCGCTACAAGAGTTCTGCATGCGGCTACAAGACATGGCTATTTGAAGATGACGGAGAGTGCGGTGGCCCCTGGCCAGAGCAGCCCCACGATCCCCCCAGCCCGGCATCCACGCCTCTGAGTGGTCCCTTCCCACAGGGCCCTGGTTTGAGTGACTGACGGTACACAGCACAGGTGATGGAAAGGGACTGTGTGGCTGAGACACTAAAGGGCACGTGGCCTCTGCTTTGCTCTCACATTTCTCTCCCTGGGGGCTGCTCCATGGCTCGGGAAGGAGGGACACAGAGAGGAACCACGGCCTCCTGACATCAGCTATCAGAGGACTGGCCCCCAGCCCCTGTGAGATGACCGCAGCCCCGGCTCACGGGAGACCTGAGCCAGAACCCCACAGGAGCCACCCCGAGACGGGATATGAAGTTCCAGGAGAATGCGTTTTGGGCAAGAGGCAGCCAATATCAGCATCTTTCTGCTCCACCAGTCACCCTTCCACCTATGAGATGTAGAGACGAGGTCACGCCCCTGGTGAGGAGCCCCCGGACGCCAGGGGCCCACCAGGGCGGGTCACGGCGTGAGTCCCGGCCAGGTGAGCCTGGGCCCAGCACTGGACTCCCTGTGAGTTTTGTTTCTGCACCCAGAAAATGAGGACGCCTTCAGCACTCACCTTACACAGCTGCTGGGAGGACTGGAGGACAGAGCGGGCCGTCTGGTCAACCACATGGTGGGGGACCCAGACAGACATGGGCCATCTGGTCAACCGCACGGGGGGCCCAGACAGACAGGTGGGTGTGGTTCCCACTTCTGATCCCCGTCCTCCTCCTCCTCCTCCTCCTCCTCCTCCTCTTGGCATCGCAGGTTTCACTTCTTCCAGGTGATCCGCCCTGAGGCTTGTTACAAACACCCAGTCCCAAAAGTCATTTTGAGGAAACAGGCCAAGTGGTGGGTCCTTAGAAATTCAAGTGTTGGCACAGACAAAGGCAGAACAGGGGACCGGGGTGGGGTGGGGGGGTCAAACCAAACAGGGAGCTCACACAGGAACAGTGCCCAGGGCCATGAGAACACCTTATCTACATTTCTCATAACTCCCATACTAGAATTTGCTTTAAGTCAACTTGCTTCTTTCTTACTTAAATACTTCAAGGGACATTTCGTACCACTACCGTAAATGGAAAGCCGGACTGCTTGCTATAGAGACAATCATAGTCCAGAATGTACAAAGCTCAGTACAAAACAGCACCACAAGCCACATAACACCATCAGCAACGCACAGCAGGCTGACCCCAGGAAGCACACCACAGCCCCTGCGTGCCTGACAGCTTGGATGGGCGACCCTGGAGGCGCCAGTGCAGGGAGCTCACGGCCACTGCACCCATGGGTGACAGGAGTGCACAGGACCCACCTCCAGCATCACCCACAGCCAGGCACCCCAATGACTGCCTGTGCAGCACCACGGTGTACCGGCACCACTGTCTCTACCACGGCCACAGCCAGGCGGTGTCCAATCCTTCACACTCTGCCTGCACCTTGCAGCTCACACAGCCATGGCCCAAAGGATGATTCTGAGGCCCCACCTGAAACCATTGTACCCCAGATCTGTTCCCTGAGGGGACCCCCTCTTCTCACAGGCAGAGCTCTGAGAAACCACACGAGTGCCTGGGAACAGGGACTTCCCTCAAACCCAGCTACTTCTGGGCAAGATCGGCACCACATCAGTTCCACTCCAGCCGCCAGATGGCTGGGGCGAACGGGGCTGCCAAGGATGCGCACGCAGCCCCGAATCCAGTCTGTGCCGCAAAGGCTTCTACTTACAGGGTCCTGTGGGCTGTTGGCAGCACTGCGAGGGAGGGCTGGACTTGCAGACCGGTGGTCCTGGCAAAAACAAACACAGAAAGGTTATGGAATGAGTTTGAGGAAAAATCCAGAGAGCAGCCCAAGTTACGAGAACTGCAGCTTGCCCGGCCCCTTCAGCCTTGGTGCCCTGAGCCTCTCTGTCCACCCCTTGCAAGGGTCTAGACCTGGGCTGGCCAGCAGTCGGCAGCCACACAGGGCTACTCTGAGCTAAAATCACGGCACAGGGGCTGGCGCCATGGCGCAGTAGGTTAATCCTCCATTTGCGGCACCAGCATCACATACGGGCACCAGTTCTAGTCCCGGCTGCTCCTCTTCCAGTTCTGCCCTCTGCAGCGGCCTGGGAAGGCAAAGATGGCCCAAGTGCTTGGGCCCCTGCACCTGCACGGGAGACCAGGAGGAAGCACCTGGCTCCTGGCTTTGGATCAGCGCAGCTCTGGCCATTGCAGCCATCTGGGGAGTGAACCAACAGAAGGAAGACCTCTCTCTCTGTCTTTCCCTCTCTCTGTCTCTAACTCTACCTCTCAAATAAATAAATAAAATCTTAAAAAAAAAAACCCTCATGGCACAGAGGGTTAAACCGCTGCTCATGAGGCTGGCATCCCACCTCGGGGCACTGGTTCGAGTCCTGGCTGCTCTGCTTCCAACCCAACTTCCTGCTAATGCACCTGGGAAGGCAGCTGATGATGGCCCAAGTACTTGGATCCCTGCCACCCATGTGGGAGACCCAGATGGAGTTCCCAGCTCTTGGCTTTAGCCTGGCCCAGCCTTTGCTGTTTTGGCATATTGGAGAGTGAACAAGAGGATGGAAAATCTCTCTCAGTTGCTCTGCCTTACAAAAAATAAATCTATTTTTAAAAATGTGCTGTCAGTATAAAAAGCACGCTGGATTTTGAAGACATCATGAACAAAAGAAATATAAGCCATTTTATTAATATTAATGTCTCATTTTCATATCAGTTACATGTTAGAACTATATTTAATAATCCATAAATAAAACATACTACTATGTTTAAAATATAAATACATTATGAATATATAAATAATATTAATATAATTAATTTCATCTGGGTTTTGGGTGGGTTTTTTATTGTTGTTCTTGTCATTTTTGGGGAGTCAGAGAGATACAGAATTCTAATCTGCTGGCTCACCCCCAGATGCCTGCAGCAGCCAGGGCTGGGCTGGGCTGAAGCCAGGAGCCTGGAACGCCATCCAGGGCTCCTACGTGGGTGGCAGGGATCCAACCACTTGAGTCATCACCACCGCCACCCAGGGTGTGCATCAGCAGGAAGCCAGAGTCAGGAGCTGGAGCTGAGAATAGAACCCAGGCACGTCGGTGTGGGAAGGGGAATCTTAACCACGGAGGTAATGCCTGCCCACTCATCTGTAGAGTTCTACTTTTCCATGTGGCTACAAGAACTTTTAAATCGGGTGTGTAGTTCTCCCAACAGCTGGTCCAGAGTCTTCTCCGTGTGGACATCCTGTCCCAGCCTGAGGACCAAACTGTCCCGTTACGGGGAGCTGGTCCCCCCACCTCTGCCCCTGGCATCACAGCTCACATCTGTGCAGCACCTGCATGGGGAGTGCTGAGCACTCCACGTGCATTGCCTCACTCATCCTCCCAGGGCTCGCAGAAGCCAGGGCTTCACCTGGGCGTCCTGGACAAAGAGCAGTCTGGCCGCAGGGCTGGTCCGAAGCCCGGCCCGGGACCAAGCACACCTGCCACAAACACCGACCAACCTCTGCTGCCTCAGTCCCTTGTCTGTGAGGCAGGGTGCACAGGCCTGGTGCACATCTGGGGACAAGCCCTGCCCCAGAAACACCAGCCAAGCACAAAGTTCCGCATGTTCCTTACTGCAGTCCCTGGAGTCAGCCATCAACTCCCAGACTGTGTGTGAGATGGAGAGACAGAGACAGATGCACAGAGGGTATGTGTGAGAGACAGAGGGAGACAGAGACGGACACACAGAGGCCATCCACATTCCACTTCCCAGCTCCAGACCCTCACTCTCACTTCCAGACGGTGCAAACCCAGCAGTGACGGCTCTGGTCATTGGGTTCCTGCCACCGATGCGGGAGACCTGCGCTGAGGCTCAGCATCAGCTATTGTGGGCATCTGGGGAGTGAACCAGCAGATGGAAGTTTCTCTCTCTCTCTCTCTCTCTCTCTCTCTCTCTGTGCATGTGTGTGGGTGTGTGTGTGTGTGGCTCAAACATATACACACACAATTAGTGAAAAAGAGAGACCAAGAAACAGACATAATAGTTAAAAAAGACAGAGTCAGCGAGAGGGAGAAACAGAGATGAGAAGTGATTCCTCTTTCCTGCAGCGGCTGCAGCTGCTCAGAGCCAGTGGTGGTTTGGAGATTTCTGTTTCTATAAATGAGGAATTTCAAACTCTTCATCAAAAATGCATATTCTGAAAAAAATTACATAAAATTTCAAAGAAAAATGTGGCATCAAGGCCGGCGCCGCGGCTCACTAGGCTAATCCTCCGCCTAGCGGCGCCGGCACACCGGGTTCTAGTCCCGGTCGGGGCGCCGGATTCTGTCCCGGTTGCCCCTCTTCCAGGCCAGCTGTCTGCTGTGGCCCGGGAGTGCAGTGGAGGATGGCCCAAGTGCTTGGGCCCTGCACCCCATGGGAGACCAGGAGAGGCACCTGGCTCCTGGCTCCTGCCACCGGATCAGCGCGGTGCGCCGGCCGCAGCGCGCCAGCCGCAGCGGCCATTGGAGGGTGAACCAACGGCAAAGGAAGACCTTTCTCTCTGTCTCTCTCTCTCACTGTCCACTCTGCCTGTCAAAAAAAAAAAATGTGGCATCAAAATAAACACCTTTTAAGCTCACTTTTCCCTGAACTTTTTGAAGGGCCCTTGTGTCCTGAGCACATGTTAAGGAGACAGACTTGTGGGTTCCTTTTCCAGTTTTCCAGTAGACACTGGTCAAGGGAAAGTGTAGGGACCAGAAAACAGAGCCTTCTTTTAAGATTTTTATTTATTTGAAAGGCAGAGTGAGAGTGAGAGTGAGAGGAGAGAGAAACTTCTGCTGGGTTGCTCCCCAGATGGCTACAGGAGCTGGGCTGAAGCCAGGAGCCTGGAACGGCATCTGGGTCTCCCAGGGGGATGGCAGGGGTCCAAGTGCTTCCGTCATCTTCCACTGCTTTTCTAGATGCACTGGCAGGGAGCTGGGTTAGAAGTGGAGCAGCCAGGAGCTCGACCCAGCACGCTGATACAGGATGCCAGCATCGCAAGCCTCAGCTTAACCTGCTGTGCCAGGTCCTGTCTCTCCGTCCTCTGCACGGAGTGTGACCCTCCAGCCAGCCCCAACCTAGTGAAAAGACCGAGATTAAGTCGTGGCCTCCCACCCCTGCAGGGAACTCTGAAGCAGGCGGCTAAGCAGAGCCAAGGGAGTTGCTGCCACGTGGGGGTGTCTGTGCCAGATTCACTCCTTCTCCTGCAGAACACCCTGGGCTGGGTGTCTTGATGCTCCATCTCAGACTCGCTTTACACAGCAGCCAAAAACACACTGAGCTGCAGGAATGAGTTACACTCAATCCCCAATTTCAGCCAGCTCACAGGGACCCCAGAACACAGAGGCCCGAGCAGTGCGGAGGCCAATTAAAGTCACCCGAGCAGTGGGTAGAGACGGTGTGGGCACAGGAGTGGGCGCTGCGGTGTGACCAGTTTCCACTGATGAAGTCAATGTGGTTTGCATGGACCAGGACTGTGCAAAGCTCCAAGCCAAGGCCACAGCTTACCGAAGCCTCCTGAGCAATGGGAGAAGATGCAGAGATGCATGGGGAGGGGCAAAACGGGTACCCAGGGATACAGCAAAGACCTGCAGGGACCATGGCTGTGGAAGGCACGTGCGGCCAGCGTTTCTCAACGTTTCTCTGCCACCTGAGCCTACTGTGCCCTAAAGTTTTCTATCTACAAGCAGCGAGTCTCGTCCTTGGGAAGTTGGGTACCAAGAGAAAAGAGGTAGACTGAAGAGCCCACAGCTGACCATGACCTTAGTTGGTAAGAGACCACCCACTTCTCCCATTCCTCAGAACTGGCAAAAACATCAAAATGACTCCAACACCTGGGCCAGCTGGGGGACACCCCCCCCCCCTCCCCAAGGGAACCATGCCAATGTCCATCAACTCAGAGCCGTGGTGGAGACCTTGCTAATTACGGTTCCCAAACCCAGAGCCTTGAAACAAAAAGTAAGTCTTGTCCATAAAATGTGGGGCAAGAAAAAAATAAAAGAAAGCCGAATGCAAAGGGGATGATGAAAAAAATCATAACCCACCGAACCAAGGGGCAATTTCCTCACAAAAGAGGAGCTCCTCCGGGTCACGAGGACCAGCAGAGGATAGAAAAGAGAGGAGCAAGCGAGGGAGCTGAGAGACATTCACTAGGGAGAAGGCTCGCAAACGCCTGGTGTGTGTATCAACGCACCCTCAGCTTCATGCCCAAGAAAGGAAATGTGAACTAAGACGACGATTATTTCTCACCGAGACCAAAGAGATGAAAGCAGGATGCAGTACAGAAGTCTCAACAGTGCAGGGGGACACGCTGTTCTCATACAAGGGGGAAAATAGGATTTAAAGGATATTTTGATGAAAAAAAATTGAAACCTATGCAGAGTTGTTTTTTCATATCGCACATTTTTCATGAAATTCTTGAAGATAGCTCATGCATGGATTTCAAAATGTTTCTTGCACCAAAATAAGCATTTAGCATTTAAACTTCTTGAAGTTGACACGTACAGAGTGGAATCACACATCTTAAATATTGGTCATATTTGCGTGTGTGTTTCCATATCTCAGAATTTCTGCCTTCTAAAAAGTCCGTAAGTGCATAAAATGACCTATGCTGTGGATAGTCATTTTTCGTAATTACAAACTGCTGGGAGTAACATAAATTTCCATTATTCAGAGGCCATGTAAACAAATTACAGTGCATCCAAACACACTCAATAATGGTAACAAGGCAGCTGTGCACGGAGTGATGGGAAAAAAAACAGTGCCGTGCACAGGGGGAGTGAACGGTGGGGTCACGTCTGCTGAACGTCCGCAGAGTCCATGTGTTTCTGGTATGCACACGCGCGTCTCCTGGTGATAGATGGGAATCACTGACAACAGCTGATTTGGAGAACTGGATCGGCTGGTTGGGCAGCTGACTCTTCTGACTCCTGAATTTCATGTTCTGGGCACACGAGAGGTCTTCAGAAAGTTTCACGGGACACGCCTGCTACGAACAACCGTGCACAGGTTTCTGACCTGGTGTGCCAAGGTAAACCTACGTCTCAATTCCAAGCTTTCTGAACTATCCACATGTGATCCACCAGGATTTTAACTGCATCTGTGACACTTTATTGGATTTTGAAGTGAAAATAAGGGGAAACCACATGCAGGACCAGCAAGGGTTCTCTGGGCAGGGACTCATTTCTGGACATTTCCAGAAAACCACCTGGCAAATGCTCCAGGTAGCTCTGGAGAGGCGAACGACTTCCAACACAGGCTGAGCACACACACGCTGGCCACGGGGAGGATGCTACAGTGGTTTTTATCAGAAAATGTAAATAGCTGACAGACACATTCCCTCGCTCTGTCATTTTCCTGGGGCAGGCACTACTAATCGACTGCTGCATTTCACTGCTGAGATAGACAAAGTCTGAGATTCTTGCAACACGCTGGGCAGCTGCCACCGATCTGCGCACGCTGAAGGGGCAGCCCTGGAACACAGCCAGAGAGCAAAGTTCAGAACTCCAGAAGCAGGGTCTCCAACCACACGGTTCCCTGGCTCCCCATCCAGGCCTGGGGACAACTTCACAGTGCCCAGCCTGCCTGCACCCCTGTTCCTCCACCAGCCCTCCGTGGAGGCAGCCAACTTCCCACAAAACCCAGGAGCTCAAACTGCCCTTCAGCAAGGAGTTCCACTGCCCAGGCCTCCCCAACCCAGGACGTTCCGTGTAAATGTCAGATTAAGCTCCTCAGTTCTCTACTTGCAAACGGAGAGATAAAATTTCGCTCCCTATTCCCAGATGTTAAAACCTCTGCTTCTCCCCGGGGCGAAGAAATCAATGTGAGTAAGCTCTGTATTTTCTTCCCTCGGAACACCAGCACTTCCAGCAATTTATTTGACTGACTATGCCTTCTATTACCATGTAAATTGTCTCAGACTGCAGGAAAAAAAAAAAGTATTAATCTCCTCTCAGTAAGTCATAAAATAAAGAAATCAATTTCAAGGTCAATTTAGCCCAAATAACACCTGCTGCCCTTTTCAGAAACAGGCAGACTGAAATGTGAGGGTATTGTCTCAGACGTCAAGATACGGTGACGGAAACCCCACGGCAGTCAGGGCAATGCCAGGGGAGACCCTGGACCCACAGCCCTGAGTGTGGGTCTAGGATGGAGTGGGTTAAAAAGACCCTGCAGAACGCCAGAGGGGTAGAAAGAGCTGCACTGGGGTGGGGCAGGCTGTAGTCAAGGCGTGAGCCTAGACGGCTGGGTGACTCCAGGGAGCTCACTCAGCCTCTCTGAGCCTCAGTATTCACAGCTATAAAATGACTTAGCAAGAGCGCAAGTCGATGCCACAGGATCTGCAGCCCGGCGCCATGTGGACTTTGCCAAAGTGCGCTGCTCAGTGGTGGGTGTCCCCTAGACCAGACAGGGATGCCTGAGAGGGGGCGATTCATGTTTTCTGGGGGTGTCTCTGGGGATGCTTGCAGACAAGGCCAGCATGTGGGTCAGCAGAACCACACAGGCAAGACCCACGCCGCATGTGCTGGACAGCCAACTGGACATGTGCTGGACAGCCAATGGCCGGGGCAGAAGAAGCAGAAGGGCCTTTCTTCCTTTGACCCTTCCTCTGGGGGCTGGCACCATCCTCTCTGCACTGGCCCTGGACACCAGAACCCAGGCTCTTGCCCTCCAGGGCCGCCCCCAGTTGCCTCAGATCGGAAGGTTCCAGATTCCTGGACTGAGCCAGGCTCCCGGCTTCTCTGCCTCTCCGCTTGCTCTTGGCCACCACGGATCTGGCGCCCCTGGACTCCTGTGAGCTGATCCCCCTTCTGCAGCTGCACATCCTCCTGGTTCAGTTTCCACAGTCAGACACGCCAGAGGCCACGCCAGCCACTTCCACAGAGCCACTTCCAGCAGGTGCCACAGCCCAGCGGTTACAGACGCAGGCTCCGGAGCCCAAGCCACCCTTGTCCTCTCGTGAGCTGTGTGACCTCAGACAAGGCACGTACCTTCCCTCTCCGAGGTTCTTCTCGGGAAGGCGAGCTCACGGCGTCACTGGCTTCCAGAAAGAAGGCTCATTTCAGAGGCGAGCGAACCGGAGAAGTCACGGGACTGGCACCAAGCGGCCCGGCCTGGATGGACCACAGCACACAGGACTTTCCTCATGCTCACAGCCCCTCCCCCACTACCCCCACAGGGCCACCAGTGATGCTGCCAAGGGCAGAAGGAGCCTGCCCGAGAAGCCTACCCCCCATGCCACCCAGGCAGCCACAAGCTGTTCTCAAACCCCACCTCACTTCTGCAAAAGCCACCCTGGTACTCCCACCTCCCCATCTCATCAACCACCAAGTTGAAACACATGAAACAAGTGACCCCCGGAAGGCACCCCGGTGCTAAAACCTGAACCGTAGTCACCGTCACTGCGGCAGCTTCCCCAAGTCCGTTTCTCCCCTCTAACAGTCATGCTTTACGGCAGGGAGGTCATCTGCAAGCATAAATTGATTCGTGTCTCTCCACATAGACACCTGCCAGCCGCTGTTTATGTAGAGTTGTGTTGCCAGGCCCCATGCACCAGCTCGAAGCAACTTCCAATCTACTCTGTATCTCTGTGCATTGATCTATTTTGGGTTTAACATTCAGAGAGGGAGCGGGAGAGCGGGAGAGCGGGAGAGCGGGAGAGCGGGAGAGCGGGAGAGCGGGAGAGGGAGAGGGAGAGGGAGAGGGAGAGGGAGAGGGAGAGGGAGAGGGAGAGGGAGAGGGAGAGATCTTCCATCTACTGGTTCACTTTTCAAGTGGCCAAACCAGCACCCATACAGGATGCCAGTTTCATAGGCAGCGGCTTAACCCGCTGCACCATGACATCCGCCCTAAGTATTTCAAATGATGGGAACCGGGCCACCTGCGTCTTTGGGGTCCAGCTTCCTCACTGAGCCTCACCTGTTCCAGGCCCACCCAGGCTGCACCAGCACCTTGCTCCTTACTCGTGGCTGAAAACACACCACTGTGCAGATGCAGCGCCATCTGTGTGGCACGCATGTGCTGCTGGAAGTCTCTCTGCTTCTGTGAACAGCGTGCTAGGAGCGCCCTGGACAGGCTTGCGTTGGGGCATCTGCGGTCACCTCTCTCGGGCGTTCACTCGGGAGTGAGTTCCCAGATCACCCAGGGAGCCTGCTCCATCGTCTGAGGACTGCCAGGTGCGCTCCCACACTTCTCCACCAGCTTCACTTGAGGCTGCTGGTCTCCATCCGCTCTGGGCAAGGCTTGTTACTGGCAGACACGTTGATCCTGGCCATCCTGGCGCATGTGGAGAGGTTCCCTGTGACTAACGTGGAGCATCTTCTTGGGTTCTTCTAGGCCACCAGAATTTGATCTCCTTTGGAGAGATGTCTGTTCCAACGCCTCACCTGCTTTTCAGTGGGTTTGAGCTGGATCCCTGAATCAAAATGCGTCCCTTTATGCATCCGGGACCAAAATCCCCTCAGATGCACAATCCACAAAGATTTCCTCCCATTCCACAGGGTGGGGCGCGTCAGCCGCTCGTGAACGCCATTTTCTACGGAAGCACGCTGGCCGTGTCAGTGACACGCAAGTAGCCCGCACACCTTTCCAAAGGTCTGCAGCTCCAGCTCCTGCTGTGGCTGAGACCACTCTCTACTGCCCAGCTTCTTTGCAGGGCTGACCCTGCGCAGGGCAGCTGGGCCATATGGGAGGTCAGAGGTCAGAGCAAGGTCACCAGTGCTGTTTGAGAACTGCTCAGTACATGCATCATGGCCAAGCAGCAGCCACGAGTGCTGGCTCCACACAGACAACCAGACATACCCTCCCCGTCCCTAGTCCTGCCAAGTCCATCCACCCCTTCAACTGGCCTCATCTGTAACCGACATGCAACACCAACAGCAGACAGGGAGGGCATCCACTTGGGTTAGGAGAAAATGAAGCAGTGCACACAGCAAATGTCTGTGCACTGGGACTTTAAATCCTCCGTATAGCGGTTAGTGGGAGGGGCTTGGGCCCTGGGGATGGAGCGGTCAACAAGCAGGGGTTCTGATATGCATGCACAGGTGCTCTCAGCTGGGTTAGTCTCCTCGAGAACCAGCTGCCAGACCCCTGCCATGCTTCTCTCCCAGACACGCCCACTGTCCAGGTCCCTGTTAGGACCTGAAGTCGCCCGAGGCCCATGCGAGGCCCACGCTTGGAACATGGCGGCCTCGCGGGATCTGCCCTGTATGAGTCACCAGGCCTCAGTTGTGCCAACAGGCCAAGATGTGGCAGACGCGAGCTTACAGCAGCTGCTGTGACCAACTGCCACCAAACATGGAGTACTAGGCAGCCTTCCAAAAAGAAGGAAGGACCTCTTCCTGCTACAGCCAGAGGGACCCTGAGGAAATAAGCCAGGCACGTGTCACTCTAAGGCGCATGTCATTCTCCGGATGTGAGCTCGCGCGGAATAAGCAGACCTGCAGAGACACAGACGTGCGACTTCGGGGGCTGGAAGTGGGGGTGGGGGAGGGGAGTCACTGCTAACGGGGCAGGGTGGTACTTGGCAGGGAGCCTATTCTGGAGCTAGAAGGGGTGATGAGTGCAAACATTGTCGGTGTACTTTTTTAAAAGCTCTGTTTGGTTTTTATTTATTTATTTATTTATTTATTTTTATTTTTGACAGGCTGAGTGGACAGTGAGAGAGAGAGACAGAGAGAAAGGTCTTCCTTTGCCGTTGGTTCACACTCCAATGGCCGTCGCGGCCAGCGCACTGCATCCGGCGCACCGCGCTGATCCGATGGCAGGAGCCAGGTGCTTCTCCTGGTCTCCCATGGGGTGCAGGGCCCAAGCACTAGGGCCATCCTCCACTGCACTCCCTGGCCACAGCAGAGACCTGGCCTGGAAGAGGGGCAACCCAGACAGAATCCAACCCCCGACCGGGACTAGAACCCAGTGTACCAGCGCCGCAAGGCAGAGGATTAGCCTAGTGAGTCGTGGTGCCAGCCTGTTTGTTTATTTTAAAGACTTACAGAGAGGGAGAGCCAGAGATCTTCCATCCACTGGTTCACTCCCCAGATGGCCACCAGAGCTGGGCCAGGCGGAAGCCAGGAGCTGGGTCTCCCACATGGGTGGCAGGGAACCAAGGACTTGGGCCATCTTTCGCTGCTCTGCCCAGGCCATCGGCAGGAGCCAGATCAGAGGGTGCAACAGCCAGGGACACAAACCAGCGCCCACATAGGATGCCAGCATCACGGGCCACGGCCTTGCCCAGTGTGCCACAACACCGGCCCCCATCATGAATGGCGCAGTGTTCACTTCCAAACAGCCTGAAGAGAATTCTACTTTTATTTTTTTAACAAGAGAGATACAAAATATCCCAATAGACTTGGACTTCTTTCCCTTTTTTTGTGCTTTGGCCCTTTTAACTGAATAAAAATGAATATATAAAACCACAAACTTCGGAATACAGCTGTGCAATCCACAGAAGCCTTCTCCTCTGTTCATCTCAGAAGTCATTAAAATTAATAGGGTCTTCACCAGGAATGTCTACGGGCTATGAAGTCAGTCCACACACAAGCACAAGCAGCGGCGGAACCGCGGCTCCCAGGACACAAGCAGAATTTAGACCAAGGGGGCTGAGCCTGGGCTAACAACTGCCGCCTCCACCTCACCCATCCATGGAGCACAGAAGCCTGACACCCGAGGGTGCTCTCCCCCTGCAGAGAGAAGCCCACCCACCCAGCAGCTGTACAGGGGCTTCTGGAAGGGGAAGCTGGGGAGGGATACTCAAACCCTGGGAGAGGCTGGGAGAGAACTAAAGCTCCAACCCAGTGCCCTTGTGAGAGAACTCACAGCACGAAAAATGCCCATTTGCACGTGGGCAAATATGAGAAATCGACAAAATGAGACAAGGGCGGATGAGGCGTGCAGAAGTCCCCGCCGAGACGCTGGGAGAGGCCGCGTGTGACAGAGGAGGGGATTAGCCATGCGAGATGAGACTGGGGCATATTTCTGGCTCGGGATGCTGAGCACGGCACTCAAGTTCCCCCAAGGAAGAGAATGGCAGGGGAGTCAGTGAAGGAGCCATGGGTTATTACAGAAGCTTTTGCGAAATGAAGTCGGGGAGAATGGCTGGAGAAGCGAAGTGTTAAATAAATACTTCCTGCGTGTAATCGCCCGGGAGAACACTAACATTAGGATGTCTGACAAGGGCTTTTTATCCAATCTGCCCGGGATTTCTTCAGGGTTCCTGAGAGAGAAGTCATCAGTAACCCGCACAGCATCATGGGCCATTTATGCAGAAATGGGACCGCTGACGCATGGGCTTCTGGGCAGGTTGATGAAGGGCAGAGAAAGGACCCAAGGGAACCAGGCACACCTGGCGCAGTCCTGAGTGCTCCGGGCCATTCCTGGACCAGGGTCCTTGCCAAGGACGGTGTCTCCAGGTACAGACACCCGAGGGGTGAGAAGCAGGGGCTCTGGATTGGGGCAGCCCAGCACTGAGGACCCTGCTCTCTCCTACACATGCACGGCCTTGAGCAACTCGCCCCATTTCTCTGAGCCTCATCTTCCCATCTGTAAGGAGACAATCAGAAAAGCTGGATAAACTGCTGCTGTTAAGACCGTTATTTCACAGACAGGAAAGTGAAGCCCAGAAGGGTTCAAGAACACTAAGGTTGGCAGTGAACCAATGCCCTGGTTTTCCTGTGCGTGACGTTCCAGGCCATGGATTCTGAGTGAACCACTTGTCTCTGTCATGACCAGACTGAGCCAGACTGCCAAAGTTCAAAGCCAGGCTCAGTCTCTCCCTGGCTGTGTGGCCTTCGCAGATTCTGAACCTCTCTGGGCCTGAGTTTCCTCCTCATTGAAATGGCGGTAAGAACAGCACCAATCCCAAAGGGCTGTGGGGAGGATGAGTGAGTGAGTGTGTAAAAGGTCTGGGAGTGGGCCCTGGCACCCAGGGGCTCGATAAAAGCGACTACCAGTGTCATTGCTGATGCCAGCTCATTTTACAAACGGCACCCGGAACGCACTGTCCACGGACACAGCGCTGGCAAAGGGCAGGTCCTGGCTGACTCTGGCTCCTGCTCGTCTTTCCTTTGCACTTGGGTCCTGTAGCTGTCCTGCCAGAGGAGCACAGGCCCCCCTGCACTGCAAGGGGCACAGTTCAAGACCATGTGGTTTGGAGCCCGGGAAGCCCACGTCCAAGTCCCAACCATGCTCCTGCTTTGACAGGTGCCCCTGAAGGGGTGCTTAACCTCTCGGCTTTGGGGGCCTTCATCTTGACGACGGAATCATGATAGCACCCCAACTCCTCACTACTCGGTCAGCACCATCTGCTGCCTTCAGCCCACCACCATGTAGAGGGTAAGGCTGACTTAGAGAAGCTGTCACCGTGCCCTCTGCCTCAGCTCGCTCCAAGGCCGTGCCCAGAGGACCCTGACTCCTCTTCAGCTTGCCTGCAGTCCCCAGGAGCATGGTCTGACAGTCAGGCGCAAGTGCAAGCCCAGGTCCTGGGATTCAGGCTCCCTGGAGACCAGCTGTTTGCGCAAGGAGGAGCTGCTGGCTCTCTGAACGGTGAAATGACTCCAAGTCTGAATGTGGATCCGGGGCCCAACAACTGCAGTGAGCAGCTACCTTCTGCTGGGAGCAGCCGCGCTCCAAAAATCCTTACGTCCCGGGAAGCCCCAAGCGGCCGTCTCAGCGTCGCCTCCCGCCACACGGACTCACGCCCCCAGAGCACCCGCGGTTCCCTCCCTGCCGCCCACATCATTTCCTGCCTCTCAGTGCCTTCTCCGTGTTCCCCAAGTCCAAGTGCCTTCCCTGGGCCGGCAAGGCCTTGCACACAGACTGCTCCCTCTCTCCACCCGCGCCCTTCCCCTGCCCTTTGTCCTGCCATGCGCACCAGCCATGCGGCCTCTCTCCGCAGCTTCTCATGCTCTCCCTCTGCCTTGGCAAATTCTCTCTCCCTGTGCTGCTGCTGAACTCCCACACATCCTTCATTTCCCAGTGCCAACACCACCCGCTACGGGAGGCCCTCCCTGATCCCAGCGTGGTGCACATCAGCCCCCAAGTACTCATCTGTACAATGATAAAGTGGGTAACTGCCTCCCGCACTGACCTGCGTGTCCTTACACACCCCACAGATACTACAGGGTTTCACCCCCACCACCTAGCACAGCCCTGTGGGTACACAGTAAGTTCTCAACATGTGTTGAGTGAATGCATGTTTAATGAAGCAAACGGCTTATTCTCCCGAGTGAGTACAACTGGCTGGAGGCAGGGCCTGTGGCTTTGCCATTCCCTGGAGAACCCAGCGCACATCAAATGCACTCGGCCTGAACTGGTAGTGATTTTCAGCAGACTTATGCTGGAGCTGGAAGTGGGAATCCAAGGCAGCCCTCCAAGTCCTCCTTCTCCTTCAGGTCAGCAGTCTCCAAGGCTGTTCTTGTGGTTATCTGCACTGATGCAGGAAGAGAGACGGACAGTGGTCCCGGCACTGTGGGCTCACATCCCACAGCCTCCAGATCCCCCCCTCTTGGAAGCAAGGGGCCAGGACATAGGTCAGTGGCCATCTCTTGGAGGGTCCGAAATCTGAGTTCGCCTCATCTCCCCTGCCCCCGAAGAGACAGAACACAGGCAGGGCCCAGCCTGGATGCCCAGTGCTCCCAACACTGCTGATGGAAGAACCCACGAAGACAGGTTCCAACGTGGATGTGACGCCATCTGCTCACAGCTGCCTGTGTCTGGGGTTCCCGTGACTAGAACCCCAGCAGCTGGCAGTTAATTATACCTGACTGTAGGAGTCCCCTGCTATGGGGCCCCAGGAGCCAAGGCAGGGCAGTGCTGGCTGCCAGGCAAGGCTACGTCCCCTCATCTCCACAAAGACCAAGACCGCACAAGCACGGCGCCCTCGGAAAGCACCCATTTGAACACCAGAAGCTGAGGGCATGACAGACGTCCAAAATGGTCCAGCTGCAGCCGGCAGGTCAGCCCGGCAGCCCTGGCTCTATGCCAGGACATGATGAGCTGGCAGCTGGGCATCAGGCGGCATCCAAGTCACAGGGGATTAAGAGGGACGTCTGTGCCATCAACAAGGACAGGGCACCACGTTGCCGACTCATGGAAAAGCTCTGGACACCTCACCAGCACTTACACTGTGGAAAATGGCACCAGGCCCAGCTGAGCCGTGGCACACAGCCAGGGACGCAGTCCCACCAGCCCTACTGCCAGTCAGCACCTACAGCTGTGCCCAGATCAGAGCCGAATCCAATCAGCCGAAACCCACAAAAACACCCCTCCCTCACTGCCTCTTTGGCCCCAACCCTTGTCCCTGTAATTTCTGGGGCCCTGCAGGCACCATCCCTCTGAAGAGCCAAGGGGCAGGCTCTGTGCCCCTGAGGGCCAGCAGGCTGTGACCAGAAATGCTTCGTAGAATTAACCAGGTGGTCATTAAGAGTGCTTAGTGCCATGCACTTGCAAGCCCAGGGAGCTGTGAGATCGTGCCTGCTCTAACAGGTCAGCGTAGATTCCCCACGGAAAACCCAGTGGGTGACAGGAGGTGGCGCATGTGTGAGGTCCACAGCAATCCTGACACGGGGGTGGCTCCCGTGAAGGGGAGCGGCTGGCACCTTAGGGCGTGAGTGGTCGAAGGAGGACGAGGAGACACAGGCAGACGGGGGACCCTGGGAGCAGCAGATGGGGGAGCCAGGTTGGATGCATGTTTGCATAGACTGCTGTGGGCTGCAGGGCTGTGAGGAGCAGAGGAGGGGGGTGCAGGAAGGGAAGCCAAGAAGCCCCAAAGCTGCGGAAGGGGACAGACGAGGGCAGCTGTTCAGGAAGCCTAGGGATGAAAGTGAGCAGGTGGGAGCGGGGGAGGGACGAGGGTGACAGATTTTACATGAGCACCTGGGAGCGACTTGCCCTTGCCCTCAGCTGTGGGACCCCAGGGAAGCACAAGCTGGGGGAGCATGGGGGGTGGACACCAGGTTTGGACCTCACTGGAGAATGAAGGGTATGATGCTCTGTGCCCGGGGCCTCTGTGATGCAGGGGGCTGGAACAAGCCCTCCCGCTGGAGTTCTGTTGTCCTCATTTGACCTTTGTTTCTCACGTGGCTCATCACTGGTCCTTGGCAGAGCGGCTCCTGAGGATTCGCTGGATTTCTGTGGGAACCTGGAAGGCCTCAGAACTCCCAGCTGTCAGTCACACGCATGCGGCTGTGCGGGACGCCTGCAGGAAGCACCTGATCCCCAGGCTGCTTTCATGTTTGGAAATTGACAAATCCATCATTCCAGCCACTAGACTTCTAAATGTCAGACCTCAGACGGACTTTCCCTAGGAGGGCTGAGGGTCCAAGGTCCTTCTTGGGAAGCAAGATGGGTAAGGGAGCTGGGAAAACATCTCTGACCCTCGCTATCCCTCCCAGCCTCCCTCCCTGAATCAATCAATCTCTCTCTCTCTCTCCCTCTCTCTCTCTCTCTCTCACACACACACACACACAGACACACACACACACAACCTTGCCTGACAAAGAAAATTTGACTTCCAAGAACAGAGGGAAAGGCTCCTTCCACCAAGTATGGCCAGAGAAGTCCATCCCAGACCACCCATCAGACATTCTAGAAGCTACCCTGCCAACTGCAGTGCTCTCGGGCAAGCTGACAGCCTCCTGTCCTCTAACACAAGGCTCTTTCTGTCAGACTGAACCAAATGGAATCTCCGACATTCAACTGTGCTTGACCATGTGGTCAAGGTACAGCTTCCCCCACTCAGTCGATGTGGGCTTCTGCACTGAAATATAAAAGTGCTTCACAGCCAGCGCCGCGGCTCACTAGGCTAATCCTCTGCCTTGCGGCGTCGGCATACCGGGTTCTAGTCCCGGTCGGGGCACCGGATTCTGTCCCGGTTGCCCCTCTTCCAGGCCAGCTCTCTGCTGTGGCCCAGGAGTGCAGTGGAGGATGGCCCTAGTGCTTGGGCCCTGCACCCCATGGGAGACCAGGAGAAGCACCTGGCTCCTGCCATCGGATCAGCGCGGTGCACCGGCCGCAGCGAGCCGGCCGCGGTGGCCATTGGAGGGTGAACCAACGGCAAAGGAAGACCTTTCTCTCTGTCTCTCTCTCTCACTGTCCACTCTGCCTGTCAAAAAAAAAAAAAAAGTGCTTCAGACCCCACTGGCCCACTGGAGCGTGACTGGGTCCAGAAGACAGGCCCCACTGCCTTTCTAAACTCAGAGAGATAACGACTTCTAGACCACACCTAGGACAGAATGGCCACTGGAACCACCTATAGGACACTTCGCTGTGCAAACGCCGTGCTGGGCGGTGGACAGCAGGTGATGCACTCGGGGGAACAGCAGAAAGGGAATCATAGGGACTCCATGGACACAAGCAAGGCACCACCTGCCCCACCTAATCCCCAGCTCAGGAAACCACCGTGGTGAGGATGCTGAGGTGAGGGGCCGGGCCAACGCCCGCAACAGAGCTGTCCTCCCAGCCCCGTCTGCGGCCAGAGGGGCACGCAGAGAGGGGCTGAGTCCCAAAGCCCAGCAGCCTGTGGGGGTCCTGGTGACAGCGCAGGGTGCTTGTGCTCAGATCCTGGCAAAATGTTCACACCACCCTCTTCTCTCGGGGGACAGTTTCATGAGCTCAGGAAAAGGCAACACAGACAATGTCCTGAGAGTGTCTTGCACTGGATACTGTGGCAGTGAGGGGAGGGGGATGCTTGGCAGAGAAGAAGGGGACCAGGGAGGGAGGGGCCCCAGCAGAGGGCTCTAACACTGCACCACAGACTCATGGCCTCTCTGGTCTGGGTCCATCCACTGTTCTAAGCTGCTCTTGGGACTCAGAACTGCCCAGCATCCCATGTGTACAGTTCTGCACAAGCCCCTCCTGCACTGACCTCGTTCTGTGGCTTTCAGGGCCTTTAGCTTCCCCTGCCCTGCAGGTGCTGGTCTGCTCTCCCTTCACAGACAGCGCAGCGTGCGACACTGCCACCCAGAAGGGGAGTCGAGGCAGCGGGCTTGGATGGGAACTCCCCATCCGTCCCAGGAAAGCTAGAAGGACTAGTTGGTACCTGAGCTGGCCTGGGGGAAGCATCTCCAGAACCAACCGGAAACTGACGTCGGCACTTCTGGTTCCTGTGAACGCAAGACCTGCCCTGGATCTTGGGGGAGAGGACCAGGTTGTACCAGCGCAGAGGCTCTGTCTCGGAAAGTCACCTCCACTACCCAGTTACGCAACTTGCAGGACTGACAGATGGAAGAAAGAACTGACCTCCTCTCTGGGGCAGGAGAGTATGGGCTGTCTCCTTCGATTCTTTAACCTGGTTCTTGGTGGCGGTGAACTTCAGATTAAACAGAAAGACAGGGAAGGTGAGTACAGGAGAGCAGGGAGGAGAAACACGCAGTGCACCTTCGCAAGCCTCCACCCACCGGAGCAATTTCTGCAGCCCCTGCCCCCAGCTCAAGGAGCAGACACCTTCACTTCAGCGGGAAAACACGGGGGACCTACTTCCCGCCAGTTTCGTATTCTACCAGCTTTTGGCACTTTTACTGTTGCAAGTGAGAGAAAAATGGGCATCCTGGCACCAGACTGTCCAGGCAGTAATCCAGCACACGCCAAGTAGAGACGCGATGATCTCCTCTCCCTGGACAGGGAGGGCATCAGCCCTGCTCTCCCAGACAAGGCTAAGTGACCATCCATCAGTGAGTCCACACGCTGTAGCCCTCCCACCTGTTGTACCTGCCTCTGGGTATTCAACCCCAGGGACATGCAAGTGAGTTCTACGCCCACCAGGCAGGGGCAGTTGCCAGGGAATGTGGGGGCAGAAATGATCAATTCTCACCGACTTGGGTGGTTTCGGGCAAGGAGCCTCACTTTGCTGAGCGGCAGGTGCATCGCTCACAAAATAAGACAAGTCCCATGTGTGTGACACAGAGCTGTGGGCACGATCGCCCGAGACAGAGCCCACGAAGGTCACGTTACACGGTGCTTGGTGGCTGCGCTGCTGCTGCTGATGACGACGATGAACACAATGATGATGGTGAAGGCGATGATTTACTTTTCGCTTAGCCTCATTCACTACTCAATGCCTGATTTCACAGAATCAGGAAGCAGCCTATTCAGTTCCGAGAGAGCAATTAAGGATGTATTTAAGCTAAAGAACCCTTCATAACTGTGATGGGATGTATGCCCTTCATACAGCAAACACGCATCCATGATAATTAAGTAATCCTGACGCAAACGCCTGAGCAGAAGCTGCCGTGTCGCCAGGTGAACAACCCTGAGGATCACCGTTACTGGAGCGCCTGTGTGTTATCTGGTTCATCAGGGGACAGGGCCAGAGCCCACTCTGCTCAGCTTCACCAAGCAGCAGGAAGCAAAAGCCAGGCACAAGGCATGCCACCCGCCTGCAGCTGTGTGGTCCTACTCCCTCTGACACCAGCTCTTATCTGCAACAGGAAACAATGGAACCCCGGCACAGCCCCTAGACTTCTCTCCAGCAGTGCTCGGAGATGCACCCACTGCAATATGGAGGGGACAGACCCCCGATCGAGAGCAGGCAGCAACCATCTCAGGGTAAGAACCAGGGCAGCTGCCAAGCGGGGCACACAGGCTGTGTGGGAAAAACCCTTCCTGGAGGGCGAGAGGGCTGAGGGTTCTGGGGCCACCTGAACCTCCTCAGAGGTACAACCAGCAGCACCACTGCTGGGCCAAACTGTACAGAATTACTTCTGAACTTCATTTTCTTACCTGGGGGGAAAAGAAAGGAACTGATGACCTCAGAGGTTCCTTGTAGGTCTGAAACGCCTCCCCTTCTAAGATGCTGACTCACCTACTGGACAAGAAACCCTGCCCAGCAGAACAAAGGCACCAGCTGAAAGGTCAAGATGGGAGGCTGGTGGGAGGGCACCGGGAGGCCAAAATGGAGGCCCAGGGAAACCTGCAAACTGAGGTCCCCTTCAAGGGAGCCAAGGCGGGTTCCTGGCACTGCCCGGGGCCAAAGCTCTCAACACAGCAGTGTGAGGGACACCTGGGTCTCTCAGCTCTGCCCCCACCGATTCTGAGCCTGCATTTGAACACGCATCCAGAAGTGACTGTGATGCACGTAGGATAAGGAATGGGACAGCTCAGTGAGGCCACATGGGTGGTGGTCGTCTTCCCACCAGAGGCAGGGCAGAGGGTCCACCATTCCCAACAGCCACCAAAGGAAAGGGGACGCTCCTGTCTGGCACTGCTCATACTACGAGCCACAGAGCCCCCTCCAACCCCCCTTCCTGCCGCACTGCCCCTCCAGGCTGCAGCTGTCCTCCCAGCTTGACCCTCAGAGCACAATCAGAGCCTCCACATCCATCATCCCCAGCCCCGCCACCTGACCCCATCGCCATCACACTGACCCTACACCTGCTCTTGCCCCATGTCAACTTCCACACCTATCTCAATAGGTCAGCTCACAGCCATCTTCTGCAGCCAGCCCTTGCATAACCTGCCAGCCTCCTCGGAGGAAACTCTGGCCATGACCATCGGCCCCTGGCCCCAGCTCCACTCCCAGTCTGGCTACATCCCTGCACGTCCTCGCCCTCACTCATCCCCTCCAAACGCATCCCCTGCACTTGCAGTTTCTCCTGCCCCAAGATGTCCACAGGCTCCCTCCTTCCTCTTCCTGTCTCTGCTCAAGTGTTAGCACCCTCTGTAAAGCTTCCACCCTATCCTCAGCCCCCCTCTGTTGCTTTTCTCCACGACACTACTTTACAGGTTACCACCCTCGGCACACAACGATCCTTTCCAACCGTGGGTGGTTTTGACCTTGGCAGCCATGTGGCTACAACCAGGGGGACCTTGGCTGCCATGCCAAGGAGAGAGGGACCTGCTGGCACCTAGCAGGAGAGAACAATGGGGTTGTCCAACAGCCCATAATACACAAGACATCCTCCCACAAGGAAACACCCAGTCCCACCATCATCAGTGCCCTAAGCGTGGTATTAACAGAGTCAGACATGTCTGGGTGCTAGGAACCAACTGCCCAGAAGAGCATCCTAGACACTGAATCTACTCAGCAAACACTGCTGAAATAGATGCATGAACAATCACACGGGTGGGGACACACAGGGACACGCGTGACCCCCATCTGCTGTAGGATGGGCTCCATGAAGGGCTCCGCAGACCATGTGGATGAAGCCAAGCCACTGCCCACAAACCACCTAGCTCACTCCGTGCAAGGAGGGGAGCACACACGGGAGACGCTACACACCAGGACAGCGGGTGCTGTGGTATTTCCTGGAGAACAGAAGGGCTGCCTCCTGGGGCCCAAAATAGGAATGGCTCCCTGATCTTGTATGAAGGTTGAAGGTCAGCACACCAGCAGGGGACAGAGTCACAAGGCTTTTGATTTGGGACTATGACTGCAGATGTGGATGAAATTCCTTAGCAAACGGGGGTGGCAGGGAGAGGCCAAGGGCTCTGAGCACACACAGGAAACAACTGGAGGAAAGAACTCGAAGAACAGGAGAGAGCACGCACAGCAGGCGTGCTGACACTACTTTGAGGAGGAAACAGGATGGGCAATGCTAAGTACAAGTCACCCTCTGGCTGGTGCTCCACTCGCGGGTGTTCCAAGCCTTTCATTCACTGCCATATTTTTTTTAAATCTCCAAGGTAATTAGTAAAGATCATATATAAAATGCTTTCAATGCTCAGATTCATTTGTCCATCAGAAATAACCTTGGCCGGCGCCGTGGCTCAATAGGCTAATCCTCCGCCTTGCGACGCCGGCACACCAGGTTCTAGTCCCGGTCGGGGCGCCGGATTCTGTCCCGGTTGCCCCTCTTCCAGGCCAGCTCTCTGCTGTGGCCCAGGAGTGCAGTGGAGGATGGCCCAAGTGCTTGGGCCCTGCACCCCATGGGAGACCAGGAGAAGTACCTGGCTCCTGGCTTCAGGTCAGCGCAATGTGCCAGCCGCAGCATGCCAGCTGTGGCGGCCATTGGAGGGTGAACCAACGGCAAAAGGAAGACCTTTCTCTCTGTCTCTCTCTCTCACTATCCACTCTGTCAAAAAAAAAAAGAAAGAAAGAAAGAAAAGAAAAGAAAGAACCTTGCCAAGGGGCTGGAGTGGCACAGTGGACAGTGGGTTAAGCTGCCGCCTGCAGTGCCAGTATCCAACATGGGCACCAGTTCTAGTTCCAGCTGCTCCACTTCCTGAGAAAAGCAGTGGAAGATGGTCCAAGTGTTTGGGCCCCTGCACCTACATGGGAGACCTAGCTGGGGTTCCAGGCTCCTGGCTTCTGCCTGACCCAGCCCCAACTGTTGTAGCCATTTGGGGAGTGAACTAATAGATGGAAGCTCTCTCACTCTCTCTTTCTCTTTCTTTCTCTGTCTCCCTCCCTCCCTGCCACTTTACCTTTCAAATAAATTTTTAAGCATCTAAAAAATAATGTACTTCTCTGAATGTCGCTGTATGTTGGGGCAATGAAAAGGCCGATAAAGTTTAAACCTTCCCCATGCAGAAATGGCTCCTTAACGGCCAACTTCCCGTCACTACAGGGTTTTAATCTTTATGGTGTCTTCAATATTACTGGCACTGCCTCCCGTTCCTTCTCTGGAAGACAGAACAGGAAAACGCAAACCATGCCGAGAGGCAGAGCCATGGCAGAACAAGAGGGGGAACCACCCTTCCTTCCCACCCCACATGCAGAGAGGCGGCTCAGTCACAAATGCTTCACCCACAGGCTCCTGCCCAGTGGCTACAACAACACTGGGGTCAGACAGACCCCTGGTCCCACCACTGAACGGAATGAAGGGCATCTCTCTCGCCAAAGCTCAGTGTCCCCAAATGGGAACGGCGACACTGCCTCTGGGAGCTGCTCTGAGCACTGAGTTCCCACGCACTGACCAAAATAGAGAGAGTATGCAGAATCAAAGGTCACCCCTGCCCCTAAGCCTCACCAGGAGCTCCTGAGGCAGACACAGTCCCCGCCACTCAACAGAGGAGTCATCCGCAGGTCCACGCGTGGGAGCAACCCGCCCCGGGAGTGGGAAAATCAGAACCAGGTTTCCAGCGTGTCTTCTCTCAAAGCCCGTTCACTGCCTCCCAGACAATCAGCCCCAGGGAGGTGGCCCATCCTGCTGGACCAAGGTGCTCCAGGCCTGGGTTGCCACAAGCATAACACAGGGATAGTAACACCAGGTCATAGACCCGAGTGCTGGGTGAGAAGCCTGAAACGTCAGCCTCCACTGTCACTGTTGGTTGACAGTGAAGATGAGGATGAGGCAGAAGCTGACGGTCATCTTCACCCCACAGCTGTGATGGTGGAACGACTATGGCGATGAAGACGACCATGATGCCAGCCAGCTGTGATGTTGGTGGTGACAGTGACGGTGACGGTGATGGTGGCAGCGGCGTCGATGGCAGTGATGAGGATGATGGTGACAATGAGATCATAATGGTGGAAGAGGTGATCATGATGGTTAGGATAGTCACATAATCTGAACACAGGGAAACCCTTCCACGCAAGGCATTTTTGCTGTTAACCCCAGTGTCCCAGTGCCACAGGCTGCCCTCCATCCACACACAGGGAAACTACCCTGTTCTTTTGCGAAGCCCAGTTCTGACGACTTGCCCACCACTGCCTCCCTGTGTGGCCCCAGTCAGCTCACTACCCGGGATGCCTTGTTTCTCCTCTCGGGAAAGGGGGAGCTCCAGTGGTGCCCACCTGGGCGCAGTTACAGGGGCTGCCACTTGCTATCACTCAGCAGCAAGCGTGGGAGTGGGTGTTTGGCCTGGCAGTTGAGACGCCCGTCTCCTATACTGCGGTGGCCAGGTTCAGTTGCTGGCCCTGGCTCCTGGCTCCAGCTTCCTGCTCATGCAGAAATGACAGCTCAAATACCTGGGTCAGTGCCACCCACGTGGGACACCCAGATAGATTTCAGCGTTGCTCAGTCCAGTGCCAGCAGTTCCAGGCATCTAGGGAGTGGGCAGAAGCATTCTCTTTTTCCCCTGCATGGCCCCCACTCCCTCAATCAATAAAATAAAGCAAAATCTCACGGCACCTCATGAAGACATGACACGTTTGTGATTCACCCACACCAGCACTTAGTCTGACGAAGGTGGTGCAGCACACTACTATGCCCAGGTCACACACCCACAAGGCCAGGGTGGGGATGACCCTGGTGTCCCCGCCCCTCTGCTTGGCACACGCAAGCCGGCCTCCCCCACTGCTCCCAGGAGGCCTCTCTGTGCTGGAGAAACCACGCCCAGAGGCCTCTGTTGGGCACTTCCAGTCTGGCGGACCACCAGGCTCCCCCATGTCAGACAGCCAAAAGGATGCCTCGTGCTGGACGGAGCCAAAGCGATCACAGAACCCCCGGTGGGGAAGCCGCTTCCCATGACGAACCGTGACACCCTGTAACAATCCAGGCCACTGCGGGGAACCAGGGATTTGGGGTCCCAACACATTGCTGCTCATTTATTTGGGGCTATCGATCAAACACACGAGAAGGGAGTGTGTCGAAGCAGGCATCTGTGGGTGAATTCTGTGAGGCTCACCTGTGTGTCTGTGATACACAGCACACCAGGAACCGCCTCACAGCAGTCTACACGGCCAGGCGTCTGAGCTGTGTGGGGCTGATTTTTATGCTTTCTGCAATCTCCGGAAACAGAGCAGGTAATAAGAAGTGCCAGACAACATCCGGAAGTCAACCAAAACCAAATATAACACACAGACAGAGCGGCTGTGAGACACTAACTCTTCATTCTAACCAGTCCACGTGCAGCCACCTCCACTGCACAGCTCACGCGGAGCCCTGACGCTGGGGCCCCGGGTCCTGCCTGATCTCCGATTTCCGCACTCCGCCACGGTGCTGTCCTCCGAGATGAATGGGCTGCATCAGAAAGAAATCTACTCCACCAAATCTCCTCTCCCCGAGGAGCAAGGGTCACTCAGCCCTGACAGCAAGCTCAGGAAAAACCTGGCCAGAGGGCTGGAAACCAGACAGCCCGTAAAGGCCACTCCTCCCGGGGTCCTCACACCTGCAGCATCACAGCGGATGAGAGAGTGAATGCATGCATGCATGCATGAATGAATGGACATGACAGGCGGAGGGGAGTCCTGGAAGAGCCTTATGGGGTAGACTCAATGACTGAATGGACCCGACACATTTGGAAGAAACATTCTCATTAATGCTGGCGTCAAGACACTGAACTCCGGACACCCAGGGATTCTTACTAAAGCATTTCTGAGTGTGGAACAAGTGACCCCAAGTCTGCTCCCACTGCAGAGGAAGGGTGGCAGACTGCCCAGAAGAGGGGTCAGAAAAGCTCATGGAGATGGAAGCATACGAGAAGTCTATAGCTCACGGCACTGAGCCGAGTCACTGGTGACGATCGTCATACACGGGACTCATACTGAGACAGCCGGAGGGGGCAATGGCACGGCACAGCAGGTTAGGCCTCTGACTGCAACACCGGCCTCCCATATAGGACTGCTGGTTCAAGTCCCAGCTGCTCCACCTCAGATCCAGCCCCCTGATAATGCACTTGAGAAAGCGGAGGATGGCCCAAGTGCTTGGGGCCCTGCACCCATGTGGGAGACCCAGATGGAGTTCCAGGCTCCTGTCTTCAGCCTGGCCCAGCCCCAGCTATTGCAGTCATTTGGGGAGTGAATGACAGGATGGAAGAATCAATCAATCTCTCTCTCTCTCTCTCTCTCTCTGTGGCTTATAGTCCACAGAGAAGAAAACACATGTATGTAATGTCACGTGAGAACACAGGTGCAGTGGGAGAGCCTGTCCCAAACTCGGGAAGTCAGGTCTTCCTTCATGGAGGAAGTAACACGTGAGCTGGAGTCCTAAATCTAAGGAGATGCAGGAGAGAAGAGTGAGACTGGCAGGCAAATGAAACAGAGGAAAGAGAAGGAATCATTCTGTAAGTGGTGGATACGTGCAGGCCACCCACAAAAGCCCTGCTCCAGACTCCAGGGACGTAGCAACAGGCTCCTAAGGCAGACGGGACTGCAGGATTGCCACGTTATTCACTCTCATCACCAGACTCGGATAACAAACATGACTGTCTATGCACAGACAGGTGCTGTTAGGAAAACGACAAGGGGGCACCACGGGGCACAAGGCAAGGCTGGGGGTGGCCCGAGAAAAGCAGACAAGAGCGAAGCAGAAGACAGGGGCTAGGCACAGCAGCCCCAGAGCCAGCCCCACGCCGAGAGCAGCCTGAGGAGGGGCTGGCTGCTGAGGTCCCACCAGACCCAGAAGCAACACGGGAAAAGGACCGGGCAGTCTGCTCATGTCCCAAGGACATCAGGAAAACTGACAGAGCAATGTCCATGAGAAGATGGGGTCGAGGTGCTGGGCAGCGGGTCCCTCAGGGACACAGCAGCCAGGCCAGGGTCAGGGCTGTGACGCACGCTCTGACACGTGTGCCAAGCCCGACCTTGACAGGCTGCTCCATGATGCAGGCCTCGTGTTCCTGCAGAAACTCTGTGGCCTTGTTTTTCTTGTTTTAAGAGTACATAAATAAGCCCGTTCCCTGATTTATTATCCCAGCAGCTGCCATATTTCAGATTTGGGGCTCATAGCCACACCAGATTACAAAGGAATGGCTTCTAAATCACAGTGTTCCATGGCCCTTACAATGTACCTAATGGAGTTTATAAATCAAGAAATACACACACTTCACCCAAAAAAGTGAGAACCAGAACAGGGTGGGCGCCGTGCAACCTACAGGGAGCCATCAAGGGCTCTGCTCAGCCTTCTCTGGGCTTGGTGTCTTGGCCTGGGGTCCCGCTTGCTGCACAAGCTTTCTCTCCTCATCCTACATGCAGAGCCTGATTTGCTAAGGGGTCCCCAGGGCGCAGCCCCCAGCTCAGCTCTGGCGTCCTGGTGTTTCTTCAAGTATAGAGTGTCCTGGGTCACCCCCTCAGACCCACCTGGCAAATTTCACACACCTGTGCCCAACACCTGCAGCTTCCAAACAGAAGGGAGGGCCCAAGGGCTGTGCCTTCTGACAGGTGCTGCAAGTGCCTCCCATCTGTGCACATTTGTGACCCGGGCTCCAGAATTCTACACCTTGGGATTCTCCAATAAGCCCAAAATACGCCCCTGATGAACACGGGTGGCTGGGTCTGGAGAGTGAGAGACAGACCCCGTGCACCAGAGAGGGGCTGGCATCTCACCCCACACGAAGCTGAGATAGATGATGGCAGTGGAACAGCCATGGAGCTCAGCTTCTCTCAATGGCCATCAGGAGTCCCCTCGGTAAGAGAAGGAAAGGGACCCGTTCTGATCACCTGCTGTGCCCCGAGCCCTTTTCACGCATCCGAGGGCCCGGCCTGGTCACAGCAGAGATGACAGAGACAACAGTTCTGCACGTCTCTCAGAGCTGGACGCTGGGACGTCTCCCGCCCCCACACAAGCTTTCCCGTCGTTTCCCCCCATTTCCCACGTCTGCCTCCTTCTCGGGCTTCAGTTCTCACCTGCAAGCTACTCCCTGGAAGTGGCCAACCCTGTCACCTGCTGCTCCCCACACGGCGGCACCCTGCCTGCTTCTTCATGTCACAAATCACACCATGCGACTGCCCCTGTTTTGTTGTCCTGCTAAATATCTACCTCCATTATTGTCTCTTGCCTTTTGGCCTTGCAGTGTGCCAGGTAGAATTACCTTTTGGAAAATTTCAGGAACTCAAATTAACATGGGGACATTAAAGACAAATCCCGTGCCTTCAGGAATCCTCAGAACCTCTTAGCATACTAACAGGAATTCCATGTCAGCACAGGGGGGAATCGACTTGGGACACAGTGTTTCTCAAACTTACTTGGCCACACAACATCTCCCCTCCCCTCCCCTCCTCCAGCATCTTTCTCTTCTTGGAGCACCACAAGCATTTGACTTATGAGGAACACTCTTGGGCAAACAGTGCTTCAAAGCTGAGAGACGAGAGACACCTGCGGGTGCGTGGGGTGCGTGTAGACTCCCCAGTCCCCACAGCTCCTGAGACGCACAGGGCTGGCATCCTCTCCTAGCTCTGCCGTGCACCTGCTCCGCGTCTCCCCTCACACAGGCAGCAGCCCTCCTGGCACCTGTCACTTCCTATTTGCCAACAAGCAGAGGATATATATCTGTTAAGTTTTAGAAAAAAAGCAAAAAGTAAAAAAAAAAAAAAAAGATAAATACTTTCCCATTCTCTGAACGAATGTCAAATGATATGGAAACGGTGCCTCTGGAGCTGAAGCCATAGAACAAAGTAGCATTTCATCTTCCTCGTCTGACAGCTCAATTTCAGCAGCTCCCAGGCGGGAGGGCAGACCCCGCCAGAGCCAATCACCAACGTCCCGGTTTGCCCTGAGCTCCCTCTGACAGCGCTCTCTGTGGATGGCGGCTTGGAACTGTTCCGTAGGCAGAGCCAAAGCTGCACTAATCAGGACAGGATCCTTCTGCAGACTCTGCCTACGCAGCCACAGGAGGCAAACGGGCTTTGTAACTACTGTGTGTATGTTCATAGCCCCTCAGTATAAATGCTAACTCTCGGGCTTGTGCATTGATCATCATCAGAGAAAAGACGGGGCTAGAAGAACATTTCTGATGCACCTGTCCACTCAAAAACTCCTCGTCTGTGTCTCCAGCTCTCAACCACTGGGAACCTGCATCTAACAATGAAAATGGTGCATGTTTTTAATGTAATTATATGATAAAAAGTATACCGGGGCCAGTGTTGTGGCACAGAGAATTAAGCCACTACTTGTGATGCCAGCATCCAAAAAAGGGTGCTAGATTGAGTCCTGTCTGCTCCACTTACGATCTAGATCCCTGCTGATGCACCTGGAAAAGCAGTGGAGGATGGTCCAGACAGTTGGGCCTCTGCACCAAGTTGGAGACCCAAAATAAGCTCCTGGCTCCTGGCTTCAGCCTGGCATAGCCCCCAACAACTGAGGCCAATGGGAGAAAGAACCAGCAGATAGAATATCTCTTTCTCTGTGCCTTCTCCTCTTTCTCTGTAACTCTGCCTTTCAAACAAATAAATCTTAAAAAAATAAATAAATAAAACAAACAAGTACAGTAGCTCCCATCTACCGTTTACATCAGGGCCCCTTCTTCCTGCAAGTCTCTGAGCCCCAGGGTCCAGCTTGCCCTGGCCTGCACCAGCCTTGTTTGGCAGGAGAAGTGGGGAGGAAGTGGGCGGTGCATCACTGCTCTACCCGAGACTCACTCTCATGGCTGCACCCACTCCACAAGACCCTGAGATTACACAGCACACAGCAGATCAGATCGCCAATAGCGTGAGACTTGAGCAGCCCACAAGTGCAGCTCACCTCACAGACGGCATGTCCCAGGGAAAACCTCACCCCCAAAGAGTTTGACACAGGTGTGACAGGCTGCAGACACAGGAAACTCATGGTCCCTCACAACTTCTATTCTGTCCACTGAATCGAGTCCATGAGCATCCACAGTGAGAGACGACGAGACATAGGCAACGGGGTCCTGCCCTGCCCCCCAAACTGCAGAGAGTACAAATGTTGCAAACCCTCGATGACTAAAGTAATTACAGAAACTGAGCACATCTGTCTTCTGGCATCCAATGTGAGGCTGACCCTTGGGACTGACAGACCAAAGCCCAGGCAAACAACTGTGCACCCGGGCCCTGGAACCAGGGGTGGCCACTGCCAAACGCCTGTGATGGCAACAGCTGCTCAGGAGGGCAGAAGCAGCAACAGAGACCAACGACGGATTAGATCGTCAAAGTTCACTCCGTGCTTCCCCTTGGTTCCAGTCCATGACTCCCGAGAGGTGGGTGAGTCGACCACTTGGTGTCCGGGGACACACTGCAACACACATCAGGCCACCACCTTTAGCCTGTGTCCGTGCAGGGTGAGACCCTGAGGCTGACAGATGCCAGTCCTGACCCGGGATGTCAGGAGGACATTAAACACCATAAACAGTTTTATTATATACATGATATTCAGGTGGCCAAAATTAAATAAAAGTGTAACCTTTATTAAAACACTAACCTAACTTTTATAGGTTTCTATTTTGCCATTTATCAGATAATTCTGAATATTTTAGATCAATTTCTTAAAAATCCAGGAAAAGAGTTTTCGGTTTTTGTTTTTACAGCATGAAACCAACATTTACACACAAATATATGCCAGTTACACAACCTTTGCATAGAACTATATTTTAGGCTTTATGCCTTTAGGTCATCACTGTCCATTAACCAGACAGTAAAAGAAAACATTGATCATTAATGTGGCATGTCTTTAGTTTGTCAATCATCCTTAACACCTCTGACACCCGTCCGTAGGACACCCAGATATAAATAAGAACAATTAGCTTCAATCACATGTGACAGTCTTCTGGCTCTCAGTGCTAAATAAACTATATAGTGATAGACATTATTTTCACAATTGTGGTATGAGGAGGGCCTGGAGACAGGCATCAAGATGAGAAAGTGAGGGGTCAGCACTGTGGCACAGTGGGTAACGCTGCTGCCTGCAGAGCTGGCATCTCATAGAGGGCCAGTTCATATCCCGGCTCCTCCACTTTCAATCCAGCTCCCTGCTAATGGCCTCAGAAAAGCAGCAAAGAATGGCCCAAGTGTTCAGGCCCCTGCACCCATGAGGGAGACCCAGATGAAGCTCCTGGCCTCTTGGCTTTGGCTTGGCACACCCCCAGTCATTGGAACCACCTGTGGGGTGAACCAGCAGATGGAAGATCTTTCTCGCTCTCTCTCTCTCTCTCTCTCTGTTTCTTCCCCTCTCTCTCGGTAACACTGACTTTCAAATAAAAGCAAACAAAAATCCTTTAACGAAGATGGGAAAGTTGTTTTCTCCCTTCCTTGTTCATCAGGGGCTGTAGGTGCTGCACAGCCTGGGGTGTGCGTGTTTAGCAGCAGTAACTTCCTTATGCAACCGTGCTCAGCACACAGGGAAGCCGCTGTGCACCCCTGGATCACGGAATCTCAGGAGCACCCTGGAGGGCAGACCATGGGTGTCTGCCTGAGTTGGTTTCAAATTTCCAAATTCCATTGTAACAGTGAAGGCCCCTGTGGGGAGCAACTCGGACTAGACTGTTACTCGAATTAAGACTTATTCTATGCATCTGCTCTCCCATAATATGGCGCTGGGAGAGGAGGAAACAGCTTCTACACAGCTGCCTCCAGTTCAACCAATAAACAGCAGGACCTGCTCCTGATTGGAGGAGAGCAGCGTACTCGGCGTGTGGGTAGCAGAGTTGGGATTGGTGGAAGAGGACTATAAAGGAGGAGAGAGACAACATGCACCAGGAACATCTATCTGAAGGAACACCTGAGCAGCCCCCGAGAGAGGCAGCCGGCAGTGTGCCGCTCCCCCGCGGAAGTGGGGAAAGTGGCAGGGGAACCGCCCTTCCACGGAGGTGGAAGGGACGGTAGCCAACCCGGGAAGAACCAGCAGCAAACCCGGGGAGGGCCGAGCAGACAAAAGAACAACGCAGGGTCCTGTGTCGTTCCTCTGCGAAGAGGGGGAGCGACAGGCCCCCTTGAATATCAATACTGTAGTGCACCCCAATTCCTGTTGAGAGTTTGTGATCTAACTGAGGGGTGGGGAGACGAGCCGGGCTTCCGACCTCTGCTCTGCACCCAACTCGACTTCCCTGAGCCGCTGTGTCCGCATCTGAAGCACACCAGCAAGGGCTGACGTGAGCATGCAGCCGCCAGTGTTGGGAGACATCCTGGCCCAGCACTCAAGAAGAGGAAGAGCTCAGGGATGGAGAGCAGGTGTTAGGAAAACCTGGCAGTCGGCTGAAGTCACACGCCGGGCACTGTGTGGCAGAACACCCCGGGAGGGGTGGACACCAAACTACTGTCACCCGGGCCAGGCACCACCAAGACGGACTCAGAAGAGCCGGCTCCGGCCGGCGCCGCGGCTCACTAGGCTAATCCTCCGCCTAGCGGCGCCGGCACACCGGGTTCTAGTCCCGGTCGGGGCGCCGGATTCTGTCCCGGTTGCCCCTCTTCCAGGCCAGCTCTCTGCTATGGCCAGGGAGTGCAGTGGAGGATGGCCCAGGTGCTTGGGCCCTGCACCCCATGGGAGACCAGGAAAAGCACCTGGATCCTGGCTCCTGCCATCGGATCAGCGCAGTGCGCCGGCTGCAGCGGCGGCCATTGGAGGGTGAACCAACGGCAAAAGGAAGACCTTTCTCTCTGTCTCTCTCTCTCACTGTCCACTCTGCCTGTCAATAAATAAATAAATAAATAAATAAAAATTAATTAATTAAAAAAAAATAAAAAAGAAGAGCCGGCTCCACTTCCCAGCGGAAGCCTGGGTCCTGTAAGTCCTGGCCATGCTTCAGGAGAAAACCATCAGCTCACTTCACTGTCACCCCAACACTGTGTGGCCTGTCTTGCTACAGTTGCAGCCTTAGCCTAGGAAACCACTGCTAAGGAGCTGAGCTGTGAACCCAGAGGCGTGGGGCTCCCCTAGTCTCGTATGTGCCCTGCTCCCCTGCAGGGGCTGCTGAAGCGTTCTACAGGCAAGCCCCCCGCTCACATCACCCCTGCTGAATCTCCAGCCCGGCTGCACGGGGGGCCAAGGCTTGCTGGAGGAAGTTGTGGGATTAGGGCTCCAAGGAGGGTTGTGGGCTCCAAACTACAAGGAGAAACACCCTCGACTCTGAAGACATCAGTGGAGAGCAAGAAGCAAGGATGGGGAGACAAAGCCCTGGCAAGTAGGGGCCAGTCAAACACAGGCTGCCTCCCAGGGCTCCAGAGCTTGTGAGCCAGGCACGAAGCAGGACACTGGGTCCTTCTCCCGGCCTCACCTCAGCTGGGGGATCCAAGCAGCCCTCAGGGGAGGCATCACTGCCCCCACACCCTGCCCTCCTTCTGAGACCCCCAGCCCAGTACACTGAGTGCAGCAATGCCCCTGGAAAACAAAGGGGACTGCGTTCTTTGCTGAAAATCAAAGCAGGTGTGTATTTAATAAGTAATGATTTGTTCCTTCTCAGGCCCTGAACCTGGAAAAACCTCACTTCACTTGTCTGACTTTCATACCAGAATACAAACTCCACTTTCTTTATTTGCTAATGCATCCAGAGATGATACGGATGCACAGCAGACACACAGGAAACGCAGCGGTCAGAGGTGAGGATGGCAGCACTGACTCCGCGACTCCGACTTGTCCACTGCTGCAGGTCTGAAGTAGCCAGGCCCAGGAACCCTGTTTGCACACAGCCCCTTCAGTTCCGGGTCAAGGGACACCGACAGTCTCTCCTGCCCTCTCCCCTGGGTAATGGAGCCAAGAGTGCTGATCAGCGCCCAGATGAGCTCACACAGCCAGCGGCAGCAGGACAACACCAGCTGATACGCAGGCAGCCCGACAGCCCGCAGGACAAGGGCAGGGGCTGGGGCTGAGCTCAGGAAGTGCTCCGTCCTTGTCCAGCTCCCTTCAAAGGCCCCCCTGCCAGCAGTGTACCGTCAGCCCTGCTCTGCGCTGCTCCCAGATGCCCGACACACCGTGCAACACCGTGAGTATCTCCCAAGCTACCCCACACAGCTCTCCATCCGCAAGAAACACCCGGTGAGTGCAGAGAGCTGGAGCCAGCACGACTGGGACACTTAGAAATCTGCAAAATGTGTGCGTGTCTCCTTGCGTGCTCACACAGGCAGGCAAACACACGCACCGTTCCCACCTGGGGGTACCATGTTCCCTCTGGTTTCAGGGAAGCCTGCCACACAGTCACAGTAACTCAGAAGAAGCCCTCCTACAGGACCCCTGCCAAACCACACTTGCGGTCCCTGCCAGGGTGAAATGCGCTATGCGTTGTAGTACACACTTTTAAATCATTTCACGTGTGTGTGACGGGTGCTGTTTTTATTAGGTTTCCACCTTTCTTCAGCGTCTCACTGATGAAGTTCTTGAACACTCTGCTCCAATCCGGTTTTGAACTCTGAAAGTTCATGAAAAAATCAACACCTTTTTAATGTTCCCGTGAAACGTCTGAAGCACCCTCATCTATCTAATCTAGTGAAGTGTCTGTTCAAACATTTTATCGTCATTTTATTGGATGTTTTCTTATTAATGAGTTTTGAGAGTTCTTTATACATTCTGGGTATTTCACAAATATTTTGCAAATATTGTCTTGCTGTCTGTGGCTTGTCATTCACTTCACAGCATTTTCCAAACAGAGCTTTCACATGTGAAGTTCAGTGCATCCATGTTCAATGGGGCTTGCTTTCGATGTCACATCCAAGAAGCCCTCGCCTAACGCAGTCCAGTAGATTTGATTCTTGCAGTGTCTCCTATAGCCCCAGGTCGTGCATTTGGGTATGGAAGACGTCTTCAGCCACTTTTATGTATTCACTGTAAGAAATAGATGGGGTTCATTTCTTTGCATATAGATTTCCAATTATCTCATTTGTTGAAAACACTCTCTTTCCCACCGAACCCTCTTTGCTATCGATGGAAGCATCTATCTGGATGTCAATAGTACTGGGTCATGATTACAAAAGCTTTATAATAAATCGCAAAGCCAGATAATGGTAGCTGTCCAACTTGGCTCTCTTTCAAAGCTGCTCTAGCTATTCTAGGTCTAGCACTGCCCAAACACATTTCAGAATTAGCTTGTTAGCTTCTACCCTTCCCTCTGCCCCAAAAAAGTCCTGTTGGGTCATGATTTGAACTGCACTGAACTTGCAGATGAATTTGGGAGAACTGACAACTTACCAGTGTTCAGTCTTTTCTGATTCATAAACCTCTCTCCGTTGGTTTAGTTCTTCCTTAATTTCTCTCAGCACTGTTGTGTAGTTGTGAGTGCAGAGATCCTAGACAACATTTTTCATATTTATCCCTAAGTATCCCATATTATTTGATGCTACTGCAAACAGTAGCTTTTACTTCAATTTCTGGTTGCTGGTATGTTTAAATAGAATTGCTTTTTGTACAATAATCTGCTGAAACCTTGCTAAACTCACTTATCTAAATTTTTTTAAATCTCATTGTATTTTCACACAGGTCATACTGTCATCTGGAAATAGAACCAGGGTGATTTTTTTCCTTTGCAATAGGGGTTTATCTGTTTCTCTTGCCTTATCATGGTGCCGTGTCCCACTCTACTGTGGAACAGCAGTGGTGAGTGTGTAAGAACACACATCCTTGTCTTTTTCCAGACCCTAGAGGAAAATGGTATTTCACTATGAAGTACGAAGTAGAGCTACCTGATACACGTCTTTTATCAGATTAAGACATTCTCTTCTTGCACCAGTGTTGTGGTTCAGTGGGTTAAGTCACCACCTGCAATGCCCTCATCCCCTATCAGAGCACTGGTTCAAGTCCCAGCTGCTCCTCTTTGGCGCTAGCTCCCTGCTAATGTGCAGCAGATGTCCCAAGTTCTAGAGCACCTGCATGTACACAGAGAGCCAGGCTCCTGGCTTCTGTTGCAGCCATTTGGGGAGTGAACCAGCAAATGGAAGACTAATATATATCTCTCTCTCTCCTTGTTTCTCTGTCACTCTGCCTTTCAAATAAATAACTTTAAAAAATAAATTCTATTCCCAATTTGTTGAGAGTACCCTTTCTTTAAAAAACAAAAGCAGGGGCCAGCGCTGTGGTGCAGCAGGTTAACGCCCTGGCCTGAAGCGCCAGCATCCCACATGGGTGCCAGTTTGAGACCCAGCTGCTCCACTTCCGATCCAGCTCTCTACTCTATGGCCTGGGAAAGCAGTAGAAGATGGCCCAACTCCTTGGGCCCCTGCACCTACATGGGAGACCCGGAAGAAGCTCCTGGCTCCTGGCTTGGGATTGGTGCAGCTCCAGCCGTTGTGGCCACCTGGGGAGTGAACCAGCGGATGAAAGACCTCTCTCTCTCTCTCTCTCTCTCTGCCTCTCCTCTCTCTGTGTAACCCTGACTTTTGAATAAATAAATAATCTTTAAAAAAATCAAATTATATTCAGGTAAACTTGTGTATCCCCTGAGACAATCACATGCTTTTCACTATTCATTAAAATGATGAATTATACTGATTGATTTTTGAGTACTAAACTAACCTGGCTCATACCGCCTTTGCCTGTGACATGACATCATTTTATCCTTGTATACCTGCATCATTCGATTTGGTTGCTAAGCTTTTGTTTAGATTATTTGCATCCACATTCACGAAGGAAACTGTTCTATGCTTTCCATTCCTTCCGATGTTTCAGGTTGTGGTATCAGGGTGATGCCACCTCATAACATAAATCAGGAAGGATTCTCTCCTCCTCAGTTCTCCGGAACAGTCTGTGTGCAACTGGCATCCTTCTCCCTTAACTATCTGTCAGAATTTGCTAGTGAAACCACCTGGACCTGGATTTTTCTTTGTGGGGAGGTTTTCAAATACAAATTCAACCTCTAAAAACAGACCCAGGGCTGACCTGGTCACTCAGATATTGAACAAGCTTTGCTAATCTGCCCCTCACAGAATTCACTCATCCCAGCTCGTGGTCAAATTTACAGGCATCAAGTTGTCCAGGAAATTCCCTTATTATCTCTAGCACACCGCTACGCTTACTTAAATCACAAATGCCTTAGATAAAGATATATTCCTGATATCTGATACTGTTCTGTGCAGAGTGTGAATAACGCCCACAAAATTCGATATGCTCTATTTCTAGTTCCAGCCAATTCAAAGTAACTTGCAGCTTTTCTCGGATCTCTTTGTCTACCCTTGATTATTTACAAAGTGCTGGTGTCCAAAAATCTGGGCATTGCTCTGGTTTCTTCTGTGGCTGGCTTCTCATTTAATTCTGTTATAACCCAATTTCCTGAATCCTGAGGTTCCTGAGAGCAGTTTTCCAGCCCGGAGTATGATCCATCCTCGTGAGAAGAGTGTGCATCCTGTTGTCAGGTGCAGCACTCAGGAAGCTCAGGTCAAACCAGCTGGCTGTGCTCTCCAGGTCCTTGGTATACCTACTGATTCTCAGCTCCTCTTATTTTTTTTAAAGATGTATTTATTTTTAAAGATTTATTTATTTGTTTGAAAGGCAGAGTCACAGAGAGGCAGAGGCAGAGAGGGAGAGAGCTCTTCCATCCGCTGGTTCACTCCCCGTTGGCTGCAACAGCCAGAGCTGCACTGACCCGAAGCCAGGAGCCACGAGCCTCCTCCAGGTCTCCCACGTGGGTGCAGGGGCCCAAGGACTTGGGCATCTTCTACTGCTTTCCCAGGCCATAGCAGAGAGCTGGATCGGAAGTGGAGCAGCCAAGACTCGAACTGGCGTCCAAATGGGATGCCGGCACTGTAGGCGGCGGCTTTATCAGCTACACCATATCGCCGGCCCCCTCAGCTCCCCTTAATATCAACTATTGCAAGAGGTGGACTGATATCCTCAACTGCAATTCTGGATTGACTATTTCTCCTTCCACCATGTAGGATTTATTTCTCTTTTGCTTACAGCAGCTTTGCTTTCTGTAGCTCAACCTCTGTTTTCAAAGCACAAACACTCGCGATGCAGGTCCTCATGATGGGGTCTGTCGCTGTGAAGGAAACTTCTGCCAGCCCAGTGGAGACTGCTGCTTTGGTGTCAGCTTTGTCTGATGTCAACAGAATCACTTCAGCCTTCTTCGGGTTACTGTTCTCAAGGTGTATCTTTTTGCATCCTTTTACTTCCAGTTTATTTTTATCTTCATGTTCAAAGTGCATCTCATAGATGCATATAGCTCCATATTGTCTTTTTAATCTAGTCTAACAGTCTGCCTTTTAGCTGGTGTTTTGTCATTTATATTTATTTATTTATTTATTTTGACAGGCAGAGTGGACAGTGAGAGAGACAGAGACAGAGAGAAAGGTCTTCCTTTACCATTGGTTCACCCCCCAACGACCACTGCGGCCAGTGCACCACGCTGATCTGAAGTCAGCAGCCAGGTGCTTCTCCTGGTCTCCCATGGGGTGCAGGGCCCAAGCACTTGGGCCATCCTCCACTGCCCTCCCGGGCCACAGCAGAGAGCTGGACAGGAAGAGGAGCAACCAGGACAGAATCCGGCGCCCCAACCAGGACTAGAACCCCGGATGCCGGCGCCACAGGCAGAGGATTAACCCATTGAGCCGAGGCGCCGGCCCATTTATATTTATTGTAAATATTGGCATGGTTAATGCTGACGCTTGCCATTTGCTTTGTTCTGTCACACATGGTTTGGGGCCCTTCCCCTTCTCTGTCTTTGTTGTTCAACACTGCACTTCATCTTCACTGGCACCTCAGTTATACCTCACTGGTTCTTCTTTCATTTTAGCCGTTTATTTAGGGTTTACAGAACAGATCGTTAAGTCTCATAGCCTGTCTTTGAGTGCTATCACAACACTTCACACACAGTGTCCTTCAAAAAGTCTGTAGAAAAATGGAATTAAATACATGGATTTATGTTGGTAAAAAATTTTTTGAGACCCACACATGCTTTCTTTGTAATACACATTTTCCACATACCATGAAAAAAAAATTACACCAAAAGAGTTTTGCACCAAAATAAACTCATGCTTTTAATTCCATTTTTCCATGAACTTTTTGAAGTACTTGTATATACTATGAGAACCTAACACTAGTATAGTTTCATTTGTTTCCTCCTGACTCTCGGGGTCTGCATTAGCAGGAAGCTGGAGTCAGGAGCCAGAGCCAGGAACTGAACACAGGGTCTCTCATTAATGGTGAAATGCCTGTTCCCTAAAATAATCTTTAACTGCTGCATTATGTTCCTGTAATGGGTCACTGAGCCAACAATCTACCTTACGGGATAACATGGCTGGTAGAATATCAAATTACAGAACTTACAAAGAAATAAAGCATAATGAGACCTATTTATTTAAAAAAAAAAAAACAAACTCATGAAGCTAGTATTTCAAACAGACAGGATTAGCTCTCCTCTCTAAAGTCAAAACATCTATAAAAAACAGTGGTAGTGTTGGGTGGCCTTTATGTCCACTTAAAATCTGTCCTTTGGGGCTGGCACTGTGGTGTAGCAGGTAAAGCTGCCACCTGCAACCCATATGAGCGCAGGTTCAAGTCCCGGCTGCTATTCTTCCAATCCAGCTCTCTGCTGCTTGTGGGGAGCAATCCGGACTGGACTGTTACTGGAATTAAGACTTATTCTATGCATCTGCTCTCCCACAATATGGCGCTGGGAGAGAAGAAAACAGCTTCTACACAGCTGCCTCCAGTTCAGCCAATAAACTGTAGGACTTGCTCCTGATTGGAGGAGAGCAGCGTACTCGGCGTGTGGGCAGCCGAGTTGGGATTGGCAGAGGACTATAAAGGAGGAGAGAGACGGCATGCACCAGGAACATCTAAGGGGAACATCTGAGGGAACACCTGTGCAGCCCCCGAGAGAGCCAGCCGGTGGTGTGCCGCTCCCCTGCGGAAGTGGGGAATGTGGCCAGGGGGAACTGCCCTTCCACGGAGGTGGAAGGGACAGTAGCCAACCCGGGAAGAACCAGCAGCAAACCCGGGGAGGGCCGAGCAGACGAAAGAACAGCGCAGGGTCCTGTGTCGTTCCTCCACGAAGAGGGGGAGCGACATAATGGTGCCGTGACTCGGATAGGAAACCTAGGAGGGAAGAAGTGGAAAATACCAGAGAGAGAGACTAGCAAAGAGCCTAGGGGAAAGCTGGATGGAAAAGGTGCCGGAAGAAGCTATTGAAAGCCTAGGCATAGACTCGGATATGGACTGTGGGAAAGAAGTTAGGATTGAAAGCGAAAGTGAAAGCTTTCATAGACTCGGATGCGGACTATGGCGGGGAAGCTAGGAGACTGAAAGCGAAAGTGAAACCTGGAGGAGGCTTGGACTCGGATACGGACTGTGGGGAGAAGCCAGGAGAAATGAGAGGAATATTGTTGGAAGAAAACTTAAGGAAACATACCGGGTAGAGAAAAATGTTAGGGAGGATGAAGCCGCGAGTGCAGGCCGAGGCAGAGACATAAGCCACCTTGGAATTCTTCAAGTCACCCCGGGGAGCAAGAGGCGAAGATCTGGAACCAGAGACGTGGGCCGCCAGGTTGGAATTCGCCAGGTTAGTCCGGGGAACTTGGACTGAATGTCGGTGGTGGCGGAAACATTCGCGGAAGCCGCCTTGTGCAGAGAGAGCACGGGGCGTGAATAGATAGGGAACGCGGGGCTGGCGCGAGGCCGTGGTGCGGGCGTGAAGTGCGTGGAGACTGCGGAGCGTGCGCGCAGAGCCTGGAACCCGCCGGCAGGGCGAGGCGCCGGGAAGCCGCGCAGAGCCGTGAAGCTGCCGCGGGGCGAGGTGCCGAGAAGCAGCTTCAGGGCGGGCACCGGGAAGCCGCAGGGATAAGAGAAACAGAAGTTTAGAAGTAAAATGAGAGAAATAGGAATGCTGGAAGATAGAAGTAAAATAGGAGAAATAGGAATGCCCGGAGATAGAGAAATAGAGAAATAGAAAGGCCTCCCCACAACATGGCAATGAGAGAGCTTGGATTCGGTCTGCCTGATTAGTGAGGCGATGAGCACCTGCGGGCGGCTAGCAGCTTATGCGCCGCAGGTCACCAAAGACAGGCATGAATTAACATCAATAAGGCCTCCCCACAACACAGCAATGAGAGAGCTTGGATTCGGTCTGCCTGATTAGTAAGGCGGTAAGCACCAGCAGGCAGCTCGACCAGAGTATGAGCTGCAGGTCACCGAAGATAGGCACGAATCAACACCAATAGGCCTCCCCACAATATGGCAATGAGAAAGCTTGGATTCGGTCTGCCTGATTAGGGCGGTAAGCACCAGCAGGCAGCTCGACCAGAGTATGAGCTGCAGGTCACCGAAGACAGGCACGCATCAGCGCCTAAAAACCTCCTCACAACATGGCGAAGAGAGGACCCGGATTCGGTTTGCCTGATTGATAGGACTTGTAAGAACCTGTGGCAACTCTAGCAAGCAGAGCAGAGTGTGTGCCACGGGACACCGAAGACAGGCGCGTATCAATGCCAAAAATAAAAAGAAAGGGGGATCTGTGGGGAGCAATCCGGACTGGACTGTTACTGGAATTAAGACTTATTCTATGCATCTGCTCTCCCACAATATGGCGCTGGGAGAGAAGAAAACAGCTTCTACACAGCTGCCTCCAGTTCAGCCAATAAACTGTAGGACTTGCTCCTGATTGGAGGAGAGCAGCGTACTCGGCGTGTGGGCAGCCGAGTTGGGATTGGCAGAGGACTATAAAGGAGGAGAGAGACGGCATGCACCAGGAACATCTAAGGGGAATATCTGAGGGAACACCTGTGCAGCCCCCGAGAGAGCCGGCCGGCGGTGTGCCGCTCCCCTGCGGAAGTGGGGAATGTGGCCAGGGGGAACTGCCCTTCCACGGAGGTGGAAGGGACAGTAGCCAACCTGGGAAGAACCAGCAGCAAACCCGGGGAGGGCCGAGCAGACAAAAGAACAGCGCAGGGTCCTGTGTCGTTCCTCCATGAAGAGGGGGAGCGACGTAATGGTGCCGTGACTCGGATATGAAGCCTAGGCAGGGCTTGGTGTCGTTCCTCCACGAAGAGGGGGAGCGACATAATGGTGCCGTGACTCGGATATGAAGCCTAGGCAGGGCTTAGTGTCGTTCCTCCATGAAGAGGGGGAGCGACAGCTGCTATTCTTCCAATCCAGCTCTCTGCTATGGCCTGGGAAAACAGTAGAAGATGGCCCAAGTCCTGGGGCCCATGCACCCACGTGGGAGACCCAGAGAAAGCTCTTGGCTCTTGGCTTTGGACTGGCGCAACTCCGATACAGCCAATTGGAGAGTGAACCAGCAGATGGAAGACCTCTCTCTCTTTCTCTCTGCCTCTCCTTCTCTCTGAGTAACTCTGCCTTTCAAATAAATAAATAAATCTTAAAAAAAAAAAATCTGTTGGCCAGTGCCACAGCTCAATAGGCTAATCCTCTGCCTGCAGCGCCGGCACACCAGGTTCTAGTCCTGGTCGGGGCACCGGATTCTATCCGGGTTGCCCCTTTTCCAGTCCAGCTCTCTGCTGTGGCCTGGGAGTGCAGTGGAGGATGCCCCAAGTGCTTGGGCCTTGCACCTGCATGGGAGACCAGGAGAAGCACCTGGCTCCTGGCTTCGGATCAGCACAGTGCGCCAGCCGCAGCACGCCAGCCACAGCGGCCATTAGGGGGTGAACCAATGGTAAAGGAAGACCTTTCTCTCTGTATCTCTCTCTCTCACTGTCCACTCTGCCTGTCAAAAAAAAAAAATCTGTCCTTTAACTGTTTTCCTAGATGGAGATGCAAGGCAGCTCTATCAAGAGCTGAGTTATTAAATTAAGAGGACCTCACGCAATTAAGGGGCTGACCTAGAAGGGGAATGGAACCAAGCCACACTGCGTGGGCTGCTCTTCGCAGACACCCCACAGGCGGCACCTGGCAGCCATCATCATGTTCCTAAGTTTGGAAGACGCAGCAGCTTGGATAAAGTGGGTACACATCCTGGGGTGATACACAGCCGTCCCTTTAGTCAGGTCCCTGATTTGAATGACAAAGCTTTGCATCAGGAGCCAACTGAGAGAGACTTCACCCTGTCTGCCCCTTCAGTTCTGGTTTTCTTTTAATGTAAAACAGAACCCTTGAGATAGTCCTAAAATGAAACATCTAATTAGAGCATGCTCTAAAGTGAAATCAGATGTTTTATTCGCTAATCCAGGGTTCCTCATCTTCAACATGCATCCCCACGAGAGAGACCTCCCAAAATCACAGTCTGACTCAGCATGAGTCAGTATGAGTCAGCATGAGTCATGAGTCTGAGTCTGGAAGGGGTGCGTCTTCTACTGAGTTCCCAGGTGATGCTGATGCTGTAGGTCTGGGGGCCACAATGTAGGCACAAAGGCCCAGGGTGTTTTATACAGATTGAGGGCACAGGGTGTTGCCCCAGACTTCAAACACTTTGTGGAAAATGGAATTAATAGGTAAATTAATATTTGGGTAGGAAAAAAACATTGAAATCCATGCACAGAAAGCATCTTCAAAAAGTTCATGAGAAATGTGTGGGTTAAAAAAACAAATAAACAAACTATGCATGGATTTAAAATGTCTGCACAAGAATAATAAAATTATCTTTTGTTTTCCACAACAGGCTTCACGTTCTAACATCAAACCCTATTTGGATTGTTAGCAAACTCTAAGCGATTCAGACAGAAGTGGTTCATGAGTCGCAATCGGAGCCACACGGCTGTAGCTCAGTGACTGCAGATTTCCCCAGGATTGACTACAGCAGGGCTTTAAAGACGCCCCAAATCTCCCCACAGAGAACGTGCACCGTGTCCCAAGCTCAGCTTTGGAGTGTGAGAGTTAAGAGGTGGGCCCACGTGAAAGCATGAGCAGGTGGGACTCCGTGGTGGGTTGCACAGGCGGTCCTGTCTCACCCTTGACACTTCCTATACCTGTCACCTTAGAAGTTCTAGAATACGGATGACAGCATTTTAATTTACGTGGCCGATCTCCCCCTGACTCTGCTTCTCAAAGCCTGTGCTGTCACTGTCACCAGCCCACAGGTGAGAGCCGAGGGCTTGGAGAATTCCATGCTCCAGGGCGTAAACAAACTGCTATCGAGCAGTGTCAGCGCTGTGACAGCCTGCACCCCTTTGATTTCCTCCTTTGTTTTTCTGTTCAGCGATTTAACATCCTCATCCCTTTCTGTCTCTGAGACGTACGTAGAAAACGAATCCTCTCTCCTCCAGGAAAATTGGCAGACATCAGAACAGGGAAGATAAGAATCTGGGAAGTGAAATGAGCTCCCTCTTGGTGAAACGCTAGAATGTGCTTTTTCCAACCGAAGATCATTCTACTCTGTCAAAGTCAAAACACCCCTTGAAACAAGCCTCAGATAGCAGTTGAGCTCTTAAACGCTGAGTCCCAGGCCCCTTGCGACCCAGAGGAAGTCATCTGCAGATTCCACGTAGCTTGGAAGTTTCTAACATCATACAGCGTCAGGAAGCAGAATTCTAAGCGTGGTTTTTGGTTTCTTCTGCCATTGCCCAACCTAAGAACACCGAGGGGGAGGAATGTACAGACCTCTCACCATCCTCTCAGACTTGCACACTCACCTTTCCCACCAGGCCCTGAAAAGCAAGCAAGTGGGGAGACAGGGGATGCCCCAGATTCTCCCCTGGAAACAAAGTGTAGACTCCTCCACACTGGAGGCTTTCCCAGGGCCCCCGCTCCCCCATCACTTCCTGGATCTCCCCTGAAGCACAAACACAGGCGTCTGCTGACCGTGAGCCCCGAGCCAGGCACAGACGCCAGACAGAGCGGTCTGCTCTCAGGAGCATTTCAAAAGCCAACACACATCTCCCAACCCCCTTTCCACGGCCCCGCAGAAAGCTACCTGTGCGTCACAGACAGCACTGTAGGGGCTGCACATGATTCGTCCTGCAGAATCCTCCGCTGGCAGTCACCCCTCATCCCCATTTCACAGAAGAGAACACCAAGGCTCGGATGGCTAATCGATGTGGCCGATGTGGAGTGGAAGATCTGGCGTCTGAACCCACCCCTTCCTGAGGAGTTCAGGTGCTCAGGCTCCATGCCCTTCACCTCTCCCCACCCCGCTCCCCTTGGGCACAAGCTTTCTGGATGCTCTTGTCTCCATGAAGATGTCAGCTCATCTGTCACAGCGTGGTGCCTCTCCAGGATATGCCTCTCCAGGGCCCAGGCCATCGTGGCATCAAAGACCCAGGAGAATGCTTGGGATCCCTCAGGTGCTCACCTTGACCCAATTACCCTCATGGATGTAGGAAACTCGCAAAGACCCCCGGAGCAGGTGGAGCAATGCTCCTCCTGGGGACCTGCCAGTACGTCACCCGGGGGAACGGGGACTCTGCAGGGTGAAGGCACAGGGGTTTGGAGGAGGAGGTCACACCGGGCGCACCAGCGATTCACCGAGGCCCACAAAGCACGATGCCACCTTCCCAACCACGTCCGAGCACCCTCAGAGGAATGACCCACTTCGCACTGCCACTGTGAGGATGGAGTGAGGGGCTGCAAGCCCAGGAACGCGATGGCATCTACAGGCTTGGAAAACCCTCCCAGCAACAGAACTGACGTCCTGGGCTCGAAGGAATGGAATTCTGCCAGCCACGCAGGGAGCCAGGCCCCCAAGGAGGATGGTGGTCTGGCCAGCACCTCAGCCTGGTGAGCCCGGCGCACACCTGTGGGATACTAAGCCTTTCGGTTTGTGGTAATCGTAGGAGAGCAGCCACAGAAAACCAGTACAGGCTACGGTGCCCAGCGCTGACCTTCTGCTGTAACAAGTGTAGGACCTGCTCCTGATTGGAGGAGAGCAGCATACTCGGCATGTGGGTAGCAGAGTTGGGATTGGTGGAAGAGGACTATAAAGGAGGAGAGAGACAACATGCACCAGGAACATCTATCTGAAGGAACACCTGAGCAGCCCCCGAGAGAGCCGGCCGGTGGTGTACCGCTCCCCCACGGAAGTGGGGAAAGTGGCAGGGGCCACCGCCCTTCCATGGAGGTGGAAGGGTCGGTAGCCAACCCGGGAAGAACCAGCAGCAAACCCGGGGAGGGCTGAGCAGACAAAAGAACAGCGCAGGGTCCTGTGTTGTTCCTCCACGAAGAGGGGGAGCGACAACAAGCACCCACGAGTGCAGAGGCTTCGGAGCTGGACGATGGGCGGACACCGGGGGGATTCTGAGGAGCCTGCAGAAGAAACTGCAGGGAAAGAGGGCCCCTGAGTCAGGGTTTGAGAAAAAAAAATGGGCTGGCGCCGCGGCTCACTAGGCTAATCCTCCGCCTTGCGGCGCCGGCACACCGGGTTCTAGTCCCGGTCAGGGCGCTGGATTCTGTCCCGGTTGCCCCTCTTCCAGGCCAGCTCTCTGCTGTGGCCAGGGAGTGCAGTGGAGGATGGCCCAAGTGCTTGGGCCCTGCACCCCATGGGAGACCAGGAGAAGCACCTGGCTCCTGCCATCGGATCAGCGCGGTGTGCCGGCCGCAGCGGCCATTGGAGGGTGAACCAACGGCAAAGGAAGACCTTTCTCTCTGTCTCTCTCTCTCACTGTCCACTCTGCCTGTCAAAAAAAAAAAAAATGGACAAATTCCAGGGGATTCCAGCCCTCCAGGGAAAACAGCTTAGAACAGGCCACAGGGAAGGAGGGGCCATGCACACCTGAGACAGGGACGTTGAGGGTGGTGAACATTAACCAGCTACCAACCCTTCCCGCAGGCAGTTGGAAGAAGGGGCGGGATCCAACCACTGGCCCCTCCCTGCACTTGTAGGCCCCCACCACACGCACCAGGTGAGGGGCCCGTATGTCTCTGATAAGGGAAGAGAGAGAAAGCAGAAGCACGGAGACCCAACCCGTGGGGACACCGGGTGGATTCCCAGCTCGGGGCTCCTCCCCCGCAGGCCCTGTGTCCAGGAGCTTTGGCCGTCGCTGTTTTGGACACTTCTCTTTATTTCCATGCTGAGCCTCAAGTCTGTGGACTAGGGCAAGCAGCTCCCCCAGACCAGGACCCGACAGAACCCAGGCTGCCTGAGGATACTGTTAGCCCCGACGTCGAACACCCAGCTGGCGAGAGCTCAGAGGGAATGGGAAGCATTGGAGAAAGACTTAAACGGCCTCCAAGAAGAGCGAAGTTGATGTGAACAGATTGGTAGAAGGAATACAAGAACCATGGGACAGGAAGGGGGCGCCAGGGAGCCCTCGGAGGGACATGGAGGACACGCGGGGGGAGACTGAGGGAAGAGTGAGCCTTCTCACACAGAGACAGAAGCTGGCGGGAAGGCATCCGGAGCCCCTGCGGGAAGCAGGACTTGGCAGCACTGACCTCAGGAGATTTCCAAGCGGAGGGTGCGGCGCAGTGTTCTCTTGAGGCACTCAGGGAAACAGGAGAGTCACACACACCGCGTGACAGCGCCTCCCCCAGAGGGAACCAGGCCCTTACAATCACGGATATGCTCAGCTACCCGGAGACAGAACTGGGATGCAGACTCGCACCATCAGCAAACACTGCTCCAGAGAAAAGTCCAAACAAGCAGCTCTGCAAACTTTTTGGTAAAGATTTATTGTATTTATTTGAAAGGCAGAGTAACAGAGAGAGAATCGTGCATCTGCTGTTTCACTCCCCATAATGGTTGAGGCTGAAGCCAGGAGCATGGAACTCCATCCAGGTCTCCCACGTGGGTGCAAGGACCCAAGCACTTGGGCCATCCTCAGCGGCTTTTCCTAGATGCATTAGCAGGGAGCTCGATCTGAAGTGGAGCAGCTGGGACCCGAACCGGCACCCATATGGGATCCTAGTGTGGCAGGCAGCAGCTCTACACATTACAGCACAGCACTGGCACCACCAGACTTGTTAAATTAATCAGAAATGTCAGAATTTCAGGGCATCAGGGACCAAAAAGGCTCTCTGAAGATTTTAAGGGTATGACTCACAGGCCCTCAGCTGTCTCAGCCACAGCCAAAACCAGAGGCAGACAAACCTCTCGTCTAACGCGACATATGTGAGAGATAGGAAAGGCATTCACACAAACCCTGCCAGCTTGGGCTCACAGGAAGGACAAACGAACACCTCAAAGCTGGCACTCAAGGACCACCCAAGATCACTTGGCTGCAAAACACGAGCTCCCTTTTATGAGAAGGGAAGACGACCAGCAGGGCTGAGCCATGACCGACACCAGAAAGCAGGGCCGAAATCCAGGAAAGCAGAGCCGTGCACCACAGGGGGATTCCCAAGACTTGGAACCTTACAGATTCTTCTGGCAGGATTTATGTATTTCTTGGAACTAGTAAGTCCTTCTTACTTTCAAGTTTTCTTATTTTGTACCAGAGTGCCCGTGGCTTTCGTCCTGTGCCTATCCCACCGCTGTATTTGGGGAACAGACAACTGTCTCTGAGGGGTAGGTCTTCAGCTGCGGGAGAACTGTGCATCCAGATGGATTAATCTCACCCCCCCCCCAGATTAATCTAACCCCCTCAGATAGATTAATCTCACCCCCCCCAGAAGGATTAATCTCATGCCCCACCCCCACACTGCATGTGTGTGGTCTACATTGTCTGATGACACAGAGAAGAGATGTTGGACTCAGGGTTGGTAAGCTGTCCAGCACCGGGGCCACACACCACACGTGGACACTGAGCACTTGAAACATGTCCACTGTGACTGACGGGCTGGACGCTGGGTTTATTCACTGTGCATGTCTAGTGGCTACACAGTGAAAGTCACAGCTCTAAAACTCTTTTTGTTGCTCTCCAACAGAATGTAAGCCCCATTAGGAGAATAATTTGTGACTGTTTTGTTCTCGAGGATAAATAAGCCCTAAAGAGGTAAGTGCTGAGTGAGTGAATGAAGGTCTGTTCCACTCCACTTTTTACTTGGGGGGGTGGGGGTACTACCTAGCATCTGCAGCCTCCTTGCACTTCATAAAGTCCCTACTATGAGTCACAAAGCCAAGTGAAGCAGAAAATACTACAGCTCTCCTTCCCTGCCTCCCTTGCCGCTATGCTGCAGGCTCATGACTGGGCTCAGCCAACCAGACACACCCACACGGCACTGCACAGGGACAGCTGTGCACACGGCAGCAGGCGCTGCCAGTCCCCATGGCAACCCCATCTGCACAGGCAAGATTATCAGTTCCATGGTGTGAGCTGGCGACAGGGCCTCTGGCTGCGTGGGGTCTCCACCCCCACAGTGAGCCCTTCTTTTCTTCCTAGGTCTCACGAGGCTCCTTCTGTGGTGGCCTCTAAGAACCCTGATGAGCACTCACCTGCCCCCTCCCCACACCTGGGAGAGGAGAACTGAGCTCCAGCTCAGAGCCTAATCAAACACGCCATCCCAGTCACTGCAGCGGCTCCAGAATCCGCCCCGCAACCTAGAAGCACACTGTGCATGGTTGTCTTATAAGGCCGGTGAACCTAATTGATTGCCAGAATCAGGGTCTCATCTCGGCGCACACAGGGATTTTTAAAATCACTTTTCATCAGAAGCAGATGATACAACATCCACGCGGAGGCACAGCTGGCACCCACAGCGAACTCAGTGCAGCCCCTGCCTGAAGCCATCATGGAGTCCACCCCAACCTCAGTGTCCTCTGTGTCTGTGAAATGGGCCCACGCACGCGGGCTGCAAGCAGAACGTGTCCAACACGTGACACCTGCCGCACGATGCTCTGGCATCCCGCCTCTGCACTTCTGTTGGACAGGCCCCCAGACTCCTGAGCAGGGCTTTGGGAACTGAAATCCCAAGTCCCCAGCCCCGGGCCCAGGATAAATGCACTGCCAGCCCTCCCTACTGCCACTGCCTGCCTCTTTGCACCTCTTGTCCTCCGCACCTCCTTCCCCCACCCCATTCATCTTGACTAAACTTTTAGAGGCAAAGTAAGAAGACTTCTACATGCATCCTCTGATAAACTCATTGCAACACAAACTCTGGACAACCAGAAGGGTATAATGTATTTGATACGCATGAGCCCCTCACCATAGACCTGGGAAAACATTTAATATTGTGAGTCAAGGTCCCCAGAAGGGCAGGAAAGGCCAGGGGAAGACGCCTCTGGGAGGCAAGGAGAGCACTTTGGACACCTCCCAGCTCTGCCCCGCCACCTGTCATCCCATCTCACCCAGAGCCAGGAGGGCGTGGCTGCAGCAGGACTCCTGGGAGAAGCCACTTTTGATGAAGCATCCGTCTCAGACCTGGGCCTGAGCCAGCCAGCTGGGAGCATGGGGTGGAACACGGGAAAGATGGCAGAATCCTAAGAGAAGAGCCTCAGCCTTTGCCACGACTCATTCATTCACCCATTCAGCTCTCCCAGCACCACCTGCTCTGTGCCACAGCTCGCAGAGTGAGAGACTGGTGAGGCCCCTTGTGGCCCCCAGAGCCCAGCCTCGAAGCTGCACACTGCACCGACTCAGCTGAGGACGAGTTCAGACGCAGGCTCGGGTCAGTGGTGCTGGCTCGGGTGCTGACGCTGTCACCCACGCTTTGCACACAGAGACCTAAGGGAGCATTGCATCTGCAGCAGCACCTTTGGTTGTCCCAGGAGGAAGGTGCTGGCACTGTGCCATTTAACCCGAAACGGGTGCTCCAGGAGGAAGGTGCTGGCACTGTGCCATTTAACCCGAAACGGGTGCTCCAGGAGGAAGGTGCTGGCACTGTGCCATTTAACCCGAAACGGGTGCTCCAGGAGGAAGGTGCTGGCACTGTGCCATTTAACCCGAAACGGGTGCTCCAGGAGGAAGGTGCTGGCACTGTGCCATTTAACCCGAAACGGGTGCTCCAGGAGGAAGGTGCTGGCACTGTGCCATTTAACCCGAAACGGGTGCTCCAGGAGGAAGGTGCTGGCACTGTGCCATTTAACCCGAAACGGGTGCTCCAGGAGGAAGGTGCTGGCACTGTGCCATTTAACCCGAAACGGGTGCTCCAGGAGGAAGGTGCTGGCACTGTGCCATTTAACCCGAAACGGGTGCTCCAGGAGGAAGGTGGTGGCACTGGCACTGTGCATTTAACCCGAAACAGGTGCTCCAGGAGGAAGGTGCTGGCACTGTGCCATTTAACCCGAAACAGGTGCTCCAGGAGGAAGGTGCTGGCACTGTGCCATTTAACCCGAAACAGGTGCTGCAGGATGACTACATCCATGCTGTCAACAGGCGTTTGGGAGCTCAGCACCGGCACGAGGTGTATCATGATTACAAGGCGCTGTCAGTCACTCTGCAGGGCCAGGGTACCGTCCTGACAGGCAATCCAGAGCAAAAACACTTCCCATAAAGGCAGGTGCCGCCGTGTGCGCCCTCTGGGAGCCTCCTTCTTTCACAGTTACACTGATTCCTAATGTTTACACGGAGCATCTCACACTGAGCTGGGCATCAAAGGCAAAACCCAAAGGCTCATGACAATGGCATTGGCTCCCCCACAGGCCTGCAGAAGCAGCCAGCACCCCCGGCTCCCACAGCCCCTCCTGAGCCCACCTCTCAGGCTCAGCTCAGAGCACTCTGCCAACACCACCCTGCCTTCCACTGGGAAGACGGCTGGCTGTCAGTTTGGGGTGATGCCAGCTGCTGTGACAAGCAAGTGCCTGCACGCACAGTGACTCCAGCACAACCGAGATGCATCTGTTGCTCTACCAAGTCTAAAACAACCGTTCTAAGTCAGAGACGCCTTCCTCCAGCCTCAATGATGGGATCTGGGCTCCTTCCATCACTGTCGTCACCAGGTGGCTTCTGCGGCTGCCACACTCCCCGGCACCTGCTGCTGGAGGATGCTCCCGGGGAGGGGCTTAGGGTGTAAGCAGGGGTAGACAGGCTGCAGGAGGCTAGGGGTTCAGACGCCACGACCTGGACGTGGATGCCAGCTCTGTTCCACTGTCTGTGTGGCCTTGGGAAAATCACACAGCCTCTGGGTTTCTAAGAGGGGGCAGACACCATTTCTGCTGTTTTGGGTTGCTGCCAGGGCATGGGAGACCCTGGGGGACCCTAAAGCTCCCTTCTTTCCCATAGTGCCATTTTCACATCAACGCATGCCCATCAGGGCAGAAGCATGGGCAAGCTCACCACGGACGCAGGGGCCTGAGGAGGAGCCAAGGAGGCTGAGGAGCTGGCAGTACTCACCCACACACTGTCCGTGGGTCAGCCTGCCACAGCCGTAGTGGGCACTGAGCTTCAGAACACATGGGGCCTGGCAGGGGGAAACATGGAGCAGTGAACCAGCAGGTGAAACTCGTATGTCTGACTCTCACACACTCTCTCTCTCCCTCCCCCATCCCCATAACTCTGAATGTAAATAAACAAATAAGTCTTTCTTTAAAAAAAAACGATAGGTCTGAGATACCGAATATGAAATACGGATGAGCAGAGTCTCTTGCTGCCACACGCACCCCATTAGGACAGAGCGCCTACAGGTCACCATGTCGGACAGAGTGAATCAGAAAGCTTGAATGACAGCCCCAGGGCACGGGAACAGCCACACTGGCAGCAGAACAGACACTCTGGGTCCAGTCTGCTGGACTTCACCCTGGCCGGCCTCACCACAGGTGGCCACCGCCAAGCACCACCGCCTGGGCGGCCTCGGCTGTAGGGGTCTCTGTGTCACACCAGAGGCCGCAGGTCTTAGCGCCAGCCCTGAGCAGGGCTGACTTCACCAAAGCCCCTCTCCTCGGCTTCAGGACGCTGCGTCCTCACGTGGTCCCTGGGTCTTCTCCATCTTCCCTGCATGTGCGTCACTGGGCCCCTCTTCCCACCAGCACGCCAGGCACGTGGCAGTAGGGACCCCCACCACCCTCCCACATGACGCCTTTTCCCTCCCTCATCCCCGAGAGGCCCTGTCTGCAAACACGCTACATCCTGATGTCCTAGCCACGAAGTCTCTGACACACACATGCCCGGGGCTGAGGACAGGGATGTGTGACCCTGGCTCAGGAGCCCATCTTATGCGCTCCTCACAGCAGAGCATGCCCCTCTGCTGCCCGGGTGAGGCAATCAAGACGCAAAGGGACTCCTGGGTACCGGGGGCAGAGTCCTCCCTCTGCAGAACTGAGGTGGAGCCAGGACCCACCACCTGGAAGCACAAACGCGCGTCCACTCTGGCGTCCTTACAACTCTGTGTTTCCACTGAGCACTTTTTATTTTCACTCTTTCCAGTGTTGATGTCAAAGGAAATCCGTGCCAGACCCGCAGGTGCATTTGGTGTCAGCTGGCTTCTTAGTCAGCATGTTGAGTACTTGCAGTGCCTCCATGGTCTCCTTGACGCCACTCGGTACGGCTCCCGTCGTCTTGAGCTGAAGGGCGGAGCAGAGGCCATGCTAACACATCAGGCATGAAGGTCAGTGTCACGGTGGACGGAGGAAATGACAGACAAGTGGGGCTCTCTCAGGACAGACCGCCGTCCGGGCGCCACTCGCTGGGTTCACCCCAGCTCCAGCAGTCGGAACTCACGCACCCGGTGAGAGGTGACTCAGCAGCAGCCAAGGAAAACCATCCATCACAGCAAATTAATGTTGCTCATTTGGGTTTTATTGGTTTTGTAGGTCTGTTTGTATTCCTCTTCCAAATGTGTTTTAGCTTTATGGCTGTGTTAAGAGCAATCAGCATAAGGCATTTACAGGTAGCTTTATGTTTGCACTGCTTAAATAATGTTAACATTAATTTTAAATAATTCAGTCAACATCGGGCTCGAGGGGAGATTTCTTCCTGGTGAAGCCCATGGTGTACGTGGCGATCAGGTCTGAGAAGTGCAGCTCCACACAGCACTGCGCTCCAGTTCTCGAGCTCCCGGAGGTGAACTGCCACAGGATAGCCCTCCTCGGCCTGCTTCTGTTTCTTTCTCATCTCCTTCATGAATTTGCACAAAGTCCAACATACTGGGGACTGCTGCTATCTCCCCAACCACACCCCTCGGAGAACCCACGCTGCCAGCCCATGAGCAGAAGCAGGACGCTTATTTACAGGTATTTGGGCCGGAGTTGGAAAATTGAAAGAATGGTACCTTAACAAGGCAAAAAGCAAAGGAAACAAGAGGAGATGAAAGTGACAGATGACAAGAAGAGACAGAAAATAGCAGGTGACAGGAAGTGATGGGAGACAGGAAGTGCTAGGAGACAAGAAGAAGAGACGGAAGACAGGAAGTGATCAGAGATGGAAAATAACAGGCTATGGGAAGTAGAAGGAGATAGGAAGTGACAGAGACAGGAAGTAGAGGGAGACAGGAAGTGATAGGAGACAGGAAGTAGAGGGAGACAGGAAGTGATAGGAGATAGGAGGTAGAAGGAGATAGGAAGTGGCAGGAGACAGGAAGTAGAAGGAGATAGGAAGTGGCAGGAGACAGGAAGTAGAGGGAGACAGGAAGTGATAGGAGACAGGAAGTAGAGGGAGACAGGAAGTGATAGGAGATAGGAGGTAGAAGGAGATAGGAAGTGACAGGAGACAGGAAGTAGAAGGAGATAGGGGCCGGCGCCGCAGCTCAATAGGCTAATCCTCCGCCTTGCGGCGGCGGCACACCGGGTTCTAGTCCCGGTCAGGGTGCCGGATTCTTTTCTGGTTGCCCCTCTTCCAGGCCAGCTCTCTGCTGTGGCCCGGGAAGGCAGTGGAGGATGGCCCAAGTGCTTGGGCCCTGCACCCCATGGGAGACCAGGAGAAGCACCTGGCTCCTGCCTTCGGATCAGCGTGGTGCGCCGGCAGCAGCACAATGGCCGTGGCGGCCATTGGAGGGTGAACCAACGGCAAAAAGGAAGACCTTTCTCCCTGTCTCTCTCACTATCCACTCTGCCTGTCAAAAAAAAAAAAAGGGAGATAGGAAGTGGCAGGAGACAGGAAGTAGAAGGAAACAGGAAATAGTGGAGGCAGGAAGTCAGAGGAAACAGGAAGTGGCAGGAGATTAGATGTGATGGCGAATCCGATTTCATTGCCTGTTTATTTCCCATGAAGCTTCACCTCCTTTGTCCAGGATGAGACACAGACTCAAGCTATCCCCGTGTTCCATCACTACTCCCTGCTGACCACACACAGGCACAGGTGGAAGCAGCCCACCAGCACCCCCGACCTTGGGAAGCAGGTGAGGAGGAGCCAGCGCTGTGGTGGACATCCTGGGCTCGAATTTGGACTCTGTCACTCACTAGCCCAGTCATACCACCCTGTGCCTCAGTTTCTTCATCTCTGAGTACGAGACTTCCTCCCTGAGATGCCGTGAGGACTAAGACCGTGCAGGCAAGAGTGCCCAGCACTGCGTCCGTGAAGCTGGAGCTGGTTCTGACTCCTCTCAGAGCGGCACGGCGCCTCTCGCGAAGCCGCAGGGCTCACCAGCCTAAACACTTCCCAAAGCTGCTGTGTAGCACGACTCGCCACACTTCTGCTAAACTCTCAGATATCGATTTCCACCATGAATCACCTCAGATGAACTTCGTTTATGGCAGCAACTGCTTCAAACTGACCCGAATTGATCAGGCATAAGGATTTTCCATTAGGTAGAAATTAAGGGAATACATCTTCCAATATCTCAATTAAAACAGCCTCCATCTTGCAAAGGTAAGAGTGGGGATTTGATTTTAGTGCCTGGGGAGCCATTGTGTTGAGCAAGGAGATCAATAAGACAAAAGGCCCGGTTTGGTGGGGGGGGAGCACTACGCCCCCTCTCAGGCTGCCTTCCTTCCCTGGGCTTGATTCTACCACGGCCACCGGCCACCCACAGGGCCACCAAACACCACTCCACACGTCCACACGCAAGTGACAGGACCCTCGGCCTCCTCGGAGACAGAACTAAGCTGCTCCTTTCCCCTCCACTCTGTTTCATCATCATCCTCAAAGGCACACACTGCTTTGTCCTCCGTGAGTCTGCAACAGCACCCGGCCGAGGTTCCAAGCCCAGCACTTGTGCCCTGATGCCACCCAGCCAAAGGTTCAACCAAAGAAACTCATCAAGTAGCAGCCGCCTGATTCAGCAGATGTCCACCAGGTGGCAGCACAGGCTCCCAGACACCAGCTGGGCCACCTGTCGCCCTCTCCTGCACAAAGCCATCACCAAACCTTTCACTCTACCTCCATAAATACCTCCTGGGCCCATCACCCACCTTGTGTATATCAGGGTACCCCAAGAAGTTCATGAAAAAAGGAAATGAAAGTTACATTCTGGGCCAGCACCATGATGCCGTGAGCAGCCACCTGCAGCGCCAGCATGCCACGTGAGCGCCAGTTCAAGCCCCAGCTTTTCCACTTCCAATTCAGCTCCCTGTTGACGCACCTGGGAAAGTGCGAGAGGGCTCAAGTATTTGGGCCACTGTCACCCACGTGGGAGACCTAGATGTGGTTCCAGGCTCCTGGCTTCAGCCTGGCCCAGCCCTGGCTCCTGCAGCCTGCAGCCGTTTAGAAAGAACCAGCATATGGAAGCGCTGTCTGTCTGTCTCTCTCTCTCTCTCTCTCTCTTTCTTCCCATCCCCACTCTGTGTCTCCCTTTGTCTCTGTAATTTCTTTCCAATAAATTAATTTAAAAAACTGATTTCACTTTGGCGGGCAAGTTCTGAAATCCACGCCGCTTTTTCACAGCACAGGTCTCCCATGAACTTCCTTTTTTTCTGAAGACTCTTATGTCTCCACCTGGACGTTCACTGCCTGGCCTGACCTGAACTTCCCCAGCTCTCCCCGCCTCTGTGTGCTTCCCTCGAACCCCCTCAGGGACCTCAAACACACTGTCCACACAGTGCTGCTGGACATGCCTTCGGAGGCCAGTGTTGAGGCACAGCGGGTTAAGTTCCCACTTGTGAAGCTGGATCCCAAATCACGGCACTGGTTCAAGTCCCAGCTGTTCCGCTTCCAAATCAGCTCCCTGCTAATGCACCTGGGAGGAGCAGCAGACGACAGCCCAAGTGCTTGGGCCCCTGCACCCACATGGGACACCCAGATGGAGTTCCCGGATCCTGGCTTTGGCCTGACCCAGCCCTGGCCATTCGGGGAATGAACCAGTGGAAGGAAAATAGGTCTCTCGCTCTCTCTCCTTCCTTCCCTCCCTCTCTCTAATTCTGCCTTTCAAATAAGTAAAATAAGCCTTGAAAAAAGAAAAAAATGTCTTCTGACACTGTCCACCCCTGGAGAGTGGGAGCCCTTGCCGCTCTCTGAACAAGAGACGTGCAGTGGCACAAGGCAAGCCACCCCTCCCGTCTCACTCCATTGACAGACAGACCTTGAGGGCCGGCAGTAAGCCAGCTGTGAGTCAGCCGGCGGCCGTAAGCCGGCTCAACACTGGAAACAGAAATGTGGACACCACGAACACAAACATGGCCAGCTCTCTCGAGACCTACAGAGGGGAGGTGGCCACAAGCGGGCTGCGTGGAGAACCCCGATCTCCTCTGCACGCCCCAGCCAAGTGTCTGTCTGCGCACCTGCAGGGTGAGTGCCAGCACTGCACCTGCTGGGACTCTCACCCTTCCCTCTCCCCAGCTCATCTCTCTGCCTTGCCCAGGGCTCCTCCTGAACTTGCACCATCCAGCGTCTGCATGCAAAGCACAGATCAGACCATGGGGGGCCATCGCTTGCTCCTGTCTGCCTCTCACAGCGGGTCTGTGAGACCCACGGGGGTGGGCCCTGCTGCAGCTTTGCTTCACGGCATACTGAAGGTGCCTGGGACACAGCCAGCACTCCACGTGGCTGAGCGAGGGTGCCACCACGAGGGAAAGCAGCCCAGAGACTACTCAATGAGTAGTCAACGTCGAGGAAGCTCCTGCAGCTGGGGACACAGCAGAAGCCCGACTCCGGCCACTGTAGGAACTGCTCTGGGGTCTACTGGCCAGGGGAGCACTTCTCACCAGACCCAGATGGATGCCCAGCTCTGCGTGCCACCATATCGGCCACAGGCTCCACAAAGAGGCAGCCCCGTGATGCCCCTTTGTGGGGACACACTCTGCAGCCCTTCTGCTGGAGCATGCAGGGAGAACCAGGCCGGGGCGACGAGGCCACATGGAGGTGGCACTGCCCTCCTGGCCTGGGCTCTGTCTCTGGTGCCCCGGCCAGCCAGGAAGCAGCGAGCAGCCATGGTGGGCTGGGGAGACAACACAGCAAGGAGCTGAGCTGGCCTCGGAATGATGCTAGCACGGAATGGGGGCACTCTGCGCCACAGCCCAAAAGCAGTGGCTCTGGAAAGCAAGTGCCCAGCCCGGCCAACGCCCTGGGGGACAGACACAGGCCCAGGGAGCCACCCCCGGCCGCAGAAGCCGCAAGCCATGAGGACTGCGCCATGTCATCTGGTAGCATCAGAGAACCAGGGCACAAGGATACAGAGACTGCCCCTGGGCCCCGTCTGCTTCCTTTCTTGCCCCTGGGGGGATGCCCGTGGCTCCAGGCTCCATGCCCTGCCCAGGCTGCTGTTGGCAGTCTTCATAAACCTCAAAGCCTGAAATGACAGGCGTGTGCTCTCACAGAGGGGAGAGACATGTAAGACCAAGGTACTCACCAAGTTCCCTAAACAGCTCTAGAAAAGACACCTTCCCCGGCCCTCCCCCCTTCCGGCTCCCAGCAATGCTTGGCACTCCCTGTTGGGGCAGCTCGCCTGCAGCACCTGCTATGTCTTCCCTGGTCCAGGAGGCCCAGGGCCAGCCTGAAAGGTGGCGGCATCTCCCCTCCTTCCCCACCTGGAAGGGGCACGGGGCTGGGAACCACCGTCAGGGTCAGAGCAGCAAGGACATGGAACGGTCATAGAAACGAAGGGCAGGTGGTGGGTGCCGGGGGTTCTGTCCTTGTCCAGTGGGACTTCAGCCCCTCAGGACACTCGCAGCCCCCCAGCTGCATCCAGGGAGAATGTGGGCAGCCCCAGGCAGCCCCCAAAAGTGTGTCCTGGGCGGGTTCTCCTCCTTCTCACTCCTGCTGGACACCGTCCCACAGCCTCTGTGGGGCAACCCCAGGCTGGGACGCAGACGCTCTCTCCTGTCACCAAGATGCCACAGTCGCGTGGTGCTGGGACACAGGGCCAGGTGCAGCCGTGTGCAGACCCCTCCCCAGGCCAGGACACTGGGAGGGGCAGCAGGACAGAGCGTGCCCAGCGAGTGGGGTAACTCTCCGCCCCTCCACGCAAATCGCCCAGGGACCTCAGATTACAAACGTGCCCAGGGACATGCTGGTGGGATGAAATCCACGCCAGACTGGCTCCCACTCTGTGAAGATGTGCAGCCGACTCTGAACCGAGAGCTGGAGCATGGCCCGGGTCCATGACGACACCGATGGGGCAGGCTTCAGGGCACACAGGACACGGGCCAGCACCTCCTGGGCTGAGCGTGGTGGCCGTGGGAAGGTTGAGGGCTGGGAAGGCAGGGGGCTGTGGCGAGAGGCCCAGCAGCCTGCACTGGCAATGCCTCGCCTCTGCTGTATTTACTGGAATATAACAGCACACAATGCCCCCACTGAAAGGATCCGTCCCATGTGTTTCGGTATGACCCACGCTTGTGCAGCTGTCACCTCGATGGGTTTTAAGGCTCGTTCACCAACCCCAGAGGAAGCCCAGCTCTTTAAGTGGTCTCCTGCCAAGCCTGTGTTCCCCAGCCCCCAGTGACCATGCACCGACTCTGTCTCTACACATTTGCTAAGTCTACACGCTACACACCCCTGGCCTCTGTCTCCACCTGCTTCCTGTTGCTACCAGGAAGCACCTGAGGCTGGGTACCATGGAAAGCAAAGAGGGCTCCTTTGCTCACGGTTCTGGGGGACAAAGTCTCCAGGGTGGGAGCAGGGCACCAGCTTTGGCAAGGGCCCTGGCTCAACTGGGACACAGCAGTTGGCTCCACAAGGGGTTGCATTCCTGAGTTAGACCACACGGGAGATGGGAAGCTGGGGAGGTGATGCACAAGAAGGAACCCCAGGTCCTATGGGAACAACCTCCCTCCCTTCCACAGGCAGAGCCCTGAGGACCCCAGGACCCCCCATTCAGCCGCACATCTTCAGGGCTCCACCTCCTCCCTCCCATGATCGACACACAGAGGACCAAGCTCCCAATGCATGACCTCATCCGGGACAAACCAGGGGCAGGCCTCGGCAGCTTCTATTCCTCCATGCCAGGATAAGCACAGGCTCAGGAGCCCGCCACCTCCCTGTCCCAGGCACAAGTCACTCAGGCCACATGGAACTGACCAACGCTGCAGGAGGAAACACGCATGGGCACCACATGGACACTGCAGCACCTGGCCCCTTGTGAGCGCTTCATGGGGTGTTGGAGCCCAGGTGCCAGGCCAGCTTGTCGAGGGCCACTCCGGGGCTTGTACCGATGTCAGCAGCACGGCACTGGGCTCCACGCAGACCCAAGGTGGCCATGCCCCAGAGCCTGCCGAGGAGGGAGGCCCAACAGGGAGAGCGTCGGTATGGACAGAGTCCAGCCAAGCTGCGGTCATCAATGCTGCCCCAGCCCTGCAGCAGCAGATTGTCCCTCTGTGGCCGACCGACCACAGAGAAGGGCCTCCTTGTTATCCAGGAGCCCGGGCCAGACTGGACGAGGAATTCCCAGCCAAGTCTGGAGCTGCGGGGGGCTCCTGGCAGGCCCCGCTGTGCAGCTGGCAGCCGCTGAGTCCCAGACAGGCCCCTGCCGTGGGCCGCAGGAGTCACCGGGTCACACGCTCCAGGGCTGCTGCGGCTCTCGGAGGAGCCACAAATTTGAGTTTTGAGTGAGTAACGGGAGCCAAGCCACTTGTGTTAGGAGCTGCAAGGCCTGCTGGTACCACCCTGGACCCCTGCCCGCACTGACGGGGGCCAGGTGAGCCAGAAGGCAGGAGGCTGCTTCTATGAAACACCCAGACAGAGACCACAGCCACAGCCACAGCCTCGCAGGCTTCCAATGGGCGACCTGGGCAGCAGGTGAATTCTGTATCAGGAAAACTGTTACCACGAGCAAGAGAGAGAAAGAGGTGGAGGCAGGAGTGGGGCTTCCCCAGGACACAAGTCTGTCCACAAAACGAAGGTCTTCTCAGACGCTGCCCACCCACCCCCGTAAGAGTAAAGCTGACAGCAAAGATGGAGGAGGTGCTTCACGGGGAGGAACCGGTGCCCACAGAACTCGGGTCCCCTGCCCAGCATCCCCCTGCCGTCAGGGTGCCCAGGCTGCCTGGCTGCAGAGGCTGCGCTGGAGGCCCCGACAGACAAGCAGTCCAGACCATCCGTCTCCGGGACCTCACCTGACCCCTGGCCCGCTCCGGTTATTTCCTGGGATGCCCTGGGCAGGGACGAGCCTGGAGCCACCAGGACAGAGATCAGCTCACAGGGCAGACTGGGCAGTAACAGGGAGATGGCCCCTGCCACCTGCTCCCACCTTCCTGTCCCAGCCCCAGCACCACCAGGGTGACAGAGGCCAGGGCCTCCCACTCCCGCCTCACACATTCTCCCCTCTCTGCCCAGCCAAGACAGCCTTTGCCGAGCCTCTGCTGCCACCTACAGCAGCTGCAACAAATGGCAGGTCTCACGCCAGACCTCCAGAAGAGCCAGGAGCCGCTGGGAGAACCAGCCAGAAGCCCGAGTTCTGACACCAAGTCCTTCCCTCACCTGCAGGCACTCACCGGCTACGGGACAAGGTATAACAGCCTCCTCTCTTGGGGCCTGCATGTGGCACAGAGAGTTGGCCACACCTGCAGCACCAGGATCCCATATGGGTGCCGGTCCATGTCCTTACTGTTCCACTTCCGATCCAGCTCTCGCTATGGCCTGGAAAAGCAGCAGAAGATGGCCCAAGTGCTTGGGCCCTTGTACCCACATGGGAGACCCAAACTGAAGTCCTAGCTGCTGGCCAAGTCTCAGCTCGCTCCTGCTCTCTGTCAATCTGCCTCTCTCAGCCCTCCTCCTGGGACATACCAGCAGGAAGACCACACACAGCAGAAGCAGCTCCTCGTCCCATGGGGCTGGAAGACATCCACAACTCTCCTGCAAGGATAACCTGGGCACATTCTAGTCCCTGTGCTCACACCTGCTGCCTCTGTACTGTCTCATGTGCCCCCCCGACCCAAGAAGCCCCTCTCGATTTCTCCCATGCTCTGGCTAACCCCTTAGCTCCCTCTGCTGTCTCCCCAGTCACAATGAATGGCACCTGTCGATCTGGCTGCCTCACCTAACAGCCACAGCACAATCAGGTGCACACACTGTGGGCCCCGCGGAGGGACCTTGAGCTGCACTGCCGGCTTGGACAGCACTATCTCATCTAACGTGTTGGGTAGCACAGGGACAGACGCTGTATCATTGCGTCCACTTCACAGGGGAGAAGACTGGGGCTCTGCCTGGCCAGCATAGCCTAAGCAAGTCTAGGGTCTGAACCCAGCCCTGACTCTGCACGCAGGACCCTGCCAGCCTGTCCTCCGCCCTTCACCAACCCTCCCACTGCGTGGACAGGGCATCCACACAACCACCTGCTGTTCATCAATTCAGAAATGCAGGTGCCCATTTGGCTGGGAAATACACAATTGCGTTTTCTTTTTAACAGACTTGTGGAATGCTGAAAGACACTGTCACAGAAATGAATTAAAAGGTGGCGTCTGGTCAGCAGGAGGCACCCATGGGTGTGGCTTCTGTAGCCACACAGGCTGTGCCTGGGGAAGGCCAGGCACACTGCGATCACAGAGGGAAGTCAGCACAGGAAGCAAGATGGCTGCAGGGAGGCCACGTGCGGTGAGTGAGTCAGGACGCCAACAGAGCAGGCAGTGGAAGCCAGATGGTCACACGGCGGCAGGGCCATCAGCCGCAGGGCCATCAGCCACAGGGCCAGACCCCAAGCACCCAGGGGTGGGCTCCAGCTCTGCAGCCGCTGGCCGAGGAGGATGCCTGGGGAGGCCCCGGTCACACATCTCCCACGGCAATGGCGGGCGGAATGTGGGGAAAGCCCAGCAGTGAAAGGGCTGACCCCTGCAGGGCAGCAATCTGATGTGTCCGCCCCACCCCCCAGGGCGACCTAGGCAAGCATGGGAATGGAAGAAGAAGGGGAGACCCAGCAAAGCTCCCCACGGGTGGGAGGCGCGCAAGAAACACCTGCTGGGCGCCAGCCGGGACGAGGAGAGACCATGAGAAACAGCATTTCAGAGTCAGAGAAACCTGGGCTTCAATCTCACACTCCCCCGGGGCTGCTTCTGAGGCACAGCAGGTCAAGCTGTGGCCTCGGTCCTTGGCGTCCCATGTGGGAGCACTGTTAGAGCCCCAGCTCCCGGCTTCTCATGCAGCTCCCTGCCAAGGCACCCAGGAAGGCTGCAGAGGATGGCCCAAGTCGTGGGTCCCCTGCCACCCACATTCAGAGACCTGGATGGAGTTTCAAGGCTCCTGGCTTTGGCCTTGCCCAGACTTGGCTGTGTGTCCACTGGGGAAGTGAACCAGTGGATGCAAGATATCTCTCTGTCTCTTCCTCTCCCTCTGTTGCTCTGCACTTCAGAGAAAGAAAGAAATCTTAGACTTCCTATCTGCGGGGCCTTGGTCAAGTGTTCAGCCTCGATAAGCCTCTGTCCACCTGTTATCTGAGGCCAACAGTCAGACAGGAGCTGTAAGACTGGTGGGCAGCAGGGCAAAGGCACCTGTGCCAGGACGGGTAACCAGTGCACCACGGAGGGCGTCTTTCTGCTGGGACTTTCTCCCCCAAATATTTGAGCACCTCTTCCACATGCAGACCCTGGCCCCAAAGGACCCCAAATAGAAATCTACCTTGGTTCTGCCCGCAGAGCTTATGGCCCAGCACAGAAAACACAAATCCACGGAAACAGCATAAGAGCCAGCGTGGCCAGCAGCGCCCGGGGGGCTTGTGAAAGTCAGACGTCAGCTCCAGGCCAGACGCGGGGGGCCGGGCTCCCTGCAGAGGCCTGGGCACCTGCGCTGCACCACGCTGCCCAGGGGCCACTCATGCACAATGACCACAGGGAGCGCTGCCTGGGCTCTCACGGCCCAGGTCTCTGTAGAGGAGACACCTGGGGGGCCCAAAAACACAGACGACCGTGGGCGGGCAGGGGAGGAAGGGACTATGCTGTCTGAAAAAAAAAAAAAAAGTAAAAGATTTCAAGGATAATAAGAGCAAAGTAAATTTCAAGAGTGGATCTAAATTCACCAGTCCCAGTGAACACTGAAAATTACCATCCCAGCTGGTGGAAATGTCAATTCAAACTTCATTTATAAAACCATTTCAGGCTCTGATTGCTAAATTATTATTTCATAGGAGAGGGAGCATTGTCAGGATAAAAAATGATGGTGAAAGTAGAAAAAAAGTCAATGGCCTCAACATCCCCCTCCTCTGAAAAAAACATTTTACCATTAAAAGTCCCTCCAGATACTTGCAGATATAAATAGCGGTTATTGCAGGTGCTGTGTATAAAGCATAATTATTACTCACGGAAAATCAATGGTGGCCAGTGATGAAATCCAGGATCTGGGTCTCTCTGCTGAGAAGATGCGTATTAGGGCTGTGGCTGTGGGTTACGCGCTTTTTAATTGAAAATGATCTCTTACTAGAAATGAGACTCCATCTGGGGATGGAGCAGGTAATTGTAAATAAAGATGTAAGAACAAGCAAAGCTCGAAGCACCACAGCAAGTTCAAAGCCGGCACCATCGCCACGCCCATGCACGAGGTCACCCACCGAGTGTGCTCTTCCCCTGCCCGGTGGTCACGAGCTGTGCACCGGAGAGGGCCGACGGACCTGTTAGTGCGTTAGTGGGACGGAGACAGGCACTGACCCCAGAGATGAAGGACGTGCACAGGGTGCAGCCAGGAGGCCCCTGGAGACAGGGAAGGCCTGGCTGAGAGGCCGACACAGGGGAGGAGGAGCCAGGGACAGGAAGGCGGGAAGGGGGAGAAGGGGATGCACGGGGCGCGTCCTGCGGTTTGTGTAAGTGTGTCCCTTCTGAAAAGCAGGATGCAACGTGATTGGCTCCGTGTGGTGCTGGGAGGTGGGGCTAGGGAGGGGCTCAGTGGGTGCAGGGGGATGAGCGCGCTTCTCGAGAGGGGCCTTCTATTTTCTTTATTAAAGATTTATTTAGTTGAGAGATAGAGCTACAGAGAGAGAGAGAGAGAGACAGACAGACAGACAGAAATCGTTCACCCATTGGTTCACTCCCCAAATGGCCACAACAGCTGGAGCCAGGAGCCAGGAGCTTCTTCTGGGTCTCCCACGTGGGTGCAAGGGCCCAGCACCTAGGCCATCTTCTACTGCTTTCCCAGACCCTCAGTGGGGAGCTGGATCGGAAGAGGAACAGCTGGGACTAGAACCTGTGCCAGCCCCCTTGGGTTCCTCCTGAGAGCTGGGGTAAGTGAGGCAGCGCCCTTGGTCTCCCTCCCACACACGCACCTGCATGTGCGGTGGCTCCTCCGCCGTATGACGTGGCATGAGCCCCATGCCAGGCTCAGGACTCCCGGGCTCCAGGATGGCGAGGTGAATAATCCTGTCCCGTTCACATCTCACTGGGACTCAGGGCTTCCGTCACGGTGGCAGCAGCAAACAGCCCAAGACACAGAGTGCCGGGAAGGGGCCACCCAGGACGGCATCTGCTGCCGGAGGCTCCGTCACCGCGATCCAGCACGCTCTCCGCTGAGGGCCCTCGCTCCGGCCACCCAGAGGCACAGCGAGGGAAGCCACCCAGGGCCTCATCCAACACAGAGCACACGCTGGCGGGCTTTCCTCCTGACTCACACACCCAATTTCCAACCCTCACAGCCCCACAGCACTAAACTGGACTCTTCCCTCAACTACCAGGCAGATGTGGCCCCTGCACCACCGGCTGCCGGGCCCCAGGAACACAGCACCTCCAGGAGAGCCCCTGGTCACCACATGCCACCGTGTGGACCACGGAGCTCACCCCGCACCCCCAGTCCCACAGCAGGGACCCGCACGCAGAGCCACGCCCCCGTCGTCACACCACCATCATCGCTGAGCTCTGTGCACACGGAAAAGCCAGCCATGTGCAGCTCTCCATCGGGCCTCACTCTGGCCCAACACGTCCAGGGGAGAGTCAGACGAGGCTCCCTCGACACGCAGGTGAGGCGGCTGGCTCCAGGGCACGTGTTCCGCACGGTCTAGGGGCAACACGTGGGCTTTGGGAACAAGGCATCGGGGAAGGATGCGGGCTGAGCAATGAGATGGTGCAGACCTGTCTGCTGAGCCTGCAGAGTCCAGACCCTGCGTCCTGCGGAGCTCGGGCAAGGACTGACCCCTGGGCCCCGAACTGCGCAGCACGGCGCTGAGAGGAAGGCCGGGAGGAGCGCTCTGCCGGGGCCCTGGGCCCCTCCTGCTTCTCCATGCAGTATTCAGCCCCAGGAACAGGACGCCCAGCCCCGCTGAACCCCCATGCTGTCCCTTCCTTTAGGTTTTGTTTTGTCCTTTCCTCCTGCGCTGCCTGCTTGGGGGCCGCTCTAAACACAACCCGGTGATTATCTTCCTAGTGCGGCCACGGATGCCCAATCACCTTCCCTCCAACTCGGGAGCAAACTGGGAATCTCATCGGTCTCCACGTGGTTAAGTCACACTGGCGAAAGTGGTTGGGAGGCGGTGGAGGAGTTTGCAGACATGAACTCTCATGAGCAGCGCAGGCTAACACCGCGGCGCCAACACTCGGCGAGCAAGACCTGGCTGCGGCCCCAGCGATCATACCGGCTCGGTATTATCACTCAGCTCTTACTGCATTCGCTCAGCCCGCATGTGCATGGATAATGTCCTCCATCAATCGGCTGTAGGGCGTGCTGGTGGACTTTTCAAAGTTCAGCTACATTGAAGGAGGTTTTCCGTGCTTCGGAGTGGAAGTTAAATCTTTCTACAAGGAAGCAGAGCCTCGATCTGAAAATCTGAAATCCAAGCTACTGTGGTATCCGAAACTCGGGGAGGACCAGTTAGATGTCACCAGTAGAAAATTTCACCCCAGGAAACTTTGTGCAATGCACACAGCTACTGAAACACTGCATAGCACCACCTTCAGGCCCTGGGAGTCTGTGAAACACAGACGAATTCCACGCTCAGACTTGGGTTGCATTCCCAACACAGCTTATCACACATCGGCAATATTGCAAAGCTGGAAAAAGTCCAAAATGCTCGCACTTTGGGCGAGAGGACTCAACCTGTCCCGGTAGCTGGACCACACTAGGGTCCCCCGAAGGCCTCTTTCACAGAAGCGGGAAGCCACAAAGGGAGAACAAGACCACAGGGAGAGCCAGGTCTACGCTGAGCGTCAGCACACGTTTCCCTAACAGGCTGTGTCGTCTCTGTTTCACCTGCTCAACTCTGCTGCCGTCTCCAGAGACCACTCACAGACCACAGGAAAACGAATGGCAAGGCTGTGTGCCAATAAAACCTGACTGACCATTCAGGCAGGGGCCCAGATGAGGCCGAGGGGCTGCAGTTGGCCAAGCCCTGACCTAGGCCCCAAGGTCAAAAGCAATCAAGAGGATCCCACAGTGCAGATGGAGAACATGGGGTTCAGATGTGTCCTCCAGGTCACTGCTGGGAGGGCGGAGGGGGCAGGTCCCCGGCTTCCTACGAAGGTGAACAGATCTGTGAGAGAAGATGGATGTCACTTCCCACAGAGGGCTCCTCACGGGACTGCAGAAGCACAAACATGCCCTCTGGCCACAGGGCCTTTGCACAGCCTGCAATGCCTCCGCTTCAATGTTCTCTGCCCACTGGTTGTTGTTGTTGTTGTTGTTGTTTTCAGTCAAATCCTTTTCAGCTTCAGTTTTCAGCTCAAAGATCACATCCTTCAGGACAGACCTGCCTGGGCCTTCCACCCCCAACCACACTCAGCGCTCTGCACTTCGATGTATCTCCATGTGTAGGTCTCTCTCCCGTCAGTGGGCTTGCAAACGCCATGAGGTCACAGCCACCTGAGCACCCACAGAGCACGCGGCCTGAGTGAATACCCACTAAATAACTGGGCAGGACATATAAATAACTGGGCTTTTAATGAGAATGGAAAACATGATTACCTAGGACCTGTGTGTGCCCTCAGCAGCAAACACTGACCGAGCAGCCCCTGCGTCTAGAGAAAAGGGGTTGCTCACACCCCTCCCACACACACACATACACTTCGCAGTCATGGCAGGGTTGGCGGGGGGTGGGGCTTGTTGGAACACAGATTCCCAGGCCCCGGCCACTCCAGGAGCCAAGACCCCAGCAGCTCCAGCAGGTCCCAGGCGGTGCAGACACTGCCGGCCTGGCGGCCACACTGCTCATCCCATCCTCAGCCCCGGCTGGGCCTCACGATCATCAGGGAAGCTTAGAAGGTTCCACAGCCCCAGGCCAGCCCAGCGACCTCAGGTGTCTGAGGTCCGTGCCGGGCACCGCTGTGTGTCTGCCTTGTCACGCGCTCTGCTGCTGCAGCTGTGGTGAGAAGCCCTCGCGACAGCTGCCTGTGCACTACAGCTTGAGGACCTGTGGCTCAGCCAATGCTTACAGCGTGACAGCCGTGGGTGGGGCAGGCCCGTGGCATCCACCCAGGGGTCGAGCTCACGGCTCCCAGGCCAGCTGCCAGGACACAAGGGAAAGATGCGTGAATTCCGCGCAGAGCACACTGAGATCTCACCAGCTGCGTGCAGGGCAGCTGCTCCCCCGCTCTCCTCGCTCTAAGATCGTGCTGCCTAAAGAGAGGGCGACGTCCACGCCCAGTGATGAACACTTGGGGCTGTCATGATGGCCGTCTCTACAAACATTCTAGAACGCACCGTTGGGTGAAGAGAAGTATGCGGTTGGGGGCAAAAGAAGCAAGCAAAGAATGCATGCCCCAGTGTGAAGTTCACAGCAGGCAAAGCTCACCCACGGCCCAGAAACTGGGCAGAGGGACAGACAGTGGGGCCGTGGCCCTGGGGTGCCTGTGACACGTCAGGGCGCCTGCTTCCAGGGGTGCTGCACCCACACACTCAGCCAACCGCAGGCCAAGAATGTTCCTCCAACAGTCGCATCTGCACAGGCTGAGCACAGATGCCCCATGGCCAGGCCCTGAGTGGCGCAGAGCAGCAGCGATGCACACAGCAGTGACTCTGCGCCCCGAGCTACAGCCGAGGGAGGCCGTGCGTGGGCTCCCTGCAAACCCTGAGCCACCTTAGAGATGGACTTGGCCTCTGGGGGCTCACAGACCCAATCGCCACAGAGACCGGGGCCGCTGCGCAGTTGTCCAGACACGGATGACCCAGACGAGTCCACACTGTGCTGATTCATCAGGCTGGAGCTGGCATCGGCTGCTTGTACATATATTTATTATACCTCCCCCAGAAAAAGTTAATGCAAAACAAAAACCTGGCAGTGCAGAGGTGGCTGCACCTCCTGCTCAGAGCCTGCAGGGGGCGCAGTGGCTTCACAAACTCTGCTCGCCGCTCTGTGGTCCAGGGGAGCCGCCAGTCAGGCCTCCTGGACGTTCCCGGGCAGCCTGCAGAGCAGCGCAAGCTCTGAACTCATGGGCAGCAGCGCCCCAGGAGCCAGGGCAGGGCCCGCCCCCACCATCAGCTCAGAGTTTTTCCAGGGAGAGAGCCCACGGCCGCCTCCCCTCTGTCTCTCCAAGGCCCAGCACATAGAGACAGGGGCATGCAGGATAAGGATCCAAGCTCAAGCCCCAGTGTCCATGGGCAAAGCTCCTAACCTCCGTGTCCTGTTCGATAAAGGGGGAGCGAGACTGGTGGTTGGGCATCGGCCTCACGGGGTTGTGGTCAAGAAACAAGGCGAGTCTGGTGCATGGCACCATCTGCCTCAGGATGTCACCGCAGCTGCTGCTTCTTCCTCACTCACCTACAAGAGCCCAGCGGAGACTCCTCCACCTCCATGCAGCCCACCATGCTCACCCTGCTCCTTCTCCTGAGGTCCATGCAGAAGCTGAGGATGGGCTCAGGTCAAGGGTTCCAAAGCACAGGTCCCTGACTCAAGTCCGAGGTCAGCCTGCTGACAGCACCAAGGTGGACAGCAGGTGCAGGCAATAAGCCCGGCCCAGGGCCGACCTCCCTCCAGATGCTCTGGGCTGGGGTGCCACCCTGAAGGCCCAGGTCCACCCTGAAGGCCCGTGGCTAGAGCATGGGAAGACAGGTCGGGAGCTTGGACTGGGGTGCACATCCCAGCTCTGGTTCCTCATGGGCTGCTTGATGCCCTGGAGACCAGAGTGCAGCCTGCAAGACCCCACCAAGGCCACGCTGCTGCTGCTCAGGGCATGTACGAAGCCACAGGCACGGATGGTGCGATGCGCGGCCGCAGACGACTGACGCATTCCTCAGCGTCCATGTTCACGCCCCAGGCCGCGGCCTTATCAGCAGATCAGAGGCGAGTCCCACCTCCCTCCGTGTAGAGATTCTGAAGACCAGCTGGAGCATCCAGAAGCAGCTGGCTCACTGTCCGCTCCAGCCCCAAACACAGCGCCTGGCAGCCACAGACAGGAAGTGCGATCGGGACGGGGTGAGACCAGAGGCAAGCAGATCCAGGAGGAACCTGGGGAACCTAATGCAAGTCCAATATCCATCCCACAGACAGGAAAAGAAATCGCCTTAAGGGATAAGCCAAGCAAGGCTTCCTTAGGGCCTTCTGGACCAGCTGTGGAAAGAGCAGCAAAGGGTATCTGGATCAGCTAGTGATGTCTGCCAAGAGCCGGGAGAGCACAGGGTGGTCCATGCGCCACACATGTGCCGTCTCTGCTGCTAGTGCTTCTGGACCGACCCAGAAGCAAGGGGAGAACATCCCGTGGTGGAGACCAAGGCATGCAGGGTGAGAGTCTCTGCAAGTCTGCCCCCAGGTGTGCTTCAGAAATACCCCAAAGACAGGACCACAGACCTGCAGGTACCACCTGGGATCAGAACCCAGGGACATGGACATGTGACCGGTTCCACTGACTGTGGCAGATGACAGGTGGCTTCTGCCCTATCAGTCACTTCCCAGAGAAAAGTACAACAAGGCCTAGGAAGAGAGCCTGGGGCCCCATAAGCCACTTCCAGGCTCCAAAGAGCAATTGATTACACAAGCCTGGAAAGTCAGGAGTGAACCAGGTGCCTGCTTCATCTTCCTTCCTGGTCCCAAACCCAGCCCCACACTGAGCAGCTCTGGTTCCCTTTCCTCTGCCATTGTCGCCCGTGAAGTCACTGAGCCCAGCTGGGCTGCCGGGGCAGGAGACACAGCCGAGCTCACACCTGCCACCTTCTCCTCAGGCTCAGGGCACAGCCCTCGCTCCAAGTGCAGGAAGGTGCCCATCAGACTCCCTCAGCAGGCAGGACAGGGACAGGGGCAGGCAGGATAGGGACGGGGAGGGACAGGGACAGGCAGGACAGAGGTGGGCACAGGCAGGTTGGGGATGGGGACAGGGACAGGCAGGGCAGGGACAGGGAAGGCAGGGCAGGACAGGGATGGGCAGGGACAGGCAGGACAAGGGTGGGGACAGGCAGGTCAGGGATGGGGACGGGGAGGGACAGGCAGGACAGGGACAGAGAAGGCAAGGCAGGGACAGGGATGGGCAGGGGCAGGCAGGACAAGGGTGCCGACTCTGACCTGGGCATGGTGTTGGGGTGAAGACGCTGAATCTAAGACCCAGGTCCCGCCCTAGGGGAGGGCCACACTTGCACGGCAGAATCACCCCAGCATTTTGAGTGGTGGAAATGCCACCCAGAGGCTGAGTGGGCCAATGAGAGAGCAGAGAAAGGGGACGAGGCGCCCCCAGGACTAACTGAGTGAATGTCCGTGTGTGGGGCCACCACACTCCCGCTGGACACTGTGATGGTTTACAAAGCATCAGCCTCACAGCACGTCATTCAGCAACAGCCACGGACGTTTCGAATGCTTGGACCGTGGACCGGGCAGCTGCACAGCTGGGGAACACACTGAAATACAACCAGGCCTGTGTGCGGCCATGATCACAGAAATAGTGTCAGGGGCTGAGGAGACAGGAACGAGCCATCAGATCACAGAGCTCAGTGTCACAGCCACATGCTGACACGTCGGGCCGCCATGGAAGACAAGACAGGAGGCGTTTGTGCTGACATGGAGAGAGCTCCCAGGCGCAAGACGGAGGGGAAAAATCAGGTCCCCCCAAGTGCGCAAGGCTTCTAACCACCCAGAACAAGTGCTCTAGGCTCCGGACTCACACTCGTCCACACAGCAGCCCAGCCACTGAGCAGCTTTCCAGATACATCCGAGAAGCCATGGGCAAGCAGCACAGGCTGCGCTGGGGATCGGGCACGTGCACCTCCTGGCCCATCTGAGCATTCTCATCAAGTACATTTTTTAAAAAAGACTTATTTACTTGAGAGGCAGAGTGACAGAAAGAGAGAGGGACAGAGAGAGAGAGAGAAAGACGAGGTCTTCCATCTGCTGGTTCACTCCCCAAATGGCCACAATGGCTGGAACTGGGCCAATCTGAAGCCAGGAGCTTTATCCGGGTCTCCCACATGGGTGCAGGGTCCCAAGGACTTGGACCACTTGCTTTCCCAGGCACATTAGCAGGGAGCTGGACCGGAAGGGGAGCAGTAGGGACTTGAACCTGCGCTCATACAGGATGCCCCGTCACAGCGCCGGCTCCACCAGGCGCATTCTGAGTCTCAGCAGGGTTTGCTGTGCAGTGGGGTCAGACAGCACTATTCTGTTCTCTTGTTAGTGCTTGTATTTTGAGAAGTGGAGCAGCAGGGATCGCTGGGAGTTCTTCAATCCACACACAACACAGCCGGCGGTGGGGTCACCAGCCGTGGAAGGCAGGGCCTTCCAGGGAGAGGAAGAGGCACACCGGCACGGCCCTGGCCCACGGTCACACGCTGGACAACATCGCGTGTGGCTCTCTGGAGCCTCTTGCCAAAGGGAAGCCCAGATCACACCCCCAAACAACTGCCAGACAGCACTGCCCCAGAGGCTGGCGGCCCAGCACGGGCACTACCTCCCAGCCAGGAGCAGGGGCCTGTGAGCAGGACAAAGGCCAAGCTTGTGGCTAGACGGGAGGCAGGGCTGATGGGAACCGAGAAAGGATGGCCCCTGGGCATCGAGGACTGGCCGTGCCACGGATGGGAGCACAATGCCTGAGCGGGAGGGGAGGGCGGTGGCCTTGGGCTGAGGGAGTCACCCGTGGGTAGCTTAGCCTCCGCGAGGGAGGGAGACACGGGTTCCAATCGCATCTCACTCCTTCTCACAGCACAGCCTCAGGGAGTCATGCCACCTCTCTGGGCACCCAGGGCCCCACTCCAGAGCTGGCGACGAGCAACACACAGGCCAGCCGCCCATCAGGTGATGGCACCAGGCTCAGACAAGGGCCCCGAGGGACTCGTGGCCGTCAGGGAGGCCTCGATGAAGAGGTGACATTTAAACGGTGACTCCACGTTCCCATGGCAGAGGAAGCCCCGCCCTGCTCACAGTGCGAGCCAGGGCCCAGCGGTGCACAGGTGGTATGCTCACGTTAGATTAATTTTTGAAGAATTTAATGAAGCGACTATTTATAAAGGGGTGGGCAGGGGGCAGGGGGCAGGAGAACCGGGAGAGAGAACAGAGCTGAGAGGGGCTCCCAGCACTGCCACCTTGCCCGGGGCTGCAAACAGGGCGACGTGGCTGCCTGAGCAGCAGGGACCCTGGCTGAGGCGGGCAGCAGCCCCGCAGAGCGGGCAGACTCGGATGCCCCAGCCTCTCCTCCTCCTCTAGAACTCACCAGGGCTCCCCAGGCCCAGGGCTGGGTGCCACACCAGGGACGCCTCCAGGGCACAGTGGAGGGGGAGGAAGAGCAGGAAGTGGGGTGGAGGGCAGAGCTGCTCTCCGCACACGTGAAGCTGGCACCGGCGAGCTCACTCGGGCATTGAACGCTGCGTCCGTCAGGCCAGTGAGGAAGGCCCAGACTGTGTCCGACTGTCCGACATGTGTCTGTTTAATTCCCAACGCTGGGTGACCTGTTACAGATGCACTGCTTCATGTCTGGCTTTCACCAGCACAAGCCCCATCAGCCCGGGCAATTGATCAGATGGCCACTCTGACTCCAAATTAAATAACCACACAGTTAGTGCCCATTACCAGAAGGCACCCCGGAAGCTCCCCCACCAAGAGCAACTGTCCCGGCCAGCGCCCACCGTCTTCCATGCCCTGTGCAGGTGGCGGGAGCGGGAGCCGGCTTGGATTGGGCCCTGCTTCAGAAATCAGATTCTGCAAATGCAACCTAAATCTCGGTGAAGAACGCCACGGCTGTGAAACTGACTGTGCCAAGCCGGTCCCCCGGGAGGCGGTAACATTTGGCTGTGGAATCAGGGTGTCTGGCTGCCTCTTCCATCACCTGCTCCTCCCAGGCAAGCAGGGGATGCAGAGGGGCAGTTCTTGGGGAGCTGATGGGACAAAAGGGCTCAAGGCTCCTTGTCGGGGAGCTGGGGCCACCCCAGTGTGCAGTGAGAGGCACAGAGAGCGGCTCGGGGTGCTGGGCGGGCCGAGCTGTGCGTTCTGTCCCTTGTGGCCCTGGAGCAGGCTGCGGAGAGACAACGGGGCTCCATCCAGAATGGCCCGCGGGGACAACACCTCCCCACGCAGGTGTGCATCTCCAGGGAGCCCTCTCTGGCCTGGGAGAGCTGTGAAGCACCCACAGTGGGCCTGAGAGCCACACGGGTCAGCAGAGGGGCCATAAGCACCAGCCAGCCAGCTCCCCAGCAGGAAGCCTGCAGTCAGCGTAAGCGGCCAGGCAGTGCCCACAGATGAGAACGCACCCCCTCGGCCAGCCCACCCCGGCTCAGCACCCTGTAGGCAGAGAAGCCAGCCGCCCCCAAAAGCAGGGCCTAAGAGCCTCTGTCCTGGCTCCCCGGCCTGTGCCTGGTAGTGAGAGGACGAAAGTCAAAGTTGTTCTCTCTGTCGCCATAGCAGCAGCACAGCCACCAACGAGCAGGGTGTCCACTGGACGTCTCGAGTCCCCTGAAGTCAGCTACACAACACCAGGCATCCCCAGGACACTGAGAGAGCCCTCAAAGGGCTGCATAGCCAAAGGGCAACTGATGCCCCACCCACAGACGTGAGCCCCTCAGAGAGCCCACGTCAGCACAGTAAAGGTTCTGACAAGTCCTGCAGTGCGGGGCCCGAGTTAGCTCCGTGTTCCCAATCTGCACAGCCACAGAAGCATTAGCAGTACTTCTGAAAAAACAAACAAAACTTCTCCGGGGGCCCAGCACTGTGACCACCTGCACAACCACTACGGGCCCCAGGGCTCCATGCTCCTGGCCACCAGCCCCAGCTGCACGTCAGAATCAGCAGGGCGCCCTAAAAACACAGCACCCGCATCAGACCACCACGTGCAGCCCGGGCAAGGATGCCTGCCCACAAATCCTGAAGCCCCTGGCACGTGCACACTGTGCATCGGCTCAGCCAAGCCCCCCACCACACAGCCCCTCGCTCTGCATCTCATCGGGAGCCCCAGGGCTCCCCACGGCTGAAATCTCAGTGGCGCCGTCTGCAGGCCCGGGCTCAGCAAGGCCTCCCAGTGCAAGGCGGCACGCGGGTGGAAGCAGGCAGGCAGGAGCCGCCACAAGAGGCTCATGCTTTTTTTGTTAAGATTTATGCATTAATTTTGCCGGCGCCGCGGCTCACTAGGCTAATCCTCCACCTTGCAGCGCCGGCACACTGGGTTCTAGTCCCGGTCGGGGCGCCGGATTCTGTCCTGGTTGCCCCTCTTCCAGGCCAGCTCTCTGCTGTGGCCAGGGAGTGCAGTGGAGGATGGCCCAAGTGCTTGGGCCCTGCACCCGCATGGGAGACCAGGATAAGCACCTGGCTCCTGCCATCGGATCAGCGCGGTGCGCCGGTCACAGCGGCCATTGGAGGGTGAACCAACGGCAAAGGAGGACCTTTCTCTCTGTCTCTCTCTCTCACTGTCCACTCTGCCTGTCCAAAAAAAAAAAAAAGATTTATGCATTAATTTCAAAGGCAGAGAAACAGAGAAAGGGAGAGACAGAGAGACGTTCCACCTGCTGGTTCACTCCCCAAATGGCCACAACTTCCAGGTCCTGGCCAGGTCGAAGGCAGAAGCCAGGAACTCCATCAGGGTCTCCCACATGGGTGCAGGGGCCCAAGCACTTGGGGCATCCTCTGCTGCCTCCCAGGCACATTAGCAGGGAGTGGCATCGGATGTGGAGCAGCCGAGACTCGAAACAGCACTCAGACGTGGGGTGCCAGCATCATAAGCCTTGGTTTAAGCCACGGGGCCACAACACACACGTATGTTTTCCAAAGCCACGCCCTTGGTGCTGGTCATTCTGGTAGAGGGACAACAGGTCGCAGATAAGAGCTAGAACCGGGTCCAGCCAGGCACTACGAGTGGCTCTGCCTCTTGCTCAGACGCGTGGCCCTGGGAGACAGGGACACCCAAGATCACTCACCATCTCCACGGCAGACGCCAGGCTGGCTCCTCACTGGCTGGTGGCAAAGACGAGGGGAGAAATCCCACAGGTGGCACAGTACGCACCGTGTAACCTCAGCCCCTCCTCACCACCATGACCTGTGATGCGGACATTCCCTGACGCTCGTGGGGAACAGAATTAGAAGATACATGGCTGAAATCTGTCCACGTGAGGGGTTTTCCAAACGTTAGTGGGAAATATGTCTTAGGAAAAATTTCTGTTTTTTACACCAAAATAAAGAGCGTTTAATTCCATTTCTCCACCAACTTTCTGAAGGACCTGTGTCCTGACTGGTGCCAAACTGGCTGCACAGGTGCCGACCATCGTGACAAAGCCTGGGCAAGGGCTGGAAGAAGGTGCAGGGCAGTGACAACCACAGGCGAGCTACCGGCCGCACCCGACCTGGACACGGCGCAACGATGCCGTCTCATCCTTGGTTCTGAGCATCAAACAAGGGCCGCGCCATCCTTTTCAGACCTTAGAGGCAGCCACAAGGAGACAGAACAACAGGATGCCTGCCTTCCAGATCAGGAGGCAAGATCAAAGCAAATCAAACAGACTCTGCCGAGCAGAGAACAGAGGCGAGAAAAGCAGCAGCAAGAAGAGGCCTTTGTGGGGAGTAATTTCTTAAACGATGGAAGATCAAACACACCTGCCACAGCACACGCGCCCCCCCCACTGAACCACTGCTGCACGACTCAGACTGCAGGCCGGGTGCGTCAACAAAGTCTTCCAAAGCGGCTCTGAGACATCGACACCACAAGGAAGGGAGAGGCGAAGAGCCACGACGAGAAGGTTGCGTCCGGGCCCGCAGGGACGAAGGCGGGAGAGGAGAAGGACGACGACTCTGTGGAAACGCACAGCAGGAAGGACCGCTCGGCCTCAGGATGGGCATTCCACGTGAACGCCGGTCCACCCGTAACCAACGCCGGTCACACCACACACGCCCAAAACCTGGCGAGCACACGCCTTCCCCAGACCTGCAGACGACAGCACTCCAGGAGAGCCTACCCGGCCACCCACACGGGAGATAAAGGCCCCTGAGCTCCCGATCTCGTCACAGAGAGCGCGGCTTTATGTGGCGCCAGTGGGTGTTTCCTGAAAATCGCCTGTTCTAAAGTCACCTTTCACACGCGTGTCAAAATCACCTTTCACATGCATGTCGAGGTTCAGTGGGTCCCCTCCGCAGGCTCTGCCCAGGCTGCATTCTCAGTCCCAGCAAAAAACGGCCCCTTTCTCACAAAGGTTTCTCAGCTCTGCAATGGTGCAAAAGTCGGACACACTCAGTGGAAACCGCACTCCTGATTTTGAACCTGGGTCTTTCCCAGGCTAGCGCTCTGCTGTCCGATTCTGCCTGGCGACGCGGCAGTGGTCAGCCCAGGACCGGTAAGGGAAAGCACCAGCTCTGCGGAGCGTACCAGTGCTGACCTACGGTGCTGGGCAGGCTGGGCGGATGACACAATTCACAACGGGTTTATTGGGACGGAAGCCCTGGCGAGTCCAGGAGACCTTGCTTAGGAATTAATGAAGGCGTGACTGGGCTGCTGGTGCAGAACCCACGGTGTTCTCGGAGTCCGTGTGGAAGTGCGGCAGACATTCTGATCTGCTTTGGGATGTGGTCACACACTCGGGAAGTTTCAGCCAGATTTTCCCACTGGTCCATCCATTCATCCAAACACCCCTCCCTCCCTCCATCCCTCACTCCCTTCATCCCCCAGGCTAAGTAGACAAATCAAGTAAGTAAAACCAGCGGCTGACCACGGGCAGTGGAAGGCAGCACGGTGTCCCAGCAGTCCTAAGGCATGAGCTCAGCTCAGCTCCTGTCACAGGTCCCTCCTTTGATATCTGTGCGTAGGATGCTCAGGACAGGGACAAGCACAGTGACCCCCAGAGTTCTAGGGGGGCTGGTTTATTAGAAGGAGAAGAATCAAGTAAACAAACATGAACAAGACGAGACAACTGCTTCTGATGGTGCTCAGGGCCAGGAGGTAAAACGAGGCACAGGGAAAAAAAAAAAAAGCAGGTTTGGGGCAGAGGAAGCCCTGGGTTTGAGAGGCTCAGAGATAGGGCAGCAGCAGAGGGCAGAGGCAGGGTTTCCCTTGAAAGGGGAAGGCTCCGAGGCCAGCGGGAATGGCCTTGGGGACTCCCCGTGGCTGTGCCGGGGCCCTGACAGCAGCACGGTTCCTCGGGAGCCAGAGCGAGCCAGGCAGACAGCCCACAGCCTCCGCGCAGGATCAGACGGCAAATCCTGCTCTAATGACGCTGGAAGTTGCCAGCTGACACTCGTCAGCGGAGAGCGCGTGCCTTCTGTTCAGAAACCCTCGCCGGGAAGCCGGTCCCAGCCGACCCACAGGGAGGGCTCAGCGTGGCGAGCCCCGGTGCGTGTGGGGGTGCAGGCGGCCCCTGAGAGGCCTGGGCAGGGCTGGACTCCGGGCAGAGGCCCAGGCTGCAGGTGCAGCGTACATGTCTTTCTGCTCTGCAGAGCTGCAGGGAGGGCGGACGCTCTGCAATGACCCGGCCTGGCTGGCCACCCTGCCCTGCCTCTGGTGACCCAGGAGCTCTGGGGCGGGGGTGCCTCCTTGGGCTTGAGCCTCCCCCTGGCCCAAATGGGCTTCATGAGAACCTTTCTCGGGAGTGTGGGGATGCGGGGGAGCCAGCTTTGGGAAGGCGCCTGAAGGGAGCAGGGGCCCCACAGAAGCTCAGGGGGCCCACACCTCCTGCTTAGCAGCTGGGCAGCAAGGAGAATGGGGATTCGGATCAAAGGAGAGGCGCCGCCAATCACAGAGGGGGTTGCACTCCCTGGGGAGGCTGGGAGCCCAGGAGAGAGCCCGAGAACAGAGCTGCCTCCAGATCGCACAGGGGAGGCAGACACTGACAAGCCGATCAAAGGAGCACACACAGGGAGCGCTGGGATACAGCCTGGCAGCCTCCCTCCACCTGGGAGGGAACACGAGGGTTTGCTGGTCGCCCCACATGGGCCGAGGTACAGTGGGCTCCAGACAGATCCCTGGCAGACAAGGGGTCTCCTGCTCAGCCCGGCCACATCCCACCAGGCCTCGGTCCCCACTCAAGCAAAGCTGGAGAAACACCATCGCCATGGAGACTTATCCACTTGCGGCTGCTGCCGAATCACGTGCCCAGGACAGGTATAAACGCTCTGGAGACAGACCTGGGATGTCCGGCCTTCGGAAAGTCACCTCCTAGGTGCGGGGTTCACAGGTGTGGCTCCCAGGGAGCTGAGGGAGTCTGGGGGCAGGGATCTGCCATCCCAGGCTGCCTGTCACCCCTCTCTCCCTCCCACCTAAGACACCCCTTGTCTCAGGCATCCGTGCTACCACCAGCAAGGGCCCTGGGCCTTGCTGGGAGGGGCTCCGATCTCCATCCAGGATCAGGAACTCGGAGTCAGCACCGAGGCAGAGCAGTCACAAACAGCCACAGTCGCCTTGGCCAGAGACGCTGGCAGGTTCCCAGGCCCCTAGGAAGATGGAGGCTCAGGTGCTGTTTCCTGTAGGAATTCCCAACTTGACACTTCTAACTGAACTCCCCAGCATCTCAAGAGGTCCGGGGGTGCTGCGAGCACCCAGGAAAGCCAGGCCTATACTGAGGTTTCCAAAAACCACAGCACACAGATGAGGACGAGGGCCCGGCCAGACATGGTCGGGCATACGGTTCAAATCCCTGCTCCACCTCTCCCGGGCTGGAAACTGTGGGCTTCTGTCCCCAAGAAGAGACTGACCACTTGGCGTCAGCACCCCCAAGCTGAGGTGGTGTGACTGCGTCATTATTTAGTCAAACTGACTCCACCAGTCCCGAGAGAGAGAGACAGGGGCAGACACAGGAAGTGCGTCACAAACCAGCTCAGTTCAGTAGAGTGAGTGGCAGCTGCAGAGACCTCCCCAAGTTCACAATTGAAGGGGCCACAGTGGGACAGAGGGCGGAGCCAGGGCTGGTGGCCCCTACAGAGGTGGCCGGGAACAGACATACGAAGTCCCTGAAAACGAGAGGAGCCGCTGGCCAGCCCTCCCGTGGCCCTCCCTCTGTCCCAGTGCCATGCACAAGACACTAACAAGGGCCAACCCCACCTACGGGACGGCAGGGCAGCAGGAAACATGGTCCCTGAAGCCAGCTGCAGGCTTCAAACCCTGGCTCTGCCTTTCCAACCAGGAGCCCTTGCAGGAAGCAGGCTCAGTCTCTCCTTGCAGAGAGAAAGCAACCGTCCAGCAGGCCCTCGACGACCCTGTGGCTGCAGTCCGAGCTGGGGGCCCCGAGAACTGGGCTGCGGGACTCTAACAAGTGCAGCTCACAACGTTCACAGCAGGGCCACCTGCAACAGACAAAAGGCAGGAAGCATCCAGCAGCCATCACCGACAAAAGACCTGTGCCAGGGAACATTACTCAGCCATGAAGAAAGAAGTGCGGATTCTGACGCTCACTGCAACAGGGATGAGTTTGAAAAGATGCTACATCAAGGAATCCGGTCACAAAAGCTAACACATCATGCGATTCATTCCTGTGAAACATCGAGAACAGCCGGATCCACAGAGACAACAGGAGGGACGTGAACTCCAGAGGCGGGGGGAGGAGGAGTGGGCGTGGCTGATTTACAGGTGCAGGGTTTCTTTGTGGTGACAATGCTTTGGATGCGAGGTGTCAGCTGCATAACACCGAGAATGCACTGAACACTACAGAACTGGCCACTCTAAAATGACCACTGTTTCCCAATCTAGCTCCCTGCTAATGCACCTGGGAACACAGTGGAGGATGGCTCAAGCACACGGGCACCTGCACCCACATGGAAGACCTGGGTGCAGTCCCAGGCTCCTGACTTTAGACTGGACCAGCCCCAGCCATTGCAGACACTTGGAGCGTGAACCAGCAGATGGAAGGTCGCTCTCCTCTCTGTGTTACTCTTTAAATAAACAAATAAGCTTTTTAAAAAGAGAGAAAGGGCCAGTGCTGTGGTGTAGCAGGTAAGGCTACCCCCTGCAGTGCCAGCATCCCATATAGGCACCGGTTCAAGGCCCGGCTGCTCCACTTCCGATCCAACTCTCTGCTATGGCCTGGAAAAACAGCAGAAGATGGCCCAAGTCCTTGGGCCCCTGCACTCACGTGGGAGACCGGGAAGAAGGTCCTGGCTCTTGGCTTCAGATTGGTGCAGCTCCAGCCACTGCGGCCAGTTGGGGAGTGAACCAGAGAATGGAAGACATTCTCTCTCTCTCTCTCTCTCTCTCTCAGAGAATGGAAGACTGTGTGTGTGTGTGTGTGTGTGTGTAACTCTGACTTTCAAATAATTTTATCTTTAAAAAGATAGAGAGAGAGACAGAAAGAGAGAGAGGGCTAATCTTACTTGATGTGTTTCACCTTATTAGGAAAGAAGGAAAAATGGTGGCGGGGAGGGAGGTTGGCAGAGAAGGGAAGGCAGGCACACACACAGCAGCCTCATTCCAGGGGTGCAGGGAGAAGGCAGAATGCAGGCGAGGCCTAGGCATACGCCCCACCTGTAACAGCCACCAGGCCTCGTGGCAGGCACTCCCTTCCCTCCCCCACTCCCAGCAGAGCCAACCCCTCATGCAACACCCCAATCACTCTAACACACCTTGCCACCCGTCAGGCGCTGGGTTGGGGCTGCCCACAAAGCAGACAGGTTCTGCTGAGCTCCCAGCAGCCCACAATGCTCAGAGCCAGCCACTCCTGGAAGAGCCCCGCCCACTGTTCCACGCAGTGCAACCAGCTTAGCTGGGTGAGAGCTAAGCAGACTCCACCCCCTGCCCCCCAGGAAGCCTCCGCTGCTGACACTGACAGATTCAGTGGTCCTGGCTGACCACTACACCTACCAGGAGGGCAGCTGATGGAACAAATTCTTGTGTTCTCGAGTGCTAGCCCTGGAAGCCAGGGCTGAGCCCAGCGCAGGAGCAGGGACCTCCGTCTCCCTGGACACCACAGATCTGGAGCATCTCTGATACAGCAGCCAAGGTCAGCACGGAGAGGACCTGGGTCCAGCCAAGGGCAGCTCCCCAGCCTGTGTTACGTGCTGGCTGCAGAAGGCACCGGCGCTCCTTCCTCTTTATGCCTGCGTGTTATTCCACTGCGCGGGTAGCCCACATCAAACCCATCGGTCCACGGACATTCAGGACATTCAGCTTTCTCCTCCTGGCTGCTCTAGACCGTGCAGCTGTGGAGTCCGTGTGCCTGAGTGCTTGTTTCCCGTCCTCCCGCACGGCTGCCCCAGGAGGCCGACTGTTGGGTCCCTCAGTCACTCTGCACTTCTCTGCGGGACTGCCAGCCTGCTTTGCAGGTAGACGCAGCTGGACACAAAAGGCCATCTGTCATCGATTGTACAAATCCTTTCATACAAAATATCCCAGCAGGTAAATGCAGACAGGCGGTTGTGAGGGGCAGGACAAGGGAAGGGAGAGCGACTGCCCCACAGCCACTTTAAGGACCCAGTGGGAGGGCTGGGGAAGCCCAGAAGCAGAGAGGTGTTGACTGCACCATACTGTGCAAGTGCCGAAAGCCACAGGTGTTCATTTTATTTATTTATTTATTTTTGACAGGCAGAGTGGACAGTGAGAGAGAGTCAGAGAGAAAGGTCTTCCTTTGCCGTTGGTTCACCCTCCAATGGCCGCCGTGGCCGGTGCACTGTGGCTGGCGCACCGCACTGATCCGATGGCAGGAGCCAGGTGCTTCTCCTGGTCTCCCATGGGGTGCAGGGCCCACAGGTGTTCATTTTAAAGCCGTTCATTTAACGGTATGTGAGTTTGACCTTAATAAAGTCTTTTTACAAAGTAGCTACTCAAATGTAATGGGCTGTGGCGGGGTGTCTGGGGGCAGTCACCCCAGCTGGAGGACGAGGGATATGGAACAGCTCTGGCTGGCCTGCAGCGGGAGGACCCCCGGTCCAGCCTCCCTGCCAGGCTGCTCCACCCAGCAAACCAGCTCCAAGTCACCCGTGCATTACACAGGACATCTACATGTGGAAGAAAACACCGCTGCCTCGACACTCACCTTGGAAAAAAATTCTTAACATTTGTATTAAGTTGCCTTCCCAGGGTTTAATTGAAGAGGGGACACAGAGTCGTGGGAGAATGAAATCTGACTTCATCTATTCCAGGGTCGTGTGGCTCCCGTAGAAATCACATTAGCTCCCCATTAGGCAACGATAATAATGCAGAGTTGCAATCGATGTGAACATGCACTGTCTGGCTCAGTAATATTCTCACGTGGCCAAGCTCTGGTGCCTCCAGTGCTGACAACACACGACGTGATGCCAGAGCACAGGGCCTCCTTCCCTCACCCCCGACGCTGAGCAGTGAGAAGCAGAACGCCCCGAATTCCCACTCCAACTGTGTTCCCAGTCAGCCCTCACACCCCGGCAACACTGAACTCATCCACTCATGACTGCAGGTGGTTTCGTCTGATGCGGCTTCCCCTGCGCAGCTTAAGGGTTGAACAGTGCTACGGTTGTTTCTAGATGCCTGCCTTGGGTTCTGTATCTGTGGACTTGGCACACCTCAGACAGGAAATGTTCAGAACACAGCTGTGTGTGCACACAACGTGTGCAGGCATGTTTTGTTGTTATTCCCCATCGACGCAGGGTAACGACCTTGTACACAGCATTTCCCTTGGACAAGGACTTCAGAACAACCTGCAGAACACTGAAAGTGTGTGTGCAGGCACATGCAAAGACAACACCATTTTATGTAAGGGGACTCGATGGGCTCTGGTGACCACAGCTGGTTCTGGAGCCAATCCCCAAGATACCAAGGGGACTTCAGAAAGGTTCTGAAAAGTGGAATTAAAAGTAAGTTTATTTTGGCCGGCGCCGCGGCTCACTTGGCTAATCCTCCGCCTGCGGCGCTGGCACCCCAGGTTCTAGTCCCGGTTGGGGCGCCGGATTCTGTCCCGGTTGCCCCTCCTCCAGGCCAGCTCTCTGCTGTGGCCCGGGAGTGCAGTGGAGGATGGCCCACGTGCTTGGGCCCTGCACCCCATGGGAGACCAGGAGGAAGCATCTGGCTCCTGGCTTTGGATCAGCACAGCACACCTGCCGTGGCAGCCATTTGGGGGGTGAACCAATGGAAGGAAAACCTTTCTCTGTCTCTCTAACTCTGCCTGTCCAAAAAAAAAAAAAAAATTAAGTTTATTTTGGCACACACACACACACAAATCTTGAAATCCATGCACACAAGGGGTCTTCGACGTGGTTATAAACGCGTACACGAGAAAAACCATCCACAGATTCCAGTATTTGGGGCCCCAAAAGAACCATATCTTTGAGTTCCATGTTTCCAAAAACTCTAGGAAGGACCCCCACAGGTGCCAGTCACACCCAGGACTCCATAAAACTTGGAGGGGAGACAAAGCCACAGGCTGTCGGCACCGGCACGGCTGCCACTCTCCGAGGCCATGCCCCTCACAAGGCAAAATAAGAGAATGTAGGACTCTCCTCCCACCCAGCCCTCCCCCCACCCCGTCACCATGCAGGACTCTCCTCCCGCCCAGCACCCCCCCAGGACTCTCCTCCCGCCCAGCCCTCCCCCCCAGGACTCTCCTCCCGCCCAGCCCCCCTCCCCGGACTCTCCTCCCGCCCAGCCCCCCCCCCGGACTCTCCTCCCGCCCAGCCCCCCCCAGGACTCTCCTCCCGCCCAGCCCCCCCCCAACGCAGGACTCTCCTCCCACCCAGCCCCCCCCCGGACTCTCCTCCCGCCCAGCCCCCCCCAGGACTCTCCTCCCGCCCAGCCCCCCCCAATGCAGGACTCTCCTCCAGCCCAGCCCTCCCCCCACCCCGCCACCATGCAGGACTCTCCTCCCACCCAGCCCCCCCCCAACGCAGGACTCTCCTCCCGCCCAGCCCCCCCCAGGACTCTCCTCCCGCCCAGCCCCCCCCAGGACTCTCCTCCCTGTCGCTCCCCCTCTTCGTGGAGGAACGACACAGGACCCTGCGCTGTTCTTTCGTCTGCTCGGCCCTCCCCGGGTTTGCTGCTGGTTCTTCCCGGGTTGGCTACTATCCCTTCCACCTCCGTGGAAGGGCAGTTCCCCCTGGCCACATTCCCCACTTCCGCAGGGGAGCGGCACACCGCCGGCCGGCTCTCTCGGGGGCTGCACAGGTGTTCCTTCAGCTAGATGTTCCCCTTAGATGTTCCTGGTGCATGCCGTCTCTCTCCTCCTTTATAGTCCTCCTCCGCCAATCCCAACTCGGCTGCCCACATGCCGAGTACGCTGCCCTCCTCCAATCAGTAGCAAGTCCTACAGTTTATTGGTTGAACTGGAGGCAGCTGCGTAGAAGCTGTTTTCTTCTCTCCCAGCGCCATATTGTGGGAGAGCAGATGCATAGAATAAGTCCTAATTCCAGTAACTTAGTCCAGTCCGGATTGCTCCCCACACCTCCCGCCCAGCAGCCTGAGCTGGCATCCTGAGTCAGGGTGAAACGGCTCTCACCTGACCCTCAGCCAGGCTGTACAGCAGGGCAACAGGTCCTGCACAAAAACACGAAGACGACAAAGGGTGAGTTTTGCGTCCAAACAACTGCCTGTGCTTGGCTTCCCTCCTGCGCACAGTAACCACTCTCCCTGGAAAAGGAACCCTCACACGTTTGTTCCAAAACTGCCCAGCAAGTGTGCAACATGCACCAGGCTCTGCCCATCTCACAACAGACGAGGCGATCAATGACCATCGCAGGGAGGGGGGACAGGGAGGAGGACACAGCTCACGCGACGCCGATCAGTGAGGACACCGTCACACAGGGCTGAGTCCCAGGACAACACCATGACAGGTGACGGGGTAGAGGACGGCCGCGCCACATTAGGAGGAGGAGCAGGGAGTGCTGACAATTGCGGAGGATGACAGGGGACCGGATACGGGGAGGGGCGGCAGGTGCAGAGGCCCTGGAGCTGACGCGAGGGGCCGGGGAGCCATTGGGACCACCACACTCAGGACTCGGGAGGGAGGGAGGAGGCACCAGAGAGGCAGGCAGGGACGCGTCACACCTAGCCTGGGGGACCAGGAAGACTTCACACCTTCCTGAACATACCCCACGTATCCAGCAGGTGTCCACGGAAACCCTGGCTGCATGACTCTCCGTGTTCAGATCCCAGCCCTTGTCCCCCCGACCCCAATAGGGGAAATGTCCCCTTCTCTCCAGCAGGACCTGGACAGGGCCACCAGGCTCCTCTCCTGACTCAATACAGCCCCATGGAGGCGCACTACCCCTTCCCAGGCCAGCCCCGTCTCATAAGCCTGAGTCGGCCCCACTCAGTGAACAGGCAATGGTGAGCAGCACATGGACTTTGAGAAATGTGCACCTGGGCCCAGCGAGCTCGAGCCTGGGACACCTCCTCTTTCTTCCTCTCTCTGCCCTCAGCTCACGCTTCTGCCTGTTTACAAACTGGCCAAGATGGGAGAGCGAGCAGCTGAGCCCCCTGCCTCCTCCAGAGGGCTCTACCCCGAGGGGAGAAGGTGAGTCCCCGCCATGGAGTTGGCTCCACCAGCACCTCAGACCTCAGGGGACGACAGCAAAGTCCTGTCCACGGCTCTGCCCAGCCTGCAACGATCCCTCAGCACTGGCTGCTGCCATCTAGGGCTGCAGGCCCGAGACACCCCTGGGGACAGACACCAGACGCTGCCCACGGCCTCAGATCAGCCACACCCGACCAGCCCTGAGAGAGCCATGTCCCACCCTAGCCTCCCAGCTGGCACCACGCTGACCTCACAGGCGTCCAGAGACTCAGGGAGGCCAGGCCCACCTGTGTCCCAGAAGGCACCTGCAAGGCCCGAGCGGGCAGAGCTGGCATCGGAGCCTCCACCGGCAGCCTGAGGCAGCCCCAGCAGAGGCACACCTGGAGTCCAGCAGAGTTACGGGTGCCCTCTCCTCTGCACAGAGGTCCTAGAGAAGCCTCTGTCCTAGATCAGACCACGGTGAACATCCATGGGGTCAGCCCATCCCCGGGGTAAACCCCTCAGCTGAAAGGCTTTGCCGTGGGTGCTCCACAAACCCCAAGGTGGAGGCCCCAAACCCTGGGACCTCAGAACACGACCTATTCAGAGACAAGGCCTCCAACCAGGTGCCAGGGACACAGCGAGGCCCTTGGACTGCTGTCCCCTCAATGACAAAACGCAGACCTGTCAGGAGACAGCAGGGGTGCGTGTGTGCAGAAGCACATGAGAGAGACCTTAGGAGAAACTGGTGCTGCCAACACGGTGACCATTGGCGGGTGGCCTACAGGACCAAGAACCCTGTACCTACTGCTTCAGCCACTGCTCCCTGACTGTGGCAGCCTGGGCAGCCCACACGGCTGTCCACTCTCTCCCAGGTGCACGTGCAGCGACAGGGCTGCCCTCTGCCCACACCACACCCAGGCCTCGTCGGGTCCAAGCCCCCAGAGCAGCTGCCCCAAATGTGGCTGCGGCAAGTGGATTCCAGGCTGCACAGGACTGGGCACTGCCCCACGATGCACTCCTACAACCAAGCCTCCCTGGCCTATCCCCCCGGGGAGAGGGGCCTGTGCCTTGTGAATGGGATCAGCGCCCTCAGGAACCAGGGAGGACCCACTGCACAGGGCCATCCAGGGAGCCCAGAGAGGCCCCGTGCCACACGCCCAGCCTGCCATCAGCCTGCCCCACACTGTCCAGCCTCCACAAGTGAGCAATGTATTCCCAGCACCTGAAAACCCCCCAGCCCAACATGCGGCAACCTCCTTCCCAGGTTATCTTCACTTCGTGTAAAATGCCGGCACCCCATCCTGCCGGGCTCAGCTGTACCTCTCGCAGGCGCAGGCATGTGCCCCAGAAGTGCCCGCTGCAGCCTTGCTCCCCAGAACGCACGTGCAGGATGGAAGAAAGGCTAAGCTGATCTGGGAGCCAACAGCTGCGGAAACCTCTGCCTGGTTTTCTCCCGACGAGCATTTCCCACGAACGCTTTCAAGACCCCTCATTTGCATGAGCGTCAAAAATTCTTTGCACCCACATGGACTGGGCCTTTAATTCCATTTCCCATGAATGCTTTGAAGGGCCCTCCTAGGCACTCTATGGCAATGTACTGCCTATGCCATCCCAAAAAGGCCAAGTCCCAGGAGGACATGCAGGCATCAAGGTCACTGTGACACTGCCCAGCCCCTCCTTTCACACAAAGTCCCCGCCACTCATCCAAGCGACCCTGGAGAAACAATCAAGGATGTAGGTTTCACAGGTATTCCTTCAGCCTTGGTTGTCAAAACATGTACCAATGCACCTCCCTGCAGGCATGCACTGAAATACACTTTAATCTTTAAAAATAGGTGATTATATATACACATAAATACACACATTCTTTTTATAAACTTATCATTTGAGGGATGAATATCTTTTCCATAAAATTCATAGAGATTTGAGCTTCTTAGAATTATTCAATTTAGGCCAGCGCCACGGCTCAATAGGCTAATCCTCCACCTAGCGGTGCCGGCACACTGGGTTCTAGTCCCGGTCGGGGCACCGGATTCTGTCCCGGTTGCCCCTCTTCCAGGCCAGCTCTCTGCTGTGGCCAGGGAGTGCAGTGGAGGATGGCCCAAGTGCTTGGGCCCTGCACCCCATGGGAGACCAGGAGAGGCACCTGGCTCCTGCCTTTGGATCAGTGCGGTGCACGGGCCGCAGTGCGCCGGCCGCGGCAGCCATTGGAGGGTGAACCAACGGCAAAAGGGAGACCTTTCTCTCTGTCTCTCTCACTGTCCACTCTGCCTGTAAAAAAAAAAAATTATTATTCAATTTGGCTTAACACTATATTCAATATAGCTTAACACTGCTATATGGGGGCTGGAATTGAGGCACAGCAGGTTAAGCTAACACCTGCAGCACCGGCATCCCATATGAGCGCCAATTCGAATCCTGGCTGTTCCACTTCCAGTCCAGCTCCCTGCTAATGTGCCTGGGAAAGCAGCAGAAGATGGCCCAAGTGCCTGGGTCCCTGACACCCACATGGGAGACCCAGATGAAGCTCCTGGCTTCGACCTAACCCAGCCCTGGTCGTTGTGGCCACTTGGGGAGTGAACCAGCAGGTGGAAGCTCTCTCTCTCTTCCCCTCTCTCCCTCTGCTGTATGGTGGTGGGTGGGGGCTGTCCTGGCATGGGAGGATGCTGAGCTTCATCCCTGTTACCCACTGGATGCCAGCAGCACCCCCCTTCCACCTGCTGTGACCACCGCAGTGTCTCCAGACACAGCCCAGTGACCCCAAGGGACCCTCAGCTGAGGACCCTGATGTGGAACCACCCTCCCCTCCTAGCACTTTAACAGATTTCCTTACTATGCACCAGAATCTATTCACTTGTGCATCAGGGGAATTTTGTAGTTAAAATCCACCTCAGGGTCTCACCGTATCCTTCCTGAAAAACTTGAATTAATGTTTATCGTGTTTGCTCAGAACACACAGGTGCTGCACGCACACGAGGCAACCCTAGGAGAGCTTCTCTCAGGTTTGTCCATGGGGTGTGGGCAGTGACTACAGGCTCCCCAGGTCAGGGAGGCGGCCAGGGTGACCCTTCCTGTTGGTGACAGCATGGCGAGGCGCCACTCTCACGCACGCTGGGGGAGTGGAGATCGGTGCTGCCCTTCCGGGCAATCAGGCAAAGCCGGTGAGCAGCCGCCCACCGCATCTGGCGAGGCCTCTTGTGCTCAGTAAAATGGGTGGAAAGCTAGCTCCGTCCCTTCCCTTATCCTTAGCAGGATAGGCTCAGGGCGCCGAGATGGCTCTCAAAGATAAATGCCTGGCCCTTCTCAGAGACACGATTAATGAGCTCAGAGACCGCTTACTCGGAGATGAGATGTGAGATTAGCAGGCGCGGCCTGCCGGCCACCCTGCCACCAGGCTGCTCGTCCACGGCGCACTGGTGCATCAGACACCGCCGCGGAAGCCCAGCACGCGCACTGCGGCGATCGGGTCTATTTTTGAGATAATTACAAGGCTCGGGCTCGGATCCACTTAAAGGCAGAAATATGGGGCAGGGAAGGATTAAGGCAAACTCTCCCCTTTTCTTCTCAGCTGAAAACCCCCCGACAGGCTTTAAAGGAGAAGAGAAAATGGCACGAAAACTTTCATTAGAACCCACAGGCTGCAGCAGGAGCTGGGGGCCGAAGCTCCGACTCTGAACAGGGTCTGGCGCAATCATTAAGCACCTGCCCTCGCTGCCAGCCAGCTGCTCTGCTCACCTGATCTCAACGCCTGGGAGCCTGAGTGCCTCAAGGAGAAGGGAGGAGGGCCTGGCGGGTGGGGGGAGCAGAAAGGATGAGAAGGACCCAGGCATGAGGAGGGGCAGAGACCCGGGCGGGGCGGGAAGCGCATGTTTCTAATGGCACAGGACTCAAACCTGCATCCAATACAGGGTACAGGGAAGCTGGGCTTCCCCGCGGTGCCACACTGCTGCCCCTCCTCCTCTGAGCAAGACAGACTTAGGAGGCCGGCGCCGCGGCTCAATAGGCTAATCCTCCGCCTAGCGGCGCTGGCACACCGGGTTCTAGTCCCGGTCGGGGCGCCGGATTCTGTCCCGGTTGCCCCTCTTCCAGGCCAGCCCTCTGCTGTGGCCAGGGAGTGCAGTGGAGGATGGCCCAGGTGCTTGGGCCCTGCACCCCATGGGAGACCAGGAAAAGCACCTGGCTCCTGGCTCCTGCCATCGGATCAGCGCGGTGCGCCGGCCGCAGCGCGCCGGCCGCGGCGGCCATTGGAGGGTGAACCAACGGCAAAGGAAGACCTTTCTCTCTGTCTCTCTCTCTCACTGTCCACTCTGCCTGTCAAAAAAAAAAAAAAAAAAAAAGACAGACTTAGGAGACGGAGTCCCTTCACCGATGGGGACAGAGGTTCAGCACGTCCCGGCAGCTGCAGAGCTGCTGCAGAGCCCACCTCCCACATCAGGGTGCCTGGGTTCCAGTCCTGCTGCACCCCCAGTCCCAGCTCCCTGCTGCTGTGCCCCCGGGGGTGGCAGTGACGATGCAAGTGCTTGTCCCTGCCCCCCACATGGGAGACCAAGGTGGAATTCCCCTCCCAGTTTCAGCCTGGCCTGGCCCTGGCTGTTGGGGGCATCTGAGTAGTGCATCGGTGGATCCATCTCTCTCTGCCTCTCTGCCTTTCAAACAAGAAATAATTAAATCCATTTTTTTAAAAGGCAGGAGCAGGGAGGCAATGGTATGGAGAGAACAGCAGTGAATGTCATCCCCGTTAACGTGTAAATCAAGACTGTAATAAAGAGGATGAGCAGGACGATTTCTCCCTCAGAACCAGAGACTGGTGGTCCCGGGACCCCCGCAGGGGCTGAGCTGGAGTCCAGCCTGCTCATTCTCATTCCAGCTCCTAACATCACTCCTGTCTGCTGATTTACTCACATACACGGAGCTCACGCTGGGCAGAAATAAGGCCCTCAAGCCGCGCCCAATGGACTCCAGTAGGCGAAACTCCGAAAACAAACTGAACGAGGCTCAACACAAACTGTGAGACGGCTGAGCCGCTCAGTGGGGTCTCAGAGGACGGCACGGCAGGGACACGGGGAAGCTCGAGCAAACCTGGAAACCTGGAGCGGCCAGAAGCCTGGAGGTGGGCCCACGGCCTGGGGGGCTACAGTGCAGGGCAGGGAGGGCCAGAGAGATGAGGACGGAGCAGGAGGGGCCGACGTCCCTGGGAGTGCCTCCCCACGGTGCCCCTCACCTGGCTGCACCAGCGGCTGCCCACCTCCCCTCCACCCTCCAAGGAGGAAGCCCCCTGCATTTGTTCTGACAATGCCTGACTGTTAGGAACACAGACCAGGCAGAGAACAAACAGGGAGAAGCTGAAAAACACATGGCAGTAAGGCCACAGACCACCTCAGCAGGCGAGCCCACACACGCCTGTGCAGGAAGAGCGGGTGTGGCGGAGGGAGGGAGAGGACCGGGCTGAAGGTACGGAGGACAGGAGACAGATTCAAGACGTGCTCTGAACACAGGATGGAGAGGACTTCCGGGTAGGCTGGGGGTGTGTGTTGGGGCTGGGGAGAGAAATGGCAACAAATCCTCTCTCTCTCTGTCTCTGCTGCTGCTGCCACGTGAGCTGGGGAGTTCTCTGAAAAGGCAGAGCGGGGCAGAGGAAGACCGTGTTTGATGGACACACCACATCACGCATGCAATATCCAAGGTGACCCTGAGACACCCACATAGAGCAGACAGGGAAACAGTCGGACAGCGAGTCTGGGAAGCGCACTACAGGGCTGCACTACAGCCTGAGTCCCAGGGCTGAGAGGCCTCACCCATCCATCTAGCGAAGTGCCGGGGCTCCTGTCTCCACGCAGAATCCACCTGGGGCCCCCACACAGCCCCGTCACGCTGCTCGGGGACGTGATGAAGCCTTGGGACCACCTGAAGAGGTGAGCTGTGCCTGCCACGCAGACGGGGCAGGGCACAGTGCACCCAAGACGCAGCCACGGCACCTGCCACAGGGGCCCTGGGTCCTACCAGTGTCACGTCTGGTCCAGATTCTGACACAGGCACACACGTATGCTCTGAGCACAGGGGCACAACCAGACGAGATCACGGGATGACATCATGGCCAGTGTTTAGGGATTCAGTCACCAGGAAGAGCAGGTGATGAGCAGAACTCTCGGCGACGAGGTCCACACAGCCAGCACCAGCAGCCAGGGCCCTCCCTGGGGGGAGCACTGCTCCTGCACTGCCCTGCAGAGGCCCAGGTCAGTCACACCACATGGGCAAAGAGCAGTGTGGACACAGCATGCTGAGGGAGGGGAAGAGAGTAAGGCGTCTACAGCCAGGTGGGCCTCGCTTCTGGCACTAGTGTGAAAGGTTACAGCCAGGTGGGCCTGGCTTCTGGCACTAGTGTGAAAGGTTGCTCGGCAGAGGGATTGCATCTGCCTTGTTCTTCAGGCTTGGCCATTCCTGGTACCCACCAGGGGCTCAACAGTTGGAAGGATGAATAGATGGCTGGAGAAACTGGATGGGTGGATGGGTGGGTGGATGGGTGGGTGGGTGGATGGACGGAAGGAAGGAAGGAAGAATGGGAGGATGGGTGGATGGGTAGAATGATGGACAGACAGATGGACTGATAGATGGACAGAAGGATGGATAGATGGACAGGGTTGGGGGAAGAGGATGGATGAACACGAGGATGAACGGATGCATGGATGGGTAGAGGATGGATGGACAGATGGGTGAATACAAGGATGACTGGATGCACGGATGGATGGGTGGAAGGATGGAGGGATGGACCCACAGATGGGGCTGAGGGTAGAGCACGGATGGATGGATAGGTGGATGAATAGATGGTAGGTGGACAAAGTCTATCACATTCCCATATTTTTATCAGAACAAATATAATCAAACTTTACATTGTTTCTGCATAGCTCGGAAGGAAAGCAACTCCCTGAAGAGCAGCAGGGGGCACAGTGAAGACCCTGAGACCCGCGGCCTGGGACAGCCCCGCCAGGGCCAGGGGGCCTGCTCACACCTCCTAACCTGGCAGAGGCTCAGCTTCCACCTGTGCAAGGGAGAGCAATCATTGTCGTGGTTTCATTTGCAGCAAATTAGACGAGAAATTCCGTGTACACTGCATGAGACAATGCACGGCGAACAGTAAGCACACAATAAATCACACGCTGTCTCTCCTCCCCTTCCTCACGGCCCCTGCATGGGACCGCCACTCACACCAGCTTGTGCTGCATTCAGACCACAGCAGCCACCCGGGCTCACCATCTCTCACCTGTTCCCTATTTCCCGTGGGAGCTAACAAGTCATCAGCATCACAAGATAACCACACGCACTCGGCACGCACTCGGCTGACGGTGCCGAAGCCCTCAGAACACAGCTCCTAGGAAGAGCTTCGAGCACTACATTTTTAAAATGCAATCTATATTTAATGCAATATTAATATTTAACTTCCTTAATGCAATATTTAATTTGATATCCAATGCAAATAAAAATAGTAAACAGATTTATTCATGATTTACACAAACGCTCTCACGTTCTCAGAGTGTTTTTCAGCTCAGAAAGCAAAGAAGGGAGGACATTCTCCCTAAGTGGGTCACTGTCGTGCAGGAGGCTTGGTCCAGCAGCAGTAGCCATGGCCTTGACTTCCTCATCTGGGGTCAAGGGCGTTTCATGGACTGGGCACTGGGCTAAGCCCTGGTGGGAAGACAGAAGGAACCCTCTGCTCACAGAGCTCCAGGTTCAGTGGGAAGTAAGACAAAATACTTGGCAATGAAAGTAAGCCCCAGGGAGGGAACCACAGCGAGAACCAGTCGGAGCAGCAGCAGCGCTCCCGCCCTCAGCTGGGGATGAGCTGTGACCAGAGGAGGCAGCATCTGCATGGAGACAACCTGGAGCAGGGAGGGCAGGGCACCGGGGCCACAGGGGGGCCGGCTGTGTGTCCCCAGAACTCCTAAGTCAAAGCCCGAATCCGCAAGGTGGTGTCTGGAGGTCGGTCTTTCGGGGGTGATGAGCCATTAGTTCACTGGTGGGTAGGACAGGCACTCTTGTGAGAAGAGAGAATCTCTCTCTGTGCACCATGAGGATCCAGCAGGGAGATGGGCCCCTACAAGCCATGCAGGGCCCTCACCAGGAACTGAGCCGCCCTCCCCCTGGACCATGGACACCCGGCCTCCAGCACTGGGAGGAACAAATGGCTATCGCTTAAATAAAGCTCATGGATGAATGGGCGCCGGGTTCTGTCCCGGTTGCTCCTCTTCCAGGCCAGCTCTCTGCTGTGGCCCGGGAGTGCAGTGGAGGATGGCCCAAGTGCCTGGGCCCTGCACCCGCATGGGAGACCAGGAGAAGCACCTGGCTCCTGCCTTCGGATCAGCACAGCTCTGACTGTTGCAGCCATTTAGGGAGTGAGCTGACGGAAGGAAGACCTTTCTGTCTCTCCCTCTCAGTGTCTGTAAATCTACCTCTCAAATAAATAAATAAAATCTTACAAAAAAAAAAAAACTCATGGATGTGGCATGTGTTTCAGAAGCTCAGGAGGACTGAGACTAAGGCCTCGACTCAGACTGTGCCAGGGACAGGAGAAGGGCAGAGTGGCTGCAGAAGGGGTGGGGAGGGGCTCCCAGGGAGGCTGGGCCTCAGAGGCACGGGGAGGGGTCTGGACGTTGCTCCAAGGGTGATGAGATTCCAGTGTTGGAAGGATTGAGAACGGCTCAACTCAGGAGGGGCCACCACAGCTGGAAGGCAGCTCTGCAGCCAGCGGCTGTGAACCCCACCGAAGGCAGGGTCTCAGAGGGAAGGAAAAGAAAACGGGCTGACTCAGGAAATCTTGAGTGGACAGGTCCTGGGGAGACAGACGAACCAGGATCACGCAAGGACGAAGGCAGGAACTCGACACAGACGACCAGGCAGCAGCAGAGGCGAAACAGCAGGGATCATCAAGACGGCTGCGGCACTGCCATCGCCCCATGGCTGGCGAGGTCACAGGGCCAACTCGGGGACCGCAGTTCTGTTCCCCAACAGGAATGCAACCATGAGGCACACAGTGTGATGACGACAGGTGGTGTCACACGGTTTCATCCTACGTGAGTCAAACAACCCAACACAGCCTTCACATCAACGCCCAGCACAGGCGATGGTTTGGACGGGGGGCAGCAGGTCAGTGCCACCTTACCACTACACAGGCTGCACAATCGATGCCCCAGTGCTGTATTCAGTGGCCTGGAGGAACGGCTTTAATGAACTGTGGGTTTCTTTAAGCACAGATGAAATAAATCTCATTTTCAGCATGCTTTGTCACTTTTTAATGATATATGCCAATATATTAAAATTAGCTATTTTAAAAAATTTTTTATTTGAAAGGCAGAGTTACAGAGAGGGAGAGGGAGAGGGAGAGGCAGAGAGAGTGAGCCACATGGTTCAGGGGTCCAAGCACTTGAGCCATCCTCCGCTGCTTTCCCAGGTGCATCAGCAGGGAGCTGGAACAGAAGTGGAGCAGCTGGGCGTCAAACCAGTGCTCCTATGGGATGCTGGCACTGCAGGTGGCAGCTTAATCCACTAAGTCACCATGCCGACCCCTGTTGGGCACATTCAAAAGTAAGCTGAGAAGGGAGCTCTAGCAAGCTGTGAGAGACCAAGGAAGAGAGGAGAAGCTGCACTGAGCAGCGAGTCGCCCTGCAGGCTTGGAGAGGTGCTGAGAACTCCCCAGTGGGAAGGGGAAGGTTTATAAAGATCCCCATTTCAGAAGAGGGTCCTGACGTGGTGAGGATGAGACAAGGGTGCGGCATCCACTCCAAGACGGCGGCCCACAGCCCTGAAAACACAGCAGGGCTGGGGAGGAGCAGACACAGTGAGCACTGCGGTGCTGGGTGACCAGACACAGGAGGCAGAGGAGGCACCGGAGCCCGCAGTGGACTTAACCTAGAAGAGGAACTGGAGGTGACAGGCTGGGACCCGTGCAGCTCAGGGAGGGATGTCAGCCAGCCAGGTGGGGCTCAGGGAGAACCGGGGACAGGGCGGGAGGGTGCCAGCACACACGGGGTGTCCTGGGATCACGGGCGTGTTGGAGCCCATCAGCAAGCAGGGAAAGAGAAAGAAATGTACAAGGAGCAGCGGCAGCCCCCGGGGTAGCACGGTGCAGCACGGAGAGTGCACGGGAGACCACGGCTGAGACGGAACCAGGCACCCGTCTCTCCTTTCTCCAAGACCTGGTGACAGTGCCCCTGAACTCCCGGGGTGGCACCGATGCCTTCCTTAAAGAAGCGTCGGTTCCGTCTTCACCTGCTCTCACCGAGCAGAGGAAGCACCTGCCCGTCCTCGACTCCTCTGACACCCCCACACCTAGGAAGTCCCCAGCAACTGTCCCCACCGCACTGCCTGCCAGTGGGGGTGAGAAGACACTAATTAGCTTCAATCCAGACTAATTGCTTTTTAAATTCTCATAGAAATCTGACTTTTAATGGGTTCTGAGAATCGATGTCTCATTATTTTTTGCCACCGCGGGCACTGTCCCTGCTGATGGGTCTTCACCCACGGCCACTCTCAGAGAGGTCTCCTTCCCGCCTCTCACCTCCTGACCTCAGCAGGGTGAGTAGAAATCACACAGTGGGGGCCGATGCCACGGCTCACTAGGCTAATCCTCCACCTGTGGCACCGGCACCCCGGGGTTCTAGTCCCTGTCGGGGAGCCAGATTCTGTCCAGGTCGCTCCTCTTCCAGGCCAGCTCTCTGCTGTGGCCCGGGAGTGCAGTGAGGATGGCCCAGGTCCTTGGGCCCTGCACCCACATGGGAGACCAGGAGGAAGCACCTGGCTCCTGGCTTCGGATCAGCGCAGTGGCGTAGCGGCCACTTGGGGGGTGAACCAATGGAAAAAGGAAGACCTCTCTCTCTGTCTCTCTCTCTCTCTCTAACTCTGCCTGTCAAAAAAAAGAAGAAGAAGAAGAAGAAGAAATCACACAGTGGGGTAGTGGATAAAGCCACCGCCTGCAGTGCCGGCATCCCATATGGGCGGCAGTTCAAGACCCAGCTCCTCCACTCTGATCCAGCTCTTCTTTGGCCTATGAAAGCAGTGGAAGATGGCCCAAGTCCACGGGCCCCACGTGGGAGACCCAAAGGAAGCTCCTGGCTCCTGGCTTTGGATTGGTGCAGCTCCAGCTGTGGTGGCCAACTGCAGAGTGAACCAGCAGATGGAAGACCTCTCTCTCTGCCTCTCCTTCTCTCTGTGTAACTCTGACTTTCAAGTAAATAAATAAGTCTTAAAAAAAAAAAAAAGCACGGGCTTGAAAACTAACAGCCCACACCTGTCAGGCCAGGGTATCAGCCGCTCTGCTTCCCTCCGGGAGCTGAAGCCAGACAGAACCATGGCATTCAACGGGAACAAGCAGGAGACCCACCAGGGCCCCAAGCACGCTTGTATTTTCAGCATGAACCAGCCAAGCGCTGAGTGCCCAGGGGCGGGCTGGCCATGCAGGTCACAGTGTCAATGCTGGGAGGTTTCAATTGCGCTCAGCCCCATTTTCCAGGTGACAACACTGAGGCTCAGAGACTGTTGCCTTGAGCGCGCCTGGGTCACAGAGCTGCTGGCAGCACAGGACTGCCCTGAGATCGGAGCACACTCCCGACAGCGGGCTCTCATGCATCTCTGGTGTGCAGCCTCCAGCTCTGAATCCCTGGGGCCCCAGTGACCTGGCCTAACAGTCACATGGGGCCCCTGGACCGTCCTCCGCCCAAAGCCTCACTCCCAGCCAGGAATCAGAGCTGCGGGTTTCCCGCCTGAGTCCGCCCTCAGAGGGCAGTCCCTTCTCTCTGGCTGGGGACTGAGATTCTTCCCTGGAGCTGTCGGCACAAACCCATGCCAAACAGGGCCCCCCAGGCCAGCGCCGTAGCTCACTCGGTTCATCCTCCGCCTGTAGCGCCGGCATCCCATATGGGCGCCAAGTTCTAATTCTGGTTGCTCCTCTTCCAGTCCAGCTCTCTGCTGTGGCCCGGGAGGGCAGTGGAGGATGGCCCAAGTCCTTGGGCCCCTGCACCCCCATGGGAGACCAGGAAGAAGCACCTGGCTCCTGGCTTCGGATCAGCGTAGCTCTGGCTGTAGCAGCCATTTGGGGGGTGAACTAATGGAGGGAAGACCTTTCTCTCTGTCTCTCTAACTCTACCTATTAAGTAAAAAAAATTAGGCCCCCCCCCAAAGAAAACAATAGACGAAAGAGGAGGGCTCAGGCTCTCCAAGCAGTGCAAGGCGCCCCCACCCTCAGCCTCCCTGCTGAGCCACGGCAGGGTATGACCAAAAGGATCATGGGAAGGCACTCTCCCTACTGGCTAAACTTTCTCAGATCTGTACTTGTCAAGGACAAAGAAATGAACCAGCAGTAAACCTGCAGCTGAGGGGTCACTCGTGTCCCCAGAGCCCCTCGGAAGCCTCAGAGGCCGCTTCTGCCACCAGGGCCCCGGCACCTGGCCCGCCCCTCCTTGCTGTGCTTCCGTTCTCCTCAGGGTGAGCACGTCAGGGGACGCAGCAGAGAAGGGCAGGGCCCCGGCTGGGAATGCAGCAGGCCCTGGGCCGTGCACCTCTCCTGCCCAAGCCCAGCCATGCGCTGGAGCTGATGGCTGTTCCTGCCTCACCCAAGCGGAGCAGCCAGGGCGCGCATGGCGCCGCCATAGCCCAGGGCCTAGCGAGTGGCGAGCCCTCAGTGAGGGGGAGTGGCTTCACTTGTCTCTTTGGCAGCTGAGTGCCAGCTCTGCACAGCCTCAGACAAACTGGGGCAGGGCGGGGTGGCGGGTATGTGTGTCCTGTTTCCAGCTCTGATTCTGACTGTGTGAAGAGCCTGAAGCCACAGAAACCTGGGCTCAAATACTGACCAGGTCCCCTTTAGATCTTGGACCGGTCATTTAATCGCTATGGACCTTTGGGGTTTAGGGCCTGGTGCATGAGGAAGGCCTTCAAAGAATCACCCAAATAAAAGCAGAGATCTATGCTACCGTGAAAGAAAGAGGCACGATGCTAAGAGAGCCAAACAACAAGGCAAGCTGAGGTAGACCGGAGGGATGAGGGACAACAGCGGGGACTCCTCTCCAAGGAACTGGAGTCTTTAGGGGACGAGTGGCAGGGGAAGCATCTCAGACAGAGGAATGGCACGAGCAAAGGCCCTGTGGTCAGCAGAGGTACAGCTTCATGACAGCAGCCGGGCAGTGTGCAGGGCAGGGACAGAGGAGACACACATTCCAAACTGAAAGCAGAGAGGCAGGCAGCAGGTGCGCGGTGCCAGCTCTAGGACGAACGTCTCAGAGAGGCAGGCAGCAGGTGCGCGGTGCCAGCTCTAGGACGAACGTCTCAGCGGGCAGAGGTCTCTGCCCTGCTCCTCGGTGCATCCCAGATGCCAAGAACAATGGCAGGCATAGCGCTCGAGCGAGTGTTTGCTCAACTTAGAAGATCAGATTTCAGATAACTTATTAGCAAGTCAGTTGCTTAGGGGTGGGTGCACCCTGCCTGGAGCTCAGGCCCATGGCGGGCTGTGCCAGGGGGAGGGTCCAGGATACCTGATTTGTAACGGCCATGCCCACAGGAAGCCGTTACACCAGAGAGATGCAGAAAGCAGGGCTGCCTCGCTGGGAAAAGAGGGTTTCTCTGAGGATTAATTCTTAGGGAAATGCTGTATTTAAAAGGCCGTGGAGGAGACGCATTTCCCAACACACACTGCATTTCCACGAACAGTGTCACTTTGTGTCTAGTGTGCCTGACACGCCTTGCTCAGGTTACTTTTTTTTTAATTTTTTAATGATTTTATTTATTTGAAAGGCAGACTTACAGAGAGGGAGGGAGAAAGGGAGGGAAGGAGGGAGGGGGAGAGAGAGAGAGACATCTTCCATCTGTTGGCTCTCTCCCCAAATGGCTGCAACAGACTGAGCTGGGCCAATCTGAAGACAGAAGCTTCTTTGGGGTCTCCCACATGGGTGCAGGGGCCCAAGCACTTGGGCCACCTTCTACTGCTTTCCCAGGCCACAGCAGGGAGCTGGACTGGAAGTGGAGTAGCCAGGTCTCGAACCCGTGATCAGTGTGATGCCAGCAGCCCAGGTGGCAGCTTTACCCACTATGCCACGGCGCCGGCTCCCTTACTCAAGCTCTCAGCGTCTGGGATGTACACAGGATTTCCCTTCCCTCTTAGACTCAATGACAAGGCAAGTTTAGGAACAGCTGACAGAAGGCTCTGAGCACCCCCAAATCCCGGTCTAGTGCCAGCGGGAACATGGCGCTTAAGTCTAACTCTACCCTCCCCCCTCAAGCAGAGAGATGCTGGCATAGTTCTCAGAATCTCCAAAAACACACCAACTCCCTTTGCAAGCCGAATCCCGAATCCCCCAGCTTAGGAGGAGGGTGTCAAAGCGTACCTCCAGCCCCCTGCTGGGAAATGACCTCCCCCGCACTCCCCATGTCACCGGCACCGACCCCACCACAGACCTCAAGTGACTGGACAGGGACTGAGACCGGACTTCAAAGGAGCCAGGCACTGGTTGGTCAGCAGCCAATCAACAGAGCAGGAGGAGGCCACGGTGAAAGTGGTGGGCACTGAACTGCAAAGTCACAAAGCCAGCAGGGTGGTCCACACTCAGTGCCGTGCATCCGTGTCGTGCCAAGCACGGAAGGGCTGAGCCTTGCGGAAATGCGATCCACTGCCTGCTGCAGAGACGAGTGGGAGGGTAACGCCAACGCAGGGAGGGAAGCAGACGAGTGACCGCACAACCCCTGGGGACAGAGAGGGGACACGGAGAAGGCAAGCACCTGGCTGAAGGTCACACAGCTTGTGAGCCGCAGAGCTGGGGTTAACCAAGCCTAAGGCCAGGCTCCGAGACCTCGCAGACAGACATGCGGGCTCGTGGTAAGGGCTGGGCTGCTGATGGGGAAGGATTCTCTCAGGTGGGGGCGAGGAGGCCGCAGAGGCAGAGAAGCTGCTGGAAGCAGAGAGCCAGGGCAGCGACAGCCCTGACTTCTTTGCTGATGACGATGGTTGCTTTGGGGTTGAGCACGTGCTGCGTGCTCGACTCCCGAGTGCCAGGAAATGTGCTGGAGCACCCACGTCCCTTATCCCAGGGACGCCCCACACGGCCTGTGCAGGAGTTATTGCTCATCCACATCAGAGAGGAGGACCCGAGCCTCAGAGACACGAGGCCACCTCTTTGTGCCCAAAGAAAGGCACACTGCTTTGCACGGGGCAGAGCTTCTCTTGTTAAAGGCAATCTAGCCCTCGGCACTGGGCAGAGTGTGCCTTTGTACAGCACTGAGAACGCTGTAACGGTCCAAACGAGCTGAGTGAAACAGATAAAGGCCTGCCCCCGTCGGCGAGAACATGGACTAGAAGCAGGCCGCAGAGTGCCAGGCAGCCCCACCAGGTGTTTGAGAAGACACTGCAGAACTTGGGGTACAGGTGCAGGGGAGACGGCAGAGGGGAGTGACTCTGCCCCCCCAGCTGTGTAAGGAAATCCAGGCTTCCAGGAGCTGGGCCCCCGATGCTATGTGCAGGATTTGAGCTGGCTGGCACTACTCGCCTTTGTTCATCCAACAAATGCCCATTGCGCACTGGACACCATCGTGGTCCTGTGGTCCATCATAGCAAGAGACAACCCCCCAACCCCCGAGCACGGAGCTCAGAGTCAACTGGACACGTGTGCAGCAGAGACAACATCCAGGCTCCGATGAGCTTGGACACATCACAGCCAAGATGAGAAAAGGGGAGGGGGCAGGCAGAGGACGGGGCTACTCACCAAACGCCACATCCCTCAAATTAGTCCTCGTTCTTCCCTCCCTGGGATGTCACTCGTCGAAGTCACCGAGCCACTCTGCCTGCACTGTCCCAGCAGCCTCCTCCTGTGTCAGCTCAAGTCCACCCTGGTCCTGTCCACACGCCCTCCCAGTGGTCAGAGTAGCACACAGGGGTCTTGAAAGGGCTCGTCCCAGTGCACCAGGGCCCATGAAAGTGACCAGAAAAAGAGGAGGCAGAGGAAGAGTGGGCCGGGGGGTGACGGTTCCCCAGAGCCACGCTGTGGGGCAGGTGCCTTGAACCTCACTTTCCTTGGTTGCGTGGCAGGGCCAGGAACAGCACAGGCTGAACGAAACAGAAGTGTGGCCTCAGCTGCCCTAGGCCTCTAAGAACACAGTCCGGCGTGGCTCACCCCAACCTCCATCACGGGGCTGTGTGACAGGACAGGAAGCCAGCACAGGGCCTGGCACTCGGAGACGCTCGATCGCCCCACAGTGGCTCTGTCCACCTCCTCTTCCCCACCCTGCTCAGTCACACCTGCCTGCTCGGCAGAAACCCCTGTGACCGCTATGCATGGCCGATCTCCACGGGCACCTGGCCAGGAGACCCGGAAACACCAGGGACCTGGCGGGCAGGGAGGCAGGCGCCATCCTCGCCCTGCTACAGCCCATCATCATCTCTGGCCGGTTCCGCGGCGTTGACGTCTGCCTGGCACGCGGGGAAATTGCTCCTGCCACATCCCACGGGAAGAATGATTTCCTTCATGCTCCGCTTGTCTGCAACTGTCTCTCCGATCATTCTCGCTGTTAGCACACGGTCGACACGCTTGAAACTCAGCCAGAGGAAGTGGCTGAAATTTATGATCCACTGACTACCACAGCCCTGAGCACTCTGATGTGAATGTAAATGTTGGAGTGGAGTCACCAGAAGCAACAGGTAGCTGACAGCCAGCCCCGGCAGGCCGTGCCAGCGACCCACGCTTTAATCTGCTACCAATTAAAAACACCGACCAGACAGCCTGCATTAACTAATAGGACACAGGCGTTCTCCCAGCCTTTTAGTTTGAGATTATAATTGTTGATGCACTTTCAAATGCAACGGCATTCACTGTTAACCTCAGTGCTTTGCCAATAGGGCTGTGCTCAGACAGAACAACTCATTAGGACCAAAACCAATTTCTCAGAAGGGCTGAAAATCACCCCACTTTTCTCTGTTAACATATTACAGGATGGAGCAGCGCACGAGCCGCTGGCTGCCACGTCTGACGCTCCTGCTCACGCAGCTCAGCTCTCACAAGGTGAAACATCTCCCTCTGGCAAACGACATGCCAGAGAACGAGCTTGGCACACAAACAGCAGCAAACCCACGCCCTCCAAGGTGGTTTGCCACCTGCCAAAGGACAGCCCCCATCCACATTTCCACTGAAAGAATCGAGGCAGAGCCCAGCAGGTCCCTGGCCCACGTAAGCCCTCGATTCGCAGGAGCCACTCTGGGGGAGGGGGAAGAACCTGAAGTCACGTGCGGAGTGCAAACCCCAGGGCTCCCTTTACCAGGCCAGGGAACCTGGGCTTACAGCCGACCCCTCCGTGCGTTACTTGGGCTTCTTCCCTTCTCTAAAATGCATGTGCACTTGTTTCCTGGGCAGACACAAGTGCCAAAGATTGGGTGCCTTCTCTCCTGGCTCTGGACGCTGAAGTCCAGAATGGAGGTGACAGCAGGGACACACCCCTCCCAGGCCTGGGGAATCCTTCCATGGTTCTTCCGGCTCCTCCCGGTCCCTGGCTTTCTTTGGCTTGTGGTGGCAGCCCTCTAATCTCTTCCGTCATCCCACAGCCATCTCCCTCCAGCGTCTGTCTCTCCTTGTCCCCTAAGTACTCCATTTGTTGGGTTTACAGAGCATCCCCAACACAGGATTCATTCATCTCCAAGTGCTCAAATCATGACCCCTGCAAAGGTCCTCCTTCTGCAGGTGCAGAACTTGACCATGAACTTGGGGCAGGAGGGGTGCTCATTCTCCCCAGCACAGAGGCAGTGACAGCACCTGAGGTGTGGGGCACCTAGGGGACCCAACGAGAAACACGCACGTATGGCGCACAGCCAGGAGTCAGCACACAGTAGGGGGCTAGGGAAGGGACGCAGCCAGCCTGCAACTGCAGGTCCCAGGGCCACTGGCCAGGGTGCTGCCCTCCTTCCCTTAGTGACTCGGTTTTCCTGCCCTGCAGCCCTGCCCAGAGAGGTGGCTGGCACCCGCGGCAGCTGCATGTCGCAGCTCACTTGGCCTCTCTGACCCTGCAGTGACCACAGCAGGCAGCACCGTGCAATCCTCACGGAGCTCCCACTGCTCTGAGCACCCCAGGGCCCTCGGGACAGAGCCCCAGCTCCCTCAGTCTTGGGGTCTGCCCTGCCTCGCTCCACAGCTCCCCCGCCCCTTGGGGGGCAGTTCCCTCGACACACCGTGTCCCTGGGCAGTGTCACTGCAGCTGCTCCTCACGCCTCGCGTGGAAGATGCCTCCTCACGTCATACTTTCCAGGTTTCCAGGCTCAGAACAGCTCTGCCCCTCCAGGAAGACTTCCTGGTCTCAGCCTCCAGGGCTAACCAGCACTCTGTGTGTTCTCTTCCTTCCTCCATCACAGCCCTCCCCCACCCCCTGGACAGTAACTGCTTACTATGCATCCGCCCCCGGGTCACAGGGAGAATTTCTTAAGGCCAGGAGTGGTGGCTGAACGACTGCTCGATCCCAGCACCAAACCCACATCCAAGTCCACTGCAGCAAATCCCACAACAAAGCCCATGAGTACATCCTCTCAACTACCTTTACCAGTCTGAACAATCAGAAGTTGAAATTAGACACGCCATTGAACTGCCCACCCATGCTCTGATTTTCCTGTGGCTGTAGGAACAGCCAGAACAGACCAGAAACCACCTCAGACCAGGCTCGGGCCTCGCTTCTTCAGCCAGACCCTCGCTTGTACAGTCAGCTTGTTGTTGGAGAGCCACTTCCACAAAAATGCGCAGACGGCGGACAGGTGAGCTTGCTGCTGGAGAGGGGCATGGACAGTGGGCTCGGGAAACAGAGCTCTGCCCAGCTGCCACTGGACCCTCACTGACCCTCTCTGGGCCTCAGCAGCCTTCCACACCAGAAAAGTCAGCCAGCCTAGGAGGCCCACTCAGGCGGGCTCCCCAGACTCACGAGAATCTGCATCTGCTTCTCTGAAGTGCAAATAACGACCCCAGAACTCCTCTGCACCACCCAGCTCAATCTCATAAAATGCACACTCAGCCTCCTTGAGGGCACCCACTCGTCACGTGATCCCTGGCCCCCAGCCAGCCTAAGAACCAACAGACACAAAACACTGAGGATTTACCCAGCACCGTGGACAGCTCCGACCAGGCCTCCCCGAAACCTTTCTGGAGAAACCCAGGTTTGTGTGTTCTCCAGACCCCTCTGCAAGCGGGCAAAGTCCTCGAGACCCCACCCCTTTTAGGATGAGGCTAACATAGCTGAGATGGAAATTTCTCCAACTGTATGAAAGACAGACCATCGCTCTATCTCCATTCCCCAAACTAGTCCAGGCCGGGGTCCAGGCCCACTCTAAGGAGCATCTAACAGGAAGGGACTTCTGTGTTTGAAATACAAATCTAAAGCATCCAAGATCCCAGGGTAATGAGGGCCATGGGAGATGCACCGGCCACGGGGGTGAGAGTGGCATCTACTTGCACACTTTCTCTCCCCTCCAGGTCCCATCAGATGCAGTCACACTTGTATCCAACATGACATTCACTTTAGGAGGACAAATCATTTTGAGAGCTTGTTTGGAGGTTCTAGCGGGGGAGCACAGCACTCGTAGACCCTTGACCGAAGACCGGTCCTCCTCTAGTGGGGAAGGTCGTCCTCTTCGACCGAGCACGCAGCTTTGGGAGGGACGCACATGGAGCAGTGAGGGAGGACGGGGACACCCATCTAGCCAGCCAGATCAGCCGGATCAACCCTGGAGATCCATGGGGTGACAGATGTCGCGGCCAGATCACCCTCACGTCCAGTGGACAAATCATCCGGATGCTTCATCATCTCCCCACGTCCCATGATGTAAATGCCCTCCAGGGTGGTAACGGTCAAACTACTACTGGTGGCTCTGGCACAGATCCTGAGCCATAGGACAGCACGTCTAGCCAGACGTCACTCAAATCCTGACTCAGAGAGCACTCAATTCAACCCCAACCCTGCCCCAGGAGATCTGAGTACCTTCCACCAGTCACTCAAACCAAACCCTGCAGAGAGGTCCCTCCCTGCTTCCCCAGGGCTCAGGTCCAGTCCATCAGCAGGCCTCCCTGCTTCCACCCTGGGGTGCACACCCTTGGCCCTGCCCATTCTTTGTGCCCCATCCAGACCTCCCTCATGTCTCCCTGAACTGTCATGGCCACCAGAGCTGAGCTACATCCACGTCATTCCCCCACGGCCTACGTTCCACCCCATACCACCATCATCTTTTCAAACTACAAACCACAGCATGGCGCTTCCCTGCTTACAACCCTGCACATCCAGCCCGGCCTCTGCACCGTGGCTTCCAAAGCAACACAGGTCCGGTCCCTGCCTGCTCTTCCATGACTGTGTCCCATCATTCTCACCCCGACTCATGGGTCCCTCCTGGCTGCGTGCCCCTGGCTGGCTCCTTCTCACCCTGCAAGTCTCCAGCCCGACGTTAGCTTCTCCAAGGAGACTCCCGGGCAGCACTGCGTTGCACCCCTACACCGCTCTACCCCTCATCCTGCCTGTTTCCTTCACCAGGCTTAGTACAAATGAAGTCATGACGTTTATCCACTCACTGCTGCGCCACCATCTCCCCATTCCCACGCCTACTTAAACACTCGCTCCCAGAAAGAGAAATTCCCTGCCTCGCTCGTCACTCTGACCGCCTCCTGCATACTCCCCTGGTGGAAGAGGGGTCTCGGCCCTAAAGACCACACAAAGGTTGCACACATGCCCCCAGCACTGGGCAGGGGACAGGGCAGCAGTTAGCCATCACTCACACACTCACAGGCCAGAGGCGAGGGTACCACAGGCCATGCTGGGCCGTGCAGGGGTGGAACCCAGGAGCAGAGGGAGCCCTCAGGGCTGGTGGTGAGCAGGCTCTGTAGCGACAAGAGGGGCAGGACCCTAGACTCCCATAGGAGGGTGTGGTCTGAATAGTCCATGGGCCAGCAGGGAGGTGAACCCCATGAGGCTGAGAGTGCAATAAGGCCACGTGAATGGGGGGCTGGGGGGTTAGGGGCATCTAGTGACATCGGAAACCCATGCTTAGACAGCCGGTGCCCCACAATGCTCAGTGCTGTCAAGGCAGCACTTGAAACTGAAGGTCTGGCCAGGGTCTCATCCACTGGCTTCGGTCCCTGGTCTCAACAGCACCTGGTCCACAGCAGATGTTCAGTGAACACCTGAAAGACCCCATCAGCCTGAACAGCAGGTGCTGCTCCCGCTCATCCTCCACCTGACCGTGCAGAACTTCCGAAGGTCACTCGGCACCCGGGTGGGGAGGGTGCACTGCCTCAACCTCCCCACACTCTCCAGGTGAGTCCCCCTCCAGGGTCACCACATATCCAATTCCATTCCTGCACAACCTCTATGGACTGGAAGTACAACGGTCACACACAAAAATGAGACCACGGCAACGTTGCATTTCAACCACAAACCAACACCCTCTAGGCGAATGATGGGTCTTCTACTCACACACCTGTTCAGCTTCTTCAATTACTTCTCATCTGAACCATTTTTCTCAAAAGTGGCCCCAAAACTTCACAGCATGAAAACACAGACCAGGCCAGCACTGTGGCCCAGGGGATGAAGCCACTGCCTGGGTGCCAAGTCCCTGCTTCTCCACTTCCGATCCCAGCTTCCTGCTAATGCACCTGGGAATGCAGTGGATGACAGCCTAAATATCTACGCCCCTGCCACCCACGTGGGAGACCCGGATTGAGTTCTGGCTCCTGGCTTCAGTCTGGCCCCGCCCTGCCTGTTGAGGGCATTTGGGGAGTGAGCCAGTGAATGGGAAGATGTCCCTCCTGACATCCATCTCCATGTCCATCTCTCCTTCTCGATCATTCTGTTTTTCAAATAAAAAAATAAATATTTTTATAAAGAAAACGTGTGCCTTCCCCTCTATCTGGAATATCCACCCAAGTGCACTGGAAGGGAAAATGCACCTGCAAATGCCACTGTCAAGAGCCAGTAACACTGACACATCTTAACTGGAGCTTCCAGCATGTATTTCAAAGGGCCTGTTAATATTTACTTTTGATAGTTAAGAGGAGTCATCACTAAAGGTGACTGGGAACACACAGAGCCTCAGAAAGGATGGACAGCTGGCTAGTGCCCAGCACCCAGACAGGCAGCAGGGGACAGCTCCTTCTGCTGTTTTTCTCCTGGCAGCTCTGTCTTTAGTCTGGATGGACAGACACTCAGACACAATGCCATGTCTTGTTTTTAGTTAATATCATAATATGGCTCTTTTGGTGTTAAACTCTTTGAAAACACCATCTTCAATCCAATTAATAAAACTGCAACAACCAGATGTGCCCTGAGTCCCTCGGCTAGTCACCTGCACCGGACGGATTCCTGGGTTCCCTGCACCCTCGGAATCTTGCAGTATTAGTGCAGCACCAAGCGCATCTCCAGTCCTGAAGATTTTATGCTACTTCAGATGATTTCCTGAACAGAACTTTCCAGAACCAGGGTATTGATGTTAAATATATCTTTAAGGTTTGGGGACTGTATTATCAAGTTTCCCAAAAGAGACACACTAAGGGGCTGGTGCTTTAGCATAGTGGGTAAAGCCAGCACCCACAGCACCACCATCTCATATTCAAGTCTTGGCTTTTCCTCTTCCAACCCAGCTCTCTGCTGTGGCCTGGGAAAGCAGCAGAAGATGGACCAAGTGCTTGGGCCCCTGGACCCACATGGGAGACCAGAAGAAGCTCCTGCCCCTGGCTTTGGATCGGGCCAGCTCCAGCTACGGTCATCTGGGGAGTAAACCAATGGAGGAAGACCTCTGTCTATCTCTTCCCCCTTCTCTGTAACTCTGCCTATCAAATAAATAAATAAATAAGTCAGAGAGAGAGAGACTAAAATACTTAAAAAAAAAAAAGAAAGAAAGAAACCGCCACTGGCTTGCGTTTCAGTGGAGGGACAGAGACTGGCTTTATCCTGTCCCTAGGGTCCTCCCCACCTCCAGAGGGTCTTCTCCAGCACCTTCCCTTGCATTTCCTCCCAGTGATGCTCCCACCTTGGACGGCCATTTGTCGCCACAGGATTCCTAGCCAACGGCCTTCTCCCGCGGCAGTTATAAAAGTCCACCTTGGGTTGCGCAATACAGTGCTGAGAAAAATTAAGGAAGAACTAAACCAGTGAGAGAGGTTTATGAATCAGAAAAGACTGAACGGCTGGCACCGTGGCTCACTAGGCTAATCCTCCGCCTGAGGTGCCGGCACACCGGGTTCTAGTCCCGGTCGGGGCACCGAATTCTGTCCCGGTTGCTCCTCTTCCAGGCCAGCTCTCTGCTGTGGCCTGGGAAGGCAGTGGAGGATGGCCCGAGTGCTTGGGCCCTGCACCTGCATGGGAGACCAGGAGAAGCACCTGGTTCCTGGCTTCGGATCAGCGTGGTTCACCAGCCGCAGCACACCAGTCACAGCGGCCATTGGAGGGTGAACCAACGATAAAAGAAGACCTTTCTGTCTCTCTCTCACTGTCCACTCTGTCAAAAAAAAAAAAATGCATGACAAAGCTCAGAGGCCAAGGACAGGTACAAGAGAAAAGAGAAATGTAAACCTAGAGCCCGCAAAACGCACAGCAGGAGGGGCCCTGCTAATTTTGCCTAAATCACCACGTGGGAAATCCAGACCCACCACGTCACACTGGTGAGGATTAGGATCTGAAGTTGAAAGGAGAAGCAAGAGAGTAACGGGCATTAACTGCTACCCAAAAGCAGAGAAGGGGACAAGAGACAGTGCACAGCATTGCAAATGAGTCGAATCCCTTAAGTGCCCACAGGTGCAGCATTGAAATCTGAGCACCAAGGAATCGGGGCATCAGCATGAGCTGGAGAGGGACAGAGCAGGACTCTGGTGCACAGCAAATGCGGGTGTGACTTCCACAGCTGTGAGCCCATTCGAAAGCAACAGGCAGCTGGGACTGACAGCCACGCACAGAAGCCGTGAGTTCTGCAGAGCTCTCACGCCAGCACCCCTGCCCCGACTCAGATTTCAGACCAGACGGGTCTGGGGGGACATGTGGAGGGTTCACAGGCTCCCCCAGGTTACAGTCCCCTGCAGTCTGAGCTGGGTACAGTTCTAGCATCTTCTTCTTAACATCTCTGTCTACTAAACCCTTCCCCACCCCCCTCCCCACAGCAGCCACGTACTGCACACCTGCTGCGCTGGTTCAGCCCAGCCGGATGCTGGGGACCTGGCTGGAGCTTCCGCCAGAGAGCTTACCACACTGCAGGGAGGGGCGGACAGCCATCAACAAAGGACTCACTTTACCACACGGCAGGGAGGGGCGGACAGCCATCCGACAAAGGACTCACTTTACCACACGGCAGGGACGGGCGGACAGCCATCAACAAAGGACTCACTCATTCACTCATTCAGTCACCAAATCCGGGCAAATGCCACACACACGAAAGGAAAGGATGCCATCAAAGCATGCTTCAGGATCCTAACTGGAAGAAGACAAGTAGATGCTAGTTTTTTTTCTTTTGACAGGCAGAGTTAGACAGTGAGATAGACAGAAAGGTTTTCCTTCTTTCCGTTGGTTCACCCCCCAAATGGCTGCTGCGGCCGGTGCGCTGCGCTGATCCGAAGCCAGGAGCCAGGTGCTTCCTCCTGGTCTCCCATGCAGGTGCAGGGCCCAAGCACTTGGGCCATCCTCCACTGCCTTCCCGGGCCACAGCAGAGAGCTGGCCTGGAAGAGGAGCAACCGGGACAGGACCGGTGCCCCAACTGGGACTAGAACCTGGGGTGCCGGCGCCGCAGGCAGAGGATTAGCCTAGTGAGCTACAGCGCCGGCCAGAAGTTGGTTTTTAAATCCACTCTCTACTCAGTAACTCCATCACTCTGACCCCTCCCTTTGGCCAGAGAGTGGGGGTCAACATTTCCCCCCTCCCCAACAAGATGCCGTCAGGGGCTAGAATTCCACCTGCAAGCAAGTTCTGGACTCTACCCCCCTCCCAGCTTGCCATGGCTACACACACAGAATCCGTGTCCTGAGACGGGCAGCGGTCAGTGTGCATGCACGCTTAAAATGCTCACCCCCAGCAAGGAGTGCAAACGGCAGGCACAGAACACAAGCCAGGGGCTTCCCAGGCAGGAGCCAGGCCTGTGACCAGGGTTCCGCCTGGACAGGGCACCCACAAGAGGGAATGAAGGAAGCCAGGGACAGGGGAGCCTCCTGCGTCTAAAGAGGACCCAAGGGCAGCACTACTGAGAGCCAACGTGGGCTGAGGACACCCCAGTTCCCACGCTTCAACCTGCTGTGTCCCCTTTGATGAGAAGGAATAGCAACAGGTTTGTTGTTTGATTTTTGCTGGAGAGGGAAAACAGTGAAAACCAAACACACACACACACACACACACACACACACACACACACACAAGAAATGCCCTGACTGTGAACACAGAGTGTAGACGGAGAGAATCAGAGCCCTTAACTCAATCAGCAGCAATAAAGAGCAATAGACGGGGGATGACGAGGGACGGTAAATACAGGTGCGCCTCACAGTTAAACTGCAGGGCGGCGCGGGCACGGCGTGGGGCCGAGAGCCTCGCGCCAGGGCCATTACAGCCACTAATCAGGTTAGTGGCGGCGACAGGCTGCGTGGAGCGAGCGCCTGCCTTTTCCCATTTCATCTCATTTTCACCGTAACCATGTTTTTATTTTTATCGCCCAATGTGATTCTGTCCCACGCGCTCGCAATTGAGTTTTCCAGATTTATGACACAAAAGCTTTCTAACGAGCGTGGCAGGCACATCTCCCCCTGCAGACCCCCGTGGCCCACCCCCAACCCTACACACCGCAGCCCTACCAGCAGCTCCCTGAGCATGAGCCCTGCGTTCTCCAGGACTCGCAGTCCCACAAGAGGCGTCCTGGCACCTCGATGACAGAACCAACTGTGGCCACAGCGCCCCTCCCCCCCTCCTCTCTTCCCCTGCACCAGGCTATGGGCTCTGCGGATGGACGCTGCACCCAGTCAGTGCCCACCAGAGGGTTCCAGCCCTGGTGGAGCTGCTGCCCTCTAGCGGCACGTGTGGCCACGGCTTTGGCTGCCACAGAAACTTGAGGCACCAGTGGTGTGCAGTTCTGGGACAGCAGCCAGGCGTCCCGCACATAAGGGTCAGACACACACACAATCAGGGCTCCCCCATGTCACACACGGCCCTGCAGACGGTCATAAGGCAGGCCCCTCAGAGTTCACCTGACCCCAGGCACGTGCCAGGCAAAGCACCGCCTTGGTCACACGTGTAAACGGAAGGCCATGCCTTGCGCCGCTGAGGGTTCCATCAAGGCTGCTCAGCACTGAACACCAGGGCGTCACCACCAGCACGGGGCAGTCAGCGGGAGAGACTCAGGCAAAGGAAGCCCTCGCCCTCGGGGCCCTGTTACTGCTGCACGCTTACACACACACAGTATTCCCACGGGGCTCCCGGGCCAGCACGCCACCCCAGAGAAGGCGTCACTACTGCTGGAGCCACGCTGCCCCCCGCCGATCAGGCACTGCCTCGTGTACCCCTGGGTGCCAGTGACGCCAGGGTAAACGCTTCCTTTCTCCAGTGTCCCGCCAGACGACAGGCAAGCTGAAGTCTCGTACACTGTTCAGGGAGCAAGGGTTCCTGCAGGATGGGCGTTCTGCCTGCCCACAGTTGTGCCTCGCAAATACTGAGTACTGTTAACGTGGAAACCCCATGGCCGGACACAGGCGGTCCTGAGCTTTAGGAGGTGTGTGGGTCACCCCGCCTGACAGCCCGGATCTCACACTCCTAGCTGGACGTGGAAAGCCCCCACCCCCAGCCCTGGATGCTGTGGCTCCTCCACCCTGGCCCAGCCGGGATCTCCGACCTCCCCTTGCTTCCAGCTCACTGCTCCTTCTGTTTCTCAGACTCCCTGCCCTCCCCCGTACCACAGGGCCTTAGCACAGGCAGCTTCCTCCTCCTGCCTGTCCCCGGCTAACTCCCATTTACCCTTCAGATGTGACTGCCTCCTGTGAGTCCCAGCCCAGGTGAGGCCATGCCTCCTGCTTCCTGCCCAGCGGGGACCACAGCGGTAACGAGCTGTGTGATGTTCAACTTGACACCCATGGAGTCAGGGACTGCTTTCTGCTTCCTTCTGCAAGGTCTCCCCCGCCTCCACACGGCCTCCCAACGGCCTCCCCTGGGCCTCTGCAGCGGTCAGAAAGTTGGGAAGCTGCCCCGGGCCCAGGGTGAAGCTTCTAGAAAAGGCTCCCAGGATGGCAGCTGCAGGAGAGTAGGGATGTGGACCTGCTTCCTTCACGGATGTGGCCCCAGCACACTGCACACTTACTGAGTCGGTCCGTCCATGAGTGCCAGCAGGCCAGATACTGGCACTGGCCACAAAGCACAGCTGCATTTGGGGGAGGGACAACGAAATACCCAGGTTGCCCACACCCCATCCTGGTGGCTCAAGAGCCCAACTTCCAGACCCCCACATGGCAAACACTGTTATTCCACCTGCAGGCCGGCTGGGGAGCTGACACCTCCCTCATCACCAGTGCCTGGGCCGTGCTCCCGGCCACCGTCCTGGAACCCCCAAATTCACCCTGCCCTCCCAGAGCTAGCCCTTCAGCAAATGTCAAACCTGCCAGAAACCTGCCCTCCCCCAGGTCCCCAAGACCACCTGAGGCCTGAATCTCCACACAGGAGGGGACCCCACAGAAAACCACAAGGGCCCTGCCTTCCAGGATGGGGAGCCACAGGGAACGTGGCCAGCCTGGCCCTGGCCGGCTCCTGGGAGGCCCTGGCTGAGCGGAGGGAAGACCATGGGGAACGGTGTCGGGAAGAGCCCCACAGGAAAGGCAGGGAGCAGGGAGTGGGGGGCGGGGGAGAGGCAAGCAGTGCTCAGCAGCTGGCGAGTCAGACCCACAGCGGGTCTGGGGTCCTGGTCCCATCTCCAGGCAGAGAACACAGAGAGCCTGACACCCCCAGGGGCTGCGTGGAGCCCCCCAGTGCCCCCTCTTTAAAGGCTTTGTATGGAAGGAAATCTCGCACGCTGTTCACAAGAAACAAGCCAGAGAGACGCCCCTGTCGGGTGACCACAAAGATAGAAAGTGGCTGCCCCCAGGGAAGGCAGCTTGGGTGTGTCCCCAGCTCAGCCACCTTCCCCCAGCATCGCATCGCCACAGGTGCTGAGATCCAGTTACGTTCGTTTCTCCGTCCCAGCAAGTGCTCGGCTTTGTCCTCCCACACTGGGCACATGCCCCTGCCACACACCTGTCAGCTCTCAGCTCAAACGTCACCTCCTCCAAGAAGCCTTCCCGGGCCTCACGGGCTCAGGTCAGTTCCTCAGGTCTCTCTCTCAGCAGCTGGCTTGTTCCGGAAGCTTTCCGGGGCTCGGGTTAACTGGAAAGGACCTCACTTTCTGGACTGGGGATGAGTTTTGCTGCATTTGCTCTGGTGACTACAGCCAGAGTGCATCTCTCAGATGCTGGGGAGTCCCAGGAGCTAGCTCAGCCTGGGGGCCCCGGCACTCAATCTACCACGGCTGAACCAGGACTGCATGGCGGCTGGGGACACCTGCTGCCTGCACCCCTCATTCAGCTACACAGGGGCCTCCAAAGACCGTGGGAAGTGCCTGTGAGGGCGAAAGGACGTACGGGTTTCAAATCGTCCCTGCACCAAACTGCACTTTCTTCTGAACCCCATTTCTGGAAATGCTGTGAAGCCCCCGTGAGCAGGGAGCACGCTCCAGGCTTGGTCCTCGTCAGGAACCATCTCCTACAGCAAGCACACTGCGCCCTCACCTCTCGGCTTCTCCAGACGTGCCCAGAGCACTTCTGAAAAGGCGGAGTTCGGTCAAGTCCCCAGCTGCGTGCACCACGCCCATGCATGTGTGAACACATATGCTGGCATGCACACATCCAATACATACATGCACACACATGTGCCTGCACAGAGAGCCTCATGGGAACCCCCCAGGGCCCCTCTGCTGTCTGCCCAGCCCACAGAGATGAGCCCACAAGACACAGCCCCCACACAGCCCGGCAAGGAACACCGTGGCACCCCAGGCGGGAGATGGCCACCCCGGGACATGAGCTGTCAGTGGCTCCCCGGGGTCTCTGACCAACTTCCCTGCAAAACTCACACCTGCCTCTCTCTCCATAATCACGGAGTCAATTCTGAACACAAATCTCTGCTTCTGTGCACACTTACCGTTGGTTCAGGGTCTCCATGGAATGTGAACCCCAGGCCCCAAGCTTCCTTCCAGTGCACCGACTGCCCAGGGGAGGGGGATGGCCAGGAGGCCCCGGTCTACCGCACAGGACTCCAGGTGGTGACAGTCAAGAAAACCCAGGCGGCCAGAAACTGAGCCGGGCGCTAAGGAGCCAGCTGGCTGCCAGCGCGACCTGAAACCAGGCTTCCCCACTCACTCGGGCGTGATGTTGGCCCAGGAACCGCAGGGCTCTGAGCTGTGATTCCACGCCCACAGAGCAGGAAGCCGCCCGGCCTGCCCGCCTGCTCTTCCCGTGCTCGCTTAGTGGCGGCCAGCACCTGCGGCCACATCCTCTCTCTGGGGCCCAGCAGGAGATGTTTCTCTACTCGCTACCCTGCAGTGAGAACAGAAAAGGCCATGAGGAGCAGCAGCCCCCAGCTCTCCAGAGACAGTCCACTGTCACACAAACAGGCTGGTAAGGAGTGGTGGCAGGCCTCTGCTCCTACAGGGAATTCCACCTGGAGGGCACGGTGTGCAGCGTCCCTGGGGAGAGGGCCACGGCTCTGTCCCTCCCCAGGGGCCCCTCGTCTAGACCTCCCTGCCAGGTGCTGTCCACACAGTAAGCAATCCTGGGTTCAAAGGTCTCGGTGCCATCATTGGATGGTTTCAAATCATTTACTGCTCCCCCGAAAAAATATCTACTCTGCAACCCATCAGCTGGGACTCAGAGATCACTGTCCGGCTCCCACAAAGCCCCCTCGACACCCAGCCACGTAATATGGGGGCGACTGGGCCCGTGCACCTGCAGCCAGCCTGGGCACTGCTGGGTCCTGGCTTCTCCACCTGGGAAGAGTGGGCTCACACACATCATGGGAAAGCCATGCCCTGGGCGCCGTGTGAACAGTAAACAGGTCTCAGAGAAGCAAGGGGGCTGCAGGACCCCCCTCCCGAGTGCTGAGTGGCTCCAAGCCTGCTCGCAGCCCGAGGAGCCGGAAGGGGCAACCTGGGCCCTCGCCACGCCCCTCGTTCCTGGATGCAGGGGCTCCCGGATGAGCAGGACAGGAGGGAATGTGCTAGCAGTGGGAGCCAGCGTGGGTTCTGCGCCACAACGCCCTTCCTGCCACCATCTGCGGCCCCTGGGCAGCTGGCCCGGCCCCCCCCACCGCAGGAGGTGGACGAGCTCTCTCCTCCCCGCTCCTTCTCGGACACGGGCCCCACAGGGAGGAGGGGAGGACCACACCACACTGAGAACAGCATCACTACAGGTGCTCCTGGCTCAGCTCCAGCGCCCCCCAGGGCACCCAGCGCCCCCAAGGGATGGGCACCCAGCACCCCCCAGGGATGGGCACCCAGTGTCCCCCAGGGACAGGCACCCAGTGCCCACAGGGATGGGCACCCAGCACCCCCCAGGGATGGGCACCCAGCATCCCCCAGGGATGGGCACCCAGTGTCCCCCAGGGACAGGCACCCAGTGCCCACAGGGATGGGCACCCAGTGCCCCCCAGGGACAGGCACCCAGCACTCCCCAGGGACAGGCACCCAGTGCCCCCCAGGGATGGGCACCCAGCACCCCCCAGGGATGGGCACCCAGTGTCCCCCAGGGACAGGCACCCAGTGCCCACAGGGACGGGCACCCAGTGTCCCCCAGGGATGGGCACCCAGCACCCCCCGAGGGACGGGCACCCAGCGCCCCCGAGGGACGGGCACCCAGCACCCCCCAGGGATGGGCACCCAGCGTCCCCCAGGGATGGGCACCCAGTGCCCACAGGGACAGGCACCCAGCACCCCCCAGGGATGGGCACCCAGCGTCCCCCAGGGACGGGCACCCAGCACCCCCCGAGGGACGGGCACCCAGCGCCCCCCAGAGATGGGCACCCAGCACTCCCCAGGGACAGGTACCCAGCACCCCTTAAGGGACGGGCACCCAGCGCCCCCCAGGGATGGGCACCCAGTGCCCCCAGGGATGGGCACCCAGCACCCCCCAGGGATGGGCACCCAGCGCCCCCGAGGGACGGGCACCCAGAGCCCCCTGAGGGACGGGCACCCAGCGCCCCCAGGGATGGGCACCCAGCACCCCCCGAGGGACGGGCACCCAGCGCCCCCCGAGGGACGGGTACCCAGCACCCCCCAGGGACGGGCACCCAGCGCCCCCAGGGACAGGCACCCAGCGCCCCCCCGAGGGACGGGCACCCAGCCCCGGCCCCCATCCGAGTGCCCGGGCTCACGTCCCAGCCCCGGTTCCTACTCACACAGACCCTGGGAGGCAGCAGTGGTGGCTCAAGTAGTTGAGTCCCTGCCAACAACACGGGAGATGCGGATGGAGCTCCCGGCTCCAGGCTTCAGCCTCGCCCAGCCCTGACTGTTGCCAACATTTGGGGAGTGAACCAGGGCATGGAAACCTCTCTGCACCTCTAATAATCAATAAAAATAACATAAAGCTTCTGAGATGCGAGGGCTGGGCAGGGAAGGGACGCCGTCCATCAGCAGGCTTGAGACCAGCGTAGGAAGCACGGAGACGGGAGCCTGGCCCTCCCTTCCCGTGTGGGCTGTCGAGCCTGCTGAGGCGCTGAGCACATGAGGGCAGGGTGGTCCCCAGGGAAGGAAGACTAAAGGCACGTCTTCACCCTGGTCACCTCCTGAGAGCTTTCTCTCATGTGTTCTTGGTTCTGCTCTGCCAGAACAGCTAAGCAGCCTCTGACACCACCTGTTGATAAGCCACCGGCAGGCTTGCTGAAAGATTAGCCAGCGACCTCCGATCTCCTGAGCCTCTGGCCGAGTTACACTGCTCCTTTCCACACCACTCTATGGGAACATGGAGGACACACATGGCCACGCGCAGAACTGGCCACAGCTGCTTGGTCACCTGACCCACGATGAGCCAATCAGATCCCTTCCCCAGGAATTTGGATTCAAATAAAGGAATCCAGGGACCTTGAGCAACGCTGGTGCCTGCTGCTTCCTGTCACACAGACAGGGGCATGAGGAAAGTCCTGGTGCAAGAGAAAAGAATGTACCCAGGAAGCAGGGAGAGGGGCCACCAAGGCCCCGTAAGCCACTGGCTCCTAGGGTCCACTCACTCGCGCCCATAATCACCAGAGATGCTCCCTGGAGCAGCGACAGATCCTGCTCCTCCTCAGGCCATCAGCACGGCTCTGTCCCGGCCACCAGTCCCCGGGCACACGGGGAGACCCTGCAGTGCTCACCACTTCCACGCAGCTCCAAAGCCCCAGGATCAGATGAGAATCCAGGCGCCCAGCAGCGGCAAGTGCCTGGCACAGCATCCTGCAACGTGTGTCTCCCTGTGGCTTCGGCAGATACACTGAGAATCCTGGAGGGGAATTAGCCTGGGAGGCCGTGAGAGGCAGGACAGCCCAGTGGAAAGGGTGTGAGCCTGGCGGTGCGACCTTGGGAAAGCTAAACCTGTCTGGGCTTCAGTGTCCCAGAACAAGGTGCCTGTGAAGGTCAAAGGCCCAAAGGAACATAAACGAGCGGGCATGTGTGGCGCACGCACCACTAGACGGTAACTACCGCTATTACAGGCTGCTGCTATCCATTATCACAGCACATGCATTACAAGTAAAATTCATTTTACGACGCATAAGCACACACATGCATTCTACATCATCATCCTTACTGCGCCGTGTCCGGGAGAAACAAAAGCAACACAGAAAGATTCTGTTAACTGTGTCTGCAGGGAAATCAAGCACTGGGGCAACAGCGGCCTGGGAAGATGCCCAGTGTCGCCAAGTCCCTGCTCTTGGATTCTTGGACAGATTGGGGTGGGAGAAGGGGTGGAACTGGGTTGGGAGGCTGTTTGTTAATAATATCTGTCAGCAGCAGCTGTCCTAGGGCCAGTTTGGAGTTCCTAAAAATGTGATGATTCAAAGAGCACATACCCAGAATAGCACACCTACCACCTCTCCTGGGCCCTGGGCCTTGGCAGACATTGCTAATCAATTGGGAAGCTTTTTCCTGCTATACCAAGACAGTGCCACAGAATCCTGCCAGCAGTAACTCAAGCAACCACAAGCCATTAGCCTGAATTGGCATGCTCTATAAAGCCAGCTTGGCCCCCCTCTTGTAAGGAGTGAAGAACCATCCTTAAGGCCAACTGCCCTTATGTGCCAAGGAATGAGGGCAAGAGGACCATTCTTCCATGGTCCCAAACAGACTTCCCGGGTCTGACTTCAACTCCGGTCGGCCTGGGTTAGGATGAAGTCGGTCGCACAGACGATGCTAAGACACGGTGCCATCCGTTTCTGCCTCCTGGAGGTCACTCAGGAGCAGATGCAGTATTTGCTCTCATCAACGAACAAAATGCGGGCAGGCACCTGCAGGTCATTCAGCAGGCCAGACTGGACGGGCGCCGACTGCCTGGCAGGGTGGTGCTCCAGGACCACAGAATCAGACAGACCACATGGAATGGTCCGCAGGCAAGACCTGGACCCACTCACATCTGAAGCTCCCACTCAGGTCAACAGCTCTGCCTTCAGGCACACCTGGCAAACAGCATCAGTGGAAGCGAAATGAACACCAGCAGCTGCTCCCGATATCCCGATACGGCAAGGACGCACCATGGAGCACAGGGCGCCGGGCCTGGGGTGTCCATGGCCGTGGGGACGTGCCATCAGATCCCCTCCACAAGATCTTGCTCCCTGCCAACAGGAGGGCCGCCTGCCTAAAGCCGGAGCCCAACCCTACCTCGCCACTCACAGCGAGTGAGGTTATGAGGGCCCAAGAGCCAGGCCAGGTGCCCGTGAAAGACAGCTGTCCAGTTTCTTTTTTTTTTTTTTAAGATTTACTTATTTATTTATTTGAAAGTCAGAGTTACACAGAGAGAGGAGAAGCAGAGAGAGAGAGAGGGAGGGAGGGAGGGAGAGGGAGAGAGAGGAAGAGAGGGAGAGAGGGAGAGAGGGAGAGAGAGGGAGAGAGGGAGAGAGGGAGAGGGGGAGAGAGGGAGAGAGAAAGAGAGGGAGAGAGGGAGAGAGGGAGAGAGGGAGGGAGGGAGAGCAAGAGAGAGGTCTTCCATCCATTGATTCAATCCCCAGATGGCCGCAATGGCCAGAGCTGAGCCAATCTAAAGCCAGGAGCCTCTTCCAGGTCTCCCATGCAGGTACAGGGGCCCAAGGACCTGGGCCATCTTCTACTGCTTTCCCAGGCCATAGCAGAGAGCTGGATCGGAAGAGGAGCAGCCAGGATTAGAACCGGCGCCCATGTGGGATGTCAGTGCTTCAAGCCAGGGCGTTAACCCACTGCACCACAGCGCCGGCCCCGGCTGTCCAGTTTCAGTCCAGTTCACGCCACCCTTGAGAAGCTTTCTAGAAGCTGCACCAGAGCTCGGGTCCACTCCTGCCCCCACCTCCTCGCTCCACCAGTGCTGATCCCACATCTCGGCACAGGCTTCCCGGGGCACTCCGCCTAGGGCAGGACAGAAGCAGGAAGGAGGAGAGCAACAGGCCCCTCCTCAACATCTGGCCCAGCTGCTGGCCCTCATTCATCTTCATTTCTCATGAAAGTTTGCATTTCCGTTTCACATGTGGGTGTGAATTGCCCAGGGTTCAGAGCTAGCCCAGAGCATGGAGCTAGCCCAGGATACACAGCTAGCCCAGTCTGCACCTACCCTCCACTCCAGCAACCACAGAGGCCCTCATCAAACTCTGACTCACTCACAAACAAGTCACAACAAACACTACTTTGAACAAAATCAGACAACGTGATCTCTCAATGCAGTTCAGCAGACGCTGAGCTATACCAGCATAATAAAGTCAAGAAATGGAGCCAGCGCTGTGCACAGCAGGTAAAGCCACCACCTGCAGCACCAGCATCCTACATAGGTGCAGGTTCAAGTCCTGGCTGCTCTACTTCTGATCCAGCTCCCTGCTAATGCGTGTGGGAAAGCAGAAGATGGCCCAAGTGCTTGGACCCCTGTACCCATGTGGGAGACCCAGAAGAAGCTCCTGACTCCTGGCTCCTGGCTTCAGATCAGCTCAGTTCCAGCCACTGCAGCCATTTGAGAGTGAACCAGTGGATGGAAGACCTCTCTCTGTGCCTCTCTGCCTCTGTCTCTGTGTAACTCCACCTTTCAAACAAAATAAATATTTAAAATATATTTTAAAAAGTTAAGAAATGATGATTAGCAGGGGTCTCCCCGGTTCTCAGTCCATCAGGAGTCAGTGCTTACGCACGGAGCAGCCGTGAAGGAAGAGGCACACTGTGGGCACAGCAGGACCAGAAATGAGCAAACGCCTACCACTGCCGGGGCCTAGGTACCGAAGAGCAGGGCAAGGCCACAAGGTGCCAGGATGGTGGGGCTGGCAAGTCTCCTCCCTCTTCCCTTGGATCACCGGAGAAATGGGACCTGGGGGCCCTGAGCCCTGGGTAATAACACTCAGAAAGCTTCCCCGCCTCGCCAGACAATTTTATTCCCAAAACAACTCAGAGACACGTAAACAAAAGGCAGCATCCGTGTGAGCAAGCCAGGCTGCCGAGGCCTGGGAAGACAAGAGCCCCTTCTGCCAGCATCCAGCCAGACACGGCACAGACAGCAGAGCGACTGACGGAAGAGCCAGTTTCCCAGGACGAGACCAGGAGCTGCACAAAGACACCGTGGCAAGGAAAGGGGACCGAGCAGGCCACAACCCACCTGCTGAAGAGGCGGTCATGTCAACGAGACAGGCCCGGTCCAGCACGGGAGCCGCCTGAGCTCAGAAGAGGCGGTCATGTCAACGAGACAGGCCCGGTCCAGGACGGGAGCCGCCCGAGCGCAGGCACGGGAGGGGAGCGGAGCTCAGCTCCCATGGGCCTGGCCTGCTGAGGCCCTCACTGGGAGACAGCAGATGTGACAATGCAAGGTGCCACGTTTCTACTCTCAGTGCTCTCTAGGGGATGGAGGCCATGGAATAGGCAGTCGCCGTAGTGATGGGACAGTGCTGGGTGTTACCAAGTCTGTCAAGTCACAAAAACACACCGGCAGGTAAAGAGGGTCTGCAAGCCCTCGGTGGGCTGCAAGGTCAGGGTCGTGCGGCCCCTCGCATGTCACCACCGAGGGCGCTGCAGGGCTGCACAGACCACTGCTGCAACTTTCCCTGAGTCCACAGCTACTTCACAATCAAGACGGCTTAAGACGAAGGGCAAGCCTCCGACCGCCGTGTCCACAGCCCGCACCAGAGTGCCTAGTCCACCTCCCAGCTACTCTGCTTCCAATCCAGCTCCCACAAGATTGCTTGTTCACTCGCTCTCTCGCTCGCTCTCTCCTTCCCTCTCTCTGTCATAAAATCCAAGGATGGTTTCCTCATGACACACATTTTTCGTGAACCTCCTAAGGACCCCTCATGCATTCTCGGGGTCACTTCTAGGGACTGGAGTTCCAGGACTATGTTGGCTCAGTCAAGAGGCTACTGTGCTTTGTTATTTTGTAGGGGTCGGCACTGTGGTGCAGCGGGTTAACGCCCTGGTCTGCAGCGCTGGCATCCCATATGGGTGCTGGTTCAAGACCCGGCTGCTCCTCTTCCGATCCAGCTCTCTGCTATGGCCTGGGAAAGCAGTAGAAGATGGCCCAGGTCCTTGGGCCTCTGCATCCACATGGGAGACCTGGAAGAAGCTCCTGGCTCCTGGCTTCGGATCGACGAAGCTCCTGCCATTGCGATCAACTGGGGAGTGAACCAACGGATGGAAGACCTCTCTCTCTCTCTCTCTCCCCTCTCTCTGTGTAACTCTGACTTTCAAATAAATAAATAAATCTTTTAAAAAATTGTTATTTTGTGAGTAGCTACTGCCAGACTGTGTGGCCCTACTGAACCCATCTACCCACCAGCAGCAGGCATGGCAGCTCTTTTAACAACCTCGACACCCACTGATACAATCGGCACTATGAGCCCACAACCACCTTCACATGTTCAGTGCCCGTCGGAGCTGGGCCCATTTTCCCAGGGTTCCTTGAGCTCGTCTGGAGGAGCCCGAGCCCTCTGCATCTTCTCCCTGCAAAGTATCCCAAGGCTGTCACTCACTACTGAGCTCACCCACGCTCTGTTCTGTCCCTCCGGTGCCTTGCTCAGTCACTTTCTTCCGTCACTGCAGAATCAAACCTGCCTGGTGCCTCCCACGCTCCCTGCACATCTAGGGCCTCTGGGGCACAGGTCGCTTTTCTGCCCAGGCTCACGGGGACAACGACCTCACCAACCTCGAGACCAAGCTCTTCCCGAGACCCCCTGAGCTCCAGCCCCCCAGCAGCCAGCAGCCACCAGCTCAGAGTGGCGGCTGCATGGGAGAGGACGTAGGAGAAGCAGCCGCCGCCGTCAGGCTCCCATCTCCACAGAACCCACTTCCTGATTTCAGAACAAGGCAAAGTCCGCACAGGGTACATGTGAAGATGTATGTGTGTGTGCATGTGTTGTTTACGTGCATGTGTGTATTGTGCATATGTGTGTATATGTGTGTGCACATGTGTACACATGTGTGTGCACACTAGGATGCAGGTATGGATCTGTGTGTGGTGTGTGCATATGTGTTACATGTGCATGTGTGTGCATGTGTGTATTTATGTTGTATGTGGTGTGTGCACATGTGTGTGCATGCTAGGATGTAGGTATGGATCCATGTGTAGTATATGTGTGCATGTGTGTTGCGTGTACATTTTGCACATGTGTATGTGTGTGTTTATATTGTCTGTATTGGTGTGTATGCACATGTATGCATGTGTGCATAGTGTATTATGTGTGTGTATGTGTGTTGCGTGCACGTATATGTGTGTATATGTAGTGTGTGCACATGCATTTGTGTATGTGTGCATGTGTATTACATGTACATATGTGCACGTGTGTGTTTATATTTGTATGTGGTGTGTGTACATGTATGTGTATTTGTGTATATGTGTATTGCGTGCATGTATATGTGTATATATGTAGTGTGTGTGCAATGCATTTGTGTATGTGTGCATATGTGTTCCATGTACATATGTGCACGTGTTTATATTATGTATATGTGGTGTATGTGCACATGTATGCATGTGTGTATAGTGTGTTATTTGTGTATATGTGTGTTGCGTGCACGTATATATGTGTATATGTAGTGTGTGTGCACATGCATTTGTGTATGTGTGCATGTGTGTTACATGTACATATGTGCATGTGTGTTTATATTGTGTGTATGTGGTGTGTGTGCACATGTATGCATGTGTGTATAGTGTATTATGTGTGTGTTGCATGCACGTATATGTAGTGTGTGTGCAATGCATTTGTGTATGTGTGCATGCACATTGTGTATGTGGTGTGTGTACATGTGTGTGTGGTGTGTGCATACATGTAAAGCTGCATTTCTGTATATGTGTGCATGTATGTAAACAGGCGTATGTGTGTGATGTGTGTTCATGCGTATGCCTGTGTGTATTCTTGTGTGTATGTGTGTATCTGTATGCGTGTGTGCAAGTGCAGACAGGAAGTATCCATGAAACATCCTCAGTGTTATTCCCAAATCTCCCAACAGAAAGGAGATGTGTACACCGAGTAGTTTCTCTCACTACTTCTTGGTCACCTTAAATAACCAGGCTAAGGTGCTCAGAGGCGCAGCGCAAACCCTCCTTGTCGGCTGGAGCCCACTTCACTGACCCCACACCAAACTCACATCACCGTGGGAACAGACGAGGTGAGACCAGCAGAACGCGCTGCTCCTGCCCCGAGCAGTTACCACGCGCTGAGGTCGCAGCTCTGAGGGTGGCAGCCCAGGGGACCACTGGGCTCTCCTCCTGGGCCTAAGCAGGCAGGAGTCACAGCACCGGCTGCGCTGGGCTCGTGACGGGACAGGGCAGACTCCTCCCAGCCTACGCAGGCTGCTGGGCCTCGTGCTGCCGCAGCCGGTCCCCGTGCCTCGGGGGCTGCTGACCAGGCCCGCTCTGATCTCAGGGTCTGCCCACACTGCTCCTCCTGGGACTCTCTCTGTCTCCCAACGACGGAGGCACCCGGAGCTCCTCCCCTTACTCCCCTGCCTCCCACCCACCAGAGCGAGCTTTCTCTCCACGGCTCAGGCCTCCTGTGATTGGACGACTCCTGGCGGGGCACTGCCATGGAACACAACGTAAGCCTGAGAGATGTTTCTTCATGCTTACAGCCTCCAAGCACCAGGAGCTGTGGATCTCAGGGCTCAGCCCAGGCATTCTGAACCCCACCCTTGGGAACCTCGACACCCCAAGAATGTAGCAGGACACTCCCGCCCTGGGCCAGCCCCAGATGTTTCTGAGTACCCTCATCACCTCGCCGCCTCCGGCCTGTGTGGCCCTCGAATGCCAGGACCCACCCAGACCTCCGCTGGCCCTCTCCTGACCACGCCCCTGCTGCGTGTGGGCTCCTAACCCTGCCCAGGAGACCATGTGACCGCCTCCCAGGGACGACGCCCTGTCCTCCTGCTAACAGACTCTGCGCTACCCTGAGTCCTCCATACAGAGGGAGAGGAGGGGCAGAGCCAAAAGGAATAAAGGGCAAAGGGCAGCAGGAGAAAGGGAGAAGCAGGGGGCGGGGACAGAGGGAGGCTGCAGGATGGGGCAGGAACACGTCCTACCCGATACACCTGCAGCCAACGGTGCGGTCCCCAGCGCGCAGGTGAGGCTCAAGCTTACGCTAGCTCATGTTCGTTTTCTCTCTCTCTCTCTCTCTCTCTCTCTCCCCCCTTAATCCCTCCATGTTGACATCAGAAACAGCATCTCCTGACTTCGCCCCTGTCCCCAGTCCTCTACCCAGCGATGTGGCCCTTCCTGGTCTCGCTTAGTCCTTACCTCTGGCCTGACCACTTCCCATGTGCTGCTGCACACTGCACCCCTCTCCACCACCTGATACCTGCAAGCCCACCTGTCTCCTTCCCAGACGCACCGAGGGCCAGGGTGCAGCGTGCCCCACCACCACCCACCCGACCAGAGTCTCCCGACACGATCATCGCAGAGAAGTAACACACAAACAATTCTCCCAGGAATCCACTGGACTGCTCCCTACTCCCACCTTTGTAAATGGGCCTCAGGAGAAGTTACAATGCCCCAAGACGGGAGCACATGCAGGGACACGTCTCCAGAGTTTCCAAGTCTCAGCGGGGGACTCGCTGACCCCAGGGGACCTGACCACTCAACACACATGGAGTGGGCGACACTGCATTGCCAGCAGGGCAGACCGCCTGCCGACAGCAGCCCTCACTGGATCCCACTCTCAGAGGTCACGTCTGCACCTGCTCACACCTGCCCACACCTGCCTGCACCTGCCCACGCCTGCCCACAGGAGCCCATATCTGCTCACACCTGCTTGTGCCTGCCTGCACCATTTATACCTGTCCACACCTGCCCATACCCACCCACACCTGCCCACACCTGCCCATACCTGCCCACACCTGTCCGCACCTGTCTGCACCTGCCTGCACTAGCCCACACCTGTCTACACCTGCCCACACCTGTGTGCACCTGCCCACATCTGCCCACACCTGCTCATACCCACCCACACCTGCCCATACCTGCCCACAATAGCCCACACTAGCCCACACCTGTCCACACCTACCTGCACCAGCCCGCACTTGACCACACCAGCCCATACCTGCTCACACCTGCTCATGCCTGCCTGCACCGTCCACACCGGTCCACACCTGCCCACACCTGCCCATACCTGCCCACACTAGCCCATACCCGCCCACACCTGCCCACACCTGTCCATACCCGCCCACACCTGCCCACACCTGTCCATACCCGCCCACACCCGCCCACACCTGTCCATACCCGCCCACAGCTGCCCATACCTGCCCACACCAGCCCACACCTGCCTGCACCAGCCCACACCTGTCCATACCCGCCCACACCTGCCCACACCTGTCCATACCCGCCCACACCTGTCCATACCCACCCACATCTGCCCGCACCTGTCTGCACCAGCCCACACCTGTCCATACCCGCCCACACCCGCCCACACCTGTCCATACCCGCCCACACCCGCCCACACCTGCCTGCACCTGCCTGCCACCGCCCTGCTGCAGGCGCTGTTCGCGCAGGCGGGAGCACTCGGCCTGTAATGAACGACTCCTGTCCAGGAGCCCCAAACACAAGAGGCCATCCTTCATTCGAACCGCCTCCTTCCAACACCGAAGTCTTGATTCATGTCACAAATGTGCTTCCTGCCCTCGGTAGAGGACATAATGACTGTCAATCACTCTTCTTCGGCCAGACTTACCAAATTACCTAAAATATACAATAATGTCTCCCTCGCCTGTTTCCACCTGGTGCCAGCTCCTTCTGGGGGAATTACGTTCAGATACACTGATTTCCTTCCACAGGGAATGAGGAAGGCCCGCCTGAAATTAACATCAATGTCCTAATTCAGTAAGAATAAAATGCAGACTGATTACATCTTAATGAACAGTTCACAAAGCCTGCTTAATGTCAGTGGCAGGCACTTCTTAATTACCCAGCAGTGCGACCCCTGCGTGCAAAATGAGGGAGGGGCCATGAGGCTTGCACAGGACTGGCTGTCATTCTTTCTCTCGTTTGACCAAATCTTTGTCCTGGCTCCCTCCGTGTCCTCGGGGCTGCCGGCAGGCTGTGGTCTCCGGTGGGGATGTGTCATTGCTGGGTACTGCCCAGGAAGCCTCCCCCTGGACTACCAGCTGAAGGGGAGACGGTGCAGCAGACACGGCAGGCTCCACAGTGACATGTGTGCCTCATGCCAACGTGCACGGCTAGCTGGGGCCCACACAGCAGCACCCAGGCCTTCAGAGAAGCTGCTCTCTGACACGTGACTGCCACACCCCACAGCAGCACAAGAGGACACGGAAAAACACGCCCCGCTCCTAAGCCTACTGCTCGTACTCCTGCAGCCAGCACAGAGCACCTTGGCCCTGTCCACACTCCAAGGGAGAGGGAAACCCCAATCCAATTAAAGCCCCAACGAGGATATGACAAGAAGATCCCCAGGACAGCCAGAGAAAACCGACAGGTTACACACAAGGGTTCAACAACAACAGGTCCTACGGAAGAACTGTAGTCAGAAACCACGGAGTTCAGAGGGAAACAGTGGTATTTGAAGAGCCAAAAGGAAAAGAAACCGTCAATCCAGAATTTTACCCCCTAGGAAGACAGGCTTCAGGGTGAAAGGTGGGGGGCAGGGAACCCCCAGTTCTCCATCCAGAATCTAAGGGTCTTGAAAGTCATCACCATCACCCAGGCAGCAATGGGAAAAAATGAACTCACTTCAAGCCCACAACGCTGCAACGCATCGGAGGACTGAGGCTGTCAGAGGAGAAACAGACACGTAGAGCTCTCGACCACTCGACCACTACACAGATGAAGAGTGAGCTCTCTGGGAACCAGCACCGTGGCACAGCGGGTTAAGCCACCACTTGCGACATCAGCATCCCATAGTGGACTGCCTGGTTCGAGTCCCAGCTACGCTGCTTCCAATCCCGCTTCCTGCTACCACGTCTGGGAGGCAGGGGATGACAGCTCATGTCCTTTTGTCCCTGCCACCCACAAGGGAAACCTGGATGGAGCTCCTGGCTCCTGACTTCAGTGCGGCTCAGCTCTGCTACAGCCATTTGGGGAGCGAACCAGCAGGTGGAAGATCTCCCTCCCTCTCTATTGTTCTGCCTTTCAAACAAATAAGTCTTATTTAAAAAAATAAAAAAGGAGAAGGCGAAGACAGCCTCTGGAGACAGATCCTGCATCTCTGCACTGGCTCCACTGCCCGTGAGTGAGTGAATTTACCCAGAGACCGCCTCCGCGGAGCCTCGGTGTCCTCGTCTGCAACCTGGACCCTGCGCGTGCACGGCCCTGGTGAACACAAAACACCTGGCACACAGTGGAAGCGTCACAGGGACAGGTGCTTCCCAGGGAGAGACAGAACTCAGCCCTGCCTGCTTGGCCACAATCACGTCTCTCCAAGATGTCCAGAGAAATCCCCCTCTAGGCCACAAGTCAATGTACCCCAGCTCTCCATTCTCCCACAGGGGGCTCTAAGTGTGCCATGCACACATGGATATACACACGCACACATGTACACACTCGCACACGCAGGCACACCCATGCACACACCCATGCACATCTATGCACATTCGCACATGCACGCACACACATAGGCACACACATGCAGGAGCACCAGGCACTCCCACCCTCTGAAGGCCCAGCAGACCCGACTGCGATGCCACTTCCCTTCTCACCCAGCGCTTACAGCCAGCACACGGCCCTGAGTCTCCACCCTAATGGGAGACACGGAGCTGTCTTACGTCACTGCCACTATTGCACCGTACACACACCCCATTCACAATGACTTAATCTTTTTTCTTTAAATAGAATCACTACTTTACATAAATACATTCATTTCTAGAGGAAATTTTTATCACGACTGCACACAGAAAACCAGTATCATTTTGAGTAAAAATAAACGCAACAAAAACCTCCCAGGAACAGGAATGTTAAATCTGGCTTGGAGCTGCTGCCTGCCAGGGCTCCGAGCCCAAGGACTCATCTCCTTGGTGTGTTCTGCTAAAGGTGGGAGTGCAGTGGGGGATGGTCCAAGTGCTTGGGCCCTGCACCCGCATGGGAGACCAGGAGGAAGCACCTGGCTCCTGCCTTCAGATCAGCACAAGCCGGCCGTAGCGACCATTTGGGAAGTGAACCAATGGAAGAAGACCTTTCTCTCTGTCTCTGTCTCTCACTGTCTATAACTCTACCTGTCAAAAAAAAAAAAAAAAAGAAATACAAATGATGCACAGGACCAACCTTTGAGGATTATTGGGGAAACAGAGACATTCAACCTGGCACCACATAAACACACAACAAACAGAGCCATGAGACCAAGAACACGCATGGATCATTACCCCCCAGAACTGTATTACTCAGATAAAACATAGAAGCTCTCCCCACTGCTGGCTCCTTCAGTCCCTCAACCACCACCAGAACTGGGCTGTGACAGCCAACCCCCAGCCTCTCCTGCAACATCACATCCACCCAGCTGGCAACCTCACCCCCGACACCTGCAGAGTCATTCTGTGTCGGTATTATGGGGGATAAGCAGCCAGAAGGCATCTCAGACTTCTGCATGTGACACCTGGAGACGTGAGAATACCGTCTCCCATGGGAATGCCGGGGGATGCCGTGGGGTGCGGCTGCCACCTCCAGCTCCACCTCCTCACAACACCTATGAGTGACGACCAGAGACAGCACGCCCGGAACAGCGCGCCAACTACTGACCAACACAAGTGCCAATCTGCCTGTAGACACACGGCACTGCCACTGTCACCACTCAATCTGTCGGACAGACGTGATAGACCTCCCTGGCATGGGTGCACTTGCTCTGAACAAGCGTATGGAGGGGAAACTATCAATCCACAGCCCTGGGAGACACCAAGGCCAGCCCTGAGCCTCGGCAGCCACATGGCAAATGGCAGAGGAACCCGTGCTTCCAAACAGGGACCCTTTTATGCCATCACTTTCCTCTCAAGAAAGAGCTGACCCCGAGCCTTCCCCAGCGTGTGGCCATCCAGCAGCCATGGCTTTGCTGCTGCTGTCTTAGTCTGGTGGTCGTTAGACTCACGGTGTGTCCACGCTGACGGTGCCCCCAAAGTCCTCTGTCTGTTCCCACCAACTACTACACCCAGGGAGAAGAGGCCGTCACTCCAGAGATGTCCTTCTCTCCTCCCCCGCCCCTGACCAAGTGCAAGCAGGCAGCACCTGACCAGAGGACCCAGTAAATGGACTCAAGTCATGAGCCTCTGGGGCCACGGTGGCAGGATGTGCTTAAGGGACACCTTGTGCTTGCTGGCCACAACCAGCTTAGCTGATGCCCCCATCGCCATGCCCACTGTCACTCCACCCCCACTGGCCAGCTTTGTTCCACCCCAGGAGAGGAGACACTTGCTTCTCCTGTTAACCACTAGCTTCCCAGAACCTAGAGCAGTGCCCAGACCAGTACTGTCCAAAAGAACTTCCTGTGCCGATGGACACTCTCCCTCCCTGCCAGTCAACGTGGCAGCCACAGCTATTTGCGCCATGGTTAGCGGCAGCAGCCGGGAAGCCCAGTGCTCCCTGCATTTTATTTCAATGAACTTAAAGGTAAACAACAGGTGGATGTTGGGGAGGACTGCACCCCGGGCCTGAGCAGTGGGACCTCTTCCTGGGAAGTTGGAGGTTCAAGGACACCCTGGGTCCTTGCCGGGAAGCGTGTGGGTGGTAGGTGGTCCTGGGGCTTTGGTTTCTCCTCCACCTCCTCACAGGGCTGATGGAAGCCAGCAGTCAGCAAAGGCAGGCAAAGCCCCTAGCGCGGGGCAGGCACCCAGTCAGTACCCAATGTCAGTTACAACCTCCAGCCACCTAGGGGCGCCACTCGGCACTCCTACCTGGGTCTCCTGCCTGCCTCGCTGTGATCCACTCCTCCCCAACAACCCTTGTGGGGTGCCCAGGAAGTCACAGTCCACTGGCTGTGAGCTGCAGGCTTCCTCAGACGACATGACACGCAGTCCTTGAAAACCCGGCAATCATCCCAGCAGGGTCACAGGCCACATCAGCCTGAGTGACAGCTGTGGTAGCCAACCACGTGTCCTGAGTGTTCGCCGTGGGGGAGCCCCCATTGCACTCGCTTCCTGTGCCCCTGACAACCCCGAGTCACAGCCCCCAACTCCCTGATAAGGGGATACAGATCCACGAGATAGTGGGGGGGTACTTCCCCAGGCTCTCCCAGCAAGGCTGGGGTGTTGGGAACTGAGCCCAGCTGTGGGTAAGCCAGAGGCAGGCACTAGACCTTAGGGCCCATTCCTCCCCGTAGGCCCGGTAGACAGAGCGGGCAGCCCCATAGCAAGCCAGATAAGAAGGGGCCCTAATGTCCTCCCTCACTGACCCGCCCACAATAACAGGGGAAGGTGAAGCAAGTCACTAACCACAGAGCATTGCTGGTTTCTGTGGCTGCTACAGGGACTCCCCCCACCCCGACCCCACGTCTTCAAACACCTGGACCACCTGGGACCACCTGGGACCACCTGGACCACCTGGACCACCTGGGACCACCTGGGACGCAGGCCGGAAGCCCAGGGCGTCTCCCTGGGCCAACAGTGCCAGAAAGGCCGCCAGCTTTGGGAGGCTATGGTAGAAAACGACATCTCTGCCTTTTCCAGCTCCAGGAACCACCTGTGTGCCTGGACTCGGGACCCTTCCTCCAGCCTGGCCAGCTGTGCGGCATCCTCCCCTCCCCCACGGCTCTCCCGCCCCCGGGATGCCCGGAGCTCACCAGTCTGACTCCCCAGCAGAGCTCCTGAATCACAGAAGCAAAGTCCCCCGGCCACAGGTGACCGGCTCACAGAGGGGTGACATCTTTGGGTTCCTTCTGCCTGCCCCAAGAACCCAGGAGTGACGCCCACCCCCCAACCGGAAGGGCTCCCCTCCTCCCCAGCACAGCACAGGGGAAGATGCCCTCCGCTCACACTGGATGCCTGCTCGCCACGTGATGTGTGCTGTCCCTGTCCCCAGCACCACAGGGCTGAGCCCGGTGCTGTCCCCACCTCACCCTCACAGCGCTAAGCCCAGTGCCATCCCTGTCACCAATTCAGAGACAGGAAAACAAAGGATGCAACAGGACAAGGGACTTCCCCAAGCTGTCACCCGGCCAGGGTGTGACCCACCCACATGTGACTCACTGTGACACCGGCCCTCATTCTCTTGGCGGGTTTTGATGCGTGGACAGAATCTGAAGTCGGAACAGAGAGAACAGGGTGCTCCAGACAGGAGGGGTGGTGGGAGCAGAGGCTTGGGGCTGGGAGCAGCCTCCAGGGCGCACGTTGGTGAGGGGGGATTTCTGTGGCAGGAACACGAAGCTGGTGAGCAGGGGCAGGAGGAAGTGGAAGGTGCACGTCTCTGTGGGGACGCTGAGTGACGAGTGACATAGAACGACCTTGACCTGGAGGCGAAGGCAGGGGCTGAACCTCGGAGCCCACCGCGGCGGCTCTTCACAGTCCTGAAATAACCGTGCCTGGCGCCCTTCTACGTGGGGGCCCAGCAATGGCTGAGATGGCGCCTGGGTGCCCACCCAGGCCCCTGTCATGGCAGGTGGGTCGAAGCCAGCGGTTCACAGCAGAGCCCATCAGGCACGGCGCGAGGGAGAGGCTGCCGGGAGGTGATGAGAATGGGCTTGGCCGGGCGCAGAGTCCCCGGGATCTGATTCTGGCGACTTCATGAAGACGGCCACGGGTGACCCGCGGCTCCCTGGCCCCCTGTGAGTGTGCCCACACACACGCCCTGCCCCTGCCCTCCTCTGGCCTCACCAAGGAGACCAGCCCAAACCTGAACTCTGACTCTCCAAAAGTGCGAGCCAGAACAAGCCCCCAGCCTTCCCAAGAATCTCCCCCCGGGGCAGCAGAAAGCTGACCGGCCCGTGTGCGCACTGACTTGGCAAGAACTCAGATTCTCACAGCCGTGCCCTCAGCACCCAGAATGCACCCGGCGCACGTTCAGCGCTCAGTAAATAAATATTTGCTGAGTTAATACCGGGGGGGGGGGGGGGCCTGACCCATTTGCTCAAAGAGGGCTCTTACACGCTGCATGCAAACCAGTCATTCTGAAGCTGCAAACTTCTCCTTTGCAATAGGAAATTCTTCTGAGGGAGAACCGGCCTGCTGAGACTCAAGTCCATAAAGGGGCCGGTGCTGTGGCGCAGTGGTTAGTCCTCTCTGTGGTGCTGGCATCCCATATAGGCACCAGTTCTAGTCCCAGCTGCTCCTCTTCCAATTCAGCTCTCTGCTAACGGCCAGGGACAGCACTAGAAGATGGCCCAAGTGCTTGGGCCCCTGCACCCACATGGGAAGCCCGGAGGAGGCTCCCGGCTTCCGATCAGCTCAGCTCTGGCCGTTGCGGCCACCTGGGGAGTGAACCCATGGATGGAAGACCTCTCTCTCTCTGTCTCTCCCTCTCGTTATCTGTAACTTTATCTCTCAAATAAATAAATAAAATCTTTTTTAAAAAGCCCATGAAAACGCACTGCAAAGGTCCCCGGGCTGGAAGGGGCAGAGACGCTGCCTTGAGGGAGGCCTGCAGCCTCTCCAAGGGGCCCAGGCCGGTGGCCCTGGGAGGAAGATGGGTGGCAGGACAGGCAGCACAGCTCCGTCCACTGCAGCCCCAGAGAGGTCTGGGAGGCCAAATCAATGCCTCATGCCCAGTTGTGGCCATTCCTCTGCACTGGACCTGCACAGGTGCCTAGTGCGGGACAGGACCCACGTGCTCCACGCTCTGCAGGGGGAGGTCTTCCTTCCAGCCACCAGCCACCCATCTCAGGCCACCCAGGTCCCCCCAGAGCCCCAGCCACACAGGCCAGCACGGGTGTTACTCACCTGCTCCAGGCAGAGTCCCTGCCGCCCAGAAGAGAGGGCCCTGGGAAAGCGCTCAGGCGGCAGTGGCCGTGGGAAGACCCCCGTCCCGCAGAGTGCAGGCTGCAGCGTCAGCTGTGAGCGGTGCAGCCTTCCCACCCGCCAGCCGCTGTCTCTGCTCGCAGCCCGCCTTCCTCTCACTTTTTTATTTTGAGGATCAAAAAAGGGATTTATTGGTGCATGTAACAGGAAGTCAGAGAGTCCAGCTGGGTAGAGCACTTAATGTCAATTCTCTCCAGGCCCGAAGCGCTCTGCAGCACCCCCCTCCAGGCAGCCTGCGTTCAGTCCTGCTGGTGAGGAGGACAGAGCACTCGCACTCTGTGGGTCGTGACAAGCCCGTGCCTGGCCCCGGAGGCAACGACAGGTGAGGACAAGGACTGTGGTCCAAACCAAAGACCGAGCACTGCACCCACAGGAGCAAGCACGGGAAGCTAAGTAGCCTCAGGGCTCCAGGGGCCACGCGGGGAGGCCACCACCCTACAGAACCCGGCAGTGGCTTCTCCACCGCGCTGTGCCCTGGACAGCAATCCTCCCCAAATCCAACTCTGACACTGTCCCCTGCTGCACAAGGGGCTCCGAAGGCTGTACTGTGACCACCAGCACTGTGCCAGCAGCACTGCCCACCTCCCCCACCGTGTCCCTGAGGTCCCCCCACTCCTCCCAGCACAGGGCCTCTGCTCGGCTTTTCCCTTGACCCAGAAAATCCCTCTGGGTCGCCCTCTGAGCTCAGCCCTGCTCTTCCTCAGATCTCACTGGAATGTCGCTTCCTTGGGGACACACTCCTGACCCTGCTGCAAGACTGGTCCCCACGTCACAAGCTGCGACATTGGCTCATGCTGCACCCCACATGCTCCTCACTGTGGTGAACACACACCAGTCCACAGGAAGGGGCCCCTCTGCCTCACTCGTGATGGAATGCACTAAGGAACCCCCAGGCCCTCAGACAGGGCCCACCACGGAATGTAGTAAGTGCAGAAGACATATTGATTATGATGAGTCATGGGTCTCCTGAAGGTGTGTGCCAGAGACAGACACAGACACAGATACACAGAGACACGGAGACACGGAGACACAGAGACAGCTACGGACACAGAAACAGATACAGATGGGGACATGGACACAGATACAGACACAGATACAGGATGCAAAGACACAAACACAAAGATGTGGATACACAGAGACAGGGATACAGACACTGACGCAGATAGATAAACACAGATGTACACAGAGAGAGAGGATACAAAGACACGGACACACAGATATACAAATACCAAGACAGAGACAGGCAGGCGTCGATACGGCCAGACACAGACACAGATATATGGACACGGGGAAGACACAGATGTACAGAGATACACACACACACAGATACATAGACACACAAGTACAGACACAGATATGGACACAAGAGATCCAGGTCTAGACACAGATACACATACACAGGTACAGATACAGACACGTAAACATAGATATGTAAACACAGACAAGTGGACAGATATAGAGACATAGATAAATCACAGATACACAGACACGACAAATAGAGACCCAGATAGAGAAGCAGATACGACATAAAGATTCAGATATACATAGAGACGCCCACATAGATCTACATACACAGATATAGACACAGACACAGAAACAGATACGTGGACAGAGACACAGACCGAGCTGCAGACACAGACCCGCGAGTACACTGTCTATGCGCAGAGCTGCAGGCAGGTGCATCTCTCTGACACACAGAAGAGACGAGCCATCAGCACCAGGGATCATGGAGGCCACGAAGCCCCACAGTGTGTCTCCGCCGGCTGGAGACCCAGGCAGGAGGGCAGTGGGCCCCTGTGGGGGGAGGAGGAGGCCCAAGAACGGGAGCACCAGCGGCAGGGAAGCAGCAGCCTGCTCCCAGCACTCAGCAGAGACAACTCACCCTGCCCCCATCTTCTGTCCCCCCCAGGTCTGAGCAGACCCGAGGGCCCGGCTCGGTTCCATCCCTGAATCCAAACGCCAGCTTGTTCCAGAAACACCCTCCAGACACATCCGGAAACGGTGTAATCAGCCACGTGCGCGTGCCATGGTCCGGCAGACACAGGAAACTAACTGCACACTGGGTGCACCGACAGGGGAACACGAGCTTTGAGCAGAATTCCCAGCCGCAGGGCTCGTGACCCCAGAGAATCCTCTCTCCCTGGCACACAGAGCTGCCGCTTCCCTGAGAACAAATCGAAGCCCAAAGTGGTTTATTTCCCCCAAACACCGAGGTAAGAAGGGGCTCTGAGGAAGGGGCGGAAGCCCCAGATGGCAGCTTGTCCTTGGAGCCCCCAGCAGGTGGCCAAGAGCGACGCGTGGCCTCAGTCACCACCCGGGCCTTTTTCCGGTTCAGAGCCTCGGCTGCTGAAATGAAGCGTGCGATAGGGTCCCCGGGCGCCGTGAGTCACGCGTGCGATAGGGTCCCCGGGCGCCGTGAGTCACGCGTGCGATAGGGTCCCCGGGCGCCGTGAGTCACGCGTGCGATAGGGTCCCCGGGCGCCGTGAGTCACACCCGAGACATTTACCTTAGCCCAGACACAAGTGCAGTTTCTCAGAACTGAGCCCAGCTGCTCACGGCACTGCTGTCCAGGGCTGCCCCCAGCACCGTCCCTCACACCCAGGCATCCCCACTCACTCCCAGAACTTAGCAGACCACAGCTGCTCAGTCCTCTCCTCCCCCCGCCTCACCCTGAAGCACCTCCACAACTCTCAGTGTGCGCAGGACCCCTGCACACCAGCGACTGTACCCCCAGACTTAACACCCGCATGCACAAGCATCCACGCGAATCACATGTGCATGCCTGCACGCACACACCCCTCACCCTCAGTCACACCTGTCATGTACACGCACGCATGTGTACACGCTGACACCCACTCGGGCACGTGCACACCCACATGCAGGCAGGCATGCTCCCATCTGCACCTGCACAGACATGCACACACACCTGTTCTAGCTGACGTCCTCCCGTGCCCCCTCACAGACTGCCCTGCCAGCGTCTAGGTCGAAATCCAGGCTCCCTGGGCTCCCACAGCACCAACCACGTGCTCAACTCCATCTCACTGGGCCACTGTCACTCAGCATCTGCCTCTCCCTCCAGTCCAGAAGCTCCACGGGGGCAGGGACCTCGGCGACAGGTTCACCAAGCAGCCAGCACGTTGGATTAGGGCACGCAGAAGTCACCGAGTGAATCGTGGAAGGAAGGAAACGGATCCCACCGGCCACCAGCAGCCACCAGGAGTCGAGCCCCTAACCCCGGGGATGACACCCACTCACCGCGTGAGTGTTTATCACAGCGGCTCTCGTGCACACGAGAAGCAACGCCGACACCAGGAGCCCCACGCACAAGTCACCCAGCCTCACCCCTGCACCCACAGTCTGCGCTGCCTGCTTCACCCGCCCACTTGTCCCTCTTGGGTTTGGTTGCTGCTGATTTTCACAGAGAAATCTAAGCAGATCCCAAACACGGTGTCACCTGACCAGGAACACCTCCACGTGGATTCCCAGCATGAAGGCCTCCGAGAAATGCCACCATGTTGTCATCACCCCAACACAATGAGCGATGACATCATCACCCCAAAGGGACGAGTGATGACATCACCCCAACATGACTAGTGACACATCATGATACCACCACAATGAGCGAAGACAGCATCACCCCAACATGATGAGCAATGACATCATCACCCAACACGAGCAATGACATCATCACCCGACACAATGAACGATGACATCACCCAACACAATGAGTGATGATGTCATCATGCCAACACAACTAGTGACATCATCTCCAACACAATGAGCAATGATATCACTCCAACACAGGTGATGACATAATCACCCCACACAACGAGCGATGACATCATCACCCAACACAAGTGATAACATCACCCCAACACAATGAGCGATGACATCACCCCAACATGATGAGTGACTTTGTCACCTCAGCTTTCGTTTCTGTCACTCTGGGAGCCATCCACCTGCAGAGGTCCCGGAACCCCCCTGCCCACCTGCTTACACTCCCGCTGCCCCTGAGCCAGCGCTCCTGGAAGGCGGAATGCCTCCTGCTGACCACTCCCCTCTCTGGCCTCTCCAGGGCTCCCGCGCGTGTGTGCGGTGAGCTGTGACCTGAGAGGACGGGGCCAGGGTGGGAGAGCGCGGGACGACCCACGCCGTCAGGCAGAGCCAGTAGTCTGCGTGGCCTCCACGGCGCTCACGCCAGCCCCGGGCTCTGGGACATGTCCGCAGCAAACTCGGGGGGACAGGGCAGCGTGTAGCTGCCAAGACGAAGGTGTTGCCTCGGCTGCAGCTGCTCTCCCAGAAGCCGAGCACGTCCAAGCTTGCGGGAGGTTGGAGGGAGCTTAACGACATCCGAGGGGCACAGTGTGGGACCCCGCAGGGGCTGGCACGGTGGCGTGGCTGGTAAAGCACCGTGAGAGAGACGTGACCCTTCCTGGCCGGCCAGGGGTACGGCCGCGAGCCGAGGGATGCGGGCAGCTCTAGCCTCGGGCCTGGGGGGCAGCCGGCCCATGGCCATGAGAGGCCCTGGAATCCTGGTCTGGCCCTGCCCCGGCAACCACCAGTGAGACTCAAAACTCAGCAAACCGACAGCAGCCTCACTGGTAGCTGACGGCTCTGCACGGCCGGCCAGTGACGTCACACATCTCCAGGGCCTTTGGCAGAGAAAAGCTCCCCAGGCCTGCAAGCTGGACAGGTGGGAAACAGGCCGTGCCCGGCCGGCTCGCAGAGGGCTCTGGCCACCTCGGCCGCAGGACGGGGACTTATTATTGTGCCAAACACAGAGGCTTTTGGCCATTTGTTACACTCACAATAGGAAACGCATACATCAAGTTTCCTTAAAACGTATGCAAATGGCTTTCCTAAGAAAATCTGACATGTGTGATTGGCTTTGTTCCCAAGACACGTTCCTGCAGCCTGATGAAATATGGGGTGAGGTTTAGGGGGAGTGAGAAGGCGCTGTACCTGCTCAGGTGGGCTTCTCATCACCAGCAGGCTGGACGGGCTGCACCAGGGAGGTCTGGTTCCAGGTGTGGACTAATCAGGCCCCCAGAGAGACAACCAGGATCCAGTCTCCTTTCGCTAGGGCTAGGCTCTGCTTCCTCTCAGTAGGTCCTAGCTTCCCCCTCACAGTGACAAAATGGCTGCCACAGCAGCAGCATCACACATACTCTTCCTCAAGAGCAATGAGAGAGTGAGCATCTCGTCCCAGACTCGCTGGCTTCGTTTTGGTCACGTGTCCATTCTGGAACAAACCACCTGACCCGTGGAATGCAGGGTGCTGACCGGCTCAGGAGCACAGCATCCCTGGGGATACAGGGGTGGAGCCCACTTTCTCCACCTTCAGACAAAACGAGGAACACGTGCAGGCTCCAAGCAGAAAGGCACCCAGAGGCAGCCCTCGGTGTGCAAACAGCCCAGAAAATACCCGCTGTGTTCTCACAACACGGGAGAGACACGTGCTGTGGAAGCCGCAGGAGGAGGACTCCAGCTCACGCCTGTGATGAGGTCACTGACGTTCACAACCCGGCAGCGGGCCTCACACCCGCACCCCACACTCGCGAACGCCTGTAGATCCCGGGTAGACCCCGGACGCAGCGGCTATGGCTCAAGTAACCGGGGTCCTGCCACGTGTGTGCCAGGCCTGGCTCCGGCTCCCCGCTCCGAGTGCCAGCCGTTACCTGCATCTGGGAGGTGCCTGCCCAACCGGAGCCCTCGGTCTCTACGTCTCGCAAAAGAAAACAGCGTCAGAGCCGCCACCCTCGCTACCTGTGGGTGCTGTGCTTCAGCACAAGGGTTGTGCTCTGCAGGGTAGAGATGTGCAGGGTGACCCTGCCTGGTAGGGGGGAGGGGGGGAGGGAGGAGGAGGAGGAGGAGGAAGGAGGAGGAGGACGAGGGGGAGGAGGGGGAGGAGGAGGGGGAGGAGGAGGAAGGGGAGGAGGGGGACGAGGGGGACGAGGGGGAGGAGGAGGGGGAAGGGGGAAGAGGGGGGAGGAGGGGGAGGAGGAGGGGGAGGAGGGAGAGGAGGGGGGAGAATGAGGAGGGGGAGGAGGAGGAAGGGGAGGAGGGGGAGGAGGGGGAGGAGGGGGAGGGGGAAGAGGGGGGAGGAGGGGGAGGAGGAGGGAGAGGAGGAAGAAGGGAGGAGGAGGAAGGGGAGGAGGGGGAGAAAGAGGAGGGGAAGGAGGGAGAGGAGGGAGAGGAGGAGGAGGGGAGGGGGAGGAGGGGGAGGGAGGAGGAGGAGGGGGAGGGGGGAGGAGGGAGAGGAGGGGGAGCAGGAAGGGATGACAGCATCCTGCACTAAGGCTTGGCTGGAAGTCCACTCTCCCACTACTGAGTCCTCCCACGGAGTGTGTCCGCCCCTGGGGACACTCGGCTAAGCCTGGAGACCCCGGGCCCCATCACTGAGGAGAGGGAGGGGTGAGGCTGGCATCAGGTGGGGACACCCTGAGGGTACACGTGAGCACCCAGAGGGCCCAGGCCACCCCCACCCCACCCAGCGCGCCAACAGCGCCAGGGCTGGACAGGCAGACGGCCAGAGCGTGGCGCCCACAGCGCGCTGCCTTCCCCGCCGGCCAGCCCAGCCTGGTGTCTACGGCAACCCTGTGTCACCTCCACTGTTCCAGCAGGAAGCAGCCCTCTGGGGGGTGGCAGGGACCCCGGCACAGCCGGCCACAGCAGGTGCAGCCCGCGCTCCCCGGGGGTGTGGCGCCAGCTGCACCGGCTCCGCCTGCGCCACCATGCACAGGGACCCGCAGTAACCACGGCTGTGCCGGGCAGCCCGTGAGCCCGGAGGCGCCCTCCCCAAGCGTCCAGCCCCGCCCGACCCACACCAGCCTTCGCCCCAAGCCTCCCACCAGAGAGCCCGGCCCAGGCAGAGCGGGTGACGCGTGACCCAGCTCCCAGCACGGCCGTAACCAATTAACACGCGAACTCGCAAGGCCGGGGTCTCAGCTCGCTCTCCCTGCAGGGCCCTGAGGCGACACTGGACTGTGCGTCCTCCCCCGTGGCTGGGGGCTCCTGGCCGTCCCCTGCGCGCCCGGGCGGCCCACGGCAGCAGCGGCCACACGCTCCCCGCCCGCCTCCCTCTGCCACATCCCAGAACCCGTGGGAAGGCGCGGGGCCACCAGGCTGCCCCAGGGGACTCTCCCCGGCTCAAGGTCACACAAAAAGCCAGAATTCCCCCCAGAAGCACCTTTGCTGGGCTAAACAGACAACTGCTCCCTGCCCCTCTCAAAGAAGCCCAGGTGTTTCGGGCCGTTTCAGCCAAGGAAATACAAACAGGGGCTTGTGCAGCTTCCTGAAAGGCAGGGCGTGGGGCACTTCCTTCACAACACCGCCCTAATTCCAATGTCTAGAACTCAGATGCAATGGCTGGCACTGTTGCAGCCACTCGGATCATGACAACACCACCTTACGGGCGTGAGAAAAATGGATCATCAGAAGGAACTTAGGTCTGGGATGACCGTGCCGTCACCACACCACCCACCCCTGGAGGAACCTGCACACCCACCCGTGGGAAAACTCAAGCCTGCGTGTTTGAATCCCTGGTGAGGAGAGCTGAGGGGCTCCGTCACAGCCACGTAAGGTTCCTGATGGATTCTGACCATGAAAACACTGGTAATCCTCTAGGTCCTCAATCAGCTGGGCGAGTACCAAGGAGGACGCCAGATGGCAGGTGAATGAGTGGCACGGCCCTCACCCCCCGATGGCCCGGTGTCAAGGCGGGTGTGCGGGTGTGTGTGTGTGTGTGTGGGCAGCCCAGGCACACACAGCACACGTGTGATGGAGACCCATGTGCAGGGCCTCTCGTTCACCTCGTGGTGCCCGCGGCCGTTTACACGTGTGAGGTGGAGTGTCCCGCCCAGAGTGTGTGACGGGCTGGGGAATCCTGGCAGTGACCGGAAACGGGCTGAGGAATCCCGGGAGTGACCGGAAACGGGCTGGGGAATCCCGGGAGTGACCGGAAGTGGGCAGGGGAATCCTGGCAGTGACCGGAAACGGGCTGGGGAATCCTGGCAGTGACCGGAAACGGGCTGGGGAATCCCGGGCAGTGACCGGAAGTGGGCTGAGGAATCCCGGGAGTGACCGGAAGTGGGCAGGGGAATCCTGGCCGTGACCGGAAACGGGCTGGGGAATCCCGGGCAGTGACCGGAAGTGGGCTGAGGAATCCCGGGAGTGACCGGAAGTGGGCTGGGGAATCCTGGCCGTGACCGGAAACGGGCTGGGGAATCCCGGGCACTGACCGGAAGCAGGCGGTGCGTGTGGCCGCCCCGGCACTTCCGGCCGTGCGGCTCCTCAGGACGCTGTGGGAATTCAGCGAGAAGGCAGCCGGGAAGGGCTGCGAGGCTATCGCGCTTATCTGCCGGACTCGTCCCGACACCCACCCCTGTGGGGATGGCAGTACACTGCCCCGGTCCGCTGTGTCTGCAGCCCAGAGCCTGGGAACGCCCAGGAACCCGGCTTGGGTTTTATTTGAATTTGACAACCAGTTTGAATGTCTACACTGTGGGCCGGCGCTGTGGTGCAGCCGGCAGAGCCGCCGCTACCTGGGAAGCCGGCATCCTGTAGGGAACCGAGTTCTAGTCCCGGCTGCGCCAGTTCTGATCCAGCTCTCTGCTCTGGCCTGGGAAAGCGGTGGAAGCTGGCCCAAGTGCTTGGACCCCTGCTCCTGCCTGGGGGACCCGGAAGCAGCTCCTGGCCCCTGACTTCAGATCAGCACGGCTCCGGCCATTGCGGCCATCTGGGGCGTGATCCAGCCGATGGAAGACATCTCTCTCTCTCTCTCTCTCTCTCTGCCTCTGCCTCTCTGTAACTCCGCCTTCAAATAAATAAATAAATCTTTAAGAAAAAAAAAGTAAGGAAGACCACATGGGGAGCAGACACTGCACCGTGCTTCACCCCCACGACCCCCAAGTTCTCCTGGGCCACCTCGCGGCAGGGGGCGGGGCACAGCGGACCTGCACCTGCACCTGCATTGCCGCCCCCCAGCGTCCCTTCCCTTGACAGGGAAGCCAGGAATCCAAGCCTGGGACTCCTGAAGCCGGCGTCCACGCCCCCCACATCATCCTCGGACCCCACTTTGCCTGGGCACTCCTCCTGCTCAGAAACCCGGGGCCATAGTGACGCTAGTTCTGCTCCCCGGCCCGTCCTCTGCTCTCTCCGGACTGTCCCTCTTCCAGGCAAACTCCTACTCAGCCTCCAAACCCCAGCTTCAAACGCACGGCTTCTCGCAGCCCTCGTTGAACACTTCTGCCCCGAGGGGGGTCACTGCCCCGGTTCATGCGCCCGTTCAGTCTGGAAGCAGGCTCTCCCATTGGTGGCACGCGCGTCCTTCCTCCCCCGGCCCTCCTTCCCCTCCCCCTACAAAAGCCCTCACTTTCCAAGTCTCAGTCCACGCAGGGGTAAGGTGACTCCACCCGGCCCCTGCAGTCCATGAGGGCTGATCACTGGCCCAACCAACACAGTATTGGAGTGTCCCGGATGCACAGACTCACTTCCTGCTTGGAGTGGGGAGGCCGAGAGCCTGAGGCCAGCAGGACCAACGCTGGGAGACAACAAGCCTGGGCCCTGCCCACGCCGGGCAGGCGGCCCCCCAACCCAGCCGCACCTGAACAGCGTCCACCCTCAGACATCTCAAAGATGGCAGCCGATAAGCCTCCTCCTCCCCAGCGGCAGGCAGAGCTGGGGCCCTGCCCTTGGAATCCAGGAGCCAAGAGCCCCATGGGAACTCACAGACCACGGCTAAGGTCACCCCTGTCGCTCCCCTTCTTCGTGGAGGAACGACACAGGACCCTGCGCTGTTCTTTTGTCTGCTCGGCCCTCCCCGGGTTTGCTGTTGGTTCTTCCCGGGTTGGCTACCATCCCTTCCACCTCCGTGGAAGGGCGGTTCCCCCTGCCACTTTCCCCACTTCCGCGGGGGAGCGGCACACCGCCGGCCGGCTCTCTCGGGGGCTGCTCAGGTGTTCCTTCAGATAGATGTTCCTGGTGCATGTTGTCTCTCTCCTCCTTTATAGTCCTCTTCCACCAATCCCAACTCTGCTACCCACACGCTGAGTACGCTGCTCTCCTCCAATCAGGAGCAGGTCCTACAGTTTATTGGTTGAACTGGAGGCAGCTGAGTAGAAGCTGTTTCTCCCTTCTCAGCGCCATACTGTGGGAAAGCAGATGCATAGAATAAGTCTTAATTCCAGTAACTTAGTCTAGTCCGAGTTGCTCCCCACAGATCCCCCTTTCTTTTTATTTTTTGGCGTTGATACGCGCCTGTCTTCAGTGCCCCGCGGCACACACTCTGCTCTGCTTGCTAGAGTTGCCCACAGGTGCTTACAAGCCCTACCAGTCAGGCAAACCGAATCCAGGTCCTCTCTTCGCCATGTTGTGAGGAGGTTTTTAGGCGCTGATGCGTGCCTGTGTTCGGTGCCCTGCAGCGCATGCTCTACTCTGCTAGAACTGCCTGCAGGTGCTTACAAGCCCTACCAATCGGGCAAACCGAATCCAAGCCTTCTCATTGCCGTATTGTGGGGAGACTTATTGGTGTGATAACGTGCCTGTCTTCGGTGACCTGCAGCCGCCCACAGGTGCTTACAAGTCCTATCAATCAGGCAAACCGAATCCAAGCCTTCTCATTGCCGTATTGTGGGAAGACTTATTGATGTTAATTCGTGCCTGTCTTCGGTGACCTGCAGCCGCCCACAGGTACTTATCGTCTTAATCAGGCAGACCGAATCCAAGCTCTCTCACTGCCGTGCTGTGGGGAGGCCTTACTTTTCTCTATTTCTCTATCTCCGGGCATTCCTATTTCTCCTATTTTACTTCTATCTACCAGCATTCCTATTTCTCTCATTTTACTTCTAAACTTCTGTTTCTTATCCCCACGGCTTCCCGGCACCCGCCCCGAGGCTGCTTCTCAGCGCCTTGCCCCGCGGCAGGTTCCCGGTTCTGCGCCCCGCTTCAGCCCATGCTTCTCTCATCTGCGCGGCTTCCCGGCGCCCGCCCTGCGGCGGGTTCCCGGCTCTGCACGGCTCGGCTTCCCGCAGTCTCCACGCCCTTCGCGCCTGCACCACGGCCTTCGCGCCAGCCCCGCGTTCCCTATCTATTCACGCCCCGTGCTCTCTCTGCACGCGGCGGCTTCCACGAATCACACAGCGTAGCTCACGTTTCCGCCACTAGCATTCAATCCAAGTTCCCCGGGCTAACCTGGCGAATTCAACCTAGCCCACGCTTCCGCCTCAAGGTTTGGCTTCCCGTCTTTTGCTCCCCGGGCTAATCTGATGGATTCCAACCTGGCGGCCCACGTCTCTGCCTCTGGTTCCAGATTTTCGCCTTTTGCTCCCCGGGCTGACTTGAATCCCAAGATAGCTTACATCTCCGCTTCAGCCTGCACTCGCGGCTTCATCCTCCCTAACATTTTTCTCTACCCGGTATGTTTCCCTAAGTTTTCTTCCAACAATATTCCTCCCTCATTTCTCCTGGCCTCTCCCCACAGTCCGTATCCAAGTCTAAGTTTCTTATAGGTTTCACTTTCACTTTCAACCTGTAGTCCATATCTGAGTCTAAGTTTCTTCTTGCTTTCACTTTAAATCCTAACTTCTTTCCCACAGTCCGTATCCGAGTCTATGCCTAGGCTTTCGATAGCTTCTTCCGGCACCTTTTCTGTCCGGCTTTTCCCTAGGCTCTTTGCTAGTCTCTCTCTCCGGTATTTTCCACTTCTTCCCGTTTCTTCCCTCCTAAGTTTCCTATCCGAGTCACGGCACCATTATGTCGCTCCCCTTCTTCGTGGAGGAATGACACAGGATCCTGCGCTGTTCTTTTGTCTGCTCGGCCCTCCCCAGGTTTGCTGTTGGTTCTTCCCGGGTTGGCTACCGACCCTTCCACCTCCGTGGAAGGGCGGTTCCCCCTGCCACTTTCCCCACTTCCGTGGGGGAGCGGCACACCACCGGCCGGCTCTCTCGGGGGCTGCACAGGTGTTCCTTCAGATAGATGTTCCTGGTGCATGTTGTCTCTCTCCTCCTTTATAGTCCTCTTCCACCAATCCCAACTCTGCTACCCACACGCCGAGTACGCTGCTCTCCTCCAATCAGGAGTAAGTCCTACAGTTTATTGGTTGAACTGGAGGCAGCTGTGTAGAAGCTGTTTACTCCTCTCCCAGCGCCATACTGTGGGAAAGCAGATGCATAGAATAAGTCTTAATTCCAGTAACTTAGTCTAGTCCGAGTTGCTCCCCACACACCCCCACTTTTCCAGGGCACGACTTGTGGTCTGAAACACACATGGGTGGCAGTGAGCTCCAACTCTGGAGTTCAGAGCCATCTCTTGAACGCCAGCTCAGCTGATGCTGGGGGCTTTGTTTGCAGCCCTGATCCCATTTCACAGATGGGGAAGGTGAGGCTCAGAGAGTGACCTGGTCCATGTTTTGGCTGACTCACCCGACACTACCTAGAGTGCATACAGCTGGTGCTTAACCAGTGCCGGGTGACCCAGCCGACCTGGCCCAAAGGCAGCTGGCCTTTCAGGAGATCCGTGCAGGAGGCAGCACCGGCTCTGGTCTGACCGCCCTGGACCTTCAGCCAGTACTTGGGTTTCCATGTCTCCCTCCTGGCACAGCCACAGCCTGGAATGCATGACCACCACCCATGTCCACCCTCACATGTGCTCATGGACTTCAGCTTGTGCCCCACCCTCGAGGCCGCCCCCTCAACCCTGTCTTCGCCTGGAGAGAAAATGCAGACTTCCTGGACGCGGCTACTTCCCAGTAGGCAGGCGGAGTGTGAAATTAGGCAGATGGGACAGCCAGAGAGCAGCCACGCAGCATCTGGAAGCCACAGCAAGGAGCAGACAGCACATGGGCAGGGGCCAGCTGCCCGCCCCTCCCTGACTGCTCAGGGCAGCCCCACCACGCGGGGGGAAGGTGACCTCCGCAGCCCTCGAATTCAAACCCACCCCTCCCGCTTACTGGCGGCACGACCGGAAACACAGACTGCAGCTTGGCGTTTCCCCACCTGTAAAATGGGCGTAAAATCCGTCTGGAAGACTCGGGGAAATGAACCCCAGAGGCACATCGCGAGCACGCAATGAATTTTCTGTTGCATGCACTTTAATTCCTGAACATAAAAAGCCACCCCGACCCGTGCCAACTGGATCAGAACACAAATTGCAGGAATAATTCCACAGGGTCAGTACAATCTCACTGCAGCAGCTGGGGCCGCTTTGCTAATCGACGAGTAACTTCCCAGGAGGGCACCAGTTGGAGCCTGCCTTTCGCCCGGCAGAAGGAACCACACAGGAGAAATGCATGCTGGGAGGGGATCCTGAGAGCAAGCAGAAATGGCCACAGACTGGCAAATTTCCACTTCCAGGAAGTTCTGTGACCTGCGGAGCTCGGAGGCAAGGAAAGGCATACGAAAGATGGCGTTGGCCACGTCTCTCTAAAAAGCAAAGTAAAACAGGCAATGGCAGGATTCCACAGCACCGAATCCAAAGCCAGCAATACAGAATAACTTTAGCCCCCAAATGCACCAAGGAGCCCAGCAGCCGGGGAGTGACAGCTGAACTGGAGCCATTCATGCATTTGTTTAAAGGACAAGACAGCACGTAGGGCCGGCATTGTGGTGAAGCAGGTTAAACCTCCGCCCGAGACACCCCTGTGGGCACCCTATGGGTGCCAGTTCGAGACCGGTCTGCGCTCCCAGGGACACAGGCAAGCAAGCCACGCTGTCCACCGCCATCAGATTAAACCGCCAGGGCCAGGCAGTGCCCTGCTCAGGGCAGCCACCCTACAAGCAGGAGAAGGTGGTGGCACAAGGCACACTTTCTCTCTCTACAATTTCCTTTTACATCATGAAAGAAGTGCAGGACTACAGCCTTGGACACAATATGTAAATTCCACAAGTGCAGGAAGCCGAAGTCCTTTCCAGGGGAGAGGTCCTGGCAGGTGCAGGACCCCGTCCCCAGACGGCCAGGTCACACCGCCAGCTCCGCCCCATGTGTCCTCGGGCGACTTACTGGCCTCTCCGTGACAGTTTCCTCATCATGCCTCCAGGGTCCGTTCAAAGACTGAAGGCGACAGTACCCGAGAAAGGCACAGCTCAGGGTTCGGCACCCAGTGGGTGCTGGACATCCTGGCACTCCTCACAGGCATGCCCGGGGGGGGGGGCATGCTTGTAGCTCCACCCCTTCACTGAACCTCCACCCAAGATGCCCCCCACAGACACGATGCCGCTGCAGGAGAAGGAGTTCCCGCCAGACCTGGGCTGTGCAGCTTGCTCTGTGATCGGCCCAAGCCACGGACATTCATCCCCATGCCCGGCACCAAGGTGCTGCCCTCCTTCTGCACAGCCCTGCGCGCCCACCCCTGGGAGGGAGGCACCGGGGCATCCCCCACTGGCGGGCATCTGGCTTGTGCTGCTGCTAGTTGACAACATGTGCAACGCTCATGGCAGAAGCGGGAGGCGGAGTCAGGCGTGGGACACGGTCGTCCCAGCTGCCACCTGCCTAGCATGGGCAGGCGGCGGTGATCTGGGCGGATACAGAAGAAATGGCCGTCCCGAGCTCTCTCAACACGAGGAAGCGCACCCTGCGTGCCGGGCCCAGCTGTGTTTGTCCCTACCCAGAGCCCTCACACCGCCCGCCCGGCACGAGGCCCTGCCCAGGCCCCGGGCTCGCCACTCCCCCAGTGGGCCTGAAGGGCGGCCCCGCTGTGCACGCAAGCCCTGAGGTCTTACCCAGGACCCTAGTCTCTGACAGAGCTCATGAAAGGAAAGGGCCGGGCTGAACTGGGGTGGGTGGAGCCTCATCTTCCCCCCGAGACCCTGAGTGTCCCCGAACACTGTTCCTAAACCACGGATTGGGCCCAGCTGGTTTCCAGACTTGGAGGCTGGAGCTGGCAGAGAGGTCACTCACTGAAGGCCGCGCAGAGAGGACACAGCAGAGGCCCACAGAGGACGCTGGGGTCCCAACTCCCGCATTCCAGGCCATTGTGCTTTGTGCTAACGCCTGCGGCTTTTCCTTATTTAGACTAAGGTGTGAATGGTGGCCACGTTCAGAGATGATGATCTCTACAGAAGGCTTCCCATCAGGACCAGAGTTCTCCACCCTGGGCAGGTTGAACACGTATGTAACCCACACACGTGTAACCCACACGCGTGTAACCCACAGGGTAAACAAGGCTAGAGATCCTGGGGCAGGGGTCTCACCAAGAGGCCTGAGTGTGCAGAATCAAATAACACCTGGAAACACACACGCACTGTCCTCATGATTTTAAAATTGCAAACGAGGGATCGGTGCTGTGGTGCAGGGGGCTAAGCTGCCACCGGTTTCCCATTTCAGAGTACTGGTTTGAGTCCTGGCTGCTCCACTTCCAGTCCAGCTTCTTTATCGTGAGCCTCAGAAGGCAGAGAATGACGTCCCTCGTACTTAAGTCCCTGCGACTCACTGAGACACTAGGATGGAGCTCCTGGCTCCTGGCTTCGGCCTGGCCCTGCTCTGGCCATGGCAGCCATCTGGATAGTGAACCAACCAACAGAAGGTCTCTCTCGCTCACTCTCACTCTCTTTCACTCTGTCTTTTACATGAATAAATCTTTAAGCAAATTTATAAAGTAGAATCAAATACAAAATTCATCTGAACGTTTATGTTCAAACTCAAGACTTGAGATAACATTTACCCCTGGAGTTGGTTCCTTCGGACTAAGCCCTCACAGCTGCCCCAAGAAGGCACCCTTCCCTCCCCGAGAAGTCCTGAGCAGTAGTGACCACTCGACGGCAACAGCAGAGACGACAGAGCAAGGAGACTCTCACCCAGCCCCAGAAATCCCTCTCCCATACAGAGTCTGCTCAGCCAAATCCACAGCTGTGGCTGCCACAAATGCTGACAGCCCTGGGTAGCTCCAGGCTGAGCGCCCAGCCAGGATGACGGGCCCGGCATTCTGCAGGTAACACTGAGACGCAGAAAGCATCCGTCACCAACCCCCAGTCCATCAGCGCGGAGGACGAGACTGGAAACGTCCTCTTTTGTTTTTTAACTTAAGAGATAGAGAGAGTCCCCATCTGCAGGTCCACTCCCCAGATGCCCGCTGGGCCAGACGGGAGCCAGGAGCTGGGAATAAATCCAGGTCCCCCACGTGGGTGGCAGGCATCCAGCCGCGTGGACCATCACCGGCTGCCTCCCGGCGCCAGCGTCAGCAGGGATGGAGTCCAGATGCTGACGACTTCACTGCTGGCCAGACGCCTTCCCAGGAGCCTCTGGCTTTCACCCTGCACATTCCCAGGTGCCACCACATTCCCACAGCTCAGCTGGTCCCCCGACAGGAGGCTCAGCAGGGGCTACACAGACAGGAATATTCCGCAGTCACCGTCACTTCTGCCATGGGCACCCTCAGCCAGCTCCTGTGCAAGGGGAGACAGGGTCAAGATGAAGACGGCCAGGGAGGGCACAGGCGTGGGAGAGAGGTCCCTTGGGTGCCTGTGAAAGCAGCAGGCATGCGGTATGTGTGGCTGTGACCACAGTGACCCACGAGGCCCAAGACTCCGGAGAGCCCTCAGTCACAGGTAAACTGGAACAGGCCGTCCCCGCGATGGTGTAGACATGGCTGAGTCCTGTGTTGGTGGCCTGGTGGCAAGGGGAGATCTCAGAGAAGGTGCACAGGTCATCAGGGCACCACCCTTTGAGGTGATCCATGTAGGCGTCACAGGTCGAGTTTGTTCCGAAACACGAAGTTGTTAAAAAAGAAAAGGGCCGGCCAGTCCCTCTCCCGGCCCCCTGTCTCTGCAGGGGTCCCCCCACCAGGGCGCCCTCCGCAGTGTGGAACACAGACACCAGCCCTGTGCTCTCGGCTAGCAGGGCTGGGAGCTGAGCGGACCTGGCCTCTCCATGAGGGACTCGGCCTCCGTGCCCCATTACGGTCAGAGACGGGCCGAGGCCTTCTACCTGCTCTCTGCTGGGAGCTTAGTGAATGTTCTAGAACACACACACACACACACACACACACACACACGGCTGCAGCAACTGCGGCTCTGCACCCCCATCCACGCGTTTGATTTTTCACAAGTGGCCCCTGTTGTCTTGCTCTCAGCAGGCAGACGGCAGGAAAGTCCCTGTTCTGTCAAGTGAGTCTTGTTTTAAAAGCAAGAGGGGAGGAAATCTCAGGTGGGGTTCCTGTGAGTGGGTGCCAGGAGCTGGTCCAAGGCAAAGCCGCCCCCAGGGGAGAGCGCTGAGATGCAGGTTCCCCCAGAGTCACGGGCTCCTCTTCCTCCTCTGCCAGGAGTCAGATACAGCTGCACATGTGCACACGTGACCATGCACACGTGTGTGCGCGCACATGCACCCTCTGATGAGCTGTGCTCAACCCCCAGGGCTGTGTGTACTCCCCTGGGACCACCCCGCAGTCAGTCTTACTCTCCTGCTCCATCTCTCTCCACCTCTTCCTCCCTCTCCCCCCCTTCCATCTCCTTCCTCCTCCTCCTCCTCCTCCCTCCCTCCTTTCTCTGTCTCTCTCCCTGCCTCCCTCTCGCTGGCCTTCTCCCTCCTCACCCAGCTCCCTCAGGCCTGGAGCGTGAGCACTTTGTCCCCTCTGCTGCCACACTCCCCTCCTTGCCCCTGGCCAGCCCAGCTCCTTCTCTGGCCTCGGGGCTCAACTTGGGGAGACCCACCTCCTGGAGGCTTTCCCGACCCCACCCACCAGAGCAGCTCCACCTCCCTGCACCCTGCGGCTTCCCACCGTGCTGACCTAAAGCAGACACCGCGTGCGCCTCCTGTCCCCGGCCTGTCCTGGGGCCCAGCAGAGCCTGAGCAGGTGCCCAGCCCATATTTCCCACCAGGAAATGCAGGACCCACGGCACGCGTGGCGGCGTCCTCCCGCTGCCTCTGCCCCGATGGCTGCTGCGTCCCTAAGCCGGGCGCCTCCAGGAGCAGATCCCAAGGCACAGACTCCAGAGCAGGGAGCTTCCCTGGGAGGTGGTCCCAGGCTGGGGAAGGGTCCAGGCGGGGGAGGCAGCAAAGACAGCAGGAGCCACCCAGCAGCTCACTCAACCCCTCCATCCAGAGCCAACCTCACAGCCAAGGGTGCTCCCCGTGGCTCTTCCTGCTCTGTCCCAAAGCCCTGGCGGGGAGTCCTGGGTGCTGCTGAGGGCCCCACGGAGTGGACCAGAGCAGTAAGCACCAGGCAGGCGGGAAGAGGCTGCCCAGCACCACGTCTGGGAAGCACCACGTCTGCAGTGCCTGTCCACGAACGCCCGTTGGCCTAGGCCTCAGCCTCCCTCACCACCGACCACCACACCGAGGCCAGGAATGCTACAGGTGCAGGGGCCTGCTGAGCTCACCGCTGAGGAGGCTCAAACACCAAGACTGACGGCCCCCAACTCAGCATCTAGGGGGAGCCCCTTGTCAGCCTCTGGGGGAACCCCTTGACACCCTCAACTCCTGGCAGGAACAGGTGAGCAGGGAGCTCACCAGGTGAGACCGGGAGCCAGCGCCCAGCAAGGGCCAGTCTCACTCTTAGACAACTACCCCACTCTCGCTGTGACCAGGACGTTCACTCCTTTCTAAGAGGACCGTCCAACAACCCACTGACCGGCACCCCCACCCCCACGAGGCTCCTCCCACTGCAGGCCCAGCCCCTCCCCACAGCACCACACTAGGGATCATGTTTTCAACAGTGGAACCTTTGGGAACACACCACACGCATGCCACAGCCCCCACCTACCTGATAGCCCCGCCCTCCTGGCCCTCCTGGTCTCCAGCCCTCACTCTGGCCCCACCTGCCAGCCTAGGCACCTCCGGGTGGGAAATCCCCAAGCCCAGGCTTCTCCCCCACCCCACCTCAACAGCACCTGCTGGGCACAGGCGCAGCCACAGCAGCCATGGCAGGACGCTCCCTCCCCACGGCGTCCTACCTCAGCACGCCTGGTGCACCTCCAGCCCTCGCCCTCTGCACACGTGGATGAGTGGCTTTCTCCAGGCATCAGACAGGAGTCCAAGGCTGCGGCAGGTGTCAGAGAAGCTGCACACCGGCATATCACGGGGAGTGGAGGGTTTCCCGGCAGCTGCCAGGCCGGGTTCCGCGACAGCACAGCCACACCCTCGTCCACGTCTGCCCCCTCCCTTTGTCCCCAGCACGAAGCCGGGATGGCAGCAGTGTGTGTGACAGCTTCAGTGTCCCCATTGGCAGGTGTTGCTTAGGGACCTCACAGGTCAGAGATGTGGACAGACACACCCACCCACACACACACACACACACAGTCACTGTTGCCACCAGCATTGGATTCAGCCCACGGGCCTGGGACACACCACGGCTTCCTTCCGTCCTCACGGCCCCCTCCTCGTCCTCGCACCACAGTGCAGGGGTGGGTAGACTGTGTCCCCCGAGGGCTCGGGAATGGAGAGCGGGGTCCTCAGGTGCCGCTGGTTGGGAGCAGGGGCCGAGCACGAGGTTCTGTGGGCGTGCTGCCCTCAGCAGGGCTCCCTCAGCCCCAGGCTCTCCCTGGCCTCCTGTCTCCAGCCATGACGCCTCTCACCTGGACGGGACACAGCTCAGAGCACCTTCACCTCCACCCCCAGCAAGGTGCAGCCCGTGCAGGCTGCAGGCCCTTGGCCCTGAGGGCTGGCAGCCGGATCTGCCTCTGCCAGCCTCAGGCATCTCATTATAAAACCAAACACCGGCTAACATGACGAGCTAGAGCAATACAACACATACGACCTCCTGTAGTCAGGCCCCCAGGAAGCGGCTGACGGGGCACCTACACTTGGGGGAACACCCGCGGCCTAGGGCCCCTCTCAAAGCCACAAAGGTCCTGACAGGTCCCACAGAGACACCTACCTGTCAATCACTCAGCATCCAGCAAACACACGTGGGTTTTTTTCCCCCATTTAAAACCAGTTCCTAGCCGGCGCCGTGGCTCAATAGGCTAATCCTCCACCTTGCGGCGCCGGCACACCGGGTTCTAGTCCCGGTCAGGGCGCCGGATTCTGTCCCGGTTGCCCCTCTTCCAGGCCAGCTCTCTGCTGTGGCCAGGGAGTGCAGTGGAGGATGGCCCAGGTGCTTGGGCCCTGCACCCCATGGGAGACCAGGAAAAAGCACCTGGCTCCTGCCATCGGATCAGCGCGGTGCGCCGGCTGCAGCGGCGGCCATTGGAGGGTGAACCAACGGCAAAGGAAGACCATTCTCTCTCTGTCTCTCTCTCTCACTGTCCACTCTGCCTGTCAAAAAAAACAGTTCCTTCCCAGGGAACAGACTGGGAATGGCTGCCTCTCTTCCCACCAGCACGTCCAGACTTCGAAGACTTGATCTCTCAAAGACCAGACAGTAAACGGCTCAAGATTTGTGGGCCACGCAGCACACTGATTCCATTACACAGGAACCAGGTACTTATGAATCAACTTCCTATCAGCGGTTTATAGTGGAATTCAAAGCCTCAGTGAGCACCAAAATTTGGGAATTTTGTATCATTTGCACACATCACAAAATATTATTATTATGGCTTTTTCTAGTCAATTCTTTTTTAAAAAGACGTATTTATTTGAAAGGCACAGTGACAGAGAGGGATGGAGACAGATAGAGATCTTCCACCCGTGGGTTCACTCCCCGGACAGCCACAACAGCTGGAGCTGGGCCAGGCTGAAGCCAGGACCCTGGACCTCCATCCTGGGCTCCCACGTGGGTGCAGGGGCCCAGGGATGTGGGCCATCCTCTGCTGCTTTCCCAAGCACATTAGCAGGGAGCTGGATCTGAAGTGGAGCAGCCGGCGGGTCTTGAACTCTTCAACATACGAAAGCCCCTCTCAGCTCAAGGACCACATACAGTGGCCAGCAGACTGGACCTGGACACCCAGGTGTGGCCTGTGAAATCCTGGTCAACCCCACACCCCACGGACAAGTCACATCGCATAAACCCCAGGCCTGGTCCAATGCCTGCCGCAAATCGCACTCCAAGACCCAGCCTTTCCCTTCCTAACACATCCCCGGTTCATCCCCAGCACCCCGGCCCCCGGCCCCACCCGTCCACTTACTCTGACCTCCCACTCCCCCCTTTCTTAATCTGCATAAGTGTGTTACTGCTCCCGAATCATGTGCAATCAGCCCTTGCCTTCTCCCTTCCTCGCAAGACCCCCTCTGCCCACTGCAAGTCCCGCCCCCTCCACCCAGCCAAGCTCTGTCCTTCTACCGTGAGCTACTTCCTCCAGGAAGCCATCCCAGACTTCCTCAGTAGGAGAAGGGGGGTGGGTGGTGGAGCTAACACCTCCTGCCTCTCAACTTCCAGGCCCTCTACCTGCCTATCACAGGTCAGAGACGTGGACAGACACACACACACACAGTCACTGTCGCCACCAGCACTGGATTCAGCCCACAGGCCTGGGACACTCCCACTGTCCCCACAAGCCCCCCACAAAGAAGGCTGGGATGGAGCAGCCAGGGGACCCCTGTGTCCTCTGGAAATCCGAGGCTCGGGCCCTTCCCTACCTCCACCCCACCTCCCACCCCCAGAAAAGCCCCAGGGGCCAGGGTCACCAAAGGCACAGATGGAGTCGCGAATGCATCAGCCCCAGTGAAGTGTGGTCAGCGGGGGCTGTGGCACATCCTCACCCACTGACCCCCTCCCCACGCGCCCCAGCAGCTGCGCCACAGAGCCCAGCCTGAGTCTCGGGAGCCCCAGCCAGCAGCACGGATGGCCGACAGCCCTGGGCAGCCGGAGCACAGGAGCCAAGCTCTGCTCCCCTGCCCGGCCAGAACAGCAAAAACAGGGCTCCCCCCACACACCCCTACCCTGCCATCCACGCCTGGGAGCCGGTGCCTGGGCCATCTCCGCCTCCTCTCTCACCCTCAGCCCTCACCACCGCCCTGCTCACAGGGCAGGAACCCAGCACGAGAGAGAACTGGAGTCCAAAAATCCACATGGCTGAGATCAGGGGAAAGGGACGCCCGGTTCTGGGTCTGCTGCCGTGAGCACAGCACACCCCTCAGCCTGGGCCGCCTCCCACGTGGGCCTCAGGTCTGACCTAGGCCAGAGCTCCCCTCCAGGTCAGAAGGTGGAGATGGCCCAGGCACCCTCAATTCCTGGCAACAGCACCTGCTACGGCTCCAGGATTCAAACAGAAAAAGAACACGAGGCCAAGGCAATGCCATCTCGGTGCCTAGCGCAGAGCTCGTCTATGGTGTTTAATGAGAGGACACAGTCGGCCCGAGCCTGGGGCTGCAGAAGCGGCCGGGTCCCCAGCGTCTGCAGGAGGAAGCCCTGTGGCTCCCAGAAGAGAATGAAGGCACCTCCCCCATCCATTCTCCTTGTAGCTCCAGCACGGAGCTCCGCGCCAGCGCTGTGCGGGCGTTCAGCAAACCGAACGGATGCAGAAAAACCAGCTCAGAGAAAGCAGCTGAACCTGAGCTCAGAGCTCCAGGGACAGGAAACCCCCCGGCACCCGCCCCACGCCCCCGGCAGGCTGCTCTTCCCAACATTCTCAGTCGCCCTATTTCATTATTTAGCGTGACAGCTTCCTGGAGCGGGCTCCGCCTTCCTAATTAGAAGAGCGAGTTGGCGACAAAGGAAGGAGAAGGGGACCCCCAGCATGGCAGTGCCTGCCTCAGATCCGCCCTCCTAAACAGGTGTACGTGTGAAGTATCTGCAGCTCTTCGAATGGTCCAGCAGAAGGGGGCAGTGGGCCTGGCGCCGGGAAGCGGGTTCTCACAGTGCGCACTCTCCGAGGGGCGGAGCTGGACACAGAGCCGGCTGTCCCGGGCGGTCACCAGAGCATCACGGTGCGTGCAGCGGAGAGCACCAAGGCATTGCAGGAGGCAGTGCTTGAAAGTGCGTTGGTGTTGGTGTTGGTGTCAGAGTCGGGGCAGTGCTGGCACACACGGGAACTCGGCAGGCACCGGTGCCCTGGAGGGGCTGCGTCCCTGTCACCACCTGTCCCTGGCTATTCCAAGGGCCCTAGGTGACCTTGACAGGCAGAAACGTCACTCCCACTGTAACCACCGTGTTCTTCACTTCCTCACTCCTCTTGGGAATAACGCAGAGAACGTGGGCTGAAGTCACAGCACTGAGAACCGAGGGTGCAGAAGGAAGACTGGCTCATATCACAGTGCATTGCCACAGGTCCTCTCCTGATGAGGGACAGCCATGCCCGGACCAGACACCAGAAGACCCCGGCGCAGGTAAACTGCTGAGAGAGCTCGCGGAGGACCAGCCCCTTCCGGCCCCTGGCGCGGGCCACAGCTCTTCAAGGAGGGCACACGGGCTGATGTTTCTAAGAAAAGGAAATGTGCATAAGGGTGGGCGTTAAGAAGCCCGGTGCCGCACCGCGGCTCACTAGGCTAATCCTCCGCCTTGCGGCGCCGGCACACCGGGTTCTAGTCCCGGTCGGGGCGCCGGATTCTGTCCCGGTTGCCCCTCTTCCAGGCCAGCTCTCTGCTGTGGCCCGGGAGTGCAGTGGAGGATGGCCCAAGTGCTTGGGCCCTGCACCCACGTGGGAGACCAGGAGAAGTACCTGGCTCCTGCCTTCGGATCAGTGCGATGCGCCAGCCACGGCGGCCATTGGAGGGTGAACCAACGGCAAAAGGAAGACCTTTCTCTCTGTCTCTCTCTCACTGTCCACTCTGCCTGTCAAAAATAAAAAAAATAAAAAAAATAAAAAGAAGCCCAGTGCCGCTGCTTGTTAAACCACCAGGAACTAAAGCCACGCAAGGAATCCGATCGGTGGATAGGAAGGCAACAGCCTTGCCCCCGAGTTCCTCTAAGTGTGATGCCACTCTGCCTTGCTGTAAAGCCAGAAACTTCCCCTTGTTCCCCTTTACAAGGAAGGTGGGGGTGGGAGACACAAGCCCACAGCCATCAGGGGCCTCAACAATGCCATGATTCTTACCAGCATCAACACTGCAACAGCCAGGAAAAGAATCAGGGAGGATTTCAACACAGGAGAGACGTGGGAGGCCCAGACGCAGTCGCCGGCGTCAAGGGCAGATTATGGAAGCTGCTCAAGCCCGTGCTTCTCCAGTGACTCAAGGTAATCACATTAGCAGCTCAGACATTAAGCAGTGACATCATTCAATCGGATGGCTCCCAGCGGCTGCATACGGGATCAGGGAATCAGCATCCATCAGCCGTGTGGGACACACCGAGCGGTCTGCACTGATGTGTTCCCAGTCTCGGCTCACATCGGTCTCGCTGACCAGGTCCACCTTCCTCAGGATCGCAGCTGCAGAAGGACCCCAGAACCCAGGACATGCCACAATAACAGGGAGCAGAAAGCCCCTCGGAACCCTCAGAGTGAATCTCCTCTCTGTCCAGCGTGCCTGCGATCAAAGAGCAAATGCAAAACCTCTCCCTGTGGGAGGTCACGGTAGGAAACTTGCAAACAAAGGGACCCAGGCTGCAGACCCCACCCCACTACTTTCTGAGCAAGATCTTCCTCCCTCTGCATGTCCACTGGGTCAACACAGCGAGATTACAAAGTCCCCACAGGAGGCCACACAGGACGACAGACACCGCACATTCTGTCTCATATGTGCAAGCTTAAAGAACAATTCGACGGGGCTGGCATTGTAGTGCAGTGGTTAAGCCACCACCTGCAACTCCAGCATCCTGCTTGAACACCGGTTCTAGTCCCAGCTGCTCCATTTCCGATTCAGCTCCCTGATAATGAGCCTGAGAAAGCAGCAGAAGGTGGCCCAAGTACTTGGGCTCCTGCCTCCCATGCAGGAGACCCGGACGGAGGTCCAGGTTCCCGGCTTTGGCCTGATCTAGCCCCAGCTGTTACTGCCATTTGCAGAGGGATGATCTTCTCTCTGTCTCTCCTTCTCTCTCTCTCTCTCTCTCTCTCTCTCTCTAACCACCTTTAAAGTAAATAAGCCTTTTCTAAAAAGGATAATTATCTATCTCCAATCTGAAATTAAAAGAGCACTGGCTAGCAGTTGGGAAGGACGGTGGAGACCGGACAGTGAGCACCACTCAGTCGGGAGAACAGACTGTACCCTGGTGTCTGCGGCACAGCGGGGTGACCACAGCTCGGGAGCATGGGTGACATCCTGCGTGCAGTGCTGGCAGGAGCTGGCAGGGCCCAGACACAAGACGGAAGGGCGTGCAAGGCCGGGATTGGCATGGTGCATTTCTGCTGCACATGTGTACTGTGTAGATATCAACATGCACTGTAGCTCTTTCAAAATGTGCAAATATTATGTCTGTCCAAATTTTAAAAATAAATTTTAAAAGCAGCCCCTGCTTGTTGGGGTGGATGTGGGCATTAAACTCCACGATGGACATGCAGGAACAAACACAGCACTTGGTGCAGAGCACACGGTCACTGCACGATGGACGCACACTTCCCCCAGCGCCAGGGAGACACGAGGGGCGTCCATCACAGAGCGCCCCACAGGAGTGGATGCTTCGAGGACGGCACTGACACCCACGTGGGCTCTTCATTTCCCACTGTGGAGGTCACAGGTGCAGTGGGTGCCCACACATGCTCAGGCCAACCAGACGGTAGCCAGCAGCTTCGAGGAACAGTCCCCTCCTCCAGGGATGGACCCCAAGCCCAGGTTCCTGGGTCCCTCTGCCTAGGACCGTCCTGTGCCACAGGGGTGCTCGGCCAGGGCTCCAGGGTTGCAGCCCTGAAGCAGGGAGAGACAAGAACAGCAGACCCCAGGAGCAACCCTCCTCGGGGGTGATCCCTGGTGACCCCCAGCGCTCCTGGCAGGACTGGCCAGCAGCCCCCCACCAGCTCTCTTCCCTACTCCCTAGTTGCAGGTCTCTCTGAACAAGCCTCTTGCACCCGATCCAGGTCTCAGGTCTGCCTTTTGGAAAACTCAAACCAGGACCGCCCAAGTGAGGCTGCCTCCTCATCAGCTTCGCTCGCTGCCCTGCTGGTCAACATGGCATGGAGAAAGTCGCATGCCGGCATTTCACAGCCTGGGGTCAAATCCCAGCCTGGCCACGTTTTTCCTAGCTATTAAGCAAGTCACTGGCCCTCTCGGCACCTGTGCCTGCCTCCCGGGAAGGCTGCAAGAAGTTCGGCCGGGACCACTGCAATCTGTTCAGCTTCTTAGCAGTGCTTGGAGCTCCCCATAGAGAGGCTGGCGTGCAAAGTTTCCAGGGACGCCTGGGTGCTTAACACAAAGCACTGAGCCCGAAGAGTAGCAACTCGAAGACTCGCGGGGGAGAGATTTTTGACAGCCACCGTCATCACCAAGAGGGACATCACAAACATCGCAGACGCCGTGTGCGGAGGCCAACGCCGCCCGCTCTCGGCTGGGGCCACCATTGCAACTGCAGCATTTCTTAAGGAGTTGCCAGGTTGACAGGCGACAGGTTTATTTTTCTGGAAAATGAGCTACAGCTGCACGACGGCGACGTTTAAGTCCCCCAGAGAGCGCAGGAGAAAAGCACGAGGCAACGGCATCCACCTGCTCCTCCCCGGGGACCGCCGGTGCACACACGGCGCCAAGCCACGCGCTCAGATCAGAGCCGCGCGCCCGCCTGCGACTTCCAGGACCCCACAGAAACACGAAGCAAATTTAAAAATTCATGAAGTCATCGGCACCCTGAGTACTCGCAGCTTTGCTTCCCTCCCGAAACACCCTCCAACGCTTTCCTAATTAAGTGGCTCTCGCTGCTGGTTTCTGCTGCGGGCACCTGGGGAACTCCTGGGGGAAGGCAGGCAGAGCAGGCAGAGCAGCCAGCGCCGCGATGGCTGAGTGTGGACCCCAGACGACAAAGCCAGTGGCGCTGGGAACGGTGACCCACTCCTCCCCCCGGAGAGCTCCATCAGCAGGCACAGTCCCACTGGGAAAGGTCGAGGCAGAAAAACAAGGAGCAAAGACGTGAGGCAGCCAAGAAACGAAGGCCCTGGGGGAGACCCTGCCGCCCAGGGGAGGCAGCCCCGGGTCCTTGGAGCAGACGAAACGGCAGTGAAGGAGACAGACGTGGCTCCTGTCCCCGGGACTCTGCGATTTCTCACTGCTGGCAAGAAGGGCCGCGGTTCATTTGGACACCCTGCAGCCTGGCCTGGGGTGGGGAAGGCCAGACCAGCTGAGGCCTGGGCAGGGGTCCCCCGAGCAAGGAGGAGAAGCAGGACTGTCCCCCAGCAGACAGCAGAGCCTGGTTAACAGAGTAGATCTCGGGTTAAAACGTCAACGTTCTCAGGACAATTCAAAAATTTAATAAACCGTATGCAGTGTACCTGGCACAATCAAACCACGCAAACTCCCTGGGGACATCAGGGTGGCCCGAGCAAGGAACCAACCTGGCCCAAGGCAGAGAAGTCGGCATGGTCTTCCTGGGCAGATGGCTTGGCGACCCCAGGTGGTCACACAGCACCCACACTCCACGTTCTCCTGTAGCCACCTTGGAAGGTCTGAAGTTTTACCAAGAGGCCCCGCAATTCTCCTTTGCCTAGGACCCTGGAAATTATGCAGCTGGTCTTGCTACAGCCCAAACAGGTAACCCATGTGTAGTCCCTTCCAGTCACTCGCAGTCTCTTTTTCTAAAAAGACAAAAAATATTTATTTATTTGAAAGATACAGTTACAGAGAGGCAGAGAGAGAGAGAGATCGATCGATCGATCATCTATCTGCTGGTTCACTCCACAAACTGGCCCAACTGTCAGAGCTGGGCTGATCCGAAGCCAAGAGCTTCTTCCAGGTCTCCCATGTGAGTGTAGGGCCCCAAACACTTGGGCCATCTTCCACTGCTTTCCCAGGCCATTAGCAAGCAGGTGGATCAGAAGTGGAGCAGCAGGGTCTTGAACCGGCACCCTTATGGGATGCCAGGACTACAGGTAGCGGCTTTACCCACTACACCACAGTGCCAGCCCCTTGTAGTCTCTTTCAAAAGAAGAATAAAACAGCCCAAAGGACAGAGCCCCTTCCTCCAGTAAACCTCTGGGGCTGCTGCCAGCCTCCTGGAACCCCAGTCAGCCCCACGACTATCCGTCTCTGGGGCCGAGCATGGCCAGGATCCTTGACCAGCAACTGCACCCAGGTTGCAGCTCTTCCTGTCCCCATGTTGGGCACAGGGACAGTGTGGGAGACAGGCCCATCCCACCATTAATAGCTACTGCACTGAAGCCAATGTTGTGGTGCAGTGGGCTAAGCCACTGCCTGCAGTGCCAGCATGCCATATGGGTGCGGGTTCGAGTCCCAGCTGCTCCAATTCCAAGGCAGCTCCCTGCTAACGTGCCCAGGAGAGCAGCAGAGGATGACTCAAGTGCTTAGGGCCTTGCACACATGTGGGAGACCTGGAAGAAGCGCCATTGTAGCCATTTAGGTAGTGAACCAGCAGATAGAAGATCTCTCTCTCTCTCTCTCTCTCTCTCTCCCTCCCTCCCTCCCTATCTATAAATACCCCTTTCAAATAAATAAATAAATCTTAAAAAAATAAAGAAGAGCAACTGGGGCTGGCCCCATGGAGTAGCCAGTTAAACCACTGACTGCAGTCTGGCACCACATATTGGAGCTGGTTCGAGTCCCAGCTGCTCCACTTCCAATCCAGCTCCCTGCTAATTTGCCGGGGAAAGCCGTGGAAAACAGCCCAAGTCCTTGGGCCGCTGCATCCACGTGGGAGACCCAGATGAAGCTCCCGGCTCCTTGCTCCTGGCTTCGGATCAGCACAGCTCCAGCTGTTGCAGCCACCTGGGGAGTGAACCAGCAGATGGAAGACCTCTTTCCCTGTCTCTCCCTTTCTCACAGAAGCCAGCCAGCCAGCATCTTCCCTCCCCCAGGGAAACACCCACACACCCAGGGCCCAGCCAGAGGCACCTGCTGCCCAGGTGCTGCCCGGGAAGAGGGACCCTGGAGCTGTAGCCCCAATCTGTTGAGTGAGCCTGGGCTCTGATGACCCTTGCCCCACGGTCTCCACACAGCATGGGCAGCAGCACCCAGAGCTGGCTGAGTAGGGCCCTCCCAGGGCTGCCGCCCCTCACAGCCGGAGCCAGTAGCTGCAGGTGGGGGGGGGGGGGTGATTACGTGGCAAAGAGTGAGGTCCACAGCCCCCTCCACCCTATAGGAGCCGCTGATCATGTGGGACACAGACAGGGCTCCCAGGTCCCCGCAGTGAACACCCGTGAGTGGGCAGCTGACCTCCAGTGCTCATTCAACGTTGGTGTGCTGGGGCAGGGACAGCGAAAGAGAAGCAGCCGAGAGACGTGAGAACTGCAAAGTCCCCTAGAAACGGCTCCCTCCTCCCTCCGGAACCCCGCTGCCCCGTGACAGCACTGAGGCCCTGACGAACCCCCCTCCCCACTCCGGGTCCCTGTGACGTGTGACACTGAATTCACACATTGCAGACCTGAGTGCGACCTCATAGGAAACAGACTCCGTTACACTGAGCTGAGGTCCCGGGAGGAGGGGGCCCGCTCCAGTGTGACTGCGTCTGTGTCACAGGGGTACTCGGGGACACACGGAGAGAAGGCCCCGTGAACATCAGGGCAGAGATGGGGGCGACGCATCTGCAAGCCCAGACACCAAGGGCGGCGGCAAACACCAGGGACCGGGAGAGTGGCAGGGGCCGAACCCTCCCCCAGCACCGCAGATGGAACCAACCCCACTGACATGCTGACCTCAGACGTGGCGCCCCCTCCCACCACCAGTGAGACCCCCAAGGGCGCCTGGCACCATGCTGCAGTGTCCCAGGAAGCCGAGCGAGCCCCTAACAGTCACTTACTGTGCTCCCAACTCAATGCTACTACGACTGCTGCTTCACACGGTTCATGTCCCATCTCTACCCAGCATTCTGAGTGGCCTTTAAGGAACAGGTGAAAAACACACCCAGGTAAGTCATAAAAAAGTATCAGGAAAAAATTTTTTAATATTTTATTTATTTGAGAGGTAGAGTTACAGACAGTGAGAAGAAGAGACAGAGAGAGGACTTCCATCTGTTGGTTCACTCCCCAATTGGCTGTAATGGCCGGAGCTGTGCCAATCCAAAGCCAGGAGCCAGGAGCTTCTTCTGGGTCTCCCATGTGGGTACAGGAGCCCAAGGACTTGGGCCATCTTTTGCTGCTTTCCCAGACCATAGCAGAGAGCTGGATTGGAAGAGGAGCAGCTGGGACTAGAACCAGCACCCATATGGGATGCCGGCACTGCAGGCAGAGGATTAACCTCCTGCGCTATGGTGCTGGCCCCTATCAGGAAAAATTTTAAAATGAACTTAGTTGTGGCTGGAGTTGTGATGTAGTGGATAAAATCACCACCTGCAACCCCGAGTCCCGGCTGCTCCACTTCAGCTCCCTGCTAATGGCTGGGAAAGCAGCAGAAGACGGCCCAGGTGCTTGGGCTCCTGTACCCACGTGGGAGACCTGAAGAAGCTCCTGGCTCCTGGCTTCAGCCTGACCCAACTCTGGCCACTGTGGCCCTCTGGGGAGTGAACCAACAGATGTAAGATCTTTCTCTCTCCCTCTGTCTCCATAACTGTACCTTTCGAAGAAATAAATATTTATCAAAAAGAAAAAACAAGAAGTCTATAAAAAAACGAATGAAGTCAGGTTCAGAGGTTGCAGAGGACCTGGGAACTCCTCCTAGCTAATCTCTAGTTAAACCACAGATCACACCGCAAGCTTCCCACCGGGCAGAGGAAAGAGAGAAACACGGCCAGGCCATGGAATCTTTCTCGGGGCTGAACACGAAAGAAACGGGACACTGGGAAATGATACGAGGTCAAGGGCATCAAGAGCATCCCTCCAGCAAAGAGAGTAAACATTTTCTACCGTGAGAGATTCAGCCGAGAAGTCACAGCCAGCACCAAGACTTGCATTCGGCACTCCCGAATCCCAGTGTGAGGGTCTCTCATTCACTCAGCAAACTTGCCTTGATTGTCACTCCGCGTCAGGTACACACAGCAATGGATGAGCTCACAGTGACCGTCAAAAGCTTGTGACCGGCTCTGCAGAACCTCAGTGGTAAAGACACATGGCAGAGGCAGCAAAGCCCTGGGACAGCTGGCTGTGAGCCCTGGCCCCGACCCGGAGCCCCCAGCAATGATACCACAGCTGTCACTCCTGGTTTTAAAAAACAGAAATTCTCTGTGGCAGCTCAGAGTTCTGCCAAGGACACAGGCGTGTCCTGGGCAGGACAAGGACACAGGCCAACCTTGGCGTCGGCTACAAATCAAGGTGGGTGTGGTCCCTGGGGCAGCAGCAGCAGCATCACCTGAGAACCTTCCAGAAATGCAGGCGCTCACAGCCGACCCCCCTGCACGAGACCCTGAGTGACGTGGATGCGCGCTGAAGTCTGAGACACATCCCAGCAGGAGTCCAGAAGCCTTCCCTCCCTCCCTATGTTTCCTTCAGAGGAACGCGTGCCTCGTGCATCTGTCCCTAGGGACTGGTTTCCTATGTTTCCGTGTGCGCGACACAGAAGCCACAGCTGACGGCCGCACCTGCTGTTCCATCCCTGAGTGACAAGAGGCCTTCTCGGGCCCCAGTTCTTGTGAGAAGCCCCCGATGTGAGGACCTCGCTGGGCCCAGTAGCTATGGCTCAGGGGCAGGACCACCCAAAGCAGACAGGCCTGCTGCTAACCTGCCTGCTGTACTGGGGGCAGAGGGAGGCAGGTGCAGCTCCCAGCGCAGGGTTCAGCAGTCGACGCCAGGGGCCAGGTCAACTAACGCTGGTGGGACTCCCACTGGGACAGTTAAGGGCACCGACCCTGACGCCAGGCTGGCTGTGTTTCACTCCCAACCCCACTACCATCCTATGGTGCAGCTGCACGCAAGTCACTTAAGCTCTGTGTACCTCTGGTGCCTGCCTGTGGGGTGGAAATGAGTGACAGCACCTGCCCTGGGACCGGTGTTGTGGTGCAGTGGGGTAGGACATTACTTGTACCTCCTGCATCCCATTCAGAGCACAGCTTTGAGTCCTGGCTGCTCCACTTCAGAGTAAGCGCCCAGCTAACGCACCTGGGAAGGCAGTGGAAGATGGCCCACGTGCTTCAGGCGTAGAGACTGGATGCAGACCAGATGCAGGCTCCCGGCTTCAGCCTGGCCCAGCCTAGGCCACTATGGACTTTTGGGGAGTGAACCAGAAGATGAAAGATCTCTCTCTCTCTCTCTCTCTCTCTCTCTTACTCTACCTTTCAAATAAACACATAAATCCTTAAAATAAAGTAAGATAAAACAGCACCTGCGTCACAGGTGACACTTGTACTTGGGCCAGTGCCTGCACTCAGTGGACGCTGCCATCAGCATCCTCAGCACTACGAGTGGTATCAGTATTGACAGCGAAGACAGTGCTGCTGACAACATCATCCAGACAAGGTCAGAATAATCTGCATCAAAGGCCCCCTCGGCGCCGAGGCTGTGGCATGGTGAGTAAAGCCATCACCTGCAATGCTGACATCCCATATGGACACCGGTTTGAGTCCCAGCTGCTCCACTTCCCATCCAGCTCCCTGCTAATGGCCTGGGAAAGCAGAAGATGGCCCAAGTGTTCAGGCTCCTGCACCCGGGGAGACCCGGATGGCGTTCCGGACTCCTGGCTTCAGCCTGGCCCAGCCTCGACTGTTGCAGCCATCGCGGGAGTAAGCAGGGAACAGAAGAGCTCTCTCTGTCTCTCCCTCTCTCTCTCTAACTCTGCCTTTCAAATAATCTTAAAAATAAAAATCACTCCTCAATGAGGCCAGTCATTTCTAAGGAAACCCAGACCACAAGCTTGGAACACACCTCATTCATGAAGCTCCCCACCACCTCCTGGAACCAACAGTGCCCTCCGGGTGCCCCCCGCACACTGAGCAGTGGCTAGGGACACCCCCCAGACAAAAGCCCAGCCTCAGGGAAGCTGACAGCCCAACCCCGTCTTTCCCCAGAGCACAGGCCACTCGCAACACCAGACCCAGGGCTGACTCCAGGGAGGGAACCCTAAGGATTTGGGACAGGGCACCAAACACCCTGAGGCACAGGAAGGGCCACCGGCCCGGCCACGGCTCCTGCTGTTACAGTGCACCTGGTACTGAAGGTGCGAGCCCTGCCCTGGGGTGGAAGGCGCCTCTGCCAGCTCAGGGCTGAGGGCATGAGCACCCCTGCCACTGAGCTTCAAGCAGAGACTGGGCCCGCATCACGGGGCCTGAGTTTTGCACCCACCTTTGGCTGCTGACTCCAGCTTCCCGCTGACACGCACCCAAGAGGCAGCAGGTGACACCAGCCGGCCCCCACCGAGCTGCCCTGGACGCACCCGGCTCTGAAGGGCCATGCACCGCCCTGGGTGCTTCTCCTCCTGGATGCAGGCTCCCTCCCGAGAGCAGGAGCCGCATCCCATCCATGTCAGCACCAGCCCCTCGTGCGACAGGAAAGGGCACCCACAGCCCGGCAGGCGCGGCAGCGTCTCCGCGGACATGGCTGGCCCGGCTCTCCCGTCCTCCATGGGCCATTAGCTTTCAGTCTGGGTTTCCAGCAGGAAATGACTCCTCCCGCCAAAGTGACTTTACCGTGTGTCTCCCTTCACACTGCCGGCAACAGCACAGAGTGACAGCCTCCCAGCATGTCTGAGAAGGACACGCGCAGCTGACGCCGGCTTCCTGCCAGAGCTCCCCTGGGGCCCCTCCGGGAGGTCAGCCAGCACCTGCCTGTGCTTGCAGTCACTCTGCCAAGCATCTGAACCTGGCTGCTCAAAACGTCAGTGTCGGGACCAGGGCCACGGCAGAGCGAGTGTAGCCACCACCTCTGACACTGGCATCCCATGTGGGCGCTGGGTCGAGTCCCGGCTGCTCCCCTTCTGAGCCAGCTCCCTGCTAATGCACCTGGAAAAGCAACAGCACATGGCCCAGGTCCTTTGGCCCCTGCACCCACATGGGAGACCCGGAGGAAGCTCCTGGCTCCTGGCTTCTGCCTGGCCCAGCTCTGGACCTTGCTTCTGCCAATGCAAGTATATGGAGCGAGAACCAGCAGATGAAAACTCTCTCTTTGTCTTTCTCTCTCCCCTTCTCTCTCTGCCCCTAAATAAACTTTACAAAAAAAAAAAAAAAACTTTCAAAGTGCAATGCATCATCGTGGGATCTGAGTGTGTCCATGCAGGAGAATGAGCTTGTCTTGGGCAACAAGTGGCCCAGTGTGCAGGATGCAGGGTAGAGCCTGTTACTGACACAAATGGGGTCAATAAAAACCGTAGGAGTGTGTGCAGGTGCGTGTGCAGGGGGGAGGGGTGTCAACAGGCAGAGAGACAGAGAAACCCAGCGAGGGACGGGCTCAACAACTGTCGGAGGGCACGGGGGCGCTCACTGCTGTGCGATGCCACTCTCCTACAGGGTCAGAAGTCTGCACGAGGTCAAGGGCACAGACACCATGGAACAGAACCGCTGGCTAAACACTGCAGGTGTTTCCAAAGCTTCTCGGCTTGAGAGGCAGGGCCATGCAGCCTGTTGCCACCACTGCCAGGGAGGGCAGGCACGGCCAGCGGCAGCACTGGGCAGGGCAGGCTGCAGGGCAGCAAGGTTCTGATCCAAGACACCGGAGGCGAGCAGACTGTGCTTTGGGAGAGTGCAAAAGGGAGACTTGGGCTTGAAAATGATAGCCTAAAGTTCCTAGCAGATACCCAGGGGAGGGGGAGGGCCACGCACACGGAGTCCTCAGCCTGCCGGAGCTGGCCCAGCTGAAGGTTCACCACTCCCCATGTGCACGGGCGACAAGTGAGCCGCGCCATCTCCAGAGACGGGACAGGCGTCACCACGTCCAACAGCTCCTTCGTCACCCATCTCAGACCCGGGGTCAAATCGCCACGATTCCATAACCATCAGGGCCTGGGAATGCGAGCCCCATCCCTGGGCAGCGGCCCAACAGGAAGCTAAACACTGGGAGTCAGGGAGCCATGTCCAAGGTCTGCCTGCCCCTGCAGCTGTGTGACCCCTGACCCCGGCCTCCCAGCTTCTCTGAGCCTCACTGTCCTTAGCTATACACAGCACAGTGACTGGACTTACAGCTCAGAGTGGCTGGACAGCGAGATGATGCCACTCACATCCCACGGCTGGCCGGGCGCTTGCCGACATCACCATCCACTGACGGAATGACCGATGACAGCCATCACTGTGGATTCAAGTGTGGCCTGCAAGGTACTTGGGGCAGCGCCTGGCACACAGTAGGGGTAACGCAATCAACAGAGCATCGCTGGCACACAGTAGGGTTAACTGGGTTCTTAAAGCATCACTGGGGGCCGGCATTGTGGTGTAACCCACCGCCTGCTGGCAATGCTGGCATCCCTTATGGGCGCCAGTTCAAATTCCAGCTGCTCCACGTCTGATTCAGCTCCCTGCCAATGTGCCTGGGAAAGCAGCAGAGGATGGATGGCCCAAGTGCTTGGCCCCTGCGCCCACGTGGGAGACCCAGATGCAGCTCTTGGCTCCTGGCTTCAGCCTGGACCAGCCCCAGCCATCACAGCCATTTGGTGAATGAAGCAGCAGACTGAAGATCTCGATCTCTTTCTCTCTCTCTCTCTCCTTCCCTCCCTCCCTCCCAAATAAATGAAATAAATATTTTCTTAAAAACTTTCATTGGCACACAGTAGGGCTCATCAGGTCAATCAAGCAGCTCACGCCCTGACGCCCACTGAGGGAGGAACGGGCACCAGAACCTCTTGGAGAATCGCATCTGCACGAGGCTCACGCTGACCTGGGGCCCCGTTCTGCCAGGAAGACGCCGGCTGCCCAGCCCTGGGCTCTTGTGCAACAAACAGCAGGTGTAGGCTTCTGATGCGAACACTGGTGGCGCCCCTCCCCCTCGTCCCCTCCCCAGCTCCAGGCCTGACCCAGGGCCTGGCTCAGTCAAGGACGGAGCCCCTGCAGAAAGACGCCACATCCAGCAAATGGCAGAGGCACACGAGACTCAGACGGGTCTCGACCCAAAACCACACGCATTGCAGACGTCACTGGAGCTGCAGACAGCTCCCCTCCCAGCCTCGGAGTGGATGGCGGCTGCCACACGCCGTGTCACCCAGAGCATCCCAGGGAGGAGGGGACCCGTGTCCCAGCCACAGCCGGCTCCCCACGGGCTCCGCGTCCCACTGGCTTCCAGAGTGACAACTTCTCGGCATGCCTTGCAGTTGCTCGCAGCCTCGCGCGGCTCCAGGCTCCCAAACCACCCTCACCAGGCAGCGGCTGTTTGCCAATTAATTCTGACAGCGAGCGCATGCGTTACACACGTGCAGGGAGCCAAAAGCTCCGGGAAACACACGTGACTTTTCTGGAACGTGAGAAAATCCCCCTCCCACACCAGGCCTTTCATTTCCTCTCACTTCAGCGCCAGTTCTATTACAGCCAAATCGCACCACACGCGCGGCTACCGAGTGCACACAGGCAGATCAATTTATTTAATTAGCCTGGGTAATTACAGAGGAGTGAAGAACGCCTCGCGGGCCATGGGAGGGAGCCGGTGGACGGCACACGGGGGCTCCACTGGGCACCGGCTCTGCTGGCGCGGCCGCCTCCTCACTTTGACCTCCATGCAGCATGGACGTGAACCCACGGAGTCCAGTGCAGCTCAGCTCCCATGGTCCGGGCCAGACCCAGTCCACACGGAGGCCACAAGGTGCTACTGATCCTGCTCTCTGTGCTGAGGTCGGGCCTCCAGACACATTTCCAGTGCACATGCAGGGCTGTGAGCCACAGGGACAAGGCTGCGCCCTCAGCTCACCCATTCCCACAACTGAAACTGAAACTCCCGTCCCAGGAGCCACCATTCTTCTCTCCCACGGGTGCTAGACCATCTGGCAGTGGAATCCCACAGGGTCTCCTCCATGACTGGCTCACTTCATGGAGCAACCTCCCCCACCCCAGGTGAGCCACGCTGCTGTGCCCGGCAGGAGTTCTTCCTTGTTTAACGCTAAGTAATACTCCACTACAGGTAACAAGTACTGGGGCCAGCGCTGTGGTGCAGTGAGCTAAGCTGTCACCTGCCACACCAGCATCCCAGATGGGTGCCAGTTCCAGTCACAGCTGCTCGACTTCCGATCCAGCTCCCTACGGATGCACCTGGAAAGCAGCAGACGATGGCTCAAGTGCTTGGGCCCCTGCACCCATGTGGCAGGCCTGGATGGGGCTCTAGGCTCATGGCTTCAGCCTGGACCAGCCCTGGCTGTTGTGGTCATTTGGGGAGCGAACCAGCAAATGGAAGTTCTCTCTCTCTCTCTCCTCTCCCTCTCTCCCTACCTTTTAAGTAAAATAAAATAAATCTTTAAAAAAAATAGGTGACAAGTGTTGGCGAGCATATGAACAACATGTAACCCTTGTGCACGGCTGGCAGGAATGAAAAATGTGCAGCCGCTGTGGGAATCGGTACTGAGGCTCCGCAAAACTTAGAGGGTTACGTGGGATCCAGTGGTCTCGCTTCCGGACACTCAAAACAGCTGAAATCAGACCTCAAGGAGACGCCCGCCAGCCACTGCAGCTAAGGAACAGAAATGACCTCACCATCCAGTGACGGGGAGTAAAGAAGAGGCCGTGTGTGCTGGGGCGGGGGCGGGGGAGGACGTGTTGTGATGCAGCTGGTGAAGCCGCCACCCCCACCCCATATGGGCACCAGTTCAAGACCCAGCTGCTCCACTTCCAGTCCAGCTCCCGGCTACTGCGCCTGTGAAGGCAGTGGAAGATGGCCCACATGGGAGACCTAGAAGGAGTTCCTGGCTGCTGGCTTCAGCCTGGCCCAGCCCCAGCCACGGTGGCTATTTGGATGGTAAACCAGTGGATGAGATCTCTCTCTCTCTCTCTTTCTCTCTCTCCCTCCCTCCCTCCCTCCCTCCCATCCCCTCCCAACTCTGTGTTTCAAATGGAAAAGAAGAAAGAAGAAGGAAGGGAGGGAGGGGAAAAGAAAGGAAAGGAAAGGCCGGGCAAGGCAGCAAGGTTTTCAACACAACATCAGGAGTAGGGAAGTTTTCCTGCACTGGACAGCCCAGAAGGAGGCCCCACTCCCGACCCTACGCAGAGACTCCCCTCCACACAGACTCACAGATCTGCATTTGTGCCGTTCCTTGCTCCGTGCCCACCTTCCCTGCCAGGCCCTCACCACAGCCACGCCAATGCCCTTGAACCTGCAGAATGTGAGCTCACCACACCTCTTTTCTTCATAAGCTGCCCAACCTCAAGTATTTTGTTCTACTCACAGAAAATGGGCTAATACACTAGCCAATCACATTGCTTTCGGAGCCAACAGGGGCAAGACTCACGGCTCCCACCAATGACACAGGTGACGTGGGACACAGGGGTCACTGAGCCAAGGCTGTGAGCGCTTGAGCTACCACGCGAAAGGGAGCGGCAGGTCCCAGGAGTGAACTCAAAACCTGCGCAAAGGTGAGCAGCAGCAGGCGCCGGCACAGCTTGAGGGGCAACGCCACAGAAACCCCAAAGATAAACACCCGGCTCCTGAGGCAAAGCCTTGAGCGACGGCTGCCGCAGGCACCTTGACTGCATGGGATCAGCAGTAGGGCCGTGACACCCAGCGTGGAAAAGGGGGGCGGCGACTGCCGAAGCCAGCAGACCACACCTGGAGAGAGACACATGCTGCTACACACGCGACTTCCAAGAAACAAGCAGGCAGAGCCTCCCGTTATCTTTGGGGGGTGCACCCCAAGACCCTTCACAGATGCTTGAGAATGCAGATCGTCCCAAACCCCACGTCAGCTGTTTTTCCCTGCGCACGAATATCTAAGGTAGGAGTGCACATCTGGCACAGTGGGTCAGATGCCGCTTGGGATGCCCACGTCCCGAAGGAGGGCACCTGGGTCTGAGTCCCAGCTCTGCTCCCGATTCAACTTCCTGCTAATGACATCCTGAAAGCAACAGGTGGTGGCTCAAGCTCGTGGGAGACCCAAAGTGAGTTCCAGCCTCCTGCCTTTGGCCCCAGCCCCTCCCAACTGGTGCAGGCACTGGAGGAGCAAGCCAGCAGATGGATGGCTTCCTTCTCTCAAAGAACAAGAACACAAATAAAAAATTCGATCCCTACAATAAAGTTCGATTTGCTAATTAGGCACAGTAAGAGGTTAACAAAATGGAAAAATTCTAACAGTATCTTACCGTGAAAGTCATGTCTCTTGGTTGTGTGACGCCGCACGTTCCGTCACACCACCCAGGGCGGCGCCATGTGACGAGTGTGAATTCTTTATTCCTAGAAGTTTCTGTGTAGAACCAGCAGGGACTGAGACTGCCCAAAATGAAACCACGGATGGGGGAGGGGGACCACTATCCAGGGACATGGAATCCACGGTGCAGCACTGAGTGTTCCCGCCATGAACCACGCTGCAAACACAAGCGCTATCACTCCAGGAGACCACGGTCAGCAGCATCACACGGCTCCTTTGCCATCCTCGGGAACACCCGGGCTGAAAACTGCTACAAATGTTGCTAGCGACAGGAATCAGACACACCCTACCCCACTGCTCAGGGTGAAGAACTGGCCCCCAGGATGCACCGCTACCACTAGGAGGCTTCAGACCTCGCCGCAGTCAGAATGTTCACGGGAAGCAATGACTCTCTACTTGCAAAGAACCACACTGGGGCTTCCGGTATGGCTGGAGCAAGCAACAAAGCCAACACCCACTCGAGCTCTGGCCCCACGTCCGGCAACACGCTTCCCTCCCCACGACCAGCAGCATGAGAATTAAAGTCCTGAGCCTCGCTCTGAGGGCTCCACTCCAGGTTGAGTGTCCACTCCTTGTCAATCGATGCGGTCATGAAATGCCATTGGTGCAGGCCGAGGCGGTGTGCCCCACCCTGAACCCATCCCTGGAGCAAAGGGGCAGGGATTTGGTGTGAGCAGGGCTCATCTTGGATGCAGGACCGAGGTCAACCCCCCTCCCCCTACACAGACCATGTGAGAGGGGAGATGATGGCAGGGAAACAGACCCACATCCCCAACAAGCAAAAGCTGGACACTGCTCTGCCCATCCCAGTTAGGGCCCAGTGTGCACCCGAGCGGCCGCTTAGACAAAAGGAGCCTGGGCGTGGAGGGAGGGCTTTGGGCCAGCTCCGACCCTGGGTGCAGAAGGAGACCTGTTCTCCAGGGTGCAGGAGCAGGCAACACCTCTGAGTCCCCACCCCGTTCCAGGCTCTGCCAGCACCGCCTCACTCCCACCTTGCAGGAACCCCGGGCCATGCAGCAGGAGGGGACCACGCCTAAGCCCCCTGTATCCACAGGCCGAGGCGTGCCCACCAACGCCGTCTCAGCCCTGCTGAGAGCCCCCCAGAGCCCGGGAACTTGCTGCAACGGCGGGTCCAAGTGTCCACAGCCATGGCTGCTCAGCCCCTCGAATCTCGACAGACAGCCGCAGAGGCCACCCAGGCCAAGCGGGAAGAGCCACACGACTGTGAGAGAAGAAAGACCTCAAGCACGTGCAGGGCCCTGAGAAGCCACAGTGCAGCAAGGCAGCAGGCAACGCCGGGCCGAGCACCGAAATGAAAAGGCTGCTGTCGCCAGCACTGGAGGACCTCAGCCACGCTGTCCCTGCCACCAGGCGCTGCTGTGTGCACCCGGGGTCTTCTCCCCAGAGGGCAGCTCAAATCTCCCCTCTGGACGGCCCCCCGTGACTCCCACTCTGAAAACCCACCCGGCAGCCCCACTGCGAGGGGTCCCAATGGCCTCAGACTTCACACGGTCCAAAGACAGCCCCGTGCCCCGCGCCATAAACGCTCCTCTTTGCTTCTCCTCCATTCCACTTCTTATCCACTGCGCGGTCACGGCCGACAGCACCGCGCATGCGCTCTGTGCAAAACGACGAACTCGCTTGTTCACAAACCGTTCTGAGTTCAGGACGGCAAGGGCACAGTGTGGACCGAGCTTGGGGCCCTTCTAAGCGCAGGAGTCTGTGGGACACACAGCACAGGGTACGTGTCCATGCAGCTGGCCCTGGGCACAAATCAGAACCCCGGAGCACCCTCCCCCCAGCACCTGCTCCGCATGCAACCCCCAGCAGCTCTGGGCAGCTGCAGCGCTAGGTACTTCCTGAAGTGGGCCCTGCCATGCCCACCGCGGCTGAGCCGTTAGAACCCCTCTCCTGGCCCACCACGATGGCCTCCTCACCCACGCCCTGCTCCCCTCTCGTCCCTCAACAGCCTGTCCGTCAGGCTGCAGCCAGCTCAGCTGCTCGCAAGAATCTGATCACACCACTCCCTGCTTGCACTTGTCTCCTGGTTTCCCATCAGGCTTCAAGCAAAACATGAACTCCTTTCCCTGAGCTACGGTTTCCTGCACAATCTGGTCTGTGCCACCCTCTCCAACTCCCCCTCTTCACGCTGCCCCTCACGCATCCTGCTCCGGCCACACAGCATCCAGGGGAACCGCCAACACACAAGGCTTGCTCCTGCCCAGGGCCTTTGCACCTGCTGCGCCCACTGCCTCTAGCACTCTTGGCTCAACACACAGGTCTCTGCGCCCTTAGCACCATGAAGTCCCTCCTGCTGTCCCCACTGGAACCCAGCTCCGGGTTCCCCTGGATTCCTCACCACTGTCCACAACGTTATGCTCGTTTGTTCCTATTTAGTCTGCCAGGTACGGCAGGGGGCGACAGTCATCGCTGCGTCTCCCACACGCTCCTCATTGGAGGATGTGTTACCTTAAATGCTCAGTAAGGAGCGCTGACCCATGCCTGCGTGTCTGACTTAGGCCAACTCGACTGAGTCTCTGGGAGCAGGGGCCGCTTCATGTCCCAAAACCCGTGAAACAGGGAGCTCAGTTCCACCCCAAAACGAGACACCCCAGAGAGCACTCACAAACGGCACCAAAACCGTGCCTTCTCCTGCTTTAGAACAGCACACACCACCACTCCTAATACGTGCCCCCAGCAGGCATCACTAATACATCACTGATGGCTGACGGTCTCAGGATCCCCACGACGGCTCTCTAGGAAACCCCGATGACTGATCAAAGTCCAAGCTTAAAGCCCCCAGACCATCTCAACAACAAGAAGAAACACAGCTGAGATTCCTGAACCCCCTCCAACCCCCTCCCCGACCCCAGGTTTCTACACAGTCCCCTCCTGGGCAGGCGGGAGACGGCCCATAACCAGGCCAGCATCATGAGCTCCGGGCTCGTGCCCAGACCCCGACAGAAGCCCTGGGCGTGAGCAGCCGCCTCTCATCCCAATCCACCCTCCCGTGAGTCAGGCTCTGACGCTCATCTTCACTTCCCACATCACGCCCCGGAGAAACCACGGCATGGCTCGCAAAGCTCCAACTCCCCGTCCTCAGGAAATTCAAAGATCCCGTATCGATTTTCCTGGCACTGCCTGCTGAGAAAACAGACCACTCACCTTTCTCCACCTCACACGGGAACAGCTGGAATTTAAACTGGGCCCACGCTTGGGCTAACGGGGCTCCTGGGGCACCTGAACTTCGAGGTGTGCGTGCTCAGCCCAGTCTCCCGTCACCTCTGCACACACTGGGGTCCAGTGCTCCTGCTCCATTCCAGGCAAGGAAGCCCCGCCCCACCTCCGCCGGTGCCCACGGCCCCCTCCCTGAGCACCAGGTCTGCCCCAGGCCACCCACAATGCCCCGTTTCCCTAGGACACCAGCCTGTTTACAGCTTGCGGTGAAATCTCCACCCTCCCCCATCAAGCAGAGTGTGTGGCCCTCAGGAGAGCCCCGGCTAGCAGGAGGACAGTGGACACTCCTACCCCATGTTCCTGGGAAAGGCAGGTGAGCACAAGGATGCCGACACAGAGAGGCAACGCGTGGGTCAGTGAGCGGCATTTCAGCATCCCACACGTGTCCACGCCGCACGGGACACAAATGTGTGAAGCCTGGGTCTGTGCTGCAGTCTGAACGGGGACTCACGGGGTGGAGTCCCCAAAGGCCTCAGTTAACGGTACCAGGAGGGGACAGGCGTAACCAGGGATGGTACTGAGATGCGGCACGGCCAGGGGTGTGACCTAAGAGGCTCATTCTCCCAGAGTCGGGCCCAGCTGCCCTCTCTGTCCCCTCACTCATCAGCTGACCCCCGCCATGCTCTGGGCCACCTGTGGACGCTGCAGCAGGAAGGCCCTCACCAGATGCCGCCCATGCCACACGACCCCAGCCTGGGAACCTCCAGAACAGAGAACCGAAACAAACCCGTCTGCTCCAGCAGCAGCTTGTCTCGGGGATCTCACTCAGTGACAAATGCCAGCTAGGACAGTCGTACGTTCTCCGTTTCTAAGGAGACATCTCACACCAGGTAGATTAAAAGTACCTGCCGTCTGCCTTTGTCGGGGGCATTTTGGGAAAAGCAACGGAAACCCACAGACCGTGAAGCTGCCATGTAATTGCAACAGCACAGTGGTATCATGTGCGGCCCAAGGCAGGAAGGGCCCAGAGCCCCCAAGAGGAACCACACGGAGCAGACACTGTGGCCCGGTGGATGCGCCACCGCTCATGATAGCCACACCCGTACCACAGTGCCTGGGCTCCATTCTGCTTTCACTTCCGATCCCGCTTCCTGCTAACGCAGACGCCGGGAGGCAGCAGCAGAGGGCTCAAATACCGGGGGCCCTGCTGCCCACTGGGAGAGCCACGTGGAGTTTCTGACTCCTGGATTTGTCCTGGCCCAGCCCTGGTTGCTGTGGGCATTTGGGGAGTGAACCAGCAGATAGAAGTTTGATATCTCTCTTTCCCTCTCTTTCTCTGTCACCCTACATTTCAAATAAATATGAACATTTTTAAAAATGAACAAGAGGTAGTGCCCGTTCTCAGATGCGGAAGGTAAACAAGGAGAACCCACAGAAGCAGAGTAAGCGCTATCATGGGGTGGAGGCACTGAGCAGATGCCAGGCGAAGGACAGGAAACCAGCGAGGAGGAGGGCTACGCGAGAGACACCTGTCGCACATCACAGGGCCTGCAGTCCCTGACAACACATCGCACACTGGAAAGTCATTAGAATAGCTCTTCAGTATTCTCATCGGCAGAAGCATCATGAGTGAACCCATTCACTGACTTGGGTGTTCGGATGTGGGCTTGGCAAAGTGTGTGGAAATTGAATTAATAGGAAATGGGAATTTCCCGGAAATTTCCGAAGTCCCCAAGCAGAGGCCAAAGCATCGTGTAGCACACCACTGATGGATTTTTGTCAATTTTCCGAAAAGATTTTTAAAGAAATCTGTGTATCTTAAAGCCAGCTAGTACATGACACATTTTCCCCCTAGTAGTAAGAAGTACATACTGTTCCACCATGAAGAACAGCAATAGTGACAGTGGCTGGAAGCCGGTGAGGAACGTCGCCCGAGCATCGCTCTGGTCGCTGGGCGGCCTTGGTTTCTGCTTCTTTCCCCTCCCCTGCACCCCAATCTCCTTTGCTTTCTTTCTGCCTGTCGGCTGTGCCTGTATGTTTGGAAAGAAACAGCCGACGCACATGGGAACTCCCCAAAGCCCTCCTGGAGAAGAGAGAGCAGAGACGAACCAGCATCTCTTCTTCCCCAATTATAAAGTCTCAGGAGAGAAATCTCAATGGCCCAGCTTGGGACAGGAAATCACATTGGGTCCAATCAGCTGAGATGTGTGGTGGAATGAGAAGGCCATGCCAAGATGGCCGCTGCAAGGGAGCATCAGTTACTCAGGAAATGGCTTTGAAACCCACCTGGCAACGGAGCCTGCCTGGCAACAGGCTGTGATTGGTTAGGGCATAAACCGCCCCTTGACTGGATTGGCTGCCTTGGCTATATAAGCTGCTGCACCAACTGAAATAAATGAGTCTGCGGGCTGCTCATCTCTGGCCCACTTTCACCTGACTCCCAGGGTCTGTGTGGTGACTCCATGCCTCTTGCCCCCACCGCACTCCTCTCTCAGAACGAATCCCCAACAACACAGACGGAGTCTGCAGTCATGGAGTAGAAACACGGCTACCCACGCTTAGCACAGCAGGCTCTGTTCTCAGTCAGGCTGCGGCCTGAACCAGCACATCAGAAAGGATGAGCGGCCACCGCAGGGGCCGGCAGGAGCATCCCAGAAGCTGCTCCACCTCCATTCACATGTAGATGATAAGGACACCAGAGGTCCAGCCCCTTGCTTGTCATCTCTGAGTTTCTATCTGCAGCCAACGCCCACATCTGCGCCTCGACTGCTGGGTCAGACACGGAGCTCAGGAGCCTCCAGGAGCCGCCTCCTCCAGACTTATCCGTGCGCTGCACACATCGATACAACCTGGAAGACGCTCATGGCTGCCAAAGCAGACGTCCAACAGAATTTACTGAGCAAATTCTCCGAGCACTTGACGCCACGCACCCTTCGAGCAAGCAGAAGTACCAGACAGACCACGAGGTTACACGGTGTGACGAAGGACAACTTCTAACTCCCGAATTTATTTATGGTAAAATTAATTCACATACAAAGCAAATCACCATGTCTTCATATATATTATGAAACCTGAAGGTACCAGTCCATCCTTACACACGCATTCCCCAACCCCAGGCGACTCGGGACAGCAGAGGCGGGGGCCGTTCCTGGTGAACACACACTGGCATATTTTTATGAAGTTTATGAGGTCAAAAACGATGTACAGGGCTGGTATTGCTGTGCAGCGGGTGAAGCCACTGCCCGCAGTCCCACATGGGCGCCAGTTTGAGTCCCAACTGCTCCACTTCTGATCCAGCTCCCTGTGCTGGGAACGTGCCAGGGAAAGCACAAGATGCCCCAAATACGTGGGTCCCGGCCACCCATATGGGAGGCCCAGACAGTTCCAGGTTCCTGACTTCGGCCTGGCCCAGTCCTGGCCATTGTGCCCATTTGGGGAGTGAACTAGCAGGAAGAAGTGCGCTCTCTCTCTTTCTCTCTCTATCCCCTCCACCTCCACCCCCTGCCCCCAATCTCTATCTCCTTCTTTGTATATTCACATTTCAAATAAAATTTTAAATAAAAAACAAAATGCTGTCTGCACAGCCCCGTGGGCCACCACCCCTGCAAGATACAGCAGCACCTCACAGGCCCAGGCAACAGCCCAGCGAGGGAAGGGCCTTCCACCACTCATGCCACCTGCTCTGTCTAAACCCCCCGCCTGCCCAGGGCATCCGTCCCCAGCAGCCATCTCCCAGGCTCTGCAGAGCGTGCCTCTACTCCTCACAGATACCACCTCTGACTGGGCTGGGGACGGAATTCACTAGGTGTGTGCTAATCCTCCCTGCACACCAGCAAAGAGGCTAGGGGGCTGGGCAACACTGCCAGCGAGGAAAGGGGAGGGGGCTCAGCACACAGGGGCTTGGGCATCTGAAAAGACCGAGAAGACTCGAGAAAGCCAGGAGCCCAGTGGCGTCTACGCAAGAGTCTGAGCTGAGGCAAGGCCGGCCCAGCGCTGTTCCAAGCCCCGAGGGCCTCTCCCCACGGCCGAGTGCTTCGCCAGCGAGCTGTCCCTGCCGGCTCCTGAGCCCAGCCAAGCATGCCCTTCACGTGGGGCAATGCAAAGTTGCCGGATCCAGGCAGGAGCAAGGTCAAGTGCACACGGGCATTGAAGCCACAGGACTAGGGTCAAGCCGCCCACAGCGCTGCCCACTAACACTCACCAGCCTGAGACCAACCGTGAGCCCAGGGAAGGGTGCAACCCCACACAGGACCTCCTGTCATCCTCCGAAGAGGCCTGTGGGTGGAGTCCAGCTCTCCTCTGCCTCATGGATGAGAATGGTGGGGAGAGAGGGGGCACCAGCCTGCCCAAGGTCACACAGATAGTAAGGGACAATCACCAGGAGGGACGTTCCCAGGGCCTCTCTGAGTTGACGAACCAGCCTCCCCGGCCGGTGCCCAATTCCAGGGTCCTGATGCAGCCCCCGGTGGCACAGCGTGACAGGACAGGCCTTCGGTCCCCGGGTTCTTCCACCTGGAAACTGGGACATCTGTGTCACCTCAGTGCAGGTGGGCCCCAACCAGAGAGTTCAGACACTGGAGCCGCACCCTGGGTTAAATCCTTGGAAAAGCCACTTACGCGCTCCAAGCCTCTTTCCTCACGGCAGAAGGTGCAGATAACGCCCCGCGCTGCCGGCCAAGCTGGAGGACCCGGCAGAGCGCCTGGCTCAGAGGTGGAGTCCGCGGGCGGCAGCTATCGTCGTCACCGGGGTCAGCATCCAAAGTGTCGGTGTCGGGGAACGGAAGAGGATCTACTCACTCACACACAGCAACTGTCACCCAGCACCTGCCCGGGGCAGCGGGAATGCTGGGTCCTCAACACGTGCACAGCCACGCACAAGGGCAGCCCCGCCTCCACCAAGCTTAAACTTCAGTGGGAGAATCATAGGATTTTTTTTTTTTTTTTTGGACATGCAGAGTGGACAGTGAGAGAGAGAGAGACAGAGAGAACGGTCTTCCTTTGCCGTTGGTTCACCCTCCAATGGCTGTCGCAGCCGGCGCACCGCGCTGATCTGATGGCAGGAGCCAGGTGCTTCTCCTGGTCTCCCATGTGGGTGCAGGGCCCAAGCACTTGGGCCATCCTCCACTGCCTTCCCGGGCCACAGCAGAGAGCTGGCCTGGAAGAGGGGCAACCGGGACACAATCCGGCACCCCGACAGGGACTAGAACCCGGTGTGCCAGCGCCGCAAGGCAGAGGATTAGCCTAGTGAGCCACGGCGCCGGCCAGAATCATAGGAATTTAAAAGACCACTTACACTTTTCCATTTTGCCTCCTCATCTGGTTGCACACGTCCAAGGGAGAAAATGAGGGACATGATGGAGCTCCTGGCCCCCATCCCTGACCCCTGGGAAAACCCAGCCCTTACCATTGCCACTTTTCTTTTTGTTTTTTTTTTTTTTTAAGATTTATTTATTTATTTGAGAGGCTGAAGCAGAGGCAGAAAGAGAGGTCTTCCATCCACTGGTTCACTCCCTCAGATGGCCACAATGGCCAGAGCTCCGCCAATCTGAAGCCAGGAGCTTCTTCCAGGTCTCCCACATGGGTACAGGGGCCCAAGCACTTGGTCCATCTTCTGCTGATTTCCCAGGCCATAGCAGAGAGCTGCATTGGAAGTGGAGCATCCAGGACTCGAACCAGCGCCCATATGGGATGCCGGTGCTTCATGTCAGGGCTTTAACTCACTGCACCATAGCACCAGCCCCTTGCCTCTTTTCAATCTGCACCCCTGGAGAGCTCAGGAACCCCCAATTTTCTCTTTTGTCCCACTTCAGCAAGCCTCGGGCTCCCCTCAACCCTTTCAATAAACATTTTACCCAGCAAATGAATCAAACAGGTAATCACTGTGACCCATCAGGAATGTATCACTATGGAAACAAGAACTCCGTAAAAAACGTGCAGAAGTGGAGAGAAGGCAAAGGAGAGTGAAGGCGGTAAGCGCTGCCTGACACGGCCGTGGCCAGGCTGCCAAGCGGAAGCACCTGCAACACTGCCGGCCAGCAGGTTTCTGGGAGGTGGCCTGGGGCTGCGGATCAGAACCAGTGGAGCCTGCGCCTGTCCCAGACCAGCCCACTCAGGCGTGCCCTGCAGGGACACGCAAACAGGAGTGCAAGACCAGGAGGAAGCACCTGGCTCCTGCCATCGGATCAGCGCGGTGCGCCGGCCGCAGCGCGCCAGCCGCGGTGGCCATTGGAGGGTGAACCAACGGCAAAGGAAGACCTTTCTCTCTGTCTCTCTCTCTCTCTCTCACTGTCCACTCTGCCTGTCAAAAATAAAAAATAAAAAACTATTCTTCCAACGCTATCACTGAAGCTTCATTTCACAGCCAACGTCAGGGGAAGCGACGGAGATCCAGTAAGATGAGATTTGAAACATCTGTTCCTATGACGCGATGCTTCCCGGCTTTTGAAAAAATGAGTTATTGGTGTAAAAAAAAAAAAAAGAGGTCCATAAAATCTTGCTGAATGGAAAAGGCAAATTGCAGCAAAACACGGATGACGGAGCCTATTTCTGTAACTGTGAGTGTGTTCTGCAGACAAAGGGGAAACTGACCAAGTCCATGGCAGATGTTTAGAAATGGTTTTACCTTTGAGGGGTGTGACGGGGTGGGGGACAGAAGGGGAGCACTTTTGGGGTTTACTTTCTGTGTTACTGGAGGTTTTTTTTTAAGGCTTACAAATTAACTTGCAGCACTCGTAATTTGACAAAAAAAAATACAACTTGACAAATATACTACAAACCACTGAATTAGAGCTTCTTCCAGGTCTCCAACATGGGTACTTAAGTTTATGTCTCAGTAAAGTTGTTAAAAACAAAAAGTGGGGCGGGTGTGGGGCGGAGCAGTTAGGTTGTCACTTGGGCCATCAGCATTCCCTATAGGGTCATGTGAAAGGACTGAGTCTGGAATCCTGCTGTCCCGGGTCGTGTGACAGGACTGAGTCCTGGAATCCTGCTGTCCCGGGTCGTGTGAAAGGACTGAGTCTGGAATCCTGCTGTCCCGGGTCGTGTGAAACGACTGAGTCTGGAATCCTGCTGTCCCAGAGCAAAGCAGCAGGTGCAGTGATGTGCACTGAGGGTGTGTGTGGACGGGCAGCTGCTCTGCGTGTGGTCAGCCAACCGTGCACCGTGCACACACCTCACAGCCCTCTAAACCAGTCCTGGAATTCTTGCTTTCTCCTCCTCCTTCCTCCCTGTGGAATGAGATGGGTGCCCTCACCAAAGACAGCCTGACCCCTTCCCCCAGGGAAGACAGAGCAGGAAGAGGCCTCCACGGCGAGCCTGCGCGGGACCCCAGACCTGCCCTCGTCGTAGACGTCACAGCTTCCGGGACCGTGAGAACCGAGCTCCTGCAGCTCCTAAGCCAAGGGACAGATGATGTTTGCTGTGGCAGTGCAAGCAGACCAGGACAAGCCCTGCAACGCTGCGAACCTCAGCTGCCATTGATTAGCAGAATTGTAACGGCGGCCACGCAGGAAGTTTGTGACAACGAGAGGAGACAACGAATGAGGATGTCATGGTAGCACAGAATCTGGTTCAAAGTTCCCTGCTGCTATTAAACTTATTAACAAATCTACTCCGGCTCAGAGATGGCCATGTTGGAAACAATCAGAAGCTGCCCTGGAAGCGGATGGGCGCTCAGGAGACAAGGTGGAGACCACAGCCAGCTCCTCTCCCCGTCATGTGGGCTCACATCTCTCTCTGGCTTTCACAGCCCCACCTCTGATTCCTGGATGTGAAAATGTGATTGGCCCAGCTTGAATCAGGTGGCCACTCTTGGGCCAATCAGCTATGCCCAGGGGGTGGGCGTAAGCAGTCTACTGGCAGCTCAGCGGGAGACCGAGAACCAATCAGGGGTGTCTGTCTTTGTGGCCAACTCCACGAAGCTCTTCCTGCTGCTGCACTGGGGCTTGGTAGAGGTGGGCAGTGGGTGCTCCAGTGAGTTCAGGGCCCGGAAGCAGCTGTGCCTGCATGTCTGGGGCACTTTCAAGTCTGCTGCAGAGACGGGAGGCATACACAACAGAGGGTTCCTTCCTCCTGGGCCGGAGGCCACAGTGCGAGGTCCAAGTGTGGACAGAGCAGGGCCTGCACCCCAGGTGCCCCTCCTGCTACAGACCCACGCAGCCTAGACCAAGGCTCCCCTTAGGGGCCTCCCTGCACATCACCGTGGCTTCCTGGGCCGTCTCCAAGACACAAGGCCCAGGCCAGGGCTCTACCATGTGCAGGGACGCAGCTCGGACCAGGACGGCACCCAGGCCTTGGGCAGAGAGAGCACCGAGGCCTGGTACCCTGGTGGCTCCCATGCAAGGCGGGGATGCACATGGCTCAGGACTTCCCATCACCACACCTGGCTTTGGATTCTCATGATAGCTCCACTTGCTCCCAGGAATCTCCCCTAATTCTCAGAAACAGAGACGCAGGAGGGAGCCAGGCCCAGGCTACCGCCAAGTACTCCTGGACCCTACAGCAGGGAGACCCCTGCTGGCTCCGTGAGGGAACTCAGAGGAACCCCAGCCCCCTAGCTCATTCTTGTGTTGGTTTAATGAAGCAAGAGAGGGTGTTCGTGTTTGCCAAGTAGCACAGCTCGGTGCCAAGGCCAGGGGTGCTGCTCGGTTCTCACTGCAAAGTGCTGGGGTGGCTGTGTGCCAGCCAGGGTCCCGGGAACCTACGGTGGAGGCCAGGAGGGCCAGACACTGGCAGTTGCTCAGTGAACACTGGCAGGTTCCAAAGCCAAGCCCCACTTGGACTCCCATTAAACCAGCAAACAGGCGTTGAAGTGGACCCAGCTCAAGATGAGTCCAATCATCTCCTGGGACTGAAAGCAGACATCCTGTTTTGTTTTTGTTGTTGTTGTTGTTGTTTTTGACAGGCAGAGTGGACAGTGAGAGAGAGACAGACAGACAGAAAGGTCTTCCTTTGCCGTTGGTTCACCCTCCAATGGCCGCCATGGCCGGCGCACAGCGCTGATCCGATGGCAGGAGCCAGGTGCTTATCCTGGTCTCTAAACAGGGCGGGCCTCAAACCTCAGGGTGCAGGAGATGCCCCGGGGGGCTGGCGGGGGGGCAGGGACCCACGCAGCCGGGTGGGGCCAGACCTCCCTGGCTTCACAAACCCCCCTGGCTTCTCAGCAGTTAGGACCGCCAATGTCCCATATCCGAGGATCTGGGTTCAAGCCCTGGCTCTGGTTCCTGCCTTGTTTCCTGCTAATGTGGGCCACTGGGGGCAGAGCTGATGGCCCAAATCAGCAGGCTCCTGCCACCCACACAGGAGACTGAGTTCGACTCCCAGCTTGGGCCAGATCCAGGCCCAGGCATCGCGGACATCTGGGGAGTGGATAACCACATTCATATTCTCTCTCTCTCTCTCTCTCTCTCACACACACACACACACACACTAAATATTTTTCAGTTTCTTCCTTCCGCTTTGCACCACAAGCGGCAGCAGCCGAGGTCCCCACTGGCCCCGTGCTCATGGGACAGAACACACCTGTGTCCCTGATAAAGCTCCAAGGCTCGGGCTTCCTGGTACGGCAACGGATCTGGTGTAGGCTCGGAAACAGCCTTTGCCAGCTGCTCGTGACTGGCAGTGAGCGTCCGCCCCTCGGCCAGGCCCTCCCCGCCTTGCACCCCTGGACTTGTCCCATGCATTATCACCCAAGAGCCAGGAGCTCCCTGCACCCGAGTGTCCGCTCCGTAAGGCAGGATCTCTGCGCTTTGCTCACTGCTTGCGGATCCCCAGTTCCTGGCCCGACGCCCGACACTCGGCACATGCTCACTCGTGGCTACATTAATTAATTAGCGATTACTATCTCGAGTCCCGCGCTGGAAAGCTGTGCCTTCTGCCGAGGCCTCCTGCTCATCAGCCGATGTCTGTATGAAAAAGGAATTGGAACAGAGGGTCGAGAGGGCAGGAAACTTCCTCCCGTGTTCCCTCCGCCACTCGTCATCCCCTCCGCCTCCCAGGCTCCGAGTCAGCACACTCGGCACACTCGGCTTAAAACTGCTCCTCTTTCTACCCGACTCGGGGAGTCCGTGCTGAGCGGAGATGCCCACAGACCTGGGATGGGCGCAGCCCTCTGGAATCTGGCTGGGAAAGGCAAGGGCGTCTGACTGGCGCTTCCTGCGGTACCAAGTGCAGGGAGCCCCCGGGGCCCAGCCTGGCTGGAATGCAGAGTGGGAAGTTTCCTTACTGGGAGCATGACCACAGCAGACCAAGTGTCTCCTCACTCAAGCTCCCGTCACTGCCCCCACCCTCATGCACATGGATGGGGCTCAGGCAGTGGAAGGGACTGGGACACGGCCTTTGTGGGAGGCTCTTTGTCTCCCCTCCAGACCCAGGACTGACAGAGCCTCCGGCTGCACCAGCCACACTCTCAGTGGGAATCCACATCACCCCAGGATGCTGCCCCCCCCCGCCCTGCCCCCCCACCACCACCACAGGAGGAGGCGGAGTCCTGGGGAACAAGAGGGCAGGGAGGTCACGGGATGCTATCACACTGCTGATGGAGCGGCCGAAGCACAGAATCCCAACAACACCGAATGCTGGCAAGGAGGCAGTGGAACTGGACTCTCCCACGTCGCTGACGGGAGCCTAAAGCGGCACAGGGGCTCTGGCAAACGACCCAGCATCCCCACACCGGAACCGAGGGCCTCGGCTGGCATGGTGTGGCAAGGTAAGCCTGCCCCCAGAACGCCGGCAGCCCCTGTCACAGCGCCAGCCAGCACCGGTCCTGGCCGCTCCCGGCTGCTCCCTGCTGGTGAACCTGGGAAGGCAGCAGGAGGTGGCCCAAGAATCTGGGCCCCTGTGCCCCACGCGGGAGACACGGATGGAGCTCTGAGCTCCCAGCTTTGGCCTGGCTCAGCCCAGGCCGTTGTGGCCATGTGGAGGAAACCAGTGGATAAAAGATCCAGTCTCTATGTCTCCCCCTCTGTAATTCTGCCTTTCAAATAAGTAAATAAACCATTTTTTAAAAAAGTTACACAAAAACTGGAACACATGTGTATACAGAAGCTGTGTTTCCAATTGTCCAAAAACAGACTAACAAAAAGGCCAAAAACCAGAAGCAAAGCCAATGTCTTCCATAAGGAGAGTGGATGAACAAACCGCAGGCGGTACACACGGATTGGGGGTGGGGCAGGATATGCCTGGGAAGGGAGGGGGAGGGGCAGTCTCGTGTCCCAGCCTGGTGGCAGAAACACAACTCAACACACGCATTCGACTTCACAGAGTCACCCGCCCAAGAAGCAGCCAACTTTACTGTATGCTAATGGAAAAATGAAATTTCAGGGGCCGGAGCTGTGGTTTAGCAGGTAAAGCCGCCGCCTGTAGTACTGGCATCCCATATGGGCGCCGGTTTGAGACCCGGCTGCTCCGCTTCTGATCCAGCTCTCTGCTATGCTCTGGGAAAGCAGTGGAAGATGGCCCAACTCCTTGGGCCCTGCACCCATGTGGGAGACCTACAGGAAGCTCCTGGCTCCTGGTTTCGGATCAGCACAGCTCCGGCCATTGCAGCCATCTGGGGAGGGAAGACCTCTCTCTCTCTCTCTCTCTCTCTCTCTCTCTCTCTCTTTCTCTCTCTCTCTCTCTGCCTCTCTGCTTTTCAAGTAATAAATAATTTTTTTTAAAAAATGAAATTTCAAAAGAAGAAGACAAAAACTTTGCTGAACTGGACTAAATTTAGTTTTCACACTCCCGTGCAGGAAAGAGAAGCTTGTCAAATAAAAGTCAGGGCAGACACTGAGACTCGAGCGCATCCTGTGTCCCACGTGTCAGAGCCACACACCAGCCTGCAGCTAGCCCAAGTAGCGGGGACACGGGGGTGGGCGCTGATAACCCTGGGGCAGGACAAGGGGGCTGCCTGTGCAGCTGCTGTCGGCCAGGGCCCTGCTGTGAGGAGCCAGGTGCTGGGCCACAGCCACTTGGCAGAGAGACCCAGCAACAGCAGGACAAGTGCATCGCACGTGAGACCACCCCCCCAGCACCACCCACAGGGAACGCGACCCAGCAGCAACACTGACAGGGTCTCTGCCCTCACTGCCCACCCGGCAGGTGTTCAGCCTAGCTGTGAAGACACCACACCCCACACCAAGGGACCTGGCTTCGATGCCCATTTCCTGCTCATGCAGATCCCGTGAAGCAGCAGTGACAATCAGTAGCAGGGTCCCTGCTGCCCATGTGGGAGACCTGGTTGGAGGTCCCAGCTGAGGCGCCCAGACCAGCCCCAGCCATTGCAGACGTTTGCGGAGTGAACCAGTGAACAGGGGGAGCTCTCTAGCTCCCTGCGCCTCGGCCCCTCCAATAAAGAACTCAGTGCCTGTCTAAAGGGTTCAGCTAAGCCTGGCTCCGGCATGGATCCCACCGTGCCTGACCGCGACACCCCGTCTTAGAGACACGCATCCCCTGTGGGCACAGAAACCTGGTGATAGGCGGATTTTCACAGATCCATTAACAGGGCCAAGTGGGGGCAGGTTTTGCCCAAGATCCCTTCAAAGCTCAGCGAAGCTCGTCCTCGGGCTCGGCTTATTAACATACAAATGGCCGAGCTCCACTCTCCCCTTCCAGCACAGACTTGCTAATGATGCTCCCCGCTCTGAGAGTCCATCTCCTCTGAACGTCTAATTAATCTGCTGCACGGGGAAGTGCACAGAACAACGCGTCCGCCCAGCCCGGTGGGGTGCAGAGGACAAGGGAAGCTGCTGGCGCGGGGCCAGGGGGTGCAGCAGCCACGGGGCCCCAGATGCAGGTGAGCTGCCGGCCGGGGCCCGTTCAATGGTCTTGAAATCCGTTAGTTGGGTCACGACCATCAGCTCTTTTGGATCCAGTGGAGAAATGAAATGAGGAAGAGAAGAATGTGTTCTGCGCATGGCACAGACAGGCACTGCGTGCACCTTGCAGGCTGCACCCCTCTCTCCGCGCCACACCCAAGGACGTCGAGAAACCCTGTGCATGCACAACTCTGTGGCGCTCCATGGCTCCCAGCATTCGGCAAACACCGAACCACCTGAGCCTGGTAAGGGCGAGATCCCAACCGCATTTTACAGCCAGGCAAAGTCAAGTGCAGAAAGGTGGAAAGACCTGCCCAAGGACACACAGCTAGGGACTGGGAGTCTGTCTGAGACCCAACCCCCGGTAGCAAGAAGTTGAAAGCCCCAGGGCACAGGAGGCCAGGTTCAGAGCCACTTGCAAAGGCCACTCCTCCTCCCCTAAGTGTGCTCCACATTCGACCCTCAAGGTGAGTCCAGCAAGAGACCCTGCAAACGTCTCCCAGATTATAAACTGGGGGTGAGAGTGAGAAAACAGCTCCCGCCACATGGCACAGCTGAGCGGAGCGGTCGCTGGGGCAGCGCAGGATAGGAGCCGATCCTGGCAGGACAGGGAAGATGCAGAGGCTCCCGTGGCCCATGGCACATAAGCTCAGGGAGAGAAAGGGCCTGGCCCTCGGCCCAGGGTGGGTCCTCCCAGCACAAAACAGCAGCGGGGACAGCATGGGCACAGCCACACACCCATCAGTGCCTGGGGATCCTGATCCCGGGAACCAAGAAAAACCACCGTGACCACCTGATGGCCGTGGACTTGGAATTCCAAGCACATCCTTCTGTCCCCACTCAATCAGGGCGACTGGGTGGCCTGGGGGAGTCACGCTGGAATCAGAGAGATTCTGACCATGACTGAGCTGCACACACGCAGGCCTCGCTCAGTGCCCTGCCCAGGACCCCCAAACCCACCTCCACAGACCTGTCCCGCTTACCTAGTGAGCTCCCTGAGCCCACTGACAAGCCTGTGTACACACTTCTCCTCCAACACTTTCCTCCTGGCTCAGCCATGATTTGTCAGGCCCAGGAGCCAAAATACTCACTGGCAGGGGCCAGTGCTGTGGCGTAGTGGGTAAAGCCGCCGCCTGCACTGCCAGCATCCCATATGGGCACAGGTTCAAGTCCCACTGCTCCATTTCCAATCCAGCTCTCTGCTACGGCCTGGAAAAGCAGCAGAAGATGGTCAAGTGCTTGGGCCCCTGCATCCACAAAGGGAGACCCGGAAGAAACTCCCGGCTCCCGGCTCCCGGCTCCCGGCTCCTGGCTCCCTCCCTGGCTCCCGGCTCCTGGCTCCCGGCTCTTGGCTCCTGGCTCCCTCCCCGGCTCCCGGCTCCCGGCTCCTGGCTCCTAGCATCGGATAACTCCAACTCCAGCCACTTGTGGCATGAACCTGCAGATGGAAGACCTCGCTCGCTCTCTCTCTTTTTCTAACTCTGCCTTTGAAATAAAATAAATAAAAATTTTTTGACAGGCAGTTAGTGAGAGAGAGACAGAGAGAGACAGAGAGAAAGGTCTTCCTTTTCCATTGGTTCACACCCCAAATGGCCGCTACGGCCGGCGCATTGTGGCCAGCATGCCGTGCCAATCCGAAGCCAGGAGCCAGGTGCTTCTCCTGGTCATCCATGCAGGTGCAGGGCCCAAGCACTTGGGCCATCCTCCACTGCACTCCTGGGCCACAGCAGAGAGCTGGACTGGAAGAGGAGCAACCGGGACAGAATCCGGCACCCCGACCAGGACTAGAACCCGGGGTGCCGGCGCCACAGGCGGAGGATTAGCTTAGTGAGCCGCGGCGCCGGCCCATAAATAAATATTTTTTTAAAAAATCATACTGGCAGGACGGATGCCTGTCCCTGGAACGGCTGGGATTAGAGCACCTCGCAGAGGTGCCCGCGCTGCCCTCACGGTCGCACCCAGCTTGTGTGGCTCTAGGGAGACACTCCTGCCCTTGCGAGCCCCCTTCTGCCACTAAAGAAAATGTTAATTATACTTTTCCACTGAGCTGGTATCAAGGATGAGGGTACTTCAAGGGTTGGTGAAAAATGGAATGAAAATTCAGAAGCTTATTTTGGTGCAAAATAATGAAATCCATGCATATGCAGGGTTTTGAAAAGGATCATGGAAAATGTATATTTTGAAACAACTATGCAAGGATTTCAGATTTTTGCACCAAAATAAACTTCTCTCTTAGTCTCCCATCAACAGGAATCATGTTACACTCAAATATTTGTTTTCTTCAATTTGAAACTTACCAATTTCCTTAGATTTTAAAAGCCACTAAAGGTTTTTTTCCAGGGGGAGAGGGGTGGTCCTGAGCCAAGGCACTGTGTCCGCTGTGCCAGAGCAGGAGTCAGGCCTGGTGTCCCTGGCCGGTTGGCCCTGCGGCAGGGACCGGGGCAGAGGCTGCGGCTGCCACAGCAGGGGCTCCACTGCCGTCTCCTGCGGTCCTCCCGGGAGGACCCCGAGTTGCAGCACCCCACACCTCCCTGACAAGCAGCCACGTATCCACCATAGGCTGGTTTCCGCTTGGATCCGCAAGACACGTGGCCTGAAGCCAGACGCGGAAACAGGGACGCCGACTCCATCAGGGCCCAACTCTGGTTTGGCCTCTGCTCTCTCGTGCAGTGGGGCTAACAGAGCAGCAGCCCCAGCGCACTCCAAAGAGGATGTGCACCACGCACGCCAGTCCATATTACGTGATGACGATGACAGTGACACTGGCACCGCAGCACTCCGCACCCCTCTTAAGAATCCGATGGAGGCAGCCAGCGTTGTGGCGTAATGGGTTCAGCTGCAGCCTCCAACGCCTCCATCCCATATGAGTCCCAGCTGCTCCACTTCGGATCCAGCTCCCTGCTAATGTGCCTGGGAAACAGCAGAAGATGGTGCCAGTGCTTGGGCCCCTGCACCCACATGGGAGACCTGGAAGAAGCTCCTGGCTCCTGGTTTCAGCCTGGCCCAGCCCAGCCATTTGTGGCCATTTGAGGCAAGAAGATCTCCCTCCCTCCCTCTCTCTCTCTCTCTCTCTCTCTCTCTCTCCACCCCCCACCCCCCGTCCCTCCCTCTCTCTCTCTCTCTCTCTCTCTCTCTCTCTCTCTCTGTCTCCCAAACAAAATATTTAGGAATATATTTATTCAGGGGCAAAAAAGATTGAAATCCATGCAGAGTTTTTTCATCACACACAGTTTTAGGAACTTCCTGAAGAGTTCTCATGTACATGAATTTCAAACTGTTTACCCCAAAAATCTTATCTTTCAGCTCCATTTCCGAGAACTTCCTGGAGGAGCCCTGTAGGATGCAGCCCCTGCCTTCACACGGTTCTCAGCTTCCCAGAGAAGATAGCGCAGCCCCAGTCACGGCAGCACCGGGCGGACGAGCGGCGAGGTCACTGCTTCCAGCAGACACGCAGAACTGGCTGAGGATGTGTCTGTGTCGCTAACACAGGAAGCAACTCCAGCAGGGCTACTCCTTCCTGTTCGTGGCACGCTGCTTCTGGCAAACGACGCGAACCCCACCTATTTAATGATATCCGACGATGGTGGCAGAGTAAGAAACTCATTTTTCCCCCTTGCAAGGTCCTGATCTCTTCAGTCAGGGCCACACTGAGCATCAGACCTGTTCCAGAGACTCACAAATCAGCAACGGATTCCAACAGTGACAGGTGCAGGTGGCCTCTGCCCATGCGTGCAGCCAGACCCCGACAGGTGCAGGACCCCCCCCACACACACAGAGATGCTGGTGAGTGCACCCCTGGAAAAGCAGAGGTCGGGCTCCCCACAGTCCACCCGGGCCTGGAGCCCACACCGCTCACCTCCCCACTCGGCTGCCTGTGCCTGGGAGCTGAGGAAGAAGTGACATTGAAGCTGAATGTTAGCAAAAACTAGCAACTGTGCGTCCATGGCCAAAGCCACCACCGTCCCCCGGCTCCCTAACAGCTCCCAGCAGGCAAAGCTCGCACTAAAGCAGAGGAGCAGGGAAAGCAGCCCCAGCTCCAGTTTCAATTTGGAAAAGGTGAAGCAAAGATGCCCACGGCACCTCTGAAACGTCAACAAGGAAACACGTGCAGGAACAGGTGAGCCGCGGCTCTACACAGCCGTGTGTGTCTGAACACACGCAGGACAGCCTCCTAAGATCGCCTCCCTTCATCACCCCACGGCACAAAGCCACACCCCGTAGGGAAGCCTCATTAACAAGCACTGAACGACACTACAGTTTTCGGTGGTCCAGACACTTCCAGAACACGACAAGGCGTCAGGAAGCACCGGGGGAGCCTCACGATGAACTAACCCCGGGGTTACTGGGAGGGTAAGCGCCACGCTCCATCAGCTTTCAGCTGAGCGAAGAGCTCTCCATCAGTGAGGGCGCTGCTGATCGCTAGGCAGACCACAGAAGAATAACCACGCAGGACGGACTCCCACAGAAAACACCCAGAGACCCTGAGACAAAGCAGCAGCGTCCCCAGAGAACGGGGCTTCATCTTCTCCCGAAGACCCATCAGCAGGATGACAAAGGAGCTCAGAAACTCCCAGATCTGCACGAACTGAGAGGAGACAGAGAAGGGAACCCTCGGTTACGCCAGGTTCTAATGAGCTCCTGGGGCAGGCAGCATGGTGGGGGAAGAAGGAACCGGTGGCACGGAGGAAACCCCACCATGACAAGGAGAGAGCGGATCAAGAGGAAGCCAATCTACCTTCAAGAACCCCAGACAGTCTCAAATCTGTAAACGCCAGCTTGAATTCAAGTGAGAGAAACACAGAGCTGGGAATGCCCAGCGCCCGGGCAGCAAGATCAAGACAGTAACCGTGCAGCGTGGCCTGGCGCCGCGCGCCCTGCCCAGGAGTCCCCAGTGAAATAAAGCAAAGCAAGGAACAAGACCACACACCCCAGAAAAACACCAGAAAAAATTCAGACACAGCAAATCGCATACCTGAAAGAACAAGAAAGGCAACTATTAACACCAGAAAAAAAAAATGCCATTACAGCCAGCGCTGTGGTGCAGCGGGTTAAAGCCCTGGCCTGCAGCACCGGCATCCCATATGGGTGCCAATTCTAGTCCCAGCTGCTCCTCTTCCAAGCCAGCTCTCTGCTGTGGCCTGGGAAAGCAGTAGAAGATGGCCCAAGTGCTTGGGTCCCTGCACCCACGTGGGAGACCTGGAAGAAGCTCCTGGCTTCAGATCGGCGCAGCTCCAGCCATTGCGGCCATCTGGGGAGCAGACCGGCGGATGGAAGATCTGTCTCTACATCTCTCTGTAACTCTGTCTTTCAAATGAACTAAATCTTTTTTTTTTTTAATGCCATTACAGTACTATCAGTTCTGAAAAGAACAATGTCATATTCATTTTACTAGATACAGTAAAAATTACAATTTATTGAAGTTGGAGGCAGGGAACTACGGGTCTGAAATGAGGTTAAGCCTCATCTGTCACAGTCAGAAATCTTAACTGATAAAGACTGACCCATCAAGAGACGAGTGAGGTCATGCAGCATTTGTGTTTCTGTGCCTGCTTATTTCAATTAACCTAACGTTCTCCACGCTCAGCTGTGCTGTCACAAGTGACGGGCCTGCATCTTTTCTACGGCTGAACTCCGAGGTTCGCTTGCTGAATCCTGATCCGGATTTCCAACTTCGTACTGATGTGAGCCCTGGGAGGCAGCAGGTGACGGCTCAAAGAGTTAAGTCCCTGGGGCCTGCGCTGTGGCATAGTGAGTGAAGCGGCCACCTGCGGTGCTGGCATCCCATATGGGCGCCGGTTCAAGTCCTGGCTGCTCCACTTCTGATCCAGCTCTCTGCTATGGCCTGGGAAAGCAGTGGAGGATGGCCCAAGTCCTTGGGCCCCTGCACCCACATGGAAACCTAGAGGAGGCTCCTGGCTCCTGGCTCCAGATTGGCACAGCTCTGGCTGTTGCGGCCAATTGAGAAGTGAACCAGCGGATGGCAGATACCCCTTCCCTTCCCCTCCCCCCTCCCCCTCCCCCTTCCTTCTCCTTCTTCCTCTCCCTCTCTCTGCCTCTCCTTCTCTCTGTGTAACTCTGACTTTCAAATAAATAAATAAATGTTTAAAAAAAAAAAAAAGAGTTGAGTCCCTGCCACCCCCATGGGAGACCTGGACAGAGTTCCTGGCCCCTGGCTTCAGCCTGACACAGTCCCAACCCTTGCAAGGCATTTAGAGAATGAATCAGCAGATAGGACACCTCTTTCTCTTTCTATCTCCCGAACAAAAAAATATTCAAAAACAGAACCCTGCAGATCACACACAGTCTGAGGTCTGGTGGTAACCAGCACTGAGGGCTTAAGACTGAGAGAATGGAGCTACCTCCCAGGGCTGCACAAAGGCAGAGGGGAGGAATTCCACAGCAGGCTCTTCGGTGCTGTTCTGAGCTACAGCACCGTGGCTTCAGGTCACACGTGTCTTAGACCCCTCAGACTCGTGTGCAAGAGCCCCTGTGCATGAACTCATGGGCATACTGGTGAACTCCCGAATTTTTTTAAAGATGTATTTATTTGGGCCAGCGCCGCGGCTCAATAGGCTAATCCTCCGCCTGCGGTGCCGGCACACCGGGTTCTAGTCCCGGTCGGGGCGCCAGATTCTGTCCCGGTTGCCCCTCTTCCAGGCCAGCTCTCTGCTGTGGCCCAGGAGTGCAGTGGAGGATGGCCCAAGTGCTTGGGCCCTGCACCCGCATGGGAGACCAGGAGAGGCACCTGGCTCCTGGCTTCGGATCAGCACGATGCGCCGGCCACAGTGGCCATTGTGTGTGTGGGGGGGGGGTGAACCAACGGAAAAGGAAGACCTTTCTCTCTGTCTCTTTCTCTCTCACTGTCCACTCTGCCTGTCAAAAAAAAAAAAAGAGAGAGAGAGATGTATTTATTTATGAGAAAGGCAGAGTTACAGAATGAGGGGGTAGACAGACAGAGAAAGACAGAGAGAGAGGCAGAGAGAGAGAGAGAGAGAGATCGTCCATCTACCCACTGGTTCACTCTCCAAATGACCACAATGGCTGGGGCTGGGCCAGGCTGAAGCCAGAAGCCGGAAGCCTCATCCAGGCCTCTCATGCAGCTGTCAGTGGCTCAAGTACCTGGGCTCATCTTCCATTGCTTTCCCAGGCCATTGCCAGGAACTTGGATCAGAAGTGGAGCAGTCAGGACTCAAACTGGTGCTCATATGGGATGCTCAGGCGCAGGCGACAGCTTAGCCCACTGTCCTGCGACGCCAGCCCCTGGAATCCCACGTTAACACAGGCGGCAGAGTAAGGAGGGCAGAGGGAAGGGGAGGAGGAGGATCTGGTTTTCCTCCTATTTACGTCCCTGCTGCTTTGTGCTGTTACAAACATGTGCTGCCTCTTTAACAGAGGTGGCGAGAATGGCAGGGAGGGTGGGGTCTGCAGGACGCCAGGCAGGTGGGTGTGATGCAGATTAGGGGAGAAAAGGCTGTGCACCTGACGGCCCAGGTCTGCGCACAGACACAGAACCTGCAGGGCACCGAAATCACAGCGACCGCCTGGGGAGCCACCAGCCGAAATTTCACAAGCGAGGAACCCACTCCAGGGCCAAGCACCAGGAACAGCTGGGTTTTTGCTGCCTTCGCTCCCCTACATGGAAAGCCGAAGAGGAAGTAAAAGCAGTAATTTCATTTTTTGGCTCCCACCAGCCGACTGCGATTGCCAAAGCTTTGCTGGGAGGCCAGCCGCGGGGGAGGCGAAACAAGCCTTGTCCCCGCAGCTCCTAGACTCCTGCTTCCTGCCAAATCACTCCTGCAAGCACTGATGCCCAGAGGAGGGTACAGCCTGGTCCAGGCCAGCAGCGACCACGGACCTCACCCTGCGGCCTTGCGAAGGACTGGTACACAGATCAGCAAAGGCCCCAGCCCCTGTCGCAGCTCCATCCCGGAAAGCAAGGCTAACTCTTTCTGCGGTGGCAGCGGCCTCCCGCACCGGGACCAGAGACCGCTCACCCGGCTGTCCTCAGCACTCTGCACACGTGGCTCCGTGACCCTGCCGTGGCCCCTCCAGGAACCCAATCACAAACCTTATCTTTTTTTTTTTTTTTTTGACAGGCAGAGTGGACAGTGAGAGAGAGAGAGACAGAGAGAAAGGTCTTCCTTTTGCTGTTGGTTCACCCTCCAATGGCCGCCGCGGCCGGCGCACCGCGCTGATCCGAAGGCAGGAGCCAGGTGCTTCTCCTGGTCTCCCATGGGGTGCAGGGCCCAAGCACTTGGGCCATCCTCCACTGCTCTCCCGGGCCACAGCAGAGAGCTGGCCTGGAAAAGGGGCAACCGGGACACAATCCAGCGCCCCGACCGGGACTAGAACCTGGGGTGCTGGCGCCACTAGGCGGAGGATTAGCCTAGTGAGCCGCGGCGCCGGCCACAACCCTTATCTTACAGATGAGAAAAAGGAGGCACAGAGAGGTGACGTTACTGTCGCAGGGCACACAGCAAACACGCGGCAGAGCCATGTTTGAAACCCAGCAGTCCAACTCCACAGCCCGGGTCCTGCTCTCGAGTTGGGGGCCAACCGCCGTGTCCTTAACAAACCCTGGATTCTTCCCCATCCCGTCCCCTCTCCCTAAGTCTTCCTTCTCTCAGCCCATCCTCCAGGGCTCAGGCCAGGAACTGAGAGACAGCCCTGACACACGCAGCAGCCTGTAGGGACACCCACCCTCAAGACCCATTCCAGAACTGTCCCACCAGTCACCCGCTCCATGGGCTCGGCCACTGTTGTCTCTCTCTGCAGCAGCCCCCGTCAGTGCCCGTCTACAATCCGGCTGCCCCAAAGGGAGCTCCAGACACATCCACGCCTGCGCCGACCCTCACAGCCAGAGTCTGGCTCCTCAGCAGTCCTCTGGTCCTCCCCTCCCACGTCTCCTCCCTCGGTCCTTCCCCTGCAGCCACACTGACCCCTTCACTCCCACAGCAGGGCCTTTGCACCTGCCACTCCCACCACCAAAACGCTCCTTCCCTGGGCACCAGCACATCTCCCTCCTCTCCTGCAGGTGCAGATCTCATTCCCCCACCTCCCACCACTTTACTGCAACCAAAACTCCCTCAGCCCTGGCACCTGCCACCCACCTTCTCAGCTCCACCCTTTTCAAGAGGCCCTGGGACAGCACCTGCACCGGGTAGGCACCCAGTAAGGAAGTCTTCATCAGATGAACAGAGTCCATTCCTGACCGCGTGCTCCGTGACTTTTGGGACGCTGGGAGGTACTAGTGAAAAGGTCACCTGGGGAACAGGTGCCCAACCTAATGGTTAAGATGCCTGAGTCCCACGTCTGAGAATGTGGGTTCGATTCCCAGCGCCACTCCTGACTCCAGCTTCCTGCTAATGCAGACCCTGCAAGACAGTGGCAGTGGCTTGAGTAACTGGATTCCTGCCACCTGCCTGCGATGCCAGCTCTGGGATCTGCTTTCTCATGGCTGGCGCCGCGGCTCAACAGGCTAATCCTCCGCCTGCGGCACCGGCACACCGGGTTCTAGTCCCGGTTGGGGCGCCAGATTCTGTCCCGGTTGCCCCTCTTCCAGTCCAGCTCTCTGCTGTGGCCAGGGAGTGCAGTGGAGGATGGCCCAAGTGCTTGGGCCCTGCACCCCATGGGAGACCAGGAGAAGCACCTGGCTCCTGGCTTCGGATCAGCGCGGTGTGCCAGCCACAGCAGCCATTGGAGGGTGAACCAACAGTAAAGGAAGACCTTTCTCTCTGTCTCTCTCTCTCACTGTCCACTCTGCCTGTCAAAAAAAAAAAAAAAAAAAAAGATGCTTTCTCACTGTCTCGCTTTCTCTCTCCCCTCCCTTCTTCCCTCTCAAACAGATTATTTAAAAAGCTAAGAGAACTGAATTGTGCACATTTGTTCCTTGGAGGAATATGAATATCCTTTAATGACCTGAGTGTACAGCACTTGCTAAATTCATTTGATCTAAGAATTTTTTTTTGTCCTATTAGTATTTCTCAGAACATTCTAAGCTAATGAGATCCAGGGCACCTGGTAGGAAGGTGAGCAGCAAAGAATGCCAGTTAGGGAAGGCAGAGACGCCTCCATCCCCACCCAGCTCCAACTCACTGACAGTGCTGTCCCAGGGCACTGCACAGAAGAGGACCCTGATGATCTGGCCAGAATGGGGTCTGGGATTGACTGGTGATGTCTGCACAGGGCACAGCAGGAGGAGATGGTGTCACAGGTGTCTGCCTTCCCGACCCTGTACTTCCCTGAACCTCCCAGAAGCATCAGCTCACCCCTGCCTTTATTTTCTCTGGGACGTGTCGTTTCTTTTTCTAAGACCCCTACTCCACAAGAAGAGAATTTTAGAAGAAATCTCCTGTAAGGGTTGGAAAGATGAAGTCATGTTCAGGAAATCCTACCCGATCCCAACAGCAGGCTTCTGGGAGGGCTGGTCCGCAGACAGCAAAGGTCCCAGACGCATCCACCTGGGGAACGCACGGCCTGTGCACAAACCCAGCGAAACGTCCAGAAGCTGAGAACAAGAGCAGCGACGCAGTGCTCCCCACCAGCTCGCCTGCCCAGCGTCCTCCCTGGACGGCAGGGACCCCCAGCAGGAGACAGAAAGCCGGAGCTGCAGGGGTTCTGATAGGGATGTCACTGCTGACAAGCGAAGTCCCCAAGTCCGGGAGGTGCCGGACACGGCCTGCTCTTGCCTCACAGGGAGCCCCAGCTCCCAGCAAGCACAGCGGAGTGGCGGGAGTCAGGCACAGAGGTTAAGACGCCACGCAGACACCTGGGGTCAAGTTCAGGGTCCACTCCCAATTCCAGCGTCCTGCTCATGTGCACCCGAGAGGCAGCGGGTGACGACCCAAGCACTGGGGTCCCTGCCACCCCCATGAAGGACCCTTGGCGCTGCTGGCTTTGGCCTGGCTTCAGGAGAGGGAAGACGTCTGCCTGTCTGTCAGTCACTGGAGTCTGTCTCTCTGTCTCTCTCTCTCTGCCTTTCAAAGAAAATGAAATCCAACAAATACATTTTTTTTTAAGAAAATGTGGCAGTAAAACAGGCCCCACACAGAGTCCAGAGCACAACGCCCGGCCACGGTCCCAGAACCACGTGAGCAAAGCAGCGTCCTGCCGGGCACCGGCTCAGACTCCTCGCCCAGGGCAGCCATGGCCCATCACAGCCCAGCACCGCCCACTGCACCGCGCAGGTGGCCTGAGCCCCTTGGGGAGAGCACACTAACCCCCCAAAAAAGCAACAAGGCTGAGAATGGAAAATACACGACAGACGTGAACAGGCAAATTTCAGGAAAGGAGGCCTGGACCAAGCCTCGTGGAGAGTTCACAGCTGCTGGGGAGCCCACCGCCCTCCAGCAGGTCTCAGCTGCAGCTCCGGGTCCCCGGGGGCCAAGTCCACAGCTCCACAGTGGCCACCACGACAGATCTGCAGGCTGCAGTTTACCCCCAGTCTTCCCTAGAAGCCCAAGTCCAAGCCCGAGAGGGGAGCAGCAGAGTCAGAGGCACTCGCGGCTGCGTTCCCAGGACTGGGGAGGACGCCCGGCCCCACAGCCCCAGCTTACGGAGTACCCAGTCCTCACACAGGAATCCAGGAGGCACCGCCAGCCCTCGGAGCCTCAGGGAGAGCTCTGTGCCTGAGTTGGGTCAACGCACCACGGACTCCTCTCCCGGAGGGCATGGCTGCCGCCTCCTGCACCTGCGGCCTCAGCTGGCTTCTGAAAGCTGAAGGAACACCCTGCACCCGGCCACAGCGGCCATAGCGGCACCACAGCACGGCCTTCCCACCCCACGTTTCTAAAAGGCACAGCTGAGGACGCCTCCAGCCCGAGTTCTCCAGCCACTCATGCCTCTAAGCTCTCCTGCACAGGAGCTGCCGGAAAGCAGAATTCTGTGAGCTATCGATTCCTGTAAAACTCACCCCGAGACCAGGAGGCCGTCTGTGGTAGCCTCAGGCTGCACATGAGTCATCTGTCCGCGTTATGCCGTGTCACTTAAGAATGCCTTTGGAGACTTGTCAGGAGAAAATTTAAGCAAAATTAAAGTTCAACTGGAAATGAAAAAAAATTAAGTTATGATCAAAGCTATCATATCACATAGGCTTTTCTGTTATAAAGCCGTAGAGAGAAGTCCCATGTAAGATTTCCTATTTTCTACCTGTGGGTCCACACCAAGGCATTCCCACAGAGCCATGTTTAAAAGGCAGATATGCCGTTATTTAGATGCTGAACTTGGCTCCGGGAGGGAATACCCATCTCAGCTTCCACGGGCAATCCAATTTTAATCATTTTTGCTTTATTGGAATTTTCATAGGAGTCCAGGTACAAGAGATTCAGAATTAATCTAAGTCATAAACATAGCACAAAAGGGAGGGAGTGGAGTGAATGACAACTCAGCCCCTCCAAGGTAGGGCTCCTTTTCCTAAAATCTACACCATGGTGGGGCGGGGGGGCGGGGCAGCACTGCTGGGAGCAAACCCCCCAGTGAGGAGTTGTCTGAAGTTTGTCTGAACACCGGCACCTGTGCCTTCCACAGACGGCTTTCCCCCAGGGTTTCAGAAGGTCTCCTGCCTCCTCCCGGCCTGACAGGAGCAGCTGTGATGGAGAGACAGGTGACAGTAAGCAGAACTCTGGAGGCCCCTGGAGAAACACACAGTTTGACCGTGGAATTGAAATGCAGGCTCCAAAAAATGAGCGTTCGCTGCAGACGGAGCCGTGTGCAGCCTGTCTGCAAATAACCCTCTGCCAAGAAGCAGGCTGAGAGCGAGCCCCAGGGAGGGCAGAGACGAAGCCCACTGTGCCCGTGCTGCCATGACAGTCATGCCGGGGAGGCATCCTCTCCAGCCTGGACCAGCAGCCTCAGCCTTCCGTCAGTGATAACAGAGCTCATTTCCTAGCTTCAAGATTTCTTTATCAACCACAATGCATCCACGGAGAACACAGACACAAACACAGTAGAAGAGAAATGCAAGAACAAAGGCAAGGTAATACAAACGGCCAATAAAAGCCAAGATAATAGACTTAGATCAGCAATTACATTAAATGTAAATGGCCTAAACGCTTCACAGACAGGACACAGATTGAACAAAAGAGCGAGACCAATTACACGGTATTTACAGGAAGCACACCCTGAGGACTCACGCAGGAAACACACAGCACACAACAGCACTAGAGAGCCGGTGCAGCGTTAACGACCTCAGACAAGACCGGTTGCAAAGGATAAAGAGGTCACTTCATCTTGATAAAGGATTAAATCATCCTAAATACATACACTGCACGTAGCAACGGCTCCAAAAGATATGGAGCAATTGCCGAGAGAACCGAAGGGAGAAACGGGCAAGCCCACCGACCACCGTGGAAGATTTCACCCCACTCCCGCTGACCGAGCCACTGCAAAAGTGCCAGTAAGGACAAGCAGAATGTGAACAACACTGTCAATCAACTTAGTCCCCTTGACATTTGCAACAGACCTAAATACTGCCGGGCACACTTCTGGTTAGAGAGCCATGGCACCTTCACCACGGAAGACCCAACACTGCCGCTCCTACAAAGCTTACAGACGACGGAAAGCAACAGAGATGTCGAATTAGATCACTACGAATCAGTTCTCCAGAAAAACTGCCAAGCGTTCAGATTCCACAACTTACTTCTAAACACCTCCCATGAATAAAGACAAAACCACAAGGAAAATCAGAAAATATTTTGAGGGGCCAGTTCTGTGGTGTAGCAGGTAAAGCCCCCACCCCCAGTGCCACCATCCCATACGGGCACTGGTTGGAGAACTGGCTGCTCAGTCTGACCCAGCTCCCTGCTAATTTGCCTGGGAAAGCAGCAGAAGATGGCCCGAGTGCTTGGGTCTCTGCACGTACATTGCAGACCCAGACGAGGCTCCTGGATCCTGGCTTTGGCCTGACCCAGCCCTGGACATCGTGGCCATTTAGGGAGTGAATTAGCAGAAGGAAAATATCTCACTGTGTGTAACACTGTTTTTCAAATATATAAACAAATTTTTTAAAAAAAGAAAATATACCGAGACCAGTGCTGTGGCATACACCACGGGCAGTGCCGGCATCCGTATAGGTATCGGTTCAAGACCCGGCTGCTGCACTTCCAATCCAGCTCTGTGCTGTGGCCTGGGAAAACAGTGAAAGACGGTCATGTCCTTGGTCCCCTGCACCCACGTGGGAGACCCCAAGGAAGCTCCTGGCTCCTGGCTTCAGATCAGCGCAGCTCTACACATTACAGCCATTTGGAGAATGAACCAGTGGCTGGAAGACTTCTCTCTCTCCCTCTCCCTCTCCCTCTCTCCCTCTCTCTCTCTGCCTCTGCCTTTACCTCTCTGTAATTCTGCCTTTCAAATAAATAAATAAATCTTTTTAAAAAATTTAAAAATGGACCCAGAATTGAACACAAACTTTCCAAAAGCAGGTAGGCAAAAAGCCAAAACTCAAACAAGACATCTTCTGTCATGAGGGAAACGCCAGTCATATTCAGGATGAAAAACTGTTTCAAACAGACTGGGGCCAGCACTGTGGCTCAACAGGCTAATCCTCCACCTGCACCCCAAATTCTAGTCCCGGTTGGGGCGCCGGATTCTGTCCCGGTTGCTCCTCTTCCAGTCCAGCTCTCTGCTGTGGCCAGGGAGTGCAGTGGAAGATGGCCCAAGTGCTTGGGCCCTGCACCCCATGGGAGACCAGGAGAAGCATCTGGCTCCTGCCATCGGATCAGTGCAGTGCGCCGGCCATAGCGACCATTTGGGGGGTGAACCAACAGAAGGAAGACCTTTCTCTTTCTCTCTCTCTCTCTCTCACTCACTCACTAACTCTGCCTGTCAAAAAAATAAAATAAAAACAGACTGGGGCTGGCGCTGTGGCACAGTAGGCTAAGCCTTCGCCTGTGGCACCAGCATTCCATATAGGTGCTGGTTCTAGTCCTGGCTGCTCCACTTCCAATCCAGCTCTCTGCTGTGGCTTGGGAAAGCAGTAGAAGATGGCCCAAGTGCTTGGGCCCCTGCACCCACATGTGAGACCTGGAAGAAGCTCCTGGCTCCTGGCTTCAGATCAGCCTGGGTTGCAGCCATTTGGGGAGTGACCCAGCAGATGGAAGACCCCTCTGTGGAGGGAGAGGGGGAGGGGGAGGGGGACAGGGAGGGGGAGAGGTGTGTCTTCCATCTGCTGGTTAACTGCCCAAATGGCCGCATGGCTGGAGCTGAGCTGAACCAAAGCCAGGAGCCAGGAGCTTCTTCCAGGTCTCCCATGTGAGTGCAGGGGCCCAGGGTCTTGGGACATACTCCACTGCCTTCCCAGGCCATAGCAGAGAGCTGGATCGGAAGTGGAGCAGCCAGAACTTGAACCAGTGCCCACATGGGATGCCGGCACAGCTGACAGCGGCTTTACCCACTACGCCACAGCACCGGCCCCAGGAATAACTTTATCACCAAGTGATGGTAATAGCACTTAATGCCAAGCCTGTGTAGTACCCATTACCAACTCCTGGTCCCCTTAAAATCTCCTTCCTGCAGCTGGTCATGTTCACCCCGAACTGAGCAGCGGGAGCCTCAGGTGCAGAGTCCGCCAGCGAGCTGGGAGCCCCTGAGCAGCCCAGCCTGGGCCTCGCTGACGCGTCCACACCCCCAGATCCAAGCATGTCTCTGGCCCAGAGCCGGAGCTTATTTGTGATGACACAGAGCCAGCAGCTTGTGGGCACGCGCATCGCCCAGGGGACAGACTGGATGCAGGGAGGATGGGCAGGGAAACCGTCTCCTGCCAAAGAATCCTGAGTGAGGACGAGACGAACGCCAGCGGGGCCACCAGGGACGCCGTCTGGAGCAGAACTGCAGATCCGAGAGAGGCTGCCGCTTCCCGCCCAGACGCCCAGCCGGCCTCAGCACCCAGCCACACAAGCCAGCTGGAACAGGATCTGAACCCAGGGCCAGCTCTCGGGGTGGGACCAGGGCCGTGTCTGTGAGAACAACACAGGAGCCCGGGGCAACCCTGGGGCCGCAGAGGGAACAGCCTCTCACAGCTCAGAGCGCGAGGACTGGTATCGGCCTGCTGATGACATCAGCAATAATAACCAGAACGGGGGAATCAACAGTGCCGAGGTGTTCCGCAGCCTCGATTCTCGGCTACGTGCTGCTCACGCTCACGGCAGGCCCACCAGGGCGGATGGCTGCCCGGCCCCACCGTATCTATGGAAACTCCGGCAGGCTGCCTGCCTGCCTCCTGGTCTCCACGCCCGGACAGACTCTCTTCCCTGAGCGAGTGCCGGGGGGACGGAACACGTCAGCTAAGACAGAAACCTGCCCTGCTGGCCTGCCGCGTGGCCACCAAGACTGAGTCAGCGCAGCCACCAGCCAGGCGCTCGCGGGAGCAGATCCGTCACCTGGCTGACAGCTGCGGGCCTCAGAGAGGCACAGCTAAGCCACCCTGGACGCCTGAGCCCCAGAAGCTGTGTGACAGTGAGTGAGGGTGGGCTTCAGCCAGGAAGTTTCTAGACCATCATCACATAGCCCGGGAACGACAAACACACGTCAATCACACACGTAACCAAGGGACACACAGAACTCGGTCTCAGAGCTGTGCTCTCAGCCTCCTGCAGGGGGCCGTCCTGGGCCAGAGTGACACGGGACAGCGGGCAGCGGCCTTTCACCTCGGGTGTTTCCCACATATCTGTCAAGCCTGCGACCCGGGTACACGTGGGCTCCCTGCTTGACCGAATACCCCCTAAGAGGAGGACACCTCTGTCTTGTCCATGCCTCATCCACAGGCCAACAGCTCACTCAGGAAGGGACCCATCTGTGAAACCAAAGCCAGGGCGAGCAGCCAGGAGCCAGAGTTCTCAGCTCCTGTCCGCAGGACATCTCGAGGGCGGGCACTGTGGCTCGGCAGGTGAAGCCACAGCCTGCAACACCAGCATCCCACCGGAGCACTGGTTTGAGACCCAGCTGCTCTACTTCCAATCCAGCTCCCTGCTTATGTGCCTGGGAAAGCAGCAGAGGACGGCCCAAGTGCTCGGGCCCCTGCACCCACGTGGGAGACCCAGAAGAAGCTCCTAGCTCCTGGTTTTGGCCTGAAAGCAGTAGCCATTTGGGGAATGAGTCAACAGATAGAAGATTTTCTCTCTCTCTCTCTCTCTCCCCCTCTCCCTCTCCTTCTCCCTCTCCCTCTCTTTCCCTGCCCCCACCTCTCCTTCTCTCTAACTCTGACTTTCAAATGAATAAATATATCTTAAAAAAGAAAAATAGGGCCGGCACCGTGGCACAGGTTAATCCTCTGCCTGTGGCGGCGGCATCCCATAAGGGCATCAGTTCTACTCCTGGCTGCTCCTCTTCCAGTCCAGCTCTCTGCTGTGGCCTGGGAGAGCAGTAGAAGATGGCCCAAGTGCTTGGGCCCTGCACCCACATGGGAGACCTGAAGGAAGCTCCTGACTTCGGATCAGTGCAGCTCTGGCCATTGAGGCCATCTGGGGAGTGAACCAGTGGATGGAAGACTTTTCTCTCTGTCTCTCCCTCTCACTGTCTGTAACTCTACCTCTCAAATAAATAAAATTTTTAAAAAAGAAAGAAAGAAATAAAAATAACCTGCAGTCCAGGTGTGCATTCAGCCTGCTGGGACCGAGCTGCCAACACCCCACACCCCCAGCGCCTGAGCACAAGCCCCATCCCAGTTTCCTGAGGTGGCGGCAGGTGATGGCTCAGGTGCCTGAGTCCCTGCCACCCACACAGGAGACCTGGACGGAGCTCTGAGTTCCAGGCTTCAGCGTGGCCCAGGCCCAGCTGTTACGAGCGTGTGATGAGTGAACCAACAGATGGGAGCCCTCTTTCTCTCTCCTCCCTGTCTCTCAAATAATGGTAACAGTTTTAGTAAAAGAGAAATGTATTTTGATGCAAAAAGAATTCTGAAACCTGTACATAAAAGGGCCTTCTAAAAGTTCCAGAAAAACACATATTCTGGGAAAAGGCATGCATTTCAGCAACATTTTTGAGCAAAATAAATTCATGTTGTAATCCCACTTTTCCTTGGACTTTTACCAAACACAGTTCAGCTCTTCTGGATGCCCTGTCAGATGATGTGGTCTCCTGGGGCGGGGGTGGGGGGAGGGGGGGTCCCAGCTCCTGCACCTGAGAGGGAGGAGCCACAGCCAGGTCCTGTGGGAAAAAACCAGCGCTACTTCCCCCGACTGAGAGAGGGAGACCAGTTCTAAGACCACGCCTGCGCCTCGGTCCCAGGCCTGACCTCACCCTTCCAGATCGTGTTTGAAATCTGGCTTTCCTCCTCCAGTCCCTGAGGCTCTGCCCCATGTCAAAGTGGACACATCCGAGTGAGCCAAGGAGCTGGCACAAACAAGTGCGATCCCCAGCCCCCACCCGGGCTGTCCCTCCCCCGCATCGGGGCAGGTGGCACCGTGCTGGCACTCAAGCATCTGTTTGGGACACACGGTCGGTCGTGTCCCTCACGGGAAGACCAACCACAGCCCACACTGGGGCTGCAGCTTCCTGACCCGGCTGAGTGTCGGTGGCGCCTCCCATGGCAAGATTAAATACCAGGGAGTCAGCCAGCCTGCCTGGAGAGAACGGGCCGTTCCTGGGCTCTGCGGGCTCCAAGGGGGGGTGGGGCTGGCCAGGCCTGGGCGCTCGTGGCTGGGGTTTTTCAAAAGAACAGAGAGGTGCAGTTGGCCAGAAAGGGCTGGAACGCAACAGCGACCCCACACCCATCTCAGCAGCGCCAGCTCCCCGCAGCCCTGGTGTGTGCAGTATCTCTCACCAAAGCACAGGAGCATCCCTCTGTGATGAACGAAGACCCACAAAAATCCACCAATCGGGGACGCGGAGTTGTGGTTCGGGGAGCTGCAGGCTGACATGCATACTGCAGACTAGACACCTTCATCATCATCGCAAGGGCTCCTCCCTGCACCTGGACCCCAGGTGGCCTCAGACCGAGGGTCCCGTGCCAGCGGCGGGCGCGCCAAGCTTTCTGCTCTCATCGTCCTTTCCACCCCACCAGCCCCTCCCCACCCCGGCAGGGCTCTGGGCTAGCCTAGGAAATCCTTCCCCACGCAGCCACCCTCCCCGCGCCCCTGCCGTCTCCACTCCCAGGGCTGCTTCCAGAAGTTCTCTGCTAGGATCCGTGCTGCACGCGGCCACCAGAGCCCTGGCTGCAGAAGGCACACGCACGGAGCTGCCTCGCTCCATGGATCCCCACTCCCTGGTACGTTCACGGCTGCCAAACCCCCTGGGTGTGCAAACTCTCCCTTTATTCCAGCCCTGGTTCACTGGGACGCCGGGCGGTCAGGTGAGGAGCAGGGCGGCACAGTGCGGGTAGCGCTCCAAAGCCAGAACCTGCCACCCGCAAGGACCACCCCTCTTCCTCCAGCCCCCGGCCCCCTCCTGCCCCCTCCCTGCAGGCTCAGCAGCCACTGCAAAGCCCCTCCCATGTGCCGTGTGCCTCTCAACCCCCAGGCCTTCATCACGCTCTTCCTCACCACAAAACACTACTCCCTGGTGAACATGCACCCAGCATGCAGGCCTCTGTCCAAGCATCATCCCACTAAGGACTTCATTTTTCTTTTAATATTTATTAATTTATTTGAAAGGCACAGCTAGAGAGAGAGCGAGCAGGAAAATGAGAGAGAGAAAGAGAGATCTTCCATCCACTGGTTCACTCCACAGATGGCTGCTGTCCCAGGCCATTAGCAAGGAGCTGGAGTGGAAGTGGAGCAGCCAGGAATTGAACCAGCGCCCATAGGGCATGCCGGCGTCGAAAGCAGCGGCTTCACCTGCTGCACCACAGCAACAGAACCCAGGACTTTATTTTTCAATATAAAGGCTTTCTTGAAAAGTAATTCCTATTCCACAGAGTTTCGCCGCTTCAAGAGGGCAGTTCGATGGTTTTACTGCGTCCACCTCATGACCGACTTCAGAACATTTTCACTGAACCAAAAAAGAAACTCCAAACCCACTGCCAATCACACCCGCTCGTCTGCCAGCTCCTGGCTCGTGGCAGCCACTGATCCAGTCTCTCAACAGTCACCTACGGCGGACGCGTCCCAGAAAGGAACGTGTGCAAGGCTCGTCCACACGCAGCCCGGGCGAGACCTTCATTCCGCTCGTCTCTGAGAAAATTTCCAACATGGGATGGGCCTCATTGTAGTTACCATACCAGGTCCACATCGGGGCCGTTCCACTTCCGGCTCCTCTTGGGGCCACTGCTGTGGACACTGGCACCCGAGGATCCGCACGGGTGGAGGGACGTGCTCACTTCTCCCGGTCCCCGTGCAGAGGTGGGTTTTCTACCATGTCCAAGCTTTGCAGACGCCACCGCGCAGTGGCCTGAGGTCTGGTTCAGGCACCAGCAAGGATGCTTCTGTCTGAGAGCGCAGGGCTGCGTGTGGCACCCCCACGTCTCGTTCCCTTCACATTCAAGCTGCTGAGAGAGACCAGGTGGTTCTCTGTGAGCGCTGAATTTTCCTGAAACTTGGTTGGATGGATTCGTGTACCCGGTGTTCAGCAGGTGTCCCGGGATGCCTCTTCCATCCCAGACTGCGTGTTCTCGTCCTCCACAGTCTGAATGTGTCCCCCTCCCCCCCAGTCTGTGGGTTGGGAACTCAGACCCCAGCCCATGAGCACCCAGGGCAGGGGTCTGTCGGTACACAGGAATGGACGAACAGGAGGTGGGAGTGGGTTCCTAGCCCCAGAGTGGGCTTGCTACCAAGACACCACAGCCGCTCGGGGCCCTGTCTCCCTCTCGCTCCCTTGCTCTCCCGTCTTCCCCCAGGGGGCCATGCAGCAGGGAGGGCCCAGATCCACGGCCCAGTCTCAGGGGCTCAAACGCACTGAGACGCCCCGCTCTCTTCTCTTTCAGAACAGCTGACCAGTGCATCAACGCCCTCAGCAGTTCTGGACTTGAGGCCTCTCCCCCGACACACCACCCACGTCCGGCACAAACAGAACGCAAGCTCGCATTTGTCTTTACGCCTTGCAGCAGTCATGTTAAAAAAAAAAAAAAAAAAAAAAAAGCAGGTGAAAGTAATTCCAATAATGTCACTTACATAACCAATAGATCCAGAATACCATTTCCACACGTATAAAGTCTCTCCAGTAACAAAACCCTTTTTTTTTTTTTTTTTTTTTTGGACAGGCAGAGTGGACAGTGAGAGAGAGAGAGAGAGAAAGGTCTTCCTTTGCCGTTGGTTCACCCTCCAATGGCTGCCGCGGCCGGCGCACCGCGCTGATCCGATGGCAGGAGCCAGGTGCTTATCCTGGTCTCCCACGGGGTGCAGGTTCCAAGTACTTGGACCATCCTCCGCTGCACTCCCGGGCCACAGCAGAGAGCTGGCCTGGAAGAGGGGCAACCAGGACAGAATCCGGCGCCCCGATCGGGACTAGAACCCAGTGTGCCGGCGCCGCAAGGCAGAGGATTAGCCTAGTGAGCCGTGGAGCCGGCCACAAAACCCTTTTTTAAGTATGAAGTCCAGCAGGTCTTCACACTGGTCATGGTGATGCTATGCTCATGGCTTCCTTCCGGACAGCGTGGGTCCACGCCGCACTGCCCAGGCACCACTCCCGTGTTCCTCGCTGCGTCCCCCTGCCAATGCCTGGGATGGAAGAGGCATCCCGGGACACCTGCTGAACACCAGATACACGAATCCATCCAACCAAGTTTCAGGAAAATTCAGCACTCACAGAGAACCACCTGGTCTCTCTCAGCAGCTTGAATGTGAAAGGAACGAGACGGGGGCCGCCACACGCAACCCTGCGCTCTCAGACAGAAGCATCCTTGCTGGAGCCTGAACCATTTCAACACCGTGTTTGTTCAACACGACCGTGTTTTACTACAAGATGGGACCCACTTGGGAGGTGTGCTGTACCTGGAGGGGACGCCCCCTGCACCCACCCCCTTAATTTTGAATAGTGCTGATGGAATTAGAAGGGGAAGTAGCCCTCGCCAGTGGGAGCCCCCCACACACAGAGCCTGTGAGGTCACGGGGCAAGCAAACCAGCAGCTGCTGCCCACCGCCAGCCATCCTCGGGGAGAGGATCTAGCACCCAGGGTGGAGCAGATCATACGTGTTCCAGCACCCCAACTCACAGCGAAACCCAACTATCATCGGTTTGTTTCCTGGGCTCCATAATCAGTGCTGTCAAGATCCCGTGGGAACGGGATGGGACCAGTCACTGCCTGCCGGAGACAGCACAGCGCGGGGCTCTCCAGGTGGGGCTCCTCAAAGATCCGCAGGGCCCCCCAGCGCCTGGGCTGCAGCCAAAGCACTCAGACACAGGTGCAATCAACAAACTCTGAGCTACACTGGTGGTCGGGGCTGAAGTCAACGCCAGCACCTGGACAGACCCATTATTCATTCCTCCCCAGGGGCCTTTGGGACTCCACGGCTCCTCCCCACTGTCGAGTCGAAGGTCATCTCCCAGGGCCCCAGCGGTGGGCTTCATCCCGTGTCATGCATGGGCGAAGGGAGTTCAGTCCACGTGACCCAAAGCTCGCAAAGTGTGCTCAGCTGAGCTCGCTCACACCTGCCCTCACCAGGGGGAACGGGCACGGGCAGCGAGCTGCTCCCCAAGACAGGGAGACACTGGGAACAGAGCGCCCCAGATTCCCGCAGACACAAGACAGCAGCTGACTGGTGTAGGAGGCCTGGGCTTGGGTGGCCGGCTCGGCAGCATCTGTGACAGGTGACTGGCACAGGCCCGCTGCCTCTTGCCTCTGCCGCGTGGATGACGACGGGCGTCCTCCAACTGCCTTGCTGCTGAGCAAGTGGCCTGGAGAGCTCGTGTGGTCGTCCCCGCCCGCGCCCGCCCCCAGCCTCTCCCTCCTCCTCCCTGGTCACAGATCTCTATTTCCTTCAGACACTGGGCTGCCTCGTTTCTTAGCAAAGCCCAGCTCCAGGGACTGGATGCTGGCAGGTCCGAGCAGAGTGTGCAGGCCTGGTGCCCAGTCTGGCCTCTGCCTATGTCTGCAAAGAAGCCTTGGTCAGGATACAGCCGTGCCTGCTCATCCACCCATCATCCACGGCGGCTTCTACACCATGACGGCACAGCTGAGGATCCACTGGTTCACTCCCCAAGTGGCTGCAATGGCAGGGGCTGGGCCCGTCCAAAGCCAGGAGCCAGGAGCTACCGGGGTAGTCAACCTAGGAGGTCACGGCAATGATCACCCCATGGTTCCGGTCAGGCAGCCCACGCCTCCTGCTGAACACAGGCCAAGAAACCCCTGCAAGAGCAGAAAGCAGACAAAGAGGGCCAGGAGGCCAAGCCAGCTCTGCCAGATACCTCTCACCTATACCATTTGCTCCCCAAACCTGGAACCTGTGCAGAGGACGGAGAAGGTGGCCCCACAGTCTGAGCAAGATCATGTCCATGCGAACACACAACATGGGGAAGCCCCTCTCCCTCCGTCTCGCCCACACCGTCAGCCGGGCAGGAGCAGGAGGCAGGTGACAGACGGGGAGGCTCCCATCCTAACTGGTCCTTGGGGGGGGGGGGCTGGGACTTCCTTCATCTGTGGCCCAGAGAGGAGCCCTGGGGTGAGCGCCGGGCACAGGTGCCATGGTGCCAGGAGCAGCCCTGGGGAGCCGCGGGCTGCAGCTTTACCTCTGGGTTAGGAATGGGAACCTGGAGCCTGGTCTGCGGCTCCTCCTGCCCCCACCACAGAGCAAATGAACGCTTCCCCACACACTCAGGCGGGAGAAATGTCACAGTCCTATTTCTGCATCTCCAGGCTCGTCTGCTCAGAGTCCCTGCACACCTGGCAGGTGGAACACGTTCATGTCAGTATCAGGATGTCCTCGCCTTCCCCGTGGACTTAGAGAATTCTGGGCTTGCTCACCGCTGGGAAGCCGGGCAGGAGCTAGGTCCCAGGAGACCCAGTATGTCACCTCCTGGGGCCATCTGCTCCAAGACATTACAGGGGTCTTCCACCAGCTACGGGCGAGGTCTGGCAGCCACGGGTCCCCACAACATACGGGAACTCCCAGAGACCTCCTCGGAGTCTCGGCTTCCTCTAACACCCCCCACCAGCCTCTCCTGCGCTGGGCTCGCCCCAGCTAAACCCTCCCCAGGGGCCCACAGACCCCAGAGCTTCTCACTGCTCCTCTGCAGGGAGACATCGTTAGCAAGCCACTGCCTGCCTCTCTCAGGGACCGGCTGCGTCCCAGCACTCAACTCAGACATCATGACTGAGCTCTGAACACACAGGGCACCAGACCAAGTTTACACAATTTTAATACAACAGCCTTCCTGCCTCTCAGGAACCAGCAGCGGCTCTGGAAGTCTACCCCAGCTTCTGCAGCAGCGCCCACCTCTCTCCCTTCCTCTCTCCCTCTCTCCCTCTCTCCCTCTCTCCCTCTCTCTTAGCTGCTTTTCTCCCCGGGCAGCCCTGTCCGCCCCGCTGGCGCCAGCCGGGGACGGCAGCAGGTGCCAGGAGTCTGATGGTTTAAGTAGTGTGTTTTATAGAGGGGAAAACGGAGCGGCGTGCACATCAGTCTGGGACCGCCCCGCCTCCCGGGGACGCGGCTCCCATCTGTGCATCTCCTGCCCATCGGGCACCTTGCCACGGCTCCCCTGTGTGCTCAGGGACGAGATGCAGAGAAGGGCAAGGCACTCGGCAAGGAAAGGGCCAAGAGCCCGAGGGGCCCGGGGCAATCCGTGCAGAGTCCCGTGGGGAAGGGGAGGCCCGGGGGCAGTGAGAGAAGTCGGGCACAGGGACCTCCTCTGCAGGGCCAGGTCTCAGAGCCCCGAAGCCCACCAGTGCACCAGCCATCAGAGCAGGGCGGCGGGGCGGGGCGCACTCGTGTACCCCAGGAGCTGGGGCGTCCGAGCTGGGGCGTCCCTGGCCTGCTCCCAGCAGATCTCAGGGAGCGCTGGATCCTGAAACTTGAAGGCTCCCGAAAACACTGGTGCATCACAGACGTGCGTGTGGCTGGTGAGTAAGTCACGATGATGACCATACCCTTGCTTGCCTACCACGGTGACGGTGAGACTTTCAAAATTTACCATCTCCAGGGCTGGCACTGGGGCACAGCAGGTTAAGCTGCAGCCTGTGACGCCGCCATCCCCATATAAGTGCCAGTTCCTGTCTGGGCTGCTCCCTGCTAATGTCCCCGGGAAGGCAGCAGAAGATGGCCCGAGTCCTTGGACCCCTGCCACTCACATGGGAGTCCAGACAGTATTCCAGGCCCCTGGCTTCAACCTGGCCCAGTACCAGCCACTGAAGCCACCTGGCAATGAACCAGTGAGTAGAAGATTCTCTCTCTCTCTCTCTTCCCCTCCCTTCCTCTCTCTCGTTAACTCCACCTAAATAAATCTTAAAAAGATAAAACAAAACTTACCTGTCGGGTTTTTCTGAAATCTATGATACCTGTACTTATTACCGACTACCCTCGCCCTGCTGTGCAACAGAACTCAAAACCCAGGACCCAGCAATGCCACTTGTGGGTGCACTTCCAAAGAACTGAACGAACACGTCAAGTGCACCTGCACCACCACGTTCACACCGCAGCCTTGGCCACCACAGCCGAAATATGGACACAACCAAACCATCCACCAAGGAAGGAACCTAAAGAGACACTACAGTCCACATCAGCCATTAAAAAGAAGGGACCTCTGTCACCTACGATGGCGTGGGTGACGGTGGAGAACGTCCCGCTGAGCACAACAAGCCAGGCTACAGAGACAACTCCTGCACGAGCTTGCTGGCTCGCAGAGTGCAAACCACACCGAGCTCACAGAGGCAGAGCCGAGCGGGGCTTCCAAGGGCTGGGGTCGTGGGAGGGGCGGGAGTCGCTGTGCAGGGACACACAGCTTCACGTGGCCTGAGGCTGTGAACAAGCTCCTTACACACGCTCAGGTCCCTGCCTCTGAAGCAGGGGGCAGCATCGATGGTGAGGGCTGCGGCCAGGAGAAGAGACGAGGTCCAGCCCACACTGCCCACACAGCAAGCTCCCCGTGGACCTGAGCCTTCACCCCCAGGACCTCGAGACCTCAGAGGACGGGAGGGCTCATGCCATGCCTGGCTTCTCTGCCTACACTGGACCCCCAGGGGCCCCCAGCCCTGCCCTTGACCTAGGACCTAGGAATGTGCTCGAAGAGCTCAGCCAGCGATGGATAAAATTACAACTCAGCCTCTTTGTTCTTTCACACATCAGTGGTTTCTCACGACACTCACAGATATGTACAAGCATTGCTGCGGTTAATTTTAGAACATCCCACCAATTCAGGAAGAAACCCAGGTGGATATAAGGCACCACAGTTAAGACTCTGCTGGGGACCCCCACGTCCCACCTCAGAGAGTCTGGGTTCAAGAGCTCACTCCGGGAGTGGACACCTGGGAGGCAGCAGGTGAGGCTCAAGTTCACCTAGCAGACCCCAGTGCAGGTCCCAGCGCCTGGCTTCAGCAAAGCCCAGCCCCAGCAGGTGCACAGTAAACCAGCAGATGGAACCACTCGCTCTCCCTCTGCCTCTCCCTCCCTCTCTCTGCTGTACAAATAAATGAATACAGGTTAGCACTGTGGCGGTGCAGCACAGTAAGCTGCCACCTATGATACCAGAATCTGGTAATTCACGTCCCGGCTGCTCCACTTCCAATCCAGCTCCCTGCTATGGCCTAGGAAGGCAGTAGGAGATGGCCTAAGTGCTTGGGCCCCTGCACCTGCATGGGAGACCCAACAGAAGCTCCTGGCTCCTGGCTTCAGACCAGCCCAGCTCCAGCCATTGTGGCCATTTGGGGAGTGAACCAGCAGACTGAAGACCGACCTCCCTCCCTCCCTCTCTCTCTCTCCCTCTCTCCCCTCCCCCACCTCTGTGCAACTCTGCCTTTCAAATAAATTTAAAATAAATAACAACTTTTAAAACTGAAACCCCAAACCCTCTCTCGACCAGCCGCTGCACTCCCAGGCCCCCGCCCGCCCTCAGCAACCAGCCGTCCACGTTCTGTGATCCCCCCAGTGTGGACCATCTCAGGGTGGGAATGCAGCCACACAGCACTGCGTCCTGGGCTTGGCTGCCCTCCCTGGCCATGTTTTCGGGGTTCCTCTGTGCTTTCACATGTGTGGCCACTTCACTCTCTTCCCTGGACTGACCACGTTGCGTCCATCTCCTCACCCACTGATGGGGATGTGGGCTCTGCCCACCCCTGGACGCGGCCATAACCACACGTGGACAGACAGGTCTCCGAGGAAGACACGCGGCCACGAGCCACGAGGAGACGCTCAGCATCACTCAGCAGCAGGGGTGTGCACAGTGCAACCCCCCCGTGGCCAGGAGGATGGGGGATTGAGAAGGCGCACGGTGACAAGTGCTGGCCGGGAAAGAGGCAGGGGAGCAGGAACCCTCCAACACCCGGAAGGAAAACACACGGCACTGCGGCCGCGGGAACAGCGACGCATCCTCAAGTCCAGTCGTCACACAACCCAGCACCCGCACTGCTGGGCGGAGACCCGGCGGGGGCTCCTTTCCCCGGCGGAAAACGAGTGACAGATCCTTGTGCGTGTTTAGCCCGGACGTGAGCGTGCCTGCGTTCCTGGAAGCTGAGCCCAGGCGAGCACCTGGGCTCGATCCCTGACCGCAGCCCTGGGCCCCAGCTTCCTGCCCAGTCGTGTGCTGTGGGCAGTGGTGACGGCTACCCTCGCAGGAGATCAGGACGGAACCCCCAGCGCCAGCTGTCACAGGCACTTCGGGAGAGCACCAGTGGATGGGAGCTCTGTGTCGGTGTCTTCCCCGCTGTCTCTCTGCCTCACAAATAATTTTTTTAATAAAAAGAGAGAGAGAAAGGGAGCAAGCCCCAGGGCACAGGGCCCCTGAACACAAACCACCACCCTGCTCCAGCCCCGGAGGACGAGGCCAGCCTGGACCCAGCGAGCCAGGGAGAGGCTGACCGCTCACTTCATGGAAGACAAGAGGGACTTCCTAGTGTGATCTCCGGGGTGCTGGGTTTTCTACTTTACCCAGTGACTTCACACCTAACTCCTGCCTCAGGCCGGGGGCGGGGGCGGGGGGAGGAGAAGGCTCAGTGCTGTTTCTTGGTTCAAAGTAAACTTCCAGTTCAACATAAGCTAGAGATTTGCTGAGAAATGAGCTCTCACCAGAAAACCAAAACCAAAACCAGAACACACACGGAGACTATGGAGGCAAACACACAGACACACCCCCCACAGGTGCACACAGGCAGACACACCCCCACAGGTGCACACAGGCAGTTATACCCATACAGGTGCACATGTAGACACAGCCCCACAGGTGCACACATGTGGACACACCCACAGGTATACAGATGTGGACACACCCCCACAGGTGTACCTAGGCAGTTATACCCATACAGGTACACACATGTGGACACACCCCCACAGGTGCACACCAGCAGACACTCCCACAGGTGCACACAGGCACACACCCAGAGGTGCACACAGACACCTGCTCACACTGACACCAGGAGACACACAGGTGCCCACAGAGGGACAGAAAGCGAGAGGCTGACAGCTGGCCCTCCTGGGCAGCTGGGCTCCGCACACTCCCAAAAGGTCTGACTGTGGAGCTCGGCCCCCACCAGGTGGGACGCGCAGAGCCCGCTCTCAAAGTCTTGTCCCCTAGGAAAGAAAGATGGATTTTTTTCTTTGCTCAGGAATATAGATTTTAAAAACAAACACTCGTGCATCTCAGAGCAGGCTCTAGCTCCCAAGCCACACATATCGATCAGCGTTTTATTGTCAATTTTCCTTTAGTTGAACTGGAGAAAATATAATCTAATTATATCCTCCCTGACAGCTGGGAATCAGTCACCCTAATCGAATTCTGTACGTGTGCGTGATTAAGATGTTTAATTTGGGGGACATGGAGGAAAAACACTGTCCGTGCTTTAGGGATTAGAATCTCACTAAGGGTTGAGACAGCGCAGTGCACGAAGCGCGCTCAGAATTAAAATGGGTTCCACGTGTAGAACCCGGGTCGGGCTGCTTTGTGGCCACACGGTGTGCATCACGGTGTTTCCTCTTCCTCTCCTGGAGCCCACAGAGGGGCTGGCGTTGCGGCGTAGTGGGTGAAGCCCCCGCCTGCAATACCTGCACCCCATATGAGCACTGCTTCCAGTCCCGGCTGCTCCACTTCTGATCCAGCTCCCTGCTAATGCTCCTGGGAAAGCAGCAGAGGGTGGCCCAGGTACTGGAGTCCCTGCACCCACGTGGGAGGCCCAGATGGAGTTCAAGGCTCCTGGCTTCAGCCTGGCCCAGCCCCGGCTGGTGCAGCCATTTGGGGAGTGAAGCAGCAGGTAGAAGATAGATCAATCAATCTCTCTCTCAATAAATACATCTTTTAAAAAAAAAATCATGTCCACGGCGCCCAGCATGAAAAGAGCGGCTGGTGTGGGTGCAGCTTCCGCAGGGCAGGGCGGGCAGAGCAGAGCACGGCCTGGCCTGGCTTCCCTAAGCCGTGGGCTCCCAGGGTTTTCTCAATTTGGAAGGACTGTTTCTCAGTTTGGAAACCAACCTAAGCGGCCATTCTTTGGGGCAAGAAGGGTATTTTTTTTTAATCACCAGTTTGAGAGAGAGCAAAAGCGACTGAGAGAGTTAGGACAGAAAGAGAGAGAATCCACCGGCAAAGATGTGGTTTGCTGCGGTGCCAGCCCCCAGCCTCGGGAACGGAGGTGACAGAGGGTGATTCTCCCCCTGTGCCACAAGTCACAGAGCAGGCAGGCGGCTGACGGAGGGTGCAGCACCAGGAACGCGCCAGCCGGCAAGGGAGGAGTGACCTCGGGACACACGGTAGGCATAAGCACTGCTGCCCAGAAAGCGGCCCCAGCCCACCACCCCCTGGCAGTGCTGGTCAGACCCCGCCCAGCACTGGCACTGAACCACGGGAAGAGGCCCCCACCCCTGCAGGCGCTGGCCGAGAGCTGGACACGAGCACTGGAAACGTCCACCTTTGAGACCTATCAACACACCAAGAATCGTTTGGGCGGAAGAGATGCCACCTTGGGGCCATGGCGAGCCCTGAAGGGCACCACTGTCCGGGGACGTTCTCTCGGCTTCTCTCATCACCCCCGGTCTGAGGACATCTGACGCAGGGTCGCCACGGCCCAAGGACCCCGTCAGGAAGTGCTGCTCCGAGCCAGGAACTCTGAAGGGCCCGGGAGCAGAGCAGAGTCCCCACGCAAGCTCAAGTCCCGGTGGTGTAGAGCAGACAGGCCCAGAGGAGCCGGGGCCCAGGATCAGACGGGGGTCTTGACGTTCCCCCTTCTCACCTCCACTGTCCCTGGATGCCTGCTTCCGAGAGGAGAATCCCCCCATCGCCACGCCCCCTCCCTGCCACCTCCCCCCTTTCTTCCCAGGTGCATTTTTTTTTTTTTTTTGGACAGGCAGAGTGGACAGTGAGAAAAAGAGACAGAGAGAAAGGTCTTCCTTTTGCCATTGGTTCACCCTCCAATGGCCACCGCGGCCGGCGTGCTGCGCTGATCCAAAGGTAGGAGCCAGGTGCTTCTCCTGGTCTCCCATGGGGTGCAGGGCCCAAGCACTTGGGCCATCCTCCACTGCACTCCTGGGCCACAGCAGAGAGCTGGCCCCCAGGTGCTCTTGCAACCCCGCCTCCCCTCCTCCTACCCCCTTCCTGACCAGCCTGGGTGCCCCATGCCCCCCACCCGCCCGTCACACTCCTCCCTGGCTGCCACCACCCACACCTGGACCACGTTCGCCCCCGGCTGAGCCCCATCAGCAACCTGCCCCGCCGTCCTCCGGCTGCTGACGATGATGGACGGGGACACGGCCAGGGCCCAGGGGTTCCGACAAGCGAGGTCCCTGTCGCCTGCACATCTCCTTGGCAACGCTGGCAGGCAGCACACGCTCCCAGGATGCTCAGCTGTGGCCTTTCCAGCATCTGAACCCCTGCTCCGGGCTTTCTCCACCGGGCAGAACGGGGCTCCAGCACCTCCCCAGCTCACCCCAAACCTCCACGTGCCCCACCTCCAGCCCCCCTGCCCGGGCACCTGCCCCCTCCAGCCTCGCCGCCCTGTAACTGGCAGGTGGTGCACATCACCTGACTTGTGTTTGCCCCGTCCGCGAGTCCTCCTGTACATTCTTCCTCCTAATGGACAGGTGACAGTTATACATATTTATGGGGCACCGTGTGGTCATTCAGTATCAAAGAATGAAATCCTGTCACCTGCAGCAGAGGGAGCGGAAGTGGGGGACATTAAGCAAAATACGCACACCCAGAGGAAACCTGCGTGCTCTTGGTGGGGAGGGTCAGCCTTTAAGCTCCGCCCAGGCTCCGCCCTGCACCTGCTGAGGGGACAGGCCTCTGCCCCCGCTGCTGTGTGCTCAAGCCACCTCCCCTTCCGCTGGCTCCCGTGGCATCGTGAGCACCCCGGACGAGGGTATCTCTGAAGTTGGCCTCCCCTGCTACCCTTCCTTCTTCCTCCAGACGCCGGCCCTGAGCCCTCGTCACCACCTCCTGCTCTGGGCAGCCGATTTCCAGACGTGTCTGATGCCACATCAAGACCACGTCCCACCTGTCTGGGCTGGAATGGCAGGACCCAGGAAGACTTCACCCTCCGGCCCTCTCCTCCCCCCTGCTGCTGCCACCAGCCTAACAGAACCAGCTCTCAATGGAGCTCAAAGGCAGCGAAGCACACCCCACCCCCACGCAGGCCAGGGCCAGACTCCGCCCAGCACACACCTCCGCAGGCTTAGGATGGGCCCTGGCGTCCCCACATACGCAGCACTCGCCTAACTCTGAACGGAGCAATCAAAGTCCTCGCCAGCACCACCGGCCGCCCAGACCTCCTCGAACTTTCTGTCCACTTCTCCATGGTAACCTTGTGCATTTGTCCATGTCCTCCAGAGAAGGAAAGGAGAGGGGTGAGGGGGATGGGGGGAGGGAGGGAGAGGGAGAGAGAGAGAGAGAGAGGGAGGGAGGGAAGGGAGGGAGGGAGGAAGAGGGAGAGAGGGAGAGAGAGGGAGAGAGGGAGAAAGAGGGAGAGGGAGGGAGGGAGGGAGGGAGGGAGAGGGGATAGGAGGAGGGGGGTAGAGAGAGAGGGAGGAAGAGAGGGAGGGAGGGAGAGGGAGGGGGAGAGGGAGAGGGGGGGATAGGAGGAGGGGGGTAGAGAGAGAGATAGGAAGAGAGGGAGGGAGGGAGAGGGAGAGAGGGAGAGGGAGAGAGGGAGAAGGGGAGAGAGGGAGAGGGGGAGAAGGAGAGAGGGGGAGAGGGGGAGGGGGAGAGGGGGAGGGGGAGAGAGGGAGAGAGGGAGAGAGAAAGGGAGGGAGGGAAGGGAGGGAGGGAGGAAGAGGGAGAGAGGGAGAGAGAGGGAGAGAGGGAGAAAGAGGGAGAGGGAAAGAGGGAGGGAGGGAGGGAGGGAGAGGGGATAGGAGGAGGGGGGTAGAGAGAGAGGGAGGAAGAGAGGGAGGGAGGGAGAGGGAGGGGGGAGAGGGAGAGGGGGGGATAGGAGGAGGGGGGTAGAGAGAGAGATAGGAAGAGAGGGAGGGAGGGAGAGGGAGAGAGGGAGAGGGGGAGAGAGGGAGAAGGAGAGAGGGGGAGAGGGAGAGGGGGAGAGGGGGAGGGGGAGAGGGGGAGGGGGAGAGAGGGAGAGAGGGAGAGGAGGAGAGGGGGAGAGAGAGGGGGAGAGGGGTGAGGGGGAGGGGGAGAGGGAGAGGGGGAGAGAGGGAGGGAGAGAGGGGGAGGGGGAGAGAGGGAGAGAGGGAGAGGGGGAGAGGGGGAGGGGGAGAGAGGGAGAGAGGGAGAGGAGGAGAGGGGAGAGAGAGGGGGAGAGGGGTGAGGGGGAGGGGGAGAGGGAGAGGGGGAGAGAGGGAGGGAGAGAGGGGTTAGGGAGAGAGAGAGAGGAGGAGAGGGGGACAGGGGGACAGGGGGTAGGGAGGGAGGGAGACGGCAAGGAGTCTGCGCAGTTCCCGTCAGCAGTCGGCCAGCTGGAGGCACAGCAGAGTTCGGCACCACGGCAGCCCAAGCTCAAGCCTCAGGCCAGAGGAGACCGGGGCTGTGGCTCGGACACAGGTGGACACAGTGGACTCTCTCTGCCTCTCACACTTGCTCAGGCCCTCAGCAGATCGGAGGAGCCCACCCTCGCTGGATAGGGTCTTCGCTCAAGCCAGCCCACTGGCCCAAGTGTCCTGCCCACCACAAGCACCCAGAATGGCCACAGTCAGCTGCCACACCTTTCTCCACCCTCACCCCATGTGTGTGCATCCAAACATTTCTCTGTTAAGATTTATTGATTTATTTATTTATTTGAAAGTCAGAGTTTCAGAGAGAGGAGAGACAGAGAGCGATCTTCCATCAGTTCACTCCCTGGATGGCTGCCAAGACCAGGCGTGGGCCAGGCTGAAGGCAGGAGCTGCACATGGGTGCGGGGGTCCAGGGACTTGGGCCATCCTCTGCTACTTTCCCAGGTGCCTTAGCAGGGAGCTGGATAGGAAGTGGAGCAGCCGGGACGCTGGCATCGGAGGTAGCAGCTTTACCGGCTACGCCACAGCACCAGCCCCAAAGTTCCCTCCTTTTCCAGCCTCCCCTGATGACCCCAGGCAGCAGCCGCTCCTCTCCGAAGTCTCAAAACATGCAAGGCACTCCCCTTCCTCGGTAACCCAAGACGCGGCTCCCACGCGGTCAGCAGAGTGTGGGGCGCAGCACGGGAGCCCTTGGCCGGGGAGAGGGGCGAGAAGGCAGCAGTGACACGGCCACTCTCAGGGACATCAGCCCAACCCAAGGCTCGGGCAGCAGCTCAGTTACCCTTCGAGAACGAGGTAGTGACGTCACCCAGCACACAGGATCCAGGAGCTCCTCTGGCTAAAAACACTGCCTTCTAATAAAATTCAGTCAGCCAAGAAATTAATAAAAGCAAGCACCCCGCAAATGTGATGACCAGGATGAAAGGCCAGGGTGAGCACCGGATCCACGCAGAGAGAGAGCAGGACGGAGAGCCCAGAGCAGGACGGCCGGCAACCTCGGCAGCGGAAAATGAGACAGAAGTCTGGGGGGGCGGGGTACGTGCCCGGGGCCGAGGGGTGGGTAATAGAGGGGGACGTGCAAGGGGGGGGACATGCACAGGGCAGGGGTGGTGGAAGTGGGGATGTGCTGGGAGGCGGGGAGGGATGGTGGGTGGAGGGGTGGGAGGGGACAAGCATGGGGAGGGTGTGCAGGGGCCTGGGAATGGGGGAGGGGCAGGCCAGGCCAAAGCCAGAAGCCAGAAGCCAGAAGCCAGAAGCCAGGAGCTTCATCTGGGTCTCCCATGCATGGGTGCAGAGGCCCAAGGACTTGGGCCATCTTCTGCTGCTTTCCCAGGCACATTAGGGGGGAGCTGGATCGGAAGTGGAGCGGCTGGGACTCCAACCAGCACCCATATGGGATGCCGGCCCTGCAGGCGGTGGCTTAACCTAGTGCGGCACAGCACCGGCCCCTAAAAACATCACTTTTTCTGTTTCTCATAACCAACTCTGCTTTCTAAAGCAGATCTGCGAACCAGGCTTTGGGGAGTAAGGCCGCCTTTCCCCGCCCCGGGCAGCTCCTCAGTTCTCCTGTTCGTCTCCTCCTCTTCAGGTGCGGACACAGAGCGGATTAGCTTTCTGATTTTAAAGTATCTCACTTAGTCTGAACCTCCCAGCCGGCTCTTCTCTGCCCAGGCTTAGCGGAGGAAGAAGTTCACGTCACGTTAAGGGGTTCATGTCTCAGGGTGGTGACATTTAACGTGGTTTTCTTTTTCCTTTTTATGCCTTTCTTTGTTCAATTGCTTTTTAAATGCATTAAAAACAATCAAACTGGGGCCGGCACTGTGGCATAGCTGGTAAAGCCTTCACCTGCAGTGCTGGCATCCCATATGGGTGCTGGTTCGAGTCCCAGCTGCTCCACTTCTGATCCAGCTCTCTGCTATGGCCTGGGAAAGCAGTAGAAGATGGCCCAAGTCCTTGGGCTCCTGCACCCACGTGGGAGACCCGGAAGAAGCTCCTGGCTCCTGGCTTTGGATCGGTGCAGCTCCAGTCACTGCAGCCAACTTGGGAGTAAACCAGCGGATGGAAGACCTCTCTCTCTCCCTCTCTCTGCCTCTCCTTCTCTCTGTGTGACTCTGACTTTCAAATAAATAAATCTTTTCTAAAAATTAAAAAATAAAAACAATCAAATTGGGGCTGGTGCTGTGGTACAGCAGGGAAAGCTGTGACTTGTGATGCCAGCATCTCATATAGAGGAGCACGGGTTCAAGTCCCAGCTGCACCACTTCCCACCCAGCTCCCTGCTGATGCGCCTGGGAAAGCAGCAGAAGATGGTCCAAGTGCTTGGGCCCTGCACCCACGTGGGAGACCCAGAAAAAGCTCCTGGCTCCTGGCTTCAGCCTGGCCCAGCGCTGGCTATTGCAGCCTTTTGGGGCGTGAAGCTGTTGACGCAAGATCAGTGTGGCTATTTGTCTGTCTCTCTGTCTCATGCTCTTTCAAATAATAAATAATTAATCCTTTAAAATAACAATCATCAAGTCACTTGTGCGATCTACCATGTACTATGGTCATCCACACACATCTCATCTCTACTTGACCACCAACTTGAGAGCTGTAAGCTCGTGTTGGGGTTCCAGCCCCAGACACTCTGGTTCTAAAGGGTGGGACCCAGAAGCTGCATGCCCGCCTACAACAGGGGCCCAAGGGCAGCCTGCGGAGAAGCCCTGACGCAGAAGAAAGGCCCCCACAAGCCCCCCGCCACGTGTTCCCAACACGGGCAACAGCTGGACGGACGGCTGCCCCCTTGGGCATTTCGCGGGCCTGAGGAATTCAGAGACAGCCTGAGGCACCTGAAGGAGTTTTTGCTGGGTGCCGGGTGGCTCTGTCCCTCCCCGTGGCCCTACCTGAGCTGCAGGCGGACCCGTGATGGACAGAAGTTTCCTCCTCTCTCAGGGACACCGGGGGAGGGTGGCCCACGGTACCCACATGCCAGGAGGGGTGCGCCCGGCGAGGGACACAGCTGCTGCCACTGCTCCCCCTTCCTTACAAAGCCGCTGAAGCCACCACAGGCCCCTCCCCCACTTCATCTCACGCAAGTCACCCCAATCATCAGTTAGGGAAGAAATTTCCCCGTGGCACCAAGCCCCTGCCTCCCACGGGGCTGAGTCGGGGGGGGGTGACGAGGCTGTGGGCGTCAGTACCTGGTGCCGCCAGCTCAGTCCCCAGTGACTCACAGACACTGCCCGGGGACCTGGTCACACCCACCCCGCAGCAAATCCAAACAGCCTGCCACAGGGTCACACAGCGTGAAAACTTGAGCCCCCCAAATGGAAGGCAGCGCCGAAGCATCTCCCAGGAAGGCCCTCGGCAGCTCTGCCCCCACGGCCTTGCTCGAGTCAGGGCAAGACCCCTGCAGGAGCTGTGCAGGCCTCCATCAGAGTGACCGCCAAGACCCACGGCCAGCACTGGGGACCGACGAAACCGGTTCATAACAGACACCTGCACGCGCAGCATGCAGGCATACGTGCACACACACGCATACTCACACGCATGTACACACTCTCAGAGCTCTGATCACTGAGGCCCACAGGGCAAGCAGCTGCCGAGCCAGGGCCAGACGCCATGCACGAGAGAGGTGACAGCACAGCGGCACGGAGCACGCGTCCAGGCCCAGCCCACGAGCCAGAGCCGGGCAGCTGCCCGAGGATCAAGGTTCACCCAAGAGCTTCTGTAAAAGACAGACCCCAGCTGAACCCCAGCACCGGCATCTCTGCAGGGAGGCCTGGGCACCCCCCCACACACACACCCCACTGGGATGCTTCTAAGGGAAACAGGGAACGCTGGGAAATAGCCTCTGAACACTGACCGCCAGGCCAGCCCCCTGCTTGTGCACGGCAGGCACAGTCCCCACTGTTCAGAGCAGGGAAGCAGCTCGAGTGGGGCCGACGGTGCCCCCACCCTGCCTTGAGGTCAGCCACCCTGGCCCCCCCGGAGGGAGCCACATGGCTGTAGAAGGGCTCCCCATTACAGGGCCACGTCGGGGACTTCCAAGCAGAGCCTCAGAGGGGCCATGGGCCAGGGCTCAAGCAGAAACTCCATGGAGAATCCTGAGATCTCCTGCCTCCTGCCTCCACGCAGAGTAGGAAGTCAAGGCCAAGTGCACCCAGCAGGAATGGGGAGGGGGTGGAGAGCTGACCCCACTCCCACCTTGCTTCAGGGCTGCTGGGCCGTGACCCTTCACTTCTCATCCTGCATCTGTTTGATCCTCGCTGGGTCTGTAACAGCAGGAGCTATCAGCAGCCAATCTTCAGAACAAGAAGCGAGAAGCAGAGGGGCTTCCCTAACAGGCCCGAGGAGCTAGCGAGGAGGTGGAGCAGCTCAGAGTGAGCCCAGGGCGCGAGACTCCAGAGCCTGTGGTCTCAGCCGCTGGAACACACGCCTCCCTGGAAGCCAGCAGGCAGCCAATGAGTGCTGAGTAAAGGAACAGCAGGGTAAGCAGAGAGCTGACAGGTGGGGGAGTGGGGGAGGGATGGATGGGTAGAGAGGTGGGTGGGTGGGTGGATTTGTGGGTGGATGGATGGATGGGTGAGTGGACAGGTGGATGGGTGGATGGGTGGGTGGATGGGTGGACGGATGGAAGGGTGAGTGGACAGGTGGATGGATGGATGGATGGATGGATGGATGGATGGGTAAGTGAGTGGACGGGTGGATGGATGGATGGGTGAGTGGACGGGTGGGTAGATGGATGGGTGAGTGGACAGGTAGGTGGGTAGATGAATGGATGGGTGAGTGGACGGGTAGGTGGATGGATGGATGGATGGATGGATAGATGGATGGATGGATGAGTGGATGGATGGATGGATGGGTGAATGGGTGAGTGGACGGATGGATGGATGGGTGAGTGGACAGGTGGGTGGGTGGGTGGATGGGTGGATGGATGGGTGAGTGGACAGGTGGGTGGGTGGGTGGATGGATGGATGGGTGAGTGGACGAGTGGGTGGGTGGGTGGATGGATGGGTGAGTGGACGAGTGGGTGGGTGGGTGGATGGGTGGATGGATGGGTGAGTGGACAGGTGGGTGGGTGGGTGGATGGATGGATGGGTGAGTGGACGAGTGGGTGGATGGGTGGATGGATGGGTGAGTGGACGAGTGGGTGGGTGGGTGGATGGGTGGATGGATGGGTGAGTGGACAGGTGGGTGGGTGGATGGGTGAGTGGATGGGTGGGTGGGTCGATGGATGGGTGGATGGATGGGTGAGTGGACAGGTAGGTGGATGGATGGATGGATGGGTGAGTGGACGGGTAGGTAGGTGGATCAATGGATGGATGGATGGATGAGTGGATGGATGGATGGATGGGTAGATGGATGGGTGAGTGGACAGGTGGGTGGGTGGATGGGTGGGTGGATGGGTGGATGGGTGGATGGATGGATGGATGGATGGACGGATGGATGGGTGAGTGGACGGGTAGGTGGGTGGATGGATGAGTGGATGGATGGATGGATGGATGGGTAGATGGATGGGTGAGTGGACAGGTGGGTGGGTGGATGGATGGATGGATGGATAGGTGAGTGGACAGGTGGGTGGATGGATGGGTGAGTGGACAGGTAGGTAGGTGGGTGGGTGGATGGATGGATGGATGAGTGAGTGGACGGTGGATGGATAGATGGATGGGTGAGTGGATGAGTGGGTGGGTGGGTGAGTGGACAGGGGGATGGGTAGATGGGTGGACAGGTGGATGGGTGGGTGGGTAGGTGGATGGATGGATGGGTGAGTGGACGGGTGGGTGGGTGGGTGGGTGGATGGATGGGTGAGTGGACGGGTGGGTGGGTGGATGGGTGAGTGGACGGGTAGGTGGGTGGATGGATGGGTGAGTGGACGGGTGGGTGGGTGGATGGATGGATGGATGGGTGAGTGGACGGGTGGGTGGGTGGATGGGTGAGTGGACGGGTGGGTGGGTGGATGGATGGGTGAGTGGACGGGTGGGTGGGTGGATGGATGGATGGATGGGTGGGTGGACGGGTGGGTGGGTGGATGGATGGATGGATGGGTGAGTGGACGGGTGGGTGGGTGGATGGGTGAGTGGACGGGTAGGTGGGTGGATGAATGGATGGATGGGTGTGTGGACGGGTAGGTAGGTGGATGGATGGGTGAGTGGACGGGCGGGTGGATGGATGGATGGATGGATGGGTGAGTGAACAGGTGGGTAGGTGGGTGGATGGATGGATGGATGGATGGGTGAGTGGATGGATAGGTGGTTGGATGGATGGATGGATGGATGGGTGAGTGAGTGGAAAGGCAAATGGAGTTAATAGCACTGTCATTTATCTGGAGCTCTCCAGATAAATGAACTCTTTAGGGGTCTCTCCAGCCGTGAGTAGGTGGGCACAGGGGCTTGCCCATGTAACACCCATCATTCTTTGGAATCCCAAGCCCCCTCACCGCTCTCTGAACACCTCCCTTCTTGACTAACAAAGTCCAAACTCACATGAATAACTGACACCAATCACGACTCTAACTGGAGGTGCTGAACCAATCACTGCAGGGCAAGCAGTAACCAGTAACCTGATTGGGCCGTGCTGCCATCCTGCTGGGCGAGTGCCATCGAGGGTCCTTTAATCTCTCCATCACAAGCACACTCACCCTATCTCCCCCACCACAGGGAGCAAGAGGAACACACGAAACACACACAGGTCATGCCAGCACACGCGGTCTCTGCTCCAACACCTCCCAGTCCCCCAGGCCAGCCCTCCCTCCTGCCCTTGAACTGACCTTGTAACTGCCTGCCCACCAGGACCCTTCACCTGTGTCCCACACCCTTCTCTCTTTCCTGCGATTCAACCTTCCCCAAAGGCTGGGCCAGCTGCTGACAAAATCCCAGATAAACGGGGCGAGGGCTGGGGTGGGGGACAGGCCCCAGTTCCAGGGCAATGCTCTCAGTAATCTCCGTGAGCCGACCTGGAGACAGAAAAGCAGGTGAGGAGTGTCGGGCATGGATTCCGCATGACCGAGCGGAAGGAATCGGGGATCGTAGAACACAAGTGAGTGAGACCAGATTCTTTTTTTACTGTGAACATCGTCCCTCCCACACTGACAGCCAAGGCCAGCTAGGCAGACCGGGTAGCTCCCTCAGGACACACAGAAGACCCACAGCCGATGTTGCCGGCACTGTCTTTGACGACACAGGGACTCTGGTTACAAACGCCTGGAAATCTCAGGAGCCCCGCGTTGGAGAGCTCCCGCAGCAGACCCGTTCCAGGGGCCCAGCAGGCAGCTTCCGCACCAGCCCCACGCTCAGTCACTGTGGAACACCAAGCGAGTTACAGCATCTTCCCGAGCCTGCTTCCTCGTCCGCACAACCAGCATCTGGTGAACACCAGCGACACACGGCCCTCCAGAACAAAGACGGCAGTGCGGCATAATAACCAGTAAAGCTGCTGCCTAGGGCCCCAGCACCCCTTGTGGGTGCCAGTTCCTGCCCCAGCTGGCCCACTTCCGATCCGGCTCCCTGCTAATAGCCCAAGCGTTTGGGCCCCTGCACCCATGTGGGAGCCCTGGATGACGTTCCTGGCTCGTGGCTTCAACCTGGCTGAGCATCAGCCATTGCGGCCATCGGGGGAGTGAACCAGCGACTGGGGACCTGTCACTCCCTCTCTGTCTGTAACTCTTTCAGATACGTAAATAAATCATTACATATATTTTGTCCCAGTGGTGACCTTGGTCTAGAAGAGGGCGAACAGTCATCCAAGAACCCAAAGAAGGAGACCCCTGCTGTGACGAGGGCAGCTGATGGCGGCGGGGGGGGGGGTCTGCCGTGGCCACATCGCGCAGCTCTGGTGGCCCTGAGCATGCGACATCTCAGCTGCTGGATGAGACCAGCTTCAGACGGAAAAGCGTTCTAGGCAGAGAGAGGAGGGCGTGCTAAGGCCCTGGGGCAGGAAGGACCTTGCCAAGGGAGCTCCAGGAGCCTGACGGAGCACACAGCGACCACACCCCAACAGGGACAGTGAGGTCGCTGTAGGAGGCCACAGCCTCAGGGGGGCAAGGCCAGCCCCTCCTCCACAGCCCCCAAGCCAGACCAATGCACAGGCAGCCTCGGGCCCTGGACGGCTGAGTCGCGATCAGGCATTGAGAAGCGAGGCAAACCGTTGCCTTCCGAGGCCGCCGGTGCTTCCTGGGCAGCATCTTTATGTGGAGGTGCAGCTCCTCCTCGCACGCACTAGGAAAGCCCCGGCCCCGGCGCGTGGTGTGCACCACGGAGCCGCCCAGCGGGCTGCAGCGTGGGCTCGGCCGCACTCTGTTTGACAGAACTCAGGCAGGGGCGGCGAGGACAGGCGCCACCTTGTCCCCCGCAGGGAGAGCTGGGGACCTGCGGCCATCGCACACCGCTGGCCGTCCAGCTGTCTGGGCCACCAGGCTGCAAATGGGGGTGGGCGGGGCAGCTCCTGTTCGCATGCTTGGAGGGAAACCAGCCCGTGTGGTGACTGGGGGGAGGCAGGGGCTGGACGCACTGCCCAGGCCCCAGGGAGCTCTGCACCCGACCCCACAGCCTGTGGGGGCCCCTGATGCACCCAAGGGGGTCTTCTCAGCCCACCCCCACCACAGCACCAAGAGACTCCCCCAAATGGCGATTCCCAATCGTACACCAACAACCCCGAGAGAGGACTGCCAGTCAAACCTGAACCGGACAAACAACGCATCGTTGTTTTAGGGTAAGCATGTCCCAACTACTGCCTGGGATATACTAAAAACGTGCCAGTCCAACACTCACGTGTACCTGGACCACCTGTGCTTGATCTGCCAACCCGTTCTAATGAAAAACCTAAGCACGTCTTTCCAAATGTTTTTGCACCCTCGTGTGAACATAGCTACATTGCTTAAATTCTTTACAAATGCGCACATCACAATTTTTAATAAGCAGGAAGAAAAACGAAGAGCTTACAGCCAGACCACGGGGACTTTGTTTTGTGTGGCCCCATAGCAAACCCAGGACAGCAAAGCGGAAGGCAGAGACTCCCAGCTCCACGGAGTCGCACACCCACCAAGAGGGTGTTTCCTACACCTGTGCTGATGCCCATGGGTTTCCAAGTCACAGAGCCTCCATGTCCCCGAGAAGGGCACAGACACGGCCTGCCCAGCACCCTCCAGATCTGGAAGTGCAGGGCAGGGTCCGGTGTGGTCAGGGGCGCAGAAGGGACACACACAGAACCAAGGAAAGCAGAGCCCTCCACCCCATTTCCCAAAGCCATCAGAATGGGGCACCGCACAGCACACCGGCCTCCCTGACAGCCACAAACACGCGACGGACACGGGGACAGCCACAAAGCCCAGCCGTAACACAGCACAGCACAGGGTTTACCCACACTTCCTCAGGAGCTGAGCCCCCCTCCCCGCTCCGCCCAGGGCCTCTCCCCACCTCTCTCTTCCTGCCCCTTGGGATCCTCCTGCCCAGAAGCTGTGTGTAGATCAGCTCCCTCCCTGGGCTGCACTCTGAGACCCCAGCCCGCCTCGGACCCTCGCCCCTCCTCAGGTGCAGTCAGGAGGGGTGAGACGGAGTCGAGGGCAGGGGGCCGGGGGGATTGTAGTCCCCTCCCACAGGGGCTGGACAGAGGCAGAGGCTGCGCCAGCCCCGGAGGCCTAGGATGTGGGTCAAAAGAACCATGGCTTCCTCCTGCGACAGCGGTGAGGAGGGGCGGGCAGGAAGGTGGGCGTTTCTCTGAACAAGAGGAGAAACAAAGTGTGCCATCTGCTTATCGGCAGGTGCCCCTACGTGCACGGCCCAACCCTGCACATCTTCAGGGAGGGCTTGCAAAGCCATCCGTCTCATCCCCAGCTTGGTCACCAGGAGCCACGAGGCCCAGCACCAAGGAAGGCAACCCGCAGGGTGCTGGCAGCCACAAGTGGCGCTGCTCATGGGCCACGGGCCTGTCTTGAGGAGACACTAGGAAGGGTCACAGTTCACCTTCTCTCCCCTGTCCTAGGGCCCAAGCACAAGCAAATCTCACTCGACGCCCAGCCTTGCGAGGCTGAGACTCAGTGTGGGCCCACCCCAGAGCCCTGCACATGTGTGCACGCCGCTCCCACGGGACTCCCACGGGACCCAGGTCTCTTCCCAGGACAGGGCTCCAGCCAGGAGGGAATATTTGCAGCTCTGCAGGCCTCCCTGTCTCTGTGACGACCACTCAGCCTCCAGCTACAGCAGAACAGCGGCCACTGACAGTACAGACAACTGGGTCTCAATAAAACTTTATTCAAATCAACAGGGAGGGGCCAGCTCTGTCTCCCTTGCTGGGATCAGGACAGCAGGGGTGGGTCCATCTTGGAGACCAGCTCCCAGCCCGGCCCCTTGCACACGGGAGTTGCTCAGATACCTGGAGAACACAGGAGAAGACGATGGCCCCAGCAGACAGAGGGGAGGCTCCCTCCCAACGGCACCACCCTTTGCCATCTTGCACCCACGCTCACAGCCACGGCAGGGCCACGTGGGCAGACAGAGCCACACTCAGACCATGGTTCTGCAAGGCCCCCATCACCCCGAGTCTCACCGCACCTGCCTCCCAAACCAGCTGCCGTTAAAATCCCAGCAACGACACAGGACGTGCAACACCAGCCCTCCACGGATCCAACCAACCACGGAGGGAGAACACTGGGAAAGAGACACTGTACTGAAGATGTCTGACATCTTTCTCGCTTCACTCCCTAAGCAGTACAGTATCTCAGTATCTCAGCAGTGCACTGTCTCAGGCACCACGACGAACCTCGAGATGAATTAGCATACACAGGAGAACTGCGTGGACCCCACGCAAATGCCACGCCATCGTCCAGAGGATGTGGTGGGGGTGGGGGGGTCCTGGAACAATTCCCACAGGCACCAGGGGCCAATGCACACACAGAGCGGGGAATCTGCTGCCTGTGACAACACGGATGAACCCGGGAAGTGACGGAGAAAGACGCCGCCGCATCTCACCCACACACAGAACCTGCACGGGTCAAACCCAGGAGGCAGTAAGAGCAGCAGTGAGCGGAGCTGGGCAGGGCCAGGGCAGGGCGCCGGCGCGGGGGAGCCGCTGCACACACAGGGCCAGCGGCTAACAACCACGCCGTAAACCAGAGCCACCAAGAGGGCAGACGGCTAGGTGCTCCCAGCAGGCACACAGCGAGGACCCGCCCACTACCTCGCTGTGGGCTTTTTAAGTACCCTCTCACGTGAGGTAACGTGTAGTCATTAGCTACATTTAGCCGTTCCACAAGGCGCACACACTTCAAAATGTCCGGCTGTCCACTCCTGCCCAGTGTGTGCATGTAGGTCTGTAAATACGCACACACACACACACCCAGACTCACATATTCACACTCACACTATCACATACACACTCAGACAGTCAATCACACACACACTCAGACTCACACACACTCATACACTGACACACACACTCACACACGCACACTCATACACACCCAGACTCACACACGCACATTTGTACACTGACTCAGACACACACATGCAGACCCACACATATGTGCCCTCACATCATCACACTCACACACAAATCACATGCATGTACACGCTCACTCTCACGCAGTCACATACATGCACACCCACACTCAGCCTCCTGTATCTGCAGGTCCACGTGCCTGCAGTCAACACTCAGGAAAACACCACACGGCACTGAACACGTACGACTCTGCTCTCTGTTCCTAAAGAGTACAGGCTGCTTCCACGGCATTCACGCTGTGCCAGGCGTTGGGAGTGATCTAGAGAGAGTGCGGGAGACACAGGAAGGAGCCCTGGCCATTTGCAAGCACGCCACTGTCCAGCAGGACCTGAGTGGCTGCAGACTTGGCTTCTCTCGGCGGCTAGAAGCGACCCCAGGCCTGTGGAGGGACATCTACACCCAGAAACTGCCTTCGTCAACTAAACAAAAATAAAATTAGGAAGTCTAAATGCCCAATATGTTCTCTTTACAACAACAGTGAAATCTGGAATACGAATTATTCATTTAATTCAACTAAGACATGAAAATATTATTTCTCTGAGTGACAACTGTCCTGATATACTTCGACCAAAATAGTCCCCAGACATCTCCAGACGTCCAGAGGCAGCAGTGAGCCTGGCGGCTAAGACGGCGGCAGCCCGCGTCAGAGTCCCCGGCTCCACGTGGGGTCCGTGTGCATGTGGGTGGGTCTCCCTCTGCTTCTCAAATAACTAATTCTCAGAAGTTTAACTCGGAAATGGCTCGTCTCCAAGAGTCCAGGAATTTCTGATTCAACTGAAGTTTGATAAAGTTATCAAATCATTGTTTTTATGATGGATCCATAAATGAGCTGTGGGAACTCACCATGAAAATGAGTAAAGGTGACCCCTCCCCAGCAACAGCGCCACGCCTGAGGCACTGCGCCTGGCGGGGGGGCGGGCGTCAGCGTGGGGACCCTCACCCCTCTCCGCCTCTCGCTGCCCCACAGCCACGCCCCTCCTCATACGACCCAGGCAATCCCAGAAGTTGCCCTGGCCCAGGTCCCACCCTGCACCTGCAGCCCCAGCCCGGTCCTGCTTCCTGGCCCAGACCCGTCCCGCCCCTCAGCCACAGCCCCGGCGCTCCGGGCCACCTTGCAAGGAGCAAAGCCGATGTCCTCCCTGACTGTCGAGGGTCAGCCACGGCCCTGCCACTCTCACCGCCCACGTGCCAGACACCCACCCAGCCTCTGGAAGGCACCTCTTGACCCTCCTGCACCCCCTCCCCACCCACCCACAACCTGGGACCCTGCAGGGATCCTGCCCCAGCCTCCACGTGGTCTCCTTCACGCTCTCGGGTGCCACACCATGCTCCAGAGGACACCGAAGGCAAATCTGCACCTGGCTGAGACGCCACACACCAGGACTGTCACTCACACACACACTCTCACACAATCACACACACACTCAGACACGTGCACACACAGACACATGCACTCAGACATGTGTACACAGACATGCACACACACAATCACACTCTCACACGATACACTCATACATGTCCACACACAGACACACACTCAGGTATGTGTACAGAGACATGCACACAATCACACACATATACACTCAGACACATGCACACACAGGCAGACACATGCACTCAGACATGTACACACACAGATATGCACAATCACACACATACACACACACAGAATCCCACAATCACACACACATATACACTCAGACACGTGCATACACACACACACTCAGACATGTGTAGACATGCACACAATCACATACACACTCACACACAGACACGTGCACACACAGGCGGACACAAGCAGACATGTGTACACACACAGATATGCACACACACAATCACACACATACACACACAGAATCTCACACACACGCATATACACTCAGACACGTGCATACACACACACACTCAGACGTGTAGACATGCACACAATCACACACATACACACTCACACATAGACACATGCACATACAGGCGGACACAAGCACTCAGACATGTATACACAGACATGCACACACAATCACACACACATACACTCACAGACATGTGCATGCACAGGTAGACACATGCACTCAGACATGTGTACATACAGACATGTACAATCACATACAGAGACACACACAGACATGGGCACACTCAGGCGTGCATACACACTCAGACATGCACACATACACACACACAGACCTGCGGGCACACAGAGACATGCACACACATGCAGATACACACACTCACAATCACACACACATACACACATTCAGACGTGGGCACACACATGCAGGCACACACACGCACACTGAGACACATACATGTGCAGACACATACACACTCACATATACCCAGTTGTGCTCAGTGACACACCCACTCAGACCTGCACACACACACGCACACACACACGCCCCACCTAAGTCTGTCCAGCTGAGAAACACCAATCAAGCTGGAATTTTCCAAAATGGCTGGAGTCACACGCCGCACGGCACACTCACCAGCGCAGTGCACGCGCTGAGACGCACCTGTCCAGCGAGCTTCAAGGTGTCAGGGACGCACCCTGGACCTCCGGTTGCAGTTCCAAGGAACGTGCCCTCCCCCCGAGCCCCCACTCCAGCCTGGGCCTCCACCACTGGCACCGCACTTGAGGCCCCAAGGGGACGAGCAAACTTGCCAGCACTCCCCTCACACGCGCCGCCCCCTCAGGCGTGCGACCTTCCAGTGGGCGGCCACGTCGCCGTGTCAGCCCCGGAGAGCGTTGCCAGGGAAATCTCCACGCGGCAGCCAGGGGCTCCAGCTGTGTTCAACGTGAATCCACACACACAGACCTGGTGCAAACGCACTGTCTCACGGGCCGACGTCAGGCATCTCCAGTGAGGGAGGGGACGCTGACCACCACCTGCTCTGCCTCCAGGAACCCCAGACCCAAGGCAGCAAGGGGGAAACTGAGGCAAGCCAGTGAGTCCCACGCAGAGACCAAGAAGCTACCAGAATCCACTCTGAGAGTGAATGGAGGTGTCTCCACTCCCACTTGGATGGATAAGGTGATGCAGCCCCGAACCCCCAAGAAGCCAAGTAAGTCCCGAAGTAACCGGCCGTCAGTGCCGTGTTCGGGGCACACATGCTGCGCCATGCGTTTGATGCCGTCCCGTCTCCGCAGATCCCACAGATCTCCTGTGAGGCCGCATCCCGATTCCACAACACTAACCAGGAAACTGAGACCTGCAGACGGCACGGGACCCTCCCGAGGCCCTGCGGTTCCCAAGTGACCCACCAGGAAGCTCGGCCCGATGCTCAGGCTCCCTACAAGGACTGGCCACTTCCTCAGGGGTCCTCGCTGGGGCTGGGGTCCCCCAGGCGGGCGGGACCGGGGACACGGCTCAACATCCCACAGGCCCTCCGCGGCCAGCAGTGGCTCCCAGTGCTCGTGCCTGGCCAGCGACCTCCAGGCCCGAGGCCCACTTCTGCCCAGCGGTATCCCAGAAACCTGCCAAGCTGCCTGGCTGGGGGAAAGTGGAGCAGACGGTGCTGGCTGAAACCGGCTGCCAAGGGGAGGCTCTCCTGGTCACAGCTCCTGGGTCACTAAGGGCTCTGGGAAGACCGGCCGTTCCTCCACCCTCTCCAGGGCGCTGGGGCTGGGCAACGCAAAGCCCCAGGGCTCAGTCCTGTCCCCACCACACACACCCTCCCATGGGGCCAGCACCCAGGGGCCCCTGCAGGCCCCATTTACCTCCCTAAAGCCAGGAAAGTGATCTCTAACACAGAGACGCGAGAGCCACACAGGGATGGCCGGTGGCACTGACCCTCAGCCACGCAGAGCGCTGGCCCAGCCCCGTGTGCAAGGGTGAGTTCTGTAGGACCCCACCACCTGGCCAATGCTCCAGAGAGCAGAGCCATCAGGGAGGGCGCCCCGTCCTGCACCCACGCAGCTGCCAGGGGAGACGCGGGCTCACCTCCTGGACACAGCTGCTGCTCACGCCGGCCCCAAGTGCTCCCTGGACTCTTGAAAGACAACACAGCTACAGAAACTGGAATGGAAGAGAGGCCGGATGGCCAGGGTCCCAGCACCCGGAAAGGAGAGGGCCAAGTTCAGGCTCCGCGATGAGGAAGGTTTCTGTGCGGGGACAATGGGACCCCCGGGAACACGGGATTTCCCACCGTGCTCTAGGACCACAAAGTTCAGTAGGGGGTCTGCCTCGGGAATACGCTGTGCTCTACACAAAATTCTTCCAGCTAACGGGAAGCACTGAACACGGAGAGTGTGGCCCGAGAGCCACCCGCCCAAACCAGACATCACCCAAAGCCAGCTCCGTGGGGGAGGGTCCCAGCGCTGGGGTTCCCAGAGCACACCCTGCCACGCTGAGCCCTTCCTGGGAACGAGACTCACCTTCCCTCAGCGGTCGCCCCCCCCCACAACAGCACAGCACCTGTTGACATGGCTAAGGAGGGTCAGGATGCACACCCAGGTAGCTGGGTCCAGTCCACTCCGCTTGGTCACTGCACTGCATTCTGGGATGCTGGCCTTTGCAAGGCTCCCAGCGAGCCCGAAGGGATAGGAGCACGTCCACCAACGAGAGTCTCAATGGCGATGCCACAGAGATGGGGCTTCTCACCACCCCGGCCGCCCTGCCCGAGGTCTCTGTCCCGGGTCTCAGAACCCAGGGACTGCACGCAGAGATGGGGGCGTCACCGCCAGCCAGACCAGCCTCGGCAGCTGGGGCTTGGCGCAGGTGGAAGGCGGCCTGCGGGGGCGGCCCGGGGGCACTCGGGTGGGGCGCGGCCTCTGCACGTGGGGCTCATCAGCCGTTCTGACCAGCGCCCGGAATGGACACACTTGGAGGCCGAGCGCACGGTCCACCAACGCCGACCCAGGTGCGAGCCCTCCCGGAGCAGGACGCCGCTCCGCATCCGCGGGCTCCAGCACCGAAGGTCAGCGCGCCCCGGCCGCGGGAGACAGAAGGTCAGCTCGGCCGCCCCGGGCCCGGGACTTGCTGCCCACTGGTCACCCCGCGGGGACCGGGGCCAGAGCGGGCCCTGCCCCTGCCCCTGCGCCCGGGGGCAGCGAGAACTCTGCCTCACCGTGCGTCCCCGCAGCGGGGGCACCACAGCGAAGGCCACCCTCTGGCTCTCGGACGGAACGGGGCGGCCCTGACCGCCGCGGGCAGGGCAGGTGCAGGGCGCCCCCCAGCGCGGGGTCCGGCCCGGGGACTCCCGCACCTTACCAGGTGTGAGGCGCAACGCAGCTGCCAAGTCCCAGCCCGGGATGGCGGCGCCGGGGGTGGAGCCGCTCCTGCCCTGCCCTGCCCTGCCCTGCCCGGCGTCGCGGGAGCAGCACCGTGGAGGCCCCGGGAGCCGGAGCTGCCGCCGCCCGCGCCCGCGCACTTACGCCGGTGCCCGCGCCGCCCGTCTGGGCGCCCGGCTCCTCGCTGGCCGCGCGTCCTGCTTCCAGCCCCAGCCGCAGCCGCTTCTCCTCCGGGGGCGCATCGTCCTCCGCGCGCCCGGGCCGGCCGTCCTCGGGGCCGCCGGGAGCGCTGGCCATGGCTCCCGCGGGCTCTGCCTGCACTTGGCGAGGACCGCGGAGCCGGGCGCCTCCCGCCGCCGCCGGCCTCTAGCTGCAGACGGCGCCTGCGAGCGCGGGCTCGGCGGGTCCGCGGCCGGGGAGCTGCCGGCTCTCGGCCGCCCTCTGCCGGCAGCGCGTGCGCACCGCGCCCACCGCGAGCGGCCGGCCCCGGCCCAGGGCCAGCCCGACTCCCGCACGTCCATCCCCTCCCCCGCCTGGTAGAGTCCCGATGGCCTCCCTGCCCAAGGTGGACAGCGGCGACGTTGACCCCGGCCTTTGGTCCAAGCGCATGCAGCGTTCGGCCTGGGAGCGGGGGGAAGCGTCACCTGTCGCCAGGCACCTGCAGAACACCTGTCGTTGAAAGTGGCCAGCCTCACCTCTGCTCCTGCAAAGTTCAGGACACACGGAGAAGGCCCTGGGGGCGAACATGATCAGGGGAACCCAGGGATGTGAGAACCGGTAAGACAGGGGCCTCGGCGGCCACGGGGTTGTCAGATGGACGGCAGCAGGCACAGTGCTCTCCAGGACATGGGAGCTGAGAGGTGCCCAGCAGGACCTGTCCTCCGCAGGTGCGGGGTGTTCAGGCCCCAAGGCTGCAGCAGAGGCTGCAAGGTGGTAGGCAAGGGGAGACAGGTGCGGTGAGCAAAGCTCTGGTGGGAACCTGGCCACGCGGCTCCCCCAGCCACGGCCCAGCTGAGAAGAGGGAGAAGCCTTTAAGAAGCACTCTGGGACCATGCACTGGCTTATTATCCCCACTGTACAGATGAGAAGACTGAGGCATAGAGGGTAAGCCAGGTGCCCAAGGTCCCCTACAGCCATGGGGCCAAGTGCCAACAGCACTGAGCCCCGAAGGCAGGGTGAGCAAGGTCAGATAATGGATGTCAGAGCGGAAGCAGCCATCAGTGTCCTCGGATTCTGCAGTTAACCCTGGGTTCCCAGGAGGGGAGGGGGCGCCCGCTCTGAGAACACAGAAGAGTTCCAGGTGGAGTGTGCTGGAGTCTGGCTGCGGTCTCGCCCTCTGTGGGTTCCCAGGCTGGAGCCAGGTGAGAGACTCGGGACCAAACAGCAGGCTGGGTCCCCGTGGGGAGCCACCCCACCCACTGCCCAGGACGTGTCCTGCTCCTCTGGCCACCTGTCTGCCCCGAGGGATGCTCGGCCTCTTCTCAGGAAGTCCGTGCTGTAGAACGGACGTCCTCAGAGCTTGCCAGGCCCTGACCAGATACTAAGGCCTGGGGACCTGAGTGTCCCAGGCCCACCAGTCAGGGCAGGGCCTCACGGAATGGTGGCTGATGGGGCGTGAGTCCGAGGCCGCTGGACCATCACGCGCTGGCAGTGCTGGGATTCACACCTAAGCATCCGACTTGGACACTGTGCTATGTGACGGTGACACATCCCATGTGTCTTGGGAGAACCCACAACCCCAGCCCCCTCTCCCCACCTGCCCTGCCTGCCGGACTCTGGGTGCTAACATCTGGTTAGCCCCGTCCCACACAGGAAAGTGAGGGACAGTGGCAGGGACCTGGGAGCACCAGTTGGTGGCAGGCTCTGCTAAGTGCCGAGAGCGCTTTTCCTCCGATCGCATTCGGCCTCGGTATGACTCGCCGGTGACACGAGCGGCTCCCCTGTCTGTCCCTTCTTCCTCTCTGCAAGTGCAAGGCTGTGCACTCCCGGTCTGCCTGTTGCTGTTCAGTTAACAGCTCTTATTCCCTAGCGTCAGCTTGGCAGGGAGAATGAGCGGAAAACCCAGCGAGTTTGGAGACTGCCCTCCCTTGGCGGTAGTAACCTGTTGATACTTTATTAGCAAGCGTTAGTAACCTGTTGATACTTTATTAGCAACTAAAGTTCCCAGTAGTCTACAATCCGGTTCACTCTCAGCCGTGCACACTCTGTGGGCTTGGACACATGTGTTACCCCGGACACTGTTACCCCGGACAGTCTCGCTGCCCCGGAGATGCCCTGCGCTCGCTCTGTTCATCTTCCATCCACTCTGCTTTCCAGCAGCCAGGCCCGGACACCAGACCACGAAGCTCTGCCTTTTGCCCCTCACCTAGGCAGGAGTTACCACTCTGCTGGTTTTTCCTGTCTGTGTATGTTCATTATGCATCCTCTCGTTCTCTTTCCCTCCCTCCCTCCCTCCCTCCCATAGCTACTTTTTCTCTTTATCTTAGCTTTGCTCCTATTTTTATCAGTATTTAGCAATGCATAACCCCTGGTGACCAACTCATGACCTAGCCACACACCCTTTTTCTTGGTAACCTCTGGAGATGGACCCACACTTCAGCACCACGGACAGAGCGAATGCCGCCCATCCCCCAACTTCCCCAGCCCCTACCCCATGCAGGCAGCAGGTGACAGGCTTTTGTTTTGTTTTGTCTTGAAGATTTATTTATTTATTTGAAAGGCAGAGTTACATAAACAGACACAGAGAGAGAGAGAGGTCTTCCATCTACTGGTTCACCCCCAGATGGCCTCAATAGCTGGGGCTGGACCAGGCTGAAGCCAGGAACCAGCATCATCTTCCAGGTCTCCCACGTGGGTGCAGGGGCCCAAGCACTTGGGCCATCTTCTGCTGTTTTCCCAGGTGCATTAGCAGGGAGCTAGACCGGAAGTGGAGCAGCTGGGAGAGTGCCAGTGCCCACATGGGATGCCGGCTCTGTAGGCAGTGGTTTTACCCACTACACTACAAACACTGGCCCCAAGTAACTGAATTTCTGGCTCATCCCCTCTGCCCATCCTTCTCTCCTCTCACTGTCTCGCTCCCCTCCCCCTCTTCTCTTCCTTCCCTCCCTCTCCTTCTATCTAACGCTGCACGAGCACACGTGTAGGATGTCAAAGTTCCACGAGGAGGGATGCTTCTGTGACAGACTTGGGACACGGTCCAGCCGGCAGAGAAATTCAGCTTGTGCAGGCCCCGGGCATGAGAACCAGCTGGAAACACCTCGTCCCAGCTCTGGCATCTGATCCATTTGGGCACAGAACCCCTGGAGAAGGCACAGAGAATCAAGAGTGTTAAACACCGAGGTCTACTCAGCACACATCGGTCCCAGGATGCGCTGACGCCAAACACGATGTTTGCTGTCCCAGTCCAAGGCAGGGAGACACCGGGGATGCAAGAGCTATGGAGTGAGGACTCAGACGCTGTCTCTCTGCTCTTTTGACCCTAACGTGGAGCTAGAAAGGAGAGACAGTGCTGTGTGCTCCCAGGTGTGCGTGTCTGCCCTGTGTGTGCATAGCTGCTGTAAGTGAGGCAGGGAGGGTTATAGGGCAGGCGGGTGTCCCTGGACAACCCTGGCAGTAAGAGGGGAGGCAGGTGAGATGTCTGGAAGGCAGAGTCGGGAACAGCAGACACGTATCCGGGTAGGAAAAGGACCAATCTGTGTCCCTCGCCAGTCCGTGTCCCCCTGTGCCAGTCATAAAACACAGCTCACGCTTGCGGGCATCCGGGATGGCCAGGCACTGCTAATCGCTTTGTATGCATGACGCCACCCAACCACGACAAGCCCATAAGGTAGGGGCTGTTCCCATTAGACAGACAAGAACACTGAGGCTTTGCAAGATTGAATAACTTGATCAGAACATGCAGCTAGTAAGCAACAGACACACACACGCGTGCAAAAGACGTAACAGCAACAAGGCACACGGTAGGAACCAGTCCAGTGCAGGGAAGCTGAATGAGTCGGCGTTGAGCAAGCTGCCAATCTCAACAAAGGATTTTTACAGAGCCCTGTGGATGATCTCTCCTCCAGGGACGCAGAGCCCATGAGAAGGCAGGCACGAGGGGTTCTGGGAGGTGAACAGCAGCCTTACAGACGGCGTGAGTTGCTCTGTGGTTTCCCGGCTGGGATGCAGGTGCTGTGAGGCACACAGCATGGGACGAGGCAGCGGGGAGACTGGGATTTGAAGTCTGGCTCTTCCACTGTCTGGGGGTGACCTTGGGCACGCCGCTGTTGCCCTCTGCACCCAGAGGTGCAGAAAGGCCGGGCTCCAGCCAGGCTGCACGGCGATGCTCGCACCACTGGCGTCAGCCTGTATTGCCAAAGCTACCTTGTGGGGAGGCCTCCTCCCCTTCTGGTGCCCACCCGGGAGCTTACAGGGCAGGGGCGTCCCCCACGGCTGACGGGGGTCCCCCAGGAAAATGCTCGCTGGGCCGGCCCTGAGCACCCGCTGCCCCTTCACGTGCTGGTCCACCGGCTGCGTATCCTGGGGAAACGGACCTCATCCTTAAGCTCTCTTTGATGGCTTTTGCCCTGAATTGATTTGAATAAATCACTCTAATGCTCCCTCCACGGTGGAACCGATCGTGCAAGTGTCAGGGGCCCAGCTTGGAGAGCAGGCTGGAGCCGCCTCTTGCCTGTTTCAGGACGGGGGTGGGGGGTAAAGGGAGGGAACTCGCAGAGACCCGGACAGACGGGGATGAGTCCCCAGAGGGCGGGGCCCAGAGCCCAGCCAGGACTGCTCAGCCCAGGGCACCCCCACCTGCAGTGCCTGCCCTGGAGAAGGCGGCAGAGGAGAGCAGGTGGGGCCGCTGCACTCCGAATGCCAGCGCCCTGAAATGCTGCCAGCTGAGCTCACCCCACGGCGCGGGAGAGCGGGCTCCCTGAAGTGTCCGCGTCCCTAGTTCTGCGGCTCTCAGAGACTCTGCTGAGTTTCTCCGGTGTCCAGGCGCCGCACCTCAAAGATGCGGCCCACTCAGTGCTGCCAGCCAGGGAGCACTCTCACACACACACACACACACACACACACACACACATGCACACACGCGAAGCCTGGCTCCTTCTCTTCCATCATGTCTCTTCTCAAATTCTGCCTCCTCCCAGCACCTGGTATAAGTTAAGCCCTCGCTCTAACTACCTCGGACCACTCCGGTCTCTCTCTACCTCCCTCCGTGCCATGGAATGCCAGGCGCTGTCTTCCTTGGAGACACAGGTCTGAGAGCCAGAGGCCCGGGGAACCCTTGCCTCTTCCCTCATTAGCTGTTGGCCTTGGACAGCTGCTCAGCCGCTCAGTTTTCTCACCTGTAAAATGGGGCTGTAAGAGCAGCCACTTCCTGGAGCCACTGAGCCCTGCAAAGAGCATGTGCCTAAGCCACTGCTGCTGCTTGTGTTGGGACAGCTTGGCCTCCTTGCCAACCACAGGAGCCCTGACCCTGACCCTGACATCCCTGAGCTCCCTCGGGCACTGAGAAGATGGGCGCTGAACACAGGAACGCTGTTTGCTTGTTCTGTGGCTTCACACACGTTTCGAACACCCAGAGTGGACGCGGCCAGATGTCCATCCTTTCCCAGTTGGGCAAACAAAGGTGGGAAAGCTTGGGGCATCTGAGCCTGCAGACCCACCTGGCCAACAGGCTCCCCAGCCACGGGCAGGAAGCAGAAGCCCAGGGCTGCCCCTGCTCCCCCTGGGACGCCGTAGCCCAGTCCTGCATCTGGAGATGAGGCTCAGGGGGCTGCTGCACACGTGCCTGCCGGCCCGCTCTCCCCAGGGCTCTGGAGGAGCTACAGTGCGCAGGGCCAGGGCTTGGGGCAAGGAACTGGGCTTGGTGGGCGATCCTCGGCCCCAGGGCCTGCGGCTCAGAGAGCCCCCTACTCTGCTATGAAGAATGAACACCTGGGCCACAATAGCTGTCCAATAGCAACCCACGGCTCAGCAGCCACGGCTGAGTTTCCTGGGGCAGCTTGACCCCCACGAGGAAGCAGAGGCCAGGCCCCTCATCCCCAGGGCTCCCAGAGAAGCGCCGCCTGTGCTGGCTGTCATGGAAGGACCGAGGGAAGCGACAACAAGTGAATAAAGGACTCAGAGCACATTACGTGCGCCGCTAGTTCTCCATCCCCAAACTCCTGATTCCCATGGGGGAGGGCGGGGAGTCCAGCCCCACCACTCGCCATGTGACACTGGACCGGTGAGCTACCCCTGCTGGGCACTGAGAGCCCCCTCCTGTGGGACGCTGGGGTGCACAGAAGCCGTGGGAGCTGGCCAGCGCCCTCCGACGTCTGCTTTGTCTCTGTGAGCTGGTTATGTTCAGCCGATTCCATTCACCGCTTGCTGTGAGCTTCCTTGAGCCCGCCTGGGGAAGAAGCTAAACACATGTCGACTTTGTAAATGAACTCCAGGAACGTAACGTTTACGGGGTGGACTTGAGCTGAAGGATCGTCTCCCGGCAGGGCACCCTTGCAAAGGAGGCTGTCCGACAAGGTACCGGCTCGGCTGTGGTCACGGGGAATGCACACAGCCCCTGTGCCGGGGTCCCTACACCCACAGAGGGCTCCAGAGCTGTGGCCACGGCAGGGCTGCGGGAAGTGCACCATGACACATTCAGGGAGGCGGGCAGCAGGTCACACACAGGAGATGGGAGAGAAGAGTTTGTGGTACAGACACAGAGCAGAATATGGAGCCTCGGAGAAGGGAAGCAAAGTTCCACGTGCCAGCAGCGAAAGGGCCACGAGACACACCGTTCACGAAGACGAGAAGGTGCAGAGGTGGCGTGAACTCGGCGCTTCTAAAGGCCCCCACACGCCGCACAAACACAGGCTGGGGTGCTTCCAAGAGCTCATGAAAATCCAACTCAAAACTAAGTTTAATTTATTGCAAAAAAAAATTTGGAAATCTATGCAGGCAAGGACTCTTCAAAAAGTTCCTGGAAAATGTATGTGATGACAAAACTCCGCGTGGATCTCAGACAATTTCTGCACCAAACTTCACTTCTCTGCTCACTGCACTTCCCAGGAATGTGAGAAGTGCCCTCATCGCACCGTGCATCGCCAGAACTTCTCATCTTCCCGAACCGAACCACCTCCCCCTCCCTCCCAGCCACTGTCCCGCTCTCTGCCTCTGAGTCGAGCTGATGGTGCAGAAACTGGAACGCTGGAGTGGTTAGGAGGCCTTTGGAGTCGGGCCACAGAAAATCCAGACCGAAGCCAGGTCACCCAACGAGGAAATTTATTCCCCCGTGCCAAGGACAGACCAGAGGTCCGACCGGCTCCGTCCTGGGCAGCCGGGGAATTCCACCAGGACACCAGGCTCTTACCCCGCCTCTCCTCTGCTGGCCCCAGACTGCTCTGCACCCTGGGGCCACCCCTCCCGGGGCACAGTGCTCCATGCTGTACGTACGTGCCTGTCATCACCCAGTGACGCCGTCCCCGACAGGCCCGAAACCCCCTTCAGCATAACCAGGCCACGTGAGGACACAGCACGTATCAGAGATCACAGACTGCACTCTGCAGGTCAAATCCAGCCCACAGCCCACGCCTGTACATCAAGTGTCATCGGGACACGATTCTGTGCTGCCTGCGGCTGCTTCCTGGCTACAGTGGCGCGATGGAGGACTTTCCCTGGAGACCAGAAATGTCACAGCAGCGTTTGCTGGCTCCCGGCTTAACTGCTCCAGCGTGGGAGGAAGGGACATGGGGCACCCACCTCACGCCCGCCGCAAACCTGTGGGTTACTTTCAGCCAACAGCACTCCCTCTCATTCTGACAAGAGTCCCTTAGCGCATCACCCGCGGGACAAAGCGATGCTTCCTCCATTTATTTCCGTGGAACTTCCAGGCAGTGTAACGCTAACGGGTGAAGTGAGTGTGAATGAGCCACCTGGTGCGAAAGACCGCAGCAGAGGCCAGGGCTGGCCTCGCTGACACCGGTCGCTGCTGCCCGCCGTGCCCACACCCCTGTGTCACCACACACTCACTCTGCCTCTCCTGCAGGGCCTGAAGCGCTGCCTAAACACCCACTCCGAAACCTCGGGCTCAACGCAACCACAAGATTTACTTTGCCCACAGATCTGCAGCTTAGCAGAGCTCACGGGGGCAGTTCTTCTCCGCTCCACGAGGCCTCAACTGGGGTCTCGGCAAAGTTTAGTCTCAGCGCGGTCCGTTCGCATGGGCGGTAGACGGGCACTGGCTGCTGGCAGGGACCAGCAGTGCTGTGGGCCTCTGGCCTCAGCTCCTGTCCACGTGGCCCACTCCAAGGGCTGTCTGGGCTTCCTTGTGGCGTGGCGGCTGGGTTCCACGACTGTCCCTTTTATGAAGGAAGAAACGAGAGAAGGGAGGGAGCTGTGCCACCTCTCACGACTGGCCCAGAAGTCACACAGAGCCACTCCCTCCACGCTCAGGGCCCAGACTCGAGGGCGGGGGTGGGGCTCCTGGCTGGAAGGAGCCCTGTCTGGACGGCACCGTCTGCCTCGGGAGTTTCTCTGCGTCTCTTCCCTGTCCCTGTATCTTCAACCTGGCTTTAATGCTTCATGTTCATCTGCTTTCTGCAATGCGCCGAGCTAGACTGAGGTCAGCAACGGCCCCACGTCCACACTCCTCCCACTCTTGTCTTTCTCGCCCCGTGCAGGGGGGCCTGCCCTGGCCCTTCCTTTGACAGAGGAGAAGGAACCATGCAGAGACGCACCAGCCACAAAAACAGGGGCCTCCAAAGGCCTTGTGCATGTCTGCTGTCTGTCTCACTGCCCCTTGCACCTGCCACGAGCGGAAGCCCCACCTGCCTTCAGAGGTTCGAGGAGGGAAGCTTGGCTGTCCCAGCCAGGGCCATTCTAGACCAGACCTCGAACACTAGATCCCAGCCAAGATCAGCACTTCCTGCCCAGCCCACAGCCGACTGCAGAGATAATGAGAAAAACCACTGGGCGCACCAGCAGACTCACAGGTAACAACACAAGCTCATTCTCTGAGCCCCTGGGTTTTGGGGTGGTCGTGAAATATTAGCTAATGGACGCAAAAAGCACATCACTGGATTTTGTTTTACAGCCCCACTGAGAGTCACTTTTTTTTTTTTTTTTTTGACAGGCAGAGTGGACAGTGAGAGAAAGAGACAGAGAGAAAGGTCTTCCTTTTGCCGTTGGTTCACCCCCCAATGGCTGCCGCGGCTGGCACACCACGCTGATCCAATGGCAGGAGCCAGGAGCCAGGTGCTTCTCCTGGTCTCCCATGGGGTGCAGGGCCCAAGCACTTGGGCCATCCTCCACTGCACTCCCTGGCCACAGCAGAGAGCTGGCCTGGAAGAGGGGCAACCGGGACAATATCCGGCACCCCGACCGGGACTAGAACCCGGTGTGCTGGCACCGCAAGGCGGAGGATTAGCCTAGTGAGCCGCGGCACTGGCCCAAGAGTCAGTTTTAATGAAAAAATGTAACCCATTTATATTTAGTGTGACATACCTGGTGTTGACCCTTTGCTATTACTTCAGCCTAGTTACTTGTTTTCTTTCATTTTGTGTTGTTCATTTTTCCCCAGCTAGATCCATTTTTGTTTTTTTGTTTTTTGTTTTTTGTTTTTTGTTTTTTGTTTTTTTTTGACAGGCAAAGTTATATAGTAAGAGAGAGACAGAGAGACAGAAAGGTCTTCCTTCCGTTAGTTCACCCCCCAAATGGCCACTACGGCCAGCACACCATGCGGATCCAAAGCCAGGAGCCAGGTGCTTCCTCCTGGTCTCCCATGCAGGTGCAGGGCCCAAGCTCTTGGGCCATCCTCCACTGCCTTCCTGGCCACAGCAGAGAGCTGGCCTGGAAGAGGAGCAACCGGGACAGAATCCGGCACCCCGACCGGGACTAGAACCCGGTGTGCTGGTGCCACAGGCGGAGGATTAGCCTAGTGAGCCGCAGCGCTGGCCCTAGATCCATTTTCTACCTTTAGGAATTCGTTTTCCCTTTCCACGTGTCCACCAGAGTGCTTCCCCATCTTTCTATGGAAACAAGACACCAAGTCTTCCCTCACACAGCGCCTCCTCTCCTCCTGTGCCTCCCGTCTGCAGGATGGTGGGGTCCCCAGGAGTAGTTTCGATGAGACAGACTCTGCCTGCCACCATCAGATGTGATTGTTTATTTTACAGTTCTCCCTCCCACGCTTATGTGCTGAGAACACCTCTTCTCTGAACAGAGTACAGCATCTGGAAGCCTGCGCACTTCACACAGTCACTAAGACTCTGACTTGCAACGAGCAGAAACACAAGTCAAACAGTGCCCATTAAGATGCTATTGATGTGTACCGAGGAGGCGTGAGAGGAAGGTCCATGCTCCAGGCTTGGCTGGGCCAAGAATAAAATGATGTGTGTGCCTCTGTATCTTCACCCCTCAGCTTTGCTCCACTTCATCCAGGTGGACACAAGACGGCTGTCCAGAACCCAAGCTTCGGCCCTATGCACAGCTCTCAGGGCCAGCTTCAGGAAAGCAGTGTCCAAAAGAGAAAAGACTGGTGGAAAACCTGCCCATCTCTGAACCTCAGACTGGACAACCCTGGATCATGCGACCACCCTGAACCACACACTCTCGGCAAAAATCATCCTGGAAGTAGAAAAGAGTGGCTCGGCAAAGCAAGAGACACTGACGTGTGCTCTGTGCCCAGCCGTCAACAAGCAGAATCGAAGGACCCAAGAAGTCACCAAGGATTCTAAGATGGATGCTACTGGACCCCTCAACTTCCGTGGAGATGAAGAGGGAAGACAGCGTCACACCTGGGGGACCCTCCCCTCAGCTTCCCTCTACTCAGGCTTGAAGAACTACAGCCGACCCCAGCGTGGGGCAGCTCCTTGTTTTGATGCAGGAAAGAAACGTGTGAGCTCCATGGGCCCTTGGGAGGCTGCCAGGGACACAGCCATGGGTCACAATTCACTCCTGGGTCCCAGGCGTCTCTCAGCGAGTTTGAAATCCCACCTGGTGTGTTTTTCTCAGCCTTGTCGCCAGACCTTCCGAGCCAACCTGAAGATGCTCCTGACTTAGGAGGAGGCTCGGCCATTTTTCTTTCCCAACAAATCTTTGTAGCTCAGCTCCAGCCGTATCTTGGAATGAAAGGTGCCTCTCTAATGGGAAAATACGGCATGCGTGCTCCCCAGGTAAAGGCTGCTGGTCCCCACGTACGGTGAGGCTGTTCCAAGAGTGAGAATTATGTCCCCCTGGCCACCCGACCCAAGAAGAAAATAAAACACAGATCACCAGAAACGGAGGGCAGAGCTGTGCTTGTGTTTCTCAACTCTGAGGCTGCATACGTTACTTTAGACAAAAAAAAAAAAATCTGCTTCTAATCGGCAGTCACCCCACGTCAGATTTACACGCCTGGGTTTAACAGAAGCCAAGTAAAGTTATCTGTTCTTGTTGTACCTGATTAACCTCAAAACACAAATCCTACAAATCGATAGTTAATTAAAAATGTGGCACTGCCTGTGGAGTGAAGGCACCTCCTCCCGTGTCCCGTATATTATTAAGCCAAACGCCACGCCGGCCACTCTCGTGGGCAACAGAGACTTGGCCAGACCGTGAGGTGGCCAGACATGTCTGCACAGGGACCCCACTGCGATATTCTGACTGTCCTTAGAGCCGGGGCAGCCCCCAGCGCCCCTTCTCAGAGTCGGGCCTCTCCGGCTGTTCCACCTGCACCCTGCTCCCGGGGAAGGTTTGCAAAGATGCCCCCATGGGGACTTGAAGGAAGGAACTTCCAGTTTCAAGTTTCCCCCAGGTGACGGCCTGGGAACTCACCCCTCCCACCCCTCTCTGACCTCACATTCACCCGCTGCTCCCCCCAATACAACAGAACAACACGGCAGAAGTGGTCATTTGTCATCTCCTAGTCACTGGTAGCTCTGATTTCTTGGCTCTAGCTTCACACTCATTGCTGCCTCAACAGAACCGTTTATTCCACTGACGAACATATTCACACCCTGCCACACACCAAAGAGGGGCTGGAGTGGCTACAAAACAGTACCTGTGGCCTCCATGCACGCTGACTTCTTCCAGGGGTCGGGGCTGTGCGTCCCACTCCCCCACTTCTGGTAGCAGGTGCACCCAACCTCACCCCTTGCTTTACGAGTAGGGGCCTCACATTGGACCAATCACAAGGCTGGGACCCACCTTCTAGGGATAGACAGATAACCCACAGGGCCAATCACAACTCTTTCCTGAGAGTTTTCAAACTGGAACTGGGAAAAGGAAGTCATTGTCTTCCTGGTGGCAAAGCCATGAGGGCAAACGGTCCAGAAATTTCTGCCCAGATCCCACGGTCCCATTCTGTCTATTAAGAGAACAGCTGACACACAGAGCTGAGGGGGAGAGGAAACGGGCTAGAGTGCACCACCCCAGGCTGGTTCAGACAGCCAGGGAGCTCCCCATGTCTGTTGCATGAAGTCGGAGGCAGAACCCGGAAGAGGGTGAAGGTGAACCCCAACTATCCTCTACCCCCAGCACAGCCCTCCCTGCTATAAACTCTCCCGGGAACCCACACTCTGCAGCCCCAAAGACGGAGAAGCCACGGCAGCCCAGCCAAGCCCACTGGGCCGGCAAGCAGGAGCACCAGCCAGCCCCACCAGGCCACCCGGGTCGGCGCATCGGTTTGCACATATGGCACTCGGCGAGGGTCCTTAGCCAATGGCTACCCCAGCAGGCACAGGCCTCTGGGAGTAGGAAAGCAAGCAAGGTGTCCAGAGACTCTAGGCCCAGAGCAAGGGCCAGAGAACCCCAGAGGAGGAGAATTCCAAAGAACAGTTCGGGAGGCCGGGGGGCTGCCTGTGAGCTGAGTGCCTCTGAGGCCCCGGGCCAGGCATCCACCACCTGTTTGCAGCGGGCGGGCTTGGGTGCACCTGCCCTGAGTCCCAGAAGCCAGCTGCTTTCCTGGATGTCGTCCTGGGGTGAGCCCAGACACACAGGCGCAAGCCACCTGGCCACGGCCTCCCGGCCTTTCCAAACAACACAGGCGAGCTCACACGTGTGGAGCTCTCCCTGGGTGCCAGGAGCTGTGCAAGCGTCCTAGCGCTGGATTCTCACATGAATCTGCCCGAGCATGCATTCTATTTTTGTCTCCCTGTGACAGACAAAACCAAGAGAGAAATTCTCACTTTCTCCACGTCCAGGACACAGCCAGGGTAGCAAGCGAGTTCCTTCTGACTCCGGTGCCACCACCAGGCCAGGGCACTGCTCCGCCCAGCCTCTGCCGTCCACACCCTTGGAGACCGGCCTCTGCTGTCCACACCCGCGGAGACCGGCCTCTGCCGTCCATACCTTGCTGGGGCCTTCTCCACACTTCTCAGACCCAAACAGGATCAAGGACCAGCACTGTTTGCAAACTGCGGCCGCTGGTCCCACCCTATGCCCGGACCACCCTGGCTGTGTGCACCCACTTCTGTCTCGGTCCTCTGCACACGGAACTGTGAATGCCGGGGATCATCATCCTCTCCTCAGAGCTGACCCAGCGCCTCCGTCGTTACACCTTTCAGGCCTCCCTGTTTTTCCCTGTAACCCCCATCCCAGGAGGCCCAGAACGGCTCATGGCCAAATCCACTCACGTACGGACCAAGGGTCACTTGGCCGTCTCAAGGTTGGAGCCGTGGTCTGAGTGCGGAGACGGAGGACAGACCCCTGGCCGACTTCCAGGGAAGGGAAGGAATGGAACAGAGGGGAAATGAGGGAGGCCACCTCAAGTCCCATAAATGACAACTGCCGTGCGCGCGTGTCAGGAAGCCAAGGCTGTAAAAGCCACCAGCGAATTAGGACGGCATCCAGAGCGGTGACGTCATGCGAGGACATCTGCGGAGAGCACGTCCGGCACGCGCCCCTGGGCAGCCAGGAGCCCAGCCCCCCAGGGAGCTGGCCCAGGGAGAAGGACCAAGCAGACAGGAACCCCAGAGTCCCTGCTGGTGACCAGGGATGCAGCCCCCACCCCTCGCTCCCCCAGGAGGGGCACCAGGGCGGGCATTTCTGGGCATCTGGTTCTGGCTTTGAGGAGACCTTGGCAGGGGGCAAAACCTAAAGCTCACTCCCCACTGGCCGAGCCCCTCCCCAAGGGCCCGTGAAGCCACAGGACCAGTCCTCCGGGCACTGCAGGCAGCCACACGAGAGCTGGGCTCTGCTTGTCAGGGGCTTGGCCCCCGGCTCGGCCTGTGTCAGGGGCTGTGAACCCCGGGCGGCTCTGTCCCAGCAGGCAGCTCCAGCCGGCTGCTTCCAGCCCCCACACTCCTGCCCTTTCCCCAGCCTCCCTGTGGACTCCGTGAGCTGCCTCCTTGCTGCTGCGTGCAGTGGAGAATCCTGACTGACACTTATCTCCCGTGCTCGGTGCTCACGGCCAGCGGCCCCCAGGATATGCCCGGCAGCGGCAGCGGGTGCGGGAGCAGTTCTGGAAGGAGGGGTGAAGCCGCTCAGGACCCTGCCAGCAAGAAGCGGCTGCCAGCGCCGGAGGAGAGGGCCAGCACAGTCGAGCCTGGAGGGAGGCCCAGGTGCCAGACCCAAGTCCCCTCTCCAAGATTTTTTTTTTTTTACAGGCAGAGTGGACAGTGAGAGAGAGAGACAGAGAGAAAGGTCTTCCTTTGCCGTTGGTTCACCCTCCAATGGCCGCCGCGGCCGGCGCGCTGCGGCCGGCGCACCGCGCTGATCCGATGGCAGGAGCCAGGAGCCAGGTGCTTCTCCTGGTCTCCCATGGGGTGCAGGGCCCAAGGACTTGGGCCATCCTCCACTGCACTCCCTGGCCACAGCAGAGAGCTGGCCTGGAAGAGGGGCAACCGGGACAGAATCCGGCGCCCCGACCGGGACTAGAACCCGGTGTGCCGGCGCCGCTAGGCGGAGGATTAGCCTAGTGAGCCGCGGCGCCGGCCCTCCCTCTAAGATTGATTTCATTTATTTGGAAGGCAGGGTTACAGAGAAACACAGAGAGCGAGGTCTTCCATCTGCTGGTTCACTCCCCAGATGGCCACAACGACCAGTGCTAGGCCAGGAACCATGAGCTTCCCCCGGGTCTCCCACGTGGGTGCAGGGGCCCAAGCGCTTGAGCCATCCTCCACTGCTTTTCCAGGCTGGTTAGCAGGGAGCTGGACCAGAAGTAGAGCAGCCAGGCATAGAACTGGCACCCACATGGGATGCTAGCGTGGCAGGTAGCAGCTTTACCTGCTACGTCACAGCACCAGCCCCAAATCCCCTCTTTCATACACCAGGGCCTTCACTTATGCTTTTCTCTGGGCTTCTGGTCTGCCTGAAGCCCACCCCTCATTCAGACTCCCACCTAAACGTCACCTCCTCCGCCGAGCACTAAAATCACCATGCAGCACATGCTGACCTGCTGTCTACTTGTAGCAGGTCTGTGTGCCCCGACAGATTCTAAGATACAAGAGGGAGGGACCAGCGGTCCTTCACCACTCCCTTTCTTCCCAGTAACAGTCGGGGCCTGGCATGGAACTGATAGTTCTTTTTAAAAAAAAAAGTATTATTTATTTGTAAGGCAGAGTTAGAGAGAAAGAGACAGACAGAGAGAGAGATCCTCCATCTGTTGGGTCACTCACTAAACGGCCATAATGGCAGGGACTAGTCCACGCCAAGGCCAGGAGCCTGGAACTCCATCTGGGTCTCCCATGCAGGTGGCAGGGCCCAAGCACTTGGACCATCGTCTGCTGCCTTCCCAGGCGCATTAGCAGGGAGCTGGATCAGAAGAGGAGCAGCCAGGACTCAACGGCACTCACATGGACGGCCACAGTGCAGGCGGCGGCTCAGCCCCTGGGCCACAGCGCCAAGCTCTGGGACTGATCGTTCCTGAAGGTTCAGAGGAATTTACACACCCATGCACATCCTCTTGGTGCCCTCGAGGGAAGTCTTGGCGACATCCCTAATTTACAGTAGGAGTCCGAGAAATAGGAGTTTAAGGGATTTGCTGACAGCTACCTAAAGGATGGGGGCGGGGAGAGGGGGGGAGCAGATGCCACTGTTCCCCACGACAGGAGGGGGGTCTTCACACAGCAGCTGTGTAACAAACCACCTTGAAATTCCTCATTTCTTCTGCAACACAGCTGCCCTCTGGGCCTGGCTCAGCGGGGAGGGTCCAACTGTGTGTCTCATCAGTGTCATCCCAGCAACCTCACTAAGGGGCCGAAGCCACCATCACCAAGGTGACCCCTCCCCAAGACTGGGGAGGCAACACCAGCGTCAGCGAGAGCCCAGCCAGGGCCGTGGGCTGGAGGCCGTGGTCCGTCGCCACATGGATCTCACCGCGGCGGCTTGGGCTTCCTCACGGCATGGTGGCTGGGTTCCACGTGAGGACATTCCAGGAGGAGGAGGAGGAAGCCGGTGGTCTGCTCAGATTCCAGGGGAGGGGCTCACAGCATGGGAGGCGCTGGTGCCGTGCGGCCCCCTTCCGGGCAGCCAACTGGCCAGAGCAGACAGTGCCTGGCAGGATTCTCGCAGGCTCCAAACAGAACAGAACACAGCACCCGAGGCTCTGGAGACACGTCACCACCAGACAAGAAGCTGGGAAAACGGAGGTTCCCCTGGGGCGGGGCAGGTGGGGAGTGCTCCCCTGGGGCGGGGCAAGTGGGGAGGGCTCCCCTGGGGCGGGGCAGGAGAGGAGGGCTCCCCTGGGGCGCGGCAGGTGGGGAGGGCTCCCCTGGGGCGGGGCAGGAGAGGAGGGCTCCCCTGGGGCGGGGCAGGAGAGGAGGGCTCCCCTGGGGCGGGGCAGGAGGGGAGGGCTCCCCTGGGGCAGGGCAGGAGGGGAGGGCTCCCCTGGGGCAGGGCAGGCGGGGAGGGCTCCCCTGGGGCGCGGCAGGTGGGGAGGGCTCCCCTGGGGCAGGGCAGGCAGGGAGGTTCCCCTGGGGCTGGGCAGGTGGGGAGGGCTCCCCTGGGGCGGGGCAGGTGGGGAGGTTCCCCTGGGGCGGGGCAGGCGGGGAGGGCTCCCCTGGGACGGGGCAGGTGGGGAAGACCGTCCTCCCCACACAGTAGGTACACATTTTCACCTCCTTTCCCTACAACCAAAGCTCTACTGATTAGAAACTCATCTTAAACATGCAAACACCTGCAGTGCAAACCTCATTCCTCCAACACCCCACCCCCCCGTCCCCCCAACCCCGTCCCTTCTCCCCTCCCCCCCCACACCCGCCCCCACCTCCCCCTCTGAGAGGTAACCATGGGCAGGCGGGGAAGGCCGTGGCACCTGTGCTGAGTGGAGGTCCGGGAGGAAGCAAGAAGTCGGGCTTGTTTCTGAGCCTGAACGAGGGCCCTGCTTTCCGGCTTCTGACCATGCTGCAGCAGCAATGCCCATGGCTCAGGCTGGGCTGCCCAGCGGTCACTCACTCGGTCCCCACGGCCCTCAGGCAGACCGAGCATTTGTAACCAAAGCAGCAGGAAGCAGTACACAGAGGGCCGTGGGCGGGGCGGGGCGGGGCGGGGCCAGGGTATCTTTCTCCCCAGCTGGGCACTAAGCCCTTGTCTGTCACCTGGCTTGCCTGTTGGAGACCTGGAAGCTGATGGTCCCGGAAGCCCTGTGAGATGGGCACCTCCGTCTGTGAGCGCCAGCACAGCCCCTCCGGGCAAGGCAAGCTTGCAGCTTCAGGCCGAGGCACAGCTGGCAGCGGCCATGGTGCAGAAGCAAAGGAGAGCCCCCGGGAGGCCCCAACGGGAACAGTGTGTGTCAGGGGCCAGGTGGGAGGCCAGCCGCACGCCATGGGGGCGGGGAAGGCGCGGAAAGGGCAGACCTACTTAGCTGAGGAAGAAGGCTGACAGCTGGGCAGCGGTGGGCGGCGCTGTGGGTCGACCTGATGAAGCCAGGGCCCGCTGAGGTCAGGGCCAGAGGGACATCCTCAAGGGAATGGCCAGGGGCAGGGTGGGGGAGCTGCTGGATTTATCAGCCCAGGGTTCTGCAGAGAGTTCTGGAAAACAAAGACTGAGGGCCTGGGAGGAGAGTTCACCCCGCGAACATGCTGAGACCAAGCAAAATGGTGAGACACGGCCCCTGGAGACAGGGACAGGAAAACCCCCAGGCCTGGGTTATCCAGGGCTCCCTCTGCAGATCACGCTCAAACACAGCTGCCGGGAAGCTCTCCATCCAAAGAGCCAATGCTCTCTGCAAAAAAAAAAAAAATAATAATAATAATAAATAAAACCAGAGCGGGAGCAGACAGCATCCAGCCTCGGGACTAAGATGCCCGTGCCCCACCCAGAGCTCTTCTCCTGACTCCAGCTCCTGCTGACGCAGACCCTGGGAGGCAGCGGTGACGGCTCAAGGAGCTGAGCCCCTGCCACTCGCGTGGGACACCCAGATGGAGGTCTTGCCTCCCAGGTCAGCCTGGCCTGGCCCAGGCCGGTGTTGCATTTGGGGAGAGACCCAGTAGATGGGGCATATCTTCTCTCTGTCCTCTCTCTCTCCTCTCTCTCTCCTGTCTCTGTCTCTCTGTCTCTCTCTCTCTCTCTCTCTCTCTCTCATTGAATATAATAAAAACAGGAGTTCCCCTGGTGCACAGACCCTGGAGCGGTTTTTCAGCGAGCTTCCGTCAGACAAGAGTCTGCAATGACAGAAAGCAGCGCCGTGGGAAGGGTAGCAGTCCAGCCCCATTGTCTGTCCAGCACTGGACCCCAGTCTGGCCGCAGGGATTCTCTACTGGTGAACAGGCTGGGGATACACAGGCTGTCAGTTCGCTGGGTCTTCGTCTCGCCAGGAATAGTTTTTCACAGAGCCGAAACGCTCCCCGGCGTCAAAATAAAAGTGGCATCCAGTCCCCGAGGGGGCAAGAGTAAGGTCAATCACCTTGATTGTTCTTTAACCGTGAGAAGCCGTCAGTATTACCGAACAGGCAGATCTGTTTGCGTAACCAGGTCTCCACAGGCTTCTGGGAATAAAGGTTTTCCTAAGTGGATGATCTGCACAGCGATAGCCTTCGGGGCTCTGACGAGCAAATGTTCCTTTAATTACGAGGGAGGCCAATTACCACGGCATCGTCACATTGCGTTGCGCCAGCGCTGCGGCGCCGGCACTGTGAATTCTGGGGAAGACACTCGAGGCACATTATGCCAGAGATGAAGACGTTTTAGCGAATTCAATTTAATCTACAACATTAAAGTTATTTTGTTGAATAAAACATAATGCAGTAATGAGCCCGTGTGTGAACCCTGTAGCGGAGGTAATAACCGCTGGGCAGCCGGCCCTGCTTGTTAGCGTGAGGGACAGCGTGGCCGAGGGAACCTCGCTCTGTCCAAGCCGCCTCTCAGCCTGGGTGTCCCGGCAACTGAGGGAAGGCCACATGACTAACCCGGGGCCATTCCCAGAGGTGCTGCTGCCCGCGGTTATCTCCCGAGACACCTTGCTCCCAGCCCCAGCCAGGAAGGACTTCGTCAGCAGCCCGGGTGAACCCCTGTCTTCATGCACTGGGCCCGGGAGGTGTGCAGGGCGACGTCGGCAGAGCAGCATGACAGGGGTGGGCAGAGCTTCTGCAGCCGTGGTCTCTCTTCCGCCACTGGTCAGGGGATGGACGGCTGCCCCCACCCAGGACTCAGCTATTCTTGTTTGTCAAACAGAGGAGTGGAGGGGACGTCAACATTCCCGGACGGCACCTGTCTATAAAACACTTCCTGTTCATGCACACAGGAACCCTGACTCTCGCTGAGATGATGCCATCGGCAGCAGGCTGGGCACAAGCAACATCACCTGGGGACACAGAAAGTGACACGGACAGACGACTGCCCAGGAAGAGCAGGAAACGCTGGGCACACGTTGTGCTCAGTGTGCCAGAAGTGGTCCTGCACGCCAAGGAAGACTACAGTTCGCAGCCTCCTTTGCAGGGATGTTTGGGGTCATGTGACTGCATTTCCACCAACAGGAATACAAGAGACCACATGGCTGCGGGTCCAAGATGATTTAATTAAAGGGTGGGTCCTCCGTGTATCCTTCCATCCAGATCTCTATGGCAGAAACAGCTGAGGTGCCTGGAGAACTGACCCTCGCCTACGTGGGGTCGTGGAGCCCTAGGATCTCGGGGTCATTTGTCACCGCAGCAGTGTCCGTCATTGCCCTGACTTAGGAAGGTTCAGTCCCCATTGTCGTCCAGCAGAACGACAGACACCTGACTTCAGTGACACCCTCACCTTCGTTACATATTCAAAAATAGGCGCTGGCACTGTGGCTTAGCAAGTAAAACCGCCGCCTGCAGTGCCGGTATCTCATAGGGCCCCAGTTCAAGTCCCAGCTGCTCCACTTCTGGTCCAGCTACCTGCTATGGCCTGGGAAAGCCGTAGAAGATTGGGCCCCTGCACCCGTGTGGGAGACCCAGAAGAAGCTCCTGGATCCTGGCTTCAGATTGGTGCAGCTCTGGCTGTTGCAGCCAGTTGAAGAGTGAACCAGCAGATGGAAGACCTCTCTCTCTCTCTCCCTGCCTCTCCTTCTCTCTCTATGTAACTCTTTCAAATAAATACATAAATCTTAAAAAAATAAATAAATAAAAGATAAAAACCCTCTCCTTACAAAAACAAAAAAAGATAACCTGTATCCCTTGTAAGCATACATGATACATTTGCAAAAACCCGACCACACACTGGGCCCTAAGGAAGTCTCAACAAAATCCACCAGTGAGTGACATTTATTTCCTGAGCATAAAGCAACAAAATCAGAACTCAGCAGCAACAAGAGAACTAAACAGGGGCCAGCGCTGTGGCTCAATGGGTTAATGGGTTAACGCCCTGGCCTGAAGTGTTGGCATCCCATATGGGCACTGGTTCGAGACCCGGCTGCTGCTCTACTTCCAATCCAGCTCTCTGCTATGGCCTGGGAAAGCAATAGATGGTCCAGGTCCCTGGGCCCCTGCACCTGCATGGGAGACCCAGAAGAAGCTCCTGGCTCCTGGCTTCAGATCAGCGCAGCTCCAGCCGTTGCGGTCAATTGAGGAGTGAACCAGCAGATGGAAGACTTCTCTCTCTCTCTCTCTCTCTCTCTCTCTCTCTCTCTCTCTCTGCCTCTACTCTCTCTGTGTAACTTTGAATTTCAAATAAATAAATAAATAAATATAAGAAGATTTTTAAAAATGTTCTCAATGGCCGGCGCTGCGGCTCACTAGGCTAATCCTCCGCCTTGCGGCACCGGCACACCAGGTTCTAGTCCCGGTCGGGGTGCCGGATTCTGTCCCGGTTGCCCCTCTTCCAGGCCAGCTTTCTGCTATGGCCCAGGAGAGCAGTGGAGGATGGCCCAAGTGCTTGGGCCCTGCACCCCATGGGAGACCAGGAAAAGCACCTGGCTCCTGCCTTCGGATCAGCGCGGTGCGCCAGCTGCAGCGCACCAGCCACGGCGGCCATTAGAGGGTGAGCCAACGGCAAAGGAAGACCTTTCTCTCTGTCTCTCTCTCTCTCTCACTGTCCACTCTGCCTGTCCAAAAAAAAAAAAAAAAAAATGTTCTCAGGGCACTTAAAAAAAAAAAAAAAAAAGAGGACTAAACAGCAGGAGCCTGTGTTGGAGTAACCATGCCTGGGAGGAGAGATCGCGGTGGAACTCCCTAAATGTTTACAAGCGAATGACAACAACACTGAACCTTTCAGGGTCAAGGTCAGCTCGTCAGCTCCTGCTCTCCTCCTGCCCTTCTAGAAGTTGGAGGGGGCATATTCCACCCCTGCATTTACTGTGACGAGCTGGGGGCAACACAGCCGAGCGGGCGGCAGGGAGTGGGGTGCCAGCACACGCCCGCGACCGTACACAGCGGCACCAGCAGGGACCCAGCTCCATCTCGGCACTGTCCCAGGGTGGCGTTCACCAGCGTGGGCAGCAGGTTGCAAGTACCAGCAAGAAAAGAATGCGAGAGGAACGTCAGACAAGGTTCACACGGCCAAGAGAAGTCGGGGAGAGCAGAGAGAATGCCTCGCTTTAGCTGCAGGGATCTGTGTCCCCCTGCTCCGAGCACCCCAGGCCCCTTTCCAGACCCTAAGGGGTGCATCCTCCTCCTCTTGCGGCCACAGCTCAGCCGACGGCGCCCCAGCCTGACACTCTGATCCCATGCAAAGGGCTTCGAGAGGGAGGTGACTTTCACTGCAGCAGTGGCGAGCGGGTTAATGGCTGGAGTTTTGTCAAGTCCTTCCAAGTGCTTCTTATACACCGGCTGGTTTAGGCCTCACATAACAGTGAGGTAAATGAGACGATATCCATTCTACAGACAAGGAAACTGAGGCAGAGAGACGCAGCCCAAGAGCTGGAGCCTGGTGGCGTCCAGATCTGACCCCAGGCAGTGGGACTCCAAGTTCCAGGCTCCCTGAGTCTGACCCCTGTCTGTGCCATGCCTGGTCCTCCAGTACCTTGTTTCTGGTGCTCCCCGCAGCCATCCAGTGCAGATCCTGTTGCATCAAAGACCCCCATGTCCCTTGCCACTGCGTCCCCGTATCACAAGGCTCCCGGCGGCACTGGACACACCTGAGAAGCCGTCTTGAACACGTGCCCTGGAAGCTGTGGCAGTCTCAGAGCTCCCCAGCTGCTGTGCGTCAGTCCCTCCATCAGGGTGAGCAGTGAAACACGGGTGCTGAAAAGGGTGGGGCGGCCGTTAGCAGTTAAGGTGCCTGCATCCCCGAGAGTTCTTAGGTTCAGTTCCCAGCTCTGGCTCCTGACTCCAGCTTCCTGCTAATGTGCACCCTAAAAGGCACTGGCAATGGCGTAAGTAACTGGGTCCCCACCACCCACACGGGGGACCTGGATTGAGTTCCCAGCTCCCAGCTTCAGCCCTGGCCATTGCAGGCATTTGGGAAGTTGATCGGTGGATGAGAGCGCTCTTGCTCGCTCACTCTCTCTCGCTCTCTCAACACCACAGTCCCCCTGCAGCTGCTGAGTCAGCCCGTCCCGACCACCCAACTTTTGGAACGTTCATCTCTGCAAATCTGCAGTGGACTCGGGACCTGAGATTGTCCTCTGGATGAACAGGGACCAGCTCCGAGTTCCCACTGGCAGGTGCAGGTGCAGGTGCAGGTGCGGGGAGGGTCACTGTGCAAGCCGCACAGGTGGGAAGGGGGCCTGGATCAGCCCTGCCACAGGACGCTCACTAACAGCTGTCCCCGTGTTCTCTCGCTTGGGCCACGGGACGTCTGCGAATGCTCCTCCACAGCCGAGGCAGCCAGAGGGGGGCAGAGGGGGACAGTGATGTGACAAGACGGCCGTGTCGTGGCTGCAGCTAGGTGAGGGCTATGCAGCGTGCATTGAACTGTTCTCTCTACTTTTTACCTAAGTGGAGTGCTCTATAATAAAAATGTCGCAAGCACCCTTAGAATAATTTGGCGATCTCTAATAAAACACCAAATAGTGGTATGTGTCTATACAACATTGACTCAGCAATTCTACCCTGGAAAATCAGCCGCCCAAGACACCCAGCCCAAGTACCTAAGGAAGCAGGGCTCGGTGTGGTACCCATTGAAAGGACAAAGGCTGGGAAAATGTTCAACAGGAGGGGATCGGGGAAGTAAAAGTACCGCTCACCCAGACGGTGGAGCACCGGAAAGCCACGCTCCACATGTTGGAATCATCTCTAAGGCGAACGGCGGAGAACAGATCATGGCCCCCAAAGACGGCCACGTCCGAATGCCCGGGACGTGGCCACGTCAGCTTACATGGCAGCCTGGGCTTGGCAGTGTGGTCAACTTAAGGAGGGCGAGACGAGAGGACCATCTTGGCCCGCCCTGGTAACCTGAGGGGGTCACGGGGGTCTTGAAGTAGGGAGGGGAGGGGCAGAAGCAGAGAGCCGTTGGAAGAGCATTATCTGTGGACTCAAACCCCGAGGAAGGGGCCGAGAGCCAGGGCGGGCAGGCAGCCTCCAGCCAGGCCCTTGCAGGCTTGGGGCCTCCAGAACTGGGATATCAACTGCAGGGTCATTTTCAGACTAGAAACCGATGCCTTAAGCCACTGCAGTTACACAGTTTGTTACAGCAAAACTAAGCCAGCAATGCATAATTCACATGGAACAGGCAAGTGCAACACTGCATTTACAGCAAGGTATCAGCCACAGGAGATGGACCGGCACAGACACAGACGCACAAATACACATGAGTTTAAAAAAAATTGCAACCAAATAAACTTATCTTTTAACTCCAGTTTCCATGATTTTTGTGGTGGGGAAGAGGGAGACAGACTGACTGAGCTCCCATCTGCTAATCATTTTCCAAATACAAGCAACAGAAGCCAGAAACTCAATCCAGGGGGCTGTGGCTTAGTGGGTAAAGCCGTCCGCAGTGCCAGCATCCCATATGGACACCAGTCCAGGTTCCAATCCAGCTCTCTGCTGTGGCCTGGGAGAGCAGTAGAAGATGCTGCACCCACAAGGGAGACCTGGAGGAGGCTCCTGGCTCCTGGCTTTGGATCGGCACAGCTCCAGCTGTTGCAGCCAACTGGGGAGTGAACCAGCGGAGGGAAGACCTCTCTCTCTGCCTCTGCCTCTCTTTCTCTCTCTGTGTAACTCTGACTTTCAAGTAAAATAAAATAAACCTTTAAAAAAAATTTTAAAAAAGAAACTCAGTCCAGGTCTCCCTCATGGGTGACAGGACCCAAGTGCAGAATTGGGAGCTGGAGCCAGGATTCAAACTCAGGCATTCCAGTGAGGGAGGCTGGCCCCTCCATCATTTTTTTTTTTTTTTTTTTTTTTTTTTTGACAGGCAGAGTGGATAGTGAGAGAGAGAGACAGAGAGAGAAAGGTCTTCCTTTGCCGTTGGTTCACCCTCCAATGGCTGCTGCAGCCGGCACACCGCGCTGATCTGATGGCAGGAGCCAGGTTCTTATCCTGGTCTCCCATGCGGGTGCAGGGACCAAGTACTTGGGCCATCCTCCACTGCACTCCCTGGCCACAGCAGAGAGCTGGCCTGGAAGAGGGGCAACCGGGACAGAATCCGGCGCCCCAACCGGGACTAGAACCTGGTGTGCCGGCGCCGCAAGGCGGAGGATTAGCCTAGTGAGCCGCGGCGCCGGCCCCCCTCCATCATTTTAACACAGGCCAAATGCCTGCCCCCCGCCCCAACTCTTCACTGGGCCCTCATAGGAACCCACTCTGGGCAAGGAAGGTGGCCAGGAGAGTGGGGAATGGGGACAGGGGAGGCATCTTTGCCGTGTGCCCCGCCTCATGTCCTCTGAAGCATTCTACCAAAGTCAGCCGTCCATCAGTCCTCCCCACTCACTCCCTCTATTTAAAATGTATGTGGCTGGCTTACATCTGCTCCAGAGCACCCGGTCCCAGTCCCAGCCCTTCTGCTTCCAATCCACCTTCCTACTAACGCACACCGGGCAGGCAGCCAGTGATGGCTCAGGTATGTGAGTCCCGGCCCCCATGTGGGAGACCACCATGGAGTTCAGGGCTCCTGGCTTCAGTCTGGCCCAGCCAGCAGTGGCAACTGGGGGCACTTGGGGAGTGAACCAGCAGAGGGCAGAGCTCTGTCTCTCTCGCTCTCTGCCCTCCAGATCAAATGCAAAAAAAAATAAATAAGAAGAAATGTATCAACTCCAGGAAGCAAAATGGAAACCGAGTCATCACTACCTAGACAGCTGCCCCGTGCTCAGCCTCCTCGTAGCGAAGAGAAACACAGGGGGCAGGAAGACCTTGCCCGATGGCGCGGGCCTCCCGGCAGCCCCCAGCCAAAGACAAACTCAGAGCGGAAATTGCCCCAAATAATACCTAAGCTCACCCTGCTCACCTCCTGCAGGCTCCCTCCGGCTCTGCCCGCTGCCCCAACGCACCCCAGACGGCAGAGGGAGCAGCCCAGGACGCATACTTGTCCTGGAGCCTGGTCTGTCCTTGCGCACTCCTCGGTACAGCTGCATCCCCCAAAACCCCTTGCTCTGCCTAAAAACCTCCTCCATTACCCGCCTTTAGCTTCAGCTGAGGAAGCAGAGAATTCTAATAGCCACAGGCAAAAATGCTTGCAGCCCTAAAGTGATTAGCTTTATGGGAGCCATTATGTAAATTTATGGCCATTTTGAAGCTAGGCAGCCTTAGGGAGACCTAGCAGAGAAAGGGGGAGGGAGCAGAATTTCAAAGTTTTTGATGACCCAAGTTCACTTAAATTCAATTTGCTTACTGAAGCTCTCTGCAATTACTCTGTGGCCTGGGCACCCTCAGCTGTAGGTTTTGCTTACATCCTGCTCCAAACCAGGTTCCCTGAGATTCAAGATGGTGACAGTGAGGAACAAAGGTCGGTTCTCAGCGCCAGGGTGGTTTGCAGGCCTCACCTGGATACCTGGCCCAGGCGTCAGCCCGCACTCACCCCTCACAACGGACAACACAGAGAGGCAGCTGCAGACTTGCCCAAGCCCAGAGACCCAGAGACGGTGAGCCAGGAAGACACTGCTGACCCACCTCAACCAACGCTGCAAGGATTCACTCAGCTACTCCTCCTGGCCACCCGGTGAGACGGGCACTCAGAGAAACCACCATGAACTTCATACCTTGAGGGAAGACAGTTCAGTTTAGCTGAACGAGCAAGACACCAATCAGGGTCTTGGCTCCCAATCCCAGCTTCCTGCTAATGCAGACCCTAGGCGGCAGTGGTGATGGCTCAAGAAACAGTTCCTGCCACCTACCCAGGAGAACTGGACTGAGTTCCAGGCTCCTGACTTCAGCATGGCTCAACCCCAGCTGACCATGGCATCTGGGGAGAGAAACAGTGGAGGAGAACTCTCTCCCTCTCTCCCTCTCTCCCAGTTGTTAAAGGTGGACCATTCAGGGGCCGGCGCTGTGGTGTAGCGGGTAAGGCAACCCCATCGGCTCCACTTCTAATCCAGCTCCCTGCTAATGCACCTGGGAAAGCAGTGGAGGATGGGCCAAGTCCCTGGGCCCCTGCACCCACGTGGGAGACCTAGAAGAGGCTCCTGGGTTTGGATTGGGCCAGCTCCAGGTGTTGTGGCCATTTAGGGAGTGAACCAGCAAATGGAAGTCCTGTCTCTCTGCCTCTGCCTGTTTGTACTGCTGCCTTCACCTGTACCAGCACCCGCCTCCTGGGTCGCGAGGCCACGCCTGTGAACGCACAGGGCAGGGACGGCCACACACGTGCTCAGATCTCAGGGGCCACATCAGGAGGAACCCCAGCTCCAAGGTTCACCTGGAAGCAGGGGAGATCAGACTGAACCTCATGGGGGAGTATAAGTGCCCCTTGAGGAGTCTGGGACACCCCCCCCCGCCCAGTGTGCAGCGGCTCCACCCACGCCATTCCTTTCTCAGGAAACTCGCGCAGCTGCCCAGTGCCCAAAGGTGGACACGCAGGCTTGAAGGCACAGCTGGCTCCCACCTGCTTCCCCGGGGATCACAAAGCCTCAGAGGCTGCCCACGGCACCTGCAGAGGGTCCTTTGACCACAGAACGGGGCTCTCTCCTCACTGCTCTTGAGACCTTGGCTCTCCCAAGCCCGAGGACCTCCATCTGCAAAGCAGGGGTGGTGTGTGCCCGTTGCACAGTTGCCATGGTTATTAAATGGGGCATGACTGACAGCACCTGCCACAGCTCTTGGAGAGCACTGGACCAGAGGCAAGCAAGCGCCTGTGGGTGCTGGGGGTGCCATGCACTCCATGTCTTCATCCCCCCCCCCAAATGCCTACACTGAAGTCCCCAATGGGATGGCACTCGAAGGCGGGCTTTGGGGAGTAATCAGTCACCAGAATAGAACCCTGGCGTGGGATCAGCGTCCCAGTGACAGGGACCCCAGAGAACTCGCTCCTCCTCCTCCCATCACGTGAGGACTCAATGAGAAGGCGGCAGTGGGCAGCCTGAAGGGGGCCCCAGGGCCTGCCCTGCTGAGACCCCGATCTGGGCTTCCAGCCTCCAGAACTGGGAGAACCGCATCTGATAAGCCACCCTCTCTAGAGTACTTTGAGACCAAGACGGGCAAGGGTCAGGTGGCAAACATCTCAGGCTTGGCAGGCCACAGAGCCTGTGACCATCACCCAACACCACTGCTGCCATGGGAACTCAACCAGAGACAGAATGTAAACGAATGGGAGGGGCTGTGTTCCCATAAAACTTTATTGACAAACACAAGTGGGTGGGCCAGACAGAGCTGTGGGCTGCACTCGTCTCTCACTGCCACACAGTATCCTGTCTGAGCTGTACCGGCTCCCTGTGGCTCCCACACACAGCCCTGCACCCCCGCACGCCCAGCCTCCACGTGAGCTGATCTCAGCCCAGAGACGTCCTCCTGTGTGGGGCCCCTCCTGGCCTCCGTGCTCTGTCAGCCTCCTGGTGACTGTTACAATCCCATCTTCCAAACTGCACAGGGAACCTCAGCCGCCCACACAGCGTATCTCCAGGGCTCAGCCCTGCTCACAGCACACCCCGGAGAGGGTCAGTGAACACCGTGGACAAGATCCACGGGAGTCTGGCCCCCGCCACCTGCACGCGTGTTCCCAGCACTCAAGGGCTCCTGCTGGATGATTCAAGAACAGGAGCAAGCAAGCTTGGCGACAGAGGTCAGAGCAGACGGATGCCCAGAGCAGGGCAGGGGGTCTAACTGACCAGCGAGTCTCCCCTCTCCCTAACGACACCACCCGCTCCTCAAAGTGGAACAACCTACTTCCCTCTCCTGTGTGGCTGCAAACTCACCCACCCTCCCCAAAATTTGGCCGGGCCCTGCCCTTCGCGGGGGCTGGGGACAGACCGATGGGGAAGCAGCCTCTGAACGAGCAGGAGCCGCCAGCTGTACCACCACCACCCCCCCCGCCCTGTGCCAGGCTTGGCAGCCAAGAAGGAATTTTGGAAGGCTGATTACACATTCTTTTTATTGGGGCCATGCTTGTCGTGGCAGCTGTCCCCAGCTGGAGCTGCAGCAGCTGACCTAAAGCTACATGAATGGTGAAGCAGCCCCCCCCCCCATTGCAGTCTGCCTCAGGCATGCAACTCCGGCACCACAACGGTGCCTGCTCCACCCCTGTTCCACCCAGCCGACACCCACCTACAGGGGACAGGACAGATTGTTTTTGTTTTTGTTTTTGTTTTAAGATTTATTTGAAAGAGTTACAGAGAGAGGTAGAGACAGACAGAAAGGTCTTCCATCTATGGTTCACTCCCCAGATGGCCGCAACAGCCGGAGCTGCGCCAATCCAAAGCCAGGAGCCAGGAGCTTCTTCTGGGTCTCCCACGCAGGGGCCCAAGGACTTGGGCCATCTTCTACTGCTCTCCCAGGCCACAGCAGAGAGCTGGATCGGAAGAGGAACAGCCCGGACTAGAACTGGCATCCATATGGGATGCCGGTGCTTCAGGCCAGGGCTTTAACGCACTGCGCCACAGCGCCGCCCCAGGACAGACTGTTCTACACGGATCCGTGGGAAAGGAGTGGAGCACCTGAGATCCTTACAGATGCAGGAAAGGTGATGGTTGGGATTTTCTGCAAACTAACCTGAGTCGGGGCTGAGCTGGTGTGGGGTGCAGGTCTGGAAGAGGCACGTTGTGCTGGCGGGCAAAGCCTCTGCCCATGATGCAGCCATCCCATCATGTGGGAGACCTGGATGGACCTCCTGGCTTCAGCCTAGCCTGGCCCCAGCTACTGTGGCCATCTGGGGAATGAAGCAGAAGATCAAGCTCGCTCGCTCGCTCGCTCTCCCTCGCTCTCACTCTAACTTTCAAATAAATGAATCTTTTTAAAAAAATACTTTCAAGCCTTATGCTAAAGTACTGGGCTTCCTGATAAAGACGACATCATCATCATCATCACTTCCCTTATCTTACTGATGAGGACCCTGAACGTGAAAAGCTGAAGAACCCTGCCCAAAAGCAGTGGACACAGCACCTGCACGCAAGTGAACCGAGGGGGAGCCCTGCTTTGAACACCGAAGGCCTCCAGCCTGACACACGGGCCCAGAGCGAGCCTGGACGACCCTGTGGAAATGCACCCAACTCCCATGAAGGTTAGCGGGTTGCCATTAGCTTTAAAAATGCAAGAAACTGCACTGGAACCAGGTCTTCCGTGGGGGCACGGGGGCCTGTCCAGGAAACCCATCACCAGCACTCCAGTTCCCCTCCAGGCACCGGCGTCGCACATGACCACACGACTGCTCCGTGCAGCAGGAGCCAGTGTCTGTGCTGAGGCCTTGTGAGCTCACCAGGCCACCTTCCCCTGCGAGGGTGATGTGGAACCATGCAGAGCCGGGCCCTGGTCAGGCCGCATGCATGGCCTGGTGAGCAGCCCAACATCCCAGCGCAGCCTGGACACGAGACACGGCCGAGAACAGACTCGCTGCTTCAGAGCCACAGGGACCCAGGAGCCGCTGTGGCTGCCACAGGCTCACAGACCACCATAACCGGAGGTTTTTACCATAAGCACGGGCACTTTCAAGGTCCGTGGCGCGAGCCAGGAACACTCGGATCTGCCACGCTGTCAGGCTGCGGAACCCCAACAAAGCCCACGGGCATGAGTTGAAAGCAACAAATGGAGCCGTCACAACAGGCACAAGCGACTGACCCGTGACGGTGACGAGCTCCGGCAAGCCGCAGACGCTGTCAAAGTCATCGCTCGCCGCGCGCCCGAGTGCACCTGATGTCGGCTAAGGAGAACGCGAGGTGCCCGAGCTCGCGACCCGGGGTCCAGAGAGGCAGATGCCAGCGTGCAGCCACCCATGGGCGCTTGTTTAGGAACCTACTCCCGCGGCTGTGGAGGGAGACGGCCGGAAGTCGGGGGAGGAACAGGCGGAGGCTGAGGCAGAGAACCAGGAGGGTCTACCTCGTGGAGAAGCCAGGACAGACTTCTCTGTGGAGGTAAAAATTAAGCCGAGACGCAAAGGACGGGCAGAGGGCAACCACCCCAGCAGGCACAAAGGCCCTGTGGGAGGCAAAGGTTTGGGGGCGCAATGAACCAAGAGTGGGGGGGCCAGGGTAGCCAAAGCAGGGTGAGGCTGCAGGGGTGTGGACAAGGGGGCGGGAGCTGGCGGAGACATGGGCTGCGATGTTTGTATTCTGCAGGCAGTGGGGAGCAAAAGCAGGGGTGAGGCTCTGTTTTCACCCTAGGATCCCTCAACCTGCCAGGCAGGAAGTGCAGGGTGGAGGGTGGAGGGTGGAGGGCTGAGGACTGAGAGCTGGAGCAAGATGACCTGAGCCCAGGCAGGAGGGGTGGGTGCCGGGTGCTTGGGACACCCATGTCCCAGGTCAGAGTGCTCCTGGCGACTCCACTTCCAACCCTGCTTCCTGCTAATGCAACCATGGGAGACAGGAGGCAATGGATCAAGTACTTGGGTCCCTGCCACGCATATACGAGACCTGGATTGAGGTCTGGGGCTCCTGACTTCGGCCCAGCCCAGCCTCTGCTACGGTGGGTATTCAGGTATTCGGGAGTGAACCAGTAGATGGATAGCCTCTCTTCCTCACTCTCTCTCTCTCTCTGCCTTTCAAAGAAAATGAAAATAAACACATTTTCAAATGACCAGTCAGAAGGCTGCTGCCACAGTCCGGCTGAGAAACGGTGGCACCTTCGGCAGAGAGTGAAGACAGAGAGTTGGGACCACTGGAGAGAAAGCTCAGAACCCCAGCCCCATGGATGCAGACAGAGCCCAAGAGGAGTCAGGGGCAACACCAGCCCACTGCGTGCACAGCTGGCCAGCGCAGGGCCCCTGGAGGGGGCAGAGCTGTCCACCAGCCCAGAGGAGCCCAGGCAGGAGTCAGGCATGACGCCGGGTGTTCAGAGGGGAAGTCTAGGCTGAAGACCAAGTTCGGGACTTGGCTGCTGGAGGCCAGCATGGATAGCTCCAGGCAGGGGGGCCCACCCATGAGCATGGGGCGTTCAGCATGGGGGTCCCGGCTGCTCTGAGCAGAGAGAGACGGCTCAGGGAAGCACACGTGACCGTCCCACCTCTGAGATCTTTCCCAGACCGAGCGGATGGAGCCTCTCTCTGCCTGTGCAGCGGGAGCAGGAACACTGGGCCACAGAGACGCGAGAATGTGCTCAGTCTGTTCTGCACCGCTAAGGCCATCGGAGACCCTCGTTCTTCACACCTGGCAGCCTCGTTCCCGTCTCACACCTCCCTCAGCACAGTCGCGGCCTTCATTCCCGACCCGCTCGCCCTCCCGATGCCCACAGAGCCACGGGCAGGATCCTCATCTGCCGTGGCCACATCTTCCCCTCCGGGTCCTTCTCAGAAGATGTGGGGACCTCTGGGCATGGAGCACTGAACTTCAGGGGTCAGCGGGACTGGACTCTCCAAGGACACTGGTCACCCCTGCTCTCGTCCTCTCGCTTGGAACACGGTGTCAGACCAGATCCACACATGGAGAGAGGGGGACAGGCACTCAGAAAAGTGTCACCACGGTGGGGGGAAAAATGAAAGCCACCAAACAGGCAGTAGTCAAAAGAAAGAGGGCGACAGGGCTGCAGAGAATATTCTGGACAAGGGGTTGCGATGCTATGGCCCACTGACCCCGTCCAACGTGCCCGTGCTTCTGTAGATGAGGTTCTCCCAGAACGCAGCCAGGAGCACAGTCGTGTTCGTGCTACCGTAGCTGAGTGACGCTGTCCCAGACCCCTCCCAGAGAAAGCTGGCCAAGGAGAGGAGGGAGGGAGGAGCAGACAGGACTGTACGGCTGTGTTCAAACACCTGCCAATCAGAAAGAGGAACCGGACTTGTTCAGTGTGGCGTGAGACGACCACAGCAGGAGCAGAGGTTTCCGGCCAGGATGTGGCTGATGGCAGCAGGAACTGTCCCACAGCGGCATGGCTGCCTGGAGCCATGCAGCGATCGATGTTGCCAGAAATATCCGACAGGGCAAAGGCCCTGGGGCCACCAGAGGCATGCGTGTGCAGCTCCAGCTGTGGCTGCAGGAGTTCTGGAAGGTAGGGTGAGCGTGCAGCCAGGGCTGCAGCCAGGGCCGGCGGCGGGAAGGAGGAGGAGCAGCAGAGGCCCGGCCGCCGGGCGAGGCGCTCCAGGAGAGGCCCACGCTGTGTTGCCAGGCAACATGCTCGCTGCTTCTCTGTCCTCCCGAAACCCCTCGTGAAAGCAGTAATTTGTCAGCGCTCCCAGGGTTGTGCTGTGGGGACAAGGAGGGTGGCTTTTGTCTCGAGCAAATAGCAAGCCGTCTCAAAGAGGCGTGGGTGCATTCCGTGGAAGCTGCCTCCCGCGTGCGACCCAGCTGCCGGGAGCCCAGCCAGCCAGCTAGCTCCGCAGCTGTGTGTCTCGGGCAAGTGTACCACGGGTGCTGGGCCAACGTGGACCCACTCCTCAGGCTCAATCCCACATGCAAGGTTCCCAGGGGAAAGTCATTCCTGAGCTCTGGGAGTTCCCTCAGACAGCCCCAGTCAGTGAGAACGGCACCCGCGTTTCCAAGGAGGAGGACGCCACGGACGGCGGCGAGCGCTGGCCTGCATCCTGGGAGTGGCGGGGACGTGCAGCCCACCCACTCCAGGCTGCTCTGAGCCACAGGGAAGGGCTGGCTGGGCACTTCCTGCAGCGTTCCCCTGGGCTCCCTCACGGGCTCCACCTGCTGGAGGCCAGGCTGGTCCAGGAGGCCCACAGCTCCTGCACGTGCTTGGGAGCTGGTGCCAGCCGTCGGCCGGGGGCCTTGGTCTCCTCGTGCCCTCCAGAGCCTTCCTTGCACAGAACGGTAATGAAGGCTTTGCCTAGTGCTGGCTCCCAACAGGGTAGAGATAAGGACGCTAAAGGGATCTTGGAGTCTAGGACCACAAGCTGGACACCAACACTCAGCCGAAGCATCCCACAGCAAACAGAGGGAAATTGTTCAAGGAGAGGCAGATGAACTCCACCTGTCCGTGGGAAGGTCGGTGTAACCACATGGCCAAAGCGCATCTGCGGGATGTGGCGCCCTCCTCTGGACAGCACCTGCTACACACACACACACACACACACAGATAACACACATCCCTGAAGCTGCATCCACTTCCAGCCAGAGCCCAAGACGACCTTGCCCGTGGAAGAGTGGGCTCCTCCAGCCCCAGACGCCAGTCCTCTGGCTGAACGTCGGCCTCGTCTCAGGCAGACCGGGCCGTGGCTGGGGACACGGTGGCCGTCCCTGCGAGAGGAGAATCAGCGCCCAGCGGCAGCCTGCGTGTGGGGAACGTTCAGCTTGTGGTGGTTCTTTTTCTCTGCTAATGGTGCTCTGAGCTCCACAATGAAGCTCTATATTCAAACGCTTTTAAAAGCTCCCATAACGAACAAATTGAACAAGACGGATCTCCACGTCCTCTCCCTGAACCACACGCGGCTCTCTTCCAGCCCACAGCCCTCCCCTCTCCAGCCACCGATTGCCCGTCTTCTGACCCCAGACATGTGACTCTGGGAGGGAGCTTTGGGGGTGGGGGGGGGGGGTGCATGAACCCGCCCCCTCCGCCACAGGTGATTGGTCCAAGAATGAGTGTCTGATCCAAAGAGGCCAATTAAGGCCGGAGCTGTGGTTTAGCTGTAAAGTCCTGGCTGCTCCATTGATCCAGCTCTCTGCTATTGCCTGGGAAGGCAGTAGAGGACGGTCCAAGTCCCTGGGCCCCTGCACCCACGTGGGAAACCCAGAAGAAGCTCCTGGCTCCTGGCTTCAGATCAGCCCAGCTGTGGCCATGCAGCCGTTGGAGGAGTAACCCAGGGGATGGAAGACACCTCTTTCTCTTTCTTCCTCTGCCTTTCAAATAAATAAATAAATCTTAAAGAGAGAAAGAGACAGACAGACAGACACACACACACACACACCCCAGAGTTCTTCTCTTGGATCTTTTTCTTTTTCCTGAACTGGCACTGGAACCAGACCACCGCTCCGTGATGACCAGAAGTGCAGAGAAGTACAGGAGCCGCTGCGGCCACATTCCTCCCCTCGCAGAGACAGCAAGGCCTGAGCGAGAGGAGGGCTGGTGGGGCATCAGTCTCGTCCCCGTGCCCAGCCGCACCCCAGCTTTTCTGCAGAAGGGCTTTGGAGGCTTGCAGGTCACTCCCAAAGACCTGCCCATGTCCCCTGCACCCAAGGATGTCCCCTGGGACAGACAGCAGCCCCCCCCCCAGGCAGCAACAGGTGGGAGGCAGGTGCAGAAGTGCCAGCATCTCCCTCGTGGGCCCCCCCACCCGGTGGGACCCAGCCCCAGCTGCCCAGAGGACAGTTCTGCCCAGGAAGCACCCGTGTGTCCTGCTCGTCCTTGTTGAATCAGTGCCCACTCCCCTGTCCGTGTCCCTGGGGTCACCTCCCACGACCACCACCTGCAACCCTCACCTTGTGTCAGGGTCCGTTCCAGCAGAGGGGGGTGGGGGCGCCACACTGCGATCTCAGCCTTGTCCGGCCTGGGGTGGCCGCATGAGTTCCCATCGCTCGCCTCTGGGATGAGCCCTCAGCGGGGTCTGGAAGCTCCCGGTCCCCTTCCTCACAACTACGCCATCAGTCTGTCTATTTCTTATCAAAGCTTGCTGATCTTCCATCAACCTGAAGTTCACTCCCCTGATCCATCAGCCACTCCAAAGAAGTTGGGAGTCAGAGATGGCGCCACCGGACGGATGGGGTGAGAGATGCTCCTGGCTCTGCCACACTTGGGCCTGCACACCCCAAAGGTGAACACCAGGGCAGCCTGGAGAAACCGTGTAGAAGCCTGGCACTCTCTCTCATTGTTCATCCCCGACCCGGTCCTGCACACTCATAGATAATCTGTTGAATGAATGACTACAGGTCACCCAGGAGAGAGCAGGACACACCCCAGCGTGGTGGCCAGCAGCACTGCCGTGGCTATGAAGAACATGAGGGACTCACTCCGGCCAGCCGCCTCCCCTGCACCCCACCAATCACCCGAATGCCCTGCCTTGGCTCACTCTGGTGGCCGTGGCAGACGGACGCCTGCCTGGTGGCTGTCTGCACTGTTTCTGGAATGCAGAGCTGCATGGGGACGGTCCCTAGCAGGGGCCTGAGTGACGAGCATTCTGAAAGGCCAAGCCACGTAGTCAAAGCATTCGTGCCCCCCACTCCCCAGGGTGCACTCCCAGGATTCTCCCCCGAAGCCTGGGCAGTCCCAAGCCTGGCTTGGCTCTGGCTTTCTCAGAAGCTACACTGTTCAGAGCCACCCAGGATGTCCACAGACGCGAACTAAAGGTAAGAACACTCTGTCACCCCTCGTCCTCTGTCCCTCCCACACGCTGGAGAAGTGCCAAGTCTACTCCGTCCAATTAGAAAACACCAGCGTTGGCACAGGGAGGTCACATAACCAAACACACGTGACAACTGATGACCCCACCAAAAGCACGTTTCCGGAGACCAACTTAAAACACAGCACGTGCCACATTGGGGGCACAGGCCAGGTGACGCCACAGCAAACACACTCACCCCTCCCCTGGCTGGAAGCCATCTCTCCCCCACCCTGGAAAAGGCTGCCTGAGAACGAGCCACACACAGAGACGAGCAGAGCTGAGAAAGAGAGAGACCACGTGTGCGACACAGACAGCCACTGAGTGTAACCACAACTCACGCTGCCACGCCATGAACACATGCTCCTACTTCTGTTCAAATTCGTTGGAATTGAGTTCCTCCTACTGGCCACCAAGACATCTCTCCTAATATGTTTTTTTGTGGGGGGGGGGGGGGGGTTTCTTTGATGGGAGATTTTTTTTATTTAGTAAATATAAATTTCCAAAGTACAGTTTATGGATTACAATGGCTTTCTCCCCCCATAACTTCCCTCCCACTCGCACCCCTCCCATCTCCCGCTTCCTCTCCCATTCCATTCACATCAAGATTCATTTTCAATTATCTTTATATGCAGAAGATCGATTTAGTATATATTAAGTAAAGATTTCATCAGTTTGCACCCACACAGAAACACAAAGTGTAAAATACTGTTTCTGTACTAGTTATAGCATTACTTCACATTGGACAACACATTAAGGACAGACCCCACATGAGAAGTAAGTACACAGTGACTCCTGTTGTTGACTTAACAATTTGACACTCTTGCTTATGGCGTCAGTAATCTCCCTGTGCTCTAGTCATGAGTTGCCAAGGCTATGGAAGCCTTTTGAGTTCGCTGACTTCGATCTTATTCCGACAGGGTCATAGTCAGAGTGGAAGTTCTCTCCTCCCTTCAGAGAAAGGTACCTCCTCCTTTGATGGCCTGTTCTTTCTTTTGGGATCTCACTCACAGAGATCTTTCATTTAGGTGTTGTGTGTGTGTTTTGTTTGTTTGTTTGTTTGTTGTTTGTTTGTTTGTTTGACCAGAGTGTCTTGGCTTTCCATGCCTAAAATACTCTCATGGGCTCTTCAGCCAGATCCCAATGCCTTAAGGGCTGATTCTGAGGCCAGAGTGCTACTTAGGACATCTGTCATTCTGAGTCTGCTGTGTATCCCGCTTCCCATGTTGGATCATTCTCTCCCTTTTTAATTCTATCAGTTAGTATTAGCAGACACTAGTCTTGTTTGTGTGATCCCTTTGACTCTTAGACCTATCAGTGTGATCAACTGTGAACTGAAATTGGTCACTTGGACTAGTGAGATGGCATTGGTACATGCCACCTTGATGGGATTGAATTGAATCCCCTGGCACGTTTCTAACTCCACCATTTGGGGCAAATCCGATTGAGCATGTCCCAAATTGTACATCTCCTCCCTCTCTTATTCCCACTCTTATTCTCCTATATTACAAGCATTTGTGGGCCATTTAATTCACGTGACAAATGGTGTGGACCCTGGGAATTTAAAAATGATCACTAATGGGATTAATGACATCACCTCGACCTCAATCAACCGATGCCCCTGAAGTGGAGAAAGTGGGGAGGAGACAGGTGAAGTCATCGCCCACAGTCACGCAGGTAGCAGGGCGCAGGACAGCTGGAGTGGGCCTCGGGCCGCCCACACTGCCCACAACCAGAGCCCCAGCCCCGCTGACGTCCTTCATGGAGGGCCGCCCCAACTTACCAGACGTCCAGGTGGGTGACACAGCCAACTCTGAGTCGCCCACGGGCCTGAGGCTCTGCAGGGTTCAGAGCTCCCGGCAGTGCCTGGCCGGGGGGGTGGGGGGGCAGTGGACTGCCCTGCGAGGATCAAGGGGCTGGCGCCAGGGCAAAGCCAGCAGGGAAGCATGGCCCGGGAATCTGAGAGAAGACCCGCGGGCAAGGTCGCCTTTGACGGAACAGGGAAAGGCACCAGAGGAGAGGGGACAGCAGGGATTAAGGCCGGGAAATAAGCGTCCACAGACAGACAGACGGAAACCAAGACGTGGTCCACCCATATAATGGGACCGTGTGCAGCCGTGAGCAGGAACAAAGCAGAGCTGCACACCAGCCACAGCGTGCACGAGAGCTGAAAACACGCCAGCCGCAGGACACCACGGTCCACGGGATCCACCTACGTCTGACCCCAGAGGAGGCGGAGCCACAGAGACAGAGAGCGGAGGGACAGCTTCCAGGGGAGCGGGGAGCAGGGAGCAAGTGCTGAACGGGTCCAGAGTCCCATCCGCATTGCCGAGAATGTTCCAGAACCAAATGCAGAGGTGTGCTCACCATCCCTGACTCACACGCTCTCCAGTGGGTAAAAATGGTCCGTGCCTTCCATCTGCCAGTTCACTCCCCAAATGACCGCAATGGCCCCAGCTAGGCCGATCCAAAGCCAGGAGCCAGGACCCTCCTCCGGGTCTCCCACCTGGGTGCAGGGGCCCAAGCACTCAGGTCGTCTTCCACTGCTTTCCCAGGCCATGAACAGGGAGCTGGATTGGAAGTGGAGCAGCTGGGACTCAGACCAACGACCACATGGGATGCGGGCACTGCAGAGGCTCAACCTGCTACGCCACAGCGCCCCCTTGTTTCCAATTCTGAGATTTAATTTTTAAAACTTTGCTACACTCACTTTATATTTAATTATATACATGCATGAGCACACTAATTTTTTCCTTGAAAACAGGGATACAGTATCACAGAGTGTGGGAGGCCTGACAGTGATTGTAACAGGGAAAGTGTCGTGGAGATGGTATTTCACAATACACCAGATAATACGATGTCCGTGCAACTTCATACTCTGTGTGTTAACTTCCACAATTGAGAGGAAACGTGGCATTTTTCTTCTTGGGTCTGGCTTACTCAGCATAGCGATCTCCAGTCCCACCTCATTGGCTACGAATGTCAGGATCTCATTCTTTTCTGTGGGTCAGGCTATTCCACCGTGTGTACGTACCACGTCTTCTTCAGCTGGTGGACACCCAGTGGGTTCCACAGAACTCCAGGACGCAATCCTCCTGTCTGGTTTTGTAGCCGTCAATCAGCCTCCCTCCTCCCCCTCCCTTCTCAGCCTCTGCCATCCACTCCACTTCTTCTTAAAGATTTTTTTTTATTTCTTTGAAAGGCAGAGTTACAGAGGGAGACAGAGAGAGATAGAGAGGTCTTCCATCTGCTGGTTCACTCCCTACAAGGCCACAGTGGCCAGGGCCAGGCCAAAGTCAAGAGCCAAGAACTCCATGTGGGTCTCCCATGTGGGCACAGGGCCCCAGCACTTGGGCCATCTTCCACTGCTTTTCCTACGTTCATATGCAGGGAGCTGGATTGGAAGTGGAGTAGCCGGGACTGGAACCAGTGCCTGTATGGGATGCCAGCATCACAGGGAGTGTGACCACGACCTGGACGTGGATGCCCCCAGTGCAAGCTGCCTGCCCATGGCAACCTCCCTGTCCGTCTCACCCCAGTCAGGTAAGCATTGCTGTGTAGCTTGGGCCGGGGGCCCACACACACCAGACCCAGGGACGGGAGGGGGTGTGCAGTGTGCTCCAGTCACCCTCCGGGGGCCAAGGTGGCTGAGCCATAGGGGCTCCTGCAGCAAGCACCCGTCCAGCCCCGGCCGTCACTCACACCCACCAGACAGCACATCCAGGAGCTGGACAGGGGCTGCAGCCTCCTAAGGGAGCCCCCCACTCTGCTCCCCATCCTCCCCCCTGCCTTTCACACCCAACCAGTGGTCTTCTTAAAAAGTAAACAATTAAAAGAACCTCACAAAAACAACAGAGCAGCAGAGTCCAATAGCTAACTGGAAGAAGTAACTCCCCTGCCCCGGACGCTCCGGTGGTGACCCCGGCACTCCCAGCACAGAACTCTGTGCTCCTGTGGCCCTAGAGGTGTCACACGGCCTCGGCCCGCCTCGCTCAGGCCCCTCCAGACCACACAGGCTGCTGCCAGGGACCTCCCGCCTGCCTAGTGCCACTGGCCCCAGGGCCTCTGCCCGTGCCAGTCCCCCCAGCTCACAGGGGAGCACATGGCCCAGCCAGGGGGATGGACATAGATGACCATCACCCTCACACCTCTTACTGCAACTCAGGAGGAGGCAATGGGAAAGCTGTCCAGGAGAAAAACCCAGGGGCATGGACTTAGAACTGAAGTGGCCGCAAGGCGGGCATCCGACATGAGTGCTGGTTCCAGTCCTGGCTGCTCCACTTCCAATCCAGCTCCCTGCCCCGCACCCACGTGGGAGACCCAGACAGAGTTCCAGGCTCCTGGCCTCAGCCTGGCCCAGCCCTGGCCGTTGTAGGCATTTGGGGAGCAAACGAGACGATGAAATGTATCTCTCTCCCTCTCTCCCTCTCTCCCTCCCTCTCTCTCTCCCTCTCTCCCTCTCTGTCTCCCTCTCTCTCTCCCTCTCTCCCTCTCCCCCTCCCTCTCTCTCCCTCCCTCCCTCTCCCTCCCTCTCTCCCTCTCTCCCTCTCTCCCTCTCTCCCTCTCTCCCCCCAACTCTGCCTTTCAAATAAATAGAATTTTAAAAAGTAAGAATTGAGAGAAGACTGAGTAATTGAACTGACGACTGCTCAGGAGATGGGAGGCAGGAAAGAGGCTCCAGGCAGAGAGGACTACGGGGTGAGGCCTCGGAGGCGGGAGCATGGTCGTTCCAGGACCGAGCGCTGCCACAGACAGAGTCCAGCCTCCCAAGGAGAGAGAGGACGGGCCAGCCAGCAAGGGTTCCCATGGACAAATCAGCCACCGGACTCCCGCTTCTGCAGCAGGGACTGGAAGCCAAGGCCATGCTAACCCTCGCACCTTCACCATCCCACACACAGTCGCGCGGCAAAGCAAACGCTGGGCTGTCCTAGCGATGAGGAAGACGACGGCTCGGAGAGGCTGGATGGCTCATCAGCGGCCTGGCCGAGAAGTGGGGAACCAGACCTGTAACTGGGACGGGGCGGGGCGGCACAGAGCCCCCAGGACTGGCTCTGAGCCTGGCGTCCATCCACAGCCCCCTCGCGTGGTGGCCCCGAGGCACAGAAAGGCAGAGCAGCGAGGACAGCCGGAAGGACGCACACGCTGCAGGCGCCTCCTCCTGGGGCTGCAAGCTTCATAAATGAGCCCGCAGAGGCCGACTCTGCTGTGAGTGGAGGGCCTCAAGGTCGGTCCCCGGGGAGCTGTCAGCACCGGCAAGCAGGAGCTCAGCTTCCCTGGGGACGACGAACACCGTTCCCAGCACGTTAACTCCCCAGCACCCCGAAGACCTCCGGTGGGCAGGCCGCACCCCTGCACCCCCAGACCCTCACAGACACAAATATCACAAGGCGCACCCCCCACCCCGCTTATTCCCAGGAGGGTCCCGACAAGAAGACAGCCACACAGAGCGCAAAACTGCAGAACCGTCCCAATCGCCCAGCTCCGCTTGCTGCCGGAGGGAAGGGAAACAGGGTGATCTGGTGACCGCTCAAGAAACCACGAATGCCAGGCTGCCTGATGTGTGGTTCCACAGGCAGGGCTGTGTCCCACAGACGCACCTGCTGGGTAGAGAACGGGCATGCGCTGAGCTACCCCTGCGTCGGTGTGTTCAACAGCAAATCGCAATGTTGATGCACCTCTGCACCACTAGAAAAAACAATGAGGGAGGGGCCAGCACCATGGTACAGCAGGTTAAGCCCCTGCCTGCAGTGCCGGCATCCCATATGGGCACTGGTTCAAGTCCCGGCTGCTCCACTTCTGATCCAGCTCCCTGCTAGTGGCCTGGGAAAGCAGTGGAGGATGGCCCAAGTGTTTGGTTCCCTGGTATCCATGTGGGAGACTTGGAAGAAGCGCCTGGCTCCAGCCTGGCCCATCCCTGGCTGTTACAGTCATCGGGGGAGTGAACCAGCGGATGGAAGATCTCTCTCTGCCTCTTCCTCTCTCTGTAACTCTGACTTTCAAAGAAATAAATCTTTAAAAAGAAAGAAGGAAGGAAGGAAGGAAGGAAGGAAGGAAGGACGGACAAGGGGGCTGTTTGTGTCGTGACAGGACCGGATCTCCAAGATGGCTTTGGGGACAACAGTGCCCATAGCACGATGAATCCACATGTGCACGATACACACAGACATGTAACAGGTACACATGTGTAACGTGCACTCATGACTAAATGCACACCTGTGCCTACAGGTGCTGAGAGAGCCCCAGGCAAGTCAGGCAAGTTAGTAACCCTGGCTTCCCCGGCAACAGGACTCGGTGGTCAGGTCCTGGGCAGCTGCCAGCAGTGCCTACGAATGACAGGAGACCCCTGCTCATCGCTCCCACTCACCTGTGGGGAAGCCTCTCTTTCTCATGACAGGATTGTGCCCCTTAGCCCGGCAGGTGCGTCCGTCTCAGCACCGCTGGCACTCAGGGCCGTCCTGCGCACCGCAGGTCAACAACACCCGCTCCCCCTTCCACCACATGCCAGCACCCACCTCGCGTGACGTCAACCCCAGAATGTCTCCAGACACCGCCCAATGCCCACAGGGGGCCAAGCTCACCTCAGATGAGACCACCTTGCGCAGTTCGCACCCAGCGCTGGCCTCCAGGAAACATTCAGCAGGTGCCACGGTCATCACCGGAAGCTGAGGTTACTCAGTGGCCGAGGGGCAGGGGCAGGATTTGAACTCTGTCCTGCACAGATCCAGAATATGGGTCGTCAGCCCCCGCCGCCAGCATGCTCAGAGCCCGCGGCTGTCTCTGGTTCTGATGAAGGAATCGTCCCACATCTTTGAGTCACTCCCGTCTTGGAGCGCCCAGGTGACAGGGACCTGCAGGCTCAGCCGGCCTATGGCTCCCGTGAGCACAGGGACCACCTGTGACACAAAAACCAACGGTGAACGCCTGCACTGCCGGCGCCCAAAGCTGCAGGGAAGGGCCCGCCCCAAACAACACTACAAGGGACTCTGCTGGCCCAAGGACGTGGCAGCTGCAGGGGATGGTGGGGGCGACAGCTGAGTTCCCATCAGGCTGAGGGCCATGTCCAAGGCACCCAGACAGAGTCCTAGGGCAGGGGCCAGCTGGGCCGGAGCAGAGAACAGAGCGGCAGAGGCCGGTCCCCCAGGCCCGGGTGCCTCTGGGAGGGCCTCGCTAGGACACAGGGCTTCCCCTCTGGGCAGCTAGAGCCACGGACTCCTCCCCGTGACTGGGGAGGCCACCAGGTGTGGGACTCTCAGCCCTGACTCAGGAGAAGGGCCCGTGGGCTCAGTCCTCTGCACAGGGAACCTGGGAGCCCCGGCTGCGTGGATGATGGTGGCAAACCCTGGCTGGGGTCCACACGTCCCACCTCACCCACTTCCTGTGCGCCCCCTTCCTCCACACAGCCACCCTGGCCCAGCACCACCTGACAGGTGCAAGGCAGGTCCCTCTCTGGAATCTCAGCTCCCAGATGCAGGCCGAGAGCCGGCTCCAGGAGACACCACCGCCCACACTCCCCATCACTGGGGCCTGGGCAAGGCTGCGTCCTGTGATGAGGCTTCCCCCTCCCACCTGGCTCATCACCTCCCGCCATCCACGGGGGGCGGGGCAGGGGGAAAGGCAAGGGGGAGGGGGGCTCAGAAGGGAGGGGCGTCCTGCATTTCTGTGCAGCTCAAAACCCACCTGCAACTCTGCAGCTTAAGACACTTGCCCGTCCTCTCTCTGGTCAGGAGCCTGGGCTCAGCCTCTCGCCAGCCGGGGCTGCCCCGAGCTCACGTGGGTGAGGGCAGACCTCGTTTCCTTGCGGCCAGGGCAGCTGAGCGTCTCTCTCCTCCACGCCCCTCTTGACACTCCCGCCTGATCAGGTCAGGCCCACCTGGATGGTCTCCCTTTTGATTGGCTCCAGGCAAAGTGCAGTGGGAGGGGCTCTGTGACGTTAGCAAATCCTGGCAACTGTTCCCTCTTGCAACCATGGGTCCTGCCCACCCCCCAGGAGGAGGTGGCACGGGCGTGGACCTGGGGGGCTGCCTCCCACACAGAGAGCCCTGATGGACCACATCCCTAGGACAGCCAGCCTCTGGCAGCCACAGCCCACAGGAAACAGGGCCGAGCCTGGATCTCCAGACACCCCCAGATGTCCTGTTGGCCCATGAGCCTTTGTGTCGCAAGTGGTGTTTTGGGTGCCCTGGGAGCTGGGCTCCCGCTTCAGGGTCAGCCGCTGCGGCCGTGCTGGGGTGAGGAGGAGGATGGGGTGGGCTTTAGAGGGGGAGGAGAGTGGAAGGGTCCCTGTGTTTCTTACTAAAGAACAGCCCCGAAAGGCTCCAGACTGGGTCTCACTGAGCCGGCTCACTGCCCGGCCCCAGTGCCTGGAGCTGGGACCATGGATCAGCACTGAGCGCCCAAGCAGGGGTCAGGGTAGGATTAAAAGTGGGGGTCCGTGTCTGCCCAGCAGAAAGTCCGGGGAGCAGCGGGGGTACAGGGAGCCCTGTAGAGCCCCGCCCCGGCCTGGGCTGCACCGTGGTCACACACGCAGCCGCCACCACCACCACCCGGCACCGTCCGCCAGGCCCCCTGACTCTGCTGCCGCTCCCCACAGAGGTCGCCGGCTCCGGGCTCCAGCCACACAGGTGCAAACCTGCACTTGCTGCCCGGCCACGGCACTGGCGGGAGCACTGTGGCCATCTCAGTTTTCACGGCCAAGCAACTGGGGACCAGAGGGAGTGACGCCCCCACGCCACAGCCACAGGTGCTTTCTCCCCCGTCGATCAGCGGGGTTTCCGGCAGGAGCTGTCAGCACCCGGCTTGGGGCTGGGATCTGAGTTTAAAATCGAGTCCCGGCCGGTGCCGCGGCTCACTAGGCTAATCCTCCGCCTGTGGCGCCTGCACCCCGGGTTCTAGTCCCGGTCGGGGCGCCGGATTCTGTCCCGGTTGCCCCTCTTCCAGGCCAGCTCTCTGCTGTGGCCTGGGAGTGCAGTGGAGGATGGCCCAAGTGCTTGGGCCCTGCACCCCATGGGAGACCAGGAGAAGCACCTGGCTCCTGGCTCCTGGCTTCGGATCAGCGGCGGCCATTGGAGGGTGAACCAATGGCAAAAGGAAGACCTTTCTCTCTCTCTCTCTCACTGTCCACTCTGCCTGTCCAAAAAAAAAAAAAAAAAAAAAAAGATCGAGTCCCACAGACACAGCCCGGGGTGGGAGTGGATGCTCTGCCGCCGGACAACTGTTGGGAACAGGAACAGGGAGGTCCCCTCCGTCCACATTCCTCCTTTCTCAGGACACTCATGTGGTCATCAGGATGCCTGGTGGCCACGAAGAAAATCTCCTGGTGCCGTCAGCCCTCCTGCCCCCTGGTGGCAGGACAACCCCACAACCAGAGCATCCACTCACAGCCATTTGATGCTGGGTGTGAACACCATGTGGGTGGCGCCCCCTGGAGGTTAGCAATGCAACCGGGCACAAGTGCCCCGGCCCTGCCAGTCCCTCCCAAGTCAGCCTCTGCGGCGTGGACACTTCCCTTCCACGCTGAGTCCCTCGTACAGGACGCAGGAGCAACAGGGGCACCGAGTGCTCGGACGCTCGGGGTCTTGCACCTCCCAGCTCCGACGTTCAGGGCCCACTCGTTCTTTGTCTGGGGGGCCTGTCCTGTGCCTTGGGGAGTCTTTGGCAGCACCCTTGGCCCCATCCTCCAGAGGTGCCAACCAGAAATGTCTCCAGACACCGCTGGGGGAGCCCAGTCGTCCCCTGCTTGAGAATCCCACGTAAATCAGCCTCGGCCACGCCGGTGACACTGCATCCGTGGGACAAGGACAGAGTCAAGAGGTGCGGGAGGTGGCAAAGAGACGGGAAACCAGGAGCCGGTTCCTGCTGCGGGGCCCCAGGGGAAGGCGCAGGGCAACCACTGGCTGTGCCCCCACCAACAGTTCAGACCGGAAACCCACACGAGCAGACGGTGCACCACCAAAGCTGAAGGTGCCCCTCAGAGACCAAAGGGGGAAAAAATGAAGACGTGGACAAAAATGGAGATTAGGGAAGGCCGGGCGGCTGGGGTACTTCCTAGCCTTTCATGAGGGAGACTTCCAGCAGGTACAAAAAGGAGAGATACACGGCCAAGCCATGTACCCCCAGCCCGTCAGCGAGCACCAGTCCAGATCCCGCCAGAGTGGAGGGATTTTAGAATCTTTAAAGAGATCTGGACACGGTGGATTTTATCTGCAGCACACCAGCATGAGCACCCTGCCTGAGGGTTTGAACCATTTTGACCTTTGTTTTGACCTCCATGCTGCCATATGTACCGGAGTCCTGGCTCTGCTTCCCATCCAGCTCCCTGCTAACACACACCCAGGCAGGCACAGGTGACAGCTCAGGCACCTGGCTCCCTGTCACCCACCTGGGAGACCTGGCTGGAGTTTCAGACTCCCAGCTTCAGCCTGGCCCAATCCAGGCTGTTGTGAGCGTTTGTGGCGTGAACTAGCAAATGAAATCTCTCCCTCTCCCTCTCCCTCTCCCTCTCCCTCTCCCTCTCCCTCTCCCTCTCCCTCTCCCTCTCCCTCTCCCTCTCCCTCTCCCTCTCCCTCTCCCTCTCCCTCCCTCTCTCTCCCTCTCTCTCCCTCTCTCTCTCCCTCTCCCTCCCTCTTTCTCTCTCCCTCTCTCTCCCTCTCTCTCTCCCTCTCCCTCCCTCTTTCTCTCTCCCTCTCTCTCTCTCTCTCTCTCTCTCCTCTTCCTCCTCCTCGTGAGAAAAGATGGAGAGAAATGCTGAAGAAAGAACAGGTCCGGTTTCCACGGCCGTGGCCACTGAGGCAGAGCCCGTGTGTTACCCGGCTCCTGAATGACACTTGGGTGCAGTGTCAGCTGCCTGCCCTCCCTACCGCCCCTCGAGAACAGGCCTGCATCTTGACAACCGATTAAGAGAAGAGGCGAAGAGAGGAAGCCACTCACCGCTGGCCTAGTTCCTAAGGAATCGAGCCTCTGCCTGAGGGCCATTCCCAGGACTTCTTCAAGGATACAATGATTTATCGACGGCCGTAATTAAAAAGCAGTGTCAGAAGCGGCGTCAGCATTTTCCATCGTGCTCACGTGCGAGCCAGAGCGGTGCCGTCAGGTGGGCTGGGGGGGTGGGGGGCGTCTTGCCTCCTCTGTCCAGAAAAGCGCACTGCTGTGGGTGCTGGCACTGGGGCCAAGCCTCTGGCCTGGGGTGGACGTCCATGGGTGCTCTGAGCTCCCTGTGCCACCTCCAGCCCGCTGTCGCCCAGGGGATGACGGATGGGTGTCACTCTGGGTGTGTGGCCCTGGGGTGAGGGTGGCTCTGACCGCACTGGGAGCGGTTTTTCCATCGGTGTCTTTGCTGTGGCCCTAGGAACCCAGCAGTCCACATCAGAGAATGGAGCTGACGGCAGGAAGCCGGCTCTCTCCTGCTTACCACTTAGCGAGGTTTCCTTCCTTCTCTGAAGGGAGCATTCGGGAGGCTGCAAGGGAAATGGAGATGGCAGAACAGAACTCCTGGACGCGCACAGGGTACTGGCCCTCACAGCGGTGCTCAAGAGGCCAAGTGCAAGTGTGCCCTGTGCCCGGGCAGCCTGCAGAGTCCCGCCTGACCGTCAGCAGGCAGGAACTCAGCAAGGCTGTGCACGGGCACACGCATGAAAGATCCCTGTTGTGGTCTGCCTTGTGACGCAGCGGGTGAAGCATGTTCGAGTCCCAGCTGCTCCACTTCCATCCGGCTCTCTGTGATAGCCTGGTAAGACTCTGGAAGACGGCCCAGATGCTGCTGCCCCCATGGGAGACTCAGGTGGAGCTCCAGGATCCTGGCTTTGGCCTGGCTCACACCTGGCTTTTGCAACCATTTGGGGAGTGAATGAACAGATGGAAGATCTCTCTCTCTCTCTCTCTCTCTCTCCCCTCTGCCCCACAACTCTGCCTTAACGGCAAGGCAGACGGTGGGCCCACCACGGTGGCCGTGGTTCCTTCTTTTCCCAGCTGACTTCAGACCACATCCTCTGCTTCTTGCTTGTTCAGATCATACCCATACCTAGGCACCTGCACGCTACCTAGCAGGCAGTCGGGGGGAGGAGTCTGTTCAATTAAATGCAGCAAAGATTTGTAGAATGCTGCTAGGGAGAGGGTCCCATGCCATGGGCCAGGGAGGGACAGGAGTGAAAGGGCCCAGCCCCCCTGTAGTAAAGAGGAGGCAGAGCTGTCGGCCATGGCCTGCAGTCTAGCAGGAGGTGAGAGTGATGCTGCCTCAGAGGCGGAAGTGAAGCGGACGGTGTGGGAGCCCCCTTGGGTGCCGGCTCCAGTGACAGCTGTGACGGCTGCAAGAGACTGAGCAGTGGGCGCCACTCGTGTGACCTGAAGCCCCTTGGAGGCTGCTCTCGTCCTGACCTCCAGGTCAGGGAGGAACAGAGAACGGCTTTCCTCTATCACAAGTCAAGGAACAGTCTAGAATGTTGGCCAAAAAAAAAAAGAGAGAGAGAGAGAGAGGGAGATTATTTTTTCATGACTTTTTCAAAAGATTTATTTATTTATTTGCAAGGCAAAGTTTCACAGATGGAGAAACGGAGAAAGAGATCTTCCATGTGCTGGTTCACTCCCCAGATGACCGAGGCCAAGGCTGGGCCAGACTGAAGCCAGGAGCCAGGAGCTTCTTCCAAATCCCCCACACGGGTACAGGGGCCCAAACACTTGGGCCGTCTCCCACTGCTCTCCCAGGTGCATAAGCAGGGAACTGGACCAGAAGTGAAGCACTAAGTCTGCCTGCAGTGTCGATAGCCCACATGGGCACCGGTTCGTGTCCCGGCTGCTCCTCTTCCAGTCCAGCTCTCTGCTGTGGCCTGGGAAAGCAGTAGAAGATGGCCCAAGTGCTTGGGCCCCTGCACCCATGTAGAAGACCCAGATGAAGCTGCTGCTCCTGGCTTCAGCATGGCCTGGCCCTGGCCGTTGTGGCCAATGGGGAATGAACCAGCAGATGGAAGATCTTTCTCTTTCTGTTTCTCCCCCTTTCTGTGTAAGTCTGCCTTTCAAATAAATACATGAAATTTGTTTAAAAAGATCTGGAACGGAACCCTCAAGGCAGCTAACAGTGGCAAGAACAGAGTGCATGCACATCAGTGCTCAAGCTGCTCACAGAGTCCCGAGCGCTTGTCGCCCAAGAGGCGCAGGGAGCCAACAGCCCGAGGCACACGGGTGCCAGGTGGGCCCCAGAGCTGCCAAGAGACACAACGGTTTGACATCAGGCAGCTGCTGCTGGGTGGCGAGGCCCTGGGCTGGCTCCCACGGTGCTGGCGGGAGACCCACAAGGATCAGCAGCCACTCAGGGGCGCAGCCGCACGGCTGGGCAGGGCGGGGCCGGTGCCTGCTCCTGTCCATTGCAGACACCGTCCTTGTCCCAACGCCCCTCCGGGCGCCTCTGCGGAGACGAATGTGTTAGCCTTGAATCTGGCTGCAGCATCTCCACCCACCGCAGAGCTGTCAGATGCCATCAAGACGAGAACTGGCAGGCCTCGGCAGATGACGCTTCAGGGAGAGACGATTCCCAGCCCTCCCCCCCCGCCCCCAGCAGGGCTTCCTGATGGCCGGGGCAGCAAGGGACAGAGTCCACCCCGGGAAGGTCAGACTCCCTGTGAGTGTCCCCGGTCACCACGTGCAACGCTGAGGTTCTCACCAGGGTCCCACGTCCTTGACCTCAGAGGAAGGCAAGCAGCCCTGGGGGGCTCGGGGCAGGTGCACCTCCTCGCACAGAGCCGGGCAGTGGCTGGAGTGCAGTTCTGCAGAGGGGTGGGCCCATGGCTGGCGAGGGTCTGGGGCAGGTTAGGACCTCGGCAGGTGCCACCGGGAGGGGCTCTGGAGAGCGAGCACTGGGGCTCTCAGTGTGACCTGGAAAAGAGCCCCCAAGGCTCAGCAGTTAGCACAGTTAGCAGTTAGACCCCCACGCCTCTGGTACAGGGCGTGGCCTGAGTCCGGGCTCCCCTGCGTCTGAGCCAGCCTCCTGCTAACGTGCACCCTGGGAGGCAGCCGTGATGGCTCAAGGACTTGGGTCCCTGCCACCCAAACTGAGTTCAGGGCTCCTGGTGCAGCCTGGCCCTGCCCTGCTGTTTTGGGTATTTAAGAAGTGAACCAGCAGATGCAATCTATCTCTCTCTCTCTCTCCCTCTCTCCCCTTCTCAAATAAACTTAAACTTAGGAGCGTCGTGAGCCCGCCACCGTCCTGAGCCCTGGCTTTAGGGAGCATCCTGGGCGTTATGAGTGACAGGCCCAGCTCTGAAGGGTTGGGGCGCAGAGCGCAGAGCCCAGGGCTGGCGTGTGGGTCCCTCTGAGCCCCCAGGCTGCGGGGGCCGTGCGGTCAGTCGGGCTGGCGGCGCGGCACAGAGGGGGGCATCCCCTGCACCACAGGTGCGTCTCTGGGAGCGGCTGGCGCTCAGGTTCCATGTGGCCCCGCGGCAGCCATGCAGTCATAGCTCCTAGATAGTGCTCACCACCTCCCGGAGCTCATCCGGACCTCTGCCCTCCCAGTCCCACGCTCCCCTCCCCGCGCCAGCAGCGCAGCCCCTGACCTCTGCCACGCGCACCCTCGCCAGAGGGCACGGGGACGCACATGGAACACGGGTGCCTGGTGACCCGGATCCATCACCTCCGGGAGGATCAGGCAGCACCGGAACCCAGGAGGACGCCCCGAGGGACCTGGTGGGCTCTGCAGGAGAGCCATCAGAGAAAGCCCCGCCCCCTCTGCGGAAGGATCTGGAACCCAGCGGAAGCAGCGATTTTGCCGGCAGTGCTGATGATGCTAATTAAAGCGTAGGAGAGCAAACACCGGCTCTTCACCCAAGCGGTGCTCAGACTATTTCCCACGAGAGTTTGTTGAAAACTACTCTAGATGATCAGAGCCCCCAGCCAGGTGTGGGCTGTGTGTGCAGGTGTCTACACACGTGTGTGTGCTCATGCTGCTCGCCTGAGCTCACTTCTTGGAGCAGCACAGCGCCTGCAAGTCCTAGGAGACCAAATAAGAAAAACCACAATTCCCTAAGTCTACAGCTTGGGACATCTTTGGCACCAGTTTGAATCCTGGGTACTCCATTTCCAATACAGATCCCTGCTAATGGCCTGGGAAAGCAGTAGAAGATGCCCCAAGTGCTTGGGCCCCTGCACCCGCGTGGGAGACCTGGAAGAAGCTCCTGGCTCCTGGCTCGGGCCCTGTACCATCCCTGTCAATTGCAGCCATTTGGGGAGTGAACCAGCAGATGGAAGACTGCTCTTTCCCAATCTCTCTCTCTCTTTCTCTCTCTGTTCAAATAAGTAAAATAAATCTTTAAAACACACACACACACAAAAAAAAAAAAAAAAAAAAAAAAAAAACAGCATAAGAAAACAAGTTCAGGTTAGGAACACCTGTGATGTCACCAGCACCTGTGATGTCACCAGCACCCATGAACTGGGAGAGCAAGAGGAGGCTGTGGGCCTCCGAGGGAGGCCAGTGGCACACACGCCTTCACATGCATTCGATCAACACCTGGCCTGTCCCAGCCCCGGGAAAAGGGCGGCCAAGCAGACACACGCAGCCCCTCCTCTGCTGAGCTCACGCCCTCCAGCAAGGAGACAGAGAACAAGGAAGAAATCCAAGTGAGATCAGCGCATACTGAGGTCAGTGCTTTAGAGAAAATGAACTGGGTCACACACAGAAAATGACAGCTGGGGGGACCAGAGTTGTGGCGCAGCGGGCTAAGCCAGGGCCTGGACGCTGGCATCCCGTGTCAGAGTGCCAGTTCACGACCCGGCTGCTCCACTTCAACTCCCTGCCGATGCGCTCAGGAGAGCAGTGGGTGACGGCTCAGGTCCTGGGGCCCCTGCGCCCGCGTGGGAGACCCGGGTGGAGTTCCTGACTCAGCTCCTGGCTTTCGCCTCGGCCTAGTCCTGGCCATGGCAGCTATTTGGGGAGTGAACCAGCAGATGAAGACCTTTCTTTCCCCCCTCTCTAACTCTGCCTTTCAAATAAATCAAGCACATCTTGAAAGAAAGCAAGGAGGGAGGGAGGGAGGAAATGACTGCTGGGGTGCGGGGCACAGGCTCTGCCTACCTGTGGACATGGGAGGTGCTGAGCCTTGCAAAGTGAACAGATTCAGATTCCTGTGCTGGGTCAAGATCCCTGCAGCCAGGGATTTGGTTCCTGTCACTCATCCCTTGGGAGTGAGGAAAGCAGAAGAGGGGGCAGAAAGGAGCAGAGCACGTGGTCCCAGCTGGAGCCCACCCTGAGGCCGGGGCCAGGGGGCCAGGGGCTGGGCCTGGGATGTCCTTTGTCCTCCTCTGTCAGTCACTCACAGCCTGGACTGCTGGGGGAGGAAGCCATGTGGAGCACCCCCCACCCAGGCCAGGGGAGGTAGGGCTGGCTCTCAGGAGCACAGGGCAGTTGATTGATTAACGATTAGCCGCCACCCTCACAGGAGAGGGTGGGGTCCCGCTGGCCCAGGAGGGGGTCTGGGTGGGGCACAGCTTCCACCTTGTAGCCCTGCTCTCAGCAACGTGGGAAGTCATTTAAAATTTTATTTATTTATTTGAAAGACAGAGTTACAGAGGGAGAGGGAGGAAGAGGGAGAGAGAGGTATCTTCCATCTGCTGGTTCAGTCCCCAAATGGCTGCAACGGCGGGAGCTGGACAGGAGCTTCTTCCGGGTCCCCTGTGTGGATGCAGGGGCCCAAATCCTTCACTGCTTTCCCAGGCCATTAGCAGGGAGCTGGATGGGAATTGGAGCAGCCGGGACTCAAACTGGCACCCATATGGGATGTTGGCACTGTAAATGCCAGCCCCTCTTCTTTTTAAAAATTTGTTTATTTTTTATTATTTGAAAGGCAGAGTTACAGAGGGAGGGAGCAAATGGCAGCAATGGCTGGGGCTGGGCCAGGCAGAAGCCAGGAGCAAGGAGCCAGGAGCCAGAAAGTCCAGCGGGGTCTCCCGGGCGGGTGGCAGGGGCGCAAATGGTTGGGCTATCTTCCACTGCTTTCCCAGAAGCAGGGAAGGCACCTGGGGAAGCAGGAAGCTGGATCAGAAGTGGAGGAGCCAGGACTCGAACCCGCACTCGTATGGGATGCCAGCACTGCACCACAACGCCGGCCCCGATGCTGTTCACGTGTTGACCACACAGCCAGAGCTCAGAAGCCACCATGCCCCGGTTCCTCCCAGCCACTCACGGACAGCACCCCTACTCTAGCCAAAGAACTCTGGAGTGTTTGTCACAGCACCCTCACCCCAGGGACACAGGAGGTGCCACACAACCACCCTGCGTGAACAGCAGAGACAAAGCCCCCCGAAAGGCAGGCCCCTCACTCCTGGAGCGCCTGCACGTGAGCACCTGCCGTGCCCCTGGTCCTGGGTAAGGGGCAGGTCCGCGGCACCACCAGCTGTCCGGTTAGCCGTGAGAATGCACCGCGCTATTTTCTCCCCTAGCAACTTTACCAAGCTTTGCCCCCAAGTGCCCCACCCACCCACCTCCCTGAGGAAGACCCCACTGTCTCTGAGACAGTGGCCCCTCAGTCCTGCTTGTTGTAAAACCTTGACCCTGGTCCAGTGAAAGCTGTCCCCCCGGCTCAGCCCCGGCCCCCGCAGCTCCCTGCTCCGACAGCCCCGACACAGGCCTGGCGTGGCAGGAGCCTGGTCAGGGTCCACTAGAGCACGTGGCCTTTCTCTAGCTTAGCCCCTGGGGAAGACAGACAAGGGACATCAGGGCTGCCCAGGGCAGCACATGGGGAGGCAATAGCGGGCTTCCTGTGGCTGTCACTTGTGGCCACATGTCCCTGATCAGGGCCCGGTGCACAGACATGAAGACACCAGCCCCACAGGCCACTGACCCGAGGCCCTTGCCATGCTGGCCCTGCTCCCGCGGCTGTCAGCAGTGCAGCCACCCCTCCGATGACGCCACTCCCGGCCTCACACCGCAGCCGTCTGCTCTGTAGTCCCCACCTCTGGGGTGTGCAGGAATATTCCGGATCCATCTGCCGGGGCTGTCAGGAGTGGAGGGAAGCAACCCCGCCCTCCTGCCCTGGCTGTGCCACATCACATGATGCTCACTGTCACCGAAGAGAGGCCAGGTGCACACTGAAGGCACGTGCCCACAGGTATCTCTCTACCTGGCAGGTGTCCCATCCCCACTTCACAGAGGAGCAAACTGAGGTGGATGGGGAGTGGTGGCGAGCCGGGAGCCTCGTGCCCGGAGATGCCAGTCTCCCCTTCTTGCAAATACCCCCGACATCTCACAAGCCCTCTCCTTGGACCCCTCGGCATCAGAGTTGGAACAAGCAAGGCAGCCTCTGCCCTCCACGACCCCCAACAGAACACCCGACAGGGGCACTGACTGGGACCCAGGACCCGGGCTGAACCAGCGGCCCTGGCCTGGGGACGCGGGGTCCTCTGATTGGCTGGGCCAGAGCCACGCCCACCTGTGGATCCTAAGGCGTCGACACCCCTGAAACAGGGACCAGTTGCAGAGGTGCGGGGCACAGACCGAGGTGGGGTGGGCGAACCCCGCTCGCCCCTCCTCATGGGGGGAGCAAAAAGAGGCGCGCCTCCTGCCCGCCCCCGCGTAAGCCTCCCAAAGCTCCCGCCGGCTCCTCCGCATTTCACAGCTGGAATCGCTGAGGCCGGCCTAGGTCTCTGCCTGTGGTGCCGATGTCCCGCGTGGGCGTGGAGTTCCTGAGCCGTCAAAACCCTAAATCTGGGTGACACAAAGAAGAGCGGGATCCTGTCTGGGACTCTGGTGCCACCTTTCCTTCGCCGGCTGTTTACAAACCCAGGCCAGGAGGGATTCGGGTACCCTCGGGTGACGGATGGAGTGCTTAGAGCAATTACACGCAGAACCGGGGGCCTGCCCCAGCCTCCCCCGCTCCCAAGCTACCTCCCGCCCACAGATCTTCCCCTGAATTTACAGGGAGCAGCTCGTCCTGCGGAAGAGGAATCAAACGCATGGCCAACTCACCAAGTCACTACAGTGCTTTCCTTCTGGGCTTAAGAGTTCTGCTACAGGGGCCAGCGCTGTGCTGTAGCGGGTAAAACCACCACTTGCAGTGCCAGTTCTGGGTGCCAGTTCAAGTCCCGGCTGCTCCACTTTCAATCCAGCTCTCTGCTATGGCCTGGGAAAGCAGTAGAAGATGGCCCAAGTACTTGGGCCCCTGCACCCACATGGGAGACCCGGAAGAAGCTCCTGGTTCCTGGCTTCAGATCAGCCCAGGTCCAGCCATTGCAGCCATTTGGGGAGTGAACCAGAGGACAGAAGAGCTCACTCTCTCGCTCTTGCTCGCTCTTTCTCTGCCTCTGCCTCTCTATAACTCTGCCTTTCAAATAAATCTCTTTAAAAATTAAAAAATGGAGGGGCCGGCATTTTGGCAAAGCTGGTGAAGACACCACCTGCAGTGCCAGCATCCCATGTGGGTGCTGGTTTGAGTCTCGGCTGCCCTCCTGCTGATCTGGCTCTCTACTGTGGCCTGGGGGAGCAGTGGAGGATGGTCCAAGTCCTTGGGCCCCTGCACCCACATGGGAGACCCGGAAGAAGCTCCTGGCTTCGGATCGGCAGTTCCAGCTGTTGCGGCCAATTGGGGAGTGGACCAATGGATGGAAGACCTCTCTCTCTCTCTCTCTCTCTCTCTCTCTGCCTCCCTGTAATTCTGCCTTTCAAATAAATAAATAAATCTCCAAGAAAAAAAAAAGGAGAGTTCTGCTCAGCTCTGTCACCCCTATTCCTGTCCCATTTCCCACAGGAGCCTGTGGGGAGGGGTTTGACAGACAGCAACCGATAACCAGGACATCCCACAATCCAATTCTCAGCAAATTGGGTTCTAGCAAGTCGGTCATTTGGCAAAGTGGTCGTTAGGCAAATGGGTCATTTGGCAGAAATGACGTTTAGGAAATCAGCTTTCAAGGACTTGCACTGTGAGATTTTCTATAGTGAGCACTTTCTGGGGTTCAATGTACATTTAACTTCCATAATTAATATTCACGAGTGCCTGTGCAAGACTTCCCCGGGGACCCAGGAGCAGTCACTGCAGCCCCCTAATCATCAGACAATTCATTAAAAACCCTCTGGCTTCCTAACGGCATCAGAGACACCAAGGGCGTCTGCTCAGGGAAACGCAGAAGTCGGGCTCAGCGTGGCCAGGGCAGACGCCATCCCTCATCCTGGGGTGGTGGTCAGACACGGGCACAGCCCACGCGAACCACTTCCTGCCCCCTAGGGCAGCACAGGAGAATCCCGGGCCACAGCAGCCTCCCGGACAGTGTCCTGGAGCCCAGGGCTAACCATCGGTTGTCACCGCTCTGAAATTCTTGATCATTTAACCAAGGCCCTGCATCCCCACTTCACGCACGTCCCAGTTGTAGTAATTTCCTAGGGCTACGGGAAACGCCACAAAGGGGGTGGCTGAGAGCAACGGAGACTTCGTCACACAGACCTGCTCCCTCTGAAACCCGCACGGGACTGTCTGGCCTTCCTGCTGGCTCTGGGCTGCCGGTGCTCCTGGGGGTGCTGTCACATCACTCCCACCATCATCACAGGGCCCTCTTCTCCCGTGCCCTGGCCTTCCCAGGGCTCCCCGTCTGCTACAGAGACACCAAACGCTGGATTCAGAGCCCTCCCGCAATCTAGCATTGCAGTGACACCTTGACAGCAGGGTCCCCACCGTGAGACTCTGGTCTGAAGCTAACTATGTCTAAAACTCACACAATAACAGTGCACTGCATCCCACTCGGCAGAGCATCGGAACTCCCTAGCAAGGTCGCTCAAGGTTAAAAGCAGATAGGCTGCACCTGGAATTAATGATAAAATTGCAATTTGTTCCACATGTGATTTTTTTTTTTTTTTACAGGCAGAGTGGACAGTGAGAGAGAGACAGAGAGAAAGGTCTTCCTTTTTGCTGTTGGTTCACCCTCCAATGGCCGCTGCGGCCGGCGCATCACACTGATCCGAAGCCAGGAGCCAGGTGCTTCTCCTGGTCTCCCATGCGGGTGCAGGGCCCAAGCACTTGGGCCATCCTCCACTGCACTCCCGGGCCACAGCAGAGAGCTGGCCTGGAAGAGGGGCAACCGGGACTAGAACCCGGTGTGCTGGCGCCACAAGGCAGAGGATTAGCCTATTGAGCCACGGCGCCGGTGCTATATTGTAATTAATTTTAGTTTCCCGTATGCTTCAGGTTCTGAATGTAATTGGTGTGTTAAGATTGTACTGGACACTAGTTTCCGCATAGGCCTTAGGTCAGCCTGACCCTAACAACCGTGTATCCCCCTCCGGTCCTTGTGGTTCCCGCCTTTATAAACCCTGCTGCTTTGGGCTTCGGGGTGGAGAGTTCTTTGGGCATGAGCTCACTGCAGAACGCCAGCAACAGACTCCAAAGTTTGTCAGTGTGGCTGGCGCTCACTCAGACACAACAGGATGACCTCATCTTAACTGACCGCAGGTGCAGAGCCTTGCTTGCAAATGAGGCCACATTCCTAGCTGGGGGTGGGGGGACCAGGACTTGCAACTTACCTTTCTAGGGGCCGCAGCGTAACCCCTACACTGGTCCTCTCGCCCCCAAAGCATCCCACGGGCACAGCCGTGGTGCACCTGTTCCCGCATCTCAGACGGCCCAGGCATCAGACGGAGCCTCGGGGTTTCCCATCCCACCCGCTCCGACCATTCTGCTGAAGTTAAAACTCTGGTCTGGCAGCAGGGGCCCCTGACCACTGCCCAAGGGACGCTGGAGTTCACTTAAACCCCACCAGAAAGTCCACATGAACACAACTCACATCCGAAGTATAAAAATGTCCCCTACGTTGCAACACGCCCCAGAAACCAGCGACGCTTCAGACAGGATCCGATGGGTCCTCGGCTGCAGAGCCGGGGACGAGGCGGGGGTGGGCAGCTCCTGACCCCCGCGCGCGTCCCCGCCGGGAAGACCCTCCCGAAGCGGCAGGCGTAGCGGCAACGCCCACGCAGGCCTGGGACCCACTGGGCGCCCCCACGGAGACCTCCCGCCCCGCGCGGGCCGACGCGAACCCGGCCCGACCTCCAGGGCCTCGGACTGTAGCTCCACCGCGCCCCAGGGTCCGGCACTCGCCATGGCCACGCCCCCAGGGCACAGGCCCCTCCTCGCCGCTCCACCCCAAGCCCCACCCCCAGGACGCAAGCACCTCCTGGCCCCGCCTCCAGAAACCTGCCAGAAGCCCCGCCCCCAAACTCCACGCCCCGCCTGGACCTAAGCCCCGCCTCCAGAATGTATTGGCCTCATCCTCCCCACACCCCGCCTCCCCACGGCCCCAAAAGCCCCGCCCCGACGACGCGCTTCGCTGGCCCCGCCCACGCCCCAGGCCCGCCTCCTCTAGGCTCCGCCCGGTCTCCCGGCAACGCCGCGGCCCCGCCCCCGCCATGGCGCCGGAGGAGCGCGTGGGCACGGAGCGCCTGCTGCAGACTTTCGAGCGCCGCTTCCTGGCGTCGCGTGCGCTGCGCTCCTTCCCGTGGCAGGTGGGAGGCTTAAGCGCGGGCGAGGCCGGCGGGGCGTGCGGGCGGCGGGGCAGGGGCGGGTCTCGGCCCGGCGCTCGCGTGGCGGCTGTGGCTCCGGTCCCGGTCCGAGGGCGTGGCGTGGCGTGGCGTGGCGTGGCGTGGCGTGGCGTGGCTCGGCTCGGCTCGGCTCCCCTCCCTTTCGGGCTCCGCGCCCCTGCCCTGTTTGCATCTCGCCGCGCGAGCTGGCCGCGGAGGTCGCCGGACGCGGCTCCCCCCGGGAGCTGCGCACCTGGGCGGCCAGCTGCGCGCGAGCCCGCGGCACTGGGGGATGAGCTCGGCAGGCGGACCACGCCTTCCCGCCCCATCGGGACCCGCCGAGCTCACCCACGGCGCTCACGGGTGACCGGGGGTACTTAGGGAGGAGGCGAGTACTGAGACCGCAGAGACTGCTCGCGTCGACCCCGCCCGGCAGGCTGTTGCAGGGTTGCTGGTAGTGTTTCCGCCGGGGACCCCGTGTTTTCCGTGGGGGCCGCCGTCCCCTGCAAACATCTCAGGAGGCCAGGAGCGGAGAGTGGGAAATGAGGAAAGGGCCCAGGGCAAAGCTGGGGGGGCAGGGGGAGGTCCCCACTGCGCTGCGGGGGGTGGGGGCAGTGCAGCTTGCAGTGTGTGCTTGGTGGCCCCACGACTCGCCCTTGAGCGCGCGCTCTCTCGCTCTCTCCCTCCCTCCCCAAACAGAGCCTGGAAGAGGAGTTAAGGGGCCCGTCGGGGTCGAAGCTGCTGCTGGATCTCGTGCAGAGGGTAAGCACCCGGAGCCTCCTGGTAGCAGGGCCGACACTGCGCCCTGGGGCACGGCCCTCAGCGTCCCCCGCCAGTACCAGCAGCCACCCCTCCTCACACACTCCACCTGCCCAGTCGCCTCTGAGAGTGCCGGTGACAGCCACCTTGGCGTGCCCCCACTGTCCCCTGCCTGCAACGTTGCACCTGCTCTCCGCTCTTCCCGGAGCCCGCACCGGGCGGGGCCCCAGCCTGTCCCCCAGCCTGTCCCCCAGCCTGTCCCCGGCTGCTCCTGGATCACAGCATTCCTCACCGCTCCTCCTTGGCCTGGGACAGCAGCCCACGGAGGGGCTGGGACCTCCCCCTGGAGCCAGGGTCCCACGTTGTCCTCACCACACACTCTGGTTGCCGCGGCTGCCCCGGGAGAGGTTGGGGGGGCGCGGGTCCTTTCACGCCTGGTTCCTGCCTGGGGAGGGGCTTAGGCACGCTGCCCCAACCTGGGCGGGGAGCAGACTGCTTCAGGACTGAATCCTCCAAGTGCCTGAGGGCATCCGCTGCCCACTCCTCGCTGGAGGCGTTAGACTGGGGCTCTCCCGCCCTAACTGCTTGGCCTCTCATAGACCGCGAGACACCCGCTGTGTGTGAAGCACCCGCCGTCGGGGACCTACGTCCGGCGCTTTCTCTCGGAGCTCATCAGAAAGGTCAGTGCTGGCAGTGTCCACTCGCGGCCAGGCTGCTGGCAGGGCCTGGCTGGCTCTGTCTAGGGGCGCTCGGCCTGTGCCCTCTGCCCTCTGCCCAAACCTGTGTGTGGTAGGGGCCTCTCTGGACAGTGCGGCCAGCGGGGTGGATCTGTGCGAGGCAGTGCAGGGCAGGAGAGGGGAGAGGCCCAGCCACTTCTCCCTCCTTGCTCCCAGGGCTCTCTGCAGCAGCTGCCTCTCTGGGGCCCCGCCCACTCTCCCCGTGTCCTGCAGCCCAGTGGGCTTGCCCGGCTCTCTGCCTTTGCCCGTCGCTGGGCTGCCGCCAGCCCACGTGGGTAGCTCCAGCTCCTGCAAGACCCTCAGAGCAGTCCCCTGGTCAGTTCTCCCCATTGAGCTCCCTGGCACTGCCGCTCTTCTAACCACCGTGGGGCGACAGTGAAGGGCGAGCTGGCTGGACACTGGGCAGGCGTCAGGCGATTTTTCAGGGCCCCTCCAGGATGTGCTGTGACCACCCACATGGGGCCACACCTCACCCAGGCTGAGCAAAGTCATCCCTGCCCCCCAGCGGCTGCCCACTGAGGTGGAAACCACACCCTGTCCCGGGCAGCCCGTCCTGCGGCCCCTGCCCAGGGTTCTCCTCACAGCTGCCACCGGTCTCCCTGTTGGTACTCAGGGAAGCCCAGGTGTGCACCTGCCCAGCCCTGGGCCCTCACACCTGTGAGTAGCCCCACCCCCAGGGGAGGTTTCCATGAGCCAGTTTCTCAGGTCACAGCGGAGCAAACTGCGGCTCGTTTACGGCGGGCAGCTTCCTGCTCTCAGCTGAGGCTGTCACTGTCCACCCAGCACGAGGCTGTGCACGCAGAGCCCCTGGACGAGCTGTACGAGGCGCTGGCGGAGGTCCTGGCCACCGAGGAGTCCACGCAGTGCCACCGGAGCTACTTGCTGGTACGAGTCGTGCACCTGCCCCCTCAGGCAGTGAAAACCCGGGCTCCCGGCGGCCTGGGCGGGGTCTGCTGTCCGCGAGCCTCCCCCGCCAGGCCTGTGCTGGGGGGCTGCGGGCTCTGACGTAGCTCCCACACGGTGGGTGCCCGAGGGACGGGCAGAACCAGACACAGGCTCTCCCGCGTCCACCACTACCGTCCTGGCCCTGGACAGTGCCTGGGATTCCAGCTTCTTGTCACAGCTGGTCAGATCGTGGTTTTCATTGTTGGCTTTGATCTTTTGTTACAAAACACAGTGTGGATACAGAGAAGCACACAGCTTGAGTCACCCAGCTACTGAGGAACAGAGCCTGGGCATCGGGCCCCCGCCCAGCACCAGCCCCTGCTGGCCTGCCCATTAGAGGATTCACACCCTTCCATTTCTTCGTGGTTCCCTCACCCGTGTCTGCTTGTGAACCAGGCGTGGTCTGACGTCTCCTTCCGGCACTTTCTTTCCTGAGCTCGCCTCATTGAAGGCCTGGGCCGCCTCCTGGCTGCGTGGTCACGGTGCCGTCAGCCTGTTCCTCCCCGCTCGGCCCCACATGCTGACGCGTGTCCACCTGCGCCCTCCGGCAGCAGCACGGTTTGGGGTCCTGGGAGCCAAGGCGTTTCTCGTTTGCCCCAGGCGGAATCGGCTTAGACTCCCAAGCGCAGGGAGCGCTCAGGGTGATTTTCGGGTTCTCTGCTGTCTTCACACATCAGCTGCAGGAAGCACCAGGAGCTGCCTGCCTGCATCCCCCGTCTCACCCAGGGGTGCCACTCACACAGGAAGGCGGGGCTGAGGCTGGATGCTTGGCCTCTGCCCGTCCTCAGGAGAGTGAGCCGGGGCCATCCGGCTTCAGTCTGCCGTCGCCCTGCCGGATCTCCTGCTGTGTTCCCCATCGCACTTCCCGACTCCCCTTGTGTGTCTCCTGCAGCAGAGCTGTTTCTTCCAGAAGCTCTGGGTTCTTTCGGGAAATAGTTCGAGCCCCTGGTGTTGGGGCATAGCAGGGAGCATGGGAGGGCCACGTCTGGGCGTCTTACGGTGACGCTGCTGTGAGAGACGGCTGCTGTAAGGCACAGGCGGGTGACCGGGTTACTCTGCTCCTCTGGGACCTATGTAGCACAAGCTGGCCCCTGGGAGCAGAGCATGTGACGGAGTCGGGCCAGCTCATCGCTGCCCACTAGCTTTGTGCCGTTGCCCCTGGAGCATCCCGGAGCGCCAGCCCATCCTGTCCCCAAGTGCCCTCACCCTGCTGCCTGGGCCGCGCTGTAACCACACTGTCACCACAGAGCCATCACCCTGTCGTGCTGCAGTCAGAACACATTACCACACCGTTATCTCAAACTCAGCTGCTTACAGCAACGTACGCTTAACTGTCCTGCGTTTGTGCAGCTCAGACGTGGGGCGGGTGCGGCTGCTTTCACTCCTCCAAGGCCAAAATCCAGGTAACGGCAAGGCCCTCGGGCACATCCAGGTCATCGGAGTTCAGCCTCCGGCGGCCTGGCACTGACCTCCATTTCCTTGCTGGCTCCTGGCCAAGGGGTGTTCTCAGCTTCCAGAAGGTACCGCCCCACAGTCCAGCAGCGGCAGGTCAGACCCTGCTCCCACTCCAGATCTCTCCCACCTCTCAGACCCGAGCAGCCATGTTTAAGGGCTCGTGACACGGGTAGCGTCCCCATCTGGTTTTCTGTAGCCTTACGTGTGCACATCTTGGGAGTGTTTGTGCCGCGCGCTGTGTGCACGGGCAGCTCTGAGGGCCGCTGTCCCTCCTGCAGCCCTCCCTGTGGCTCTGAGGGCTCAGCCTGAGCTCCACAGGCGAGTCACCCACGCTGCGCTCTGCTGACGTCCTCCCTTCTCCGGTGGGGTCCCTAAGGCCAGCGCCGGAGGCGGCGCATCCTTGCCACATTCAGGCCGGCAGTCGGTGTTGCCGAATGCACAATGCCCACTCCTCGCCACTGGAGTCTCCGTCCTCGTCGGCTCACCTGTCTCGGTCTCGCTCTGGGTCAGCGTCTCGGTGGGCGTGCGCTCCTTCAGTGCTTCTCCGGTCTAACCAGCAGCAGCCCGAGTTTGGCTGCTCAGCTCGCATAGCCCTCGAGACCCGTCCACGCTGCTTGGGTTGGTTCTGGGTTGGTTCTGGAGCCAGCGGGTCACTCCTCGCACTGCCACCGCGCATCCCGAGGTGTGGCCGTGCCGTGATTTCTGTGAACCGCCAGCTCCCGCCCCGACGGCTCAATTAACTCCCTGTCCCCGCCCTCTCCTGGTGCAGCCTTCTGGAGATGCGGTCACGCTCACGGAGAGCACCGCCATCGTGGCGCACGGCACCACAGGCCTGGTCACGTGGGACGCCGCCCTGTACCTGGCAGAATGGGCCGTGCAGAACCCAGCAGCCTTTGCTCACAGGTGAGCCTGGGACACGGGCAGGCGAGAGGCGGGTTTGCCGGGGCCCAGTCACAGACACGATCCCCTCCCCGACCAGGACCGTCCTGGAGCTGGGCAGCGGGGCCGGCCTCACGGGCCTGGCCATCTGCAGGACGTGCCACCCCAGAGCGTTCGTCTTCAGCGACTGTCACAGCCGCGTCCTCGAGCAGCTCCGCCAGAACGTTGCTCTCAACGGCTTCTCCTTGGAGCCAGACATGACCGCAGACCCCCGGCACCCCGCGGTCACCGTGGCCCAGCTGGACTGGGACGTCGCCACGGACCTGCAGCTCTCTGCCTTCCAGCCAGACGTGGTCATCGCCGCAGGTACCACCCAGCCACGGGTGGGGGAGTGATGGGGCCTCCGCTTCCCTGAGACCACAGCCCCCTCTCTGCAGACGGGCCAACTCCCGTTAGGGCTGCCGTGTCGGCCACCAGGCCCCGGCTCTTCCCAGCAAGGCTAGAGGTGAGAACAGGCTCCAGGCCGTCTCGGCAGCCCCAGGGCAGCGCCTGCATTGCTGTCTGTGACCTGAACGGCAGAGCACAGCTGCCCATCACAGAGCCGAGGGCCAGGCCCAAGATGCCAGCATTCACCACCAGGCATCCAACAAGGCTGCGCCTGCGCCTGCGCCCACCCCAGACTTCAGATGCGGGCAGGAAAGGGCGTGGCAGCCCCCCCGCGGTCCTGGGGCCCTAAAGAGCATCGCGGCTCCACCAGGGCTGCGCCTGTCCTCAGCAGGTTGCCGGCACCCAGCGGCCCCCACCCATCCACACTGGCATCGCCTGTCCCACACGTGGCTGTGCTCATGCTGTTGTCACCACGCACCTGTGCAGCCCTGTGGCCCTGGCTGTCCCCACCCACACGTCTGCCCTACACCCTGAGTCTTACAGGTCGCAGGAGGGGGCCAGGTGGTGCTCGGCTGGGCCACCAAGGGCCCTGTGTCTGCTGCCGCACTCAGTTCCCCTTTCCGCCTCAGCAGAGCTGGGCCTCTGGTCCTGGGCCCCACAGTGGCCAGGGCCACAGCCCCTGCAGGCCTGGCTGACAGAGACCGATGAGCGCATGCCACCCACAGCCAACACCAGCAGGTCCCAGGCAGCAAGTCAGAGGAGGCCCTGCCTCATTAAGACACTCCCTCTAGGCCCAGGGGCAGGGAAGCATTCCTTAAAGAACCCCTGTGAGTGGCAGCAGGTCTTTTCTCCATCTGTAGCTCATGGTTAATAAAACCGTGCACCCCAGTAACCTGAACCCTCCCCCCAGATGTGCTGTACTGCCCAGACGCCGTCCTCTCACTGGTCGGGCTCCTGCGGAGGCTCTCGGGCTGCCGGAAGGAACAACAGGCTCCCGACGTCTACGTGGCCTCCACCGTCCGCAACCCAGAAACACCCCAGCTGTTCACTGCACAGCTAGGTGAGCCCCTGGCTACAGGACGCCAGCAAGGCAGACATGGCCAAGAAGAGGGACCCTGGGGCACAGCCAGGAGGCCCTGCAGGCAGGGGCCAGGCAGTGATCCCGGAGACCAGAGCAGGTTGTGAACATGCAGGCAGTGGGAGGGGCCGTCAGGGTCAGGGTCAGGCCTACCGGGTTCTGGGCCCTCACTCTCCCTGCCCTTCAGGGTCCTGCCTTCTCCGCCTCGGGCGACATCCACCCCAGTGCTGGTGCACTCGTACGGTGCCACAGCGTGCCTGGCGAGCACTCCCGTGTGCCGGGCACCACCAAGCACAGCTGACACTTGCCTCCAGGGGAGCTTTGACTGCTAGGATAGTGCCAGGCACACAGGGACTGCTCGCCAGGCACGCTGTGGCACGTACAGTGCACCAACAGTGGGACAAGCTGGCAGCCAGGCTACACCCACCCCACCCAAAACCACCTACCGCAGGCCAGGGCAGCCGTGGACAGACCACGTGCGGTCACCCCGTGCCGCAGAGCAGGTGCAGGCAGTGTGGTTCTCCTTCAGCCGTGGCAGGAAAGTTCCACACGGCCCACTCCCAGCTGACAAGCTAACACGGCACACCGGACCTGTACACATTCACATCTTTACTGCTTCCTTCATGGCAGAAACGCAGAGGCCCTGGCTGGCGTCCTTGCACTGGTCAACACGCGGCAGGACGCCATGGCCGCCAGCGTCCTGAGCAGCCAGGCAGATGCTGGTCAGATCCCAGGCCTTCTCAGCCTGCACCAAGTCAGCGGGGGCTGCCCCCGGCTGCCCGCCACTGCTGACAAGAACACAGGTTCCTGGTGTCGCAGGTTCCTGGTGCTAGGCTCTGGGGTGGGCCTGGCAGTCTGAGCCCATCAGACCGGCAGTCCGTCCCTAAACACCCGCATCCTGTGACGCGTGTGCTCTGTTTGCAGGCCAGGCCGGGATCCGCTGGGAGGTGGTGCCCCCTCACGACCGGGCTCTGTTTCCTTACGAGGAGCAGTGGGAGGTGGTGATTCTGAAGCTGGCGCTGTAGGCTCCCTTCCCGGACATGGTGAGAAATCAGGATCGCAGGCAGCGTGGGAAGACAGCTCCCGTGGAAACGCTGACAGTGCTGTCCCTGGGCTTGAACGCTGGGGGAATGTTCCATTCCACTCCGGGACCCACGGCCTTGCTCGACTCAAACGTGCACCATTTCAGGCTCAAGAAAGCCACAGAGCACCTTTCCTTTGCGCAAATGAAAATGTGTATCAAGTACGACGGTCCCTGAACTCCCAGTATCAAGTACGACGGTCCCTGAACTCCCAGTATCAAGTATGACGGTCCCTGAACTCCCAGTATCAAGTATGACGGTCCCTGAACTCCCAGTATCAAGTGTGACGGTCCCTGAACTCCCAGCCCCTGAGAGCCAGGCCGTGGCAGAACGACGTGTTCCTGTGTTGACGCTGCAGGAGGAGGACGCTGGGGTGGGACGCTGAGGTCAGGAGACGAGCAGGGGGGTGAGACGCTGAGGTCAGGAGACGAGCAGGGGGGTGAGACGCTGAGGTCCGGAGAAGGAAGCCGGCCGGGGCAGCGGCCCTGAGAGCAATGAGGGGGTTCCCAGTCTCCCAGCAGCAGGGCGGCCCCTGGTTCCTGTCCTTACAAGAAGGGCTGCTCCTGCTGTTGTCCTTCTGCCTCCTGGCCACTGGGGGGCGCTGCCCGGTGTCAGCGAGCAGGACTCACCGGTCCATCAGGAGAGGAAGCACGGTCTGCTCCCAGCTCTCATCCCATCGCAGCTGCCGTGACTCCCGGAGGTTCCTCCGGAACTGGCTCAGCTTGCCCGCGGGATCCGGGAACTTTGAGAAGAGCATCTGCAAGGAAGTGGACCAGAGCTTGCCTAGGCCCTCCTCAGGCCCAGGCCCCCCCATGCACCCCGTCCTGTCCCCCCCAGGCCCCCACATGCACCCCATCCTGTCCCCCCAGGCCCCCACATGCACCCCGTCCTGTCCCCGCCCCCCAGGCCCCCCCATGCACCCCGTCCTGTCCCCCCCCAGGCCCCCCCATGCACCCCGTCCTGTCCCCCCAGGCCCCCACATGCACCCCGTCCTGTCCCCCCAGGCCCCCACATGCACCCCGTCCTGTCCCCCCAGGCCCCCACATGCACCCCCATCCTGTCCCCCCCAGGCCCCCACATGCACCCCCGTCCTGTCACCCCCAGGCCCCCCCATGCACCCCCATCCTGTCCCCCCCAGGCCCCTGACCAGCACCCCCGTCCTGCCCCCCCCCAGGCCCCCACATGCTCCGGCTCCTGCCTGACAGTGCTTTCTGGAAGTCTCCCTGCACACCCTCCTCCTAGGCTCCGTGCCTTGGGCACCTCCCGGCCTCTGCCAGCTGTTCCTCCGAGGGCCCTCCCCAGCCTGGTCCAGCCCGTCTGCCGGGAGGGGGCACGGACTGCCTCGCACTCTGCTGCCTGTAGGTCAGGTCAGCAGGCCACGTCTGGCCCCTCGCCTCTGAGTGAGGGTTTAGTGGTACCCGGCCCCCCACCCCACCCCGTCTGGCTGCCTTCACGCTGCGGCAGGCGTGTGGCAGCTGGCGTGGCAGCGCCTGGGCGGAAGCCTGCCAACCACTAACTTGTCAAGGACGAGCACACCAGGCCCTCGCTGTGGCACAGCGGGTAAGCCGCTGCCGCTGACGTGGACATCCCACATCAGGCACGGGCAGCGTCCCAGCTGCTCCGCTTGCAGTCCAGCTCCCTGACAGTGTGCCTGGGAGAGCAGCGGATGACGGCCCAGGTGCCCAAGCCCATGCCACTCATGTCGGAGACCAGGATGGAGCTCCAGGCTCCTCCCAGCCACGGCAGCCGTCTGGGGGGGTGAACCAGCAGATGGAAGATACACTTTTCCCTCTCTCACTCTGCCTTCCAAATGAGGAATTTTTGTGATGCAGTTTGCAAAACCCCAGCCATCTCTCAGGGCTGCTCCAAAGGCTCCGTTCACTGCCCACACAGGGCCACCGTGAACCGGGAGGGCAGGCAGGAATGTGTCCCAGCTCTGCGCCCACTGGCCTCTGGGAGCCTGCCGCCCAGGCCCACCCCCACCACAGCTTCTCGCTCCCACCACTGCGAATCCAGGAGCGAGGGACCGACGTGGCTACCTGCAGCTGAGCAGCCAGCTCCTCCGAGTCCTGGAAGACCAGGCCATTCTCTTCATGCCTCACAAGCTCGTGTAAACTGCAGAGAGATGGAGGCCCGAGCTGCATGGAGAAGAACCTGTGGCCGTCCTGGCGCCCCCCCCACCCTACCCCGCCCCCAAAGCAGTAGGGTTTCTGACTCTGCTTTCAGAGTGTGTCTGCACAGAACACCTGACCTGTGGACCACACAGCGTCCAGGCTGATGTACAGGAGGGGCCTGTGCCAGTGCACGGAGCTCAGGCACTGCCTGTTCTTCAGTGAGAACCCGCTCAGGGGCTGCTTCCGTCTTAACTCCACGCCCAAGAACAAAGGTAGAGGGTGCCCCAAGATCGGCTCCGTACACGGTGGCAGCTTCTCAGGGTCACGGACAGTTTGATCTGTCCTAGCTCAGCTCACGGGAGGGTCGCGCCCCCTCAACCTCCCACAGTGCCCAGCCCTGGGGCCACATTCTCCAAACTCTGCCAACACCGCCCATTCCCACAGCAGCAGTGCAGTCACACGATGACACACGGCTGACACACCCCACTACACGGCTCAGCCAGAGGGGACATGGAGAGAGAGGCCACCGTCCCCATTCTGTGAGCACAGAACACTGCTGCTGTTGGGATGGGCGGTGCTGGCAGTACATGGAAGCCGACTACTCCATGCTCAGCTGAGCCACAGGAAGCAGAGGGTCCTTGTTCTGGGCAGATGGGAGGCGTCCTGCTGGGCCCCTGGGCCCAGCAGCTGTGACCCCCTCGGCTGAGAACCCACGCCCGGAAGTTTGTTTCCACTCCTACCACTTGAAGGTCACTGCACACACAGGCAGGCAGCACCCGAACATGTCCACCACCTTCATGGGCAGGTCCAGGCCACTGGAGGACTTGTGCAGACACACACCCAGGTCCGCCGACCCTGCAGGGAGGTGGGGCGGGGTGTGAACACAGAGCTAGCAGGGCTGTGCACACCTCCCGCGGCAGGCAGATCAGGGAAGGTCTAGGCTGCGCACACGGGGCTGACACCGGCCAGGGCAGACCCGGCAGCACTGCCCAGTGGCCACTCCAGGCCATTCGGCCCAGCGCTCACCACTTAAGTTGAGTTCACTCCGCACTGCACCCGTTTCCTATAAAGAGGCTCCCGGGCAGTCACTGCACACGGTACAGTTTCTGTTGCGGTGACGACGGACACGGAGTGGTGACGGTGGCTCAGCACCATGCACGTAATGAACGCCGCTGAGCCACACACGGCTGAACGGCTGATACGGCGACTGATTTTACTGCGATACTTTGAAAAAGAACCCAGGGCAGATCCAGCTGTCCTCATGAAGACACAGCATGCGGGGCAGGCCTGGGCAGCACGGGGTAGGCCTCAGCTTGGGACACCGCACCCCTTAGCAGAGCGCCAGTTCCAGGCTGGCTACCTGCTTCTGATCCAGCTCCCTGCTAATGTGTCTGGGAAAGCAACGGAAGATGGCCGAGTGCTTGTGCCCCTGTACCCACGTGGGAGGCCTGGATGGAGTTCTGGGCTCCTGGTTTCAACCTGGCCCAGCCCTGGTTGCTGTGAGCATTTGGGGAGTGAACCAGTGGGTGGAAGCGTTCTGTCTGTCACTCTGCCTTTCAAATGAAGCAAGCCCAGTATTTAAACTCCACAGACACTGGAAACTGCTGTCTGCCAAAGGCCGTGGGCTGACACTGCTCACAGCTCACAGTGGCCACTGGGAGATGATCCAGGGACAGTCCCCAGCTTCCCTCCTCCCAGCAACCGAGAGGGAGAGACGGGGCTTTCTCTGCTGACAGGCCGTCTCTGCACACCTGGGAGCTGCCACCTCCCACACCTGGAGGACACAGGCCCCAGCCAATCCCAGGCCCAGCCCTGGTGCAGACCGCAGAATGCAGGGTGTGGGGGCTGAGGGCCCTTGGCAAACAGCCTCTGGGTTCCTGGGCAGGGAGGGGCTGGCATGCCACAAAGGGGCCTCTCCAGGACTCAGCCAGGGTTCCCGGCAGGCCACCCCTAGATGGCCAGTGGGCCAGGGCCCAGTCTAGCCTGAGGCCTTTGTGACTGGCCTGTGAGCTGAGCGTGGCTGGCACAGTTCTGAAGGTTCTGGCGGACCTCCCCAAGCCCCACTTCCCGCCGATCTCTCACCTAGGAGTAAGGGGTAGTCCTCGGCCTCCAGCCACGGGGTGCACACCTGGACGTGCTGGAAACGTCGCTGGGCCAGCAGGCGGCTGTAGTGCTCCTTCAGGGGCCCTTTGCCTTGGCAGAGAAAAGCAGGGGCTGCAGGAGGCCCCCTGCCCCACGGCCCCAGCTCTGGCCACTGCCCCAAAATATCTTCCCCTCAGCAGCCAGTCAGGCCCCTCCGGGCCCATCCACAAACAGCCTCAGGAGCCAGAGATCCCACACGGTGGGCACTCAGGCCACTGAGGTACGGAAGGCCCTGCGACCTGCAGCCGCCGGCCGCGGACTCTGAGCATGGCCGGGATAAATGCTGGCCAGGTGGACACAGCATCATCATGTAAGCCCCGGTGGGGACACGGGCCTGCTTCCCGCCCCGCCAGGAGCCGGCCAGGTGAGAAGAGGGAAGGGAGCAGCCAGAGCGCCAAGCCCCACCCCCACTCCTCACCGGTGTCTGGAGGCAGCTCTGGGCCCCACATGACCTCTCAGGTTTGGGAAATAAAAGGGTGCTTAGAACCACTGAGGGGCCGGCAGGTAAGCAGGCACGGCAGCCACCTGCACTGCCACCACACGGGTGCCGGCTTGAGTCCCGGCTGCTCCACTTCCCATCCAGCGCCTCCCTGCTGACCGGCCTGAGAAAGCAGTGGAGGACAGCCCAAGTCCTCGGGCCCCTGCACCCACGTGGGAGACTCAGAAGAAGCTCCTGGCTCCTGGCTTCAGTCTGGCCCAGCCCTGTCCTTTTCAGCCATTTGGAGAGTGAACCAGCAGACAGAAGATCTCTCTCTCTCTCTAACTCTGCCTTTCAAATAAATAAATGAGGGGCCGGTGCAGTGGAGTAGTGGGCTGAGCCTCTGCATGCCACACCAGAATCCCACATGGGTGCTGGTTCGAGTCCTGGCTGCTCCTCTTCCAATCCAGCTCTCTGCTGTGGCCTGGGAGACCAGAGAAGAAGGCCCAAATGCTGGGGCCCCTGCACCCACATGGGAGACCTGGAGGAAGCTTCTGGCTCCTGGCTTAGGACTGGCCCAGCCCCAGACCAGACACTGCAGCCATCTGGGGAGTGAACCAGCAGACGGAAGATCTTTCTCTCTATCTCTCCTTCCCTCTGTGACTCTACCTCTTAAATAAATAAAAAATAAAAAAGAACTAAATGCTAAAAATAAATGAATCTTCAAAAGTGAATAAATAAATAAAAACCACTAACAATGTGGAGAGCCCACTGCCCGAGGTCTTCTGAGAGTCCGACCTGGGCCTTGGTTTCCCTTGTGAGGAGTGGACGAGGAAACCCCACCTGCAGAGCTGAGGCAAAGCTGTGCGGGAGGTGAAGGCTGCGCGCTCACCCACCCCCTCCCCCAGCACGGGGGCGTGGAGTCCGGCAGTACCTGTTATCACACAGACTAGAGCAGGAAGGTTGTCTCCGTGGAGGGCCAGCTGTTCAAACTCTGTGGACAAAAATACTGAGCCACTAACCGGGCCACTGGACAGCAGAGCGGGGACAGGGGAGACAGCTGGAGATGCTCTCCCAACACAGCACCTCACATCAGACCTGGCCACCCCATGGCCCAAACGGGGCCCGAGAGCTGCCCATGTCCACTCCTGCTGTCCTCAGGCCGTGCCTGCCCACCCAGGGCCCGGGGACAGGAGCACGCAGCAGGCCTGCCAGGCCAAGCATCTCACAGCTGTGGGGTCCCAGCAAGCCTGGGCTGCAACCGAGCCACACACCTACTTTCTAAGGCAGCCAGCAGGATGGAGAAGTCCTCGTCCTCTGCAAGAAGAGAACTGAGCGTCACAGGCCTGTCCCCAGGCGCCCCGCCCGGCGACCCACCCTCCCCTCCTGGTGGGGGCCTCAGGAGGCAGCAGGTGCCCGTCACCCAAGTGCCCGGGGCAGGGCTCAGGCACACCTGTCCAGCTTGTACTGCTGACCAGCAGGGCCGGCCGCCCGCGCAGCTGTGTCACCGCCCCGCTCCGAGCATCGCGCTCCGTGAAAGCCGACCTCTCCACAGCAGGGTCTGAGGGCTCTGAGCTGGGGGAGCAGAGGAAAAGTGGGGAGATGCCGCAGGGCAGGCTTAGGGCCCAGGATGCTGTCTCCCACCTCAGTGAGGCCCAGCTCAGAAAGGACAGGCACCTGCCCACAGCAGCACCGCCCTGCCCACCCCGCCACCAAGGCCTGGGAGAGCGGTCACTTGCTGGCAGGGGCCACAGCAGGAGACAGGACTCCCAAGCCAGACCTTCCCCCACTTGTCTCTCAGACAGAACACCGTGACACCCTCGGCCACCAGGCTGGGTTACTGGGGACACAGACAACACATATGCAGGGCAGCACAAGGGCCCCTCCTCAGCTCCAGGGGACACCCCGAAGACAGGTCCAGGGACCCCAGCACAGGCACGGAAACCAGCGCAGCTCCACAACCGCCGCAGGTGGCAGGAGGGGAGGGTGCATGCCGTGTGCCCAGTAAAACTTTATTTACAAAACCCAGGGGCGGGCCCTGGATTCCTGGATGCCCAGGTCTGCGGTGGAGACAGGGGAGAGGCCACCACGGCAGCGAGGAGGAGAGACGGCGGCCGAAGCCAGCAGGCCTACCGGGCCCTGAAGGGAGAGTGGGTGTGGCCCAGCTTCAGGAACAGCTCGTGCTGCAGGTGCAGGGGCGTCTCTTTGAAGAAGGACGCCGGCTTGTCGTGGACGGTCACTGCTCTGCAACGACATCACGGGGCACTCCAGGGAGGGGCGGGCCAGGCCCCAGGATCCTGGGACCCAAGCCTCAGACAATACAAGGCCTTGGGATCACTCCGAAAGCAGAGATGTGCTAACAGCAAAACTGCCCGGGGCCTCCCAGCTGGCTAAGAATCCCAGCCCCCCCATGCCGCTGGCGTCCCAAGGCCAGCAAGCACCTCCCAGCCTCTCGGTGTTGCCGAAAGCCTCGCTGCTCCCTTCCCCACCAGCCCGGGGCCCCAGGCCTCTTTCGGCCTGATGGGCATCCATACCTGATGTGCCAGTTCTCCGCCAGGTCTTCCCGCATGGCGTTGGTCACACACAGGTTGAAGTGCACCAGGCGCCCAAAGAGCCTCTCGTACCTGAAGAGACGCGCGGCTGATGGGCGGGGGGCCCAGAGCAGGGAGACCCCGCCCGCTCCCTACAGAAGAGGCTGCAGAGCGAGCAGCCCTGAGCTGCCTGCAGGTTCTCTGCACCTTCCTGTACGTCCGGGCACCTTCCAGCACGAGTACCGGGACTCGACCAAGTGAAAAGTGGCCTCTCTTGAAATGCAACACAGGCCTCCTGACGCGATCCCAGCCACCCTGTGCTCCCACTGCCCGAGTGGGGGCCCACACCTGCTCTCACCATGGTACAAAGGAAGTCAGCAAAGGTGAGAGAGGTGCCAAGACACTGTGGCCAGGCCTGAGGCAGGCAGCAGGTGACGCTCAAGGCATTGAGTCCCTGCCACTCACGCAGGAGACCCAGGAAGAGCTCTGGGCTCCAGGCTTCAGCCTGGCTCAGCTCTGGCTGTTGCGGGCATCTGGGGAGTGAGCCGGCATAAGGGAGACCTCTGTGTCTCTCTACCTTTCAAGTAAATGTCAGTGATTTTTTAAAACGGGTGCTTTCTGCTCTGGGTCCAGCCTGCTGCACGGGCCTTTCTTCCCGCCACAGTGACTGTGGTGCTGATTTGGGACCTGCCCTCACTCTCTGTCCAGCCATGTGGTCCGGGTGTGACTCGGACCCGTCTCTCGTCACAACAGGGGATCACAGTGCCTCACGTCCGTGGGCGGATCAGACCTACATGAGCCAACCAGGGAGACTTGCTCTCCCCTGGAGCCTCATCGCATGGGGATGCAAACTAGGGGAGCCCCCGGACCCTGAGACCACCCTGCGAAGAGATCACAGAGAGAGAAGAGCCAGGCCCCGCTGACAGCAGCCTAAGCTGGAGGCCATCTCTCAGGACCTCCCAACGCCCTCCATTGCTGACGCCTGTTCCTACCCAGCCAGGCCCTCAATCTGCAGACACACAGGACCAGCCTGAGTCCACCCCGTTGACAAGGTCCGAGGGACGGCATTCACACCCTCCACCCGGATCTCACCACTTGGCCAACAGGACGAGGGGGTGGCGGGGCCCATGCACCAGACCCATGATGGAGTAGCCGTAGTTGTGCCAGTCGACGACGAGTTTGCTCCCACAAAGGCAGCCCACAAACCAGCAGACAGCAATGGCAGGCAGGCCGGGGGGGTTCTGGGACAGAAAGGGCGGGATGAAGACAAGGAAACCCAGACCAGACTCCGCAGTAACAACACACGGGCTCCCGACAACCAGGAAGCAGAAGATAGGCCCTCTCTGCCAGCGCAAAGGGACGACACGTCATAAGAGAAACAGAACTGACCGAGCGGAAGTGAGCAGGATCACCCACGAGCAGACACGAAGCCGCGTTCACCCACCACAGTGAGGCTCTGAGCCCAACGTTGGCTGGAGACGGAGGACGCAGGGGAGCACGGCCACCCCGGTCAGTGGGGGAAAAGCCGGCCCGGCCCTACGGTAAGGCAACCCGGGATCAGATCCCAGCGTGTTCCAAGTACACACAACTGTGGCTGAGCAAGGCCACGGCCAGGAACCCACCTTCAGGAAGAAGCTGGCCGGGCCCACTGCACTAATATGAGCCGCACTGCTTGTGTTAGGAAGAATGCCTGGAATTACCCGACTGTCCGTTAAGGTGAGACTAAATAAACACAGTACTGCAACCGGGTGCCGCCCACCGGAGGAAGGTGTGCCCGCGTGTCAACAGTGGGTGAGGGGGAGACCCGTAAGCTCCATGCTAGGGCCGCGCTGTGGCACGGCGGGTTAAGTCTCTGCTTGCAAAGTCAGGATCTGAAATCAGGGCACCGCTTCTAGCGCAGCTGCTCCACTTCCAAACCAGCTCGCTGCCAGTGAGCCTGAGAAAGTGCACAGACGGCCCGAGTGCTGGGGCCCCTGCACCCACGTGGGAGACCCGGGTGGAGTTCTGGGCTCCCGGCTTCAGCCTGGCACAGCCCGTGTTGCAGCCATGTGGAGAGAAAAGCAGCCAATGGAAGATTATCTCTCTCTCCCCTTCTCTTTCATTTTACCTTTCAGATACGTAAATAAATCTTTTTTTTTTTTTTTTTTATTTATTTATTTATTTTTTTGACAGGCAGAGTGGACAGTGAGAGAGAGAGACAGAGAGAAAGGTCTTCCTTTTGCCGTTGGTTCACCCTCCAATGGCCGCCGCGGCCGGCGCGCTGCGGCCAGCGCACCGCGCTGATCCGATGGCAGGAGCCAGGAGCCAGGTGCTTTTCCTGGTCTCCCATGGGGTGCAGGGCCCAAGCACCTGGGCCATCCTCCACTGCACTCCCTGGCCACAGCAGAGGGCTGGCCTGGAAGAGGGGCAACCGGGACAGAATCCGGCGCCCCGACCGGGACTAGAACCCGGTGTGCCGGCGCCGCTAGGCGGAGGATTAGCCTAGTGAGCCGCGGCGCCGGCCGTAAATAAATCTTTAAAAAAAAAAATTCAACTCTAAGAAGATTCAAAAGCGGGGCCGGCACTGTGGCTTAGCGGGTAAAGCCACCACCTGCAGTGCCGGCATGCCATATGGGTGCTGGTTCAAATTCCAGCTGCTCCACTTCCGATCCAGCTCTCTGCTGTGGCCTGGGAAAGCAGTACAAGATGGCCCAAGTCCTTGGGCCCCTGCACCCACATAGGAGACCCGGAAGAGGCTCCTGGCTCCAGATCAGCTCAGCTCTGGCCACTGCAGCTACTTGGAGAATGAACAGGCAGATGAAAGATCTCTCTCTCTCTCTCTCTCCCTCTCCCTCCAACTCTGCCTTTCAAATAAAATAAATGAATGTTTGGTGGGGGGGAACAGCATCACGGTTTAAAAAAAAAAAACAACACAGAAGGTTCAAAAGCTAACGGTGCCACTTCTTAGCTGTGCAACACGGAGCTACTTTCAGAACGCCTCTGGGTGCAGGCTTCCACATCCCTGAAACGCAGACGACACAAGAACCTGCTGTGTGCGGTCGCCTGGGGATTAAGGAGGTAACACAGGCAAAGCAGCTGAACACGAAACAAGCGCAAGGTAAGACGGCCCCTAAAGGACAGAGTACTGACGGGCCCCATCGACAGAACGGAGTCACCGCACAGGCTCCTGCTCACGTCTTTGCGAGTGCACACGCACACGCGCACACACACGCGCGCGCACACACACACGCGCGCGCACACACACACGCGCACACACACACACGCGCGCACACACACACGCCACTCTCTCGGCTGAGCATCAGTAAAAGGCTGGGAGGGCAGCAACACTGGCTACAGGGGATCTCTAGGAGGAAGCCAGCGGCTGAACCCACCTGGAGAAAGATGTAGGCGGCGGGCTCCGTCCATATCAACCTCCACAGCAGGTGCACGGCCTGAAACGCAACTTTGATCCCGTACTGGAGAAGTCGGGGCCCGACTGCAGGTCAGAAGGCGCCGTCAGCACCCGCGCAGCCCCACACCGCCCCCGCGGAGGCCCAGGAGGGAGGCTGACCGCACACTACCTGCAAGGCGCCGAAGCTCAGTCAGCCTCACCATCTGAATGCGGTCGCTCTGCAAGAGCTCATCGCGGGGTTTGGAGTCTGAAAACAAGAACCTCCCATTTGCTGTGCCGGAAACAGCAACGCACCCGCCGGTCGGCGCGACTCGGTTCACACTGACCACCGGACGGGAGACTGTCCAAAAACCTTCCTCCCTTCCCCAGCAGCCAGGAGACAGAACGAACGAAGCCCATGCCCGCCCGGACTGCACGGGCGCCCACGGTGTCACCCTAGGCGCCCACGGTGTCACCCTAGGCGCCCACGGTGCCTGGCACAGTGCGGGCACGCCCTGCACTAAGGCAGACCCTCCCTCCGCCCCCGCCCCGGGGCTGCAGACTGCACGGGGACTCCAGGCCGCCAGGGTCAGGCTACCAAGGAGACGCTGGGAGGAATCTGGGGGCGGCCGCCTCGCCCCCGACCCGCGCCGGGCTCCGCGCTCACCGCAGAAGCCCAGGAGCGTCACGGAGAAGCCGTGCTTGGCCAACGACAGTGCGTGGTACTGCATGCGGGGGCTGCGGCCCACGTCGCCCAGCACCACGACGACCACATGCCTGGACGCGCGCCCCTGCCGCCGGCGTTTCCCCGCGCGGAGCAGCAGCAGACACAGCGCCAGCAGCGCCAGCAGCGCCACGCAGGACGCCGCCATCTTGACAGACAGCCACGTGACCACGCCCCTGGGCCGGGCACGCCGTGCGCAGCCGCAGACCGAGCCTCCGCGGTGCGCACGCGCTCTCTGACCTGAGCCGCCCGTGACCACGCCCCTGGGCCGGGCACGCCGTGCGCAGCCGCAGACCGAGCCTCCGCGGTGCGCACGCGCCTCTCTGACCTGAGCCGCCGCGGAGGAGACCCGGGGGCGCGGGCGCATCCCATACAGAGAGTTCCACCTGCCGCGGGCACGTTCGCTTTTCAGGATTTTTATTCTGCTTGAGTAAAACATAAACGATACAGCGAGAGGGGAGGGAGCGAGGCAGGCAAAACCCTGACGACCTGTTTTTAAACTGTTCCCAGGAAGAGGCGACCATTTGCCCCCTGCGCCTTCAGTGCACCTGCTGGGGCGGCCCGGGGCGGAGGTCAGGGGCGGCCACGGCGTAGCCGCCTCGCCTGGGCAGGGGCCCTGGCTGTCAGGAAAGAAGAGACAGAGACGAAGCCACAGCCAGACCAGGTTCATTCAGAATAAAGCCGGGTGGGGGTCTCACTCCCGGGTGAACGCTCGCAGAGCGAGCCCCTTCCCGCCGCTTTGTAGATGAACCGCTCCGTAAGGGAGTCTTGGGGGTCTGAGCTAAGCTGGGCTCGTTCCAGAGGTCCTGCGAGATCACAGTGCGAGCTGCGAGGGGTTTGGGCTGGGGCTGGGGCTGGACTCGGGCTGAGCTGGAGGGAGAGAGCTTGGAGGAGTGGGGAGGGCTCAGCTGAGGGCTGGACTTTTCACACAGTGGTGTGTCCAGCAGACCAGGCGGGCGGGGCTGGTCAAGGCAGGGTGGGGCTGCATTAGCGCAGAGAAATCGGGGCCTGCTTGCTGTTGTGTAGGTCGGAGGTCAGCGTGGACCTGAGGCGTTTTGTCCTTGCTCCATCACTAGCCTGCGCACACAGGGCACTCTGCGAAGCCACCCCGCTGCCCACCCCTGCCCACGGCCCCAGCACGGGTGGCGCCACCCACCCCCGGGGGGCACCCTCCTCCCCTGGCCTTCCCCTCCCCCCAGTGCTGTCCGCCAGCAGTGACAGGAAGGAGCTGGGAACCGCGACCTCAGCCTGGCGGTCCTGAGTCTTCTGCTGCACCTTGGACAGGGCGTGCCTGGTCCACTGGCACTTTTCCCCGGGGAGGGACACTTCCAGCCTCGGAGGGCACCTCCTGGCCTGAGAGAGCGACGGCCAGGCATGAAGGAGGGGGAAACTGAGAGCAGAGCCGCGCTCGGGGAGACCTGGTGGGAGAAGGCCTTGGCGTCTCCCCCAGGAGAGAGAGGCCAGCAGTGTGGCCGGCAGGGGGGCTGCAGAGTGGGCCAGCCCGGCTGTGCTGCCTTCCCTCGGGGAATTTGGTGGCTCCCTTCCAGGGTGAGGACTCCCCCTGGGCCTCTGCCCTGCCACCTGCTGTGTGACAAAGGTCACACTAAGTCCCTCAGGGCCTCAGGTGGTTAAGTACCCACTTCAGGGCTCCACGATGATTGACAGAAGTATTGGCAAAGACAGGTTTCGCCTGGGACATGGAGGAGGCGAGAGATCTGACTCAGCACCCAGACTCGTGACACTTGTGCAGTAGTGGACTCCCCTGGGGGTGCCAGAGGAGCTCGCCTGTGTCGCAGGGGTGGCTGGATGCGGCCCAGCCACCTGGCAGATGACCCAGCTCATTCCCGAGGACTTTCCAGAGGGAACTGAAAGCAGGTTTTCAGGCAAACCTTGTGATCAAATGTCCATGTCGGCACCGTTCTCACATGTCCGTCGGTGCATGAACCCACAGACAAAATGCAGCCTATCCCCACAGCACGAGAAAGAACACGGGCCTGCCACACGCTACAGCACGGATGACCTGAGGACATGGGAAAGAAGCCAAGCTGTGTGACTCTGTCCATGTGCAGTGTTCATCTGTGGGGACAGGAAGGAGGGCGCGGCGGCCAGCGGCTGGGGAGCGGGTGCCCCCGAGTCACCCGCTTGTTTGGGGTGATGATGGTGTCCTAGGAGCGGTGGGTGCACAACTTCATGCATACACGAGTAACCGCAGCAAAGCCGTGTGTTCTTCAAGGGGGGGATCTTACGGTGCGTGGTCGCCTCTCGAGAGGGCTGCTCCCTTCACTCCTTCAGGCGTAAATTTCTAAAAGCATTTGGGAGGGAGTGAGCAATACTGAAGTGAGAAGGTCGAGAGGCCGGCGCCGCGGCTCACTAGGCTAATCCTCCGCTTTGCGGCGCCGGCACACCGGGTTCTAGTCCCGGTTGGGGCACCGGATTCTGTCCCGGTTGCCCCTCTTCCAGGCCAGCTCTCTGCTGTGGCCAGGGAGTGCAGTGGAGGATGGCCCAGGTGCTTGGGCCCTGCACCCCATGGGAGACCAGGAGAAGCACCTGGCTCCTGCCATCGGATCAGCGCAGTGCGCCGGCCGCGGCGGCCATTGGAGGGTGAACCAACGGCAAAGGAAGACCTTTCTCTCTGTCTCTCTCTCTCACTGTCCCCTCTGCCTGTCAAAAAAAAAAAAAAAAAAAAAAGAGAAGGTCGAGAGCCTGGAGCCCAGAGCCTGCGCACAAGGAGCAGTGTGCGTGGTGGTGTTCCTGCAGATCTGTCACCCCCTAGCTGAAGCTCCGGGGCCGGTGTGTTTCTGACTTCAGAATGCGTGGATTTTCGGGAGAGAATGTGTTACCCATGGACATCCCAGTCCCGGCAGCATCTAAGACAGCAGCCGGAAACCCAGCGGTAACATTTCTGCAGGGAAATGGGTGTGTGCTCACCCTGAGTGAGACGGAGACGACCTCAGAACGTCACCGCGCAGGACAGCTCGGGCTCAGACGGGACACCTGGGGCATTACACCTTAAAAAAGGATAGCAAAGGGGCCGGCGCTGTGGCGCGGTGGGTTAAAGCCATGGCCTGCAGTGCCAGTGTCCCACATGGGCACCAGTTCAAGTCCCAGCTGCTCCCCTTCCAATCCAGCTCCCTACTAATGTGCCTGAGAAAGCAGCAGAGGATGGCCCACGTCCCTGGGCCCCTGCACCCACGTGGGAGACCCAGAGGAAGCTCTTGGCTCCTGACTTCAGATTGGTCAAGCCCTGGCTGGGCCATTGTGTTTGGTGAGTGAACCAGTGGATGGAAGATCTCTTTGTCTGTCTCTCTGTATCTCTGACTTTTAAATAAATAAAATAAATCTTTTTAAAAAATGGAAAAGTTTTAGAACTCAGAAATGAAAAGTAATCCAACAACATACACACACACACACACACACACACACACAAGGGGATAAAAGGGAAGAAGAAAAATCAGCAAAGGAAAAACAGCCCAAGAGCCTGGCTGTGTTCAATGGAGGACGTGTGTTGCCGTTGATTTCTCAACAATGTTGCAGTGGATTTGTTTCTGAGAGGAGCAGCCAGGTAGGGGGCAAGAGGCGAGGAGTCACCACACAGACCCCGGCAGGGAGTCAGGTGAAAGCAGGCCTGAGGCGAGCAGCCAGCAGACTCGTTTATTATAGTTGGAACCACATTTTATATAGCCAAGACCAGCCAATCTGGTCAAGGGGCGGTCTATGCCCCAACCAATCACAGCCTGTTGCCAGGCAGGCTCCATTGCCAGGTGGGTTTCAAAGCCATTCCTGAAGGCTGGCGCCGTGGCTCAATAGGCTAATCCGCTACCTGTGGCACCAGCACACCCGGTTCTAGTACCGGTCAGGGCGCCGGATTCTGTCCCAGTTGCCCCTCTTCCAGGCCAGCTCTCTGCTGTGGTCAGGGAGTGCAGTGGAGGATGGCCCAAGTGCTTGGGCCCTGCACCCCATGGGAGACCAGGAGAAGCACCTGGCTTCTGACTTCAGATCAGCGCACCAGCTGCGGCGGCCATTGGAGGGTGAACCAACGACAAAGGAAGACCTTTCTCTCTGTCTCTCACTGTCCACTCTGCCTGTCAAAAAAATAAAAAAAGCCATTCCTGAGTAACTGACACTGGCTTGCCAGTGGCCACCTTGGCATGGCCTTCTCATTCCACCACAGACGTGCACGGGGATTTTCCGACAGCGCTGTCTGGGCTGAGCCTGAAGCAGCCGTGTGAGTGACGGCATCGCATGGATCAGGTCCGCTGCTTGTAACCCACAGACACGTGTCATAAACACAAATGAGCAAAAGAAATCACTTCACTTTTTGCCGGGAGCGGTCTGCCCAGGCCACCGCATCCCTACCCCCAGCTGCTGGGACAGCCCTGCCTGCGGGGGCGGGGCGGGGGAGGAGGCGGGAGGAGGGTGTGTGGGTGCCACCTGGCCGGCCGGCCCTGCAGGGTGCTACAGGATGTGAGCGGCCAGCCATGGCCAGGCGGGGGCTGCTGCTGCTGCTCTTGCTGTCAGCCCTGCAGCCGCTGTGGCCCTCTGCACTGCCCCCGCCAGGCACCGCAGCAGGCAAAGCCGCCGTCGCCGGCCTGATCCTGTCTGCACTGGAGAGAGCCACCGTCTTCCTGGAGAAGCGACTGCCGGAGATCAACCTGGATGGCGTGGTGGGGTTCCGGGTGCTGGCAGGTGGGTGAGGCCTGGGGCCCCTGGGGAAGCCGTTCTCAGCTCTGCCACCTGCGCTGCCCTCAGCCCTGGGAGCCGGCCACCTCGCGGCACGGGAGTGGCCTGCCTCCCTGTGGAGGGCTCACCCTTGCTGTGTGTCTGGGACCCACAGGCTGTACTGCAGTCTGAGAGACAGGAAGGTGCATGGGAACTTCTTTCTGGGGAGGAATTGACGTACCTGACAGCCTCTCGGGGAGGCCCTAGTAATGGGGCTCAGGCCAGGGGCCACCCCCTCCAGGGAGGGGGCCCACATGATCTGGGTCCTACTCCCGCTTCTCTTGCTTCTGTCCAAAGCCTCCTGGAGGTCCTGAGAAAACAGCTGAGTGTTTGTTTGGCTTTGGGAGACATAAGATCTGTGAGCAGGGAGGTGGCGAGAGGCCAAGGCAAGCACCGTGTGGGTGTGGCCTGAGCTCTCCCCACACTCCACCTGACCGATTTGGCAAAGGCCTTGGGCTGGGAGTCATCCCGGGATCCGGCTGACCCCAGCCCCCTCCCAGAAGTCTCCTCTCTGCCTCTCCACTGTGGGTTTCTGTCCACCCAGGGCTCCTGAGCAGGAGGCGGGACCTGGGGGACAGTCCCTCCTCCAGCATGGGGCCTCCCCGTGACCTGCCCGCTGTTGGAGAGCCCCAGGGTCCCACCCCTCCCCTTCAGGCCAGGACTGGAAGGGCTCAAGAGGCAGCCTCGGGTTGTCCTTCCCTGGGTCCCGCAGGCATCAGCAGCGATCACCATCACCCAGGGCCGCCCTCCGCAAAGCCACATCAGTGTGCAACCTGCTCAACCGTGCACAGCAGTCCACCCTGCCGTCGGAATCCTTCCCTCGTTTCCCCTCGTGGACAGGAGGTCTCCTTAATTAATGCTAATGATTAAACTTCGTTAAATGCCCACTTTCCTCACTTAACCCTTACCACTCCACCTCTGAGCAGTAAGGACCACTGCTTTCCCCATTGCACAGAGGAGCGAGAGAGACAGCAGGAAGGTGACTGACTCTGCTCCCCCATAAGAAGGTGTGAGAGTCAGGTGTGGAGGCCGTGAGGACCGCCAGGAATGCAGCTGACCCTCCTCGCTGCACTCGCAAACCCATCACTTCCGGTCAGCTCAGTCTCCCCTGCCCGCAGTGTGTCCCCTGGGGAGTGAGCCGCTCTGCTCTCTCCCAGTGCAGCTCAAAGGCGTCCAGGAGGAGTGGGCCCAGGACCCCCCACTGCAGCCGCTGAGCCTGCGCGCAGGGAAGCTGGTGGAGAAGCTGGAGGCCCTGCTCCCCAGATCCCTTCGCTACCTCCAGCTGAGTGACCCCCAGTACCTACGAGGTAAAGGGCCAGCATGTGGCCGGGTGGGCTGGGTAGCCCCATGCAGACCCCACAAGCCTGTGGTCAGGTGGACCCAGAGCTGTTGCCACCACCTGGAGCAAGTCACAGACTGCCCTCCCCATACACACAGAGCTGGCAGGAGGCGGGCAGTGCGTCTCCCCTCTGCTCAGCTCACACCCAGGCCAGACACCTACCTCCCCAACAGGAGGAGAGGGGCAGGGCTGTCGCTGAGGGTGGGATTTCTGGAAGGCAAGCAGACTTTGCCTGGCAAGCATTAGTGTTGTGCCGGCATCTCTTCTGTGCCCTGCCTCTTCCCACGGGCCTTGAGTGACTCCTCAAAGTCCCCGCCCCGTGAGCCTGGTGGAGGGGCAGGGGACATGGGGGTGCCCAGCCCCACGGCTGGTATGGCACTGGCTCCCAGGCTCACACAAGAGGCTGGGGTGGGTGGGCGGGTAGATGGTGGCCAGTCCACACTCCAGCAGCAGCCCAGCTGCACCCAGGCCAGGTCCCTGACACCTGCAGATGTCCCCGGGCTGGCTCCGTTTTGTCAGAGCTGCATCCCCAGCCTGACCTAAGAGGGCAGATCCAGTCAAAGCCCGAGCCCATCCCAACAGCGTGGCCACTGGCTGGGGCGAGCGAGGTCTGCGTGGGGCAGGGGAGTTGGGGAAGGGGGCTGGCAGGCAGGGGCTGGGCACACACACCCCTCTCCTCCCTGCCAGAGTTCCGGCCAGCCGTCCAGCCTGGGTTTTGGAAGCTGCCCCACACGTGGACCCGCACCAACGCCTCCCTGGTGTACAGCACGTGGGAGCCCCAGGACTTGTTCTCGGAGGGCAGCAGCGACCGATGCCTGGTGCAGCTGCTGGGCACGGGGTGGGCCCCCGGCTTCCCCACTCCTCAGTCGCCCTCACTGTCCAGTCCCCCACCCCCACCCCCGCCACCCTGCTGTCCCAGCCCTGAGCAGAGCTTTGCAGCCTCCGCGTCTCCTATTGCCCCAGCACACCTCCAGCTGAGCCCACCTCAGGGGCGGCGCTCTGGGTCCTCCTGGAGCCGCAGATCATGTCCGTCTGCTTTATGGTTCTGTCTCCCGAGGCTGTGGCTCCGGGATGGCAGGCTGAACCCAGCGTCTTATCCTCCTACCATGCGGCAGCAGGAGGGACCAGGACCCGGTGGTCAGGGCATTTGGGGGCCTCTGGGGTCTCCCCCAGCCCAGGACAGCCCCAGCCTGCCTCCCTGTGCTGGGGTGCCAGCTTTAGCAAGTCAACACACGGGACACCTGTGTTTGCCTCAGCATCCCCTGTGCCCAGCTGGGAGCCTTGCCGGGGTGGGGCTGGGGCCCATCTCAGAGCCCGTGGCCTCTTCCCCCAGGACGGACGGCGCCCCGCCCTGCAGGCTCTCGGACTCATGCAGGACCCTCATGACGAGGCCGGGCTGCTCGGGCTACTGCCTGTCCCACCAGATGCTCGTCTTCCTCTGGGCCAGGATGGTGAGCAAGTCGGCCGTGGGGGAGGGCCGGAGGCTCTCTGGTCACTTGTTTGTTTAAAGGCAGGCAGGGAGGGTCTCCTGAGTCCTGCTTGCACAGTGCTCCCTGGTGGCCGTGGGGCAGGAGGTGAGGCTGCTGGGTCAGGTCTGGCGGAGGGGGCCCCCGTGTGGGAGAGCTGAGTCTTTTCTTTCACAGTGGCCGTGTCTTAGCTGCACCCTCCAGCTCACAGAGTTCAGACCGCCAGGATGTCCTGCTCAGGGGCCCGTCCTAACCACGGATGCGCCGGCCGGCAGAGGTTTCACCCCAGTTACACAGAAACTTAAGCCACCACCGCCCGCTCCCGGCCTTGGGCGTCAGAGTGCTGGCCGCCTGGGTCTGGCTGCTCCCTTCTGCAGAAGTGCACTGCCCTGTTGCACACCGGGAACCCCCACCTCCAGCACCCGGGAGGAAAACCTGGCAGGGAGGGCCCCCACCCCAGGCCCACCGCTCCTCCAGGACGATAATAGGAACAATTATAATGTTTTAGAATATAAGAATATATATTCTATATTCTTTTTTTTTTTTTTTTTGACAGGCAGAGTGGACAGTGAGAGAGAGACAGAGAGAAAGGTCTTCCTTTGCCGTTGGTTTACCCTCCAATGGCCGCTGCGGCCGGCGCACTGTGGCCGGTGCACCGCGCTGATCCGATGGCAGGAGCCAGGTACTTATCCTGGTCTCCCACGGGGTGCAGGGCCCAAGCACTTGGGCCATCCTCCACTGCACTCCCTGGCCACAGCAGAGAGCTGGCCTGGAAGAGGGGCAACTGGGACAGAATCCGGCGCCCTGACCGGGACTAGAACCCGGTGTGCCGGCACCGCAAGGTGGAGGATTAGCCTAGTGAGTCGCAGCGCTGGCTATTTTCTATATTCTTATATAGAGGCCGGCGCCACGGCTCCCCTGGCTAGTCCTCCACCTGCGGCAACAGTACCCCAGGATCTGTACCAGTCAGGGTGCTGGATTCTGTCCCGGTTACTCCTCTTCCAGTCCAGCTCTCCTCTGTGGCCCGGGAAGGCAGTAGAGGATGGCCCAAGTGCTTGGGCCCTGCACCCACATGGGAGACCAGGAGAAGCACCTGGCTCCTGGCTTTGGATCGGCGCAGCGCCGGCTGTGGCGGCCATTTGGGGGGTGAACCAATGGAAGGAAGACCTTTCTCTCTGTCTCTCTCTCTCTCACTGTCCACTCTGCCTGTCAAAAATAAAATAAAATAAATAAATATTCTTATATAGAATATATATTCTATATAAGGTGGGGCTCATAACTGCTTCTCATAAAAGGTTATTTGGTGCCTGGAAATTTGTATCTGAGAAAGAACTCACTGGTTTGTTTTGCTTGCTTTTTTGTTTTGTTTTTAGATTTATTTTATCTATTTGAAAGGCAGAGTTACAGGGGAGGAGGGAGCGAGAGAGGGAGGGAGAGAGAGAGAGGTTTTCCATCTGCTGGCTCATTCCCCAAATGGCTGCAATGGCTGGAGATGGGAGATGGACCCATCCAAAGCCAGGAGCTTCTTCCAGGTCTCCCATGTGGGTGCAGGGGCCCAAGCAGTTGAGCCATCTTCCACTGCTTTCCCAGGCATATTAGCAAGGAGCTAGATGGGAAGTGGAGCAGCTGGGACTCGAACCAGCACCCACTGGGGATACTGGCACTGTAGTTGGCAGCTTAACCTGCTGCACCACAACACCGGCACGCAAGACCTGGCTGTTTTTGTGGGACGGGGTTTTTATTATTATCTCTCTACAAGCTGTGACCAGTATTTGTATAAACAATATAACAAGCAATGAGGAGATAAGTTAGTGAGGACACTGTTAGCGTCCACAGGGGCAAGTTACTCTGACCATCGCTACGGAAGTTTTCTAGATCCTGTTCTCTCCCAGCGCGGGGCAGGGAGCAGCCTGGGCCACGGCCCACACTTTGCTTAGTCCAGAGTGAGTGCAGTGAGGGCGCCTGGCTGAGGGGCCGCCCACCGTGGTCCTGGGCGCCTGGCCACTGCATCGTCCACCCACGGGGAGCCCCTGCAGTGCAGCCCCACCCCCTGGCCTTGCCCTACCTGGAGAAAGACCCTGAGGCTCACAATGGCTCCTAGCAGGCCAAGGTCACACAGCTCCCGAGTGCCAGCCCTCTCTGACCCTTCTGACCGAGCCTTGAGCAGGCCGGTGGGGCAGGGAGGTGAAGGAGGCGAGAACCGCCCAGCACTGCCCTGCCCCGGCATGAGCATTCGGGGTTTGTCACCCCAGATGGGCTGCACGGACGGGCCATTCCACCACAGCCAGCAGTACCTCAACGTCCTCTGCGCCAACATGATGGACGTGAACCGGAGGATTGAGGCCATCGGATACGCCTTCCCGGCCCAGGACCTCTTCCTGGAAAACAGTGAGCCTGCGTCCTGGCCTCTGGACAAAGCAGCAGGGCTTCCGCGAGGGGGACACACACATGCACACAGGGAGGCTGCCAGATTAAGCAAACAAGAACACAGGGTGCACCGTTAAATTTGAACTTTACATAAGCTGCAAACCAGCTGGTAGGATAAGTATATCCCAAATACTACATGGGATATACTTATACTACAAACTGCCATTTGCTGTCTATCAGAAACCCAGAAGTAGCTGGACATCCTGTATTTTGCCTGGCGCTGTGTGATTGCTTATGGCTGACTGAGGGACGGAGCCCTGAAGAGACTGACTGGCTAGCAGACTGGCAAAAAGACCCTCAAAGCCTTAGAGACGCAGAGCCCCCAGGTGGCCACTCCTGGCCTGGATATCCAAATCCTCCACTGACTTGACTTCTGAGCACCATGAGGGACCCCCTCTGGGGGACGCAGGCCACAGGCGGAGGGGGCCCGGGTCGCTAAGGCACAGCCTTGGCTGCCTGCCTCCTGGTGTTGCTGAGCCCCTGCGGGAGGAGGGGCGGGGGTGGGCCCGGGGGACAGGGCTGCAGAGGGTCCGCTGTGTTCCCTTGCAGTCATGTTCTGTGGACTGGCCGGCTTCTCCGACTTCTACAAGCACCGGTGGCTGGAGGCCATTGTCAGCTGGCAGAGGCCGCAGGAAGGGTGCTTCGGGAAGCCAGGTGAGGCAGCTGCCCCACCCCCACCCCTTGGCTGGGGGCTGGGGACTGGGAACTGGGGGCTGGGGAAGGGTGTACTGGTGGTAGGGGCACAGAAGGAGATCTGTAGCACGCGTGTGCATGCGCGCACACACACACACGCACAACTTGGAAGTGGGTTCGGAGCCACATGTCTGCAGGTGTCTTGCCTGCACCTGAGTTAGACCCATTCTTTCAGTGTTTCCTGGGCACCCACTAATGCACCCTGCACTGGCAAGACTCAGGGGAGCCAGGGCCTAGGGGAAAGAGGCAGAAACCAGTTGAACAAAGCAGGAAGTGAGGGCATTCCGAGAGGTGATGGGGGCTGTGCAGGAGGCAGTGGACTGTGAGGGCACTGGGCAGGTTCTGAAGGCAGAGTGGTCAGGGAAGGCCTCCTGGAGGAAGACCTCTGACAAGCAGCAGAGGTCACGCCCCTTCCAGCCACATGGGGGACGTCACTTCAGCTCTCTGAGTCCTGAGTCCCCGTCTGGGGACAGTGACCCTGAGCCATGAGAGCAGGACATGGCATGGCCAGTGCCCGGAGTCCTGGAGTCAGGGGAGGAACTTGGTCTCAGAGCCGCAGAAGCCTTGCAGCAAGAGCACCTCCTTTCACAGCCGAGTGTCCGGGAGGGAGCGTCTCGGGCCCCCAGACCTAGGGAGCGGGGCAGGTCGGGGTGGGGGGCTGTGGACGGCAGCCCAGGAGGTTCTGACGCTGCTGGAGGCTGGGGCCACCACCTGAGGATCCCTCAGCCGATGACGAAGCCAGGCTGTGGGGAGAGAGCCGCGGAGGGGAGCGGGAGACCTCGGGAACAGCTCCACGTTCAGTGGAAGACGGGAATTGTGGGAGGGGAGAGGGCCGCGGGGCCAGGTTCAGGGAGGACGTCTCCAAGTCCCTCTCGACCTGGCGCTGTCTCCCAGCTGCTACAGGTGAGGCTGCGCCCAGAGCACCGCAATCCCCACAGCGCCTCCTGCGAAGAGTGAAGAGGCAGGAAAAGGAATTCACAGGTAAGGCAAAGACTGGAGCTGTGGGGAGCAAACCGGACTAGACTGTTACTGGAATTAAGACTTATTCTATGCATCTGCTCTCCCACAATATGGCGCTGGGAGAGAAGTAAACAGCTTCCGCACAGCTGCCTCCAGTTCAACCAATTAACTGTAGGACTTGCTCCTGATTGGAGAGCAGCGTACTCGGCGTGTGGGCAGCCGAGTTGGGATTGGCGGAGGAGGACTATAAAGGAGGAGAGAGACGGCATGCACCGGGAACATCTATGGGGAACATCTAAGGGAACCCGTGCAGCCCCCGAAGAGAGCCGGCCGGCGGTGTGCCGCTCCCCTGCGGAAGTGGGGAATGTGGCCAGGGGGAACTGCCCTTCCACGGAGGTGGAAGGGATAGTAGCCAACCCGGGAAGAACCAGCAGCAAACCCGGGGAGGGCCGAGCAGACAGAAAGAACAGCGCAGGGTCCTGTGTTGCTCCTCCATGAAGAGGGGGAGCGACATGGAGCCAGGACCCAGCCCTGGGGCCGTGTCCACTCCCTCTCTCCTGGACACAGCGGCTGTCCATGGAGCGAGGGCCGCTGGCGTCCCTGGGGGGCCTTGGTGTTTGGGCGGGTGGGCGCCTCTGATCCTCACCTCTCAGGAGCTGATCTGGGGTCCAGAGATAACTCTCTGGGTCAGGAAGCCCAGACGTTTCACTGCAAGGCGGGGCAGTCTCAGAGGTGATCCTGGGTCGCATCTCCCCAGGGAGGCAGGACTTGCACGGGAACTTCAACGGCAGGAATTGAACACAGGGAACTTGCCTGCAAAGTGCAGGGAGAGCTGACAGCCGCAGAGAGGGGGAGACTAACCCGCGCGGAAGCTGGGGGGGGGGAACACGGTGGGAGGGGGTGGCGGCAGGCCCTGCGCAGGCTGGACACGGAGGAGACCGAGCGAAGAGGGGAGAAACTCGCTGACGTCTCCCTCACTCTGCCTGTGCTTCCTCCTGGCCAAACTTCTGCCCTGGCTAGCTGACCAGACGGGATGGAGGGGCCTATGGGGTGGCCATCAGGAAACGCACTGAGGCACCACCAGGGCGGGGAGCTTGGCTGCACTGCCCGAGCCTCAGCCTGCCCGTCTCAGAGGGGCTCGTGGGGGGGGGAGACAGGATTCAGTGTGTGAGCTTGATGAAGCAGCAGAGCCCGGGCAGCAGGCCTGGCCGGGGGAGGAGCTGCACGGGATGTGGCCCCGGGGTGGGGGCGGGAGGGGGAAGGGGACGTTGGGGCACAGATGGCACCGCAAGGCCCTCCCCTGGCACAGGACACGGCAGCCGGGCGTGTGAGGCATCTGGGAGCCGGTGAGACCTCTCCCGGAGGAAGCAGGAGTCACGGGCAGCGACACCCCAAGAAGCCGGCCGGTGCAGCCGCGTGTGCTCCCCGGGCCTAGCAGGCCGAGGGGTGACGTGCTGAGCGGTACGAGGTCTCCATCGCCCGCACTCACCCGAAGGGGTGCTTTTCTCTGCAGATGGCTGCCTCGCCCACCAGACCACCACTGCCGTGGCTGCCCTGGGGGGCTTTCTCTACATCCTGGCAGAAGACCCCGGGGAAGACGGAGCCCCGCCACCCCGAGCAGCACCTGAGCCCACTGTCCACAGATGAGCAGCCTCTATGAGGCCTCTTCCTGGGGCCCCGGGGGCCTGGGTCACTGCCTGTTGGGACAGAGATGAGCAGCAGCCCAGACCCCCACCTGAGGTTGCCGGGAAGCTGAGTGAGCAGGGCCAGGGAGGGCGTGGCTGGGGGGCCCCAGGCCGAGCAGGTAAATACACCGACAGCACCACTGGGGCCCGAGTCCAGTCTCGTTTCTGCGCCCTAAGGACACCCTTGGATGACCTCCAGGGCCCTGTCTGGAGTCTCCAGGCCCCGGGATTCCGCGCCTGCATCCATGCTCTGGGGCCACAGCCTGGGAGGTTCAAGGACAACAGGAGTCTGTCTATGTAACTGCTCACAGTCCCAGGGACAGGAAGTCCCAGAGGGTGCCGTGCCACAGCGTGGCAGGGGTGGGCACCAGGAGGCAGAGGGAGGGCAAGGGGGGCTTAAACTCCCCGCCCCCAGGACAAACCCACTCCCCTGGTCATAGCAGACCTCGTCATCTCTTAAAGTCCCACCTGGTGACACCGTTACAACGGTGATTAAACTATCCCGGTCAGCTCCTGGGATGACGGCAGAACACCTGACACCGGAGCTGTGCCCCGCCCAGGCTCGCGTGATCACGGGCACACCCCAGGGACCCGGAGGTCTCCCACCAGGCCACCTCTCTCTTGCTGTGACTGGACCGGATCTCCCCCCCAGTACCATTAACAGTGACATCGGGAATCTGACACGGAGCCCACGGTGACCCAGCACCGGCAGTCTCGGCACAGCGGTGAGAACTGTCTGCAGGCCGGATGCTGTGTGGCCTGGGGGCTTGTCTTGAAGCCAGGGAGGGGCAGCGTCTCCTCCAGAGCTTACAGCCCCTCCCTGGGTCCCACCCCAGCCGGAACTCAGCCTTTGCAAGGAGACCTTCCGGTGTGGTCTGCTACGCTGGGGACAAACAGGCTGCGTGCAGGCAGCCGACACTCAGACCCAGGGTAGCAGCCCAGCCACAAACCAGACCTTGGGCAGGAAGCTCAACAGTATGTGTTAATTTGGGCCATGCAGCTGGTGCAATTCAGCAAAGCTGTATTTATAACTGCACACCGGATGATATGACATCCGCACTATCTAGATATAATGCGATGGCCCCTGAAGCCAACTGATCCCGGACACTGCCGCGGGAGGCCAGGCCTCGAGGACATTCCGGAAGGACGCGCCAAACGCTGGGTCCCCTCGAGGCCGCCTGAGATCCTGCACCCGCGCGGGGCTGGGTCCCACAGACCACGGAGTCACGGTCCCGAGAGACGCAGAGGGGCCGAGACGTGCCCAGGCCCGGGGAGCGGCGCGGGACACTGCGGGACAAAACCCGTCCGGTCCCGCAAGTCCCGGGGCGAGGGCAGCGCGCGAGGACGTGTGTGTGACTCAGGGCCCACGTGAACCAGCCCGGCCCTGCTGCTCTTGCGACTTCGTAAAGTTTCAAGTTACGGCAGAGAAAAAAGTCCTCTCACTTTCTCGGCCCCGCGCCTCCAGCACCAAGAACCCAGGCCACAGGGAACTCAGCGCACCGCCACCGCCCGAGTCACGTGGGGCGAGGCCACGTGACCCGCGGCCCGGGCCCAACATGGCGGCCTCCACGGGTCGCTGGCTTCTCCTCCTGCTCGTGCTGCCCGGGCTGCCAGGGGGTGCGTCCGACGGCCTCGGCTCGGGGTGAGTGCAGGGCCGGGAGGTGTCGCGCACGCGGCGGGGTCCCCCCGCCCGTCCCCCGACACCGGCCCGGCGCCCCGAGCTCACGGCCGCCCGCTGCCCGCAGGCCCTCCCGCGACGACGACCTGCTGCTGCCCTACCCGCGCGCGCGCACGCGCTCCCCCCGGGACTGCGCGCGGGAGCGCTCCGGCCGCGGCGATCACGAGAGCTGGCCCCCGCCCGCCGCGACCCCCGCCGCCGAAGGCCCGGCCGTGCGCAGCTTCGTGTCGCACTTCGCGGGGCGCGCGGTCTCCGGCCACCTGACGCGGGTGCCCGCGCCCCTGCGCACCTTCTCGGTGCTGGAGCCCGGCGGGCCCGGCGGCTGCTCAGCGAGGCGCCGCGCCACCGTGGAGCAGACGGCGCGGGCGGCCGGCTGCCGCGCGGCGCAGAACGGCGGCTTCTTCCGCATGAGCACCGGCGAGTGCCTGGGGAACGCGGTGAGCGACGGGCGGCGGGTGAGCAGCTCCCGGGGTCTGCAGAACGCGCAGTTCGGGATCCGCCGCGACGGGACCCTGGTCACCGGGTGAGGAGGCGGGCGCCCCGGCCGCCGGCTGTGCAGGGCAGAGGGCCCGAGGGTAGGGCCGGGGCCGCGCCTCCAGGTCCCAGCCGCCTGTCAGGAATGCTTGCCTCGCAGGGTCACTGCCCGCTTGGTGGCAGGCCCTCCGCCTCGCTAGAACAACAAACAAGCTGGGTAAACGATGTCGTTGGGCTGTGTGCCTGCAGCAAAGCAGCGGGCACGGTGAGCTCACCGCCCCCAGGGCGCTGCTTCCAGGGAGGGTGACCCGACCGGCCCCAGAGGTGACTGGAAGTTTCATCGGCCAAGGTCAGAGCTGCAGGAAGAGCACTAAGTTTTGGGGGAACAGCGAGTGCCTAGGTTCAGGGGTGCCTGCAGGCCTGGGGTGCGAAGGAGCCGGGTGCCCCTGGAGGGCAAGACCATCGTTTAAATTCTCTTATTATTTATAAGGTTCTTCTGACCCTGGATGGGGAGGGCATTCTGGCTGGGAGGGGCTGCAGTAGAAGGAGGAGGCGGGAGACCAGGAGAAGCACCTGGCTCCTGCCTTCAGATCAGGGTGGTGCACCGGCCGGCAGCGGTGGCCTTTGGAGGGTGAACCAACGGCAAAGGAAGACCTTTCTCTTTGTCTCTCTCTCTCACTGTCCACTCTGCCTGTCAAATAATAATAATAATAATAATAATAATAGAAGGAGGCCAGGTAGGAGGCCTTGACAGGTGTCAGGTGGGTGTAGTTCCCCTGGTGTCCGTCCTGGGGCCTGGCTCTGCCAACAGCGAGGCTGCAGGGTAGCAGCGCACAGCAGGTGCACCCAGGCCCAGGCCCCTGCAGGTTCTGGGGGCTGGAGGAGCAATGTAGAAACCAGGCTGGGGGCGGGGAGGGAAGAGCCCCTCTACCTCCGGCTGCCCCTGCTGGAGAGTGAGCCGCTCGCTTTCCCCGGGGGCAGGTACCTGACTGAGGAGGAGGTGCAGGACTCGGAGAATCCGTTTGTACAGCTACTGTCCGGGGTCGTGTGGCTGATCCGCAACGGAAGCATCTACATCAACGAGAGCCAGGCCGCCGAGTGCGATGGGACCCAGGAGACAGGTGCAGGGCGGGGCCGGGGTGGGGGAGGACAGCTCCAGGGTGTGTCACCGGGAAGCTGCCTGGTGCCCAGCACTGTGTGGCTCCTGGGAATCCGTGATGGCTGAGACAGTGTTGAGGGAGGGGACAGATGGGGACAGGAGCTGCGGACGCAGGAGGGCTGCAGAGTGTGCTTGGGCTGGAAGCCTCAGAATCGGGATACAGGCTCAGGCTGTTTTAAACCGGGTAGTCAGGGAAGGCCTCACTGAGGAGGTGGGCTGAGGCCAGAAAGCAGCAGGCCATGGCAAGAGAAAAGAGGAATCCGGGGTGGGGGCGACCAGGAGGTGGTGTGTGTGACAGCTTCCACTTGCAGGCTGGCGCCACCTGGTCTCCAGAGGGGAGGCAGGGGACCAGCGAGGAGGCTGTCGCGTGCGTGTGGCCTGGCCGGGGGCTGGAAGTCGGGGGTGGAGCCCAGGAGACCCGGGCTCAGCCAGCTTGCGTCTCTTTAGGTTCCTTCAGCAAATTTGTGAACGTGATGTCCGCCAGGACAGCCCTGGGCCACGACCGGCAGGGGCAGCTGGTGCTGTTCCACGCGGACGGCCAGACGGAACAGCGCGGGTGAGTGCTGGCCCCGGGGCCCAGGCCTGGCCGAGCCCTTGTGGCATTTAGCGAGGACGGACCTCGGATCTGTTCCCAGCCCGGCCATCGCCAGCTCTGCAGCCCTGGCTGAGCCACACGTAGCTGTGATCACGCCTGCTCTTGGCTTTCGGGGCGGAGGATGGGATATCTTTGGGGGGGGCATTTAGAAATGTAGCACCACCCACCACTGAGAGTCATGAGCTGAAGCAAGGCTGCCCACGCTGAGCTGTGCCGCTGTCTTGCAGAGTCACCCTGTGGGACGTGGCGGAGTTCCTGTTGAAACAGGACGTGGTCAACGCCATCAACCTGGATGGAGGCGGCTCTGCCACGTTTGTGCTCGACGGGGCCTTGGCCAGTTACCCGTCAGATCACTGGTAAACACAGTGTCCCCCTCAGTGAGGGCCCTGTCCGGCTCTGTTCCCCCCACCCCCGCTGTCCCATTCTTCCTGTGTGGACCACCCGCTGTGTGTCCAGCCCTGGGCATTCAAGAGTGGTAGAAAGAGCTGCAGTCTTTGTTGTGAGTGTGCCTGTGAATGAGGGCCAGTGGGTCAGGAAGGACTCCCCCGCACCCCGAGAATCATGGGCCAAGAAGTGGGATCTGAGGAATGCAGACGTGGGCATGGAGGGTGGGAGGGACTCCAGGCAGTGGGCACCGTGTGTGCAAAGCTCCGGGGGTGAGAGCCATGATGAGAGCGAGAGGCTGGGGAGAGGCAGCTCCTGGGACTCCAGTGGGAAGTGGGCGTGGCCAGTCAGTGGCCTCTCATGCACCACACCCCCTACAGCCAGGACAGCATGTGGCGCTGCCCCCGCCACGTGTCGACTGTGGTGTGTGTGCACGAGCCCCGCTGCCAGCCGCCGGACTGCAGCGGCCACGGGACCTGTGTGGACGGGCGCTGCCAGTGCACAGGCCTCTTCTGGCGGGGCCCCGCCTGCAGCCAGCTGGACTGCGGCCCCTCCAACTGTAGCCAGCATGGGCTCTGCACCGAGAGTGAGTAGGGGCCTGGGGGCGGGGCTCCCGACCTCCCAGCCCTGCCTGGGCCCTCACCCGGCCTCCTTGCTCTTGTCCTGCAGCTGGCTGCCACTGCGACGCTGGCTGGACAGGGTCCAACTGCAGTGAAGGTGAGGGCCACAGGCCGTCCTCAGCTCCCTTCTCGGCCGCTGCCCTCGGCCTGCCTGCTGCCGTGGACACCGCTGTGGTCCCTCTCACCTCCTGTGTCAGGTGTCCACACGGCAGGCACTGAGACCACAGGAACTTGTCCTCACCTTTTGGGTGGCCACAATCAGAAATGAAGGTGTCGGCGGGGCCAGGGTCCCTCCAAAAGGTCCCGGGGAAACCCCTTCCCTGCTGCTCTGGTGCTCCTGGCTTGGGGCTGCGTCCTCCCCTCCCCCCCACCGTGTCCCTGTGTGGGCCCGTCTCCCTCTCTGTTCTTGTAGGGACCCAGGTCATCTGGCCCTGGGCCCCGCCCTAAATCCCGGTGCTGGCGTCTTGAGACCTTTAGTTACCTCTGCAAAGGCAGTGTTTCCTGTCAAGGTCACGTCCAGGAGTGGACCTTGGGGGGACAGGGGGCAGGGGGCTTCTCCCCAGCCAGGCTCTGTGTGCACCTGGGCCACTTGTGTCCTCTCCACAGAGTGTCCCCTTGGCTGGTACGGGCCCGGCTGCCAGAGGCCTTGCCGGTGTGAGCGCCAGTGTCCCTGCGACCCCCAGACTGGCAACTGCAGCGTCTCCCCAGGTATTGGTCCCGCCTAAGGCCGGGGGCAGGGCTGGGGCGGGCGGACTTCTCCCCAGCCTCTGCAGCCTGTGCTGCTGTCTTACAGGGAAGCAGTGTCTGTGGCCGGCCGAGGCCACCCTGCGGGCAGGAGAACTCTCCTTTTTCACCGGGTAGGTGCCGCTGTGCGAGCTGGGTCCCCTCCCCTGAGGACTAAGCAAGGCTGGGAAGTGGCAGCTGACCTGGAGATTTTGTTGTGGTGTCAGCATGGGACAGTCCCAGCCGATTCCTGGGGCCAGCTGGTAGTCCCAGGAAATCCCTAGAGGGGGATACCTGGGCCTCGTCCCCTGCTGGCTCCTCCCTTAGGGAAGAGGAGCCCAGCCTCTGCGGGCGGCAGTCCCTGCGGGCAGGGTGCAAGCCAAGGCCGCACGGTTCCCAGAGATTTTAAATGCATCAGCAACATCGAAAATCAGTGACACTCACATAAAAACCTTTTAGTGGCTTCTCGAGATATCAGAGGGGGGTCCCACGCAGCGATGGCCCCTGTTGCTCCAGGAAGGGCCACTGCGTGGCCCAGCACCCCCCCGCCATGCACCTGTGACTGCCCCTGTTCCAGGTGAAGCGAGGAAAGCCCCCCTGTGCCACCCCCGCCCCCACCAAAGTCAAGCTTCTCCCTTGCGCAGGACCACCTGGCTGGCCCTGACCCTGGCCCTGGTCTTCCTGCTGCTGGTCAGCGCCGCGGCCAACGTGTCCTTCCTGCTGGGCTCAAGGGCAGAGAGGAACCGGCATCTGGACGGGGACTACGTGTACCACCCGCTGCAGGAGATGAACGGGGAGCTCCTGGCTGCCGAGAAGGAGCCGCCCGGGGATGCCCACGGCCCCTTCAAGGACTGAGCCTGGCCAAGCCTCGCTGATGGCCTGTCCACAGGGCTCGCGCCCACGCAGCCCAGCGTCTTCAGGGGCGGCTCCAGGGCCACTGCCCTGCGCCATCTGGGTGGCCTTGGCCCCAGCAGCACCTGCGCCTCAGCCCCTGCCTGGCCCCGGCCCCTCGCCGCCCACCTGCTGGGCCACTTGCAGCCCTGGCGATGCCGCGCCCCAGAGGGAGCCCCCGCCTGCTTCCTTGCCTGCCTGTGTTTGCCGCCAGGCGTCTGCCGTGCCGCCGAGAGACGGAAACCGTGAGGGAATCGTGACAGAAGGCTGGATCCCAGCCGGCCCCTGGACGTGGAAAGGGTCCAGGCTGCGCGTCCCAGGAGCCTCCCTCCCCAGCTGATCGCTGCAGCCAGTTCCTGCTTCCCGTCCCAGGAAGCGTCTGGGGAGAAGGGACAGGGTCAGGGGACGAAGCGACCGTGTTTACAGATCTTCTATTTTGCTGTCCTACTGCCGAGAGATGTTTTCTATCACTTGAATAAATGGGCATAAGAAGCGGAGCCGCAGGTGGCGTCTGTGTCCTCCCTCACCAGTTCGGGCTCTCCCAGGATGGAGCAGGGGGTCCATGTTTAACCTGTTTGCAGGTGAGAAACCCGCAGCCTGCCGGCCCAGCCCCTAGGTGTCCTTTGTAGAGTCCAGCGCGCCACAGGCTCGGTGTGCAGGGGTACGGGGCTCGTTCCCACGTGGCGCCTGCTGCCTCCAGGCTGCGTGCTCTTGGAGTTTAGTTGTTCACACACGTTTGAAATCCCAGGGCTTAACAGGAGCTCCAGATCTCTGGCTTCTGTTTAGAGAGAGCTCCTGGCTGTAGTGTCACCCAGGCCAGGGCTTGGTGGAGCCCAGGAGCAGCAGTCGCCTCCGGCCTGGCCGCCTGCACCCCAGCCCCACCTGCCTGTGGGACGCACCAGCCTGGTGACTGCAGGATTTGTCACTTGTGGTCGTCAAAGGACCAGGAAGTGGCTGCGGCTCACTCTGTGCTCAGAGCTTGGTGGGAGGGAGCCTGGGGGAGGGGCCCGCCCTCTGCCAGAGTCTGCAAAAGTTAGCAGAAAGTGAAACTGGAAGATGAGGGGCTTGTTGTTTCACTTTTGAAAGGCAGAAGGAGAAAAGGAAAGACACAGATCTCCCACCCACCAGCTCACTCCTCAGCCAAAGCCGAGCCAGGCTGGGGCCGGAGCTGGCAGCCCCGTGTAGGTCTCCTACCCGGGTCGCGGGGACCTGAATACTTGAGCCATGCTCACCACCTCAGCAGGGAGCTGGGATCGGGAGTGGAGCCAGCACCCAAACCCGGGCACTCTGATATGGGATGCAGGCAGTGTCCTGACCACTAGGGCCAAGCACCTGCCAAATTTATTTTTTTGTAAAACAAAATAGTTTGTTGAAATTTGCCTACAAAGGGTCTTTAAAAATTATGAAATGCATTTTACAAAAAAAACTGTGCAAAGTGATCAGAATCTTTCTTTCTGAAGCATTATTTTTACTTATTATTCATTTATTTGAGTGTCAGAACAGAGAACTTCCACCTGTGGCTTTATCCCCAAGCCCAGAGGAGCCAGGGCCGAAGCCAGGAGTGGGAACTCCATCCAGGTCCCGTCCTGAGCGGCAGGGCCCTAAGTACTTGAGCAGTCGCCACCGCCTTCCTTGCAGGGTCCGCATCAGCGGGAGGCTGGAGTCCAGCCCACGCACTCTCATACAGACCTTGGGCGTCTTTTTTTTTTTTTTAATATATATTTTTTAATTTATTTGAAAGGCAGAGTTACAGAGGAGGGAGAGAGAGAGGTATCTTCCAACTGCTGGTTCATTCCCCAAGTGGCTGCAATGGCCGAGGCTGGGCAGGCTGAAGTCAGGAGCCCAGAGATTCTCCCCGGTCTCCCATGCGGGTGCAGGGCCCAAGCACTTGGGACATCTGCTGCTGCTTTCCCAGGTGCATTAGCAGGGAGCTGGATCGGAAATGGAGCAGCCGGGACTTGAACTGGCGCCTATGTGGGATGCGGACATCGCAGGCTGAGGCTTAATCTGCTATGCCACAGCACCAGCTTTGACCTTGGGCATCTTAACCACTAGGGCCAAAAGCCCACGCCTACATTTATCCTTTACTTCCATCTTCTGCCCCAAACGTGGCACAGCCGTAGTAGTTATCCATCCTTACCTAACCAACCGCTGCAAAACCTAGCAGCTTAAAACCACGTCGGTCTCGTGAAAAACAATATTTACTGCTTGTGACTCTGGGGGCAGCTGGGTGATTCTGCCACTCTGGGCTGGGATCTGCCTTGCCACCAGCTACTGGGCCAGCCAGGCCAGCTGCTCTGGGACAGCAGCAGCTCGGCTCCACTCGGTGTCTCCTCCGCCAAGATGCTGGCCGGTGGAGAAGGTCCCGGGAAAAGGCCAAGTTCCGAGCTGCAAGGCCGCAGCTGGGAACGGGTGTGACCTTATATCCTGTGCTTTGTGTCCCATCAAGCAGCTCACCAGGCCAGCCCCCCGAGACACGTTGGGTCCCCGAGAGTCAGCTTCCCTGTTCTAAGAGCAGTTAGATCCCAGTCTGGGATCGAACACATCCAGCCTGTAGACAGCAGGGGCTCAGTGCTGCTGGGGACAAGAGTGCAGGACCCACCGTGCACCCCGCTTGTCCCGCTAGAGGGTGTCGGTCAGCCAGCACTCGACCACCATGGGGTTCGTGGGCTGCACCTGCAGAGTAGTGCCCTGGTTCTTCCAGCCTGCCCTGCACAAGGCCCAGGGCACCCCGGCAGCCAGAGGCCAGTGTCAGGGAGGAAGCAGTGGCAGCCCCTACCTCTTGAAGCCCTCGGTGATCGTGAGTGGCTGAGAGCCCAGTCGTGCTGCCCTCGTGTGCTCCCTCTCTCCTGTTCTCCATCCAGGTGGCCTGGCAGGCTGCCTTCCCACCAGGTTCCAGAGAATGGGCTGGGGGCGGGCCTCAGACCGGGAGCCGCCGTCACAGCCCACTCTGCAAACTGCAGGAAGCGGAGGAAGGAAAGGACTGCTGGACTGTGGACTTCCATGGCGTGGACCACCAGGACGAGGGGGCGCATCAGCTCTCCTCCAGCATGGAGATTGGAGAGTCAGCATGGGAGGAACTGAAGTGAGGATGTGGGTCAGGCCCCTGGATTCAGCTGCATCAAGTCCCAGCGTTAGCTTGAAGCAGTCTGTCGGGGGTTTGGGGGTGGCGATTCCAGCACTTAATTTTGGTTGTGGTGAGGACACTAATGATACAAATACACAAGAGCCAAGTGCAGGTGAGCCCGTCAGGGATATGCATGGTCGTGGCAGTGCTAGGGTCCCTCCCTGACCTGGTCGTGATCTGGACCCCAGCATAGGCAGACTGTGGACTGGAAGTACCCGCAGCCTGGCCTCGAGACCCAAGCACTCTATGCATGGGGCAGTCACTGAGGTGACACGGCCAGCTGCTGGGCTCTGTGTGGGGTTCTGGCATTGGGGTCGACGGGTGGGCACTGAAGGGACAGCAGGGGAAATGGCCTCCCTGGGAGCCACGCCCGGCTCCTGCCTTCCAGGCCCTGCTCAAAGGCGTCTGCGGCTGCCAGCGTCACTGCCACCTGGTCGTCTGCACCCAGGAGGAGGAAATGGGCCACAAGGGAGCCCTGGGCGTGTTTGCCCACTCTGGCGCAGGCCTCAGGAGGCCTCCAGGGAGGCACCGCGGCCCAGACAGACGTCAACAGGGACCCCAGTGCAGGCCTGGCCCTGCCCTTGCCCGCTCAGGAACTGTCTTCCTCCCCAGGGCTGTTCCTTCTCGGCCCCACCTCAGGAGAAAGCCACGAGAAAGCCACGGTGCACAAGTGAATACATGGTGTGGGGGTGGGAGGGGGCCGTCTCCCCCGTGGGATCAGATGTGGAAGGCAGGGCTGGGTGGAAGACCCAGAAGCTGGGTGGATGGTCGCCCCAGTGCCACCACATACAGGAGCCATACCTGCTGGCCTCTGGTTCCAACTGCGGGGGTCTCAGAGGCCCCAGACCTGTACGGCAGCCAGCACCCTGCTCCGTGTGCCGAGAGCTCCCGGGGGGCCGCAGTGCCCTGGCCCTGGTCCCTCACACCCTGTGGCGTCAGGACTTGGCTGTCCTTGGACATGGAGCTTCAGGGCACCAGGTTCCCAGAAGTAGGAAAATAGCCTGTAGGGCGCTCACTGCCACCTGGACACCTGGCAGGTAGACTCCAGGAGGCCACTCCCAAGATTCCAGAACCCCAGAACACAGCCTTCTTAGGAAATACGAGCTCAGGATGCCAGCACGCTGGGTTTAGGGTGAGTGGGTCTGGTCAGAGGAGACTCCCAGCGGGGGAAGCTTGTGGAAATGGAACCTGAGACGGCAGCGACGTGGCTACCAGCCAAGGGGCGCCTGGAGCTGCCGGGAAGGATCCCGCAGACGGAGCCGGGCCCTGCGCATGCTGATTCCGGACTTCTGGCCTCCAGGGTGTGAGAGAATAAACCTCCGGCCGTGGGGGCTGTGGGAAGCCGGCCCCACCACCTGCACCCTGTGCGTGGAACATGCAGCCCCTGAGGGGGTGATGCCGCCCCCTGGAGAATGCTCTTCCGGCTTAGGAAGTTTCTGACCGGGCCCAGGGAGACCTCCAGGGCTTGGGACACTGACGACAGAAATGGACGAGGTCTGAAAGGTTTAATGCCTCTGGCTGGGGCATGGGTCAGGCAGACAGGTGACCGCACAGGCTGTGTTGGAGAGTTAAGGTCTCCTAGAACAGTCCATCTCCCAGGGAGGCAGGGCGTTGCAGAGAAGGCAGGCCAGGAAGAAAATAAACAACCGCACACGCCCCTTGTTTCAGGCTCCGGCTGGGGCAAATTCTGCCCAGAAAGACGCTCTTTCACATGAGCGGATTCACGCAGGAAATGCAAGCACCCGGCTTAGTACCCGCTGCCACTGTGCTCTGGGTACTCGGAACCCTGCATCCCAGGGGAAGGCGGTTTCCTGGGTGAGCCACACTACGTGACTGGAACCACCACCCACATTTATTGAGCACTCTTTGTGTACGCTGGGCACTCACCCCAGTGAGGTAGGCACTGCTGTCCCCATTTCATAGATGAGGAAACTGAGGCACGGGTTGAGTTACACGCTCGAGGCTCCACTGTTAGTGGACAGAAGGATGGGGCTTGAACGCTGGTCTCACTGTGAAACACAGGCTCCTAACCACCACCAGTCACGTTGTTCTGGGTCGTCCTGGCCAGATCAACAGGTAGATGGGGAAAGAAGCCCAAGCCGGGGGCTGGGTATGTGAAGCCAAGTGTGAGGCAGCCCCTTGCAGGGGTCGTTTTTCACTCCGAGACTCCCACAGCAAAACGGCTACTGATGACGCCACACGGGGGGGTTCCAGGGACCTCCATGCAGGAGGAGAACCAGAGCGGATGCCATCATGGGTGTCTGCGGGTGCTGCTGCCCAGCTCCCCCAGCCATGGAGGGAACGCTGATCGCACGCCGGCTCCTGGGTCCAGACGGTCAGGGAGTGGGCGTGTGGCTGTGCAGGGCCCATCAGAGCCTCCCTCAGATCTCGGCCTTGGAGACTGGGAGCCCTAGTGACAGGCTTGGGGCAGCTGGCCCCGCCTCTCTCACCAGGTGCAAGAGAGAACAAGGCTGGACCCGCACCCAGGCCTCCCAACTCGGCATCTCCGCACCCAGGCCTCCCAACTCGGCATCTCCTCACCCGCTGGTCTTGCTCTGTCTTCTTTCCCCCTTGGCGACAGATTGGTGAGTGGGGGGGGGGGGTGTTCCTGCCAAGAGGCTATCCTGGGAGCTAGATTGGAACCGCTGGGAGAAAGAGGTTCCCATTGGCAGCCAGCAAGTCCTCTGAGAAGGAAGCTGACCTGGGGAAATACAGCCAGGCCTGAGCCCAGACCTGGGGAGCCCTAAAGGTGGCCAATCGACACATCTTGGCCTTTCCCTGTGGGAAGCTCGCATTGCACAGGGGCCGGGAGCAGGGTCCTTGCCGCCCACGCCGCACCCCCATGGTGGGCAGTGTCTTGGCCCAGGGCTCCAGCCCTGGCGGCAGGCTGGCTTCTCATCCCGGAGACTTCCGTACTGGAGAGGTGAGCCACAGCCCCCAGCTATCTGGAGACCAGGGAGCTGCTGTGGGACTGGCCGGAGGAGGAGGAGCAGGTGGCGGCACTGAGCTGGGAGAAGCCGCTGGTGCAGGATTCCAGGCTGGAAATGGAGCCCCTGGGCAGGAGGGTGTGACACACATGAGATTCCGGGGTGACCCAGCCCAGGGCCCACAGGCAGGGGGAAAGCTGTTGGTGCTGCGAAGCCCAGGGCTGGGTCCCCGTAGCCAGTGGCAATGCGCACCCCCTTCTCCTCACTCCCAGTTCCCCACCCAGAGCCCGGCTTGGCACCACCCACTCAGGCCTCCCTTCCCTAGCATGGCCCAGAAGTCCCAGTCTCATCCTCACTCCCCCACTCTCAGCAGGCAAACAGGCCTCCTCCCAGCTCCTCCGACCCTGCCTCTGCAGGTGCCAAGCACCCCTCCCAGCCCCCACTGCCTGGGTGATTCCTGCTGCAAACCTCAGAGCAGCGCCAGCCCCAGAACTTTGTGCCAGACTCATGCGAGCTCTGTCAGCCCTGGCCACGGAGGCTGTGGACGCCCACGTGTGGCTGGTGTGCATGATCAACAGCGCTGTCCTTGTGTGCTCATTCTCCTCATCGCTGCACATGGCTACAGGTGGCCAGCAGCTACCTCTGCTGGACAGCACAGCGCGCGGGCCTCGTTAGAGCCCAGAATCCCAGGCACGGCCCCCAGGGCTGCGGAGTCACAGAGTGCGGGTTAGCAAGATCCCTGGGTGAATGGTGCACACAGCCCAGTCACTTCCTAGAGACCCCCAGCCCCACACACGAGGCCAGCCCCTGTGCTCTGTGCCAGGCCTCCAGCACCTCTGGGCTGTGGGGCCTTGGTCCCAGGCTGGACCCTCATTGTGCCCATCATTGTTCATGATCACACACAGTATATCACATGCCCTGCTGCTTGGCCCAGTGCCTGCCCACTGACAGTGACCAAGAAATCGTCCTTGAACTGGTTTTCTCAGGAGGCCACTGCAGGACAAGTCTCCCCGCTGAGCAGGCCAGACAGGTTGGCTCCCAGCACCCAGCCCGCCCCTCTGGCCTCTGCCTGTCCTGCCTCAAAGCTGCCCTCCCAGCACAACAGCCCTTAGGTGCCCCTGTCCATTCCTCAGAGGCCCCCAGGCACTGAGCCATTACCCCACATGGAGGACCAGGGCCAAATCATCCTTCCGGCAGGGTGGCTCCTAGGCGCGGCAAGCTGCAAGGCCCAGCACTGTCCACACCAGGCCACACGTGCCCCACAGTCCTTGGAGCTCCACCTGGGACTCGGGATCCAGATCCGGCCCCTCCGGAACCTCAATTCAATCCCACAGTGAAGAACTCGAGCACTGGGACCAGCACTGTGGCACAGCTGGTAAAACCACTGCCTGTGACACTGGCATCCCATATTGGCACTGGCTGGTGTCCCAGCTGCTCCACTTCCAATCCAGCTCCCTACTGATGGCCCGAGAAAAGCACTGGAAGGTGGCTCAAGTGCTTGGGCCACTGCCACCCACGTGGGAGACCAAGATGAAGCTCCTGGCTACCGGCTTTGCCCTTGGCCCAGCCCCAGCTGTTGCAGCCATCTGGGGAGTGAACCAGCAAATGGAAGACCTCTGTCCCTCTCTTTCTGTAACTCTTTCAAATAAAAGCAAACTTAAAAAAAAAAAAAGGAACATAAGCACTGTTTTCATATGAAAACAGGGACTTGTCGCAAAGCAAGGCGCAAAATCCCATTCATCTCTAAAAGATGAAACTCTGCCTCCAGAGCCCCTGCTTCAGGTCTGTTATTGAGCTCCTACTGTATACCCAGGTGGCAGTGGGCAGCCCCCAACCAATGCACCCTCACCACAACGCTACAAGGCAGGGGCTCCAGTGGCTCCTGTTTAACAGACGGGACATTCCAGGCTCAGAGGTGAATGACTTGCCCGAGGTCACACAGCAGCAGGTAAGCCTTGCATGTCACCCACCACACTTTGCTCTCTTTGACAGCAATGGCTATTCTAGAATATTCCCTGTGGATCCAAATCAGGGACTCCCATCTCCCCCATCAGGCCAGGTGTTGGGCTGCTGCTGCAGTTGGGGGTGGAGACATGGGGGCCACCCACTTTCTCTCCGAGGGCTCATCTGAATCTCTGGAAGGTTCTAGCAGTGTCCATGTCGGACCCCACCCCCAGAGAAGCCAGCACAGCAGGCAGGGCCACAGCCCGGGAGCCCATGTGGTTCTCCAGTGGTCACCGTTCCCAGCACCCACGCCAGGAGGCAGCGAGGCCCAGAGGTGGTGGGGGCCACTCCCTGAGGGGAGCCCTGGGCCTCCCTACCTGAAGTCCTCGGATGCGAGCACCTCGTAGTAGTAGAGGAGCTTGCACCTGGGGCCGGGGCTGTGCAGGGCGGTCAGGGCAGCATCCACTCCCGGGAGGCTGCAGGCTGTGCCACAGGGGGCGTTGTGCACTTGCCACTGGAGCAGGTAGACCCCCGGCCACCGCGTCACGTGAGAGCCCTGGAACATAGCACCTGTGTACTGAGACCTCCTGGGGTCAGGCTGAGCCTCTGTGGGCTTCCTGTCACCAGGTCTGGCCCTTCTACAACTCCCAGCAAACCATCCTCTAGGGCCCCAAAGCCATCAGTGCTACTACCTCCATGTCCCTGGGACCATGGCCTCCTAACACCTGGATCCTGTGGGGCTTTGGTTCTGCCATATGGGGCCTGCAAATAGGACACAGGAGGATGGCGGGACTCGCAGGGTGTCAGGGAGGGCATGGAGGGGCGGGAGGGCAAGGAAGTGTTGGCTCTTACAAGAGCAACCCTGAGGAGGGACTAAGGTGTCCCATGGGGAGCAGGGCTGCTACGTGGCATGCAAGACAGCCTTGGGTGGCCTCCCGTGGAACCTTCAGGAACATCTGTAGGGCTGCCAGGGCTCTGGGGCCAGGGGGTGATTTCCACCTGCAGCACTGGCCTCGTGGAGAATAAGGGAGCCAGCAGGGGCAGGGCTGTTCCTATCACAGTTCCATACCCCAGTTCTGTTCCCAGCCCTACAGCTGCTCTGTTGGCTCAGCTCTGAGGCCAGTGTGTGTAGCGGAAATCACTAGATGAGGAGGGAGCTGGCTCCTAGCTCCATGCTCACAGCTTTGAAGCCAGCTCGCCTGGAGTGGGCCTGGCAACTGACAAGTGTGCCAGGAGACTCGGGGCCGCTCCTCTGTCCACAGACCTCAGGACCTCAGCACCTCCCCTCCCACTTAAACTTCCTGCCACGCCCCCACTGTTGGACAGAACCCCACCTGCAGAGAACTGACTGCAAAACTCCTGGTGCAAGTGTCCCTCAGGGTGCCGTCCACCTGGAACTTCAGGGTGACCTCATTTGCACACAGTCTTTGCAGCTAAGGCTTCGGGGTGGTCTCCCAATACAGGACAGTGCCCATATCAGAGGGAGGGAAGGGACACCCACAGAGGGGCACAGAGGCAGCCGTGTGAGGACAGGGCGGAGCTAGAGCCCTTTGACTACCAGCCACGGAGCCCTAGGGATCTCCAGGAGGTGCTAACGAGGAGACAGGAGAGGAATGGGTTCTTCCTCGGAGCTTTCCAAGGGAGCGGGGCCGCGCCGACCCCTTCACTGCAGGTTTGGGGCCCCTGAGCTGAGAGACAGACCCTGCTGTTGGAAGCCACCTGGGATGGGGATTTGTTCTGCAGAGGCCTTGAAGCCAGAATCATGTCCAGCTTCTCTGCTGTGTCCCAGGGGCCCGGCACGCAGGCCCGCACAGTACGAGGGGATGTGTGAATCAGTGCCTCAGGGAATCCCACCTGGATGCTCTCCCCTTCCCGGCAGAGGAGGGAAGCCTGCACACGGCTGTAATCTGTGCCCAGGACCCAGCTCCTGTTGATCAATGGCCCGCCGGCCCTGGTCCCAGGCTCCCAGGGGCCTGGTGTGGGCATCTGCTTGGTGTGGTACAAGCTGAACACCAAGTCACCTCGCAGGACGTCGAAGTCCCAGGTGATGACCGACTCCCCTTCTGGAATCTCCACCGCCACCTGCCAAGGGAGACCGAGCTGAAAGGAGGAGCTGGGAGTGGCCAGACGGCGCAGCAGGGCTGTAGCTGCCCACGGAAACACGCTCCTTCCACACCGGGGGTGGGGCTCCTAGGGCTCCCAGCAGCCCCCTGAGAACTGCTCAAGGCACTGGACCCACCTCCCTGTGAACCTCCTGCAGGGGGGTGGGGGGTGGGCATGCCCAGCCTCTCTAGGGGTTGCACCTGCTTCTTGGTCCAGAGCCTTCCCCACACCTGTGCCACCTGCTGCCCTCCTCCCAGGCTTCCCTGGTAGCAAGTTGCTGGCACCACAACCCTGCCTCGGGCTGACCTAAGCTGACTCTCAGCCCCCAAGGACCCTCAGGCCGGGCCTGCACCTCGTGAGGGGCCCCGCGGAGCACGCTGGCTGAATGGTAGGTCTCACTCCACTGCCGCAGCTGCTCCGTGTGCTCCTGCTCCGCCTCCGTCAGGTAGAGGGACTTGGGGACCAGGCCTCCTTCAGGGACATTGCACTGGGGGTGAAAGATGGAGGGTGGCAAGTCAGCACCCACACAGGGTGCTCTGAAAGCCCAGCCCCCCATATTGAGCTGGGCGGCCGCCTCAGGCAACAGCCCAACTGAACCCCCCACATCCCCAATGAACCCCCACATCCCCAATGAACCCCCACTTCCCCAGTGAACCCCACACTGCCCTGACGAACCCCCCCACTGCCCCAATGAACCCCCACTGCCCCAATGAACCCCACATGGCCCTGATGAACCCCCACTTCCCCAATGAACCCCCATAGCCCCAATGAACCCCCACTGCCCCCAATGAACCCCCTGCTGCCGTGAGGCCTACTCTTCCCACTTCACAGAGCAGGGAAGCAGGCTGAGAAGCCAGGCCTTGCCCAGCGTCACACAGCGGGAAGTGGCTGAGATGGTGTACACCACTATCTGTCGGGCTCATGTCCCTCACAACAGCACTGGGCTGACACCTAGGACTGGGCCCCTTCCACACCACAGTTGCTGACCCAACCTCAGAGTCCCCAAATCAAAGGACTCGGGGGACCCTCAGCCATCACCCGCTTTTACGGCCAAAGGCAACTAGAACTGACCGCTCAAGCCCTGGCTCAGTCCCTCGCAGATCTGCGGCCATTTCCTAAAAGTCAATCACTCTCCCGAATGGGGCAGCAGCAAGCCTCGCACCCACGAAAGGCTTCTTTATCCTGAAACCAAGCCAGCCTCCCAGGCCGCTTCTGTTCCACAACAGGTGCCCTCGAGACAGCGGCCACGTGGGACAGGAATGCAGCGCCTCAGGCCACCCTGCCTGCCATGTCCACTTTGGGGGAGGCGGTCACAGGGTCTGAACACTGCCTTTCCCTGGAGCCATGGCCTGATTGTCCCAGGCCGGGCGGCTGTGGGACTCAGTCCTGCGGGACCACAGAGTCCACAGAGTCCACAGGGTGAGTAGGTGAACTCCAACCACACTTAGATGGGAATTCAGGACCGGGAAGCCTTGGACTGCCCTGGTCTTTGGGGTTCTGAAAACTTCTATGTTGGGAAGATCCACGGTCAGGCCCCACTGCAGAGAGGTGCCGCCAGGCTCTGGGGCGGTCTCCTCAGGGGTGAGCACGCAGGGGACACCCAGACCCTCACCAGGCTCTCCCCGCCGAGGAAGTCGGGGATCACGTCTCTGTCCAGGTAGTCGACCAGGCCGCCAGGACCCTGGCAGTCGCGGCCACTGTGGACGAGGAACTTGCGCCTGGTGTTCTCGTTGATGAAGGGGCTGATCTGGGAAGGAAGGCGGGTGCCGGGGGACATGTCTCCCATCAGACCAACTGCACAGTGGGGCGTGAGGCACCCGTCTGCACTCTGTCTCTGCATTTACATATCTGGACACTTCCTGAACGAAGCCATGTCCTACGGGTTGACCCACATTGTAGCGAGTGCCAGGGCTTCACTCCTCTTTTTAGGCCAAATAATATTCCACTGTGGTGTGTTGCTGTGACTAAGGGGTGCTCCAAAAAGTTTATGGGAAATGGAACTAAAAGACAGTTTATTTTGGTGCAAAAAATTCTGCAATCTATGCATAATTTTTTCATGACATGCATTTTCCATGAACTTTTGAAGACCTTTTTTTGTATATATTATATATGTACACATACATGGATGGATGGCTATATACATATATATATGTATAAATACACAGACAGAAAGAGATAGATGAACAGAGATATAGATACATACATAGATAGACAATCACGTAGAATAATAAACACACACAGATAGATGGATAGATAAATAGATTGAGAGACAAATAAATGATAGATGTAACATTCTGTTTACCCCAGAGGGAATGTATTTTAGCACTGGGCTTCAAGCTGTGTGTCACCCCCATTCCCCCAGGGAAGCCCCAGGACCAGCACTGGAGCTCACAAAGGAAATAGTTGTGAGTGTCTGAGGGGAGAAATGACCGAGGTACTCAGCACAGCAGGGACCACCAATGCAGCAAAGGCACTGACACCTGGGGGTGGTACCTGTGAGGCCCCCTGCTCAATCCTGAGTGTGGCTCTTACAGCAAGGGACTAGGACAAGAGCTACACAAAGTACAGCTCCGCCACCCAGTGCCACTCAGAGGGAGGAAACCTACAGGCAAATCCGCAGAGACAGAGGCAGCTTGGGGGAAAGGGAAGAGGCGGCTGCTAATGCTATGGGTGTCCTCTGGGGGTGATGAGAACATTCTGGAAGCAGACAGCCATGTAGCACCGTGAGCAGCCTGAACATTGTTGCGTTCTGTGCAGCACAAGGGCCGACCTCGGGCCACCTGAGTTTCACCTCAGCAAAGCTGCTGCTTGAAGGAAACAGAATGGGGCCTTGGGGCGGGGCAGGGCAGGGCAGATTGCAGAGGGACCACCCCGCCCTGTCCATCTTGGCCTCCCCGGGAGGGGCCGAATCTTGCTCTCACCAGCGTCCAGAGCACAGGGAAGACGCGGGGCGCACGCACAATGAGCAGCCGGCCCAGGGTCTCAGGGTAGTTGGCCTCCACCACCTCAATCATGCGCAGCAGCGCCTTCACTCCCGGCCGCCACAGGTGCCGCATGTTGAGCCCATCCAGGTCCAGGAGGCAGGTCCAGGAGCTGCGGCAGACACGGCCCTGGCTCCACCTGGCTCTGCCACCTCCAGGGCCCAGGCACTGTGCCCAGGAACAGAGATACACGGGGAGAATCTGGGAGGCAGGGCTGCGGGAAGAGCCACCAGACACAGGACTCTCTTCTGTCTAAGACCACCGGCTAAGCCCGGAAATTCAAGTCTCACTTCCACCCCGAGAGCTGTGTGCACGAGCCAGCGGCCATGGTAGTGACAGTCTCCCCTCCCTCAAGCCTGGGCACTGGGATTACTGAGGTGGTCGACGTCATACTCTCTGCTGGGACAGGCACACAACACACACCCAGGCATTGCCATGACTTGCCAAAGAGATGCCAATGACTCCATAGAGTCCAGGTGCCAACAGTTCTCACGCCCACAGTAAGGCAGCTAGGGTCTCAAATCCACACTTGCTGCGTGGCCTTGGCCAAGTTGTTAACCTCTCTGTGCCTCTGTTCCATGAGGACAAATTCCTTGGAAAAACGGCTGTCTTGCTGCATGGCTGCACCCTGGGGGGCCTCTCGCGCTGGGACATGTCCTCCTACCCTACATGGACCTTTCATGACCCCCCCCCCATTTTGGGACACCTAGGGTGAATTCCACTGCATGCTGATTGGCAAAGGAACTGAATTTCCACAAAGATCGGGAGCTTTGGGAACAAGCCACACAGTGCGTGCTACAAATGGGTCCTCACTGCTCCACAGTTGTCGTCTTGAATAATCCATTTTAAAAATAAACCCAGTCTACAGAGGAGGGAAGCTGCAGCTCGGAGAGGCTCCCTGCCTTTGGGAGTGACACCAGCTTAAGTCCTGGTTGTGGAAACAACTCGCAAATAGCAACCGGAGGTGGCAGAGAGGGATGGGGTGATGGGCTGTGCTGGCAAACTGAGTCAGCTAGGACCTGGGGCCGAGAGCTGGGCCCAAAGGCCATGTCCAGGAGGCCAGGCAGCAGGAGAAAGGGCAGGGCAGGGCAGGGCCTACTTCAAGTCCAGCTCAGCCCCTGAGCAGCTGGGATGAGGGCCTCAGTGAGGTCTCTCACCAGAGCCCTGGCAGAGGGGGTGAGCCCCACCGTGAGTGCCCCCCGCCAGGCCCTTGCCTGATGGGCCGGCCGAGCTGTCTGCTGTTCCTTTCGCATCGCTTCTGAGCCTCCTCGTTGATGGAGAGAACCTGGAAGGCAGGGACAGTGCTGCAGGCGTCTGCTGCCCGCTCCGGCCTCCCGAGTGGGTCAACGGGCGCCTGACTCACGTGCTGCAGCAGCGCCTCCTCCCCCACTGCCTTCATCAAGCCCTTGGTGTCCATCTGGCCCAGGCGCAGGATGTAGAGCGGGCGGCCATCTTCAAGGCAGGGCCGAGAAGAGAGAGGGGACGTTATTGCGGGGACAAAGCTGCAGTCAAGAGCTTCGCCTTCTCAGAGGCAAGATGCCAGGCTGGACACACCCAGTCCCAGCCCCTGATCACCCGCAGACACCCTGCTGCCTCCAGGAGGGGCTGCCGCCACTCAGCGTGACAGGCGGGCGACGAATAAGCAGCCCCACCACAGGGAGACCTGCGGTGGGGGGAGGGGTTCTGGGGGCTGTGGGGACTCTGTACCATCAACGCAAAACTGTGCTAAAATAAACAGCTCAGCTAAAATTTTTAAAGGGGCCAGCTTGTGTGCAGTTCCTCTCAACGCCAGCATCCCACACTGGAGTGCTCGTACGAGTTCTGGCTGCCTCACTTCCGATCCAGCTCCCTGCTAAGGCGTCTGAGAAAGCAGCGGAAGATGGCCCAAGTCCTTGGGTCCCTGTCACCCATGTGGGAGACCCAGATGCAGTTCCAAGAGCCTGGCTTCCACTGGCCCATCCCTAGCCATTGCAGGGATGCGGGGAACGAGCAGCAGATGGGAGATCTGTCTGTCTTCCCTTTGTGTCTGTACCTCTCAAATAAATAGGTTTTTAAAATTCTTTTAAATTTAAAACGCAATCCTACTTGCAGCCTTTGCTGTGTCATTATTAAGAATCTCAAGGGGCTGGTGCTGTGGCATAGCAGGTAAAGCCGCCGCCTGCAGTGCCGGCATCCCATATGGGCGCCGGTTCGAGTCTCGGCTGCTCCACTTCCGATCCAGCTCTCTGCTATGGCCTGGGAAAGCAGTGGAAGATGGCCAAGTCCTTGGGCCCCTGCACCCGCGTGGGAGACCTGGAAGAAGCTCCTGGCTTCAGATCAGCACAACTCCAGCCATTGCAGTCATCTGGGGAGTGAACCAGCAGATAGAAGACCTGTCTCCCTCTCTCTCCCACTCTCTAACTCTGTCTTCAAATAAATAAATAAATCTTTAAAAAAAAAAAAAAAGAATCTCGAGGTGAAATCATACTAGAGGTAAGGAGGGCCCTGAACCCAATAACCTGGGTACTTAGAAGTGCACACAGGGACAGGCAGAGGAGGTTGTGTGAGGACAGAAGTCAGGATGGAGCTCGGAGGCCACAGCCAGGGGCAGTCATCCCAGTGACCCAGAGGAGGCGGGCCTGCCCAGGGGACACACCCCCTTTTTTGTGGCGACCCCCCACCCCGCATCTGCTCGGGCTCCACCTTCCCCATAGCCTTGCCGTCCATCAAACGCAACCCCAGGGGCCCGCGAGAGCCTCAGATAAGGGTTGGTGTGAAGCGTGTGGCTTAAAGTGCTCTGCACTCAGAGGGGGGCACGCACCGACATCCTGGTAGTGCCAGCCCCCCGCGTAAAACTCCTGCAGGAGGGCAGGGGGCCTCCAGGTCTCAAGGAGCACATCCACCTGGTGCTGCTTCCGCCAGCTCAGGGACTGGCACAGCATCTCCCGGGCCTTGTCCAGGTGGAAGTCACGGGCCCGCAGGAACCGGAGCAGGTGCTCATCCTTGGGGATCTGAGAGGCAAGGGGGGCACAGCAACAGCCCTTGGGAATGAGGCCCCCAGCCATCAAACACACCCCCAGGGCAGCCCCCACCTCAGGAACCAACATCACCTCACAGAGCAGCCCCCACCTCAGGGGCCAACGTCACCTCAGGCTGACCTCACCTCAGGGGTGCCCCCACCTCAGGGACCAACGTCACCTCACAGAGCAGCCCCCACCTCAGGGGTCCCTCACCTCAGGGGCAGCCCCATCCCACATGGCAACCCTCACCTTAGGAGGCCCCCTCACCTCAGGGGGTCCCCACCTCAGGGGCCAACATCACCTCACAGAGCAGCCCCCACCTCAGGGACCAACATCACCTCACAGAGCAGCCCTCAACTCAGGGGTCCCTCACCTCAGGGAGCCCCCACCTCAGGGATGTCCCTCACCTCAGGGAGCCCCCACCTCAGGGGTCCCCCACCTCAGCGAGCCCCCACCTCAGGGAACCCTCTCCTCAGGGGTCCCCCACCTCAGGGGTCCCCCACCTCAGGGATGTCCCTCACCTCAGGGAGCCCTCACCCTCTCCTCACGGAGCCCCCACCTCGGGGGTCCCTCACCCTCTCCTCAGGGAGCCCCCACCTCAGGGGTCCCCCACCTCAGGGATGTCCCTCACCTCGGGGGTCCCTCACCCTCTCCTCAGGGAGCCCCCACCTCAGGAAGCCCCCACCTCAGGGAGCCCTCTCCTCAGGGAGCCCCCACCTCGGGGGTCCCTCACCCTCTCCTCGGGGAGCCCTCATTTCACGGGGCAGCTCTCATGGGGCAGGTGCAGCACACGGGGACCACCCACGCGCGCTCCCTGGGGACAGAGGCTTCCCAGAGGCCCGCAAGAGCCGCCCCGCGGTGCGCGCCCTCGGCAGCCTCCGAGGTGTGCGCTGACGGGATGGGCACAGGCGAGGGCGCAGGCGGAGGGCGCCGGCGGGAGCAGCGAGGGCGCCGGCGGGAGCCGCTCAGGCCGGGAAAGCAGCCCTTCGACAGAGCTGAACACCGAGTCCACGCTCGGGCCCGCACGTGCCTCGTGCGTCCGGTCACGGGGAGAGTCCAGAGGCACAAGTGTGCGCAGTCGCACACGACTCCACCAGGGCCTTCAGACCTCAGGAGAGGCGCTCGGGCGCGGCTTCTGCACCCGGCCCTGTGAGACAGGTGTGCGGGCGGGGCGGGAGACGAGTGTGGGCGTGGCTTCTGCACCCGGCCCTGTAAGACAGGTGTGCGGGCGGGGCGGGAGTGTGGGCGTGGCTTCTGCACTCTGCACCACCAGGAGAGGGGCGTGGGCGTAGCCTCTGCACACGGCACCGTCAGGAGAGGTGTGTGGGCGTGGCTTCTGCACTTTGCCCCATCAAGAGAGGAGCTTGGGTGGGGCTTTTGCACTCGGCACTATCAGGAGCGATGTGCTGGCGGGGGGCGGGGGGGGGGGCTTCTGCACTTGGCACCACCAGGAGAGGCGTGTGGGTGGGCTTCTGCACTCAGCACTATCAGGAGAGGTGTATGGGCGTAGCCTCTGCACACGGCACTATCACGATGGGGGATGCAGGCATGGCTTCTGCACTCGGCACCATCAGGAGGTGGGGGGCGCTCTGGTCACATGGTACTATCAGGAGAGGCGTGCAGGTGGGGCTTCGTGCACATGGCACTACTGTTAAAGAAATGGCTTCCTACACGCTACACTACCCAGAACGGTGCAGTGGCTTGGCTTCTGCACATGGCACTATCAGAACGTGGGCATGACTTCGTGCACACGGCACTGTCAGGAAAGGAACATAGGCATGGCTTCTGCACACAGTGCTATCGTTAAAGTAGCAAGCACAGCTTTGTACACACAGCAGTCGTTAAGGGAGTGGACATAACTGTGCATACGGCACTACCCGACCGTGGCTCCCAATGCGATCGGCATGCCAGGGGCCAACCTGACCTGGGGAGGGCTGGGCTGGGCTGGCCGCAGGTGGCTGGGGATGCCGTTAGACCGTCCATGCTGTGCAGGACAGTCCCCGACACAGAACCATCTGGCCCTACCGTCAGCAGTACCAGGGCCGCAACACCCTGCTGTCCGCGCTCCTCTTGTCAGGCACGTTGGACATGAGACAGAACCGTCCAGCGAGCACACAGGCCCTTCCGGAGTGCTCCATACTTAAACGCGTCTGCATCAGCCCGCCCTCCCCGAGTGAGGCGGCCCCGAACGCACCTTGCCCGTGTGGGTCTCCTGCAGCCAGAGCCGCAGCCGGAGCAGGCAGCTCTCCTGCGCAGGGGTGAGGCGGCCCAGGCGCCTCTCCAGGTGGTCGGCGTCCAGCTCGTGCCCTTGGGGGAGAAGGGGGGTCAGGACCACGGCCACATAGCCCGACTGCTGTGCCGTACATGCTTCCCGGAGCCCTGGCCTTGCTCCAGCCTGCTCGGCTGAGCCTGGCTGAGGCCCTTCTCTGGACAACAGCCACATGGACCCCAGTCGATCCATTTTTTGAACCCTTTTCCAGGCTGGCTGTAAACACCCACACCAGGGGAAACCTGGGACTCACGAGGGCTGTGACTTCTCTTGGCTCCCTGTATGGGCGCAGGGCTAGATCATGAACAGTTTATGCTGGCCACACACCTGGTCTCGGGGACTGTCCCAGTGCCCATGGTGGCCCCAAGTCTGGTCTCGGGGGGCTGTCCCAGCACCCATGTTCCCCACACGCCTGGTCTTGGGGGCTGTCCTAGCACCCATGCTCACAACACGCCTGGTCTGGGGCTGTCCCAGCGCCCATGCTCTCCACACGCCTGGTCTCGGGGGGCTGTCCTAGCACCCATGCTCCCCACACGCCTGGGCATGGGCTGTCCCAGCACCCATGCTCCCCACACGCCTGGTCTCAGGGGTCTGTCCCAGCACCCATGCTCCCCACACCCCTGGTCACAGGGGGATGTCCCAGCACCCATGCTCCCCACATGCCTGGTCTCAAGGGGTCTGTCCCAGCACCCATGCTCCCCACACGCCTGGTCTCGGGCTGTCCCAGCGCCCCTGAGGTCGGCATCAGCAATCTCCCCACTTTAGAGAGGACACACCTGAGGCCAGGGGTTAAGCCACCCCTGTGATGGTGGCATGCCATGTCTGAGCACCAGTTCAAGTCCTGGCTGCTCCACTTCCAACCAGCTCCCTGCTATGGCCTGGGAAAGCAGCAGAGGATGGCCCAAGTGCTTGGGCCCCTGCACACACGGGGGAGACCGGGATGGAGTCCCTGGCTCCTGGCTTCAGCCTGGCCCAGCCCTGGCCATCACAGCCATCTGCGAAGTGAACCAGCAGATGGAGGATCTCTCTCTCTGCGTCACTCTGCCTTTCAAGTAAATAAATAAATCCTAAAAAAGAGAAAGACCCTGCGGATAAGAGAGTGGATAGCCTGACTGAGCAGGTGCACAGGGGGCACCCAGCAGGACGTCCATTCCAGTTCCTTTCCCATCCCCCCAGTTTGCTCTGTGGGTGTCAGGCTCTCGGTGCAGAGCCTGGGCCCCAAGAGACACCTGGGCCATCTTGTCTAGGCCACTCCATCATGCAGTCCCAACTCACACAGCCACACTGGGCTGTGTGTTGCCAGCATGCAGAGGCCACCCTGGCCGAGTCCTGTTGCCTGACTCCTAACAGCAGACGATGGGGCCCTGCGTCCTCTGGACGTCTCAGCCCCGGGCACAGACGTCACAGAGCTGCCGCCCCACGGGCACAGCTGGCTCAATAAGAAAGCAAAGTGAACACTGCACATCCAACCACAGCACACAGTGGCTCCTGAAACGCAAGCCCAGGGCTGGGTCCCACAGCTGTGCTGGGGCAGGAGTGGGGTAAGAGGGGAGCCATCCCGACCGCGCAGAGCCTCAGGGCCACAGGTGCAGACACTGGAGATGGCGCGGTGCAGGGTGGGGAGAAAGCCGGAGCTCCCGCACCCCCTGCCCCCGCAGATGCCAGGGCCCGTCCACTGCTCAGCACAAAGGCCCAGTGACTGAGAACAGGAGGTGGGGCGTGACATTTCCTCCCACCCGCGGGCTGGGGAGAAAAGGCCTGGGCAGGACAGGAAAGGCCCAGGGCCAGAGCCACAGACAGCACAGGAAGGGGGGGAGGTGAGAGGGAGGGAGGGAGGGAGGGAGAGAGGGAGAGGGAGGGAGGGAGGGAGAGAGAGAGAGAGAGAGAGATGGAGACCGCTGTCAAGAGCAGCAGCAGAACACTGCAGGCAGCGAGGCACACGGCGTGCACAGGCCCAGGTGCACCATAGTCACCCTGCTGTCCCTCGAGTGTCCCTGAGTCATGCAAGTCCCCGCACCTCAGTGGCCCACAGGAGAAGCTGAATCCAGGGCCACCCGTGTCACACACGGGGCTAAAACTGGACTCAGGCAGTTCCCACAATTCTGTTTTTTTTTCCCCCTGCTAGCATAATATTGTGAACATTTTCCAGGTCAATAAAAACGTGAACTATGACAAAGGACTGAATGCCTTAATATACAAACAGCTCTCACAAACCAAGAAGAAATCAATGGGGCAAGCAGGAAGATGGACAAAAGCAAGGGCAGGGGGTCAGCAGAGAAGGAACAAGCAGCCTCGAGACAGGAAGCGGGCTCGGCTTGCTTTGCTCACGACAAGAGAGCCAACCACCGACCACCGTCAACAAGGGGCAGAGTCCAGAGCACAGTTACACCTCCCGGTGGGAGTGCTGGTTAGGACAACCTCTCGGAGGCCTGGTCGGGGTAGCTACCAAAACTGAGGTGGGGACCTTCGGCCCACAATTCCATTCTGAGAATTTCACACTTGCACATACTCCTAAACATTTGAAAAAAAAAGCCCTTGAGTACAAAGACATACCACGTTATTCGTGTTTTTTGAATCTGAAACAGCCTACATGTCCATCCACGAGAACTACCTAAATAGACTAATTAAAAATCATTTATGAATAAACTAGCTATGGTGCAACCACATACTAGGAAGGATTAAAAGGCACAAACATGGATACACACAGAAAGCTGCTGGAGTGAGAAAGTGCAAGGAGTCACAGACAGCCGGCACGTGCTCTCCGCTCAGTGTGAGACATGCATGCGTCATGTGCACGTGTGTGTGCACACACAGGCATGCTGTGTATACACCTAGCCAGCTTCAGGAAATAGAAACCCAACCACTGGCACCCAGGGAGAGCAAGGGACCTACCACTGACTTGCATTTTCCAAGCGGTTTGAATTTTTCCCTGCCGTGACCACGCATTAGTCACATCATTAAAAATAGTAATAGAAGCAGAGAGAAGGCAGTGCCAAGCCTCGCAAGCTCAATTCCTGATCTAGAAATAAACCAGTCGCTCCAGGGCCAGAATGCAGGGGGACAAGGGGCTGGGAGGGAGGAGGCAGAGCCATTCCGAGCCCCGGTGCCTCCCCCAGGGGCCCTGTAGTATTGGCCTGCAGCTCCCCCAGACCATGGCACCCTCAAGGGTGTGAGCCTGCCCAGCTGGCCCTGGCTGCAATACCTACCATCAGCACCCACAGTCTCTGGAGCGGGGGGCGGGGCAACGCTGGGCCCACCAGCCTCTTGGGTACCAGGGTCTTGTGGGCCAGGCTGGCTGGGGGTGTCCGGCTCGCAGACCAGGGCAGGCGTCCATCGGGGGATGTGAGAGGTGCCCTGGGCGATGAGCTCATGCAGGTAGTGCTCAATCACCTCCTTGCCCTGCAAGCCGGAGAGACGCAGACGCATCAGCCTGGTGGGACAGTGGCGTCACCACAGGTGCAGGGGTGCTCCGGCCAGCTCTGGCCCAGCCTGACAACTGGCTGGGTGTGGCTGGTATGGGTGGAATGAGCCACCCATTCCCAAGACTTGGTACAAAAGGCAGGACGAAACCCAGCCCCATGGTGAGCTCTGCTGACAGCACGTGAAACAGAAGAGATGGTGAACTGCATTTCAGGGCTCTGAGGTCTGGACGGCACAGCAGAATGTGCGTCCTCTGTCACTGGGCTCACAGCCCCCAGCCCCATCTCACGTGGTCATCCCTCGAATAGAGGGGAGGAGACTACGGCCCAGGAAACTGGGGATCTTGCCCATGGTCATCACAAGGGTTGGGTTGTCAGGTGGCACAGCGGATCTGTGCACCTCCTCCTGTGATGAACTCTGACCCCCAAAACCCTAACCCAAGCTTTACCCTGGTGACGTTGGCAGTGTACTGCTTCATGGCCAGTTTCTCCAGGGCATTCTCAAAACCAAAGAAGGACCGGATGTCCAGCGAGGCGCACTGCTCGAAGCAGGTCCAGTCTTCATTCTCGGGGTGGACCTGAAATCCGGGCACAGGCAATGCCAAGGCCTCGACAGGCATGGCGGGGGGGGGGGTGCGGGGGACGTACCCTCCCCTGATGCGCTCCTGGGGACCTGGGCCACACCAGAGGGGGCAGCAGAACCAGGGCAGTCCTGACCAAAGGAGCAGGCAACATCTAATCTGCCAGGAATGGGGCCGGCGCTGTGGCAGAGCAGTAGAACTGATGCCTACAATGCTGGCATCCCATATGGGCGGCTGCTCCACTTCCAGTCCAGCTCCCTGCTGCTGCACCTGGTAGAGCAGCAAAAGATGGCCCAAGTGCTTGGGGCCTGCACCCACGTGGGGGACCTGGATGAAGCTCCTGGCTCCTGGCGTGGGCCTGGCCCAGCCCCAGCCATTGTGGCCATTTGGGGATTGAACCAGAAGATGGAAGACCTCTCTCTTTCAAATTCTGCCTTTCTAGTAAATAAACAAATTGTTAAAAATAAATAAACCTTTATCCAGGGAGTGCATTAACTATACAGATCCGTGGACCGGGCCCTGGACACTTCTGTCTGGGGCCAGGGAACCCACATTCCCCCAGCAGCCTCAGTGGAGGGGTGCACCCAGCCGCTGTCCGTGCCTCCCTGGCCCCACTGGACGCTAGCTGTATATGCAGCACCAGGCTAAGTGCCAGAACCCGAGGGTGAACCAGGCAGCTCTCTTCATGGGGGAAGGCTTGGCAGAGGCTCAGAGTCCATGACCACGCTGGAGTGACCACTACGGAGCCACCACGTGAGATCCAGCATGTGCTAAGGGCTGTACCAAGGGCATCACGGGATCTTCCCAGGATCCCAGAATTCTCCCAAAACAGAGGATGTGCCCCGAGGGAGGAGGAAGCGCTGGCCCGAGTCACTGGGCAAGGAGTTGGGCGGACTGCTCTATCCACAGCAAACGCAGACCCAAGTCCACCAGCGCTGTTTCCACCCAGAACTGTGTGCCCGCAGCCCTGCCTGCGGCTTCCAAGGGGGCCGGAGACTGAGACCCCGCCTCTCCCTCCTCTCCCAGCCTGCCCAAGGGGTGTGCACGGATCTGTTTTCTATCCTCCTTGTCTTCCTTCGAGGTGGAGGCTCTCCCAGAGCGGGGGATGGGCAGGCGGCGCCCCAGCTGGGGGGGATGGCGCTTAGCAGGGCGCCTGGCACACAGTAGGGAGAGAACAGGTAGGATGGACTGGTCTCAGGCCTCAGCACAACCGACGCAGTAATCCGTTTTACAGACGAGGAAAGAGGAAGGAAAGGAGAGATGGAAAAGGGAGAGGGAGACAGAGTTGCAGGCTCAGCAGATAAGACATAGGACATCCACTCACGGCTGAATTTCAGATAAACAACACACAGTCCAGTGTTTGAAGCACAACCACATGCGAAAAAGCCGCAAACTCAACTGCGCACCCTGAGGCTTCTGCGGCCAGGCCCTATAGGAGAGGACAGGCGGGAGGCGCAGGCGGGGGAGTGGGCAGGCGGGCGGGCCAGGCTGGTGGGGCGGGTTCAGGTGCGCAGTGCAGGTGTGCGGGGCGCAGGCGGGCAGGCGAGGCTGGCGAAGCGGGTTCAGGTGCGCAGTGAAGGCTGGCGGGGCGGGAGCAGGTGGACGGGCGAGGCTGGCGGGGAGGGCGCAGGTGGGCGCTGCGAGGAGGGCTCAGGTGCGCGGCGCGGGTGGACGCGGCAGGCGCGGGTGGACGCGGCGCACCGTGTAGCTGCAGTTCTCCTGGACCACCACGCGGCTGGCGAACGTCTCGTTGTGCGCCTCGATGAGGAGAGACCGCTCCCTCCAGTTCAGCACGTTCCTCTGCACGAAGACCACGTGCTCTACGCCTGCGATCTGCAGGCAGGGCCGGGGAGGACGCGCGTGATGGGGGCGCGAGTCTCACGGGCGGCCCCGCCCCAGCCCCGGCCCCCGTCGCCCACCTTCCGCAGCAGGCGCGGGGCGTCCACGCGCAGCCGGCAGCTCCGCTCCACCACGTGCACCGCGCCGTCGACGCTGTGGGACTCGCGTAGAACCTCGCTGCCCAGGAAGACGGGGATCTGCGGGCAGGTGGGGAAGCGCTTCTCGTAGGCCTGCGGGGTGGGGGGAAGGGGGAGAGTGAGGCCAAAGGGCCCGAGACAGGACGGCAGCGGACAGCTCTGAGAGCCGGGATGCCGGGGCCGGAGCCTTTCGCCTGTCCCCTGGCGTTTTCCCCCTGGGAGGGTCAAGCAGCACCAAGTGCTGGCGAGGGCACAGAAAAATCCAACTCGCATAATCTCAGGTGGGAGAGCCACGGGCTGCAGTGGCTTTGGAAAGTCACATGGCCACCCCTCAGCTCCAGGAGTGGCCACCGCGGGACCCCGCAGTTCGGTCCCCAGGTGCGGGCCCAGGACTCGCTCATATCAGCGGGAAAGTGGAAACAGCCAACTGTCCATCCACTGCATGGACTGACCCTGGTGCTGGCACAGGAAGGAAACAGCGAGGTTGGCTACAGCCCACTGGCGCCTGGGACGCTGGGAGCACCGTGGCAGAAGCTGGGCCGGGACCACAGACTGGGAGTCCTGGTCTGTGAAGTGTCCAGCAGGGGCAGAGGAAGCAAACTCCTGGGGTGCGGGGTGCTGAGGACTAAGAGGGCTGGGGTTAATGAGCACGGTCCAGTTGATTCAAGAGAATGGTGGAGACGGTTGCACCGGGGCTGCACACCCACGTGGGAGAGTCGGACATTATAAGCATTGTCTCTCAATAAAGCTGTTTACTAAGCAGGCTGTGGGGCAGGCATTTGGCCTGGCAGTTTAAAAAGATGCCCTACGGGGCCCGCACTGTGGAGTAGTGGATAAAGCTGTCACCTGCAGTGCCAGCGTCCCATACGGGCACCTGTTCATGTCCTGGCTGCTCCACTTCCGATCCAGCTCCCTGCTAATGTGCCTGAGAAAGCAGTGGAAGAAGGCCCAAATGTTTGGGCCGCTGCACCCACGTGGGAGACCCAGATGGAGATCCTGGCTCCTGGCTTCAGCCTGCACCAGTACTGGCTATTGTGGCTATCTGGGGAGTGAACCAGTGGATGAAAGATCTGTTTCTCTCTCTCTCTGTAACTGACTTTCAAATAAATCTTAAAAAAAGGTGTCCTTCTCCGTGTTATATATATGCACATAGGCACATGTTTACATGTGTGCACAACACATACATGTGTCACATATACATGTAATATGCCAAAAATACATGCACTGTGTGCATAAGATGCATGTGGATATGTGTTCGTATATGTGTGTGTGATATGAGTAGATGTACGTATCACATGTATAAATACAGGTCTGTGAGCTCATTGTGTATGTAGATACAGTGTGCCCCATGTGGCCCTGCCTGGGGCACGGGTTTCACACGCGGGTGTATTTGTTAGATTGTACTGGAAGTGCATGTGTGCACACACACACTCAGCAGCGTTCCTCCCTGGCCAGGATGCAGACCCCAGCCCTGGTCCTTCGGAGCTGTGTAACCTGGAACAGGGCGCCTGGCTCCGTGAGAAGGGGCAGCCGGGATCTGTGTCCCCGGGCTTCTCCCTGTGTCTCCTGCAGGCTTTATTGCCAAGCACAGGAGGCCTTAGAGTGACACTGTGCCCTTTAGAAGGGGTGGCCCAGGGCTCAAGGCCAGAGTCCCAGGCCAAGTTGGCTTGAGCCTGGCTGTCCCCGGGGCCACCCTAGGTGAGCTGTGGGGACTGCTTCCTTCTGCTGGGACAGGGGTCCTCCTAGGCAGAGTACAGGGCTGGGTGAGGGTCCCTGGGGGTCCCCTAAGCCCATGGTGGTGAGGGTCGGTGCTCAGCTCTGGTGGGCCTGGTGCAGAGCTGGGGGGGGGGCACATGTCTAAGTGGAGTCTGCTTTTGGAACCTGTCACAGCCCACATCCCCGGGAACCGGGATCTACGCAAGCTCCAAAAATAGTGTGGGCATCCAAGGACACCTCCTCCCAGCTCCCAGAGGGGAGGTGACACCCAGGGGAGGGGCAGGAAGACATGGACAGGTGCCCAGGGGGCCCTGGTGTCACCCCAGGCCCAAAAGGCCAGCCCAGGTCAGGAGGACAGAGCTGCTGCCCACCAGTCTCCCCAGCTGGTGGCTCTGAGGGGCACCCCAGAGGCAGATTTGGGAGCCCTCCCCCCAGGAGAATTCTCCCCACTGGGGCTTCCAGGGTCTGGGCCAGGAGCTGGACCGCCCTGGACCTCAAAGGAAAGCACAGCAAAGCACCGGAGCCCAGTGAGAGCCAAGGGGAAGCCTGCTTGAAGCCCCTCCCTTCTCTAAGCCTGGATGCAGCAGGCCGGGTGGCCCACCCCCAGCTGTGCAGATCAGAGCCCTGCAGTTCTAGTCCACAGACAATGGGACTCAGACGCTGGCCCCTCCCCCCCAGCCCTTCCTGCACACCCACCAGGTGCTGGGGGCGGGGGGTGGAGGCTGCTTGGGCTCCACTTTTGGGAAGCTGCCTGTATTTGGAGCATCTGGAAAGATTCTGCCACTTTTTCACTTGCCTGGGCCTCAGTTTGCCCCTCTGTAAAATGGGGCGATAGAGTTCCTGCCTCACAGGTCCTGGTGAGGGTGTTGCCGACGCAGTTGGCACGGGGAGTCTGCACGGCTCTTCCCCAGCTGTGCCTGCTTCGTGTAGCCCTCCACTGGAGCCCGGAGAGGCTCACCGGGCTCACAGCATGAGATGGTGAACCCCGCCTGGGACCCCAGCAGCCTCCAGGAACCGCTTGATCAGCAGTCCAGGGACAGAGCCAGGCGCTGCCCCGCCCCAGCCCGTGCAGTCATACCTCCTTGTCTGACTCTCAGGCCTTCAAGATCAGCCAGGCCACACCACCCCTGAACCAGCCCCTCCCTCCTGACAGGTCTCGTCTCTCTCCTCGTCCCTGGATGTACTCAGAACAGGCCTTCAAGCCCACACATGCCCCACACTTCTTCCTGTGCCCACCTGCCCTGCTGCAGCCACATCAGCCGTGCTGTTTTTAGAACTCATCAACTGCCCCTGTCCCGGGTGTTTTGGGTGCTAATCAATGTGCTTGACGAGAGCCGGAGACATGAGTCTCTGGGGCATCTTAGGGGGTTCCGTGCACTGCCCCTGGGGGCTGGGACACCCTCCCCACCCCCCTGCTAACCCAGTCATTTCCCGACGGCATTTCTCGTGCTTCGCCACAGACTTGTCTGCACACGCAGCAGAGGGCCTGGGCGTGCACGGACAGTAGCCTGACACCTGCCCCGGCCTCGTCCTCGGGGCGAACAGAAATGCCAACCAACAAAGAAGCAAATAATGTCGCTTGCCGCTGGCCCAAAGAGCACCACGACCAGGGCTGCCAGGCCATGGGCTCAGCCCACACAGCCGGTCAAGGGCACAGGCTTCTGGGGCTCACTTCCTGCCCCAAACCTCTTGTGAGGGCACCCCAGACAGATAACAGGCAGAGCCGCCAGGCACTCGGCACGGCTTCCCCCTCTCTGTGTTGCCGGCGCTGCTCCCACCCACAGCCACGTGTCCGGAGGGCCTCAGCACTGAGGAAATCCCCCAGCTCAGAGCCGCCAGGAGGGTGTCCAGCCCACAGCCCCCAGCCAGCTGCCCGGCGCAAGAGGATGTGTGACATCAACATCAGCTCATCCTGGCCTGAAACCCACGTGGCAGGGGCCTGGCGGAGTGAGGACTGGCGTGGGGAAGGGGATGGGGGACGAGGGCCCCGCGTTCCCTCTGCTGCCCCCAACCTGGTCCTCCTGCTGCCAGCACAGAGGACACAGGACAAGCCCAGGGCTCCCCAGGGACGAGCCCAATTCCCCCCCCCAGACCCCAGGATGGCCTCCAGCCTGCCCCAGGTGACTGTCCATAGCAGGCAGTGACCCATGTGACCCACAGGTGCCGGACGGGTACCAAGAGGAGGCACATGTTCAGCTGCCCAAGCATGGTCATCACCATGGTAACAGGAATGACTGACGCTGCCAGTGGGTTCCCGTGGGCCCTGGACTTCCTCCAAGTGCTTCCCACAAGCCAAGGAAGATGGTTCCGTTCCTCTTCCACGCTGGACCAAGGGGTCAAGTCACTCGTCTTGAGACCCACAGGCCCTGCCACTTCACTTCAGGGTCTGCAAGATCAGACAGCTCAGAGGGTCCTGCCAGTGCTGGAGGCCAGCTCACACGGCTGCTTAGTTCCCAGGAGCCTCGGCTGCTGGCCCCTGGCCCCACGGACGGCCAGAGCCTCTCCCCTCTGAACAGACACACGCTCTGGCCATCTCAGGGACACCAGGCAGCAGAAGGATTCAGTCACAGCCCTTCCTCCAGGTGGCTGGAGAGGACACCCACGCCCGCCGCTCTTAGAGGTAGCTGCTCCAAGGCCCAGCACCTGTCCCTGCAGGGCCCAGCTGGCTGCCTCGGGGGCCCTTGTCTTGCAGACTGCGTGTGGATACACTCAGCATGTGGAGAGACGAGGCTGGAGCTGCTCAGCCAAGGGTAAGGATCCCGACCAGCCGTGCCACCTCCAGGCTCAGCCGAGGATCCCGACCACCCGTGCCACCTCCAGGCTCAGCCGAGGATCCCGACCAGCCGTGCCACCTCCGGGCAGGGTGGCCGGGGGCACAGGGCTTCGGCTCGCTCACCTGCGGAGTAATCCTGAACCCCCTAGCCAGCGCTCAGTGAACTCATCAGCCCCCAGCACCCCACACCCCCAGAGTGATGCAAATGCCTAGCACATCCTCAACCCTCGACAGACACTCAAGGAGTGTCCGTGGCTTCCCCAGCTCTAGACAGGTCGTGGAATTGCACAAGACACAGTCCCACAATCCCATTCACACAGCGGTTGTGTCCGCTTCTCCATTGTGAGGCTCGTCCGTGTGGTCGTGTGTGGGGCACCTCATTCCTTTTCCTGTCTGAGTAATTGGTAGATGCCCCAACACACACACCTGTTGGGGGAAGTGCCGCCCCAGCCGATGCAGGGGAGCTGGCCAGGTAGCACCAGGGGACACCATTTCAGAAGCTGCCGACAACCTACAAACCCTGAGGATGAAAACCTGCACTGCTCTGGCCAGGGCTGGCCTGAGTGACACGGGAGATGGAGGCACAGGCTCAGAGCTTGCTCTACAGTCAGACACCCATGTGGGATGGGAGGGGAGGGGGCAGCAGAGACACAGCCCAAGGTTCAAACCCCACCTCTGCCACTTGTCAGCCGTGTAACCTTGACTCAACCTCTCTGAGGCTGTCTCCTCTGCAAAGGGGAGGGGGAGGAGGGAGAAGAGGTGGAGGAGGGGAAGGAGAGGAGGAGGGGGAAGAGGAGGAGGAGGGGAAGGAGGGGAGGAGGTGGAAGAGGAGGAGGGGGAGGAGGGGAGGAGAGGGAAGAGGAGGAAGGAGAGGAGGGGGAGGAGGGAAAGGAGGAGGGGGAGGAGGAGGGAGAAGAGGGGAGGAGGGAGAGGAGGGGGAGGAGAAGGAAGGAGAGGAGGGGAAGAGGAGGGAGAAGAGGGGAGGAGGAGGGAGAGGAAGCGGAAGTGGAGGAGGAGGGGGAGGAGGGAAAGGAGGAGGGGGAGGAGGAGGGAGAAGAGGGGAGGAGGGGGAAGAGAAGGGAGAGGAGGGGAGGAGGAGGGAGAAGAGGGGAGGAGGAGGGAGAAGAGGGGAGGAGGAGGGAGAGGAAGCGGAAGTGGAGGAGGAGGGGGAGGAGGGGGAAGTGGAAGAGGAGGGGGAGGTGGGGGAAGAGGAGGCCCACCTGGTCAGGGTTGCTGTAAAGACTGAAGGGAGAGGATGAGCATGAGGCTTCAGCACAAAACCAAACACCACAGAGCCGCTCTCTTCTTTTTGGCCTAAGAGCCAGAGAGACAGGGAGAGCTCCCACACCCTGGTTCATTCCCCAAATGCCCACAAGGAAGCTTGGAGTCAGGAGCTCAATCCAGGCCTCCCACATGGGCGGCAAGAACCCGGATACCTGAGCCATCACCTGCCGCCTCCCACGGTCTAGGAGGACAAGAAGCGGGAGTCAAGAGCTGGAGCTGGGCCTCGAACCCAGGCACTCCTGTAGGTGCTGGGTTAAATGTCCACTCTGGTAGCGCAGGGCTCTGAGCGGTCATCTGCACTTGAGTGCTGACAGCAACGTTATTCGCAGGACCGACAGCCCAGGAGTCCATGGGTGGGCTACTGGGTGAAGCCAAGGCCACCAGGCACACAAGGGGGTATGACTCAGCCTCAGCAGCTGTAAGGCACGGATCCAGGCCACAGTGCAGAGGAACCTTGAGAACTGTGCTGCGTGACAGACGCCAGACACAGGGGCAAGTACTGCGTCCGTCATCCCACTTCTGTTCCTAGAACGGCCCCCTCTGCAGTAAAGCAGGGGCCACCAGGAGCGGGGCCGCAGTGCTGAAGGGGTTCCGGGTTTCCGTCTGGGCAGGTGAAGGGTTCCAGAGACGGAAGACGGTGCAGCACGCATGACAGTGGTGACGCTCACAGGGGTCAGAACGATGTCTTCTGTTGCACGCACTGGACCGCAGAAGAAAGTCAGTGAACAGGATCCTGGGTGACCTCTAGTACCACCTGGGAGGCAGGACGCCACACCTGTGTGTCTGAAGTCTCGATGCCACGGTCTGCGTGGGCTTTGTTCAGCACTGAACCCCCTGGGCCTCTGTACAACACTAGGACATTATAAACCATCAGCCTCAATGGCGGGAAGGGAGGGAGGGAGGGAGGGGAGGAATACATAGGTGCTGGCCAAAGAAAACAGGAAACGGACGCATCTATATATATATATACCTGAACAGCATGGTTGAGTAAGAACAAGTGTCCCCAGTCTCGCAGGGAGGGGCCATGCCTGTCTGCCCCACTTGCAGGGGGCCAGGTTCTAGAAGGCCCTTACTGGGCAGTGTCTCCCCTCTGTTCTTACATTAGGGTGCGTCACTGCTGTTGGCCAATGAATGGACAGAACGAGGTGGAGAGGGGTGGCTTCACCTGTTGTGAACAGGTGCCCAGTCCTGTGGCTGCAGCAGTGGGGAGTTACCCGTTCCTGGTTCTGCAGGTGGACACTGTCTCCTTCACGTCAGGACACAGCATGGGCTGCCTGGCGGCTCTGGCCCTGCCAGGATGTACCAGCCTCTGCCACCATCCCCCGCACCTGCCTGTGAACCTGCTCCATCTCCAGGAGCAGGGCTGGGACGGCCACGGTGCACCAGGACCCTGCTGAGCATGGAACACTGCTTTAGATCTCCAAGTTATCTGGAGTGCACCTGCCTCCCCGGGGAAGCCGCCCTTCCACGCTCCAGCCAGCCACTGGGGAGGCACCCAAACCCCAGTTCTGATCACATCACTCCCCTTCTTAAAACCTCCCTAAGTCCTGGCTGGGACAGGCCAAGCCCTTCCCAAGTCCCTCCTGGTCCCTGGCCCAGCCCCAGCAGATGGAAGACTTCTGTCTCTGCCTCTCAAATAAATAAATCTTGAAAAAAAGGGGAGGGGGCTGGCGCTATGGTGTAGCAGGTAAAGCTGCCGCCTGCAGTGCCAGCATCTCATATGACCACCAGATGGAATCCCAGCTGCTCCACTTCTGATCCAGCTCTCTGCTATGGCCTGGGAAAGCAGTGGAAGATGGCCCAAGTCCTTGCGCCCCTGCACCCAGGTGGGAGACTTGGAAGAAGCTCCTGGCTCCGGATTGACCCAGCTCTAGCCATTGTGGCCATTTGCAGAGTGAACCAGCAGATGGAAAACCTTTCTCTCTTTGCCTCTGCTGCTGCCACTGCCTCTCTGTAATTGTACTTTTCAACTAAATAAATAATCTTTTTTAAAAAAATCAGACAGATAAGACAGACACACCCGACCTTCCTGGCACTTACTTTAAAACAAAAGACCTACATAAACAAGCAAACAAGCAAATTCTACATAAACAGGTAAGCAATCGAGTTAACAGAATAACAATGCATTTCCAACGGTGCTAGGAATCCACTGTTTCGTAGCCCCTGTCCCTGGCACAGCTCTTGGCACGCGGAAGACGCTCACTAAGCGCGTGTGGGAATCCAAAGGTCCCTTTGGCAGGCCCAGCATCAGCTCCAGCTCACAACCCAAACCACTCAGGTTCGAGACAGACAACACTGCCTTTGTCTGTTAGCAACCAGCTCCGCCTGGTCTCCTGGGAACCAATTTAAACGCATCTGAATGAGGCCCCAGCCGCTGTGTGAAAACCACGTCCCTAACAACAGCCCTGCCTGCAACTGCTCTGGCCTGGGCTTCGAGGCTTTACCTGCACCAGGTGCTCCTTATTATGAATCTACCTGCTACATTATGAGCTGTTTCTCAACAAGGACTGGCCAGGCCTTTAAATATTTCATCAGCTAACTGTGGTGCAGAACCTCCCCTCACTCACCCTCCTTCCATGGGACAAGGCTCCAGCCTGGGCAGTTCCACTCGGAGCCACTGTCCCTCTCCCGGTGCACAGAGGTGACCTGAAGGCTCGAGGCTCTGGAGCCCCCAGGGCTCAAGGGACAGTGGCCAGGTCATTCCTAAAACTAGACTCCGAATGTCGCAGCCAGAATCCGGAGCCTCTGGCCCGGAGCTCAGCCTGCAGGATCAGACTGAAATTCCCACCCCAGCTCTGCCCCTTACTGAGTGGTGCAAGCTGAATTATAATCCCTAAAGCAGGTGTGTGGGAGTTCTCACTTCCCAGGTGCCTGTGCGCAGGACCTGACTGGGAGATAGATCCTTCACAGAGGGCAGGGAGCTAAAATGAGGCTGCTACAGGTCCTTATGAAAAAGGGAGGTTTGAGGGGCCAGCATCGTGGAACAGCGGGTCAGTCCACTGCTGAGGACACCGCCATCCGATACGGGAGCACCGTCCCGGTCCTGGCTGCTCTGCTTCCGACTCAGCTGCCTCCTAATCTGCCAGAGAACGCAGCTGAAAATGGCCCACGTCCTGGAGTCCCTGCCCCTCATGTGGGAGACCTGGATGGAGTTCCTGGCTGCTGGCTTCTCCCTGCCCAGCCCTGCTTATCCCAGCCACGTGGAAAGTGAACCAGCAAATGGAAGACCCCTCTTGCTCTCTGTCACTCTACCTTTCAAATAAATACATTTTTTAAAATATTTTTTAATTATTTATTTGACAGAGTTACAGACAATGACAGAGAGAGAGACAGAGAGAAAGGTCTTCCTTCTGTTGGTTCACTCCCCACATAGCCGTAACGGCCAGAGCTGTGCTGATCCGAAGCCAGGAGCCAGGTGCTTCCTCCTGGTCTCCCATGTGGGTGCAGGGCCCAAGCACTTGGGCCATCCTCCACTGCCTTCCTGGGCCACAGCAGAGAGCTGGACTGGAAGAGGAGCAACCGGGACAGAATCCAGCAGCCCGACCGGGACTAGAACCCAGGGTGCCGGCACTGCAGGTGGAGGATTAGCCTAACGAGCTGCGGCACCAGCCAATAAATACATTTAATAAAAATAAAAATGTAAGACAAAGGAGATCTGCAGACCAAGTGCACCCTGCAGCACTGGTGTGGCCCCGCCCACCAGCCTAGAAACTCCCAAGAGCTGGAGACAGAGCCTCCATTTGGGGGAGGAGGCTCTGCCCACACCTCGAGCTCAGACTTCCAGCCTTCACACTGTGGGAAGAGATATTTCTGCTCTCCTAAGCCACCGGGCTGTGCTGCGTCGTCCCGGCCGCTCCAGCAGACTCCAGGAGACCCGGCCGCGTAGCCTATCTATGCCTCGGCTTCCTCTTTAGCCGCGGGGACGGGAACAGCCTCTGAGCTGCTCCGTGGGCTGGCCCCCAGGGCAGCGCTCACCACGCGTCCCTGGGTCTGTGGCTTCTGGCTGGTTCTCGCTTTGGTGGGGGACTATGGGGTCCAGGCACCCTGGACACAGTCCCAATGCCAGCTGCCCCAGGGGGCCCTCACCAGCCCCGGTGCCACCGCAGGAGCTTGAGTCTCCTCCGCTTGGGAAACAGCAGAGCTCCTGCTGGGCAAGGTGCGTTCGCAAGCCCTGCCTCCCGCGTGCCTGCTCTGTGGCCCAGGGTAACCGGCACATCTTTTCCGTGCCTCAGTCTCCTCATCTGTGCAATGGAGCTGCCCACAGCACTTGTCTCACGGGGTGGCTTTGAGGAGTTCCTGTCTGAATGGGCCCTGGTGAGCCCCCGTCCAAGTCTGTTCAATAGAATGTACACGTCTGTTCAAGCAGAACCTGCGTGACCCACGGACTACCCGCCCCCACGGGCAGCACAGAGCGTGGGGAAGAAACGTGTGCGTGCGGTTTTACAGCCGTGTCATTCACAAGCGCCGTAAACTGGAAATGACACGCATGCCCATCAACTGATGGATGAACAAACCACACGCGGTGTGTTCAAAGGCAGCACTTGGCCGTGGAAAGTAATCCAAGCTTCCTGCTCATGCACACCAGGAAAGCGCACGTTTGGGGTCTGAGTCAGCGGATGCAGGGTCTCTCTTGCTCACTGTGGCTTCTGACTCCCACTTCCTGCTAAGTATAGACCGTGGATGACAGCAGGCGATGGCTCAGGTCATTGAGTTCCTACATCCTCATGGAAGCCTGGATTGAGTTCCTAGCTCCCAGCTTAAGCCCAGCCCAGTCAGCCATCACTGGCATTTAGAAAGTGAGCAAGCAGGCCAGCGCCGCGGCTCACTAGGCTAATCCTCTGCCTTGCGGCGCCAGCACACTGGGTTCTAGTCCCGGTCGGGGCGCCAGATTCTGTCCCGGTTGCCCCTCTTCCAGGCCAGCTCTCTGCTGTGGCCCGGGAGTGCAGTGGAGGATGGCCCAGGTGCTTGGGCCCTGCACCCCATGGGAGACCAGGAGAAGCATCTGGCTCCTGCCATCGGATCAGCGCGGTGCGCTGGCCAGGCGGCCATTGGAGGGTGAACCAACGGCAAAGGAAGACCTTTCTCTCTGTCTCTCTCTCTCACTGTCCACTCTGCCTGTCAAAAAAAAATTTTTTTTAAATAAAAAGAAAGTGAGCAAGCAGACAAGACCGCTTTTGCGTGTTCTCTCTCTCTCCACCTCCCCCCCTTCTGTGTCTCTGTCTAACAAGGAAACAAACGAGTTTACTTCAAAGCTTTCTGCAGGTTAAGCCACCACTTTGACGCCGGCAGCCGGCATTTCATACGAGTGCCAGTTTGGTTCAAGTCCCAGCTGCTCTGCTTCCCACCCAGCTCCCGCTAATGCACCTGGGACAGCAGCAGAAGATGGCCCAAGTACGTGGGCCCTGCCCCCGTGGGAGACCCAGATGAGCTCCTGGTTCCTGGCTTCGGCCTGATGCAGCCATTTAGAAAAAGAGCCAGCACGTGGAAGATCTCTCTCCCCGTTACCCTGCCTTTCAAATAAATAAATATTTTTTAAAATTTTTGAAATCCGTGCCTCACTTCTTTCATGATGCATATTTTCCAAGAATTTTTTAAAGACCTCTCAGACACAGTACAAGGTAGACGATAGCATTCTCACAGGTGTACACACGAGCATATAAAAACTCAGCTTTTTAGCTGTCAATCATTTCTCAGTTAAGTGTCTTTCAATTATACGGAGAGAAACCAGACCCAAAAGGCCACACACCACGTGACTGCATTCCAGTGAACGTCCACACAGGCGGATCCCGAGATGGAAGGCGGGTGCGTGGCTGCCTGTGTCGGAGGAGGGGGTGAGACTGCCGGGCCTGGAGTGGGGCTTCTTTTGGGGGAAGTTAGAAACTTCTTACTTTAGCTGTGCTGATGGTCACACGTGCATACACGACTCACGCTTGACCTCAGCTTCACGCATGCACAGTGTGTGACATGTGAGTCTCACGAAAGCCATCAACAGGGTAAACAGTCACAAACGCAGGCCAGACTGCACCAGCACTAAACGCTATGCCAGGCCATTGCTGGGCGCCCGCATCCCCTGCTCCACGTCTGTTCTCCAGGTGCGAGACTGAGGCGGGGCGGTGGGGGGGACCGGCCTGGCAGCTCTGGCTCATGACCCCCGGACCTTTGGCCCAGAGACAGAGGACCTGGAACCCACGAGACGCCCCCATGCCGGGGGCCCTGCATGCAGAGGACGCCCACCGACTTTGGATGTGTGGCTGCCTGTCCCACTCTGCTCCCCAAGGACAGAGAACACACCAAGGAAGAAGACAGCCCCGCCCCTGGATCCCCACCCTGCAGAAGCGGAGCTCACGGGAGGAACTTGAAGGGAGCTGCCCATCCACCTGATTGGAGACATTTTAGGAAAGGAAGTTTAATTTCTTCTAAAAAAAAAGTTTGGGAGGCTGGTGTTGTGGTGTAGTAGGCTAAGCCTCCACTTGCAGCACCGGCTTCCAATATGAGTGCCAGTTCATGTCCTGGCTGCTTCTCTTCCGATCCAGCTCCCTGCTAATGTCCTGGGAAAGCAGCAGAAGATGGCCAAGTGCTTGGGCCCCTGCACCCACGTGGGAGACCTGGAAGAAGCTCCTGGCTCCTGATCGGCCCAGCTCCGGCCATTGCGGCCATCTGTGGGGTGAACCTGCGGGTGGAAGACCTCTCTCTCTTTGCCTCTGCATCTCTCTCTGTCTCTCCCTCTCTCTGTAACTTCACCTCTCAAATAAATAGATAAGTAAATTTAAAATCTTAAAAAACAAAATTTAAGCTGGATCTAGAAAGTTCGTCTCAGCCAGTTCCACGAGCCCCATGTCGGTCACCGGTGCCATCGCCAGCGGACTCGGAGGAAGCAAGGGGCCGCCACAGCCTCCAGTGGGTTTTTTTAAAGAAAAACTACAAGGCCAGGGGCGCAGGGAAAACAGCTGAGTTCCTGTGAAAGTCGGCGGCGCCGGATCCACACTGAGCGCCAGTGTTCAGCAGAGAAACAAAGGCGGACACGGAGTGCGGAGCCCAGCTGTGTGCCCACACAGCGCGCAAGTCATGCTGAGTTATGCAGCTATTCCGGGACAATGCTGCTCTGTAGTGGCTTTGTCAGCGGTGTTGCTACGGCTTGGGACCATTTCACAGACAAGAACTTCACAAAGAAGTGAACGCAGGCACAGACAAGAAAGATTTGAACGCCTCCAGCTTCTTTTCTCTGCCCACTGCGCCTACACATCCACCCCCAGGGAGGGTGAACGCTGAGCGCCACCGTCACTGATGGAACTCAGCACAGCCTGGCGAAGGCGCTGCAGGCTCACAGCCGCCCTGTTCTCATGCGAGGTGTGACAGCCGCCGCCGGGCTTTATTTATTTATTTTAAAAGATGTATTTGTTGGGCCGGCGCCGCGGCTCACTAGGCTAATCCTCCGCCTAGCGGCGCCGGCACACCGGGTTCTAGTCCCGGTTGGGGCGCCGGATTCTGTCCCGGTTGCCCCTCTTCCAGGCCAGCCCTCTGCTGTGGCCAGGGAGTGCAGTGGAGGATGGCCCAGGTGCTTGGGCCCTGCACCCCATGGGAGACCAGGAAAAGCACCTGGCTCCTGGCTCCTGCCATCGGATCAGCGCGGTGCGCCGGCCGCAGCGCGCCAGCCGCGGCGGCCATTGGAGGGTGAACCAACGGCAAAAGGAAGACCTTTCTCTCTGTCTCTCTCTCTCACTGTCCACTCTGCCTGTCAAAAAAAAAAAAGATGTATTTGTTTATTTATTTGAAAGTTGGAGTTACAGAGAAAAATCTTCCATCTGTTGGTCCACTCCCTGAATCACCACAATGCCCAGGGCCAGGCCAGGCCGAAGCCAGGGGCCAGGAGCTTCAGCTGTGTCTCCCATACAGGTACAAGGGTCCAAGCCCTCGGGCCATCTTCCACTGCTTTCCTAGGCACATTAGTAGGGAGTTGGATTGGAAGTGGAGCAGATGGGATTCGAACCAGAGCCCATGTGGGATGCCAGCGTTGCAGGCAGCAGCTCATCCTATACACCACAGCGCTGGCCCCAGTGTGTTTTATTTTAGAATGCAACAGTTGTAAACATTTTTGAGAACCTTAAACATGCTCTATTTGCACTTACCAAGCCTATGCAATAGTTGGATTTTTATTCCACAGTTAGGTGTCATGTTCCAGATAGGTGGGGGACAGTGTCTCTCTTCAGTTGAATGACTAGTCTTAGAATACAAGGGGACTTCCAAGAGTTCATGGACAGTTGGGTATCTGCTGCAGTTCATGGACAGCTGGGTATCTGGATATGGGATGTTCACATCCTGTATCCAAGTGTCTGGCTTTGAGTCCCAGCTCTGCCTCTGAACCAGGTTCCCGCTTACCTCATCTTGGAAGGTAGCAGGTGATGGCTCAAGGACTTGGGTTCTTGCCACCCCCACGGGAGTCCTGCATTGAGCTCCAGGCTTCAGTGTGGCCTGGCCATTGTGGACATCTGGGGAATGAACCATTGGATGGAAGAGAGCTCTCTGTCTGTGTCCACCTATCTCTATATCTCTGTCTTTCAAACAAAATGAAAATAAATAAGCATTTTAAAAGAACTAGGCACTGTTTATCTTTAAAACAAAGTTCGTGGCGAGGGCAGGTTTTGTGGCACAGTAGGCTAAGTGGCCACTTGGGATGCCCACATCCTCTGAGTGTTGATTTGAGTTACAGCTGCTCTGGCTACAGTCCAGCTTCCTGCTGACACACCTGGAAGGCAGCAGACAGTGCCCCAAATACTGGGGTTCCTGTCGCACATGGGAGACCAAGATGGAGTTCTTGGTTCCTGGCTTCAGTCTGGCCCAGCTCTGGCTTTGCAAGCGTTTAGGGAGTGAACAAGTGAATGGAAGCTCTCTCTCTGTCTCTCTGTCACTCTGCCTTTCAAATATACAAACTTAAAAAAAAAAAAGTTCGTGGAAAATGGAGTTAATAGATAAGTTTATTTTTGGTGCAATTTTTTAAATCTATGTATAGAGGTAGGTGCTGTGGCGCAGTAGGTTAATCCTCCCCCTGCAGCGCCAGCATCCCATATGGGCGCTGGTTCTAGTCCCGGCTGCTCCTCTTCCCATCCAGCTCTCTGCTGTGGCCAGGGAAAGCAGTGGAGGATGGCCCAAGTGGTTGGGCCCCTGCACCCAGGTGGGAGACCAGGAAGAAGCACCTGGCTCCCAGCTTTGGATTGGCGCAGCTCCAGCCGTTGCAGCCATCTGGGGAGTGAACCAACAGACAGAAGACCTTTCACTCTGTCTCTCCCTCTCACTGTCTGTAACTCTACCTCTCAAATAAATAAATAAAATCTTTTTTTAAAAAAAAATCCATGTATAATATAATGGGCATTTTCCATGAATTTTTATTTGTTTTTTAAATATTTATTTATTTATTTGAGAGGCAGAGTTACAAAGAGAAGGAGGGAGAGAGAGAGAGAAAGGTCTTCCATTCTGCTGGTTCACTTTCCAAATGGCCACCATGACTAGAGATAGGCCAATCTGAAGTCAGGAGCCAGGAGCTTCTTCCAGGTCTCCCACATGGGTACAGAGGCCCAAGGACTTGGGCCACCTTCTGCTGCTTATCCAGGCCATAGCAGGGAGCTGGATCAGAAGAGGAGCAGCTGGGACTCGAACCAATGCCCTGATGGGATGCCGGTGCTACAGGTGGAGCCTTAGCCTACCACGCCACAGTGTGGCCGTCCAGGAATGTTTTGAAGACCCCTCGTGTGCAAGTGACCAGGAACCTTGGACTGAGCACGGTTACTTACTTTAATCTAGGACTTGCTCATATGCCCTGACACACACGTACAGAGTCCCTTTTAATCCCCACGACAACCTCCGCGTGCATGTGACCTTGCTCCTGCCACACAGGAGGGCGCTCAGGCTCAGGCAGGAGACCCCCACAGGCGAGCCGCGGCTGGGACCCAGGGCTCCTGAGCCACGCCGAAGCCTCTTCATCACTCCTCGGAGACCCCTGGCTACAAAGAAGGCCTGTGGCCCAGCCACAGGCAAAGACAGCAGCCATGGCGACAGCCCGACCTCAGGGGGCGCTTTCCACACACCAGGCCCTTACTGCAGTAACAGCCTGACCCCATGACCTCACGACCCCATGACCTCATGACCTCACGACCTCATGACCTCAAAGGGCGCTTCCCATACATCAGGAGCCGAGCGTGCATGACACCAGGATGTGAAAACAGGTGATTCCTATTTTAGAGCCGGGAGTGCAGGCTCAGAGAGCAGAGCCCTTGGAGAGGAGGCTGGGGTGACACAGCAGGGGTGGGTGGGCAGCTGGGGGCGGATTCAGGCGACTGACACTTTCCACACAGTTATTTATAAGACCCTTGGTGCAACTACACAGCTGCAGGCCACGGGCACACACAGCCAGGGACAACAGGACTCATCCGTGGACTCCCCCCGCCCTGCCACCCCTGCAGGTGCCCCCATTTCACTGAGCAAGATCAAGAAGCCCAGGAGGCAGAACGTGGAACCACACAGGAGTCCCACGTGTGCCTGTCTCCAGCACCCATACAATGGTGAAAGGACCCCAAACCCAGGAGACCTCGAGCCCAGGACACTCTCCCAAGCCCCGCCCACCTTGCTGCAGCACACTGGCACGTCCCGTGGCTACCCTGCCCCTACCCTGAGAGGCACTGAGCCCATACCCTTCCTGCCCCTCCTCATGCCCTCTCCTGGTCTCAGCCTCCTTGAAGGGGTGAGGACGGAAGTCTGTGGGCATGAGGAGGACACTGGGGGTCTCCTGCTTAAGATCAAGGCTCTGGAGTCCCCTCTGCAAGGACCTGAGCTCCAGCTCCGCCTTCTCCTCACTGCAGGACTGGGGGCCATCCCTGCACCTGTCCAAGTCTCAGTTTAGTGGAGGTAAAACAGGACCTGGGGATTACACAGAATGGAATCATGTGTGACAACTGAGCACTGTGTACACTCAATGGATGGCTACTACTTCACTACCACCATTACTACCATCATCACCATCACCACCACCATCACCATCATGGCATCACCATCACCATCATAGCATCATCATCACCACCACTACCATCACCATCACCACCACTACCACTACCACCACCATCACCATCACCACCATCACTACAACCACCACCACCATCACCATCACCACCACCATCACCATCACAGCATCACCATCACCATCACCACCATCACAGCATCACCATCACCACCACCACCATCACCACCACTGCCACCTCCACCACCACCATCACAGCATCAGCATCACCATTACCATCACAGCATCACCACCACCATCACCATCACAGCATCACCACCATCACCATCATCACCACTACCACCACCATCACCATCACCATCAACATCACCACCATCACGATCATCACCATCACCATCAACATCACCATCAGCACCATCACAGCATCACCATCACCATCACCACCATCACCATCACCATCACCACCATCACCATCACAGCATCACCACCACCATCACCATCACAGCATCACCATCACCACCATCACCATCATCATCATCACCATCACCATCACTATCACAGCTTCAGCCTCACCACCATCCCCATCACAGCATCACCATCACCATCACCACCACCATCACCACCACCATCACCATCACCACCACCATCACCATCACCATCACCATCACCGCATCACTGTCATAACTACATTTCCCAAGATTACTACTGTTATCACTACACAAAAGGACAGTGCTGGCTTCGTCCCTGATGTCCTGTGTTCTGTCAGGAAGGTCTGGGGTGAGAGGCAGGTAAGCTTTAGCAGAGAGACGAGATCCCAGGAGTTCTGGTGAAAGGTGGGAGGGGACAGCTAGGCGGGAGGCCCTGGTTAGGAATCTGACCCACCCAGTCAGCACACAGCACTCCTCTGACTGGGGGCCCATGGGGTCCCCTCTCCCTCCTGCCTCAGCTGTCGAGTCTCTCCAACCCCCACGTGAGGGGCCGGAGAATCGGGGTCACTCACCGCCATGACCAGTTCGAACGGATACTTGTAGACGCGGACAGGAGACTGGTACTTCTGCACCATGTTCACGCCGGAAGCCACCAGGCAGGGGTGTGCACAGAGCCTGGGACGAGGGGTGACAGTGAGGCAGCAGCTGCCTGCAGGCACACAGGGACACTGCCCACCTGCCCTCTGGCCCCACTCAAACATGGCCTACCCCATAAAGTGAGGGACCCGATACAGTCCCTAAATTACTGCAGGGCAGGCCCCAAATCCCTGTCCTGGGCATTACCCAGGGCCTCAGACCACCCCCACTCCTCCAAGAGCACTCAACACCCTCCCGAACTGTCTGCTGTCCCCACCACTGAGGACCCCTCACCACCCCCACATAAAAACACACGCCTGTCATTGCACCCCACAGCCTGCCACGGGCCTCCCCAGAGACCCCTGCACCCGCACTCCCGTGGTCCCCCAAGACCTCAGCCGTCACATGTCCTGTCTCTGTGCGCCCCCCACCCCGCACTCATGCACGACTCCCCTCCCACAGGGGACCCCCTTGCACGTGCACCCAGCTCCTGGGGCCCTCACAGCTCCTCAGCGCGCACACGCGTCCGCACACACACGCACAGACGCGCGCGCACAGCCCCCCACAGCCCCGCTCACCCTCGTCCTTGGAGCCCCCAGGGACGCAGCCCGGGGGCAGGACCCTCAGCGTTCGCCCGGTCCCGGAGCTGAACCCGCCGAGGACCTCGCGGTCTCCTGGCCCAGAGCGCAGCGCCCGGGGTGAGGCAGGGCTGAACGGCAGTTGCCCGGCCCGGGGAGTCCGGCCCTGCACACCCCGCGGCTCGGCCAGCCGGGGGAGGCGTCCGGGAGACCGGAGAGAGGCCGGCCGGGCGGGGAGTGCTCCAGGACCCGGGACAGCGGAGAGCAGGGGCTGGCCCCGCCCCCGGACGGTCCCGCCCACGCCTCCTGCCGCAGCCCCCGCCCAGATATAACCCCGACCCCGGACTGGCCCCGCCCCAGCCTGGCCACGCCCTCCTAACGCGGCCCCAGCCTTAGCCCCTCCTTCTGCTTAACGCGCCATTTGGCCACGCCCAAGGCCCAGTTCTGAATCCAGATTGGCCACGCCTCAGGTCGGCCACGCCTCCAGAAGGCCCAGCTTCTAAGACTCCAGGCCGGGAGGCTGGCCCCGCCCTAGCCTAGCCACGCCCTCCTAACGCCGTCCCAGTCTTAGCCCCTCCTGCTGTACGCGCCCTTTGGCCACGCCCAAGTCCCAGCTCGGCTTCCAGATTGGCCACGCCTCAGGTAGGCCACGCCCCTGAGTGCCCCGCCTCTAAAGCTCCGGCCCCGGAGGCTGGCCCAGGCTCCACCCCTGCCCGCCCTGCCCCCTGAAGGACCTAGCTCCCGCGAGCTGCCCCGCGTCACCGTGCACTTTGCGTTATCCCAGATAGATGAACCTCGCGGTGGCTGCTGCTGGGCTTCAGCCGCGCCCCAGGCCACTCCCAGTCACTGTCCCTCCGCGCGTGTAGCGGGCACCTAGTGAGTGGCAGGTGCTGGAGGAGTCCCCGGTGGGCTCAGCTGGAGTTGGCCGCGCGCCGGGGCACACAGGCCGGGAACAAACACCGCCAAGGCGGTGTGGAGGTGAAAAACGCCGGAGAGCGAGCGAGCGAGCAGCGGGGAGGGTGCGAGACGCAGAGCGGGCCAGAGCCCGCCGCCCTCAGCGAAGGTCAGCCCCGCGCCCTCGTAGCGCTGCCCGGCTCTCTCCGTCCACTGGGCCTGCAGAAGCGAGAAGCCGGCTCCGGACGCGGTCATCTCCGTGTCCACTCTTCCAGGCCGGCCTGCGCCCCCGCCAAATGCCCGTTCCCCTCGTCGAGGAAACCTCGGAGATGCACCTGCGCGCGGCGCTGGGCGCTCACAGCCGTGGCTGCGTGCCGGCACCTGGACTGTCCGCGTGCACCTGTCCGCCGGATCCCACCTGGGACCGGGCAGGACCGGGCACCCGAGGGTCCCACCTCCGCCACGAGGTGGCAGCAAACGACAGCCCATGGCGCCTGGAGCACCTCAAAGGTGAGTTGTGGGGCTCAAGGAGTCCAGCGGTATTGGGCGCCAAAGAGCCGCCTGAGCGAGGCGTGGTGACCAGAAGCCCTGGGAGCGAAAGGCGTCAGTCCGCGCCTGCTCTGTTCCCAGCAAAGCGGCTGCAGGGGGGCGTGAGGGCCACTGCCCCCTCCTCCTCCAGCCCCGGGGAGGTGGCTGCCCCGCCTGAGCCGCACCAGGCACCGTGTGCAGGTTCGCAAACCCAGGAGTCTGGTCCCCAGCGCTCGCTTCCCGGGGTGTGCAGCGGAGACGCCTTCCAGGGCTGCCTTCCCAGCCTGGGCTGTATCCTACCAGGTGCCCAGGGCCCCGAGGGAGGCGGTCCTGGTCCCAGGAGGGTTGGGTGAGCAGCCAGCCTCAGGGCAGACCCTCAGGCTCTGTCTGCTGCTTCACCCCCACCACAGCTGCCAGGTGAGTGGAGGGGTTTGGGGGACCCCAGAGGCCACCCCGAGTCCTTGAACACCCTCCCAGCAGGTAGGCCACTGCCTCAGGAAATTCACCGTTAGAGACGCGTCTGTGTGAGTAGAAGGCTAGATGCAGCACAGATGTGCCTGGGAGGTGTCCTGCTGGGATAGGTGCTCAGCTGGGCCGCTCGGGGTGACGCCAAACACAGGGGGGTCAGGAGGGGTTGGCAGCCGGGGGACTCCAGACCCTTGTGGGCACACAGTGGCCCTAGGCGTGGGCCTTGGAGTCCACAGTAGCCCCAGTCGGTGTCGAGGCAGGTGAGACTGGGGCAAACAGGGTGAGGTGCCCCCACCTTTGGTTATTGTGGGAAAATACAGGTGAACGTGGCCACGTTAGCCACCTGCTGTGTGCAGTGCTGTGGCATTTAGCACGTTCACCACCACCCCTGCCCAGTGCACCCCGAAGGGCCCCCTGTCTGGGGTGTTGCTCCTCCCCCATGCTCCCCATCCCTGGTAGCCACTCACCTGCTCCCAGAGGGCTTGTCCAGGGGCTGCCTCTAAGTTGTGCTGTGCTGTTTCTCATTGACGGTAACTTTGGTTTTCTGCTCGACAGGCAGAGACAGACAGGCAAGCACAGGAGGTCTTCCATCTGCGGCTCGCTCCCTGAATGCCCAGGACGGCTGGGCTGGGCCAGGCTGGAGCCGAGAGCCAGGAGCTCACGCTGGGTCTCCCGTCTCCATGGCAGGGATCCACCTACTTGAGCTACCATCTGCACATTAGCAGGAAGCCAGAATTGGAAGCAGAGCCGGGATTCAAACCCAGGTCCTCCACTGTGGATGCAGGCAACCCAACCAGCGTCTTCAGCCCTGGGCCAAGTGCCTGCCCCAAAGTTGTGTTCTCGCTGCCCACTTCTCAGAGCAGAGCCCAGAGGCCTCCTCAACTTGGGCGCTTCGGGAACCAGCAGTGTTGTGGGCAGGGCCCTGTGTGCAGGTGGGCAGGCTGGAACCTGCCCCACTCCGTGCCAGGGTCCTGGTCATGGGAACAGCCTTGGTGGATGAGAGGCTGAGTCTGGGGGAGTCTGACCCAAGGGGGCTGCAGGGCCAGGCCTCACTCACCTTGACCCAGCCCCGCCCCAAGTCCATTCACTTCCTCATATGCTGCCCCAGGTTCAAAGGTCATGTGTAAAGGTCATAAAACAGCTGTGCAGAGCGTGGAGAGAAGAGGTCCGGGCAGGGGTCTGACAGCAGTGGGGAGCCAGCGTGGACTGAGGGAGGGAGCAGGGTAGCACAGTGGTTAGCATAGGTGATGGGTCAGGCCCCGGTGTGAGCTCTGGTCCTGCTGCCTCCCAGCTGTGTGGCTGCAGTGTCCCCCCCTTTGAAAGGGGGAGACACGGAAAATGAGCCTTGGAAAGCAACAAAGCATTGGCAGGTGATAGACTGGGAGGACTGTGCTGAGAGAAGCAAGCACTGCGGGAGACGTGGGGACAGGAGAGCGGGGTGGCGCTCACCAGGCTTTGATGGGGACAGAGCTTCTGGGTCCTGGGACAGGGACCGCGGCAGGGGCTGACGGCAGCACCAGTGGCTGCCCTGCACCAGGCTGCCTGGGCGTGGACAAGCAATGCACGCCCTGCTGTGTACACTTCGCCTTGAGTTCGCAAGTCCCATTGGAAAAGTTGTTTAAAATGAGGGTGATGGGCAGGCATGCAGCAGCGCGGGTGGAGCCGCCACTTGGGACCCCCACGTCCCAGGTTGGAGTGCTCAGAATCCAGCCTCCTGCCAATGTGCTTGCAAGGCAGCAGAAGGCGGCTCACGGGCGCCTGACACCTGCATGGGGGACCTGCATGGAATTCCTGGCTCCTGGCTTCAGCCTGGTCCAGCCCCGGCTATTGCAGCTGTTTGGGGAGTGAACCAGCAGATGGAAACGCTCCCTCCCCCTCCCCTCCCCCTCCATCCCCCCTCCTTCTTCCCCTCCCTCTCTTGCTCTGCCTTTGAAATCAATAAGTAAATCTGAAAATGAAAGAGAGCAGTGACCATGCTGTCCCACGGCTGATGGAGATCAGGCAAGGACCATGGCAGGTGCTGGGTGTCCGAGCTAGCGCAGAGGGAGGGGCCGTGCTGAGCATGGGTGGAGGTTGTGGCCAGCCTGCGCAGGACAGTGACAGCTCTGACTGTCTGGGCCATACCTTGCACACCACAACTCCCTTACCCGAAGTGTACAATTAAATGGTTTCCCTGTAGTTAGAGTTGCACACCATCACCACGATTTTCTTTTTATATTTTATTTGTTGTCTTATTTTCATTGACTCGACAGCTGGAGAGACAGAGATCCACTTCAGAACATTGTCATCTGTGAGACGTGGCCAGGACAGACGTGGGGTCGGTTCCAGGCCCCACTCCTGACCCGGCTTCCTGTTAACGCAGACCCTGGGAGGCTGCGCTGATGATTTGGTACTCGGGCCCCTGGCACCCACGTGGGAGACCTGCATGGAGTACTCGGGCCCCTGGCACCCGCGTGGGAGACCTGCGTGGAGTACTCGGGCCCCTGGCACCCGTGTGGGACACCTGCGTGGAGTACTCGGGCCCCTGGCACCCGCGTGGGACACCTGCGTGGAGTACTCGGGCCCCTGGCACCCGTGTGGGAGACCTGCATGGAGTACTCGGGCCCCTGGCACCCGCGTGGGAGACCTGCGTGGAGTACTCGGGCCCCTGGCACCCGCGTGGGAGACCTGCGTGGAGTGCTTTGCTCTCAGTGTGGGCCAGGCCCAGCCATGGCTGTTGGGGGCTGTTGGGGAATGAACCAGCAGATGGAAGATTTCCATGTGTTGTGTCCCTCTCTGACTGGCTGTGTGCCTGACTGTCTCTCTCACCTTCTCAAACAACCATTATTTTAACAAAAAGATATAACCATTTTCAAAAAGAACCCTGACACCTTTGCCGCCCCAGCCCTCAGCAACCACATCCGATTTTGGTCTGTGGCTTTGCCCGCTCTGGGGGCAATGTGCATGGGACGGGCAGCTTTTCTCCGGCCGTAAGTGGTCTGGCACATGCATGTTGGCTGAGTGGCAGCCTACCGCCCGGGCTGCGTGTGCTTTACCGCGTCTCCCACCGTGGTCGGATCCGGAGTATTCGCATGATGGGGACGAGCTCCAAGGCCGGCAGGGTGGTGCCGTGCTGGCGTTTCTCCCATGGGTGTGCCTGGCCGGGACCAAACCCGGACCCAGCCAGTTCTCTTGGGGTCTGAAGACACGCAAGCGGCACAGAGGCATGGAGGAAGGCCCCGCTGCTCTGCAGGCGACCACTGTCCTCTGTCCCAGCCTGTGGGTGGCTACAGCGGGAGGGGGTGCCATTGGAAGGAGAGACCCACTCCCACCCCTCCCCTCCCCAGGAGCTGTCTCAGGCCCAAGCCACCTTGAGGGGTGCAGCAGAAGCACCCCTCGTACATGTCCCAGCACAGGACTGCCAGCTTACCGTGGTATAGTCCAGAGGTCAGGGGCCTGAGCTCCGTCTCACAGCCAAAGTCAAGGCTGAAGGGAGACCCTCTCCTGGCCTTGAGGAGATTCCAGGAGCCACCTGCAGAGGGCGATACAGAGCGCATGTCTCTGCCCATCCCGGGGGTCCTCCCCACGCTGTGGGTGGGGGCAGAGTCTGCAGCGGTCACCCCTCCAGCCAGCGAAGGGGGCACCATGGACGTGAGCAGAGAGGAGATCCCGAGGCTCCTTGGCCAAGCCTGTGAGCCCCGCAGCACCGCTCGGGTCAGCACACGAGGTTTTCAGGTGCTGACGGCTGGGGAAGGAAAACAGCAAAGGCCTCCCCCGTGGGGGGTTCAACCCCAAGCCTGGTGCTGATGGGAGAGGGCCCGTCACCATGGAGACAGGTGCTGGCTCAGCAGGAGAGAAGGGTGAGCCACAAAGAGACGGAGCAGACGGTGGTGCGGGAGTAGGTGGCCAGTGCAAAGGCCCTGAGGTCAGAGTTGCTCTGTGGGTTCAAGGAAAGTGGGGGACTGGTGTCTGCAGGGGGAGGGGGCCCTCGGGGGGCATGGGGAGGAGGGGGCGCCAGCTCGCAGGGGCCGAGGGAGGGAGTGCAGTAGTTGGCTGTCCGCTTTTGCTGCTGAGGGGCCTGGGAGCAGAAGTGGAGTGTGGATCAGGCAAGTACAGAGACTTCTGCCCCAGCGCTCCGGATGCTGAGTGGAAATAAACTGCAGTGGGTGGGCAGGGGGGGAGCAGGGGGAAGCCCACAGGGAGGAGGGGGCACCAGGAGTTGACAGCAGTGATGTAGGCGAGAGCCACAGGCCCCCTGCCCAGGGAGACGTGAGCCCCAGGCCCTGCTGTGCGGCAGGCGCTGGAGGGGAAGAGAGGAGCCGGGAACTGGGAGACCAGGAGGGCAGCCCCACACAGGGATGAGCCAAGGGTGCAGCCGGGGAACATGGACTGCAGTGTCCACCATGCACAGCCCACTCGGACCAGTCTGTCATGGGGGACTGAGCACTGGGGTCAGACCAGGGACTGGGCCTGTGGGAGGGTCACTAAAGCCTACCCCGCCCTGCCCAGCTGCCCCCACCTGGGGGGGCGGGGCAGGGCCGTGGGTTGCCCACTTCTCCAGGCTGGGACCTTCGAGCTCTCTGGATGCACCTGTGGCATAGCCTCTGGCACACACGGCTGGTGGAGTTGACATTGATTACATAGATAGGCACAAAGAATCAGAGTAGGCATGGATTTCCTGCTTTTGCACCAAAATAAACTTGTCTTTTTAAAAAAATTATTTATTTGAAAGGCAGAGTTACAGAGAGAGGGGGAGGTACTCACTGAGAGGTCTTCCATCGGCTGGTTTACTCCCCAAATGGCTGCAACGGCCGGGGCTGGGCCAGGTGGAAGCCAGGAGTCAGGAGTTTTCTCCAGGTCTCCCACATGGATGGTAGGGGCCCAGGGACTTGGGCCATCTCCCGCTGCTTTCCCAGGCCATAGCAGGGAACTGGATCGGGAGTGTAGCAGCCAGGACTCAAACCAGTTCCCATATGGGATGCCGGTGCTGTCTTTTCATTCCATTTCTCCAGACGTTTTGAAGTACACTCGCGTGCTCACATAAATAAACTCGATGTGACATAAGCAGGGAGATGAGCCTCTCCCTTCCTGGGTCCCAGGGGCTCACAACCTCCCCAGTCCCAGCGGCCACGCCTGGGACCTCAGGGCTGGGAGGAGGGACTGTGTGTCCAGCACCCACTGACACTGACTCATCCGTGCCTGGGGGATTAAGCCTTTCCCTGTGACCAGAGGATGGCCTGGGAGGGCCGCCCCGGGGGACGCGGCTGCCTGGGCCAGAGAGGAATGTTTTAGCTCAGCATGGAGAGCAGACAGAGGCCCAGGCAGATCCCGACCGGCACAGGCAGCGACCCTGCAGCTCTGTCCCAGATCACAGCCGCCCAGAGCCCAGCACCTGAAAACCTGCATGTGGGCGGTCCTGCTCCCCACCCGCCACACCCCGGCTTCCTTCCTGGTCAGGCCTGCATTCCTCCACGGCCCCAGGACCTGAGGGTTTCAGTTTCCTGACGCACTGTGGCTCTCCCGCTGATGGGCACGTAGGCGCCTTCCCTTTTGTAAAAATGTTTGTTTGCTTGGCTGTCCCTGACCCGCCTCACACAGGAGCCCCCTTGCTGGCTGCTGTCTCCCTAGGGTGGGGCATGCAATCGGTGCTCCCCAAATGGGGGTGCCTGAGTGAATGTGAGTACCTGTGCATGGTGGATACTGCAGTCCATGTTCCCTGGCTGCCCCCTCGTGGGGGCAGAGACGGGCGTGCTCCCCTGGGGTGGGGAGGGGCCTGGTTGCCATGGGGGAGGCAGCGCTGTGTAGGACAGAAGAACTCCCCTTCCTCATCAGGCCCTGACCCCTTCAGCCTCAGGGCTGACCACTGCCCTTACCATGTCCCTGAGCCCTTCCGCGTGTGTCTCTGGGCCAACCACAGACCTTGTGGATACACAGGAGAGGCCAAGGTGGCCTCAGACTCGCAGCAAGCTCTCTGAGGCAGGAACCCTCATCCCGTGTACTCGATCTTATATCCTGAGTGCCTAGAACAGGGTCTGTCACTTGACAGGTGCTCAAGAAATATTGACGGGTGAACAAACGAATTAGTGAGTGAGTGAGTAAATGACCAAACTCCTTCTCTCCCTTTAGACTCAGGATCTACTCCCTCGTGCCTGGTCCTCCTCTAGGGTCTTTTCCTGGGACCACCACAGTGCATTGGTTCTCTCATCCATCTCCTACCCATCTATCCTCCTATCTATCCATCTTCCCACCCACCCATCCTCCCACCTACCCACCCATCCATCCTCCCATCCACCCATCCATCCTCCCATCCACCCATCCATCCATCCCCCACCCATCCATCCATTCCCCACCCATCCATCCACCCACCCCCCATCCACCCACCCACCCATCCATCTCCCACCCATCTATCCATCCCCCACCCACTCATTCACCCATCCACCCATCCTTCCATCCATCCTCCCACTCATCCACCCATCCACCCATCCATCCATCCCCCACCCACCCATCCATCCTCCCACTCATCCATCCACCCATCCATCCATCCCCCACCCATCCATCCTCCCACCCATCTATCCATCCCCCCACCCCCACCCACCCCCCCACCCACCCCATCCATCATCAACCACCCATCCATCCACCCACCATCCCACCCATCCATCCCATCCTCCACCCCATCCATCCATCCACCCAATCCCCACCCACCACCCATCCATCCTCCCACCCACCACCCATCCATCCTCCCACCCATCCATCCATCCCCCACCCACCCACCATCCATCCATCCATCCATCCCCCACCCACCCACCCATCCATCCCCCCATCCCCCCATCCCCCATCCATCCCCCACCCATCCATCCATCCCCCACCCATCCATCCATTCCCACCCATCCATCCATCCCCACCCATCCATCCATCCCACCCATCCATCCATCCACCATCCACCCCATCCATCCATCCACCCACCTCCCATCCATCCTCCCATCCATCCATCCCCCATCCATCCATCCCCCCCATCCATCCCCCCATCCACCCACCCACCCATCCATCTCCCACCCATCTATCCATCCCCCACCCACTCATTCACCCATCCACCCATCCTTCCATCCATCCTCCCACTCATCCACCCATCCACCCATCCATCCATCCCCCACCCACCCATCCATCCTCCCACTCATCCATCCACCCATCCATCCATCCCCCACCCATCCATCCTCCCACCCATCTATCCATCCCCCACCCCACCCCCCCACCCACCCCCATCCATCCATCCACCCACCCATCCATCCTCCCACCAATCCACCCACCTTCCCATCCATCCATTCACCCATCCTCCAACCCACCCACCCATCCATCCTCCCACCCATCCATTCACCCATCCTCCCCACCCACCCACCCATCCATCCCCCCATCCCCCCATCCCCCCATCCATCCCCCACCCATCCATCCATCCCCCACCCATCCATCCATTCCCCACCCATCCATCCATCCCCCACCCATCCATCCATTCCCCACCCATCCATCCATCCCCCACCCATCCCCCATCCATCCATCCACCCACCCTCCCATCCATCCTCCCATCCATCCATCCCCCCATCCATCCATCCCCCCCATCCATCCCCCCATCCACCCACCCACCCATCCATCCCCCACCCATCCATCCATCCCCCACCCACCCACCCATCCACCCATCCTTCCATCCATCCTCCCACTCATCCACCCATCCACCCATCCATCCACCCACCCATCCACCCACCCACCCATCCATCCTCCCACTCATCCATCCACCCATCCATCCATCCTCCCATCCATCCATCCCCCATCCATCCTCCCACCCATCCATCCATCCCCCACCCACCCATCCATCCATCCTCCACCCACCCATCCATCCATCCACCCATCTATCCATCCATCCATCCATCCATCCATCCTCCCACCCATCCGTCTGTTCATGCAGCGTTGACACTGAACACCCACTCTAAGCCAGGGACCCTGCCCGTGTTGGTAGAGGTGGGGACAAGAGCACTGGCTCCGACTGCAGGGTTTAAATCCTGGGTTCTCATTAACATCCTTGACCAGGCATCTAATCTCTTGGTGACCCGGGACCACAGCTGCCCATGGGGCCAGTCCAGTCTTTGTAGTGGCACTGGTTTCACGGTTGGGTGCTCCCGTGTAAACTCATCAGATTGTTCGCTTTAAGTACGTGCACTTGACGGCCTGTCCATCAACCTCACTCAAGCTGGAGGTTGCAGCGCCAGGCCCCTCAGCACAGAGCCTGGCACCCGGTGAGTGCTCAACAGCAGGTACTGTTTGTCACCTCACTGAGCCTTTTCGAGACGCCGTGGAGCTGGTGTCAGAACGTCCCCATTTTTCAGATGGGGAGACTGAGGTTCAGAGAGGCGACGACCTGTTCTCGGGGTCACAGATCCAGGGAACGGAGGGACTGGGATTTCCCCCACTTTATGGAGAGGTTGAGCTGCCCAGTGGAGGTGACACAGCCAGACACGTAGTAGGGCCAGGATTCAAACCCAGGGCAGCTTCCGCCTGAAACTTGAGTTGATTCTGTGTTCTGCCCCGTGACCCATCTCTCACTCAAGCCTAAAGGCTCTGGAGGAAATGGGGTCCTGACCTTCTGACCTGGGATATCCCCAGAGCTGTCACTTGTCACACCCCGACACTGGCCCAGAAATGCAGCCCCACTGGTCTGGGCAGTGGGCACTCTGGGGCGCGAGGAAGCAGGCCTGGGCAGGGAGGGGAAGCTGAGAGTTTTGGGATCGGGCTGGGCAGCCGGTCCTGCGGGGATCCAGGCCAGGCGGAGCGTGTCCGGCCCCACCCAGCTGCTGTCTCGGTTCTGACTGGGTGACCTCCTTGCCAGGCGGCCCTCACGTCCTGGACTGAGTGGCTAAGGCACAGTCCTGAGAAGCGGTATCCAGGGTTTGAGACAAGGTGTCTGCTGCTGAGGTCTGAGAGACGAAGCTGACCACCCAGCTGCACGGCACACCCCTGGGGCCAGGGCAGGCTGGCGGGGGTCAGGGGCATGGCTCCCGGGTGAAGCAACAGCGTGGGGCTGCCCAGCAGGCAGGGGCAGGCTGCCAGGGGCCCAGGCGGGTGGGGGCCTGAGTGCGTTCCCAGCAGGTGACTCAGGGCAGGCAGGGCGGTGAGTCACCGCGGACCCTCTCCTGCCCCTGCTGCCGGGGGCCGGCCTCCCCTCTGGTCCCAAGGGGAGGCTGTGGGAGCTCCCTGGGCCCCCGGCCCAGGGCTGAGCGTGAGTCAGTGCCTGTTGGCTGGAGTACCAGCAGGATTTTCCATCCCTCCCATTGTCCTGCAGGGAAAGTAAATACATGTTACAAAACGCGGGGTGAGGCCGGGCCAGTGACCCCCGGCCCCTCTGTCGCATGTACTCTGTACACATTGCTGCACACTCTGTGTTACAGAGAGGGACACTGAAGTCCAGAGTGGGAAAGCCACCTGCCCACGGTCACACAGGTTTCACAGCTGCATGTGTGGTACAGCCAGGGATCAAACCCAGGTCAGTTTCCAGATGAAGTCTGTGGGCCTTCCCCGGCCGCGTGTAGCCAGGGCCTGTGTAGAGACTGGCTTGTGGCTCATCTGTATTCCTCAGGCAGCCCCCAAGTCAGCCGCTTCAGTTCTCAGAGATAGGTGATTTCTAAAATGTAGTTCCTGGAGCCAGCGCTGTGGCTCAGAGGGTAAACCCACCGCCTGCAACATCGGTATCCCATACGGGCACCGGTTCAAGTCTGCTCCACTTCAGAGTTCCAGCTCCCTGCTAATGGCCTGGAAAAGCAGTGGAAGATGCCGCAAGTCCTTGGGCCCCTGCACCCACGTGGGTGACCTGGAAGAAGTGCCAGGCTCCTGGCTTCAGCCTGGCACAACCCCAACTGTCACAGCCATCTGGGGAGTGAGCCAGCAGATAGAAGGCCTCTCTCCATCTCTCCCTCTCACTGTGTAGCTGTACCTTTTAAGTGAATAAAAGTGAATTTTTAAAAATAAATAAATAGGCCGGCGCCGCGGCTCACTAGGCTAATCCTCCACCTGCGGCGCCGGCACACCGGGTTCTAGTCCTGGTCAGGGCACTGGATTCTGTCCCGGTTGCCCCTCTTCCAGGCCAGCTCTCTGCTGTGGCCAGGGAGTGCAGTGGAGGATGGCCCAAGTGCTTGGGCGCTGCACCCCGTGGGAGACCAGGATAAGTACCTGGCTCCGCAAAAAAAGAAAAAAATAAATAAAAATAAATAAATAAATGGAGATCCCTGGCCCTACCAGGACCCACACGAGCACGGTCTTGGAGGGGACCCTGGAGTCTGCACTTTGGTGCCTCCCAGGTGAGGGTGCGGCCGTGCCGCTGGGGACTGGAGAAGGGGCACGACATGGGAGGATGTGATGATGGCCTGAGCCTCAGGCCGGGGAGGAGAGAGCTCCAGTACCCACCATCCTGTCCTGTCCTGTGCCCGCCCCTCTCCCCAGGCCGAGGGAATGCTGCCCTTCTTGTTCCAAACTGGTTCAGGAGGCAGCAGCCCAGGGAACAGCGACAGCAAACAAGGAGGGTGTGGGTGACCCTGGGAACATGGCAGCCTCCTGCGGGCCAGCAGCTCGGGGTTCCAGGGGCCAGGGTTGCCTAGTAGCCAGGGTACCTGCTGACCTGGCAGGTGCTCTTTCTGTGGGGTTAACCATCTAGTGACCCCAAGAAAAGCAAACACCCCAGCCCTGGGCCTCCACACCCGCAGCAGTGGAGGGGATGAGTCATTTGGCACGGGAGGGCTCCAGGAATCCAAACAGATCCAGCTGCCCCAGAGGATGCACGGGGTGAGGACAGGGCGCCCCCCCACCCGCCCCGTGCATGGTGTCCACGTGTGTACACACGTGCTCTCACACACGCACACATGCAGCCGTGCCAGCTTGGGCTCTGAGCCCAGCTTTCAGAGTGCAGGGGGAGGGTGGTGACCATCAGAGCCCTCCCTAAATCCACTCATTCTCCTGGGCCTGGCCCCGCTGAATCAGCCCGAGCTGGGCCAGTTGCCCTGAGCCTGCGAGTCGGGGCCACAGAGGGTGGAGGTGGGCAAGGGTACAAGAGCTCAGGCGCTGGAGCAGGCTGACCAGGTACCAGCCCAGCTGGGCACTGGGCCTCGTGCCCATCCCTGGAAAGCGGGAGGACACAGCAGCCTCCTCCAGACGAGGCGGGAGTAGCTGGGGAGAATCAACCAGTGCAGACACAGAGACTGCCATGCTGCCCGGAACGAGCCCTTGGCACCCAGGGAGGGGCGCCCGTGACCAGCGCCCTGGCCGGCACCCAGCGGCTGAGTGCCAAGCCAGCTGAGCTGCCAGCCTGCGTTCCTTGGTCCAGTTCCCCTTCCAAAAAGCGGCCTTCACTTTCTAGGAGTTGTGAGGAGAGGGGACTTGGCAGTTCAGAGATGTCCAGAGTTTTGACTCCATCTGGAGGTCCTGTGATGGTTTGGAGACTCCTCCCCGTTGCCCCCACCCCAGTCCTACAAGCCGGTGGCCTGCAGCTGCACACGCCTCCCCCTCCCGTTCACAGAGGCCCTGCTAATGGCCAGGGGCCGGACTAAGGGACCAGCACACAGCGCCTCACCCTCGGACGTCGATGCTGTGTTTGTGCCCATTTCACAGAGGGAAACGGAGGCCGGGAGAGGCATGGTGGCTCACCTGTGTTCACACAGCTGAGAGGGTCTGAACAGGGATTCAAACTCAGGTCTGTCTACGCTGCCTGCTCTCCTTCCCCTGTGAAAATGCTGATCTTTCCCTGGCCTCTCCAGAGGGGACTCGAAGGTGACCGTGTCTCACGAATCCTTGCCCACGTCTGCCGCGCATTTACAAGCAAGTGGCATGCCCGCCTAGTTTCTCTCTCTCCCTCCCCCCAACACAGAGCGGGCATCGTAGACCCTCTCCTTTGCCCCTTGCTGTGGGCATCCACTCCACGTGTGGGTCTAGGCACACCGTCCGCACAGCTGTGGCTGCTTGTTTAACCTACCCCAGGGGTGAGCAGCTGGTTTCCAGAAAATCTACAAGGTTGCAGTGAACAGTCAAGGCAGACTTAGCACCCACACCAGTGCCCACCTGCCCAGAAAGGTGGGAGGGGGAAGAGTAAGGAAAGGGTCTCTGGGCACGGGCAGGGGAGGAGCAGAGCAGGAAACAAGCCCCCCGCTGTGGCCCATGGCCTGAGACTGAGCTGGGCTTTGGTTCTGGTAGCTGCAGGCCGCCTGTGTGCTGCAGCCCTGGCTCTTCTCTGACACCTGCCCCAGTGTCAGCTGGCTGGTGGGCGAGTCCCCAGGGTGCCCTCAGACCTAGGGAGGGGAGTCTCTTCAGAACGAGGGGTTGCTCAAGGCCTTACCTGCCCCACCTAGGGCAGCACCTGAGAGGGAGGCCAGGCAGGGCCGAGGTGGGGGGTTAGGTTTGGCGAGAGGTCTGTGCCTGGGCAGTAGCTGGCAGGGTCCCTCCCTCTTGGCTTTTCCCAGTGAGGTCCAGGACCGTGGGGGGATCTTGTCAAGTGATCAGACTCCTGAGCCCTTCTCCCAGGGTATGAAGGCCTGAAATCTGCATTTTACACACCCCCACACACCCCAGGCGCCGACGCACAGCAACTAGAGCCACTGTTCTCAGAGAGGTCCCCTGGCTGCACTCAGGGACGTTCCCAGACGTCTCGCATTGTCCTTGATCCTAACGAGGCCACCAGGCCCCTCAGCAAAGTCTCCAGTCTGAGTGTTCTGTTTTGCTTTTTTTTTTTTTAAGATTTATTTATTTATTTGAAAGTCAGAGTTACATAGAGAGAGAAGGAGAGAGAGAGAGAGAGAGAGAGAGAGAGAGGTGTCTTCATCCACTGGTTCACTCCCCAATTGGCCACAACAGCCAGAGCTGCGCCAATCCAAAGCCAGGAGCCAGGAGCTTCTTCCCGATCTCCCACACGGGTGCAGGGGCCCAAGCACTTGGACCATATTCCACTGCTTTCCCAGACCATAGCAGAGAGCTAGATCGGAAGTGGAGCAGTCAGGACTTGAACCGGCACCCATTTGGGTAACTGAGGCTAGGGGCGCTGGAACACGCACGTCGCCCAGGGGTCTCGGCCGACCCAGTGCGGAGGCAAGATCCGCACGTGGGCAGGGGCGTCCAGTGCCCCCTTTGCTGGGACCCACTGGCCATCCGGGTCGCACAGACACCGACAGCGGCCCTGTGAGGGGCGGAGCGGGGGACTGGGGACTCCAGATGCGGGTCGGCCGGAGCCGGAGCAGCGCCCGCGCCCAGAGCACTCAGGGCCCCCAGTCGGGGGGCGCGCAAGTCCCCGCGCGGAGGGCGGGGCCCCGCGCGTGCGGAGGCGGCCCGGGCGTCCCCGCCCCCGGCCCTGCGGGAGCCCCTCCCCGGAAAGGTGAAGCGCCACCTACCCGGGGAGCGGCCGCGGAGCGAGTGGCCGCCGGGCGCCCCGCCCCCGCGAGTAGTGCTGGGGTGCCGAGGGCGCGCAGCACTCGGGGCCGCCCGCCCGCCCGCGCCGCCGCCGCCGCCGCTCACCTGCACCCACAGCCCGCCCTCGGTGCGCGCCGGCCCGCCCGGCCCCCGCCGCTCCCCAGCGCCACCATGAACTCACTCTTCAGGAAGAGAAACAAAGGCAAATACAGCCCCAAGGTGCAGACCCGCAGGTGAGGAGGCGCCGCGGGGCGGGGGCCAGCGCCGGGTCCCCGAGGGGTCCCGGGGCTCACGGGTCTGGGAACCGAGCCAAGAGTGTGGGACGCGAGGGGTCGCTCGGCTGGGAAGAGGATGGGGTGGCATGGGCGAGCGCGTCCGAGGGGACACCGCTTGTGGCCCCCCGGGGTCCTCGGAGCGCAGGGGGCCTGGCTTTGAGGGCCTAGGGGGCGGGGAATTGAGACGGGGGTACCGGAAACCTGCGCCCCCCGGGCTGCTTTTGAGTCGGGCTGGAGACTGCGGCCGCAGGGGGCCCGAAGGCCGGGTCTAGAGGGGGTGTGCTGGGCCGGAGAGCGGAGCTGGGCTTGGAGGGCGCACACCTGCGGGTCTCGGAGCTCGCACAGGTGCTCCTGGCGTCGGGCAGGCTGCAGGTGGGGGTGGCGCGGGGGCGGGCCACCTGCTAGGCACTTCCCCGCACCTGCCAACCTGCGCTCGGGAGTCCCGCCCCGCCCCGAGGCCCTGGAGCGGAGGGCACAGGCCCGGCACCCTCTTGCTTGCCCGGGGAGCGCCAGGCAGGGCGCTGCGCGGTGGCTGGGTGGCGTCGGGCCGCCGCGGCCCTTCTTAGGGGTGTGGCTCCTTCCCCGCCCCCTCCCCCAGCCCCGAAACTGGCGGCGGCTCTGAGCGGCGGGTTCCCAGGGAGGCCTGGGAAAGGAATGACATGTCTCGATGTGTTTGTGCGCACAGGCAGCCCACGTCCGTTTTGATAAGCCGAATGCATTCGCTTAATAACCGGTTTGGGGAAGTCGGGGCAATTCTGAGATGAGGGAGGGGGAGGGAGTTGGCCCTGCCTTCTCCCCCTCGAGGGAAAACGGGGTAGGGGCGTTGGGTACAGAGATGGAGGCAGGCGGGGAGTAGGTGACCGGCACAGCCTCCTGGCTTGGGGTCCCCACTCCTCCTGCTGCCCTGTGGAGTCCCTGCAGTGCCGGGGGCGGCTCCTTATTCCCGGCAGGCCTCTGATGGCCCAGTGCAGGCGGGAACTCTGGGCTCGCGTCCCCCCCCCCCCCCCCCCCCGCGCCGCCCCTGCCATCAGCCTAGGCTGACCTGTTTGGCAGGTGCAGGCAAGCCTGGCCCTCAGTTTCCTTCCGTTCCAGCATCCTCAGACACCCCAGGAGTCGGGATCCCACCCACCCATCCCATAGCTCCCATTCCAGATGTTTGAAGCTCAGAGGCATCCCCCCCCCCCCCCGCCCCCGGTTCCCTCCTGTCTGTCACAGCCTCAGAGGCTGGGCAGGGCCCTGCGTGCTGTTCCTCCCTGGCCGTCCAGCTGGCTCTCATACCTCTCTGGGGGCCCAGCCAGTCGATGCGCTGTTCTCTCGGGCATTGCACAATCCTGTGCTCTGTGCCAGCCCCACACAACTGTTCTGTCCTCGCCACCACAAGACCTCCACACCTGCAGGCACCCCCACTCCAGGAGCTGGGCCAGGCTGCCCCTCATCCCCCGCAGCCCGCATCCCCAGAGGCCTGGGCTGGACCTCACACGGGTTAGCGTGAGTTGAGGCAAGTTGGGAGGGAGGCACCCCATCCCGCTGAGTGCGTGGGGCGAGCACTGACCGCTCCCTCCCTGCACTCCTGGCCAGAGGCAGCGCCCTCTGTCCTTGGCTTGCAGACCTCAGCTTGGGGGTGTCTGTGCAGGAAGCCTTCCTGGTTCTCTCCCAGGGTGGAGTGGAAGACCCTTGGTGGGGCTGCCGTGGCCTTGTGTTACCTGGCCCTGAGTGGGATGGCAGCCCTGTGTGCGGCCGGGTCTGCCACATCCTCTCCCAGCCCTGTGCATCCCTCTGCCAGGAGGTGGGGGCAGCCCTGCACCCCAGTCTCCCTCCCTTCAGCCTACTCCACGCTTCACCAGCCCTGTAACAAGCAGCCTGGGGCACCTGTGGCTCTAAGCTGTGTTCTTTCACCCTTAGTTTTCTGGGGCTCTCTGCCATTGAGATTCGGCTTGGCGGGGCGAGTGGGAGCTCGGGCCCAGGAAGCGGGACTCCCGGCTCCTCACCCTGGCTTTGCCACCTCCCCGGACCCTTCCCGAGCCTCAGTTTCCATTTCTGCAAAGCAGCGAAGAGGACAGTAAGAATCTGTCGCTTGGAGTCTCCGAGAGCAGCCTTGCCCTGGCACACAGGAAGTGCCCAGGTCAGGGTTGTCATCACATCCCAAGCCGGGGCACCTCCCGCCGTGAGCCCCAAGCCCCGTTAAGGAAGCCGCCCCTCCCTGCCAGCCGGGAGGGCCAGGACAGGGTGTGAACCCGTTGCTCCTGTCACCCTGGTTCCTAATGACAGGTGTGGGAGCAGGTGTTCACACCTGCGATAATGACAGGTCCCAGGGAAGCGTCCTGCAGGGAACCAGCTCCCACCCTCCCGGCTGTGTAACCTGGGACGGAGTTGGTCCTTCTGAGACTGTTCTCTCCCACCTGTAGCCTAGTGCCTGCCCGGAGTGCTGGCTGAGGGTTAAAGGAACGGGTGGAACGGGTTGAGGACAACAGGCAGCTGGGGTGATGGTAATTAGGGACTTGTGTGGATGTGTGCATGGGGCTGAGCTGGATGCATGGTGGGCAGGCTGAACGTGGAGGAGTCACTGACCGCTGCCTGCCTCTGAGTCGCTGGCGGGCACATCAGGGCGAAAGGCTAAGGTTAAGCTCACATGCACTGGTGGTTCCCTGACCCTGGAGACTCATGGGTGGGGCTGGGGACACACAGCAGGACAGGCTGGGTATCCAGGCCAGCTGTCCTTGTGCTCTGTGACCGGGCTGTGCTGTCAGGGTCAGCAGAGACCAAGGAGGCTGTCCCCAGCGCAGGGAGAGGTCTGACCCATCCTGGCCAAGGAGGGAGGGGCTGAGATGTGGCTCTGACGTCAGACTGCCCTATGTGTCTGTCTGACTCGGGCGGCACTTGGTCTCGCCACACCAGGTGAGCTTCCCCGTCAGCAAAATGGGACCCGTGGCGCCCCCATGTCCCCACGGGGGTCCTGGTGAACACCCAGCAGCCTGGCAGGTCTTGCAAGATAGTGCCGCCCTAGCGGGAGGAATCCTGCATGAGCAGCAGGGCCCCTGGCTTTGGGGTGCTGGCAGCCACCCCGGGTACCCTGGGCCTCTTGGTGGTTAGAGCGCAGGGTTTGGTGCTAGCAAAGTGTGAGTTCCAGCCCCAGCTGCGCCTCTGCTAGCTCTGTGACCTTGGGGAGGTCACTTCATGTCTCTGCCTCAATTTCTTCATCTGTGAGATGGGCATGAGAATAGCAACACCCCCCACCCCGAGCTGATGAGGCAGCAGGGTGGATCCGGAGCCATCCCATGACTGCTGTGGGTGCCCACGGCACTGAGCCCGGAGCTGGCTGGGCAGCAGACCCAGACAGACACAGGGACACACACGTGCCGAGGATCAGCGAGCGTGAGAGGCAGGAGCGATTTGTGGGAGGGCTGTGTCAACAGAGCCCATCCCTCTCTCCAACCAAATAATCACTGTGTCTCTCGGTCCAGCACCTACTGTGCGCCCGTTCTGGTCGCGTGCCCACCGGCCAGGGGTGTGTGTGTGTGTGCGCACCCCTTGCCCAGAGGGTGTCATTGAGGCTGACAGTAAAGGCACTCCCCTGGACCCGCCCATGCTGGGCCTGTGGTGGCTGTGTCTGGGGACGGCCCCAGACCCCCAGGCAGCTCCCACGTGCACCGGCAGCCTCCTGTGCCCCTCTGCCCACTCTGGACAGGCAGTCGCTTCAGGACAGCTGAGCCCTGCCTGTCGGAATGGCTGCTGTTGGGGGCTCAGGCATCATCTGGGTGATCCTGTGGGGACAGGGAGGCGTGGCCCTACTCACACCCCTTGGGCAGCACCTGAAGATGTTTGTGTGTGGAGGAGGGAGCGCCAGGAGGGCCCTGGGGGAGAGCTGTCATTGGGAGCATCTCCAGGCTCCTGGTCATGCGGGAAGACCCGGGGTTCCCAGAGCACGGCCTCGCTGCTCCAGGTGAGGCTGAGTGTTGCTGGTGCACCTGCCACCTTCCCAGCCTGGCCAGGCTCCTGCTGGGGTCTTCCGTGTGACAGGCTCCGACCCTGGCGCAGGAAGGACCTCTGCTGGCCCCTCACCACCCCACAGAGTGCCAGGTGCCCTGTCCAGTTGGGTTCTCACCTGGGGTAGCTTCCTTGGCTTGAGTGACAGTTCGAATCTGCCCCTTGGTGACCTCTGTCGCAGGATTTTGTTGTTGGGCCTCAAATAAACTGCTGTCCATCTGGTCCCTGGCAGAGCTGTGAGATTCAGGAATCAGGAAGCCCCCCCCCCCAAAAGAGGAGGCTCCCAGCACTGGCTGCCTGGAGAAGTTCGGTGCCCGCGTCGGCCCCTAGGTTCCAGCCTGGCCTTCTCTCTGTGGGCCCCCACTCCTCCCAGGCCCCGGCATCTTCCCCACGACAGCCTAGTCCCTTCTCCCCGTGGCAGCCAGGAAGCTCCCTGAAGCATGCGACCCTGGCCTGTCCCCAGCTCTCGAACCTCTGCTCCACATTCCGCTTTGCTTTCAGGCCCTGGGAGCCCTGCCCCGCCCAGCGGAAATGCCTCCCCTCACCCTCACCTCCGCACTGCCAATAGCCGGCCTGTGGCCTTCGCTCTCTCTGTTCCTCCTGCCTGCAGTGCCCTTCCCCCCTGGGCTCACCTCTCTTGTAGGGAGCCGCCCTCCACCTCACTGCTGGGGCAGACCCCCCCTTCTGTTGTCTCACCTGCTCTTTAGTCTACGGTGGCCAGATGGGGCGGATGGATGTCTGTGTCCTGGACATGGGCTGGTGTTGGATGGGTGGATGGAGCAACCCCGTGGGGGCTGCGAGGAGACGCCCCTGCCTCAGCTTATCCTGGGAGCTCGCGCTCGCCGTGGGGCTGCCTGAACCAAGGCAGGGTTGGGGCGATGGGGTTCTCCCTCGTGACCCTGTCTGCTGTGCAGGCATCCGTGTGCCAGGGAGGGGCGTAGCCAGGAGGGCTCCTGGAGGAGGAGTCCTCTGAGCAGTGGAGGGGGGTGAAGCGAGGGCATGGCCGGGATGGCACCGGGCTGTGACTGCATACGCTGACCTGTGCGAGCTCTGCCGTGTGAACCGCCAGCTTTGAGGCGCACAGAGCAGTAACGCGCCGGGTCCTGGGTGCAGCCGTGCGCGTGTGCTGAGCCACATGTCAGACGGCTTAGGTGGATGCTGGCAGCTCCGACGACGACGTCACCCTTCCTCTGCGGGGCTTTGAAGGGGTTGCCGGGGGGAGCAGGAGTCCACGGGACACTCGCAGCATGAGCACCTCAGCTGCAGCCTGGCGGGGGTGGAGCCCAGCATGGGGAGGAGCCCCACCAGGAGCACAATGCCTGTGTCTCCGGGTCCAGTCTGTAACAACAGAAAGGGGCTAGGGAGGACAGGGCCTTGGGTGGGAAAGGGGCTGAGGCCCGAGGAGCAGGGACAGAGGGCCAGCAGCCAGCTTCCAGAAGGTTCTGGGAGAAGCAGATAGAAGTCTCAGTGAGGAGGCAGCTGGGGAGGGGACAGGCTCTGGGAGGGTGGGGGCGTGCAGCCACAGCTGCTCTGAGATGGCCCCTCTGCGTCGGGAGTGGGCAGAGCAGCTGGCAGGGGTCTGAGCTGGCCCTGGGCAGGGGGCTCTGGTCTAGACTGGGCTGTCTCTAGAGGGGGCCACTCCACTGCTGCTGGCCTTGCCTTAGGGTCCTGGCTGGGCCGGCTACCTGGGCGGGGGATTCGGGCCCACACCTGCAGGGTTTCCGCTTCTCCCTCTTGGACGAGGCATTTTTGTTTTCAGCTAAAGGCTGAGGAAGGATTCTGAGTTTGTGCCACAAGCAGTGTAGCTCCAAGCCTGCTGCCCCCAGTGGGGACCTTGACTCTTCCCAGCTGTGAACCAGACCAGCAAACCACCGCACAGATCCAGGGCCTGGGGGTGACGTGGAGCGAGCCTGGGCAAGGGACCAGCAGTGCTGCCTTCCAGGCCCGACTGTGCCGCCTGCTGGCTGAGAAGCTGTTCCCATCCCTGCACATAGGCTCCTATACCCACCCCTATCCCGGTGACCAGCACATAGTAGGTTCTCAGTAACCATAGGCGATGGCTGTGTTGCCCAATCAATTGATCTGGGGTTTATGGAGCACCCCCTGTGCTGCCCCCCCCCACAAGCCTTCCTTCCTCTGGAGACCAAAGGGTTCGTCCTTCTCTGGGTCGGCCTTTACCTCTGTGGTGGGCCAGTCCTTCCCAGCCCTGGCTGCACATTAGAGTCACTGGGGGAGACTTAAGGTCACTGCCAGACCCCCATCCCAGGCCAAGGAAGGCAGAGTTCCCACGGGGGCAGCCCCGACATGCACAGGGGTGGGAGCCACACGCCTACCGACGGCTGTGCTGCCTCCTGCATAGGGGTTCTGGATCGGCTTTGCATTTCCAGAGGTGGTTACCCGACCTATCCTGTTCCGTCCTTCTCTCTCCTACCTTCCCGTGTTGCTGAGTTTCAGGTGTGTGTCTTTTTTTTTTTTTTTTTTAGATTTATTTTATTTACTTGAAAGTCAGAGTTACACAGAGAAAGAAGGAGAGACAGAGAGAGAGAGAGAGAGGTCTTTCACCCACTGGTTCACTCCCCAGTTGGCCACATCAGCCAGAGCTGTGCCGATCCAAAGCCAGGAGCCAGGAGCTTCTTCCAGGTCTCCCATGCGGGTGCAGGGGCCCAAGCACTTGGGCCATCTTGCACTGCTTTCCCAAGCCATAGCAGAGAGCTGGATGGGAAGTGGAGCAGCCGGGACTCGAACCAGTGCCCATATGGGATGCTGGCACTACAGGGAGTGGCTTTACCTGCTACACCATGGCGCTGGCCCCAGGTGTGTATTTTAAAATGGTGGAAGTCTAGGGAGGGTGTGTTTTGGTGTTTATACTGGAGAGTCTTTATCTTTTAGTAGAAGATTTTAACTTCTTCGTATTTATTGCAGTAATTGGTGTGTTTGGGCCCCTCCCACGGTGTTGTCCTGTTCACTCTGCTTTTCCTTTGTCTTTTTTCCTGCTGCTTATTGGATTGAGCCACGTTTTCACAATTCAGGTTAGGCTTTAATGCCTGGATGGGACAGTGGATGAAGATGCGCTGACCTAGGCGATCTGGAATCTGCATGATGACAGTCATCGGGGTGTTTTCCTTCACCCTACCCTCAGCCTTTAAGTGCTGGGCAATAAGGACTTAGTCATCTTGTGAGGCCCCTTCTGCAGCCCTAATTCCAGGTCTTGCGTTAGCTTGGGGCTCAATACGTAGGTGTTAAATTGAGCAGAATTTTATAACGTGTCAACAATTCGTATCTCGGGGCCTTGTTCATGGAGGGGGTTCCTGTCCCCAGGGCCTGTGAGAGAGGCAGGAGAGATGACAGGGAGTGGTCGGGGCTGCAGCAGTCACTGGCATTGACCCTGTGACCTTGAGCCTGCACACAAGGTGCTGTGACAGCCCTGCCTGGAGCAGAGAGGGGGCCCGTGTCACACACCGGGCAGGCAGGGGGTCTGTCAGTGCCACGCCCTTCTTCCTGAGCACCCCGCGGGGTGGGGGTGGGGGAGGACAGGGCGGGAACCCTTGTGGCACCTTGGGAGAATGACTCGGCCTCAGTTTACCACGGCTGATTGTTACCCAACTGCCGGGATTAAGTCAATCACCGCACCTCACCCTGTTGTCACATGCCCTGAAGTCCCCTGTTGCTTTGCCCACAGTGGGGGCAGTGTGAGTACCGACGTCCCCCTTGTACCGAGGAGGTGACGTTGGACCTGGTTGCTTGGGGTCGAATCCCGGTGCTGCCGGTTGCAGCTCTGTGGCCTCGGCCGGTTGCTTGACCTCTCTGAGGCTGGCTTACCTTCTCGCAGGAAACAGCGCATAGGCGTCGCAGCCCATTGTTCAGCCCCCAGCCTCCGTAGGCCTGGCCCCCTGCCCCAAGGCGAGTCGATTCCTGCTGGCCAGGGGTTGAGGGCCTACCTGGTGGCCCAGCGTCTCTAACGATGCCGACGCCACCGGGGCTGGGAGGATTCAGCCGGTGGGCATCTGGTGGGTGCTCTCCGTGTTTTCTTGTTGCCACTCGGCAGTCACCTCCTGAGCGCCTATGGTGTGCTGGGCACCGGCTGGGAGCCTGAGCGTTTGCTCCCTCCAGGCTCTGATTAATGAAGGAGAGGAATGGGACCCTCCAGCCCCAGAGGTCAGCCTCCCAGCAGACCTGGGAGGCTCCCAGAAGAGGTGCCGCCAGGCCCCTTCTCTGGCTCCTGGGCAGGGGTGTGTCTGTGTGCATGCCACACATTCCTGCACCGGTGCCCGCCCCCATCCAGAGTTAACCCAGAGGGAGGATGGAGGGCCGACGTGGGGATGGACTCAGGCCCTGTCTCCACACACGGAAAGAGAGCAAGGCCAGGCTGGGACGTGGGGATGGACTCAGGCCCTGTCTCCACACACGGAAAGAGAGCAAGGCCAGGCTGGGACCCCACAGGGGCCCCACTGGGCGCAGCTGGGAGCCCTGTGTGTGTCCACGTGGCAGGTGTGGTGAGCTACGGCAGAGGCATTGACTCAGCGTCCTGGGGCCAGGCGTGGGGAGGCACACAGGTGCTCTGAGCGCTGATGGCCGTCTCCGGTGCCTTGGAACCCCCTGCCGTCTGCTGTGCCAGCCGGGGACCCCGAGTCACACGAGTTGGGCTTAGAACACACTTGTACATGCCGCACACACGCCTGTGCGCTGGCTGTGGAGGGTGTGAAATGAAGACATGAGCGTGTTGTAAGTATGCTAAGGTGAATACAATCTAAGAATTAAGCTCCCTGGCGCCTGCTTATTCACGTGACTGTGGGGGAATCTGACTTAGAAACGCGGCTGGCGCTCTGTACTGAGGGCCTTGAACACAGGCCCCGAGCCCCCCTCAGGGCCGCGGCCCCCGCCGAGCCTGCCTTCAGGGTCACACGGAGGGGCGGAGCGAGCAGGTGCAGCGCCTCACTGCAGGTGCTCCGCAGTGTTGTCCCGCGGTTGGCGAGCGAGCTCTGCCGGCGGTGTGGACAGAGCCCCTGAGCCCTCGGCGGACGGCCGTGTCCGGAGTGCTTCGCAAGGGCCACCTCCTTGATGGGTTCTTACCCCCACTTCCCAGATGAAGAAACTGAGGTGCAGAGGGGCATCGTTAGAGCCTCTGCAGAGCCCGTGCCCGGGTTGAGCTGCGGCACGGTCTGTGCTTTGTCCCCCCAAGCCTGGCTGCCTCAGTTTCCCCCCCTCGCTGAGGCAGAGTAGAGGAGGATGGGGCAGCTGTGCATGTGGTGTGGACCGGCAGAGCGGAAGGCACCCCGACTCCGGCAGCTCCCCTCCCTGTCCCTGCTGGTGGAGGGCTGGCCGCTCTGGGCAGGGGCCGGCGCTGGGGACCAGGGCTGCCCTCTCCCCAGCTTTCTCTCATGTCATCCAAGCACTGCCAAAGCTCTGACAGGGGGGAGCGGGCAGCTGTTGCCTTGGACCAGGCAGGAGGCAGAGACGTCATCATCGGACCAGGCAGGAGGTAGAGACGTCGCCGACCCAGGTGGAGGCCCCAGGGCAGGTGGAGGAAGACACGGGGCGGGGGAGGGGGGAGAGGGGGCTGTTCACAGGTGGATCCAGGCGGTGAGGTAGGGCTCTGCGGTTCTGCTGGAGTGGCTGGGTGGAGTGACCAGGTGGATGAGGGCCTCCTTGCCCTCCGTCCTGTGGCTCCGCTCCTCAGAGCGGGGGACCCAGCCTGTGCCCGGCGCATCCTTCAACCTGCTGACTGAATCTCTAGCCTGAACCAAGCACCGGCCTGGGCTGTGCATTGCTCCCAGCCGGGCCTGGGGGTCAGTGAGCTGGGGTCCCGCGCCCCCCAGCAGCCTCTTCACCTGTGTGCAGGCAGCCACCTCTCCCACACATGCTGCAGGAGGTCTCTCCAGAGGTCCCCTTGCAAGCCGTCCAGGCCCGGGCAAGGTGGCACTGGCAAGGCAGAACCACGGTGTCTTGGCTTGTGCCGGCATCTGTCTCGCCTTGTGCTGGGATCATTGTGATTGACGCGGGCAGCCTGGGGTCTTTTTTTAGCTCCTGGATTGCAGAGGGTTCTGACTACAGGCCTTGGCTGCTGGCTTTTAAATTTGCTCCTTAAGTGGAGCCAATCCTGCGTGGTGAGCCCAAGTTGAAGAGCAGCCCGGCTCGCTCGTGAGGTGCCACTGACACCTGCTGTCCCCGTTCCCCCCAGGCTCACTCGTGAGGTGCCACTGACACCTGCTGTCCCCGTTACCCCCAGCCCTGGAGGCGCGGGCCGTGATGCGTCCATCTTACAGATGGGGACACTGAGGCTCAGGAGGCTAAGTGATTGACAGCACCCTAGGAACAGAGCCAGGATTGACACCCAGGCCATCTGACTTAGGTCTGCAAGCTCTTGGGCACTGGGCTTTGCTGCCCTTGGGTGGGGAGCCAGTGTCCCCCGAGACACCAGTGTCCCCCGAGACACTGGGGTGTTCCTGAGCCTGTGTGCGGTGTCAGGAGCCACCTGTTGCTGGCCCCTCTGGCCAGCATCCTTGTGGGTTCTCCCAGTCCTGGGCCTCACCCGGGCTCACACAGAGCTGGCTCCGAGTCCCAGCTGCCCTCCTGGCTGCTGGCCTCTGAGGCGTCAGCTCCTCCCCTGGGCGGCAGACCCCACGTCGTTTGTGGCTCCCAGGCCCTCCCCCCACCCAGAGCTTCTCTGGCCCAGAATTGTCCTAGGGACACAAAGAGGCACCTGTTCTGGGCTGGAGGCTGTGGGCTCAGACCCAGGAAGCTCTGGTCCACTCTGTCCCCAGGTGGCCTCCTGGCCTCCCTCCCTGTCCCAGGAGAAGAAAGCAAAGGTGGTTTCAACAAAAGCAGCCTGGACCTGCTGTGACACCCACCGAACTCCCAAAACCCACAGGGAGCCCTTGAGCCTGGCCTGACCTGAGCTCATTCCCAGGACTCTCTAGGCCTGGGCCCCCAGCCAGGCCCTGCCCCCTGTCTGGTCTCCGGCCAGGCCAGGGCCTTCTCGGGGCCTCAACACCCCACCTGTTCTCTGCCTGCCCCCTGTGCACACCCTGAACATTGCTGGTCACTGACGGCATCGGCTCCTCTCGGGATTGGCCGGAAACCCTGGGAGCCAGGAAGGAAGCTGTCTCTACGCCAGTCTGTAAGCGGCGCCGACTCCTCCAGCCTGCTGCCCCTGCCCCCTGCCCCCAGTGTCCCCTCTCTGCTCCTCAGCCCCTCTGCAGTCTGCTGCACCAGGCGCAGGCCCTCAGCCTTCCCCGTCTTCCGGAACCCTCACACTTGGGAAGCAGCCTGGCCAGGTGCTCTGTGGAGCAGCCCTCGTGTGGGCCCTGTCTGCTGGGTCCCTGGGATGAGATGGGACGTGCGTCCTTGGGAGGGAGGTCGTGTCCTCCCTGGTGATGGTGTCAGCCGCGCCTTGATGCTGATACATCCTGGGGCATTAACCTTGATCTCTGAAGTGATTGTTTTTAAAATCAGCGTACCTGGGCCAGTGCCATGGCACAGCACTGTGGCACTGCCAGTCCGTATGGGTGTCATTTGAGTCCCTGCTGCCTTACTTCTGATCCAGCTCCCTGCTAATGCACCTGGGAAAGCAGCGGAGGATGGCCCCTGCACCCGCCTGGGAGACCTGGAAGAGGCTCCTGGCTTTGGGTCAGCTCAGCACCGGCCATTGCGGCCATCTGGGGAATGAACCAGCAGATGGAAGACCTCTCACTGTCTCTCTGCCTCCCCTCTGTAACTCTTTCAAATAAATACATGAATCTTTAAGAAAGATAAAGTTAACCAAAAGAAATCAATGCACCTTAAAAATTTTCGTGTATTTAAGAGGCAGAGAGACACACAGAGCTTGCATCGACTGCTTTAGGCCCACGGCAGCTGGGGCTGGGTGGGGGCTGGAGCCAGGGCATAGGAGCCCCATCCAGGTCTCCCACTTGGGCAGCAGGACCCCCACTTGAGCCCCCAGGGACTGTGCTGGCAGGAAGCTGGAGTCAGGAGCCGGAGGCGCGAGACGGCCACCTCTTACCACTTGTTCTCAGGGCCCCAGGAGAGAAGGGGATCTGAGCCCCCCGTGCGGTTTAGGGAACAGCTGTCAGGGCTCGTTTCGTGTCAGTGGGGATCCCCCAGGGAGGGACAGCGCAGAGCACCTGGGTGCTGTTGCCACTGTGGGAGCCCCGTGCTGCCCTGGGTGCTCCACATACCTGCGTGTACCAGTGCTCTTTGTCACGCCTCCTCTCCTGTGTGTCGGGCAGTTCTGGGCCTGGCGGAATAGCCACCTGTGAGCATAAACCATCTCAAATCTGCTGTGGGGCCCCTAGGGCTGCTCTGAATCCCCCCCTGGGTTTTTGAAACCCAAGTTGTCTTTGAAACTTGATTTGCGTTTTGCAGAAGCAACCCTGACCCTCTCTCCCCGCACCCAGCCCCCAGCCTCGCTGCTTAACTAGGTCCTGGATTCATTGTTCCCATCTCACAGATGATGCCACTGAGGCTCCGAGATACCAAGTAGCTCCACCAGGGTCCTGCTGCTGGTTGGTGCGGGTGGAACGAGAGCCCTGTCCGAGTGCGGATGCCGTAGTCTCTGCCCTGCCCGGCTGGCCCCTGCCCGACCCTGGCAGGTGTTGGCTTCCAGGGCCCCGGGTTGCTCATGTGGGTAATGAGCAGGTGTGCCGCATGGCTTCCTGCATCCGCAGGTGCTTCCCACTGAGCTTCCGGGGAGGAGGGGGAGGCTGGGTGTGGCCTCGGGCGCTCGGCCCCTCCTCTCTCTGTCTTACCCTGCTTGCCTGGTGGTTGCTGTCTATGTGGGTCCCACATCCGGCAGCCCTGGTGAAAAGCCGGACCAGCCGGGCCAGTTCCCAGCAGGCTGGGATCTGTGCCCCTCCCTGCGGTGCCCGCCCCACCTGCATTCCTGAGCTCCTGGCATGGGGCTGTGGCTCTCGGGCTCTCACGGGCACATGCCGGACCCTTTGAGGTGTCCCACTTGGGGCCCAAAGCCAGAGGGTGAGGGTGCTGAGTCGACCTTGGGAGGCCTGGATTAGAATCCCAGCTTCCTGGCCCTGGGCTGCAACCCAGCCCAGTGTCACGTGGCTTTGTGCCTTAGTTTCCCCAGCTGTCCACCAGGGAGGACATGTTGAGCCCTGGGCAGGGCCAGCAGCCCTCTCTCAGTGCCTGCCTGCATCTTCTGGGTGGCCGAGAGGCACCCAGAGCTGGAGTGGTCTCCCTGCAAAACGGGCTGAGGCAGGACCGGAGTGAGGGCGTGGGAAGCAGCCACGGACCCCGCCTGTGACCGGGCGCTGGGCTTGCTGGGTGGCGGCTCCGGCGTGGAGCAGCACAGGCTCACCTGCAGGGTGCGGTTCCGGTTCCAGCCACGTTAGAGCTGTCATTCCCCCTCGAGCTGGTGCTCCCAGGCCCCGGCGACGTCATGAACTCCCTGCTTCTACGGCTTTGCCCCTGCGGCGTGTCACAGAAATGGGGCCCCTCAGCACGTGGTCTGTACCCAGCTTCTTCCTCCCTGTAGCATCCCTGCTGTAGCACATGCCAAGGGCTTTGCTCCTTTTTTAAAAGACTGGTTGGGGGCCAGCATTGTGGCGTAGCGGGTTAGGCCGCCGCCTGTGATGTCAGCATCCCATACGGGCGCCAGATCGAGACCTGCTGGCTCTGCTTCTGACCCAGCCCCCTTGGAGCTCTTGGGAAGGCAGTGGACGGTGGCCCAAGTCCTTGGAGCCCTGCTCCCATGTGGGAGACCCGGACGAAGCCCCTGATTCTTGGCTTCAGCCTGGTGCAGTCCTGGCTGTTGAAGCCATTTGGGGAGTGAGCCAGTGTACCAGTGTATGAAAGATACCTCTCTTTCTCTTGCTCGATCCCCCCCCCCCATATATAATCTGTAATTCTGACTTTCAAATAAATAAATCTTTTTTAAAAATTGGTTGAGGGCTGGTGCTGTGGCATAGTGGGTAAAGCCCCAGCCTGTAGTGTCGGCATCCCATATGAGCACCGGTTCAAGTCCTGGCTGCTCCACTTCTGATCCAGCTCTCTGCTATGGCCTGGGAAAGCAGTAGAAGATGGTCCAAGTCCTTGGGCCCCTGTACCCACGTGGGAGACTGGGAAGAAGCTCCTGGCTCCTGGCTTCTGATAAGCTCAGCTCTGGCCATTGGGGTCATTTGGGGAGTGAACCAGTGGATAGAAGATCTGCATCAGAAGTGGAGCAGCCGGGACTCGAACCCACGCTCTGACAGGGATGTGAACATCGCCGCTGCTCCGCACGCCTGCCCTTGTCTGTCCCTGTCATTGGGATGGGAAGTGCCTTCCTGTGTGGTTTCAGTGCCGGCACTTTAAGATGTTAAATACCGGCCGGTGCTGCTCCGCCTGCGGCGCCTGCTGGTACACCGGGTTCTATCCCAGTCAGTCGGGGTGCTGGATTCTGTCCTGGCTGCCCCTCTTCCAGGCCAGCTTTCTGCTGTGGCCAGGGAGTGCAGTGGAGGATGGCCCAAGTGCTTGGGCCCTGCACCCCATGGGAGACCAGGATAAGTACCTGGCTCCTGCCATCGGATCAGCGCAGTGTGCCAGCCGCAGCACACCGGTCGAGGCGGCCATTGGAGGGTGAACCAACGGCAAAAGGAAGACCTTTCTCTCTGTCTCTCTCTCTCACTGTCCACTTTACCTGTCAAAAAAAAAAATGTTAAATACCACTTGCTGGAGCCCTGCATGACTGCCACCTAGTGTTGTCAGGGCCTGGACTCTGGCCGGCCTGGGTTGGAGTCTTGGCTCTGCCATCTAATTGCTGTGTGGCTTTGAGATAAAACACTTAACATCTCTGGGCCTCGGTTTTCACAACTGTAAAGTGGGGACAATGATGTGACCAGTGTCTGCACCCTCAGGATTGTGGGGAGACTGAGATGGGAGTGGGGAGCCTGATGCAGAGAGCGACAGCAGCTCACGCTGCCCCCAGCCGTGTAAGCTGTCAGCACCAGAGAGAAGCCCAGCTCCTGGCCCACATCCCTGTGGCCCTGCGGCCAGGGAGGGCCAAGGAGGGTGAGCTGCGGGGTGAGCTCTGGAGGCTGAGTGACGCCCCCTCCCTGGCCCCTGCATCGCGGCCCCCTCCTCTCTGCAGGACTTCTCAGAGCTCTGCACTTCGCGAGGGCCCTGACAGATGTGGGCCTCCTCGGGGTTCCAGGGGCTCCCGTCTGGGAGAGGCTGTCCCACAGTGAGTGTTGCCGGTAGTATGGTCTGAGTCTTCCCTGGCAGCCTCCCAGCTCCTGGCGCCCAGGCCTGGCCTGCAGCAGGCTCTTGGGCGGGCTTTGAGGCACGGATGGAGGGCCCATGGCCTCTGTGCTGCACCTGTCAGATGCACCTGTAGTACCCGTCTCCTTACCCCTAGGCAGCAGTAGGGGCCCCCAGGACCCTGGAAGACCAAGGACACAGTGACATTCAGATTCCTGGGCCCAGCTCTGCAGACCCGGGCTCCGGTCTGTGCCCGGGAATCTGAGCTGCAGTGGGCGGGTCCAGGAACCCTGGTTTGGGCGGCATCGGTCTGCTGTGCTGGCAGGCCCCTCTGCCCAGGCCCCCCTACCCCGCCGAGGGACACACCCCCGCCCTGCCTCTTCCCAGGGGAGCCCAGGATCCTCTGCTCCTTCGGAGCCCGGCCGGCACCACTTGGTCCAGGAAGCATACGCTGACCGTGCTTGGCCCCCTGGTCCGAGGGCTCCCGTGAGCCCCTGCGCTGGGCCTGTCCAGTCTCCTGACTTTCTGTTAATGCCGATTCCCTCACTGTCTATGGGGTGAACTCCCAGACAGGGAGGCTGTGTTTGTGTGTGGCTCTGGGCCTGGCACACAGCAGGTGCTTAATAAGTGCAGGGGAACCCATGCAGAAGGGCCTTCAGTGGAGACTGGGGCGAGCTAGGCACTAATCCTGTCACTGGTTGCTGAGCAGCATTGGCCGAGTTGCTTTCCCTCTCTGGTCTCTGTTTCTTCCTTTGTTTAAAGAAGCAATGGAGAAGGGACTGGATGGTGATCCGGAAGGCTCCTTAACAACTAGTGCCAGCCTTTGTGTGCCCGGCACAGCCTCGCTCCTGCTCGGAACAGCCCGCCTGGACGGACATGTGCCGGTGCTCTCCCAGCTGCTCTGTCCACCAGCAAAGCAGAGCTATGGACTTGGCCGCATCATGCAGCCAGCCAGTGGCCGGTGAAGGCCAGGCCTTGGACTCACAGCCAGTTCCACGGTCCTAGCGACCAGGATGTGTTTCCCAGAGGGGCTGCGATGTGAAGATCCAGGGGCGGGGGTCGGCAGACAGAGGCGGCGGGAGAGAACCTGGAGACCCCCGGCCGGTGCCGTTCCAGCTCCAGGCCTCCCTCAGACTCCCTGAGCGCGCCCAGGAAGGGGTGTCGGCTCCGTGCTGGCCCGGCTCCGGCAGCTCCGACTCGAGCTGGGAGCAGGTGGCCGAGTGTCTGGCTCGAACCCAGGGCCACGGTTGGGTTGTTCTGTTTACAGTGAGAGCTTCAGGCTTTCTGTGGACCAGAGAGAGCGAGCTACTCTTCCATTTGCTTAGCCCCCGAGAGCTGATGGAAGAAACAAAGGCGTCTGCCCCAGGCTCGCCGACCACAGCAGCGGGCTTCTCGCTGGCCCGAAGGTGGGGACGGCCCAGGTGCCGCTCCCCTGCGGGCCAGATGCGCTCCACGGGCAGAGCCACAGGCAGGCAGCCTCAGGCCAGCACAAAAGGCCACACACGTCCAAGTCCACTTGCGTATGGTGGCTGGGCGCTGGCCGGAGGTGGAGGTCGGCCGAGGAGTGACCGCTACGGTTCTGGAGTTGGATCCGAATGCAGGGAGAACCTGCTTAATCTCCGTGTGACAGGTGCGAATCGGGCGCTCGGCCAAACAGGGAGGCCAGGCGGCTGTGGCTGCGGGGACGGCTCCTGCCGACTGCCTGGGCAGGTGGGGTGTGGCGGGACGGAGCGGCCCCGCCCCACGCGCTGGCCTTCTCCCCACAGCATCTCTAACAAGGAGCTGTCGGAGCTGATCGAGCAGCTGCAGAAGAATGCCGACCAGGTCGAGAAGAACATCGTGGACACGGAGGCCAAGATGCAGAGCGTGAGTGCCCGCGCCCGGTTCTCGCCCGAGGGGACGCCACCACCTCCCGGCACACACCCGGCCTCACCCGTGTGCCGCTGCTGTCACAGCCAGGGAGGACGGGGGCTGCCGGCGCCTGGTGGCGGGGCCTGGGACGCTGCTAAGCATCCTGCAAGGCCCAGGACGGCTCCTGTGCCAGCAGTGCCGAGCCCCGGGGACCCTGCACTGTGCACAGGAACAGGAACCTGGCGGCCCTGGGCCCTGTGCCGAGCGCTCCCTGTGGTGGGAGCCACTCATAGGCTCAGACCCTGCCTTTGCCTCTTAGACCAAGAAGAGGGCGCTCCAGAAAGCTCATGCAACATAGAATTCAGTGTTCGTTATTATAATTTTAAAAAATATTTATATGGAAGGCAGAGAGAGAAAGAGGGAGAGACACACAGAGATCCGTCTGCTGGTTCACCCCTCAAATGCCCAAATAGCCAGAGCTGGGCCAGGCTGAAGCCAGGAGCCAGGAACTCAATTCAGGTCTCCCACATGAGTAGCAGAGACCCGAGTGCTTGGGCCATCACCCAGTGCGCCCAGGTGCACTTGCAGGAAACTGGATTGGAAGCAGAGCAGCCAGGACTTGAACCAGCACGCCAGTATGGGAAGCTGACACCACAAGTGGAAGCTTAAACCTCATGGCACAGTGCCAGCCCCTAAGGCTTTAAAAAAAAAAAGATTTATTTTATTTATTTGAAAGGCAAAGAAGCAGAGGCAGAGAGAGAGAGGGAGAGAGGGAGGGAGGGAGGGAGGGAGGGAGGGGTCTTCTATCCACTGGTTCACTCCCCAAATGACCACAAGGCCAGAGCTGAGCTGATCCAAAGCCAGGAGCCAGGAGCTTCTTCTAGGTCCCCCATGCAGGTGCAGGGGCCCAAGCACTTAGGTCATCTTCCACTGCCTTCCCAGGCCATAGCAGAGAGCTGGATCGGAAGTGGAGCAGCTGGGACTCAAAACAGTGCCCACATGGGATGCCGGCACCACAAGGCGCTATACGCGGAGCCCCAAGGCTTATTTTGATGCAAAAGCTGTTGAGAGCCATGCCTGTGCGCCAGGTCTTAGGAAATGCGTGTGAGGACGCTCTGCGTGCATCTCAAACACCCCGTGCTTTCGGGGCAGCAGTGCAGCCGCACCCCCGTCTAGGAGCCTGGGTTGGCGTCCCTGTGCGATCCAGATTCCAGCTCCCTGCTGGTGGCGCCCTGGGAGGCTGCAGGTGATGGCCCAAGTGCTAGGGTCCCTGCCACTCTGGTGAGAGAGCCAGGTGGAGCTCCAGGCTCCTGGCTTCAACCTGGCCCAGCCCTGGCTGTGTGGGCATTTAGGAGTGAACCAGTAGATGGGAGATCTGTGTCTCTGCCTTTCAAATATAATAAATGAAAAGAATTTGCACTAAAATAAACATCTTTATTTTTATGTTTTATTTATTTGAAAGAGTTACAGAGAGATGAGGGGGAGGGGGAGAGAGAGAGAGAGAGAGATATGGATCGATCGATCTTCCATGGGCTGGTTCATCCCCCACATGGCTGCAGTGGCCTGGACTGGGCCAACCCAAAGCCAGGAGCTTCATCCAGGTCTCCCACATGGGTGCAGGGGCCCAAGCACTCAGGCCATCTTCTGCTGCTTTTCCAGGCACATTAGCAGGGAGCTGGGTCGGAAGTGGAGCAGCTGAGTCAAACTGGCGTCCGTATGAGATGCCGGCATCATAGGTGGAGGTTTAACTCACTACGCCATAACGCTGGCCCCAAAATACTCATCTTAATTTCATTTTCCTACAAACTTTTTGGAGCAGCCTCCTAAGTCACCCTGTCTGCTTCACGTGACTCCCACTAGGAGGCGGCAGTGCCCGCCCCGACCTGGCCCAGCGGGCGTGGGAATTGGGGAGATTCCGCAGGCCCTGGGCGGGCTCAGCCTTGCCACACGGTCCCCATCCCTGCTGCTGCCGCACTTCTGTCAGCTGTGCACATGGTGCACCGTCTTCTGGAGAAGGGAGAGGAGGCGGCTGAGCTGAGCACGTCGCCTTCTGCCCGCCTGTTTCCCCTTCCGTAACGGGTGGGACGCCCCCGGGGCCTGAACAGCATGGGCACTGCTGAGACGGTCCTTCTCTCCTTCAACCCTCCTCCAGCCCCAGCCCCAGCCCCGCGCCCCTGAACTTACGCCCATTTTGTAGCTGGAGAGACTGAGGTCGAGCGAGGGTGACTAGGTCCCGGCAGCAGTCCAGAGGTGGGGTTGCCAGATTTGGCAAATTAGATACGACATAAATGACAAACTTGGGTTTCTGTCCACAAATAGCTTTCCAGTACCAGTCCCGTCCCAGGCACGACGTGGGTGCTTCTGCGGCACCGCTGGGTGGCTGCCGGGCAGGCCCAGAAGGAGGGGGCCCTGAGGTGGAAGGTCACCAGGGGTCGCGGTCTGCCTGGTCCCACGGCCGTCCCCACGCCCAGTCCTAGCTGCCCCTCCCTCCCTAGCCACTCTCACAGCCCAGGGAGCCAGCCTTGGGGCCCAGAGACTTGAGGGGACTGTAGGGGAGGAGAATGGGGTTAGCACAGCTGGGGTGGGAGCGTGGGGCCGGGGGAGGCCTGAGGGAGGTGCCGGGGCCCAGGAGTGCATCCCGCTGTGCCTCCGGCCTGGGTCCCCATTCCCCGCTCCCACCTGCAGCCCCCCCCCCCCCATTACGAGCTGCTCAGTGGTTTCTCATCTTCCACTCTGGGGCCCATGTGTCTTTTCCTTTCCCAAGTGAAAACCCAGCCTTTGGGGCATGTATCCTTGGCCTCCTGGCACGAGCAAGCCGTGCTACGGCCATTTCTGGGGTCGCCAGGTCCATGGAAGTCACCCAGGAGGCAACCCCAGAGGTGCCCTTGGCCTGTGTGTGGCCTCTGTACGTGGCGTCTGTGTGTCACTTCCTCGCGTGGCATCTGTGTGTGGCATCCATGTGCGGTGTCTGTGGGATCCATGTGCAGCCTCTGTGCTATCCGTGCATGGTGTCCATGTGTGGCGACTGCATGTGGCATCTGTGTATGACCTCTGTGTGTGGCTTCTGTGCATGGCGTCCCTGTGTGGTTCTGTGTGTGATATCTGTGTGTGGCATCCACGTGTGGCCTCTGTATGTAGTGTCTGTGTGTGGCGTCCACGTGTGGCCTCTGTACGGGGTGTCCCTGTGTGGCGTCCACGTGTGGCCTCTGTACGTGGTGTCTGTGTGTGGTGTCCACGTGTGGCCTCTGTACATGGTGTCCCTGTGTGGCGTCTGCCCATCGCTCGCCTGCAGTCAGGACGCAGAGCACCAGGGGCACAGTGGACGATACTGTCACCGCTTCCTCACTTCCACTGAGCAGAGCTGAAACAGGAAGCCACGTTGCGAGGGCTGCGTGGGCGAGAGGATCTCTCTTTCTTTCTTTCTCTCTCTCTTTCTCTCTTTCTTTCTCTCTGGCAGAAGATGTGCCTTCATCTTATTTCGCAGGGCTCTCCTGCATTTTCCGTGTTCTTTAAACTGGGGCTAGAGTCATGGATGCAGAACTCACGTGTGACGCGCCCATTCACCGTGGGGCGCAGAGCCTCCCCCCGCTGCAGATGCCAGGGAGACCCCACCCCACTACGGGCTTGCTCCCCGCTCCCTCCTGCCCCCTCCCTGCCACCCTCGAGGCCGCCCTGTTTCTGGGGATTGGCTTAGGCGGGATGTTTCACACAAACGGCACCACGCGGGAAGCGACCTCGTGTGTCTGCTGCGCACTCCCAGGGCGGGGGCAGAAGTGCGCGGAGCCCGCCGGACCCCGCAGCAGTGCTGGCCTCCACCATCGTCGGGCGTGGAATTCACTGCCCGTGTCAGTCCTTGGATTTTCTTTAAATACCTTCTTATCGAGGTGTCGCGTACATTCGAGGGTACTTGGAAACGTTCAAGGAAAGGGGGTTAGAAGATAAATCTGGGCCAGCACCGTGGCTCACTAGGCTAATCCTCCGCCTTGCGGCGCCAGCACACTGGGTTCTAGTCCCGGTCAGGGCACCGGATTCTGTCCCGGTTGCCCCTCTTCCAGGCCAGCTCTCTGCTGTGGCCCGGGAGTGCAGTGGAGGATGGCCCAAGTGCTTGGGCCCTGCACCCCATGGGAGACCAGGAGAAGCACCTGGCTCCTGCCATCGGATCAGCGCGGTGCGCCGGCCGCAGCATGCTGGCCACATCGGCCATTGGAGGGTGAACAAATGGTAAAGGAAGACCTTTGTCTCTCTCTCTCTCTCTCTCACTGTCCACTCTGCCTGTCAAAAAAAAAAAAAAAAAAGATAAATCTGTTTTGGTGCAAAATAGTTTTGAAATCCATGGATTTTTTTTCACAACATGCATTTTCCTGGGGTGGGTGGCAGGGGGTAGCGGTGGGGAGGCCTCTGGTGCAGCAGACCTGCCCGTCACGGCACGTCACAGGGCCTGGACTTGAGTCCTGGCTGCCTGCAGGTGCGGAGCCTGGGAGGCCGCGGTGAGGGCTCGGGTACCTGGTTCCCTGCCACCCGTGTGGGAGACGTGGATGGAGTTCCAGGTCCCCGGCTTCGGCTGCCAGCTCGCTTGTGGACATCTGGGGAGTGACCCAGCGGCCAGCAGCGCTCTTCTGCCTCTCAAACGAAAAATAGTTTTTTTTTTAATTTTTTTTTTTTTATTTTTTGACAGGCAGAGTGGACAGTGAGAGAGAGAGACAGAGAGAAAGGTCTTCCTTTGCCGTTGGTTCACCCTCCAATGGCCGCCGCGGCAGGCGCGCTGCGGCCGACGCACTGCGCTGATCCGATGGCAGGAGCCAGGAGCCAGGTGCTTCTCCTGGTCTCCCATGGGGTGCAGGGCCCAAGCACTTGGACCATCCTCCACTGCACTCCCTGGCCACAGCAGAGAGCTGGCCTGGAATAGGGGCAACCAGGACAGAATCCGGCGCCCCGACCGGGACTAGAACCCGGTGTGCCAGCGCCACAAGGCGGAGGATTAGCCTAGTGAGCAGCGGCGAAAAGGAAGCGTTCCCTGGCGGACTTGTGCAGCCGGGGATGATCCCGGGGGGGCCGTGTGGACATTTATGACATGCTTGCCGGCCGAGGTTACCGACTTTAAATTCAGCCTGCTGTAGATTTACTGCATGTCCGGTCCCGCCTCGGCAGGGCCAGACCAGTGATTTCCTGGGCCTCGTTTGCCCAATGGACCAGCGTTCCCACCCCTGAGTGTCCAGGCAAGGTCAAGTGACTTTCCCAGGAAGCTCCCATGGACATGGCCCAGAGGTGACCCCTCTGCCAGCCCCTCACCCCTCCGTCGATCGTTTTAGCCGACGTTGAATCTTCCAGCAGCTGCTTGCCTGTTCTCTTCCCGCCCTGGTGCTGTGGCTGGGAGCCTGCGCCCCCACCCAGCACCTGCGTGGACTTAGCTAATGATTGATTGACTCCCGCGTCGGAAGATTAATCTTTGACTTGACAGCTGCTCTGATCCACCAGTGATGGCAGGCAGAGCGGATAAAACCCCACCCCAGCCAAGAAGCCGGCGGAGAGGCTGACGTTAATCGCCAGGGTGACCAGTGGCGGGGCTGGGGAGTGGGGTGGCGGTTCCCGTGCCTTCTAAGCCCAGGAGGAGCCAGGCTCCCCCACTCCTCAGTCCTCCTGGACTTGAACGGGGTGGGGCAGCCTGGGGACACTTCCTCCTCCTCCTCCTCCTCCAAGAGGAAGCTGAGTCTGGGCTCAACCCAGCACCGCATTCCCTCATTCATTTCTTCTTTCTTTTGCCATTTCTTCCTTTTTTTTCTTTAATTTTTTTATTATCTATTTTTGGGAGAGAGAGAAAGAGCACAAGTGAGCTCCCATCTACTGTTCACTCCCCTACTGCCTGCAAAGCTGGGGCTGCACCAGCCGAAGCCAGGAGGTGGGAGCTCCATCCAGGTCTCCCACAGGCTGGGGGGACCCCGCTCGGCTGGAGTCAGGAGCCAGAGTGAAGCGTGGACCCCAGGTGCCGGGGGCTGGGGCACAGGAGTCTTAGTGAGCGCTTCGCCTGCTGGGCCGAGTGCCCACCCCTCGTTTTCTTTTGTAAACTACTTCATCGAGCCATAATTTAATAGCATAAATGTGTACGGTTGGGTGATTTTTAGTTAACTTCTTGAAGTTCCAGGAATCCCTTCTAGAACATTGCCATTCCCCGGGACAGGCTCCGGGAGCCGTTTCCTGCTCATGCCCCTCCCACCCGGGACCCGGCAGCCGCCCGTCCGCTTTCCGCTCCCTGCAGGCGCCTGCTCCGGTCTTTGCACGCAGCACCTTCGCACACTTTGTGAGACTGTCTGGCTTCCTCCTCCCTCTGCTGAGGCCGTGGCTCGGGCCAAGTGTCCTCCTGCAGCAAGTGTTTTCCTTACTCCCGTTGTAGGGCTGGGGACCCCACGTCCATTCACTGACGAGCTGTCACCTCCCCTGCCGGCTTTAGGGTTCCCTGGGGGTTTGTCGCCAGGGCCTAGTGTGGGGCCGGTTGTAAGGTCCTTTCGGGGCTGCGTGGAGACACCCAGGGTCCTGATGCGTGTTCCTTGTTCCCTATCCAAACAGATGCCAGACTCGTGAGCAGTCCATGCATCACCCACCCCGTTCCTTTTGGGGGTCCTTCCTGGGTTGTCACAGGCTGCCAAGGGGTGTGGCTGGGCCACACCAGGCTCAGGGTCTGCCCTGCCCACCTATATCCTCTCGGACGCCCTGGCCGCTGCCTCCCGGCCACAGTGCCGCCTCCCTCCTGTCTCAGGACCTTTGCGCCAGGCGCTCCCTCTGCCTAGAACACGCTTCCCTCTCCTCCTCTGTTCTCAGCTGTGTCCCCGCCTCCGAGGGGCCTCCCTGATGCCGGGAGCCCAGGTCGGTCTCCGGTCTCCTCGGTCCATCTCGCTAAGTCGCACGAACTTCGGGCGGGGTGGGGGGGGGCACTCATCCCTGTCCCTGTGCCCGGTGCACAGCAGGGTTCTGGGCTGTGGCTGCTGAGCGGCCAGGGGAAGGCCCGTTGCTGGCCCCTTCCCGTCTCAGCAGTGCCTCCCCCATCACTGTCGCCTTCCTCTCTGGCCCTCACAGGACCTGGCCCGGCTGCAGGAGGGCCAGCAGCCGGAGCACCGGGACATGGCCCTGCAGAAGGTGTCAGACTCCGAGAAGCTGCTGTACGTGCTGGAGGCGGACGCGGCCATCGCCAAGCACATGCGGCACCCGCAGGGGGACATGATCGCCGAGGAGTAGGTCCCTCTGCTTCCTGTGCCCCGGGGAGCCGTTCGGGGCAGTGGGCTGGGCGGGGGTCTGCAGCCCGTCCGGTTTGTTGGGGGCTGTCTGGGCGCCAGGCATGTGCCAGACACAGTAAGCTTTCATCGGGACCACCTGTCTTGTCTCGGGGGAGCCGAGGCCCCTCGTTCTGGCTGTAGTAGACACGCGGCTCCTGGGCCGCCACACTGCCTGACCGCTGAGCTTGCAAGCGACTTCCCCCACGGCCCCATGCCGCCATCCCAGCGCCCCGGGCTCCTGGCTCCGACCTCAGCTTAGCCTGGGTGAACCCCGGCAGGAGTCTCTCTGGGGGCCCCGTGAGCCCTGTGCTTATCCCCAGAATGGCATGGCCCTTGTTGGAAACTGCCTGTTTCTTCCAGAACATTCTGTAGTTCTAAGCACACAGTAGACTCCAGGGAAACACGGGCGGAGGAGGGAAGGTGGAGAAGTAGACAGGAGGAAGGATGGCGGAAGGATGCAGAGAGGGGCTGGGCCCACGGCCACACAGCCAGGGTCCGGGCGGGCGGGGCCCGTGCCCACCACCCTCTCTCCGCGCTCAGCGTCCGTCAGCTGAAGGAGCGCGTGAGCAACCTGCGCGGGAAGCACCAGCACGTCTACAGCCTGCCGGTGAAGGAGGCGGAGCCCAAGGTCAACTGGGCGGCGCTGGTGGAGGAGAAGCTGGTACGGCCGGGGCGGGGCCCTGGGCCTCCCCCAGCAGGGAGCGGTCATGGAGCGGATGTGTGAGGCTTGGAGGGCTGAGCACCATGTCCAGGGTCACAGGGCGTGGCGGGGAGTCGGGGATTCAGACCCGGGTGCACCTTGCAGCTGTTCCGGGACTCTGGGCAGGCTGGGAGGGTGGGGGGCGTGGCCAGGGTCTAGCCTGCCACTGCCGTTCCTACGCCCTCACTGACCACCCCCAACTCTTAGTATCACGGCCCCAGACAAGGAACTTCCCCAGGGAAGACAGGGCAGAGGCTCCCGGGTGGGCTGCGAGTTCAGGCCCCGCCCACCCCACACGTGCCGCCTCCCGCTGCCCGGCCAGGACAAGCTGAGCAGCCAGAGCTTCGGGACGGACCTGCCGCTGGTGGACAGCCAGGTGGAGCAGCACAACATCTTCCACAACGAGGTCAAGGCCATCGGGCCCCACCTGGCCAAGGACAGGGACAAGGTGGGTGCCTGGGGTCCTGGCGCAGCTGCCGGGCCTGGGGGGCCACCCGCATCCAGGCCCCAATCTGAGCCCTCGCCTCTGTCCTCAGGAACACACCAGTGAACTCCAGGCCAAGTACCAGAAGCTACTGGTGAGGCGCCCTGGGGGCTGCAGGGGCTGGGCTCAGCGGGCAGGGGCGTCCTCTGACAGACACCACCCTCGGCCCCAGCGGTGTGGACGCAGCCCTCGGCAGGGGTGACGCCTGGGAGCCCTGGTTTCCCGTCTGTTTCACGGAGCTCCTCCGAGGCCTGGCCTGGCTGTGAGGCCCAGCGGGGAGGGCCCTGTGTGCAGGCAAGCTTCTCCCGCTACACAGAGCAACAGGCGGAGCCCCCTCCCCTCCGTTTCCACCCAGGCTGCCTCTGGGACACGAGCTCATGGCAGCGGCTGCTCTCCTTCCTGGGCCCTGTGTGGGGACAGTGAACGTGAAAGCAGAGGCGTTGACTGAGTGCCAGCCGTGTTTCGGTCTGTGCGCCCCACGGGGGTCGGTGCTGTCCCTGTCCCCCTTTTACAGACAGGCAAACCGAGGCTTCGGGGGGGAATGTCAGGTCCATGAAGGTCTGGTCTGTTTTGTCCACCGCTGTATCCTCAGCCGGGGTCTGCATGTAACAGGTGCTCAGTAAATGCTGAACGAGCCAGTGGCTTTCAGCTGACTCGTCACGGGGTTCTGGCGGGGAAGTGGTCCATGCGGGCCCGTCCCGGCTGCAGCGCTGCCTGTCTGCCTGTGCCCCCCCCCCCCCGCAGGCGGCGTCAGAGGCGCGGCGGCAGCACCTGTGCTCGCTGCAGGACTACATGCAGCGTTGCACCAATGAGCTCTACTGGCTGGACCAGCAGGCCAAGGCCCGCGTGCAGTACGACTGGAGCGACCGCAACCTGGACTACCCCAGCCGCCGGCGCCAGTACGAGGTGAGCGCCCGGGGCTGGCGGGGGGACCCCGAGCGGCAGCCAGGCTGGGCGCTGAGCCCCCTGCATGGCCCCCACCTGCAGAATTTCATCCACCGGAACCTGGAGGCCAAGGAGGAGAGGATCAACAAGCTACACAGCGAGGGAGACCAGCTGCTGGCCGCCGAGCACCCCGGCAGGAACTCCATTGAGGTGCGTGCGTCGGGCTGGGGCACCCGAGGAAGCGGCGGGGAGGGGGCGCCCCGAATCTGCCTCCTCTGCCACCTCACCCACCAGTGCGTGCGGCCTGGGGCTTTGAACAGGAACTCACCCCTCCGCTGGTTCTGGAGGTGGAGTTCTGACTTCAGGGTATCAGCGGGGCGTGTGCCGTCCCCAGGCTCGGGGCAGCCGCTGGCCTCTTTGTGCGGCCGGCAGCAGCCTCGGCGGCCCTTGGCTCGCAGCTGCGTCCTTCTGTCCCCCCTCTGTCTCTGAGCCTCTGCTCCTGATCTGAGGGCACCCAGCGTCGGATTCGGGCCCTGGCTGCAGGCTGATTTCACCTTGAGATCCTCAGTTACCTCTGCAAAGCCCGGGTTTTCCCAGGTCACATCCTGGGTGATGGGAGGACATGAACTTGAGCCCCCTGCAGGACCTCTGGGGGAATTTTTACAAGACATCTCTGGGCAGACACGCTCCCCACGCGGCTCCCCGACTTGTCCCCCGACTTGTCTCCCCCCCTGTCCACCCCAGCTTCCGATCCCGGGGGCTCTGCTGCCAGTGACCAGCCCCTCCTTGCTTCCTTGGTAGGCGCACATGGAGGCCGTGCACGCAGACTGGAAGGAGTACTTGAACCTGCTCATCTGCGAGGAGAGCCACCTCAAATACATGGAGGACTACCACCAGGTACCCCCCAACCCCGGCACCAGGGGCGCCCGTGTGTGGCAGCACTCAGTACCCACAAACTTGCACATGGCCTCGAGCCACTTCCTCCGGGAGCCTTGCAGGGTTACCTTCCCCGGAGCTCTGGAGCCCACGCCTCTGATGGTGTCCCCAGGCCTGGCCCACGCCGGCCAGACCCTCATGCATCCTCCTGGGGCCTGACAGTCGGATCACGAGGTCAGCGTGGGGCCCGGGAATGAGTGTGTGTAACCTGAACTGCGCCACTTTGAGCGCATAGCTCAGCGACATCCGTGACATCGTGCACATGTCACCTGTTTTCCAAAGTTGATCGTCATCCTGAGCAGAGAGAGTGTCCCCGTGGGCGCTGTCCACACCGGCCCTGAGCAGAGAGAGTGTCCCCATGGGCGCTGTCCACACCGGCCCTGAGCAGAGAGGGTGTCCCCGTGGGCGCTGTCCACACTGGCCCTGAGCAGAGAGAGTGTCCCCGTGGGCGCTGTCCACACCGGCCCTGAGCAGAGAGAGTGTCCCCGTGGGCGCTGTCCACACCGGCCCTGAGCAGAGAGTGTGTCCCCCTGGGCTCTGTCCACACCAGCCCTGAGCAGAGAGAGTGTCCCCGTGGGCGCTGCCCTCACCGGCCCTGAGCAGAGAGAGTGTCCCCGTGGGCGCTGTCCACGCCGGCCCTGAGCAGAGAGTATCCCCGTGGGTGCTGTCCACACTGGCCCTGAGCAGAGAGAGTGTCCTCGTGGGCGCTGTCCACACCGGCCCTGAGCAGAGAGTGTCCCCATGGGCGCTGTCCACACTGGCCCTGAGCAGAAGGAGTGTCCTCGTGGGCGCTGTCCACACCGGCCCTGAGCAGAGAGTGTCCCCGTGGGCGCTGTCCACACCGGCCCTGAGCAGAGAGTGTCCCCGTGGGCGCTGTCCACACCGGCCCTGAGCAGAGAGTGTCCCCGTGAGCGCTGTCCACACCGGCCCTGAGCAGAGAGAGTGTCCCCATGGGCGCTGTCCACACTGGCCCTGAGCAGAGAGAGTGTCCCCGTGGGCGCTGTCCACACCGGCCCTGAGCAGAGAGAGTGTCCCCGTGGGCGCTGCCCTCGCTGGCCCTGAGCAGAGAGTATCCCTGTGGGCGCAGTCCACACTGGCCCTGAGCAGAGAGAGTGTCCCCGTGGGCGCTGCCCTCGCTGGCCCTGAGCAGAGAGAGTGTCCCTGTGGGCGCTGTCCACACCGGCCCTGAGCAGAGAGAGTGTCCCCATGGGTGCTGTCCACACCGGCCCTGAGCAGAGAGTATCCCTGTGGGCGCAGTCCACACTGGCCCTGAGCAGAGAGAGTGTCCCCGTGGGCGCTGCCCTCGCTGGCCCTGAGCAGAGAGAGTGTCCCCGTGGGCGCTGTCCACACCGGCCCTGAGCAGAGAGTGTCCCCGTGAGCGCTGTCCACACCGGCCCTGAGCAGAGAGAGTGTCCCCATGGGCGCTGTCCACACTGGCCCTGAGCAGAGAGAGTGTCCCCGTGAGCGCTGTCCACACCGGCCCTGAGCAGAGAGAGTGTCCCCATGGGCGCTGTCCACACTGGCCCTGAGCAGAGAGAGTGTCCCCGTGGGTGCTGTCCACACTGGCCCTGAGCAGAATGTGTCCCTGTGGGCGCTGTCCACACCGGCCCTGAGCAGAGAGAGTGTCCCCGTGGGCGCTGCCCTCGCTGGCCCTGAGCAGAGAGTATCCCTGTGGGCGCAGTCCACACTGGCCCTGAGCAGAGAGAGTGTCCCCGTGGGCGCTGCCCTCGCTGGCCCTGAGCAGAGAGAGTGTCCCTGTGGGCGCTGTCCACACCGGCCCTGAGCAGAGAGAGTGTCCCCATGGGTGCTGTCCACACCGGCCCTGAGCAGAGAGTATCCCTGTGGGCGCAGTCCACACTGGCCCTGAGCAGAGAGAGTGTCCCCGTGGGCGCTGCCCTCGCTGGCCCTGAGCAGAGAGAGTGTCCCTGTGGGCGCTGTCCACACCGGCCCTGAGCAGAGAGAGTATCCCTGTGGGCGCAGTCCACACTGGCCCTGAGCAGAGAGAGTGTCCCCGTGGGCGCTGCCCTCGCTGGCCCTGAGCAGAGAGTGTCCCCGTGGGCGCTGTCCACACTGGCCCTGAGCAGAGAGAGTGTCCCCGTGGGCGCTGCCCTCGCTGGCCCTGAGCAGAGAGTGTCCCCGTGGGCGCTGTCCACACCGGCCCTGAGCAGAGAGTATCCCTGTGGGCGCAGTCCACACTGGCCCTGAGCAGAGAGAGTGTCCCCGTGGGCGCTGCCCTCGCTGGCCCTGAGCAGAGAGAGTGTCCCTGTGGGCGCTGTCCACACCGGCCCTGAGCAGAGAGAGTGTCCCCATGGGTGCTGTCCACACCGGCCCTGAGCAGAGAGTATCCCTGTGGGCGCAGTCCACACTGGCCCTGAGCAGAGAGAGTGTCCCTGTGGGCGCTGTCCACACCGGCCCTGAGCAGAGAGAGTGTCCCCATGGGTGCTGTCCACACCGGCCCTGAGCAGAGAGTGTCCCTGTGGGCACTGTCCACACTGGCCCTGAGCAGAGAGAGTGTCCCCGTGGGCGCTGTCCACACTGGCCCTGAGCAGAGAGTGTCTCCATGGGCGCTGTCCACACTGGCCCTGAGCAGAGAGAGTGTCCCCGTGGGCGATGCCCTCACTGGCCCTGAGCAGAGAGAGTGTCCCCGTGGGCGCTGTCCACACGGGCCCTGAGCAGAGAGAGTGTCCCCGTGGGCGCTGTCCACACTGGCCCTGAGCAGAGAGAGTGTCCCTGTGGGCGCTGTCCACACTGGCCCTGAGCAGAGAGAGTGTCCCCGTGGGCGCTGCCCTCGCTGGCCCTGAGCAGAGAGTATCCCTGTGGGCGCAGTCCACACTGGCCCTGAGCAGAGAGAGTGTCCCCGTGGGCGCTGTCCACACTGGCCCTGAGCAGAGAGAGTGTCCCCGTGGGCGCTGTCCACACCGGCTCTGAGCAGAGAGAGTGTCCCCGTGGGCGCTGTCCACACCGGCCCTGAGCAGAGAGAGTGTCCCCGTGGGCGCTGTCCACACTGGCCCTGAGCAGAGAGAGTGTCCCCGTGGGCGCTGTCCACACCGGCTCTGAGCAGAGAGAGTGTCCCCGTGGGCGCTGTCCACACCGGCCCTGAGCAGAGAGAGTGTCCCCGTGGGCGCTGTCCACACCGGCCCTGAGCAGAGAGAGTGTCCCCGTGGGCGCTGTCCACACTGGCCTTGCCTGTCCCCGTTGGCAGTGAGGAGCAGGGGAGACTTGAACATGTGGTCTGTGTGGCTCCTGTCACTCCACCTCTCGTGCGCAGGGCCCAGCTGTGTCACGGTGTGGGTCAGGCCTTCATCCTTTAGTTGTGAGAGGCAGTGAGCCTGGGAGAGAGAGAGCACCCACCACTGACTCGCTCCAGACCCCTGCAGTGGCTGGGCTGGGCCGGAGCCCTCCCTGGGAACTCCGCCCAGGCAGGAACCCACGTACTCGTGCCGCCCCCCGCTGCCTCCCAGCGTGTGCATAGCAGGAAGCCGGATCGGGAGTGGAGCCAGGATCGGGCCCGGGCGCTCGGATACCATACGTGGGTGTCCCAAGGACATCTTAACCCAGGACAAAGGCTCGCCCCGTCGCTTCGTTCACTCTCCGGGCTGGATAGCGTTCTGTCGCAGGGTAGACCTGTGGTTCAACAGGAGCGAGTGGGGGTCAGGTGACAGACGCCGCGCCACCCCTGGTTCGCTGTCTGAGCCACACAGGGAGCCTCGTGGGGATCCCTCGGTCCTGCTGGTGGCCACAGCTCAGAACCTCAGCCCAGGGGACGCCTGCCCATGAGCGACACAGCAGGTGCGCGAGAGAATATTCAGGAACAGCAAGGGGCAGGGGTGCATCGAGGCTTGGGATGAAGGCGCAGTCTCGCACCATTTAACGACACCGACCTGTCCCGAGCGGTGCTTTGCCGTTGTCTGTGCCTCAGAGTGGCCTTAACCTAAGGGCTGTGACGTCCCCAGTCCTTATGGGATCCCATCACGCCTGTGGTCCGCCCTTGACCCAAGCCGCACGGTGCCGTGTGTTCCTCGCACAGAGGGGAACGGGGTGAAGGACCGGGACTTCCTGGTGCAGCAGTGGACACCTCCCTGTCGTAGGCTCGCGGGGAGGCGGCCGGAGAGGGGGCCGTGTCCTGCTGCCCAGGAAGGCCCTGGGCTGCACTTAGCCCGGATGGGGAGCCTGAAGCCACAGCCGGAGGCTTCCTGATAGAGTCCCCCCCCCCCCCAGTTCCACAAGGATGTAAAGGACGCTCAGGAGCTGCTGCACAAGGTAGACTCGGACCTGAACCAGAAGTTCAGCCCCGACTTCAAGGACCGGTACCAGATCGAGCTGCTGCTGCGGGAGCTGGACGTGAGTGACGGCCCTGCCTCGGCCCCTCCCCCCGGGGGCGGGGCCGGTGGGCTCACCAGAGCGGCCACTCCCTGCAGGACCAGGAGAAGGCCCTGGACAAGTACGAGGACGTGGTGCGGGGGCTGCAGAAGCGAGGCCAGCAGGTGGTGCCGCTCAAGTATCGGCGGGAGACCCCGCTCAAGCCCATCCCGGTGGAGGCGCTGTGCGACTTCGAGGGCGAGCAGGTGAGCAGCCCTGGCCCCCAGCTGCCCTTTCCCGGAGGGCGTCTCCGCGCTGTCACTGCAGCCCACGCACAGCCCCACCCGCCCGCCCTGGCCTTCTTACCAGCTCAGCAACCCCAGGGACGGCAGCAGGAAGTCCCAGGGAGGGCTGGCGCTGGCCCTGGTGAGCCCCGTGGCCACCTCGGAGCAGGCACTGTGGCTGGGAACACCAGCCTCTCGCTGGCTAACCCTCATGCAAATACTGGGAACGGGGAGGGAGGGGAGGCGGGCTGCTAGCCCAGCAGACCCCCCCCCCCGGCCCTCCCCACCTGCGGGGCTAGAGCTCTCAGGAGGGCTTGGGGACGGCTGGGGGAGCGGGGGCGAGACGGCCCGGGCCGAGGCGGGTCTCCCGTGCGCTGACTGCCGGGCCCGCCCTCGCCAGGGCCCGATCTCCCGGGGGTACAGCTATACGCTGCAGAAGAACAACGGCGAGAGCTGGGAGCTCCTGGACGGCGGCGGGAACAAGCTGACCGCCCCGGCCGTCTGCTTCATGATCCCGCCCACTGACCCCGAGGCCCTGGCTCTGGCGGACAGGTACAGCCCGGGGCGTCTCGCCCAGCAGCAGGGGGTCACCAGCACCTGCTGCCCTCACCCCAGGGAGGCGCAGGGCAGGGCAGGGCAGGGGGCCGGGAGGCAGGCTGGTCTGGCTGCTCTGCTGACGGGGCCTGGGCAAGGAGCAGCTTCTCTGCCGGTGCCCCCGGGCCTCTGCAGGTGCCGCTAGCTGCCAAACAACTCGGGCCGGTCCCTACCCCTCCCCTGGGGTCTCACACAGCTGCACTGCTGTTGACTCAGCAGTTTGGGTGTGGGTTGGTCTGCTTGGGCCGGGGCTCACAGCATGTGGCACCTGCAGGGCCCAGCAGGCACCTGGGAACGCTGGGGAGTGAGTGGTTCAAGGAATGCCTTCATTTACGCATCCAACAACTGCTTACTAAGCACCTACTGTATACCCTCCCTCGGGGCTAACATCCTGGGGGGAACACCAGTGAACACACAGAGGATTTTGGGTAGCATGACCGCCGTGAAGCGAGGAGGAGGAGGAGGGAGGCGGTGGCGGAGGGGGGGCGTGTCTTTCTGAACCCAGGAGCGGAGATGGCGGGCGAGTGTCGCAGCCGGCCCTGGCCGTCCTCATCAGGCCTCCAGCCTCACAGAGCACTCGCCGAGTTGCGGGGTCCCTCTGGGCTGCTGACGCCGCCAGTGCCCGCCTCTCACCTCCGTGGCCGGGGGGATGGTGGGCTGCCCAGGGCTCCAGCTCGTTCTTGCCCACAGCCTGGGCAGCCAGTACCGGAGCGTGCGGCAGAAGGCAGCCGGGAGCAAGCGCGCACTCCAACAGCGGCACGAAGTGTTGAAGACAGAGAACCCTGGAGGTGGGCGCTGGGGCCCCCTGCCCGAGGCCCTGGGGGACCAGGTTCTGTGCTCTGGCCAGGGTGGTGAGGGTTGGCACCACAGGGAGAGGGGCAGCTGCCTGCCCAGTGGTTCCTCCTGGCCCCTGAGGCCCCTGGCTCTCACCTCCCAAACCCCAACGTGACCCATGTGCCTCCTTGGCAGATGCCTCGGACCTACAGGGGAGGCAGCTGCTGGCCGGCCTGGACAAGGTGGCCCGCGACCTGGAGCGGCAGGAGAAGGCCATCACGGGCATTCTGCGGCCGCCGCTGGAGCAGGGCCGGGCTGTGCAAGACAGCGCCGAGCGGGCCAAGGAACTCAAGGTACTGCTGGGCCGGGGCACAGACCGGCCCTGGGCCCCCACTCACCGTCAGGCCCCTGTGGGGTCCCGGGAGTCCACGCAGGTGCTCACTGCACGCAGCCAGGCACCATAACCGGATCCTGAACCGGTCGGGGAGGCACGTTGCTGTCGCCACCCCAGGTTCTAGACCAAGGACCAGGCCCTCGGCAAGGTGCCTGGTCCTGATGCCCCCCACCCCCAGACACGTGCCTAGGCGGAGCTGGCAAAACCCGTGTGGCCTCAGCGGGGCTGCCCAGCACCTGCTCAGCACCCGGCCCAGGCTCCCATCAGCAGTGGGGTTTGCCACTCTGAGCTGGGCTGTGCCGGGCTCTGGGATTTCAGCTCGGCCGCCAGCTGCCTGAGCCCAGACACACCACGGAGGGCCGCCGGCTTCCCCGACTCCAGCTACCTGGGCCGGCCCCGACTCTGGGGCACCTGGTGATGTGTGGAGCCCTGGCAGGTGCCTGGCGCCCTGCACCTGCTGCTTCTACAAGTGGTTTCCCGTGTCTTCCCAGCAGCCTCTGCGGTGGGGCTTACCAGTCCTACCTGAGCCACTGCTGGCCACACCTGTTGGTTCACAGTCCACCTTCACCGGGCTTCCCTGGCGTGCCGATTAACAATGCCGGCTGCAGGCTGGTGCCCAGGCTCTCCAGCCTCTCCCACCGCCCCTGAAGCGCTGGGGTCTCCTAATGCCCACCCCAGGACCATCCCTGGGGAAGCGGCTGCTGACCTGGGGGGTCTGGTCCCCACAGAGCATCGCCGAGGAGCTGCTACGTATCGAGCCCGAGAAGACGCACAGCACGGCCGAGTGTGACGCCTTCGTCCAGGCCCTCCCAGGCAGCGGCTCAGCGCCCTTGCTGAAGACCCGCGTGGAGGACACCAACCGGAAATATGAGCGCCTGGTGCAGCTGCTGGACTCGGCCCAGGAGAAGTGGGTGCCAGGCGGGCAGCAGGGAGGTCGGGCTGGGCTGGAGGGGCCCAGCGGCACCCCCCACTCCCTGCTGATGTCCTCAGGGTCGACGTGGCCAACCGCCTGGAGCAGAGCCTGCAGCAGGGCCGGGAGCTGCTGGCCACGCACGAGGCGCGGCTGAGCCAGGATGACACGGTGCCTGAGAGTGGCCCCATCCTGGACAGCAAGAGGCAGGAGCTGGCGGTGAGTGTGGGCCCTTCTCTGTGAGCTGGGCCAGGGCTCCAGGCACGTGTGACGCACCCCTGCGGCCGGTCTTTGGGGCGTGAACAATGCCGTGTGCCCACTGGGTGGTGCCAGTGGAGGCTGGCACCTATGAGGCCTGGTGTTTGCAAACCACGTGTCTGCACAGAAACCCGGCCCCCAGCAGTGTCTGAAACAGCGGACTCGGCACCTGGGCCTGCAGCCCAGCGGCAAGGGGGCTGGCCCCGGGGAGCAGCTGTCTCCCACTCCCAGCCTCTTTTCCGGCATGCTGGGACCCTCGAGTCTGAGGTCTCGTGGCAGGCTCCTGTTTGTGTCCGTCTCCTGTCTCGGCTCAAGGCCTCGTGCACAGGCCATCCTAGCCCAGGGTGCACACTGCTGGCCGTGGGGTTTTTCCAAAGTCAGTTTTCAGGGTCCTGTCATTGGAACGAGATGGAACGTTATGGAAGAGACCCAGTTCCTCCTGCTGCTGGGAGGGACTCTGTCCCAGGGAGGTGGCCCCGGGGACGCCAGCTCTGGCCACAGCGCTATCTCCTTCCCCGCTGCACAGGCCATGGCCTCCGAGCTGCAGGCCCAGGAGGCCCTGCTGGGTGAGGTACAGCAGAACCTGCAGGCAGCCAAGCAGTGCGCCAGCTCCCTGGCCAGCCACTTCCAGGAGCACTGCCCGGACCTGGAGCGCCAGGAGGCCGAAGTGCACAAGCTGGCCCAGCGCTTGGACAACCTGCGCCAGCAGGTGGAGCGCAGGTGAGCACGCCACCCCCGGCATCCTCCGAGGCCACTGGAGACCAGTGACTGAAGTCCCATTTCAAAAGTCATTCCTGCACAGTGGAAAAGCCCCGTGCTGACCCAAGACCTGCGTCCCTTTCCTAAACGCTGTGACCACTTTCTCGCGAGAGTGATCTGAGCCACGGCTGAGTGACTGCCGGACTGCGAATTGTTTTCCTGCCTCATCAGCCAGTGGGAGTTCTTGCCTCTTCATTTTCTAAGAGTCTGTGCAGAATTGGTGTTTCTTTCTTAAATGCTTGGTAGCCTTCACCATCTGGGCCTGGGTTTTTTTGTTTTTGTGAGTTTTTTTTTAAACTACAAATTCCGCCTCCATGTTGAACCACTCTGGTCATCTTTGTTTTTTAAGAATTTATTTTATTTGAAAGGTAGAAGGACACAGGAAGAGGGAGACAGAGATCGTCCATCTTCTGCTTCACTCCCAAATGGCCACAGCGTCTGGGGCTGGGCCGGGGTGAAGCCAGGAGCCCGGAATTCCATCGGGGTCTCCCATGTCGTGGGTGGTGGGGCCCAAGCTCTCGGGCCATTTCCGCTTTCCCCAGTACGTAAGCAGGGCGGCCAGGACTTCAATGGTTGCTGTGGCTGGTGTGGCGTGGCGTGCCATGCCGGCGCTGCAGCTGCTAGCTTAGCCCGTTGTGCCGTAGCACCGACTCCAGGTCATCTCTTCTTAGTGTTGGAAATGGTGTCAGTTCCATCCAAGTAGTTGAGTCTGTTGGCATAAGCAGCTTGGTGGTGCCCTATTAACGTCCCTAGGATTCGAGCTGACGTCTCCTCGTAGCTGAAGTTGTGTCTTGGCTTTGCTCCCGCCGGTCCGTCCGAGAGCTCTCGGTTACTTCGGAGCCAGCTGTTTGGGTGACAGTGCTTTTCCCAGCTCAGGTCCAGCTCTCCTCCGTCGGGTGGGGCTTAGGGTGATGGCTTGAAATTTGTCTGACACAATCGTGCGATGCTGTGTAGCTCCCCAGAAGTGCTGCGCCCCACAAACCCTGGTATATTCTTAGTTCCGGTGAGTTTGCAGGAGTTAACGACCTCCCCTGCAGGTTCTTCTTGGCCCGTGGGGTGCCTGGGTGCTGGAACACCCAGCGGGTCCCTGCCAGTCGGCGTGCACCAGCCACCCTGTCCTCACGGTCCAGCTTGGCTAAGGCTGCTGCGCCCTTACTGGAGAGGGCTCAGGGTGCTCCCCGTGACAGCCCCCGCCCCACGCCCCTGTCCCGCAGGGTCCAGAGCTTACAGGGAGCTGCGGCCGCCTACGACGAGTTCCGCCGCGGCCACGACCACGTGCTCCGCTTCTTGACCAGCATCCCCAGTTACGAGCCCCAGGAGACGGACAGCCTCAGCCAGGTGGAGACCAAGCTGAAGAACCAGAAGGTGAGAGAGCTGCTGCGTGCACTCGCACAGGCAGCCCGGGCGTGACCGAGGCAGCAGCCCCTCTCCGGGGAGGCCGCCAGGCCTCCAGCACCGCCGCCGTCCCGCCCCCTCAGCCGCTCCGCCCAGGGTCCCGTGCCTCCACGGCAGCACAGAGCAGCCCTTGGGGAAAGTCCTGTTTCCAGAGTTGTGCTTCCTGCCCCCTTGGGGTTCCAGGCAGTGCCCTGGGGTCTGAGATGAGGACCCTGGGCATTCTCAGGCCAAGACAGAAAGCCAGTGCTGGGGCAGGAGTAGGTGCAGCAGTCAGGACGCTGCCGGGACACTCACAGCCGGATCACGGGGCCTGGGTTCGAGCGCCAGCGCCGACTGCAATCCGGCTTCCTGCTAATGCGCATGCCGGGAGCCCTGCCGCCCGCGTGATGCACTCTCAGGATCACATGAAGACGGGCACCTGGCGCCCAGAGCACTCGGTGAACGTCCGTCCCTGGCCAACGTTCTCTGTAGGGCCCTGGCCTCGACTCCGTGCCGAGCAGATGCCGCCAGGGAAGCCGCTCATCCTGCTCTGCCATACAGGAGACCGGGTCTCTGAGGACTCCGGCTGCTGCACCCGTGAGAGGTGTTGTTTTCCCCGGTCTGCACTTTCACAGTCTCTGTTGTTCTGCAGAACCTGCTGGATGAGATAGCAAGCAGGGAACAGGAAGTACAGAAGGTGTGCGCCACCTCCCAGCAGTACCAGCAGGCTGTGAAGGTGAGCTTCTGTCTGGGGGACACACGGCGGGAGCTCCTGCCCCGGCGGCTGATGGGCTGGGGGCCCTCGGGCGCTGCTGGGGGCCACGCAGACTGGCACGGCCCCTCAGGCAAATGCCTCAGAGGGAGGGGCTGGGTGCGCTTTGGAAGCAGGCAGCTCTTCAGGGGAGCGTGTCCTCAAGGGAATAGCACACAAGAACAAGGCGGGATGGACACACTTGTGTGAAACACACCACCTGCAGTGGCCTTGGTGCCCACGGTGAAGGGACAGCGCCGCGGGGTTGCGAAGCCACTGCGTGGCGCACAGCTCTAGGCCCGCGAGCCTGCAGGGCACACACGGTTTGCCTCCTTGGGGGCGGATGGGACTGTGGCATACTTGCGTGTGCGCCGCTCAGTGACGTGGCCGTGGTCCGTGATGTCTCGGTTCTCAGCCCCTCCTGGCCTTCAGTCCCGGGCCCAGGGAGAGGAAGCGCTCGCGGCACCTGCCAAGGGCCAGTCTCGCTCGGCAGGAAGGGACGTACGCATGCTGGGTCCCGTCTCAGCCGCCGGCCCGGCCCTGCGCTCTCCCCCAGGACTATGAGTTAGAAGCAGAGAAGCTCAGATCCCTTCTCGACCTGGAGAACGGGAGGAACAGCCACGTGAGCAAGAGAGCCCGGCTGCAGGCCCCCGCCGCCAAGGTGAAGGAAGAGGTGAGCCCGGCGCCGGCGGAGAGCAGGCCGCACACACGCAGGGCAAACCAGGCCGACAGCCCTCCTGGGTCCATGCAGGTTTGGTAGAAGATAAGGAACTGGTTCTTGGGCAGCGACATCGATAGGATACAGAGACGGCCTGGTGTAAGTTTCTAGGCCAGAGCCATGGAGCTCGAGTCGCCTCCCTCCCCTCCCCTCCCCTCCTCCCCTCTGTAAACACACAGTAGAGGGCCGCTAGGACCAGACCCTCACACACAGGAACGTGAAGATTCGCTCGGGGTCGGGTCGCACCGCGGGGTCGAGACTGAAACCTGGACCCCCGACTCTACACCTGGCTGGCTCTCTGCCAGTGAGACTGTCACACAACCCCCGCCACACACCCACACACACCAGACTTGGCAGAAACTGCGCCCCAAGCATTGGCAGCTCCTCGCTGCTCAGCCTGCTGACTTGTGTGCCGGCTTCTTTGCAGGAAGCGGCTCTGGCGGCCAAGTTCACGGAAGTCAATGCCGTCAACAGACAGCGGCTGCAGAACCTGGAGTTTGCGCTCCATCTCCTGCGGCAGGTAACTGATCTGAGGGAGAAATTCCACCTAGAACTCCTCCCACCGGCGAGGGCTCCTCCCTGCAGGCATGGCCCTTCCCTGCTAACGTCTCTGGGCGGTAGCAGCATGGAGGCGGGCCCAGGCCGGCACTCACGTTGACAGGAAGATGGCTAACTTACATATTCAATTCAGTAACCAGCTGCTGAGTGCCTAATCAGGTCAGAGTTATCTTCGAACGTCCATAACGTTTACGATAGCCCCCGCACGGCAAGGGCCTGGGAGCGATGCCATGTCGCCAGCAGTGGGCTCCTTGCCCAAGGGCCTGCCCCCCCGCCCCGTGGCAGACGGTGCTGCTTTGCTGCTGCCCTCTGTGTGTGCAGTGCACTGCACGCGTGTCTGCCGTGAGCCCGGGCAGTGCCCCACGGGTGAGGCCCTCGACCAGCTGACCGCGGCGGGGACGCTGCGGGATCCCTTCAGACTTCTGCACTTGTGAAGTCTTGCCTTGGTTTGACGTCACAAAGCTGGACTCCTTGTTTGGCCGTTTTCCCAAGTAACCCTGCGGCTGACGTGAACCAGCCCTCAGACAGCCCCTCGGGGCCCAGCGGGCAAGCGGTCCAACCGACCCGTGTGCAGGTGCCCCAGACCCCGTGGGCCAGGCGGGGACAGGGGAGGCACGTGCCGCGGCAGTGAGTCTGGCTCTCACCACGTGTGGTCTTCTCCCTCACAGCAGCCAGGCGTGGAGGCGACCCGGGAGACGCCACAGGGGAGCGAGCCGGGCTCGGGCGTGGGAGAGACGTGGAAGATGAAGAAGGAGCTGGACGAGGAGACCGAGAGGCGGCAGCAGCTGGAGAACGAGGTCAGGAGCGCCCAGGAGGAAATCCAGAGCCTGCGCACCCAGCGGCCTCAGGAGGCGGTGGTGACGCAGGAGGTGGTCAAGAGGGTGCCGGACCCCGCGCTGGAGCGAAGCTTCCAGCAGCTGCAGCAGACCCTGGCCGAGGAGCAGCACAAGAACCGGCTGCTGCAGGCCGAGCTGGAGGCGCTGCAGCCCCGGCTGCGCGCCCTGGAGCAGGAGGCCCGCGGCGGAGGCCAGGAGTGCGTGGTCAAGGAGGTGCTGCGCATTGAGCCGGATGCCGCCCAGGGAGACCAGGTCCTGCGCCTGCGCGAGGAGCTGGAGGCGCTGAGGCGGCAGAAGGGCGCCCGCGAGGCGGAGGTGCTGCTCCTGCAGCAGCGCGTGGCGGCCCTGGCCGAGGAGAAGAGCCGGCCGCAGGAGGTGGTCACCGAGAGGGAGGTGGTCAAGCTGCAGAACGACCCCCAGCTGGAGGCCGAGTACCGGCAGCTGCAGGAGGACCGCCAGCGGGAGGGCGCGCTCAGGGAGCGGCAGGAGGAGGAGCTGAGCTTCCTGCAGGACAAGCTCAAGAGGCTGGAGAGGGAGCGGGCCATGGCCGAGGGCAAGGTCACGGTCAAGGAGGTGCTCACGGTGGAGAGGGACGCGGCCGCCGAGAGGGAGGTGGGCGAGCTGGCCCGCCAGTACGAGGACGAGGCCGCCCAGGCGCGCGCTAGCCGGAGGGAGAAGACGGAACTGCTCCGCAAGATCTGGGCCTTGGAGGAGGAGAACGCCAAGGTGGTGGTGCAGGAGAAGGTGCGCGAGATCGTGCGGCCCGACCCCAAGGCCGAGAGCCAGGTGGCCAACCTCCGCCTGGAACTCGTGGAGCAGGAGCGCAAGTACCGGGCGGCCGAGGAGCAGCTGCAGAGCTACCAGAGCGAGCTGGAGGCGCTCCGGCGGCGGGGCCCGCAGGTGGAAGTGAAGGAGGTGACTAAAGAGGTCATCAGGTACAAGACGGACCCCGAGACGGAGGAGGAGCTGCAGCGGCTCAGGGAGGAGATCGTCGACAAGACCAGGCTCATCGAGCGCTGCGACCTGGAGGTCTACCAGCTGAGGCAGGAAATCCAGGCCCTCAAAGACTCCAAGCCCCAGGTCCAGACCAAAGAGGTGGTCCAGGAGATCCTGCAGTTCCAGGAGGACCCCCAAACCAAGGAGGAAGTGGAGTCGCTGCGGGCGAAGCTGTCGGAAGAGCAGAAGAAGCAAGTGGACCTGGACAGGGAGCGGGCGGCCCAGGAAGAGAAGATCAGACAGAAGGAGGAGGAGCTGTCGCAGGTGACGGAGAGGGTGGTGCAGCAGGAGGTGGTGCAGTACGAGGAGGAGCCGGGCCTGCGCGCCGAGGTGAGCGCCTTCACCGAGAGCATCGACGCGGAGCTGCGGCAGATCGACAAGCTGCGTGCCGAGCTGCGGCGGCTGCAGCAGCGGCGCGGGGAGCTCGAGCGCCAGCTGCAGGAGCTGGAGCGCGAGCGCCAGGCGCGCAGGGAGGCCGAGCGGGAAGCGCAGCGGCTGCAGCAGAGGCTGGCCGTGCTGGAGCGCGAGGCGGCCGAGGCCCGTGAGACGGTGACCCGCAAGCAGAAGGTGGTGCTGCAGCAGGACCCCCAGCAGGCCAGGGAGCACGCCATGCTCACGGTGCAACTGGAGGAGGAGCGGCACCGGCGGCAGCTGCTGGAGGGCGAGCTCGAGGCCCTGCGCGGGCAGCTGGCCGCCCTGGAGAAGGCGGAGGTCAAGGAGAAGGTGGTCGTGTCCGAGAGCGTGCAGGTCGAGAAGGGCGACACGGAGCAGGAGATCCAGAAGCTCCGGCAGAGTCTGGAGGAGGAGAGCCGCGGCAAGAGAGAGCTGGACGCCGAGGTGAGTCGGCTGGAGGCCAAGCTGTCCGAGCTGGAGTTCTGCAACTCCAAGTCGTCCAAGGAACTGGACTTCCTGAGGGAGGAAAACCACAGGCTGCAGCTGGAGCGGCAGAACCTGCAGCTCGAGACCCGGAGGCTGCAGTCGGAGATCCAGATGGCCGCGACGGAGGCGCGAGACGCGCGCAGTTCGCCTGCGGCTGACGCGGGGGGCAACCTCGACTCCAGGCTGTGGTCCCTGGAGCGAGAACTGGACGACCTCAAGAGGCTCTCCAAGGACAAAGACCTCGAGATTGACGAGCTGCAGAAGCGCCTGGGCTCTGTGGCCGTGAAGAGGGAGCAGAGGGAGAACCACCTGCGGCGCTCCATCGTGGTCATCGACCCCGACTCGGGCCGGGAGCTGTCCCCCGAGGAAGCCCACCGGGCCGGGCTCATCGACTGGAACATGTTTGTGAAACTCAGGAGCCAGGAGTGCGACTGGGAGGAGATCTCAGTGAAGGGTCCCAACGGGGAGTCCTCGGTGATCCACGACAGGAAGTCCGGCAAGAAGTTCTCCATTGAAGAGGCCCTGCAGAGCGGCCGGCTGAGCCCCGCGCAGTACGAGCGCTACGTCAACAAGGAGATGTCCATCCAGGAGCTGGCCGTCTTGGTGTCCGGGCAGAAGTAGGCGCAGCGCCCATGCGGAGCCCAGCATCTAGCCCTCACCCTCGGCTCACAGAGGAGCGAACAGGCACCAACTCACGGCAGGCACCTCCCGTCTCGGCTGTCGTCCTGCCTGCCCGAGTGACCGCCCTGACCCCAGTGATCTCAGAACCCCAGTGCCGTTCCTTTTTCTCCCTTCTCTCACGTTTTCCCAGCAACAGATTCCATGTGATGCCTAGAGACCATCTGTAAATGACCGGTGCACGAGACCATGGCACACGAGCCTGCTCCAGGCAGCAAGGGCCTGCACTTAGCCAACGGCCAGATGCCGTGGCCGGAAGGACTCCTTCCGTGGGCCTTTATCTCACCGGAGGACCAGGCCCCTGAGGGCTGCCTGCCTGCACCTGTAATCCTCCAGGGTTCTGGCCAAGAACCAACTTTGCCTCAGAGAGGCTTCCTCCGCACTCGCTCTGCTCGTACGACACACCTGGGCTTTGTGCCAGAAAAGGTGCACGGGACCCAGCACGGTGTCTGGGCCTCGCTGCTACGGTGGACGAGAACTGTCAGCCAGACTCTCCCAGGAAAACGCACCGTCAGAGACTGTTCTATGGTTCTGAAATGGAAGCATCTGAGTAGTGGACTGTGTTGCTGTTAGCCCTGGTTTAAACGCCTTACAAGTCTTGCTTATGATCTCACCGGTATTTAGGTATATCAGACAGCTGATTATTCACCAATTAAGTTTCTGGTTCTCTGCATCTCTATAACCCTAACCTTGCATGTATTATGTAAGAAAGTGGCAGGCAATAGGGAACTGTATTTATAGCATGAAAATAAAAACCTGGTGGCTTGATTCTCCTCTCACGGCAAGCGTGTTTCGTCCCCTTTGGCATCTGAGGCCTCTTCTCCCCTCTTGGAACTACAATGGACAGTCCACATAGCCAAGCCCCTATGGGAGGAACAATCACTTACAAAGAGGGTAGAAGTAAAAGAGGAAAAACGTGTTGGAAACCTTGAAAGAATTTATTGAGTTGCTTTATACAAGATTAACAATTTCCACACCACCCCCTAACACCAACACGGTGGCTGCACAAAAAGCCACAGCCCCTCTCACACCTAAGAAACGGCCACGCCTGGGAAGTGCTCAGAGACCCTCTGCTGCACCCAAGACACCAAACCCCTGCAGCACCGAGGCCCTGAGCCACTCTGCCCAACCCTCCGCTGCAGCCGGGCCCGTGTATCTGCCTTGCCATGGCTGCTTAAGTCACTCACTCTTCCATTACCACAAATAAAGCATAAACAAGAAAAAGAAATCTCAAACTCCCCATCAAAGAAACATTTCCCTGAGGCAAGAGGCATCACTAGATTCCTAAAAAGAGGGTTTCCTGCTCCAGCTGCACACTCAGTGGTACGTGGGAGGAGGGAGCACCAGCAGGGAAGGGAGGGGGAGGGGCTGGGACCCGGGTGTCACGGGCAGAGAACGCCCACTGCTCAGCCTTCACTGACGGCCTCTGCTCTGCTGGCTCTGAGCTCAGCTGTACAAATCTCTTCTTTGGCTCTTCTGCTACTACCTAAGACTATTCTGTAAACAAACTGGAAATCCAAGTTGCAAAACACATACATAATGAAGGGATAAGGAGTCCGTGTAGCCCAATGTAAAACACAGATCGGCTCTTATGTAAAAAAGCGATCAGAGCAGAGGCCGGCGGAGGGCTAAGAGGCTGCACCCCTCGCTCCTCGAAGGCAGGAACTGAGCTGCTGAGCAGGGTGCCCTGGGAGGCAGGGGCCCCAGGGCTGCTCGAGTTTTCACACAGCTGTGCGTGTGCCACATGCACACCCTCAACATGTCTGAAACGGCTTAGCGGCAGCAGTCAGGTCAGACTCAGCGTGGCACAGAAGTCACAGGACAGGCAAAGGCCTTCAGAGTCCCTGTGAAACCGCCACTGGCCGAGTGTGACCCAGCACGCAGTCAGCGTCCCAGCCTGCCTCGGATCCACTCTCCCCTCCTCCGTGCGGCTGTCTGGAGTCCAGGACTTCCAGGCCTATTCGCACACGGCAGACCTTGCAGAGGCCTGTTCCCGCAGCTCTGCCCAAGACTGATGTCTAAGAGTTAAGACAAACCGGAATGTCTATCTATGACTTGGACCCCCTCGTTATCCTTGGCCCTCAGAGAGGTCAAAGGCTCTGGGGCCCGGCAGTCCACCCACGTGAACTCTGGAAAAACAAAACAAGAGCCCTGCTCAACAGGGACCTGGGATTGTGGGGCCCAGACGACCTGCAAGGCAAGACAGCACAGATCGTGATGTGCAACTGTAAAAAACTCAAACAAAACTGGCTACGTCTTCAATACAGACACATCTTCTAAAAAGGTCTCCACAGCAGGTCCACTCAGCGGGCTGAATGGATGTGCACTGTCAAATCCTGCCCCACCATAAAGGCACTGGAATTACATCTTCCTAAAATATGATGTGTAAAGAATTGTCCCAGTCCATCCAATGCATTTAATGGTAACCATGAAAACTGAGCCCAAAATAGGTGTCTTTAAAAATCCTATTACAACTGTTGAATCTACAAAGGTCATTTCTCTGTAAGAGCTTCATTGTCAGGTTCCCAGGAGAAACTGGCCCTTCACAATGGCCAGATATTAGATGTTCTCAGTATTTTGCAAAGAGATCAGGTAGGTCTCCCAGCCTTGCCTGTGGCCAGAAGGAGCCCCTGGCCGCTAGGTGCCAGGAGGCACTCGGGTTCGGATGGATTTGAACCACAGCTCTGCCGCCAGTCTTGTAAACACACGCTCCCCTGCCCAGAACTGCCCTCCGACCACCGTCGGGCAACAAAGCCACAAGGCCGCAGGCACCAGTGTCGTGAAGCGCCTCGTCAGTGGCTCCCTTGGTTGAAGGCACCTCAGAAGTGCCAAGTGCTCCACTCAGGACTCACACCTGTTCCCAAAGCAAACCAGCTGGCATACAGAGGACAGCGAGGATCCGTGATCCAAGACCTACACAGCCAACGTCGGTCGAGCCTCTCCTTAGGAGCAGTCATAATTTCCGTGGTACACCGGGCCCCTTCCCGTGAAGCTGAGAAGCATCTGAAAAAGAACAAGCGAAAGCAGAACACAGAGAATCAGGGAACAGGCCTCCGACGCCCCCATGGCAGCAGTAGCCAACCCTCAGGAGGGTCACTTAATACCTCTGAACGCAGAGCAAAGGCTCCAACAGCAAACGACCGCCAGCGGCCATGTGTGCGTGCCACTCGCGGCAGCCTGCGACATGCATGGACACGGGTGCTGTGCAGGCGGCGGCAGCTGCGCACGGCTCACGGATGGCAACTCCGCTATGCAGCCCGGTCACTTTAAGTCTCTGGCTATCCCTGCCTTGCCCTGGTAAGGCCTCCTGACCATATAAGCTCAAGGTAGCGATGACCACTCCTCTACCATCAAAAAAAAAAAGACCCTCGGGTTAAGCAGAAACAAACTCAAAGACACGAGCATGCCACGTCCACACGGGGAAGAAATGTAAGCTAAGCAGACACCAGCCATGGCTGACGTGCCGACACGCAGGCAGCTGGCCCCTCGCGGCCCTCACGTGACCCTGCAACTGAAGTCCACTGAGGGGAGGAGGGCCACTTGGATCAAACTGCTGTTTGAGCAGAGCTGCTTTTCTGATAGCCTTTTACTATCCTGAGGAAAAAGAGGAAAATGGCGATCCTTTGTGGGGGGCGGAGTCCCACAGCACACCGTCTGCTGGCAGCGTCTCTCCCATCGTTTTCTCTGCAAGAGTAACTCTGCCCAGCGCAGGTCTCTCTCAGCACACTCACTACCACTCTGTGCCCTGGGGGAGGGAGCACACTACCACTCTGTGCCCTGGGGGAGGGAGCACGTACCACTCTGTGCCCTGGGGGAGGGAGCACACTACCACTCTGTGCCCTGGGGGAGGGAATGCTACCACTCTGTGCCCTGGGGGAGGGAGCACACTACCACTGTGCCCTGGGGGAGGGAGCACACTACCACTGTGCCCTGGGGGAGGGAGCACGCTACCACTCTGTGCCCTGGGGGAGGGAGCACGTACCACTCTGTGCCCTGGGGGAGGGAGCACGTACCACTCTGTGTCCTGGGGGAGGGAGCATGCTATCACTCTGTGCCCTGGGGGAGGGGAGTCACTGCAGCTACTGCTCTCCAGAACAAAGGGCTGACTGTGGGCATAGGTGGGGCCCTCAAAGATGCAAACTGCCCCTTGGAGGATTCCAAGTCCATTCCTGACCCAGCAGGCCTCAGGCCTCAGGCGCCACAGATCAGGAGGGTAACTGGGACATCGTCCCCCAGTCATGCTTGGGGCAGGGCTGGAGTAGGAAGAGACTACTCGGTCAAAACCAAGACATCATGAAGCTTCCTGCACCAAATTCCACAAAATGCACCCACGAATCACGAGTCCAGGACAAGGCAAAGCCACCTGGGCACAGGCGTCTCCGTGCTGCCCTCGGTCACCACGCCAGGTCTGAAGCCCTGGTCCGCAGCGCCTGCGGCCTCACTCCTGGCTGCTCCCGCGTCTCTGCTTCCCCTTCCACGTCTGTGCAGGCTTAGGAACTGCTCCTGTCTGGGACACTCGCTGGCATCGGAAGTCGCTGCCCTTCCAGAAAGCCCTTCGTGCTACGTGGATTTTCCCTCCGAGGGAAAAGGAACTTCAGGGAGCCTCTGGTTACTGCTAGCGCTGGGAGGGCACAGCTGCTTGGATTTAAAAGTCTTGTTGCGCCTAGGTAGCCCGAGGATATGCACCACTACCTGCCTTGTTTCTAAATCAAGAGACGGCGAGCTGAGCAGCAGGAATGCCTCGGCCTCGCTCGCAGGACCCACAACCTTCTCTGTAATCACCCAGTCGAAAGCTGGCTAAGCAACAGCTTCAAGTGGGGACAGACGGGAAGTGCAGAACCCCTTGTCATTCGGAGCACCCACAGAGCCAGAGCCTTCAAGGACAAACCAAGACGTCAACACAGTGACAACAGGCCACGACACTGAAACCCTCAAGAGTAGACAAGCGGCTACAGGTGGAATGGGGAGGAGCTCACAGTGCACACGGCACACTGCCCATCTGTGATTACCTGGCAGAGTCTGCGGGATATGGGTGGACAAGGCAGCGTGTGGGAGAGGCGCTGCGTGGGGTGGGCTGGGGTGCAAGCCAGCCAGAAGACCTGAGAGAAGACAGGAGGGAGAAAAGAACAAAACACACACATTGAAGACGGGACAGGAAAGTGCCTCTGGCAGTTACGAGCCACAGATGACCTGCTGGACTGGTCTGGGCTCCACACCCGAGGGAGAGGGCTCACAGTCCCCAGAGATGTTCCCCCCCAGCACACGCCAGACACACACACACACACACGAACACAGTACACACACCACAGGGACCCGTGGTCACAGCCCAGAGGCTCCCCAGGATAGAGAGCAGAAACACCTACTGGGGCTGAGGCCGTGGTGAAAGGTGCCAGGGGCAGGGCCTGTGACGATGGCATCCTTGGAGACCCCTGCTCTGGCAGAGGAGTCGGCGCTGAAGGAGAGCACATGGAGAGGAAACGGGACGGGGGCTATAATTCCCAGCGAGTTCGAGTTCATGGCCCCAGGCAGCTTCGGGCTGGTGGACTTGTAGGACGAGGACAGCAGGTTTAAAGGAGAAGAGCTGGTCAGCAGCACAGCCCCACTCGTTCCTTTCTGGGGAGGAAACAGCCACAGTGAGAACTCTGCTCACGCTCACAGGTAACCCACGAGCCAGCCTGAGCCACGCAGGACAGGGGCACGTGCATGTGGAACGCCCCTGTGCCAGCAACCCTCTCCCTCCGCAGCCCACAGAGACGACATGCAGTGGTTTTCAGGGTACAGAGTCAATTTTTAAAACCAGGATATTAAATATGCCTTTGTGGAGAAATGGAAAATATATGCATCAATATCCACAAACGTCCATGTAGACAGGCACTCACGTGTGCATGGACACTGACAGCCACAGCACACACACAGCCATACAAAAGGGCATGAGAAACATGTGAAAAAACTATGTGGGGATTTCAAAAATTTTTGCACCACAATAATTTATCTTTAAATTCCATTTTCCATCAATGCTGCAAGTACCCTCTTAAGCTATCAGTTATATATTAATCTTTGTTTTTAAGAAGAAACAGGGAAAACAAAGTGGTGGGAAGAGGGAAGTGATGCCTCCCTAGACAGACATTTCTGTCATTGTTTTGCAACCACAGCTAGAAGGGTGTATTGGGAAAATCAAAGAAAAAACTCTTTCTCACTTCCCCAACCTGTGTCCAAATTGCTAAGAGCAATGCCCAAGCAGGACTCCTCACTGTTGGCCTGCGTAGACTACCTCTCCCCCTGCAGAGCCACTGAGAAGGTGCCCACTCACTACCGCCGGCCACTGACAGCACTTCTACCCCCTTGCTCAGAGAGATGGGCAGATCCTGCGCCTCGGGGTGCACCCCAGACTGAGACTCCCTGCGGGCACGGTGCTGAGCGGTCCTGCGGCTCCATCAGTACCCCTACAGAAGTCACAGCACCCTGGGCTTCCTGTAACCAGAAAGGGACACCCGAGCTCACATCCCCACCTAACCACTGGTCTGGGATCTCCTTCTCCACCCAGGGCAAGGCAAGGGGGGTGGGCTGGGCTGCCAGGATACTCACTGGCAAGGAGGCAGGCGCCGCCACACTACTGACCGCAGCCGGCTTCAGGGAGGAGGTCAGTAACTTCGCCACTCCCTGGGTCCCGCCACCAGCATCTCCATTGGGACCACCAGGAGGAGCCACCAGGGTCAGCTTCTGGGAGACAGGGGGTTTCTTCACGGCAGAGCTTGGCGCAGGCCGGCCGGCTGGCTGGCCTGCAGAGGGAGGCTGCACGCTGGGGAACAAGGGCTGGGGGGGAGAGCTCTGCACCGGCGCTCCTCCAGCAGAGGAGCCGCCAGAAGAAACCCCGTGTTTGGAGACTGAGCCGGCAAAGGGGTTATTCTTGTAAGACGGCCCCGCAGAGCTGGCTGAATGCGGCTTGGCTGCATGGCTCAGAGCAGTGGAGGACGTGGCTGGGGTCTTCTGAGAGCTGCCACCGGAGGCTGCCGTGGAGGCCGGTGTGGGGGGATGGAGGCCCTGGCCTTTGGCCGCCGTCTTCACCAGCTGCAGGAGGGAACGGTGGCACTGCGCAGAGGAGGCCTTTGGGCCTTGGAGCTTATTTACAAAAGGGGTGGGGGGGGTGAAGCTTTTCTGCTGCTGGGTGCCTGCGTGAAGGACTCTGACTTGGGGGCCAGGCACACCAGCCGCCACCGGGGGTCCGTGAGGCGTCCGTGGCAAGCCATGGTGCTTTGCTTTGGACTGGTGAGCTTCTGGCAGGCCCTTGCTGAGGGGAGCCTGGCAGGAGAGCTCTTTGTAGCCAGAACTCTCTGCTTTTTTCTCCTGAGATGGCTGCCCTAGGGCCAAAGCCTGTTCAGCCAGAAAATTGAGGGGGGATTGTAGAGAGCTAGTGGGCTGGGGGGCAGAAGGATTGGGCTTCGCAAAGTTCCTTTTCTCCTCCGTACACAGAACACCTCCAACTTTGTCTGCAGACGCTTTGGAAGGTACAGGTAGTGTGAATTCAGAGCTCCCTGCTGCTCTGCTACTCAGCACAGCCAGCTCCTTGGACACGGATTCCACCGAGGAGGTTGGATTACGGCCCAAGTCTTCATCCAGTGAGTCGTCCAGGCAGACAGGAGCAGGGCTGACGGGGCCACCAGATGGCTGTGATGGGAGCTCTCTGCTTGTGGCCCCAAGGCTCGGGCCTCCGCCCTGGAGTTCTGAGGACAAAGCTATGGAGCTGCCCATCTGTCCTGACGGGACAGAAACTTTTTTATCAGGTTTAGCAGACGATTCCTAGAGGAAAACAGAAACACTGATGTGGAAAGGTATCCAAAGGTCCTAACACTTGCCCGTTGTGAGAACAACTGAAGATGCAAAGAACTGTGCCTTCTGTGTCATCCCAGACAAAGGATGGCAGAGAGCAGGTATCTGCCTCTCCTATCTATCTTTTAGCTACTTTTAATTTTACTTTCATGGACTTGAAATGCAGAATACTTGAAATATGGACTTGAAATACAGAGCGGGAAAGACAGAGCAATCTTCCATCCACTGGTTCATTCCCCAAATGTCCTCAACAGCCAGGAGCCAGGAACTTGAACCAGGTCTCCCATGTAGGTGGCAGGTGCCCAAACATTACAGCCATCATCAACTGCCTCCCAGAATGTCTCTGAAGGAAACTGGATTGGAAGAGGAGCAAAAGGGACTCAAACTGACATACCAATATGGGATGCGGCTCTCTTGAGTGGCGGCTTAACCCTCTACAACACCTGCCCCTGCCCTGTCTTCCAGTGATGCAACTTTAGCACCCTCCAGCGTGTGTCCGGCTGGCCAGGCTGGATTTACCCCAGCAGGCTTTGTTGATAAGGACGCCCTATCCCCACCTCCACACAGGGAAATGTTCTCTGTTCCTCTAAGAGTCTAGTAAGACTCATGCAGAGAGGTCCTGCCTACTGGCATTCACACGACCTTGGAGAGCTACCACCCACAATCAGGCTTAGGCGCAGCATGAGAATGACCTGAAACCAGTGTTCCTTTCATCCTTGATATTCCCAGCACCTGTCTCCTCAGTCTAGGTTCCAGAGAATAGGGTCCATCCTGTCACGCCTGCATGCCTGGTACTTAATGCTGCGTCTTAGACATTATAGAGCTCAAAAGATGGTTGGGAGTAAGTGATCCACACATCTCACAGGCTGCTCAGGTACGGGGAAGGCCACCAGTAAACAGCCACTGCTCTGCCTCAGAGGTTTCTGTGGCAGTGTCTATTCTGCACTCCTGTACTTGCTCCATTGTTACTGTCACTCTAGGCTGTGCCACACAGGTGATGAAACATCTCCTCCCTAGAGCCACACCTACCTTCACAGGTACACAGACATGTCTCCCCTTCACATCTGCAGGGGCTCACACAGAGGGCAGCCACCAAGACCCCACTTAATCCTCAAACAGGCTCAGCACTGGGCCAGGTAGGGGCTATTCGACAGAACTGAAGCTAGAGGGGGTTAAAGCCCCCCACCCTCCCCTCCAAGGCCTCTGCCCTGGGGCACCTTCAAGAGTGCCATCCACAACTGCTCCCAGAAATGGACCTGCCAATCTTAACAAGTTGCCACAGTTACTGAAGAGGTTTCCTGAGCATGGCTGGCGTGTGTCCTGTGCAGGCTGACTCACCTTCACTTTGACCTTCGAAGGGGCCATTACTTTCTTCTTGGCCCTGTTCAAAGGAATGGGCACAGAAAAAGGTTGAGAGGCTATCCAGAGAAGGTGACACAGAGCAGCAGTCCTGAGAAGTGCAGACACTGAGATACTCACAGGATTGACGTCAGGTGTCCGTGGCCTCGTCGGCTCTCCTTAAACAGAGTCCTGAAAGACACAGTACACTGGGCGTTTGCATATGGCCTTGGGTCACTGGGCCACAGAAGCACCTAGTGATCCTAGTACTCAGTGGCTGCTCCTCATTAACTACCACGTGATAGGTGAGCAGAATTTCAAGTCAGAGGATGAAAGAAGTCTGGGCTTTATCATGAAAAGCTATGGCTCTGCCTGAGATTTCTCTTTCTACATTTCCCAAAAAGGCGGTGGCAGCTTCCTCACTCCTACTGCCATCCCTCCCAGGAACAAAACGTGGGGTGACCCACAGTGCGTGCTCTTCCAGAAAAACTAAAGTTTTCTTTATACGAGTCCAAACTATATGGAGAGAAAAGCAATCCCAAAGGCTCCGTGATTGGTCCAAACCACAGCTCAGTCAGGTCCAGTCAAGAAAACTAGCTCCAGGGCTGTCGCTATGGCTCAGCAGGTTAAAGCCCTGGCCTACAGAGCCAGCATCCCATATGGGCACCAGTTCGAGTCCCGGCTACCCTATTTCAGATCCATCTCCTTGCTAATGTGCCTAGGAAAGCAGCAGAGGATGGCCCAAGTGCTTGGGCCCCTGCACCTGGAATGAGCTCCTAGCTTTGGATCGGCTCAGCTCTGGCTGTTGCAGCCATTTGAGCCATCAGCAGATGGAAGACCTCTCTCTGTGTCTCTAGCTCTCCCTGTAACGGTCTTTCAAATAAATAAAATAAATCTTAAAAAAAAAAAAAAAAAAAAAAAGAAACAGAGAAAGAGAACTAGCTCCTACTGACACTTCCTGTCCCACATTATACCTCCACTCATGGGAAGCAACATCACACGAAAGAGCCACTGAGATGCAGGGCTGGCACTCAGTGCCAAATGGCAAACAGTCCTGCTACTCACACACGAGAAGACCAGGACGAATCCAACTCTCAGCTTCTAGCAAGAACCACCAGCCCAAAGAGGAAAATGCACACTGACATGAGAGGAGTGAAATGAAGTGGGACAAAGAACAGCAAAGACAAAACCCCACGTGTGACCGCCCTTCCTCACAGTCCCTGTGTGTCCCTGTAGTTAAGGTGTAGGACAGGACAGCCCCACAGTGGCCCGGCTCACCCACTTGGCCACCTGCAGGCCAGCCCCACCTGGCCACACTGGCTCTCACCTGGCTTGCATCCAGCCTTTGGGCCACAGTGGCTTCACCTCAGCATCCAGAAAGGCCTTGACACAGTCCTCCCATGCCGGGGCCTTGCTCCTGTCCAGGTCGTGACTTTCCAGTTTGATCTTCACCACTTGGCAAAGCAGCTCTCTGAGGAGTAGGCAGAAATCACAATCTCCAAACTGCCCCAAATGCGCTCTGAGCAGCGCTCATGCGAGCAAATGGCCCTAGCTTTCCTCAGCCACAGCAGACACGCTGACTCTGGCCCCCACACCCTCCGCGAGGCCCCAGTCTGAGCACACCTGATTTCTTCATTCCACTGGAATTTCTTCCGGGGCCCCATTATCCTTCTGCCTCCCTTTTCTTCATCTTCGTCTTCATCGGAACAAATCCGTTCTCTCTGCTCTTTGTCCTTCTCCTCTTCCAGCATCCTATAAGAGCATGAACAGAATTAAGCGGGACCCTAAAGTCCTCTTGCCACCTCTTCCTCCAACCCCCTAAATATCTCAGACTGGCCAGATCAATGGTGACAGTGCTCAAGAAGAGTCAGGGTCTCCTGTGGAAATGGAAGTAAACACTGGGAAGTGTCGAGAAGAGAGGACACAGGCGCCACGGGAGACACTTACTTGGCAACCTTTGCTTGCGTGTGCGCCTGGCATTCATCCTGGTACTTGGCCATCTGCTCTGGCATCGCTCGGCTGATGGCTTCCTTGAGCTTCTGCAGAGGCTCCTTTAGACGTCCCCCCTGCAGGACACATCACACATCTGGACTGTGCACCACACTCACACTGAGGACACACAAGGGCAGCGTGGAAAGGACAGTGCAGATGCGCCACCCATGGAGTCTCATCTGGGCTCCAAAGCCAGAGCTGCACGCCACAGCCACCCACCTGCTCGTAGAGGTGAAGTTTCCGAGCACGCTTGACCAAAGCATCCTTACTGCAGGGCAGGAATGAGGCGAGATAGGCGTACACCCCAGAACGGACCTGGCTACTCAGCTCACGCACCTGTACCTCTATACTGAAGAACAGAAGAGAGCCGTCAACGGTGGGCAGTTCGTGGAGGCCTCTCTCTCAAGAGGTCACTCTACATGGAGTATAAAGCTAAGACTCTGGCCGGCGTCGTGGCTAATCCTCCACCTGCAGCGCCAGTACCCCGGGTTCTAGTCCCGGTTGCTCCTCTTCCAGGCCAGCTCTCTGCTGTGGCCTGGGAAGGCAGTGGAGGATGGCCCAAGTGCTTGGGCCCTACACCCGCATGGGAGACCAGGAGAAGCACCTGGCTCCTGGCTTCGGATCAGCGCAGCACTCCAGCTGCAGCGCGCTGGCCGTAGCGGCCATTTAGGGGGTGAACCAACAGAATGGAAGACCTTTCTCTCTGTCTCTCTCTCTCACTAACTCTGCCTGTCCAAAAAAAAAAAAAAAAAAAAAAAAAAAAGCTAAGACTCGAAGCAGCTCAAGCCTGATCTTGTAGGCTACACAGCCTAAGACAAGGCTGATGATCTTCAGACATCACACAATGAGAGCAACTCCCAAACCCCGTGAATGTGGGCAAGCATGGGAAGTTCAGGCTCTCAGGCCAAAGACAGGAAAACAGAGCCCAAAGGGCCAAATTTCATAAACAAAGTAAGCACAAAAATTTTCAAAATGGAAAGTAACAAGTTGCTTGGGTTGAGAGGAAATACTTTCTATAAGTGTTGTTTTCAGTTCCCAGTTCTACCTGTGGTTATGAGGTCAGGGAAATCCTCACTCCTCCAGTTTCCCCATCTAAATAACCAGAAGAACGTTCCTTTTCAATGTTTTGAGCTCTCCGCATATGACACACTCAAGTGGGTTCCTTACGGACACAAATCTCTTCTCCACAGTGACCCCTGGGCGCTGTCTGCAGCCCGTGTTTCCCGACCCAAGTGGTCAACCCAGATGTGGCCAGGCAAGGGCATTTGCTAGATATGCTAGAACATTCCCAGGTCCTGACAACCGTTCTTACACATGCACAATCCTGTGCTGAGCAGCCAGCTCCCCCTGCTACGTACAGTAACCAGGGAGCAGCTGTGGAGCTGGAGGCCAGACACACGTTTCTGGCTTAAATTTTTGTGCTGAGTTTTTTGCTTCTTAACCCAATTCACACTGTGCAGTGCCTTGGATCTGGGAGAATCCTGTCCAGGATGATGTACACAAGCACTGGGAGAAGTGAGAGCAAGACGACGATTAGTCCCTAATGTGGAGCACGCCCAAGCCACCTCGCTGTCACTCATTCTTCTAGCTTCTTAGGGAGGCAACACCTGCTCTCTCTCATCTCCTCTTGCCAGAAAGTCCTCTTACAACAAGTCTGACTGTTAGATACAGTGTCCCAATAAGTCTGCTGCCTGACATTCATGAGGTTGAAAACAAGAATTTAGTGCATCCATTTGGTTTTTGTAATACAACCATAGCAGAAATGGTAAAATCCAGATAGTCTCCTCTCTTATTAGTGGCCACCTTTACGGAGTTCAGCAGCACGTCCTCTCTCAGGGCCTGCGCAGGCCTGGAACAGCAATTCAAACAAACAAACAAAAGATACTCACTCCAGCAGGATGCCATTGATCTCCTGGGTGAAGAACTTCTGTCTGCTCTCTCCATCAGCAGCTCTGGCAGCCTGGTTCACAGCAGACAGGAACAGCTGTTAGTGCATGCGCCCCCGCAGGCACAGTCACTCACCAGCACCTTCCCAACCCTGCCCTAACCCCAAAATCAACTTCACCTGTGATCAATACGCTTTTCAAATGCTGCCGCAGCATGTCTACACTACCTGTTCTTCCCAGGACTTAAAGCAACAGTCATATAAGAAAATCGCACATGCCTGAAGAAATAACAATACATTTGGTCAGAGGCCAGTTGAGCCAGCTCTCAACCTTTCTTGTCCAGCCTCTATCATAAACTACTCTGGGACAGACATTGTATTTCTAAACATCTACAGCAGAAATGCAACTAAGAACCTCAAAACCCTGGGTCCAGCACTGTGGCACAGTGCGTAAAGCCACCACCACCTGCAGTGCCGGCATCCCATCTGGGTGTCAGTTCGAGTCCTGGCAGCTCCACTTCCAATCCAGCTCTCTGCTGTGGCCTGGAAAAGCAACAGAAGACAGCCAAGTCCTTGGGCCCCTGCACCCTTGTGGGAGACCCAGAAGAAACTCCTGGCTTCGGACAGGCCCAGCTCCTGATGTTGTGGCCATTTGGGGAGTGAACTAGCAGATGGAAGACCTCTCTCTCTCTCTCTCTCTGCCTCTACCTCTCTGTAACTATGCCTTTCAAATAAATAAAAGATAAATATTTTTTAAAAAACCTGCAAAATTTAAAGGTCTCTTATTCATCAAAATAAAAGAGTAGTTTAAGCATATGAAGGAATTGTAACTCTTTGAAAATTCATGATCTACATACAGGATATCACAAATGTTCTGTCACCCAATCCATTAGGATGAATAACAGACTGTACTGTTCATTAACCCAAGATTACAGGATTTACCCATTCTGTCTTTTGCTTCCCACGAGAACCCAGTTCACACCCTGGAGAGCAACCCTGCAGACTGCTGAAGCAACCACAGCAGGCAGCCAACACACTAAGAGCACGGTCAGGAAGGCAAACCCTGGAAGCTGCACCCAGGGCTCTCAGATCTGGCTGCACAGGGGACAGCCCCACTCCAGAGTGATCCTTTCCCAAGCTCTGGGAACAAGACTCAGGAATGTGTACTCTTGAAGTGACCCTGGGGACTTGAATGGGCAGACGGTAGACAACCATTGCTCTGAAGGCTTTCTGCAAAATGTCTGAATCAGACACAGTGATGATGTCAAACAAGGACAACAAGGTGACTGAAGGAGAGAGAGATCGATCCTGATCCACCCCTCTGGAAGCGCAGACACAGCTCGCCCCGCCACCACCCACCACCTTCCTGTCGTCACATCTCCCGGGTCCCTTCAAGCCTCGCCAGCTGCCTTTTTTTTTTTTTTTTTTTTTTTTTGACAGGCAGTGAGAGAGAGACAGAGGGAGAGAGAAAGGTCTTCCACTGGTTCATCCCTCAAATGGCCGCTACGGCTGGCGCACTGCAGCTGGAGTGCTGTGCCAATCCGAAGCCAGGAGCCAGGTGCTTCCTCCTGGTCTCCCATGTGGGTGCAGGGCCCAAGCACTTGAGAGAGCTGGACTGGAAGAGGAGCAACCGGGACTAGAACCCGGGGTACCGGCGCTGCAGCTGGAGGATTAGCCTAGTGAGCCACGGTGCCGGCCACCAGCTGCTCTGTCTTCACCACTAGCTTCCTTACTGGAAGACTCCCAGGGTTCTCTCCAGAATCCACTTTTCCCAATAACTTCTTCCTTTCCGATAGTTTCAAAGTAGCACACACTCATGGAGGCTCCTCACATGAAAATCAACCCTTTCCCAGGGAGCTCAAAGTCATTTCCAATTACTTCTGTGCACATCTGACCCTTGGAAAGCACACTCCACCACCCCTGAACCAGAACCACACCTCCTGCTTGTCCTCCTCGAGTCTCTTCTTCTAATAACCATATTCCCAACTTCTCAAATTTCCCATTCCCACCTTAGAGCCCTTCAATGGCTCTTTCCCAGCCTAGAATCAAACCCACATGGCAGTCAGGATTCTCCAGGATCTGGGCATGGCCATCCACTCAGCTTCCATCTCCTATCACATTCTGGGGGAATCCCACCATACAGCCACTCAGCCTCAGCTCTGTGTACCACACTACAAGGTTAGCCACGCTCGTTCTCGTAACCTCTCCCCCACCAGCTTTGACTTCCTGAAGTCTGGCTGTCCACCAATTATCTGTCCAAACATCAAAGAGTTTATTTCACACTACTCCGTCCTATGGTTGGGTCCATTGCCATTTACACAGCAAGATCATGGTAGACAAGAAGCAAACTTAGTCACCAGTATGTTTCCCACAGCCGCCAATAACATCACAGGTACCTAGTAATGTCAGCTGAGTGAACGGACACATGAAAAAGGAACAGGCGCAACTCTAAGACCAAGTGGGGGACACAAAGCTTCATGCTGAACAACCAGAAGTAACCTTGAGATGATACCAACTCAAGCTTCCGATGGTCCCCTGGTCAGAGGGCAGCCAGACGCCTTGGATGACGGCTCTGACACAGGCAGACGGGCAGTAGAAGCAAGAGAAGGCGTCACTTTTAACCTACACACAAGACTTTCTTATGCTTTCAGGAGAATTCAGAATTCTGTCCCAGCAGTTACTGGAATTTTGAGAGAAAATAAAACTGCCATTCTTTCGCTTAGGCTCGCACAGCTAGTGAAAGGATCCTAAAGCACCACACGTTAATTCAACCTCATTATCTCGAACATGCAGTGCAAACGCCCCACTATTCGTCAGACATCAACAGCTGAACTTCCAATTAAACTGTACTTCTAGATATCAGCCATTTCTCTAACACTTCAGAAGCTTTCAGCCTTTATAATCTTCAAAACCATTTTCTGAAGCCGTCTGAACTGCACAGACACTATCTCTGAGGGTCTGGCTTTATACAAAAGATAATTAGTCAAGTGCTGCATTTTTAAGCAAATCTAATTAAAAGAGCAATTGCAGATGTATCTGATAAGTCTTCCAGAAGTAAGTCCCTCACCCTTAAGACAAGACATTCTTGCCCCAGGAGTTGTATAAATTAATCAATCTAAATTAACTAGGAAATGAAGTTAAATCAAACACCCCGATCATGCTGATTTACAAGAATTCCAATACCCTAATTAACCATTTTATTTATTATAAGAAAAGTCACTGTAGCCTTTTGGTACCTAGCTTAAAATCATATATACTGTACCTGTTTTTGCTGAATAGTAGGAAACCTGGAATGATTTTTTATTTTTAAAAAGATGCTTTTTTAAAGATCTTTTTTACAAAGACTATTTTTAAAAAGATGGCTTTTGTTCTACCTTACTTTGTTTAGATCTACCTCCCCTGGTTTCTGGTGACACGGGTTAGTTCTAACCCTACAAAAGAGTACAGTAAAGAGTGGGTGATATGGGAATCTCTGTTTCTTTAGCACTGTTCCTATTTTATGCTGGATGGGAGAGGACCAGAGCAGTGCTGGGTCATCTCTTTGGGCAGGCTACATCAAGAAAGTAACCTGAAGAGACATCAAACCTGACTTTCTCGGCAGCGGTATGTTCCAACAACCACAACCTGTAAAGACACCATCAGTGCACATCAACAGGAAACAGAAAAAGGCCATCAAATCACCAGACTCCCTGGAGGCCCACGAACAAATGAGTAGGCAATGAAAATGGGCTAAACTAGAAAACCGTAAACATAGCATGGGCGTCTATCAAGACACCCATCTTGCAGTATCTCTTTAATACACATAAGTTCACCAAGATTTTTTTTTTTAAGATTTTGAATATCACATCATGCTCAAAGATAAATCTGATTTTTGTTTCCCACAAAGTGTTTTTCCCTAAGGAATTGACACACATTGCATCAGAAGCTGCATCACATCTTGGTGGACCACAGGTTCCTGCCATGGTAAAAGATTCTACCTCTCTGCCAGAGAATGTCCTCTAGCTCCGCCCCCACACTAGAGTCTGGCTACCATTTGGCCATGACCACTAGTAAGGTGGAAGCAACATGACACACATAACCTTTAAGCCACAACTCGAGGGCCCAGCAGCTTCCACCTGCACGTACTGCAAACACTGCCCTAAGATCAGCAGCCCCTGAAGAAGCCCAGGATGAGAGACCCAGGGAGAGCGCAGCCTGGCCACCCTGGCCAACTCACCCACTGAGCGTGTGCTCTGGCAGGTTCAAAGCGTAAGCGCCCAGCTAATCCACCATCAGGAGAGGCGAATCAAGCACTAAGCCAAAACTTCCTTCAGTGTGGTTCTAGACAGCAATAGAAAATGATACAATTCCAACTCTAGATCCCGACTCCAGTTTCCTGCTAATGTACACTTTGGGAGCAGTGTAGATGGCCCACGTCCTATTACCAGTGTGGACGACCTGGACTGAGTTACTAGTTCCTATCTTCAACAAGCCCAGCCCTTGCCACTGTATCTATCTAAGGAGTAAACAGGAAGATGGGAGCTCTCTGTCCTTCAAGTAACAAAACAAAACAAAAAGCATTTTAAGATCTTAACATATGTATCTTGTAGAATTAAGATTTAATTTTTTTTAATTTTTTTTTTTTAATTTTTTAACAGGCAGAGTGGACAGTGAGAGAGAGAGACAGAGAGAAAGGTCTTCCTTTGCCGTTGGTTCACCCTCCAATGGCCGCCGCGGCCGGCGCGCTGCGGCCGGCGCGCTGCGGCCGGCGCACCGCGCTGATCCGATGGCAGGAGCCAGGAGCCAGGTGCTTTTCCTGGTCTCCCATGGGGTGCAGGGCCCAAGCACCTGGGCCATCCTCCACTGCACTCCCGGGCCACAGCAGAGAGCTGGCCTGGAAGAGGGGCAACCGGGACAGAATCCGGCGCCCTGACCGGGACTAGAACCCGGTGTGCCGGCGCCGCAAGGCAGAGGATTAGCCTAGTGAGCCGCGGCGCCAGCCAGAATTAAGATTTAAAATGTGGGGGCCGGTGCTGTGGCACAGCGGGTTAATGCCCTGGCCTGCAGTGCCGGCATCCCATGTGGACGCCAGTTCGAGACCCGGCTGCTCCACTTCCGATCCAGCTCTCTGCTACGGCCTGGGAAAGCAATAGAAGATGGCCCAAGTCCTTGGGCCCATGCACTCACATAGGAGACCCGGAAGAAGCTCCTGGCTCCTGCGTTCGGGTCAGCGCAGCTTTGGCCATTGTGGCCAATTGGGGAGTAAACCAGTGGATGGAAGACCTCTCTCTCTGCCTCTGCCTCTGCCTCTCCTCTGTGCAACTCTGACTTTCAAATAAATAAATAAATGTTAAAAAAAAAAAAAAAGATTAAAAGATTTAAAATGTGATGGGACCGGCGCTGTGGCCCAGCGGGTTAACACGCTGCCTGCAGTGCCCACATCCCATATAGGCACTGGTTCAAGTCCTGGCTACTCTCATTCCTATCCAGCTCTCTGCTATCGCCTGAGAAGGCAGAAGATGGCCCAAGTCCTTGGGCCCCTGCACACACGTGGAAGACCCAAAAGAAGCTCCTGGCTCCTGGCTTCAGATCGGCACAGCTCTGGCCATTGTAGCCAATTGGGGAGTGAATCAGAGAATGGAAGACCTTTCTCTCTCTCTCTGCCTCTCCTTCTCTATGTAAATCTGACCTTCAAATAAATGAATAAATCTTAAAAAAAAAGTGATCAATGTTATAAAAATAAAGGACATGGGAAAAGGAGAAAGGAGGGGAGTGAAAAATAAAGTTTGAAACACATAACATTGCTAATGTTACAGTTACATGCATGAAGTTTAATTTAAATTCTAAATGCAAGGTCCAGGGGATTGCACTTTGGTGTAGTAGGTTACGCAACCACCTGCAGTGCCGGCATCCCATACAGGCGCCAGTTCTAGTCCCAGTTGCTCCACTTCCAATCCAGCTTCCTGCTAATGTGCCTAGGAAAGCAGTGGAGAATGGCCCAATTCCTTGGGCCCCTGCACCCATGTGGGAGACCCAGAAGAAGCTCCAGGCTCTAGGCTTCAGCCTGGCCCAGCCTCAGCTGTTGTGGCCATTAGGGGAGGGAACCAGCAGATGGAAGATCCCTGTCTTTCTCTTTCTCTCTCTCTCTCACTGTAACTCTGACTTTCAAATAAATAAACATTAAAAAAAAAAAAGGCAATGTCCATTTCAATATCAGGAGAGGGCTCCTTATCCTTATTAAGTGTTCAAATATTCAGGTTTGGCTCCTAGAATTATATGCAATTTTTGTGCACAAAGGCACTCCTTCCCTGAGAAGGCTGTCTCTCCCAGCATGTCTGGAGCTCCAGAGCACTCATACACCCATACAGGGGCCCAGCGCCCCAGGGCACTCATACACCCATACAGGGGCCCAGCGCCCCAGGGCACTCATACACCCATATAGGGCAGGCCCCAGTGCACTCATACACCCATACAGGGCAGGCCCCAGGGCACTCATACACCCATACAGGGCAGGCCCCAGGGCACTCATACACCCATACAGGGGCCCAGCGCCCCAGGGCACTCATACACCCATACAGGGCAGGCCCCAGGGCACTCATACACCCATACAGGGCAGGCCCCAGGGCACTCATACACCCATACAGGGCAGGCCCCAGGGCACTCATACACCCATACAGGGCAGGCCCCAGGGCACTCATACACCCATACAGGGCAGGCCCCAGGGCACTCATACACCCATACAGGGCAGGCCCCAGGGCAGGCCTCTGGGCAGGAAGGAGCTCTCAGGAATCCTGTGGAAAGGCAGCAGTGGCCTTTCAAAACATGCCTTCTCCTTAATGCAATCATAAAAGTAATGGGGACTTTAAAATAATATTTATTAAGAGGCCAGTGCTGTGGCATAACGGGCTAGGCCTCTGCCTGCGGCACCAGCATCCCATATGGACACCGGTTTGTGTCCTGCTGCTCTTCTTCTGATCCAGCTCTCTGCTGTAGCCTGGGAAGGCAGTGGAAGATGGCCCCAGTGCTTGGACCCCTGAGCCCACGAGGGAGACCCAGAAGAGGCTCCTGGCTTCGGTTTGACCCAGTTCCAGCCGTTGCAGCCATTTGGGGAGTAAATCCGCAAATGAAGAACTTTCTCTTTTTCTCCCTCTCTCTGTGGTTCTATCTCTCAAATAAATAATCTTTTGAAAAAATAATTTTAAGTAAAAATAGCAGTATACAATTATTCTCAACTGTAATTACAATGGCATTAAAACATACACACAGGGGCCAGTGCTGTGGCATAGCGGGTAAAGCCACTGCCTGCAGTGCCCGTGTTCCATATGGGCACCGTTTCGAGTCCCAGCTGCTCCACTTTCCATCCAGCTCTCTGCTATGGCCCAGGAAAGCATTAGAAGATGACCTAAGTCCTTGGGCCCCTGTACCCACATGGGAGACCCGGAAGAAGCTCCTGGCTCCTGGCTTCAGATCAGCACAGCTCTGGCCGTTGCGGCCAACTGGGGAGTGAACCAGCAGATGGAAGACCTCTCTCTCTCTCTCTGCCTCTCTTTCCTTTTCTGCATAACTCTGACTTTCAAATAAATAAATACATCTTAAAAAAAAATACACACAAAGCCTAGACTGGTAAATGCAAACAGAAATCATTTTCAGACTGGCGGGATGTGGCTAATTCCCACACGCTCTCCACTCTGTTTTCCAAAATATCTCAGTGCTGTTGGATAAACATCAACTTCACCCGTGAACACTATTTTTAATCTAGAAGCCCGCCCTCTCCTGGTTACCAACTCCTCACCAGGACACGGGCCTGTCTGGGACAGGATCTGGGACCCCTCTGTGTCATGCCCTAGTATAAGCCCGAGGTGGACAGTTGGCCAAATAGGGAGTCCTTCCTGTGAGGTTGGACCACAGCCCAACATTGATTCAGTCAATGTCACTTCATTCCCATGAAAGTCGTCCCCACCTTTCCCAACAAATGAATGTAAGTCGTCATACCAGAACGTAGTCTATGGTGGGAATGGGGACACATCCAAGAAGACACAGAGACCCACCCTAACTCACCAACAAGACTTTCAGAAGCTACCAAACAATGTGATTACAAACTAGAGGACTGAAAGGAACAAGGAGTCATTTTTTTACATCAATTCTGAGGACAGCATGCTCAAACAAGCCAAGTTCTGCCTCACCTCTGTCCACCACCACGCATATTAAACAGGCTCTGAATCACTGACATACTGCAGTCACTTAAACCATTACACTCAGACAGAATACATATGTCTATCACTGCACACAGCTAGCAAGGACAAACTACATCTAAATAGATGTTTTCTCTGTCTCATAGTATCTTCAAATATTTTTTGCAAGTGAGAAAATCTGTAGCTGTGGTTGCTATTTTAACCTGCCCTGTAACACGTAACAGGAATTCTGCAACACATGAGATTCACTGAACTAAGACTTAAAGTGTAAACGTCACTGAACTGCACTACCAGTCACGATGGCTAAAGTACAAAGTTACTTTGACCAAAAATCCAGTGTTGTCGTAACTATCGAGCCATGGCTGGTGCACAGCATGTGACATATTACCGAACTGAAAGCTCATGGTGCTCAGAGATCGACGCCCGACCGTCGGCGGAGGCAGCAGCAGGGCTGCTGCACTGTGAAGGTCACTGCTATTCTTTGTCATGGGACATGGATGGCATATCAAGTTAAGCTTCTTCCAAAGGACCACAATCTAGGCATTCCTACAACACTACTTAACACAGATGATACTTAACACAAGGGTGCAACCAAAACCCACGGAAACAAAGCATACAACCTATGTGTAACGTACATGTTTGCCAACTTTTGTGACTCTTCCAAACCTTCAAAACTAGGCTGAATCTCTGATTCAACTGCCTGCTGCCAACATCAGTGTCACTCTGCACACAACAGGAAAGACGCTGTGTGGGGCGAAAAGCTGACAGGAAATGGAAAGAGTAAAATCTCCCCAGAAGAAAGCAAAGTTTCCACAGTAAAAGAATCAAGAAAAGCCTAAAAACGATCCGTGAGGGACAAACTCTCACCGTTTCCCCACTCAGCTCGAGAGGAAAGCCTGAAAAGAGCCTGCACCTCAACCGCCAGCTCACTAAGGGTCTCTGCATCCGGTCTCACGTCGGTGGTGCGGAACCAACAGCAGTCCACCTCAAACACTTCCAGGACAGCCCCGCCGCACCACGTCCCCGTACCTGGGCCAGCTCCTTGACGCGCTTCTCCAGAGGTGCCGGCAAGCCTTCAGGGAGGGGGGAGGGCTGCCTGAACTCCTGGTCCAGTCCCGCCCCGAGGGAGTCACTCCCATCATCCATATCGCGGAAGGGGCTTCCTTCCGGAGACTCACTGAGCAGCTGCTCCAAGTCCAGATCAGTCAGCGAGTCCATGGCAGTGGCCGCCTGAAGCAAGTCGTTGTCAGAAGTTGAGCCAAAGAGCGAGAGCAAGGGGTCCGAGGCGCCCTCCAGTTCCCGCAGGCCCTGGGCGTCCGCTGAGGAGACGGCTGCAGGCTTATGCTCTTCCTCCCTCTTTTTCTGAGCCTCCTTCTCCTTCTGAAACTTCTTTAGCATCTCCTTAACACTCAGAGCCCCAGAGTACTTCTTCTTCTTTTTCTCCTTACTGGCATTGAGGGCTGTGAAGCTGCAGGCAAGAGGGGGGACGCTGGTTACCTGGGCTGCAGGACACCCCCTCAGGGGACTCCAGAGGCCTTCACCCCTGCTCCCAGGGCAATGGTCTCCAGGAGAACCTCAGTCAGTCACCCTGTTTTATTCCTCCCTCCTCTTGGCATATGGAGCTCGTTCTGGCCGAGACCAAAGCTTGAGAGGTAAGACAGGTCAGCACCACAGGGTCGCAGAGTGCTAAACATCCGCTGGGTAAGAACCACTGCCAGGCTGAAATGAAAGACCGCACAAAGGGAAGGGGCGGGAAAAGCATTTAAAGGGAGAAAGCAGGAGCAGCAGAGAACAGCAGCAACTTGAAGGCAGCTGGGGTGAGACTGAGTGGAGAGAAGGAAGCAGGACCACAGAAGACACGGGAAAACAGCTGAGACAGAAGAACTGGGGCAGAGAGGGGAACACTCAGAGCAAGGAACGTCAGCAATCACACAGTGACAGAGCAGCTGCCAACACTGACAGTGGAACAGAAACTCTGGCTATCTGACACAGAGATGTGAGCGTCTGACTGTGCCCAGCAAGGCATTGTGGGAGGCCAGCCCTGCTACCTCTTCTCAAGCTGTGGGGAGGGTGAGTCAGCTCCCAGGTGTCCTGCCCTACAGGTCAGACTCCATCCTAGCAAAGAAGCTGCTGCCTCTCACCCGGCTTTGGAAAACTTGGACTTTTTCGATTTCTTCTCCTTGTCATAAGTGTCATCTTTTTTCTTCTTCTTTATCTTCTCACCACCTTCCTTCAACTTCCGCTTCTGAGAATTAAAGACAAGGCACAGTTACACGGCTCCCTAACTCAGGGAGCAAGTGCACTACACAGCACTGGCCTTGCTCCGCCCGGGGCACATCCTGGGACCTGTCTCATCGGCTTTGTGAACAGAAGCTAGCAGATCAGTCCCTGGACCACAAACCCACAGCCTTCCCGCTGACAGTGTCTCCTGGAAACACCCGGGGCGGAGACGATGGTGGCCCTTGTGGAGCCTGAAAGCTTTCTGGTCCGAATGACTTAGAGGTAGGCCCTCCATCTTACTTTAAAAACACAGGAAGTAGAAGACATTTTAAGATTCTCATCTTGAGGTGGGTGTCATAGCACAGCAGGTTAAGCCGCCACTTGAGACACCCTTATCTCGTATCAGAGTGCTGGTTTGAGTCCCGCCTCCTCCACTTCTGATCCAGTTTCCTGCTAATGCATCCTGGGAGGCAGCAGATGGTGGCTCAAGTGCTTGGGGCCCTGCCACCCACATGGCAGACTCGGACAGAGCTCCAGGCTCCTGGCTTTGGCCCGGCCAAACCCTGCTGTTATAGGCATTTGGGAAACGAATCAGAGAATAAAGACTGATCTCTCTCACGCTCTGCCTTTTGAATAAAAAAAAAAAAATTTTTTTTTTAAATATGTTATGCTCATCTTAAGGCTGATTTGTTTTCGGTGGGTGACAGCCCTGGGAACTGAAGTCCTCTACATGTCCACAGAAGAGGGTCAGCGGGGGTGGTGCACACTTCCTCACTCCACACCCTCACTGCTACTGGCCCGCCCTGAGAACACCTCCAGAAACGACTGTGCTGAGCTTGCTGAGATGTCCCAGATATGGACATGACGACCGTGAGCTGGAGAGCCCCCATGGACACTTTACCTGGGCACAGCTCTGCCTTTCCACCAGCCTCCTGCGCCATCCTAAACCAGTGCATATTCTGGTCAGTTAGCTACTGATCTTATAGGATCATGTCAAAAAGCATTTCTGAAATCCAAAAGCAAGCAGGCTCTAACCTTTGGAGATTTTTTCTTCTTTTCTTTAATGAAGTCATCCTCAGATTCTGATGCTTGTCTAAACTGCAGGGTTCCCGAGTTAATGTAAAATCCTCCATACTTTGTGGTCAAAGAAGCAGGAACAAGCTCATCATACTGAAGGGGGGAAACAAACTGTCAGCTCCAAGTTCTGTTCTGGTTCTAGCCCAAAGGTGCAAAGCGGGTACTGAGAGATATGTGATCGTGTTTCTCTGTCACACTTCAGACAGTGTACTAAGATACTCTTCTGGTCAGTCATGAACGTCTGAGCTACAAGGTGTTTGGGTGGATCTAGCCATTTTCAGATGAAGGAACTAAGGCCAGGATCAAAGAGGTGCTTCCTCTGTTCATCAGAGCTGCTTCTGCCTCGTGCTAAGAAGAGAGCACACCTGCTCTGACTGCCCCAACTTCCTGGCTGCCACCAGCAGGTTAAGGTATGGTGGTGCTGATACCGCATTTCATGAACTACTTACCGCCTCAGAGTTATCGATGAAGGAATCGGATTCATCATAACCATACCCCATATCAATCAAGTCCTGTATTCGGTCTTTTCTACGTTTCTTTCCACCCTAAAATTTAAAAGCAAAAGGATACACACACAGAATTGTTGCCTTGAACTTCAGCTGGATTAAAGGTTAAAGCACCAGAACAACCCCTCACATGAGCCCCAAAACCTTCTTCCCTGAAGATCTTTTAAAATGGGACATGGGCAGGCATTGCAGCACCATGGGTTAAGCTACCTGCATCCCATATCAGAGGCTGGGATCAGGCCCCGCCCCTGTTTCTGACCCAGCTTCCTGCTAATGCACCCTGGGAGGCAGCAGATGGTAGTTTAAGTAGCTGGGTCCCTGCCACCCATGCGGGAGACCCAGATTGAGTTCCTGGATCCTAGCTCTGGCCTGGCCCAGGCTTGGCTGCTGTGAGCATTTCTCTCTCCCCCTCCCCCTCCCTCTGTAGTTCTACCTTTCAAATAAAAACAAAACTCTAAAACTGGACATATTTATAGCTGCATAAAATGGCCTAAGACAAGAATGAGCTATAGGCTCATGCTTCACACCCAACATTCCCTCTAAGGCAGGCAGCAGGCCCCTCTCTTTCACTCACCCACCGAGCACCACACTTGCTCCCGCCACATGCATTTCTGTACCTTAACATATTTGTTCAGTAACTGCATTCTGCTCAGTCCAACCTCTATACTCATTTCCAGATCAGTGATCACATGATGATCCACCAAAAGAAATACGGAAATATCTAGAAACCTCGTCTACTCAATGAAGTTGTTTTGTTGCTCAAGGGAAAAATCTTACATATTTTTCTTCAAATTTCCGGGCAAGGGCTTCCACTTTGTGCCTTTCCTTTTCTTCATCATTGAAAGGATCTGAAAGATCTTTCTTCTGTAAAGAGATTATTCCACAAAAAGATGAGTCACAAAAAATTCCCACAATTCTATTCATAGAATGGCTAGGAATTAAAGATGAGGCCGGCGCTGCGGCTCAATAGGCTAATCCTCTGCCTGCGGCGCTGGCACACTGGGTTCTAGTCCCGGTTGCCCCTCTTCCAGGCCAGCTCTCTGCTGTGGCCAGGGAGTGCAGTGGAGGATGGCCCAAGTGCTTGGGCCCTGCACCCCATGGGAGACCAGGAGAAGCACCTGGCTCCTGCCATCGGATCAGTGAGGTGCGCCGGCCGCAGTGCGCCGGCTGCGGCGGCCATTGGAGGGTGAACCAACGGCAAAGGAAGACCTTTCTCTCTGTTTCTCTCTCTCTCACTGTCCACTCTGCCTGTCAAAAAAAAAAAAAAAAAAAAAAAGATGAGGTAGAATACATGCTGTCATATCTCCAGTGTTTATCTTCACTGTTGAACAATGTAAAATTTCATCAATATAATTCAACAAACCTTGATGAGGGCCAGCACTTTGGCATGATAGGCTAAGCCTCCACATGCAGCACCAGCATCCCATACGGGTGCCAGTTTGTGTCCTGGTTGTTTTCCTCCTTATCCAGCTCTCTGCTATGGCCTGGGAAAGCAGTAGAAGATGGCCCAAGTGCTTAGGCTCCTGCACCTGCATAGGAGACCCGTAAAAAGCTCCTGGCTCCTAGCTTCAGATAGGCCCAGCTCCAGTTATTGCAGCCATTTGAGGAGTGAATCAGCAGATAAAAGACCCTTCTCTCTCCCTCATTCTCCCTCTCTCTATAACTCTACCTCTCAAATAAATAAAATCTTAAAAAAAAAAAAAAAAAAACCACTTAATGAAACGCCCACAGACAGCCCCCACAGTGCTAGGGGCTACACAGGCTATGCTCAATCGCCACAACTGTGTTCCATATCATTAAGTTCCTCTGTAGCTCTAACATTTATTTTATGTACTTAAAAACATCCTAAGAAGGGACGCAAAGGCTTCACCAGACTTTCAAAACAGTCAACGGATCAAAAAGGTTAAGAAGTCAGTGAATGTAGTACTCGTTTTTGAGTTGCTCTGCTTTGCTGTTTATAGAGAAACTGTGGAGTTTGCGCTTCTCAGTCTGACCAACTTCAAATCCAGGTTCACAGCATTCTCTACCTCTCGAAGTCCATCTTCCTTCCACCCCAACAAAGATTTATTTATTCACTCAAAAGACAGAGAAAGAGAAAGACAGAGAGAGAAAAAAAAAAAAACAGAGAGATCTTCCATCCACTTGTTCACTTCCCAGTGGCTACTATGACTGGCACTGGACCAAGACAAAGCAAGGAGCCTGAAACTCCATCCATGTCTCCCATGTGGATGGCAGGGGCCCAGTAACTTGGACCATCTTCTGCTGCTTTCCCAGGCACATTAGCAGGGAGCTGGATCAGAAGCAGAGCAGCCAGGATATGAACAGTGCCCATAGCGGATGCTGGTGTCACAGGTGGCAGTTTCACACATTTCAGCCCCTGAAAGCCCATTGTCAAAGGTCTTTTATCTCTTGTCCTCTCAATTTTTTTTTAAAGATTTATTTATTTATTTGAATTTATTTTACGAAGAGAGGTAAAGACAGAAAGGTCTTCCATCCGCTGGTTCACTCCCCAGATGGCCGCAACAGCCGGAGCTGTGCCAATCCAAAGCCAGGAGCCGGGAGCTTCTTCCCGGGTCTCCCATGCGGGTGCAGTGGCCCAAAGACTTGGGCCATCTTCTACTGCTTTCCCAGGCCACAGCAGAGAGCTGGACTGGAAGTGGAGCAGCCGGGACTCAAACTGGCACCCATGAGGGATGCCAGCACTTCAGACCAGGGTTTTAACCCACTGTGCCACAGTGCCGACCCAGTCCTCTCAATCTTAAAACCACTCCAAATATTTTCATGTTGTCTTCCAAAGTTTATTCTACTCCACAGGCTTATTTTTGCATTTTTCTCATCCACTCACTGCCGAGTTGGGCCTTAAGCTTCCTAGACGAAATCTGTTTTAATATGAGACTCCTAAACTAGTACACTTGAAGACTGCAGAGTAGGGATAGGAATGTGGCTCAGCAGTTTAGTGGCTGCTTGGGACATCCACTTCCCATATTTGAACACTTGGTTCAAGTCCTAGCTGCTCTGCTTCTGATTCAGCTTCCTGCCTGTGTGTACCTTGGGAGGCAGCAAGGGCTATCTCAAGTACTCACGCCCCTGCCACTTACATGGGGAGACCCAGATGGGGTCTCCAGCTTCTGGATCCGGCCTGGCCCACCCTGGCTATTGTGGGCATTTGGAGGTGAACCAGCAGATGGAAGGTATCTCTTTTTTTCCCCTCTGTCTGCCTTTCAAATAAAATGGTTTTTTTAATTTACATTTATGGAAAACGCATTTTAAAAAGACTTCAGAGTAGATCAAAAACACTAAAGACTGGAAAAACAAAACTCTTATCCTACCTTCCCTACTGAAATCCCACCCATTCATAAAGGATCAGTTACGGGGGCACAGCGCTGTGGTGCAGAAGGTTAACTCCCTGGCCTGAAGCGCTGGCATCCCATATGGGCACCGGTTCGAGACCGCACTACTCCACTTTCGATCCAGCTCTCTGTTATGGCCTGGGAAAGCAGTAGAAGATGGCCCAAGTCCTTGGGCCCCTGCACCCACGTGGGAGACTGGGAAGAGGCTCCTGGCTTTGGATCAGCGCAGCTCCAGCCTTTGCGGCCAACTGGGGAATGAACCATCGGATGGAAGATCTCTCTCTCTCTCCTCTCTCTGTGTAACTCTTTCAAATAAATAAATCTTTAAAAAAAAAAAAAAAAAAAGGATCAGTTACAGGGATACACATTTTAAAGGGACAAAACAGAAATATACAGTCACATGATGTGCATACCACAAATGGGTCATCTTTCAAATACCTGTGTATTGGTACATTGATCACATATAACTAGAGCAGTTAAAATCATTTTTAAAAATCATGAGCAGCAGGGCTGGTGCTATGGTAAAGCAGATTAAGATATTGTCTGCGGTACCAGCATCCCAGTTGGGCGCTGGTTTGAGTCCCGGCTGCTCCGCTTCCGATCTGGCTCCCTGCTAGTGCACCCGGAAAGGCGGAAGAGGATGGTCCAAGTCCTTGGGCCCCTGTACACACGTGGGAGAGGGAGAGGAAGCTCCTGGCTCCGGCCTGGCCCAGCCCTGGCCATTAAGCCCATTGGGGAATGAACTAGCAGATGGAAGATTCTAACTCTGCCTTTCAAATAAATAAATATATATCCTAAAAACAAAAATATATGAGCGGCACTAGAATCAACATGTGTGTGTTAGAGCCTTGCAAACAGCAGTCTTTCAAGAACTAGTCTTTCCTGACCAGAGGAAAGTCCAGCTCTGTCCAAACATAGGACAGGCTCTGCCCAAGCACCCAAGACACAGGCTCTCCTCTGCCCAAGCCCTCCGTGGCCTGTACCTGTCCCAGAATGAAGCAATGATCACATTCTAACACCTGTTACTTGTGTTAGTATAATTCTACTAAAACATGTGCCAGATTGCAAAGCTGAGGCTGGTGTAGCCTGTTCCCCACCTTACACAGTTCAGTGCCCTCACACTCTAAGAAACACATGTCAAGTCAGTCAATGTCCAAACATCTCAGATCATGCTGTTTTTATCACTGTGTAGCAGACCCACAGCATTCAGGAGCTCTGAACCTGAAATGCAGGTGTGAACCCCTGACACCTGATGCAAAGCTCTCTGTGTGCTCCATGCATCAGGAGTCCCAGGATGGTTAGCCAGACACTTTGTCTCCAGGAAAGAGGGTAGCACTCCTACCTCAGCAAAAGGGTTATGGACGAATTTGAAATTATTTTCTCTTGCCCTGCACACTGGCCCTCATATACAAGTTGGCCTCTGGTACAGCCTCATTAGCTACCATCAAGCAATCAAACCTTGATCTCAGTTGAGGAAACACATGTTCATATGAGCAAAGAAAACTGGGCAATCTTTCTAGTCAAACGAATTCCCCTTAAACAGCACAGACGTGAGCTGGACTGACGGGGCACAGGGCACTGAGGTATCCACCAAGAGGACCTCACGCTACCCTCAGACACTGCATGAGCCAGTTTACTGAGCACCACTCTGGAGACCAGAATGTGGAGTGTGGGGCCCCGTTTACCTTTTCTTCAGAACCTAGCCTACCGCAAAGTAGACAGGAGGTTCAAACCGCTCTTCATCCAGCTCCTACTGTTACTATCTAAGCCCATAAAGTACAAAAACGTGTATAAAAGGCCGGTGCTGTGGCGTAGCAGGTAAAGCTGCTGCCTGCAGTGCTGACATCCCATATGGGCACTGGTTTGAGTCCCAGCTGCTCCTCTTCCGATCCAGCTCTCCACTATGGCCTGAGAAAGCAGTAGAAGATGGCCCACGCTGACACCCATGCTCAGGCCTACAGTGTGGCTCCGGGTTACGGTGGACGTACCTTGTCTCCAGGCTGAAGACCCTTCACCTTCCCTCGGCTATTCTTCACCAGCTCTGGGTAGAAGAACTCCGGGCATCGTTTGTGATCTGGTTCAAAGAGGGTGAGTGTAATCCGAACAGCGGCTGCCGCAGGCTCGGGGTCCTGGTGCTGCTCTGTTCCAGCCTCCTCTTTCCGGGACTTCTTTAAAAAGGCAGGATTCAGAGAGCCTGGCAGTGAGCTGAACTGGACCCTGTGGGGCTCCGACATGGCTACCACCAAGGCTCAGCAGGTGTCACCGCATGGTTTCTGTTAACGTTCAAAAGAGTTACCAGGTCAACTTTTTTGAGACAAAACTCATCACTTTCTTATTCAATTATACAGATTTAAGTTGAAAAGACCTTCACTGTCAAGAATCCATTGTTGAACTTTTAAAATTGCCAAGCTTTTTTGTTTTGCTTAAGTAATATGCATCTTAAAGTTTTCACAAACGTGAAAACCACCCCAAATCTCTCATTTGGCATCAAAGACTGCAGTTAGGCTTCTCCCCTTAGGCCTCCCCCGATTCTCTATGGCTAGAAGGCCCTTCTCCAACCACATCTTCTGTGTGGTCTTTGATAGGCACTTTTCTCATCTCTCTCTCTCTCTCTTTTTTTTTTTTTTTTAATGGGCTTTCCCTTTATGCTTGGCTACAGTTAGCACCTGTCTCTGCTCAGGTTCAAGGCAGGGAGTGGAGCCTGCTTCCCTCCCAGCTGTGTCTCGGTTTGCCAGGACCACACACCCACCTCCTGGTGTGGCTGTGCAAGCCTGAGAAGATACAGAAATGGTACTAGATGAAGTACATTAACACTTACAGGTTAGATTTTAGGTTAAATTTACAATCACTGTGATAACCTGATTTTGAAACATGTAAGCGAATCCGATGCACAGTGTTATAGAATGAAAAAGAATGAAACTGGAGCCGGCGCCGTGGCTCAATAGGCTAATCCTCCACCTTGCGGCGCCGGCACACCGGGTTCTAGTCCCGGTCGGGGCACCGGATTCTGTCCCGGTAGCCCCTCTTCCAGGCCAGCTCTCTGCTATGGCCAGGGAGTGCAGTGGAGGATGGCCCAGGTGCTTGGGCCCTGCACCCCATGGGAGACCAGGAAAAGCACCTGGATCCTGGCTCCTGCCATCGGATCAGCGCGGTGCGCCGGCTGCAGCGGCGGCCATTGGAGGGTGAACCAACGGCAAAGGAAGACCTTTCTCTCTCTGTCTCTCTCTCTCACTGTCCACTCTGCCTGTCAAAAAAAAAAAAAAAAAAAAAAGAATGAAACTGGACTTATAATTTTGATTTAAAATGCTTAAAAAATGTGATTAGGTTCTAAAATGCTTCCATGTTTAGAAAAATGTGACATCTTCACACAATTATTATAATTACGAGAGTTGCTTAAGTCATTAGCAAGATTTTACTATTAGGTTAATAAATTCACCTAAGAAGTCTAAAGTTCTCCAGAGAATCAAAGATGCACAACTTTAAATCCAGTTTAAAATACTTAAGGGAATTTAACTTTGTAAACACAGTTAATTGTTTAAGGGGACCTAATCTGCTAAACTGGTGCCTTAATCCAACCATTGTCAAAGATCAAGTATCTCTGCTTGCATAGCCTTAGGTTAGTAAACAAACAAGAAAAGGCTTAAAAACAACTGTTTTTAAATACTGGCCTTCAGTGAACTAAACAGTATTCTAAACACAGTATTGCACACACTGCTCTTAAACACCTCACCTCAACCAAATTAGCTCAAAAAATGCTAGCCTTTGTATCTCAGCTTATTTCTAGCAATTAGTATATATATATCGTAATTGTAAATACTCATACATCCTTTTAATTATTGTATTTCAAACCGGTTATTGGTGAAACAAAATCTAAGTTGAGTGTGTATGCTGGTTTAGTAATTAGTCCCTTTACTGGATTCTTATTTTAAAAGCTTTTTTCCCCCCACAATATGCACTCCCATTACCCACAGAAATGAAAATTCTCTTTCCTCTTCTGAAAAATCACATTTCTCATTTTTGTTTCCTGTCTTATTGCATTGGCTAGAATCAGGCAGGAGACACTGTCATGTAGCCGACTTCCCTGGGAATGCCCGTCGCGCCCGGTATAATGTTGATTAAAGCATTCATATCCTCTATCAAGCCGCTAAAATATCCTCCAACCCCTCAAGAAGTAAGTTAGTTTTGAATCATGGGCGTGTGTTGCGGCGTACTATTTCCCGCTTAGAATGACCGGTCAGTCCAAACGCGTGCGCGCGCGCGCAAGCGCACACACACTCGCCACGAGCGCCCTGCAATGACAGTCCCTGAACTTAACCCACGGCCTTTCAGGGAAACCGGTCTCCGAAGAAAATTCAGGATGCGAGACAAGCCAGTGCGCTGGGAGCCCCGGCGGCGCGGCCTCGGCCGAACGCGGCTGCGAGTCCACTGCCGGCGCCGGACCCCCTCGGAGAGTCCGAGCCTCCGCCTGGGCCCCCAAGTCGCGCGTGGCGCCCAGCTCCGCGGCGGCACACACCGCGCAGCACAGGGCTCGGCTGCACGGCGTCCGCACCGCGCTCCGCGTCCGTCTTCCGGTCGCCGCAACTTCTTACGAAGTGACCGACTGACCGCCCGGCCCCGCCGCCGTACGCACCTGAGTCCCCAGCGCCGACGCGGGCCGCAGACGTCCCCTCGCGGAGGTCCTCATGCCGGCCCGCCGACCCCGGGCGGCGGCGCAGCTAGCGGCCGGCTCCCGAGCCCTGCCTCCGGGCGGCCGGCCGGCCAGCCCCGCGGCCCATAGCGGGGTCCCGCGCCGCGCGGAAGCGGAGAAATGCCAACTCGAAGCAACTTGAGAACAACCGTGGGACAACTTGCGGCGCGCGCCCGCCGCCCGCCGTCCAGAGGAGCGCGCTGGAGGAGCCGGGCGGCTGAGCGCTCGCCCCGGCGCCGCGCCCCGCCGCGGGGAGCGCCGACGCCGAGACAGCGCGGCCTCCCGGGCTGCGGCCGGGGGCAGCCCGCCGCGCGCGCGGCGCCGGGCTCGGGAGGAGGCTGGCTTCCAGGCCGCGCCGAAGTCCGTCAGGCAGCTCCCGGGAGCAGCGACGGGGCCGGCCGGCGCCGCGGGCTCTGGAATGGCCCCGGGGCCCGAGCCGGACTAACGGCCGTAACGGAAGCACCGAGGGAGCAGGAGGGCCGAGTCCAGCACCCGGGGGCGGGGCGGGCCGCCAGGCCGGCTCCCTCCCGCGCTTGGCCGGCCGCACCGTCGCCGCCGCCGCCACCTCAGACCGCGGGTTCTTCGTTGTCACGAGCCGGAGGGAGGGGGAAGGAGCCGGGAGTCTCCGGGCTCCGGCGCGCGGAGATCGTGGCGCCCAGTCACGTGCTGCTCGCCGGGCCAATGAGCGCCGGCGGACGCGGTGACGTCAGAGCAGCGGCGTGGCCGATGACAGCAGGCCCCCGTCACGTGGTGGGGTCCACTCCAATGGGCGGTGCCGGGCCGACCTGATGTTCCCGGCGGCCCGTGCGTCGGCGGTGGTTGGGTGGTAAGATGGCGACTGTGAGTCTGCGGCTCGGCGACTTGGTGTGGTGAGTGCGGGCGGCCGGAGCCGGGCGGGATGCGCCGGGGAGCTGCCTGCTTGGGTGCGGAGTTAGCGGCCGGACCTGGAGCTGCCCTTCTGTGCGCTCCAGGGCGCGGACAGAGGGGAGGATGAGGCTCCTGGAGCGGCGCTGGGCGGAAGGGGCAGTCTGGCCCCGGGGGACCGAGGCCGAGGGTGGCCGCGGAGGGCCCGGCTCTGAGTCCCGAAGCCGCCCCGCGGGGGACGTCAGCAGCCCCGGTGTAGGGAGCCCCCCGGCCCGCCGTAGGACGCTGGGTTCCAGGGTCTTGGCGGAGGCGGGAGAGCTGGGGAGTCCTGGGGGCCATCTCTCGGGGCTGGTCCGTCAAAATCCGCGTTGCTCTGAAACCGACCTGTGCGGGCGGCTCGGCAGGCGATGGCGACCCCGACCTGCCGGCGCTGTCCGCTGAGGGAGCCGCGCGGGGGCTTCTCCTGGACGGCGGCGGCGTGGCCGGGGCCCCTGCCGTCTTGGGTGGCTCTCGTGGCCCGCGCGAACCCGGACTCGGCCGTCGTCGCTCGTCCGAGCGGCCGGTCCGTGTGTCAGAGTCGGGGCTTGGTCTCCTGGTGACTTCAGCCCGCCGCAGCGCGGGGAAGTCTGTGTTCGCGGAGGAGACCGCCCCCCGTCCCGGTCACGAGCGGGTCTGGGCGGCTTTGTTGTCAGCGGGAGCTCGCACAGCGCTGTGCGGGTTTGCATTCGGCGTCCAGAACTCGCGGCGGGCGGCTTTTGTTGCGGCGCCGGAGGGTGCCAGCCGCGCCTCGAGTGGGTTGAGGGAGGCAGACTGGCTTTTCCAGGTCGAGTTCTGCATTTTGTGTGTGTGTGTGTGTGTGTTTGTTCTCTCTAGGGGGAAGCTCGGCCGGTACCCTCCTTGGCCTGGGAAGGTGAGTGCTGGCAGCAGTTGGAGACGGCAGTCGGGGTGGAGGACGACGGGGATGTAGGGTACCGGGCTCTCGGCCTCTAGCGCTGGGTTAGCCGAGCCCACTCGGCCAGCGCTCTCAACGCGTCAGTTACTGCAGATCGTGTCATCGCAGCTTACATTTTCTGAATCAGAGATGTTCGGTGAAGTTTTTTTTTTTTTTTAACCCAGGGAATCAGTTCTTATTTGAATGTAGCTTTATGCTTAAATCAGACAAGAAGAAAGTGAATCAGTACATCCTCCAGGAAGAGAGAGATCTAAATGTAGGCTGTTGAAAAACCAAAGTATTTTTGTCCCAACTAAGTTTAACCCCCCACCACCACCACCATATGTGCTGCTCCAGTGTGTCTTCGCAGAAGTCAGCATTCCAGGATCTGCGCGAGGGGATCCGGCATAGCCTTCCAAATGTTCTGTTTTTATATTCCTGCTGGAAGCCCAGGAGATGTCTTTAGATTCTTTGCAATATGGTGTTTCCTGTGCCTCAGTTGTCGTTTATTTTCATTATACTCTGTCTCGGCTCTGCCTGCACAGGGACTATTTTGAGGAACTGGCCTATCCATTTCTCCAGCGAGGACAGGGGTCACATTGCAGGCAGGTTGGGTCAGGGTGGGTGTCCATGTAGTAGAACAGCAGTCGTAGTCAAAGGGGTACTGTCTAGTGGACAACCTGTTAGTTATTTGAGATTATCTAAACTATTTGCACATTTCCGTGTATCTCAGTAGAAAAGTCCCAGATTTGGATAAGTACTACACCCTGGGTTATTTTTCTACATATTATTTTGGTGTTTTGTTTCACTTTTTTTCCTCCCATCTTAGAGTTGTGGAAAATTACTGCCTAGTGGGCTGCTATGTCTCCTTTAAGCCTTTTTTTCCCTCTTATCCTCCAGATTGTTAATCCACCCAAAGACTTGAAGAAACCACGTGGAAAGAAATGCTTCTTTGTGAAGTTTTTTGGAACAGAAGATCAGTGAGTAATGTTCACCAGGAGTTTCACTTTGCTTTTGTTAGGGTGTTACCTGAGTCTGAGCGACTTTGAAAATGTTCTTGGGATCCTTAGTTCAGTCCTCTTGTGGTATATAAGAAAAGCACATTGCTCTGGCTTAGCAAAGGTGCTATTCTTACCTCACAGAAATTGTCATGGGGCCAGTAACAACGTGGATGAGGTAAGAACCAGGGTTCATCAGTTTCTAAATATGATCAGCACACTGAGACGGTTTCTCACATCTTTCTTTACCAAACTCCATTGGCGGTTTCTTTTATAAGAGCCGTGGTTGACTCTCTTCTCGTATCCACATATCATTACCGTTCGTTCATGAGGTACATAGTAAAAAAAAATTGTATTTGTTAGTATAAATGATTGTTTAATCCTCTTTTGTGTAACTAGGTGACTTGCTTTAGCATTGCAGTAGTGAGGCTTTCATGCCAGATGTGTGCTAAAGCTGAAGAAGCCAAAACCGTTAGTTTGAGATTCTAGGCCTGACCCAAAGCCACAGTGAGGGGAAGCGTGTCAATGAGTTTCCGTGATTTGTTGAGTTTTCTCACTCCATCAGGTTGATGGCCTGGGTCTAGCTAGATGGTAATTCTTTTTTTTAAGTAGTTGTGTTTCTTTTCATAATGCTTATGGGGAAATAAGCTTTAGATTTGGAGAAAAACGTGACTTTTCTGATAAATTAATACTGATGGTTAAAATATTCATTCCTGGAGAGCAATACATAATATTACACACGAAGATCCTTTGTAAACAGTGTTCTTGCCTCACTCAGAGAGCGTGCTTGCTGGTTCGGTGCCTGCATAGCATGTCTACCTCCCCAGTACAAATATACCCAGCCCTCAATACTCTGTCCCAAACTAACTCGCCCTCCTAATGGGACAGTGTTTCAAGGGGTCAGCTGACGCAGAGCCGCCAGAGCCTTCTGGAAATGCCTTGGATTCCATAAGGAGGTTCATCCTGGTGCCTAACGCAGGTGTTGGTTGTGCATCCACACTCTGCCTGGCATTCCTGAGAGATGTGAGCGCCCAAGAAAAACGAGTGTTGTAGTCCTCACCTTGCAGGAGCTCAGAGAAGTGACAAGATAAACATTTCAGAGACAACTGTGTGTAGAATGAGTGATGCAGGAGACTATCACGGGGCTCTAGAAGCAGGAGCGGTCCATGGAGAAGCGGGAGGTCCAGGAAGGCTAGTGGAAGCGCTAGACCGTGAGTCCTGCTCTGGACGGGGAGGAAGGATGAGGCAGGGCTGCTCCTGGCAGCGAGCGTGCTGTTCAGCTGGGTGTCGTGGGAAGGGAGAGTCGCTGGTGCTTGGCCATAACAGAGGCAGTGTGGTTGGCCCAAGCTTGGTTGTCTAGATGAAGAATTACACAAGCCTGAAACAAAATGGCAGCTCGGCCAGGTTACAGAGGCCTCAAAGTCTTTGATAAATGTTTTTAATGCTAAAAGGTGTGAACTCTGCTCCCTGCCTATAAGAGTTCCTAGAAACAGGGTGACGAAAATCGGAGTTGAGTCCATTTCAGCGCTCAGCCAGGCAAACAGAAAAAGCCAGTGACCTATCCATGGAACCTGGAGGCAGTTGTGGGGGTGTGACTTCTAATTAACTGACTATAGGTGGGGTTCACAAGCAAGCCAGTGGGAACAACTACTGGATACGATGTGTTTAAACCTTCTAAATTCCTTTGATAAAAGTTCCACATAAACTGTTAAAAATTAAGTCACCGTGGGGCTTTTGGGGGTGGGTAGTTAACTTAGGAACAAAGCAGGGTGCTGCCTTAGTGATCCCTTCAGTACCTTTTTGTTATACGAAGGTAAGCTCTCCAGATCGACCGATGGCAGAAAATTACTTCTGGGAAAGAACTGTGTGTGTGTTATCTGTTACGGGTCTGACGTGCATTCTGATACCGCTTCCACCAGCTCTAAGACCTGGGCAAGCTGTGTCACCTTTCTTAGCCTCCGGGTCCTCTTTTGCGTCAGGAGATGATGCCTCCTTCCTCATGGTTATGAAGGGAAGGTAGCGTCAGTTAGGTTTGGTGTGGGTTGGCGTACGACAGGTGTTCCTCAAATATTAAGTCGGTATAAATCTGTGCCAAGAGAGGAAGAGCACTGGTAAGAAGCAAGTTTCATATTTGTTTGAAAGGCAGAGACAGAGAGAGGTTCTCCATCCACTGGCTCACTCCCCAGATGGCCACAACGGCCAGAGCGAAGCCGATTCAAAGCCAGGAACCAGCAGCTTCTTCCAGATCTTTTCACGCGGGTGCAGGGGCCCAAGGACTTGGGCCATCTTCTACTGCTTTCCCAGGCCATAGCAGAGAGCTGGATCAGAAGTGGAGCAGCTGTCTGCTATGGCCTGGGAAAGCAGTAGAAGATGGTCCAAGTGCTTGGGCCCCTGCACCCGCGTGGGAGACCTGGAAGAAGCTTCTGGCTCCTGGCTCCTGGCTTCATATCGGTGTAGCTCCGGCCGCTGCAGCCAATTAGGGAGTGAACCAGTGGATGGAAGACCTCTCTTTCTCTCTCTCTCTGCCTCTCCTTTTCACTCTGTGTAATTCTGACTTTCAAATAAATAAAATAAATCTTAAAAAATAAAAGTGGAGCAGCCAGGACTCTAACCAGCGCCCATATGGGATGCTGGCACTGCAGGCCGCAGCCCCAAGAAGCAAGTACTTTTAATTAAGGAAAGCCTGAGAGAGACAGACACACTGTGTCCATGGGGTGAAGGAGGCAAGTGTGGAGTTTGTTTCAAAAGAGAGGACTCAAGAGTTGGAGATTCCTAAGGATGTCAGCCAGTTATGTTCTTTTGACCAAAAAGGTTTTGAATACAAAATAACTTGTTTAGTTCTTGTTTGGCTTATGCTTCCAAAGGGATTGGGCAGAACTAGTCAGGGCCTAGAAAAGGAGACCTTGTCAGACAAAAAGTGGGACTCTAACTGGGGAAAAGCAGAGACTGAAAATGTGTGATCAGAATCTGAAACAGTGAGTGGCCTTGAGTAGCTAGTTCTGTGAGGGCACTAAGCGGAGCCCTGTGGGACTGTGTTTAGGACAAGCATGAGAAGCCCTGTGAGAAATGCATTCAAGACGGTTTTCTAGGGATGAGAAGCACATTATGAAGGACAGACCGTAAGTGGTAAATCTCTCTTTACCATTTGACATCCAGGAGAGACACGTGTGAGCTTGGCACATCGAGGGACGGGCACTCCTTTAGTTACTGACTCTAACCAGTGGTAGATAGGGCTAGTCCTGAGGAATACAGGATTGAGTCAGGGATGTTCAGTGTTTTGGTTTTGTTTAAGATTTTTATTTAATTATTTGGAAGAGTTACAGAGAGGCAGAGACACAGAGAGAGAGGTCTTCCATCTGTTGTTTCACTCCCTAAATGGCTGTAACGACAGCCGGAGCTGGGCTGATCCAAAGCCAGGAGCCAGGAGCTTCTTCCTGGCCTCCCACATGGGTTCAAGGGCCCAAAGACTTGGGCCATCTTCTACTGCATTCACAGCCCATAGCAGGGAACTGGATCGGAAGTAGAGCAGCCGGGACTCGACCCAGTGCCCATATGGGATGTCAGCACCGCAGGCCAGGGCTTTAACCCACTATGCCACAGTGCCGGCCCCAGGGATGTTCAGTTTGAAAACTGAATAAGGAATAGATACATGTAGTTACAATTTTTTTTTATGTTAGCAAAAAGCTTTATCCAAGAGTAAAAATAGTAGTCCCTTATGACAAGATGTACAGGGACTCAAATTTTCTAAAAACCTAATTTCTTTTTCCCCTCTTTCTCCTTCCCTAACAAACTGTTTTTCAGTCCCTCTGTTAGGAAAAGAGGGCCAGACCTGCCTAATCAGGGCTTCCTGGTGAGGGAAGGAATTAACAAGATAGCTGGGCTCAGTTCTGAGCCAAGTGGCCGAGGTAAAATTGCATACAGATGCTTGATGAGGTGTTTTCATAGAAATACAAAGAGTGACCAATGCCGTGGCATAGCGGTAAGGCTGCACCTGCAGTGCCAGCATCCCATATGGGCACTGATTCGAGTCCCAGCTGCCCCACTTCTGCTCCAGCTCCCTGCTATGGCCTAGCAAAGCCATAGAAGATGGTCCCAGCACTTCGGTCCCTGCACCCATGTGGGAGACCAAGAAGCAGCTCCTGGCCTCGGATCAGCTCAGCTCAGCTCTGGCTGTTGCGGCCATTTGGGAAGTGAACCAGCAGACGGAAGACTTCTCTTTCTCTCTCTCTCTGCCTCTGCCTCTCTGTAACTCTGCCTTTCAAATAAATAAATAAATCTTTTAAAAAAAGAATACAAAGAGAAAAATGACTTCCGGATAGCTTTACTAGTGCCATCAAAGACTAAGTGTCAGGTGCATTAGGGTCCACCTTGGATAGGACTGGTCAGTAGCGGTTGCCCATAACAGCAGAGATAAAGCTCGGGGTTTCAAAGTTTCATCGTTGTCTGTTGATGGCACAATGGAAGGAGTATTTGTTTAGTTTACAGGTGCTCTGAATCCACCAGAAACAACCGACTCAAAGAACACTGTGGACAAACAGTGAGTGGATTGTAAATGACTGCCTAAGAGTAGCAGTTTTTTATTTATTTATTTATTTATTTTGGTGACAGGCAGAGTGGACAGTGAGAGAGAGAGAGAGAAAGAAAGGTCTTCCCTTTGCTGTTGGTTCACCCTCCAATGGCCGCCGTGGCCGGTGCACCGCACTGATCCGAAGGCAGGAGCCAGGTGCTTCTCCTGGTCTCCCATGGAATGCAGGGCCCAAGCACCTGGGCCATCCTCCACTGCACTCCTGGGCCACAGCAGAGAGCTGGCCTGGAAGAGGGGCAACCGGGACAGAATCCGGCGCCCTGACCAGGACTAGAACCCGGTGTGCCGGCGCTGCAAGGTGGAGGATTAGCCTATTGAGCCATGGCACCGGCCTGGAGTAGCGATCTTCACTGATCATCATGGAAGCTCCTTCAGGAAATGGATAGGGTCATTGATCTGATTCTTAGTTTTTCACAGATGAGGAAACTGGGAGGCCAGGCATTTATGGATTTAAGTGATAAGCTGTTGAAGAGTCCGGCGGTAGGTGTTGCTGACATTCAGGTGTATCTAAGGTGGGCCAGGTCTGACTGGGTGTCAGTGGTCCCAGTCAGTGGTAAAACTCTTGTAGAGGAATCTGCTGTGTGCCTGACTGACTCACTTTCCCTATAAATATACATCCCACACCATGTAATACTTAGAAAATTGAGCCAAGTGGATAGTGAGGGCCACTGTTCCAGGTGTTGGACTGAGACAGCAATGTCTCTGTGCCAGGGATGGGAGTGGCTCTCCTAGAGAGCCTTGGTTAATGTCTCCTGTCCTACTGATGTCTCCCTTTGTGGCTGATGCTATAGGCTCCAGGAGCAGGTGTTATGCAGTGGAATTGTGGGAACTGGCCCAGAAAGAAGTGGCTGGCCAAGTTGACATAGGCAGCACAGCTCAAGGCGTCCTCCAGCAGTTGGGAATGTTGTCAAGTTTGGAAACAAAGTCTGCGTTTATCTTCCCTGTAAGTCTTGGTGCCTGTAAGGTAACGTAAGGTAATCCTTGCTTGAAATTAACTGAGGAGTTCTTCATTTGTGTGTGTGTATCACACATGTATGTTTTCCAGTGTCTTCATTTCTGAATAGTTTAGACATGGACCTATAACACCTCTGAAACCCACAACTTCTCATATTTTTTATACATACAAGCACGTATTTCTTAAAGATTTATTTTATTTGTTTGAAAGGCACAGTTGCGGAGATAGGGAGAGATAGAGATATTTCATCCACTGGTTCGCTCCCCAAATGGCCCCAACTTCTGGGGCTGGTTCAGGCTGGAGCCAGGAGCTTCATCTAGGTCTTCTACATGAGTGCAGAAACCTAAGGACTTGGGCCATCTTCTACTGCTTTCCCAGGCCATAGCAGAGAGTTGGATTGGAAGTAGAGCAGCTAGGACTGGAACCAGCGCCCATATGGGATGCCGGCACTGCAGGCAGCGGCTTTACCCACAATGCCACAGTGCTGGCCCTGTATGATTTTCATTTAAGGGAAAAGCAGATCAGAGTGTGGAAGTTTTTGAAATGTGTTTTTTTTTTAGGTTTATTTATTTAGGTTTTAAGCTTTTTATTCAGTGAGAGAAATGCATAGGAGAGTGAGGGCCATATCTAAGAGAGAAAGGGAGATCTGGATTCGTACCGAGCACCAGGAGCCAGCGACATGGAGGAACATGGAGGCGGGGAAGCATAGAGCAGGCGGCCCAAAGGCCATGTGCCCCGAAGGCACGGAGGCAGCAGGATCATGGGCTGGGAGGAAAAAGAAGGGGGAAAGGGCTGTTTATTTATTTGAAAGGCGAGGCAGAGAGAGAGTCAGTCAGTCAGTCAGTCAGTCTTCCATCCACTGCTTCACTCCCCAGATGGCCACAACAGCCAGAGCTGAGCTGATCCCAAGCCGGGAGCTTCTTCCGGGTCTCCCAGGCGGGTGCAGGGGCCCAAGCACTTAGGCATCTTCCACTGCTTTCCCAGGCCATAGCAGAGCGCTGGATCAGAAGTGGAGCAGTCAGGACTCGAACTAATGCCCATATGGAATGCTGGCACTGTAGGCAGCAGCTTTATCCGCTGTGCCACAGTGCCGCTGCCCCCCCCCCCCTTTTGGTAAGATTTTTTATTTATTTGAAAGATAGAGTTACAAGCAGAGGTAGAGACACGGGGAGAGAGAGGTCTTCCATCTGCTGGTTTACTCCCCAAATGGCCATAACTACCAGAACTGGGCCGATCTGAAGCCAGGAGCCAGGAGCTTCTTCCAGATCTCTCACAAGGGTACAGGGGCCCAAGGACTTCGGCCATCCTCTGCTACTTTCCCAGGCACATTAACAGGGATCTAGATCGGAAGTAGCCAGGACTTGAAGTAGCACCCATATGGGATGCTGGCACTGCAGGCTGGGGCTTTAACCCGCTGTGCCATAGCACCGACCTCTGAAATGTGTTTTTTTGTTGTTGTTGTTGTTGTTCTTAAGATTTTATTTATTTGTGAGGTAGAGAGAGGAAGAAACAGAGAGAAAGATCTGCTATCTGCTGGTTCACTCCCCTGATGGCCACAATGGCAGCAGCTGAACCAATCAGGAGCCAGGAGCCAAGAGCTTCTTCTGGTTGTCCCACACGGATGCTCAGGGCCCAAGCACTTCAGCCATCTTCTACTGCTTTTCCAGGCCATTCGGAAGAAGGGTAGCTGGGACCCAAACCAGCACCCATATGGCATTCTGGAGCTGCAGGCAGAGGCTTAGCCCATTACGCCACAGTGCTAGCCCCTGAAATGTGTGTTAGAATTAATCTTTAATGGACTGATCCCAGAGTGGCTTTTGTATTTGCAGATGAAGAGACTGTGTGGAAAGTATACCAGAATACAGGGTCAGTTTGCTGTGGATGGCTGTGTTACAGGTGCCTTTACCCCAACAACTAGGCAAGAGCTAGGCCTCAGAGCAAGCCTACACACCACGAAGTCATGGTCAGAATTCTCTGGGAAGTTGAAATAACCCATGTTCTGTGACAGAGGCCTTTAGTGAACTGATTGGTTGTTTTTTGTTTTTTGTTTTTTTGTTTTTTTAACAGGCAGAGTGGACAGTGAGAGAGACAGAGAGAAAGGTCTTCCTTTGCCGTTGGTTCACCCTCCAATGGCCACCGCGGCCAGCGCGCTGCGGCCAGCGCACCGCACTGATCCAATGGCAGGAGCCAGGAGCCAGGTGCTTTTCCTGGTCTCCCATGGGGTGCAGGGCCCAAGCACCTGGGCCATCCTCCACTGCACTCCCTGGCCACAGCAGAGAGCTGGCCTGGAAGAGGGGCAACCGGGACAGAATCCGGCGCCCCAACCGGGACTAGAACCCAGTGTGCCAGCGCCGCTAGGCGGAGGATTAGCCTAGTGAGCCGCGGCGCCGGCCTGATTGGTTGTTTTTAAAAATAGTACATGTTGTGGTTCCAGAAACAAAAATGAGGCTGAAAACAACAAAAGCAGTTCGATTCATTGCCATCCCTCAGCCACTCAGACTAGGTTCTTGTGTGTCCCTGCAGAGGTGACATTATCGAGAGGTGAGATAATCCATGCATAGTGATGCGTAATCTAGAAGTCATAGTTTACTTTCTCCTTACCGTTGCGCCAGCGGCGGTGTACTGCCACACTGCTGATGTCCATCTTGTTCTCTTCCACTTAGCCAAATACCTTCGGTACCTTCCATGTTCTCCGTAGTGAGCTCCATGACTGCCAGTCAGCTTGCTCTTAAGCATTTACTACCACAGACCAGCTGCACTGGACATAAAAGCAAAGCCTCTTACTTTAGACAAAACTTGAGTAAGTTTCGATTTTCTGACTTGATAGCCCTTGGCAAAATAGACTAAAAAGGTCAGCTCCATCTGGGTCTTGGGGGATGAGAGAACCACAGGTTACAGCTGCTAGCAAGGGAAGAGACAAGTTTCACTTAAAACCCAACAGGAGCAGCAGCCTACAAAGCTGAACATTCTGGCACCTTTCCACACACTAGTTGGACCTGCAGTATAGCCCCAGGGATTATTTATTTAGCACCAGTTGCATTCCAGGCCCAGCTGATACGCTTCCACAGGGTGGAGAAGACTGAGGGCTTTAAGGGGAGAGGTTTGTCCTAGTGGTTAAGACTCCAGTTAGATTGCCCATGTCCCACCTCCAGGTGCCTGGGTTCAGTCCCTGGCTTCCTGCTGATGGCAGACACTGGTAGGCACTGCTCTTGGCTCAAGTGATTGGGTTCCTGCCAGCCCAGTGGGAGACCTGCATTGAGTTCCTGGCTCCCCCATTGCAGGCATCTGGGGACTGAACTCTCAGGTGGGAGCACACTCTCATTCATGCTCTCCCTTCTCCTTCCCCCCTCTGACTCCCTCAAGTAAATTAATAGAAATGGAGGGTTTTGCAGTTTAGCTTTTAGAGGAGAAATTCTATTCAGATAGCCAAAGTGATTTAAATTTGGTTTGCTTTCAAAAGATAATTTTCCTAGGGCTCTAGTGAGTTGGTGTTTCTGATGTGATAGTAGGTCAGTTTCTTAAGTAGATTAAGGTTTCATGCATTTATCCTTTTAAAGTCATATTTGTACTGTCTGGTTCACTTAGCAACCTGTTGTAACATTACAGAAGTGGTTATAGAGAGGAAAATTTCATGTTAGTATCTCAAATTCCTATCTGGAGGGTGAATGGAATTTTGGCTGTCTGTTCCTTCTGGCAGAAATCAGTAATCCAGTTAAAATGCGTCAGCAAAAAAATAGGTGTTGATTTATTGGCACTTCCTCCACAGGCATCCTCGCCTTTCCATTCCCTGAGTCAGTGCTCGTGTGAGGCTGGGAGCAGAGGCAGGGGTCAGTGACCCACGAGGCGCCTGTCCCGCACAGGAGGCTTTATAGAAACCACGTTGCTGCTCTTCCGCTGGAAATGAACGCGGGTCTCAGCTCCCAGCAAGCAGACACCAGGTCTGAGGGCTGTGGCTCTTTAAGCTCCATCCCTGACACCGCGTACGTTGTGTCTGAGCGCCAGATAGTATGGCTTTCTGGCCAGCCTGCCTTGGCCTTAGATTGTTCAGTCCGTCTTTGGAATTCCTGTAAGGGCAAGGGGAGGCAGAGGAGCCAGTTCAGTGCTATGTTTGCTGGGAACTACAGAGTCCAGCTTCCATTCCACTTTTTCTACCTATAGATTGGATTCATTGGCTCTCATTTCAAACTTGCAGCTGAATGGTAACTAGAAAGCTGTCTGGTTGCAGCTCTGTGCCAGAGAGAGCAGTGCTGGGGTCCTCCTTCCACTCCTGGTCTGTGCCAGAGAGAGCAGTGCTGGCTGGGGTCCTCCTTCCACTCCTGGTCTACTGTCTTGCTTTCGCAGGATGACAGTGCTGAAGTGTCATGCTGGGACAGACTTCTCATCAACCGCTGCCCGTGGTAGTGCAGCACCCCGAGGACAGGCTGTAGGAATGGGTTGGTAGCATTATTTTTGTGTACAGAGGTTAGCAATTTTGCTATTATTAGTGAACATTCTCTAGCTTTCTCTACAGAAGAGAACCTTAAGTTAGTGAGGTAGCCCAGTTTCTGTATCCTTAACCTGATCCACTTTTTCTGAAGGTTGTAAAACATGCATAAATTAATGGCTACCTCACCAAGCCTGTAAAATCCTCTTTTACGCTTGGATTCTGTAAGCTGAACGGCATTTAGGAGAACCACAGGAAGCCAGTGTGGCAGATTTGTTCAGGCCAGAATGATAACGCACTGCTTTTTTCATTTTCATGTGTTAACACTTCGTCTATAGGAATCAGACTTCAGTATTCTACCTACAGTTCTCAAGGTGAATCTCACTTTGAAGGGTCTCCTTTCGTGATTGTTGCTCCTGTTCCAAGCTGTGTGCTCCATGTTTTGTGTGGCTTGGTAGCCATGGATACCATCGTTTATGAGCAGACAGAGGCTTAGTGGCTGCAGGTATCTCTAAGATGGGTGTTTGAAGATACTGCACTCTTCAGCTCTGGTAACAGTGTCAGGTCTCAGGTGATGGGCAGATGGTAAACGTGACTCGCATTGTTGGCACACAACAAGTGTCTCCTTGCAAGGAATCCTGCCTTGGTAGGTGATGCTGCAGGCACCCTGCTTGCCAGGGATCGCTGTGGGGCCTTTTGTGTTGCGTGGGGAGAGTGGGAGAGCACCCCCGGGTTTCTTCTGCCCTGAGCAAGTGCAGGGTGTCTGTGGCTGGGCATGAAAAGCTGGTAACGAGAGTGGGATAAGCAGCCTGTGGCACCGTGATCTCCCTGCAGGAGTGCTCTGGTTTGTGGTGCTTGTGCCTAACTTGTTTCAAGAAAATATGCCATAGGCGCAGGAGTTAGGGATGGGTGAAAACACGTTTTGCAAAAATATCAGGCCTATTTCAAAGTCTAGTTGAACCCAGTGGGCACAGTGTGCTGGAGAGGTCCTGGGCACTGTTGGGCAGCGTGGATCATACCCTTCCTTTGTTTTCTGGTAGTGCTTGGATCAAAGTGGAGCAGCTCAAGCCATATCATGCTCACAAGGAGGAGATGATCAAGATTAACAAGGGCAAGCGGTTCCAACAGGCTGTGGATGCCGTGGAAGAGTTCCTCAGGAGAGCCAAGGGGAAAGACCAGGTGAGAGACAGAGGGCTTCTTTTGCTGACACCAGACCCATTACTTCTGCGTAGTAGCTAGCAGATTAAGTGTTACCGAACCCAGAACCATTACGACATGCTCCTGGAGAGAGCTGCTTCAGTTCTGAGGCAGCAGCACTGTGCTCATCACCTGGAACCCCATGCATGCGGCTCACTGTTCTGGGTCAGGTTATTGCCTTTAGGAGCGTGGCTTGGATCAGGAGAAGTAGCTCAGCTTTTGAACACAGCACAGGCCGTTTCTGTCTTACGGCGCAGAGATGAGGAGCACACCCACTGATATACATTCCCTGCCTGGGTTCAGGTCCCATCTCTTAGCTTTGGGACCTCGGACAAGTGACTTGATTTTTGTTTTTTTAGTCTGCTTTCCCCAGCGTAAGTGGAGGGTGACAGCAGAACCTGTTTGCTAGGACTGTTGAGAGAATGATGCCCATCAAGAGCCTATGGCAGCGTGTGGCCTGTGTCAGTGGTGGTGGCTGCGACAGCTGTTGTGGTAGTCATCATTATTATTATTAAACTTTCAGACCTCATCCCACAGTTCTGCTGATGACAAGAATCGGCGTAATTCCAGTGAGGAAAGAAGTAGGCCAAACTCAGGTGATGAGAAGCGCAAACTTAGCCTGTCTGAAGGGAAGGTGAAGAAGAACATGGGAGAAGGAAAGAAGAGGGTGTCTTCAGGCTCTGCAGAGAGAGGCTCCAAATCCCCCCTGAAAAGAGCCCAAGAGCAAAGTCCCCGGAAGCGGGGTCGGCCCCCAAAGGATGAGAAGGTTGGTTTTCTCCCTGCAGCTTCGGGGATGAGTGACGTCCCTTTGTATAACTAGAGCTGAGCTGTACGAGATGCTTCCAGTTACAGAGTGGGCCTAGAGTCCTGTGCCGAGTGCTGCCCTAAAGAATTCTGACCAGGAGACGAGACATGGCCGGGGTGCTGGCATGAGGTAGGCACACCTGAGCCGGCATGCAAAGGCCAGCTGAGGAAATGCCGTGCCAAGAGGGAAGGAAGGGTGTCCCAGAGATGGCGGTGCTGCCCACCCCAGGCCTGGTGCTGGTGTGGGTATTCTTGGTGCAGGTAGAGAAAGGTAGGCTGCCACTGAACTGTGGAGGCCCAGGGGCCTGGGTCTGCTTCAGAGTGGAGGCCCAGCCCTAGAGTCAATGGGGCCCATGGCACTCTTTGAGCTGGGTGTCAAGGTGTCAGTGTACTCCCAGCTGTGCCTTAGGAGTCGTGGGGGGCAGAGAAAAATGGCTCTAAGCCAAGTAGAAATCTAAACCCAGGTGCGTATTCGTAGGGAGTGAAAGCAGATATTGAAGGGGCGTATGTGAGGCATGGCACCTGATTCAGTAGAGGATGAATGAGAAGGGAAAAGATGAGTTCAGGCTCGTCCTCACCAAGGGGACATGGCAGTGGCTTTCTCTCAGAGGCAGAGGAGCCAGGAAGTGGAGCTGGCTTTCCAGGAAGGAGGGCCCGTGCTGTTTTGAATGTGACAAATATTAGGTGAGGCCTCAGCAGGCTGGAGCCTTGGGGCTGTCTCAGGACTGGAAACGTAGCCCTGGGAAGTGACTGCAGGAAAGAGGCTGGAGTCTTGAGACGGTGAGTTGGTCTTGTGAAGTGAGGAGAAGACAAGAGAAGCCAAAGGCTGCTCCACAGAGAATGCCGTGGTCTGGAGGCAGGAGGCAGAGCCCGGTGAGACAGTCAGTGCAAATGTGAATCTCCTGTGTGCTGCAGAATGGGGGTCCAGCCTTAGAAGCCTGGGAAGGAGAATTCTGAAGTCAATGGTGGTCTGTGGTAGCACCAGGGAAAGGTAGCAGAAGCTTGGAGGCTATAACATTTATAGTTGTGGGGTTTTTTGTTTTGTTTGTTTGTTTGTTTTTAAAGGAAGAACTCTGAGCTAGATTGAGCCTGTGGATTGCTGTTGTGGGTTAGAGAAGGCCCTTCTCCCTGTTAAGTAACCTTAGATTGGGGGAGCAGATGACAGCGAGTGTGGAGGTGGTGCCCTCCCCGGGTAGCTGTGAGCCCAGGGGCAGAGAAGGTGTACGCGGACTGCCAGCTACAGTGCATGGGGAGCCCTGCAGGGCTGTGGCTTCTCAGTTATCTCCTAGGGATCCTGAAGGAATCTGGGCTGTTGGATTTTACCCTTTTTCCAAATTCATACTGCCTGACATCTTAGGCCAAGCATCTCAACAACTCCTGTTGAGAGAAACAGCTTTTCGGATGAAGAGAAGTGCTAAGGAGAGATGGGACCGATGACCCCATGGCTTGCTACAACTGTATAACCTTGGCCAAGTACCTTCACTTTGGTTTTCTCATCTGACTGCTGGGGTAATAAATCATGTGTGTCTGGAAGTTTGTTGTGAAAATTAAATGAGGAACTCAGGCAAAGCATTGAGAACTCTGCCTGCGGTGCCCTGGGCGCTTGGTGTGCCTGCACTTGTTTCACGGGCGGGAGCCCGCTGTGCCGTGAGAGCCAGGCAAGCCCTCAGGGTAGCCCCACTGGGACCTTTCCTCACAGGCTCCCAGCCAGAAGCAGCCTGCCCTGGCATCTGAGTTAGGAACTTGAGGGGCAGTAACGTCCAGCTGGGTCTCAGTGCGAGAGCTCTGTCTGCTGTTGACCCTCACGGGTCCTTTCTGCCCGAAGTGACGGAGATGTCCTCAGGGGAGCACAGGGCGTCTGCGCCAGACACAGCTACTTCAGCCCAGCAGCGTCAGACTCACCGGAAGTTTGAGCTCTGGAATTTGGGTGCATCTCATGAGCTAACGTAGTCTGTGGGGTGTGTGTGTGTGTGTGTGTGTGTGTGAGACTGTCACCATAGTAACCGTCACCTGGCTGGTAAGATCCTCTCAGAAACAGTGAGCAGTAGCACAGGCTGATAAGAGGCAGGGCCCCAGCCAGCACCATTCCAGGCGTAATCTCCTGCCCCGGGAGGATTAACGCCAAGGGCTGACCTTGATCGCAGAGGTGTGTTACATGCAGGAAGATCAAGACTGGGTTTGTGTCCAGACTGTCCTGCGAGAGCCATTCCCAGCGGCACACTCAAGCCCTCTCTCTGGGGCTCTTCTTCCCTGGTCCTGAGCTGAGAGCACCGCTCTGAGGGAAAGAAGTAGCGTGGTCAGGCTGACATTCCGCACTTGCTCAGAGAGCAGCGGTTTGGGAGTCAAGCCTTTCTTTGGTGCTGGACCAAGAGCCGTGGCCTCCTTTTCCCATTGTCGTTGTCACCCTTGGCAGGTCTCTAGGGCTGCTTTGTCTAGGACATCTTGCTGCCCCTGGCCACAGCAGGTATCTAGGCATAAAGCAGCAGTAAGGACAGACAGGGCCCCTTGCGAAAGAAATGTGCTCAGTTCTTCAATAAATATTGAACCCTGACTTAAAGTCAGGCACAGTTCTCAGCATGGCGTACAAAGTAGGCAAAATTGACGCAGTTCTTTCCTTAAACATACTTAAAATTACTTAGTCCTGGGGCCAGATTCCCGGAGTCTGAATTCCGTCTGAGCACCAGTGAGTAGTTCTGTGACGAGGGCACCTCGGCTCTCAGTGCGTGGGCTTCTCTTCTCTGAAGTGGAGATGTCGCAGTTCTGTGTCATGCGATACTGGGATTTCAGGAGCCTGCCCGTGTGAAATAGTGCTCCTGATAGCACGGTCTGGCACACAGCAAGCCCCGCAGGAGCATTTGCATCATGTCTGTAGCACGTCAACTTCTGCAGACTTAGGGCAGCTCTGAAGGAGTGACGTTTCCCCAGAGACCTGGAGGGAGCTTGTGAGCCAGCTGCGAGGCCCCGGTGTGCTTAGAGTCAGGCGGGGGGCCATGGGGTGCCGGTGAGCTGAAGAGTAGTGAGGGAGAAGAAAGAGGACGTGGGTCAGAGATTAGCGTGGGACTGCAGAACCTTGTAGGACCCTTCTCCCTGTTGGCCATGAAAATAAAGCTTCCGCTTCACCGTGTGTGATGGAGGCCGGAGTTTGGCAGGAAAGCATCTGTCTTGACTTTTTAGAAGACCACTTTGGCTGCTTCCTAGTGGCTAGAATGTAGGGTTTCCAGAATGGAAGCTGGAAGATTTATCGTTGACTCTCCAGGTGTCAGGTGGTGGTGGCCTGAACTTGGGTGTTGGTAGCAGGGATGGTGAGAACGGGTTGCCTAGATGCCTAAATGTAAAGCTGCAGCTGCTGCTGCTGGATTAGGAGAGAGAGGGCCCAAGGATGCTTGGTGGGATCGTCTAAGATTGGGAAGAGTGCAGGAGGAACAGTTTGGGCAGGCCAAGTCAAGAATTGGGTGGGGCCTGTGCAAACTCCAAGTAGATGTCCAAAACAGAGCAAAGAGGAAGCATGGGTGGGTGACATGTAGCAAAGGACCAGAGGGTTTGCTCAGAGGACCGATGACACTTTGCTCAGGGACAGTGTGGGCCGGGCTGTGGGGAGGAGGAGCCACTCGACCGCACCAGGTCTTCCACTTGCATCAGCCTGCACAGGGCACAGGGCACGCAGGTGCTGACTGCCCCAGGTGTTGTTACGGTGAGAAGTTTTCTCACTGCAGACCACGGGGGGCTCTCTGATTCCCTCCATCCTTAGGAAGTTAGGTGTGAGGCCACAGCTTTTTGTTGCAAGAGTGGAGAAGGAACGCTCACTTGGTGGTGAGGGGAGGGAGTTGCTGTGTTTGAGATCATGCTCTGTCTCCCAAGGGACGGCCCTCACAGCCTTCCCAGGGGCTGGCCCGAGCGCCCACGTAGAGCACGGCTCATGCTGGGGCTTTAGTTCAGGGTTGAAAGGAAGCAAAGTGTCTTGATGCTCTGCCTCTCCCTCTGTAGGATCTCACCATCCCCGAGTCTAGTACCGTGAAGGGGATGATGGCTGGACCGATGGCCGCGTTTAAATGGCAGCCGACTGTGAGCGAGGTAAACGGCTCTCCTGCGGGCAGGACAGACTGCTGTGGCAGAGCTGGCTTCCTGGCATTACTGTGTGATCCCCTTCCTTTTCCCCTTTTCATGTGGATGGCATTTGTGTCTGTCTTACTGCAAAAACAGTGCAGAATCCTATGAGGCTGAAAAGTGAAGGTCTCCCTACTCTGGGGTCAGTGCTGTTGCTGGATGTAAGGGCCCCCGACCTTGGTGTCCTCTTGCCATAATCCGTGACTGGACACCTGGGCATGCTTTCTGCTGCCGAGCCCAGGATTGCTCTTCAGACAGTGAGATCATGCCACAAGCTGACTTCCTGTAATACTGTATAAGGCCCCATCCATACGTGAGGGCGTGCATGTTTAGTTGCTGGGCTATGTGGCCTGCACATGGCTGCACCTATTGCTAGATGTCTCTGAAGCTCTGCAGTGCTTGGCCTCCCCACCCCAGTGCTCTGTTAGTGCTGATCCTCACAGGTCTGGGAGTGGCTACAGTAGGCCAAACCCTAAAATTAGAGCAGAACCCTGAGAGGTGAGACGCTTAGTCTGCTAAGTCTCCTGAAGTGCCGGTGACTGCTGAGTCACAGAAATAGCAGTGTGCTTTTAGCATTTCCTCATAGTGCTGCCGAAATGACTTGTTCACCAACCTGTCAGAAACTTGTGTTTTCTTCCACTTGAAGCCAGTTTTCCTCTCACTGGAGCAGGGGTTGTTTATAAGACACTAGGCCAAGCCTGGGAAAAGTTTCCAGACAGATGTAAAAGAATCTCCGAGGTGTTCATCTAAAGGAGAATCCAGTTACAAGGCAGAAGGAAGTGACCTCTGGTGGAAAATAACTTGTTTTATTTAATCATTTTCTGGTTTCAGCCCGTTAAAGACGCAGATCCTCATTTCCATCACTTCCTGCTGAGCCAGACAGAGAAGGTAGGTTGCTCTTTTTTTTTATTTATTTATTTGAAAGTCAGAGTTACACAGAGAGAAGGAGAGACAGAGAGAGAGGTCTTCCATCGTCCATGCGCTGGTTCACTCCCCAGTTGGCCACAACGGCTCGAGCTGTGCCGATCTGAAGCCGGGAGCCAAGAGCTTCTTCTGGATCTCCCACATGGGTGCAGGGGCCCAAAGACTTGGGCCATCTTCTACTGCTTTCCCAGGACATAGCAGAGAGCTGGATCAGAAGTGGAGCAGGCTGGCGCTGCGGCTCAATAGGCTAATCCTCTGCCTGCGGCACCGGCACACCAGATTCTAATCCCGGTCTGGGCGCCGGATTCTGTCCCGGTTGCCCCTCTTCCAGGCCAGCTCTCTGCTGTGGCCCGGGAGTGCAGTGGAGGATGGCCCAAGTGCTTGGACCCTGCACCCGCCTGGGAGACTAGGAGAAGCACCTGGCTCCCGGCTTCGGATCAGCGTGGTGTGCCAGCCACAGCACGCCAGCCACCGTGAACCAGCAGCAAAAGGAAGACCTTTGTCTCTTTCTCTCTTACTGTCTACTCTGCCTGTCAAAAAAAATCTTAAAAATAAAAGAAGTGGACTAGCTGGGACTTGAACCAGTGCCCATAAGAAATGCCGGCACTGCAGGTGGCAGCTTTACCCGCTCTGCCACAGCGCCGGCCCCGGCGGATTGCTCTTTAAGGCTCTTGATCATTTTCGGAGGCTGGCCTGAGAGGAGGCGCTGCTCCGGCAGGACCACACCCTGCCAGCTGCAGGAGTCACACTGGGCCTGCGCAGTGCCCAGAGCATCGAGCTACAGGGTCCCAGTGCAGACTGACTTGTGAACTAGGCATCGAGATACAAATACCCAGAAACAAAGAAGTAAAAAGCTTTGAAAACGCAGCCAAATGTGTGGTTGGTTGAGACATTCACGGTTGCCTTTGGAATTAAGAGCAACAGCCAGACAGCATGAGTGGCTGGCACTCATGAAGGAGCCGCAGACGTGGCAGACACGCTGTGACTCGCTGGTCAAAACAGTGTCCAGCCCTGCAGATGCGCAGGAGATGGTTTCTGGCACCTTGAGGCCATGGATTAGGCTGTACCATGGCAGCACCCGGTAGCAGTTGTGACAGGGTACCCGCCCAGGCACACTGACCAGCTCTGGGACTGTGTGTGACTTTAGGTCTCTGGTTCTCAGTGTCATGGTCAGCAGGAGAACATTGTATAGTTACACAGAGAACTGAATGAGCTAATACACGTTAACATTCCACTGTATTTGGAGTTCAGTAAAATTACACAAGTAAGTGTTTAATGTTAATATCACTTTAGGCCTAGTCTTTTAGGGAAACTGAAATGAATACCAGATAAACATTCAATTTAATGAGCAGTCTTTTCCCTCCCTCTTTCTTAGCCAGCTGTCTGTTACCAGGCAATCACAAAGAAGTTGAAAATATGTGAAGAGGTATGTTAGGTGTCCATGCCTCCCTGTTGTGCCTGTCACTGAGCGCCTTAGCTGGGCAGGCTACCTTGACGATTTGTGCTTCCTATCCCTAGGAAACTGGATCCACCTCTATCCAGGCAGCAGACAGCACAGCTGTGAATGGCAGCATCACGCCCACAGACAAAAAGTAAGACTCTGGTCAGAAGGTTCCTGGGACTCAGGTTCTGTAGGGTGGGGGCGTGTGACCCCAAGGGGACACTAAGTGTTGTGTCCCAGACATGGCTGAGTGGAGACTGTCTGCAAAGGTGATGCGCATGTGATTCCCAAAGACCCACAATGCAGAAGGGTCAGTGTAGGTCAAAGTACAGAAGCAGCAGAGGATGTCTAGGGCTTGGGGAGGAAACTTGATTTGAAAACAACCAGATGTATTCAGAAACGAAGAAGGAGGCTTTGTCCATTGTCCCATTCAGGGAGAGAGAAAGAAGTGCGAGAACCAGCAAAGACATTGGGACGAGGCAAAAATTTCATGAAAATAGCAGTGGTAGCAGCCAGCTCCCGAGTTTCTGGGGTGCAGGAAGGAGCAGCCTGGGGAAGTGCGGGTCAGCAGAGTGTGTCACAGAAGGACTGCGATGGGCTGCTACAGGAGAGGCAGGCATAGAGGAAGAATCTGTGTACTGGGGTAAAGGACTTAGCCTTGAAGAGGGTGGAAAAAGCCCCAACCCTACCGACAACAGAGAAACTGAAAGGGCAAAGGTGAGAGCCAGGAGGCCTGAGTCAGCAGGGGATGAAAACTGACCCTGATTCCTATAGTAGAGGAAGCAGCTCCCATGGCTTTCATGGATCATGACACGCTTTAAAGTGGCATCTGAAAGCCCGGCTCTCTGGGGAGCTGGTCAGGAAATGATTTCAAGGGCTGGGGACCAGTGTCTGCTTTCTCACCATAAAGAATTGTTAGCACAAACCCTCTGTCCCAGCAGTAAGGGGACCAGATTTGGAAGACTTGCTCAGAACTGTACCATGTCTACTTTTCTCTGGCAGTTGAGGGTTTAGAAACGCCTGTTTACGTTTAGGGACACGCTTAGACACACACAGTAAAAGAAGACACTGTCAGTGTCAGTGCCTTATCACAAGACCCCTGGCTTACCACACTGCCGGGGCTTGGGGCCATCTCAGGTCCCCTTCCCAGGTTTCTTTGTGGGGGCAAGGCTCAGGTACAGGAGGAAGGACACATCCTCACCCGGTCCCTCCCACTCCACCTTGAACTGATCAATCTCTGTCTATTTCAGGATAGGATTTTTGGGCCTTGGACTCATGGGAAGTGGCATCGTCTCCAACTTACTAAAAATGGGTCACACAGTGACTGTCTGGAACCGGACTGCCGAAAAAGTAAGCCCCCTAGGGTTGGTGCCTTTTAGGCCTCTGGAGTGTGGAGTAATGAAGAGTAAAACCACTTCCTGTTGTCTCTGCATGCAGTAAAGTAGGAGAAGCCAAGCTCCCAGTCCAGCTGGTGGAGAAGTTGACACAGAGGCTTAGGGAGTTATTACAAAAACTAAAAATACCCAGGAGTTATAAAGAAATGTTAAGTACTTAAAAGGATAAACAAATTTACTCTGGTTGGACATTATACAACTTGAATATATAACAAAGAATCACATAGTACCTCACAAATACATGCAATTTATTTATTTATTTGAAAGACACAGTTACACAGAGAGAGAAAGAGAGGCAGGGAGAGAGAGGCCTTCCATCTACTGGTTCACTCCCCAGTTGGCTGCAACAGCCAGAGCTGCGCTGATCGAAGCCAGGAGCCAGAAGCTTCCTGCAGGTCCCCTAGGGGCCCAAGCACTTGGGTCATATTCTGCTGCTTTCCCAGACCACAGCAGAGGGCTGGATCAGAAATGGAGCAGCCAGGACTCGAACGGGCACCCGTGTGGGATGCCGGCACTGCATGCGGCGGCCCCACCGACTGCGCCACAGCACCAACCCCCAATTTTTATGTTTTGTATAAAATGGGAAACATCCCCATCCCTGCCATTACTGAAGATAGTTCCTATTGAGTTTTTGTACTCCCGTGTATACTTACATATATGTGCATACATGTTCCTACTGCGTTTTTTACATATGCAGCAGATGCCATTCATATCGAGCATGTGACTGGGTCTGCTGCATCGCCGTGTTGCATGGCTGCCCTGCCTTTGAGTGTCGGAGTGGCCCTGCACGGGACTGTGCCTCAGAGTCCGCATTCAGGGGCCTTGGAGATAGACTACCTCTGTGCTGGCCAGGGTGGGGCCAGTAGTCGTGTTTGGTTGTCGAACACTTGAAATGTGGCTAGTACAACTGAAGAACTGAATTTTTCTTCTATTTCATTTAGCCTTGTGGCTAGTGACTACTGTATTGGATTGTGTGCCATATTGGACAGTTCAGAAGTTCTTAAAATTTTTTGTTTTGTTTGTAATGTTTGTTTGTTTATCTATTTGAAAGGTGCAGTTAGAGCATCTTCTATCCACTGGTTCACTCCTCAAATGGCCACAATAGCCAGGGCTGAGCCAAGCCGAAGCCAGGAGCCAGGAACTCCATCCGGAACGCCCACATGGAGAGCAGGGGCCTAAGCACTGCTTTCCAGGCACATTAGCAAGGAGCTGGATCGGAAGCGGAGCAGTCACTCGAGCTGGTGCCCACGTGGGATGCTGGTGTTGCGGGAGATGGCCTGTCCCACCGCATCACAACAGCAGCTCCAGTTCTGGAGCTGTCAGCCTAGGGCTGTGGTCCCATGTGTGCCTGGAAGGGAATCCCGTGTCTGCGTGGTCAGCTCTCAGAAGGGCTCATTCTCATCCAAGATGCACCAGAAGGAGGGAGGTTAAAAGGAACCGCCCTCTCGAGGGTGGTGTAGCGGAGCGTGCATCGGAAGGGATCCCGTGTGTGCACAGCGAGGTGCTCCTGGGACGTCCCACTGAGGAGCAGGCGCGTGGCCTGCCTGTTACGATGCCTGCATCCCACATGGGCGTGCCTGGATTCAGTTCCTGGCTCCAGCTTCCCACAAATGTGGATCCTGGCAGGCAGTAGAGTTGGCTCAAGTGGCTGGGTTCCTACCACCCGCGTGGGAGACATGGACTGCGTTCCTGGCTCCCAACTTTGATCCAGCTCGCCCCAGATGTTGCAGGCATTTGGGGAGTGAACCAGTGGATAGAAAGTGAAATTAAATATTGATGGAGATTTTTCTAAGCCTAGGAGTGAAATTCACTAAAGAAAAGTTTGATTTTTTTATGGTAATTGCCTACAACAAAAAAAATAAAATTGAAGGAAATACCATCTAGAAGTACTCGCAGCAAATATGATGGAGAAAGGATAAAGCACTTGTTTGATACAGTTTGATAATTCTGAGACCAAAAAAATAGTCCACAAAAGAGGGAATGTAAACCAAGATATAAAAATGGTTCAGTCATCAGTAGTAGTCCAAATATGTCAGCCAAAATGTTGGTATTTTGGGTTGGTTAAATTATCAGGTTTTTAAATTTTCTGTCAGTGCTGGTGATGTGAGAGCTCACTGATGACCATTGTAAATTGACACAGCCTCATTAGAAAGTCTTTTGTTTATATCATATTAATATATGAGCTTAAAAATATCCTTTGGAACCTACTTATGGAGACTGAAATTCAAACCATAAAGTCGTGCCTAAAGGTGTTTGTTGGTGTCATTTACAATTAAAGATGAAAGCAGACTGTCTTAACCACCAGGGAGACACTTGTTTTGTGCTTCCCATGAAGTAGCACGTTGTTCTAGGCACCAGGGGTACAAAACGCAAGACATCCCGTGCACATCCCTCCAGAAGTCAGAGCTGCAGCTCTGGTGCCCAGGGAGGCTGGCCGGAGGACTGAGCCACAGTCTCAGGCCTCCCTGGGGTGCTTGCTCTGCACATCCTGAGCTCACAGGAGGATCTGTGACTTTTGCAGTGTGATTTGTTCATCCAGGAGGGGGCCCGCCTGGGAAGAACCCCCGCTGAAGTTGTTTCAACTTGTGACATCACTTTCGCCTGTGTGTCAGATCCTAAGGCAGCCAAGGACGTAAGGATCCCCTCCTCTCCGTCTCCCCTCCTCTCCTCCACTCCTGTGGAATCTTTGTCCCTGGTGGGTGAGGGGCTGATTCCGTATCTGGGGCCATCTCCCGCTGCATAAATTGAATACAGACTTCCTTGAAGTCAGAACAACAAGTGGCTTGAAGTCTGGGCTTCCTCTGTTCTTGTTGAATTGGAGCACTGGGACTAAGTGTGACTGGTTCCTGCACAAAGCTCCTGTTTGCTGTCCCGTGTGTGTGTGTTTCAAAGTTCAAGGGCAGTGTCACCCATTTAATCTACATATATCCAGAGAATCCCCCAAAAATACTGAGGTTTTGTCCTTTCCTGGGTGGGGGCAGTTACAGATCAGCAGGAGCATGCTGAAAATGCTGTTCTACCCCTTGCGTGTTTAATGGCTCTTTCCTTTTCAGCCTTAGTCGTTAACTCCTAACCGGGAAATGAGCCCAAAAGCAACAGGATTTTGATCGCAAGACCCTGGGGGCTCCGGAGTACCTAGCTGGGAGCCTGGGCTATTGCTTCTCCTTGTATCCCCACAGCTGGTGCTGGGCCCCAGCGGTGTGCTGCAAGGGATCCGCCCGGGGAAGTGCTACGTGGACATGTCAACAGTGGACGCCGACACAGTCACCGAGCTGGCCCAGGTAGTAGCCTTATCCAGGCTGGCTGTCCAGTTGGAGCACAAGACCACCAAGACTGAGCACGCAGAAGTGTGGGCAGTTCAGTTACTCAAGTGAAAGCCAGAGAAAGCAAAGGAGAGTCACTGGCCTGTTTTACTGTCCACCTTCAAAGCTGCAGCTGGTCTGAACTGTCATGAGAGGTCACTGTAGATCTGGGTGTGGGGATCAGGTCCTGTGGCTGGTGACCTTACAGTGAGAAGCACTCCGGGCTGGCAGCTTGTCCTGTTTGGTATAAACAGCTGCCTGCAGTTGGCACCAGCCGAGTGTTCTTCCTCCCAAGCATCTGGGCCCATGTCAAGGAGCAGTGACTTTATGACCCATGTTCTTAGTGTGGAAGACGTTAGGGCCAGGCAGTGCCCAGAGCCAAGGTCTGTTTGGCTAAGCATTGTGCTTGGCCTAGACTTTGGTCTTTGTAAGACATTGAGAGTAAGTGGGAGCCTGTGTGTGGCTGCAGCTGCTCTCATTACTGCCACATGGCTCCTGGGTAGTTGGAGGAAAACCTGTCTGACTTCACCATGTCCATCCTTAATGCAGATGTTGGCTTTGAGACCTCAGTACGTAAGGCTTGCACCTCTGTGGTTCTGGGAGGTGTGATGAGAAGCTGCGCCCTGCCTCCTCTGCACTCCTCTCCCTGCCTGGAGAGCCCTGTGAGAAGCAAGGCCTCCAGAGCTGTGACTTTGCCTTCCAGGTGATTGTGTCCAGGGGGGGCCGCTTTCTGGAGGCCCCAGTCTCAGGGAACCAGCAGCTGTCTAATGATGGGATGTTGGTGATCTTAGCAGCCGGAGACAGGGGCTTGTACGAGGACTGCAGCAGCTGCTTCCAGGCGATGGGGAAGACCTCCTTCTTCCTAGGTAACATGCCTGCCCACCCGTTGGGCCACATCAGGCCTGGAGGCTGGGGGGCCACACCCCCACACTGCTGACAGCGTCCATCTCACTCGGCCTCTGCCGGGAGCCCCCTGGGAAGGTTTCCTTTGGCTTGCACAGTCAGTGCCTGGAAGGAGGAAGAGCCAGTTCTGTCGGGGGCAGGTGAATGGGGCTCCCCTCAGTGCAGAGGTGGGTCTGAGCAGGGGTGAGGGTGGGCAGAAGAGGCCCAGCCGGTGAGATTCTCAAGATATGACAATCTGCCCTGCACAGGTGAAGTTGGCAACGCAGCCAAGATGATGCTGATTGTGAACATGGTCCAGGGGAGCTTCATGGCCACCATTGCTGAGGGACTGACCCTGGCCCAGGTGACAGGCCAGTCACAACAGACACTCTTAGACATCCTCAATCAGGGACAGCTGGCCAGCATTTTCCTGGACCAGAAGTGCCAAAGTAAGTGGACTTCGGCCTCTCTTCTTGCTGCTGCTTTTTGATGAGAGCTGGGGAACTGGATTAGGCAGTTGTCCGTTCCTTCCCAGGGATTCATTATGTGGGAAAGATGTCCTCCTCTGGGTAGTCCAAGCCCCTGGTCAGAGGAGGTCCAGAGGCATGCTGATGAGATTTGTAGATGTAGGCTGGGACCTCCCTTTTCTTGAATGTTGGAAGGTGCAGGAGGAATCAAAAGGCTTATGCTATTAGGAAACGCTGGGTGTGAAACTCTGAGCTGCTTGCTGCATGTAACCTTTATCTAGGGTCCTTGGATTCCTTCTGGTCACTGGCTTTCTCTCCTCAGATATCCTACAAGGAAACTTTAAGCCTGATTTCTACCTGAAATATATTCAAAAGGATCTCCGCTTAGCCATTGCACTGGGTGATGCCGTCAACCATCCAACTCCTATGGCAGCTGCAGCCAATGAGGTAACGGCACAGGGTGTGGCTCCAGTCCCAGGATGGATCCTTCCGTGGCTTCGTCTTTTTTTTTTTAAGATTTACTAATTTCCAAAGATAGAAGGAGAGACAGAGAGTGAGAGAGAGGTTCCATCCGCTGAGTCACAACAGCCAGCGCTGGGCCAAGCTGAAGCTAGGAGCTTCATCCGGGTCTCCCACATGGGTGCAGGTGCCCAAGGAATTTTCCACTGCTTTCCCAGGCCATAGCAGAAAGCCGGATTGGAAGAGGAGCAGCCAGGATGCTCCCATCTGGGATGCTGGCACTGCAGGCAGCGGCGTTCCCACTACGCCGCAGCGCCAGCCCAGCCCAGCCCATGGTTGCTGAAGGCATTTTTGATACCATCTTTGAGTAGAGATATAAAGAGCTTTTTATCCAGTTCTTTCGATTGCTGGAAATAAATCTTTGACTGGAACTGTAGCGTTGTCTCTTTCCCCCCTTTAACTCTGTCCATTTTTTCTTAATGTCTGAAACTCTTAGTAAGCTTTGAGCCATCTGTTACTGCTGTGTCTTCTTGATGAATGTGACCTTCTGTTATTATGAAACATACCTCTGAATCTTTATCTTGAAGCCTGGTTATATGATACTGATAGTTTCTACATGCAGTCTGCTCATGCTTATTGTTTTTATTACCTTTTTCCATTCGTTTTCTCTCTACTTGTCTTTATGCATAAATTGTCTTCTGGAGATAGTCTGTAGTTAGGACTTGTGTTTTTATGCATTCTGACAATATCTGACTTTTAATTGAAATCCATTAGCCTGTCTGCAAAGACATTAAGTGCCTACAGATGCTCTTTTGTTAACAGTTTCTTAGGATAGGAGGCCAGCTTTCTTATCTTACCCTGATATAGGTTAATCGAAAACAAACCGCAACTCAGTGAAATTTGTCTTTACCATAAAGTTACAGTAAAGAACCAGTATTTTAGGAGTGGGCTTGAGTTGTTCACAGCTCGTATCAGTGTGCCTGGATTGCGTCTAAGCTACTCAGTGCTTCCGAGATGTGCCTGGGCAGCAGGTGACGATGGCCCAAGGTTTGGAGTTCCTTGCTTCAACCTGGCCCCAGCAATTACAGGCATTTGGGGGGTGAACCAGTCGGTGGAAGATCTCTTCTCTGTCTCCCTGTCTTTACCTCCCTCAGTCACTCTACCTTTCAAAAAAATAAATCTTAATGTGTAACACATATGAAACACATGACTTGTTTCTGTTAGACGCTGCAGCTTTCAAGTGCCTTCAGCTGATACACATTTTTTATTAAGTTAAATACTCATTGGTCTCTTGTGGCTTGAAAGCAGAGAAAGATTTTTTAAAATGCACAGGACTGTTCTTTTCAGACCTGCCTTTTAAAACTTGGTGCAGTCTTCTGCCTGGATTCGGTGTCGTCTGTGCCTCCCTTGTCTTGGGACATCTCACAGTGCTGCTTCCGTGGCTCTTTCAGGCTGCAGTGATATTTCAAGTCTCCCATTCATTCTACGTGCGGGTTCTCTCAGCAAGGAAAGTCTTTGTGTATTTTATAGCTTTTTGTCCATAGAGCTCTTCTTCAATTGCAGTTACTTCTGAAGATTCCAACTATGACTTGAGCTGGGAAAGGTTCTCTTTGAAGTGGTTTAGGAATTGCTTTTGCCCTGACTCTGCAGGATTCATTGGCTTGGAAGCGGTTTTTGCTTAGTTTCTCAATGCAGCATGGTGCTTTCAGGCCTCCTGCATCGTGTGAATATGGGCTGCAGGCTGTTGGAATCTTGGAGGTCAGGATGTTACTGTCAGCCTTGTCCCTTAACGTTTAGTATCTATTGATACGTCTGAAGCTACCATGTTAACATTTGAGATCTGTATGTCCCTTTCTCATTCCTCCTTTTTGAATTCCACTTTTATTTATCTGTTGGCCTTTTAAAATTTATTTATTTGGCCAGCGCCGCTGCTCAATAGGCTAATCTTCCACCTTGTGGTGCTGGCACACCGGGTTCTAGTCCCGGTCGGGGCACCAGATTCTGTCCCGGTTGCCCCTCTTCCAGGCCAGCTCTCTGCTGTGGCCCAGGAGTGCAGTGGAGGATGGCCCAAGTGCTTGGGCCCTGCACCCCATGGGAGACCAGGAGAAGCACCTGGCTCCTGCCATCGGATCAGCGCGGTGCGCCGGCCATTGGAGGGTGAACCAACAGCAAAAGGGAGACCTTTCTCTCTGTCTCTCTCACTGTCCACTCTGCCTGTCAAAAAAAAAAAATTATTTATTTGTATTTATTTGCAAAGCAGAGATGGACAGATAGAGACAGGAAGAAGCAGAGAGCGCCTGTCTGCTGGTTTAGTCCTCAAATGCTGGACCAGGCAGAGACAGAGCAGGAAGCAACCCAGGTGTTGAGTGTGCATGGCAGGACCCCCGTACTAGCTGCCACCTGCAGCTCCCTGGGTGAGCCTCAGCAGGAAGCTGGAATGGAGAGTGGAGCTGACCTGGAGCCCGGTCACGCTGATAGAGGAGCGCCCAGTTGGAGTCTCAACTACTAGACCAAATGCCCACCCCTCTGTTGGCTTTTCAACTATGCTTCTTTGCATTATTTTTTACTGGTTCTCTAGGAATTGTGGTATATATCCTTAACTTCACAGCCTGCTTAAGGCATTGATCTTGTACCACTTCACATAAAGCAAACCCACAGCTACACAGATGCGTTTTATGGCTCCTTTAAGCGAGGTTTCTGAACCTCGGCACTGCTGACATTTGATGGGGAGGGCCTGTCCTAGGCATTGCTTGACACTTGCAGCATCCCTGGCTTGCACCTGCAGACGCCAGCACCAACCCCTTTTTGACTGTGTCTCTAGATGGTGCCAGACATCCTCTGGGGCAGCTTTGTTCTGTGTAAGACCTCCCCAGTGAGAACACTACTGCGGGGATGGACATCTATATGTACCTCTGCCTGTGTCTGAGCCCCGTCACACAGGATTGTAGTTTTTGCTTAAAGCAACTATAGCAGAATACTTCAGAAAGTTCATGAAAATGCAATTAAAAGATGAATTTATTTTGGTACCCCAAAAATTTGAAGTCCATGCATATAAGGAGTCTGCAAAAATTCATGGAAAGTACATATTATGAAAAAGAGATTCATAAATATTGAAGTGTTTTTTACCAGAATAAGCTTATCTTTTATATCAATTTTTCCATGAACTTTTTCAAGTATACTCATATGTATTTTAAAGAAATTAAGAGAAAAAATAATTTTTAGTTTCTCTAGACTTAATGTTTCTGGGCTGTCTATTCTCCCCCCCCCCCTTTTTTTTTCCTTTTCTTTCTTTCTTTCTTTCTTTTTTTTTTTTTTTTTTTTTTTTTTTTGACAGGCAGAGTTAGAGAGAGACAAAAAGAAAGGTCTTCCTTTCCATTGGTTCACCCCCCAAATGGCCGCTACGGCCGGCACACTGCGCCGATCCGAAGCCAGGAGCCAGGTGCTTCCTCCTGGTCTCCCATGCGGGTGCAGGGCCCAAGCACTTGGGCCATCCTCCACTGCATTCCCGGGTCACAGCAGAGAGCTGGACTGGAAGAGGGGCAACCGGGACAGAGTCCAGTACCGCAGGCGGAGGATTAGCCAAGTGAGCTGCGGTGCCGGCCTCTTTCCCTTTTTTTTAAGATTTATTTTAGGGCCTGGCATTGTGGCATAGCAAGTTAAGTCACCAGCATCCCATATGGGCACCAGTTTGAGTCCAGGCTGCTCCACTTTCCACCTCACTCTAATGATGCTCCTAGGAAAGTGATGGAAGATGACCCAAGTGCCTGGGCCCCTGCACCCACGTGGGAAACCTGGAGTAAACTCTTGGCTTGGACCTGGCCAGCCCTGGCTGTTGTGGTCATTTGGGGAGTGAACTGACAGAAGACCTCTCTCTCTCTCTCTCTCTCTCTCTAACTCTAACTCTGAATTTGAATAAATCTAAAAATGATTCATTTTATTTATTTGAAAGGCAGAGTTGGAAGACAAGGGGAGGGAGATCTTTCACCCACTAGTTCACTCCCCCATGTGCCTGCAAGAGCCAGGGCTAAAGCCAGGAGCCATTCTGGTCTCCCACATAGGTAGTTGAAACCTAAGCACTCGGGTCAGCATCCACTGCCTTCCAGGCATGTTTCAGATTGCTGGACGGAAGCACAGAATAACCAGGACTCAAATCAAGCACTCTAAGGGATGACCGTGACCCGAGGCAGCTGAACACACTGCTAAGATACTTCCCCTCCCTGTGGCTTTTTAATTTTTTAAAAAGATTTATTTCCTTATTTTGAAAGTAAAAGCGAAATACAGAGATGGAGAGATCTTTCATCATATGGTTCACTCTCCAGGTGGTCACAGTGGTCAGCTGTGGGCCACGCCCAAGCCAAGAGCAGGAGCTTCATCCCCGTCTCTCCATGGATGCCAGGTGTCCAAACACTTGGGCCTTCTTCTCCTACTTTTCCCGTATTGTTAGCAGGGAGCTGGATCGGAAGTGGAACAACCAGGACACGGACCAGCACCCATATGGGATGCTGGTATCACAGCAGTGGTTTTACCTGCCACACCACAACACTGACCCCTTTTTAATTCTTGTCAAGGTCTTTCCTATTCACCGGGTGTCTCGGGGCCCACCTTGAATCACAGGCACTCTCTGGGCCTTGGAGATGCTTTGGAGTACAATCAGCTCCTTCCCCTCCTTGGAACACTTAGAATTTTAATGGAAGGAGGTCCAAGATAATGACAAAGCATTTAGACACGTAAGAATTGTAGAGCATCTTAAAAATACAGTGAAGAGGTGCCGGCACCATGGCACAGTAGGTTAATCCTCCGCCTGTGGCGCTGGCATCCCATATGGGCGCCAGTTCTAGTCCCAGCTGCTCCTCTTCCAATCCAGCTCTCTGCTGTGGCCCGGGAAAGCAGTAGAAGGTGGCCCAAGTGCTGCATGGAAGACCAGGAGGAAGCACCTGGCTCCTGGCTTCAGATCGGCACAACTCCGGCCGTTGGGGAGTGAACCAACAGACAGAAGACCTTTCTCTGTCTCTCCCTTTCACTGTCTGAAACTCTGCTTCTCAAATAAATAAAATCTTAAAAAAAAAAAAAATAGAGTGAAGAGTGTCATGGGAGGTGCAGCTGCTATCCAGTGGGCTGCTCCAAGAGAGCCCTGGAGTTGCTCGGGCTGCAGTCGGCAGTGCAGAGGGAGAGCATCCTGTACGGGGCGGGGGGGGGGGGGGGCAAGGCCAGCAGCCCCGGGTAGCAGGGTGAGTCTCGGAGGGTGTCTGCAGGAAGGGATCACTGCATGCCTGGCCACGCTGAGCGCTCTGTCCCTCACTGCACTGAGTCCTCACGACAGCCAGGTGGAGGTCCGTGCTGTCACTTGCTGCCGACCAGGCCACTGATCTGAGCAGCCGCTGGGGTCCTGAGAAGCTGGGGCAGTTTGCGCAGGGTCTAGTCAGGATTCATATCAGCAGCCTCAGCTCCAGGACCCGCCTGCTTAGCCTCATCCAGAACTGCCTCCAGGGCTCAAGTCCAGGCCTTTAAGTCAGCTTGGTGACCAGAGGCTGACCTCTAGCTTTTTTTTCCAGGTATACAAAAGAGCCAAGGCACTGGACCAGTCTGACAACGATATGTCTGCCGTGTACCGAGCCTACATCCACTAAACCACCAACAGCCCACCCCACCCCTCTACTCTTCCCTCGGACCCCTCTCCTCATGTGGGGTCGAGGTCCTGGGACTTAAGTCTGGACCAGTCCATCTGTCTCCACTTCCTTTTATACAGACTTTAAAACTTGCCGTCAGCACAGCACACAGCAGCACCCCTCCCTGAGGCCCTGGGGAGGGAGGGGCGTCAGCAGGATTGGCTTGTGGCGAAGCTCTTGAGCTGGGTACTGGACACACACACACACACACACACACTCACCCCTGGATAGAAGCTACCCAGAAACTGCTGCCTGGCTTTTTTTTTTCCTCTTCCAAGCTTGTCTTATCTCCAAACCCTTCCAGCCAAGGAACTAGGATCAGCAGTGAAAGTGGATGCCTTCCACAGCTTTCTGCAGAACGAAGAGGCTGTCAAGTGCACACACCCACTGTATCTGGGAGGCTCTGGCCCAGAGGAGCCGAAACAGACTCCAGAGAGAGGCTCCTGCAGGACCTCCAGCCTCGGGTGAGCAGACGAGGATGATGTTCACGTCAGAGACAGCAACATGACAACCAGCTCTCCGTCAGCGCCTTTGTGAACTCAGATGAGACTGGCAAAGTCCTGCCGAGACAGGGATCTGGCTTTCAGGAGGAGCAGCGAGCAGCCGGCCTGTAGGTGAGCCTGGAAGCCGGTGCCCTTCACTGCTGCTCAGCACCCCAGCACCCCCACCAGCCACCAAGCCGTGCAGCCCTGAGCCTTGCTCCTCACCGGGCTGTGTTAGCGTTTGGATTTGCATTCCAACCCTTGGGAAGAAGGGAGGGAGAAATAGGCTCCTTCCTGTTTCCGTTACGCCACAGACGTGTCACCTGGCTCTGAGGAGAGCCGCTCTGACTGGGCCCCTTGTGCCCGCCTTCTCCAGTCTGCCCTGCAGGGTCCCCGCATGTCCCTCTCCACTCTCCTCCCTTTTCTCCTCCCCTCTTTCCTCCCAAGTAGACAGTGTCTGTCTGTCTGCCCCTTCTCCGGCCCAGACCAGCCTGACCAACGATGAGCATTTCTTGGGCTCAGCTCTTGATTCAGGAATGAGTGTCTTCACTCCAGCCAGCATCATGGTCTTCGGTGCTTCCCAGGCCTGGGGTCTGTCGGGAGGGAAGAGAACTGGGCCTGACCTAAAGCTGAACTGTAACTGACCCTCAGAGGTACATCTGGGACATCCTCAAGGCCCTAGCATTTCTCCTTGGACAGGGGACCAGAAGGGGCTTGAAATACTGATGAGAACAAGGAGAAGTCACCCAAAGGATGTCAGTTTTTTCTCCCTCTGCGTGGGTTGGATTTTCCAAAGTCACAATTTGTAGAAGGTCAGCATTTATAGTGAAATATATAACTATATATATATACATATATATATAAGGTGGTCGCGGTGGTGTGAGGTCCCCTCACAGCCCTGGCCGTTTTTCACTGATTAGAACCTAGGTAGAGGGTCCCAGAAGACATCGGGGGAGGGCAGGGAAGATGCCCTTTGGGGTTCACACAGTTGTCGATTTCACTGGGATTCTGGACTCACTTCTGTCTGAACACAAAGCCTGTTCTGGAGTCCTGGGGACACTGCGGGGTGGGGGTGGGGGACATGCTGTAATGAATCCGGTTAGTCAATGTTGTCTTAATATTGTTGACAGTTCTGTAAAGTCCCTTTTTAAGAATATTTCTGTTTAAGCTATTTCACCTTTGTTTTGAAGTCCTTCCGTTCTGGAGAGAAAATGTGACACTTGTGAGAAAGCTTGTAAGAAAGCCCCTCCCCCTATTTTTCCTTTAAGCCTCCTTTAAATGACAAATCTAGGTAATTAAGGTTGTGAATTTTTATTTTTGCTTTGTTTTTAATGAACATTTGTCTTTGAGAATAGGATTGTGTGATAATGTTTAAATGGCAAAAACAATACATGATTTTGTGCAATTAACAAAGCTACTGCAAGAAAAATAAAACATTTCTTGGTAACACAGCCGTTCGCGTGCATCTGTGGGCTCCCCGGCCTGGCGCCGGCCGCCCCTCACGACTCAGATCCGTGCGCGCAGGGCCGGGGACGCGCACGGCCCCCGGGCCTCGGGGCAGCCGCCGGCGGCCGGCGGGCTCCGCCTACCACCCACGGGACCCGGCGAGCGCCGACGGACCGCCGCGCAGGCCAATCAGCGGTCGCGGCGGGGCGGGGCGGGGCCGGCGGGCAGCGCTGCGGCCCGGCCTCGTCCGTCCGCACCCCGCTCGGCGCCTGAGGCCGTGCCGGCGCGGGCCGGGTTCGCGCAGCCGCCGGTCTCGTGAGCCAGGGAGGGCCGAGAGGCGCTGGCCAGTCACCGGCACGGAGACGGCCTGGGGGGCGGGACCGGCGCCTGCGCAGCCAATCGCTGGCGAGGGAGGGGGTGGAGCCGGGCGCCGCGGACGGACGGGGGACAGACCCGCGAGGAGCGGGCGGGCGGTCGCGATGGCGACGGCGACGGCGATGGCGGCAACCGCAGCGGAACGGGCCGTGCTGGTGAGCCGCGGGCGGCGGGCGCGGGCGCGGGCGGCGGGGCCGGGCCGTGACCGCGCGCTGTCCCGGCAGGAGGAGGAGTTCCGCTGGCTGCTGCACGACGAGGTGCACGCCGTGCTGCGGCAGCTGCAGGACATCCTCAAGGTAAGCACGGCTTCGCCCCGCCCCCGGGCTGCGTCCCCGCGCCGTCCCGTGGGTGTTGGCTGGGCGCCCACTGAGCACGGGACACCGAGCCCCGCCGAAGGGCACCTGCAGCCTAGCGGGACACGGGCCGCGCTGTGACCCAGGAGGGCTGGGCTCAGCCCCGGGTTGAAGCAGGGACTAATCCGAGAGCAGGAGCGCACAGCCTGTGACACGGGCCAGCACTCAGCCCCTCCGGGCCTGCTTCCCCCTTTGCACAAAGCGGGTAACAACAGCCATCTCGCAGGGCTGTTGTGAAGTAAGCCGGTCATCCCACAAAAATGTCTGGTGCGGTGCGTGGTGTGGCCCAGAATTGCAGGTTTCCGTGACTGGGAGGCCACACTTCTGTTGGGTATTCCCCAGGGTGGGCACACAGGAGGTGCTCAGAGAAGGTGAACGAGCAGGGAGGGGCAGCACGGTGGGATGTACCCAGGAGTCTTGGGGAGGGTCACCTTGGCCCTTCCCTGGCTGACCGGGGGTTGGGGGCTTCTGGGAGGAGCACAGGTGGAACCCGAGTGACCTTACCTGGCTGCCCTCTGCCCTGCAGGAGGCCTCTCTCCGTTTCACCCTGCCCGGCTCAGGCGCTCAGGGGCCAGCCAAGCAGGAAAACTTCATCCTGGGCAGCTCTGGGTGAGCCGGGCAAGCAGAGACCCACAGGGAGGGCTCCTCGGGGTACCCTGGGGCAAGGGCCCTCTGCCCTGCAGACTGATTGGCTGTGGGGTGGGAGGGCCAGGGACAGCCTGCTGGGTAGGGGACAGAGCAGGCGCTACTCTGACCCCATGTGTTGCAGCACAGACCAGGTGAAGGGTGTGCTGACTCTGCAGGGGGATGCCCTCAGCCAGGCGGTGAGTCCCCTGCCCCTCTACCTCCCCACCCGCTTACCCCAGCTTTGCCATGAGCTGCCTGAGCGACTGGGCAGGACCTGCGCCTCTCCAGCCTGTTTCCTCATTTGTAGAATGAAAGCCACCGTGTCCCCCTCCCCAGGGGATCTGTGTGGATCCAGTGAGAGGTGCAAGGGGCCAGAGCCGGGACTTGCTCAGCAGGCAGCACGGCCCGGCATCTGGGCCCCATGGAGCGGGGGCACTGGCAGAGTCCAGTCAGCCACCACCTGAGCTCCATTCTGTGCCTGACCCGACGCTGGGCACCACGGCACTGCCCGCGTCCCCTCCCGCTCTTCCCTTTCTCAGCCTTTTCCCTTTCGCTTCTCTGTGGCTCCTCACGGGCCTGAGTTCCTGTTTCTTGGCCTCCCGTCTTCACCGGTAAATGGCCAGGGCGTTGGGAGGCCCTCGGCCGTGCAGAGCTCTGGGGCCTGAGCCACCACACTTCTCCCCTGCCCCAGTCCCCTTTCTTGACCTGGCTGAAGGGCTCTGAGTGGCCAGAAGCCGCAGGGGGTCCCTGGGCCGGGCTTACCCGCTGTTGCCTGTCAGGACGTGAACCTCAAGATGACGCGGAACAGCCAGCTACTGCACTTCGCCTTCCGGGAGGACAAGCAGTGGAAGCTGCAGCAGGTACCCAGCACTGCGCAGCCTCAGGGCAGGCAGGGGCAGGCCCGGGGCCCGGAGGCCACAGCAAGCTTGGGAGAGAGTGTCCTAGCAGGGACGCCTGTCCTGTGCATGGTCAGGACCCCCTGGGTGGGGTCATTCAGAACAACCCTGTCCAGAGTCTCCAGGGGCTTGCCGTGGCTCCTGGGATCAAGTCCATGCTCCCTCCAGCTTCTGGACCACTGGGCCCAGCCTGCCTGCCCCTCTGCTCCAGGCGGTTGTCTCGCCTTTAGAAGGTGAGCTTCTGGGGTCAGAGGCAGGCTGGACAGGTGTGCACCCTCCCCCCCTGGGAGACAGAGGCCACAGAGGCTGTCTGAAGCCGACAAAATGTGGCCCGGTAACTGCTGCACCGGTGCTGTTTTCAGATCCAGGACGCCAGGAACCACGTGAGCCAAGCCATTTACCTCCTGGCCAACCGGGAGGAGAGCTACCAGTTCCAGACGGGGGCTGAGGTTCTCCAGGTGAGCTGCCCGAAGGCACCGGAGGGCCAGCTCCCCAGCGCAGCCCTGAGCCCTGGCTGGTTCCTGGAGAGCCGGTGACCTCTGACCTGTCTGTACACATCCAGCCATAGCATACTGACTCACAACCTAGGGTCTGGAATCAAACTCAGGTTCCATTCCGAGGGCCTCCAGTGTGAGCTTGGCCACTGTGTGCCCCATTTGCTCACCTGTAAAGGGGCAGGCACACTCTGGTGGCTGTTACCTGCAGTAACACAGGTCAGGTGGCCCCCAGGAAGCACACCGCAGAGTGTAGCAGCTGGGCGTAGTGGCGGCGGCGGGTGTAAGTGACGCCTCCGAGTCTGGAGTGAGCGAGCCCACCTGTCGGAAGCACTGTGCTGCCCCTCGTTGGCTGTGTGTTTTGGAGGGGGTCCCCTACCCTGTGTGTGTCTGGTCCTTCATACTGGGGCCAAGTGCACGTGGCCCTTCCAGAACTGACCACAACCACCCGGGTGGTGTCAGCCCCCTGCCTCCACCAGACCATCTTCACTTCCTGGGCCCGCGGCGGCAGCGGCCGGGCTCTCAGGACTCTGCGGGGCTCTGTTGTGGCTCCGGAAGGTCCCACCGCTCACCAGCCTCCGCCTCAGGGCCTCGGTCTCCTCACCTGTGGGGGTGAGGCTGGCTTCTGCGAAGCCCGCCCTGACGCCGTGCACCTGAGCTGGATGAGGCCCCCTCCTGAGCTGCACTGCCGCCCACCCGTGTGCACAGCCTCGATCCCTGGGCTCACCCCCCAGAGCTCCAACCCCCCACCCCCCCACCCCCCGCCAGGCCACTGCAGGCTGAGAACTCTGACCTGGCAGTAGCGACAGTGACCGCTGCCCCTGGTGCCGGGCCCTGTCCCATCACCCACAGTGGCTGTGACCCGCCCCTCCCCCAGCTCATGGATGCCGTGATGCTGCAGCTGACCAGAGCCCGCAACCGGCTCACCACGCCGGCCACCCTCACCCTGTCCGAGATTGCTGCCAGCGGCCTCACGGTCAGTACCATTGATCCCCGCCCTGTGCTCCCCAACACGTTAACCCTGCCTGGGTCAGAGGCTTCTAAACTGGGCAGTGCAGGAACCTACTTTGGGTGCCTGAGAAAAATCTAGAAGCCCCAGCACGTGGGATGAACGTCTCCTCCCCACTCTGCGAATGGGTCCAGGCCCCAGGCTGCGGTGCAGCTCTGGTCAGTGGGGGTGGTTGGGGTCTCATCCCACCTGCCGCCCCCAGCGGATGTTCGCCCCCGCCCTGCCCTCCGACCTGCTGGTGAACGTCTACATCAACCTCAACAAGCTCTGCCTCACCGTGTACCAGCTGCACGCCCTGCAGCCCAATTCCACCAAGGTGAGCAGAGCCTGCCCCACCCCCGGCCCCCAGACCCGCGGGCCGAGCTCCGCCTGACCGGGACTGGGGCTCTTGTCCCTAGAACTTCCGCCCATCTGGAGGCGCTGTGCTCCACAGCCCTGGGGCCATGTTGTAAGTATGGGGGGGGGGGGGCCTGGCCCCGGAATGCCTCCACCCCACCCCTCTGCACCTGGGGGCTGGACCCGGCCCCCTCTCAGGAACCTGCCCCTCACCTGCCAGTGAGTGGGGCGCGCAGCGCCTGGAGGTCAGCCACGTGCACAAGGTGGAGTGCGTGATCCCCTGGCTCAACGACGCCCTCGTCTACTTCACCGTCTCCCTGCAGCTCTGCCAGCAGCTCAAGGATAAGGTGGGGGGAGTTGCTGGCCCAGCCCTCACGGGGGGACGTTCAGGGGCTCTCATCACACCTCCCAGGTGTCCCCAGGTCCCGAAGGCCATTGCACCCCCACGCTCGGGCCAGGCACCTGGGCCGTGGTGTCACTGGCGAACGTGCCTGTCCCAGACACATTGGCCCTAGCTGACCTTCCCATCTCACCTGGCCACGGAGGGTGCGTGGGCCAGCGCGTGGCTCCATCCAGGGAAACCCAGCTGACTCCCAGCCCCCACTGACCACACGCCAGCACCTGCTGACCGTGCCCTGTCCTCCACAGATCTCCGTGTTCTCCAGTTACTGGAGTTACAGACCCTTCTAAGCCGAGGACCCCAGGAGCCTGTCCCCACCCCCACCCTTTGGGGTGCCAGCCAGAGGTGGGCCCTGCAGGCCGCATATCTCTGCTTCACCCATACTGTCGAAAACACACAGATAGGAGTGGACACACAGCGCCGGGAGGAAGGGCCCCGATCTGGTGGTATGCTGGAGGGACAGTCAGGAAGGCCGGTCACGGGGCGGCCCACATTCCAAGCCCGGCTGGCCTGGACACCTCAGGAACCTTTGGACTCAGGATGGGGCCAGGCCCTGGACGCTCCTTCCTCTTCTTTCCCTCTCGGCTGCGTCCGGTGGCCGGGTGAGGGGCGGGGAGGAGGGGGCCCAACGGGGCGGTGGACGCTCTCCCCGTGAGTGAGCTGCATACCCTTGGCTATGTTTGTGCTGCCATGAGACCTCTAGGAAATACAGTTCATCAGACATCACTGGAGCCCTGGTCTGTCTGTCCTGTCTGGGTGGGGACCAGGTGAGGGTCCCCAGTGGTCAGTAGCCATCAGCTTCAAGAACTGGCAGCCCTCTTCCCAGAGCCCAGCACCACGCCGAAGCTGGACACGGAACCCACCTTAGAGAGGGGCCTCCAAGGCTGAGAGGGACAGGGTCGAGAGCTCGGCCTGAAGTTCGTGCCCAGACAGCCAGTTTTCCTGCCATTAGCTGGGTGGCGTGGAATGGCAGGGCACAGCCCCCAGCTGAGGCGAGGAGGGGCACCATCTCAGTGAGACAGGAGTCCCCACCCAGTGAGGCTTGGAACACAGTCAAGAATCAGGCTCTGGGCAAACACAAGGCATTGTTCCTGTCACCTGGGGCACACTCAAGAAGGGGCTGGCTGGATGCGGTGTTAAGGCTCCAGGGCCAAGTTGTCCACTCCCTTGGGGCCTTCCTGCAAGAGAGGGGCCCAGCGGGGTTCATGTTTGGGTTCCCCCAGCCTCTCTCGGGCTGCACCCTCCCCTGCCCTCCTCCTCCACCACCCCCACCCCTGGTGGAACTCCAGGCTGCCCCGGAGGCAAGCAGCACTCACCTTCCGGGGGCTCACCTTCCGGGGGGTCCCAGGGGAGGCGCAGCAGCAGCAGCAGCAGCAGCAGTGGGCAATGACCAGCAGCAGCAGCAGCAGCACAGTGCCTGGGGGGGCACGGGGGGGGGGGTGTCTAGATGGAGCCTCTGACCTGGGGCTGGGGCAGGGCCTCGCCCACCGCTCACCGCTCACCGATGAAGGTGAGGAAGACGATGAAGGCCACGGTGTCCCACTCGGACTGGAACAGCTGGTGGCTCTTCAGTCTGCCTAGCACTTCCTTGGCCGCGGCCTCCAGCTCCTCCACGGATACACTCATCTTGGCAGGTGCGTTCTGGGCGCAGCTGTCCTGGCCCCCAGGGACCACCTCAGAACCCTGGGCTGCTGTCAGGCCCGGCCTCTCCCCCTCCCGCCCCTGCCTCTGTCCCAGACCCGGCCCTCTGACCCCTGCTCTGAACCTGGCCAGGCCCCTTGCAGCACCAGGAAGCTTCTGAGCTGGCCCAGCCCCGGGTCCTAAGGAGTGCAGTGTGCTTCCTGCTTCCGGATCCACCTCACCTGAGGCCTTGGCAACCAGCCCCGCCCTCCCCCAGGCTCAGCAGGTGTGCTTCCTGCCTCAGCCCACAGGAGAAGCCTCAGTGCTGCAGGGCCCGGGGAAGGGTTGCTGTCCTATCTTTAGTTTGCCGCAGCCCAGCAGTCTGGAACCAAGGGCACCCAGTCGCTGCCGCCTTCACGCATGACAGAGAAAGGAGGAAGGGCTTGTCCACATTCCACTCCCCTCCCAGGGCAGTTAGGGCAGCCGCACCAGGCCCCAAAGGTCCTTGGGCTACCTTCATCCTCAAAATACCTTTGCAAGGTGGTGGTTACTGCCTCGCAGACTGCCCGTGGGACCAGCAGCCGCTGACCCCTGACATCGCTCTCCACGGCACAGGGTGAGCAGCCCGCCTGCCTCTTCTTTCAGGACACAGGGCCTGGTGGGGTGTGGCCTGGACGCAGGGCTGCAGGCCAGGTGGACAGCTCCTTGTCTTGTAGATGCTTGTGGTCGAGCGGGCGACAGACGTTAGCTACAGGGAGTTTTGCATCCAGCACTGATGTGCCCCCTGCCTTATTCTTCAGGCCACGCTGACGGGTGTTCCCGCTGTACAGACGAGCAGACGAGGGCCTGGAGAAGTTAAGGAGCTAGCCTAGGCCGCACACCCGATGGCTTCATTTCCCGCTGCAGTCACACATCACAGGCTCCGTGGCTGCAGACAACTCAAACTTCCCGTCCTACGGCCTGCAGCGCAGAGAGCAGAGCGGGCTGGCCATGCCACGTTCCTTTGAAAGTTCAAGGGGAGAGTCCGTTCCTCATCTTGTCTTCTTTTTGAAAGATTTATTTGAAAGGTGGAGTTACAAAGAAGAGAGAGGGAGAGACAAGTATCTCCCGTCTGCTGGTTTACTCCCCGAATGCCACACTGGACCAGGCCTAACCCAAGAGCCAGGAACTCCATCCAGTCTCCCACGTGGGTGGCAGGGGCCCAGGTACTTGAACCATCTTCCCACTGCTTTCCCAGGTAACTTTAGCACCGAGCTGGATTCGAAGTGGAGCAGCCAGGACTTGAACCAGGGCTCAGGTGGAATGCCAGGTGTCAGCTAACCTGCAACTCCATAGCAGGGGCTCCCATCCTAGATCTTAACTCTACCAACATGTGAGCTTGGACACATTCACTCAACTCCTTCTTACCTCCATTTCCCCATGCGTACAAGGGGTATATTGTATATATGGCGGGGGGATTCAGTGAAATGACCAACACTGGAGCCCCTGTGGCACCGTGGCAGGTTCACGGGGAGTGGGCACTGACACCAGCACCGCTGGCTCCGTGCTTCCAGGGCGGCTCCCTCCAGTCTTTTTGCCTTCTGTATGAACTTGGGCTCAGTGCACACCTGTCCACGATGCCCGCGACTCGGGTCCTCTCGGACTTGGCTCTGCAGTCAGCTGTGCCCTGGAAGCCTCCTGAGGATAGGCTGAGTTCTGCACTGAGCCCCGAGCCCACAGGGGCTCCTTGGACCTCACCAACCGCAGCCTCCACGATGCTTGTCCTCATCCGCAGAATTCACTGTCACTCTAGGGGACGGCTGGCCTGGAGTCTCCCCTGCACAGAATCCTGCAACACTCCGGGAAGCAGAATTTCCCCCCAGGGCGATGTGGCTCCACTCTCCTATGCTTCCAGGGGGCCTCGTGCCACACGCTGACGGCCGGGACTGTCGGGCAGGGGTCTGAGTCAGCGAATGGCCACCACCTGGGACGCCGGCATCCCACATCTGCAGGGCCTGGTCCAGTCCCAGCCTCCCTGCTCCGATCAAGCTTCCTGAGAAATGTATGGCCTGGGAGGCGGCGAGTGATGGCTCAAGTGCTGGGGTCCCTGCACCCGTGTGGGAGATTCGTTTGGAGTTCCTGGCTCCTGGCTTCAGTGTGGCCCGGCCCTGGCTGTTGTGACCATGTGGGGAGTGAACCAGGGAATGGAAGATTAAGATCTCTCTCTCTCTCTCTCGCCTCCCCTCTCTGCCTTTGAAATAAAATGAAAATGTCTTAAAAGAAATAGGGGCCCCATTGTGGTGCAGCAGGTTCAACCACCACCTGGGACCTGGCATCCCATATGAGCACCAGTTCTGGTCCTGGCTGCTCTGCTTCCCGTCCAGCTCCCTGCTGATGTGCTTGGGAGAGCAGTGGAAGAAGGCCCAAATAGTTGGGCCCTGCCACCCATGTGGGAGACCCAGATGAAGCTCCTGGCTCCTGGCTTCAACCCGGGCCAACCGTGCCATTGCAGCCATCGGGGGAGTGAACCAATAGATGGAAGATCTCTCTCTCTCTGGCTCTCTCTCTGCGTATCTCTGCCTTTCAAATAAATGAATAAATCTTAAAAGAAAGAAAGAAATGGACGTGTGGTCCCAGCCAGGCTCCCCTCCTCAAAGCCTATAAGGTCAAGCCTCTGTTGTCAGCCGTGTAGACACAGCAAGGAAGAAGGGCGGGCAGAGGCAGTGGAGAGAGGAGGACCGGGGCTCAGCTCAGGGCAGCTGAGGCTACAGTGGCTTTATAGTCACCCTGGGTACCCCGGGGGACTGCTTCTGGAACTGCAGATGCTCGAATCCCTTGTGTAGTATTTGCATAGCAACTGCCCACGTCTTCCCAGATGCTGTCTTTCCACTGTGACTTAGAATACCTAAGGTGCACACCGGCTGCGAGAATCGCTGGTAACACCTGTTGTTCAGGGAGCGGTGACAAGATGCAGTACCGGCGCGATTTTGTTTGCTGTAATATTTTCCGTCTGCAGTTAATTGATGGGGCAGGCGTGTGGAACGCCCTGATAGGAAGGGCTGCCTATATAGTGTCACTGTGACACAGCCACACACCATGGGTTTACGTGTTGCCTCTGGCCGGTGCTGTGACAAGAGTCGCGTGGTTGCTGCAACAGAGGCCTTAGGACCAACCAGACCTAAAACAAGGGCGCTCCGCCTCCTTATGGAAACCCCTGGCCAAAGCCTGCAACTGAGAGGTGCTTAGGGCTGTCAGCGTCGGCTGTCAGAAAACCTCGTCAGAGAGACAATACAGGGGAGCAGGGACTGTGGCAAGCTGGAGAGCACACTGCCCCTCTAGAGAGGGCATTGCCGGCAGCTGTGGCCCGAGCCCAGAGTGGGCAGGGCTGCGGTCTCTATGACGCTTTGGAAATCCAGACACTTCTGTGAATACAAGAGACAGTAGGGACTAAGAACATGGACTCGGAGCAGAAGTGTCTGGGTAAGTCCCAGCTCCGCCAGGTTCTCACTGCATGACCTGGAGCAGTTTTCTTGGTCTCTGTCTTCCCTGTAAGGTGGGGGTAGGAACAGCACTCCCCTCCCAGGGTGCTGGTGTTTAGTAGCCAGCCAACATGTCACGGCTCCCAGAACAGTGCCAGGTATGCAATACATGCCAGGTTAAGTGTTTGCCGAATCATTCTCCTGGTGGATCAACACTGGTGGTTGAAGATACCGCACCGCCCACAATGGCAGACCAAAGAAGGCACATGGAGGAACTGCTTTGAGCCCTGGGTCCCAGCTTTGCTTCCCCAGGCAGAGCAGCTGAGAGTCATGGGCATGGAAGTTGAATTTAGCTCAGCCACTGACCGGCTCATGGCCGTGGTGGAGGGAGCCGTGTGGAGGTGGGGTGGGCGTAGAGCCAGGCCAGGCTGGTTGGGGGTGGTCTGCAGGAACAAAGGGCTGGAAGACCACATCTCCGTTCCCTGCCCTCGGTCCCTGCCTGCTGCGCAAGGAGGCCCCAGGAAGGAGGCACAGAACTCAGAGTCTTCCGTTAACTGTCACTCTCTCCCCTCCCCCTTGCCACACACACCAGGGCCTGCCAGGACTGAGCCATTCCTGGCCACTCCCACAGGGACCCACACCCACCAGGTGCCCCTGCCCCCAAGAGTCCCAGGACCCGCTTGGGCTGTGGGTGGGGGAAGCACAGGCCTTGGGGGCTGGAGCACCTCAGGATGGGGGTTCAGGCCCCCCAGGCCTTGGCCCACAGGGACTCAGGGCAGACCAGGGGTGTAAGGTGGGGGGGGGAGGGACTGGCAGCAAAGCCAGGAGTCAGGTTCAGATGTGAGGACTCAGCCTGGCCCCCTGAGAGCCCCAGTGACGCAGGCCTTCTCCCCGCCCCCTGGGTGACAGGCATCCTTGCACCCTCGCCCATGGACCCCCTGCGGCAGTCCCCTTCCCCCTGCTCCTCCCGGCCCTCCAGCCCCAGGACCCCACCGTGCGAGATGTTAGGTCTCGTGGGCATTGAAGCCGTGCTGGACCAGCTGAAGATCAAGGCCATGAAGATGGGGTTTGAGTTCAACATCATGGTGGTGGGTGAGTGAGACCCCGTGTGCCTGGGTAAGGCTCCCCTCTGCACAGCCCCAGCTCCCCGTTGGTTAAGTGGTGGGCCAGAGGATGGCACCCACAGGGTGTTGTCATTGAACATGTGGGAGTCGCAGGGTCAGTAAAGACCAAGATGGCCCATGAAGCTCAGACCGAGCGGCGGGGAGCGGCCGACTCCGGGATGCCCCAGCGCACACCCAGGAGAACAAGCCCTTGTGTGTGTGCGCACTACAATAGCTGCTTTGTAAAAAGTGTTACTTATGCGAGAGTTTGAGGGGCACTGTGAGAAATGCCCACTGTCGCTGCTGTCATCTGGTCATTCCAGGGCAGAGCGGGCTGGGCAAGTCCACCATGGTGAACACGCTGTTCAGGTCCAAAGTGTGGAAGTCGACCCTGCCAGGCCTGGGGGTGACCACCCCCCAGACACTGAAGCTGCATGCAGTGACCCATGGTGAGTGGGCCATGTGCGTGGGCTCGCGTGCCCCAGCCCCCACCCCCAGCCCCGAGCCCTCACCCGCCCTGCTGCCTCCACAGTCATCGAGGAAAAGGGCGTGAAGCTGAAACTGACGGTGATTGACACGCCCGGCTTTGGGGACCAGATCAACAACGACAAGTGGTGGGTTCCAGGGGTGGGGGCTGGCCTGGCTGTCCCGCTCCCACCCTTGCCCCCGACCTCTGGGAAGCTCCCGAGCCCTGAAGCGGCCTGGCCAGGTCATCTCTGAGCCTGGCTTCCTCCCCTGCATAGTGGGTGCAGGGAGCTGAGTGTGTAAAGGGCTTGGCTTGCTGCCCGGGGCACAAGGAGTGCAGAGTAGGGACCGTGGTGTCACAGCAGTTAGAGGCCCAGCTCAGGTCAGCACCGCTGCGTCCGGCCACTCTCCAGCAGTGTAGGCTGGAGCCAGTTTCCTTCGCTGTCACTTGGTATCACCCTGTAGAGCTGTTCTGGGCTCTGAGAGCAGCTGGTGCACGCACACACTCTCATGTACATGTATGCACTTGTACACACTCAAGTATACACTCATATACATGTATACACTCAGATACACACACCCATATACACATATACACATGGACACGTGCATACATACTCAGACACACACACACACAGGTACACACTCATACACATGTATATGCTCACCTACACTCAATCACACACCCATATACACATATACACATGGACACGTGCATACATACTCAGACACACACACACACAGGTACACACTCATACATATGTATACACTCATATACACACACCCACATACACGTATATACATGGACACGTACATACATACTCAGACACACACACAGAGGTACACATACACATGGACATGTGCATACATACTCAGACACACACATACATACAGGTACACACTCAAACACATGGACACAGTCATACCTTCATACAGTCACATACATACAATCACATAACTCATGTACACACATACAGGGACACAGCCGTTCACTCGCATACACACATGGACATAGTCGCACACATGCACACGCACATGCATTCACATACACTCACACCGCCATACATGGACACAGTCACGCATGGACAAAGTGCACACACTCATATACACACGTACATACTCAGACACACACTTACACATGTACACAAATACACACTCAGGTACACACTCATACATGTGCACACAAATACGCACAAGCAATCTAACAACTCGCACGCACACACACAGTCACATATGTGCACATACACACCCATACACAGTCACACATGCACACATGAACACAGTCACAACTCACAATACACGGCTGGCGCCGCGGCTCAATAGGCTAATCCTCTGCCTTGCGGTGCCGGCACACCGGGTTCTAGTCCCGGTAGGGGCGCCGGATTCTGTCCCAGTTGCCCCTCTTCCAGGCCAGCTCTCTGCTGTGGCCAGGGAGTGCAGTGGAGGATGGCCCAAGTGCTTGGGCCCTGCACCCCATGGGAGACCAGGAGAAGCACCTGGCTCCTGCCATCGGATCAGCGCGGTGCGCCGGTTGCAGTGCGCCGGCCGCGGCAGCCATTGGAGGGTGAACCAACGGCAAAGGAAGACCTTTCTCTCTGTCTCTCTCTCTCACTGTCCACTCTGCCTGTCAAAAAATAAATAAATAAATAAAAATTAAAAAAACAACTCACAATACACATGCACAAACACACACACACCTTCACACACAGTCACACACATGGACACAGTCACCACTCACATACACCTGCGCATGCACACGGACACACGGACACAGGACAGGCTGCATACTCTGCAGGACCCTGAGGGATGACAGCCTGGGTGAGGCCCCTTGTTCAAAACTTGTAAGAACTGGGGGACCACAACCTCAAAGCACGCCACCAAGCACAGCACCCTCTAAGTTCAGAGCTGTGTGCAACCCCTCCACTCACAAACCTGTGAAGCCAGCCGCACACATGGCTTACTGAGCATTTACTGTGTGCCCACCTCTGCTGTGGACACAGCCATGGGCGGAGCGAATGAGTGTGCTGGGCTCCGTGGAGTTGCCACCGCAGGGCTGGCAGGGGCAGACGCAGAATGAAGCCCATCAGCTAACACAGCAGGTGAGGCTAGACCCAGGCACCCCAGAGAGAGAGACAGCTCCACTGGGGCAAGCAGGGAAATCGGGGGGGTCGTGGATACACCAGGGCGCCCGCAGCCGGCGTCACGGTCAGACAGAATGTGCCGAGTCTAGCAGAGGAAAAAAAGGCAGCGAGGGTGCGGCTGTAAGTGAGGTGATGGGGAAGAGCCCACTGAAAGGTGGCGTGTGGGCAAAGCTTCCCAGAGACGAGGGCACGAGGCGTGTGTGGTGCTGGGGAACAGCGCTCCAGGCAGAGGCCAGGGTGCAGGCAGAGGGCCTGGGGTGCCCTGAGGCCCAGTCTGGGGTGCCCAGAGGTCTCAGTGAGAGAGGACAGGGAGGAGCGGGGAGGGGCACAAGACACTGCAGGGCCTTGGGGGCCGCAGAGGTTCTTTCTGTGTGGCCAGTGGAGGTGGAACAGAAGAGCTGACCGCAGCCTGAGGGTAGGGACAGGGGAGAGGTGCCAGGTCGACACCCCCCCCAAAAGTGGGTGGCACTGTCCCATTTCAGAGACAAGCTGAGAGAGGCAGGGGCCTCTGCATCTCCCCATGGTACAGGGGAGTGGGTGACCACGCGGCCCTGGACAATGGGCCGCCCTGAGGGCGAACCCCTCCAGGGCCCCAGGGGAGGCGGGACGGGGTTCCGAGGGCAGGGTTCATCTGCCGCCCCAGCTGGGACCCCATCCTGGGCTACATCAACGCGCAGTACGAGCAGTTCCTGCAGGAGGAGCTGCTCATCACCCGCCAGCGCCACATCCCAGACACCCGCGTGCACTGCTGCGTGTACTTCGTGCCGCCCACCGGGCACTGGTGAGGTGGCCGGGCTGGCGGTGGGCAGGGCTGCCAGTGTGGGGCAGGGAGGAGGAGGGCAAGGGGTCCTGGGGTGGGCTGGGGGCTTCCTGCCCCTCACACACACTCCCCACTGCCACCACCGGCCCGGCCCTGCCCTGCCCGGGCAGCCTGCGGCCCCTGGACATTGAGTTCCTGCAGCGGCTGTGCCGGACGGTGAACGTGGTGCCCGTGATCGCCCGGGCGGACAGCCTGACCATTGAAGAGCGAGAGGCCTTCAGGACCAGGGTGACCCGGGTGCCTGGGGCCGGGCTGGGGCCAGTGTGGCAGGGGGCAGGGTGGGCAGGGAAGACTGAGGCCTCCTGTGTGCGGGCCCAGATCCAGCAAAACCTGAGAAGTCACTGCATCGACGTGTATCCACAGAAGTGCTTTGATGAGGACATCAACGACAGGATTCTCAACAGCAAGATCCGGGTGAGAGCCGGGGATGGGGGGCAGGCGGGGACAGAGGCCAGGGGACACAGATTGGGGGACGGAGGCTGGGGGACAGAAGCCGAGGAGACAGATTGGGGGAACAGTCTTTCTGTGCAAACTCTCCACCTAAACATTGGTCTCTACAACTCAGGAAATGTGAGGTGCTTCCTCCTGCCAGCTGTCACTACTCCATCCCCGGCCCATGACCCAGACACCTCAAGGGGATAGACCGCACTGAACGATATAAACAGAGAGTGTTGTTGCACTGTGGCGGGGTGGACCTTCACACACAGATGGGAGGAGTGAAAAATGAGGGGGCAACCTCTTTGGAACCCAGCCTGGCAGCTCTGAGCAGCTGAGCAGCAGTCACTGTGGGTCCCAGCTGCTGCGTTTCTGGGTGCACACCCAGGGTACACACGTGTGCTCACGCCTTGCGCCCCAGTGCACCAGCAGCGTGGCTTACAATAGCCAACGTGCAAAACAAGCCCATGGCCAGCAGTCTTTGCATGCCATGGCAAACTTCTTGCTTTTGTAAGTTGTCATTTGTTTATTATATTTGAAAGGCCAAGTGAGAGAGAGAGAGAAAGAGAGAGCAAGACAGAGAGAGCTTCTTTCTCTGTTGACTCACTCCCCAAATGCCTCCAACAGCTGGGGCTGGACCAGCTGGAGCCAGGATCCCAGAACTCCATCCTGGTCTCCCACATGGGTGGCAGGGACCCAAGTTCTTTTTTTTTTTTTTTTAACAGGCAGAGTGGACAGTGAGAGAGAGAGAGACAGAGAAAAAGGTCTTCCTTTTCCATTGGTTCACCCCCCCCCAATGGCCACTGTGGCTGGTGTGCTGCGGCTGGCGCACTGCACTGATCTGAAGCCGGGAGCCAGGTGCTTCTTCTGGTCTCCCATGAGGTGCAGAGCCCAAGGACTTGGGCCATCCTTCACTGCACTCCCGGGCCACAGCAGAAAGCTGGACAGGAAGAGGAGCAACCGGGACAGAATCCGGCGCCCTAGATTCTAGGGGGACTAGAACCCGGTGTGCCGGCGCCGCAGGCAGAGGATTAGCCGACACCAGCTCGGACCCAACCACTTGAGCCATCACCTGCTGCCTCCCAGGGTGTGCATCAGCAGGAAGGTGGCTAGGAAGTAGAACAGGGACTCCAATCCGGGCGCTCCAATGTGGGACGTGTGCGTCTTAACCACCGACCCGAAGGCCCGCACCACGGGAACAAAGCACTGACAGACATGCACCACACCACACTGCAGAGGGACCTTGCACACACAGGCCTCAGTGGAAGCAGCCAGTTGCAAAAGACCACAGAGTGCATGAGTCCGTTTTGATGAAATGTCCACAACAGGCAAATCCACAAAGCAGTGATTGTCGGGGGCTGGGGGAGCAGGCAGAGGGAGTAAAAGGTACTAAAGGGTTCCTTTTGGGGGGTAATGAGAACATTCTAGAGTTAGAGACAATGATGGTTGCATAACCTTGTGAGTATGTTAGAGTCCACTTTGAAGGGACGAACTATCTGGTGTGAGTTAGACCTCCACAGAGCTGTTAGGCAGGGAGGAGGGAGCTCCTATGTTCGTGTCTCTGAAGCTGCTCAAGTCCTGTTCTCAGTCTCTATCCCAGTGCCTGTGTGACACGGTCAGTGCCAGTCCACCCAGAGCCCCAGAGCCCCGGGACTCGTCACCTGTAGACCCCCGCTCCAGCCCCTTCACCCAGGGACTCTGCTCCCCCGCGCCGTGCTCCTGCCTGGATTAGGAAAGGGCAGCACGGTGGGCTCTCGGGGCAGTGGTGGCGAGGCTACTCAGATGCCCAAGAATGGCAATGCATGGGCCTGAGTGTCAGCTCCACTTCTGAGTCCAGCGTCCTGCTAATGCCCACTCTGGGAGGCAGCACATGATGACCCAAGTACTTGGGGCCGCACCACCCACCTGGGGACCAAGATTGAGTTCCAGGCCTCCAGGCCGAGGGCAGGGTGGACGTCTGGCCCAGCCCTGGCTAGGCCTCTAGCTTTGGTCTGGCCCAGCCCTGGCTGTGGCAGGTCTTTGGGAAATGAACCAGCAGGAGGAAGAAGTCTCTTTCTGTGTCTCTCTGCCTTTCAAATACTACAAAAATGAACAAATTAGAAAATAAAAAGGAGGGGTCAGTGTTGTGGTGCAGCAGGTTAAACTACCACCTGCAATACCCGGCAATCCCGTATGGGTGCCAGCTGGAGTCCCGGCTGCTCCACTTCTGATCCAGCTCCCTGCTTATGCACCTGGGAAAGCAGCAGAAGATGGCCCAAGTCCTTGGGCCCTGCCACCCACATGGGAGACCCGGTTGTAGTTCTGGGTTCCTGGCTTTGGTCTGGCCCTGTCCTAGCTGTTACAGCTAGTTGGGGAGTAAACCAGCAGATGGATGATCTCTGTTTCTCTCTGTCTCTGCCTTTCTCTGTTTCTCTCTCTTTCTCTGTCTCTCTGTCTCTCTCTCTCTCTCTGTCACTCTGCCTTTCAAAGAAAAAGAGGAAGGAAAGAAGGCAGACAGACAAACCCACACATGGTGTTCTGGAGTTTACAAGTTTACATTTCCGCTTCTGGGGCCGGCGCCGCGGCTCACTAGGCTAATCCTCCGCCTAGCTGCGCCGGCACACCGGGTTCTAGTCCCGGTTGGGGTGCCGGATTCTGTCCTGGTTGCCCCTCTTCCAGGCCAGCTCTCTGCTGTGGCCAGGGAGTGCAGTGGAGGATGGCCCAGGTGCTTGGGCCCTGCACCCCATGGGAGACCAGGAAAAGCACCTGGCTCCTGGCTCCTGCCATCGGATCAGCGCGGTACGCCGCCCGCAGCGCGCCGGCCGCGGCGGCCATTGGAGGGTGAAACAACGGCAAAAGGAAGACCTTTCTCTCTGTCTCTCTCTCTCACTGTCCACTCTGCCTGTCAAAAAAAAAAAAAAAAAGTTTACATTTCCGCTTCTGGCCCTGAGTGAGGAGACAACTGGAGACGGCTGGTTGACGGCTCTGCCGTGTGGCTTCGGTGGCCCTGCTGCAACTGCTCTGTTCTGCAGCCATAGTCGGGAGTGAGCGGGTGGGCTTAACTGCGTGCTGATGGACGTGATGGAGGAAAACGGACGGGGGGCACAGTCGGGCCCAGGAGCCACAGCCTGCCTCTTCCGATTTACCAAGTTACATCTTTGTTTTCTGAGGGAGGTGGAGACCAAGAGAAACAGAACTCCCACCCACTGCTTCACTCCCCCACTCCAAATGCCTGCACCAGGCGGGCCAGGCTGAAGCCAGGAGCTGGGAACTCAACCTGGGTCCCCCTTGTGGGTGGCAGGGACTCAGTCACTTGAGCCGCCGCCGCTGCCTCCCGACGTCTGCAGTGGCGGGAAGCTGAGCCAGACTCGGCCCTGGGACACGGATATCTTAACCACGAGGCCCCACAGTCACCTCTGCAACCCTCGTGATGACCCCGAAGCTGGTGACACTGTGTGTTTCACAGCTGGCGGGAGCTCCCTTTCTCCCAGGGCTGCTCCGCTAACCCTCTGCTGCACCGAGCACTTTGCTGCTAGCACCGACCGAGTCCCCGGGCCCCACAGAACTCCCATGCTCTCCACAAAGGGCAGTGCCCTGGTGCCCTCTCTCTGCCGTCTCTCCTCCACCTCACTGGGGGGCCCATCTGCCTCCCCTCCTCCCCCAGGACCGGATCCCCTTTGCTGTGGTCGGGGCTGACCGAGAGCACCTGGTGAACGGGAAGTGTGTCCTGGGTCGGAAGACCAAGTGGGGCATCATTGAAGGTTGGTGCGGGGCCGTGGGGCAGGGTGCAGGTGAGGGTGGCGGCCCTCCCGGGCCCGAGGTGCTCAGCCTACAGACAGGGCAGATGGTGGGCCTGGGGAAGGGTCCGGCTTCCCGGCTGCAAAGCCCTGGGCAAGACCCCCGACTCTGAGCAGACCACGCAGGGTGGCTGGAGCCACCACTTTGCATGGCGCCCTTGAATTTACTGTGTGCTGAGCCTGGCAGCGACAGCAGGACTGACAAGGGCCCTGACCACTGATGGGGCAGGGGGGACCCCTGCAGGGAGCTGGGAAGGCCCCTGAAGGTGAGAGAAGAGTGAGAGAGGAGTAGCCGCCAGGGCAGAGCTTCGATGGGTTACGAACAACGTGATCCATAGTGCAGTATGCCCCGTATGATAATGACCAGTGGACTCGCTGTGCCCTGGGGACGTGATAACAAGCGAACTAGTGAATGAACAAACTGATGAAGGAGAGGTGGGATCAGACAGAACCTCGTGGAGAGGGGCAATGGCAGGCGTCGGGAGCCCCGCAGCATGGGGTAGGCGCTTGCTCTGTGTTCGCGAGGGTGGGGAGGCAGAGCAGAGCCGCACTCAGTACCGTGTCTTGCAGTGGAGAACATGGCGCACTGTGAGTTTCCTCTCCTGAGAGATCTGCTCATCCGGTGAGGATGCGGGGAGCCCTGGGGCTGGGGACAGGGAGCCCCTGGGACGCCCTGTCGAGCGCTGACCAACCTCCCCCTGCCCAGCTCCCACCTGCAGGACCTGAAGGACATCACCCATAATGTCCACTACGAGAACTACCGCGTCGTCAGGCTCAACGAGAGCCACCTGCTGCCCCGTGGGCCGGGCTGGGTGAACCTGGCCCCTGCCTCTGAGGGTCAGCTGTCCAGCCCTGGGCCCTTCAAAGTCTACAGCAGAACCCAGGACAATCCTGCCTCAGCAGGTCAGCTGTCTAGCGCCGGGCCCTACAAAGCTTACAGCAGGGCCCAGGACAATGCCACCTCGGCGGGTCAGCTGTCCAGCCCCAGGCTCTCCAAAGCCTACAGCAGGGTCCAGGACGATGCCACCTCGGCGGGTCAGCTGTCCAGCCCCAGGCCCTCCAAAGCCTACAGCAGGGCCCAGGACAATGCCACCTCGGGTCAGCCGTCCAGCCCCAGGCCCTCCAAAATCTACAGCAGGGCTCAGGATGATTACTCCGTGGCAGGTCAGCTGTCCAGCCCCCAGCCCTCCAGAATCTACAGCAGGGCCCAGGACAATTCTGAGGATGAGTTCTGAGCACGCACAGGTTCCCAGCATGCACCTGTTTAGCAGAGCACCTATTAAAGGTGGACATTGTTTTTTATGAAACGCTGTGCTTGGAAAGCAGAGAGGTGTTTTGTAAATGATTGCTTTGTGCTACCCTCCAATAAACGTGTAGTTCTTTTTTAAGTTCCAGTGTGAGACCCAGGGCCCTGGGCAGTCTTGGGGACTAGAGGGCTTCCCCTCTGCCCCAGAAGCAGGGCTTGGTGGTAAACTGGACCCCTGGATCCATACCATCCGTTCAGTGCAGGCCGAGGGCGGGGCGGATGTTTAGGTTCGCAGTTGAGCCCTGCGTCCTGCATCAGAGTGCCTTGTTTGACATCAGGCTCCGGTTCCTTTCTTCAGTTCCTTGCTGATGCAGACCTGAGATGCAGTGGTGTCGGCTCGAGTGGTCAGGTCCCCATCACCACCTGGAGACCCGGATGGAGTCCCCGGCCCCCAGCTTTGCCCTTGCCCAGCCCTGGTGTTGCTGTTCCTGGGATGTGCCTGCCAGAACCCAGAGGGATGGCAGACAGACAGACAGGGTGCTGACGGGACACAGCAGCCAGCCAGGCAGAGCACCTGCTGCAGGATGTGTGAGCTGCATCCTCCCAGGACTCTCCAGAGCCCTCGGAAACAAGTGGGCTTCACAGAGTCCCACGTGGTCGGGGCCAAAGCTGACACGGTCACTCGTAACCTCTGCCACCGCGGGAGCTGGGGGATGTCCACTCTCCAGTAAGCAGCAAGGACCTGGTGCTCATTCAGTAAATGACCATGGCAAGTAGCAGTACCCCCTCCTCTGGGAACCCCTCCTGACTTCTGCAGGTACCGCCCTTGCTGGCTTCTCCATGTCTGCACCACGCGGTTTGTTTTCGAGTCAGTCTCCCCCTTTAGACTGCGAGCTGTGTGCGGGCAGAGGCGTCCAGCACGGGGCAGGTGCTCGGGACGCTTAGCCAGGTCTCACAGAGTTCACCAGCTTGCCCTTCCACCGACACTCCAGGCGGGCTCGATTTGGGGAGCTCCCAGGATTCGTGGGGACACGCACCACCTGTCCCCGCCATCTCAGAGGTGGCATGTCGCTGCATCGGGGCAGAGACAGTCCCAAGCGTGAGAGCAGCCCTCGGCAACACAGCAATGCCTGCAGCAGGTCCAAAGCAACCACCCTTCAGCTCTGCACCGGCTGCTTTTCCAGTGACGGTTCCCACGGAGCCCTCAGACTCCCGACCTGCGGGGCCGAGTCAGTCTCCGCTGCCCAGAGCCACAGGGACGCCGGGATGTGCAGCAGAGTCCACTGCCTCCACCCATGAGATGCCAGCAGCACCTACTCCGGCGAGACAGCTTTGGCACGTGGTCCGCATGGGTGCGGTCGCAGTCTCCGAGGTTGGGAGCTGTGGATAGGTGTACACGCTTGCAAAGGCTCCCACAAGGGTATCAGCAGACGGAGCGTCCTTCCACCAGCTGCACACACATCCGACACGTATTAGTTTCCTACTGCGGTGGTATGTGTTTTTAATTCTTCAATAATGCCACATTTTAGCGGGAAGTCACGTGGCGGCAGTGATGAGCTGGTTTTGAGGCAATTCAGCGTGATCCCAGCCGGGGTGCTCACTGATGGTCCCGTTCCATTCCAACTGGTGTTGCTCTGTATGTCCATAGAGCAGCACGGAAAGTGACCCCTCCGGCTACTCCCGCACCTCCGTGTCTGTCAGGAGAATCAGGTGTACCTTTCTGGTGGCTCCGCCTTCTCTTGTCCCTGATAGCTGAGTGCTTTGAACCTGGAGGGGACTGCATGCACTCTTGGCCCAGGGAAGCCGTCAAACTGGACAGCAGCAGGAGCAGTTTCCCTTGGGTACCCTTGCAGAGCTGGCTGCTGGATTTTCAAATTTGCTTATTTATTTGAAAGGCAGAGGGAGGGAGATACAAAGATCTCCCATTCACTGGTTCACTCTCCTAATGTCTACCACAGCTAAAGCTGGGTCAGGGAACTGAATCCAGGTCTCCCACGTGGGCGGCAGGGACCCAACCACTTGGGCCATCACCTGCTGCCTTCCAGGATACACATTAGCAGGAAGCTGGACTGGGGGTGGAACTGGGACTTGGGAGTCCCAAACACAGTCTTAATTTTTTTTAATTTAAAAGAGCTACAGAGACTGATGCTGCAGCTCACTAGGCTAATCCTCTGCCTGCGGTGCTGGCACACCAGGTTCTAGTCCCAGTCGGGGCGCCAGATTGTCCCGGTTGCCCCTCTTCCAGGCCAGCTCTCTGCTGTGGCCAGGGAGTGCAGTGGAGGATGGCCCAAGTCCTTGGGCCCTGCACCCCATGGGAGACCAGGAGAAGCACCTGGCTCCTGCCATCGGATCAGCGCGGTGCGCCGGCCGCAGCGGCCATTGGAGGGTGAACCAACGGCAAAGGAAGACCTTTCTCTCTGTCTCTCTCTCTCTCACTGTCCACTCTGCCTGTCAAAAAAAAAAAAAAAAAAAAAAAAAAAGAGAGAGAGAAAGAGAGCGCTACAGAGAAGAAGCAGAGGTAGAAACAGAGAGAGATAGAAGACAGCGAGCAATATCTTCCATCTGCCATCTGCTGGTCTACTCCCCAAATGGCTGCCATGGCCAGGGCTAGACCAGGCCAAAGCCAGGAGCCAGGAGCTTCTTCTGGGACTCCCACATGGGTGCAGGGGTCCAAGGACTTGGGTCGTCTTCTACTCTTTCCCAGGCCTTAGCAGAGAGCTAGATCGGAAGTGGAGCAGCCGGCTCTGGAACCAGTGCCCATGCGGGATGCTGGTTATGCAGGTAGCGGCTTTACCCCCTGGACCACAACGGCAGCCCTCAGGGTCTTAGTCTCAGTGGGGGTCGGAGTCCTGGCTGCTAAGCTTCCCACCCAGCTCCCTGCTGACGGCCTGAGAAGGCAGCCGACCACCGTCCATGTACGCGGGCTCTCGCAACCCCTGTGAGAGACCCTGGCTCCAGGCCTAGGCCTGGCCCAGACCCGGCTGTTGCAGCCATTTGAGGAGTGGGCCATCAGGTGAAAGATCGCTTTCTCTCTCTGTCTCTCCCTTGCTCTCTGTTGCTCTACCTTTCAAATCAGTCAATAAATATTAAAAAAAAAAAAAAAAAAAAAAGCCGGCACCGCCGCTCACTAGGCTAATGCTCTGCCTGTGGTGCCGGCACACCGGGTTCTAGTCCCGGTCAGGGCGCCGGATTCTGTCCTGGTTGCTCCTCTTCCTGTCCAGCTTTCTGCTGTGGCCCGGGAGTGCAGTGGAGGATGGCCCAAGTGCTTGGGCCCTGCACCCCATGGCAGACCAGGAGAAGCACCTGGCTCCTGGCCGGCCACAGCAGCCACTGGAGGGTGAACCAACGGCAAAGGAAGACCTTTCTCTCTGTCTCTCTCTCTCACTATCCACTCTGCCTGTCAAAAGTAAAAAAAATAAAAAATATATATAAAAAATTTTTTAATAAGGCCCGGCTCTTTCATTGTGAGCTGCGGGGTCTCGGGCTTGCTTCAAAGGAACCCGAAGCACCCATTGCAAAGCGCTTCCAACGGTGCCTGGCACAGAGGAAGCGCGACCTCAGTGAAAATTAAATCGCCAGGATCCTCTGCACCCCTGTCTCGCTGGGACAGGTCAGCGGAGACCAGGCGAGGGCGCCGCGCAGGCTGGGCTGGAGCTTCCGCGCATGCTCGCGGAGCGTGCGCGTGGGCGGCGTGCGGACTCGGATGCCCTCAGCGCCTCCCTTCGAGAACTACGTTACCCACAATGCATCACACTCGCCCGTCCACGCGCCTCGTCCCTACGACGGACAGCTGGCCCAGCCAATAGCGTGAGGACTACATTTCGCACACGCCCTCCCGTGAGCTAGCCCACGCAAATCTCGCTCAGCGTGTCGGGTTGGGGCACGGCGGCTCTCGTCACTGACGTCCGAGGCGATCCGTCTTCCGAGGACCGCGGGCGTGGGGCTTCTCTCCGCTCCAGGCCTGCCGTTGGTGAGTGTGGGCGCGAGAATGTCAGGTAGCGGGTGCTCCGCGTCGGACCCCGCTCACCTCCCTCCACCTGCGGGCTTGAGACGGGGGGCGGGCCGGCCGGCGGGCCCCAGGCCCAGAAGTTGGAGGGGCTGTGGTGACTATCCCCTCAGAAATACGGGGCCGCGCGCGCGCGGAGCTCGGGGGTCAGGGCTCAAGTCGGGATGGAGTCTGCGACCTGGGTGGCTGGAGGGACCCCAGTTTTCACCAGAGCCCTTAAGGGCCCGGGACCCCCACAGTGAGCAGCGTGCGCGGCCCAGCGGGCCCTGCGCTCAGTCCTTTCCAAGCATCCTGCGTGCAGGCCGCGTTGCCGCCTCGTTTTCAGAGTCCCTTAGCTTAGCCGGGGCCTGAGCAAAGCGGGGTTGGTTCCCCGCTGCCGGCGGGCGTGGCTGGCCCTGCAGCCGCAGAGGGCTTTCCCTGCCTCCCTGCACGTGATTCTTTGTCTCTCCACACAGGCTGGACAAGGTCCTGGCCAGGGTCCGGCAGAGGAGCGAGCCGCCCCTCCCCCCAACGATGGCGACCGCATCCAGTGCGCTCCCTGCCTCGCCCCTGGGGCAGGACCTGGAGCAGGAGGAGATCCTGATTGTGAAGGTGGAGGAGGACTTCTCCTGGGAAGAGGAGCCCTCCCTGGAGACCCCAGACCCCAGCCCCGAGACCTTCCGCCAGCTCTTCCGGCTCTTCTGCTACCAGGAGGCCGCGGGGCCCCGCGACGCCCTGCGCCGGCTCTGGGAGCTCTGCTGCCGCTGGCTGCGGCCCGAGCTGCGCTCCAAGGAGCAGATCCTGGAGCTGCTGGTGCTGGAACAGTTCCTGGCGGCGCTGCCGGGCGACATCCAGGCCCGCGTGCGGGAGCAGCAGCCCGGGAGCGGTGAGGAGGCCGTGGTCCTGGTGGAGGGGCTGCAGCGGGAGCCCAGGAGGCGGAGGCCGCGGGTGAGGTGGGGGGCGTTCTGGCCCTGAGGTGAGGAAGGTGGGCCCCCCCCCAGCTGAGGTCTGGGAGTGGAGGCTGCCTGGGCCCTGGAGCCTCAGCCAGTTCTGGTTGTTGGGAGCACCGGGGGCTGCTGGGAGTCTGAAGAGTGCACCTAAGTGTTCCTCACCCGGGTCCCTGGTGTGCACCCTCGGATTAACCCTACACTGCCGCACTAGCGCTCTCTCTCTCTCTTTTTTTTTTTCTAATATTTACTTATTTATTTGACAGGCAGAGTGACAGAGACAGACACAGAGAGAGCTCTTTCACCCGCTGGTTAAATCCCCAAATGGCCACAGTGGCCAGGGTTGGACCAGGCTGAAGCCACCCAAGTCTCCCATGTGGGTGGCAGGGGTCAAACACTTGGGCCATCTTTGGTTGCTTTCCCTGGTGCATTCGCAGGGATCTAGCTTGGGAGCGGGCAGCCGGAGCTTGGAGCAGCACTCAAACAGGATGCAGGTGTGACAGGCAGCAGCTTCACCTGCCGCGGCACAAGGCCGGCCTCCCCCTGCTGGCCTCCCCCTGCCGCAGCACAAGACCGGCTTCCCCCCGTTGCAGCACAAGGCCGGCCTCCCTCTGCACACCAGCTCCTGATCAGCAGCTGTGATTGGCTGGCTGATGTCATCTTGGCGTAGCCTGGACGCCGTCTAAGGCTTTGGGAGTTGAACAGTCCTAGGAAGAAAGCCCCAGTGAGAGCCCTCAGCGGTTGCCCAGTTTCTCTAGAGTGGTGGCATCCGAAACAGCAGCTGCCGGCTTCTTAGATTGCAACAGAATTAGGGTGGACGTTTGGCTGGGTGGTTGAAACAGCCCTGAGGACGCCTGCTTTCCGTATCGGAGTGCCTGAGGTTCAGGCTCAGTTCCACTGTCGGCTCCAGCTTCCTGCGGGCAGGAGGTGATGGTGCCACCCACACCGAGTTCCTGACTGCTTGCTTTATTGCGGCACAGACCTGTCTGGAACCAATCTCTCTGTCTCTCTCTGCTTTTCAAATAAGAATTAGGAAAAAAAAAAAAGTTTATGTGGTTCCTCAGCCACACTGGCCACCTTTCAGGGGCTGTGTCATCACATGGCCAGTGGCCACTGTATGGGACAGCACAACTGGAGGCCACGTCCTTCCAGCCAAATGTGGGGAAGCGTGGGACTGTCCCAGGAACTCCTAAGATTAAGAGAGAAGAGTCCTGCCCCTGTTTGCGTCCCTTTCCCAGCGCCCTGCCTGGAGTAGGTGTTTGGCCAATGCTAAGAGGTCACCTTTCTCCCTGGGTTGGTGCCATTGGCCCCACACAGCTGTACTGTTTTTTAATCTTTGTATTAAAATATTTATTTATTATTTGAAAGGCAGAGTTACAAAGAGAGAGAAAGGTAGCTTCTGTCCATTGGTCCACTCCCCCAGGGCTAGGCCAGGAGTGGCAGGGTCCCAAGGCTCAGGTATTCTGCTGCTTTCCCAGGTGTATATGGGATGTCACAGGTGGCTTTACCCACTGGGCCACAGCTCTGGCCCCACGGTGCTGTTCTTTTGAGTCCAGTAGTGTAGACAGATCTCCCAAAACCTAACCACACGTGAGTTCACCGTAGTAAGCAAATCCCGACTCACTTCTCATCCCCTCTGGCCTTGATGTTTGGGGTTCTTGCATTGCCAGGCACAGGGTGATCACTGATCAGGGAGGGGCAGGCCTCACTCTCCAAGAGGACTGTTTACTCCTGGAGACCGAAGCACTGGACGGGAGGAAGTCTATGATGGGTTTCGGGAGCCGGCGGTGTGGCACAGTGGGTTAAACCACTGCCAGTGACACCAGCGTCCCATGTGAGGTCTCGGCTGGTCCACTTCCAGTCCAGCTCCCTGATGATGCTCCTGGGAAAGCAGCAGGTGGTGACCCAAGTGCCTGGGCCCCTGCACCCACATGGGAGACCCAGATGGAGCTCCAGGCTCCTGGCTTTGGCCTGGCCCAGCTCTAGATGTTGCAAACAGTAGATGGAAGATCTCTCTCTCTCTCTCTCTTTCTGACTCAATTTGTCTTTCAAATAAATAAATAAATCTTTAAAAAAATATGGGAGGGGGTCCCCAGTGCTGGTTTTGCAGTCCCGGGGGGTTCATGGTACTGTGAAAGAGTTCAGTTCTGAGTCCCTGGTTCATCCAGCTCACCCTTCCTGGATCAGCAGAGAGCAACCAGCACGTGTGTAGGTAGGTAATTCCAGAAAACCCAGCAAAGGCAGTAGTAGGCACGTCTGAAATGAAACAGCGCTGATTCCAGGCCTTCCTGACTCAGTTGTTTGGGAGAGCCCAGACACAGCGTCCTGTGACAAGGAGAGACGGGTAGGGAGTCCCTGGGCTGGGAAACTGGGCAGCTGGAGGGAGCGCCGTGTGACAGGCAGGCAGAGGGAACGAGCCTGTAGCTAGAGCCCCAGAAGTGGGAAGCTGGCCCCACGTGCTTGGGGTGAGGTATTGGGGACTACGGTGAGGGGGTTCCCTCTGCGCTTCTGGAAACCTGGTGGACCGATCTCTGTGCAGGACCCTGAGATGCTTTCTGACGACACAGTGCCTCTTGGGCCAGGGGGACAATGCTTCAAACACCAGGCAGAGGCTCGGCCAGAGGCGCCTGCCCCAGAGGAGGGGGCTGGTTCTCGCAGCCATCAGCCCCCAGCTCAGCTGAGCCACAGACCTGAAGAGAGTCCCCTGCTGTGGCCAAAAAAGGGTGAGTAGCTGCCCACTAGGGGTGGGGCTGAGGGACACGCAAGTGCTGCAGGAGACAGCGCTGGCGCCTGGGTGTGGGGTGCACAGCTGCTGGGGTAGCCGTGCAGTCCTCACTGACTGCCCCTTCCCAGGCCCCGCGGCACCCCGGGATCAGGAAACGGTGTCTGCTTCAGCCTCCTCAGCCTCGGCTCTCCTTCCAGCCTGGTCCCAGGTGAGCGTGGTCCACTGGACTGTGGCGTTGCTGGGTCTGCACTGCCCCCTGCGCCACACTCCCTTGTTAGGCCTGGGCTTGGCACGCCAAGGGCTCCTCACTGGTTCCCACTCTGTGCAACCCTGGCCTCCTGGGACCTCTTGGCATCTCCCCAACTGCCCCCTCAGCGTTACGCAGCATCCCTGCAGATTCTGGGTCCAGCAGTGAGACAGGCAGTAAGCTCAGCTCTGGCTGGGTGCTAGTCTCTCGGACTCTGGGTGCAGTGCACGGGCAGGTTCCGCCACGCCCCGTCCGGAGCAGGCGTCTGCTTCTTGCTTTTAAACAGCAGCTCTCCTGGGTGTGAGTCCCATACCTACGGTGCCCCTGTTCCAGGTGTAGGTTCTGCCTTGTGTGTGTGTGGCTTGTGTCAGCATCACCACAGCTTTAGAACATTCTCTTCTCTTCCCTGGGCTCCCCAGACCCCCTGGCAGCCCCCCACGTCCTCCCGTTGCTAGGCAGCCCTTACTTCCTGTCTGCGGAGCTGCCTGCTCCAGACATTGTTTGCTTGTGTTCTCACTGTGCTCCAGGTCAGCCTGGTGCCAGATGTGGAAGCCAGTGGCCTGGAGGTGTCCTGAGGCAGTTGCCCCATTTGGGTCCCAGGGCCCCTAACTTGTCTGCCTGTGGAGTGCTGGCCCCAGGGTCGTGGGGTGGGTGGTGGCCGCTGTGTGCAGTGAGTCCGTCCCCAGCCCTGTGGTCCTGGGACAGTGCCGCAGCAATGGCATTAAATTGAAGCTGTGGCTCGGGAGGCAGGTGGGCGGCAGTGTCTGTCATGGCAGCTCCTGGGGACCAGGTGGGGTGGGAGACAGCAGGCCGTGCCGTAGTGTTAAGGTTGGAGTGGACAGGGCCCAGCCTGCAGGAAGTGAGCAGGAGCATTGGCTCAGGGTGACAAGGGGGCTCCTTTTGAGCCTAAGAGGGGTACATTCCAGCAGGTGCCTGGAACCTTGAAGGATGTGGCTGCGTACCTGTCCCAGGACGAGCAGGGACGCCTGGACTCAGCTCGGCGTGACCACAGCTGGGACATGCTGCCAGAGAGTGAGGGTAACAGCAGGGGGACCTTGTTCTCTGGGAACGTACAGCCCGCGCCCTGGGGGTGGCTCACGGGCCCAGTGGGTCTGCTCGGTAGCCCTCTGACTGTAACCTGCAAGGCCACAGCAGCTCGTGGGCTCAGTGTCCCGACTGCAGAGGGCAGTGAGGCCCCTCTCCCATGCCCCATGCAGATGTCCAGAGCTGTCCTGGGGTCCTTGTGTTGTGCTCCTGCCGCCACACGGTCCGGCTTCACCTCGTCTCCCGTTTTGCCTTTGCCCTCATCTCGGCAGCTGCTTCTGCAAGGCCGGGCAGTCCTGCCTGTGCTGCACAGAGGCCACTGCTCTTTGTTGTGTGTGTGTGTGTGTGTGTGTGTGTTTCCAAGATTTATTTATTTAAGAGTCAGGTTATAGAGAAGGAGAAATCTTCCGTCCACTGATTCACTCCCCAAATGTCCCCAACTGCCTGGGCTGGGCCAGGCTGAACCAGCAGCCGGAGCTTCTGGGTCTTCCACTGGCTGCAGGGGCCCAGGCACGTGGCCATCCTCTGCCTTCCCAGGCGCGTTAACAGAGCTGGATCAGAAATGGAGCAGCCGGGACTTGAATCGGTGTCCGTAAGGGATGCTGGTGTCGCAGGCGTTGCCTTACCTGTGACAAAGCGCCTGTGCAGGTTGATTCTAAGGAATCGTCACGTTACTGTGTAGGCTCACGTGTCCAGAATCTGTGGGGCAGGCCAGCAGGCTGGACTGAGACGGGCTGTGAGATGTGTGTGACAGTCTTGGGGCAGAGGTGCTTCCCTGGGAAACTGGGTTTTGCGCTAAAGGCCTCTGGCTGACTGGGTGCAGCCGCCCGCGGGAAGGGCAGGTGACCTGCTGCGCTGACAGTCAGCTGCTCGTACGTGGCGGTCCTGTCCTACACCATCTTCGTAGCAACATGTAGGCTGCTGTGTGACCACACCGCTGGGCCAAGTTCACCTTGAAATCACCCTCCACACGGTTTCCTTCCATGCTGGTTTTTCATTAAGTGTCTGCTGGGTGCATGAGTCAGTGAACACACCGCTGCTGCCGCTTGGCTGGGCCTCTGCTCATGCTCTTTGGCCCTTGTCTGTCTCCGCGTGTGTGACCGCCCTTGGCCAGGCCACCTCTGCTGTGTCGGCAAAGCCCTGGACCTCCCCAGAGCCTCCCAGCTTCCCTCCCAGGGCGGTGAGCGTCTTGGGCCCTGTTTCCTCGTGTCCTCCCTTCACCGCACCGCTCACCTCCTGCGTTTTGAGCTTTCTCAGAGATTCCTCCCACCCCATTTGTTCTATGGAAAGGGATCGTGCAGTCCTGGAGTTCCAACCCAGCCCACACTCACGGCCGCCCCTCTCTTGTCCTGGGAGGACACCCCAGGCCCAGCCCCTGATTGTCCAGCTGGGGAGACGGGGAGGCCTGGGCTGCCTTCAGCCAAGGTGGTCCCAGGCAGAGCCGGCTCAGATGAGTCCGTGAGAAGGAAATGGAAGTCCCATGTTCGATTCTGTCTCCTGGGAGTTTAGCCCTTGGTGTTCATGTGTGTGAAGTTCAAGTTCAAGGGCCTAGCTCAGGTTGGCAGACCAGATAGTATTTCAGGTCTTAGGAGCCACACAATCTCTGTTGCAACTTCTCAGCCCTATTGTAGGGCGGAAGCAGCCATGAGCAATAGAAAGATAAACAGATGAGGCTGTGTTCTGTTAACATTTTATTACCAGAGTGGGCCTTGGCCTGCAGGCCATGGTTTGCCACCACCTGGCTAAAGAAAAAGCAGGGGGAGGTGATGACCTTAGGAAAGGTTTGGGGCTTCTCATGGACGGAAGGAGGAGAGCCAGACTGCCAGGCTGGGATAGTGTACCTTCTTTATTTCATGCACTCACACGTTTTAAAGATTGATTTGCTGCAGAATGAGAGAGAAATCTTTCTGCTGGTTCACTTCCCAAGTGGCTGCAATGGACTAGACTGGTCCAGGCCAAAGCCAGGAGCCCAGAACTCCATCCAGGTCCACCTGTGTTGTAGCAGGTGTCAAAGTCTTCCTTTCTAAATCTGAATGTCCCACTGTGTGGACAGAGGGTGTTTGTGTGTCTGTTCTTCCATCTGTGGTCACGTGTCCCAGTTTGGCCACAGCCTTGGGACCATCTGTCATTTCTGTGTCTGGTCTACCAGTTGGGAGCAAAGTGCTGTCCCCAGGGGCTGTGCTTTGCGCTCCCCTGAAGCAGGTGATGACGAGCGGCTTTGGTTGCGCTCCCTGTCCCCGTCCAGGGAAGCATCCCTTCCACGAGGGACCTTCTTTGCTTGGGGTTCATTGGTTACTGTTGATTGTAGGGGCTCTTTGTATTGGATAGAAGCCCCGTCACATACCTGCTTTGCCAGTATGTTCTCCCATTCTGTTGGTTGCCTTTTCCCTCTGTGGATGGTGTTTGTGGTTGCACACTTGGCTTCAGTGTAGTGCATTGTGTCTGTCTTGCTGCCTGTGAAGGGTTAGTGTCCAGGTGCAGCTGTGCGGTCCTCCCCAGGGCCATCTTGCTCCCAGAGCACATCTGTCGGTCATCAGGAGTGTGGGGCAGAAGGCTTGCTCCTGGCCTCCAGGGTCCCCACAAGAGAGCCGTCCTGACCCGGCCCTTTTGTTTTTGGAATTAGCTGAAAATCAGAGTTACAGAGAGAAAGGAGGAGACAAAGCAGGAGCAAGAGGGAGGTTGGTTTTCTGTCCATCCATTGATACGGGATGCTGGTGTTGCAGGTGCTGGCCTACCCCTGTGCCCGCTCACCAGTCCTGCCCACACCTCTTGATGCCCGAATGCTGTTCCGTTGTGTGGGTGGGCCGTATTTGTTTATTCATCCACTGGTGGAGATTTGTCTCCACTTTTTGGCTATTCTGAACAATACTGCTATGAACAATCACAAGTTTTTGTTTGAGTGCCTGTTTTCAGTTCTCTTGGCATCTGTGTCTGCGTCATAGGATGAATCTGTGTCTTTTTTTAAAGATTTGTTTGTTTATTTGAGTGGCACAGTTAGAGAGAGAGAGAGAGAGAGAGAGATCTTACATCTGCTGATTCACTCCCCAAATGGCTGCAACAGCCAGGGCTGGACTAGGATGGAGCCAGGAGCTTCATCTGGATCTCCCATGTGAGTGCAGGGTCCCAAGCACTTGGGCCATCTTCCTCTGCTTTCCCAGGCCACAGCAGAGAGCAGGGTTAGAGTAGCTGGGACCTGAACCTGTGTCCAGATGGGATGCTGGTGTCCCAGGTGGCAGCTCAGCCCACTGCACCACAGCGCTGGCCTCTGGAAAATTCTTACAGTAGGCCAGTGGGGTGGTTCTGTCGTCACCCCAGTTGTGCTGATGTGGGGACTGAGCCCTGGTAAGCGCCGAGCCAACACTTAGCTTTGGAAATGCAGGTTTGGAGAGAGGCAAGGGAGGGCCTGGGGACAGCAGTGCCTCCAAGGGACATTGCAAGGCCGATGGAAGGTTCTCCTCCTCCTGTCCCCTCCCTGTCTGTCAGCGACTGCCTGCTGCAGGCATGGAGCAGCTCGCAGGGACGCCCTTGACCCTTCTGCCTCACTGTGCTTGTGCCAGACAAGGGAGCAGAGAAGTCGAGTCGTTGACGCTGGTGGCTCCTCGACCAGGATCTTCAGGGGGCTTTGGGCTGCTCCTGAGTACACAGGGGAGGAGGCCCTGTGGGGCAGGACCCCGGGCCTCCAGGTCCTGCTCCCAGCAGGATGGCCACAGCAGAGGTCTCCGACTCACCACTGCTGCCTTGTCCATGGGGGCTGGGTTGGTAGGAAGGTTTCCTGCCCCCACTAGAGGCCGGTTACAGTCCTGTCCCCAGTCATGGCCTGGAGGTCACAGCCCAGACACCAGGGCCATGGCCTAACTTCCCCAGGCCTCAGTGTCATCTGCAGGGTGGGGTCACCACCGACCGTGGGGGCGTGGTGTGGGTATGGTGCGTTCCTCTGTTCAGAACCCCTGGCACTCCCTGATGGGGGTGTCCGTTGTCCTCGTCCCCTGCAGAGTCTCTCAGGGACTGTACTTTCTGTCTCAGGGCTTGCGATCCAAGTGGAGGATGGCCGTGACCCCCAGGAGAAGCCTGTGAGGACAGAGTGGTACCATGTGCTCGCGGAGCGGTGCTGGGGCTCAGCTGGAACTGAGCGGCGGCAGGGCTGCCCCCTACCAGAAAGAGGGGGGCCCCGAGGACCCGACAAGCCGTTCGTGTGCCCCGAATGCGGCAAAGCCTTTGGTAAAACGTCCCACTTGACCAAGCACCAGCGCACGCACACCGGGGAGCGGCCCTACAAGTGCCTGGTCTGCGGGAAGGGCTTCAGCGACCGCTCCAACTTCAGCACACACCAGCGGGTTCACACGGGTGAGAAGCCCTACCCGTGCCCAGAGTGTGGGAAGCGCTTCAGCCAGAGCTCCAGCCTGGTCATCCACCGCAGGACGCACACGGGCGAGCGGCCCTACGTGTGTGCCCAGTGCGGGAAGAGCTTCAACAACAGCTCCCACTTCAGCGCCCACCGCAGGACGCACACGGGCGAGAAGCCCTACACGTGCTCCGCCTGCGGCAGGGGCTTCCGCCGAGGCACGGACCTCCACAAACACCAGCGGACGCACTCTGCGGACAGCTCTGCCCCCGGGCCCCCGGAGCCTCCAGGGGCCAAAGCCTGACGCCTAAGGATGTGCTCCCCTCTGGGCACTTTTCGGAAGTTCTCAGCCATGGGATTCGTGAAGCTGCCAGGGTCACTTCTGTCCCTGAGCTGGAGCTGGAGCATCTCCAGGCTGGCTGCCACTGCCGTGGGCAGCACAAGGATGTGGTGGGGCGTCTTGGGTGCCTGAGGCAGGGAGGAAGCCTGGCCCTGAGCTCCAGAGCTGCGGTTAGGGCAGCAGGCACAGGGGCTCTGCCGGTGGGAACCTGCTCTCGCCCTTGAGGCCACGAGCCCAGGGCCAGGCGGAGCCCCACACAGCGCCCATCGCCTGCCTGCCCAGCTTGCGGGGCTGGAGGCGCTGCCTGGCTGCGGCCTCTGCTCCCACCCCTGCCTCCGTCACCACGGCCCTCCCCTTGCCATGCTGCCACTCTGCTTGTCCTACCGCTGTAAGGACGCCAGTCATTGGATTAGGAACCCTGCACCGCGGAGACCTCATCGTAACTGATTCTGTCTCAGAAGACCTTGCTCGCAGGCCACGTTCTGAGGTTCGGTGGCTGCGAGTCACGGGGGAGGACACGCTCAGCCCGCTCTGGGGAGGCCTTGGTGGCTGCCAGCATTTCCCGACCCCTCCCCCACCCAGCCTTCCTGTTCAGAAATAGCTCTGTCGGGCCAGTGCTGTGGTGCAGTGGATTAAGCTTGTGGCACAGGATCCCAGGTGGGCGCTGGTTCGTGTCCTGGCTGCTCCTCTTCTGATCCAGCTCTCTGCTAATGACTGGGAAAGTGGAAGACGGCCCAAGTGCTTGGGCCCCTGCACCCAGGTGGGAGACCTGAAGAAGCTCCTGGCTCCTGGCTTCAGACTGACCTAGCTCTGGCCATTGTGGCCAAATGGGAAGTGAACCAGTGGATGGAAGACCTCTCTCTGTGACTTTACCTCTCAAGTAAAAAAATAAAAATTTAAAAGTAACCTTGCAGAGGTGCGGCTTTTCCAGGACTGCAGCCGTGTTAATCAGCCAGCTTCCCCAGGATCTTGTCTTCCCACTCACCCTTGCTGTCGAGGGGGCCTCGGAATCTGGCACTTGCCACAGGCCCTCAGTGGTTCTTTTCAGCGTGTGGCTTTCTCTGGTTGCCACACTTTGTCTGAGGCGAGGACTCCACCTTCAGGCTTCCGCCTGGCCTGTCCACAGTCCATCAGGTAGGTGGCTGGGGGGCAGCACAAAGTTGTTGGTGGGTTTAGTCGTCACTGAAGTCACAGGCCAGCTGCTACCGGTTCAAGAACATCACATCCAGGCCATGTCGCCTGGGCCTTCGTAGCAGCCTGTGACACTCCGTTCCATTGCCACCCAGGCTCCGTTTGCCTAATAAACAGTGTCACTCCTGATCTGCTTGTCCTGGCCCCTGAGTACGCAGCCCCCTGTGCCCCGCAGAGTGCAGCCACCTGGCCTCAGCACAGCTCTCACTTTCCACACTGGCTGTGGGAGCGCTCGTGGGGCATGTGGAACCCAGCCACATGTGGCCAAGCCACGCTCTCGTGGCCAGCCAAGAGCCCACCCACCTCCCCCTCCCCCGACCGGGGCTGCAGGAGCTGCATGTGGAGCGGCCTGGTTGGCTCCTGCCACAGAGCTGTCCCCTGCTTAGCCATGCCAGGCTAGGGGGCTCCTCCCATGGGCCCTGTGCTCACACCTCCATGCTTTGTGCCCAGCGGCTCGGTGGGTCCTCAGGTGCTGCTGCTCCTCTCCCCCGCGAGGCTGCCATCATTCCCTCAGCTGATGTGGAGGGTGCAGGGTGCAGGCGCCATGGGCTGTGATGTCATCCTGAGTAGTTCGGTGATGCAGGTGTCATGGTTATTTTATAGGCGGATGGGGGAACTGAGGCACTGGGAGTGATGAGCACCTCGCCTGGGTGGCAGAGCTGGCTTGGGACTCAGGTTGCCTTGAAGACACTGATTGACAGGCAGAGGTGAACTTGGAACACAGTTTATTTTTTGTTTGTGAAACATTCTAAATGAACTTTGTAGCACTGAAAGGGGCAGAAATGGGAGAAAATAGGGTTACAGGAAAAAAAAAAAAGTTGCTGGAGTGGAGGCTGCACTGCCCAACAAAGCCTTGCCCCAAGCCACACGTGGCCAGGCCTGGAGAGGGCAAGGCAGGCCCCTGTGGCCTTGGTGAGGTTGGTCTGGCATTTGTCCTCTAAGGAAAACACGCTTCCCTGTTGGTCGTGGGGCTGGCACTGGGATCTCCAGGGCCAGATGAAGGGGGTACTGGAGAGGAGTCATGGCCCCACTCTTGGCCACGTTTGGCTGGGGTTGGTTTGATGTTGCTGCTGGCGGAGGCTGGGCGGGCCTATCTTGCATGGCAGGACTTGGTGCAGAGACCCCTGCCCAGCCTTGGCATGGCAGCCAGTAGCGCCCCAGCTGAACACGGGAACATCTGGCCCAGTGCTGAGTGCCCCGTTGTGCTGCATGAGCCCATGGTATGTGGAGCCCTTGGTGTGTAGAGTCCATGGTGTGTAGGGCCCATGGTGTGTAGGAGCCCATGGTGTGTAGGGCCCGTGGTGTGTAGGGCCCGTGGTGTGTAGGGCCCGTGGTGTGTGGAGCCCGTGGTGTGTAGGAGCCCGTGGTGTGTAGGGCCCGTGGTGTGTAGGGCCCGTGGTGTGTAGGAGCCCGTGGTGTGTAGGGCCCTGTGGTGTGTAGGGCCCGTGGTGTGTAGGGCCCGTGGTGTGTAGGGCCCGTGGTGTGTAGAGCCCTGTGGTGTGTAGGGCCCGTGGTGTGTAGGGCCCGTGGTGTGTAGAGCCCTGTGGTGTGTAGGGCCCGTGGTGTGTAGGGCCCGTGGTGTGTAGAGCCCTGTGGTGTGTAGGGCCCGTGGTGTGTAGGGCCCGTGGTGTGTAGAGCCCTGTGGTGTGTAGGGCCCGTGGTGTGTAGGGCCCGTGGTGTGTAGAGCCCTGTGGTGTGTAGGGCCCGTGGTGTGTAGGGCCCGTGGTGTGTAGGGCCCGTGGTGTGTAGAGCCCTGTGGTGTGTAGGGCCCGTGGTGTGTAGGAGCCCGTGGTGTGTAGGGCCCGTGGTGTGTAGGGCCCGTGGTGTGTAGGAGCCCGTGGTGTGTAGGGCCCTGTGGTGTGTAGGGCCCGTGGTGTGTAGGGCCCGTGGTGTGTAGGGCCCGTGGTGTGTAGAGCCCTGTGGTGTGTAGGGCCCGTGGTGTGTAGGGCCCGTGGTGTGTAGAGCCCTGTGGTGTGTAGGGCCCGTGGTGTGTAGGGCCCGTGGTGTGTAGGGCCCGTGGTGTGTAGAGCCCTGTGGTGTGTAGGGCCCGTGGTGTGTAGGGCCCGTGGTGTGTAGAGCCCTGTGGTGTGTAGGGCCCGTGGTGTGTAGGGCCCGTGGTGTGTAGGGCCCTGTGGTGTGTAGGGCCCGTGGTGTGTAGGGCCCGTGGTGTGTAGGGCCCTGTGGTGTGTAGGGCCCGTGGTGTGTAGGGCCCGTGGTGTGTAGAGCCCTGTGGTGTGTAGGGCCCGTGGTGTGTAGGGCCCGTGGTGTGTAGAGCCCTGTGGTGTGTAGGGCCTGAGATGACACTGATTGCTCTGCTCTCCCCACGGGGCAGGGGGGCGGGAGGCAGCATCCTGGAGACTGGTGGCAAGAGAATGCAGGTGCCTCAGGCCAGGGCTCCTGCCTGTTGGGACACGCACGCCTGGGGGCAGGAGGCTGGAGGATCGAGCTCCAGGGTAACGGGCCTGAGGGGCCTCGGCCTGGGGAGCCAGCGGCCCCTCTCCCTGGTTATCTGGTTAGTGACAAGGTGTGAGTGTTCACAGCTGGGAGGCCCTGTCACCGGTGTGCCTTTGTACTTGGGTTAAAAGAAGAAAACCAAGGAGCAGGCAATTTCCGCTGCCGCCTCCATTTCAAGCAGCCCTCGGTGTGCACGTGCGCAGCCTCACTGAGAACACAGAGGAGCAGGGCCCCGGAACCAGAGCATCAGGCTGAGGAGGGCGCTCAGCTTCCCTGAGAGAAAGACCTTGTGCGACAGAAGGAACAGGCGCCCGTCACAGCAAAGGGGAGGGAGTGGACAAAGGAGGAGAGGCCCCGTGGTCCCAGCACCAGCAGCCACCTCGTCCTCTCCGTCCTGTCTGGTAGGAGATCAGTGCCATTTTGCTCCAGGGTTGTAGTTGTGCTTTGCGTATACATCTCTGTTTGCATCTTTGCTCTAAGTGCAGGCAGTGTCACGCCTGAATTCTAACGGAGGGCTGAGTGACAGGCCAAGTGAGGGTCCCTGCCCCACTGAGGTACCCGCTGATGCAGGCGTGTGGACAGAGGGTGGACCAGGCCTGGTTCCATGGAAAGACTGCCTACTTTCTTCTCAGACCCCGGTACCACATCCATCTATGGTTGACCCAGAGGAGGCACCAGTGCCTCCCTGGCTGTCCCTGGCCCTAGAGGGTCTCCCAGGGCCCTGGGACGTCCCCCTGGGGGTGTGGCCTGAGCGCTCTGTACCTCAGGCCAGAGTTTCACATGTTGTTTCCTGCCAGTTCCCGATCCAGCTGAGTCTTCAGGGGCCTGGGCCTTCTGCCCGTGGCAGCCGTCGCTGGCAGGCGGCCCAGGCTGAGCCGCCCCCTTCCGGAATGCCCTGAGCTGCTGGAGAAGCTGACTCTTCCCGGTGCAGGCCCTGTGATGGGGTAAACCCAGGTGCTTTCAGCTCCCATTAAATAAGGGAGTGACTGAGGCACGGCTGCGGGGCTGTGCTCGGGAACCGGGGAGGGGTGTGTGTGTGTGCCTGCCTGATGCTCCTGGCTTCCCACCCTGCTCAGCTCAGTGGGTGCAGCAAGACCTTGTCACGTGGGGGCCCGAACACTCTCACCTCCCACCCAAGAGGAAAGGCAACCCCACCATCCACCTTCCTGATTCCACTTCCAAATTTGGGTTTAAGCTGGTTACAGATCTGATTGAGGGGCCAGTGTGTGGCATAGCAAGTTAAGCTGCTGCTTGCGACGCTGGCATTCCATGTAGGAGCGCTGATTTGAGACCTGTGCCCCACTTCTGATACAGCTTTCCGTGTCTAGGAAAGCTGCAGAAGACGGCCCAAGTACTAGGGCCACTGTCACCCACGTGGGAGACCAGGAAGGATTTCCTGGCTCCTGGCTTTGGCCTGGCCATTGCTGCTATTTGGGGAATGAACCAATGAGTGCAATATCTCTCTCTGCCTCTCCTTCTCGTCTGTTGTTCTTTCAAAAAATAAACTGTTGCCTTTCAAAAAATAAATAAATTGATGGATAATTCTAGAAAGGAATATAAAGACCAAACATGATTTCAGCTACCCAATGATGTGGGGCAGTCAGCACCCAGTCAGCACGGGAGGGGATATTCCAGAGGTCCCACAGCCTGGACCATCCAGACAGCTGCCGCCTGCTCATACTTCTGTGTGCTGCCTCGACTTACTGGGGGCAGGAACTAAGAATCCCCCCCTTTCGCAATGGCACAGTGATTTGCAGCAGGTCCCCACGGGGTAAGAGAAAGCAGCAGCCTGGATCATTTGATCGCATAGCAGGTGCTCAGTGTGCCTGCCGCTGGGAGCTGGAGCTTGCCTGGCGTACCACAGCCCCGACCGCCAGGAGATGCTGAGAGCGGCCCTGGGTAGTCACGTGCCTGCAGCGTGGCAGAGGCTTCCCACGGGAGGCCTGCTGGACACTCCTCAGCCCGCACCCTCGTGCTTTTCCTGTAATGACCCCCCCCCCACTAGGGGAGGAGCAGACCCTCACGCTCCCCAGAGGAGCCACAGGCTTTGCCGTGCTGCAGGTGTTGTGATCCTTCTCTGCCGGGCCCAGACCTGGGCACCCTCCTTCACCCAGGCCTCTCCTCACTGCCTGGCAGCCCTCCCCTCCACCCACCCTGCTCCTCCTCTCAGTAGCAGGAGAGCTGCTTTTCAGAGAGAAGGGGGACTGAGCCCTCCTCAGGAGTGGGCTAGGGTAGCCTCGAGGGTGTCCTGCGGCCAGGCCCCACCTCTTGGACCAGTGCCGCCCTCTCTAGGGTGCAAGACCTAGAGCCAGGTGGGCAGAGAGGGAACATTCCACAGTAGCAGGACGCCCCTGGTTACCTGAGCCCCTGGGAGGAAGGAGATGCCCTGTCCGCAGGGCCCTGCTGGTCTCCCAGAGCTGCCGTCTCCTCCTCCTCCTCCTCCTCGCTGTCAGACGAGCTGTGGCTGGAGCTGGGGAGGAGAGGACATGAGTTTACTAGATGTGCCTCAGCCACCAGCCGGGCCCAGCTGCCACCAGACTTGAGCCACCCTGGTATCCCAGGGCAGGGAGCGTGGCAGGCGCCAAAACCAAAGGGCTTTGGGACTTCCTGCCAAGTGGTGGAGCAGGGTGTAGAGTGATGGCATCAGTCTACACGAAGTTTCCATAGAGCTCGGCCTGAGAGCGTCTGCCCTCTGCGTCCCTCCCCACAGGTGACCAAGTGAGGCCCAGGTCATGACCCCATAATGCCCCAGGCTTTCACAAGGCCTTTTCTTCCCAGGAGGCACTGCGGGATGCCTCCTGAGGCCAGCCGGCAAGTGCCAGGCGGTCACTGCTCCCTGCACCTTTCTGGGGACCGGGGGTGGCCTGCTGGCTCCGTCTGCCGCAGATCGATGAAGATGGTAGGAGGCTCCATCTTCAGCCTCATGCCCTCGGCTGCCTTCTGGCCCGGCTCAGCCTGGAAGCCTGGCTTTGTCAGAGCACACCTGAGAAATTAAGTGAGTACATTAAGCTATTCCCTCACACCGGCCACACTTCAAGGGTCCAGTGCAGGTCTGGCCATGTCTGCTGGGTACTGCTGGTTGCCAGGCACAGAAACGCACTCCCAGCTAGCTCAGTGTAAAGGGGACTTCATTGGCTCAGATTCTAGAAGACAGTGGAGCCACTGAAGCGCAGGAAGTGCAGGGGTCCACCGGGCCCCACCTCCACCCCTCCTCACTGCAGCGCCTCTTTCCTACAGCCCCTCCACCCCTGCAGAGACTGCAGAGTCCCAAGGAAGGCTCTGATTGGGCGGACTGAATCACAAGCCCAGGGTTGGACCAATCAGCGGTGTCCAGAGGGGCAGGGTCATGTGGTAACCCTTCTGCTCCCAGGGAGGCCCTGGGGATAGGATTTTGGGCAAGATCCGGTGCTTTGGGGCTGGAGTTCTAGCCCTGGTTTTTAGGGCTGAGGAGAGTCAGAGCCTCTGGGCTTCAGTTCTCCCTTCTATAAGCTGGGGGATAATAGGACCGTCTGCCTGCAAGAGAGACCCAGTGAGAAATGCACACCAGGCAGCTGACCCACAGCAGCCCGAGGTGCTCGACCACTGACGGGTCCCAGACAGCCCGGGCCTCAGCTGGCCAGTCCCACCTGCTTCCAGCCTCCTGCTCCTCGACTTCCTGGGGAGTGTGGGCAGGCACCCTCCGGGCAGAGGTGGAGGCTGTGGCCTGGCAGGCACTCAGCAGGGCCAGCTGCTCCATGAGCTCGTCCTCGTCTCTCCACACCGTGTGCCCTGGGGGTCACCAGAGAGGAGGCTGCTAAGTGGGCACTCAGCGCTCTACTGACCCAGACTCTTGAGCCTCAGGACCCCCTGGGTTTCCTCGTGGGCTCACTCGCACCCTTGCCCCAGCCCTCTCGACTCAGCCCTCGATAGGGACTTGGGCTCGGGCTCTGCAGGGCTGAGGGAGCGGCAGGCATCTTTGTGAGCAGGAGCCACCTCCTCCCTGCCGGGAGCCACTCTGCACAGTAAGTCCTGAGCCCCTTCAAGGGGCTCATCTCAGGCTTTCCGGCTGCTTCCATGCGCTGAGCCGTGTCTTTCCACACTCCAGGTGTCTCGTGGCGACCCCTGCTGCCCTGCGCTGCACAGCATCCTGGGGGACTGACTCAGCTCACTGCTTCTGAGCTGGACGGTTTCCCCGTGCTCACAGCTTTAGGCAACGATGCTTCAGGTAGTCTCGAATACACATTTTTAGCTGCTAGGGTGCGTGTGTGTGCTTAGGGAAGATTTCCCAAGTGGAACAGCTTGAGTCTGGGTTGTATGCCTTTAAAATGGAAAAGATTCTGCCTCACTGCCTCCGTGAAGGGGGTCCACTCCCCACACACCTGCCTTAGGGGAGGGTCTGGCCCTCCACACCTGCTGTGAGGCCTGAGTTAGAAACACAGCTCTGGGGAGCGGCAGAGCCCCTGCTCCAGCCCCTGCAAGGCGGCAGTGCAGATGAAATGACATCCTTGACCTCCGTTCAGCAGGGTCATGGGAGCAGCTGTGGAAAGCAGTGTGGGGGCAGGAGAGGGAGGAAAGCCAAGGAGGCAGGGGCCACGCGTGTGTTCAGCGAGTGAAGTCTGTCAAGGACTGGCAGCAGGTGTGTGCACCTGTGTCCAGACAGCGAGGGGTCGAGCAGGCAGAGAGCAAATGTGTGGCGTGGCCGCAGGGCTGGTCAGCCCCACCCCGTGGCCCTGCGTCAGGGAGGCCCTGGAGGGAGCGACTCCTGAGGATTCCCGGTCAGACCTTGGTGTCGGAAGAGGTCAGCCGCCCACCATGCCGTTCCAGGTATGCGGTTTCCCTGGGTGTCCTCTGGCCCTGCCAGGCTCTGGAGGACGTAATCCAAATCCCACTCTTCCAGTTGCTGAAAGAACGAGAGCAGCGGTTACAGGGCTGTGGCAGGGAGGCCCACGTGCCTGTGGTCCCCGCAGCGGGGACCGGGGGGGGGGGGCACCAGTCAAGGCTCAGGTGCCTGCCCTCACCACAGATAACAGACTGAGCCTATCACAAAGGTGGACCTGTGTTTCTTGCCACCTCTTTCCTACGCCTCCTTTGGGTAATACCTTTGTTTGTAGTGCAGAGATGTTTGACCGGAAAGAAACCCATGTCATTACAAAAACTGTTCAGGTTCCGACAAGCACAGACTCTTTGGGGGTTAAAACATCCTGCTCTTTTAAGAAACAAGTTGTGCGGGCCAGCACTGTGGCACAGTGGGCTAAGCCTCCACCTGCAGTGCTGGCATCCCATATGGATGCCTGTTCGAGTCCCAGCTGCTCCTCTTCGATCCAGCTCTCTGCTGTGGCCTGGGAAAGCAGTAGAGGATGGCCCGAGTCCTTGGGCCCCTGCACCCGCGTGGGAGACCCGGAGGAAGCTCCAGGCTCCTGCCTTCGTATCAGCTGAACCAGCAGATGGAAGATTTTTCTGTCTCTCCTTCTCTCTGTTGCTCTACCTCTCAAATAAGCAAACAAAATCTTGAAAATAAAAAGTTGTTCAGGGCCAGCACAGCAGGTTAGGCCGCCGCCTGTGATGCTAGAATCCCATATGGACGCCGGTTTGTGTCCCTGCTGCTCTACTTCTGATCCAAGTCCCTGCTAATGTGCCTGGGAAAGCAGTAGAAGGTGGCCCAAGCGCTTGGGCCCCTGCCACCCATGTGGGAGAATAGAAGCTCCTAGCTCCTGGCTTTGGCCTGGCCCAGCCTGGGCTGTTGTGGCCACCTGGGGAGTGAACCAGTGGATGGAAGATAATCTCTGTCTGTGTATGTCTCTCTCTTTCTGTAACTTTATCAAATAAGTAAATCTTAAAAAAAGAAAAAAAGAAGCAAGTTGTCCTGGGCAGGAGCTCAGGCTGGAGGGTGTGATGAGGGAGGGAGGAGTTATTCAAGAGGGAGTGTTTGTTATGTGTGACCTTTGTCTGCAGCCCTGGGGTGAGGAAAAATCCAAGTTGTCAGGGCTGAGCAGAACTGAAAGAACGGTTTAGTTAAACAGTAAATTAAGAGACTCTGTGGGGACCTCAGTGCCAGTTCTCTGTAGATTGTTAAGAAAAATTACCCAAGGGGTAGCACTGTGGCACAGAGTTAAGCTGCCACTTGTGACGCTGGTATCATATCGGGGTGCTGGTTCAAGCCCCAGATGCCCCACTTCCAATTCAGCTCCCTGTTAATGTGCCTGCGGAGGCGGAGGAAGATGGGCCCCTGCCACCTCTGTGGGAGATCAAGGATGGAGTTCCAGACTCCTGGCTTTGGCCTGGTCCAAACCTGGGTGTTGCTTCCTTTTGGGGAATGAGCCAGTGGGTGGAAGATTCTTCTGTCTCTTCCTTTCTCTGTCACCGTGCCTTTCAAATAAATAAACTACGCCTTTAAAAATGACTTCCAAGTAAATGAATCTTTTTTGAAAAAGGAACCTGAAATGTGTCCATAGGACTCAGGGTGGAATGGGGTTCCGGGAGACGCTGCCTGCCCAGGGAGGGTACCTTGGTTTACACATCTGAGCGGGCCCACCTGTTTCACCTGTGACCTGGGTGAGGGCTTCTCTCTGTCCTGGCCAGAAAGGCAGCAGTCCCCCACACGGACAGAATGCAAATCTCTCCTGACCTCGGCACACTGGCTGCTTCTCTCACTGACACGCTAAAGCCAGCATGAGCAGGTGGTCCGAGCTGGGCCAGGATGAGGCTTTCCCCGGTTGCCCGTGTTTATCAGCATGTGCTTGGGACTGGTCTCCTGTTTTCTCTCTTTTTTTTTTTTTTTTTTTTGACAGGCAGAGTGGAGAGTGAGAGAGAGAGACAGAGAGAAAGGTCTTCCTTTGCCGTTGGTTCACCCTCCAATGGCCGCCGCGGCCGGCGCACCACGCTGATCCGAAGGCAGGAGCCAGGTGCTTCTCCTGGTCTCCCATGGGGTGCAGGGCCCAAGCACTTGGGCCATCCTCCACTGCACTCCCGGGCCACAGCAGAGAGCTGGCCTGGAAGAGGGGCAACCGGGACAGAATCCGGCGCCCCGACCGGGACTAGAACCCGGTGTGCTGGCGCCGCAAGGCGGAGGATTAGCCTAGTGAGCCGTGGCGCCGGCCTCCTGTTTTCTCTTAAGGCTGGGATCTGCTCACTCTTCTGCATTCTCATGAACTCTGATTGGAGGATGAGCTCCTTGCTGGGGCCACCCCCACCCCCACTGAGACTGGCTGCTTGCCCTGGTGGACCTGGGACCCTGGGCCTTGGGTCCCAAGCAGGCCAGCTGGTTCCAGCCCCAGTGCACTGGGAAGGCGGCCCTGCTGCAGGCGCAGGTCTGAGGAAGCGGGGCAGCAGGGGGCGCTTACCTGGAGCGAGAGCACCAGCGGTCCTTGCTGATCCCCTACAGGAGGAACCTGTGGCTGGGGACCTGACTTTGCAGCCTGGCAGGGCGCCCCCTTGGCCCAGCTTTGGTCACTGCAGGCCGGGTCCTGGGTGTCCCGGGTCACTTTCTGGAGTATGTCCTCCTCAATCATCTTCCTCCTGGCCCGTCGGAGGGCCCTGCGGCTTGCAGGGTCTGGAGGTGCAGTGCTGGGGGGCTCTGTCTCTCGGCCTCCTTCTTGGAGGGGGAGGGTGGCTTCTCCCTGTGGAGCCCAGAGGGGACTCTGGGACCCTGTGGTGTTCAAAGACTTGCTCCCAAGGTCACCTTCCAGCCTTATGGGGGTCTCTGTGGCTGTCCTGGGAAGACAGCTGATCTCACCATGGCTCGCAAAAGGTGGGCTGGGGCCCCTTCCTTTCCCAGCGGCTGAATCCTCCATCCGTGTTGTCCATCCACTCCCAGGCTGCGTGGCCAGTTCCACAGGCACCAGAAGCTGCTATCGAGGAAACAGACAGCCTCAGCTCACATCCTCAAAACAAGTACATTAGGGCTTTTTTGTTTTCATGCTCCGATAAACACATAACGTAAAAATGTCCATTGTATGCTAAGTGCACAATTCAGTGACTCTGACACAGCCAACGCCACTATTTCCAAAATGTGATTCATTCCTCCAAACAGAAACTGCTTGTCAGCAGCCCCTCCCCAGCACAAATTAAAGAAAACAGAAAAGCTGCACACAAGAGTGGCCAGAGTGAGCTGCAGGAATGAAGACCGTGAAATGGCCCTGTGGGCATCGTTCTGCCTGGCCCAGCGCAGGCTTCTTGTTGCCCTGGGGTTATTTCAGATCTGCTCACAGGCCTGGCTGGGCCAGTGAGTGATGGGGAGTTGATTGGTTCCCAGCCCCAAGCACCTGCTTAGCTGTGCTGGGCAGATGTGAGCTGAGGGAAGGCCCCCAGCCCCCCACCTTGGCAGGAGGCTACAGTGCTATGGTTTTTCCACAGCAAACAGGAGACTTCCCCACAACACATCTAGGAGAGCTGACCGGGTCTGACGGGTTGGGGCCTGCCCAGCGATGAAAGCTGATGGCTGGGTTCCATTTCAAAGGCGGCTGTTGGTTGCCAGCATCAAACCATTAACCCTCGATGGAGTTCCTGATCGTCCCTGAGGCCCTGGGAAATGGGGGCACAGGAGATGGGAAACAGCTCTGGGGTGCGGGAGTATGCGGGCATTCGGTAATCAACTTCCTGGCTCATTTGCTTGGGTGTTCATGGGATCAACACCTTCTTCCTTTGGGACTCCTCACGGTAAGTGCCAGCAATGCAGCACACACACAGGGAGCGCCTGCTGCGTGCCAGCCGAGCCAGAGGGGCGGGCATTAGCAACCAGAGAGCTTAGGGCAGGAGGGGCAAGTGGGTGGGCCAGGGGCAAAGTCAAACAGAAAATCAGGTCCCCGGAAGGCAGATGCGTGGCAATTAGGTGTTGGGCTCTGGAGAGGCCAGGTGGTGGTCTGACCCATCTCAGAGTCCCACTGCTGTGTAGGGTCTCCTCCAAGCCCAGGTGATGCCCCAGAACCTCTGCCCGCGGACCTCGGGAGGAGGCCCTTCAGCAAGGCCCCAGGCCCCAGACTCGACGCCACCGGCCCCATCCTCAGCCAGTTCCTCCGAAAGGTCCGGAATCAGGATGCTTTCCTTTCGCTGGAAGACGAACAACTCCTCTTCCCCGCTGTCTGACTGTGGACAAACGAGGGTTCCTGGATTATAGAGCAGAGGCAGAGCCACAGGGCCCCAGTGTCCCCTCCCCACCCGTCCGGCCCAGCCCTGCTGCCGGAGAACCTGGGGAGATCCCATGCCCTCTGCAAGGGCCAAGGACTTAGCAGTGGGTGCAGCTGCACCACCGCATGGCACCTGCCGCTCCTGAGCCCAGCATACAGCAGGCGCTGCATGAGGTGGTAGCCACGTGGTCTCGAGCCATCATTCTTGAACGATTAAATGTGTTTATTTTTTAAAATGCAACCAAACTTTTAAAAATGTTTATTTCTTTGCACCTAATAGAAAAGCACAGTTAGAGCAAGAGAGAGCGATGTCTTCCATTTGCTGGTTCATTCCTCAAATGCCTGCAGCAGCCAGGGCTGGGCCAGGTGCAAGCCAGGAGTCTGGAACTCTGTCCAGACTGGGCAAGGGCCCAGGCACTTAAGCCATCATCTGTTGCCCTCCCATAATGCCCCGGCAGGAAGGTGGATGGGCAGTGGAGCAGGTGGGCCTTGGACGGGCACTTGGATGTGGGACTCGGATGCCGCAAGTGTGGCTTAACCAGATGCGCCATGCCCGCCTCCACTCACTGCTTTTTTGGAGCCTGAGTGACCTCTCTAGAAGGGAAGGGCCTTATGCTGGTCTGCCCACCTAGGAGCGAGAGACTGGGCGCCGAGTGCTGGGGTCACGGTGCCCCTCAGCCTCGCCGTGCCCTGGACAGCCCCTCGAGTCCCAGGAACTGCTGCGTGCGTCTGCAGGTCCCACATAAGATCCAAGCCCAGCTCATTACTTTTCCAGCCCTTGCTCTGTATGCCCACGGCCAGGCCGTGTGCAGAGGAGCCGGTGGTCAGTGTGCCATTGGCGGCAGCGATGTCCAGGCCTACCCTGGTGCTTGTAGCCACTGGTGCTCAGCATCCTCAGGGCCACCCCAGTGACCCAGCCCACGGCTAGGGAACCCCTCGAGGGCTCTCATGAGGCCCTGGGGTGGTCCCCACTCTAGGTGGGAGCCCTGGCCCCATGCTGGCCCAACGGAGAGCTGGGGCCAGCACAGCAGGAGATCAAGCTGACCCGGGTGCAGGTCGGGGGCACCAGTAGGTGTTTCTAGGAAGGAGGAACCCGGAGACACAGCTTGAGACACGGCCCCAGGATTTAAAGTGACCTGAAAACCAAGTCCACGGGTCCGGGGGCAAGCCTGCGGCGCGGATCCCCCCCGGGAGCTGATCCTGCCTCACGCGTGTCCCAGGCCCGGGAGGAAAGCCCTTGCTCACCGAGGAGGAGTCCAGAGAAGGGAGCTGGTCCTTGACGGCCTGGAGGATGGCGTCCCAGGGGGAGCCCGGTGAGGGCGCCAGGTGTCTGTCTGTGGAGGCCATGGGGGCCCAGGCTCACTGACATTCTCTCAGTGTGGTCTCATGGCAGGGGCCCTGCGGAGCGCACGGGGGTGAGGTGCGAGGGGGCGGGGTGGGAGAGCAACACAGACTCCCGGACCTCAGAGCCGGGTGCCATGTGTGCGCCCACCCGTGTGTAACAGGTGGAGGCTGCACAGAGCATCCTGGGCGTGAGTGCACTCTCTACAGGTGGTATAGACATGTAACGATCTGTGTACACGTTGTGTACGTGGACATGCACACGAGGGGCATGCCGTTTCGGAACCGGGGTTCTGCTTGGCAAGTCGGGCGCACAGGCGAGGCCACCACAGGGGTGAGGAGGGCCAGCACCGGCTGCGGTGCGTGGACAAGCGTGGACAAGCGGGACGGGCAGGGGAGGGTGGAGGGGAGGGCACGCCCAGCGGCTCAGAGGAATGGGAAAGGCCCCGACCTGCCTGCGGGGAATCTGCGGTGAGCACGGACCGGAGCCTAAAGCGGGGCGCTCCGGATCCCGGTCCGGTTGCAGGTCCGCTTCTGGGCGGCGGCCCGTTAGCCCCGCCCCCCTGCCGCGAGGCGGCCGGTTGCTGTGGTAACCAGACGCCAACAGACTCGGGAACTGGGGTGGGGGGCGGGATTGTAAATCCTAAAGCTGGGGATCAGGACGGCCTTTTGCCCTTTCTCCTCCCTCTCCCGGCCCGTTCCCCGCGTCCCGCCCAGTTCCCGACACAGCTGCGGGAGGCCCGAGGCCACTCACGTCGGGTCCGCCTCCACTTCCCCTCCCTGCGCGGTCCTGACAGTGTCCGGCGCGTCACTCTGGTTCGCCCCCTCGAGTCGCAGCGCAACTACTGAGGCTGATGGCCGCCTCGGGACTCCCCCCTCGCGGACCCTTGGGTCACTGGACAGCTAACCACGCTCCCCTGCCCCGACGCCCCCACCTTCCCTCAGGACTTGGCGCCGCCTGCCTCTCCTGCAACATGATTGGTTCTCTCCTCAGTGGGGGGCGGGGAAAGGTGGGCTCTCCGTGCTCATTGGCTGCTCCGTGCGCCACACGGCGAGCTGGGTGAGCTGACCGGAAGGTCTGGGTGAGCGAGGGGCGGATACTACAGAACACGGGAGCTGGCCCGGCGTGGGCTCCACGAGTGTCCCGGCGTGCTCCGCGCCCCCGGGAACCACTTCCGGGGCGGGAGTCGGGCCGCGGGAACCGGGCTCTGTGGCGGCGGCCGGCGCCGGGGGCGGCGGCCAGGCGAGCGGACGCGGCGGCGGAGGCCCGAGCGCGGCCCGGGGCCTGAGGCCCAGCTCAGGTAGGCTCGGCACTTGCTGCCCTGCCCCGGTTTGCCGCGCGCCTGGAGCGCTCAGCCCCGGCCGCCGCCGCGGAGGGGTGGGGCGAACACGCCGGCGGCATCGGGGCCGTCTGTGGCGGCAGGTGCTCGGCTGGTCGGCCCGGGAGCGAGCCCCGGCCGCGACAGACCGACCCGCTGTGGTCGTGGGAGTGAGAGTCTTACCGGGAGGACCAGGAGCTGGCAGTGTACCGGGTGGACAGCGGGGAAGCCGGAGCGAGCACGGGGAGGGCCCGTCCTCAGGGCTGCCGTCTGGAGAGTTCTGGACGCGCCGTGCCAGGGCACCCTGGTGGGGTGGCAGGTGAAGGAAGGCGCCGGAGCTCCCTCGTCCCTGGGCCCACCTTCTCCTGCCCCCGGCCCCTCAGCGCTTTGGGGTGTCAGTAAGTGGAGGGAGACAGCGGGGCCACCAGGGGCGAGGGTTTTTTGTCTTGTTTAATATTTTATGATGTATTTATTTGAAGGGCAGAGTCACAGGGAGGGAGGAGGGTAGAGTGGAGAGAGCGAGAGTGAGCGAGAGTGAGAGCGAGTGAGCCTCCATCCTCCATCCCTTGTTGACTCCCCAAATGGCCGCAACCGCCAGAGCTGGGCTGATCCCAGCCGGGAGCCTCCTCCAGGCCCCCCACGTGGGTGCAGGGGCCCAAGCACGTGGGCCATCTGCCACTGCTTTCCCAGGCCACAGCAGAGAGCTGGATCGGAAGTGGAGCAGCCGGGACTCGAACCAGCGCCCGCATGGGATGCTGACACCACAGGTGACGGGCCTGCCAGTGCCGCTGCAGTGCTGGCCCCAGACTTGGAAGGAGGAGAGACGAGCCCAGAGCAGGCTGGAGGGATGGGTCGGCTCCCAGCCTGTTTGATTCTGAGCCGTGCTCTGCTGGCCAGGAGGGCTCTGGGTGCCGATGCTCCCCTGCGAAGGGAGGGCCGTGTGTGCCTGGGCTCTGCCTGCCCCTCATTACCTACCTACTGCCCGTCACGCTGACGGATGCTCTTGCCAAGGCCCTGCAAAGTCTCTGTCCCTGAGACCGCTGGCTTGTTTGTTGTTTGGCCATTGGGGCTGTCACCAGTACTAGGAAGACTGCCTGGCAGCTTAAAAAAAAAAAAAAAAAAAAAACATGGGGGAGAGAGAGAGACACAGAGAGAGAGAGACACCTGGAGCGAGACCTCTCCTCCACTGGTTCGCTCCCCAAATGCCCAGCAGCTGGGGTTGGGCCAGGCTGAACTGAGAGCCCAGAAGGCGACCTGAGCCCCATCGCAGGCTGACCGCTGCCTCCAGGAAGTGCTTCTCTGACGCAGAGGCAGCCTTCTCTGGAGAGCTGCGGCCACACGGCCCCTTCAGCCTGCTTTCCTTCTTCCCATTCTGTGCTTGCTCCTGCCACTCCTGGGCCGAAGGATTCTGCTAGGAAGCTGTTGGTGTGGCCTTGATTTGGGGAGGTTTCCCAGACTGAACGGCTGTCACGGTGCCGTGACTGGGGTTGTCCTGTCTTGGGGAACATGTCTCCTCCAGGGTGCCGGCCTGTAATGTTCCCCCATCTCTCCCACTTTCAAGGGGTGTGTGGACACATTCCTGTCCAACTGCACTCTCAGTCCCATCCCGGTCTCTGTGGTGGGGACCTGCTTTCCATTAAAAAAAAAAAAAAAGTTTATATTTAAGATTTACTCACAGTAAAATCTGTCTTGGTGTTTAGGTCTGTGAGATTTGAAAATTACATAGTTCCAGGTCCCCCACTACCAAGTTAAAGAATGGGTCTGTCTCTTCCAGCCTTCCCTCTGGGTTTTTTGTTTGTTTGTTTGTTTGTTTGTTTAAGATTATTTATTTGAGAGGCAGAGTTAGAGACAGAGAGAGTTAGAGACAGAGAGAAAGATGTTCCATCGGCTGGTTCACTCCCCGAATGGCTGCAGCAGCCAGAGCTGGGCTGCTAGGAAGCCAGGAGCTGCTGCTTCTTCTGGGTCTGCTGTAGGGGTGCAGGGGCCAAGGACTTGGGCATCTTCCACTGCTTTCCCAGGCCACAGCAGAGAGCTGGATCAAAGAGGAGCAGCCAGGACTCAAACCAGCACCCATATGGGTTGCCAGCGCCACAGGCGGAGGCTTAACCTACTACACCACAGTGCCGCCCCCTCCCCCAATTCCCTCTTGCTGCGCTTTGTAGTCTCTCGGCCCTGCCCTTTGGTACTGGTGACCTGGCCTCTAACCCTGGAGTTTTACCTTTCCCAGAATGCATCACAAATGGAATTACTCCACAAGCAACCTGTTGAGTGGCTTCTTCCGTTAGCCTGGTGCATTTCAGAGCCATTCATGGACGGTGCACTTCAGCTCTTGGCTTCTTGCGTTGCTGGTGGCACTCCCTGTGTGGGTGTCGTGGGTGTCGGTTCTCCTGTGTGTTTTGACAGATTCCTCCCTGTGGGTGTGACAGTGGCCCCCAGCGTCAGCTCTTGTTTCTGCTGTCCACGTTAGGCGATGAAGAACTGGGGATTGGAGCTGCTTAGCTGCAGGACTGTTTTGGTCTCACCCCAAGTCCAGGGTTCTTTCCCGCACAGCCAGGCACTGATCCAATCAGATGACCCCGTTAGCATTTTTTTCTCTGCCCATCTAAGAGGCTGTCAGGGTCCTGGAGCTCTGGACAGTTCCCTTCCAGAGATTGGGGCCTGTCGGTCAGTGAAGGCCAGCATCCTGTGGTCAGTGAGGCGCTGTGTGTGCTCCTGTCTGTCTGGTCGGAAGCCCCTGTGCCGTGTGCGTGACTGAGTTGCCCTCGCTGTGACTGTTTAGTGATGGGACGAGAGAAGGTGTCTGTGTCAGTCCGGGATTGACTGCGGCGGGTGTCCCTTTGATAGGGTAGGGTCGTAGCAGCCTGCCACTGGTGGGAGTGTAACTGCCCGGTTCACTCCCTGGAACAACCCAGAAGCAAAGAGCTAACCCCTGGCCTCCCTCCACAGAGATGTCCGAGCTCAGCGATGAGGCCAGTGAGCCGGAACTCCTGGACCGCAGCCTGTCCATGTGGCACGGGCCAGGTGCGCAGGTCAGCCGCGAGGAACTGGACGTGCCCTTGGATCTTCACACAGCTGCGTCCATCGGCCAGTACGAGGTAGTGAAGGAGTGTGTGCAGAGGTAAGAGGCCTGTGGAGATGCTCCCTCGACTCTTTGATGGACTAGCATCTCAGCCGCTGCAGACCCCGCTCCGTGGGGCCTGGCACACAGGCGTGGGCACTGAGTCCTTGGGGGTCGGTCCGCCCTGCCCTTCCCAGGCAGCTGTCCGTGGTGACTGACGCTGGGGCAGTTTTGTTACTTTTAGGAAGACAAAGATGGTTTAAACTTTGGTCTTAATTTTTTTTTTTTTTTTGACAGGCAGAGTGGACAGTGAGAGAGAGACAGAGAGAAAGGTCTTCCTTTTGCCATTGGTTCACCCTCCAATGGCCGCCAGGGCCGGCGCGCTGCGGCCGGCGCACCGCGCTGATCCGATGGCAGGAGCCAGGAGCCAGGTGCTTTTCCTGGTCTCCCATGGGGTGCAGGGCCCAAGCACCTGGGCCATCCTCCACTGCACTCCCTGGCCACAGCAGAGAGCTGGCCTGGAAGAGGGGCAACCGGGACAGAATCCGGCGCCCCGACCAGGACTAGAACCCGGTGTGCTGGCGCCGCTAGGTGGAGGATTAGCCTAGTGAGCCGCGGCGCCGGCTGGTCTTAGTTTATTAACATTAATTTACAATATATTTTAACCAGAGTAATTTTGTGGTTTTCACTGATTGTAGAAATGCTAGAAAACAAGTCAAGATGGAAAGGAGTGGCCTGAGCCTTATTTCCCGAGGGGTTCATTTTAGCCCCAGGGCCCTCTCCCCTCTGGGGTCTGCCATAGTGGCGAGAAGCTGGGCGCCGCTGCCCTCAGGAGGATGGCTCCTGGCCCCACTGCTCACCTACCGGTTCTTGTAACCTGTGTGTGAATATTACGTCCCAGCACAATGGAAAGCCCGCGGCAGGGCCCGTGCTGTGTCTTGCTCATAGCGCATTGTGATATTAACCGAATTTTTGGAGGAGGGTTTGTCTCCTCTCCTGCACCCCCTTGTGTTTCACCATGCTTTCTGCTTCCCATTCCTCATGTGATAACTTAGGACCTCTGTCCCCACTCCCGTGAGCCTTGTGGAAGTCCCAGGTCTTGGGTTCCAAGTCGCTTAATCGGTCACAGGCACTGGGTGGGAAAGGGGAGTTTTGGTACTGCTTTGCCAGGTGGCCTTAGCGTGTGTGGTCAGCACCTCCTCACAGGTGGTCAAGCGTAGTTCCAACGGCTCCACGGGGGAGGAGGGAGTGTTGCTGTCCGCCTGGGATTTGCACACTGGCTAGATGGAGGCTTGCTCACAGGAAGCCCAGGCTGGGTAGGATTGGAGGGGAATCTGGCCGAGCGGGAGGCGTGAGAGCCCCTGAGAGCTGCTTTGCTGAGGTGCTGGCTCTGCCCTCTGCACGTGGAGCTGAGCTACATACAGGAAGAGGGGCCCTGGGGTGAGGAGACAGCTCCCAGTGGACCCCAGGGGCAGCTCCGTGCAGCTCTCCAGACCAGTGGATGCCACTGTAGACCTTCTAAGATGGAGAAGCTCAGTAGGATAAGCTTGACTCATGAATACGGGAGAGGCCCAGATGCGTGGGCACTGGAGCCATGCGCTGTGGAAGCGGAAGGCCTGCGGGGCGTCAGCTGGTCTTGGGGGTCGTCTAACATGGGGCCCCCATATCCAGCTCCACACTCTGGCCTGGGATGCTCATACTGCTTTTCCTGTGGGAAAACGTCTTTTCAGATTTGTAAAGGAAATCAGTGGGAAATGTTGTGTTCTTTGGCCACAGATGTTCCAGAATCTTTGTGCAGAAACCAGCTGCAATGGGGCTTGGCCTCCTGCTGAGCCCCTTCCTCTTACTCACTGCTCTGGGTGGGGGTGGGGGCAGGGTGCCTCGACCCCAGTGCTGTTGAGTGTTGAGGTCAGGGCTGTCCTGTGCGCTGTGGGATGCTGGCTGCCACCTGCTCTGTGCCAGTAGCTCTTCCCTCCCCAGCTGCGATAACCAGCGATATCTCTAGACTCTGCCAGATGATCTCTGGCTGAGGACCGTCTGTTGTTGGTGTGAAAGAGGAGAGACGGAAAAGGCAGAAGGGAGACGGGCTAAGGATGTGGCAGAGGCAGGCGAACGGGCAGCTGGAGACAGTCCCCTGCCTGTCTTCCCTGATCGAGGTGATCTGTGAATCACAGAGTGTCTGCTTCCTATCAGCCTGTCCCATGCCGCCTGGCCTGGCCCCCAGGGGTGGACCCCATGTCTGAGACAACAGGGCGTGTCTAGCATATCTTGTGTTTGTTTAGGAGAGAGTTAGATTTGAATAAGAAGAATGGTGGTGGCTGGACCCCGCTGATGTATGCCTCCTACATTGGACACGATACCATCGTGCACCTGCTGCTCGAGGCGGGGGTGAGTGTGAATGTGCCGACCCCAGAAGGGCAGACTCCACTGATGCTGGCCTCCAGCTGCGGCAATGAGAGCATCGCCTACTTTCTCCTCCAGGTGAGCTAGAGGGCCCCCCAGCCGCCCTGACAGAAGCTGAAGCGCCGCAGGCCGTGTGTGCGTGTGTGCTTGTGTAATCACTTCCGTTGTTTCAGCTAACGGCCTGGAGGCCGCCTGCCCGCGCAGAGGAGATGAGGCCATAACCAGCATTCTGTGTTCTCTTGAAGCAAGGGGCGGAACTCGAGATGAAAGACATTCAGGGCTGGACTGCCCTCTTCCACTGCACCAGTGCTGGGCACCAGCAGATGGTCAAGTTCCTCTTGGACAGCGGAGCTAATGCCAATGTCAGGTGATGACCACATCTTCAGTGACCACGGGATGGGCCTGGGTCTGGAGTGACTAAGGAGGGCAGCCGTAGAGACGGCAGAAGAGAGCTCGGGGCCACCCCACCCTGATGAGTCGTCCTCCGTGTGGCTTCCCAGACGCGGAACTCTCCTCTCAGCTGTGGGTAACGTGGGGTGCGTCCCTTTAGGTGCCGTGAGCCTCATGTTCTGTATGTGAGAGCTGAGGACCGTATCACCCCTGTCGTAGGTGTTAGGAAGTCCACGTTTTATTGCACGCCACGGGCCTGTGGTAGAGAGTGACGTTTATAAGTCCTATGTTGAGTGTCAATTCCTTTCTCTTGCATGTTGTATATGTCAGGTGAGCTGGTGCTTTGAAAGCAATAGGGATGGGGCCGGCACTGTGGTGCAGCGGGTTAAAGCCCCAGCCTGCAACGCCAGCATCCCATATGGGTGCCAGTTCAAGTTCCAGCTGCTCTGCTTGCAATCCAGCTCTCTGCTGTGGCCTGGGGGAGCAGTGGAAGATGGCCAAGTCCTTGGGCTCTGCACCCACATGGGGGACCTGGAAGACGCTCCTGGCTTCGGGTCAGCTCAGCTCTGGCTGTTGCAGCCATCTGGGGAGTGAACCAGTGGGTGGAAGACACCTCTGTCTCTCTCACTCTCACTCTGCATCTCTCTGTAACTGTCTTTGAAATAAATAAAATTAATCTTTAAAAAAGAAAAAGAAAGAAAACAATCGTGAGTTTCCTAAGCTGGAAGTAGTGTTGCTGTCTAAGCACGTCATGGTGATAATCCAGTTTAAACCAGCAGGTGCCGACCCAGCATCCACCCGATGGGGCCTCTAGTTTATGTGATCTGTTGTAAGGCATGCCGTCACTGTGGATGCCAGAGAGACAGACACACGGATGGAAAGAAAGGAAGAAACAAAGAACGTGCTGCGAGTAAACATTCTAATCGTTGATTTTGAGACCCATTCTGTCCTCAGAGATATCAAAATGAAAAATGTCTTAGAATGAATTATCAGGGCTACTGTCCTTTATTTATTGAAAATTAGGGGGCCGGTGCTGTGGTGCAGTGGGTTAAAGCCCTAGTGTGCGGCACCGGCATCCCTTTGGGCGCTAGTTCAAGTCCCGGCTGCTCCACTTCCGATCTGGCTCTCTGCTGTTGCCTGGGAGGGTAGTGGAAGATGGCCCGAGTCCTTGGGCCTCTGTGCCTGTGTGGGAGACCCAGAACAAGTTCCTGGCTCCTGGCTTTGGATCAGCTCAGCTCCAGCCATTGCAGCTGTTTGGGGAGTGAACCAGCGGATGGAAGTCATATCTCTCTCCCCGCCCCCCCCCGCCCCCCCCCCGGGGCTCTACCTCTCTTTCAAGTAAATAAAATAAATCTTAAAAAAAAAAAGAGAGAGAGAGAGAGAGAAAACTAGAGGAAGAAAGAAAGAGAACTTTGATTCTTTCATTCAGTGGTTCACTCTCCAAGTGGCTGCAACAGCCAGGTCTGGGCCAGGCTGACGCCAGGAGCCCGGAATTCCACCAGGATCTCTCACATGGGTGGTAGGGGCTCAAGCACTTGGGCCATCTTCTGCTGCCTTCCCAGGCACATTAACAGGAAATTGGATTGAAAATGGAGCAGCCAGGAATCAAACCAGTGCTGCTATGGTATGGGGTGCTGGTGTTGCAAGCAGCGGCTTAGCCCACGGCACCTCAGTGCTGGATCGGTTCCTGTCTTGAAGACAATAACAAAGCAAGTCAGCGTTAAGAAGCACCCTTAGGACACCGCGGAGTTAATGATAACCAGGCACAAGAAATAAGCTTCAGGCAGTAAGCATGGTGGAGACAGAACCCAGGAGTGCTTTGGGGGGCTACTGAACAGGAAACCTGGGATTTGGGAAAATGGATGGGAGATACCAGCTGTCTGTGAGCAGGGAGCTGCCGTCTGAGAGGAAGGAGTAGAGATTTAGCAGCTAGCCAGTTGCAGTAGCCTGGAAGAAAGGAAGATTGGTCTTTGGGACAAAAAGTCCAGTGCTGGGGCTGGACGCCAGGGGAGTTAGCGTGTCCGTCTTTGTCAGTCTCAGGGGAGACGCACAGACAGGCTGAGCTCTGCTCCCGATGGTGACTCACGTGCTGGCTTGGCTTTGCATTCGGCAGGCTGCTGCTGCTGCCACTCCTCGCTCTAACCTGACTGTGGCCTGCCTTACAGGGAGCCCGTGTACGGATTCACCCCTTTGATGGAGGCGGCTGCTGCTGGCCATGAGATAATCGTGCAGTATTTTCTGAACCACGTAAGTGCCCCGATCGCCGGTGTATGTGTGGGCAAGTGAGGGGTCGGCGCTGGACGTCAGCCGCCGCAGGACCTCGCTGTGCTCGGAAATGGCCGCCCTTGCCCGACTTGTCCACCTCACCGATGCCTGTGGATGCCGGGTTTGCTGGCGCACAGGAATTGAGTGGAAACAGACACTCCTGTAATGATTTAGAAAATGCCGTTTTACAGGCATGGAGAAATAGTAAGTGAAACTCACAGTCCCATCACTTAGGAAGACTGCATTGAGGAGGCAGAGGGGCAGAGACGTGCTCCCCGGGGTACGGACTCCGCTCTGAGACTTCCCCTTGCTGTGTGGGCGGCGTCTGAGGCACCGACAGACCAGTTTGTTTGTTTGACATAATGGGATTCTGTGTGTGTTTGCTTTGTGATTTTTGACCTTCTGCAGTATTCTACAATCTATGACATATTTAGATGTCTCAGTAGAAATTGAGGTTTGTGACGGTTCACAGTCAGAAACGGTGCTTTAGGAAATACCTCTTTTCCACGCCGCTTTCACATACTTGCAATGGTTTGTGTATTTTATTTCTACGAGAGGGTTTGCTGGTGCTCGTAGTTTTAATTTAATAGGTCCTACAGATACAGAAAGAACAGTGACAAGATGGGCAAAGGATTTGTATACCAAAGACAGGATACAGACGGGGCCAGGCTTCAGCCTGGCAGTTAAGACACCACTGTCCCATACCCGAGCAGCTGGCTGTGACCCTTGCCTGTGCTTCCTGCTGAAGGGGACTTTGGGAGGCAGTGAGGATGACTCAGGTGGTTCCTGCCGCCCACCTGGGAGACCTGGGTTGAGTTCCTGGCTTCCAACTTCCAACGGCTCATCCCTGGCCGTTGCCAGTATTTGGGCAGTGAACCGGTGAATGAGAATTTTTTTTCTCTGACTTTCAAGTAAATACATTTCTAAGAAAGTTAAACAAACTGACAAAAAAAAGAAGGTATACAGATGGCCAGTAAGAACATGAAAAAATGGCTGACATCATTAGCTATCAGGAAGACACAAATCAAAACCAGTAGGATGCTTGTCATAGTGAGTGTTGTGAGGATGCCCTCCTGTCTGCTGACGGGATGCCCGGTGATGCAGACGCTGTGAGAACGGCTGGCAGCTCTCCACACAGGTCAGGCCGCAGGACCTTCATTTCCACTCCTGGATATATGCCCCAGAGAAATGCTGACACATTGAGAGACGCTTGTACACGAATACCCATCGCTGTATTATTCAGAGTGGCCACAAAGGAAACAGCCCAGCTCTCTGTCATGAGTGAAAGAAGTGTGTGTGTGTGTAGCTGCACTTTCCGCAGCCACACTGAAGAAGAACCATGGACACCTGCTGCAGCGTGGCTGAGCGTGCAGTGCCGAGTGAGCCAGGCACTTGTGGGAGGGAAAGTACATGAGGCTTACCTAGGTCTGGGGAGATGGGGAGAGTGGGGGGGGTGGCGGCTGCAGGAGACGGGGTTTCTTTGAAGGCAGATAACAACGTTCTAGGGGCTGGCATCGTGGAACACGGGTTAAGCCGCTGCTTTCAGTGCCACTGGTTTGAGTCCTGGAGGCTCTGCTTTTTTAAAGCTTTTTTTTTTTTTTTTTTTTTTTTAAGATTTCTTTATTTAAAAGACAGAGTTACAGGGAGAAGTAGAGACAGAGAGAGGTCTTCCACCTACTGGTTCACTCCCCAAATGGCCACAACTGCCAGAGCTGAGCTGATGGGAAATCAGGAGCCAGGAGCTTCTTCTGGGCCTCCTGCGTGGGTGCAGGGGCTCAAGGACTTGGGCCGTCCTCTGCTGCTTTCCCAGGCCACAGCAGAGACCTGGATCCGAAGTGAAGCAGCTGGGACTCAAACTGGTGCCCATAGGGGTGCCGGCACTGCAGGTCAGGCCTTAACTCTCTGCGCCACAGTGCCGGCCCAATGCTCCGCTCTTGAGCCAGCCTCCTGCTTACGCTTCTGGGAAGGCAGTGGATGATGGCCCAACTGTTGAGGCCCCTGCCACCTGTGTGGGAGACCTGTGGAGTTCTGGGCACCTAGCTTTGGCCTGCTGCAGCCCTGGCCACTGTAGCCATTTGGGAAGTGAACCAGTGGTAGAAGTCTCTTTGTGTCTCTCTGTGTTGCTCCACCCTTCAAATAAAGACATATTCTGCACCTAGTAAAAATGCAGTTGGAGAAGAAAGTTCGGGGGAGCCTGCTTCCCACTCCTGACGTGAGTCCCCTGCTCACCCTGTGGGGTCTGCACACACCCGCGTGCCAGTTGCTCCCACTCTGCGGGTTGTTCTGTGTTGGCGGGTGAAGAGTTCCCTCCCACTGTTTTCATGGTGACAGGCTGTTCCCCTGTGGGGTGAGTCACGGTGTGATGGCCATCTGCAGTTAGAACTGGATCCATGCCAGCCATTTGCTATCATGCCCAGCGGTGCAGCCTTTGCACATGTCTGCACACACGCGTGACCGTATCCACTCGGTGCAGCGGGGCAGGCAGAAGACTTGGTGAAATGTAGATAGAGTGCCAGCTCGGAAGCTGCTGGAAGGTCCCCTGTGCAGCCCTGTCTGATCCCACCTGCCTGCCTCCTCCAGATGTTGGTTTGGATGTGCCTTTCCTGTCCATGACACATGCCCCGAATCCTTAAGCAACGTGTAGACTCATTTTGAGCGAGTCGGCCTGTCTGTGCCATTCAGCTGAGTGCTGGCAGCTGCAGGGGCAGCCGCTCACCCTGGCAGCCCTGTCCCTGCTCTCCCTAGCCTGTGTTTTCCCAGGGAACACTGGCTGCTTGCTCCGCTCGCTCTGCCCAGCAGGGTTGCAGTTGAGGATTCTCCCGAGTGTGGGAATGGGTGGAGAGTCGAGGTGTGCTCTCTAAGAAGGGTGCTCGGTGCTGGGCAGCTGCGTTTCACCAGCCACTGGGAGTCTGCTTTCCCCGTGTGGTCCCAGCTCGTCCCACTCCAGACAGGATCTTGCACTTCGTGGGCTGCACACCCCCCAGCTCATGGCGTTGCTGTCAGGTGACATTTCCCTGATTGTGTTAGGTTGAACCTTTAAATCTTGGTGGGCCATTTGAGTTTCTTTTTTTGTAAATAATTATTCTTTGTTTTCTTTAATTTTAAAAAATATTTATGGGGCTGGCACTGTGGCTCACTTGGTTAATCCTCCGCCTGCAGCGCTGGCATCCCATGTGGGTGCCGGGTTCTAGTCCCGGTTGCTCCTCTTCCAGTCCGGCTCTCTGATGTGGCCTTGGAGGGCAGTGGAGGATGGCCCAGGTGCTCAGGCCCCTGTACCTGCATGGGAGACCAGGAGGAGGCACCTGGCTCCTGGCTTCGGATTGGCTCAGCGCCGGCCATAGCGGCCATTTGGGGAGTGAACCAGTGGAAGGAAGACCTTTCTCTCTGTTTCTCTCTCTCACTGTCTATAACTCTACCTGTCAAATAAATAGATAAATAAAATTATTAAAAAATATTTATTTTATTTGAAAGGCAGAGTTATTGGGAGATCTGTCCACTGGTTCACTCCCCAAAGGACTGCAATGGCCAGAGCTGAGCCTATGCAAAGCCAGGATCCGGGAGCTTCTTCTGGGTCTCCCTTGTGGGTGCAGTGGCCCAAGTATTTGGGCCATTTTCTATTGCTTTTAGCAGGGAGCTGGATCAAAAGTGGAGCAGCCAGAGCTTGAGCCGGCACCCGTGTGGGATGCCGGTAGTGTAGGCAGTGGCTTTACCCGCTGTGCCATAGCACTGACCCCATATTTTCTTTACTTTTTTTTCCTTATTTGAGAGTTAGAGATATATATAGACAGACCTCCCCTTGTTGATTGACTCCTCAGATGCCCACATGACTGGGGCTGGGCCAGGTCGAAGCTGGGAACTAAGAACCCGTTCTAGGTCTCCTGTGTGGATGGCAGCCACCCAAGTACCCAAGATCGCTGCTGCCTCCCAGGGTCTGGAATCGGGAGCCGAGGTGGGACTTGGACCCTGGTTCCCTGATTGGGGATGCAGGCATCCCAAGCACAGTCTTTACTGATAAACTGTCAAACGCAGCCCAGTGATTACTCTGACTAATTCTGACATGAGCTAGGGTTCCTTAAGGCATATCAAAGGGTCAGGAGTAGACAGCTAAGAGCTCAGGACTGTAAAAAGCATAACCTCTGCTTTTGAGTTAGAGTTTGACTTTCAATAAGGCAAATGGAGGTTATAAGGGACAGGTGCACTACATATTTTCAAAAGGAAAACATGGGGAAATCAGAGGCTTGGGACTGTTTATCCACCGTGCAGATTCTGCCCTCCTTGGGCCTTGGTTTCCAGCAGGGTCTGGGATAGCAGCTTGTATCGAGGGTAAACAAATTTTATTGGATTTGTTATGGTAAAGTTTTAAAGTTTAGGACAATTTCAGCTTAAAGAAAAGCTACAAAATAGTACAAAGAATGTGTGCTTGTACCAGATTCCCCACATGTTAACCTTTCATCTCATTAAAAGAATATTTATTTGAACATCAGAGTTGAGAGAGAAAGAATCTTCCATGCAGTGGGCCACTTCCCAGAGGGCTGCCATAGCCAGGCTGGCCAGGTTGAGGCCAGGAGCCTCATCTTGTTTCCCACGTGGGCGCAGGGGCCCAAGCACCTGGGCCATCGTTCACTGCTTCTCCCAGGCCCTTAACAGGGAGCCGGACTGGAAGTGGAGCTGCCATATGAACTGGCGCCCACAGGGATGCCGGCATCCAGTGGGGAGCTTTACCCACTGTGCCATAATGTCGGGCCCCTCACCTCAGTTTCCAAATCAACTCTCAGTATTGACACATATAACATATCTGTTATCTTTTTGGAACCATTTGAAAGTGAGCTGTGGACATAATGGGCCTTCTCCCTTGAACTCTCAGTGTTTCTCCTGAACACAGAGTATTCCTTCTCACGGAGACTCATGGTTCTGACAGCTCAGAAACTCACGTGCCCTCCTCTCCAGAGCTGCAAGTAGGGAGGGAGGGGCCTGGTTAACCCCTTGCCTGTGAGCTGCTAGACTGCTCCTCTGCCCCGCGTACAGGCCCACGACAGCGCAGGCCGCCCAGTCCCCTGACGGCCCTCCAGAGCAGAGGAGGCGTGTGCCTGTGCTCTTTGCCAGGGAGGCGAGGGCTGTGGCTGCCTTCCCGGAGCCCACGGCCCGGACACACGGGGCATCTAAAGATTTATTTATTTGAAAGTCAAGAGTTAACAGAAAGGAGGAGAAAGAGATCTTGCGTCTACGAGTCCACTCCCCAGATGGCCACAATGGCCAGTGCTGGGCCAGGCTGAAGCCAGGAGCTTCGTTCAGGTCTCCCTGTGGGTGGCAGGGGCCACACATCTGGCCATCTTCTGCTACTTCTCCCAGGACATTAGCAGGGAGCTAGATTGGAAGTGGAACAGCCAGGACATGAACTGGCACCCATTTGGGATGCCGGTGTTGCGGGCGCCAGTTGTACCTGCTTTGCCGCAACACCGGCCCTCTCTGAACTTTCTGTTCCTATTTTTATATTACACTGAATGTTGAGTATGTATTTCTTCAGTAATAAGTCATGCGTGTTACAAAATAGCAAAAAAAAAAAAAATTACAGGATAAGTAAATAGAAATTCTATTTTCTCTCTTTACTCCAGGGACCTTCTTATTTTTAGTTCTATTTTATTATTTTTTACTAAAGAAAATTATATTACTGCTTTTTCCCCCTTATGTATAATTTCAAATAAATCAAAAACAGATGAAGAGCCAGCATTGTGGCACAGTGGGTTAAAGTGCCACTTGAATTGTTAGCATCCCATGGGAGTGCCAGTTTGAGTCCTGGATGCCCTGCCTCTGATCCAGCTCCCCACTACTGTGCCTGGGAAAGCAGCAGAACATGGCCCGAGTGTCTGGCTCCCCCGCCAACACTCACCCACATGGGAGACCCGGAACAATTTCCTTGTTCCTGGTTTCAGCCTGGCCCACCCCTGGTGTTTGGAACCATCTGGGACGTGAACAGCAGCTGGAAGATCTCTGTCATATCTCTTTCTTTCCCTCCCTTGCTCTGCCTTTCAAGTAAATAAGGAGTCTTTAAAAAATGCATATGTATCGTTTAAAACCCTATAGTACAGATGCTGTTGTTAAAAACGTTTGGGTTCTTGCAATTGGACTTAAGCTAGAAGTGGGCTTTGAGGCTGAAGGCTTTGCAGCCTCTAAGCAGAGCTGTGAGGAGCGTGCACTCCAGAAAGAGAAGTCGGTTGCCCTGTACACATGTCCCTGTTGGTATAGAGGGATATGCGGTGGTCACTTTCTGTGCTGGGCCCGTCTGTTGGTTGGCCATAGTTTTGCCAAACAGAGAGGAAAGTACATAGATATTAATTATACATGTGATATGCAGCTGCCTTAGGAGAGTTAGAAATAACAGGGACACCTAAACTGCTCGTCCCTCACCCAGCTGCTCCGTGCCTGGGCTTTATAGCTAGGTCTTTAAGTTGTACAGGATGCTTTGTCATCTGCGGTTTTCCCCACACAGGTGTTTTGTGCCCCTGTCCGTGCCATGGCATCCGCACTCCCGCCCCCGTCCGAGTTCATACAGAGCGAGCCCTTGTCTAATACATGCTCTCAGTTCACTGCACCCCATGTCTAGTTTTCTGGTTCCCACTGGCTAAAGGCTGCAGTAAAGACCTTCAGTTTTAGTGTGGTTCCCTATTACTTCCTTGGCTTAAAGTCCCAGTAGAGTGGCCGGGTCAAAGGGTACACACACTTGTAATGTTTTGAATTCCTTCTGTGAGGGTGCTGTTCATCTTTCTCCAGCAGGTATGACACTACATCATGGAAAATATTTTTTTATATATTTTTATTTTTTTTTATTTATTTGACAGGTAGAGTTATAGACAGTGAGAGAGACCGACAGAAAGTCTTCCTTCCATTGGTTCACCTCCCCACCACCCCCAAATGGCCGTTATGGCTGGCGCTGCGTCAATCTGAAGCCAGGAGCCAGGTTCTTCTTCCTGGTCTCCCATGTGGGTGCAGGGCCCAAGCACTTGAGCCATCCTCCACTGCCCTCCCGGGACACAGCAGAGAGCTGGACTGGAAGAGGAGCAGCCAGGACTAGAACCCGGCGCCCACATGGGATGCCAGCGCTGCAGGCGGAGGATTAACCAAGTGAGCCACAGCGCCGCCCCCATCATTTTTTTTTTTTTTTTTTTAAGATTTATTTTACTTATTTGAAAGACAGAGTTACAGAGAGAGGTAGAGACAGAAAGGTTTTCCATCCACTGGTTCATCCCCCAAATGACCGCAATGGCCAGAGCTGAGCTGATCCGAAGCTGGCAGCCAGGAGCTTCTTCTGGGTCTCCCACGCAGGTGTAGGGTCCCAAGGACTTGGGCCATCTTCTGCTATCCCAGGCCATAGCAGAGAGCTGGAGCAGAAGAGGAGCAGCCAAGACTAGAACTTGTGCCCATATGGGATGCTGGTGCTTCAGGCCAGGGCATGAACCCGCTGTGCCACAATGCCGGCCCCTTATTATGGTTTTAAAGGCAGAGTTAGAGAGAGAGAGAGACAAGGAAATCTTTCATTCGTGGTTCACTCTTCAAATGGCTGCAACTTCCAGAGCTGGACCAGACCAAAGCAAGGAGCTTTTCCCAGGTCTCCCACGTGGGTGCAGGGGCCCAAGCATTTGAGTCATCTTCCACTGCTTTCCCAGGCTCACCAGCAAGGAGCTGGACCAGAAGTGGAGCAGCCAGGATGCAAACCAGCACCCATATGGGATCCCAGCACTGCAGGCCGCGGCTTAACCTGCTATGCCACTCGCCATCCCCTTCTTTATTTAAAAAAAAAAAAAAAAAGTAGAAGAGGAAAAGACACAGAGAGAGAAAGAGCTCCCATTCCCTGCTTTACTTCCAAATACCTGCAGTGTAGAGCTGGGCCAGGCTGAGCTGGGAGTGGGGATCTCAGTCCACATCTCCCACACGGGCGGCAGGGGCTGTTACTAATGCTGCCTCCCAGGGTCCACATTAGCAGAACCTGGAGTCGGAAGCCAGAGCCGGGTGTCAGATCTAGGCATTCTGATACGAGACATGGCTGTCTCAGCTGCTGGAGCAGACACCCACCCCTGAAGCTTTTCAGATGGAAAACTTACTAAATAGAAAAGTAGCCCTCTCAGCTTCTAAAGTATGCGTGGAAAACAGAGTAGACAGATTGGGGAAATCCCGTGATCTCGCCACTTAACAAGAGGAACATTTGGGGCTGGGGCTGAGTTCCTTCACACGGTTGTTTCCTGCGTTTGTCTTGCTGCCGCTGCAGCGTGCGTGCAGCTTTGTGTCTTACGGTCCTTTTTTGGATCTGACTGTCCTGACTGTCCGTGTTTACGGCAGGCATGGAGCTGGCTCTCCATCCCCCTGGAGATTTGGTTGCAGATGTGTTATGCACAGAAGTTTTCTCTGTGTTTGGGGTTGCCGCCTCAGCATAGTGTCAAGAAGAGGAGCTGTTGCTCTAACATCTAGAAGCCCACTTGAGAGCTTTGGATAACAGTAACTGAGCTCTGTCCCGGCGGCCATGGCCTCGTCACCATGATGGCTTAAAAGGCAGTTTCTCCAGCGAGCCGTCCTCTCCAGTGTTCTCTGTGGGAGACAGGAAGTAGCAGGCACAGCCAAGGTCTCTCTCCTCCCTGCCCACTGGACGACAGCCGACAGCCTGTCGCTGTGTACCTGCTGGCCTCGGCGGCTGCACTCTGGATGGGGACTGCCCCTTGCCCTCCCGGTGCCCTGTGTTTAAGGAGAGAGTAAAGCTTGTGGCCATGAAGCTAACAGGCCTGTCCTTCTTCCTCACCCAGAAGCGGGGCTTTTCTTCCTTGGGTGGGGGGTGGGCAGAGCCAGCCTGCTTGCTTGCTGCCCAGGAAGCATGGGGCTTTGAAGGGCAGGTTGCTGATTCTTCTTCTGCGGTGTCACAGGGAGTCAAACTGGACACGAGAGACCACAATGGAGCCACAGCCCGGATGCTGGCCCGACAGTATGGACACATGAAGATCGTGGCCTTGATGGACACGCACTCGCCGGTTCTGCCCAAGAGCCTCTACAGGAGCCCAGGTACCTGACTGCGCTTGCACGCTCATGGCTCTGGGTTGCCCTGAGTGGAGAGGAGCCCAGGAGAGGACCGCCCACTCTTCCTTGCTCCCACCGGCTCCTCTGGGAGCTGGGGCTGGCATCCCTGTGGGCGAGACTCGCCCCTCCCTCTGACTGCACAGTGAGTCAGGCGGAGGCTCCGGATTTAATGTGGGAGAGAATGGCAGACAGCCGTGCTGGGAGCAGGCACCGGATGCGGGTGTGGAGCCCATGGCGGGAGGGGTAAGGGAAGCATCACAGATGGTCTCTTCTGTGCTGTTCTTTGACTTCACCTGTGGTAACTGTCGCCATTTGCTTTAGTTTTATGTCCTCAAAACTTACGAAGTACTTGGGGCCCTGTCACGCACATGGGAGACTCAGATGAAGTTCCCGGCATGGGTGTGACCCAGATTGTAGCCGTTACTTACTGGGTCCGAAGTGGGGTAGCCAGGACGGGAGCTGGCACTCTGATTGGGGATGTTAGTGTTGCAAGGGCAGCCTGACCTCCGGCAGCGCAATGTCGGCTCCTCAAGGACGCTTTCCCACAGCCGCGGGGACGGCTGGACGTTTTCTTTGTACCCCTACTCATGCGGTACATTTTAGTAATATCATAACAGTGAACTACCCTTATATTTCCTTTTTAAATTCTTACTCATTTAAAAGAGTAATAGAGAGTGTGGGAGACAGAGAGAGGTCTTCAATCCTCTGGGTCATTCCCTAAATGGCTACAACATCTTGGGCTTGACCAGGCTGAAGCTAGGAACTCCATCGGGTCTCCCACGTGGGTGGCAGAGGCCTGAGTACTTGGGCCTTCTTCCACTGCTTTCTCAGGCACATTAGCAGGGAGCTGGATTGGAAGCAGAGCAGCCTAGACTTGAACCAGCACCCAGATAGGAGGCCGGAATCTGCACCACAACGCTGGCTGCGGGCCTTGCATCTTGGCATAAGATGCACTTGGTGACTTATTTTCTTAGTGTGTTTTGGGATTCCGTTTATTTCATTTTACTTAGCATTTTTGCACGGCTGTCCTTTGTGAAGTGACCCCAGGCCTGTGGCTTTCCGTGGGTCCTGTTTCCATCACCGGTCCTCCTTTCCTGTCTGTACAGCTCCGCAGGCCCTGTGGGTCTCCCTTGACACTGGTGGACCTCGTCTCTTTTGGTGGCCTGGCCCCTTGAGGAGTTTTTCTGTTTCTTCTACAGAAATTGGCCTCCTTATTCTGCGGTTTTTACTGGAATTGGTTTTGGTAAACTGTATTTTCCTAAGAAGTCATTGCACCTATAATTTCAGATTTATTTGCACAGGTCTACAAGATTTTCCCCGTCTCTTATCTCAGTAGTTAGATTCTGTTGCTTCTCCTTTTGTATGCGTATATTCCCTTTTCCATTTTAAGTTGGATAGTACTGTCTAGTGATGAAACAAAAAAACTAAAATTTTCATTTATCAGTTAGATCTGGTTTTTAGTTATCTCTTTAATTTCTGCTTCTGTTTTTCCGTTGGCTCACTTCGTTGCTGTTCTTCTAGTTTTTTGAGTTGGGAATTTAATTCATTTGCCGTCTTTGTTGGTCTTCTGTTGACCTGCTGTCTGAGGTGTGGCGCCGTGCTGGTCCCTGATGCTGGTGTGTAACAGCATCACATTTTCCTGAAGTTCTGGGATCTTCATCTTACATCTTCCTTTACACAAGAGCTGTTGGACACTGTGGGTTGTTTTTTTTTCTTTTTTAAAAAGATTTATTTATTTATTTGAAAGCCAGAGTTACACAGAGAGAGGAGGAGAGGCAGAGAGAAAGAGAGAAAGGTCTTCCATCTGCTGGTTCACTCCCCAATTGGCTGCAACGGCTGGAGCTGCGCCAATCCCAAGCCAGGAGTCGGGAACTTCTTCCGGGTCTCCCAGGCTGGTGCAGGGGCCCAAGGACTTGAGCCATCTTCTGCTTTCCCAGACCACAGCAGAGAGCTGGATCGGAAGTGAAGCAGCTGCGTCTCGAACTGGCGCCCATGTGGGATGCCAGCACTGCAGGCGGCAGCTTTACCTGCTACACCACAGCACTGGCCCTGTGGTTTGGCCCATGGTGGTTTTTTTTTTAAGATTTTATTGGGCTGGCACTGTAGCTTAGTAGGCTAAGCCTCTGCCTCTGATGCTGGCATCCTTTATGGACAGTGGTTCATTTCCAGGCTGCTCTTCTTCCGATCCAGCTCCCTGCTATGGCCTGGGAAAGCAGTGCTTGGGCCCCTGTACCTGCATGGGAGACCCAGAAGAAGCTCCTGGCTCCTGGCTGCAGATCGGCCCAGCTCTGGCCGTGGACGGCCATTTGGGGAGTGAACAAGCAGATGGAAGACCTCTCTGTCTCTCCCTCTTTCTGTCTGTAACTCTACCTCTCATATAAATAAATAAAATCTTAAAAAAAAAAACCAAGATTTTATTATGTTGAAAATAATTTATTAATTATTTAATTGAAAGGCAGAATTACAGAGAGAGATTGAGATCTTCCATCTGCTGTTTCACTCCCCAAATGGCCATAACAGCTAGGGCTGGGCCAGGCTGAAGCCAGGAGCCAGGAGCTTATTGTGGGTCTCCCACTTAGGTGCGAGGGCCCAAGCACTTGGACCATCGTCTGCTGCTTTCCCAGGAACATTAGCAGGGAACCGGATCAGAAGTGGAGCGGCCAGGACTTGAATCAGTGCCCCAGGGGAGGCCTGCATCACAGGCAGCAGCATAGCTCTGCTGCAGTGCCAGCCCCTGACGCTAGTTTTGTGGGTTTTGTGTTTATTTTCTAGATAGAAGGGCCTTTTGGATTTTGTGATTGATTTCTCATTTTATTATCATCATTTCTGTTTGATTATATCTGATCAGAGAAAGTTTAGAATTCTTCCACTGGATGCCTTGTCACATAATGATTAACATTTTAATTTAAAAAATTATGTTTAATTAGAAAGTTTTTTTAAAAAAATGTTTATTTGAAAGGCAGAGGCACCTTCTGTCTGCTGTTTCATTCCCCAGATGTCTGTAATAGCAAGGTCTGGACCCGCTGAAGTCAAGAGCATGGAACCCAACATGGGTCTCCACGGGGTGGCTGAGACCCAAGTACTTGAGCCGTTATTTGCTGCCTCCCAGGGTGCACAGGCGGGAAGCTGGGATTGGAAGCAGAGCCAGAATTTGAGCCAGGCACTCGGAAGTGGGACCCGGGGGTGCCAGGTGATGTCGTGACCTCTGTACACATGCCCGCCTCGTGAGCGGCATTTAGATTTTCTGAGGTCAGCAGCGTGTGGTGAGTGGATTAAGCCGCCGTTTGCAAAGCCGGCATCCCGTCTCAGGTGCTGTTTTGAGTCTGCTTCAGATTCAGCTTTCGCTACTGCACCTGAGAGGCAGTGACTGTTGGTCTGAGTGCTTGGGCCCTGCCATTCATGGGGGGTCCAGGTGGAGGCCCAGGCTCCTGGCTGCGGCCTGCTCAGCCCTGGCCGTTGTGCCATGTGGGCAGTCACCGAGTGGATGGAAGATCTGCTCTGCCTCTGTGTCTGCCTTCTCTCTGACACGTTGCCTTTGAAGTCAGTGCTTCTCCGTGCTTCAGAGGTAATATTCTGTTATCTCAGTGTAAAGTCCAGTGTGTACCTGTCAGCCTTCTGTGTTCCTGTTTGCCCCGCGGGCACTGCGGTTTCTGGTTTAGAAAGGCCGGTCCACGTTGCCTTGGCGGCGGCTGTCACTTGCTGCCTTCGTGTCCTCTGTGTCGCACTGAGCTTGTCTGCCAGTGGATCACAGCCCTGGCTTCTTGCTGCTCCATCGGCCTGGTCTGCCTCGCCCGCTCGTTCATTTTTGCCTCCTCAGATGCCCAGATTCTTGGCCTCAGCTGCCTCCTCTCTGGCCTGTCTGGGTGGAAACAGTCTGCTCTTGTGTGTGACTTTGAGCGTGCAGGAGTTGGCTGGGACAGGCAGCTCTGGACCTGGGCTCGGACCCACCTGCATCCTTGGCCGCTGTCCACTCCCCGGGACAGGCCCAGCGCAGCTCCCCTCCTGGCCACAGGCTCACCTCCCGGAAGGGATCTTAGCGAGTCCTCCTTTGTGTGCCGGTTTGTCTCATAAATGATGCCCTAGCGGCCTAGCAAGCAGTTCCTGGGTCGTGCCTTGCACACAGGAGCAAGTGTGAAAAACTGAGAAGCTCTGTTGCACACTACGGCTCAGGGAGATTTGAAACCCTCTGCGAAACAGCAGCGTGCAGCACTCCTCTCCCAAGAAGCTGTTGAGGCTGCCACTGTAGAATTGCTTAGGAATGCAGAACTGCCACTGCTGCCATGTTTTTTTTGAAGATTATCCTAAAATATTTTTTTAAAAATTTGACATGGGGAGAGAGAGGCAGAGAGCTTCATTTGCTGATTCATCCCCCAAATGTCCACAGCAGTTGGGGATGGGCCAGCTTGAAGCCAGGAGCTTGAATTCAGTCCAGTCTCTGCTGTGAGCGGAAGGTTCCCAAGCACCTGAGCCGTCACCTGCTGCCTCCCAGGCTGTGAATTAACTGGGAACTGGACTCACAGCAGAGCCAAGACCCAAACCCAAGCCCAGCATCTCTGACACAGGCCATGGGTATCCCCAACTGTCTGTTGTTTTTGTTTTGTTTTGTTTTAAGATTTATTTTATTTATTTGAAAGAGTTAGAGAGAGATCTGCTGATTCACTCCCCAAATGCCTGCAATGGCCAGAGCTGAGCCGATCTGGAGCCAGGAGCTTCCTCCAGGTCTCCCAAGTGGGTGCAAGGGACCCAAGGACTTGGGCCACCTTCTCCTGCTTTCCCAGGCCACAGCAGAAAGAAGCTGGATCGGAAGTGGAGCAGCCAGGACTTGAACCTGTGCCCATATGGGATGCTGACAGTGCAGCCAGGGCTTTATCCACTATGCTACAGCGCTGGCCCCTCCCCAAGCATCTTGACCAGTGTGCCAAACACCCAGGCTACTACCTTTTCATGAAGAAAGAGATTTTGCTTATCTCTTCATTTAGAAGAAAATTCTGACAGTAAACATTGTCGGCTTATGGAAAACCTGGGGAAGCTGGAAAGCGACAGGAGTGAGGCTCCCCCGTCCCCGTCCCCGGGGCCGCCTGAGCAGGGCAGGCCCAGTCCGGCCTCTCTCACAGGGGAGGGCCTGGCAGCCACTTGGCTTCTTCCTTTAAGAGCACCACCTGCCGTCGTCTCCTTTGTGAGGAATTTGGTTTCCTATAAGGATTTCTAAGCTTGTTTAGCACCGAACAGACTCTTGATTTTGGTGTTCGGCCTGCAGAAAGATATGAAGACCTGAGCTCTTCGGACGAGTCGTGCGCCGCTCCGCAGAGGCAGAGGCCTTGCCGAAGGAAGGGCCTCAGCATCCACGAGGGGCCGCGGGCCTTGGCCCGGATCACAGCCATCGGCCTGGGAGGCAGGGCCCCGGCGCCCCGCTACGGTGAGCAGCTCCCACTTGCAGCAGGGTGATGAAAGTGAGGGGCGCCTTCCTCCCGGGCTCCGCTCCTCGCCGTCTTCCTCTGCATTGGCTGGGGTTGGAGAGAGAACTCCGCCCTGCAGCAGCAGAGGTGCTGTGCCCCGGTTCACCCCTGCTGAGGTGGGCAGCTCACGTCCAGGCCCCCCTTCCCTGGGGCAGGTGTGGACAGGCTTCTGGTCACAGGGCAGGCCCACGCCTGCTCTCCTTCCGTGAGGGGACTGATTTGATGCCAGGCCACTCTGAGAGGGTCACTCGGAGTGCCGAAATCCTGGACTCCAGTGTGCAGGTCTGAATTTATTCTCCAGTTGTTGTCCCTGGGACTGAGTGCAGCGCTCATGGGGCGTGCAGGCTGCTGCTGCTTGTTCAGGTGGAGGTGGCTGGGTGCTCACTCTCCCCGTGTGGCCCTCCCGCGTGACCACACTGAGCTGCGTGGGCGGCTGTCCCTGCCCCGACAGGCTGGGTGGGGGGGTCGCAGGCTGGGCTCAGAGGCTGACTTTGCCCGCAAGTGCTTCCCTCCGCAGTGCCTGCTGGGTGGGAACAGCACCCCCCCACCCGGGGAGGGGGGTGGCCGAGTGCCCTTGAGCTGCGGCCTGTCTCCTCCTGGGCACGTGCTGCTGGGACCCGAGGCTGGCGTGTCGTTGCTGAGTGGCAGAGTGCCTGCCACTTGTCTCACTCCAAGGTGGCAGAGGTATCCTAGGGATGGGCTGACGAACCTCTGTAGCCACCTAAGAAACCCTTTGTTACAAATGAAGGTTTCCTTATTTGAAAGGCAGAGTGACGGGGAGAGAGAGGGAGGCAGAGAGATGTTCTGTCCACTGGTTCACTTGCCAAATGGCTGCAAGGACTGGGGCTGGTCCAGGCTGCAGCCAGGTCTCGTAGGTGGGTGCAGGGGCCCACGCACCTGGGCGTCCTCTGCACCCTTCCCAGGTGCGTTAGCAGGGAGCTGGATCAGAAGTGGAGCAGCTCAGACGCCAGTGTCCCAAGCAGTGACTTAATCCTCAATGGCCTCAATGCCAACCCCGTAGAAGTTTTTTAAATGGAATCTCATTCTCTCAACGCAGAGAGAAATCCTCCTGGTAGCTCTGAGTTGTCGCGTTTCAGGCCTCTTCCCCTCCTTCCACCTTGTGCAGTGTAAGTGTAGCGTGCGAGCCCGAGTTCTCTTTGCCAGCGGGTTACAATTGCAGGTGAGCAGCGTGTGGGGCCGCGAGGCAGGGAGGGCACACAGAAGGGCCGTGGTCCCCGCAGGCACACCGGCCGGGCTTTGCTTGGCACGGACGGAAGCAAGACCCCAGCTGTGTTCTGAGGACAGGTGTGTCCGAGAACTCGCCCCGTATTTGCTGCCGCTAATTCCTGGCCTAGCGCCTCTTTCCTTCCTGGCCAGCCTGATCTTTCTGGCTGGGGCTCACGGATGGCCTCGTTAGTCACTGTGGACCTGGTGGGGTCATCTGTCTTTGGCTCCGGACCATCTATGGGTCCACTTGAACTTGCAGCCTGCTGTAAGGGATAGGGCGTGGCTCTCCAGGTCTCCTTCCTGCCCAGATCGGGTCTTGTCCCAGGCGAGAACCCTCGCAGTACCCACTGTATCTTCACTCCTGTGTTCTTGTCCCTTCCTGTGCCACCTTCTGCCCACAGAGCAGGTGCCACCCCGGGGCTACGTCACCTTCAGCAGCAGCGAGAACCCTCTGGACGGAGAAGGCCTCTGCTACCGGGACGTCACCTCCCCCATCAACGAGCGGGACGTGGAGAGCAGCAGCAGCAGCAGCCGGGGTGTGTATGCAGCTGGCCTGGGCCTCACGCGTCCATCCCATGGAGAACGAGGCAGGGAGAGGCCCCAGTCTCGTGAGGAAAACCCAACGTGTGGTCCAAGGTCCCAGTGCAGGGGCCCGTTCCTGAGGGCTTCTGGGCAAGGTGACCTGACTCCACGCCCAAGTCGGCCCACGGTTAGGCCCACAGTGCGCTGAACACCCCTGGAGGGCTTGGGCTTTCTCAGCCTGTGCACCTGTGTCGAGGGGGGTTTGAGACAGGCACACGGAACAGCAGGGACCCCCAACTCTGGGAGCGGCCGAGCGTGAGGCAGGCCCGGCTCAGGTCCAGGGCTGTGGGGCGTGCCTGTCCCGCAGTCCCCGGGAGCTGGGCCTGCAGTCGCTGTCTGTGTTCACTGTACCAGAGGAGCAAGCCTTTGATGCCAACCTCGGGGCCGTGCGCAGCAGCAGCAGCGAGGGCTTGGTGAGAACGCCGGGACTCAGCAGCGAAGCCTCCTTGGAGAGCAATGAGGTGACGCTTCCTGTCTTCATCTTCCTCTCCCTGCCCCTTGTGTCCCGGTACTAACTGGCCAGCAGCGCGCCACGGCGGCGGCCTCTGTGTGGTGGGCAGGGGTGTGTCCTGGGGGCCGGCCGACAGGGAGCCGACGTTGGGTCCTGCTCTGCTTGAACCGGGCCTCTTCCTGCAGGATTCCGATCACGCCCAGCGAAGCTCGGCTCGAAAACAAACCAAGAGCCACGTGAAGACCAAGAGTCGCTACAGCAACAGCGACAGCCAGTCCGGGACTTGTGGGGCCGTGTGTTCCCCAGGACTGACCCCTCCGAGTGAGAGGGCCCCGTATTCAGGACCCCAGGTAGGGCATGTGTGAACCTGGCAGCCACACCCGGGGAAGGGAGAGGGCTCCCTGTGCGCTCAGCATGGGCGGGCACTGTGCGGCTGGGGATTTTCTTTCTTTTTTTTTTTTTAAGATTATTTCTTTGAAAGTCAGAGTTACACAGAGAAGGAGAGGCAGAGAGAGAGAGAGAGAGAGAGAGAGAGAGAGAGAGAGAGGTCTTCCATCCACTGGTTCACTCCCCAGTTGGCCGCAACAGCCATCGTTGCACCAATCCAAAGCCAGGAGCCAGGAGTCTCCCACGCAGGGGTAGAGGAGCCCAAGGACTTGGGCCACCTTGTACTGCTTTCCCAGGCCGTAGCAGAGAGCTGGATCGGAAGTGGAGCAGTCGGGACTTGAACTGACGCCCACATTGGATGTGGTGCTGCAGGCGGTGGCTTTACCCACTCTGCCAGCGGCTCGGGGATTTTCACGGCAGGGCTGCGTCCAGGGCTCTGGAAGGGCCCTGTCCACTGCGTTTCCTCCTCACCCTGCCACCTTGAGCTTGAGGGGGAAGACGGGCCGGCCCCCCCAGTGAGTGACAGGGCAGACAGGCTGCGCACCGGCGCTGGGCTCAGTCTCTGAGGGGCCCAGGTGTGACTCAGCAGCAGGCCACCTCCGGGCGGCGCACTCTGCTGTACACTGCCTGTGGTCCTGCTCCTGCCCGCAGGCCCTCAGGTGGGTCTGCCCGGAGCAGTTGGAAGGGAACGGCGGGGTAACAGCCTTAGAAAGTGTGTTACTCCACTAAAAGCAATAAAACAGGTGAGAAAGCAATTCTGGGACTAGAAATGGGAACTGAAATGGAAATGTCATGGGCGAGCCCGGCAGCACGCGGAGTCGGACCTGCCGCCCCTCTGCCCCAGGACCTCGCCTCGCTGCTGGAGCGGATCGGCTGCCTCAAGTACCTGCAGCTGTTTGAGGAGCAGGACGTGGACCTGCGCATCTTCCTCACGCTCACCGAGACCGACCTGAAGGAGATTGGCATCACGTGAGTTCGGGGGGCTCGGCTCCGGCTCCCCTCCCGTCCGCCAGCTGCGGCACGCTGGCCCCCGCACGCGTGCCCGCCGCTCCCGAGTGTTCCCCGCGGGGCCTCCGCGCTGGCGCCGCTGCCCGCGTGCTGCCACGTTTGCCCGCAGAACTGCGCTGAGCACCGCCCGGGGCACAGGGCTGGGTCAGCTTCCGCGGAATGGCGCGGGCGCTCGGGCCGACGCAGGTCTTTCCCTTTCAGCGCTTGGGCTTTGCCAGCACCTAGAGAGGTTCTGGTGGCGACACAGGCGCGGCCAGGGCGCCTCTCCTCAGGGCGCTGTTGGTTCCTGTGCCCTCTGCCCGCCCGGAGTCGCAGGGCGCACGGGCGCTTCCTCGGCCTCCGTGCCTTCCGTGTCTCGGACGCATTGCCGCCTTTGCCAGTTGGCGCCAGCCTGCCCCCAGGCCTTCCGCGGCGGAGTGCGAGGGCTGCTGGTGGTCACGTCGGGGCACCGCCTCGCGCCTTAGTTCCGCAGGCATGGCCGCTGCTGCCGGCCTCGGGCGGTCTGCGGACGCTCTGCCCCTGCAGCGGCGTGTTCATCTTGCGTGTTGGGGTCTTTCTCAAAAATTAAATTGGGCCCTGGGGCGGACCGTGCAGTGACGGGCAGCCCCCCCCTCCCCCTCGATGCCTGTGCTGACTCCCTCCTCCTCCGTGCATGCGGCTGCTGCTGAATGCGCAGGCCTTTCACGCCTGGTTCCTGGGGGACAAGGAAGTGGAGGAGGGGCGCTGCCCTGTAACCCCTGCAGGCCACCTCAGCTGGGCAGCGCTCCCTGCCCCTGCACAGGGACAGCACAGGCCCCACGCTGGCCCCTGTGAGCCATGGGGCCAGGGGCAGGTGGGCGGTGAGTGCTCGCTCGGCCTCAGGCGGCTGCACCCCCCCCAAGTCCCAGCCTCCATGGACGTCACAGGTCCGCAGTGTCCTGATTTTGCCAGTGCAAGTGTGGGCGGGGGGACAATGCCCAGTGCCCCTACTCCATCTCCCAGGATTCTCTGGGGCTCAGTTTGAGAGGCTCCTGAGGGCAGACCGCAGCTAGGGGCGAGGCAGGGAAGCTCTTGCCAGCCAGGCCGGGGGCGCGGCGGCAGGAGCCCCGTGTTGGCTCCCGGTGTGCAGCTGACACTGACCCGCGCTGACCCGCGCCTACTCTGGTTCACCCCCAGGCTGTTTGGACCTAAGAGGAAGATGACCTCCGCCATCGCCCGCTGGCACAGCAGCGCGCGCCCCCCCAGCGACGCTCTGGAGCTGGCCTACGCCGACCGCCTGGAGGCCGAGATGCAGGAACTGGCCATCCAGCTGCACAAAGCAAGTGGGGCCGCGCAGGAGAGGGAGGGGCTGCAAGCAGGGCGGGGCCGGGGCCGGGCGCGGGGCGGCCCCTCCCAGCCTGTGCTCTTGCCACGCAGCGCTGCGAGGAGGTGGAGGCCATGCGGGGCCAGGTGGCGCAGGAGCAGGAGCTGCGGGCCGTGGTGGAGAGCTGCCTGCTGGAGCAGGAAGGCGCCCGCAAGGACGTCCACGCCCGGCTGCAGGAGACCTGGGCCTTGGCCCGCGACGCGGCCGCCGTCCTGGACCAGCTGCGGTGAGCGGCAGGGCTTGGCCCACAGCCGGCACAGCACAGCGTCCTTCCCGCCTGGGCCCTCACGGGCAGAGTGCGCCTCCTCTCTAGTCACTCCCCCGTCTGCACTGTCCGGGGCTGCGCCAGGAGCCTGGGCTCGTTGTGCTGTCCCTGGGGGCACAGGGGCCCACTGCTGGCATCGGAAGCAGATCTGGGCTGCAGGTATCTCGAGCAGCGTCTCACCTGCCGTGCCCAGCGCCCCTCCCCACAAGCTCCCCTCCTGGCAGGGTTTGGGGGTCCACACGGGTCTCCCTTCTGCTTGCTGCGCAGCTTCCTGGGGTGCTCGCTAAGTGCACGGAGGCTGGCTGAGAGCCAGGGCCCCGCCTGACCCCCGGGAGCAGGGCTGGGGCTCTGCCGCAGGCCTCCTCACCGGCACGTGGGCTTGTGTCGGCAGAGCTTGTCAAGCTGAGCTGTCAGCCCGAGTGAAGCAGGACCAGGCCCCCGGCACGGCCACCCTGGGCCCAGCCCTCCCATCTGCGGGTAAGCGGAGCCATCGGGGTGTGGTCTGAGGGTGGGCACACAGCATCGAGTCCAAGGAGAAGGTGCCCGCGCCCCAGCCCTCCTCCCTCACCTGCTGGGGGGGGGCACAGGCTTGAGGAAGGCCCCAAGGGACTGCACCCCTCCTGTGGGGACCAGGTGGGGCCACCCAGGGCCTAGCCCTGCCGGTGCTAAGCCCCAGCCGTGTCAGCGCTTTGGACCACAAGCAGGAAGACACACTGTGACATTACAAGTCTTGGGAACTCCTGTCTTAGCCCTGAAGGTCACTCAGGTACTGGCCGTCAGGCCTGGAGTCTCCGTATCCAGGGTTGGTCTCCTGGTTGCCAGGGTTCAAGACACAGGCAGGGCTGTGGGCACACAGACCTCGGACCACCCTGGCTTCTGCCCGCAGGGTCCAAAGGCTGGCGAGCGTCCCTGCCGGACCTGAGCCTCCCAGAGCTGGCGGGAGCCCTGGAGGACCGCGTCCACGAGATGGGTGAGGCTCCCGGGGGGCCCGGCCTCCACCTTGGGCCCACGGCAGTGCCCTCCGGAAGCCGCTTTCTCTGCAGGGTGGCAGACTGCCTTGCGTGGGAAGCAAGTCTGCGTGCTTTGGAGTCAGGCCTGGCTCTGCTCAGCCCTCCCCCCGGCGCCATCTTACCCCAGCCTCCTGAGCCCCTGCCCAGCACTCAGCGTCTGGTCCCATCCTCAGGGCGCGTGCTGTGCTCGGTGACCCAGAGCCTGGAGAAGCTGCAGGCGCTGAACGGGAAGAAGTGGCGCGAGCCCTAGCCCTGAGGGCCGGTGAGTGTCCACCGGGCCCAGGCCCGCGTCTGCAGATGCTCGCCCATGGGGTGCCCGCCCCCGCCGCGCCCCCCTCCCTTCTCACCAGGGCCTCTGCCTCCTCAGAATCTGACGTCGGGTGACCAGTCCACCCTGAAGTTGTGCCAGGAGACAGCAGGCGGCCACAGCCCAGGCCACAGCGGGGCCAGAGGATCAGGCCGCTGAGTGGCTGACAGAGGCAGGATGGGGTGGTAGCCCCTGCGGCGGCAGCCCGGGCCGGCCCCGAGGCAGGACGGGACCGAGGCAGGACAGGGCTGCTCACCTAGGCCCAGAGCGGGCAGGCCCTGGGCAGGCAGCGTCTTCACCCACACAGGCGCCACGCGGAGCTCTGCCCTGATGCGGGAGCCCAGGGCCCCTGAAGGAAAGCCATCAGTTGGAAAATAAAAATTTAACATCGTTGGCGAGAGGCTCCGTTCTGGTCATGTGACACACAGTGTTAGCTGCTGGGGGTGGGGGCTCCTTCCTCCATCCCGGGCACCTTGGCTCCCCGAACCCACAGACTCCCCAGAACCCACCTAGACTGCAGGCAGAGGCCGCAGCAGCCAAGCACGTCCCCAGGACACGCGTGAGCAAGGTACAGGGATTTATTTCCATAGCAAAGTGCCACTCCCACGCTCGGCCTCCTTGAGCTCTGCGGTGGAGCCAGCAGCACCACCTTCCTTGGGCCCGGCTGTGGAGACTCCCACGGCACCATGGGAGTCCTCCTAGGCGTGGCCGCAGGGGACTGCCCGTGGTGGCCTCCTGTGCGCTGGCTCTGCCACGAAGCCTGTGCTTCCAGTCCATCCCCCGGCAGGTGCTTGCAGCCTGGGCGGAGCGGAGAAAAGCAGGTTTTCAAAGCCAGGGTCAGAGCCGGCTTAGCGCCGCACAGCCACAGCGGTCAGGGTCAGGGTCAGGGACCAGCGTGGGAACCACCAGCCCACAAGCCGAGCCCGCGCGTGCCCCCACACTGCACAGAGGAGGGACCGCCCCGTCTTCCTCAAGTCCACCCACAGCCGGGCCCCAGGTGTCCTGGGTAAAAACACAGCTCTCATCCACGGTGCCCAGTGTCCACCCACGAAAGAGGAAATCAACTCAACAGCTCAGCCCAAACTGCCCCCAGCCAGCACGAAGCGGCTCCTGAGGGCCCCTGGAACCAGCAGCTGTCGGCCGGGGCTGGGCCAGGCTGCCCACAAGCACCCTGGGGCGGCTGACGCCCAGGCCTGGGAGCACAGCCGGGGTGGGGTGGGGGGCAGACGCCGGCATGGGGCGGGTGGGCACCTCAGGAGGAGGCAGGCAGCAGCTTCTCCAGGGCCTTCTTCTGCTTCTCCGTGGCGGCGGCCAGGGCCTCAGCCAGCTTCTCCTGCGGCATCATGTTGAGCACCTTGAGGGCGAAGAGGAGCTGGCACTTGGCGGTGCTGACGAAGGCGTTGCTCAGGAAGTTGGGGAAGCCGCCGACGCGGTCCTTCTGCGTGTACAGCGGCACGCGCACAAGGCCCAGCACCTGCACGGGCGGGAGCCAGGGCTGAGGCCGGGACCTCGACGGGACGGCGCAGCCCTGGCGGTGGGAGGGGGGTGTCAGCAGCTAGCCCCGGGGTGCAGCAGCCAGGTGTGCCTGGGGCACGATGGAGACCCAGGCAGGGTCTGGCGAGGCAGAGGCCAGCCAGCTCCCGGAAAGCAGTGCAGCCTCCGGCCCCAGGCCGGGCCCGCCCCATGCTCGCCCCATGCTCCACCCACGTGCACACCCCTGCTGGCCCGCACCCCCGACCCTCCCGTCCACAAACCCTCAGAGCCCTCGCCACCTTCCCCAACCCTTGGTGCCCCAAGCCCTGTAGGCCCCTCAGCGCGGCCGGGTCCCGCCTCCCCAGGGTCGGGCCTCCGCCCCCTCCCTCCCCTCCGCCCCATCACCCCTCTCCCCCTCCTAGGATTGGCAGTGGCAGGCAGCAAGGCGGATGTAACACAGCCCTGAGGGAGCCCCAGTCCCGGCCCTCCTTCCCCCGGCTCCCGACCCCAGGCCCTCTCCCCACCCCACTGCTGGAGACAGCGACAGCCCACCCAGCCCGGCCAGGGGACCCTCGGGGACGTGTTACCCATCGGTGCCTTCCGCGGGGCCAGAGCCAAACCCCAGGGCGGAGGACGGGGCCCGGGCGGCGGCCCCACCTCCAGGCCGTGGTCGCGCGAGTGCACCGCGCTGATCTCCACGGCGTGCAGCTGCTCCAGCGTCAGCTGCCGCGCGTACAGGTGCGCCACGACGCGGTGCGGGCCCTCGGTCAGGTGCGAGCTCAGGTAGTCGGCCTCGGTGAGGCGCAGGCAGCCCAGGCCCAGGCCCAGCACCCGGTTCAGGCCGTCCTCCAGCGACCAGAAGCGCCGGTCCACGAAGCCCCCGGGGAAGCCCAGCAGCCCGTCGAAGCGCATCTGCATCTGCAAAGAGAGCGCCGGGTCACGGGCGCGGGGTGGGCGCGGCGCCCCCGGCCCAGCCCCGCGGCCCGCGTCCTCACCAGCACCGAGAAGCGCATGGGGATGCGGCCGAACAGCTGCCCGGGGTTAGCTGCGTACAGCATGGCGTGGCACGAGTGGCTCCAGCCTGGCCCCAGGCGCATCGCCTCCTCCCGGCTGATCTGCTTCAACTCCGGCACCGCCGCCGTCGACATCTTGGCGCAACCCCCACCCGGCCCGCCGCCGCCGCTTTAGTGCATGCGCGGTCCTGCCCCCGTCACGTCCCGCCAATCCGCGGGCGGCCGCGCGCCTCAACCCCGCCTTCCCACCAATCGCTGACGCGCGTCCGGGTATTACCCATCGCGGCTCTCGACGCGTCGTTGGGAGGCGGAGCGGGCGGTGTGCAAAAGCAGGGGGCGGTGCACGCCAGTCTCCATCCAATAGGTACGCGCCCCGCCCGGCGGCACCGCCTACCCGAACACGCACTTACTTCTACCCGCCTTCGAAAACTACAACTCCCAGGATGCAGCGCGCCGGACCAGGGTTACGAGTACCTGGCGAGCAGGGCTCCGCGCCTGCGAGTTTCGGGTTCCGACCGTCCGCGATAAACATCTCCGGGCGCCCCGGGGACAGCAGGAAGTCCAACGGCTGGGTCACTCTCGACGGTACCCATACGCTAGTTTCTCCGTGCGAGCGCGACCCGACCCGCGATAGCTGCCGGAGCCCGAGGGCCAGGAGAGCCTGTGCCCAGTCCGCAGGCACCCTCCAGGGCTTGCCCAGCACCAGCGGCCGGTGACAGCCAGGACCCCGCGGTCTCCTCCCGTGCCCACAGCAGAGGGGCACCCGACTATGCCAGAGAAGGGCCTGGAGCGTTCACCCCGAGTTCCACTGGGGGAGGACGGTGCTGGGCTCAGAGCCTGGGAACCACAACCTAGGCCCAAGGCCACGGTCTTCCCCGTGGTGGGCACGATCTGCCCGGGGAAGGCCGCCAGATCTGCGCAGGACCCGCCAGAAACATGAGGTGCACGGGAAATGGGGGAAGCCAGGATTCCGGGGTAGCGCCACATCCTGGGGAAGAGGACCGCAAATGGACAGTCCCTCACCCACGGGGCGCATCCCCCGGACACCAAGCCCAGGCTCAGGCCTGCGGGGCACCAAGGACCCGGGTGTCCGGGAAATGAGGTGACAGGGCTGGCTCAGCTCACTTAAGAACCCAGCGAGCCCACGGACTGTGCCAGACCCGGGTGTCAGCTGCCGCGGGACCAAAAACACTGGCTCCCCCTCCCTCGGGCTGAGTAGAGGGAGGGCGGAGACAGCCCTTACTGCCTGCACAAGGGAGCAGGGCCGGCGCGGGGGCCCTGCGGTGTGAGGCCACTCCCCGGCAAGGGAGCTTGGCTGAGCACTGGGCTCCAGCCTCCAGACCCAACCGCGTGGGCAGCCTGACCTGCTCTGCAGTCCCCACTCCACGGGCCTGCCAGGGTTTGGTTCTAGAAAGTTCTGCGCCCTGTTAAAGATGCCAGCTGCTCCAGGAGTCCCCTGGTCTTCCCCTGCACACCCACCAGGCTCACTCCTGCCTCTAGGCCTTTGCCCCAGGCCTGGATTCAATGTCCCTCTGAGAAGCCCTCCCTGGCCACCTGTTTAGGTCCTACTGTGACCTCACCTCTCCACCCTAACACTGCGCCATCCTCAAGAGACTCACACCAACCACGTGGTCAGAGTCCCTGAAGAACCCAAGGGCCAGGCCCAGCCCGACTGTGTGCCCTCTGCTGGCACCCAGCACACCCACAACAGACACCCGGGCGACCAGCGGGCAAGAGGGGCTGCGGCAATGACACCACAGCCACGGCCCTGGGCGCCCTCGGCACCCACCCCAGAGCCACGGCCCCAGGCGCCCTCGGCACCCACCCGAGAGCCACGGCCCTGGGCGCCCTCGGCACCCACCCGAGAGCCACGGCCCGGGATGAGGGGAGCCACAAACGCCGCTCGTGGGTCCTCACTGCTGGGCATGGCAGCCACCGTCTCCGCCCTCACCCCGGCTCGCTCCCAACCTGCGCCGTCACCACTGCCTTACACGCAGGGCCGCAGGGCCGCAGGCTGTCAGGGGCAGGAGTCGCCGCCACCCACTCCGCCGTCCAGCCTCTGGCCCACGGTGCAGTGCCCAGGGGGAACGCATGGTATTGCTGCATGATTTTATTACTATAAATATACAGTAAAAACGAAGAAAAAACTAGCCAATCAGTACACCAAATGAGAGCACACGGGAGTCCAAGACGGGCCTCGAAGGACAAGCGGCAGTGCCGACGGCAGGGGCCTGAGTCACACACATGAGCACCCCTGTGCCGTGGGGGGTCACGTGGGGGGTCACGTGTGTGGACAGCGCTCTGCCCTGGGCCGTCAGCAAGCTGGCCGCCGCAGGGTTTCTCCCCCGAGAGCCCAGGGAGGGCGGTGGGCTGCCCTACAACCCCACGGCGGGCACACCGCTGCCCAGGGGCCGTGTCTTGAAGACAAGGGCACCTCAGAAGCCACATGGCCCCCTGTCCCCCAGGCAGGACCCCCGACAGAACACACCCAGGAGAGACATAAAGGGACATCCAAGTGGCAGGCGAGGAGGGGGTGGGGGTAGGGGTGGGGGTGGGGCCCAGGGCAGCAGGGAGGGGTGAGGGCCCAGGAACACGGCGCTCCGCCCGTCACACAGTGCCCGGCCCCCGCGTCCTCCCGGGACACCTGTGAAGACAGCGCCTTTCTCCGCAGCTGGTGTGCTGAGTTCCTGGGGCGCCGACCCCCTCTCCCCAGCTGGGGTCGAGGCGAAGCCAGCCCAGGCCGCTTGGACGGCAGGACCCCAGCCCCGGCCAGGGCACCCGAGACAAAGCTGCTGTCCTCCTGGGCCACTTACAGACCGACGGTAGAAAAAGGGCCCTGAAGGGCAGTCCACTGTGCTCTTCGATCAGTGTGCCCAAGGCCCTCGGGGCTGGCGTCCACCTGGGTCATGCAGACAGGAGGGCTAGGGCCACACCGGGGTCCAGGGCAGCCCCTCGGCGAGGTCTGGGAGCTGAGGACCCCCAGCTACCAGACTGGTCAGGCTCAGAGTGGAGTCAGCTCAGTGGTCCCGGAGTCAGGAATGGTGCCGCCGAGCGGGGGCCAGGGGGCGCCGGTGGTCTCCATGGAGGTGGACCATCCTGCGGGCGGAGCACAGAGGCAGGGGTCACGAGCGGCCACACGGGCCGAGTCACCCGCCCCCACCACCCGTGGGGACTGCGTGTGGCGGGAACAGCCGAGTAACTGGGCCTGGGGACACTGCAGCCCAGGTCACCCCTCTGGCCAGCAGCAGAGCCAGCCCGGGATGGAAGGCAGTGGGCTCCGCAGGCTGCCGGCCCCTCTGGGCCCCCTGCCCTGCCCTGCGTTTCCCGGGGTCTGAGCAGCCACCTCCTGCAAAGACCAAATTAGGCTGGAGCCAGGGAGCAGCCAGCAGACCCGGTGAGAGCATCGGTGCCCAGAGCAGCCCCGCAAGCCATGGCTCTGGGGCCCAGGAGACGCCCACGTTCCTCCGAGGCTTCTTGTGCCCAGGGCACTGTCCCTGCACTGGGGCGGGGGCACAGCAGCACAGGACCTGCCCATCCCCACAGCCACCAGCCGAGCGAGGGAGGGGCTGTGGTCGGGAGCACCAGGCCTGCACAGCGTGGGGGCTGCCACCACCTCCAGGGCGGCTCCAGGCGGACGCCCCGCAGGAGCCTTGCTGCTCATGTGCCCGCAGCCCAGAACCCTCAAGAGGGGAGGGGGCCGTCCAGCCCACTGCCCACTGCCGGTGGTGCTCCTGAAACTGGCTCCGTCGAGCGTCCCCGTGGGCCACCCTGGAAGAGGGCAGCACCCTGATGATGGCCATCAGCCCCGGCTGGCGCCTCCGAGTCTCCGATGGCCGATGGTTCCAGAGCCGGGAGGGATAGGGCAGGGGTGGCGACGGAAGGCCCAGCAGTGCACCGGGCACCACCGTCTGCCACGGTGGTGTCAGGGCCATGGAGACCGTGCAGACGACAGAGGGGAGAGAAAGGGACAAGCCACTCGTGCAGTGCATGTCGGGGCGGGACGCGAGACCGTGTCCTCGGGCTGCGGACCAGGTACATTTCCCTGTGACCAGTGAGCTCGGCCAGGAGGCAGGCCCCAGCCTGCTGGATGCCCGGGATGCCCGGCACGTCCGCCCTGGGAGCACCCGAAGCTGCCAAGGGCCCCTCGGCCTCAGGTGCTGCCTTCTGCTGGGGGCAGAGGTTCCCAGAGTCTGGCCAGGCTGCCCGGTCCTGCTGGCGACACCTCCAGCCCCAACAGCCAGACCTCAAGAGGCCACCTCTCAGAGGCAGAGGAGCAGCGGCTGGAAGACAGCTGTGGAAGCAAAGCCAGCATCCCTGTGGCTGAGGACAGAAACTCAGAGGGGAGCCCTACAAGGTGGGGAGGCAAGGGCGGGCTCCCAGGACGCCCAGCAGAGCCACCGACGCGGCGTGAAGGTGGTCACGTACCAGCTCACTCCTCTATACCAACAGAGCAGGACTCGGGCCCCAGGGCTGCGCAGAGAGGAGGGAGAGACAGACGAAGCAGTTAGCAGGTCATCCACACCCAGGTGACCCACGGCACAGATGGCGGCTGCCTGGAAACCCAGCTCCCACTCCAGAGCGGCTGCGAGGGAGGACAGAGCACGGGCGAAGAGCACCCGGGCCGGCCCGGAGCTGGGACGCGCAGCCTCACGGCCTCGCTGCCTCCCCTCTGCTCCAGAGGCCTGGGAGGGTGCCGGGGGCACAGGCACCGCACAGCTCTACCTCTGGCTGCCACAGGGAGCCCCTGGGCTGAGGGAAGCTCCGGGGTGGGCACGAGGTGTGCACGGCCCTGTGGGATTCCCCTGCTGCGAGGGAGCCACGCTCTGCCCTCCCGGGCTTGGCGGTACAGCCTGGCAAAGGACAGCGGCCCCTGGTGTGTCAGGATGTGGAGCACACGGAGATGCCAAAGGGGCCGAGAGCTGTGTCCAGGGAGAGCAGCAGAGAGGCCACGCCGGGAGGGCGGGAGACACGGACTGCACGGGGCTGCGCCATGCAGGTGTGCGGCTGGGCAGGCAGCTGCCACGCCCCTGCAGGACAAGCACAGGCGGCACCGGCGCTGAGGAAGGCGCAGCCCGCAGACCGCGGCAGCAGTGACGCGGCCACCACGGGTCAGGCCCTGGGGCTGATCTGGCACCACCGCTTCCGGCCCTGAAGAAGGCCCAAGACGCTGGCCTGAGGTGGAGGCGCAGCCGCAGGTGCTGGTCTCACCGGTGAGGCACGGCTTTCCAGGTGCTGTGAGCTCAGGTCAGAGCGCGCACCAGAGGCTGAGGTCCCTCTCCCAGCCGACCCCTGCTTGTCCCCCAGGTTCATCAGAACGAAAACCCTGAGGTCCTCAGAGCACGTGGTCTGCTGTCCTGCTGCGGCTGTGCTCCGGGCAGGCCAGCGTGGGCCATGAAAACCACAGTCCCTGCTCTCCCACACCTGGGGACCCTGCGCCCCCAGGCTGCCCACACAGGCCGCTGCACGGCTGGAAGTGGGGTGGGCCCACGTCGGGGCACAGCGGGCGAAGCCGCCACGCGCGATGCGGGCTTTCCTGCAAGCACCGGTTCGAGCCCCAGCTGCTTCACTTCCAACCCAGCTCCCTGCTAATGCACCTGGGAAAGCAGAAGACGGCCCCTTCTACCTGAACCCTTGCCACCCGCATGGGAGACCCAGGTGGAGTTAGGCTTGGCCCAGCCCTGGGAATAAACCAGAGGATGTAAGATTTCTTCCTCTAACTCTCTGCCTTTCCAGTAAATAAATAAATCTTTAAAATTTTTTTTAAAAAAAGCACTTTCCAACCAGAGCAAATCACAGCCACCGATGCCCAGTCCTGGGCCACAGGTGACCCCAGAGGGCTGAGCGGTCCACATGAGGAGCCAGCTCCCTCAGCAGCCACTGAGGCCACACTGCAGGCAGCACGGCCACTGACCCCGACGCCGGAGCCTCAGGCGGCCGGTGGCCAGAGGCACAAGCATCAGGGAGCCCGCACTCCCGTCCCTGTCCTGGGATCCAGATTTAAGGCTGAGAACCTGACGCCAGTAGAGAGCAAAGCAGCTGACGGCCTGGGCCTCGGGACGTGCAGGGGAGACAAAGCAAGACCCCTGCCGGTCACCTCATGCCCTGGACCACCTGTCCTAAGCCCTGGCTGGGCACGGGAGCTCCCCCTGGGCAGGTCCCTCAGTCAGCCTGGGGCCGGCAGGTGGTCCAGAGCCCTGGGCCCTCCTCCCCACAGCACACACCTGCTTGCTCCCCACTCCCAGGCGGAGGCCCGACTGCTCATTCCCCACACAGGCAGCACCGGGCCCACCAGGCCCACAGGAGGGACCAGGGCGCAAAGAAGGCGGAGCAATCCTTGGCAGGAAGCAGGCAGCGGGGACCTCCCCCTCACAAGTGTTCCCGCCCCCAGGCTGGGAGGGGGCGCTGGCAGAGGCCCCGCTGCTCGGTGAGCCTGTGGGGTGGGAGCTGCCGTGGACACCCGGTTCTGGCCTGGGTCGTGCTTTGGGGGTCAGCAGGAGTGGGGGCTCGCAGCAGGTATCAGAGCAGACGCTAGCCCGGCCGGTTACCTGGCAGGTAGATGTCGGCCGGCGGGCCTGGCTGGCCGAGGCCGTGGTGCTCCGGGCTGCCGTCCTGCAGGACGTCCTCGATGGACGGCACTCTGCTTCCTGCGGCAGGCGAGGGGCAAGGTCAAGACCCACCGCCACCCCCTCCAGGGCCCTCGGGGGTCGCTCCCTTTGCTTCTCTCCTGCCTTCCAGAGCAGGCCTTGCTTTTATTACGGAAACTGCACACGCACATGCCGAGAGCAAGACCCAGCGCTAAGAGGCGCCTCAGACCTTTGGCGCCGGCTGCCCTGGGAAGTAGCAGCGCCTGGCGCTCCGGGGGCTGCTCCCTCCCCCGCACACCGAGGCCTCCCCAGCTCTGTATCTGTCCTGAAGGTGACCCCGGGACAAAGGTCCCACTGGCAAACAGGGGCTGCCCCAGGGCCACCTGGACACGTGACCCGAGTGAGCCAGGGGGCTGCCTGTGGCCAAGCAGAGGTACCCGGGTGTGCAGACGGAGACCGGGACTGGGCCAAGATGGGGAGGCGGCGTCCTACGGGGCTCCCTGGCAGGGGATGTGGCTGGGACCCCTGTTCTAGTTCTCCACTGAGACCATGAGCACCCGAAGCAGACACAGGGTCCTGCACCGTGGCCCCGGGCCTGGCTGGAGGGAGGCTGCTCCAGGGAGGGGCGGGGCACGCCGCAGGGCAGCTGGGGCCTGTCCCATCTGCAGGCCGTGCAGCAGCTCGGGCGACCTCCCAGCTCTGGCACCCCCCAGTGGCCTCGGCACCCCCAAGGCCAGCCTCGAGCCCTGGGTTCCCTGAAGCCAACAGCAGTCATGACCGCCGGGCCCAAACCCCAGGGGCTGGCGCCCTAGCGAGGCGAGGGGGCCCCAAGACAAGGCAATTCGCCAAAACTCAGAGACAAAACAAAAATGGCTTCCCCTCGCTCCCCCAGGCAGCCCACCGGTCCTGGAGGACACACACAAGGGGGCCCGGTGACCCCCTGCTCCGGCCACACCAGGGGCATCACCGGTCCCGGGCCAACGCCATGACCCGGGCCAACGCCATGACCCAGGCCAACGCCGTGACGGGGAGCGAGCCAGGCTGCCAGGCGGTCTCACCTTGCTTCAGCGGGGACTCGTCCACTTCATCCGTCAGGAAGCTCTGGGCAGCAGAGAGGACAGAGAGGAACGTCTGTGCGCGCTCCCAGAGCAGGGCAGCAGCCAGCATGGCCGCCGCGGCCCAGGCCTCACGGACTGTGCACCCACCTGCATCCCTCCCACAGCCTTCACCGTGACCCCATCGACGGGAATCACCCCAGAGGAGCAAACCGAAGGCTAACGAGGCACAAACTGGCTGTGGCCACAGGACACGGCCGCGGCCAGGCAGCAGTGGGCCTGCGCCGGCGGCAACCGTGGAGAGGGCTCACCTCGGGGGAGCTGCTCTCCCGCAGCGCCAGCTCCACCCCAGTGGGCGGAGGAGGGGCGTCCGAGTCCTCTGACAGCTTCCCCTCGTCCTCTTCGTGGATGGGGGATGATGGGGACCGCAGGGTGCTGGGGGCAGAGCAGAGAGCAGGCTGGAGTGCGGCTGGCACAGTCCCGACAGACGCCACCCACTCGGGAGGGCATCTCACGCCCACCAGGACCCACGGGAAGTGCCTGGGTCGGCAAAGGCCCAGGACGAACCCTGACGCCTGGCGGTAGATCCCGGGGGGGCTGCAGGCTCAGACACCCACCCTTCTCACACCTTTGGAGTGGTTCTGCCAGGCCAGGGCCCGGGGACCGGACAGACGGTGCCTTCCCTACGCTTCTCTACTGAAAAGACCGACGCATGGGGACAGTCACCCGGCACGGAACCACACCTGACCCCGGCCAGCCCCAGGCCAGCCCCAGGAGGCGGCACTGCCAGGCACAGCCCACGGCCCAGGCTCGTCCAGCAGAGACGACAAGAGCAAAACAACGCACAGCTGCCTCATTGTTAGGGGCCCAGTGCCTGCTGCCACTGCTGCCAATGGTGGCACTGATGGAGGGAGATGCCAAGGGACCACACGTCCTGGGGCCCTGCAGCTCGAGGGGCTCCCGGGCGGGGAGAGGCACCCTGTTCCTGGGGCTCTAGGTCCTCCATGTCGGAACACAACCGACGACCACAGCAAGCCCCTGCACTGCTCACCTGTCGGGAGACACCCCGCAGCCTGCCCCTCTGATGGCCGCTGTCCATGATGACCACAGCGAGCCCCCCTGCACTGCTCACCTGTCGGGAGACACCCCGCAGCCTGCCCCTCTGATGGCCGCTGTCCATGACGACCACAGCGAGCCCCCTGCACTGCTCACCTGTCGGGAGACACCCCGCAGCCTGCCCCTCTGATGGCCGCTGTCCATGACGACCACAGCGAGCCCCTGCACTGCTCACCTGTCGGGAGACACCCCGCAGCCTGCCCCTCTGATGGCCGCTGTCCATGACGACCACAGCGAGCCCCTGCACTGCTCACCTGTCGGGAGACACCCCGCAGCCTGCCCCTCTGATGGCCGCTGTCCATGATGACCACAGCAAGCCCCCCTGCACTGCTCACCTGTCGGGAGACTCGCCCCGCAGCCTGCCCTTCTGATGGCCGCTGTCCATGACGCGCTCGATCCCAGCCAGGGGACAGCTGGCCTGGGCCAGGCCGTCCGACACGCCCGAGTAGGTGATCTCCTCATACAGGGGGGCGGACGGGATGGCCGGGGAGACCGCACGTAAACCGTTGAGCGCCTCGAGCAGGGAGATGGGCTCGTAGCCGGGCGGGATGCTGTCCGAGCTCTGTGGGCACAAGGGCCAGGTGAGGGCGACCCCGCCAGGCTCCCTGCCCGCGGCCACCACGCCGACATCCCACTCACCAGGCCTGCTTCCTCCCGCCACCCAACCTGCCAGGGCTTGGGCGGCCAAGGGCTCCCTTACAGCCGCGAAGACTTCCTGCCCAGGGCTCCCTCGGCCATCGGCTCCCCCGCCCCCGGACACCCAAATGCCCAGGATGATGGGTGAGGACGGCTCGGCCAGCCCCACCCGGCTGTCTGGTCCTGCCCGGCTGGGAGCAGAGGAGGGTTAGTGACAAAGGAGAGCAAGCGAGCAGTGGGGCAGCAAAGCTGTGCCGGGGTGAAGGAGACGACGGGAGACAGGGGAGCTGCAGAGCACGGAGAGCCCGTCCTGGCCAGGGCGCCAGGGCCTGCACACTCCAGGCCATGCTGATGGACCCCCGGGGAAGGAGCCACTGTGCCCTCACCGGGTGGATCAACTGACCAGGTGAGGGAGGGGGAAGCCCAGGCACTAAGGACAGAGGTGAAGCCACGAGGCTGCTGCGTGGGCGGGGCTGACCTGGTCCCCGGTTCGCTCTCCGGGAACCAGTAAGGGGCACGGTGCTCAGAAGCGCTCCCCACAAAGGAGGGGGCCTGTGGCGCTCTGGCCTCGGCGCCCCATCCCCACCCGCCTCCATCTCCGAGGTGGAGAGGCCCTGCACCGCTCCCACCCCAGAGGAAGGACCTCTCTCCAGGCTCATCTCCGAGGCCTCCCCCTCTCCGAGTCACACCAGGGTCCCCCGGGGCGGCAGAGATGCCAGGTGGAGGCCTGGCCTGGTCACACGCACCTTCCGGCTCTCCCCATCCTGCTCCCAGGGCACAGGGAAGATGCCAGAAAACAAGGGCCCTGGCCCAGAGAGCTGACACCCCAGTGGCCAAGAGCAGGGGATGCATCCAGACGCATGCGTGAGGGAGGCGGCCTGCACAGACCAGCAGCGTTAGTCCCACCTTCTCCACTGCCGCAAGAAAAAGGGGTGCAGGGCATTCAGGGACTGACAGTGGAGGCGAAGCCGGAGGAAGGGCGACGGCTGAGCTGTGAGCTGCCGCCTGCCACAGGGCGTGGACAGCAATGGCTTTGCTCGTCCTACAAACTCCCTTCTGGGGCAGGTCCGCCTGCTGGACCGCACCCACCCCTGGGCTGCCTGAGGGCTGAAAACTCAGGGCGGGGCAGAACTGGAGCCCTGCGACCCAGCACTTACTGTGTCCCTTTTAGGGTTCCTGCTGGCCAGGGAGGCAGGGTGCGACTTTGATTTTTTAAAGGGACACTGTCAAGATAAAAATCATAGGTTTTACAACTACCACCCCCCATCCGGCACGGGGGCTGGCGGGCCGGGGTCTCTGGGTTGCTAGCCTAGAGGCACACAGTGACCGAAAGCTCTGCAAACCTAACTTTCAGAGGAAACTTGGAGACCACACTACACAAGCTCTCCCAGGGGTCTGGGCGGCCATGTGCACAGCTCACTCCCCCAGGAGCTGTGCCTCGCTCTCCACTGCCCACCCGCCCACCCACCCAAGGTGTGGGTCACCTAGGAGCAGCAGGTCTTGGCCAGGGCAGGGTGGGAGGGACTGGGCACCCTCAAAGCCTGAAGCCACATGGTACATGCTCCCCACCAACGCCAGCTATGGCCCTGCAGTAAACGCATCACCATCCAAATCCAAAGGATGGCCAGGGAGGAAAGGCAGCCCCAAAGGGCTCACTGGAGAGAACGCCGCGTGTGGGCTCCCTGGGGCACATGTGCTCATGCGCTGGGCAGGGACCGCAGCAGGAAACAGGGTCGCGGCCAGGGTCCTGCCAGCCCAGCAGGGGGCAGGTGCCGCTACCCCGTCGGGCCCAGCTGTCCTGAACTCCCAGGGGTCTTCTCTGCTCACTCAGGACCCAGGACCAATGGACAAACACAGAGGGACCGGCGACACCTCAGCCACCAGGACAGAAACCAGCAGGGGCAGAAACCAGCGCCGGTGGACCCAATCGGCACCGAGCACCAGCCTGGCCCTCCGAGAGGCCGCGAGCCTCTTCCCGGGGCCAAGCAAACCCGACGCTGCTCCTCGCTCCACCAAAACAGCTGATTCTCAAGCGCAGGGCCTAGCTTCACAGCCCGTGTTCCTGGGGCCCAGCAGGCAGCGGCCACCCCACAGAGCCAGGGAGTGGGGGGGGGGGGTGACAGGGGTAGCCACACCTCTGCTCCAGCTGTGATTGGAAAGAGAAGCCAACAGTCTGGGCTTGAAGGCCTTTTCCAGAAACATCCTACAGCCTGCACACGTGACGCCTGCCACCACGGTGTGTGCCCCCGAGAGCAAAGGAATCGTCTCAGGCGCAAGCCTCCTCCCATGCTTACTTTCTTTCTAAAGAAAGGGTTTGTGGAAAAGTGGGCTAGGGGACTGGCAATGTGGCACAGGGGTTAAGCTGCTGTATGCAGCACTAGCATCCCATTTGGGCAGCGGTTCGTCTCCCTACTGCTCCACTTCTTTTTTTTTTTTCTCTGACAGGCAGAGTTAGACAGTGAGAGATAGAGAGACAGAGAGAAAGGTCTTCCTTTTCCGTTGGTTCACCCCCCAAATGGCCACTACGGCCGGCGTGCCGCGCCGATCTGAAGCCAGGAGCCAGGTGCTTCCTCCCAGTCTCCCATGCGGGTACAGGGCCCAAGCACTTGGGCCATCCTCCACTGCGCTCCTGGGCCACAGCAGAGAGCTGGCCTAGGAAGAGGGGCAACCGGGACAGAATCTGGCACCCCGACCGGGACTAGAACCCGGGGTGCCGGGGCCGCAGGCGGAGGATTAGCCTAGTGAGCCGCGGCGCCGGCCCCTATTGCTCTATTTCTAATCCAGCTCCCTGCTAATGTGCCGGGGAAAGCAGCAGAAGACGTGATGGGCCTCTGCACCCACACGGGAGACCCGGATGGAGGTCAGGCTCCAGTTCAGCTGCCTGCCCCGCCCCGCCCCACCCAGCCCCGCCTTGCAGCCACCTGGAAAATGAAGCACACATGGAAGAGCTCTCACTCTGCTTTTCAAATAAGTAAGTCTTTTTAAAAAGAGAAAAAATGATTTTGGTACCAACAAAAGGCTGAAATGCACACATACGCAGGGTTTTTAAAACTTCACAAGAAACGTGTGCACATCAGGAGACTATGTGGGATTTTCAACATTTTTTGTCCCAAAATTAGTCAACCCTTGAATTCCATTTCCTCCACACTTTGCAGTCTGCTCACTACCCAACCCACCTGCTTGCTCTCCTCCCGTCCTCGCCCCTCCACATCCGAGCGTCTTTAGGGAAGTGAAGAGTGTGACCCCAGCCTGCCGGAAGCCAGAGCTATGCAGCAATCCCAGGGGGCCGAGCTCACAGGCCCTGGGGGCTCCCAGGCTGGGCGCAATGGCGGAACCTGCCTGTCTCCTGTCACCAGCACCGAGCCATGAACTCAGCAGCAGCCAAGGATCACCCCAGCAGCCGCGGCTCTCGGGCCCAGCCCGGCCCGGCCAGGCAGGAAGGGTACTTACAGAGTGCTCATCGTGGTCCACGCTCTGGGCCAGGACGGGGCTGAAGGAGATGGGAGACAGGGCCCCTGGCTTCTTCCGCACAGCTCGGATCTGCAGGAGGGCCCGGAACGCTGCGGCAGGCAAGGACTCACGTCAGTCGGCAGGGCACCTCCAGCAGGTTCCCGCCTGCACCGGCCACCCCACTGGTCCCCACTGCAGTCCTGGGACGAGTCACACATCCGGACTGCAGGCTGAAGTGACCTTAACAAAATGGCCTGCGCAGAGAAGCCACGGGCAGGACCAAGGCTCAGCCCTCGACACAGCTCCTGGACACCCAGCACTTCCCGCCAAGGCCCACCCCAGCCGGCTCCCTGGTCCTCAGCTCCGGCGCCGCAGCCTGTTCCGCAGACGGAGGCCAGCGGGGCTCCACTGCGCTGCCTGCCACCACTCAGGCTCGCCTGGAGCGTCCTGGCCCACTGGCAGCACTCACGCAGCCTCCATGGCCACCTGGCTCACAGGGACAACCACGGTGGCACAGACCCCGCCTCTGCCTCCGCCTAGCTGCAACCTCGGGGAAGCCCTCGGGGTCCAGCAGCAGCAGCAGGCACTCAGCCCACCTCACACACAGCCCACGCCCTGGTTCCAGGGCTCAGCAACCCACCAGATGGAAGCTTCCTCCCTGACCACACCTCGTCCCTCACGGCCAGGACCTAAGTGGGTGTCTCCTCTTCACTGGGGGGCTTGCACCAACAAAGTCCAGCTTCCCTCAAGGGAGAGACGAACGCTCACTCAGAATGGTGCCCAGGGCACCGAGTCCCCGCCAACTTCCTGCCTACCACCCTGTCCTGGTTCCCCTCCCTGCTGTCCTGTGCAGTCAACCGTCACCACGGACTCCTGCCCTGAAGCACCTCTGGGGCGCCTCCCGGAGCCGGAGCACAGGGCAGAGGAGGGCCCAGGGCTCTCGCAAAGCACCCCGACGCCTTGTGCAGCAGGTGAGGGAGCCATGGCCCTTCCTTTCCTTGGGTCACAAGGGACCTGTGGCCCCGGGTCTACCCTGGTCCGGGACTGCGGCGGCGTGGCCGTCACCTCCAGAGCCTTCCGAGGAGCAGGGCCCAGCACTCACGCAGCCGGCAGATGGGGCAGTTGTTGGCCTGGTAGCGCAGCGTGTCGGCGCACGAGGTGCACAGACACAGGTGGCGGCAGGGCAGGATCAGCGTGTCTCGGAGGTCGGACAGGCACACCACACATTCGTTGCTATTGTCACTGTTCTCATCATCCGCGGGCTGCGGGGACAAGGGCCTGTGGGTCAGGGCCGCCCAGGCGGCAGGCCCAGGGAGAGCGGGTCACTGACGGGCAGAACGCCGGGGCCCCTGCAGAGGTAGGGCCGTGCCCTCACCCACCCAAACCTCAGGAACCTGGGGATTGTGTTCCTGGGACCCAAAGAGGAAACGTGGGAGAGACAGACACACTCGGCTAAGGGGCCGTCTTCACAACCTGGCAGCCTAGCGGCCACGCCTGCAACACAGCTTCCAGAGACCACGTCAGCACCTGACGAGCACCGCACCGTCTGAAACAGGAACGCGCACGTGGCGGTCACGCCTGTCTATGACGTGCTGGGACGTGCCGTCTCTGTGAGTCAAGCACCTGTGACGTGCCTGTGTCTGTAACAAGCCTGCCTCTGAGTGACAGCCTGTGATGAGCCTGTCTTTGGGTGATGCATCTGTGTCCGTACCGAGACTGTCTCCCAGTGATGCGCCTGTAACCCACCTGGCTGAGATGCACCTGTGACGCACCTGTGTCTGTAACGAGGCTGTCCCTGAGTGATGTGCCTGTGACACGCCTGTGTTTGTAATGAGGCTGTCTGAGTGACAACCTGCAATATACCTGTCTCCAAGTGATGCGCCTGTAACACACCTGGCTGAGTGATGCACCTGTGACTGTAACGAGCCTGTCTCCAAGGGACAGCCTGTCTGATGTGTCTGTGTGAGACATACTTGTCTTTGTGAGTGATGTGCCTGTCTCTGTGAATGATTATTTCACTGGGCCCAGCCACATCCACTTGCCTCCAAGTTGTCTCGGCTGCGTCTGCATTCTGAGGGCAGTGCCTCCAGAAAGCTGGCTGGCCCCTGACATAAACCCTGGGAGGGGTCAAGGCTCCCTGCTCTCCCGGCTTCTGGCTGGTTCCGGCTGTCCTGGACCCAAATACCACACCACAAACGGTATGAGCCATTCACAGAAATTCTGGTCTACAGCTGTACCACCCGAAACACGCCCGATCTCGTCTCGTCTCGGAAGGTAAGCAGGGTCGGGCACAGGAGGGGGACGTGGAAGAACAGGCAGCGGTTTCCCACGTGCCAGTGTGCCTTAAAATACGATGGAAATGCAACCAGTCTAGGCTGCGCTTCCCCGGCTGCCCTAGACCACGCCCGGCTGTCGGCCACCACGGGCTCCTTCCAGAAAGCCTGTCCCTCCACCAACAACTGCAGGCAGGCAGGGGGAAGCCAGCAGGGCAGCACCGGCTCACAGCCTAAGGTTGCCAGGCCAACCCCACAAGGACCAGGGGCTGTGCCTCTTGCCCAGGCTGCCCTAGATGGGGATGGCTATTTCCAGAAAAAGCCAGTGACAGTGCTGGGAAGAGAACAAAACGTCCTATAAGTGAACTTCCGGAACAGGAATTATCCTGGGGCAAGCCTGCGGCCGGCAGGCACCTGCCGCTAAGGTGCCTGCATCCCAGGTGGAGGTGCCCGGTGACGCCCAGCTCTGGCTCCCGACTCCAGCCCCCGAGCACAGACTCCAGGAGGCAGAGGTGCTGACTCAGGTAACTGGGTTCCCGCCATCCACGTGGGAGACCCGGATAGCACTCGGGCTCCCGGCTTTGGCCCCCTCGGCTCCCAGCCTGAGAGAGAGCTGGAGGACGGGCGCTCTGGCTGCTGTCCATCCATCAAACAAGGAAGTAACTACGTGCTTAAAAGCTAGGTTCCAGGGAAGGCGGGAAGGAGCCCCACCCGTTCACCATCAACCCTGGGTGCCCTGGGCAACCGCAGCAAGTCACACCCCGCAAGTGGCCACCACGGGTGACACCAAGTCTCACACCCCACAAGTGACCACCATGGGTGACAGCAGCAAGCCACACCCCACGAGTAGCCTCCATGGGTGACAGCAGCAAGCCACACCCCTCGAGTGGCCGCCACGGGGCAGGAGGAAGCGCAGGTGCGTGGCCGGCCGAGCCACGGCAGGCGCGTCACAGGACACACCTTGGTCTCCTGGTTGTTCTTGTTCTCGATGCCGTAGATCTCCTGCAGCAGGTAGCTGACCCGGTCCACCTGGAGAGCAGAGAGGAACGCTGGGCCCTCGCCTGCCCCCACGCGAGGATGCCCTCACCCCCCCAACAAGGTGCCAGGCTGAGGTCCCAGGGCAGCTGTGGCTGGGAATTCTGTGGGGCCTGATGCCAGGCAAAGCCTGGGGCAGGAAATCTGCCACGCGCCCAGCCTGCTGACAGCGCAGGAAGCAGGAAGCAGGCCGTGGGCTGGCAGTCCTGCCCCAGACAGCCCTGCGTCAAGCTCTACGTGGATCAGAACCACACTCCGCCCACCAGCCACGCCTCCAGGGAAAGCCCAGAGCCACCGCCGCCAGCCCCACAGGACCTGACGCTGGGAGACACCAGATGGCAGCTGACGCAGCCACAGCTTTCCAGAACCTCCTACAGGAGGCCTGACCACAGCTCTGGTTAAGGGTCCCAGGCGATCTCTCTCCTGGCCTGCCACTCGCTCCCCACCTCATGGCCTCATGCTGACCATGCTCCTAAGTGACCACAGTTGCTAGATCTCCCGTAGTTCAGGGACCAGGGCACCCCAGGGGGCCCGAAGCTTGCTGGGCAGTACCCCTAGACAACACCCAGCCACACGGGCGTCTCCAGCCCCAGGGCATCTTCACAGTCTGCACCTCCCAGAGTTCCCTCCCTTCTTCCCAGGACAGATCTGACCGTGGCTCTGGGACACAGACCCCGGCCAAGGCCTGCTCCCCACTCTACGTTGCCACGGAGCCGCGTGGGAGCCAGCAGCAGGAACGTCCCGGTGTGTGAACAGGCACAGACTGACCCCAAAGCGAAGACGTGCCGAGTCCAGCTCCCATTAGCACCAGGGTTTCTCACCCTCCTCTCGTGAGCTGCAGAGGCCGGTCCAGGCCGCCACCTGCTGCCGGGGTCAGGCTCCCGTCTTCCTCCCATCACCTTCCTTCCTCCCTCTATGCGTTCACTCATCAACTATGTACTGGCTGCTGGCTTCTCGGTACCATGGCTCAACTGGGCAAGACCTGGGGCCTCCAAGAGCCGCTGCTGGCACAGGTGGGCATTCAGCACCCAGTCCCAGGGCGAACAGCCAGAGCTCGGAGCCCCACAGGGAGCTGCAGCAGCTGTCTGGGCAGCACCTTCGGCCCGGCCCTCGCGTGCCAATCCCGCCCCCGGAGGCGCGTGCGGCGTTCTCATCCCAGGGCGAGGCTACTGTGTGTGAGACTTACGATCTGCTTCTGCTTTAGAGGCTTCACGGAGAAGCTGCCGTCCACGTGCTGCAGGCAAAGACACAGACGTTAACTCCCCGTGGGCTCCGCGCCCTCCCGCTCAGCGGGCTGGAGGCTCTTCCCTGCTGGGGAACCTATCCCCTGCTCGGAAAAGGAGGGACACGCAGACCAGACCTGGAGAACCTGCTAGCAGCACAGCCTCTGGCCCTGCCCCGCCCAACAGAAGTCAACTCAAGTTCAAGGCCATTCAGCCAAGTTCAGGCCTCCTGGACACACAGGACAGAGGAAGCCAAAGTTAGCAACAGTCAAGCTCTCGCCCTCAAAGGGCCTGACCGGGCTAGGAAGTCAGCACGGAGTAGAAACAGCAAACACGACACTCTGACACCCATGACCTGAGCAAGCGTGTTCCGTGGGACCCATGGAAACACGGCGCTCAGAACTCAACAGTTAACTACGCCACCAGATCTGAGAACTTGCCACAGTGCTCTGATCCCTTCCGCGGCAACCAGACCAGCACTCCAGGTTTTTGAAGGCTGGTGGGTTCTTACAGAAATTTCCAGAATGGGGGCCGGCGCTGTGGCTCAGTGGGTTAACGCTCTGGCCTGAAGCGCCAGCATCCCATATGGGTGTCGGTTCGAGACCCAGCTGCTCCACTTCTGATCCCGCTCTCTGCTTTGGCCTGGGAAAGCAGTGGGAGATGGCCCAAGTCTTTGGACCCCTGCGCCCACATGAGAGACCCGGAGGAAGCTCCTGGCTCCTGGCTCCAGATTGGCGAAGCTTCAGCCGTTGCAGCCAATCGGGGAGTGAACCGTCAGATGGAAGACCTCTCTCGCTCTCGCTCTCTCTGCTTCTCTATGTAACTCTGACTTTCAAATTAAATCTTAAAAAAAAAAAAAAAAAATTTCCAGAATGGAGGACTCCAAAAAGAAAAGTTTCTCCCCGGGCTCTACACGGGAAGCGAATGCGAAGTCTGCCAGCGATGCCCATCTGCCTCGGCCAGAGAACACAGACGTGGGAACGGCTACCGCCTCCTCCGAGACCCCTCGCCAAGGGCACCCGGGCACCGCCGCCTGCACCCCAGCTCGGGGAGGCAGACCACCTCGCCACAGGACAGACAGACCCGGGATGCTCTGCAAAGACCCCGGTCACAGGAGGCTCGAGGCCCGGCACTGCAAGCATTCAAGGGCCGCAGGTGCACGCGGGCACGGGAGCCCGTCGTCAGCAGGACACCAGCGCGGTGGACACGGACAACACACAGCCAAGCCTGTGCCCTGCAGGCCTTCACAAGGGCAGTGTGCTGGCACAGGCCCGGGAGCACGGACGCCCTCCGCCGTGGCACGGCCAGCCAGGGCACACCCGCCACCTCCGCAAGGTGCTCAGGGCCAGGGCCAGGCTAGACAGGCCGCAGAGCACCACCAGCATTGAGCGCCCACTGCGTGCCCAGCTCAGGGCACCCACCAGTACTGAGCGCCCACTGCGTGCCCAGCTCAGGGTACCCACCAGTACTGAGTGCCCACTGCGTGCCCAGCTCAGGGTACCCACCAGTACTGAGCGCCCACTGCGTGCCCAGCTCAGACAAATGACAAACGAGAGACAGCGAACAGGGACAGTGCGTGTTTGCCCTGAACTATTATTTGGAAATAGGAACTATCTGTTGGGTCAGCAAAGGCCTTGTGCAAGAGTGCCACAGCTCAGGGAGTACAGTGGGGCGGGGCAGGGTCTCAGGTGGGACAGGTGACACCTGAGGACTCGAGCCTGGTGGGACCTGGCCGCAGTCTGAGGGTAGCACCCTACAGTCTCCCGTGTCAATGGACAGCTGCTCTTCCGTGAGGAGGTCTCCACGGGGCACCTCAGTCCCTGGGCCAACAGTCCCAGAGAGTCCTAAGGACTGGCCACAGCCTAGAACAATCCCCACCGCCATACCCCCAAGTGCCCTCGGGAAGGTCTCCCGACGGGGAAGCCTGGTCTCAGGGCCAGTGTCCTGGAAGTGCCGAACGGCTGCAGACTCCCTCTGCTCCGCAGCCCACAGTATGGAGCCCCGATCCCAGCCACACTTTGTCTCCAAGGCTGCCCCGATGCCCAGCTCCAGATCACATGACGGCGAGGACAGGAGGGCACTCACCTTCTCAAAGGCTGCCAAGAGCACGTGGGCATGGCCAGTCACTTCCACAACTGCCCAAGGTAAGAGAGACAAGAGGGTGGTCAGGGCCAAATACAGCTCGCTCCCCACCACCTCAGTCCCCCTCCCCCAGCTGGCTTCAGGGCACACCCTCATCGCACGGCCCTCTGCCCAGCTCCGCAGCTCCCTGGTGGGCACACCCTCGACATGCGGCCCTCTGCCCGCTCCGCAGCTCCCTGGTGGGCACACCCTCGACATGCGGCCCCCTGCCCAGCTCCGCAGCTCCCTGGTGGGCACACCCTCTGCCCGCTCTGCAGCTCCCTGGTGGGCACACCCTCTGCCCAGCTCCGCAGCTCCCTGGTGGGCACACCCTCGACATGCGGCCCTCTGCCCGCTCCGCAGCTCCCTGGTGGGCACACCCTCGACATGCGGCCCCCTGCCCAGCTCCGCAGCTCCCTGGTGGGCACACCCTCTGCCCGCTCTGCAGCTCCCTGGTGGGCACACCCTCTGCCCAGCTCCACAGCTTCCTGGGGGGCACACGCTCATTGTGCAGCCCTCTGCCCGCTCCACAGCTCCCTGGTGGGCACACCCTCTGCCCGCTCCACAGCTCCCTGGTGGGCACACCCTCTCCCCGCTCCGCAGCTCCCTGGTGGGCACACCCTCTGCCCGGCTCCATAGCTCCCTGGTGGGCACACCCCCTGCCCGGCTCCGCAGCTCCCTGGTGGGCACACCCTCTCCCCGCTCCGCAGCTCCCTGGTGGGCACACCTTCTGCCCGGCTCCACAGCTCCCTGGTGGGCACACCCTCTGCCCAGCTCCGCAGCTCCCTGGTGGGCACACCCTCTGCCCCACTCCACAGCTCCCTGGTGGGCACACCCTCTGCCCCACTCCACAGCTCCCTGGTGGGCACACCCTCTGCCCGGCTCCGCAGCTCCCTGGTGGGCACACCCTCTGCCCAGCTCCGCAGCTCCCTGGTGGGCACACCCCCTGCCGGCTCCACAGCTCCCTGGTGGGCACACCCTCTCCCCGCTCCGCAGCTCCCTGGTGGGCACACCCTCTCCCCGCTCCGCAGCTCCCTGGTGGGCACACCCCCTGCCCGCTCCACAGCTCCCTGGTGGGCACACCCCCTGCCCGCTCCGCAGCTCCCTGGTGGGCACACCCTCTGCCCCACTCCACAGCTCCCTGGTGGGCACACCCTCTGCCCAGCTCCGCAGCTCCCTGGTGGGCACACCCCCTGCCCGGCTCCGCAGCTCCCTGGTGGGCACACCCTCTCCCCGCTCCGCAGCTCCCTGGTGGGCACACCCTCTGCCCCGCTCCACAGCTCCCTGGTGGGCACACCCTCTGCCCGGCTCCGCAGCTCCCTGGTGGGCACACCCCCTGCCCGGCTCCGCAGCTCCCTGGTGGGCACACCCTCTGCCCGGCTCCACAGCTCCCTGGTGGGCACACCCTCTCCCCGCTCCGCAGCTCCCTGGTGGGCACACCCTCTGTCCACTCCACAGCTCCCTGGTGGGCACACCCTCTGCCCACTCCACAGCTCCCTGGTGGGCACACCCTCTGCCCGCTCCGCAGCTCCCTGGTGGGCACACCCTCTGTCCACTCCACAGCTCCCTGGTGGGCACACCCTCTGCCCACTCCACAGCTCCCTGGTGGGCACACCCTCTGCCCGCTCCGCAGCTCCCTGGTGGGCACACCCTCTGCCCAGCTCCACAGCTCCCTGGTGGGCACACCCTTATCATGCAGCCCTCTGCCAGGTTCCGCAGCTTCCTGGTGAGCACACGCTCATTGTGCAGCCCTCTGCCCGGCTCCGCAGCTCCCCGCGGGTTCCCAAGCCTCCCCTGTCCTCTGAGCAGCTCGTGGGGTGCCCCAGAATCTCATGCAGTCCAAGGCTGACACCCACAGGCCCCACGTGCTCCCCAGGGAGGACAGGAGAGGAAAAGCCAGCGCTGCTCACCGTCTCCTTCGTCCACCACGGCCTGGACAACCACTGGAAACACACCCCGGTCCAGGTCGAAGTTCAGCTGAGGGGAACAGGAGGCCAGGAAGGTAAGAAGCCCGGCCAGCCAGGCCAGGGTTGGTCAGGCAGAGCTGGGCGGACGTGGAGATGAGACGGCAGGGAGGACGCGCCCAGCCTCAGGCACCCACTGTTGCCATCCACCCCCAGACCCTGACGCCCTCAGGAAGTGACCCCTGGTGACCGCCGTCGGCCGTGCTCTGCTGTCTCTTGGGATGCACCTGCTCCGGACATTCATCTAAGGGAAGCCTGCGACAGTCACCCTTCTCTGTCTGGCTTCTTTCGCTCTGCAGGGTTCCCACGGCTGCCCCAAGCAGGTCCGAGCTGCACTCCCTCAGCGGTCTGAACACAGTGCCGGCGGGAGGACAAACCACGCTGTGTCCCCGTGCACTGGCTGAGGGAGCTCGGGCCGTTTCTCCGTGACGGCTGCTGCGGACAGCACTGCCACGCACGCTCCGGCTTGCCGGTGTCCACCTCAGAGAGGAGGTGCAGGCTTCCGGGACAGCCCTGCTCGACTCTGAGAAGGAAGGCCCCGCCAAAGCCAGACGGCAAGGGAAGGAGGCTACAAGCCCCCCATCCATGCATGGCCCACAAGGGCCCAGTCAGCTCGGCCTCAGCCTCGCCACAGCCCCTTCACTCTGCCCAGCCCTCGGCTCGCGCCCTGCAGACCAACTCCCGCTGTGGTCTCAGAAAGGCCCTCGAGCCCAAGTGTGGGCGGCCCAAGAGAACACTTGCAGTTCCTGTCTCAGTGTCACTCAGGCCATCAGAACACGGTCACCACTGGTCCACCCTGGCTCCCCGCTGGCCCCCTTGACAGCCTCAGTGTCCGGCACAGAGAAGCCATGAGGGCATGTGGTCTCAGTGCAAAAGCCAGGGAACCAACACATCTGCTCAAGGTTAGCTAGAGACCCGGCTGCTCCACTTCCGATCCAGCTCTGTTACGGCCTGGGAAAGCAGTGGAAGATGGCCCAAGTCCCGGAAGAAGCTCCTGGATCCTGGCTTTGGATCAGCCCAGCTCCCACCACTGCGGTCAATTGGGGAGTGAACCACTGAATGGAAAAATGGGCTCTCTCTCTCGGATACCTTGCCCCCCCCACCCTGGTCTGAGCGACTGGGCTCTCTCTCGGATTCTGTCCCATCCTTCTTAGGGATTCCCGATCCCCAATAAACCTTGCTACTTTGATTACCACTGCTCTCACGCCTGAATTCTTTCTTGCGCAAAGACAAGAACCCCACTACGATCTCCTCTAACAGCTCAACCAGCTGCACCAAATCACCAGCTCCAGAGGCTTCTGACGCGAAGCCCGGAGGGCTTTCTTGGGGAATAAGCTGCTGCGCAAACCTAGACAGAGCGAGGCGGCCGACACCAGCCTGAGTCGCGCCCAAGGCGGCAGGCCGAGGCAGCCCGAGCGGGGAAAAGCATATTCAATGTCCCCTTGGGCCTCACACTGTGGGACCCTCAGGCTCTGCCACCAGGCCTGATGGACACAGGGAGAGGTGAAGGGCAGAGGAGGAGGACAAGGTCTCGACTGAAATAAACAGGAGCCACCAGGGGAACACAGGAGCAAACGAGCCACGAGCGGCACAGCCCTTGCAGGGACCTGTGGCTGGAGTGGCGGGGTCCACAGCACGGCCCAGGGACGGCAGCCAGTGCCGACAGGGCTGCCACACTGCAGCCCCGATGACAATGGCCGGGGCCCCATTCATCCCCGAAGCCCAGCATCTCTCGAATGCTGGCCTGGCGCAACCTCGCCACGCAGCAGTCCACACGTGGCGCTCCCGGGCCTACAGGACAACAGGTGCGGGCAGAATGTGGGTGTGCCCCACACCCACTGGGGAGCGCTCTGGGTGGGCCCCGCCATGAGTTACCTCGTCATCCTTCCACTCAGAGAAGTCGATCTTGAAGGAAGGCAGAGAGAACTGCTGGCTCACCCCTCTCTTATAGTGGACGGTCTCCGACTGCAGAGCAGGGCTCTTGGGGCTGTACCTGAGGGGCAAGAGGAGGAGGGGAGACGCTGTGCAGCCAGGACATGGAGCCAGGGCCTGCGCCCGGGCCTCCCTCCTCCAGGGAGGGCAGGAGATGGCCACACAGCCTTCACTCCTCCATGGACCCCATCTCACTCTGCCAGGTCCGCTGCACAGCCTGGAGACAATTCTGAGTCGTCCACACCTGCCCAGCACCTCTGCTACCTTCCCGGACGTGGGCCCACCATCCCGCTGCGTACAATGAACTTGGTGCAGAGGTGCAGTGCAGGGCTCCTCGCTGCCCCACGTACACTGCCAGCCGCCTGCCCCCCACATGGCAGGGCCTCCTCTGCCCCTTCAAGTGTGACACAGCCCAAAGTCGTCCACCATCGCCACATCCAAGTGCTGTGTCGTCAACACCACACCAGCTCCCCTGTGGTTCTATGCATCAGGCCTGGGACACCAGGGTCTCGCATCTCACGGTCCCCAGCAGCTTCCCCACGACAGGAGTCCTAAAAGAGGGCTGGCTGCGTCAAAGGCGCCCTCATTTCCAATCCTGATCAACTTGGCTGCTTCCATTCAGAACCCAGCACGCAACCTGCCTCCTCCCCTCCGCTCCACACCACACGCATGGTCCCTGGGGGCCTGTCTGGGTTGAGACAAAGGATATTCTGCGGGTGTCGCAGTTGTGTGCAGAGGTGGCCCTGCCCAGGCGGTCAGAGGCGGTGTGGCAGGAGCCCCAGGCTGGGACGCCATCCTCAGGCTGCTCTGGCTTCCCTCTAGGAGCCAGGGGAGCCCGGGGCCCACGCTTCTGTCTGAACCTCAGCCTCCCTGTGGGGAAGTGGGGTGGAAGGAGCCGTGTGCCGCAGCTCAGCTGGTCAGAGCATTTCCCGCTGGCCAGGGTGTGGGCCTGGGCCTCCCTGCCTCTCCTTCGGTACTGGTGCCACCAAGCCTGGCAGGCTGGAGGGCAGGCAGGGCTCCTGCCAGGTCCTAACAAGGGAGTATGGCATCTCCACGGCTACTGGGCCCCAGGGGCTAAGACCAGGCCCAAGACCGCCGTGAAGGCCTCCCCCGAGCCTGGGTCTGCCTGTTGTCCTGTTTTTCTAGCTCTTCTATGGCAGGAGCCTCTCCTCCAGCTCCGCCTCCGTGGTCACCCAGGACAGCGCGGACCTGCCCAGGCTGCAGAGGGGGGTGGGCCACGCCCTAAGTCCAGTGGTCAGATCTGGGCCCCCGGCAGGACAAGGAGCACTCACGAGCCTTGCCTGAAGACCTCTGGAGCTCAGACAGCAACTAACCCAGAGCACCTGCTATGCGCCTCCCACAGGCACTGCCGCTAGTGAGGGCCAGGCCTTGGCGCTGCCGTTCAGTCCTCACGCCAGCCAAGGGAGAAGCTCCGGCCCCCTCGTTCCCAGCTAAGGAAACAGGCACAGCAGTCCTGTCCCCAGCTACCCAGAGGTGCAGAGCAGGCCAGGACTCAAAGGCCCAAGCGCTTCAGCCCCGGCCCTGGGAACCAAGCCTGGCCTCCAGGGATCTTCTCCAGCAGGAGGAAACAGGCCCGTCTCTACACGTTTGTGCGGCCACTCAGATTATGCTCAGTCATAGAATCCAAACTTGTGAGGACAGCAGGTCCCTTATGTCGCTCCCCCTCTTCGTGGAGGAACGACACAGGACCCTGCGCTGTTCTTTCGTCTGCTCGGCCCTCCCCGGGTTTGCTGCTGGTTCTTCCCGGGTTGGCTACTATCCCTTCCACCTCCGTGGAAGGGCAGTTCCCCCTGGCCACATTCCCCACTTCCGCAGGGGAGCGGCACACCGCCGGCCGGCTTTCTCGGGGGCTGCACAGGTGTTCCCCTTAGATGTTCCTGGTGCATGCCGTTTCTCTCCTCCTTTATAGTCCTCCTCCGCCAATCCCAACTCGGCTGCCCACACGCCGAGTACGCTGCTCTCCAATCAGGAGCAAGTCCTACAGTTTATTGGCTGAACTGGAGGCAGCTGTGTAGAAGCTGTTTTCTTCTCTCCCAGCGCCATATTGTGGGAGAGCAGATGCATAGAATAAGTCTTAATTCCAGTAACTTAGTCTAGTCCGAGTTGCTCCCCACACCTTATTTCTAACAAAACCTCCAAAAGCTCAACCACAGGTTAAGTTGCCGCCTGTGCAATGCCGGCATCCTAGATGGGTACCGGTTCAAATCCAGGCTGCTCCTCTTCCAATCCAGCTCCCTGCTAATGTACCTGGGAAAGCAGTGGAAGATGCCCCAAAGTGCTTGGGCCCTGTTCCCAGGTGGGAGACCCAGAAGAAGCTCCTGGCTCCAGCCTGGTCCAACATCAGCCACTGCAGCCATCTGGGGAGTGAACCAGCAGACAGAACACCTCTCTCTCCTTCTCTTTCTCTGTAACTCTACATTTCAAATCAATAAATCTTAAAAAACAAACAACAACAACAAAAAAAACCACAACTGTTGGCCTCATGGGACATGAACTAAATTACAGAGTATCAATGAGTCTCAATGGGTATCCACGGAGAACTGCAGAGTAGAGGGGTGGGGCCGGCGCTGTGGTGTAGCAGGTCAAGCTGCCGCCCTCAGTGCCTGCATCCCACACGGTCGAGTCCCGGCTGCTCCACTTCTGACCCAGCTCCCTGCTGTGGCCTGGGAAAGCAGTGGAAGATGGCCCACGTGTTTGGGCCCCTGCACCCACATGGGAGACCCAGAAGAAACTGCTGGCTCCTGGCTTTGGAACAGCCCAGCTCCAGCTGTTGCGGCCACTTAGGGAGTAAACCAGTGGATGGAAGAGCTCTGTCTCCCGTCTGTAACTTTCCCTCTCAAGTAAATAAATAGGAAGTCTTAAGATGCCCTCGTCTTGTACCACGGTGCCTGAAATCGAGTCTCACTTCCACTTCTGAACCAGCTTCCTGTTAATGTACCTGGAAAGGAAGTGGAAGATGGCCCAAGCACTTGGGCTCCTGTTACCCAAGTGGGAGACTCACACAGAGTCCCTGGCTCCTGGCTTTGGCCAGCTGTGGCCATTTGAGTGAACCTGCAGATGGAAGGCCTCTCTCTTTCCATCTCTTTGCCCTTCAGTTAAATAAACATTTAAGACAGAACAGAGGAAGAAAACCTCTTTTTTCCCCAGACAGAAGGCTCCCAGGGAGCCCGAGACTGACTCCTGTGGTGCCTGCCTGCCGCCCGCAGGACTCACACGGCCACACCGTTCAGGAACTCCTCGGTCGCCTGGCAGTAGATGGTGATAGCCACCCGGGCGTCAGCGTCGAAGGTGAACTCCAGGCTGTAGAGCACCCGCGGCTTCTCGCTGTCCTCAGTGGGACTGTCCGCGTCTTCCTTGTACCTATGGGAGCGGGGCAGCAGGTAGAGGCAGGTCAGGGGGCCAAGGGGCCCTGGAGTCGGCAGTGCCGGGGCAGTGCCCTATTTGGCCAACAAGCCCAGCGATCCAGCCTTTGGCTCCCGTCTTCCTGTTGAGATAGCGTTTCTCCACTCCAAAACCTGGCCCAGGGCAGCTCACGGCAGGGGCTGGCCTGCGCACTGCACAAGTTCGGCAGGCTCCCAGCGGCCACTCATCAGATGCCACCATGCACCCCCAGCTGTCTCAGACACTGCCCTGCTGGGAACCCTGGTCTTCAGAGGGAGTCCACCAGCCCTTTCCCCACTCATGCAGGGGACAACTTGGGGACTCACAATGCTGGGGCAGCCTCTGACCCTACGCAAGCAGGATCAGGGAGCGGGACCTGCTCATCACCCCCTCCTCTTCCCAAGCATGGACCTGAACCTCTGCCCCACACCCCGCGGAGCCCCGAGGGCACAGGGCTCCCGCCTCGGGAGGCGCAGGGTTACCTCACGAGCCGGAGGGAGTCCTTGCGGATGTTCACCAGGCTCCTGAGCGTCTTCACGGGCTCGTGGGGGGCAGGAGTGACATAGGGGAACTAGGAGGTAGAAAGCAGTCTGGGTTCACAGCCTCCGTGGGAGGGCCCTGACTCCCCGTCCTGGGCTCTCGCTCCTGTCCGAGGGGCTGTGCCAGGAGCCAGGCACTTCACTCTCGTTACACCCAAGGGAGCCAGGGCAGAGCCCAATTCCAGGAAGCAGCCGCGACAACTGCACCTGCCAGAGGGACCCAGGGACAGCCACCAAAGGTGGGCTTCCACCTCCACCTGGTGGAGGACAGGGTGCTGGCGCTGCCCGGGAACCATGCAGTGAATCCGCACAATCCCAGATTCAAGGAGGGGGCCGGCGTTCTGGCACAGCCGTATGGGCACTGGTTCGAGTCACAGCGGCCCCCTCTTACCGCACCTGGGAAAGCAGCAGCAGATGCCCGAAGGTCTTGGGCCCCTGCACGTGTGTGGGAGACACAGTTCTAGGCTGCTGACTTCAGCCTGGGCCAACACTGGCAGTTGAGGCCACTGGGGAGTGAACCCGCAAATGGAAGATCTCTCCCTCTCTCTCCTTCTCTGTCTCTCCCTTTCTGTAGCTATGCCTTTCAAATAAATAATACACAAATATCTTTTTAAAAAAATAAAGAAAAAGATTTAGGGAGGGCACACAGCACACCTGTACACTCAGGAGCGTGTACAGAACGAGTGGTGCTTGGAAAATGTGGCTGTGTCCCCATCAGCATCCTGCTGGTGACACTGGGTTGGAGCCCTACGGGACATCAGCATCAGGCCAGGTGGGTCACGGGCACCTGGAGCAGCTCTGCTCCACTTCTCACGACAGCAGGCACATCCACTGCGGTCGCAAAACAAGACACTGAAAAAAGACCCACAGCACAGGAGCCTCGATGGAGCAGACCCTGCGCAGGCGCTGCGGCGGCAGAGGTCCAAGCCCAGGCTCCCGCTCCTGCTCCCACGGGGAAGGCTCCCTGCTGGCCCCAGTCCCCGACTCGCAGTGTGTGCTCTAGATCGAGGACTCCGGCCAGCCTGCGGCTCTGTAGCTGAAACAGCCTGGAACTAAGACAAAATGCTGTATAAAATCAGCAATTATGTTAAACCATCCTGTCTGCCTTTACTGCGTTTGCCATTAGCCTGAAAGGCCTTTAAAATTGATTTAAGAAAGCATTTAAATGCATTTTGTTTACTCTAATTATTCAAGAAGGTATTTAATTAGCGCTAAGTGTGAATTGGACCCTGTTGCTAGCCCCAGCAAGCAAGCATATCTTAGGTAGAGCTAAACCCCCAGTAAAACTGCCATACGGCACACGTCTTAACCAGGTCTTGAGTATTAAATAAAACTGCATATGCACTTTAGAGTAAATAGAGAAATAAAAATAAAACAGCCTGGAAACATCTGGCCCGGTCACACCTGCCAGGCCTGCAGGACGACCCACAATGCCGCAGCCCTAGCGGGAGGGGGCGCCGCACCTCCTTAACAGAGAGGGCCTCCTGCTAGTCCCCGGCCATCATTTCATACCTGACACCCCAGCCCAGCCTCTCCGTGGGACCCCTTCCCCACCCCTGCACCCACCCCCCACTCAGCTCACATCAGCGCAGCCTCCTGTTTCCACGCGGAGGGGGTGACTTCACCTCCCGAAGGCCCACCACAAGGCCCAGCAGACCTCCCTCCGTCGGCCCAGGAAGGCCTGCGGTCCTCGCCCCTCCCATCTACTCTCGCACGGCCTGCAGAGCCCTGCTCACCTCCAGGAGCACCGCCTGTCAGTGCCTCCTGCCGGCTGCCCTGCCGACGCCCGCCTTCCTGCTCTTTCTTGGGGACTGGTTCCCACCCCTCACAAAGTCTGCCCTGCCCCACCCTGCCTCTCTGCTCACCACCCGTTCATGCTACGTTTCCTTTTCTTGTTGTTCAAGATTTACTTTTATTGATTTGAAAGGCAGACTTAGAGAGAGGGGAGGGGGTGGGGGGGGGGGAGCGAGCGTGCCAGGGAGGGAGATTTTCCATCCACAGGTTTATCTCCCAAACGGGTACAGGAGTCCAGTCGCTCGGGCCGTCTTCTGCTGCCGTGCCAGGCCATTAGGAGGGCGCTGGATTGGAAGTGAAGCTGGGACTTTCACCAGTACTCACACGGGACTGGCGTGTGCAGGTGGCGGCTTATCTGGTGCACCACAGCACCAGTTCCTACGCTTTCCTGTTACACTGTCTGCACCCCCACTAGGGACAGGGCGCAAGTCTGACTTCACTCCCAGCTCCTGTAAGAGCTCCAGGCACAAAGCAGGCACCAAAAGTGCACTGAAAATCAGACAGCCGCACTCCACATATACCTCTCTGGCGACTCTGCTTCTGACCGTACTCCGTGTCCACTGTCCCCTGGAACACGGATCTTCTTTCTTGCTTTTTAGACAAAATAACCCAAGATCAACGCTCTGCCTTGTGGCCAGTGTTTGTGGTGCAGTGGGGTGAGCTGCCTGCCGCCTGTGACACCAACATCCCCCACGGGCACCAGTGTGTATCTCAGCTGCTCTGCTCCCCGTCCAGCTCCCTGCTGTGGCCTGGGAGAGCAGCAGCAGGCGTCCCCAGTGCCTGGGCCCTGCACTCACATGGGAGACCGGAGGGAGCTCCTGTAAGGAAAGGGATGGAAGGTGCCGAACACCAGTGAGCTTCTATCACCGGGCTCACAGCCCTGGCCGGTGCGGCTGTTGGGGGAGACAACGTTGCCTCCCTCTCCTCATATCTCTAACTCTTTGGACTATTTAAGTGAATCCTTAAAGAAGAAATACATCTGTGCCTCTGCAGCTCCCACAGGGCCTCGCACTGCTGACACGGGCTGCTCTGTGCTTGGTGACCCACCCTCACCACCTGGCCTCCTCGGGCAGCACCAGGACAAGCCCAGTCCAAGTCACGCGTCCTCAGCCAGCCCAACTGGGACACAGACGGCAGGGCCTCCCGCAGTCCAAGAGACCCACCTGGACGGGGCGGCTGCCCAGGAAGTTCAGATCCATGTTCTCTCCAAAGAGGTAACCTTCAGGGTGGGGGGTGTCAAATTTCTCGCCTCCCATGAAAAAGTGTGAAGCAAAGTAGTTTCCTGTTTAAAGGGAAACAGCGGTTGGCGATGCAGCTCGAGGGGAGCCAGCATGAGGTCGGCAGTGCCAGCACCCGGCTCAGCCACCCCGGCCGGGGCCCTTCCACGGGGGCCTCCGGGTGTCCACGCACCACCAGCCTCAACACATGCCCTCTGCAGGCTCCTCCTCCCTGTCCTGCCTCCTCAGCCAGTTCTCAGCTGCAGCCTTGCTGCTGGCCTCCCAAAGACACATCCACGTCCTACCTCCCCTGACCCCTGATCTGGAAGCCCAGCACCGATGTTTTCCTAAGAGAAAGGAGAGGGAGAGCGGGACCCACGTGGAGGGAAGGCGGTCACGTGGAAACAGAGGCTGCGTCAGGAGGGACGCAGGCCAGGCCGGGGGCCCGGAGGCAGAAAGAGGCGAGGCAAGGGTCTCCCGGAGCCCTCAGAGGGACAGCGGCCCTGCCAAGGCCTTGATTCCCAACTGTGGTGTCAGGATGCAAGACAGTGCACTCCTGTGGCTGTCAGCCACTCCAGGAAACCCAGCCACGCCCCTGACCCCAGCCCAGACACACCCCCTTGACCCCAGCCCAGACACACCCCTTGACCCCGGCCCAGCCCCCAGGCCCTTTCCTCTCAGCACCAACCGTGGTGCAAAGCTGTGTGGCTTGCGTTTTACGTGCACTGGACTCCCCGTGCCCACTGACTCCGTGGCTGGTTCACATCCCTGGCATACAGACAGGAAAGTCCCAGTTTTCCTTTGAAGAAAGAGACAGAAGACACCAGCACCGGGAGCTTCAAACACCTGGACCCACAGCCTCTCCCACATTTCTAACCTGACCCCACCGCTCTCACAGGGGCGCTGGGAGGAAGGCTCCGGGGACCACAGGGCCTGTGATCATCACGAATGCTCAGAGTATGCGACCCTCGGCCCCGTGTGTGGCAGGGACCCCGTGTGGCATCTTCCTGGGATCTCTGATGGAATTCTGGGCCCACTGAGCGTCCAGGGACGCCCTCAGCCCCAGTTCTGGGGACACAGCCATGGCCACACAAGTGCAAGTAACAAGGACCCTCCTGCCCAGGGCACGCACCCTGAGCCACGGTCTACACAGCAGGAACAGCAGCGGGCGGGGGCTCACCCACCCAGCTCCCCGCCCCCTCGACCAAGATGAACAGAGGGCCACCTGCAACAAGCAACAGGCCAACAGCTAAACAAACAGAACACCTGGCTTCACGGAACACCTCGCGGCTGTCTCCTAGAAGCCAACAGGCCTGGATACGCTGACGTGGAGCCACGGCCCTGGAATCCTTGCTGGTGAAAGACAAACGCTGGCGCTGGTGCAGGAGTTAAGAAGCTGCCCCAGACGCTCAAGTTCAAGTCCAGCTCCGCTCCTGAGTCCCACTTCCTGCTAGTGCACACTCTGGGAGGCAGGTGATGATGGATGAGGTACCTGGGTCCCTGCCACCCACATGGGAGACCCAGATGGAACTCCTGGCTCCGGCTGACCCAGCCCTGGCTATGGAAGGCATTTAAGGATTGAACTAGCTGCCGGAAGATCTGCCCCACTCCTTTTCTTTGCTTCTGAAATGCACAAAAGTAATACTTTTAGAAAGCAGGTGATCCCATGTGGAGGGTGCCTACTAATGCCGAGATGCACATCACGAGGCCGCAGAACGGTCGGGTGAGACCCAAAGCCCAGACCTGCTGCTCTGCGTTAGGTCTCCTCCATGCGCCAGGGTGGTGCTCTTGGGTCAGGAGAAGGGGTAACAGAGACACAGGTAAACCCAGGCCTCCTGCCCAGCTCCTACAAGTTCAGATCCACTGTGACACCTGGGCGTCACAAGCAGCCACTGCACTGGGAGCACCAGCATTTTCAACACACAGAGGCGGCACACCCTCCAGGGGGTCTCTGGATCCCTGGGGCTGCAGCTGGACTCTGGCAGCCCCCGGTCCAGAGCCCCCGGCAAGACGTGTACAGCGCCTGTGACAGCAGCGCCTCCAGCTTGGCAGCCGGCAGACCACCTGTGCTAACCACTGACACCCGTCAGGGCTACAGCAGTCTGGGAAGAGGGGCATGTCGGGAGAGCAGGGGCCCAGGTGTGGGCAACCGGCCCTGCCCGGCCAGGCTCTCCACCTGGCGAGCGGCAGCCTCGGTCGGCAGGCTGGCTCAGAAGCAGGCAGAACTGAGCACGTGCACCAAGTCTCAGGCCCGGAGGCCTCCTGCTCCCATCTCCTCCAGGGGCACCCTCAGGGCCCAACCGTCCCACAGGTCCCTGGAGCCACCTCCCCAAGGGCAGAAAACAGAGGGGCAGCTGTCACCAGGACGACCCCAGGGTGACGGCTCAAGTACTTCGGTCCCTGCCACCCAGGCAGGGGACGTGCACTGAGGTCCGGGCTCCTGGCTTTGGCCGGGCCCAGCTGCAGATGTTGAGGGTCCTTGAGAAGTGAACCAGCAAATGGAAGATGTTTGTTCCTTCGTCTTTTTAATAAAAAACGAAAGCTCTTAAGAGAATAAAAATCTTTGGATTAAACGGTAATACAGAATTATTACTTCCTCTTTGCTGTGTATTTTCTGAATTTTCTACAATTAATGCATGGTACTAGTGAAACAGATTATTCTGCAGAGATCTAGCACACAGGCCAACGGTGCCTGTTACTGCGGCAGCAATGGAGCCATGTTCCAGGGTCAGGTAAGGGTGAGGCCTGCGCGGTTCTGAACACATGAGAAACCACTCCGATACGCTGAGGGGGAACTCCGGCATCTCCATACCACAGGGAAGACTCAGGATGTCAGCTGGTAAGTCATCCTTTGTCTGGATACCAGATTTTACTGTGAAAGATCGGCAAAGCTCGAGAATGAGACGTTACTGAAATCCTGCTACTTCACTTTATTTATGTGATCAACCTAAATAAATCCAGGGGTGGCAACTGACACAGTGGTTAAGATAACCCTGGGGGCCAGCGCTGCGGCTCACTAGGCTAATCCTCCGCCTTGCGGCGCCGGCACACCGGGTTCTAGTCCCAGTAGGGGCGCCGGATTCTGTCCCGGTTGCCCCTCTTCCAGGCCAGCTCTCTGCTGTGGCCAGGGAGTGCAGTGGAGGATGGCCCGAGTACTTGGGCCCTGCACCCCATGGGAGACCAGGAGAAGCACCTGGCTCCTGCCATCGGATCAGCGCGGTGCGCCGGCCGCAGTGCACCGGCCATTGGAGGGTGAACCATCGGCAAAGGAAGACCTTTCTCTCTGTCTCTCTCTCACTGTCCACTCTGTCAAAAATAAAAAAAATTAAAAAAAAAGATAACACTGGGAGGGGCCAGCTCTGTGGTGCAGCGGGTAAAGCTGCCACCTGCAGTGCCGGCATCCCATATGGGGACTGGTTCGAGTCCTGGCTGCTCCACTTCCGATCCAGCTCTCTGCTATGGTCTGGGAAAGCAGTGGAAGATGGCCCAAGTCCTTGGGCCCCTGCACCTGCATGGGAGACGTGGAAGAAGCTCCTGGCTCCTGGCTTCAGATTGGCACAGCTCTGGCCACTGTGGCCAACTGGGGAGTGAACCAGCAGATGAAAGACCTCTCTGTTTGCCTCTCCTCTCTCTCTGTGTAACTCTGAATTTCAAATAAATAAATAAATCTTAAAACAAACAAAACAAAACAAAACAAGATAACCCTTGGAGGGGCCGGCGCTGTGGTAAAGCGAGTTAAGCTGCCCCCTGATGCCAGCATCCCACGTAAGCGCCAGTTCAAATCTCAGCTGCTCCACTTCCAATCCAGCTCCTAGCTAATGATTTCAAATTTAAAAATAAATTTTTAAAACAAATGCACAGAATTGTACACACACACATTCTAGAACTGTGCTGCACACGTGAGCTAACTGCGAGCGCCTGAGTCACGAGGGGCGGCACACTTTCAAGGTATTTTGTTAGGCGTTTATACTGACAAAAACTAGCATTTGTGTTGTATGACTAACTGGGTATCTGTGGTGACCACTGAAACCACAAGAAGTCTCACTTAGAGCTTTCTGGTGACGTGAATTCATTAAACTTCTAACTTGAATCTATGTACAAATTTTGGCTGAGAAGCGCAATACGGTGATTAACAAAAGAATTTCAAGCAAGAAAACCGGAACTAAGTCACAGTTCCTTGTGGAGAAATGGGTAGGCGAAAGCAAGTCCCGAGCCAGGACCACACACACACCACTCCCGCCCCAGACTGCACCAGACGGCACAGACCGTGCCTGGCCCTGTGGGAGGTGCCCCTGCCCAGGGGAGTGGAAAACACAACACAAAGCAGAGCTGGGCTTACACGTGGCCATGCACTCACGCACAGGGAGGAAACCCAGGACGGGGCAGGGGAGGGACTGGGCCTGGGGAGAGCTACTCTCCTTTTTCCTCTCAAGAGTAAAGGATCGGTAGGGGCCAGCAGGTTTCGCCACTGTAAGAACACTGGCATCCTGTAACAAATTGCCGGTTCAAGTCCTGGCTGCTCCTCTTCAATCCTAAGGCAGTGAAAGACGGCCTAAGTGGGTAAGACCCTGCCACCACGTGGGGGACCCAGATGGAGTTCCAGACTCCTGGCTTCAGCTCTTTTCCTCTTGTTTCCTCTTGCACTCTGCCTTCCAGTTACATAACCAACCCCTATAGAAGAAAAAAGAAAGGAACCGACGCTGTGGCGCAGCGGGTTAAAGCCCCGGTCTGCAGTGCCAGCATCCCATACGGGCACCGGTTCGAGTCCTGACTACTCCGCTTCTGATCCAGCTCTGCTGTGTCCTAGGAAAACAGAAAAAGATGCCGGCACCCACTAGGGGGACCCAGAAGAAGCTCCTGGCTCCTGGCTTCAGATCAGCACAGCTCAGGCCATTGTGGCCACTTGGGAAGTGAACCAGCGGATGGAAGACCTTTCTTTCTCTCTCTGCCTCTGCCTCTCTTAACTCTGCCTTTCAAATAAATAAATCTTAAAAAAACAAAACAAAACAAAACAAAACAAAAAAAACGGAGTGACCAATTGAAAAAAAAAAAAAAATGGAAAAGCCAAACATGAAAAATGTTCACTGAATGCAGAAAGCAGGGGTTTTATGGTCTGACTCTGTGCTGTCCCACAGGTTTCTAAGATGCTCACGTCCCTACAACAGGGGCTGGTAAAGGAGAAACACGCAGCTCCTGCGTGTGTGTGCACACGCGTGTGCAGGCGTACCATACACGTGCACTGGTGCGTGGGACCACGGGGAGCAGACAGTGCCGCAGGACGAGGGAGGGCGGAGAGAGACATGAGCAAGGCGGGAAGATGAAGGAAGGGCCACAGCCACAGGGTTCTTGTCCACGGTGCTGGGTGGGGCAGGCAGGACAGGGACAGACGCCGCCCCACCTCCCAGGCACTAGAACAGCAGAGCTGGGGCGCAAACCCTCAGCCTCCAGAGCCCAGCGCGTGTCTTCATCTCCAGGCTGCCCCCTTCGTTGTAGCCTGGGACAGTGGTCAGTGGTGTCACCGCCAGCCACGACGGGCAGCTGTTCACACACAGAGAGCACATGCAAAAGCCTTCCTGAAACAAACTATAGACAATTGTTCCATAGGCAGCAGATGCCCCGGGTCCACGGGTGTTGGCCTGGACTCACACGCCAGACTCCAGGCCTCAGCGGGCAGGCCTCACGCACCGCACCAAGGGCAAACCCACCACCTCCCCCGTCACTGTCACAGTCTGTCGGGGACTCAACCTTGGACGGGTCAGGCATCTGGTCTCCATCCTACTTCCACATCCAACCGGGAGAACACACACAGATGGCGAGCGCCCTTCCTGCACCCATCCCCTCCCCACTGACATCAGGGGTGGGAGAAAGCCGCACTTGTCATCTTCACCCACGACAAACACCCGGGCCATGAGGCCACCGGGAGGGGGTGCTGTCCCCTCTGCATGGCCACCGAGCCACAGGCTGGGGCTCTGTTGTTGGTCCCATTCGGGGTGTTGGGGAGTCCACACAGTGCCTGTGCCCACACTCTGGCAGAGTGGAAGGAGAAGCATCACACGACCCGTCAGGGGAGCCAGGACCCAGGGAGTCTCCGAGGAGCCCGGGGCCGGAAGGCAGAGTGCCCGGCGATGTGCACGGCCCAGGCGGGGCCGTGAACAGTGGTCTCAAGGAGCCAAACTGCTGCCGGGAGCCTCAGAGGGCGGGGAGGGCCAGGAGGAGGAAAGACCTGTGCCACCTGCCTCCTCCTCCTCTACATGCCTGCTTGTCAGAGACCAGAGTCTGGGACCCCCCCCCACCCCGAGAAATACTTCTACCCAAACCTGCCCTGCCCTGGGGAACCCCAACAGAAGCTGGCTGGGCTCGGAGGGTGGCTCCTCTGTACACATGCAGATGTCCCCCGGGGGCAGGGCCCAAGAGCCACCTGGCCCAGGAGTGTGAGCTCAAGTGCCTGTGCGGCTCTAGGTAGCCCGGGCCCCCCTCCCCATGCTCCCAGTCCCCAAAGAGAATGTTCTGTGCCTCGACCTCCCTGCCAGATCCCGCCCTCCCCAGCCTACAAACCAGTGGCCCCACTCAACTGCTCAGCACCCACCTTCCTGGCTGTCACACCTCCTATCCTAGCTCTCCTCCCAGGGCCATCACGAGTCCTCCTCGTGGACGTGATGGTCATGGCAGCCCCGTCTCTCTGCGCCCCTGCCCTGGCAAGAGCTTGCCACACTTGGCTTGTTACTCTGAGAAGCCTCGCCAGCCACATCCCCACAGGGTCGGTGACGCAGTGAAACCTTGCGATCCCAGAGCCTGCACCCTTGTTACGGGCTGAACAGGACTTGTCGCCCCAAAACTCACACAGACGTTTGTTTGCACTCTGATGTAAACATTAATGGGTGACAGATTAAGGGCAGAGGCTTGGTCTGATGATGGCGTCTCGGGGTGACGGGGGGCGTGCCCTCAGAGGGTGGTTTCAGGAGAGGGCTGCTGACCTGAACGAGGGCTGCTTCCTGGTTCACCCCGTGACCGACCCTCTGCACCGGCCACAACCAGCCTCCACAGACAGCGACCGGGGCCTCACGGTCCTGACCTGTGTCCTCCAGACTGCACGCTAAGATCAACCTTCTCCTCTTCAGGAAAGAGGACACCCAGCCCGCCATGGCCCTGCTAACAGACACACCCGGCCCCAGGACCTGGGACGCCTCAGTCACTCCCAGCCAGGGAGGGGGAACCGGCAAAGGGTGGCTCCTCCCGCCCCACACAGTGCCTGTGCCCAGTCAGCAGCCTCACGGGATCTGCTGACACACGGCTGCCAACCCTAGCCGGGCCTGGCACCTGGGACAGCGCCGGTCTCAGGTCAGCATCTCCAGGCCCATTTGTTGGTGCCCCACAGGACAGCGCTTCTGTGCCCGCCACACTCCAGCAGCTGACTCTGGGCCTCAGGGACCCACCTGTGCCGAGAGGCAGTTAGCGTGGCTGGGAGGATGCAGGGGTGCGAAGGGCTGCACCCTGAGCTGGCCCACCACTAACTCAGCAGGTGAAACTCCCCCACGTGCCAGCGCTCGCAGAGCAAACAAAAAGCCTCTGGTTTCTGAGCCACTAAGTCCCCACATTCGGCATCACCTGGGTTTTCGTTAAAGATTTGTTGTTATATTTATTTGAAAGGCAGAGTTACAGAAAAAGAGAAACTGACAGAAGGAGGGAGAGAGGTCCTCTATCCACTGGTTCACTCCCCAAACGGCTGCAACAGCCAGGGCTGGGCCAGGCTGAAGCCAGGAGCCAAGAGCGTCTTCCAGGGGCCCGAGTACCTGGGCCGTCCTCCACGGCTTTCTCAGGCGCGTTAGCAGGGAGCTGGGCGGGGAGTGGAGCAGCCGGCAATCGCACCAGTGCCCACGTGGATCCCCGCTACGGCACAACACCGGCCCTGCACAGATTGTGTTGTGCTCCTCAACCCCACCCCCTTCCCGCAAACAGCCTCAGTCAGACTGGACTGTGTTGGGCCAGATTCTCTCCCCCGACGGAGCAGGACAGGGAGGAGAGCAAAGGACCCAGTCCAGGACAGCCCCACACGCCCCACAGGGGCAGATCAGCCAGGACCCTGCCGCCCACGGCTTCCACTTCCTGGCCTGCCTGGCTGGGCTGAACTTCCCCAGAGCCTTCCGGCACATTCCATCTCCTGCCTGAGCTACTTTGCAGTCATGCCACTGAGATGGCAAGTTTCCAAAGAATTCATAACGTAACCAAAGGCACTTAAGAAAGAACTATTAATCAACAAGAAGAGATAACTCAGTTTTTAAATGTGTAAAAGACTTCAACAGGCACCTCAAGAGGATAAAGAGAAAGGAAAGGCTCATTTACAACCTCAGTCCCCAGGGAACAGTGTATTAAAACCACACCGAGCCTGGCTGCCTATCTGGCTGGCGGTTAGGACAGCTCTGTGAACCCATCGCACCGCCTGGGGCTCCAGCCTCCAGCTTGCGGCTGCAGCAGACCTGAGCAGGCAGCAACCCGGACTCACAGACTCGAGTAAGGGGCACCTGCCCCCAAGGGGAGGCCTGGAGAGCATTCGCAGGTCCAGCCCTGGCCTGGCCCAGCCACTGCGGACGGCAGGGAGGGGAGCACACAGACAGCGTCGGTGACAACACGAGTGAGCAGCAACGCTCCCCCTCACCTCGGGAGCGGAAGCTGTTTCGACACATCCAGGTATCAAACTGGACACAGGGAAAACAGACTCCGGGGCACCAGGCCAGCACAGCAGCATGAGTCCCCCAGGGGGCCCAACGCCTGTCTACACAGAACAGGTCGGTACACGCAGAGTGCCACCCGGCAGACACAAGACAAGCTACAGCTCCACGAACAAAGCAAGGCCCCTCAACACCTGATGTGGAGCGAGCGCGACGTCTGATCCCAGTTACATCCAAGTCCAAAGCCAGGCCGGACTCGCCCACGGCAGAGGCCAGAAGGGGCTCGGAGCTGGTTCTGATCTATTTCTGCAACAAGTTCCCTTTAAGACCACGCATCACGTAATCAATGACAGGTACACTTCCTCCGTGTACACTAACTGTAATAGCAGGCATTACATTACTGCATGTGAAAGGCAGACTGACAGAGAAAAAGGGGAAGATATATACAGACGGAAATCTTCCATCTGCTGGTTCACTCACCAAATGCCCGCAACAGCCAGGGACTCTATCCAGGTCTCCCACGTGGGCCGGGGACTCTATCCAGGTCTCCCACGTGGGCCGGGGTCTCTATCCAGGTCTCCCACGTGGGCCGGGGTCTCTATCCAGGTCTCCCACGTGGGCCGGGGTCTCTATCCAGGTCGCCCACGTGGGCCAGGGACTCTATCCAGGTCTCCCACGTGGGTGGCAGGAACCTAAGCACTTGGGCCATCATCTGCTGTCTCCCAGGTGCAGTAACAGGGCACTGGACCTGAAGCAAAGCAGTCTGGACTCAACCAGGCCCCCGGGAAGGGATGTGGGCATCGCGAGCGGCAGCTCCAGCCGCTGTGTCCCAATGCTGGTCCCTAACCTTCACTTAAACACACAGTACTGGTTTGAGTCCCAGCTGTTTTGCTTCAGACCCAGCTTCCTGCTAGCATGCTTGGGAAGGCCTCAGGTAAGGGCCTGCCTGGAGACCCAGGTGGGATTCCAGGCTCCTGGTTTTGGCCTGGCTACCTCTGGCCGTTGTGGCCATCTGGGGAGTGAACCAGCAGATTAAAGATCTCTTTCCTGGGGCAGGCACTACAGCGTAGCGGGTAAGGCAGCCACCTGCGGTGCTGGCATCCCATATGGGCACCGGTTCGAGTCCCAGATGCTCCACTTCTGATCCAGCTCTCTGCTGTGGCCTGAGATAGCAGTGGAAGATGGCCCAGATCCCTGGGCCCCTGCACCGGCGTGGGAGATCCGGAATAAGCTCCTGGCTCTGGGTCAGTGCAGCTCCAGCCATTGAGGCCACCTGGGGAGTGAACCAGCAGATGGAAGACACCACTTCTTTCTTCCTTTCTCATTCTCTCTCTCTTTCTCTCTCTGCCACCTTCTCTCTCGGTGTAACTCTGACTTTCAAGTAAATAAATGTTTAAAAAAAATCTCTTTCCCAGGGCTGGCGCTGTAGCACAGCAGGTTAAAGCCCCAGCCTGAAGTGCCAGCATCCCATATGGGTGCCGGTTCTAGTCCCGGCTGCTCCTCTTCTGATCCAGCTCTCTGCTGTGGCCTGGGAAAGCAGTGGAAGATGGCCCAAGTCCTTGGGCCCCTACACCTGCATGGGAGACCCCGAAGAAGCTCCGCTCCTGGTTTCAGATCGGCTCAGCTCCAGCCATTGTCACTTGGGGAGTGAACCAGCGGGTGGAAGACCTTTCTATGTCTCTACCTCTCTCTCTGTAACTCTGTCTTTCAAATAAATAAAAATAAATTTAAAAAAAAAAGATTCATTTCCCTCGTGTCACTCTGCTTTTCAAATAAAAAAAATCTTAAAAAAACTAAAACTGTCCCTTTAAAAATAGTTAATGTACAGTTAGTGCACACACATGCTTTTCCCCCAAAGCACTGTGCTAAACTGAACACCTCTTTCTTGTCATTCTCCCCAAAAGCTGGCACCCAGACGTATCACAGAGCGGTTCAGTTCCGTGGGGCAGTGAACCAGGGCTGACCCCACAGGGAGCCAGCGTGAGCACTGCCCACCCCAGGGGCGCGAGGCCCCACCTGCACCCAGAACCAAACACACACAAGTCCACAGTGAGGCAGATGCAAGGGCTAACGACATGTTTTATTTTACGATTATTTAAAAGGCAAACTGACAGAGAGAGAAGGGGAGAGAGAGAGATCTTCCATCCAAATGGCCAAAATGGTGGGGGCTGGGTCAGGAGCTCCATCCGGGTCTCCCACGTCGGTGCAGGGGCCCAAGCCCTTGGGCCATCCTCCGCTGCTTTCCCAGGCTCGTTAGCGGGGAGCTGGATCAGAAGCACAGTGCCTGAGAATGGAACCAGCACTTCACGTTGATGCCGGCGTCACAGAGAGTGGCCTACCCTGACACACCACACGCTGGCCTCTGAGCCTCAGATCTTGTTTTACTAACAGAGGTGACGACACTACAATCTCAGGGCGATTCTCAACCTCCCACTTCCTGCCTGCTCTAAGAACAAGCAACCAAGAGCAGGCGACCCCGGCTAGCGCCGCTCCCTGCTGCCAGCTCCTCATCGGCAGGCACTGGCCTCGCCTCTGCCTGTGCCCTAACCACGTGGGAAGCCACCACCTCCTGCGCACAGGGAGTGTCTGCGCTCTGAGGAGCTGGGCAGTCCACGGTTGTTTACTGAGTGCCCAGTCAGGCGCCAGAGGGATGGTGTGCGTGACGCGGCAGCCGGCACCACCGAGCGGGAGGCTGCCCGGGGATAGGCCCACGGTACAGAAGCCCAGACCAGCGGCACAGGGCGGCACTCGGGTGGGGCAGCTGTGCGGAAGGTACTGGTCACCATCCCAGGACCATCCAGGAAGTGTGGGACATCGTCCAGAAAAGTCCAGCCCCACAGCAAACAAAAGCTGGGCTGGTAGAGGACCAGGCGGGGCCCACCCTGCCAGCTCACACGGACTGGAAGGTCAGAGCAGAACGGGAGCTGGGGAGACAGGCCGCTTGGAGTTTCAAGTGGCACCCAGGGTACTGGGGCCGCGACGAGCAAGCGACTGGCCGAGGCCAGAGTAACTTCCTGGCCTTGTGGGGAGGGCCGCTCCCCACCCCCACACGCTGGCCCCACAGCCCACCACAGCGATTCCTTTCCAGTCTGCTCAGCCACAGGTGCGTGCCCCTCCCAGGACGCACAGTGATCCTCCACCTCCTGGGGCGGCCTCTGCTCCGGGGACACACACAGGGCCAGGGCTCTCAAGGCCGAGTGGGCACTGCTGCCATCAGGACCCCGGGCAGGGCTGTACACCAGGCAACCTCGCTTCTGGCTCAAGCAAGCTCTCAGGCCCCCACCCCGTCGACGTAAAAGATTTTCATTGTCACCGTTTCCTTGTTTTACCTGAAACATAAAACTGTTTAAAAGTATAGACAGACGCTCAGAAAAACGCACCTTCTTTATACAGCAGTCACAGTAAAAAACAGACCAGATCACTAAGAGCAGAAGCCCAGAACTGGTCCCCGAGGGAGGGGACACAGAGGGCATGGGGAGGGGGCGGCCCTGCCACCGTCTCAACTGGCACCAACGGCCACCAAGGCCTCCCTGGGGACCCAGATTGTCCCCATTCGCAGAAGCAGCCTCGGGGACGCAAAGTCCTCCTCCCCTACCTGGAACCCCTGCTTCTTCCTTGCTCCAGACAGCAAGTAAGTTAGAGCCAGACAAGGTCCTCTCTGCACAGGAAACCGAGACAGCATGGTGCCGTGGACACACGGCTCACACCCGACTCCTGGACCACGCCCTGGCCGCCAGCACCGGGGAGCAGACCCCAAGGGGCCTTGGATCGCCCCGAGATTGCAGGGGTAAGATGTGGGGTACACACATGTCAGGGAGACATTCACTCCCTGCTCACAGCACTGCCGGACACCTGCTGGGACAGGAAAATCTCACAGTAGGACGTGAGCCCTTAGGTCACCAAGGACAAAACCGTCCTTCATATTTTCATCAAACCAACTCAACTTAAAGAAACGTAGAGTTGGGACCAGCGCCATGGCACAGTGGATTATTCCTCCGCCTGTAGCACCGGCATCCCATATGGGCAGCGGTTCTAGTCCTGGCTGCTCCTCTTCCAGGCCAGCTCTCTGCTGTGACCTGGGAAGGCAGTGGAGGATGGCCCAGGTGCTTGGGCCCTGCACCCGCATGGGAGACCAGGAGGAAGCACCTGGCTCCTGACTTCGGATTGGCACAGCTCCGGCCACTGCAGCCATTTGGGGACTGAACCAATGGAAGGAAGACCTCTCTCTCGTCTCTCCCTCTCACTGTCTAACTCTACCTCTCAAATAAAAGTCAATAAAATTTTAAAAAAATAAATAAATAAAAATTAAATCTTAAAAAAAGAGAAACGTACAGAGAACCGTGCATGACCGCGAGGCTGGGAAAGGCTGTATCACCTGCCTTGCACCAAGCGACCTGAAGTTCAGGAAGTCAAAGATCCAAACACACACAGAGCTGCAGGCCTTGTGGAGGGGCGGTGCTCCCCCGCTCTCATCTCACACGCAGGGCAGTTCCTCTGGGCCCCAGCAGGGGCCTGCACCACCCACGTGGAAATGCGGAGGACTGAGTGCGTCCACAGCAATTCTGAGCAGGACCAAGCGGGAAGGAACAGGGCGAGGCTTCAGCCAACAGCCGTGTGGTGCTGGGGTGAGGACAGGCCACGCTGCACTGCAGGATTCTGGGGCCCGGGAATTGTTATTGGTGGGGGGGGTGTCCCGTGACCTCTACCCACCATATGTCAGCAAACAGACACCTCCACCTGTGACCAAAAAACGCATCTCCGGACATGGCCAAATGTCGCCTGGACAGCGAGATCGCCCCAGCGGAGCAACACAGGGACAGACGGATCGCTGGAACCGACAGCGGCGCTCAATGGCAAACCCTGAGAGCCAGCACCGCGGCACGCCAGGCTAAGCCACCGCCTGCGGAGCCACCGTCCCACGCAGGCGCGAGCTCGAGTCCTGGCTGCTCCACTTCCAATCCAGCTCCCGCTGACGCACCTGGAACACCAGCAGAAGGGGTCCAAGTCCCGGGGCCCCTAAATCCGTGTGGAGACCCGGAGCAAGCTCCTGGCTCCGGCCTGGTCCAGCCCCAGGCGTTGTGGCAATCTGGGGAGTGAACAAGCCAATGAAGGATCTCTCTCTCGGTCTTTCATTTCATTTGAAATAAATACATAAATGTTTTGTTTTGTTTTTAAAAAAGCAAACCCTGATGTTTAGTATCAGCTGACTAGACCGAGGCCAGGCAGCCCGACGGGAAGAGCAGTCCTCATGACAAAGGTGGTGCCGAGAACGGAATCCTTGGCTCTCCACGCACAGTGCACACGAGACAGGAACTCAAGACGGAGCACAGACCAAGCGTTCGCTACCACTATAAAACCTCCAGGGAAAATCTCTGGCGAGGATGTATGTCTGCTAAACATTTATATATTTGAAAGGCAGGGTGACAGAGAGGGAGGCAAATCTTCCAGCCACTGGCTCACTCTGCAGAGGCCCACAACAGCCAGGACTGCACCAGGCTGAAGTCAGGAGCCGGCAACTCTGTCCAGGGCCCCCGTGCGGCGGCAGGATCCAGGCGCAGGCACCGGCAGCTGGGCTGGAAGAGAGCACCCAGGTCGAGCAAGCAGCAGCGTAGCCGTTTCACCGCAACGCCAGCACCTCGAAGCATGGTTAGAAATTCTTTCCAGGGCTGCCCGTGCGGCACAGCAGGCTAAGCCACCGTATGCACCCCGGCACCCCACGTATAGGTGCCGGTTCGCGTTCCAGCTACTCCACTTCTGATCCCGCTCCTTGCTATGGCCTGGGAAAGCAGCAGAAGACGGCCCAAGTCCTTGGGCCCCTGCACCCACGTGGGAGACCTAGAGGAAGCTCCCGGCTCCTGGCTTTGGCCGGGCCCAGCCCTGGCCTTTGTGGTGCGAACCAGCAGACGAGGCTCTCTCTCTGACTTTCAGATAAATAAATCTTTAAAAAGAAAGGAAGAGGGGTCTCTGCAGGCAAACACCGTGGCACAAGCGGGTTAAACCGCCGCTCTGGGTGCCCACGTCACACACCGAAGTGCTGGCTGGAGCCCCAGCTTGTTTGCTTCGATGGGGAAGGGAGCAAATGAAAACTCAAGTACTTGGCCCTGCTACCACATGGGAGGCCGGGATGGAATTTCTGGCTCCTGGGTTTGACCTGGCCCAGCCCTGGCCACTGCAGCCACTTGGGGAATAAGCTGGCAGACGGAAGCTCTGTGTCTCTCCCTCTCTATCACTGTGCCTCGCTAACAAGCAAACACACATCTGTAAAAATAAGTAAGTAAATAAAGTGATGCTGCCACTTTGGAAAGCAGTTTGAAGTTGCTGGTTAAAAGGTCGCACACACACAGGGCTGGCGTTGTGGGGCAGGTTAAACCCCGCCTGCGAGGCCGGCATTCCATACGAGTGCCCACTAAGTCCCGGCTGCTCCACTTCTGGTCCAGCTCCCTGCTAATGGACCCGGAAGGCACGGAAGGTGTACGTGGACCCCTGCCACCACGCGGCAGACCTGGATACCGGGATGGAGTGCCTGGCTTTGGCCTGGCCCAGCTCCGGCTGTTGGTGTCATCTGAGGAGTCCATCCCGACCACTGAAGGAAGGCCCAGCGCTGCATGCCAACCAGGAACGTGGACACAGCCAAGCGCGCACCTCTCAGCCCTAACTTCCATCTCTTAGAACCTCTACCACCTCCTCCGGGGCCTGGGAATCCAGCGACAGCTGTCTGGCTCCCGGCTCTCTGCTGCCACCCTGGCGTCAGTGTTTTGGGGGTGGTCTGCAACAGCAGCAGTACCGGCGCAGCCACCCCGTCACACCGCGGAAGTGCGGTACAACCGAACTGCCGCGTGAGGCCTGAGAGAAAGAAGCCGGGCACGGAGCGGCTGCCAACCGCGCGTCCAGAAAGGCCGACGCCGAAGACAGAAAGCACAGCAGCGAGGCGCGGGGCGGCCCTGACTGTGCAGGCACAAAGGGGCTTCCAGCCGCGAGGGACACGCACGGGGTTCGTGGTTTACAATGTGAGTTGCATGGCGCACAGATTACACCTGGGGCGGCTGTGAGGAGGTGAGAACAGAGCAGAGGTTCAAATCCAAGCCAAGCACTGCTGTGGTGCACACGCCAAGCTCACAGAGGACCGCACCCGGTTCCAGGCGTCAGAGATAAACACTCGCACGCGACGGTCCTCTCTCTCGGACTGAAACCTGGGAAGGTGACAACTTTCCCATGAAGTGAGTAAGCACGCGGGGACACACACCCTGAAACAGCGCCCAGCCTCCCTGGGGGTGACACTGCAGGCCTCTTCCGTCTCCCACCTCCCTCCTGGATGGGGTTCTCCCGGGGAACCTGGGAGCCAGGGGAGCCCCAGGCCCGGATCAGGACCCCAAGGCCTCATGCGACCTAGGGACCAGGCAAGACAAACCCCGAACGGCCAAGTTCACCCAGAAGCTCACGGAATGGAAAGGGGAAGAGCAGGTGCCGCGGGGACAGCCTTGGCACTGGGCAGGCGCGCAGCACGGCCCTGTCCCCGTCACACAGCCGGGCCGGCAGCTGCGCCTGAGGAGCCAGCCACGGCCGGCTGAGGGCTCTCTCCGGTGGATTCGGAAGCCAAGCCCAGGCTCACGGGAGGCAGCCTCAAGAGGCGCTGACCCTGTCTCCCAGGGTGGGATCCCAGAGAGAAAGAAGCTCGGGACACCCAACACCCCAAGGCGGGGACCTCAAGCCTGCCCGGGTTCCAGGAGAAGGGGGACCCACATCAAACCCTGGAATCGCTGACCCTGTCTCCCAGGGTGGGATCCCAGAGAGAAAGAAGCTTGGGACGCCCAACACCCCAAGGCGGGGACCTCAAGTCTGCCCGGGTTCCAGGAGACGGGGGCCCCTGGATCGCTGCCACGCCCCTGGTCAGCTGCCCTCAGGGCCTGTGCTGCTCACCCAGTGCCCTCCTTCAGCCACGGCCAAGCCACCACTCAACACACTTCCTGTGGGCCAGCTACGGTCTGAGCACTGAGCAAGTTTCGGCCCATTTCACAGGCGAGGCGGCTGACCCAGGGTCACTCAAAGAAGACAGCGGGGTCAGCGCTACCAGGCCGGATGGCCCCACCAGGAACCAAGCAGCCACGGGAGACAGGGCGCTCTCTGCCCGGCGGTCTCCACCCTCTCCGACAGCCCCCAGAGCGACGCCAGTCCCCACGCCCCGTCACCCCAGTGGTCCCAAGACCCTGTCTTGCTTCACCTTCCCAAACCAGCGTGAATAAGGCCGGGCTCCCCTAGGGAACGGACCTCAGGTCTCAGCCGCCAGAGTCCCCCACACACCGCGCCTGGCAGCAGGCGGCCCTGGACCACCCGGGGGAGCCCACGGGAGACCAGACGCTTCAGAGCCAGGGTCCGAGGACCCAGGCTGGATGACCCCGCGTCTCCTCCCCTTCCCACCACACAGGAAACGCAGGGGCAGGCCTCGTTCACGAGTGGGACAAGGCTCCCCTCTCCCCGGGGGGCTGAAGGTGCCGTCCCACGCCCCTCACTCACACCATCTCCCCGGCCCCCAACACACACGCCGGGAGGCAGGCGTGCTCCGGGCGACACGAAGGCGCCCTGGACAGCCCTGGACAGCCCTGGACCGCCGGCCCGGGCTCCGCACCAAAGCCACCGCCGCGAGCGACGTGGACGCTCGTGACGAAGAACTCGCTGCCCACCAACGAAGAGGAAGCTTCGGCGCGCAGCGGCCGAGCGTGGCCCAAGGTCACCAGCCGGGCAGCGGCAGCGCCGGGGTGCCCCAGTCCCAGGCTCCTGCCCGGCCTCGGGCTCCAGGACGCGGAGCTTCCGGGCAGGAAGCTGGAGGCAGAGTCCCGGGCCCAGGGGGCGCCCGCCGCCCGGCCAGCGTTCCAGCCCGCGCCCCCAGGCAGTGCTCACCGGACTTCGGGGGGTAGCGATAGGCCGAGTTGGCCTGGATGTCGATGTCCTCCACCCCCGCGATGCGGCGGCTCAGGATGGAGCCCATGGTGCAGGGCGCAGTCTGGCGGGGGCTGGGACTGGGCGGCGAAGGCGGGGTCCTCACGCGGACATGGCCCTGACCAGGCCACAGGGACGCCACGCCACGGCCTCCGCGGTATTTCGCGGCGAGCACCCACCCCCGGCTCGACCCGCGCACGGACGCCACGGCGGCTCCCGTCCCCCCGCCGCCTCGCCGGCCCGGGGCTCCTCGGGAAATGGAGTCCGCTCGCCGCGACGGCACCAGGCTGCGGTACGGGGTGCCCCGTCCGTGAACTACATTTCCCGGCGTGCCCCGCGCCCTGGCCCAAACCAAAAGGACCTGTTTCCAGGGGAGAGGGCCCATCAGTCACACGGCGCATTGTCCTCTTCCTGCGTTCCAAGTGCGCCGTTCTCACCTGAAATCCTCGGGATTTTTAAAAGTCTGTTCACACGTGGCTCCTTCTGCGCATTGGCGCCTCCCATTTTCCCTTTCCCAGAAATGTCTTCCCGAGCCCCCTAGTACACCCCACTTGCCCGGGGTTCATTTCCCGCCCCGACCGGCAGGGGGCACACCTTGACCGGACACCCAGGATGCACGGATGTGCAGCCCAAGCTTACCTGGCCAGGTGGTCCCAACACGAAGCACCTGCTGCCGCCTCCGCCTCCGTCACAACGCCCCGCGGCGAGAGGCTCGCTCGGAAGGCAGCTACTTACTCACGGGGAAGCCGACGCACGGAGCGGGGAGGCCCCTAGAATGTGCTGAGGGCAAGTCTGCAGCGAGATTAAAAATGTGTAGTGGGAGAGGAGCAACCGGGACAGACTCTGGCGCCCAGACCGGGACTAGAACCCGGGATGCCGGCACCGCAGGTGGAGGACTAGCCTAGTGAGAGCCTGTTTAAAAAAAATGCGTAGTGGGGCCAGTGCTGTGGCGCAGCGGGTAAAGCCACGGCCTGGAGCATCTATATGGGCGCCGGTTCGAGTCCCGGGTGCTCCTCTTCCGATCCAGCTCTCTGTATGGCCTGGGAAAGCAGTAGAAGATGGCCCAGGTCCCTGAGCCCCTGCACCTGTGTGGGAGACCAGGAGGAAGCTCTGGGCTCCTGGCTTCAAATCAGTGCGCAACTCCAGCCATTGCGGCCATCCGGGGTATGAGCCAGCGGATGGAAGACTGCCTCTATAGCTCTGCCTTTCGAATAAAATAAGCCTTTTTTAAAAAACGTGTGGTGAGGGCTGGTGCTGTGATGCAGCCAGGCTAAGCTGCCACTTGGATCCCAGTACCCATACGGGATTGCCAGTTCCAGTCCTGGCTGTAGCTCTCCAATTCCAGGCCCTGATGATGCACCTGGGAAGGCAGTGGAGGATGGCCTAAGTGCTCGGAGCCCCTTCCACCCACGAGGGAGACAGCATGGCCCTCCTGGCTCCTGGCTCCACCCGACCGTTGCCGCCGTCTGGGAATGAGCCAGCCCATGGAAGATCTCTGACTGTGACCTCTCTGTGGCTCTGCCTCTCGAGAGACAGAGAGAGGGGGAGGTCTTCCAACCACCGTCACTCCCCAAATGGCGGCAACAGCCAGAACTGGGCCGATCTGAACCCAGGAGCCTGCAGCTGCTTCTGGGTCTCCCGCGTGGGTGCAGGGGCCCAAGCACTTGGGCCATCTGCTGCTCCTTTCCCAGGCCACAGCAGAGAGCTGGATCAGAAGTGGAGCAGCCGGGAATCAAACCAGTGCCCATATGGGATGCCGGCGCCGCAGATGGAAACTTAACCTACAACTCCACAGCGCCAGCCCGTAAATAAATCTTATAAAAAAGGCTATTTCCTGGCTTTCTATTCACACATAATTCTGTCAGCAGGACACGGGGAGTGTCTGTTTTTACTTGCTTTTCAGTTGAGAAACTGGAGTTCTAAGAACCGTGATTGAGCATGTTGTGAACGGAAGGGTACGTCCCCACATTGTAGGCAGCATAGAGGATAAAATTGACTAGGTTTATGAGCTGGACGACCACACCTTCACCATGCCCAGGTGACCTCACCCTCTACCTAACCACACCTGGGCACCCACCTGCCAATCAGACTAATTAACCACTCCCCTGGGAAGTGGATTAAAGGCCTGAAACACCGTGGGCCCGGCCCTTTTTTGCCCTTTGCCCCTCTTCTCCCTGGCTGCCCTTGATCCCCTGTGGCCTCATGCCCTTGGGCTCCTGGCTGGCTTCCGGTGCTGTGCTTGGTGTGAACCCAATTTCCCTCCTTAGACAGGGCCCTCACCCTCCTATGCATTCCTCTCACTGAATAAAAAGAGTAAAACTTATCATGCTGCCTCATTTGTGCCAGTATTCAGGATTCTGCTCTGAATTCGTGGCTAGAACCCACAGGCCTATTAATATTCCGAATTTATTACTAAGCACATGGTAACACCAGCAGCCTGCTCTCAGTGAATCCACACACTTCACACCGAAACACGCCGTACGCCAGGGGCTGGAAGCCAGCATCCAACATCCTGTTGTCAAGGGGGACAAGCGGGCGGGCTCAGGCCTCAGCACTCGCGAGCCCAGGTGCCAGCCGTGGGCTCTGCACAGCCTCTCCCACTTAATTTTCAGCGGCAGCGTCTGTTCGCTTTCTCACAGACGAGGAAAATGAGGGCCCACTCGGCTGCACTGCAGAGGAGGGAGGAAGCTGGAGTTGAACCAGCCAGACCATTCCACTCACCCACGGGAGGAAAGAGCCGGTTGGCCAGACCTCGGGTCTCCCACCTCGGATGGAGGGGCCTGAGGACGCCACAACCCGGCGTGGGCCTGCCTTGTCTTACATTTCTGCTAGGGGAGATGGCGGGAACGGAGGTTCCAGTTCCCCCGTGAGAACAGGATTTCCGCCGTGAGACAGGAGTGTTATGCAGGCTGGCAAGGTTTAGGGAGGCAATGCACCCATCAGAACGGATGGGCAGCTCCCTGCGCCCAGTCACCCAGACTTAGGTAAGTGAGGTGGCCAACTCTCGCGGTGAGAATACACCTGTCCCGGCTCGGCGGGCGTCCAGCCAGCAGCTGAGGGCCCAGTTTGCAGACCGCGCGGCTGAGACGGGAACTCACTCCCATTCTGCCCCCGGTTTCCTCCGGTTCTTCTCCTGGACAAAGGGTGTGCTGGGGATGAAACAGATGGACTCCTCCGAGGGTTTTTGCCTGGAGCCAGGGCAGAGAGGATCTGCCTTGGGGGCCGGGGAAGGACGGGACCACCTGAGACGTTCCTAGGGCAGGGGCAGGGCTTTGTGCTGTGAAATACTGGGCTGCTCCTACCTTCCCTGCCGCAGGTGCTGTTTTCCCTAGGCCCCTTCCACACACACACCGGCTGATCTCTACCTAACATGTGCACTGACTCAGACCGCAGACAGACCAGCCTTGCACTCAGCTCCCTACGCTCCCTGCTGTGGGCGGGGAGGAGAGAATGAGGCTTGGAAAAACAACAGGAGACTTCTCCTCCCCAGGAGCCGGGGCCTTCTCACTGGGTGCTGGGTTAATTAAACACTCCCCTCAGTAAGAGCCCCGGGCCCAGGCTGCCCTCCAACGCCCTCCAGGGACACTTTCCTGTGTTTATCGGCACCCAGCTGGGACTCAGGCCCTCCCTGACTTGGTCCAGGTGCACCCTGGGTGATTCACGTCCTCATTCTCCTGGGTGACGGGTCACGAGCCGAGTGACGGGGATGGCGGTGGAAGAAGCTAGGACGTGCGCCCACACGCGATTCCAGAGAGCGGCAGGTGCCCTGGGAAGGGCAGTGACCTACCAGGAGGGGAGGCTTCTCTGGGCCAGGTGACACAGCCAGGTCTTTAACCACAAGGGCCACACAGCACGCAGGGTGCAAGACCCGCACGCCAGCGGGGATGAGAATCAGGCGAGGAGCAGGAGGCAGGCAGGGCCACACCGCAGGGCTCCCCAGCCAGCACCGGGTCCTCTGCTACACAGACACCCCAGGGACAGCCCGGGCCTCCCCGCTGAGCCCCCAAGTCCAGAGCTTGTGTGCTCCCAAGCCCGGCACTCCGGACGTCTGGGGAGGGAGACGGTGGCGGGCACCAGGGCCCTCAGGCGGGAGAGGGGCAGGAAAGGCCTCCTGCCTCCACCCCCGCCCCGGCTCCCGGCTCCAGCTGTCAGGTCCCGTCTGCTAAGAAACCAAAGTCCACTGTCCAGCCAGGCTCATGCTGGCTGAAAACAAGGTTGTTTGTTCTGTCCCCGTTGCCCTTGGGAAAACAAGACAGCGGGGGGGGGGGGGTAGAAGGCAAGACCTTTGACCTAGTTCCAGCCAGCTCTCTGCTACCGGCCCCCACCCAGTCCGTGTGGGCTCCTCCCGGTCAGGGCGCGCCTGAGCAGGTACCTCGGTGGCACCTGCGCGAAGGCCTGGGGGGGGGGGGAGGCACTGCCTCCCACCTGTGCAAGAAGCCCCTCCCCCCGGGCGCCTGCCGCTGTCCCCAGCCAGGACCGGTGCCGCGAGCGCCTAGCCCCACCCACGAGGAAGCCGGAGTGACCTGCCCCACGCGCCGCCGCCGCCCCCAGTCCAGCCTGACGCCAGCCCCACGTGGCCCCGGAATCCGCCGGCTGCGGCCATGGTGCGGACTCAGTTCTTACTGCTTTAGAAAGAGGTTAATTTATCTGAAAGGCAATGGGAGGGGGGGTGACCCCCGCCGAGCAGGTCTGGCCGGGAACTCCCCCCGCCCCCCGGGGTGGGCCGTCCCCTCCGACCCCGGCGCGTCCGCAGCGACCCGGGGGCCGGCGCTCCGACCGGGGGGGGGGGGGGCGGCGCTCCGACCTGGGGGGGGCCGGCGCTCCGACCTGGGGGGCCGGCGCTCCGACCTGGGGGGGCCGGCGCTCCGACCTGGGGGGGCCAGCGCTCCGACCCGGGGGCCAGCGCTCCGACCTGGGCCAGCGCTCCGACCCGGGGGCCAGCGCTCCGACCTGGGCCAGCGCTCCGACCCGGGGGGCCGGCGCTCCGACCCGGGGGCCAGCGCTCCGACCCGGGGGGGCCGGCGCTCCGACCCGGGGGGGCCGGCGCTCCGACCCGGGGGGGCCGGCGCTCCGACCCGGGGGCCCGGCGCTCCGACCCGGGGGGGGCCAGCGCTCCGACCCGGGGGGGGCCAGCGCTCCGACCCGGGGGGGCCAGCGCTCCGACCCGGGGGGCCAGCGCTCCGACACGGGGGGCCGGCGCTCCGACCCGGGGGGGGGGCCAGCGCTCCGACCCGGGGGGGGGGGCCAGCGCTCCGACCCGGGGGCCGGCCTCGCCGAGCGGCAGCGCAACCCGCACGCAGCCCTGCTCGCCCCGCGCTGCGCGTCGTGGGGCCTCACGGAAAAGCAACTCTCAGCGAGCACACACCCCCCATCTGGGGGGGCAGAGGGGCCCCCCGTCTCGCTCGCGGCGGGGAAGAGCGGAAGCAGGCGTCCCCCGGGCGGGCGGCGTCTCCTCCCTCCAGCCCCCTCCTCATCTCCGGGACCCTCTGCCAGCCAGCGGAGAGCCCGGGCAAGGCTCAGGGACTCGGCCGGGCATCGCCCAGCTCAGAACGTCCTCCAGCGGCGCTGGACTCTCGGTGCCCTGCACCCCGGGACCCGACCACCGGGCGCCCCTCCCAGGGCACGCTCCTGCCCCGTCCCCAGCCCGGTGTCATCCGCCTCCGCTAACCCAGGCCAGCTCCGAGCCAGGAGCAGAGTCAGGACCGGGACCAAGGTCGCGCAGAGCGGGGGCGACAGTCGGCTCTGCGCGCGCCGTCTCGCCGACCCCCCCAGACGCCCCCGCGACGTCAACCGGAAGCGGCATGTGCAGCGCTGTAAACAGAGCCCGCGACGCCCCGCCCCCGCCTGGCCCCGCCCCCGCCCGCCACGTGACGCACCCCCATCCGCTGCGCCCGTGCGCCCGCCCCCGCCGCCGCCTCATTGGGCGGCCAGCTAGGTTTACCTTATATGGCCAGGTCCTAACACTTCGCGGCATCTCATTGGCCGAGGAGCAGCCTCAGTCAGTGACGTCACCCGAGACAAACCGATGCAAATAAACCGAGGTATTCTGGGAATGGGAGTTCGGCGCCGCTCCGGAACTGGCTCCGCTGGGTCCTAGCGCCCGCTCGCGGACGGCTAAGCTTTCCGGCCAAAACCCCGAGATTTTGCGTGGGAAAAAACTGATTGTCCTGCCGGGAGAGGGACCCCCCCGCCCCCGAGGCCCCCGAGTCCGTCCTGTCAGAGCCACGGCTGCAGCCTGCCGCGAGTGGCAGGCCGACAGGCTGGGGAGACCGCCCCCCACCAAGGCTTCTTGGAGCTGTGACTTCGAGGAAACTCTGGAGCGGCAGGTTGAATCACTCGGGGAGCGAGCGTCGCGCGGCGGCCTTGGGGGCGTCGCGGCCTGCGGCCCCCGAACCCGCGCCGCAGGCTCCCGCGGCGCGGCGCCCCCGCCCCGCCGGGCCGCGCCCCGCCCCGCCCGAGCCGCGCGGCCGCGGACTACAACTCCCGGCATGCCGCGCGGGCCGCCGCGCGAGGCGAGGCCCGGTGAGTCAGAGCCGCACAGTAAATATTTGTATTAGCCGGAGCCGGCTCGCTAATGGTGGACGCGTGAGGCGGAGGGCGGCCGGAGCGGGCAGCGCGGCGGCGCCATGTCCGTGAACATGGACGAGCTGAAGCACCAGGTCATGATCAACCAGTTCGTGCTGACGGCGGGCTGCGCGGCCGACCAGGCGAAGCAGCTGCTGCAGGCGGCCCACTGGCAGTTCGAGGTGCGCGCCGGGGCCGCGGGGCGCGGGCACACGTGCGGCGGGGCGCCCCCGGGCCGCCGGCGCGGGCTCGACCCCCTCTGCCGGCGCGGCTCGCGGCGGCCGGGCCCTCGGCGGGGCCCGGGGACCCCCCACCCTTCCTGTGCGGGTAACGGCCGAGGGCGGGGCGCGGACGGGCGGTCCGGCGGGCGGCCGGCCGGAAGGAGGACGCCCCGGGCCGCGGCCGAGCTGGGCCGGAGGGCGGAGCCGCCGGGCTGCGGTCCGAGCGGGGGGCCGTGCGGCCCGCGGGGGAAGGGGGCGGCCGCGCACACGCGCGCGAGCGGCGGTGTTTACGCACGCTCGGAGGGACCGGGCGCGCCGAGGTGCGGTCACCTGGGCACGTTGGCGCGCGTCCGCCGCGGGGAGTGTGTCGTGTCGGCGCCTGTGTGAGCACGCAGCGGCCGTGCAGGCGGTGCGGGTGCCCAGCGCCGTGGTGTGTGCACCCACGGCCGGGAGCGCGTACCCCTCCGGCCCGCGAGTCCGTGCGTGCGTGCGTGCGTGCGTGGTGTGCACGGTTCGCTAGCTTTCCGGGCAACCGGGCGGGAGATGGGGCAGCCCCCGACTGACTCCCGCGGCCTTTGCTGGGCCGTGAGATCGTGGGGTCCACACTTTGTGCTGCCGGGTAGCCACTTGGTGGTCCTGTTCAAAAACCTGAGAAATGACCCCGTATAGCAGGACCCCAGGGCCACCGTCCCGGCCAGAACTCAGGAGCCCCGTGGAAGCGGGAGGGAGCGGGAACCAGGGCCTCGGGGCTGAGCTCCCCGGCGCAGCACGGGTGTTGGAAGGTCTCCCTCACGCCTTGCACACCGCTGACCCCAGGAGCTGCCCCTCTGGCCTCAGTTTCCACCTCTGTACCCCGAGGAGGGATCTGTGAGTCAACCTCCAGGCTTCAGTGGCCCAGGCACTGCCCCCTCCCCCAGCAGCCCCACCCAGGAGACTCCCGGCTCCCCACCTCTCCTGACAACCCTAATCAGCCCTGTTTGTCTCCAGGGTTGGATGTGGCTAAACTTGCAAAACCACATTCATGGCCGTTCGCTTACAGGGCTCCCTCCCTGCCTGGGGCTGGGCAGGCAGGTGTCCTGTGTGGGGTGGGCCCTGTCTGCAAGCTGCTAGGCCTGGCCCTCGGAGCCTGCAGCCACCTGGGAACGCAGGCCGCTCTGCGGGAGAGCTGAGTGGGTGGAGGAACACTGTCCCCAGCGGGCAGGAGCAGCCTTCAGCCTGCAGAGCTCGGGTGGCCCTCGTGGTCCTCAGGGCGGGCACTCTGCCTGGCCGGGGGAGACTCAGGTGAGCTGGTGGTGGGCCGTGGGCCCCCCCTCACCCCCTCCCCTCCCCAGCTGGCTGGCCCCCTGGCTCCAGGAAGGAGTTTCTGGGTCGCAGTCTGCATTCAGGTGCTAATGGGGGCAGACGGTTCTCCACGGGGAGCGCGGCCTTTAGCAGTCCAGGCTGGTGTGTCCCCTGGGCTCCTGGTTAGAGCTTGTGAAGTGGGCTGGGCTGGGCAGAGCAGCCCATTTGGGGGACACCCAGGGAGGGCGGCTCCAGCAGATTTCCAGAATCGTTCATTTGACTTTAAGAAGGCCTGAGGGCCAGCTCTGGGAGCCAGCCTGGGTTTCTGGGTGTGTTGGGGTGGGGGAGGGGCCAGGAAGTGCGCTGGCTCTGGGCAGTGCTGGTTGTGGGAGCAGGCTTGGGCGAGGATGGCTCTGGGCTGGGCCTGCGACTTGGCAAGGCCGCGAGGACCCCTCGCACACTTGACCAGCTCCCTCACCCAGTGCTTTCGCAAGAGCAGCCAGTTCCTTCCTTTCCCTCTCAACCCCCCTCCACCCCCCAGGACGCCAAATGCCAGCACCTCTGGAGGGCTCCCTGAGGCTACCCTGGAGGGCCCCACGCTGGTCGCCCAGGACCTGGGAACAGCTGAGCTCACATAGGGGTGGCTGCCTCCAGCCCACTGCCACCACCCAGTGACCCTGAGCAAGTCACTCCTTCTGTTTCCCGCCCCGGGGTTAGTGCTGGTGGAGACCTGCGGGCATGGGCACCTTACCAGCATGGCCGAGTGTGGACGGAGACCACGGCGTGTCAGGCGTGCAGCGTGGTGCCAGCCATCTGCAGGGGGCCCGGGGCAGGCAGATCCAGGAGCTGTTGCAGTCTGGTGGGTGCAGCCTGGGACTGTCCCGCTATGCCGCCACGAGGATACTCCTCGGAAACACGTGAACACGGAGGTGTTAGGTCGCTTCCGCAGGAGGGAACCTGGAAGCACCTGGTCTCCACGTGGTACAGATAGGGAAACTGAGGCTCTGACAGGGCAGGGACACTAGGTCAGCCAGACATGGGCCTGGCCAAGAAACAGGTCTACACCTCCCAGGCTCCTCTGACCCACAAACGAGGACACCAAGGCTCAGAGGAATAGCGATTCCCATCATGCAGGCGGGGGCAGAGCATGCGAGCCCCGCGGTCAGAGGCCGGGCTCCATCGTCCAGGTGGGGGCGGAGCATGCGAGCCCCGCGGTCAGAGGCTGAGCTCCAGCTGGACTACTTCAGGCAGCAGTCCCAGGGTGCAGGTGCCAGCCGGGAGAGGGGAGGCCTTGCCAGTGGGAAGCCCCTCTCCAGCAGGTGCCAGATAGCGTTGCCAGGGTCTCAGCCCCCGACCTGACCTGCCTGGGGAGGGAAGTGACCAGCCACTGGTCCTTGCCCTTTCCACTTGCTGGTCCTGCCAGCGTCGCAGGAACCAGGGCAGCCACAGGCTGACCGGTCCTGGAAGGTGAGTATGGCCTTTTCTCCTGCAGACGGCCCTCAGCGCCTTTTTCCAGGAGACCAACATCCCCTACAGCCACCACCACCACCAGATGGTAAGTGGCCCTTGGTGCCCCAAGGAGTTTCCCTGTGGGGGCCAGTTCAGCGCAGGGAAGGGGGAGGCCGGGCCAGTGGGGGGCGTCAGCAGCCCCCAGCCCTAGTTCAGCGCAGGGAAGGGGGAGGCCGGGCCAGTGGGGGACGTCAGCAGCCCCCAGCCCTAGTTCAGCGCAGGGAAGGGGGAGGCCGGGCCAGTGGGGGACGTCAGCAGCCCCCAGCCCTGGTTCAGCGCAGGGAAGGGGGAGGCCGGGCCAGTGGGGGGCGTCAGCAGCCCCCAGCCCTAGTTCAGCGCAGGGAAGGGGGAGGCCGGGCCAGTGGGGGACGTCAGCAGCCCCCAGCCCTAGTTCAGCGCAGGGAAGGGGGAGGCCGGGCCAGTGGGGGCATCAGCAGCCCCTAACCCTAGTTCAGCGCAGGGAAGGGGGAGGCTGGGCCAGTGGGGGCGTCAGCAGCCCCTAGCCCTAGTTCAGCGCAGGGAAGGGGGAGGCCGGGCCAGTGGGGGCGTCAGCAGCCCCCAGCCCTAGTTCAGCGCAGGGAAGGGGGAGGCTGGGCCAGTGGGGGCGTCAGCAGCCCCTAGCCCTAGTTCAGCGCAGGGAAGGGGGAGGCTGGGCCAGTGGGGGCGTCAGCAGCCCCCAGCCCTAGTTCAGCGCAGGGAAGGGGGAGGCTGGGCCAGTGGGGGCGTCAGCAGCCCCCAGCCCTAGTTCAGCGCAGGGAAGGGGGAGGCTGGGCCAGTGGGGGCGTCAGCAGCCCCCAGCCCTAGTTCAGCGCAGGGAAGGGGGAGGCCGGGCCAGTGGGGGCGTCAGCAGCCCCCAGCCCTAGTTCAGCGCAGGGAAGGGGGAGGCCGGGTCAGTGGGGGCGTCAGCAGCCCCCAGCCCTAGTTCAGCGCAGGGAAGGGGGAGGCCGGGCCAGTGGGGGCGTCAGCAGCCCCCAGCCCTAGTTCAGCGCAGGGAAGGGGGAGGCCGGGTCAGTGGGGGCGTCAGCAGCCCCCAGCCCTAGTTCAGCGCAGGGAAGGGGGAGGCCGGGCCAGTGGGGGACGTCAGCAGCCCCCAGCCCAGGGAAGCTGCAGCTGCAGGTAGAGTGTGCAGGCGCGTGCAGGCGGGAGCCCCGCCCCAGACCGGCCAGCCCTGTGGGGGCTCTGGGCACCTGGACTCAGCTGTGCCCGTGCCGGTGCCCCCCAGGCCCTGGGAAGCAGTAGCCTGAGCGCCAGCTCTAAAGGGGGCTGGTGCCCCACCCTGCGCCTCCTGGGAACGCTGCGGCTGACCAAGGGGGTGGAGGCCTGCACAGGGACGCTCAGGGCCTCCGAGCCAGGGGTGCAGTGCTAGGCCGTGCGCATCGGCCAGCCAGCCCCCAAGTCAGACTGGGCTGCGCATCGTGACGCCTTTCCTATGAGCCACTGGGTGGGCCCCCCAAGTGTCATCCTGAAAAGGGGGCGCAAGGGCTTCCCGACGTGGATACCTCTCCTCCTCAGAGGCAAGGGGGGCCTGGGGAGCCCTCCCCGAAAGCGGTGTTCACCCCTGCTCTCCTTTCTTCACAGATGTGCACTCCCGCCAACACCCCTGCCACGCCCCCCAACTTCCCCGATGCCCTCACCATGTTCTCCCGGCTCAAGGCCTCCGAGAGCTTCCACGGTGGCGGCAGCGGCAGCCCGATGGCCACGACAGCCACGTCGCCCCCGCCACACTTCCCCCATGCCGCCACCAGCAGCTTCGCGACACCCAGCTGGCCGGCCGCGGCCTCACCCCCCGGGGGCCCACAGCACCACCCGCCGCAGCCGCCCCTGTGGACTCCGGCACCCCCTTCCCCGGCTTCAGACTGGCCGCCACTGGCCCCCCAACAAGCCGCCTCAGAACCGAGGGCCCACCCAGCCATGGAGGCAGAGAGATAAGGGAGGCCCCTCCCCCCTCCCGGAGGCCAGGACCCCGTGGGGCGGGGGAGAGGACGTCTCTGCGGGCCCCTTCACCCCTTCTCTGCGCCCCTGTGCCCCGGAGCCCTGGAGGGGGAGACTGGACTCCAGCCAGGCAGGGATGTGTCTCGCGCCAGTATGCACAGCTGTGCGCATGGGAGTTCGCGGAAGCACAGGCATGAGGCACCCCGCTCGCATGGACTCGATTCAGAGTGGTCTGGGTACCTGGTGGACAGAAGCCAGAGGCCCGGCCCTGCGCAGGGGTGCTGCAGGAGACCGCTCGGTGGGGACGGCGCTGTTCCGACCTGGAGCCCCTCGGGAGGCAGAGCCCTCTGCGCATGTGTGCTCGTAGCTGTGTTTGTGTATTTATGCGACTCTTCAAAAGGCAACCTCGTTGTGGGGGCAGCTGGACTTTGCATGTTAGGTGAGCCCCGAGCCCCTTGCCCGCAGCCCCTCCCTAGGCCCTGCCTGCCCTCATCCCGCCCCCTCGCCAGCCAGCATTGCCGTTCCCTGCCGAGAAAAGGACCACAGGCGACTCCAGGACTCCCCTGCCGTTCCCCAGCGCGTGCCTGCTGGGGCAGCCTGCATGCCTCCCCCGAGCCCGGGGGTACGGACACCCATTTCCTTCTCCCCTTCTAACAAAAGAGAGAACCCCAAACCACCACCGGGCTCTGTGGTCTTGCCTCGTGTCCTGGCTCTGCTGCTAGCCAGCTCTGTGGAGGGGGCACCAGCAGCGCCCAGAGCACTGGCCACCCAGTCTCGCCCACCTGCCCACCACTGCTCCTGCCTGTTGTGCGCTGGGGTCTTCCGCCCACCGGAAGGTTTTCCCATGAATTTAGCTCCTGGCCTGTGTTCCCAGAAGCCAGCCTCTGCCCACCCCTCTCCTTGCTCGGATAGAGCCTGACCTCCCAATTCGGAGTTAGCAGGGCTGACAGGTGCTTTCTGTCTTCCAAGGCTTCACATAAGGACATTCCTGCTTGGTTTATGGCTCCAAGGTGGGCACGGCCAGCCTCCCCAGGGAGGCCCAGGCCACACCACCTGCAGGCAGATAGACACAGCCCAGTGCACAGATGGTCCCCGACTTCACCTGTGCCCAGCCAGAGGTGGGCATGAAGAGGGGGTTCCCGGGGCATCTGGGGGGGAATGGGCCCTGCCCCGCTACCTAAAGGGGAGTGAGGTCGGGAAGGAGGGAGGCCAACAGCTCTGCAGCCGCCTAGCAAGGCTCAGCTTGCGGGCTCATGACAGTCAGGGAGGGACCGAAAGGTCTCCATCCACTGGTTCACTCCCCAGGTAGCTGCAGCTGCCAGAGCTGGGCTGACTCAGTCTCCCGTGCGGGTGCAGGAGCCCAAGCACCTGGACCATCTGCCGCTGCTCTCCCGAGCCATAACCAGAGCTGGGTCTCGAGAGGATGTGAACCAGCATGCATGTGGGATGCCAGTGCTGCAGGAGGAGGCCTGGCCTGCTGTGCCACGGTGCTGGCCCCAGACCTCACTGTGGCCTGTGGAGGTGCCAGCCCTACACAGCCCCTGCTGGAAGAGGGGGCTGGGCTGGGAGCAGCTGCATTTCAGGGGGGGCGGCATCACAGCACCCTCCCTCCCCCCAGCAGTCCTTTCCCAGGACTGGCTGTGCTGAGCGCGCCTTGTTCCTGCCGTGCCCGCTGGAGCTTGTGGAGGTGCTGGTGAAGGCCCTCGTGGCAGTGCACGTGGGAGGAAAACGGCTTTGCAGGGGCGAGTGTCCTGCACCGGGCAGACTGCCAGGGTGGCTGTGTCTCTGGCGTGGCAGGAGCACCCGGTGTTGAGTGGACCACCCCCTGGGTGTTCAAGTGGAGGTCTCCGGCTGGTAGCATCACTTAGAAGCTTGTCAGGGGCAGGACCTCACACCCAGGCCAAGTCCCTGGGATTAGAATCGCTCTCACAGGAGCCCTGTACCAAATGCACACATCACTAAATGCTGGGGGAGAAGCTGTCTCCGCAAGCTCATTTCTGTTTCCAGAGGCCTCTGTGGGCTGGGTCTGGAGGTCTGGGTGCAGCCCCGTGGAGGAGGAAGAGCCCTGAGGTTCCTGGGGGCCCAGCTTCCACCCCTGCACTGCTGGTGTCACCCTTGAAGCGGGGGCAGCCTGCCACAACCCTGCACCCTGGTTACGACATGTCTCCAGACTGGTCCCCCGGGGAAATCATGCCGGTCCTGTCTTGTGCCTGCCACACAGCATGGCCTCCTGGGATTGGGAAACAGCCACCTAGCACATGCCCCTGGGCAGGAGGGCCCCCTGGGTGCTTGCTGTGCACCCAGCTTCCTGACCTGGAGACAGGGCCTGGGATCTGTCAGTAAGGGGACCCCAGGAAGGGCATGGCTGGAGCTGGGGCCTGGGAGCTCCAGTGTTTCTCAGCAGGTGCAGAGACCCTGTCCTGTGGACAAGGGAGAGCGGAGGCTGATTGGAGGGGAGATGGGTGGGCCTATGTAGGGCTGGCACTGGCACAGGTTAAGCCTCTGTCTGCAGTGCCAGCATCCTATGTGGGTGCTGGTTCTAGTCCTGGCTGCTCTACTTCTGACCCAGCTCCCTGTTGGTGCACCTGGGAAAGCAGTGGAATGTGGCCCAAATGGCCCTGCACTCCGTGGGGGGCCCAGAGGAAGCTCCTGGCTCCCGGCTTTTGCGTGGCCCAAGCTTGGACATGCAGCCATTTGGGGAGTGAACCAACAGATGGAAGATGTCTCTCCCCCATCCCCTTCTCTCTCTCTCTGCCTTTTAAATAAATAAACCTTAAAAAAAAAAAAGACACCATAAGCCCTGCAACTGAGAGAGATGTAAGGAACCTGGAGACTTCCCCCACGTCTAGAAGTTCAAGTGGAGGTACCGAGGGACTCAAGTTTCAGGACAGCCTTGGTAGCCGGCCACCCCTCCCCCACTAGCCCAGCATAGTTGAGCTTTGGATCAGTTCCAGATTCCACACTCGAACGTACTGTTTGCATCCATGAAGTTGTTCAGAGGGATGTGCTTCCAGCTGTGTCCTCCCCAGCGAGGGGACCAGCAGCACTGGGTGGGTGGGGCCAGTCCTCACATCTGACAAACGCCCTCAGGGCCACAGCTGGCTAAAGACAGCACACGGCTGGGGACGAGCCTGACCCACCCTGCGGGCCAGGCTGTGCCCCTCCACCACCACGGGGACCTGTGTGCCTCCCACTCCCGCCCTGGAATCAGCGGGGCTCTGGGGTGGGGGAGTGCTCTGCGGCCGAGCCGGCGCCTGGGTAGTGAGCAGCCACACAGAAGGGCTTTCTGGGGGCGGGCAGGGCTCCTCCTCCGGATGGGCTTTGAAGAGAGAAGGGCTTGTTCCCCTGCTGGTCGGCTGGGAACAGCTGAGCGTCCCCAGGTCACCCGTGGTCCAGCCGAGGTTCTCTGGGAACACACTGCGCGTCCACAGAGAGGTGTGCCGGCCCGAGGCTGGCTGCAGGGGCGGCCTGGAGGCCTCTGGGCAGACAGACAAGTCCTTTGACTCCTGTACTGGGGGAGGCCCGTGTGGGCCAACACAGACCTCGCCCAGCAGGCTGCTCCCGCTTCCCCGCGTTTGGAAAGCTCTCAGTCTCTAGCCACGGCTTGCACAGATGGGTTTCAATTGGTTCTTAAAAGAGCACAGCTCGCTCTGGGCGGGGGCTGCTTGCAGGGTTCCCAAGGCCTTGTCAGTACAGCACAAGGTGGGGTAGTCTGCTCTGCCTGCGGGGGCCATTTCTTAGCTCTGGGGAGTGACAAGGCTACAGGTAAGGTGAGTAGGGCTTTCTGTAGATCCTGGTGGAGCCACGAGCAAGGGGAGGAAGGGCGTGAGAGGAAAGAGGCCTTCTCTGGTGTCGTGTGGGTTCACAGGGTCTCTCGAGCCCCCAAAACCACAGAAGTCAGGGGTCTTGCCAGCCAAGGCTCCCCAAGGAGCAGCACGAAGGCCCTTCGGTACCTCCCAGCCGTCCGCCTCTGGGTGCCGGTGGTACATTTTCCCAGCGCAGATCAGCTTCCTGGGAACACACGTCTGCTGCCGTCAGCTGTTTACACCTTCGGGTTACTGAGTTCATGGTCTTCGAAAGGGAGAAAATACTCAGTGACCTCTCCCTGCAGGGCGGCGCACACAGCGTGTCCTCCCTCACTGCGCTGCCTCGCACCCAGTCCTCTGCTCCACAAGACCCGCCTGGCCACATACCCAACTCATCACTGGGCACACTGGGATGGCTGGCCACCTGCTGTGTTCAGGCCGGCCTTACCTCTGTCCCAGGGCAGAGCTGTGGAGGAGGAGGCCGGGCCGGTGCCGCTGCGGCTCCTGAGTGTCTTCTGCCGGGGTGGGGTGGGCCAGGCTCCCGGACAGCCACCAGAGGCCCCCAGGTTGGCACAGCTCCCCTGCTGCAGCCTCCGGGGCTGCAGGTCCCACCCTCAGGCCCAGGTTCTACCTGCAGCTCCCACACCCTCTTTGGGGGCTGAGCCCTGATGGCCTGCTGTGGGGCTAAAGTCCGCACCACCCAGAGCACCCAAGGAGGCTGTGGGAACACAGGGCCTGGCACAGCTCCTCGCTCCATGGGCTGCAGGTACCTCAGGTGTGGGAAGGCGGCTTTGAAGGGGCGGGTGGAGGGGGCCTGGCCTGGGAGCCGGGGACTCACACCAGCTGCTCCCTCGGCTTACTCTGCTAGGGTCACAGCTCCCTTTCCTGCAGCCGGGGCACAGAAGTTGGGCCCCCGCACCAGGCACAGAAGCCGGCAGGTGCAGCCTCCTGGTGGTGGGGAGGTGGGGTTTGCTGCCAGGGGCATGGGGCTGCCGGGGGAGATGTGGTGGGAGGTCTGTTGTGTGCCTGATGATGGCCAAGGCCCCACGTGGTTCTGGGCAGTGGGCCAAGAGGCTGAGTCTGGAGTGGTGCAAGCCCCCTACACCACCCGTGTGGAGACAGTGAAGCCAGCCTCCAAGGTGCGTACAGCAGTCTTCGCACCCACAGTCAAAAAAAACAGATTTTATTCTGGGCACAGGTTGCCAAAAAACCTCATCTGTGGTGGGGGTGGGGGCTGGGCCTATGCCAGCCGTGATCCTGAAGGCAGCCTGGACAGGCAAGTGACCTGGGTCAGGGAGAGCCTGGCCTCATTTGGACACAGACCTAGGAGAAAGGAAAGAGAAGTCAGTGCAGGGTGGTCACAGGGCAGGAACTGACAAGGGGCCATGGGGACAGGGCAGGCCCAGCGTCCCCAGCCTCTGAGGACTTCTGAGGCCATGGAGTCCTCCACACCTGCTCCCAGAGCCCTCAGCCTCACACCAGGGGCTCCAGACGCTGGAGCAGAAGTCATGCCCCAGACCTGTGCTGTGAAGGGACAGAACCGTCTGCCAGTTGAAGGTGGAGAGGAAAAGCTAGGCAGAGCAAGGGAGCACTGAAGGGACTGGGTGCCCCTGCACTGGTCACCCAGGTGCCCCGGCCAGGCTCGGGACCTCCCCTCCAAACACATGGCAGTGAGCATAAGAGCAGTCCCTGGACATCCCAGGGTGCCAGTGTCCCTGTGGATCAGTAAGGAAATAAACACCCACATAATCCGCACTAAAGAAAAGAGATGCACTCGGTCGATCTGGCTTCCAGTGGGAAACTGGTCTGAGAAATTTGGCCCACAAGACAGAATGCATGGTGGCAGTAGCTGTAACTGGGACTGATTTTGGTTAAATTGTTTCAGCAAAATAAAAAGTGATTGCTTTTAAAACTACTTTAGGGGCCAGTGTTGTAGGACAGCGGATAAAGCCGCTGCTTGCGATACCGGCATCCCATGTGGGTGCTGGTTCGTGTCCTGGCTGCTCCACTTCCAATCCAGCTCCCTGCTAATGGCCTGGGAAAGCAGTGGAAGATGACCCAAGATTTTGGGCCCCTGACACACTCCTGAGAGACCTGGAAGAAGCTCCTGGCTCTTGGCTTCGGCCTGGCCCAGCCCTGGCTGTTGTAGCCATCTGGGGAGTGAACCAGCGGATGGGAGACGCGCTCGCTCGCTCTCTCTGTAACTATGACTCTCAAATAAATAAGTAAGCCTTTTAAAAAATAAAATAAAACCGCCGGCGCCGCGGCTCACTAGGCTAATCCTCCACCTTGCAGCGCCGGCACACCGGGTTCTAGTCCCGGTCGGGGCGCCGGATTCTGTCCCGGTTGCCCCTCTTCCAGGCCAGCTCTCTGCTGTGGCCAGGGAGTGCAGTGGAGGATGGCCCAGGTGCTTGGGCCCTGCACCCCATGGGAGACCAGGAAAAGCACCTGGCTCCTGGCTCCTGCCATCGGATCAGCGTGGTGTGCTGGCCGCAGCGCGCCGGCCGCGGCGGCCATTGGAGGGTGAACCAACGGCAAAGGAAGACCTTTCTCTCTGTCCCTCTCCCTCACTGTCCACTCTGCCTGTCAAAAAAAAATAAATAAATAAAATAAAATAAAACCACTTAAAACTGGTTGAGGAATTAAGTTGGCTTTTCCATGAAGTGGTAGAGTAAGCATAGATGCGTATTGAATGTATACTGTATGTGTGTGCATATTGGGTCTTCCTGGGGACATCTCTCACGCAGACCCTGCCCTATGTCCTGGGCCATCGCCCGTTCCCAGGCCAGGCTCCGGGCCCAGGTCTCTGCTCGGGGAACCGGGGCAGCAGGGGGCTCACGGATGGGCAGCTTCCCCAGCAGGCTGTGTGCTGGCTCTGGACTTGACGTGCAGAGGTCGCAAGTTCCTGGTGAGTCCTGGCGCCTGCTGGGGGTCCTGCGTGGATGAAGTCAGTGGCGGCAGGGGTGGCAGGGACGGTGGCCTGGCCGGCATCACTGGGCGAGAGCCTGAAGTGGCTGAGCTGACACCGGGGTGGGGGCCGGGGGCTGGGGAGGGCAGAAGAAATCCGTGGTATGTCCCGAGAACAACTGTGAGAATTGCTGGTCTGCCAGGGACCCCCCCCACCAGGGAGTAAAGAAGCCCAAGAGTGCACTGACCTGGTCCCAGGCAGCCTGCACTTCGGGGGGTGGGGGAGCAGACCCAGGTGAAGTCACAACTGCCGTGGGCCAGAAACGGGAGCCAAGTGGGACATGGCATTTAGGGTCTGGGCTGAGGTCCCAGCTTACCAGCTCTTCTGACCTTGGGTCGCAGCTCCCTTCTCTTTGAAATGGGTCAGCAGTACCTAACTCCTCCCGTGGCTCCAATGAGGCAAGAAGGGAGAGCTCTGAAACTGTGACGTGCCCCCAGCTGCCCAGAACGTGGCCATTCAAATCCAGGCTGCTCAACTCATGCGCTCAGCGACCCAGCCTGGTTCAAGGGGCCCCAGCCAAGAGGCCCAGGGCAGGAGCAGGCTGCCTGGTCCCACCTCCTGTAGACACCTGGGGACCAACGCCTGGCCTGGGCCCATGAAGCTCCCCTGAAGCCTAGGCAGCCGCAGGCCCCCTGGGCCCACTTCCCTGGGCAGATACAGGGGGAGGGGGCCCCTCGCGGGTCTCCCTGGATCTAGTACAGGTGGGCAGGTGCCTGCTGGGCTGCAGCAGAGCAGCTGAGAAGTGGATGTGGTAGAAAAAGCACCCAGGCTGGTGGCAAGAGGCAGGCTGGGAGTAGGAGAGACCAGAGGACGTGCCAGAATCCCAGGTGGGCCAGGGAGGGAGGGGCAAGCACTCACAGGGGTGGGTGGCACCAAATAAGGCACTGGCGCGCACTCGGTCATGCAGGTTCCGAGGCGGGGGACCCGGAACTCTCACAGCTTAGTAAAGAAGAAAATGGGAAGAGACAGGGAACGGGTGAAGGCCCTACCAGGGTCCTGCCCTGTGGGCCCTGCATAGGGACCAGCCTAATCCAGGCCCATCACCCCCATTACTCACGGGACAATGTTCCTCCTTACAGCCCCCCACCCTTCCAAGCTTAAGGCTATAAAAGAAGTTCTTAAAAGTAATTCCAGTGGCTGCACTTTGGTACATGGGTTAAACCCCTGCCTGTAGCACTGGCATCCCATATATTGGAGTCTTGGCTGCTCCATTTCTGATCCAGCTCCCTGCTGATGTGCCTGGGAGAGCAGCAGTAGATGGCCCAAAGGCTTGGCCCCCTGCTGCCCACATGAGGGACCCAGACAAAGCCCCTGGCTCCTGGCTTCAGCCTGTCTCAGCCCAGGCTCATGCGGCCATGTGGCGAATAAACCAGCAGATAAAGACCCCTCTCTCTCTGTCTTTCCCTCTGTCTCAAATACATTTACTTGAAAGGCAGAATCACAAAGACAGAAGGGCAGTTAGAGAGAGATCTTCCAGGTCTCCCATGTGGCTGCAGGGGCCCAAGCACTTGGGCCTTCTTCCACTATTTTCCCAGGCCATAGGCAGGGAGCTGGATTGCAAATGGAGCAGCCGGGACTTGAATCTGCACCCATTTGGGATGCGGGCATTGCAGGCAGCAGCTTTACCCAATATGTCACAATGCCAGCTCCTAAATAAATCTTGAATTAAAAAAAATAGCAATTCCAGGCCAGAGAGAAGAGTGACGTCGTAGCAGGTGCAGAGGCACAGGTGAGAGGCTGGCAGGACTATTTAGGGCTCGGCTGTCTGGCAGGTCTTTAGCCATTCCACATAGCCCCCCGCCCCATATCTGTTTTTTGGAGGTAAAATCCATGTAACATACAATTAGACTGCACAATTCACGGCCCTAGCACCTCACCACATTGAACACCACTGTCTCTATCCAGCTCCGGTACATGTCCATGGCCCTAGGAGAGCCTCGCCCCCTGAGGCTACCACTGTCCACCAGCCCATCTCCCACCCCAGCCCCCAGACCTGCCTCCTCTGGACACCTCACAGAAATGGACTCAACATGTGCCTTTGGGGCCTGGCTCCACTTGAGACTTGAACCTGAACTTCCCTTCTCCCTGTCCAGCAAGCCGAGACACAAGGCCGCCACGTGATCCCCGAATCCTGGGAACACCTTTCTGTACAGGGCAAACGCAGCTACTGAAACGGGCGGAGTATCCCAGCTTATGCCGGTGGGTCCTCCGGGGGTCAGAGTCTGAGAAGCTGTGGCGAGGGCCAGGCAGCTCACTGCACGTGGGAATGGGGCTGCCACGAGGAGAGGAGCGGGCGAGCGGGCAGCCGGACACACCCACACCCTGCCTTCAGCCTGACCCCCGGGGCCATCGATGGTGGTGCTGGAGTCCTGTTACAGCAGCCACGGCTAAGTCACTCAGGGGTCCTGGGGGGAGCGGCCTGTCCTAAGGTGCATTTTTGGACATTTCCCTCAGAGCTGGGGGGCGGGGCTCGGCAGCTGGCCAGAGCCTCCTTCTTCCCCCTGCCCCTCTGGCCCGCTGGAGGACTCTCTGTGGCCACCTCCTCCTGCCTGCGTCCCATCTGACTTGGCCTTTCTTCCACGGGACTGCCCGCTGACTGCCAGCCCTCAGGGAAGGAGGGGGGATGGGAGCTGCACTTCCCACCAGGGATAGCCCAGCTGCCGCGCTGGCATCCGGAGGCCAGGTGAAGAGTGGAAGCACGCCGGGCACAGTGGCTGGCTTGAGGTCGAGTTCCTGAGTCTGTTTGTTTGGAATTAGGGTGCCTTAGGGGTACATGAGCTGTATTGGCAAAGATGGAAAGATCCGGCAGCAGACAGGTTTCCCACTGATTCCAGTACTAGCTGGACTCGGTCGCACCCAGCAAGATGGAACAGTTGAGGCTATCATGACTCCAGTCTCGTTTGCTCCATGTTCTTGGGAATGCACGAATGACCTGGGTGAGCCCTGCATCTAGGCTGCCAGCAGGGGAGGCTGGTGGGCGAGTGGGGAGGGGACAGGTGTGTAAGGTGATAGACTCCGTTGGCTCTGGCTCCGAGAGTGCCCTCCCAGCCAGGAGACCTCACCTGCCCACTGTGAAACGCCACTGCAGGGTGAGGGGACAGGGCAGGGCCCGGCACAAAGTCAGGGCTCATTAACCATTAGCCCGTGTTGTTGTCATCCTGCCTGGTGATCCCTGGAGCCCAGCTGAGCCTCTCCTCTGCCCCCAGATCCACTGCAGGGCCCGCAGCAGCCACGGTCTGGGCAGGAGGAGTCACTTCCTTGAATTGGGAGGATGCAGGGTTTCAGGAAACACAGGAGGGGTCTGGAGTGGGTTGAATGGGAATTGCCCAGAGAACACATCTCTCAGAGCCCGGCTGTGGCCTCATTCACAGTCAGGATCTTACAGGTGTAATTATAATCCTGAGATGAGATTTTCCTTGGTCAGGCTGAGCCCTAAATCCAAGGACCAGTGTCCTTTGAGAGACAGAGGAGAAGGCGCATGGAGGAGGCAGCCAGCTGGGGGCAGAGGCTGGAGCAGCACGGCCACGAGCCCAGAACACCAGCAGCCGGCAGGGGCAAGGACTGTTCCAGAGACACTGGTGGGAGCACGGGCCTGCGGACACACTGATTGGAGACTCAGAGCCCCCAGACATGAGAGAGAAGAAACTTCTCACTACCCAGGCCGACGGTCTGCAGTGACAGCCAGCACAGGTGCGTCCTCTGTCCAGCACAGCTGATGAGCGGGCTCCTCTGCCTTCTCACCAGGCCAGCCTGGCATTTCCAGAGGCTGCAGCCCCACCCTCTGGCCACCTCGGACCCCAGCATGGCTCCCAAATGGGACAGTGTGCAGCTCCTACCCAGGGGCAAACCACAGAACTCCTCTTTCCAGACAGGAAAGGAACTCAAGGGCCATGCAGAGGTTTCCCTTTGCGTACTGGGAACCCAGGAGAGGAAGCCAGCTGGAGCTGGGACCCCAAAACTGGAGCGACCAACAAGGAAGGACTCCAGATAAGCATGTGTCAGGGCCTCCTGCTGGCTCACATTAGGACACAGACCTCCAGTCTGCCCTGTCCGCGTCTCCTCACTCCTGCCCCAGCCAGGCCCTGCACTCCTAGCAGACCTGTGCGTGGCTTCTGCTCACCACAAGTGTTTGCACCTGCTGCGCCCTCTACCTGACTCACCCTCCTCCCACCTCACCCCTTCATCCCCCAAACTTCTTTTCCTTCTCCAAAGGCTTCGGGGAGCTCCTCACCCCTCCTCGAATACAGCACCCCTTGTACAGCTCTCCTGTCACCAACCAGGCCCCGGCCCCAGGCCCGCATCCTGAATGCCAGGTGAGGCCGGCTGTCGGTCCCTGTTTATCCCTGTGGGAAGGATGAGCCTTGTCCGGCGGGTGTTTGCTTACAGCCGGCACTCTCCCCTCCGGCACCTCTTTGGCTCCCGACTGGTCAGAGGCAGTGCCTGCCCTTGAAATCCCCCTGTGCCCTTTGCCCTGCCCTGTGGAACAGCACCCCAGTGCAGGGCGCCCAGGAGGGTCCGACACTCCTCACCTGTCAGCTCCTTCTCCACGGTGGCTGTGGCCTGAGCCCCACTCTGGTTGCTCATCCGGCCTCTGTAGAGGATCCCGTCCACTCCCAAGATGTCTACCTCAGCCTGTTGGATGGCCAAGGCCCCCGGTCAGTGAACCCTTCCTGCCCCACCTCCTCTCCAGTGCACAGAAAAGTGCAGAAGACAGGGTGCGGTCTCCCCGGGACTCTCTTCCCGGGTCCTGGTCCCACACGTGGGGCTGGGGCACGTGGACAATTCACCCTCCAGGGAAGAGCACCCACTACTCACGGAGTCATAGTCCACTAGCTGGGGGTCCCCATAAGGGTAGAGGGTGGACAGGTCACATGACTGGAGCCTGCTGGTGGCATCATTTTGGGGGCCATCACCCCAGTCCTGCTGGGAGCCCAGGGGGTCCAGACCCTCCTCCTGGAGCTGCAGCTGCTGCTGTTCCCTGCGGCAGGGCAGTGGGTCAGTGGCCACCCAGGGACTCCACAATCCCACAGAGCCCCCGACAGGCCTGGCCAGTATGGAGGCAAGACTGACATTGCTTCCAGCTTGGGTGTAGGTGGCACAGCCAACAGGCCTGGGATGTGGTGGGTGGACACACACACAACACCAATGGGGCAGACAAATGAAGCCAAGAGCCACATTCCTGGAGTCTCTGCCTGGAGTCAGGTGAGGGAGGGAGGGGGTCGCACAGGCTTGGGCCCCGCCCCCCAGCTTTGGCTGCTGCCAGACTGTTCCTCCCCCACCTGGCCACAGCTCGCACAGGGCTCGCTGCTGGAAGGACCACTGGAGCCGTGGGATGTCACGGCCTATGCCCACCACTGGGAAAGGGGCAGATGGACCCAGTGCGTGAGGCGTGGTGATATTTAAGTAACTCTCACACGTGGGATCACCTCACTGTTAGTGCTATGGCCTGTCACCACCGCTATGTCTTGGGCCTCTCCTTTGCACAGGGAGTCTGGCTCCTGGCACTGGTGGGTCTCTGCCCAAACAGTGATCCCACAGCCTTCAGGGGGAGGGATGGTGGGTCCTCTATCCACACACCTCATCAGCTGCCGCTGCAGGTACTCGTAGCTGTTGGCACTGGCCGGCCTGAGCCGCGCCAGCAGGTGAACCTTACGGAGTGTGATCAGAGGCCTGTTGGAGGACAAGAACACAGACAGGGCTGTCACCTGCAGCCTGCAGAGGGCTCCAGGCCCACACCTCCTCCAGGAAGCTTTCCTAGCGGAAAGGAGGTGTAGATGGGTCTGCTCACCCTCAAACACAGCCTTTTCTCCAGGAACATCTGAGGGCCACAGTGTGAGGGCTTTGAGGGGCCCAGGTAATCATTGTAAGACACAAAAAACCAACTGTGCCATTATAAAAGGAAAAACCATAACAGGCAAAGCCCAGGAGCAGACGCAGACTGGAGGGTTGAGGGGAGGCAGGTGGGGGCGAGACTGCTGGTTTTCCTCTGGGAGGATGAAAAGGCCATGGTGCTCACGGAGCTGTGCACGTGCCAGATGCCACAGAACCGCCCGCTTCGAAATGGTGAACTTTACATCCTGCGGGCCCTGCCTCTCTAGAGAACGAAAGACGAGGTCAGCTATTAACAGCCTTCCGGGAAAGCTGCTGGAGCTGGGGCTGTGCAAGTGCGTCCAGATGTCAAGATTCCCCCTCTTCTAGCAGCCGGCCAGGCACATGACTGTGTGCAGCAGCCCGAATAAACCAATACACGCTGATCATCTGCTTAGAGCCAATGCACACGGAGGGTCTGCTTAGAGCCAATGCACACGGAGGGTCTGCTTAGAGCCAATGCACACGGAGGGTCTGCTTAGAGCCAATGCACAGTGATTGTCGGCTTAGAGCCAATGCACACTGGTGGTCTTCCTAGAACCAATACACCGGAGGGTCTGCTTAGAGCCAGTACACACGGAGGGTCTGCTTAGAACCAATATACATGGAGGGTCTGCTTAGAGACAATGCACACTGATCGTCGGCTTAGAGCCAATACACACTGATCATCTGCATAGAACCAACGCACACTGATTGTCTGCTTAGAACACATAGAGAAGCACACACAAAAACCACTGTTACCGTGTGACAAAGATTCTGACATGCACCCTTGTGGTGTTTCTCCATGTTCACATAAATTTTATTATTTATTTCATTTCGTTTTATTTTATTTTATGACAGTGTTAGACAGTGAGAGAGAGACAGAGAGAAAGGTCTTCCTTCCATTGGTTCACCCCCCAAACAGCGCTATGGCCAGAGCTACGCCGATCCAAAGCCAGGAGCCAGGTGCCTCCTCCTGCTCTCACATGCAGGTGCAGGGGCCCAAGCACTTGGGCCATCCTCCACTGCCTTCCCAGGCCACAGCAGAGAGCTGGACTCGAAGAGGGGCAACCAGGACTAGTACCCAGCGCCTATATGGGATGCCGGCGCCGCAGGCAGAAGATTAACCCAGTGAGCTTTGGTGCCGGCCCTGTTTACGTAATTTTTAAAACAAAAGCAGGATCACTGTACACACACCACTTGATACTGTCATTTCATTTACTGGAAACATTTTTCCAGGTCATTAAATATTCTTCCACAATTGCTACCCAATGCAGCAGCCACTAGCCACATAGAGCTATTTAAATTTACATGGAGATGAACTAAATTTAAATAAAACCTAAAAGTCAGTTGCCCACTCGCGTGCACCATGTTCCAAGTGCTTAGAAGCCACATGGCTCCAGGGGTTCATGCCCGGGACAGCACAGCTACGGACAGCTCCACATTACACATACTACTGCATGGGACTCTTCTTACAAACGTGGTGGATGCCGGCCGGAATGAAAAGTCAGTGAGACACCACTTCAAGCTATGTCCAATTGCTTTTACTCTTATCAGTAACGTTGCAAGCTGGGTATCTCTGATGTGACAGAAAATGCTGGTGTGATCTCCAAAGCCCCTCCAAACATGAGCTGGCAGGGGGCGGGGAAGCTTACTGGGTCACCACACTAGGCCAGCATCACAGGGGCCCCATGAGGTCCTGCTGCTCAGAACAAATCACTGTTCCCCGTTCCTCAAAAAGTAAACCGCCAAGTTCCCACATGAGCCAACGCTTCTACTCTCAAGTTTATCCCAAAAGAACTGGCAACAGGAATTCAAACAAACCCACGTAAACAAACCTCGTGAGAGCATTACTCAGACAGCCAGAGTGGCAATAACCAAGTGTTCACCAGCACAAGAAAGGGCAGGTGCAGTGTGGGGGCCTGTGCAGTGGAATACCACACAGCCAGGGAGAGCAGCCATGGGGGCACTGTGCGAGGGAGAGAGGCCACGCACCACACACGCCCACTCTAGGAATACTACACAGCCAGGGAGAGCAGCCACGGGGGCACTGTGCGAGGGAGAGAGGCCACGCACCACACACGTCCACTCTAGGATCAGCTGCAAGGGGCAGATCCACAGGGACGATGGACAGCAAGTCCGCGTGGGGAGTGAGCGCGGGGGGAGCTGGGTTTCCTGCTCGGGGACCAAGCAGAGTTGGAGACCGCGCAGAGGCAGCAGTGGTTCGACACTGTGGATGTGCTAAGTGTGCTGAGTGGCCCACTTTACAGTGGTTCAAAAAATAAAATCTCTTATAGATTTATAAGAATAAACGCACAGGGGAGGGTGGTGATGTGGCGTAGCAGGTAAAGCCATCACCTGAGATGCCAACATCCCACATGGGTGCCTGTTGGAGTCCTGGCTGCTCCACTTCCAATCCAGCTAATGGCCTGGGCAAAGCAGTGGAAGATGACCCAAGTAGATAGTTCTCTGCCCCATGTGGGAGACATGGATGAAGCTCCTGGCTCCTGGCTTCAGCCTGACACAGACAGCACTAGTCGATGTGGCCATCTGGGGGACAGATCAGACGGGAGAGCTCTCCCTCTCCCTCTCTTTCTCTGTATCGCCTTCTTTTTCTCTGTAACTCTAACTTTTAAAATAAATAAATGTGTAAAAATATGAAAATAAATGCAGGGTTGGCCAGCATTGTGGCATGGTGGGTAAAGCTGCCACCTGCAGTGTCAGCATTCTCTAAGGGTGCGGGTTTGCGCCATGGCTGCTCCACTTCCGATCTAGCTCCTTCCTAATGGCATAGGAAAAGCAGCGGAGAACGGCCCAAGTGTCTGGACCCCTGCAACCCATGTGGGAGACCTAGAAAAAGCTCCTGGCTCCTGGCTTTGAATGGCCCAGTCCTGGGCATTGTAGCTGTCTGGGGAGTGAACCAGCAGAGGGAAGATTCTGTCTGTCTCTCCTTCTCACTAACGCTTTCAAACAAATAAATAAATCTTCAAAATTAAGGCAGGAAAGTATAACAAAGTCCTGCTTTTCTTTTCTTTTTTTTCCTCTGTGTGTCTGTGTGTACATTATTTGAGAAGCAGACAGAGGAGACAGTAAGAGAGAGAGAGAGAGTGAGAGAGCGCGTGAGTGAGTGCACTCCCATCCACTATTCACTTCACTCAGGGCCAGTCTGAAGCTGGGAGCTGAGATCTCAATGTGGTCTCACATGTGGGTGGCAGGGACCCAAGTATTTGAGCAGTCCCCTGCTGACTCTCACAGTACGCATTAGCAGGAAGCTGGAACTGGAAGTGGAGCTGGGACAAAGACCCAAACGGGGCATCCCAACCCACGGCTTACCCGTTATGCAAAAACCTGCCCCTCGAAATTCTGCTTTTCCCCACACTGATTCTTTTTTTTTTTTTTTTTTTTTAGTTCGATCCAGTGTCTTTCCTTGAAGGAAAGGAGGACAAAGCCCCCTACCCAAGCAATCAGAGGTGGGATGGGCAGAAAGGACATGTGTACAGACGACATACACAGGGCAGACATGAGGTCTGCAGAACGACCTGTGTGGCCGTGTACACACGTGAGTACAGACGTGATGTGTTTGCTCTCTGCCTGCTTTTTAGAACGCAGGAAGCACGGCCTGGCTGGGGCAGGGGTGGGTGGATCCCGCGGTGAGGAGGCAGCAGGCGCCCCCTGGCGGCAGTACTCACGGACTGGTCATCATCTCCACAGGCCGGTCGCAGGAAATGCATTTCACCCGCTCAAACAGTTTCCTGAAAGACATCAGCGCCATCAGGCGGGTCCCTGCCCAAGAGCCCGTCCCCGGCCCTTGGTCCAGGGGGTTTGGGAGAGTGGCTGCAGGTCAGCCCGTGCCTCAGGGCCAGGACTTCCCCACGGCCAGGCCCACGCAGCCCTGCAGGCCCCTGCTGGCCCTGTGTGTGGCCTCCTGGGCAGAGAGGGCATTCTGCTGCCCCAACACACTGGATGGTCTCCACCCTGCCCCTAAGTACTGGGGGCATGTGAAGGGGAAGCCGAGGACAGGAGTCCAGATCTGGGTCCATACGCTTGAGGTGCTGTCTGGGTGGGAGTCAGGGAACCTGGTTTGGGCCTCCACGGTCCTGCATGTCCCCTTCCCCGTCTGAGCTCTGTCTGCCCATTCTGCACCCTGGCCGCAGGTCAGGAATCGTGCCCCACGTTCTCCAGGCTCTTCCTCTGTGGGCCCCACAGCCTCAGCAGCTGCACCCAGAACCAGGAGGGGGCTCCAGGGCCCTGCCCTCACTTCCTGAAGCCGGCAGCGCTGTCTGGGTCAAATCGGAGACCCTCGGTCAGCAGCTTCGCGACGACTGTCCGTATCTCTTCCATTTCTTTCTTCAGAGGGCCCAGGTCACTGTGGACGAGCTGCCAACAGCCAACAGGAAGAAAAGAGCGCCCGGTCAACTACTCCACACCCTGCCAACTCGCAGAAAAGGACTGTAGCAACCCAAGAAGCCTCACGGGGCATGACAAGGTGAGACGAAGATCGTGAGGTCATCCAGGAAAGGCAAAATGACAGGGCTTGGGTTTGGGTCCACGCCCCCAGAAGATGCTGCTGGCAGAGGGGAGCTGCAAAGTGAGCTTCCCAGCAGGCAAGGCAAAAATAAAACACAGAACACCACCTCCTGCTGTTGCCACACCCGCCTCTCAGCTGCAGCCTGCAGGCCCGGGAAACCTTTCCCCAGCGTTCCCCATGCACCTCACAGTCACACGCAACAGAGGGCCTGCACGTAAAGCAGACAACTCAGTGACATTGTTAGCATATGCAGTGTTGTGTAACCGTCACTCCCTAGAGAAGCTGTGTGCCCTCTACCAGATACACCCATTTGTCTGCTCATAACCCCCAGCCCTAGGCAGCCACTAACCTACTTTCTGCCTCCGTGGAGTAGTCTATTCTGGACGTTTCCTATAAATAGAATCATACACAATGTGTTCTTGGTGTGTGGCCTCTTTCACTTAGCAGATTTTCGGGCTGACTCGTGCTGTAGCGTGAGTCAGGGTTTGTGCTACTTCTTACGCAGCATGGACTATGACAGAACACTACCCCATCAATGGCTGCACCACGTTTGGCTGGATGAACCCTTTGACTGCTGTGAGTAATCTGCTATGAGCATTGATGTGCAAGTTTTTGTGTGGACGTATCTTCATTTTTCTGGGTATAAGGAACGAAGTTCTGATTCATGCTGCAACGTGGATGATCTGCAGACATTATGCTACAGAAAAGAGGCCAAACACAGAAGTTGATACACTGCATCTTTCCATCTGTATGCAATGTCCCAAATAGGTAGGTCCTTTGAGACAGAAACTAGATCAGTGGTGCAGAGGCTGCTGGGGTCAGGGAGGAGTAGGGAGTGACCAATAATGAGCGCTGGGTTTCCTTTGGGGTAATGAAAATGGCTTAGAGGACCACGTGGGAGACCTGGATGGAGTTCTGAGCTCCTGGCCTTGGTCTGGCCCACCCTTGGCTGTTGTGGAGTGAACCAGCGGATGAAAGATCTATGTCTGTCTCTCTCTCAGCCTTTCAAATAAAATGAAAATAAATAAATAGAAAGGACTGTCATCTAAAAATCATAGTGTCATATAAAAATTATAGGGGCCAGTGTCATGGCATAGTAAGTTAAGCCTCTGCTTGCAGCACCTGCATTCTGTGGGCACCAGTTCGTCCTGGCTGCTCCTCTTCTGATCCAGCTCTCTGCTTATAGCCTGGGAAAGCAGTCGAACATGGTCCAACTGCTTGGGCCCCTGAACCCACGTGGGAGATCCAGAAGAAGCTCCTGGCTCCTGGCTTTGGATCAGCTCAGCTCTGGCCACTGTGCTCATTTAGGGAGTGAACCAGCAGATGGAAGACCTCTCTCTCTCTCTCTCTCTGTAACACTGCCTCTCAAATAAATAAAACCTTTATAAAAAATTATAGGGAAGAAAAAAAATGATAGTGGTGCCAGAGGCTGCCGGGGTTGGGAAGGAGCAGGGAGTGACCAGTAACAAATGCTGGGTTTCCTTTGGGGTGATGAAATCGCTTAGAAGGCAGCACTGTGGTGTGTGATTTATGATCATTATATTTATAATATATACATGCCATCTAGAGTTAACAATTAACACCCTCAGGTATTTGGTTTCTTTTGATTATTTTTCAAATTATGGAAAGCATGCTATTTCACTACTAACTACTTCAGTAATTCTCTCTAACAGATGAAGCTGTTTCCTTACAGAACCAGTCATTACCACACTTGATATGATCGACCGCCTGCTTTGCATCTCATCCTAGCCCATTTTTAGAGTCTGTGCAACAGAACCAAGAAACGAGGAACATCTCATTACTGCATCTGGTTGTTTTGTCTCCTGAAGACTCTTTTTAAAATGCTTGCCAATTTACCAAGAGACAGGGAACTTGAGCTCTTAGACATGGGTTCACTCCCCAGACGCCCACAGCACTGAAGGCTGGGCCACCCAAAGCGAAGAGCCCAGAACTGGAACCATCACTGCAGCCTCCCGTGGTCCGCAGCAGCAGGAAATTTTAGTCAGGAGCCAGAATCAGGGGCCGCGCCGTGCACAGCGGGCTGGGCATCGCAGTCAGGAGCCAGAATCAGGGGCCGCGCCGTGCACAGCGGGCTGGGCTGCTGCTCGGGATGCTGGCATCCTGTATCGGAGCTCCACTGGACGTCCTGACAGCTCCACCTGCAATCCGGCTCCCTAATGATGGCCCAGTATTTGGGCCCCTGCCACAGATTTGGGAGACCCACACAGAGTTCCTGGCTCCTAGTTAGGGCTGGCCTAGCCCTGGCTGCTGTGGCCATTTGGGGAGTGAACCAGCAGATGGGTCTCTCTCTTTTCCCTCTCTGTTGCTCTGTCTTTTTTTTTTTTTTTTAAGATTTATTTATTTATTTGAAAGTCACAGTTATTTGAAAGTCACAGAGAGAGAAGGAGAGGCAGAGAGAGAGAGACAGGTCTTCCATCTGCTGGTTCACTCCCTACTTGGCCGCAATGGCTGGAGCTGGGCTGATCCAAAGCCAGGAGCCTCCTCTGGGTCTCCCGTGTGGGTGCAGGGGCCCAAGGACTTATCCTCCACTGCTTTCCCAGGCCATAGGAGAGAGCTGGATCAGAAGTGGAGCAGCCGGGACTCAAACTGGTACCCATATGGGATGGCAGCACTGCAGGCAGTGGTTTTACTTGCTATGCTACAGTGCTGGCCCTTCTGTTGCTCTTTCAAATAAATTTAAAAAATTAAATATTTAATTTATTTATTTGAAAGGAAGAGTTCAGAGAAAGGGGGAGGGAGGGAGAGAGAGAGAGAGAGAGAGAGAGATCTTCCTTCCACTGATTCAGTTCCCAATGGCCATGACAGCTGGGGCTGGGCCTGGGCCAGGCTGAGGCCAGGAGCCTGGAATTCAATCCAGGTTTAAACTCATGTGGGTGGCAGAGGCCACAGTACTTGAGCCATCTTCCTGACTTCCCAGGTGCATTAGCAGGGACACAGAACTGAAATGGAGCACTCTGGACTACAACCAGTGCTCTAAAAGAATGTGGTTTAATCTGTTAAGCCACAATGCCAGCCCCAGTAAATAAAATCTCTTTGTTAAAAAAAAAGAGAGAGAGAGCAAGCCAGATCGAACACTGAATGCAGGCACTCTAAGAGGAGATATGGTGTCTTATCCATCATCTTAACTATAACATAAACAGGTATCCCTTTGAATGTACGACAATCTCTCTCTCCACTCCCTGCCCCCACCACTGAGTCAGTTTTCTGTGGAATGCCACTCAGCTGTGAGTTTGCACATCTGGTTTGCACACCTGCACACGTTCTGCACATTTGCACAAATGATTTACATCTCTCTGACAAGCGTGTCTCCACGAAGATTGCACCTACAATCTGTTTTGCTCACTCTATCCACGGGGACTAGACCTCTTGGTATCCAATAATTGAGAGATGAATAAATCCCCGTTTCTCAGATGAGAAATTTCTCAGGGCATGCTGCTGCTCATGGTGCAGCTAAGGCTGGAACCCAGGCCCTTCTGGCTGCACCTCCTATGCCAGCTCCAAGAGCGTGCAGCACTGGCAAGTGCTGGTCTGCCCGCCCCTGCCCCTTCTGCTGGACGAGCTGGGCAGGGGCTGTGCGTCCCCTGCCACCTCCCCACGGCCTGGCACATCTCAGGCAGTCAGCAAACAGTGAGGCTGACCATGTGGGAGTCTCCAGGCCACCCAGCTAAGCTGCTCCCGAACGCTTGCTCCTCAAAACGGAGCGTTTGCTCTTGGCCACCGCTACGTTCTGGGACAGCTGGTCAGGAGTGCATGCTCACGGGCTCCGAGTTCTCTCTCACCTTGGTGGCCAGGAGTGCGTGCTCGCGGGCTCCGAGTTCTCTCTCACCTTGGTGGCCAGGAGTGCGTGCTCGCGGGCTCCGAGCTCTCTCTCACCTTGGGGGCCAGGAGTGCGTGCTCGCGGGCTCCGAGCTCTCTCTCACCTTGGTGGCCAGGAGTGCGTGCTCGCGGGCTCCGAGTTCTCACCTTGGTGGCCAGGAGTGCGTGCACGAGCTCCGAGCTCTCACCTTGGTGGCCAGGAGTGCGTGCTCGCAGGCTCCGAGTTCTCACCTTGGTGGCCAGGAGTGCATGCTCGCGGGCTCCGAGTTCTCTCTCACCCTGGTGGCCAGGAGTGCGTGCACGAGCTCCGAGCTCTCACCTTGGTGGTCAGGAGTGCGTGCTCGCGGGCTCCGAGCTCTCACCTTGGTGGCCAGCTCCTTCCTGAGCTGCTCCGCAGACTTCTTCCAGTCTTCCTCCTGTCTCACAGCCTTGAGAAGCACGCCCTGGACCACCTCGTTCAGCTCCGTCACCACCGTCTCCAGGTCAAGCCTGCTGGCCTTGCTAGCCAGGGCGCTCCTGTCAGCTTTCTGGGGAACAGGGGAAGGGAGAAGCTGGGAGACCACAGGCCCTTTGGCCAGCTCTTCCTAGTTCTGGACCCTGGAAACCCCAGGGTCTACTCAGACACCGCCGTGACATCTAAGCCAAGGTCTCCCTGTAACAGAAATTGCTGTGTGACTCTAAGTGCACAGGGTGTCACTAATTCTGAGTCACTGCACACAGCAGTCGATGGGACACGGAGAGGCTTCCCCAGCCTTTAACTGGAATAGAGGTGAAGTGAAATCCCAGCAGGCTCTCACCTGCCTCTGCCTGGAGTGAGAGAGCCTGGCTCGGGGAGGGCGGGGGAGAGAAAGGACCCTCTGCCCACTCACCTCCTTCAGCTCCTGCTCCAGGGTGCTTTTATTCACCTTGTTCTTGTCCAGCATTCTGATTTGAGCCTGGAGAGTCTGAGCACACAAACACAGGCACATCAGCCACCCTCAGAAGCCTCCAGGAGATTGTCTACTTCCTGTTTCCACCCTTGCCATGCACAGGAAGGGATGAAGGGGCCAGAGGGACGGCAGGCAGGTGGGAGTCGTAGAAGGTTTGGGCTCAAGAAGAAGGGATGGAGCTGGGACTTGGAACAGGTCCTCCTCTGGCAGGTGGGATCACAGGAACCTTCCTGCCCAGGGGAGGAAGGCACAGACCAACACGGACAGTGGGGCCTCCCAGGTGCATAAGGCAAGCTCACCTCTTCATATCTCAATGATGTCCCACTGAGAATCCAGCCACACGCACTGTGTGGAGACTCATCTCCCCTGCCCGTGTCTCCACCCAGATCAACCCTTCCCATTGCCTCTGCAGTCTCCCAACACCCCAGCCATCCCCCGAATGCCCCCCTAGAGGGTGGGGTCACTTTTCCATCAAAGCTGGGGACAAGCTTTTACTTCTCCCTTTATCTGGCTTCCTTCTCGCTCTTAGGAACAGAACTCCCACTTTCACATCAGTGTCCTTCACCAGCCACTTCTGACTAGCAGAGTGTAAACGGAAGTGAGTGGGTACCCCTAAGCTTCTTCATCTTCCTTCCTCTTTGCTGCTGGCGTGAATACAGTTAACGACTACAGTGCCTGCAGCCATCTTGGACTCTGAGGTGACCTGGTGAGTGGAAGTCAGACAGTAGGACAAGAAACACAGCCCAAGTCCCCAACACTGGAGCACTCGCCCAGCGTTGGGCCCACCATCTGAATTTCTGCAGTGTTACACGGAAATACAAGTACACCTTGGGTAGGTTATTTGTTACTTGAGGGGCTTATATGGCCTGAAGTTCATCCTAATTCTAGTTAATGCAAAGCTCCACCACATGCACGTTGTCCCACAGCAGGTTCCAAGGCCCAGAATGGGAGGAGAGGCTGCCTTGGCTTCATGTCCAGCTGCTTCCTCCAGCGCGATGCTGGCGTTCTGGTGTGTATCAGCCCCGGTATGAATCCCCAGACCCCTGCCTGACTCTGTACGTATTCACGACTATTACAGTTAAGATCTAGAAACAGAGAGCTTAACTTCCTAACTTCTGCAGCCACGTCACGTGTGTCCTTGGGTAAACAGCGGATCTCCCAAAGTTCACATGCACCCAGAACCCGTGAACACGGCCTTACTTGAACGGGGGTCTTTGCAGATTTAATGAATTAGTATGAGGTCACGTAGGTGAGGGAAAGCTCCGAGTCCGATGACTGAGGTCCCTCTAAGAAGGCTCTGTGGGAGGCGGTGTCTGGCACGGTGGGTAAGCCACTGCTTTGGAGGCACACATCTCATACTGGGGTGTCTGGGTTCAAGTTCTGGGTCTGCTTCTCACACTAGCACCCTGTTAATAAGCACCGTGGCAGACTCAAGTGGCTGTGCCCCGTCACCCACAGGGGATATCTGGATTGAACTCCTGGCTCCCAACTTTGACCTAGCCCAACTCTGGCTGTTGTGGACATTTGGGTAGTGAACCAGGGTATGGAAGGTCTCTTTCTCTCTCTGTCTCTCATGAGAAATAACTAAATAAAAAGAAGGCCATGTGAAGACACAGAGAGAAGAGGCTGTGTGACCACAGAGATGGAGACTGCACTGACGCAGGACACAGGCGTCAGAATTATCAGAAGCCACCGACTCCAAATTCACTGCTGAAATCCCAAGCAAGTTGACAGTGTCAGGAGGCGGGGCCTTTGGGAGGCGATTAGGTCATGAGGTGCACGGAGCTCTCTGGAATGGAATCAGTCATTTTTCCTATAGGATTTCTCTTGGTGTGGAGATGGAGAGAATCCTCTGCCTAGGCACTGGGGTGTGGTCCTCCAGGCCTTTGAGAGAAGGTAGTAAGGAATTTGTCCTGCACCTCGTCTCTGAAAACGACTTCCAGGTCTTGGCAGGAAATCACTCTGGTTGATGGGGTTAATGGCTACCCGGCCTTAAAAAAATCACTGTGACAGATCTGTATCACATAGGGCAGTATCTAAGGGTCCCATAACCCACATGGAGCGCCAGGCTCCTAGCTTCGGCCTGTCCCAGCCCTGGCTGCGGCAGGCATCTGGGCAGTGAACCAGCAGATGAAGAGAGCTCTCTGTGTCCCTCCCTCCCTCTCTGTAACTCTGACTTTCAAATAAATAAAATAAATCTTACAAAAGGGGGGGGGGAGGCCAGCATTGTGGAACAGCAGGCAAACCTGCTGCCTGTAAGGACGGCATCCCACATGGGCACTGGTGGGTATCTCAGCTCCTCCACCTCAGATCCAGCTCCCTGCTAATGAGCCTGGCAGGCAGAAGAGAGGCTCCACGTATTTGGGTCCCTGCTACAATGTGGAAACCTGGCTGAAGCTCCTGACTCCTGGCTTTGTCCTGGCCCAGTGCTGGCCATTGCAAGCATCTGGGGGAGTGAACCAGCAGATGAAAGATCTCCCTCTGTCTCTCCCTCTCTCTCTCTAACTCTGACTTTAAAGTAAATAAACCTTTGTTAAAAAGAGAAAATCACATGCAGGTGCACAACTCAACTTAGGAAGATCAAACAGAGAGAGAGCGTCAAGAGCATCCAGAGGACTCAGCCCCGTACATCCAGGAAAACAGTGATGCCTGCGACCACCGACGACTTTGTTTTTTAATTTATGATTTATTTTGCAAGAGTTAGAGAGAGAAAGGGAGAGACAGAATGAAAAAGGGAGAGCTTCCATCCCCTGGCTCCCTCCACAAATGGCTGCAACAGCCCGCACTGGGCCAGGCTGAAGCCAGGAGCCAGCTCATCTGGATCTCCTACAGGGTTGGCAGGGGCCCAAGCACCTGGACCATCTTCCACTGCTTTTCTTGGGCATTAGCAGGGAGCTGGACTGGAAATGGAGCAGCCAGGACATGAGGAGGCACCACGATGCCCGCCCTGACCACTGACTTCTCGTCGGGAACTGTGGGAGACTGCAGACAGCATCTTAGGGTTTGGCGCCGTGGTGCCGTGGGTAAGCCATGCCTGCGACACCAGCACTCCATGAGTGCCAGTTCAAGTCCCACCTGTTCCATTTCTGATCCAGCTCCCAGAATGTGCCTGGGAAAGCAGTGGATGACAGCCCAAGTGCTTGGGTCCCTAAGCCACGTGAGAGACCAGGATAGAGTTCTGGGCTCCTGGCTTCAGCCTGGCCTAGCCCTAGCAGTCGCAGGCCATTTTGGGGAGAGAACCAGTGGCTTGAACATTTCTCTCTCTCTCCTTTCAAATGAATCAATTCTTTCAAAAAAAAAAAAATGAAAACATCTTGAATGTGCTGAAAGAAGAAAATTCCATGTTCTGTGAAATATGGATATAGAATAATATAAAATAAATAACTTCCAGTGGTCCCTTCCACTGCCCGTCAAGGTAACCTTAATCCTTGGGCCTAAAGCCTGAATTAAGATTTATCTTCACGGGCTGGAGTTGTAGTGCAGTGGGTAAAGCTGCCATCAGCAGTGTTGGCATCCCATATGGCTGCCAGTTCAAGTCCTGGCTGCTCCACTTCCCATCCAGCTCTCTGCTGTGACCTGGGAAAGCAGTAGAAGGTGGCCCAAGTCCCTGGGCCTCTGCATTCACATGGGAGACCCGGAAGAAGCTCCTGGCTCCTGGCTTCAGCCTGGTCCAGCCGTGGCCATTTGGGGAGTGAGCCAATAGATAGAAGATTCTCTCTCTTCATAACTGCCTTTCAAATAAAATAAACAATTTTTTTTTTTTTTTTAAAGATTCATCTTCAAGGAGTGGCTCACTTGGTTAATCCTCTGCCTGAGGCGCTAGCATCCCATATAGGTGCTGGGTTCTAGTCCTGGCTGCTCCTCTTCCAGTCCAGCTCTCTGCTGTGGCCTGAGAGGGCAGTGGAGGATGGCCCAGGTGCTTGGGCCCTGCACCCATGTGAGAGACCAGGAGGAAGCATCTGGCTCCTGGTTTCGGATCAGCACAGCGCTGGCCGTGGCAGCCATTTGGGGAGTGAACCAACAGAAGGAAGACCTTTCCGTCTGTCTCTCTCTCACTGTCTATGACTCTACCTGTCAAATAAATAAAAAAAAAATTAAAAAAAAAAGGAGTGGGTATTTAGTCTAGTGATTCAGATACCCTTGTCTCACAGTGGACTGCCTGGCTCTGAGTTCTGCCTCTTACATCTGATGCCAGCTTCCTGCTGACGTGCGCCCTAGGTGACAGCAGGTGATGGCTCAAGTAGTTGGGTTTCCGCTGTCCACCTGGGACAACCAGATTGGGTTCCTGGCTCCTGGTGTGGGCCTGGTCAGGCTACAGCTGTTGTGGGCATTTTAAGGAGTGAACATTGGATGGGCCTCTCTCTCATATAAGTAATTTTAAAATATTTATCTTCAAGATGGTCCCTTTAAAAAAAAAAAATGACAGTGAGAGAGACAGAGAGAAAGGTCTTCTTTCCACTGGTTCACCCCCCAAAAGGCTGCTACAGCCGGTACTGCGCCGATCCAAAGCCAGGAGCCAGGTGCTTCCTCCTAGTCTCCCATGCAGGCGCAGGGGCCCAAGCACTTGGGCCATCCTCCACTGCCTTCCCGGGTCACAGCAGAGAGCTGGACTGGAAGAGGAGCAACCGGGACTAGAACCCAGTGCCCATATTGGGATGCTGGTGGAGGATTAACCAAGTGAGCCATGGCACTGACCCAAGATAGTCCCTTTTAAAAGAACTGACTGGACTGACACTGTGGCACAGCCAGTTAAAGCCCCGGCCTGCAGTGCCAGCATCCCATTTGGGCACCGGTTTGAGTCATGGCTGCTCAGCTTCTGATCCAGCTCCCTGCTTAATGCAGCTGGGAAAGCAGCTGAAGATGGCCCAAGTCCTGGGGCTCCAGCACCCACATGGGAGACTCAGAAGAAGATCTTGGCTCCAGGCTTTGGATCAGCTCAGCTGAGCCACAGGTGATTGTAATCAAGATGAGATCCGGAGCCAGTCTAACTGGTAGCTCCCCTACATACAAACTACCTGGTCATTAGCAACCCAGAAGGTTTACCATGCAGAGTGCAGGCATCATGGGTGGCAGCTTAACCCACTGGGCCACACCACCAGTCACATGCCTGCCTTAGTTTCAAGCATTTTTTTTTTAATTTGACAGGTAGAGTTATAGACAGTGAGAGAGACAGAGAGAAAGGTCTTCCTTCCATTGGTTCACCCCCCAAAAGGCCGCTACAGCTGGTACTGTGCCGATCCAAAGCCAGGAGCCAGGTGCTTCCTCCTAGTCTCCCATGCAGGCGCAGGGGCCCAAGCACTTGGGCCATCTTCCACTGCCTTCCCGGGCCACAGCAGGAGCTGGACTGGAAGAGGAGCAACCGGGACTAGAACCCAGTGCCCATATTGGGATGCCGGTGTAGCAGGTGGAGGATTAACCAAGTGAGCCACGGTGCTGGCCCCTAGTTTTAAGCATTTAAGACTACATACAGCCGGCGCCGTGGCTCACTAGGCTAATCCTCCACCTTGCGGCGCCGGCACACCGGGTTCTAGTCCCGGTCGGGGCGCCGGATTCTGTCCCGGTTGCCCCTCTTCCAGGCCAGCTCTCTGCTATGGCCAGGGAGTGCAGTGGAGGATGGCCCAGGTGCTTGGGCCCTGCACCCCATGGGAGACCAGGAGAAGCACCTGGATCCTGGCTCCTGCCATCGGATCAGCGCGGTGCGCCGGCTGCAGCGGCGGCCATTGGAGGGTGAACCAACGGCAAGGGAAGACCTTTCTCTCTCTGTCTCTCTCTCTCACTGTCCACTCTGCCTGTCAAAAATAAAAAAAAAAAAAAAAAAAAAAAAGACTACATACATACCATCTTCTAAGTATCACTTCTGTTGCATTCTACAGTTTTGATATGTAGTATCTTCATTGTTATTCAAATGTGTATTTTCTGATTTCCACAATTTATTTGATTCATAAATTACTTAATTTTCAAAAAATGTATTTTTCTAGTTCTTTTTTGGTAAAAATTTATAAATTAATTGCATTGTAGTCAGAGAATGTGGTTTCTATGGTATGCCAAATGGTTGGCATTTACTGGCTTCCTGCCCAGTAAGTGACCTATCTTCATAACTTTCCTATGGGCCTTTGAAAAGATTGGATATTCCACAGTGTTTTATGTATGAACATTAAACCAAACTTGCTCACTGTTAATTTCTGGGTTTTTATTTGATTGATTTATTAATCACTGGAAGAGATATCTTAAAATCCCCAACCCTGATGGTTGATTTACCTGCATCCTTGCATTTTTTTCATTTTTCTTATGTATTTGTTTGCTTATTTGTTTAACTGAGAGGCAGAGAGTGAACCTTCTGCTGGTTCACTCCCCAAATGTTTACAAGTCTCAGGGCCGGGCCAGGCCAAAGCAGGGAGCCAGGAACCCAATCCAGGTTTTCCATGTGAATTAATGAAGGATTTTCTCAGGGCCTGTGCTGTGGCATAGCAAGTAAAGCTGCCGCTGGCAGTGCCGAAGTCCCAGCTGCTCCACTTCCAGTCCAGCTCTCTGCTATGGCCTGGGAAAGCAGTGGAAGATGGTTCAAGTCCTGGGGTCCCCACACCCATGTGAGAGACCCGGAAGAAGCTCCTGGCTCCTGGCTTCGGATCTGCCCAGCTCCAGCCGTTGCAGCCTCTGGGGCAATGAACCAGTGCATGGAAGACTTGTCTGTCTGTCTCTCTCTGCCTCTCTGTAATTCTGCCTTTCAAATAAATAAATAAATCTTTTTTAAACAAATGAAGGATTTTCTTCTCCCAAGACAGCCTCAGTGGAGGCTCCAGACAAGCAGGTGTCGTAACAAAGCACAGCGCACGCTGCGTGACCCCGTGTCTGAGAGGCCCAGACAGGTGCTCCAGGCAGGATAGCAACTACCTCTGCACGTGGGAGCTCCCTGGAAAGGGGACTTCCTCAGGAGGCGGGAATGTTTCCATCCGGACTGGGTGCTGGTCCCCAGAGTGTAGGGCAAGAGGACAAAGGTAACAGAGTGCTTCGGACGTGGGCACTTTGCTGTGTATAAACCGTACTCCAATGAGAAACAAGCCCTGTACAAACAGGAGGCCTGGTTGGTGCCTGTCTCGCTGACGGCTGTGTCGCCAGTCCCTTGAAGGGTGCCTGCTGCAGTAAACATGCTGGCTGCATGAATCAGTAGTGACTAACAGGGTTTCCCCTACCAATGGCTTCTTTCGTAACATTTGCGTGCACACATCCAGGAAAGGCAGTAGCAGTGGGGTTTCTCCCCCGTTCAGATGCTGAGACAGAACCACGGCCTCCTCAGGGCTGCTGGCCTCTGGCAGCATATCTACATATTTACACATTTACTCATTTACAACCTATTTAATGAAATGCAATGTGTACAAAGCTGTGTTCTAGAATCATCCAGAGTTAACTTTTATAAGCAATTAAATCTTTATAGAGAGACACAGAGAGCGATTTCCATCCATCGGTTCATTCTCCAAACGGCTGCAACAGCCACAGCTGGGCCAGGCCAAACCCAGGAGCCAGTAACTCCATCCTGGTCTCTCACATGGGTGGCCATTTTCTGCTGCCTTCTCAGGAGCATTAGCGGGAAGCTGGGTTAGAAGCAGAGTAGCCGGGGGCCGGCGCCGTGGTGCAGCAGGTTGATGCCCTGGCCAGAAATGCCGGCATCCCATATGGACGCGTTGTCAAGACCCAGCTGCTCACTTCCCATCCAGCTCTGCTATGGCCTGGGAAAGCAGCAGTGGAGGATGGCCCAAGTCCTTGGGCCCCTGCACCTGCGTGGGAGACCCAGAAGAAGCTCCAGGCTCCTGGATCCCGGCTTCGGATCAGCACAGCTCCAGCCGTTGTGGCCAGTTGGGGAGTGAACCATCAGATGAAAGACTCTCTCTCTCTCTCTGCTCTCTCTGTGTAACTCTGACTCACAAATAAATAAATAAATCTTAAAAGAAGCAGCAGCAGAATAACTGGGATTGGAACTGTGCTCTGACGTGGGATGCTGGCGTCACACGGTGGGCTTAGCCCACTGCGCCATGATGCAGGCTCTGTGACACCTGAATCTTAACTGCCAGGCTTCCTGCCCACCCCGCGCATTTTCCATTGAAGTTTAACTGATACAGTGGAACGTCCACTGGCTCCCTGGCCTTCAGTGTGTCCTCATTTCCTGTGAAACTCTTGGGGAGGATCTGAATGTCCTGATGAGGAAGTCCCCCTTTAACAGCCCCTCCGGGGCCCACCCCAGCCTCTGAACCTTGAAGTCATCCAGGCGAATCTGGAGCTTGTCGATGGTCCCGTTCAGCACCAGGTAGTGACTCTTCATGTCCTCTATCTGATGGCCCCAAATTCGCTCCAGCTCCTTGTCCTAAAAGGGGGAGACACAGACATCCAAAACCTCTGCTCCTGAGGTGGTCATGGCCAGAAGGGACCTGAGGGAGGGAAGAAGGCACCAGACCCAAGCATCTCTAATCACCATGTCATCCGCCACCTGGGACACTTCTTTGTGGGCACCACAGTCACCCCCAGCTGGGATCCCTTCTTGGCCTCCTTTCAGCACCGGCACAAGTCCTCCGTCTGGGAGGGCCATAGGGCCAGGTAATCCGCCACCAGCGCCCCCAGCGCCTCCACCTGCCCAGAGCACTTCTCTGCCAGGAACACTGACCTGTAGCCTGGACTTCTGAAGGCTGCTGACCTTCTCCTGCAGTAAGTCCATGGCTGATCCGAGCTTGGAAGAGTCGTGCATGTTGGCTGCAAGCAGAGGGGGAGGCAGGGAGGAGGCGGAGCTGGCAGAGCTCCACGTATGGCTCCTGGGCATTGGTTAAGGCAGGCATCTAGTGGGAATACCCTGCCTTTGAGGTCATGTTAGATTTTCTAGTAACCAGATTTAAAAAAAAAAAAAAAGCTAAAAAGATGCAGGCAAAATTAATTTTAGTAAAATATTTCACTGAAGCCAATATATCCAAAGTATATCAGTTTAATATATAATTTTAACAATATTATTGAGATTTTGCTTTTTGGCTTTCTTCTAGGCATCTCCCATTAAGAGTCCTTGTGACTTGGAACTTGCTATGTTTCAAGGACTTAGCAGCCATATGTGGCTCAGGGCAACCACAGTAGACAGCAAAGGCCTCAGGAAACCCCTTTGGAACTGGCCACCCACTCCTAGCATAATAACTATGCAGTACCTTACGGAGGAAAGACTAGAAGGGTACTGTCCTCCCACAAGATTAAAAGAGGGGGAAAAAGTAGCCCATATCCATTTACAGATGTGGGCATGAGAGGCCAAGAACAATGTACATGCGGTGCCTGGGAAGGCAGCGCAAAATGGCCCAAGTGCTTGGGCCCCTGCCACCCATGTGGGAGACTCAGATGGAGTTCCAGGCTCCTGGTCTCAGTTTGGACAAGCCCCAACCATTGCGGTCACCTGGGGAGTGAACCAGCAAATAGAAGCTCTCTCTCTCTCTGTCTCTCCATCTCCCCCTCTGTCTGTTATGCAGTCAAATAAATAAATAAATGATTTATTTGTTGTTTTTTTAATATTTATTTATTTATTTGCAAGTCAGAGTTACACACAGAGAGAAGGGGAGGCAGAGAGAGAGAAAGGTCTTCTATCCGCTGGTTCACTCCCCAGTTGGCCGCATGACCGGAGCTGTGCTGATCCGAAGCCAGGAGCCAGGAACTTCTTCCAGGTCTCCCATGTGGGTGCAGGGGCCCAAGGACTTGGGCCATCCTCCACTGCCTTCCCGGGCCACAGCAGAGAGCTGGACTGGAAGAAGAGCAGCTGGAACTCGAACTGGTGCCCACATGGGATGCTGGCACCATAGGTGGTGGCTCTACTAGCTGTGCCATAGTGCTGGCCCTGAAATAAATAAATCTTCATAAAGAGAGAGAGAGAGCTTCCATCTACTGGTTTATACCATAAATGCCCACAACAACCAGCAGCCCGAGTCAGGAGTCAAAAACTTTCATTTTCCCATTAATGGCAGGAATCCAAGTACTTGGGCCATTCTCTACTGCCTACTGGGGAACATGTAAGCAGGAAGCTAGACAGAAAATACAGGCAGGACAGACACTGTTAGGGGATGGGGGCATCTCAGTGGCTTAACCTACTGTGCCAAAATGTCCATCCTTCTTTGCATTTTGAATGTATTCCTATCTTAATGTTAGTTGTACATCAGTATTCACTGTAATAGGTATGGTTCTTTCCAGCTACATGAAAGAAGTATAATTCTTTTTTTCTTAAGATTTGTAGAACAGGGCCTGGCACTGTGGTGTAGCGGGTAAAGCTGCTGCCTTCAGTGCCAGCATCCAATATGGGATCTGGTTCAAGTCCCAGCTGCTCCACTTCTGATCCAGCTCCCTGCTAATGCACCTGGGAAAGCACCAGAAGATGGCCCAAGTGCTTGGGCCCCTGCACCCACGTGGGAAACCCAGATGAAGCTCCTGGCTCCTGGCTTCAACCTGGCTCAGCCCTGGCCACTGCAGCCATTGAGGAATGAACCAGTGATTGGAAAATCTCTCTCTCTCTCCCACCCCCTCCCCCGCCACAGGTCTGCTTGTCAAAAAATAAACAAACCATTAATTAAAAAAAAAAAAAAAAGATTTGTAGAACAGCATCAGGGAAAGTGTCACATATGGATGTGACTAAGGTGAGTTCAACTACTGGACTTGTCTGATAGTAAAAAAGAAAGATAAAGAGGCACAGAGTTGCAGCCAGCACTGTGGTGTAGCAAGTAAAGCCACAGCCTGCAGTGCTGGCATCCCATATGGGCGCTGGTTCGAGTCCTGGCTGCTCCACTTCTGATCCAGCTCTCTGCTATGGCCTGGAAAAGCAGTAGAAGATGGCCTAAGTCCTTGGGCCCCTACACCCTACGTGGGAGACCAAGAAGACGCTCCAGGCTCCTGGCTTCAGGTCGGCCCAGTTCTGGCTGTTGTGACCATCTGGGGAGTGAACTGGAGGATGGAAGACCTCTCTCTCTCTCTGCCTCTACTTCTCTATAACTCTGCCTTTGAAATAAATAAATCTTTAAAAAAAAGATGCAAAGAGTATACAGCAATGGATCTTCAAAGTGGGTTTTTGGGGGTTACAGCATTAGCACCAGCATCATGGGGAACGGCTTAGAAATACAAATGCCTGGCCCCACCCCGATCAACAGGGGCCTAGGCCGGCGCCGCGGCTCACTAGGCTAATCCTCCGCCTTGCGGCGCCGGCACACCGGGTTCTAGTCCCGGTTGGGGCGCCGGATTCTGTCCCGGTTGCCCCTCTTCCAGGCCAGCCCTCTGCTGTGGCCCGGGAGTGCAGTGGAGGATGGCCCAGGTGCTTGGGCCCTGCACCCCATGGGAGACCAGGAAAAGCACCTGGCTCCTGGCTCCTGCCATCGGATCAGCGCGGTGCGCCGGCCGCAGCGCGCCGGCCGCGGCGGCCATTGGAGGGTGAACCAACGGCAAAGGAAGACCTTTCTCTCTGTCTCTCTCTCTCACTGTCCACTCTGCCTGTCAAAAAAAAATAAAAAAATAAAAAAAAAAAAAAAAAAAAAAAAAAAACAGGGGCCTAGCAGTCCACTCTACCGGACTGTCCCGTTCCGCTCTCCACTCCCTCATCGTGGCCATGAGATGGAGGTACGGATCTAGGGGTCCCCATGCCCCCCAGAGCCTGACCGGGCTCTTTAGGGGTACACAGTTTTGCTCCTCATCCCCAGCTGACTGCCGGTGTTTGTTCAGTGTGCTCGCTCACAGGGGCTGACCTGGACCTGCCGAAATGCTGCACAGGACTGCCATGGGGGCTGTGCGGCACAGCCTTCAGACAGTGAGCTTAGTGCACCATTTCCCTCCTGACTCTCTCCTAAAATAAGGCCTCACTGCACATTTATTATAAAATAGACTAGGGGCCAGCACTCTGGTGCAGTGGTTCAGGGCACAGCCTGAGGCACAGGCATCCCATATAGGCATTACTTCATGTCTCGACTGCTCCACTTCCTATCCAGATCCCTGCTGATGCGCCTGGGAAAGCAGCGGAAGACGGCCCGAGTGCTTGGGCGCCTGCACCCACGTGGGGGAGCCAGAAGAAGCTCCTGGCTCCTGGCTTCCGCCCGGCCCAGGCTTGCCTGGTTGTTGCAGCCATTTGGGGAGTGACCCAGAGGATGGAAGATCTCTCTGTAACTCTGCTTTTCAAATAAATAAATAAATAAATCTAAAAAAAAAAAATAGACTAGTACGATGCTAACACTTAAGCCAAAGAAATGAACAGCCAACAATTAAGAGACTCTGTAGGGAAAGCTGAACGCGAGGTCTTCTCCAGGCCCCAGGGCAGGCCTGAGGCCCCGCTGCCCTCCCCAGGCCGGGCTGGCCTACCTAGATACAGCAGGCGCTGCTGAAGGCTGTTGGACAGCCGCGTGAACTCTTCCTTCAGGGAGTCGTGTCTGACAGAAATCTGGGCTATGTGGCCCAAGGAATTCTTGACAGCCCTCTTCTTGTCGTCAGGGGACACGGCCTGCATGGCCTGGGACGGGGTCACTTCGGGAGCGTGGCTGACAGCACGATACAGGGGAGAGTCCGCGTCCGAGTCTTCCGGCTCCTCACTGTCCTCGCTGAAGGCCAGGGATCCTGTTGCCCCGCGGGAGGACCCTGCGCCCAGGACATCTGCATACACCCTGAGGGGCCCTGCGGCAGCTCCCTCGGCTGCTGCGGCCGCCAGCTTGGTGGCGGGGGCGACCTTGACCTCCTTGGCGGCGGCAGCCTTGGCTGCTTTGGCTGCTGAGGCCGCGGCAGCTGCATAGGTTGCAGCTGCAGCAGCAGCAATGGCAGCAGTGGTTCTCATGGGATGAGCAGGAGGTGGGGGGGCGATAGGGTGTACTTTCTTGGGGGCCCCACCCTTGGGAGTCCCACCCTGAGAGGCTGTGGCAGAGTGGGCATAATATTCGTCTCCCTTTTCTTCGATAGTGGAGAGCTGGTGGGCCTCCCGCTGGCTAGGGTGGTAGGGCTGCACTGCACGGGGCCATGCAGACCCCAACTCTGTGGCTGGGGGGGGAGCCCTGGAAAACGGGAGTGGAGGTTGCTGCAGGAGGCTTGACAGGCTTGGGCCAGGATGGAATAAGCCCGAGTCCAGCACAGCTTGGGGCCCACCTCTGGGTGGCAAAGACCATTCTCTGGCTGGTGGGGGCCCAGTGCCTGGGGCAGGTCCAGGCCCAGGCTCAGGCCTGGGAGTCTGAGGCTGGCCTGGCCCCGGGTCGCTGCTGAGTGGAACGTGGTAGGCAGACTCGCGCTCTGGCAGGAGCTCCGGGACCTCATACTGCCAGGCACTCTGTAGGAGCCTGGGGCTTCTGCTGGGCTGCGGGACGCGAGGGTAACTAACAGCTTCGAGGTGCTCGGGCTGCTCCGGGATCTCCCATGTGTCGGAGAGCTCCAGGTTGAACGCGGCAGCTCCCTGCAGGAGAGGGGCTGAGGGGCTGGGCTGGCCTTCGCCCCACCGCCCACTGCTCCTCTCGGGCACCCCTCACTCACTGGGGGGAACATGGCCTCGTGGAGGTTGGTCCACAGCACCATGTCCTCGGGTTTGGGGATGGTGCTGATCTTGTGCTGGATAGTATTCTGTAGGGTGGGAGGGGACTCAGCCAGGAGCCTGGAGGGCGTGACCCCCGGGAAGCTCCCCACCGCACTGCTCCTCACCCTTCCCCCCTCCAGCGCCCTGGGGAGGGAGGCCAGGGGCTGCAGCCCTCACCACTTCCCGCCACAGCTGGCTCATCTTCCGGTTCAGCACGCTCAGGTCTTCAAACAAGAAACCCAGTCTTTCCAAGGGTACCTGTGAAAGGGGCCGAGTTCGTGAGCAGTGGGTCCTGGTCCCATCCTGCTGCTCCCCCAGGCGAGGTGACTGCGTGCCTCAGAAAGGCCAAGCTGCTCAGGAAGGGGAAGAGGGTTCCCCGGGCACGCAAGTTTGGGGAATGCAGGGCTTCTCAGAGCCGTGAACGGGCAAAAGCACGTTAGGGATCTCCAACAGGCGGGCTGGGGAGGACTGCTGTTCAAATACCTCTGTCCAAGGGGTCCTTATTGGTGTTTCCAGACACAGATTCCTGACTGCCCTTCCTACTCAGATGGGAGCTGCCCAACCTAAGACCACAGTTCTCGGTTTCTACGAGGAGCCAATGTGCAGGCTGACCGCGGGTCATGCTCTCTGGGATGAGCTGTTAAATTTCAGCCGCACCACCAGACTGGGGGTAGCAGACCCTGCTTCTGACCCTAGTCTGACTCACCGGCTGGGGAACAGCATGCTTCAGGGATCCTGTAGTCTTCCGATGCCACGGCACAGGCTTAGAATGTGTTAAGAGTTACGGCTTGCGGCCACAGCAGGGGCCAGCATGTGTGCTCACACTGGGTTTACCCCAGTCCTCAGTGCAGAGCTTTCGACAAGAGGATGAGGCACTCTGTGTTCAGTTGGTGGAAGCTCAGGCAGAACTGCCAAGACTTGGGGGAAAACCAGATGAAGGCAGCAGTGAGGGCGGGGGGTGGTGTCGATGTGAGCACCTAGATCTGGCTGTACCTGAAGGCATCCCTGGGCTTTTAGAAATGAGACGATCCATGCTCTTATTTTCCCTAAGCCAGGATAAACTGGTTCTCTGCCACTCAGAAACGCTGTCCTAAAACAGAGAAGGGCGCGTGCCTGGGAGGGCCAAGGAGGGCTCAGGACAGGCCAAGTGGCTGCCCAAGTCGGCCCCTCCTCTCCGCCGCTCACGGCTGTATCTGCTGGCTACAAACACACTTCCTAGATTCTCCTTGTCCCTCGAGGCACCAGACAGTAGCGTGGCTGTGGGGGTTGCCGGGGGCTTACCTTTTCAAACATGTCCTTCAGCATGTCCACGTCCTTCCTGAGCGTTTCTGTGGTGGTCTTGAGCCCGCAAAGGCCGGTGAGCAAGTCCTGCAGTGTATTTATGGACTGAAGAGGGAGACAGGAGGGGAACAGGTGAAGCTGGCGCGGCTGGGGAGACGGGAGGCGAGTGTGAAGGCTTCCTGCTGGCAGTCAGGGTCCCTGGGCTCCCCCAAGGCCTAGGCTGAAATGTGCTCCGAGCCCAGCAACTGACACCGAAATCAACAGTGCTCTGAGAGCCAGGCAGCCTGGGTGGGAGAGTTTGAATGTATTCAGCAATCAGGAAATACTCATCGCGAAGCGTCTCAAACCTTTTCTCTGTGTGATGCAAGCCGATCAGGGTGACCACGGAGGGAGGGAGGGAGGGAGCACAGCCCACCCCTGGGCGGGAGCCACTGGAGGACCAGAGCAGGGGAGTCATGCTGCATTTACCCTTTCAATATTTTAATGATTTATTTATTTATTTGCAAGGAACAGTGAGAGAAAGAGAGAGAGAGAGAGAGAGAGAGAGAGATCTTCTATCCCCCCATTTACTCCCCAAATACCCACAGCAGCCAGGACGAGGCCAGGCCACAGCTAGTATCCAGGAACTCTGTCCAGGTCTCACGTGGGTAGCAAGGGTCCAAGCACTCAGGCAATGGTCATCTGCCACCCTCACGGGTTCATCAGCAGGGAGCTGGATGGGAAGTCGAGTAGCTGGGACTAGAACTGGCACTTAGATACACAAGCAGCTTAACCACGGTACCACAATGCTGGCCCTCCACAGTCGCATTTTTAAAGGATCCCTCGGTCTGCATTTGAAGACTGGCTCCAGGAGGGCAGCCAGGGGACTAGTGGAGAAACGGCCAGGCAGGAGCTAATGACTGCAACACTGGGCTCATGGTTCAGCCCCACCACTGACTCAGGCTGGGTTCTAAACTCCTCAGTGATAAAATGGGTATTGAAAAAGGAGATAATTTGTGGGCTAGTGTTGTGGTATGGCAGGTAAAGATGCCACATGCAATGCCAGCAACCCATAAGTGTGCCGGTTCATGTCCCGGCTGCTCCACTTCTGATCCAGCTCCCTGCTGATGGTCTGGGAAAGGCAACAGAAGATGGCCCAGGTGCTTGGGTCCCTGTGACCTGCACAGGAGATCTGGAAGAAGCTCCTGGATCCTGGCTTTGGCCTTGCCCAGCCCTGGCTGTTGCAGCCATCTGGAGAGTGAATCAGAGGATGAAAGATTTCTCTGTGCTGCTTCCTCTCGCTCTGTAGCTTTTTCACATAAATAAATAACTTTTCTTTACAAGGTGATAACTTGTTCAGAGGGCCTAATGCAAAGTTATGTAGTCATTTAGAAAAAGTAGCAAATAATCTTTGTCAAATAATCACATTAAATGTAACTGCATTAAATTTTATCTATACAAGATAACATTTTAGAGGCAGCCACTGTGGTACCATAGGTTAAGCTGCCTCCTGGGATGCCCTATCCCGTATCAGAGTGCTTGTTCAAGTCCTGGGCACTCTGCACTTCCAAACTCACTTCCTACTATTGTGACATAGCAGGTGATAGCTCAAATACACGAGTCCCTGCCACCCACGTGGGAGACTGAGACCCACCTCCTGCCTCCTAGCTTCAGCCTGGTCTAGTCCTGGCAGCTGCAGGTATTCAGGGAGTGAACCTGCAGATGCAAGATCTCTTTCTGTCACTCTGCCTTACAAACAAATTTTTTTTTTTTTTTTACAGGCAGAATGGAAAGTAAGAGAGAGAGACAGAGAGAAAGGTCTTCCTTTTGCCGTTGGTTCACCCTCCAATGGCTGCCGCGGCCGGCGCGCTGCAACCGGCGCATCACGCTGATCCGAAGGCAGGAGCCAGGTGCTTCTCCTGGTCTCACATGGGGTGCAGGGCCCAAGCACTTGGGCCATCCTCCACTGCACTCCCTGGCCACAGCAGAGAGCTGGCCTGGAAGAGGGGCAACCGGGACAGAATTCGGCGCCCTGACCGGGACTAGAACCTGGTGTGCCGGCGCCGCTAGGCGGAGGATTAGCCTAGTGAGCCGCGGTGCTGGCCACAAACAAATTTTTAAAAGCCACATTTTAAAAAAGATGTATTTTAGACTCAATGACACAAACAGGTTGAAAGTAAAAGACCAGAAAAAGATAACCATGCAACAATAAACAAAAAGAACTAGAGGGGCTGCACTGTGGTACAGGTAAGCAGGTACCTGCAACACCAGTATCTCATATGAACAGCGGTTCAAGTCCCAGATGCTTCACTTCTGATCTAGCTCCTTGCTAACATGCCTCGGAAAGCAGCAGAAGATGGCCCAAGCACTTGGGTCCCTGCACCTGCAAGGGAGACCCAGAAGACACTTCTGGCTCCTGGCTTTGGATCAGCACAGCTCTAGCCGTTGGGGATGATTGGGAAGTAAACCAGCAGATGGAAGACCTCCCCACCTCTGCCTCTCTTTCTCTCTCTGTAACTCTCACTTTCAAATAAATTAATAAATCTTTTTTAAAAAAGACAAGATCAGAGCAACAAAAGGGTGTACATAACAGTGAAGAGGGTCAGGGCTGACAGCATGGTGCAGCGGGTGAAGCCTCTGCTTGCAAAGCCAGCATCCCACCGCAGAGTGCTGGTCTGAGTCCTTGCTGCCCCACTTCCCACCCAGTCCTTTTTAATGCCCCCGGGAATGCAGCAGAGAAGGCTCTACCTGCTTGGTCCCCTGCCCTCCACAGCGGAAACCCAGATGGAGCTCCAGGTTCCTGGTTTCAGCCTGGCCCAGCCCCTGCAGCCAGCTGGGGATCTAACATCTTGAGTAGAACTCTCTGCACCCAACACAGGTAAGCACAGGGCAAGGCCAGGAAAAGACGGCAGGACCTTACAGGCCACTCCATGGTCAAGGTCTACATACAGAAGGAGCAATGGTATTTTCCCATAAACGGCTCTGTCCCCTTAAGATAGGCACAGTGAGACACCTTTCCCTGCAGACTCAGCCAGCGCCTCCCATGCCTGGGACGTGCCCTGGACTCCTGTCCTAGGAACGAGGGGGCAGCAGAGGGGCCCTGGGGCAAGGGTCAAGGGTCAAGGGTCAAGGTCTTTTCTCTCCCTAGGGCCTGGGGAAAGGGTCGAGGGTCAGGTCTTTTCTCTCCCTAGGGCCCTGGGGCAAGGGTCGAGGGTCAGGTCTTTTCTCTCCCTAGGGCCGCTGTCCTGACCTCCCAGGGGACATTCAGGATTCAGGGAGCTGAGTTCTAGGGGAAGGGAGTCCTGGAAAGCTTCCCTTCCCAGAAGCCCCGAGATGTGCGGCAGCCCCGCACACGCAGGCACTTGCATCTTGCCCACCCTCGCTCCCTCTCCCTCTCCCTCTTTCTCTCCTGTGCAGGGGCGTCACAAACGCTGCACCTGAACTAGGGTCCAGAGCTTAAGAAGGCCACGGGGGCCTGATCAGGGGATCTGAAGAAACTCCATCTCACACAAGCAGCTAGACTGGCCCAGGCGCCCACACAGCAGAGCTCAGGAGACAGGCATGGTAGCAACCCCCTCCCCCAAGCACGGCAGCTCTCTGGGAAGGAAGACACGACACCCCGTGGGCTTCGTTCTGCTGGTGCAGAAACATGGGCCCCGATTCTGAAAGGCCCCAAAGTGCTCTCTGCACCCCTAAGTGGTAGGATGAAACATTCAAAAACTGCTGTAAATGTTTGGTCGTTTACTTTGTACAATACACAAAGTACTGCACAAAACAGGGACAGGGAGGGGATTCTGAAATCAGGAAAGCAACAATGACGTGCTAAAATTCCATAAGACGGGGACAGTGCTATGGTGTAGCGGGTAAAGCTGCCACCTGTAAGCTAGCATCCTATATGGGTGCCGGTTCGAGTCCTAGCTGCTCCTCTTCCAATCCAGCGCTCTGCTATGGCCTGGGAAAGTAGTAGCAGATGGCCAAGTCCTTGGGCCCCTGCACCCATGTGGGAGATATGGAAGAAGCTCCTGGCTCGGCTTCAGATTGGCACAGCTCTGGCTATTGTGGCTATCTGGGGAGTGAATCAGTGCATGGAAGAGCTCTCTCTCTCTGCCTCCCAAATGAATAAATAAATCTTAAAAAAAATTCCAAGGCTCGGGGCCAGCATTGTAGTGCAGTGGGCAAAGCCACCACTCGTGACACCAGCACTGCTACCTGTCAGCACCAGCTGAGTCCCAGCTGCTCCACTCCAGATCCAGCTCCCTGCTGATGCACCTGGGAAAGCCGCGGAGGGTGGCTCAAGTACGTGGGCCCCTGCCACCCAGGTAGGATACTCGGATGGAGATCCATGCTCCTGGCTTCGGCCTGCCCCAGTCCTTGTTGTTACGCCATTTGGGGTCTGAACCAATGGATGATCTCACTTTCTGTCTCTCCTTCGGTCTCTATAACTTTCTTTCTTTCTTTTTTAAAGATTTATTTATTTATTTGAAAGAGTTACACAGAAAGAGGAAAGGCAGAGAGAGAGAGAGAGAGAGAGAGAGAGAGAGGTCTTCCAATCGCTGGTTCATTCCCTCAACTGGCTGCAACAGCTAGAGCTGTGCCGATCCAATGATGCCAGGAGCCAGGAGCTTCTTCCAGGTCTCCCACGCAGGTGCAGGGGCCCAAGGAATTGGGCCATCCTCTACTGCTTTCCCAGGCCATAGCAGAGAGCTGGATTGGAAGTGGAGCAGCCGGATCTTGAACGGGTGCCCATATGGGATGCCGGTGCTTCAGGCCAGGGCGTTAACCTGCTGCACCACAGCACCAGCCCCATATTCCTTTCAAATAATATAAATAATCTTTTAAAAATTTTTCTTAAAATTGGGACCTTAAACTTTACAGAAACAGTGTCAGAATGAGTTTCTCTCCTGCTGCTGGCTAAGAGTCGTCAGTACCAATGGGAAAACTGAGGCGCCACGCAGACACACAGGAACTTCCAAAGGCAGCTTCCTGAAACAAATTCAAGGCTGTTCCTAGAGGCTGAATGGGGGCTTCTGGGGGAGGGGAAAGTCATGGTGCAATTCTAAAATACCCCACTAGGTGGCACTGGTGCACAGGCAGGCGTGAGACGCGCAGGCTGAGTTTTCTAACCAAACGGTTCTCAACTAGGGGTAGCTGACGCCAGGCAATGTCTGGGGACATTTTTGGTTGTCACAACCAGAGGGTGCTCTCTGATATTCACTAGAGACCAACGGCGCTGCTGAATATCCTACAATCCACAGGACAGTCCCAGACTCCAAGGAACTAGCTGGCTCAAAACGCCCATAATGCTGGAACCTAACCCTGCTACCGATAACCATCACAGCACAAAAGCCCCCAGTGCAGCAGTGTGTTGACCAATCGCACCAGCCCTTGGTCTGCCCCCTCAGGCCTCCTGCCCAGTGAGGGGAAGGCGCCCCCTTGAGGTCGCCCTGGTCCTCAGGCATCACCTGCCCTGCCTGGGGTGGGTGCTGAGGCAGGCGGGCTTCTGTCCCCCACCCCCATGAGGAGTGCCTAGTAACGGTGGCAGAGACACTAACACAGGCAGCCCAGAGTGAGGGGGGAGGGGTGGCATCAAGTGACCCCAGCACCAGCACCAGCACCGCACCGTGAGCCTCACTGCTGGCGGCTGCACTCGGCTAAGCAGCTACCACGGCAACCCCCTTCAATGGGCCATTGCGGTAACCCTGGGCAACCTCCCTCAGGCTAGGACCAGGCAGTGTTCTCAGACGCTGGGGACATTCCTTGGGTGCACAAACAGTCCTCTCAGGGCCGCAGAGCCAGGCCCCAACCTGTCTGCCAGCCCTTTGGGGAGCTGGGTGGGTCACCCTCTTGAGCTGCTCAGGGCACCCGAGAGCCTTCATCCCTCAAGGCGGGCCGGGGGTGGGGGTGGGGGAGCCAGCCCCCTGCACAGCTGTGTCCTACTTGCCCGAGGCCGGTAACCTGCCTTGGCCTCGCAGCTGCAGCCCTGGCCCTGCCCAGCAGCAGTGTCTGCCCCAAGCCTGTCTTGTCTGACACCAAAGCTCCAGCTTTGTTTGGGCTCCTACCCGTACAGAGGGTTTTATCTTTCTTTCTTTCCCCTCCTCCCTCCTAGAGGCAGAGGGAGTCATACACACAGAGTTCTTCCACTGCTGTTCATTCCCCCAAATGCCCACGAGTTCCAGGAATGGGCCAGGTTGCAGCCAGGAGCCAAGAATCCAATCCAAGTCTCTCATGTGGGTGGGAGGGGCCCAGTCACTTAAGCCACCGCCACGGGGTGTGCACTGGCAGGAAGCTGGAATCAGGATCAGGAGCCAGGAATCAAACCCAGGCACTCCAGTATTAGATCGGGGCATCCTAACCCACTCAGAGTATCTTTTTCTATCCTTTCTCTTACAACTTTTTTATGTCTGAATCAAATGCATTTCCCTTATAGATAAAATATGGTTAATTATGTTTGATGTTTTCTTTTTTTTCTTTTTCTTTTTTTTGACAGGCAGAGTGGACAGTGAGAGAGAGAGAGAAAGGTCTTCCTTTTGCCGTTGGTTCACCCTCCAATGGCCGCCGCAGCCGGCACACCGCGCTGATCCGATGGCAGGAGCCAGGTGCTTCTCCTGGTCTCCCATGGGGTGCAGGGCCCAAGCACTTGGGCCATCCTCCACTGCACTCCTGGGCCACAGCAGAGAGCTGGCCTGGAAGAGGGGCAACCGGGACAGAATCCGGCGCCCCGACTGGGACTAGAACCCGGTGTGCTGGCGCCGCAAAGCGGAGGATTAGCCTAGTGAGCTACGGCGCCGGCCTATGTTTGATGTTTAAACAATGCATTCTGCCAGTCTCTGCTACTGCTGTGGTAAAATGCATCTCACTGTCAAGGGCTCAGTTTGACGGCATGATGTCCACGCACCACGGTCCAGTCCCAGACGCCTGAGTCTCCCAGAAGGAAGTCCCTGCCCTCAGCCCTGGGAACCACGGACGCATCTGTGTGTGCGGATTTGCCTGTTCTGGATGCTTCATGCAGCGGTCCTGCTGTCTGGCTCCTCACTCAGCACCGGGAAGTGGGGAAGGTTCACTCACACTGCTGTCTGGCCTCTTGCCTGGTGTGGGTCCCGCCCTGGACAGACTGGGTTCCTGCAGGGAAGGGGGAGGGAGCCTGGCACTGCTGGGATCACAACGCACGTCGGTTTCTCTGCTCAGGCCAATCTCTGAGCAGCAGTAACAGCAGCTCCAGACGGGGCACCTGGAACTTGGGCAGCTATGTGCTGGCACTTCCCACGCATTTTCTCACTCAGGGTTTGCTCCTTCTTCATATACTTAAGAGGCCGAGAGACAGAGTTCCTATCCACTGGTTCTCTCTCCCAGATGCCCCCAATGGCTGGGGCTGAGCTGAAGCCAGGAACTCAACCCAGGTTTCCCAGTGGGCGGCAGGAACCTAAGTACTGAGTCCTCACTGCTGCTCCCAGGTATTCATCACAGCAGGAAGCTGGAGTCAGGAGCTGGGCTGCAGGTGTCCCACCTGGCACCTCAACTGCTAGGCCAAATACCTGTCCCTCACTTAGTATTAATTTTCTGGCCAGGGCTGATTGGGCTGGTGGGGGGAGATGAGAAGGCCTGGGGTCATGCAGCGATGCCGTTCTCTTGCACAAAAATTATAACCTTAAAACCCAGAGGCTGGCAAGTGGAAGTTTAGAGGCACAAGGGCTATCTTCTGGCCTGCAGGATTCAGGAGCCTGTCCAGCTGGGCCCTGCTGTCCACCCATCATGGCCTGGACATTCAGGTGTTCCTTGGCTCCCGACAGACACCCAACACCCTTCAGCTAACATGCTTTCTCTGCTTGAGGCGCATCTTAACCAACCCAACCAGGGATGACTGGATCAAGTAAAGACCAGTCCACACAAAGAAGGGAGTGAAAGGAACAGAGCCCCGACACCCGCCCCAGCCTCTGACACCCGCCCCAGCAGACAGGATCCTTGCGGACAACGCGCTCAGTGAAAAGAGCCAGGCTCAGGAGAGCACACAGGGGTGACTGCCTCTCTGCTGAGTGTCGAGACGGGCAGCGCTGACACACAGGAAGTAGACTGCTGGTTGCTGGGGCTGGAGGGAGGAGGAGCAACTGGGAAGGCAGGGGTTTCCTTTCACGGTGACAAAGTTTAGAACTAGATAGAAGTGGCAGTCGGAACACTGCCATTGGATGAAATATCACTGAACTGTTCACTTGAAAAAGTCGACTGCGGGCTAGGCATCGTGGCACAGTGGTTCAAGCAGCCGCTAGGGATGCTTGTGTCCTATGTTGAGGTGCCAGTTCAAGTCCTGGCTGCTCCACTTCCAACCCAGCTTCCTGCTCATGTATCCTGGGAGGTAGTTATTGATGATGGCTCCAGTGCTTGGGCCCCTGCTACCCATGCGGGAGACACATGGAGTTCTGGGCTCCTAGCTTCAGCCTGGCACTGTGCTGGCTGTGGTAGGCATTTGAGTAGTGAATCAAGAGATGAAACATCTCTCTCTCTCTCCAAGAGGATAAAAACACACATTTAAAAATGGTTTATATTTTGTGACTTTATCTCAACTTCAAAAAGAAGAGTGTTAACCCCTGATACTCTGAAAATCACCCTGACTCCTAGGGAGAGGCTGTGACACTGCAGCTGGGCACACAGCAGTACAAGGAAGATCCAGGATGTGCCACCTCCGTGAAGGGGTGGGCAATCACTGGCTGAGCGGCCGACTCAGCCCAACAGCTTGTCATCACCCTGACTGACCCCAGCTACCCTGGACCTGTGCAGGATGATGCCAGTCTCACGTCCGCCCTCAGCGTGCAGATGACCCAGAGGCAAGGCACAAATGCCTGCATCAAATCAAATGTGCTTCTGGAGCTCAGACGGGAGGGTGGGTGGACACAGATCTGGGGGGCTGGGCTGTGGGCCAGCAGGTTCAGCTGCTGCCTGGTGTGCCAGCATCCCATATGGATGCTAATTAGAGTACCAGTTTGGTCTACTTTTTTAAAAAAATATTTTATTTATTTGAAAGGCAGAGCTAGAGAGAGAGAGAGAAAGGGAGATGGAGAAAGATCATTCCCCAAATGGCTGCGACTGCTAGGGCTGGGCCAGCCTGAAGCCAGGAGCCAGGAGCCTCATCTGTGCCTCCCACGTTGGGGCAGGGGCCCAAGTACTTGGGCCATCCTCCTCTGCTCTCCTAGGCACAGTGGCAGGGGGCTGGATAGGAAGTGGAACAGCTGGGACTTGAACGAGTGCCCATGTGGGATGCCAGCGTCGCAGACAGCAACTTAACCCACTACAGCTCAATGCAGGCCCCGTCTATGGATCTTACGCTTCCTAACGTGTTTTTAAAAGCCCTGAAAACCAAACCTCTAGCTCCCTGCACAGATGAGATGATAAGACCATGGTGTGGGCTGGCGCCACGGCTCACTAGGCTAATCCTCTGCCTTGTGGCGCTGGCTCACCAGGTTCTAGTCCCAGTCGGGCCGCCGGATTCTGTCCTGGTTGCCCCTCTTCCAGGCTAGCTCTCTGCTGTGGCCAGGGAGTGCAGTGGAGGATGGCCCAAGTCCTTGGGCCCTGCACCCCATGGGAGACCAGGAGAAGTACCTGCCTCCTGCCATCAAATCAGCGCGGTGCACCGGCCGCAGCGCGCTGGCCACAGTGGCCATTGGAGGGTGAACCAACGGCAAAGGAAGACCTTTCTCTCTGTCTCTCTCTCTCACTGTCCACTCTGCCTGTCAAAAAAAAAAAAAAAAAAAAAAAAAAAAAGACCACGGTGTGGACGAGAACATCCCTCTCTAAGTCTCACGGCTGGGTGGATGGTCGCCGTCTGCGGCACCTGACCATTCTCCACTGCTCCCTGGCACACAGCTTCTTCATCAGCAGGAGCTCGGCCGGGGCATCAGAGTCCAGCAGGGAGCAAGGGTGGGCTGCTCTCGGAAGTCGCCCTACATGGGCCTTCCTTCCCCTGGACGTCTGGCTACAGGATGCGGGGGGAGCACTCGGAGACAGTCTCCCTGCCGGGGTCCCGCCCTGAATCAGGCACTCTCAGCCCTGACTCACGGCCCCAGCCCTGAGCCTGGCCAAACTGCTCAACCACATCCAACCTCATCCTCCACCTGTCTCCCCGCTGCCGATCGAGTGCTCAGAGGTCAAGGACTCCCTCTCTGACCTCAACACCTGGCCAAGGGCCCAGCACATGGCAGGTGAACCACAGGTGTGAGACAGTGACTCACAGTCCGTATCGATGTCCACGTCCTCAATCCCCAAACCTGTGCCTATGCAGATTTAAGAGCACACCCTGGCAGGTGTGCCTAAAGGAAGCCTGTTGAAAGGGAGGGATCTGTTTGTCTCAGTGCCATGGAATTAGGGGTCCTCAGAAGATGGTCAGGGTCAGAGAGATGTCTAAGGATGGCGGAGCTGCCAGGCTGCTGGCTGTGAAGGTGACAGAGGGGGCCATGAGTCAGGGATGCGGGCAGCTTCCAGGAGCTGAAGAGGCAGGGAAAGTCTCCTCCAGGACCTGCAGGGGGATGCTGTCCTGGCGCCACCTCGATGCTCGACCAGTGAGACGACTCAGACTTCTGAGCGCTAGAACTGTAAGGTAACAGATCTGTACCGTTGGAGGGCACTAGCGCTGTTAGTCTGTTCAGGCAGCAGCAAGAAGGGAATACCACACACTAATACCAGCAGTTAAGAGTCACTTGGCCCTCCGCCGGTGCCGCGCATCCTGAAGCGCGCCTTCCCCAACAGTAGCGCATCAAGGCCGTCAGCATGAGCTCCACCTTCCAGAGAACACAGAGATGGAGGAGGCTGGGCTGCTCCCGGCCACGAGGCTCACAGAGGTGGCGCCAGGCTTCCACGGCAGCGCCTCCTGCAGACAGGCATTCGGGTGTTTCCACCTGGCTGTCGTAACGCTGCCGTGACACTGGAGGAAGGACAGGTTTTATCTCAGCACCTGTCTGCAATTTCCTTGGCGCACACCCAGGGTGGAAGTGCCCTCACAGGCTTTGGCACCGCCAGGACTGTTCTCCAGAGAGGCAGCACCGTTTGCACCCCTGCGGTAGTGTGTGAGGTTCCAGTCTCTCCACACAGCAGTGTACACCCCTGCAGTAGTGTGTGAGGTTCCAGTCTCCCCACATAGCAGTGTACACCCCTGCAGTAGTGTGTGAGGTCCACTCTCCCCACACAGCAGTGTACACCCCTGCAGTAGTGTGTGAGGTCCAATCTCCCCACACAGCAGTGTACACCCCTGCAGTAGTGTGCGAGGTTCCAGTCTCTCCACACAGCAGTGTACACCCCTGCAGTAGTGTGTGAGAGTCCAGTCTCCCCACACAGCAGTGTATACCCCTGCAGTAGTGTGTGAGGGTCCAATCTCTCCACATACATTGTACACCCCTGCAGTATTGTGAGGTCCAATCTCCCCACACAGTAGTGTACACCCCTGCAGTAGTGTGAGGTCCAATCTCCCCACACAGCAGTGTACACCCCTGCAGTAGTGTGTGAGGGTCCAATCTCTCCACATACATTGTACACCCCTGCAGTATTGTGTGAGGTTCCAGTCTCCCCACACAGCAGTGTACACCCCTGCAGTAGTGTGTGAGGTCCAATCTCCCCACACAGCAGTGTACACCCCTGCAGTATTGTGTGAGGTTCCAGTCTCCCCACACAGCAGTGTACACCCCTGCAGTAGTGTGTGAGGTCCAATCTCCCCACACAGCAGTGTACACCCCTGCAGTAGTGTGTGAGGGTCCACTCTACCCACACAGCAGTGTACACCCCTGCAGTAGTGTGTGAGGTCCACTCTCCCCACACAGCAGTGTATACCCCTGCAGTAGTGTGCGAGGTTCCAGTCTCTCCACACAGCAGTGTACACCTCTGCAGTAGTGTGTGAGAGTCCAGTCTCCCCACACAGCAGTGTATACCCCTGCAGTAGTGTGTGAGGGTCCAATCTCTCCACATACATTGTACACCCCTGCAGTATTGTGAGGTCCAATCTCCCCACACAGTAGTGTACACCCCTGCAGTAGTGTGAGGTCCAATCTCCCCACACAGCAGTGTACACCCCTGCAGTAGTGTGTGAGGGTCCAATCTCTCCACATACATTGTACACCCCTGCAGTATTGTGTGAGGTTCCAGTCTCCCCACACAGCAGTGTACACCCCTGCAGTAGTGTGTGAGGTCCAATCTCCCCACACAGCAGTGTACACCCCTGCAGTATTGTGTGAGGTTCCAGTCTCCCCACACAGCAGTGTACACCCCTGCAGTAGTGTGTGAGGTCCAATCTCCCCACACAGCAGTGTACACCCCTGCAGTAGTGTGTGAGGGTCCACTCTACCCACACAGCAGTGTACACCCCTGCAGTAGTGTGTGAGGTCCACTCTCCCCACACAGCAGTGTATACCCCTGCAGTAGTGCGTGAGGGTCCACTCTACCCACACAGCAGTGTACACCCCTGCAGTAGTGTGTGAGGGTCCACTCTCTCCACATACATTGTACACCCCTGCGGTAGTGTGTGAGGTCCAATCTCCCCACACAGCAGTGTACACCCCTGCAGTAGTGTGTGAGGTTCCAGTCTCCCCACACAGCAGTGTACACCCCTGCAGTAGTGTGTGAGGTCCAGTCTCCCCACACAGCAGTGTACACCCCTGCGGTAGTGTGTGAGGTCCAATCTCCCCACACAGCAGTGTACACCCCTGCAGTAGTGTGTGAGGTCCAGTCTCCCCACACAGCAGTGTACACCTCTGCAGTAGTGTGTGAGGTCCAATCTCCCCACACAGCAGTGTACACCCCTGCAGTAGTGTGTGAGGTCCAATCTCCCCACACAGCAGTGTACACCCCTGCAGTAGTGTGTGAGGTTTCACTCTCCCCACACAGCAGTGTACACCCCTGCAGTAGTGTGTGAGGTCCAATCTCCCCACACAGCAGTGTACACCCCTGCAGTAGTGTGTGAGGTTTCACTCTCCCCACACAGCAGTGTACACCCCTGCAGTAGTGTGTGAGGTCCCATCTCCCCACACAGCAGTGTACACCCCTGCAGTAGTGTGTGAGGTCCAATCTCCCCACACAGCAGTGTACACCCCTGCAGTGTGTGAGGTTTCACTCTCCCCACACAGCAGTGTGCACCCCTGCAGTAGTGTGTGAGGTCCAATCTCCCCACACAGCAGTGTACACCCCTGCAGTAGTGTGTGAGGTCCAATCTCCCCACACAGCAGTGTACACCCCTGCAGTAGTGTGTGAGGGTCCAGTCTCCCCACACAGCAGTGTACGCCCCTGCAGTAGTGTGTGAGGGTCCAGTCTCCCCACACAGCAGTGTACACCCCTGCAGTAGTGTGTGAGGGTCCAGTCTCTCCACACAGCAGTGTACACCCCTGCAGTAGTGTGTGAGGTCCAATCTCCCCACACAGCAGTGTACACCCCTGCAGTAGTGTGTGAGGTCCACTCTCCCCACACAGCAGTGTACACCCCTGCAGTAGTGTGTGAGGGTCCAATCTCTCCACATACATTGTACACCCCTGCAGTATTGTGTGAGGTTCCAGTCTCCCCACACAGCAGTGTACACCCCTGCAGTAGTGTGTGAGGTCCAATCTCCCCACACAGCAGTGTACACCCCTGCAGTATTGTGTGAGGTTCCAGTCTCCCCACACAGCAGTGTACACCCCTGCAGTAGTGTGTGAGGTCCAATCTCCCCACACAGCAGTGTACACCTCTGCAGTAGTGTGTGAGGTCCAGTCTCCCCACACAGCAGTGTACACCTCTGCAGTAGTGTGTGAGGTTCCAGTCTCTCCACACAGCAGTGTATACCCCTGCAGCTGTGTGTGAGGTTCCAGTCTCCCCACACAGCAGTGTATACCCCTGCAGTAGTGTGTGAGGTCCACTCTCCCCACACAGCAGTGTACACCCCTGCAGTAGTGTGTGAGGGTCCAGTCTCCCCACACAGCAGTGTACACCCCTGCAGTAGTGTGTGAGGTCCAGTCTCCCCACACAGCAGTGTACACCCCTGCAGTAGTGTATGAGGTTCCACTCTACCCACACAGCAGTGTACACCCCTGCAGTAGTGTGTGAGGTCCAATCTCCCCACACAGCAGTGTACACCCCTGCAGTATTGTGTGAGGTTCCAGTCTCCCCACACAGCAGTGTATACCCCTGCAGCTGTGTGTGAGGTTCCAGTCTCCCCACACAGCAGTGTATACCCCTGCAGTAGTGTGTGAGGTCCACTCTCCCCACACAGCAGTGTACACCCCTGCAGTAGTGTGTGAGGGTCCAGTCTCCCCACACAGCAGTGTACACCCCTGCAGTAGTGTGTGAGGGTCCAGTCTCCCCACACAGCAGTGTACACCCCTGCAGTAGTGTGTGAGGTTCCAGTCTCTCCACACAGCAGTGTACACCCCTGCAGTAGTGTGTGAGGTTCCAGTCTTCCACACAGCAGTGTACACCCCTGCAGTAGTGTGTGAGGTCCAGTCTCCCCACACAGCAGTGTACACCCCTGCAGTAGTGTGTGAGGTCCAGTCTCCCCACACAGCAGTGTACACCCCTGCAGTAGTGTGTGAGGTTCCAGTCTCTCCACACAGCAGTGTACACCTCTGCGGTAGTATGTGAGGTCCAATCTCCCCACACAGCAGTGTACACCCCTGCAGTAGTGTGTGAGGTCCACTCTCCCCACAAAGCAGTGTACACCCCTGCAGTAGTGTGTGAGGTCCACTCTCCCCACACAGCAGTGTACACCTCTGCAGTAGTGTGTGAGGGTCCAGTCTCCCCACACAGCAGTGTACGCCCCTGCAGTAGTGTGTGAGGTCCAGTCTCCCCACACAGCAGTGTACACCCCTGCAGTAGTGTGTGAGGTCCAGTCTCCCCACACAGCAGTGTACACCCCTGCAGTAGTGTGTGAGGGTCCAGTCTCCCCACACAGCAGTGTACACCCCTGCAGTAGTGTGTGAGGTCCAGTCTCCCCACACAGCAGTGTACACCCCTGCAGTAGTGTGTGAGGGTCCAGTCTCCCCACACAGCAGTGTACACCCCTGCAGTAGTGTGTGAGGTCCACTCTCCCCACACAGCAGTGTACGCCCCTGCAGTAGTGTGTGAGGTCCAGTCTCCCCTCACCTTGCCCATCACCTGAACATACCCCTCTCTGCTCCCTTCCTGGCCACTCTTTCCTGAACACTAACTACGTTCCAGCAGGGGACCCTGCAGTCCCAGGCAGGCCCGAGGGCCACACAGCGTCCACTCAACCTCTGCCCAACACTGGCTGTTGGACCTTCAGCAAACTGCTGGACGTTTCTGAATGTCAGAGACAATGCCCCCTCCCGCTCCTCATGGCTAGTTCTTGCAAGATTCTATTCCCTGGCTTTCTGTCTGTCCCCAAAAGGGACATGAGCACCATGGTGCCTCCTCATGTCACCTCCTCGGTTTTGTTTTTATTGAGGTGAGAGTCATGTGACATCCAGCTGGCCTCGTTAAAACAAACTACTTAGTGGCATCTAGTATGCTGACAATAGTGTACAACCATCACCTCTATCCAGTTCTCAAATATTTTCTTTCATTTTTTTTTATTTACAGATAGAGTTAGTCAGAGACAGAGACAGACAGAGAGAAAGGTCTTCCTTCTGTTGGTTCAACCCCCAAATAGCCGCTACAGCCGGAGCTACGCCGATGCAAAGCCAGGAGCCAGGTGCTTCCTCCCGGTCTCCCATGCAGGTGCAGGGCCCAAGCGCTTGGGCCATCCTCCAATGTCTTCCCAGGCCACAGCAGAGAGCTGGACTGGAAGAGGAGCAACCGGGACTAGAACCTGGTGCCCACATGGGATGCCAGTGTTGCAGGCGGAGGATTAACCAAGTGAGCCATGGTGCTGGCCCCTCCCAAATAGTTTCACCACTCCTAGAGGAACCCCCACTCCCACAAGGCTAAAAGTTACTTCCCATCCCCCACACCACACCAGCCCCTGGGAACCACCAATCTGTTTTCTGTCTCTGTGGATTTGCCTGATCCGGACATTTCATATAAATGGGATCAAACAACACGTAATTTTAGTTTCTGGCTTCTGTCCTCAACGCCTGACTCAGGAGGCAAGCCTGCAGTTTTGGTTCTGCCTGATCCTAGGCCCTGTGCCATCCCGCTGTGGAACAGGACAGCCCACTGTGAGGCAACAGGTGAGAAAGTGCGGCAGGAGCAGGGGGCTCCCAGGGGCTGGGGGCTCACCTTTGTCAGGGCCTCCTCATTGCCCTCCACTTTCTTCCGGAGCCTGATGAGCTGCCACAGGTTCTGGGCAGGCTGGCCGGTCCCCTTGCTGCCTGCCAGCAGCTGGTCGGTCGAGGGCTGGTCCTGCAGCTCAGCCAGCTTGTTCTCCATCGTGTTGATGCGATCCACCATGTGGTCGAAGATGTTGCCGAGCCGCTTCATGGGGTTGAGGATGGGCTGGGCGTCTCCTTCCCTGGGCATGAACATGATCTGTGAGGTCTGGAGGAAGTCCTCGTCCCCCGAGAGGACCTTCGAGAGCTCGGCCAAGTGGATGTGCTCCAGGATGCCCTGCAGCACGAGATGCAGGGCCTTGAAGTTCACCACCCCGCACTGCGGGATGGCGATGTTGGCCAGCTCCATGAATGTGAGCGAGAAGCTCATCCTGAGACGGGTGTGCTGGCGGGGCTGGGTCCCAGGTCCTTCTGGACAAGCGGTAGCTGTCCGTGATCCCAAGGGCTGCACGGACAGGAGCTCAAGGAGGCAGCGAGTCACAGTGGTCCGGCAGGAATGGCCTCTATCCAGACTGGTGGAACACAGGGCCGAGGTTCTGGTTGCTAGGACACCAGAGAACACGGTCAGGTGGGCAAGTGCGCTAGCCCAGCGGAGCTAGCTCTATCAGTGGGCGGAGCTCCTGCTCTATCAGTATTTGATGAGTCTGGACAGGGAACATGAAGCTTGTTCGTTACAGCCTTTGATTACGTAAAACAGACGACCCTTTCCAAGAAGTGCTTGGTGAACTGATAGGTAACTGGCCCCTCAGAAGTCTCTAAAATCAGGAAGATTTCTTGGGGTTGGGAAGATCTAAGTGTTTTTGTTTTTTGTTTTTTTGTTTTTGTTTTTAAGTCAGAATTACACTGAGAGAGAGGAGAGGCAGAGAGAAAGAGAGAGAGAGAGGTCTTCCATCTGCTGGTTCACTCCCCAATTGGCTGCAATGGCTGGAGCTGCATCAAACTGAAGCCAGGAGCCAGGAGCCTCTTTCGGGTCTCCCACACGGCTGCAGGGGCCCAAGGACTTGGGCCATCTTCTACTGCTTTCCCAGGCCATAGCAGAGAGCTGGATCAGAAATGGAGCAGCCGAGTCTTGAATTGGCACCCATATGGGATGCCAGCGCTTCAGGCCAGGGTGTTAACCCGCTGTGCCACAGCACCACCCCCCTTATTTTTTTTTTAATATTTCTTTTTTATTTGAAAGGCAGTATTACAGAGAAAAGTAGAGGCAGAGAGAGATCTTCCATCTGCTGATTTACTCACCAAATGGCCACAAAGTCTGCAGCTGGGCCGGTCGGAAGCCAGGAGCTAGGAGCCTCTTCCAGGTCTCCCACCTGGGTGCAGGGGCTCAAGCACTTGGCACACAGCCATCTTCTGCTGCTTTCCCAGGCCATAGCAGAGAGCTGGATTGGAAATGGAGCAGCCAGGACTCTAACCAGCGCCCATAGAGAATGCCGGCACTGCGGACGGCGGCTTTACCCGCTACACCACAGTGCTGGTCCAAGTGGCATCTTTTTTTTTTTTTTTTTTTTTTTTTTTTTTGACAGGCAGAGTGCACAGTGAGAGAGAGAGACAGAGAGAAAGGTCTTCCTTTTGCCGTTGGTTCACCCTCCAATGGCCGCCGTGGCCGGCGCACCGCGCTGATCCGATGGCAGGAGCCAGGTGCTTCTCCTGGTCTCCCATGGGGTGCAGGGCCCAAGCACTTGGGCCACCCTCCACTGCACTCCCTGGCCACAGCGGAGAGCTGGCCTGGAAGAGGGGCAACCGGGACAGAATCCGGTGCCCCGACCGGGACTAGAACCCGGTGTGCCGGCGCCACAAGGCGGAGGATTAGCCTAGTGAGCCGCGGCGCCGGCCTAAAGTGGCATCTTGACTATTGTGCAAACATGCCTTCCCCAAGGCCTAGTTTTGAAGAAAAGAGGACACAGAGAAAGATGAAGAACTCAGCTGGCTTCAAGACATGGCCTAATGCCCATCCAGGAATTCCAGTTTTCCATTCTATGTGCTCCGAGTCCTGGATGTCCTTGCTCGTCCAGAAAGCTCAAGTGATGACTTCCTCATCAAACTCTGCTCTCTCCTCTTTGAGCTGGGCTCCTGGGCAGGGTCTCAGCTCTGCTCTCAAAGTCTTAAGAACATGGCCTTGAGCCAGTTGCTGCAGAACTGGGAGGCAGGGTAGGGCCCTGCCGTCAGTTCTGGGACAGGAGAAGGGTGGGCTGGTAGTCTGGCTCCTAGGGAATTCTGCAGGGAAGGCTCTCCACTCAACACCCAAGGCCCTGACTCTCAGCCTACAAAGCACTGCAGTCCCACGTTCTTGGCACACAGCATGAATCCCACTCACAGATTCTGCCAGCCGAGGGCCAAGCTCGCCTGGCTCCTCAGGGGTAACGCTGGACAGTGTTACCCCTGCTGCTACGCCAGTCTGCTCTGGGTTCGTGAGATGGAGCCCAAGTCCCTCTCTCACTGGCTGTGTCACCTTGTGCAAGTGACTCAGCTCCTCTGAGCCATGGCTTCCCCTAACTGCCACACAAGGAAATTAAACCCTTTCATTGGGGTTGCCACGATGGCCAAAAACGATACACAAGGGTACTTCAAAATGTTTGTGGAAAAATGGAATTAGATGATAAATTAATTTTTGTGTAAACAATTTCAAAACCCATGCATAGTTTTTTTAAAAAGACATTTATTTATTTGAGAAGCAGAGTTACAGTTACAGACAGAGATGTGGTGAGCAGGGCCTGTCTCCCGCAACATGGCAAAATAAGTACTGAGACTACCGAGAGTAGATTAGACCACTGAGACTATTAAGACTAACTCTATGCATCTGATCTCCCATCATATGGCTCTGAGAGAGAGTAAACAAATCTTACACAGCTGCTTCGCTAAATGCTAATTCCTGACCCAACCCCTGTTTGGAAAAAAGCGGCGTGCTCAGCACGTGGGCAGCAGAGCACGGATTGGTGGGAGAGGACTATAAAAGAGAGAGACAACATGCGAGCCCCCCCCCCCCCAGAGAGTCGGTCAGAGAGCTCATTGGTGCCACTCCTCCGCGGAGGCGGGGGAGTGGCAGCAAATCTGGGAAGGACCGGGGAAAGAAAACAGCATCCAGTCCGGTGTCGTTCCTCCGCGAGTGGGGGAGCGACACAGAGAGAAAGGTCTTCCATCCACTGGTTCACTCCCCAAATGGCCGCAACGGCCGGAGCTGGGCCCATCTGAAGCCAGGAGTCAGGAGCTTCTTCCAAGTCTCAGTGTGAGTGCATGGGCCCAACCACTTGGGCCATCTTCCACTGCTTTCCAAGGCCATTAGCAGGGAGCTGGATTGGAAGTGGAGCAGCCAGGACTCGAACCAGCATCCATATGGAATGCCAGAGCTGCAGGTGGAAGCTTAACCTACTAAGCCACAGCAACAGCCCCTATAGTTTTTTCGTAGTATGCATTTTCTATGAGCTTTCTGAATTCTGAAGACCCCTTATATGCCAGGTACCAGGCCAGTGCAGACTCAAAGGGCTCCCTTCCAGAGCCACCTGGTGTCCCACTCTGGCCGATGGCTGGGGCACTGGCACAACAGCCCAAGGAGAGTCGTTTTGAATTGACACAATTTTCAGGGATGTTGTTCACTAGTCCTGTGTTCTTGACCTCATGCAAACGCTGCTATGGAGGCCAGTAGTGCTCCATCCGTGAAACCCAGGAGGAACACTGGCCCCTCTGGGCCACAGGGCCAGTCTGTGCTCTTCAGACACACAGGCCTGCCGGGCAGGGACTGCCCACCTCCACACGGTGGGAAGGAAAGAGGGCTCCTGTCCGCTGCGTAAGGGATACGTACGGCCCCACTGCAGTCTAGGCCGCTGGGACACTGCTGCTTCTCTTTGGTAACAGCTTTATGGAGATGCAGTTCATGTACCGCACAAGTCACCCACACGAAGTACACAACGCGGTCACTTTTCGTGTGCTCCTAGATGTGTGCAAGCATGCCCATAATTAACCTGAGCACACGTCCGTCAAGACAGAAGGCAACGCCCCTCGGTGAGTGCACTCCCTCTCCAGCCCGGGCCCCACCCATGAAGCCACCAGTACCTTCTGCTTCCATGCGTCTGCCAGCTCTGGGCAGTTCAGACTGGTTTCTTGCTCAGCGCGAGTTCTCTGGGTCCATCTGTGTTGTCACATGCGTGTGTTGGTGCTTCGAGCTTTCCTGCGGCTGAGTGACATTCCACCGTCTGGGTGTGTGCCTCCGCCCACGGACACATGGGCTGTTTCCACCCCTGCTGGCCATGAATGCTGCTGCTGTGAGAAGCAGTGCACAGGTTTTGGCACAAGTCGTCAGAGCTCCTGCACACGTGGGTAGGTATACTGCTGGGTCCCCGGGTAACTGCGGGGACATTTAGAGGAACTGTCCTGCTATTTTACAGAGGGGCTGCCCCAGGTTACATTTCCCCTGGAAACCTGAGAGGGTCCCTTTTTTTTTTTTTTTTTTTTGACAGGCAGAGTGGACAGTGAGAGAGAGAGAGACAGAGAGAAAGGTCTTCCTTTTCTGTTGGTTCACCCTCCAATGGCTGCTGCGGCCAGTGCACCACACTGATCCGAGGCCAGGAGCCAGATGCTTCTCCTGGTCTCCCATGCAGGTGCAGGGCCCAAAGACTTGGGCCATCCTCCACTGCACTCCCGGGCCACAGCAGAGAGCTGGACTGGAAGAGGGGCAACCGGGGGAAGAATCCGGCGCCCCAGTACTGCCAGTACTGCAGGCAGAGGATTAGCCTATTGAGCCGCGGCGCCGGCCATAGGGTCCCAATTTCTCTACATCCTCACCAACACTTGCTAGTGCCTGTGTTCTTGATCCTACCCACCAGGCAGGTGGTGGACACTTCTAAATACTGTGGGTCCAGCAGTGTAAATAGTCGATGGCTAGGCTTTTAAACCCCCCCCCCCTTTTAAATTTGAAAGGCAGATAGAGAGTGAGAAAGAGATCCTTCATCTGCTGGTTCACTCCCCAAATGCCTACAACAGTTAGGGCTGGGAGCCAAGAACTCAATCTAGTCTCCTATATGGATGGGAGGGAACAAAGTCCCCAATCACCTGCTGCCTCTCAAGGTGTGTGCATTAGCAGGAAGCCAGAACCTGAAGCGGGCCTGGGACCTCAACCCAAACACTCCAATATGAGATGCAAGCAATGTCTTAACCCCTCAGCCAAATGCCTGACTCTAGTGGGTTTGTTTGTTTGTTTGTTTTGGTAAAGCCTCTTGGCTTTCTAGAAAATACCAGCAGGATTTGTAGCAAGAACTCAAGGCTGAGGTTTGTCAGTTAAGGACTCTGGCTCTGGCTGGAGGATCTGGTACTACAACCAATGGCCAGTTTCTCTCTCTCTTCATTCTGGAACAATGAGAACTGATTCATTTTCACTGAGGGCTAAAGGCTTTCCACTCACCACAGACACATGCTGAAGCCTCTAAACACACCCATGAGGCAGGACTATCACTGCCCTCGTTTTACAGATGAGTCAGCCAAGGCTCAGGCAGGCTAGGTCACTTGCCCCAGGGCGCAGAGCAGCGTGATGTAAAGCCGATGTCAGCCAGAGTTCACAGGTCAGGTGCAGTGTTGCCTTCCAAGGCAAGCAGGGCAGGGCAAAGTCGCGGTGCTGGTAGCCGCTGGGCCCACAGTGTGTGTTTCCTGGGGATCTAAGCGGGGGAAGCTACCAAATGAGCACAGGCTACAGCAGAGCAGAGGTGGAAAGTCACCTTAAAGACCCCAAACCCAAGTCAGGCCTTGGAGACTGGGCTGCAATCTGACCGCAGAGATGGTGAGATATCCCACAGTCCTTAGGACCGTGCCTGGGACTTCTCATTGTCTACATTGTCCAGTATGTATTAAGCACTGCTTATGTGTCAGGTGCTGCTCTTAGAAGCGAAAAGGGGTCAGCACCACGGCTCACTAGGCTAATCTTCTGCCTGTGGCGCTGGTACCCCGGGTTCTAGTCCCGGTTGCCCCTCTTCCAATCCAGCTCTCTGCTGTGACCTGGGAGTGCAGTGGAGGATGGCCCAAGTCTTTGGGCCCTGCACCCGCATGGGAGACCAGGAAAAGCACCTGGCTCCTGACTTCAGATCGGCGTAGTGCCGGCTGTAGTGGCCATTTTGGGGGTGAACCAACGGAAGGAAGACCTTTCTCTCTGTCTCTCTCTAACTAACTCTGCCTGTCAAAAAAAAAAAGGGGGGGGCAGCAGAAAGGGACAGGCTCAGCCAGCAGCTCAGATGACTGTTAGATGCTTGCACTCCGCAGTACCTGGCTGCGTTCAGTCCTCAGCTCCTACTGCTAACTCCAGCTTCCTGGGAATGCAGACTCAGCGAGGCAGTGGCGATGGGCAAGTGACTGGGTCCCTCCACAAATGAGAGAGACGCGGACTGAGTTCCAGGCTTCTAGCTTTGGTCCCAATTAGGGGCTGCTGCAGGCATCTGGGGAGTGAACTAGTGGGTGGGGGCTCTCTCTTTCTGTCTTTCCACCTTTCTGCCTTTCCCCAACCCTCCAAAAATAGTAGAGGAGACCAGAGAGAGCAAGTCTGATGGAAGTCTCTAACCTAGTGGAAGAGACAGATAATTATTTTCTTTTTTGACAGGCAGAGTTAAATAGTGAGAGAGAGAGAGACAGAGAAAGGTCTTCCTTCCGTTGGTTCACCCCCCAAATGGCCACTGCGGCCGGTGCTGCACCGATCCGAAGCCAGGAGCCAGGTGCTTCCTCCTGGTCTCCCATGTGGGTGCAGGGCCCAAGCACTTGGGCCATCCTCCACTGCCTTCCCAGGTCACAGCAGAGAGCTGGACTGGAAGAGGAGCAACCGGGACAGAATCCGGCACCCCAACTGGGACTAGAACCCTGGGTGCCGGCGCCATCAGCAGAGGATTAGCCAAGTGAGCCATGGCGCTGGCCCAGATAATTATTTTCTAACAAAGAAATAAAATAATTTGGGGACCGGCACCATGGCATAGCAAGTAAGGCTGCTGCCTGTAACGCCGGCATCCCATACGGGAGCCAGTTTGTGTTGCAGCTGCTCCACTTTCAATCCAGTTCCTGGCTAATGGTCTGGGAAAAGCAGTGGAGGATGGCCCAAGTGCTGGGCCCTGCTATCCTGGAAGAGGCTCCTGGCTCCTGGCTTCAGCCTGGCCCAGTTCCGGTTGTTGTGGCCATCTGGAGCGTTCACTAGAGAATGGAAGAAATTCTCTCTCTCTCTCTGCCTCTACCTCTCTCTCTGTAACTCTTTCAAAATAATAGATAATTTGAAAAAAAGAAATAAAACAACTTCAGGTAGTGATAGAGGTTATATATGTAACAAAACAGGACAGAATCAGAGGGGTGAGGGGCACTGATTCAGGTAGGATGGGGTGGTAGCCAGCATCGAAGCTCCTGGACTCGCACTGTGTGGTCTTCTTCCCCATGGTATCAGGCCGGCCTGAAGGGCCCAATGAATTCGGTGCAAGTGACAGGACGCCCTTTCTGAGGCCAAGTTCTGAAAAACACGGTGGCTCCTTTCTGGTTGCTTTCTTGCTCTTTTGTATCACCTGCTTTGGGGACAGCCAGCTGCCTGGTCTTGATGACACTTGGGCAGACTTAGGGACAGTTCCATGTGGTACAGATGGCAACAGCCAGGGAGGGGCCCGTGGACGTGGGTCCACATGTGGTCACGCTTTGAGACAACTGCAGTCCTGCTGCGACCCTGACCCCACACTTGGGAAACCGGAGCCAGAACCACCCAGCTAAGCTACTTGGGAGTTGCTGGCCCTCAGAAACCACACCAGCTGATAACTTCCTGTTGTTTTCAGCTGCTGTGTTTTGGGGTGATTTGTTACATGGCAACAGACAACCCACAAAGCTGTCAGGGAAGGTGTCTGACACTGCCATGAGGTGGAGCAAGACCTGAATGAACCAGTGACTGAAGAGCCATGGGAAGAGCACTCCAGCCACAGGGTATGGTGGTGCAAAGGCCCTGAGGCGGGATGAGCTTGGTGTGGTCAGAAGCAGACAGAAGGCCAGTGTGCCCACAGTGCAGTGAGCTACTGGCAAAGGAGAGAGAATGAAGCAGGGCTGGTAAACCATGGACGATGCAAGTGATGGCCTCTGCCTAAAGGAGGCGGCCCTAGGGGTGCTCTGGTTCTCCCTGTCTCCAAGCTGAAACCTATGTCCAAACCCTTGGTTCAGGTCTGATACTGCCTGTGTGCTCAACACGTGCGCTGGAGCTTCAGCTTGCTCACGTGTGACGGGAGAAAAAGAATCTTAGCTGAACTGATCTCATACACCACCAATGTGTATTTACTCACGTACAAGCATTCCTTCACTCTCCATTACAGAATGGGAAAGGACCACATGTCACGTGTGATCTGATGCCCACTTATGATACAAATGCAAAGCAGAACGAAACCCCAAATCCAGCCAGTTTGTTAGACTCGAAAAGATCGATTACAAAAACCACTGTTCAGGCCTGGAAGTAGAACTTCTGGCAAAAAGGAAAAGACGTCTCGGCTGTTCCTGCAGAAGAGGCCTCTGTGGCATTGCAAGGGTGCTCCTGGCTTCCCGAGAAATGCAGGCCCCAGGACACTCTTGGGCTGAGGGCGCCAGGCGGCAGCAGTGTTTGCACTGCTCAGTTCTATCCCCGACATCAGACAACTCCAGGTCAAACTCATCACCATCCTCTGGACGGCTGGCTGGAGCCAGAAGCCAATTAACAGGGTTGGAAGCAGTTATTAGCGTTTTCCTCTTCCTCCCAAATAAACTGATGTCAAACACTGTTCACCTGTTTTGCCTAGACAAGCCATTTCTCATGCCAGGTAAATAGCTGAGGATAACCAGGAGATCCCACAGCACTGCAGGCTACCTGCCCCCACACAGAGGCAAAAGGTTCAATTGGATTCTACAGGGTCGTTCCTGGCTAGGTGTGAAAAGTCAACATGGAAACTGCTGCGTCTGTTTCCCAAGTGCAGGACCAATTTCTCTCTCTCTCTCTCTCTCTCTCTCTCTCTCTCTCTCTCTCTCTCTTTTAAGATTTATTTATTTATTTGAGAGGCAGAGTTAAAGACAGAGAGAGGAAGAGACACACGGAGAGAGATCTTCTATCTGCTGGTTCACTCCCCAAATGGCCACAAAAGCCAGAACTGGGCCAAATTAGGAAGCCAGGAGCCAGGAGCTTCTTCCAGGTCTCCCTCCAATTCTTTCTTAAACATCTTAAGGGGCTGGCATTGTGGCACAGCAGGCTAAACCACCACTTCCTGTGACACTGGCATCCCATACGAGCACTAGTTCAAGTCCCAGCTGCTCCACTTCTCATCCAGCTCCCTGCTGATGCACCTGAGAAAGCAGCAGAAGATGGCCCAAACATATGGGAAACCCAGATGGAGTTCCCAACTCTTGCCTTTGGCCTGTCCTGTCTAGTGTGGCCATCTAGGGAGAGAACCAGTGGACAGAAGATCTCTCTCTCTCTCTCTCTCTCTCTCTCCTTCTAACTCTGCCTTTCAAATAAATAAATTTAAAAACAAAACAGCTTCAAACTGGCCCCAGACTAATCTGCTAGAATCCGTGGGCACCCAGCTCAAGATCCAGCTGCTCCACTTCCGATCCAGCTCTCTGCTGTTGCCTGGGAAAGCAGTGGAAGATGGCCCAAGTGCTTGGGCCCCTGCACCTGGGTGGGAGATCAGGAAGAAGCTCCTGGATCCTGGCTTCACATTGGTCTAGCTTCAGCCACTGTGGCCATTTGGGGACTGAACCAGTGGATGGGAAGATTGATTTCTCTCTCTCTCTCTCTGACTCTCTCTATCTCTATCTCTATCTCTATCTCTAACTCTGCCTTTCAAATAAATAAATACATCTATTAAAAAAAAAAAAAAAAAAGCAGCTGTGGGCACCATGGCCAAACCTCAGTCTAGGGATCAGTGCACTCAGCCACTGGTCATCTCAGGCAAGACCCTTGAGCCTTGGCTTTGTAAAACGTGGCTAACAGCCCTAAGCTGACAAACTCAAAGGGCAAAGAGACAGTGAAGAGGGTTTTCAGGATGACCACAAGGTCATCAGGAACCCAGTGTACGCAGCCAGGTCACCGAGCAGTGGCATCTAAGCCGCCAGGCATGCTACCCCGGGGTGGCATCTTGCCCAAGCCCACCTTCCTGGCTCCCACCTGGGCCAGGCTCTCCAGCCAGGAAACAATTCTGTGAGCAACTGTGACCTTCCAATCAACTCCTTTTCTGCTGGGAAACCAGCGCAGTTTCTGTTGCCTGAAACCACGATCCTGGCTGACCCCCAGCACCACCGGTGAGGCTGGTTCCTCGCTGTGTCTAGAAAACAGAGGGAGCTCGGGGAAGGGGCTGCGGTCTGGCAGAGGTTATGACAGCCAGAGTCGTGCTCACACCCACACAGGAGCGTGTGTGCAGGTGACAGGATGGGGCTGCGGGTGCCTAAACTTCCTGGAAAGATCAAATTTTCTACTTATCCAAGTCCCTTGACAAGGCCTCAAACCGGAGCTGTCCACACACTCCTGGGAGGTGCCTAGGATTCTACACTCGCCTCTCCACAGCCAATCGTACGACACCTGTCTGTTTTCGACCTCCCAGTCCCCTCCACTGCCCTCCCTGCCATCACCAGTGCTGCGGTCCACGTCACACCTCTGCGCTGGCCTCCTCGGCGTCTCCGCGTATCTACCCCAGCCTTCCTAGACCCATTCTCTGTTCAGAAGCAGTGCTCCTTCAAACAGAAATCTCCGTGCCACCTGCATCAAGTCAGGCTTTCGTAACTACATCGAAACAGCTTAGAAAAGGTTTATTTGGGCTACGGTTCTGGGTTCACAGTGCAGGACTGGACAGCCCTGCTGGTTCAGGCATCTGGTGACCTGGGAGGACTTCAGAGGAGCCCTCATAACACCAGCCAGGAAGCAGAGAGACAGAAAGCAGGCGCATTCCCGTGGCTCTGTTTACACAGCCATGATTCGATCATGGGGCTGAGCCCCAGCAACCTACTGCAATCCAATCATTTCCCAAAGACCCCACCTTCACACCACAACTGGATGAGGCCTCCACTCAGTCTATCAACCATGAATCCATTATCCATTAATGTAAAACCTCAGGATTTAAGTATCTGCATAAGGTTGGGGGCCAACTCCTGTTCAAACCATAACATCGCCCCTGCTTGAACCTTCACAGGGGCTGGCACTGTATTGTGTCAGCACCCCATGTGGGAGTGGTTCAAGTTCCAGCTGCTCCACTTCCAATCCAGCTCCCGGCTAATGTGCCTGGGAAAGCAGCAGAGGATAGCCCAAGTGCTTGGGTCGCTGCACCCATGTGGGAGACCTGGAAGAAGCTCCTGGTTCCTCACTTCAGTCTGGCCCAACTCTGGCCATTGTGGCCACGTGGGAAGTGAACCAGTGGATGGAAGACCTCTGTCTCTGCCTCTCTCTCTTTGTAATTCTGCCTTTCAAGTAAATAAATAAATAAATAAAATTCATCATGACGTCCCATGGCTTCTAGATCAAATAGCAAGCCACCTGATGTTCCTATGAACACAGCTGTACAAATATCTGTTTGAATCCCTGCTTCCAAACAAAACTGTTGTATCATACAATAATCTCGGGTTTAGTTTTCTGAGGAACTGCCGCATTGTTTTCCATGTTGGCTGCTCCATTGCACACTCCCACCAGCAAACACAAGAGTTCCAATTTTCTGCATCCTCACCAGTACTTGTTATTTTCTTTGGTAAATGCCGTCCTGACGATGTGAAATGATTCTCACTGTAATTCTGGTTCCATTTCCCCTTGTGATTTATGAAGCTTTGTGAGCAGCCCTTGTGTGGGTACTAGATGTTTGTGCCTGTTCTTTGGAGAAGTGTCTATTCGAGCCTTTTGCTTACTCATAGTTGGGTTTTGGGCTGCTGTTGAGTTGTAGGAGTTGGTTACTTACTCTGGACTAATCCCTTTCCAGCTGACTTTCTTTTAGTCCCCTTTCTTGCCTTGTTCTCTCCTCCCACAAGCCCTTGGCACGGGCAGTTGTCCTGGCTGCAACACTCTCCCTTCCCTTGTTCACCCTTCAGAAGTCAGCTCCACCACTTTCCAAGAGAAGCTGGGGTAAATGCCTCCTCCTCCGGGTTCTCGGTGCGTCTCAGGTCTTTCCTTCACACTCTCGTGGCAGGGACTTGTGCTGTTACTGACCAGTGCCTTTCTCACACACTACTCTGTGAGCTTCTGATGTAAACCCTGTCTTCCTTTCACTAGGATTTGGCTTGTAGAGAGCACATTATAGATGCCCAGTAAGTAGTGACAGACGAAAGAATTGTGTAAGTAACCTTTCTCACAGGGAGGACCAAAGGCAGGTGTATGTGTGTTTGGCGAATAGAGGAAGGATGATTTTGACTTTTTGTCTCTGTTGATACACAGAAGGTGGGTTAAATAATATAAAAGACACAAAAGAACTCGAAGACCATCTGCAGTTATGCTGTATGAGGGCATTTCAAAGGTTCATGGAAAATGTAATTAAAAGATAAACTGATTTTGGTGGAAAGAAAATTTTGAAATCCATGTAGTTTTTGCATAATATACATTCCCCATGAACTTTCTGGGAGTGCTCTCATATGCATTTTATTTTTTTTATTTACCTGCTTAAAGCTTTCTTATTTACATAAAATGTTCTTTGTGGTTGATTCCAACTCTTGAGGGAGCTGTGTTTTGGTTTTCTTTTTTTTTTTTTCTTTCTTTCTTTTTTTTTTTTGACAGGCAGAGTGGACAGTGAGAGAGAGAGACAGAGAGAAAGGTCTTCCTTTGCCGTTGGTTCACCCTCCAATGGCCGCCGTGGCCAGCGCGCTGCGGCCGGCGCACCACGCTGATCTAAAGCCAGGAGCCAGGTGCTTTTCCTGGTCTCCCATGGGGTGCAGGGCCCAAGCACTTGGGCCATCCTCCACTGCACTCCCTGGCCACAGCAGAGAGCTAGCCTGGAAGAGGGGCAACCGGGACAGAATCCGGCGCCCCGACCGGGACTAGAACCCGGTGTGCCGGCGCTGCAGGCGGAGGATTAGCCTAGTGAGCCGCGGCGCCGGCCCTGTGTTTTGGTTTTCTATGCTTAAAATCCCTTAATTGTTGCTATTGCTGTTGGTGTGTTTTCTTTCAAGGTGGGTACTTTCATATAAAATCTTTTTTTTTTAATTTTTATTTATTTGAAAGAGTTACAGAGAGAAGTAGAGACACAGAAAGAGAGGTCTCCCATCCACTACTTCACTCCCCAAATGGCTTCAATGGCTGGAGCTGAGCTGATCCACAGCCAGGAGCCAGGAGCTTCTTCCAGGTGTTCCATGAGGGTACATGGGCCCAAGGGCTTGGGCCATGCTCTGCTGCTTCCCCAGGCATATTAGCAGGGAGCTGGATAGGAAGTGGAGTAGCGAGGACTTGAACCGGTGCACATATGGGATGCTGGTGCTGCAGGCCAGGGCTTTAACCCACTGCGCCACAGCATCGGCCCCTAAAATCTTAGTTTTAATTCCTTCTCTGGCAATTCTTTCCTGGATTCATTGCTTTCCATAATGGTACCTGAAGTGGAACCAGCATCCTAAAGTCACCAAGTTCAAACCTCCTACTCCAATATCACATGATTTTCTGATTCTTCTAGTTAACAAAAAATGTTGCTGTGGCGTAGCGGGTAAAGCTGCTGCCTGCAGTGCTGGCATCCATACGGGCACCAGTTCATGTCCCAGCTGCTCCACTTCCAAAAAATGTCCTGATGAGCTGTGCACTACTGAATCTCATGCACAGGGAACATTTTCAACATCTAACATCTCTGGGAGCTGACAGGGCGTCCCCTGTCCGAGCTTCCTGGGCTCCAGCACGGCGGCCGTGGGGACGTATAGGCGCACACCGCACCACCCTACCACTGCTGAGGACTGCATCTTATTTTTTTTTTATTTATTTTTTGCTTATTTGAAAATCAGTTACAGGCCGATGCTGTGGCTCACTAGGCTAATCCTCCGCCTGCGGCGCCGGCACCCCGGGTTCTAGTCCCGGTTGGGGTGCCAGATTCTGTCCCGGTTGCCCCTCTTCCAGGCTAGCTCTCTGCTGTGGCCCGGGAGTGCAGTGGAGGATGGCCCAAGTCCTTGGGCCCTGCACCCCATGGGAGACCAAGAGGAAGCACCTGGCTCCTGGCTTCGATTGGCACAGCGTGCCGGCCATGGCAGCCATTTGGGGGGTGAACTAACGGAAGGAAGACCTTTCTCTCTGTCTCTCTCTCTCTCTCACTAACTCTGCCAAGGAAGGAAGGAAGGAAGGAAGGAAGGAGGGAGGGAGGAGAAAGGAAAGAGAGAGAGAGAGAGAGAGAGAGAGAGAGAGAGAGAAAGAAAATCAGTTACAGAGAGAAGGAGACAGAGAGGAGATCTTCCATCTGCTGGTTCATTCCCCAAATGGACACAATGACCAGGGGTCGGCCAGGCTGAAGCCAGAAGCCTGGAGTTTCCTCCAGGTCTCCCACATGGGTGCAGGGGCCCAGGCACTTGGGTCATCCTCTGCTGCTTTCCCCCTGAGCATTAGCAGGGAGCTACTGGAAGCTGAGCACCCGAATGGGATGACGGCACTGCAGGCAGAGGCTTAGACGGCACTGCAGGCAGAGGCTTAGCCGTCTACTTCACCCTTTGTCTTCCTTCCACACAGTGACCACACAAGCACCATCCCTCTGACCCTGCTCGCAATTACTTCTGATGATTAAATTAGCCCTTGTAGATAAGATTCCTTTTTCTCCAGGTCTTCCCGAGATTCCTCTCCCTCTGTCTCGTCTTTTAACTATGATGTATCTGGCTGAGATCTCTTCCAGTTTGTCCTTTTCTTAGAGTTCAGTGAGATTCTTGACTGTGTACATTAATGTCGTTATTTATAAAAATAAATTCAGAAACTTTTCAGCTGTTAATTCTGTGAATATTTTTCTCGTTCCTCCTCTCTTTCTCATTCCCCAATGCTACTCTCTCATTATGCAGATGCTGGTGCGTGCAACGGTGTCCCCCTTCTCTGCACATCTGTTCATTATAATTCATTCTGTTTTCTCTCTGGTCTTTGAGCAGCCCAGTCCCCATCAATCTGGCTTCATGTTTGCTGGTTCTTTCTTCTACTAGTTCAAACACCTTTGTTTCATAGATGAGGAGATGGGAATCAGAAAATTGAAGTCGTTTGTCCAAAGTCACATATAGCGAATAAGTGGTAGGGTCAGGGCCTGAATCTAGGATCTCAGCTCTCACCCTACCAATTACACAGTCATTCATTCATTGCACAACCATAAATGGAACGTCGACAAAATGCCAGCAACAGTTCTATGGGATAGAGAAAATCAGAGAGAGAAAACGCCTGCCATTACAAAGGAGAGGCAGACAGCAGATAAGTAAACAAACAGATGAATGCCAACTACTGTGAAGAAAACGAAGCGGGCAGGGAGACAACAGCTGTGGCGGCAGGTGCTCAGGGAGGCCCCTCTGTGGAGCTGACCTCTGAGCTGAGACCTGCAGGCACCCTGGTCGAGACCTTTCTCCTCCTTCTCTGTCTTTGCAGTATCAGAACAAGAGTTACCACAGAGGAGGTCTCAGTAATGCTCACCACGTGGAGAAGTCTGTGGAGCCGGTCAATGATGGGAACACTGTAGAATAAACGTCAACATCTGAATCACTCGGAGTTTCTGGCTAGAGTCATTTAGCACTTAAATGTGAAGGTCTGGCAGTGCCAAGCACTGGCAAAACATATGAACAACAGGCCTCTCATACCCTCCGGTGCAGTGCTAGTTGGCAGAACCACTTTGGAAAAGAACCTGGCAAGATCCACAAAGCTGAACAGACGCCCATCTGGTGAGCCAGTCGTTCCACCCCTCGATGGGCATCCAGAAGAAATACAAGCAAACTGTGTACCACAACGGGAAAGTCCTGATCACCATGGCCCCAAACCCCCAAGTTGGATTACCAGACACCCATGAGCAGCCAGACAACTGTGGTACATTCACACAACGGACTTTTACACACCAATGAAAATGCATTCAATGACATGGGTGACTTTCAGAGTCGAGGCCATTACACCATGGGGCCAATCACTAAGGTGACGTGGGTGACTTTCACAGTGACACTGATAAAACACAATAATCCGCAGTGTGGATCCGGGGCCTAAGTGGTGCAATAATGGAGAAAACGCACCCTCGGCGGCAGAAGTCGTGGTTACCGCAGGTGAGCACGCCGGGGAGGGAGTGTGGCCAGAGATGCCGGGGACAGGTGCACTGGTGTGCCGGGCTGGTGAGCATCCTTGAAGCGTGCGCTCCTGATGCGGCACTTTCCTGCATCACCGGCCTGGAATCCACAGCAATCAACCAATTCAGTGATGCAGCAGTGTGGACTCCAGAGGCTGCTGGCTCAACCCCAGTGGGCTCCTTCCTTGTCCTGTGCTGGTGTCATGGCAGGTTTCTGCCAAGAACTGCCTGAGCATCACAACAGCGTCCTTTCTCACCTGCTCCCATGCCTGCAGGGCAACACAGTCTAGAATCACGAGTCGGTGGGCCACTCGAGCTCGTTCCCCAAACCTTGGGAAGGCTCAGGAGCCGGAGGTAAGCGCTTAGAGATTCCCTGTGGAATGGAGGAGCTGTGTGCGCATGCTGCTTGGCACAGCACCCAACAGAGTGCTCGGCGGCGTCAGCTGTGTCTCCTAAAATGAGTGCATGATTTTGCTTGAGGCTTTCAAGCTACTGCAGCACCATCCTGATGGTGGGGAGGGAGGTAATGCGGAAACGAAGGCAAAGGCGCTTTCTCAAGACGGCTCAGTCTCTGCCCCAGCGGCAGAACCGCATCCTCCCACCTGCACTTCTGCGTTTCGGAAAGGACATGCCACACACTGCAGCTGGCTCCACTCAAACAGAAGGGGCACAGAAACAAGCAGAAAGAGCCTGCTCTCAGGAGCCACGCCAGTGACTTGCAGTGCAGGACGATGAGTGGAAGGGCCACAGAAGGGGTTGCTGGGAGCCGGTCATGGCCTGTCCAGACGAGGTGCTGGCTGCTCATGGGCCCCTTTCCCTACTGAGACTCAGGTTCTACTCTCAATTCTGGCCTAAAAGAACCAAACTTAGAGGGATCAACATCATCTCTGGGGCTCGCCATGCAGGGAAAGGCAAGGAGGGAACTTCACCAGGTTCCTTGTGCCACAGCGTTGCCAGCAGATGGCTCCGGCTGTAGGACGGCGGCGGGAAGAGCTCCCATGCTCCCCGCTTTGGGCTGCTCCTGCACAACCTAGGGGGCAGACGTCCTGGGAACGGCGGGCTGACCCTGCTGCCGGCCACCAGGTGTTCACCCGTGTGCATGAGGGAGATCTGGCGGCAGGGCCGCCACACAAAGGCACCTGTCCCTGAAGAGGTGCTGCGCCTACCATGGTAAAATCTGGACTAAAAATAAGTGGCAGCTGGCTTGGCAGAACAGGTGTGAGGCCTGAAGGCAGCGTTGGGCGCCGGGGGAGGAAGCCAGTGACACAGAAGGAGTCAGGCTCTGTACAAAGCAAACAATCCCTAGAAAACGATGGGAGAGGCAGTCACACTGCCGGGCTGGAAGCGACACCTCCTGGGACATCCTGGGCTCCTGATCTCCAACACACCCAGCGAGGATCGCAGAGCAAGCAGCATGAGTGACAGCGCCCTGTCCTTGCGTGCAGATGTCTGCCTTACCTCCTTTCATTAGGTATTGCTTTGGGTATAGCCCCACTTCCTACTCCCTTTTTTTGATAACAGCTGCATTAAGATAGAATTCACACGCCATACCATGCACCCATTTGAAACGTACAATTTGGGGTGGGTGTTTGGCTTAGCAGTTAAGAACCTTCATTCCCTATCAGAGGGCCTGGGTTCAAGCCCTGGTTCCTCTCCTGATTCTACCTTCCTGCTCACGTGTACTCTGGGAGGCAGCAAGTGTGGTTCAAGTCATTAGGTTCCTGTCTAATGGGAGACCTGGACTGAGGTCACATCTCCTGGCTTGGGCCCGGCCAAGTCTTGGCTACTGTAGGAATTTGAGGAGTGAACAAAGGGATATGAGCTTTGTCTCTCTGCCACTTAAGTAAATAAATAAGTACATACATAAAAAAAAAAAAACATACAATTCAGTGACTTTTAGTATATTTTCAGATGTGCAACCATCATGAAAATTCTAGAACATTTTCATCACCCTAAAAAGAAAACCTGTACCCATTAGCATTTCTCTCCATTTCCTCCAACCCTAGATACCACTAATATCTCTATTTCTATGAATTCCTTATCCTGGACACTTTATGTAAATGGAATCATATGATATGTGGTCTTCTGGCTTTCACTCAGCATGATGTTGATGAAGTTCACTCATGTTGTGGCATTAATCAGTACTTCTTCCCTTTTCATGGCTGAATAATATTCTATTGTGTGGACAGATGACAGTTTGTTTATCTATTCAGCTGCTGATGGACATTTGGGTTGGGTCAAAGACAACTAGAGCTGAACAAGGAGATGCAGCTTAAAGACAGATTTTATTCAGGACTATTGCAATACAGGGAAGGGATCTCAGTTTGGAAATAGGTCCAGCTCTGAACACAAGAAAAAGTAAGCATTTACAGCCAGGAGTGGAGGGGATGCTGGTGCGTGGCAAGTCCTAGGAAAGAACGTTTAACTCGTGGCTAAACTTGACCAAACGGGCAGCCCCAGGTGATGAGACATCACCTAGGGGATAGTGGAGAATGGGGACTTTGGTCAGATATTGAGGGCAGCAGATTCTGACTAAACCAACTTAACAGGATTCTTGCTAAAACTGGGTCCCACAAAGACAGACAAGGAAGCCCAAGAGTCAAGGCCTAGCTGGCAAGAGGAATCAGAGGAGCCTAACCAAAGTTTGTTCAAGCAGAGAGACGGTTTGCCCAGTTGTCTTCACTTTGTCTGTGATGAATATGAATGTTCATGCTAACACATGTGAGCAAATGCTGTGAACATCTGTATATAGGTGTATGTGTAGGTTTTCAGTTCTCCCAGGTATATTGCTAAGCGCAAGATTTCTGGGTCACGATTGACTGAGGAACATTTACCTTCACATTTGCATAAATATTCCATTGTCACATTGTTTATTGATTCCTGTTAATAGCAGGTGAGAGGCCTGTGGTGCACGACACTCAACAGACAACACTTGTACTGACTGCTGGCTGCCACGAAAAATGGCTTCAATGCATTAAGCATTCCATGCTCACAACAGCCCTATGGAGTTAGGAAATTCACCTGTTTTAACCAGGGCCATACTGTGATATGGCCTAAGACTTGAACTCGGCTCCATCTGTCTAAATCTTAGGCTGTCAAACCCTCCACTACCCAGTGGACTCTGGAGGTTTCAGTCAAGTTTCGCCCAAGGCCTGGCCTGTTCAGGTCTGCAGGCCCCATGCTGCCCGACTTCTCTCTGGGCCATCTTTGCCCTCCCTCCTCTCTGAAAGTCTCTAGTCTGGATTCATCATAGAGCCCCTTCCCTCCTTAAAAAGGTCTTCCTGCTTCTAATTTCCTTTTTTTAAAAAAAAAGATTTATTTTTTATTTATTTCAAAGGTAGAGTTACAGAGAGAGAGCAAGAGATCTTTCATCTGCTGGTTCACTCCCCAAATGGCAGCAAGAACCAGGGCTGGGCCAGGCCAAAGCCAGGAGCCAGGAGCTTTATCCAGGTCTCTCATGTGGGTGGCAGAGGCCCAACTTCTTGGGCCACCTTCCACTGCTTTCCCAGGCACAGTAGCAGAGAGCTCTGCCTCAAATTTCTACCCCTTCACACTTCCAGTAATTTGTCTAAAACACAAATCCGATAATATGACTCAGCTCAAAATTCTCAGGGCAGGTGTCTGGCCTAGAAGTTAAGTTGCCAGTTGAATGTCCATGTCCCACATCATAGTACCCAGGTTCAAGTCCTGGCTCTGTCCTTGATTCCAGCTCCCTGTTAGTGGTACCCTAGGAGGCACTAAGTGATACTTCAAGTACTTGGGTTCCTATCACTCAGATGGGAGACCTGGATTGAGTTCTTAGCTCCTGGCTTGGGCTTGGCTCAGCCCTAACTGTTCTAAGCACTTGGGGAGTGAAATGATACACAGGAGTGATCTGTCTCCTTGAATCGCTGCCTCTCAAAATAAATTTTTAAAAACCTGAATAATTGTTTAAAAAATTAACAAAACTCAACAATATTTCTAAAAGGTTCTTTACAAAATTATCAACACTAACATCCAAATGAACAGGATAAATTACTTTTTATTTATTTATTTATTTATTTTGACAGGCAGAGTGGACAGTGAGAGAGAGAGACAGAGAGGAAGGTCTTCCTTTGCCGTTGGTTCACCCTCCAATGGCCGCCGCGGCCGGCGCGCTGCGGCCAGCACACCGCACTGATCCGATGGCAGAAGCCAGGTACTTATCCTGGTCTCTCATGGGGTGCAGGGCCCAAGCACTTGGGCCATCCTCCACTGCACTCCCGGGCCACAGCAGAGAGCTGGCCTGGAAGAGGGGCAACCGGGACAGAATCCGGCGCCCCGACCGGGACTAGAACCCGGTGTGCCGGCGCCGCAAGGCGGAGGATTAGCTTAGTGAGCCGCGGCGCCCGCCCTTATTTAATTTTTAAGTATTTATTTGAAAGGCAGAGTTACAGAAAAAGAGCGGAGGAGGAGACAGAGGGAAACAGATCTCCCATCCACTGGTTCACTCCCCAGATGGCTGCAACAGCTGGGACTGGCCAGGCTGAAGCCAGGAGCCAGGAACTCCATCTGGGTCTCCTCCATGAGCAGGAGGGGCCCAATCACGTGGGCCATCTTCTGACGACTTCCCAGGTGCACCAGCTGGAAGCAGAGCAGATGACTTGAACCCACTCTGATATGGGATGCCAGGGTTGCCGGCAGTGGCTTAACCGGCTGTGCCCATGGCAGGGCCCCAGCAGGATAATTTCTAGTTCATAGGCTGGTCTACAAGCCCTCAGCTTTCCTCATGCTCTCCCCCCAATTCCATATTCCACCTTCCAGCCACACAGCACTACCTGCATTTCCCCAGACACTGTGCATTTTGTTCCTCTACAACTGCGCACTAGTAGCTCTCTCTGCTTGGAACTCCCCAAGTCCCTTCTCGCACCCAAGGGGCTCCTACACAGCCCTCAAGCCCCAGTTCAAATGTCCATTTCCTCTCAGGAGCCTTCCTCGTCTGGTTACTGCCTCCCCTGGATTCCCAACGCACTGTCTGACATCTTCAACTCTGTTATACTGACTCCCTAGCTGCACTGTGCGCACATGAGACCAAAGATGGAGCTTTGTTCCAGTCTGTGTATTTTAGACACAGAATAAGACCTTGCCAGGTTGAATAAGTAAATATGAATAAATGCTCTACACCTGTGGCTAGTCCAAATTGAGATGTGCTGTAAGTATAAAATACATACTGGATTTTGAAGACTTAGTGTTTTAAAAAAGTATCATTTATATTTTCATATGATTAAATATTAAAATATTATCTTGTATATATTGGATTAAATATGAGTACATAAAGAAGTTTGTGGAAAATAGACTTAAAAGATAAGTTTATTTCAATGCAAAAATTATTTATTTTTGACAGGTAGAGTTATAGACAGAGAGAGACAGAGAAAGGTCTTCCTTCCATTGGTTCACTCCCCTAATGGCCGCCACGGCCAGCGCTGTGCTGATCCAAAGCCAGGAGCCGGGTACTTCCTCCCGGTCTCCCATGCGGGTGCAGGGACCCAAGCACCTGGGCCATCCTCTACTGCCCTCCCGGGCCACAGCAGAGAGCTGGACTGGAAGAGGAGCAACCGGGCTAGTACCCGGCGCCCCAACCAGGACTAGAACCCGGGGTGCCGGCGCCGCAGGCAGAGGATTAGCCAAGTGAGCCACAGCGCTGGCCACATGCAAAATTCTTGAAACTCATGCATACAAGGGTCTTTAAAAATTAAGGAAAAAGGGGTATTATAAAACAACTATGAATGGATTTCAAAATTCTTTTGCATAAAGCTGTATTTTAACTTCATGTTCCATTAACTTTTTGAAGTACTCTAGAATATTATTATTTTTATTTATTTATTTTTTAACTTTATTTTATTTATTTATTTATTTTAATTTTTTGACAGGCAGAGTGGACAGTGAGAGAGAGAGACAGAGAGAAAGGTCTTCCTTTTGCCATTGGTTCACCCTCCAATGGCCGCCGCGGCGCTGCGGCCGGCGCACCATGCTGATCCGAAGGCAGGAGCCAGGTACTTACCCTGGTCTCCCATGGGGTGCAGGGCCCAAGCACTTGGGCCATCCTCCACTGCACTCCCGGGCCACAGCAGAGAGCTGGCCTGGAAGAGGGGCAACCGGGACAGAATCCAGCACCCTGATCGGGACTAGAACCCGGTGTGCCGGTGCCGCAAGGCGGAGGATTAGCCTAGTGAGCCGCGGCGCCGACTTTCTAGAATATTATTAAAATTACTTTCCTCTTATATACTTTTCAAACATGACTGGTAAAAATTTTTTAATTTTTTTAACATTTATTTATTTGAAAGTCAGAGTTACACAGAGGAGAGGCAGAGAGAGAGAGAGAGAGAGAGAGAGAGAGAGAGAGGTCTTAATTCCAATGGTTCACTCCCCAATTGGCTGCAACAGCCAGAGGTGCACTGATCTGAAGCCATGAGCCAGGAGCCTCCTCCAAGTCTCCCACGCGGGTGCTTTTCCAGGCCATAGCAGAGAGCTGGATCAGAAGTGGAGCAGCTAGGACTCGAACTGGCGCCTATATGGAATGCTGCTGCTTCAGGCCAGGGTGTTAACCCGCTGTGTCACAGCGCCAGCCCCAATTTTTTAATGTTTTAAGACTATTTTATTTATTTGAAAGGCAGAGAGAGACAGGCACACAGGGCAAGAGACAGAGACAGAAGGATATTTTCCCCAATGCCCCTGTAACAGCCGGGACTGAGCCAGGCTGAAGCCAGAAGCCGGGAACTCAGCCTGGGTCTCTCACATGGGTGGCAGGGTGGCAGATACCTTAACCCTCACCTGTTGTCTCCCAGGGCGTACATTAGCAGTAAGCGGATTCCAGCCCAGGGGCTCTGATACGGGCATCCTAAGTAGTGTCTTTTTTTTTTTTTTTTTTAAGATTTTATTTATTCACTTGAGAGGTAGAGTTACAAATAGTGAGAGGCAGAGAGAGAGAAAGGTCTTCTTTCTGTTGATTCACCCCCGAAATGGACAAGGGCTCCAAGCCAGGAGCCAGTAGTGTCTTAACTGCTACGCTAAACACTGGGCCCTAAAATATTCTTAATTACATTTGTGCTCAGCTCCCAGCTTCCTAATTGCCTCTTTTTTCTGCCCAAGTTTTTCATAACATTGCCTTATCAGTGTTTGTGTTTCAAGGCATCTTCCTGCTGACTCACTGCAGCCGAACCCAAGCCCAAGTCCTCCTGACAACACCAGACCTCACTTCAGCACTGCAGGTGCAAAATCACCAGCGGAAAGCAGAGGTTGAAAACGTGGCACAAAGCACGCTTATGGGCAGGGCTGCCTCTGGGGCCTCAGGGCGCCCCAGGCGCTGAGACTTCAGAATGCGAATAGGAAAGCTGAGAATAAGACAGACAGATCGCTATCCCGCTTCAGAGTCTGCGAGGACTCTGGGCTCCACTGCTGGATTTTAAAATCCGCACTCCCCACAGCGGCCTGCAAGGCCAGCCTCCTCCAGCACCGCACTCATCTCCAGCTCCTGTCCGGTCTGCCACGCCCCTTCCCTCGGCTCTGGACACCCTTCTTTCAAGTTTTGTTTTATTTGAAAGAGTCACAGTGAGAGAGAGAGAGAGAGAGAGATCTTCCATTCGCTGGTTCACGTCCCAGATGGCCACGACGGCCCGCACTGGGCCAGGCCAAGGCCAGGAGCGCCTTTCTCATCTCCCTCGAGGGTGGCGGCGGCCCAGACACTGGGGCCGTCCTCCGCTGCTTTGCCGGGCTCGTGAGCAGGGAGCTGCACGGGAAGTGGAGCAGCCGGGACTCGAACCAGCGCCCACGCGGGATGCCCGCCTCGCTCTGCCACAGCCTCGCCGCCGGCGCCGTCACTATTTGTGCAAAGGAACGAACGCGGCCCAGGAAAAAGGCAGGCGCGCCCTGTAACCCGACGCCCTCCGCGCAGCCGGCGGGAGGCGGAGGCAGGGCTAAGCCGGGGCGTCTTCCCGGCTCCCCCGACGCCCGCCTGGACCCCCGACGCGCTCAGCCTGCGCTCCGCCCCGCTGACGTCACCAGCGCGCGTCACGGGCCGCGCTCCGCCCCCGCCCCGCCCCCCGCCGCGGGCCTCGGCGCCGCTCCAAAGCCTACCCGGCTCCTGTGGCGACAGCCGCTGCTGAGGCGGCCGCTCCCGGGGCTGCGGCCACCGCCGTGGGGCCGCAGGAGACGGTGAGTCGCCTCGACGCGTTCGGCGGGGACACCTCCGCCCCCGACCCCGCCGCCTGGACCTGTAGGCAGGGGGGCTGGGCGTCGCGCCCCTCGGGCGGAGGGACGACCTCGGCGGCCGCGCTCCCCCCCCCGGGCCGCGCGGTGCATGCCGGGCGTCGTAGTTCCGCCGCCCCCGACGAACGCTGCGGGAGCGCGCGTGCGGACTGCGCCTCCCAGAATCCAGGCGGGCGGGGGCGGCGCGCGCAGACCGCGGGTCGAGGGGCTGCTCGGAACGCCCGCAAGACCTGGGCGGGTCTCCGCGCTCGGCTGAACTCGGCTCCGGGCTCTGGAGGTAACGGGTTCCTGGCGCTGCGTAGCTGGGCCCTTGCCCCCGGGCGGCCCTGGGGTCTCGGTGTCTGCGGCGGCTGGGCTTCGGGGGCAGCCCCCCGTACCCCGGGCCGCGAGCGGGCCTGGCCCCTGGGTGGTGGGCTGCTGACTCTAGGGTGCTTGTCCCGCCTCCACGCATTTTGTCGGGGAGTGTCGTGGGAAAATACCCTCGCGTTTTTAGCAGGAGACGGAGGGGGAGGAGGCAGCGGGCGCTGTGTCCTCGAGGAAAGGGGGTAGGGAGGAGGGTCCCCGAGCCGAGCAGCTGTGCCGGGCCGCGCAGGTGACCTTGGCAGTCCCTCCCCGGCCCGGCCTAACCGCGTGTGCAGGTCGGGGCCGTGGCTAAGTGCGCCGCGCTGGGGAGGCGGTGGCTTGGTCCGGCCTGGTGTTCGGCCGTCCGGAGCTTGGTGGAGAGGGTCCCTCGGGGGCCTCTCAACAGGTGTCAGGTGGGATGGGGAGAGCGGCTGTAGGTGCTGACGCGAGCTGAGGGTCGTCTGCGTCAGGCCCGCCTGGGGCCCTTGTTAAACCGACAGGTTCCTGGGACTCCCCCCCCCCCCCCCGCCCCAGATTGTGATGCAGTAGTTATCAGACGTGGCCCGGGATTTGCTTTTAATAAGCTCCCTGGATACTCTCAGGCACACTTGGGCCGACAGCGTGGAGGGCCCTGGGGCAGGAGACCTCAGGGATTATAGGTATCTGGCGCCTGATGCCGGGCAGCGCAGTGCCCAGGGAAATGGCAGCGCTCTCCGTGGTGCGAAGCGTCTCCCCTTGGGGTTCACCTGGGAGTTGGGAGAGGAGAGGCGGGCCAGGCCTGTGTGCTGCCTGCCCCTAACGGGGGAGGTGTTCAGTCACTCGTTGGCTCAGATGACTTCTCCCCAAGCACATCTGGTTACGAAACATTCGGAACATAAGGAAAAGTTGCGGGAATTCTGCAGCGGATGCCTGTGCTTTACCACAGGTCTGTGTAACAGATCTGTTACGTGGTCTGTTTATTTTGGTGCACTTGCTTGTACCTGTCAAAGTGGGTTGGAGACATCAGTGTGCTCCCCCACCAGAGAGTTAAGCATGCATGTGATTACCAAGAATTCCTCTCGCTTGCTGATTTGCAACAAACAGAGGTCCTAGGTACTTGAAAGTCTGTCTCCTAGCCCTGAGGATCTGAGGAGGTTTGGAGATTTTTCCATAGGATGAATGGGTATTGCATGTGCTCTTACGAGGATAAAAAACAACCAACCACGGTTCTAGAATTATCCTAAGAGCAGAAACTCGGTACGAGTGAACAGTACTTCAGGAAACACTGTTTTGAGAGGGAGTGGATGGAATGTGTCCTAAAGGCCAGACTACCAGCAGGCTGAGAATGACGGAAGTGAGTCAGTTTGCATGCCTTGAGCCAGCTCTTTATCGGGTAAGTTTCCCCGGTTTGAACTTGCAGGTCTGCTGCGTGCTAGCTCTAGGGAAATGGCTGTCTCACAGCCGGCCAGCTCATGGTGCTGATGAGTTGGAGATCATGGCTCGGAGTCTCCTGACCCCAGTAGTTTGTTCCATAACGTCAAACTCTGACCCCTTGCTCCATTCATGTGTCTGAGAGAAGAAACAGGCCTTGTGACGTTTGGTCTGCACTTGCAGAAGCATTCAGAGGACACAGGGAGAGGTGGTGTTGACACTGATGTCTGCCGGCTGTGTGGAGGATGTGCTGGTGAGAAGGCAGCGTTTGGGGGCAGTTCTGCACAGGACATTGGCCTTCAGTGGGGAGAAAAGGGCCGGCCTTGGTGACAGATTTCTTGTGTCCCCATCTGTCTCTGCAGTCAGGATTCTCCCAGAGCCAGTCTGCGTTGCGATACAGTGCTGCAGAGGAAGGGGGGTGCTCGGCTCCAGGCCTGCAGCAGAACCCCTTCCCCCTCCAGAGGGCCACCGCGCGGGGAGATGGCTGTCTGGCCAGTCCTGAGCCTGTGGGTGGCTGGTCTGCTCACTGCTGCCCCTGCTCTGTGATCATCAGGCAGTGCTCTGGTGATGGTGACGCAGTCTTGGAGCCAGCACTTGCCTACCCTGGAAGTTGACAGACCAAGTTGGAGGTCTTTTCTCTGCCCCTGCCAAGCCGGGTAACAGGTAGTTGCCTTCCAGAGCCTTGCTCACTACATCTGTGATAGGCGAAGGACAGTACTTTGGCCAGAGGAAGACCTCTTTGTGCTCTCAGTGCTAAGAAGAGGAGGGTCGGTACAGTAGGTTATTCCTCCACCTGCAGCGCAGGCATCCCACATGGTGCTGGTTCTAGTCCCGGCTGCTCTTCTGATCCAGCTCTCTGCGGTGGCCAGGAAAGCAGTAGAAGATGGCCCAAGCACTAGGGCCCTTGGACCTGTGTGGGACACCCAGAAGAGGCTCCTGGCTTTGGATTGGCGCAGCTCTGGCTGTTGTGGCCATTTGGGGAGTGAACCAGCAGAAGGAAGACCTTTCTCTCTGTCTCTCCCTCTCACTGTCTGTAACTCTGTCTCTCAAATAAATAAATTTAAAAAGATGAGGGTCCTCTGACATTAAATGCAGTAAAAACATGAAGCCTTTGAAGTACAGGGTAAAGAGGTTCAATAACATTCTGGTTTTTTCCATGAAGGCAGTTGTGATGTTTTTGTAGTGTTGGATCATTTTTCCAGAAACCATTTCGTGTTACCTGTTCAGTGCTGCTGTTTTGTGGGTGCACTGACCCCCTGATTGGTCTGTCCATTGGATGACCCAGCACCACTGAGTGTGACTGCAAGGAGGTGTCAAGGGTTCAGTAGAAGCTGTGCCTGTGCCCAGAAGTGTTAATTGCAGTGTCTGGGCTTCTCCTTCAAGACGAGGAGGCCAGAGCAGGCACAGTTAGGGAGGGTATGCGGGTGTTTATTGATTTGGGTTGGGTGTGAGGAGAATGCTCACTCCTACTGCTTCTGGAAGGAAGTGGACCAGGTTTCATAGCGCTGATAAACATTAAGAACAGTAGCCTTACAAGTTAGGGAAGCAGACAGGATTGAGATTTTTAACATTTTGTGGCCATTTTTTGTACCTTACTAAAACCTGTCACCCAGGGAGGTGGTGGTACAGCTGTGGAAGCAGCCAGAGTTTCTAAGTGATTTGCCCAAGAGTGCCAGATAACGGCAGAGCAGGGTGTCACACCTAGTTCTGAAACAAATGGCTTGAACGGATAGCGGACAACAGAACTGCGGGCTCTCCCAGCCCTGCTGTGATTACGGCTCTGTGCAGTTGGCTATGGTCTTTTCATATCTGGATTTTTAACCATGAACAAATTTCTCTCTCTCTTTTTTTGGTTTATTATTTGAAAGAGAGTGAGAGGCACAGAGAGATCTTCTATCCACTGGTTCATTCTCCAGATGGCTGCAGCAGCCAGGCCAAAGGAGCTTCATCCAGGTTCCCACCCATGGGTGGCAGGGGCCCAAACACTTGGGCCATTTTCTGCTGCTTCCTCAGGCATCAGCAGGGAGCTGGGTCAAAGCTGGAGTAGTCAGGACTCGAACTGCACCCATATGGGATGCCAGCGTTGCGTGTGGTGGCTTTACCTGCTGTGCCACAAAACTAGCCCCAGACAAAGGCACTTTGATGTGGAAGCCATCTCAGATGTGGCTGTGCTCTGGCCCAAGGGCTGTTGGGAGTGGGCCTTAGGTTAGGAATAGTGCGGGAGTTTCTTGGAGTAGTTTAGACACCACTTGGGACACACATCCCGTATCAGAGTGCCTGGGTTCAAGTTGCTGCTCCACTTCTGATCCAGCTTCCTGCTGGCATGCACCTGAGCAGGCAGCAGACGGTGGCTCAAGTAATTGGGTTCCCGCCACCCACATGGGAGACCTGTGTAGAGTCCTGGGCTTTTGGCTTCTGCCTTGCCCAGCCCTGGCTTTGGGGACATTTGGGAAGTAAACTATCAGATGGAAGAATTCTCTTTCACTTTGTCCCTTTCTCACTCTTGCTGTCTCTCACTCTGCCTTTCAAATAACTAAAAACAAATGACTTTTTTTTTTTTTTTTTTTAAAGAAGTCCGCTGAGTTTAATCCTAAACCTCACATAATCAAAAGTATGTATGGGTGGTTTGGAAAAGTACAGGTTGCAGTCCAGTGGAACTGGAATGGACGCCATAGATCTGGAGCATGGGGCCAAATCCAGACTTTTCTCCTTAAACCTTGAACACCATAGGACATAGTCTGAAAGGTTTGTGAACCAAAGTAGGACTGATAAAGAGAAGGGAGAAGTGTAGAAAGCGTCTCGGCTGTCAGGTGTGATGAGACGGGGAGTAAGCCTGCCCAGAAGCGTCCGCCAGGCTGCTGTGCCCGTGCCCTGCCCAGCCGTGTGCTGTGTGCTGCCTGGTGCCCCACACCCCGGCTCTTCCCTCTGGTTGTGCAAGTCTGGCTGAGCGACTGGGCCTTTGGGCGTAGCTCTCTGGTTCCCTAGCCTGGAGCTCCTTGCCTGCACCTTCTTGCAGGCCCTGAAGCCTCCCCTTCTCTGGGCCGCAGCGCTGTCAGGGTTTCATTTGGCCCCTGCTGCCTGGTGCTGAGTATCTTTTTTGCGTTTTTCTCAGGGGTGACTTGACTTCTCAGGGGCTCTGCAGCTCCGAGGGCGAGGACTGTGAGATGAGGAGCCTGCAGGAGGGTCTGTTGCATGCTGGCTGAATCGAGGAGGGAAGAGTCTTTCTAACAGGCAGACACTAAAAAAGGAGGTGGTGAGAAAGAAACTTGGATACTAAGGATCTTGCTAAATAAAACTACCTCAGTGTTGAGCCTGAAGAGTCCTTCCTGGCTCAGTGTTAGCAGGCCTCAGGTGACACTCCTCAGCTCTCGGGCATGCTGTATCACCCGAGCTCAGGCCTTACTTTGTGTCCCCCAGGGGGGTCAAGCTCAGGTTCCAGGTGTGTGTGTGCCTGACTGCATTGCCTGGAGTGTGGCCACACTGACCCAGTTCTCTGGGGCCCGAGACAGGTTAGCCAGAGAGGAGCTGCATCTGGTGGTGGTTTCCCTGCTGTGAGAAGCCGTCTCTTGGATGTCAGGACTTCCTCAGAGGCTGGGGGCTGGTGGAGCCACCTGACTTCTAAGGCTTCCAGAAGCTGCCCAGCTCTCAGAGTGAAAGCATCTTTCTCTTACAGAGGCCTGCACCCCAGCCTCGCCCACCGCCTCCTTGCCCTTAGCTCCTCCCACTCTCCCCATGCCCTCTGCTCAGCCACTGCCACTGGGCTGGCCTGGAACAGCCCAGGCCTTTGCACTTTGCACTTCCCTGTGCCCATGGCTTGCTGCCTGACCTGCTTCAGATCTGTGCTGGAAGAACCCCTGCCCGGGAAACCTTCCCTGTTCAGAACTGCAGCTTCACAGCACTCCCCTCCCTACTTTGAGTTCCTTCGTGACACAAATCACCGTGTGAAGTGCTCTGTGCTTTACGGATGTCTGTATTTTCTACTCCTCCCCTCTCCCTTCTGCCCTGCCAAACACAAGCTGAATTGGACAGATGCTGTTTCCCCAGTGCCTAGGAGAGCACCTGACATGCGGGTTCTCCATATTCCTGCCTGAGCCAGGCCATGGGTGTGCGTCTGTTCTGGCCACCTCCCAAGACACGGGGCACACGTCTCTGCACTGCCTGCCCTGAGCACTGGAGATGCTGTTCTGAGGCAGAGTTGAGCTCTCAACTGTGTGTACGGTGGCTTAGGTTCCAAAGCTGGCCCTTTAGAGTGCTCACATGGCCTGCAAGCTGCGGGAGGCACAGGATCGCAGGGAGACGGTGCATATGTGTCCTGTTTTCCTCTCCAGCCTGGCCTTCGCCATGGGAAAAGCAGGGGGCTGGGTGCTGTACTTCAGTTGTTTTCTTTTTAGAGATTTATTAATTTATTTGAGAGTGAGAGAGGGAGAGCTCTTCTGTCCACTGGTTCACTCTCTAGATGGCTGCAATGGCCAGGGCTGGGCCAGGCCGAAGCCAAGAGCTTCTTCCAGGGCTCTCCCACATGGGTGCAGGGGTCCATGCACTTGGGCCATCTTGTGCTGCTTTTCCCAGGCCATCAGCAGGGAGCTGGACAGGAAATGGAGCAGCCCACCATGATTTCTGACACCTTGCAAGATATGCTGCCTGCCTTTGTTGGTTGCTTAGTAAACATTTGATGCCTCAATCAGTCTCAGCTGAGACTTGGGATCCTGTCATCGTTGATGGCCTTCCAGCCCTGAGAGGTGGTCTCTGGATATCAAAGTGAAATGTAAACGTGACCAAACATCTGGCAACCCCTCACATGACGTGAGCCCCAGTTTCCCAAGATCCAGAAGTGCTTCTGTTCAGATGCTGACTTGGAATGATAGTCATTTAACTTCTGTATATCAGTTCATGTCATGCAATATAAAATTGCCACTTGCAGTTGCTTTCATTTCCATTCCTCCTGCGCACCTTTGTTGACTGCTGTGTCCTCGCTGCAGGAGCTGTTAACCACAGAGCAAGTTACGAATGTATTTTTCTATGCCCCAGGCCACCATGCCCAAGACTGCATCTTCTCAGGACTTTTTTTAATGGGCTCTGCAGCACAGCTCCTTACTGTGTGTGCTTTTAGAGTGTTCTTGCAACATCAGCTGTCTGCAGTAACGAAATCTCACCCAGGGATGACCACTACTCTGCATGTTTTGTGTTTTCTTTTTTCTGAGTCTACCTGGGACTGCTCTAAGGGTCCATACAGGCCCTGACTTGGGTCACTGCAGCCAGTATTCTTCAGCCAGCAGAACATTCTTCCGATAACTGACAGAATGCCCTGTAATGGGAGATATCTAAATGTCACAAGGTGAGACCCAGCCCTCACTGCTGTGAGAGAAAGGAGAGGGCGCTAGTGTTCAAGTGTACACAATGACACTGAGGTGTGTGGAAGAAAAAAGGGGACCCTAGAGATTTCCATTTGGGAACTTGGGCAAGGCCTGGCAGTAGGCGGAGCCCTTCTCCCTGGGCTAGTTGAGGCACTGATGTCTGAATTAAAACTCATGGGGACATGGTGTGTGTGGCCACAGGGCTTGGCTGCAGGTAAGGGCCTGGTGCTTTCTTGAAGATTCAGATGGCACATCTTGATCTAACCCAGCAGAGAACTGGTTAAAATAGTCAGCTGAAAGACTGTCCATTTTGTATCAGCTGAATGTAGACAAGGGTAGAGATTTTTTGCTTTTTGGGGGTCTCCATTTTGATCACTTCTGTGGTGATTCTTAAGACTCGTGTATTTCTAAAATTAGTTGTCCTCTTGGTGACCAGGCTCTGCTTGGGGACAGGTGCAGATGACTTGTTTACTCACTAGCTGTGGTTGCAGCTGTGTCTGCCCCGCATTTCCCCTCCTGTCTGTTCTTCCTCCAGTCTCTGTGCCAGGAGCCAGCTCCTGAGCGCGCCGTGCCTGGGTGGGCTGGTGGGGATGCCTGGCCAGTGGGTCTGGTTGTGCACTCAGCACTGGCTCCAGCCAGTGACCTCGGGCAAGCTCTTGGTTTTATCAGTTATCTGGTGGGGATTTTATTACCTACACTCCTGTCAGGTAACTTTCTGCTGGCTCTCTAGACAGGGTCTCTGAGGCCAATGTGACCCTGGGTGACGCTTATAGATTTAGGCCGTCCATCTGTCTGCAACCCCGGGGAGATGATCTGATCGAGAGGCCAGACTCATCCAAGACCCATACCAAGGTTGTGTGCCGTCTGAGGAGAGCAAGGGCTGTGCGGAGCGTTCTCTCTTTTAGGCAGAGCTAATACAGAGGAATACACATAAAACCAGCACAGCGTTGGCAGAGAAGAACCACTCAGTGGGCTGTCCATCCTAGACAGATGAGAAACACACATAAAAAGCTTCCATGTGCTTGTGTTATGTAAACAAACTACCCCAAAGTCTCCCTCCCTGAGGAAACTGCCCTTAGGAAATGTCCACTTTTTTTTTGTTTGTTTTTTGGTTAAAGATTTATTTTATTTATTTGAAAGAGTTACAGAGAAAGAGACGGAGAGCAAGGTCTTCCATCCACTGGTTCACTCTCCAGATGGCCACAATGGCCAGAGCTGTGCCGATCTGAAGCCAGGAGCCAGGAACTTCCTCTGGGTCTCCCGTGCAGGGTGCAGGGGCCCAAGGACTTGGGCCATCTTCTCCTTTCCCAGGCCACAGCAGAGAGCCGGATCAGAAGAGGAGCAGCCAGGACTAGAATTGGTGCCCATATGGGATGCCAGCGCTTCAGGCCTGGGCATTAACCCGCTGTGCCACAGCGCCAGCCCCGAAAATGTCCACTTTCAAAGTGGATTCACACCATCCCACTGTGGCTGTGTTTGCTGTGCAAGGCCATCTTCCTATGTTGATGAAAACAGATCTAGATCCCTGTTAGGAGTGAATACAATTACTTTGTACTATCTGTACAAAGTAATTGAACAAGGTCCTTTTGGCTGAGTAGCAAGACAGTGATGCAGATAAACATCTTTGCCGTGAATCTTGGCTCCCGGGTCTGCTGATGTCCTTGAAGGGAACTATGAGTCAGACAGCATCACAGGTAGCACAGCTGGCCTCCAGCAAAGTCACACCCACCCACCCTGCTGTCGTTGCTTGTGCTGCTGGCCGCTGCAGGCAGTGTCAGTGGTTTGCCAAGAGCTTTGACAGGAATTGAGCATGATGCAAACCGTAGCTGTTGCCATCATCATAGTTCCTAGAAGTCTTAACTGTTTTTAAGTTCAAAACCAAACTTTGAGTCCTGTCTTTTTGTTTGTTTGAGAGGCACAGAGAGACAGAGGCCTCTCATCTTTGGCTCACACTCCCTCTCACTCCCACCCCACCCCACCCTCTGCAGAAAGCCTGGGAGAAAGTAACTCAATCCAGGTCTCTGACATGAGTGGCAGGGACTCAAGTACTTGAACCACCGCCTGCCCTCACGGAGTGTGCGTTCGCACGAAACGAACTGGGCGCCAAGACTCAAACACAGGCATTCCGACGTGGGATGTGTTCACCTCAAGCAGTGTGTTGACCGCTGCGCCAAGTGCGTGCCCCTACGCCTTTTGATTTTGCTTCTGCTCAAGAGTAACAGATTTGTTCTCCGTTTCCTTTTTTCTTGACTGTTTCCTCTTTAGCATGCTCTGCTCACACATCCATGAATGCAAATGCTGCAGCTATTTGTGTTTGTTTTTAAAACATTTGATATCTTTTAAAAAATCATGCATTGGGGCCAGAGTTGTGGTGCAGTGGGTAAAGCCGCCACCTGCAGTGCTGGCATGGGTGCTGGTTCGAGTTCCAGCTGCTCCACTTCTGATCCACATCTCTGCTGTGGCCTGGGAAAGCAGTGGAAGATGGCCCAAGTCCTTGGGCCCCTGCACCCATGTGGGAGACCTGCTAGACGCTCCTGGCTTCGGATCAGTGCAGCTCCGGCTGTTGCGGCCTTTTGGGGATGGAATCTCTCTCTCTGTGTCTATGCCTCTCTCTAACTCTGCCTTTCAAATAAAATAAATAAATCTTTTTTTTTTTTTTTAATTATGCCTTTATTTGAAAGGTGGAGAGACAGAGGTCATCTGTCTGCTGGTTCATTCTCCAGCTGCCTACAACATCCAGGACTGGGCCACACAGGAGCCAGGAACTCCATCCAGGATTCCCACGTGGGCTGCAGGAACGCAAGTACTTACCTGAGTTATCATTTGTTGCCTCCCAAGCACATTAGCAGGAAGCTGGATCAGAAATCTGGAGTAGCCAGGACTAGAACCAGCACTGCAATATGGGATGCAGGCATCCCTAGCGGTGGCTTGCCCTCCTATACCACAGTACTCGTCCCTGTTTGTGTTTGTTGAACACTGGGTGACAGGATCTGAGCTACGTGCTGTTCCCACCTTTTGTGCCTCATCTTTACTCTGAATCAGGGGCTGCTGCCACCATTTTAGTGTTGAGAAGACTGACACAAGAGTCAAGGGGCTGGGCAGGACAGCGGGCATGGAACCTAGTGCCTGTGCCCCTCCTGGTGCAGATTCTCACCTTGCTTAGCCTGTGATCCACAGCTCACGCCTCCCACAGAGGGCACAGTGGCACTTGGGACCAGCCGTGGCTGTCAGGCGGGAGCAAGCAGGGCTGTGTGGGAGGAGAGCAGACAGATGGGAAATCCGATCAGCCTGTGGTCCCTTCTGTGTCAACTTCAGCTTGGTGTAAAGTACTCAGAATTCCCAGGGCATCGTATCAGAGTAAAGAGTGGTTCACAGCCATCAGTGGTCTGTTTTGTCTGAGAGGGCCTGCCTCTTGCGCTGCTTCCATCAGCACAGTGGAAGACCGGCCATGGTGTAGATCTGCTGGTGCTAGAACTGGCAGCCAAGGACAGCAGTCCCCTGCACTGCCAGCCATGGAGTGTTCTGCCTTCTTCAGAGGCTGCGTGGGGCGCTTTTCCTTCCCACCCCTCACCCACTCACTATCAGCTGATAGAAGGCCAGTTCTGCACTAACTGGAATGCCTGCCTTAGCCCTAGTCTGTGCAGGGCCTGGTGGGGAGGAGCACTGTCATTCAGTTCCCAGGGAAGGAATGGCATCCATGTCCAGGTAGTAAGTGCTCCACTGTGGTCATCGTCGTCTACACCTTTAACACCTGTGTGAGTCACCAGCTGGTAATGTTGAAACAAGCACTGAGATTGCAGGACCTGGTGTCACTCTAGGCTGCTAGCTGCTTCTCTGGGTCTGCTTTAAGCCCTGAAAGACTCCAGCCTGCCTGTGAGGGTGTGCTGTGTGAGCCTGCAGCCTCTGCACTGGCTGAGGCGTGTTGTATGGTCTGGAGGAAGCCATGTGATTGGAACTCCAAAATGATGGTAGCTGGGCTATGGCTCACTTAGAAAGAAGTTTATGTGCCTTCAAGTCTAGATTTATATATATATATATATATATATATATATTTTAAGATTGATTTATTGGTTGGCGCCGTGGCTTACTTGGTTAATCATCCGCCTGCGGCGCCAGTATCCCATATGGGCGCCGAGTTCTAGTTCCAGTTGGGGCGCCGGATTCTGTCCCGGTTGCCCCTCTTCCAGTCCAGCTCTCTGCTGTGGCCTGGGAGGGCAGTGGAGGATGGCCCAGGTGTTTGGGTCCCTAAACCCGCATGGGAGACTGGGAGGAAGCACCCAGCTCCTGGCTTCGGATCAGTGCAGTGCCAGCTGTGGCGGCCATTAGGGGAGTGAACCAACAGAAGGAAGACGTTTCTGTCTGTCTGTCTCTCACTGTCTAACTCTGCCTGGCAATAAATAAATAAATAAATAAATAAAGATTGATTTATTTATTTGAAAGAGTTACATAAAGAGAGGAGAGGCAGAGAGAAAGGTCCTTCATCTGATGGTTCACTCCCCAATTGGCCGCAATGGCCAGAGCTGCACTGATCTGAAGCCAGGAGCCGGGAGCTTCTTCCGGATCTCCCACGCGGGTGCAGGGGCTCAAGGACTTGGGCCATCTTCTACTGCTTTCCCAGGCCATAGCAGAGAGCTGGATGGAAAGTGGAGCAGCTGGTTCTCGAACTGGTGCCCATATGGGATGCTGGCGCCTCAGGCCAGGGCATCAACCCATTGTAAGGACTTGGGCCATCTTCTACTGCTTTCCCAGGCCATAGCAGAGAGCTGGATGGAAAGTGGAGCAGCTGGGTCTTGAACTGGTGCCCATATGGGATGTTGGTGCCTCAGGCCAGGGCATCAACCTGTTGTGTCACAGCACCGGCCCCAGTAACATATATTTTTAATGCTTGTTTTTATTCCCTGTCAGTAGCTAAGTTGAAATTAATTAACCAGTAATTGACTACAGGAAGTTAGTTTATTTCTGTCTTGTGTGCCAGGAGGGAGGCAGGATGAGGGCCCATGTCCGTCTACACGCTGCATTGGCTTCTTCTCACATCCTGACACTTCTGCCTACAGCTCATTGATCAGAGCTTAGTCACGTGGTCACAGGGACAGCATAGCTAATTCACTGCTGCCCTGAATAACAGGGCAATTCTGTAATGAAGAATATGCAGAGAAAGGATTTGGGTACAGCTGGCAGTGTCTGATGCATTCTTTATTAGGTTGTCATTTCTCAGCACGCTGTGATTCTGCGCTCCTTTTTCCAAAGTGATGGGGTGAAACACAGCCTTGCTTTCATACAGCTGATGTTTATCTGCACGGTGACTTGCTTAAAAGCCTCTCTCATAATAGCCTCTACTCTTGAAGTGCCTGTCCTGGTGTAGACACTGACCTCTGGAGTGTACTGTTCAGCCTCACAAGATCTCATTTTCCAAGTGGGGAAACCAAGGCTCAGAGGGATTAAAGAATGCATGCTGGGGATCCAGGGAGCGCATCACTGATGGTGAGGAAAGGGAGGCGACCTGTCTCTGAGTGCCCCTGGCAAGGCTGAGTGGTACCCAGAGGATCCCCTGAGGATAGCGAAAACCCAGAGTGAAGGGGCTGGTGCAGAGCTTGCTAGTCCCTTCCTCCTGGTCAGATCTCAGAGCCCTGGAGCAGCCCCTGGAGCCTGGTTGCTCTGGTGGCCCAGGCAGCAATCTGGCCACTCCGGAGGACACAGTTCCCCACCTTGGGCCTTGGGTCCTCACTGTTTCATCTCGTCCCCCAATCCCTTCCTGCCTGTTGGGCCCATAAACTCCTCCTCTCGGGACCCTAACAGCACCTTTCTGTCCTCTCCTGGTGCCCTATACTTGCTCTGCAGCTTTAGTCACAGTTTGTAATTAGGTTTTTGGTGTGGTTACTTAACATGTGTATCCCCTACCTGGTTGTAAGCTAGAATACAGGGATCTCTGTTTACCCCTACCATGTTCCCAGCCTGTATGTGCTGTAAAAGTGACTGTCAGCGTAGCTGACGGACTTGACTGCTGCATCCGCCCAGACGGTTGGTTATTCTAGGAGGAAACACTGTCCTGCTACCCTGCCATAGCCTTCTGAAGGCTTTGCTAAGCGGCCACCACACAGACTGTGCTGGAGCCCATCCCTGGGGTGCTTGGGGGAACAGGACAGAAGACAGCTGTAGGGTGTTGCTCAGGCAGTCCATGGGCCATCCCTTGAAGGCAACACCACCAGTCGTAATGAGCCCTCTCTCACTGCATCCTGAAAGCCCTGCATGGGTCAGGAAGTTTTTGTGTCCACATCTCAGTGGGCACCTCCTTCGATCAGTGGACAGGAAGCTGTGGGCGAGGCAGAATGCTATCTTCCGTTTCCCCAGCATGGCAGAATGCCCTGCTCCTGGCCAGATGCCTCGGACCTGCCTCCTGGGGAGGGAGGAACCCTTCTGAGGCAGCTGGCATCCTGGTGTCATGGCGGCCTTGAAAGCAAGCCCTCCCAGAGGTACTGCTGGCCTGGGTGCTCCCAGGTAGGCCCCGACATGTCCAAAAGGAAAGGCCCTTTGGAGGGTTGCTAGATCTCTCCCTTTCCAGAGTTGGCCAGGAGTTTTCGTAAGCAGGTAACCTCTGCTGTGACAAGTTTGGACACTGCAGGGCCAAGCTACTCTGGGCTGGGATCCTGCAGCACATTCCCCACCCCCTGTGGAGTCAGTGCTGGTGGTGTTTGGGATCAGACCCACCTGAGCAGTGGCATTGACCCCTGTCTCGTTTTCATCGGTTGTGGACAGTCATACAATAATAGTTCCATTTATTCAGTGTTCATGTGTGCCAGGCCCTGCACGCTTGCCCTCAGTGTTTATGCACTCTGTTTTATCTCCCAGTTAGGGAGGCACGATTACCCACATGTTCAAATGAGGAGAGAGGCACAGAGGATGCATGACTAGAAAATGATGGAGCTTGGTTTGAACTGGTCTGATACGGAGCCCACGCTCTCAGCAGCTTGCTTCATTTACAGCCTCACATGGCAGTATGCACTTCCTTGGGATGGGACCTGGGTAGAACAAGTCACTTTTCCCCAGGAGGGACCCAACAATCCACAGGCTGCTCTTGTTCACTGTGGCTCTGCAGCCCTGACCCTGCCCAGCTTCTAGGCTGGTAGTGCTGTGTCCCCTTCTATTGCAGTGGGGGTCCCCTAGTGCAGTATCCTCCAGATGTGATTCTGCAGCCTTCCTGGAGGTTCCTGAGGCCTCCTGGGCAGGGGAGCAAGCTGGAGTTTAGTTTAGTAATAGCACAGAAACCTAGTTAGTGGGACCGGTGCTGTGGCATAGTGGTTAAAACCGCCACCTGCAGTGCCGGCATCCCATATGGGCGCCAGTTCAAGTCCTGGCTGCTCCACTTCTGCTCTGCTGTGGCCCGGGAAAGCAGTGGAGGATATCCCAAGTGCTTGGGCCCCTGAACCCACTTGGGAGACCCGGAGGAAGCTCCTGGCTTGCGATCAGCACAGTTCTGGCCATTATGGCCATCTGGGGAGTGAACTAGCAGATGGAAGACCTCTCTCCCTCTGCCTCTAACTCTGCCTTTCAAATGAATTAATTAATTAAAAAAAAAGACCTAATTAGTTACCCTTCATTTTTCATTGTGTTGGCCTTGGTGGTGTAGAAGCCTGAACTGACTCTAAGGTAGAAGCACCAAACTGTCGTGGTCATTGTTAAGTTGTGTTCTTCACCACCACGCATTCCAGTGTCACATGAGAAGCAGTGGGCAGGCTTTTGACATAGCTGTTAAGATGCTACTTGGGATGCACACGTGCCATCTTGGAGTGCCTTTGTTCAAGTCTCAGCTCCAGTTCCAATGCCAGCTTCCTGCTGATACAGACCCTGTGAAGCAGCAGATCATGGCGCAAGTAGTTGAGTTCCTGCCACCACGTGGGAGACCCTGAATTGAGTTCCTGGCTCCCAGCTGGGTAGTAGGAACTCAAGTACTTGGGCCATGATCTGCTGCTGTATAGAAGCAGCGTAGCAGGAACTTGAACTGACACTCTGATATGGGATGCCAGTGTCCCAGGTGGTGGTCTAACCCACTGTGCCACAATGCCCAGCCAACAGCAGGCTATTTTATATTGTGCAAGGTAATGTTTCAACATTGGTAGGTCTGTAAAACAGTGACTCAGGGTTTCCAGTGATCCAAACTGGTGTTGGAAAATTGGGCCAGTATACAAGATCTTTTCCAAATGCAAGGTAGACTCATGAATTTTTTAAACACTGAACATGTTAAAAAAATTCTTTAAAGATTTATTTTTATTTGAAAGGCAGAGTTACAGAGAGAGATTCTCTTTCATCCCCTGGTTCACTCCCCAAATGGCCACAATGGCCTGGGCTGTGCCAGGCTGAAGCCAAGAGCCCTCAGATTCTTCCAGGACTGTCCTGTCACCTCTCTGCCTCCCTGTGCCCATCTTGTTCTGGGAGAGCCTCTTGTGCCCAGGAGCTGTTTGGGCTGGGGCAGTGGGCATACTGCTTTATCTAAGGCTAAGTGTAATGCTTTCCAGCACTTGTAATGCTGTGCCTAAGAAGTAAAAAACAGGGATTCAGACTCCTAAGAAGTCCTTGCGAACACCTTGCACTGTGACCGCAGGGCTGTGTGGCCCTGGGCATGGAACAGCCTTGCAGACTTCCGGCTACTTAAAGGCCTGCCCATGCCTGGCCTGAGTGAGGGTGGAGCTCCTCCTGGGCCTGCTGCCAGCACACTGGCATCCCAGGGCATGTCTCGTGATTCTGAGGCCAAGTCAGGGTTATCACTTCTCAGATCCTCACTCAGGACCCTCTCTCGGACTTCTGAAATCCTGAGGAGCTGGGAGAGAAATGAGCCCCATCTGGACCTGTGCTGGGTGTATGCACTGCTACACATAAGCAGCTCAACGAATTCCCCATCTCACCTTACAGGATTCACTGTGAGCCCTGAGACCACGTCCACTGCAGATGCTTGTGGAGTGAGTCTCGCTGCCTGAGGAGCCCATGAGCCCTGGAGGTACAGTGCAGCTCTGTGCTCTGCTGTCCTGGGCATGGGCACCCCACTGCCTGTCCACACCTGTGGACAGCGGGGATTAGTACCACATTGGCGGTCGGGCAGCCTTCATGATCAGCTTGGATCTCTAGCACTCTTCTGTAGTCATTGCTCCTATATACTTTTACCCTGGCTAATAACCTTCATATGCCACAAAATCCAGTGTGGAGGGAACCTCTGGTCTCCCAGAGAAGCTACTGTACAGTGTACAATAGACTTGTCAAGGTTTTCAGACAATTGCCTATTTTTTCACAGTTCAGATAAGATCTAAACAGAGAAGGACAAGAGGCTGCCCAGCCTGTGCTAGTGGAATTCACCTGAGGGGTAGGAGCATGGGAGAATCACTCCTGAGTCTCAGACTTACACCCTGCCCCTTCTTTTCTTGGCTTCCATATCCTGAAAGGATAGTACACAGGCAGCTTCGATAAGAGCAGGTGGTTTCGTCTCACAGTGGTCAAAGAAGTGCAGGAAAAAAATGTTATTTTAATATTTCATTTCAATGTTAACAGTGGTACCCAGAGTTGGCAGTGTAGGGGTAGGTGTTTGGCATTGTGGTTAGTGCACTACTTTGGATGCCTGCATCCCGTATTGGAGTGCCAGCTCTGCCCCCCATCCCAGCTTCCTGCTAGTGCCCACCTTGGCAAGCAGGTGATGGCTCAAATACTTGGGTCCCTGCCACCCACATAGGAGACCTGGGTTAAGTTTACAGCTCCTGGCTTCAGTTTGGCCCACCTGGGACTGCTGTAGACATTTAAGGAGTGAATCAGCAGATAGAAGATCTTGTTTTCTCTAGTTTTTAAATAAATAATTTACACATACACACAAAGGTGGCACTGTAAATCGGCATCATCCTTCTAAAAAGGCGTAAGATGTTCACATCAAAGAAAGGGAGAGTGTCAGCCAAAGGTGTTCCCTGCTTCTCGTGAAAGCAACGCGGAGCACGCCGAGTGCCCCCTGGACTGGTCAGTAGCCCTTTCACGGCATCCTCGCACTAGTGGTGTGGAGCCCTCAAGCTGCAGATGTTAAAGGACTGAAGGTGTCCCACAGCAGCTGCATCTGGCTGACAGCAGAGCCATTTTGTTTGCCTTCAGTTTTTACAATGTTACTGATGTAAACTATGCACCATGTAATTCACCCACTCGGCCTGCACAGCGCAGTGGTTTTTGTGCATCCACAGAACTGTTCAACTGTCAGCAGTTTCGGAACATTCCATCTCCCTAGAAGGAAGCCCCACGTTCTCCTTATACCCTCCCTCCCCCCGACCCAGGCAACCACTAATGAACTTCTGTCTCTGGATCGCCTGTCCGGGACACTTCCTGTAAATGCACTCGTACAGGCTGTGGTTGGCTGTGGTTCATCCAAGCTGTAGCATGTGCCAGTGCTTTATTCTGTTTCACAGCTGAGTGTCATACCCTGAGATGGACAGACCAGTTTGCTTATCCATTGGTAGACAGGGGCTGTGTCCACCTCAGAGGTGTTTTGAATAATGCTGTCATGAACGTTTGTGTGGACGTTTTCCTGTGGACATACATTTCAGTTTCTTTTGCGTAGATGCCGCAGGTGTAATTGCTGGGTCACATGTTAGCTCTAGGTTTGCAGGAACTGCCAGACTGTTCTGTGGGGTTTCCCCAGCAGTATACATGGGTTCTAGTTTCCCTACACAATGCTTGCTGTCTTTTCAATCTTAGCCAGCCTAGTGGCTAGGAAATGGCATCTTAGTGTGGTTCTGATTTCATTTTCCTTATGAAAATATGGAAAAAATTAGCATTAAGGAAATACCTATTCTTTCCTCATTTTAAAAATTGGGTTATCTTTTTTGTTACTGAGTTCTAAGACTTCTTTTTTTTTTTTTTTGGACAGGCAGAGTTAGACAGTGAGAGAGACAGAGAGAAAGGTCTTCCTTCTGTTAGTTCACCCCCCAAATGGTTGCTATGGCTGGTGTGCTGCGCTGATCCGAAGCCAGGTGCTTCCTCCTGGTCTCCCATGAGGGTGCAGGGGCCCAAGCACCTGGGCCATCCTCCACTGCCTTCCCAGGCCACAGCAGAGAGCTTGACTGGAAGAGGAGCAACCGGGACTAGAACCTGGCGCCCATATGGGATGCTGGCGCCACAGGCAGAGGATTAACCAAGTGAGCCATGGCGCCGGCCCTCTAAGACTTCTTTACATGAGTGAGTGAGTGAGTGTGTGTGTGTATATATATATATTTAAGATTTACTTATTTGAGAGGCAGAGTTACACAGAGGGAGAGACAGAGAGGTCTTCCGTCAACTGGTTCACTCCCCAAATGGTTGCAACAGCCAGAACTGGGCCGATCTGATGCCAGGAGCCAGGGGTTTCTTCCGGGTCTCCCATCTGGGTGGGTGGCAGGGGCCCAAGCAGTAGGGCCATCTGCTGCTGCTCTCCCAGATGCATCATTTAGGAGCTGGATCGGAAGTGGAGCAACCGGAACTTGAACCAGTGCTCATATGGGATGCTGGCGCTGCAGGCAGAGGCTTAACCTACTACACCACAGCACCAGCCCTACATGAGTATGTTCTAAGTGCAAGTCCTTTATCAGATAAAAGGACTTGTAGGATTTGATGGTGTCCTTGGAAGCCTAGATGTTTTCAGGTCTGATAAATCCCGTGCCTTTTGTTGTGGTGGTGTTGGTGTCCTAGGAAGCCACTCATTAACCCAAGGTTATGAGGATTTGTGCCTGTTTTCCTCTAAGAGTGTTGTCGTTTTAGCTCTTCATCCATTTCCTTCAGTTGTTCACACTGTCATGTTACTCTATAGTTGAAACCACAAGCTTGGACTTAGTCCTTCTGGACCTGCCACTGATTCGTTAAATTTAATGGAACGCCATTCCCTCCCCTCTATGGTGTGGCTGTAAGAGCTCCAGGTTCTACACTTTTCACTCTGTATCCTTTTGTGAGTTCTCTACATTTTTTTTTTTTACTTTTGGCTTAAAAAACTGAATCCCACATCAAAATTATATTTAGTCTTTTATGATGCTAAGTAAGAGTGAAAGTGACTTCCCAAGGAGACTGAAGCGTTCCTGCCTCTTCCCCCAGGGCTGGACCATGGGTGCTTAGGCTCTGGTTGTGGGGTAGGGGTGGGGCAGGGGGTCAGGAAAAGTGTTTCACTTTTGTTCCTTTGTGCATGAGATAAAGATCTGCAGGGGCTGCTGGGAGGAGAGGGGATGCAGAGGACCCAGCTGAGGTCCTCAGAGGCAGGGACGGCAGCGTGGTGGGAGTGGCTAGTCCTGTCTGACCACACACGGGGAAAGCTCGGAGCCACACCTGTGCCCTGGCCAGGGGCTCCAGTGCAGAAGGTGCAGCCTGTTCTCTCCTGACAGCTCCTCAGAGCCCGGCCTGTCCCGTGTGTCCAGGTGAGCAGTGTAAGGGGCCCGACCTGCCTTTCTTCTCTGAGGACAAGAAATTTGAGGTAAAAAACTAACAGAACACCTCCTAAAGTGCCCTCCCTGGGTACAGAAGTATTCTCCATGGCTGCCTCAGTGCCCCTAAATGTTAGGGGAGGGGGACCCTGGATTAGCTTCCCACACTGCTGGATGCCGTGCCTTCCACCACTGGGCCCTGCTTCTTGGGTTCTATCCTTGCCATCTGGTTTCCTAACAGGTAGTGAGGGTGACCATGGAGAGGGGTGAAGGGTGGTGGCTCTGGGCTGGGTTACCCCCAGGGAGGTGGGGCGACCTGGTGACCACTCTCCCTGAAGATGGGTACCACGCTGTTCATTCCAGCATGACTTATTATAGAGGAAAGTAAAAGGAGGTAGGACTGAGGGCAGGGGATGCTTCCAGGGGGAACCACAGGTTCAGCCCGGGAGCCAAGAGCAGTCACTTGGCCTGCACAGCATCCCGTGTGGCAGTGCGAGCCTGAGCGGGGGAGCAGGGTGGCTGAAGCCAAGTTCACGTTGGGTTTTCCCTCCAGGTCCCAGAAACACAGTGAAGATGTCTAATGAGCCACCCCCTCCTTACCCTGGGGGTCCCACAGCCCCCCTTCTGGAGGAGAAAAGTGGAGCCCCACCTACCCCAGGTAACGTGCTCCATTCCTGAGGGTCCCCGGTGTGGCCACCCCAGACTGTATGATCTGATCCCACTCCAGGATCACCCTGGGCCCCACCTGTGTGCCACCACAGTGGTTTTAGTCCAAGTGCTGTGCTGCAGCCAGCTGAGCCTCCATTTTCTGCCTCTCTCTCTCTCCAGGCCGCACCTCCCCAGCTGTGATGCAGCCCCCACCGGGCATGCCTCTGCCCCCTGCAGACATTGGTCCCCCACCCTACGAGCCACCAGGTCACCCAATGCCCCAGCCTGGCTTTATTCCCCCCCACATGAGTGCAGAAGGCACCTACATGCCTCCAGGTAAGTTGGGAGAGACCCAAGGAGACCATCGGGGTGGTCTTAGCGGGCACTCGTCCTTCATTGTGGGCAGTCGGTGCATGCACATCTGTGGCAGAGCAGGCTGCTGCCCACCCAGCCAGCCCTAGCTGGAGCTCCAGAACTGGGTGTAGAGCGTGGACCTGCTGTGCCACAGGAGGATGGGCTCCCAGGACTGATGGGTGCTACAGGATTTCTCCCTGCTGGGGCTCTCCTCACCAGCAGCTCTTTGGAAGTAGTGCTCAGGCCTGAGAAGGGCCTGTGACTCTTGCACAGGGTGCCAAGATCAAGAGGGCATGACCTTGGCACACTAGGACCTGACAGTGGGGAGAGCCCCAGGTATAGGAGACAAGCGAGGCTTTTCATCCTGTGGTTAGGGAGTGAGACTGAGTGCCCTGTTCCTGCATGCCAGACGGGAACAAAGCCAGAGACTAGGCCACGTTCCTGGCTCTTTCCACAGCTGTCTCAGGTCCCATGGGACCTAGAGTGTGGATGGCCACCTTGACCCAGAGTTCTAGCCACAAGGCCTCCCACTGACTCTGCGGCTTCCATTAGGAGGGTGGCAGTTCCTGGCCCCACCTTGTACCCCAGGTGTTGGGGGTCAGGGGTTTCATATTCACCTTTCACCAGGGGTGGGCAGCAGCCAGTGACCTCTCTGTCTTCTGTGCTGTTCCAGGTTTCTACCCTCCTCCAGGCCCCCACCCACCCATGGGCTACTACCCCCCTGGACCCTACCCGCCAGGGCCCTACCCTGGCCCTGGGGGTCACACAGCTACAGTGCTGGTTCCCTCGGGGGCTGCCACTACGGTGACAGTGCTACAGGGAGAGATCTTTGAAGGCGCACCTGTGCAGACTGTGTGTCCTCACTGCCAGCAGGCCATCACCACCAAGATCTCCTACGAGATCGGCCTGATGAACTTCGTGCTGGGTTTCTTCTGCTGCTTCATGGGGTAGGTGTGTGGTGCCAATAGGCTGAGGCCACTGGGGCTCTGGAGCCACTCCGCCCCCTCTCTTACACGTCACCTGTCTCTCCATCTCTAATTCAGGTGTGACCTGGGCTGTTGCTTGATCCCCTGCCTCATCAACGACTTCAAGGATGTGACTCACACATGCCCCAGCTGCAAAGCCTACATCTACACGTACAAGCGCCTGTGCTAACGGAGCTGGGACTCAGTTTCCCCACCTGTCAGTCTGGTTCCCTGTGCTTCTGCTCCCTGTGCTCATGTGGTTGCTTTCCCACTCCCACCTGGAGCTGGAAGCTACGCCACTGTCCCCGGAAGTCTTGTCCTCTTCGCCTTGCTGTGCCCCGAGCATCTGAAGCTCTTCCAACAAAACTTGCCGTTGGATTTAAGGCCAAGGGTCAGTGGGTGACGGGATGGCACTGAGCTTGTACCGCTGGTTTGCTTGGTACTGTCATCAGGAGATAAGCTGGGAAGGTTCTCCCATGGGGTCCTCCTACATTTCCGTCCAAGGTACAGGTTCAGTTCTGACTTTCTCCCTGGGACCAAAAGCAGCCAGACCAGCCAGCAATCCCTAGGTTGGGCCTGCAGTGGGGCTGTGCCTGCCTGGAGCCACAGTGGTTTTTGACCTGCTGGGCTGAAAGTAAGAGAGCCATCTGGAGTCCAGCGGAGTTGTCTGGAGCAGAACAGGGTCATGAGGTCTGGGTCTGGTTCCGAGGTGCTTTGTGCCTCTAGGGTGCGAGGGTAGTGTATCAGAGAAATGATGACTGCCAACTCTGGTCTTCAGAACTCTCAGGTATCCAAACCTAGGACCTCTAACACCCTGTACAAGTGCCCAAGAGCCACCTGGTGCAGGGAAGAGAGGACTCTGGGTGACTGGTCCTGGTAGCCAAGAAGGGACTCGCCTCTCACCCCACCCCCTGCTTGGTCTCTGGGTCAGTGTGCAGATCCCCTTTCTGGCCACACTTCTGTGAACTCTTGTATTTTCTGTGGCCAGAAGGAATGCCCATGAGCCTAACCCATCGTGTCCTTGCTGCATACAGGCTCAGCCTCTGCTTGGGAGGAAGGGCTTTCTCAGGGGTGGGTGGGTGGGTAAGTGGGGTCCGGAGGGCCCTCTCCATCTCTCCAATCATTTTATTGCCAGTAAGCTCCATGCCCTCTGCCCCAGCTGACTCACCCTGGCTGTGGCTGTTTCCGCATCAGGTGCGGCAGCAGGAGCAGCTGTGGCACTAGGCTGAGGACAGGCTGGGAACGAGGAAGTAGCAGCCACAAGTGGTAGGAGTGCCCTGGCAGACACCACTCCTGCCCTGGGCCTGAGCACAACCTTTCTTTCCTGAGTGGTTTGTTCATGAACTTGCTCCCATGGATGCTCTACCCTGCTGCTGTCCCTCTCCTGGTCTCGCACTGCCACTGCATGGCCTCCTGTCACTGTGAACCGCGGCCCTGTCTGTCTGTAGTTTCTCATTAAATTGGCTCCTTCACTCCCTTGCACCAGCCTCTGCTCTCTTGCCTGGCTTCCTTCTTTTCTGAGGGAAGGGGGCGGGGGTGCAGCAGGTGGGCTGCCAGCAGGGCTGAGTTTTCAAGGTCTTATGCTTACATGGTGCCAGCTGCCTAGGGACAGTACTGATGTGTAAGGACCTAAAAGGTCAAACCAGAGTCAGGTGTAGGCCCGTCCTGAGGATTCAGCTGTGACCAGGGCAGGAGTAGGCTGCAGCATGGCTGTAAGGGCACTGGACTTCCTGATGCTGGTTTCAGCCATCTATACGCCTCACCTGTGGAAACTATAGGCTGAAGCCTGCCAAGCTTGGGTTTTGCATCCGCCTACCTTGTAGGCAACTCTCTTGTTCCTGGAAGCAAGACAGCCCCTGAACTGTGGCGTCTGGTCCAAAGGGCAGCAGGGCACAGTCTGGGTGCCTGGCTTCCCTGCCAGTTCTCCCCTTGCCCACTAACTTATTTGAACTGTGAAGGAGGTAAGCTTAGTCAGCAGTTTCAGAAACCTGTTTTTGAATAAAAGTTTTACAGATAATAGAGTACTGTTAATAAAATGTTTTAAGTTCACAATTCTATTTTAGATGGTGGGTTATTTAAATATAAGTTTGTACCCTTTTAGTAGCAAACCTCTGAAGTATTTGAGTTAGAAAATCACAAGACCATACAACCTGTAAGGATCTGGGTGACAAAGGTGCTCAGGGTGGCTGCCTTTGGAAATGAGGGGTGCAAGGATGGAGAACAGGAGAGAGAATAGAAAGGGGCTGTGGGATTATGAGGAAGGCAGGCCTCCGCTTCTGCCTGGATACAAGACACCCTCACTCTCCTTTCCTGTGGGCCAGTGGGTGCCAGAGGTCACCTGGCCCACCCTGTGCCTTGCAGAGTCCGCTTTATTGAGTGCTGTAGCATTTACACGGCTTAGGGAGGGCAGGCTGCAGACACACCTCTCCAAAGGGTTCTGCTCGACAGGGATGAGCTCCCGGGGCCTCAGAGGCGAAGGAGGATGCTGCTTGGCTTCTGCCCACCCTACGGCCCCAGATGAGGCCCAAAAGTCGAGCAGTGTGGTTCGGCAAGGCTTTGGCCCTCCTTCCACAGAGCCTGGCTTTACTGGCCACCTGCCAGGAGGGAGATGCCAGCCTGAAACAGCCCAGGGCCTGCAGGTGTGGGGGCCCCAGCACAGAGCTGGCTTGGACACCCAGGCTCACTGGCCCAGGCCGGCGCAGGCCTGCCCTGCTACACAGTGCTGGCTGCTCCCTGGGATGGCCAGTTCCAGTGCGGCATCAGGTCCACAGAGAGGATGCTATTAGGCAGAGGCTCGAGCGACTGGCTTTTATTGGTTGCTTATTTTAATCCCAGCATTTAAAAAAGTCACCTGAGGTGTTAGTTTAGTCAGAGGTGGAGATGGGCCAGTGGTCACCTGGAAGGAGGCCCCAGTGTGGCGTGACAGGTCCTTCACATGTAGTACCAGGCCAAGAGTCCTGCAGCCAAGGCCACAGCGGCGGCCAGGACCAACTGGAGGCTGGGCTTCCTCAGCACAGCCATGGCTGCTCGGAAAGGGCAGCTGCTGCCCTCCAGGGCACCTGTGTGGCAGCACCAACAGAAGACAGTGTCAGTGGGGGGCCACTGACGCCCCGACCCCAGCCGGAGGGCTCAGGACACAGACCTACCGTTGACTTGCCCAGCAGCATAGTAGGGGCATTTGCGCACATCTCCTTTGCCGTCGTGCACGGGGATCCTGTCCTCCACAGTCTCACTGGCCGGTGCAGAGCCAGCCTGGTCCAGTTCACTGAATATCTGAGGAGCAGAAGAACCGAGCCGTCAGCAGAACTCTCCCCAGTTCTGAGGGCGCTTGCTCAGGAGCACCAGCTAGCCCGCGGGCAGCCCCCTGGTGGGCAGCGGTGGCCGCCTCCAAGGCACAAGCTCTGGGCATGTGTGGCCACCACACCCATGCTGCTAGCACAGGCCTCCCCGGACACTGACCCGTGCCCAGCCTTCTCTAAGAGCCAAACATGAAAAAAGGGTGCTGCGGCTTCACCCTTGTAGCTGCTGGTGGTTTTGTAGGAAACACTGAAAACCTCGGCTGCAGGAGGAGGAGACTGCAGGACAGCAGACGCGTTCTTGGGAGGCCACAGCGGAGGGCCGCTGGGTCTTTGGTCAGCCTGGCACTTCACCCATCACAGCCACTTCCCTTGTCCCTGAGGACTGACCGGGGGCACAGGGGACAGTCGGCCTCTCTAGGCTTCACTCCATCTAAAAGCTACATATAAACCGTGCTTACCCTCCGTGGTGACTCTGCCCTTCCCTCAAATTAACAAGCAATTTTGTCAAAAGGAGGAAACTCCCTTCCTCAAGACCAGTATCTGCGATGCTGAGAGGGAGGCGAACAGCTCCAGTGCCCTAGACCCCTTCACAGGCTGGGGGCCTCACCCTTCCCAGAACCCTGCCCACAGCCATCTGCCACAGCGGGCTGGAGACACATACTGGGCTCGTGCCTTTGGGTGGCCGACTTGGCTCCCTAGCCTTTTGCGCCACTGCAGCTCATCTGTCCTAATGGCACATCTCGCCCCGGCAGTTCTGGGTTTGTTCAGTGTCCAGCCTCCCTCTTCAGCCAGGGCACCCAGAGCTGGCCCCCACCAGTACCTGCATATTATATTCAAATGCCTTGTTGGCCTCCTCCACGATCCTCTCTTTGGTCTTCAGGTTCAGGTCCAGAGCATTCATCCTGGCCCGGTAGAACTGCTTGAACTGCTGGGCATTGTCCACGTTCTCAAACAGGTAGAACTGGGTCCCTTCTCCTGTGCTGGGGAGCTTCAGTGCCCGCTGGGCCACCTTCTTCAGCACTTGGCCCCCTGAGAGGTCCCCCATGTAGCGGGTGTACGCATGGGCCACCAGCAGCTCTGGCTCATTCTGCCCTATGTAGTGGATCCGCTCTACGTACTTCTGGGCAGCCTCAGAGCACTGCACCTGCTCCTCCCAGTTCTCACCAAAGAAGTACTCCATGTCCTTGGTCAGTGCCTCCTTCCGGTGCAGCTCCATGGGGAAGTACAAGGGGGCAAAGGCTGGGTGGTCCTTATTGCGGTCCATTTCTTCCTCCAAGGCTGAATATGTGAAGTAAAGTGCGGTGGTGGCCAGCTATTGGGGGGAGGGAGAGACACTGTTGGAATGTGCTGCAGGTTGGCCAGCAGTGCCCAGACTCACCGTGTTTGAACAGCTACAAAGGAGCAGGCAACACGCACCATCTAGCTCCTGAAGACCCAAGCCTGACTCGTTTTAATACAGTGAATTATTTAACATGCTCAGGAAGCTTTCGTGTCACAGGAATAACATGGTGAATTATTTGGGATATGGATGCTTTTGTTTCCTTTATGTCATTATGTCATTCCACTTAAGCCATGAGGAGAGGCACAGCTTACTGCCCAGAAAGTATGGAGCATGAAGAATGGCCCAGTTGCTCCCTTAGAGCAATTCCTTGGGACTAAAGTCCCCAACCTGACCCTGTGAGGCTGGAACCCACCCGCATCTGTGACTGACGGCACAAACCTTAAATATCTCCTTCTTAATGTTGCCTTTCAAGAAGTCCTTGACAAACTTGGTATTTTCTGCCCGGTCATGTGCTTCCTTGGTCCCTTCCTTCAGGAGCTCAGAGAGATCAGCCATTCTGTTGGGAGATGGGAATACAGGTGAGAGTATGTGACAGAGAAAATAAGAGTAAGTCCTTCCTAACTATGGGTGGAAAGACCAGCCAGTCCCCAAGGTGGCCACTTGCAGCTCAGACACTTCATTCCAGCACCAACAGCACAGCCTTGTCGGGGAGTGCAGGGTGAGCAGACAAGACAGTCTGTCCCAAGGACATGCGATGACTGGCCTGCTCCTCAAAGCACATGTACCTCGACTGGGGCAGGTGTTGTGGCACAGCAGGTTAACCACCACTTGGAACACCCACATCCCACATCGGAGTGCTAGTTTGAGTCCCAACCCCACTTTGGACCTAGCTTCCTGCTGGTGTACCTGGGGAGCAGCTAAGTCCTTATCACCCACAAGGAGAGCCAGGCTCCTGGCTTTAGCCCACTGTGACCATCTGGGCTGTGACCCCATGGACGGAAGATCTGTTCTTCCCAACCTCCTGCCACTCTACCTTTCAAATTTATCTTAAAAAAAAAAAAAAAAAAAAAAGAACCACTGGGGGGCCGGTGTTGTGGCATGGCAATTTAAGCCACCACATTCAATGCCAGCATCCTACATGGGGGCCAGTTCAAGATCCAGCTGCTCCACTGCTGACTCAACTCCCTGCTAACGGCCTGGGAAAGCAGCAGAAGATGGCCCAGTGCTTAGGCCCCTGTACCCAAGTGGGAGACCTGGATGAAGCTCCTGGCTTTGGCCTGGTCCCAGCCCTGGCCATTGCAGCCATTTGGGGAGTGAACCAGCAGACCGAAGATCTGTCTCTCCTCTCTCTGTAACTCTTTCAAATAAATAAGTTGGGGCCAGTGCTGTGGCATAGCAGGTAAGGCTACCACCCACAGAGCCGGCATCCCATATGGGCGCTGGTTCAAGTCCCAGCTGCTGCACTTCCAATCCAGATCTCTCCCATGGCCTGGGAAAGCAGTAGAGGATGGCCCAAGACCATGGGCCCCTGCACCTGCACGGGAGACCTAGAAAAAGTTCCTGGCTCCTGGCTTTGGATCAGCACAGCTCTGGCCATTGCAGCCAACTGGGAAGTGAACCAGTGAATGGAAGACCTCTCTCTCTCTGCCTCTCCTTCTCTGTGTAACTCAAATAAATAAATAAACCTTTAAATAAGTAAGTCTTTAAAAAACCAAAACACTGAATCATGCTTTGTCTCTGTGGCCACCTAGTGGCTGAAGAAACCACCTCTACTCCCATCAGTGTTCCTGGCTTCTATAGCCTGGCCTTTGGGAATGGCTCAGATGCTGCAGCCATAAAGGACTGTGATTGGGGGCTGCTACTGTGGCACAGTGACGCAGCGGGTTAAAGCACCAGCACTGTAGGCATCCCATATGGGTGTCAGTTCAAGTCCCGGCTACTCCACTTCTGATCCAGCTTTCTGCTATTGGCCTGGGAAGGCAGTAGAAGATGGCCCAAGTCTTTGGACCCCTGAACCTGTGTGGGAGACTTGGGAGAAGCTCCTGGCTCCTGGCTCCTGGTTTCTGCTCTGGCCGTTGCGATCATGTGTGGAGTGAACCAGTGGATGGAAGACCTCTCTGTAACTCTTTCAAATAAATAAATTTTTTTAGAAAAGAGGGGTGGGGACTGACTGTGAAGGCTGGGACAGTCCTTGGGTATGCTGCTGAACAAAATCACACAGGAAGTAAGTGTTGTTTCTGTACTTATAGAATGCTTCTGTGTGTACCTCACTACCTTTGCATCTGATTAACTGCATTGCTGGTTTCCATGGCAACAGAAATGAAGTTAATTAAGATCAGGAAGTTAGAATCAGAGAAAAATAGTATTTAACAAAGTCACATCATGTACATTTAAATTAGTTTCTTTTTAAAAAAAATGTTTTGGAGTAGAAAAAATATCAGGCGGCCGGTGCCGCAGCTCACTAGGCTAATCCTCCTCCTTGCGGCGCCGGCACAACGGGTTCTAGTCCCGTTTGGGGCGCCGGATTCTGTCCTGGTTGCCCCTCTTCCAGGCCAGCTCTCTGCTGTGGCCCGGGAGTGCAGTGGAGGATGGCCCAAGTGCTTGGGCCCTGCACTGCACCCCATGGGAGACCAGGATAAGTACCTGGCTCCTGCCATTGGATCAGCGCAGTGTGCTGGCCGCAGTGTGCCGGCTGCGGCGGCCATTGGAGGATGAACCAATGGCAAAAGGAAGACCTTTCTCTCTGTCTCTCTCTCACACTGTCCACTCAGCCTGTCCAAAAAAAAAAAAAAAAAAAAAAAAAATCAGGCTAAAGCTGTGCTTCTGAAGGATGGACAAGGTAGAAAACATGAGTGGCACCTGACCAGGTGTATGTCCACAAAACCCATGTGTTACAGCAAGGAAGACTCAGCCCTGTCACAATCCAGCCTCTGCTGGCTGCTTTAGATGAGCTTATATCACCCACATGCAATTATCAACAATTATTTCAAGGTATTAAAAAAAGAACTTTGCCAATGACAGGGTTATTACAACAAACTAAGAACAATGCAGAACAGTCCCCAGTAATCTGAGGCTCAAAGAGAATTGGCTCTGGCCCCCAGTCAGAATTGCCTCCACATTCACACCAGTGGAAGGCACCATGAATGGAGCCAGCTTTGCCACTGATAACCCTTTCTCAGCCCAGATGAAAGAACAGCTATTTTTATTGATGTGAGAGGCAGAGACAGCTCCATCTGCTGGTTCCCAGCCAGCAGATGGGAACTAAATGCAGTTGGCTGGTAGGTACCCAACTACTTGCCACCATCTGTTTGCCTCACCGTGTCTGCATCAGCAGAAAGCTGGAATCAGAAGCAGGCCCAGGGCTTAAACCCAGGCATTTCAGATATGGGATGTGGGCATTCTACTACTACGTGTAGACCCTGGGGGGCAGCAAGTAATGGCTCAAGTAACTGGGTGTCCCTACCCATGTAGGAGACCTGGATTGAGTTCCAGGTTTCCAGCTTCAGCATGACCCAGTACCTGCCACTGTGGGCACTTAAAGTGAGCCAGCAGTTGGGAACCCTGTCTCCTCTACCTGTCTCAAAAAGGAAAGGGAAGAGATGGGGGCGGGGAACAACTGTCGAATTCTATCACTTGGCACCTGTGCTGCCTCTGGTGAAGACATTGGAACAGGACAAATGAATAGAGTGCCAGCCAGCCAAGGGGCTGTATGCGCTTGATCGCTGCACAGCCCACCAGTATCCCAAGTTCCACAAGCCCTGACCCATAACCACTCTCGGGTGCCACTAGTAGATGAAACCAAGTGCTAGGTCCACCTGATGGGATGCAGCCAGCCCTCACTGCTCACCTGATGTGATTTTCCCCAAAGTTCTTTTCCTCCGGCTCGTCTACCCCCTCGGAGGTCTCCACTTCCGCTGACATTGTTGCCCAGTGGTTCTTGCTGCCCTCACTTTTGTCCTGTTGAGACACAAAGAGCTGATGATCCATCATGCATAGCAGACACGTCTCCAAACACCTGCCTGTTCTGCTCTCCTGAGCCAGCACAGCCAGGGAACACAGACACTCCGTGCTTTTCTTTACAACAGAGCTCGGCCACTACTGAGACCATATCAGAATATGGACAAAGTCTGAATGCAGATGGTAGATTAGACAATGAGCATTACATTGACATTTGCTGTTTTTTCTTATAAATGTATAGTGGTTATAGAAATAAAAGTATGTCCTTGTTCTAAGGAAATAAACAGGTGTTCAGAAGTACAGGGGTGCACTATCTTACCATCACCAGTTCACAAGACTGGCATGTGTAAGCAGGTGCACACATGCTAGGGTGACACGGTCAGTCAACAAAGCAGAGGAGCCAAATGCTGGTGTGAATCTGGGTTAAAGGTATAGAAGCGCTCTTTGTACTAATCTTTCAATTCTTTTCTGTACATCTGAAATTATATCAAAATAGTCACCAAAACATTTTTTTTAAGTCTTCCAACAGTTTATTAGAAAGAATGCAGACATTTAAAAAAATCCCACTGTCATGAACATAAATTGAGGTTTTCAGCCCTGGTATAAGCTGAACCAGAAAAAAAAAAAAGAAATTAAAAAAAAATTTTTCCAATAGTGTATTAACATTTTTTCTCTCATTTGCCATACTGACAGTGCAAATACAAATCTGGTCTAAATGTACAGACTCTTAAGCTTTCTTTGTCCTCTATGCTAAGAGATGTAAAAGCTTAAGGGCCAAACAATACCAAATGTATAGGCTTCAAAAACCATCTAAGTTAGGGCATTCACTAGTTTTAGCTAAGATACATCTGGAACACTGACAAGTGATCACTTACATAGAATAATGTGAAGTGAATTTTTTGAAAAATAAACTTTAGTGGAACACTCCTGAAGGATACACCAGAGGAACAGCTGGTTATCAGTTTAAGGTGTCAGCCAGTTTGTTTCAGCCTTTTTTGATTCCATGTTCTAAACCCTAAAATTTACTTATCTTTCCCTAAGCTGAGCACTTCCCATCATGTCAGTATCTATGTTATGAAGAAGAAGTAAAGGAGACTTAAGTGAAATGTTTTTATTTATCACAACTGCTGTATCAATTATCTAGGACCTCGACAGCTTCATGAAGTCTGGGAAATGTTCACGCATAAGGTCATTGCCTTAGCTGACTTAAAACTGCCCCATACAATGGAAATATCAACCCTGAGTGAAGCCTTTTAAAAAAACAAACAGGTTGAAAAATGGGTTAAAGGAGGCAAATACAGCATCCGCCTTTAGAGCTATCAACTCAGGAACTCTCTCAATTATGAAATTTTGCAGAGAATTCACTTTCTTTCTCAAATTCCAGGTGATGACTACACTCCTTATTTCAGATCCGGCATTCTTCCATCATCGCTGTCTTGTGAATCATCATTGCTCCATCTACTTCTGGCAAATCTCATCCTCATCACCACCCATGTTGTTCATCATCTCAGAGAAACGATCAAAATGCACCAGAAAGGCTTTTAAAAAGAAGCTGGGTGGGACCAGCACTGTGGCATAGCAAGTAAAAGCCGTGGCCTGCAGGGCCAGCATCTCATGTGGGTGTCATTCAAGTCTCTGCTGCTCCACTTCCAATTCAGCTCCCTGTCAACACATTTGGGAAAGCAACAGAAGATGGCCCAAGTGCTTGGGCCTCTGCCACCCACATGGGAGCCTGGGATGAAGCTCCTGGCTCCAGTGTGGCTCTGCCCTGGCCATTGTAGACACTTGGGGAGTAAACCCGTGGGTGGAAGATATCTCTGTCTCTCCCTCACTCTGTAAATCTTTCAAATTAATAAATAAATCTTTAAAAATAAATAATATGGGGCCGCCACTGTGGCGCAGTGGGCAAAGCTGTTGTCGGCAGTGCTGGCATCCCTATGGGTGCCGGTTCGAGTCCTGACTGCTCCATTTCTGATCCAGCTCTCTGCTATGGCCCAAGTCCTTGGGCCCCTGCACCCAAGTGGGAGACATGGAAGAAGCTCCTGACTTCTGGCTTAGGACTGACGCATCTCTGGCCATTTAGGGAGTAAACCAGTGGATGGAAGACCCATATCTATCTATCTATCTATCTACCTACCTACCTACCTACCTACCTACCTATCTCTTCCTCTCTGCCTCTCTATAACTCTGCCTTTTAAATGAATGAATGAATGAATGAATGACAATGCTTAGAATGCCTCCAAGTCACATCAGAGTGCCTGAGTTTGGCTCCACTTCCAATTCCAGCTTCCTGCTAATTCACATCTAGGGAGGCAGCTGATGCTGGCCCAAGTACTTGGATTCCCTGCCACCTCTGTGAGAGCCCTGGATGCAGTTCCAGGCTCAACCTGTTTCACCAGGCCCATCCCTAGTCATTGCAGGTATTTGGGAAATGAACCAGTGGATGGAAGATCTCTCTGCCTTTCAAATAAAGTGATTAAATAAAACCATCTAATAGTAAAAGGATTCAATAAAACACAACATACCTGCAGAGTTCCTACATCAGCACAAGTGCCTTGAGGGCAGCTGGTCCTGTCAGCCTGGACAGAGGACCCAGAACAGGAGGCACTGAAGCTGGGGTGTGCCACGCTGCTCTGAGCAGATCCACTTGACAGCCGTTCACAAGGGCATGGCAAGGCTGTGTCAGCTGCAAGTGAGTCGCCAAACAAGCAGACTGTCTCCAGCCTGCTCAGGGCTCTGCTGGGCAACTCCCACTGCCTGTTGCAGGGCTGAGACCTCGTCAGCCAGGGAACTACAGCCCACAGCACAACAAGCGCATCCTCCATCCCAAGACGCTTCTACTCTGACAGTGTGAGGGCATCTGGGGAACTCTCCAGATGAACAGTGTTACATAGCACCAGGAACTAATAACACCCAAAGACAGAACTACCAACACTGGGGCCTATCCAACCAAGTTGGATCAAGGAGAGAATTCTCTCTACCTCAGCCTGCATTTACCAGGCATTTTCTACATGCTCTACCCAGGAGCAGGTGCAAAGGGGAGAAAAGTGTAAGAAACAGTCCCTGAAAGTCACAGAGACTCACCTCACTGGTAACATACCAGTACATGTTCTTCTTGGGTTTCTTCTAGTACCTAGTTATACTTCCTATCTTTTGGGACATAACAACATTCAGTTTGCTCAACACAATCTTTCTGAACCTTCTCTCATCTTTAGTTTCAGCATCTACACGATGGGATTAATTACAGGAAGTTAAATGAGAACATGGAGAGTACAATGCCTACTATCTGGTGAGTATGCCATAAAAATCAAACCCAGACACTGACGTGAAATACAGGTGTTTTAACTGGCATCTTAACTGCTAGGCTGAATGACCAACTCTGTACTTGCATATTTTTTAAACAAGATTTATTTGAAAGACAGACTGGACCAGCACCATGGCATAGTGGGTAAAGCTGCCGCCTGCGCCACTGGCATCCCATATTGGCACCAGTTAGAGCCCTGGCTGCTCCACTTCCAATCCAGCTCCTTGCCGATGTGCCTGGGAAAGCAGGCACATTAGTACTTAGGCCCCTGCACTCACATGGGAGACCTGGAAGAAGCTCCTGGCTCCTGGCTTTGGATTGGCCCGGCTTCTAATCAGCCCAGCTCTGTCCAATTGTTGTGGCCACGTGGGGAGTGAACCAGCAGATGGAAGATCTCGAGCTCAATTGCTCTGTAACTCCGCCTTTCAAAAACAAACAAACAAACAAAAAATGACAAAGAGGTCTTCCATCTGTTGATTCATTCCCCAAATAGCCACAACAGCTGGAACTGGTCCAGGCTAAAGCCAGGAGCCCAAAATTCCTCTGGGTCTCCCATGTGAATGCAGAGGCCCACGTATTTAGACCATCCTCTACTACTTTCCCATGCCTGTTAGCAGGGAGTTGGACTGGAAGCAGGGCAGGCAGGACTCGAACCAGCACTCCAGTAGAGGATGCAGGTGATACATGCTGTGGCTTAAGCCAATGAGCCAACAACGCCGGCCCCTGTTCTTGTATTCTGACTGAAACTTAGTGATGTCTAAGAACACTCAGATAATAAACAAGAAAATATATAGGAAATAAAACCTTCCCTTGACTCCAAATCATACAATCACACAAAGAACTATATGGTGCCCAGCACAGTCCAGAAATGTGAAGGGGGCAGTTGTCACATGGAGAGAGATGAGGAGAGGCTTCCTGGATGAACCCAACCACAGATGGGACTCAGGACGGGGGCAGAGGGAGAGGGCCTCAAGATCAAGGGATCAATAATGAACAAAGTGTGGGATGTGGGCAGCTCAAGTGATGGCTGAATCCATTGCACCCCAACGCCTGCCTCTGATTTCTCATTTTAAAACTCAGCTATCGGGGCTGGTGCTACCACGTAGCAGGTAAAGCCTTCACCTGCAATGCCAGCACCCCATACGGGCACCAGTTCATGTCCTGGCAGCTCTTCTTTTTTTTTTTTTGACAGGCAGAGTGGACAGTGAGAGAGAGAGACAGAGAGAAAGGTCTTCCTTTGCCGTTGGTTCACCCTCCAATGGCCGCCGCGGCCGGCGCGCTGCGGCCGGCACACCGCGCTGATCCGATGGCAGGAGCCAGGAGCCAGGTGCTTCTCCTGGTCTCCCATGGGGTGCAGGGCCCAAGCACCTGGGCCATCCTCCACTGCACTCCCTGGCCACAGCAGAGGGCTGGCCTGGAAGAGGGGCAACCGGGACAGAATCCGGCGCCCCGACCGGGACTAGAACCCGGTGTGCCGGCGCCGCTAGGCGGAGGATTAGCCTAGTGAGCCGCGGCGCCGGCCAGCTCTTCTTCTGATCCAGCTCTCCGCTATGGCCTGGGAAAGCCGTGGAAGATGGCCTAAGTGGCCTTGAGTCCCTATCCCCACGTGGGAGACCCAGAGGAAGCTCCTGGCTCCTGGCTTCAGATCAGCTCAGCTCTGGCTGTTGCAGCCATTTGGGGAATGACCAGCAGATGGAAAACCTCTCTCTGTGTCTCTCCCTCTGTCTGTAACTCTACCTCTCAAATAAAAAAGAAAAAAAAAAGAACAAAGCCAGAAGTGGGACAGTTCAGAGATGGCATAAGGTTGCCCATAAGGACACAAAGTTCTGTGTCCTTCCAAAGGGCTGAAGTACGCCCTGACAGCTGTGGAATGAGTCCCACCAACACGGACCTTTCAAGGGCTTGTCTACGTGCACCTTGCTTTACAGACTTTTAGGAACAGCGGTGCTGCGCACTCCTGGAGATCAGAGCGCTCAGAACTGTCTCTATCCACTCAGTATCCTGGCAGCAGAGAAGCATGTGCTGGCATGGGAGCACTGCCCCGAGGAGGGAGGAGTGTGATAAAAGGTCCCGGAGCCTCTAAAGAGTTGATAGACATATGGCCACTTTAAGGACGTGCTCCAGGAACCAAGGACTGCAGGCCCCATGATGCTTACAGGTGAAGTGAGGCAAAGACAGGACAGGAGTGGTCAGCTGCACAGATCACAGTAGCTTAGGTAAGTGTCCAGTCACTGCACCTGTCATGCCCCATAGGAGAGACTGCATGGATTCAATCTGATCGGCAGCTTTTTTTCTTTTCCATAGTAACTCTGGGAGAACGTAGTGTTGCTTAAGCAACAAGGCCTTCAGCTTCCCTTAAAAATACAGAGGGAAAAGGAAGGCTGGCTCTCCTGGGGCTGCACCTCAGCATTTTCATTTTCTTAGCAGCACAAACACTCCTGCCTTCAACCTTGCTCCTTCCTGCCAGCCCCTAATTCTGTCCTCCGCCAAGGGTGACAGAACTCTGGTCCCAGGGGGAAGGCCACCGCTGTGTTTTCCACTGGTATAGCCCGAGGACACAGAAAACATCAAGTTCTCAATAAATACTTGTTGAGTAAAAAACACCCAAAGGAAAAAGGGAGGAAGGAAAAGGTCTCATGCATACTACTAATAATGTGCAGTAAAAATAAATAAATAAATAAAAAAAAGCAGAAAGTAATCTGCTGTCCACTACTTTGACAGTTCTATACTCAAACATGATTTACCCACAAAGCAAAGATCATGGTTATTCCACTCTAAGCAGCAAGAACACTGGGTCCTCAAGGTGAGCTGGAATTACCATCTGAACAGAGTGGCGGACAAATGCTCCAGAAAGGCTCCGTGAGCACAGTGACCCCACACAGGGGGTGCCAGGGGAGGTGGCCATGCCTACTCCTGTGGCCTAGCACCACTTTTCAAGGGAGTGGCTAGGTAGTAGCTGTGGCACTCAGGCTACCTTGCAATGGTAGAAACAGAATTCTTCTCATTCACTGAAAAGCTACATATTCAAACAGTCTGGCTGATCTTTACACTTGAGCCCTTTTTTTATTTTTTTGCAGGATCCAGTAGCATCCCTAGAAAATTGGGGGTCAAATCAAACATAAAGCTTTTCTAGACTTCAACCTCTCAGATTAGCAAGAAGCTTCCCCCCACCACCAAAAACAAAATAAAAATTCTCAAAGATGCCAACATAGGAAATATACTTTAAGAAACATTAAGTCATCTGTACCAAAATAATAAATGCCCATATTATGATGATAGAATAAAAATTACAGGGTGGGCATTAGGGTGTAGTGGGACAAACTGCCTCCTGGGACACCCATATCTGAGTGCCAGTTCTAGTCCCAGCTTCTCCGAGCTTCCCATAAGCTTCTCTGTTAGTGGGAAGGGGAGGCAGCAGCACCTGCCACCCACACAGGAAACCCAGATGAAGTCCCCGGCTCCTGCTTTCCGCCTTGTCTAGCCCTGGCTGCTGCTGGCACCTGGGGAGTGAGTCAGCAGATGGAAGCATTCTTGCACTCACACTCTCCCCCTGTTATTCTTTCAAATGAAATAAAGAAATCTTGAAAAGAAAAAAAAAAATCACACAGCCTAACAACAGAGCATAGGACTGTTCAAACAACAGTACACGATGCAATCCTGGAGGCCGGTGCTGTGGTGTAATGGCGCTGTGGCCACCGCCTGCAGTGCCAGCATCCCATATGGGCACCAGTTCAAGACCCCACTGCTCCACTTCCAATCTAGCTCTCTGCTATGGTCTGGGAAGGCAGTAGAAGATGGTCCAAAGCCTTGGGCCCCTGCATCCGCGTGGGAGACCTAGAGGAAGCTCCTGGCTTTGGATTGGCACACTGCAGCCATTTGGGGAGTGAACCAATGGATGGAAGACCTCTCTCTCTCTGCCTCTCCTTCTGTCTGTGTAACTCTGACTTTCAAATAAATAAATAAATCTTTAAAACACACACACACACACACATACACACAATGCAATCCTGTTATAGCCAACATAGCCAATAAGCTGTGTTAAACACTACAACTAGTGCAAAAGTACCGTACGTACCTATAGTGACAAAGAAGGGAATCTAGAGAGCTACACAGACTCAGTGTTGTTGGCTTAGCCAACTGGCCGCTTCTTTTATATAAAGTGATTCATTTTTCTTGGAAAGAAAACGGGATGGAAGAATTAAAGATGGGAAAGGGAAGGGGATCAAAGAACTGGAGGAAGCAAACCCAGTGAGATCCCTCAGGCATTAACTAGTCAACAGGAAGTCCCCGAGCCCTGTGCTATTACAAACTGCAGAGAAGTCTCTCTCTACTATCTCCAGGAAACTGCCACCCTCTTTATAAAATCTACTCTACTGGCCTGTATTCCCACTTGCTCACCTGATCAGCTGTGTTTTTCTGCTGAAGATTTATTTATTTATTTGAAAGTCAGAGTTACACCAAGAAATAGAGAAATCTTCAATTTCCTGGTTTACTTCTCAACTAGCTGCAAAGGCCAGGGCTGGACCAGGCTGAAACCAGGAACTTCTTTTGGGTCTCTCATGTAGGTGGCATGGACCCAAATACTTGGGCCATCTTCTGCTGCTTTTCCCAGACCATGAGCTGGGAGCTGGACCAAAAGTGCAGCAGGGGCCGGCAATGTTGCATAAAGGGTTAAGCTGTCACCTGAAGCGCCTGCAGCACCAACAACCCATCCCCTGCTCCACTTTCGATCCAGCTCCCTGCTGATGTACCTGGGAAAGCAGATGAGAAAGGCCCAAGTACTTGGGCCCTGTACCCACATGGGAGACCAAAAGAAGCTCCTGGCTTCAGCCTGGTCCAACTCCAACCACGGCAGCCATTTGGGGAGTGAACCAGCAGATAAAAAACGTCCTCTCTACCCTAAACCCCTTTCTCTCTAACTCTGCCTTTCAAATAAAATAATACAAATCTTGGGGGAGAGGGGGGCACAAAAAGAAGAAGTGTAGCACCCAGGACAGGAACAAGCATGCATAAGGGATGCCGCCACTACAGGAGGCGGCTTTGCTACTTGCCGCAGTGCCTGCCCTATACCTTTCAATATATACATCTCTGTCTATGATTTCACCTTAACCACACCTGGACTGATATTCAGGACGGCCATAGTTAGAAAATTACGTATTATCTCTTGGGGCTGGCATTATGGTGCAGCGGGTTCAGCCACTCCCTGCAACACCAGCACCTCATATTGGAACACTGGTCTAGGTTCCAACTGTTTCACTTCCAATCTAGATCCCCGATGTTCCTGGAAAAGCAGCAGATGACGGCCCAAGTGCTTGGGCCCCTGCACCCACCAGTGGAAGAGCTCTGTGTCTCTCTCTCTTACTCTGCCTTTCAAGCAAATGAAAACAGATCTTTAAAAAAGAAAAGAAAAAATTTCTTTAAATATTTATTTACAATAAATAATACAAGAACCTCAAACTCTTCCTCTCCTGAATTCCACGATCTATTTCTTCTCTCTACACAGCTCCAAAGGCTTTTCACCATTCAGAAAAAAAAAAAAAAAAAGGGTTTTGGGGCTGGCACTGTGGCATAGTAGGCTAAGCCTCCACCTGTGGTGCTGGCATCCTGTATGGGCACTGCTTCATGTCCTTCCAATCCAATTCCCTGATAATGTGCCTGGCCCAAAAGAAAAAAAAAAAAAAAAAAGATGGCCCAAGTGCCTAGAATAGGCACTAGAATCAGTGCCTATATGGGATGCCAGCGCCGAGATGGAAGATTAACCTACTGAGCCACAGCGCGGGCCCCTGCTCTACGTCTGCTCCACCTCCCTGCATGGGAAAAGCAGGGGAGGATGGCCCAAGTTCTTGGGCCCCTGCACCCACATGAGAGACACGGAAGAAGCTTCTGGCTCCTGGCTTCACCCTGGCCCAGAGCTGGCCATTTTGACCACGGGGGCGGGGGTGGGGTGGGGGTGAACCAGGAAATCAAAGATGCTCTCTCCCTGTCTCTCCATCTTTAACTATGACTTTCAAATAAATATTTTTTAAAAGAAATTAAAAGTTATATGAGTGTTACAAAAAAAACTGAGACTGAATCCAGAGCTCATTCTGCATCACTGGCAACCACAGGAGACAGCATTCATTAGACACTATGGATGAGCATTTTAGACACTATCAGGAAGTCTGACAAAGGGCAGAAGCCCCGCTCCTGAACGCAGCCTGAAGATGCATGTCTTCTCTTTGTCCCCCACTACTGCTTTCACACCGTTCAAAGTCCAAATGTGGGTATTTCCCCTAAAACAATTAGACCTCAATCACTCCCTACACATGCAGATGAACCCGTTCTTACCACTGGCCGGTGCTAAACCACTGGCTGGTGCTACGGCTCTCTAGGCTAATCCACGGGCACCGGATTCTGTCCCGGTTGCCCCTCTTCCAGTCCAGCTCTCTGCTGTGGCCCGGGAGTGCAGTGGAGGATGGCCCAAGTCCTTGGACCCTGCACCCACATGGGAGACCAGGAGAAGCACCTGGCTCCTGGCTTCAGGTCAGCGCGGTGCGCCTGTTGCAGTGCGCCGGCTGCAGCGGCCATTGGAGGGTGAACCAACGGTAAAGGAAGACCTTTCTCTCTGTCTCTCTCTCTCACTGTCCACTCTGCCTGTCAATAATAATAATAATAATAATAATAATAATTAAAAAGGTAAACCACATAACCAAGGGCCAGTTTCGTATCCCATTAAGCAAATGGATATGCAGAGGAGACGTGACGTTTCCTGCTTTAGCAAACAGACTCCTGGCTGCTCCTGCCTTGCCCTGGGACCTCAGGGAGCCTCAGATGTCTTGTTGGTAGGGACAAGCACGGTGGAATTGCCAGCTTACAAGAACCACTTCTGGGCTCCCATTTACTGCTCATGAGTGCTAGAAAGTCAGCCCACCTTTGAGAACAGAAAGGCAGCTTGGCTGTGCATGACGGGCAAGGTCTTTAGGTCTACAAAGAGCTGGGTCTGACATCCAGAATCCAATACTCAGTAGCACATGGCAGTGGGTAACTCATAATCTCCTGAAAGTTGAGTTTCTCTCAGCCATAAAACAAGAGAAATAAAACTCTGCTTGATCTTCTCAAGTGTGCTGTGAGGAGTGAAGGATCTTTAAAGTGCGTGAAATGTAATGCGGTGGCATAGTGGCTAAAGCCGCCGCCTGCAGTGCCGGCATCCCATATGGGCGCTGGTTTGAGTCCTGGCTGCTCCATTTCTGACCCAGCTCTCTGCTATAGCCTGAGAAAGCAGTAGAAGATGGCCCAAGTCCTTGGTCCACTGTGGCAGCATGGGAGACCCGGAAGCTCTCGGCTCCTGGCTTCGGATTGGCACAGCTCTGGCCGTTGCAGCCAACTGGGAAGTGAACCAGTGATGGAAGACTTCTCTCTCTCTCTGCCTCTCCTTCTAACTCTGACTTTCAAATAAATGAATAAATATTAAAAAAAAAAAAAGAAATGGAATTCTGCCTCAAATGTTGACCTACTAAGAAGTTCCTGGCACAAATGAGCAGCTGGGTGATTCTGAAACAATCAATGAGGAAGCAGAATGTGAAATCCAGCAAATTCACAAATAATTCTACACAGGTCACGCTAAAGAACTTCTGACTCAAACCTCATTCTCAGGCAGTGTCAGGAAATGGAAACATCTGTTTTGCTAAGGTGAGACATGTGACCACCACCAGCTAAAATACCACACACTCATCAGGTGCCACCAGATGCCGGCTGAGCAAGCTGTTGAGAGCAACAGTGCTGAATCAGGAAGGCGCCTGATAGCAGAGGTCTCATAACACCCCGAGGAAATCACATCACTGGATAAACATAGGTCAGACATGTTCTGAGTACACACAATAAACAGCCTATGGCCTCCTCTAATCTCTGGCAGTGGGGCCAGCGTTGTAGCACAGTAGGTTAATCTGCTGCCTGCAACACCAGCGTCCATATGGGCACTGGTTCCAGTCCCAGTTGCTTAACTTCTGATCCAGCTCCCTGCTAACAGCCTGGGAAAGCAGTGAAGGATGGCCCAAGAACTTAGGACCCTGAACCCATGTGGAAGACCTGGACGAAGCTCCTGGCTCTTGGCTTCGACCAGCCCAGCCCCAGCTGTTGCAGCCATTTGAGAAGTGAACCAACAGATGGAAGATCTGTGTCTTTCCTTCTCTCTTGAAAAAAAAAAGAAAGAAACACACACACACACACCTCTGGCACTGCCACTCCTTAGGAAATCTTAGACACAAGCCACCTCCCTTCAATTTCAATCACTTGAGGATTCAGTTCCACACATCACTAAACAGATGACTACTAACTTCCTGATCAAAGTACTCTAAAGCCACCAGCCTCTTAGCAACCTAAAAAACTTCACTGGCTCAGAAGTCCAAGACTTCTGGCAGGCTTTTTCACTGGGGAGGGCGGGCATGTTCACCTCTAGCTCATTCAAATATACTTTGACAAGTGGTCAAAGCAGACACCAGGGAGGAAATCTGAAACACTGAAAAGAGCTCAGAGACCAGGCCTCCAATCAACCACGCTGGTGCAAAATAAAGAGTCTTCCTTGGGGCGGGCAATGTGGCATAGTGGGTAAAGCCGCCGCCTGCAGTGCCAACATCCCACATGCGTGCAGGTTCAAGTCTCGGCTGCTCCACTTCCAATCCAGCTCTCTGCTATAGCCTGGGAAAGCAGCAGAAAAAGGCCCGAGTACTTGGGCCCCTGCACCCGCATGGGACACCAGGAAGAAGCTTCTGGCTCCTGGCTTTGGATCAGCACAGCTCTAGCTGTTGTGGCCAATTGGGGAGTGAACCAGTAGATGGAAGACCTCTTTCTCCTCTCTCCTCTCTATCCTCTCTCTCTCTGACTCTCCTTCTCTCTGCGTAACTCTGACTTTCAAATAAATACATAAACCTTTAAAAAAAAAAAAAAAGTCTTCCTGGGGCCAGCCCTGTGGCATAGCCACTGCCTGCAATACCAGCATCCTATATGGACAACAGTTCAATTCCAGGCTGCTCTACTTGCAATCCAGCTCTCTGCCACGGCCTGGGAAAGCAGTGGAAGACGGCCCAAGTCCTTGGGCCCCTGCACCCACATGGGAGACCAGAAGGAAGTTTCTGGCTCCTGGCTTCAGACTGGCCCACCTCCTGCCATTGCGGCCATCTGGGGAGCAAACCAGCAGATGGAAGACCTCTATCTCTGTTTCTTTCTAATTCTGCCTTTCAAATAAATAAATAAATCTTAAAAAAAAAAAAAAGTCTTCCTACTACAAATGAAAAAAACACAAGACTCCTTCCCTGTTCCCTGAAGTCACCTCACCTTATCTGAGAGGCACAGTTCTCAGAGGGGTGAAGCCTTTCTAATCCCCTAAGGAACAAGAGGGTGGGGATGCCTTTAGGGGATAAAAAGGTCTCACAGCTGAGTGCACAGACGCCCTGACTGAATTCTGCAGTTTACCACAGACTACATGGAAACCGCAACTGCGGGCTACCGAGGCACCTGTCCCACACTGCATTTACCTGTGAGTGTGTAAAGGTTAACCCACGGCAGGTGTGATCCCATCATTCCTAACAGGCGCATGCTCAGGCTCCAAGTAAAGATTCAAGAGTTGCTGCTGCCTGTCCCCACAACACTCACCTTGGCTTGCTCAGATTATATAACAGCCCAAGAAGACTGTTCCCTGGTGAGGTGTACCTCTGCTAACAGGGACCAAAGCTGGAGCCAAAGGGTCAGATCATATGCCCCACAATTTGTTGCCTGGAAAGGTAGCCAGACCTGCCAGGCCTTGGTGGACAATGAAGCCAGGGGCTTCAGGGCTTCTCTATACCAAAGGGAGGTCACAATAGGGTCAGCACATCTCTATAGCACCCATCGTCATGGTTAACTACAGGGAAATACAGTATCTGATCTCAAGGACCTGGAAGTATGTCCATCATGTGTTGAGTATTTAAAATCTATAAAGACCTATCTTTCTGTCTACTAAAAATGTATTCTGCCTTAGAAATATTCTGCCTTAGTGTGATGGATAGGAGATATGGTAACATAAACTTTTTCATAAACTCTGGGGCAGGCACTTGGCACAGAGGTTCAGATGCCTCTTGGAATGCCTGCATCCCAAATCAAAGTGCCTGGGCTCAAGTCTCAACTCTACTTCTTTTTTTTTTTTTTTTTTTTTTTGGACAGGCTGAGTGGACAGTGAGAGAGACAGAGAGAAAGGTCTTCCTTTTACCGTTGGTTCACCCTCCAATGGCTACCGCGGCCGGCGCACTGCGCTGATCCGAAGGCAGGAGCCAGGTGCTTCTCCTGGTCTCCCATGCGGGTGCAGGGCCCAAGCACTTGGGCCATCCTCCACTGCACTCCCGGGCCACAGCAGAGAGCTGGCCTGGAAGAGGGGCAACCGGGACACAATCCGGCGCCCCTACTGGGACTAGAACCCGGTGTGCCGGCGCCACAAGGCGGAGGATTAGCCTAGTGAGCCGCAGCGCCGGCCTCAACTCTACTTCTGAGTCTAGCTTCCTGCTAATGTACAATAAGGCAGGCAGCAGGACACTGCTCAAGTATCTGGGTCCTTGCCACCCACACGGAAGACCAGGATGGAATTCTCGGCTCCTGGCTTCAGCCAGGACAAGCCTCAGCAGTTGTGGGCCTTAAGGGAGTGAACCAGTGGATTGAAGATCTCTGTCTTGGTCTGTCTTTCAAATAAGTTTTCAAAATTAAAATTTAAAAAGGAATGGCTAATTCTCCGCCTGCGGCGCCAGCACCCCAGGTTCTAGTCCCGGTGGGGGCGCCAGATTCTGTCCCAGTTGCTCCTCTTCCAGGCCAGCTCTCTGCTGTGGCCCAGGAAGGCAGTGGAGGATGGCCCAAGTGCTTGGGCCCTGTTACCCACATGGGAGACCAGGAGAAGCACCTGGCTCCTGGCTTCGGATCAGGGCAGCTCACCAGCTATAGAGGCCATTTGGGGGGTGAACCAACAGAAGGAAGATCTTTCTCTCTGTCTCTCTCTCTCTCACTGTCTAACTCTGCCTGTCAAAAAAAAAAAATTAAAAAGGAAAGCATCCATAAACTTTACTGTTGGGGCCAGCTCTATGGCACAGCAGGTTAACAGCCTGGCCATAAGTGCCGGCCTCCCAAATGGGCACTGGTTCAAGCTGGCCGCTCCACTTCCAATCCAGCTCTCTGCTATCGCCTGGCAAAGCAATAGAAGATGGCCCAAGTGCTTGGGCCCTTGCACCCACATGGGAGACCTGGAAGAAGCTCCTGGCTCCTGGTTTTGGATCGGCACAGCTCTGGCCATTGCAGCCATCTAGGGAGTGAACTAGTGGATGGAAGACCTCTCTCTCTCTCTCTCTGCCTCTCTGTGTAATTCTGACTTTCAATTAAATAAATAAATATTTATTAAAAAAAAAAAACTTTGCTGTTAATAACAATTACCTATAACACACTTGATGACCATGCTTACAAGGCAGAAAGTCAAAGTGAAACAGTGATTACTTAGCAAAATGACCTTAAACTAACTTTTGTAGACATCCCAGCTCCTTGAAGCTTTCCAGGATTCAGAGCACAGTTAACAGACTGTCATGCATCACTCTGCATGGCCTATGTGTGACATCTCCACAGCCATGCTCTCTCCTTTCCTCACCATATGAAATTCCCAGGACAACGCTTTCTCTTCACAAGTCACCTGGTGCTAACTCAGTATCCATATAAATGCCTACGTGACTATTAATTTAGATACAGATCTAAGTGTTTTGTATTTTAGTATACACCCTATGACATGAGGACTGAATCCCTACATCCTGAGAGGTTTTTTGTTCTTATTTGAAGATTTTATTTATTTGTATGGCAAAGTTAGAAACAGAGGTGTGGGTTGGGGGAACAAAGAGAAAGAGAGAGAGAGAGAAATAGAGTCTTCCATCCGCTGGTTCACTCCTCAAATAGCCGCAACAGCCGCGGCTCGAACAGGCCACAGCCAGAAGCCAGGAGCTTCTTCTGGGTCTCCCAAACAGGTGTAGGGGCCCAAGGACTTGGACCATCTTCCACTGCTTTCCCAAATACATTAGCAAAGAGCTGGACTAGAAGTGGACCAGCCGGGGCCAGCACCACGGCTCAACAGGCTAATCCTCCGCCGTGTGGCGCCAGCACACCGGGTTCTGTCCCGGTTGCCCCTCTTCCAGGCCAGCTCTCTGCTGTGGCCAGGGAGTGCAGTGGAGGATGGCCCAAGTGCTTGGGCCCTGCACCCCATGGGAGACCAGGAGAAGCACCTGGTTCCTGCCTTCAGATCAGTGCAGTGCGCAGGCCGCAGCGTGCCAGCCGTGGCGGCCATTGGAGGGTGAACCAACGGCAAAGGAAGACCTTTCTCTCTGTCTCTCTCTCTCACTATCCACTCAGCCTGTCAAAAAAAAAAAAAAAAAAAAAAAGAAGAAGAAGAAGAAGAAGAAGAAGAAGAAGTGGACCAGCCGGAATTCCAATCAGCATCTACATGGGATGCTGGCTCTGCAGGGGGCGGCTTATCCCACAGCACCAACACTGGCCCCATCTTAAAGTTTCTAGAAGACAGATCCAGTAAGTCTGGTAGCCAGCAAATGCACAGAAGTACTTTTGGCCCAGCACAATTCTTAACCTGCTGATACAACATACAAGAACCTGGTGAAACATACTGCTGACCTGTGGTTCAGTACTCACAAATGTAAACTAAGCTAAAGGCAGCCAGGGAGAATCTTGGCCACTAGAGACCAAGGGGCAGCACATGTAAGTAGTTAAGGTGCAGGCACCAGGCAGGCACAGCTTAGAGCAAACCCTGGTTCTGCCAGTGTATCAGCTGGATGGTCTTGGGTCAGCTACTTAATTTCTCAGTCCCTTTTCATCTGTAAAAGACAGTACTACCAATTCTCTAAGGTAGGTATAAGAACTAATGGGGAGTTACAGAACTATAACATCATATAGAAAATGTCACTTAAATGTAAACTTAAGGACAGGTGTTATGGTCTTGTCAGATGAGCCACACTTGGGAAGCCTGCGTTCCATAATCAGTGATGGTTCAAGTCCCGGCTACTTTGCTTTCAATCCACCTTCCTGCTAATGCATCCTGGGAGACAGCAGGTGATGGGCTCAAGTACTTAGATCCCTGCCACCTACATGGGAGACCAGGATGGAGTCCCTGGCTCCTGGCTTCAGCTTGGCTCCGCCATGGCTGTTGCAGCCATTTGGAGAGTGAACCAGTGGATGAAAAGCTCTGTCTCTTGGGCCGGTACTGTGGCGCAAGGTAAGCCTCCACTTGCAGAGCTGACATCCCATATGGGCATTGGCTAGAGTCCTTGCTGCTCCACTGATTCAGCTCCCTGCTATTCTGCCTGGGAAACTAGCAGAAGATGGCCCAAGTCCCTGGGCTGTTGCACCCACATGGGGTACCCGAAAACATTCCTGGCTACTGGCTTCGGCCTGGCCCAGGGCTGATTATTGAAGCCATTTAGGGAGTGAACCAGGAGATGGGAGATTTCTCTCTGTTACTCTTTCAAATAAATTAATTAATTAAAAAAGAAAAGATCTTCTGCGAGTGAGATCCCAGTGGAAAGAACGGGGCCATCAAAGAAGGAGGTACCTTTCTCTGAAGGGAGGAGATAACTTCCACTTTGACTATGACCCTGTCTGAATAAGATCAAAGTCGGTGAACTCAAAGGCTTCCACAGCCTTGGCAACTCATGACTAGAGCCTAGGGTGATTACTGACACCATAAACAAGAGTGTCAATTTGTTAAGTCAACAACAGGAGTCACTGTGTACTTACTCCTCATGTGGGATCTGTCCTTAATGTGTTGTCCAATGTGAAGTAATGCTATAATTAGTACTGAAACAGTATTTTACATTTTGTGTTTCTGTGTGGGTGCAAACTGATGAAATCTTTACTTAATATATACTAAATCGATCTCCTGTATATAGATAATTGAAAATGAATCTTGATGTGAATGGAATGGGAGAGGAAGCGGGAGATGGGAGGGATGTGAGTGGGAGGGAAGTTATGGGGGCGGGGAGCCATTGTAACCCATAAACTGTACTTTGGAAATTTATATTTACTAAATAAAAGTTAACAGAAAAAAAAAAAAAAGATCCGTTCCCCTCTCTCTGTAACTCTACCTTTCATATAAAATAAATCTTAAAAAAAAAAAAAAAAAAAAAACCTGGGTGGCCAGCGCCGCGGCTCAATAGGCTAATCCTCCACATAGCAGCGCCGGTACACCAAGTTCTAGTCCCGGTTGGGGCGCCGGATTCTGTCCCGGTTGCCCCTCTTCCAAGCCAGCTCTCTGCTATGGCCCGGGAGTGCAGTGGAGGATGGCCCAAGTGCTTGGGCCCTGCACCCCATGGGAGACCAGGATAAGCACCTGGCTCCTGCCTTCGGATCAGCGCAGTGCGCCGGCCGCGGTGGCCATTGGAGGGTGAACCAACGGCAAAGGAAGACCTTTCTCTCTTTCTCTCTCTCTCTCCCCATGTCCACTCTGTCTGTAAAAAAAAAAAAAAAACTGGGGCCAGCACTGTGGCGTAGCAGGTAAAGCTGCCGCCTGCAGTGCTGACATCCCATATGGGTGCCAGTTCCAGTCTGGCTGCTCCTCTTTCCATCCAGCTCTCTGCTATCACCTGGCAAAGCAATAGAAGATGTCCAAGTCCTTGGGCCCCTGCACCCACATGGGAGACCCCGAAGAAACTCCTGGCTCCTGGCTTTGGATCGGCACAGCTCTGGCTGTTGCAGCCATCTGGGGAGTGAACCAGCGGATGGAAGACCTCTATCTATCTCTATCTGCCTCTCTGTACAATTCTGACTTTCAAATAAATCTTAAAAAAAAAAAAAAAAGGATGTGGGGCCGGCACAGTCGCATAGTGGGTAAAGCCGCAGCCTGCAGTGCCAGCATCCCATATGGGCACCAGTTTGACTCCCAGCTGCTCCACTTCCGATCCAGCTCTCTGCTATGGCCTGGGGAAGCAGTAGAGGTTGGCCCAAGTCCTTAGGCCCCTGCACCCATGTGGGAGATCCTGAGGAAGTTCTTGACTCCTGGCTCCAGATCAGCACAGCTCCAGCCACTGCAGCCAACTGGGGTGTGAACCAGCAGATGTTCGAAGGCCTCTCTCTCTCTCTCTGTCTCTCTCTCTGTAACTCTTTCAAATAGATACATAAAAAAAAAAAAAAAAAAAAAGGACGTGACTCTAATACCCTTGCCAACACTTCATCAGTTTACAGAGACAAGATGTGACTGATTTTAGTACTATGCTTCAAACAATTCATCACACATTCATCAAATATCCTTTACAAAAATTTTTAGGGAAACTCAGTGTCTACCAGAAAATGGAAGAGGCTGTTACTAGGTGGGGCAACGTGGCACTGTTCATAGATGAAAACGAAAAAAGACACAGTACCTTTCTGGTAATAGGCCCAACTCATATTTGGATCACTGGAAGCTAAAACTTTTTTTAATACTTATTTATTTGAAAGGCAGAGTAACAGAGGGAGAGGGAGAGACAGAAAGATCGATCTTTGATCCACTGGTTCACTCCCCAGATGGCTGCAATGGATAGAGCTGGGCCAGACTGAAACCACATGGGAGCAGGGGCCCCAGCACCAGGGCTGTCCTCAGCTGGTTTCCTGCTGCATCAGCAGGGAGCTGGATCAGAAGTGGAGCAGCCAGGACTCCAACCAGCGTCTGTCTGGGATGCCAGTGTCACAAGCAGCGTTAAGTGCTACTCCACAACGGCAACTCAGAGGCTAAACCTCTGAAGCAAGCTCAATAACCAAGTCAGGCAGATGTGAAGACCCTGACAGAAATGGTCACTGAGTTAACAGTACCATCATCCTTGGATAAACAGAACGATCAGTCTGGGGTTGACTGTAAGTATGCTAAGAATCAAGGAAACTAAGTTATACCACCAAGTGAGCTCCCAGCTAGCCACAGGGACTGTCCTGGAACTCCTTTTTTTTTTTTTTTTTTTTTTTTTTTCCAAGCAGAGTGGACAGGGGGAGGGAGGGATGGAGGGAGGGAGGGAGGGAGGGAGGGAGAGGGAGAGAGGGAGAGAGAGGGAGAGAGAGGGAGAGAGAGAGAGAGAGAGAGAGAGAGAAAGGTCTTCCTTTGCCGTTGGTTCACCCTCCAATGGCCGCCACGGCTGGCGCACTGCAGCTGGCACACCGTGCTGATCCAATGGCAGGAGCCAGGTGCTTATCCTGGTCTCCCATGGGGTGCAGGGCCCAAGCACTTGGGCCATCCTCCACTGCACTCCCTGGCCACAGCAGAGAGCTGGCCTGGAAGAGGGGCAACCGGGACAGAATCTGGCGCCCCGACCGGGGCTAGAATCCGGTGTGCCTATTGAGCCACGGAGCCGGCCGGAACTCCTATTAAGTCATTTCTCAGCCACTGGCAGGGAGCATGGGATGACCAGGGGGCAGGGGAAGAAAGGCCTTGGGCCTCCCATGCTGCTTTACCAGAGCAGGTCACCTTTTCTCAAAAACAGTAAGCTAATTCCTCTTCTTCTTATTTTTTTGTTTTGTTTTTGGATTTATTTATTTATCTGTAAGGCAGAGTTATAGAGAGAGACAGACAGACAGAGAGAAAGAGAGATCTTCATCCTCTGGTTCACTCCCTAAAAGGCTGCCACAGCTAGGGCTGGGCCAGGTCGAAGCCAGCAGTCTGGAGTTCCATCTGTGTTTCCCACGTGGGCCTAGGGGGCCAAGGACGTCAGCCATCTTTTCCTGCTTTTCCAGGCACATTAGCAGGAAGCTGGATAAGAAGTGCAACTGCCAGATCTGGGCCAGTACCCATATGGGAAGCCAGCACTGCAGGGAGCAGCTTAACCCACTACACCATAATGCTGGCCCCAAGAATAGGCTAGTTCTAATAATAAGGTCTAGAAAACAATGCAAGCAATGACCCTGGAGGCCTGAAATCACATGCAGAACTACCTGGATGAGCCTTCTATTACAGCACTTGTAACCTGTTTATGTGTTTGTTTTCCAGATTATACCTCACTTACCTTTGTCTCCTATTGCCCAACATAGGACACACCCCTAAAAAGGGTTTGTTGAGTAAATGATTTCCCAAAATGTGACATATTCTCAAAATAGAAGCATTCTCAAAGAGCTGATGACAGGAGACAGTGAATTCCAGAGGCAGGCATTTAGCTGAGTGGGTAGGATGCCCACAGCGCACCCTGAATGCGGGTTCCACATCCACCTCTTCTCCCGACTCAAACAGCCCGCTGATGCAGGCCCTTGGAGGTACAGCGGTAGTGGCTCAAGTAGCTGGGTTACTGCCATCCAAGTGGGAGACAAGGACTGAGTTCCCAGCTCTCAGCTTCAGCCTGTCCCAGCCACAGCCACTGAGGGCATTTGGGGAGTAACAAGCAGACAAGAATGCTTCTCAAATAAATACTTTTTTAAAAAATGAATCCCAAAAATAAATAAAAATGACTAGCTAGAAACTTGTACAACAGGCAGGAAAGGTTGAAAATGACTTTATGGGGGGGGGGGGTCAAGCATGTGATGCTCTGTGCACGATAACTCAGGCTCATCGCTGAAGAACCATGACATCACACTGGCTCTAAACTGGCTTATTACATTCTACAGATGTAACCAGGAAAAGCATGCTTTTTAGGTTTTGAGGCTCGGAAAGCCTAACTGGCAGGCAGAACACTGCCTTGGCCTTTTTCTTTCTTTTTTAACATACAGATTAAATTTTAACAGTAGAGGTAGCAAAAGCTTGTCAACTTTCTCTAATCCATGAGCACACAAACCACTAACATGCCCTGATGTCTGCATCTGGGAAAACTCCACGTGTGCTGGGGCCAGTCTATCATGTATTCCTGCAGGGCTGGCATTCTATATGGGTGCCAGGTCAAGTCTAGGATGTTCCACTTCCTATCCAGTCCCCTGCTAATGAGCCTGGGAAAGCAGCAGAAGATGGCCCAAGTCCTTGGGCCCTTGCACTCACATGGGACACCTGGAAGCAGCTCCTGGATCCTGGTTTCAGGCTGGCTCAGCCCCGGCCATTGCAGCCTTTTAGGGAGTAAACCAGTGAATAGAAGATCTCAAGCTAGCGCTAGCTCGTGCTCTCGCGCGCGCACGCTCTCTCTCTCTCTCTCTCTCTCTCCTTCCACCTCTCTGTTAACTATGCATTTCAAATAAATAAATCTTTTAAAAAGAAAAACTCTATGTGCTCCCCCAATTATTTTTTTAAAGATTTATTTATTCATTTGAAGGGCAGAGTTATAGAGTGCCAGAGGCAGAGAAAGAGAGATCCTCCATCTGCTGGTTCACTCCCCAGAGGCTGCATGGCTGGAGCTGCGCTGATCCAAAACCAGGAGCCTCCTCCGGGTCTCCCATGTGGGTGCAGGGGCCCAAGGACTCAGGCCATCTTCACTTCTTTCCCAGGCCATAGCAGAGAGCTAGATCCGAAGTGGAGCAGCCAGGACTCGAACTGGCGCCCATATGGGATGCTAGCACTGCAGGCAGTGGCCTCACCTGCTATTCCACAGCACTGGCCTCAAACCCCCTCCCCATTATTCCTTTTTTTTTTTTTTTTAAGATTTTATTTATTTGAAATCCAGAGTCACATAGAGAAGAGGCAGAGAGAGAGCGAGCAAGAGAAAGAGAGAGAGTGAGTCTTCCATCTGATGGTCCGATCCCCAATTGGCTGCAACGGCCAGAGCTGCACTGATCCGAAGCCAGGAGCTTCTTCTGGGTCTCCCACACGGGTGCAGGGGCCCAAGGTCTTGGGCCAGCTTCTACTGCTTTCCCAAGTGCTAGTAGAGAGCTGGATCAGAAGTGGAACAGCGGCCGGCGCCGCGGCTCACTAGGCTAATCCTCCGCCTAGCGGCGCCGGCACACCGGGTTCTAGTCCCAGTTGGGGCGCTGGATTCTGTCCCGGTTGCCCCTCTTCCAGGCCAGCTCTCTGCTGTGGCCCGGGAGTGCAGTGGAGGATGGCCCAGGTGCTTGGGCCCTGCACCCCATGGGAGACCAGGAAAAGCACCTGGCTCCTGGCTCCTGCCATCGGATCAGCGCAGCGCGCCGGCCGCGGCGGCCATTGGAGGGTGAACCAACGGCAAAGGAAGACCTTTCTCTCTGTCTCTCTCTCTCTCACTGTCCACTCTGCCTGTCAAAAAAAAAAAAAAAAAAAAAAAAAAAAGTGGAACAGCCAGGTCTCAAGCCAGTGCCCACTGGGATGCCAGTGCTTCAGGCCAAGGCATTAACCTGCTGTACCACAGCGCCACCCTCCCCCCCAATTATTCTTAAAAGTCTGGATTCCATAGCAGCACCAAGGTCTCTCAGAGTCACAAAAAGCAATAGTTAGGGGGCTGGCACTGTGACATACTGCATAAATCCACCACTTGGCAGCACCAACATCCCATATAGACACCAGTTTGAGTCCCAGATGCTCCACTTCTGATTGAGCTCTGCTAATGGGCCTGGGAAAGCAGAGGAGGATGGCATAAGTCCTTGAGCCTCTGCACCCACAAGAGAGACCCATTTGGATTTCAGGCTCTTGGCTTCGGCCTGGCCCAGCCCCAGACATTGCGGCCATTTGGGGAATGAACCTGAGGATGGAAGACCTCTCTGTCTCTCCTCTCTCTTTCGAATAAATAAAATAATTTTTTAAAAAGTTATTGAACTGTATAACAAGCCCATACCCTGTACATTTTAGAGGAATACACTAAGACATGAGGTTATCAATATCACAAGGAAAACAAGCTAAATGCTACAGTAATTTATTGAGAAGAAAAAAACAGCAGTCTGCCACAATAAAACAGAATAATTTCCTGTTCCATCTTCTGCAAGGAGAAAATGCCCACAAAGTACACACATGAATGTTACATTTAATTCCAAGAGTTTGACTCCATAAATCACAAGCTTTCCAGAACGAGACAATCATTATTTCCATTAATCATTACCAAGAGGAAATTCAAGGAGCCCACATCAACTATTGACTGAGGACATGGTTAGGCAACAAAGAGAGAATAACTTCCAGGAGCGGCAGAGAGGCAGGCTCTGCAGGGCTGAGAGAGGCATCCTCAAACCTTTTCTCAGACAAGACCCCACACAGAAGACCATCCATAACACACACAAAGTGGTGCCTCCATAGTCCAAAGTCGGGGAGCAACACCTCAGAAGCTCACCTCCTCCAGCCCTTCTGGACCCTTTAGTCCAGCCTCATTTGCTCCACTGAGGTGGCAGGGACCTAGGACAGTCGACTGAAGAGGCTGACTCTCAGCTGTCATAGCCAAGTGGGTGCTACCTAAGGGCAGAAGCTTGGGCCAGAGCTTGTAGGCCTGTATGTCCTAAGAGAAGCAGACAATAGGCCGGCGCCGCGGCTCACTAGGCTAATCCTCCGCCTTGTGGCGCCAGCACACCGGGTTCTAGCCCCGGTCGGGGCGCCGGATTCTGTCCCAGTTGCCCCTCTTCCAGGCCAGCTCTCTGCTGTGGCCCGGGAGTGCAGTGGAGGATGGCCCGAGTACTTGGGCCCTGCACCCCATGGGAGACCAGGAGAAGTACCTGGCTCCTGGCTCCTGGCTCCTGGCTCCTGCCATCGGATCAGCGCGGTGCGCCAGCCGCGGCGGCCATTGGAGGGTGAACCAATGGCAAAAGGAAGACCTTTCTCTCTGTCTCTCTCTCTTACTGTCCACTCTGCCCGTCAAAAAAAAAAAAAAAAAAAGCAGACAATAAACAAAGATGCCGGCGCTGTGGCTTAGAGGTTAAGGCTGTCGTCTGCAGTGCCGGCATCCCATATGGACGTCTGTTTGATTCCTGGCTGCTCCACTTCCAATCCAGCTCTCTGCTATGGCCTGGGAAAGCAGTAGAAGATGGCCCAAGACCTTGGGCCCCCGCACCCGTGTGGGAGACCCGGAAGAAGCTCCTGGCTCCTGGCTTCAGACTGGTACAGCTCCAGCCCTTGTGGCCAATTGGAGAGTGAACCACCAGGTGGAAGACCTCTCTCTGCCTCTCCTCTGTCTGTGTAACTCTGACTTTCAAATAAACAAATCTTCCAAGAAAAAAAAAAGATTAGCCGGCGCCGTGGCTCAATAGGCTAATCCTCCACCTTGCGGCGCCGGCACACCGGGTTCTAGTCCCGGTTGGGGCGCCGGATTCTGTCCCGGTCGCCCCTCTTCCAGGCCAGCCCTCTGCTGTGGCCAGGGAGTGCAGTGGAGGATGGCCCAGGTGCTTGGGCCCTGCACCCCATGGGAGACCAGGAAAAGCACCTGGCTCCTGGCTCCTGGCTCCTGCCAGGATCAGCGCGGTGCGCCGGCTGCAGCGGCGGCCATTGGAGGGTGAACCAACGGCAAAGGAAGACCTTTCTCTCTCTGTCTCTCTCTCACTGTCCACTCTGCCTGTCAAAAAAAAAAAAAAAAAAAAGAAAAAAAAGAAAAAAAAAAGATTTTCTATTCTAGGAGTTTCTGCTTGAGTAATATTTTCTTTTTGTGGGTAATGTTTTCTGTAAGACCTGAGCATGCCTAAAGTAGATTTCCCCTTTCTTTGATCTCCTTCCTTCTTATCTCTCTTCTCTGGCATCTACCTAACCTAGTGGATTCAGTTCAGTTTCTCTCATCCTTTCTGTTTCTCAGCTGTTTTCTTCATAAAATTTATTTATGTATTTGAAAGGCAGAGTGACAGGGGTAGGGGAGGTCTTTCACACACTGGTTCATTCCCCAAACGGCTAGAGCCAGGAGCTCCATCTGTATCTCCCACATGGGTGGCAGGGCCCCGGTACTTGGGCCTCCTGCTGCTGCTTTCCCAGGGAAGCAGAGCAGCCAGGACTTGAACCAGTGCTCACGTTGGATGCTGGTGTTACAGGCAGCAGCTTAACCCACTGTACCACAACGCTGAGCCCTCTCAGCTGTTTTCACATCCTGAACAATGAATGACAATCACAGAGCTTACAAATGATTTTATTGCTGGAGATCTCTAGTAACTGGCGATTCCTAGAGAACAGGGCTGTGTCTGTTGTTTTTATATATCCTCTTAGTGCCAATACGGTACACATCTTAAGGTTCAACATATACCTGCAAATGGACTCTTACTAATTCTTCATTCTCTACACTTAGGCATTTCATTTGGATGTGCTGACTAATTTAAAATTTGGACAAATGCACTGGTGTGATACTTTGACTCATAGGGAATTATATATATTTGGTCTTGGACTCCAGTTTCCAACACAGAGTTTCTAAGACTTTTTTGATTTTTTTTTTTAAAGATTTATTTATTTATTTATTTGAAAGTCAGAGTTACACAGAAGGAGAGGCAGAGAGAGAAAAAGGTAAGTCTTCCATCCGCTGGTTCACTCCCAGTTGGCTGCAATGGCTGGAGTTGTGCCGATCCAAAGCCAGGAGCCAGGAACTTCCTCTGGGTCTTCCCACACGGGTGCAGGGGCCCAAGGATCTGGGCCATCTTCCATTGCTTTCCCAGACCATAGCAGAGAGCTGGATGGGAAGTGAAGCAGCCAGGACTTGAACCGCTGCCCATACGAGATGCCAGCACTGCAGGCAGTGGCTTTACTCACTACACCACAGCACTGGCCCTGACTTTTGTGATTTCTTGAATGATTTCCAAACTGACACAAAAAGACAGAGAGAGAGAGAGATCTTCCATCTGCTGGTTCACTACCCAAATGGCTGAGATGATGGGCCAGGCTGGGCCAGGCTGCAGTCAGGAGCCTGGAACTCCATCTGGTTCTCCTACATAGGTGGCAGGGGTCCAAGAACTTGGGCCATCTTCTGCTGCCTTCCCAGGCACACTAGCAGGGGGAGCTGGATTGGAAGTGGAACAGTCAGGACTCCAACCCCCTACGCACAGCACTGGCCCCCTCCCTCTTTTTTTTGTCTGTCCCTCTCTCTCTGTAATTCTGTCTTTCAAATAAATAAATCCTTAAAAAAAAATAGTACGCAGTAAGGTAGCTGGGATCAGAGTCTTCCAAAATTAAGAAATCGCATCAGGAGAAAGGCAGGAAGCTGAGAACATTCAGAGAAACGCAGGCCAGGTGTAAGACACCAGTCTCTGTTATGCTCTCTGTCCCACAGCCCCTTCAAACTTACCAAGAAGCATGACAATAAAGTATGACAGTAGTAATGGTCCATGCTATGCCTGAGAAGGAAAACAAATCTGCTCATGTGACAAAAATTCACATTCCCCCTGAGCAGAGAACACCCACTTGGCTAGCCTCTGGCGCACACCTGCCAGTAGTTCACACCACACAACTGCCTCTTTCTCTTCTGCTGTCCCTTTCACGTATCCTACTGACCTCTCTGTCCTTGGCAATCCACTCCCTCTTCTGATCACCCTGTCCTTCAGACAAGGGGACTCCAAACAAGAATCACATGGGAACCTCTAAAAACACAGATTCCCGGGGCTGGTTCTGTGGCATAGTGGGTAAAGCCGCTGGCTTCAGTGCCAGCAACCCATATGGGCACCGGTTTGAGTCCCAGTTGCTCCACTTCCTATACAGCTCTGTGCTATGGCCTGGGAAAGCAGCAGAAGATAGCCCAAGGGCTTGGTCCCTGCAACCATGTGGGAGACTCGGAGGAAACTCCTGGCTGGTCCCTGCACCTGTGTGGGAGACTCAGAGGAAACTCCTGGCTCCTGGCTTCAGATAGGCGCAACTCTGGCCGTTGCGGCCAACTGGGGAGTGAACCAATGGATGGAGAACCTCTCTCTCTCTTTCTGCCTCTCCTTCTCTCTCTGTGTAACTCTGACTTTCAAATAAATAAATAAATCTAAAAGAAAAAATACACAGATTCTCAGACCCAATCCCAAACGTAACCAAAACAGAAAGGTATAGAAACCCATGTCTTAGATCAATAAGCAACATTCAAAGGCATCAAAGACTAGGGCTTAATATACATGAAGCTCATTTTTTAGATTTATAAACCAAAGCTTAAAAGTTTTTAATATTTTTCCCATGGGCAAAGACCTATCACCACATGTCCTTTATTTTTTATTGCTCACTCTGGTATAAATTAATATGTAGTTAGATAGATGAATATATAAAACACAATTGCCCAGAATTAAAGAGTTGTATACGAGTAAAAAATTTAAAAAAAAAAAAAAAAAAAAAAAGGTTACAAATCGACCAGGCTCAATTCTGTGTTTAATTCAACCACTCTGGAGGATAGGTTATTTGTAGACTTCGTAATAACATACTAAAGCGTATATTAAAAAAAAAAAAAAAAAACAACCCTCAGAGCCAATGTTATGGTGTATTGGGTTGAGCTGTTGCCTACAGCGACAGCATCCCAAATGGGTGCAGGTTCCAGTCCCAGGTGCCCCACTTCCAACCCAACTCCCTGCCGATGTGCCTGGGAAAGCAGAAGAGGGCCAAGTGCTTGTGCCCCTACACTCACGTGGGAGACCCAGAAGCTCCTAGTTTCAGTTTGACCCCGCTTTGGCCAATGCAGCCATTTGGGGAATGAACCAGCAGATAGAACACCTCTCTCTCTGTATCTCCCTCTCTCTGTGTAACTCTGCATTTCAAATAAAATATATAAATCTTTATTAAAAATAATAATTAGGGGCCGGCGCTGTGGCACAGCAGGTTAATGCCCAGGCCTGAGGCACCGGCATCCCATATGGGCACCAGTTCTAGTCCCGGCTGTTCCTCTCCCATCCAGCTCTCTGCTATGGCCTGGGAAAGCAGGTAAAGATGGTCCAAGTCCTTGGGCCCCTGCACCCACGTGGGAGACCTGGAAGAAGCTCCTGGCTCCTGGCTTCGGATCGCCGGCTGTTGTGGCCATCTGGGGAGTGATCCAGCGGATGGAAGACCTCTCTCTGTCACTACCTCTCTCTGTAACTCTCTTTCAAATAAATAAAATAAATCTTTAAAAAATAGTAATTAAAAAATAAAAACAAGCCCTTTTCAATATCTCTAAATGGCAAGAATAAAGTCACTCTGATAGAATTCCTATTCCTCTAAGCAAACCAGACAACGCATTTGTTTTTTTGTTGTTTTTATTTTTTAGTTATTTGAGAGGCAGAGAGACAGAGATCCCACCTGCTGGTTCACTCCCCAAAACATCCAGTAAAGATCTCTGTCTGTCTCTGTTTCTCTTTCAAGTAAAATGAAAATAAATAAAATCACAGTATCTGCTTAAAAGAAATACATCACCGGGGTCAGTACTGTGGCATAGAGGGTTAAACCACCACTTGTCACACCAGCATATCATGCTGGAGTGCCAGTTCTAGTTCTAATTCCTCTGCTTCTAATCCAACTTCCTGTCAATGCACCTGGGAAGGTAAGGGATAATAGCCCAAGTGCTTGGGCCTCTGCCACCCATGTAAGATACCCAGATGGAGTTCCTGGTTCTTGGCTTTGGTGTGGCCTAGCCCCAGCTGTTGCAGTCATTTGGGGAGTAAATGAGCAGATGGAAGACATCTCTGTCTCCATCCCTGTCTCTCCCTGTCTCTCTGCCTTTCAAATAAATAAATAAATCTTTTTTAAAAAATCATATTATGGGGCTGGTGCTTAGCACAGCAGGTTAAAGTCCTGGCCTGAAACGCTGGCATCCCATATGGGTGCCAGTTCTAGTCCTGGCTGCTCCTCCTCCAATCCAGCTCTCTGAAGTGGCCTGGGAAAGCAACAGAAGATGGTCCAAGTCCTTGGGTCCCTGCACCCACATGGAGACCCGTAAGAAGCTCCTGGCTCCCGGCTTTGGATTGACTCAGCTCTGGCTGTTGCGGCCATCTGGGGAATGAACCAGCAGATGGAAGACCTCTCTCCCTGTCTCTACCTCACTCTGTAACTCTTTCTTTTATTTATTTATTTTTTTGACAGGCAGAGTAGACAGTGAGAGAGAGAGACAGACAGACAGAAAGGTCTTCCTTTGCCGTTGGTTCACCCTCCAATGGCCACCGCGGCCGGCGCGCTGCAGCCGGCGCACCGCGCTGATCCAATGGCAGGAGCCAGGTGCTTCTCCTGGTCTCCCATGGGGTGCAGGGCCCAAGCACTTGAGCCATCCTCCACTGCACTCCCTGGCCACAGCAGAGAGCTGGCCTGGAAGAGGGGCAACCAGGACAGAATCCAGTGCCCCGACCGGGACTAGAACCTGGTGTGCCGGCACCGCAAGGCAGAGGATTAGCCTAGTGAGCCGCAGCGCCGGCCTACTCTGTAACTCTTTCAAATAAATAAAATAAATCTTAAAATAAGAAAATGTCTTCCAACTGTGTGTCTGCACTCTTAAAAAAGAATCATATTAAGAGGTGCCAGAGCCGGCGCCGCGGCTCACTAGGCTAATCCTCCACCTTGCGGCGCCGGCACACCGGGTTCTAGTCCCGGTCGGGGCGCCGGATTCTGTCCCGGTTGCCCCTCTTCCAGGCCAGCTCTCTGCTGTGGCCAGGGAGTGCAGTGGAGGATGGCCCAGGTGCTTGGGCCCTGCACCCCATGGGAGACCAGGAAAAGCACCTGGCTCCTGGCTCCTGCCATCGGATCAGCGCGGTGCGCCGGCCGCAGCGCGCCAGCCACGGCGGCCATTGGAGGGTAAAACAATGGCAAAAGGAAGACCTTTCTCTCTGTCTCTCTCTCTCACTGTCCACTCTGCCTGTCAAAAAAAAAAAAAAAAAAAAAAAAAAAAAGAGGGGCCAGCGCTGTGGCGTAGCACATAAAGCTGCCACCTGTGGTGCCGGCATCCCACATGGGCGCCGGTTTGAGTCTCGGCTGCTCCATTTCCGATCCAGCTCTCTGCTACAGCCTGGGAAAGCAGTAAAAGATGGCCCAAGTCCTTGGGCCCCTGTACCCACATGGGAGACCCAGAAGTCCCTAGTTCCTGGCTTCAGATCGGCGCAGCCCCGGCCGTTGTGGCCATCTGGGGAGTGAACCAGTGAATGAATGAAGGACCTGTCTCTCTCTGTCTCTCCTTTTCTCTCTAGGTAACTCTGACTTTCAAATAAATAAATAAATAAATCTTTTAAAAAAATCATCGTATTAAGAAGTGCATGTTGGAGCCGGCGTTGTGGTGTAGCAGGTAAAGCAGCCATCTGCAGTGCCGGCATCCCATATGAGAGCCAGTTCGAGTCCCGGCTGCTCCTCTTCCGATCCAGCTCTTTACTATGGCCTGGGAAAGCAGTAGAAGACAGCCCAAGTACCTGGGCTCCTGCACCCAGGTGGGAGACCCAGAAGAAGCTCCTGGCTCCTGGCTTCAGATCGGCACAGATCCAGCAGTTGTGGCCATCTTGGGGGTGAACCAATGGATGGAAGACCTCTCTCTCTCTCTAAGATTGTGTGTGTTACTCTTTCAAATAAATAAATAAATCTTCCAAAAAAAAAAAAAAAAGAAAAGAAATTCATGTTTGCTAAAAGTTGCCTAAGTACCAAAACAGTAAAATCTGTTCCTCAAGAACAGGCCTTTGTTGTTTTGAAATGCCTACCTGACAGTTCAGAATATTCCCCTGTCACATCTGAACATAGATGCAGTTGATTTAATGACCAAAAAAAGAGTTCATGGCTCCACTTTGGCCAGGATCACAATTTAGATGTGGTCCTCTGATACGCTGTGTGCAAAGGGATTCCCTTCACAACAACTACATGCCATTACGTTATCTACACTAAAACTCAATAACCAACAATATTTTTTTTTAAAGATTTTCTTCATTTATTTGAGAGGTCGAGTTACATACAGTGAGAAGCAGAGAGAGGTCTTCCATCCGCTGGTTCACTCCCCAAATGGCTACAACAGCCGGAGCTGAGTCGATCCGAAGCCAGGAGCCAGGAGCTTCTTTTGGGTCTCCCACCTGGGTGCAGGGGCCCAGGTACTTGGGCCATCTTCTACTGCTTTCCCAGGCCACAGCAGAGAGCTGGATCGGAAGAGGAGCAGCCGGGACTCGAACCAGCGCCCATATGGGATGTTGGCACTGCAGACAGAAGATTAACCTACTGCACCACGGTGCCGGCCCCAATAACCAACAACATCCTTAAATGGAAAGACAGGGTTTCTTGCAAAATAAAATAAGTGACTGCCTAATCTACAAATACGTAGTACGTTTTGCAATACAGATTTGTAACGACGTTTACAAATGCGTAAACACTGCTTGGCCAGTACCATATGAAGTTTATTAGAGATTTTAAGAAAGAATTTCTGAGGAACTCAAATGCCTTTACTAGTTTACTTTAAAATACATGGCACAGGTACAGCAGGTAAAGCCGCTTCCTGCAGTGCCACCATCCCATATGGGCGCCGGTCCAAGACCCAGCTGCTCAACTTACCATCCAGTTCCCTGCTACGGCCTAGGAGAGGAGTACAAGATGGCCCAAGTGCTTGGATCCCTGCACCCATGTGGGAGACCTGGAAGAAGCTCCAGGCTCCCAGCTTCGGATCGCCCAGCTCCAGCCACTGCAGCCATTTGGTGAGTGATCCAGCGGATAGAAGACCTCACTCTCACTCTCTCTGCCTCTCTGGAACTCTGCCTTTCAAATAAATAAATACATCTTTTTAAAAAATGGGGGGGTGGGGGGGATACATGGTACAATAGGAGACAAAATCTGGCAAATTAATGGAGTTAGTACAGGAAAGTAAAATACACAGTTACAATATTAGAGAACAATCGAGTGGCCACCATACTAAAATGTCTTCTAGGACAAAAGAACCCAACCCAAGCAGTTAATTTAACTGTTAAATTAAAAGTTTGTCTCTCACTGCATGCAAGAATTGGCAATGGCACTGCTTTTCAGCAACATAAAAATATCCTAGGGGGTCAGCATTGTGGCAAAGTGGATTAAGCAGCCACTTTTAAAGCCAGCATCCCATATCAGAGTGCAGGTTCAACTTCTAGATACTCCCCTTCCAATCCAGTTCCTGCTACTGTGCCTGAGAAGGCAATGGAAGATGGTTTAAGTTTTTGGGTCCCTGCCACCCATGTGGAAGACCCAGATGAAGTTACTGGCTCCTGGCTTCAGCCTGGCCTGACCTGGCTGTTGCAGCCATTTAGAGAGTGAACCAGTGGATGGAAAATCTCTATCTATCTTTCAAATAAATAAAGTTTTTAAAATCCTGAGAAATACTTCAAAATACAAGAAGTCACAGAGCTTTCATCCTAAGTTTTTGCAAACACAAACCAACTAGATATAAAAAAGGAAGTTAAAAAGCCAAGAATCAGGGCCGCTGCTGTGGCGTAGCGGGTAAAGCCGACACCTACAGTGCCAGCATCCCCTGTGGGCGCCAATTTGAATCCTAGCTGCTCCACTTCCAATCCAGCTTTTTGCTATCGCGTGGGAAAGCAGATGCTCCAAGTCCTTGGGCCCCTGCACCCACATGGGAGACTCGCAGGAAGCTCCTGGCTCCAGCCACTGCAGCCACCTGGGGAGTGAACCAGCGGATGGAGGGTGTCTCCCTGTGCCTCCTCCTCTCTGCCTTTCAAACAAATAAATAAATCTTTAAAAAAAAAATAGTAAAGAATCCTCACTGTATTATTTTATTTTATTTTTTTAAGATTTATTTGAAACACAGAGTTAGAGAGGCAGAGAGAGATCTTCCATCTGCTGGTTTACTCCCCAGATGGCTGCAATGGTCGGAACTGGGCCGATCCAAAGCCAAGAGTCAGGAGCTCCTTCATGGTCACCAACGCAGATTCAGGCGCCAGATTCAAGCACTTGGGCCATCTTCTGCTGCAGACAGCTGATCAGAACTGAAGTAGCCAGGACTCGAACCAGTACCTATATGGGATGGCAGCACTGCAGGAGGCGGTTTTACTCCCTACACCACAGTGATGGCCTCATCCTCACTGTATTGTATACTGTGACCAACACCTCTTAGTTCTCCCATTATCTACTACCAAAAAAAAGGATTCTATTAAATGTCTACTTATAATCCCATAGTTAACTATGGCAAATAAAATACAAGCAGGTAACTTATTGTTTAAATTTTTTATTTCTATACTTTACACTGAAGCACACAATTCTAATTTTCAAAAAGATCTTCCTCCTGGCTGGCGCCGCGGCTCACTAGGCTAATCCTCTGCCTGTGGTGCCAGCACCCCAGGTTCTAGTCCCTGTGGGGGTGCCAGTTCTGTACCGGTTGCTTCTCTTCCAGTCCAGCTCTCTCCTGTGGCCTGGGAAGGCAGTGGAGGATGGCCCAAGTGCTTGGGCCCTGCACCCCATGGGAGACCAGGAGGAAGCACCTGGCTCCTGGCTTTGGATCGGTGCAGCGCGCCGGCTGTAGTGGCCATGTGGCCATTTGGGTGGTGACCCAACACAGAAAGAAGACCTTTCTCTCTGTCTCTCTCACTAACTCTGCCTGTCTTAAAAAAAGAAAAAATCTTCCTCCCGAAGGAGTGATGTTCCAGGATTATTTGGCACAATCCTGATACAGAGCCCAACTGTCCTGTGAAGACTGTCAGATGCTAAAATAAAAAAGGTCAGAGTAGCCCAAGCTGTTCAGTTATACAAGTTTTCAACAGATTTGTTGAGGGGTGAGCTGAGGGCAAGGAACACTGTTTTCTGTGACTGATCTCACAGGCACAGTCATTCTAGAGAAGCTCATACTCCTGGCTCCAGTGACTCACAGCATCTCAACCTTTTGGTCCAAGCAAAGGAAAAGAGGAAATGAAGTCAAACAATGGGGGAATTGCAGGATTTCCCTGTGCACATGCCCAGTTTGATGAAGTCATTCAATGTGCTTGAGTTTCTAAGGCCCCACAGATTCCCACACCCTGGCCAGTGTTATAGTTATAGCTTAGTTCAATACTTGAAAACTTTACAATTTCACCAAGTGAACTTCTAAACTGTGAACTCCTGGTAAGCAAAGATCATGTCTTGCAACGTTTCTTGGAAAAAAAAAAAAAAAAACTAATAAATAAACCACTAACTTCTATTTCTGATCCTTCCTGCCCAAAGTCACTAAAAACTGTAATAAGTAAAAGTTTAAACCAAGACGCACGGGGCAGCGGCATGCCAGATCTGAGACACCACATGTCCTACTGCGGGCAGGGGGAAGGCAGTGTGTACAGCACAACCATTCCCAGCCTTCACACTTCCATTTAGACAGGAGCACGGGGTCTGGAGGCGGCTAAGCCCACCTGTGTCACCCCGGCTGGGGGACGTAGGTCAGGTCACTTAATCGGAGTCGCGGCGCTGCCTCCATTTACCTGTGGGAATACTCAACTCCGGAGGTTTGGGAAGGGGCCGAGGGCCAGAGGGCTTCGTCAGCTGGACAGCCTCACGTGGTGTCCACGTCTTTCAACCGCTCTCCGCCTTGCCGGGTGTACAGCGCCATCAACCCAGCTCGGGAACGATGCGCGGCCACAGGCCGCAACACCCGGTTCCTCGGAACCACCTTAAAGGGCATGACACAGACAGGCCTTCGGCAAAGACCCTGCAAGGCGGTCCCGGCAGCTCTCACGGGGCGGTCAGCACACCCGGGGACCCAGGGCCCTGCGCTTAGCAGGTGACAGGGAAAGCGCCCGCCCCGACTAGCAGGCTGCCCGCGCCTCCGCGGCCTCTGCACCGAGGTCCCGTCGGCGATCCAGGCGCGCTTCCCACCGCCCTGAGTCACCACACAGCACAGCGGAGCGCCGGCGAGGCCGCCAGCCGGGCTCCACTCTCGGACCCGAGGCCGGTCTGGGGCCCAGGAGCCCCGCCCCGCAGCGCCGATCCACCAGCCGCGAGCCCAGGGTCACCTCGCCGAGCGCACTCGTGACGCCGGGATGGGGGGGCGCCGGGGACACCCCAAGGAGCCGCTCAGGCCTCGCCCCCTGGCCCGGCCGAAACGGCTGGCGAGCGGCGCCGGGGCTTCTCCCTCACGGACACCCACCACGCCGGCCCCTGCCTTCCGGCCGGGTCCCTCCATCGCCCCCTCCCCGCTTCCGGCCGCCCCCGGCTCCCGAGCGCCCCGGACGAGTCCCTGACAGCCCGGGCAACTGGGGTGAGGCCCAGGAGGGCACGGGCCACTCACCGGCCGCCAGCTCCTTCGCCAATGAACCGCCCAGCGACTCCCTCAAGCGCCGCCGCCGCCGCCGCCGCCGCAGCCAAGCGAGCCGGAGGGCGCGCGCGGGGGCGGGGCGACGTGGACACGCAGCGCGGGGCGGGGCCTGCAGCGGACACGCCCCCGGCGGGAGGAGAGAAGCACGTGGCTCCTCCTGGTCCGTGCAGCAAGCTGGTGTTGACCAGGGCGAGGGGGCAGTGAGAACGCTCCTGGGCTGCGCGCTTATCTCGCCAGTGTCGCTTAAGCCCCGTGTCCACTGACACCTCCCTTTCGGTCACTGGCCAGGCTCAACCCGCTAGCCAGTCCTGTGTGGGCCGCACTGCAGACCTTCTTCCGTTTCCACCCCGTCTGCCTCGGTGCTAGTCTTGGGCCTGATCTCTTTTTCGGCCTTGCTTCATTCTCCAGACAACAGCACGGCCAGGAGAATCTTTTAAAAGCCCCGATGGGATGGTGGGCCTCTAACACCCTCCCACGGTTCCTAGAACTCCCCACCCCTACCTTGCTGGTGGGCCTCTAACAGCCTCCCACGGGTCCTAGCACTCCCCACCCCTACCTTGCTCTGCCATACTCGAACCACCAGGCTAGACGGACCACGTCACCACCTCTTCCGGGGCATCTCCAACCGGGCTGCACCTGCCCTCGTAACCAGGTACAAGGCGCCACAAAAGGTGCAGACCTCAGTTCTGGCCAAAGTTCTGCCATGAACCTGCTTCACCCTCGCCCATCCTAGCCAGCGGGTGTTCTACCGGCAGCTCTAACAGAGCACCGTGATGTACACGTTGTGCTTCGAGGCTAACTCATTGGCTTTCCCCTCCACCCATGCCCTGAGAATGCTCTGCTCCTTATCCCGACCTCTCTTACGGGCAGCCAGAGCAGAGCAGCCCAGTCGAGATGGAGTTAATCACTCCCCTTGCAGGCCTCTTCAAGGCCTGAGCCTCAATCCTGCAACAAGTTCTGGCTGACAGGTTTCAGGCCTTATCACAGCTACCCCAAAGATTTGCTTTCCTCCAGCATTTTCTGCAAAGCCAGCCCCCATCTTTGGAGCCTCAACAAAAACCCCAAGCTGTCATTAACAAGGACGGTAGTTCTTGAGACGGTAGTCTGCTACCTCCTCTTTTGGCTGGATTAAACTTTCTCTTTCCTTTATCCTCAAACCCGGCCCTCCTGATTCTGACCTGGCAGCAGGGACAGGGACCAAGCTTTTGGGGACACTCTCCCTGTTCCGGGCAGCCTGGCTTCCAGTCATTGCCTTAACCGTGCAGCTGACGGCAGCTTTGAAGACTGCTGGTGAGGAGACCTCCTGCTCTCACACACACACACGATTACTGTTAGGGACACACTGGGTTTGCCTCCCGAAAAAGAGAACATTTAACTACAGGCCTATCAGAGGCAGGGCCGGCCTGTGGCACAGCGCGGGTTGGAGTCCCGGCTGCTCGGCTCCCATCTCCTGTGCATGGGAAGGCAGCAGAGGAGGGCCCAAGTCCAGGGGGGAGCGCTGGAAGGAATTCCCGGCTCTTGGCTTCGTATCAGCCCACACCATTACAGTCATTTGGGGAATGAACTCGTGGATGGACGATCTCTCTCTCCCTCTCTCTAACTCTGCCTTTCAAATAAATAAATCTTAAAAAAGAAAAGTAGCTGGTTAACATCAGGTGACTTTTTTGGAGTATGTGTTGAAGTAAAAGAAACTACAATTATTCCAATTGAAACTGGCCTGTGGCCGGCGCCGTGGCTCACTAGGCTAATCCTCTGCCTTGTGGCGCCAGCACACCCGGTTCTAGTCCAGGTCGGGGCGCCAGATTCTGTCCCGGTTGCCCCTCTTCCAGGCCAGCTCTCTGCTGTGGCCAGGGAGTGCAGTGGAGGATGGCCCAAGTGCTTGGGCCCTGCACCCCATGGGAGACCAGGATAAGGATCAGCGTGGTGCGCCGGCCGCAGCGCGCCGGCTGCGGCGGCCATTGGAGGGTGAACCAACGGCAAAGGAAGACCTTTCTCTCTGTCTCTCTCTCTCACTGTCCACTCTGCCTGTCACAAAAAAAAAAAAAAAAAAAAAAAAAAAAAAAAAAAAAAAAAAGGAAGAAGAAGAAACTGGCCTGATTGTTATCTTTTCGTCCTAACTTCTTGGAAGGTCACAGAAAGAGTTCTGCTTCAGCTTGAGGACATGGGACTTCAGTGTGAGTGACTCCGTTTTGATTTTTTACCTGGTCTGCTGGTCCTAGTGAAGAGTTTTATCTGAAACAATAGCATTTTGTAATTGTAATTTAACAGGAGTCTCTTTTTACATCTCACAATGACCTTGTGTGTGTGTGTGCCTCTTTAGGTTCTTGCAAGTTTCTCCACGTTAAAAGTGGAATTGCTAAATCACAGAGTACACCCATTTTAAGTTTCAACAAATTTTTTAAAAGATTTTATTCATTTATTTAAGAGGTAGAATTACAGACAGTGAGAGGAAGAGACAAGAGAGAAAGGTCTTCCATCCATTGATTCACTCCCCAAATGGCCGCAAAAGCCGGAACTGTGCTGATCTGAAGCCAAGAGCCACATGCTTCTTCCTGGTCTCCCATGCGGGTGCAGGGGCCCAAGCACTTGGGCCATCTTCTACTGCTTTCCCAGGCCACAGCAGAGAGCTGGATTGGAAGAAGAGCAGCCGAGATTAGAACTGGCGCCCATATGGGGTGCCAGTGCCACAGGCAGAGGATTAACCTACTATGCCATGATGCTGGCCCCAAATTTTAACAATTTTTTAAAATATTTTTTAAACTTATTTGAAAGGCAGAGTTACAGAGAGAAGAGGAGAGAGAAAGAGATCTTCCATCCACTGGTTCACTCCCCAGTTGGCTACAATGGCCAGGGCTGGGCCAAGCAGAAGCCAGGAGCCCAGAGCATCTTCCCCGTCTTCCAGGTGGGTGCAGGAGTCCAAGCAGTTGGGCCGTTTGCTGCTACTTTCCCAGAAGAAGAGCTGGACAGGAAGTGGAGCAGCTGGGTCTTGAACCAGTGCCCATGTGGGATGCCCGCATAGCAGGTGGAGGCCTATCCTGCTACATCACTACGCTAGCCTCTAACAGATTTTGTTTTAAAGATTTATTTATTTATGTGGGTGTTTTTTTAAAGATTTGTTTATTTACTTGAAAGGCAGAGTTAGAGAAGCAGAGAGAGAGAGAGGGATCTTCCATCTACTGGTTCCCTCCTCAAGTGGCCTTAATGGCCGGAGCTGGGCTGATTTGAAGCCCGGAGTGAGGAACTTCTTCCGGGTCCCCCACACAGGTTCAGAAAGTCAGAGTTACGGAGAGGAAGAGGAAGAGGGAGAGGGAGAAGGAGAGGGAGAAGGAGAGGGAGAGGGAAAGAGAGAGAGAGACAGAGGCAGAGAGAGAAGTCTTCCATCCATTGGTTCACTTGCAGAGATGGCCCCAATGGCCTGAGCTGAGCCAATCCGTAGCCAAGAGCCAGGAGCTTCTTTCTGGTATCCCATGTGGGTGCAGGGTCCCAAGGACTTGGGCCATCTTCCACTGCTTTCCCAGGCCATAGTAGAGAGCTGGATCGGAAGTTGAGCAGTCGGGACTCAAACTGGTACCCATGTGGGATACCAGTACTACAAGTGGCAGCCTGACCCACTATACCACAGCACTGGCCCCAAGATTTATTTATTTATTTGAAAGAGCATCAGAAAAAAGAGAGTGAAATCGATCTTCCATATGCTGATTCACTCCCCAAATATCCCTAACAGCAGAAGGGTGAGGCAGGAGCCAGGATAGCCATACGGGTCTCCCACATGGGTGGCGGGGACCCAGTACGTGGGCCATTACCTGCTGTGCATGAACAGAGAGCTGGATTGGAAATGGAGCACTAAGATGCAAACCAGTCTCTGATCCAGGATGCTGGCATCAAGTGCTGGCCCTGCAAGCAGCAGCTTACCCCCTGCACCACAACACAGCTCTAATTTTATCAGATCTTGCCACATGATTTTCCCACAGTCTTGCCAACATTGGCTGTTACTTGAACAGTGGTGCAAAGGCCCAAGGGCTTGGGCCGTCCTCCACTGCTTGTCCAGGCAAATTAGCAGGGAGCTGGATTGGAAGTGGGGCAGCCGGTCCCACATGGGATGCTGGTGCTACAGGCCGGGGTTTTAACCCACTGCGCCACAGTGCCGGCCCAATAATCCCCTCCCCTTGCTTAATAAGCAGCCTTCCTAAGACTCCCTAGTATACCAGCATCTCATTATAGTTCTTTGCCTACCTGTCGCTTAGTAACTAGCAATTCTATAATAGTTGCTTTTGTAAAATCACTCACTCAAACATTGCAGCAGACATCTCTGAATACAAGCATGTGTAGGACACGACTTGTCCCGAGGCATGCGCCAAGGACTCGCCACACCCCTTTCCTCTGCACCTATCACGTGCAGTCACTTTGTTTCTCTCAGCTCCTCTCCATCTGCCCTGATTCCATCGGTTCACAAATCCCTTGCTGTACAGGAAGATTGATTTAGGGCTTGACATGAGTTGCCTCTTTCTTCTTCTTCTTTTTTTTTTTTATGATTTATTTATTGGGCCGGACTGTGGTGCAGTGGGTTAAAGCCCGGCCTGTAGCACCGGCATCCCATGTGAGCACCGGTTCAAATCCCGGTTGCTCCACTTCCAATCCAGCTCCCTGCTAATGTGCCTGGGCAAGCAGTGGAGGATGGCCCAAGCCCTTGGACCCCTGCACCTAGGTGGGAGACCCAGAGGAAGCTTGTGACTCTTGGCTTCAGATCAGCTCAGCGCCCCCCGCCCCAAAAAAAGATTTATTTAGGCAGCGCTGTGGTGCGGGGGCCGGGCGGGGCGGAGATCGCTCCCAGCCGCTGGCGCACGCTCCCGTTTTCATAGTTCCTGGTCAACGTAGAAATGTGGATTCCCTTGGCCGAGTCCTCATGCAGGTGAAATCATCATGGTCCTGCTGCTGCAGGTGTGTGAGTAGCACTGTTTCTGCAACAGAGCCTCAAGCCACCGCGCGTGGGAAGAGGATGGCCGCTTGAGGGGCGCAGTCTTTCTCATGCTGGCGGCGTCCTGTGTCTGCAGCACTGTCTTCCACAGAGAACCGAAGGCCTGGTTCGAAGGTGTCTTCTTGTCTTCCGTGTGCCCCATCGATATCAGTGCCAACACCTTTTATGGAATCCTGTTTGATGCAGGGAGTACTGGAGCTCGAATTCCTGTTTACACCTCTGTGCAGAAAGATCCAGGACAACTTCCAATCCCGGAAGGGGAAATTTTTGAATCTGTGAAGCCAGGACTTTCTGCTTTCGTAGATCATCCTAAGAAGGGTGCTGAGACCGTTCAAGGACTCTTGGACATGGCCAAAGACTCTATTCCGCGAAGTCACTGGAAAAGGACCCCCGTGGTCCTGAAGGCAACAGCAGGACTGCGCTTGCTGCCAGGACAGAGGTGGAGGTAGAGGAGATCTTCAAGAAGTCACCTTTCCTGGTACCGGACGACGGTGTTGGCATCATGGACGGATCCCGTGAAGGCATCTTAGCTTGGGTTACTGTGAATTTTCTGACAGGTCAGCTGCATGGCCGTGGCCAGGAGACTGTGGGGACCCTGGACCTGAGGGGGGCCTCCACCCAAATCACATTTCTGCCGAAGTTTAAGAAAACCCTGGAACAAACCCCTAAGGACTACCTCACTTCCTTTGAGATGTTTAACAGCATTTATAAGCTCTATACACATAGTTACTTGGGATTTGGATTGAAAGCTGCAAGACTAGCAACGCTGGGCACCCTGGAGACAGAAGGAATTGATGGACACACTTTCCAAGGTGCCTGTCTACCGAGATGGTTGGAAGCAGAGTGGATCTTTGAGGGTGTAAAATACCAATATGGTGGCAACCAAGAAGGGGACATGGGCTTTGAGCCCTGCTCTGCTGAAGTGCTGAGAGTGGTACAAGGGAAGCTGCCCCAGCCAGAGGAGGTCCAGAGAAGCTCCTTCTATGCATCCTGTTACTACTGCAATCGGGCTGTTGACACGGGCATGATCGGTTATGCAAAGGGGGTGTTTTAAAGGTTGAAGATTTTGAAAGAAAGGCCAGGGAAGTGTGTGATAACCTGGAGAAGTTCACCTCAGGCAGCCCTTTCCTGTGTATGGATCTCAGCTACATCACAGCCCTGCTGAAGGACGGCTTTGGCTTTGCGGACGGCACCGTCTTACAGCTCGCAAAGAAACTGAACAACAGAGATGGGCTGGGCCTTGGGAGCCACATTTCACCTGTTGCAGTCTCTGGGCATCTCCTACTGAGGTCAGCCACTTCCTCTGAGGCTTGTGTCCACCAGCCTTTTACAGGGAGAATGAAGGACTCGGTCGTTTTCTGAGCCAGGTGGGACTGAAGGCCAGCAGCCGGCTTTCTCGGGAAGAAAGGGCTTTTGTAGCTAGATCTTGCCCTTGAGCCTGCAGATCTGGGTTTGATTAATTCTACACATGTAATGTGAACTTTGACCTAACCACTTGGGGTACACAGCTGGCACCAGTCTAAATCTTTGAGATTCTTGGTCACAGAGAGCCCGCCATGAGCCAAACAGAATAGCTCTGGAACTCAGCCTTGGAGTTAGAGCTCAGGGAATAGTCCCAGGGAACCAAAGAAAAATGTCATTTTAACCCCGAGTGCCTCATTCCCTTGAACAGTCTCTCTCCCCTGCAGTCCCGTGACCTATCAATACCAGGGTCTCCCCTGGCCCCACCCGTATCTGCACTCTCCTCCCCAAGGACAGGTATTTACCTGGTCTTGCTTTCCATGTTTGACTCAAACACACAAAGGGCACCACTTGAGAATCTTTGCTTCTGCTCTGGGCAGCCAGCTGAGAGCCACAGGCAGGACAGGAAGTAACTCCTGCCAGTCATGGCCAGACGAACTCTAGGGACCTTTAGGAAAGGTGTGGTTGCCTCCTCTATCTGAGCTCCTTTAACCAACTTTTTATCAGTGAACCCTGGGGTTAATTAACACATCCAACTTTATGGGTATGTGTGGATTCAGTGCCAGTATCGCCTCCCAGGCTAATATGTTTATGGTATTATCCATGATCCTAAACTTACCTTTTGCAGTTACGTGCTAGCTGTTGGCCCATGGTGAGGGGGCAGTGTCTGTGCTGTTCTGGGTCGTAGCCTCTTTAGTTTGCCCTTTTGTTTGTAGCTCTCCTCTCCTGCCCAGCCCCTGGTCATCTTAGCGAATATGCCAGTTGGCTGATCCTTGGATCTCCGGCCTTGCGCTGTGGTCTCTTGGCCCCTGGTGGTGCAGCTGGTCCAGCGTGGCTGGAGGACCCTATTTATTCCATGAATTATCCCCCCATGTTAGCTTGTACTTTCGTCCCGTGACCATCACCTGCTGCTTGTCTGCCCACCCTAGTGCTCCTGCCCTGTATTCTGGCTGCTTCCCAAAGAGAGCTTTCATGGTAGACCTCCCGGTCCTTCTGCTTTCTCCTCAAGGCTGTTAAAGATGTGTGACCCTCACGCATCAGTCCCTGGGGAAATCTTAAGTTACTCCCTTGGGTCAGTACATACTTAATATGTGCTATGTGCAAGGAACTTCGAAAGTTTCTGTACCTTTCCTCCAAGTTTTAGTTTTTTTAAATTCAGTGTGGAATTTCTTGAGACTTTTCATACTTATTATAAATATTACCGTTGTAAATATTGCCTTACTCAGAAAGTGCTAGAATTGGAAACAGCCATAGAGAGAATGCAGCCTCTTACCCACTGCAGGAACCCCTCAGCGTTACCCACAAGTGATCATCCTGCTCAGGTAGTTCCGAGCTGCCCTGATGTTGAAGTGCTGCTTCCGTTGAGCTGGAATCTGTGTGCCCAGTGGACTGTAGTTCTGTTGTGATTTCTCCCTCTAGAGCCCTTCATTATTTTTGAAGAAAACTCCAAGTTCTTTATGGTCCCTTTTAACATGTCTGGACCCTGACCACCTTTGTCAAGAGTACAGTGCTAAAGCAGTCACGGTACACTAAGCATCCTGTATCATCAGGGAGATTCTTTACTTCCCAGGAGGGAAGCCGTGCAGACTCCTGCAGCTTTCCAGGATCTGAAGGATTCCCTGGGCTTCTGTCACTGCAGGCTCTCTCTCAAGTGTCTTACGCACAGGAGTGAGCCGAATCTGTAAAGCACACGTAGTGCCCAGGCTGACTCCTTCAGCTCTCTTGGGTGGATGCCCTGACTTTACAAACTTATTATACATAATTATATTTTATCAATATATTCATCTTGATCAGAACATCTGGAGAATTGTTTAAGAGAAATTTGGAATGAAAATTTTTCTTAGAAAAAGATTTACCTATAATATCCTTTCTGCCCCCTAGTGTCCCCTTTGGGCCTCTTCTTAAGAGACCCTTCAGAGTCTAACATTCCTGGTTAGTTTCTTCTCTTACCAGACTTGTGTTTAAAATGCTGAGGGCACAGCCTGGCACAGAGTGGATGCTGTGTTTGTGTGAAGAACATCCCCTGTGGGCTTTGGAACTCTCCCCGTCTTGGATGGTCCACATTCTCCCTACCTGGGCTACCACTGTGTGTTTGACGAGAGATGACCCTGTGCCTGCAGCCCACCAGTAGACCCAGCAGCTGCCATCTTTTGTTCTGGGTACATCTTTCCAGAAAGCTCTGTGACATTGTCCCTCTTTTTACTCTAGAAATCTTACCTGTTCTCTACCTTTGCTTGAAAAGCTCCCCTGTAGTAGCAGATTTCCCATGCTTTCAAAAATTATTCCTGGAATAGCTCGGCTGGGTTCAAAAGCAGACTAATTCCCTTCATTGTATCTTCAAGTCAGGGTCTGGGGCAAGCTGGCTTTGTAGTATGCAGATCCAACAGACCTAAATTTCTCAAGAGGCGTCTCTGGTACTGCAGAGCAAGCTCTTTAAAAACCCACAGCACAGGCCGGCGCCGCGGCTCACTAGGCTAATCCTCCACCTTGCGGCGCCGGCACACCGGGTTCTAGTCCCGGTCGGGGCGCCGGATTCTGTCCCGGTTGCCCCTCTTCCAGGCCAGCTCTCTGCTGTGGCCCGGGAGTGCAGTGGAGGATGGCCCAAGTGCTTGGGCCCTGCACCCCATGGGAGACCAGGAGAAGCACCTGGCTCCTGCCATCGGATCAGTGCGGTATGCCGGCCGCGGCGCACCGGCCGTGGCGGCCATTGAAGGTTGAACCAAGGGCAAAGGAAGACCTTTCTCTCTGTCTCTCTCTCTCACTGTCCACTCTGCCTGTCAAACAAACAAACAAACCTCCACGCTGGCACAAACATGAACAAATGCTGCTGAGGAGCAGTCCCCTTTGATCTGGTTCCTGAGGTCTTCCAGCCTGTGCAGTGAAGTTATTTAATGTTGTTACTGAGCAGACAGTGGAGGATCCAGAAATCTACTAGAAATCTGGTGCTGTATGAGGACATAAGTAGCATTATGACTTGGTTTTCTTTTCATGAGGTCAGTGTATCTATATCAAAGGTTAAAAGAATTTCTATTTAATTAAATGCATCAACTGAATATTTATAATTCTTCTACCAAAAAAAATAAATTTATAAGCAGCATTAAAGAAACTAAATCTTCAGAATGATTAACAAGGAAAAATGAGACAGCACCTCCGTGATTTTTTGTTTTAGTAATAAAAAGCTCTTTCAATCCCCCCAAAAAAGATTTATTTATTTATTTGAAAGGCAGAGTTACAGAGAAAGACAGACAGATATTTAGCTGCTAATGTATTGTGATTAGCTATGGGTCAATCTAGGCCAGCCTTGCCCTCCTAAGCTGGTACTGGCCTGGTCCAGGCAGTGGGTCTGTTCATCCTTAGAGAGAGGAGAACCAAACCCATTATCTGCAGCTCTTGAGATAATAAGAACTATCCCCAGGCAGCTCAACTGCTTCCTCTGCCTCCTTGTCTCAAAACGACCAATCTGTCTTTTGTGAGTTTTTGTTTGTTTGTTTGTTTGATTCTTCTTTCTTCAGGGGTTTTCTAGCTAGAAAACCAACCTCTCCTGCTGGACTCATTGTGTGATGGTACTGAATACCTCTTCCTTTTTCACCTTCTGGCTAACAAAAGCTAACTGCTGGGGCAGCGCTGTGGCACAGAAGGTTAAGGCTATGCCTGCAGTGCCGGCATCCCATATGAGCACCAGTTTAAGACCTGGCTGCTCTACTCTCCATCCAGCTTCCTGCTAATGCATCTGAGAAACAAGTGGAAGATGGCCCAAGTAACTGACCTTGACCCCAGGTAACTCCCCAGAAACTGACCTTGAGAAAGCTGCTGAAGTCGCAAAGTAATCTAGCCTACCCCGGTCAGCGGTCAGCGAAACCAGAGGACTGGATTTGTGATTGCAGAAAAAAAGGTTAAAAAAACAGAGTTCACATAAGGAAGAAATTCATACCACTAACCAAAACAGCCCAGTGTCATCCAGGAAGCCTCCAGGATGACTACAAAGAAAGTCTTTCCTAAAACCTGCCTGACATGGCCGGCGCCGCGGCTCACTAGGCTAATCCTCCGCCTGCGGCGCCGGCACACCGGGTTCTAGTCCCGGTCGGGGTGCCGGATTCTGTCCCGGTTGCTCCTCTTCCAGGCCAGCTCTCTGCTGTGGCCAGGGAGTGCAGCAGAGAATGGCCCGAGTATTTGGGCCCTGCACCCCATGGGAGACCAGGAGAAGCACCTGGCTCCTGCCTGCGGATCAGCGTGGTGCACTGGCCACAGCGCACCAGCCGCACCGGCCATTGGAGGGTGGACCAATGGCAAAGGAAGACCTTTCTCTCTGTCTCTCTCTCTCACTGTCCATTCTGCCTGTCAAAAAAAATAAATAAAATAAAACCTGCCTGACAGCTTCCTCCAACCCACTTTTCTCCTTTAAAAAACCTCCTGGGGATGGGGAATGGAGGGGCTGTAGCTCCGCGGGTTAAGCACCCCCTGTGGGCACCAGTTTCAATCCCTGCTGCTCTACTTCTGAGCCAGCTCCCTGCTAATGATCCTGGGAAAGCTGTGGAGGACGACCCCAGTGTTTGGACCCCTGCTACTCACCCACGTGAAAGATCTGGATGAAGTTCCTGCCTACTGGCTTCGGCATGGTCTAGCCCAGACTGTAGTGGACACTTGGGAAGTGAACTAGTGGACAGACGATCTGGATCTCTCTCTCTCTCTCTGTAGCTCTGTCCCTTCAAATGAATAATAAAATAAAATAAAATATTTGGAGAGTGAACCAGCAAATGGGAGACCACTTTCTCTTTCACTCTGCCTTTCAAATAAAATGAAAATAATAAATAAAAACATTTTAAAAAGAGGATGGCAGGAAATACACAATGCATTTGCCCCACCCCGCTCCTCCAGACACATGGACATAACAAGGAGATAAACTGGGTGGCACTGATGGACGGAGGGGTTGCTGGGAGACAGTGCAGGCTGAGCCTATGCCTGACACACAGGGCAGCCAACAGCAGTCCTCACCATTGACCTATGTCACCTGAGTGAAGTGCTTTGCAGTGAGTCCTTGATGAGAACCTAAAATTCCACACAGTGCTGAGTCACTGAGACCATTACTCGGGAGCCAAATCCTTGCTCTCAGTCCTCGCTGGGGACAGGGTGGAGTTTCAAAGACACAAGACCTTTGCCCTAGGCTGCCAAGCTGCCTGCTCACTTCCAGCAACACCCAGGCCCCAGCGTCCCTCAGGGGGACCCCTTTCTTGATTTCCAAGCTGCTGAGTCAACAAACAGAAAAGGCACTGGCGGTGTCTGTGTTGTGGCAATGCGGGTTAAGCTGTTGGCTGTGATGCTGGCATCCCATAGGGATGCCGCTCTGCGTCCTGGCTGTGCCGCTTCTGATACAGCTCCCTGTCAGTGCATCTGAGAAACAGCAGAGGATGCCCCAAGTGCTGTACCTACAGGCGAGATCGGTAAGCAGCTCCTGGCTTCTGCCGTGGGCTGGCCCAGTCCTGGCGGCTGCAGCCATGTGGGGAGTGAACCAGCAGATGGAAGACCTCTCTGCCTTTCAAATAAATAAAATGAATCTCATAAATAAATAAATAAATAAGTCTTGGAGGGTAAAAAGCACTGGAACTGCTGTTCTGGGAAGCCACTCTGTTAAACCTGGACACCAGAACTGGCATCGCAGTGTGAGGCCCATGGAGCGGCCCAGGGTCCATGTGCAGCAGGACTCACGCTTGGTTAATATTCTCCTATTCCTGTCTTGATATGTTTAATCATTTTGAACAAGTGATTCAGTGTGAATAGATATAGTGAGCTGGAATTCCTGCCAGCCCTGCCATGTAATATATTTTTTTAGATTTTTATTTATTTATTTATTTGACAAGTAGAGTTACAGACAGTGAGAGACAGAGAGACAGAGAGAAAGGTTCACTCCCCAAATGGCCACAACGTCCAGAGCTGTGCCAATCCAAAGCCAGGAGCCAGGAGCCCATGCAGGTGCAGGGGCACAAGCACTTGGGCCATCCTCCACTGCTTTCCCAAGCCACAGCAGAGAGCTGGATTGGAAGTGGAGCAGCTGGGATTAGAACCGGCACCCATATGGGATGCCAGCACTGCAGGCAGAGGATTAACCTAGTGCGCCACGGCGCCAGCCCCTTGCCATGTAATATTGTCTTTTTACCTGTCTAAAATGCCCACGTCCTTAGGACCTGCCTACTACTGGAGGTGACTGCTCAGAGGTTCTTGTCTGCATGACAAAAAATACAGAGGGCAGGGGTAAGCAAAGTAGCGAAGTTCAGTGAAGAGAAATACACCTGACAAGGCGGGCATTCATCCTGTAGAGGCTGGAGGGCACTGCAGTCCATATTCAGACTGTGAAACTGCTGGGTAGAGGGCTTTCTGGATATGGAATTCCTGAAATTCCACCCAGGACCTTATCAGTACAGTGTTATTGGACCTAGTAGCTCCCGGGTCACAGTCAGGAAAGAGTCCCCGAAGCTGGAGAGGGCTGGGACCCACCTAACCAGGTTATTGACACAGTGGGTTAAGCTGCTGCCTGTGGTGCCAGCTTCCCATATGAGTGCCGGTTCTAGTCCCAGTTGCTCCACTTCCAATCCAGCTCCCTGCTAATGCACCTGGGAAAGCAGTGGAGGATGGCCCGAATGTTTGGGCCCTGGCATCATGTGGGAGACCTGGATGGTGTTCCAGGCTCCTAGCTTTGGCCTGGCCAGTTCCAGCCATTGTGGCCATTTGGGGAGAGAATCAGCAAACGGAAGATGGACCTCAGTCTCTTTCCCTCTCTCTGACTCTCCCCCGGCCCTGTAACTCAAATAAAGAACTAAACAAATCTGTAAATAAACAAATTTCAAATCAATAAACCTTTCTTTGCTTTTTAATAAACAAATCTTTAAAGGAGAAAACAAGGTTATCCAACAGACCAATATTTCAGATATGTAATTCCTGGTCTGCTTTCAAGGCTTGTTTCCTGGTTCCGTCACACAAAAATTCCAATTGTCTTTAGAAATTCCCCTTTTCGGGGCCAGATTCTGTCCCGGTTGCCCCTCTTCCAGGCCAGCTCTCTGCTGTGGCCCGGGAGTACAGTGAAGGATGGTCCAAGTCCTTGGGCCCTGCACCCCATGGGAGACCAGGAGAAGCACCTGGCTCCTGGCTTCGGATCAGCGCAGTTCGCTGGCCACAGCACACCAGCCGCAGCGGCCATTGGAGGGTGAACCAACGGCAAAGGAAGACCTTTCTCTCTGTCTCTCTCTCTCACTGTCCACTCTGCCTGTCAAAAAAATAAATAAATAAAAAAGAAATTCCCCTTTTCTTCAGCCCCTGGAACACACATAGGCTAACGTCCACCTAGCTACCTAACACACCTGTGTCTGACCTGGGACCAGGAAACCACACGGATAGTAAACTCCAGGTGGAGCTGCCATAAAAATCCCAGACGGCTTCACCCAGGCTGAAAGTCCATCCCGCTTGTTTACTGCATTAAGGCATCACAGAAGAGGCTGAGAGGCGGGGGTCGCAGGTCTCTTTTTGCCCCCGATCATGGTTGTAGGTACCATCCAGGCTCTCTCTCTCCTCTCCGTAACCCTCTGGCCCTTTCATGATGGGTATTTCTCCATGTGGGAGGGCCCACATTCACACATAAATATTCACTCTCTCACCTTTTATATAAACCCTGTTCTCATTTTTGCACTTTGCATGTGTCCCCAGCTTAGAATTCTCATCTTGGTGGGAGACAAGACCTTTGACTAAAAGGTAAGGTACCAGGCCCATATCACAAGGGCACCACATCTTTACTTTATCACTGGGCCCTGTAAGTTACGCAGTTTGGACACACTTGAATTTACTTCCTTAAAGCAGAGACTGGATTTTGTGGTTCAGCCCCATACAACGGAAGAAAAATCTCATCTTTCATGAGAATCACGTGCAGCCTTGTTCCATACCATAGCTATTTTTTGAGTTCCAACTGTTATGGGCTCATGTATTTTCATCTTCATTCCTCGTTCTTATTCCAACAGAAATAAGAACTCAAAGCAGAGGTGTAACACTGTACAGGTTCATTCAAAAAAGAGAGAGCAAACATACATTCACGCTTGAGTGTGGGCTACCCTACACACGGATTCCTGTTGTTAGTGGGTCCGAGTTGCCTAGGAAGACAAGGCGGAAAGAGAGCCAACAATCTCCAGCCAAGGTCAAGAACAAAAGCAGGCCCTCCCATATTATCAGTCTCTTCTATGAGATGGGGCGGAGCCTGGGTGGAGTTTAGTGTACATGAGACTTTCTGGGATTTTCCATAGTACCTTCACATCCAGTTTAAACTTCCAAATGGTCATCATGGCATCTCCTCCTTTCTGTTCCCAGATGACACAGGTGCATCATGGGAAAGTGGGCATATTAAATGAATAGGTAAGGAGATAGCATTAAAATGCAGGATCTGGGGGTTGGTGCTGTAGCTCGGTGGGTTAAAAACATGGCCTGCAGCACAGGCATCCTAAATGAGCACTGGCTCATATACGAGCGTCCTATATGAATCCTGGCTATTTCAGCTACTCCAATTCTGATCAAGCTCCCCGCTAACGCACCTGGCAAAGCAGCGGAGGGCGGACCAGGTCCTTAAGCCCCCACACCCACAAGGGAGACCCAGAAGAAGCTCCTGGCTCCTGGTTTTAGCCATTTGATGAGTGAATGGCAGGTGGAACATATCTCTCTCTCTCTCTCTCTCTCTCTGTAACTCTGCCTTCCAAATAAATAAATAAATCTTAAGGAAAAAAAAAAAAAGACGCAGCGCTGGCAGAAATTCCGGCTCACATGTTCCTATCTAACTTCCTGCCTGATTCCCCCATATCACAACTATGTGCTGGACACTGTGCCAAGAGCGAGACAGAGTCAAACGAGATAAGGGGTCGCTCTCAGGAAGCCCTGGGTCTAGGATGGTAGAAACGACTTTGCCAGTGGGACAGAGACGGGCGTGAACGGGACTGGTTAGCTCAGTTCAAAGGCCCCACAATGGCTTCCGGGAGGAGTTGATGGTTATGCAGCATTGAAATCGGGTTGTTGTCCTCTTAATCAAGTATCAATTTCCAAAACTCGAAAGTCCACTCCACCGTGGTTTTTTTTTTTTTTTTAATAGATTCCAGCTGGAAAAGTCAGAAAAGTCAGGTTACTAAATAGGCTTCACTCCTAAGCTGGCCTACACCGGTTTCAACTAGATTCAAACTGACCAGCTGAGCAAAGGGCAAACAGGAGGACTATGACCTGCAGAGGACCCCTGGAGCCAGAAGCTGAGCTGACAGCACTGTGTCCGAGTGTCTGCGTTGGCAGGCAGCTGGAGTGGGAGCTGGACCACGTACGTGGATGTCAGACGCAGGTGTCTTACTGCTAAGGCTAACCACCTGTTCCTGTAATAGAATGAGAGGAGCAGGAGTCAGCCCTATCATAGTGGGAGCTGGGCAGGCATCTGGCCTAACAGTTAAGCCGAATGTTGGGACCCGTTTCCCATGTCTGAGAGCCTGGGTTCGAGCCCGGCTCAGGCTCCTTGAGGCCAACACTAGGAAGCAGCGGGTAATGGCTCAGGTACTCGGGTCCCTGCTATCCTCATGGGAGATCTGGTCTTCTTGCTTCTCCCAGGCATTTGGGAAGTGAACCAGTGGATGGTAGCTCCCTCAGTCTGTCTCCTTCTCCCTCTTAAATTGCAGGATCAAAGTACCCAGTTAATCCGCACAGCTGCAGCCCAGGCATAACATAACTCACCCACAGGGCCGTGGAGGAGAGACTCACGCAGAGTAATACACAAATGATACTTCATTTGTAAGTATCCTTGAAAATACCAAACAGACACTTTATAATAATTGAAGATAGATATTTCACCTCAATAGGATACACACATACCTTGCAGGTTGTACCTACCCCTAGATTTCAAGGTCAGGAAGACAGCAAGAGCTGACTGGATTCTCTGTAACTGTGGTGTGTCGGTGACCCTCAGACAGGCAATCAGCAAAAACCTCCCACCTCCTCCCTTCCAGGCACCCCGTTTGGTGCTAAACCCGCGGGCCTTGGAAAAGCTGCCCTGCACCCTAGAAAACCCCGCACACCCGGGAAAAGCTCCCCAAGGGAGGCAGGGGGCTGAGGAGGGTCACTGCACACGTGGGGTGGACAGTGAAACAAGAAAAGCCCCTCCCCCCCCCAGCAATCGCTTTTCAGAGGCGGAATGACAGGATCATTTTTGAGTTTCAGTTGAACAAAAAGAAATCTCATTTTTCTGTTAAGAAGAATGCCAACTCGTCCTAGCAGTGACACTGCCTTTCAAATATTTTATGCAAAGTGAGTCAGGAGACGGGGCTGCAGCCGGCTGCTCCGCTGCTGATCCAGCTCCCTGCTGTGGCCTGGGAAAGCAGCGGATGATGGCTCAAGGGCTTGGGCCCCTGCACCTGCGTGGGAGACCAGGATGGAGCTCGCGGCGTCTGGCTTCGGCCTGGCCCAGCCCTGGCCACTGTGGCCATCTGGGCAGTAACGAGAGGATGAAAGACCTTTCTCTCTGCAACGCTGCCTTTCAAATAAAAATAGAATAAAATCTTAAAAGTGAGGCAGGCACACAAGCACGCCAACAGACAGGGGCTGAGGTGGCCCCCACCCGCCTCAGGCGACACCCCAGGGAAGAGGGGGCGTGGCTAGCTCGTCCCGCGGCCCCCTCGGCCTTTCTGCGTCACGGCCGATTTGCAGGCGCTCGGGGCGGGGCGGGAGCCGGGACGAACCATCCGAGCCAGCGCGGGAGGGGGGCGCGCAGGGCTGCGGCGCGCAGAGTCAGGGGCGGGCCGCGGGGGCTCCCACGTCCCGCAGCCCGGGGTCTTTGCCACTGTGCGGCCGAGGAGGGAGGTGGCTTGCTAGGTCGGGCTGGACCTTCGGGCAGGAGCCGGCGGCCCGCGTGGGGTCGTACTCCCCTCTCCGCAGTGGATTCTGCCGCGGGCTGGGTCCAGGGTCCCAGCGTCTCCCACCGAGGCCGCCGCGAGGTCCAGGCGGCTGTGGGGCTCGAGCCCGAGGTGGGTCCGGGCTGGCGCTCCGTGGGGGAGGGAGAACAGGATGTAGGATCAGGGAGGCGAGGTCCAGGCCCGAAAGGCTCGGGTGGGCCGCCCAAGTCGCGCGGCCGCCCCGCCCCGCCCCCCGCCGTGGGCCCCTGTTGGGTGCGCGCGCAGCGAGTCGCGCTGGGCTGGGACCCCCGGCCAGGTCCTCTACCCCGCGCCTCTCCTCCCCTAGACCTCTCCGGACCGTCGTGCTGCAGCCCCAGCCCTCATGACGGACAGAAGACTCGTGGTGGTTTTTGGAGCAACGGGTAAGTGGAAGAAGCCCCCCGGGAGGACCAGGCCAGCAGACCCGGGCGCCCCCTCCTCCTCGGCGCCTCGGACATCAGCTGGGGGCTGGTGTCGCGGTGCAGCAGGGGAAGCCACCGCTTCTGACAGCCGCTCCACTTCCGACCCGGCTCTGCCGATGCTCCTGCGAAAGCAGCGTGGGGTGGCCCAAGCCCCTGGGCCCCTGCACGCACGTGGGCGACCTGGATGAATTCCTGGCTTCCTGCCACCGTCTGAGAGAACCAGCGGATGGACGATGCCTTTCATTCTGCCCTTCAAACAAATCAGTCAAAAAAAGTGACTTAACTCCTTGGGAGTGTTGGACTTGATACCCCATCTAGGTCTCCTTTCCAATTCCGCTTCCACCCCTTATAGCACTGCACCGTTTCTGGAGTATTCTGCCAGACGTTATGTCATTCATGTATTTAAAAGTCGCATATTAGTTTGCCTAACTTATAGTTTATATGACACCTTTATTGAGATGTAATTCACACACTGCACAATTCATCCGGAGTGAGCCACTCACATTCACCGGTATATCCACCCTATAGGAATACTTTCTTTCTTTCTTTCTTTTTTTTTTTTTTAAGATTTATTTATTTGAGCCGGCGCCGTGGCTCAATAGGCTAATCCTCCACCTTGCGGCGCCGGCACACCGGGTTCTAGTCCCGGTTGGGGCGCCGGATTCTGTCCCGGTTGCCCCTCTTCCAGGCCAGCTCTCTGCTATGGCCAGGGAGTGCAGTGGAGGATGGCCCAGGTGCTTGGGCCCTGCACCCCATGGGAGACCAGGAAAAGCACCTGGATCCTGGCTCCTGCCATCGGATCAGCGCGGTGCGCCGGCTGCAGCGGCGGCCATTGGAGGGTGATCCAACGGCAAAGGAAGACCTTTCTCTCTCTGTCTCTCTCTCTCACTGTCCACTCTGCCTGTCAAAAAAAAAAAAAAAAAAAAAAAAAAAAAAAAATATTTATTTGAGAGGCAGAATTGGAGAGACAGATCTTCCATCCACTGGTTCACTCCCCAGATGGCCGCAGTGGGTGGAGCTGTGTTGGTCCAAAGCCAGGAGCTTCATGCAGATCTCCCACGTGGGTGCAGAGGCCCAAGCACTTGGGCCATCCTCTGCTGCTTTCCCAGGCGCATTAGCAGGGAGCTGGATCAGAAGTGGAGCAGCTGAGGCTCGAACCGGTGCCCGTATGGGATGCTGGCATTGCAGGTAGTGGCTTTTCCCGCTGCGCCACAGCGCTGGCCCCACGAATACGTTCTTGTATATTCACAGTTGTGCAACCACCACCACAATTGACTTAAAATATTACCTGCCCCCAGCTCCTGCCAAGAAAACCCCCTTTCTTCCCCCTGGGGAAGCACTGGTGCACTTTGGTAACTGGCTTTGCCTCTTCCGGACATTTCACGTTAATCCACAGTATGTGGCCTTTTGTGTGTGGCATCTTCATTTGGCGTGCCTTCAGGGTTCATCCATGTTGTGGTGTGGGTCAGCATCTCGTCTGAACGAACGCTTGGGGAACATCCCATTGCATGGAAACGCCCCATGCTAGTCATGGATCAGGAGACGAAGGAATACTTCACTCGTGTCCAGTTCTTTTTTTTTTTTTTTTTTTTTTAATTTTTTGACAGGCAGAGTGGACAGTGAGAGAGAGAGACAGAGAGAAAGGTCTTCCTTTGCCGTTGGTTCACCCTCCAATGGCCGCCGCGGCCGTCGCGCTGCGGCCAGCGCACCGCGCTGATCCGATGGCAGGAGCCAGGAGCCAGGTGCTTTCCCTGGTCTCCCATGTGGTGCAGGGCCCAAGCACCTGGGCCATCCTCCACTGCACTCCCTGGCCACAGCAGAGAGCTGGCCTGGAAGACGGGCAACCGGGACAGAATCTGGCGCCCCAACCGGGACTAGAACCCGGTGTGCCAGCGCTGCTAGGTGGAGGATTAGCCTAGTGAGCCGCGGCGCCGGCCTCCAGTTCTTGGCTTTCCTGAATAATGGCGCTGTGAACAATCGCGTGCAAGTTTTTGTGTGGACATAGTTTTTGTTTGTATTTACTTGAAAGGCAGAGATCTTCCATCCACTGGTTTACTAATGAAACGCCTGCAACAGCTTCCATTGGGCCAGGCCAAGCCAGGACCTCGGACCTTCCTACACATTAGCAGAATAGTAAGTGGAGCCGGGGTCTGTGGTTAAGCCTCCACCTGTGGCGCCGGCATCTCATATAGACACTAGTTCTAGTCCCAGCTGCTCCACTTCCCATCCAGCTCCCTGCTAATAGCCTGAGAAAGCAGTGAAAGATGGCCCGAGTCCTTGGGCTCCTGTACCCAGGTGGGAGACCCTGGAAGAAGCTCCTGGCTCCTGGCTTTGGATCAGCCCAGCTGTGGCCATTGTGGCCATTTGGGGAGTGAACCAGTGGATGGAAGACCTCTGTCTTTAACTCTGCTTCTCAAATCCATTTTGGGAAAAAAAAAAAAAAAATAGTAGTGAAACCAGGACTCAAACCCAGGCACTTCAGTATGAGATGTTGGCATCCCAAAAGGTGTTTTAAACACTGCACTATGTGCCCACCCCAGTTTTCTTGAGTCTGTCTGGGAGTGGAATTACTTTGATTGTTTGATATGTGGTAGCTGTAGTTTAGCATTTTGAAGAAATGCCAGAATGGTTTTCAAAAGGGCTGTACCAAACATTTCCTCCACCACACTTCATCGTTGTTTCTTATTATTGCCATGCTAGCACCACCACCCCCTTTAAAAAACTTTTTTTTTGAAAAGCATAGTGACGGACAGGGAGGCTTTTTGCTAATGTGTCTCGCAGGCAGCAGGTCATGGCCCCAGTACTTGAATCTCTGCCACCCACGTGGGAGCCCCAGATGGGAGTGAACCAACATAAGGAAGATCTTTATCATTTTTCCTTTCAAATAAATAAATCGCTTAAAAAGAAATCTTCAAAGGACAATGGTTTGATTCAGATCATGCATGAGAAAGTGTCTTGCCACGGTGGAACCCGTCACTCAGGGTTCACCCTCAGTGGGACTGTCAGGCAGGTGTGACCCCTGAGTTTTCACAGGTGCCCAGGGGGGCTCAGTGGCCCGCACGCTCCTGGAAGATGGGACGTTCAGGGTTCGAGTGGTGACCCGGGACCCTGAGCAGAAGGCCGCGAAGGAGCTGAGGCTGCGAGGTGCGGAAGTAGTGCAGGGGGACCAGAATGACGAGGCGAGCATGGCGCGGGCCCTGGCCGGGGCTCGTGCCGCCTTCATCGTCACCAACTACTGGGAGAACTGCAGCCAGGAGCAGGAGGTCAGGCAGGTGAGGGCATGGGGGGCACAGCTCCGAGGGAGCTTCTGGGCCCTGCCACCCACGCGGGAGACCGGGAGGAAGCTCCTGGCTCAGGCCTGGCTGAGCCATGCGGGGAGTGAACCAGCGGATGCAAGCGCCCCCTCATGGGTGGGTGTGGCTCTTACCTTCAGGAACTGCAGCAGCTCTGGGACCCCAGTCCCTGCCTCTTAGCCTTGCGATCTCTTCCTGTCCACCAGGGAAAGCTGCTGGCCGATCTGGCCAAGCGCCTGGGCCTGCACTACGTGGTGTACAGCGGCCTGGAGAACATCAGAAAGCTGACGGCAGGGAGGCTGGCAGCTGGCCACTTTGACGGCAAAGGGGAGGTCGAGGAGTATTTCCGGGACATCGGCGTTCCCATGACCAGCGTGCGGCTACCCTGCTATTTTGAGAACTTCCTCTCCTACTTTCTGCCCCAGAAAGCCCCGGATGGAAAGAGCTACTTGTTGAGTAAGTGCCCTTTCCTCCCACACCATGAGGCAGAGCTGTCACCTTGTAGTTGTAAGTGTAGCAGAAAGTGGGCTTGTCCTCAGTTTCCTATTCTGTGAAATGGGCATACCTGATACTTGCAGGGACGATGGGGAGGTGAGGCAGGGCCTTGTCCACTGGAAAGCTGTCCAGAGAGGAGCACAGTAACTGTTACTTCTACGGACAGGAAAGGAGGCAGGGAAACTCAGACCCATAGCTGAGCGCTGGATGCAGCTTGCGAGGGGCCTCACCTGAAGTACATCCTGCAGTGGGTCCATGGACGACGGCAGACCGCCAAGGAGGCTGGGGGCAGGGGAAGGGGCACTTGCTGCCTGCTGGACTCCTCCTCTCATGAGGGCACGGGAGTGGCCATGGCCAAGGCAGCCGTCTGCCTGGCGAGCAGATGGGCGCTAGTGGTGGTCCACTGGCCCCGCCGTTCAGTCCGCAGAGCTGTTTTCAGGGAGGCCTGTCTGGTCTCTGCACTGGGCTCCATCCCCGTAGGCCCCCGGGGTGGCCTGAACGGCAGCTGTATTAGCCCTTTCCTTGGGTGAAGAGGACAGCAGACCCAAGCGTTGCCTCCAGGGTCACGTGTCTCCATTCATTCAGCGGTGTTTATCTCGCACCTGTCATGGAGCTGTCCTGGAGTGGGTCAGTCAGATTCCTGGTAACACCTGGTGTTGGCAGTGTCCACCTACAGGCTTCCGCCTCTCAGAAAAGTGGGACCAGTGGGCTCCCTGAGCACCAGCCTCACTCCTGGTGGCAACTGTCACATCCCCTTCCCTTCGCCCCTCATCTCAGCCGTTGAGTGGGATGGACAGGTCTGGGTTCCTATTCCCGTTCCTAGGAGCGTAGTGACCCAGGCTCTGTCGCAGGCATGCTCCAGTGCTGACGCAAGCAGGTTCCATCGACTCACGGGTGGGAGAACCAGCCCCCACCCCCGAGGCTCTGCTCATGTCAGTTCTCTGTGTCGCCGCAGGCCTGCCTATGGGGAACGTGCCCATGGATGGCATGGCTGTGAGTGACCTGGGTCCTGTAGTGCTCAGCCTGCTGAAAAACCCAGAAGAGTACGTGGGCCGGAACATCGGGCTCAGTACCTGCAGGCACACGGCAGAGGAGTTCGCGGGCCTGCTCACGAAGCACACCGGCAAGGTGGTGCGGGATGCCAAGGTGGGCTCCTCCTGCCCAGGGAACCCCCAGAGGGCTTTTGGGTTGCAGGGAAGGGGGGGTTTAGGGCTGTCCCTCCCCCCTGAGGTGGATCTCATTTCACTGTCATTGTTCACATTTATGTGTTGCTACTCCTGGAAGCAAAGCACGGCCACTGTGAAATTTGTCTTAGGTATTTTGACCAAGTAGGAAGACTCCCAGGAAGACACAGATGGAAGATCTGTGTAGCTGCCTTTTCAGTAAGCCATCCACAAATTTAAAAAAAAAACAACAAAAACAAGAAACCGACAACACAAGGTAGCCTAGATGAACACTGGTTTCTGAACTTAAGTTGTTAGCAGAAAAGTTTTCAAATGACCTCACAGGGAGGACCTTAGTCGGTGACATGGGGGCTTTGAAGACCCAAACATCTCCCCCCGCTCCCTGTTCCAGTTTTCCCCATGAGTGACACAGGCTATCTTCTTACAGACCACTCCTGAGGACTACGAGAAGCTTGGGTTCCCTGGAGCCCAGGACCTGGCCAACATGTTCCGTTTCTATGCCCTGAAACCTGACCGCGACATAGAGCTGACCCTGAGACTGAACCCCAAGGCCCAGACGCTAGACCAGTGGCTGGAGCAGCACAAAGGGGACTTCGCCCAGCTATGACCTACCCAGCTCAACCCCAAGCTCGGGAGGGAGGCACGCAGGCACCATTCGTCCTTTCTTGTGTTACAAAGAAAATACATTTTTAAATAAAGCCATTGTTCTTACAGATGGCCGCCTAATGAAAAGCACTTTGTTTCGGAGATGCGGTTGGGATAGCAGCTGCTGGGACTCCCAGCTCCACGGAAATCCCAGTGAGAGGCATCCAGTGGTTGGTATGGGGGGCAGTCTCCCTCCCCTGTGATAAAGGGGCCATGGAGGTGGCTCGGGCTGAGGGTATCATTTGGTAACTGTAAACAAGTGACTTAAAAGTGTGTTAGCTTTAGCCAAACTGGTGTGAAATGGAACAGTTCTCGTTACACTTAATCATGCAGGAGCAGGGGCAGGAGCTGTGGTGCAGTGGGTAAACCTGTCTGCAGTGCGGGCATCCCACATACGGGCACCGGTTCCTATGCCGGCTGCTCCACTTTTGATCGAGCTCCATGCTAATGCACTGGCAAAGGCAGTGGAGGGGGCAGGTGCTGTGGCATAGGGAGTAAGGCCACAGGGCCGGCATCCCATATGGGCGCTGGTTCAAGTCCCAGCTGTTCCACTTCCAATCCAGCTCTTTGCTGTGGCCTGGGAAAGCAGCAGAAGACGGTTCAAGTCCTTGGGCCCCTGCACCCACATGGGAGACCCACAGGAAGCTCCTGGCTCCAGACTGGCTCAGCTCCAGCCATTGCAGGCATGTGGGGAGTGAACCAGCAGATGGAAGACCTCTTTGTGCCTCTGCCTCTCTGTAACTCTGCCTTTCAAATAAATAAATCATTAAAGGGGGGGGGGGAGGTGGCACAGGTTAATCCTCTGCCTGTGGCACCAGCATCCCATATGGGTGCCTGTTGTAGTCCTGGCTTCTCCTCTTCCAATCCAGCTCTCTGCTATGGCCTGGGTGCTTGGGCCCCTGCACGTACATGGGAGACCAGGAAGAAGCACCTGTCTCCTGGCTTCAGACAGGTGCAGCTTGGGCTGTTGAGGGCATTTGGGGGTGGTGAACCAGTGGAGGGAAGACCTTTCTCTGTCTCTCCCTCTCATTGTCTGCAACTCTATCTCTGAAATAAATAAAATTAAAAAAAAAAAAAAAAAAAAAAGGCAGCGGGCCGGCGCCGCGGCTCACTAGGCTAATCCTCTGCCTGCAGCGCTGGTACTCTGGGTTCTAGTCCCGGTCGGGGCACCGGATTCTGTCCTGGTTGCCCCTCTTCCAGGCCAGCTCTCTGCTGTGGCCAGGGAGTGCAGTGGAGGAAGGCCCAAGTCCTTGGGCCCTGCACCCGCATGGGAGATCAGGATAAGCACCTGGCTCCTGGCTTCGGATCTGTGCAGCGCGCCGGCCATAGTGGCCATTTTGGGGGTGAACCAACGGAAGGAAGACCTTTCTCTCTGTCAAAAAAAAAGGGGGGGCAGCGGAAGATGGCCCAAGTCCTCGGGCTTCTGCATTCACACGAGCGACCTGAAAGAGGCTCCTGACTCCTGGCTTCAGCCTGGCCCAGCCCTGGTAGTGTGGCCACTTGGGGAGTGAACTAGCGGATGGAAGATCGCTCTCCTGACTTTCAAAAGAAAAGAAAAACAATTCATTCAGACCTGTGAGCACAGCAGCCAGCAGGGAAAACCCCAGCCCTTCTCCCTTTCCCATCTTCCCCTTTGTCCTGGGTGGGCCCTGCCCCGGGGGGAGTCTAGAAAACAGTCCCCTCCAGCCCTCATATGCTGTGGATTCCACACACAAGCTTTGTCCCTGTCATCCAACCTAAAACGGGCCTTTGTGACCACCTGCTTCCCTCTCATTGTCTCCTGGCCATGACAAGGGACAGGCCCCTCCCAACTCCACTGTCTGAGCTGACCGCCTCTGGCTGTACCAGGCAGGGGTGCTGGGACCAAGGCTGTTGCCATAGGCCCTACTCATCAGGGGTTTCCCTCACAGGTCCCAGTGCGGCGGGCCAGGTGTCCTGGGTCAGTCCCCGAAATACATCAGCTGCCAATAGTTAATTTAACAACTGTGGTAAAATGAACCTAATATGGAATTTACCATCTTATTCATTTAAGATCTTTAATTTATTTATTTGACAGGTAGAGTTACAGTGAGAGAGAGAGACCAAGAGAAAGGTCTTCCTTCCGTTGGTTCACCCCCACAAATGGCCGCAGTGGCCAGAGCTACGCCAATCTGAAGCCAGGAGCCAGGTGCTTCCTCCTGGTCTCCCATGGGGTGCAGGGCCCAAGCGCTTGGGCCATCCTCCACTGCACTCCTGGGCCACAGCAGAGAGCTGGACTGGAAGAGGAGCAACTGAGACTAGAGCCGGCGCCCACTTAGGATGCCTGTGCTGCACACGGAGGATCAACCCACTGCGCCATGGAGCCAGCCCCATCTGGCATTAAGCACACAGTGTTCTGCAACCATCACCACACCCACCTCCAGAACACTGCCATCGCCCCGAACCGAAACCCTGAGCAACACCCCTGTCGCCCCCACACAGTCCCCTGGCAGCCATAGTTTTACTCTCCCTGTTGATGAACTTGACTCCTCCACATCCCTTGTGTAAGCTGCTGCCGAGACTTCAAGTGAGCCAGCGTTCATAGCAGCGTTACTAACAGCACCAAGTGGAAATACCTGACTGTCCATCAACACACGGAGTATGTGCACTTCCAACTTGGTCTAGGCATCTAACAGTATCACTCAGCCACACAAAGGGACAGCACCATGATACCTGTTAACAGTAAGGATGAACCTCGGAAATACTAGGCTCAAAGCAGTCAGACAAAGAGGCTGCAAACCGTTAAGATTCCACTTAGGGGAAATGTCCAGGACAGGCAAGTACAGCAACGGAAAGTAGACTAGTGATGCTGCTAATGAGCATGAGGCTTTGTTTGGGAATGATAAGAACACTGAGAATAGACAGTGGTGATGTGAGCCAAAAACCTTCAGATCACATACTTTCAATAGGTGAATTGTAAGCGATGTGAGTGGTATCTCAATAAAGCTATTAAACAGACTGCCCAGTGTTGTGGCACAGCAGGTTAAACCACAGCCTGTGATAAAGGCATCATTTGTGAGTGCTGCTTCCCCTATACTTCTCTGCTAACGTGCCTGGGAAAGCATTGAAGATGCCTCACGTGCCTGGACCCCTGCCACCGATGTGGGATGTGGGAGGCCTAGATGGAGTGGCAGGGTCCTAGCTCAACCTGGCCAAGCCTTGGCTGTTGTGGCTATTTAGGGAGTGAAGCAGTGGATGGAAGATCCACCCACATCTCCTATCAGAGTGCCTACATTCAAGCCCTGGCTCCACTCCTGATTCCTGCTAATGTGCACCCTGGGTGGTAGCAGGTGATGGCTCAAATAGTTGGGTCCTCACCAGCCACGTGGAAGACCTGGACTGAGTTCTCTATTCCTGGCTTTGGCCTGCCCCGTCCTAGTCGTCAAGGACATCTGGTGAGTGAACCAGCAAACGGAAGCTCTCTCAAGAATTAAAGCAAAACAAGACAAAAACAAAAACAAACTTGAAAAACACCACGAGGCCAGTGCTGTGGCACAGCAAGTTAAGCTGCTACCTGCAACACCAGCATCCCATACGGGTGCCAGTTCCAGTCCTGGCTGCTCCATGTCCCATCTAGCTCCCTGCTAATGCGCCTGGAAAAGCAGCAGAAGGTGGCCCAAGTACATGGGCCCCTGCACCCATGTGGGAGACTCAGAGGAAGCTCCTGGCTCCTAGCTTCAGTCTGGCCTAGCTCTGGTCATTGTAGCCATTTGGGGAGTGAACCAGTGGGTGGAAGCTGTCTGTCCATCTCTCTGTACCTCTGCCTTTCAAATAAATAAATCTTGATAGGCCTGACTTCCTGAGATGTCCCTTGGCTAGAGGTGAAGCTAACTGTCCTGATGACGGAGGAGCCATGGTTCTTATCCCTTTACTACTTCCTGGGCACAGAGGCTGCAGGCCATGCCTCTGCCGTGTGACTCTGGATCCATTCTGTCTGTTGGGAATCTGTGTATGTATGTATCTACGTATCTGTATCTATAGATACAGATATTCAAAAAAGGCAAGGTGACAGAAAGGGGGAGAGACAGAGGTCTTTCACCTGCCAGTTCACTCCCCAAATGTCCACAATGGCCAGAGTTGGGTAAGGCTGAAGCCTAGAACCAAGAATCCCATCTGGGTCTCCTACATAGCTGGCAAGGCTCAAATAATGACCCACCATCCCCTGCCTCCCCGGTGTGCTAGCAGGAAGCGGGATCAGAGGAACAGCCAGGAGGCACAGAGGCCTCCCCCTTTTTGTATTCTTCACTGCTTCACCTTATACCCCAGTACCCACTCAGAAGCTGCAAAAAGTCTGGTAACAAAACACGTTGGCCAGAGCCCAGCTGAAGGTGCACTTTATTCTGCAGGTGTACACGGTCATCTCCTATGTGGGGGAGGCTTCCTCACAGCAGCAGCAGTGCCTCCTGGAGGAAACCCCACCTTCCTCTTCCCAAGATTCCCGTGAGATTCTGCTTTCAGAGGAAAGAATGTGATCGAGATGACCCAAGCTTTCCAACACACTGTCCAGCTCCCACAGGGCGTCCCCAGCACCTGGCCCTCACTGCGTGCTCAGAGCAGGCAGCTAACAAGTGTTTCATGGAAACAAACGATGGAAGTATCTGCTGAGCCTTTCGTGTCCATTAGCTCTCTCCCCAGTCTCCACCCAACCAGCAAAGGTTCTCACACCTCACCCAGAGATCCAGACTGAGTGTGGGAATGTGTTGTGGCCCCTTCTGCTGTGTCAGGTACTGGGGCTTTGCTGGGAGCCCACATTTAACTATAAGAAGCAAAAATTTAAAAGATGCAGACTCTACAAATAACGAAGGGGAAAATCCAGTTAGGGAGAAAGTGACGTGTTGGCCCTAGGGAGGCTGCACTACACATCCCTCACAGCACAGCTCCCAGGGGTGGAGGAGAAATCACACTAAATCCTAGGACATTCACTCATACCAGAATACCGTCTCAGGGCAAGCACCCTGCTCTGGGAATGGGGCAGTAGGTCAGCACTTCTCAGCGGCCCAGACCCAGCAGCGGGTATGTTCTCTGGGGGAGTGACCATACAGACGAAGCCAGCCGATCTCCAGTCACCCCGCTGCAGAGCCATCACGGTTTGTTTCAGGCTTGTTAAAGGATTCCTCTGCTGAAAGGGAGGCGGTGCTGGGCATGATGGGGCCTAGTGAGAGAGTCACCGGCAGCCCTGCGCTCAGAGGGGATTAAGGCAGTTCTTGTGGGAGCCTGGTTATGAAAGAGCAAGCCCGGCCCTCCCCTCACGCTGGCTTCCTGTCTTGCCCCGCACACGCTGCTCCCACTGTGATGCCACCTGCTAGGAGGTCCAGACCAGAGCTGATGGTGTCGGCACCTTGCCCCGAGCCTGCAGAACTGTCAAATGAATCACCTCTGTTCTGTATGAAGTCAGTCAACCTCAAGTGACGTGTTCCAACAGAAAAGAGTAATACACTTTCAAAGAAGAAATGACCACAGTTTAGGTTTTAAATATCTTTTTGCAGTAGATAATCTTATTTACATGGATACAGAATCATTTTACATTCTTAAATCAGACACTAGTAGATGTTTTATTTTTGTAAATCATAAAGGAAAGCAGAAAGGAAACTACCGGAAGTGTTCTTCATCCACCTGCCTTACAACAGCTCACTGACACTGAAACAGAAACCGCAACGCGCTCCGGCAGGGGCTGGGGACAGGTCTGCGCTCCAGCTCAACGTCAACTGCTTAGGTGCTGCGCTCCTTTCTGAACATTCACACAGGCAAAGACAGTGATTCTTAGCACTGAATAATTTAAACACACTTTGGAAAACAGATGTCAACAGTGATAGTGGGGAGAACCGACTTCCCACCGTGCTTGAAGTCTGTCTGGCAGAGCCACAGCGGTGGTGGCTCAGAAGGGCAGGAGTCACCACACCTGTTCAGGACAACAGAACTCAACAGGTGGGGACCAGTGGCTGTCCAGGGGTGGGTGGGAGAAGGACTACCCAAGGACCGCCACACGCGTGGTCAGGAAGGGAGCCTCCAGGAACACTCTGGCCTTCGTCAGAGCCTCCCCAGACCCCAAACACCGACTTTCCAGCTGCTCTGTACCTTTCGGAACCGCAGCAACCTTTACCCAGCAGAGCCCGTAGTGGGAGGAAGGTGCTGACGTGCGTGTGGGCCCCAGGCTCCTGGTGAGGACAGCCTGTCAGGAAGCACTCACTCCAAAACCTCCCACAGGTTTGCTGAGAGGGGAACCAGCTGCTTCACAATCGGGTGCAGCTTAAGGCTTCATTGTTAGGCTGTAAGCAGGGCCTTTAGTTCTGGCCGTGACCTCCACCACACTGGATTCCAAATCAGAGATTAGTGCTGCAAGAAGTGTCTAAGTGTCTTACCCTGTCTGAGCCAGGGACGCTGAGTCACCCACCTGTGGACATGAGCCCTCTACAGCCCTTGGTGTTGTATCTCACTGCCCAAGGGCCGTCCACCATGACCTTCTGAGGAGAAATGGTTGCCACATGATCTTGCGGTTGCCAGGCAGTCAAGAGGGCTCTGCAGGAGAGGCTCAGTGCTGCTCTTCCGGAATCTTCCTGTCTCCAAGGCGCCCTGGCCACAGGGAGGGGTTGCTGGTTTCTGGCCTAGTTTCCGGTAGACCGTTTTCCTGAGCCAAGGAGACAAATGGTTACATTCCCTGGGCATCCCACAACACTCCCCGCAGGAGAGCACCTGTTAACCCCTGCAACGTGGTGGAGCCCCCACCACCAGGTCAGCACCAGCAGAGAGGTCATGAGACACCAGGTATGCAGGCCCTTCTCCCACGGCCGCAGCTGCACAGCACACAGGGGACAGAGATCCAGGTCTAGGCCTGGCTCTGCGACCATGGAGCAGCCGGCCCCGCCACAGTGGGACCCAGAGCCCTGAGAACAGGCTTAAGGAGGGCTGTGAAGCGACCCCCAAAACACAATGTCTCCAAGAAGCAGTCACAGCAAAAAGGCTGGCCGCAGCAGCCTGGCTCGCCCTGTACTGCAGCTGACTGTCCCGCCTTACAGTGACACCTCTGCAATCCTGGGGGGAGGGGGCTGGGGCGGTGGCAAAGGCATGATGTTGTACAGTGAGAGAAAACAGGGATTAGCTCATAGAGGCAAACAAAGGGAAAAAACCTCACAGGTTTTCCTACCTCAGCTGGGATATCAGGAGGTAAACATTTTCTTAAGTTTGGAAAGGAATCCCTCGTCCTCCCCAGCCTCGGGCCTAGCCTTGCTTCCTGCGGAGCTATCCGTGGTACTGCCACCTGGGCACAAACAGCAGAGAGGACTGTGGTCAAGGGCACACCTTCACGCTGACACCCCAGGCCCCATCTGCCCATGCCTGGCCCTGGCAGTCACGGAGTAAGAGCAGACACCCAAGAAGAGAGTGGGCCACTCCTGAGGTGGCAAGGGCTGCTCAACTGTCAGAAGCAAACAGGCCACTCAGAGAGCCTCAGGGTACCTCATGGTGGAGAGACAGTGACCAGCTGGCCCAGCGAAAACAACAGAACAAAACTGTGCCTGGATACCAGACGCCAGGCGGCACCGTCTACATACAGCTCATCCAGTCCTTTGGATAACCTTACAGGTAAATTTCACAGACTGGGGGAAATGGAGGCACCCAGAGTGTAGGCTGTTTACCCAAAGTCGCAGAGCAGCAGGTGGCAGGCAGAACTGACTCCAAGGCTTAAACTCTCATCTACCATGCAGCCGGTTCCAAAATAAATAATGCAAACCAGGAGGGGCCCATAGATCAGATTCCACACTGCACCTGTGTGCATCTCACAAGACCCACTGCCACGAAGACCCCCCATCACGGCAGCAGGGAGCATGCACTTCTCTGAGCAAGTCTCCCTACCCGGGCGCCCCACCCACAACGACAAAAGGAAGCTGTCCTGCTGCTGCTTTAAGGCTCAGGCTGAGACGACCGAGCAGAGCTCTGCTGCACAGACGTGCTCGCGCCAAGACTGAGCAACCGTGAAGTGTCAAGGGCAATTCCACTGTGAGAGACTCGCACTGCATTCAACGTCTGGAACTGTACAGCACGTTTCTAACGTGCTTGCAGACGTGTGCCTCACTCCTACACTGCGTGAAAGAGTACAAAGAGCCCAGTCCCCAAGATCTCAGCTGGAGCCAGAAGGGGACTCTGTGAGAGATGGGCCCCAGGCCCAGGGAAACAGATCCCTGAGCAGGGGTGGTACGGGGTCCTCTGGATACAGCACACACTGCGGGACTACAACCACCACTCTGCCTGAGATGCACCCAGAGCTCAGGTGTCCTCAGAAAAGGAATGGTGACCGAGCAATGTCCTCAACAAGATCTGAGGACCGACAAAGCCACTGGGGCAACATCTGAGCTCCAGGATGATCCAGACCCTATAGCACGTGCTGCAGACCCCCAGGCCGGGTGTCCCCCATCTCAGTCCTTCAAATCCCCTTTGTTTACATAAAGGCTTAGATAACAAAAGGATTCTCTTAACACAGCAAACTCACAAGCCAAGGATTTCTTATCACTCCTGGCCGCAAAGACATGGGAAGGCAAGTGTGTTGCATTCTTTTCCATCCTTGGCCAGCCAATGACAGCCCCCGGTGTGTGTGGAAAGTCTGCCACACTTTAGGCGTTATTGCAGATGGAGCTTCTGATGTGCGCAGGGGCGATACCAAAGCCTTCTCCACGTGGCCCGATTTAATCACATGGGAGCCCCAGGAGGTGACACTATTGCTGCTCCAGTGCACACGAGGAAGCTAAGGCTTACACAGGTGGGGTAATAATTCACCCAAGGCCTAAGAGCCAGAAATGGCGAAACCTGATGCATCCAACACCAGCACCCACACTTTTACCTACTAGTCAAATGAGCAACAAAATGTTTGCTGGGTGCCCGCGTGTTTTTGCACTATGAGTTAAGCCGTCCCAGGCAATGCCAGAAACCTAAATGAGCACAGGTTCATGTCCTAGCTGCTCGCTTGCAGTCCAGTTCCCTGCTAATGCACTTGGCAAGGCAACACAGGACAATGCAAATGCTTGGGACCCATGTGGAGGCCAGGCAGAGTTCCAGGCTCCGGCTTCAGCCTGGCCCAGCCCTGGCGAATGCGGCCATTTGGGAAGTGAACCAGCAGATACAAAGTCTCCCTCCCACTCTCTTGAAACTGGCCTTTCAAATAAAAATGAATAAATCTTAGAAAAAAAAATCCAACAGGGTGGGCATTTCAGCCTAGTGGTTAAGATATTGACAATAACCCGTCTTCAACATTGGTATAACTGAGTTCAATTGCTGGCTCTGCTCCTGACTCTAGCTTCCTGGGACAGAGCAGGTGATGGTTACAGTAACTGTGTCCCTGTCACCCACAAAGAGACCTAGATTGCATTTCCAACTCCTGGTCATTGGCCCCAGCCATTCTGGGCATTTGGGGAGTGAACCAGAAGATGGGAACTTTCCTTTTCTCTGTCTCTGCCACTTGAATAAACAAACATTAAAAAGAAAAAGACAGGGCCCTGCGTTGTATGAATTAGGCCACTGCCTGCCTTGCCAGCATCTCATACAGGTGCTGGTTCAGTCCCAGCTGCTCCAGTCCAGACCCAGCTTTCCGCTAAGGTGCCTGTGAAAGCAGCAAAAAATGCTCCGAGCACTTGGGTCCCTGCCACCCACACTGGAGACCCAGATGGAGTTCCTGGCATCACAGATCTTCACTTCTCTTGGACATCGGCTGTGAATTATCACAGTAATCTAAGGCCACTTGAGTTCTGAGAACTCCACCCAGGAATCAGACAAAATAATGCAGTGCACAGCAAAGTCCAAAGCCTGAGCCAAGGACCCCATGCATAGCCCGTCTTGCCCTGAGCAGGGTCCCAAAGCCTCCGCTTGGTGCTAATTCTGGCATCAAATCACTAACACTCAACTACTCTACCCCGAGCATCTGCTCGCTGCCAGATGCATTCAGAGTCAGCCCTGCCTGGTCACAAGGCAAGTGGCAGCACCAGGGCGAGATCTCAGGCAGGCGCCAGCTCTGAGAACTGCAGAGCAGCCTCACGAGGCCTCCTCCCCAGCAGACACACAGAGGAGGGACGCGCTTACCAGGGGCTGGGGCTTCACATCTGCCCAGGGCACCCCTCTTCCAACAGCACTTTTTGGGAGGTTTCACAAAGACCCCTGAGTACAGACCCTAACACGCTGCTAGAAACTGTTACATCTGAGGGACTCAGAGACCCCCACACCCCCTGGTCTCTCAAGACCCCTCACCAGTGCTTGTGTGGGTGACGCCGTTCACTGTCCCCTCCACGTCGGTCTCGTCCTCAGCATAGCTCAGGATCAGGCTCTGTTGCCGGCTCGTTAGCCTCCTGTGGGCAGAGCAAAGTGAGTGGTGAGAGCACCCTCCTTGCCTGCAGCCAGTCCCTCACAGCATGTGGGAAATGCAGGACCCCACCCCAGGCGGGGGTACACACTGGGGCCGCTGAAGCTTCTGGAGTATCTCTTAAATTACCCCAAGTCTTCTGAAGGACCACCACTGTAGCTGTGCTAAGTATAGTGGGTGGTGGTGGGGTTTCAGCAGTGTGTGAGGCAGGTGAGAACCGACCTCATTTATCTAATAAAGAGGACAAATGCTGGAACCGAGGCCCACCAGCAGAAGCCTTCAAGCCCTGCTTGGATGCCCACAAACCTCCCGAGAAGAGGAAGAACATAGGAATAGTCAGTAAGAGCAGTCACAGCCAAGCATTTCTCAGGAGTTCCTCACTTCACTCTCCACAACTTATAAGGTCAACCTTCCTATTATGGGAGAACATGGGCTGCACATACTCAATTCAGAGAAGAAGTGACAGGTGGAAGCTGCAGAGCTCACAGAGCAGAGGTGCCGGGGGCCCATCAGGGTGGGTTGGCAGGGCCTGGCAGAGGGAAGGTTTGGCTGGCACCTGCTTGGCAGGTGAGCATATGTGCGGGCTGGCATGTGTGGTCGTGGCCTAGGTGGCACTTACTTTGGAACTCTGATCTTGACATGAATGTAGTGATCTCCGTAGCCATAGCTGTTAATCCTGGGGATGCCTTTCCCGCTCAGCCGAATCTTCTGGTCTGCCTGAATCCCAGGGGGGATCTGTAAGGACACAGTTTGTTTTCCCTGGTCACCACCTGTACAGTGAACACATCTCACTGCACAAAGACAACCCTGAAAGAACTCCCTGAAAAGGACTTCCACATGGAACTAAGCTGGGGTCCCCAACCGTAGAACCTACGACTAGGTCTTGGAGGCGAGAGTTTTAGGGAGGCGAGCCAGGAAGCAGGAGCAAGGGAGCAAAGTACGGGACCCAGGAGCAGAAAGAGCAGACCTAGGGTGCATAGGTGGGGCCGCCGTTTAGTCCTCAAAAGGCTTGATTTCCCTGGACCCTGGAGAAGCAGAAGAGCCCCAGTGGAAATGAGAGCACTTGCCCAGGGGCTGGAAGGCTGAGGCGAATTTCAACAGAGGCAGGACAAGGAAGTGGGGGTGAGGGGCACAGCGCAGCGCAGGGAGCTGCTCAGCCACAGCTGAAATTACAAGTGGTGGGCGGGACATGCCATGGCCCCAGGGGCACCCTAGTGGCCACCACTGAGTGGGAAAAGTGGAGAGCCAACAGAGGCAACACATCTCAGCATCAGGCATCTGCAGAGGGGCCACCAGCCACAAACTGCCACCATGGCAACAACACAGTTAAGGCCTGGAGTTCACACTCCAGGAACAGCTTCAAACTCCTGGTACCCTCCACCTAGTCTCCCCTCAGAAACCCCCGGCACACAGGTGGCCACTTATCAGCCATCTCCCACCGCAGACGCAAGGGTAGCCAAGGTGTCCCCGTGCCCCTTACCGTCACGTTGATTGTCTCGTACAGGCCTTGAGCTCTGGCTGTTCCCCCCAGAATGGCCTGAGCTACAGAAATGAAGAGATCCGAGTGGATGTCCGCACCGTCCCTCCGGAACACGGGGCTCTTCTGCACCTAAGGCCCAACACCAGAGAGAGCGTGACCCACAGAGAAGTCCCGTCTGTGAATGAGCAACTGTGGGCCTCACCTGGTCAGGGCCGGGCCTGACGAGCTGTTTGCAACAACTAAGCTGAAAGTTTGGCACTGAGGGAAAGAACCGCAGATCCTTAAGAGCAAACCACACCAAAGGCAGAGGGACATGTTCTAGTCACTCATCTGCTGCGGCAGCAGTGCCCAGACGCCCAGTCTCACATCGTGTGTCACTGTGAAGGGACAACAGACTGCCAGCACTGGAATCAATTAGACTTTACAGACACCTTCTTTTGTGTCTTAACGACACTTCCTGTCCTCAATGATTCCTTCTTCTCGCTTATCATCTCTATTAAACAGGAACAGCAGACGACATCTCACGCAGTAGCTTAAGCTGACGGCTGGGATGCCCACATCCCACACAGGGGTACCCTGGATCCCAGCTACTGCGCTGCTGATCCACCTTCCTGTCAGTGTGCATCCTGGGAGGCAGCAGAAGGTGGTTCAAGCATTTGGGTCCCTGCGACCCATGCGGGAGACCCATATGGATTTCAAAGCTCAGCCAGCCCTGACATTCTACTGGAATAAAACCAGCAGAGGGAAGATCTCTCTAGGTTTCTCTATATCCTTGCCTTTCAAATGAAATTAAAAATTTTCTTTGTAAAGATTTATTTATTTAAAAGGGCTTACTTAGAGAGGGCAAGAAACACACACACACACACACACAGAGAGAGAGAGAGAGAGAGAGACAGAGAGACAGAGAGAGATCTTACATCTGCTGGCTCATTTCCCTAATGGCTGTGATGGCTGGGGCTGGGCCATGCTGAAACCAGGAAGTTTATCTGGGTCTCTAGTGTGAGTGTGAGTGGTAGGAGCTCAAATATTTCAGCCATCTTTTGCTGTCTTCCCAGACACATTAGCAGAAAGCTGGATTGACAATGGAGCAGACAGGACATGAATTGGTGCCTGTATGGGATACTGGCATGGCAGGCTGTGGCCCAACGTTCTGTGCCACGATGCCAGTCCTGAAATTAAAAAAATAAATAAATAAATAAATAAATGAGAAAAGAACTTGAATTCTCTACTGAACTTTTATTGCAGACTGCTTCTAGTTTTTTTACATTCTATTTAAAAAATTTCAAATTATGAGGCCGGCGCCATGGCTCACTTGGTTAATCCTCTGCCTGTGGAGCCGCCATCCCATATGGGCACCGGGTTATAGTCCCGGTTGCTCCTCCTCCAGTCCAGCTTGCTCTGCTATGGCCAGGGAGGGCAGTGGAGGATGGCCCAAGTGCTTGGGCTCCTGCACCTGTGTGGGAGACCAGGAAGAAGCACCTGGCTCCTGGCTTCGGATCAGCGCAGCGCCAGTCGTGTTGGCCATTTGGGGAGTGAACCAATGGAAGGAAGACCTTTCTCTTTCTCTCTGTCTCTCTCTCACTGTCTACAAGTCAAAAGAAAAATTTTTTTTAATTATTAGAGAAGCTCCCACCTGCTGATTCATTCCCCAAAGGCCTGCAACTGCTAGGGCTGAGCAAAGAAAGCTAGGAAGGCAGACTAAGTCTCCCACATGGGTGCAGGACCCAACTACCGGAGCCACCACTGGCCTTCCAGGGTCTGCACCTGCAGAAAGCTGGAGTCAGGAGCCAGAGCAGGGCATCAAACACAGGTGTGCTGATGTGAGACATGCATATCTTCATCACTAGACTAAATGCCCACCCTGCCTTCATCTTCGATTTTTCAGTTCAAAAGATTCACCTTTTGGGGCCAGCACTGTGGCATAGCGGGCAAAGCCACCGCCTGCAGTGCCGCCATCCCATAAGGGCAGCAGTTCAAGTCCTGGCTGCTCCACTTCTGATCCAGCTCTCTTCTATGGCCTGGGAAAACAGCAGAAGATGGCCCAAGTCCTTGGGTCCCTGCACCCACGTGGGAGACCCGGAAGAAGCTCCCGGCTTCCAATCGGTGTAACTCCAGCCGCTGTGGCCAACTGGGGAGTGAACCAGCAGACAGAAGACCCCTCTCTCTCTGCCTCTCCTTCTCTCTCTGTGTAACTCTTTCAAATAAATAAATAAATCTTTAAAAAAAAAAAAAAAGATTCACCTTTCACATTGTTTTTGTTTGGTTTGTTTTTTAAAGATTTATTTATTAGAGAGGCAGAAAGAGAGAGGTCTTCCATCTGCTGGTTCACTCCTCAAAAGGCTACAATGGATGGAGCTGGGCTGATCCAAAGCCAGGAGCTTCCTCTGAGTCTTCCCACACCGGCGCAGGGGCCCAAGCACTTGGGCCGTCTTCCACTGCTTTCCCAGGCCATGGCAGAGAGCTGGATCAGAAGTGGAGCAGCTGGGAATTGAATGGGTGCCCATATGGGATGCCAGCAGGCGGTGGCTTTACCTGATATGCCACAGTGCCAGCCCCATTGCCTTTGTTTTAAATTGCGAAAGATCTCATGAATACAGAAAAGCTAAGTAAACAGTGCACCTAACACCCAGCTCAGGTAAGAAAATACTACAAATGCAGCTGAAACCCCACTACTCTCCTCAGTTAGCCATGATCTTGAATTTGGGATTCATCATGGCTACAAGCATGTTACCACGTACTTCCATGTAACATCACGCCACATGCTCTAAACTCTACGTGGAGGGTTCCTCTGCTCCAGGGCCTCCTGGACCTGCTATCCTTCCCTTGGCATCTGTAACCAAGACGCTGGGTTCACACTTGTGGTTCTAGTTCTTTCCTTCTGATTGCTCTGCACTTCTATGTGACTACAGCAGTTTTCTGAGTCATGCTCTTGATAAGCACAGCAGGCAGCTGTCAGTATCCTGCTCTAACCAACGGGGCCATCATGCATGCCCTTACACTACAGCCTACTAGACACAGGTGGGTCTTTCTCAGGTATACATCCAGGTACGAGACTATAGATAGAAGGTATTACCTTCTTTAATGTCCCCATTACCTCAGAAATCCATGGTTTGTCTTCTGATATGGACAAAACTTTGATGAAATGAAGGCTAAAAGCCATGTCAAGGTGGCTACTCTTCCCTGCAGAGGTGAAGCCAGCAAGAAGAGCTCCACGCACTCCAACCTCACTCACACCAACAGGCAGGCTCAGCTGCACCTGCCCTGCGAGAGCAAGGGCCCAACAGGAGCTGTGTGGACAGAACACCTACCCTGAACGTGACGAAAATTTCTCTTTTTCCCACAGGCATCCTCACAGTCTGGCCATCCTCGACTCCTAGAAGAACATTCAGAAGAGAACAATTATAGGAGGTGTTCTATAGCACTTTGCACCAGGGATCCACTCACCACCCACAGAATTCCTCGCTCAGTCCTACTGCTTGTTCATGAAGAACAATGAACTACCCAAGATGGAACCAAGGTAACCTCCCAACGGCGCAGCCTGGGATAACTGAACCTGAACACGAGCACCCCCAAGACATTCAGTCAAGTTTACTGAGTGAGTGTCTTGTGCCTGGTTTGTGCACACCTAAGGGAGTCTAGTCCAGTAGGGAGACAGGCGTTAAACAGCAACATAAAATCATGATTGAGTCCAAACAGCCACATCCTGGATGAACAGAGGTGGAAGGTGGGGCACAAGAAGAGGCTGCTGGGAATCAGCGTGGCCTCTGGGCCGGCGCCGCGGCTCACTAGGCTAATCCTCCGCCTTGCGGCGCCGGCACACCGGGTTCTAGTCCCGGTCGGGGCGCCAGATTCTGTCCCGGTTGCCCCTCTTCCAGGCCAGCTCTCCGCTGTGGCCAGGGAGTGCAGTGGAGGATGGCCCAGGTGCTTGGGCCCTGTACCCCATGGGAGACCAGGAAAAGCACCTGGCTCCTGGCTCCTGCCATCGGATCAGCGCGGTGCGCCGGCCGCGGCGGCCATTGGAGGGTGAACCAACGGCAAAGGAAGACCTTTCTCTCTGTCTCTCTCTCTCACTGTCCACTCTGCCTGTCAAAAAAAAAAAAAATAAATAAAAATAAATAAATAAATAAATAAAAAAGGAATGAGCGTGGCCTCTTCACGGAACTACAGCCAGGAAGGATGTACGGTGGGCAACAATGGGGAGTCTAATCAAAGAGTTCGCTAGAGAATCAGGCAGGAGTTTCAGCATCCCTGGAGGGTCTTCAACAGTGGCTGACAGGTCATGCTACCTATGGGAAGACCCCTGCCCTGGAATGAGGGCAGGTCAGGGACAGCAGTCACAGGGAGCCCCAGAGGTGGTGGGGACAAGGCTGTCTCACTGAGTAAAGACTGAGGGGCTGGGGGAGGGGAAACTGTGGGGTGGGAGCTGCTCCCTCACCAGCAGGTCAGGGCGAGCCTATCAGGGCTCTTCTTCCCAACAGATTCAAGGAGATTCTAGTCCCTGCCCCAGCCCAGAACTCCAGGATCTCAACCAGAGTTTCTGTCAACAACCACATCACATAGGGAGCAGCCTCAGCCCCGTCCAAGCCCCTGCCAGGGAGCCCACCTGCAGGCACCGGGATCACCACTCGCTTCTTCTGCTTGGCTTGTCCCGCTCCCCTGCAGACCACACAGGGAGTCGTGATGATAGAGCCACGGCCACTGCATCTCCGACACGTGGAGCGCATCACAAAAGGACCCGTGTTGATGGTTTCCTGATGAAAAGGAGAAGAAACATGGTAAGTATGCAGGGAAACCACGGCTATGGCTCCAGGACCACGTTTCATCAAAGGCTGTTGCACGAGAACACAGTTGATCTGACCTTCTAGAACACACCGACTTCTGAACTCCAGGTCACCAGGTTTACTATACAAGACTAAAAAGAGAGAACTGTCTCTGGGTGTGAGCACTGCACATTCCTGGAGCTGACCAATACTGGCTCACTGAAACAACGGCTGGGAAAACAGGACAAGAAAACAAGTGAGAACAGGACATCCCCTGGAGCCGCAGTGCTAGCTGCTGCGGCTGCCACTCCAGGACAGGAAGAGCTGGCCTGTGTCCTTGGGGCCACAGGGGAGAAAGAACTAGGCTCAGTGCCACAGCCCCTCAGAGAAGCACCCCCTACACAGTGATGGAAGCAGCTCCTCTAGCAGCACTGCACCCCACCTCCTGCTCACCGGCTCCCAAGATCCTGAGTGTCCTTCCTGAGCCACGGGTCAGAAACCCCTTGGGCGGGGACTGCTCTGCTGAACACAGACATGAACACGACAACGGGAAAACAGACTCTGCAGAGTTAGAGCGCAGGGCCCAGCTAAAGCTGACAATGCTAACAGAGTTCATCCCGTACCCCACCACTAATCCTCAGGAACCAGCTGCACTGTTATCTCCTATGTAATGGCCCCTCCTCCTCCTGCCAAAAGCCCTATTCCCTAGTCCTTCCCACAGCTGGCAGGTCCTTATAATTTGCAGCCACTCCCATCAACCCTCTCTTGTTATCTAGAAATGGGTATCTGTTTAATTTTCCTAAATTTTTTGTAAATTATCAATACATGCTTGATGTGGCAATCAAAAAATAGAGGTATATAAAAAATATAATCAGGCCAGCATTGTGGTGCAGTGAGTTAAGCCTCCCTCTGCAGTGCCAGCATACTATGTGGGCACTGGTTCGTGTCCCAGCAGCTCCACTTCTGAGCCAGTTCCCTGCTAATGGCCTAAGAAAGGAGCAGAAGATGGCCCAAGTGCTGGGCCCCTGCCAGCCAACACAGAAGACCCAGATGAAGCACCAGGCTCCTGGCTTCAGTCTGGCTCAGCCCTGGCTGCAACTGCCTTTGAGGAATGAACCAGAGGATAAAGACCTCTCTCTGTAACTGTTTCAAATAAATAAATAAACCTTAAAAAAAAAAAGTTGGCTGGCGCCCTGGCTCACTAGCCTAATCCTCCGCCTACGGCACCGGTACCCCGGGTTCTAGTTCTGGTTGGGGCACCAGATTCTGTCCCGGTTGCTCCTCTTCCAGTCCAGCTCTCTGTTGTGGCCAGGGAGTGCAGCGGAGGATGGCCCAAGTGCTTGGGCCCTGCACCCGCATGGGAGACCAGGAGGAAGCACCTGGCTCCTGGCTTCAGATCGGCGCAGCGTGCCGGCTGTGGCAGCCATTTTGGGGGTGAACCAACGGAAGGAAGACCTTTCTCTGTCTCTCTCTCTCTAACTCTGCCTGCCAAAAAAAAAAAGTTATCAATGGGGCCAGCACTGTGGCATAGCAGGCTAAGCCTTTGTCTGTGGTGCTGGCATCTCCTGTTGGCGCCAGTTCGAGTCTTGGCTGCTCCTCTTTAGATCCAGTTCTCAGCTAATGGCCTGGGAAATCAGTGAAAGATGGCCCAAGTGCTTGGGTCCCTGCACACACATGAGAGACCCAGAAAAAGCTCCTGGCTCCTGGCTTCAGATCGGCCCAGCTCCAGCTGTTGAGGACATTTGGGGAGTAAACAAGCAGATGGAAGATCTTTCTCTCTCTCTCTAACTCTACCTCTCAAATAAATAATCTTTTTAAAATGTTATTAATTTTCCCCTTGCTGACTCCTGCGATAACCAACTCTAAACAGTCCTCAGTTTAAAATATATATATATATATATATATATATATTTTTTTTTTGACAGGCAGAGTGGACAGTGAGAGAGAGAGACAGAGAGAAAGGTCTTCCTTTGCCGTTGGTTCACCCTCCAATGGCCGCCGCGGCCGGCGCGCTGCGGCCGGCGCACCGCGCTGATCCGATGGCAGGAGCCAGGAGCCAGGTGCTTTTCCTGGTCTCCCATGGGGTGCAGGGCCCAAGCACCTGGGCCATCCTCCACTGCACTCCCTGGCCACAGCAGAGAGCTGGCCTGGAAGAGGGGCAACCGGGACAGAATCTGGCGCCCCGACCGGGACTAGAACCTGGTGTGCCGGCGCCGCAAGGCGGAGGATTAGCCTAGTGAGCCGCGGCGCAGGCCCTCAGTTTAAAATATTATTTCCACAATTATCTCCCTCCATCAGCCTTTTTTTTATAGTGAAAATAATAAAACAAATGTATATGTATCATGCTAAAAGTTGCTTTTCTTTTTATCTTGATAATAAATTACAAATACTCCTCCAAGACAATACATGAAGATTTAATTTCTATTCTATTATTTATTTTCCAATACCACAGGAAAAACGTTCCAGTACATATACCCTCCTGACACTGTTTAATTTCAACTTATTTATATGAGAAGCACAGAAAAAGAGCAAGAGACAAATGGAGAGTGATATCCTCCTATCTGCTGGTTCACTTCCCAAATGCCCACAACAACCAGAGCTGGGTCAGGACAAAACCAGGAACCCGGCCGGCGCTGCGGCTCACTAGGCTAATCCTCCACCTTGCGGTGCCGGCACACCGGGTTCTAGTCCAGGTCAGGGCACCGGATTCTGTCCCGGTTGCCCCTCTTCCAGGCCAGCTCTCTGCTGTGGCCCGGGAGTGCAGTGGAGGATGGCCCAAGTGCTTGGGCCCTGCACCCCATGGGAGACCAGGAGAAGTACCTGGCTCCTGCCTTCAGATCAGCGGGGTGCACTGGTTGCAGCGCGCTGGCCACGGCGGCCATTGGAGGGTGAACCAACGGCAAAGGAAGACCTTTATCTCTCTGTCTCTCTCTCTGTCCACTCTGCCTGTTTAAAAAACAAAAACAAAAACAAAAAACGATAAAACCAGGAACCCAGAACTCAATCTTGGTCGCTGACTTGGGTGGGTATCAGGGACCCAAATACTAAGGCATCACCTGTGACTTCCAGTGTCTGCATTATCAGGAAAATGGAATTAGGAGTAGGAGCTGGGATTCAAACCCAGCTACTCTGATACAGGACACAGGTACCTGAACCACCAGGCCAAGCACCCATCCATGCATTAACAAGCCACTGCTTTTCCTCATTATCCTATAGGAGCCCTTGGCATACTAGAATATATATATATTATGAAGGGGCCAACACAGTGGTTAAGCCGCCACCATATGGATGCCAGTTTGAGTCCCAGCTGCTCCACTTGCCACACAGCTCCCTGCTAACGCACCTGGGAACGCAGCAGAAGATGGCCCAAGTGCTTGGGCCCCACGCACCTGTGTGGGAGATCCAGATGAAGTTCCTGGCTTCAGGTTGGCCTAGCCCTTGCCACTGTGGCCATCTAGGGAGTGAAACAATGGGTGGGAAGATTTCTCTGTCTCTTCCTCTCTCTCTGTAACTCTGCCTTTCAAATAAATAAAAATAAATAAAATTTTAAAAATCTCTAAATAAAAAAATAAATACTAATATGCTACAAACAACTGTCCCAGTGTCAAACATTTACAGCCCTAATACCTTTTTTCTCTCTCTTTTTTTTTTGGACAGGCAGAGTGGATAGTGAGAGAGAGAGAGAGAGAGACAGACAGACAGACAGACAGAGAGAAAGGTCTTCCTTTTGCCATTGGTTCACCCTCCAAGGGCCGCCACGGCTGGCACGCTGTGGCTGGTGCACCGCGCTGATCCAAAGGCAGGAGCCAGGTGCTTCTCCTGGTCTCCCATGGGGTGCAGGGCCCAAGTACTTGGGCCATCCTCCACTGCACTCCCGGGCCACAGCAGAGAGCTGGACTGGAAGAGAGGCAACCGGGAAAGAATCTGGTGTCCTGACCGGGACTAGAACCCGGTGTGCCGGCACCACTAGGTGGAGGATTAACCTATTGAGCCACGGCGCCGGCAGCCCTAATACCTTATGTCAAAGTTCACTGTAGGGGCTGGCACCATGGCACAATAGGATAATCCTCCGCCTGCAGCACCAGCATCCCATATAGGCACCAGTTCTAGTCCCAGCTCCACTTCCAATCTAGCTCTCTGCTGCGGCTTGGGAAAGCAGTAGAAGATGGCCCAAGTGCTTGGGCCCCTGTACCTGCATGGGAGACCAGGAATAAGCACCTGGCTCCTGGCTTCGGATTGGCGTAGCTCTGGCCATTGCGGCCATTTGGGGAGTGAACCAACGGAAGGAAGACCTTTCTCTCTGTCTCTCCCTCTCACTGTCTGTAACTCTACCTCTCAAATAAATAAATATATAAAGTCTACTGCATAAACAGCTAAAAGAAGTCACAGCAATTCAGAGCCTTGGAAACAATAGGAATGGGAGCCATCAACAGTATGTAACAAGTGGCAGCAACCAGCCTCTCAAAATTGTAGCCAGAGGAATCCTCATCTCTTCCAAGAGCGCCCCCTAAAGGAACACAGCACAACTTCACTTTCTCGGAAGGTGGAAAATTGGTCCTTTTAATAACAAGAGTATTTATAGTTACCTAATTTCCACTGTATCCATCAGGGGACTATTGTTAAGCAAAAATAATGTTTACAGGGCCAGGCATTTCACTCAGCAGTTAAGATACCACTTGGGAAGCCCTATCCTGTATGACAGTGCCTGGGTTCAAGTCCTGGCTCTACTTTTGACCCCAGCTTTCCACTAATATGCACCCTGGGAGGCAGCATTGACGGCCCAAGTACTTGGGTGGCAGCCACCCATGTGGGAGACCTGGATGGAGTTCCTGGCCTGGCTTTGGCTGGCCCAGCCCTAACTACTATGGGGATCTGGGGAATGCACCAATCATGGAAAAATCTCTCTGCCTTTCCCTCCCTCTCTGTCACTTTGCCTTTCAAACAAATAAATAAATCTTATATTTAAAAAATGAGATACTATTTCATAGCCACTAGGATGGTTACTGTAAACAAACACACAAACAGAAAATAACAAGTGTCGGATGGTAGAGAAACTGGTACCTATGAGCACTGTTAGTGTGAATATACAACATATAGTCATGTAGAAAATAGTGCAGCAGCTTCCAAAGAATTAACAGGATTACCACATCCTCCAGTAATCCCACTATGAGTATATCCAAAAGAACTGTAAGCAGGGCCTCAAAGACGTTTGTGTTTATTCATTTCACCCAGTTCAACAGCATGCCAATAACAGGTGTAGACAAAATGTGGGAATTAGAAAACACCATTTTGCAACTATCACGGTAGTATGTAATTTAAGACTGACATGTACAAGTCTGGCAAGGAACAGAACACTTACAGGGTCTCAGGTATCACATAGTAACTAACTCAATATTTCAGGGGCTGCCTCTCTGGTGTACTGGCCAGGGCTTTAACCCACTGCACCACAGCGCCAGCCCCTGAAATACTGTTAGTTTCTGTGTGATACCTGCTGCCAAACTTGTACACGTCAGTCTTAGCATCTTAGAGGCCCTGCTTACAGTTCTTTTGGATATACCCATATGGTCACTGGTTCTAGTCTTGGCTGCTCCTCTTCTGATCCAGCTCTCTGCTATGGCCTGGAATAGCAGAAGATGGCCCATGTCCTTGGCCCCTGTACCTGCGTGGGAAACCCAGAAGAAGCTCCTGGCTTCGGATCGGCACAGCTCTAGCCATTGTGGTCATCTAGGGGACCAGTGGATGGAAGACCCCTCTCTCTCTGTCTCTCTCCCTCTCCTTCTCTCTCTAACTATGACTTTCAAATAAATAAGTAAATCTTTAAAAAAAACAATTTCAAAGAGAACAGCACACAGCAAAGAAACCTGATGACCACTAGTTTAATAATTTTTTTTTGACAGAGTTAGACAGTGAGAGAGAAAGACAGAGAGAAAGGTTTTCCTTCTGTTGGTTCACCCCCAAAATGGCCATCATGGCTGGTGCGCTGTGCCGATCCAAAGCCAGGAGCCAGGTGCTTCCTCCTGGTCTCCCATGCGGGTACAGGGCCCAAGCACTTGGGCCATCCTCCACTGCCTTCCCAGGCCACAGCAGAGAGCTGGACTGGAAGAGGAGCAACCGGGACAGAACCAGCGCCCCAACCGGGACTACAACCTGGAGTACCAGCACTGCACGCAGAGGATTAGCCTAGTGAGCCGCAGCACTGGTCCACTAGTTTAATCATAATCATACGTAATGTCAATATCAAAAATGGGACAAACTGACACAATCTACTGAAAAGGACACAATATCCCCTACGTGGTGCTCCTGCCAAAATTGATTTATTTCAAATTTTACCAAAAAACCAAGACAAATGACATTCTATAAAACTGACCTGTAATCTGCAAAAATGTGAAGGTCATAAAGGAAAAAAAAGACAAGAAAACGGTTCCAGATTAAAGGAGATTACAAAGATGTGATAGACAAATGCTCCACCAATACCAGATAGGAACCTGGACCGAGGCCAGTGCTACGGTGCAATAGGCTAAGCCTCTGCCTGCGGCACCGGCGTCCCATGTGGATGCTGGTTCATGTCCTGGCTGTTCCACTTTTGATCCAGCTCTCTGCTTATGGCCTGGGAAAGCAGTGGAAGATGTCCTTGGGCCCCTGCACCCACGTGGGAGACCCTGAGGAAGCTCCTGGCTTCGGATCAGCCCCGCTCCAGCCGTTGCAGCTATTTGGGGAGTGAACCAGCAGATGGAAGACCTTTCTTTCTGTCCCTCTGTAACGCTGCCTCTCAAATAAATAAATAAAATATTTTAAAATTAAAAAAGGATCCTGGACCATGGGAAAAAAAGACAGAGAAAAGTGAAAAAATAGGAAGAGATAATGTATGGTTACATTGTTCTTAGGAAATATCCACTGAAGTACTTGGGAATAGAGACACAGGGTAAGTAATTTACTATCAAAGACAAGGGAAGGGTGTGTGCGAAACACACAGACACACGGGGAGGGAACAAGTGCACCACAGACAACAAACCAAGGGAACATGGGAAAAACTAATGAATCTGGATCTAAAGAATAAGGGACTTTAAAAAAAAAGATTGTTTATTGGAAAGGTAAAGCGACAAGACAGAGAAGGAGACAGAAAGATCTTCCGTGTGCTGGTTTGCTATTCAAATGGCTGTAACAGCCAGAATTAGGCCAGACTGAAGCCAGAATCCAGGAACCCCATCTTGGTCTCCCATGTGGGTGGCAGGGACTCAAGTACTTGAAGCCATCTTCCACTGCTTTCCTGGAAATCCAGCTCTCTGCTGTGGCCTGGGAAAGCAGTGACACATGGCCCAAATGCTCGGGTCCCTGCACCCATGTGGGAAACGTGGAAGAAGCTCCTGGCTTCAGATCAGTTCAGCTCTGGCTGTTGTGGCCACCTGGGGAGTGAACCAGTGGATGGAAGACACCCCACCTCCCCCCGCCTCTCTGTAGCTCTGCCTTTCAAATAAATAAACAAATATTTAAAAAAAAAAAAAAAAAAAAAAAAAGATGGCCCAAGAGCTTGGACCTGTTCTATGGTCTGGGAAAGCATAGAAGATGGCCCAAATGGTTGCAGCCCCCACACCCTCATGGGAGACCCAGAAGAAGCTGCTGGCTCCTGGTTTCACATTGGCTCAGCTCCAGCCGTTGCAGCCATCTGCAGAGTGAACCAGCAGACGGGACAATCTCTCTCTGCCTCTGCCTCTCTGTAACTCTGCCTTTCAAGTAAATATATAAATCCTAAAAAAACAATTAATTCATCAATCTCAGTCTTCCCCCTGACTTTCAACCAAAGTGTGAGCACCCTAAAATGCATTTTCAGAAAAGACAGCAGTTTCCTTGCTCAGTCTATAATGCTGAGCAGAGCACTCCTGGAAAAACGCAGGTTCTAGACAGAATTCTTGAACTCTCAAAGCCACGGCAGAGCCTGAATAAACTGCAGAGGAGCACAGACGAAAGCAGTGTGAGTGGGGGCGAGGTGGGAGGCCTTACCATGCCGGAGCCGCCACAGTAATGGCAGTGCTGCACCTTGGTGCCGGGCTCGTTCCCCTTGCCGTCACAGCGCTCACAGGTATCCATGATGTTCACAGTGAACTCCTTGTTGACGCCCTTGGCCGCCTGATTGAATGTCAACTCCATGATGTACTGAAAAATCAAAACACAGGCCGCCCGTCATCCTTGGCACTGCGGTAAGCACAGTGGTACCCTGCCATGGAAGGGCAGGTGGGTGCCGGACGGCAGGCTGACCTTAATCTTAGTTGCTCAAACAAGCATAAGTCCATAATTAGGATGTGTTCTATCTCGAGCCTGCCATGCTATTCTGCCAATCCATTGTCTTCCATGTTTATGTCTGGAGAAGACGTTGCTGGAAGTTGAAGAGGAGGGGAAATGACGTATGAGCCTGCTTGATAAGCAACTAAGATTTAGGTCGGAATGGACGTGCTCATTATCCACAGGATTTTTCAATTACTAGAACAGTTTTCTATCAAAATGGCTGCCTCCAGATCATTGCATTCAAGCTGCTCTGCTGAGAAATCTAACTGATGAAAATCTCTATAGCACACTTAGCCTGAAACAAGGAACTTACTTCCTGAGGCTGATCGAACACGCCCTGGAAATCTCCAAATGAAGATGAGGAGAACTCCCCGAAGATCTTCCTGAACAGCTCCTCAGGGTCAACGGTGGGGCCGCCTCTCCAGTAGCTCTGCCCAGAGCTGCCGGCCCCTGGATCAAACCCAGCAGATCCATAGGCATCGTACTGCTTCCTCTTCACCTCGTCACTCAACACCTGCAAAGATGGAAGGCAGAGCCCTAAGGTATTCCTGGGGCTTCACACCAGGCAAGGCAATCACAATGTTTACTGAGCTGCCCAGGGTCCAAGAACATTCTCTGAGCTGGGCTGGGACTGTGACATCGGGAGAGAGAGGTAACTGCATCAAACCGCGCATGGGGCCTCAAGAAATGTGAAAAGTCTCATGAAAATTCCCAGGGGTCTCCCTGCTGGGGAAGTGCTTGTGTCAATCTTCACACAACCTCAGGGACATCCTGGACTCCTCAGATTCACACTTCACTTCTCGGACATCTGTACTGCCTGGTGGGGAGCTATGCAAGAATTCATTCTGCATCTCCTATGCATTTACATTTGTTTTCTTTTTTAAAGATTTATCTATTTATTTGAAAGGCAGAGTTACAGAGAGACAGAGGCAGAGAGAGAGAGATACCTTCCATCTGCTGGTTCACTCTGCAGATGGCCACAGCGGCCAGAGCTGGGCCAATCCGGAGCCAGGAGCCAGGAGCTTCTTCCTGGTCTCCCATGTGGGTGTGGAGGCCCAACCATTTGGGCCATCTTCTACACTTTCCCAGACCATAGCAGAGAGCTGGATCGGAAGTAGAGCAGCCAGGACTCAAATGGGATGCCGACACTGCAGGCAGTGGCTTTAACCACTACAGCACAGTGCTAACCCCATTTTTTTTTTCCCTTTTTAATTAAAAAGACATGGCCCGGGCCAGCGCCGCGGCTCACTAGGCTAATCCTCCGCCTTGCGGTGCCGGCACACCGGGTTCTAGTCCCGGTCGGGGCGCCGGATTCTGTCCCGGTTGCCCCTCTACCAGGCCAGCTCTCTGCTGAGGCCAGGGAGTGCAGTGGAGGATGGCCCAAGTGCTTGGGTCCTGCACCCCATGGGAGACCAGGAGAAACACCTGGCTCCTGCCGTCGGATCAGCGCGGTGCGGCGGCCATTGGAGGGTGAACCAACGGCAAAGGAAGACCTTTCTCTGTCTCTCTCTCTCACTGTCCACAAATCAAAAAAAAAAAAAAAAAGACATGGCCCAGGGCAAATGTTGTGGCACAGCGGGTTAAGCCAACGCTTAGAATCCCCACATCCTACATCAAAAGGCCTAGCTCAAATCTCGATTACTCTGCTCTGACCCAGCTCCCTGCTAATGCACCTGGGATGCAGCAGAAGATGGCTCAAGTGCCTGAGTCCCTGCACCCACACGGGAGACTTTGATGGAGCTCCTAGCTTCGGCCTGACCCAGCCCCAGCTGTTGTGGGCATCTCAGGAGTGCATCAGCAGATCAAGATTTCTGTCTCTGTGCCACTCTTTCAAATAAACAAATCTTTAAAAAAAAAAAAGTGGGAGGGGGCACCATCCTGGAAATCAAACAGAGAAATGTTCCTCCTCCAAGGAAAAAGATATTTCTACATAGAACGGAATAGAAACTGAGAGACCAAAGAAAGTACTTGGAGCCCAGATACTTTTAGGGCACTTAGCTAAGATGCAAATGAGGGGTGGCAGAGAAGAGGAGGAAGGCAGGAGGCGGGACTTCCTGTGGCTTTTATTTCCTGGTTCTAGCCCTTGGTGAGGAACTGTTGCTCTAGGTTCCTCTGTCCTCTCATTGATGTCCCTCTCGGAGTCCGACGTTGGCAAGACGCTGGGCTAGGACCCTCCAGGGCTCGTCCAACCACAGAGAAAATAAGCAGAACCAGAAGCCATGCACTAAAATAGCTTCATTAGAGTTGATGACTCCTAGCTCTTTAAAAACTCAATCTTGGGGCTGGCATTGTGGCACAGTGGGTTAAGACATCCCTAAAAAGCAGGCATACCATATGGGCACTGGTTTGAGTCCTGGCTGCTCCACTTCTGATCCCTGATAATGGGCCCCCACACCCACATGGAAGTCCTGGATGGAGTTCCAGATTCCTGGTTTTGGCTCAGCCCAGCCCTGGCTGTTGCAGCCATTTGGGGAGTAAACCAGAGGAAGCTCTCGCTCTGTCTTTCCCTCTCTCTCTAACTCTACCTTTCAAAAAAAAAAAAAAAAAAAAAAAGATTATTTATTTGAAAGGCAGAGTTACATGCAGAGGCAGAGGCAGGTCTTCTATCTGCTGGTTCATTCCCCAAATGGCCACAAGGCTGGAGCTGAGCTGATCTGAAGCCAGGAGCTTCCTCTGGATCTCCCATGTGGGTGCAGGGGCCCAAGAACTTGGCTCATCCTCGCTGCTTTCCCACGCACATTAGCAAGGAGCTGGATCAGAGTGGAGCAGCTGGGATTCAAACCAGTGCCCATTTGGGATGCCAGCATTGCAGTTGGCTGTTTTACCTGCTACACCATAGCTCCAGCCCCTTGAACAAAAGTTTAAAAAACAAACTAAAAAAACACTTCTGCATCTTGTTTTCCATAGAAAACACATTATAAAATTCTTTTTTTAATCAACTAGTTTGAGTTACTATCAAAAAACAGTAATATTTTTAAATTACACTACAAGATATATCTTTCATTAGATGAGCTGACAGGGTTAGAGACACTCATTTGGTAAATATTTAATGAAGCTGTTCTTGGATCTGCGTATTCCTGTGGCGACATGATCTCCTACATGGCCAGACCCCTCCAGGATGGTCCATGTCTAGGAAGACGGTCCCCTTTCCTGACAGCCCAGATAACTCCAGAAGTGACAGTTGCTTCACAGACATATGCCTGCCCTCTGATTATACTTTACATTCTTCCAGATGAATGACAGTCTCCCACTTTTTCAACGGCCACCATATGTAGGGGAGTCATCAAAAAATGGCTGAATTAATTAATTAAACTGGAAATCCCCAAACCTGGCCATGAATGACTGACATGGCAGCTCTGTTAACAGAGCACTGAGCCCAGTTCTTGATCAGATTCCAAGTCAGCACAGCCAGCACGGCACCTGGGAGTCGTCTTTAACAAGGTGACATGGCGCAGGGACCAGGTCTTCACGATGAACTGCCCAGAGTCCTGTGCAGCACAGCAAACTGAGTCCCACACAGTTGGAGGCCCCTGCACACACATCAGACACAATACCTCATAGGCTTCCGCCAGCTGGGAGAACTTCTCCTTGGCTTTGGGGTCATCCTTATTCGTGTCAGGGTGATATTTCTTGGCAAGCTAAAGATAAAAACAGTAAAGTACTGTGAACACAAGATGATTACTAAATAGAACCCCAAATGCCAGTCATAATTATGACTCCTTTGTAACACCTGTCTTTTAAGATTTAGCAATTAGTAGCATTTTTTTTTTTTTAAGATTCATTTATTTATTTGAAAGGCAGAGTTTGAGAGAGAGAGAAAGAGAGAGAGGAAGTTTTCCATCTGTTGTTTCACTCCCCAAATGGCCACAACGGCTGGAGTTGGGCTGATCCAAAGCTAAGAACCAGGAGCTTCTTCTGGGTCTCCCACGTGGGTGCAGGGGCCCAAGGACTTGGACTATCTTCTACTGCTTTCCAAGGCTACAGCAGAGAGCTGGATCAGAAGTGGAGCAGCTGGGACTAGAACTAGTGCCATAAGGGATGCCAGTGCTACAGGTGGTGGCTTTACCTGATATACCACGGTATATCCCTAGTAGCAATTCTTAAAACAAGATTTAAGACTTCAAAATGAAAAATTTCTTCATATCTGATATCTGTACACATTTTCCAACAAATCTCTTCCAACCATAGCTATACTAGTTGTAACTAAACCTGTAGACTTCAGGCTCCTTTGGTAAATACAAGTCACAAAACAGCATGCCTGGAACGCTTACATAAGGTGTACAAGTAGGTAAGTGGTTCTGTTGTATAAATTATTTTGGGGCACTAGCATTGTGACGTAGCAGGTAAAGTAACCCCCTGTGATGTTGGCATCCCATATGGGCACTGGTTCGAATCCCGGCTGCTCCACTTCTGATCCAGCTCCCTGCTAATGTGCCTGAGAAAGCAACGGAAGACGGCCCAAATGCTTGGGCCCCTGCATCCCTGTAGGAGACTTGGATGAACTTCCTGTCTCTGGGCTTCAGCATGGCTTAGCCCTAGTTATTGCAGCCACTTGGGGAGTGAACCAGCAAATAGAAGATCTAACTCTGCCTTTCAAAAAATAAACAAATCTAAAAAAATATCAATCTTTTTTTTTTTTTTTTTTTTTGACAGGCAGAGTGGACAGTGAGAGAGAGAGACAGAGAGAGAAAGGTCTTCCTTTTGCCGTTGGTTCACCCTCCAATGGCCGCCGCTGCAGCCGGCGCACCGCGCTGATCCTGGCAGGAGCCAGGAGCCAGGTGCTTTTCCTGGTCTCCCATGGGGTGCAGGGCCCAAGCACCTGGGCCATCCTCCACTGCACTCCCTGGCCATAGCAGAGAGCTGGCCTGGAAGAGGGGCAACCAGGACAGAATCCGGTGCCCCAACCGGGACTAGAACCCGGTGTGCCGGCGCCGCAAGGTGGAGGATTAGCCTATTGAGCCACGGCGCCGGCTCAATCTTTCTTTTTTTAAAAGATTTATTTATGTATGTGAAAGGCACACAGACAGATGTATCTTTGATCTTTTTTTTTTTTTTTAAAGATTTATTTATTTACTTGAAAGTCAGAGTTACATAGAGAGAGAAGGAGAGGCTGGTTCATTCCCAACTGGCTGCAACAGCTGGAGCTGTACAGATCCAAAGCCAGGAGCCAGGAGCCTCCTCTGGGTCTCCCACAAGGGTGCAGGGTCCCAAGGACTTGGGCCATCTTCCACTGCTTTCCTAGGCCATGGCATAGAGCTGGATGGGAAGTGGAGCAGCTGGGACTGGAACCGGTGCCCACATGGGATGCTGGCACTACAGGCGGCGGCTTTACCCACTATGCCACTGCACTGGACCCTCCACAGGTTCACTCTGTAATTGGCTGCAACAACCTGCGCTGGGCCAGGAAGAAGCCAGGAGCTTGGAACTCCACCTGGATCTCCCATGTGGGTGGCAGGGGCCCAGTCACTCGGGCCATTTTCCACTGCTGTCCCAGGTGCATCAGTAGGGGAGTTGTATTGGAAGTGCAACAGCCAAGACTCAAATTGGCACTCATGTGGGATGAAGGAATTACAGATGGCAGCTTACTCCACTGTGCCACAACACCAGACTATTCCCTCCCCCTTCGTTAAAGATTTATTTATTTGAGAGGCAGAGTTACAAAGAGACTGGGAGAGCTCTTCCATCTACTGGTTCACTCTCCAAATGGCCACAAAAGCCAGGAGCCTGGAACTCCATTCAGGTCTCCCATGTGGGTAGCAGGGGTCCAAGCACTTGGGCCACCTTCTGCTGCTTTCTCAGAGGCATTAATGGGGAGTCAGATTGGAAGTGGAGCAGCTGAGACTTGAAGTGCCATTCATGGGATGCCAATGTCGCAGCTTAACCTGCTGTGCCACAATGCTGATCCCCAAGATTTCTTTCTTTCTTCCTTTCTTTTAACTTTAAAAGGCAGAAAAAAAAGAGAAGAAGGAGAGAGACAGAGGGACTGATCTTCCAACTAATGGTTCTCTCCCCAAATGGCCATAACAACTGGGGCTACACCAGGCCAAAATCAGGAGCTGGGAACTCCACCCAGGTTTCCCACACGGGGGGCAGGGTCCAAGCACTAGGCCATCACCCGCTATCTTCCCAGGTACACTAGCAGGGATCTGCATCAGAGCAGATCATGGGTGCTGCTGTTATCAGTGGTGGATTAACTCACTGTGCCACAACAGTAGCCTAAAACATGGTTTAAATATTTAAAAAGGAGCTAGCATTGTGGCACAGTGGGTTAAGCTACTGCTTGTGACACTAGCACCCATTATGAGCTACAGTTGCAATCCCAGCTGCTCCTCTTCTGATCTAGCTCTCTGCTAACATGCCTGGGAAAGAAGAGAAAATGGTCTGAGTGCTTGGGCCCTTGCCACCAAGTGGGGAGACCCAGATGCAGCTGGCTTTGGCCTGGCCCAGCCTTGGCTATTGCAGTCATCTGGGAAGTGAACCAGAGGATGGAAGATAGATCTCTTTCTCTCTCCTGTCTCTCCCTCTCTCTGTATTTCTGACTTTCAAATAAATTAACTAATGTTTAAAAAAAATGAAAAATGTTATCAATTTAAAAAAAAAAAGTCCTGACTATACCAAGATACACCATGTACCTTTTAAGTGTCTGCCATGTTTGCTCTGATACCTTCCCAGTCTTTGGATCGCCAGAATCTTAAAGATGAAAATGGCCCTCTCTTTCTCTCACTGTCTATAACTCTCTCTCTCTGTCTAACTCTGCCTGTCAAAAAAATAAAAAAATAAATAAGAAGAAAATGGCCATGGTTAATGGTAGGGCCAGATGACCCCAATGCATCATCCGCCAACTCTGAGATGCTGAGCACACTAATAAACCACAGTTTGACCATCAGTACTGTAACAGGGACCAAGTAAAGCAATACTGATGGATTAAAAGTGCAAGGTGGGGCTCACAGCAACATCTACCATTAGCTGGTACTAGAACATAACAGGGAGCACAAGAGAAGAGGGCACAGCTAAGGTCTAAAACACTCTTAACATCAGTACACTGGGGCAGACACTGTGGCAGAGCGGGGGAAGCACTGCCTGTGAGTCGGCATCCTGTAAGGGCACCTGTTCCAAGCCCCAGCTGCTCCACTTCCAATCCAGCTCCCTGCTAATACAGCTGGGAAGGCAGTGGAGGACGCCCACGTGTTTGGGCCCCTGCACCCACGTGGGAGATTGAAAGGAAGCTCCTGATTCCTGGCTTCAACCTGGCCCAGGCCCAGTTGTTGGGACCATTTGGAGAGTAAACCAGAGGATGGAAGATCTTGATTTCTCTTCCTCTCTCTGTGTAACTTTTTTTAAAAAAAAATTTATAAATTTATTTGAGAGGTAAAATCACAGACAGTGAGAGGGAGAGACAGAGAGAAAGGTTAGTCTTCCATCCACTGGTTCACTCCCCAAATGGCCACAATGGCCGGAGCTAAGCCAATCTGAAGCCAGGAGCCAAGAGCTTCTTCTAGGTCTCCCACAGGGGTGCAGGGGCCTAAGGCCTTGGGCCATCCTCTGATGCTTTCCCAGGTGCATTAGCAGGGAGCTGGAAAGGAAGTGGAGCAGCTGGGACTCAGACCAGCACCTCCATGGGATGTCAGCACTGGAAGCCCGGCCTTTAATCCACTGGGCCACAGCCCCACCCCCAATAAATAAACAAGTCTTTAAATACACACACACACACACACACACCAGTACACTCAAGGCTTAGCACTGCAGGTGCTGGCGCAATGGCAGAGCAGGAGAACTACCTCCTGTGATGCTGGCATCTCATATGGGGACCAGTTAAGGTCCTGGCTACTCCTCTTCCAGTCCAGCTCCCTGATAGTGTAACTGGGAAAGTGCAAAGGACGGCCCTCGTGCTTGAGCCCCTGCACCCACACAGGAAACCTGGAGGAGGCTCCTGGCTTCTCACTTCAGCCTGGCCCAGCCCTGATCGTTGAGGACATTTGGGGAAGAAATCAGAGGGAAGACCTCTTTCTGTCTCTCCCTCTCTAACTCTGATTTTCAAATAAATCTTTAAAAATGTATATATAGGGCCAGCACTGTGGCGTAGTGGGCAAGGCTGCCACCTGCAGCGCTGGCATCCCATATGGGCACAGGTTTAAGACCCAGCTGTTCCATTTCCAATGCAGCTCTCTGCTGTAGCCTGGGAAGGCAGTGGAAGATGGCCCAAGTCCTTGGGACCCTGCACCCGCATGGGAGACCCAGAAGAAACTCCTGACTCCTGGCTTAGTACTGAAGCAGCTCCAGCCATTGTAACCATTTGGGGGTGAACCAGAGGATGGCAGACCTTTCTCTCTCTCTCTCTGCCTCTCTGTAGTTCTACCTTTCAAATAGATAAAAAATCTTTAAAAAAAAATCTGTACTGCAGCAACGTCAGAGCTTGCTTGTCAGACACCACACACGGGGCTTACGTGAAGAGAGCACCATCACCCCACCAACAAAATGGAAATCACAGTGCAAATGAAGGATTCAAAGGAACCGAAATTCGGGGGCCGGCACAGTGACATAGCAGGTAAAGCCACTGCCTGCAGTGCCGACATCCCATATGGGCACCGGTTTGAGTTCTGGTTGCTCCACTTCCGATCCAGCTCTCTGCTATGGCCTGCAAAAGCAGTGAAGATGGCTCAAGTCCTTGGGCTCCTGCACCCGCGTGGGAGACCCGGAGGAAGCTCCTGGCTCCTGGCTTCACATCAACGCAGCTCCAGCCATTGCGGCCAATTGGGGAGCGAACCATTGGATGGAAGACCTCTCTCTCTCTCTCTCTCTGCCTCTCCTCTCTCTGTGTAGCTGACTTTCAAATAAAATAAATAAATCTTTAAAAATAGTAACAATAATAAAGTAGAGGGTTAAGTCATGGCTTGTGGCGGTGGCCTCCCATATGGGTGCCAGTTCAAGTCCCAGCTGCTCTTCTGATCCAGCTCCCAGCAGAGGATGACCCGAGTGCTTGGGTCCCTGCACCTACAGGGGAAATCCGGAAGAAGCTCCTGGCTTCTGGCTTCAGGCTGGCCTAGACCTGGCTGTTGCGGCCATTTGGAGAGCAAAGCAGCGGATGGGAGATCTCTCTCCTCCTCTCTATCTATGCCATTCAAATAAAATAAACAAATCTTAACAAAAAAAAAAAAAAAAAAGTTGTATTTGGCTGTATTTTCACAGGGGCCAGCACTGCGGCACACAGGGCTAAGCCGCATCGGGTGACGCCAGCATCTCCCACGGCAGTGCTGGAGTTCAAGCCCTGACTGTTCTGCTCTGACCCAGCTTCGTGCCAACGTGCTGGAGGCAGTGTGCTCAGGCCCCTGGCACCCATGGAGACCAGGAAGGAGCTACTAGCTCCTGGCTTTGGCCTGGCCTACCCATAGCTATTGGAGCCATTTGGGGAAGTGAACTAGTGGATGGGAAATGTCGAATTCTGTCTCTCAGGGCTGGCGCTGTGGCGCACCGGGTTAACGCCCTAGCCTGAAGTGCTGGCATCCCACATGGGCACTGATTCTAGTCCCGGCTGCTCCACTTCCAATCCAGCTGTCTGCTATGGCCTGGGAAAGCAGTAGAGGATGGCCCAAGGGCCTGGGCCCCTGCACCTGCGTGGGAGACCCAGAAGAAGCTCCTGGCTCCCGGCTTCAGATCGACGCAGCTCCGGCCGTTGCAGCCAACTGGGGAGTGAACCATCGGATGGAAGATCTCTCTCTCTGCCTCTCCTCTCTCAGTGTAACTCTGACTTTCAAATAAATAAATAAATAAATAAATCTTTAAAAAAAAATTCTGTCTCCCCCTCCTTTCTCTCCCTCTCTGTAGTTCTGCCTTTCAAACAAATGAGGTTGTTGCTTTTGGTTTTGTCTTCTTTTTTTTTTCTTAAAGGCAAAAGATCTGAATATGTGTTTCTTCACAGAAGACACACAAAGACCCACAAGTATGTGCAAAAATACTCAATATCCTTAGTCTCTAGGGAAAAGCAACACCAAGATCACATGAGAAGAATGGGCGTTATGGCACAGCAGGCTAACCCACAGCTTGGGAAGCCTGAATCTTAGATGAGAGTGTGTGGCTCAAGGACCAGCTATTCTGCCTCTGATCCAACTTCCTGGGAAGCAGCAGATGATGGGTGAAGTGCTCAGGCCCATGCCACCCACGTGGGATATGTGATGGAGTTCCTGACTCCTGATTTTGCCCTGACCCAATCCCAGCAGTGAAAGGTATTTGGGGAGTGAATCATTAGAGGGGAAGATTTCTCTTTTGCTCTGCCTTTCAAATAAGCAAGTCTTTAAAAATATACACGGTGGGGCTGGCACTGTAGTGCAGTGGGATAAAGCCCCAGCCTGCAGTGCCAATATCCCATATGGGTGCCGGTTCAATTCTCAGCTGCTCCACTTCCAATCCAGCTCCCTGCTAATGCGCCTGGGAAAGCAGAGGAAGATGGCCCCAGTGCCTGGCACCTGCACCCACATGAGACCAGGATGCAATTCTAGACTCTGGCTTCAGCCTGGCCTAGCCCTTGTTGTTGTCAACATTTGGAGAGCAAACCAATGGATCAGAGATCTCTCTGTGTTCCTCTCCCTAATTCTGCATTTCAAATAAATAAATCTTAAAAACAGAACATCACCACCATCACCGCCACCACACACACAAAATGAGATACCACTTCATATCTGCTAAGGTAGACAACATTAAAAAGACAGTAACAAGAGCTGCGCAGGATGCGGAGAATTCACGGCACTGGTGCACTGCTAGTAACACGCAGCACTGTGAAAAGGGCTGCTAGTCACTCAAGGCTAGACGCCCGGGGCAGGTGTCCGGCACAGTGCCCACGATACCACTTGGGATGCCGGCATTTCATGCTGGAGTGCCTAGGTTCAATTCCCAGCTCCACTTCTGCTACTGCACACCCTGGAAGACAGCCAAGTGGTGGCTCAAGTACTTGGGTCCCTGTCATCCACGTGGGAGACCTGGATGGAGTTCCTAGCTTGTCACTTCAGCCCGACCCAGCCCCAGCTGTTGCAGGCATTTCGGGAGTGAACCAACGAATGGAAGATCTCTGTCATCTGTCTCAGTGTCTTTCAAATTAAACAATTTTTTAAAAGTTCAAATTATCCAGTTGCCATATGATTCATAAATTATTCTCCTAGTACATATCCAAGAAAAATAGAAACACAAGCACACCAGAATTCACACAAGCATCTGGAGAACTGTTCATGACGGCCACACAGTGGAGACAACCCAAACGTGCATCAAGCGATGAACACACAGACACAACGTGTCCACCCACACCGTCAAGGACTATATGACGATAGAGAGGAGTGAGGTGGGGTGGGTGTCCTGGCACAGAGGGATAAGCCTGCACCCATATGAAGTACTGGTTTGGGTGTCAGGTACCCTGCAACTCCGATCTGCTTTCTGTCAATGTGTCTCAGGTCATGAAGAAACTGTATTATGAAAAAACTATGCAAAAGTTTCAACTTTCTTCTTTTTAAAAGATTGATTTATTTCTTTAAAAGTCAGAGTTACACAGAGAGAGATGGAGAGGCAGAGAGAAAGAGAGAGGTCTTCCATCCACTGGTTCACTCTCCAATTGGCCACAATGGCTACAGCTGCACCAATCTGAAGCCAGGAGCTTGTTCTGGGTCTCCCATGCAGGGGTCCAAGGTTCTGTTGCTTTCCCAGGCCATAGCAGAGAGCAGGATTGGAAGTGGAGCAGCCGGGACTCGAACCAGTGCCCTCATGGGATGCCAGCACCGTAGGGGACAGCTTTACCCACTACGCTACAGCACCAGTCCCCCTCAAATTTCTTTGTACTAAAATAAACATAATAATTCTGTTTCTCAGTAAACTTTTTCTTTTTTAGGATTTACTTACTTATTTGAAAGGCTGAGTTAGAGAGAGACGTTTTATCTGCTGGTTCACTCCCCAAATGATCACAACAGCCAGGTCTGGACCAGGCTGAAGCCACAAGCCTGAAACTCCATCCAGGTCTCTTATGTAGGTGGCAGGGACCTAAGTACTTGCGCCATCCTCCAACACTTTCCCAGGTACATTAGCAGGGAGCTGGATTGGAAGTGGGGTAGCCAGACCTTAAGCTAGTACTCAAATGGGAATCCAGCAGTGGCTTAATCCACTGTACCACAAAGCCAGCCCCTCTCAGTTTTTTGAAGTACCCTGATACTCAGGTACTCTGTAGATTATAAGCAAATACTATGTCATCTGACATCAGGGACTTGAGCACCCAGATTTCACTGTCTGTGGACCAACCTCTCAAAGATTCAAAGGACAACTACAGTAAAAACAGCGAGTGTAGTCTCAAAAAGGCTGTCAACCCTATACTGGGACCCTCTATTTTTACTGGTCAGAGCAAACAAAGTCTGGGGACCATTGGTCCAGACATCTCAGGTATCTCTTTTTGTTTGTTTTTACTCTTTGTTTTTTCCTTTTACTTCACATTGTTTCACTTTTATAAGCTGCAATACAGTCTGAGATAAGACAAAACGAATCTCCTATTTTCTAAGTAAGGAAATAGAGGCTAACACTGTGGCACAGCAGGTTAAAGCCCTCACCTGCAGGACAGGCAACCCATATGGGCACTGGTTCAGTATCAGCTGTTCTACTTCTGATCCAGCTCCCTGCTAACGCTCCTGGAAAAGTAGCAGCGGATGAGCCAAGTCCTTGGGTCCCTGTACCCACGTGGCAGACCTGGAAGAAGCAGCTCCTGGCTCCTGGCTTTGGATCTGCTCAGCTCTGGCCGTTATGGCCATTTGGGGAGTGAACCAATGAAGGGAAGAACTCTCTTTCTCTGGCTCTACCTCTCTAACTCTTTCAAAAAAAAAAAAAAAAAAAAAAAAAAACTTTAAAAAAAGGAAAAGTTGGAGCCGGCGCCGCGGCTCACTAGGCTAATCCTCCGCCTAGCGGCGCCAGCACACCGGGTTCTAGTCCCGGTTGGGGCGCCGGATTCTGTCCAGGTTGCCCCTCTTCCAGGCCAGCTCTCTGCTGTGGCCAGGGAGTGCAGTGGAGGATGGCCCAAGTCCTTGGGCCCTGCACCCCATGGGAGACCAGGAAAAGCACCTGGCTCCTGGCTCCTGCCATCGGATCAGCGCGGTGCGCCGGCCGCGGCGGCCATTGGAGGGTGAACCAACGGCAAAGGAAGACCTTTCTCTCTGTGTCTCTCTCTCTCACTGTCCACTCTGCCTGTCAAAAAAAACAAACAAACAAAAAAAAAAAAAAAAAAAAAAAAGGAAAAGTTGGCCGGCGCCACGGCTCACTAGGCTAATCCTCCGCCTAGCGGCGCCAGCACACCGGGTTCTAGTCCTGGTCGGGGCGCTGGATTCTGTCCCGGTTGCCCCTCTTCCAGGCCAGCTCTCTGCTGTGGCCAGGGAGTGCAGTGGAGGATGGCCCAAGTCCTTGGGCCCTGCACCTGCATGGGAGACCAGGAAAAGCACCTGGCTCCTGGCTCCTGCCATCGGATCAGCACGGTGCGCCAGCCGCGGCGGCCATTGGAGGGTGAACCAACAGAAGGAAGACCTTTCTCTCTGTCTCTCTCTCTCACTGTCCATTCTGCCTGTCAAAAAAAAAAAAAAAAAAAGGAAAAGTAATTCGAAACCTGTAAACTTTTTCTGAACTCAAAGAGTAACTACCTAAAACTTAGATCAGCATATCTATTCATTCAGAAGGTATAAAATAATTTTTTAAAAACTTTTTTTTTTTAGGCCGGCGCAGCGGCTCACTAGGCTAATCCTCCGCCTAGCAGCGCCAGCACACCGGGTTCTAGTCCCCGGTTGGGGCACCAGATTCTGTCCCGGTTGCCCCTATTCCAGGCCAGCTCTCTGCTGTGGCCAGGGAGTGCAGTGGAGGATGGCCCAAGTGCTTGGGCCCTGCACCCTATGGGAGACCAGGAGAAGCACCTGGCTCCTGCCTTCAGATCAGCACAGTGCGCCGGCTGCAGCGCGCTGGCCGCGGCGGCCATTGGAGGGTGAACCTACGGCGAAGGAAGCCCTTTCTCTCTGTCTCTCTCTCACTGTCCACTCTGTTTAAAAAAAAAAAAAACAAAAAAACCTTTTTTAATTTAAAGGCAGTATAACAGACAGAGGGATCCTCCATCTGCTGGCTCAGTCCCCAAATGGCTGCGATGGTCAGGGCTATGCCAGGCCAAAGTCAGAAGCAAGGAGTTTCATCATCCAGGTCTCCCACATGGATGGCAGGAACCCAAGTACTTGGGCCATCTTCCGCTGCCTTCCCAGATGCATTAGTAGTATGAACCAGAGTTCATGTGGCGTGCTGGCATCACAGGCGGTGGCTTAACTCGCTGCACCACAATGCCAGCGCATTATAAAATAAATTTAATTACCAAAGCAACTCTGGAAAATCTCCGGTGAGTCTCTCCGGAGAGAGACTACAGCAACTGCATCCTCAGGAACACGCAGCCCAGGAAGGTCCCCCTTTATTGCATCACTGCCCTCTATCAGCAGCCAACGAAGGAATCCACCTGGACGGTACACTGATCAGGATCAGACCAACCAACAGCATTCTTTCTTGTTTTATCCATGAGGATTCCCATACTTTATTTATTTATTTTTATTGGCAGGCAAGGAAGAGACGTCTTCTACCCACTGGATCATTTCCCAGATGCATACAACAGTCAAGGCTGAGCCAGGCTGAAGCCAGGAGCCAGGAACTCCACCTGGGTCTTCCAGGTGGGTGCAGGGACCCGAGGACGTGAGGCATCACCTGCTGCCTCCCAGGGTGCACATAAGCAGGACGCTGGGTAGAGGCAGAGTGAGAACTAGAACCAAGGCTCTCCAAAATGGGACACAGATGTCCCAGGTAGCAGCTTAATCCGCTGTGCACCCCCAACTCCCACCGCAACAGCAATCCCCCTACAGTCTTGCTGATAAAACTTGACTTGCATACGAACCTGGTAATAGGCTTTCTTGATATCTTTCTGGCTGGCATTTCGAGGCACTCCTAAAATCTGGTAATAATCTTCTTTAGCCAAAGGGGCACTCGTGTGGAAGGAGGCAGTACAAATAAAAGGGTAACTTTTTGCTCCTGAAAAAGAAAAAAGGAAGAAAATCACTAGGAACGTGCTCCACGAAACCAAGCAGTCAGCCAGCCTGGATACACCTGCGAAGGACCGAGAAGGCCAGAGCTTCAGGGTCTCTCCCCCTCCAGCCCCTCTGTACCACGACAATGGGGAAGGCCACGGAGCTCACTGAACGTGAAGCGAGGTCCGCGTACTGGGTGTGGCTGATGCTGCCGCGTTACAGGCTGCTGTCGTCCCAGGGTACCCCCAAACGAGCAACCCCAGACGGGGGCTTCATCTGAGGGGGGAATCTGGCTCCCCCGCCCCACAGTCCCGAGCATATGCCTGTGCTTCTGTCTCAGGGCTTCCCCACACCCACACCCTTTGTCCTCCAGCATGCCATCGTGGGGCTCTGCTTGTGGGGTGGTCCTCAGAGTGCCACCCCAAGGCCAGCAGTCACCACTGCACTTGCTGAAAACGCCAGCTCTCAGACACGAGAAACTCTGCAGGCCTCATCCTCGAGATGCCACTAACAAACCCCATCAAGCTGACGCCCAAAACTCATGTCTCCAGATACTGCCAAATGTCCCCTGGGGATAAAACTGCTCCTCGCTGAGAACCAACGACCACCCAACCTAAGCAGTTCAGGAAAGGGCGGCTGGGGCTTGAATCTGTGCAATTGATGCCTGTGGTCCTGTGGGAGTCTGGGACAGCACCCATTCACTCTCAGAAGTGCCCTGGTTGGCTACTGAATTCTGTGATCGTTTCCCTGGAGAGGTTTGAAGGAAAGTTAGTGGTGGGGGACTTGTGCACTACGGAGCTACAGACACCACCACGGACTAGCCAGATGCCAAGCACGAGGCCCAGAGATGAGCAGAGAAGCAGAAGGGCCCCAGAGCTGTGCTGAGGTGGCTGGGTTTTATCCTGAGGCCAACAGGGAGCCACTGCAAGTGCTAGTGGGAACTGATGAAGACCCCTAGGAAAGAGGACTGGCAGACTACTTACATGGAAGCAGAAAGAGAACAGAGGTGTTGACCACATCCAGGAAGGGGCAACACGGACAGCACGGGTCAGAAACAAATGCCTGGGCCATAGCCAATACTCCTGGACTAGGCAAAGCAGGCACGAAAGCAGCAGGAGTCAGGAGGTTGCTGTTTCTCAGAATGAGGACATTAGGACTGGTTCCTCAGTGATCCTGCAGTCAACGCCCCCATATATATACACACACATATACATATATATACACACACATATATATACACACACATATATATACATACACCTACACACATATGTATGTACATATAAAGATTTTTATTTATTTGAGAGGCAGAGTTACAGAGAGGCAGAGGCAGAGAAACCATTCACTGGTTCACTCCCCAAATGGTAGCAATGGCAGGAAGTGGGCCAATCCGAAGCCAGAAGCTTCTCCCTTGCAGGTCTCCCTTGCAGGTGCAAGAGCCCAAGCACCTGGCCCATCTTCCACTTTCCCTGGCCATAGCAGAGAGCCGGATCAGAAGTGGAGCAGCCAGGACTCGAACTGGTGTCCATGTGGGATGCTGGCACTGCAGGCATTGCCTTTACCCACTACACCATAGCATCCGCCCCATCAATACCTTCTTTTCTCAGGAATGATGGGTTACCCTAGCCTGGTCCAGACTCTCCCTCCCTGCTCCTTCAGTGCCATAAGGCACAGGTCCTGGCAGCTGTGTCTTCAACATTGTGAGCAGAGAACTTGGATCTGAATTAGAATTGAAGAGAGTAATATGCAAAAATACATTGCATAAAGACAGATGACATTTAATATAAGCTCGTTGATTTTTGACACTATCCAAAGGGCACGATGATTAGCAGAGTTTATTTAGGGGCCATCATTGGGGTGTAACAGGTTAAGCTGCCACATGCAACATGAGCATCCCGTATGGGCATCAGTTCATGTCCTGACTTCCATTTCTGATCCAGGCGCCTGGGAAAGCGGTGGTGGAAGCGCACCCACGTAGGAGACCCAGAAGAAGCTCCTGGCTCTGGTCTGGCCCAGCCTTGGCCATTGCAGCCATTTGGGGAGTTAACCAGCAGATGGAAGACCTCCTTATCTCTCCCTCTCTAACCCTGTCTTTCAAATAAATAAAATAAATCTTAAAACAACAACAAAAGAGTCCACTTGACAGTTGTTTCCTCCAAGGTAAGTACATAGAATATCCTCCCTTTTTAGAACAACCTAGAACAAGATTAGCTTGCAGGTGATTCCAAGAAAGGCCAACCCAGGGGAAAAAAACAATTCTTCCTGCTGGGAGAAAAGTCGGTTTTACGCCACGTAGCTGTACCACTGGACTTGAGATGAGATCACAGATCAGTGTTTGCGAACTGCCTTGATGGCTGCAGATTCGACAGCAGCGCTCCTGGGAGACCACCACCTCTCACATCACCTGACACAACCCCGCCCATCAGGGACTCAGGGCCCACTTGGGGAAAAGGAGAGCTGACTGCAGTTCCCTGGTAACGGCCGACACAAGGCTCAGTGCTTACAGCCTGTCTCTGTCACTGTCTCGCCTTCTCACACAGACACAACTCGAAGACGCACCCTAGGCAGGCACTTGACCTGGCGCTGTAACAACACGCCCCACATCAGAGCAGCTGGGTTCAATCCCCACTCTGCTGCTGATTCCAATTTCCTGCTAACACAAACCCTGCAGACAGCGGTGCTGGCTCAAGCAGTTGGGTCCCAGACACCCATGTGGGAAACCTGGACTGAGTTCCTGGCTCTGCTCCCCAAACCTTTCCCACCCACTGCAGGTCTCTGCGGAGTACACCAGCTCATCTGACTGCTCACTCTGCCTCCCTAAACTTGCAGATGCCATATGAATAAACTTAGCTTAATGATGAATAAATTTAGCTAAAGAACAAAAAGATGCAGCCAAATTCTATTTTAAATAACCCTGACATTAAAAATATATCAGCAAGCCTGAAAACTGGCCACTTCTGCAAGACCTCTCTCCAAACTGCCCTGAACACACCCCTGCTCCATCCCGGGAACACAGACTGCAGGAGCAGCGTTACAAAGTGCGCTTACTTGGCCACACCCATATCCAATCTGCATCCTCCGCTGTGTCCCACGGGCCTGGAACGGCTCCGCTAGCCCGCGACAGGCCTCAGCATACGCCTGTCAACGAATGAACGTCTCAGACGAGGACCGACGGCCTCACAGCAACTACACCACACGCTCAGGTCGCAGACTGGAGGTGGCCAGTTTGCGGGCCTGCATGCCCAGGTGCGTTTCTTTCCACTATACCAAGTAATCACAATTACTAATACTTTCATGACTGCCTATTACGTAAGCACTGCAAAACCGAGCCACGAGAAGAAAGTACGTTCCGTTAACCTTTTCTGTCAACTTGCAGAGCCAACCATCACCTGCACAAATTCTAGGGCCACATGCAAGGTCCCTCCTCACTACAACGAACCCACCCAGCACACAACCTGAGAGAAAATGGCGGCTGAACAGCTCAAAGCCCAACGCACACTAACTCTGTGTCACCTCCTGCAATGAAGGATGCAGGTTTCAAATCACGGGTCTCCTGCTGTTGTGTGTGTTTTTGTTTGTTTGTTTGTGAGACTCTACTGCACGTTAACTGCAAACGCTGTTTCTTTACAGAACGGAACCATGGTGCCCATCCTATGGAAATGTGTGCAAGGAGGTCGATCACGCCTGGCCCGCGGTCTCTACAGATGTCGGACTAGCTGGCTACCGCCACCGACTCCAGGCCTTCAACCTGCAGCACGCGCGGTGCGAGGGCGGCTCTGCGCTCCCCGCAACTCTTCTCGCCCGGGTTCACGCCCCCGCTTCAGCTTCTCACTTCTCCAAAGGGGGATGAGGACCCGCTTCCCGCAGGGCAGCCGCCAAGCGCCTAGCACGCCCCGCACCGCCGTGAGCCCCTCCCTCCCGCTACGGGCGGGAAATGGAAGAGGGCGAGCGGACAGCGACCTCCAGAAATGCTGACACAGGCGAGGGGTCACGACCCACGGGGCGCGTCACCGCCGCCGCGGGAGCCCCCCGCAGCCCTTCTCCCTCGACGGCTTCCGAGCAGGCTCCTGGGCCTCTGCCGCCTGCAAGTCAGGGGTCGGAAGACACCCGCCACTCCGCTACCTCCGTGGCCGGAACGAGGCAGGTCACCCCGTTCTGGGCCCCCGAAGCCGCCCATCCGGCTCCGGATCCCGCCCTCACCTGTGAGGCTGACACCGGGTCTCAATGTCAGCAGCGCCCGGGGACTGCGAGCGCCCAGGGAAGGCGCGAAGGCAACGACGCTCAGCTTGCGGCCCAGCGACGCCTCCAATACGCCCTCCCTGGGCGGCCGAGCCCCTGTTCCTGCTACAGCTGGCAGCCGGCGGGACCCCACAGCCACCAGCAACCAGCGTGTGGTACACCGCGCCGCCATCTTGGCCCGGGGACACTGCGCATGCGCCACCCGGCTCAAGGAGGCCTTGCGCGAACGGCGCGCGCGTGCGTAGGCGCTTCCGGAGGCGGGACCCTCTGCGCGCCCCCGAGGGGACGCCGGGGTTACGCACGCGCGGCCGTAAGAAGCGGGCCTATTTACCGCTGCCGCTGTGGGTCTCTCTCTCAGATGTGCTATTTCTTACACTCGCGCTGGGGAGGCCCATCGTTCTGTGCTGGACGACCAAAGGCTGCACCCACCTGTGTAAGAACAGGGTTGTGTGTAACTGAACCTAGGGCGGGACTACAAATCCCGGCAGGCAGCGCGGCCACGCATCGCGCGGATCCCAGCATGCAGTGCGTGTCTTGCTTCCACTTGACCCCTAAGTCTTGCATCCCATTGCGTGAGTGGTGCCCCGTGGGTTCCGGTTGTGTCTGTGCTCCTGCCCCTAAAGCGTGGCCGCAGTCTCAGTTTCTGACTCCCGCCTAGCAGCACTGTGATCGCTTAGCTCTTTTATTATTTTTTTAAGATTTATTTATTTGAGAGAGTTACACACAGAGAGAAGGAGAGGCAGAGAGAGACCGAGATCTTCATCCGCTGGTTCACACCCCAATTGGCCGCAAGGGCCAGAGCTGCGCTGATCTGAAGCCAGGAGCTTCTTCCAGGTCTCCCACTCAGGCGCAGGGGCCCAAGGACCTGGGCCATCTTGTACTGCTTTCTCAGTCCATAGCAGAGAGCTGGATCAAAGTGGAGCAGCCTGGGATGCCTGCACTGCAGGCGGTGGCTTTACCCGCTGCGCCACAATGGCGGCCCCTCAGCTCTCTCCTTAGCACGTTAGCCTTCTCCGAACCTGTAAGGAGCTTGCTCTCTCATGATGAGAGCCGCGCTACCCAAAAACGAATTTAGTACATCCCTGCTTGTAGGGATGCAAACCCAGGGGAGGTGGGCTCCTTAGCGACTGACGGCTCGGTGCGCAGGTACAGTGTTACAGGCATCCAGGTGTGACTCATTCGTACTCAGGAAGTCTTCTGAAAGGTCGCGTCCGAATTGGACTTTGGGGAGTGAGCCAGGTGGTGTGGAGCAGTCCCAGTACAAAGGACTTCCGTTGTCCAGAGGTGTGAGTGTCAGGTTGAACCGTAAACTTAGGTACCTCCCGATGAGGCTGGAAAGGTAAAACTAGGGGTTCGACCTTTCACAACCCGACCCCCAGCAAACCCCTGATGGTATATTGGTGCGTTTATGGTGACGTGTGGTCCTGCCCCCCCCCCCCCATTTCATGTGGAATTTTTATGTCTGTGGATGTTAACCTGGGAAAATATCCATACCTTTCATTAATCAAATTCTCCATGAGCTGTGATTCCCAAGGCTAAAACCTACCAGTCCAGTGAAGAACATCCCGAGGCTGTTATAAAACACAAGGAATCCTTGGAGACAGTTTGGCCTAGGGAGTGCAGAGGGCTGGGCTGCACAAGGGTGTCTGAGTGGGAGCTAGGAAGAGTTCACTTGATACAGTCAGTGAATATGTGGATGTATCCAGCGTGGAGGTTACAGGATGGGCTGGGGACCCACGCTGTGGCTAAGCGGGGTAAGCACCACCGACTGCAGCACCAGCATCCTATATGGCCGCTGGTTCGTGTCCCTGCAGCTCCACTTCCGGTCCAGCTCCCTGCTAATGGCTGGGGAAAGCAGTAGAAGATGGCCTAAGTGCTTGGGCCCCTGCACCCACGTGGGAGACCTGGAAGAGGCTCCTGGCTTCTGATCTGCCCAGCTCTGGGGAGTGAACCCGTAGATGAAAGATCTCTCTCCCCTGTGTAATTCTTTCAAATAAGTTAAAAAAAAGAAAAGTGTGGAGTCAGATTGCCTGGGGTTGAATCCCGGCTCTGCGCCCTGGAGGAGCTAGCTTCCCCTGTGTTTTCTCTGAAACAGACACAGCATGACCACCTCGGAGGCTGGTCAGACGTGAAGTGACCCATCCAGAGCTTCCTGCACTGCCTGGCGCAGGGCACACGCTCAGTGCTCCAGGCTCTGTGCTAAGACTGAGAAAACCAAGAGGAGCTGAGTTACTCGCCCAGAGAGAGCCCAGAACCCAGCAGAAAAGGAGGCAAAGCACGACTTGGAGGAGAAAAAGCTGAGAACCAGAGCCAGAGTGGCTTCCGTTCCGCCCCCGAGCCGCCTGGGTAAAGCGCAAACGCTGTGACTTCCTCGTGTCTGCGTTTATCTGACATCTGTCTCCCCTCGTGATCCACGATGAACTTCCTCCACGTCATGTGTGTCGGGGCGGGGGGCTGGGGGACAGTGTTCTCCTTTTAGGGGCCAGCAGGAATGCTGATTGCTGGGGAACCCTTCTTTCCCCTCAGGAGGCAGAGAACCCCAGAGTGATGGCATGGGTGATGGTGGCTACTGACAGGGAGGAAAACAGCCCTTGGGGACTTGCTGAAGGGGTGGGGGCTATGGAAAGACCTGAACACCACAGTGGTGCTATGACTCTTTTTCCAATTCACAGAGAACTTTGGGGTTTTTGTTTGTTTTTTTTAGGAGATTGATTTATTTACTTGAAAGGCAGATTGACAGAGAGACAAAGTGTCACAGAGATTCTTCCATCTGCGGGTTCATTCCCAAAATGGCCTCAGTGGCCAGGGCTGGGCAGGCTAAAGCCAGGAGCCAGGAGCTTCTTCCAGGTCTCCCACGTGGGTGCAGGGGCCCAAGCACTTGGGCCATCTGCTGCTGCTCTCCCAGGTGCATTAGTAGGAAGCTGGATTGGAACTGGAATAGCAAGGACTCGAACCAGTGCCCCTATGGGATGCTGGTGCCACAGGAAGCGGCCTTACTGCTACGCCACAGCGCCAGCCCCAGAATTCTGTTTTCTATTTAGATGTGGCCACAACTCTGCGAGGTGGGTAGGGCAGAGACGATTTTCATTTTCACAAATGGGCCCCCCTGCCCCTGCAAAAAAAAAAAAAGAAGAAGAAGAAAACAGCGCTCTGAAAGATGAAAAGACTTGCTGAGGGCCACACAGCCAGTGGGTGAGTGAACCAAGACCAAAGCCCAGTGCAGGGTGGGTCACTGCCATCGATGGCCTCCAGTCACATAGCCCTTGGTCACTTAGCAGGTGCTCTTTTTTTTTTTTTTTTTTTTTTTTTTTTTTTTTTGACAGAGAGAGAGAGAGAGAGAGAAAGGTCTTCCTTTTCCGTTGATTCACCCCCCAAAATGGCCACTACGGCCACAGCTACACTGATCTGAAGCCAGGAGCCAGGTGCTTCTGTTACCGGAGAAATTGCAGGGTTCTTGTCTTCGTGCAAGAAAGAATTCAGGTGTGAGACAGTAGTGGGAGGTAAAGTAGCAAGGTTTATTAGGGAAGGGACTTCGTGTAAGGATGGATAGGCACGCCTCCAGACAGAGCCTGAGAGACTGGGGGGAGGGGGGAAGAGCGAGGTTACATGTTAAGAGGAGAGAGTACACCTGGCCAGATCAGGCAGGCAGCTCAGCAGAGAGGCAGAGGGCTGAGCGCGCAGTCCGGTTTGGGGGGGGGGGGGTTAAGGAGATGGGTCTTTGTCTTCACACATCTCCTCCTGAAACAAAGGATTTTATGGCTGTAAATATTAAGAAGCTCCTATCTGAGTTTTCCCTTGAAGGTATCAGACAGGAGGAAACCCAGCTGGTGCCATCCTGGGTTCAGAGGAAGGGTGAGCAGGACCCCCTAGAGAATGGGGATCCGGAGCAGGGTGTTTGACATGCAGATACTGGGCTGCATCTGGGAGATTGTGGAAGATTTGTCAGGCAGAAGAGGGGGGAATCTCCACCTGGCAGGTTATCAGGTAGAAGGGGGCAGGGCAGAATGTGAATACCGGGCTGCCCCTGAAACATTGTCAGCAGATGCATATGCTGGACATAGATGTCTTCTCTTTAGGCCTTTATGTCACACACACATAAGCTCATAACTGACTTCCTACCTAACACTTCCTCCTGGTCTCCCATGCGGGTGCAGGGCCCAAGCACTTGGGCCATCCTTCACTGCCTTCCTGGGCCACAGCAGAGAGCTGGACTGGAAGAAGAGCAACTGGGACTAGAACCAGCACCCATGTGGGATGCTGGCACCGCAGGCGGAAGATTAACCAAGTGAGCCACGACACCGGCCCCAGCAGGTGCTTTGTCGATGCTCAGTTTCATTCGTTTGTCACAGAAGAAAGGAGACAGGGCAGGATTTGTCACCATCTCGATTTAGTACCATCCCAACGTGCAAGCTAATGCAGGGTCTTTAGCTATGATGGGACAGGGACAGGTCCATCCCAGGCTTGTGGCCAGACACTGTGATCAGCCCACAGGCCACACCTGTCCACACTCCCAGGCTGAGTAAGCCTCACCACCCCTGTGTTCTCTGGTCTGAAACCTAAACACCTGAGCTTAAGGGGAAGCCAGTGTTCCCTGCAAGTGGCACGTGAGGTCACAAGCATCTCCCCTCTGCGATTCCACCGAGCCCGTTCCTGACCTCAGAGCTGGCAAGATCTGTGAGAGCTGCCAGGGAGAGAGCCTTTGTCCTCCAGGGTGCCAGACGGAAGGCCAAGGGGGACAAGAGGGCCGACACCATGATTTCTTATGGGAACAGCTGAGCGTTCGAGGTACAATGGGACTGGACAAGTCCATGGCTGCTGGGCGGCTGCAGCCTCCCTTCCAGGGAGGGCACCAAGGCTTGAGCCACTCTCTAGAGGCCATAAAAACTAGCTCACCAGCCTAAGGACTTCCTAAAAGTCTTTTACATAAACCACAGGTGTGGCTTTGGTGCACCGCCCCAGATTCTGTGCAAATGAGACAAACAATGTTTTGCAAACCTGAAAAGTGCAAGAATCTCTTTCAAAGGAAACACATGATCGTGGCCACTGAGAACGAAGCTGTGGATCCCCCAGTGATTACAGAGGCGCTAACATAAGAAGCATCAGTGCAGGGAATAGTTTGGTCTATAAAAATGCTCTTCCGTTCTAAATTATTACAAGTTTAGTTTTTGCTTCTCACTGGTAAAATATTTTGCATATCATGAATAAAAGTCTAAATAAGTCACATGATGTGGTTAGAACTGCAGAGCCTCAGGAGCGCGTCAGTGAGTCTGCACTTGGAGCCAGTGTGACCGCAGTGCAAGGTGCACTGTCATGGGGCGGGGGGGACGGAGTGTCCTGCTCGGATTTTGCAGTTTTTCATTCCTGAGATAACGGCATGTTATCCTTTCTGCACCAGTTCCTGAAGCAAACAAGGCAGGCGCTGCGGATAAATGCGTTTTCAGGGGTCGGAGCTGTGGTGTAGTGGGTAAAGCTGCTGCCTGCTGTGCCAGCATCCCATATGGGTTCTGCTTTGAGTCCTGGCTGCTTCATTTCTGATCCAGCTCTCTGTTAATATTCCTGGGAAAGCAGTGGCTGATGGCCCAAGTCCGTGGACCCCTGGGCCCATGTGGAAGACTGGAAAAAAGCTCCTGGCTCCTGCCTTCAGATGGGCCCAGCTCCAGCAATGGCACCCATTGGGGAGTGAACCAGTGGATGGAAGACCCCTCTCTCTCTCTCTCTCTCTGACTCTCTGTAACTCAACCTTTCAAATAAATAAGTGAATAAATAAAGCCAATTTCCTTCTTTAAAAAATGTTTTCAATGTGCGTTTTTAATAATCCATCAGTTCAGGAGCAGATAACCTATCGAGGGAATCAGTTATTGGTACTGAAGCTGGCTTCATCCATCCCCTCTCTTGCACAAACTGATTTATGGAAACCACTGAGTCCACAGAAGATTAAGGGATGGCATGCTGGAAACTTCTTTGGCACAGCAGTTTAAAAATAGGGTACACTGGGGGCTGGCACCTGCAGTACTGGCATCCCAAATAGGTGCCCGTTCCAGTCCTGGCTGTTCCACTTCCAATCCAGCTCTCTGCTATGGCCTGGGAAAGCAGTGGAAGATGGCCCAAGTCCTTGGGCCCCTGCACCCACGTGGGAGACCTGGAAGAAGCCTCCGGCTCCTGACTGGATCAGCACAGCTCCAGCTGTTGCGGCCATCTGAGGAGTAAACCAGCAGAAGGAAGGCACCTCTCTCTCTCCCCCTCCCTCCCCCTCCCCTCACCCTCTTCCTCTCCCTCCTTCTCTCTCTGTGCCTCTGCCTATCTGTAGCTCTGCCTTTCAAATAAATAAATAAATAAACCTTAAAAAAAGTCTCTCTCTTTTAAAAATATAAGACCTCCTCATGCTTTCATGCACGTTTTTTGTCACGTTTGTTTCCGGGCCTTTTTAAACAAATATATTTTTTTCTTCTCCTTGAAAGGCAGAAAGAGAGAGAAATTCATCTTCCATCTGCTGGTTCACTCCCCCACATGCCTGCAACAGTCAGGGCCAAAGCCAGGAGCCGGGAACCCCATCCAGGCCACCCATGCGCATGGCAGGGACCTAGGCACCGGAGGCATCATCTGCCATCTCCCAGGCGCATTAGCAGGGAGTGTGGGGAGCAACCGGACTAGACTGAGTTACTGGAATTAAGACTTATTCTATGCATCTGCTCTCCCACAATATGGCGCTGGGAGAGAAGTAAACAGCTTCCGCACAGCTGCCTCCAGTTCAGGTAATAAACTGTAGGACTTGCTCCTGATTGGAGAGCAGCGTACTCGGCGTGTGGGCAGCCGAGTTGGGATTGGCGGAGGAGGACTATAAAGGAGGAGAGAGACGGCATGCACCAGGAACATCTAAGGGGAACATCTAAGGGGAACATCTAGCTGAAGGAACACCTGTGCAGCCCCCAAGAGAGCCGGCCGGCGGTGTGCCGCTCCCCTGCGGAAGTGGGGAATGTGGCTAGGGGGAACTGCCCTTCCACGGAGGTGGAAGGGATAGTAGCCGACCCGGGAAGAACCAGCAGCAAACCCGGGGAGGGCCGAGCAGACGAAAGAACAGCGCAGGGTCCTGTGTCATTCCTCCACGAAGAGGGGGAGCGACAAGGGAGCTGGATTGGAAGTTGAGTAGCCAGGACCCCGATTTGGGATGTGTGTGCCCCAAGTGGCAGCTTAACCCACTGTGCCCCAATGCCTGCCCCGTTCCCTTCTCGTTCTGTTAAGTTCCTTCAGCTAGATGAAGTGTTCTTGAGTTCTCCAGAATGGGGACCTCACTACAGTACACTCCCCAGCTCTCGTTTGTTATTATTCTTGATAACAGAACCTGTGAAATCTCAGTCATCAAGCCAGGCTCCAGGCCAACCACACATTATTATTTTGATTAGATTTGGCCTACCCTTTGACAGCCAGGTGTCTAGGGAAGAGAACTATCTTTCAGTGTCCTTATAGATAACAGTAGAGTCTGCAGCACTCGGAGTTTAAAGACAGAAAGCTGGGAATTCACGGGCTGAGGAGGCTGGGAGGAAGCTTGGAGCCCCCGGTCCAACTTCTTTATTCATGGAGTGATTTATTGTGCTCCAGGGTGCAGCGCCCTTGGTCCTCTGAACGCTCCAGGAAAAGCAGTCACTCTTGCCAGCCAGAATGAATTTGGGAATACGTGAGGTGGATGATCTCTCTCCGGGTCTCAGTGTGCTCCTGTCCCTGGCTGTGGAGCTTAGCTTGGTTACTGTGCAAACAGGAGAGCTGACATTCTTCCACTCTGCCCCCATCAGGCCCATAAGCCAGCACAGCCAGCTCCTGGAGAGGTTAAAAGGCACAAAGTCGGTGACCAAGCAAGCACAGTGTGTAAGGGTACTGTGGCCACACGAGAGATGACGGGAAGCAGTGGGTGTCTGTGAACAGAACACCTGTTTAAAAGGTGGCAGGTGCTACCCAGCTCCACTTCATTGCAGCCATGTGGAGCTATGGATCAGTATTGCCAAATCTCTACATTTTTTAAAAAACAATTATTTGAGAGGCAGAGTTACAGAGGGAGATATACAGAGATCTTCCATTCACTAGTTCACTCCCCAAATGGCTGCAGTGGTTGGAGCTGGGCTGATCTGAAGCTAGGAGCCAGGAACTTCTTCTGAGTCTCTCACCGGGATGCAGGGGCCCAAGCACTTGTGTCATCTTCCGTTGCTTTCCTAGGCCACAGCTGAGAGCTAGATCGGAAGAGGAGCAGCTGGGACAGATACCGGTGCCCATATGGGATGCCAATGCCTTAGTGGGAGGTTTAACCTGCCATGCCATAATGCCAGCCCCAAATCTTGCCATTTTTTAAGGAATGAAACCAACACTGCTATAAAATTTCCCAAATAAAATAGTTTTTGTCTTATTTTAAAGACACAGAGACCTACCATCTGCTGGTTCACTCCCGAAATGCCTGCAACAGCCAAGGCTAGGCCACATGCAGGCCAGAACTCAACCCAGGGCTCCCACATGGGTGGCAGGGAGTTGAGCCATCATCTGCTGCTCCCTAGGGTGTGCATTAGCAGGAAGACGAGCCAGAACTCAAACCACGCACCCTGATACGACATGTGGGCTTTGCAAGCCATGTCGTAACTGCTGCACCACTCGCCCGCCCCAGCTGTGTGCAGACCAACCCAGACATCCCTCAGTCTGCTCAGGCTGCCATAGCAGAATGCGATACAGTGGACGGCTTAAACAACAAACATTTCCTTCTCTTAGTCCTGGAAGTTGGAAGAGCAAGATCAAGGCGCCAGCATGGGCAGATTTTCGGTGAGGGGCCTCTTCCTGGCTATGTTTTTATGCTCCAGTTCTTTTCCTGTAAGGACACTGGTTCCACCAACGGGGCTCCCCTCCCCCAGCGTCTAAACCTAATTACTGCCAAAGGCCCTGCATCCTAACCCCATCCCATTAGAGGCAAGGAGGACATTTCAAGGTAACACAAACTTTACTCAGCAACAGTATCTATAGGCCAGATTTGGCCCTTGGCACATCCACTTACATCCATTGTTTAACCTCTGGGAGTTAAGGGCTTTCTCACTCTAATGGTAGATTTCTAAGTAAATAAACGAGTAATTTGGGGATAGCTACGAAAAGATAACTAAGCAAATCTGAGAGGTTTACAGGAGCCTTGTCAATAGGAAGTTTCCTCACATACTGTTGTGTAAACAGCAACTAGCAGATGACCCTAACTATGAGTAATTATAATTTAAAAAGCTGTATCTAGGGCCAGCATCGGGGCACAGTGGATTAAGCTGCCGCCTATGATGCAGGCATCCGTATGGGTGCCCGTTCCACTCCCAGCTGCTCCACTTCTGATCCAGCTCCCTGCTGATGTGCCTGGGAAAGCAGCAGCAAATGCCCCAATTGCTTGGTGCCCTGCACCATGTGGGAAACCCGGATGAAGCTCCTGGCTTTGGCCTGGCCCAGCCTCAGCTGCTGCTGCCACCTGGGGAGTGAGCTGGCAGACAGAAGATCTCTCTGTAAGTCTGCCCTACAAATAAGTACATTAAAAATAAATTAAAGTGATATCCACAGGCAGGTGGCTCTGTGTTCCAGTTAACTCACCACCTGCACGTGGTCCGTGTTCCACTGTTTTCCCAGGCACAGTGGCAGGGAGCTGGATGGGAAGTGGTGCTACTGGGGCAGGAAGGCACTCATGTGGGATGCCGGCACTGCAGGCTGCAGCTGCCTCTGATGCCAGCCCCACCACAGTGTCCTCAGCACCACGCGCAGTAACGCAACACCACTCCCAAGACTGCACTGGCGGTGCCCTCCCAGAGCTGCTGGACTCCCAGGGCCTGGTGAGTGTGGCCTGCCCCTTGGACCACAAGCTCTGGGCCTCAGCCAACTCTGCTGCTCCCTGTCCTCAATTTATGGAGCTCAAATTTGCCCTTAAAACACGAGCGAGTTGCCTTTTAGTCCTCACCCGCCTCCCCCATCTGCCTGTGAGAACTGAAGAAGGAACCTCCACTTTGGGGTCCTTGGGGCTCAAGGCCAGGCTGAACTCTCAGAGCCGACTTATCTCCCCACCCCGACCCCCGCACAGCTGTCCCTACACCGGACAGGGAAAAGGAACTCTCCCGGCAGCTGGCTGTCCCGACCAGTCCCTCACGTCCCTCGAGTCAAAGTCCCTGCTCACAGAGTCCATCTTCAAAGAGGAGTACGTGGTCAGTTTGCCCGTGGAGGAGTGGCCGCAGGGAGAAGGTACTGCTGTCCTTACCCTTGGCCCTCTCGAGTTACCTGCCTAGATGTCCCAGGGCCAGCCCAGACACGCCCTAAGAAGGGGACAGTGAGGCCACCACCCGCCGACGAACGCTCGGCCTAAGCCGGCTGCGCTGGCGCACCCAGTCGGGCCCTGCGGCTCGCATGCCTTCGGGGCCCCAGCGTCCAGACTCTGGTGTGGGAGGGCAAGCTTAGCACGGGTAAGAGCCCCAGCCTCCTGACCCGGGAGTCGACTCCTGCGCAGGGAATCGCGACCGTCTAAACTCAGTCCCCACGCACGCAGCGTCGGGGCAGTGGGCGGACAGCTGCGCCGCACGTGACCTCCCATCCGCGCCCTCCGCCCTGTCGGCATCGGGGCGGGGCCTTGAGGGGCGGCTGCGCGGCGATTGGCAGGGAGGCGGAGCCCGCGGCGTGCGCGCGCGGAAGAAGCGAGTCGTGGGCGTGGCCAGGTGAGCCAGGCGCGGCTGCGATTGGCCGGGGGGCGTGCCGAGGCGGGGCCGCCGGCGCCGGCCGAGGGAGGGGCCGCAGCAGCGGGAGCTGGGCAGCTCGGCATGCACCTGAGCCGACGCCCCTGGTCCCTGAAGCAGTGCCTCTGCGGTCGCCGCCGCTGCCGCCGCCATGAACCGTTTCAAGGTGTCCAAGTTCCGGAACGTGGAGGTCCGCCTGTCCCGCCGCGAGGTGAGCCCAGCCCGCAGGCCCCACGCTCTCACCCCAGAACCCGGCCGCCGCCCTTCCCCCAGCCCAGGCCCTGCAGGGGGACCCCGGGGTTTTGCCGGGACCTGCGAGCCCTCCTGCCCCGGGGCGCCCCCTTCAGGCCAGGGCCCCGGTGTCCTGGGATGCCCCGTCGCCGGCGGGATGGCAAAGGCGGCAGTCCCGTGGCGCGCTACGGCCATTCGGTGGTCCCCGAGGGCCGTCTGTCCCGCCCGCTTGCCCCGGGACCCCCGAGGCGGCTCAGCCCTCCCGCTGGGGCCGAGGCCTGAGGCCTGCGAGGCCGCCTGCCTGCTTGGCTTCCGGTCGGCCTCGCCGTGGAGTCCGGGCTCGGGGCACCAGGGGCATCCTGCTCTTCGTCCCCGACGCCCAGGTCGCCCCCGCCCGGAGCGAGGTGCGGGAGGAGCGCCCGTCTTTTCCCGGTCTTGGCCGTCGGAGCGTCGGCTGGGAGGGGAGCCCCATCGGCCCCACGCGCGCCCCTCCCGCGGGTTTCCGCCGGCGCTTCCTCCTCTGCTCGCGCAAGCTCTTCCCCTGCTGGGGTGATGCTGCTGCCTGTGGCTGGGTGGAGCCCGGAGGAGCACGAGCTGAGAGGATGAGGAAGGTGGCGGACCCCCCTCCCAACCCCCGGAAGGGCAGCCGGCGTCTCAGAGCTGATGCCAGACCCGATCTGCTGCCCGCTGTGTCGTTAGGAGGGCCTGGGGACTGACCCCTAGTGACCCAGCTAGCGGCGCCAAAGCAAGCCCGGGCAGCCTGGGTAGGTCCCCAGCGGCTGCGACCACAACGCTGAACACGACAGCGTTTTCCACTTACAGCGTCCTGCGAGCAGCGGGCACTTGTGGCCAGTTTCAGTCAGTGCCTTGAAGCGCGCACAGGAGGAAAGTGGTGACGAGAGGGTTAATTTCAGTAGATGGGGTGGTAGGCTGCCTGGAGGAGGTGGCATCTCAGCGGAGGCCAGATGGGTGAGAGGTGGAAGGGAGCCTGGTGGAGGATGGGGGGCGGTGGTCAAGGAAGTGTGGCAACAGGTGAGTCCAGAGTAGCCCCACGGAGCCCCAGGGCCAGGTGAGAAATTGGGTTTTATTCCGAGTGCGGTGAGGTTGGGGGTGCTCAGGCCCTTGGTCCGAGTGCAGTACGTGGAGGGGTCTGCAGAGTCCTGGAGCGGCCCTGGAGCTCACGCTGGCCCAGCCTCGGTTTAGCAAGGCCCACAGGCGGCCGGGACCACAGGAGGAACTTCAAACAGTTTCTGGCAGGGAGGGGGGAGAGCGGAGACCCCTCTGCTTTCCACAGTTGTGTCCTGCCGCTGTGTTTGTGCAGTGCAATGAGAAACTCGGCGAGGCCCTCCCGTGCCGCCCACGGCGGTGAGCGTTGGAATGGATGTGGCCGTGGGTGGACTGGGACGTGGGGTGCTCCCTCACCGGGGGCAGGCAGGAGTGTGAGCGGTGCCCCTCTGTGCACAGAAGGAATACGGGGACCTCGCCACCTTAGTGTCCTGACGAGTGTTCCTCCGCTTCCCCGTGAGGGCGTGGTCCCAGTGCTGCCGTCCCAGTCCCGGCATCTGGGACCTCCGGGATTGGCCTCCATGTTTCCCACTCTGTTCTGCTGCTTGGAGGAGATACCTGTTGAGTCTGACCAGGTGCTCACCTCTCCTTTCTCTGCTCTTTGCCCTCTTCATCAAATACAAACACCCTTGGGGCCGGCGCTGTGGCTAGCAAGTAAAACGGCCACCTGCAGTGCTGGCATCCCACATGGGCACCGGTTTGAGTCCTGGCTGCTCCACTTCTAAGGTAGCTTCCTGCCAATGTGCCTGGGAAGGCAGCAGCCGATGACCCAGGTGCTTGGACCTCTGCACCACGTGGGAAACCTGGAAGAAGCTGCTGGCTCCTGGCTTCAGCCTGGCCCAGCCCTGGATGTTGGGGCCATTTGGGGAGTGAACCACTGTCTCTGTGCCTCTGCCTCTCAAATAAACAAGTCAATCTTAAAAACAAAGATAACAGAATAATCCCTATCTCTCCATGTGTGGGCTTGATAGCTTGCTGACTTCACTTGCCCTGAGCTTATCTGACAGCCCAGAATCCCTTGTTAGGGAACTGACTTGAGTGAAATTGTACCCTTCATTACCTAGGTTATCATTTCAAGAACACCTTACATTTTGCTTTTTAAAAATTCAGCATTTGTTTGAAAGGCTCAGAGACAGACAGATACAGAGTTCTTCCATCCGCTGGTTCACCCTCCAGCTTGTCTCCACAGCCGCAGCGGGGCTGGCCTTGGCCACAGCCAGGAGATGGGAACTCCGTGTGGGTGGCAGGGACTCAAGTACTTGTCATCACCTGCCACCTCCCAGGGTGCACATGAGCAGAAAGCTGGAATTGGAAGTGGAGCTGGGACTGCAACCCGGGCATTCCAGCATGGGACGCAGGCGTCCCAAGCGGAGTCTTAGTCAATGCACCAAGCACCCACCCACCCACCTGCATTGTGGGGACAGGGTTTGATCCAGAGGAAATGCCTCTAGTGGTGCAGCTGTAAGGCGGAGTTCCCTGGATGATACCCCACCGCCTCGCGCTGGTTGTGAACAAAGCCCTGTCCGTTACCTCACCTTTCTGATTCTTTATGCTCAGGCCTGGATCAGTAACATCCAAGCAGGGACTGCCCCTTCGAGTGGGAACCGTATCAAGTCCAGCTGCAGCCTGATCGCCTTCAACTCCGACCGTCCAGGTAGGGGCTGGACAGAGATATGGGCTTTCAGGCGTTGCTCAGGCCAAGTTCAGGAGTGGGTGCCAGGCCTTGGGTCGCTACACACTGGTCAGCGTGCAGTAGGCAGCTGGATTTTGATGAGGGCAAGGGTGGACTCCGGAGTGTGGCCGGGAGGACAGGTGCGGGAATGAGGCTGAGTTCGCAGCGAATGCCACATGCTGCCCCCTCCCCATCAGTGGGACACAAGAAGAGAAGAGGGCCTGCGTGTGGTGGGGCTCTCTCCACTGCTTGTGACTGCTCAGCCCCGGGACCGACTTCTGGAGACGAGCTGGCCTGTCTGATCAGAACTCGGGGCTCACCTGTGCCCTCACATTTGATAAGGAACCTCTTTGCCCAGGGTCTTCTACATATTTAATGGGTGACAGTTCCTGCGTGGGGCGGGAACCTAGCCCTGGGCCTGGAGGCTCTGAGAAGCTCCAGGGCCGAGCTTTTGGGACTTGTCTCCTCTGGGAGTCTTGGGCAGGGAGGTGGGTGGTCCCTAATAGCCGCAAAGTGAGAGCCCTGTGTTTGTTCAACAGGTGTGCTGGGCATCGTGCCTCTGGAGGGCCAAGGAGGGGACAAGAGACAGGTGGCCCACCTGGGCTGCCATTCAGGTGAGTGGTGCTGGCCCCAGGAAGCCTGGAGCACTGTCCCTCTCCCAGGCTAGGAATTCATACTCACAGGGGACCACAGCCCCATGGTTTTCCAGGTGCCCCCGTTTACACTGCACGTTCTGGCCTGGGCACAGGGGAGGGCCCTGGATGCTCCACGTGGTCAGGCTGGGCAAGGGGGACATGCAGCGGCCAGCCCAGGCCCCAGGCTGCTGCTGGCTCCTGTTCATTGCTGAGGACTCAGCCCCGTGTGGCTCTTCACCCTGAGGACTCAGCCATTTGTGGCTCTCCACTGCTTTCCCGGAGCCTCGTAGGAGCGCTGCACACCAGGCACCCACCAGCCAGGCTGCTGGGCTGTGGGCTGGAAATGGGCTTCACAAAGGGAGCTTTTGTTGGCTGCAGCTGCTTCTGGGGGCACCCAGCATCCCGCCTGGCAGCCTGCCCACTCCCAGCAAGCAGTTTGCTCTCCCTCTCCCAGGCTGAGGCTGCACCGGTGGCTAGCTTGGCTCCCCGTCCTGCCGCGGGCGGCTGTAGTCCTGGCCATGTGTTGGGAGACCTAGGGGTGAGGGAACGGAGTGGGTCCTTGGTCCTTCGGCCGGGCGTGCGGCTCAGTGTGGGGTGCCGGTGGTTAGTGACGTGGTGAGGATTTGCGGCAGGAGCTCTCTGGGCTTGGTACCCGCCTGCGTTCTCCCAGCTAACCTTCACAAGGAGCTTGTTAGCGCAGCTCTGTTGAGGTGCCGTTTCCATGCCGTCGACGTCCCCTGTTTGAGGTGAAGAGTTTGATGAAAATCGCAGAGTGGCGCCCCACGCCCGGCTTTGAGCGTTTTCCACCAACCCCAGAGGATCTCTGAGCCTCTGCGGGCTGTCTTCCCGCTCGGGGCCAGAGGGCTGCCGCCTGCTTCTGTAGACAGCTTTGTCGCAGCCCCGCCGCTGCCGTTCCTCGCCGTCTCTGGCATCTGCCTGCTCTTCTGGCTGCACAGCTGAGTGGCTGCGGCGACCGTGGGCCCTGAAGCCCTGAGATCTTGCAGGGAGCGCTGGCCGCCCTGCCATCGAATGGCCTTCTCCAAGACGCCTCGTACCACCTGAGCCATCTGATGCCTGGCACGCGTTCTTTCAGACTGGCTCCTTTTCCATGCAACGTTTTAGGGCCCGTGTATGTGGTAAACCCGAGGCTCGGGGCCCTGAGGCATTCACCAGGGTTCAGATAGCCAGTGTCGGAACCCGGCGGGGAGCCGCCCCAGCTTGGTGATGCCCGCTAATTGTGAGCCCCTGTTTGAGGGCTCCTCTGGCGTCAGTGAGCAGGCTGTCACCCCGGTGTGGCTGCGGCTTCTTGGAGCCCCTGCCTGCAGGAGCAGCCTGGCAGGAAGCCGCTCTGGGCGGTGGCTGACTGCGGCTCCCTTGGAGCCTGCTGCAGAGGGGCCAGGTGCTGTTCTGCCCTTGTAGCTGTGGGTGGGGAGCGGGCCTGGGGTGGTCTGGGCCCTGGCTGCGGCCTCTTGTATGAGGGCACCTTGCCTCCGCCGGCCCCTTCAGCCCAGCAGCGAGGAGCAGGGGCAGAGTGGCGGGGAGCACCGGCATTGTGGTTGCAGTGTCAGGGCTGTGCAGGTGGCGGCCGTGGCCTTTACGAGAGGAGGTTCCGGAGTCAGGACCCAGGCTGCCTGGGCCTCACCCTCATCCCTGCCGCTTCTTGGCTGTGTGACGCTGGACAAGATCCTTACCCGCTGGGTTTCGTTGTCCTCGTCCCCCCGCTGGGATCACTGTGGGGATCCAGTGAGGCACGTGTCTGAGGCTCTGAGGCCACGTGCTCAGATCGCTCCACGCGGGAGTGCATCGCTTTCTTGCTGGCACTGCCACGCTGCCCAGGCTGGTGGCTACCTGGGTGGCAGGGTGTCCACAGCTCCAGGTCCAGGACTGTCGTGGTCCTGCAGCTGAGAGTCCAGGCGGGGACCCTCCTGAGGGCTGCCTGTCCATATCTACCCCGTTTTCTCCTGTTGCCTCTCCTGTCAGCCCCCTGGGAGGAGGTGGATGGCAGAGGATGGCGGCTGTGCCCCTGCTGTGGTGACCCCAGGCTGCAGTCCTGTTCGTTACCCGCCCTCCACCCCTTGTCTTGACTCCCACACCCCCAGCCTCGTTCCCCCGGCGCTCTGGTTCACTCTGAACCAGACCTGCCCCAGCTTGCTTAAGCCAGAAAGGGGTTTGCCGGGCAGCTCCTGGGGACTCCATACTGAAGAGGAGCTGGATGTCAGCCAGGTGACTGTGTCCCTGAAGTGCCTGGTGACCCCAGGATCTTCCTGCCCTCGGCCACCCTGGGTCAGCAGGCTCTTAGGCAACTCTCGGCTGCCTCCGTGTGGCCAGAGCCATCCTCTCCAAGCCCAGGGCATGGTAGCAGGCTCAGCTGTTCCTCTCCCACAGACCTGGTCACGGACTTGGACTTCTCGCCCTTCGATGACTTCCTCCTGGCCACGGGCTCAGCCGACAAGACGGTGAGTAGAGGCAGTTGGAGGAGCTGCTGGCGGTTCCACCCACCCGAGTCAGGGCCTCCTGAGCCCCCGGAGCTCTGCCCCCACTCCTGCACTCCGGGCCCCTCCCTGGGTTTTGGTTTCCTGGCGCTCGGGACAGATGTGGGGCTGCAGCACCTCCTGCTGGATCTTTGTGGGGATTGAGTGAGGCTTGTGCACGGCAAGGACTCGGGTACGGTTACGTCTCAGTCTCATTCTTTCCAGAGAAAGCTCACAGGTTGGGCCAGATCTAGCTTTTTCGGTCCTGGACCCACCCTGGCTCCCAAGTGCCTGCTTGGGGCCGTGGCTGTGATGTGCCCTGGGGCAGCAGGGTGAGGTGAGGTGGGAGGCTCAAGGGGCCGGTGAGTGCCCGGCGCCTTCTCCGCCAGCCTCTGACCGCACCGTGAGGCCCCTGAGCTGGCCTTCCCTCTCGCTCTAGGCCCTGGCTGCCAGGGTGGGCGGGGTTCCCTCTCTGCCTTCCTCGTGGGGCAGCCCTGTGCTCACAGCCTGTCTTCCCCAGGTGAAGCTCTGGCGTCTGCCGGCCCCAGGCCAGGCGCCGCCCTCAGGGCCCGGGGTGGTGCTGGGACCCGAGGAGCACCCCGTGGAAGCTCTCCAGTTCCACCCCACTGCTGACGGCGTTCTCGTGAGCGCGGCAGGCACAGCCGTGAAGGTCTGGGACGCGGCCGCGCGGCAGCCCCTGACAGGTACGGCCTCCGCGGCCAGCCCTGGCGCTCCCGGGGCAGCACTTTTTTCCTGGGCAGTGGCGTCGGGGCCGTCTGCCCGCACAGCAGACAAAGCTCGAGTTCCGCAGGCTCCCAGTGGGGCTGTTTTCCTTCACTTTGCCAAGTAACTTCCCGATGCTCTCAGTTCTTTAAACTGTTGGCATTGACTTCCCACCTGGGGGTGAGGATCTGGCTCTCTTGGGCACCCCCTCCTTCCTGTTGGGACTTCTGCCCTCCCAGCCTGGCCAGAAAGGAGACCTCAGTGTCTGCGTTGTTGTGGCTCTGCGCCCCAGCTGAGCCCCGCAGCCCTCCCTCGGGGCCCCCTGGACGGAAGAACCTGAGGCTCAGAGGGTTGAGGGTCACGCTGGCTCCGGAGAGTGTTCGGTGTCTGGGCTGGGACTGAGAACTGTTTTCTGAGCTCTGCCTGCCGCGGGCTGTCAGCCACGTCACCAGGTACCCCAGGCACTGGCTCCTGTGCAGTTGCGTTGTGCCATGGGGTGCAGGAGCCCCTGTGGGGTCCAGGAGGCTGGCCTGACCCTGGAGGCAGAGCTGGAGGCCACCAGCCCTCCTGTCTGTCAAGAGGGAGTCGCTTACGAAGCTCAGGCCTGTGCTGAGGCTGAGAGCCTCGTGACCCCCGGCCTGATGGCTGGAGGCAGCTCTGTTGGGAGGTGCTGCCGTTCCCGGGGTACAGGTGAGGCTCATGGTGAAGCCACTGGGCCAGGGCTGTGGTCCAGGTAGTGGCAGAGCCGGGATTAATCCCCCGGGAGTAAATCTTCGTGTAGTACTTATCTCTTGGTTTGGAACGAATTACTTCAAAACGCAGGGGCCTAAAACATCTGTAAACACCGATCATCTCACACGTTTGCGAGGGTCAGGGAGTCGGGAGCTGTTTAGCAAGGTGATGTGTGCTCAGGGTCTCGGGAGCTGCTGTCACCTGAAAGCTGGCCTGGGGGGCTGCTTCCAAGGTGTTTTGCCCACAGGCTGGGGGCAGGGGTCAGGGTTCTTCGCATGCAGGCCAGGAACCCCCTCCCAGAGTGGCGGCCGGCCGGCTGCCTGCAGTGAACAGAGCCCCAGCGAGAGCGAGTGTCTTGCAGCCGAGCCTTGGAGGTCTCAGATCGTGGCCTCTGCTGCGTTCCCTCCGTCAGAGGAGAGCCACAGGGTTCCGAGTGAGGCAGCTCCTGCTGTCAGGGAGTGTTCGATTCCCGTGGCTGCTGTTACAAAGAACCATGCACTGGCGGCTTCCGGTGACCGCGCTGTTGTCTGAGTCCCAGGCGTGGGCCGGGGTGGTCCCTCCTGAGGCCCCTGCTGGCCCCTGTGGATGGTGGAGGGCCCTGTTCTCCCGAGTCCTCACTGTCAGCTTGTCCATGTGCAGATCCAGTCGTAAGGGTTAGGGCCCAGCACAGTGACCTCGGCTTAGCTCGGCCATCAGCAAAGGTCAGTTCAGAGCTCAGTTAAGGTCCCATTAGGGAGTTAGGACAGTGACATCTTTTGAGGGGACACAATTCAGCTCATGACAGAGGCTTCAGGAATGTGTGGACATATTTGGAGATCCCTGCAGCAGGGCAGGAGAATGGCAGGAATGACCCAGTGGGGAGATGGGGGGTAGGGAGGAAGTGAGCCTGGGGGGGTGAGAGCCAGGCAGCATGTCTGAGTGGGGGTGTGGCCTGACCACTGGGGTGCAGTACAGCCCGTCTGGGAGGAGCCGCCATCCTTGCCTGCCCCTTCCAGCTGAAAGGCACCCTTGTCACCGCTGCCTTTGCCCCTGGAGCCCCCCAGGCCAGGTCCGCAGCAGCCTCCCTGCTGCCCACGTTGAAAGGTCCTGACTTGGCTGCTTCCCTGCAGAGCTGGTGGCCCACGGGGACCTGGTGCAGAGCGCAGTCTGGAGCAGGGACGGAGCCCTGGTGGGCACGGCGTGCAAGGTGAGCAGGTGACGGACAGCCCCTGGGAGTCGTGCTCAGGGCCAGCCTGGGCTCAGCTTTCAGGCTCGGTATTCACGCGGCTGAGGGGCTCTGGACTGCTGAGGGGCAGTGAGCTCCTCACCCCCAGCTGCCCCTCACTTCTCTGCCCCTGCCCTACGTGGGTCCCTATCAGATGGAGACCTGAGGGCTGCCCCAAGGCCTCCCCTGTGGGTCCCTGGTGTGTGCAGCTGGACTCCAGCCCTACACTGGGCCGGCCTCCCTGCTGGTGTCCAGGCTCCCTGCTTCCCGTGCGGTCGGGGGCAGCAGCATCTGTGCAAGGCGTGAGCCAGGCCCTGCGCATCAGGGAGGGATACGCATTGCGGGTTGAGCTGCTGCCTGCAACACTGGCATCCCATATTGGAGGGCCAGTTTGAATCCTGGCTGCTCCACTTCTGGTCTGGCAACCTGCCAATGCACTTGCGAAGTAGCAGTTGATAGCCCAGTGCTTGGGCCCCTGCCACCCATGTGGGAGACCCGGATGGGGTTCTGGGCTCCTAGCTTTGGCTCAGGCATTATGGCCATTTACGGAGTGAACCAGCAGGTGGAAGATCTCTCTATTGCTCCCTCCCTCTCTGTTACTCTGTCTTTCAAACAAATAAGTGGATCTTAAAAAAAGCATGGACAGTGGAGAGGACAGGGTCATACCCTGTGCCCTGTCCCTGAGACTGGGACGTGGAGTTCGGAGCTGCTCAGGGCTCGGACACGGAGAGCTCTGAGAGGAGCGTTCCTGGAGCTGGCGGGTGCTGGTGGTATGGGCACTGGTGGTGTGGGCACTGGTGGTGTGGGCACTGGTCCACAAGGAGATAGCACAGCGCACTGGGTGCAGAGAGCGGGGCACGTCCAAGCTGCACCCACAGAGGCAGGAGCGAAGCCGTGTGCCTGAGGCGCGTGCTTGTTGACGTATGGACAGCAGGAGAGCAGTGACGTGTTTAAAGCCATGAGATGAGCAGGTTTGCATTTGGGAGCTTCCATGGGAGCTGCTGTGGACAGAGCGGCACTGCGGGCAAGCGGAAGTGAGACGGCCCTCGGGGGAGAGAGGACGTCCTCGGCTTGGGTGGGGACTGTGGGGGGGAGTGGAGGAGAGGTGTGGCCCTGGGAGACCCTGGGCAGGAGAGAGCCTGGTGGTTGGTAGTGCGGTGGGGTCACGAGGCTGACCTGGCTCGCGGAGGGGAGAGGCCCGCACAAGAGGACGCACTCTCGTTCCTTGGGCCGCCTGTGTGAGTGCTCTGGGCAGGACTGGACACAGGAGTAGTCATAGCATGTTGAGCTGGAGCTAGCTGGAGGCGTCCTGGCAGGGGAGTTGCCGACTGGGCGAGTGAGTGGGAGGGCTCAGCCCAGCCCCTTTGCCCCCACTTGGGACAGAAGTGTTTCTCCGGACACCCGGGGCCTAAGGCTGCAAGGGTTAGAAGCGCTCATTTCCCAGGTGGATCATGGGAGGGATGGTAAGAGGAGCGACTCCTCGTCTGCCCCAGTCCCAGACCTGGGTGTTCTCATGGCACGTGGGGTGGGAGCTCGTCGTGAGCTTCCGGCAGGATTGCCTACAGCAGGCGGGGGACCGAGCCCCACTTTGTCAGTGGTCACCGGCCTAGGCTCTGCATTTGTGCGCTGGGGCTGCTTGAGCCCAGAGCTGCCTGGTGCATGTGGGACGCTGTTTCCCCTCGGACTGAGGGGGAAGCTCCCTGCCCTCGGTGCCCACTGCTGCCTGTCCTGCTGGTGTTGTCTGGAACAGAGGTGCCTCCTGGGACCAGCCTAGCCCTCTCCTGCTCCCCTCCCAGCTGCTCCCCACCTCAACCCGAGAGAGCTGGCCGCTAGGGGGCGTGCGGGCCTCGCAGATGGCAGGATTCAGCCCCTGCGCTCTGGGCGCTGCACTCCCTGCCCAGCCAGAACAGCCTCGGTGCCCCCTGTGAGCCCTGATTTGGACCCAGCATTAAACTTCTGTCTTCATGGGTGCTCACTGTGTGCCAAGGACTGTGCTGTGCCCTCAGCCCCAGTACTGGGCCTTTAAGAGGTGCCACCGTCGTCCCATCTGGAGCCGGATGCCTGTCTGTTCTGGGCAGCTGTGTGCAGCGGGAACAGCCCGACTGCCTGGTGGTGTTCTCCTGTCCCTCATCTCTCCAGGCTCTTGTCTCTCCTGCCCTGTCCCCTTCTCTGTCTCTGCCCTTCACTGTCCTGTTTGTCTCTGTCCTTTGTCCCTAGCTGTCACCTCTGTCCTCATCTCTCTGGTCTCCATCTGTCTCCAGAGGGCTGCTGCACGCACGGCTGTGGACAGAACAGAGCTTCCGTGCCAGTCCACAGGCTGTGCCTGGTGCCCACCTGGCACATGGCAGGTGCTCCATCAGCTGCTGCCAGGAGGGCTTTGCCAAGGGTGGCACGGAGCTCCGGGACCCTCTGAGCCATGCCAGGGAAGCCTGGCTTTCAGGGCCCATTCTGGGCTGTCTGCTGCCTGCTCCCACCCCATTCCCACCATCTGCTTCCTCACCCGGCGTCACACACCAGCAAGCTCCTGGCTGCACGTCTTCCTGCTGCTGGCCTGCCTCCCCTCGTGCCTCTCCCCTCCCTGTGTAAGCTCTGCTTACCTTTTTGAGGTTCTACGTGGATCCGAGCTCCTCCCCAGAGGCCTTCGCTGGGCCCTGGTCACTCATTGCTTAGTCCCCAGCACCCGGGCAGGAGCTGCACATAAAGCAGGCATTCGTTTGGGGTTGCCCTTTCATCTTGTTTGGCTTTTACTTAATGGACTATTTTCCAGGCTAGTTGTTGAGGAAGACTGAGCAGACAGCACAGACTCCCCTGCCTCTCCAGCTCCTTACTAGCCCCTCGCCTTGGCATGGGGCACTGTCGCCGTGGGTGAGCCCACGCGTGGCTGTGACCTGAGGGCTCGCTCTGTTCTGGGCATCCTCTGGGCTGGAACGTGAGGCTCTCCTGAATCCAGTGCTCCTCCCTCCCCCGCTGCCCTGGGGAGCCCTGCTCTGTCCGCAGTCTCTGGAGGCCTTTTCCAGAGGGCCACGCTTCCAGACCTCGCACCTGGCAGTGTCCACTCGGGGCCGCGCTCCCAGACCTCGCACCTGGCAGTGTCTACTCGGGGCCACGCTCCCAGACCTCGCACCTGGCAGTGTCCACTCGGGGCCGCGCTCCCAGACCTCGCACCTGCCAGTGTCCACTCGGGGCCGCGCTCCCAGACCTCGCACCTGCCAGTGTCCACTCGGGGCCGCGCTCCCAGACCTCGCACCTGCCAGTGTCCACTCGGGGCCGCGCTCCCAGACCTCGCACCTGCCAGTGTCCACTCGGGGCCGCGCTCCCAGACCTCGCACCTGCCAGTGTCCACTCGGGGCCGCGCTCCCAGACCTCGCACCTGCCAGTGTCCACTCGGGGCCGCGCTCCCAGACCTCGCACCTGCCAGTGTCCACTCGGGGCCGCGCTCCCAGACCTCGCACCTGCCAGTGTCCACTCGGGGCCGCGCTCCCAGACCTCGCACCTGCCAGTGTCCACTCGGGGCCGCGCTCCCAGACCTCGCACCTGCCAGTGTCCACTCGGGGCCGCGCTCCCAGACCTCACACCTGGCAGTGTCCACTCGGGGCTCTTCCATGTCTTTGGACTCGTGTCTAGTTTTTGTTTTTTTTTAAAAAAATTACGGTTAAAAAGAAAAGTCATGAAATACATCGTCTTAGCCATCGTTCTGTGTGCGGTGTCACGCAAGAGAGTGCTGTAAGCATGACTGCCCGCCCCGCCCCCGCCCCGCCCCGGCCCCGCCCCCACCCCCGCCCAGTGACTGCCATGCCCCTTCCTGCTTGAGAAGTGGAGCGCTTCGCCGCTTGTCCTTTGGTGACTGGCACGTTTCGCTCAGCACCTGAAGCCAGCTCCTCATGGGGGGGTCTCCTCCTCCTTTGAGGCCGCATAGTATTCCGTTGCATGGCAATTCCGGGTTTGGCTGAGCCAGTCCTCCACCAGCACCGTGGGCTTGTCTCCACCGCGGGCCGTCGTGAGCAGTGCTGTGTGCCCATGCCTCACCACCCTGCTTTCAGGTCCTTTGGCTGTGCCTCCTGACGTGGGGTTGCTGGGTCTTATGGTGGGACCCACATTGAAATTCTTGAGACGCCGCCCTACTGTTTTCTCCAGCGGGGGCACCGTTTTACAGCCCTTACAGCAGTGTACAAGGCTTCGCGTGCCCACCAAAACTTGGGTTTTTTCCTTTAAGTTTGAGGGACAGACAGACTGATGGAGACAGCTCTCGTCCGCTGCTTCGCTCCCCAAGTACCTTCAGTGGGCAGGGCTGGGCCAGGCGGAAGGAACTTAGACAGGAACTCGATCCAGGTCTCCCACGTGGGTGACAAGGACCCAGCCTCTGGAGCCGCCGCTGCTGCCTCTGTGGTGTTTGTGAGTAGGAAGCTGGGGCAGGCGTGCAGCTGGGACCCCCCCAAGGCAGGCACTCCACCACAGGATGCAGGCGTCTCAACGGCTAGGCCACGTGCCCGTCCCTGTCTCACATTTCTTGTGGTAACCATCCTAATAGTGTCGGTAATATCTGCCTGTGGTTTGGATTTCTCTCATCTGGTGGATAATGACTTTGAACATCTTTTCATGTATGAGCTTTCCTGGGAGAAATGTCTGTTCTAGTTCTTTGCCCAGTTTTTTAAAAAGATTTACTTGACAGATTCCCTTATTTGACACAAAGAGAGATGTTCCATCCACCGGTTCGTTTCGGCAGTGGCCGCAGCCACCAAGGTTGGGCCAGGCTGAAGCCAGGAGCCAGGAGCTCCCTCTGGGTCTCCCATGAGCTGACAGGGGCCCAAGCACTTGGGCCGTCCTCTGCTGCTTTCCCAGGCGCATCAGCAGGGAGCTGGATTGGAAGTGGAGCAGCCGGGACCCTAACCAGTCTCCAGCATGGGCTGCGAGTGTCCTAAGCGGCTACGTCACCCACTGCTCCACAGTGCTGGCCCCATTTTTAAAATCAGGGATATTTGCATTGTTCACTGCTGAGTTCCTTCTGTGCCCTGGATGACAGCCGCTCATCAGACACACGATTTACAAGGGTCACTGCCGTCCTGATTGGCTCTCACCCTGCTGGCTGTGTCCTCTGGTCAACAGATGCTTTTAGGTTTGATTGAGTTCCATTTGTTTTTGCCTTTATTGCCTGTGCCTTTGGTATTGTATCCAAATCGTTCTGAAATCCGATGTCATGAAGCTTCTCCCTTGCTTTTTTCAGTTCTATGATTTGGGGTCTTAGCCGTCTCCTGTCATCACTGCAGAACGTTCTGTTGTCTGAATGTGTCAGAGTTTGTGCGTCTCAGCACCTGTCAAGGTGCATCTTGGTTACCTTCAGTTTTCGAGTCATGAATAAGTGTCTGAACAGCTGGATGCAGCTGCTGGTTCAGGCTCGGCCCAGCCCCGGCTCTTGGGGCCATTTGGGGAGTGACCCAGTGGATGGAAGACCTCTCTCTGTCTCTCCTGCTGTCTCTCTCTGTAACTCTGCCTTTCAAACAAATAAATAAATCTCTTAAAAAATAAAAACAGAGAAATAGAGATAGACAGAGCGAGGACTTGAACCCAGGCACTGAGATATGGAACGCAGGCATCCTAAACCATGTCTTAACTGCGACACCAAACACCTGCCCCTTTTGCCCATTTTTCCATTGGGTGGTTTTCTTACTTTGTGTCAGGTGTATGTCTTGCAAAAGTTTTCTCCTACCCTGTGGCTTTGTCTTGCCATTGTCTCAGCGGATGTCTTTAACAAAGCACAAATTTTCAATTTTAATGATGTCCAGCTAACCCCATCATTTGCTTCTTTGTTTATATGTATTTGAAAGGCCGAGTGACAAAGCTAGAGAGAGAGAGATCTTCCATCTGCTGGTTCCCTTCCGAAATGTCCACCACAGCTGGTGGTGGTGAATAGGCTGAAGCCAGGAGCCCAGAACTCAATCTGGGTCTCCCAGATGGGAGACCAGGACCCAAGGGCTTGGGCCATCGTCCACGGCTTTCCCAGGCGCATTAGCAGGAGGCTGGATCAGAAGCAGAGCAGCCGGGTTTCTGACTGGCACTGTTGCGGGATGTGGGAGTTCTACGCGGTGGCTGCACTTGCTGTGCCCCAGTGCCCAGCCCAGATTTTTCTCTCGTGGGTCGTGCTCTCAGAGTTGTAGCTAAAAAACCATTACCAAAGTACACGCACCTAGATCTCCTACGTTACATTCCAGAGGTTTTATAGTTGTGATTTACTTTTGTTAATGTTTTTATAATTTGTTTATATGAGAGGTAGAGTTAGAGAGAGAGAGGGAGAGACAGAGAGAAAAGTTGTCTGTCCACTAGTTCACTCCACAAATGACTGCAGCAGCCGGAGCTGGGCTGATCCGAAGCCAGGAGCCTCGAGCCTCAGGTCTCCCATGCAGGTGCAGAGGCCCAAGGACCTGGGCCATCTTCTACTGCTTTCCCAGGCCACAGCAGAGAGCTGGATCGGAAGAGGAGCAGAGAAGCAGTGGCTACAATGGCTGGGGCCCTTCTAGGCTGAAGCAGGGGCCTGGGACTCCACCCATGTAGTTTGCAGGGACTCAAGTGTTTGGGCCAGCGTCTGCCGCTTTTGCAGGCTCCTCAGCAGGGAGCTGGCCAGGAAGCGGAGCAGCTGGGATTTGAGCTGGAGCTCTGACGTGGGATGTGGGTGTTGCAGGTGGCAACTTAACCCGCTGCACCGCAGCACTTTCCCTGCAACTTTGTTTTATACTTCACATTACATGGTGGGGGCCGCACCGTGGCTCACTTGGCTAATCCTCTGCCTGCGGCGCCGGCATCCCACATGGACACCAGGTTCTAGTCCCGGCTGCTCCTCTTCCAGTCCAGCTCTCTGCTGTGGCCCAGGAGGGCAGTGGAGGATGGCCCAGGTGATTGGGCACCTGCACCCACATGGGAGACCAGGAGGAAGCACCTGGCTCCCGGCTTCGGATCAGCACAGCGCCGGCTGTAGCAGCCATTTGGGGAGTGAACCAACGGAAGGAAGACCTTTCTCTATCTCACTGTCTAACTCTACCTGTCAAATAAGTAAAAAAAAAAAAAAAAAAAAAATTACATGGCCAAGTCTATCAATAAATCACCCCTGCATAGATCGGGTTCTGCTCTGGGCCTGTTCTTTGAGCGTGTGCATTTGCACACACACAGCTGCACACTTACACACACACACTCGGATTGTTCTGCAGAATGTCGTCCTACAGGGGTGCAGCGTCTTACTTCAGCACAGTTTTGTGACCCTTCTTTGTGTGTTTCCATCTCACCCTTGGGTCACCTGAATCAGTAAGTGCCCTGTGGACGGTCAGGACCCATAAGCTCACCTTCCTGCTTAGATGAGAAGTTTAAGTGCAAAAGTGATGCCGCCTTGTGAACCCCTGGAGGCGGGACCCAGCACAGGGCTGGACATGCATGAAGCAGCTGGCGGCCTGGAGTTGGCTGTGGGCCTGTGTCTTTCCGTCTGCAAAGGAGCGATGGTGATAGCACCATTCGTGAGGGACTGGAAAGACCAAGGGAGAGCTTGCGTTTAGCATGCCTGGCATGTGGTGGGGCTTGGGACAGTGAACTCAGTGAACACAGACCAATTTACTCTTTTTTTTTTTAGACTTTATTTATTTATTTGAAAGGTAGAGTTTTTTTTTTTTTTTAAGTTTTATTTGTTTACTTGAGAGGCAGAGTTACAGAGAGGGGAAGAGACAGGGATCTTCCATCCACTGGTTCATTCCAGTGGCACTCCAGATGGCCGCAACAGCTGGAGCTGTGCCCATCTGAAGCCAGGAACCAGGAGCTTCTTCTGTGTCTCCCATGTGGGTGCAGGGACCCAAGCACTTGGGCCATCTTCCAGTGCTTTCCCAGGCCACAGCAGAGAGCTGGATTGGAAGAGCAGCAGCTGGGACATGAACTGGTGCCCACATTGGATGTGGTGCTGCAGGCAGAGACTTAGCCCACTACACCACAGCGCCAGCCCCGAGGTTACTCTTGTGGGTGGCTGGGCAGGAGGGACAGCCTGCTCCCTGCGTGAGGAAGAGGACTTGGGCTTGGGGGTGGCAGGGTGTCCCCTGTTTGTGGAGCCAGCCCTGCGTTCTGGACTGCAGGTGGGGGACAGACGACCCTGGCCCTCTGGCCTTGACTGTGTGCTCCGTTCCTTCCTCTGTTTCCAGGACAAGCAGCTGCGGATCTTTGACCCCAGAGCCAAGCACCAGGCCTCTCAGGTGAGTTGTGCGGCAGGCAGGTTTTGCAGCAGGGGTGAGTTGAAGCCTGGCTCGCGCCAAGGACCCAGGGGTTCCAGCAAGCCCCGGCTCTGGCTCCTGGTGCTGGAGGCCCCCAGCAGGCTGGCTGCCTGCTGGAGCTCTTTAAGAACTGGGTCTTGGGTCCTGGGGGTCCTGGCTGAGATCCAGGGTGGGGTGCAGCCGGGCTGCCTGCGGGCTGTGGGGGGCTGCCGTGGTTCCGGAAGGTGATTGGCAGTTCTGGCTTCCTTCCCTCCTTTGCAACCCTCACCCACCATGTTCCCTTGCTGGCCCAACTGGCAGAAGCCAGCCACAGAGGACCAAAGAGATGTAGCCCCCACTCCGTACTCTGGTGCCTCACGGCACACGGGCTCCGGGTGGGGCCTGCGAGACCCATGGGGCCCAGGAACCGAGCGTGTTTTGGTCCCACCTTGGCAAAGTGCACATGGTTGTTTGAGTTCTGGGCAGGGAGGCTGTGACCTGCGTTCCCGTGGTTTGGGGCAGCAGGCTGGGGAGCCTCATTCCGTCAGACCTCGTGGGCAGCAGTGGAGTGGCCGGGCACGTGGGCCTGCCCCATGGATGCAGGGCACTGCTGGGATGGTCTGGCGCTTCCTTCAACAGCTGGCCTTGCAGCAGGGGCCTGAGTGACGCCAGGCTGTGGAAGCTGTCGCAGAGTTTAAGTAGGGGTGAGATGCCACGCGCCGCTGTCCTGAAGGTGTTTCCTCAGTGCTGAGCAGTATCGGCCCTGAGGGAGGTGAAGTGTGGGGCCCCGCTGCCAGCTCTAAGCAGAGCCCCCCTCCCCATTTCTGGAGCTCATTCCCCACCCGAGGTCAAGGGTAAACCAGCAGCGTAAACCAAGGGGCAGCAGCTGGAGGCCCCAGGCACAGCCTGAGAGACCGGTTCATGCAACAGATTGTGACTTTGTGGTCAGTGGTACGGTCAGTTTCACTGGTCCAGACTGGAAAGAGGCCCTGTGTGACAGGTGGAGCAGCCGGGCACAGTGATTTGGGCCTTGCCCCCCAGTAAAGCCAGCTGCCCCCCGTCCCATGGGGTTTGGGCGGGTGGACAGTGGCTGTTGCGTTGCACGGAGGTGTGGGTGTGGCCCCAGCCTCGCTCTCCCTCGGCAGCTTGCCTGGAATGACCTGCAGGCCTTTGCGAAGAAGAGGATGCCAGCATCAACCTGCAGTGGGACTGACCCTCCCCAGGGTCCCGGGGGGCTCTGTGAGGGGCACCCGTGTTCCTGCCCAGAGCTGGGCAGTACAGGGGCGAACCCTCTTCCTGAGTGTTTTCCTCCTCCCTCTCTTCTTCCTCCTCCTCCTCCCTCCCGCTCCCCCGCTCCAGCAGGGGTGGGGGCAGTGACTGATGTTGGGGCGGAGCTGGAGTGGCTGCGAGCCAAGGGGCTCCGAGTTCCTTGAAGAGAGTGGGGAGAGGTCTGCTTCTGGAGGGAGCCCCTGCAGGGGCTTCGCCCAGGAGACCTGGGAAGCGCGTGGGTGGCTCCCCCCCAGCTGCTGGGACGGTGCCTGGTGCGGTGCGGGGGCAGCGGACCTGGAATGCTGCCCTCCGCGTGGCCCTGCCCCCCACTTCCGCCCAGGGCATCTGGCCCACACCTGGCTTCTATTAGGAAAACCGCTGCTGGCGGCCAGGGCTGGTGTGAGCTGAGGGGCCGGCTCGGGGAGAGGCCTTGTGGGAGCCCTTCTCGTGAGATGATCCCCTTCCTGCCTGGGGCACGTGGCCAGGGGTGTGTGCTGCCCTCCAGCCAGCCTCCGCTCTTGGCCCCGGGCATCTCACCTCACCTGAGCCCAGGCCTACCCCAGGGCTGGACCTGGGGTCCTCCCTCCACTGTCTTTTTAGGGCCCTGCCCCTGGCAACCTGGGCATGGAGCGGGGTACTTGGATGGCTCCCTCCTGTTCATGCCCCAGCCTTGTTTAGGATTGGGTTTGTGTCCCAGGCATTTGGCTATGTGACTTCCTTCTACCCTGCCCACCGTCCTAGGAAGTCAGCCCTTTGTCTGTTGTCCAGGCCACGTCAGTCCAGCTCAGGAGGTCCTGTCCCTGCTGTGGGGTCCCACAGCAGAGTGGCAGGGGTTTCGCCTGACTCCAGAACCCCCAGGCCCCTCCACTACCCCTTCGTTGTGCCAGGGCCCGGTGTGGGTCAGTTGAGGTCTTGGACCCATGGCTGTCCAGGGAAGCAGAGCCCTGAAACCAGGGTGGTACCTGGGGAGTGGCGAGCCCTTGGGGCCCTCAACAACACAGGAGGTGGCCTGTGATGAGCCCTCTGACCCATCCCTGTGCCTCCTGACTGCCCCATGTGTCAGGGCCTGGGAGGGACCCAGAGCCCAGCCAGCACTGATTGAGGCCGGCTGAGGAGGGGAGTAGGCAGGTAATAGGGGCAGGTCCCCTCACCCCATGAAGGGCCGCTCACCCTGCCCTAGGCCTGCCCTGTACAGGAAGCGTTGCCATGGTGATGGAGAGGGGATTTGGCTGCACTGCAGCTGGAATGCCGGGTATGCGTCTCCCCCTGCGCCCCTTGGCCACAGCCCTCCTGTCTCTTCCTCGGGGCCAGGTGTGGGGGGAACTTTTGACTCTCTTGGGGTTTCCCCATGAGCAGAGTGCCCGGCTGTCTGTGGGTAAAGGTTATCTCCCAGCAGGACCTGCAGCCTACCCAGCCTCTGTGGTGGAGACCCAGGCCTGGCCTGTGATGGGTCCAGAGGCAGCTCCCCACTCAGCTGCCTCCCTGGAGAAGAACAGGAGGATCTCACCAGGGTCAGCCGAGCGTGTTCCTTATTTATTTATGTGAAAGGCAGAGTTGCAGAGAGAGAGAGAGAGAGAGAGAGAGAGAGAGATCTTCCATCCACTGGTTCACTCCTCAAATGGCCGCACGGCCAGAGCCAGGCTGATCTGAAGCCAGGAGCTTCTTCAGGGTCTCCCACATGGGTGCAGGGACCCAAGGACTTGAGCCATCTTCTGCTGCTTTCCCAGGCCATAGCAGAGAGCTGGATCAGAAGTGGAGCAGCCAGGGCTCGAACTGGCACCCACATGGGATGCCGGTACGGCAGGTGCTGGCTTTACCTGCTGTATAGCACCAGCCTCGAGAGTGTTCCTTTTTGAAACTGGCCATCCTTCCTGTATGGTCTGAGCATAGAGGAGGGGGTAGGAGGCGCTCAGGGCCCTGTAAGGATGCTGAGCTGGGTGTGCCATGGCAGGGAGTAGCTGGGTGCAGCCTGGCCTCTGGTTCAGGACGGCTGGGCTGGGTGCTGTGGGAGAGCACGCCCTGGGGTGTTTGCTGGAAGCTGGAAGCTGTCTGGGGGCAGCTGTGGTCCCATCTCTGTTGCCTGCTGGACTCCTCCCCTCTGAGCCTTAGGTCCTTCTCAGGCCGAGGTGATCCTGGTCCTCTCGCAGGTGGGCTGGGTGACTTTGGGGATGTGGCCTTCTCTGGGCCTCTGCTTCCTCCACGTGTGACAAGGGAGGCAGGGAGGCAGGCCCAGGTGAGCCCCACCTCCCCCTGCGCGGCCCACGCCAGGCTGCCCACGTGTGACAAGGGAGGCAGGCCCAGGTGAGCCCCACCTCCCCCTGCGCGGCCCACGCCCGGCTGCTGCTCGTGCCTTGGCTCAGAGTCGCCCGCGCTGATAGCTGGTCAGTGGTGTGGGCAGCGCGTCGGCACCTCAGCCTGCAAAGGAGTTCCACTGTGGAGGCCCACGGACGCTGAGCGACGCGGGCAGTGGCGGCAGGGCTGGGGTCTGCGCCGTCTGCGTGCACACCTTGCTGCCTGCCCTCGGTGTGGCTGCTTCGTGGCCCCGGGACTGACAGGGGACGGCAGTGACTTCTCTGGGGTCCACGTCTGCCTCCCGACATGCATACACCCTGGGATGGGGACCTTCTCTGTTCCTCCTGCGTCCCTGCCCCCTAGCGTGGTGCGTGGCTCCGACGCTCGTCCTGCGAAGGACGACTGGATGGATAGCCCTGCTCGCCCAGCTGCTGGACCCCCACTCTGAGAGCTCCTCGCAGACCTGCTGGCTTGTGGGCGGCCTTGCATGTTTGTTGAGTGAATAAGTGAATGAGTGAGTGAACTGATGGTGTGTGACCAAGTTGAAAATCATCGGTTTGCTGCTTACGCAAGGGGTATTTGCATACCCACGGGAGAGCCAGAGCCCAGTGACGCTTGTGACCCACTTTGGAGTGTTGGGGGCAGGGCTGGTCAGCGGTGTGACCCTTGCCCTGACCCCACGGCCCCTCTTACGTGGAAAGGGGTATGGGGCTTAGGTTCTCAGGCTCTGGCCCCCATTTCCTGTGCCGGCCGGGAGCAGTGAGAAAAGCCCCTTGAAGGACACGACGTGGAGCCTTTCCAAGGGTCTCCCACGCTGGGGTCGGCCTCCACGGACTGGGGAGGGGCCCCGGGCCAGCTCCTCGCCGGCTGCCTCCCTCCCTCATTCATTCCCAAGGAGATCGTGGGAAGCTTGGAGGAGGCTGGCCACGTTTGGGGTGAGCTATTTTTGGTAAAAGGGTCCTTGTCTCAGGCTCCAGGGGCCAGGGTGACTGGGAGGGAGCTGTTTGCATTTCCTCCGGCCCTCTCGGCTCCCCCCTGCCAGGGCCCAGGGGGACAGGGCTGCCGCCTGCCATGTGAGCCTCACTGTTCTCCCCGCCGGCTGCAGCCTTGCTGCTGGCAGCTCCGTGTGGTGGGAGGCCGGGCACTGCCCTGTCCCCTCCAGGACGCTCCCCAGAGCTTGGCCCCAGGCTCCCCCTCTGGCGCCCTGGCAGCATCAGGAGGCCCAGTAATCCCCGTAATCCGTGATTTGCACGGCGCTTTGCCGCAGGCCCTCTCTCTCCACACGGCCTCTCAGTCGATCCTCACTTCAGCCCCAGGAAGTAGGTGGCATGGTCAGCACACGCCCCGTTCACATGCAGGAAAATGGAGGTTTCAGCAGGCGTGGGGTGCCCACAGTCACGCAGCTCTGGGCGTGAAGGCCACGGCCAGGGCCCAAGGGTGGGGACCCTCACAGAATGCCTCCTCCAGGCACCTGCAGAGGGGTGGGACAGCTGCCACTGTTAACCCACAGCTGAACGAGGCAGGGCCAGCTCCCTCGTACTAGAGAGACTGGAGCCCGGGCTGTGGGCTGGGCCAGCCTCTTGCAGAGCTGGGGCTTAGGCAGGATTTGCCCAGGGTATATACAAAACCAGCTGTCCAGGTTTTGAGTGGACGACCAGCCCGGCCCCTCCTGCCTCTGTAGGCAGCAGGATTCCCCCAACTCAGACCCGTAGTAGGGGCCTGGTGGATCAGGGCCATCTCTCGTCTCCTGCAGAGCACACAGGCCCACGAGAACAGCAGGGATGGCCAGCTGGCGTGGACAGCCACCCAGGAGCACCTCGTGTCTACTGGATTCAACCAGGTAGGGGTTGCTGCTGGGTGAGCGGGCACAGCCAGGTAGGGCCGTGCCCAGCCGTTCCAGCTTCCGCCCCAGGAGAGCAGGGGTAAGACTGCCGGGGGGCGGGGGCGCTGACACCAGTTCCAGGCCTGTCCATATACGGCCTGGCTGTGCAGCCGGGTCTCCAAGCCCCAGGGGAGCAGCGGCTCCTGAAAACTGGCAGATTCCATTTGCAATAGCTAAGCCTGACCCCGGGAGCCCTGGTGGCCCCACAGGGACCAGAGTCCATGGAGGGAACCGCCCCTGTCCCTTGTCACCTAAGGCTTCTTAAAGTGGCAGTGCCTGAAAACCCAAACTCTTTTCCTGGTGCAGCCCTCCCCCAGCCCTGTGCTGGGCCGTGCCTTCAGGCCGTGGGTTCCAGGGAGCCTCCTGGGTGGGGTGGGGGGTTGAGGGACAGGCCCCTCTGAGCCTGTTTGTGGCCTTCCCTGCAGATGCGTGAGCGGGAAGTGAAGCTCTGGGACACTCGACTCTTCTCCAGCGCCCTGGCCTCCCTCACCCTGGACACCTCACCCAGGTAGGAACTGTGGGTGCTGGGTGGGCTGGAGGCAAAGGCGCCGCTGGCACAGCCTCTGCTCCAGCCTGTCCACAAGTTGTGTGGTGCCCGAGCTGGACGGCAGGGTCTGTCCTAAAGAGACCAGCCCTGCCCTGGAGAGCTCCCGACTTCACCAGCAGGGGGTGCTAAGGCATCCCCCGAGGAGTGGGGACAAGCACAACTGACTCGCCCTGTCCAGCCCAGGCCAGCAGCGTGGACCTCAGTCGTGGGGCAGGGTCATGGCCGGCAGCTCACACAGGATGTGTTTTGGCGTCTGGTGTGAGGCTGTTGCCCACAGCTGTTGCCTGAAGCACAGGCACAATGGGTTTGTGTGTGGCTGAGGGCCCAAAGAGACCCAAGGCTGGGATAGAAGGTGGCTGCTGGGTGGATGTGGGGTGACACTGGCGGACTGGCAGGTTTGGGGGTGTACATGCAGATGGAGGTGGGCTTGAACTCCAAGGAAGTTTGTGGAACCCACTCAGCACCCAGTGCACAGCAGTCCCTGGTCTGTCCCCAAGTAGGGCTGGCACCCACACAGCTTAGTCTGTGCAGAGATGGCCTTGGCCCTCTGTGGCTCAACAGCCGCCCACCAGGAGGCCCATGGTGAGCACGTTCAGGTGGCCGTTCCTCATGGTTCTGCGGCCGCCCACGGTGCACCTGGAGCACTGAAGCTTGGGTGCAGACTCAGCCGGGGGGGCCTAGGGCAAGGGCAGGGGTCCGGGCCTTGTTCTGAAGCCACAGCTCTGACTCGGGGAGGCCACTGGGGCTTCCTCAGGCCCCTCGGGGGCCTGGGCCTAGGCTGGCTTGTCCAGCCCCTTCCCTTTCACACCTGAGGGAACTGAGGTCCAGGAGCAGCAGGGAGGGTGTCTGAGGGTGGGGAGCACTGTGGGGTCCTCCTGGGACCATTTCACAGAGTCCCCACGGAGTGCCAGTGACAGCTCCTGCCAGAGAGGAGGGCCAGGGACCCTCCTTCCTTCCTTTCCCACCTGGGGCGCAGCGGGCAGCTGGTGAGGCCGAGTGAGGTTTCACGACAGCCCAGGTCAGGGCTGTTCTCCGCGTCCTGGGGATTCAGGAGGCCCAGATGGGATCCGCCCCTGCTCAGAGGAATCAGAGCTTTGACCTCCATGTTCCACGTCCCCCACTGCAGCCCTGGCGCTGCTCTGGCATCTCCTTCCCCAAGCCAGATGCCTCCGGCACTTCCAGGGCCCCCAGCAGAGGCGTTGGCGTGAAGGGACTAGCACCAGCAATCAAGTACCCTTCCGCCCACCACTTCCTGCCTTCCAGGCTCCGCCCGCCCCGTGCTGGCCACCACCCGACACTGATCACCCCCTGCTCGGCCCCAGTGTGGCTCCTGGAGGAGTAAACGATGCCCAGACCCCACGGTGCCACTGTCCAAAGCTGACCCTGTAATTATAGCAGTTAAGAATAGCCTGGAAGGACCAATGAGGACTAGCATTTCACAAATCACTCCCAGATGGGCGGCCAAGCCAGTGTCCTGCCCTCCTTCATCCAGCCCTGGCCCCTGCCCCGCCAGGCTGGCACCCTCGGCAAAGGAGCTGGGACTCTGTGCTTGCACAATGCTGGTAGGGGCCAAGGGCGCGTGCCAGCCTCCAGATGCTCCGAGGACCCCACCCAGATAGCGTGCAGGTGTTGCCCGTGGGCACGGCCACGATGGGAACTGGCATCTGTTGGTTCTACCGTGCTCGCTGTCTTCTGCGTCGCAGATTCCTACCTTGGGTTGAATAGAGCGATGTGTGCTCCTAGAGCTACTGGGGTTCTGGGGTTCTTCCGTCATGGGTTCCGCTTCAGTTCTCCTCGTCATCTGTGGGGTGACTACGAGGATGCACTCACAGCTGGGTGAGCAGGGCTCTGGGAGCCAGGCTGGCCTGGGGCTGTGGGGCCTTCCTGTCTACAAGGTGGGCGTGGGCTGATAATGAGAGGGGCCGGCAGAGCCCCATCCAGCAGACACACAGACACACCTGTCTCAGACGGCCTGCTCCGGGGCAGGAACAGGAGGGGTGGGCGTGCATGGCCTGCAGCACACGGCCTGCCACTGGAAGGACCCGGCGGTCCAGGGCTGCCGCGTGCCCATGTCTGCTCCTGGGCCCTGGCTGGAGCCCGGGCGGGTCAAAGCAGTATCTTGAACCCTGACTCGCCCTCACCCGCAGCCCCGTCCTCCTGGACGGTCCAAGTGCTTTGCCTAGGATGGCCCTTCCCCCACCCCACCCCGCCTCCTGCCGACACACCAGGCCAGGTTTGCTTTGCAGCGAAAACATTTACTCAGCAGCCAACGCCGGCTCTCGGCAGTGGCCCACAGGCCCACAAAGGCCCCTTTGACAGGGCTGCGAGGGGGAGGGCGGCTCTGGCCGTGCCGCTCCCCTAATGGGAGCCAGGCCTACAGGAAATCCACCTGGGCTGCAGCCGCTGCGCCTGGGGAGGAAGGGGCCCCGCCCAGGCCCACTGCCACCACCCACTGCCCGCATGACCTACCGCCGCCGCCGCCTCCTCCGTTGCCAGAGCCCTCGGCAGCCGCTAATTGAATCCAGAGCCTCGCGTGGCCGGGCCTGACTCGGCGCTGACATCAACACCCGAGCTGTGGGGCCTGCCCCCCAGGCCTGGGACTGCTTCCTTCCCGCCAGGGGTGAGGTCAGGGCCTGGGGCTGTCACCCAGAGGACATGGGCATGGGGCCCTGCCCAGCTCCCTGTAGGTAAAGGTGCTGTGCGTCCATCCCCAGCCCAAGCTTCCTGTACCCATTCCAGGCCACAGCCACACTTGGCATCCCTGGCTCTGCCCCCACCCCTGCCTGCGGCCTTCCTGGAAGACACTCCTGCTTCCGGGGTTTCCAGAAGGCCTGGGCACGTCCCTAGTGCAGGGGGTGAAGGAGCATCACGAGGCCAGCAACCCAGCGCCATCTGCAAGCCGCACAGCCGGTGGCCTGGTCCCTGAGCCTGCTGACAGCTCCTCCTCCCCTCCAGGAGACTTCCTCTGGTGACCCACACCTCCCACCCCAGCAAGGCCCTCCTTCACAGCGGGGTCACGAGGCGCAGCGGCCTGCAGGCACCCCAGTCGAGGCAGGGCGCACCAGCCAGGTCAGGGCACCTAGGAGGGCTCTCTGCTGGGAGAGGCCCTCAGGCCATGCGCAGCCCTACCAGGCCTGATGCCCGCCCTGCACCCGGGCCGGGTGCACCTGGGAGCTGAGCCCGAGACACTGGTTTCATTTTATCTTTTATTTTTCTTACAAAAGGCCTTCATATCATCGTTTGTCTTACAAAAACCAAAGTCCTTGTCTCTGAGTTTAAAAAACGTTTTCCCAGAATAAATGGGAAAGGATCTCCTATAAATATGTTTTAGAAAACAAAACAACGAAAGGAAAACAAAGTGTTCCTAAAGCATCTTTCTTTCCAGTTTCTTTTGTGCCTGCGCTTCTTGGGGCTGAGGCTGGGGGCCCCAGCCCCGGCCCTCACTCTGCTCTTTCTGGGGGTTTCCTTCACTGCCCCCAGAATCTCCACGGGTAGGGGAGCCCAGCAGGGCCCAGCCTGTGTTACCAGCACGTGGCTGGACCCGCCACACCCCTGGAACGCCCAGTGCAGAGGGTGGGGCAGACTCCACCCCAGCAGATACTCGGGTTGGGGGAGCTTGGAGCTCATCTCCCGGGACACAGCCTCCCGCAGGTGAGGTGCCAAGGGGACCGACTGCGGTCACACAGCCCCACCCTCCATGTGTCCCAGTGGCAGGGACTGAGAATTTCCTTGTGGCAGCAGGAGGCGCAGGCCAAGAGCCCAGCCCTGGCTGCCCCTCACTGCCGGACTTAGATGTAGGGCTTGGCAGGCAAGGACCCCTGGGGGCTGGGCCCCATGTACCCCATGAGTGGCACTTCACACTCGGGTCCGTTGGACAGGGCCTCCCCAGTGCCCTCCGTTGCCTTGGGTCCTGGCTCCAAGGGGGCCTTCACTCCCTCCAGCTCCAGGGGCCCAGCCCCTGGCCCTACCTGCCCTTTGCCCTGAGCCGCCGCTGCCCGCCCACGCCGCACGCAGTAGGCCACCCCTACGGCGGCCAGCGCGGCCAAGAGCACAGCGGCCAGGGCGGGCGCGATGAGGAGTGGCAGGTTGCCCTCTCGGGCCTGGGTGACAGGGGAGTGGTTGGAGCGAACGGCCTGGGGGGTGCGGGCCTCCCCGCAGGCCTCCTCCCCCTCGGGCACCCGCCCAGCTCCCAGGGGCGTGACACAGATGGAGTAGGTGGCGTTGGGCCGCAGCTGAGTGACGGTGTACTCAGAGAGCGAGGCGGGCAGCCGCAGTGTCACCAGTCGCTTGTCCGGGCCCGACAGGTTGCGGTAGGTGAGCCGGAGACTCCTGAGCTGCGCAGAGCTGCCCTGCAGGTAGCGCTGCAGTCCCACGCGCAAGGAGGTGGGGCTCACGGGCTCAATGCCCAGGGGCACAGGCTGGGGGCGCCTCGGCACGGCTGGCGTGGGGCTGGGCCACGTCCCCTGCCCTGCCCGGCTCTCGCAGTACAGGCCCGTGAAGCCCTCTGCGCACAGGCACTCCAGGTGGTACTGCGGCCCCAAGCGGCAGGTGCCCCCGTTGAGGCAGGTGGATGCCGGGCAGTCCTGGGGCCAGGGTTCAGGTTCCACAGTCGGCAGGGCAGTGGACGGTAGGCTGGGGGCCTCGGTGGCTGGTTCTGTGGAACTGAGCCAGGTGGGAGCTGGGCTGGAAGGCGAGAGCGTGGGCTCCCACGCTGCAGGCCTCGTGGTGGGGGCTGTGGCTGTGGTGGTGGTGGCCGGGCAGCCAAAGTCGGCATAGTCGAGCTCCAGGAGCAGCCGGCCAGCGTTCTTTGGCGGGAAGTGGCAGCGGGTCTCCTCGGGGCTGGCCAGCGTGACACGGCTCTCCCGCACCCAGGAGCCGAACCAGCTCAAGGGGCACACGCAGTTGAAGGGGTTGCGGGCAGCTGCCAGGAGCCGCAGGCGGGGGAAGAGGCCTGAGAGGTCACTCGGCAGGGCCTGCAGGCTCAAGTTGCTCAGGTCCAGCTCCTGCAGGGCGGCCAGGCCAGCCAGGTCCTCGGCGCGCAGCTGGGCGATGCGGGTGTTGCCGGCCAGCCGCAGGCGCGTGAGGCCCCGCAGGGCTCGGATCACAGGGGGCAAGTGCTCCAGCTGGTTGTCAGACACATCCAGGTCGTGGAGGTTGCGCAGGCGGCCAAAGAGCCCCTCATCCAGCTGCCGCAGCCCCAGCCCGGCCAGCCGCAGCGCCTCCACGTTGGCAGCGTCCAGGGTCCCGGGCCCCAGGGCTGGGAGGCTGTTGTGGCTGAGGTCCAGCAGCAGCAGGCGGGGCAGGCGCAGGGGGGGCAGTGCCCGCAGCTCGTTGTCCTGCAGCTTGAGCTCCAGGAGGCGGTCCAGGGCGTCGAAGGCGCCCGGCTGGATGTGGCGGATGCGGTTCTTGCCCAGGTAGAGGCGCTCGAGGCGCCGCAGGCCGCGGAAGGTCTCGTTGGTGATCTCTCGGAGCTTGTTGGCCGTCAGGTCCAGGTTGCTGAGATTGGCAAGCGGCTGGAAGACGCCACCAGGCAGGCTGGCGATCTGGTTCTGCGATAGGTCCAGGAGCTGCAGGCCCGGCAGGCCGGCAAAGCTGCCCGCATCGAGTGTGGTGATGCCGTTCTCAAAGATGTACAGGTCGGCCGTGTCAGGTGGCACGTCCTGGGGCACTGTGGCTCCTTGGCGGGCAGTGCAGAAGACCGTCTGTGGCTGATTGCACTGGCAGCCCAGAGGGCAGCCCTGCACCCCAGGGCCCGGGGCCAGCAGCAGGAGCAGCAGCAGGGGCAGCGGTGGCAGGGGGATCCTGGAGCACATCTTCCTCCCTGGGAGCAGAGGAGGCAGACAGGAGACCATGAGTCAGGACGCTCGAGGGCAGCTTCCCGCCCCCAGTGCACAGAGCCCAGCAGCTGTGAGTCAGGCCCTCAGTGCCCCCAGCCCGGTTCCCGTCTCAGCCCTGTCGCCTGCCCTCATGTGACTTTGATGCTGTGATGGGGTGCTGCGTGCAGAGGTCAGCACAGGGCCCAGCGGCACCTGGGCGCTCAGCCACTGTGTGCTGCTTCCCCGTCCTGAACTCCAGGCCCTCTCGCCTCTGCCTGGAAGGGGAAGGAGGGAGAATCACGGGTCCTGGAGCAGCAGCCCCTCCCTGCGTCTGGGAGAGACGGGGCGGGCGGGCAGGCGGCCCGGGTGCGTAAGCAGAGAAGCTGGCTGCCCCAGGCCGCGGCCCCTGCCGCCACGCTCCACGGCCCTCCCTCCTCCTGGTAAGGGGAGACCGCAGCGGGAAGACTTCACATGGAAACTATGGGATCGGTGTTTTTCCACTTGTGGAGTCAGACCTGCCCAGGGCAGGGGCTGTGGGCCGCCAGGATGTGGCCGGCGAGAAGGTTCTTGGAGGAGGGGCAGAGGCTGGCGGGAGATGCTGGCCCCATGTCCCCATCCCAGGCCGGGGAGTGGGCAGGCAAGAGGCCCTGGTCCTCCCATCTCCCCTTTTCTGAGGCGTGATGACAACCAGAGGGGAAGGGTTCGCGGGGCTCAGGCGGGGGACACCGCCGTGGGCCCTTCCCTCCCCTCACATGGCTCAGCGTCTACTGTGGGCCAGGCGCCAGGGAAGGGGAGCAGAGCCGCCCCGCTGCAGTGACCTGGGTGAGACCACGTGGTGGCTGTGCCAGCACCGGGCCAGGATTCCAGCATGTCAGTCCCCCACTGCCATTTCGGGAGACACGGTTCTTCCTAGTCTCCGGCCACAGAGGAGGTGCAGGCACAGGGACACTACCATCACAGGACCCTGCCTCACCTCCGTTCCCAGCCACCCTGGGCCCCCGGCTCTTTGCTCTATATCACTTAGGCTCCTGGGGGAAGCAGCCCTTTGAAACCCCCAGGAGGTCCCTGATCTCAAACTGGTGCCAGCCTGTCCCGGGGAGGTGGCCCTGCCCAGGGGCCAGCACCCCTCCTCCCCCTGCCTGCTGCTCACACAAGGGCCTTTTGTGCTGCAGCTTGGCCTACCCTTCCCCCACAGTGGCTGTCCAGGTAACAGGACCCCAACCCAGCCCAGTTCTGCCCCACTGCCCCTGGCTACGGAGAGGAGCCATCCATGGCTCCCCTCCCCAGTCCCAGTGGCTCTTGGAATGGGAAGAGGAGGAGGAGGAGGTCTCAGAACTGACCAGACAAGGCTGTGGGGTCTTAGGCCAGCTCACCCAGGTTGGGCTGCACAGGCCCTGGCCACCTACAGCATCCCCCCCGCCCCCCGTAGGGAAGTGGCCTTTCTCAGGAGGCTCCGACCCTCACCGGTTAGCAGTGATGAATGCCCCTTGGAAGCCCCCCACCGGGATCCTCTCCCAGAGGCAGGATCCTGGCTGTGGGTCACCAGAGCTGCTGTCTGATGAGTGAACTGGCCCAGGCAACCCTGGCTCTTCCATATGCACACATCCCTTGTCTGATGACCTAAGGCCCTGTGTGCCACACCCCTTGCCTCCTCCCCAGGGGACCACTCCACCCTCACTGACTCAGAGGGCAGTGGGTAGGGCCAGCCTCTAGATGTGACCCCCCCACACCCCACACCCACACAGAGGGTGAGGACACCTCCCCTGAATCAGGCCTCCCAGCGGGTCAGGTGGGAGGGGACCCTCCACGTGGCCCGCCTGGCCACCACTGCAGTAGCAGCTCCCCTGGGCCTCACAGAAGGCCTGGTTAAGAGCTACTCCAGGCCAGCAGCCCTGGGCTCAGAGGTGTCCAAGCTGTGCGGCTGCAGAGGGCGGTGTGGCTCTCAGCGCCTGTTTCTCCTACGTCCCCAGGACATTTCAGGGCTGGGGCGCACGCTGTGGGGATGCTCCACTTCTGACTGGGGAGGAGGACCGGCTGTGGGCTCTGGGTTCCTGATCCACTGGACCTTTAACCAGCGGGACGCTGTGGTTCTGTCTGGCCACAAGGTGGCCATCTGGTCAGCAGGTAGGAAGCTATGAGAGGGCTGGGTCAGGTCCAGAGGGACCCGGTGTTAGGCTTAAGACACTGGCTGCAGGCAGCTCTAACTTCCTCTCACCCTTGGCGATGCAGTAGTGAGCTCCTGTGCCTGAGCCCCACCCCACCCAGCATGGGGAGACGGAGGCAGGAGCGGGACGGGGGCGTCAGAAACCCTGAGGATTGTTTGCAAGCCACAGGCTGCAGCCCCAGAGGCACCATCATGGAGCTGTCAGTGCCAGAGGAGACTGGTCCTGGTGGGAACCAGAAGAGGCTCAGGTGACCCGTGGACCGGTCTAGTGGAGGGAGGCAGGCCCATGGCTGCCCCCAGATTCCCAAGTCCTTTACTTAACCGTGGGCCTCAGCTGCTGACCTGCAGAGTTGGGCTTAAGTAACCCTGCCGCCTCAGCCTCCAGAGCTGAGGTTTTTGTTCTGGTTTTCAAACAGGGAAGATACCGGTCTGGGGTCTGGGCGCAGGTCTCCCTGGGGGGCACTGCTGTGCTGTGCTGACCGACCCAGCCTGCACTTTGATATTTGATCTGCTGAGCCCATAGTCCTTTTCCTACCCAGAGGCTGTGGGAGGGTCCTGGAGGCAGCCTGGCTCTGCCTAGACCCCTGGGCTCTGCTGCCAGCCAGCCGCGCCTGCCAGCACATGGTAGCTGCATAGCTCTGCCCGGCCCCAGGGTTCTCAGGTGGCTGCGTTGTGGGGCTTCTCATGGTGGCTGTGTCACAGGGTGGTTCAGTTTGTACTTGGAGCACATGCTAAGTGGTCAGTAAACATCAGCTCCTCAGGGTGTTCCCCGTAAAGCCTACCCTCTCGGACGCGAACACGCCACTGGGGGAGAGGGGCTTCCCAGATAGGAAGCCCCAGGCTCTGGGCTCGGGCCTCCACACCCAGGGTGGTTGGAAAGTGGGGGTGGGGTGTCTTGAGTCCTGGAAGGGGGTGTGTGGGGTGAGCTGTGCTTTGGCCAGCTCCCTGCAGCACATGACCTCCAGGAGGGGCTCCATGAGTAAGGAAGGCCAAGGGCACCGTCATCCCAGCTCTCGGGGGGACTGGAGTGCCCCCACCCTCCACTGCACATTGTGCAGCACACTGTGGGCACCCGTTCACACCCATGCCTGGGTCAGGCGAGGATGGGTGAGTTGGGGCGTGGAGCTGTTGTAGAAGCTGGGCATTGGGTGACCCTCAGCCAACGCATCTCACACTCCTGGGGAAGGCCACATGCCTGGCTGGGTGAGGGGACAGACTTGGCCAGACGCACAGGCCCACACACCCCTTCCTGTGCTGGATTCTTCCGAGAGGGTGCAGGGGACAGGCTCTGTGGATCTGAGCCTCTGGCTCCCAGCACTGGCCCGCCTGGGCCCTGCACTGCCGGCCGGGCCTGGCAGCAGCCCAGCCCCAGGAGTTTGCCAACCCCCCGAGGCGGGCGGGACTGTGCCGGCGGCCAGGACGGCTGGCTCCAGTTTTGCTGACGTGTCCAAGGAGGCTCGGGGCTTTTGACAGGGTCCACCTCATCTCCCTTTCCCTGGGACACAGCAGCCCCCAGCCCAGCACAGCAGGGGTCAGTGGTATCTGTGCTGGGCCCTCACAGAGGTTCCTCAGGTTCCTTGGAGGCTGCCAGCGTAAGCCCCATCTCCAGGGGGGTCCTAGCCCTGCTGGGGATTAAGCCAGGGGTCCCCGCTGGTGTTGCCTCTCATCTGGCTCCATCTGCCACCCCAGTCACTTCACTCTACAGGGAACGTGGCAGCAAGGGGTTCAGTCAGAGACCCACTCGCTTTGCACCTCACCCAGGCTCCATCTGTGACCTTGAGGGCTTCCCAGCCCCAGCCATCCATCAGAATCACCCAGGAAGCTTTTCAAAAATCCTGATTCCCTGGGCCTCACCCAATTGAAAAGACCAAACAAGTGATTTTGGGAAAAGCTCCTCCACCCAGCCAGGGCCCAGAACACTGGGGCTACTGAGGGAACAGGCCAGAGGTCAGCGGGTCTCCCCACCCAGGGAGGGAGCAGGTGTGGACTGACTAGCAGCTGGGCCCTTCTCTGCCTCCCTCCCCCACCCAGGAAGCTGGCCTGCCCCAGGTGTGGGGTGACCTGGCAGCCACCAGACCTGTCAGTCCAGCACAGGAGACCCGTGACTAAGGCCAGTCTGAGGCTCCCGGGTGCCCTCGGGGCAGTGGGAAGTCCCATCTGTCAGGAGAGGGGTCATCTGGCAGAAGACACCTGTGGCCCCAGGGAGCTATGTGGTGGCTGCGGCCCAGCTAAAAGTGGGCCAGTCCAGGTGCCACTGTTGGCACGCGGCAGGTGTGATGCCACTGGGCTGGACCCAGACACCTGGCCTCCTCGCCACCCTGTCCCCACCCACGGCCAAGCACCCAGCTAGTAAGGCCCTAACCCTGCAATTAACCCTGAATTTGCCAGCAAAACACCTTAGTCACCAGGAGAGCTGCCAGCTCCAAGCCACCTGGGCCCAGAAGGGCTCTTGTCTCTTTTACAAAAGCTCACTGCACCCTGCAGCCCACCGCTCACTCAACTCAGGGTTTTTGGCCACTCGGGCAGAAGCAGGCCTTGCTGGGTGTGTGAGCTGATCGATGGGTCGGTGAGCCCTGGTCTGAGACACGACCCTGCCCCCCACAGCCTGCACTGCTGCCCAGCCAGGCTCAGGGCCCAGGGCCCAGGGCCAGCAGAGGCCCCAAAGACTGCCCCAGCCCCTCCTCAGTGTAAGCCAGCTCCCTCCTCCCTCCTTAATTAAATCTCTCAGGCAGCCTCCAGGAATGTCAGAGCCTTATTGCATTCCCCAGGAGTCCAGTGGGGGCTGTCCGCAGCCTTGGAAAAGAATTGGTCCCTTGCCTTCCCCCACCCCAAAACCCCCAAGCCCCCCAAAACCGAGGTGGCCTGAAGGAGCCTCCTGCAGCCTCCTCACACCCAGCATAGCTGGAATGAGGAAAAGCGGGGGAGGCCGGAGGGCCTGGACGGTGAGGGAGGGAAATCAACCAGGCTGACTCTGGAATGTGGAAACCGATAAAAGGAAGGAGGCTGCGCGGCTGCCCCTCCCGGTGCAGGGCTCCCCAAGCACCCCCGCCCACCCCCAAACAGTTCTGCTGCAGTCACGTGCCCAGACACACGCCCACGCCAGACACACGCCCACTGGCCGCGCTCTGGCACAGGCGCGCACGCCTGCACACACACACACACACACACACACAAACTCTCTCTCTCCCCCACCCTCCCCTTCTCCGAGCACTCACGCGAATTCCACAGCCGTGAGGGGAGCTGGCTTTCTTGGCAGTGCAGAGCCTTGGGCTCCCCAGTCTAAGGAGGGGCTCCGAGGAGAGCCAAGCGGCGCTCCTGAAGGGGTCACTAACCCGGGGAGGTAGCCTTGCTGCCCTCCCCATGAGCCTGGAGCCTGGCGTTGGCTGGGGACGCCTCCGCTCAGAGCGGAGCTGTTTGGCTGGCCCAAGGGGCAGCTACCTCCTGGGCCCAGCTGGAGCCCTGCTTCCCTTGTTGGTAGGGCTGTCTGGCTCAGTAGTGGGGTGCACTTGTAAAGTCCCTCCAGGGACTTAATTCTCTTAGCCTTAACTCTCTTGTCCCAGCTCCGCCGCCCACCCCAGGGCTGCTGGTGTGGGTGTCAGGGGCAGCAGCTGGACCCATCACACCCCTCTCTTGCCCTGAGGGGCCTTCCTGGAGTGAGCTCAGGTCTGGGCGGTGTGTAAGGCACCCCTCTCCCATTTCCAGAGTGCGAAGAGTGGCGCCTCGGGATGGTAGTCGGCCACCCCACCCCCATGTGACCCTCTGGACCCACAGGTCTCTAATCTGCAGCAGTGGGGACAGGCAGTGCCCGGGCCCCCAGGCTGGCACGTGGGTGCTGGTCCTCCCTTGCCGGGCTGGGAGAGGCAAGATAATGGCCTGGAGGGGATCCAGCGGGGCTGCTCATTTCCAGAGCCCTCTTCCTGCCTCTGACACTCTGTTTACAGAAGCCCGGGGCCGATTCCCCAGGGAGAAGACAGTAAACTCTGGGGACTGCAGGCCCCTCCCCCACCCCCGGCCCCAGCTCTGCGGGGCCAGCTCCCATGGACCCTGCACGGGGGCACCAGCCTGCCCACCTCTCCATGCATGGACACCCTGGCCCAACCTTGTCAGAAGGGACCTTTGAGCTTGGTCCTGTCCACAGTTGAGGAGGCTCTTGTCCTGACGGATGGGGACCGTGGGTCACGGTGTCTTGGTGCCTTCCTCCAAGCCAGGGGAACAGCCAGACCTCCGGGGCCTCTACCCAGCAGATCCACCTCTGGGCGCCAGCAGGAGAGGCGGTCAGTGGCCCTAGTGTGGTAATTGTTAACCAGCGGGGGTGAGGCAGAGCGGCTGGCACCAATGGGCAGGCTTGTCAGTGACCACAGGGTACCCCAGCAGTCCTCGGGCCCCTGTGCTGCCAGCCCAGGGACACAAAGGACTAGGCTGGTTCCAGGCCGCTAGGTTCATAAGCCAACCCAAGCGAAGCCCCTGCTCCAGCACTGGCAGAGAGGGGTCACCCGGACGCCTGCAGCCCTGAGGGCCCCTGGTCAACCGCGCTCCCTCCAACCTGGGCGACGGCATCAGATACCTGCCGGCCTTCCTGCCCCTCCCGGGGGCTGCACGTCTGCGGCCCCCTCCTCTGTTCTGAGTGACAGGGGTCCAGAGGACTCTAGGCAGCTTGCTCTTGCCAGGACCCCCGGACAGTCTGACCCCAGGAGGGAAAAGTGACCCAAGACTGCGGCTTCGCCATCCCCTCAAAGAGGTCTGATTCATAAAACGGGTCCTGCCGGAGGGCCCAGCCGTGGGAGGAGGAAGCGAGGGAGGGGGTGTTTATTTTGTCTGCTCGCAGCCTTGCGGGCCGGTAAGCCGCGGACACGCACACCCTGGCCGGCCGTGGGGCGCCCCGGGACGGCCAGGGCAAGCGCACAGGGGCGGCGCGCGCGCCCGGGTCCGCGCAGGTGGCTGCAGGACTGGGGCCGGGGTCCCGCCCTAGGTGCGTGTGCGTGTACGTGTGCGCGCGGGGGGTCCGCGCGTGACTGTCGCGTTCCCGGCGTCCCCGCCCGCAGCCGCCCGGCCCCGCAGACACTCACCACGCAGCAGCGGCGGCGGGAGCCGGGCGGGGTGGCCGCGGCCTCAGTTCTTCCGGGCCAGCCGGGCCCGAGGGGTCCGGGGTCCCGAGGTAGCCGCGCTCGCGTCTCCCCGCCCCGGGCTCGGGCTCCGGAGTCATCCCGCCGGGGGCGGGTCGCGCCTTAAGAGCCGGGAGGCGGGGCCCGCCGCGAGCGGGGGCGGGGCCTCCACGCATTGGCCGGGGAGTGGGCAGGGCTTTGCCTAGGCCCCGCCCCCTCCCCGCGGACGGGGGTCATTGGGCCGGGCTGGCCTGGTCCTCACCCCGCCATCTCCTGAGCCCGGTGAGAAGAATCTGGCCTGGCCTGGTGGTCCTGGTCGCGAGTCTGGAGTCCCGGGCTCCAGTCTGTCTGCCGCTGGTTAGCTGAGTGACAGCGGGAGGGTTTCTGCGTTGGTGTGAGGAGCAGGTAGATGTTGAGCGCAATGAAGAGTCACGGCCCAGGGAGGTGCAGGCAGGTGATCACGGCGGGGCTCAGGCACCTGAATTTTTAGGGGAAACCTCTCTGCGTGTTACTGTTGGTAGCTGACCCCGATTTCAGGAACTCCTGGGCCGGCCTCTAAGCCCACCTAGGCCCACGCCTGGGTTTGGGGTCCTCGTAGCCAGGAGGCGGGAGACTGCAACACAGTAAAGGAGGTGACTGCACAGGACCTGCAGTTCCTGGCAGCTTCAAGTTCAGATTGTGCCCAGGGGGTGGGGCCTGGGCTGCAGTTGACAGGAGCCCATCATCGGGCAGTAAGGGCATGTGCCAGGGGCTGGACTAGCCCATAAAAATCCCCTGCCTTAGACGATTCCAGGAAAATGCTCTGCTGCCCCTCCCCCCAGCACGCACGCACACACACACATGCACACCCCTGCCTGCTCATATTTGTGGTCAGTCAAGCCTCAGAGCCTTTGGGGACCCAGCTTGGCTCCCGACTTCCGGAGAGCTCTAGATACTTGTACCCCCCCCCCCAGCCGGCCAGCAGCCAGGGCTTTGGCTGGGCCTGCTCCCATCTTTGGGTGCCCAGGAGGCTAGGCCGCAGCGGGGGGTGGGTGGGGGGGAGGCGCTGCATGGTCCCTGGAGAACTCTACTGCTTCTAGAATTCAGGATGGCCTCTCTCCAGCTGTCCTGAAGGCGCTAAGGGGGGTCTGGCTGGGATGGTCACCTTCTAGGTGACCCCTCCCCAGGACAGGGGGCTCCACCCCTCCTGGATTGGAGGCTGTGCCTTGCCAGTGAGTTTCCTTCGGTCTGTGTGAGGGTTTCTAAACCTTTGAAGCCATTGCCAACCTTGAAACGTTAGGTGGTTTCACATTGCGTTGAACCAGAAGTCTTGGCTAAGGCTGGGTGGGAACTGCCCTCTCTGGGTCAGGGTCCGGCTTCCAGGTCAGCCCAGGCCCCACCACTCCCTGTTGTCTTTCTCACTCACACGAGGTTCTAGACTGGTCCCGAGCAATGTGAGTTTGGTCAGTGCCGCGTGGCTGCTGGTGAGGTGAACCCGTGCCACATGTCCTCTGAAGCCATCGAAGCACCAGTTGCCTCACTTTCCCCGGGACACAGGACATCCCTGCCGGCCCGGGAGCCTTGCACCTTTGTGGCCAGTTCTCGCTGATGGAGACACCCCGTTGGCGAGAGTCTCCACCTCCGGTCCTGCACCCTGGGTTCACACCACCCCACCCACACAGGAGCTCAAGGGGCGCTTCCAGGGGACCCCTCTCCGGTTGTCCAGCCTTGCCTGGTGCGGTTTCAAGGAGTCACCTCCTGCTCTTGTAAGCTGGTTCCCAGGAACTTCTGTGGGGGGTGCAGCAGCCTGGATGACGGACAGATCCGAGGGGCCCAGGCTGCTCCGGACCGGGGGCAATGCCGGGGGTCTGGGCAGGAGGGAAGAGCCAGTGAGGGAGCCTTGAAGCTGCTTTCCCAGCAGGTGTGCTGCAGGCCCTCCACAGCTCACCAGCGGCAGGAGTGTTATCGGGGGGTTGGCACCCCCACCCCTCACAGGGCTGCCCCCCCCATGCACGCCATGGCAGCACCAGCGCTCACCGCCGCTGGCTCCGTGCCAGGTTGGGACTCACGTGCTGCATTCTAGACCCAGATCCGGCTTGGCTGTCTTTACAAGGCCTGGGGTCAGGCCCGTGCCAGCCTCTGGCCAGCCCTTGACGCTGGGTGCCGTGACCCCGTGTCCTGACCCGTGCCATGTTGTGGAGGGCAGGGTGCTCCCACCTGGCAGAGCTGCCCAGATGGCTCTCAGGGAGGCGGTCAGGAAGACTGGCCTGACCTGTCCGAGGAGGTGGCCCTGCCCTCTATGACTTCCTGCCCTGCGCCCCCGGCTCCTGAGTCAGTGACCGGCTAGGGCTGATGGGTCAGGGTGAGAGGAGGCTGGACGGGTGAGCTGTCCACGCTGGGATGGACCCAGCTAGGTGCCAAGGCAACAGAGAGACCACAGGAGCCCCTACCCAGCCCACTGACTTATTCCTAGCCTCTGCCCTGAGCCCTATGGGATGGCCTGCTCTCACTCTGCTAACCTGGCCCCACACAGCGGTCCTCACGTGCCCTGCTCAGTGCCCATCTGTTCCCATCCCCCATGCTTGAGGTCACCACCAGCTTTCCCTTGCTCGTCCACCTGAGACCCAGCTCTCCTGGTGCACCAGGTCCCAGTCCTTCAGGCCTCTCCTGGTGCAGCCCTAACCTCTGCCCCTCAGCCTGGCTGCCCAGAGCACCAGGCTCATCGTCCCTGCTGCTCCTGGGTGGGCTTTGCACTTCCCTGCCTCGGCACCGTGGCATAGGCTGCTCTCCACTGGACTCCGTCCCTGTGATGTGTTTGCTTTCTCCATTGCCTTAGGATCATAGGGAGTACAACCCACACCATGGCCAAGCCAAGGCCAAGTCCCGCAGCCCTCCCTCACTGCATGCTTTCAGAGACCCTCTTCTTCAGTGTTCAGTATCTGTGGGATTATATCCACTTCTTGCACAGACTGTTAGCTCCTTGAGGACAGGTGGGGTCTTTTGTACTCACCTCTGGTAACTGCTGCAGCCCGAGCCAAGGGCTAGGTAGACGCTGGCTGGTGAAAGGAATGAGTGAGTAAGTGCTGGTGGGGGCCTGCTTCTCTCCCTGCCTTTTGGTGCCAGCATCAGTGTGTGGGGCACTTAAGGTCAGACCGTGCCTGTGTCCCTCATCCCCCCCCCCCGCCCCCACTGCCACCACAGCCAGGTGGAGAATGCCAGTGCGGAGCCCAGCTCACCATGCTGGGCCCGAGGTAATTAGAGGCCTGTGTTACTCACAGGTGACCAGCCCAGAACACTCCAGGAAGTGGTGGAGACACCCAGAACCCCACCCAGCTTCCCAGTCCGTTCTGCGGCTCCTGGGGGGGCAGGGGGAGGAAGACTGGTGGGTGGCAGGGGGAGCTGGGTGCCTTGTCTCCTGGGTGAAGAATAGATCCGCTGCCGCAGCCGGGCAACCTCTGACCACTGGGCCCCTAGTGTTTGAGAATGAGTGTTGGTGTCAGGGTGGGAGCCCAGGCTCAAGGGTCCCTAGGAACAAGAAACCAAGAGCAGAAGGGGGCCCCTGTCAGAGCTCTGAGCCCTGCCATTGTCCCCCTCACAGGGCTGGGGGCTAGCAGGTGGCCTCTGCAGGGCCCGGGGTGGGGGGCTGGCCCTCCCAGCCTGCCCTCTGCCTTCCCAGCCATCACCCCTTCTGCCCTAGTTACAGAAGGGATGGGAGGAACCTGCCAGCTGAGCCTACAAGGCCAGCAGCGGGAGGAGCCCCCGTCCCTGGGCACCTTGCTCAGGCTTGGGCACAAGTCTGTGTGGAGGGGGAGGGGGGCCTCTGAGAGCACGGGGACAGTCGGTGGCCATACACATTAGTGCAGAGCCGGAGTGGCCGCCCCCTGCTGTGCAAGGCAGCCCTGGCTGAGGATGCAGAGAACCCACAGTGCTCCCACCAGCCCCTGCTCCTCCCAGGCACCACTGGGCTGAGGTCCCGGAGATGCGTGGGGCAGGAGTTGGGCCTGCACCCAGGCACTGCACAAGTCCTGCAGTGAGCAGGGGGCAGCTTGGGGGTCTGGGGAAGGCCCACTGGGTGTGGGCTTGTGCTCCTGGGTGGCCAGCAGAGGGACAGGAGGCAGGGCACCTGCAGGACCAGGCTGGACACAGCGGAAGGGCCTGAGTGGCTCCTGTCACCGTGGCAGCTTCCACAGCCCCAGCCCAGGATCCCAAAGTCCACAGGCTTCCGTTTGCCCCTTATCTGCCATCCCTTCCATGGCCCTCTGTCTCCAGGTCTCTGATGCCTCTGCTGGACCCAGATTCGGGCCTGCTGGTCCTGGCAGGAAAGGTGAGCAAGAGCCCCCTCCTCACATCTGCCGCCCAGAGCCCGGTGCAGGGCTGTGCCGCCCTTGCCATCCCCTGAGAGGGGCTGGAGCAGAGCAGCCGAGCGTGCAGGCTGCTGCCCCAGTCCACTGGGAGGCACGGCTTCCCGCAGGGCCTCGGGGCCTTCACCCAGATGGCCCAGCTGCCTGTAGCTCCCCTGGAACGCCAGCCTGAGCGGAGGGAGAACTGCATTGCGTAGACCCCTGGCGCTCGCTGTGTCTGATGAGCGGCAATGAGTGAAGGGTGCCAGGGCTCAGCTCAGTGCCCAGCAGGTGTGAGCACTGTGGCTGCCTTGCTCCTGTCCCGGGGTCCTGGGGCGGAGCAGGGGCCACTGGTGCTGGACTGGAGCCCCGGGCGCGGTCAGTGAGCAGCGCTGTGGCTGGCCTCATTGCAGGGCGAGAGTCAGCTGTACTGCTACGAGACAGCCCCTCGGCAGCCGGCCCTGAGCCCAGGTGAGCCCTGCCCTCCTGGCCCCTTGCTCTCCTCCACCCCCGCCCCCGCCCCCGGCTGCCACTGACTGCCCTCCATGGGGTCCTGACAGTGAACCAGTGCATCCTGGAGAATGTTCTGCAGGGGGCCGCCCTCGTGCCCCGGCGGGCGCTGGCCGTCATGAGCTGTGAGGTGCTGCGTGTCCTGCAGCTGAGCGACACTGCCATTGTCCCCGTCGGCTACCATGTGCCCCGCAAGGTGAGGGGGCCCGGCTGGGAGGCTGGGGTGCCTGGGGGACCTGGGCCTCACCGGCTGCCTGCTTGTCTGCCGCCAGACCGTGGAGTTTCATGAGGACCTGTTCCCGGACACTGCTGGCTGTGTGCCCGCCTCCGACTCCCATGCCTGGTGGACTGGGAGCAACCAGCAGGTAGGGCCGAGGCCTGGCTCCCTGCTCCCTCAGCCCAGCTGTGTCCAAGTCACCTGGGCCTGTCTGTGTGCCCCGTGTTTACCCAGTCGACCCCTCCAGGGGACCCCTTCTGACCCGGAGGCCCAGGCCTCCCGCCACCTCAACCGGCAACCTCCCCACAGGTACAGAAAGTCAGCCTCGACCCAGCCCGCCGGCCCCACCCCAGCTTCACTTCCTGCCTGGTGCCCGCTTTGGAGCCCCACCTTGGCACGGCCCAGCCTGCAGAGACCCCCGTGGACGATGCTGACCCCAGCGTAAGTAGCAGGCTGATGCCCGGAGTCCTGTGGGCCGGCAGGTTGTTCCAGTTGTCAGGTGTTAACAGAAGCCAGGGACTGTGGGAGCCATACGTTTAGAGCTTAGCCGTGTTTTCTAAATGGAGCAAACACTTAAAAAGCGAGAGTTTTCACATGGAAACTCCCTTCCTGGCTCCTCTTAGAATGCTGGCAGATCTTACTCCCTGGGCACCTCCTCCCCAGGGCTGAGAGTGGCGGCTGCCATCTGCTGTCGCTGCAGCCGGAGCTCTGCCTGCTTCCCTCCTCTGCGTTGTCCCAAGTCCCCGGCCCCCCCGCCCCATCCACACGCACAGCAGAGGCGCGTGGCCAGCCTGGAGGCCGCCCTCTTTCTGGCCGGTGCCCCGGGGGACCCGTTTTCTGACCAGCACGCTTCTCCCCAGGAGGGCTTCTCGTCCCCTCCCAGCTCACTGACCTCGCCCTCCACGCTCTCCAGCACCACCAGCGGCATTGGGACCAGCCTGAGCCAGAGGTCGCTGCAGAGCCTGCTGGGTAAGAGTCACCCCTTGCCCTGGGAGCCTGCAGCTGTCCTGCTCTGTACCCCGGGCCCCACCTTTCCCCAGCACTGAGGGACACCCCTCACTTACCCAGACGTGGGGCTGCTGGCTGGATTGGGACTGTTGAGTCTCGTGTGGCCTGGACCCCACATGAGATCTCACTGTTTGCGGGGACCCCACATGGGATCCTGGAGCCCCGGGGGAAGAGTTAGTCCTGAGCTCGCTGTGTTGGGGGGAGCAGACAGCTAGGACTTGGAGCGCAGGGTGGCAGGCCCAGCACCCCCACGCGTGGCTCTGTGTCCCTGCTGCCCGCCAGGCCCCAGTTCCAAGTTCCGCCATGCCCAGGGCACCGTGCTGCACCGAGACAGCCACATCACCAACCTCAAGGGGCTCAACCTCACCACGCCCGGTGAGAGCGATGGCTTCTGTGCCAACCAGCTGCGTGTGGCCGTGCCCCTGCTCAGCAGCGGGGGCCAGGTGGCCGTGCTGGAGGTAAGTGGCCCCATCCCCGCAGGGCCTCCCTTCGGGTCCCTGTAGGCATCACGGGACCCCCAGCAAATCCGGCCCAGGCACCTGCCCAGCGTGCCCCGTGATCAGCCCAGCCGCCCCACATACCACTCCTCTGCCCGTTTTCCAGGTATGGGCAGTGAGTCATGGAGCGGTTGAGTGACCTGCTGGGGTCACACAGCTGTATAAGTGGCCTTGGAGCCCAGGCCTCCTGAGCGTTCCCCACCACTCCACGCTGTCCACCCCTTCACTTTCGGGGGCTCCCCGATTGGCACCTGGGGTTCAGAACACAAGAGCTCGGGCCTCCTAGTGTAGGTACATCCGCTGTGGAGGGTGGGGGCCCAGGCACACTGCTGCCCTGCGGCCCCGGGGGACAGGCCCTCCTGCTTGGTACTGACGGCTACCGGGCGGGGGTGCTTCCCACAGCTGCGGAAGCCTGGCCGGCTGCCCGACACAGCGCTACCCACGCTGCAGAACGGGGCGGCTGTAACCGATCTGGCCTGGGACCCGTTTGACCCTCACCGCCTGGCCGTGGGTAAGAAGGCTGGGTGCCTGGGCTTGAGGGTGGGTCCCAGGTCCTGAACAGGGGCCAGGGGCCCAGGGGCCTTGGGTCAGCAGTGATGAGTGGCCGCTCTCCACAGCTGCCGAGGACGCCAGGATCCGACTGTGGCGGGTGCCCCCGGAGGGCCTGGAAGAGGTGCTTACCACACCCGAGGCTGTGCTCACAGGTTAGATAGACCGCGCATGCGGGCGGGTACAGTGGTTCCTAAGGGGCTTGCTTTCAGCCCCTGCCTCTCCCCCAGGGCACACGGAGAAGATCTACTCCCTTCGCTTCCACCCGCGGGCAGCTGACGTGCTGGCCTCCTCCTCTTACGACCTCACTGTTCGCATCTGGGACCTTCAGGCCGGAGCTGAGCGGCTGCGGCTGCGGGGCCACCAGGACCAGGTAGGACAGCCCTGAGGGCAGATGCCCAGCCACGAGGCCGAAGGCCGCCCTTCACGTCCCACCTCGTCCCCAGATCTTTGGCATGGCCTGGAGTCCTGATGGACAGCAGCTGGCCACCGTCTGCAAGGATGGGCGTGTGCGCGTCTACGAGCCCCGGAATGGGCCTGAGCCCCTGCAGGTAGGCAGGTGTGGCCCGAGGGGTGGCCAGAGGCCTAGCTCCGGGACCCCAGCTGGGCCTCACGTGCTGTGTCTCGGCAGGAAGGCCCAGGGCCTGAGGGGGGCCGTGGAGCCCGCGTTGTCTGGGTGTGTGATGGGCGCTGTCTGCTGGTGTCTGGCTTTGACAGGTAAGGACCCCCAAACCAGCAATGCAGGCTTCGGCACATTCCCAGAGGGAAACTCCAGCAAACCTACAGAACCTGGCCCTGTCCCTCACTTACTGGACGGGTGGGTGGGTGGGTGGGTGGGTGGATGAGCAGATGGATGGGGGAAGATGTGTAGGTGGTGGGCCGATGCCCACGGGCAGGTGGGTAGATAGGTGGGCTGGGGATGGAGAGGGAGAAGGAACGGGGGGCCCAGAGCGGGGAGAGTGGGTCCTGCTGTCTTGCCTGATGGGGAGCCACAGAGGCACAGGAAACAGAGCCTGGCTAGAGACAAGCACCTGGTGCATTGTGGGGGCGATCAGGGAGGACCTCCCAAGGGAGGTGTCACCCAAGTCAGGTCACACAGGGAGGCCTGAAAGTGGAGGTTCACGTCTGGGTGGAAAGGCCTGAAGCTGACCAGCCCAGGCGGAGCTGAGGGCGAGAAGCAGAGTGCAAGGAGCCCACAGGGGCGCTGGGACAGGTGTGGAGGCGGGCCTGCACTGAGCAGGGCCGAGGCAGCGGCGGCAGGTTAGAACCAGGCCACCTCCGGGTCCTGACTCGGCCTCTCCCGAGCCTGAGCAAGATTAGGGTTCCTGGGAGCCTTTGCCCTGGCGCAGGCCTCCCTAGCCCTAAGGACCTGCTTCTGCCCCCGCCCCACCCCACCCCACCCCGCCCCCAATTCCACAGCCGCAGCGAGCGCCAGCTGCTCCTGTATGCAGCTGGGGCCCTGGCGGGCGGCCCCTCAGCAGTGCTGGGCCTCGACGTGGCTCCCTCAACGCTGCTGCCCAGCTATGACCCGGACACCGGCCTGGTGCTCCTCACGGGCAAGGTGGGCTGGGCGGGTGGGGGCAGTGGCAGGGGAGAGGAGGTGGGGGGAAGGCCTCTGGCCACTTCACTGTCGCCTCCCTAAACCCCAGGGTGACACCCGCGTGTTCCTGTATGAGCTGCTCCCTGAGGCCCCTTTCTTCTTGGAATGTAATAGCTTCACGTCGCCTGACCCCCACAAGGTGAGGCCACCCGGCTCCTGCGCCTCCCATCGCCAGCCAGGACCACAGGGCTTCCTCGCCCCCTTGTGGCTACGTGAAGAAGTGCAAGAGCCTGTGGGATGGGCTGCAGCAGCCAGTTGTGAAATTAATTCAGGAATTTTAAAATAGTTTTTGTCGTTGTTCTTATCCCATCTTTATTCTATTTTAAAAATATATATTTATTTATTTGAAATGCAAAGTTATAGAGGAAGAGAGAAATCTTCCATCCACTGATTCACTCCCAAAATGGCCATAATGGCCAGGACAGGGCCAGGCTGAAGCCAGGAGCCAGGAGCTTCTTCTCGGTCTCCCATGTGGGTGCAGGGGTCCGAGGACTTGGGCCGTCCTCTGCTGCCTTCCCATGTGCATTAGGGAGCTGGATTGGAAGTGGAGCAGCCAGGACTCAAACTGGTGCCCAAATGGGATGCTGGCATTGCAGGCAGCGGCTTAACTCACTATGCCACAGTGCCAGCCTGTAGTTCATTATCTCTTTATTTTTTAAAATGTTTATTTATTTGTTTACATCTCCTTGAAAATCAGAGCGACAGAGAGAAAGAGATGAGAGAGATCCATCTTTCATCTGCCGGCTTCCCAAATGCCCACGGCAGCCAAGGCTGGGCCAGGTCAAAGCCAGGAACCTGGCATTCCATCTGGGTGTCCCATGTGGGAGGCAGGGGCCCATGTACTTGACCCATCATCTAATGCCCCGAAGGATGCCTTAGCAGAAAACTGGATCCGGGCAGAAGAGCTGGGACCCAAACCAAGGCACTCCAATATGGGATGGCGGCTGCAGATGTCCCAAGTGGTGGCTCAGCCCAGGGCTCCAAAATGCCCACTCCTAGTTAGGGATTTGGAGAACTGGGTGTTGCACTCAGCCCTTATTAAAAATTAGACTATATATTAGGCTGGCGCCTCGGCTCAATAGGCTAATCCTCCACCTGCGGCGCTGGCACACCGGGTTCTAGTCCCGGTCGGGGCACCGGATTCTGTCCCGGTTGCCCCTCTTCCAGGCCAGCCCTCTGCCATAGCCCAGGAGTGCAGTGGAGGATGGCCCAAGTCCCTGGGCCCTGCACCCGCATGGGAGACCAGGAGAAGCACCTGGCTCCTGGCTTCGGATCGGCGCGATGCGCTGGCTGCAGCGCGCCGGCCGCGGTGGCCATTGGAGGGTGAACCAACGGCAAAGGAAGACCTTTCTCTCTGTCTCTCTCTCACTGTCCACTCTGCCTGTCAAAAAAAAAAAAAAAAAAAAAAAGAAACTATATGATGTTACATTATGTGAACCTATAAAAACCCAGGTAATAATTGTAGCTCCACCCCCACCCCACAGGTTCTGCATCCACAGATCAAAAGTGTTTTTTAACTGCTTCTGTACAGAACACGTGCAGACCTTCTTCTAATTACTTCCTGGGCAGTACAGGGTGACAGCTGTTCACACAGTGTACAGTGTACTGGGTGCTGTCCGTGACCTGCGGAGGACTGAGTATTCAGTAATGTGAGTCCTCCAGAGGACTGAGTGTTAAGTGCTGTGGGTAGAGGACTGAGGGTCAGTACTGTGGGTCATCTAGAAAAGACTGAGGGTTAAGTACTAAGAGCACTCTGAAGAGGTGAGTGACCTAGAGAGGACGGGAAGAGCACAGGAGGGGTGCGAGGTCCCGTGCAGACACTTGGCTGTTCTGTGTAAGGGCTTTGTGCACCTGCAGGCTTTAGCATCGTCAGTGGGTCCTGGAACCCACCCACGAGGGATGTCTATGCTCAGTTTACCGCTTCCTAATTATTATTTTTTGAAGTAATGAATTTATTTGAGAGACAGCCACGGAGAGAGAGCACCCTTCTGCTGGCCCATGCCCCAAAGGCATGCAGGGGCCAGGGCTGGGCCAGCCCAAAGCTAGGAACTGAGGGTTCCTCCCCGGTCCCCCATGTGGGAGGACTCAGCTCCCCGAGTCCAGGAAGCTGGAGTCAGAAGCAGAGTTGAGACTGGAACCCAGGCGCTCGGATCTGGGACGCGGCGTCCTAATCGGCGGCTTAACCTGGAGACCAGCCACCTGCTCCAATTTTGTTATAATTTGAGAAACAAAGCTTCCATCCACTGGTTCGCTCCCAGAATGCCTACAACAGCTAGGGCTTAGCTGAAGCTGAAGTCAGGAGCTGGGAACCCAGGCCAGGTCTCCCACGTAGGTGGGAGAAACCCAGTTACTGGGAGCCTTTGCCTCCCAGGTCTGCACCGGCAAAAAGCTGGAGTCAGGCGCCGGAGGCGGGTGTCAAACCCAGGCACAGCGGGTAACCTCCCTGCTGGGCCGGACGCCCACCCCCACTTCTGAACGATTTCGCCCAGTTTTTTGTTGCTTGTGCTGTTGAGTTGTGTGCACTGGCTCTGTTCCACGGACTTGGATGCCACACGTGTCCTGGGAGCTGTGCTGCCGTAGGTCCCTTCTCGGCTCTGCACCGCCCACCCTTACCCCCACCCCCCAGCTGAGTGGGTGGCTCCAACCGCTGTGGTGGGAATTTGACTCTGGAAATCAAATGCTACCGATCAAGAGCCAGTGGTTCCACACTGCAGCTCAGCCCTGACCTGGGTCAGCATGGCCCTGGGGTCCCTTGTGGTCCCCAGCTCTGGGCTCCACCCCTACTTCCTCACTCCCCTCAGGGCTTCGTCCTCTTGCCCAAGACGGAGTGTGACGTGCGGGAAGTGGAGTTTGCTCGATGCCTGCGGCTGCGCCAGACCTCCCTGGAGCCCGTGGCTTTCCGGCTGCCTCGAGTCAGGGTGAGGTGGAGGCCCAAGGCCCCTTCCCAGCGTCTGTCGGGGGCTTTTGGTCTTCTCTGGCCCTTGTCCTGCAGGCACTCGTGGGAAAGCACAGACTCCGGGCTGGGGGCAGAATTGCCAGCTCTGCCCTGCCCCCTCCCGCCGGATGTGCCCTGGGCCTCTGGTCAGTGTCTCAGGCAGCCCTCCCTCCCTCTGCAGAAAGAGTTCTTCCAGGATGACGTGTTCCCAGCCACGGCTGTGACCTGGGAGCCCGTGCTCAGTGCCCAGGCCTGGCTGGGAGGCGCTGATGGGCAGCCCCGGATGCTCAGCCTGCAGCCCCCCGGCATGACCCCAGGTGGAATGAGGGACTGGGTCGGGGGAGGAAGCGGGGGGCTTGGGGGTAGGAGAAAGGGGCCGAAGGCCCAAGTCCAGTTGTCCATGCCTGCTGGCACAGAGGCCTCTGGCATTCCCAAGGATGGGGTGGCCGTGTCTCCATCGCACCCACACATTGTGGCGCACACACAGGCACACCCTGGTGCCCAGAGGGTCCGGTCACTGTTAGAGCCACCTCTTGGGTCTCTGCCACAGAATCGCCTGGGGCGGGCACCAAGCAGTCCACCCAGGGGACTGACTGAGGCCTGTCCCTGTTCTGCCCAAGTGAGCCAAGCCCCCCGCGAGGCCCCTGCCCGGCGGGGCCCATCCTCTGCACAGTACCTGGAGGAGAAGTCGGACCAGCAGAAGAAGGAAGAGGTAGGCAGCGGAGAGAGCTGGGTCCCTGCTGCGCCTGACTGTCCACTTCTCCAGCCCTGACCCAGGCTGGGAATGGAGCCAGGCGTCACACCGCCTCCATGCCAGAGCTCAGTAGGGAGACCCAGAACCCCACTGCTGGTCTGCTGACCTGCTGTTGCCTCTCCCCCTCCCCGTCCCCCCTGCCTGCCCCCGCACCCAGGACCACAGGAAGCTGGCAGGGCTGGGGCGCAGTGGGAGGCCTCCCCTGGCCAGGCCGCCCAACCCAAGCAAAGCCAAAGGTTGGGGACCCAGGTGCGTGTGGGGTCCTGGTGTGCATCCGAGCGTCCGAGGCACTGACTGGAGATGCCGGCCCCTGTGTCTGGAGCCACGTGCTACAGCCTCCAGCTCTGGCCCTGCCTCTGTGTCTCCACACCTTTTTCAGTGAAAACCCATGACTTTGTGCTTTTTCTCTGTTTTTATTCTTATTTCTTTTAAGATTTATTTTATTTTTTGAAAGGGAGAGTTACAGAGAGAGAGAGGGAGAAATGGAGAGAGAGATCTATCCACTGGTTCACTCTCCAAATGGCACAACAGCTGGGCTGGGCCAGGCTGAAGCCAGGAGCCAGGGGCCAGGAGCTTCTTCTGGGCCTTCCATGTGGGTGCAGGGGCCCAAGGACTTGGACCATCTTCTGCTGCTTTCCCAGGCCATAGCAGAGAGCTGGATTGGAGTAGAACGTCTGGGACTTGAACCAGCACCCGTGTAGGATGCCCGCATTGCAGGCAGCCGTTAACCCATTACACCACGATGCTGGCCCCCCTACAAGCTTTGCTGGGACCCTCATTGAAATGGCTCCTCACAGCATGGCCGGGGCTGTAGCCATGGGGCCTGATGCTCTGGCCCCCCCCCCCCATCCCTCGGTCTGACCCTCCTCCTTCCCCCCAGCTGCTGAGCGCCATGGTGGCCAAGCTGGGGAACCGGGAGGACCCGCTGCCACAGGACTCCTTCGAAGGCGTGGACGAGGACGAGTGGGTGAGTGGCCGGTGCGCCCGGCTCCCCCCACCCCCACGCAGAGTGCGCCGCCTCCCTGCCACGGCACCCTTACCTCCCTCCCACTGCCTGGTCTGTGCCCCCAGGACTAGCCGACCCACCATCAGCTCCGGCCTCACCTGCTGCTGCCGTGCCCCAGAACCACACCCCACATCTCACTCTCAAACTGGAAGACGCCTCCCTGGCCTGGCATGCCGCAGCCCAGAAGCCCCTGGCCCCTGGGCCTCCTGCACCCCTGTGGACTGTCTTGTACCTCTGCTTTCTCTGGGCCTGGCTGCCTCACTTCAGCTGCCTGCTAGCATGTGGAGCCAAGGGTGCAGGGTGGGGGGTCCACAGCACGGTCCTGGGCAGGCCCTGGGCTCCTCATCTCCCCCGCCCTCCTACTGATCTGGGCTGATCCCAGCCTGGGCAGGCCTCGGCCGGCACCTCGGGCTACCACCTGCCATCCCATCTTGCCCGCTGCCCCAGTTCATCAAGGACCTTGGGGGCTGGCCCCCCACCATGCCTTTTGGAGCAGCACCAGCCTCAGGGGCCGGGGACCAGTTGTCCTTTTCCCCAGGCTCATCAGGAGAGAAACATCTCAGAGGCACTGCTCCAGCCAGAGGGTAGGAGCCCCACAGGGACTGGCCCACGGGTGCCCTGGATGTTCTCAGCAATTAAACCTTCTGTCGCTGCCCGTGCTGTGCTGTGCTGGTCTCTGGGCTGGCTGAGAGGGGAGGGGCACAGTCGTAGGAATGAGCCACGTGGTCCCGGCTGGGCTCGGCCCCATGCTGCCGGGAGTTTGCGTACTTGACACACAGGTTTCCGGCAGCGCCGTGGATGCTAGGACGTGTAGCGGACAAGAGAGACAAGTGTTTCAGAGAGCTTCCGCTCACAGCCGTCTGTTCAGGGACCCAGGCTGTGTGCGAGAGCAGCTGTCCAGATGCCGCGAAAGGAAGTGGCTCCGTGCGGGGGCATCGTGTTCAGGGACGGAGGAGGTGACCCTGAAGCTGAAATCTGTGCCCCAAAGGCCAGTGGAGAGCCGGCCGCAGAGCCTGCCTGGGGGGGGGGTGCATCAAAGGCACCAGGCTGGGGGTGGGGGTGGGGATGGGGCTGGCAGTGGTCCAGGGCACAGTCCATCAACAAACGTGGGAGTGTCTGCCTCGCCACAGACAACCTTCCAAGCCTCTGACATCCAGGAGTGGAGGAAGAGGTAAGAGTCCTGCCCACTGGGAGTTCCCGACCTGTGGCATGGAAGATTCCAGACAACACACGTGGACAAGAGCCTTGGGAAAAATAGCCGGGGTCCACAGTGGAGGGGTGAGAGGACCGCCTCCATTTCTGGGAGGTGCTCAGAACGGGCAGGTGTGGAATGGTGGACAGGGGCAGGGCCAGGGGCAGGGGCCATGGGAATGGGGAGTGTCTGGCACCGAGAGATCAGAGTGTTCTGGAACTAGACGGTGCCGGTGGCTGCAGAGCTCTGAAAATACTAAAAAGCACTCGACTGGGCCGGCGCCGCGGCTCACTAGGCTAATCCTCTGCCTAGCAGTGCCGGCACACCAGGTTCTAGTCCCGGTTGGGGCGCCGGATTCTGTCCCGGTTGCCCCTCTTCCAGGCCAGCCCTCTGCTGTGGCCAGGGAGTGCAGTGGAGGATGGCCCAAGTGCTTGGGCCCTGCACCCCATGGGAGACCAGGAGAAGCACCTGGCTCCTGGCTCCTGCCATCGGATCAGCGCGGTGCGCCGGCCGCAGCGCGCCGGCCGCGGCGGCCATTGGAGGGTGAACCAACGGCAAAGGAAGACCTTTCTCTCTGTCTCTCTCTCTCACTGTCCACTCTGCCTGTCAAAAAAAATAAATAAATAAAAAATAAAAAAAAAAAGCACTCGACTGTGCACTTTGAAGTGGTGAGTGTGGGGCGGGCACTGTGGGACACTCGCATCCCATGTCAGGGCGCTGGGAATGCCTGGGCTGAGTCCTGGCTGCTCCACTTCTGATCAGCAGTCCTGCTGATGCATCATGGGAGGAAGCAAGTGATGGCCCAAATGCTTGGGACCCTGCCATCCACGTGGGAGACATGGAAGAAGCTCCCGGCTCCTGGCTTTGGCTCGATCCAGCCCTGGTCATTGTGGCCATCTGGGGAGTGAACCAGTGGATGGAAGATCGATCTCTCTGTCTCTCTTTCTCTCCTTGTAACTCTGCCTTTTAAATAGTAAAGTTTTTTTTTTTTTTAAGTTTCCCGTTTTATTGAATGCACCAAGGGTTTGGCATCTTCCTCCATATACTGGTTTATTTCATATAATGTTTTAGTTCCAACTATCCCTGCAAAACCAAGGGAATAAACTGCCCCACGTATGAGCGAGGTGCACTTGCTGTCGCTGGTGTAGCGCGTGGACAGTCGGAGAGCAGCGAAGGTTCGTCCCGGGTTCCCGGTACGCCGAGGAGCGCGGGGTGGGGGTGGGGGTGGGGCCTCCGGCCGCACCCCGCCCCTCAGCTACGTCACCGCCGGCGCCCCGCCCCGGCCGAGCAGCGCGCATGCTCAGAGCGGCCTCGCGCACGCGTTCTCTAGCCGCCTTTGACCTTTGGCCCCGGGGCAGGAAGCCAGCAGCGGCGCCCCTGCCTCAGAGCGGCCGCCATGGTGAGGCGCTACGCGCGGAGGGGCGCCCGAGCGCGGGCCTGGGAGGGAGACACAGGCTGCGGGCTCCAGGCTGTGCGACCGCCGTGGATGTCGTGTGCCCGGCCGGAAGCAGGGTCGGGGAGTCCAGGGGAAGTGGCGGGAAGACCCGTGGGCACGGGGCCCTGGGGTCCTGCGACGTCGGTGTTGTCCCCGTCGGGAAGGTGGCTTTTCCAAGGACGTGGGAGACCTGAAGTGGGCCCCGAGACACCGAGAAGTGTGGGCGCCGTGGGCGCCGAGAGCCGGGGCACGGGCCGGTGGGCGCTGGAGCGCCGGTTCTGTCCGTTCCCCACGCGGCCGCCGCGCAGGTGGGGCGGGAGGACGCGGCGGCCCGTGGAGAAGTCTCAGCGGCTTCTTCGGAGTCCTGCTGCTGGCGTTGCCGTCTTACGGATTAGCAGCCTGAAGCTCAGGTCCCACGGAGTCGGGGGCCAGTCCTGGGCGCGCGTTCGCCGCCGCAGCCTGAGCCCCAGCTGAGCTGGGAGCCCCGCTCTCTGCCAAGCAGAATGGCGCGGGGGGAGAAAGCAGCGAGTGCACGGGACAAGGCGACGTGACAACGCATAGAGAGGCGTGGGGAGGGATGAGTAGGGGCCTGGGAAGGCTCGGGGCGAGGGCTGAGTCCTGAGTTTCGACAGGTGGGAGGGGGGCGGATATTGAGGGTGAGTAAGGTGTGAGCGCCGACCTAGGGTTAGAGGGTCTAGGGGAGAGGGAACCGGAGTCCCCAGCTGGGGAGGGGGCTGACCCCCAGCGGCGGGGTCAGGGGGCATTCGGAAACCCTATCCAGGGGCATAGAGCTATGGCCAAAGCAGAGCTGTGGGTGGCCTGGTTAAGTGTCGATCCTCAGCCACATTGATTCAGATGTGTCTGGGGCACCTGCTGCACCAGCGCCGTCCTGGGAATACTGTGTGATAAGTGTTCGAGTGGTGGTCCCTGCCCCACCCCGAGGGCTGGGAGCGTGGCAGGCAGGGTCTGGAAGCTGGCTCCTTGGAGCTTCTGCCCCACATCGGTTCTGATGGAGGCCCTCTGATTCCCTGGGGCGCGGGGAAGCGGCGAGGGTGACGTCCACCGGAACTGGAGTCTCCGCTCGGCAATTCTGGGCAGGTGACCCACTTGGACGTGCTTGCCGCACAATAAGCCACGTTCCCGAGTGCAGCCCACCCCTGCTTTGTCCGTGGCCCTTTTCCCGACCTCATGGCTTCACTCCCAGAGGAGGAAGCATCCGTGGTGCCCTTTGTGGGGCCCAGAGTCGGAGCCCCACGGCCCTGACCGGTGCTCACTAGCTAGCTAGACCTGAAGGTGGATGCCACGTGGGCTGGTTTCTCTTGCTGGGACCTTCAGGCCTAAGTGTCAGTGGACTGTGGGGTGCTTTGGGGCCTTGTGCGAGGGATTTCAGCTGCTGGCTTTGATTATCCGTGGTCGCTGCACTGGCGAAGCTCGGCTCCCAGGAACCTGCTCTGAGCATGGTGAGGCCCAGAGATGGTGCTGGGAGGGTTTGATGGGCGCCTTCTAGCCCGAAGCACGGCAGCCGTCGCTGTCTTCCTGTCCACTTCTGAGGGCCCAAGTCTTCTGTGAGGAGGGTGTTCTCTCCAGAGAAAACTGAGGTTCCGAGGCTGAGTCACCTGCCCAGAATTGCCGAGCCGAGACTCTGGTTCCGGTGGACGTCTTGGCTTCCCCGCGCCCCAGGGAATCAGAGGGCCTCATCAGAACCCTCCGCACTGTCTGGCCGTTGCCTCGTTTGTGACGTGAAGAATAGCAGTAAGTGAACCCGGGGGGACGTTGTGGCACAGCAGTTTCAGTCGCTGCGTGGGCATCTGCAGCTCTCACTGGAGTGTGGGTTTGAGTCCCAGCTCCTCTGCTGCCAGTCCAGCTTCCTGCTGATGCTGGGAGAGCAGCAGCTGATGGCCCAGTTACTTGGCCCGTCCGTGCCACCCACGCAGGAGACCTGCATGGAGTTCCAGCCTTCTGACCCTGGCCTGGCCCAGCCCAACTGTTGTAGGATCTACAGAGTGAACAGTGGATGAAAGGTGTCCTTTTCCCCCTCTGCCCCGTGGCACGGTGACCTGCGGTTCCAGCTGTCCCAGGGTGGGGCGCCAGGCTCCCTACACTATCCCGGTGGTCAAGGGAGCTGCCCAGGTGGCCTCCTGGGCCTCCAAGGTCCCTGTGGGAGCTGTCTTGTCTCTCAAGGGGGGCAGCATGGCGGGCACCGTGGCAGGCTCTGGGACCACCTGTGCGCACGTGCCAGCTGTGTGAACCTGGGCAAGTCCTCAGCCCTGATTGCAGTTTCCTCTCCTGTAGGCCGAGGCCAGAAAGGGGCTGTAACAAGGACTGCCTGGGATGATGCCTGGACGGTGCTTGGCATGCAGCCTAGCTGTAGGTGCTCAGTATTTTTTTTTTTTTTTTTTATCTTATTTGGCAGAGTGATAGGAAAAGAGATGGAGAGATCTCCCACCCACTGGTTCATTTCCCAAAGGCCCACAGTAGTCAGGGCTGGGCCAAGATGAAGCTAGAAACCTAGACCCCTGTCCAGGTCCTATCTCTGTAGTCTCAGTTCTCTATGTATCTATCAAGATTTATTTACTTATTTGAAAAAGGGAGTTACTGAGAGAGAGGGAGAAACAGGGAGGTCTTCTGTCCGCTGGTTCACTCCCCAAATGGCCTCCATGGCCAGGGTCAGGAGCTTCTTCCAGGTCTCCCACATGGGTTCAGGGGCATAAGCACTTGGGCCATCTTCCGCCGCTTTTCCAAGCCATTAGCAGGGAACTGGACGAGAAGTGGAGCAGCTGGGACTTGAACTGGGTCCTTTAAGGCATTGCAGGTGGAGGCTTAAACCACTGCACCATAACACTGACCCAAGGTCTGTTTTTTGTTTTAAAGATTTATTTACTTATTTGGAAGAGTTAGAGAGACAGAAAGAGAGGCCTTCTATCCGCTGATTCTTTGCTCAGATGCCTACAACAGCCAATGCTGGGCCAGGCTGAAGCCAAGAGCTGCTTCCAGGTCTCCCACTGGGTTGTCAGGGGCCCACGCACCTGAGCCATCTTCGGCTGCTTTCCTAGGCCGTTAGCAGGGAGCCGGATCAGCAGTGGGGCAGCAGGGACTGGAACCAGCGCCCATATGGGATGCCGGCATTGCAGGCGGTAGCTTTACCTGCTGCACCACAAAGCCAGCCCCCAAGCTTCAGTTCCCAGCATGCATTGTGTGGAGCATCAGTCATTGGCCTTGTCAGAAAAGTAAAACAGTGATACAAGGCCATGTGATGGGCCGTGGTGGCAGAGAATGAGGCAGCCGTGGGAGGCGGCCTCTGAGGCCTGGATGCCATGACCTGCCGGCCATCAGCGCTCGACCTCAGAGCCGCCTGTCCCCTGTAGCAGTGGCTTTAGGCAAGAAGAGCAGGGTCAGATGAGATACACACACACCCGCACCCGTGAGCCAGAGCCGCGGCTGTTCCTCGCCCCTGCCACCCGGGCTTGGCTTTCTGCAGTGAAATGTCCACCTAACTTGTGAACTCCAAACCCACTTCTGTATGCATTCCCTTACAGGCCTGTGGTCACATCCCGCCTGTTAGGGACGCTAGGTCCTTGGACGCCAGAGGCCGGTTCTGGAGTCTAGAGTCCAGTGGAGTCTGTGGAGCCCCTCGCTGGGCTTGCTCGGCTCTGGATCCCGCGGGGCGGCAGTGCTCGCTTGTTCCCGAGGTGTCCCTCTGGTGCCAGCTCCTGGAACCCACAGCCTTAGGGTGTGTGTAACCGCGCCCCTCTGCTTGTGAGCTCCCTCAGTGCAGGGCTCAGAGGCTGTGTATCTGCAGTCAGTGCTGGGTGGAGCACCGTGAGCAGTGGCCAGCCCTGAGCAGATGGGGCTGCCCTACTCTGAAGTGTTTGGTCCTTAGAGTGTGTGTCTGAATGCCCTCCTATTGGGCTTTCAGCTCCTTGAAGGTGGAAACTGCTTTGCTCTAAGTAGTTCCTGCATGACTTTAAAAATTCACTTATTTGAAGGGCAAAGTTGAGGGCCGGCGTCATGGTGTAGCTGGGAAGCCACCACCTGCAGTGCCTGCATCCTGTATGGGCGCCCGTTCGAGTCCCGGCTGCTCCACTTCTGATCCAGCTCTCTGCTATGACCTGGGAAAACAGTAGAAGATGGTCCAAGTCCTTGGGCCCCTGTACCCACGTGGGAGACTGGGAAGAAGATCCTGGCTCCTGGCTTCGGATCAGCTCAGCTCCAGCTGTTGTGGCCATTTGGAGAGTGAGCCAATGGATGGAAAACATCTCTGTCTCTCTCTCTCTCTGCCTCTCTGTGACTCTGCCTTTAAGTATATAAATAAATATTTTTTAAAAAAGAAAGAAAAAAGGGCCGGCACCGCGGCTCACTAGGCTAATCCTCCACATGTGGCGCCGGCATCCCGGGTTCTAGTCCTGGTGAGGGTGCCGGATTCTGTCCCGGTTGCCCCTCTTCCAGGCCAGCTCTCTGCTGTGGCCCGAGAGTGCAGTGGAGGATGGCCCAAGTGCTTGTGCCCTGCACCTGCATGGGAGACCAGGAGAAGCACCTGGCTTCTGCCTTCGGATTAGCGCGGTGCGCCGGCCGCGGCGGCCATTGGGGGGGGTGAACCAATGGCAAAAGAAGCAAAGGCAATGAAAAGAATGCTTAAAAAAGGCAGTTAAAGAGATCTTCTGTCTGCTGGTTCCCTCCCCAAAGGGCTACAACAGCCAGGAGTTGGGCCAGCCTAAAGCCAGGAGCCAGGAACTCCATCTGGATTCCCACGGGGGTGGCAGGGTCCCAAGATCCTGAGCTGTCTGCCGCTCCTTTCCCAGCACGTTGGTGGGGAGCTGATCAGAAGAGAAGCAGCTGGGAACCGGTGCTCAGGAGGCACAGTGGTGCCACAGGTGGTGCTGGTGCGTGAACTGGCCCCACCGAGTGACTGTCACAGGAGTTCGATAGTCGTTGAGAACCTGGGTGGATCTGATCCCGACAGGCGTAACAGAGGTCAGTTTCAGAAGCATGGAGGAGCCGCCGTTAGCTCCGGTGCAGAGTGAGTTGGCGGCAGGCCCCGTGTCTGGCTCCCAGGCCGCAGCGTTTCTTCCTGAAACCAGCGGCCTCCACCCCCTGCAGCCATGTTGCCTTGGCTCCTTTCTCAAAGGCCAGGGAGGTATGGGGTGTCTGGCCTGCCTCTGGCGTCTCTGACAAGTATCTAAAGCCACCTCATGCAGCTTTCTCCAGGGTCCCCCTCTGCTGCCATGAGAAAGCCTGACCAGGTGCCTGTTCTGCCCGCAGGCCAAGTACCTGGCCCAGATCATTGTGATGGGCGCCCAGGTGGTGGGCAAGGCCTTTGCACGGGCCCTGCGGCAGGAATTTGCAGGTAAGCGCATTGGGGTGCTTCTGCCCATGTTGGGTTTCCCTGTGGAATGTGGGGACCCCTGCTCCCAGCTGGGGTTCTGCAGCTCGGTTAGTCTGGGACAACACAGGCCTCTGTGCCCTTCTGCGTGGGAGGGAGAACTTTGTCTTCACTGAACCTGCTTAGCATGAGCCTCTAGGAGCGGTCAGCAGATGGCCTGCCCAGCCCCCTACGCATTCGGGACGCTGCCGCATCCACACTCCACTTTCGAGACAGTTGAGTAAACCCAACACAGCCTAAGCAGCTGCACAGCCTAGGGTAGGTGCTGTTCGACCCCGGAGGAGAAAGCGTGCAGCGCCTGGCTGTAGGGTGTTTGAAGGAAGAGGTCATGCAGGGCAGCCTGCCCTGGAGGTCAGGGTACTGGGTGGGCAGCCAGATCCCAGCAGCACTGTCACCACCTCTCCCTGCCACAGCTTCTCTGGGTCGGGTCCCCATAGTAGCCTGAAGTGCCCTACTTGGCTGTGCCCCTGGAGTGGGGGAGGGGAGAGAAGAGGATAGGGTCATCCTGTGGTCTAGACGGGTCCAGGAACCTGTGAGCTGTGTCTGTCCTCACTTCCTGCCCCATTCCCCCAAAAAGCCCACTTCTGGAGAAGAGAGCTTCCTGGCCACCAGTGCTCTGTCTGTTGCCCCATGCCACCTGGCAGGGGTGAGCCACCCACTTGGAAGTCCCGGGGGCAGCCCTGGGCTGCCACAGGCTGAGCCATCGCCCACGTGTCCACACAGCCAGCCGGGCAGCAGCCGACGCCCGGGGCCGCGCCGGCCACCAGTCTGCAGCTGCTTCCAGCCTCTCGGGCCTGAGTCTCCAGGAGGCGCAGCAGATCCTCAACGTCTCCAAGCTGAGCCCTGAGGAGATCCAGAAGGTGGGTCACCAGGCCGGCTCCTGGGAGGTGAGGGTGGGCTTAGGGCAGAGCTTCTGGCAGAGCCACGGTTGCTTGGTGTTGCACCTGTGGCCTGGCAGCTGCACACGTCTGTGCTCCTGCTTTGCACGGCGTAGCAGGTGGCGTGGGGACAGACGTCAAGCCCTTTAGCTTGTCCTCAGAGCTGTCTCAGCTTCCCCACCCATGCAGGCCGTGACCCCTCTTCCCTCCGCTCCTCTGCAGAACTACGAGCACCTGTTTAAGGTGAATGACAAGTCCGTGGGCGGCTCCTTCTACCTGCAGTCCAAGGTGAGTGCTCTTTGCTTTGGGAGCAGGGAGGGCCTTAGACCTCCTCTCCACACTTGGAGTCCCTTGTTTCCATCAGGGGAGCTGGCAGTTAAAGGCTTGGTGGATGGGTGCACCCCAACCTCAAAGAGGACCCCTAGGCTGGTACCCTCTGCCTGCCTCAGCCCCACAGGGCCCATGGGGCCGTGTCCCCACACAGTGGCCCCGCAACAGTTAGGACTTGGAAGGAACAGGAACACCAGCTGGTGAGGGGTCAGTCCTGCTGCTGTGGCCGCAGACCTGCAAACACCCAGGCTCGGCCCCTCCTTGGACCATCGCTTCCACCCTGGGGTGCTGCTGGGGGAGGCGGTTGTATCCCACAGCTCCTCGGGGAATCAGGCAGGGGCCAAGGGAGAGGCTCGGCCACTAGCCCAATCACCTGTGACCTCCTGCCCCCAGGTGGTGCGTGCGAAGGAGCGCCTGGATGAGGAGCTCAGGATCCAGGCCCAGGAGGACAGAGAGAGAGGGCAGGCACCCAAAACGTGACGGCTCGACTCCCTGCACCGCCCCACCACCTCTAATTTATAGTTGGGTAATAAACGTCTGTCCTGTGGTTCTTGTGTGCTGCATCCAGAGTCCAGCAGGCAGCTCGCTTTTCCTTCTGTGCAAGCAGTGGCCTTTGACAGCCCAGAGGTGTCTGGGGACGTGAGCTTGGGGACTAGCAGCCAGCCTGGCCCGGGTCTGCCACATACTGGGTGGGCTAGCACCAGCTCCCCGCCATGGTGTCCTGCCAGACCCCTGCTCTCGGTCACCTTCCTGGGCTCTGCCCTCGCCCTCCCCTCAGGCCTCAGAGCTACCCCAGCCCCCCTCCTGTGCGCCAGTGTGTGCCTATCCCTGAGCCACGGCAGGCAGTGTGGCAGGACAAGGACCTGGCTCCGGGATGCTCGGTCCTGCAGTCACACCTGCACAGGGTGGTGGTGAGGGTGCAGTGTCAGGTGGCTGTCAGACACTGGGAGCGTCCTTGCAACTCACTTTTATTGTTTCTTTATAAACTCCTCTGACGTGGAGGAATATATTGTTATAGTCATTAGCTTATCTCTTTTTTTTTTTTAAACTCTATGCTAACAGCAATGGAGCCAAGAGGAGGAAAAACATAAGCTACAATAGAAAGGCACTTAGAACCTGTTAAAATACTGATATCCTGGAATGTGCAACAACAAACTGACGACGACAAAGAGTACACCGGCCCTCGTAAGCCTGGTCTATGCGGAGTCACGTGCCGAGCTAATGCCACTGTCCAGTGCCCCCTCCTCTGCTCTCAAACCCACGGCCCCCCAGCCGGGGACATAAGGCCTGGGGCCCTAATGGGTGGGGTGCTTTGGGTCCTGGGTGGGGGCCAAAGAAAGGAGACCAGCTCCCTCCTACCTTGCTCACGGCCCCTTCAAGGGGCAGAGCCAGCACAGCCGGGCCTGTCAGGGCTGGGGTCTGAGCCCAACAGCAGGGTGGGCCGGGTCAGGGTGACCCCTCTGGGACAGAAGGGCAGTCGGGGGGGGGGGGGACCTGCTGCTAGTGGCAGCTCCTTTGCTCTGCCAGTGGGGAGACAGCAGGGCTTAGCCATCCTGTGGCCTTAGTGAGAGGGCAGGCCCTGAGGCCAGGGTGCCCCACTGCCAGGTGGGGAGACAGGGCCGTTTTCAGGCCAGGCAGTGGGCTGTGGGGTACATGGATCTCCAGCGTCCTTAGCTTACTCTCATAGCAGCCCTGGGCTCTCTGAGAAATACAGATCTTGGGGGGAACCAGCTGGGCAAAGGGGGTCAGGGGAGAGACACCTCTAAGAAAGGGGGAAAGGAGAAGCCAGGGAACACCCTGTCACAAATCCGGGCTCTTTCAGCCCCAGGCCTGTCCAGCACCTTCAGTCCATGGCCTCCAGAGCTCCCCCGGATGCTGTGACTTGGTGGCCCCAGGTCTGAAGCCACCTCCTACCTCCTGGGGCTGGACGTGGGACCTCTCCAGCTCAGGGCTCCCTCCTTGCTTTCCACACCCCCAGGTGCCCAGGAAGTAGAGGGAGGAGGCTCCAGGGGCAGGGGCAAGTGGATGCTCAGCTCTCCTGTTGGAGAATGCTGTCCAGCCCAGAGAGGGGACGACCCCTCGGGCAGTGCTGTCATGGGGATGAGGCGAGGGATGAGGGCACCTAGCAGAGCGGGCAGAGCAGGCCTCCCTTCTCTGAGCAAGCTGGGAGGCGCCTTGTCAAGGGGCGGGCAGAACAGAGCTGCTTCCTGTGGCTTGGCAGGGCCTGCGTCTATTGCTGTCCCTCCAGAGGGAAGGGGTCCAAAGAGCCTCCAGGGCCAGGGCTGGATGAGCCTAGGCAGGAGGGGGTGGGGCACCAACAGGGAGGGCAGACACCCCCACTGCTGGGACGGGGGCAGCCAGCGGTCTCTGCACCCTGTAGCTGGCAGGTGAGCGAGGCGGGGAGAGGGGCGACCCGTCCAGGTTGGCCACTGGGTGAGAGGCACCAGGGTGGGAGGCTGAAGGGGAACGGGGTCTGGTGGGGGATGGGCGGGCCTCGCCAAGGCTGTAGGGCAGAGGTGAGCGAGGCCTCAGCACCCAAGAGCACAGCTCTCACTGGACGGCAGGTCCGAGTCCTCACCCGGGAGCCGGGGAGCCAGCAGTGACCTAGCACCATCCTTGCTGCCCGGGCTGGGGCTGCCCAGGAGTACAGCCAAGCAAGCCCGGCCAAGGACATTATTGCTACTTCACAGAGGGTTTCTGTTCGTCGAGGCGGGCACTGCTGGCCAGGGCGCTCAGTTCACCACTGCCGGCTTGAGCAGCACGGAGCCCGGCGGGATGACCACCCAGCCAGGGGTTAGCGCCTCGGGGCTGCTGGCTGCCGAGTTGACGCCCGTGGACAGGTCCAGCACGGTGCCCGGCAGCAGAGGGAGTCCGTCGGGGCTTGGCCGGGAGCGGCTGCTCTCCGTCCTTTCCAGGGGTGTCTTGCGGCCCTCCAGGGCCCTCGAGGGCGCTGACCCACGCCCTCTCTCCCCCTCAGCCTTGCCGCCAGCGGAGCCAGCGAGGAGGGAGACCACAGGCAGGCCCAGTCCGCCAGCCCCAAAGGGCGAGGGCAGCAGCGGGTTCTTGGCCAGGTTGAGGGGCAGGACAGGACCCGGCAGCCCAGGACCTATGCCCCCTCCAGTCCCACCCCCCCCACCATTACCACAGGCCAGGGCACTGAGGTCGAGGGGGCCGGGGGCCAGGGGCAGGGGCAGGCCGGGCAAGCTGGGGCCTCCAAAGAGGGCGGCAGGGTTGGGGATGATGATCTGGGCCCCACTGACGTAGGGGCCGCCGTCGGGGGCAGGCAGTGGAGGTTTTGGGGTAGGACGCAGCTGAAGGAGCTCTTGCTGCTCGTGGGACACGAAGTGGCCGTGGGCCTTGATGTGCTTGCGCAGCGAGCTGGGGTCCGTGTAGCGCTTATGGCAGCCGGGCATCTTGCAGTAGTAGGGCTTGTCCACGTAGTGGGTGCGCGTGTGCTTGAAGCGGTCACTGGAGTTGGAGTAACGCTTGTTGCAACCCTCGTAGGGGCACACGTAGGGCTTCTCACCTGCGGGTGGACAGGCAAGGCGGGTAGCGTGAGGGTCTTTCCCTCCCATGTCTCCCCATGTACCCACCTGCTGGACAGGTCGGAGCTCCCTCAGAGCCTGGACTGGCCAGTTTGGTCGAGGGCATGGGAGGGAGACAGGTAGTCCCAAGCGTGGGGCCCAGGGGCACAGCAGCTGAGCACAGAGCCGGGGCGATCCCAGCTCTGCCGTGTCCTCACTGTCCTCTCAGGCTCCTGTGAACGTCAGCACGCAGTGGGTGGCCTTGGAGACTACACGAAGGCACTGCCCAAGGTTCACGGAATTGGAATTGCAAAAAAATTTGAAACCCATGCATATGAGGATCCTTCAAAAACTTCATGAAAAAATGCATATTATGAAAAGATTTCAAAACTGTTTTGCACCACATTAAGCATCTTTTGATTCCATTTTGCATGAATTTTTTGAAATATCCTCATATAATTAACAAAGCCCTCGCAGGGGCCTGGCCCGTGGTGAGCGTTGCCCTTGTGCCAACCGCCCTCCCACTGAGGCGGGGAAGCACAGCTGGAGTTGTGCGGAAGGAGGCAGGCCCAGGACACACGGCTGATTCCAAACACCTGTGTGAAATGACTGTCAGCGTCTCACTGAATTTTTTTAAATATTGAAATGATGACTTTGAGTATAACAAGTTCAATGAAATATATTATTACAACTAACGTCGTCACATTTGTTTTGTTCTTTTTAATGCAGTGATTAGGCTAGGCCGGCGCCGTGGCTCACTAGGCTAATCCTCCGCCTTGCGGCGCCGGCACACCGGGTTCTAGTCCCGGTCGGGGCGCCGGATTCTGTCCCGGTTGCCCCTCTTCCAGTCCAGCCCTCTGCTGTGGCCAGGGAGTGCAGTGGAGGATGGCCCAGGTGCTTGGGCCCTGCACCCCATGGGAGACCAGGAAAAGCACCTGGCTCCTGGCTCCTGCCATCGGATCAGCGCGGTGCGCTGGCCGCAGCGCGCCAGCCGCGGCGGCCATTGGAGGGTGAACCAACGGCAAAGGAAGACCTTTCTCTCTGTCTCTCTCTCTCACTGTCCACTCTGCCTGTCAAAAAATAAAAATAAAAAAAAAAATAAAAATAATGCAGTGATTGGGCAATTTAACATTAGGTCAGTGGCTTCCCTGGCCAGGGCTGGCTCTACTTGGGCACGGGCAGAGGTGAGGAACCAAGCCCAGGGGCAAGGCCTCCCCCTGCAGGCGGCTTTCGGAAAAGGGCCGTGAACACTGACTTGTCCCTCCGGCAGGCCCTGGCCTTGCCTAGGCCGCCCTCCGCCACCCGGGCCCAAGCCCCGCGCGGCCGGCCTCTCACCGGTGTGGGACCGGTTGTGGATCTTGAGGTTCTCGAGGCGGGAGAAGCTCTTGTTGCAGGTGGGGCAGCGGTGCGGCTTCTCGTTGGTGTGCGTGCGGATGTGGATGAGCATCTTGTACCTGCTCAGGGCGGGGGGGGCACAGGCTCAGCAACCCGACACCCCTGCCCCCCACCCCCCCCCCCGCTCCTCGCCGTCCCCCTCACCTGGCGTTGAAGCCTCGGCCGTGGCGGGCACAGCCCTCCCAGTGGCAGCAGTACCCGGCGTCCTTCTCGGGTTTGACATGGTGGTCGTTGACATGGTCCACCAGGTCTTGCAGGAACTCAAAGAGCTGGTTACACTGCGGGGCCGGGGAGGGTTCTCAGCCAGGGTGGGGTGCCTGCCCTGGCCCTCGCTCCACTCCTCCCGTCCCCACTCACCTTGGCCCAGCGACACACCAGCTGCTTAGGCAGGGGCAGCTCTGGCGAGAGGCACTTGTCCTTGGGGGAGCTGAGGAAGGAGGATGCAGGCAGGTGCAGGGCGCCCCCAGAGCCCAGGGGCAGGAAGAAGTGGAAGGAGCTGGGGACACCGTCCAAACAGCGCTGGAAGTCCTGGGGGTGAGACTGGGTCACTGTCCTGCTTGGCGAGAAGGGACCCCTCCCCGGGCCGCCCCTACTGCGCATGAGACCTCATCTGGGTCCTTGCACACAGAAGGAATTACGACTGGGCGGGGGGCAGGCCCTCAGTGCCACACCTGGGGTCTCCCTGATAGGAAGGAGGCATCCGAGGGCCGTGGGGAGGCCCCAGCACCTGGAGGGAGCTTCCAGAACAGCGAGGAAGCAGGTTCCCACTGTCTGGAGCTGCCCCAGGAGACAATACCAGTTCTTTGCTTACCGGGGCTGTGGGCACTGCAGGCAGGTCTCCGTTGCCCTGGCGCTCAGGGGACAGTGAGGTGCTACCATTGGGGGAGTCCAGCCCGGATGGCGGTGACAAGCTGAGGTCTACCAGGGGGGCTGCTGAAAAGCGCCCCTCCACCTTCTCAGGGAACTTGGGGTTCAGCAGGAAGCCTAGGGGAGAGGCACAATTCAGGGGTCCTGGCAGGTGGGATCCTCCCGTGTCTGCATCCTTACTGTGACGCTGGGGCAGACAGGAAGTGGGAAGTAGCCACTGTATAGGTGGGAGTGGTCTGGCACAGCAAATAACGGGACAGGAACTTGAACCCAGGGTTCCTGGCACCCCATCACACGGGAAGGTGGGAACCCGTGTACTTTTCTAGGATCCCTTCCTGGCTCAGTGCTCCCTTCTATACAGCGAGTGGGCTGGCTGTTTAAAGAGCCTCAGGATGTGCTGAGTCCAGGTTTTGGGAGGGGCAGCAAGGGTGAACACCACGCCTGAGTACCGGGCAGCCCCTGGAAGCACCTGCTGGCTCAGTCCCCAGTTCACCAGTCCCCCACCTGGGTCGATCACTGCACCTTGAAGCCCTGGACCTCACGACTACTACTGGGTCCCCGCTTCCCCTTGCCAGGTCCTCCCAGAGGCTTGCGAGCTGGCTGTGAACTGGGCAGGCCCCGGCTCCCTGCTCCCTCCCAGGATAAAGTCTGGGCAGAGAATGACAAAGGTGTGGGCAGCTCTCCAAGAACGCAGGAGCTTGCTCCCCGCGCGCACACACCTTGGTCGCTCTTCTGCCGCCATGGTTCGTTCACGGCTGTGTCCCCCTGCCCTGGCCAGCACAGTACCTGAGGGTGGGGAGCCCGGCGAGCCCGGCGTGGGGCTGTCATCCACCAGGCCGAGCTCTCTGTGCAGAGCACGCTGCCGGGCTGCACCCAGCGTCCTCTCCCGCTTCTCTCTCGCCGCCCGGAGCTTGGTGATGCTCAGCTTCAGGTCGAGCGGCTCGTCCAAGGAGTGCATGGCGATGGGGGGGGGGGGGGGCTGGCGGCGCGGGAGGTGGCAGGCGGCAGGCGGCAGGCAGCAGGAACCTGTGGAAGAACAGCGGCTGTGCTACGCCCTGGGCGCAGCAGGGCAGCGGGAGGCTGTCTTCCAGGCTGGGAGAGCTCCGAGTGGCCTGGCCAGCAGCCATCACGGGAAGAGAGCACCAGCTACCCACCCGGAGGTTCCACACCCACTTCTGAGTCTTTGAGCTTTAGCAACACCGCCTCAAGTCACCGAGCCGCCAGATGGCCTCTCAGGACCTTGCTAGCCAAGTCCCAGCAGTCGTGCCTGGAACACAGGCTTGGTCAGCCCAGACAGGAGCAGGCCAGGGGAGCAACGGCGTCCTCCCTGGAGTCCGGGAGGGCTCCTTGGCGGCTGGCGGCAGAGCGCCCCTTACACGTGCTCATGGCTGCTGGTAGGCAGCTGCAGCTCTCTCCACTGAACCAGGCCCACTGTGCAGAGCCCGAGGGTCTGGGAACAGCATCACCCAGCTCCCAGGAGCCTCAGGGCCCTGGGCTGCCACCAGGGGGCAGCTGGGGACTGTGGGCCAGCCAGGCCAACCTGGGGCAGGAAGGGCAGAGCCGCTCTGGTGGTCAATGACAAGCTCAGATGTCACTTTTTATTGGTGATATTCTTTTATTGTAAGTTCGCGCGTCCTAATTTTCACCGTAATTTTCCTAGAATCTCACTGGTGTCGTTTTCTTTACATCAATGAAATACCAGCATCCACTGACCCAAGAACAAGGTTAACTGCATTCTGAGCTCAGACGTCGCTACCGCAGCAGCGCTGCCTGTACCCTCGTGGAGGTGACTCGTGCACCTTGAAATCCACCTGCTGTGGAAGCCTATGCCAGTCACCATATCCGAGTTTTGTTTTATTTTTTTGACATGCATAGTTAGTGAGAGAGACAGAGAGAAAGGTCTTCCTTCCATTGGTTCACCCCCCCAAATGGCCGCTATGGCAGGCGTGTTACGCTGATCCAAAGCCAGGAGCCAGGTGCTTCTCCTGGTCTCCCATGGGGTGCAGGGCCCAAGGACCTGGGCCATCCTCCACTGCCTTCCCGGGCCACAGCAGAGAGCTGGCCTGGAAGAGGGGCAACCGGGACAGAATCCGGCGCCCCAACCGGGACTAGAACCCGGGGTACCAGCACCCCAGGCCTAGTGAGCCGCGGCACCGGCCACCATATCAGAGTTCTCACCCCTAATCCAAAAGGATGTATAGAACCAGCCCATGATCAAACCATTCGCTGCTCCTCGCCCTTGGGTCTGCCTGGTGGCCTGTGCGGCCCATGGGTACACAGCCACCTGACGACACTCTCCAAGGAATCCTCCCCCGGGGCCGGCTCCTTGGCAGGTTCATTTCCTGATCACACTGACTTCTGCGAAGGCTTTCCGCACACCAGGAAGACAGTCCCCCCCCCTCCCCACACACACCCAGCCCCTCTGCATCCGGGAATCCATCCCAGGGGGCCCAGCCACAGGCTAGCACGGAGTCGCCAGCCCTGGGATGGGTGTGCCCGTCAGAGCGTGGGTCTGCACCTTGTCCCACTCGGAGCTGTCACCTCTGTTAGGATGTGCTCCTCAGCCAAGCCTTGCCTGTACCAGATGCTCCCAGCCACACAGCTGGCAGGTGGGCGAGCGGCGTGATGGATGGGCCTGGGCTGCCCTCTGCCTGACCCCCGCCCCCCTCATGTCTGTCTGTCTGCCTGTCCTTCCACCTGTTTATTTTTAGACACAGGCCCAGTCCAACCTCCCTGAAGCTGCTCTGTGCTGGGAGCCTGGGAGGGGAGGAAGGAAGTAAATATTTATGCTGATTAAGAATTCAGGAGCCAGGAAGGGCTGGTGGCCTGGTCCCTCCGCTGGCCCAGGGCCACAGGCCTCCCCACAGCCGGAGAGGGGACCACAAGGGCAGGATGGCACTGCCATCCACTTCCCAGACTAGAGGGGGCTGGTGGAAGACCTGCAGGGGACACGGCCACCCCTAGAGCTAGGGAGGACCAGGGAAGGAGCCTGTCCTGGGAGCCGAGGCCCAGCTCAGTGCCCCAAGCAGCAGGGGCTCCAGCACTCGCCTTGATCAGAAGGCGCAGCCCCCAGGGACACCGCCCCACCCCTACTTCCTGCCCCCCTGGGCTCTGTCCAGGGAGGGCTCCTGGCTGTGGAAGCCAAAGCCAGGGCCCAGCCTGGGCGCCGCCTCCCTCTCCTGGGAAAGGAGGAAGGAGCCGCCCCATAGTCCACACCTCCCAGTACCTCCACCCCAGGCCGGCCCCACCCAGAATTCTTCCTCCCCGGGGCAGGGGCCCCCAGGGGGCCTGTGACCCCACTCTGGCTCCGACCTTGGCCAACCTCAAGGTGTCCCCACCCCCCACCTGCAGCCCGCAGCAGCCAGCTCTGGGCTCGCTCTGCTCTTTGTTCCCAGTCGGGTGAAGGGGGCAGGCGAGAGCGGGTTCCCACCGCCTAAAAGCCTCGGAAGCCCAGAGGAGGACAGGACCGGGCGCTGCCGGCACCTCCAGGGGCCCGCCACGCCCCCAACCGGTTCAGTGCCCACGACCAGGGAGGGGACGTGATCCCAAGGACGAGGTGGCCACCTGCCTCGCTCAGGGCAGCAGCCGCGCACCCACGCTCCCGGGGCGCGCACCCGCGGGCGCTCGCAGGGTGCAGCGTGAGGTCAGGGCGTGCGGAACCCCGGGCCTCAGTTTCCCAGACGTCTGCACGGCGTGCCGCGGAGGTGCCACCGGCGACCCCAGGCGCGTCCCCACGGGCCAGGCGGGGAGGCGGCAAAAGGAACTAATTAGAGTGAGGCGCGCGGGAGGAAGCGGTGGCGGCAGCGCGGGACCACCGGGATGGCGAGCCCTCCCTTACCCCGGCTTGGTGCGCGGGGAGGGGGCTGGTAACAGGAGGGTGGGCCGTTTAGGCCCCCCACGGCCGGACCAGACAATAGCTGCCTTTGTGCGCCACCCGCCGGCCCAGCTGCAGCGCACGGAGGAGCCCCTGCTCACCACGCTTGGCCCCCCATCCCCGGTCAGGTAGGCGGCACAGGTGAAGCCAGCCTCCATTCCACCCTGGTGACTGGAGGGCAGCGGCCAGGGCCTGCAAGCTCCAGGGAACTGAGGCCCAGGACCGCTGGCTGGGGGTGGGTCCTACCCCAGACAGCCAGGTTCAGTCCCTTGGGCACCACCCTGCCCATGGTCCACACCCCTGTGTGCCACTCTGGGAAACTGAGGCTCAAGGTCACCAGGCTACGGGGGGGGGGGGGGGAGCCAAGCAGATGGAATTTTGCTCTGGTGCCAGCGGCTGGCTGGCCCTGAGCCTGGGGGGTGCCTGTGTGGGTGTGGGTGGGGCACAGGGCAGGTTCCCACTGTGCATGCCCGCCCTGGGGCTCGCTGAGAGGACAGGCCGTCTGCAGGAGCGGGCTGCACACCCCACAGCAGTGTGGGGTCATGCGAGGGCCTGAAACTGTCCTTTGGTCAGCCCAAGATGTGCCTCCCAGAAGTCCGGGGAGCAGGTCCCTGAACCCCTGTCCCATCGGACAAGGCCTGCTGTGAGGCTGCCCTGGCTCTGGAGACTGGGCCCGGCACTTGAGCACTCTGGTCTTGCAGGTGGGGAGACTGAGGGCTGGAGGAGGAGGTGCCTGCACAAGGGGGTGGCAAGCCCAGGCCTGGAGCCATGCACCAATATCAGAATGACAGCGCCCACAGCCAGCCGTGTGGTTCGGCAACATGCCAGCACCTGCTGAGGCAGGTGCAATTCACGGCCATTTTACAGATGTAAAAACTGAGGCTCAGGGGACTCGGTAACCCGTCCAGGGTCACAGCTTGTCTGTGGCAGAGCTGGCTGCATCAGCCCCTCCTGTGCCTATGGTCACGGGGAGAGACAAAAAGGCTCGGGCCTGGTCCAGGGGCTTGTGTGGACAAGGGGCAGAGCTGGGAGGGGCGGGGGTGCCGGCAGTGGGTGGGCGCTGGAGGGGCCGACCGGGTGGGGCCCACCAGGAGGCTTGGAGAGCTGAGGGCAGAGAGCTGCCAAGGCAAACGGCCCCACAACCCGGCATTCCTGGGAACCGCGAGGCTCCCCGCTCTGGCCAAGAGCCCCACCCTCCCTGGCCGCCCAGGAGCGGGGGCTGGAGGGCAGCGGCAGGGCCTGCTGGGGGCCCCAGACAGGCCTTGTCCCAGATGCCCCTTCCTGACCGGGCAACAGCGCTCCAAATATAGGTCAGACCTCCTGGGGCCCCAACCTGGCTCCGCTGCTTCCTGCCCAAGCAACCTGGGCAAGCTGCCTCCCCGCCTCGCTCCTAAAACGGGGTAACACCAGCAGTGCCCCTCCACGCCAGGGGCTCCTGGGGAGGAGAAAGCTCAGTGCAGCACTCAGCGCCTGGAACAGTGCTGGCGCACAGTAGGCACTTGCAATAAAAGGTGCCGCTTGGGTCGTCACGACTGCCCAGTGCCCGGACGTCGGCCCGTCTGCAGCTCTGAGGAAGGCTGAGTGGGGGTCTGGCCTTCCCCGACAGATGCCACAGTCCACCCCGAACAGCGGAGCCTCCAGCCTCGGCTGTCCTGCGGCGTGACCACAGCAGGCCTGGTCACCTTCCAGAGCCCACTGCAGCAAGAGGGGCCGCCTCCCAGGCCAGGGAGGGGCTGGTCCTGAGGCCTGGGCCCAGGGGTCCCAGGAGAGGAGCCAGAGCAGACAGCATTTCCTGGAACAGCCTGGGGGGCGCCTTCCCTGGGACCCACTGGCTCAGCAGATGCCCCACCCCATCCCAAGATGGGCACCCAGCCAGCACCCCCAGGTCCCCTGGGAGGGCGGGCCTGCCTGGTGGGAACCTGAGGGCCCCCAGCTGACCCAGCCAGGGCTGAACTCTGCTCTGCCTTGGGGGCCTGGGAGAAAGCCAAAGCCTCCCCCTCCCCCCACCCGCAGCAGCAGCACCTGAGGGCGCCTCACACCGGGAGCCCCAGAGCCACCCAGAGCCAGGCCACCCCACTGTCCCTTGAGTTTCCTCATGGAAACACCACACAGGAGATGACAACAACTGGTATTCTCACTTCCGGTCTGGGGCTGGGAGTGCCCGCACAGTCACTTGGGCCTGCCAAGGTCACCCGGATAGTTCAGGAAGAGCTGAAGCTGGGGGCTGGAGGCTGGCTCCCCCCTCGGCCCTCCCCAGTCCCGGCTCCAGATGCCCCAGCAGAGGCACTCCAGGGAGGGCGAGGCAGCACCTGGGGGGCCCAGCACACGGATCGGCCAGCTGCAGGGCCCCACCTGGCACGGAGGCCTCCCCTGTCCTGGTGGCTCAGGGCCCCCACGGACGGCCCCCACCCCCTGCTGCCTCCCGCCTGCAGCCACCTTTGCACAACTATGTCTGGTATTTTGCCGTCTGCCCAGCTGGGGGGGTGCGTGGGGCCGCGAGCACTGCCTGCACCTGGGCCGCAGCCAGAGGCAAGCCCGCCAAGCAGCCCCCACGCCCGCCTGGGCTGGGGAGGGGGGAGACAGGAGGGCGGGCCCAGGCCGCCCAAATCCCTGGGAGGGGCCGGCACTGGGGGAGCCAGACAGGGACACACACCCAGCAAGGCTGAGACACAGGCAGGGCTGGCCACTCACAGAGCTCTCCGGGGCCAGCACACGCATGAGCCAGTGTCCCCAAGGACACGGATGGGCACCCAAGCGCCTCCAGACATACAGGTGGGCATAGGTGTCACACCTGCGCTCAAACACAGCACACCCGGGACATGAAGGGACGCCCTGCCCCAGTGTCGGGAACAGACTGGACACAAGGCCCAGGCACCACTGAGCTTCCCAAACCAAGCCTGGCTGCAGGTGGACCCACAGGCGCCTGCCACATCCCAGGGGGCCCATGCCTATGGCCCCCCACCCCCGCCCTGGGGCAGGCACCTGCCAAGTGCAGGCAGGAGCAGGTGAAGCAGGCTCTGGACTCTGCCCTGTCCTCACCGCCTCATTTATCCGATTGGATCACACAGCCCCGCATTCCAGGACCTGGCCCTCCACTGTGCTCTGGGGGGCCCACGGGGCAGTCAGAGGGAGCAAGGCCTGGAAGACAGTGCAGACCTGAGGCAGCCACGTGGCCGGGGTCAGGGGCAGAGGGAGCTCAGGGGTCCCTGTGGCTGGGACCGGCCAGCATGCCTCCCCACTTCCCAGCTGGGGGCCCTGACAAGGGCACAGTGCTTGGAGGGGCACAGACTCTTTTTTTTTTTTTTTTTTTTTTTTTTTTTTTTGACAGGCAGAGTGGACAGTGAGAGAGAGAGACAGAGAGAAAGGTCTTCCTTTGCCGTTGGTTCACCCTCCAATGGCCGCCGCGGCCGGCGCGCTGCGGCCGGCGCACCGCGCTGATCCGATGGCAGGAGCCAGGAGCCAGGTGCTTTTCCTGGTCTCCCATGGGGTGCAGGGCCCAAGCACCTGGGCCATCCTCCACTGCACTCCTGGGCCACAGCAGAGGGCTGGCCTGGAAGAGGGGCAACCGGGACAGAATCCGGCGCCCCGACCGGGACTAGAACCCGGTGTGCCGGCGCCGCAAGGCGGAGGATTAGCCTAGTGAGCCGCGGCGCCGGCCGGAGGGGCACAGACTCTTGTCACCCACTCTGAGCTCCCACCATGCAGCCCCCCGAAAGCAGCGAGTCTGCCTGTCACTCAGTGGAGGAGGAGGCGGGAAAGGAAGAGCCGCAGCAGGGAGGCTGGGATGAGCCCGGCGGGCACTAGGGAGCCACGAAGGGTTCTGCACAGACAGCACCGCCTGCCCCTCCTGCAGGGTCTCCTGTCCCCGGGCATCTTCCTCTCTCAGGATCCTCGTCTCTGCAGAACCTGACACCTCTCAGGTGCTGGCTCCAGCTTCACAGTCTCCCAGGTCCCCATAGTCCTGCCTCCTCCTCCAGCAAGTCTTCCCTGATGAACTCCCTGGCCTCTGCCTCTGGCAGAGGGCTCTACCCAGCCCCTACACAAGGACCTGCCTCCGTCCCCACACGGCTGAAGGCAGCGCGCATGGCCCAGCAGCCGCCCGGGGTCCAGGTCCTCACTCACACATTGTGAATGCCTCGGCGAAGCCCACTGAGGAGCAGCTGTGCCAGCGCCCTGGTGTCTCCCCCAGGCCTGGTGTTCTGGCAGCAGGTTCCCCTGAGCCCACTGACCTCACCAACAGTTCACTGCCCCTTTCCCACAGCCCTTGGCCTAAACCCATCGCTCCCACCAGAGTGGGAAGTCCTTGGGACTCAGAGTCAGAAAACCAGATGTGATCCAACTTGATGCAGGGCGAGGCCCCGGGCCTCAGTTTCCCCATCGTGAGAGGAGCGGAACTGGAGCTCAAACACCAACCACCCCCTTCCAGTGCACCTGCTGCTTGGGAGAGGAGGTTTGGCGATGAACGAGTGCCCGCCTGCCCCCAGCCGAGGTGCACAGGTAGTGGAGACGAGGTGGAGGTGGTTTACCAAGGTCAAGGACAGAAGCTCATCGTGGTCCCAACTCGGCTGTCTCTTCCTCCCTGCCTGGGGCCAAGGGATCCCAGGACAGACCTGGACGTGGGTAGGGGCTGGTAGAGACCACCCAGTCAGCTGGGACAACCCCACGGACTCAGCTTCCCGGCTTCACCTCGCACTGCCCACCCTCCCACGGACGGCTGCAGTCCCACTCTGGGTAGCAGAGAGAGCCCAGGAGCCGGGCAGTTTCCAATCCACTCCCCCCACACCCCACGTCCTCCCCCTTCCAAAAGGGAGCACCCTGCCAGGCTTGGCCTGCTGCAAGCCCTGAAGGCCCACCGTCCTCAGAACCATGAGGGTGACCACTTGGAGCCTGGAGCCGGTAGGCGGAGGCCGGCAGCACTGGGGGGGAAGGCAGGAGGGGACGCAAAGCTTGGGGTCAGTCTGCGGGAAGCGTGGGGGAGGGGCCCAGGGTCTCTGGACGGAGGCAGAGCTGGGGGAAGCCGGGCGCAGGCAGGCTGGGACTTGCCAGCCAGACCGGCGTGGGGGGCGGGGGAGAGGCGCTCCCTCCAGACGCGTCTGCCCGGTGCAGGGCGGGGGTCCTGGGTTAAACTGACCTTTTAGGGGCCAGGGCCAGCCAGCCCTGGGCTCCAGGTCCTTTCTGTCCCTTCCTGACCCTGAGAGCCCCCAAATCTCACAGCCTCGACTCCCTCCACCCGCCCCTGACAGCCTCACGCCTGGCCTGGCCGAGACCGGGTGAGGGGCAGGCCGCTCTCCTGCAGGCTCCCAGCCGTGGGCGGGGGTGGGGAGAAGGAGGGGGCTTAGGTCTCCCGGGGCCTCTGCTGCCTTCCCAACCGCCCTTGGCCATGACTGGAGGAGGGGGCCGGGGGCTGGGTCTGAGCCCACCCACCCCACCCCCGGCAGCCATCTGCCAAAGCTGGAGCGCACAGCACATGCAGTCCCACACTCAGGCAGACCCCTCCCCGCAGGGGGCGCGACCTGGCTCCCAGAGGCAGCAGAGACAAAGGGCGGCCCAGCGAGTGACGCCTGGGAGAGTCTCAGCCTCCCTCTGCCCGCCCCCCAGTGAGGGCGTCTGGGGCAGGGGCAAGCCCCCCCCCCAGCTGGACTCACTTCCCATCTCCACACCCCAAGGCACCCCCCCAGTCCAGCCATCAGCCAACCAGAATCCTGCATCCCAGCTGTGGGAGCCCTGGAAGGCCAGAGCCAAGCCTTGGGGACACTTGGAGGGAGAGGCCCCCCGGGGTGGCAGGGAGAAGGGTCACCTAGGTCAGGCCTTTGCGACTCCCCAGGGACCCACTGTGAGGGAGGGGGAGGGGGCCCCTTGAGGACCTGGGCCAGACTTCCCCTCCCACCACCCCTGGAGGGTGAGAACAGACCTGCAAGCAGAACCTCTGGCAGCCCCAGAGCAGGGCCCCTGCTAATCCCAGCCCGGGAACTGGCCACCAGGCTCCCCAGCCATGGCCAGGCCCCGCCCTGCGCCACCGGGAGCCTCAGTTCCCTCACTTGTCAGGCAGAGGTGTGGGCGCCTGCGAAGTCACCACGCCAATGAAGGCATTGGGGTCAGCTGGATTCTTCCAGGGCTCTCCATGCTGCTCCAGCCCCGGGCCCACTGCACTGCCCCAGCCACCTGGGACAGAGGCCTGGGTCTAGCAGCCACCAGCAGCAGCAGGTCCCTGCCCTGTACGGAGGCAGTGGCCCAGCCCTAGCCATCAGCAAAGCACAGAGGTGCCTGTGGAGTCCCTGCCCCTGGCCACACCTGAATCAGAATCCACCAGGGTGGGGCCGGGCAGCCACTCCAGAAACCACTGGGGCAGCAGCTGTGACCCCACCCCCCGGGCAAGAAGCCACGGGGGCCCTGGTGTCCCCAGGCACAGACTGGGGCCTCAGCCCATCCCTGAGGACCTCACAGCCCCCCGAGTGGAGGAATCAGGCAGAGGAGGGAGAGCTGCATCTTTCTGGCTGGTCCCCGAGCCCCCATCCCCAGGCGAGAGAGGGTCTCAGACACAGCCCTGCCGACCACGGGTGCCCCCCAGGCCCCTTTCCCAGGGGTACTGACCTGGGGAGGAGTACCGCCCAGAGGCCCCCACTAGCCTCGGGCACGTGCTGTGAAATATGAAATAACCATCGCGACCCCAGTGGAGGGGGACTCTGGGGCGCCTTCCTCCTCCTCTGCCTGGACCACTTCCCCCAGCTCAGGGCCTCTCCTCTGGAATCCCACTTTCCCACTGGGGGAGGTGCCTCTTCGGCCTCCCCTGGGAGGCAGGAACCTACGAGGTATCTGGGCAGGAGGGGCAGAAGCAGGGTCCCAGAAGCCCCCAGCTGGCCTCCCAGAGAGCTCTGCTGTAGGCCCAGGTTCCAACATCTGGTCCCCCAGCCACAGCTGCTGCCACCCCCCCCCCCAAATCCTGGGACTGCCCCAACCTCTGTCCAGTGCCTGCCCAGGCCCCCACGCCCAAGAGGGAAATTTAGGCCCCCTGCGAGTCCAGTGGGGTGGATGGAAATGCATATGGGAAAATGTCGCCAGGAAAGCATTCTTCCGTCCACACCGCAGCCCGACCCCGGGCGGATTAGGTGGGGAGAAGACGCTCCCTCGCCAGGGGCCAAGGCCAGGCCAGGGAAGGGAAGGAGGGTGAGGGGGCGGCAGAGGTGGGTCCAGGCCTCCCTCCAGGCCCCAAGGGTCGCACTCTGGCCCTCCGCTCCCCGCGAAGGGAGCCAGGCAGAAGAAATGGCTGTGGCTGCTCCTTCACAGCTGGGCTTCTCAGACAAAAGCTTTGGGGGAACGCGGTTCACACAATTGTTTAAAATGAGGTTTTGAGATGTCTGTGGCATCCAGTTATTCATAGCGGCTCCACCCACGGATAATTGAGAGTTGGCTTTCGGTGGACTTCCCTCCCCGGCCCCATCTCAAGCCCCCACACCCCCAGCTTCTCCTGAAATCTGCAGCCCAGGATGTTCACCTGGTCTGACCCGGCGGCTTTACAGACAGGGAAACTGAGGCCCCGAAAGGGAAGGATCCGGGAACTGATAGGAGATTGGAGACCTGAACCCACCACGCCTGCCTCCCAAGCCAGGGGCTTTCCCACTCGCCCTCCAGGCTGTGGCCTGGCCCTAGCAAATCCCCAAAAGCAGTGGTGCCTGGGAATGCGTTGACTCACTGTCTGGCTTCCAGGGTACCCTCTTCCCATGGGTGAGGGAGGGGACTGGCAGGTGTCCCTGAGAGCCAGCAGCAGAAAGAGGCCCCCCGGGGGGCCTGGGCCAGGGTCACTCAGGGGCCGAACAGCCCCAGCTGGAGGGATTTAACACCGAAGGTGAAAGGTCACAGACAGGGAAGGGCCAGCAGGCATGGGGGGTCAGAGGGTCAGAGCTAATGGCAGCGCCGGAAAGGAGGGGGAGGGGAGGAGGCTAAGGAAAACAGGGCTGCTTCCAAGGGGTCCTTACCCCCAGCCCCCAAAACAATGTCCTACCCTGCCGGCACAGCTTGGCTAGCTGCAGGCAGGGCCAAGTTGAACTGGGGAGGGGTGTGGAAAGGGCTGGGCTGGAGCTCTGGAGGGGTGTCCTGGGGGGCCCAGGTGCAGCCTCTCCCCCTGTGAGGACCACAGCCAGCTGGGAGGCCCCTCCTGGGCCCAGAGGAGAGAAAGAGGAGCAGAGGGGGAGGGCTCCAAGGTCACGGGGTGGGGGTGGGGCAGTGGGCTGGGCTGGGACAGCTGTGGCACTGTGGCACTGCACAGCAGGGCAGGGAAGGAGTGGGCCGGGGCGTTTCCCCCATCCCGAGCCTGGGGGGCTGCCATCCCTCCAGGAGGCCAGCACACACAGGATGACCGACTGCTACCCAGAGTGCCAGCCGCCCTGGATGGCCGCTCGGCCACTATCCCAGGCCCAGACCAAGACCCACGGGAGCCCAGGCCTTGGCCAGGTCCCCGGCTGGCCTGGCTGCCCTCTCGGTGTCCAGCGTTCCCTACAGAGCCAGGATCCAGGGTTGATGGCTGGGGGCCCAGGGCTCCTCCCAGTATCCCTTCCAGCTCCCCAGGCCCCAGGGCAGGGCTGGGCAGCTCCCTGCAACCAGAGCTTCCCGGCCACCCTCTGGCCAGGCTGGGCGGGCCCCTCCTGGATGGGCAGAAAGGCGGCACGCTGCCCTGCTGTGGCCTGAGTACCCTGCTGGGCAGGGCAGGGTGCCAAGGCCTCCAGGTGCCAGACTGGATTCCAGCCCCATTCCAGGGGGCCAGCGGGAAGCAGGCACAGGCCTCTCCCTCCCGGGGGATGCACCTGCCTCACCCCCTCCTCCCCAGCTCCAGACCCGCCCTCAGGCATTTGGATACCCCTGCCCTGCTCACCCAGCCAAGCCCCCCTCTGGCCTCCAGCCCGAGGGCAGGGGCGGGGTACAAGTGCTGGATGGGACTCCGACCGCTGGTCCCAGCCCCCAGGGATGCCCCTCCTGGGGCCCAGGGAAGGGCCAGGGTTCGCAGGAGCGGCGGGAGGGAGACCTTCCCAGACAAGGGGAAGAGAAAAAGACACCTTTCCGATCCTCTGCTGGAAACAGCCGGGTGCAGCCGAGGCGAGGTGCGGCTGCCCCGCGGCCCCGGCCAACTTGGTGCCCAGGCTCCGAGTGGCCCCCTCTCCCCTCGCAGTCGCCCCCGCCGCGGTCGCCCAACTTCCCCGCTGAAGTTTGCGCCCGGCCTCCGGACAGAGGGCGGGCAGGGAGGGAGGAGAAAGACCGGGAGACCGAGGGCGGCCAGGGAGCCGGCGAGGGAGGGAGCGCGCGAGCGAGCGAGCGAGCGAGCGCGCAGGGGCCTCGGCGGGGGCTCACAATGGCCCGGGGCGAGGCGCGGACGGCGACGACGGGGGCGACCCTCGGGCCCCGCGGCCCCCGAGAGCGCGACAGGCGCCCCCCGCCCGGTCCCCGTGCCCAGGGCGCGACGCCGGGGGCTTCCTACCTCGGCGGCGGGGGCGGCGGGGCTCCCGGCTGCGGGCTCCGGCGGTCGGGGGTCGGCGGGGGGGGACGAGCGGGGAGCGGCTGGGGCGGGCGGGGGCCGGGGCGCGAGGCTCACGCGGCGCGGGCTGCCCTGGCACGGCCGCCCGGCGCCCGGCCGCGCCGCCACATCTGCAGCTCGGGCAGGGAAGGTGGCCGCGGCGGCCGGGCCGTGCGGGGATGTCTTAGCGAGGGAGGGAGGAGGGAGGAGGCCGGCGGCGGGAGGAGGGGCCGCGGCGGAGGCGAGGAGGAGGGGCGCGGGGGGCGGCCTCCCTCCCGCCCGCGCCCGCCCGCTCGCTCGCTCCCGCCCCTCCCAGCAAACCCCGCTCGCCGCCGCAGCCCCAGGCCCGGGGCGCCAGCTGCCAGGCGGGGCCGTACGCGTCGGGGGAGGGGGCGGCCGGGCGCCCGGCGCTGGGCCGGGGGAGGGGCGCGGAGGAGGGCGGCGCGGCGGCGGGGAGCGTGGCGCGGGCACCGCGAGGGCGGGCGCGAGGGGGCGCCGGACCGCCGCCGCGCCGCGCGCGTCCCGCTCGGCCCCATCCTCGCCCCCGGCCCCGCCCCCCGCCCGAGGGCAGCGCTAGGACACGGCGGGGAGGTGGCCGGGGTGGGGGTGGCGGGGGAGCCCGCGGGAAAAGCCCCGCGGCCCGCGACGAGGGCGGAGGTGTCGGCGGCCGAGGAGGAGGCGGGGACCCTCGGCTGCCCCGGCGGGGTCACCTTGGCCGGGCCCCCCGCGGCCCCGCGCGGCGGGAGGGCGACAGGAACGCCTCTCCGCACGCTTCGCGCCCTCTGCCCAGCCGGGTTCCAGGAACGCGCAGGCAGTGCCCGGCGGACGGCGGTCTCTCCCGATCCCGGGCGGCGCTGACCGGGGTTCGAGGCCCGGCTCGGCCCCTCGAGCAGGTCCGACACGGCGGCTGGACCTCGGGCTGCCCTTGGCTTCCGTTTCCCTCGCGGTGGAGTAAGGGCGAGGCTCGGCCTGAGCAGTCCCGGCCTCCTCCGCCGGGTCCCTATCTTGATCCCGGCGGTGGGGACCACCTGCGCCGCGGGCCGGAGCGAGCGGCGTGACTCTGGGGCTGCCTCGGTGCAGTGAGTGGACAGATGCTCGCCGGCGCGCTAGCCCCGCGCCAGGCCAAGCCGTCTGCCACCTCCTCACGCTGAGCCACGGACTCGGTCCCGATGTGTTGGGTGCGGGCTCATCCTGAGCCCCCGCCCGGCGGCCGGTCGTGGCTCCGCGCTGCGGGCGTGCAGACCCGGAGCATCCCCCCCGGAGGAGGCTTCGAGCTCGGGTGGTGTGACTCCGTCTTCATGCGTGGGCCCCGAGTCGGGAGCGTGTAGACCGTGATCACGCGTTATCCCCGTGCGTGGTGCCTAGTAGGTGCGTTCGACCCGGAGCACGGACGCACGCTTAGTAGGTGCACGTGACACCGCCGGCAAACGTGTGCACACCAGGCGCGCCTAAGCCATGACGCTCCTGTGTCGGTCTGCGGCACGCACAGTAGGTGCTCGTGGCGTGGGAGGGCCGGTCTGCCCGGAGCAGAGGCCACAGCGCGCGTTGGAGGGGACCTCCTCCCGCCCCCGCCGCACCCCGCCCCGGTTTCCCGAGAGTGGGTGGTGTGGAGTGTGGCGGGGTTAAACATTAGCCGACAGATGGACCTCGGGGAAGGCCAGTCTCGGGCCCTGACGCTCCTAGGAGGGGGCTGCGAAGCGTCCACTCGCCGATGGTGCGGGGGGCGGAGACCTAGGGCCGCGCAGCGCCCCCTCCAGGCGCAGGGAGTCGCAGCGGCTCGGCCAGGCGGGGCTCCGGCCCTCGCAATCCCGGGGAAAACGCACGCGCGAGGCCGGTGTCCATCTCTCGCAGGGCGCCAGGCGCGGTGCCACGCCCGGGGCGACGGGGCCGGGGGAAGCGGCACCCTCCAGGGCCCTGCTGGGAGCCGCGTCCCTGCGCGTGGCTCCCAGGACGGCTCCGACGCCCCGTTCTGCACCCCGCGTTCGCAGGGTGAGTGCAGTGGCTCGCTGCTTTCCCGATTTCAGGGGACGCTCTCAACACAGCTGAGTGGCTGCCCGCAGGGGCCGATTCCAGGACCCCCTTTGTTGCTGTCCCCTCAGTCGCCAATCGACGCCTACATTTGGCTGCTTGGCTCCTTAGAAGCCACCAAGTGAGAAGGAACGACTTTGGTTTTGCTGGAACGTCGGTTCTTAGACCAGTTCCGATGGAAAAGCCCTCGCTCTAAGCCCCTGCCTCCCTAGGATATCCAAGAGCACGGGGCTCTTGGCCGCTTTTCCAGGAGGAAGCACGTGCCCGTGCAGTCAGGCCAAACCCAGATACCTGTTTTAGTTTTATTGTTTAATTTACTTGAAATGTAGGGAGATACAGAGACAAAGAGAGATCCCCCATCCACTGGTTCACTCCCCAAATGCTTCGCAGCAGCCAGACCTGTATCAGGCCAAACTCGGAAGCCAGGACTTCAGTTGTGTCCCAAGAAGGTGACAGGGCCCCAAACACTTCAGTCATCGTCATTGTCTCCCAGGCTGCATATTAGCCAAAAGCTAGAATGGAGAGCAGCCGTGGGACGTGAGCGCAGCCACGCTGCTATGGGATACAGGTGTCCCAGGGAGCCGCTTAACTCTGTGCCAAATGCCTAGCCAGAAGACCCTTCTTGGGGTTGGTGCTGCGATATCCCATATGGGCGCTGGTTTGAGTCCCAGAAGCTCCACTTCCTACCCAGCTCCCTGCGGATGAGCCTGGGAAAGCAGCAGAAGATGGCCTGGGAGACCTGGAAGACGCTCCTGGATCCTTGTTTTAGCCTGGCCCAGCCCCAGCCATTGTGGCCATTTGGGGAGTGAACTAATGCATGGAAGGTATCTCTCTCTCTCTCTCTCCCTCTCCCTCTCCCTCTCCCTCTCCCTCTCTCTGTATCTCTGCCTTTCATATAAATAAATCTTCTAAGTAAGAAAGCAGTCCGTTCTTATTGAAGGCTGATGGACGCCCTCCCCGCTGCAGAAGCCCTGTTCTGAGCACTCGCCTCTCCTGCGTGCTCAGGGTGAGGCCTCTTGGAGGGAGGATGGTCTCCATCATTGGACTGTGCGTCCCCTAGGACGCAGGACCCAGGGGTGTTGCCTGCTTTGTCCCTCCCCCTGCAGGCTCCTGAACACGGCCTGGCAAGCCGTAAATGCCTCCCAGACTTGGTCCCCCAACCCTTTACCAGTAAACACGTGGGACATCTCAGTTCCCACTCACTCAACAGATGGCTATTCAGTTCTTCCCATGTGTTCCCTTGTTGAAGACCTACTGTGCGTACTGGCCCAGGCGTCCCCACCCATGCTGTGAGGAGGGGTCACCTGTCCTCACCCAGCGGAGACCGAGCCCCCTCATTCACATGTGTGCACTTCTACAAGGAAGGCATTCTGCACCCCAGGAGCTCAGTGAAGGCCGCTGTGCTAAGTCCAGCAGGAAGCCAACGGTATGGTCACAGTTACCGTCTTTCCAGAGCTGAGAGTGGACAAGAAAGCATCAAGAAATGGGCCCGAAGCCCCACACTGCAGATGCAGCAGAAGTGACAGGAACCAGGGCGTGAAGGGGGGCAGGCCCCTGCAGCACTCCGGGCCTCAGTTGCTCCATCTGTAAAATGGCAGTGCTCAGGGTGCCCACCACGAGGTTGGGTGGGGCGTGATTCTGCCTGGCGAGCAGGAGTTACTATTGTTATTAAGGAGCCCTGCAACCCACGGTGAGCTGGGCCCAGGCACACGGAGTGATGGAGGGCGAGAGATCAGGGCAACTTACCAACCTCGAGGGGGCAGCTCGCTGAGCCTGCAGGGCTGGGCTTCTACGGGGTGGGGTGTTTATGCTGGGAAGAGCCCTGGCTGCTCCTCGCACCCAGCTCAGGGAGAAAGGAGGGCCCCGAGTCCCGGGCTGGGCCCAGCACAGACAGCGTCACACCATCTGCCCACAAAGCCCAGGCCCTGCCAGCTGGGTCCGGCAGGTTTGGGACACTCCGTGAGGGACTCACCTGGTGCACAGGAAGCGTGTGGTGTGGCGAGCCAGACGCTCAGCTCTTGGAGGTGTTGCGGCTGCCAGGGTGAGGGTGCACACGGACACTGCTGCTGGGGACGACATGCTGCCTCTGCTGCCCCAAGAGGGGCCCCAGCTGGGTGGAATATTCTGCTGTTGCCATCTTGAGATTCTTTTTTAAAAAAGATTTATTTGTTGGGGCTGGTGCTGTGGTGCAGCGGGTTAACGCCCTGGCCTGAAGCGCTGGCATCCCATTTGGGCACCGGTTCTAATCCCGGCTGCTCCTCTTCCCATCCAGCTCTCTGCTATGGCCTGGAAAAGCAGTAGGGCCCACAGGGGCCCAAGCACTTGGGCCATTGTCCACTGCTTTTCGCAGGCAATTAGCAGGGAGTTGGATCAGAAGCAGAGCGGCCAGGACACGAACCGGTGCCCATGTGGGATGCTGGCATTGCAGGTGGTAGCTTTTTCTGCCACAGTGCAGGCCTCTTGAAATTCTTAATTTTAAAAATATTCTGGGCCGGCGCCACGGCTCACTAGGCTAATCCTCCACCTAGCGGTGCCGGCACACCGGGTTCTAGTCCTGGTTGGGGCGCTGGATTCTGTCCCGGTTGCCCCTCTTCCAGGCCAGCTCTCTGCTGTGGCCAGGGAGTGCAGTGGAGGATGGCCCAGGTGCTTGGGCCCTGCACCCCATGGGAGACCAGGAAAAGCACCTGGCTCCTGGCTCCTGCCATCGGATCAGCGCGGTGCGCCGGCCGCAGCGCGCCGGCCGCGGCGGCCATTGGAGGGTGAACCAACGGCAAAGGAAGACCTTTCTCTCTGTCTCTCTCTCTCTCACTATCCACTCTGCCTGTCAAAAAATAAAAAAATAAAAAAAAAATAAAAAAATAAAAAAAATATTCTTACTGGGGCTGGCGCTGTGGTACAGTGGGTAAAGCCGCAGCCTGCGGTGCCGGCATCCCATATGGGCACCAGTTCGTGACCCAGCTGCCCCACTTCCGATCCAGCTCTCTGCTATGGCCTGGGAAACCAGTAGAAGATGGCCCAAGTCCCTCGGCCCCTGCACCTACAGGGGAGACCCAGAAGAAGCTACTGGCTCCTGGCTTCCGATCAGCCCAACTCTAGCTATTGTGTCCATCTGGGGAGTGAGCCAGTAGATGGAAGCTCTCTTTCCCTCTGCCTCTGTGTCTCTGTAACTCTGCCTTTCAAATAAATAAATAAAAGTCTTCTTATTATTTGAGGGGCAGAAAGAGAGAGCAGCTCCTGTCTACTGGTTTGCTCCCCCCACCCCCATGCCTGCAAGGACAGCGGCTGGGCCAAGGTCAGGGCAGGGGCCAAGGCAGAGGCTGAAGCTGCAGCTGAACCCGGGAGCCGGGAACCCACTTCGGGCCTCCCGCGTGGGTGGCAGGAAGCCATTCACTTCAGCCACCATCACCACTGCTCCCCAGTGTCTACATCAGCAGGAAGCTGCAGTCGGGAGCCGAGCCCTGGCCGGGCACCCACCGCTCCCAACGGGGGCCCCGGGCAGGCCCCGCAGCTGTTCCCAGCTTCCGGGTAAACACGGCGTGCACCTCGGCAGAGCCGCTGGCAGGTTTAAAGGGCACAGCGCCTGACACAGAATAAACGCGCAAAATGAGGATTCCTACAGGGGCGACCTTGCAGGGAGGGGAGGGGTCTCGTCCCCCGCCCCGGGCCCCGCCCCTCCGGCCTTCCGAGGGAGGCGCCCCCCCACACCCCACAGGGCCGGGACGAGGGGGCGGAGGAGCGGGAGCGACACATTTTTGAGCCGTGACCAACTGGAAACTCCCTCCCCGAGGCGGAAGCCGGGGGCGCCCCGCTGGGGCTCGCGAGCCTCCGCCGGGGCGGCCTCCCAGGCCTGGGGGCGGGGCGCCCGGGCCCCGCCTCTCGCCCGCCTCATAAATATGAATGAGCCTGCCGGGGAGCGGAAGTGCGAGGCGGCCCCTGTCCGACTGGCTCCGCCCTCGCCGCGGGCTCGCGCGGGAGGGGCGTGGCCAGCCCCGCGAAGGGGGGGCCTCCTTCCGGCCGGCGCGACCCGGACGTGACCTCGAGGGCCGGCGCCGCGGCCGCCCCCGGGAGGCGCGGGTAGCCCGTCGGCTGGGGGGGCCGCGCTTTGTCTCCCCGGCCCGGCCCGGCCGCCCGCAGCCTGCTGCCCTCCGGAGCCGACCTTCCAGGAGCGGCCCGACTCATTCATTCATGTATTCATGCCCCCCCACCCGGCAGGGGACACGGGGTGGAGGTAGGGGGAGTGAAAGGCAGAGCAGAGCTGTCAGCCTGGGGCGAGAGGTCCAGGGGCCAGACGGACGAGAGCGAGAGGTCCAGGGGCCAGACGGACATAAGCAGGGAAGGGGGTCCTGGAGGGTGACCTGAGTCAGGACCTGCAGGAAGTGAGGGAACAAGCCATACAGGAAACTTAAGGGTAGAACGTTCCAGAAGAAGGGGTGCTCCAGGTAGAGGGCACAGGCACAGCGGGCATGCAGGCCCGTGGGGCAGGCGTGGAGGGGAGGCGTGCGAATGAAAGGGATGGGGTCCTGGTCTCCGTGGCCGGCAGTTTCAGGCAGGGGCCGGGCAGTGTGCTGGGCGAGGGAGATGGACAGCCCGGTATCTGGGAAGAGATCAGGCTATGGGAGGTTACATGACTTGCCCAAGGTCACACAGCTTGGAAGTGGCCAGACCAGCATTGGAACCCAAGGGGACTGACGTCACTGCCTGGAGACATACTCAGGAGACCTAGGGTGAGGTGACCTTGACCAAGACAGGTCCCCGTGTCCCTGCACAGTGCTGGAGGCCGCTGGCCTCTGTGCAAGATGGGCAAGCCGGGCCCTTTTTGCTGCTGGTCTGCTGACACACACACACACCCTGGGACTGTGGGCGAAACCCAGCCCAGTCACTGCGCAGAGCCAGGGTGTAGCAGAACCTTGGCTGATGTCTGCTGTCCCTGGAGATGTCTGCAAAGCACTTGCCACCTCGTCAGGCTCTGGAGCAGGTACATGTGGCTTCGGGGAGGGCGGACGGAAGGCGGGAGCCAGAGGCCGCGTCTGTGGCAGGGGAAAGGGGGTGGTTGGGGGCGCCTGGGGCAGCTGAGCGCTCTGGAGCAGTCACAGGGTGTCAGCCAGGCATCGCTCCGGACCTGCGGAGACCAGAGCACAGGCACAAAGCCCACCCACGTGCACCTGCTGCCCAGGTGAGGTGGACAGTGCCCCCAGGTGTCCAGCCGGGGCTCTGTGGCCTCTCTGCGGTGTGCAGGTGGGTCTGTGCCTCAGGACACGTGGTGCTGAGGGCCTGGGGGTCTCTGACGGGACACAGACTGCTCATAGACTTCACCCTCCTCCAGCCTGTTAGAGTTTCCAGTCCTGTGTGAAATGTGGCTGGGCTAGGAGAGGGTCTCAGCCTTCCGAATGTGGAGCTGGGCTGTTCCAGGAGCCCCTGCCTCAGGTCAGCAGTGAGTTTGAGAAACTGATTGGACAAAACCAGAACGGAACTTGCTCTCTGGCCTTTAAGAATGCACACAGGGGTAAAGCCGCCTGCAGTGCCGGCATCCCATATGGGTGCCGTTCGAGTCCCAGCTGCTCCACTTCCAGCTCTCTGCTGTGGCCTGGGAAAGCAGTAGAAGACGGCCCAGGTCCTTGGGCCCCTGCACCCGCGTGGGAGACCTGGAAGAAGCTCCTGGCTTCAGATCTGCCCAGCTCCACTTGTTGTGGCCATCTGAGGAGTGAACCAGTGGATGGAAGACCTCTCTGTCTGCCTCTGCCTCTCTGTAACTCTGCCTTTCAAATAAATAAATAAATGCTAAAAAAAAAAAAAAAAGATACACACACACACACAGGTGGCAGGCGCCTAATCATTCAAGCTACCTCCACCAAGGTGTGCACTGACCAGGAGCTGGGGTCAGGAGCCTGAGGCCTGTATGAAGCCCAAGCACTCCTTCCTACCATTTGGAGAGGAAAGCTCAGAGAAGTTAAGTGGTTTGTCTGGAAGTATGCAGTAACCAAAACCATGGAGTCCACAGCCCAACTCCCCCACCCCCAACACACACAGTCTGCCTCAGCTGAATCAGGCCCAAGGAGGATACACTTTGCATTTGACCACACGCTGGCCTAAGTGGGTCCCTTACTTGGAGACCCCCTGACACCCTGGAGTAGGGGGAGCGGTGGTGTGGGGACAGCAGGGACACTTGTGTTCCCAACCACCAGCCTTTGGGTCTAGAGTGTCAGCCCATCCTTTTTTATTCATTCATTTATTTATTTTTTGACAGGCAGAGTTAGTGAGAGAGACAGAGAGAAAGGTCTTCCTTTGCCGTTGGTTCACCCCCCAGGTGGCTGCTACGGCTGGCGCACTGCACCAATCTGAAGCCAGGAGCCAGGTACTTCCTCTTGGTCTCCCATGTGGGTGCAGGGCCCAAGCACTTGGGCCATCCTCCACTGCACTCCCGGGCCACAGCAGAGAGCTGGCCTGGAAGAGGAGCAACTGGGGCAGAATCCGGCGCCCCGACCGGGACTAGAACCCAGGGTGTCAGCGCTGCAGGCGGAGGATTAGCCAAGTGAGTCCCGGCGCCAGCCAGCCCATCCCTTTCAAAAAAAAAAAGGATTTACTTGAAAGGCATAGTAAAAAAGAGATGGTTCTTCTTCCATTGGTTCACTCCCCAAATGGCCAAAACAGCCAGGTTTGGGCCAGGCCGAAGCCGGGAGCCAGTGACTTCATCCAGGTCTCCCGTGTAGGTGGCAGAGGTCCAAGCACGTGGGCCGTCTTGTGCACACCAGCATAATGCCGGATCAGAAGCAGAACGCCAGACTCTGGCTCTCCGATGTGGAATCCTGGTATTGCAGGCGGTGCTTAACGTGCTGCGCCACGAGCCCCGCCCCAGCCAGCCCCAACCAGCCCCTGATAGGCCCCTGACAGGCCCCTGACACAGACGCCAGAGCACTTCAGCCCAGCTGCAGTGTCCTCTTCCCACGTGGGCTTTGGCTCTAGCTGGTTGCACTGAGGGCATGACCCACCTGGGTGTGGCTGGGACTCCTGCAGGCCCTGGCCTTGAACTGAAGGGGTAGCTGGAGCTGTGGACGCCGTATGGTGTGCGTGTGGTGGGGAGGGGTGCTGTTGGGGGTGGGGACTGCATGGGTGGCTGCAGAACCGTGAGATGCCTCAGCAGAGGACAGCTTGTGGGAAACAGTGCCTCTCCCTCCGTGCGTCACTGCGCAAATCCAGTGACACACCCCAGTGGACTCAGCCTCGACCTGCTGCAAGTCGGGGGGGGGGGGGCGTATGAGGGGGGCTGTGCTTACGACAGGCTGCATGTGGTCTTCTGACTGCCTGGCCCTCCCAGCTGGGCAGCGCACAGAAGCCCCTTCCGGAGCCTTCTCGCAGCTTCTGTGTGTCTGAATGTAAATGCATTCCAGTCTCCACTGTGGCCCTGTCGTCAGCCGAGTTGCTGCTCTGTTTAACACAGGTGGAGTCCCAAGCTATGGCCCTGCCTCCAGCCAGTCCCTGCCAAGCTTCTCACAGAGCGGCCGCCCCAGGTCGCCCCTCACGGCCGTGTGGCACGAGGGCTTCCTCCCCTTGCTCTGTTCTACACTGTCCCCCAGCCTCCTCTCAGCGAGACCCTGACCTCCCAAATCCCTCCTGCCTGGGGCTCCGCAGCCGCAGGTGTCCCTGAGCTGCTGCCCTTGGCCGTCCTTTGCCTGATGCTTTTCCAGTTGACGGGGCACGAGTGACCTGGTTGTGACCTGGTTGTGACCTGGTTGTGATGCTTGCTGTGATGCCAGCATCCCATATTGGAGCAGCAGTTTGAGTCCTGGCTGCTCTGCTCCTCATCCAGCTCCCTGCTAAGGCACCTGGGAAGGCAGCAAGAAAATGGCCTACGTACTTGGGCCCCTGCCACCCACGTGGGAGGTCCCAATGGAGTTCCAGGCTCCCCGCTTCCACCGGCCCAGCCCTGGCTGTTTCGGCCGTTTGAAAAGTGAACCAGCACATGGAAGATCTGTTTCCCTCTGCCTTTCAAATAAATAAAATCTTAAAAAGAAAGTGACTGGGCCCCTAGTTTCTATTTAAGAGTCTTGGACACATTGGGCACATACTTCCAGGGCTGGCTTAACCTCACCCTGGCGGGCTCTGGGGCTCCGGCTCTGCCTGTCACCCCAGGACAGCCCAGCCACCGTGCGTTCTGTGTGGTCCTTCCTGCAGCTGCTTGGGCTGACAGAGGTGAGTGCTGTCTTCATGGCTTCTAAGGCCCCTGCCTCCCTCCTGCCATCCTCTGGATTCTCCGACTTCCTGTTCTGTGCACGCATGCGTTCAAACGCGAGGGGCCTGCTGCTCCCGGGAGTGAAGCCTGCCCTTGTGCAGCAGGAGTTTTAGTCGGAGAAAGGTAGGAAGAGAAGTAGGCACCGTCCCAGGCCTGTCTTCTCTGTCTGCTTCCGGGGGCACAGAGTTGGACTCCCCAGCTGGGGTCCGCTCTGCTCTCTGTACCAGGAGGCCTTTGGGCATTAGGCGTTGGCTGGATTTGGATTTGACCCTCCTGAAGGAGAAGTTAGGCCACAGCAGGACCTGCTCCAGGGCCTGGAGGTGATGGAATCTTCGGGGGCTGGGATTGGGGTGTTGAGCAGAGCAGGCAGGTCAGGCTGGAACAGGGGCTCCCTGGGAAGGAGCCGTTTCATTACCGCCCTCTGCCTGAGGTCCGTCATCTTCTGAAGTCATGGCTGTAGCAGCCCGCGCTAAGCAGGGCTGAAGCCGGGAGCCTGGAACCCTATCCTGGCCTCCCATGTCTCTGGCAGGGGCTCACGTAGCTGGGCCAGCTTCTCTGCTTACCCAGGTGCATTGGCAGGCAGCTGGATGGGAAGAGGAGCAGCCAGGACTCAAACTGGCAGGCAGCCGCTTAACCCACCGTGCCGCCACGCCAGCCTGGGGTCCCACGTCTTAGCAGAGCCCATGTTGTGCCCCCACGCCCCCGGCCCCCTTCATTATCCACAGCTCTCCCCACGCAGGAGCACCTGATCCCAACTGGCTGAGAATGAAAAGGACCTCTACATAGCGGTGTAGAAGCCAGAAGAGGGGAGCGTTTTTTCCATTGACACCTGGTGTCAGCACTGAGTTCGCTCAGGCAGGTCCACTGAAAGGAGAGTTTAATCAGCAGGTGGTAATTAAAAGCCAGAGGCCTCGGGCCAGCTTTGCGGTGCAGCTCGTTTGAGCTGCCGCTCTCAGCAGCTGGTGTGTGAGCTTCTGCTTCCAGTCCCGCCTCCTGCCGGTGCTCGCCCTGGGAGGCAGCAGCTGTCAGCTCGGACGCTTGGGTCCCAGCCACTGCAGACTGAGCTCCGGGCTCCTGGCTTCCGCCTGGCCCAGCCTGGCTGTAGTGGGGCATTTAGGAAGTGAACCAGTGGATGCAAGATCTCTCTTTATCTCTGTTTACCTCTAAGTAAAATGAGCATAAATCAAAATTAGAGATGCTTACAGCAGCATGATTTACAGCAGCCGAAATGCAGAAACAACCCAACATCAGCTGATGAGGGGTAAACAGACTGACCTCTCGCTGTGCCATGAACAAGCATGAAGCACAAACACGCTGCAGCGCGCAGCGCCTTGGAACAGAATACTGAGCAGAAGGCAGAGAGCCACGTGCTGTACCGTTCTGCTTGTAGAAAACATCCAGAACGTGCAAGTGGACGGGGCAAAGTGGACGAGGAGTTGCACTGGAAAGACAGGCTGGGGGCCGGCGCTGTGGCATAGCGGGTAAAGCCGCCGCCTACAGTGCCGACATCCCATGTGGACACCGGTTCGAGTCCTGGCCGCTCCACTTCCCATCCAGGTCTCTGCTATGGCCTGGGAAAGCAGTGGAAGATGGCCCAAGTGCTTGGGCCCCTGCACCCATGTGGGAGACCCTCAAGAAGCTCCTGGCTACTAGCTTCGGATCAGCACAGCTTCGGCCGCTGCAGCCAGTTGGGGAGTGAACCAGTAGATGGAAGACCTCTCTCTGGCTCTCTCTCTCTCTGTAACTCTGTCTTTCAAATAAATAAATAAATCTTTAAAAAAAAAAAAAAAGGCTGGGTGCTGGGCAGAGTTCCTTTGAGGGTGGTCCAAAACTGCTCGTGGGAATGGTTGCACGGCAGCGTGGGAGCTGCTCACGGAAGCACCTACGGAGAACAGCAGCCAGACCTCCCTGCACTGGGGCTGACACAGGGTCAGGAGGAGGAGGGGCTTGCTGTGTGCCTGGGGAAACCCTCGGTGTTCTGTTCCTGGTCCTCCTGGAAGGTCACCGAGAAGTGCCCGGATGGAGGACGCTTCCCCCCCGTGAGAACTCGGCTCCGGCACTATCCTGAGAGAGCCGGAGGGGCGGCGCACCCAGTGACCCTCCGCCGTGCCGTCACTTTGCCACCGGTCCCAGCCCCTGTTCCTTCCTTGTGCACTTCCCACACTTGGAATTCTTTCCTGCCTCCGATCTCATTTTGTCTGACGACTGCTTGACTGAGCCCCGTGGGTCGGGGGCTTCTCCGCGTCTTCCTTGCCACGCGATAGGTGCTCAGCCAAAACCTGATGAATGAACCCGCTCACGCGTGTTGGTAACAGCTGAGGGCAGTCCGGGCTGGGGTCAGCGTTTGGTGCTGGGAGGGTCTGAGCCGAGCAGCTCAGGGTGTCTCTGGCCCCGGTGGCGTTCTCTGCCTCTGTTCCAGTTCCAGAAGAATGTCTCTGGAAGGAAGCAAAGCTTGGTCTGGCTGCGACGAGGCGAGAGGGGCGGGCGCGGGGGCTGCGGGCCCGGGAGGAAGTGTGCAGCCCTGGGCTGCCGCAGGCGTGGCGTCTGCCTTCGCACCTTTGGAATGCGGCTGATTCACTCTGGGGGGAGCCATGGGCTGCCACCGCGCCTTGGATCTGACATCTGGAGGTTGAATTCCAGGAGGAGAGAGAGACGGATTCCTTCGAGCAGATGCCAACGCTGAAGGTCACACAGAGCAAGGGGACTGCTCTGGGAGTGGGCTGTGAGGGTCCCACGCCCTACAGAGGTCTGGGGGAGAGGCGAGACCCCATCCCCAGCCTCGCCCTCACCCCTGAGCTACCAGCGCCTCTCTGTGGCAGGCTAAGGCAGAGACGAGGGCCAGAGCTGGACAGTCGGACCCAAACAGCGCCTGTGACTGCAGGGGCTGAGGGCCCGGCTGGGCCCAGCCCTCAGCGACATCTCTGGGACGCTGGCCTGCAGCTCACGGCCAAGTTCCCACTGCATGGGCTTCGATCTCAGGCCTGAATCCTGCTGGGAGACGCCGAATGCCCAGTGTGCTTCTCCCCTAGGTTCCAGTGGTTTTCTATGCCTGCCTCGGCGTGGCTGGAGCTGGGTCGGGCCCGCGGGGTGGCCGTGCTGCTGACGGGCAGGTGCACGTTTCGGAGCCCACGCCAGCGTGGTCACATCCCTGGAGCCACTTGAGAAAGGTGGAAGCTTGAGGGGGTCCCCAGAGGGGCGCCAGCTCAGCCATGCTGGCTGCCTCCCCGGGGCAAGCTCCGGGGACAGCTCCAGGCCATGTGCTCAGCTTCCCCAGCTTTTGCCTACCGACCGGGTGCTCCCCTGGTTAAGTGGTCTCTAAGCTCCCAGGAGCTCATTCTCTTCCTCTCTGAAATCTCCTAGGATTCTGTGAAGGACTGAATGAGAATGCACACACAGCCCTGGGCACATGCCTGCCTGGGAGGAGGCAGGAGGAGAGCTGACGCGTGGCCCGGTCTGCTGCGCCTGGTGGATTCTGGTGGACTCTGTGCAGTCTGACTGCGGGCATGAGTGCGCGAGCGTGTGCGTGTGCGTGTGTGCACATGAATGCCGCCGCAGCCCCTTCCTCTTCTCCCAGAGGGTCGGGGAGGCGGGGGAGATGCGGGAGTGGGTAGAGACCAAAGACTGGGCCTCCCAGGTCCAGCGTGTGGGCCTCAGCTGCGGGGTCTGCAGGCTCAGGCCTGCCTCTGGGAGGCCTCTCCCAGCAGCTTCAGCTGCAGACCTGGGGCTGGAGGCGGGGCTCAGGCATCCTAGGCTCCCACGTGCTACTGCCTGTATCCCTGTCCCACGACATCTGGAGCCGGTGTAGTCCCCTGTCCCTGGAAGGTTCCTCAGTCAGCCTTTCAGTCCCCTGTGGGCCCCTTTCCGGAGCCCTGGAGCCCGGGGGTGGGTCTGCATCACCCTCGCCAGCCCTGCCCAGTGCTTGCCCACCCCACCCCCCGCCACCACACCGCCCAGGTCTCCCAGTCTCAGCTCAACCCCTGCTCCTCGGATGGGCCACTTGGACCCTGGGAGTTCCCGGTTCCACGACGGGTGGTGGGTGCAGTACGACTGTCTGGGGACATAGCATCGGTCACCAGGGGCAGTAGTTCCTGTTGTCCTGTATGGCCGGCCATCTAGTCTGTTGTAAGTGTTCTCAGACACAGCCCCTTCGGCTGGCCAGGACTACCCCGCAGGGCCCTCCTTCCTGTGGGTCAGGCTTTTTTTTTTTTTTTTTTTTTTTTTAATGCATTCATCGGTCTCTTCCATTGGTCCACGGGCTCTCTGAAGCTGAAGCTGAAGAATGTATTCATGGGAGCTGCATTTTCTGATATGTTACTGTTTTTACAGCACTGAGATAGGGGGAGCCTCCGCCTGCAACACCAGCATCCTGGGCTGGTTTGTGACCCAGCTGCTCCGCTTCCAATCCCGCTCCCTGCTAATATGTCAGGAAGGCAGCAGAAGATGGCCCAGATGCTTGGGCCCCTGCCACCCACGTGGGAGGCCAGGTTGGAGGTCCTGGCTCCTGGCTTCGATTGGCACGCCTAGCCTGTCATAAGTAATTGGGGAGTCAACCAGGAGATGAAAGATTGATCCTTCTCTCCCAACCCCTGTTCTCTGTCACTTTGGCTTACAAATAAATAAAATAAATCTTTTTTTTTTTTAATTTGACAGATAGAGTTAGACAGTGAGAGAGAGAAACAGAGAGAAAGGTCTTCCTTCTGTTGATTCACTCCCCAAATAGCTGCTACAGCCAGAGCTACGCTGATCCGAAGCCAGGAGCCAGGTGCTTCTCTTGGTCTCCCATGGGGTGCAGGGTGCAAGCACCTGGGCCATCCTCCACTGCACTCCCAGGCCACAGCAGAGAGCTGGCCTGGAAGAGGAGCAACCGGGACAGAACCCGGCGCCCCGACTGGGACTAGAACCCGGTGTGCCGGCGCTGCAGGCGGAGGATTAGCCTAGTGAGCCGCGGCGCCGGCCCAAAATAAATCTTTTTAAAAACTGAGATAGGAAATAGGTATTTTGGCCCAGTGGGCTGACTGCCGCTTGGGACACCGGCTTCCTACGTGGACGTCCCTGGGTTCGAGTCCTGGCTCTGTTTCTGATTCAGCTTCCTGCTGACGCGCACCCTGGCAGGCAGCACTCAGGTCCCTGCCTTGATCGAGTTCTGGGCTCCTGGCTTTGGCTTGGCGGAGTCCTTTTTTTTCTTAGGCATTTGGGGAGTAAACCCGTAGATGGAAGACTTCTGTCTGTCTCTCTGAATTTCAAATAAAAACATATTAAAAAATTTATAGTGTACAACCAGTGGTTTTTAGAACTTTCACAGAGTTGTGCAACCATCACCACCATCTAATTCCAGGACATTTCACCACCCCAAAAGGAAACTCTATACCCGCCAGTGGTCACTCCCACCCTCCCTGCTGCCAGCTCCCGTCTCAGTGGACTTGCTGCCTTGGACATTTCACACAGACGTGTGGCTTTGTGACTGGCTTCTCTCACTCAGGAGGACGTGTCCAAGTTCGTCGGCGTCGGATCGTATGGACACATCTCAGTGTTGCCCACGGGTGCGCATTTGGGTTGTTTTCCACTGAATGACCCAGCTAGAGGGCCAGGCGTGGAGTCCAGTCCTTAAGTTGCCTGCATCCCTCGGAGAGCCTGGTTTGAATTCCAGCTCCTCTGCTCCTCGTCCGGCTTCCTGCTGATGTGCGCCCTGGGAGGCAGCAGGTGATGGGCTGAGTGCTTGGATTCCTGCCACCATGTGGGAGACCCAGATGGAGTTCTGGGCTCCTGGCTTTGGCCTGGCCCCGCCCCAGCTGTTGCTGGGGACGGAACCAGTAGATGGGAAGTGTCTCTCTTTTTCTCTCTACCTTTCAAATAAAATGAAAATTAAAAAATATTTATTTGAAAGAGTTACATCAAGAGAGGGAGAGACACAAAGAGAGGTCTTCCATCTGTTGGTTCACTCCCCAAAAAGCTGCAATGACCAGGGCTGGGGCAGGCCAAAGCCAGGAGCTTCATCCGCGTCTCCCACTCAGGTGCGGGGGCCCAAAGCACTTGGGCCAATCTTCGCTGCTTTCCCAGGCCATAGCAGGAAGCTGGATTGGAAGTGGAGCAGCCGAGACTCGAACTGGTGCCCATATGGGATGCCAGCACTGCAGACAGCAGCTTAATCTGCTATACCACAGTGCAGGCCCCCAGGTTTGTTTTTTTATCTTTAAGGGCCTTTGACTGACCCCTCACAGCAACCCTGCAGCGGAGGCACTGGCGTCACCTCCATTCTGCAAGTGAGGCCCGGAGGGGTGAGTCAGGCCACATGGCTCTAGGCGCTGGAGCCCGGGTTGTCCCCGATGTGCTGCCTATTTAGACGTTTCTAATCATTTTTTAAATTTTTTTTTTAAATTTTTTGACAGGCAGAGTGGACAGTGAGAGAGAGAGAGAGAGAGAGAGAGAGAGAAAGGTCTTCCTTTGCCGTTGGTTCACCCTCCAATGGCCGCCACGGCCGGCGCACCGCGCTGATCCGAAGGCAGGAGCCAGGTGCTTCTCCTGGTCTCCCATGTGGGTGCAGGGCCCAAGCACCTGGGCCATCCTCCACTGCACTCCCAGACCACAGCAGAGAGCTGGCCTGGAAGAGGGGCAACCGGGACAGAATCCGGCGCCCCGACCGGGACTAGAACCCGGAGTGCCGGCACCACAAGGCGGAGGATTAGCCTATGAGCCGCGGCGCCAGCCCGTTTCTAATCATTTTTAGCAGCACCTTGCTGCGCCCTCTCCCACGGCCAGTGTTGCCCACTGGTCACACAGACCTGAAACCTCAGAAACCGCCGTGATCTGTCCAGGTGAGCGCTGTCCACCTGCCCAGTGGTGATTCGGTGGCCCCAGGGGTCGGCCCTCAGGGAGTCCAGGGGGCCTTCTCCTGCCGAGGTAGGCCCATCGCCCACCCCCATGTAGCACCCAGGCTTTGCCGGGCTTCCTCGCTCCCTCCTGGATTAGACATACAGACCATTTGGGTCTCCTGGTCATGAACTCTGCTGCTCCTATGGCCTTGTGGGTGTGAGTTCAGCTGTCAGGCAGGCCGAGGCTCATTCAGCTTTGCCACTCTCTGGCTGCGTCTGCTCATCTGTAAACTGGGAAGCCCATGACACCTGTCACAGGAGGCCGTGTGCTGGCCCAGCCCCTCTCGGTCTCCCCCCAGTCCTTATATAAAGGCGGGAGGGCTCCGGTCCCTGGGGCCAGGGCAAGGGTCCTGGCCTCTTTCCCTGCCCCTGGGCAGCGGGAGGCAGCCCATGCAGGGCCCTCCCTGTCTCCCCGGCCCTCCAGGCCTCCCCTGCTCCTGCCCCCTGCCCAGTTCCCCGCCCCACTTTCCTGAAAACTGGGCAGAGCCTGGTGTATTCTCTGCTGGCCGCCTGGCAAAGCCCTCTGTGCTCTCCCAGATCTGCAGCACAGACCTGCTGCTCGGTGGCCAAAGGGCTTGGACACTGGCCTTGACTGTGGACCCCCCTGAGTGAGGGCCCCCACTGCCCCTCATGAAACAGGGGCGGAGGCAGCTGTGCGGTGGGGCTCCGGGCCAAGCCAGGGAGGACCAGGCAGCTTCCCCGGCTCCTGCTGGGGGAACCCTCTCCTCCCAGTCCTGCCCCTGTCTCCTGCTTCTCACATTTCAGCTTCTGAGTTCCTGGCACTGCCGGGCGGGTGCCGCAGCTGCACCACACAGACATTAACCCCTGATGTGCTGGCAGCAGCAGCCCGGCCAGAAATGAGTTACAGGGGCTGGGCAGGGGAGAGAGCCATGCTAAGACGCCATCTCTGCCCTGCCCGGCCCACGCACCACGGTGCTTCTCTCACCCTTGCCCCCTTCCTCTCTGCTAAAGCCTGAAGCCAAAGGCCAAAGTGCTCCCTGACCCCTCGGAATCGCTCCTGCCTGTGTCTGGGCACTGACTGGGGGACCCCAGAGCGTGGACCCTCTCATTTCACGCGTGGGCGTGATTCCCCCTCCGGCTCCTCCTCTTGCATCTGGACTTCCCTGGCCAGGGCGGGGCCGCCAGCACCAGCTGGGCTCCACAGAGTCTGGCTCAGAAGCCACTCTCCAGGGCAGCCACGTGGGGTCTGGAAGGAGCTGGCGCTGACCCACGGTGAGGATCTCGGCTGTGTCCTTTGGGTCTGCACAAAGGACGCAGGGTGCCATGGGGAAGACGAAGCAGGAATAGAAGCAAAGCCACGGAGCAGCATCTGGCACTCGGCGGGCACTCGGCGGGCACTCAGCCACTGCTGCCCCGACACATGTGCCTTCCCGACAAGCACTGGGGCTCTGAGCCGGCCCCTCCCCACAGAGAGCTTTGCCACCTTGCAGCCCGCCCAGGTCTGGCTGCTCCTCAAAGCAGGCCCAGTCCCTTTCCTGCCCTTGGCCTCTGACCTCCACCCACGCTATGGGAGGCCAGCAGGCTGCCCCGGGGGCACGGGAGACGCGCCTCAGCTGTCCTCTCCCCTGCTCCTCTGCTGGCCCCCTCCTGTGTCCTGTGGGCCTCAACCCTCTGCCCCGCCAGCCACAGCCCCTTGGTCCATTGGCTGACTTGTTCTCCTTTTACAGTAACCAGAGGCTCAGGGGCTGGTGTGTGGCTCAGCAGGTTAAGCTGCCCACTGCGATGCCAGCATCCCACGTAAGCTTGGTTCAAATCCTGGCTGCTCCACTTCCGATGTAGCTCCCTGCTGACGTGCCTGGGAAAGCAGCAGAGGTTGGCCTGACTGTTGGGCCTCTGCCACCCAAGTTCCTGGCTCCTGGCTTTGGCACCAGCCATAGCCACAATTTGGGGAATTGGAAGATTTCTCTCCCCCTCTCTCTATAACTCTGCCTTTCCAATAGATAAATCTTTAACAATAAAACAAACAAACGGAGGCTCCACCTTCTCCTTTCCTCTTCAGCCCTGGTGAGAGTGGCTCAGACTGGAAGGCAGGCGACGCAGCTCTGGTCTGACCTGACTGTGAATTCTCTGAGGACTTCAGAGGGAGTCTGCAACAGACCTGCCTCAGGCTCCTGGTCTACCTGCTGCAACTATAACTGTCCGACCGCCTTACAGAGAGCAGACTGAAGAAGCGGCCAGATGGCCATTTCCATCTGAAACAGAAACAACCTACCAGCACGATTATATCGGGAATGCACCCAGCTTCAAAAAAGAAACGCCCTATAACATAATGTGACTTTGTTAGACTTTTAAATTTTACTTAACTTCATTTTATATGAAAGGCTTAAAGACAGAGTGGGAGCCGGCGCCGCAGCTCACTAGGCTAATCCTCCGCCTAGCGGCGCCGGCACACCGGGTTCTAGTCCCGGTCGGGGCGCCGGATTCTGTCCCGGTTGCCCCTCTTCCAGGCCAGCCCTCTGTGGCCAGGGAGTGCAGTGGAGGATGGCCCAGGTGCTTGGGCCCTGCACCCCATGGGAGACCAGGAAAAACACCTGGCTCCTGGCTCCTGCCATCGGATCAGTGCGGTGCGCCGGCCGTAGTGCGCCGGCTGCGGCAGCCATTGGAGGGTGAACCAATGGCAAAGGAAGACCTTTCTCTCTGTCTCTCTCTCTCACTGTCCTCTCTGCCTGTCAAAAAAAAAAAAAAAAAAAAAAAAAAAAGAAGACAGAGTGGGGAAGACACTGACGGAGAGATCTTCCAGCCTCTGGTTCATTCCCCAAATGCCAGCAACAGCCAGGGCTGGGCCAGAAACTCAGTCTGGGTCTCCCATGTGGGTGGCAGGGACCCAAGTACTTGAGCCGTCACCTGCTGCTTCGCAAGGTGTGCATTGGTAGAGACCTGGGTGGGAGGTGGAGGAGCTGGCACTTGGACTAGGCACTCGGATACACAAGCCTCCTAGATGGTGGCAACTTAATCCTTGCACTGAATGCCTGCCCTGGATGCACTCAGTAGAAGAAAGCCAGGTACCTGGTTCTCTTCACTCACGTTCTGAGAGACACTCCCTGCAGGAAGCTTTTAAGTTTGACTCCTCCCCATGGCAGAGAGGAGCCAAGTGCTGAGAAGGACCAAACTGGGCAGGGGTTGCTGAGCCAGGGGCAAGGGAGAGGCCAGGACTGGAGCCCATGGTGGTGGAGGGGGCCCCAAAGACATCTGGGAGGAAGCTGAGCCCTGGAGGGACTCCAGCCATCTCAAATGTGGCTGCTCGCTTATAAGCAAAGTGGACTGCTGTGCACCCAGAAACCAGGCCACCTCGGGACCCCGAGATAAGCCAGGTGCCTCCTGGATCTTCAGAGCACCGGAGAGGGGGCAGTGAGTCAGCCCCTACCTCCCAGTACCTGCTTGGAGCGCCCGACTCTGTTCAGCGTGTGTGCCAGGCGCCCCCTAGCGGGCAGGGGCATCTCAGCCTCGCTGGCCAGATCTCCTTGTGCCTGGGGTAGGAGGGGGGACCACGGGCATCTGACCCTATTCTGCCTTCCTGGGCACATTCAGCGTCCAGACTCCCGGGTGGGGACTTTTTTCTTCTGCAGGTATTACCCTGGCCCCAACCCACGGGGATCCATACCCCAATATGAGCCAGAGCACACCTGGCCCAAAAGGCCATGTGGCCGATCATATCCCTACCCCTGGAGTATTCCCAGGAAAGTTCTTTAACTTGTTCCATGCCTCCTGCATGTCTCTTGCACATTTGGTGGCAGAAATCTCTCTTTATGAAAGATTTATTATTTGTTTATTTATTTGAAAGAGATATGGGGTGGGGTGGGGGGAGAACGAGAGAGAAACCTTGCATTTGCTGGTTCACTCCCCAAATGGCTGCAACGTCCGTGGCTGGGCCAGGCTGAAGCTAGGAGCCAGGAGCTTCTTCTGGGCCTTCCTTGTGGGTGCAGGGGCCCTCGCATTTAAGCCATCTTCTGCTGCTTTCCCAGGTGCATTAGCCAGGAGCTGGATTGGAAGTGGAGCAGCCTGGACTCAAACCAGTGCCCGTATGGGATGCCAGCACCGCAGGTGGAGACTTAGCCTTCTATGCCACAGTGCCAGCCCCCAGAATTCTCTTATACTCCACCATGGAGCATGGACAGAACCTGTGACTGGGTGCATTACCCAATCCAGGGGATCCCAAGGCAGATGGATGATCCAGCAGGCCTGCCCTCATCCAGGATCCGTCGACAGAGTTTCCTCTGGCTGCTTGGGAAGAGGAAGTCGTAGAGAGTCGAAGGGAAACAGGAGAGAGGGATAGTCTCCATGGCTCGGGTGGAGGGGTCGGAGGCAAGGACCTGAGAAGAAGCTTCCAGAAGCTGAGCGGTGCCCCAGGCCACAGCCAGCAAGAAAACGGGGACCAAAGTCCTGCAGCCACACGGACTGCTTTCTGTCACCAACCAGGAGGCCTGGGGGAGACCCTAAGCCACAGATGACACAGTGGCCCTGGTTCAGCTTCACTGATGAGACCCTGGCTCTGACCCTCTGAACTGTCCGGGGATGAATGGGGTTGTTTTAAGCCACTAAGTTTGTGGAATTTTGTTACTCAGCAATAGAAAACTAATACATCATCTATCTACAGGGAAGAAACCGCGTCCTAGCACATGTTGGATAAAAGTTGAAAAACGAGAAAAATCTACTCTCCTACACATGAGTGTGTGGACTCAGGATTGCAGGGTGCTGGGCTGCTGCTCGTGCCACTGGCTGTAGCTCTTTTTAATTTTTTTTAGAAAAATTGTTTTGTTTATTCAATTTTACATTTTGAAAATTTAAAAAAGGATTTGTTTTTTATTTATTTGAAAGGCAAAGTTACAAAGAGAGGAGCAGCGACAGAGAGCTCTTCCATCTACCGGCTCACTTCCCAAACGGCCGCAACAGCCAGGGCTGAGCCAGGCTGAAGCCAAGAACCTGGAGCTTCTTTCGGGTCGCCCCCGTGGGTGCCGGGGGCCGATGACTTGTGCCATCGTCTGCTGCTTCCCCAGGCCATACCAGGGAGCCAGATCTAAAGTGGAGCAGCCGGGTCCCAAACAGGCTCCCATACAGGATGCTGGCATCGCACGTGGGGCTTCACCTGTTACACCACAACACCAACACCAAATTTTTTAATTTTTTTTTTTGACAGGCGGAGTGAACAGTGAGAGAGAGAGAGAGAAAGGTCTTCCTTTGCCGTTGGTTCACCCTCCAATGGCCGCTGCGGCCAGCGCACTGCAGCCGGCGCACCGGGCTGATCAGATGGCAGGAGCCAGGTGCTTCTCCTGGTCTCCCATGGGGTGCAGGGCCCAAGCACTTGGGCCATCCTCCACTGCACTCCCTGGCCACAGCAGAGAGCTGGCCTGGAAGAGGGGCAACTGGGACAGAATCCGGCGCCCCGACCGGAACTAGAACCCGGTGTGCCGGCGCCGCAAGGCGGAGGATTAGCCTAGTGAGCCGCGGCGCCAGCCCAAATTTTTAAATTTTTAAAAATTTATTTGAAAGAAACAGAAAGAGATCTCCCATCCACTGACTTCTGTCCCAAATGGCTGTAATAGGCCCGGCTGGGCCAGGCTGAAGCGGGGGGCCAGGAACCCCATCCTGGTCTCCTGCATGGTAGCAGCCCAGCTGTCTGTGCCATCACCTGCTGCTGCCCAGGCTGTGCACCGGCGGGAAGCTGGAGCTGGCAGCAGAGCCAGGAACGGAACCCGGGCACTCTGATACGGGGTGCAGCTGTGCTGAGCAGCACCGTGGCTGCCGTGCCACACGCCCGCTCCTTGCAGCCGTGTCTGGACGGCAACTCCCTCACATCGGCAGCTCCCAGCAGCCTGGGACAAGGGCAGAGTCTGTTCTGGGAAGAGCTGTGCCGACGCTCCAGCACAGCAGCCAGGATCCCGGGCCAGCGAGGCAGGTTCCACCTTGTAGAGGAAAGAGCTACGGACCCCCCCCCACCCTAGGGGATTCAGTGCTTGCTGGGGTCCCCTGGCTTCAGGCCATCCGTAGCATCAATAAAGGCATTTTAATAACAGCTCTGTTCAGTATAATTCACATGCCATGTAATTCACTCCTTTAAAATAGTGGGTTTTGGTGCATAACAGAGTTGTGCAACCAACTGCAAAACACTTCCATTGCGGCTGGCACTGTGGCATAGTGGGTAAAGCAGCCACCTGCAGTGCTGGCATCCCATAGGGACGCTGGTTCGAGATCCGGCTGCTCCACTTCCAATCCAACTCTCTGCTTTGCCCTGGGAAAGCAGTAGAAGATGGCGCAAGTTCTTGGGCCCCTGCACCCGCATGGGAGACCCGGAAGAAGCTCCTGGCTCCTGGCTTTGGATTGGTGCAACTCTGGCTGTTGCAGCCATTTGGGGAGTGAACCAGCAGATGGAAGACCTTTCTCTCCCTCTCTTTCTGCTTCTACCTTTCTGTAACTCTGCCTCTCAAATAAATACATAAATCTGTAAAGAACAACAACAACAAACACTTCCATCACCCCCCCAAACAGCCAGACACCTATTAGCAGTTACCATTTCTTCCCAACCCCCAGCCAGCCCCCAGCCAGGGGGCCATCACCAGTCTGCTCTCTCTCTGTCGCTATGCATTTGCCTGTTCTGGAATTTGTTAGGGCTTTGTTCCTTTTTTTTTTTTTTTTTTTTTTAAGATTTATTTATTTGAAAGGCAGAGTCGCGCGCGCGCGCACACACACACACACACACATCTTTCATCTGCTTGTTCATTCTCCAAATGGCCACCACAGCTGGGGCTGGGTCAGAGTGAAGCCAGAAGCCGGGAAGTTCATCTGGGTCTCCCACGTGGGTGGCAAGGGCCCAAGTACTTGGTGCTTCCCAGGTGCATTAACAGGGCGCTGGACTGGAAGTGGAGCAGCCGGGACACAAACCATCCTCCAATAAGGGATGCTGGTGTCTCTAAGTGGTGGCTTAACCTGGTGCGGCACAATTCTGGCCCATGTTTCACTTCTTTCTAATGGCTGAATAATATTTTATTGGACGGATAGGTCACGTTTTGTTTACCCATTTATCTGTTGATGGACTTTTTCCCCCCACCTTTGGTCAGAATAATGCTTTAGTGAACTTAGGTATACATCAATCTGTTTGCATTCCGTTTTCATTCTTTTGGGCACTTCCTGGGAGTGGCATTGCTGGAGTGGATGACAGCCACTACCAGTATTTGTATGGCCCATAAACTAGTGACATAGTAGACAAAATAATGACCTCCCAAGATGTCCACGTCCAAATCCCCGGAACCTGTGAATAAACTACCTTGCATGGCAGAGACGCTTTGCAGATGGTACTCAGTTAAGTGTCTGGGAGAGGGAGGTTGTGCGGGATTATGTGGTGGGTTCGAGGCCATCCTAAGAGGGTGAGGAGCAGGTGGCACCTGAGATATGAGGACAGAAGCAGAGGCTGGAGGGATGCACTTTGAAGAGGCAGGAGGGACCACAAGCCAAGGAGTGCAGGTGGCTCTGATCAGCCGGAAAAGGTCAGGAGCTCTCGAAGGAACACACCCCTGCCTGCACCTGGAGTTTAGCCAAACATAAACCATTTGGACTTCTGACCTGCAGAGAATAAATCTGTGTTTTTCTTAAGCCACTAAGTTTGTGGTAACTTGTTACAGTCGCCCTAGGATGTTTACATTTTAGATGGCTAAAAAAAATGAATGGTATTTTGTGACACATGAGTATTATATGAAATTTGTGTCCATAAAGAAAATGTGGCCAGTGCACAGCCGTGCCCACTCACGGAGGCACCTTCTCCTGGCTCTGGGACCAGCCCTGAGTACCCGGGACAGGAACCACGGGGCCAGAATGCCCTCATACTGACTGCCTGAAGGGCTGGGGGTCTGACCCGGTCTGCTGAGCTCTCTCTGAGAGCTCTGCAGGGAGCAATTCCAGGAGCTGGGAGGGGCTCAGACCGGGGTCGGCAGAGCTCTCAGGACCCGACGTGGGGGGCTTCCTGGGTGGCTGCTGGAAAGCCAGGTGAGTGATGGGGGAGCCTGCCGCGGGTGTGTGGCAGGTGGTCTTCCCGCTTCAGGCTGGAGGGTGGGCGTGGCTGAGCCAGGTGGGAGGTGTGGGGGCTTGTGAATGTGACTTGGAGCGTGCAGGGCTGGGCACAGCCACGGTGAAGCCAGTCGTGACAGTGCGTTCTTGGGGACCCAGGTTCAGGCAAGGCGGTGCCACGGGAGAACGAGCAAGGCGAGACATGCGTCTCCCACTGTCGTGTGTTCCTTGGTGTTGCTGAGTGTGGGTCGGTGGCCTAGTGTCCTAACGCTGTCCCCGAAAGTTGAGATGAGGCTGCAGCGAGGCTGAGCCCTTCAGTGTCCTGTGTTTGCCTTGACCACCCACTCAGATCACCCCTTAAGAGAGAGAAGTAGAAGGGGCCGGAGGCCCTGACCCTGCAGCTGTGCCCTGGGTCGTGGACAGGGGGATGAGTGCAGGGCAGGCTGAGGCGCTCACCCGGTGGACTCGCTGAACCGGGCACCAGCAATCCCCGAAATCAGGAGAAACAAAATTTTTTTTAAATGCACTACTTTTCCTAAATCTGTGCAGATGAAATACATGTAATTTGTTCATTTTGTATAAATTTTAAAAATTGTTTAAAAACGCAATACTTTTTTTAAAAATAACAAAATTAATGCAAACGATGTATGCTGCACAAGGCTGTCAGGCTAGACTTGGGGGTGTCCTGGGGGAAGCCGCCTAACAGGTCGCTGGGGCTCGCCAGCAGCCGTGCAGCGACACGAGGGAACAATAGTATTTCCTAGCAGTCACAGCAACAATTGTTACTCGCCCGAGTATTTCAGCGAGGAGGCGCGATCTGGGCGGCACCTGGAGGGCGGATGGGATTGGGAAAGGCGGCGGCGGCGGGCTGGGGCGCGGACATTCCAAGGCAGGCGTGGGCTTCCTGCAGCCGGGGCGGGCGGGGGCCGGAAGCCCGCGGCCGTCGCCCCCTCGCGGAGAGCGCTCCCTGGCGGCGGGGCAGGCCGCGCGGGGGCTCCCCCGGGACGGGCGCGCGCCTCCCCGCCGGCCCGCTCCGCGGATCTGGGATTCCCAGGCTCCGGAGCCCGCGCGGGCGGCGGCGGGCCGGCCTCCGGAGTCAGCCCCGAGCCACATGTGGGAAGCGGCGGCTGTGACGCAAGTTTCCAGGGGGCCCGGCTCGGCTCGCGGGGAGCGCGCCGTGCACTCGCAGCCGCGGAAAAGCAAAGCTCGCGGCGCGCGCCCCGGGCCGCCGCGCGCCCCCCGACCCCGCACCCGGCCGTCTGCGCTCAGGCCGGGGGCTCCCTCGCCCGGGCTGGCCTTTTTTTTTTTTTTTTTTTTTTTTTGCAACGCTTGCCAACCTGTCAGCTGATGGACCTCATCACCCATAGTGGCGCATGTAGCTCGGCCGCAGCTCGCTCCATTCACGCGCGCGCCCCCCACCCCGTCCCCGCGGGCCCCGGAGCCCCCGCATCCGGGGGAGGCCCGCAGACCCCCGCGGCAGCCGGCCCCCCGGGGGCCCGCGTCCGTCTCGGCCGGGCCGCGCGCCGCCCGGGGTCGCTGCAAATAGTCCTTTGTTTACATGCAATTCCTTACTCCGCGGAAGGAGGCCGGGGGAGTGCTGAGTATTCACCAGCTGTTTCCCGCCTTGAAACAGACATCTGATCAGCTGCAAACACACGCACACACAGACACACGCCCGGGGAGGCAGGCCGGAGAGACCTCCCTCCCGCCCCTCCCGCCCGCCGCCCGCCCCTCGCCGCCGCCGCCGCCGCCAGCATCTGGGACCGGCCGAGCCTGCACCTCCGTCCGGCGCTGCCCGAGGATTCCGACTCCGGTCCTGCAGCCCCCGGCCGCTCGCCGCGCTCGGCTCGCGCACAGGAGGGCGCCGATCGCTATGGAGTATTTCATGGTGCCCACTCAGAAGGTGCCCTCTTTGCAACATTTCAGGAAAACAGAGAAAGAAGTGATAGGAGGGCTCTGTAGGTGTGTACTCCTCCCCACCCCCCCACCCCTTCCCACCGCTGCAGCCCCTCGGCCAGCCCGCCCGCCCCAGCGGGCGCGCGTGTGCGCACGCATGGCCCGCGCCGCGGACCCCGCTCGGCTTTCTTAGCTCCCGGGGCCGCTGCAGCCCCGCGCGCCGCGCTCCCGCCGCCCGGGCACCCTCCTCCCTCGCAACGTGGGGGCCCCGAGCGCTCTCGGCCACTTTTGTCCACTGCAGGCGGGCGAGTCGCGACGTTTGTAAATTGCAAACAGACCCACGTGGTTCTGCAGCAGTCCCGGCCATGCTTGGTGCTGCTGGCTTCCCCCCACTCCCCGCGCTTCCTCCTCCCCCCTCCCGCGGCGGCTTCCTTCCTCTCCCCCCCTTCCTCGCGCGCTCGGAGTGTCCCCCGTCCAGGCGGGTCCGGGGGGCCTGGGGCACGCGTGGGGCCGCGGCGAGGGCGGCTACAATGCAGCCATGCCGCGCTCCGGGGCGGGGGGGCGGGAGCCGGGCGGCGTGCGTGGTTGCAGAGAGCGGGGCTGCAGCCGGGGTGGGGGCGTGCGCGCGTGGGGGGGTACGGGGGCGCGCGGGCCCGGGAGCCGCGGCCCGGGCACGGTGGCGGCGGCGGCTGCCCGCCTGCTCTCCCGCCCGCTCGCGCCCGGGCGCTGTTTACTAGCGAGGCCTGGACGTGACTCTGCAGCCCTCTTGGAGTAGGCGGACCTCCGCGCGCGGCTGCGCGGGAGCTGTAGTCCTGTGCACTCCGCCGGCGCGGCATTGTGGGACTTGTAGGCGCTCCGGGACCACGCTCTCCCCGCACAAAGCTCGGCCCCCGCGGGCAGAATGGGCACGGCGGGCCGTGGCGGGGTGGGGGCGGCGGAGGCCTTGCGGGGAGGGGGCGCCCCAGGCCGCCCATAGCCTCGCAAGGCCGTTTCCTGCCGCACGTGGCTCTCCTGCGAACTTTCCCACCCCACGCCCCCCACCCCACACCCCCCGACCATAAACGGGAAGCGCCGGGCCTCCCAGCTGGGTGGGTGGCCCCAAGTCCGCCGCCCGCCCCAGGAGCGGCTTTGCAAGCCTGGTCCCAAGTTGCTCCCGATGCACCCTTTGCCGAAGGGTGCTGGGTTTGCAAACCACCCGCGGCCAGGTCTCCCTGGACGCGGGTTGAAGCGCACACGCCTTGGAGCTCGGATGTCCAGCGACCCGGCCTTTGCGTTCTGGACACGACTGGCCCTCGGGGGTCCCGGGTGCAGGGAGGTTCTCCAGCGGGCACGAGTTTGGAACCCGCGGCTCCTTCCCTGCGATGCTGTTCCTGCAGCGAAATGGCTCCCCGGGGCTGGGACCACGTGCTCCTGTGCCCCAGAGAGACAGGGCGGCGATGGAGGGAGGAGGAACCCGGCGGTGTGGCCCTGGCTGGGGGACACCAGGGGCTGCAGAAACTGGGTCAGGGGACAGTTACATCGCTCTGTACACGCGGGCTTCTTGGGGTCCCCACCCCCAATTGCTGTCAAGTCCAGAGTCTGTACTTAAGGATGGATGGGTAGTTAACTCACCTGGCAGCCAGCAGGTCCACCCTGAGGGCTGGCCCCTCCCCAAAGCCCACCTGGAGGGCTCAACCTTTAATAGGTTAAAAAAAAAAATCCTGAGCTTTTTGTGTGTTCTTTTCTCACTGAATTGTCATCCCCTTCGTAGGATGAGGACCGAGGCCGGGGAAGGGGCCAGCCAGAGCAAGTGGTGGAGCTGGGACTTGAACCTGACCCCAGAGTTGTTCCTCTGCTCGCGCTGGGAACGGGGCAGGGCAGTGAGCAGTGGGGTTGAGCCGCTCCACTTGCCGGAGAGGGTGCTTTGGGTCCCGTGCCCTGGGCAGGCTTGGGGGCACTGGGGCTCTCTGCTGTCATGCCTGGGCACCTGTGGCACCTGTCCCCACGTGGAGGAAGCCAGCAGTCCTGCACAGATGCCCCCTCGCAAGGTGGTTGTGAGCTGCGGCCCCTGTGTGATCATTTTCAGGAGGGGCAGCAAAGTGTGAGGCCTGTGCAGGTCAGGCATGGCCTCCTGGCCAGGTGGGTAGACTTGCTTCTTAAGGTCCTTCCAGGCTGACGGAGTCAGCTCCATTCTCCAGGGACCAGCAGGGCTCCCCTAGTCTGGCCAGAGAGCTCTCGGTACAGTGCCGTCCGTGGAAGCTGTGATGTTTTGACTCTGTCGCCTGTGAGGGTTAGCCACAAGTGTGCAAAGTGTTTGGTGGCCGTTGGATGACATTCGGATTCTGAAAAGCAGGTGCATGGTGGTCTCTATCCTTGTAGGCTCTTTAAGAAAGTTCCTGTAAGATGGCATTGGGGAAAATTAAGGGGTCTGGAGGGTTTATTGGGTGCCTGACGAAGCACCAGTTTTATGCTGGGACTGAGGACACATTTTGTGAGCAGCTAGCTCATGCTCCCTGGTGCTAAAGGGTCTTGTCAGCCCCTCAGGGATCCACAGATTGTTCTGGACTTCTGGGTTCGGACCCTGGAGAAACAGGATGCTCTGTCGTCATCTCGCTCCAGTTTTTTTTCCCCTCAATCTCTTTTTCCCAAGACTGTAAAGTGAGGCAATTTTCTCAGCTTCCAGGTTGGGGGGAACGGGCGAGGCTTGGGATTCCATAGCTGGTAAGTGGCAAGGCTGGCGTCTGTTAGAACCCAGTGCAGGGTTCGCGCTGATGGACTGGGGCGGGAGTACGTGGTGTGGAGGGGAAGATGGGAGGGATGTTATGGGAGCTGCCCAGGCACGGTCTGTTCTGGGACCGAGGCGGGAGCGTGGAGTATGGACAGAAGCAAGGCGACAGGCCAGAGCCTTAAGGCTACTTAGGTGAGAGATGGGTGAGCACCCTGGGCACCCTTGCTGGCAGGTTTGTGTCTCCCCGCCATGTAGACCTCCCCACCCTGACCGTGTGGAGTTTGCTTTGTGGCCATGATTCTGGGGCATGTGAGTGACTTCAGGGCAGTGTGGAAGGAGAGCTCCCCGTGGCCACTTTGAGGATGGAGTGTGTCGGGGCAGGGGAACCCCCTGGCCTTGGGCCGGGCAGCAGGGATCTGACTCAAAGAGCTTGCTCCCTGCCTCTGAGCATCCGGCTGGGATGTTTGTGTCCCTCCAGGAGGTTTCTGGGGGTCTGTGCTCGTAGCTCTGGTCTTGGCACTCGGGTCTGGTACCCAATTTTTGTCCCTTGGCTGTTGGTTGTTGCCTGGTGCCCTGTGTTAATTCCTGAAGCCAGGGCAGCCCCCAGGAAACCGCTGTTTGAGGGCAGTCAGGAAGGGAGTGAAGCCAGAGTGGCTGGTGTCAGAGGTCGCTAGGCACCTTGACTGCTCACCTGGGGACAGGGGGCTTCCACCTGCTGGTTCTTGTAAGCTGAGCTCACTTCTGCAAAATACAGAAGGAGCCATGAGGAGCTTTTCAGGTGTTGGCAGAAAACTTCACTTGATCCAGTGCAGCATCACCCACCAATAAGATTTCCTGGTTAGCTAGCACTTCTCCAATGAGAACTCTTGGTTGGCCCACACTCCACCAATCGGAACCCTTGCTTAGCTTATACTCTGCCAGTGAGAACCCCTGATTAACCCACACTCCCCCAGTGAGAACCCCTGGTCAGCCCATAATCCACCAATCAGAACCCCTGCATAGCTCACACTCCACCAACCCAAACTTTTGGTTTAGCTTATATTCCACCAAAGAGAACCCCTGGTTAACCCACACTCCACCAATCAACAGCTGACGAATGTTCCTTCTGTTGACTGTCAGCTGGTACTTCATGGCCAGTTTAGACGAACTTTAATTGAGGGGCTTGGTGGCGAACCCAAGCCCCTTGTAAGGCACTGTGGCTTTGAGGGGAAGTCTTGGGTTTAATTTTGGTTAAGCCTAGGTTAACTAGCAGCTGGTTCCTGAGCCAGGAGGCTGGGCTGAGGGGTGTGGAGGGGATGGGCCAGAGGGGACATTTGGAGAAGCGAGGCTGGTGGTTTCCTTGCAAAGGGGGAGCCTGCATAGACCCTGGATCCCTGGCTGGGCCTCAGGGCCTCTCCCCTCTGAGAACTCTGGGGCTGGGACTTTGAGGCCTGGGGTCTTGCCATTGCCTTTGGTCTCCCCAGTAGTGGGTGTCCAGGCGGGAGGGAGAGGCTGGGCCTGAGCCCCTCCAGGGCACTGTAGGCAGGCAGGTTGCTGGGATTGGGCTGGGAAGTACAGGAGGGTGTGTGCAGCCACTCCCTGCCGTCCACCTGTCTGTGGGTGTGGTTCTGGCAGGACACTCCCCTTGTGTGCCTGGCCCCTCCCTGGGATTCAGAGGGGCAGGGATGCTGCTCCCGCTGCAGCAAACCGTGAGCTGAGTGAGCTGTCAGGGTGCCGCCAGCCAGTGAGAGCCCTGGGACCTGCCGCTGCACCCTGGCCAGGCAGCCTGATGCTGGGTGCGTCCCTTCCCCTCCCAGGACCCTGCGTCACTCACTGTAACCCAAGGGTGCAGCAGATACCCACTGGGTTTCTGTGCTGCTCGGACGGGGGATGTCAAAGAGGTCTGTGCAAAGGGAGAAGGGTGACTGCGGATGGTGCCTCCCTCTGCTCCAGGAAGAGTACAGGCACCTGCACCTGCGGGACAGGGCAGAGCCCTGTCCACCCTGCGGGCCAACCCCTGCTCTGGGGCCCAGACTGAAGTCCCAGCTCTGCTGCTTGCTGTAGCTGATTCCTTCCCGAGTGTCTGTCCCACCTCTATTTTTATTTGAAAGTGAGAGTTGGAGAGACAGAGAGAGATAGATCCACTGGTGTACTCCCCAGATGGCTGCAATGGCCAGGCCTGGGCCATGCCAAAGCCAGGAGTTTCATTCAGGTCTCCCTTGTAGGTGCAGGAGCCCAAGCACCTGGGTCATTCTTTGCTGCTTTTCCGAGGCCACTAGCAGGGAGCTGGATCAGAAGTGGAGCAGCCAGGGTGCGAACTGGTGCCCATGTGGGATGCTGGCATCGCAAGCAGCAGCTTTACCTGCTGTGCCATTAGCACTGGCCCCTGTCCTCTCTCTTCTTCCCTTGGTAGTCAGCAGCCACTTGGCTCACAGGGAGATGGTGACAACTGAGCAGGAAAATCTAGCAAAGTGAGTTGTTAGCATATTTTGTGAAGAACTCAAAACTGTTTTAAAACTTGTTTGTTGCTAGGCATAGGTATCTCTCTCTCCCTCTTTTTTTTAAGACATTTAATTATTTGAAAGGCAGAGTTAGAGTTAGAGTTAGAGTTAGAGTTAGAGAGAGAGAGAGAGAGAGAGAGAGGTATCTTCTATCCACTGGTTCACTCCCCAAATGGCCAAAACAGCCAGAGCTGAATCTGAAGCCAGGAGCCAGGAACTTCATCTGGGTCTCCCGTGTGGGTGGCAGGGACCCAAGCACTCGGGCTGTCCTCTGCTGCTTTTTCAGGTGTGTTAGCAGGAAGCTGGGTCAGAAGGCAGCATCTGGGACTTGAACCTGTGCCCATGTGGGATGCCTGTGCCACAGGTGGCAGGTTTACCCACTATGCCACAGTGCTGTTCTATTTTTTTTTTTTTTTTTTAGATTTATTTATCTATCTATTTGAAAGGCAGAGTTAGGGGCCGGTGCTGTGGCATAGTGGGTTAAGCTACTGCCTGCAGTGCTGCCATCCCATATAGGTGCTGGTTCAAGACCTGGCTGCTCCACTTCCTGTCCAGCTCTCTGCTATGGTCTGGGAAAGTAGTAGAAGATGGCCCAAATCCTTGGGCCCCTGCACCCACGTGGGAGACCTGGATGAAGCTCCTGGCTCCTGGCTTCGGATCAGCACAGCTCCAGCCGTTGCTGCCATCCAGGGAGTGAACCAGCGGATGGAAGACCTCTCTCTCTGTCTCTACCTCTCTCTGCATCTCCTCTCTGTGTGTAACTCTGACTTTCAAATAAAATAAATAAATCTTGAAAAAAAAGGCATAGTGAGAGACAGAGAGAAAGGGGGGCTCGTTTTTGACCTCCAGTCTCTGGTTAGCCCAGGCCGTTAGGTGTTGGCATGATGGACCCGAGACTGGGTAGGGGAGGGTGTCCGTCCTCAGTTCTCTCCTGAGGGGCAGGATGTCCCCAGACAGACTGCAGTGGCCAGGTGACTTCGCACCCATTGGCCGGCTCTCCCCATCTCCTCTTGCTCCCACGACCCCTTCAACTTGAACCGCGCGCTGCCGAGCCGTCTCTGTCCCCCTTGGTCTGCTGGCCTCTCTTAGGTGGCTGAGGGCTGTGCCGGGCCTGGGGGCAGATTCTCCCCCGTGGGCTGACCAGCAGCCCCCGCAGCAACTTCTGCTCTGCCTGGCTCCCTCCTCCTTCCAGTACCCCCACTCCCACTGTGGGGCAGGGAACCTCAGAGAAGGGAGGTCCCTGGGCCCCCAAGTTCTGAGCTGGACCCCCAGCTGTGTGACCCATATCAGGCCCAGCCCAGCCCACTCTGAGCCCTAAGTCCCATCTGCGAAGCGGGGTACCCAGCCTCCTTCCTTGGGGGAGGGGACTTGGCTTGATGAGGACCCCACTCCCAGTGGGTCCCCTCCGTGCTGGGACAGGAGGCTGAGGCCCTGGCTGTCATCCCCCTGGCTGAGGGACGCGTGTAGGGCCCCGTGGGGGCCGAGGCGGGCTGTGCAGGGTGGGCTCTGTCCATTGGTGGCAGATTTGGCCCTTCCTGGCCTGGCCTGTGGAGGCCGTCTGCCCGGGGATGGGCACCGGGGCCAGGTCAGGCTAAGTGAGTTGAGCCTCTTGCCGTTGCCACTGCTAGAGCGCTGTCCCTGTGCCCCAGGCCCAGGCCTGGCATGGGTCACCCCAGGAGGGCCCCTCTGGCTGTGGCTTTGGGTGGGGCTGGCGGCCTCTGCTGGGAGCCCAGCATCTGGAAGCCATCAGGCGCGGGCGGGGGAGTTGCAGGGGGGCCTGGAAAGGGGGGCCAGCCTTCTCCAGGCCACACACAGGCCCACCCCTCGGGAGCAGTGGCGTTGGGCCCGCCGGCTCCGCTGCCGCCTGCCTCCCGCCAGTGCCCCTCGGCCCACAGCCTCGCCCCTCCCTTGGCTGCCTTCTCTCTCACCCCACTGGCCACGGCAGTAACACTGCCCACAGCATGCCGGAGCTCTGTGTCCCTCAGGGTGGGTCTGCTTATAGGCGTGTATGCGCTTGGGGGGGGACTGTCCCCTGGGCTGTTGGCCTGAGGTCCCTGTGGTGGAGGGACTGGCACCTGTCTTGTCTCCTGTGGAGTCTCAGCCTGGGGGCGGGGTTGGGGTGGAGCTGGTGGCTGGCCATGGCTGTGGGGATGGGGGGGAGGGACCATCTGTCACTCCTGGGCTGGCAAGCCAGCGACTCTGAAGGAGGCGATACCCACACACAGCTGGGAGCCTCTGCTACGGAGGACAGCTCTCTCCCCAGAAAGGAAGCAGGCGACTTTTCGGTCTGGAGCGGGCTGTCTGTGCCCACTGATTCCAGTCTGCCTGGGGTCCCATGCAGCCCCCCACTCCCTCCAGCATCAGCATCAGGCAGACCTGGCACTTTTTTTTTTTTTTTAAAGGATTTATTATTTATTTGAAAGTAAGAGTTACATACAGAGAGAGAGAGAGAGAGAGGGGTCTTCCATGCACTGTTTCACTCCCCAGATGGCCACAATGACCAGGGCTGGGCCAGGCTGAAGCCAGGAGCCAGGAGCTTCTCCAGGGTCTGCTACGTGGGTGCAGGGGCCCAAGCACTTGGGCCATCTACCTCTGCTTTCCCAGCCACATCAGCAGGGAGCTGGATTGGCAGTGCAGCAGCCGGGGCACGAATGGGCGCCCGCGTGGGATGTAGGCGGCACAGGCGGCGGCTTTACTTGCTGTGCCGCAGCACCGGCCGCACGCCCGGCACCTTTTGCAGTGTCAAGGGTGCAGGCTACACTCAGGCCCCTCTTCCGGAAATGAACGGAGAAGACAGGGGCCAGTCGGAGGCGGAGTGCAGAGGACGCCGGCCTGAGCCTGCCCTGTCTTCCCGGCAGCCTGGCCAACATTCCACTGACCCCGGAGACGCAGCGGGACCAGGAGCGGCGGATCCGGCGGGAGATCGCCAACAGCAACGAGCGGCGGCGCATGCAGAGCATCAACGCGGGCTTCCAGTCCCTCAAGACCCTCATCCCCCACACGGACGGAGAGAAGCTCAGCAAGGTGGGCGGGGCCCCGGGGACCTTCCTGGGGGCCTTCCCGGGGGCCGCGGCCGCCTTGGGGGGGGAGGAGCAAGCGAGCCGCGGGGCCCTGCCGCGGCCTGACTCTGTCCCCGGCCGCCCCCAGGCAGCCATTCTGCAGCAGACGGCCGAGTACATCTTCTCGCTGGAGCAGGAGAAGACCAGGCTCTTGCAGCAGAACACACAGCTCAAGCGCTTCATCCAGGTACCTGCGGGAGCCCCCGCCCCCGCCCCCGCCCCCAGGCCCTGCCCTCCTCCCCTGGGCGCATGCCAGACCCAACCCCTGGCCTGGGGCCTCGAGGTCCCCATCTGTCAGTCGCAGTGGAGCGGGCTCAGGAGGGAACCCGATGAATGTTCTAGAAGCCGGGTCCATTCTGCGTCCGTGTGGCCAGTCAGTTGGATCTGCAGGATCCACATGCGGGGCGTGTGGGGGCTGTGGCGGAGCGCCCCCGCCTCTGTGCCGGTGTCAGGCGCCCTCACTGGCCCCTTGGCCTCCCCAGGAGCTGAGCGGCTCGTCCCCGAAGCGGCGGCGGGCGGAGGACAAGGACGAGGGCATCGGCTCGCCGGACATCTGGGAGGACGAGAAGGCCGAGGACTTGCGGCGGGAGATGATCGAGCTTCGGCAGCAGCTGGATAAGGAGCGCTCGGTGCGCATGATGCTGGAGGAGCAGGTGAGGGGCGCGCCGCGGGCTTCCGGTCCGCCGGTGTTCAGGGAGACCCTGCCCCTGGGGGGGGGGCGGGGCGCATGATGCTGGAGGAGCAGGTGAGGGGCGCGCCGCGGGCTTCCCGTCCGCCGGTGTTCGGGGAGACCCTGCCCCTGGGGGGGGGCCCGGTGCGCATGATGCTGGAGGAGCAGGTGAGGGGCGCGCCGCGGGCCGGTGTTCAGGGAGACCCTGCCCCTGGGGTGGGGGCGGTCTGTGGGGGGCGCAGGGAGGACTGGAATCTAAGGATGGCGCTGCGGCCTCAGGGGTCGTTTGCATGGTGCCAGGGCGTGGTCCACAGCTCCTCTGGCGGATCGGGCCCAGAGGGCCGAGGGTGTTCCAAGTTCCAGCAGCAGCAGGTGGGAGGTGAGGACAGCGTCGTGGGCGGTGGTCAGGGCTGCCGTCTCTGTCCAAGCCCAGGGCTCTGTGTGCTGGCGTTGTTGAGGATTTTAGCAAGCGACTGCTGTGGCAGCAGTGGACGAGGGTGTGGTGCAGGCGCTGGCCTGAGCCTGCTGTCCTTCCGCGTCCAGGTGCGCTCCTTGGAGGCCCACATGTACCCGGAAAAGCTCAAGGTGATCGCGCAGCAGGTGCAGCTGCAGCAGCAGCAGGAACAGGTGCGGCTGCTGCACCAGGAAAAGCTGGAGCGGGAACAGCAGCACCTGCGGACCCAGGTGAGCGCGGGTGCTGGGCGGGGCCTCGCGGCCTGACCTTGGTGTCTCAGGCCAGGCCTTGGTGCCCTCTGGCTGTCCAGGGGCACACTGGGCAGAAGAGGAATAGATTCGGGCAGTTTCTGGGACATTCCTGGTTTCCAGCTCTCCTCAGTGTTATTACAAAGTAGCTTCCCAGCAGGCCGGTAGGCACAACATGTTAAATAATCAAGGCCCAGGATCCTAAATGACTTGGGGCAGGGACTTAAATCTTGAGTCTGTGCCTTGGCCACCATAGCAGTAGATGCTGGGCTGTTTTCTTGGTGCTCGAAATGGAAGTCCCTTGCTAGGCCACTATTTTATTTCATTCCTTTTTTTTTTTTTTTTTTTTTTTTTTGACAGGCAGAGTGGACAGTGTGAGAGAGAGACAGAGAGAAAGGTCTTCCTTTTTGCCGTTGGTTCACCCTCCAATGGCCGCCGCTGCAGCCGGCGCACCGCGCTGATCCGATGGCAGGAGCCAGGATCCAGGTGCTTTTTCCTGGTCTCCCATGGGGTGCAGGGCCCAAGCACCTGGGCCATCCTCCACTGCACTCCCTGGCCATAGCAGAGAGCTGGCCTGGAAGAGGGGCAACCGGGACAGAATCCGGCACCCTGACCGGGACTAGAACCCGGTGTGCCGGCGCCGCAAGGCGGAGGATTAGCCTATTGAGCCACGGCGCCGGCTCTCATTCCCTTTTTTAAAAGATTTATTTCTTTATTTGAGAGACAGAGCTACAGACAGGACAGGGAGAGACAGAGAGAGAGAGGTCTTCCATCCATTGGTTCACTCCCCAAATGGCCACAGCGGCCGGAGCTGGGCCGATCTGGAGCCAGAAGCCAGGAGCTTCTTCCAGGTGTCCCACGTGGGTGCAGGGGCCCCAGGACTTGGACCATCTTCTACTGCTTTCCCAGGCCATTAGCAGGGAGCTGGATTGGAAGTGGAGCAGCCGGGACCCATATGGGATGCCAGTGCTGCAGGTGGAGGTTTAACCTACAGTGCCACAGCGCCGGCCCCCTCTTTCATTTAATATCAGAGGAAGTGGGGGGCTATAACCCAGACAGTGCCCATGAGGGGAGCCCTTGGAGAGTGGCTGAGAGGGCTTCTGTCTTACAGCTCCTGCCCCCTCCGGCCCCCACGCACCACCCCACGGTGATCGTGCCGGCTCCGCCTCCCCCACCCTCCCACCACATCAACGTCGTCACCATGGGCCCCTCCTCGGTCATCAACTCTGTCTCCACATCCCGGCAAAACCTGGACACGATCGTGCAGGTATCTGGGCTCGGCACTGGGCAGCTCGTGGGGGTGCTCTTTTGGGAGCTAGCTCTTCAAGGGAGGCTGGAGCATGTGGGGTGGAAGAGGAGGGACAAGCTGGGGCTTGGGTCGGGGGCAGTCTCCCTGCCTGCACTTGGGGTCTCGTGGGAAGGGGTAGCCTGGAAGACCACGTGTCTGTTCTTGACGCGGGCATTGCTCCCTGAACCCACAGCCGACGGAGTTCCTGCGTCCAGCTCTTGGGCTGCTGCAGAATGTTCTAGGCTGGGTCATCTAGGACATGGGGTGAAGGTGCAGGTGATCCCTAAGACCCCTGCAGAGAATGAGCAAGCAGAGGTGATGAGCTAGGGGTCCAGCCTCAAGTTACAGCTGTCCGCAGCTGTGGGCAAGACCCCTTGGGGGATCCCACAGCAGTTAGAAACAACAGTAACAACGCAATACATAACTAAATAAACCAAAAAAGCCATAACAGGAAAAAATTAAAAAGATCAGCCTCCCCGCTCCGCCGCCCTGAACTTGAATTGCAGGGAAACTCGGCAAAGTGAATAACACAATTAATAACAAAGGCTTCCGCTAAGCAAACAGGCAGACTGCGAAATGTGCAACTGGGTGAGAGACCTTTGGGATTCGGAGGCAGCCCTGGGGCCTGGTCTTCCCAGAAGGGGGTTTCACAGCTGAACAGAGGGGCTTTTTCGGATCTGCGTCCCCTGGACTCTGGTGGACTCCCCGCTGCTTGGCCGGGCTTCCTCTGGGGTGTATGTTTGCGGGGAGAGTGCGCCTCGTGGCCAGGGCCCCTCAGCGGCCTGTCCCCTTCCAGGCGATCCAGCACATCGAGGGCACCCAGGACAAGCTGGAGCAGGAGGAGGAGCAGCGGCGGGCGGTCATCGTGAAGCCGGTCCGCAGCTGCCCGGAGGTGCACACCTCCGACACCGCCTCCGACTCCGAGGCCTCGGACAGCGACGCCATGGACCAGAGCCGGGAGGAGCCGCTGGGGGGTGGGGAGCTTCCCTGACCACCCCCCCAGCCCTCCTCTCCCTTCTGGGGGCTGGAGGGGGCCGGGGCAGCAACAGGGAGAAATGTGGGTGAATGAGTGCGGAATTTTTACAAAATTACGATGTCATTTGGGTCTCTTTTGTGACCTCCTTTTCAAATACTGTAAATCGACCTTTGACCGACGGCCCCAACCCGAGGTCCCGGGGCTGGGGTGGCGCAGAGCGTGTGGGAGCATCACCGGGACCCCCGGGCTGGGGCAGGCTCACGCTGAGGGCCGGGCCTCTCTCTGCCAAAAGCATTTTTTCATTGAAACATGTTTTTGAGAACAGGGAAAAATCAACAAAACCCCAAGGCTTTTCTGTCTTTGCCGGAGGCAGCCCAGCGCCGGGCAGCTGTCAGTCCCCTCTTCCCCCCTCTTTGGTAATCCTCCTTCTCCTTTAAGCACTTACATGGGTTGGGGGTCAGGCTGGGCCGGGGGCTTTCTGGGGGCCCGGGGGTCTGCGTTGCTTGGGCTGGGGTTTGCTGCTGCCCTTCTCCCCTCCTCTCCCCTCCCAGCACAGGGTGTGCCACTCCCCCCAGCCCCTACAGGTTTCCCACGTCCAGCCCAAAAGTGTCTTCGTCTCTGTTTTGTTTGTTGTTGGTTTTTTTTGTTTCGGTTTTGTTTTTGGTTTCTGTTTTGATTTTTTTTTTTTTTTTTTTTTTTTTACAATTTTGAGGTCTTTGTGTTCCAGGAGAAGCTATTATATTTTGTTAAGAAAGTGGGGAGGGGGAAAAAAAACCAAGAGGCCACTGTGCCTTTGTAAAGAAACAAAATAAAGTTTGTACTTGGTTTTGTAGATCCTGCGGCTCCTGGGAGTGTGCTGTGTTGGGGACCTGGACGTGGACAGGGACTTGGGTTGGAGTAGGGGTGTTCTTGGGGTTCCCAGATCCAGAGAGAACTGGATGAGCATGAAGTTGCAGTGAGATTGGGGTCCCCAGATGCCAGGGGGGTCATTCGGTGTTCTGCGGAGTTGGGAGGTGCTCTGGGTGGGGGGACACAGGGAGAGCCGAGGCACTGAGCCCTGGGTTCCCCACACCTGGGGAAGGGTTGCCGCAGGTGTTTGGGCGTCCTGTGCAGGCCCTGGGCTTTGTCCCGCCTTGGCCTCCGCACCTGTAGCAGGGGTATGGCTGGTGGTCAGTTCTATGCCTACGCCACTTCCTCGGAGCCTCAGCGGCACAAGGGCATTGCATTTGTCGGAGCTGTGTCAGCCTCCACAGCCAGAGAGCGCAAGAGGCCTGGGCCCCTCGGCCTACTTTTCTGTGTGCTCACCGTGGCCGGTTCTGGAGGACTGAGACCAGCAGCAAGAAAGAGACCTCGCAGGAGCCGGCGATTTCTCTCGTTTGTTCTGGAATTTCTAATGCTTTTTTGCAGCTGAAACTCCTAACACTTTGCTGTCTTCTGTGGCGTGCATGCACGGTGCTGCGCGGCCCAGCTGGTTCCAGGGGTCTCCCACTGCTCCAAGGGGAGCCCTTGAAGCACCCAGTGGTCACCCCTCCTCCTCTTCCCAGCCTCCGGTAGCTACCAGAAAGTGTCATTACACTCGGTAAATAACCCCGCACACCCTGGTGTTCAGTTCTGCGCGCTCTGACGGATGCATCGGGTTGCATGGGCACCAGCACCTTCCCCTCACTCTCGTTCCCCACGGCCCCTGGTGGTCAGGCCTGCCCCTGGCCACCTCCCTGATCCCTGCTGCTTACAGTCTGGTTCTTTCCAAACTGCCACTTCGGTGGAGTCATATCGTACGTAGGCTTTTCCAGCTACATGAGCCTCGGAGGTTTAGGGCTGTATCTGGATGCGGAACCCTCCCCCAAGGCTGGCAGAGCGCCCCCTTCCGGGCCGTGTGTCAAACAGCAAGCCCGACGGCTTCCATGCGGTTCTTAAGAGGACCAACAGAGGGCGCTGCGGGCCCAGACGCCTGGCCCCAGCGAAGGCGGAGATTCCGCCTCCTTCCGGTCTCTGCGGACTGCTCAGATCCCATAGGCTAGAGACGGGCCTTGGGGGCGGGGTCAGGGAAAGTCCCCCGCCGCCGCGCGCCCAGCGAGGGAAAGAGGTCCTCCGCAGGCGGCGGAAGTCAAGAGCGCGGCCGCGGCTCCGCCCCTTCCCGGACTCGCCCCGCCCCCTCGCGCATGCTCCTTGGTGCGGCAGCCCGTCTGCGCGCGCGGCCGCCTTCGGCCCCGCCCCCTGGGGGCTCCGCGCGCGCCCACGCCGCCGAGTTCCCGCGCTGACGGGTGCGGGGCTGTGGCGCCGGGGCGTGGGCTGCCCTGGAAGCCTCGGCTGACAGGCGTTTCCACGAGACGCTGCTCGCGGGACGCGCCGTTTTTGCCCGCCTGGGCGGGGGGCGTCAGAAATGGCGCTCGAGTGGCCCCCGCGGCCCAGGTTCGCTAGCGTGGGAGGACGCGGGCCCCGCCGCTCGTTTGCGTTCTCCCGAACGCTTCGCCGCTCGCCGCGGCCGTCTTTAGGAAGCTGCGTGGAGCGGGGCGCGGAGCCGGCGCGTTTGGCTTCCCGCATTGTCGCCGGGCGCGGAAGCCCCTCGTGCTGCCTGCCTTCCCCATTTTCAGTTTCTCTGTTCGGAAGGCGGGGGACAGGTGGACGGAGCGCTGCGATCCGCCGGTTACTCCCCAAACGCCTGGGCGGACCAGTGTGAAGCCAGGCCCTGGGTCTCCGGGTGGGCTCCGGTGGGCTCCGGAGTCGGAAACAGTAGCTGGGGCGGCCGGGGCGCAGCGGGTGGAGCCGCCTCCTGCGGTGCCGGCAGCCCCTGGACGCCGGTTCCGGTCCCGGCCGCTCCTCTTCCGACGCAGCTCTCTGCTGTGGCCTGGGCAAGCAGTGGAGGATGGCCAAGTCCTTGCGCCCTGCACCCACGTGGGGGACCCGGAGGAAGCTCCTGGCTTCGGATCGGCGCAGCCATTTGGGGAGTGAACCAACAGAGGGAGGACCTTTCTCTCTGTCTCTCTCACTGTCTGTAACTCTACCTGTCAGATAAATAAAAATCTTTTTAAAAAATGTAACAAGGTTGGCTGGCGCCGCGGCTCACTAGGCTAATTCTCCACCCGCGGCGCCGGCACCCCGGGTTCTAATCCCGGTCGGGGCACCGGATTCTGTCCCGGCTGCCCCTCTTCCAGGCCAGCTCTCTGCTGTGGCCAGGGAGTGCAGTGGAGGATGGCCCAAGTGCTTGGGCCCTGCACCCCATGGGAGACCAGGAGAAGCACCTGGCTCCTGGCTTCAGATCAGCGCGGTGCGCTTTAGCTCTTCCCGGTCTCCCACGTGGGTGCAGGAGCCCAAGCACTTGGGCCATCCTCTGCTGCTATCCCAGGCCACAGCAGAGAGCTGGACTGGAAGAGGAGCAGCCGGGACTAGAACCGGCACCCGTATGGGATGCCTGCGCTGCAGGCTGAGGATTAACCCGCTGCACCACGGCGCTGGCCCCCGCTGTTGCTTTACCTCCTCGTGAGTCCTTGATGTTGGATGATGATGACAGTGATTTTTAGGCATTCTGGTTGTTGTAGAGTGGACTGTTACTGTGGGTTCTTTTTTTATTATTAAATATTTATTTGGAAGGCAAGATGAGAACGAGCGAGAGAGATCTTTTGTTTATTGGTTCAGTCCCCAAATGCCTGCCACAGCTTAGAACTGGCCTGGGCCAAAGCCACTAGTCCAGAACTGCACCCAGGTGTCCCAGGGGAGGGCAGGGACCCGAGTACAGAGCCATCCTGCTGCCTTCCCAGATGCTTCATGATCGGACTGAAACCAGGCACTTTGATATGGGATGTGGCGTAGTCCAGTGGGCTGCATTGCCTGCCCCCTCACTGTGGTTTTAATTACCATCATCTTAAATTAGTGTTTTTTTTTTTTTTAAGTTTTTAAAAATATACCCTATTCTTGAAAAAAAAAATTTTTTTTTTTGACAGGCAGAGTTAGACAATGAGAGAGAGAGAGAAAGGTCTTCCTTTCTCTGTTGGTTCACTCCCCAAGTGGCTGCTATGGCTGGCGCGCTGCACTGCTGCGAAGCCAGGAGCCAGGTGCTTCTCCTGGTCTCCCATGGGGTGCAGGGTCCAAGCACTTGGGCCATCCTCCACTGCACTCCCGGGCTACAGCAGAGAGCTGGCCTGGAAGAGGGGCAACCGGGACTAGAACTCAGGGTGTTGGCGCCACAGGCAGAGGACTAGCCTATTGAGCCGTGGCGCTGGCCATCCTGATTTTTTTTAAAGATTTATTTGTTTACTTGAAAGTCGGAGTTACACACAGAGAAGGAGAGGCACAGAGAGAGAGAGACAGAGGTCTTCCATCCACTCGTTCACTCCCCAGTTGGCTGCAACGGCTGGAGCCGTGCTGATCCGAAGCCAGGAGCCAGGAGCTTCCTCTGGGTCTCCCACACAGGTGCAGGGGCCACAAACATCTAAGATGGCCACAAGGACTTGGGCCATCTTCCACTGCCTTCCTAGGCCATAGTAGAGAGCTGGATCGGAAGTGGAGCAGCTGGGACTTGAACTGGCACCCATACGGGATGCTGGCACTGCAGGCAGTGGCTTTACCCATTAAGCCACACCTTCGGCTGCATAAATTAGTTTTGACTGTTTCAGAACTTCATATAAATCATGCAGCATATATATGATTTTTGTCTGTTTTTTAAAAAATTAGTTATTTGAAAGGCAGAGTTATAGAGAGAAAGGAAGAGACAGCGCTTCCATGTGCTAGTTCACTTCCCAGATGGCAGCAGTGGCCAAGGCTGGCCAGGCCAAGGCCAGGAGCCTGGAGCTCCATCTGGGTCTCCCATGTGGGTGCAGGGGCCCAGACACTTCTGCTTTCCCAGGTGTGTTATCAGGGCGCGGATCAGAAGTGGAGCAGCTGGGACTCGACCTGCTGTGTTTTACCACTCTGGCTGTTGTCTGGCTTCTTGTGCTCAGCGTGACGTCTCTGTCATTCGTTTATGTTTTTGTGCACATTACTGGTTCGCGTTGCTAAGCACTGTGCCAGTGTGTGAGTGTATCGGTTTATTTATCTGTTCACTTAGTGCTGGACATTTACACTGTTTCCAGGTTAGAACTATTAGGACTACGTTACTGGATGCCCTCTCCCAAGCAGTTGTGCCAGCTTTCCCTCGTTCTGACAGCGCGTGAGGTGGCAACGTGGCATTCGGGAGATTCACCCTAAGTGTGTGTCGTCGACCCTCTGTGGTAGTGGAGGCTGACCATCCCTGGTTCCTGGTGGCCTTCCCTGTGTTATTTGAAAGGTCTCCGATAAAGCTTCACGGGAAATGTATTGTCTGCTCTGGGAATGTTCTCAAGGATCATTAGATTACACCGTGCCTCCTTTATGAGCATTCTCAGAAGAAATTCTTGTCGAGCCTCAGTAGCCTAAATAATTCCACTCGTCCCAAGCATTTGGTTTGTTCTTATTTTGAGGACAGTGTGAATAGGGCAAGTGGTCAAGTTACACACATGTGGGGGATTTAAATATATAGGATCCCTTGTTTTCCTGTTTCCTTACCATGGCTGTGTTTTATGTGCCTTCCTGTTTTGCTTCTCCTACTTCCAGTTTGTACTTTCTTGTGAGTTTCATGAGTTCTTGGGATTTATATTTTTATAAGTTTATATTTTTGTATTCTCTGGCATACCACGGGTTATGTATCCTGAGCTGGGTTGTTTTTGGCCATGCCACAAAACAGTGCATCAGTTCTGTTAGATGTTTGAGGGGCTGCCTAGAGGAAGAGGGGACTCTTCTTGTGACCTTGGCCTCCTTAGGTGTTGACTGACTGGCCCTAGACCAGTATGTAAAGCATACGCAAATCCTCAAGCTGCCGCTCTGAGCTGGCTGACCACGCTGTCCTTAGCCTCTGATTTTGCTGGCTCTGGTTCCTGTCTGTCCTCTCTGTCCGCACCCAAGCCCATCCTCTGCCTGTGTACCCAGCCGCCTCTCTGCTTTCCTCCATGCTGTTGGCCTTGTAGCATCTGTCTTTTTCATGCCCTCTGGAGTCCTTCTGTATGCCCTCCAAGTCTTGGGGTGCTGGTGGAGTTCGTCCCTCCTCTGCCTTCGTCCCCTTTCTTCTTTTGCCTAGCTGAGTCGCAGGTTTCTTGTGTTGATTGACAAGAACGTGTGCTGACTGAGCAGAGGGGGTAGGACCAGCCCTAAATCCGGCAGCTGTAGAAAGGAATGAGCTCCCCAAACCACTCTCCCTCCACCCACCCCACGTGTTGAAAAAGGAGCTCAGAGTGACAGCTGCAGAGCTTCCTGAATTAGGGGGCCGAGTCACAGGTTCCCCCTGCATGGGCCCGTATCGATGGACGTTCTCAGGGTTAAATCGATGGGAAACAGGCAGCTGATCTGGGAAGGCTGCAGGCACTATGCAGACATCAGAGGTTGGTCTGTTGATAGGAGTTTGCTGTCCTAGGTGAGGACACTGCTTTGAAAAGTCTAGCTGCAAAGGGAATTGACAAAAATTGCTGTACTTTTATGGGAGAGAGAAACGCCAGTGAGGCTGGACAGGTCCTGAGGGAGAGTTGGGGGAGTCTTGCTTGCTGTCAGAGGAGAGGCCGTGCACATTTTCCACGGCACCCTTGTGCTGTCTGCCCCTGACTTTCAGTGGGAAGTTGAGGCAGCAGGTGGGGAGATCCGCAGCATTGTGCTAGTTGTGGGCCCACTCTGGATTCAAAACAGCAGAGCTGTTGCTCTCTGGTAGTGAGCTCCCTGTCCCTGAGGGTATTCAAGCAGAGGTTGGATGAATGTCTGTCCACGTTACAGCAGGAGTGATTATGGGCCCTTCCAAGATAGAAAACCCATCATTTCCAAGATGAGCGGGAGATGATGATGTGGAGGGCATGAGTGCAATGGTGGCTGCAGGGGCCGAAGTCAGCTGGCATGCTGTCCATGCCACAAAGACCCCTGAGCTCACTCCCAGGTAACAGGACCTTCCAGCAGATTCTACCCGTGAGTAAGGAGGGAGCTTTTGGTCTTAGGACCATTGTAGGAAACATGATTAAGGAGGCCACTGTTTGCATCTCTGCGTATAGAACACATGGAATATGGCAGTGAGCGTGGGGTGCATCTCCTTCATCAGTAATCACATCTGTTAACTTATTATTATTATTATTATTATTATTTTTTTGCCAAGGCTGGTGCTGCGCTGATCTGACGCCAGGAGCCAGGTACCTCCTCCCGGCCTCCCATGTGGGTGCAGGGATCCAAGCACCCGGGCCATCCTCCGCTGCCCTCCCGGGCCACAGCAGAGAGCTGGACCGGAAGAGGGGCAACCGGGACCAGTACCTGGTGCCCCAACTGGGACTAGAACCAGGGGTGCCGGCGCTGCAGGCGGCCCATGTTAACTAATTTTTAAAAAGATTTTATTTATTTGTTTTAAAGACAGTTACAGAGAGGCAGAGGGAGAGAAGAAAGGTCTTCCATCCACTGGTTCACTCCCCAAGTGACTGCAACAGCCGGAGCTGCTCTAATCTGAAGCCAGGAGCCAGGAGCTTCCTCTGGGTCTCCCATGTGGGTGCAGGGGCCCAAGGACTTGAGCCATCTTCTACTGCTTTCCCAGGCCATAGCAGAGAGCTGGATTGGAAGTGGAGCAGCCGGGACTCGAACCGGCGACCATATAAGATGCTGGCACTGCAGGCTTTACCTGCTACGCCACAGTGCCAGCCGCAAGGGGGTATTCTTTGATTTGCAGTGCGGTAGTCTTTTCTTTTCTTTTCTTTTTTTTTTTTTGGTAGTCTTTTATTTTCATTGTGATTGATAACCACATAAAAAGCTAGCGAGCACCCACCTTGTACAAAATTGACAGACCTGTAGCAGACTCGGGCTTGCAGAATACCCACTCAGGCAAGTGCCTGGTTGTTTCCCGGCTTGTGTCTTCAGTTTGATGAGCTGACTAAACCTCCACTTTGACTTTTCAATCAGACTCTGCTTATTTTAGTGACAGGTAGAAGAAATCTCAACCCAGATGCCTGGGCTGTTCAGCATCTGACTTGGTTTTCCCAGACCCTTGAGGACCTGTGTTGAGTTGTGCATTGATCTAGCAGATCAGCTGCTGGAGAGGGACTGAGCTGCAGGAACTATGTGCCCGGAACTATAAAATCCAAGTCTGGTTCTAGAGGCGGTGGCCTTTCTTGTGGTCCCCCAACCAACCCTGCCGGAGCTGCACACTCATGACTCGTGCACGTAGCAGTGTGGGTGCTGTGATTCAGTGAACAGTTCCAGTATTATTCCCCTGCCAGCATCTCAGTAGTTCTGTGAGGTTGGCCACCCTGTTTGACAACGCTGGAGACTTAGGTCCTGGGGGCCACCCAGCTTCCCCATGGGTCTCCAGTGTCGGACTTTGAGCTGTGCCCCGGAAATTCCTCCACCCGGGCAAAGGGATGTCTGTTCCTTCAGGAGGAGCGACCATGTGCAGTGCACATGGGAGACTAGGGGGTCGGTGAGGAGCCCTCCCTGCATGGCTGAGACAGGGTGTGGCAAGAACCCTGCTTTTCCTTCAACAGCCCCCAGCTTCCAGGGGCCATTCCTCACCTGTGACTTGTCCCACTGTCAGAACAGCTTTTGCTCAAGGACACCTCTTGCTAGATAAATCCCTTATCACTCTCTGTCTCAACCTGTGCAGGGACGCTGGAGACTCACAGGAGGGCATGTGGCCGCTGACAGAGGCACAGGAAAATGCTTCCTGCAGAAACCGGGGAGGCCCGTGCTTGGGAAGAAAGGATGTGCGGGGTGTTGGGGAAGGCCTTCTGGAAGACATCCACCTGAGACCCAAGCTCGCAGGGTAAGCTGGGAAGGGAGCCATTGGTGCGGTGTCCTACCCTGAGTGCCTGGTCTCTCCTGGAGCCATTTGGGAAAAGGGTACTCGCCCCTTATTAGCGTTTTAAAATTTATTTAAATATTTATTTATTAATTTGAAGGTAAAGTAACAGAGAAGTAGAGAGAGATCTTCCATCTGCTCATTCATTCCCAAAATGGCTGCAATGGTGGAGCCAGGGCTAGGCCAGGCTAAAGCCAGGAGCCAAGAATTTCTTTTGGATCTTGCACATGGGTGCAGAGGCCCAAGGACTTGTGCCATCCTATTCTGCCTTCCCAGGCTTGTTAGTAGGGAGCTGGATTGGAAGTGGAGCAGCCAGGACACAAACCAGTACCCATATGGGATGCCAGCGCTGCAAGCCAGGACTTAACCCACTGTGGCACAGTGCCGGCCCTACCTTTTTATTAGCTTTAACCTAAAAATTCACCTTCATGTTGAGCTAAAATGTTTCTGTGTAGCCTTTGACCATGAAACCCCCCTGTTGCTCTCTAGAGCCTATAGAACAAGCCAAGATTTTTTTCTCTTTCTGTCTTTTCTTTCTTTCCACATTTGTTAGCATTTTAAAAAATAATTTTTTTTTAATTTACTGATTTTTATTTGAAAGGCAGAAAGAGACAGAGACACATAGGGAGAGATCTTCCATCTGCTGGTTCATTCCCCAAATGCCTGCAACAACCATCCAAAGCCAGGAGCCCAGAACTGAGACGTGGGTGGAGGGACCCAAGTACTGGAGCCATCATCTGCTGCCTCCTAGAGTTATACATGTTGGCAGGGAGTTGGAGTTGGAAGCAGAACTGAGACTGAAACTCAGGCACTGCACTATGGGATGCAGATGCCCAACCCAGCATTCACGGCCATTTAATGGACTTCCCTCCTTGTGACCTCCAGACACCCTTACCTCTCCGGGTCTTCTCTGAAGAACTTGACCTTCACGATGACAGGCTGCTGTGGCAGCTTTCTTGTCTCTAGAACTCCACAGTAGCCCAGTTGAAATGCATGAATGCTGGGAGCGGCTCTACTCTTGCTTTTGGCAGTGTTTGTTGTGTCTGTTCACTGACCAGTGCCTACGAGTTACCCAGTAGACAGTTGGGCAGTGTTCCTCTTTAAGTGGCAACACCCTCTGCCGGCTTTCTCAGAGCTGCCTGGTATTTGGTGAAGTCAGGTGATGCACACCACCAGTGTCACAAGCGTGAACCCAGCCTCCTGATGCTTCTGTGCTTACTGATGAGGTGCGACGGTGGTGTACGTGGGCCATGGTTTCTGAGCCTTCCCCAGTCTGGGTGGCATGTCTACGCCTGAGACTATGAAAGAGGCACATCTCTTTCATACAGCAGCACTTTTGCAATTGAGATGGAACTGACGGGTCCTCCAAACAGAGGTCAGTAACTGGTGGTGACTTGCCAGCTCCCGGGCCTCTCCTCCTTTGGTCGGAGAAAGCGTAAGCATACTACTTTGTTCCCGTTCATTCAAGAAACATCTGCCTGAGACGTCAGGAGCAGGTGTAAGTTGGGAATGATGATTTCTGGAAATGAGGCTGGGGACCCTTGAGCTGAGGTCACTAGCAGCTTCTGTCTGAGGCTGAGCTGGCAGAAGGGCAGGCTCTGAGAACAGAAGTCAGTGGTGGTAGTGGGTGACACGGGGTGAAGCCAGTGTGGGGATTTCACAGGGGAGGTGAGGTCTGTTTGAGAATTTGTGACTTCAGTTCGTTTTCAGTGGAGTCTTCCTTTTTACATCACTCATTTACAAAACAGAGTACTTTATTCTTCCGTTTTTTTTTTTTTTTTTTTTTTTTTTTTTTTTTTTTTTTGACAGGCAGAGTGGACAGTGAGAGAGAGAGACAGAGAGAGAAAGGTCTTCCTTTGCCGTTGGTTCACCCTCCAATGGCCGCCGCTGCAGCTGGCGCACCGCGCTGATCCGATGGCAGGAGCCAGGATCCAGGTGCTTTTCCTGGTCTCCCATGGGGTGCAGGGCCCAAGCACCTGGGCCATCCTCCACTGCACTCCCTGGCCATAGCAGAGAGCTGGCCTGGAAGAGGGGCAACCGGGACAGAATCCGGTGCCCCAACCGGGACTAGAACCCGGTGTGCCGGCGCCGCAAGGTGAAGGATTAGCCTATTGAGCCACGGCGCCGGCTATTCTTCCGTTTAAAAAAAATTGTAGTTCGTACCTAATGCAAAGCTTACCATTTTGATCATTTGGAAGTGTACAGTCTGACAACATTAAGAACATTCATGTTTTGCAAACATCACCATCATCCGTCTCCAGAGCTTTTCATTATCAGGCAGAAAGCATACCATCCAACGCCCACTCCTCCTTCCCGGTTCCTTGCAATAACCATTCTGTTTCCTGTCTATGAATTTGACTTTTCTAGTACCTCATGGAAATGGAATCACTTCACATTTGTCTGTTCTGGACTGAATTATGTCCACCTTCCCTCCGCCCTCCCCAGTCCATATGTTGGACTTAACTCCAAGTACTTCAGAATATGAGTGTTTGGAGACAGGGCTTTTATAGGAATAACTAAGGGTAGATGTGGGGAGCAACTCAGACTAGACTAAGTTACTGGAATTAAGACTTATTCTATGCATCTGCTCTCCCACAATATGGCGCTGGGGAGGAGTAAACTTCTACGCAGCTGCCTCTCGCCAACTTGACTGATAAACTGCAGGAGCTGATCCTGCTCCTGATTGGAGGAGAGCAGCGTGCTCGGCGTGTGGGTAGCAGAGCACGGAATTGTGGAGAGGACTATAAAGGAAGAGAGCGCCCCACGGTGGTGTGGGTTGGTTGGAGAGTGCGTAGGAGAGTTCGCGGGGAAGTTCGTTGCTTCGTTCTTTCTCATTTCTCTCTACTCATTCTTGCTTTGGGAGTTCGCTGTTTGCTTATTCTTACTTTACTATAGAAAAGACTTGTAAAAAAAAGGGGAACAACAAGCGTCTGGTCCGGTGCGGCTCCTCCGCGTGCGGAGGAGCAGCAGGTAGACATTTGATGCAGGAGTTAAGATAACTGCACGAGACCCCTGTGTCTCATATTGGAGTGCGTGTGTTTAAGTTCGCACTCTGCTTCCTAACTAGCTTCTTGTTGATGTGTGCCGGAGAGAGTTTACGCCAACTGACTTGTGGTATTTTGTTGAGGCAGCCCTAGGAGATGAATATGTTGTCCTTTTGTATCTGGCTTATTTCACTTTTTTTTTTTTTTAAGGGAAAAGGTTTAATGAATCTTAATGAAGAATGGGATGGGAGAGGGAGTAGGAGATGAGATGGCTTGCGGGTAGGAGGGTGGTTATGGGGGGGAAGAACTGCTGTAATCCAAAAGTTGTACTTTTGAAATTTATATTTATTAAATCAAAATTTTCCATAAAAAAAAGAAAAGGTTTATTGTCAGGTGGGGAAAGCCTGACAGGCTGCCTCCCCGTGCACAGAGAGAACAGCAGCCTGTACTGGGAGAAGTCTTACATAGCTCTGCAGAGATAAGGGAGTGGGAGCAGCAAAGCCCGTTAGGGTGGGGGTGGACCTGACGCTTGTGCTTGGGCCATTTGGTCACCTGACTTCTAGTAAGCCAGGCTGGGCTCAGGAAGATGGTACCATTTTACTAACATTCCCCCTTTTGTTTTTTACTTATTTATTTTTAAAAAATATTTATTTATTTGAAAGACAGAGTTACAGAGAGGCAGAGAGAGAAAGAGAGAGAGAGAGAGAGAGAGAGGTCTTCCATCCGCTGGTTCACTCCTCAAATGGCAGCAATGGCCAGAGCTGTGCTGATTGGAAACCAGGAGCCAGGAGCATAATTATTCCAGGTCTCCCACACGGGTGCAGGGGCCCAAGGACTTGGGCCATCTTCTACTGCTTTCCCAGGCCATAGCAGAGAGCTGGATCAGAAGTGGAGCAACCTGGCCTGGAACCAGTGCCTATATGGGATGCTGGCACTGCAGGCAGTGGCTTTACCTGCCACGCCACAGCGGCAGAACCCCCTTTTGTTTCTTTATAAAGCAAGTATGGGATTATATTGGCCCCGAAAGTCCAGGAGGGATGGAGGGACAATGATCTGTCTTCTCTTGCTGCTTCCTGCTGACATGAGGTGACAAGTTACTCTCCGCTGGCATGGGCAACGTCTAAAGTCGTGATGTCCTGGGTAGGGAGCCAAGTATATCCCTGTGGTAGCATTTGGTTGACTGCCTGGTTGGTGAAGGGTTTGGTTCATCCCATTATCACTTCCTGTAAACACTTAGGAATTTTGGAGGGCCAGTGTGTGGATGGAGATCGCAGAGCGTTCAGTGGTGAAGAAGGAGATCCAAGGGTGGTGAGTTTTGTGGTTGGCAGAAGTCCAGGATTCCGAAGAGGCTCACATCCCCCAGGGGAGAGCCAGATCAATGGGACAGCCTGGCCCTGGGTTTTGGTACCAATGAAAAGAAAGGCCACCACAAAACACACCAAACACCGGAATAAGGGAGGAGGTTTATTGATGAGTGAGAGAAATCTGACAAGCTGCCTCCCAGTGCACGAGAGAACAGCCGGCTTATTTCACTTACTGTGACGTTGTCAGGTTTGATCATTGTTGTAGGTTGTGTTAGAACTTCACATATGGGCCGGCGCCGCGGCTCACTAGGCTAATCCTCCGCCTTGCAGCGCCGGCACACCGGGTTCTAGTCCTGGTCGGGGCGCCGGATTCTGTCCCGGTTGCCCCTCTTCCAGGCCAGCTCTCAGCTGTGGCCCAGGAGTGCAGTGGAGGATGGCCCAAGTGCTTGGGCCTTGCACCCCATGGGAGACCAGGAGAAGCACCTGGCTCCTGCCATCGGATCAGCGCGGGGCGCCGGCCACGACAGCCACTGGGGGGTGAACCAACGGCAAAGGAAGACCTTTCTCTCTGTCTCTCTCTCACTGTCCACTCTGCCTGTCAAAAAAAAAAAAAAAAAAAAAAGAACTTCATATATGGATGTACCTACTGATGACACCTGGGCTGCTGTGATCATGATGTACACGGGTGTGTTTCAATCTGAGCAGTGCTAGGCTCACTCTTTCCCTTCCTGGTTGGATGTGGGTTCTTGGGGTTTGCTTTGACCCTTCAACATGTGCCCTGGAACTCCCACCTCCCTCCCCTGCCATGGTGATTCCTTTTAACTTGGATTGTTGGGAAGTCTTGGGCTTAACGCATTAGGTGTTTGTGGATTCTAATCCAGACAACTTCGTTCCTAGCTGTACGATGCCAGCGAGCACTTTCAGCCCCGTGCTGGCACCTCATTGTGAAGTGGTGAAGACGTGCCCGCCTCTCTTCATATTGCAGTGCCTAGCCCACAGGAGCCGCTTCGTGGATTTCTGGTTCCTTTCCTCCCCCAGGACCACCTCCTACCTCCTCTCCTAGCGTGCACCCCTCCCACAGCCATACACGGATTGGAAGATTCGGTTCCGGTAAGATGTGGATTTTTAGGCAGAGATTGTAAGGGCTGGCAGGTCTGGTGTTTGCAGGGGTGTTGGCAGGTGGGAATTTCGCAGAAGTTGATGCTGTGGTCTTGAGTCTGAAGCCAGTCGGTTGGCTGAACTTCTTCCTTGGAAAAACCTCAGTCTTCTAAAGCCTTCAGCTGACCAGATGAGGCCCAGCCACAATATGTAATGTGGTCTTCTCTACTCACGGTATACTATTTTAAATGTTAGAAATACCAGGGCTGGGCCGGCGCCGCGGCTCACTAGGCTAATCCTCCGCCTTGCGGCGCTGGCACACCGGGTTCTAGTCCCGGTTGGGGCGCCGGATTGTGTCCCGGTTGCCCCTCTTCCAGGCCAGCTCTCTGCTGTGGCCAGGGAGTGCAGTGGAGGATGGCCCAGGTGCTTGGGCCCTGCACCCCATGGGAGACCAGGAAAAGCACCTGGCTCCTGGCTCCTGGCTCCCGCCATTGGATCAGCACGGTGCGCTGGCCGCAGCGCGCCGGCCGCGGCGGCCATTGGAGGGTGAACCAACGGCAAAGGAAGACCTTTCTCTCTCTCTCTCTCTCTCACTGTGCACTCTGCTTGTCAAAAAAAAAAAATAAATAAATAAATAAAAAGAAAGAAAGAAAGAAAGAAAGAAAGAAAGAAAGAAAGAAAGAAAGAAAGAAAGAAAGAAATACCAGGGCTAGCACTGTGATGTAGTGGGTTAAGCCACAGCCTGTAGTGCCAGCATCCCCTAGGGGCACCAGTTCAAGTCCCGGCTGCTCCAATTCCGGTCTGGCTCCCTGCTAGTGTGCCTGGGAAAGCAGCAGAGATGGCTCAAGTGCTTGGGCCCCTGCCACCCTTGTGGGAGAGCCAGAAGAAGCTCCTGGCTCCTGGCTTCACCCTGGCCCAGCCCTGGCCCTGACCATTGCAGCCATTTGGAGTGAACCAACAGACAGATCTCTCTCCTCTGTCTCTATCTCTGCTTTCAGATAAAAAAAATTCTTAAAAAAGATTTATTTTATTTATTCGAAAGGCAGAGTTACAGAGAAAGGTAGAGAGAGAGAGGTCTTCTATTAGCTGGTGTGCTCCCCAAATGGCCACAATGGCCAGAGGTGTGCCGATCCAAAGCCAGGAGCCAGGAGCTTCTTCCGGGTCTCCCACATGGGTGCAGGGGCCTAAGGACTCGGGCCATCCTCTGCTGCTTTCGCAGGCACATTAGCAGGGAGCTGGATCAGAAGTGGAGCAGCCAGGACTCGACTGGTGCCCATATGTGGCGATGGGCACTGCAAGTGGGGGCTTTATCTCGGGGCCTCAAACTAATAAATCTTTTTTTTTTTTTTTTTAAATTTTAGAAATACCTTCCCAGCGATGTCCAGACAGGTGTTTCACCAAACAGCAGCACCACTGCCCAACTGAGGTGACTGTAAAGTCCCCATCGTTGCCATGGCTTGGATGTGGTTTGTCCCTTCCAAAACTTGTGTTGACAGCTGGTCCCTGGTGTAACAGTGTTGAGAGGTGATGGGACTTGTATGGGTGTTTGGGTCACCAGGGTGTGCAGTCAGGAAGGGATTCATGCTGCCCTTGAGGACTGGGCTGATTTTTGTGGCAGTGAGTGAGTGCTTCCCCCCCAGGACTGGATCTGTTCCTGTGGAAGCCTGCGGGTAGGAATACAGCGAGGCCGCCCCTTCGTTCTGTCTCCTCTACACGTGCCTACTGGGCCTTGTACTCTTCTCTGGTTAGGATGCAGCGTGAGGTCCTCTGTGGCTGCAGCTGCCTGATTTTGAGCCCCCCAGCTTCCAGAGAGCTCAGCAGACTGCCTTCCTGTATAAATTACTGTCTCGGGCCTTCTGTTCCACAACAGTGAACCAAGACAGTCCTAACTCATATCTTGTTGTCTTCAAACTTACCTGTAGATGCGTTGTAATCCCGATTAAAATCCACTAAGGCGTTTTTAAAAAATTGAAAAGTTGGGGCTGGCACTGTGGTGTAGAGGGTAAGACTGCTGTCTGCGGTGCTGGTTTGAGTCCCAGCTGCTCTACTTCCCATCCAGCTCCCTGCTAATTTGTCTGGGAAAGCAGCAGGGCATGGCCCAGATGCTTGGGCCCCTGTTCCCACATGGGCGATCAGGAGGAAGCTCCTGGTTCCTGGCTTCAGCTTGGCCCAGTCCCAGCTGTTGTGGCCATTTGGGGAATGAACCAGCGGATGGAAGATCCCCCTCTCTCTCTGTAACTTTGCCTTTCAGATCAATAAAATAACTAAAAAACAAAACAAAACAAAACAAAACCTAGTATTTGGAGTTATATAAATTAAAAAATAAAGTTTATATGGAAATACAAAGGAACTAGACATTTGTCTATCTGGAATTCTGAGAGAAGAATGAAGTTACAGGACTTCCACTATCTTATCAGCCTTATCAGGACTTGCACTGATTTTAAGACCCTGAGGAGAGCTGGCGCCGCGGCTCACTAGGCTAATCCTCCGCCTTGCGGCGCCAGCACACCGGGTTCTAGTCCCGGTCGGGGCGCAGGATTCTGTCCCGGTTGCCCCTCTTCCAGGCCAGCTCTCTGCTGTGGCCCAGGATGGCCCAAGTGCTTGGGCCCTGCACCCCATTGGAGACCAGGAGAAGCACCTGGCTCCTGCCATCGGATCAGCGCGGTGCGCCGGCCACAGTGCACCGGCTGCAGTGGCCATTGGAGGGTGAACCAATGGCAAAGGAAGACCTTTCTCTCTCTGTCTCTCTCTCTCACTGTCCACTCTGCCTGTCAAAAAAAAAAAAAAAAAAAAAAAAAAAAAGAAAGACCCTGAGGAAACTACAGTAATCGAGACAGAGTATTGGTGAGAGAACAGACCCAGAGATGAGAGTACAATGCAGAAATAGATTCCTGCGTGGGCATGTGTGTGCTGTGGCCTTTAGAAAAATGTGTGAGGGGTTGGAGTGGGTGTTGTGAGATTAAGCCCCTGTCTGTGACACTGGCATCCCATACGAGTGCTAGTTTGAGTCCTGGCTACTCCACTTCTGATCCATCTCCCTGCTAATGCACCTGAGAAAGCAGTGAAAGGTGGTTCAAGTACTTGGGCCCCTGCTACTCACACGGGAGACGTAGATGGAGTTCCAGGCTCTGGGCTTCAGCCTGGCTCAGCGCCAGCTACTGCTGCCATTTGGGCAGTGAAGCAACAGTGGAAGCTTGATCTCTCTGTCTCTCCCTCACTTTTTGTAACTCTGCCTTTCAAATAAATATTTTAAAAGTTGCAAAAGCGATTCAGTGGGGGAGGGACAGTCTTTATTTATTTATTTTTTTTTTAAAGATTTTTTCAAAAGAGAGAGAGAGCGAGCGAGAGAATCTTCCATCTGCTGGTCTACTCCCCAAATGGCTACAACAGCTAGGTCTGGGCCAGGCCAAAGTCTCTCACATGGATGGACTCAAGTACTTGGACCATCTGCTGTTTTCCCAGGTCCATTAGCAGGGAGCTAGATTGGAAGTGGAGCAGCTGAGACTTGAACTTGTGTCTGTATGGGGTGCCAGTGTTGCAGGCAGTGGCTTAACCTGCTACACCATAGTGTGTGCCTCAACGGATGGTCTTTTCAACAGACGGTGCTGGAGCAACGGGATATCTATATGTAAGACTCTAAACTTGTCCATTTCTTGAAACTTATAAAAACAGTGAAAAATGGATCATAGATCTAATTGTAAAACCTAAAACTATTATGCTTCTGGAAGAAAATAGAAAATACTATAACCCTAAATTAGGCAAAGAAAGAGCTCTAAGATATGACACCAAAAGTATAATTCATAACAGAACACACTATAAATGAGATTTATTAAAAGTGAAAGACTTTAGGGGCTGGCATTATGGTGCAGTGGCTTTAGCTGCTGCCTGCGACACCAGCATCCTGTATAGGCTCCTGTTCAAGTCCTGGCTGCTCCACTTATGGTCCAGTTTTCTGGTAATCACCTGGGAAAAGCAGTGGGAGACCTGGAAGAAGCTCCTGGCTCCTTGCTTTGGTGTGGCTCAGCCTTGATCGTTGGGACTATCTGGGAGTGAACCAGCAGATGGAAGGTCTTTGTCTCTGTCTCTTTCTCTCCCTTTCTAACTCTGACTTTCAAATAAATAAATAAACGTTTATTTTTTTAAAAATTGAATAACTTTAGCTCTTTGAAAGGCAGTTAAGTGAATGAAAAGACAGGAGAAAATATTTGCAAATCATATATCTGCTGGAAGACCTGTATCCAACATGTATAAGTGACTCAAATCTCCAACGGGCTGGTCCTGTGGTGTAGTAGGTTAATCCGCTGCCTGCGGTGCCAGCATCCTACATGGGCACCAGTTCTAGTTCCAGCTGCTCCTCTTCCAGTCCACCTCTCTGCTATGGCCTGGGAAAGCAGTGGAGGATGGCCCAAACACTTGGGCCCCTGCACCTGTGTGGGAGACCTGGGAGAAGCTCCTGGCTCCTGGCTTTGGATTAGTTCAGCTCCAGCCATTGCGGCCATTTGGGGAACAAACCAGCTGATGGAAGACCTTTCTCTCTGTCTCTTCCTCCCTCTCACTGTCTGTAACTCTACCTCTCAAACAAATAAATAAAATCTTTAAAAAACAACAAAAACTCAAAACAACCTATTAAAAATGGACAGAAGATTTGGATGCTTCACTGAAGATAAATCAAAACCGTGGATGGCAAGCATACTCAGGAAAACATGCTTAATATCGTTAATCTTTAGGAAAATACAACTTAAAATTCCTCAGAGTTACCGCTGCCCACGGATTGGACTGCAGTTGTTCTAATGAGGATGGGAAGGAGTGGAAGTCTCCTGCTCACTGGTGTGAACAGAACAGAAAATGGTATAAGCATCTCAGAAAAAAGTCACCCGCCGTCTGACCCAGCCATTCCACTCCTAGGCACTCACCTACGAGAAGACAGCATGTATTTATAAACTGAGTTGTGGCCGGCGCCACGGCTCATTAGGCTAATCCTCCGCCTAGCGGCACCGGCACACCGGGTTCTAGTCCCGGTCGGGGCACCGGATTCTGTCCCGGTTGCCCCTCTTCCAGGCCAGCTCTCTGCTGTGGCCAGGGAGTGCAGTGGAGGATGGCCCAGGTGCTTGGGCCCTGCACCCCATGGGAGACCAGGAAAAGCACCTGGCTCCTGGCTCCTGCCATCGGATCAGCGTGGTGCGCCAGCCGCAGCGCGCCAGCCGTGGCGGCCATTGGAGGGTGAACCAACAGCAAAGGAAGACCTTTCTCTCTGTCTCTCTCTCTCACTGTCCACTCTGCCTGTAAAAAAACAAAACAAAACAAAACAAAACAAAAAAAACTGAGTTGTATGCAAATGTTCTCAGAGTTTTCTTTGTAATACTGAACCTTGGAAACAACTCATAAGTCTGTCAGCAGGTGAATGGTCTGTCCATGAGCTGGAAGGCTACTCAGTAGTGGAGAGGAATGAACTACAGAAACGTGCCTCGCCAGGAATAGATAAAAAAGTGGCTGTGGGCATGGAAGGAGACAGGTAAAACCACCTGGTGTGGGGCCGGTGCTGTGGCATAGCGGGTAAATCTGCTGGAATCCCATATGGGTGCCGGTTCGAGTCCCGGCTACTCCATTTCTGATCCAGCTCTCTGCTATGACCTGGGAAAGCAGTAGAAGATGGCCCAAGGCCTTGGGCCCCTGCACACACGTGGGAGACCTGGAAGAAGCTCCTGGCTCCTGGCTTTGGATCGGCATAGCTCCGGCCATTCCTGCCAATTGGGGAGTGAACCAGTGCATAGAAGACCCCCCCCCCTCTCTCCTCTCCTTCTCTCTCTGTGTAACTCTGACTTTCAAATAAATAAATAAATAAATCTTTAAAAAAACAACAATAACAAAACACCTGATGTGATTCCATTTCCAGCAAAACCTGGGAAATGCCGACTGATCTATAGCGACTGAGCAGATCAGCGCCTGGAAGGGGTGGGAGGAAGGGACTGCAGGGATGTGTACAAGATTTGGGGGATCTGCTCATTATCCTGATTGTGGCGACGGCCGCACAGTTAAGCACACGTCAGAATTTATCAGCTTGTTTCCTTTACAAATGTATCGTGTGTTATGCCTCAGTAAAGCCATTTTATGCACCTCGCCCTACAAGAGGCCTTGTTTTTTCCTGGTTGCATTTTCTTTGTGGCCCACTGCTAACTTCCTCCCTTTTCCACACCTCTCCTCCCCAACCCGCCCCTGCCGTGGCACTGTCCCCCAGCTAAACCTTCAGAAAATTACATCCAAGAGGTCTTTGGAGAGGTGTGTGCCACTCCATCTCTCCCTCACTCCCAAGTGCCACTGTGCCTGTCAGCCTCCCCGGTTTCCCCCTGCTCAGCACTCTCACCACAGAGCCCCTGGAAGCCTAAGCTCCCGGCCTTGCACCTCAAAGGTCAGATGTCGCATGTTTTCCTTAACTGGCCATTGGCAAGGCTTCCTATCAGTCACTATCAGGTAGGATCTCTTCTGATCTGACCTGCAGCTTGTGTCAGTCGGAGGCCTGTCCCGGTCCTTGTCCTGCCCCAGACTTTAGATCAAGATAGTGCAAGGTCTGGGAAGACTCGGGTTCCCAGCTCCCAGGGGTGCCCCACTTTATCTCTGCTACCCTGCTCTGTGTTCCAGGTCATGTGATCCGAGAGCTGCTGGGAGGTGGGGGGAGCCAATCCAGCCGGGGCCCTGCCTTCTGGGCCTGGCAGCTGGGCTTGCGACAGCGGCAGCCAAGCCTGTGTGCAGCCTGTCGGGGTCTGGGCTTCTTCCCCATCACGCCCGCCCAGTTGCCCTAGTGACTGTGTGACCCTTCTCCCGCCCCCCAGCCTGTTGCTGCCACCCACGCCCACCGTATAAATAGAGGCGAGCAGCAGCTGGGTTCTCTTGGCAGTCACCATGAGGGCGCTGCTCCTGTTCTGCTTTGTGGCCTCGCTCCTGCTCTCGGGACAAGCAGGTATGCCCGACCCTGCACAGGCAGGCCCAGATGGTGCCCCCAGTGCTCCCCCCAGGCTTTCTGTTTGCTGTGGGGTGGGGGGGAGTGTGAGCCTGAAGGCACAGCTTTGCTCCTTGCTGATCCTGGTGTTTGTACCCTTCTCTTGTCCCCGGGCCGTGGAGGAAGAGCAGGGTGCCGAACTGGAGAGCAGCTGGGGGGCTTTAGGGAGGCTAAAGGCAGTGGAGAGAGGTGTGTGGGCCTGAGGCCTGGGCCAGGGGTGAGAGAGGAGAGTCTGGCTGGCAGATGCCAGTAAAGAGTTCCCCAAAAGTCAAGACCAGAGGAGCCTCCAAGATAGACCAGACAAACCCACACTTGGAGCTGCAGGTCGTTTGGGTGACTTTCGCACCCCGCGGGAGACAGATGGAGGGCCTCACCCCACCTGAAGACCTGGGTCTGAGTAACTGAGGATGCAGGGATGTGGTAGTCAAAGCTGGAAATCATTTTGTGCATGGTGGGATAGAGTTGGAGTCACTTTGGGGTATGGTTGGGCATAGGGCTGGGGGTTGGGCTAGAAACAGCTGGACATGGACTTGAGGAGTAGGGCCCATTTTGGAGCAGAGCCTGTGTGAGGAGCGGGGCTTTCATTGGGAAGGGGGCTCGGCTCTGCCTGCCCAGGCTCTCCTTTGACATCTCAGCATTTTGTGCAGCAGAGGTGGCTTGGGTTGCAGCCTGGGGGTTATTTATAGGCTGTCGAGGGGACACTAGATCACTTTGCCACCTCTCTTGCAAGACTCCTAGGGCTGGCTTCCCTTGGGGGAGGTGCTCTGGGGATCCCCTAGGTATCAAGGGCTCCCCACTTTGTCACCTGGCTCAGCCCTTAGTCTTTGCACGTGGATCTAGAGTCCCAGTCTGTCTTGTTTGGAGGTTTTGTCTCTTGAGAAGGGGGTGCTGCCAGGGTGTAGTTCCAGCCAGGAGAGGGGTGATGGGCAGGAGCAGAAGCTGTTCTGTGGTGGCTAGGGATGTGAGTTGGGGGCTCCGGCCACTGCATGTGCTGCTGGGCCCTGCCCTTGTCTGCCCTTGAGTTAATTTGGGCCCTGTGGGGCTGCAGGCTGGAGTGGTGAGTATTCCAAGCGGCTGTCAGGTGGCTAAGTATGGAAACAGCAGTGTAATTGGATCCTGAGCCACAGCCACCCTCTCCCCTGTACCCCCTCCCCCGCAGGCTGGTCCCAGCTGCCACCTCATTTGGGCTTCCACACAGCAGGTCCCAAGAATTTTTAGCCTTTTAGGGACATCCTTTATGTTTCCTGCCACTGAGGCAACTGGACATCGGGCCTATCCATGGGCCTTGCTGGGCCCTTCTGCAATGGGGAGAGGGGTCGGCAGGTGCTCTGTGGCTCCCTGACCTTTTTGTGCCTACCCCAGCCTGTGCTTCAGTGTGGGAGCCCCCTCCCTCCCCACTTCTGGGCTGTGGATTTGATCATGGTTCTGTATGTTGTAGAATGCAGACCCCAAAGATGGTTTCTTCCCGTACCCACCGGGAGGTTCCAAACCACAGGGGCTGTTCCCCCATGCCCTGTAAAGACATCCTGCCCACAGCCGTGCTGTCCTGGGTAGTCCACCTGACTCTTAGAGGCAGCGTCTCTGCACTGAACTCCTCTTCCCACCCCGTGCTGTACCCTCACCGCCCTCCCTGCCTTGCCTGCCCCTCGGCTGGGCAGCAGCTGTTCTCTCTACCCCCACCTCTCTACCCCCAGCTTCCAGTTGGAGAGGGCTTCAGGGCAGAGCTGCGCTTTCTTTTCTTCTCCCATACTGCTCTCCTGTCCCTCTGGACTAGGGTGGCAGACTCTGCAGCCTCCTCTTCTCCCTGTGATGAGACCAAGGCCACTCCTTCTCCTGCCATCAGTCACAAGTGCCCATGCCATGACCTGTGTGAAGCAGCCGGGCTGTCACCAGACACCTCCCTGGTCTCCACCCCCGACCTGTGCCCCCGCCCCCAGTCCTTTGTCCCTACCAGGGTTCTCTGGACGAATCTCACTTGGGGATCAGCCCCGTGAAGGACAAGGGGAAGGACCCTGGAGGTGGTTGGATCTGGGACTTCATTGTCCAGGGCAAGGCAGGGAGAACAGAGGGAGTCAGCCACAGCCACGCCAGGCCAGTGCTACCCTTGTCCTCGCGGGTCTCTTTCCCTCCCCTCGCCTGCCTCTCCCCGCCAGGCCCTGCCTGTGGTGGCTGTTACCCGGTGCTCAGCGGAAGCTGCTGTGGTTGCTGGGCGCAGAGTGATGCTCTCGGTCCTCTGGCCCCCCAGAGGATGGGGGTGCCAGGGAAGCATTGCTTTGGGTTTAAGCCATAGGTGCTCATTGCTAAAGTCTGCATTTGGGATACCGTTGCTTCCTGTTGTCCTTCCTGCTGTCTGATACAGAGACTAGAGACCTTGTTCCCACTTCATCTTCCTGTGCACCCAGCCAGCCCTGGGATGCAGACTTGCCAGTCAGCTGCAGCCTACCCACCCTGCTTCCCATGCAAGGGTGAATGCAGCTGGGGGTGCCCGTCTGAGAGTCCAGGGCTGACCTCCCCTCCATGCGAGAGGAGGGTGAAGGCTGACTTTCAGGAAGCCTCTCCCCACACCTTACCATTCCCAGAAGGAGGCCAGTGTCCTGTTTCCTCAGCAGGGCAGCCCCACTGCTCCCATGCATAATGGGGAGGGCTGCTCAGAGAAGGTGGTGGGTCAGGGGTCTTGAGAGCACAGACCCCAGAAGTCTTTCCAGTCCCCTAAAGCCGCATCTGCAGCCAGTCCCCTGATTCCTGGCTGGGACAGCTGGGTGAGCCCATGGGAGCATCTGGTACCGATTTTCCATAGGAACTCCGGAGCTAACCTGGGATACAAAGTGGGTGCAGCTACCACCACCACCAAACAGGGCCTTACTTGGTGGCCTGTGGGGCCAGTGTGGGAAATGCTGGTTTTGGCCCATGTCTGGGTGTTAAGAGTGAAGGTCAGGCCGGCACTGTGGCTTACTAGGCTAATCCTCCGCCTGCAGCACCAGCACCCCGGGTTCTAGTCCCAGTTGCTCGTCTTCCAGGCCAGCTCTCTGCTGTGGCCCGGGAGTGCAGTGGAGGATGGCCCAAGTGCTTGGGTCCCTGCACCCGCATGGGAGACCAGGAGGAAGCACCCGGCTCCTGGCTTCGGATCGGCACAGTGCCGGCCGCAGCTGTGGTGGCCATAAGGGGAATGAACCAATGGAAGGAAGACTTTTCTCACTGTTTATAACTCTCTCTGTTTCTCTCTCATTGTCTAACTCTGCCTATCAAAAAAAGAGAAAAAAAAAAAAAAAAGAGTGAAGGTCAGACCTCTAGTTCCCGGAGGTCAGAGCTGGAATCCAGGTCTCTTTACTCCCTTGCAAGTGCTTTTGCCTAGTTAGACCCAACGGAGGTCCAGACGAAGCCAGTAGCTTCCAAGCAGGGGGCTGGGCAGGGCTTCTATTCCCTGACCTGGCCCCAGGGGCCAAGGATCGGGCAGGTGCTGTCTGTCCTGGCTGGAATGAGAGTGGGAATGGGTGGGGTTGTAGCTGCCTGGATGGAGAACCCTGGCGTAGCCCTTTCCCAGACACAGTCCCTGCTCCAAACCCAAATCTGGCCCTTCGCAGCGTGGCCCCTGCCATGCATATGCTGCAAAGACCCTTCAAATACCTCATTGCATTCTGTCAGTCATGAGCTCAGCCCGTTTGTCTTGTGTCCCTGTGATTTTTCGGATGGGACACCGGGAGAATTCGGATAGGCCTTCTGTCCCTGCTGTGCTTGCAGCCCAGTAGGGGAGGGGCTCCTTCTTCCTCATGGTTGCATCTGTGGGAGTAAGAGAGACTCAGCAACAGCAGGGGCCCCAGAGGAGGTAGGGAGTCTGCCTGGAGTGAGCAAATGCATCTAGAAAGGCCCTCGGCCAGTGTGGGGGCAGCAGAGGGGGAAAAGAGCGGAGAATATTTGATCTGGGCCTTGGGGAAAGGAGGATTTAGATGCAGAGACACAGGAATGGAATTCCACATACAGGGAACAGGCAGAGTCAAGGTCACAGGAATGGGCTCCAGCGAGATCTGGGAGAGGTCGCCTTGTCTGGCTTGGGCGAGGCTGGGCAGATAGAAGTGGGGGCAATAGGGTCTGATTTGGAAGGTCAGGTTGGGGCTGAAGCGTGAAGGCCTGGCCAGTTGGGTTGAGGAGGAGGAGTGCTTTATTCTGTGGGCAGCAGGTAAGCGTGGAGGGCTTTCGGAAACCATCTAGCAGGACTGAGGCGGGGGACCCCAGCCTACACTGGGTCCTGCCACAGAGGGCAGAGCGGCTGTCTCAGGGACCCTGTAAGGAGGAAGAGAGGCCTGTTGCCCTGAGTCATGTGGTGTTGGCAGCACCAGGCCCACTCCCTGGCCTCCATTGCTGGAGTGACATCAGGCAAAGGGAGAAGGGAGGCTGGAGGTGAAGTCAGTGTACATCCTTGTCTTCATCCCTCTGAGTGGTGGGAGCTGCCGTCGCAGGCCAGGAGGCTGGAGACAACAGGCGCAGAGTTCCCCTCCTAGCTCCACCCTCCTTCATTCACCAAAAGTCTGCAGTGGGTAAATCCCTCCTTTCACTGCATCAGCGTTAGTTTTGTTAAGTGCAGAGGACACAAGCGGGCACGTGGCCTGAGTAACACAGTAGCCAGCCTCGTTCTCATCCTTCCTTGTGACTGGAGGCAGGAGTCCCGTCTCAGGTCTCCTGGGAGGGCTGCACACTTCTCACAGCCCAGGGGTGGGGGGACTCACTTCACGTGAGGGGGACAATGGAGAAGAGCTGCTTGGTGGACTGGCGTGTGTTATCTCCCCCCTCTGCTCAAACCCCGCCCCAGACTCTGCACCCACCCTGTCTGGCTCCTGGGTTCCGTTTCGGTATCTCCCTCTACTTCCCCCATGCTGCACCCAGTTCGTATCCCAGGTTCGTGCTCCATGCCGGCATCCTACTGTGTCCTCCACTCTGCCACCAGGAAGCTCCGTCAGGAAAGGCTCTGAAACCCGCCCAAATGGAGGGCCGATGCTCGAGCTCAGACCAGCTCTTGCACAAATCCCTTGTTGTAAAGGAGTCAAAGGAGTTTAGCTCAAAGAACGCATCTCCGAAGAGGAACTGCTCATTTGCTTGGTGAGCAAGGTCTTACTCAGAGTCCCTGAGTCACAGCGTGGAGGCAATAGATAGTCCAGGGGTTCTGAGGGCAGAGGGACTCAGTTGTAGAGTCAGGCGTTCTCTGCCTGGTCTTGCGAGGGTGAGTGAGTGAAGAATGATGGCCATGGTGAACACAGGCATGCCAAACTGAGCTGCCCCATGCTGGAGAGGTCCCAGTCCCCCATGCTCAGCCCCAGCCTGGCGTGGCAGCAGGAGACGAAGGAGGCAGATGGCACAGTGGGGCCTGGGGGTAGGAGGGGGTCAGCTCTGGTCTGCCCTGCTTCTCTAGGGTTCAGGAAGTTCTATTCCCTCTGGTTTCAGCCTCAGCCCTCAGAGTCAAGGGCCCAGGTGCCCTCCCACCCCAGGGACACACCTGCCACCCCCTCTCCCTCCCTGAAGAGACCCCTAGAGCAGCCAGTCCTGAGCTGGGAGTTTGGGTGACAGAGTGAAATTTAAAGGCCAGAATTAAATCAGAATTAAATGTAATCACACACCAAACCTAATTAATATAATTAAATCAGAATGTAATGAATCATTCAATTTATAAAGCCACCCAAAAAAAGAGATTAATTTAATCAGAATTAAAGTGCCCAGCTATTAGGAGATCAGTCATTGATGCCTCACGGCCCAGGGCCTTGCTGGTGCTGGTGCTGGTTCTGGTGTGGTGTGGTGTGGAGGGGAGGGGAGGTAGCCCAGGGCCTCCCTGGGGGCTGATTCCAAGGGCATTGTGAGGCCATGGCAGGAGCCAGGAGCCTGTCTTTGCTCAGGTCATGCAGTGGGGAGCAAGGGAAAGTGTGGTCACTGATACTGCATCTAGCTGCAGGTGCTGGGGCCCAGGAGCACTCTAGGGGGTATTGGTGCCAGGCTCCCTGCATCCTAGGGGCTTTTCTCCTCCCCTCCCTTCCCAGGGCCCTTCTTCACAACCTCCCGAGCCCTTGACTGCTTGCAGTGCGAAGTGTTCTAGACACCTAGTGAGTGCAGGCTGTGTGGCCTGCCCTGGGCAGAGGAGGCACTCAGCGCAGAGTCCAGAAGAAATGTGGGTACAGTCTCCCTTGGGGAGCACACCCTTGGGCCAGGGAAAGCAGGAGGGACCTGGGTTAGGGTGAGGGACAGGATATGATCAGAAAGAAAGGGACCCAGACTTGGGTGCTTCACGCACGCGGGCTCAGAGGAGTGGGGCATTTGACAAGCGCAGCACGAGGCCTGGTGGGCTCAGCAAGGTCCTGGCCGGGTTGCATGGTGCAGGCAGGAATGGGCTGTGTCTCTGCCTCTGGAGCTGCGCTTCTATTTAGGAAGATGACTCGCACTGAAAAAAAAAAAAAAAAAATGGAACTACACCCGCCGGCAGCCTACGCTCTGGTTGGTTCAGAGGATGGCTGGGAAGGTCAGTCTTGCAGGGGCAGGGTTCCAGCTCGCCGTGCAGGAAGGGGTGAACACCGGGCTCTCAGCTCTGAGCGACCAGGGGGCTGTGCTTTTGTGTCATTTGCTTGTACATTGGTCCCTCCTTGCCCGCAGGGTTTTTTTTTCCCAAGATTTAATTATTTTAAATGAGTTACAGAGAGAGGAAGAGAGGAAGAGAGGAAGAGAGAGAGAGAGAGAGAGAGAGAGAGAATCTTCCGTCCATAGATTCACTCCAGAAAGGCTGCAATAGCCAGGGCTGGGCCCTTCTGAAGTCAAGAGCCAGGAATTCCATCTTCGTTTCCCACTTGGGTGGGAGGGGCCCAAACACTCGGACCATGTTCTGTTGCTTTTCCCAGGCCATTAGCAGGGAGATGGATTGGAAGTAGAGAGCTGGGACCTACACTGGTGCCCATCTGGGCTGTAGGCATTGCAGGTGGCAGCTTTACCCACTACGCTACAACGCTGGCCCTTCTTATCTGCAGTTTTGCTTTTCATAGCTCTAGTTACCTGCAGTCAACCACAGTCTGAAAATTTTGAATGGAAAACTCCAGAAAGAAACCACTCATAAGTTTTACGTACCTTTTGTTAGAGTATATTGTTATAATTGTTCTAATTGATTGTAGTTATGTTGTCAGTCTCTTACTGTGCCTAGTTTAAAAATTAAACTTTACCATAGGTATGTGTATAATGTTAACAGCTAGTGCATACAGGGTCTGATGCTGTGTGCTGTGTCAGGCATCCTCTGGGCATCTCCCCACAGGTGAGGGCCACCACACTGCCTCACTGCAGTCCACTGGGGGTGTCATCACAGAAAAGGGACTCTGCTATGTCACTACAGTCCACTAGGGGTGCTCTCCAGATGGGGACACTTCACTGCCTCAGTAACAGCCCACTGGGGTGTCCTCACAGATGAGGGACACTTCTGTGTCACTACAGCCCCCTGGGGTGTCCCCACAGATAAGGGACACTGCACTGCCTCACTACAGTCCTCTGAGGGTGTCCCCAAGATGGAACACTACACTGCCTCACTACAGTCCTCTGGGGGTGTCCCCAAGATGGGACACTACACTGCCTCACTACAGCCCTCTGGGGTGTCCTCACAGATAAGGGACACTACACTGCCTCACTACAGCCCTCTGGGGTGTCCCCACAGATAAGGGACACTGTGCTGCATCACTACAGTCCTCTGGGGTGTCCCCAAGATGGGGACACTGCACTGCCTCACTACAGTCATCTGGGGTGTCCTCACAGATGAGGGACACTGTGTTACATCACTACAGTCCTCTGGGGGTGTCCCCAAGATGGGACACTACACTGCCTCACTACAGTCCACTGGAGGTGTCCCCAAGATGGGGACACTGCACTGCCTCACTACAGTCCACTGGGGTGTCCCCACAGATAAGGGACACTGCACTGCCTCACTACAGTCCTCTGGGGGTGTCCTCACAGATAAGGGACACTGCACTGCCTCACTACAGTCCACTGGGGTGTCCTCACAGATGAGGGACACTGCACTGCCTCACTACAGTCCACTGGGGTTATCCCCAAGGTGGGGACACTGCACTGCCTCACTACAGCCCTCTGGGGGTGTCCTCACAGATAAGGGGACACTGCACTGCCTCACTACAGTCCTCTGGGGGTGTCCCCAAGGTGGGGACACTGCACTGCCTCACTACAGTCCACTGGGGTGTCCCCACAGATAAGGGACACTGCACTGCCTCACTACAGTCCTCTGGGGGTATCCCCAAGGTGGGGACACTGCACTGCCTCACTACAGTCCTCTGGGGGTGTCCTCACAGATAAGGGGACACTGCACTGCCTCACTACAGTCATCTGGGGGTGTCCCCAAGATGGGGACACTGCACTGCCTCACTACAGTCCACTGGGGTGTCCTCACAGATAAGGGACACTGCACTGCCTCACTACAGTCCTCTGGGGGTGTCCTCACAGATAAGGGACACTGCACTGCCTCACTACAGTCCTCTGGGGGTGTCCTCACAGATAAGGGACACTGCACTGCCTCACTACAGTCATCTGGGGGTGTCCTCACAGATAAGGGACACTGCACTGCCTCACTACAGTCCTCTGGGGTGTCCTCACAGATAAGGGACACTGCACTGCCTCACTACAGTCCACTGGGGTTATCCCCAAGGTGGGGACACTGCACTGCCTCACTACAGTCCTCTGGGGGTGTCCTCACAGATAAGGGGACACTGCACTGCCTCACTACAGTCCTCTGGGGGTGTCCCCAAGGTGGGGACACTGCACTGCATCACTAGCACAGCACAATGCCTGGCTTGTTGATGGCATTTAACAATGTCTAATGAATGAGCAGATGCTTTGTGTAGAGACATGTGAAGACAGTGCCTAAAGCCAGGGGGTGGGACAGCACAGAGCATGCCCTGGCTATGATGTGGGGCTCATGTCTGGGGGAGAGAGGGCACTCTGCTGGGTTGGGGCCAGTTGGGAACAAGTGTCTCTTTCCCCAGGCCCCAGCCACCTCTAGCCCGTTCCTCTTCAGGCTGGTCCCTGCACCATTCCCTCTGAATTATTTTTGGATCCCTCTAGAGCAGGGACTGCACCCTGAACTCAAACAGGTGCAGACAAATCCTGGCCTGGAGTTTTGGGCTTGCAGGAAGTGGGTTGTGCTGGGAGCTCAGCCCAAAGCCAAGCCAGGGGAGAGCCCTGAGGTTTGGGAGCCCCCTCCTCCCTCCCCCACCAATAACTGCCAAAACTGTGGGCCCTGGGCCTCTTCCAAATGGCCATTCAGTTAGGACCTGGGCCGGCTCAGTCATCTCCCATAGGATGTTCCCTAGATGGCAACAGCTAAGGGCTGTGCAGAGTCACTCCCTGGCAGGCAGATCTGATGAGCATCCCAACTACTCCGTGCTAAGCTCCTGGCTCCACTGTCCTCTGCCCCTCCCCTGTGTCCACCAGAGGGACTCTCACCAGTGGCTGCTCACTTAGCTTCCCTGCCTTTCCTCCTACCTCTGTTCAAGTGTCAGGTGGATTATGCATCTTTCCAGCACTTACTGGGAAGGCGGGGCGTGTCAAGGGATCAGTAGTGCTATCTGGGACCTGGGAAGGGGTCTGGAAAAATTTGGGCAAGGGTCTTGCCAAGCACTTGCCCTGGCCTGTGGGAGACCATCCTGGCCTCAGGTTCCCAGTGGACTGAGCGTGGGTAAACAGAAATCTAGTGGTAAATCCGCCCCCTCTCCTGTCTTTTCCTGCCTCAGTTGCCTTTTCAACTTGGTGATCAGGCTGTAAGTTCCTCCTCACTTGAAGCTGCCCACATGAAGACAGAGTAGCCAGCATGGGGTGGAGTGGGAGCACCAGGACTTGGGGACAGAGCAAGCACTAATTTTTGTCACAAGTGAGCCACCAAACCTCTTACCATTTCTGCACCTGTCTCTTCACCCATACAGTATGGGAAATAATATTTGTCCTATTTACAGCACAGGGCTGTTGCATGACTAAAATAAGAAAATGGTTATCGGATGCTTAAAATATTTTTTGATATCAGATACTGTTTAAGGTTAAGAGGACTGTGACAGCAGTGACAGGGTCTCAGTGTTACAAGTATGCTGCGACCTGACAGTCACACCGGCTTCCTCAAATAACAGGACTCAAACACAACCCGGGTGTCCAACAGTGTTTCTGCTCCTGCTCTGGGCTGTGGGGATCCTTAGGGTTCTCTGTCCTCCAAGAGTTGACAGCCAGGAGGAGACATGGCTGTGCTCTTGACAGGCACTAAGAACCATATAAGGCAGGTGGGATCAGGGCTAAAAATAAACAGCCAGAGGAAGAGGGCTGGGGTGGGGCTCGAGCTCATTCTACAGCATGGGGATCTCAGGACATGGGGCAGGGACTGGGGCTGGGGGCCTGGGGAAGAGGTGACCAGTTTGTGGGAAACTTCCCAGAGCCAGCCCAAGTGTTGGTTCCTGTGCTGTTTTCCTGTGGTCGCTGTGACAAGTCTTCACAGATCTGGTGCTTACAGCAACAAGCCTCTCTTCTTGGACAATTCTAGGGGCCAAAATCAAGGTGTGGGCAGGGCCATGTTCCCTCTGAAGGCCCTCCTGCCTCCTCCGGTGTGTGATGGCTGCCAGCAACCTTGGCCTTCCTGGCTTGTAGCCTCACCACTCCAGTCTTGGCGCCTGTCATCACATGACCTTCTCCCCATCTGTGCGTCTCCCTGTGTCCTCCCCTCATCACTCATGCGCAAGGATGATGCTGGATTTAGGACCCATCGTAATCCACTATGATCTCACTGTCATTAACAACATCAGCAAAGACCATGTTTCCAAAAGGTCACGTTCTGAGGTTCTGGGTGGCATGAATTTTGGAAGAAGCCATGCAACACAGTACGGGCAGAGGTGGCCCCTATCCTCCAAGCCTCTGCAGTCGCTGACACAGCCAGGGCAGCATGTTGAGTGAAGGACAGGCAGCTGGTTGGGGGCAGAGAATTCCATGGGCAGCCACTCAGCCTGGCTGTGGTGTTCTGGAGGAGGGTGGGGACAGGGAGAATTTACCAGTTTCTCTCCTTAGTCTGCTGTTCTGGGCTCTCCTTTGTCCAGCTCTGCCTCACCCTCCTAACCGAAGCCACTATTCCCTATACAAAACTGGCTTGGCTGCTGCACTGTGTGGTGTGCGTGTCCACATCCCCACCTAGGTGCTGAGACTCTGCCATCAGACTGTTAGTTCTCCCTTCCTACTTGCCTCCCCTTCCAGTAAGACCCGGATGGTTTTAAGGAGAAAATCTTTATTTCACCAATTCAGTTCATTTGGTTATCACATGATGATAAGCCAGGAAGGCAGCTCTCCAGGCACTTTCCTTTTTTTTTTTTTTTTTTTTTTTTTAAGATTTTATGTATTTATTTGAAAGGCAGAGTTGGAGGCAGAGAGAGAGAGAGAGAGACAGAGAAAGTCTTCTGTCCACTGGCTCACTCCCCAGATGACCACAATGGGCAGAGCTATGCCAATCTGAAGCCAGGATCCAGGAGTTTCTTCTGGGTCTCCCACGTGGGTACAGGGACCCAAGTGTCTGGAACATCTTCTACTGCTTTCCCAGGCCACAGCAGAGAGCTGGATTGAAGTGGAGCAGCCTGGACTTGAACTGGTGCCCACATAGGATACTGGCACTGCAGACAGCAGCTTGCCCGCTCCACCACAATGCTGGCCCCTCTTCAGGCACTTTAATCACGTGAGCAATAGGCCTGGAGAGGTTAACTGACTTGGCTGCAGGACACATAGCTTGTTGGCACTTCTCTGTTCTCAATCTTGGTCCTTTCCCTTTGCTACTAAGTTGAAGGGAGGTCTTTTTACTTGGCATTATCAACCTTCCATCCATCCACCCACCCATCCACCCACCCATGCATGCATTCACCTATGTATCCGTCCATCTCCCATCCATCCATTTTTTCGTTCTCCATCCATCCCTATCCACCAGCCATCTGTTCACCCATCCATTCATCATCTCCCTTCCATCCGTCCCTCACCCATCCATCCATCCACCCATTCATCCCGCATCCATCCATTTTCCACCGATCTACTTCCTTCTACCCTCCATCTATCCATCTCTTCTCAGTGGCTATTCTAGGGGCTAGGGATACAAAAAGAAGATAAATAAGTTATATAGTTTATGAGAATGCAGTAGGTGAAGTGAAGAAGAGTAAGCTAGGGAAGGGGGATGAGGAAGGCTGATTGGGAGACAGTTTCCAGTAGGGTGGCTAGGGAAGCCCTGACATTGGAGCAGAGACTTAGAAGGAGAAGGAGTGGGTCAGGCACTTTTCTGAGGAGAGCATCTCCAACAGTAAGGCAGGAGGGGGCTTGGGTGGTCGAGGGAGAGTGAGTCCCGGCAGCTGGACAGACAGGTGGTGCAGGAGAGGCAGTGACAGACAGGTGGTGCAGGAGAGGCAGTGAGGCCACAGGACACGCAGTGCAGGACAGTGTGGGCTTCAGCCTCCCTTTTGTATGAGGTGGGTGCCACCGGGGGGCTGTGCAAGGGGGATGTCACTCATGTGGAGAACACATAGGGAGCAGGGGGTGGGGGCTGAGGTAGAAGCAGAGGTTTCAACAAGCCAGGTGAGCGATGGCAGGAGCCAACAAGCAGTGATAAAGAGTGATTAGATTAAAGGTAGTCAACACGTGGTGGTTTTTTTAAACCAACCTCAAGAAGAAATCCTTTGTCCGTACATCTTGTGACTTCTGGTGTCCAGCTTCCCTCACAGAGTGCTGTGTTTTCTGGGTTGGTTTGTGTTGACACGTGGGTCAGAGCCTCACTCTTTTTCATGGCTGAGGATGTGCTAGACCCCTCCTAGTTCACCCATCCATTCGCTGGTGGACATTTGAGTCTTGCTGCTGCACACGTCAGACTACAGGCTTTGGTGTGGACATGTGTTTTGGGAACACTGTATTTTCATGTTAGAAACGTGCTATACATTTCCATTTCTGTCCAGCTCTCAGAATCACACCAGATATCCCTGGAGCCTTGCCTGACCTGGTGTGCAGCAGGCCCTTGATCAACAGTGTCAGGGTCAGGCAAGCAGGGCTGGAGTTCTTTTCATTTTATTACTGATGAAACCAGCGGAGAGAAGTTCGCAAACTGGCTCCCTCTGTTTCTGTCTCTGCTCTTTCTCCCTGACCCCCACCCCCTCCTTGTCCTCCTACAGCACCCCCAGGTCCCCAGGCTGCTGCCCTCACCTTGCCCCTCGAGGCAGCTCTGCCTGACCACAGGCTTCTGTCCATGGGCAGACCTCCCACCACCAGCATCCTCAGCCTCTTTGCAGCCTGACAGGATAGCAAGGCCAGCTGTACTCCAGGCCCACGGATGGGCCCAGAGCTATTGGGCTTCAGCCCCTCATGGCTGCCTATGGCCTTGGAGATGTAGCATGACCAGGAACAGAGCCCTAGGAGCACAGTGGGAGTGACCTCCGTGAAAGTGTGTTGCACCTTTTGCAGCCATAAGTCTCTGGGGAGGTGGGAAGCAGTCAGACAGAGGAGAGATTGGCGAGATGCAGTTAGGAGCCAGGAATGTGGCAAATGCCGGAAGGCAGACAGGCAGAAAGGCTTCTTCCCTCCATGACCCTGTTGACACCTTGGTCTCACACTTCAGGCCTCCAGAGTTGTGAGGGATACTTTCCTACTATTTCCAGCCAAGGAGGCTTTAAAAATTTTTTTTTTTAATTTTAGGGGGCTGGTTCTCTGTGTAGTGGGTAAGGCTTCTGCAGTACCGGCATCCCATATAGGCGACGGTTTGAGATCAGGCTGCTCCACTTGTGATCCAGCTCTCTGCTATGGCCTGGGAAAGGAGTGGAAGATGGCCCAAGTCCTTGGGCCCCTGCACCCACATGGGAGACCTGGAAGAAGCTCCTGGCTCCTTGCTTCAGGGCAGTGCAGCTCCGGCCTTTGCGGCCATCTGGGGAGTGAACCAGAGGATGGAAGACCTCTCTCTCTCTGCCTCTGCCTTTCTGTAACTCCACATTTGAAATACATAAATAAACCTTTAAAAGTTTTATGAATTTATTTCAGCAGCAGGAACAGAGAAAGAGAGAGACAGGGAGAGAGGAGGTCTCTCGCATTTGCTGGCTTACTCTCCAGATGTCAGAAGCCAGTCTCTGTGGGTGGCAGGAACCCAGTTACTTGAGCCATCACCACTGCCTCCAGGGTCTGCATTAGCAGGAAGCTGGAGTCAGGAGCCGGAGCCAGGAACTGAATCCGGGTCCTCTAATGTGGGATTTGAGTGACTTAACTGCTGGGCTAAATGCCTATTCCCTAAGCTACTATGTTTGTGGTGCTTTGTTCTGGCTGCCCACAAACTAATATGAGATCATGGTAGGGCTCCAGCACAGGGATTTGGGCCTTGTTTAGTGCTGAGGGGAACCCTCTGGATAGGCCAACCCTGGGCTCCTACGATGCAGTCTGGGGTGGCCATGTGTGACTCTCAGGGCTGGCCAGGGAGCGTCACCCTGGGGACAGCGATTGTGTGGAATGTGTACTTACTCTAGATGGCCCTTGGCTGTGAGCGTCCCTTCTCCTGGTGAGCCCTGGGGGAACTAAGGAGGAGATGGCCTGCAGGGCCTTCTGTGTGCCCTGGTGCTGCCAAGGGAAAGAACAAGCGCACAGCAGCCCAGTGGCTCTGTGGAGGTGTCAGCCTCCGGTACCAGTGTTTGAGTAGATGGTGTGGGATACAAGAGCCCGGGCGCTTGCAGAAGGAAGCTGCTGTCCTCTTCATTTCCCTGGAACAACTTCTCTCTTAGGCTGGGGTTTTGAGAGACAGAGGCTTGTGACAGGCCTCGGAGGGTGCAGTTCAGAGTCTGGCTTACTCAGGGATGCGTGTCCCCATGCGTCTGAGGTCCAGGGGTCCAGGCTACTTGGAGATATAAACCAGAGGGCAGACAGGAGTTTCTAGAGTGTGTTCTCGACGTCTTTGCCTGTGGTGCTCCCTGCTCCGGGCGAGAATTCAGGGTAAGGGGCAGGTTTGCTCTGGAGGCTCTGAGGGCTTGTACGCTTCTGGAGCAGTAGACGGGAGGTTCTTCCCTTTTCTGTGATGCCCCGGACTCCGGAAGACTCAAGACTTCTGGTCCTGTCTTCTTGTGATCTCTACTGTCCTAAACTCAGCTAAGAGCTGATTTCGCCCGGTTCTCATGATACTGGCTCCCCCTGTCCCCAGTGATGACAGCAGCAAGAACCTTCCTGCGTTCTTTTGCGGAACACCATGCTTCAAGGCGAAGGCGGGGAGCCGAAATCTCCATATAGACCTTGCTTAGGGAACAATCTGATGTCACATCCGCTCTGGCCACCTCCCAGTAGCACTCACAGGGTGCAGGGACAAATAGGGAAATGGACAAGCGACTCAGGAACACCAGGTCCTCTAGATAGAATGGGTAGGGGGTGAGCATAAAAAGAGTGGCCATACCAGAGAGGAAAGGAAGTCGTATTTGTGGGGGAGCCCCTGGGAGGACCACAGCAGAGGCTTTGTGGTTAGTCCTGGCTTTGCCCCATGGCTCGGTGACTTCTGGCAGCTTCTTGTCCCTCTCTGTGCCTTGGTTTCCTCATCCAAGAAAGTGAAGGAATTGGGCTACTTAATTTCCAGGTTTCCTTCCAGTTCCAGAAATGTCTAATGGGAAAAGAACTGTAAGGATGAACAGTAACGGGGCACCTGGGGCCACACACGTGAAGCCCTGAAAGTGGAGCCCATCTGTGGCGGGTGTGATGCTGCGTCCTGGGGAAGAAGTGGAAAATCTGGTCTCCTGCTGCTGACCAGCAACTTTCCCAGAAGGGCCTGTGGGCCAGGGGCGCAGATACCCTGCCCTTGGCTTGACCTTCCTCCTTACCCTCCTCGGAGCGGACTTGGGACTGGGCAGCTTCTCCAGGACAAGAGCAGCCACGGACAGCTCACAGCTGAGTGGGTAGGGGGTGCTGTCTGTGCACTTACTGTCGGCGCTGCTCACAGGGCCAGAGCCACAGAGGAGGGTGTGGGTGGCTGTGCGGGCCTCGTGGCGGCTTCTCCAGGCTATAGAGACATCAGCTCTGATTTCACTTGAGCAGCACCAGCAAAGCGCCACTCCGGGGGCCGGGGCGCCTCTCTGTTCCCTGCTCATTTACTGTGAGGGCAAGGAGGCCAGGGGGCACAGCTAGCGGCTGCTCTCCCACGGCGTGGCCGTTTCGGAGCGACTCGAAGGGTGCTTACTTGTTCTCCACCCCTGGAGGGGCCTTTTACCCGCTCTCAGACAGACACACCCTCACGAAGGGTTGGCTTATTTGACCTGTGTGCGTGCGTTCGTGTGGGGTGAAGTACAGGGCCCCCTCACCTCAGGGCTGCAGAGCTGTGGTCACCCTGGTTGCTTCTGGCTGAGTCAGGGCCTGCTGGATGGGGCCAGTGACTGCAGGGGTTAACTTTGGGCTCAGTAGGAAAAGCTCTTGGCCCAGGACCTTGACAGCCCAGGCCCATTCCTGTTCCCAGACCAGCTGGAACCGCATGAGCAGAGCAGGGCAGGACGGGGCGACCCCAGGGTGCCTGCAACCCAGCCCAAGCTGCTTCTGGGTGGCAGCAGAGAGAAGGAACCCAGACAGAAAGATCTCCCCAGACCCCCAGGAGCCCCCAGACCCAGGGCGGGCAGGACAGAGTTCTGTTTTGACTACCGAGTAAATTTGGAATTTGGCCTTTCTGGGGATTAACAGTTATTCTTCTAGTCCTGTGTGGAATGGTTTTGAACACTGAGGGGATTGCTAGAACAGGCATTATTATCTGTGTTTTGTGGGGGAATACAGCTGGGGGAAGGGACCCAAGGTCGTGTAGCTGGTTGGTAACACAGGAAGGCACAGAGCCTAGCTCTCCTGACTTCTGCACAGCTCACGAGGCAAAGGGAAGCCCTGAGCTCACGCTGGGGAGTCAGGCAGATTTCCCCAGCCTCCTGGGGTTGGGGCTGACGAGGTTCTGGCCTTCTTGCCAAGCCCGAGATGGCTCTGACCTTAACCCAGGGCATCTGCTTGCCTGCGCCTAGAGGGAGCCACATTCCTTTGACTCCCAAGTGGATCCCTCCCTGCCCAGGGCGCCAGTTAATCTCCCAGCCCTCCCAGTAGCTCCTCCCAACAGACCCCAGGGAGGCAGGAGGTGGGAGGTAGGGGAAGCCAGGCCCCTACCTCGGTCTGTCTCAGAAAAAACTATGGGATCAGTCAGGGTGAATGGATAAAGAAAATGTAGATACACAATGGACTATGATTCATATTTAAAAAGGAATAAAGGGATAAAGTCTGCAAAATGAATGGAGCAGCATTTTCACATTGACATTAGACTTCTTGGTGAAGGCAGGAAGAAGAGGGTAGGCTAAAGCAGACAGACATGGTCCCACTCACTGGCCCAGCGAGGTCCCACTCACTGGTACAGGCGCCATGTGGTGCTGGAGTCTTGGAGGGCTGGGCGCTTACTGTCAGTGCACCTAACCAGCATTGTGTCCTTGGGTCTGGCTCTTATTAGCATTTGAGGGTCTCATTCATTAGTGGAATCAAACTAATTGTTCTGTGGAAAGTCACTTTGGGCCCCAAATCCCAAGGTCCTCTCTGATTGCTCTGTCTGTTGTCTTATTCTACCTCCTGGGTTATCATTTTGGGGTAGATGCTGACCAGGGACAGGCTGTCCTGGTGGGATTAGCCTTGACTTCAGGAGCTTGGCCAGAAAGCCAAAGAACCCTTCCAAGAATGGCTGCTTGTACTCTGCGCCCTGCGTACCCTGGTCTAGGGGAAAAGGTCAAGGAATGGCGAGGGATGGTCTCAGGTCACGGAGGATGCGGACAACCCTTCCTCTGGCGAGCACTTCCCTTCCAAGTCCCCTAACGGCCTTGTCCCTCCGCAAAATCGTTCGAGGGCTTCACCCAGCGAGTGGAAGCACAGGAGGCTCTGAGTGGAGAATGCACTCCAGAGAATAAGGACAAGAGAAGATGAGACGCCAGGAGAGCTGCTGACGCACAGCTCTGAATCCAGGAGTGTTCAGAGACAAACGTCTCCAGGAAGGCGGGTCAGGCTGCCTGTCCCAGCTGCCTGAGCCCAGGGCCTCGAGGTGCTCCCGCCGCTCTGAAGAGAGATTCTGAGAAACCAAAACGACCTAGCGCAGGTGGTGAAGATGCCGCGGCCAGGGTTCCCAACTCCCTAGGACAGAAGGATCCAGACGTAGAACCTGAAAGGAATTCTTCTCCCCAGAATGTTATCACTGATAAATCCTTCACGTAACTGTGTGAGTATTTCTTTTTTTTTTTTTTTTTAAGATTTATTCATTTATTTGAAAGGCAGAATTACAGAGAAATTGGAGAGAGAGAGGTCTTCCATCTGCTGGTTCACTCGCCAGATGTCTGCAGTGGTCGGAGTTGGGCCGATACAAAGCCAGGAGCCAAGATCTTCTTCTAGGTCTCCCACACAGGTGCAGGGGCCCAAGGACTTGGGCCATCTTCTACTGCTTTCTCAAGCCATAGCAGAGAGCTGGATCAGAAGCGGAGCAGCCAGGACTCAAACTGTCGCTCAAATGGGATGCCAGCACTGCGGGTGGTAACTTTACCCACTATGCCACAGCGCCGGCCCTGAATATTTGAGGTTCGTGTGACTCAGCACTCAACAGTTTCGGTTTAAATGGATGAGAACTCCAGTGGAAGAACCACCTTGACAGATCCTTGTCTGAGGAGGCCTGGATGGGTGGAGTGCAGGTGCTCTGGAGCGGGCTCCAGGCCACAACACAAGAGATCTTGGTTTCTGACCTGTCTTCTGGTGTCTAGTTTCAGTTTTGGGATAGACTCCCTGGCCCCTGATGTTGGGGTTTGGCTTGCTCAGAGAAGAGGTTCTTAGAAGTTGGTGTTCCAGAGTCACTCTGACCTGACCCAGGGACGGGGCATCTGTGCCCCCAAAGCTCTGTGGGCCCTGGGTCCCACCCCGCCCTGGCCAGGGAGCTCCGCTCTTTCTTGGCCTGGTTCTAGCCCATTCTCCGAGTGACTGACGCAGCAAATGGCTTCACTTGCTGAGCCTTTCTCGCTTCACAAGAGGTTAGCAGTGCTTGCTTTCTCTGCTTCAGAGCTGCTGGGAGGGCCGGGAGGAACATGTCCATGAAACTACATGAACACGGAGTCCTGCACGAGGGTGGGAAGCCATCTAGCTCAGGGACTCGCTCCTGTGGCTCGACAAAGTGAAAAGACGCCTTGAGGGTGGCTGGATGTTGGAGAGAATGATTGACAGGAAGAGGTTTTAGGGAAGATGCAGGGAGAGAGGAAGGGAGCAGTGGTTGTTAATCTCCTTCCAATTCTTTCCCCCTCAAACACGGGGCAGACAGGCTGAAGGAGGGCAGTGACACAGGGGACACAGGGTGGCCGGCTGACCTGCTGTGTGCATCATGTGCCAGGCCCCAGCTATGTCGTCTTCCCTCGCCCCTGTAGTTGCTTCTATGGGACCCTGACACTTTTTGGGATGTGGTTTGTGAACTCCTCAGGAGCAGAAAGAATTCTGGACTGAGGACAATGGACCTGGGTCCTGTCCCAGTGTGACCCTGGCCGTGGGCAGGTTTCTAGAGCTCTTGGCCAGAGCTTCCTCCTTTACAGTTGGCCTCACCAGGGCTCTTGGCAACCCCACAATCTTCTGAGTCCATGTGAAAGTGCTCTGGACCAGTCAGGAGCTGAAGGAAAAAACGTCAGAGTGTTTGGTTGGAGGTGGAGGGAGGGGAGAGCCTGGGACTGGGGCTGAGTCTGGGGGGCTGTTGGGAGTAGCTGAAGGGATGGCTCCCCAGGAAAGGCGGATGGCAGATGGCGATTTGGAGAGAAGCAGGGCGGGCTTATGCTGTGCCCCCCTGGGCTGAGAGAGGCACTCAGGCCTTCCATGTTTGGGGCTGAGCTGCAGGCCTGCTATTTGTATGCCTTGACGTCAGTGCCCAGGCCTGTCCGGGGCTGGGGTGACTGACTTGGCCACAGCACACACGTATGGTACTTCATGTTCTTGGATGGACCAAGGCTCACTCAACCCATCCAGGGTGCTTGGGGTCCTCTGAGCCTTCCCCATGCCCCCTGTTCCAGGGGCCAGTAATGGGCTTCCACAAGAAGCCAGAGGGGTTAGGGAGAGAGGGAAAGACATCGCGCTTTGGTTTTGTGCAGCTGAGTTGAGTGTCATCTCGGGCTCTTGAGCTCTTGAGTCTCTGCTGTGCTACCTAGAGGAGACCGAGGCCCAGTGGTCAGCTGCTTCCCAGGGTTCAGTTTTGGGGGCCGAAAGGGACAGCTTGCCTCATTGAGAGACTTTCTGTCAGGGAAGTTATTTTTAGCCTGGGAAGGAAGATCACAGGGCACGAAGCCATCACCCTCAGTCTTTTTCACTCCAAATTATTTAGCAGGTTGGGGCAGCTTGGCACTAGGTTCTGATAACCAGGGAAGGATGTGGATATAAACATGTTCAACCACACGCACATGCTCAGCTCCCTGTCCAGCAGTGTGAAGGTCACAGCAAGTCCCCACTGTTTGGAGTTCTCACCCCCCATTGGGACTGTGTGGCCGTCTTGCCCTCAGTGGGGAACGATGGTCTGTTGAGAATATCAAATCCTACAGTGGGTCAGACCTAGAGTTTCTTGAGCTCTGTATCACCACCACCACCACCATCACCGTTGTCATCATTGTCATCACCATCACATGATTAGAGGTGAACAGGGATCTTTGGAAAGTGAGCAGCCTTATCCACTGCTTTTCCAAGGGCAGACGCCAGCTCTGGGAGCCCTCGGTGGGCACCTTCCAGTGAGGAGGGGTCTTGGGGTCCGGGTTATTTGGTTTAGTGGTTGCACTGCTTTGCACCTTTGCACACTGGAATTACCTTTGAGCTTTCGAATTGCCTGTCACAGTCAATAAGTCCCCATGCTGGGGCTATCTAGGGGCAGGGATCTTTTTTCTGCCAAGGGCCATTTGTATATTTATAATATCATTCATGGGCCATTCAAAATTATGAACTTAAAAATTAGCCTGCTATAGATTTCTTGGATTTCAAGTCCTGCCTGTGGTTACCTTGGCAGGGCCAGACCATGTGATTGTATGGGCCCTACGTGTCCTGTGGGTGGGCCATTCCCCACCCTGCAAGTCGATTTTCATCAGAACCACTGCGGAGGGCGGGGGGAGAGGCAGTTTAGTGGTGGTGTGGACCAGCGCCTCCCAGACTGGCATGTACAATGACTCCACTGGGCGTTTTGTTAAATGCATATTCTGATCCGTGGGTATGGCCTCAGGCCTGGGCCCAGGCCCACTCTGCTGGCTCCCAGGGGACACTGAGGCTGCTGTTCCTCCACCTGTGCTTTGAGTGAGGGTGTGGGGATAAGTTCAAAGGCTGACAGTCTCCTTTTCAGCTTTGAAGTCCAATGGCTGAAGCCAGTCACATGTAAAATGGGGTATGAGTAATAGAGCAATACTTGCTTTACAGAAGCAACTAAGATTAAATCAATTCAGTGAGATGAAGTTAAAGATCGTGTTTACATGTAAAATGCAGGTGCATTACCCAGGATAATAAGCACACCTGTGGATAAATCTTACAGGCTACGTGATGGATCTGTCCTTCTGCTCGGAGCACTCTCAGTCTCCTTGGGTTAAACCAAGTTCCTGCCATAGACTTTTCCCCATGGGTGGACGTGTAGGACTTACAGGAAGGTGTTTAGGTGGTAATGAAAGAAAACGTAAGTGAGTAATGTCTAACTCCTCATGCCGCCTTCAACTAAGGGGTCAGGAGCTCTACCAACTGTAACCAAGCATCTCATTTTCCTGTGGGTCAGGCAGCGTCCCAGGTCCTGGGAACACAGAACTAGGACTTGGTTCCTGCAAATCTGTAAGGAGTCAGGAGCAGCCCAGAGCATGACCCTCAGGGGAGGGCTCGTGCAGGCAGAGGCTGAGGTCCCCATGGCAAGGGGGCCCTAGTGCCCCCCCCCCCACATCATGGTGTGGGAAACCTGGCCCCAGGAGTGGGCAGTTCTGGGTCCACCAGGTGGCCATGTCTACCTGGTGACCATGTGTCTAGGGCAGATCGAAGACTTCTACTAATCAAGCCCTGAGATCAAGGCTGGGAGGGGAAGTTTTCTGCGTCCACACATGGGCTCCTTGATAATCAGAGGTGCGAAGCTTCCTGTCCTTTTGATTTTGATAGGAGGTTGGCTGTCTATGGGGTCTAATGAGGAACTACTCATTCCTAATCCCTGGAGGTTGTCCCAGCTTTCTGAGTAAGAGATGGGAGCTCTAGGTGTGGCCTAAGAGATGTGTGCAGGGGAGGAGAGGAGGGCACAAACAGGAGACTCGTGCTGTTTCTGCCCCCTCACAGCGGGGCACCTGTGGCCCACTCATCCGCCTCCTCCTCAAAACAGATCCCAGCTTGCAACCTGGCAACCCTCCCACCCCATTTTCCAGCAGTTCTAAACTTGACCCTCAGTAGAGGTCTCTGGCACAGACTGGGCCCGCCCTGCTCTCCTGCTTTGCTCTTCCCATGCCCTCAACTCTCCGGGTGACGCACAGCCCTTAGAAGGGGATCCCCTAGGAAGGGGTTGGCTGAGGCCACCGGGAAGCCCAGGCCCTGCCTGTTTTGGATATCTCCTGCGCAGGCCGGTCCCCTCTAATCTACCGTAGCCAGGCCAGCAAATGCCTGCCCTTAAGGGGAAAGGGTTGGATGTGGCTTAATAAGGATGAGAGCCACAAGTAATCCCCTAAGTACTTTGCCTTGTAACCTGAGATTATCTGGCCTAGAGACACCTGTTTTCACTGCTTTGCTGATAGCTGTATAAAAAGCACGCTGGTTAATGAGAGTCATGAAGTCCTCCCTTGGATGTGTCTCTGGTGAGCTGGGCTGCACGTGCCCATCAGCAAGGTTGAGGAAGGACTGGAGGGTTTGCCCAAGTTTCCACCCTGTACAGTGGTCAGGACCTAGGCAGGAAGTCTCAGGTCAGGGTCAGGGTTTTTTTGGGCTCTCGAATCAGTGTGACCGCCAAGTCCTTTCTTGATAGACAGCAGGTCTGTCCTTTAACCCCCTGATCCACAGTTTCCACCACTTGGGAGGGAGGCAGGATAACACCTGCTGTGCCTGCTACACACAGGGTAGTCATGGAGACCCCGGGCGTAGGTGCAACCCTGCACACCAGGCCCACAAGGCTCTCCCGGAAGAGGGGAGCTAGATTAACATAGACTCTTTTGAGACACAAAACCAGTGCCAACCCTTTGAAACTGACCAATCATGTTCTAATCATTTAGAACTGCAAGTCCCTGCTTCGGGTGGCACAGAAGATGTTGGCAATTTGTTGGAGAATCATTTCTCTGCTGGAGACGCAAGTCTAGAGGAGAAAGAAAGGGCTCTGTATGCAGATGCGGCCCCGCGAGACGAGAACCTGCTCCTTCACTACCCAGACGGCAGGGAGGCCGAGAGTGCGGAGCGCACCACCGCCGGGGCCCCTCCAGCTGCCCCCGGCCCAGGCTCCGAGCCGGAAGCCAGCCTCCCCAATGCCTCAGCCACAGAGTCAGCCCCACCCGGGGACGCCACAGGGCCCGGGGAAGAGCAGGGCCCAGCAGCAGCAAGCGCCCTTCCTCCAGGAGGGGACGAGGGGTCCTTGCAAGAGGAGAGGCAAGAGCTCAGTTCGGGAGAGGGACCGGGGGAGGAGGCAGCTGGGCTCGGGCTCCCCTCGGAGGGAGCTGCCAGCGGGGAGACACAAGGACAGGCTGGGGGTGGCAAGGTCCCCAAGGAAGCGGAAGGGGTACTAGGGGACAGCCCTGTGCAAGGAGCAGCTGCAGAGACGGCCGAGCCTGAAGCCTTGGGGATCGCCCCTAGCTCAGAGGACGAACAGATCCACACCCTGGAGGGAGAAGGCAAAGGCAGCCCTGGGCCTGACCACGGGCCTACGGAGCTAGATGGAACTCCTGACGGTGCATCTGCGGGAGAAGAGCCAAAGGCCGACTTGGACACAGAAGCCAGAGAGAGAGCTGAGGACCAGCACCAGGTCCACACCCTGGAGACAGAAGGCAAAGGTGGCCCTGGGCCTCACCAGGGCCCCGCAGAGGTAGATGGAGGCCCGGACACCGTGTCTGTGGGAGAAAGCCTGGAAGCCAGGGAGGGCGCTGAGGACCAGGGGAAGCCCAGCCCCAGCCAGGAGGCTGGCCCAGCTGCTGCAGAGGCCGGCACTGAACCTGGGGGCACCAAGCACTCTGAGGAAGAGGGGATGGAGCAGGACCGCCCCCCAGAGGGCCAGGTGCCAGTGATGCGCCAGGACGAGGGGGGTGAGGCCTCCTCTGAAGAAGAGGGCGATGAGGAAGGTGGAAGTGAGGAAGAAGAGGGAGACCCATCCGAAGAAGATTCCGGGGAAGACAGCGGCGATGGAGCCAGCTCAGAAGAAGCAGGGGCTGCCTCTGAGGAGGCCTCAGGAACTGCAGGCCTCGGGGAGGAAGAGACCCAGCCCAGCACCGAGGGCTTGGATTCCGGGCCTGCAGGTAGCCAGGCCCAGGACACTGAGGCAGAGGAGCCTGAAGAGGGACATCAGGGGCCAGAGAGTCCCATCACTGCCCCCCAGGGTAGGAATGAATTTCTTAAAGCAACCCCAGAACCTGGGGCAGCTGTGTTCTTCCTGGAGGTCTTGTGTGGAGTGGGGGACAGGCAGGGGCAGGGTGGGGCGGGAGAGCCCCAGTTAGTTCCAGGTTTGCCAGAGAGGGGCCCTGTCCAGGGCACAAACCCAGGGAGGTACCCTCCAGGTTGGAGGGACTGAATGGGAAGTCACAGAGGGACCCAGGCACTTCTGAGTCAAGCCCCATGGGAGGGTCCCTGTTAGGGTTCCTAGTTGAGCCTCAACATGGACCAGGGCCTTAAGGACAAGGCCACAAGGGAACTAGTGCAGGGACTGGGGTCCTGAGGCCAGCTGGTGCAGTGACATTGCAGGGAGCTGGTACAGTTGGGCTGCAAACTGTGCAGGTGACCACTTGGTGGGCTGATTCCTGGGCCTCCCTTTGAAGACACAGCCATAGGAGGCGTGGAGAACTCGGATGCACTGTGTCCTCCAAATGGCCACCTGAAGCAGCAGCGGCCATCCTCAAAGGGCTGGGGAACAGGAGAGGAGTGGGAGGGCAGGGCCACAGACACTGATCTGATGCTGGGGTCAGGACCCTGTAGGCCACATCCGCTCAGTAGCTTAGACCAACCAAAAGCTGGGCTTTCAGGGTGGGTGGGGCCAGGTCTTTGCTTTCCCAGAAGGCTTCTCGGTGGGTTTCCGGGCAGAGTTTAACTTACAAACCACTGGTCAAGAGCTTGCAGCCTCTATAAAGGGAGGGGCGGGGCTGCAACCTGCAAGCTGCTCCTCTCCTGCTCTCCCTCTTCTGGCTTTGAGGTCAGGGACTGCCTGGGTTTGGCCTCCTGAGCTGTCGCCCATATGGTGTTATTGAGTCTTCATTCCCTGGGAACTGGCCTCCTTCTGCCCTGCAGGCCTGGGTCCATCTTCTAATCTCCTAAGAGCCTCTGTGCAGGTGGCCTGGGGAGAAACAGCTGTGGCTGTGGAGGCCCAGGGACTTGAGCAGCCCCTTTCCTGGAGTCGTGGCAGGCACAGGCACCTCTTGTTTGCTTGGTTGGGAGAACAGTTGACCCCTGCACCTGCTCCTCCTGGCTCCATATAGCCAGTATGATCCTGTGAAATGCCCACTGAGGCCACCTTTGCCTTGGGATAAATTACAAACCCCTTGGGTGGCCCTTGCGGCTGCCTGCTCAGCCCTGTGGACCTCTTCAGCTCCCTTGCTCCCTGCTGCCAGCTCTCCCCTGCTTCCTGCTTCCTGTCTGGGGGCTTTCACTGAGGGCTCCCCTCCGTCCTTTACCTGACTAACTGTGCAGTCCCCCTGGTGGACCTGTCTAGACACACATCTTAGGCCCTCTCGCCTTCTGGAATGTTTCCTTCCATAGCTACTTCGCTGTGTGTAATTATGGGCACAGCAGCACGAGGATGTTTCGGTCACTGATGGACCACATCTGTGAGTGGAGCTAGAACATTTCTGTAGCTTAGTGTTTTTGCTGCGTCTTTTCTGTTTGGAGGCACAAACACCTAGCATTGTGTCAAGTTGCCTACAGTGTTGAGTACAGCGTCTAGGAGCATGGACTGTACGTGGAGCCTAGATGTTCAGAGGGCCAGACCGTGGAGGTTTGTGTCCACACAACGAGGAAATGGTCTGACGACGCGCTTCTCAGGATGCGTCCTCATGGCCAAGTGACACATGATTGCATGACATTCTTGTAGAGACTTTCTCAGCTCTCTGGCCACGAGGCTGTAGGAAGCTCCCCGAGGGCAGGTTCTGTGCCGTCTTGGACTCCTCTGTCTTTCTGCTGTGATGCTTGACACATGGTAGATGCTCAGTAAGTGGTCGTTGCTTGAATAAAGTGGATCACGAGCCTAGAAGGAGAGTCCGGGTCTCCACATTCCATCCTAAAGGCAGAACTCAGCTCAGCACCCGCTGAAGGCTGCAGGCCTGGTGCACCTTCCAAGGGGCCTGGAGCTCAGCTGTCTGCTAACCTGTTTTCTGCTTTTCTCTGCAGAAGAGACGGAAGATGTGAGTGAAGAAGTCCCAATGAGGGACCGCTCCCACATCGAGAAAACCCTGATGCTGAATGAGGACAAGCCGACTGATGACTTCTCTGGTAACCAGAGGCGTGGGACAGGGCTGGACCAGGATTGGGGCTGGAGCAGGGCTGGAGGCCAGGCAGAGCTTCAGAGGCGACTGAAAGCCAGGCCACAAGTGGGCTGTAGATCGGCAAGGACCCCAGGGAACAGGACACCCATGACTGGGGACTGTGTGGAGTTGGCTTTGTGAGCAGGGACCAAGCTAGAGGAGGCTCCAGATTGGCAGAGAGGGGGACATGTTGGTCCCAGCCAGTGTGGTAATGTTGAACATGGAGGGTGATTCTGGCGCCACAGGCTGTGGGATATGCCAGCCTGTGCACTGTGGCAGGAGTGGGTGGCTAGTAAGAATTTACTGCCTCTGGGACTGGTGTGTGGTACAGCGGCTAAGCTACTGCTCCCAATGATGCTGGCATCCCACATGGAGTCCTGGCTGCTTTGCTTTCAATCCAGCTTCCTGGTGACGTGCCAGAGAAGGCAGTGTAAGATGGTCCAGGTGCTTGGGCTCCTGCCACCCACGTGAGAGACCAGGATGGAGTTCCTGGCTCCTGGCTTTGACCTCGCCCAGCCTTGGCTGTTGAGACCATTTGGGGAGTGTCACAGGAAGCCACCAACTGAGGCCAGTGTTGTGGGCACTGAGAAGAATTTACCAGAGTAGAATACAGAGAGGCGTGAGCAGAGTTAGCTTTATTAAAACACACTGCAAGGCAGCAGCGGGCAGCCAGGCCAGCAGGAAACTGACAACTGGAGTACCATGGATTGTAATCTGCATCTAACTGAGGCAGATGCTTCTGGCCAGGGGCTTCGCAGAGGCTCTGAGCTCCTTATTGCTGGGGATTTTTCACCAGGGACTTCCTGTTGACCTCCACAGGGCGTGAACCAGAATGGAAAACACCCCTTTCTCTGTCTCTCCCTATTTTTTAAAATTTTATTTGAAAGGCAGAGTGACACACACACACAGAGAGGGATAGACAGACAGACAGACAGAGACAGAGAGATCTTCCATCTGCTGGTTCATTCCCCAGATGGCTGCAATAGCCAGGGCTGGGCCAGGCAGAAGCCAGGAGTCAGGAGATTCATCAAGGTCTCCCATGTGGGTGCAGCATCAAGTACTTAACCCATCTTCCGCTGCTTTCCAAAGTGCATTAGCAGGGAGCTGGATTGGAAGTGGAGCAGCTGGGGCTTGAACCAGTGCCGATATGGGATGTCAGCACTGCAGGCGACAGCTTTAGCCAACTACACCATAACACTGGTCCCATAAATCTTTTTTTTTAAAGATTTATTTATTTATTTGAAAGTCAAACTTGCACAGAGAGAGTTACATAGAGAGAGAAGGCAGAGAGAGAGGTCTTCCACCTGCTGGTTCACTCCCCAGTTGGCCGCAACAGCCTGAGCTATGCTGATCTGAAGCCAGGAGCCAGGAGCTTCTTCCGGGTCTCCCACATGGGTGCAGGGGCCCAAGGACTTGGGCCATCTTCTGCTTTCCCAGGCCATAGCAGAGAGCTGGATCAGAAGTGGAGCAGCCAGGACTCAAACAGTCGCCCATATGGGATGCTGGCACTGCAGGCAACGACTTTACCCACTACACCACAGTGCCGGCACTCCCATAAATCTTTTTATTTATTATTTATTTATTTATTTATTTATTTATATTTTTTGACAGGCAGAGTTAGACAGTGAGAGAGAGAGACAGAGAGAAAGGTCTTCCTTCCGTTGTTTCACCCCCCAAGTGGCTGCTATGGTCGGCGCTGCACCAATCCAAAGCCAGGAGCCAGGTGCTTCCTGCTGCTCTCCCATGTGGGTGCAGGGCCCAAGCACTTGGGCCATCCTCCACTGCCTTCCCGGGCCACAGCAGAGAGCTGGCCTGGAAGAGGAGAAACCGGGACAGAACCGGCACCCCAACTGGGACTAGAACCCAGAGTACCGGCGCCGCAGGCGGAGGATTAGCCTAGTGAGCCGCGGTGCTGGCCCCCATAAATCTTTTTAAAAGACAAATTCATCCACCCTCCCACTTTGATTTTAAGACTATAAAGCCCTCTCGTATCCAAGAATTTCAACTGGGTTTGTCTCCTCTTAACTGATGAGATAACGAGACCTCAGAGCAAGGCCAAGAGAGCTTGGGTCACTTGGCTAGAGAGCAGCAGTGGGAGGTAGAGCCCAGCCAGCCTGTGTACCAACACCCCTCGCCCCCCAGTGCTTCCAGCTTTGCCCTGGGGCTGCTCTCTCCCAGGAGTACCTGGGATACAGTGAGGGACAAGGGGCAGGATGGCTGTCCTATGGGCCTGCTGGCTCCCTGGCCCCTGGGCCTGAGGCAGCACACACAGTGGGCAGCAGAGAGAAAGAGGTAGAATTCACATCTCCCAGAGAAAGGGTCTTCAGGTGGGCTGTGGGCTTAGACAGTGTCTTCAGATGTACTGCTGAGGTGGGAGGAAGGGAGGAGCGAGGTGTTTAAAAAAGCTCAGGAGGCTTTGCAGGTTGGAGGGAGGCCAGGGGTAAGAGAGTGTGTTGTTTTCAGGAATTTAAAAAATTTATTTATTCATTTCGTTGTTTATTTGAGAGATAGGAAGATGGAGGGAGGGAAAAAGAGACAGACAGACAGCTGTCATATGCTGGTTCACTCTCCAAAAGCCCTCAAATGGTAGAGCTGAAGCCAGGAGCCAGGAACTCAGTCAGAGACTCCGCGTCCTGGGTGGGAATGCAAGTACTTGAGCCATCACCTGCTGCCTCCCGTGGTCTGCATTAGCAGGAAGCTGGAGTCAGAAGCTAGAGCTGGGACTTGAACCCCAGCACTCTGATGTGGGACATGGGCCTCTTGACTGTCAGGCTAAACACCCGCCTTGGTCTGGGGAGTTTTGAGGGTCGGGCTGTGCACCAGTTTCTTCCACACTGTGAATGTGTAGTGGAGTTGCTGGGCTTCCGAGGGCCCCAGCTCCTATCAGGCAGGGGTGGAGGGGCTGCCTGGGGTGCACCCTGCCTGATGCTCTCCCCCGCACCTCTCTGTCCCCAGCGGTACTGCAGCGGCTTCGAAAGATCTACCACTCATCCATCAAACCCTTGGAGCAGTCTTACAAATACAATGAGCTGCGGCAGCACGAGATCACAGGTACAGCCTTGGCCGGGGTTGGGGTCACATCTCTGACCCACTGGGACTCCCCCGTTGCCCACACAGGTGTGCGAGGCTGAGCTCTCCCAAGGAGTCAGATGGGGCAGCAGCCTCGGGCCTGTGAGCTGCCCCTGTCACGGAGGAGCACTTGGCACTGCAAGGGCCTTGCAGGAAGCGTTCATGTCTAAGCATTTGGGCCTCAGGAGGGCCGGCTCTGGTCTCAGCTCCCACAAGGCCCACTCCCTGATGGCTCAGGTCTGAACCCCCCGATTGGCTTGGATTCCTCCTCTCCTCCTATCACCCTTCCTGGATGGCTTCTCTTGTGCCTGGATTCTCTTAAAAATTGGTTTTCAAATTAATAAAACAAGAAATACTTGTTATTAATTTTATGAATACTGCAAAATAGTATATGAGGATACTTTGGAAGGTTCATGGAAAATTATATTAAAAGATAAGTTTATTTTGGTGCAAAAGTTTTTGAAATTCTTGTATACTTTTCCTATAATGTACATTTTCCATAGAATTTTTTTTAAAAGCGTTATTTGAAAGGCAGAGAGAGAGGGAGACAGCATGGAATTTTTGAAGATCTCCTCATACGTGAAGAGTGAAAATTCTTCTTGATTTCCAACTTCTCTATTTTGACTCCCAGAGGCACCCACTGTTGCTACTGCTTGTAAATACTTGCAGGCATTTCCTCTGCGTGTGTGAGCATACAAGAGTATGTCTTCCTTTCTCAAAGATGTGGTGCTGTGTGCATCTGCATGCATGGGGATATGTTGAGTGTGCGTGTCTGCACATGTATATGTATGTGTACATGTGTGTGCATGTGCCTATGTCCACGTGCCTGTGTGTTTCTATGTGCACATGTGTGGGTAGAACCACCCTATTCATCTGTTACTGCCTGCCCCTATCTTGCACGAATCCACCGTGCTCTGTATAACTAGTCCCTGGCTGATGGATAATGGGGCATTTTCCATTTTTAAAAATGACCCAAACACTACTATAATCAATATGTGTCTCATGCAAGTATATTTGTAGAGAAATTCTTAAAAGTGGAACATTGGAATTAAACGTTTTGATAGTTGCTGCTGAATTACCTTAGACTATATACAGTTGTGCTCACAGTAACAGTGGGCGAGAGCTCCTACTGTTAAAGAGGGGAGTGCCACTTTTTACTGTTACGCCACTGTGGAAACACTGTCAGTGGTATCCAGGTTGTTTTGATTGTAGTGGTATGGCAGATCTCTTCCCATGTTAATTGGCTATTTCTACATGATTTCATTTGATTCTGTCTCGACAAGTGAGTAGCAGTGTCCCAGGTTATGCATAGAGGGGACTTCCAACAGGTCAAGGAAGATGAAATTACAAGACAAGTTTATTTCTGTGCCAGGAAATATAAAACCATGCATAGTTTTTCTATAACGTGGATTTTTCCATGAATGTTTTGAAGTTTTCTCATATTTGTCCCACCCGACAGAAGCGCAGCCTGGTGCCCAGAGAAGTGCAGGCTTCCCGGTCACACAGCGGGACCTAGGACTGTGCTTCCTGTTTCTCCTCCCAGGGAAGCCCCGCCCCTCAGCGCCAGTTCTCTCCGGGCTCCAGAGAGGACACACACGGTGGTGGAGGTTCCACAACCTCCAGCGGCTCTGCTCCGCCCTCGCTACCCGCCTTCTCTCCCGGCTCAAGACCAAGGGCATGGTCCAGATAGGAAACCGCAGCCCTGACAGCGCAAGCAGGCTGCCGGCTGCCCCAGGGCTTCCCAGCGCCTGGTCTCAACTTTCTGCACTTGGCCCTGGTCCCTAGTCTCCCGCCAGCTCCCGGTGCGATCTCGCCTGCACAAGCCCGCGCTGCCCCCTGCTGTAGAGAGCTGGGGCGGCAGCCGCCCAGGGAGGCCCAGTTTGTGGTTTGTCTTCCGCGCTGTGGGTCCCGCATCCAGAAAGCAGGTGAAGCCACTTTCTGTGAGATCCCGGTGGCTCTGACTGGAACCTCCTGCTGCTTTCTCAGCCATCCTCTCCCTTCCTGCTGTCAAGTCAGGAGCTGACATCCACGGAGACGGGAGCGGCTCCTGTGTGTTTCTGGGCAGGGCAGGACTAGGGCCATTTCAGCCCTTGGAGGTAATAGAGGTGCACCTGCTATTTACGAGGCAGCAGCTTGGTCCTCTAGGATGTAAAGAAAGTCACCCCAGAGAGAGAACCAGTGCATCACAACTAAGGTATGCGGCCGGAGGTGTATCATATCCGTGCCCTGTAAAAGTTGGGGAGTGTGGGTTTCTGTGGCTACTGCTTAAATGTGTGTCGGAATATCTGACAGGACATGTAGGAAATTAGCAGTGTTACCTTTTTCTGGTTATGGTCAAGGCAGGTTGCAGGCAGAGATGGGAGGCCTTTCACTGTTACTTTATTATACTACTGATTTATGAATCAAGACATTAAATAAGAAATTAATGAAAACAAAAAATTAGGGCCTTTGCTTTTCTTTTTAAATCTTATTTATTTATTTTTATTTTATTTGAAGTGCAGAGTGGGAGAGAGAGGTATCTTCCACCTACTGGTTCACTCCCCAAATGCCCATAACAGCCAGGACTGGGCCATGCTGAAGCCAGGAGCCCAGAACTCCATTTGTTGCCTCCTAGCAACAATGCATTAGCAGGAAGCTGGATCAGAAACAGTGTAGCTGAGACTTGAACCAGGCACTCAAATAGGGGGTGCCTGTGTCCTAAGCAGTAACTTAAGCCGCTGCACGAAATGCCGTGCTGGGGGCCACCTGTTTTGAGGGCTGTCTCCCAGGCTTGGTGAGATGAAGAGGTCATGGGAATTTAGTGCTCCACTGTGCAGAGCTGATCCTCCGAACCTCAGTCCAGAGAGGAGCTGGGGGGGGGGGGGGCGGCAGGAGGGCCCAGGCCTGTGAATCGGCAGTGACACTGACTGCAGCCTGTGTTGAAAGCCTCCCGCCCAGCCCTCCCTGTCCCCTAGTTTTGAAAGCACCAGAGAATTCTGCTTTTCTTTACTAGGGATCCCAACTTTGGAATGACCCTTGCTGGCATTCTCCCCAGCATGACCTCTGGAGTCCTCTGGACACAGGCCCAGGAACCCAAGGATCCCCAGTTCAGTGTTTAGTCTTGGACACTGGCAAAGTTATCACAGACTTTGGAGGCTAATTTTTTAAAAAAATATTTTATTTATTTGAAAGGCAGTGTTACAGACAGACAGAGGGAGAGACAGAGAGAGAGGTTGTCTATCTGCTGGTTTATTCCCCGAGTGGCTACAATGGCCAGAGCTGCACCAGGCTAAAGCCTGGGGCCAGGAGCTTCTTCCAGGTCTCCCACATGGGTGCAGGAGCCCAAGGACTTGGGCCATCTTTTGCTTTCCCAGGCCATAGCAGAGAGCTGGATCGGAAAAGGAGCAGCTGGGACTTGAACCAGTGCCCATGTGGGATGCTGGTACTGCAGGCAGAGGCTTAGCCTACTGCACCACAGCACTGGTCCCTTGGAGGCTAATTTTTTAAAAAAGATTTATTTTATTTATTTGAAAGGCAGAGTGACACAGAAAGATAGGGAGAAACAAAGAGAAAAAGATCTTTTATCTGTTGGTTCAACCATCCCCAAATGGTTGCAAATGTTGGGGCTAGGTCAGGCCGAAGCAAAAAACCAAGAAGTCCATCTGGGTCTCCCATGTGGGTGGCATGGGTCTAAGTAACTGGGCCTTCTTCCTGTTCCCTCTCAGGCTCATGAGCAGAGAGCTGCATCGGAGGTAGAGCAGCCGGGACTTGAACTGGCACTCTGATATGGGATGCTAACATCACAGGCTGTGGTTTGACGCACTGTCCACACGGCCGGCCCCAGGAGGCCAATATTTTCAAGTGATCCTAGAAGCTGGGTTGGACTGAGCCTGAGGTGAGGGTTTTAGGAGCCACGGCTAGAGCTGCAGAGGCTGGGGACAGGTGGGGCCTGAGTTTAGACTGGAAAGCTGCGTGAACTTCACACAAATCCTGTCTTCTGGGCTATCAGGCTGGATAGCAGAGTTAACTTCTCTCCGTGTGGAAGCTCTGTCCTCCCCTCATCCCCTCCTTCTGATGGCGCCAGGAGACCTCACCCACATGAGCCCTGGTTCCGTGTTCAGAGAATTCACTTAGGTCTGCTGATGCAGGCAGCTGGGCCATGGGTATGGGCAAGGGCAAAACAATGACTTCTGCCATTTTTTGATTTAATTTTTATTTATTTACTTTTATTGTTTATTTGAAAGGCAAAGACAGAAATCCTCATCCTCTGTTTCTTCCCCAAAGGTCCATAACAACCAGGAGCCAGGAAGTCAATCTGAATCTCCCACGTAGGTGGCAGGAACCCAACCACTTGAGCCATCATCTTCTCTGCTTTTCAGGGTCCACACCAGAAGGAAGCTGGAATTAGAAGCGGAACTGGAACTCAGATATGGGATATGGACATCCCATATGGCATCTTAACTCCTGTAGCAAGTGTCACTGAGTGCCATATACACTGTCTGATCCATGTAGAATGCCCCAACTCAGCCGGATGAGGGTTGATGGGATACAGGGTGCTTTGGAGAACAGCACTGCTATTCTCTATTGTTAGTTTACTTCTGTTTCTAACTCCTGTTATCCACAGATGGGGAAATTACTTCCAAGCCTATGGTGCTATTCCTGGGACCGTGGAGTGTTGGTAAATCCACCATGATAAACTACCTCCTTGGGTTGGAAAACACTCGATACCAGCTCTATACAGGTAATAGATTTTTGTGTGTAGGTAAAAGTGCTATGAAAAATAAAATATTTTTGTATGTCTTCACTGTGGTTGTGAAAAGCAAAACAAAACAAACTGGCAGTTACACCAGTATCCAGACTAGCATTATTCACAACGGCCAAAAAATGGAGACAACCCGATGTCCGGCAGTGGATGGATGGATAACCAGAACGTGGGCTACCTATATAACGAGGTACCAGACAGCCTCGGAAAGGAAGGGCCCCCGGCTGTCAGCACACATTAGGTGGTCAGGCTCTAAGCCAGGCTGCACGTGGACAGACCTTGAAGGCACTGTGCTGAGTGAAACAAGCCAGACACAAAAGGACAAGGGCTGTGTGATTCTGCTGGCTGAGGTACTTGCAGCGGACAAGCTCGAGGAGACAGAACGTAGAACCCTGGCTTCCAGGGGCTGGGCGGGGGGCCTGGGGAGCTGCTGTGAATGCAGGCAGTTTCATTGCAGGAACACGTGCAGGGTAGACGGTGCTGATGGCTGCACAACAGTGTGAACGCACTTAGTGCCCCAGAACCGTGCACTTAAAATTGGCTAAAATCGCGAATCTTGTGTTACAATTAACAAGAAGCTACCATCTAAGCAAACACATCCTATGATTGTGACAAAACCCTCCCCGAGACGCCCCTCCTCACCCACACTAGCTGTAGGTCTGCTCCAGAGATCACTGTGCTCCCCCGGTTCTCACCCTGTGTGCAGGCGCCGAGCCCACCACCTCCGAGTTCACGGTCCTCATGCACGGACCCAAGCTGAAAACCATAGAGGGCATCGTCATGGCTGCCGACAGCGCCCGCTCCTTCTCACCCCTCGAGAAGTTTGGCCAGAACTTCCTGGAGAAGCTGATTGGCATCGAGGTTCCCCACAAGCTTCTGGAGCGTGTCACTTTTGTGGATACACCAGGCATCATTGAGAACCGCAAGCAGCAAGAAAGAGGTAATTTAGCTCTCGTTTCTGGACAGCGCGAGCTCTGCCTTAGGAAACTGTTTTTGACAGTGGGTGTAGGCGGGCAGGGGAGAGGAAACGTGGCTGGTGTTGTCCAACACCAGGACACGCAACCTTTACCTGCACCCGCTCCTCGTTTTCACCGGGGTACCCCTGGGTTTTGGAGTACTTCGTCTTTCCACTTCCCATGGCTGGGTTTGGCTTGGCCATGATCGGCGTTTCCCCGGGGCAGGGACCAGTCTTCTCTGTGGCGGCTCCTGGAGGTACAAGCTGGGGCAGAGTTGTCTTTGGGAGCCAGGCTGTCCTGGGCTAGCTGGATCCCAGGCCAGGTGTATTTGACAACGGGCTGAATTGGGTCTGAGGCTCTTGGGCTTGCTGTATTGAACTCTTCTGTTCCTGTTTCTGCTTCATCAGAGGTACCTAAGTGGGGTACTTCTACCTAAGTAGGGCAAGGCCTACTTGCCTGCAGGTGGCAGGGGAGGCCACTTCGGGCCTGGAAGGCACGAGGCTGTGACATAGGCCACTGAGAGCTGCCATGTGCAAGCTACCTGCAGAGATGAGTCCCAAGCACGGCAGGCGGAGGTGCATTTGACCAGGTGGCCTGGTCATGGTGAAAATGCCATTTTGGCTCTACCTAAGCAATCATTATCATTAATAATCATTAATAAATATAATAGTAAGTTGACCTTATTTTACATTGGATGATTTTAGGCATCAGTAATTGGACATTGTAAAAAAAAATCTGAGTGTTTCATGACAGGTATTCCGTATCTCCTCACATTGTAAATAAGAAAACAGAAGGGATGGGGCCGGCGCTGTGGCTCAGCGGGTTAACACCCTGGCTTGAAGCGCTGGCATTCCATATGGGTGCCGGTTCAAGACCTGGCTGCTCCACTTATGATCCAGCTCTCTGCTATGGCCTGGGAAAGCAGTAGAAGATGGCCCAAGTCCTTGGCCCCTGCACCCATGTGGGAGACCCACAAGAAGCTCCTGGCTCCTGGTTTCGGAACGGCGCAGTTCCGGCTGTTGTGACCAACTGGGGAGTGAACCATCAGATGGAAGACCTCTCTCTCTCTCTCTCTCTGCTTCTCCTCTCTCTGTGTAACTCTGACTTTCAAGTAAATAAATAAATCCTTAAAAAAAAAGAAAACAGAAGGGATAAGAAGTTAAAGGAATTTCATTTTTTAAAAGATTTATTTATTTATTTGAAAGGCAGAGTTACAGAGAGGCAGAGGCAGAGAGAGAGAGAGAGAGAGAGAGAGAGAGAAGTTTCCCATCCACTGGTTCTCTCCCTAGATGGCCACAATGGCTGGGACTGCACTGATCTGAAGCCAGGAGCCAGGAGCTGCTTCTCCCACATGGGTGCAGGGGCCCAAGGACTTAGGCCGTCTTTTACTGCTTTCCTAACCATAGCAGAGAGCTGGATTGGCAGTGGAACAGCTGGGACTCGAACCAGCGCCCATATGGGATGCTGGCACTGCAGGTGGTGGCTTTACTGCTAAGCCACAACACCGGCCCTAAAGGTATTTGGAAATAATGAGTCCCTGCTGTATGACTGACAGTTTTAGTTGTGCTCTCCTAAATGCTTAGCAACACAGTAATGTTTGTATCAGTTTAGGTCATTGTTCTTGTCTTTGGTAGTGAAAATGCTGGAGTTTAGAAACATTGAATACTTGGCAGATCAGTAGAAAAGCCCAAATTCTCACCCAGTTTTTGCTAACATGAGGCCCCGTTTCTTTTCTTTTCTTTTCTTTTTTTTTTTTTTTTTTTTAAGATTTATGTATTTGAAGGCAGAGTGACAGAGAGAAGGAGAAATGGAATCTTTTATCCGCTGGTTCACTCCCCAGCTAGCTGCAGTGGCCAGGCCTGGGTGAGGCAAAAGCCAGGAGCCTGAAACTCCATCTTGATCTCATACATGGGTGCAGAGGCCCAAGTACTTGGACCGTTTTCTGCTGCCTTCCCAGGCACGTTAGCTGGATGCTGGATGGGAAGGTGGGCAGCTGGGTCCTGCTGTGCCACAGCGCTGGCCCCGGACTCTCATTTCTTCCCCCAAATAATCCTTCCCTTTCTGTTCTTCCAAGTCTCTGACCTCTGTCTTTCAGCATTGTTGCCATTGCCCCAGGTCTTTTTATTTTTTGTATTCACTCATTCACTCATTTATTTATTTAGACAGGAGGAAAATCTCCATTTTGAACATGTATTTTGCTTCACTGGAGATCTGGAATTCACTGTAGATTAGAGCAAGGATCAGGCTGTTCTTGGTTAAAAGGCTGGCGAGGGGCAGGAGATATGTGATTGAGTCTTCAGTACTCTTCATAAACCCAGAAAATCCCCAGTGCTGTGACTCGTTTCCGCCTGTGGGATGGTTTGGCTCTGAAAGAAGGTGCGAGGGTCTCTGAGCGAGGCTCAGCTTGACTTCTCCTTCCCGTCCCCCGAAGGCTACCCTTTCAACGACGTGTGCCAGTGGTTCATCGACAGAGCTGACCTCATCTTTGTCGTCTTCGACCCCACCAAGCTGGACGTGGGCCTGGAGCTGGAGACCCTCTTCCGTCAGCTGAAGGGGCGCGAATCCCAGATAAGGATCATCCTGAACAAGGCGGACAACCTGGCCACACAGATGCTGATGCGGGTTTACGGGGCTCTCTTTTGGAGCTTGGCCCCTCTCATCAACGTCACGGAGCCCCCGAGGGTTTACGTCAGCTCCTTCTGGCCACAGGAGTATAAGCCTGACACCCACCGTGAGCTGTTTCTCAGAGAAGAGATCTCCCTCCTGGAAGACCTGAACCAGGTGATTGAGAACAGGTTGGAGAACAAGATTGCTTTCATCCGCCAGCACGCCATCCGGGTGCGCATTCACGCCCTCTTGGTTGACCGCTACCTGCAGACTTACAAGGACAAAATGACCTTCTTCAGTGATGGGGAGCTGGTCTTTAAGGACATTGTGGAAGATCCTGATAAATTCTACATCTTCAAGACCATCCTGGCAAAGACCAATGTCAGCAAATTTGACCTTCCCAACCGCGAGGCCTATAAGGACTTCTTTGGCATCAATCCCATTTCCAGTTTCAAACTCCTCTCCCAGCAGTGCTCCTACATGGGAGGTTGCTTCCTGGAGAAGATCGAGCGGGCCATCACCCAGGAGCTGCCCAGCCTCCTGGGGAGCCTCGGGCTCGGGAAGAATCCAGGTGCTCTCAACTGTGACAAAACAGGGTGTGGCGAAACCCCCAAGAATCGCTACAAGAAGCACTAGATTGTGGTGTAGCTGTTCTCAGTTTCTGTGGGTGAATGAGCTTGTGTCCTGTCTGAGAAGTCCTGGTTTATTAACCCTCTGATTCCTGCAAGAATCGTCGTGCACTGGAGGTGTGGGAGTTCCTTCAGGCCAGTGGTGGGGTGTGGCGGGTCTGGGGGGAGAGTGGAAACTGTGAATAATAGTGTGCTTGTCTTGTGGCTTCACTTAGGAGGCCTGACACGCAAGTCAGGCTCCCTCTGCTTGTCCTGGGTCCTCCCTTGGTCTCTTGGAGGGACAGAGAGCAGCTAAGTTCTCGTGTACACTTCTGAATCACCGAGGAGCAAATAAGCTACATGCTTTTCCCTGGATGCTGGGCAGGTAGTGAGGACCCGAGCGATAGCCAGCGCTCAGGTCCGCATCGCTTCCTTCCACACACACAGCCCCTGGCCCCTCCTGAGCTTGCACTGCTTTCAACAGGGGTGCATCTTGGGGGTCTGAATCGGGCTCGGTTTTGAGCCTGTCCCCTGGGTCCTGTTTCTGGTTCCCCAAGGGGTGGGGTGGTGGTGGCACCAAAGTGCCAGGTGAGAACAAAGGTCCCGGGTTAGGACAAGGATCTGCCTTCCCCAAGGTCCTTTCTCTGACTTCATTGTCTAAGCTGGCTGGGCAGCCTGTTCTGTATGGGCCCCAGCCGGCAGGCGAGTGAGTGGTCAGCGGATTTGGGGAACTTTCCCCTCGGAGGTGACTGGAGTGAGGAAGTAGAAGGGCTCAGAGGGTTAATTGGTTTGCAGTGTGTCTTTGTCTAATGCATGTCCTGGAAAACTCAGATCCCAAGGCGTTGGGTTTCAGAGCAGACAACAGAGATCCTGCTCCTCGGCACGGGGGGCGTCTCTGGGCAGCCAGCACGTCCCGAATTGAAGAGGAGACTGTTTCCACAACTCCTCTGTGGGAACGCCTGGCAGAGGGGTAGTTCCTTCCCGGTTTCCGTTACCACGGCTCTTCCTTTCCTTTCTTCTCCATTCCCTGATGCACCAAAACTTAACACGTGGAGGAATCTCCCAGGAGAGTCAGAACCAGCACCAGCCCCGTGGTTCTGGGCACAGCCAGGCTTCTTGTCTGCACTCCGTGCAGACGTCCGTGAACGAACCACAGCAAGCCAGGCCCTTCAGATACCGCCGGGTGTGCCTGTGAGTACATGGTCTGAGAGAGGCTAGGGAGGCGACATCCACTCGAGGGCAGAGAGGAGGAACCCGCATGAGTCCTCCATGGCCAGCCTGCGCTGCCACCTCAGACTGGGCAGAGGGGACAGGTAGGGGAGCAGCAGCCTCTTGGTGAAAGGTGCGTGGGGAGTGGTCTGTGCAGTCTAGGAGATGGCCCAAGCTTGGCTGCCTGGAGGGGTTCTCTTGGGAGCAAGCAGGAGCAGGATCCACCGGCACCAGGAGGTCATTCTGGACCAGAGGGAAAGTGAAAGGGAGGGCACAGCGATAGGCGCTCCAGGGATTGGGCAGTGGAAGCGAGGCAGGCAGATGAGGGCCGCCCAGAGCCACAGCTTAGGAATTCCTTTTCTCAGAAGGGTAACGGTCTGGTGCATGCTGCGAGGGAGGCCGCTGCTTTTGGCTTCGTGGAGCGCCTGGAACCTCCCCCAGGAAAACCAGCGGCTCCAAGTCTCCAGGACTTGTTTCCTAGGAGCAAGTCAACCCGGAAAAAAAAAAAAAAAAAAAAAAAAAAAAAAAAAAAAAAAAAAAAAAAGCAAGTTCTAAAAGGAGCATCCAAGGAGCCTAATGACCTGGGAATGAGCTGGAATCTGTCTTGGACTTTTCTTCTCATTAAAAAACAAAAAAGCCTTTGCCTCGTTCTCCCTCATTTGCCCCCAGGAGTCTGCCCCTCCCGCCCTCCTCCACGCCCAGGAGCTGCTTCTGGCACGTCTTGTTTTTCTCTGTGCAGCCAGGGGAATAAAAATGCAGAACTGCATGGGCCCTGTAGCTGTTGATGTCATCGCTGCTGTGGGGAGAGCAGGTAGAACGAAGCTGACAGACTTGTAAGTATGGATATTATGGGGGGGGGGTGTATTATCAGTGTCCCCCCGCCCCGGGGTGCTTCTTTTCTCTAGTTTCCTTTTCTTGTGCCTTCTCTCAGCTCTGTTCTTCCCACACTTTGACCTGCTGCCCCCTGGTGTGTCACTCAGTTGGCACAAGTATTAGGAGCCTGTTTTTTCTGCCCAGTGATATGGAGGTAGCTTTCAAGCAGAAACCTGGGGCTGGGAACTGGGGGGAACTTAGATCCAGAGATTGCCCCAAGAGAAAGGATTATGCATAAGGATTTCGCCTGGACAGCGGCTGAAGCTTCCCGGTGCCCACTGGTTCTGCCTTCTTCAGGGAGGGAGTCTCAATAACGTTCCAGCCTCTCTCAGACGCCTGTGCTTTCTGGTCCTCTCCAACCAGGTGACTTTCCATCGTCCTTCGAGCTGGCAGAGGGACCACTTTGTAAGTTTCTTGGGGATAGACCAGAATCCAGGAAGTGCTCGCCCTAGTTTTGGATGCCTGCTCCCTGCCTTCCAGACACTGAAGATGGTTCCCTCCCTTAGCTGGTCCTGAAACCAAGGTCTGCTGTCCTGTGACCCTCTCCCTAGCCCCTCGGCTCCTGTGGGTCTCCATGTTTCCCTCCCCACATCTCCTACAGTGGCCAGGCAGGTACCCCATTTTGGTCACACTCACCTGTGTGGCTACCTGATACCTGATGGCTCTGCTGGAGGAAGCCAGAAAGGTCTGCCTGAATGGTTAGGGTAACCTCCTTGTAACTCCTCACAGATACATCCGTGACCCTGGGCCAGGGCCCCTCCCACCACATGCTGCTCTTATCCATGTCCTGCTGGGAGGTCAGCTTCTTCAACTAGGAGGTTTACCTCTGGGGACCTTGAAAGGAATTCCATACCCTCTCCGAGAGCACAGTTCGAAAGGGAAAAAACTGGGCCCTGGGGAGGAAGTGGGAGGTTGGGAATAACCAAAAAGGGAGCGTGGGACCTAAACACCCAGGCTGCCACCAGGCATTCACGCCAGAGAGGAGGCTGGATTCAGCGGCTGCAGCTGATGTCTCGGGTTCTTCCAGCTCAGGCTGGGGGGTAGGCCTCGGGCTGTAGAGGAGGGCACAGCTGCACCTGCTCGCCTTCTGGTTGGGAGTCTGCAGTCCATGGTCTTGAACAGCTGAGAATCTGACCTCCCACGGCCGCTTCCGCTCACTCACCTACCTCAGGTGCCCTCCCACCATTTCTGGGAGAAATATGGAAACTCCCCTCGAAGAGGGAAAGTAGGTTAGGTCTGTTTTGAAGTTACGTGTAAGTAATGGGACAGTTCTTACATCAAAGTTGTACTATTTCACAAGCCTCATACTCTACCATTCTTCTGTTTTTTTTTTTTTTTTTAATTCTTTTTTTTTTTTTTTTTTTTTTTTTTTTGACAGGCAGAGTGGACAGTGAGAGAGAGAGACAGAGAGAAAGGTCTTCCTTTGCCATTGGTTCACCCTCCAATGGCCGCCGCTGCAGCCGGCGCACCGCGCTGATCCGATGGCAGGAGCCAGGATCCAGGTGCTTCTCCTGGTCTCCCATGGGGTGCAGGGCCCAAGCACCTGGGCCATCCTCCACTGCACTCCCTGGCCATAGCAGAGAGCTGGCCTGGAAGAGGGGCAACCGGGACAGAATCCGGCGCCCTGACCGGGACTAGAACCCGGTGTGCCGGCGCCGCAAGGTGGAGGGTTAGCCTATTGAGCCACGGCGCCGGCCCTACCATTCTTCTGTTAAGTCGGCTGCTGAGACAACAGAGAAACAAACAGAAAATGGAGAAGCGAAATCAGTGGCATTTCTAAACACAGCCACTCACTTGCAAGGGCTGTGAATGGGAGAGCATCTTATCAGTCACACAGATAAAGGTGTGCGAAAACATGTATGTGAGGATGGTACGTGAAAGAACGTGCAGGTGTTTTTGTGGCAAAATGATGCCCAAGCCCCTTAGCGCAGTGCCTCCTAACACTCAGGAACTCACTGCCCCATGCCCTCCCCCTAAGTGGGCTTTGGGGGGCAGTGAAGGTGTCTGTGCTTTGTTGTGTCATAGAGCGCCCTGGGGGCATCGTTGTGCTGGGGTTGACCGTGAGGGTGTGGATTGCAGATTATGGGGGTTTGTGCTATGGAAATAAAATGTGTCAGGTGCGCCTGGTAGCCGACCCAGATGAGACTCAGAAGATGTTTCACCAGGCCTGGCACTGCAGGGGCCTCCCCCCCCAGGGAGCTATGAGGTGAAAAGCCTTGGGCAGTTCACCAGTTCTGGCAACATTTCACGCCCATCCTGTCTTTATGACATTAGCCCAACCGTCTCCCAATCCAGGGAAACCTTAAGTTTTCTTTTTAAAAGATTTATTTATCTATTTGAAAGGCAGAGCTACGGAGAGAGGGATAGAGACAGAAAGATTTTTCTGTCTTCTGGTTTGCTTCTCCAAATGGCTGCAACCACCAGGGCTGAGCCAGGGCAAAGTTAGGAGCCCAGGAACTCCATCCTGGTCTGCCACATGAGTGGCAGGGGCCCAAGGACTTGGGCCATCATTGCTGTCTTCCAGGTGCATTACCAGGAAGCTGCATCAGAAACAGGTAAGTCAGGATTCAAAGAGGCACTCTGATATGGGATGCTGGTGTCACAAGTGATGGCTTGGCCCACTGAACCACATGCAGGCCCCACCTTAATTTTTCTTTGGAAAGAACACAAAAGCAGTAACAGAAACAACAAAAAAAACCAACATGAAAAGCAGAACAGTAACCTGATGTAACAAGGGTATACTCAGGTTCTGTGCCAACCTATTATTCTATTATCCTAGGCAGCCTTAGGCAAATGACTTAACTTCTCTGTACTTCAGTTTCCTTACCCATAACATGGAAATACTTATAGCTGCTTCCTCAAGGGCTTGTTGTGCGGATTTGATGAGTTAGTACATACAATTTGCTTGAAACAGTACCCAGCTCACAGAGAGCACTTAGTAAATATTATTTTATTCATATCTTACAGATGACGAGACTGACAGATGTTGCAATAATGGCAAGTTTGAGTGGCAGGGTCTGAATTCTGTGCCATGCATGACTCCCCCTAAAGCTCTTGCTATGCTACTTATTAAGGTCACGTTAGGTGACACTGTGACTTTCAGATCACAAGAGAGTCCCTCTTTCACAAGGTGGAAGATTCAGAATGGCGCTTTTTTTTTTTTTTAAAGAAAGATGTTTCATTTATTTGAAAAGCAGAATTAGAGAGAGAGATCTTCCATTTGCTGGTTCACTCCTCAGATGGCTATAACAGCCAGGGCTGGGCCAGAGCAAAGCCAACAGCCAGGTGCTTCTTCCATGTCTCCCACATGGGTAAAGGGGCCAAAGTACCCGAGCCATCTTCCACTGCTTCCCCAGGCACATTAGCAGAGAGCTGGACCAGAAGTGGAAAGCTGAGATGTGAACCGGTGCCCATGTGGGATGCTGGCACAGCAGGCCACGGCTTTACTCCATTGAGTCACAGTGCCAACCCCAATTGCTTGATTTTTAAAAAGGTCAGTCAACACCCCAAAGCTTGTTATTAACAAAATTTTCAACATTTAAAAGTAATTTTTATTGGAACATTGGGGATTGTTTCCTGAACAAAAAAGAACTTCAATGAAGAAAAATGTTAACTCCATTTCACATTTGGTCTTTCCCATGATTTTGTCAAGTAGATGGGTCAGCTGTAGTTATATCCCTAGATCCAAACCGGACACCAAATCACCAGAGAAGCCTACAGAGTTCTGCCTGAATTCACCCCATGACAAAGCAAACCAAAAAGCCAGTTTTCTACCCATTTCAATGTCCCCTACTATACTCCATCACAGTGAGTCGTGTTTGTTTTCAACCAGGTTGTTTGTAGTGTTTTTCTGACACATTGAAAGATTTTATTTGTGGTTATGAAAGTGTTAGTTATAAAGTTATAATTCCATTTTCTCCAAATTTATGGAGTTTTCCCACCACAATTTCAAGAGATTTGAAATCTTGCATATCAGGGCCTGGCCTGTTCCCTGCAGGAGCCATCTAGGGAGGGACACAGCCACCGGGATTGGAGCCATCAGCAAAGTCCACCTGGCTGAAGCGACCCCTTTTTCCAAATCTTAAACCAGGGCACATGGTCTGGGAAAGGATTTTCTTGCTCATTTCCAAATGAAGGTATTTGAAAGTGACTAGTGCATAAAAATTACTAAATTTATTTTAACCCATAATTACCCCTGAGGAAACAGTTTACCCGCTACCAGGGCTCTTCTGAGAATCCTGAGCCGCCAGGGTGTCACCAAGCTTGGGAAGGGAGTGGCACTTTTAGTGGCCCTTCGCGAGACGGGCAGGTCTGGGTGGCTCCTGGGGGAAAGGCCGGCAGCGGCAGTGAGCTAAGTCAGGGAAAACGGGACTCAAATGGAGACCGGGGGGGGGGGGGGGTGCCCTTGAGGCGCCTCAAGTTTCTGAGCAGTGGGGGCCCCGAAGAACAGAAGACCCAGCTGGTGGCTGCCCTGGGGCTGGCTGCAGAGGCCGGAGCCGGGCACCCAGGGGAGGCAGCGGATGGGGGCGCCCAGGGGAGGTAGTGGCGAGGAGCCCATGCCTCCAGCCTGGCCCCTCCTGGGATCCCCCGCTGGGGGGTCGTGGGGCTGCAGCTCGCGTGCCGGCCACGGTTCCCTCGTCCGAAGGAAATGGCAGCGGCCGGAGGGGCCCAGCCTTCCCAGTGGCTCTCAGGGGCCGCAGTGCGCAGCTCCGGGCTGGGCCGTGAGGGCATGGAAGCGGGCACCCGGCTGAACCTGGCCTCGTCCCTCAAGTCCCGGTCTGTTCGCGTGAAAGACGCTGGACACTCGCCCTCCGGTCAGGGAGGGACCTGGCTGCCACGCGTGGCCTGACCCGCCGCCGAGTATCTCACGCAGGCTCCGCCCACCTCCCCCGCGCGGCGGCTCTCCTACGCATGCGCAGCTCCGTCGCGCTCGGCCCCGCCTTTTCCCGGGCGCATTCCCGCGCAGGCGCGGACGGCGACGCGGGCGCATTCCCGCGCAGGCGCGGACGGCGACGCGGGCGCAGCGCTTCCGGAAAGCGGCACTTGGGAGCCTTCTCCGAGCCGCCTGGGAGTCGGTGGCGGGACGGGGTGGGCGTCGGGCGCGAGGCTGCACCTCCGCCTCCTCCTCGCACCCTGCCATGGCCCTGGCTCCCTGGCCGAACTCAGCGCGAGCTCCGTGCGTGCGGCGCCGTCCGCCGCCTCGGCTGAGGTCCGCCCCGGGCCGGCCGCCGCCTCACGCCGCGGTGTCCGCGCCAAACCTGGGCCCTGTCAGTCCCTCGCCGCCGGCTGGGAGTCGTCTCCGGGACGAAGGCCGGCGCTGCTGTGCGCTCCCCTCGCGCGGGGACTCGGCGCCGGCCCTCGTGGGCTCCGGAGAGAAGCTGGAGACCTTGCGAGGATCGCGAAGGCGTTGATTGGGCGCGGGCGAAGGTCTCGAACTTGTGGAAAGGACACCAAAGACACATTGGTGCCTGCCGTTAGTAGAGGGAGGTTTTCACCTGAGGCCAGCCCCAGGTAAAACAGGAAACGAGAAATTCCCGCCCCGCCCTGCAATCCAGGCCTCCCTGCCCTCCCGTCGTGTCGTTTAAGCGGAAGCCCCTGCTCCCCTCTTCGGGGGGAGGGGCGGTAGGGAAGGCACCTCTGGGCGGGCAGGGGGCAGACTGGTGACAGTGTGCGCGCAGTGGCTCCCGGGGCTTTCTGATGGACTCACTTCAGGAGCTGGAGAAGACCTGAGACGTTCCCTCATACTCATCAGAAAGTCGTTAGCCTCTGTGTCCAGCGACAGGGACCGCAGCCCAGGGCATTGCATCTCTCTGACGGGTGTTGGTTTAGGGGGCTCTGTCAGAGACAGCGTCACTTCCCTTTTACAACCATCGGTGTCCATGTGTAGTCGCTCCCTGCTCGACCCCTGGCTGTGCCGTAATCTGGGGAGGGACCTCAATGGGCTGCCCATTGGTTACCGGAAGGACAGGGAATTTGCCTTTAATTTCCTAGGTTTCCCTGCCCATCTCTTTGGAGTGGAGATCTTTTAGGCATCTGGGACCCTGAAAGGCGAAGGAAGGCCCTCGAGAGGAGTTAGGTGACTCCCGGGTAAGAAGGAGCTGATGCCGCTTAGCTGGTGGAGCTGCACGTCCTTACACGCTTCACCGGGGACCTTGGTTCCTTTACAGACCTCACTTTCTGGGGTTTTAGCTTGTCAGAACACCAAGAAGTGGCAAGAGATTGTAGCACCAAAGAACCTCTCGTCTATGGCCGGCGCCGCGGCTCACTAGACTAATCCTCCGCCTGCGGTGCCGGCACACCGGGTTCTAGTCCCGTTTGTGGAGGATGGCCCAAGTCCTTGGGCCCTGCACCCGCGTGGGAGACCAGGAGAGGCACCTGGCTCCTGGCTTCAGATCAGCGCGGTGCGCCAGCCACAGCGGCCGCTGGGGGGAGGCGGGGTGAACCAACGGAGAAGGAAGACCTTTCTCCCTGTCTCACTGTCCACTCTGTCAAAAAAAAAAAAAAAAAAAAACGGAGAAGGAAGACCTTTCTCCCTGTCTCACTCTGTCAAAAAAAAAAAAAAAAAAAAAAAAACTAACCCACTAGTTTCACAGGTGCAGCACCCAAGGCTTGGGAAAGGAAAGAGGCTGGTTCGCAGTCACCTGGTGGCAGAAATGGGGCTTGAATTCAGGACTCCTAACTCCCTCACCTGTTTTTAATTACCTATACCATGAATATCAGAATGCAGCAGAAATTAGCATATTTAAATTGCATACTTTGAATCAGGCAGTAGGGAAACAACTATGGATAGAATATTCTGGAGCTGGTAGTAGTGGGGTCTTACAGCCTGTGTACCTAGGGCTTTGGGCCGTGGGGCTCAGGAAGGGAGTGGAAGAATAGAAACCCTGTTCTCATTTTCTCCCTCTCTCTGGTCTGCCAAGGCTTCCCATGGACCAAACCCAAGTGAAAGAGGTATGGGAACCTTTAAACATTTTTTAAACTAATTTAAAAAGCAAGAGACAGAGATCTTCCATCTGCTGATTCGCTCCCCAAATGTCTGCAACAGCCAGGGCCGGGCCAGGCTGAAGCCAGGTAACTGGAATTCAGTCCTGGTGTTCTCTGAGGGTGGCAGGGACCCAAGTACTTGGTGTCATGCAGCTTTTAAGTTTACTTGCTTAGAGAAGCTTAGTGTAGTGCAGACAGGCCAGTTCTAAGCTGCAGCACACGGTGAAACAGGATGAGGGTACCTGGAGGAACAAGTGGAAGGTATCCAGCATAAGGTGCAAGCATACTTAATCATTTATATTTAAAATATCTGATGAGAGGGTTGCGGGTGGGAGGGAAGTCATTGGAGGGGGGGAGCCAATGTAATGCATAAGCTGTACTTTGGAAATCTATATTCATTAAGTAAAAGTTAAAAAAAATATCCGATGGGGCTGGCGCTGTGGCACAGTGGGTAAAGCTGCCGTCTGCCAGCACCCGTATGGGCTGTGGTTTGAGTTCTGGCTACTCCACTTCTGACCCAGCTCTCTGCTGATGTGCCTGGGAAAGCAGTGGGAGAGGGCCCATGTATTTGGGAGACCCAGAAGCAGCTCCTGGCTTTGGACCCATCCAACTCTGGCTGTGGCGGCCATCTGGGAAGTGAACCAGGAGAGGAAAGATCTCTCTCTGTCTCTCCCCTGTCTCTGTACCTTTGAAATAAATAAATAAATCTTTTTATTTTAAAGATTTATTTATTTGAAAGTCAGAGTTACACAAAGAGAGGAGAGGTAGAGACAGAGAGAGGTCTTCCATCCATTGGTTCACTCTCCAATTGACCGCAACGGCCAGAGCTGTGCTGATCCGAAGCCAGGAGCTTCTTCTGGGTCCCCCACGTGGGTGCAGGGGTCCAAGGACTTGGGCCATCCTCTGCTGCTTTCCCAGGCCATAGCAGAGAGCTGAAAGTGGAGCAGACAAGACTCGAATCGGCGCCCACATGGGATGCCGGCGCTTCAGGCCAGGGGGTTAACCTGCTGAGCCACAGCCGGCCCCATAAACAAATCTTAAAAAAAAAAAAAAAAAAAAATCTGAGAACCAGGGGAAGATCTCATCTACTGGTTTACTCCCCAAATACGCATATTGTTCTGAGTGAGGAGTGGTAAAGCCAGGAGCCAGGGACTTAATCCAGGTCTCCCGTGTAGACATTGGGAATCCAATTTGAACTGTGATCACTGCTTCCTAGGATACATGTTAGCAGGAAGCTGGAGTTGGGGGCTGGAACCAGGATAGGAACAACCCAGGCATTCTGATGTGGCATGCTGGTGTCTTAGCCGCTAGGCTAAATGTCTGCCCCATAATTTACATTCCTTGAACACTGTGTTAGGCATGTGTGTTGTCTCCTTGCATCTTCCCATAAACTTGGTTCTCTCCATTTGGCAGATAGACTGACTAGTGCAACAAGTGAGGGATGGAGGAATAAGCAACCAAGTTGACAGCTGCCTCTCCAGAGCCTATTTTTTTAAGAGCCTTTTTTTCTTTTTTTAAAAGATTTGTTTGTTTATTTATTTGAAAGAGTTACAGATGGAGAGGAAGAGACAGAGAGAACATCCATCCTCTAATTGACCCACAAATGGCCACAACAGTCAGGCTGTGCCAGGTCAATGCCAGGAGCCTAACTTCTTCCGGATCTCTCACGTGGGTACAGGGGCCCAAGTGCTTGGTCCATCTTCTGTTGCTTTCCCAGGTGCATTAGCAGGGAAGTGGATCAGAAGTGGAGCAGCTTGGTCTCAAACCAGCGCCCATATAGGATGCCTGAGTCTCAGGCAGTGGCATAACCCCCATGCCCCATAACTCCCATAATGCCGGCTCCAGATGCCTATACTGTGTATGATAGTTCCTATGAATATTCGTGGAGTGAATTAATCAGTAGAAACATAGATGGTAAATCTCACTGAAGAGCCTAGCTGTGCTTATTTTCCATAGAACGTGAAGGGTCAGCTCTATGGACTAAAGGCTCAGCAGAGCTGAGTTGATTTCTGTGGGTGCCTCCTGGTTTGGAAGAGGTCAGCTTCTTTAGCAGATGTGGAAGATTGAAGAAAAGAAAATCTTGGACTTCTGCTTGCCTTTCCTAGTAGAGGATAGCTTTTGGAATTAAATTTTTTTTGTCTTTACTGTCTTACCCACCTTAGCCATCTTTACCCACCCCCTGATTTCTGATATCCCACAATCTGGGCAGGGGCCCAGGGTTCTGTCTCTCTTCCCTGCTCCACTCCTACTCACCACTCCACCCACAAGTTCATTTCTGCTAATTGCATTTCTGGTGCTGCTGCTGGAACACAGCGTTCTTTGGAGGCAAACCATTGACCAGTTTGGTTGGGAGAGAGTTGCCAGCACCCCTACCATGGCCTGCTGTGGAGAGAAACTCAAGCCTGCAAGCATTGGGGCTTTTCCTCTGTGCTTCCTCTTCCTCCACCATCTTTTCTCTTCAGGATTCTTTGGCACTGGCATCTTCTTTCCTAGAGGGTCCCCTAACGTGCTGGGTTTGTTGTTCATAATCCAAGCGTCTCAGCATGGAAAAGGGACCTGACATGAGTATGTAGCCTACGTACTGTGGGCCTGACCCTGTGCCAGACAATTCATACTCACTGACTCATTTGATGCCACAGTGGGTAGAGTATTAGGTAGGGGCTTTGCAGGCAAGAGAACGAAGGCATTGGTTAGGAAATTTATCAAATCTTGCACAAATATAAAGGTAAAGATGGAATTTGGAGTTTGAACTCTGCTCTAATTCCAAGTCCTGTCATGACATACTTTTCAGCATAAACCATGTCACTGCAGTGTTTGGGTTTGTTTTGTACTTTTTCTGTTCAGAGCCTTTTCTTTGTGCAGTTGCTGTGTCACTGGGTCTTGGGCATATGCAATGTATTATGTTTTTTGCTTTTTTTAATAAAGCATTTTATTTATTTGAGAGGTAGAGTTGTAGACAGTAAGAGGGAAAGGCAAAGAGAAAGGTCTTCCATCCACTGGTTCACTCCCCAAATGGTCACAACATCCAGAGCTGAGCTGATCGGTATCCAGGAGCCAGGAGCTTCTTCCAGGTCTCCCACGTGGGTGCAGGGGCCCAAGTGCTTGGTCCATCTTGTACTGCTCTCCCAGGCCACAGCAGAGAGCTGGATCAGAAGAGGAACAGCTGGAACTAGAACCTGTGCCCGTATGGGATGTTGGTGCTGCAGGCAGAGGAGTAACCCACTGTACCACAGTGCCAGCCCTGTTTTTTGCTTTTTAAGATTTATTTATTTGGCTAGTGCCACGACTCAGTAGGATAATCCTCTGCCTGTGGTGCTGGCACCCCGGATTCTAGTCCCGGTCGGGGTGCCGGATTTTGTCCCGGTTGCTCCTCTTCCAGTCCAGCTCTCTGCTGTGGCTCGGGAAGGCAGTGGAGGATGGCCCAAGTGCTTGGGCCCTGCACCCCATGGGAGACCAGGAGAAGCACCTGGCTCCTGCCTTCGGATCAGCGTGGTGCGCCGGCCGCAGCACACCAGCCGCAGCGGCTATTGGGGGGTGAACCAACAGCAAAAGGAAGACCTTTCTCTCTGTCTCTCTCTCTCACTCTCTCACTGTCCACTCTGTCTGTAAAAAAAAAAAAAAAAAAAAAAAAAAAAAAAAAAGAATTATTTATTTGAAAGGCAGGGTTAAGAGAGAAAGGGAGACACACACACACACACAAACACACAGATCTTCCATCTGCTGGTTCACTACCCACATGGCTGCATTGGCTGAGGGTGGGTCAGGCAGAGGCCAGGAGCCTGAAACTCATCTGGGTCTCCCACGTGGATGTCAGGGACCCAAGCACTTGGGCCGTCTTTCCCTGCTTTTCTCAGTTGCCTTAGCAGGGAGCTAGATCAGAAGTGAAGCAGCTGGCACTTGAACCAGGGCTCCTATGGGATGCTGGTGTTGTGACTGGGGCTTAACCTGCTGTACCACAACACTGGCTTCACACGCAGTGCATCGTTTCAGCTCATGCTCACGGGTTTCCACGTGGATTTGCTTGACATTTGGTTCCACTCGTAGCCATGTATCCTTCCTTAGTCCTTTGCTGGTGATGTCTCCTCCATTTGTAGGACATTTCACCTAATTATGTGTGGCAGCATCCAACTCAGTCTCCAAAGCCCAGCTCAGATGCCACCTCCCATGCAGTGTTCCTGCAGTCTCACTCACTTCCAGTTTCCCAGGTTCATCTTTGTAAGCGTTTCTTAAGAGACATTATTCTTTTTTTTTTTTTTAAAGCTTATTTGAAAGGTAGAGTGTCAGAAGAAGGGAGAGAGAGATAGCGAGCGAGATTGAGAGATCTTCTGTCAACTGGTTTACTCCCCAAATAGCCGCAATGGCTGGGGCTGGAATAAGCTGAAGCCAGGAGCCCAGAACTCCATCCAGTCTCCTACGTGGGTGGTGGGCACCCAACCACTTGGGTCATCTGCTGCTGCTTTCCCAGGCTCATATACAGGGAGCTGAATCAAAAGTAGAGAAGCCAGGACTTGAATTGGCACTCTTGGTATAGGATTCTGGCATTGCAAGTGGCGGCTTAACCTATTCCACAGTGCAGTCTCTTACTACATTATTCTTTACATTACAGTAATTTGAGTACATAAGTTATTTTCTTCGTTGGGGGCAGGAATTATAATGCATTAGTATTTGGATATCTCTAATTTCTAACAGAAGACTTTATACATAGTAAGCCCCCAGTAAATGAATGTTTTAGGTAGTTCTTTATTGTGAGAAGAGTCATAGATTTCTCCCTCAACTTTATTTGTTGACTTTAGTTATAATAAGACTCAAATGTAAGGTCCGTATCTTGGTTGAGTCAGAGGGTTGGTGGGGCACTCAGAAGTTCTTGGGGTGTGTGTGTGTATATTATTTTTTATTTATCTTTTTGAGAGCTTTGAATCTGTGGAAATGAAGACACCAATGAGGGCAGGCAGTAGAGACAGGCTGCTTAGGTACAAGATTTCTACATAGGCCCCACACATCTCTCCAGCTGGGGTCCGACAGAGTAGTGACCCTTGACATTTATCATGTGCTGCAGCTTTTCTAAACCTGTCCCCTGTGCTCACTGAGTTCCTTTATGTTTCTTCAGATAGGCAAAACCATCTTGTTTTCACCACCAGGGGCAGGGGAAGACCTTGGCCTTGGGTTCTGAATCTGCTCAGAGCATTCATTTTCCATATCTCCCAAGACAGATGCTGGGGCCCTTCAGCAGAGAACGGGTGTGGGCTGGGATGACTCACCTGCTCTGTCACTGCCTACAGCTCAGCTTAAAGCCCTTGGGAACTGAAACATTAACCTAGGAGAGGCACAGAAGGCAGTCCTTAAATACAGAAGCTTGGGTTTTTACAAGTCTGCAAATGTCCTGTAAGACAGTCTATGAACGTCTGTCACTGTCACAGTGTTTCAAAGTCCAGGCCATTGAGGAGCCATCCAACCAGATAGTCATGGAAAACAGAATTAGTAACCCTATAAAGTCTGGGCATCAGACAGCCTAGATTTTTTTTTTTTTGACAGGCAGAGTGGACAGTGAGAGAAAGAGACAGAGAGAAAGGTCTTCCTTTTGCTGTTGGTTCACCCTCCAATGGCCGCCGCGGCCGGCGCACCGCGCAGATCCAATGGCAGGAACCAGGTGCCTCCCCTGGTCTCCCATGGGGAGCAGGGCCCAAGCACTTGGGCCATCCTCCACTGTACTCCCTGGCCACAGCAGAGAGCTTGTCTGGAAGAGGGGCAACCGGGACAGAATCCGGCACCCTGACCAGGACTAGAACCCGGTGTGCCGGCGCCGCAAGGCAGAGGATTAGCCTATTGAGCCACGGCGCCGGCCAGCCTAGATTTTTAATTGGACTTTCCGTGTTTCTGTAAAGCAATGGCATTCCTTTTGTTGTTGTTGTTGTTTGGACCATCCACTCCTGTGCTGGCTAAGGGCAGCAAGGATTATGAGAAGCCAAAACCTATCCCTATCTATGGTGGTCTCTCAAACTCTATAAATATATATGAGTCAGGGTAATACATGCTATACTGAGGTGTTTTTAGACCAGAGAAGAAAAACCAACTTATTGTAGGAGAAATGAGCAATTGGAATTACATTTAAATGAAGAAATGACACTTGAGCTAGGGTTTGAAATTCTCCCGGCAGATTGGGGCAAGTCTGTTGCATCTTTGGGGAATACTGTACAGCTTATTGTCAATGGAATGTGGAGGGCAATGAGATTGAATCAAGATTAGATTTGAAGGTCTGTCTGGGTTTAGCAGTGAGAGGCCTTCTTAGGCCATGTGGACTTTGGACCTTATCCAGAGGGCAGAGTGGAGACATTGAATATAGTAACATTTAAGGGCAAAACATATTCAGATCTGTGTTGGAGAAAGACCCATCTGATAGCAATGTGGAGGATGGCTTCTAAGAGTCAAAGATGAAGAGAGAGATGCTGTTTAGAAGAGGGTCAGGATAGCAAAAGAAAGTTTGAGGACCTCAGATTAAAGAAGAGCATTAATCACAAACCCCAAATTTTATGTTTCTGAGACTTACAGTGCTTTTTTTTTAAATATTTTTTTTATTTGAGAGAGTTACAGGGAGAGGTAGAGATGGTGAGAGGTAGAGGTCTTCCATCTGCTGGTTCATTCCCCAAATGGCCGCAACATCCAGAGCTAGGAGCTAGGAGCTTCTTTCGGGTCTCCCACATGGGTACAGGGGCCCAAGGACTTGGGTCATCCTCTTCTGCTTTCCCAGGTGCATTATCAGGGAGCTGGATTGGAAGTGGAGCCGTCAGGACTTGAACTAGCACCCATATGGGATGCCAGTGCTGCAGGCCAGTGCTTTAACCTGCCAGCCCCATTTTTGGTGCTTTTTGCATTGGCTCCCTGCTCACTTCATTCCATGTTGATTACCTTGATTACTTGCTCATGGTCCATCCTGGGGGGCTATGTGACTTTCTGGGTTTTGCTCTGATTTTCCAGCTTGTGTTCACTCAACGCTCAGATAGACTCAGCTCCTTGGAGAACAACTAGTAGGAAGCTGTGTCTGCCTTGGAGACCTCATGCTCACCTCCTGCCCCGACTCTGCTCTATCCTCTGGCGTTGGACCTTAGGTCTCCAGGTTGGCAGTGGCATCTGTGCTGTCCTTCCTCATCTTTCCAGGAGGAGGGATGAGACACAGTGTATCACTGTAAGATGTGGAAGAGCAGGAACTAGAAAAATGGATTAGAAGGCAAATTTGAGACCGTGGTGTTTAAGAGAGGGCAGAAGGTGAAATACAGGGTAGTTCCATGTAGTGACCAAACAAGTCTGAACACCTAGATTTAAATTTAGACCAGTTCTATAAAATGTAATCCAAAACCCAGAAGTACATGCCTTTTCCTGATTCTTTCACTGTTCCTATCTCAGGCTGGGGTTAAAAGCACTGCTCCTTCTTTCTCTACTTGTTTGTAAGGTTGTCATCTCATGATTGACTTTTTTTTTTTTTCCAGTCCCAACTTTCTTTTTTTTTTTTTTTTATCTTTTATTTAATGAATATAAATTTCCAAAGTACGACTCATGTGTTACAATGGCTTCCCCCCCCATACCGTCCCTCCCACCCACAACCCTCCCCTTTCCCACTCCCTCTCCCCTTCCATTCATATCAAGATTCATTTTCGATTATCATGATTGACTTTTTAAAATTAAAAATTTATGTATTTATTTAAAACATAGGATGACAGGGAGAGGCAGAGAGAGAGAAGAGTTTTCCGTCTGCTGGTTTACTCCCCAAATGGCCATAACACGTGGGTCTGGGCCAGGCTGAAACTGAGAGCCAGGAACCCCATCCTGGTCTCCCACACGGGTGGCGGGGCCCCAGGCATTTGGGCCATCTTTGGCTGCCTTCCCAGGTGCATTAGCAGGAAGCTGAATCAAAAGAGGAACCGCTGAGACTTGAACCAGCACTCCCATGTGGTCGCCAGCATCTCAAGCCGCAGCTTAGCTCCTTGTGCCACAGGATTGGCCTTGGACCTATGGACTTGAACGATAAGTCAACAAAAAGTTTCTTGGTACGTGTGGTGTGCCCAGCATATAAAAGCTGGGGTAGAATGTGGATTCCCCTTAGCTATTTTGTTTTTAAAGATTTATTTATTTATTTGAAAGGCAGAGTTACAGAGAGTGAGAGAGAGAGATCTTCCATAAGCTGGTTCACTCCCCCAAATGGCCGCAATGACCACAGCTGGGTTGATCCAAAGCCAGGAGCCAGGAGCTTCCTCCTGGTCTACCATGTGTGTGCAGGGGCCCAAGGACGTGGGTCATCTTGTACTACTTTCCCAGGCCATAGCAGAGAGCTGGATCCGAAGTGGAGTAGCTGGGACTTGAATTGGCATCCATATGGGATGCTGGCATGGCATACAGCAGCTTTATCCGATATGCCACAGTGTTGTCCCCTGTTTTTTTTTTTTTTTTTTTAAGATTAAAAAAATTTCGAAAGGTAGAGTTACAGAGAGGGGGAGAGAGAGAGAGTGTGTGTGTGAGAGAGAGCATTTCCGTTTGCTGGTTCACTCCCCAAATGGTTGTATTGGCTGGGGCTGAGCTAGGCTAAAGTCAGAAGCCTGGAACTCCATTTGGTCTCCTAAGTGGGTGGCAGGAGCCCAGGTACTTGAGCTATCTTCCAACACCTTTCTCAGGAGCCTTAGCAGGGAGCTGGTTTGGAAGTGGAAAACCCAGGACTAGAACTGGTTGCTCATATGGGATGCTGGCAGTCGGCGGCTAAGTTGTGCCACAATGCCAGTCCCTAGGTATATTCTTATTTTTTTTTAAAGATGATTTATTTATTTGAGATCCAGAGTTAGAGACAGAGAGAGGGAGAGACAGAGAAAGGTCTTCCATCCCCTAGTTCACTGCCCAAATGGCCTCAATGGCCAGAGCTAGGCTGAATCAAAGCCAGGAGCGAGGAGATTCTTACAGGTCTGCCACATGGGTGCAGGGGCTCAAGCACTTGGGCAGTCTTCTGCTGCTTTCCCAGGCCACAAGCAGAGAGCTGGATTAAAAGAGGAGCAGCCAAGACACGAACCAGTGCCATATGGGATGCCAGCGGAGGCTTAGCCTACTATACCACAGCGCTGGCCCTCTAGCTATATTCTTTTTTTTTTTTTTTAATTTTTGTTTTTTTTTTGACAGGCAGAGTGGACAGTGAGAGAGAGAGACAGAGAGAAAGGTCTTCCTTTGCTGTTGGTTCACGCTCCAGTGGCCGCCGCGGCCGACGTGCTGCGGCCGGCGCACCGCACTGATCCGATGGCAGGAGCCAGGTACTTATCCTGGTCTCCCATGGGGTGCAGGGCCCAAGCACTTGGGCCATCCTCCACTGCACTCCCTGGCCACAGCAGAGAGCTGGCCTGGAAGAGGGGCACCGGGACAGAACCGGCGCCCCGACCGGGACTAGAACCCGGTGTGCTGGCGCCGCAAGGTGGAGGATTAGCCTAGTGAGCCGCGGCGCCGGCCTTCTAGCTATATTCTTAAACAGCTGGTAGACTGGTATTTTAATATTTATTTGTTTGTTTTTTGAAAGACAGAGTGACAGAGAGAAAGATCTTCCATTAACTGGTTCACTCCCCAAATGGCCACAATAGCCAGAGCTGAGCAGGTTGAGGTCAGGAGCCAGGAACTCCATCTGGGTCTCCCATGTGGATAACTGGAACTCAAGTACTTGAGCTGTCATCTGCTTCCCAGGTGCATTAGCTGGAAACTGGATTGGAAGTAGGGAAGCCTAGACTTGAACTGGCACTCTGATATGGGATATGGATGTCCCAAGAAGTGGCTTAATCTGCTGTACCACAACACCTACCCCTAGACTGTTACTTTAGCTTAGTTGGGATAGGAAAGTCATGAGAACCAACTAAACAGGGAAGATGAGTAGTTAAGGGAAGTTAGGGTTTATTGGTACATGCTGCAAAGTACCATAGAACCTGTGAAAGAAACAAGTGATGCAGGTTTCCTGGGTTGTGTCCAGCTGGGGGTTGGATCTACCAGCCTCAGTGTGAGGTTGGAGGCCAAGCAGCACCTTATGTGACCCTTATATGGAGCTACAGCCCTATCATCCAAATGTTCATGCCCTCTCCTCAGTCTACATCGCCCGCTAGTCAAGGTTCTCTTTTTTTATTTTTTATTTTTTGACAGGCAGAGTGGACAGTGAGAGAGAGACAGAGAGGAAGGTCTTCCTTTGCCGTTGGTTCACCCTCCAACGGCCGCCGCAGCCAGCGCATCGCACTGATCCGAAGCCAGGAGCCAGGTGCTTCTCCTGGTCTCCCATGGGGTGTGGGGCCCAAGGACTTGGACCATCCTCCACTGCACTCCCAGGCCACAGCAGAGAGCTGGCCTGGAAGAGGAGCAACCGGGACAGAATCTGGCGCCCCGACCAGGACTAGAACCTGGTGTGCTGGTGCTGCAGGTGGAGGATTAGCCTATTGAGCTGCGGTGCAGGCCAAGGTTCTCTATTCATCATCCTTCTGGGCCCCTTCTTTTTGTTTTACTTTTTTTTTTTTATAGATTTATTTATTTATTTGAGAGGCAGAGCTACAAAGAGATAGAGGCCGGGGGAGTGGGAGTGTGTGTCTTCCGTCCACGGGTTCACTCCTCAAATCGCCACAGTGGCTGGATCTGGGCTGATCTGAAGTGAGGAGCCAGCAGCCTGGAGCTTCTTGTGGGTTTCCCACATGGATGCAGGGGCCAAAGGACTTGGGCCATCTTTCACTGCTTTCCCAGGCCATAGCAGAGAGCTGGATCAGAAATGGAGCAGCTGGGACTTGAACCAGTACTCATATGGAATGCTGGCAATGCAGGCAACAGCTTCACCATAGCATGGAGGGCCTTTTTTTGTTTTAAAGATTTATTTATTTGAAAGAGTTACAGAGAGAGGTAGAAAGAGAGAGGTCTTCCATCCGTTGGTTCACTCCCAGATGGCCACAATGGCTAGAGCTGCGCCGATCTGAAGCAGAGGGCCTCTTTTTTCGTAACTTTTCCCTCCCACCAGTCAGAATTGCTGCTATCTTCTCCATTCCTCTACAGCCCTTTGTGTATGACTCTGCTATGACACTCACTTCTTGGCACGTATTTGGGAATAGTTTCATCACTCTCCCTAGATAGAGAGCCTCTTGTTAGTAGGAAATATACCTGATTCATTTTTCAGAATTCCAGTGACTATCCCAGAGTAGGATCCTTCTCAAAATGTTTGGTAAAAGGATGAAGGTAGTTTAACAGATTGTATTCTTCCTGATATTTCGGTTACATAAAATCAGTTCTATAAAAGTAATCCCAGGAGCCGGCATTGTGGTATAGTGAGTGAAGCCACTACTTGTGACACTGGCATACCATATTGGAGTGCTGGTTTGAGCTCTGGTACTCCTCCTCTGCTCCAACTCTAGTAATGTGCCTAGGAAAGCTGAGGAAGATGACGCAAGTACTTGAGCCCCTGTCATCCACCTGGGAGATTGGGATGGAGTTCTAGGCTCCTAGATTTGGCCCGGATCAGACCTAGCCATTGCAGCCATTTGTGGAGTGAACCAGTAGATGAAAGATCTCTCTTTCTCCACATGTTTCTCCCTTTTTCTATGTCATTCTGCCTTTCAAATATATCTTTTTTGAATAAAAGTAATCCTAAAACGAGGCAGAGGGGCTTGCTGTCTATGGGTAGTTTTTGGCAGAGGAAGTCATAGTGAGATAAGAAGTCATTTTTTTTTTAAAGTTTATTTATGTGAAAGGCACATCAACAGAGAGGGAGAGATAGATCTTGCCCATTCACTGGTTTACTCCCCAAATGCCCACAAGAGCTGGGGCTGGATCAGGCAGGAGCCAAGAGCCAGGAACTCTAGCTCTGTCTCCCAGGTGGGTGGCAGGACCCAACTCCTTGAGCCATCAGCTGCTGCCTCCCGGGTGCACATCAGCCGGGAGCTGGAGCAAGCACTGCAAAGACGCCAACCTGGGAACTCCTGTGTGGGGTGGGGAGTCCCAAGTGGTGGCTTATTCTGCTGCTCCACAGTGCGCAGCCCTAAGAGCCATTTTAAGGACTTGTGTGGGCACTCATGTCTAATCTTCTGTTAGTATTGACCCTTCAGAAACAAAAGGACAAAAATGGACATGGGGCCCATGCTGTGGTATAGCAGGTAAAGCTGCTGCCTGTGATGCTGGCATCCCATATGGGCAACAGTTTGTGTCCTTGCTGTTCCACTTCAGATCTTGTTCCCAATAATGGCCTGGGAAAAGCATCGAAAGATGGCCCAAGTACTTGGGCCCCTGCCACCCATGTGAGAGACTGGGTTGAGTTAAGCTTCAGCCTGGCCCAGCCCCAGCCTTTGTGGCTATCTGGAGAGTAAACTAGCAGATGGAAGATATCTCTCTGTCTCTGTAACTCTGGCTTGCAAATAAATGAATAAATGTTAAAAAAAAAATGGGAATGCAAGTCAAGGAGGGTGGTTCCTCTCTTTTATAATCAGAAGAGTTGGGCACTAGTTCTAATCTCTGCTAACATTATATTTGCTTTGTTTATTGTCTTATTCTGTGAATCATATGTGATGATAAATATGTGAGGTTGGGGCTGGTGCTGTGGCATAGCAGGTAAAGCCTGCTGCCTGCAGTGCTGGCATCCCATATGGGCTCTAGTTCGAGTCCCGGCTACTCCACTTCCAATCTAGCTCTCTGCTGAAGACTGGGAAAGCAGTAGAAGATGGCTCAAGTCCTTGGGCCCCTGTACTTGCCTGGGAGACCCAGAGGAAGCTCCTGGCTCCTGGCTTTGGATTGGTGCAGCTCCAGCCATTGCGGCCATCTGGGGCGTGAACCAGCAGATGGAGGACCCCCCCCCCCCCCCCCCGCCGCCTCTCTGCCTCTGCCTCTCTCTAACTCTTTCAAATAAATAAATCTTAAAAAAACAAATGTGAGGTGAGGTTATGGGAAAGTACAGAGTGTTTCTTGGATATTGGGCATTTTTACACTTTTCCTATTACCTCCTGATACCCCTCTCCCGATCGTGTCTGTAAAGTTTGCACGTCATCAGCCACTAAGATCACTTTGAAAGAGTAGCCAGTGTCCATTTGAGTTCTGGCATAGGCCCAAAGACTCAATCCAAAATTACAGAGAAGAGCATGACTTTTGGTCGTCAAGCCAGGTGAGTTTAAGGAAATCACTTCCGGTTCCTGAGCCTCAGTTTCCTCCTCTGCAAAACGGAGATAATAATCTGAACCCCACCTAACTCCTAGGGCTACCGGAAGGATCAAATGAGACAATGAATGTGACAGCGCCTTGCAAACTGTAAAGGCCTGTGCAAATGCTATGGACTCATTTTTAAATCTGCTCGAGGGCTCTGGATGAAATTTGCCAAGGCTGTTACACATCTAGACGGTGACATCATATGCATGTTATTGGTGTCCAGGGTGGGGCACAGAAGTCAGGCCCCAAGTCAAAGGGGCAGGGTAGGATACAGAAGCAAACCCCACCCACTGCCTGCCTGCTGAAGACTTGATTTTGTTGTCACTCACTTTCTGACTTGAAGAGATTCCGTCTACAGCTTTCCAAGACTACCATGATCTCTGTGCTCAGGTGACCCTTTGATTATTTCTCCATATCCAGGGTATTTTTTGGCGCCTGGACATGGCAGTCATTCAAGATAAATTTGTTGTCCAAAAAAATACAGGTAATGCATTTGTGAAACTTCTTAATTACCCTGATTCTTACTTCCTTTGGGTTTGCGAATTCCAGTTGTAGATAAACATAAAAAACAGGTCATGATTCAGAGAAGCAGAGGCCCACCTTGTGTTTGAAAACGTGCCTGGTTAGTATTAATGAAAGGCCAGGCTTTGGATACAGGGTATTACCATACAGGTGCTTTGTTAATCCAGGAGGCTGTGAAACTGTGAGGAAAGGCTCACTATCTGCCTGAGGCCAGGTAGCCTTGGCACCATCATTGTTCCTGCTGGTCATCAGAGTATGAAGAAAATGGCTTAATCAAGAGATATTTGTTAGTATTTATTGTCAGCTTGACCCTGTACTGGGTTCTTTGGGGAATATGAAGAAGGTCAAGTTGTGGCTTCTGTGTTGGAAGTACTTAACGTTCCAGTTGAGAAGGCAGCTCGAGCAGCAGAGAATTCCCAGTTGCAGGCTGTGTTTGCACAGGGCCCAGGGAGTGGTAGATAATTACATAGGAAGGCAGAGGCGGGAAGATCTTTAAGGTTGGGAAAGGCTCTGAGGCTTGGGAAAGCTTGCTTCTCTTTTTAAAAAAGATTTATTTATTTATTTGAGAGGCAGAGTTACAGACAGAGATAGGGGTCATCCACCCACTGGTACAGTCCCCAAATTGCCACAACAGCCAGAGTTGGTCCTATCTGAAGCCAGGAGCTTCTTCCAGGTCTCCCATGTGGGTAGAGGGGCCCAAGCACTTGTGTGATATTCCTGTGCTTTCCAGGCCGTAAGCAGAGAGCTGGATAGGAAGAGGAGCAGCTAGGACATGAACTGGCACCCATATGGGATGGCTGCACTGCAGGCAGAGGCTTAACCTACTACGCCACAATGCTGGCCCCAAGAAAGCTTTCCAGAGGAGGAAGAAATATGTGAAGAATACACAGTTAATTGTGGAGATGTGCCTCTCCCCTCTGAATGTCATCTTTCCTTTCTGGCCCCAATTAGGAGATTGTGTTAGTTTTCGATTGCTGCGTAACAACATACAACAAATTCGGTAGCTGAAACAGCGCCCACTCACCATCTCACAGTTCTGTAGGTCTGAAGGCCAGACAGGCCAGCAGAGCTCTTTGCTCATGGCCTCTCAGGACTGAAATTGAGGTGGTGGCAGAATTCTGTCCCTTGCTGTTATAGGATTGAAGTCACAGTTTTCTGCTGGCTGTCCATGGGGGTTGCTCTCAGCCCTTAGAGGCCACTCTTATGGCCTCTTCAGGTGGCCCCTCCATCTTCAAACAAACAACTGTGCATCATTCCCCACCTTCCCACCTCCAATTTGAACCCTAACTTCCTCTTCTGATACCAGCTAAAGAAAACACTGCTTTTAAAGGGCACATGTGGTTCGATCAGGCCCACCTGAATAGTCTCCTTTAGATGAGCTCGTTAGCTAGCATCCTTTGCCAGGTAACCTTGCATACTCACAGCCCTGGAGATTAGGGTGAGAAATCTTGCAGGTGGGGCAGTTTGACATTTTTGCCTACCACAGGTACCTTAACAGAAAGGAAGTAACAAGGGCTAAGTTAAGGTGTTGGTAGGAATGGAAGAGAGGAAGGAAGCTAAGGTCTGGCAAGCACTTGTTAGGTGGCAAGTCCCGTACCAGGCGTTTTCACAAATGTCCTCTCCATCCTCACAGCAAGACTAGAAAGTGGTGTCATTCTCATTCTTCTCATCAGAATACTGATGCTCAAAGGAAAAAAGGCACAGCTACTACACAGCAGCTCTGCCTAAACCCAAAGTTTCCTTGTTCCAGGAGAATAGCTGGGAGAGAGAAAGGGCTGTACAATAGATACTGGGGGGATAAAGTGCACAGGTCTCAGCAACTGATTGGCTCTGGGGCAAAGGGAGAGGAATCTAGGATGATTGAAAGTAATGATTCTAGAAGACCGGGAAGATGGTGAGATAGTTAAAAGAAGCAAGCCTAAAGGCTGATTCAGCAGTATACAGGAAATACATCGAGCTTCTGTGTGTATTTCAAATATTCCATATCCCAGGCTTTGTTAATCCATTTTAATCTCTTTTTCTTTGGGAAGCTGGTTCTCCCAGCAGAGAGGTCAGGGCTATCCAGCTTTATGTCTTGACTACTGGTAACTGAGAGCCTCAGAATAGTGAGGAACCCTGCAGGTGCTAGAACCAGGCAGGGTGCGGGGGAAGGGGTTTGGGTTCTCCGCCAGCCACTGGTAGCATCCTGAGCTGAATACAGAAACCCTACTTTGCCAAGTGTTCTGGGAAGCACTCAGTGTTCAGGCTGGTTTGACTTTTTTGGACTCTGACAGCGATCATGCAGATGGTCATACTGTGATGTCGGCACATGGCTTGTAAGGAGTCATGGCATTTCCCCTGCTGCTCCCCTAAGATGATCATTTCTGGGTTTACCTGCTGATAATACAGAGCACTGCTAACTCATATTTCCCTCTCTCTCTCTTTCCCCTCCCCTCCTCTCCCCCTCTCCCATTCTGTTGCTATTGGGTGTGGATTACAAAGATACTGTGGTGGGAAATATGAAATCTCCATAAAAGAAAAATGTCTTTTTGTGAGTGTGCCTTGGTGGGTAGGTAACTTTTGTGTTAGTGTGATGCTAAACCGCTTCCTCACCTTGGTTTCTCCAGATTGCTGGGACTGGCTCATTCACAGGAGGATGGAACTTCTTTGCAATTCCGTCTTGACTGCGCTTTGTAGAATTATCATCTCAAGAATACTCAACATGGAACATGTTCTAAGTAAGAGCTTTGACAAAGAGGCATGACCCAGGTGGATATTTTCTTTAAGGACTATTCCAATTGGAGTTCTCTGCACTCTGGAAGTTTAGTTGAGAGGGACAGATGGCAAGAAAGGTCCCTTATGCTGGGCATTAATGGGTGATGGCAGTTGGCTTGAGTAGATAGAAGAAGGGAATATCAGCCAGTCAGGGGCGACAGTGGAGCAGAGATATGCAGGTGATTGAGCCTCCTATGTCTATAGGATGTGAGGCCACTGGGATGGACTACAGGTGGCAGTGCTCTCTAAATCTGAGAATGACTCTCTGCTCTTTTCTTTCACTTTTTTTTTTTTTTAAGAGATTTATTTATTCATTTGAAAGTCCAGAGTTATATAAAGAGAGAAGGCGAGAGAGATCTTTCATCCTCTGGTTCACTCCCCAAATGGGGTCTCCCACGTGGCTGGCAGGGGCCCATGCACTTGGGCCATCCTCCACTGCTTTCCAGGCACATTAGTGGGGAGCTGGATCAGAAGCAGAGCAGCCGGGACTCAAACCTTGCCCACATGGGATACTGGCACTGCAGATGGCAGCTTAACCCATTGTGCCACAACACCAGCCCCTCTTCTTTCACTTTTTAATTAAGGCTTGGGATTTATTTAGCTTTTCTCTCTTCCCTAAGGGTACAGGTGGATTCCACTGGGCCTCAGGAAGGGACTTGAGGTAAGAACTGGAAAGCCATTAAGAAGTAGGTCAACTTCTTGGTGTACTTGCTTCAATGAGTACTCTGTGCAGACTGGCTGTGCCTCTTTCCAGTCTATGTGTAAGGCAGGAAAGGGCCGTCCCAAGCTCTCAGAATTAGAATTCCCTCAGTCAAGAGACTAGCCAAGACTCTGGAGAACCAGCTGTAGTCCAATCAACAGAGACCAGTGTAGGGTCACGGAACACAAACCTGGCCATTGGAGGCCTGGCCTGTAGGAAAGGCCTGTTTCATCAAAAAGAGCCCGTTTCAACATCCCTCCTGCCAAACCAGACGGATTGCCAACAATTAATTGTTATTGGGATGGTTTTTGTTTTTATAATGAATGAGCTATAGACATTTTATAGTTATTGGTGGTGGAGAAATCTGTGACTGGAGAAGCCACATAGAAGGCTAAGAACTCATTGTCTGCCTCTGCTCCAAAAACCGTATTGTATTTCTAAAAAGGTGCTTAATTGAATTCTTTGGAGGTTTTTCTTTTGTTATAAGGAAAGCAGACTTTAAAGAAAATTATTCTTAAAAGACAATTTGTGAGCTATTTATAGAGCATGCTAAGAAAAAGTGTTTTGAGTAGATTTGTTTTAAAAAGTCTCTAACTGTTGGGAGGATGGGTTGTTTCCATATTTTTTGAGAAAAATTGTCCTTTAATAGAAAGAGCACTGGCTTCCCCTGCACAGTGCATTCCTTGCTGGCCACAGGCCATAGCCTGACACATGGTGGTTCCCCCCCTCTTCCCTCCCCCAACCCCCACCTCCCACAACTCTGCCTTGACTCACTATAGCAGCAGCATAGCATAGTGTGCTCAATTCATGCTCAGTGCCAAAACTAATGATGAGACCATTCCAAAAGGCCTCCAATTCATTTTCCAGGAGCAAGGAATGGTAGAATCAGTGCATACCTGGCAGGACCATGGCTGTTTAGCAACCTACACAAACAAAAATGGCAGCTTTACCATTTTGAGAATTTATCCACATGGTGTTGCTAGACCTTCAGAGTTACAACAGTGATGCACAGGGCAAAGAAGAGATTGATAGTCTTTTGAACAAAGTAGAAGAAAGAGTGAAAGAATTGAGTCAGGACAGTATTGGGTGAGGAGGGGCCGTTGACAGATACTGACCCACTGCTGATGGGTGCCTGGTTGAGAAGGACATAGAAGTGTATGATGAAGACTTGTTCTGAACATTAAAATTCTACACTGGGCCGGCGCCGCGGCTCACTAGGCTAATCCTCCGCCTAGCAGCGCTGGCACACCGGGTTCTAGTCCCGGTCGGGGCGCCGGATTCTGTCCCGGTTGCCCCTCTTCCAGGCCAGCTCTCTGCTGTGGCCAGGGAGTACAGTGGAGGATGGCCCAAGTGTTTGGGCCCTGCACCCCATGGGAGACCAGGATAAGTACCTGGCTCCTGCCATCGGATCAGCGCGGTGCGCCAGCCAGCCGCGGCGGCCATTGGAGGGTGAACCAACGGCAAAAGGAAGACCTTTCTCTCTGTCTCTCTCTCTCTCACTGTCCACTCTGCCTGTCAAAAAAAAAAAAAAATCTACACTGAGAACAATTTGGAAACATTTGCATCCTCAGTGGTGATGTTAATTTGGATGTTAATCAGGGTGATTTGGCATATACCCGGGCCATTGTGGGCAGCGGCAAGGAAGATTACACTGGCAGAGATGCACTGATTCTGGGAGGTGGAGATGGAGGCATATTATGTGACCAAATGCTGATTGATGGATGTAAAATACGTGAGAAAAATGTGTGGTGATGTCTCAGTCTTAACGGAGACTGATATCAGATTCTGACTGTATTCCAGTACTGGAGGTGTGCCAGAGAAGAGAGAGAATTTGATTACGTGATTAATGATTTGATAGCCATTCCAATCCCCACATCTCCAGGAGACTCCACATGGGAGTTTCTCAGGCTGATTCTTGACCTCTTGATGAAAGTATCGAAGCAGGATGAGAAATACTTTACACAGAGAACTGTCAGTTTGACGGAAGCCCTGTCACTCTATGAAGAACAAACAGCTCAGGCACCCATATTGTCCTAAGGAATTCTCAAAAGAGATGGTCTGTGTCCCTTCATACTTGGAATTGTGAGTATTTTACACTGTTTGGAAGAAAGCGAAAACTTGAAGATGATAAATTCCCCTAATCATGTGTGCTGCAACCAGCCTTCTTGATGGCCACACACTATATGTGCCATTGAGGGGCCTGTGTGGTGGCGCACTAAGTTAATCCTCTGCCTGCGGTGCTGGCATCCCATATGGGCTGCTCCTCTTCCAGTCCAGCTCTCTGCTGAGGTCCCAGGAAAGCAGTGGAGGATGGCCCAAGTGCTTGGGCCCCTGCACCCGCATGGGAGACCAGGAAAAAAGCTGCTGGCCCCTGGCTTCGGATCAGCGTAGCGTAGCTCCGGCCGTGGCAGCCATTAGGGGAGTGAACCAACAGAAGGAAGACCTTTCTCTCTGTCTCTCTCTCACTGTCTGTAACTCTACCTGTCAAATAAACAAATAAAAATCTTATATGTGCCATTGAACGAATCAGGCAATTAATTATGGATTCCTTCAAGTTTTCTTTTTTAAACTTATTTTTAATTTAAAAAACAATGGAAAATGTATATTTTGATGAGCTAAGGAGCTATTTTTTAAAAAGATTTATTTATTTATTTGCAAGTCAGAGTTACACACAGAGAGAGAAGGAGAGGCAGAGAAAGGTCTTCCATCCGCTGGTTCACTCCCCAGTTGGCCGGAGCTGCGCTAATCCAAAGCCAGGAGCTAGAGCTTCTTCTGGGTCTCCTGCACAGGTGTAGGGGCCCAAGGACTTGGACCATCTTCCACTGCTTTCCCAGGCCACAGCAGAGAGCTGGATTGGAAGTGAAGCAGCCGGGTCTTGAATTGGCGCCCATATGGGATGCCGGCACTGCGGGTGGTGACTTTACCTGCTGCGCCACAGTGCTTGCCCCAGGGTGTTACTTTTTTGAAAGTCAGCTGATGGATGATTAGACAGCAAACTGATGACTTCGAAGTGCACTGACCCATAGAATGTGATTCTTGTTACTTTTAATTTCTCTGTGGGCTTTATCTTAAATTTTATTTTGGTTTTCATAGACCTTCCATTTGGATGTTTAGAGGAGTGAGCATCATTATTTCATTTCAGAGGGAAGTTCTTGATGGTGTTTCTTCCCTCCAAAATTGACTTAGCTGTTAAAATTTGGTGCTTATTGGCCGGCGCCGCGGCTCACTAGGCTAATCCTCCGCCTAGCGGCGCCGGCACACTGGGTTCTAGTCCTGGTCGGGGCGCCGGATTCTGTCCCGGTTGCCCCTCTTCCAGGCCAGCTCTCTGCTATGGCCTGTGAGTGCAGTGGAGGATGGCCCAGGTGCTTGGGCCCTGCACCCCATGGGAGACCAGGAGAGGCACCTGGCTCCTGGCTCCTGCCATCGGATCAGCACAGTGCGCCGGCCACAGCGCGCCGGCTGCGGCGGCCATTGGAGGGTGAACCAACGGCAAAGGAAGACCTTTCTCTCTGTCTCTCTCTCTCTCACTGTCCACTCTGCCTGTCAAAAAAAAAAAAATAAAATAAAAATTGGTGCTTATTGCCGGCGCCGCGGCTCACTAGGCTAATTCTCTGCCTAGTGGCGCCGGCACACCAGGTTCTAGTCCTGGTCGGGGCGCCGGATTCTGTCCCGGTTGCCCCTCTTCCAGGCCAGCTCTCTGCTATGGCCCGTGAGTGCAGTGGAGGATGGTCCAAGTGCTTGGGCCCTGCACCCCATGGGAGACCAGGAGAAGCACCTGGCTCCTGGCTTTGGATCAGCGCGGTGCGCCAGCCACAGCACGCCGGCCGCGGTGGCCATTGGAGGGTGAACCAATGGCAAAGGAAGGCCTTTCTCTCTGTCTCTCTCTCTCACTGTCCACTCTGCCTGTCAAAAAAAAAAAAAATTGGTGCTTATAAGAGAGAGTGAAGGGGCCGGCACTGTGGCATAGTGCCTCTGTCTGCAGTGCCAGCATCCCATATGTGTGCCGGTTCATGTCCTGGCTGCTCCACTTCTGATCTATCTCTCTGCTATGGCCTGGGAAAGCAATAGAGGATGGCCCAGCCAGCTTCTTGGGCCACTGCACCCATTTGGGAGACCTGGAAGAAGCTCCTGGCTTTGGTTTGGTGGAGCTCCAGCCATTGCAGTGAACCAGTGGATGGAAGACCTCTTTCTCTCTCTCTGCCTCTGCCTCTTTGTAACTCTGCCTTTCAAATAAATAAATACATCTTTAAAAAGAGAGAGAAAGAGAGAGAGAGTTAAAAAATGAGTAGTAGGGCCGGCGCTGCGGCTCACTAGGCTAACCCTCCACCTGCGGCACCAGCACTCCAGGTTCTAGTCCTGGTTGGGGCGCCAGATTCTGTCCCAGTTGTTCCTCTTCCAGTCCAGCTCTCTGCTGTGGCCCGGGAAGGCAGTGGAGGATGGCCCAAGTGCTTGGGCCCTGCACCGGCATGGGAGACCAGGAGAAGCACCTGGCTCCTGGCTTCGGATTGGCACAGCGCTGGCCGTAGTGGCCATTTGGGGGGTGAACCAACGGAAAAGGAAGACCTTTCTCTCTGTCTCTGCCTCTGTCTCTCTCTCACTGTCTAACTCTGCCTGTCAAAAAAAAAAAAATGAGTAGTAGGAGCCAGTGCTGCAGTCCAGCATCCCATATGGGTGCTGGTTTGAGTTCCGGCTGCTCCACTTCTGATCCAGATCCCTGCTAATGTCCCTGGGAAAGTAGCAGAGCTTCTTCCAGGTCTCCTATGTGGGTGGCAGGGTCCCAGGGACTTGAGCCATATTCCAGTACTTTCTGAGACACAAGAGGGAGGTGGATTGGGAGTGGAGCAGCCAGGACTTGAATTGGTGTCCATATGCAATCAGCTGCTTTACTTGCTGCACCACAGTGCTGGCCCCAGAATATTTACTTATCTAAAAGGCAGAGTTGCTAAGAGAGATCTTTCATCTGCTGGTTCACTCCCCAGTTGGTCTGTCACATGGGCGTGAGGTCCCAAGTACTTGGGCTGTCTTCGGCTGATTTCCCAGGCAGAGAGCTGGATTGCAAATGTAGCACCTGGGACTCAAACTGGTACTCTGATATGGGATGCCGGTGTTGCAGGTGGTGACTTGACCCACTGCACCACAACACTAGCTCCTTACCAAAATCATTGATTAAAAACAATAATCAAAAGTTAATGAGAAAAGAACATCCTGTGCTTAATGTTTATTTATTTAAATCTTACTCTATGAATAATATATTTTTAAATATATTTTTAAAAAGTACATTTGCTAATGTTGCCTATGTGTAGCTGTTTAATAAAGAGCTATATTTTTATATTTAAAAGGAAGAAATATAGAGTTTTTGTGTCGTGAAAGGCATCCCTGACTTAAGCCTTTTGGCATGGGTCATGAGATCATTTACTTTTAATTGTAGTAAAATATACATAATATAAAATTTATTCTTAAACACTTTAAGTTTTTTAATTATTTGAGAGGCAGAGAGAGATAGACACAGAGAGCTCCTATCCACTGATTCATTCCCCAAGAACCCACAATGGTCGAGGCTTGGGCGGGGCCGAAGCTAGGAGCTGAGAACTCATTCCAGCAGGAATCCAATCACTGCCTCCCCAGATCTGCCTTGCAAGGAAGTTGGAGTACAGAATTCGAGTCAGGTATTGAATCCAGCCACTCTGATATGAGACACTGGTGTCTCAATGGGTAGGCCAAACGCATGCTTTTGTTAAGCATGGTTTCATGTGCTTGTTAGCCATTTGTTTATGGGTCGTGAGATCTTAAGACATCACTGCCATATGATCATATATTCTAACTGTAGGAAAAAGTACCTAAAGGGGGCAAATTGTTGTGTTTTAAATCCGTAGAGACAGAAGGTAGATTAATAGGTGCCTAGGGCTGGGAAAATGGGCAGAATGGGGAGTGACTGCTTATGGGTAGGGGTTTCAATGTAAGGGTAATGCAATGTTCTAAAATTAAATAATGGTGATGGTCTCAAAACCCTGTGAACATATGAAAACCTGTGGTATTGTATACTTTAAACTGATAAATTTTATTTAATATGAGGTATATTTGCATAGAGTTATTTTAAAGTGCTGCTGTTTGAATGTAGAATCAAAACAATAACACTGATAATAGCAAATCTTGCCACCTCATACTAGCCAACTCTGACCAGGAGGAGTGAATATTGTACATTTTTGGTGAATTTACATTCTTATCCAGAATTTCAGTTATCTTTCCCTCTCTCCAGTTTTCCAAATCAATCCTTTTTCTTCTAGTCTGATTCTGTCTTTTCTGAGTTTCTTAGTTTCCTCCAACCCTTCATCTGAGGGGCCAAAAAATCTTACTTGGCAACTAGAAGTCAAGAGATAGGGGAGAGTTAAGCTGGCTTGTGGTATCTTTGGGCCTCAACCCCAACCCTAATCCTAGGTTTGTCAGGCCTGATCATAGGGGGAACATCACAGAAGATGGATCTAATTAGGAACAGGGTAAGCCACTGCCTAAGCTGAGTTACACAGGGCCTTGAGAAAGGCCCTCCCAATTTCCACTGCTAAGTTATTCCTCTTTGTCATCTGTGCTGTCTTAAGCGCCACTGTTAGTTCTTCTTACAGGTTAGTCATGCACCAGCTGCTACATCACAGTAAGTCTGTGACATCAGTTTAACAGAAGCAAGGTCTTGAGGGTGTAAGAGTCACGTCAAGTTTCAGAGATTTGGGGAAAAAGAACCCTTAAGTGCTGTGACCATTTCTAGTGGTTCTCTAAATAGGAAAACCCTATGTGTCCCCAGGCTTTCTCAGACTTAGAACCTTTGGGATTAAGTGATGGACTTGCGTGCAGATGAGTTTTCCTGGGGCTTCATTCTGTGTGAACCCAATTTAGCAGATCTCTGCTTGGACAGTCTGGAGGGCTACCCTCTTGCAAGTTCACTTCCTGGTGCTGTAAAAAAGATGACTAAGAAAGATAATTTAAGAAGCCCATTTTGATAGAGTTTGGGTTATACCTCTATAGGTCTTAGATGTCATAAAGAGATGTGGCTCTATACCCACTGTCCTTTTTGAAATGAGGAAATGGACCTAGAGAGAGAGGAAATGCCTGGCCCGAGGTGGCCTGGCCAGTTAGTGGTAGAGCCAGAGCGTCCAGCTCTCTTGCCTGTGTGTGTTCCTTCGAAGCTCTCCACACCTAATCTAGCCCAGCCTCAATCTGTTTCTGGACATCCGCTGCTGAGGAGGAGCAGGGTGACCAATACCAACTGCAGTCCTCTTTAGAGGGTCTTCGTCCATCCACCTTTCTCCACATGCTGCTGCCGTGGCTTTCTTTGGAACAGTCTTCACTCCTGTTGGCATTCTGCCTTCTCCACTGTAGCACCCCAGTCTCCATGCCTGTACCATCTGGAACTCAGGGAAGGCTCTTGATCACTTTGCCCACCCCCTCCGCCATGTTCAGCTGAGTGTGGGCCCACACCAACGCAGGCTTACTAAGTACAGTGAGTTCTCCTTTTATTTATTCCTGATGGCTTAGAGAGGAAAAAATACTGCTTCTCAGGCTTCAGAGTCTTAGTGCTCAAACAGTGACAATTAAAAAACCGTTATTTTCCGAATCTCCCCCTCATTATCACAGTTCTTGTGTGTTCCTTCTCTGCTGACACATAGTCTTTGTATCATGGACAAGGTCAGTGGTTTAAAGGGATTGTTTACCTGAGGCATGAAGGGCTGCTCTGTCCCTTGGTCTCATAGCCTGTTCTGCCAGTAAAGTCCCCTAATCTTATTCTGTAAAGTCAGGAGTTCCAGAAGGTTCTCCATAGTCTTGAATAGTTGGGCCTTCTGTACAACGAGGAGATGCCTGATTCCTCTTCCTCTCCATCTTTTTTTCTTTCTTCCCTCCTTCATCTCATTCCCCTTGCCTTCCTCTTCTTTTCATCTTCAAATTTTCTCACCCCAGGTAATGCTTTCCCCTACATGTAGTGAGCTCACTCACTGTCCTTTGGGATAGTAACCTTCCTGGAATGTCTCCGACCAGAAACCAGCTTGAGAGACCAGGCTATTCCCAGGGTAAGAATCTCCTCCTCCTTATTTCACTCATGAATGTAACAATGGGAAGGTTTTTATCACCTCTTGACTCAGGATATAACGAGGAATCAGCTCACACTGAGGTCCATGTTGTAGTGGTGATGGCAACCCAAGAGAGAGTACTCTCAGGCAAGTGTCCCTCAGGAGAAAGAAGGTTAGAGCTGCTCGGCCCAATAGTCTCCCCGGGAGCTTCTTCCTATGGTGCTAAATGTAGGTTCAGTTTATATCACCACCAGGGAGAGCGTCCCTAGACCCCTACCACCACCTCTGCCAAACAAGAAGGGGCCCAGCCAGCAGCTGAGAAGTAGTTACCCACACATTGTAATCAGGAACTACCTGCTCAGTCTCTATTCTCTGTTCTGGGTGTATCCACTTAGTCTGTGGTTCCCTGTGTCTCCTCCTGCCTCCATGCTGTTAAATGCAGCCCCATCACCTTGGATTCCTCCTATGCCTGTGCCCAGCTAAGGCCTGTGCTGGAGGATTCTGACCTCCGGGAAGCTGGGTTAGTTAGCTCTCCTCTTCTATACCCCCCTGGGCCAACCTTCATCAAAGCATCTATATCCTTGTGTTGCAATTGCATGTTGATGTGAGCTCACTCTGTCTCCCAGGAGATCTTGGGCTCTAGGATGAGGGGTATTAATATGAATCATTGCCCCAGGGGCAGTCTCATGACATAGCAGGTTAAGCCACCATTTGAGATGCCCGCCTTCTATATCAGAGAGCAAGGGCTTAAATCTCACCTCCACCTTCTGATCCAGCTTCCTGCTTATGTGCTTGGGAGGCAGCAGATGACGGCCAAGTACCTGAGTCTGTGCCAGCCACGTGAGAGACCCAGATGGAGTCTGTGGCCCCTGGCTTTGGCCTGACTCAGTCCCGATTGTTGCAGGCATTGGGGGAGTAAACCAATGGATGGAAGCTCTGTCTCTTTCTCTCCTCTCACTCTCCATTGCTCTGCTTTTTCAAATGAAAGTAGTAACTATTATAGCTACTAAAAAAGTGAATCAGGGATGGTGTCGTGGTGCAGTGAGGTACGCTGCTGCTTGTGCTGCTGGCATTATATGTCAGAGAACTGGTTGAAGTCCTGGATGCTCTGCTTCTGATCCAGCTCCATACTGATGCACCTGGGGAAGTTGTGGAAGATGGCCCAAGCACTTGGGCTCTACCACCAATGTAGGAGACCTGGATGGAGTTCCAAGCCCCTGACTTTGGCCTGGCTTAGGCTATTATTTTAAAGGCGAGTGATAGAGCCAATGTTGTGGTATAACAAGTAAAGCTGCCATCTGTAATGCCAGTATTCCATGTGGGTGCAGGTTCATGTCCTGGCTGCTCCATTTCAAATCCAGCTCCCTGATAATGGCCTGGGAAAAGCAGTGAAAGTTGGCCCAAATACTTGGGCCATTGCTACCCCTTTAGGAGACTTGGATGAAGCTCTTGGCTTCTGGTTTCAGCCTGGCCCAGTGCTGGCCACTGTGGCCATCTGGGAAATGAACCAGTAGATGGAAGATCTCTCTCCTTTTCTCTCTGTCTCTACTTCCCTCTTTCTGTAAATCTGCTTTTCAGAATAAATAGATCTTTAAAAGAAAAACAAGTGATAGAGGAGGGAGGGAAGAGGGTGGAGAGAGACAGAGAGAAAGAGAGAGAGAGAGAGAAAGAGAGAGAGAGAGAATCTTCCATTTTCTGGGTCACTCCCCAAATGGCTGCAACAGCCAGGGTTAGGCCAGATTGCAGCCAGCAGCCTGGAACTCCATTTGGTTCTCCCATGTGGATACAGGGACACTAGCACTTGGGCTGTCTTTTGCTTCTTTCCCAGGCACACTAATAGGGAGCTGGGTTGGAAGCAGAGCAACCAGGACTTGAACTGGCACTCATATGAGATGGACCATAATGAACTGCATGGGTGTGGAGAGGGAGATTTTATAGGGAATGACATCAGAGTAGAATTTCCACTGATGCTACAGTGCATTAATTTTCTGTTGCTGCTATAATCTAATCCTCAAAATGCTACAAATTTGTTATCTTGCAGATAGTCTGACCTGAGGCTTAAGGGACTAAAATGTACATGTGTGAAAGTTTGCGTTCTTCCTGAGGGCTTCAGGAGAGAATGCCCTGCAGTCCAGCTTAGCGTCTGTCCTCATGCCTTGGCCAGCGGCTCCCTTCCTCGCTTCATTCCAATTTCTTGGTGTTATTGTCATTTCTAGTACTCTAATCCCCACCTCCATTTTTTCAGGGACTCTTGTGATTCCTTTGGGCCCACATGACTAATGCAGGATAATCTCTCAAGGTCTTTAAAAATTTGATTATATCTCAAAGTACTTTCTACTACATAGGGTGATCTATTCAAGGGTCATGGGGAATAGGACTTAGACACCTTTGAGGAAGCCCTTGTCCAGTTTACCACATGGAGAGCACTTCTTCTGTGTCTTATTACCTGTTTTTGTCGAAATTCTTCCCATCACTCAAGACCTGTGATGCCTATCCAGAGTCTTTTGTGAGTTTCCTTTCCCACCAACTGGGTGTTCCTCAGCCTTGGTTCCTGCCTCGATCTTAACCGCGAGCACTTTTCTGGTCAAACCAAGCCCCGCCTTGGTCTGTGCATGTTTCCGCCTCTGCTTTACTGCGAGAAACTTCTTTCCCTCTGCAGTGTCTAAGCCTTGACCCCGGCTTGTCTTTTTTTAAAAGATTTATTTATTTGCTGGCACTGCAGCTCACTAGGCTAATCCTCCACCTGCGGCGCCGGCACACCGGGTTCTAGTGCCGGTTTGGGCGCTGGATTCTGTCCCAGTTGCTCCTCTTCCAGTCCAGCTCTCTGCTGTGGCCAGGGAGTGCAGTGGAGGATGGCCCAGGTCCTTGGGCCCTGCACCCACATGGGAGACCAGGAGGAAGCACCTGGCTCCTGGCTTCAGATTGACTGGCACAGCGCCGGCCATAGCGGCCACTTGGGGGGTGAACCAACAGAAGGAAGACCTTTCTCTCTGTCTCTCACTGTCTAACTCTGCCTGTCAAATAAAAAAAAAAAAAGAGAGAGAGATTTATTTATTTATTTGAAAGTCAGAGCTACACAGAGAGAGGAGAGGCAGACAGAGAGAGGTCTTCTATCCACTGCTTCACTCCCCAGTTGGCCACAATGGCCGGAGCTGTACCGATCCGAAGCCAGGAGCCAGGAGCTTCCTCCGGATCTTCCCACATGAGTGCAGTGGCCCAAAGTCCTGTTTCATCTTCTACTGCTTTCTCAGGCCACAGCAGAGAGCTGGATTGGAAGTGGAGCAGCCGGGTCTCGAACCACCGCCCATATGGGATGCCGGCACTGCATGCCAGGGTGTTAACCCTCTGCGTCACAGCACTGGCCCCGACCGTCTTGTCTTCTCTCTTCTACCACACCTCCAGATCTCAGGGAGAGGGTCTCGAGTAACAGAACTGGAACATCTCTCCATTTTAATTACTACCACAGTGCAACCCAGTTCTGAACAACTCAGTCTGTGGCCCCAGACAACCTGTGAGCCTCTGGGAGCAGGGGGCTGCCTCTGCTGGATTGCTGTGTGCCAAGCATTGTTGCAGAGCTTCGCCCAAGTGTGTATCAGCAGAATGGTGGAACATCTCTGCTCTCCCTAGCATTCCTGATTGGCAGCCCTCACTGGCACAATGCTCAGCCCTGTTGACTCATACCATCGGTTGTTTTCTACATGGACTGCCCACCCCTACCCCTAGATACACTGGACCAGCGTGTCCAGTGCTGCACATCACATAGGGTCTTGCAACCACTAGGTGGTCTACTAAAAGCAAAGAAAAATGGCAGGTTCAACTGTTTTTAACCCACATAATAGTAAATGTCTTTTGACAGGAGACTAAATATTCATTGCTTAGCCTGTCTTGGTCCAGTTTGTGCCCATGTCCTAGGGCCTCCTTCCTGCCTGGTGTTTTCTCCCTCCAGTGCCGGAAGTGCTTTGTCCTTTCCTCCTTCACATTCCTTACCACTCCCCGACATGGCCTCCCTTCTGGCTTAAACCATTTCTTTTTTCTTTTGACAGGCAGAGTGGACAGTGACAGAGAGAGACAGAGAGAAAAGTCTTCCTTTGCCGTTGGTTCACCCTCCAATGGCCGCCGCAGCTGGCGTGCTGCGGCCAGCGCACCGCGCTGATCCAATGGCAGGAGCCAGGTACTTATCCTGGTCTCCCATGGGGTGCAGGGCCCAATACTTGGGCCATCCTCCTCTGCACTTCCCTGGCCACAGCAGAGAGCTGGCCTGGAAGAGGGGCAACCGGGACAGAATCCGACACCCCGACCAGGACTAGAACGCGGTGTGCCGGCACCACAAAGCAGAGGATTAGCCTAGTGAGCCATGGTGGCGGCAACAATTTGTTTTTTAAATGTGGAATCAGATGTCCATTTACTGATTTACACTTAGAGATAGAACTGCGAGGCTAACTAGCTATTACGTCTTTCTTGCAGTAGAAGAGTCTACCCTGGAGAAAACTAGACATGACAAAATTGCCTGGTAAGCAAAGGCTCCAGTCATCTCAAAGGAAGTGTGCTCGAAAGGGCTGTGCAGGGATGGGCCAGGCCAGGGTAGACAGACTGCAGCCCAGTGGGGCCCTCCTTCAACAAGTAGGACTGCAGAGCACCTGGGCTGGCTCCACAGGACAGACATGCTCTGCCATAGTGGGGAGAATCGAGGGGGTGGGGCATGCACAGACATTTGCAGGGTCCTGGGATAGCCCTGAGTGTGGCTTGGTCTCCAGTGAGAGCAGTTTGCTGTGGCCCTTTGTGGATATTAGTGGTTTTGACTTGGTGATTTTGTGTTCCTCAGATAACCAAGGATGGGTATGGCTAAAACAAGAAAGAGTTGCCCCCGGAACATATGAATTTCATTTTCCTTCCTTCCTCCTTGCCACCCTTTCCCTTCCTTCCTACGTTCTTCCTCCTCTCCTTTTTTTTTTTTTTTTTTAAAGAGTAATTATTTGTTTGAAAGGCAGAGTAATAGAAAAGGGAAGAGAGAGAGAGAGAGAGAGAGAGATCTTCCATCTGCTGGTTCACTCCTGAAACCTGCCAGGCTGAAATCAGGAGCCAAAAAATCCATTTGGGGTTAAAGCCTTCTTCAGCAGCCCCAAAGATCACCAACAAGAAGCAGCTGATCGCATGCGGTGATTTTCCTGTGATCCCCTCTGTAGTCCAGATATCAGAAACCAGCTGATTTCCTGGGGAAGCCATAGCCAAGATGTCTATGTTCTTGTGTTTCCTCCGTCCGCTGAGATGAGCCCCTCCGCACCTCTACACTTGTCGGTCACCAGTTGTACTTCTGATCTTCTCTCAAGAGAAACTGCGGTGCCTTCAGATGCTGGAACCCCCTCCTCCAGCTCGTCCTTGAGCAGCACTGGCCTGGGGTCTCCCTGGGGGCTTGATGTGGCAGCCCTGGCCTGCTGGGCTGGCAAGTATAATCAATTTCATACTCTGTGGGGGAGGAGGAACAAATGGATTAGCAGAAGCAGAGCCAGAGAGGGGAGCTGAGTGATCTTAATGCAGAGCACTGGGGTAGAGGCCATGGAGGCCTACTGACCGGGAGTGGCCTTCCAGTTCCAGTGCCTCGGGGGCTCACTTTGCTGGCACATTCCTGCTTTTCCCATGAGGCTTGGGTGATTGACTTTCCCAGGACTGCTTTGAGGGCTGGCCCCGTAGCTAAAATTCCTCTGTTCCTTGTTTGCACAAGTGTCCTGAGAGTGCTGCCCGTGTATTGCATGAACTATCCCAAGGGACTTGCAGCTTCTTACACCAGGAGTGCCTCTTCCTGGGTCTGTGGTGTTCCCTAAGGTTGGAGGCTTTTGTGTGTGTAAGTGTGTGTGTGTGCACAAATTACTGGGCCTCTGTACTCTGTGTAGTTTTATCACACACAGAGGTTTCTTGACGATCTAGAGTGAGCCCATCAGAGACATCCTGGACAGACAACAGTCTAAGAAGCAGCCACAAGGACACCTGAGAGAATTGGGGTTCCCAGGAGAGACTGGTGGGGGTCTTTCAGAAGCACATGTGCTTCCAGGGCCGTGCAGAGGGGAGAAAGCTGTAGGAAGGACATTTTGGCTTAAGGTTAACTTTATAGGTGCAGTCATGGGATAGGCTTTCTTGCCTGATTGTGATCCCCCCCCCTTTTTTTAAGTAAAACATTTAGTTTAAAAATGTTGACACTGCAATATATAAAATACCTATTATGAATGCACAGAGTGTATTCTATAGCTGTCAGGTTTTTTTTTTTTTTCAAGGAAAATGTGAGTAGTTATGCTGTGGTTAAGAGTTGCATCTTCAGGGCTGGCGCTGTGGTGTTAGTGGGTAAGCCGTTACCTGCAGTGCTGACATCCCACATGGATTCCGGTTAGAGTCCTGGCAGCTCCTCTTTGCATCCACCTCTCTGCTATGGCCTGGGAAAGCAGTGGGAGATGGCCCAAGTGCTTGGGCCCCTGTACCCACGTGCCAGACTTGGAAGAAGCTCCTGGCTTCTGGCTTTGGATCAGCACAACTCTGGCTGTTGCAGCCACCTGAGGAGTGAACCAGCAGATGGAAGACCTTTCTCTCCCTCTCTTCCTCTCTCTGTCTGTAACTCTGCCATTCAAATAAATAAATAAATCTTAAAAAAAAAAAAGACTTGCCTCTTCACCCTTGAAAAAGCCCATATTCTAACACAGTGATATGTGGTCAGACTTAACAGCCCCAATTTTTATAAACACGTGGATCAAATCATACCAGTTTTATTGTGAAAGGACCCTGCACACATTTATTTATTTGAAATTACTTTTAAAATTATTTATTTATTTGAGAGGTAAAGTTACAGACAGTGAGAGGGAGAGACAGAGAGAAAGGTCTTTCATCTGCTAGTTCACTCCACAAATAGCCCCAACAGCTGGAGCTGGGTCGATTCAAAGTCAGGAGCAAGGAGCTTCTTCCAGGTCTCCCACACAGATACAGGGGCCCAAGTGCTCGGGTCATCTGCTGCTTTCCCAGGCCATAGGAGAGTTGGATAGGAAGAGGAGCAGCTGGAACTTAAACTGGTGCCCATATGGGATGCTGGCATTGCAGGTGGAGGAATAACCTACTGTGCCACAGCGCTGGCCCTATACACATTTATTTATCCATTCTAGTACCTTAATAGCTATCCAATAGTCATTAACATACAGAAACATGCATCCTGAGAAGCAGGAAATACCGCTCATCCCCTCTGCCTGTTAGCAACATGTCACCCACATCACAGTGACGTGCTCACATCACTGAGGTCTGAGAACAGCCACTTTTCACGTTCATCCCGACTGAAAGATGGGGATGGGGTGTGGAGGCTGGGGGTGCTTTCCCACCAGTGGACTTGGGCGCAGTCTGCTTGGTTTGCACGTTTTCTTTTACCCAATGCTGAAGTCTTGGGCTGCTTCTCCAATTGCCATACCACTTCTGTTGCCCAGGACGGAGTCAGCAGTGACTGAGTAAAGAAATGAGGCTCCCCTAACTAAAGCCCTCTGCCTGGTTGTGGTTTCTGTGTCCCTGGAATGTGTAAGCAGAGGCTGTCAGAGATTCCTAAATTGGGCTTTCAAGTCCTAAATGCGACTTTCAAGATTCATTTGATCGTGTTTCTAATATTTTACCATGAGTCAATTAATGCTCTCCTCCCCAGAGGAGTTCTCCTGGGGAGAGAAACCTAGAGAAAGAAATTTTTGAAGGGGAAATTTCGGGAACAGCGACACCAACGTGGAGTGATGTTTTAGGCCAAGCCTTTGCCTTTGCCCCTGAGATTGACCTTTAGCAGGTACGGGAGAGCAGTCGTAATCCATCCCGCTACGTGGAAATGCTTTCCCCACCAACATACTCACTAGTCTCTTTATTTGGCCAAAGTGGTTTCTCCCAAACCTGTTTGGCTAAGCTTCCCACCTCTGTGTAGCCACTATCTGTAAGAAAGAGCCAGAGATGGAGGCATCAGAGCTGGAGAAAGTGGAACGTGCAGGCTGCAGGAGACGCCTACTCAGGCATTTCCAGGAGAGAATCCTTCTCTTGGCATAAGCCTGGAGCCAACTCTTCTGTCTTGTGACTCAGGCATCTTAGTTAGAACTGCCTGAGCATTCTTCATTTCAGTCTGCAGCCCAGCCCAAGCTCAAGCTGTCGGTGAGATAGGCATTTAAGATCTCAGAGAAGACTTGTCCTTTCCCTCTTTGGAGGGACCTACACCCACTTCGTGGTTTTTGCAGGAGGACCATGCACTTCCTGTGCTTTCCGGCGGCCACACTGTTGATGTATCTTCCCAAGATGCATCTCCAGAATTCCAGGTGTGGAGCAGTGCAGGGGACTAGATACCAAGAGTGCATCGTTTCTCATCGTGGGATAGGAGGCATCATGACGTCCGAAGGAAAACCTTGAGGTTGGACAAGCTTAGATTTGTTTGCCTGCTCCAATGCAAGCTAGCCAAGTGACTTGGGTGGTTTATTAATTCATCTGAGCCCCAGTTTCTGCATCTATAGACGTGAGGTGATGGCATCTCTTATACTTGGTTGTAAAGATTTTTCAGTGAGATACTCCTGTTTGAGTTGGAGTTTTTTCACTCCGCTATCTACCCCTTCCTGCGAACTTTGCTCTTCATTCCATCCAACAAAGCCTTCCTGGCAGCTGTCCAGAACATGCAGTGGCAGTGATGGGTGTCAAAGGAGCAGTCTTATTGAATGGAAAATCTTGGTGCCTTTTAGAAATTCCAGAGAGATTCACGTGCAGAGAGAGTGGCCGTGTTCTGCTGATCCAGAGGAAGACTTGGGGAAGGGGTACTGATGCCACCTGTTACCTGTTTACTCAGTCTCTTGACGTGGCCTGAAATTTCTCCCAGTAGTAACTTCCATTTAAAAATTTACCTTCTGGAGTCAACAGCATCACCTGGAGAAATAGTTTAAATCTATAGGCTAAAGGACAGAGAGCCATTTCAAATGTGGACCCTTTAAAAGTGAAGCTAGTTGACGTCCACCTTGGAGAGACTGTCGTTTACCCGCTTTTAGTTGGAACAGTAAGTATGGGCCCTGCCTACAGCAGGAATCATCAATATGTTTGATGATCTAGTGAATGTATTTTATTTTTTTGAAAGGGATTCTTTTTTAAAAAATATTTTTATTTATTTTTTTGAAAATCAGAGTGTACAGAGAGAGAAGGAGAGGTAGAGGCAGAGAGAGAGAGGGGTCTTCCATCCTCTGGTTCACTCCCCAGTTAGCTGCAATGGCTGGAGCTGCACTGATCTGAAGCCAGGAGCTTCTTCCGGGCCTCCCACGTGAGTGCAGGGGCCCAACGACTTGGGCCATCTTCCACTGCTTTCCCAGGCCATAGCAGAGAACTGGATTGGAAATGGAGCAGCCGGGACTCAGACCGGCACCCATATGAGATGCCAGCACTGCAGGCAGCAGCTTTACCTGCTACACCACAGCTCCAGCCCTTAGTGAACGTATTTTAAAAATTACAGGGTCTGAGACATACTGCATCATGGATGAACCTTGATGACATTGTGCTGAATGAAATATGCCAGACACAAAAGAGAAATAATGCTTAATTCTACTTAAGTGAGCTCCTGGAGGAGTCAAATTCATGGAGGCAGAAAGTAGAACAGTAGCTGCCGGGAGCTGGGGGAATGGGAAGTTAGTGCTTAAAGGGCACAGACTTTGAGTTCAGGAAGACGAAGAGCTCTGGAGATGGAGGAGGTGATGGTTGTACAATGGCGTGAGTGTGCTGAGTGCATCTGAATTGTCCACTTCAGGTCATGTATATTTTACAAAACAAAAACTGTGTGTATATAGTCTAGTTAGTGTGGTATGTTTAAAAAATTGTGGCATCAACCATTATTTTTCAGAGCTAATTCTGTCAACATTGTGAGATGTAAAAATACTGTTGGGCTTGTTTGTTTCTTCACTCAGTACTCTGTTGTTGCTGCCTACTTTGTCCAAGCTCCTAAAAAAGTTCAAGGATTTCAAGAGCCGGTTGCATGCCCGCATTTCCAGAGCTAAGCTCTGGGGATAAGGATGACGACCCGGCCCATGAGCCCCCGACTCGGTGGTGGTGGTGGGGAAGCTTGTTTTCCGGTGGAAGAGAGCAGAGGTGAGGAAGAACTGATGAATCCCACCTGGGGTTTGGGACCAGCTTCAGCAGGGAGGCGGTGCTTAGCTGGAGCCTATTGTATAAGGAGGATTCTTAAAAGCTGGAAAGAATGGGCACTATGTGAGGAATGTGGGGCCAGCCCTGGACACAGATGAAACATCCTGACGTGTCTGGACAGTCTGAGAAATGACAGGAAACCTGGGTGCGTATCAGGGTGAGGCTTTAGATTCCTGGTGACGGTGAGATGGAAGGAGACCGGTGGTGACTTGAGAGTTCCCAGTCTCATCGTTGTCCCCTGGCAGTCGGTGACTCTGGCTAAGTTAAGGTAAAAAAAATCTCAGCTCTCTCATCAATAAAATAGATTGATGGGATTAAATTAGCAAACTTGTGGGAGTGTTTATCTGAGATATGTCTGTATCTGCTTCTATAGATCTGTAATTGCACCTGGAGATCTCTTTCATCTATGTGTCTTCAAAGTATCTCTGTCCATACACGTACAAGCCAGGGTGGGGGAGCTCCGAAGGTTTGGTACCAAGCCTTGATTGTTCATAGGTTTTGCTTCTCTGTTTTTCAACCAGAGCATTTTGGCTCTAGGAAGTGGTAAAAACACCCTGGCCAGAGACCAGTTCTGGCACCCCAGGTCTCCCCAGTGCAGTCTCTTTGTCGGAGTGTAGCAGAGAGTTTGGGGCATAGGACATAGGATGTGGCTGGGGTCTGGGGTGTCAGCAAGGGTGGGCATCAAGGCTGGAAGCCCAAGGCTGGTTCTTTTCTTGTTACTGTGTTGGGGCCCAGGTCAGAGGTCCAGTCCTCCAGGTGATCCAGTTTTCTTTGTTGCCATGAGCACTGCAGTGTCTCAGCACCGGCCCATCCTCCTATTTCCTGGATAAACAGTTTGAGAGGCAGTAGGGCCATTTTTGTCATGAATGATGTTGCATTCTCACACCTACACGAGTGTCAAGTGTGGATGACTTAGACGTGATGGAGCCCAAAGAAATGATTTGGTTAAGAACAGTTGGGGGAGGCAGAGGGACGTAACACATGAGTCTCTGTTAGCTGTTGATGCCTCAGCTTGAGTCAGTTTGTTTGATTTTGTAGTTACAATCAGGAGGCTGACTGGGGGAAGTAGAATTATATCAAGACCTTGGGAGGGGGGAGAGAGAGAGAGAGAGCGAGAGAGAGAACCCAGAAAGAGTAATGGAGGACCTTTGGGGTCTACTAATAATTATAATAGTTAGCACTTACTGAACACTTACTGTATGCCAGAAATTATGCAAAGTATCTCATCTCTGTCCATTTTTATTTTATTTTATTTTTTGGATGGGAAAGAATCGTCTCTACTATTAACTCCTAATGGATATTTAGCATGTCCTTTAGTTGTGAGTATGGCCATGGACCACAGTATCATGCGCAGGGCTGTGCCTCTGTCATCCTGGATATCACAGGTATGAGTCAGAGGCATGACACTGAAAACCAAATGAAAGGAGTGACAGAGGTCAGGACCTGCCATCTCAACAGACGTGTTGATTATCACAAAGCTGGACTTCCTGAAGGAACTGTGACCGCCGGACCTTTATTTTCCCTCATGCAGCAAACCACAAAGATGCTTTCAGGAGGGCACCCTTCCCACACCTAGGCCAAAAAGCAGCCCTGATCACCAGAGTCTGGTAAGTGGTATGGCAATGAACCTGAATAAACAAACTTCAGAGTCTCCCTCATCTTCCGCAGCTCCTACACCCCTCCCCACAACACCTTTTCGTGACATTCCTAGAATTTACTGCCCTAGTCAAGAGATCCACTTGTCCTGCCATACCTACACAAGCTTATTGTTTTCTTGTGCAAAAAAAAAGGTAAAAATGTCTTGCTTCAGTCATTTCTTTGGCTTCACTCTTGTGAGATCTCTATGTAAATGTGAATTTCATGAAGCGCGTGTGGATTTCTGTTGTTAATCTGCTCTTGTATTAATTTGGTTTTTTAGATACAGCCAAAGAACACCAGCCAAAGAACTGGGAGTGGGGAATGTAGAGATCTCTCCCTCCTGTGAAGGAACCAGGGTGTTTTATGTTCTTCAGTTATGGCCAGATATGGGGACAGAAATGGCATTTTTTTTCATTGCTTTATGAGCCATGTTAGCTAACCTACCTAGGGAAGAAGTCTGGCAGGACAGGTGAAATTGTCAGGCTCTCATTGGTGGAAATTTCCAGAGATGTGTCTTCAAGGGAAGGGGTCACTTTATTGAACTTGTATGGGAGCCTGCAAAGTGCTCTGATTAACTAGTCAGTCCCACCTATGTTTCCGCTTGTTTTGTTTTGTTCCTTCTTGATTCACTCTTGTTGAGATATAATTCATCCTCTTAAAGTGTGTGATTCAGAAGGTTTTAGCACATTCACAAGGTTGTCCAGCCTTCACCACTACTTCCAGAACATTCTCACCACTCCAAAGAGAAGCCCCTCACTGCTTAGCATTGACTCCCCATCCTATCGTACCCTCTAACCACGGATTTACTGTTTGGTTCGTGATCTTTGTAGTTTTCGGCATGTAATTCTTATGCTTATTTAGTTAGTTTTACTTACTTTTAAAAAGTGTTTGCTTATCTATTTTCATCTACTTGAAAGGCAGAGTGACAGAGAGAGAGAGAGAGAGAGAGAGAGAGAGAGACATCTTTTATCTGCTAATCACTTTTCAAATGCCCATAACAGCCAGGACTGGGCCAGGCCAAAGGCAGGAGAGACACAGAGCGAGAGAGAAAAAGAGATCTTACATTCACTGGTTCATTCCACAAATGGCCAAAACACCAGGGGTTGGGGCAAGCTGAAGCCAGGATCCAGGAGCTTCATCTAGATATCCCATGTGGGTACAGGGGCCCAAAGTACTTGGTCCATCTTCCACTGCTTTCCCAGGTGCATTAGCAAAAACCTGGATGGGAAGTAGGGCAGCTGGGACTCAAACCAGCGCCCATGTGGGATGACAGCATTGCATGCAGCGGTTTAACCCATTGTGCTACAATGTGGACCCTTGGCAAATACTCTTCTTAAAAGTAAGTAAATATGGCCGGCACCGCGGCTCACTAGGCTAATCCTCTGCCTTGCGGCGCCGGCCGGCACACCGGGTTCTAGTCCCGGTCGGGGCGCCGGATTTTGTCCCAGTTGCCCCCTTCCAGGCCAGCTCTCTGCTGTGGCCAGGGAGTGCAGTGGAGGATGGCCCAAGTGCTTGGGCCCTGCACCCCATGGGAGACCAGGAGAAGCACCTGGCTCCTGCCATCGGATCAGCGCGGTGCACTGGCCGCGGTGGCCATTGGAGGGTGAACCAACGGCAAAGGAAGCCCTTTCTCTCTGTCTCTCTCTGTCACTGTCCACTCTGCCTGTCAAAAAAATAAAAATAAATAAATAAATAAATGAAGGCAGCAAGTCAGTTTGTAATGCACATGGATAAATGCAGATAACAGAAACTTCTACTTTTAGGCTGATGCCAATAAAGACCTCTTTTTTCCTAAGCAGCAGGAAACTCACAGGTAGGTACTCTGGGGCCGGAATTGTGACTATCAGTGCCTTCAGGAACCCAGGCTCTTTGCATCTCTCCTTCCTCTGTTTCGAGCATAGACCTTCATTCTCAAGCCTCTGTCTCTTGGTTGGGAGATGTTGCTGTTCCTCCAGCCTTTGCGTTTATATTCCAGGCAGGAAGAAGGACGAAGAGCTTTCCCTCCGCAAGGTCTTAGCTTCGTATTCAGGAGGGGAGAACCCTCCCTCGGGCTTGAGGAAGCCAACCAGTAATGTCTGCTCGATATTAAACTGTCTTAGTTCATCACTGTTTTACCCTCTGAGGGATGTAGAGGGCACTTAAACTCAATGGACTTTTGGGATTTGCCTGAGGTTGCCTGTGTGTGGCAGAACTAAGACAAACAACAATAATATCAGAATTTTCTAGCCTGTGTTTCATCATTATACACAAAGTACATTCTCTTTCACCTTTTCATCCGAGTCTCCCCAAACCCTGTGAGATGGGTAAGGTAGGTCTTAGAATATCCTCATTTCCCAGAAGAGGAATCGGAGGCCCAGAGAGGCAGTTCATGACTTGCATGAGACCCATGAGTGGCAGCTGTTAGAGCGCAATTCAATATCAGATCTGCTTTTCCTACTTTATAGGCCCCGCTGGCTGTGTGTGGTCAAGGAGGCGTGAGTTCATTGAAGGAGACAGACACACGAAGAAAAGGTGCAGGCATCTTCAGTCCACTTCATGTGCTCCGCTATGCCTCACTCTTCTGTACGCATGGCCTTTGTGGCTTTTCTCTTTGTTCCCTGATGGAGTGGGACACTGTATCTGGGACCACGGGGTGAGGAGACCACACCTCGACTTGCGCAGAGAGGTGGTTTGTGTGACCTTTCTTTGACCGACTGATCTCTCCTTTCTGTGTTGGTTTCCTGGTCTTGCTTCCAGACGTGTATCTGCTGCCCAAACAGGAATTTTCCATACCGAAAAGTCGGCTATTATCTCATCTGTTATCTTCCTCTCCTTGGATGCAGGTAGCACTGAGGAATGGAGGTTTCCTGATAGCTCTGACTGATCATATGGCAAAAGGAAAGGGAAGGCAAGAAATCAAAACCCACATCTAAGTGAGTTTTCTGTTGGCCTTGATAGAAATAAATTTGGTTAAAAACAGAAAAAAACTGGTTTGCTTATTTGTTTTCTGTGCACATCAGGATGAATGTGGATCTGAACTTCGACCTCGATGCCTGGGTCATGGGAATCTTTTGGAGGAATCTGTAATTATTGATAGCAGAGATGAGCAAGGCCCCAAATACAGTAGATAAGTATACATTGTGTATAAGTATATGCATTTAAAATTAAAGTATGATATTTTGATGCTGTGTTAAGTAAGAAAATAATAATCACAAGTGAGTAGGCTGATATCATAATAAAGTAATGATCACCAGCCTTACTTGTCTTAGTCCACTTGGGCTGCTGTACTATTCCATGACTCAAGATGATGTTTTAAAATAAACCATCGTCAAAGTAGTATTGAAAATTAGGGGCTGAAGGCCTGATTTCAAATCTCCTTTCATCATGGAAACCTCATATGGGAATCATTTCTTTGCCACTCTTACCAGTGGTCTGAAATGTGCACAGCACTTGCTGCTGACATGAGCAGGCAGGCTGCCTGCTGCGTTCCAGGCAGCTTTTGATCAATGCAAATCAAGGGGCTGCCCAGGGGGAGAAATTACCCAGACATGTGATGTGGTGTGGCTGTCAGGTCACTGTGGGAGGTGACTTGAGAGGGAGGCTATTTAGATATTCATAGCCACTCACTGTCACGGGTGCAGTGGAAGTGTCCAGTCCGGAGTCTGCTTACTGTCTGTCAGCCGGCAGTGTGCGCACTTTGCAAAACCCGTGCGTTAGGCATGTGGGGCTAAGCGCTGCTGGACAACAAGCTGCATAGTTTACTACTGTTATCCCCTGCATCCCTTGGGTGTCTTTGTGCTGCACTGAGTGGCATGTGGGGGGTCTGTGTTACTGTCCCCAGCGTTGAGTGCAGTGAAGTGACTTCTCAAAGACGATCTGGGGAGTGGAACTGGAGGAGCAGGGCCAGGATCTACTCCCTGCCTGTCTTGTTGTGTGTGCGACAGCCAAGGCTTATTACTGAAGCCCAGAGATGGGCCTGCCTCTCAGCAGTGGCAGGAGGCAGAGTCTGTGTGCAAACAGAAGCTGGACTGGGGAGTGGGGGCTTGGCTCAGTGCTGTGGGAGGTTTAAGGGAACTTACTGCTCAAATACCCAGGGTGTCAGACATCTGGCACCCCCGCTCACTTCTTTCCCATGCACGGTGGTCTGGTTGCTACTAGTTTAATTTTTCCAAATCAGGAAAAGATGATGTGATCAAATGAATTGAGACATAGGAATCTGGTGCTACTTGTTCTAGATTTGCCGTTTCCCAGGTGGGTGACTTCAGGCCTGTTTCCTCCTTTGTAAAACTAGGGGTGGGGGTAATATTCATTTTTGTTTTTCCAATTTAAAAATATCTGAAATATGTATTCACACAAAATAATAGATATATATTTGTGTAGTTGGTAAGCTCTTTCCATCTCTTCTCTCCAGATGGAGATTTTTTTTTTTTATTTTTTTGCCAGGCAGAGTTAGACAGTGAGAGAGAGAGAGAGAGAGAGAGAGATACACAGTGAGAGAGAGACAGAGAGAGAGGTCTTGCTTCCATTGGTTCACTCCCCTAATGGCCGCTACAGCCGGCGCTGTGCTGATCCGAAGCCAGGAGCCAGGTGCTTCCTCCTGGTCTCCCATGTGGGTGCAGGGGCCCAAGCACTTGGGTCATCCTCCACTGCAGTCCCGGGCCACAGCAGAGAGCTGGACTGGAAGAGGAACAACCGGGACTAGTTCCTGGTGTCCCAATTGGGACTAGAACCCAGGGTGCTGGCGCTGCAGGTAGAGGATTAGCCAAGTGAGCCACGGCACCGGCCCAGATGGAGATTTTTGAAAAAGAACACCCATGAATAACACTCAATAAGTAAACCATTTCCAACATCTTTATGCCCTCCTGGATTCTCTGGTTTGTGACTCCCTCCCTCCCAAAGATACCCCATCACGAATTTTGTATTCTTTAGTCCTTGTTTTCTTTACAGCTTTGTAATGTATATATCATCCTAACTACATGCTATTTAGTTTTGCCTGCTTTTAAATTTCCTATCAATGGCATCAAACTTGTATGTATTCTATTTGCTTTTTTCTCTTTCTTTAAGATTTATTTTTTATTTATTTGAAAGTCAGAGTCACAGAGAGAGAGAGGTCTTCCATCCACTGTTTCACTAGCCAAATGGCTGAGGCTGGGTCAGGAGCCAGGAGCTTCTTCCAGGTCTCCCATGTGGGTGCAGAGACCCAAAGATTTGGGCCATCTTCTGCTGCTTTCCCAGGCATGTTAGCAAGGAGCTGGATTGGAAGTGGAACAGCCAGGACTTGAAACCGGTGCCCATATGGGTTGCTGGTGTTGTAGGCAGAGGCTTAATTCACTACACCACAATGCTGGCCTCTGCCTTTTTCTCTTAAGGCTGTATTCATGGGACTCATCTCTGACAATAGTTGTGCCTGTGTTCTTAAGATATTCTTGTGCATGTTTGCTGGTACATCTTGGTCAGAGTTTCTCTGGGACACCTTCTTAGGGTGGGTCTGCTCAGCAGTAGGACATGTGCATCTTCAACTTTCTTAGATAATGCAAAATCACTTTCCAGAAAGTTTGCATAATTTATTCTGCCACCAGCACTGTGTAAGGTTTCACGTCTTGCTTCCTTGCCCTCTCTTGGTATTTTTAGGCTGTGGGTCCTCTGTCAACTTCCCACACATGTGTGGTCCTGTTTCTGGATTCTCTGCTCTATTCCTTCATCTCACCACTATCCTAATACCACATAATCTTATGACTCGAGCTTCCTAGTAAGTCCAGTACGTGGCAGGGGAAGGTCCCCTTCTTGCTTGTCTTGTTTAGGAGTGTCTAAACTCCTAACCTTGTGTCTAAACTCCCACCCTTCTTACCTTGATTCTTTCTCTTACATTCCTTATGAGATTCGCCAAATCCTGTTTGCTCTATTTGATAAATGCATGTGATCTGAGTTTTTACCTACCTCCACCAGCACCATCCTAGAACAAAGAACCATGTTTCTACCTGGGATGCTTAGACAGTCTCCTGGATGGTTTTCACGCTTTTCTGAATTTGCCTTCTTGGGATCTTTGCTCAGCCTAGGAAGCAGAACCAGCATTTTTTTGAAATTCGAAACAAGTCATGTAACTTCTCTGCTCAGAATTTTCTGGATCCCCTATCTTGCTAGGAGTAAAACCCCAAGTCCTGTCTATGGCTTGTGACCCCCATAGCCTCTGTGAACTTGTCTTTTGCATCTTGCCACTGGCTCACACCACTTCAGCCTTGTGGGGCCCCTTGCCATTCCTGGGACACACCGTCTCAATGCCTTTCCCTTGGGGCAGGTGTTTGGCCTAAGCCACTGGTTGGGATGCCAACATCCTGTACTGGAGTTGCATGGGTTTGAGTCCCAGCTCTGCTCCCAATTCCACATTCCTGCTATACAGATCCTGAGAAGTGGCAGGTGATGACTCAAGAATTCGGGTCCCCACCACCCACATGGAAGATCGAAATTGAATTCCTGGCTCCCAGCTGTTGCAGGCATTTGGGGAGTGAACCAGTGTATGTGAGCTCTGTCTGATCTGCCTCTCAATCAATAAATAAATCAATATTTTTTAAAAGGTATGGATTGTTATCCAAAATACATAAAGAACTTCTAGAACTGAACAATAGGGGGGGAAAAATCTGTTCCCTCTTCTGAGAGTGTTGTTCCTCCACGTGGTTAACCCTCTCACATCCTTCAAGCCTTCTCCCAAATGCTTCCTTCATAGTCAGCCCTGTCCCCACCACCCTGTTTAAAATAAAAACAATCCTCGCATCTCTTGGCCAGCACTCCTTGTTTACGGTTTCAGGGTTGCTGTTCCCACGAGTGAGGAAGTAGGTAATGTTCTCTGAACTCATACAACTCATGGCCCCGCTGTCCCACCCCGGCTGTTTTTCTCCATAGCGCTGATCACCTTGGAAAAGACACAGTTTTCTCTGTTATTTTAGATACTGCCTGTCCCTCTCCCACCTGAGACTTGAATGGAAGCTCCATAATGACAGACATTTTGTGACTTTACCCCCCTCCATAGCACTATGTATAGAACATAGTCTGTCTCCATTATGAGAACACTGAGCTAAAACAAATCTCTTTACTTTGTAATTTACCCCAGTCTGTGATATTATCAACAGAAAATGGATGGGATAGCTGCTATATTACCATTGTCTAGAACACAGTCTTGTACATAGTAGGTATTAATACAGACTTGTGAGTGAAGAGCTACAATTTTGTTTCCTCCCTCTTAGGCTTTTAATTTTTTTGTATTATTACACTGACTGAGGCAACCCAAATAATATTGAATAGAAGTAATGAAAACTGTTATTTTTGTCATTTCTGATTTCAAGGGACTGCTTTTCACTTTTTACTGTCACATGGGGGATTTGCTACACACAAGTCTTCATAGCTACTTTTTATTAAATTATGGAATTCTGCTTCTTTTTTATTTTATTTTTTATTTTTTTGGACAGGCAGAGTTAGACAGTGAGAGAGAGAGAGAGACAGAGAGAAAGGTCTTCCTTTTTCCATTGGTTCATCCCCCAAGTAGCTGCCACGGCTGGCACGCACGTTGCTTCGATCTGAAGCCAGGAGCCAGGTGCTTCCTCCTGGTCTCCCATGTGGGTGCAGGGCCCAAGGACCTGGGCCATCCTCCACTGCAGTCCTGGGCCACAGCAGAGAGCTGGACTGGAAGAGGAGCAACTGGGACAGAATCTGGCGCCCCCAACCAGGTCTAGAACCCGGTGTGCCGGCACCGCAGGCGGAGGATTAGCCTAGTGAGCCACGGCGCCCGCCGGGATTCTGCTTCTATTTCTAGTTTGCTGAATACCTAAAATGATTGATAACTGTTGAATTTTCTGCACTGTCTATTGAAATCATCATATGTTTTTTCCTTTAATATATTAATATGGTTAATAACACTAATAGATTTACTAATGTTAAAGCAACCTTGCATTTCTGGAGAACCCAAGCTAGCCATTCCTAGAGCTTACACAGGACTGGAGACATTTGAGCATTTGCGTTTCAACCAGCTAGAGTGGGAAGTACTTGTTGAATATGCTGGGCATCCATAGAGACCCCAGAAGGTCAATCTTAGCAGCCAGACTATTTCTAGAGCTCCAAACAGAGCTTTATTTATTTTTAAAATGTTTGTTTACTTTCATCTACTTGAAAGGCAGAGTGACAGGAAGAAAGAAAGAGAGAGAGAGAGAGAGGAAGAAAGAGCAAGATCTTACATCTGCTTGTTTACTTCCAAATACCTACAACAGCCCAGGAAGCTGAAGCCAGGAGCCTGGAGCTCTGTCCGAGTCTCCCATGTGGGTGGCAGGGGCCCAAGCACTTGAGCCACCATCTGCTGCCTCCCAGGATGCATTAGCAGGAAACTGGATCAGAAGTGGAGCTGCTGTGACTCAGTCCAGCCTCCAATTTGGGATGCGGGCATTGCAAGCAGTGACTTAACCTGTTGTGCTTTAGTGCTCATCCCCAGATAGAGCTTTAAGACGTACGTGGGGGCTGGCTTTGAAGCATAGTGGGTGAAGTCACTGCCTGTGATGCCTGCATCCCATATGGGTGCCAGTGTGTGCTCTGGCTACTCTACTTCCTATCCAGCTCCCTGCTAATTGCTGGGAAAAGCAGCAAAAGATGACCTGAGTCCTTGGGCTCCTGCCCCCATGTGGAGACCTGGAAGAAGCTCTTGGCTTCTGGGTTCAGCTTGGCCCAGACCTGGCCACTGTGGCCATCTGGGGAGTGAAGCAGCAGATGGAAGATCTTTCTCCTTTTCACTTCTCTCTGTCTCTGTAACTCTGACTTTCAAGTAAATAAGTAAATCTTTTTTATTTTTAAATACCTTGAAGAAGATGGCAATGCTAACTAACCTGATTTGATCATCACATATTGAGTACATGTATGGAGTACATGTACATACTGTACTCCATAAATAGGTCTAATTAAAATAATAATTTAAAATGATTTTAAAATATTTAGAAATAATTTAATTTGCAAGTAATGAAGTAATGTAACTGCCTGTTAGAACAAAGTCTGGTACTCTAGAGCACATGAAAATGAAATTTAACACTCTACAATGTGTATTCACAATGTCTAGCATTCAGTAAAAAGTACTGGATAGGAAAACAGGAAGTAAAATACGATCCATAATCAGGAGCAAAATCTGGCAATGGAAACCCATTCAGAAATGATAGAGACAATGTGATTAAAAGACAAGAATGTTAAAACACCTATTGTATATATGTTTGAAGACCTAAAGGAAATTACTGACATGAGGAGAGAAGTGGAGAATTAAAAGAAAACATATTGGGCCTTCTAGAAAATTTTTTAAGATTTATTTATTTGAAAGGCTGTGTGAACAGAGAAAGAGAGAGAGAGAGAGAATCTTCTACTTGTTGGTTCACTCCCTAGAAGTCCCAGCTAGGGCCAGGCCCAGGCCAGGATCCTGGAACTCCATCCGGGTCTCCCATGTGTCTGGCAGGGGTCCAAATAACTGGGCCGTCTTGTGCTGCTTTCCTGCCATGCCACGACACAGGCCACCAGTTGGTAGTTTTAAGCAAAATAAACATTGTTGTGGAGTTTATAGCATATGTAAAGATAAAATATGAGAGCCATAGCATGAAGAGGGGAAAGTAGCAATCCAACGCTTCCTGGACTCTTCTGCAAGTGCCGTGGCCACATGACCATTCGGGGACGTGGCAGAGGCGGTATGCACAGTTCCTAGGAGTGAGAGGAGATACGCCTGCCCTCCCTCCCTCCTCCTTTCTGCCTGGAACTCTGGCTGGAGCTGCCCAAGCTATCTTAGACCAAAGGGTGACCTTTGGATCTCGGAGACTGGCTTTTCCTTCCTTGGACACCGAAGGAGCTTCAAGATCTAAGGAACCTGGTTTCCTAACACAGGGGATCACCAGACCAGACCTGAACTTAGCCTTCTGAACATTTTGACAGTGAGAAAAAAGCTGTATTTTGTTAGACCATTGTGATTTGGAGGTGTTTTCTAACTCGGAGCTGAGGCTGATTCTAACTGACACGGCTAGCCATTTGAAAGAGTCAGGTGGTTGTTGAATTTCTGCCAAGGTGATCTAAAAAGAAGACAGAAATGAATAACATGAATATTTAAAATGGGGCATAATCATAAATGCAGAAGAGATTATGAGAACATAAAAGAATATGAAAACCTTGTATCAAACTTTTCACATTCAGAAAATAATGAATGTATTTGTAGAAAAACTCCCACCTACCAAAACTAAATCAAGAAAAAGCAGAGACTTGAATCAGTTATTTGTATAATAGCAGCATTATTCATGTTCAAAGCAGTATTATCAAACAAGCTAGTGTCATCAATGAACGAATGGATAAGCAAAATGTACTGCAGAGTTTGTGGAAATTGAAATAGAAGATAACCTTTTTTTGGTACAAAAATATTTTCCATGAACAGTTTTTTTTATAAATCACATTTTCCAAGAACTTTTTGAAGACCCCTCCCCTCAGATGCAATTGGAATATTATTCAGCTATAACGGGATGAAATTCTGACACATTCTGCATCATGGATACATTGGAGACACTGGGCTAAGTGAAGTTATCCAGACAAAGAAGGGTAGTACTGTGCGATTCTCTTATACGAGGTCCCAAGTATGGCCAAATGTGTAGAGACAGAGTGGAATAGTGGGGCCCAGTGATGGGAGAGGGAGGAATTTGAGAGTCATCGCTGAAGGGGAAGATGGAAGACTTCTGGAGAGAGATGGCTCTGGTGATTGCATAACAACACGAACGTTCCTCTTTAAATTTTTTTTTTTATTTATTTGAAAGGCAGAGTTTCAGAGAGAGGAGGGGAAAGAGGAAGAGGGGAAGGAGGAGGAGAAGAGAGAGAGATCTCTTCCGTCCGTTGATTCACTCTCCAAATGACCAGAATGGCCTGGGCCGGGCCAGTCCTGAAGCCTGGAGTCCAGAGCTTCTTCCAGGTGCTTAGCAGGGTGCTGCTTTCCCAGGTGCATTAGCAGGGAGCTGGATTGAGAGTGGAAGAGCTAGATCTCAAACCAGCGCCCATATGGGATGCCAGCATCAAAGGTGGAAGCTTAATCTGCCACAGGACAATGCTGGCTCCAACATGAATGTTCTTACTGCTGTGGGATTGTACACTTAAAAATAGTTGAGGAGGGGCCAGCACTGTGGCTTAGTGGGTGAGGCCACCTGCAGTGCCAGGATCCCATATGGGCGCTAGTTTAAATCCCAGCTGCACCGGCGCCTCGGCTCACTAGGCTAATCCTCCACCTTGTGGCGCTGGCACACCGGGTTCTAGTCCCGGTCGGGGTGTCGGATTCTGTCCCGGTTGCCCCTCTTCCAGGCCAGCTCTCTGCTGCGGCCAGGGAGTGCAGTGGAGGATGGCCCAAGTGCTTGGGCCCTGCACCCCAGGGGAGACCAGGATAAGTACCTGGCTCCTGCCATCGGATCAGCGCGGTGCGCCAGCTGCAGCACGTCAGCCACGGCGGCCATTGGAGGGTGAACCAACGGCAAAGGAAGACCTTTCTCTCTGTCTCTCTCACTGTCCATTCTGCCTGTCCAAAAAAAAAAAAAAAAAAAATCCCAGCTGCTCCACTTCCGATCCCAACTCTCTGCTGATGGCCTGGAAAGCAGTGGAAGATGGCCCAAGTCCTTGGGCTTCTGCACTCACGTGGGAGACCTGGAAGAAGCTCCTGGCTTCTGGCTTTGGGTAGGTGTAGCTCTGGCCGTTGCTGACACCTGGGGAGTGAACCAGCGGATAGAAGACCTCTCTATCTGCCTTTGCCTCTCTGTAACTCTGCCTTTCAAATAAATAAATAAATAAATCTTTTTAAAAAAATATAGTTGAGGGGCAGGCACTGTGGCGTAGCAGGTAAAGCCACCGCCTACACTACCAGCATCCCATATGGCAACAGTGCATGTCCCGGTTGCTCCACTTCTGATCCAGCTCTCTGCTATGGCCTGGGAAAGCAGTAGAAGATGACCCAAGTCCTTGGGCCCCTGCACCCACTCCTGGCTTCAGATAGGTGCAGCTCCGGCCATTGCGGCCAGTTGGGGAGTGAACCAGTGGATAAAAGACCTCGGTCTCTTTCTGCCTCTCCTTCTCTTTCTATGTAACTCTGACTTTTAAATAAATAAATAAATCTTTTTGAAAAAGTAGCTGAGATGGGGGCCAGTATTGTGGCATAGCGAATAAGGCAGCTTTCTGCAATGCCAGCATCCCATGTGGGCACTGGTTTGAGTCCCAGCTGCTCCACTTCTAGTCCAGCTCCTGGCTCCTGGCTTTGGATTGGCCCAACCCCAGCTGTTATGGCCGTTTGGGAAGTGAACCAGCAGGTGAAATATTTTTTCTCTCTCTCTGTCCCTCTCTCTCTCTGTAAACTCTGCCTTTCAAATAAATAAATTTTTAAATAAATAGTTGAGATGATTAATAGTATGCAGATTTCACTACAATGAGAATTTTTGTGTGTGTGTGTGTGTGTGTGTGTGTGTTTCTTTTCAGGTGTTTTGGAGCAGGAGGAATTTTCAGTACAGCTAGAATCTGTACTGAACCTCCAGTCTGCCAGAAGTGGAAAGCTGGCCCTGACATTCCAGGTTGATGACTTCTGTCTTAGTACTATCTTGAGATTTATATAATTAGAAGAAAGAACAAGTACAAATATATGATAATATCACACCGGCCACTAGAAAGGGCAAGCATAACTTTTGCCCCCTGTGTTGAAGCCCATGAATTAAAAAGATGGAAGCCCCTTGTCACCAGCAAGTAAGTGCTGGGCATTTCTTCCTGGGAACTGGCAAGTGATGTCTGTGTGAGCCAGGTTTACTGACCAAGAAGAGCTCTGGGAACTCCTGTGGGGGTCATGTCCATTTGGCCCAGGACTGTGAGCAGAGCTCCTGGGAGGCCTCTCAGAACCTCTGTCTGCAGGTTGTGCTCTCTTAATAACCCTGCCCACAGAATCAACAGCCTCAAAAACACACCAGGAATTCACTTTGTAGCGCAGCACATTCCAGATCCCGGGTAGGATAGCCGCACCTGGATTCCAGAGAGGCTCAGCAGCCCCTCTGCTCCTGAGGGCCGTCCCCACCTCCTCAGGTGTCTGTGTCCCGTGACTGAGCCATGGGCTGTCAGACAGAGATGCATCTGCTTCTAAGTTTGTGCATGGTATGCGTTGTCCTGGCCAAGAGGGAGGAGGTTTCTCCTTTACCCAGAGCAACCATCCTGGTTCCATTTCAGAAGCAGGTGCAACTTGGGGTATCTGCATGATTTGTCTGTGCAGCACCTCTTCTCCAAGGACAGCTCCAGGCACCCACATTCTGCCTCACGAATCTTCTAATGGTTTCCATATGGCTCTGAGTCTGCTCTCGATTTGGTTCAAGTCACCTGTCTTACTTAATTTCCTGATGTCTCCTCTTGTGCTCTGTGCCCTGTGGTTTGCTGGTCTGCACGTCCTCCATAGCATAGCCCGTGCATTTGGTCTCTGCCTGGAATGTTTGTCCTTGTGGCTTCTGGACATTAATCCTGCGGTGTTAGAGTTCTCTAGAGAAACGGAACCAGCTGGATATGCAGGTAGACAGAGAGATCATCCCTCCCTCCTGTTCATCCCCTACCCATCTATCTGTGTACGTGTCTATGTATCTGTTTTATCGAGTTGATTCATGTCATTGTGAGACTGGGGAGTCTGAGGTCTATGGGGCAGACTGGCAGGCTGGAGACCCAGGGAACTCTTGTGCTGTAGGCTGGGGGGCAGTTAAACTGAGACTCACAGTGTCCTCAGCCTGTATCATAGTGGCAGTTTCAGTCATGGCTGCTTGACTTCTGATCCAGCTTCCTGCTGATGCACCTGGAAGGCAGTGGATGATGGCCCCTGCTACCTACATGGGAGACCTGGATGGAGTTCCTGACTCCTGGCTTTGGCTTGGCTCAGCCCTGGCTATTGTGGGTATTTGGACAGTGAACCAGTACCTCTCTCTCTTTCTCTGTCTCCCTTTCATTCTGCCTTTCAAGTGGATGAAAAAAAATAAACATTTTTAAAAAGGTAATCTGGAGGAAGAATTTCTTCTCCCTTGGGGGACCTCAGCCTTTTTAAAAAAATGCATTAAATATTTATTTAACTTATTTGGAAAACACACACACACACACACACACACAGAGAGAGAGAGAGAGAGAGAGAGAGAGAGAGAGAGAAAGGACAGAGAGCAAAAAATGAGAGACAGAACAAGCTCTCATTTGCTATCTTGCTTCCCAAAGGCCTCTAATGGCTGAGGCAGGGCCAGGCTGAAGCCAACATAGGTGGTAGAGACGCAACTATCAATGGCTACCTCCCTGTGTGTGCAATGAACAGGAACTTGGAATCAGGAGTGCAGATGTGGGACTCAAACTCATGTCCTCCCTCCCATTTGGGATGTAGGCATCCTAATTTGGGTCTTAAATGCTGTGCCTCACACCTACCCTGGACCACAGTCATTATAATTAAGGCCTTCAACTGATTGGACAAGGCCCATCCACATGACAGAGGGTGGTCTCCTTTATTCAAAATCTACCAAAATCAGATGTGAACCACATCTGTGCCCTCACAGAAGCATCTAGACTGGTGTTTGGCCAAAAAACCAAGTACCATAACCAGGCCAAGCTGACATGTAAAATGGACCATCACACCTTCCTTCACGTGTCACGTCTAACGTGGTTGGTTTCTGGTAGCCGGTGTTGGTTGAGTATTTGCTACATGCCTGGTACTGTGCTGAGGGCCTTCTTTGGCTTGTCTGATGTAAGCCTCTAACAGCCCTATGAAGTGGTTTCTGTTTAGGTCTTCAGTTTACAGAGAAGAGAGCTGAGTTTGAGAGACTTAGAGTAACTTGCCCAAGGTTGCACAGCAAGCTGAGGAGCTGGAGTTCGAGGCCAGGCAGTCCCACTTCAGCACCTGCTGCTTTAGCTACACACAGTCCTGAGGCCTCTTCCAGAATCCCCAGAAACTCCGTCCATCTCCCTGGCCCTGACTCAGCGCTGTTGTAACTCTCAGGTCCTTGAGGCATGTTCCCTCCTCTGCCCTTGCCTTGTCCCCTGCCCTGCTTGTCGGGAGCAGATAGTGGGTGAGCATAAGTGATAGCCAGGATCACATGTGGTTGGCATCTGACCTCCACTGCTATAACCCATCCTGGCATCCTGCACGGTCACTGTCCCTGGCTGGTCTCTCTGGTGGCCACGGGCTCACAGGCCCGTTCCAGCTGCAGCTGATAACAAACCAGGAGGAAGTCCAGCTCCGGCCTGAGGAGTCAGACAAGGTTAGCCCCTGGCAGGGCACGGTGGCCTGGCTGCAAAGCAGAGGCGATTAGCACGATTTCTGCCTTCTAAAGTAGCCCAGGAATGCGATTTTAGTTTTGTCCTAGCAACACTGCACTGTGTGCCCTAGGCTTAGCCTTGTTGCCCCGACCTCCCTGAGCCTCACAAAGTGCTGCTTTCGGTCCTCGCTTCCTGGGAAACTGCACACTGCCCCGCTCCCAGCTTTAGCCTTGGGGAGCTGAGGCCGCTCTCCCACTGCTTGTCTGCAGGTTGTGGCAGAAGCAGCTACTGCTGAGCCATGGTGACTCTGCAGGCCTCACTCTGCCTCTTCCTTATAGGTTGAACAGGGCCCCCCCAGCCCCCAAGATATGTCCAACCCTTCACCCCTGGTGTTTGTGAGTGTGACCTTATTTGGAAAAGCAGTCTTTGAGGTATAATTAACTTAAGGATCTGAAGATGTGATTGCCTGGGTGGACCCGAAATCCAATGACAGGAGTCCTTTTTTTTTTTTTTTAAGATTTTATATATTTATATATTTATTTATTTTAAAGATTTATTTCATTTATTTGAAAGACAGAGTTGCAGAGAGAGGTAGAGACAGAGAGGTCTTCCATTCGCTGGTTCACACCACAAATGGCCACGATGTCCAGAGCTGAGCTGATCAGAAGCCAGGAGCCAAGAGCTTGTTCTGGGTCTCCCAAGTGAGTACAGGGGCCCAAGGACTTGGGCCATCCTCCACTGCCTTCCCAGGTGCATTAGCAGGGAGCTGGATTGGAAGTGGAGCAGCCAGGACTTGAACTGGTGCCCATATGGGATGCTGATGCTGCAGGCCAGGGCTTTAACCCACTGCACCATAGAACAAACCCCTATTTAATTATTTGAGAGGTAGAGTTACAGACAGAGAGAGGGAGAGACAGAGAGAAAGATCTTCCATCTGCTGGTTTACTTCCTGAATGGCTGCAACAGCTGGAGCTAGGCCCATTCAAAGCCAGGAGCCAGGAGCTTCTTCCAGGTCTCCCATATGTGTGCAGGGGCCCAAGCACTTAGGCCATCTTCCACTACTTCCCCAGGCTATAAGCAGAGAGCTGGATTGAAAGAGGAGCAGCCAGGACACGAACTGGTGCCCATATGGGATGCTGGCTCTGCAGGCGGAGGCTTAGCCCACTACACCAAAGTGCTGACCAGGACAGGCATGCTTTTAAGAATGAGGCAGGGCTGGTGCTGTGGCATAGCGGGTAAGGCTGTTGCCTGAAGTACCACCACCCCAAATGGGCGCCAGTTTGAGTCCTGGCTGCTCCACTTCTGATCCAGCTCTCTGCTGTGGCCTGGGAAAGCAGCAGAAGATGGCCCAAGTCTTTGCACCCACATGGGAACCTAGAGGAAGCTCCTGGCTCCTGGCTTCTGATCGGTGCAGCTTCGGTTGTTGCGGCCATTTGGGGAATGAACCAGCAGATGGAAGACTTCTCTCTCTGCCTCTCCTTCTCTCTCTGTGTAACTCTGACTTTCAAATAAATAAGTAAATCTTAAAAAAAAAAAAAAAAGAATGAGACAGAGGGAGGGGCCAGCATTGTGGTGCAGCAGGTTAAGCCACCACTTGTGATGCCAGCCTCCCATATCAGAGTGCCAGTGCCAGTTTGAGTACCGCTGCTCCACTTCTTATATGGTTTCCTGCTGATATCCCCGAGGATGGTTCAAGTGCTTGGGCCCGTCACCTGTATGGAAGGCCAGGATGGACTTCTTGGCTCCTGGCTTCAACCTGGACCAGTCCCGGCTGCTATGGCCATTGGGCAGTGATCCAGTGGATGCAAGATTCTCTCTCTCTCTCTCTCTCTTTCTCCTTTTTTTCTCTCTGCATTTCAAATAAAGAAATAAATCTTTTTGGGATCATTTTTAAAAAGCAGGTTAAGAGTGAGGCAGAGGGAAATTAGTGATCTAGAGACAGACATTGAAGACATGAGCAACTCAGGGAACACCAGGAGTCCCCAGAAGCTGCAGTAGGCCAGGAAGGGTCTTCCCACAGAGCCCTCCGAGGGAGAAGTTTTCTGTCTCATGGGCCTGCTTACATGTGCATCTTGGCCTTCTGACCTCCAGAATGATGAGAGGATACGTTTCTGCTGTAGGAAGCCACCGATCCATGGTGGTTTGTGATGGAAGCCCTAAGGAATTAGCGCATTCCCTAATCCAGAATCTGCGGCCCAGGAAGCTGGGCCTACCCAGCCCTGTCCTGCCCAGCGCAGCCCTGTGCTGGGGGTTCTGAGCCTAGCCGCCAGCCTGTCATCTAGCTGTGCACAAACCGGGGACCCAGTGAAGAAGAGCACTGTTAAACTGGCTGGAACAGAAGTGAGTTGAGTGTAACTGAATCAGAAGGCAACTCCCAGCATGCACCTGAGTTCAGATCCTTCCTCTAGTCTTTCTGGGAGGTAAACGTTGGTTTCTTCAGAGGAATGAAGGAAACAGTAAATGGACAATGCCAGGCCTAGAGTGAGCGACCACGAATGGTAGTTATCACTCGTGGGAGAGGGCAGAGAAGACCACTGGCTAGAAAGCCTACCCCTTTTGTGGGTGGCTGTGACCTTCAGGGAGATATGACCACCAGCCCAGGGTCATGGTGACTGCATCCATCTGTCCGAGGGGGCCAGTGTCCTGTCTTCCCGCCCACAGGCGTATCGCAAGACTCTAAGGAAGAAGGGTCGTGCACTCCTAAGTTCTCACCTGTGTCCTGATGCATCTGTACCGAGTGTCGTGGTTGTGCCTCTGTGAACGTAGAGGGGGCAGGGAAGTAGTTTCCGTGGTTTTAAAGTCTCCTATATTGGAACGGTGCTTACTGAAGAAACGTGGGTCCCCTACAGGGGAATTCAACTGTTGTTCTTTCAGCCCTCATGGCTTTGCAGCAGTGTTCTTGCTTTGCATCCCCCTCTCCTACTGCAAGCAGGGAGAGGACAGAGAGTCCATGCTGGAGTCCAGGAGCCAGGTTGCCCAAGGACCAGCCCTTCCTACACCCTGCGTGGGACAAGCCTGAACCTGTGCCCCCAGTGGGTCTGCTTGGTGGGGATGGTTCCCTCAAGTGGAACAAAAGTGACCTGAGCACCACTTTCCAGCTGTTCAGGGCCTTAGGAGAGTCACTCATCCTGCTACTTTAAACTGCTTTAAGGTAGACGCAGAAGCAGGCCCAGACTCCTAGGGGACGTCAGACGAGGGAGCCATGTCTCAGCCTTGGGGACGTGGATGAAATCTGCACACACAGGAGCTTGCCTTGGCGCTGCTCCTGTGATGAATCCCCCCTCAAGGACCTGCCATTCCTGTCCCTGTGGATTCCTGCCTAGGGACAGGTATGAAAGGGGCAGTTATGCGGGATGAGGGCTGGGGTGGGGAGAGCCAGAGGAATGACCGGGTGGGAGGAGTGGAAGCCTAAAAACGGCTTTCTTCTCACAACAGTGCGGAATCTGGAATGCCGTCTGCCCTGACCTTTGAGCCTGGCCCTACCTACCCCCTTGCCCACATGTGTCACACCTCTCAGCAGGCTGCTGATTTGTCCTGGCCGCGCGGGAGTGCGCTTTGCCACAACATGCCCAGCCCACTGACCCGCGTGCCATTCCCGCCCTACCAGTACCAGAGATGCTTTTCCAGGTCTCCTCTGTCCCAGTGTGCCTCCTGCCCTCTCGCTGCCTCACTGGCCCCTCTCTGGGAGTGCTCACCATGCCTGCTTTGTTCTGAGCTCAGGAGGAGTCCCTGCCCTCTAGGGACGCAGGTGGGTGGATGTTTCTATTTGCTTAGTCATAGACTTGGGATTTTATTGTCATTATTTTAAATTATTATTATTAATTGTGGTAAAATGCACACAACAGAAAGTTTATCATCAAGGGTAGTCTGTTAGAGTTGCCATAACAAAGGACCACAGACTGGGCAGTTTAAGCAAGAGAAATGTTTTTTTTTCCCACAGTTATGAGGCCTACACGTCTGAGATCAAGGTGCGGGTGGGGCTGGTCTCTCCTGGGGCCTCACTGCTTGTCTTGCACACGCAGCCCTCTCCTCACGTCCTCACATCATCTCCCCTCTGTGCCTACGCATGTCTGCATTTTCTCTTCTTCATTTTTTTTTTTTTTTGACAGAGTGGACAGTGAGAGAGAGAGAGACAGAGAGAAAGGTCTTCCTTTTTGCCGTTGGTTCACCCTCCAATGGCCGCCGTGGCCGGCGCGCTGCGGCTGGCGCATCGCGCTGATCCAAAGCCAGGAACCAGGTGCTTCTCCTGGTCTCCCATGGGATGCAGAGCCCAAGCACTTGGGCCATCCTCCACTGCACTCCTGGGCCACAGCGGAGAACCAGCCTGGAAGAGGGGCAACCGGGACAGAATCCGGCGCCCTGACCGGGACTGGAACCCGGTGTGCTGGCGCCACAAGGCGGAGCATTAGCCTAGTGAGCCACGGCCCCACCTCTTCTTCTTCTTCTTTTTTATTTCTTTTTTTTTTTTTTTTTTTTTTTTTTTTTTTTTTTAATCTTTTATTTAATGAATATAAATTTCCAAAGTACGTCTCATGGGTTACAATGGCTTTCCCCCCCATACCGTCCCTCCCACCCACCACCCTCCCCTTTCCCACTCCCTCTCCCCTTCCATTCACATCAAGATTCATTTTCGATTATCTTAGTATACAGAAGATCAGCTTAGTATACCTTAAGTAAGGATTTCAACAGTTTGTTCCCACACAGAAACATAAAGTGAAAAATAATAGATGATTTTTTTTTAAATGATGATGAAATCAGATCAGACCTATTGTCATGTTTAATCCCAGTGAGAGTCAAGTTGGGAATTGATAGTTTCTTTTTTTTTTTCTTTTTTTTTAACAGAAGATCAGTTTAGTGTACATTAAGTAAAGATTTCAATCGTTTGCACCCCCATAGAAACACAAAGTGAAATATACTGTTTGAGTACTCGTTATAGCATTAAGCCTCAGTGTACAGCACATTAAGGACAGAGATCCTACATGAGGAGTAAGTGCACAGTGACTCCTGTTGTTGACTTTACAAATTGACACTCCTGTTTATGGCATCAGTAATCTCCCTATGCACCAGTCATGAGTTTCCAAGGCTATGGAAGCCCCTTGAGTTCTCCGACTCTTATCTTGTTTAGACAAGGTCAGGGGCGGAGCCAAGATGGCGGAATAGTGAGGGCGCGCACCGATAGTCCGGGAAAATTTAGTTTAATAAAAGGGGAGTTACGGTAGCCGCAGAAAATAGAACCAAACAAAAATTGCAGGGGAAACCCTTCTGAATGGAGCAGGCGTGAATCGGAGGACCTACTGGGAGAACAAGGTCGCCCACCGCGCGGAAGCCAAGTCTTCTTTTTTATTTCTTTAAGATTTATTTATTTATTCAAAAGGCAGAGTTACAGAGAGGCAGAGAGAGAGAGAGAGAGAGAGAGAGAGAGAGAGAGATCTTCCATCTGCTGGTTCACTCTCCAAATGGCCACAATGGCCGGAGCTGGGCCCGTCAGAAGCCAGGAGCCGGAAGCTTCTTCCAGTACTCCCACACAGGTACAGGGGCTCAAGCACTTGAGCCATCTTCTACCGCTTTCCCAGTTTATTGGATAGGAAGTGGAGCAGCCAGGTCTTGAACTGGCACCCATAAGGAATGTGGCACTGCAGGTGGCAGCTTTACCCGCTAAGCCATAGCACCAGCTCCAACATTTTCTCTTCTTGTAAGGACACCAATCAAACTGAATTGGAGCCCAACCTAATACCCTTAACTTAATCACCTCTCCAAGGGCCCTATTTCCTTGTTACAAAATGCAGATATGTCTGGAGTTACTGGGATTTAAGATTCAGAATATACATTTGGGGTGAGGTTGGAACAGCTCACCATAACACCATCATGACTTCTTTAAATTTGGACTCAGTGTGCCAGCGCTGCGACTCACTAGGCTAATCCTTCGCCTGTGGCGCCAGAACTCCAGGTTCTAGTCCCGGTTGGGGCACCGGTTCTGTTCCCGTTGCTCCTCTTCCAGGCCAGCTCTCTGCTCTGGCCCAGGAAGGCAGTGGAGGATGGCCCAAGTGCTTGGGCCCTGCACCGGCATGGGAGACCAGGAGGAAGCACCTGGCTTCTGGCTTCGAGTTGGCGCAGCGCGCCGGCTGTAGCGGCCAATGGAAGGAAGACCTTTCTCTCTGTTTCTCTCTCTCACTGTCTAACTCTGCCTGTCAAAAAAAAAAAAAAAAAAAAAAAAAGATAAATTTGGACTCAATGGTATTAAGAAATTCACCTTGTGCAACCATCACCACCATCAGTCTCCAGAACTCTCTTCATCTTGCAAAACTGAAACTCTGTGTCCCTGAAACAGCTGCTCCCTGGTCCTCCTCCCCTAGCCCTTGACAGCCACCATTCTCTTTTCTGTGTATAAATTTGACTGCTCTCAGGACCTCAGGTGAGAGGAATCATATGGTGTTTGACTTCCTTTTTTTTTTTTTTTTTATTTGACAGAGTTAGACAGTAAGAGAGAGAGACAGAGAGAAAGGTCTTCCTTCTGTTGGTTCACTCCCCAAATGGCTGCCACAGCCAGCGCTGCACCGATCCGAAGCCAGGAGCCAGGTGCTTCTTCCTGGTCTCCCATGTGGGTGCAGGGGCCCAAGCACTTGGGCCATCCTCCACTGCCTTCCCGGGCCAGAGCAGAGAGCTGGACTGGAAGAGGAGCAACCGGGACTAGAACTAGTGCTCATATGGGATGCTGGTGCCGCAGGCAGAGGATTAACCAAGTGAGCCACGGCGCTAGCCCCCAGTGTTTGACTTCTTATGTCTTATGTCTGGCTTCTTTTGCTTAGTATAGTGTTCTCCAGCTTCATCCATGTTGTAGTGTGCGTCAGAATTTCTTTTCTTCTTAAGGCTGAATAGTACTGTGCTTAGTTAAAAAAGCAGGTGGATTTAAATTTATTTAAAAAAAAACATTTATTTATTATTTAAAAGGCAGAAATACAGATGAAGAGAGGGAGAGGCAGAGAGAGATCTCCCATCTGCTGGTTCATTTCCCAAACGGCTGCACCACCCAGGGTTGGGCCAGGCTGAAGCCAGGAGTCTGGAGCTCTGTTCAGCCTCCCATGTGGTGGCAGGGGTCCATGTACGTGGGCCGTCTTCCACGGCTTTACCAGGCACAGCAGATGGAGTTGGATCAGGAGTGGAGAAGTCTAGACTGAAACCAGAGTTCGTATGGGATGCTGGTGTCGTAGGCGATGGCTTAACCCACTGTGCCACAACGCCAGCCCCTGATTTTAGTTTTTTCTTTAGTTTTGAGCAATTTAGAACATTGCCTTGTATTTAGTACAGTCAGTATTTGCCTCATGAATTGGGTTAATCTGCCTGAATGGCTGAGGTTAGGGGTCTGGGGAAGATCCTGCAGGACCCTAGGTGCTCTTCCTAGAAGCTAGGCTTTTTTTTTTTAATCAAGACAAAACTATTTTGTAATCTTTACAGTATTTTGGAGTTAACCCAAAAGTAGAGCCCCAGGTTTCATCAGGAAACCAAGCCCAGAGAGCACTGGCTGACTAGAACATGCCTCCAAGCCCTAGTCGACCCTCTGGGTCTGAGCTGAAACTTGTGAACGGCTCCTGGGAGCAGGAAGGAATTGTCTTCCCGCAGTGGGAATGCAGAGAGTCACGTGTCCACATTTATGACCCCGTGGGGCTGATTCCGAAGGAGCTACGGGGAAGCGCGAAGACTCTGGGGATTGGTGGTTTTACGTAGAAGGCATTCATTTTCCAGGCAAGGCCCAAGACCCCTAGGCCATTGGAGAAGCAGAAGGAAGCTTGAGCTTGAGGTTACTATGAGAGACTTTGGATTCCCTTGTCAGTCGTAATCTCCTTTTCAGGTCCCTTCCAAGAGGAAGATAAGTGCCCTCGGTTGTGAAGGGCGCCCTCAGAACAGCGGCAGGTGCCCCTCACAATAGTTAGCTTGTGGATTTGATTCTGTGCTTACATTTGGGCATGGGTGTGTCAGGTGTTCTGAGAACACACTTCTCACAAGACAACGATGCCATGCTAATGATGCCCTAGTGGAGGAGGAGCCGGGAAGCTGTCCTGGTTCCACCTCCTGCCCCAGCTCTGCTCCTCCCCGGTAGCTCCGCCACACTGTGAGAGGACTCACCTCTCAGGCTGGTTCAGAGTATTAAAGTAGGGCTCCTCAAACATGAGCACAGATGCCCAGTGATTTATTCCAAAGATATATGTCTCCCTCAGCAAACTGTTAAAGAAACCCCCGTACCTAACTAAGATAGGGAGGGACCCAGAGAGAAACGGAGCACACAGACCCGTGGTTCCTCTTTCCAGTCTAGCGTCTCATGGCTGTGACTAAGAGAGAACGTGGATGCTGCCCCAACTGATAACACTGTTCCTAGAACACTGTGAGCTTGCAGTCACCAAGAGCAAGGAGACTGATAGAACCAAAGGCCTCCTTAAGTGTAGACAAGAGCTGACAGTCTTTGGAAACGTATTGGAGACTTACACCTCTGCTGCTCACTTCACGTGAGGGAGGCTTGTCTCTCTCTCTCTCTCTCTCTCTTTTTTTTTTTTTTTTTTTTTTGACAGAGTAGACAGTAAGAGAGAGACAGAGAGAAAGGTCTTCCTTCCATTGGTTCACCTCCTAAATGGCTGCTACGGCCGGTGCGCTGCGCCGATCTGAAGCCAGGAGCCAGATACTTCCTCCTGGTCTCCCATGGGGTGCAGGGCCCAAGCACTTGGGCCATCCTCCACTGCCTTCTTGGGCCAGAGCAGAGAGCTGGCCTGGAAGAGGAGCAACGGGGACAGAACCGGTGCCCCAACTGGGACTAGAACCTGGAGCGCTGGTGCCGCAGGCGGAGGATTAGCCAAGTGAGCCGCGGCACCGGCCTTGTCTCACTCTAATACAGTTCTCTACATTATTGTAATGGTGATTTGAAAGTTTTATTTATTTGTTTGAAAATCACAAAAACAGAGATTTCTCCATCTGCTTGTTCACTCCTCCAATGTCCACAACTGCCAGGACAACTTCAGGGCCAGCCTGAAGCCAGAAGCCTGGAACTCAATCCGGTCTCCCACATGGGTGGCAGGGACCCAAGGACTTAAGTCACCGCTTCCTCCCACCTAGGGTGCATATTAGCAGGAAAATGAACCAGGAGCAGGGCCGGGACTTGGAGTCAGGAATCCTGATACGGGATGTGGGTATTCCAGGTGGCAGTTTAACCACTGTACCAAGCGACCACTCCAGTGAGGGCTTTTTATCTTGCCTTGTATAAGGATCATGTCAGGAACCTTGGAACATGATGAATAAATCATAACAGCAGAGAGTTCCAGAGAGAACCGGGCTGGTTGTGTGTGGCCAGCAGTCGCGGCTCAGACCTCCTGGAGTGTGGCTTATTGGGCATGGTGCTGGAGATCTCTCCTGGAGGTTTTCTATGTTTGAAGAAAAATTATAATTTTTTGGCACTGTGGTCCTAGCTTTCTGGCTCACAAACTTATTTTCAAGTCCTGTTAATGATAATTTGATGCTTCTATGTGCCTAATATGGTCTCATATCCTCCTAACACGATCGACAGGGTTGTACTATGGTGAATGCAGATGAATTCTTCCAAGGAAATTCAGACCCATTGGGTAGATCCAGCAACGTCTGCCAGTGTCTGTCACAGGTGCACTCCAGGATAAAAGTCAGGATTCAACTGTCCCTCGTAATGGTTTGTATACTGAAGGTTGAGACTTCCACTCTTCCACCCTGTCAGCAGAGTAGCAGCAGGCTAGAAGAGTCTTCTCTGGAACAACTGACTACCCCTAGGAAAACACATGCAGATGTTGACAAGGGAGGGGAAGTCTCCTATCAAAACGACCTGTCTGGAACATTCTAAAGCGATAAACTATTAGAATTACCTGGCGAGGTTTAAATGCTTGTCAGTGCCCCTCCTCCTCCTCAAATGATTACATCAGAATTTCTGAGGATGAGGTCGGGTCATTTGTGTTAAAAAGCAACCCAAGTGATTGCCATGTGGCCAGGGCTATGAACCACTGCTGGCCGGGGAACCTTGAAGGTCCCACTGTGGTCTCTGAGTATCTGGCTAGATTTTTAATGATTTCCTCTCAAGTATGAATGAACAGTCAAGGCTCACCAAGTAGCAAGGAAAGCTTCTAACTTGAAGAAAGTCAAAACAACCAGAAAAAATGGAGACTATGCAGAGTTACAAAACTCCGTCTTCAGTATCTTCCAGGAGATAAGAGGTTATGACACCAGAGGAATGAGAAAAACCTGGTGTTAAAAACTTAGAAAACAGAACAATCTCTTGGATGTTAAAGCATGATAACAGACGCATTGTGTAAAATTTTTGAAGGTAAAAAAGGATACAAAAAAAATCTTGATAAAAGGCAAAGTTGAGGAAATCTCTTAGAATGCTAAGCAAAAACTAAGAGAAGGAAGTCAGGAAGATGGAAAATAGAGACAAGAAGATTATTGGAACAGTCGGGGAAGTCCAGCATACAGATAATAAGGAAGAGACCAGAGAAAAGAGAGGGGGAGAAATCATCAAAGAAACAATTCAAGAAAAGTTCCCAGAAATGAATATCATGATTGAAAGGGGCCAGTAAGTGTCCAGCAGAATGGGTGAAAGTAGATCCACACAAGACACAGCCTGGTCAAGCATCAGATCTACGACACCTAGAGAGTGAGCTTTGAGAAAGAAACTCAGGCTTCAGACAGGGTCAACCTGGAAAATGGCAGCTAAGCTTTCAACACCAACAAGGGACACACAAGACCCTTGACAGCTCGATGGCCATGGGCAAATAATTAATATTCTTGACTCAAGTGGTATAATGGTGCCCAATGTTATTCAGCCTGCACTAATTTCCTCAGGCTCCTGTACAAAAGTGACCAAAAAAAAGTTAGACAAAAGTGACGTGATTCTCCCACCTCTGATCCCTATCCCCGGTGGTGTCTTTGGCAGTCTCCAGCAGCCAGTAGCTCCTACGACGCTAAGGGGTTGCTCAAGTGTGCCGTGAGTCGGGGAGAGCCCCCTGCCCTGTGTCCACGGTGATAGAGGAATCACTCAGCAGCCTTGATTGTAGCCTGCTGACTCACTGAGTTGTAATGAAGTGGCTCATATTCATTTCCTGAGGCGGCCATAACAAATGACTGTAAACTAGAGGGCTTAACACCGTAGAAACTTATTCTCTCACAGTTGCGGAGACCAGAAGTACGAAATCAAGGTGTCGGCAGGGCCTTGCTCCCGCTGAAGGCTCTGGCATCTCCCAGCAATGCTGTGCTGTCCTTGGTTGGTTACTGCATCGCTCCTATCTCTGCCTGGGGTTTCACATGGCTGCCTTCTCCCCTGTGTCTCTGTGTTTTCTCCTCTCCTTACAAGGACATCAGTCATTGGGTTTAAGGCCCCCATAATCTAATATGACCCTATCTTCGCCTATTACATGTGCAAAGATACTGTTTCTAAACAAGGTCACATTCTGAGATTCCTGGTGGGCATGCATTGTGAGGGGACACTACCCAACACATGTGCAGCTCTTGCAGTTTTTCCAAGACTCATTCACCGTTCCTCACCACTCTCCACAAGGTGAGACAGGACCAGCAAACATTCTAGCAGGAGCTGGGCCAGGAGGTAAATTAGAGCGGCAGATACCATGCTATACTTGGAGTCTCCATTCTCTCTTTCAACTGAGCTCATCTTTCCGGGGCCACAGACCAGTGCGTCCTGGCTTAAACCTGTGATTGTTCCCAGGGCCTTGTCTTCCCTGCTCCCGTGGAGTCATATCCCAGTATATGCTGTCACATAATCTAGGCCGAGGCTCAAGATGGAGACTCTAGTATAAGTGTAGGGACGGAGCAGCTATAAGCTCGTATAAAATGTTGCTTGTTCTGCTTATGAAAGGCAATTGAGAGTTTGACTACTTCACTTATGCCTTCTAATTCCCACAAAGAGTCATTCAATGTACAGTTACCGGGCCCTGCAGCACCACAGCAGGGTTTAGAGTCTGTGTACGGGGCTAAGGCGAATATACCAGGCTTGCAGAAGACTTTGGTGATCTCTAATGTAGAGTCTTGTTTTGCTTTGCAAGGACACCTGATCCTCTGTCGATGTAAAGGCAGCTGCTCGAGACTCATGACCAGCCACCAGGATCCAGGATGTCAACGGTGGGGAAAAAGCGTGAGTAGGTGCGCAAAGACTCCCCTTCTCTGGCTTACAGAAAAGCGGACTCATAACTGCAGCTTCGGACATGTGCTCTGAAAACAGCAGGGAGTCCCGTCTTCCAGTGGGTGGTTCTCCAAGGTTGTTGCCCACTGGACAACCAAAACTAACACAGGCACAGCCAAGACCTCAGGCACCGGTGTGACGAGACGGCATGAATTAGTCAGGTTGACATGTATCTCAGAGCTGGTCTTGTTGTCACCCTATGGGACTTGAGAACTTGCAGCCAAGCCCTCACTGCTCAGGGAACTGGCGTGTGAAGGAGGGTGAGGATGAGGGACTGGCAGGCAAGGCTTTTGGTAGAGCTATGGTAGAGTTTGCGTGGACACATTCTGATTCGCACTGCGTCTGGGTGGGAGTTCTGTGAACATCACAGATGGAGAGAAAACCCTAGATTGGGCAGCAGCCTGGAATGGATGGCTTGAGGAAGCCAGTGCATCTGACCTGTACCTTCTAGGAATGAGGCTCCTCTGTGCTTTCGGGGGAGGGGGTCAAGGACTCAGAACCCTCTGGTGAGCCCACTTTGTTAGGAGAGCATGGTTAGACTCTTTTGTAGTACTCTCCCTCATCCAGTCTGTCACCAAGCCTATGAAAATTCCATTCTCATAGCCAGGGGCTGCTGCCCAGGGCATCTTTCCCAGTTCCCTTAAAGATAGGGATGGCATATCAGGTAGTACATGGGCCCAGTGCACAGCACCAAGCACCACCTCCCCAGTCCCTGAGGGTTTATGGAATGATTCACACTCTCACTCAGAGTCCAGGCGGCTCTGGCAGCCCAGAGGTCTCCACAGCAGGGGAGGCCGCTGAACTGCATACAGGAGAGATCGCGCAGTGGGTACGATCATTACCCACACCTAAAACCCGACATGACTAATTCATCTTTTTCTTTTAAAATATTTATTTATTTTTATTTGAAAGGTAGAATCACACAAAGTCAGAGTTACATAGAGACAGAAGAGGAGGGGTGGGGGGAGATTGAGAGATCTTCCTTTGGCTGGTTCACTCCCCAAATGTCCATTAATGACCAGGGCTGGGCCAGGCCAATGCCAGAAGCCAGGAGCTTCTTCCAGTCTGCCACGTGGGTGCAGGGACCCAAGGACTTGAGTCATCCTCAGATACTTTCCCAGGTGCACTAGCAGGGAGCTGGATCAGAAGTGGAGCAGATGGGGCTCTAACCGGCGCCCATATGGGGTGCTGGCCCTGCAGGCTGTGGCTTAACCTGTTGTGCAACAGTGCCTGCCCTGACTAATTAATTTACAAAAAGGTACCACAAATGGTGACTGAAATGATTTGAGGAGGGGAGAAGTGCAGGCAGGAGAGCTTTCAGATTGTTTAAGGGACCCAGGAAGTGTACAGTGCTGCACTGAAGGGTGTGTGTGTGGGGGGGGGTGGCAGTCCTGGGCCCTGTCTCCACGGGCTTCCCATTCAGTGGGGCTGATGGAGGAGACAGGTAGGTCCCTGTGTGGCCACCGTGAGGCTCGCAGAAGGTGGTGCCAGAGCCCTTCTGTGGCCACAGATGTCCGTGAACTGGTTTCCTCCTGAGCTCGTGACTTACCCTTTGTGGGACTTCGGGCACATTGCCCTGCAGCCACTGGTTTCACATCTCTAAATGAGGGACAATAATACCTACCTCTGAGGGTTGTGGCGAGGACCAAATAGGTCACAAGTGAAAGCACTCAGTAGTTTCTGGCACGGAGGACGCCTTTGCTCAATGCCAGTTTACTATTAACGTGCCCAGACACATGAGAGGGCCTGGCACATAGCTGATGCTCAACAAAGCTTTGTTTTCATTTCTAACGGGAAAAACTTTATTTTGTAATATTTTAGACTTAAAGAAATGTTGTGAACATACCAGGGAACAGCTCTGTACCCTATCCCCCTCTTTTCCCAATGTTAGTGTCTTACATAACCACAGTACAAAGATCAGAACCAGGAAATTAACAATGCCACGGCATCGTTCACTGAACTTCAGACTATGTGGACGTCACCCATCTCTCCTTTTGTGTTCCGTTTGGTTGCTGGTCCCCTTAGCGACAGTTCTGGGAAGTTCCGGCTTCACGACCTCAACACTTAGGATGACCGTGTAGAATATTTGTTTGGGATCATCTGATGTTTTCTCATGATCCGTCTAGATACACACTTTCGGCAGGAACACGATAGCAATGGTGTGTTACTTTTAATGTACCCCCTTTAATAGAGGTAAAACAGAGACAATAGCAAATTTACCATTTCAAACATTTTTAAAAGAAATATTTATTTATTTATTTATTTATTTATTTATTTGAAGGGCAGAGTTACAGAGAGAGGGACAGAGGGAGGACCTTCCATCTGCTGGTTCACTCCTCAAATGGCCCCAGTGACTGGGGCTGGGCCAAGCTGAAGCCAGGAGCTTCCTCCAGGACCCCCAAGTGGGTAGCAGGGATCCAAGCACTTGGGGGGTCCTCCACTGCTTTCCCAGGCACATCAGCAGGGAGCTGGATCAGAAGTGGAGCAGCCAGGACTCTAACCGGTGCCCGTATGGGATGCTTGCATCTCTGGAGGCGGCTTTACCTGCTGTGCCACAACGCCGGCCCCATTTCAAACATTTTAAAGTGTGTAATGCAATGGCATTAGGTCTGTCGGAGTGTTCTGCAGCCACTATGTAATTCATAATGCCCTGTCACCTCCGACTACTGTGGACTTTTTCCTCATCCCAAAAGGAAACTCCAACCCAGTTTAATGCAGTCACTCCCCCGCTTCTCCGTCCTCCAGGCTCCGGCACCCGCTAACCTGTGTTCTGTCCCATTCTGGACATTCCGGGTGAACAGAATCACCCACTGGCGCCTTTCACAGTCCACCTCGCGAGGATCAGGACCTCGCTGCCCCTGCGTGTGTGCACCACGTTTTCATATACACGTGGCAACGTTTGTGGTGTAAGGGAAGCAAACTTCTCAAAGTTTCATTTGTGGCACAGGGAAAAAAAAAAACAGCTGCTCATGAGTTGGGGGAAGACAAATTCCCTCCCGGGGCTGGAGGGGCGGCCTTCAGCTGCACCCTGCTACGGCGGGCGGCGGGCCTCGGCCTGCGGTGGTCGCCTGGTGGGCAGGCTCAGGGGGCGGCTAGTGGCACTGAGGGTGCGCACTCACTGCTTGGAGGCAAACCCCAGTGCTGAGAAGTTGGATTTGCTGAAAAGGTGCGCGGGGGTGTGGGGGAAGCACGCCGCTTCCCGAAGCGTTGCGCCCCTGCGGCTCTTCCCTCCCCGGGGTCTGGGGCCCGCGGCCGGGCAGGTGGTCCCAGCGTGCGCGGACGCCGGGCTCCCAGCTTCTGCAGCTGCCGGCCTGGGCGCGGCCCGGGGCGGAGGGCGGAGCCGAGCGCGCGCCCGCCCCGCAGCCCCGAGCCCGGCGGGCTCAGAGCCTGGGCGGCGCGCGCGCGCGCGCAACCCCCTTGTGCGCGCGCCCGGGGTCGGTGGCGGCGTGCGCGGGCCGCGCGTGCGCGCTGCGGCGGGGCGAGGGGCGGCGCGGGCGCGCGTCTGTCAGTGACAGCGGGAGGGGGAGGGGGCCGGAGATGGTGGCGGCCGCGGCGGCTGCTCTTCCGACATGAGGCAGCGGCCGCAGGAGGGACGGCAGCGGGCGCGGCCGCGGCTGCATCTGTAGCTCGGGGAGGCGGCCCCGGGCGTGGGCGCGGCGGCGGGAGTCCGGACCGGCGTCGCGGGAGCCCGGCTCTGCGGCAGCCCCGCACCGGCGCCCTCTGAGGGGCCCGCGCGGCTCCCTGCGCTCGGCCCCGCGGCTCGGCCCGGGCATCGGCGGCCCCGGCGGGGCGGCAGCGTGCTCGGCGGGCGGTGGGCAGCAGGCCCCGCTAGACGGGCCCCGCCGACGCCGCCGCCCGCCCGCCCGCCTGCCCGCCTGCGGGTTCTGCAAACTCGCGGGCCGGGGCGCACACCCAGCTGCGGGCAGGGCGGGCCGGGGTAGCTCGCCGGGCTCGGCGGCGCCGGGAGGGGACGCGGCCAGAGCCGCAGGACCGGCCCGCGCCCCTCTGACGCAGCGGCGCCTCGGGTGCGGGATGAGGGGCCGCCCGCCGCCCGCCGAGTTGTTTTCGGGAACGCCGCTCGCAGCGCCGGGAGCGCTCCAGGGCTGAACTTCCCTCCGGAGCAGCCGCGGGGGCAGCGCGGAGGCCTCCGGCGCGGCGAGGGCGCCGCGGGCAGCAGGACCGCGTCCCGGACCGAGGGCGGCCGCGGCTGCGGGACCCCGGTGTTCCAGGTCCGTCCGGGAGGGGGGACGGCGGGGCTTCGCTTCGCCTTCGCGGGGAGGTGGCTGGGAGCGTGCGGTGCCTCTCCGGGGCGCTCCGCCGGGGACGTGCCGGTCCAGAAGCCGACCTAACTCTCGCCGTTCCGCCGACAGGTACGAGCGACGGCCGAGAAGGCTCCGAGCGCCGCAACATGGCTTCCCCGCCCCACCAGCAGCTGCTGCATCACCACAGCACCGAGGTGAGCTGTGACTCCAGCGGCGACAGCAACAGCGTGCGGGTCAAGATCAACCCCAAGCAGCTGTCCTGCAGCAGCCACCCCAAGCACTGCAAGTACAGCATCTCCTCCAGCTGCAGCAGCTCGGGGGACTCCGCGGGCGCGCCCCGCAGGCTGGGCGGCGGGGCCCGCCTGCGCCGGCAGAAGAAGCTGCCGCAGCTGTTCGAGAGGGCCTCGAGCCGCTGGTGGGACCCCAAGTTCGACTCGGTGAACCTGGAGGAGGCCTGCCTGGAGCGCTGCTTCCCGCAGACCCAGCGCCGCTTCCGGTACGCGCTCTTCTACGTCGGCTTCGCCTGCCTGCTCTGGAGCGTCTATTTCGCCGTCCACACGAGATCCAAGCTGATTGTCATGGTGGCGCCGGCGCTCTGCTTCCTCGCGGCGTGTGTGGGCTTTTTTCTGTTTACCTTCACCAAGCTGTACGCCCGGCATTACGCCTGGACCTCGCTGGTTCTCACCCTGCTGGTGTTCGCCCTGACCCTGGCTGCGCAGTTTCAGGCTTTGACGCCTCTGGCGGGCCGTGCTGACAGCTCCAATCACACTCCCGCGGCCCAGCCCGCAGACACCTGCTTATCTCAAGTGGGGAGCTTCTCCATGTGCATCGAAGTGCTCTTTTTGCTCTACACCGTCATGCACTTACCTCTGTACTTGAGCTTGTTTCTGGGGGTGGCCTATTCTGTTCTGTTTGAGACCTTCGGGTATCACTTCCGGAACGAAGACTGCTTCCCCTGGCCTGGAGCGCCGGTCCTGCACTGGGAGCTGCTGAGCAGGGCCCTGCTCCACCTGTGCATCCATGCCATCGGGATCCACCTGTTCATCATGTCGCAGGTGCGGTCCCGGAGCACCTTCCTGAAGGTGGGACAGTCCATCATGCACGGCAAAGACCTGGAAGTAGAAAAAGCCCTCAAAGAGAGGATGATTCATTCCGTGATGCCGAGAATCATAGCGGACGACTTGATGAAGCAGGGGGACGAGGAGAGTGAGAATTCTGTCAAGAGGCACGCCACCTCGAGCCCCAAGAACAGGAAGAAGAAGTCCTCCATCCAGAAGGCTCCCATAGCGTTCCGCCCTTTTAAGATGCAGCAGATTGAGGAAGTCAGCATTTTGTTTGCAGACATCGTGGGCTTCACCAAGATGAGCGCCAACAAGTCCGCTCACGCCCTGGTGGGCCTCCTGAATGATCTGTTTGGCCGCTTCGACCGGCTGTGCGAGGAGACCAAGTGTGAGAAGATCAGCACCCTGGGAGACTGTTACTACTGCGTGGCGGGCTGTCCCGAGCCCCGGGCAGACCATGCCTACTGCTGTATAGAGATGGGCTTGGGCATGATCAAAGCCATCGAGCAGTTCTGCCAGGAGAAGAAAGAAATGGTAAACATGCGCGTCGGGGTCCACACGGGGACCGTCCTGTGTGGCATCCTGGGCATGAGGAGGTTTAAGTTCGACGTGTGGTCCAATGATGTGAATTTGGCCAATCTCATGGAGCAGCTGGGAGTGGCCGGCAAAGTCCACATTTCCGAAGCCACCGCAAAATACCTAGACGACCGGTACGAAATGGAAGACGGGAAAGTGTTTGAGCGCCTGGGCCAGAGCGTGGTGGCTGACCAGTTGAAAGGTATGTGTGTTTCTTTGCCTTAGCCTCCTTCCCCGGTCCTGTTTGTATTGCATTAAAAAAAAAGTCTGTCTCTTTTCAGCTTGGGTATCCAGAGGCAGCTCAGTTGTGTCAGGATCCCGTACCCAAGGGGAAGTCTCGGGAGCCGGGTGACTTTTCCTCCAGTGAGTCAATTATCACAGGGCTGTTCCCACTGCAGACTGCAGACGGGGACACTGAGATAGTGCTGACCTAGACGAGACCTTTGGAAGGAGGGCCACACCGCCAGCCGGCTGTTTTTGTTTCTGAAATCCTGAGGCTGTGTTTTGGGAATTCCGGGTCCCCCAACCCTTCAGCACCGAGAAGCACCCAGAGAAATGGCCTTTGCGTGTCACTTGGTCACCCTTCAGTCCCATCCAAGCCTTTTCTCACGCCTTTGTCAGCAAAGTGTGAAAAGGAAGCCTTCCCTCTCTGTAGGCCTCGCTTTGCTCATCGTCAGAGCAGGGACCGGACGTCGGCTGTGCCCCACGGGGCTCTCTCGGATCGGAAGGAATTATAAGCCTCTATGGGCACACTGCCTTTTGCTGCCTTGGTCTCTTTTTCAAAAAAATGTTTGTATCTGCAGCTGTCAACTTTGATTTGTTTAACGATGCTCTATTGTGGTGTTTGTCCTGCCACACAGACCCCCGGGTAGTTTAGAAGGTTCAGTTTCTCAAGCCACCAGCCAACCCGCAAATGAGAAATGTACCCAAAGGCGGGTTTATATCCCCCTCTCTCCAACACCTGAGATCTGTATCTGACCCCTTGTCCTCGACCTTAAGCTCTTTACTGCTCTTCTTGATGTTTTCACTTCTCTTTCTTTTTTTCCCCTTATTTTTATAGAGGGCCAAAATCTCTAAGGCCTGGGGGAGGGGGTGATGTATAAATAGTGGGGCCAAAAAGAAGGATTCCAAGTGCTCTCTCTGCATTCCTTACCTTCTCCTGCCCGCTTTAAAAAAGTCTTCATGTTTTACTAACATCTTACAGATTGAGGGGGAACATCTATTTTAGAAGTGCATAGAGAAAATAACACTGATTTTTAAAAGCTTGTGTTTGTAAATCTGTACTGTCATTTTGCGGTGCTCACGCACTGCCTAATCGTGCAGTTACAAGCCCCGAGAAAGGGAATCCTGAGGAGGAGAACTGCTAGTTTGAATCGGAGACAGCGAGCGACCGAGCTGGACCTCGTATAGGTAGTTGGCTTTGAAACAGTCCTGCATGCTCAACGGGCATTTTCTTTCTCTGACTTGTGACCTGAGTGCTCCTCGTCCTTTGTTTATTATCGCTATCTGGCAAGTGTGCTTTGTCCTCCTGTTTTTCTCTGTTACAGTAATTTTGTGAGTTGTTGAAGGATTTACTGGTGCAGCAGAAAATATCTTCATTTGAGAGTTTCTTTGACCCAGAAGAGCTTTAAATGCTGCATCAACGATGCTGGAAGACACGTTTGCTGTTCCTTGGGGAGATTCTCCTGTTTAAGAGGGCCTGAAGGTGTCAGTGAGCACGAGGGGATGTGGGGATCTTCAGAGCCTGGTGTTCTGGGATTTGTGCTCAGGGATTGTGGGGGCAGGTTGCATATTGGGCCAAAGGGCAGTGATAACACTTGTGTAAGTTGCACTTTGTAGTGTGTGTGGCACGAATTCCAAAAATAAAAACAAGTGTAATCACTACATTTGAAACATCTCCACGTCACTAAATGTTTGGTAATCACGTTTTGTTAATTTATTGGTCATTTAAAAATAATTATAGATCAGGGGACTCAAAAACACAGACTAATAACATGCTGAAGTAAGTTTGTAGTTTTTTTCTACCTTAATTAGTGTAAATTTGACTTAAATTAAATTTTTCCTTAAGTTTGTGCACACTATGTATTTATGGAGGAAAAATTTTAGTAGTGCAAAGGAAGTAGGGAAAAACAGAAAGCTTAGCTAAACCGTTGATTTTTTTAATGCTGTTCTCTCTTTTAACTGTCTTCCTGGCATTTTGGTTTTTGCTTCTTCAGCTCATCTTGAAAACCCTTGTGGACAGGACTCCAGTGATAGAGGGTATCTCTGCAACTTCCGGACCCTCTTTGAAGCTGTTAAGATTTTTGTGTGGGCTGCCCTTCCATCCACGCGGTCGAGCTTACGTGCATAAGGTTTATTCTAGCCTCTGTCTTTACCTAGTTCCCCTTTTGCTGAAAACAGTGAGAAAGTACCAGGTAGAGGATTCTGCAGAGTGGACATCGGCAGCTTGAGCAGGGATTCTAGAATCAGCCTGGCGGCGTGAAGGGAAGCAATTCCTGTCTGATTTATCTGAACTGGTCTTGATTAAGGGTCGGGTTTCAGTGTTTCTGCAGATTCACACACTCACCCTAAAATCTCTGTTGTGTTCCTACTGTCCATGCCTGACGCTGTGGGTGTGAAGAAGTCTTGGTAACTGTTCCTGACCTCAGTGAGCTCACAGTTACAAATGTCGCAGAGTGTGTGGGTGAGTCGGGACACTCTGGCGAGGTGCGTGTACTCGGGCTGCATCCTGAGACTGAGCCGTGGCTCTTTAGGTGGACAGAGGGAAGACGCTGGATGCAGACAGCACGGCAGGGCAGAGGCTGGCACTTGTGTTTCTCCGTGGGGTTGGGCAATGTACATGGTTCATCAGGACAGGAAGGCTGTGGGTGACATGGGAAAGGGTTGGGATTTGACTCTGTCTTGCTGGAGAGCCATGGATGAGCTTTAAATACAAGGCTTAGGCAGCTGATTTACATTTTAGAAGCTTACTCTTTTAGTCCCAGGGAGTGTGGGTTGCAAGAGTGTGAGGCTGGAGATTAGTGAACTCTTTGAATAAATCCCAAGTAGGGGTGAACTGAGGTAACAGCAGTGGTGGCGGAGATTATGGGGTAGGTGTGAGCAGCATTAAGAAGATCAGCTTTGGGGGACGTTTGGTTTAGTGGCTAAGCCAATGGTTGCGATGCCTACATCCTATATCAGAGTGCCTGGGTTCAGGTTTCCACTCCACTCCCAATTACAACCAAGCAACTAACTAATTAACTAGCTTGCTTGCTTGCTTTCTTCCTTCCATTTGAGAGAGAGAGGGAGGGAGGGAGGGAGAGAGAGAATCTTCCATCCTCAAGTTCATTACCCAAATGGCCAGAACAGCCAGGTCTGGGCCAAGCTGAAGCCAGGAGCCAGGAACTTCACTCTGGTCTCCCACGTGGGTGGAGATAGCCATGTACTGTTGCATTCCCAGAAATGCAGCAGGAAGCTGGATTGGAAGTGGAACGGCCAGTATTTGAACCAGCACTCTGATATGGGATGCCAGTGTTGCAAGCAGCAGCTTAACCTGCTGTGCCACAATGCTGGCCCTGAGCTTTCTTCTAATGCACACCCCTGGAGGCAGCAGGTGATGGGTCAAGTGCTTGGATTCTTGCCACATATGTGGGAGAAGACCTGGCTTGGGTTCCTGGCTCTTGGCTCCTGGCTTTGGCTTGGTCCAGCCAAATGCCCAGCTGTTGTGGGCATTTGTGGAGGGAACCAACTGATGGGGGCTATGTCTGTCATCTGTCTGACCCCCTCACATAAATACATAAAAAAATTTTTGAAAAATGAAGATCAACTCGATAGGACTTTGTGTCAGACCTAGATAACCACTGCTGAAAGAGAGGGCCTGGTTGTCTGAGGGGGAGATGGGTTTGTAAATTTCTGGAATTGACCAGGAGGTGGTGTGGAGGCAGGCAGGGGCCTTTAAAGTCTCTGTGGCCTGAATGCAGAACGGAGAATTGAGTTGTAGAATATGAATTAGGCCCAGAACCTCGGTCTGTTCATTCATTCATTCAACAAATAATTTATTCTAAGCTAGACAGAGATCTAGGTTCTGGGAATCCAGCAGGGAGCGAAACGTGTGCCCCTATCACAGAGGGCAGGAAGTTTTCAGTTAATTGTAGATGTCATCCTAGGAGAGTTCTAATTGCATGCCAATATGGGAGTCAAACAATAAGTAATCAGAATATAATATTTGTTTTGTGTTAAGCTCTAAGAAAACATAAGGCAGGAAGAGGAGGTTGAAGAAATACTCAGCATAGGGCCAGGTTTTGGAAAAGATACAGAGAAGTGTGGAGCAATTACCGAAGCTAAGGAGAGACGATCTGATTCAAGTGATGGGAAGAAGGGGCCCTTCACCTGTGTTTCGAATGAACCACAGTGCCCAAGAGGTTCTGGCTGCTCTTTCTTCCTTGGGCCACAAGCAAAACCAGTGAGGAGTACTGTCTGTAGCTGTTGGCTTCTCCTCTCAGAGAGATAGGGTCGCAAAGGTGGAAATCAAAACTGTTAGAAAATATCTAGACGTCCTCTTTCCCCCTTGTAAATATTAGGAAGGCAGAACAAAGATGCTCATCCCCTCCAGAGCCACACCAAGGAAGGACTCTGTCTTTGTAGGAAGGAGTGTTTGGGAGTCATTGCGTTGCCAGATGCTTTCTTTTTAATAAGATTTATTATTTCTTCAGAAGGCAGTGACAGAGACAGGGAGAGAGAGCATGGGGGAGAGAGAAGAGAGATCTTTGATCTTCTGGTTCACTCCCCTTCACACCGTAAATCACTGCAACAGCCACGTCTGGGCCAGGGGAAACCGGGGGCCAGAACTCTCCCTCACGGGTGGCAGGGGTCCAAGTCGGCCCTTGGGCCATCATCTGCTGCCTTCCTGGGCATGTTAGCAAGCAGCTGGATCGGAAGTAGAGCAACGGGGACTCAAAACAGCACTCTGACATGGGATGCCAGCTTCACAAATGGTGGCTTAACCGTCGGCACCTCGGTGCCAGCCCCAGATGCAGGCATTTAAAACAAAGACTTTCCCTCATCCCAGCTTTAGGCTTGCGGAAGTACTGCGGGAGAGGTTTGCTGATACGTGTCTGGACCCTGTCTGACAGTGGATGGAGGCCTCCGACAACACCTGTCCCAAGCTGGACGTTTGGGCTCCGTGTGTCCTCGTGGTGGGCCTGACCGTCCTAGCCAGGTGGTGATTTTGGGTGCAGCTGCGTGCTCAGGTGCTTCTTGGCTTCCCTCGGTAGCTTGGATAGGTTGTCCCCACCTAAGCATGTCACTCTCCTCACTGGGGGGCTGACACTGTGTTGACAGCTCAGTGTGCCCACTTGGAAATCCCATGCCGACCTGCATTCCTGAGCCAGGTCTCTGCGTGTTGAAACCCTGGCGGAGACGAGGTGCAGCACAAACTTTGCCCCAACAACTGGGATAGGAGTCGGCAAATAGCTGTGGCTGTTGATATAGTTGATGCCGAAACAGCCCCCATGACAACTTTTTGGGATTCTTTGGGACCAAGCTACAGGGCTTTCAGCAGAGCATGCGGAGCTGTTAATTCTGAGGACGAGCTTTGGCGAGGAATTAACCTTTGGCAAAGATAGTCAAGGGTAAAGTTTGTTGAAATGCTGGTGGAATAAGAAGGAAAGAGGGTAATCTTTTGAGCCAGAATTACTAAGAAAGGGAAATGTTAAAAAGAGGAAAATAGAGGGGCCGTTGCTGTGGTGCAGTGGGTTAACACCCTGGCCTGAAGTGCCAGCATCCCATATGGGCGCCAGTTCGAGACCAGGCTGCTCTCTCGCTCACTCTCTCTGTCTCTACCTCTCTCTGTAACTCCATCGTTCAAATAAATAAAATAAATCTTTTTTTTAAAAAAAGAGGAAAACAGGGTGAGGAAAGACAAGATGTCTCAGGCTTCTCATCTACCAGTTAGCCTGGGTCAAGTAGTATTTGTGTTTCTGCCTTCTGCCAGAGCCTCCTGTGTACTTTGCTATACAATAACAATATCCAGAAGAAAAAAACACACTGAGTTTTCCGTATGCAGGCACTGGAGTGCGTACGCATATGAGCATGCTGTGCTTAATTCTCCTCTTTCCATTGGCCCACGGTCTCAGTTTTGGTATTTCTCTTGGGATTTTGGAATCATAAGGGTTCGGTCATTCGCCACGGGTCTGAGGCCCAGTCTCCCGCTGTTGGTGGGGAGCTGCTGGCCACTGGAAGAGCTGGCCTGAGTGGCATGTTGTCCATTTGTCTCCAGGCACCTATTTGTACTTTGTGTATGACACACCTAAAGACCTTTTCCAGCCGGAACTAGCGTCATCAGACGGAATTTTATGAAGAGGTGACAGTTTTTAAAACAGGAAGGGAGCTGACGTGTGAATTCTAGACTGGGCAGGCTCGGGAGCCACTACAGAGCAGAAGTGAGGGACCTGAAACACGTCAGAGGGAGCGCTGGTCTCAAGGTGGCTGGGTGCCATTGTAGACAGAGGAAAGGTCAAGGTGGGGTAGCCTTCCCTGCGACACCTGGAGAAGACAGTGACATTCTTGACAGTTTTGTTGATGCACTTGGTGAACTGTACCAGCAGTGCCAATCTGTGGCTAAACCTGAGTCAACTTTGGCAAAGGAGACTGCGTCAGAAAACTCCCCGGCTTTTCAACATTGAGTTCTGGTGTCTCTCTCCAACCATTTCTAGCCTCATTCTTGTAGCAAGTGCCCAGCACCCTCTCCAGGGAGTTAAGGGGAGATGCTCAGTCCTTTGGCATAGGCAGGAACCTGAAACCCCCAGAGGCTGGTGGTGGCAGTGGCAGTGGCCTTGGCCTACAGGGTGTGGAGCTGGTGGAGCTGGTGAACGGGAATGGATTTGACAGTGGGGTGAAATCTTGGGGCTGGGGTAGTCAGCAAAGGCTGTAACTGGTCTAAGAGACTTCTCATAAGCTGTATGTCCCAAACTTTTTGGTTTTAGACAGATTTACACTCCTAAAAGTTATTAATGAGGAAGCTAAGTAGCTTTTGTTTACGAAAGTTACATATTGATAGTTACAGTATTAGCAACTGAAACAAACCTAGAAGTTAAAAAGTTTCCTTAATTCAGGATAGGCGTTGTCACAGTGATTAAGAAGCTGCTTGCTGGCACCGTGGCTCACTTGGCTAATCCTCCGCCTGCGGCGCCAGCACCCTGGGTTCTAGTCCCAGCTGGGGTGCTGGATTCTGTCCCGGTTGCTCCTCTTCCAGTCCAGCTCTCTGCTGTGGCCCGGGAGTGCAGTGGAGGATGGCCCAAGTGCTTGGGCCCTGCACTCGCATGGGAGACCAGGAGGAAGTACCCGGCTCCTGGCTTCGGATCTTCGCAGCGCCGGACATAGTGGCCATTAGGGGAGTGAACCAACGGAAAGGAAGACCTCTCTCTCTCTCACTGTCTATAACTCTCTCTCTGTCTCTCTCTCTCTCTCACTGTCTAACTGCCTGGCCAAAAAAAAAAAAAAAAAAAGAAAAAAAAAAAGAAACTACCGCTTGTTCGATGATGGGGCAGTATCAGAAAGAACATCCACAGTAATCTAAAAAGGCTGTTAAAATACTCCTCTATTTTCCAACTACATTTCTCTAGGGAGTCGTATTTTCTACACATTCTTCAATATATTGGAACAGACTGAATACCAAAACAGTTAAGCTGTTGCACTTTAAAATGATTAAAATGACAGAGTTTTGTTACATGTATCTTACAATTTTAATGTAGTTTTCTATAATTTTAGACATTAAAGAAATTTGCAAAAATGTAAAATCATGCCCTTCTCATCAAATTTCCTTTGTGTTTTACAAAACAAAAAATTTATATATACATTTATATGCAACGAGTATAATGGGTCTAAGGTTATTTTGAAATGAATTAAGGAATTTAATTATTTATTTATTTGAAAAGCAGAGAGACAGAGAAGCTGTCCATCCACTGATTCACTCCCCATGGACAGGGCTAGGCCAGAACTCAGTCTAGGTCCCCCACATGGGTGGCAGGAACTCGAGTATTTGAGCCATCACCACTGCCAAATAGCAGGAAACTGGAATCAGAAGCAGAATCCGGACTAACACTAGATACTCTGATACGGAATGCAGATATCCCAAGCAGCTGCTGCTGCTGTTTTTTTTTTTTTTTTTTTTTTTTTTTTTTTTTTGACATGCAGAGTTAGATAGTGAGAGAGGGAGAGACAGAGAGAAAGGTCTTCCTTTTCTGTTGGTTCACCCCCCAAATGGCCACCACAGGTTGCTGATCCGAAGCCAGGAGCCAGCCCCCCCCCCCCCCCCAGTCTCCCATGCAGGTGCAGGGGCCCAAGCAGTTGGGCCATGCTCCACTGCCTTCAAATAAATAAATAAATCTTTTTTAAAAAAGATTTATTTATTTATTTGAAATTCAGAGTTACAAAGAGAGAGGAGAGACAGAGATCTTCCATCCGATGGTTCACTTTCCAATTGGCCACAATAGCCGGAACTGCACTGATCTGAAGCCAGGAGCTTCTTCTGGGTCTCTCACGTGGGTGCAGGGGCCCAAGGACTTGGGCCATCTTCTACTGCTTTCCCAGGCCATAGCAGAGAGCTGGATTGGAAGTGGAGTATCTTGGTCTCGAACCGGCACCCATATGGGATGCCGGCACTTCAGGCCAGGGCGTTAACCCGCTGTGCCATGACGCTGGCCCCTCCATTGCATTTTTGAATGACTCTTTTACCCACATATGATTTTACAACATCATGCCTTAGCCATCTGGAAAATACTGGTTTCTTGAATTATGTAGATGTTCCAAAGGCTGACATCAGGGACATCTTTAAATTTTGGGTGGAGACTGATTTCACAGTGGTTGATATAAATTTTCCAAAATTCTGATTTTCACTTCAGAGTTTGAATTTATCATCGGCAACAAACACGGTCAGTGGTTTTGCTTGAAGTGGCAGACTCATTTCATTAATTGTCCCAGAACAATCTGCCAGTACTCAAATCTGAATGACCACAGCTTGTGTATGCATGGGAAAAGCAGCTGGTTCAACCTGCACCCCAGACAGTCCCACGGCTGATTCTCCCGACACAGTTGCACTTCGGGGTGCAACAGGAGCACTGGGGCTATGCTTACCTTTTTATTGCATGGACTAGTATGAGACACACACTCAAGGCTGAGATTTAACACAGCCATGACTTGTCAAGGACAGTCTTTCTTTTTTAAAAACAGGATGGATTCGCTCTGTTTTTCTTGTATAAATACCCTGTGTTGTCTCCACAGCTGGAGCCGGGGGCCTCCGCACGGATGCTCTGGTGTGAGTCAGGGAATTCCTGGTGGGCAGACTCAGTGAACACAGTCTCTTTCCCCAGGAGGGGTGTCAGACAGCTGCAAGGCCTTGCAGAGGGCATCAGGGGTGGCGTGGGTGAAGTTGCCCGGGTGGCAGTGCAGCTGCCGGCTGAGGTGTGGCAGTCATCAGTGCCAGCCATCAGCAGTGGATTCTTGGGCACGGGGATTGAGATGACGCTGTGCTGAGCGGGTGGGGATGAGATGCACAGGCACAGAGCCGCAGCAGCCTGTCCCCTTGAAATGCATGGTGTGGAGCTTGCCCATCTTTTCCCCCAGTACCCTCTCTTCACTGGAGAGCTTGGCCAGGATGATGACCCTTAGGATGCCAGTGGCTACCTCCTTGGAGCACTTAACACCCAGGCTGACATGACCGCTGTAGTCCCTGACAGTTTCTTTGAAGATGCCACACGAGGTGGCCTATGGTCCTACACAGCATCAGTGCCCGGGGCATGCTGCCCCCCTCGAGGAAAGAGAGGCCACTGTGACCATTGGGACCAACCCGAGGTCCCAAAGAGATCCTTCTCTCCCCCACTGTGAAAGTGCCACAGTGAAACCACACGAGGGACATCTTCACGCTGAACTGTCTGGTTTTCCCTTTGCAAGTGCGTGGTGGTCAGGAGCGTGTGGACAGCTGGGACAGCGTGGTGCTAAGGCACCGGCAGTTTTTCCACTGTTGCTTTTTCCCCATCACTTGCAAGTGTCAATACTGAAAAACGCAAATAAGGTCTTAGTATTATTATGAAAATGCTTTCACTTATTTGAAAGGCAGAGAGACAGAGAGCTCCCTTCTGTTGGGTGACGGAATGGAGAGCAGAGCCAGGACTCCAGTATGGGGTGCATGCGTCCCAGGCAGCAGCTGAACCGTTGTACCAAAAGACTGCCCTGAAAATAGTTCTAACCTCAAAGAGGCCCTGCAAAGGTCTCCAGGATCCCAGAGGACCTGGGGACACCACTTTGAGAACTGCTTCCCTGGGGCGTGAAGGAGGGAAGACGCAGTTTTGTGCGCGGCACCCAGTCATGTGCTCTCGTGCATGTGAGACAGCATAAACTCGAGCTACCACAGGCACTCTGCCTTTATCATAGAAGCGGTTCCTACAATTGCTTTTTCTTACCCAATCCTTGAAAATCCTTTGTGATTCTGCCAAATATTTGTTGCTGGCATCCAGAGTTCACAATAAGGACAATCAGCTTTGTGTTTGTAGATTTTTTTTTTGAAGGGCTCACCCTTTGGCAATATAAATTTAGTGGCTAGGTAAGTAGACTTTTTTTTTCTTTTAAAGATTTGTATATCTCTTTGAAAGCCGAGTTAGAGAGGTGAGAGTCAAAGGGAGAGGGAAGGAGGGAGAAAGAGATCTTCCATTCACTGGTTCACTCCCCAAACGGCCGCAGTGGCCAGGACTGGGCCAGGCTGAAGCCAGGAGCCTGGAACTCCATCTGGGTCTCCATGTGGGTATAAGGAGCCCAAGTACTTGGGCCATCTTCTCTGGTGGATTAGCAAGAAGCTGGATTGGAAGTGGAGCTGGGACATGAACAGGTGCTCATGCATCTTAAGTGGTGGCTTAACTCACTGCATCAGATGCTGGACCTGTAGATACACTTGGATTCATTTCTCAGTTCTGCAGCTTCTGAGCTGTGGGACCTTGGACAAACTACCCGAGGGCTCTGCAGTTCCCTGGAATGGCAGAACCTCTGGCATAGTGGTGTTGGGAGAATCTAATGAGAAAAGTCAAGCAGAACACTTCCTAGCTAACACAGTGACTGGATGGCAGCAGTAGGAGCTAGCTCTCCCACGCGTGTGAGTCACATCTTGTACTGCACTAAAGGCTGTTTCTTTCTTTTTTCTACACTCTGTTTGGTCCACATCTTGTATAATTTCCTACCGAAACCCAGAACACTCTGGGGACTGCGATTGTGTCAGTTTCTTCAGTTAAAAAGGGCAAGTGTCCAAACACAAAACACTGATAGCTTGCCCTGGTTAAACTGTAGCTGGCAAGTTTGGCAGTTTCTGTGCTGGAAACCCTGGGGAGTGCTGGCAGCGTTGTTCTCGGGCTACTCAGGTCCCCAGAGCTTTGAGGTACTTAAGATGATGTGGCCCTTGATAGTTGAGGAATTATGAGAAGATCTTTCACTTTGTGTCTCTGAAGATATAGGCAGAGGTTTGAACTAGAGAGGCTGTTCAGCTCTGCTGTGTCTACCGCAAACCCATTTATTCAGTAAGTATCGAGTGAGTTCCTATAAATTGTGAGGCTTGGACTGGGTTCTGGAGATAAGGGTGGTGGCCTTGCCTTCTTGGAGTGCACGGCTTAGAACAGAAAGCAGACGCAAATCAAATAAACATCTAAACAAATACACAGTAGATTCACTGAGTGTGTTAGAAACAGGGCTGGGAGCTAGGGACTCTTACTATCTCATATTTTATAGGTGAGGTTACTGAAGCACAAAGAGCTTAAGAAGCTGCCAGTGGTCACACAGCCAGAAAGAGCTGCTAAGTAGTGGAACCGGTATTGAAACCCAAAGGACTGTGTTAGAAAACACTAGTACCCACCTTACAGAGTTGTTGGGATTAAATGAGGAAATGCTTCTATAATATTAGCTGCTGTCGCTGAAAGCGGGGACGGTTCTCCCAGGGGCAGCAACAGCCAGAACCACCCCACCTTTCTTTTGCTCTTCCCAGTGCACCAAGTGCGCTCATGCCCGTTGTCACCTCAGTCACGATGAAATCTTGGGGTCACAGGAGCTTTGATCGCAGAGACTTATGTTCTGTGGGGTTGCTTCTTTCTATATGTATCAGTTTTCAGACTGAGTTGGCTTCTTCACACCCTCCAAAGCTGACCAGTGGCTTTTTTTCAATTATCAGTGTAAACTCCTGGAGTTTGTCTTATGTGATGCACTTCTTTCCTTTATAGATATCATTGTCTTTGGTGCAGAAATTTTTGCATCATGGACCCATGGGAGCCCTTTCATGTTGGCCCTAAATCCTTTTCTTACAACCCCAGCGGTCTCTGATAGCTTTCATACCCATTTAGTAATACTTTTAAGGAGTTGGGAAATTATGGGTATTAAAATCTTGTTCATTATGTTTGTCTGATGTGTTTCTTCAGAGAGACTGAACTAAAGTTTACCCGCTTCTGTCTTGAAAAGAAAATTAATAGTATATGCATGTTTATAAGAATAAATAATGCCACAGAAGAAACAGTGCCCACGTCACCATGTTCTCTGAAGCTCTAATTTGCATTCTTAGAACTGACAATCACAGAGCAGTGCACTGTCTCTTTCTACAGTATCTTCCCACAAATGCCTGTTGAGGGACAGGTGCCCATGAGTGTGGGTAAATAGCGATAAAGAAAGCAAGAGAAGGAAATAAATCCTAAATCAGCATGTCGATTGCCGGTTTGCAGACGGAGCAGTAGAGAAGCCCTATCCTCAGGATGGCCGTGGAAGGTTCCGTGAGGCCCAGCCCCAGAAATTCCCCTCCTAGGAGCCCTGCTGCGAGCAGCTTCTACAGTGTCAGTCCAGCCATTCCCCTTCCATCTGACGCTGTGTGTATTGGACTTATTATTTTGTTTGTGATCTTTCTCATTGCAGTAGGTCTGGAGAATGGGAATTTTCACGTGTTTTATTCCCTGCTGTTTTCCTAGCACTGAGAATCCAGCTTGGCACCTGACATAAAATAGACGCTCAGTCATACAATTGGCCCTCCATGTCTGTGGGTTCCATATCTAATGGGTTCTGCCCCCATGGATTCAACCAACTTGGGTTGGAAATAATCAGAAAAAAATTGCATCTGCACTGATCGTGTGCAGACTCTTTTCTTGCCATTATTCCCTAAACAATACAATATAGCAGCTATTTACATTATTATTAGGTACCGTAAGTAACCTGGAGTTTATAAAGCATATGGGAGGATATGCATGGTCACATGCAAATACTGCACAGTTTGCACACCATTTGGGTCTCTGCATTTTGGTGTTCTTAGGAAGCCACCCGGTCATCCTGGGATGGCAAGGGATGACTGTGGAATGAATGAGTGAGTGAATGTTACGACAGCTCACACTGCACATGTGGATACTCTGTCAAGTGCAAAACCACACTCCAAATATCTGCACAGAACAGACTGGAATGTAGAGGAAAGGCAGCAACTACTTTGTCGGGGAAAGGGGTGATTGAGCAGGTCATTAGAGGTGACAGGTAGGATCCTGAAAGGACACAGAGAAGGCAGCAGTGGAGAGAGCCTCTGGGCATGAGATGGGGCCCTGGACACCCGGGCAGGGGGCTCCTGGGTGCCACAGTGAGACCTTTTGGGAGGGCAGGGACCCAGAATAGTGCACACCGAGTGCTTGTTTAGGGCTCAGAAAACATGGAATTCAATGCCTTAGTTTAGGCAATTATTTTTAAGCTTTTTAAAATGGAGATTTCACGAAGTGCATTCCTCTTTAATAATACTGTAGCTCCTGATAATTCTTACTTGATAATCATTTATGCACATGAAAAACCAGCATAGCCTTTTTTGGCAAAGCTCCAGGATAGTCTGTGCATAATTTCCAGGATTTTTTATGTAATGCTCTTAAATTCTGTTCAGTTTTTTTTTCCTTCCAAAGAAAAATGTGCTACTAGAAGCAGCTTTTGCATCATTTATTTTCATGTTTGAGTTGTTTGGGAAATATTAACTTCATTTTTTAAACAATCTAATGTGGAGAGAGGAAGAAAACCCACATGCTTGTGATTTAGTTTCGTGTCTATGGATATTAAAATACAGTAGAGCACTAAGGCTCTGACACTCAAAGGCTTTTTCTTTTCATATTGATGCAGTTAGTTTTCCTCTGTTAAGTGTTGCTGTTTGAAGGTGTGGATTACATTGCTTTCCTTAACCTCACAAGTAAGTTTTTCCCCAATGAGAAAACAGGACTTCCCTGGTGACGGATGTTAGCTTTTGTCTCGTGAATGAACTGCTGAAGCTGAGAGGGGAGCCGGGGAGAGGGAGTTTCTGAGAGGAAAACGCTTTTGTAGAATTATCCTGTTGGTAAAAATGAATTCGTGTTTGTGGATTAACTTCCCATCTTGAGTTTTCTCCTTTGACAAGTTAAGCACTTTGGGGCAGGAATCTCGGGTTCTTTGTTTCCTCGTGTTCACGGAACGTGAAGTGTGGACACAAGCTGTGTGTGAAGTGTGTTGAGCTCCCCACCGTTTTTTCTCAGAAGAGCTGCGATTCTCCTGGGACTGGAAATCATGCTTGTTTCTAATGCAAACAAGTGGTTTTTCCTTTGTGCATTGCGTTTAAACTCTGAACCCTCACTCAGATAAATTTAGCATAGGGAAACTCAGATTTACAGAGCCACTAAATTGCAGGGTGTGTGTGTGTGTGTGTGTGTGTGTGTGTGATTCACCAATAATTCTTTACTTCCTTTAAATGCAAACAAATGAGACTGCATTCTAGAGCTGTAACTTAGACCCAGATTCTCAGGATCACATTTGCAGGGTACCATTAGAAGAATCCCATTTGATTTTGAAAGCTTGAGAGACACCTTTGAAATTAGTTGGAGAAAATGTGAAGTGAGTAAAAAAAAAAAAAAAAAAAAAAAAAAAAAAAAAAAAAAACCACAAAGCTTTGGGGCACATAAGTTGTGTGCAGCTGATTAAGCCGCTGCTTTCCATATCAGAGTGCGGATTTGAGTCCTGGCTTCTCTGCTCTCCATCCGGCTTCTGCTGATGCGTCTGAGAAGCAGTGGGAGGCAGCTGAAGTACTTGGTTCACTGCCACCCATGTGGGAGACCCACATAGAATTTCTGGTTCCTGGTTTTGGGCTGGCCCAGCTCAGACCTGGCTGTTGCAGCTATCTGGGGGGTGAACCAACAGATGAAATCTCTCTCTCTCTTTCTCTCTCTCTCTCTCTCTCTCTGTCATTCTGCCTTTCAAATAAATAAATGACTCTTAATATATCTTCAAAAATATGCTTCAACTACCATTCAAACATTATTTTGGAGAGAGATTGGAAGGTTGGTTGCCCTTAAAGTGAATTTCATTTTGTTGGTAGGTTTTCCACTGATTCTGGACTGATAATGTTCTTCTAGATTATTCTGCTAGGAAAGCACTTGCTTGCTTCTGATACTGGATCTCTGGATCTGCTCACCGCATGTTTGGTGTGCAAGGAGCCTGCTAATCCTCTGTGGTCCCCAAACAAATGCACCTGCAAAGAAAGTGTCTAATGCAGACCTCATGGTTAGAAGTGAGATGTTGCCAATGTCAGAAGGAAACCCCTGGCTATTATAAAGGATTTATGAAAGCCTCTTAATGGTGTTCCTTCTCCCACTCAGGTGTATGTTTTTCTTTATTAAGATCACTGGTTGAGAGCATTTTATTCCACGTCATGTCTGTTTTCTTTGCTCAAACAATCTCTTTGCGGGGCCTCTTGAGTTTCTCTCTGTGTGTTCTCTCCCTTTTTGATCAAACAATGAAGAACACACGTGAAAAGTAGCAGACGTGGTCTGCAGTGCTGGATGAAACATCTCCTGTGTTTTATCTGCTGGTTGGTCCACATTTTGCCCTTTCTTTACAGCCGTTTCAATGTGGTATTTTTTTTTCCTCAGTAGATTTCTTATGCCTTTTTTTTTTTTTTTTTTTTTTTTTTTTTTTTTTTTGACAGGCAGAGTTAGACAGAGAGTTAGGCAGAGTTAGAGTGAGAGAGAGAGACAGAGAGAAAGGTCTTCCTTCCATTGGTTCACCCCCTAAATGGCTGCTACGGCCGGTGCGCTGCGCCGATCTGAAACCAGGAGCCAGGTGCTTCCTCCTGGTCTCCCATGCCGGTGCAGGGCCCAAGCACTTGGGCCATCCTCCACTGCACTCCCAGGCCACAGAAGAGAGCAGGACTGGAAGAGGAGCAACCGGGACAGAACCCGGCGCCCCAACTGGGACTAGAACCCGGGGTGCTGACGCCGTAGGCGGAGGATTAGCCAAGTGAGCCGCGGGGCTGGCCTTCTTATGCTTTCTTAACAGCAAAGAAATCCATGGAAAGTAATGGAACATTTGCTGTGATTTGCATAGCTGGTGAAATGAAGTAAAAAGGGGAAATACTTGGTTCTGAAACAGTGTTGTCACTGGGTACCTGTGTTGTGGAACCTGGAGGAAATTTCACCTTAGCAAAGACCCAGGTTGTGGAACTGTAGCTTCCCGGAGAGAAACTGCCGTTCAGAGCCTGCTGGAGTCATGTTTTCTGAGGACCGCAGTGACTGATTCAGTGTCAAGTAATTGCAGAAAGTTAAAAACTTGCAAAACTACGGTGCAAACAAGAAATTTCAAAGGACTTTTCTTGCCTCTAACGCACATTTCACAGTGACTTTCTCAGCTAGAGTTTAATAAACTCCCTGCTCTTTCTAGCTCCCAAAAGAAATTGTGATTGGGAACACTTGGAGAGCCGATGGCTCTAAGATGTCAGCTTTGTCCCGGTGCCATTTGGAGTTCATGTGGAAATGTTTGCTTTCACAGTGCTAGTCATGATGTTACTTTATTTAGTAGCTATTAAATTTCCAATTCCATATACTCCCCTGGATGTGGTCCAGCTTGCACTAAGGTTTCTGTTTCTTTCAAACACCCTTGCTTATGGTGTGTGGAGCAAGGAACAAGGAATATTGACAAAGTTGTTAGCCTAGATGGTAATTTTAAGCTATTTGATTTTTTTATAACACTCCCCCCCCCTTTTTTTTTGATGTAGAATTCACATTGCCATGCAATTCACTCAAAGTATACAATTGAATGACTCTTAGTATATTAATAGAACTGTACAACCATTGTCACAGTCAATTTTATTCATTTATTTAAGAGGCACAGAGAGAGAAAGGGAGAGCGAGCGAGTTCCCATCTGTTGATTCATACCATGAATGCCTAGAGTGGCCTGGGAGCTGAAGTCAGGTCTCCCACATAGGTGGCAGGGACCCTGTGACTGGAGCCGTCACCACTGTCTTGCAGGGTCTGCATTAGCAAGAGGCTGGAATCAGGAGCCAGAGCTGGAGGTTGAGCCCAGGTCGTCTGATGAGGGCCAATACCGCACCCCTTTCAGGTCCTGGTCAGTTTTAGAATATTATCATCACTCCAAGAAGGAACCCTGTCCCCTTTAGCAGTCACATCCCCTTTTCCCAAAACTCTCCAGCCTCTGGCAGCCACTAACCTTTACCTGTTCTGGGCATTCCATGTAATTGAAACCACAAATGTGTCCTTTTGTGCCTGGCTTCTGGCATTGAGCCTTAGGTTCATCCAGGTTGTCCATACTGCATTGCTTTTCATGGCAGAAGTTACTACATAGCATGGATAGAATGTATTTCATTTTTACATTCATCACTTGATAGGAAAAGTATCCTTTTTTGAAATGAACAGTCAGGCTGATTGAAAATAAGCTGAAATGATTGAATACATCTTTTATTATATAATAACGTACCTTGACTATTATCTCACCATTTCATTTTCACTAGTGTTTAGAAGTTTTCCTGAAAGGTATGATTAAATGAGATGAATTACAATTTGATGTCAAGATGTCAGGTGATTTATTTATTTATTTTTGTTTTGTTTTGTTTTTTAAAACAGCCAGCCTTGTTTCCAGGTTGATTAAATATTAAGTTCTCTGGTCCTTTCCCTTTCTCCCAGCTGGCTCCTTAATAGAGAGCTTTAGGGGTAGCATATGGTTGAATATGGAACTAGCCTCATTTGATATGTTGTTAGATACAAGTATCAATAATAGGAAGTCTTTCTGGATGGTTGAGTCTCTGAAGTGCTGAGAATTTTCCCTTTTAGTCAGTCAGACATTTTCCTGTTTTATCCAGCTTCAACATTTGGTTTTACATGTTTGAAATGTATAAAACATTTTCCTCCTTCGTGAAAATGAAATATGCCAAACAAAATGTGATTTTCTTGATGACTCAGTTATTTTACTACTTGCTATTTGGCTTTTACTAATATAGCAATTTCCCTATAAAAATAGAAATTTCTGCTTTCCTTTAAATAAACCCAGATTGTTCTGTTTTTCTAGTTCTTATGTTTTTAAAAATAACTTTTTCTGCTTGCTCTTTTGCTGTCAGTTTATGTAGCTGTTATTATGCTTTCCTGTAATAGATTTATTTCTAGTTCTCACTTTGTTTCACCAAAAACAAAAACAAATAATGAAGCTTGCTAACCCTGCAGGTATAGTTTGATTAAAAGGACTAAGAATTTGGTCTTTGTTCAATTTTTTTGGTTGCCAGCTGTACTCTGAATAAGTGAGGTTGCTGGGTACTTGAGTTTATGATGAATCAGGTGTTGTTACAGTTATTTTTAGTGCATTTTTTTAAAAAAGATGTTTATTTTATTTGAAAGACAGAGTTACGGGGCGAGAGAGAGAAAGAGAAAGAGAAAGAAAGAGGTAGGTTTTCCATCCCCTAATTCACTCCCCAAATGGCCGCTACAGCCAGAGCTCAGCTGATCTGAAGCCAGGAGACAGGAGTCAAGAGCTAAGAATTTCTTCTGGGTCTGCCACAAGGGTGCAGGGGCCCAAGCAGTTGGGCCATCCTCTGCTGCTTTCCCAGGTGCATTAGCAGGGAGCTATATTGGAAGTATGGCAGCCTGGACTGGAACCAGTTCCGTATGGAATGCCGGCACCACAGGCAGCGTTTTACCCACTATGCCCCAGCGTGAGCTCCTTTTAGTGTATTTTTAAAAGGGATGAGGAGCAAGAGAAATTTGAATCAAATCTGTGTTTTAGAAAATAGTCTTTTCCGCAAGACCAAAAGTTGATTTCTTTTGTGTATGTAAAGATAGAAAATGGAATTATAGATTAGATAGTATAATTGATAACTAATTAGAATAATAATTATTTAACTAGTTATAAAGCTAAAATGTAAAGTAGGGAAGTCTTGATTTTTTAAATTAAAATTTAACAAAACTTGGGAAATTACTTGGCACTTTTTTCTGAAAAATCATCTATTGAGAGTAACTGTGTAGAAATTTTGTTGGGGCTGGTGCTGTGGTGTAGCTGGTAAAGCAACTGTCTGCAATGCCGGGATCTCACATGGGTGCCAGTTCGAGTCCTAGTTGCTCCACTTCTGATCTAGTTCCCTAATGTACCTGAAAAGGCACTGGAAGATGGACCAAGTGTTGAGGTCCCTGCACCCACGTGGGAGACCAAGAAGAAATTCCTGGCTCCTGTCTTTGGCCTGGCCCAGCCCAGGAGGATATTTGGGGAATGAACCAGCAGATTGAAGATCTCCCTCTCTGGCTCTCCCTCTCTCTCTGTAATTCTGTCTTTCAAATGAAAACAAACAAATGAAAAAGAAATTTTGTTTGTTTTCCAATACAAGGCAGAGGAAGGAGTGGCTGTATTTCTTACTCTTTGGTTTGTTTATATGTATATATATATACACACACACACACACACACACACATATATAAGATTTATATATATAAATCTTTTATATATAAGATTTTATATAATATATAATATACATATTATATATATAAAAATATTTATTTATTTGAAAGGTAGAGTTACAGAGAAAGAGGGAGAGACAGAGAAAAAGAGAGATCTTCTATCCTCTGGTTCACTTCCCAAATGGCTGCAATGGCTAAGGCTGGGCCAGGCTGAAACCAGGAGCCAAGAGCTTCATTTGGATCACCCACGTTGGTGCACAGGCCCAAGGACTTGGGTGATCTTCCACTGAACTCCCAGGCATATAGCAGGGAGCTGGATTTGGAAGGGGAACAGCTGGAACATGAACCAGAGCCCATATGGGATTCAGGCACTGCAAGCCAGGGCTTAACCTGTTGTGCCACAATGCTGGCTCCCACTCTTTGGTTGAAATGAAAGGTGGGTGTGTGGTTTTTCCTGTCAGGAGTTTGATAACCTGATGCTCAGCAGTGCTTGAGTTTTTGTTTGTGTTAGAAGCTTTGCTCCTGCTGAAGGGCTGTGTCAGCAGCCAGTGTGCCTCGTTTGGGCTGTCCGTGCCTTCATTTTCAAAATAGTAAATGCGAGTCATTTAAAATGGCATATAGTTTACCTAACAAATGGCAATCTAGGCATCCACTGAAGGGTTGGGTTAGGGTTACATAAGTTGATGCACACAAAGGCATGGAGACAGGTGTTCTGTGGATGTGGGTTTTTGCCTGGCTGCTCTGCCCCCAAATATGTTCTCATCAAGATTGAAACCATGGATTCAATGTTAACCCCATGAGCAGCCAGGGGCCCTGCTCTCAGTGTGTCAGTCACCCTGAAGCACAGGGGTGAGTGTTAGGGCTGTGGATCAGCAAGGGCTGGTGGATTCAGTCTTCGGTCTCTACAAAGTACATCCTAGCCCCTGTTCTTGGTCCTGGGACTCATGGTGACAAAAGCCCCTGCCTCAAGAAACTGGAAACATACCCTATGATCAGGGACACACACATACACACACAAGAAGCTGGACACAGTGTCCCATGGCCATAGCCATGTGGGCTACATGGAAAAATGAAACAGACTGAAGACACAGACCCTGATGTTACTGATTTTATGTTTGGCAGCTGAAGGCACATTCATCTTTCTGAATAGATGTTCATTAATATTAAGACCATGTTATGGGCTGGCACCATGGCTCAATAGGCTAATCCACTGCCTGTGGTGCTGGCACTCTGGGTTCTAGTCCCGGTTGGGGCGCCAGATTCTGTCTTGGTTGCTCCGCTTCCAGTCCAGCTCTCTGCTGTGGCCCAGGAAGGCAGTGGAGGATGGCCTAGGTGCTTGGGCCCTGCACCTGCATGGGAGACCAGGAGAAGCACCTGGCTCCTGGCTTTGGATCAGCACGGTGAGCCGGCCGCAGCGCCCTTTGGGGGGTGTGAACCAATGGAAAAAGGAAGACCTTTCTCTCTCTTTCTCACTGTCCACTCTGCCTGTTAAACAAACAAACAAAAGACCAAGTTATGGATATAATACTTAAATCGTACCTCCTCTCGACAGATGAAGTGCATTTTCATGTCAAGTGCCTAGCCCAGTGTTTCCCACAGAAGATCATGTGCCTACCTGTTTGGGGCCTAACTCTGGAGGCTGACATTTCTCCAAGAAGTCTATGTAATGTTGTCAGGAAAAACCCTCGGGCAGGGGTTTCTCCTGACCTAACTTGCTGCTGCTCTGAGCTGCAGGCCTGCCGTTGCTGATTGCTTTCACAGGCGTTATGATACCCGCCCACTGACACCGGCTCCCTGTGCTCTCTCTAGGAACCTTTTCAGGCCTCATATTCCGCCTACCCGCTCCCTCTCCTCCCCTCACTACTATCCTACAGTTTCCTGATACTGTTGACTTTTTTTTTTTTTTTAGATTTATTTTATTTATCTGAAAGACAGAGTTACAGAGAGAGGCAGAGACAGAGAGATCTTCCATCTGCTAGTTCACTCCCCAGATGGCCGCAATGGTCAGAGTTACGCCGATCAGGAGCCAGGAGCTTCTTCCGGGTTTCCCACATGGGTGCAGGGGCCCAAGGACTTGGGTCATCTTCTACTGCTATCCCAGGCCACAGCAGAGAGCTGGATCGGAAGAAGAGCAGGCGGGACTAGAACCGGCTCCCATATGGGATGCCGGGGATTCAGGCCAGGGATTTAACCCGCTGCGCCACAGCGCTGGCCCCTGTTGACTTTTTTTAAAAATCAAAATTCATAGAATGTAAAATTAGCTGTCTTTTAAAAGTCTATTCTTGGGGCTGGCGGTTAATAGTGCTGCAATGGGTGTCACAAGCTGAGTGTCTAGTTCTACCTAGGAGTGGAATTGCCGGGTCATATGGTAATTCTGTGTTTTAAGTTTTTTGAAAACTATGATTGATTTATTTGAAAGGTAGATGGAGGGAAAGACAGAAAGATCTCACATCTACCAGTTTACTCTTCAGATGCTCACAGTAGCTGGTGAGGCTGGATCAGTCCGAGTCTCCCATGTGAGTGTTCAGCCATCATCTGCTACCTCCCAGGGTTCGAAGTGGCATTAAGCTGAAATTGTGAGCATGGCTGGGACTTGAGCCCAGGTACTCCAACGTGGGATGCGAGCGTAGCATGTGGCATCATAACTGCTGTGCCCAACACCTGTCTCCTAAGCTTAACGTTTTCACACATCTCCGTCACTTTTAAAATGAGGAACAGCGGTGGGAGCTGAGGTGCAGCGGGTTAAGCCATTGCTTGGGACACCCACTTCCATATTGGAATGATGGGCTTGAGTCTCAGCTATTCTGCTTCCCGTCCAACTTCCTGCTAACACAGTCCTGCAAGGCAATAGGTGATGACCTAAGCGGTTGAACCCCTGCCACCCATGTGAGAGACCCAGAGGGGGTTCTGCACGCCTGGCACGGCCCTGTCTGGTGTGGGCATTTGGGGTATCAATCAGTGGATGGAAGATAGATCTCCTTCTCTCTCTTGTTCTGCCTTTCCAATAAATAAAAATAAGTATACAAACTTAAAAGCAAAATAGAGTGAGGAGCTTGTAATAAGGATCCTGCAGGAAGTCAGATCTTCCAGCTCCAGAAACCATCCCACACGATTGGGGTAAAGCTGGTGCTGCTGTGACTGTGTGATCTTGACTAAATACAGACTTGAACAGGGTGAATTTGTAGGATAGATGGAACAATTTAAAGATGTTGTTGATAAACATGCGAGTTTTGTTTGTCCCTCTCAGGCTGGTATTGGATTTGACCACTTTGGAATTAGGTATTAGATAAACAGTTGGTATCTAGGGCAAGCTTTTTTTTTTTTTTGGTTACTATTTAAATATTGACCAAAAAAAAAAAAAAAAAAAAAAGAAGAGAAGAAATCCCAAACAACTCTAGGAACTTTCTCGTCTGAACGAATCCAAACTGTCTAAATACAGTGTGGTAAAATTAGCCTTCCCCTCTGGTTTCCGTGGGGTTGAGGAGCCCATGAGCAGGTTGTGCCTGTGGGGACGCCCTGGGTTCACTGGCTGTCCTCAGAGCGCAGGGACGTGGGATACTTGCCACAGCCAGCCATGTTCCCACAACGCTTCCTTAATATAGAACGTTTTTAAAAGAAACACTGGCTGCTCAAAGAGCTCTACTCCCAAACATGGTCATCAGTTCATAGTTCATTTTTATTTTGTTTTTGTGTAGTTAAAACAAGAAGTCGTGTGTAAACTTGTCAGTGTTACCAAGTGTCAGTATTGTTTAGGGTAGAAGAGGAGAAAACCGAGTTTCTAATGGGAAAAAAAAAATCTGTTCATGCTGAGGGCAGAGGAAGAGGCAAGGTTCCTCTGTGGGCAGACCGGTGCTGGTGGAGACGGGCCAGCCCTGCAGCCTGGATTTGCTGAGAAGTCAGGGTGAGTGGGGACCTCCCTGGGAGGGAGCGGGGTACCTGTGGGCTACGCTCAGCTGACTCAGTGGCAGTGCTCCCTGCCCGTGCACACCAATTCACCTGAAAAGGTGCCCTCCTGAGCAGTGGGTTTCTGTTGTCACCTGTGGATGACAGCGGGGGCTATGAGGCAGCACTCAGGCCTTAGAGCCCAGCAGATGTCACTTACTATTTTTTTTTTAAAGATTTATTTGAATGGCAGACTTATAGAGAGGCAGAGAGAGGGAAAAGGAGAAGGAGAGGGAGAGGTGGAGAGAGAGAGAGAGGGGTCTTCCATCCACTGGTTCACTCCCCAGTCAGCCGCAACAGCAGGAGTTGCATGGATCCGAAGCCAGGAGCCAGGAACTTTTTCCAGGTCTCCCACACAGGTGCAGGGGCCCAAGGACTTGGGCCATCCTCCACTGCTTTCCCAGGCCATAGCAGAGAGCTGGGTTGGAAGTGCGGCGCCCACATGGGATGTCAGCACTGCAGGCAGCGGCTTTCCCTGCTATACCGTGGAGCTGGCCCCAGTCATGTTTTATTGGGGGTGAATGTAGGGTGGTGAAGACGCTGGGGATAAGTGGGTGTAGCTTCCGCAGGAGGTCAAAGGAACACAAGGATCCCATCAGGGAGAGCGCTGTTCTGGAAAACGACCTTGGGGTCTGGCTTTGTTTCACTTTCTATGTTAAAACCACCTTTGCACCTGCCCATAGGCCGAACAAAGGTCTAGAGTTCCTACTGGCAGCTGAGCTCATGAGGAGGAATAAGCCACAGGCCTTGTCTCTAAAACCTCCCAAGGGACCCTAGTACTGTTGGTGGGGACGTGAAGTGGTGCAGTTCCTGCAAAGGCTAAGCGGGGTCACCATGTGACTCAGCAGTTCCTCTCCCGGGTGGGTGCTTAAGGAGCACGGGAAACACGAGTCCACCCTGAGACCTGCGCACAAGTGTCCACAGCATCCTTGCTCCCTGGAAACAGCCCAGGTGTCCCCTCCACCGAGGAGCTGGTAAACAGTGCTATGGGAGACCATCCAGCACTGACAGTGTAGTAGGATAGCATTGGGGCACAACGAGGAGCAGAGCACTGATGCGTGCTACAGGGTGGACAAACCTGGAGACGTTATTAAGTGAAAGAAGCCAGACGCAAAAGGCTGTATACTGTCTGATTCCATTTCTGTGAAATGTCCAGAATATGTAAATCTATAAAGACAGAAAGTAGATTAGTGAGTGCTAGGGTTTGGGGGAATTGAGGGGAAATGGGAAGTGAGTGCTAATGGGTACAGGTTTTCCTTCTGGGGTGATAAAAATGTTCTGAAATTGGTTATGGTGATGATTGCATAACTCTGTGAATATACTAAAAATCACCAAGTTGGATACTTTGGGTGAAGTTCATGGCATATGAATTATATCTCAATAAAGTTGTTATAAAAAATAACTGCCAGACTAATATTAACAGCTCATAAGAATATATTGAAGTATAAGGCGACCGTAGATGGGAAGTAGGGATTTTGTGGACCATGGAGGGGAGGGGATGGGGAAGGTGGTGCTCTGGTAGCCTTTTTGGGGGACATGGCTCCTTGGAGGAATTGCAGAGCTTTGGGGGTCAGGTTCACAATTCTGGAGATGCAGAATCTTTCCTTTCCATTGATGTTCAGAGTTGTACAAGTTGAGGAGAGCTGTTTCATGCTAGCCACGGGACTGATCTATAAACCAGATGCCAGCATATTACATTACTGTGGGGAATAGCGTGTACTTTTCCAGTGGCTCACATATTCCTGTCTACTGCCCAGAGCATGCCCTCTGTGATATCAAGGTGTCCGGGTGGCCCAATTAATAGTAACAAGATTGCTTAAGGAGTGTAGCGTGCACGCAGAGGGGCAGCACGTCTCTGCAGTGACTGAGTATTCGCGCCCTCTGGGTTGCGCGCCCTCCCTGAACTGTGCAGACTAAACACCACCAAACTCTTAGCTTAAAGAAGAGAAAAAGGGGCCCAGCGTTGTGTCACACTGGGTTAAGCCACTGCCTGTGGTGGCAGCATCTCATGTGAGAGCTGGTTTGAGTTCTGGCCTAGCTCCCTGCTAATGTGCCCGGGAAAGCAGTGAAGGATGCTTCAAGTACTTGGGTCCTTGCCACCCACATGGGAGATCCAGATGGAGTTTGGATCCTGGTGTTGGTCTGGCCCAGCCTAGATCATTGGGGCCATTTAGGGAGTGAACCGACAGATGGAAGATCGATTCTTTTCTCTCTCTCTAATTCAGCCTTTGAAAGGAGTACATCTTAACAAAGAAGAGGGGATGGGGGAGACATTGAGGTACAGCAGGTTAAGCCACTGCTTGGGATCCTGGCATCCCATATTGCAGTGCTGATTTGTCCTTGCTGCTCTGCTTCCAATCTAGCTTTCTGCTAACACATCCTGGCAGGCAGAAGATGAAAGTTCAGGTGCTTGGGATCCTGCGTTCACCTGGGAGATGCAGATGGAGGTCCTGGCTTCAGACTTTGGCCTGACCCAGCCCTAGCTGTGGTGGTCATTTGGGGAGCAAACCAGCATATTAAAGATCCCCAATTGCTCTCTGTCATTCTGCCTGTCAAGCAGATGACAATGAATTTTTAAAAAATTTTAAAGAAAATGAAGAAGAGGGGATGTCACAAAGCAAGCAAATCCATATAAAAATTGAAACCTCAGGGCCAGTGGGTTAAGCCACTGACTGCAGTGCCAGCATCTCATGTGGGTGCCCATGCAAGTCCCAGCTGCTCCACTTCCAAATCAGCTCCCTGCTAACATGCCTGAGAAAGCAGCAGAAGATGGCCCAAGTGTTTGGGCTGCTGCACCCATGCGGGAGACCTGGATGAAGCTCCTGGCTTCGGATTGGCCAAACTCTGGCCATTGCAGCCATTTGGGGAGTGAACCAGTGGATGGAAGACCTCTCTCTGTCTCTCCCTCTCTGTTTCTCTCTAATTCTGCCTTTCAAATAAATAAACCTTTAAAAAAAATCAAAACCTCACCATAAGAGAGAAAGTTGTCTGTCATAAGGAATACAAATAGATGCAGAAATGTGTAAAAATAAAGTCAAAATGTTTTCAAATTAATGGTGTGCAGGTAAAGGTTGGGAATGTATCAGAATAGAATAGGGCTGACCAGGCCAGTTCTAGGGAGGGTGGGGATTTGAAGGAGAGGCAAATTTCGCTGGTGTGTCTTTCTACAAAGCCTCATAATGAACGTCTTTCTTTAACTCTCATCTGGAGCTCTGCAAAGCAGGCATGGTGGAGTCAGTGGGAGTGTCAAGGAGGTCGTTGGCAGCATTATCCACCTCAGAGGTGTGGAATTGTAGAAACAAGGGTGGGTCTTCTCGTTTGGTCAGTAGCCCTAAAGAGAGGGGTTGGGGTTGAGTGGGAGAACACTGAGATTGCAGATTAAAGAGGGCACAGAGGTGTGGCACTGTGGCTTAGCAAGTTAAGCCACTGCCTGTAGTGCTGGCATCCCATATGGGCGCTGGTTTGAGACCCGGCTGCTCCACTTGCAATCCAGCTCTCTGCTATGGCCTGGGAAAGCAGTGGAAGATGGCCCAAGTCCTTGGGGCCCTGCACTCACGTGGGAGACCAGAGGAGGCTCCTGGCTCCTGGCTTCGATTTGGCGCAGCTCCAGCCATTGCAACCAACTGGGGAGTGAACCAGTGGATGGAAGACCTCTCCCCCTCTTTCTGCCTCTCTTTCTCTCTCTGTGTCACTCTGACTTTCAAATAAACAAATAAATCTTAAAAAGGGGGGCGGGCATAGATAGGGAAGAAAGGCATTATGGGAAAAGGCAAGGTTGCGTAGGAGGTAGGAATGTAGACCAGGCATGCCTTGTAGCAGGTAGGCAGTGTAGATGGGGTGTGCTGTGTAGAAGGTAGGCTCTGTAGGCAGGGTGTGTTTATTCTGGTTCTCTTGTTTTATGAACTGGTGTCTTCAATGCTGAGACACCCACATGGAGCATTGTCATCCTACTACTATGGTTGGATCTCAGTTCTCAGATTGCCTCCTGCCACATCTGTGAACATGGCTGATAACCAGAATCCAGCAGATACAAGACAGACTGATAACACTGCAGAACGATTGCTTAGTTTTGGTATGATAATGGTGTTGGGGCTATGTGTGCTTTTTAAAATTTTATTTTTATAGAGATATTCCTAGAAAATCAGTGGATAAAATCTATATTTTACACAAGTGCTGGGAATGAGGTCTTCCCTTAAGCTCATTAAATCCCATTCTTGCAAACTCCCCCTCTAGGCTGATGGATGTGAATGTGTGTTCGAGTTCCAACCCGCCCTGGGTGTGTGTCATCTGCAGATGTCATCCGAGATGAGCATGCATTTGGCCTTAAGGCACCCATGTCCCACCTCCAGTTCAGTTCCTGGCTCTGGTTCCCTGTTTCCACTTCCCTCCAATTCACACTCTGAAGCAGGGGTGACAGCTCAAGTTGTTGGGTTCCTGCCACCTGTGTGAAGGACTTGGATTGCATTTCCAGCTCCCAGCTTTGACCCGGCACGTCCCTGGCCACTGTGGACAAGTTGGCAATGAATCAGCATATGGGAGCTCTGTCTGTCTCCTTGGCAATCTGACCTTGGATGTGTGTCACATTAAAGGCTTTCTGACCTCAGAGCTGGGGTTCTCGCGCCTCCTTGTCCTGCAGCACACAGGATCTAGCCTGCTGTCTCTGTTGACCCTGTGTGCAAAGCACTAGAGAAGCAATTCCTCCTCTTCTTTTGTGTCACCATCTTCGTCCTTCTCCTCCCTTGGCATCCACCCCCTTACAGCCTCCAAAGTGGAGGACAGACTGCCTGTCTCCTGATCCCTCTTCTCGCCTGACCCAGCTACCTCCTCCGCCACTTGCCTCTGGACTCACCGCAGGCGCTGTGATGTTGAGGCCGTGGGTGTGCGTGAGGGAAAGGAAGACGTTTTGACTTGATGTGGTGGGAGGTTGGGTTCTCTGGCAGGGTTTTTGAGTGGGGCTGTGAACGTCAAGACGACTGTGGTTTTCACGTGTCAAAAGGATTTATTCCTTTAACAGTCATCTGCTAAGTGTCTTGGATTTCGCTGGTGTGTCTTTCTACAAAGCCTCATAATGAACATCTTTCTTTAACGCTCATCTGGAGCTCTGCAAAGCAGGCATGGTGGAGTGTGCTATGCGTGGCCAGTTCTTCGGGAGCCGGGAGCCACTCCTGGCTCCAGGGATGGTGGGAGGACGCTACGGTGGGCTGGTCTCATGGTCTGCATGAGCGATGTAGTCTTTTCTTTAACGTGAAGTGAAGAGACTTCTCAGGTGCTCTGTATTGATTCATTCTAATTTGTGTCTCTGGACAGAAGTGACACACGAGGTCCCAGCAGTTCCAGGAACGCAAGCACGTGGAGAAGGAGTTTTCTCCTGACTGCCTCGCCCTCCCCCGGGGCCACCCCACACCACATATGTTAGTTATGCACCTCTCTTCCTTTTCCATAAAGTACAGACCTATAAATATTTCTCAGTTTAAAAATAATGTTTTCTCTACTGTGAGTCAAGGTTCAGTTCTCCTCTGTCTAATTTTAGTTCCTTGTTTTTATGAACTTGGAAATGTTGTCCTTAACCAGAAAACAGAAAAAAAGCACACATAGAAACAAAGGAAAGTTCTTGCTGCATTTCTCTGTCATGTAGGCATGTCTACGTGAGATTTTCTATTTCGGTCTTGAAAACCGAGATTGTGAATTAACACAGGAGCCGAGAGAAGACCGGGTCTGAAAGAGCACTCTCGGCCGGCCGTTCTTTGCTACAGAATGTTTTTGGAGTATGAAATTGCCGTGAATGCCTGCCACAGAAATTTATGTTAGAGCCCTGAGCAATGCAAGCATGGTTCTGAAAGTGTATTTTTATTACCTCCATGAAGCTAATTTTATATGAAAAGGTCAGGACACATAATTCTGTGAAGCCTATGGCTGTCAGTGACCTCTGTTTGCAAGACTTTGTAACTTCTTCATATTCTTATGTACAGAGAGTAATTTTTTCTTGATTAAAATCGGCATAAACCAATTTGTGTTTTAACTTTCCATTCTTTTTTTTAGATTTTTCTGTGCATCTGCAGAATTCACTTAATTTCATTTGTAAAGAGAATATAATATTCCTTTGAATTAATGTTCCATGGTTTGTTTATTTCCTTTTTGAGAGTTTTCGTTTGTTTCAAGTTTTTGTCCCTGTAAATATTATAGCTTTAAAGAGTGTATGGTTTTTGGAGCTCCAGGTTTAGGCAGATGGCAAGGGGTGAACACCTTATTATGATTACTTTTAATTATAAAATTAAAAGATGTTTGCGGCCTAACATTTAGAAAAAATAGAAGCAAAAAGAGTTTTAAAACAGCCTACCTCTCTCTCTGCTTCTCCTCTCTCTGTGTAACTCTTTCAAATAAATAAATAAATCTTTAAAAAAGGGGGGGGGGCTGGAGCTGTGGCATAGTGTGTAAAGCTGCTGCCTGCAGGGCTGGCATCCCACATGGGCACTGGTTTGAGTCCCGGCAGCTCTACTTCCAATCCAGCTCTCTGCTATGGCCTGGGAAAGCAATAGAAGTTGGCCCAACACCCGCATGGGAGACCCAGACGAAGCTCCTGGCTCCAGGCTTCGGATTGGCACAGCTCCGGCTGTTGCAGCCAACTGGGGAGTGAACCAGCAGATGGAAGAGCTCTCCATCTCTTTCTGTGCAACTCTGACTTTCAAATAAATAAATATATCTTTAAAAAAAAACAGCCTTAACACCCATTGTCATTTGAATGTTTTGATCTAAAGCTTTTATATTTTTCAATGCAGATATATATCAGTGATTATCTTTTGACAGTGGTGATATTGTATTAAGCATAGTTTATACTCTTTTTTTTTAAGGTTTGTTTATTTTATTTGAAAGGCAGAATTACAGAGAGAGGGATACAGGGAAAGATCTCCATCTTCCAAGTGGCCACAACAGCCAGAGCTGGGCTGGTCCAAAGCCAGGAGCCAGAAGCCTCTTCTGGGTCGCCCCCATGGGTGCAGAAGCCCAAGCCCCCGGGCCATCCTCTGCTGCTTTCCCAGGCACTATTTTTTTTTAAAGATTTATTTATTTGAAAGGCAGAGTTTTAGAGAGAGAGAGAGTTGGGGGGAGAGTTATGAGAGATATTTTCCATCTGCTGGTTCACTCCCCAAAGGGCAGCAACTACTGTGGATGGGCCAGGCCAAAGGCAGGAGCCAGGAGCTTCTTCCTGCTCTCCCACATGGGTGCAGGGCCAAAGCACTTGGGCCATCTTCCACTGCTTTTCCAGACACACCAGCAGGGAGCTGGATTGGAAGTGGAGCAGCCAGTGTTTGAACCAGTGCTCATATGGGATGCCGGCACCACAGGCTGTGGCTTTACTTGATATGCCACAGTGCCAGCCCAGTTTATAACCTTTTTAAACAAGACCCTGAGCATCTTCCTACTGTTATCCTGCATGCACATCTGTCCCATCATTTTCAATGATTGCACAGTTTTATTTTAGGGAGATACTGTACCTCATTCAGGAAATGTCCTTTGTTGGAAATCTTACGTTGTTTCCAGGATTGTGCTACTATTTACCACTGTACCAAGAAGTGCATTTTCCAGATATCCCTCAACTCAGGATGTGTCTTATAACTCGTTGGCATGTCACAGATTAATTCGAAGTGCTTTCCTGTATTTCACAATAGACAAGCAGTAGTGATGCCTCTCATAATTGCTGGCCTCTCAGATTCAGTGCAGTGAGCTAGTGCAAGTTGGAATGATGTCATGAACATCCGTTTCAGTAGCTGTCTTTGCCCACTTTCATAGCTAGTGAGGCCAAACCCTTTTTTCATGTGTACTGCCCTCTTGAATTTGTTTTTCTTCTTGTTTTAAAGAAGTTTGATTGATTGATTTGTTTGAAAGGCAGAGGGACAGAGAAAAAGGGAGAAGGTAAGGGAGAGGGGGAGAGAGAGTTCATCTATCTGCTAGTTCACTTTTCTAATGCACACAACAATCAAGAGTCAGGGCTGGAGCCAGGCCAAAGCTGGGGACTAGGAGCTCCATCTGGGGTCTCCCATGTGGGTGGCAGGAACCCAAGTACTTGAGCCATTACCTGATGCCTTTTAGGCAGGTTAGCAGAAAGCTGGGTCTGAAGTAGAGGCAGAATTTGATCCCAGACACTCTGATATGGTTCTTTTTTAATTAATTTATTTTTTTATTTCAAAGGCAGTTACAGAGAGGCAGAGGGAGAGAGGGAGAGAGAGGTGTCTTCCATCTGATGGTTCACTCCACAAATGGCTGCAATGGCCAGAGATGAACTGATCCAAAGCCAAGAGCCAGGAGCTTTCTCCAGGTCTCCTACATAGGTGCAGAAGCCCAAGGGCTTGGACCGTCTTCTACTTCTTTCCCAGGCCATAGCAGAGAGCTGGATTGGAAGTGGAGCAGCTGGGTCACGAACCAGTGCCCATATGAGATGCCGGCACTGCACGAACCGGCTTTACCCTCTGTGCCACAGTGTTATCCCCCAATTTGGTTCTTTGTTTTTTTTTTTTTTTTTTTTTTTTTTTTTTTTTTTTTTTTTTTTAAGATTTACTTATTTATTTGAAAGCAAAGTTATGCAAAGGCATAGAGAGAGGGGGGAGGGGGGAGAGGTCTTCCATCAGCTGGTTCACTCCCCAAATGGCTGCAATAGCTGGAGCTGTGCTAATCTGAAGCCAGGAGCTTCTTCAGGTCTCCTACAAGGGTGCAGGGGGTCCAAAGACTTGGGCCATATTCTCCTGCTTTCCCAGGCCATAGCAGAGAGCTAGATTGGAAGTGGGGCAGCTGGGACTCGAATTGGTGCCCATATGGGATGCTGACACTACAGGTGGCAGCTTTATTTGCTATGCCACAGTGCCGCCCCCCTGATATGGTTCTAAGTGGTAGCTTAATCTGCTGCACCACATCACCCACCCCCTAGATTTCTTCTTTTATGAGTTGCCTGTGAATTGGGTCTTCTCCTTATCGATTTGTAAAAAGTCTTTGCTTATCTATAGATTTTTTTTTTTTTTGACAGGCAGAGTGGACAGTGAGAGAGAGAGAGACAGAGAGAAAGGTCTTCCTTTGCTGTTGGTTCACTCTCCAATGGCCGCCGCGGCTGGCGCACCGCGCTGATCCAATGGTAGGAGCCAGGTGCTTCTCCTGGTTTCCCATGGGGTGCAGGGCCCAAGGACTTGGGCCATGCTCCACTGCACTTCCCTGGCCACAGCAGAGAGCTGGCCTGGAAGAGGGGCAACTGGGACAGAATCCAGCGCCCCGACTGGGACTAGAACCCGGTGTGCCGGCGCCACAAGGCAGAGGATTAGCCTAGTGAGCCGCGGCGCCGGCCCCCTTATCTATAGATCTTTGTCTTCTACATATGTTGTAAAATTTCCCTCAGATTGGGGCCGGCACTGTGGCACAGTGGGTTAACGCCTTGGCCTGAAGCGCCAGCATCCCGTATGGGTGGGCGCTGGTTCAAGTCCCGGCTGCTCCTCTTCCAATCCAGCTCTCTGCTATGGCCTGAGATAGCAGTAGAAGATGGCCCAAGTCCTTGGGCCCCTGCACTCATGTGAAAGATCTGGAAGAAGCTCCTAGTTCCTGGCTTCGGATCAGCGCAGCTGTGGCTGTTGTGGCCAATTGGGGAGTGAACCAGCGGATGGAAGACCTCTCTCTCTCTCTCTGCTTCTCCTCTCTCTGTATAACTCTGACTTTTAAGGAAAATAATAAAAAAATTTCCCTCAGATAATAATTGTCTTTTGATAATGTTTTTTGAGAGATACAAATTTAGAAAAATTTATGTTAAATTTATTTATCATTGTCTTATAGTTTTTACCTTTGGTATCATGGTGAAAATGTCTTCCAAATTCAGGATTATGAAAAATATCCACCTATATTTTCTTCAAATCTTTATGTTTTATAATTTTTGTACTTACATCTTTAATTCTTCTAACATTTATTTTCGAATAGGGTATGGGTGGTTCACATGGCTAGGCAGTTATTTATACCAATTATTGTTATGTACAGTTTGATTTTTACTATTTATGCATATGTAAAATTCTAACTTATGTGTCTTTTCTTTCAGTTATTTTTTCTTTCTGTTTTTATATTTTCATTATTCTAAATAAAAGTTAGATTTGTTATTTCCTCATAAAAACTTGTAGACATTTGGTCCAAGTTCTTTGATATCTTGACAGTTTTGAGTCTTCTCACCCACCAGCTTGGTATATCTCTCCATTTATACAGGTCTCCTTAATGCTGCTCAGTAGAATTTTGTAGTATTTTTCTTGAGCTTTTATAAATTTCTTAAATTTATTGTCTGACTGTCTTTTATTGCTACTATGAACAGGAGCGTTTTCCCATTTTATCTTCTAGCTATTGCTGGTGTTTAAGAGAGTTGCCAGTTTTTATTCTTTGTATACAATAAAATTCACCCATAAGTTTGATGAGTTCTAGCAAGTGTCTGCAGTTGTGTAACTCCCAGCACATTTCCTTCCCCCCAAAGTCCCCTTGCACCCTGCTGTGACCCTCCCACGGCCCCGATCAGCCTTCCTTCACCATAGTTTTGCCTTTTGCAGAAGGCCATAGAAATGAATGCCCGCAGTCCGTAGCTCTTGGCGACTATTCTTGTTTGCTTAGAATCATGCCTTTGAGATCCGCCCATGTTGTTGCATGTATCAGTAGTCGATTCCTGCTTATTGCTAAATGATATCCTGTTTTATGGATAGACCACAGTTTGCAATATCCACTCACAGGTTGGTGGATGTTCTCGTTGTCCCAGTTCCTGCCCGTTTATGAATAAAGCTGCAGTGAACATTCCCACGTCTTTTGTGGATACGTATTTTCACTTCTCTTGGTTAAATTCATAGGAGTGGAGTGAGTGGGTTGTATGGTGAGTATGCTAAATTTTGTAAGAAAACATACATCTGAAAATGTTGTTTTTATCTGTAAGAGGTTGCTTACTTGAATTGAGTTTGATTTTTAAAGATGAGATATTTGGGGGCCCACATTGTGGCTCAGTGGGTTAGAGCATTGCTTGGAAGGTCTGCATCCCTAGTCAGTTTTAGAGTGACTAGTTTGAGTTCAGCTACTGTGTGCTTCCAATCCAGCTTCCTGCTGAACTGCCTGGGAGATGGTGGGAAGTGGCCAAAGTGCTTGGGTTCCTGCCACCCCTTTGGGAGACCCACATGGAGTTCCTGACTCCTGGCTTTGGCCTGACATGGCCCTGGCTGTTCTGGGAAGCTGGGGAGTGAGCCAGCAGGTGGAAGCTTTCTCTCTGTCTCTCCCTCATTCTCTGTCACTCTGCCTTTCAAATAAATAAATACAGTTGTGTGTGTTTTAAAGGAGTAGTCTTAGGTCTTTTAGGTAGAAAATCATGTAAATGTAAACTCCCCTTTTAGCCTTTACATCTCATTTCCTTTTATAGAACTGAAGTGTAAAGGCTAAAATTATGCTTTTCTCCACTTAGGTTTATAGTAACATTTGACTTGTATGTGTGTACACGTGTAAGAAAGCTAGCCGGTTAGCTCCTGAAAGACTTTGGGGGAGAGTTTTGATCTCCCCACAGCAGAGACAACCACGTGGAAACATCCCTGGGCCTTGTGTTTTCTCCTGTGCTTAGGCAGCATTAGGGACTGTGCTTGGATGGAATAAGGCTGTGCCGTTCCAGTCGATCACGATCATGGGCTGTTCTCCATAGGAGTGAGTTTTGAGCAAAATTATAACTTCCTTGTATAATAAGGCTCATATTTTGGCCTCACTTCGCATGCCATAAAACAAAATAGCTTTTCTTCGCACTGGCCATGGAGAGCACACACGGAAAGGAGACCAATTCTTAATTGTGATGTCATTTGCATCTCTGAAGCATTACTCATAAATGACTGACTCTGTCGACACACCATCCGTCAATCAAACAGACCTAGGGCTGTCTGCTGCTGGCAGCCGCCGGCTGGGTGCACTTCTGTTTCCTGTAGCTGTTTCGGGTATTTTCTTCTTCAGCCCCCAGGTGCCTCACCCCACGCTCATTACCGAGAGACCTCTTAGACCCCAGAGCACTCACCTAGAGCATCCCACCTGTGTGTGGGATGAAATGGTTTGAAAGCTGATGACCTGGGAGGCAGACAACTGGAGCTTTCATCTTTGAACACAAAAGATGGGAAACCTCAATCTCTTGTTGAACTTTTTTTAAAGATTTATTTATTTATTTGAAGGTCAGTCTTACAGACAGAGAGGGAGAGAGAACTAGAGAGGGAAAGAAAGAGAGAGAGCTATCTTCTGTCTGCTGGTTCACTCGCCACACGGCCACAATGACCAGGACTGCGCCAGGTGGAAGCCGGGAGCCAGATGCTTCATCTGGGTCTCCGACATGGGTCACAGGGGGTTTAAGCGTTTGGGCCTTCTTCCAGTGCTTTTCTCAGGCCATTAGCAGGAGCTGAATCAGAAGTGGAGCGGCCAGGATTCCAGCGGGTGCCTGTGTGGGATGCTGGCATCACAGGTGGTGGCTTTTCCCAACCAGCTTTTCCAGATCTAGAATTCACTACTTTCTCCTAAAAACCTACTTGCATTTTTTCTACTCAGACCAGGCTCTCATGTTAGCCAGGCATTTATGCCTGTTGAACCCCTGCTCACGTCCTAAGATCCAAAGCTTCCCCTCACTTCCCAGGAAGACTGGACCATTCCCACCTCTGTTGATTCCTTGTTGTCTAGTGAATCTCTGGGGCTGTCTCTTCCTTCCCTGGACTGTGGGCTCTGGAGCACGTCTTCCTAGCCCATTTGCATCTTCCCTGTGTGGTGCTTTGCAGAGACCCGTACTCATGGGTGTTCACAGATTACACGCATGTGCCAGAGCATATTCTTGTAAACATTTTCCCTCATCATTTCTTACCATGATTCAATGTTCCTCTGGGATTTAAAAATTAATTTTGGGGTTGAAGTAATAAACAAAAATATTAATCTTTGTCATCTGTAACCTGTATAAATTATATAAAACTAAGTCAGTGTCAGGGCCGGCACTGTGGCGCTTGCACTGCCGGCATCCCATATGGGCGCCGGTTTGAGTCCTGGCGGCTCTACTTCCAATCCAGCTCTCTGCTATGGCCTGGGAAAGCAGTAGAGGATGGCCCAGGTCCTTGGGCTCCTGCACCCGTGTGGGAGACTTGGAGGAAGCTCCTGGCTCCTGGCTTCAGATCGGCTCAGCTCCGGCTTTTGCAGCCAACTGGGGAGTGAACCAACGGATAGAAGACCTCTCTCCCTCTGCCTTCTCTCTCTGTGTAACTTTGACTTTCAAATAAATAAATAAATAAATAAATAAATCTTTTAAAAAAATGAACTAAGTGTGTTGCACACTTCCCAACATTGTCCTGCCTCACCATTATTCTGCATAAGTGGCCCATACAAGTGTCACCAGTTATACTTAAGTCTTTATTAGTTTCAAAATAACCTTTTTCATTTTTCCATGTAAAGAAATACTGAATCCCCCCCCCCCCCGCCATCTTTTAACCTTCTTCCATTTGATAATTTGCTACATTGTCTTCTCCTGTCCTTGAACAAATGAGGCTGAGGATGGACATCCACTCCTTTGCCGGGTGGGAGCGGTCCCTCCCTCCATGTCTGGGATTCCGAGTAGGCCAGTGACCAGTGAATGACTGCCACCATCCACGTGTGCCTGTGTTGACTGACCTGTTCCCAGGCTCAAATCCTGTTTGTTAAACTGATAACAGGCCACCCCGTTGGGATGCCCAGTGCACCACACGTGTTGCGATTGGCAGAGGGCTTATCACACTGGCGTTTCCAGTGCCAATAACAGGGCAAAGAATCATGTAAGGCAACTGCCCTGTTTTGCCATGAGCCAACTCTCTGTTTTTGAAAGGCAGAGCAACAGAGAGAGAGGGAGAGAGAGACAGAGAAAAAAGAAATATTCCATCCACTAGTTTAATCTTCCAGTGGCTGCAACAGGAACCAGCAACTCCATCTGGGTCTCTCACATGAGTGGTAAGGACCCACGCGCTTGGGCCGTCTTCTGCTTTCCTTGGTGCATTAACAGGAAACCCGACTGGATGCAGAGCTGGGACTCAAAGTGGTGCTCATAGGGGATGCTGGTGTTGCACGCTGTGGCTTGAGCTGCCTTACCACAAAGCTGGTGCCAAGAGCCAGCCCTTAAAGTGCGTTTGTGACGCAGTTCCTAAACTCTTCACATTCAGAATCCTGTTGAAGTTAGTGTAGTGATTAAAAGGATGGACCTTGGGGCTAGACAAATCTAGACCTGAGTCCTGGCTTTACTGCTTATTAGATGTGTGATCACCAGCAAGACACACCTGTGTTTGCATACTTTGTGGAGTCCTGCCGTCCCTCAGGCAGCCCAGAACTTTTACACAGATGGACAGTAAAAACAAGCATTAACTAGTGTTCCTCTGTTTGGGGGCTAAAATTAATTAATTAATTACAGTAGAGACTCCTTGCTTGTATTTTCCCCTTTCATTAATGAAGAGCCAGGTTAGTGGCACATAATCTAAGTACACTAAGCTCCGCCCTTCAAGATGTAGGGTTTGGCTGTTAGGAGCAAGCACTCCTGGCCCTGTGTGTTCATTTTTCTTTTTCCCTCTTTATTTTTTTCCATTCCTTTTGGGGTTTTAAGTGATTATATTTTATTTCTTCTATTGATTTATTATATCTCTTTTTAAAATTTATTTTAGTTGTTACCCAATGTTTATAATATACATCTTTAAGTTATCACAGCCTGCCTTCAAATATTATTCTCTTAATCTGTTATATATGAATCTTGACACTGGTGTTGTAACACAGCAGGTGAAGCTGCTGCCCATAACACTGTAAAAGGAGCCAGCGTTGTGATGCGGTGGGTTAAGCTGGCACCTGCGATGCCAGCATCTTACATAAGCACTGGCTTGGATCCTGGCTGCTTCACCTCCTAATGTCACTGGGAAAGCATCAGAACAAATGCTGGGGCCCCCGCCACCCATGTGGGAGACCCAGATGGAGCTCCTGGCTCCTGGTTTCTTCAGCCTGGTCCAGCCTCAGCTGTCAAGGCCACAGTAGATGGAAGATCTTTCTCTCTCTCTGTAACTCCATAACTTTCTGTCACTGTGCCTTTCAGATGAACAAACACATCTTGAAAAGAAAGCGAGCAAGAGAGGGGGGGGGAGGAAGAAAGGGAGTGGGGAAGAACGGATGGAGGGAGCGAGGGAGGAAAGAATCTGCTAAGCACTTTAAATCACTCTCCTTTGTGCTTTTTAAGCTCCTTGCAAGGGTATACATTTTCCGTATCACTCAGCGTGCAGTCTGGAGAACAACAAGCTCTATCATTATACTTTTTCATGTACATAATTTTCCCCAAATTAAGACCTTGAAAAAAATTTTGCAGGTGGTAACTGAAAAATTGGGTAATGTGTGTTAATAAAAGAACAAACATAGACATATTTTTTAGATGAGACTTTTCTCTGTCAGTAACAAATAGGACACAAATAAGAGTTTTAAAGAATATTATCTTGGGGCTGGTGCTGTCTGTGGCTTAGCAGGTAAAGTCACCGCCTGAAGTGCTGGCATCCCTTATGGCTGCTAGTTTATATTCTGGCTGCTCTACTTCCAATCCAGTTCCCTGCTAATGGCCTGGGAAAAGCAGGGAAAGATGGCTCAAGTGTTTGGACCCCTGTCACTCATGTACCTGGTCCAGCCCTGGCCTTTGTGACTATCTGGGAAGTGAACCAGCAGATGGAAAAACTAACTCTCTGTCTCTCTCTTCCTCTCTCCCCTCCTCCACCTCTCTCTCGCTTTCTCTCACTGTAACTTTGACTTTCAAATAAATAAATCTTAAGAGAAATCCCTTGGTGAACCATTTAAAAAATAGTCATATCTGTGCAAAAGATAGTAATGTAATTATAGTAGCAAAAATTTGAATAGCATCTAAATCCCTACCAATAGGTAATTCGTAAGGTAACTGGTAAATTGACCTGATAGAATATTGCATTTATTCATTGTTCCACATACTCTGGTTGCATTACCACTGTGTGTATGTCTTATGTCATTAACTCTTCAAAGTTTCCCCAAGCAGGTTGACACTATTTTTGTTCCATTTTTGCAAATGAGGAAACCAAGACACAGGTTAAACGACTTCCCTAAGTCACACTGCTGGGTAGATGGAGGGCTTGATGTGCAACCTCCCCAATAATAACAGTGAAACAACAGACTGAAGTGAGAATGAAATCACATTTTAAATTTCTCTGATTTGCAAAAATGAAAAAGCTTGATGGTAGTTGTTGGTGGGGGTGGGGCAGGGAACCAAGAAGATGAGGGTGCCCGTCCATAAGAGCCCTGGGCAGGCATTTGGCCACCTGAGCGTCTTTCAGAAGCTTACGTGTCATATTGTTTGACCAAGTCATGCTACTGTTAGCAATTGACCCAGTGATAATACTTGTGTAAGCATGCAAATATGAGTTTATGAAGATTTTGTTTACAGTCTTGTTGGCAGAAAATTGGAGATTACTTGAATATCTATTGATTTTAAATTATGGTCGGTTATATAGTGGAGTACTTGTAAACATTTGTAAGAATGATGTAGATCTGTGTGTTGAAAAGAGCAAGTGACTGTGCCATTTGTAAACCATTACATCATTTTCCATAAAAAGATGCATGTGAGGTATGCGTGCAGAGGGAAATGTATATGTTGAGGGAAGTGAGATACTCAGCAGACTCATAGAATGGCAGATGTCCTAAATAGCACTCTGGCCTCAGAATCAGCCCTAAAGGCACTCGGATCTGGCTGAAAAGCCCATGAGAGTATTTCAGGCATGGAAAGCCAAGACACTCTGGCAAAAAGATCTCTGTGAGTGAGATCCCAGTGGAAAGAACAGGTCTTCAAAGAGGGAGGTGCCTTTCTCTGAAGGGAGGAGAGAACCTCCACTTTGACTATGACCTTGTCTAAACAAGATAAGAGTCGGAGAACTCAAGGGGCTTCCATAGCCTTGGAAACTCATGACTGGTGCATAGGGAGATTACTGATACCATAAACAGGAGTGTCAATTTGTAAAGTCAACAACAGGAGTCACTGTGCACTTACTCCTCATGTAGGATCTCTGTCCTTAATGTGCTGTACACTGAGGCTTAATGCTATAACGAGTACTCAAACAGTATATTTCACTTTGTGTTTCTATGGGGGTGCAAACTGTTGAAATCTTTACTTAATGTACACTAAACTGATCTTCTGTTAAAAAAAAAAAAAAAAGAAAAGAAACTATCAATTCCCAACTTGACTCTCACTGGGATTAAACATGACAATAGGTCTGATCTGATTTCATCATCATTTAAAAAAAAATCATCTATTATTTTTCACTTTATGTTTCTGTGTGGGAACAAACTGTTGAAATCCTTACTTAAGGTATACTAAGCTGATCTTCTGTATACTAAGATAATCGAAAATGAATCTTGATGTGAATGGAAGGGGAGAGGGAGTGGGAAAGGGGAGGGTGGTGGGTGGGAGGGACGGTATGGGGGGGAAAGCCATTGTAACCCATGAGACGTACTTTGGAAATTTATATTCATTAAATAAAAGATAAAAAAAAAAAAAAGAAAAAAAAAAGAAAAATGTAAGCCAAAAAAAAAAAAAAAAAAAAAAAAAAAAGAAATGTATATGTTGAAGGATGCACACAGCCTGTATGGGGACTGTCTTTACGAGTGGGATTAGAGGGACTGGTGCTGTGGCATAGCAGGTAAAGCAGCTACCTGTGATGCCGGCATCCCACATGGGTGCTCATTCGAGATCCAGCTGCTGCATGGCCCTGGTGCTTGGGCCCCTGCGCTCACGTGGGAGATCTGGAGGAAGCTCCTGGCTCCTGGCTTCGGGCAGGCCATTGTGGCCATTTGGGGAGTGAACCAACAGATGGAAGATCTCTGTCTCTCTGTCTCTTTCTCTCTCTCTCTGTAACTCTACCTTTCAAATAAATAAATAAATAAATCTTTGAGGGAAAAAAAAGAAGAGTGGGATTAGAGGAACTTCCACTCTGTATGTTTTTACTTCTTCCTTCAGTATTTTTCTACAACAGACTTGTATTACCTTCATCAGCAGAACATCAATTCAGATTTTAAAAAGCGAGTGTATGAGTTATCCTAATTGGTGGAAATGGGTGTTTGAGGCGGTTAAGTGAGGAAAGCTGTTGCGCAGTGTGCCCTGGGTGTACCTGGGTGCAGATGGGGTGTGAGAGTAGAAAGTTCCGCACATTCTTTATTTCCCAAGCTGCATTATAAATCATCATGTTAAAAGACTGTTTTTCCCACAAGAAGAAAAGCTCATCTTATTTAAAGCCTTTCAAATCCCAAAAGTTAAAAAGGAAAAAAAATACGCTTCTGCTGTAATTTTTCCTCACCCTGTTTAATTAAGGAAGGAATCAATTTTTCATCTAAAATACAGCTGTGGAGTTTGTTCAGTCACCAGGAAATTGGTTCAGTAGTAGCTTGTGCTGACCTAGTGAAGATCCGCAAGTTCAGAGTGACAGCTCAGCTCACAGCGGGGAAGTGTGTGAAGAGGGGGCACCTGGCCTCCCGCTCAGCTGTGGTCCTGAACGAACCTGCTCCAGAGCCGTGAGACGGGCAGGGCTACCCCAAAACAGGCACCCTGCCTGGAGGCCGCCGTGGCCGCCCGTGGAGGATGACTCAGTTGAGCCAGAGCTGTCTTAATTTGATAACTCTCCTAACTTGAACCAGAAGTCTTGGGTTTGACCCAGGACCATCTTGGTCTGTGGTGGGGCTGTGGTGTGTATAATACTGTCAGACTGTGTTCATTGTTAGAAGTCTGGGGAAAGGAAGTGACTTGTGCGGCTAACACTAAAATAGTCATAGTACAAGAGGAAGGATTTTAAGAATTAGCATTATACTCTGCTTTTGAAGTAGCGTTGGTTACAAATATTCTCAGTATGTTTCACAGATACTTTTAAAAAACCCTGCACTTTGGGTTGGAGTTTGTATTTCTAATTTAGGATGAATTTTTTCTCATCTCCCCTTCCCTTGCTCTCCCATGTGTTAATGTTTTTTTTAAATGATTGTTTCAGTTCTTAAAAGTCTCTTTCCTAAGTGCTGGGCATCAGCAGTTTTCCTTCAATCTGTTTCAAATGATGACTCAAAGTTTAATTGTATAAAAGATAGGGACATTGAATAGCAAAATTGCATTTGCTTTGATGTAATAATGTTTCTTTCATCTAAAGAACATTTGAAATTTATGGAAAAGTAAATCCTTTCTTTGAGTTTTATGTTAACGAGAACACTGGAATGAACAAGGTTATGTTTAACTGAGCGTTTTTAAATTCTAATAGCTCCTAAAAGTGGGACTCTCTTAACGGTAAGATTTTGACATGAATTATTTATTCTCCTAAAGTGCTGGATTCATCTTTTTCATGGATCTCATGGAATTGTTATTGGATAATGTGTCTCACTGAAAAGTATAGTTGTTGGGACAGGTGTGGGTGCACAGTGGGGTAAGCTGCATTTGGGACACCCACATCCCATATTAGGGTTTGGGGATTGAGTCCCATCTCAGCTTCTGATCCAGCTGCCTGCTAATGTGCCTGGGAGACAGCAGATGATGGTGCAGGTGTTAGGGTTCCTGCCACCCACAAAGGAGACCTGGATGGAATTCCTGGCTCCTGGCCTCAGCCTGGCCCAGCCCTGGCTGTGGTGGGCATTTGGGGAGTAAAAAACTCTTTTTCAATCTCCTTTTCAAAACCAAACAAACTTTGAAAAGAGTAAAAGAAGAGGGAAAAATAAATATAGTCAGGGAGTAGAATGAGATTTGAAGTGGTGGATCAAAATGAGAAAACCAAGTGAGTAATTTTTTTTAGATTTATTTATTTGAAAGAGCTACACAGAGAGAGGGATAGACAAAGAGAGAGTGAGAAATATCGTCTATCTGCTGGTTTGCTCCTCAGATGACCACAAAGGCTGGGGCTGATCAGGCTGAAGGCAAGAGCCAGGAGCTTATTCTGGGTCTCCCATGTGGGTACAGGGCCCAAGTACCTGGGCTATCTTCTGCTGCTTTTCCCTGGCGCATTACCTGGGAGGTGGGTAGAAATGGTGCAGCTAGAACTCAAACCCACTCCCGTATGGAATGTTGGTGTTGCAGACAGCTGCTTTACCCACTACATCACAGTGCCAGCCCCTCTATTGGGGCTGGCGTTGTGGATAGTAGGTTAAGCCTTTGTCTGTATCCCATTTGGATGCTGGTTCAAGCTCTGGCTGCTTCACTTCTGATCCAGCTCCCTGCTAGTGGCCTTGAAAAACAATGGAAGATGGCCTAGGGATTTGGGCCCCTGCACCCATGTGGGAGACCCAGAAGAAGCTCCTGGCTCTTGGCTTTGGATCGGCCCAGCTCTGGCCATCGTGGCCACTTGGGGAATGAACCAACAGAGAGAAGACCTCCCCTTTGTCTCTCCTTCTCTTGTCCTATAACTCTGCCTCTCAAATAAATAAATAAATCTTTAAAAAATTATTTGGCTTAGTTATATAAAAGGCAGAAAGAAGGAAAGGGAGAGGGCTGGGCCAGGCTAAAGCCAGGAGCAGGGAACTCAGTTAAGGTGTCCCACAGGGGTGGACCATCATTTGTTGTTTGCCAGGGTGTACATTGGCAGAAAGCTGGAACTGAGAGGGGAGCTGAGCCTTGAACCCAGGCACTCTGATGTGGGATGTGGGTGTCCCAAGCAATGGCTTAACTGCTGCACCAAATGCGCTCACCCTCCTCCTGACCCAGTGTGGTTTTTTTTTTTTTTGGACAGGCAGAGTGGACAGTGAGAGAGAGAGACAGAGAGAAAGGTCTTCCTTATGCTGTTGGTTCACCCTCCAATGGCCGCCGCTGCCGGCGCGCTGTGGCCGGCGCACCGCGCTGATCCGATGGCAGGAGCCAGGCCCTTAACTTGGTCTCCCATGGGGTGCAGGGCCCAAGCACTTGGGCCATCCTCCACTGCACTCCCGGGCCACAGCAAAGAGCTGGCCTGGAAGAGGGGCAACCGGGACAGAATCTGGTGCCCCGACCAGGACTAGAACCCGGTGTGCCGGCGCCGCAAGGCAGAGGATTAGCCTAGTGAGCTGTGGCGCCGGCCATGGCCTTTTTTTTTTTTTTAAGACCAAAAATTTGGGGGGAATTATATATTAGAGCTATTTTGTAGCACTTGAAACAATTTTTTTTTTTTTGAGGGGAGAAGTTCATAACGAGATGTAGATGGAACTTCCCGAGTGACTATCACAGGCTACTCGGAACATTGGTACCAATTCCTAGAAGAGTCCCTTCTGTTTTGCTAGGAAACACCCCCATGGTTTAAGAGACAGCAGCAGGAAGTGGGAAACTCATCCCACTCGTCGTGGGCCTGGGTGGGAGCCTGGGCGCTGGCATGCAACGTTAGACTTGTATTATTTCAGATTCAGTATCTGTCCTCCCTACACTATGGGGTTGCTGTGAGGATCCTGAGAGTAGATGAGTGATGCTTTACAGATCTGAAGTATTGTTCTGTTAGGGGGGGAGGAGCAGGAGTGGAAAACACCAAACATTTGGAAGGAAATGAGAACAGGAGTTACTTTCCCTTTTGATCCAGGCTGTAGCGTATGCACTTGGGAATTGAAAGTGAAAGGAATGCGCAGGTGTTCAGGATGGGATGGGGGGGCAGGGTGCACGAGGGTAATTACTTTAAAGACCTGGGTGCTTTGATCTTTGAGCACCACTAATTTGTACTTAGCTCAGATCCAAGTGAATTACTGTATAAAAGACAAAGCAATAGGAGGGCACCTCCTAACAGTTCTCGGGTAGCTTCCCGTCTGGCACATGGGTCAGTTAGAGATTTCCACGGGCAGGTGTGAAGTTGCTAGCCTCTGTCTTACATTCAAGCCTAGTGACAGACTGTACTACAGGGATGGCTGCAGCCGATGCTTAAGGATCCGCTGTTCTCCCTTTATCACTGTGTTAATTTCCCCCACCCACCTGCGCACTAGCCACGGGTACCGAGAGTAGACTGGGAGCAAGGATCAGCCTGCAGGTAAGTCTTGCACGCTGAGGGTGGAGAGTGAGGAATATTAAGGCAGGCTTTAGTGTTTTTTTCCCCTATAGTCTTTTTTTTTTTTAATTCAGGCAAATAAAAACCATTTTGTTATGAATAATTTCAAATAAAAGTGAAGAAAGTAGTAATTGTCAGGTATTTGTAACTTCAAACACTCAGCTGTTGGCAGACATTCTTGCTAATTTCAGTGAAAAGCCTGCTGAGTTGTACTGAATCTGTGCATTGATTTGGGAAGAATATCTTAACAATATTAAGGTTCAAGAACACGGTATTTCCTCTCTTTTATTTAGATGTTACCTACTCTCTCAGTAGTATTTTATGATTTTCAGTGTATAGTTTTTTTAAAAGATTTATTTAATTTATTTTGAAAGAGTTACAAAGAGAGGTAGAGACAGAGAGAGAGGTCTTCCATCCACTGGTTCACTCCCCAAATGGCCGCAACAGCTGGAGCTGCGCTGATCTGAAGCCAGGAGCCAGGAGCTTCTTCCGGGTCTCCCACGCGGGTGCAGGGGCCCAAGGACTTGGGACATCTTCCACTGCTTGCCCAGGCCATAGCAGAGAGCTGGACAGGAAGAAGAGCAGCCAGGACTAGAATCGGCATCCTTATGTGGTGCTGGTGCTTCAGGCCAGGGCTTTAGCCCACTGTGCCACAGCGTCAGCCCCTTAGGTGTATAGTTTTATGCTTCTTATGTTAAATTTGTTCCTAAATGGTTATTAATTTTTATGCTTTTGTAATAAATTTTTAAAAGATTTATGTATTCATTTGAAAGGCAGAGTGAGTGAGAGAGCGAGAGCGAGAGAGATCTTCCACTTGATGGTTCACTCCACAAATGTCTGCAGCAGCTGGGACTGGAGGCTGAGGCCAGAGCTGGGAACTCCACTGGGGTCTCCCACATAGGTTGCAGGGGCTGGGTACTTGGGCCATTGCTTGTTGCCTCCTAGGCACATCAGCAGGAAGCTGGATTGGAAATGGAGGAGGGATTTGTTCCCAGGCACTGCATTATGGGATGCAGGCATCCTAAGTGACATGTTAACCTGGGGCACCACAATGCCCATCCTGGAATATTTAACTTCCTGTTTTAATTGTTCATTGTCGATATATAAAAATACAGTTACTTTTCTGGTATTGATCTTTGTATCTTATAAATATATTAAAGTTCCTTACTAACGCTAGTAGTTTTTTGTAGATTTCTTAACATTAAGAAAAATTTTTTATTTGCTTGAGAGGCCAAGAGAGAACAAGAGAGAGAGAGAGAGAGAGAGTTCCTATTTGCTGATTCACTCTCCAAATGCCCACAGTGGCTGGAATTGGGCCATGACCCTAGCCAGAAACCAGAAATGCAGTCCAGGTGTCCTGCAAGTATGACAGGAACCTAGTTACTGGAGCCGTCATCACTGCCTCCAGGCCTGCATCAACAGGATGTTCTTGTGAAGATCCAGAAATCAAACCTCGGCACTCAGATATGGCAACTTAGCTGCTAAATGCCTACTCCAGAATTTTCTATATGCAGAATTGGTCATGCTATGAATATGAACAGTTTTATTTCTTGCTTTCTAATCTGTATATTTAAAATTCCTGTTTCCTGCCTTATTGCACTGCCTAGAACTTCTGGTATTGTCATATAGAACTGATGAGAGTGAACATCCCTGCCTTGGCCCTGACCAAAGAACTAACTTTTGGTTTAATTGACTTTTCTCTATTTTTTCTAATTCATTAGTCTGTGTTCTGGTATTTATTACTACTTTCCTTCTGCTTAGTTGGGTTTGGTTTACTCCCCTTTTTCTAGTTTCTTAAGGTAGAGACTTAGGTTATTGGCTGGAGGTTTTTCTTTTGTAGAAAATATAGACAGATAAAGTTATAATAAATTGTCCTCTAGGTGCCTCCCATAGCTGTATCAAAAAGTTTTGATCTGCTGTGTTTTTATTCTTGATTTTGAAATATTTCCTGTCTTCTCTTGTGATTTTTTCCCTTCGTCCCTTGAATTTTTTAGGCATGTTATCCTAATTTCCAATTTTTGTGGGATTCCCCAACTTGGAAATGCAGACGCTGACACTTGAGCCAGGCACTCCAGTGTGGGACACACTCCAGTGTGTCCCTAGTGACAACTTAACCTGCTGTGTCAGAACACCCACCCCAGATACCGAATTCTCGATGGACAGTTTCTCTTTTAGCATTTAGATTGCTGTTTTCACTGTGTCCTGATACTCTGTTGTGTTTTTCTTTGTTGTTTGTTTGTTTGTTTTTTTGACAGGCAGAGTTAGACATAGAGAGAGAGACGGAGAGAAAGGTCTTCCTTTGCCGTTGGTTCACCCTCCAATGGCCACTGTGGCCGGCGCACCATGCTGATCCGATGGCAGGAGCCAGGTACTTCTCCTGGTCTCCCATGGGGTGCAGGGCCCAAGCACTTGGGCCATCCTCCACTGCAGTCCCTGGCCACAGCAGAGAGCTGGCCTGGAAGAGGGGCAACCGGGACAGAATCTGGTGCCCCGACCGGCACTACCGGCGCCACAAGGCAGAGGATTAGCCTACTGAGCTGCGGCGCTGGCCCATTTCTTCTTTATATTGGATAATTTTAAGTTCATTGATTCTTTTTTTTTTTTTTTTTTTTTTTTTTTTTTTTTTTTTAATTTTTTGACAGGCAGAGTGGACAGTGAGAGAAAGAGACAGAGAGAAAGGTCTTCCTTTGCCGTTGGTTCACCCTCCAATGGCCGCCGCTGCAGCCGGCGCACCGCGCTGATCCGATGGCAGGAGCCAGGATCCAGGTGCTTTTCCTGGTCTCCCATGGGGTGCAGGGCCCAAGCACCTGGGCCATCCTCCACTGCACTCCCTGGCCATAGCAGAGAGCTGGCCTGGAAGAGGGGCAACCGGGACAGAATCCGGCGCCCCGACCGGGACTAGAACCCGGTGTGCCGGCACCGCAAGGTGGAGGATTAGCCTATTGAGCCACGGCGCCGGCTCAAGTTCATTGATTCTTTATTCTGCCACCTCAGATCTTCTGTTGAGCCCTTTAGTGAATTTTCTTTACAAGTATTTATATTTTTGAACTCATGGCTATCTAGCTGATTCATTTTTCTAACTTTTCCTCATTGTTGGTGCTCTCTCTTTGGTGAATCATTATCCTCAAACTTTCCTTTAATTCTTTAAGCATATTTATAATGGCTACTTTAGAATCTTTGTTAGATCCAGCATGTGGGCCTCCCTCAGAGTTTCCAGTGGTGGCTCTTTTTTCCTGAATGCAGCTCACAGTACTGGCAGAACAGCAGAAGATGGCCCAAGAACGTGGGTTCCTGCCACTCATGTGGGAGACCTGGCTGGAGTTCCAGGCTCTTGGCTTCAATCTCACCTGGTCCTGGGCAGTGGGGCCATCTGGGGAGTGAACCAGTGGGTGGAAGACATCCCTCCCCCTCTCTGCCTCTGCCTCTCTTTAACTCTGCCTTTCAGATAAATAAATCTTTTTTAAAATGTTGAGATAAAGAGACAAGTTTCAGACATTCAGAAGTCTGACCCCAAGCCTGTCTTGCCCGCTGCGTGGGCGCTGGGCCTCCCTTTAGCGGGGTTGAACGGGTGACATGAACCCTCCACTCTCTTGTGTGTGCATGCAGCCTTCCAGAACAGCAGAGAAAGTTTACCATCGCCCACGGTAGCTCTCCTATTTTTGTATCTATTGCCAGACTTTTGGCTAGTCTGCCGTTCTGTCACTTGCAACAACCAGCATTGCACCCTCGGGCTGACTGAGATGTTGACCTTCTATGATTTTCCGTGATCACTGCTGCTAGGACGGTGCCCTTGGGTGTGTGTTGTTCTCCAAGTCAAGCCAACCCCTCCAGCAGCACAGCCTCCAATTTTGACAGCTCCCTTGCCCTGGGTGATTAGGAGCTGGGCTAGGGCTGGGAGCACCTCGGGCTGAAACACTACTCTGCAAGCTGTCCTAACTCAAGACCCAGTAGTTTTTCCTTGAATAAATGCTCCCCAATCTGTTGTCTGCCTTTGTTTGATCTCCAACCCTGAAATGGTTTTATTAAGATTTTTATTTATTTATTTGAGAGGTAGAGCTACAGAGGAAGGTGAGACAGAAAGAAAGGTCTTGCATCTACTGGCTCAATCCCCAGATGGCCACAACGGCTGGAGCTGAGCCAATCTGAAGCCAGGAGCCAGGAGCTCCTTCTGGGTCTCCCACGTGGGTGCAGGGGCCCAAGGACTTGGCCATCTTCTGCTCTCCCAGGCCATAGCAGAGAGCTGGATCAGAAGAGGAACAGCTGGGACTTGAACTAGTGCCCATATTGGATTCCCGTGCCATGGGCAGAGGCCTAGCCTACTACGCCACAGCGCCAGCTCATATCATTATTTTTTGAGGAGAGTTTTTTCCAAGCTTCTCAGTTGTTCTAGAAATGGTGCCCCTCCCTGCTAAGCCTTCTTTTCATATCTTCGGGCTGGTTTTTTAAAAAAAATTTTAGGTAGTATAAACTTGTTAAAATTCAGCAGTATAGGGGTTGGCACTGTGGTGTAGTAGGTTAAGCATCCATTTGTGGCACTGACATCCCAAATGGGTGCCGGTTCATGTCCTGGCTGCTCCTCTTCCAATCCAGCTCCCTGCTGATGGCCTGGGAAAGCAGCAGAAGATGGTCCAAGTCCTTGGGCCCCTGCACCCACATGGGAGACCTAGAAGAAGCTCCTGGCTCCTGGCTTCAGATCAGCACAGCTCCAGCTATTTCAGCCATTTGGGAAGTAAACCAGTGGAAAGAAGACCTTTCTCTGTCTCTCCCTCTCTTTGTATTCTGCCTCTCAAGTAAATAAATCTTTAAAATAAAATCAGCGATACAAAATTGTATAAAATAGAAATGGAAAATTTTTATTAATCCCATCCCTTAAAGATGGTCACTGTTGGAGTGGGCATTTGGTCCAGTGGCTAAGGACACAGCTTAGGGTGCCTTCAGTCCATATGGAGTACCTGAGTTTGAGTCCTGGCTCTACGCCTTATGCCAGCTTCCTGCTAGTGCACACCCTGGGAGGCAATGGTTGGGTCTCTACCTCCCATGTGGGACACCTGGATTGAATTGCTGACTGCTGGCTTCGGCCTGGCCCTGACTCAACTGTTCTAGGCATCTGGGGAGTGAACCAGTAGATGGGAACTTTTTTTTTCTCTGTCTTTCAGTTAAAACATTGTTTAAAAGAAATTTTTTTTAAGGTCAACACTGTTAATAACTTAGTGAATTGCTTCCCAGACTTACTTTAATCATTGTAGCTGTGGTTGTACAGCCTTAACATAACCCCTTTACCATGTACTACAAAGGTTCCTAATTCAGAGACTTCTTTAGCTCCTTTGAGTCAAAGAAATAAACTTAACTATCAGTAATTAGTTTGAATCGGGGGAGAGTAGGAGCTCCCTCCTGGCAAGGATAGAATATTAAGACTGGTATGATTTTATATTCTGAGTGGACTAGGTTCTCCGCACCCTTTCACAGCCTCATGCCTGTCTAGTCTCCTCTCTACAGTTTTCTTGAACCCTCCCAGGGTCTCCAGGAAAGTGCCCGATCAGTAGTTTCTCCTGTGATGTTATCCCGGCCATAACTACATCTTAAAAAGTTCCCGTGAGGAAGAATCAGTATAGCGAAGGATTCTGGGCCTCAGCCCCAGTGTCACGTTCCCTGGAGTTCAAATTTCAGCTCGCCTGCCCACAAGCCTTTGTGACCTTGGATTCCCTGGGCCTTGGTGGGGCTCGTCTTGGTGCTTGCTGTTTTGGATTATTAGGAGGACTTAATGGATACTCCGTGGAATGGGTCTGACAACAGTGCTGCCACGTTGGGGGCACACCTAAGTACTCCCTCCTTGCAACCCTGTCATCTCCATGTTATTCATTACTAATGAGAAGTCACGTCTTCACGGCATTGTTTTAGGCAGGGGAGAAAATTTTGAGTGGTCCCTCCTAAGTGCTTACTGAAGCTTGGTCATAGGTAAACCATTGACCAAAGTCAGGAATTTCTTTGAGGGTACAAGAGGTAGAGTTAGCTGGGCGGTGCTGGGTTGTGAGAAGAAAACAGAGATGGAGCAGAGCCAGGTTGACCTAGAAGACAAGCCCAGAGGATGGAGCGATGCTGCCGGGTGCAGAGGTTCTTTTCAGGGTGGTGAAAGTGTCCCTATCTGGTGTGGTGGCTCACAGCTCTATGTACACACTGAACGCCAGGGACCGTACACTTAAATGGGTACACTGCGTGGTGTGTGAATGTGGGGCCTCAGCTTGACACAACCATAGCTGTTTGGAGACATCTGTGATCTTGCCCTTTTTGGGAAAAACCAAGTCATTCAGATAACCTGCCAGGTTTGTCTTGCTAGGCAAGACCTGGAATGTCCTTCATCTCATCCTGGGAATGTTAACCTTTCTTGAGAAGTGTCAGGTGCACTAAGGTTAGCTATGGGCCATCTTTGGCTCAACATGTGAATCTCTTGGGATGCAGAGATCCGTTGCCTGTGACTGTCTGAGACCATGTCTCTGTCCATAGTCTCCCCAGCACATTACATTCTGTGTAATCTTGAGTTTGTCTCTTGTTGTCTCCTACCTTTGGCAGCTGGTTCTCATATGTGGGTTTTGGGTTTTTTTCTGAAATGGTGAATTATATCTCAATAAAGCAGTTGTTTAAAAAATGATGGGAGGGGCATTTGGCCTAGCGGTTGAGATGCTGCTTGGGTTGCCCACATCCAATACTGGGGCCTGGGTTCAAGTCCCGCCTCAGTTCCGGAGTCCAGCTTCCTGCTAATGCAAATATAGGTGATGACACAAGTGGTTGGGTCCCTCCCATCTGCCTGGGAGACCTGGATTGTGTTCCCAGATCCTGGCTTTGGCTCCAAGCCAGGAGCTGTTGCAGGCATTTGGAGAATGAACCAGCAGATGAGAACTCACTATGTCTGTCTGTTTCTCCGATTCTCAAGCTTAAATAAATAAAAACAAGAAATCCTAGAAGAGAGAAAATGGGGAGGGAATCAAGACGTCGAAGGCAGTTGCTCTCTCTGGTTGGGGGTTGCTGATCATCTTTCTCTGTTCACTAACTCTATCTGCTGAAGCCTGCGAGGTTGGGCCACGTGGCAGCCCCAGGAGGGGAGCTGCAGCAGGTCATCCCTGCAGCATCCCAGGACCTGAGGTGTGTGGTGGTCGCTGTCACCAGGCAGAAATTCAGAAATTGCAGCTGTAGGGGACGTGCAGGCTGGATGTGGCCACCTTCCAAATTGAGGTGGTGGCAGAAATGGGTGTGTAAAACCCTGCACATCTCTGGCCCTCATTCCCCTGCCCAACTGTAACAGCCACGCCTATTTCCTGAAGTCCTACTGTGCACCAGGTCCCTTTCTGAGTGCTGTTAATGCAGAGATGAGTTTGAGTGTCAATCTGACCCCGTATTACTTCCCAGTATTCTCAGGAGACCAATTTTGAGGTCAGAATTCCGCTTTTTACAGTGAAGGCTAAATCTCACTCCTGGGACAACTGAGATCCCTTTAAAATCTGCTTTGAAGCCACAGCATTTCTGCGCCAGTAGGAAAACTGCTGGCCGTGTTCAGATGTCCTGTGAATGTTTTGAGATTTAACGTTGAGCAAATAATTCAAGAATCTCCATGCCACACATTCTTCAAAATACAGCATCCGAGAGGGAATGAAGAATTTGTCAGTGAACTTGACCTGCCCCTTCTTAGTGGCAGGCTTTTGTATTCTGCATCCCAGGGTACCAGCCGAGAGGTCCCTAATATGTATGTTTCAAACGCTGCTTGCAGTGGGGCTAAGAGGTCGCTTCAAAACTGTTTGCCAGAGACACTCAGTAACCAGTGGTCATAGCCATCGTTTTTGGGGGGGTTTTCTTGCTCGCTCAGAAAGCTTTGATAAGGAATCCCTGATACTTACGAAGTGACAGCTTTATTCTGTGAGTGAATTGTTGCAAAAAACATCTCAACACTTGTGAATGGTGCTGAATAGGGCCAGCTTTCTGAAGCCTGGCTGTCCCTTTAGTGTGTGGGAGAGTGACTGTGGAGTCTGCTACAGTAGCCCCCTGGACCTCCCGCCCACCTGCCTACTGCCTCTCTCTGCTTATGGCCCCTCTCCTTGGGCTGGGGCCCTGCTTTCTGCCTCTTTCTGACCTTCCAGAGGTTTTGAGATTTGGGTATAATGTTGAATTTAATTTTCAAAACTAATTATAGTTTCATAATTCACTGGTGTAAAACTCTGAGAAAACTAAAATCTTCAGAGTTATGCATCAGACAGGATTTTTTAAAAATTAATTTATTTTTATTTGGAAGAGAGGGAGAACTTCCATCTGCTGGCAACAGCTAGGGATGGGCCAGGACGAAGCCAGCAGTCGGGAACTCCATCCAATCTCCCACATAGGTGGCAGGGACTCAGGGACCTGAACCCTCAGCTGCTGCCTCCCAGGGTGTGCCTTAGTAGGAAACTGGGATAGGAAGCAGAGCCAAGACCCAAACCCAGGCGATTTGATAGGGGTGTGGGTATCCAAAACGATGTCTTAACTGCTGTACAAACGCACACCCCAGGCAGGATTCTTCCTCATAATTTGACAACTTCTAAAATGGTCATCTAATTAGAGCTGTGCTTTCTCGTTAGTGTAGGTGCTTCCTGTATCTAATGTGTCCAGCGTGAAGCTTTGTCAGATGTACAGGCAGCAATCTGCAGTTTTAAGGATACGAGTTGAATGTCTGTTATTTTGGAATCGAGTACTCTAGGTCTTAGTTTTTACAGTTTATAGTACTTTGAGAAAAACCAGGTTTTTCTTAATCCATGTCCATTTTTGCTTAGTGTAAATATGTAAACAAAACTCAAACTTTTGCTAGGGGTCAGGAAAGGTCACATAGAATTCCAAATCTAGTCTCTTCATCAATATTCCCACGTGTTTCCTGATGCCATTGTCTGTGCCGTGTAAACTATTCAATTCCACAAGTGTACACTCAGTAAAGATCCTGTGATAGGCAGCATTCTTGGCTCTGTAGATGCACCTGTGGGGGCGGGGGACCAGACCCCAAGCCCTGCTTCTGTGGGTCATGGGTAACAGAACGGGCTAGGGTCAAAAACTCAACTCATATGTTATGAAAACAGGTAGCATGGCAGTGAGAATGCCTTGAGAGAATTTCGCAGGGATGGGCAGGGGTTCAAGGGATGGGATGGGGCCAGCAAGAGACCATGGGGGTGGGGTTACAGATGGAACTACGTGGCCAGGGAAACTCTGTCTCCTTTTGGCACCCCCAGCTGGGGGAGACCCTTGAAAATTTCTAAAACACTGTTTTGTTCCCCAGAAAGAGTCATTTGTGAGCTCTCCATAGCAAGGAGCTTTTGAAGTTGGCATTGGCAGGACACTGTGCAGCTGGGCCTGCTGGCTGCGCCCCAGCCCTCCGCAGCTGATCCGAACCGCAGCTTTGCAATCATTCCCTGTGCCATCCAAAAATATTTTGTGACCTTGCTGGCTGGCAGTTTTTTAAATGTTATTTTAAATCTCCAGAAAAGGGAAACATCAAAGTGCAGACTGTCCATTGCTGCCCTTCTGGATACAGGCGCGCAGCTGCACAGCACAATCAGCCATTGTAGTGACATGTGCCCGGCCGTTATAAATAGACGGGGCTCACGCGGGAAGTGCTCCAGATGAAGGGCAAGTGCACGGGGATGAATGCCAACTGCTGTTCCCGTCGAGAGCCCTTCTCAAAGATCAATATTATTTTGTTTCCCTGACTGAATTAAAATAACACACACACAACTGTGACAGTGCTGCATAACTTAACCGTCCCGAATCCAAACGTGTTTTGGAAAGACTGCCTGATGGCCCACCTCACCACTTTCAGCAGACAGATTCGTGTTTACATGCCTGGTATTACTCAGGGCTGGAAATGCATGCCTGTTAAATACCATGTTTATTCCTTATTTTGGCCCTTATGCCAAGACATTTTTATTGTAGTTTATAGGTGACATGTCAAAATCTCTTGACTGTTCGTTCCATTCATGTAGTAGGTTATCAGTAATTTAGAAATCACTTTGTCTTTTAAGGAAAAAACAAAAGACAAAAACTACACAGTACGTAACTCCTGTTGGTTACGCTGTTCCCAGCCCCATTCAGAAAGAAACCGTGATTACACAGCACAGAACTTAAGGTGCGAAGTCAGTCATATAGCTGAAACAGGAGTGAGTTACATTGGTTACACACTCAGGTAACAGGCTCAGAGATGTTTTGGTTGTGCAGAAGAGGCCCTGCTGAATACTGTATGTCGTGTGTTATTTTCCTAGAGCTGTTGTCCTGGCTCTTTAGTCTCCTTCAGTCTGCAGCAGCTCCTTCTTCTTTGCCTTCCATGACCTTGACATTTTTGCAGGAAGCAAGCCAGTTGTTTTGTGGAACGTCCCTTGTCCCTTGTTTCTGTCATGGCTGGGTTCAGGTTGTGCGTTTCTGGCAGGAGCACTGCGGAAGGTGAGGGAGACCCACATCCTGGGTGCCCCCTGACAGGAAGGTGCATGGTTTGTACTCATGCCCTTTTGACAGATGCTAACTCTGATCATCTGGTTGGGGGGTGGGGGGGGCATCTAGATTTCTTCAGTGTACTATCAACTAGTTAGCATTTTACTTCATTATTCAGGATTTATTTATTTGAATGGCAGAGAAAGAAAGGGAGGGAAGGAGGGACAGAGTCTTCCACCTCCTGGTTCAGTCTCCAAATGGTATTTTATAATTATCAATTAAAAACTAATAAGCAAGCTTGGCCTTGTGACAGAGTGGCTAAAGCCACCCCCTGCAATGCTGGCATCCCGTATGGGCACCGGTTCATGTCTTGATGGCTGTACTTCAGATCCAGATCTCTGCTAATGACCTGAGAAAAGCAGCAAAAATGGCCCAAGTACTTGGGCCCGTGCCACCCATCTGGGGTCTCAGATGAAGCTCTTTACTTCAGCATGGCTCAGCCCTGGCCATTGTGGCCATTTGGGGAGTGAACCAGTGGATGGGTGATCTCTCTCTCCCTCTTTCTCTGTAACTCTGACTTTCAAATAAACATTTTAAAAAAGCTGATAAGCATTTTGTAAGGAGACTTTTGAGACTATGTAAATATCCTGTTTCTCATTACACTTTCACCCACTAGTTTTAGCATCCCTTTTTTTAAAAAAAAAAAGTTTATTTATTTATTTGAAAGTTACAGTTACAGAGAGAGGGAGAGACAGAGAGAATTTCCATCCATTGATTCACTCCCTAAATGGCCACAATGGCTGGGACTCAGCCCATCTGAAGCCAGGAGCCAGGAGCTTCTTCCAGGTCTCCCATGCAGGTGCAGGGGCCAAGTGCTTGGGTCATCTTCCACTGTTTTCCTATGCCATAGCAGAGAGTTGGATCGGAAGAGGAGCAGCCAGGACTCAAACCAGCGCCCATATAGGATGCTGGTGCTGCATGCAGCAGCTGTACCTGCTGGGCCACAGCACCGGCCCCTTAGCATCCTTTGATGATGCCTGCCTGAATCTAGTAGTAGGACGCTAGCCAAAAGTTGATTTTTGTAAATGCGTCATTTCTTTTACGCTTGTTTGTTGTGTTCCACTGTAAAAAGCAGGTTTCTTTCCTTCCTTCTTCTTATCAGTAGACTCATAGATTCCTATTTTATTCATTGGGTTGTGATCTGTTGTAATCACTGTTTGCGTTGATGCCCAAGTTGTCCCAGATTTGGGCAGTGGGAGCCCCTTCAGGCTGACCTCTGTGTCCTTCCAATGCATCCACATCACTTTGAACACTTCTTTACTTTTTGGCACAACACCTTCAGGGTCTGCTAGAACCAGCTCTCCTAGAAGCCCTGACTCCTTTTAGTGGAGAACGGTTTTTAGAAACCAGGATCTGGCCCTAGGTGTGCTCATTGCTCCTGCTGCCATGGTGCAGGTATGGTGCCGCCACGATAGACCTTCTCAATGGATGTGGTTAGGAACTTAAACGTATGTGTGTACTTTGCTACACACATGCATATCTGTACTCACAGGCATGTATGCACACACACATTTATAGCTCTGTGTATGTCAATCGTTCATCCACCCGCTCTTCCACCCAGCCAGCTATAGAAGCCACGACGTAACCTAGATCACATGGTTCATTTAAGCTTCCCCCTTTCCCTGGCTACAGTAAGAGTAACAAATGGCCCCTGTCATCTTTATTTTTATTTTATTTATTTGATCATCCTCTTGTATTAACCAGTCTTCTGATCCCCAGGCCATCTAGCCTGGCTCTTACTCCTCAGTGAGCAACACAAGTACTTTAGATCTATACTTTCCTTTGCATTAACAAAGGGCACAGTGGGGGCTGGTGTTGTGGCATAGTGGGTTAAGCCACGGCTCACGACATCTGATCCAGCTCCCTGCTGATGTACCAAGTACCTGGGCCCCTGCCATCCATGCTGCAGATCAAGGTGGAGCTCCTGGCTTCTGGCTTTGGCCTGGACCAGACCTGGACATTGTGGCCTTTTAGGGAGTGAGCCAGCGGGTGGAAAATCTCTCTCTCTCCCTGTAACTCCCTGTCTCTGTTACTCTGCCTTTCAAATAAATAAATCTTTTTTTTAATAAATCTTTTTTTTGTAAGTAGTTTAAGTTGAACAACATATCCAACATAAACTTAAAGAAGGCCTTTGTAACCTGCTGGTTCTCGTGGAAAAGGGACCACAGCTACATGATATTGGAAGAGCTGGATCGGGCGAGTGAGGGGACTTTGCCCGACCGTCTCTTACTCAGAGGTCACTAGTTTGTTCTGCTTTGTAGTCAGAAGAAAAATCTGTTCTCATCTGGTGTTGGCTGAGAAGTAGAGACTGAGGTTGACACCCCAGGGACTGTGTTTGAGGATAACCTGGCAGAAAGTGTCCCCCACGTCTGTCTCGTAACTGCTCTGATCCGGGAAGCCGTGTGGGAGCTGAGTCAGCCGCCGTGGTGAGCGCCTGTGCCTGGGCACGCGTGGCCAGCTGGGGGTGTGTGTTGCCCCTCCTGACTTGTCTTCTTCATTGCGTGGGGTTCCAGGCTAGGTTCTGCATGTCTGTGGAAGGCGGTGGAGAAGACCCTTTGAAGCAGATTCGTGGGTAGGCGGCAGGCAGGAAGCTGGGCAGTGGCTCCTCCCGAAACTCCGGACTGTGAAACGCCTCTGGGTGAGCTGCGGGAGCCACGTGCTTTCTAGCCGCGACCTGTGCGTCCGTGGACGTGGAACTTTCTGACCAAGGATGACTGTTTCCTGATTGAAATCATCTGTGATCCTTGACCATTTCAAGTCCTGATGACCTCAGAACTCTGTTCGTTTGCTTGGGTTTTAAGTTGAGATCTGGAGACTGGGAGGTTTTTGCTTGTTTGTTTGTTTGTTTGTCTTTTGATGGGAACATTATTGAGACTTCTCCAGTGAGTGACCAGAGGCCCCATCCAGGAGTTTCCTTGAGACCTCAGGCTTAGACGTGGGGGGCGGGATGAGAGTAGCCCCACTAGATGCCCTCTGCGGGAGCTCAGCTGTCACACCATCCAAACCAGCCCTCCACTGAGCACCTGCTGTGTGTGAGACACTGAGCCACATGCTGGGCGAGTGTGGTGAGTGGCGGCCTGTGTCTGCACCGTCTTCTGGGAGGGGCAGACGCTGGCCACGAGGGGAGGGCTGGCAGTTGAAGCCATCTGTGCTCTCTGTCGCCGCCTCCCCATCTCGCCCTCACTCTGGAAGTGGAATGAGGCACCAGTCTGAGCCCTTCTTGCAGGTACGCTGGCCCTTTTTCTCACCCCGCCCCCACCCCTTGATTCAGCGCAGGAGCTGTGGAGTTGTGTTATTCTGAGGTGGGTTTGCATGGATCAGTTTGCACAAGAAACACCATCTTGACTTTGTACTAACATTTTGAACAAAGAGAAGTTACGTAAACCAGAGAAGGAGGAGAAGATGGCAGAGGACTAAATCGCTGTTTTCCACTGGAACCACATGGAGCTACCTTGGGGTGGTTTTCCACCATCAAAGAAAGAACGATTGACATTTGGGCAGTGTGCCGTCACTTTAACAGACTTCATCTTAATGTTGTGGCGCTCTCTAATTTTAACACAGCACTACAAACAGGACTTTAAAATAGTATTAATGATGAATTAAATTTCTCTGATGTCTGTCTGGCAATTTCTGATGATCAGATATTTCCACCCTCCGCCATTCCCCGCCCCAGTGACAGAGACCAGACACCAGGGAAGAGATCACTCCTTGGCATTCTTCCCAGGCACAGACCTGCTTTGTCCAGGGTGAGCATGGCCGAGAAACTGGGTCCTCCTGTGGGACTGAGGAGTGCATGACATGTCCCAAGTGGGTCAGGGCGAGGCCCTGGCGAGAAGACCAAGAGCCACTGTCCACCGGAGGCCTCACTGCTGCTGGAGAAGCCAGGGCTGGGGGCGTCTGCAATTAACACAGCAGCAGCGGCCGTCTGGGGGAGTAGAGTTCATCCACAAACCAACACCTTTGATTTTCTTTCTCGTGTAATATTCTTGGAATTTACCCTCCGTTTTCAGACACTGTGAGGGAAGTCTGTGAGTAGCAGGTTGCCCTAGGAGGGGCCTCTCACCTGTGGCCCCGGCACGTCAGCCTCGGCTAGACCCACCTGCCGTCCAGGCTGGAGAGCCCACGCAAGATCCTCCCCGCGTCCCCTCACCTGTGCCATACCAGCTCCCCTCAGCTCTGACACTCTGCTCCCGGGAGTCAACTCTAGTAGAGTTAATAGATTTTAATTAGGGGGCCATGAAACAGCCTGTGTATGTTTTTGTGAAGTGTACACATCTGACACTGCTTTGGAACTAACTGGTTTAACATTCACCATTCCTCCTGGATGAGAGGAAATGTTGTTGGCGTCTTCATTCATATGTTTATGCTAAGAACACAGGTCTGTTGGCCAATACAGTGTTTCCTTATTTTCCTAGCTACTATGAGAATCACAGCTGTGCTCACACACAAGTCTGCACAAAATATATCCGTTAATAGAAACTTGGGGTTTTGGGGCAATCTGCATGTTCTGTGGTTTAGAGCTAAGTGTGACCTTGGACAAGTGTTTAAAACTTAGTCTCAGGTTCTTGGTCATTAATATGAATTGCAAATTCATAAGGATTTTCAAAGCTAGTTATTATCCGAGATTTTCTTGCCTTTTTGATTGGATGAATAAAACTGGGAGGCAATATTTGTTTGGCTCCTCTTTAAAATATATACATACACAAATAAGTAAATAAATAAGTAAATAAAAGTTTATCTAAGGGCCAGCATTATGGCATAGCAGGTAAAGCTGCTACCTGAAATGCCAGCATCCCATATGAGCGCCAGTTAGAGACTTGGGTACTCCAATTCTGATCCAGCTCCCTGCCAGTATGCCTGGGAAAGCACTGAAGATGGCCCAAGTGCTTGGGCCCCTGCAACCGTGTGTGATACCTGGAAGGAGCTCCTGGATCCTGGCTTGGGCCTGGCCCACCTCCACCACTGTGGTCATTTGGGGAGTGAACCAGTGAATGGAAGATATCTCTCTCTCTCTCTCTCTCTCTCTCTTTCTACCCTCCCCCTCTCTCCCTGTCTGTATAATCTGACTTTCAAATAAATAAATACTTCTTAGTCTACTTGAATGGCAGTGTAACAGACAGACAGACAGGTCTTCCATCCACTGGTTCACTCCTCAAATGTCCACAGCAGTTGAGACTGGGCCATGCCAAAGGCAGGATCCAGGAACTCAGCATCTGAGTCGCTCACAAGGGTGGCAGAGGCCCAGGCACTTGAACCATCATCTGCTGCCCAGGAAGCATTAGCAAGAAACTGAATCAAAAGTAGAGTAGCCCAGACTTGAACTAGGCACTCTGATGAGGAGTGCAGGCTTCCCAAGTGGCCGCTTAACCCACTGTACCAACCCTCCTCCTGAATTAAAACAGAAATCAAACTACACATTCTTACCTAGGCTTTAATTTTTTTTTTTGGTAGCCACTTTATTTTGGTCTTTTTTTTTCCCCCCTCTGCCTCACGTTGGATGTTTTCAAAGATCTGTGAATGGCGCCAGGCTCTTCCATTTCAGGACTGCATCCAAAGAGTTGGTTACAAAGCTTTGGTAATTAGCTCATACTCCAGTTAACTAAGAAGATGATATTGATTTACGTGAGCTGATGCTGATAAATATTTATTGCATGTCTGCTTCATGAGCAGCACAGAGCCAGCACAGCCTCATCTCTCAGAGAATTTACAGTCAGAGAGGGAGCCAGCACCCAACTGCCTCGAGACTGGGAAGTGGAATGTTTGTTTGGGGAAAGATTTATTGTTCCGGGGGCAACAGAAGCATGTGGAGAGTCCTTCTGCCTGGCCTAAACCTTGGTGTGGCCTCAGAGCTGCGTCCTGGGAAATTAGTAGGATTTCAATGCAGTCCCTCCACTTAGAGATAGTCTTTAAATGTGTAACGGTTCAAAAGTGGTAGTCTCAGGCCGGCGCCGCGGCTCACTAGGCTAATCCTCCACCTTGCGGCGCCGGCACCCCGGGTTCTAGTCCCGGTCGGGGTGCTGGATTCTGTCCCGGTTGCCCCTCTTCCAGGCCAGCTCTCTGCTGTGGCCAGGGAGTGCAGTGGAGGATGGCCCAAATGCTTGGGCCCTGCACCCCATGGGAGACCAGGATAAGTACGCGCGGCGGCCATTGGAGGGTGAACCGATGGCAAAGGAAGACCTTTCTCTCTGTCTCTCCCTCTCACTGTCCACTCTGCCTGTCAAAAAAAAAAAAAAAAAAAAAAAAAAAAAAAAAAAAAAAGTGGTAGTCTCTTGGTGCATTTCTCCTAAGACAGATCAGCCTCTACCATGGGGTTTGCGTGTATCCAAAGATAAAACTGATTTCCATTTAGGTGGCAGTAAACCTCTGTTTTCAAGATTAAATGCAATATGTTTGTTGATATTAAATTGAAGTTGCCTTGGTAATTTGATTGTAAATGATTGGATTTCATAGATTTACAACCAGGGAGTCCGGTGTCTAGAATGAACATCTTGCTATGTGGGAACACTGTTTGGGATTTCCTTTGCCATTTATTTGTCAGCATCTTTGACAAGAATGGTACAATCCAAGTCACAGGATTTTATTTTATGTTTTATAAATCCTAACACTTTAGAATTAGTAAAAATAATGAGTTTAATTTTTTTAAGATTTATTTTATTTATTTGAAATTCAGAGAGAATGAGAGGCAGAGAGAGAGAGGTCTTGCATCCATTGGTTCACTCCCCAGTTGGCTGAGCTGATCTGAAGCCAGGAGCCAGGAGCCTCCTCTAGATCTCCCATGTGGGTGCAGGGGCCCAAGGACCTGGGCCATCTTCCACTGCTTGCCCAGGCCATAGCAGAGAGCTGGATTGGAAGTGGAGCAGCCAGGACTCGAACTAGTGAGCGACCATATAGGATGCAGGCACTGCAGGCGGCAGCTTTACCCACTATGCCACAGCACCAGCCCCTAATTTTTTTTTTTTTTAAAAGGAAGATGAATGGGTGTTTGGCACAGCAGTTACGATGCCACGTGGGATGCCTTCATCCCATGTTGGAGTGCCTGGATTCAGTCCCAGCTCTCCTCCTCATTGCATCTTCTGCCGACACACACCCTTGGAGGTGGCAGGCAATGGCTCAGCTAGTTTAGTCCTTGCCACCCACATGGGAGACCTGAATTGAATTTTGGGCTCCTGACTTAAGCCTGCCCCAGTCCTGGCTGTTGTGGGGCATTTGGGTAGTGAACCTGTGTGTGGAAAATCTCTCTGTGTTTATCTTATTCTCTCTGCCTTTCAAATAAATGAATGAAAAAATTCAACAGCAGGGTGGGCATTGTGGTACAGCAGGTTAAGCCACTGCTTGGGATGCTTGCATTTCATATTGAACTGCCTGTTCAAGCCCCATCTACTCCGTGCTTCCAATCCAGCTTCCTGATAAGGGGCCTGTGAAGCAATGGGTGATAGACCAAGTACTTGGGTTCCTGCCACCCGCAAAGGGGTTCCTGGCTCTTGCTTTTGGTCTGACCCAGCACCTGCTATTGCAGGCATGTGGAGTTTGAACCACAGATGGAAGATCTCTCTCCCGTCTCTGTCTCTCTCCATCTCTGTCACTCTGCCTTTCAAATAAATAGATCTTTCAAAAAACAAAAAACGGGGTTGCCGCTGTGGCACAGCAAATTGAACTGCAGCCTGAAGTGCTGGCATCCCATGTGGGTTCCAGTTCAAGCCCGGCTGCTCCACTTCCTATCCAGCTCCCTGTTAATACACCTGGGAAAGCAGCGGAGGATGGCCCATGTACTTGGGCTCCTACACCCACATGGGAGACCCGGAGGAAGCTCCTGGATCCTGCCTTTGGCCTGACCTACCCTCTATCATTGTGGCCATTTGGGGAGTGAACCAGTGGATAAGAGATCTCTTTCCTGTCTCTACTTCTTTCTCAGTGACTCTGCCTTTCAAATAAATAAGTAAAAATCTTTAAAAAGAAAAAGCAATAGGCCGGCGCCGCGGCTCACTAGGCTAATCCTCCGCCTTGCGGCGCCGGCACACCGGGTTCTAGTCCCGGTCGGGGTGCCGGATTCTGTCCCGGTTGCCCCTCTTCCAGGCCAGCTCTCTCTCAAGTGCTTGGGCCCTGCACCCCATGGGAGACCAGGAGAAGTACCTGGCTCCTGCCTTCTGATCAGCGCGGTGTGCTGGAGGGTGAACCAACGGCAAAGGAAGACCTTTCTCTCTGTCTCTCTCACTGTCCACTCTGCCTGTCAAAAAAAAAAAAAAAAAAAAAAAAAAAGGCAATAAAAGACTAAGAAACAGAAGTCCATGGACCTTCAGTGCTCTGCTGAAGGTCACAAAAAGTCACAGAGATATTTAGCGACAAAGTTATTTCCAAGTACTTGATTTTGCAATGCTCAGAAATGCCATGGCAAAGAGTAAGACTTCATGAAGACTTTGTTATAAAATTAGGAAATTAAATTAAAAGTTTTGTTCCAGTGGCACACTATGCCTTTATGTGTACATATTACGAATTGTGGGATTCTCAGAGCAACCCTGTGGGGCAGAGTTTTAATGTTTTTAGTTCTGTTTTATAAAAGGGAGGAATCCTGAAACAGAGAAGACTCAAAGTCATGCAGCTGGGAGGTTAGCAGACCAAATGGAGTTGTTGAGAAAAAGCATGTATTGTGGGGAAAGTCACGGCCGACATTGTCAGAAACACTGCTGGAGCGCAGAGGGCCCCAGGAGGCGGTTGGGCCTCCATCTCAGCCTTGGTCTGCTTTAGGTTAGCCAGGGTTTTTGTGCGTTGTGTTACACTCTAAAATAAACACCATTGCTCGTTCCCATTATTTCAAATAATGAACATTTGTAGATCCTGGTCACTAGGAAATTCAGTTCAGCCAGTCTTTAAGGGTTGATTGTCTGGAACTTATCTAAAATTAAATCCTGTTTTAAAGAATTAAGGTTAAGGTCATGGTGTAAAATGGATTTCTCTGGAAGAAATAAAAAGGCAAAGTATCCTAATAATTTTACTTATAAATAACATAATCAAACAATTGTGGAGGCAGGAGTCATATGTATATTTTTCCTTTTTTAAAATAAAATTCAGATAAACAAAAACAAATTCAGATTAAAAAGAGAAACTTTTAAATCCATGAATTATGAGCTTTTTTCTGAGTACTAGCGTTGGCAATAAAATCACAGTTTATAAAGACGGCATTTGCTCCAGTATTTATTTACATGCTGTTGCCATCAGAGGTACTCCTTCAGTTTGGCAGTAGATCTAAAATTTTAGAAAATAGTCAGCTTCTTAGAAGGAAAAAGTGAGAATAGAACCAGAGTTATGAGCAAGAAACGGCTTTCTTACCCCAGAGTGAGCTCATTCCCCGACTTAGCTTTGTTCTGGAATCTGGTGTTCGTGGGGAGTCTTGGGATGCCACTGGTCTTTAGTGCTCTGTGTATGACTCTGCTCTCGGGCTCTGCTTTCCTGCTTTATCTTTCGCCATCTTTTCCATCCTGAAGTTTTGGGCGGCCGTTTGCCCCCGACTGCGCACTGCACAGTCCGTGAGCACTGCCTTTACTATGTGACTCAGCCGTCTCTTCTGGAGGAGACAGAAGTGAAAAGTGCAACGCGAGGGGCTGGTGTTGAAGTGTGGTGGTTAATTCTCCACCTACAACTCTGGCATCCCATAGGGGTGCAGGTTTGAGTCCTGGCTGCTCTGCTTCAGACCCTGCTAATATGCCTGGGAAAGCAGCAGAAGATGGCCCAAGTCCTTGAGCCCTTCACTGATGTGGGAGACACTGATGTGGGAGACTCCAGGCTTCAGCCTGTCCCAGCCCCAAGTGCTGCAGCCATTTGGGGACTGAACCAGTGGATGCAAGATCTCTCTCTGATTCTGTCTGTGTTTTTCTCTGTAACTCCGCCTTTCAAGTAAAATAAATAAATCTCTTTTTTTTAAAAAAAAAAAAAGCAAAAGTACAACATGAGTATAAAACAGTTCAATCAACAGGGGAAAAGACTTATTTTATTTAACTTGGCATCAATATCTTTATTCAGTAGACTTCTTGAATGTGTGTTTAATTGAGTGTAATTTTTAAAAAGAAACCAGGAAATGTGATTGTTTTCAGTAACCTCACCAAGTGTTTGTTATAGGTACCCAGAGTGAAAGAGAGTTCCAGAGACGATCACTTTGTAGCTTCCTTCCTCCTTTGAACATGTCAGAGGATTTCTTGGTTAACTAAAAGTGAAAGAAGAAAGCCAGGATCCACAACACCACCACCAGGAACCACCAGAGTCTGAGGTCGTTTTGTCCTTATTGTCCTACAACCTAGACTCTTCAAACACGTGCAGGTTCAGGAGTTCCGTCCCGGAGCCTCAACGGCCATCTGATCATAGTAAAAGGCTCTGTGCACAGGAACCACAACTGCAGATGGAACTGAAGCTGTCATTGGAGTTATGTACATGAAGGGATGTGTTAATAGCACAGTTGTTCCAGCAAAAGTTCAATTTGATTCTCAAGTGTGAAATACACACTTAAAGCAATTCTTAAGTGTAACTGGAGAACTTAGAAAGACAAGCATTGGGATATTAGTGGAATACCTAACAAGGCAAGGAGACAGCACACAGATGTGGAAATGTGTAGGGTCTGTGAAGAGGCACAGGTTCCCCAGGGAAGAGGCTTTGATGGTGTATGTGGAGATGGGCTGGGAAAGGCAGCTGGAGGCTGGGTAGCGGACAACTTCACCTGTCCCAGGGAAGTTTGTGCTTTAGTGTGTTAGTAGCAGTTTGCCACAATACCTGTTCCTAGACCTAGCACGGGTTAAACGGGATAACAGTGAAGTAAAGTGCCTAGCACAGTGCTCGATGCACAATAACTGCTCTCTGAGTGTTGGTTGTAGTAGTTGTTGTTGCCGTTAATATATATTTTTGGTGAGAGGGCAGCCAGTACAGGGTTTAGAGCAAGATATGTGAAGTGACAGCATGGAGACTAAGTTGGAAGAGGAGAGACTGGAGCCCAAAGGACTACTTACGAAGTGATTTGGTAGGACCCAAGAGAAACTAAGATGCAGGCATTGGGAGTAGGGAAGCGGTGAGAGACCTGGCAGAGAGGGGACAGAAGAAAGTGACCGGTAGCTTTCTCGTCTGGATGATGGGGCGTGATGATACCCTGGAGACCGGAGGAGGAACCCTGGTTTGTGGGCTGAAGACCTGTGTGCCGTGTTCATCCTTCCCGCAGTGAGACCGTGGCGACTTCTTCCTGCGAGCACCGTCCTGTCACATGGGAGTTGTCTCCCTCCTAGTGCCAGCCCAGAGTCCTCGCACCGTCCTGTCACATGGGAGTTGTCTCCCTCCTAGTGCCAGCCCAGAGTCCTCGCATCCGTTCCCTTCCACTCAGATATTCCCCGCCCCGCCTCGCATCCTGTGTAACCCTCTGTGTTGGTGTGTCTGCTCGGAGTTGGTAAACACGGCCGAGGTGAGTCAACAGCATTCAATGCAGAACGTGTGTGGACGTGTGCTCTGTGTGTGAGCTCTGGAGGGAGCTGGAGGGGACCAGAGTTCCCTGCGGCACATCTGTGAGAAGCACCGTCCCCTAGGAGTCGGGGGACTGACAACCAGCCTGCTGGGAGGTATGGAAGGTACACGGTGCCCTCGCCTGCGAGAGAGCAGGTCCAATCCTGACTCGTGGATTACTGGACACGGAGGCTGGGCCACCTTGGAATCGTTCAGACCCAGACCTGTGAAGCAAGCGGGAGACCTGGTGCCCTCATGAGACACAGCCGGAGGAGAAGCAGGAAAGGGAGCCTCTCTGAGAAGGGAGGAAGAAAGGAGAACTCCCGAGACTGCAGCTGCTCCACGTCCTTTCCTGTCCACATGTGTGTGATTGGCTAGCCGTGCCCAGGCTTCACAGGGCGGGCTGAGCATGCGCGCACATGCGCTCTCCTGCAAGCGTGGCTGACTTTGGAGTCAGCACACCTCATCACCCAGCGCGTCCATCACACTCACGTTCGTCCTCATCAACTGCAGAATAACTGCTAGTATGTAATGCTTTGTACCATACATTAAGACACATTATATGTTATGCAGGCATTGTTATATTGACCTAAATTGTGGCTCTTTCTCCAGTTCTGGGATGCACAAATGAAATATGCGAACTCAGCTTCTGGCAGAATTCTGATATTGGTTCCCTGGAGTGAGGGCTATTGCGGTAGGAATGACCAAGAAGTCGCTGAGATGCCCCTGCCTACATCCTGGGAGGATGGCAATGCTTGGCACCACTGTGATGGACTTGGGAGATGCAAGGGTGGTCATTCCTACTGCACGTCTACTCAGCCCACGTGTGGTCTGTGCAGAAGCCGGATGGATCCTGGAGGATGACCTAGGTTCTCATAACCATAGCTGGGTGTTGATTCCACTTGCGGCTGCTGTACTAGATGTGGCTTTGTTGTTGGAGCAGGTCAGCCTGTTTCCTGCTACTTGGTGTGCCCAACAGTGCTTTCTCCTTCTCTGCCTGGTAGTGGAGACTGCCAGAAGCACTCTGCTTCCAGCTGGCATGGCCAACAGTGTCCCTTCACAGTTCATACCTCAGGCTTCTGCCTCCTCTCCAGCCTCGTGCCGTAGCCTGGATCACCTCTTCATCCCACAGATTAGCAAAGAGCGAGGACTCAGGAAGAAGGGAAATGAACAGAAAGGAATTTTGGATCCTCTTTTGGAGAAAGGCTTAGTGTGGCTTGTAAGAGGTGTGGTGGTGTTACACTGGGCAGAAGCCTGGGTGCCAGCTTGACTTTATTTGGAAGTGAAGTAAGATTGAAAAGGGGAGTAGATATGGAAGCCAAGGCAGCAAGGACTGGAGGTAGTGAGCTACGTTGTGTCAGCCTGGCTTCCTTAGAACTCTATGTGTACCCTGAGCCACAGGAGACAGTTTGCCCAGGATTAGAAGGCCGAGTGAAGCAGCAGCCACATCCTTTTTACCCTCAGAGAGTCGGTGCTAGCGCTGTCGAGGCTCACGCCTATTGACTTTGGTCTGCTGGCTCACTTTACTGGCCTGGGACAGCTGTCAGGTCTGTGGCTTCTCCGACACACAAGAATCTCTGCTTACTCCCCACTTCTGCATCTGTGACGAGTGGATTTCACTGATTAACTCCCCAAATGCTGAGGCTGGGCTGGGACTAAAACCGGGAGCTGGGAACGCAATCCCAGCTTTCTACGCGAGTGACAGGAACCTGATGACTTCAGCCATCACTGCTGCCTCCCAGAGTCTACAATAGCAGGAAGCTGAAGTCAGGAGCGGAGTCAGGAATTGAAACCAGGCATTCTGATAGGGGACATGCGTGTCTTAGCCACTGGGCTGCACGCCCACCCTGACAAGCAGCTTTTCTTTTCTTTTTTTTCTTTTAAGATTTATTTATTTATTTGAAAGAGTTACACAGAGAGAGGAGAGGTAGAGAGAGAGAGAGAGAGGTCTTCCATCTGTTGGTTCACTCCCCAATTGGCCGCAACAGCTGGAGCTGCACGATCTGAAGCCAGGAGCCAGGAACTTCCTCTGGGTCTCCCACGCAGGTGCAGGGGCCCAAGGACTTGGGCCATCTTCTACTGCTTTCCCAGGCCATAGCAGAGAGCTGGATCGGAAGTGGAACAGCCAGGTCTTGAACTGGCGACAAGCAACTTTTCTATGGCTTCAGCCAAGCTGTTGACTAAATAACAACAATATAGTATATATAGTAAAGCTTTAAAATCGGCTGGAATCAGTGCTCATGTGAGCACGCTGTGGGCATTTACTCATTTATCCCCAGCATCCCTGTAGGGTAGGTGATGTTCCCGTATCCTGTCAGGCTGAGAAACATGCAGCATGAGGCTCAGAGGTGCTTCAGCTGCACAGCCTATCCATGGAGGACTGGGATCTGAAGCAGGTGTTTGGGCTCAGGAGCCCACGAGCTGAATTATAACACAGGTAGTGTTGCTGGCTTGTCAGCTGTTGGCTTGCCAGCATCCTGACTGTGGGGAGAATTTGTGCTCAGCTGGGAGTCTGACGTGGTTAGTCCTGTAATAGTGAATCTAATGGAGGCTGATGCTGTGGTGCAGCGGGTTAACACCCTGACCTGAAGTGCTGGCATCCCATATGGACGCTGGTTCGGGACCCGGCTGCTCCGCTTCCTATCCGGCTCTCTGTATGGCCTGGGAAAGCATTAGAAAATAGCCCAAGTCCTTGCTATCTCCTTGCACCTGTGCGGGAGACCCAGAAGAAGCTCCTGGCTCCTGGCTCCTGGCTTCAGATTGGTGCAGCTCCGGCCATTGCAGCTAATTAGAGAGTTGCATCCAACCATTGGATGGAAGACCTCTCTTTCTCTCTACCTCTCGTCTCCCTGTGTAACTCTGACTTTCAAATAAATAAATAAATCTTTTAAAAAAAAAAGTGAATCTAATGACCAACTTAATCAGAATTAAATTCCAAGTAGCAGTAGCAATAAATGATTTGTCTGTTATCTTTGTAGCAGGAGAAGAGAGGGACTAAGCCTATGGGAGTTTAAATGTTTTTTGGTGTTTGTATGTGATTTATGGGAAAACAGCTTCCTGAAAAACAACTTTATTTCATAAAGAAGGACCATCTTGCATCACCTTTCATAAATCAGTCTGAAATATAAGTTAGGTGTGTTTTCATAGCAACCAAATAGTGAGAACATAGGGCAGCTAAGTAACGGTGGCGGTGTTAGGATTGCATAACTGCACCGGGGTTGGCCAGCGAGGGTGGTGAAGCTGTGGCAGCGAGGCGCCGAGAGGCCCGGCTGTGTTCCTTCTCGGGAATCTGATTGTAGTTTAAGTCTCACACTCGACCTGCAGCTTTGGTTATACAGAAGCCCACATAAGAAATGTGCATTCTGATTGTTACAAAGTGACTCTGCCCTGTATCTACCAGCCAGGCCCCTCCCGCCCCTCCCTGCCAGAGGTGAGATGGTGATGTCACCTCCTTGCTCTTCTTTCTGGCTTTCTTACTGCAGTGGCTGTCCTTAAACAACTTGTCTTAGGTGTGTGTGTGTGTGCAGTCGCTGTCCTTAAACAGCTTGTCTTGGGTGTGTGTGTATTTGTGTGTGTGGAGTTTCTGTCCTTAAACAACTTGTCTTGGGTATGTGTGTGTGTGTGTGCAGTCGCTGTCCTTAAACAACTTGTCTTGGGTGTGTGTGTGTGTGTGTGTGTGTGCAGTCGCTGTCCTTAAACAGCTTGTCTTGGGTGTGTGTGTGTGTGTGTGTGCAGTCGCTGTCCTTAAACAACTTGTCTTGGGTGTGTGTGTGTGTGTGTGTGTGTGTAGTTGCTGTCCTTAAACAACTTGTCTTGGGGGTGTGTGTGTTTGTGTATGTGGAGTTTCTGTCCTTAAACAACTTGTCTTGGGTGTGTGTGTGTGCGCGTGCGCGTGTGCTATCTTTTTGCCCCCCCCACTTCATTTTGACAAATTTCAGACCTACAGAAAAGTTGGAAGAATGGGATGAGTACTAATAGAATAGAAATGCTAAATAGTAATACTGAAGAATAGAAATGGATACTTCACCTAGACTTACCAATTGTTGACATCTTGCCAAAATAGCTTTCTCTCTTTCAATGTATAATATGCACACACACACATGTAGGTTATATCCTTTAGATACAGCCTGCATACGTTGTCTCCTTTATATGTGAGTATGTGTGCAAGTGTGTGTCTGTCTAGATCTAGCCTCTTTTTTTGTTTGCTGAGCTCTTGAACCATTATGCAGCACATCACAGGCATCATGGCCCTGTACTCCTAAATTCTTCAGCATTTGTCCCCTAAGAACAAGGACATTCTCCTATATAGACAAAACAAATGATCACCTTCAAGGAATTTAACATTATCAAAATACTCTAACCAAATACACAGTTCTCAAACAAATGTCCTCGTTTATTCAAGAATATCATTTAGAACATTTATTATTTTCATCTGAAACCCAGAGTTAATTTATTCCATTTAGTTATCACGTCTTTTTTTTTTTAAAGATTTATTTATTTTATTTGAAAGGCAGAGTTTCAGAGAGAAAGACACACACACACACACACACACATACATAGAGAAATCTTCCATTTGCTGGTTCACTCCCCAAATGGCTGCAATGCCAGAGCTGGGCCGAGCCAAGCAAGGAGCTTTTTCCAGGTCTCCCCCATGGGTTCAGGGACACAATAACTTGGTTCATCTTCTGCTGCTTTCCCAGACACATAAGCAGAGAACTGGATCAGAAATGGAGCCGCCGGGACTTGAACTGGTTCCCATATGAGATGCTGGCACCATGGTGGTGGCTTTGTCTGCTACGCCACAGTGCTGGCCCCTAGTTATCACATTTCTTTGGTCTTCTTTGATCTAAAACAGTACCCTAGTCTTTTAAAAATGTTAATAGTAGTGACATTTTGGAAGTGTAAATAATAATAAATGTTTGCAATGAGGTGTCCATAAAATGAATAAATTCTGCACATGCACATTCACATAGCTGGTACCCAGCTGAAACAGAACGTCCCAGAAGCCTTCCTCAGGCCCACCCACTCCCTCCTTTACAGGAGACCACCACCCTGATACTGGGCTTGTGTTTGAATTGGGGATCTTCAGCATGCGTTCTTCTTGTGGCTGCTCCCGTCATCCAGTACTACGTGTGTGAGATTCAGTCCTGCTGTGAATGTTCTAGTTTGTTCAGTTTTGCAGCTTGACTGTAGTGTCTGTATCACAGTCCACCTGCCCTCCTCTTGATGGGTACTTGTTTTCTACAGAGCTCCTGTGAATACTTAAGTACTGTACCTTGGAGTGTACTTGCATGCATTTCTATTGCGTGAATCAGTGTCTAGAAGTAGAATTGCTGGGCCACAGACTGTGTGCATCTGTAGTAGACAATAAATTGTCTTGCAGTTGCCCACCAGTGAGCTTCGTGTTTCTGTTAATCCACATCCTCATCAACACTTGTTAATCTGTTTACTTTTAGCCACTCTGTTGGGTGGGTGTGGTTTCTTTGGGTGTTTTAATTTGTGTTTCTCTATTTGCATTTCCCTGGTGGAGTGTTGGCTTTGCTCTTTTGAGAAATGTCTATTCAAGTTTTGTGTGTGTGTGTGTGTGTGTGTGTGTTTTGCTGAATGGTCTGGTTTTGTTTTCTTACTGATTTTTGAGGATTTTTTTTTACATTCAGGCTACTACCTCTTTGTCAGTTATATGTGAGGCAAATGCCTTCTCCCACTCTGGTCTTGTCTTTTTACCATCAAATTGCTATTATTTTTAAAGATTCATGTATTTATTTGAAAGTCAGAGTTAAAGATAGGGAAAGAGAGAGAGAGAGAGAGAGAAAGAGAGAGAGAGAGAGATATCTTCCATTTGCTGAGTCACTCCCCAAGTGGCTAAAACGGCCCAGGATGAGCCAGGCTGAAGCCAGGAGCCAGGAGCTTCATCCAGGTCTCCTACTTGGATGGCAAGGGCCCAAGTACTTGGGCCATCTGCTGCTTTTCCCAGGCCATTAGCAGGGAGCTGGGTCAGAAGTGGGGCAGCTGAGACTCAAACCAGCATCTGTATGGGATGTTGGCATTGCAGGCAGCAGCTTTACCTGCTATGCCACAACGTCAGCCCCAAGAAATTGCCATTTTTGTAAATCAAAATGATCAAATATTAACGTATGGCATATAGTTCAACCTAATATAAAGCTTGATAGGATAGTGCATTTTGCTTCAAACAGTTTCTCTACCTCTGAGGGCATGAAACATTTATATTGTCTTATATATGTTGTATCTTTTAAAGCTTTGCATTTATATATATAATTCACCTGAGACTGATTTTGTGTGTGTGTGTGTGTGTGTGTGTGTGTGTGTGTTTGCGTGTACTGGGAACTGGGGGTCAGGTTTCCATTTTTGTAAAAAATAGGGATATGTAATTAAGCACTGTTTTTAAACAGTTTTATCAAGGTATAATTTATATACCTTAAAACTCAGCTCTTAAGAGCATGTATTCACTGACTTTTAGAAAACTTAGGGAGTCATGTAAGCATGGCCATCAGGTGGTGTGGGGACATTTCCACTGCTTCACATGGTCCATCCTGCTTACTTTCAAGCAAGACCTGCTCCCCGCCCAAACCGTGAATGTGTGTGTCTGCCTCTCCTAGACATTCTGTGTAGTTAGAGTGGTGCAGTGTGGTCTTTTGTGTCTGACTCCTCTCATTCACCATATTGTTTCTGAGGCTGATCCACATTGCAGCATGGATCAAGTACTTAGTGTTTATTGAGCCAAACCTGCAGTGTGGATGCCCTGCCGTTTGTTTATTCATTCAGCAGCTGCTGTACATTTGATTATTTCTGCATCCACACGCTAACAGATGAAGCTGCTCTGAGCATAGCACACAGTCACACTGTGGACAGCTGATTTCGTTTCTTGTGAGGAGAGACTTGAGTTGGAGTTGCAGGGTTATATGATAACTCATAGTTTTACTAATTATTTTGTAAATTGATTCCCCCACCCCGGTATTTATTTCTAGAGATTTTAACACATGTACTGATTCTGTCACCACCAGCTTAGTCAAGACACTGAGCACTTTCATCACCCCCACGAATCTTCTCCTCGTGTTGATCCTTTCATAGTCATTCATTCTTGAGACACAGAGCTTCCATCTGCTAGTTCACTCCCCACATGCCTGCAGTGGTGGGCCTGGGCCAGGTCAAAGGCAGGAGCCAGTGGGTGGCAGGAACTCAGCCACTCAAGCCATCATCTGTTTGCTCCCAGTGTCTGCGTTAGCAGGAGGCTGGAATCAGGAGCAGTCAAGACTCGAACTCAGGCACTCCTTTTAGGATGTGGGCATCCTCAGCGTGTCTTAACTGCTAAGCCAAATGCTGCTCTTCATAGGTTCCCCTCCAGGTCCCTCCCTGACCCCAGCCACAGTTCATCTGTTTCCACCCCTGTAGTTTCAGATTTGGGAGCCTGTTGCTAAGATGGAACTGTACAGTGTGTTAAGGATTTTATATTCCTTTTTACTTAGTACAATATGTTTTAGCTTCATTCTAGTTGCTGTGTGCATGGTGCATAACTTGTCCACTTGTTCATTCACTTATATATTCATTCAACAATATTTAATCGCCTTACTTGAGCCTTTACTATTTCTAGGCTTCCGGAGTATTTTTGTTTGTTTCTTTGGTTTCTTTTATTAAGTATTTATTTATTTATTTCAAAGTCAGAGTTACAGAGAGAGACAGAGACAGACCTTCCATGTGCTGGTTCACACTCCAGGGTTGGGACAGGCTGAAACCAGGAGCTTCGTCCACATCTCCCATGTGGGTAGCAGGAGTCCAAGCAGTGGGGCTATTCTCCGCTGCTTTCCCAGGTGCATTAGCAGGAAGCTGGATCACGAGTGGAGTAAGCTGGATCACCCATATGAGATGCCGGTGTCGTGGGCGGCAGCTTCCCCCCGCACCACAACGCCAGCCCCCGAGTATTGTTCTCACTGTCATCTGTCCAGCTGGTGTCACAGGGCTCCAGGAGAGTCTAGATGCTTTCTCTGGAGAGTGTCCCTACCAGTCCGAACCTCATCTCCTGGTGCAACCTTCTCTTAGCCATTGTCACACCTCCGGAGGGGGGCTACTCCTCTGTCCCCATCCCACCAAACCAATTGCCAACTGCATCCCCTGCCTTGAAGTCTGCAAATGGATGTGTCTGCCTACTTTTTCTTTCTGTTTTTCCTTTATAAAAATGGTAGAAATTTGCCTCCTGCTGGGAGTGTCCAGTCCCTTGCCCTGAGTTGTGGACATTCGTCTCCCCTTTACAGCCACTTTGTGCCTTCAGCTGCCTCCTTTTCACTTTGCTCTCTGCACACTGCTGTACTTCCAGCATTATGCCATGTGCTGCTATGCTCCAGCACCCGCCCCTGTGCAGAGCCCCAGGCCGCCCAGCCACCACTCATTCCTCTGCCACACTTCACAGCCTTTTACTGAAGAAGTGCCACAGGTAGTCTCTCTGCCTCTCCTCCCACCCTACACATCAACCCACCCCGACTGGCCTGTGCCCGTCAGCACCAGCTGCAGCTGCACCCAACATGGCCACTGACATTTTCCCATGGAAAACCCAGCTCATTTTCTGCTGCATTGCACTTTCTTGGCAGCTGTCGACATGGTGGTCATTCCCTCCTTCTTCAGGTGCTCTCCTTGGAAGCCCACGCTTCTACCTGTACCCAGCCTGTTTCCTCGCTCAGACCTCTGCTGGATCCACTTCCCGCACTATTTCTCAACATTGGAGAACCTCAAGCCCACATCCCAGGCACTTCCTCTCATGTTGGACCCTCCATGGTGACAGGATGGACATCCATCCATGGCCACAGTCTCCCCCTCTGTGGATGACATTGTAGCACCTTCTTGACATCTTTATTTGGGTCATAGGCATCTTTGGCTTGTGGGGTTCAGACTCAGCCCCTGCATTTGCACTCAAGACATTTTCCTTCCCTGGTCCGACTCACTGCAGTAAGCACATCCTCCACCCCTACTGACGGCTGGAGCTGGGAGGCGTCACGGTTCCCGTCCCTCACGCCTGTCCATCCTGCCTCAGGCTTCATCCCGAATCTGCCTGTTCTGTCTGCAGGGACCGTGGGCCAGGCTGCCCATGTCGTGCCTGGACCACAGGGACAAGCTTGGGATGTGTCCCCACTGCTACTCTTGAGGACAGATGCGGGGAGGTACACAAGGAGACTCCTTGTACTAGATTTGCAACTTTCCTATGTTTAAAATGAGTTCAAATGCAAACGTTTTTTTCTTTAAATATTGATTTGTTTATTTGGAAATCAGAGTTATAGAGAGGGAGAGGGAGAGACAGAGAGAAAGGTCTTCCATCTGCTGGTTCACTCTCCAAATGGCCACAGTAGCCAGGGCTGGGCCAGTCTGAAGCCCAGAGCCAGGAACTTCATCCAGGTCTCCCATGTGGGTGGGAGAGGCCCAAGCCAAATGCGAAAGTTTAAAAAATTAAAACTCAAAAAGAGAAAGAAAATTGGATCATGTGCTGTCTTAAAGTCCTGCAGAGGCCTTCCAATATATATATTCCTATATATATACCTATATATATAGGTATATAATTCAGACTCCCTGGGGCTCCCAGCACCTGGCCCCCTCGTCAGTCTCATATGATGCCAGGCTCCTCCCTACTCTGTCAGTGACAGTTGCCTTCTTTCAGCTGGGAGAACATGCGACGGTCCTTCCACCCCATCCCTCTGTCCAGCACGTCTTCCCCAAACCATGGGCTCCTCCCCTTGAGCTGCCCACCTCAGCTCCTTTGTGGGAGCTACCCTGACCCCCTGTCCAGAGGGGCCCAGCTCACCTCTGTCTCTGCTGCTGGAACCTCGTTTCCTTCCTGCCTCCTACTCATGGCTGACGACTGGTAGACTTGGTTATTTTTTTTTTTTTTTAATTTTTGACAGGCAGAGTGGACAGTGAGAGAGAGAGACAGAGAAAGAAAGGTCTTCCTTTGCCGTTGGTTCACCCTCCAATGGCCGCCGCTGCAGCCGGCGCACTGCACTGATCCGATGGCAGGAGCCAGGAGCCAGGTGCTTTTCCTGGTCTCCCATGGGGTGCAGGGCCCAAGCACCTGGGCCATCCTCCACTGCACTCCCTGGCCATAGCAGAGAGCTGGCCTGGAAGAGGGGCAACCGGGACAGAATCCGGCGCCCCAACCGGGACTAGAACCCGGTATGCCGGCGCCGCAAGGTGGAGGATTAGCCTATTGAGCCACGGCGCCGGCTTGGTAGACTTGGTTATTGGTTCTCCTGCCAGTTGCAGAGTTAGGGACGATGTCTGTCCGGCTCATAGCTTTTATCACGTGTCCATCTTGGCATATACTGGGTACTCAGAACCAAGAAACAAATAACCTCTTGTTTCTTACTATGCGAGGACAAGTCAATCTATAGAATTCAGCCTCCAGAGAATTGACAAGTACTTCCAGTGCCGTGTGCTGACCTGCCTTGGGTTTCTTGCTCTTTGCCCGTGGACTGCTGCCACAGAAATCTGACTCAGTTCTTTCCAAGTCTGGATGTCCATGTACATGACCTTAAACTAGGCACTAAGATTAGTAAGACACAGTCAGTGGAAGGTATTAGGATTTATAATAGGCCTAACCCCATTCTTGACACATGCCATGAGCTTGTTATTTGTTGAAAGAACAAATGAGATAAAAGTTATTTAGGAATTTTCACCTTTTAAGATTGCTGTAGGTATACATGTGTGTGTATATATATATATATATATATGCACTCACATATATGTTATATATATATATATTTGTATAATAGATACACATGCACAGAGAGAATTGTGGGGTGTTTGGTCTTTTTAAAGTTTTCTTTTTAAAGATTTATTTACATATTTGAAAGACAGAGTTACAGAGAGAGGGAGAGACAGAGAGAGAGGTCTTCCATCTGCTGGTTCACTCCCCAGATGGCTGCAACAGCCAGGGCTGGGCCAGTCTGAAGCCAGGAGCCAGGAGCCTCCTCCAGGTCTCCCATGTGAGTGCAGGAGGCCAAGCACTTGGACCATCTTCTGCGGCTTTTCCAGGCGCATTAGCAGGGACCTGGATTGGAATCTGAGCAACCAGGACTTGAACCACTGCTAATGTGGGTGCCAGCACTGCAGGCAGCAGCTTAAGACACTATGCCACAGCACCAGTCCCGCAAGTCAATTCTTACAGAAAAAAAAAAAAAATAGCATGCAGGCTCTGGCACCAGCCTGTCTTTTCTGTTTTTGTTTTTATTATTTGACAGGCAGAGTTTGAGAGAGAGAGAGACAGAGAGAAAGGTCTTCCTTCCGTTGGTTCACACCCCAAACAGCCGCTACACTGATCCGAAGCCAGGAGCCAGGTGCTTCCTCCTGGTCTCCCATGCGGGTGCAGGGTCTAAGCACTTGGGCTACAGCAGAGAGCTGGACTGGGAGAGGAGCAACCGGGACTAGAACCCGGCGCCCATATGGGATGCCGGCACCACAGGCAGAGGATTAACCAAGTGAGCCACGGCGCCAGCCCTAGCCTGTCTTTTCTTAACACCAACTGCCACATCCAGGGCAGCTGACAAAAGGCTTCTCAACTGGGCATTTGGGAAATTTGCTGGAGGTGTTTTGATGGTCTCAATGATTAAGAGTTTTATTGTCTATGAGTTTAATTTTATTTCAGTACAGGAACGAGGACATTACAAACTGAATATGTAATAAAAGTATAAGAACTGTAATAAAAAAAAAAAGAGCCATTGGGTCTGATGGGGTTGGGAAGGAAGGTGTTGCCATCTGGTTTCTAGAGGTGGTGTTAGGGGTCCTCAAGGGAACTTACAGTATTTCAGAGAACTCACGGGCCTGTTACCATGAGCCCCAGAGGAGGCAGGGCTGCACACGGGGAGCTGCCACTTTGGCAGGGAGGCGTCCCCACGCAATGCCTTGTGGAAATACCGTCTGTGGTAAGGGAATTTCCAGTTTATGACTGGGGCCTAGGCACTGCCACCCACATTCACGTCAGGAGGGCACGGCACGCAGGTCAGCTGCAGGGGGAGATCTCCAGTGAGCAGGAGTTTGGTCTTGGGGGCACCTGCGGCTCTCAGGGCTCAGTTGCAAGGGCTCTCTATGGGACTGCCAAGGCTCACATGGCCGTGGTCCTGGCAGGGCACTGCTGTGTGTTCAGAGGAGAGGTTGGGGCAGGGAAGGGGCACTGGGAGGCAGCAGGGTTCTGGAGCAGACAGGTGGAAAGTGGGAGGTTGGCAGAGGTGACTACCCAGCTCATGAATTTGCCTGGGGCTCAGGCCTCAGTAGAGTGATACCTTTCTTGAAACACCCACTGCCAGCTTGGCTCAGTCAGCTTTTACCAAAGCCTGTTAGCACTGTGCCTGCGAGCCTGAGGAGTCAGACCCCCTCATGCAGTGCTGTGTTTTAATACGTATATTGCCTTTAATGGATGTGAAAGATCAGAGAGCTTAGGTGTTTGTTTCACTAACTGTTTAGGAGTCAGGCAGTAAAGTTTAAACCGTATGGTTTAAAGGTGGGAAATATGATACTCGGTCATCAATATTCACATAAAAACATTTTTAGAAATAATACATTTGAACCAAGTTTGAGCTATAGATGTTTAGGCTCTGAATTGGATTTTTTTTTTCAACAGTTTTTCATTCTATCTTAAGATTTTTGAAAAATACTCAAGTATATAATACTTCCACACTCTTTTTCTTTTCCCATATTCTTAGAGATTATCTGCCAGTCTGTTTGATAGAGTGTCTGTTTCTGCTCTCTGTCTAATAGACTTTCCCTGCTGTTGGCATACAGAAGCTAGTTTCCCCATGTGTTTGCTATGAAATGGCATCTAAAATTAATAAGAGTTAGTCCTTATCCAACTCACATTGAACTGTCTTAGTCCCACCTGTTCTTCCTTTCATAGTGTCTTCCACCTCATCTCTGTTTAACAAAGCTGAGAAAGAGCTTTCTCTTCCCAGCTCACTCCTTTGACCACTGTTCAGCAAGGTGGCTGCCAGCCACAGTGCATCTACTCAAAATTCAAAGTACAATTTAAAGATATAAGCAGTTCAGTTCCTCCTCTGTGCCAGTCAATGTTTGAGTGCTCAACATCTGCGCGTGGCCGGAGGCTCCTGGGCTGGACAGCCTTGGGTCATTTGCCATCTTCTGAAAATTCTGTTGGAAAGTGTGCTGGAGCGCAGGTCCTAGATTCCTCATCCGGTCCATTATGCCACCCTCTCCGTGTTGCTTCATTGCACCAGCTCTCAGGGGCTTGATGAAGAGCCGCCTCCGTTTTCTGAGACCTTCTGGAAGTTCTTCCTCTGGTCGTACCCCTCAGTTCTGGGGCTGAAGCCTCGGGCTCTCTGTCAGGCACAGCGCTGGAACCTCTACCCACTGGGCAGAGCTCCGTCCCTCAGCCAGTGGCCACAAGCCAGGCTGGTCCTGGTCTATTTCCTGTGACCCCTTCTCTGTCTTAGTGACGGTGAGTGGCAGACAGGCTGGCCTAAACACCGAGGGGTCGCGGGGATGTGTAACTGGGGGGTGGAGTTGAACCTCTGCCTGGCTCACTTACAGTCTGAGGGACTCTGTGTTCCTCTTATTTCTGTTTTTATCCCCCGCCCCCCTTAACGTGATTTTGTGGTACCTCAGCTGGCTCTGCCACCTTTTCCAGGTTTAATTTTTTTTCCCCGGCAACTTTTCTTTCATCCTTGCTTATCTCCTGATTTTTTTTAAAACTGATCTCTCCCTATTCCATTTCTTTCTTAAATTTATGTTTTTGATGTATTCTTTGAAACCATGGTGTTTTTATGTTGTGTGTTTTTGCTCCATTTATTTATCATATTTCTTATTCTTAACAGAACACAGGGTTCATAGTTGTTGTTAATTTAATGTTTTCAGTTATTTACTGAAAAGCTTTTTTTAAGATTTAATGATTTTTAAACATTTTACCATATGTACTTGAGAGGTATATATTATATGCATATACCTATATGCTACTTTTTCTTGAAAATGGAGATATTAATATCAGAAAATGTGGGACTGGTGCCGTGGCTCACTTGGCTAATCCTCCGCCTGCAGCGCCGGCACCCCGGGTTCTAGTCCCGGTTGGGGCGCTGGGTACTAGTCCCGGTTGCCCCTCTTCCAGTCCAGCTCTCTGCTGTGGCCCAGGAGTGCAGTGGAGGATGGCCCAAGTGCTTGGGCCCTGCACCCGCATGAGAGACCAGAAGGAAGCACCTGGCTCCTGGCTTCAGATCGGCGCAGCACTGGCCATAGCAGCCATTAGGGGAATGAACCAACCGAAGGAAGACCTTTCTCTCTGTCTCTCTCTCACTGTCTATAACTCTCTCTCTGTCTCTCTCACTGTCTAACTCTGCCTGTCAAAAAAAAAAAAAATCAGAAAATGTGGGATTCATGACAATGAGTAAAAAGTGGGGAGAGAAGGGTATATTATCATGGGCCTGGTGTAATCCAGTGAAGTCATATTTATAACTGCACACCAGATAATAGGACATCCACACCACTTTATACCGTACATACATTATTAACTTCCACAGATACAAGAAAACGTGGGATATTTATCTTTCTGGGTCTGGCTTATTTCACTCAGCACAGAGAAACTTTTGTAATATTGAAAATAAAAGAACATGAAACATACAAGTCAACGTGGCAAAAAAAAAGCAGCTTTCAGGAGAATAAAGTTATGCCATTTATATAAATTTAAGGAACCGTATTAAGGAGTCCAGTGTATGCAGGGATGTGTGCACACAGGGAGCTTGCCAGTGTCGGCCTTGTGTTTCTTACCTGTGTTTCCTTACCTGTTTCTGTGTCTAAAGTATTTCGAAAGACCCCCGAAAGTCTGCGCTCCTTTTAAACATAATGGAAGTGAGAACGCGTATTTAATAACACAGGCGGTGTTCTCCATAGCCTCATCGTCCTGTTACACGTTGGTGTGTTTTCGTGTCCTTTTCAACAGAGCTGGCCTTGCTCTCCTGGGATGTCAGCCCGGTTTCACCTGTCCTGTTTGGGGCCAGCACCTGTCCTGGTCCAGAACCTTCCGCCCACTTCCTGGTCTCCCATGGCAGCAGCAGTTCTTGCAGGGTCTGTAGTGGAGCTGAGTCTTTCTCCATCACACAGAGGAGCCTCTGAGGCCTCCTCCCTTGCTCCGTGTGCATGTGGCGGCCTGGCTGACTCGCCCAGGACCCCCACGCGGGGCTGACCTCCCACTCGGGCGTTTGGTCCTCACCGCCTTGCTTTCACTTTCAGTTTTGCTTACATGGCGTCTTCCGCGTAGTTGTGATTTTGTCAAGGCACAGATGACAGGAAAGCAAATCACCTGGCCCATGAGCTCCCAGACAGCACAATGGTCCTGCTCTCCCCATCCCGTCGAATGCACAGCAAAGCAATACTCTGGACGTTAGTAAAAACATCACACAAACACAACTTTGATTCTTCCGGAAAAGATGGAGAAAGAGACCGCCTCTCATGCTGAAGTGAAATTGGAGACACTGAGCTACGTAAGAAGAAAGCAGAGGCTTGGGGAGTCTCAGTAGATGGCCTGAGCAAGCCTGCCCCATGCTCCCTAAACAAGAAACGACGACCTGGGGAACCGCGTCCCTGCTCCAGCCAGGATGCAAAGGACTCACCCGCAGGGAGAAAGCCTTAACACTGTGTGATTGGACAAGTGGGGAACTCACAGCAAGCAGCGCCTGTGCTGGAAATGTGAGCCGGGAGCGGGCCAACAGCCTGGGTAGACAGGGAGCGAGGGCCCTGGGGGGGCCTCACCCCTGGACAGTGTCCAGCATTTGCATAATCCTGTCTCTCTCTTTGCCTGACATGGGGTTTGTGGCAGAGGTGGTGCTATGGCCTGGGCTGCCTTGCTCCTCCACCGAAGATGCTCACGGGAGGTGTCGGTGCAGGAATCCCGCTGGGGGCCAGGAGAAAAAGCCTTCGTCTGTTAGTGGACTCCTGGATGGAAAGGAAGTGCCAGGTCAGTGGTCGAGGGGGTAAGCACAGGCTGCCTCTTCCGCCCTTTGGGGCCGCAGGCACACGCGTGGTGCACCCTTGGCAGGGAGCTGTGCTGAGACAGCTTGGGTGTCCGCCCAGCCTTCTTGGACCTGACTACAATGGTGAGAGCTGCAAATTTGATGATTCCTGGAGGTATCTCGTGAAGGTCAAATTTCGTCTTGTTTTGTTTTGTTTAATCTCTCCCAGACTTCTGAACTCTTGCCACGTTAAATTTTCAGCTCTTCAAGGTTGTGTAGCCTTACTTCTTACTTATGTTTTCCCATCCTAGCTCCACTACAGTATCTGTTTTGAAGCCCTTATTTTTAATATTGTGCTTTTACCTACCCCTGCCCACTACTTTACCTTGAATTCTCAGGGAGAGCATGTTTCCTTCCTGGCTTTATTTTCAGCTTGAAATCTCAGAATGGTTGCATTTTGTTAAAGTTCACATAGCTTTATTGCTTTTCTGTCTTTAAAAAAAAGTTTTATTGAGGAATTATTCACATACTGAATGGTTCACACCCGCCAAAAGTGTATAATTCTGTGATTCTTAGCGTAATTGTAGAGTTGTGCAGCCATCACTCTGATGTAACTTGGCAACATGTTCATCATCCCATGGAGTAAGAATGTAGCAGTTGGTCCTCGTTCCCCTCAGTCCTTGGCAACTCCTAATCTGCTTTCATGTCTCCTACTCTGGACACGTCCTGTATATGGAGTCCTGTATATGACCTTTTGTGACTGGCTGAGCATCGTAACAGCATCATAGTTTTTTTTTTTTTTTTTTTTGAAGATTTGTTTATTTGAAAGGCAGAGAGAGTGAGATCTTGAGATCTTCCATCCACTGGTTCACTCCCCAAATGGCCACAATGGCTGGGTGGGCCAGTCTGAAGCCAGGAGCCAGGAGCTGCTTCTGGGTCTCCCATGTGGGTGCAGGGCTCCAAGGACTTGGGCCATCTTCTGCTGCTTTCCCAGGCTCATTAACAGGGAGCTGGATTGGAAGTGGAGCAGCCAGGGCTCAGATGCCAGGGCTGCAGGCAGAGGCTTAGCCTTCTATGCCATAGTGCCCCCATCAACATCTTATTTTCAGTTTCCCAGTTTGTTTAGCTGTCATGTATTCTCAGATTGAATAGTTTTTCACTTCTCTTCTTTCTAGTGTCTATTTCCCATTGTCTGTGTTCTGTACATTAATCTACACCTCTTAAGAGCCTTCCTATCCGCTGTGCCTCCTCAGTTCCCTGGGGAAAGAAACTCACTCGCTTGCTCGCACGGGGACCTCTTGCACTCCTCCAGATGCAGCCTGGCGGCCTCCCTCCAGCTGGTGGACTTACCATTTGGTGAATGACACCGATGAGCTGGTGATCTGTCCCGGTGCCAGCACCTCTCCTCCCGGCTGTCTCTGCCACAGCCTCTTCTGCCCTCCTTAAGCTCTGTTATCTTGTGGCGTTTCAGAATAGTTATCACAGCCCTCATTTCCCTCTTGTCTGCAAGTCGTTTGTGAAAATGCCTCCAGTCACTTCTGAACACCCTGTCAGCACAGTCTTGACCTCAGGGAACTGTCTCCTGGGAGACTGCGTCATCGCCGACTTGCGGTCCTCGCTTTCACCGTCGGTCTCGAGCTTGCCGGTTCACTTTGTCGTGAGTCTCGTTTCATTCTCTCACTCAGCGTTCTCTTTACTCCTGAGTGTTCCTGAAGACCTCCTCAGAAACAGCATTGCTTTTCCGTTTGTGTTTCCCTTCTGGAAGTGTTGGCTCGTTCAATCCTCACAGCAACCCTAAGAAGTGGTATTATTACCATGTTACTGTATTTCCATTCTATAGACTGAAACTGAGGGTGAGCACTGAAAAGATTTTGTCAGCTCTCAGTTTCTATAAGGAAAGCGTTTCCTCCTCCTGCCTGTCCGGCCCCAGCCTTGTCTCTCTTCAGCCCTTAGCCCAGGTCTTAAGCTTCTGATGAATGTTCTAGAGGTGGGAGGTGTGGTCCCTGAACTCCTCAGGGTGAGCTTTCAGCAAGAAGGCGGACCTCTGTGTGGCAGATGAATGCCGGGTGAGAGGCTGGACACAGCAGCAGAACGTGTCCCTGAGGGGCACCCCGTCACTTGCATGTGGCCTTGGTGGTGTTTTTTTCTAAACATTGTTTTGTTACGTCAAGTTAAACAGGCAAGTGCCCACGCTCTAATTCTTTCTTTCTTTTAAAGATTTAACTTATTTATTTATTTGAAAGGCAAAGTTATAGAGAGGCAGAGGCAGAGAGAGAGAGAGAGAGAAGTCTTCCATCTGCTGGTTCATACCCCAAATAGCCGCAACAGCCTGAGCTGAGTCGATCCAAAGCCAGGAGACAGGAGCTTCCTCTGGGTCTCCCATGTGGGTACACGGGCCCAAGGGCTTGGACCATCCTCTTCTGCTTTCCCAAGCCATAGCAGAGAGCTATATAGGAAGTGGAGCAGCCAGGACTTGAACTGGTGCCCATATGGGATGCTGGCACTGCAGGCGGTGACTTTACCCGCTACACCACAGTGCTGACCCCCCTGCACTCTACTTCTTCTATCTTCTTTGATAAATCTGTATTATATTTTATTGTTTGGGAGTTCACCAGCAGCCATTTGCAATAGGAGCTTATGATTTGTTGCCAAATATTGGGACAAGCAGAAAAGTTTTATGTAGGAATGGGAAGGACTTAGACCCATCCAAAGTATTTTAAGGTTAACAGGTGAAATCTGGCTTTTTTTCCACAAAATTTTTTGCTTTTCTTGCACAGAAGCAATAGATAATTGTAAGATGTTGTATTTATAACTTGTAGGTCACTGGTTATTTGGAAGGTTAACAGCACTTGTAATTTTCACTTTCCTTTAATTCTCATGCTATTTGGCCATTTCAAAGATTTTTTTTTATTTACTTGAAAAGCATTATAGAGAGAAAGAGAGAGATGGAGAGTATCTCCTGTCTGTTGATTCAGTGCCCTAATGGCCAGGCAAAAGCCAGGAGCCTGGACCTTTATCTGAGTCTCCCATATGGGTAGCAGGGGCCCAGGTCCTTGGGCCATGTTCTGCTGCTTTCCAGGTACAAAAGCAGGGAGCTGGATTGGAAGTAGAACAGCTGAGACTCAAACTGTTGCTCCTAGGAGATGCTGGTGTTGCTGGCAGTGGCTTAGCCTGCTGCGCCACAATGCCAGCCCGCAATTGGCCATTTCAGACCTAGTTATAAGGAAAAGCACAATGTGTAACAAAAAGAAATTTTTAGAAGGTTTTTGATCCAACCTAAGCTGATTACAGCTCGTATGTTTACTGTTTTAAGTCACTAGTGGTTGTCGGCTAGGTGTTTTGTGAAGTCCCGAAGTCATGTCTTACTACATTCTTTTACTTGTAATCTTTCTCTGTTGAGCTGAGGCCCTTCATTCTTGATGTTTGAGGAAGCAAGAATCCTCCCCAGCAGAAAAAGACCCCAACAAGAGGTCAGCCTCATGTCCTCCCCCGCCCCAAGAATGCACTGTCACTGAGATTACACTCAGTTCTCCAAAACCAGCCATAGTGTGTGCAAGGCAGTTTCTGTTCTCAAAGAATTGTTAATATGTTAAGAATTGTTAATGTTAAGAATACTTACCAGTGTTAGCCACATTAATCTCCTTAACACACAGCCATGGACAGAGCGAGACACCTTGGGAAATGCCTCCTTGTTCTGCAGTCTTTATGAAATTAAACTATAAAAGGCGTCATTGTTCATGAGGTTTAAAATCAATTGCCAGGAAAGAATACAAGAAATCTTACTGTTTTCCTCCTTACCCCGTACTTAATAAAATAAATCATTTAGCCGCCTTATTTTGATCTTCTACTCCAAAAAAAGCCATTCTAATGAACTTGGACCCCAGGGTCCATGTGTGTGGTTATTCATTAAATCCTTATCTCCTATTAACTCTCTTGACTCAAAGCTTTGGCTAGGCTTGAACTCGGTAACCCAGTCCGATTCATCTCTCGATGTATTTCCCACTGGACGGCTAAGCTCTGCCTTAACTTGATCGTGCTGATTGATCCTGCTGCTGGCCCTCCAGCTTGGGCAGTGGGTTTCACATTAAACTGAGCTTCCCGCACTGAAGCACAAATGAAAAAAATGCTTCATTTGCTCACTGGTTTTGTTCACTGTGGACACTTAGGTACATTTGACATTCGTAACACTGGTATTATGTCATCACCGTAGGACAGTCATTCAGAGCTTCCTAAAGAAGAATTCCAGGGGCCGGCTCTGTGGTGTAGTGGTTAAAGCCACTGCCTATAGTGCCAGCATCCCATATGGGTGCTGGTTAGAGACCCGGCTGCTCCACTTCTGATCTAGTTCTCTGCTGTGGCCTGGGAAAGTAGTGGAAGATGGCCTGAGTCCTTGGGCCCCTGCACCCACGTGGGAGACCCAGAGGAAGCTCCTGGCTCCTGGCTTCAGATCAGCGCACCTCTGGCTGTTGCGGCCATCTGGGGAATGAACCAGCGGATGGAAGACCTCCCTCTCTCTCTCTGCCTCTCCTCTCTCTCTGTGTAACTCTGACTCTCAAGTAAATAAATAAATCTTAAAAAAAAAAAAGAAGAATTCCAATCAGAAACCAATTTGGAACCATCATTGATTTAACAGTTCTGCAGATGCTTTTGTACATTGGAAGAGCATGAAAAACATGGTTGGAGGCAAGCGGGTCAGAGCCCCCTGGAGGAGAGGGTACTTGGCCTGGCGGCTGAGTTGCTGCCGGAGACTCCCATGTTGAACTCCGTCTCTGATCGCAGCTTCCTGCTAATGAGCAGCAGGCAGTGGCTCAAGGAGTCGAGTCCGTCACCCAGTGGGGAGACCTAGATTGAGTTCCCAGCATCTGCTTCAGCCTGGCCCAGCCCCTGCTGGGGAGTGAACCCACAGGCGGGCACTCTCTCTTTCTGTCTCTGTCTCTCTGCCTCTTAAGTCATTGAATTTAAACAGTTTTGAAACTCCATGCTGATACTAGCTAATGCTATGGAGTGCTATGTGCCAGGCGCCCTTGGAATAGCTGTGTGTGTGTTCATCCCGGAGTCATCCTGCTCTCACGCTCACCTGATCACCCAGACCACAGAGTCAGGAAGAGGAGGTGGAGCCCCTGCTCCTCTGCAGGAGTTGGCCCCCCCCCAAACAGAAGTGTTGCCAGTCACCCCCAGATTCTTGGGGAGTAGACTTCCATTTACACCACTAATCCTCGATTTTTCCCTGTCTTCCCAGAATCCCTTACTACTGCTGTGGCTGGCATGTCCCTCCCCTGACTCTCTGGCTTGTCCTCGGCTTGGGCCTGCTCATGACTCTTCCCTCCCCTGTCACCCTCAGAAAGAAGCCTGGAGGTGGTTCTCAGCACCACCCATGTGTGTGTGTGCACACCCACATGCTCATGTGCACACCCACACCCGCATGGCAGGACTGCAGCTCGTCTCAGGCTGTTCCCCGCACACGCGCCCTGCCGCAGCCACGCCGAGCCCAGCGCCGTCCCTCAGCTGTGCCCTTCTGCAGGGCCCTCCGTGGCTCTCCCAGGAACTCCTGCTGCCCCGGGGGTGGCCGCCTCAGCCTATGAACCTGCTCACTGCACAGCCTCACTTGGAGGGCACCTCATCCAGGTCCATCTGTGCCACGGCACCAGAACATGCAGACTGATTTCTAACGAGCAGAAGGTGGTGCCGGAAGCACAGCGCTGGGTACGCTCGCTTGTCTGCCGAGGGCCACCTCCTGCCGAGAAGAGGAGCACGGTGCTCCCACGGCGGAGGGGTAGGCCAGAGGAGCAGCTCTCTCCATCACGCCCCTTTGTGAAGGCACTGGGTCTCCAGAGAGGGGCCCTCCTGGCCTGATCTCCTGTCAGAGAACCCACGTCTGAGCACCGCCATAGGGGCCACACCTGAATTTCGGAGGGGCCGCCTTCCTAGCCCTTTCCTCGCCAAGTCTTTGTGCGGTGCCCTCTCCTGTGGATTCCCGAGCACCCCACACTTCCTCACATGGGCCACAGCACATCTGCTCGCTGTCCAGACCCCTCCTCGGGTGGGACGCAGCTGGTCACTGTGGCTGCCGGTGCTCACTCTCGTCTTCCCCGAACGCGTCATAGCCTTTGGAAACACCAAGTGCGTAGTGACTGAAGAGTGAGCCGAGGTCTGCTAATCCCAGTCACCAAGCTGCAACAGGCGTCAGGGACACGCTCATCAGGGCTCCGGCTGCAGAGGCAACGCCGCTGAGCTAGGCGCTGGCCGCGTCCCTGGCCTCTGGGCTTATGCTCCGCAGGTCCTCACGCTGGGCCGTCCCGTCCCGGCCTTGGTTGTCAGTCTCCGGGAAAGGCCACCTTTCCTTTCTCTTGCAGTTCTGGAGCCACGGAGAGAGGACGAAGTCACCTCCACGAGGGCCCTGCCTGGGTCTGCCCTCACACCTGGACCGGCTGTTTTCGGTGTCAGGGTGGGCATTTACGGATGGCAGTAAAGCCAAGCGGTGGATCGGCCGTCAGCCTGCTTTGCTGCCTTTGCGAAGAGGTCGCGGGGGCCTTTCCAGGAGGAAATGTGTGACGCTCGTCCTGCCCCCAGGGTCGTGCTGTAAGCGGTGTGACTTGGAGGCAGGCAGCCTCCCGGAGGCCGCGTGTCTGCGAGAGGGTCGTGGAAATCGGCCGTAAGATACAACACGCTCACGTTTCACTTACTCTCCATTTTCCAGGCGCGCGTCCTCCGTAGAGAGCAGGATGGAGCCTTACTTCCAGCAGCGGTGGTTTCAATATGTGCTGATTGTAATTTTTGTCCATCGTAGGTTTGAAGACATACCTGATATCGGGTCAGAGAGCCAAGGAGTCTCAGTGCAGCTGTGCAGAGGCCTTGCTTTCTGGCTTTGAGGTCATTGACGGCTCACGGGTGTCCTCAGGCCCTAGGGGACAGGGGACAGCATCATCAGGGAGTGTCAGTGACTTGGCGCAGACTGTCAAAACCTTTGATAACCTTAAGGTTAGTTTTTTTTTTTCCTACTTTCTCAAACTTTATATTAATTCTGCAGTAGAACATGTATAATAACCTTCAGGTCTGTGGCAAACAGCTTAGAATGTCCTTCAGTTTGGTGTTTGCAGCTTTTAAATTTAGTATAAAGTTAGCAGCATTTTGCATTGTAATGCTCTTGCTTTCTGAATATTACACACGGCCATTTCCTCTCTTCATTGCATGAAGATGCCTCTCACCTGAGTTACTAGTTTTTCTCCTGCGACCTGTGTTGTCTTTCGGGAATTCTGAAAGCTAACAATAAATGACAACGAAGATGATTCTCCATGCACCCTGCTTGAGAACTGGTTTAGGTCCTGTTTCAGAGACCACGTTCTCGAATATTCACCGCAACCTTATGATAATTCTGAATTGTGTTGGTGTGGGTGAAGCTTGTGACGCAGCTCACTGAAACATTACAGGCTGCTGAGAACCTGCCGGCATTTCATTACCCCTGCCAAGATCATCTCTGATTACCGTCCAGAAGCCCCCGTTTCCATACGGACATTTTGCCACTGCAATACACTACCAAGGAATTCACACGCTTGACTCTGGGTGTGAGAAATCATCCTAGTTTACGAGCTAATCCTCGGTTTTCACATTCGATTTATTTCCCCTCATGGTGCCCTCTGCTTATTTTTACAGTTTGCTGTTTCCATTTTTAAAGAGAGAGACAGTTACGACAGTTCTACTTCCCCGCTTTGTGTTGTCAGATAACAAAACGATACGTCAGTCAGCATGAAGCCTATTGTTGGGGCTTCCAGTCAGTGTGTTCCAACTAGCCACACTCACTGACATATTTGAAAGCTGGCGATTGGTGTTTAAGTTCAACAGTCTCCGTGATTTGGTAGTCAGTGTGTTGAGATATTTTACTGTGTTGGAGTGCATGTGCCTATCTTCTGGTTGCTTTTGTTAATTTTTGTGTTCAGGCCTCTTGACCATACTCATATGTCTTTTTCATCGTATGCCTTGCTAATTTAGCACAGGGTTTCTCCGAGTTGGCCTGGCTGATGTTTTGGACAACATAGCCCTGTGTTGTGGGCGCCGTCCTGTGTGTTGCTAGATGCTGAGCAGCGTCCCTGGCGTCTACTCTCCAGATACCAGTAGCACATCCGCCCCTAGTTGTGCTGGCCCCAAAATGTCTCTGGCTCCTGCCCAGTGTCCCCTTGGGGGAGGCAGAACTGTCCCAGGTGAGAGTCCCTGGTGCAGTTGTATTAGACCCTCTCTTTCCCCAAGCTCTCTCTGGCAGTGGGTTGCAGTTATGTCTGAACTGTCCCCACTGCCTGCGAATGGGAGAGGCAGCCCCCAGCTCAGACTGACGTTCTGCGGCAGTCAGAAAGAGGAGCTGTCGGCTCGAAGGCTGTTACTGAGCATGGGCAGGAAAGAACTGGTGTGGGAGGAGAAGAAGAACATGACTTTCCAAACATGTTCGTTTCTTGGGGAAAGATTGTCTCCTCCAGGCTTCAAACGGGGTTGTACTTAAGTAGAGAAATGGAACTCAAAGCCCCAAATAACTGGTGTATTGTGTGCGTCTGCCATCTTGCCTTATGCGTCCCTGTGCACCCCCCCCCCCCCCCCCGGCTAGGAGATGCATTTGCTGAGTGTGCCCTGTCACATACTCACAATGCCAGTGACAGTGATACTATGCCAGGCTGCCTTAAGAAGGCTTTCTCTCACAGTGAAAGAATATTCCTTGTTCTAAACATATTTGTTTTGTTCTGGATGGACAAAAGCTACAAGGCATCTTCAAAAAGTTCATGGAAATGTGTATTTTGGAAGAAGTATCCATAGATTTCAAAATTTTTTGCACCAGGGTCAGCAATGTGATATAGTAGGCTAAGCTTTGCCTGCAGCACCGGCATCCCATGTGGGCATCTGTTCTTGTCCTGGCTGCTCCTCTTCCGACCCAGCTCTCTGTTGTGACCTGGGAAAGCAGTGGAAGGTGGCCCAAGTGCTTGGGCCCCTGCACCACATGGGAAACACAGAAGAAGCTTTAGGCTCCTAGCTTCCGATGAGCCCAGCTCCGGCTGTTAATGGCCATTTGTGGCCATTTGGGGAGTGAACCAGCAGATGGAAGACTTTTCTCTCTGTCTCTTCCTCTCTCTGTCTGTAACTCTGCTTCTCAAATAAATAAATAAAATCTTAAAAAAGAGAGGGGGGGAACATTCCCTTTATAAAAAGTGTTTTGCAACAAAATAAAATTACCTTTCAATTCCATTTTCATGAACTTTTTGAAGAATCCTTCATATTTAGCATATTCTATTGCTGTGCATAAAGATTTTCTGAATAGTCATTGAATATTTCCTGAAAACCTTGTGATAGTAGACTGTGTTTACCAAAAGGAATTTGGGTTAAAAAAAAAAAAAAAGCAATTTTGTGTCCTCTCCAGGAGGAAAAGATAAGTTGGATCACAAAGTATAATTTCTGGAATATTTTAGAGGTTTGGGCAGGATAATAGGATGTCTGAGACAAAGCCAGTCCCAGAATGTTAGAATTATTTGGATTCCATGGTTGGGCAGAAAGAGCATAAAGAGATGAAAGGCGCGGTCCCACTGTAGGCGTTGTACATTGGGGTTACCCGTCTCGTCCTCCTGCCCTCTTGGGATCAGAGAACAGGAGCCCAAGAGATCGTAAAATACACACACTGGGTGATTGGGAGTGAACTGTAAGAACCATAGCCCTAAACTTGGGAAGCAGAAAACCCAGGTCTGCTCTAACGATCACGTAGTTCATCATCTGACCCGTGAGACCCTCTCTCAGGTCTGAGCTTCCCAGCAGCAGCGATGCAAGGTGCCAGGTGCTTGCTTACTCCTCGTCTGGGTAGATTCATGCTGCAGCCGCTGGGGCCCCGTGCGTGTGTGGTTGCTCAGTGGGGTTGTCTGCGCTAGGTCAGCCTCTCCTGACCGGTTCCAGCGCTTCGCCAGGGCTCGTTGCCTCTTCCTGCCAATGGGCTCCTTTTCCTTGTCACTGCTGCCGCATCTCCTGATAGAGGCGACTCTGGGTGTGGGTTTCTGTCCCCACATTCCGTGTCCCTGGCCTGGCTTCCGGCAGCGTGTCCCTGAGCAGGAGCTTTCCCAGGCTGGAGATGGATGTCAGGTGCGAGCAGGGCTCTGCGGCGGGCAGAGAGGGACATTCTGGATTAGACAGTCGAGAAAGGGCTTCTCTGCTGCAGAACTCCTCAACGCCTTGAGTGTGCTACTGGGCATTGCTGGGTCTCCCTGGGGTGTGTGTGTGTGTGTGTGTGTGTGCATGTTTGCAGCATTCTCAGGCCTCTTTGAGCACAGATTTCTATTTCCAAGGTGCACCTTGGAGGGCGAGTGCCATGGCTGACACCTTTTTGTGGGAGGGGTGCTTAGCTAATGGAGAGAATTTTGTGCCAAGGACCAAGCAATCAGAGAAGAGCTGTTCAGTCAACAGTCACCAAATGAAGAGATGCGTGTCCTGTTCGTGTTGTTCCCCTCGTCTGTGACACTCACTGCTCCCCTTTCCCCCAACGCCCTCTCTGCATTTCACGCGTTAGCCTCACTGTGGCTTCCCGTGCCTGCTCTAGCTGGTGGCACCATCTCCCCATGTCCTCCAGTGTGTGCCCCTTGCCTAGAATGTACACAGCCAAAGGTCTTTGCTTCCCAGGCACCTTCCTGTGAGCTCCCTGAATGCAGGGCCCCTATATTAAACAGCTTGTATTTCCAGAGTCCAGCACCATGCCTAGCATGTGGGGGATAATTGCAGCTTTGTTTTGGCTTCAGTTTTTAATCCCTGAATGTCACACAGGGAGATACAGCTCTGCAGAGCTACACTAAGAGGAATGAGACTCAGAAGCCTGGGCAGAACTATTGAGAACCAAGGCTTGACTGTCTACCCACAGCATGTGTCCCGTACGCCTTTTAAGTTATTGTTCAGTTCACAGCTGGAAAATTCGTAGCTAATATATCTCAGCACAGCTGGAGAACTGTAGCCCCCTACCAGGAAATGATAGTGCTGTCAAAGGCCCGAGGTCATAGGTCAAAAGGAACCTTTCCCACATGTTAGCCTTGGTTTCTGAAGACCAGAGATGAGAGTGGGTGGTCAGAAGGCCCCTGCATTGTGTCGGGGTGCGGGGAAAGGGAGGGAGGGGTCCAGAAGGGAGCCAGGCACTGGCAGTTGGGGCAAGGACGCCACTTGTCAGCATCGTGGAGACAGCATGAGCGCTGTGAAAGAGCTGCAACTTACAGGTGAAACTCCTGGGGCAGGCGCCGTGGCACAGCGGGCCCAGCTGCCGCTCGGGAACCCGCATGTCATATTGGAGTGTCGGTTCAAGTCCCAGCTACTCTGTGCTTCCCATGCAGCTTCTTGCTAATGTGCCAGGGCTTGGGGGGCTCGGGGGGTGGAGGGGCAGTGAGTGATAAGTACTTAGGTTCCTGCCACTCACATGGCGTTCAGGGCTCCTGCTTTGGATTAGCCTATTCTTGGCTGTTGGGAGCATTTGGGGAATGAACCAGTGAATAGACGATCTCTCTCTGTTTCTCCCTCTCACTCTCTCTGTCACTCTGCCTTTCACATAAATAAGTAAATCTTAAAAACAAAATACTGAAACTCCTTCTCAAAGCCTTGGCTTTGGACTGTGAAGAAATCACTTAATTTCTCTAAGCCTCGTTCCTCCTTGGAGAGGTGGTGGCGAGCAGGAAGTCTCTCAGGGTTGTTTGCAGATGGGCTGCAGCCACACTTGCAGGTACTATATGTGGGGTAGAGGCTCAGCTCACACAGGGCATGCGTTTGTCCCCACAGAGGGAGAGCACCGTCCCGGGCAAGAGGGAAGGAGGATAGGAGACGGCTGTCATCTTGTTTTGCCGACAAGAAGTCATGGACTCTACTGGGAAGCTCTCACCTTCTCCACCAGGGTTAGAGGAGAGTTTTAGAATTGTCGCAGCTGGTTGTTGCTGTAGGGCAGGGGTGCTGTCTGGTATAACCACATCAGAAATACGGTGCAGGTGTGGGGGCTCCTTGGCCTGGTTCATGTGATGTCAGCTCTTCAGTGGGCACCTGCTTCCCATTTTGTAAGGAGCACTGTGGGTGATGGATGGCTCGAGACTGCACTTGCTAATACAAATAACTTATCAACATCTTCATGAAGAACAGCAGCAACCGAGGACCAAGGAATGAGTGGTCGTCACCGCCTCAGTCCTACTCAGTGGAACACTGAGCTGTGGAAGTGGCCCAGTGGCTGCTGAAAGACCTCACACGGGCACACCTGCTTGGCTAGTCTCTATGAGTTCACTTAAAAAAAAAGATACATTTATTTATTTGAAATTCAGAGTTACACAGAGAAAAGGAGAGGCAGAGAGAGAGAGAGAGAGAGAGAGAGAAAGAAAGGTTTTCCATCTGCTGGTTCACTCCCCAGTTAGCTGCAACGGCCGGAGCCATGCTGATCCGAAGCCAAGAGCCAGGAGCTTCTTCTGGGGTTCCCCTGCACATGGGTGCAGGGGCCCAAGGGCTTGGGCCATCTTCTACTGTTTTCCCAGGCCACAGCGGAGAGCTGGATCCGAAGTGGCACAGCCAGGTCTTGAACTGGCGCCCATATGGGATGCTGGCACTGCAGGTGGCAGCTTTCCCCGCTGTGCCACAGTGCTGGCCCCAGTGAGTTCACCACAGCACATTACTGAGAACCTGGGGACTGTGCATGTGCTGGCATTTTTGCACATTTACAGTCAGTAATGAAGCTAATGGTGTGGATTTGCCTCCCTGGGGATGATTCAGAACGGATCTGTCCTATTTTCAAAAGGTTTATGTGCTTCCCCTGTGATGCCCCCACCCTAGGAACCATTCTTTTGTGATAGTCACTATGACTTATTTTAATGACACTAAATAAATCATCACCCCTTTAACCTCTGTGTTATCCATATGTAAACCATTATGAATAAGCTTGCTCAGTCCCGTTGGAGGGAGTAGGGAGGGTCTCTGGGTTCGTTACAGAAACAGAAAAGATAATAGGTATATATGACTATGTTATGTACTTACACTCATATACACTGTATCAAGCTTGGAAATTAAAAGTATTATAAATCATCTCAAGTGATAGTTGTGATGGTTGCACAACCCTGTGAATATACTAAAAACCACTGGATGGTATACTTGTTAGTGCATTGTATGGTATGTGAATTATATGTTGAGAAAGCTGTTATAAAAATAAATAGAAGTCTGACTGTGGGCCCTGCAATGTAGATGCAAAGGAAGTTTTCTTTAAAAGGACTTTTCAGGTCTTAACTGTAGTTTCAGTTGTACCCGTTTCCTTGAGTGAGGAGAAAGCGTGGTAGATACACATTGACAGATCTTCCCCATGCAAAGAGTCCAGGTGAGAAACTCAGGAGGAGTGAGGCCCACAGAAGATCAGCACTAGGCCCCCACGGTATGGTGGCTGCAGCAGGAGCCGTCTGGGGATTCTGAAATCAGTGGGAAGGAGTCTAGGGAGAGGTGGGATGCATGGGTGGACACAGAGCATCTCCCACCAAGTGTCTCTTGGTTATAGAGGGAGGAACACTGAAGATACAGTGGACAGACTCAGCACAGCATCACCGTTCCTGGGATGTAGCAGTACCACGTACCCCGACAGTGTGCCGAGGGGACTGTCACCTCCGGGGCATTCTTCCCCCTGAATCCCAAACCTCATCGTATTTGTGGGAAAGCATCAAACAGATCCAAATCCAAGCACATTCCAGAAGCGCCAGGGTCACGAAAGACCGTGTGAGACTGAGGCACTGCCAGGCTGCAGGAGACTATGCAGACGTGAGAGCCAGCTGCACCACGGGGTCCTGGGTAGAGCCGGAGAGCAGAGGAGGGGTGCAGGCAGAGGCTGGAGGCCTCTGGATAAGCTCTGCAGCTTGGTTCATGGTGGTTTCTAATTTTTTTTTTTATTTTAAAGATTTATTTAGTTATTTGAAAATCAGGCTACACAGAGAGAGGAGAGGCAGAGAGAGGTAGGTCGTCCATCCGCTGGTTCACTCCCCAACTGGCCGCAAATAGCTGGAGCTGCACCCATCCGAAGCCAGGAGTCAGGAGTTTCCTCCAGGTTTCCCACGTGGGTGCAGGGGCCCAAGCACTTGGGCCGTCTTGTGCTGCTTTCCCAGGCTATAGCAGAGAGCTGGATCAGAAGTGGAGCAGCCTGGACTCGAACTGGTGCCCATATGGGATGCTGATGCCTCAAGCCAGGGTGTTAACCTGCTGTGCCACATCACTGGCCCCTGGTTCATGGTGTTGTACCAGTGTTAATGTCTTAGTGTTGGTGAGGGTACTGTAGTGACATGTGGTAAAGGGTACATGCAGTCTCAGAGCTCCCACAAGTCTAGCAGCCCTTCAAAATTGAAAAAACATGAAATCCGTCTGTCTGTCCATTTGTCCATGTGGACTGAAATGGGAAGCTGTGGCCAGCATCACTTAGCTGGCATCATCAGGTGGTGAAGTGGCCCACGTAAGTGAACCTTCCACACGCAAACACTAAGATGTTTTCTGATTTTAGTTTTCTCATGGAATGCTTTCACAGCATAGTAAGAGTCTTGTTGTACAGTCTGCTGAATGCAGTTGAATCTCCACTTGACTCTGATCAGCGTCACCAGCCTCGGCTGTCAAGCCCAATGGGCGTGTATGGCTGACAAATCAAATGAGAGGCTCAGGGTTTGACTCTGCTCTCTGTGGCTTTGAGATGTTGTGTCTGAGTATTTGCAGGGTTGTGTGTGCTTGTTGTTTTGCCTCTGATATTTGCAGGCTGTGGTTTCCTATTCTTACAGCTACTGGCATGCCTTTCTATGAAAATCATTGCTTCTATTTTCCTCTAATCTGCCTCTGTGTTTCTCTAATATCATGTTAGCAGAAATCGTCTGTGTTGAAGTGCTCGTGTCTGCGCCTCATCCGTGTGGGCAAGCAGCCGTCCCCTAGTTCCAGCGATGCAGGGTTGGCCCAGTGGCTTCTGCCCCACACGACAGGCAGCCCCTGTTCACATGGAGATGCCACACGCACAGTCCCCTCTGCTGTCTTTAGCTGTGTGACTCTGCCTCAGTGGCCTCATATGTAAAGTAGAGCTGGCCGTGGTACTGGCTGCAGGGGTGCATGTGAGGGCTGAATGAATGCACACACAGTCAGTGCTTGGAGGGTTACTGTGTGGCCACGCCACTGTTACCCCTGTCTGCCGCAGTCGTTGTGACTGTGTTTGGGAAGAAGGATATATCTTCCAGTAGCACAGCATCCGGCTCACCGCTCCTACGCAGCAGACGAAACAGGCCAAGGCAGGACTCCTCCAAGGCCGTTTCCTTCTGGTTTCTCAGAAAGGAGATTCCCCTGCTCCTTCTCTTGACAGTTCTGAGAAGGGACCGCTGCTGGCTTAGAAATGGTTTTTCTCAGGCTGACAAATAGCCCTGGAGAAGAGTATTTTATAGTGCTATGCCATGTATGTTTGAATGTAGGGTGTGTATACCGAACTGTGTTACAAGCAAATGCAGATGTGTCCAAGCATGCTAGAGAAAGGGTTGTAACCTGGGGGGGGGGGGGTGGGGGAGTGAAGATAAGGTGGGAAAATGCAGAGCGCACTCTCCAAGGAATCAGGTTACCCAGGCAACAGCCCAGCAAACCCCTGGGGTCCCGTAGCATCTTCCCTTGGTGCCAGTGGTGTCGCTTAAAAGAACCAGGAGTCACAGCCGCTTGGGTCACTTTAGGGGAAGAGGCACAGGAAATCCAAGTGCCTGAATCATAATCATTGCTGGGTCTTCCTTGTACCAAGAAAGGAGGCCAGAGCCATAGCCCCATGGCTCTTGGGGCCAGGAGGCCTGAGCCTGAGCCTCTCTGTTAACAAGCCTTTGCCACCTCAGAGTGACCACTTCTGCCTCAGATGTTGTCACGAGGGTCGACTGAGCTCACCACACAGGACCACAGATGCCGTGTAGGCTGGGGACTGACTGCTGTTGTTGGTTTGTCCTTAGCACACGGATGGTTCTAAACCATCGCTGCTGCCGTCCTCATGACAGTGACTTTATCTACAGTGCCTGCCAGAGCCGCTCCCTGTGAGTGGGCTGCAGATTGTCCCTGGCACAGTAAATGTGCTTCCCGGGGAGGGCTTCTCCACAGCGGTGCCGGGGGAGGGATGGAAGGGTTGCAGTGGGTTGGAGAACATTTCGTGGAGGTAGCAGTGCATGGCCAAAACCAGGTTGCAAGTGCTGTTCATCCAGATTAAAATTAAGTTGGAAAACAGTTGGTGGAAAAGTGGTGTGCAATGGGGCGAGAGAAACAAGCCTCCCTGGCCTGGCATATCAGGGCCTCAAGCACAGGTCAGAAGGGAATGTTGAGACACAACAGAGTTTCCTGAGATGTCTGGGCTTCATTTGTTTCAAATTAAAAAAAAAAAAAAAAAAAAAAAAAAAAAAAAAAAGGAAAGTAGCCAAGGAAGAAAGAGAATCACAAAACACCACTTTTAAAGTGCAGTGCAGGGGCCGGTGCAGTGATTTAGTGAGTTAAGCCTGCGGTGCCGGCATCCCATATGGGTACCAGTTCAAGTCCCAACTGCTCCATTTCTGATCCAGCTCCTTGCCAATAGCCTGGGAAAGCAGTGGAAGATGGACCAAGTCCTTGGGTCCCTGCACCCACATGGGAGACCTGGAAGAAGCTCCTGGCTTCAAATTGGCCAGCTCTGACCGTTGAGTCCATTTGAGGAGTGAACCAATGGCTGGAAGAGTCTCTCCCTCTCTCTGTCTGTTACTCTGCCTCTTAAATAAATAAATAAAATGCAGTGAAATGCTGGGCTGCTGGATCCAGCTTCCTGTCTGGGGCAGCCCCGCTCAGCAAGGCTTAGGGTCTGCAGCTGGTTCTCCCTCTGTCCTGGACAAAGCTGAGAGGAGGAAACAGGCTCAGAGGGAACACATGGCTGTTATGTCCAGCGTGTGACAGTTAGCCACTGCCCTACACTGTTTCTGCAGTCTGAATGATCAGAAGTGGCCAGAGGTCAGAGAAACTGCTGGCGCACGGCTGCTCCTTTGCTGTCTTTCCTAGGTTGGGAAGAATCTCTGGGCCCTGCAGGTGTGACGCGGTTCATGTCTCAAACCACAGTGCCAACCTGTCCCACACAGCAGCTTGCGTTCCTCCGTCCCCTGCTCCCTGGAGGAGCAAGCAGCTGCCACTTCCAGCAGCAAAGTGACTTCGCCCGCCCCGCTGGCAAGCTCCCACGGGGGTCCTGCTGGGCCTGTCCCTGGGGCACACTTACTTCACTTCTCCACCAGGGCATCCCAGGGTTCCCCCCGCCCCCACCCCCGTGCTTGGTATTGGATTTTTTTTCTTCATTTGAAAAGATCAGTAGCCCCACTGGTGAAATCGTTGGCCGTTTAACTCAGTCAATGCCAACAGGTGTTTTAAGACGATTTCATTGTATATTATTGGCAAGCAGAATGTTTTGCCCCGTTAACAATGTCAGCTTTTAAAGAGCACCGTTTGTCTGGTTGCTCCATATTTCAAATGAATATGACTATTCAAACTCCGTAGGCGCCTTACATCAGATTCCCAGCCTGCACAACTCTTTGGATCTTTGCTCTTTGACCTAATACAACCCAGGCCTACCGTCTAACTTGGGATGTGGTCTGGGTCAGATCCCTGCCCCTAGCTCACACATGGTACTTATTTTAAGTTTCTGAAACAATACCTCACCTCCTATACTTTATCCTGTGGTTTAATCATTCTTATGGCCTGGAAATTGTTTTTTGAGTCCTAAAATAATCTCTCCTGCTGCAGTTTTGTCTTCTCCACTGGAAACTGTTAGTTGCTGTCTCAAAGGCAATTCTTAGGTTACTGGATCACAATAATAATAATGATATAATAATAACAAAGTTATTAAAGATATACAGTGTCCCAGGAACTGCCTGAGTTGCATAATATTTCCTTTAATCTTTAAATATTTCCTTTAATCTTTAAAGTATGTCTACAAAAAAAAAAAAAAACATTTTCACTCTTAATTTACAGAGGAGGGAGCTGAAGAACAGAGGTTGGAATGGGGTCCCCACACCAGCAGGTGAACCTGGCAGATGGGAGTTGAAAGCCTGTTCTTTCTCCACCACCCATCAGAACCGAGTTCTGCCTTCCGTTTTCTAGGCCAGCTGATTCCTCCAAGCTGTCAAAGGTCACTAAACACGTATGCAGCCCACGTGTGAGAGCAGCTCCCCACGGAAGAGAGCTCGGGCACCCTGGCTTAGTGCTCTGGAACAGGGTAGGGGTCGGTTGTTTATTCAGTAACAGCCTTATTGAGCTCTAATTCCCCTGCCAATCATCAGATCCAGCCTTTTAAGGAATACAATTCAGTGGTTTCTGGTAGATTTGCAAGGTTGTGCAACCCTCACTGCAGTCAATTTCAGAGTACCCCCATTACCCCAAAAGAAACCTGTCTTAGTCCCTTCGGGCTGCTGTCACAAAAATATCATGGAGGGGGCGCTTATAAACATCAGAAACGTGCTCCTCACCACTTGGCAGGCGATGGGAACCCATTGCCTGCTTCATGGCTGCTGCCTTCACCTGGGAGGAAGGGACGAGGGAACGCTCTGGGGCTTCCGGGCACTGATCCTTTGGCGAGGGCTCTATCCTCATGGCCTGAACACCTCCCATATCGTCACCCATCACTCTGGGGATTGGGATTTCAGCATGGATTTTTGCTGTTGTTGTTGTTGTTGGGGGTAGTTGGGGGTAGGGGAACACAGACATTCAGACCCAAGCAAAGCCCATAGCATCTCCACGGATTTGCCTTTTCCAGACATGTCTGTCACATGGACGGGATCACACATGCCGTGACCTTTTGTGTGTGGCTTTTTTCACTCACACAGCGTTCTCAGGGTTCATGCATGTTGTAGCATGTGTCACTGCTTCGTTGATATTTGTGGCTGGGTGATATCCCATGTGTGGAGACCCCAGTCTTTTCCTCCTCTCATCAGCTAGTGAGCATTTGAGTTCCCATGTTTTGGCTGTTGTGGGTAGGGGTGCTGTGTGCAGCCTTGTACGGGCCTCTGTGGGTTTCCGTTTGTTCGTCCTGACGTCCTGCCTCCCCAGGTTTGGTAAAACTCCCATTCTACATGACAGAATTACAACGGCAGCAGCGCACTTGCTGGAGTGTCCTGTCTGTTGCCCTGCTCCCTGGGTGTGCTCCCATGGCCTTTGCTTTTCTTGTAGACCTGCCCTTCATGTGGAATCACCTTTGCTCCCAAAGCTGAAGCCGGCGCAGAAGGCGGCACTGTCCAGAATGGCTGCCAAGATGAGCCTCAGGGCGGCACCAAGGTAACAAGCTCATGGCTGTTGTTCCTGTCACTTCCTCTCCTGGCGCATCCACCCAAGGTGACATTCCTCTCTTGTCAACTTCTTAGTTCTGAGAATAAGTCCTGTTAGGTAACATGGTACCTTCTAGTCGCTGGGTGGTGCACAGAACGACAAAGCACAGGACAGAGCAGGGTACAGTGAGGACCCGCTGCTGGGTGGGACTCCCTACGTGGGAGGGAGAATCTTAACACCTGTGCATGAGGGTGGTTAAGGAATGATTTTCGTGCTAAAAGCTGGACTCAGCGTATGGTAGAAAACAGGCATGCCATGAGGAGAGGCACCTCTTCCAGGTGAAAAACAGGAGAGAGGCCAGAAGGCGGGCGAGCAGCCGGCAGGCTGCTGGAGAATGGGCCTTTGAGAGCGAGCCAGCCAGAGGGGAAAGCAGGACGGGAGCCCTTCTCACAAAGGCTGCCTTCCCCAGGGAGGCCCGTATCTCTGTCCTCCTCCACCCTGCATGTGTGTGCAGGTCAATCCGGGTCTCTCATGACCCCAGTTGATATCCACCTGTCTCCCTCTACCTTCTCCTAAGCCACAACCCAACAACTCTAGGTTTGTTTTCCTCGCACGTCCCCTGAGCCCTTCCAACCCATCCAGCAGCCCCTGCGACCCTGGTTTTGGGATAAGCAAATTCCCAGAACCTCAGCTCTCCACTCTCTCTCACCTCCTGCTGGCTCTTCCCACGCCCTCACCTTCCTGGCTGCCCAGAGAGGATGTAGGTTGGCAGAGAGATTGAGCATTCAGATGAGAGAAGACTTGCAGGTGTGGGCCCCTAGCACAGGTCAGAGCATCCGGCACGCAGTGTAGGGAGCTCCAGCATGGGGACAGCTCGTGTTCCCTGCCGCCACTTCACTCCCCGTGTTTGCTTCCTCCTTGTCTCGAGGCAGGCTTCTGGAGGACCCAGCTCCAAAGCTCAGAATGGACTCCTGAGCCCTCCCCAGCAGGAGAAGCTGACCAACAGTCAGACCTCCTTGTGTGAGATCCTGCAGGAGAAAGGAAGGTGGGCGGGGGTGAGCTTGGACCAGTCGGCTCTGCTTCCGCTGAGATTCAAGAACATCCGCGAGAAGACCGATGCCCATTTTGTGGACGTTATCAAAGAAGACAGGTACGACTGGGGCTGTCGGTAGAGGCGGCAAGGGTCTGCAGGTGGAAGGCTCTCCTTAGCCGCCTTCCTCAGTATGTTACTTTATTTTGTTTTGCTTTCATGTGAAACTTACAGAAGAGTGGAACAAATGGTAGGTGGAATTCCTTTGATGCCCTGTGCCCAGTTGACCAACTTCCCACCGCTGAATATGCCTGTTTCCTCCCTCTCCTCCCCTCTGTGACATTTATCTCTTATTTTTTCTGAACCGTTTGACAGTAAGCTGCATGCCTCACGTTGTTTGCCCTTTTATTCTTGTATTTCCTAGAAACAGGAATGTTGTGTTGTGTGATCATACAAGTGTACTTTAAAAAGTCCATGGAAGAATGGAGCTAAAATATAAGTTTATTTCAATGCAGAAATATTTGAAATCCAGTACATAGCTGTTGGTTTTTTGCATAGTAGGCATTTTTGTGAGCTTTCTGCAGCTGTCAAATTCAGGAAATCTTACACGGATCTGATAGCCGGCCTGACCTGCAGTCCCTGTTCTGGTCTTGTCAGTTGTCCTGGAGAGCACATTTTCACTCTAGATCAGGATCACAGGCTCCATTGCTGCGTCATCGTGCGTCTTCAATCTGGGATGGTTCCTCGGATGTGCTTTGTCGTCATGACGCTGACTTTAAAAGGAAACGCAGGCCCAGTCCTTCCACCGAACATTCCTGAAGTTGGATTTGTGTGACACTTCCACACGAGTCCACTGAGGTCCTGCACCCCTGGCCCAACGCCACGTGAGTGGCCCTGGGTCCTTCTGGGGGTCTTGCCTCGGTGATTCCTCACTGGTGACGCTCATCCGGATGCTGCAGGCAAGGTGCAGCCGGTCGCCCCCGTCCAACGTTATTACTTTGTCCTTATGGCTGGTAGCGGCTTGTGGGAAGGCGCTGTAAACATCCCGTTCCTTGTCAGATTTCCTAAGTTTTCATATCCATCGATGATCCTTGCCTAAAGCAGTCGTCACTTTGATGCTTCAAAATGGTGATTTTTCATCTCCTGCACATTCATTGTTTGGTTCTTGGCATCCAACTATAAGAAGAACTCTACCACAGTTGGTGTTGTGGCATAGCAGGTTAAGTCACCACTTTTGATGTCGGCATCCCATACAGGAGCCAGTTCATGTACCAGCTGCTTCACTTCCAACCCAGTTTCCTGCTAATGGCCTGGGAAAAGCAGCAGAAGATGGCCCAAGTAGTTGGGCCCCTGCCACCCACATGGAGACCCAGATGAAGCTCCTGGCTCCTGGCTTTGGCCTGGCCCAGCCCTAGATGTTGCGGCCATCTGGGGAGAGAACCAGTGAATGGAAGATCTTGCTCTCTCCCTTTGTCTCTCCCTCTCTCTCTGTAACTCTGACTTTCAAATAAATCTTAAAAGAAGATGAAGAAGATCCCTCCCCATGACTGCTTTACCCATTCATCCTTTTGCAGCCTGAACTCAGGCACTCCCATCTCATCTCATGGGCTAGCAGGCATCACCGTTCTTACCGCGTTTGGCTGTTCCCATGGTCCCAAGTCTGGCTAATGGAAGCCCCCTTTAGGCTGGCTCTTGCAACCTTATTTTATTTTATTTTATTTTATTTTATTTTATTTTATTTTATTTTTTGACAGGCAGAGTTAGACAGTGAGAGAGAGAGACAGCGAGAAGGGTCTTCCTTTCGTTGGTTCACCCCCAAAATGGCCGCTACGGCTGGCGCTGTGCCAATCGATCTGAAGCCAGGAGCCAGGTACTTCTCCTGGTCTCCCATGCGGGTGCAGGGCCCAAGTACCTGGGCCATCCTCCACTGCACTCCCGGGCCACAGCAGAGAGCTGGACTGGAAGAGGAGCAACCAGGACAGAACCGGCGCCCCAACCAGGACTAGAACCTGGAGTGCCAGCGCCGCAGGCAGAGGATTAGCCTAGTGAGCCACGGCACTGGCCTCCTGCAACCTCTTGACACAGCCCTGTCACTTGTTTGAGGGCAATCCCAGGCTAATTTTTTTTTCCTTCCCTGCTTGGGCTCAAAGAGCCCTGACTGCTTGTACTGAGTGATGCGATGTAGACATACCAGCTGCTAACGTCCATTGTAACGCTGGTGTAGTCCAAGAACGTACTCTGTGGGATTTCCATCATTGTACGTAAACTGGGGCTTGTCTCATGACCTGTGTGCAGCCTGTTTTGGCGAGCATACAGAAGAAAAGGTGAATTCTGCATTTGTAAGATGTGAGGTGTCAGTTGTCGGGAGTATTGCTCAGAACATCTATCTCTGCTACTTTTACCTATTTTTCTATCAGTTGTTGAGAGATGAGTATTGAAATCTCTAGCTCCATATGATTGTGGAAGGGTCCATGTTTCTCTTTAGTCGTGACAATTTTTGTTTCAAGCATTTTCAGACTTTTTAAAGGTGTACACACATTGATGGGTGTTGCATATTCCTGATGAATTGATTCTTTTTTCATGCCAACGTGTCCCTTTTTGTCCTTGGTAGTTCTCTTTGTCTGAAAACCTGTTTTATCTGCTATTGGGCCTTCTTATGCTTGCCGTTTGCATACAGTATCATTTTTACCTTTTTTTTTTTTACTTTCACCTATTCATGTGTTTCTGTTTGAAATGTGTCTCTTATTGGTCCTGATTTTTTTTTTATCCATTCTGACATTTACCTTTTAGTTCCATTTTAATAGATTTTGATATTTTAGCAATACTTCTTGGCATTATTTTTCTTTTAGAGATTGCTCTAGGAGTTACAATTATACCTCCATAATTGTTCTAGTCACTTTAGGGTTAATATTATATCACTTCCTTTTAAATGAGGGAATATTGCTACCATATAGGTGCATTACCCTCTTATCTTTCCTTTTGCTGTAGTGGTCAAACCTGCTGCATCCACGTCCATTTTAAACCCAACCTGTAGGTAATCTTGCATTGGTCTCTGTTGATCGCTTTTCTGTGGAGTGTGATCATGTGTCCTGTATCTTGATATGCCTAGTAATTTTTGGATTGTGTTGTAGACATTGTTTATGATGCTTAAAAGCTCTGGATTTTGTTTTATTCCCCCTGAAGGGTGTCATTTTTGTTTGTTTGGTTGGCAGTGAACTCCCCGGAGTCTGAACTCCAGAGTCTGTCCCCTTGAGGTGGGCAGCAGCTGTCCTTGTAGCCTCCCCGGGTCCTTGGAGGCTACCTTGATGTGCACCCACATCAGAACAGCAGCCAGAGGTCTGAGCAGTGCTTATTTGCAGAACATGGGGCTCCCTTTCTCTGGTTCTTTACCCCTTGGGCTGTACAATCTCATTCTCTATCTGTTGTCACCACAAATTCTATTTTTGGTCTTTTTAAGCAATAAGACCGTGGCTTTTCAATCTAGCCCCCCTCCACGTTGTATAGACTGATCTTCAAGCACATACCACACACAATGGTGAAAAAGGGGAAATTCAACTGGCATTATTCCCGTCTTCCACATGTGCCTCCCTGTCGCTCCCCCTCCTCGTGGAGGAACGACACAGGACCCTGCGCTGTTCTTTCGTCTGCTCGGCCCTCCCCGGGTTTGCTGCTGGTTCTTCCCGGGTTGGCTACCGACCCTTCCACCTCCGTGGAAGGGCGGTTCCCCCTAGCCACTTTCCCCACTTCCGCGGGGGAGCGGCACACCGCCGGCCGGCTCTCTCGGGGGCTGCACAGGTGTTCCTTCAGATAGATGTTCCTGGTGCATGTTGTCTCTCTCCTCCTTTATAGTCCTCTTCCACCAATCCCAACTCTGCTACCCACACGCTGAGTACGCTGCTCTCCTCCAATCAGGAGCAGGTCCTACAGTTTATTGGTTGAACTGGAGGCAGCTGAGTAGAAGCTGTTTCTCCCTTCTCAGCGCCATATTGTGGGAGAGCAGATGCATAGAATAAGTCTTAATTCCAGTAACTTAGTCTAGTCTGAGTTGCTCCCCACACCTCCCCTCTGTGTTCTGCCTGCTCTGGCCTCTGTCCAGGGTCCATGTGTTTGTTTACATGCCTTGTCGAGAGGTTATAGTCACCTGGAAGAGGGTCAGTCTCAGAGGAACTGTCTTCCAGTCCCAGAGGTGGACCCAGAGGACAGCTCACGGCAGGGTTCATTCTGCACTTGAGTGCTAGCGTGTGGCCGTTGCACATCCTCCTTACGGCAGCTCTGCTGTTCATCCCTTCGTACTACCCGAGTGGCAGAGAGGCAACAGGGCTGACATCAGGAGATAGAGTTTTCTCTTTTCTGCATCTGGGAATGCAGCACGTTACTGCACGTCTGTCACCAAAAACAAGAGCGTGCCCTGCACAGCCCAGCAAGGAAGGAATGTGTGCAGGGTGAGCCTTCCTGTGTGCCAGGCACAGGCAAGGCACTTGACACAGCCTGTCTGGTTTCATTCTTTTTTTTTTTTTTTAAGATTTTTATTTATTTATTTGAGAGGTAGAGTTACAGAGGGAGAAACAGAGAGAGGTCTTGCATCCATTGGATGACTCCCAAATGGCTGCAGTGGATGGAGCTGAGCTGATCTGAAGCCAGAAGCCAGGAGCCTCCTTTGGATCTCCCACGCAGGTGCAGGGGGGCCATCTTCTACTGCCACAGCAGAGAGCTGGACCAGAAAAGGAGCATCTGGGACTAGAACCGGCACCCATAAGGATGCTGGCACTGTAGACTGAGGCTTAGCGCACTATGCCACAGCGCCGGCCCCTGGTTTCATTCTAATAGCTGCTGTATGAGAGACAGACAGCACCTCACGGCTGTGTTTGCCTTCGGAAATCATGTCAACACTTTCCCCTTGAATTTATGATAATTTTCTGCAGTACAAAAAGGATATTATTATTTGCTGGCAATTTATCAAAGAACGAAAGAGTCCCATAAAGCTGGCTTGGTTTCTGCGCTACTGAAATCCTAGGCCTCATCATTTCTCAGGTCTCACACACAATCTGCATGTGTGACAATAGCACTGAAATTACACCAGCTATAAACACAATTTTGCGATAACAACCTGTTCACTTTTACAGTGGTAATTACTGTCAGCCCTCTGAATGACAGGACAGCAGTTCTGAATTGCATTTCCATCTGAAGCCTCCCAATCAGTATAAGCACTCTCAGCGCAGGCATCCACAGCTTCTTCACTTCTCAGAACAACAACAAAAAGCTGCCTTCCTCCTCTTCTAATCCTGGATGTCAGGAATATGTTTTCAAATCCAGGGTTCTACTGATTGTGTTTAATTGTGGGGAATGGTCGTTCCTGAATGGGAGTGAAGCATACAATGTGGTTACATGTAGGGACATGAGGGACTTCCCAGACATAGGTCTTTTTTTTTTTTTTAAGATTTATTTATCTTTACTTGAAAGTCAGAGTTACACAGAGAGGAGAGGCAGAGAGAGAGAGAGAGAGAGAGAGAGAGAGAGAGATCTTTCATCCGATGGTTCACTCCCCAGATGGCTGCAATGGCCGGAGCTGCACTGATCTGAAGCCAGGAGCCAGGAGCTTCTTCCAGGTCTACCACGTGAGTGCAGGGGCCCAAGGACTTGGGCCATCTTCTACTGCTGTCCCAGGCCATAGCAGAGAGCTGGATGGGAAGTGGAGCAGCTGGGACTCGAACCAGCGCCCATATGGGATGCCAGCGCTTGAGGCCAGGGTGTTAACCCATTGCTCCACAGCGCCGGTCCCACAGACATAGGGTTTTAAAGGGACTGTTGCAGGGCCGGCGCTGTGGTGCAGTGGGTTAAAGCTCCAGCATGCAGTGGGTTAAAGCTCCGGCCTGTAGTACCCGCAACCCATATAGGCGCCGGTTCAAGTCCCAGCTGCTCCACTTCCGATCCAGCTCTCTGCTACGGCCTGGAAAAGCAGTAGAGGATGGCCCAAGTCCTTGGGTCCCTGCACCTGCATGGGAGACCCAGAAGAAGCTCCTGGCTCTTGGCTTCGGATCAGTGCAGCTCCTGCTGTTAGCACCAATTGCGGAATGAACCAGTGAATGAAAGACCTCTCTTTCTCTCTTTGCCTCTCCTTTTCTCTCTCTGTGTAACTCTGACTTGCAAATAAATAAATAAAGCTTAAATAAATAAAATAAAAGGGACAGTTGCTCAGTCTCTGTTACATAGTGACTTTTGTGATGTGTCTAATGAATGGTGTTTTGGTAGCTGATTGTCATCTCCTGACAAAAGTGAGTCCAGTGATGGCTGAATGTTGATGGCTTGTGTTTATTGTGTCTTCTAGCCTGATGAAGGATTATTTTTTTAAGCCACCCATCAATCAGTTCAGCCTGAACTTCCTGGACCCGGAGCTGGAGCGATCCTACAGAACCAGCTATCAGGAGGAGGTAGGAGTCCCCTGTAACTCCACCCAAGGAAGCTGTTCTCACTGGATGGCTCATTGTTAGTTTTGTGCTTCAGCAAGTGAAAGAGACATGAAGGTGAATGTTGATTTCCCTCTGTCTGTAATGAATTTATCTTCACAAAGAAGGAGGGGAAAAAAACAGTCGTCCTGTGGTCCTTTGTTTCAAGGCCCAGCCAGACCCTTCCTCTGGCTGGTGCCTACCAGCCCTGTCGCCCTCCTCAGCCCCGGAAGGCCCAGCCACATCTCTCCTAGCTTCTCAAGAGAGACTCCTCCACTGCCGCCTTGTCTGCTCTCTGCCCCCGCAACGGGCCCGGGAGCTCGGGAGGCCTGACCTCTCTCCCAGAGACTCGGGCTCTCCATTCTTCTGCCCTTGCTCTGCCACCGCCTTAGCCCCTGTCGTCCTTCAACTCTGCTCAGACATCAAAGTTTCCTCCAAGAAACTTACCCTAACCCCAGACCAGACTTTCTTTCCCATTATTCTCTTCCTTCTGCACACATACCCGACTCTGCAGCCTTTGCACGAGTGATTTTTGAGCCATGTGCCTGTCTCCCCAGGCTCTCTGCTCTCCCATTCTCCATCACAGTCTCTACCCCTGGCCTAGGCTATCCAGAGACTGTAGTGGGCCTGACGGCCTTGTTGGAACACTGAATGTCAGTTAACCTCCCAGGCACAGTTCCCACAGTGGAATTGCCAGTTGGTTGGTTGGTGTGCTGTACAGCAAAACATTATCTCACTTAAGCTTCCCAAAACCCTTTAAGGGCGCTTATGATTGTCTCTGTTTTACCAAGGAGAATGTTAAGGCTAAGGAAAGCCAAGTACATGGTCCACCCTCCAGGGCTGACACCAGTGTATCTGGCTGCAAGGCCAGGCGTCTCAGCCTCGCTTTGTGCTGTGTGCACTGCAGAAGCCTCCCAACTGGAAGTTAGTCCCCTACTCCCCCAATCACCAAGTGTCCACCGAGCTTCTGCTCTGCCAGCTCTGGCCCCTGGTGCAGGGTTTGGAGAGGAAAGTCACACTCTAACAGGGTGGTCGTCGTAAGACAGAAATGATAGCCCAGAGCCGCAGATGGAGCACGCAGCGAGGCGTCACCCCAGACGGAGGGCTTAAAGTAACTTCTCACCTAGGTGGGAGGAGGAGTGGGAGGAGGAAGTGACCCAGTAAGAAGGGACCAACACACACCTTGGAGATCTGAGAAGCTGTTGCATCCAGGGAGTGGCAGGAGCCTCTGTGGGATGGAGTAGGATGGCAGTGTAGGGGTGGGCAGGGCTCAGAAAGGGGGGGGGGGTCCCACGGGCCCCACCCCTGGGCATTAGGCTGCAGTCCAGAGAGAGCCACTGAGGGATCCGGAACAGGAGATGGCTCCATCGGATTGTGTCTGGCACAGAGTGGACAAGTCCGATAGGAAGCTGTTGCAGAGGCAAGGCTGGGTGGAGAGGAAGGAGGGAGGCGGCAAGGAAGGGAGGGTCCAGGCTGCCCCACATTCTGGTGCTCACCGTCCTCCGTGCTCCATGAAGGTGACTTCCTGTGGAAGCATCGCTCCACCCAAGTGTTGCAGGTTTTATCCCTGTGTCCAGGAAACTAAGGCATGGGGAGGGTGAATGACATCACAGCAAGTAGTAGTGGAGCCTAGTCAGGCCTGGGCAGCCTCCCGCAGGGCAGAGCTCCGAGGACTGGGTCACCCCAGGCACCGAGCCTGACCAGATTTGGGCAAGTAAGAGGGCAGCGCTGGCCCGAGTGACCTCATGGGTGGCATCGTCCCAGGTCTGAAACCTAGGGCAGAGAGGGCTGCTGGGTGAGTAGTGTCCACTGTTGGACGTGGACATGTGGGCAGTACTGCCTAGAAGTGCCGGTGTGGGGAGGAGCTGCCCCAGTCTCCTCATTGGGCCAGCGAGGGAGCCCAGAGAGGAGAGAACAGGGCCAAGGCAGAAGTAGCAGTGCAGGAGAAGCACAGCAAGTTGGGGAGAAGATGGAGGAGGTGGAAGGGGCACACAGGGGACCCCAGGCCAGCATCAAGTCCAAGGAGGGGGCTGTGCTGTGGAGGAGAGCATAGCACCACCCTGCTCCGGGTGGGGAGACCCAGAGCCCATGGATCTGGAAAGTGGGAGTTCAAGGCTCTTGGAAAGCACAGAGGTGCAGGTGGAGGCATTTGGATTCTAGGGTCAGCAGGCATTGGGGTCTCCAGGGCTGCCACAGAGGCAGCAGGGTGGTCTCAACTCTGACTTGGACCCCTGCTTGGGGCAGGGGGAGGCATCTCAATACTCCGGGCCTCAACTCCCAGCAGTGAATGGTTACACTTGGACCCCCGCCCTGCTCCCACCCCCCAGGTGTTCAGTGACTCTCAGCAGGATCTGGGCCTCTGTTCAGTGACACTGGATATTATACTAGGTACTGGGTCTCCTGCCTGAGCTCCTGGCAGTGCTGGAGTCCTCTTTGGTCATATGCATCAAACCCAAGATTTCAGTGTTTGCTTGCATCAGCAGTGTCTGGGTGATAGTTGTCACAACACCAGAAGTAACACGTGTGGGTCTCACCCCACTCAGGCCAGAAACTAGGGGAGTCAGGTGGAAATGAATTTCCCCCACATGGCAACAGTCCACAGGAGCATCCCAGTGGGCCCCTGGGCCCCCTCTGCTGGACAAAGGCAGGTGGCAGCAGGCCCTAGCTGTCCCCCCAAGGTGCTAGATGGAGCTCCAGAGAGCTGCGTGTGCCTGTGCAGAGCTGGGTCAGTGTGGGTGAAAGCCTGACCCTCCTGGCATGCATGCATACCTGCAGAACTCCCACGTTTCTTGGCAGCAAACTGGAACCCAACTCTGCCCCCAGGTTGCTCTGCCAGGGTCCAGGCTGACTGGTGGCCTCAGCCCAAGCCGCCCAAGCTCACTCAGCTCCCAGGACCTGGGCTCTGGCTGAGGCACCCAGAGCCAGTCTATCCTGGAGCAAGGGTCTGGCTGTGGGCCTCCGGCTCCCACACCCAGTGTGGAGCCCTGGGGGTAGGCTGAGCCAATGTCCGTTGTCGTGGGGCCAGATGGAAAGCAGCATCTGGCTGCTTTCTTTGTTCCACCGGTAGCCCCTGCCTTTAGGGTCTGCATCTTCACTCTGAGAGACCCCCAGGACCCAGGTCAGGGCTGCACTCAGGAGTCTGCAGGTCTGGGCTGATTCCTGGCCTCGCTCCTTGTTTGCCGTGTGGCCTCGGCACAGCCACCTAGCCCTGACCGGGTGCAGGGTGCACACAGAGGCTTGTGGTGTGTCTTCCCTGAGGGCTGGTGTGGGCGCTGATGGGGATCGTGCCCCTGGGGGGCCCACTAGGGGCCTGGAACCAGTGGTCTCTGGACAAGTTCACGTGTTGTTCCCTCCCTCTTTAACTGCCTCACACGACACGTATGTCTCTTTATCATGCTTAATCTTACATTTCACATGCCCATCCCTTCTTGCTGATAGGCTGTCAGCTCTGCAAGGGCACGGCGCCCTGCCTGCCCCCAGCACCCAGCAGGGCCAAGCCAGAGCAGGCTGGGGGAAGGCACACGCGTGCTCGCACAGGACATCCTGTTGCCCTCACGAGACCCCGTCCACGGCTGCTTCTGCCGCGAGGCCAGCGTTCACACCACCTCAGCCTGGGGCCCAGCGTGACTGGAAGCTCCCAGGCGATGGCCTTTACAGATGCGGAATCATTAACTCGCCAGTCTGGGGAAATACATGATGGTTTGCCGTGGATTGCTGCGGGTCCCCAGACAACTTTCTTAGCTTCTTTGGGAAAGCTGAGTTTCCTCACTGTGAAACGTGACATTAACAGGGAGAGGATCCGCCTGAGGCCTCAGCCCTGTGCCCGGTGGGGAGCAGGCCGGGCGCTCAAACTGCTCCGCCTCTCCCGCGCCCAACAGGTCATAAAGAACTCCCCCGTGAAGACCTTCGCCAGCGCCACCTTCAGCTCGCTCCTGGACGTGTTCTTGTCCACGACGGTGTTCCTGGTTCTCTCCGCCACCTGCTTCCTGAAGTATGGGGCCGCGGCCACGCCTCCTCCACCGGCCGCCCTGGCGGTCTTTGGGGCAGCCCTGCTGCTGGAGGTGCTGTCCCTCGTGGTGTCCATCAGGTAAGGCGCCTGCGGCAGGGCCGCCGCTCCAGCTTTGAGCCTGTAGCTCCCCCTTCTGGCTGGACGGCTTAGGGCGGGGCATTCCAACTGCCCCACAGCAGGCCCAGGGTCCACAGCCAGCTGCCCCTCCCTCACCATGGCCTCGCAGTGGCCTCCCTCCTGGCCGGCTCTCGGCACAAGTGGGAGCCCACTTAACTAGAGAAAGCCCGGGGCCCACTGCAGGCCCAACTGCCGCCAGGTCTCCCTGGGTCCCCTGGATCGGAGATGGAAAAGGAGAAAGTGGGGAGACAGGAAATGAGAGAGGGAGGTGGAAAGGAAAAGGACAGGTGCCCGCAAGTCAGCAAGTGCCGACCGCGAAGCCTCAGAGGAATGGGTTGGCCTCAGTCTTCATAAGCTTGGATTACCCAGTGGTTTCTTAGGAACAAAAGAAAAACTGTAGGTGTGGTTTCATCAAGATTTAAAACTTCATGCCGCAAAAAGCATTCTCAAAAAAGCAAAAGGGTGGGCATTTGGCCTGGCCGTTGAGATGCAGATTTGGGAGCCCACGTCCCTCAGCGGAGTGTGTGACTTTAAATTCCAGCTCCATTCTTGACTCCAGTTCCGGCTAATGCGCACCCTGGAGGCAGTGCTGAGGCTCAGGCACTGGGTTCCTGCCACCCGCGTGAGAGACCACATCCAGTTCCTAGATTGCAACTCCTCAGCTCCTGCCTCCTGGCTGTTCAAGTTATCTGGGGAGAGAAGCAGCAGACGAGAACCCTGTCTCTCTCTCTCTCTCTCTCTCTCGCTGCCTCTCAAATAAACAACAGTTTTTAAAAAGCAAGCAAGTGGAAGAGAACTCACAGGATGGGAGGGAGTATTTGTAGGTCCTATCTGTGAAGAGTCAGATCTAGAACAGGGGTGGGGAACTGTTTTCTGCCGTGGTCGCCTGGGTATTTATAACATCATTCACAGGTCTCACAAAATTATCAACTTCAAAAAACTAGCCTGCTGTAGATTTATTGAATTTTAAGCCCCCACCCTCGGTTGCCTTGGCAGGGCCAGACCAAATTATTTCAATGGCTTATACAGCCTACAGGTCAGACATTCCCCAGCCCTAATCTAGAATTTGTAAAGAACGTATACAGCTCAATTTTAAAAGCAAACAAAACCAGTCCATTTTAAAAAGGGGAAAGGATCCAGACAGGCCACAGGTGCCTGCCAGGGTAGCTGGGCCCTCAGGACCTGCCCTGCCCCCAGAGGAAGCTCATGGCTGCTGCGCCTTCCCTGACCACGTGCAGGCAGATTGCCCTGTGCTGCCTGCATCCTGGGTCCCATGCCATGGGGTCCGTGCACCGTGACCACCTCACCCAGACCTGTCATCCTCAGTAGGACAGCCCTCAGTCACTAGTTCCTGGTCACAGCCAAGCTCAGTGGGGGTGTTCGATGTATTGCAGGTGCTGGGGCCTGCGGAAGGCTCGGAGGCCTGGGTGGGGGTGAGGGAGCCTTCGGAATCAAAGTAGCGGCTCCTGGTCTCTGCACAGGTGCTGCTCCCCAGCAGCAGGCTTGAGGGAGGGGCTGGTCTCCCCAGCACATGTGCGGATCTCCCCCTCAAGATACCCCCAGTACCTCCTTCTCTGTCTCCCCCTGCCCTGGCCTAGAGAGCCTCCTCCTCACCAGCAGTTCCAGGCCCACCCACTGGGCTTCCCCTGTTCATGCGAAGATATTACATCATCACCCTCCCCTGAGTATTGCTCATCCTGCCTGGCACTCAGATGCAAAAGGAGTTGGTAATATGCAGGAGAAGCAGAAGGGAAGTCGCTGAAAAGAAAGTACATGGTGCTTGCCCTTGGGTATGCCACCAGGGAGATCAGGACAGAGCTGTTTGCCTCATGCACACAGCACTGGGGACGGCCACACAGGTGGGCGAGTTTGGTGAGCCAAGCACCGTGAGCTGGGTTCAGTCTGTGCCATGACTTTGTGCAGTGCTGAAGGCTCTGGGTGATGTCCCAGATGGAGCAAAGATGAGCTTTCCTTGGTTTGCACAGGGCTAAATTGCATTCCTGGAAACTGAGTGTGTGTCAACAGCCCCCCCGGCTCTTGGCAGTAGCACCCCTCTGTCACTATAGGAACCAGACACCCCCCCCCCCCAACTGTAGTATGCCTCCAGAACCGCTCCATTCAGGTCCTCTCACGCCAGGAGCAGGTGGGAACAGGTGACAGTTGGGGCCTGTTAATGTGACTATTCCTACGGGCTTCATCGAACCCAGTGAAGCCCTTGTGGTTTTTGACCGACACATTTTACTGCAGTGCAAGGTGCAATGAGCTGAGCAAGGCCAGTTTCCTTGCCATCTACCAAACATGCGGAGGTGGAGGCTTTGCCTGGGGTCCACACCCCTGTTGGGGGGTGGGGTGGGGCCAGCAGCAGCACTGGAGAGTCAAGGGCAGCACTGGCCGGGCCCCTGTCCCTGCTGTCCCAGCAGGCTGACCTACCCAGGCCCCCACACTCCTGACCTCCACTTCCTGTCTCAGGATGGTGTTCTTCCTGGAGGACGTCATGGCCTGCACGAAGCGTCTGCTGGAATGGATCGCAGGCTGGCTGCCGCGCCACTGCGTGGGAGCCGTGCTGGTGTCCCTGCCTGCCCTCGCTGTCTACTCCCATGTCACCTCGGAATTTGAGACAAACATACATGTAAGTAACGGCTTGACAGTTTTATCTCTGCGCTTCCCTGGACTCCCTGGTGCCGTGTGTGTGTGTGTGTGTGTCTCTCTCTCCCTCCCTCTCTCCCTCCCTCCCTCCCTCCCTCCTTCCCTCCTCTCTTGAATAAGCCTGATTATTCGGGACAGCAATTTAAATACAGGATATGCCCTTTAAGAGGCCAATGATCTGTTAGTGCTTGAGCCCGCCTTTTAGAGACAACTTGGCACAGCCTGTCCAGGCACCGAGCCCCGTAACTGGCTCTGCTGGGCAAACTCCCCGGCGGGCACGGTTGCCTCTCAGTTTCACCAATTTGGTCTTCCCCACATCAGTCACAGACAGACCTGACAGCTGACAGGTCCACCTCGTGGAGGGGCACAAACACAGCCACACGGCCATTCTGTTTGTCGCTTTCAGTCCAGCATCCAGGAATTAACACAACATTCTCAGCATCTTGTTACAAACCGGGTTTGTGTAGGCACGTTTGGACGGGCTCGGCTGAGCTGGTGCCACGAGGTGGTTCTGACCTGTGACGGCTTCCTCAGGACGTACCCCCATCACAAGCCGAGGAGCACCATGTTTTCCTGTGTGCTTTCCAAAGAAGCATCTGCCCTGCTTTCCAGACGACCTAAGATCGTGAGCCAGTCTTTAGGGCTGACACTCTGGATCAGCTGCTGCCACCCAGGGCGGGAGCCTCTGATGCCCCCTCCATGAAGAGTGAGCTAGCGCAGTTGTACATCACACTTCTGGTGCAAGTGGGGACAACACAGGCTGTGGGGACAGGCTGCTCTCACACCAAACTACGTTTCAGCGGGCACGTGGCAGGTGCCCAAAGGAGAAACTCTCTGAAGGTAACCAGTCACCTGACAGTAGCTCCCAAGCATGGCCTCGCCCTGTGCTGTCCACGGTAACACACACCTGGAGGACAGCCTCAGTGACTGAGGCGTTAGCTTAGTGACTTACAAGCTGAAGTGCTGGGTAATGAAGTTAAAGACGCATGATGTGCCTTTAAACTGCTAGCTAGGTAAAGGTCTAAATTACTGCAGATAGATAAGCAGTGTGGTGGTGTCAACAATAGTTTAATATTGGCTAGATCTGTAATTCCAGGGCAGCTCAGGCGGGACAGGGAGAGGAGGAGGAGGAGGCCCCGCTAACGCCTGCTCTCCTTGCAGTTCCCGGTGGTCACGGGCTCGGCGGTGCTGGTCGCCGTGGTGCACTACTGTAATTTCTGCCAGCTCAGCTCCTGGATGAGGTCCTCCCTGGCCACCATCGTGGGGGCTGGGCCACTGCTTCTGCTCTACATCTCACTGTGCCCGGACAGGTATGTGACCGGCACTGTGTGTCTGGCACCCTTGACTCAGGGTCACCTTGCCCAGGGTCACTTAGGGCTCAACCACTTGCGCATCAGCACGGACGCCTCCTATGATGCGTTTATGACCCCGGGTAGCTCACAGCACGTATAGCGTCTGAAAAGTCACAACATGCCCCAAGAGGAATATGCCAAAGAAGTAGTCCTGACAAAATACCACAGGTGAGCAGCCCTAGTCCAAAAATCCGAAGTCCTCCAGAACATTCTGAGTGCATACGAGATGCCACAGGTCTAATGGTTTCGTGTACACTGACTTTGTGTTGTGTACAGAATTACTAAAGACATACAATATAAATATCATCATAAAATATATATATATTTATAAATAAAGTGTTAAATATTATGTATGTGCTTGGTATAAACAATATAAGATAGTATAAGTTATATGTAATTACTATCGGGTTATATGCATATTAGGTGAATATGAAGCATGAATGAATATTGTGGTTAGCTTTGGGTCCCATTCCCAAGATAGCTCATTAATGTGCGTGCAAATATTCCAAACTCCAAACACAATCTGTAATCTGAAACACTTCCATGTGTCTTCTACTAATTGATAATGTTTCATTCTTAGGCTGTCAAAATCAGTCTCAAATTGCCTGTTGCACATTGCAGCTGGTTTTGTGACTTTTAAGCTGTTCGTCTAAATATGCAGCTGGAAATAAAGTGATACCTTGGATGGCAGAAAGCACAGAGTGAACAGAGTGTTCGAAAAGTCCATGGGATCTTAACCCTCTAAGCTTCTGTTTGTGTAACAAATTTCTAAATATAACTGCTTATACAAATGTTTATTAATATAATTACAGAAGGTTTAGGCTAGCAGGATATTTTTAAATCGCACGGGACGTTTCTTCACTGTGCTTTGCAGGAATCTGACGGGCTTGCCCTCTGAATTACTCTGACAACCAGAGGGCTGCCTTTCCTAGGTGGGGCACGGCTGTGGCTGAGGACCACTGCTTTACGCAGAACGGTCCAGCTCGCCTGATAGCGGCAGCATCAAATGTAGTGGTCCTCAGGTAGCTTTGGATATTAGCAAAGCGGTGGTCAGTAATGGGCTCAGTTTACTCAGTCCCCTAGTAACAATATGAAAGATGGTCTCTGCAGATCAAGATCAAACAGGGAATTTAAAGTAGAATTGCCGTTGGATGTTTGGAAGGAAGCTTTTAGTGAATCAATTACTTTAAGCAAAACACAGCGTGTGTTTACTTGTCTGAAGGTGGAGCCATCTGGAATTGTGGTCATTACGAAGCTCTTTCCCGGAGCGTGAGATCCAGAAGTTGGCTTTTTAACCCTTCCTGTCCATCACAGATCTACAGTGCCGTGCCCGGCGTTCTTCAGTCACAGCTGTGGGGCTTTCCCACCCGGGTCCAGTGAGGCAAAAATACGAGGGGCCACCCCATCACCCTCTTGTGAACCCACGTAGCAGTGGGCTGGAGGCTGAAGCTCCCCCAGCCCAGGACCCCAGCAGGCCCAGACGTTGCCAACCCATCCATCGCCGTCATCATTGCCAGGCCTGCCCACGTGGGAAGTGCGTGGCGCAGTACACAAAAACTTTAGCTCAGTTTTACAAAAGGTGGGGCTTCAGGGAGCTGCCCTCAGTACTGGGGGGACATACATAGATCACAGTGATGTCATTTAGACCACGTCTAAAAGAGGGAAAGTTTGTTTAAACCCCTCTCAGGTTGCTTTCTAGAGTGTTTTCTTTGTAATCGTATTTTCCTGTGCTTCAATTTCAGTCCCATAGTAGTGTCACCCCTGGACGCAGTACAGAATTTCAGGTAAGCTTTTACTACTGTGCCTATGTCTGAGTAACTGAGATAGCCTGTGCTGTTACTGCTCGTCGCTACACTTCCTGGGAACGGTTGTATCTTGAATGAAATGAATGATGTGTGTGTTCTTAGAAGAGGGAAAATGGGTGTACATGTTGGAATGTCACAACATAGTTACAATATCTTGTTGGGAAAGTAAAATGATTATTAAGACATACTGGCATTGCTCTTATTTTATGTAAGACATTATGTTATAAAGGAAATCTCATAGATTTTTAAAAAAAAATGTTATTTTATTCCCCAAAATACTTCGAAATAACTGACTAGAAATTTGAAATAATCAGTGTTGGATCCTTGCTTTACTATAAATAAATTCTAAATAGACTGAAGATTCAAAAATAGAAATTAAATTATGTGAGGTTCTTTAAAAATTTTTTGGAAAATGAATTGAAAGGTATGTTTATTAGAGGCTGACAGTGTGGCATAGTGAGTAACACTGCTGCCTGCAATACTGGTATCCTAGATGGGTGCCAGTTCGTGTCTCGCCTGCTCCACTTCTGATCCAGCTCCCTGCTAGTGGTCTGGGAAATGCCAGAAGATTTTTGGGCCCCTGCCATCCATGTGGGAGACCTGAATGAAGCGCCTTGCTCCTGGCTTCAGTCTGGTCCATTGCAGCCATCTGGGGAGTGAACCAGCAAGTGGAAGATCTCTCCCTCTGCCTTTCCCTCTCGCCCTCTGTAACTCTAACTTTCAATATAAATAAATAGATCTTTTCTTTAAAAAAGATATATTTATTTTGGTGCAAAATTTTTAGAAATCCTTGAATAGTTTTCATAATATGTGTTTTCTATGAACTTTTTAAAGACCTCCCTTATGTATTAATTTCAAACTGTTTTGCACCAAAATAAGCATTCTTTAATTGTTTCCATGAATGTTTTGGAGCACCCTCATATAAAATCTAGGAAGAATAAGTTAAATAGAGGCAAGCATAGTGGCACAGTGGGTTAAGCCGCAACTTACGGTGCTGGCATCTGGTATCAGAGTGCCAGCTGCTCCACTTCCAATTCAGCTCCCTGCTAATGCACCTGGGAAGGCAGCAGATAATGACCCAACTATCTGGGCCACTGCCACTGATGTGGGAGACCCAGATGGAGTTCCTGGCTCCTAGCTTCAACCTGGCCCAGACCTGGCCATTGCATCCATTTGAGGAGTGAACCAGTGGATGGCAGACCTCTCTCTGTCTTTATCCCTCACTGTAACTCTTTCAAATAAATAAAATAAATCTTTAAAAAAGAAAGAAAGAAAATAGGGGAAAAAACTAAAAGAAAATTCAACGAATGTTAATGGGAATTGTACCTGAATGATCCTACAATGGGTGAATCATTTTTAGATTTCTGCTTTTTTACCTAAATTTTCTATGAGTAGGTAGTGTTTTTAAACATAAAAAAAAAATCTGTATTTTTAAAAGCAAACATTAAGAGACGGGGCTCCTGGCCACTGCTCTTCAGTCCCCAGAAAGCAGCTGCCTGGCCCTGACCCCACGCAGCTGGAGAAGCTCCCAGGGAGGCAGGAGCAGTTGTGGACCAGACGGGCAGAGGTGGTTTCAGCGTCACGGGAGGAAGGTGTGGGAAGTGCCAGTGCGGTCCTAAACGTGCAGCATTTAACATGCCTCCCGGCCACACACGGAAGAACCGATCGAGCGCAGGAACACTCACTGCGTGGTTGCTCGCGCTGGACGGGCGCAGCCCCAGTGCCTGGCGGCAGGGATCTGGTGAGCCTCAGTGCATTCCTGCGTCGGAGCGCCGTGCAGCCGCGGGAGAATTACAGCACCGATTCTAGGCACGCGGGACACTTGTCTCCTGTCATCCACACTGTGTGAGCTTCTCAGTGTGTGTACTTTGCTTTTAAAAGTGCATATCTTAGGCTCTTAAAAAAAAAGTTGTATTAAAATGACCTTGGCAAAATAGAACTATCCCAGAGAAGGAGGAAATTTACTCAATCAAATTTTTATACCAGTAGAGATTTAGGGAATTGATCATAATTCTTTATAAAATTATGAGTCTTTCAGAGTAGAAATGCAAGAAGCAAATATATCAGACGTTATTAAAAATTTGCACTGTGGTTACGTAGGGAAGTGCCTTTACTCCTAGGAGACATTTACTAGACTATTAACGACTGGAGTGCTGTGATGTCAACAACTTTACTTCCACAGTGTTAAACTGTGTAAAGAAGAAAGGCAAAGAGGCAAAATATTCACAGTTGTTGAGTCTGGGGGAAGAATGTATGGTTGAGATTTAAAAAAAAAAGTTGGGGGAAAAACACATTTTAAAAAACCAAGGGGGAAAAAATAACTAGAGAGCGTTTATTGAAGAAGCCAATTATGAAAGTCAGTCTTTATCCCCCCGTGTCCTCCTCCTGCCAATCAAACAGAAACAGAAACAGGCTGCACGTCGGCCTCGGTTGCTGCAGGTTGCGACTCAAGCAAACTTTGCACGGGATGCCAGCCAGCTCGGCTGTTTCCCCACGTTCCCATAAAAAAGATGCACTCAGCAGCTGTGCCCTTTCTCGTCTTCTTGCTCTCCAGCTCCGGGAGGAGTCCGTGCAATAGCTCGCTGCTGCAGGACAGCAAGAGACCAGCCAGCCTCGTGGGCGAGGAGCTGATCCTCGTCTTCTTCCTCCTGCTCCTGCTGGTCTGGTTCCTGAACCGAGAGTTCGAAGTCAGCTACCGCCTTCACTACCACGGGGACGTGGAAGCGGATCTGCACCGCACCAAGATCCAGAGCATGCGGGACCAGGCCGACTGGCTGCTGAGGAACATCATCCCCTACCACGTGGCGGAGCAGCTGAAGGTATCCCAGACCTACTCCAAGAACCACGACAGCGGAGGGGTCATCTTTGCCAGCATCGTCAACTTCAGCGAGTTCTACGAGGAGAACTACGAGGGCGGCAAGGAGTGCTACCGGGTCCTCAACGAGCTCATCGGGGACTTCGACGAGCTGCTGAGCAAGCCAGACTACAGCAGCATCGAGAAGATCAAGACCATCGGGGCCACGTACATGGCGGCTTCGGGGCTGAACACCACGCAGTGCCAGGACAGCAGCCACCCCCAGGAGCACCTGCAGATCCTGTTCGAGTTCGCCAAGGAGATGATGCGTGTGGTGGACGACTTCAACAACAACATGCTATGGTTCAACTTCAAGCTCAGAGTCGGCTTTAACCACGGGCCCCTCACGGCGGGGGTCATCGGCACCACTAAGCTGCTGTATGACATCTGGGGGGACACCGTCAACATCGCCAGCAGGATGGACACCACAGGCGTCGAGTGCCGCATCCAGGTGAGCGAAGAGAGCTACCGTGTCCTGAGCAAGATGGGCTATGACTTCGACTACAGAGGGACGGTGAACGTCAAGGGGAAGGGCCAGATGAAGACCTACCTTTACCCCAAGTGCACGGACAACGGGGTCGTGCCGCAACACCAGCTGTCCATCTCCCCGGACATCCGCGTCCAGGTGGATGGCAGCATCGGACGGTCTCCCACGGACGAGATCGCCACCCTGGTGCCTTCTGTCCAGTATTCGGACAAGACGTCCCTGGGCTGCGAGAACGCGCAGGCCAGGGACGCGCACCCATCTTCCAAGAGGCCCTGGAAAGAGCCCATCAAAGCCGAAGAAAGGTGTCGGTTTGGCAAAGCCATAGAGAAAGATGACTGTGAAGACGTGGGGCTGGAGGAAGCCAACGAACTCACCAAGCTTGACGTTTCCAAGAGCGTGTGAGGCGGCACGGAAGCTGCCTGCGGTGCTCCGTTCGTCGAAACACAATAATATTTGTATCTGGCTGCGGTGCTGCCCAGGCCCCACGGTTCCTGTCCCTGGATGTGGTGTCACGTGGTCATTTCAGCCCCTGCCCCACTTCTGTGTGGATCACAGTTATTCAGGGTTCATTTCCATCCGTGTCTCCTCTCCTTTGCTCCCTTCCCTGGAAATCTGCCCTCCTTGGGGTCATCCATTCAGCCGTGTGGAGGAGAACAAGTGCCTTCAGGTCGGCCTTGGCCGCGAGGCTAGGACCGAGGCTGCTGGTGGACATCATGGCTTTGGCTGTCACTTGACGTTTAAAACAGAAGTTGTGGTTGAGATGTCATCTTTATTGCTTTTTCTCACGAGACACTTTTTTTTTCCTTTTGGCTCATACAACGTGTTTGAGTTTATTTTTTCCAGTGTACATAATAGCATTTCCCAGTTACCTGGCCTTTCTCTGTAAGCACACGCACACACGCACACTTGCATTTATGAATCTGATCTAAAGTGCCAGTAATTCACCGAGAGGGGCCGAGAACGGGGGTGGGGACGTGGCTGAGAGAAGCCCAGCCAGCCCCTCCTCTCCTGTACTTTCCCAGGCACCAGGGGCCACGTTGTGGGCTGCGGGTGGACCTTGTTCCCGATCCCGAGTGGTTTTGGGGTTCACCCATGCACAGGCCGAGATCTCAGACGCTAACCAGGCACTGAGCTTGTGAACCCAGGCCTCAGGTATCTCAGCCTGACTCCCGCCGAGGGAGGGTCTTCCAGTTGGGAGTGAAGGTGTTTTTCTTGGAAGCTGACGCCCAAGGGTTGCACTTATTTATTTATTTATTTATCAGGAGATGTAGTGTCTCGGGGAGGGGGTGCTGTGTCTTTCTGTGGAAGGAAATAGGCCTAGGAAAGAGGGCAGTCCACCGAGGGTGCGGCAGGCTGCCCACCCGGTGTCCGTCAGCCACCTGGGCCCAGCGCAGGTCTGGGAGGGCAGTGCTGGCGCCATCTTGGCTTCCACAAACTCGAGAACTTTCTCCCTTCTCTCCCATCCTCGGGCTAGGCAGGGCCTGTTGTTGGTGGTGCGATTTTACCTTGCGAGTTCATGGCAGCCCCTTGAGAGAAGGGATAGAGTCATCTGTGTGCAAATGAGGTGTCCAGCCAGGGGAAGGCTTTGGAGAAAGCCTGAGGAAAATCCCTTCCACCTGTGTGGCTGCTGGTCCTGTTGGGCACTCTGCTTCGTGGCGTCCGGTCAGAGCCTGTGTTGAGTCGGACTGCGCCGCGTCGTGGCCGTAGCAGGTGCTGCAGGTGCACAGCTCATGAGATGAGTGGGGCTGGCTCCCTGCCTGCTGAAGGCCGGCCCAGGCACGCCCTGTGCACGCTCTTCTCCCTGGTAGATCTCCCCCAGTTACTTCCACATCTGCCTTGTTCTCTCACCACTCCTCCTCCCCAAAGACGGGCAGAGTCTGCCGCTTCAGGCCCCGATGAAACCCCGGTTCCCGCCAGCTGGCCATCTAGGGCCATGCCAGGGCACCCGGAGCGATGGAGAACATTCTCAGTTGATTGTTAAGATTTTCCGTCAGGGTTGACTGTCAGCCTGTTGGTCTTCCAATACCGAAGAAGATGGTTGTGACAATACCTCTCGCTTCTGAAGAATGTATTCTTATAAAATACTGCAGACATTTTTTTTCTTAAGAAAACACTACCTGATGCTTTCCTTGTATGCAGGGATTGTGGGCACATTGGGGTTTTCCTCCATCAGTATTAAGGTGAGTGTCATCCTTCTTTGCCTTCCATCCACCTCCAGGCTGTGTGGCTCTGAAGGGCTGGGCGGTGGCCAGTGTCTTTGCTGTGTCGCTCCAGGTGTGCTCTCCCAGGTTCACCTCCACACACACCTCTTCCCTATCACGTTCTTCTCCTTCTCTACCACAAAGGTGTTGGCGATTCCTCACCCCGAGACCCCAAGGAGCTGCCAACTCCAGGGAGAGAAAAGGTAATTTCCGGGGGGACCTCTGACACAGGGCACCTCACCCAGCATGTTATGTGGTCTTTTCAAAGCACCCCGAGCCACCCTCAGTAACCAGGACAGATGTTCTCCCAGGCCAGGAGGCCCCTCGGGTCCTTCCCAGCTCCCTGCTCCAGAGCATACCTCAACACAGAGCCGCAGGGTCTCCACAGCGGACACACTGTGCGTCAGCCTGTTGTCACAGAACCACGAGTTGCTGGAGACAGACAGGTTCCCAGGCGGTGGGCTCACGTGCCCAGGGTGGCCGAGCCTCTTAGCAGCGCAGGGCAGGAAGCAATACCCCCGAGTGAAGACGTGTAAATAACCGCTTCCGTCGCAGTCGCTCTTCTCTGCCCCAGCTCAGATCAGAACGTTGACACACATGTATGCACACGTGCACACACGGACACACACGGTCAACAAGCACATGCCATTGTATCTACTGCACACACACGTAGAGCAGCCGTTACGAGCCCTCAGCAAGCTGGAAGAGGCCCACATCTGTGCCACGCCCGCGCACGACTCCTGCGACACTGACTCATGCCGAGACCGCACCTGCACATTTGCACATGACCTGGAGAGCCAGAGGCGGCGTGCGACCCGCTGCCGGGGCTGTGATCATTTGTAGTTCCCAAAGATATGTCTGCATTTGAATTTCCAGATTCCCGAGGCGAGCATTTTCTTGATTGGTTGTTTGGAAAATCATATCATGCCTAGAATCTGAAAATTGAATTAGCAAGAACCAACTGTTTGCATTTCCTGTATTTCCTTTGCTCTGCTCTTTGTAAATTGTTAATTCTGATAATTTGAAAAATGCATCCACTGAAGAAATGGACATTAAAATATTCTAAAATCTGAACATCCGACGCCTGGCATTTCCTCATCAGGGCCACCTCAGAGGTCGGGGCAGCCCATGCTTGCATGGTCTATGGCAGAAATAGGAAGACTGGCTTTGCCATCACATGACAAAGAACAGAATGAAGGTAACCTGTGTGTGTGTGAGTGTGTGCATGAGAGTGTGCCTATGTGTGTGACCATGTGTATGTGTGAGTGTGCGAGCATATGTGTGTTAATGGACCTATTTCCTATTGGCTAACTTTGGTTACCCGGGATTTAAAAATAAAGATTAGGCTATGGGAAAGCTTTGCTGTGACTGTCCCCTGTTTTGCTAAGAGGAGGAACTGACTGAGGAGGCAGAGTAGGCTCTCTGAGGCGACGCACCCAGGCAGTCCCTCCCGCACAGACTGCAGGTGCAACCCAGGTGCTTCTGGGCTGGAGCCCCGTGCCAGTGCTGAGGGCACCCCCAGGAATGTCCCAGAGTCAGGGAATGAGGTCTGGCTGCACGGAGGCCCTTCTGTGAGAAAGGGCACCTGGGCCCTCGAGGACTGTCATGGGAGGCGGCCTGTGTTTCACAGCAAGCTGCAGAACTTGTCATTTGTGGTTTCCCTTTTGTCTGAAATCTCCACACAAGGTTGCTTTGCCCTGCCAGGGCTTCTGTCATTGTGGCCAGCTGGAGGAGATGCCAGGAACCAGGAAGGGGAAGGCGGCTGGAGAGGAAGTGATTAAGGCGAGTGCGTATTCGCAGACGGTGCACGTGTCCACTTAAAGTCTTCCCAAGTGTTTGTTTTTAGACAGTTCCTTTGCAAACGTCCTCTTTTTGTTTTTGTTTGTTTGTTTGTTTTAATAACATGACTCCAAAGAGCTGCTCCTGAGTGTTGGAGTGAAAGCTGGGGGAGTGCTCATATCCCACTGGGCCTGCGAGTGCTGGGAAGGTGGAGGTAACCCTCCCGCGACCTCCCGCATCAGCAGCAGGGGTTCTGGACCTGGGGTGGTTTTTTTTTTCTTCTTCTTCTTACAAAGCTTTTGATAGTTTGAGGAAAGCTGTGGTTCCTGTCTCCCGAAAAATGCACAGGAAAATTAACCTCCTTGATGTTGCGTGTGGCCTCAGGAGTTGTGGACCCAAACAGAGCGCCCCTGATCCCAGCAGCCAGAGGGACAATGGCTTTGGATTGTGGCGTCCGGGTCAGGGCCCCAGGCACTCCCAGACCCTCCCTGGGAATGCATTCAACACGTAATGCTTCTGACTTTTACATTTTGGGATTTTATGAGCAAAGTATATATTTGATGAGGCAAAGAACTTTTCGGTATATAAATACAGTCAAGTTATTTCCCAAATATAAATAAAATCCAGCCAGTGTTCAATGAGTGCCTATTATGTGCCAAATAGCTCCAAAACTCCCCTGTACTAGGCCGGTCAGCTTGGTGCAATACTTGAGGGTATTTGAGAAACTCTGCTGTCCATGACGGCTTTATCAGCATGAATTCCACCAGAAAAAGAACTTCCAAGACGCCGGAAGCCACATGGGGACATCCTTGTCCTGACTGACGCTTTGGAACAGTGACGTCTCAACCGCTGGAGATTACCAGTGCTTCCTGATCGCACTCGGTCTCCGTGGAAAGAGCCGCAAGTGTGACCTGTGCAGGGACAGCGCATGCTCGTGCAGCTGGACGAGGCGCCCATTCTGCATGCCGCCTGTAAGATGGTAGATTCTACTTCTGAAGCAGCCCTCTCCTGACAGCGTGAGGGTCTCCAGGCTGAGCACAACACTGGTTTGGCAGGCGAGAGAGCCTTGTGGTGGGAGTCGTGTCCCGCGCAGCAGAGAATCCCCCCGCCCTGCCCCCGCCTCCTGTCTGGAGCTGAGGCTCGGAGGGCCCGTCTCCGCCGGTCCCATCGCAGCTGGGCGGTCCGGAGGCAGAGGCAGCCTCTGCAGCCTCCCGGAGCTGCCGTCCCTCTGCCTTCCTCTCCTCGTCGAGTAAGAGTCTTGGCCCGAGGCTGGGAGGGAGGTGAGGACCCTGTGGAGGCTCCCGTGGGCGAAGGCTTGCTCGTGCCCAGACACCCCGCGCACACACTCCCACACCCTTCCTCCTGGGGACCACCCACCTCGTGCCCCACAGCGGTCCAGCATTTTGTCTCCTCCGGAACTGCCCTCAAGGTTCTCCTGATGTAGCACTGCTTCTGCCTCAGTGGCGTGAGCCCCAAGACAGTCCTGCTCTCCACTCAGCACGCGGTCTCCACCGCGAACCCCCATGCACAGCAGGTGCACCTCGGCAGCGTGGCAGCCGGACACTTGTTTGGCTCAGAGTCAATGATCCCATGCTCACGTATGCAACTGTGCCTCCGCCGATGCGGTGTCTTCTGTCACGTCGTGACACCCAGGACACCTTGAACCTTGAACCTCACATGGCCTCCCAGAAGCGGGCCGGCAGAAGCGACCCCTCTCTAGAGACAGGTCAGAAAGCTCAGCCCAGTGCAGCCATCATTAGCCATCGTTCCCCCCCACAGCGGCGAATCGAGCACGAGCCCAAGTGAGTTCCTGTCCCTCCTCCCCTTTTCTTTGCAAGGAGAGAACAAGGAATCCAGGTGGTGGAGTTGCATGAAGTTAGTTCAGCAAGGGAACAGCCAGGAAAATGCATTTCACCTCTCTCCTTTGCTCGCTCTTACGGAGCTTCCATCAAGTGTGTTGTAGTTCAGATACCAAGTTTTAGAGTCCGAACAGAGAGGTTCTGAAACTGTCCCGCTGATTCTGCCTTCTGAAGACAGCACCCTGGAGAACCAAGCCGTCCGGAGCACTGCCAGGGAGACGCGAGGTCTGCTGCCTGCTGTGTCGTGTCCTTTCCACGAACAGAAATGGGACGCGCACCTTCGGCGGTCGCGGGGTGTTCCTTCCTCCTGCTCGCCACACAGCGAGTCGATGCTGGGTGGGTTTCCAGCCCCTCACCCAGCAGGGCAGGCTGAACTAGAAACAGGGAAAGAAAAGGCTGAAACACCCTGGGCCTGGGCCACTTCCTTGGGCTGCCATGGAGCATGGCAAGTTGGGGCTGGCGACAGTGGGACACGGCGGCTGTGGTCCCCTTGCTGTCCCCACGTGCTGCTTATCACTCTCCCCGCAGTGAGGCTGTCGTCCACGGTGCTGCCGCTTGGGGCGAACCTTCCCGGGACACGATGGCCGGGCCAGGCCCGGTCTCTAGCCCCTGGCCCCAGGCTGCTTCTCGCAGATTTCCAGACTTCTCAGGACCCCAGTCCGTGCTGCCCACCTGGCGAGCGCGGGGGTGTGGTCTGCGTTTAACGTAGAGGAACTCGTGGATTTCTGGGCACTAAGTGAAAAGCAAACAGAGCAGCTATTTTTTTTTTAAATGAGATTCGAAGCAAATATCCAGACAGTTTGGGATATCGGGATCCTCGCTCCAGAAATAATTCCAGCGGGACAAAGTGAGTCCATCGGCCGAACCCCTGGCCAGCGGTTCCGGCTCCTCCACTCGCTCTCCGCACAGGTTCTTGTCGGCTCCTCCAGCTCCATCTCCTGTACAGGCTCCCGCCTGCCTGGTCTGCCGAGGCGGCCATGCGCGGCCCCGTGCGTGACTTCCGGCGGGCGGTCTCGGGCCGGAAGTTCCCAGTGTGCACCGGGGCGTGGGGGACTGGCCGGGGCCGGTTCCTCCGAGGGGGTCGTGGCTCCCGAGCGAGCGAGCGTCGTGCCCCGCTCGTGACGCCTCTCCCGGCCCAGCCAAGGCCGAGGCCGTCCCCGCAAGCTGCCCCGGGTGCTGGGCAAGCCTGCGACCCCACAGCCTCCCGGAAAGTCGTCTGCAAGCCCCTCTGGCTTTAGCCCGGCGGGCAGCGCTCCGGCCGGACCGGCCAGCCCGGCAGCAGCAGCCCGGGCGCCGGCTCCGCGTCCTCCTCACCCCGCAGCCCGGCGTGCGGGCCAGTACCGAGCGCAGACCGCAGCCCCAGCGTCGCCTCAGCCGCCCGCCGTGGCCTTCCCTGGCCTGCGGGTCCAGCAGCCGGGGGCCTGCGCCCGTCGTGGTATCGTCTGAAGCGGACGTTTTCTCAGCCCGCACGGACAGAACATTAAATGAAGAAGTCGCAGACCGTGAATAACCGTGCCATTCCCAAAGCATGGGCGCCTCTCTCTCTCTCAGATTTATTTATTTGAAAGTCAGCTACAGAGAAGGAGTGGCAGGGAGAGAGAGAGAATCTTCCATCCACTGGTTCACTCCCCAGATGGCCACAAAAGCCAGGGCTGGGCCCATCTGAAGCCTGGAGCCTCCTCCAGGTCTCCCACGCAGGTGCAGGGGCCCAAGGACTTGGCCATCCTCTGCTGCTTTCCCAGGCCACAGCGGAGAGCTGGATCGGAAGGGGAGCAGCCGGGGAACTGGTGCCCATATGGGATGCCGGCGCTGCTGGTGGAGACTTAACCGTCTAGGCCGCAGCGCCAGAAGAGTTGTATCTCTGTATAGGTGACAAGTACAGTATCTTGAATCCATTACTACAGGCCTTAGAGCCCGTTACACATTCGAGTGTTTTACCACATGAAACAGTTTCACACTACAGACCGGAAAGAGCTGGGGAAATAATTCAAAATTCAGTGTAATTAGCTCGAATTGTGTTTTTTATTTATTCTGGGCTTGGTACAGTTTCAAGTAGAAAGTGTGCGTAACACACGTTACCAAGCAGAAAATGTTTCTCTACGAGAACGCTGAGACCTGTGGTACGCGGAGCTCACCAGGGGGTCCCCGGGGTCCCTGGGGAGCCCGGCATCTCTCTCCGCCAAGCGGCCCACCAGGGCTGGCAGGCCACCATTTCTGGTGGCTGTTCCTGGGCCCCGAGGTAGGCCCTTTCCAGGGAGGATGTGTGCAGCCCCTTCTGCTGGACCCCTCCGGGCGCCTTTGGGCTTGGATAGAATTGTCTGGAACACACAGCGTGGCTGTGTGTTTCTGAGGCCTTGGCTGCCACGTGGCGATGAGCCTCTGGCTTCAGGTGGGAACCTGTGCCAGGCACACCTGGCCAGCCGGCCCCGCGGCCCCCGCTCCAGTGGTCTCCATTCCCGATGGCCAGAAGCCGGGTGCAGCCTCTCTGCTGAGACGCCTTGGCGTCTGGTTCCAGCTCGCTCTCAGTTCAGTGGAGTCCGTTCAACACTGAGCTCATGGACAGGGCTGAGCCAAAACCTGTTTTCCTTGGACTGCTGTGAGTAAAAAACAGAAGAGAAGGGCTCATTTTTTCCAGTGATTTTTTTAAAAAGTTCATCAATAGCACAGATCCAAAGTAAGTATTTATCCACTGGCCCGGTTTCCCAGTCCTGAGAAGGGCGGCTGCCAGTTTCCTGGGTTTTTAGGGGCTACGCCGCCGAGCTCCGGTGCCCAGGAGTCGGGAAGCTCTTCCCCGTGTGGTCGGATCAGGCCCCAGCTGCCTCTCTCGGCCGCCCCGGGCAGGCAGGTGCGTGGTGCTGACTCGCAGGCACGATGCAGGGCCTGCCGCCGGTCTTTGTGTTAAGACTGGCTGCCGCTGTTTAGGAAGCGGAAGCTGGCTGCTTAGCATCGTGCCCGGAGAGGAGAGCGGGCAGGGTGGCCTTCGGATGTGCGCTCCAGCACGCGCCTTGTGCTTACGTAATTGTGTCCAGGTAGGAAAATCAATGCCCTTTCTCGTCCAGTGTCTCCTTACAACGGATGGTGCCGGGGAAGGGACACGTCAGCCAGTCGTCCCCGGGGACCCCTCAGGCCTCCCCTGGACCCTCAGGCCTCCCCTGGAGCCCAAGGGGCTGAGGCGGCCGACCTGCCAGTGCCGCAGCAGTGCTTTGAAAAACAAGACAGCAGCCTGGAAAACACACTCTCGGAGCCCAGGGGGTCTGAGAGCAAAGACTGAAACGTGGGGCCGGCGTTCTCGTCTCCTTAACGGGTACTGGGTTCAGGTTTGGTCCGTGAATTAAGTTTTCTGCGAGGCTTTTTTTCTCCAGTCACGTTTTTCCCATCGTGAGGCGCTGATGTTAGCCTCAGGATTTTCAGAAGTCTGCAGCAACGTCAGGAGTCGGCTGCCAGAGAAACCCATCCCCCGTCTCCGTCCTCCTGGCCTGCACCGCCCCGCGGTGGTTTGTGGGGGTCTCCCTGTGTCCTGGATGCGTACGCATAGACATGCGTGCACCGAGACCCCAGACAGGTCCTGAAGTCAGGCCGTCCCCCGGGACTGGAATCCTCGTGGAGCAGGGCCTCACGCTGGCCGGCGCCGGGGCACTCAGCGGTCTCCCCGCCCAGCCGCTGTCCCTTTGCTTCTGCCTGCTCACCAGTCGCCCTGGCACAGCTCCCGGGAGGAAGAGCCGAGCGCTCGCTGGTGTGAAGAGTGTGTGTGTGTGTGCGTGCGCACGCGTGTGTGCAGGCAGACAGCCGCGGGCTTGGAGCAAGCACGTACGTCTCCAGCCTCCACAGGCAGGGCCAGGGACGGGTTCTGGGCGAGCCGAAAACCTCGATGAGTGAGGGGAACCCGTCACTCCCCCGAGACTCGGGCCTGCCCGGCGTGGGCTCGTGTGTCACACCAAGGGGAGGGGACGGCCCTCCTGCTTCCTGGAACCCAGAGAGTCCTCCTTACCTCACCAAGGAGCAGGGAAAACGGGAGGCAGAGGAGGAGGAGGGAGGGGGCAGAGGAGGAGGGGGGGGGGGGGCTTTTCTGCTTTGAAAGTGGACTTGGGCCGGGCTTGCGGAGCGGTGGGTTAAGCCGCTGCCTCGGACACCTAACTCCACACTGCTTCAGTCCGGCTCCACGCCTGATTCCAGCTTCCTGCCAGTCACACTGGGCAAGGACTGGGGTCCCTGCCCACCCAGCTGGGAGACCAGGATGGAGGTCCAGGCTCCCCGCTGGGGCCTGGCCCCGCCCTGCCTGTTGTCAGTGAATCAGCTGATCAAAGATCTCGCTCGCTCCCTCTCTCTGCCACTCTACCTTTCAATAAATAAAAATAAAACTTAAAATGGATTTGACTTTTTAAAAGATTGTATGTATTTATTTGAAAGGCAGAGGGGAAAGACAGGGAGAGAGAGGGAGAGGGAGAGAGAGATATCTTCCATCTGCTGGTTCATTCCCAAAATGACAGCAATGGCTGGGGCTGGGCCATTCCGAAGCCAGGAGCCCAGAGCTCTGTCCTCCCTCAAGGGTGACAGGCACCCTGCCTCATACCAGCTGCTGGCGTCTCGGGCCGCGGCTTAACCTGCAGCCATGGCGCCGGGCCCTGGGTTTGACACTTTCAGACCGTGTTCTATATCGCGTTTTCTAATCTGAGTGAGCACGCCTTCTTTCCAGAGTGGGCTCCCCCATGGGGTTGGAAGCAAACCAACAGGAAGTGCTGGGGTTTGACTCACTTCCTCCATGGCCGGCAAGGCAGACCCCCACCCCCACCCGGGCCAGCTGGGAGCAGGGCTGGGGCCAGGGCCAGCCTAGGTCATCACTGGTTTCTGAAGATTCACGACTCAGCCCGGAAGGATGCTGCTCTCAGCCTCCCCCGAGGGGCTGGGGGATGGCGGGCTGGGGGATGGCAGGATGCGGGGGCCTCTTCCTAGCCTGCAGACACTTCCCTGGATGAACCCGACCGCCTCAGGAGCCATTCAGCCCAGGAGACGCTGAGAGCAGAGACAAGGCACGAGGGACATTGCCTCCTCCCCACCCTCGCAGGGGAAGGCGCAGGGCCCAGCATCACGGTTCAGGGTCTGGAGGGAAAGGGTCCATCCCACCGGGTCCAGCAGCCGGGCCGGGAGTAGTTGAGGTCAGGCCAGGAGAATCTTGGAGGTTGGCCCTAGGCACCGGCTCTGCAGAAGCAGGCCCTCACCACAGCAGCAGATCTTGGAATATTCCAGAAACGTTTTCTAAACTTGCGTTCTAAGGTATTCATCCTCGAGCCGGCTTCTACCATCGGCACCCTTCTGGCTGGCGGGGCACAGCCAGGCCCTTAGGGAGCTGGGGAGGGGGTGCAGAGAGAGGTCCCAGGGGCTGATGAGAGTGGTGAGCGGGCCAGGGTCACACGGTGCAAGGAGGGCCCAGGGTGCTCTGGCCAGCAGGACTGTCCCTCCGGTGTCCCAGAGAGCCCTAGGGACAGCAGAGGGAGCCAGCACCACTGGCTCAGGACCCGATGAAGGCGCGGCTGTCTGGCAGCCCGGATGCTGCAAACCTCAGTGGCTGAATTGTCTGCACACCAGCCTGGCATTTTTTTAACCTTTTTACTTTTTGTGGAGTGTAACTCACGTCGGGAAATGCGTAGCGCTGGACGTGTGGTCACATATGTCTCCACCCATGACCCAGCAGCGCTGGGGACCAGGAGCTCCACAGCCCCTCCTGTGCGGTGGTCCACGCCCCAGCACCCAAGGCCACACCCCAGCACCCGAGGCCACACCCCAGCACCCGAGGCCACGCCCCAGCACCCAAGGCCACACACCAGCACCCAAGGCCACGCCCCGGCACCCGAGGCTGCTGCTCTGACCTGGCCCATCACAGACCGCTGCTTCCTTTTTGCTTCTGGCTCCGTTCACATCCCTGGACTCACAGCAAGAAGTGGCGCTGCCTGACCTCTCTCGTGCTCCCACACGCCGGGGTGCTCCCTCCATGCTGGTGGCCAGGATTGCTTCCTCACCTTGCGCCCTGACGAAGCCACTCCTTGCCTTTGCTTGTCCATCCTGTTGGAAATAAGGTCCTGGGGGACTCTAAATTGGAGCAGACCCTAACAGAGGGCAAATTAGCAAGAGCTAGGAACATCAGGCAAAGCCCACGCCCTCCCGGGAACACAGCCTACAGAACTGCTCAGACAGGCAGGGTGCCTGCGCCCCACCACCCATCAGCACACGGAGGTCCCCCGCAGACAGGACGAGCAGCCACAAGAAGGAACAGGGGAGCCGGCCCTGGTGTGGTGAGAGCTGCAAGTTGCGTTGTTTTAAAAAGCCAAGCGCAATGCCGGCGCCGTGGCTCACTAGGCTAATCCTCCACCTAGCAGCACCAGCACACCGGGTTCTAGTCCCGGTCAGGGCGCCAGATTCTGTCCCGGTTGCCCCTCTTCCAGGCCAGCTCTCTGCTGTGGCCAGGAAGTGCAGTGAAGGATGGTCCAAGTGCTTGGGCCCTGCACCCCATGGGAGACCAGGAGAAGCACCTGGCTCCTGCCATTGGATCAGTGCGGTGCGCCGGCCACAGCACGCCGGCCGCAGCGGCCATTGGAGGGTGAACCAACGGCAAAGGAAGACCTTTCTCTCTGTCTCTCTCTCTCACTGTCCACTCTGCCTGTCAAAAAAAAAAAAAAAAAAAGCCAAGCGCAGAGTAGCGCCCCCTAGGAAAAGGAATATATTTGCTCGTATTTGCATACTGTAAGAGGAGCAGGGTGCAGAAATGGATACCATGGATTATTTATGAGAGACAAAGTGGAAGGAAGTTTATCAGTGTTCTTTGGTAATCACTGAGGTTTTTTTTTTTTTTTAAAGATTTTATTATTTATTTGAGAGAGAGAGAGGGAAAGACAGAGAGAGGTCATCCATCGGCTGGTTCATTCCTCAAATGGCTGCATGGCTGGGGCTGGGCCAGGCTGAAGCCAGCAGCCAGGAGCTTCTTCCTGGTCTCCCATGCTGGTACAGGGGCCCAAGGACTTGGGCCATCTTCTACTGCTTTCCCAGGCCATAGCAGAGAGCTGGATGGGAAGTGGAGCAACCGGGACTCAAACCAGTGCCCATACGGGATGCCGGCATTGCAGGCGGCAGCTTTACCTGCTGCGCCACAGCGCTGGCCCCTCATTGACCTACTAAAACGTCAGCTCACTGTGAGCAGGCTAGAACCCACCGACTTGTACGCGTCTCAAGGGTACATCCCACGGTGAGCATCAGCTCTCCACGAGGAAGCAGGATTGTGGAACGCATAGGCCAAGGGGGAAGCAGCGCACGTGGGGACCCAGCGGCAGCCTCCGAGATGTGACAGAGCACAGGTGCTCTGGAAGCCCCGCCCCAGCCCCTGCTTCCTTCGTCCACTCATTCATTCCTCTGCTCGCCCATCAGAGGTAGCAGAGCACCTGCTGCCGCATGAGCGAGTGTGACGCTGGGGAGACGCTGGCCACGGCAGGTGGTAGAGGCCACCAGTGCAGATGTGGACGCAGTGGTTTGGGGCCCTGGAGGTCCTTCAGGGGCCAGCTCCAGCTTCAGGAACCCTGTGTGGCCCTTCCCGCGGAGTTAGGGCTTCAGTGACCACGGGCTGGGTTTGCCCTGGCCTCTGCTGACTTCCAAAGGCTCGGGCCGGGGTGGGGGGGCTCTTCCTGCAGTGGGGACCACGGTCAGCCTCTCCCACCTGTGCTGCCCTCCCCACTGGAGGGGGCCTTGGGGGCCCAGGTGTGCTCCTCTGCACCAGCTCCTCCATCCAGAGTTGGCAACTGACCCTACAACCCCTCCCCCATCACACCCACCAAAATGCATTAAATTGAAATGTGCTGCAAGGAGCCAGCACTGCGGCATAGCAGGTAAAGCTGCCACCTACGACGCCGGCATCCATATGGGCGCCAGCCCCTGTCCCGCTGCTTCACTTCCTGTCCGGCTCCCTGCTGATGCACCTGGGACAGCAGTGGAGGATGGCCCAAGTGCTTGGGTCCCTACACCCATGAGGGAGACCTGAAAAAAGCTCCTGGCTCCTGCCGGGCCCAGCCCCAGCCATGTGGCCATTCGGGGAGCGAACCAGCAGATGGAAGACCTGTCTCTCCCTCTCTTTCTGTAACTCTGCTTTCAAATAAATAAATAAATCCAAGTAAACAAAGGAGCTACAATTACAAGGAAAAAATTCTCTCCCTGTCATGGACTCCTGGTCCCCTCCTCCATCCCAGCAACCAATGTATGAATTTTGATAATTCTTTGAAAGATTTATTTATTTGAGTTACACAGGAGAGGCAGAGAGAAAGAGAGAGGTCTTCCATCTGATGGTTCACTCCGCAACTGGCCGCAACAGCTGGAGCTGCGCCGATCCGAAGCCAAGAGCCAGGAGCTTCCTCTGGGTCTCCCGCACGGGTGCAGGGGCCCAGGGACTTAGGCATCTTCTCCTGCTCTCCCAGGCCACGGCAGAGAGCTGGAAGTGGAGCAGCCGGGTCTTCAGGCCAGGGCATTAACCCACTGCGCCACAGTGCTGGGCCTGGTAATGGTTTAAAAGTCTAGAAAATGCATTGTACAAGGTCAGTAAACAAAGGCGCAGATACCTGGAGTCATGGGAGCCAGAGCCAAGCCAGGAACGAGACCAGGGCGCGGGGGGAGCTCTGGGCCTTCAGCACGCAGGGCCCCACACCCCACTTCTCAGGACGGCTGCAGCCGACTGCCTGGGGAAGCCAGTGTTCCAGCTCCTTGGAAGAAAGCCAGGAATAAGCCTGTGGCTTAAATTCCTTAATGTTCCAGCACATTCCTTCATGTTAAGTATATACGGTTGGCTCACGCACTGAAGCTCAGAGTGCTGAGCCAAAGATTCTGCAGCTTCTTCAGAGAAACCGGAATGCTGTTGTCCCTGCCTGCGCCCCAGCTCTCTCCGGAAGTTAGGGTGAAATGTGGGGGAGCAGCCGTCATGGTGCCACCACCGGGGACGCGCATCCCCAGGTCAGGTGCGAGGCCCGGCTCCCTCCACCGCTGGGGACCCAGCTTCCTCCTCAGGCACACCCTGGGGGAGACCTGCACGGGGCTCCTGGCTCCTGGCGTGGCTTGGCCCAGGCCCGGTGTGGGCATTTGGGAAGTGAGCCAGAGAATGGAAGATTCTCCCCCCCACACACACCTTTCAAATAATCAAATGCATGCATTTTTTCATTAAGGTGGACCGTGCACAGTGTGAAGTTGACGGTTTCAGAATGCGCAGTCCAGTGGCGCCTGGTGGTTCGCAGGTCGCAGCAGTGTCACCTCCGTGGAGTGCAGCAGGCTCGCCTCACTTCCCGCCCCAGCCCGCACCCGCCCGTCTCTTCCCTCTGCGGCTGTCCCCACTCTGGGCATCTGGGCGTGTCATCATGTAGACTCGCACGCGGCCCGCGTTGCCGCACGCACACGCGCACGCACGTCGGCGACCGCCCGCGTGCCGGCATCGGCGTGGTTTTCCACCCTGCCTTTCTCCCGGGGAGACGGTGCGGTTCCCTTTCTGTGCTGAGCGTGGTTTTCCCCAGGGTCTGATCAGAAGCTGGCGACCAACGTTGGTAGAATCAACGTACTAAAGTAACATCAGGAGGGAGGAAAGGAAAGGTGGGCGACGCGGGACACCGATTTCCGGAGCAGCTCGGGTGCTCAGGGGGCCGCTCACGCACTCACGCGCGCAGGAGGGCCTCCCGTGGAGCCACGCACGCCGCACAAGAGGGAGTCGGTGGGTCTGTTGGTGTACTGCTCATCTGTTTATGTGAAGGCACAGTTACGTGTATACAACAGCCAGGGCTGGGCCAGGCTGCGGGGTCTCCACGGAGCCCCGGGCCCCGGGGCTGTGCGTGGGGTCTCCACGGAGCCCCGAGCCCCGGGGCTGTGCGTGGCGCCTCCCGCCCCCGCGCCGCCCGCGCCGTCCAGGGAGCCCGGAGACGGCGGCGGCACCTTGCAGGGCTCGTGCACAGCGCCGTGGGAAGGTCACTTTCTTTCGATGGAAAACAAAAAATTCCAAAACTTTCGAGAAATACCGACACCCAAAGTTTTCCTTCTAATTGCACCTTCGACGAACTTTGCAATGAGAGACTCCGCCCCGCGAAGGGACTCCGTCGTAGCCCGCTGGGGCCCGCGAGGGACGGCGGACCGCGGGGGAGGGAAGCGAGGCCGGCGGACCCCGCAGGAGGCGGGCGGGAGGCGGGGGCGCGCGGGGCCCTGCGGGAGGCGGGGCCGGGACCGGCGGAGAGCGTGCGGCGCTCGCGGGCGCCACCTAGCGCCGGCCGCCGCGCGCGCGCAGGGGGCCGCGCGGGACTCGGGGCCTGCGGCGGGCGGGCAGGGCGCGGGGCCGGGACGGGCGGAGCCCCCGGGCCCGCCTCCTCACGCCGCCGGGGCCCGCCTTGGACAGCGCCCAAACTGCTGCGGTTTGTTAACTTTGGCAGGCGCCGGGATCCCGAGGGAACTTTTACAGAGACCGGTATCTGGGCCCTACCCCGGGTCCATCAAGCGCGGGGCGTGCGGGACGGCTGCGCGTGCCGAGCGCCCCCGAGCCTTCGAGGGGGCTCCCTCGACTCCCCCTGCGCCGCCCCCGACCTCCGAGTCGGAGACGAAGGAGGAGGAGGAGGGGGCTTCGCGGACGGACGGCTGCCGGATCCGCGTCCCGAGCCGCTGGGTCACGGTGCACAGCTGGCCGGGATGGCCCTGGGCGCGGGGCCCGCGTCTGTCCGTCCCCCGCGCTCGCTGCCGGGACGGGCGACCCCCAGTGAGCGGGGCGGGAAGCTGCGGGGCGCCCTGAGCTCCAGCGGTCCCGCGCCCGTTCCCCGCGCCCACGGGGAGAAGGAAGCAGGGCGGAGGGCTGCGGGCACCCGGCAGGAGCAGGGGCGCCAGGGCGTGGGGGGCCTGTCCCCGGCAGGCAGGGGTGGCGGCCGTGCAGTCTCGGGTCCCGCGGCTCCAGAACCTCCTGGCACCTGCGGAACCGCCCTGCCTGTGACCCTCCATCCCCGACCCCGGGTCCGCGTCTCCCGAGAACGCGGTCAGCTCCGGGGAGGGGGCGCCGCTCAGGTGCCCGGCGCGGGTCCAGTGTGCGGGCTCTGGGTTCGGGGCTCCTCTTGCCTCCCGGAGCACGTCGGGTCTGGGGCGCGTCCTGAGCCGCCGCCCCGGCGCCTGCACCTGCGCCTCTGCGAGCGCCCTGCGCGGCTTCGCTGCGCCTCCTTCCTCAAGCGTGAAGGGAGGAGAAGGACGGGGTCGCCCTCGGTCGTGAGGACCCCGCGGTGTCCACGCACAAATGCGTGAGCGCTTTCCTCCCGCTGTCACCACGGAAGAGAATGACCACTGTTTGTCTAGGGTTTGTCTTTGAAGTATCCGCATCTAAGGGGCACAGCTGGGTAGGCGCAGCCTGCGGTGTCTGTCCCGGCTGCTCCAGTTCCCGTCCGGCTCCCTGCTAATGCGCCTGGGAAAGCAGCGGAGGATGGCACAGGTCCCTGGGCCCCTGCACCTGCGTGGAGGACCCGGAGGAAGCTCCTGGGTCCAGCCGGGTCAGCCCCAGCAATTGTGGCCACTTGGGGAGTGAACCAGCAGATGGAAGACCTCTCTGTCTTTGTTTTTCTGTTACTCCGCGTTTTGAATAAATAAATAAATCTTTAAAAATAAGCATAAGCGGCCGGCGCCGCGGCTCACTAGGCTAATCCTCCGCCTTGCGGCGCCGGCACACGGGGTTCTAGTCCTGGTCGGGGTGCCGGATTCTGTCCCGGTTGCTCCTCTTCCAGGCCAGCTCTCTGCTGTGGCCAGGGAGTGCAGTGGAGGATGGCCCAAGTGCTTGGGCCCTGCACCCCATGGGAGACCAGGATAAGTACCTGGCTTCTGCCATCGGATCAGCGCGGTGCGCCGGCCACAGCACGCCAGCCGTGGCGGCCATTGGAGGGTGAACCAACGGCAAAAGGAAGACCTTCCTCTCTGTCTCTCTCTCTCTCACTGTCCACTCTGCCTGTCAAAAAATAAATAAATAAAATAAAAAAATAAAAAAAAAGCATAAGCACCTATATCTCCAAAAAGAAGATCTATCCCACCTTTAAATTTTTCTTTTTAAGATTTATTTATTTATTTGAAAGGCAGAACAAAATCTTAAAAAGAGAGAGAGAGATCTTCCATCCACTGTTCACTCTCCAAATGGCCACAGCAGTCAGGGCTGGGTCGGGCTGAAGCCAGGAGCTGGGAGCTTCTCCAGGGTCTCCCTGTGGGCGGCAGCGGCCTGAGCACGGGGCCACCTTCAGCTGATTTCCCAGGTGCATCCCCTGCTGTGAGGTCCCGTGTCCTCCCCCAGGTTCTTACGTGGAACGGGACGGGATGTAGACGCAGGGAATGAGGTCGTTAGGGTGGGTCCTCATCCCAGCTGGTGGGTGCCCATGGGGGAGCAGACGAGGGTGCACCCAGACACCCTGAGCTCAAGGGAGGAGATGCCATCAGCAAGCCCAGGCGGCTGCAGAAGGAGCCGACCCTCAGGCACCTCGATGCTAGAACCACAGCCTCCAGACCTCGAGGAATCACGGTGTGCATGTCTGCTTCCGGCACCCAGAGAGGACCAGTGCATGCGGGCCAGGGGTGGGAGTCTGTAGCCCAGCGTGCAGGTCTCGCGCCGCCCGCTAGCTCTGTTGCCTGGCACGTCGTGCGCACACAGCTGTTCTCGGTCCCCACGGTGCCTAGGGAAGAGCCGGGCACGTCCCCAGGTTGCAGATGAGGCCTTTAGACTGCAGAGCAGGGTGGCTGGTCCAGACCAGGCGTCGGTTTCCAGAGCCCTGCTCTCGGCTTTGTCACTCATTGTCCACGTGTGAGATGCGTGGTTCAGGTGTCCAGGCTGCTGGGTCGCGACACGTGTGCCACCGCCACGGCCCGGGTACCGCGCTTCCCTCCCTCCAGAACACTGCCTCGCACACCTTCCCTGTCGGTTCCCCGGCCCTCTCCCCTACTCCCGGCAGCTGCTGAGCTGACTTCTCTCTCCGGCTCTAGAACCCTGAGTAATGCATCGTCCCGTGTGGGCGTGCTTGGCTCAGTGAGAGGCCGCGCGATCCAGACCCCTCGCTCCGTGAGTCAGGTGTAGGCTCAGCTCCTGGGGGAGGTCACACCCGGATGGGCTGCTCAGCTGCTGGTGGACATTTGGGCTTTTTCTGCTTTGGGGCTGTCACACATCAGGCTGCGGTGAACATTCACGCAGGAACCTGTGTGCGAAACACAGTGTTCTTTTCTCTTGCGTGAATACCTGGTGGAGGAACTGCCAGCTATATGGAGCGTAGATTCAACATGTTAAGAAATTTCTAGGCAGGGGTTTAGCACAGCAAAGATGACCCCCAGGACACCCACCTCCCTCATCAGGGTCCCTGGGTCCCCCTGCCAGCTCCATGGCAGACTCAGCTCCTGTTAGCACCCAGGTGGTCAGGTGATGGCCCAAGTACTTGGGTCCCTGCCACTCGTAAGGGAGACCCGGACTGAGTTCCAGGCTCCCAGCGTCAGCCTGGTCCAGTCCTGGCTTATGCAGACATTTGAGGAGCGAACCAGCAGATGGAGGGTCTTTCTGTCTCTCTGCTTTTCAAATGAATAAAAATAAATTGCCAGGCCCAGCATCATGGCATGGTGGGTAGAGCCACTGCCTGGGACGCCACATCCCATATGGGCGCTGGGTCGAGTCCTGGCTGCTCCACTTACGAAACAGCTCCCTGCTGATGGCCTGGGGAAAGCAGCCGAGGGTGGTCTAAGTGTTTGGGCCCCTGCACCCATGTGGGAGACCTGGGTGAAGCTCCTGGCCTCGGCCTGGCCCAGCCCTGGCTGTTGTGGCCATCTGGGGTGTGAATCAGTGGATGGAAGATCTCTTTGTCTTTCCTTTTCTCTCTGTAACCCTGACTTCAAAGTAAGTACATAAATCTTTTTTAAGTGCATGTATCTTAAGAAAGTAATAATAAAAGGAGTTGGCAGGCTGTGTTGCTGAGTGGTTGTGTGGGGGTGATCCTCTGCCTGGCCCATGCAGGAGGTTAGAGGGCGTGGCACACCCTGACTGCCGGCAGGTGCAGGAGCCCAGGCATCTCCCCCACCCCCGCTCCCTGCTGAAGGGCCTTATAACTGCCAGTCAGGCAGACAGCTCCGGGTGTGGCCCAGGTCCATGAGGACCACCTGGAAAGCTACCTAGGCTCCATGATCTTCAAGTTGATTGGAGAAGCGTATCAGTGCCAGTACCAGCTTTCCCTATAGAATCAGTGTTGCCCTGAGTTAGCCACGCCCCTCTGCCTGCCCTTTAAAAGTTTGAGATTGATCGTTAATAAACAGACACGTTCACAAAAACTTGTCTCTGGTGCTTCTTTTTTTTTTTTTTAATTTTATTTTATTATTTGACAGGCAGAGTGGACAGTGAGAGAGAGAGACAGAGAGAAAGGTCTTCCTTTTGCCGTTGGTTCACCCTCCAATGGCCGCCACACTGCGGCCGGTGCACCGCGCTGATCCGATGGCAGGAGCCAGGTGCTTCTCCTGGTCTCCCATGGGGTGCAGGGCCCAAGTACTTGGGCCATCCTCCACTGCACTCCCTGGCCACAGCAGAGAGCTGGCCTGGAAGAGGGGCAACCGGGACAGAATCCGGCGCCCCGACTGGGACTAGAACCCGGTGTGCCTGTGCCGCAAGGCGGAGGATTAGCCTAGTGAGCCGCGGCACCGGCCTCCGGTGCTTCTTGTCGAAGAATGCCGTCACCCCACTGTCCCGGCAGAGTGGACCTCGCAGGAGGAGCCCGCGGTTGTAACCCTTATGGTTCCACCAACAGGATGGAGTGCTGTTGCCCCACGGTGTCGCCAGCCACACTGCTTGGCACAGAAAGGTGCCTGTCTTGGTTTTCATCTGCACACCCCTTGCCTTGTGGACACATTAGCTTGAGTATCTTTTTACACATTGTCGCGTCTTCTACTCCTCTGTCTTTTGTGAAGTATTTGTCCAAGTCTTTTGCCCATCTTAGAAAATCAAGATACACGTTGCGTAATCACGTTCGCCTCTTTAAAGTGTGCACCACTTGGGGCCGGCCCTGTGGCACAGTGGGTAAAGCCGCCTGCAGGGCCGGCCCCCAAGTGGGTGTAGGTTCAGGTCCCAGCTGCTCCACTTCAGATCCGGCTCCGTGCCTACGCACCTGGAAGAGCAGAAGATGGCCCAGGGTTTGGAGTTCCAGGTTCCTGGCTTCAGCCTGACTATTGAGGCCATCTGGGGAGCGGTCCAGTGGATGGAAGATGTGTGTGTGTCTGTCTGTCTGTCTCCCTCTGTTTGCAACTCTTGCCTTTCAACTAAAGAAACAAATAATATTAAATCGTTTAAAAAGATGGTGCACGTTTTACCACTAATTCCAGAACGTTTTCATCACTCTGAGGAGAAGCACTGCACCTGTTCGCTTTTGCTATCCCATTGCCAGATGTGTGCGCCGAGAATTTCTTTTCCTTCTTTTTTTTTTTTTTTTTTTTTGACAGGCAGAGTTAGTGAGAGAGACAGAGAGAGAAAGGTCTTCTTTTTTTCCGTTGGTTCACTCCCCAAGTGGCTGCTATGACCGGCGCGTTGCCATCGGCGCCCTGGGCCGATCAGGAGCCAGGTGCCTTCTCCTGGTCTCCCATACGAGTGCAGGGGCCCAAGCACTTGGACCATCTTCTGCTTTCCCACACGCATCAGCAGGGAGCTGGATAGGAAGAGGAGCAGCTGGGACTTAAACCAGTGCCCATATGGGATGCTGGCACTGCAAGTGGAGATTTAGCCTATTACTCCACAGCACTGGCCCCATTTTTCTTTAAAAAATTTGGGCTCCTTGCTGACCCTACTTGGCCATCCCCGCAGCAGCGGTGGTCACTTTGGAAGCTGGCCGAGTGAAGGGCTTTTCAGCTTAGAACCAGCAAGATCTATGGCTCTCGCCTGGAGTCCTTCAACTCCAGGGCAGTTCTGTGTCCAGTGAGCCAACTCTTGGCTGGTGGAGCTGCCAGGGCTCTTCATAAGCTGACTTCTGCTGAAGCCCTGGCTTTCCATATAAACCAAGGCAGTGGCCTGGCCTGTTGGGTCTCCTTGATGGCAGACCACTGTGTAGAGCAGCCATTAATTGCTCTGCCACCTGTCTATGCATAGCTTCTGCCGCCCTACCTTCTCTTCCTCCTGGTTTTCATTAAAGCAGACCAGAGGAAAGGGGGTGGCTCCAGTCTAATCTTTGATGTTCTAAACCTGAAGACTGTGGTAGAATTTTGAAAAGCATTTATCCCTTTTAGGCCTCTGGGCCTTTCTCATTGAGATAACCATCATGTCTGTTAATATAAGATCATTAGAGTTTTTAACTTTTAGACATTTGTATCAATAGCATTTTACATTATCATAACTTAAAACTTAGCTCCACTTCACATCTTGACAGTAACTGTAATGTAATCCAAATAGCCTGATTAGTTGGTGTTTCTACAAGATGAGAGAGGTATATCCTTTGACATTTCCAGGGGCCCAACTGGAAATATCAAAGTCCAGTTTGAAACTTTGATTTTTTTTATGCCTGTCAAGAATGCCAAGGAGGCTTAAAATATCTGGTAGAAATAAGATCCCTTAACATCATAACATAATATAGACCAGATTTGATCACTGTTACAAGGTGATTACTCAAATGTTTTAGAATAAGTATATATTTAAACAAACTATAACTCTTAAAAAAAAACTCAGCTGTTTTTAAATAATTAGAACCTAACAGATACATTAAGAGAACACAATAGTTTAGCAAAACACAAGATTTTTGTCTCTTTGGTTGTTCCAAAAATCAGAAATAAAACCTTAAATTTAAGAGCTAGTGCATTGGATCAAATTCCATAATTTGAAACAGTTTTAACAGTCAGAACTAGGGAAAAGAGAATAGCTTTTGTATCCAAAAATTTCTTTCATAACTTTCTGTGTCTTCCACACACCTTCTTCAACTTACTTGAAGCTTTCTATCATTTTCATTCCAGTCTAGAGTAAGCTTGCCATCAGGATGAAGTAATTCTTAAAAACCATATTCTCCCCTTATTCAAAAAACTCTTTCCTTCTTAACCTTTCTTACCAAGAACACATTTCCATACTTGTGATGTTTTCCATTTGCCAATTTCCTTGATTTACATTTTGAAATAACCTGTTAAAAATCTAAGACAACATTTTAAAGTAAGATAACATTGAATTCCAGCCCTAGTTACTTTCAAGTGGAAATAGTAATTAACCCAGTGAGCTGGCTGGTTTGACGGGACAGCCTAGAAAATGCTCACTAATGGGACTAGGAAATTGAGTTTGTAGGAACTGAGAGGGTCCTGCCAAGGTGAGCTCCACATTCAGGTACAAGGCAGGTACAAAAACCATGGGAAGACCTGATTTGCAATCCTGTATCACTCCTGCCATGGGTGACTTGTTTACAGTAAACTGAGTTTAAAAGGATGGAACCGCCACTCTCTTGCTATTCTTATGGTAAGATTGGATCAGGATGGGGAGTGGCGAAGACCAGTTGGAGGACCAGGGCTGGAGGGTGATGGCATGGAGATGGCCCCATTCCCAAACTCGGCTTTTCTTCTCCAGGAGGAAAGTGTTAGACAGGACCATAGATAAGGCAGAAGGAGTAGACCTTGGATAAGCAGTGGTTCTGAGATAAGGGTGAGGAACAGCTTAGAATTCCCAGGCAGGAGGGGGAGATGCAGCAAGCGAGATGCTGAGAGCCAGAGCTTTGGCTTTTTAGCAAGAGCTTTGGAAGTTAAGAGAGTTTGAGCCAAAGAATGTGAGTGGAGATAGAAGGCTTAGACATAGGAAATCTTCCATGATTCCAAACGCTCATAGAAGTGGTAGAGACCCCAATAATGTTGGGGTTACATGTGCTGTGTTAACAGGATGTCGAGGTAGGAGACAACCGTGAGGAAGATCAGATGGAATGGGGATGAAGAAGCTCCCATGGGGACCCAGAGAGTTGGACTGGTGGATATCAGGTGTCCCTGAGACCACGGCCATCTGATGGGAAGATATGGGAACAGAGGGTGGAGTCGTCACCCATGCACCCACTGGAGCCCAGGGCATAGCCCGTAGAAGAGAAACGGGGTTGAGTCGTCACCCACACCCACCATTGCCCGGACACAAAGTCCACAGAGGCACGAGGCCATAGGGGTTGTGATGCCTGGTACCAGCCCACTGCGGTGAAGTTGTGTAGAACCACAACCCATAGAGTCACAGTGAGAGGATTCTCTACCCGCCCAGTCTTACCTCAGGAATTTTGGGGGGCCGGTGCGTGGATGGAGATGGCAGAGCATTCAGTGGCAAGAAAGGAGGTCGGGGGGTGAGTTTTGTGGTTGGCGGAAGTCCAGGATCCAAACACAGCTCAGGTAGAGCAAGGTGGATGGGAGAGTCCCAGCACCAGTGAAAGGAAAGGCCACCACAAAACACACCGAACACCGGAGTGAGAGGGGGGACACCCGGCAGGCTGCCTCCCCCTGCACAGAGAGAACAACCAGATGTCCACAATATTAACAGTGTGGTAAAAAGGACAGTATCTGGAGAAGCTCACTAGTGGGGGAAGCAAAGCATCCTTTATAAATACACTAATTGCCCTGAGTACACCTTCACTTTACTAACTCACTCTAGCTGCGTCTGATTTCCTGTTAAACCTTGCCTCCACTTTTTAATTTCATTCTCTGCGTTGCTGCTGTTTCTGTTTTGTTTTCCATACTGCTCATGGCCTCTTTTAAAATGTAATTCCCACTTTCCTGATACAATCTCCAGGTTTTATCTCCGTGAGTAGAGTAAGCAGCCTTGTTCTCACACTCTGCTTCTGATTGGCATCTGAGAACCCCAGGGAGCCATTCCCGTTGTCTGCTCTTCCTGGGGTTCTTGTTCTGGCCGTCCAGTGACCGCCATCTTCGCGGGGGACGGGCATTCAGACAACGATTTGTAGGAAAGTGCGGGGCCTGGGGCGGAAGATGCTGTCTCATTCCAGAGAGTTCTCCAGCTCTGGACAGGTGCCTGGGGACATTTGCCCTTTGGACATCCTTCCTCCTATTTTAGGTCTGTTTCCTGGGCCACCTGACTACTTAGAGGTCAGCCCAGAGCTGGGAGCAGTTAGCCAGAGGGTCTGACCACAGGCAGGCCCCAGTTTCCAGCGCTTTCTCCGTAGCCCCGGACATAGCGTCCTGGGGACAACACCTTGTGTGCAACGTGGTCGTGAGGGGACACAGGAACCCTAGTGGGCGCCGGGCACAGTCACGGGGTGGGGCCTTGGAACAGACCGTTTTCTTCCATTCTTTCAGCTATTACTTGCTTGAGGTTCCCAGCACACTTGGGCTGTGGGTGCAGAGGAACTCGCCTGTGTGCCTCACCCCACCATCAGCACCCTGTGCCCAGGTGGGTGGGTGCCCGATGTGTTCAGAGCCATCACCTGGACCTGGAGGTCACCCTGGGGTCTGCCCTTGGCTTTGTGCACTCTGTGGGTTTGGACAAATGCATAACAAAGTGTATCCGACTTTATCACATCACGCAGAATAGTTGCACAGTCCTGAAATTCCTCAGTCAGCCACCCCTTAACCCCCGGCAGCCGCAGCTTTTTCATGGTCACCGTAGTCTTCCTCTTCCAGAACCTCGCATGGTTGGGGCCTTTCACTCGGTAGGCCGCACTTGAAGTTCCTCCGTGCACTGGGCACTAATCCACTGTCTGTGCGTGGTTGGCTCATCGACGTACTGAAGGGCGGCCTGTCTGCTTCCAGCTTCTGCCATGTGTGTGCACGTTTTGGCATGGATGTGACTTTTCATTATTTATTAGTGTTTATCCGGGTAAATACCAAAACCGACTGCTGGGTCACAGCCCGAGAGTACGTTTAGTCTGCAGGACGCTGACCAACTCTTCTGAGATGGCTCTGCTGTTCCACACTCCTCCCAGGAAGGAGTGAGAGTTCCCCCTCCTTGCCTAGATTTGGTGGTGGTGGTGGTGGGGATTTTGGCCGTTCTGATGGGCGTGTAGCGCTAGCTCTCTGTGGCTCACCTTCGTGTTCCTCTAATGCCATACCGTGCGCAGCATCTTTTTTTTTTTTTTTTTTAAGATTTTATTTGTTTATTTGAGAGGCAGAGTTACAGAAAGAGAGAGAAAGGTCTTCCATCTGCTGGCTCACTCCCTAAATGGCTACAATGGCCAGAGCTGTGTTGATCTGAAGCCAGGAGCTTCTTCCAGGTCTCCCACGCGCATGCAGGGGCCCAAGAACTTGAGCCATCTTCTACTGCTTTCCCAGGCCATAGCCACAGCAGAGAGCTGGATAGGAAGAGGAGCAGCCGGGACTCGAACCAGCACCCACATGGGATGCTGGTGCCACAGGCAGAGGCTTAGCCCACTGCGCCACAGCGCCAGCCCATGTGCAGCATCACTTGTAGGCACTGGTGTATCTGATTTGTTGACCTGTCTGTTCAGGTCTTTTGCCCATTTTTAAAAATCTAGTTGTTCGTTTTCTTTTTTAAAGATTTATTTATTTTGAAAGAGTTACAGAAGGAGAAAGACGCACACATAGAGATCTTCCGTCTACAGGTTCACTCCCCAGATGGCCACAATGGCCAGCTCTGGGCCAGGCTGAAGCCAGGAGCCAGTGGCTTCATCCAGGTCTCCCACGTGGGTGCAGGGGCCCAAGAACTTGGACCATCTTTTACTGCTTTCCCAGGTGCCTTAGCAGGGAGCTGGATTGGAAGTGGAGCAGCCAGGATTTGAACTGGCATCCAGATGGGATGCCAGTGTTACAAACAGCAGCTTAACCCGCCTGCCACACCACCAGCCCTAGCTGTTCATTCTCTTGTTGAGTTTTAGGGTTTATTTGTATAACTTGGATCACGATCCTTTATCGTATTTATCTTTTATAAATATTTTCTCCCAATCTGTGGCTTATTTTTGCACTCTCTTGGCAGTGTCTTTCACAGAACAGACATGTTAGATGTTAACGAGATCCAGGTTTTACCAGTTATTTCTGTCACGAGCTGTACTTTTGTCTTTTGGTCCCAAACTTCGTGGCCACGCACAAGGGCATCTGGATTTGCTCCTGCGCTGTCTTCTACGCGTTCTGCAATTCTGTGTTTTACACTTAGGTCCATGACCAATTTTGAGGTCTACGTGCATTTTTTTTTATGCACGTGGATATCCACCTGTGCCAGCAGCACTTGGTAAAGATTCCCTTTTCTCTATTGTGTTGCCTTTGTTCCATTCTCTGGGTCTGTTTTTGGATCCTCTGTTCTGGCCCACTTACCTGTTTGTCTTTTTTTTTTCCCACTGTAGTTTACAGTAAGTCTTTAAAAAAAAAAGATTTTATTTATTTGAAAGGCAGAGTTTCAGAAAGAGACAGAGAGTGAGCAAGAGAGTGAGAAGTCTTTCATCTGCTGGTTCACTTCCCAAATGGCCACAATGGCTGGGGCTGAGCCACGAGGGTCCTGGAACTCCACCCAGGTCTCCCACATGGTGGCGGGGACCCAAATACTTGGGCCATTTTCTGCTGTTTTCCCAGGTGCATTCATTGGGAGCTGGATAGAAGCAGAGCAGCCGAGACTGGAGCCTGAGCACCCGTGGGGTGCTGGTGTCCTACAGACCGCGTGGGTGTTTTGCCTCTCCCACTCACGTTGGACCACGCGGGGGCTCTGCCTCTCCCACTCACGTTGGTTTGCTGGTATCCACAGCTTCACTTGCTGGGGTTTTTATTGGGATTTCACGGAGTCTTTGGTCACGTTGGGAAGCACTGGCACGTTCAGTCTTCCTGTGGCAGACGTGGCACCTATCCATCTGCCGTGGGTCATCAGGTTTTGTTTCCTCATAATGACCTCATACACATCTGTTAGACTGAGACCTAAGTATGTCATTTTGGGGGATGCTAATATAAATGGTATTACGTTTTTAATTTCAAATCCACTTGTTCATTGCTGGTATATGAGAAATGAGCCAGGGGTTGGCTCTGTGGCGTAGCGGGTAAAGCTGCCTTCCGGGGTGCTGGCATCCTGTATGGGCGCCAGTTCTGAGTCCCGGCTGCTCCACTTCCGATCCAGGCCACTGAAAATGTGCCTGGGAAAGCAGAAGAGGATGCCCCAAGTCCCTGGGCCCCTGCACCCACGTGGGAGACCCAGAAGAAGTGCTGGCCCCCATTAATTGATTTTCACGTGTTGAACAAGCCTCGTGTGCATGGAATAAATCCGTTTGTGGTGGTGTGCAATTCTGCTCGGACATTGTTGCATTTGATTTGCTGACATTTTGTTGAGCATTTTTGAATCTCTGTTGACAAGAGGTGTCGGCCTGCAGTTCCCTTTTCTAATGCCTCGGCTGGGTTTCGTATTAGGGTCGCACTGACCTCACGGCAGGAGTTAGCGAGCGTGCCCTCTGCTTCTGTCTCGTGAAAGAAACGGTTGTAGCTTCTCCCTCCGATGTCTGGTGGAATTCGCCAGTGACCCCAGGGGTATTCTCTGTTTTGTAAGGTTATTAATTATTGATTTCATCTCTTGTCTGTTGCAGTGTCTTGTTAAGCTCTTACGCTGCGCATTGCTGTACTTGTTCATCACGTATTGATTTAGATCAGAACGTGCGGGCTGATGTTTGCTTTCCGAGTCCTCGCTTTCTGTGGATGCTGGGGGGTGGCACCCAGACCCCTTGTCTTACGCACTTGTGCCAATATGAGCTCGCTGTGGCGTTAGCAGGCTCTCAGCTTATCCAGCGCCCAGGTCGGCAGTGGGCGAAGCAGAGACTCCCCGACCCCACAAGACCCTTTCCTTTGCAAAGCTTTGCTCAGGTAGAAGTCCCATGTCATGGATCTGGCCACTGCAAGTGTGTAACTCGATGGCCTCTCATACGTTCACAGAGCTGTGCTGCCATCACCATGACCAACTTTAGGGCATTTGCTGCGTTTTCCCCCCAGAAAAGGAGCCCCCTGTCTCACATCACTCCCCTAACGCTCCCAACCCCCGATCGCAACTCTGCTGTCTGTCTCTGCAGAGGGGCCAACTTTGGGATGTTTTGTATAAACGGGATCACACACTCTGTGGTCTCCGGCTTCTCCCACCGAGCACAGTGGTTTCAGGCTCATCTGCGTTATAACTTGAGCATTTCATTCTTTTCAAAATATGTGTTCATTTATTTCATTTGCTTGAGAGACAGAGCCCGAGAGCACGCCCCTCCACTGGTTCCCTTCCCACAACAGCCAGAACCCAGGCCAGGCTGAAGCAGGAGCTGGGAATCCCGGCTGGGACTCCCACGTGGGAGTGCACGTAGCAGGAAGCTGGAGTCAGGAGCCGGAGCCTGCTGAGAGCCCGCTTGCTCTGTGTCTTGGATTCCGCGTGACCCGCTGGATGGGAAGCGGCTCCACCTTGCATTTCTGTGCTAGCACAGGAACAGCAGAGGTGCTATGGGCTCTCCGTTTCCCACCTGGGAAGGGCCCCACAGCACTCCCTGCGCTCCCCAGCCCCGTCAGCACCACCCCTGAGGCTTCACTCCCTCGCTGGCCAGTTGCCCCGTCTGGGGTTTTCCATTGAGGGGCAAGTTGCCCAGGGTTTTAACACTCAACTCACCTTGTCTTCCCCAAGTAAACAAGCCCAGTTCCTAAAAGGAGACCACTGGAGATGGGCAAGGGCCGCCCACGGAGTCCCCGGCAGGCGCTGGAACAGGTTGGCCTGGTTCTGCCAGCCGCTGGTTTCCTCCCTGCCCTCTCCAAGCCCTGGCCTCTGGCACCTGCCCCCCAGGGCATTTCTGCGGGGTGGGGTTGGGGGAGTCTGGCAGGGGGTTGACTTCCTGTGTGATGATTGGCACCTTATCAGGTGACCGTGGCGGGAGTGTGCACTTCCTCCCCCTCCAAATTGCTTTCAGCCGTGGGGGAGTGGGTCCCGGGAACCGGCCGGCCCGACCTTCCCGGTGTAGGCGGTTGAGGGATTGGCCACAGGAGGGGTGCCCTGTGCCCCCGCTGCTGCCTGGTGTGGCAGGAAGGGCGGGTGGCCGAGCAGTGCTCCTGCTGAGCCCACACACTCTGAGCGTGTGCGTCTGCTTTGCTGCCTCTCCAGCTGGTTGGAAGGGACGAGACATTTCCGTGGGGAAAAGAACCCCCACGCAAGAGTCACCTGGCTACGGGTGATGCCAGCGCTGCTCCAGGGACTGGGGTACTGGCGCCACGAGACAGGTGCTGAGCCGCAGCAGGGGTGTAGGAGAAGGGTCTGTGTGGGCTCAGGCCTCATCAGCCACCATGCTAGTCCTGGGCTGCCGCCCAGGTGGGGCTGGAGGCTTGCCGCTCCCAGCCCCTGCCAGACCCTCCTGCCCCTTGCAGACCCAGGTGGGCTCACCTTGCTGCTGGGGAGGACCCCTGAGGTCCCGGCTGGGCCAGGCATAAACTCTGAACAACCCCACCTCACAAGGCCCCAGATGCGTCCGCAGACACTCCCAGACCTCCCCGAATCCAGCCTGGTCCCGGGTCAGCCTCTGGGGCCTGCCTCCTCCGGTCAGCTTCCTTCAGGGGGCTCCCTGCCTGCGGGGCCGAATGGGACCGTCCTGCACACAGCAGCCCCTCCGAGGAGGCTTGTGTCACACGGCCAGGTGGTCCTCGCACCTTTGTTCTCTGCAGGGGAACAGCTGACCTGGCAGACCCCTACCCCAAGGAATAAAAGAGGGCATGCCAATTCACACCTGGGCCTGGGGCTGCATCTGAGAGGTTCCCATCCCCACCAGCCCCCAGATCAGCCACCAAGAACTTTCCTGGATTAAAAGGACAGAGACGCAGGTGTGGCTGGTGGTAAGGAAAGCCCAGGGTTATCAGCTCCCTTTGTGGAGGGTTTTCCAGGGGGTTACTTGGGAAGCAACTGATCAATGTCCGCAAAGTTCTTTACCCTACAAAGGTTGCCCAAGTGTGCTGGAAACCCCTGGCTCTGGAGGCGTTGGGCAATGGAGACATTGCTGTGCCAGGGTGGGCTTCAAACAAGAAGCTCGCAGGTCGGGTATTTTAGCTGGTGATAAAAGGGATCAAAGGTGGATGTGGTGAGGACGTGGGGTGGGGGGCTTGGAGGGGGAGACCCTGAGTGGAAAGTGGAAAGGTCGGAGAGAGAGTATGGGGGTCTGGAGGGCTGGAGGGGAGGAAGAGGAGCATGATGTGTGGTCCCACAGTGAGGGAAGGGGAAGGTGGCAGAGGCTTGTCGCCATGGTCACGGGCTGGGCTGGGCTTTGATGTGGGCAGTGAGCATAGTGCATGGTACCTGGATTGCCACAGGGTGCACATCGGGCTGCGTGCCAGCACCACACTGCCAGCCCGAGGCACTCTCACTGTGTCACGGCTCCCAGGGTCAAGATGCAGGAGCAGCTTCACAGGGCGTCTCTGACTCAGGGTCTCTCCAGAGCTCACAGTGGAGGCGGTTGCTGGTGCTGCTGTCCCCTGAGGCCAGAGGACCCCCCTCCAGGATGACAGCCCACGTGGCTGGCAGCTTCTACTCTTCACCGGCTGCCTCTCTCCTGCCCAGGGGGAGGGGACCGTAGGACAAGAGGGGGCACGGCAGGAAACTCAGGGTCTCTGAGCTGCACAGCATTGCCCCTGCCCTGTTCTGTTAGGTGCAAGTCACAGATCCCAGCCAGACACGAGGGGAGAGGAATTCAGCTGCACCCCTTAGAAGAGGACTTGGGGACGTTCCCTCGTTCCCTCGGCTGAGTCTTTAACTAACGTGGGGCATGAAGAGAGCCAGGCCAGGCTCTGGCCTGCGCCCCTGCCCCAGGGGAGGGAAGTGGCCGCGGCCCCCGAGGAGATGCAGCCAGACACAGCATCCACGTGTGCGCTGCGGCCTCGTCTGCTCGGCTCGGGTGTGATGCTGCTGTCACCCCAAGGCCGTGGCCGTGCCCTGGTTTATGGGTAAGTCGGCTCCAGTAGTGTTTATCTGTGGCACACACCTCCGCCCCTGCTCTCCTGTGGCACGTTGGGTATGGCACGCACGTCTCCCAGGTGCTGTGCCGCCTTCCTCAGCTGAGTTCCTCCCTGGAAGGCCAGACCCACCAGCTCAGCATGCCTTCCCACAGCGTCTGAGTCCAGCAATCCAGGCCCCAAACTAGAATTCCCCCTGCTGGGCAGAGGACAGTACAGCTGCGGGCCAGGGGGTGTTTGTGCCCAAAGCACCCCTCAGGCTTACGACACAAACGTGAGTCTGTGCAGACATTGCCCGGTGGGGCTGGCACGAGGCCTGGGGTGGGGGTGGGGTCAACCCACCAGGCTGGCTCCCAGGGCATCCCCACACTGGGGCAGGGACCTCCTCTCTCCCTATGGCCTCAGTTCATCACCGAGAGCTGCTGGGGGCCTCTTCAAAGAGCCAGAGGGGCCTGCAGGGCTGGCCAGGGGCTGGTATGTGATAGAACTTGTTTGGCCACTCCGGGCCATGCAGTCGGGTGGATCCCGCCTGCTCACACACACCTCCCCTCCCTGTGCTGGGTGCGTGGGTAGATGTCTGAGCTTGGGGTGATCCATTTGTGAAACGGAAATGCCAAGAATAGCGTGTGCTTCCCGGGGCTGCCAAGAGGGTCAGGCAGTGCGTGGAAGGCACCTGGCTCTGTCCTCAGCGCGTGGTAGGCGCTCGGAGGTTACCTGGTGTCTGATGCCGCCGTCACTGTTCAGAGAGGCAGCCGGTTCCCTCATCTGGCACCGTGGTACTGGCCACAGGACTGCTGCTGTGGGCTGGAGCTGTGGGTATGGCCTTGGTTGGACTCCAGGAGGGTCTAGACCCAGAGAGGGTGGGAAGGTCAGGGCTCCTCCGGGGGCCGGACAGCGACCTTTGTGGGTCAGGAGAGCGGGGAACCAGTTGCCTCCAAAAACATGGAGGTCGAGTGTATTTCCCTGGAACTGGCTCTACCCTCCAAGGAGGGGCTTGTGACATAGGAGGCGTTGCTATACCCATGGGAGATCACGTGTGTCCCAGGTCACGGGTCACGGGTGCCTGTATTGGAGGGTTAAGGGCAATAAAGGGAAGCAGGGCACCCACTGAAGTTCACGGCCAGAGACAGGTGTTTGGCCTGGCGGGGAAGCCTCTGGTTGCGTCCCAGCTCTGGCTTCCTGCTGGTGCGCACCCCGGGAGGCAGCAGTGATGGCTGAAATGATTGGGTGCCTGCCACCCACGTGGGAGATCTGGACAGAGTTCTCAGCTACTGACTTAAGCTGGCCCGGTCCTGGCTGTGGTGAGCGTCTGGGGAGTGAGCCAGTGGACAGCAGTGCACTTGCTCTGTCATTAATAAAAAAAAAAAAAAAAAAAAAAAAGTTCATGGCTACATGTGCATGGAACAGGTGCAGGAGGTTGAGAGAAGCAGAGAGGACCAGCAGGACTTAAAGGGACAGGAGAGACCACCAGGGAGCCAGGAGTGTGTGTGATGGAGGAGGTTCCAGTGCTGGATCCTGGTCGCATCGTATGGTGGACCCCACCCTGCAGTGCCTCTGACTCCCCGTGTGTGTTTGTGTGTGCAAGGCACGCCACGCAGCCCCGCCCTCCCCCGACGTCCGCCTGCTCGTCTTCAGGGTGCCGAGTCTTGTTGCGCAACTCCCGGAGCCAAGCTGCAGAGCTCAGCGCTTCCTGCTGCTCTGCGGTGCAGCACAGCGTTCCGGGCTTACCTGTGAGGCCGTGCAGCACAGCGTTCCGGGCTTACCTCTGAGCCGACCCGACCGCCGGCCCCTGCATCTGTGCGTGCGCACGTGGAGGCAGCAAGCCTCGCGCCCTGCAATTAAAGGGCTCTGGGCCTCGTGAGTCACAGGGAGCAAACACAGCTGCCGCGTACTTAGAACCCCACGGTAGACAGCACTCCAGGGTTGCAGCTGGGGCTGGCCTGGACCAGTACCCAGCCATGTCCTCAAAGTGAGTCAGAACTCAGTGTGCAGTGAGTCGCCCATCAAGGCGTACCTCACCAATGCCCGTCCCCACCGGGCCTCGCTCCCCGGGACTCTCAGAGACAGCTGAGTCCCCACCACCATGGCAGCCCCAGCCCCAGTGGCCCTGAGGGAGGGAGTGCACTCACACGAGGAGTGCGCGCCGAGCACTGCCGCGCTGCTTGCTTTTCCGCGAGCCATTCTGGGAGCAGTGCTGTGTTCCTGTGATGCTCACGGCCTCTCATCCCGGGGTTCTCGGGACCCAGCCTGTCCAGGTCACTGCCAGTGGGCGGCGAGGGCTACAGATGGGTCGCTCCGTCCTGTCTGGGTCCAAGCTCAGCTCGCCATGCTGCCTCTGCCTCCGTGTCCTGCAACCCGGCAGGAACGTGGGATGGTGAGATTGGCCTCACTGTGAAGGGCAGGTGTTGCAGGGCCAGGCTGGGGCTCAGCCTCACTCCATGGTCGTCCAGGCTGCCCCTGGCATCCATGGACATCGCACAGGGGACAGAGGGCAACAGGACAGAGAACGAGCTCCTGGGCTAGCGGGTGAAGCCGCTGCCTGCGATGCTAGATCCCATGTGCAAGTAGCGGTGTGAGTCCCAGCCGCTCTGCTTGGGCCCCTGCCACGCATCTGAGAGACGCGGATGGAGTTGCTGACTCCTCTCTTCAGCTTGGCCCAGCCCCAGCATTGCAGCCATTAGGGGGAGTGAACCGGTGGTTGGAAGATCTCTCTCTCTCTCTCTCTCTCTCTCACTTTCTCTCTCTCTCTCTCTCTCTCTGTGTTACTCTGCCTTTCAAATAATTTTTAAAAAAATTTTTAAAAAGATTTATTTATTTTTTAGAAAATCAAAGTTACATAGAGAGAAGAGAGGCAGAGAGAAGGAGAGAGAGAGAGAGATCTTCCATTTGTTGGCTCACTCCCCAATTGGCTACAATGGCCGGAGCTGCGCCAATCCGAAGTCTGGAGCCAGCAGTGTCCTCTGGGTCTCCCATGTGGGTGCAGGGGTTCAAGGACTTGGGCCATCTTGCCCTCTTTCCCAAGCCATCGCAGAGAGCTAGACTGGAAGTAGAGCAGCCGGGCCTCAAACTGGCACCCCTATAGGATGCCTGCACTTCAGGCCAGGGCGTTAACCTGCTGTGCCACAAATAAATTTAAAAATAAAATTTTTAAAGGAGCTGCTGGCAACTGACCTCACCACTCCCAAGAGCAGTGGTTTTTCTGGGGACCCCCGGTTAGACCCCAGCCCCCGCTGCCGAGCACCTACACTGTCGGCAGCCGCCCGCGTCCTCCTGGAAAGGGCGCGCCCCTCTGCTTGCTGCCCTTTCCACCTCCAGGAGCCCTGTCCCCCTGAGTCCCCCCAGAGCCCTCTGTTGGCTTCCCTGGCAGCTCCAGGCTCGAGAGGCTGCTGGTGGCTCCTCCGTCCCAGCTCAGCACGCTCAGGGTCCCGGGCTCCTGGACACAGAGAGTCTGCAACCCCTGACCCAGGGGAGGCCCCGTTCTAGGACCTCAGAACAGGGACGGCTAAGAAAGACCACGGCGAGGCCGGCGCTGTGGCGTAGCGGGTAAAGCTGGTTCCAGTCCCAGCTGCTCCTCTTCTGATCCAGCTCCCTGCTAATGCGCCTGGGAAAAGCAGCGGAGGACGGCCCACGTGCTTGGGCCCCTGCACCCACGTGGGAGACCGGAAGAAACTCCTGGCTCCTGGCTTCGGCCTGGCCCAGCCCTGACACTTGCCGCCATTTGGGGGTGAACCAGCAGATGGAAGACACCTGTCTCTCTGCCTCTGCCTCGCCCTCTCTGTAACTCTGACTTTCGACTACGTAACTAAATCTTTAAAGAAAGCGAGGGTGCTACTGGTGGTTCCTAAAGACACACGCTCGCCCCCGCCTGACAGAGGCCGCTTTACCGGTGAGGGCGCCTGGCCGTCGGGAGCCGTGCATTTTCTGTCCTGCCGTGGGGTTGACGGCAGACAGCTGACGAGGCCGAATTTCCGGCTGTGGCTGCCAGGGGTCCTGGGGAGACTGGCGTTTGTATCGGTGGACCGAGTGTAGCACCCCACTCCCGCAGAGGCCGGCAAGGCAGGGGAAGGGCGGGCTCTGGCTGCTGGCGCTGCGGAAAGTCGTCACTTCTGCTTCCTAGGGCTGTTGGACACCGTCAGCCCCCAGCTCTCAGCCCTGCGCTTTTGCCCTGGAAACCCCATCAGCATTCCTGGGCTTGTGGACAGCAGGCGCTGTGACCACGTGAGCCACCCTCCTGCCCGTCCCTGTCCTGTGTCTCCCAGCCCCGCTTTCCTGGCTTGGTTCCCACCCAAGCACCTTGACCTTTAGCCCGGACAGCGTCCCTGGTGGCAGACAACTCCACCTCCCTGCAGTGGGAAGCTTCCGGAGGTGTCCACACCGTCAGGCCCCCTCCTCTCCCCTGGTCACGTCAAGGCCCCCAGCAAAGCGGTCCTGGAGTGGCCGGGGCAGGGAGGAAGCTCCCAGTGCCATCAGCACTGGGGGTGCTGGCATGGGGTGGGGTCTGTGACCCTGCCCACTCCCCGCTCATCCCTCTGAGCACAGTGGTGGAGGGCAGTTCAGAGTGGCGGCAGCGGGGCACTTTGAGGTGTTGCCCCTTCTAAGGGGCCCTGGAGAGAGAAACCAGGAAGACCCTGCCCTCTCTGGAGCTCCCAGGGGGCCATCACTGTTGTCACAGAAACAGAAGCCTAGAACGATGCAGAGGACTCAAGGGTGGCCTCAAAAGATGGGTGCACCCAGAACCTCAGAATGGGGCCTCGTCTGGAATAAGGGGCTTTGCACATAGGGTTAAGGTCGGCATCTCAAGATGAGACCCTCCTGGACACAGGGTCCTGGAGCCAATGACCAGTCCTTAGTGGGGGATAGGGGAGCAGTTTGCAGAGGCCCAGGGAGGTGGCGGGGACCGCAGTGAGGAGGCCAAGGCCAAGGAAGGCCTGGAGCCCCTGGTAGCTGTGGGGGCGAGGGAGAATCCTCCCTGGACCTTTGTGGGGAGCGAGGCCTGCTGCCACCTTGGTCCCCGACACCCAGCCTCCAGACTGCGAGAGATGACCTCCTGTGTTTTAAGCACCAAGTTTGAGGTGTGGCAGCCTCCGGAACCATTACCAGGGCTACCTGGGAGGAGGACTCTAGGGTGGCAGTGAACACTCGGGGTGATTGGCAGCTCTTAGGATCAAGGCAGGTGGCAGGGCACAGAAGCAGGCCTGGCCGAGGGAGACGGACACCCTTCAGGCTTGGAGTCCAGGGAGAGGCTGAGGAGCCTTCTGCCCCGTGTCTCCCAGCTTGGAAGCCGACCCGGGGTGGGGGTGGGGCGAGGAGGGTGTCCCACGGCCCCAGAGTCTTTCAGGCCAACACTGAGCCGACACCTCCCCCACTCCAGGGGGAGGAGGTGTGCTGGCCCTGGTCCAAATGCAACCTGGAACTTGGTGTCCACCTCCAGTCCCAGCCTGGCCGTGCCCAGGGCTGTGGTCACAGGGCCTTCAGAGGGCCTCAGCACACAGTCCCCTCCCCCCACCCACGTCCCACCCTGCCCCATGGCCAGCCACACATGCTTGGTAAACAAGACAACAATGCGGCTAATTACACACGCTTGCCAAGGACGCAGAGTTACACAATGGGAGCCTGGAGTCACCACTGCGGGTCAGGTGGGTCAGGTGCACATCACCGCAGGTGGGTTTGCCCTCCACCTGCCCAGCTCCCAGCACCCGACGGGAGAGCAAGCGCTCTGTCCCCTCAGCTTCTGCACCCAGCACCCTCACACAGGACCTGGGGAGCCACGGGGGAGGCAGGACAGAGCCGGGCTGGCCTCGCCCACGCACCAGTCACCCGTTGCTGTCCAGGCGGCCCCTTTGGCCCCTCCTTAAAGCTAATGATCTAATCCCTAGTTGGCAACCGTCCCTCTGGTCAGTGAGTTTTTCTCATAATTCTTTTTCTTTAGCTACTTTTTAAATTACACCTAAAAATTTCCATTTTACCCGTTTTCCAGGGTTCGGTTCAGCCAAGCATTCTCTGTGCAGCCATCACATGGAACTTTTCTTCTCGTTAAACTGGAACTTCGTGCCCGTGAAAAGCAGGCTGCCCGTCCCGCGCCACCCCCTTCCTGTCCCTGTGAGTCAGAGCACCCGGGGACCCCGTGATGGAATCACGGTGCACCTGCCTCTGGAGAGGGGCTCACTTCACTTCGTGCGCCGTCCTTGGGGTTCATCCAGGCCATCCCGTGGGTCACCATTTTCTTCCTTTTCAGGGCTCAGTAGTATTCCACCGCGGCACACCCTCTATCACTCATCTCCGTGGACACGTGGGTTGCTTCCACGTGCTGGCAAATGTGAGTAACGCTGCAATGAACGTGGGTGTGAAAATATTTCCCCGAGACCCTGACTGTGGTGCCCTTGGACGCACTCTGGAAAGTGAGCCTGCCGGACCACGTGATCCCGTGTGTCGGGTTTGGAGGTGCCGCCGTGCTCGCCACTGTGCAGTACCTCCAGCGGTCACCAGGGCCCAGTGTCCCCACTCCTCACCAGTGCTTGTCACTTGGCTGTTGGGAGTCGGGGCGTCCTGACGGGCACGGAGCAGTGTCTCATCGCAGTCTGGACTTGCATTTCCCTAACGGCAAGTGCTGGGAGCCCTTCTGTGTGCTGATCGCCTGCGTGTTTGTGCGTGGAGTTATGCGATTCAAGCCCTTTGCCTACTGTGAAGCCAGGTTGCTTTGTTGGGTTCCAGGAGAGCTCCGTACAGTCTGCATACCAAATCCCTTTCAGATAAATGACTTGCAAATATTTCTCCCATCTTGTGGGTTTGCCTGCTTACTTTGTTGACAGTATCTTTCGATACACAATCTGACAATTTTCATGAAGTCAAATTTCTTTCCTTTGATCACTGTTTTTCTCATGATTTTTTTTAAACTTCATTTAAAAATTACACAAGTGATGCATGATTAATTTGTTTTTAGTAGGTTTTTTTTTTTTCCCCAAATTTTTTTGTCCGTGGGGAAGAGGAATGAGTGACTTGTCGGTCATGGCTGATCTCAGCGTCTGTCTGTGCAAGGGTGAAGGGCACTGTGGTGCAGCCTGGGGTCCGAGCGGCAGGGCAGCTTCTCCAGGGCGGAGGCCAAGACGGCCGGACAGGCCCAGCAGGGACCTGTTGCTAGGGAGCGGCGCTCCTGGACCACAGCTTAGATCCAAAGGGATGCTTGATTTAGACCCAACAACTCTGACTTGGGCACTGGCAGTGAGCAAGGAGCCAGGACGTCACCCGGGTGTTTTCCACGTTCTCTCTCGGCTGTGGAAGACATGGAAGCCCCTGCAGGAGGGACGTTCTTACCAGCGCCTGACTTACCTGTTTCCAGTGTGGTCCATGTGGTGGGCCTGGATCTCTGCCGACTGCAGAACCGGTGGGTCCGGGCCATTGCTGCTGCTCCACACCAGACTGCTCTTTCCTAATCACCCCTCTCCCAGTGACGGCTCCTTCGCTGGTTCTGCAGAGATCCTTCTAGAACAGCCTGTTCATCGGGTGGTCACAGTCATCAGTCGCCGTCAGTGGCCAGCGTGAGAGGACCCATGCGCCACCCCCAACAGAGAAGGCCACACCTGACCAGAGAGCACCCTCCTGGAGCAGAGGCTGTGGCTGGAGAGTACCTAGAGGAAGGGCTGGGGGCATCTTTGGTGGGTCAGGTGTGTCTTCCTAGCCCTGAGTAAGAGAGAGGCCATGGGGGCTGGTTCAGGCTGGCATTCCACCTGGATGCTGGTTCAAGTCCTGGCTGCTCCACTTCTGATCCAGCTCCCTGCTAATGCGCCTGAGAAAGCTGCGGAGGACGGCCCAGGTGCTTGGGCACCTGCACTCATGTGGGAGACTCAGAAGAAGCTCCTGGCTTCGGATTGGCCCAGCTCTGGCCTTTCTGGCCACTTAGTGAGTGAACCAGCAGATGGAAGATCTCTTTCTCAGTCTCTTTCTGTAACTGTGCCTTTCAAATAAATAAATCTTTAAAGACAGAGAGAGAAGGGGGGGGGGTGTGTGTGGCTGCTGGCATTCAGGAACAGGCCTGTGGCTGTCATCGCCCTTGGACTCCTTTGCTGGCCTCTGGCCACTGTCCACTGCCTTTCCTGGGCACGCTCATGCTGCCTCCGGCCTTGGTCCACCAAGCAGGCTGAAGCCCATCTGGGCATCACATCCCCGACAGGAGCGGAAAACCATGAAACGCAGGGTGGCTTTGCTGAGGCTTCCCAGAAGGATTTCCGCGGCACCTGCTCATCCTGGAGCAGCTGCCCATAACCCTGAGGGGCGCAGAGAAGCCAGGATCAAACTCTGTCTCAGAGCTCCTGGAGCCACATCCCCTCATGGACCCAGGCCAGGAAAATGTCGCAGTCTGTGTCCTGTTGCTCGAGACCACAGACCCAGTGAGGTATGAAGAGCAGAGGTTGGTCCAGGCTCTCCTGGTACTGCTCCAGGGTTGAGGGTCCTCGTTTCATGATGGCCTTCTTGCTGGCCAAGCCCCCAGGTGGCTCCAGTGTCAGCCGGTGAGAGACAGGCTGGAGAGCTGTCCCGGGCCAGGCATTTAGCCTAGCAGTTATGCCCCTGGCTAGGACACCTGCGTCCCGCACCCTGGGGGACAGAGCTGGGCCTGACACAGCTCTGGCTCCTGACTCCAGCCTCCTAGGTGCAGAGCCTGAGAGGTGGCAGAGACCACTCCAGTCACAGGGACAGCTGCATGATTTCCCAGCTCCCAGCCGTGGACTGGCCCAGCCCTGGCCGCTGTGGGCACTGGCATTTGGGGAGTGAACCAGTAGATGGAAGATCTCTCTCATTCTGACTCTCAAATGAGAGAAAGACCTAGCCAAACTGGCTTTTTTAGTAGAGCTATTCAGATAAACCATTAATGCAGTGACCCTTTAATTCTAATAACCTTTTTTTAAAGATTTATTTATTTATTTGAAAGAGCTACAGAGAGGCAGAGAGAGAGAGAGAGAAGAGAGAAAGAGGTCCTCTATCTGTTGATTTACTCCCCAGTTGGCCACAATGGAAGGATCTGGGCCGATTCAAAGCCAGGAGCCAGGAGCTTCCTCCAGGTCGCCCACACAGGTGCAGGGGCCCAAGGACTTGGGTCGTCTTCTACTGCCTTCCCCGGCCATAGCAGAGAGCTGGATTGGAAATGGAGCAACTGGGACTCAAACCGATGCCCATATGGTGGCTTCACGTGCTACACCACAGCGCCGGCCCCTCCAATCACCTTTTGAAGGTCCCACCTGGTCCCGCTTCTTATCACTCGCAGTGAGGATGCAGGGACGCCCCTTGCCCAGACCACAGTCATCAGCGAAGGGTGGCTCCAGGCACTAAAAATATTAAGGGTTTCTCCTCCTCTTGGCACTTGTTTTTGTTTTTTCGCTGTTTGCTGTTGAGCGCTGTTCTAAGTGGAGAAAGCACCATGCATTGTTAGCATCTGTTCTGCTGTCCAGGCTTACACTGCACCACCCAGTTTTAAAGCAGACAGGAGGCCGGCACCACGGCTCACTAGGCTAATCCTCCGCCTGCGGCGCCGGCACCCCGGGTTCTAGTCCTGGTCGGGGCGCTGGATTCTGTCCCGGTTGCCCCTCTTCCAGGCCAGCTCTCTGCTGTGGCCCGGGAGTGCAGTGGAGGATGGCCCAAGTGCTTGGGCCCCAGACCCCGCTGTTCCTACTTCACCTCTCTCAACGAGGCCGCCATCTCAGCCTTCAACTAACCAGTGAGACAGCCGGGAGCCAGGGGACAGGAGCTCGGCACTCTGCCTCTGTGTGCCGGGCCTCCATGGGCAGCCGCAGCTGTGTCTGCCATGGGGTCACCATGTGCCAGGCAGAGCTGTCTCATCTCTCGTGCCTGGTGGTGCTCGGGGGCTGTCATGGTTACCTGTGACTAGTGTGACCCTGGGTGTGGCTTGTCCCCAGGGGGCTCGCCTGTTGGAGCTTAGTTCTCAGCGTGGCAGCTTTGGGAAATGGCACCTTGCAGAGGTGGGTGTGATGGCCAGGGCCTGCGTCATTAGGGCCGCCGCCTTCAGGGGGGGACAAAGGCAGCTCCCCTGGGACTGGGCTGGTTCCCAGGAGGGCGGGTCCAGCTGTGGGATCTTTTGCCCATGCTCCCACCTTGCTGCGGCCACCACGGGGCACGGCCCAGAGGCTGGACACATGCGGCTGCCTGGACTCCAGGCCTCCAAATCCCGGAGCTGAAGAAACGTTTTTGTTTCTCCATTGCCCAGTACCAGGTGTTCGGTTGTAACCACAGGAAATGCAGCGAAGGTGTGTTGGGCGTGCTGGCTTGCTGCGCTGTCCCACCGACCCCTGTAAAAGCCCCAGATTCAAAGACGCCATCAAGAACGTGTGCTGGTGACGTGAGCGTCACCTGGGCTGGGTGTGCTTTCTGTTGCTGGCAGCCGGAGCATCCTAGCTGCTCAGGGGTCCACTCACCCACCCTTGGTGCTCCCGTTGGTTCTCCTCCGACAGTGGGGAGCCCGTGGCAGTCACCGAGACGGCGGCAGAGGACGGCAGGTACTGGCTGGGGACCCGGGTTGGCACCTGGCTGGCACCTGGCTCTCCTTGCGAGATCAGCCTTTCGGCCCTTGAGCAAGAGCAAGGCTTTGCTGGCAGGTGGAGAGGAAGCTTAGTGCGCGGGCAGGCAGGAGGAAGCGTGGGGGGCTGAGGGAAGGGGGTGGGATTGCATGCAGGGGAACTGGTGGCCAGGAGGCCAGAGGCCGGTGGATGGCGCTGGCCTTCTGCGGTGAGCTTTTTTTTTTTTTTTTAAAGAAACCTTTTATTTAATGAGTACAAATTTCATAAGTACAACTTTAAGAATATAGTGATTCGTCCCATCGCACTCCACTCCCACCCGTACTCCCACCCCTCCTCCTCCCTCTCCCATTCCCAGTCCCATTCTTCATTAAGATTCATTTTCAATTAACTCTATACACAGAAGACCAACTCCGTACTAAGTAAGGATTCCAACAATTTGCGCACACACAAAACAGTCTGAGAACAAGTTTTACAGTTAATTCTCATAATACAACTCCTTGAGGACAGAGGTCCTGCTTGGGAAGTTAGTGCACAGTATCTCCTGTTGTTAATTAATTTATTTATGTATTTTTAAAGATTTTATTTATTTATCTGAGAGGCAGAGTTACAGACAGTGAGAGGGAGACACAGAGAGAGAGGTCTTCCAGTGTCCATAAGGGATGCCTGCATTGCAGGCAGCAGCTTTACCTGCTGGGCCACAGCGCCAGCCTGCCACCGTGATAGGCAGAGTGGACAGTGAGAGAGAGAGAGAGACAGAGAGAAAGGTCTTCCTTTTTCCGTTGGTTCACCCCTCAATGGCCGCTGCGGCTGGCGCACCGCGCTGATCCGAAGCCAGGAGCCAGGTGCTTCTCCTGGTCTCCCATGCGGGTGCAGGGCCCAAGCACCTGGGCCATCCTCCACTGCACTCCCTGGCCACAGCAGAGAGCTGGACTGGAAGAGGAGCAACCAGGACAGAATCTGGTGCCCCGACCAGGACTAGAACCCGGGGTGCCGGTGCCACAGGCAGAGGATTAGCCTATTGGCCGGCCCACCCTATGTTTCTTCACATCGACATTTGGGCTTGTGTCACCATGACCATGTCTCTGTAGATGCTGCCCTCTGAGCTCTGGACCGTGTGTAAGCTGTGAGACTTTTTCTTTCCAGAAAACATTTATTTTCCAAGAAGTTGTTAAAGATCTTTTTTATTAGGTTTGATTTTTCTTTCTATGTGTTCAAACATGTTTAAAAGTTATTTGAGGGGAGCTAGTGCAGTGGCATAGTGGGTAAAGCCACCACCTGCAGTGCCAACATCCCATATGGACGCTGGTTTGAGATCTGACTACTCCACTTCCGATCCAGCTCTCTGCTGAGGCCTGGGAAAGCAGTAGAAGATGGCCCAAGTCCTTGGGCCCCTGCACCCGCATGGGAGACCTGGAGGAAGCTCCTGGCTCCTGGCTTAGGATCAGCGCAGCTCAGCCAATGCAGCCACCTGGAGAATGAACCAGTGGATGGGAGACCTCTCTCTCTCTCTCTCTCTCTCTCTCTCTCTCTCTGTCTTCTCCTTCTCTCTGTGTGTGTAACTCTTTCAGGTAAAATAAATAAATCTTTTTTAGAAAGTTATTTAAGGGGCTGGCACTGTGGTGTAGTAGTTAAAGCCGCCACCTGCAGTGCTGGCATCCCATATGCATGCTGGTTCGAGTCCCTGCTGCTCCACTTCCCATCCAGCTCTCTGCTACGGCCTGGGAAAGCAGTGGAAGATGGCCAGAGTCCTTTGGCCCCTGCACCCATGTGGGAGACCCAGAGGAGCTCCTGGCTTCAGATCTGCCCAGCTCCAACCGTTGCAGACATTTGGGGAGTGAACCAGCAGATGGAAGACCTCTCTCTCTCTCTCTGTAACTCTGCCTTTCAAATAAATAAATCTTAAAAAGAAAAAAAGTTATTTGAGGGACACAGAGAGGGAGACACGCAGTCAGAGAACTCTCATCTGCTGGTTCACTTCCCATAGGCTTCCAGTGGCCACAGGCTGGAGACAGAGCCATGAGCTGGGAACTCAATCCAGGTTTCCCACGTGGGTGGCAGGGACCCAGCAGCTGTCACCGCTGCCTCCCAGGGTGCATTGGAGGCAGGCGTGGGGCCCAGGGTCTTGACTGGCACCTTAACTGTGGGTTCCATCTTGAAGTCTGCCCGGGAGCCACAGGCCTGCTGTGTGGCTGTGCTCGGGTCTCCTTTCACCCTCATGGCGGCTGCAGAATTCCCACGCAGCCCCGTTGGTCCGTGCTGTGACTGTGATGCTGCCCCCGAGGCGGGCCACTCTGTAGAGGGGTTTATCCAGGCTCACAGTTCTGGGGGGCAGTGGCCTTCTGGCTGGTACAGCCCAGGGACAGGACAGAGCATCATGGGGCAACGCAGGCAGTGCATCTGTGGTCTCACCCACGGGGCTTCAACTGTGGGTCCACCCGTGGCCAGATCTACACTAATCATTTTGCAAAGACCCTGCCCCTAAACTCCAGAATCAGGTCAAGTTCCCACACTCTTTGTGCCATTGAGACCTGGGGACTGACCTCCTCCTCCCTGAGGTCAGAGGAACAAACCACACTCAGACCACAGCGACCCCCAGCAACCCCCGCGCTTCTCTGAGCTCATCCCCCTGAGCGTCACTCCTGAGCTCAGGCTACCTCCCACGGCAAAAGGGGCGTGGCAGGTGTGCTCATGGGCTACTGATAGGCTGACCTTAAGAGAGAGTTGGGGTGCCGGATTCTGTCCCAGTTCCTCCTCTTCCAGGCCAGCTCTCTGCTGTGGCCCGGGAGTGCAGTGGAGGATGGCCCGAGTACTTGGGCCCTGCACCCCATGGGAGACCAGGAGAAGCACCTGGCTCCTGCCTTCGGATCAGCGCGGTGCACCAGCTGCAGTGTGCTGGCAGCAGCGGCCATTGAGGGGGTGAACCAACGGCAAAGGAAGACCTTTCTCTCTGTCTCTCTCTCTCACGGTCCACTCTGCCTGTCAAAAAAAAAAAAAAAAAAGAAGAAGAAGAAGAAGAAGAAGAAGAAGAAAGAGAGAGAGCGAGAGAGAGAGAGAGAGAGAGAGAGAGAGAGTTTCCAGGCGGAAAGCATCAGCGTTTCCTTCCGCTGCCGGCAGAAGGAGCGAGTGAGACGCAGGTGAGGGGTCACAGGGCGAAGGCCCGAGAACCCCCAGCCGGGAGCTGTCAGTCCTGCATCAGGAGGAGTGAACCACGTGATCCTGGAGGCGGAGTCTGCCTCAGACCGCCTGCTGTGAAAGTTCAGCACCTTGATTTCAGCCTTGGTGGACAGGACGCAGGCAGACCCTCCCCCACCCTGTCCCCTGCCTTGAATCTGTGGAAAGGGACAGAAGCCGGCGGTGTGTTTAACGGCTCAGTTTTGGCAGTGGTTGCACTGCCTCAGAAACACACCCTCCCCAGGACCCCTCCCCTCGTGCATCGTGGTTGACTCCCCAAGTGAGGTGCGTCCACCAGGAGCCTCCTAAAGATGCGCGGAGAGCTCGGGGGGGGTGTCTGAAGTGGCCTTTATTCCATAGCTACAGTTAGTGGAGAGTTTGGCTGGGTATAGAATTGCAGGTCAGAAACCATTCTCCCTGGGGGCTGCAGCGTCCCATACCACAGTGCTGGGTGGAGTCCCAGCTGCTTGGGTCCTACCTAGCTCCCTGCTTCTGCACCTGGATGGCAGTGGGTGCTGGCCCGGGAGCTTGGGGCCCTGCCACCCATGTGGGAGACAGATCCAGATGGAGTTCCTGGCCCTGGCTGTTTGGAGTGAACCTGCAGATGGAAGATACCTCGCCCCTCCTCCGCCTTTCTCCTCCCCCCTACAACCCCCAGAGCTCTGCCTTTCAAATAAACAAATCTTGAAAAATTAAAAGAAAGCCATCTTCCCTCAGAGTGTTGAAAGCATCTCATCCCTCACTTGTCCCCCAGGCCCCAGTTTCGCTCTGGGGGAGACCATGGCTGCTCTCACATGGGCGCCTCGTGTGAAATCAGTTTTTCTCCTTTCTCTCTCCTGGAAGTTTTCAGAATCTTTTCTTTGTCCCCGTGTTCCGAAATGCACCATGTTGAATCAGACAGCTTGGCGGGAGTCTGTCACCCATCAAGCTGGGAAGTTACCCTGGGGTGTGCCCCTGTCCCTACCTCTCCCATGCAGTGGGGAGCTCTACAGGACATCTCACAGCCCATGGCCTGACCTGGGGTCCCCGCCCAGACCACCCAGAGCCCCCTGCCAGGACCCAGATCTTCCCCAGATCTGTCTGGAAGCCCACGCTGGTTTGCACCCTGCTTAGCTTAGGAAAGGGCCGAGGAGTAGATCGTGGTGGGGTGGACGCATGCCTGCCCACGCGGGCCCTCATGACAGCAGACAGATCCTGAATTGGAGGAGGAAGGTGCAGGGCTGTCACCGGGGCGGGGCTGGCCTCCCCAGTGGGGCTGGCACTCTGCCGAGCCCGTGCTCCAGGTGCGTAGGCAGGACAGCGTGCATTTCGTGTGCCAGTTTCTCAGTTCATAGGGTGAACTGGCTCCTGGCTGCGCTCCTGCCCAGAAGTGTAGGCACTGGGGCTGGGGGTGGTGCTGGGCAGTGGTGGGTGTGCCCTCATCTCTGACTTCACGCCTGTCCCTTCTGGCATTTTTTCTCAGGTTTAGGCGGTTTCCTCTACACCAGTGTCGCCTGGGCTCTGCTCGGTGTCAAGCCTCCTGGGTGAGCCCTCTGATTTTCTTAGCTTTTTTTCCTCTTCTCTTTCTTTCTTGCTGTTTCCTTTTTCCTTCAAACGTTCCATTTTAAATTATTCATATATTTAATTCCCAAAAGTTCTTTTATGGTTTCTGAATGTTCTTTCTGAAATGTGATCTCTTTATTTTACATGGTATTTTTTCTTCTCCCTGGTGATCTGTGTTCCCTCTGGGTTTTTGGTCTCTTTATGATTGAGTTGTAAAAGTTATTTAATTTTTTTTTGACAGGCAGAGTTAGATAATGAGAGAGAGAGAGAGAGAGAGAGAGAGAGAGAGAGAAAGGTCTTCCTTTTTCCGTTGGTTCACCCCCCAAGTGGCCGCTTCAGCTGGCACGTTGCGGCCATTGCGCTGCGCTGATCCAAAGCCAGGAGCCAGGTGCTTCCTCCTGGTCTCCCATGGGGTGCAGGGCCCAAGCACTTGGGCATCCTCCACTGCACTCCCTGGCCACAGCAGAGAGCTGGCCTGGAAGAGGAGCAGCCAGGACAGAATCCAGCGCCCCAACCGGGACTAGAACCCGGGGTGCCGGCGCCGCAGGTGGAGGATTGGCCTAGTGAGCCGTGGCGCCGGCCTTTATTTACTTTAGATCCAAGTCCTTTTTAAATGGATGACCTCATAACATTTCCCCATCCTTTTCTGCATACTTTGGTCCATGCCATGGCTCACGCCAGCAGCTCCCCCCATTACGGCTGCACAGGATCCCACTGTACGTGCTGGTCTGTAACACGCTTTTCATTGGTGCATTCAGTCAACGGGCATGTGGGACGCTCCCGCCTTCTGGCCACTATGACTGGGATAGCTGAGAACACTCATGTCCAAGTTTGTGTTTTTAAAGCTTTATTTATTTATTTGAAAGAGTTAGAGAGGGAAGGAGGGAGAGAGCGATTTTCCATTTGCTGGTTCACTCACCACGTGGCCACAATGGCCAGGGCTGGACCAGGCTGAAGTTAGGAGCTTCATCTGGGTCTCCCATGTGGGTGCAGGGGCCCAGGGACTTGGGCAGTCCCCCACTGCTTTCCCAGATGCATTAGCAGGGAGCTGGATCGGAAGTGCAGCAGCCGGGACTCAAACTGGTACACTTACAGGATGCCAGCATCGCAGTTGGTGGCTTTACCTGCTGTGTCACAACACTGGCCCCTTATGTACAAGTTTTGTGGACATGTGCTTTGGTTTCTTTGGGGTGTATACCCGTGAGTCAAATGGTAACTGCTTAATGTTTTGAGGGACTGACAAACGTTCCCATGGTGGCTACACCATTTTCCGTTCCTACCAATGCCTCTGTTGTCTGCATTCTATTACAGCACCCTGGTGGGTGGGAAGGGTCATCTCACTGTGGCTTCAATTTGTGTGTCGGGGGATGGGTGCCTCCTCATGCGTTCGTTTGCTACCTGCATACTGCATTTGGAACAATGTCTGTTTAGAATCTTTGTTCTTTTTAACTGGGGTTTTTGTCTTTTCATTATTCGGTCATGAGACTGCTTTATGCTCTTTGGATACAAGCCCCTTGTAAGTGGATGGCCTGAACGTATTTCCCCATTCTTTTCTTCTTCTTATTTTTTTTAAACAATGTAAAGATCTTATTTTTTTTTAAGATTTTTTTTTATTCATTTGAAAGGCAGAGTTACAGAGAGAGGAGAAGAGACAGAGAGAGAGAGAGAGAGAGATCCTCCACCCACTGGTTCACTCCTCAGATGGCTGCAGCAGCCAGGGCTGGTCCAGGCCAAAGCCAGGAGCCAGGAGCTTCTTCTGGGTCTCCCATGTGGGTGCAGGGGCCCAGGGACTCGGGCCATCCTCCTCTGCTGCTTTCCCAGGCCACAGCAGAGAGCTGGATCGGAAGTAAAGCTGCTGGATCTCGAGCCGGTGCCCACATGGGATGCTGGCGTTGCAGGCAGAGGTATAACTTGCTGCACCACAGTGCCGGCCCCTTCCCTGTCGCTCCCCGTCTTCGTGGAGGAACGACACAGGACCCTGCGCTGTTCTTTTGTCTGCTCGGCCCTCCCCGGGTTTGCTGCTGGTTCTTCCCGGGTTGGCTACCGTCCCTTCCACCTCCGTGGAAGGGCGGTTCCCCCTGCCACATTCCCCACTTCCGCGGGGGAGCGGCACACTGCCGGCTGGCTCTCTCGGGGGCTGCACAGGTGTTCCTCTTAGATGTTCCCCTTAGATGTTCCTGGTGCATGTTGTCTCTCTCCTCCCTTATAGTCCTCTTCCACCAATCCCAACTCTGCTACCCACATGCCGAGTACGCTGCTCTCCTCCAATCAGGAGCAGGTCCTGCTGTTTATTGGTTGAACTGGAGGCAGCTGTGTAGAAGCTGTTTTCTCCTCTCCCAGCGCCATATTGTGGGAGAGCAGATGTATAGAATAAGTCTTAATTCCAGTAACTTAGTCTAGTCCGGGTTGCTCCCCACAGATCCCCCTTTCTTTTTATTTTTTGGCATTGATACGCGCCTGTCTTCGGTGCCCCGCAGCACACACTCTGCTCTGCTTGCTGGAGTTGCCCACAGGTGCTTACAAGCCCTACCAATCAGGCAAACCGAATCCGGGTCCTCTCTTCGCCATGTTGTGAGGAGGTTTTTAGGCGCTGATGCGTGCCTGAGTTCGGTGCCCTGCAGCGCATGCTCTGCTCTGCTAGAACTGCCTGCAGGTGCTTACAAGCCCTACCAATCAGGCAAACCAAATCCAAGCCCTCTCATTGCCGTATTGTGGGGAGACTTATTGGTGTTGATAACGTGCCTGTCTTCGGTGACCTGCAGCCCATACTCTGGTCAAGCTGCCTGCTGGTGCTTATCGCCTTACTAATCAGGCAGACCGAATCCAAGCCTTCTCATTGCGGTATTATGGGGAGACTTATTGATGTTAATTCGTGCCTGTCTTCGGTGACCTGCGGCGCATAAGCTGCTAGCCGCCCGCAGGTACTCACCACCTCCCTAATCAGGCAGACTGAATCCAAGCTCTCTCATTGCCATGTTGAGGGGAGGCCTTATTTTTCTCTATTTCTCTATCTCCGGGCATTCCCATCTCTCCCATTTTACTTCTATCTGCCAGCATTCCTATTTCTCTCATTTTACTTCTAAATTTCTGTTTCTCTTATCCCTGCGGCTTCCCGGTGCCCGCCCCGCGGCGGCTTCCCGGCTTTGCGCCGCTTCAGCCCGCGCTTCTCTCATCTGCGCGGCTTCCCAGCGCCCGCCCTGTGGTGGGCTCCCGGCTCTGTGCGGCTCGGCTTTGCGCGCTCCGTGGTCTCCACGCCCTTCGCGCCCGCACCACGGCCTTCGCGCCAGCACCGCGTTCCCTATCTATTCACGCCCCGCACGCTCTCTCTGCATGCGGCGGCTTCCGCGAGTCACACAGCGTAGCTTACGTTTCCGCCACCACCGGTATTCAATCTAAGTTCCCCGGGCTAACCTGGCGAATTCAACCTAGCTTACGCATCTCCGCCTTATGGTTTGGCTTCCCGTCTTTTGCTCCCCGGGCTAATCTGACGGATTCCAACCTGGCCCACGTTTCCGCCTCTGGTTTAACTTTTCGCCTTTTGCTCCCTGGGCTGACTTAAAGAATTCCAAGCTGGCTTACATTTCCGCCTCGGCCTGCCCCCCGCGGCTTCAATTTCCCTAACATTTTTCTCTACCCGGTATGTTTCCCTAAGTTTTCTTCCAACAATATTCCTCCCTCATTTCTCCTGGCTTCTCCCCACAGTCCGTATCCGAGTTTGTTTGTTCTAGCTTTCACTTTCGCTTTCGACCTTAGAGATTTCTCCCAGCTTCCCCCCGTAGTCCATATCTGAGTCTATGCCTAGGCTTTTGATAGCTTCTTCCGGCACCTTTTTCGTCCGGCTTTCCCCTAGGCTCTTTGCTAGTCTCTCTCTCTGGTATTTTCCCACTTCTTCCCGTTTCTTCCCTCCTAGGTTTCCTATCCGAGTCACGGCACCATTATGTCACTCCCCCTCTTCATGGAGGAACGACACTAAACCCTGCCTAGGCTTCATATCCGAGTCACAGCACCATTATGTCGCTCCCCGTCTTCGTGGAGGAACGACACAGGACCCTGCGCTGTTCTTTTGTCTGCTCGGCCCTCCCCGGGTTTGCTGCTGGTTCTTCCCGGGTTGGCTACCGTCCCTTCCACCTCCGTGGAAGGGCGGTTCCCCCTGCCACATTCCCCACTTCCACGGGGGAGCGGCACACTGCCGGCTGGCTCTCTCGGGGGCTGCACAGGTGTTCCTCTTAGATGTTCCCCTTAGATGTTCCTGGTGCATGTTGTCTCTCTCCTCCCTTATAGTCCTCTTCCGCCAATCCCAACTCTGCTACCCACATGCCGAGTATGCTGCTCTCCTCCAATCAGGAGCAGGTCCTGCTGTTTATTGGTTGAACTGGAGGCAGCTGTGTAGAAGCTGTTTTCTCCTCTCCCAGCGCCATATTGTGGGAGAGCAGATGCATAGAATAAGTTTTAATTCCAGTAACTTAGTCTAGTCCAGGTTGCTCCCCACACTTCCCCATGCTTCTTACTTCCTTTGTAGCGCCTTTGAAGTACAAAAGTCTGAAATGTTGGAATTCACTTGACCTATTTTTCTTTTTTACCTGTGTGTTTTGTGTCATACTTAAGAATATGTTTAACATTTAATTAAGGGGCTGGTGCTGTGGCGTAGCTGGTAAAGCGGCCACCTTCAGTGCTGGCATCCCATATGGGCACCAGTTCAAGTCCCGGCTGCTCCACTTCCAATGCAGCTCTCTGCTATGGCCTGGGAAAGCAGTAGAGGATGGCCCAAGTCCTTGGGCCCCTGCACCCGAGTGGGAGACCTGGAGGAGACTCCTGGCTTCAGATCGGCACAGCTTCTGCTGTTGGGCCAACTGGGGAGTGAACCAGCAGATAGAGAACTTTCTCTCTTTCTCTCTCTCTGCCTCTCCTTCTCTCTCTGTGTAACTCTGACGTTCAAATAAATAAATAAATCTTTTTAAAATTTAATTAATCAGTTAATTTGAAGGCAGAGTTACACACACACACACAGAAAGAGGGGAACCGGGAGAGATGTCTTCCACCTGCTGGTCCCCTTCCCAAATGGCCACAACAGCAGGAGCTGTGCCAATCTGAAGCCAGGAGCCAGGAGCTTCTTCCAGGTCTCCCATGTGGGTGCAGGGACCCAAGGACCTGGGCCATCCCTTGCTGCTTTCCCAGGCCATAGCAGAGAGCTGGATCAGAAGTGGAGCAGCCAGGACTTGAACCCACGTCCATACGGGATGCCGGCTTTGCAGACAGTGGCTTAACTCCTTACGCCACAGTGTCGGCCCCAGAATATGCTTAACATTTTTACAGTGGGAAAATGCACAGGGAGTTTATCTTGAGCTCCTCTAAGCATACGGTTCAGTGGCTTTGCAAGGTCCTCTGTGATGCGCTGCAGCCGTCACCACCATGAACTCCTCCAGAACTCTCCCGTCTTCCCAAACTGAAACTCGGTCCCCAGAAACACGAGCCCCCCGCACCCCCACCCCGTTATCTCGCACATTTCACTGTTATCCTCACATCGGGGCCTCACGGCAGAGGAACCGCACGGTGTCTTTCCTTTCGCATCTGGCTGATTTCACTTAGTGTGTCTCCAAGAGTCATGCGCTGGCAGCCGGTGTCAGAACTTCCCCTTGAAGACGGAGTGACGTTCTCTTGCAGACGCAAACCGCGCCCTGCTTAGGTGTCTGTGCAGGAGAGGGCACGCGGGCTGCTGGGAATGCTGCTGCTGAGTGGCCGGGCCCGCGTCTGTCAGGTCCCCGTTCGCCACTCCCTGACGTGTGCACCTGCTGGTGGTGGGATCCACACCAACGTCCTGGGGCCTTGACGTCTGGTTCCCCACTGCAGCTGGGCCCGCAGGTTCCTGGCAGCAAGAGTTCCAGCTGATCCGCACCCTCACCTGCGTCGTTCTTTTGCGGTTGGAGGACGTGGGGCCGGGTCTCATGGCTCTGACTTGCTGGGCGATGTTGAACGTCTGTAGCTTATTGGCTGATCATGTGTCTCCTTTAGCCGTTCACATCCTTTGCCAATGTCTTCATTGGGTTGTTTGCTTTATTATGTTTGAGCCTCATGGATTCTTCATATAGGCTAGATGTTGTTACGTATCAGATATATTATTTGCAGATTTTTTCCTCGCACGCTGGGCTGCCGTTCCCTCTGTGGGCAGTGTCCTTTGAAGACATGAAAGAGTTCAGTTTTCATGAAGTCCAGTTTACTTTTTTCCTTTTGTCGCTTGCCCAGCTGCTTTTCTTTTTATTTATTTATTTATTTATTTATTTATTTATTTATTTTTTGACAGGCAGAGTGGACAGTGAGAGAGAGAGAGACAGAGAGAAAGGCCTTCCTTTTTCCGTTGGTTCACCCTCCAATGGCCGCCGCGGCCGGCGCATCACGCTGATCCGAAGCCAGGAGCCAGGTGCCTCTCCTGGTCTCCCATGGGGTGCAGGGCCCAAGTACTTGGGCCATCCTCCACTGCACTCCCTGGCCACAGCAGAGAGCTGGCCTGGAAGAGGGGCAACCGGGACAGAATCTGGCGCCCTGACCGGGACTAGAACTCAGTGTGCTGGCGCCGCAGGGGGAGGATTAGCCTAGTGAGCCGCGGCGCCAGCCCCAGCTGCTTTTCCAAAACGCTGCTCATTGTAGAGCCTCACCAGGAAGGTCTCGGCGCGCTTGTTTGGCTGCCTCCTTCCAGGGTTACTGATTGTCACCTGTCGCTCCCCCTCTTCGCGGAGGAATGACACAGGACCCTGCGTTGTTCTTTTATCTGCTCGGCCTTTCCCGGGTTTGCTGCTGGTCCTTCCCGGGTTGGCTGGCAACCCCTCCACCTCTGTGGAGGGGCGGTTCCCCCTGCCACTTTCCCCACTTCCGTGGGGGAGCAGCACACCGCCGGCCGGCTCTCTCGGGGGCTGCTCAGGTGTTCCTTCAGATAGATGTTCCCCGTGCATGTTGTCTCTCTCCTCCTTTATAGTCCTCTTCCACCAATCCCAACTCTGCTACCCACACGCCGAGTACGCTGCTCTCCTCCAATCAGGAGCAGGTCCTGCAGCTTGTCAAGTTGGCGAGAGGCAGCTGTGTAGAAGTTGTTTACTCCTCTCCCAGCGCCATATTGTGGGAGAGCAGATGCATAGAATAAGTCTTAATTCCAGTAACTTAGTCTAGTCCGAGTTGCTCCCCACAGATCCCCCTTTCTTTTTATTCTTTGGCGTTGATACATGCCTGTCTTCGGTGCCCCGCGGCACACACTCTGCTCTGCTTGCTGGAGTTGCCCACAGGTGCTTACAAGCCTACCAATCAGGCAAACCAAATCCGGGTCCTCTCTTCGCCATGTGAGGAGATTTTTAGGCGCTGATGCGTGCCTGTGTTCGGTGCCCTGCAGTGCATGCTCTGCTCGAGCTGCCTGCAAGTGCTTATCGCCTTAATCAGGCAGACCGAATCCAAGCCCTCTCATTGCCGTCTTGTAGGGAGACTTATTGATGTGGATTCATGCCTATCTTCGGTGACCTGCGGCTCGTACTCTGCTCGAGCTGCCTGTTGGTGCTTATCGCCTAATCAGCCAGACCAAATCCAAGCTCTCTCATTGCCATGTTGTGGGGAGGCCTTATTTTTCTCTATTTCTCTATCTCCGGGCATTCCTATTTCTCTTATTTTACTTCTATCTGCCAGCATTCCTATTTCTCTCATTTTACTTCTATACTCCTGTTTCTCTTATCCCTGCGGCTTCCCGGCGCCTGCCCCGAGGCGGCTTCTTGGTGCCTCACCCCGCGGTGGCTTCCCGGCTCTGCGCGGCTTCCCGGCTTTGCGCGTGCTCCGTGGTCTCCGCAGTCTCCGCGGTCTCCGCGCCCTTTGCGCCCGCACCACGGCCTCCACGCCAGCCCCACGCTCTCCTATCTACTCGCGCCCCGTGCGCTCTCTCTGCTTGTGCCCCGCGCGCTTTCTCTGCGCTCGGCGGCTTCTGCGAATCACAGCCTAGCTCATGTTTCCGCTACTGGTCTTCAGTCTAAGTTCTCCGGGCTAACCTGACGAATTCCAACCTAGCTTACGTCTCCGCTTTTTGGTTTGGCTTCCCGTCTTTTTGCTCCCCGGGCTAATCTGACGGATCCTAACCTAGCTTACGTCTCCGCTTCGGCCTGCCCCCGCGGCTTCACTTTCCCTAGCTTATATCTTTCTCTACCTGGTATATTTCCTTTCTTCCAACAATATTTCTCTCTTTTCTCCTGGCTTCTCCCCACAGTCCGTATCCCAGTCTGTTTCTTCTAGCTTTCACTTTCAACCCTAGATTTCTCCCGGCACTTTTTCCATCCGGCTTTTCCCTAGGCTCTTTGCTAGTCTCTCTCTCTGGTATTTTCCCACTTCTTCCCTCCTAGGTTTCCTATCCGAGTCACGGCACCATTATGTCACTCCCCCTCTTCGCGGAGGAATGACACAGGACCCTGCGTTGTTCTTTTATCTGCTCGGCCTTTCCTGGGTTTGCTGCTGGTCCTCCCCGGGTTGGCTGGCAACCCCTCCACCTCCGTGGAGGGGCGGTTCCCCCTGCCACATTCCCCACTTCCGCGGGGAAGCGGCACACCGCCGGCCGGCTCTCTCGGGGGCTGCTCAGATGTTATCCGGATGTTCCTGGTGCATGTTGTCTCTCTCCTCCTTTATGGTCCTCTTCCACCAATCCCAGCTCTGCTACCCACACGCCAAGCACACTGCTCTCCTCCAATCAGGAGCAGGATCAGCTCCTGCAGCTTGTCAAGTTGGTGAGAGGCAGCTGTGTAGAAGTTGTTTCCTCCTCTCCCAGCGCCATATTGTGGGAGAGCAGATGCATAGAATAAGTCTTAATTCCAGTAACTTAGTCTAGTCCGAGTTGCTCCCCACAGTCACCTATTTGTTTATTTTGTAGCCGTGCTCGTGGAAGCGACACATTATCTGACTGTGGTTTTCATCTGCGTGTCCGACTGAATAAGGTTTTTGGAGGAGTGAGTGTTTAGCCCAGCGGCGAAGACTCCTGTGCCTGGGTTGGCGTCCCAGCTCCAGTTCAGACCCCGGAAGCAGTGAGGGCAGTGTGGGTACTTGGGTCCCCGTCACCCACTTGGGAAACCCGGATTGTATTCCAGCTCCTGGCTCTAGGTCCAGCCCAGCTCTGGCTACTGGGGGCATTTGAGGAGTGACCAGCAGATGGGGGATCTTTGTTTTATATATATATATATATATATATATATATATATATATATATAAAATCTGTCTGTCTATCTTTCTGACTCTCAAATAAAAAGAAAGCACTTTTTAAAATAATTTTGAGCATCTTTTCGAGTGCTCATTTGCTATTTGTATATTTTCTTTTCCTTTTTTGATACTATTGTAGATTGTCTTTGGTGAAATATCTGAGCAAATTTTTCCATTAATTTATTGGGTTGCTTATTTTCTTTGTTGTCAGAATTCTTTGTATATTATGGGTATAAGTCCATTAACTGAGCTGTTGTTGAAAATATTTCCTCCTGGTATGTTCCTTGCCTTTCTCTTTTTTATTTTTAAGTTTGTTTGTTTTTATTTATTTGTGAGGGAGGGAAGGAGAGAGAGAGGGAGAGGGAAAGAGGTCTTCCATCTGTTGGTTCACTCCCCAGATGGCCACAATGGCCGGTGCTGGGCCAGGAGCCAGGAACTCCATCTGGGTCTCCCACGTAAGTGGCAGGAACTTAAGCGCTTGGACCACCATCCGCTGCCTCTCAGGTGCATCAGCAGGAGGCCAGGACTCAGACTAGCGCTCTGATACAGGAGGCCAGCGTCCTAGGGGCCGTTTAACCCACTGCACGGCAGTGCCACACTGTCCTGTTTCTTAATGGTATTTTTGGAAGAACAAATGCATTGCCTTTGATGCAGTCCATTTGGCCAACTTTTTCTTGTATATATTGTTCTGTTGTTGCCATATATGAGAACTCTTTGACTATTCTCAAGGTCATAAATATTTTCTATATTTTTAAAAATTTTATTGAGTTCTTTTTAATTTATTTGAAAGGCTAAGTTACAGAGAGATACCTTCCCTCCACTGGTTCACTCCCCAGATGGCCACAAAAGCCAGTGCTGGGCCAGGAGGCCGAAGCCAGGAGCCAGGGGCTTCTTCCGGGTTACCACATGGGTGCAGGGGTGGAGGCTTGACCTGCTGGGTCACAAAGCTGGCCCCTGAAGTTCTTTTCTTTTTTTTTTTTCTTTTTTTCTTTTTCTTTTTTCTTTTTTTTTTTTCTTTTTTTTTTTTTTTTTTTTGACAGGCAGCGTGGACAGTGAGAGAGAGACAGAGAGAAAGGTCTTCCTTTGCCGTTGGTTCACCCTCAAATGGCTGCTGCAGCCAGCGAACCGCGCTGATCCAATGGCAGGAGCCAGGTACTTCTCCTGGTCTCCCATGGGGTGCAGGGCCCAAGCACTTGGGCCATCCTCCACTGCACTCCCTGGCCACAGCAGAGAGCTGGCCTGGAAGAGGGGCAACCGGGACAGAATCCAGTGCCCTGACCGGAACTAGAACCCGGTGTGCCGGCGCCACAAGGTGGAGGATTAGCCTAGTGAGCCATGGCGCCGGCCAGCCCCTGAAGTTCTTATTAAAATTTGTTTTAAAAAGTGCATACCTTCTGGCCGGCACCGTGGCTCACTAGGCTAATCCTCCGCCTGCAGCGCCAGCACACCAGGTTCTAGTCCTGGTTGGGGCGCCAGATTCTGTCCTGGTTGCTACTCTTCCAGTCCAGCTCTCTGCTGTGGTCCAGGAAGGCAGTGGAGGATGGCCCAGGTCCTTAGGCCCTGCACCCGCATGGGAGACTAGGAGAAGCACCTGGCTCCTGGCTTCAGATCGGTGGAGCGCCGGCCATAGCGGCCACTTGGGGGGTGAACCATAGGAAAAAGGAAGACCTTTCTCTCCGTCTCTCTGTCTGTCTGTCTCTCTCTCTCACTGTCTAACTCTGCCTGTCAAAAAAAAAAAAAGTATATACCTTTATTTTACAAAATTCGTTTCAAGTAAATGGCAACCACTTAAAATTTTGAATAGCAAAATTTCTTTTAAGAAACTTTAAGAGAAAGCAAGAAGAAACAAATATAGCCTGGGATGAATAATTGCTAAATTTAGGTGATGTGTAGGGGGAATTCATCATAATTTTTGTAGGTTTGGAGACTGGGTTTGTTTGTTTGAGACCCCGTGCAGGGGCCCAAGCACTTGGGTCATCTTCCACTGCTTCCCCAGGTTACAGCAGAGAGCTGGATGGGAAGTGGAGCAGCCAGGATGCGAACGGGCACCCATTTGGGATGCTGGTGCTGCAGGCGGCGGCTTTACCTGCTTTGCCACAGCGCCGGCCCCTTCTGCAAGGTTTTTTTCTTGAAGTCTATTTTATCTCATATTAATGTAAGCACGGCAGTCTTGTGTGTAACGCTTCTATGACAGAACTTTTTCTATCTGTTTACAGCCAACCGTTGTCTTTATATTTGAAGTCAGTTTTTCATAGACAGCATACAGTTAGGTCTTGCTTAAAAATCAGACAGTTGCTGTCTTTTTGATGGAGTGTTCAGTGGGTTGCTATGTAGTGTCGTCATCTGTCGGCTCCATGTAATTCACCAGTCTACCTCGATTTCTGTTTGTGTTCGCTGTGTTTGCTCTAGTGTTCATCCTTTGCTGCCTTCTTTTGAATTAATTGCATGTTTATAGCTACACCTCTGTGCAGTATTTCCTTAGTCGTTTTCTGTAATTTGTCTTTGTCTGCTCAGAGTAGAGTTCTACTACACCTGAACCACAGAAATCTCCTAATGGCACAGGTCGGTTTATACCACGCTCCAAACCATCAGGCTGTGGTAGTCACAGACATTATCTCTACCGCCATTATAAACCTTACAGCCATGGCTTTAAGGAGAAGTAGGCACTGTCGAGTCACGCGGCTGCCGTTTCCCGGGTTGTTGCAGACTGTTTTCCATACGCACTGATTCCCCAACCTGTGTAGGGAAGGTCTGCTGTTGACTCGTTCTTAGTTTTTGCTGAGAATGTCTGGAATATTGAAGGATATTTTTCCTGGATACAGAAATTGGGGTTGCTAAAATTGTTTCTACGAGGGCTGGCACTGTGGTGTAGAGGGTTAAGCAGCCATCTGCAGTGCCAGCATCCCATATGGCACTGGTTAAAGTCCTGGCTGCTCTGCTTCCAATCCAGCTCCCTGCTAATGCACCTGGGAAAGCAGCAGGAGATGGTCCAAGTCCTTGGGCCCCTGCACCCATGTGGGAGACCTGGAGGAAGCTCCTGGCTCCTGGCTTTGGCCTGGCCCAGCCCTAGCAGTCATAGCCATTTGGAGAGTGAACCAGCAGATGGAAGACCTTTCTCTCTGTCTCTCCTATGTCCTCTCTGCCTCTGTAACACTGACTTTCAAATAAATAAATACAATCTTAAAAAATTGTATATATGAAAAACATGAAATCTGTTTTCTTTAAGTAGCACACACATATAAATTGGGGTTGCTGTCAAAAAGGTGCTGTCTCATTGTCTTCTGGCTACTATTGTTTGACAAGAAGTCAGTAGACCTTGGTTCCCTGGATCTATCCTGGTGCTTTGCTTTGTGTGCATTCAAGATTGTCTCTTTATCTCTCTTTTATTTTATTTTATTTTTATTTATTAATTTATTTGAAAGTCAGAGTCCTCAGAGAGGCAGAAAGAAAGAGAGAGAGAGAGAGAGAGAGAGAGAGGTCTTCCTTCCATTGGTTCACTCCCCAAATGGCCACAACAGCCAGAGCTGTGCTAATCTGAAGCCATGTGAACCCCTGTACCCACATGGGAGACCAGAGGAAACTCCTGGCTCCTGGCTTCAGATTGGCGCAGATCTGGCCATTGTGGCCAATTGGGGAGTGAACCAGCGGATAGAAGACCTCTCTCTCTCTCTTTCTCTCGCTCTCTCTCCCTGACTCTCCTCTGTGTAACTCTGACTTTCAAATAAATAAATAAACCTTAAAAAAAAAAGAGAGGGAGAGAAGTGGAGCAGCCAGGACTTGAACTGGCGCCCATATGGGATGCCGGCACTTCAAGCGGCAGCTTTAGCACAGCACCAGCCCCGAGAGTGTCTCCTTATCTGGTTTTCAGCAGCCTGACAGTCGAGTGCTCGGGCACCGTTTTCTTTGTCCACCTGGAGTTTTCAGAGCCTCTTGAGTCCATAACTAATGTCACCAAATTTGGGGAAATTCCATCTGCTAATTCTTCCAAACATTTCTGTCTCATTCTCACTCTCCTGTCCTTTGGGAGTTCTAGTTACTCATGTGTTAAACCACTTGATGTTGTCCCACGAGTCCTGGAGTCTTTGTTTCATGCTTTTTCTCAGTCTCTCAGCTTCAGTTGGAAGAGTTTTATGTCCTGTCTTCAAGTTTACTGACCTTTTGTTCTAGTTTCCAATCCATTATTGAGTACATCCAACAATTTTTTAAGGGTTATTTATTTGAGAGGCAGAGTTACAGAGAGAGAGGGAGAGACAGAGAGAAAGGTCTTCCACCTGCTGGTTCACCCCCAAATGACCGTAATGGCTGGAGCTAAACCAGTCCAGAGCCAGGAGCCAGCAGCTTCTTCCGGATTCTCCCACATGGGTGCAGGGGCCCAAGCGCTTGGGCCATCTTTCACTACTTTCCAAGGCCATGAGCAGGGAGCTGGATTTGACGAGGGGCATCCAGGACTTGAACCGGTGCCCATATGGGATGCTGGCACTACAGGCAGAAGCTTAACCTACTATGCCACAGTGCCAGCCCCATCCCACATTTTTTTTATTAAAGATATTTGTTGTATTTTTCAGTTCTAGAATTTCCACCTGCTTCTCTGTATTGGTTTCTGTCTCCATCCTGAGGCATCAGATCTTGTACTTTTAAGATTTTTTTTAACCTTTGCCTCATTCACTTGAACTGCAGATATTATATATACATATATACTATTTTTCCTTGAAAACTAGGATTTTTTTTCTTGGACAGGCAGAGTTAGACAGTGAGAGAGATACAGAGAGAAAGGTCTTCCTTCCATTGGTTCACCCCCCAGATGGCTGCTATGGCTGGCGCTGGGCCGATCCGAAGCCAGGAGCCAGGTGCTTCCTCCTGGCCTTCCATGCGGGTGCAGGGCCCAAGCACCTGGGCCATCCTCCACTGCCCTCCTGGGCCACAGCAGAGAGCTGGCCTGGAAGAGGGGCAACCGGGACAGAATCTGGCACCCCAACCAGGACTAGAACCTGGTGTGCCAGCGCCACAGGCGGAGGATTAGCCTAGTGAGCCGCGGCGCCGGCCTAAAACTAGGATATTAATATCACATCAGGAGGGGTTTATGATAATGACTATAAAGTGGGGAAGAAGGATCTATTGTCATGTACTTGGTGTGATTCAGTGAAGCAGTATTTATAACTACACGCCAAATGGTAGGGCATCAACATGGTGTTTATATTCTCCATGTAGTAACTTCCACAATAGAACATGTGATATTTGTCTTTCTGGTTCTGGCTTATTTCACTTAGCCTAATGATCTCCAGATCCATCTATTTTGTTGCAAATGTCAGGATTTCATTTTTTTAATGGCTGAGTAGCATTCTATCATGTGTAGATACCACATTTTCTTTATCCAATTGTCAACTGATGGACATCTAGGTGAATTGGGGTGCACAAACATGGGAGTGTGGGCTACTCTTACCTATGCTGAGTTCACTTCCTTTGGATATAGTCCCAGGAATGGGATAGCTGGGTCATATGCTGGACCCATTTTTGGTTTTCTGAGGAATCTCCATACTGTTCTCCATAAAGGTTGTAACAATTTGCATTCCCACCAACAATGTGTTAGAGTACCCTTTTCTCCACAACCTCACCAGAGTTGACTATTTTTTTTATTTTCAGATAATAGCCAATCTTTTTTTTTAAGGTTTATTTTATTTATTTGAAAGAGTTACAGAGAGAGGGAGAGGACAGAAAGAGAGAGAGGTCTTTTACCCACTGGTTCACTCCCCAGATGGCCACAATGGCCAGGCCGAAGCTAGGAGCCAGCAGCTTCATCCAGGTCTCCCAAGTGGGTGCCGGGGCCCAGGCACTTGGGCCACCTTGTGCTATCAGCATTAGCAGGGAGCTGGATCAGAAATGGAGAAGCTGGGACTTGAACCAGTGCCCGTATGGGATGAACAGCCCAGGTAACCGTGTGGAGATGACACATCATTGTGGTTTCTGTTTGCGCTCCCGTGTGGCTGGTGATCCTAGGCATGTCCCCATGTGTCTGTTGGTCATTTGTATTTCTTCCTTTGATGTGTCTTGCCTATTTCTTTCTATGTATAGTGACTTTGAGAATGTTTATGCTATCACTAAACTCTGTTCCTCCAAACCCCGTATGTGGGAGCCCTAGCCGTGAGTAGGACAGTATTAGAAGGGCCTTTAGAGTGGTGATCAGAGTTACATGAGAGGCCTGAGGGTGGGCCCTGATCCTACCTGATTGGTGGCCCCGTAAGAAGAGGCAGAGACACCAGGGATGCACACACATAGAGGCCTGGGGGGCGGGCGGGGGGCAAACAGCCATCTGGCGGTCAAGCAGAGGCCTCCAGACACAGCAGCCCTGCTGCACCATGACCTTGGGCTTCAGAGGAGAGAACCGTCCACTGTTTCACCAGCACCCGCTCTGGCAGCCCCAGGGCACGGGCACACGCCCTGGTAGTTGCTCCAGGGTGGCTGTCTGCGTGATCGTCACTGGGTGCATCTCCAGGGGCCATCTTTCCTCTCAAGAGTGCGCGGCAGTGCTGAACTGCGCCCTGAGCGCCGTCGGTGAAGTGCTCATGGCGCAGAGACTCTGGGTCCTGTAATCCTGTTTCCTGCTCCGCACACGGGCACTCCGAATCCTGTCGCCCTGCATAGAGTGTTGGGTGTTTCTTTGGCAGGTACGTAATGTGGCTGCATTCGACTTGCAAATCCTCCCTTCGCTAGAGCAGGCAGCCCCTCAGACCCGCTCGAGGTCTTCCAGCCTCAGCTGGAGTCTGCCGTGAGTGGGCCTTGTTCCCGAGGCAGCCACAGATTCTGGCAAAGTTTATACACAGAACTGGTGTGTGTGTGTGTGCTGTGGCGTATAGGCTAAGCCTTTGCCTGTGGTGCCAGCATTTCACATGGGCACCGGTTGGAGTCCCGGGTGCTCTTCTGATCCAGCGCTCTGCTATGGCCTGAGAAAGCAGCAGACGATGACCCAAGTGCTTGGGCCCCTGCACCTGCGTGGGAGACCCAGGAGAAGCTCCTGGCTCCTGGCTTTGGATTGGCTCAGCTCTGGCCATTGCTGCCATCTGGGGAGTGAACCAGCAGATGCAAGACCTCTTTCTCTGTCTCTCCCTTTCTTTTTCTCTGTAACTGTCTCTCAAATAAATAAATACTTCTTTTAAAAATTTCTTTTTTTTTTTTTGACAGGCAGAGTGGACAGTGAGAGAGAGAGACAGAGAGAAAGGTCTTCCTTTGCCGTTGGTTCACCCTCAAATGGCCGCCGCGGCCAGCGCGCTGTGGCCGGCGCACCGCGCTGATCCGATGGCAGGAGCCAGGAGCCAGGTGCTTTTCCTGGTCTCCCATGGGGTGCAGGGCCCAAGCACCTGGGCCATCCTCCACTGCACTCCCTGGCCACAGCAGAGGGCTGGCCTGGAAGAGGGGCAACCGGGACAGAATCCGGCACCCCGACCGGGACTAGAATCCGGTGTGCCGTCGCCGCTAGGCGGAGGATTAGCCTAGTGAGCGGCGGCGCCGGCCTCTTTTAAAAATTTCTAAAAAATATACACAGAATTTGGAGCTTTCTCTCTTTTTTCAGACTTTCCCTCCTGACTTTCCAACACCTATGGTCACAAACTGTCCTCTGACCCTTGTGGCCATCTGGGAAGTGAAACAGTGGATGTAAGATATCTCTCTATCTCTCTCTCTCTAACTCTGCCTTTCAACTAAATAAATATAGAGAGGGAGAGAGAGAAGACATTTTCTATCCTGGTTCGTGCTCTAAATAGCCCCAATGACTGTGGCTGGGCCAGACTGAAGCCAGGAGCCAGGAACTCCACCCCAGTCTCCCATATGGGAAACAGGAGCCCAGTTCATGGGCCATCCTCTGCTGCTTTCCCAGGCGCATCAGCAGGAAGCTGGATCAGAAGCAGAGCAGCCATACGTGAGCTGGTGCTCTGACAGGGGGTGGGGCCACCACTGTACCCACCACACCGCAATACTGGCCCCACTCTTCCGGCTCTGGTGGCTGGTGGTGTTCCTTGCATATGTCACATATCTGTGTGCTGAGTGTTTACCTGGCCTTCTCTGTGTGTCTTGTCTTCTACCTCAGATATCCTTCTGCTTTCTGGTGGATGGGTTTGCCATTGGCAAATACAGGATTTTCTCCTCATATCAAGATCCTTAATTAATCACACACCCACAGACTGTTTTTCCAAATAATGTTACCTGTGTAAGTTCCAGGATTTCACGTGGATGTATTTTGGGAACCATTTTTAGGTGCATCGTGGTCAGCTAATGGGGTTCATTGTCCTGGTTGATTTTCCCATGCTGAACAGACCTGGCACTCCTGGTACAAGCCCCACAAAGTTGTGATGTGTGCTGTTTGGTTTTGTTGCGTTCATTAGAAATATTGGTTTATAGGTTGTGGTTTTCTTTTAAGATTTATTTATTTATTTGAAAAGCAGAGTTACAGAGAGGCGGGGGGTAGGGGAGGGTCTTCCATTCTCTGGTTCACTCCCCAGATAGCCACAATAGCCAGAGCTGTGCTGATCCAAAGCCAGGAGCCAGGAATTTCTTCCTGGTCTTCCACACAAGGGTGCAGGGGTCCAAGGACTTGGGCAATCCTCTGCTGCTTCCCCAGGTGCATTAGCAGGGAGCTGGATTGGAAGTGGAGCAGCCGGGACTTGAACCAGCGCCATATGGGATGCCGGCACTGCAGGCGGCGGCTTTACCTGCTGCAACACCACAGCGCCGGCCCTGGTTGTGTTTTTATGTCTGTCTCATTTTGGTGTAGTACAGGCCTCATAAAATGAAGTGGTAGGTGTTCTCTCTGCCTCTATTTTCTGGAAAATTTTGTGTAGAATTCATTTTATTTATTTATTTAAGAATGGGAGAGACAGAGAGCTCCCATCTGCTGATTCACATTTCAAATGCTGGCAACAGCCAGGACTGAAGCCAGGAGCAGAAGCTCAATGCAGGCCTCCCAGGTGGGTAGGCGGCAGGAACCTAACTGAGCCGTCACTGCTGCTGCCGGGGCCTATGTTAGCAGGAGGCGGGAGTTAGGAGCCAGCGCTGGGAATCGAACCGAGGCCCTCGGATGTGGGGCACAGGCATCGTAACTGCTAGGCTAAGTGCCAGCTCCCTGTTTTTGCCTTAAGTGTTTGGTTAAATTCACAAATGAGGCCGGCGCCGCGGCTCACTAGGCTAATCCTCCGCCTTGCAGCGCCAGCACACCGGGTTCTAGTCCTGGTCGGGGCGTCGGATTCTGTCCCAGTTGCCCCTCTTCCAGGCCAGCTCTCTGCTGTGGCCAGGGATTGCAGTGGAGGATGGCCCAAGTGCTTGGGCCCTGCACCCCATGGGAGACCAGGAGAAGCACCTGGCTCCTGCCTTCGGATCAGCGTGTTGCGCTGGCCACAGCACACCAGCCGTGGCGGCCATTGGAGAGTGAACCAACGGCAAAGGAAGACCTTTCTCTCTGTCTCTCTCTCTCACTATCCACTCTGCCTGTCCAAAAAAAAAAAAAAAAAAAAAAAAAAAAAAAAAAAAAATTCACAAATGAGATCACTTAGGCCTGAGCTGTTTGTAATTGGAGGATTTCTGAGTGCAAATGTAACATCTTCAATAGAAATTTACTCTATGTCTTCTTGTGTGAGCTTTGGTAGTTTATATAAGAATTTGTTTATTCATCTAACTTTTCAGATTTGCTGGTATAAAGTCGTTCATAAGATTCTTCTACTACCTCTCCCGGGAGGGTGTTCATGGTGTCTCCTGGTATTGGAATTTTTCTCTCTCTTCTGGGTGCTTATCAATTTTATTGACATTTTAGAAGAACCAGCTTTTGGTATCACCAGTGTTCTCTTTCATTGATTTCTACTTTATTTTATTTCTTTTCCTCTGCTTATTTTAGCATTAGTTTCCTTTTTTATTTTATTTATTTATTTTTGACAGGCAGAGTTAGACAGTGAGAGAGAGAGAGACAGAGAGAAAGGTCTTCCTTCCGTTGGTTCACCCCCGACATGGTTGCTATGGCCGGCTCTGTGCCCATCCGAAACAAGGAGCCAGGTGCTTTTCCTGGTCTCCCATGGGGTGCAGAGCCCAACCACTTGGGCCATCCTCCACTGCACTCCCTGGCCACAGCAGAGAGCTGGCCTGGAAGAGGGGCAACCGGGACAGAATCCGGTGCCCATATGGGATACTTGCGCCACAGGCGGAGGATTAACCAAGTGAGCCACGGCGCCGGCCCCTCCTTTTTATTTTTAATAGCTGTCAGTTTTTCCTTCACATGTCTTAACTCTGCTGTTAGGTGCAGGTACTATCAGTATCATTTTGTGTTTTCAATCAATTCAGCTCTTTATGAGTATAAAATGTTTCTCTTTATCCTAAGTAATATTCCTGGCTCTGAAACCTACTTTGTCTGATAATAATATAATCACTCTTGCTTCCTTTTTGAAAAGTTTTGTTTTTAATTTGTTCAAGAGGCAGAGAGAGACAGAGACAGAGAGAGCTCCCATCACCTGGGTCACTCCCCGAATGCCCACAATGGCCAGGGCTGGGCCAGCACCAGCGCCAAGAGGTGGGAGCGTCATCCCAGTGTCCTGGTGGGCATCAGGGACCAGGCGCTGGGTCTGTCACCTGTGACTCCGGGATCTGCATCAGTGGGACGCTAGAATTGGAAGCCAGAGTTAGAGCTGGAATTAAACGCAGGGACTCGGATACGGGGGATGAGTATCCTGACCTGTGCTGTAACCACTCGGCCAAATGCCTGCCCGTCCTGCTTCCCTTCCATCAGTGTAAATACTAATTGTTTCACTTTTAACTTTCTCTGTCGTTATAATTAAAGTGTAATGAGAAATTGGAAGGATTAGAAATTAACTTTTTCTATAGCTAGCATACAGCTGTATCTTGTGTTTTCATCCAGTATGACAATTTCTTCCATTTAATTAGGGCATTCAGGCTACTTACATAGAATTACAATGTGGGGCAGGAGTGAATGAAATAGAAAGCAAAGAACCAGTAAGGTAGATCAGCAGAAAGAAAAGTTGGTTTTATAAAAAGAAAAATAAGACAAAACTCTGTCAGACCGATGGACTCATAAAAACAGAAAAAACAACACAGCTGCAGACCTAGCAGCTGTTTTAACAAAAAGCGATTTCTGTGGTTACCTTCCACCCAGTACTTTTACTTTTTATTTTAAAAGATTTATTTATATATTTGAAAGACAGAGCAACACAGAGTGAGAGAAAGACAGATCTTCATTTTGCTAGTTCACTCCCCAAATGGCTACAATGGCTGGAGCTGGGCCCATCCAAAGCCAGGATCCAGAGCTTCTCCTGGGTCTCCCATGCAGGTGCAGGGGCCTAAGGCCTTGGGCCATCCTCTACGCTTTCCCAGGCCATAGCAGAGAGCTGGGTTGAAGAGGAGCATCAGGGACTTGAACCAGAGCCCATATGGGATGCTGGTGCCACTAAGCCACAGCAATGCCCCCTGTCCTTTCCTCATTCTGGAATAAATATAAAACAAACAAAAGAGCATTTGAGGGGCCGGTACTGTGGCGCAGGGGGTTAAAGCCCTGGCCTGCGGTGCCAGCATTCCATAATGAGCACAGGTTGGAGTTCTGGCTGCTCTACTTCTGATCCAGCTCCCTGCTGATGTACCTGGGAAAGCAGTAGAAGATGGCCCAAGTGCTTGGGCCCCTGCACCCCTGTCGGAGACCTGGAAGAAGCTCCTAGCTTCAGATTGGCCCAGCTCCGGCCATCGTGGTCATTTGATTCAGTAGTTAAAATTCTATCGCTTAAGAGAAAAAAAATCAAATACAATAACAACACAAAAATATATGCATAAAATTTGTCTTATAGATGAGTTCTGATGAATATCCAAGGAACAATTATATTCTGTCTCATACAAAATATTCCAGAAAAGGAAAAATATGCGAGAGAGAGAAGCCAACTCACCTGATTTTATGAGACAAAGACAATTTAAACAGGAAATTACAAGTCAATCTCATTTATGAAACCAAAAGCAAAAATCTTAAATAAATATTAACAAACCAAGTCCAACAATATATTAAAAGTGATAGCAGCGGGAAAACAAACTCACAAATTAAAATTATGTCAAGTTTACCCCAGGAACAAAATGAAGGTTTAATATCAGAATATGTACTGGTGTGTGTCACAACATTAGCAGGTTCAAGAGAATGTCCTCAAACTCGGAACGGTTTGAAAAAATTTAGCTCTCTTCCAGGTAATTCCCAACGAGTGACAGCAGCGTGGCTCTCTGAACCCCAGGAAGCTTGACTGCCCAAAGCTGCATAGCATGTTGCCCTCCCACGGCTCGCCCTCCTCGCCCGCCGGCCTCGCTGCGTCTCTGCCTCTGTGACCCGCGACCCTTCCAGTTGCTCAGACTGAGCCCTTGAGCCCTCTCTTTGTCATGTGCCCCACTTCTGGTTCACCAGGAAGTCCGGTTGGCCCTCCTTTAAAATATTCGTAGATCCAGGTTCCAGTCTCAGGTCCCCGTCTCCACTGTCACCTGTGGTCCCAGCCACAGCCGCCTGGTGCAGTCTCCTCCCTACTCCCAGCTCTGCCCTTAACCCCGTATTGATTCTCAACGCAACACCTAAAGGAGCCCTTCAAGACAAAACAGAAGCCCACAGATGGATTGTGAGAGAACTCACTTGTGACAGAATTCTCCCATTTAGTGTGTGTCTGTTGGTGGCTGTTTGTCTATTCACAGATCTGTGCACCTGTTCTCATCCATTTTAGAGCTCTTTTATTATCCAGAGAGGTATCCTGTCCTCCTAAACCAGTCACCCACAACTCACCAGTCCCCTCAACACTGCACAACTCCACTGTCTGCCTCCACAAATTTACCTGTTACTGACAGTTTGTGTACATGGACTCACTCAGCACGTGGCCCTGTGTGATTGGCACCTGTCACTCAGCACCCTGTTCTCCAGGTTCATCCACGTGGCAGCTGGTGGCTCTTTTCTGAATGCCAGCCCACGGTGTGAGACAACACGTTCTGTTCAGGGGGCGTTTGTTTTGTTCCCACTTTTTGGCCATCACAGGTAGTGCTGCTGTGAACATTCACATGCTAGCCTTCTGGTAGACCTGCCTTTTTGTTTCTCTGGGGTACGTGCCTAGGGTCACATGGTAACGCCACTTTGGAGGAGCCGCTGGACTTTTCCAAAAGGGCTGCACCGTTTCGCGTTTCCAGCGGAAGCAGAAGCCAGATGACATTATTCTTCGGCTTGGGGTTCTTCCAATGGTTCCCATGTCACTCCAGCGATGCCCAAGTCCTTAAAGCGTGCTCCAAGGGCCACCAGGTGCCTCTGAATTCATGGCGCTGCCTCCGTCCTTGGCAGCCACTCACCTGCTGTTTCTAGAACAGGTCGCGTGCTGCTGCCTTGAGCTCTTGTTCTGTCGCCTGGAATCCTCGCAGACGACTGTTTACGTCCTACTAGTCTCTGCTCCTGTCTCTCTGCCTCTGTGCTGTCCACCTTGACAGCCTTATTTCCACTGTTCTGTTTTCAGTCCAGCGCTGCATCCTGTCTGAGCAGTCAGTTGTCTCCGCCTACCATGCCATAGCAGGACGGACGCGGCTGTTACTGACAAGCTGTCTCCCTATGCTAGAACCTTCTGCAGAGGCGGAGACTGGCTTTGTTCATTGGTGGCATCCTGGTTCCTAGGAGAGTGCTCGGCCTGGGAGAGGCTCAGGATAAAGGCCTCCACAATAAGGGCGAGAATGATGGTGGAAATGAGGAGCCAGGGGGCGGTTCTGAGCGGAAGAGTGTTGTGGTCTGATTGATGCCACCACAGAACCACTGTGAACAGTGCGCTGGTTGCAGACTGTTGTGTGTCAAGGTGGAAGCAAGTGTGTTGCAGTCGTCTGGGTGAGATATGGTGGGGATGCGAACCAGAGGCTGATAAAGAGTGCCTGGATTTTCCGTGAATTTCTGAAGTAGAGCCTATAGGGTTTTGGTTATTATTACTTTTTCATTAGTCGGATGTAGGGTGAGAGAAGTGGAAGAATCAAAAATCACTCCTAGTTCTTTGGCTTGAGCGACTGGAAGAACCGAGTCGCTATCAGCAAGGAGAAGGCACGGGGCTGCTGCGAGATGGGTATTGTGGGGGGCGCAGCAGGATGTCAGTCTGTGAATTTCGAGACATCTGTTGACCTCTATTTGGAATTCGGGAGAAGTGGGACAGCTCTTTGGAAGCCATGGACATTTAGCTGATACTTAAACTCTGAGCCCAGATGAGAGTCCCAGGGGAATGAGTGCAGAGGGAGGAGGCCTGAGCCCTGTTGTTCCAACATCAAGAACCAAGAGTGAAGAGGAGGGACCAGCAGAGGAGACTGAGAAGGAGACACTCGGAAGGCCAGGAAGACGCGAACAGAACGTGAACTCCCGGGAGCCTGGGGAAGCACAGTTGGTCCTTGGCGTTCGTGTAGGGGTCAGAGCCAGGGTCCCCATGGATACCAATGTTTGAGTGCTATGGTTTGGGCAGGCCTGCGGATGTCCCCCTGAAGTTCCTATGCTGGAAGCTTGGTGCCCACAGTGGTGATGTCGGTAAGTGGTGGAACCCGTGAGAGGTGGGGCCTGGTGGGAGGAACCGAGGTCGTCGGGTAGCAGCGTTTGAAGGGCTCTCTGCCTCTGTAGGACCCCAGGTAGTCCTGGGAGGGCGGATCGTTGTGTGCAGAGCAACACCCGGCCCCTGACTTCATCTGGCTTCCTGTCTGCGGGATGTCTTCTGCACCTGCTGTCACCATGAGGCCCACCCCGGAGCCAGCCAGAAGGTGATGCCATGCTCTTAAACCTCCCGAACTGTGAGCTAAGTAAACATTCCTACACAAAGTGCATAGCCTCGGGTATTCTGTTACAATAACATAATACGGAATTAGGGATGTTTAAAAACCCTACATAACAGGTTAACCTGCAGCTTGCGTCACCGGCATCCCATATTGGAGTGCCAGTTCAAGTCCCAGATGCACCACTTCCAACCCCGCTTCCTGCTAATGCACATGGAAAGGCATTTGGAGAGGGCCCACGTGCTTGGGGCCCTGCCCCCCAAGTGGGAGAGAGACCAGGATGGAGTTTCTGGCTCCTGGCTTCAGCCTGCCCAGCCTTGGTTGTTACAGGCATTTGGAGACTGATCAGCAGATGGAAGATCTCTCTCTCTCTCTCTCTCTCTCTCTCTCTCTCTCTCACTTTTCTTTTCAAATAAATACTTTTAAAAATCCCTCTGTGAAATGGAATAGCTGCATATCACCTCTGCACATCCTCCTGCATACTTTGAATCATCTCTAGCAGCCAATACCGTGCAAATGCCAAGCGAGTAGGTGTTACACCGTGTTGTTTAGGAATTGATGACAGTAAAAGGTCTGAATGTGTTCAGTACTGATGCATTTATCTCCCCCAAATATTTTCACTCTGTGCTTGGTTTAATCCAGGGATGCAGACCCCATGGACTTGGAGGGCCAAACTGACACCAAGAAAAGAGGGAATCATTGACTGTGTACAGTGTGGCTGAGAGACCAAGGAAGACGGGAACTGAGGGAGCTGCTGTCTGGCTGCAGCTGGTTAAGCAGCCTCGTGAGCTGCACACAGAGTGCTGGTTTGAGTCCTGACTGCTGCACTCCCGATCCAGCTCCCTGTTAATGCACCTTGGAAGTCAGCATATGGGAGACCAGGATGGCGTCCCGGCCTCCTGGCTTTGGCCTGGCTTAGCTCCAGCCATTGTATCTGTTTGGGGAGTGAACCAGTAGATGGAAGCTCTCTCTCTCTCTCTCTCTCTATCATCTCCCTGTCACTCTGCCTTTTAAATAAATAAATAAATCTTAAAAAAAAAATGAGAACTGAGGCTTAGCTATCACATTTAGCAGCTTTGAGGCCACTGGTGTCCTGAAAGTGACTTTTCAGTGAATGGGTAGGAGTGAAGCCCTGTCTGCAGTGGGTGCATGAAACAACGTGGAGCTTCTGCTTCAAGCTTGCTCAAGGCCACGGGATTGGGTTAGCCCTGCACGTGCCAAACACAGGGCAGCACAAGGCTACGGCCCCCGAGAGAAGGGAGGTTCACGGGTGGGCCCCACAGCTGTGCAGCTCCTCGCCTCAGGACAGTTTCTCAGCCCAGAGGAAGCCCTGGATTTGAAGCGCACAGGGGCCACGCTGCGGTGAGGAGGCAGGAGTACCAGCTCTGCAAACCTGAAGTGGCTGAAACTGTGGGCTGAGGCACTGCAGGGGGGGAAGCTTGGGTGGGAGGGGCCTCCTGAGCTCCCCCTGCGTCCGTGATGGAGGGCTGGGCTCTTCACGCTCGGGGTGAGGCTCCCCAGGCTTCTACAGTGCTCCAGACGACAGGGCCACGGTCAGGCGAGGCAGGAGGAAGGGCCGTTCTGGCAGCACGGACGTCCTGACCTCGCTGGGGCAGAGGCCGCACTAGCGTCTCATTAGTGCTCCCGGCATCTGAGGGAGCACGCGCCTCAGGAGCAAGGAGCACGTCCTAAAGCAAGCTCTTCCTGGAAGGGGGTGGGCATGAAAAAGTCCAAGCTTCACGGGCAACCTGGCGTCTGCCTCAGCCACCCAGGGCTGCTGCTGCAGTGTCAGAGCGGCCAGAGACGCACGTCATGAGTGGGGCTGGCCGCATTGCAGTAAGAGCTTACAAAAAACACAGGCGGTGGATGGGTTTGACCACGGATCGTGGTTTGACCGTCTCTGCCCTAGAATAAGGCCTTGCATTCAAGACTCCTTATGGCCCTGGGCCCCACCAAACCACAGAAAGATCCACAGCAGAAGCAGTTTGAGGACTGAGCCCTGCAGAGACAGAGACGCTAGAAAAACCTTGGCTTTCTTTTCTTTTTTTTTTTCTTTCTTTCTTTCTTTTTTTTTGACAGGCAGAGTGGACAGTGAGAGAGAAAGACACAGAGAGAAAGGTCTTCCTTTGCTGTTGGTTTACCCTCCAATGGGTGCCGCAGCCGGCACACTGCGCTGATCCAAAGCCAGGAGCCAGGTGCTTCTCCTGGTCTCACCATGGGGTGCAGGGACCAAGGACCTGGGCCATCCTCCACTGCACTCCCTGGCCATAGCAGAGAGCTGGCCTGGAAGAGGGGCAACCGGGACAGAATCCGGCACCCTGACCAGGACTAGAACCTGGTGTGCCGGCGCTGCAGGCAGAGGATTAGCTTATTGAGCCGTGGTGCCGGCCAACCTTGGGTTTCTGTAGAGCCACTCTAACAAGCATGAAAAAGGCAAGCCGAAGATGTTCAAGGGTACCAGTCAGTAGTAGCTGTCGGCTGGAATAACAGTCACTACTTTCCAGAAGGCAGTGATAGAATCCATTGTGTTAACCACAATAGCTACTGTCACTCAAAAATGTTAGACACACAAAGAAACAGGGAACACAAAACAGGGAACACCATCTAAAGTCAAGGCAAAAAGCAGTCAATACAAATGGAACTTAAGATGCCCCAGATGTATAAAGTGGTTATGTAAGTTTTATATATGTTTCTTTTTAAAGATTTACTTACTTGAAAGGCAGATTTACAGATAGGCAGAGGCAGAGGCTGAGAGAGAGGTCTGCTATCTGCTGGTTCGCTCGCCAAATGGCTACAAGAACTGATGGAGCTTGGCCAATCCGAAGTCAGGAGCCAGGAGCTTCTTCTGGGTCTCCCACATGGGTGCAGGAGCCCAAGGACTTGGCCATCTTCCACTGCTTTCCCAGGCCATAAGCAAAGAGCTGGACTGGAAGTGGAGCAGCCGGGACTGGAACCGGCGTCCCTATGGGAAGCCAACACTGCTGGTGGTGGCTCTACCTGCTATGCCACAGTGCCAGCTCCAATTTTGTGTATTCTTAAAGGAAGATAAAGTCAATGAGTTAAAAATATGACCTTAATGAGTGAACTAATAGAGAATTTCAGCAGAGAAATTGAAAATGTGAGAGAGCTACATGGAAATTCTAGAACTGAAAAGTAAGATAACTGAAGCAAAAAAATTCACTGGGCAGCCTCAACAGATTGCAGCTGGCAAAAGAAAACAAAAAACAAAAAACAACAAAAAAAAAACAAAAAAAAAACAGTAAACTTGAAAACATCAATAGAAATTATTCACTAGGAAGGACGGAGACAAAGATGATTGAGAAAAAAATGAACAAAGCTTTAGGGACAATATTAAGCAATTGGAAATCCATGGTTGGAGTTCCTGAAAGACAGAGTTATATTAAAGCAGATATAATTTTGAGAAAGTAATGGCTGAAGGCCGGAGCCGCAGCTCACTAGGCTAATCCTCTGTCTGCAGTGCTGGCACCCAGGTTCTAGTCCTGGTTGGGGTGCCAGATTCTGTCCCAGTTGCTCCTCTTCCAGTCCAGCTCTCTGCTGTGGCCCTGGAGGGCTGTGGAGGATGGCCCAAGTGCTTGGGCCCTGCACCCACATGGGAGACCAGGAGGAAGCACCTGGCTCCTGGCTTTGGATTGGTGCAGCGTGCCGGCCGTAGCGGCCATTTAGGAGGGTGAACCAACGGAAGGAAGACCTTTCTCTGTCTCTCTCTTTCACTGTCCACTCTGCCAGTCAAAAAAAAAAAAAAAAAAAAAGAAAGAAAGAAAAAAGAAAAAATAATGGCTGAAAACTTCCCAGATTTGATGAGAAACACCACTTCATAGAGAGAAATGGAAGAATGAGGTTTATTGATGCATATTGGAGTGAAAGATATAATAATTGCACAGGAAGGGTGGTAAGTAAGTAGAATTTTTATTTTTATTTTTTATTTTTTTTATTTGACAGGCAGAGTTATAGACAGTGAGAGAAAGATACAGAGAGAAAGGTCTTTCTTCCATTGGTTCATCCCCCAAATGGCCGCTACGGCTGGTGCGCTGCGCCAATCCGAAGCCAGGAGCCAGGTGCTTCCTCCTGGTCTCCCATGGGGTGCAGGGCCCAAGCACTTGGGCCATCCTCCACTGCACTCCCTGGCCACAGCAGAGAGCTGGACTGGAAGAGGAGCAGCCAGGACTAGAACCAGCGCCCATATGGGATGCCAGCACCGCAGGCGGAGGATTAACCAAGTGAGCCACAGCGTCGGCCCCGTAAGTAGAACTTTTAAAACATGAAAATGGAGGAAAGAATAAGAGACTACATGTACAATTTTTAAGTTTATTTGAAAGTTAGAGCAACAGAGAGGAAGATAGGGAAGGGGAGAGAGAGATCATTATCTGCTGGTTCACTTCCCAAAGGACTGCAACAGCCAGGGCTGGGCCAGGCTGCAGCCAGAGCAGACTCCATCCAGGTCACCCACGTGGCTGGCAGAAACCTAAGCTCTTGAGCCATCGCCTGCTCCCTCTGGGAGGCATTAGCAGGACTCTGGAGGGGAAGAGGAGCAGCTGGGACTCAGACTGGCACTCTGATTGGGATGTAAGTGGCCGCTTAGCCCAGTGCACTTAAGCAACTGCACCTTTACCACAACTAAAAAATAATGTTGAGAGGGTAAAGAAGCAATTCCCAAAAAGAATCACAGAAAATGGCATTTATGTCAGATGTCTCAATATTCAAAACAAATTTTATTAGTGTCTGGCTTTGTCTCTTGGAGGGGTCAAAAACACTCAAGGATTGGCCTAGCTTAGTAAAAATTCACGTCTTGCACGGTAATACGCCCACAACTTCAGGAAAATGGTGACCTCCCAGGAGGGAGGCAGGGAATGGGGAGGGAGGACTTTAGCCACTGATGTGCTATTTCCTAATTAAAAAGAACAAAAGCCCAAATGGCAAGATGTTAATATTGCTTCGCGCTAGTTATGTATACACAAGTGTCTGCATGTAACTTGGTGTTTGACTTTTTTTTTTATGAATAACAATAAAAATAAAAATAGCACAGGGGAGCAGAGGAAGGGAGCCGGGTCCACGTACACGAGGGTCTCGAGAAGCTTGCTGGGCGGGGAAGACACCGGCAGGACCAAGGGTAAGCTGTGGATCCCGCCAGTGCATCCCCTGAGGGGAGGGCGTCTGGGGTCAGGTCAGAGCCGAAGATGCAGCAGGAGAGGTGGGAAAGGCCATGCAGGTGCAGGGAGGAGGGGGAAGGGGTCACCTGGCTGCTCCAGACAGCAGCTGCGTGTAGGAGCCTGGGTCTGCAGGTCCCTCCGCACACCCTCCATCCCGACCCAGCACGGCAGTTCTGTGTGCAGTGGGGCACGGTTTTGTCTTTGCCATAGCTCAGGAAGCAGAGATTCGGGACTGGGACCCCCAGTGTGGGTGCTCCCAGAGCAGGCGGCCAGCCGGGCTCCACCAGGACCCGCTGGAGTCCCTCCCAGGCCTCGGCCCTCCCCACGGCTGCAGGTAGCAGTTGGGCTGTCTCTTTCTCCCCACTGTTGTGCGTGGCTTGAAGCTGAAGCGTGGATGAGTACAGGGGCTCCAGTGGACCTGCAGCCTCCTGCTCGTGGTTGCGGGCCTGCAGCAGCCACTCCTGGGAGGAGGAAGGGCAGGGTCTGGTGGCATCTCCGGGGGTGGGGGTGGGGGAGAATGTAGCTTCACAGGACACCCAGTCCTGGCGTGGATGGCTTCCTGGCCGTGTGACGGGTACAGCTGTGGTGTCCCTGGCTCAGAAGGTTCCCGTGCCAGGCTGAATCCTCTGCCGCTCCTGTCTTGAAATTCTTCAAACTTCATGAACAAGGGACCTACATTTCCATTTGCACTGGGCACCCCAAATGGTATAGCTGGCCCTGTGTCCAGGTGGCCAGCTCGGAGAGTCAGTGACGGAAACCTGGGGTGGGAGCACAGGAGAAAGGCTGGGGCCTGCTGGGGAGGAAGCGTCCGCCAGGGTTCGAGTAGCGGGGCTGGGTGTGCAAAAGCTCGGGAGAAGTCTGCATCCGTCCACCTCACCTCCTGTCTTCGCAGTTCGGCCTCTGAGTCTCTGGCTGCGTGACATCAGAGCCGCCCCCGGGACTGCTCCCCTCTGCTGAGAGCGCCAGCCTCTCGCTGACACACCTGCACTCTCTCTGCCTTCTAAACTGACCTTTTGAAAACAGGAGCGGCCTCGAGATCCGTCACAGCGACACGGCCCAGGGCTGCCGCACAGGACTCCTCACGCCTTGCAGGTTACCCACTGGCGTGGGTTTTGGCGTATGTGGTGCTGTGCCGCCGTCTTCAGAATCAGTTTTGGAGCACTTTCACTGCTGCCGTCACTCACAGAAGCCCTGCCTCCTTAGTTGTCATTCGCTGTTGCCCAACTCCCTGGCACCCGCTAAATTGTCTTCCTGTCTCTACGGGTTTGCCTACTCCGGCCACTGCATCTGAATGCAGTCACAGGATCCTGAATGGAATCGCAGACACCTTTGGTGTCTGGCTGCTTTCTCGTGGCACAGTGATTTTGAGGTTCCTCCACCTGTAGCATGAATCAGCACTTTTCATGGCAGAATAATATTCCATTGCGAGGACAGACTCTGTGCTTACTCACTCATCAGCTGATTTTTTTTGAAAGATTTATTTATTTATTTTATTTGAGAGGAAGAGACAGAGCCAGGAGCTTCTTCTGTGTCTCCCATGTGGGTGCAGGGGCCCAGGGACTTGGCCATCTTCCACTGCTTTCCCAGGCCACAAGTAGAGAGCTGGATCGGAAGAGGAGCAACTGGGACTTGAACCGGTGCCTATGTGGGATGCCTGCTCTGCAGGCGAAACTGTCAGAAGGCCTAGCGCTGGGCCAGGCTGAAGCCAGGAATTCCATTCGAGTCTCCCACATGGGTGGCAGTGGCCCGAGCACTCCAGCCATCTTCGACTGCTTTCCTAGGCACATTGGCAGGGGCTGGATCAGAAGTGAAGCAGCTGGGACTTTGGCCCATACGGGATGCTGGCGTCACAGGCAGTGGCTTTACGTGCTGTGCCACAACGCCAGCCCCTTTCTGCCTCTCATTCTCTTGGCTCCCAAGAGTTCTGTAGGTAGGAATTCCATGGTTGGTCAATGCGGTCTCTGAGTTTTGAGACGCTGAGGTTTGTGACAAGCCCGTTGCCCCAGGTGTACACCCTGGAGGCCCCGTTCGTGGCTGGGTCAATTCTCCCGGCCTTACTTCCTGTGACTTACTGTGATATGAGGGCAGTATTCCCTCCCAGGAGACAGCGCAGTGGGGCGGCGGCCAGGTGCTCAGTAGTACCCCTGGCCTCCAGATGGGGGGCAGGCACTGCACTTCCTCCTTCGCTGCTCTGTCCTCAGCATCTCGCCCAGGATTCCTTGAAGGGCGTCAAGTGCAAGGCAGAAGAAACACATGGAGATCAGAAAGTACCAGAAGTGGCCGCGGTGATGCCGCAGCATCCCAGGGGACAGAAAGCCCTGCACAGCAGGTACGTTTCAGGCGGAGCGTGCCGAGGCAGAAGCTCAGGTTGGAGTGAGGACCCCGACCGCAGGCTGGGCCCCGGCTGGTTCAGGTCACTGACCTCCAGCCGTGGGGTTCCACTTCCCTCCGTTCTTCTGTCAAGGGGCCACAAACGTGCACCACGGCTGCCCAGCAGTGTGCAGACGCCTCCTGGCCCGAGAGTCACTTGCTAAGGCTCGCTGGGGCTGCATGGCGTCTGCACTGCCCCCAGGTAGGTCCTGGGGAAGGTCCCCTGGGGGCTGGACACCCTGCCCGGTCTGGAGGCCTCCAGGACCCAGGGGATCCGAGAGTGTTTATCCCTCACCCATTCATTCACCAAATTTTACATGGCTACTTGTTGGCCACTGTGCTGTCACTAAGAGAAGGCTTGGCCCACAAGGAGCTCTGGGCCCCACACGCTTCCTGCCTGTTCTGTGCAGACTGACTTCCTGGATAGTCCTCCACAGGAGTTAACTCCCCGCAAGTGCAGGGATACCTGACAGATACCTGACAGATAAACAGATCTAGGGGCTGCCTGGAGGAGGTGACATCTGAACTTGGAGGACCAATTAAAAGTTTAGCCGGCCTGAGTGTTCCCAGTCCAGGGCAGAGCAGGCCTGATGCTGGCAAACATCTGGTGGCCCGGCGGGTGGCGAGCAGGCCCGAGGGAAGTCCTGCCGGGCTTGCCACCGCCATCTTACGCCCTGCGTGTTTCCACTGTGTTCTTTATAGCGGAATTTGCCAAGTTTTCCACGGACAGGAGGTAGCTGTTTCAAACAGGATCTTTGCTTCTTCCGGGACGTCCACCAGCGTTCCGTGAGGAGAGGCGAGGATGCTTAGCGGGAACTTGGCCAGGGCAGCCGGCGGACGAGGCGGACAGCACCGGAGCCGCGGGTCCGCGTCCCCAGGGAGGCGAGAGGGCGGGCCGGCGCGGCGCGGTCAGAGCGGCCGGAGCCCCTGAGGGGAGCTCGCCGTCCGTCCGGGGCACCTGCAGGGGGCGCGCCCCAGAGCCCCGAGGGGAGGCGTCGGCCCTGGGGCTCCGTCGCCTCGGAGTTGGGGAGCGGGGCCCTGGGAGTCCCGTCTGCTGCTTCCCGCCTCGGTGACCTTGGAGAAGTTGCTCGGGCCCTTCCTGCCTCAGTTTCCCCTCTCTGCCGCGGCCCGACGGGCAGCGGGCCGGAGCGTGGTCTGCAACCCGCAGGGCCCAGTCCACACCTCCGGCAGGCGGCGAGAGAAAAGTCGTCCCCGGCCTCCCCTCGCCCGACGGGCAGGGGACGCGAAGAGCCGCGGAGGCGCGGCGGCTTCCCGGCGGGACGGGCGGGCCCGCGACCTCACGGCGCACGCTCCCGGAACCCGTGCCCCCGCGGCCCGGCGCAGTCAGAACAAAAAGTGGCGGCTGGGCCCGGCGCCCTCGCGCCCCGCAGGCCCGGCCCCCGCCGGCGGCCGGTCGCTCGCTCGCTCGCTCGCTCGCTCGCCCCACGCACGGCCGCCGCGCCTTCGGCCCTTCCGCCCGAGCGCGCTCGGCTCTTTCCGCCGCGGCCGGCGCAGGTGGAGGGGGCGGGGCGGGGGCCGTGCGTGGTGACGCTGCGGGGGGGTGACGCACCGGCGTGCCCCGCCCCCTCCCCCTCCCCGTTCAGGCTCTGGAAAGAGAAGAAAAAAAACTTTCTTTTTTTTTTAATTGAGGAATCAACAGCCGCCATCTTGTCGCGGACCCGACCGGGGCTTCGAGCGCGATCTACTCGGCCCCGCCGGTCCCGGGCCCCACAACCGCCCGCGCACCCCGCTCCGCCCGGCCGGCCCGCTCCGCCCGGCCCTCGGCGCCCGCCCCGGCGGCCCCGCTCGCCTCTCGGCTCGGCCTCCCGGAGCCCGGCGGCGGCGGCGGCGGCGGCAGCGGCGGCGGCGGCGGCGGCGGCGGCGGCACGGGGGTGGGGGGGCCGCGGCGGCGGCGGCGACCCCGCTCGGCGCATTGTTTTTCCTCCCGGCGGCGGCGGCGGCGGCGGCGGCGGGCCGCGGGCGGCGAGCCGAGCCCGGAGCCCCCTCGTCGTCGGGCCGCGAGCGAATTCATTAAGTGGGGCGCGGGGGGGGAGCGAGGCGGCGGCGCGGCACCATGTTCCCGGGGACTGCCTGAGCCGCCCGGCCGGGCGCCGTCGCTGCCAGCCGGGCCCGGGGGGGCGGCCGGGCCGCCTGGGCGCCCCCGCCGCGGAGTGTCGCGCTCGGGAGGCGGGCAGGGGATGAGGGGGCCGCGGCCGGCGGCGGCGGCGGCGGCGGCGGCGGCCGGGGGCGGGCGGTGAGCGCTGCGGGGCGCTGTTGCTGTGGCTGAGATTTGGCCGCCGCCTCCCCCACCCGGCCTCGCTCTCCTCCCCTCGGCGCCCGCCCGCCCGCCGGCCCGCGCTCGCTCGGCGCTCGCTGCTGGCCCGCGGCCGGCCGGGCCCCCGGCCCTGCCGCCCGCCTTCGCGAGCAGGTGAAAATGGCCGAGAACTTGCTGGACGGACCGCCCAACCCCAAACGAGCCAAACTCAGCTCGCCCGGCTTCTCGGCGAATGACAGCACAGGTGAGGAGCGGGCCGGGGGTGTGGGCTCGGCGGGGCGGCGTCCACCCGAGGGCGGCGGACGGAGCCGGGAAGTTCGCGGGCAGCCCGCCTGTCACCGGGCCCGAGGGCGCCGCGCTGGCCCGGGCGCGCCGGGCTCGGCGGAGTTGGCTGCTGTGCCGGCCCGCGACGCAGCCGAGCGGCGCTCGGGATAGGGGGCGCGGGGCGGTGCGGGCGGACGCCCCCCGCGGCCGGCGCGTGGGCGGGGGTCGCGGCCCCTTGCCGCGGTTTCCCCCGGGGCCAGCCGCCCTCTCGGGAGTTAGCACGAAGAAGTTTCGTGGAATGTGTGCCTCGGAAAAACGCGAAGCAGTTATTTTGAAAACTCTTGATCTTTTTTTTCCCTCTCTCTCTCTCTCTCTCTCTGGTGGGTGGGGGCCGCCTTGTCATTCCATTTTTCAAAAACCCGGCCTTCGTTAGGAACGCGTCTGTCATCCGAGCTGCCGTGGCGTGTTTTCACTTACACGCTCAACTTTCAAAGAAAGTTGGCGGATCCTGCGAGTCGTCTGGGCTGCGGCAGCCTCCGCGGGAGCTTTGCTGCTCTCCGGGGTGGGTGCGCGGAGAAGTTGGGTTAAGCCGTGTAGGAATCCCGATGTTTCGGAAGACGTACCAGCAGGATGCTGACTAAGTCACCCACCCACCCGCTATGAAGCAGCTTCCCTGGGAACCCGGGGATCTGCAGGAGCCCGAGAGGTCGCGCGGCTCGCGGGGCGTCCTCCCGGAGCGCCCTCCTGCAGCCGGGCTTGGGAGCGCCGGTTCTCGGCGCGGTCGGTCCAGTGTGGCAGCATCTGAAAACCAGTTTCCGACGAATGGGCGAATGGAATTACACCTGCTGCTCGCAGGCCCCCGGCGGGTGGAAGTCTTCCTGTGACTGGCCACTAGTGTACTGAGGAGCCTGTGCGTGTTCTGGAAACTGAGTTTTGTGGCTTCAGTGTGGAATCCGGTTATGACAGTGGCTTGTAAGTTAGGGAAGGGGTCTAAGACGGTCGGCCTCAGGAGAGTGTCTGGTTAACTTACAGGCTGTTGCCTGGTCCGGGGAGTAGTATGGGGGCTCCCGAAAGTCAGGCAGGGTGCTTTTCTCTTGAACGGCTGGCGGCTGAGCTGGGCTCTGGTTTTAGGAAGGGGACGCACGGGGTGAGAGGTGTGAAGCCGCGCGGTGCACACCCTCCTCTGGGCCCGGCCCTGCAGCCTGCCCGCCCGGTCAGCTCGGAAGCCTCTCCAGTGGCCGCTGGCGTGCGTTTTAGCGCTGCTCTTGTTGGACTTCTGCACGGGGGGGGGGGGGGGGGGGACTGAGAGAGACTTGTGCTGCTGTGCACAGAAGGGGCGTGGCCTTTTGGGGTGGCTTCTGTTGCCGGATAGGCCGGGGGATGTGCTGCCAGTCGGACAAAGCTGTTACGGGAAGGGGTTCCCCCAGGTACCCACTGCCTCTCCGTGTCCAGTTTGGGCCCTCGTGAAGCACAGGGCTGCTGAGCTTTTCCAAGTGTGGAACAAAGTCTGTTTTAAAGAATACGAATAATGAAATAACTACTCCAGCTGGGTCGTGAGTTACACGTTTGTCACAGTCACTGGTCTGGACGGGTGTGTTGGTATGGGGACCAAGGACTCAGACGGCTAAACAAGGCACACTTGACAGTAACTCCTAGTCTGGCATCGGGTGCCGAGATGGACATGGATCTTGGTGTCTCTTAAGTAGATAGGTGACTAGGGTATTTACATTCAGTACATTGAAATGATGGGAGAGAGACCTGAGAAAGTAACATTTTTGAGATTTTCAGCCCTATTTTGGTGAGATTTGGGCCGGGTGGTGCAAGCATTGGCCCTGCAAACGTAAGAACCGAGGGAGTGGAATGGCCGGTGTGCCGCGAACCTGAGCACCAGGTCAAGTCTCAGCTGCTCCGCTTCCCATCCTGCTCCTTGCTGTTGTGCCTGGAAGAGCAGAGGAAGATGGCCGGGTGCTTGGGCGCCTGCCACCCACGTCACAGCCCTGGATGGAGTTCCTGGCTCGTGGCTTTGGTCTGGCCCAGCCCTGGCTTTGTGGCCATTTGGGGAGTGAACCAGTACATGAAAGTTCTCTGTCTCTGTAACTCTGATTTTGAAATAAACATATCATTTTTAAACAAATTGAGGGATGGGCGCTGTGTTCTCCAGGGGGACCTGAGGGTTTGGAGAGAGAGGAGAAGGCCGCCTCGGCAGCCTGAGCACCGGGAGCAGCTTGTGAGGTACTGAGGCCAGGGGAGCCGGCCCAGGGCGCGTCCCTGCCTGGAGGTGCCTGGGAGCAGCAGTGGCTGAGAGGAGGAAGCGCTGATGTTGAGGCCCTCACCGGCGGGGGCTGCCTGCGCGGCGCTTGCCGTCCATCTGGGGAGCGTCGAGGTAGGCACCGGACGCCGCGGGACGGGCTGGACGGGCCGGCGCATCCGAGCGTTCAGTGAACCGTTGCCACCAGTGACAGATGGTAGTCACTGAAGGCTGGGAGGGCTCAGAGAGATGGCGTGGGGACGGGCATGTGCCCCAGAGCAAGGGAGCAGGGGCCAGGAGGGAACCGTCCTTCCCCCACTGGCGGCGCGGCGTAGACGCGGATGTGGCCGCCACATCGGCCACACGGCGGTCTTTTCTTGCCCTCTCTCACGGATGCAGGCTCTCCTTAGCATCCTCTATTTTAAGTGTGGCCTTTGTGTTACCAGCTGTGTGTGCTTGGAACCTTCTTTTTAATATGTCTAAGTTAAAGTAGCATGTTAGTGTGTCAATATTGAGGGGTTTGATTTCACAGTGTGGGGGAAACAGGCAGGCAGGCAGGAAACTATCTGGGGGTCCATCATGACAAAGTTTTTAAGAACGAGTATGGGTGTGTCATCCCGTGCTGTAGGAGGCTCTGAGCAGTCGTGGCGTTTGATCAGTGCCGTGGAGAGCGTGTTCAGAAAAGCCTGTGGTAAATGCAGTTCCTGGCCACAGTATTTGGATGAAGGGATGATCTTCTCTCTGCGTGCAGGACTTTACACATCGGCGTTTCCCTGTGCCATCTTAGTGTGGTCCTTCCAGCATCCTGTGTGGTGGGAGGCAGAGGTACCGTCATTGCTGTTTTCTGGGCACGGACTTAGACACGGGAGAGGTGGTCTGCCCAAAGCAGCGTGAAGGGCTGGCGCCAGAGCCGGACCTCCACCGTGGAAGCAGGCACTTGCGTATATGTTTTGTAGATCTGCATCCAGACACATTGACCTTGCTTGTGAGCTCAGGAGACTGCCATGCTTGGGAGGTTTAAACAGCATCACTCCAGCCAGTGTGTTCAGTCCCTTTGGGGGAAGTTTGTAACTGGCCGCGTCGAGGGGTGCAGGAGCAAGACTCGCGCTTCTCTCAGGCTCTGGTGTTAGTCTCAGTCTGTGAAGTCGCGTGGGCCCACGTTCCCCTGTGCTGCAGGTTAGTTTACCTCACTGCCAAGTTCTGTCTAAACAGGAAGTGAGTTTTCTGGGGACTCCTGGAGCTAGGTCTTTGTGACTTTGCCTTGCTTTCACTTGGTACAAAAGCAGGGGCTTGTGAGAGGGTCCAGTGCCTGCCGTGGAGGGCGTGGAAATGGAGCACCCCGAGGGTGCCTTAGCAGTCACCGGAAGGTTGGGAATCACTTCTGGTGTGGCACTCAGGTTTGGTCCTGTGATTCTTTTTTTTTTTTTTTTTTGACAGGCAGAGTGGACAGTGAGAGAGACAGAGAGAAAGGTCTTCCTTTGCCGTTGGTTCACCCTCCAATGGCCGCCACTGCCAGCACGCTGCGGCCGGCGCACCGCGCTGATCCGATGGCAGGAGCCAGGTGCTTCTCCTGGTCTCCCATGGGGTGCAGGGCCCAAGCACTTGGGCCATCCTCCACTGCACTCCCGGGCCACAGCAGAGAGCTGGCCTGGAAGAGGGGCAACCGGGACAGAATCTGGCACCCTGACCGGGACTAGAACCCGGTGTGCTGGTGCCGCAAGGCGGAGGATTAGCCTAGTGAGCTGCGGCGCCGGCCGGGACTGTGATTCTTAAGCATAACTGCAAGGACTTGTGCAGGGCTGAGGCTGGGGTCGTGAGTGCATTTCTGCAGCTTCTAGGTTGTGCCGTGGGGTTGTGTGATGAAGTGTGCCATTACTTGGGGCTCCCTCCGCTGTGCTTAGTTTCTGCTTAATGTGTTTTAAAATACAATGGCTAAAAAGGAGTTTTCTAGAGTGTTCTTGCTATCTCACGTCCTTGTGAGTCTTTGAGGGTTGGAAAGCCTTGCCAGTTTAGTTTTGGGGAAACATTCGGGCACACTTGGAGTGCCTTCCAGGAATCAGAGGGGCTGTGCTCTGGGGAGGTGGTTGTAGCCAGAGCTTCCCAGAGCCCTCGTCTGCTGATGGTGCTGTTGCCATTCTCAAACCTCACTGACCCTGAACCCTTCTATTTTATTTTTAAGACTTGTTTTGTGTTGTTAGAAAGGTAGAGTTACGGGGTGGGGTGGGGGAGAGATCTTCCATCCTGTGGTTTACTCCCCAGATGGCTGCAGTGGCCTGGGTGGGCCAGGCCAAAGCCAGGAGCTGGGAGCTTCTTGGGCCATCTAATGCTTTTCCAGGCCATTAGCAGGGAGCTGGATTAGAAGTGGAGCAGCTGGGACATGCATGTGCCCATGTGGGATGCTAGTGGCATCACAAGCAGTGGCTTTAACCTCTATGCTGCTGTGTCGGCCCCTGGAACGTCTTTGGTGTTATGCAAAAGGGTTGGCAGACTTTATGTAGAGGGTCAGAGTGCGGGCGAGTTTTTGACTTTGTGTGCCATGTGGTCTGCGTTACCACTCTGTGGTCATTTCAGTCAGAAAGCAGCCATAGGCAACATGGATGTGAATGGCTGTGGCGTGGGGAGACTTGAGTTCCAGTGACTGGCCCCGGGATGGAGGTTGCATTACCCTGGTGGGGTGTGGGGCTGACTCCCGAGCCCCTGTCTGAGTGGTGGGTGCCCTGCTGCCCTAGGCAGGTTGTCAGGAAGGGTGGCTGCGCAGTAGCAGCACAGGCCTCCTAGCACCCACTGTGTGCTGGCCTGGACACTGACCGTGAAGTGAAGTGGGGAAGAGGGGCGGTGGGATGGCCTTGAGCTCAAGGTGCAGCGGGTGAGACAGACACTCGGGAGCTCGTTAGCAGCCTCTGTTGTATTCTTATCAGTTTTATGTACTACTTTATTTATGATGAGAGCTAAGTGTAACCGAACGCCAGGTGACTTCAGGAAGAGGGGTTTTGCCTTCTGCAGAGCCAGTGGCCTGCACAGCATTCTCCTCGGGCCCCGCCCTGGGAGCTGGAGCTGTGCCCGCACACCCTAGGTCCTCAGGAAATGTTTGAGAAAGAACACACAGTATTTGCCCTGCAAAGTTGTCACGGTTTTCTTCAGATTTTGCTTTTGAGCTTATTGCCACCAGTCAGGTCTGTTCTTTGTTCTGTGGCCCCACGTTCTGTACCTGTGCACTCTGGCCCAGCGGCAGGTGCTCAGGCCAGAGCATGTTTGGGGCGAGTTCCATCAGACTCAGTTTCCCCTCCGTGCAATGGCGGTCACAGCTCCTGTCGCAGTTGGGGATGCTGTGTGGGACGCCTGGGCTGGGCGAGTGTTCAGGAGGGGTGCGAGCACCAGGTTGGTGGAACCGAGGCCTGTTGCTCTGGTTCTGGAAGGGACAGCAGCCTTGTGCGTGTCCACAGAGGCCTGCCTGTGGCCCGCGTGGTGGTTCAGCGCCAGGGATTCTGTCGTCTGTGCTGCTGGTCGTACCTCTGTTTTCAATTGCAGTTTAAAAATGGGAACATAATGGCTATGACATTTTAAAATTACAGAAGTGTAAGTGGCATGCATTCTGAAAATCCTGGTAATCTGAAGCAAAGTTCATGGGCTGCTCAAGCAGCAGATGAATGAATGTATGATTTTGTTCTTTCTTATATACAATATACTCAAGTGTGAGGTACCCATTGAGCAAAGCAGTGTACCAAGGATTCTGGTAGATGCCTTTTTTTTTTTTTTTAATTTATTTACTTAGGCCGAAATTACAGACACAAAGAGGGGGACACAGAGAGGTTTTCCATCCGTTGGTTCACTCCCCAGATGGCTGCAACTGCTGGAGCTGGGCCTGTCCGAAGCCAGGAGCTTCTTCCTGGTCTTTTGTGTGGGTGCAGGGGCCCAAGCATTTGGACCGTCTTCCACTGCTTTCCTAGGCCATTAGCAGGGAGGTGGAGCAGCCAGGAATTGAACCAGCACCCATATGGGATTCTGGTCCCGCAGGCAGAGACTTAACTACTACACCAAAGTGCCAGCCCCATAGATAGCTTGGAGAACTGTGTTGACAAGACTTGGAGGTGACACTTAAGAATTCAAAATGCAACCAAGTGTAAAAATGAGTCTGAAAAGGCCACGAGAGGAGGGCTGCGTGCATTCTTTCCTGGGTTCCTGGGTTGGACACTGTGTGAAGCAGCCCCGGAAGTGGCTTGGGGACCCTGGGCTGAGGGAAAGCCATTCATCAGGAGTAGTTGGGCCTCTTCACGACCCCTGCAGAGCCAGAGTGGAGCCAGGCAGTGGGTGAATCCTGCTCATCTTGGGTGGCCCCTGGGCTGCTGTTGTGACCTGTGGCAGCTTCTGGTTGTGCAGGGTCTCTTGGAGGCTCTGGCACTGTTGGCACCGCCCCGTGTTTTGGGCGTATGTGCCTGGCGTTCCCTTCTGGCTCCTCTGTTCAGAATGTGGGCTCTGGCCTGTGCTGTCTTCACCTGGGGAGAGGATGCCGCCCTTCCCAGTTAGGGCTTCAGCCTGGATTTCCCAGTCTGGGAGAAATGTAAGTCATTGCAGCCACACTTGTGCAGTTTTTCCGGATTCCACCTCTTGGGGGGTGCCACGACGGGGCGTGCGCAGGAACCCCTGGAGCGCCCTGCAGAGGTCAGGTGCGTGCTGTGGAGGCTTTGAGCTTGAGCACTGCACACCTGCACGAGACGCAAGAAGTGAGCAAAACCAGCTGTTCCTCTTTGAAACTTTCAGGCAGTGTGGAGAATGGTCGTCTTTGAGAACTGCCTTTGGCGTGTTTTCTGGTTCTAAACTTAGGGAGTAAGGCTGTTTTTGAGGTCTGCGTCTTAAAGTTGAATTTGTTTTTAAGCTTACCCTTCAAAAAGACCTGGATATCATCCCGTGTGACATTTCCCCCGGTGTTCCATTTCCATTAAGCAAAAAAATGTTTAGTTGAACCACTGCTAAGAATAGTAAAATCTAATGGTGAAAATTATTCCACTTGCTTACATCTGACTCTCATTTCTAGGTGTCCCGTCTGCTGCTGTTTGAAAATGTCCTCCTTTGTGCCTCACTCTGTATGTAGGTGTTACAGCTGTGCTTACGTCACCTTCAGTAAGCAGAGAAAAAGAGCCACTTGGTAGGGCCGTGAATTCTGTCATAAAGTAACTTCTTGTCATAGTCCAAAAGTGTTCTCTTTCCCCTGTTTTGTAATTTTCTTACCTAAATTACACTACCTATACACACTTTATAGTTAGAATAACTAGTGAAATAGCAAGAAAAATAAACTACTGTTCTTTGTGGTAGCCTATAGGAGAGGCTTGTGCGATATTTAAATAGACTTGACTCTGGGATTTGGTTGCAAACTGATGACACTCAGGAGCTATGGAAATCTGTCAAATAATTAGGGACAATTATGAAGTAGAAGAGCTTGACCCAATTCCTTTGGATTAAAATATTTTGAGTATTTGTCACCTGATTAAAAGTAGAACCTTCTAAGCATGACTCAGAGTTGAAGGAAATGTCAGAGCTTTTTATTCCGGGTCCCAGCATGTGTGCCGTGGAGGCGGCTCTGGCTCCAGCTCAGGTGGACGCGGAATCCTGGCTGCTTGGCTCTTGAGCACTGTGTCTTGGGCCAGGGGCCATCTTTGAGCTCTGGGCAGTGTGTGTGTGTGCCTGTGTGTGTGTGCGTGAACACAGCGGGCTACAAAGGGATGCTTAGCATTTCTGCTCACTCTGACTGGCTGTAGCTGTGGGGCTGCTGCGGTACCTGGCATGTAGCAGGTCGAGGCAGCTGTATTTGTGTTAGACATCATCCACCCCTCTGGCTGGTGAGGACACGGCTGGTGTAGTCCAAGGCCAACCCAGAACCAGACACTCGGAGCTTCTCGAGGGTAAACCTGAAGCTGCCGCCCCTGCTGCTACCAAGTCTGGCGAAGCTTCAGTCCCGGTTTGTAAAAGAATGGAGTAAGCCAAGTAAGAATCGGGAGTCCTGCAGAGTGGTGCTAGCTTGACTCACATCACTCATCCTGCCTTTGCAACGCAACTGATCGTTATTGGAAAATTGAACTCTGGTGAAATGGAACTGCTTTTCTAGTAATTATTCCAGAGCAGTGACTGGAAATAGGTTAGGATTTAGTGAAAAAGGGAGTGTGAGTACAGAGAAATTACAAAAGTGGTCTTTGTGTTTTAGGAGACAAGAATTAGGGAGGTGCTGAGAGCAACAGTGCAGTGAGATTCCCTCCCTGGTCCAGCTTGGTCAGTTTGGAAGGAACTGACCAGCTCTGTGTGTGCTGTGAGAGTTTCCTCTTTGTACAGATTCTGTAGTGGGAAGTTGTGTCAATGGCGATTACTAATTTTCCGTTCTCCTAGGTATTTTAAGTGTGGTGACTTCAGTTTTTGCTGGTAAAAATTGTCCCATGGTGGACAAAGGATTTTTGGTGCTGACTTGTGGGTCTTTGCGTTAGATCCTGTTCACGTGCTTAGCTGTGCTGCTCTGTGGGAAGTGCGACAGAACACTGGTGGGCTTTCTGCAGGATTTCGGCGGTGGCTCTGCCGTGGGAATCCGGTGTTCGCCCCGCGCATCCTGCCCTGTGGGTTGCACTTCTCTCTGAAAGCCTGAGAGAGGACTGCTCACTGTCTTGAGAGTTCAGGTTGCAGCCCTCCCTGATGGCTTTCTCTGGCTGGGACGGTTGGAGGACGAGCAGGTTTCTTAGCAGAGGGAATCGATTCGGACGTGTCCTGAGTTCGAGTTGTGATGTGCTTGAGAACGGAGGTCGGTGCTGTCATGGGAACTGTGTGGTGATGTACGTTTTGTGACTGCAGCTGCCCGGCCCTGGGACAAGGTGGTGTGGCGCTGCGTGGTTTAGATGTGGCTGCTGTGCCTCAGAATGCAACCTTGAGTTTTCCAGTGGCTGCATGTGGCTAGTGGTGAGAGCTTTTAAAAGCGGGAGCCTTTCTCAGTGCCCCTGGCTTGGGTCTCAGTTCTAGTCCCTTCACTCTTCAGTTCCGCAGTGTTTCAGTGGAGATGACGTGTGGGGCACTTTGAGTGGCTGCTCCTGTCCTCTAGGAACTCTGAAGGGTGTGGCAGTATTCAGAGCTCCCTGCCACCAGTTCTGTCCTTGCTTCAGGCTGGGTGGCCAGGGAGACTTGTCAGGAAGGACCTCGGTGTTCACTCGGGTGAGGGGAGAGCTAGCCTGGGCATGTGACAGCCGTGTGAGGTCTCTGAGAACTTCAAATGTCAAAACAAGGGGTGCAGGTCACCCTGTTAGGGCTGAGACAAAGAATACAGCATTTAAGAAAATCCCATCCTGTCCAGAGTAGTTGGGGCAGAGCTGTTGTGACTGTGTTTTTCATAAGTTGAGATCACCTTCTTCCCAAAGTGTGCTTTTCCATCCAGTCTCAAATCTTGAGAGACACTGGTAGCTGTCGTCCCCTCCCCCAGTTCCATTTTTGGGAGGAGAAGGACCCTGTGGAAAGCAGCTTAAGAACTGCAATTATGACGGGGTCTTTAGCCTAGTGGTTAGGACACCCCCCTCCCACACCACAGTACCTGAGCGCAGTTTCCAGCTCCCTCTCCTGACTCCAGCGTCCTGAGTGATTGAGTCCCTCCCACCCGCTGGGAGACCTGAGTTGCATTCCTGGCTCCTGCCTTACGCCCCAGCCCAACCCTATTTGTAGCAGACATTTGGGGAGTGAACCAGTGATAGGAGCTCGGTGTCTCTGCCTCTCAAAAATAAAATAAGATATAAAATGAAACAAAAAAATTTCAACTAGTGTTCTTATTTAAGATGTTAGGAAATTTTTGTTCAAGCAGGAGAATTTTCTTCAAAAGGATTTTAAAAGAATTTCTTTTGACTAGATGATACGTTGATGTTTCAAAATTTCAAAACATAAATAAAGAATACTGGCTGACAAACTTCCTTCCTGTCCTTTCTGGAGCTGCCCTTTCCCCTCCAGGCAGGAGGCAGTGTTAGCTGTTTCTCAGGTGTCACTGTAGAGATAGACTGTGCATAGCCAGGCAGATACAGCCTCGTCTTTTGTAGAATAGTTTTCAAGGTTGTTTCTCAAAGTTTTATTTGTATTTACTTGAAAGAGAGAGATCCCTCATCTGCTGGTTCCCTCCCCAGGTGCCTGCAGCAGCCAGGACTAGGAGCCCAGAATTCAGCTCAGATAGCCTCTGGTGTGGCAGGGACCCACGTTCTTGAGCCATCATTCTCTGCCTTCCAAGGTGTGTGTTAGGGGGCCCGGCATTGTGCGCAGTGGGTTGTGTCAGTGCCTGTGATGCGGGCATCCCATATGAGCCGGTCTTGGTCCATGCTAATGTGCCTGTGCTTGGGCCCCTCCTATCCACACGGGAGACCTGGATGACGCTCCTGGTTTCAGCCTGGTGCAGCCCCAGCTATTGTAGCCGGTTGGGGTATGGACTGGCAGGTGTAAGATCTCTTTCGATCTCTAACTCTGCCTTTCAAAAAAGTCTTGCCTTTTTTTCTTTCCTTCTTTCTTTTTAAGGTGTGTTAGCAGGGAGCTGGGATGAATTATGGAGCTAAGACTCCAAACCAAGCGCTCTGATGTTGGATGCAGGTGTCTTGAGTGGTAACTCAACTGCTGTATCAAATGCACGTCCCTCTTACTCTTTTTACTTTATTACATGGTGGTGTTCTGTGAGTACTTTGCAGACTGATAAATATTTCAGCTGCTGAAAATACTAATATTCAAAGAGCGGGCTTCATTCTAAAAGCTTTAATTTTTAATGGTAAAATCCTTTGGTGCTATAATTAGATAAGTAACAAATTATTTTAGTGTTTTCATTATATGAGATGAATAGGAAAAATGGAAGTTTTAGAAAAATTAATTGCATGTCATCTGGAATACTAAGCGTTTTGTTACCAAAGTAAGTGTTGTGGCATACCTGCATCTCATATCAAGCGCTGGTTCCAGTTCTGGCTCTTCGGCTTCTGATGCCGCTTCCTGACAGTGTGCACTCTGGGAGCACAGGGCGTGGCTCAGGGACTTGGCGTCCCACCCCCAGGGGGGAGACCCCGGATGGAGCTTTGAGCCCCTGGCTTCAGCCTGGTCCATCCCTGGCTGTTGTGCATTTGGAGGTGAATCAGATGGAAGATTTCTCTTTAAAGATTTATTTCTTCGTTTGAAAGGCACAGTCCCGGCCGGCGCCGCGGCTCACTAGGCTAATCCTCCGCCTTGCGGCGCCGGCACACCGGGTTCTAGTCCCAGTCGGGGCGCCGGATTCTGTCCCGGTTGCCCCTCTTCCAGGCCAGCTCTCTGCTGTGGCCCGGGAGTGCAGTGGAGGATGGCCCAGGTGCTTAGGCCCTGCACCTGCATGGAAGGCCAGGAGGAAGCACCTGGCTCCTGCCATCGGATCAGCACGGTGCGCTGACCGCAGCACGCCGGCCGCAGCGGCCATTGGAGGGTGAACCAACGGCAAAGGAAGACCTTTCTCTCTGTTTCTCTCTCACTGTCCACTCTGCCTGTCAAAAAATTAAAAATTAAAAAAAAAAAAAAAAAGGCCGGCGCCGCGGCTCACTAGGCTAATCCTCCGCCTTGCGGCGCCAGCACACCGGGTTCTAGTCCCGGTCGGGGCAACGGATTCTGTCCCGGTTGCCCCTCTTCCAGGCCAGCTCTCTGCTGTGGCCAGGGAGTGCAGTGGAGGATGGCCCAAGTGCTTGGGCCCTGCACCCCATGGGAGACCAGGAGAAGTACCTGGCTCCTGGCTCCTGCCATCGGATCAGCGCGGTGCGCTGGCCGCAGCGGCCATTGGAGGGTGAACCAATTGCAAAGGAAGACCTTTCTCTCTGTCTCTCTCACTGTCCACTCTGGCTGTCAAAAAAAAAAAAAAAAAAAAAAAAAAGGCACAGTCCCTGGGGGTGGGTGGGTGAGAGGCGTGAAGACAGGTCTTCCATCCACTGGTTCACTCGCCAGGTGGCTGCAGCTGCCGGGACTGAACCAGGCAGAAGCCAGGAGCTTCTCCCACGTCTCCCGTGTGGGTAGCAGGGCCCCAAGCACATGGGCCATCTTCTGCTACAGGCCATTAGCAGAGAGCTGGGTTAGAAGTGGAGCAGTAGGGGCCGGCGCCGCGGTTTAATAGGCTAATCCTCCGCCTGTGGCGCTGGTACCCCGGGTTCTAGTCCTGGTTGGGGTGCCGGATTCTGTCCCAGTTGCCCCTCTTCCAGGCCAGCTCTCTGCTGTGGCCAGGGAGTGCAGTGGAGGATGGCCCAAGTGCTTGGGCCCTGCACCTGCAAGGGAGACCAGGATAAGTACCTGGCTCCTGCCTTTGGATCAGCGTGGTGCACCAGCCGCGGTGGCCATTGGATGGTGAACCAATGGCAAAGGAAGACCTTTCTCTCTCACTGTCCACTCTGTCAAAAAAAAAAAAAAAAAAAAAGTGAAGCAGTAGGAACACGAACTGGAGCCTATACTGGATGTTGGCATTGCAAGCAGCAGCTTTACATGCTATGCCACAACATCGGCCCAAGAAAAAAAATTTTTTTTTTAAAGATCTTTTCATTTATTTGACAGTCAGAGTTACACAGAGAGAAAAGGAGAGGCAGAGAGAGAGAGAGAGGTCCTCTATCCACTGGTTCAATCCCCAGTTGACTGGGACAGCTGGACCTGCGCCAGTCTGAAGCCAGGAGCCAAGAGCCTCTTCTGGGTCCCCCATGTAGGTGCAGGGGCCCAAGGACTTGGGCCACCTTGTACTGCTTTCTCAGGTCATAGCAGAGAGCTGACTCGCAAGTGGAGCAGCCGGGACCCGAACCAGCGCCCACATGGGATGTCAGCACTGCAAGGCGGCAGCTTCACCCACTACACCATAGCACCGGCCCCCCACAAAGAAACATTTTTTAAAATGCATATGGTACACCCAAGTTCTATTTATACTTTCTTAGTTCCTGGAAAAGTTTCTTAAAACCTCTAATTTTGATTATCCACCTTATTAATTTATATACAGATATTTGTTGCTTAATAACCTACACCAAGCTAAGGTTAAAGTGAACATCAGTTTCTTGCTTGGTAGAGTGTCTGGTAACATTGATATTAATCCCAGACCTTCTCATTAATTTTGTTAATTATTTAGAGATTGTAAAACACTGAAGATGACTTAGAAATCCCTTTGAAAAGAACAGGTTAAATTGGGCTCCATCAGAGGAATGGTGGGTTCCTGCCATTGCAGGTCTGGGAGGGGGAGGGTTGGGCCATTGAGAATCAAGAAGCAAATTAAGGACGGAGAAGAGAATGATAATTAAATTATTTTTAGGGGTGAAAAGATGTATGCTGATGTGTATATGGAAAATTTCTGGAAACTGTATTTAGGAGATGGAGAAAATGGGTAGTTCTGGAGGATCTCTGCTGTTCATTTTATATTCTTAGTGCTTTTTTTAAAAAAATGTATTTTATAAAAGACTTACTTATCTGAAAGAGTTGGAGAGAGAGAGGGAGAGACAGAGAGAGATCCATCGTCCATCCATTGGTTCACTCCCCAAATGGCCGCAGCTGCCAGAGCTGGGCCTGTCCAGAGACAGGACCTTCTTCTGGGTCTCCCAGGTGGGTGCAGGGGCCCAAGTATTTGGGGCATCCTTCTCTGCCTTCCCAGGTGCATTAGCAGGGAGCTGGATCAGAAGTGGAGCAGCCGGGACTCGGTGCCTACCTGGGATGCCTGTGTCACAGGCAGCAAATTTACCTGCTACACCACAACATCAGTCCCTAAATGTATTATTTGTATAATGAAACCTGAATTAACCAACTGAAAGCAAAACATCTTTATGTGTGTGTATTTTGTGTCTTTGTATTTCTGGCTAGGAGAATCTGTTAAATGATGACAAGCAGAGTTTTGCTTGATTTCTGTTGCAAAACCTTTGTACTTGCAGGGGCCAGCACTGAGGCGTAGCAGGTGAAGCTGCCGCCTGTGGTGCCGGCCTCCCATATTGGGTAGAGCTGCCTTTCAGATAAGTAAATTAATCTTTTTTTTTTTAAACACCTGTACACCTCTGTCTGAGTTGATTAGGTAAGACTCTCCATCCAGAGACAGACAGATGTGGTTGTGTTTTGATATGATGTCCACTTACCACTTCCTCTGTTACTCGCTCTGTTTTAGCAGAATCTCTTTTATTGGTGGTGTCCTTGTTGTGCTGGGAGCTACAAGACATGAGAGCCAACTAATGCATCTTTGGACTATTTTGAATTATGTCAGATTTCTTGATTGTGCTAGGTATGAAATGTTACATGTAGGTGGTCTCATTCCTTTAGAAAAAAGTAAATCCAGCCTTAAAGTCTTGAAAATTCATTTGTAAGGCAAAGAGAAACAGAGATTCGCATCCATTGGTTCACTCCCCAAATGCCTGCAACAGCAGGGCTGACCAAGCTGAAGTTAGGAGCCCAAAACTCAATTCAGATCTCCTATAGGGTGGCAGGGACCTACGTACTTGAGGCATTACCTGGTGTCTCCCAGGATGTGTGGAATTAGGAGCAGAGCTGGGACTTGAACCCAGGCACTTCGATAAGGGATGCGTGTGCCCCAGGCAGCAGCTTCATCGTGTGCCAGATACCTGCCCCCTCTAGCCTTTTAAACTAGTCTTGAACGCATCTCAGGTTTTATCCTCAAACTGCAAATCCTCCTGCTAGAAACTGCGCTTGATGCCAAAGCCAGCCCCCTGCGTCTGGGCACCCCAGTAAGGAGGGCTGCTTTTTATTTATTTTAAACATCCTAAACTGGTCGCTGAGTCATGTGACTGAAACATAGCGGACAGAGGCAGTAGTTTCCTTTGCTTCCTCCGCTCATTCTCCGGTTGGTTGTGCTCTTCTCTCTCTCTCCAGGCACTGTTCTTAGCTGCCTCGCCCCCCTCCTGCCCCTTCCCTGCTAATGGAGCAGGGGGAGAGCGTCTGCATTGCCTGGCGTTCCGTTGCGGGAGCTGGCTGTGGTTGGTTTAGTGTGCTTCCCACCGGTGGGCGGTTCCCCTTCCCCTCTTACCTTCTCACAGTAGTAGCCCAGCAGTTGCGTGTGCAGTGACGTAACAGGCCCTAGAGTGGGGTGAATGAAAGGCATACACCTTGCTGGTTTTGACCAGATCAGATTTCTCCTGCAGAGCTTGGAGGGTGACGGGAGTCTGTGTGCAGTCTGCTGGCCGTGTGTGTTGCCTGCATTACTGCCGGCCGGGTGGGGGGGGGGTGCACAGGTTGCTCTTCAGCTCCTGATCCCCCTCACCGGGTGCCTCTCTCTGCTGCGGCTGCTGCTGGTCGATGTCTGACTTTATGGGACTCTCTCTGGACTTAAAGCATTCATTTTCTCATACGTTGTGAGCAGGCACCTCTAAGTCTGCTTTAAAAAAAAATTATCCATTTATTTGAGATGCAGAGTTACAAATAGAAAGGAGAGACAGATCTTCCATACGCTGGTTCACTCTCCAAATGGCCACAATGGCCAGAGCTGGGCTGATCTGAAGCCAGGAGCTGGGCGTTTTCTTCCGGGTCTTCCACGTGGGTGTAGGGACCCAAGCACTTGGACTGTCTTCCACTGCTTTCCCAGGCCATTATCAGGGAGTTGGATTGGAAGTGGAGCAGCTAGGACTCGAACTGGCACCCATATGGGTTGCTGGCGCCTCAGGTGGGTGGTCAACCTATGCCACAGCGCCAGCCCCCTAAATCTGCTCTTATGTCGCCCTCTCTCTTCACTCTGTGTGGCTGCCTGCCAGCAGCAGCTCACAGACTTTGGGACAAAGGACCTGGCCTGCAATCCTGTGCTTGCTGGTACTCGGCACGGCCAGGTTTTCTGAGGGAGCGGGCCTGCAAGGCGTCCAGGGCGGCCTGAGGGCTCGGATCCCATCTTAGCCCCACTTTCCTCCCGCTCTAGGACTGTTCTTAGCTGAGCTGTAGGGTTACTGCCCCTCACGAGGCCCTAGTGCCCTCTCCGCCGTAGTGACAGAGGTCACTGGACCCTTTCTGATGTCCTGGGCACAGACCACTGGGGTAGCGTCTAAGAGACTGCTTGGACACTTGCCGTTGGTCTGGTGGTGGCCCGCTGCTGTTGCAGCCACCCTGTGTTCCACCCTGAGTACCTGGACAGAGCGGAGGTGGCGCACAGGCTGCTTGTAAGCAGCACATGCCTGGGCTCTGGGGCCGCAAGTGAAAGGCTCGGGGTCAGCGCCCAGCGTGGCCAAGAACCTCAGCGTCAGGCCTGTCTTGGGTTTTTGAGTGGGAGGTAAATAGTAACCATTCAGTGAAGCAAGACTTCTTAATGCCCAACAGAGTTGCCATGAAGTGCATTTGAGAATGAAAAGGTGAAACGCCACAATTTTGATAGTGAATTATGCAAAGTGAATTTTTACTTTTGCCAGGAAGAATTTTCTTGAAAATTATATGAAGTACATTTTTTATAAAGATTTTATTTGTTTGAGAGGTAGAGTTACAGACCGTGAGGGAGAGACAGAGAGGTCTTCCATCTGCTGGTTCACTCCCCCAAATGGCTGCAACAGCTGGAGCTGCGCCAATCTGAAGCCAGGAGCTTCTTCCGGTCTCCCATGCAGGTGCAGGGGCTTAAGGACTTGGGCCATCTTCCACTGCCTTCCCAGGCCATAGCAGAGAGCTGGATAGGAAGAGGAGCAGCCAGGACTCAAACCGGCGCCCATATGGGATGCCAGCACCGCAGGCGGAGGATTAACCTACTGCGCCATAGCACCGGCCCCATGAAGTACTTTTTTTTTTTTTTTTTTTTGACAGGCATAGTGGACAGTGAGAGAGAGAGACAGAGAGAAAGGTCTTCCTTTGCTGTTGGTTCAGCCTTCAATGGCCGCCGTGGACGGTGCACTGCGGCCGGCACCGAAGGCAGGAGCCAGGTGCTTCTCCTGGTCTCCCATGGGGTGCAGGGCCCAAGCACTTGGGCCATGCTCCACTGCACTCCCGGGCCACAGCAGAGAGCTGGCCTGGAAGAGGGGCAACCGGGACAGAATCCGGCGCCCCGACTGGGACTAGAACCCGGTGTGCCGGCGCCGCTAGGCGGAGGATTAGCCTAGTGAGCCGCGCCCCCATGAAGTACATTTTTATATCATATATTTCCCCCTAGATTTACATTACAGTTTCTAAGTTTCTGCAGTTTTATTTCCACGAGTTTTATTTAATACCCCAGCTTGATTTCCTTCCTCTGACTCCAGACAGTGTAGTTTGTAGGATTTTTGTGTCTTCAGTGTGTTGAGTAGGCAGCTTTCCCTCCAGGAGCCCACTATGTGGGTCCCTCTGTAACATGAATATGTGTGTTAGACTATTCTTAGGAATTTGGGGTTAGAGGCCAGCATTGTGGCCTAGCGGGTAAAGCTGCTGCCTGAGATACCAACATCCCATATGGGCTCCGTTTGGTGTCCTGGCTGCTCCACTTCTGATCCAGCTCCCTGCTGATGGCCCGAGAAAGCAGTGGAAGATGGCCCAAGTCCTTGGGTTCTTGCACTCATGTGGGAGACCTGGAAGTATCTCCTGGCTTCGAATCAGCCCACTGCCGGCTGTTGGGGCCCTTGTAGTGAACCAGCAGATGGAAGATGTCTCTGTCTTGCCATCTCTCTGTAACTCTTTTTTTTTTTTTTTTTTTTTTTTTTAACAGGCAGAGTGGACAGTGAGAGAGAGAGACAGAGAGAAAGGTCTTCCTTTGCCGTTGGTTCACCCTCCAATGGCCGCCGCGGCCGGCACGCTGCGGCCGGCGCACCGCACTGATCCGATGGCAGGAGCCAGGAGCCAGGTGCTTTTCCTGGTCTCCCATGGGGTGCAGGGCCCAAGCACCTGGGCCATCTTCCACTGCACTCCCTGGCCACAGCAGAGAGCTGGCCTGGAAGAGGGGCAACCGGGACAGAATCCGGCGCCCCGACCGGGACTAGAACCCGGTGTGCCGGCGCCGCTAGGCGGAGGATTAGCCTAGTGAGCCGCGGCGCCGGCCCCTCTCTATAACTCTTGCAAATAAATAAATAATTTTTTCCTTTTTTTTTTTTTTTTTTTTTGACAGGCAGAGTTAGACAGTGAGAGAGAGACAGAAAGGTCTTCCTTTTTCCATTGGTTCACCCTCCAAATGGCACTAAGGCTGGCACGCTGCGCTGATCTGAAGCCAGGAGCCAGGTGCTTCCTCCCAGTCTCCCATGCAGGTGCAGGGCCCAAGCACTTGGGCCATCCTCCACTGCACTCCCGGGCCACAACAGAGAGCTGGACTGGAAGAGGAGCAATTGGGACAGAATCTGGCGCCCCAACTGAGACTAGAACCCGGGGTGCCGGCACCGCAGGCAGAGGATTAGCCAAGTGAGCCACAGCGCCTGCCGATTTTTTTTTTTTTTCTTTTAAAGAGGAGATGGTGTTGTGGCATACCGGATAAAACCTCCACCTGCTTTGCCAGTATCTCATGGGCGCTGGTTCAAATCCTGGCTGCTCCACTTCTGATTCAGCTCCCTACTAATGGGCCTGGGAAAGCAGCAGAAGATGGTCCAAATCCTTGGGCCCCTGCTTGCTTGGGAGACCTGGAAGAAGCTCCTGGCTTAGGTCTGGCAAGCCTAGGCTGTTATGGCCATTGGGGAATAAACCAGCTTAAGGAAGATATCTCTCTCTGTTTCTCCTCTTCTCTCTGACTTTCAAATTAATAATTAAATCATTCTTTAAAAAAAAAAAAAGAAATTTGGGGTATATAAATTAGGTTGTTCATTTATTTTAAAGGCAGAGTTACAGAGATAGACAGAGCCAGAGAGAGATCTCTTCCATCTGCTGGTTCACTACTCAGATGGCCACAACAGCCTATGCTGCGTCTATCTGGAGCCAGGAGCCAGGAGCTTCTTCTGGGTCTCCCAGGCGGGCGCAGGGGCCCAAGGACTTGGGCCATCTTCCACTGCTTTCCCAGACCATAGCAGAGAGCTGAATCGGAAGTAGAGGAGCCAGGACTTGAACTGGTGCCCATATGGGATGCTGGCACTGCAGGCTGCGGCTTTATCCACTGTGTCACAGTGCTGGCCCTTATTTTGAAACTCTTAAAATAGCGCTTGTCATATGGGCGCCGGTTCCAGTCCCAGCTGCTCCACTTTGGATCCAGCTCTCTGCTGTGGTCTGAGAAAGCAGGAGAAGATGGTCCAAGTGCTTGGGCCCTTGCACCCGCGTGAGAGACCCTGAAAAAGTTCCTGGCTCCTGGCTTCAGATGGGCTCATCTCCAGCCATTGTGGCCATTTGGGGAGTCAACCAGCAGATGGAAGACTTGTCTCTCTCCTCTGTCTCTCTGTAACTCTGACTTTCAAGTAAATAAATAAATCTTTAAAAATAAAGTAAAATAGCACTTGTCCTGTTAGCTAGAGTAAGATACGGGTTGTGTGATTTTTCATTCCTGTGCTGTGCTTTGTTTGATGGATGACATTTCGATGGACATGTAGATGATCTTCCCTAAGAAGTTTATTCCAAACTGAGAGTGTCCGAGTGTGAGGGATTCCCCCGGACCAGGGCTTCTGCCAACTTGAAGTTCACACGCCCCAGTGACAGGACCAGCTCCTGGGACCCATCTAGCTTGATGTCATCCTTTGCTGCCTGTGTGGAATGTTCTCTTCTCAGCGTTCCTTCCCTCTGAAGTTCTGCCTTCAGTTTGCCTTTATTTGCAGCCCTTGTGATTTCAATTCACTCCTTGGTCCAGGTGGCCATGAAATACGATCCGTGTGTTATCAGTTTTAGTTTGTGACGCAGTGTCCAGGTGTCTACCTCCGCTGGATTATAGTCCTCGGGGAGGCAGCCTCAGGAACGCGGTAATTCCCTCACAGCCCACCTTGCTCCCCTCCACAGGGGACAGCCGAGCCCCCAGCTCCTAGCAGGTTAGCCAAGGGGGTTGGGGTAGACCTTTCTGTGTGAGATGGAGGCCAGGACTGGAGCAGAGCCTCCTTGTCTGTACTGATGAGGGCGGTGCATCTACATAAAAAGAGCCTGAATCACAGCGGATTTTGGACGGCATTTAACCATGTCCTGGTAGTCACTGTACGGAAGAGAAGAAGGTGAAGTGTCATTGGGAATTTGTGTCATAGAACTCGGTTACAGCGGCGTAAGTGCTGCCGGGCATGCCTCTCTCTCCTGTGTTTTCCCTCTCCACTGCTAGAGTTGCTCCGCTGTGTTTAAGGTCCCCAAAGATTTTCAGAGCAAAGGGGCACTCATCCTGCATTGCTACAGGCCACAAGTTTTTGCCTGAGACGTGGTTGAGTGCCTGCACTGGACCGAGTCCTATTTGGGCAGCCCCCAGCCCCCTGCGAGATGGCCGTGTCCCATGTGTGCCGGCTCAGTGCTGAGTGCCGTCTGGACACTGTATGGTTCAGTTCTTTCATCTACAATCCTGCGTGACAGTGCTGCTCTGCTCTCTATTCTGTGTAGAGGAAGCACACACAGGGAGGTAACAGTGGCAACTGTGATACACGAAGACCTGGCTGGGCACCCTTCTCAGTGTACCAGGGTGCAATTGCTGTGCTGTTAGTGTGAGATCAGTAATGCAGTAAGAAGCCCTCCAAGGAAGTCCAGGGTGGTCTTCAGTTCATCTGCTATTTTGTAAATTCCTCATCTCTAGATAGGACCTTTGTCCTTTTTATTTTTATTTAAAAGATTTATTTAAAAAATTTTAAGGGGCCAGTGCTGTGGTGTGGTGGGTAAAGCCACTGCCTGCAGTGCCAGTATCCCATATGGGTGCCGGTTTGAGTCCCTGCTGCTCCACTTTCGATCCAGCTCTCTGCTATGGCTTGGGAAAGCAGTGGAAGATGGCCCAGGTCCTTGGGCCCCTGCACCCGTGTGTGAGACCTGGAAGAAGCTCCTGGCTCATGGCTTCAGATTGACACAGCTCTGGCTGTTGAGGCCAATTGGGGAGTGAACCAATGAATGGAAGACCTCCTCTCTCTCTCTCTCTCTGTCTCAGTCTCTCTCTCTCTGTGTAACTCTTTTAAATAAATAAACAAATCTTATGTTTCTTAAAGATTTATTTTCTGGATTCCGTGTGCTGGTTCACTTCCCAAATGGCCACAACGGCTGGGGTTGGGCCAAGCCAGAAGGAGGAGCTTCATCTGGATCTCAGGTGGGTGGCAGGGGCCCAGGTACTTTGACCATCCTCTTCTGCTTTCCCAGGTGCATTACCAAGGAGTTGGATCAGAAGCAGGGCATCTGGGACTTGAACCAGCACTCCAGTACGGGACGTAGGCATCCCAAACATGGGCTTAACCTGCTGGGCCATAATGCCTGACCTAGATGGAATGTTTTGTATCCATTTTTTCCTTCAAAAATTTTAAATTGGCAAACAGAAATTGTGTGTATTTATTGTGTGCAACATGTTGTGAAATATGTATACATTGTGGATCGGCAGAATCAAGTTACTTCACATGTGTATTACCTCACATTGTATCCAGTATTGACTTAGGAGTTAAAATGCCTTTCTGTTTTCCCAGCTTAAGTGAATAAAGTGTTTAGCTTTTGAAAGATTGAGGAGAAGCATTTGAGTAGAGTCGTAGACCAAGTAATGCCAAAGAAAAATCTAAAGAAGTGATGCAAAATTAAAGACAACAAATCTTTTTATAGGGAACAGCGTTGCAGGAGAGAAATGAGGAGTAGGCGGGAAGAGAATGCATTAGTGGGAATCCGTGTGTCTGTTTTCTCTCTGGTCAGTACAGGCCTGATAGTGGGAGGATGTGAGTGGACCCCACGGCCCAAAGCTTGCTCTGCTTGGTCTCCTCTGCTGCACTCGGTGTTTTGCTTGTTGATGCTGAGGTGCAGCTGTGGAGTGAAGTGTACCTGGCTGGGCCCCGGGAACACAATAAAGAGGCAGTAGAGGCCGGCGCCGCGGCTCACTAAGCTAAACCTCTGTCTGCGGTGCCGGCACCCTGGGTTCTAGTCTCAGTTGGGGCGCTGGTTCTGTCCCGGTTGCTCCTCTTCCAGGCCAGCTCTCTGCTGTGGCCCGGGAAGGCAGTGGAGGATGGCCCAAGTGCTTGGACCCTGCACCCCATGGGAGACCAGGAGGAAGCACCTGGCTCCTGGCTTCGGATCAGCACAACGCGCCGGCCGTAGCAGCCACTTGGGGGGTGAACCAGTGGAAGGAGGACCTTTCTCTCTGTCTGTCTAACTGTCCACTCTACCTGTCAAAAAAAAAAGAAAAAAAAAAGAAAGAAAGAAAAAGAAAAATGAGTAAATCAGTATAACATTTCAAGAGAACTCCTTGTTTGATTTTGTTCTGTTCCACCCTTGAGCAGACAGGCAGCTTGTTAAGGCTGCTGTGGTGTCTGGTCTCTGACTGGTGAGTGCTGTTGCATGTGCGTGTGTGCAGTGCCCAGAACCCAGCACATCTCTGCTTTCCTGGAGCCCACAGCCACAGGAGTTGCTTGTGAAGTGGAGGTTGTCCTTGTACTCACTCGATCTGTAGCATGTGAATGACCTCTGACCATCGTTCCAGACAATAGAATGATTGGTACGTGTTGTGACACAATAACCACTTATGTCAATACAGAGAATTTGGTTCTCTAAATGTAATTCTAAGAGAAAAAAGTAAGATATTATGACAGAAAAAGGTGAAAATGTGAAGAATAGGTGCGCTTTGTAGATTGAGGCATTTGAAACTTTTTTTTTAAGATTTATTTATTTACTTGAAAGAGTTACACAGGAGGAGGAGAGGAGAGAGAGAGAGAGAGAGAGAGAGAGAGAGGGAGGTCTTCCATCAGCTGGTTCACTCCCCAGTTGCCCGAAACTGCTGGAGCTGCGCCGATCCAAAAGCAGGAGCCAGTAGCTTCCTCCGGGTCTCCCATGCAGGTGCAGGGGCCCAAGGACTTGGGCCACCTTGAACTGCTTTCCCCGGCCATAGCAGAGAGCTGACTCGGAAGTGGAGCAGCCGGGACCCGAACCAGCGCCCACATGGGATGTCAGCACTGCAAGGAGGCGGCTTCACCCACTACACCACAGCGCTGGCCCCTTGAAACTTCTTAATATGATTTATTTATTTGAGAGGGAGAGTTACATGGAGAAACACACAGAGTTCTTCCATTCACTGGTTCACTGTCCACATAGCTGCAGCAGTCTTCCACAGGGGTACAGGGGCCCAAGCACTTCGGACATGGCTCTGCTGATCTCCCAGGCACATTAACAGGGAATTGGATCGGAAGTGGAGCAGCTGGGACTCAAACCAATGCAGGTATGGGATGCTGGTGCTGCAGGCGGTGACATACGCACTGCGCCACAGTACCAGCCCCTGAACCTTTTTTTTTTTTTTTAATAACTCTTTAGATGCTGTTGGCTAGACAAACTAGTGTTTGTGTGAAGTGAAAAGTTTGTTTTTTTTTTTTTTAATAAATGACTGATAGTTCATTCCCTAGGATGAAACACTGCTCTCTGATCGTGACGGAAGACTGGTGTTCCAGCGTGTCACTGCTGAAGTGGGGACGAGTCCCTTCTGACTGCTGGCGCCCCGCTCGGCTGCAGCGCTGGCTCTGACCGCCCTTCCCGAGCTCTCGCTGCTCCTCACTCCTCGCTGCACCTCCGGCGTCGCGTGCAGCTTCTGTTGTGCTCTGCCCAGCTGAATGAGAGGAAAGAAGCCAGGAGGCTCTAGAGGGGAAGCTCCTTGTCCCCAGCACGGCTGTGTTGACAAGCGGCGTTTGCTGCTTGCCCTGTGTCCTGGGTGTCTCTTCCTCGGAGCGGAGGCCTGGCGCGTGGGGAGCCCACGGCTGGTGTGTCCTTGGTTCTTCATTCTCAAGGACTCTGGGGAGCTCACCTGTGGCTGGCAGCGGTAGCCCTCAGGCTTGAATCCTAGGAACTTGCAGTGTGTGGGGAAGTTGTGGTGTGTGGAAAGCAAGCTGGTGGTGCTGCAGTATCCTGGCCCTGCTCCTTTGCTCTCAGGTCCCTTGTTGTGAGCTAGAAAATAGGAAGAGCGGTGGTAGGCTGTCTTGTCTTTTAGAAACTTACCCCATGGCCGGCGCCGCGGCTCACTGGGCTAATCCTCTGCCTGTGGTGCCGGCACCCCAGGTTCTAGTCCCAATCAGGGCACCGGATTCTGTCCCGGTTGCCCCTCTTCCAGGCCAGCTCTCTGCTGTGGCCAGGGAGTGCAGTGGAGGATGGCCCAAGTGCTTGGGCCCTGCACCCCAGGGGAGACCAGGATAAGTACCTGGCTCCTGCCATCGGATCAGCGCGGTGCGCCGGCTGCAGCGCACCGGCTGCGGCGGCCATTGGAGGGTGAACCAACAGCAAAGGAAGACCTTTCTCTCTGTCTGTCTCTCTCTCTCTCACTGTCTACTCTGCCTGTCCAAAAAAAAAAAAAAAAAGAAGAAGAAGAAGAAGAAGAAGAAAGAGACTTACCCGCGTTTGGACATGGGGAGGAGTCGGCCCTCCCTGCAGCCAGGCCTTGTTAGATGTGTTAGGACTGAAGTAAGGGCAGCAGACAAGGAGGGTAAAGCCAGAAGTGCTAGCGCAGGACTGAGTGCCCTGCTCACAGCTATGAACATTCCCTGTGCTCCTGATAAAACATAGAATAGACCACAAATGTGATCCTGTAGGTCTGAGAATAGCAGGATGGTGGGTGAATTTTTATAGCTAAAAGGGGCAAGCACTGTGGCGCAGTGGGTTAAAGCCCTGACCTGCAGCGCCGGCATCCTATTAAGGTGCTAGTTTGGGTCCCAGCTGCCCTATTTCCAATCCAGCTCTGTGCTGTGGCCTGGGAAGGCAGTGGAAGATGGCCCAGTTCCTTGGCCCCTGCACCCACGTGGGAGACCCGGGAGAAGCTCCTGGCTCTTGGCTGCAGATCAGCTCAACTCCTGCCATTGCAGCCCTTCAGGAAGTGAACCAGCAGATGGAAGACCCCTTTCTCTTTCTGTTTCTACCTCTCTCTGTAACTTGTCTTTCAAATAAGTAAATCCTTACAAAAATTTAAAAATGTTTAGAATGAAATTACCTGTAAGACCTAGTAAAATGACTACTCTATTTCACAAGATGGCTCTGCTCGTTTTTATCATGGAACCTGGGGTCTTGTTGTCCCTGTTTTGCAGAGGAGGCATGAAGAGTCAGAGGCTGAGTGCTTTGTGTGTGGACCCACGGCTGCTTGTGATGTCAAGTCTCACTGCCCCGGGGACCGGGGAGGGTGGTTTTCCGTGGGCTGGCAGTAGCGAGGGGCCGGGCCATTGCGCTGGGTGTCTGTGACTCACTTTGTGTTCTGCTGTGTGACCTGGCCTCCCTATCCTAAGAAGAGTGTTTGGGGATGCTGGCAAGATTCGGTCAGGGGAGCTCCTGGAGGTTGTTCCAGACTTTAATATAAAATGCTTGGAGCTTGTTAGCTGGCCTGGTTTACAGTGCGTGTTGGAGTCTCTCCTCCCCACCCCGTGTGGAGGAAAGGAACTGAACTGTCAGGTGGTCTGCATCCTGCTGTCGATGAAGTGTTGTTTTCGTGCTCGTGGGTTAAGGACTACTGCATTTGTTCTTCAAATTGAAAAAAAATCAAATTTTTAATAACTGATTTTTGAAACAGAACTGAGTACAGTGTGTGTACATGTGGACAAAATTGGAAGGCAACACACAGAACATTGGTTATGGTGGAAGTGGTTTTTTTTTTAAACACTACTTCATGTGATCTTTCTACCTGGAAACGTTAGTGAATTCCCGGATTTGGGGCAGCTTCATAGCATCCAAGCTTGGCAGTGGGACTGGCCCTGGCTTTCTCAGGGAGCTGGCTTCCTCAGCCAGGCCAGACCCTTTCCTCCCCTGGAACCACGAGAAGGCCCCCCAGTTGAGTGACCCTCCACAAACACACCAGCCTGTCTAGCCTGGAGGAATGTCAGTCCTGGGAGTGCCTGTATCCCGCAGCAGAGGGTCTGGGCTCGGGTCCTGGCTGCAGCTCCTGATAATGCAGACCGTTGGAGGCTGCAGTGACGGCTCCGGTGACTGGCAGGGAGATGTGGACTGAGATCCTTGCTTCTGGTTTCAGACCAGTCCAGCCTTGACTGTTGTGGACATGGGGGAGTGAGCCAGTGGATGGGCGCTCTCTCTGTGTCTCACTCACATAAGCAAGTAAAATTTTTTAAAATGTCAGTTATAAAAGAGGCCGAGGAGGGCCCGGCGCTGTGGCTCAGTAGGTTAATCCTCCACATGCGGTGCCGAAGTCCCATATGGGCGCTGGTTCGAGTCTCGGCTGCTTCTCTTCCCATCCAGCTCTCTGCTATGGCCTGGGAAAGCAGTAAAAAATGGCCGGAAGAAGCTCCTGGCTCCTGGCTCCTGGCTCCGGATCGGCGTAGCTCCGGCCGGTTGCGGCCATTTGGGGAATGAACCAGTGGATGGAAGACCTTTCTCTCTGTCTCTCTCACTGTCTGTAACTCTACTTCTCAAATAAATAAATAAAATCTTTAGGGCCAGCGCCGTGGCTCACTAGGCTAATTCTCCGCCTGCAGCACCGGCACCCCGGGTTCTAGTCCCAGTTGGGGCACCAGTTCTGTCCCAGACACTCCTCTTCGAGTCCAGCTCTCTGCTGTGGCCCAGTAGGGCAGTGGAGGGTGGCCCAAGTGCTTGGGCCCTGCACCCCATGGGAGACCAGGAGGAAGCACCTGGCTCCAGGCTTCGGATCGGCACAGCGCCGGCCGTAGCAGCCATTTGGGGGGTGAACCAGTGGAAGGAAGACCTTTCTCTCTGTCTCTCTCTCAATGTCTAACTCTGCCTGTCAAAAAAAAAATATATATATATATATATATAAATAAATAAAATCTTTAAAAAAAAAAAAGAGGCCAAGGAGTCATTCTGGATTAAATGAGAAATGTACTGGCACCTTGAATTGGATCTTGGGTCAGGAAAATACATGTGGTGCAGGACATTCTTTGGACACCCAGCAGACTGAGTAAGGGCAGCATTTTAAGTATTCTGTCAGTGCTTGGCTTCCTAAATTTGTCAGATGTGCTGCGATTCTGGGAGTCCGCTCCTCGGAGATGCACGCTGAGTGGTAGGGAGGAAGTGATTGTACTGCACGTTCCTCTCAGAGGCGCTGCAGGAGGAGACAGGTGCTCGCCTCCTGACCCTCGGGTGGTGCGGGGTGGCTTGCTGGGCATGAGTGAAGAGAGAACTTGGGGGCTGGAGGGAAGGATCGGTCCCTCCTCCAGGGGCAGCCTGGCAGCACTGTTTAATCTGAGCGGGGCGGAAGTGGGCAGTTGTAGACGGGAGAGCGTGGGTGAAGAAAGGTCACTGGATGTGGGGGACGGTTCGCCATGTTCCTGGTGGAACATCAGCTGCATCCAGCCGGGAGGAGGGGAGGGCTGGGCCGTTCTCGTGACCTCGTAGGCTGGGCTCAGGAGTTGAGCTGGAGCCACAGAGACGGCGTAGCAGGATGCTTTGAGCGTTAAAGTCTATAAAGTTGGCATAAAGCATAGGAAGTGTATTTTTCTTAAAGATTCATTCATTCATTCATGTATTTGAAAGGCATAGTGCTGGAAGGAGTGAGGCGTGGGAGAGAGAGCGAGAGAATGATGGGGAGAGAGCACCACTAATTCTCTAAGTGCTGGTTCACTCCCCAGACGCCTGAAGCGCTCGGGCGGGCCAGGCTGAAGCCCGGAGCCAGCAGCTCTGGGTCTCCCACACAGATGGCAGAGGCCCAGCTGGGGCCGTCATTGGCACCCTCCCATGCACATCAGTGGGGAGTGAGTGTCTCGGGCTGTGGTTTACCTGCCAAGCTGCAGCAGCCACCCCACAAGAGTTATTTTCTCAGACAACAAGAAGTCAGAGTCAGGTGGGAGAGTCCCAGGGTCACTTGTCCAGTTGCCCGTGTTTGCTGCAGCTGTCCGTGACTGAGGGTGGCAGCTGGCCGACGGAGGCCTGCGATGACGTGGTCAAGAAATGGGAGGAGGTGTTTCTTGTTTTGTTTTTTTTTGCGCCTGAGCGTCCCTTACTAGTGGGAATGAGAACTTTGCCAGAACGCCTTCCTCTAGCTGGGCTTGTGTCACCTGTACCAGGGAGGCACTTACGGTGCTTGGCCTGCTGGTCACTGCTTCCTTGTGGCCAGGAAGGTGCTGCTCTTCTGCAGATGAACCTCTGAAGCAGTCTCCTTAGAACCGCGCGTTTTGCCAGACATGGGGGCCGGCCACTGTGGAAGTGTAGAGGTGGGGAAACAGGACAGAGGGCTGAGTTACCTCCTCAGTGGCACGCAGCTAGTAAGTGAGAAGAGCGGAGATCCCTGGGGGCTGCCGCCGCTGACTGAACTGCCCCGGGCAGTGTGTGCGTTGCTTGGTGGTGTGAATACTGCGAAGATGAGCAGATTCTGTGTTTCTCAGCCTGTGAGCACACAGCCTGACTGCTGTGTGTTGAACAGTGCTGGGTGAGGGAGTGGCGCGTGGAGACAGACCGTATTTGAGAGAGGTGCTGCTTTAGTTTTCCCCAGGAAGAGATTTGTTTGGTTTGCCGTGTTATCTTCCTTTAGCGATTCTCTGGTGGTGTCCTTTGTTTATTTGTGCTTGGGAGTAGTTGTGCTTCTCCTTTCTGCGTGATTGACATTGACCTTGCGGCTCTAAGTGATTGGGGTTTACCGTTTCATGTCATTCAGGTGTTTGCAAGCTCATATTTAAGTGTTCATAGTTTCAGTATAAGTCTTGATTGATTTCTGCAGCTTCAGCACTTTGAGAAATCTCTGATTTCATTCCTTGTTAAGGCTTTTTTCCCCTTTGTCTGATAATCTAACTTTCAAATATATAGAAACTTAAGGATGGGCTGTGTTTTCCCCAAATTGTTACTCATCTGACCACATGCCCAATTATGTTTTAATGCATATACATTCTTAAGAACATTTTAACATGATAACTTAGTGAAGTTTTAGACTTGCATTGGTTTCCTTTACTTGTGTATCTTAATTTGTCTTCCCACCATGTTATTTAATCACTGTTTTAGAATATGTTAAAATCTAGTAGGGCTTCTTCCCCTCTCATTGTTTTTAACTTTTCCTTCTTCAGAATTTGAAAGTATTTTCCATTGTTTTATTTTCCCAAATGAATTTTCAGATGATATTGACATTAAGCCCAGGACACACACGTGCTCTGTGCTAGATGCCCCATTAGGGTAAGATCATAGGATGTGACAGTCGGAGAGCTATTATGCTTGCTTAGCTTCTCATTTTCATTTCTGTTTAATTTCTAGATTTTGGATCATTGTTTGACTTGGAAAATGATCTTCCTGATGAGCTGATTCCCAATGGAGGAGAATTAGGCCTTTTAAACAGTGGGAACCTTGTTCCAGATGCTGCTTCCAAACATAAACAACTGTCGGAGCTCCTGCGAGGAGGCAGTGGCTCTAGTATCAACCCAGGAATAGGAAATGTGAGCGCCAGCAGCCCGGTGCAGCAGGGTCTTGGGGGCCAGGCTCAAGGGCAGCCGAACAGTACGAACATGGCCAGCCTGGGTGCCATGGGCAAAAGCCCTCTGAACCAGGGAGACTCTAACGCGTCCAGCCTGCCCAAGCAGGCAGCCAGTACCTCTGGGCCCACCCCTCCTGCTTCCCAAGCACTGAATCCGCAAGCACAAAAGCAAGTGGGGCTGGTGACCAGCAGCCCTGCCACGTCGCAGACTGGACCTGGGATCTGCATGAGTGCTAACTTCAACCAGACCCACCCAGGCCTCCTCAACAGTAACTCTGGCCATAGCTTAATGAATCAGGCCCAGCAAGGGCAGGCGCAAGTCATGAACGGATCCCTTGGGGCTGCTGGCAGAGGAAGGGGAGCTGGAATGCCGTATCCTGCCCCAGCCATGCAAGGGGCCACGAGCAGTGTGCTGGCTGAGACCTTAACGCAGGTTTCCCCACAGATGGCCGGCCACGCGGGACTGAACCCAGCGCAGGCAGGAGGCATGCCCAAGGTAAGTGCGCTGAAGTGCTTTTGTTTCTGACTGCCCGTCTGGGCTTTCCCCTGCAAGCAGCGTAGTGAAGCAGGCTGCGTGATCTGTGTGCTCCGCCTGTTGGGCTTTCCACAGGCCACATGCACTGGGAAGAAACACTGCGCTCTCTGGAGCCCTTCTTTTTGGTGTAAAGATCTTTGTCCCATATTTTAAAAAAGAGAATTCTTAAAGAAGCCACCAGTGGAACAGCCTGTAGAAGAGGCAGTTGGAAAGGTGCAGGGAACGCCCTTGGGCTGGGTGCCGTTTTCAGCCTCTGAGGAAGCTGTGAAAGAAGTGCCTGCTGGAGAGAAGGCGCGTCTTCTGGGAGTCGCCTTAGTGCCGCGTCCTCAGTGCGTCTGGGAGAGGACCCTGCCGACGTCCTCCTCTGGACCCTTCCTTTATGCCTCCCAGGAACGCCGTGGTTGTCCCTGTCTGCCTCGCTGCAGGCAGCTGTGTTCTGAGGGTAGCGGGGCAGAGGTGGCTGAGCTGTGGGAAGCCTGGCTCCTTGGGTCCCAGGGGAGACACCAGAGCAGTAGTTCTCAGAGGGGCTGCCAGGGCCAGCAGCAGCAGCAGCAGCAGCAGCAGCAGCAGGGAGCTCAGGAGGAGTGCGGACCGGCTGGCTCAGCAACCGGCGTGCATGCTGCGCTTCGAGAAGTTCTGAAGTGCTCTGCTCCAGGGACGGCCTGAGTTGCAGCTGATAGCCACCAGCTGTGGTTCAGAGTAGGGACTGAACTTAGAGAGCCAGGAACGAGAAAGCTTAAATAGGTGGGCTGACGTGGGAAGAAGTGCAGAGGACAGGCCGCGCCCAGCCCACTGAAGTGACAAGGCTTCGGGAGCTCTGCAGAGAGGTTTGCGCTGCAGAAACCGTGGGCAGCGGGCAGTGGGACTGTGCACATTCCAGAGCAGAAGTCCTGGCGGCTGCTCTTGGGACTTGACTAGTCCCAGACTGGGCAAAGGGGAGAATGATGGGATGCAGTTCCCTGAAGCTCAGTGAGAAGAGTAGGTGGCGGCTCTGAGTTCCTGTGGATGTCTTGGGTAAGGAGAGGACTTTGTTTCTTAACTTAAGTGATTTTGAACATTACAATTGGGTTGATTCTCTTTTGAAACTTTAGTGGAAGGGAATATGAGCATAGATTGTAGTTTTACCTTGCATTTGAAGAAGAGTGTTTGTGAATGTGTGAACTTGTAGGGTCAGATTGAAAAGGGACGTTTCTGTTGGGTATGTAGTTCCTGGATAGATTGAGATTTATTCCTAATTTGCTCTTCACTCCACAAAACAGTTTAAACAATCATTATTTTGAAGGATTTAACTCATGCACAGGAGGACACATACTAGCACTGATGCAGTGGTTCTCAGACTTTTGGGATAATCTCAAAGATTATTGGGGATTCTATAAAGAGATTTCTTTAAAATGTGTGTTTACTGTGTTGGGTACTAAAGCCCTTCATTGGAACACAAGTGTACATGTCATCAGCCATCAAGCACGGTGGTGAACCTGATCCCAGAGCAGCTGGCAAGCGCCACCGTGTTCCTGTGAGGAAGGCGCATGGTGTCTGTGTGTTTCATGGAAGTAGTTCTGACGCTGTTCAACCTCCTCCCTCTTCCCCAACCCTCCACATAAGGGTCTGACCCTGAACCACCCTGGGAGAGCCATTGGTACAAAGGATGTAAACAGTTAACAGTCCCTTTGCATCAAGCAGTATGCACTAAATACTCGTTTCCCATGGTCTCATTTGTCATAATTTGTTTTCAGTTTTTTATACAGAATATAGAGAATGTGTATTTCAGTCAGTTGATACAGTTCTTATGAACCTGTTTGTTTTTATGGTTCTGCTAATTTGTTGAAGAAGATGTTTGGATTATTGTTTGGTTTTTGTCCTGGATAGCTCCCTGCAGGGTGGATTTTGCCGATTAAAATCACAGCAGTTTGGGGTTCTTTGCTTGTACAGAGTGATCCTCCTGGAAAAACAGTATCTGACTTGTGAATGTTACTCTTGGAGTGATGGGGGGTGGTCATCTCTTGTTTCCTACCTGTACACCAAAGCAGTTGTGGTAGGAGGACTTGCACTTCGGAAAAGACATGTCTTGTCCTTTTAGATGGACAAGAAGACAGACAGTGAAGAGCAAGATGGAGGGCCATTTTGAACATTTTTCCTCTATAACATTACAATAGTTAAGTCAGCTTAGGTTTCCAAATGCACACAGAAGTGGGCTGTGTTGTGGCACAATGGGTTAAGCTGCCACTTCTCATGACGCCAGCTTTGCTGTGAGAGTGCCTATTCGAGTCCCAGCTACTCTGCTTTTGATGCAGCTCCTGCTCATAAACCTAGGAAGGCAGTGGATGGTGGCCCCAGTACTTGAGTCCTTGCCATCCAAGCGGGAGACCGGGGTGGAATTCCAGGCTCCTGTGTTTGGCTCAGCCCAGTCCTGGCCATCGCAGCTGTTTAGGGAGTGATCCTGTGGGTAGGAGATACCTCCTTCTCTCCCTTCTTTCTTCTCTTTCCTCATCTGTCACTCTGCCTTTCAAATAAATTTTTAAAACCAAGGGTGACAAGGATGTTGGGGAAATTTGTGAGTAGCAAGAGAGTATGTGGTCACTCTGTAGTTTTCTGACCAATGCTATTGTGAGCCTAAAACTGCTCTAAAAAAAAAAATCAAGTCTATCAATTAAAAAAAAAGAAAACCAGAATGCAGCTGAACTCCGTGCGCACCTTGCTGTTTTACTTGGCTCTGTTCCCTAGCTGTGTTCCACACTGGGGTGTAGACATGGCTTCCCCCGCTGATAGTGCAGGACTGCATTGCATGATGCACCGTAGCTGATTGATAGAATCCGTGATGACGAGTGTTTGGGTTGCTCATGACTTTCCTCTAGCACAGACAGTGCCGAGAGTATATCCACCTGCATCGTGGGCTCGATGTGAAAAAGCAGAATTAGTGAGTCGGAGACTTTACTAAAAGTTTTTGTTTTCAGAAAGTAAACATGTACATGATTTAACAACATCCAGCCAAAATCAAAAACAAACAGCCAATCCAGAAAACAAAAAACTAATGCCAAGGGTAGGATCTAGAAAGTGAATCTATTTAATCTTGATCTTTGGTTCTTGGGAACTCTGACGAAAGGCAGCTGTGCATGTGCCTGTCCGTGGAGGAGTGGTCTGTGCTTACACAGGTGTCAGGAGCAGTGTGTGTGTGGGGAGCAGTGGGCTACACTCACTTCCTGTGAGTCACAGATGCTCCCCACCTGCCACCCAGCATTGAAACGGACCTCATTCCATGTTCCATACAGCTTGTCTTCAGTCTTCCTAGATGGAGCAGTACTCCCTGGTTTGGGTCTGTTTTAATTTACAGGGGTTTTGCTGTATGGGCTGGCCATGTGGGTTGTTTGCAGTGTTTGCTGTTACCAGTTTTGCTTTGAACATACTTGGACATTCATCTTTGAACAGCTGAGTGACTGTATTTGCTGGATAAATCATTGGAAGTAGAATTTCTGGATTAAAGCATATTGGCATTTATAATAAACAGATATTACCAAATATTCTTCAGAAATATTGTACAAGTTACACCATCACCAACACTCATTGAGTTCCTAGCCAAATTCTTACCAATACTGGTTGATATTCTTCTTAAATTTGCCAAGATATCTTCTTTATAGGAATGCATTTTCAGAGTTCATGGGCATTTGTGTTCTGCTAATTGTTTATATCATCTGTTTTCTTGCATTTTTTTTCTTATTGTGTGTGTTTTTTTAAGATTTAGTTTATTTATTTGAAAGACACTGTTACAGAGAGATAGAAACAGAGAGAGAGATCTTCTGTCAGCTGGTTCCCTCCCTAAATGGCTGCCATGGCCAGAGCTGAGTGCATCTGAAGCCAGGAGCTTCTTCCAAATCTCCCATATTGGTGCAGGGACCCAAGACTAGGGCCATCTTCCACTGCTTTCCCAGGCCACAGCAGAGAGCTGGGTCAGAAGTGGAGTAGCTAGGTCTAGAACCGGCGCCCATATGGGATGCCAGTGCTGCAGGCTAGAGCTTTAACCCGCTGCGCCAGAAGTGGGGCAGCCGGACTCGAACCACTGTTCATACGAGATACCAGCATGACAGGCAGCAGTTTAACCCACTGTGGCATGTTGCCTGCCCTGGGATGTGGGTGTTTTAACTGGCATTTTAACTCCTGGGCCAAATGTCCACCCTGTTTCGTTGCATCTTTAGCTCAGTTAATTTTGGTGCGCCCGTGCGCTAGAGAGAGAGAGAAGGAGAGAGTTCTTCCACCCACTGCTCGTCTTCCCAGATGCCTGTAAGGGGCTATAGTAGGACTGGTCCAGGCGGAAGCCAGGAGGCGGAGACTGCATCTGGTTCTGAGATGTGGATTTAAGGAACACATCTGCTGCCTCCTGTGTGTGTTAGCAGGGAGCTGGATCGGGAAGCATGCAGTTACCCCAGGTGACAGGGCAACCTGCCATGCCACAATGCTTGTACCACCCCACTTCCCGAGCCCCCCGCCCCCAGTATATCTTTTCTCCCAAATTACTGTGACCTCTATTTTAATTTTAAAGATATTGGTTGAGTCTTGTGCTGTGGTGTAGCAGGTGAAGCCACCAGAAACTTAGTGTCCCAGCTATATAGTGAACTCTGAAAAGGTGATTAGTGAATGTACTCACTCGAGAGGCAGACAGAACTTCCATTCACTGGGTCACTCTGCAGATGCCTTTGGTGCCCAGGAATGGGCAGTGCGGGGCCTGCATTGGCAGGAAACGAGGTCTGGGAGCTGGAGGTGGGTGTTGACTCGAGCACCTGTGTGCGGTGGTGCTTGTTGCTCTTGCAGGTGTGTGTTGTTAGGACTAACTGTACACCAGCTGAACCTCGCCACAGTCTGTGGGCGTGGCATGGGCATGAGCCTTCTGGGTAGTTCCTCATGTGATTCCATGGCCGTCAGGGCTGAGAACCAGCATTCTGGATAAACACCGGGACTTTTTCAAATTAATAAAAGCAAATAAACAGCAGTCTTGGGATTGTGGTTAGGATTATACTGGATCTTAGCTTCAACAGTTTTGTGGCTTCTTGCATTTTCTTACTCTATACATACAAGTTAATCTTTTTTTTTTCCCCTAAAATTTATTTATTTGAGGAACATATATGCAGTGAAAGCTCCCACCCTCTACTTCTACTCCAGATGCCTACAACAGCTGGGACTGGAGTGACTGAACTGGGAACCCGGAACTCAACCCAGGTCTCCCAAGTGAGTGGTAGCCCTACCTGCTGCCTCCCCCAGAATTCGAGCAGCAGCTGGAACCAGGAGCTGGAGCTGGGTATTGAAACCAGACACTGTTGTGAGGTCTGGGTGTCTTGACCACGAGGCCAGATGCCTGCCCAACAAGTTAGATCTTCCCGTGGAGTCTTAGGTTGTTCATACCTTTCTTAATAAATTTATCTGTGGGTGTATTTTGGATTTTTTGTTGTTGTTGTTAGAGGATATAAGTTTTTCTGTTTCATCAAACCATTTATTTTTAATGTGGCTGTTGATAATATAAATTGGTAACCTGGCCACTTTATGGAATTCTCTTAGTTATTTTAATACTTCTTCAGGTGATTCTCTTGGGTTTTCCAAGTAGACATTCATTTTTTACATTATTGATACTTTTGTCTTCTTGCCAGTATTTCTGCCGGTATTTTTGCTGTCTTGCATGACGTAACTGGAGATGCAGCTGGTGTTTCAGTATGATGAGAGTTTTGGTTTGTAGTCAGTAGTGCATTTGTTTTTAAATTGGGCCTTAATTCATTCCTCATTTATTAGATGTTAGATTTTATCAGATTCCTTTTTTGACGCCTGTGGTGACCACACTTTAATTTTCTCCTTTCTTTCTTTTATTCACGTGACATTATCTCTGGTTTCCTAATACCAGTGTGAGCCATCTATGTGATTGTACAATGAAATTTTACTGCTGGATTTTATTGGTAGTGTTTTGTTCAGAACTCATTTCTGCCAATCAATAATGAGACTGATCTGTAGTAATTTTTGTGCTTTATCAGATCTTCATATCGTTGCTGTGTTATCTTGTCCAGAAAAGTTGAGCGCTCTCTGACTGGGGTAGTTGAAGCAGCACCGAGGCGCTCTTCCCTGGAGCCAGCCTTCTTGCTCTCCTACAGATACTGGCCTCTTCGTCTTGTGGATCAGTGTAGCTTTTTTGTTTTTGTTTTAAGAGAAGTCTAAATTTACTTAGATGTCCTTGAGACTTGTGATTATTTCCCCCTTTTTATACCCAGTTTGTTTATTTATTCTTAAATATTTATTTATTTTGAAAGAGAGAAAGAAAAACCTTCCATCCGCTGCTTTACTCAGCAGACAGCCAGGGCCGGGCCAGGCTGAAGCCAGCAGCTTCATCTGGGTCTCACTCGTGGGTTGCAAAGACCTGAGCTCTTAGGCCATCTGCTGCTGCTCTTAATAGGCCATTAGCAGAGAGCTGCGTTCTAAGTGGAGCAGCCAGGACACGAACTAGCATCCATATGGGATGCCAGCATTGCAGGAGGAGGCTTTACCCACCACGCTACAACGCCGGCTCCATTCCTGATTTTATATGACTTTTTTTTCTTTTTTTAAGAGTTATTTATTTGGGGCTGGCACTGTGACACAGTGGGTTAAAACCCTGGCCCGAAGCGCTGGCATCCCATATGGGTGGTGCTGGTTCTAGTCCCGGCTGCTCCTCTTCTGATCCAGCTCTCTGCTGTGGCCTGGGATAGCAGTAGAAGATGGCCCAAGGCCTTGGGCCCCTGCACCCGCGTGGGAGGAAGAAGCTCCTGGCTCCTGGCTTCAGATCGGCACAGCTGCGGCCGTTGCGGCCATCTGGGGAGTGAACCATCGGGTGGAAGACCTCTCTCTCCACCTGCCTCTGCCTCTGCCTCTCTGTAACTCTGCCTTTCAAATAAATAAATACCCTTTTTTTTTTTTAAAGATTTATTTTATTTATTAGAAAGAGTTAAAGAGAGGCAGAGGCAGGCAGAGAGAGAGAGAGATCTTCCATCCACTGGTTTACTCCCCAAATGGCTGCAGTGGCTGGAGCTGAGCAGATCCAAAGCCAAGAGCCAGGAGCTTCTTTGGGTCTTCCACTCAAGGGCATGGGCCCAAACACTTGGAGCATCTTCTACTGCTTCCCCAGACCATAGCAGGAAGCTGGATCGGAAGTGAAGCAGCTGAGACTTGAACTGACATCTATATGGGATGCCCTGCTGCAGGTGGTAGCTTTACCCACTATGCCACAGCGCTGGCCCCTTGTATGACTCTTCTAAAGAAAATATTTAAAATAGCAAAAAGTAATTCATTTCACCAACATAGCAGTTGGTACAAGGTACTACGTGATTGACAACAACAATAAAAAATAGTTTTTGTGCTTCAGGAGTAGCAAACCTTGATTTGTGTTTTCTTTTGAAATATGTTTATTTAAAAGGTAAAATGGCAGAGAGAGAGCCTGTCAGTCTTCTATCCCCTGGATCACTCCGTACTGCAGGGCAGGCCATCCTGAAGCTGGGAGCTTCATCCGAGATTCCCCTGTGGGTGCACAGGCCCAGTTAGTTGCACCATCTTCCCCGGATTGCTCAGCCACATTAACTAGGAGGTAGATCTGAAATAGAGGAGCCAGGACTCCAGCCAGCACTCTGATAGGGGATGCCAGTGTCAGAGCAGCACTCTGATAGGGGCTGCCAGTGTCACAACCAGTGCTTTGATAGGGGATGCCAGTGTCACAACCAGCACTCTGATAGGGGATGCCAGTGTCACAGCCAGCACTCTGATAGGGGATGCCAGTGTCACAGCCAGCACTCTGATAGGGGCTTGCCAGTGTCACAGCCAGCACTCTGATAGGGGCTGCCAGTGTCACAACCAGCACTCTGATGGGGATGCCAGTGTCACAGCCAGTGCTCTGATAGGGGCTGCCAGTGTCACAGCCAGTGCTCTGATAGGGGCTGCCAGTGTCACAACCAGCACTCTGATAGGGGCTGCCAGTGTCACACCAGCACTCTGATAGGGGCCGCCAGTGTCAGAGCAGCAGCTTAACTCGCTGCACCACAGTGCAACCCTGCTATGTTACCTTTTTGAAGGGAGCATGTTCTGGCTTTCTACTGAAAACCCAAAAACTTATCTTCTTCTTAGAAAGCAAAAAAGATGAGATTTAGAAGCCATACAGAATAGTCACATTAATTCTCCCACCTACACTTGTTGAAAGAGGCTGCTGAGCCCAGAAAAGGGGGAGAAGGAAGCTGGTGGAGAGAGGAAAGCATTGTGGTATATGGCCAAAGGATCCACAGTCATTCTAATTGTAAGTCTGATAGGGACTGAGGTTGTGGTGCAGTGGGTTAAGCCCTGCCTTGGATGCCTGCATCCCGTATCAGAGTGGTTCAAGTCCCAGCCACTCCACTTCCTACCCATCTTCCTGCTAGTACACCTGGAGAGGCAGCAGATGACGGCCCAAGTGCTTGGGGCCGTGCCACCCATGTGGAGAGACCAGGATAGACCTCCTGCGTCCTGGCTTTGGCCTGTCCCATCCCTGGCTGTTGTGACTGTCTGGGGAGTGAACCAGCAAATGGAAGATTGATAACTCCCCACCACGCCTTCTCTGTTGCTCTGCCTTTTGAATAAATAAGCCTTGAAAAAAATAAAAACAGCTGGGAATAATTTGTTCCTGTGGCCATAGAAATCTTTATCGGGTGGGCTTTGGCGTAGTGGTTGAGCTGCCACTTGGGCCACCCACACCGCAAACCGCAGTCCCTGGGACTGAGTCCTGGCTCCATTCCTGATGGCAGCGTCTTGCTGATGGCACCCTGGGAGGCAGCAAGTGATGGCCCATGTGGCTGGGTCCCTGCTGTCTACAGGGGAGACCTGGTTTGAGTTCTTGGCTCCTGGCTGTTGTAGACTTGAGGAGTGAATCAGCAGATGGGATGTCTGTTTCTCTCTGCCTCTCAAATTAATAAATAACCTTTTTAATGAGAAAAATCTTTTTATTCCTTTGTTCTAACTAGCAAATCTGAAAAGTTTGTATGGTAAGCCTTTTTCATTGGAGATTATATTAGGACCTTCTTTTTGTAAGGTTTTTGGAATACTTTTTTAAGGAAAGGGTCAGGAATTGTAGAGCACGATTTTGCCCTGAGTTGTTTGTGGAGTGAAGGCTTTCACTGAGGTCTAGACCGCTGGGGTGGAGTTGCCCGCTGTGAGCACTGGCCCTTCCTGTCACAGGCACTTGGGGGAGTGAACTAGTGAAGCAGGAGGCTTTCTCACTCTCTCTGCCTCTCAAGTAAACTAAAAAAAATTAAAAGTGTAAGTTCTTTTTTAACAAAACTGTAGTACGATGAATTAATGCAGTGTAATGTGTGAGATGTGTGTGTGTGTGTGTGTGCGTGTGCACATATATATATATAGAGAGAGAGAGAGAACGCGCGCGAGCAGTAACTCCAGTCAGCACAGATTTGTGGAAGGAACGTTAACGCGGGGCTCAGGGCTGGGGCGCGTTTGGTGCAGCAGTTATCAGTCTGCTTCTAGTGCTGGCTCCTCTGCTTCCCTCCCCAGCTTCTTGCTAGTGCATTATGGGAGCCAGCGGGTAATGGCTCCAGGCCTTGGGTCACTGCTGTGGGATGTCCTGATTGAGTTCTGGACTCCTGGCTTGGCCCAGCTCACTCAGACCTGGCTGTTGGCAGGCATTTCAGGAGTGAACCAGTAGATGGAAGATCTCTCTCTCTTTCTCACTCTCTCAAATAAAATGAAAATAAAGAAGCTTCAAAAAATACTAAGGAATCTTTTGCCAGCTTACTGCTCTTCCTGTGTCTTTGGTGGAAGGTGATGATAGATATCCTTCAAAATGGGTGATTCAAGAGGCCTGGGTTGCGGCTCGGTGAGTTAAGCTGCTACCTTTGACACCAGCATCTTACATGAGACCTGGCTGCTCCGTTTCTGATCCAGCTCCTTGCTGCTGCGCCTGGGAAAGCAATGGAGGATGGCTCAGGTACTTGGACCCCTGCCACCGAGGGGGAGCACTCAGAAGATACTGTTGGCTCCTGGCTTCTGCCTGGCCCAGCCCAGGCTGTTGTAGTCACTTGGGGAGATGGAGGATAATCCCCCTAACCTTTCCTTTCCCTCTCTAATTCTGCCTTTCAGATAAATAAATTTTTTTGAAGCAAGGATGGAATTTTATTTATTATTTTTAAATACACTTTTTTTTTTTCTAAATTATTTGAAAGGTAGAGTTACAGAGATAGGAAGGGAGAGAGAGATCTTCCATCTGCTGGTTTACTCCCCAAGTGGCTGCAATGGCCTGGGCTGTGCCAGGCTGAAACCAGGAGCCTGGAGCTTCCTCTGGGTCTCTCACGTGGGTGCAGGGCCCCAAGCACTTGGGACCTCCTCTGCTGCTTTCCCAGGTGCATTAGCAGAGAGCTGGATCGGAAATGGAGCAGCCGGGTCTTGACTTGGTGCCCATATGGGATGCTGGGCTCAGATGGAGAGTTGACTCCTCCACAATGCTTGCCCCATACATAAATCTTTTAAAACAAAGAAGAGAGTTTTTGATTCAGGATGCGCCTAATTTCTCTGATAATTATCCATGAATTTATTTGTTTTTAAAATGAATTATATATGCGTGTTAAGTAGATTGACAAAGATCTTACTTGGTGAAATTGGTCCTTGGCAGGTAGCTGTGGCCTGCTGCGTGGGAGCAGGCTGCCTCAGTTCAAGTCCCTGCTGCACTGATCTCCATGGTGGAACACTTACTTCAATTGCAGTTCTTTATTTTTGCTTTTTGGTTTTTTGCTTTTCTTTGCCTTTTAGATGAAGATAATAATAATACCTGCCTCTGAGAAGTGTTGTGTTGACTAAAAGGAGATGATAATGAAATCTTGCAGTTATGTGATAACTAAGCAAGATGATGTAACTAACATATTTCATTTAAAACTTTCCCAACAGTGAGTGAACTGGCCAGTTGATTTGCTACGTAAAGGATTTGTGATAGCCACAAAACACTGAAGTGGTTTGAGACTCCTCTTCTAATGTTTTCAAGAGGACATTTTCTAATAAAACTTATTGATGGTGTGTTCCAATTTGAAAGCACTGAAACAACTAGAAAATGTTGCTAATGAGTCACCCAGTCTTGGTGTTGGCTTTTTACAAAAAATTTTTTGGAAAACCAGAGCGAGTAGGAGAGACAGATCTTCCTTCTAGGGTTCATGTTCCCAAATACCCTCAAGCAGCTGAGGCTGCACTAGGCTGAAGCCAGGAGCCCAGAACTCAGTCCTGGCCTCCCAGACATCAGGGGGTCATCTCCTGCTGCCTCCAGGATGCGTGTTAGTAAGAAGCTGGAATTGGGGATGAAGCTGGGGCTTGAATTGGGCACCCTCACTCGGGATGCCCTGTGAGAACTGCCTGGCGGAATGCAGCTGCCTGCCTCACTTAGCAGGCTTGCGTAATTATGTACCCTCTTAAAAGTACACGCTGGGCTGGCACCGCGGCGGCCATTGGAGGGTGAACCAACGGCAAAGGAAGACCTTTCTCTCTGTCTCTCTCTCACTGTCCACTCTGCTTGTCAAAAAAAAAAAAAAAAAAAGTACATGCTGGAATGGGTTCTGTTTTCCAGTCAACTTTGTAGCTGATTATTTTCTATTAACACAAGCTGAATGAATGTTTTCCATAGTAGCAACAATGAAGACTGACTTGACAAGTCTCCCAGGTGACTCCCTTGAAGTTATACTTGTAAGAAAAATGAATCATCTTTGTTACTTTATCCCCCGAAGGTCCAACAGTTAGGACCTGGAGTAAAGACCTACTTGTAATACTTGAAATGTCTTATAGTTTTAATATGTAGGGGATTAATTTATGTAGTATGAAGTGCATGGATCTCACATTTGTCAACACATTAGCCCCTGTTAAGATTTCTGCTACCTGTCCCCTGGCCCCAACCCTGACAGTCCTGGCTGATTTCCTTCACCATGGGTTGGTTTTGCCTGTTCTTAACCCTCATAGAAGTGGAATCACACTGTTTTTTGTTGGGGGTTTCTTGTGCTGATGACTTTTTTTTTTTTTTTTTTGAGATTGAGCTGTGTAGTTAGTTGGCATGAATCAATAATTCATCTGTTGTTTTTTTTTTTTAATTTTTTTGTCACTAAGATTTGCTTATCCTTTCTTTTACTGATGAATATTGTGGTGGTTTCCAGTTTGGAGCTATTATGCATAAAGCTTTTTGAACATTTTTGTACAAGTTTTTATGTGGATATACATGTTATCATTTCTTTCAGATAAGTAGCTGGGAATGGAATTGACTGGGTAAGCAGGAATCTTGTTCAGAGGTTGGTACTTGTAGCCCCTGGGCCACATCTGGTCTGTGGCCTGTAAGTGAAGTGTGGGTTTGGATTTTGAAAGGGTTGTTTAAAAAAAAAAATCTGGGGAGGGGGGCGGCGCTCCGGTGTAGCAAGTAAAGCTGCTGCCTGCAGTTCCGGCATCCCGTATGGATGCCGCTTCAAGTCCTGGCTGCTCCACTTCCGGTCCAGCTCTCTGCTATGGCCTGGGAAAGCAGTAGAGGATGGTCCAAGTGCTCGGGCCCCTGCACCCATGTGGGAGACCCCGAGGGGGCTCCTGGATCCTGGCTCAGATAGGTGCAGCTCCGGCTGTGTGGCCAATTGGGGAGTGAACCAGCTGATGGAAGATCTCTCTCTCTCTTTCTACCTCTCCTTTTCTCTCTATGTAACTCTTGACTTTCAAATAAATAAAATAAATCTTTAAAAAAAAAAAAGTCTGGGCAGTAAACTATAGGTCACCCACAAAGACGGACTCTAAGTTGCCCTCCACAGAAAAAATCGACTGGTCTCTTCTAGTCTGTTCTTTGGATCTATCTGTTCATTTCTTTTCTTTCTGTAGTTCATTTCTTTAAGAATCTTTTCTTTTAAATTATTTATTTGAAAGAATTAGAGAGGCAGATCTTCCATGCGCCGGTTTAGTCCCTAAATAGCTGGAATGGCCAGGGCTGGGCCAAGCCAAAGCCAGGAACCAGGAGGCCCCTCTGGTGTCCCGTGTGGGTGCAGTGGCCCAAGGCCTTGGGCCATCCTCTGCTGCTTCCCAGGCACATGAGCAGGGAGCTGGACCAGAAGTGGAGCAGCTGGGCCTTGAACTGGCACCCATATGGGATGCCAGCACTGCAGATGGTGGCTTAATCTGCACCACAGCACCAGCCCCAAAAAAATCTTTTAAAGATTTTATTTTTTACCACCATTTTAACTTGATAGCAAAATGAATAGAAGTATCGAGGTTTCTCACAGTCCTCCTCGCCCTCCCCCCAAAAAATCACACCATGCCTCCCCCATCATCGAGGTTCCCGACCACAATGGTACAGTTTGTTAGGGGTGGTGAACCTGCGTTGACACACATTGTTACCACCCACAGTCCGTAGCTTGCTTAGCTCACTCCTGCTGTTGTACATTGTGAAGGTTTGGACAGATCACAGTATCATACAGAGTTTGACAGAGCGTAGTATCATACAGAGTATGGACAGAGCGCAGTATCATACAGAGTATGGACAGAGTGCAGTATCATACAGAGTATGGACAGAGTGCAGTATCATACAGAGTATGGACAGAGCGTAGTATCATACAGAGTGTGGACAGAGTGCAGTATCATACAGAGTGTGGACAGAGTGCAGTATCATACAGAGTATGGACAGAGTGCAGTATCATACAGAGTGTGGACACATCGCAGTATCATACAGAGTATGGACAGAGTGCAGTATCATACAGAGTATGGACACATCGCAGTATCATACAGAGTATGGACACATCGCAGTATCATACAGAGTATGGACAGAGTGCAGTATCATACAGAGTATGGACAGAGCGTAGTATCATACAGAGTATGGACAGAGCGTAGTATCATACAGAGTGTGGACAGAGTGCAGTATCATACAGAGTGTGGACACATCGTAGTATCATACAGAGTATGGGCACATCGCAGTATCATACAGAGTATGGACAGAGTGCAGTATCATACAGAGTGTGGACAGAGCGTAGTATCATACAGAGTATGGACACATCGCAGTATCATACAGAGTGTGGACACATCGTAGTCTCATACAGAGTATGGACAGAGCGTAGTATCATACAGAGTATGGACAGAGCGTAGTATCATACAGAGTATGGACACATCGTAGTATCATACAGAGTATGGACAGATCGCAGTATCATACAGAGTATGGACACATCGCAGTATCATACAGAGTATGGACAGAGTGCAGTATCATACAGAGTGTGGACAGAGCGTAGTATCATACAGAGTGTGGACACATCGCAGTATCATACAGAGTATGGACACATCGTAGTCTCATACAGAGTGTGGACACATCATAGTATCATACAGAGTGTGGACACATCGCAGTATCATACAGAGTGTGGACAGATCGCAGTATCATACAGAGTATGGACACATCGCAGTATCATACAGAGTATGGACAGAGCGCAGTATCATACAGAGTGTGGACAGAGCGTAGTATCATACAGAGTATGGACACATCGCAGTATCATACAGAGTGTGGACACATCGTAGTATCATACAGAGTATGGACAGAGCGTAGTATCATACAGAGTATGGACAGAGCGTAGTATCATACAGAGTATGGACACATCGTAGTATCATACAGAGTATGGACAGATCGCAGTATCATACAGAGTATGGACACATCGCAGTATCATACAGAGTATGGACACATCGCAGTATCATACAGAGTATGGACAGAGTGCAGTATCATACAGAGTATGGACAGAGCGTAGTATCATACAGAGTATGGACAGAGCGTAGTATCATACAGAGTATGGACAGAGTGCAGTATCATACAGAGTATGGACACATCGCAGTATCATACAGAGTATGGACACATCGCAGTATCATAGAGAGTATGGACACATCGCAGTATCATACAGAGTGTGGACAGATCGCAGTATCATACAGAGTATGGACAGAGTGCAGTATCATACAGAGTATGGACAGAGCGTAGTATCATACAGAGTGTGGACAGAGCGTAGTATCATACAGAGTGTGGACAGAGTGCAGTATCATACAGAGTGTGGACACATCGTAGTATCATACAGAGTATGGGCACATCGCAGTATCATACAGAGTATGGACAGAGTGCAGTATCATACAGAGTGTGGACAGAGCGTAGTATCATACAGAGTATGGACACATCGCAGTATCATACAGAGTGTGGACACATCGTAGTCTCATACAGAGTATGGACAGAGCGTAGTATCATACAGAGTATGGACAGAGCGTAGTATCATACAGAGTATGGACACATCGTAGTATCATACAGAGTATGGACAGATCGCAGTATCATACAGAGTATGGACACATCGCAGTATCATACAGAGTATGGACAGAGTGCAGTATCATACAGAGTGTGGACAGAGCGTAGTATCATACAGAGTGTGGACACATCGCAGTATCATACAGAGTATGGACACATCGTAGTCTCATACAGAGTGTGGACACATCATAGTATCATACAGAGTGTGGACACATCGCAGTATCATACAGAGTGTGGACAGATCGCAGTATCATACAGAGTATGGACACATCGCAGTATCATACAGAGTATGGACAGAGCGCAGTATCATACAGAGTGTGGACAGAGCGTAGTATCATACAGAGTATGGACACATCGCAGTATCATACAGAGTGTGGACACATCGTAGTATCATACAGAGTATGGACACATCGCAGTATCATACAGAGTATGGACAGAGCGTAGTATCATACAGAGTATGGACAGAGCGTAGTATCATACAGAGTATGGACAGAGAATAGTATCATACAGAGTATGGACAGAGTGCAGTATCATACAGAGTATGGACACATCGCAGTATCATACAGAGTATGGACACATCGCAGTATCATAGAGAGTATGGACACATCGCAGTATCATACAGAGTGTGGACAGATCGCAGTATCATACAGAGTATGGACAGAGTGCAGTATCATACAGAGTATGGACAGAGCGTAGTATCATACAGAGTGTGGACAGAGCGTAGTATCATACAGAGTGTGGACAGAGTGCAGTATCATACAGAGTGTGGACACATCGTAGTATCATACAGAGTATGGGCACATCGCAGTATCATACAGAGTATGGACAGAGTGCAGTATCATACAGAGTGTGGACAGAGCGTAGTATCATACAGAGTATGGACACATCGCAGTATCATACAGAGTGTGGACACATCGTAGTCTCATACAGAGTATGGACAGAGCGTAGTATCATACAGAGTATGGACAGAGCGTAGTATCATACAGAGTATGGACACATCGTAGTATCATACAGAGTATGGACAGATCGCAGTATCATACAGAGTATGGACACATCGCAGTATCATACAGAGTATGGACAGAGTGCAGTATCATACAGAGTGTGGACAGAGCGTAGTATCATACAGAGTGTGGACACATCGCAGTATCATACAGAGTATGGACACATCGTAGTCTCATACAGAGTGTGGACACATCATAGTATCATACAGAGTGTGGACACATCGCAGTATCATACAGAGTGTGGACAGATCGCAGTATCATACAGAGTATGGACACATCGCAGTATCATACAGAGTATGGACAGAGCGCAGTATCATACAGAGTGTGGACAGAGCGTAGTATCATACAGAGTATGGACACATCGCAGTATCATACAGAGTGTGGACACATCGTAGTATCATACAGAGTATGGACACATCGCAGTATCATACAGAGTATGGACAGAGCGTAGTATCATACAGAGTATGGACACATCGCAGTATCATACAGAGTGTGGACACATCGTAGTATCATACAGAGTATGGACACATCGCAGTATCATACAGAGTATGGACACATCGCAGTATCATACAGAGTATGGACAGAGTGCAGTATCATACAGAGTATGGACAGAGTGCAGTATCATACAGAGTATGGACAGAGCGTAGTATCATACAGAGTGTGGACAGAGCGTAGTATCATACAGAGTATGGACAGAGCGTAGTATCATACAGAGTGTGGACACATCGTAGTATCATACAGAGTATGGGCACATCGCAGTATCATACAGAGTATGGACACATCGCAGTATCATACAGAGTATGGACACATCGCAGTATCATACAGAGTATGGACAGAGTGCAGTATCATACAGAGTATGGACAGAGCGTAGTATCATACAGAGTATGGACAGAGCGTAGTATCATACAGAGTGTGGACAGAGTGCAGTATCATACAGAGTGTGGACACATCGTAGTATCATACAGAGTATGGACACATCGCAGTATCATACAGAGTATGGACACATCGCAGTATCATACAGAGTATGGACACATCGCAGTATCATACAGAGTATGGACAGAGCGTAGTATCATACAGAGTATGGACAGAGCGTAGTATCATACAGAGTATGGACAGAGTGCAGTATCATACAGAGTATGGACAGAGCGTAGTATCATACAGAGTATGGACAGAGCGTAGTATCATACAGAGTATGGACAGAGTGCAGTATCATACAGAGTGTGGACACATCGTAGTATCATACAGAGTATGGGCACATCGCAGTATCATACAGAGTATGGACACATCGCAGTATCATACAGAGTATGGACAGAGTGCAGTATCATACAGAGTATGGACAGAGCGTAGTATCATACAGAGTATGGACAGAGCGTAGTATCATACAGAGTGTGGACAGAGTGCAGTATCATACAGAGTGTGGACACATCGTAGTATCATACAGAGTATGGGCACATCGCAGTATCATACAGAGTATGGACAGAGTGCAGTATCATACAGAGTGTGGACAGAGCGTAGTATCATACAGAGTATGGACACATCGCAGTATCATACAGAGTGTGGACACATCGTAGTCTCATACAGAGTATGGACAGAGCGTAGTATCATACAGAGTATGGACAGAGCGTAGTATCATACAGAGTATGGACACATCGTAGTATCATACAGAGTATGGACAGATCGCAGTATCATACAGAGTATGGACACATCGCAGTATCATACAGAGTATGGACACATCGCAGTATCATACAGAGTATGGACAGAGTGCAGTATCATACAGAGTATGGACAGAGCGTAGTATCATACAGAGTATGGACAGAGTGCAGTATCATACAGAGTATGGACAGAGTGCAGTATCATACAGAGTATGGACAGAGCGTAGTATCATACAGAGTATGGACAGAGCGTAGTATCATACAGAGTATGGACAGAGCGTAGTATCATACAGAGTGTGGACAGAGTGCAGTATCATACAGAGTGTGGACAGATCGCAGTATCATACAGAGTATGGACAGAGCGTAGTATCATACAGAGTAGTTTCCCTGCTGGAGAATCCTCCGTGTTCCCTCTGTTTGTCTCTTTCCCCTCCCAAAACCCTGGCAACCACTGGGCCTCTTAATGCCTCTGTAGTTTTGCATTTTCCAGAATGTTGCATTTGGAATCATATTGTATGTAGTATTTTTTTTTTTTTTTTTTTGACAGGCAGAGTGGACAGTGAGAGAGAGAGACAGAGAGAAAGGTCTTCCTTTGCTGTTGGTTCACCCCCCAGTGGCTGCCGTGGCCGGCTGTGCTGATCCGATGGCAGGAGCCAGGTACTTCTCCTGGTCTCCCATGGGGTGCAGGGCCCAAGCACTTGGGCCATCCTCCACTGCACTCCCTGGCCACAGCAGAGAGCTGGCCTGGAAGAGGGGCAACCGGGACAGAATCCGGCGCTCCGACCGGGACTAGAACCCGGTGTGCCAGCACCGCAGGCGGAGGATTAGCCTAGTGAGCCGCGGCGCCGGCCATATGTAGTAATTTTAGATTGGCTTCTTTCACTTAGTAATACGCGTTTAAGGTTTCCCCCATATCTTTTCATGGCATTTGTCCATTTACCTACGGGAGGACACCTTGGTTGCTTCTCGGTTTCTGCAGTTTTGACTAAAAGTGCTGTAAGCATCCCCATGCAGGTTTTTGTGTAGATGTAAGTTTTCAGCTCTTGGGGATGGGAGCGTGGTTGTGGGGTCGCATGGTGAGAACGCGTGCAGCTGTAAGAAACTACGGAGTTGGGAGCTGGTGCTCCCAGCAGCAGCGTAAGGGTCTTTGGTGCTCCACTTCCTCACCAGCCTTGGACGTCAGTGTTGCAGGTTTGGACCTTCCGTGAATGTGTACTGTGATGCCTCATTGTGGTCTTAATTTGCATTTCCCTGCTGGTGTATGATGTGGGGTATCTCTTCATTTTTTTACTTGCTGCTTGTGTATCTCCTTTGGTGGGTTGTCTAATAAGGTCTTTGGCCCATTTTTGGGCTAGGGGTCACATTAGCATTCTTTTTTACTTACTTTCATTTTATTTCAAAGAGAGAAGAAAGACAGCTATTCCATCTGTTGGCTTGTTTGCTAAATGTATGCAGTAGCCAGGCCTGGGGCAGACCAGAGCCAGGAGCTGGGAGCTCCGTCTGGATCTCCCATGTGGGTGGCGGGGATCCAAGCACTTGATCCATTATTTGCTGCCTTCCGGGATGCACGTTAGCAGGAAGCTGGATCGGAAGTGGCATTGCCAGGACTTGAAACCACTGTGGTGTGCCGTGCAGGCATCCCAGGCACCCCTTTGGCCCATTTTTAAATCATGTTGTTTTCTTACTGTGTCTCAGAGCTCTTTTCATATTTTGATTGACAGATCTTTATCCTGTGTGTCTCTTGCAGGTATTTTCTCCCAGTCTATGCTTTGTGTTTTTCTCTCTGTTTTTTTATGGTTTTTTTGGACAGGCAGAGTGGACAGTGAGAGATAGAGAGAAAGGTCTTCCTTTTTCCATTGGTTCACCCCCGCCCCCGCCCCCGCCCCCCCCCCGCAGTGGCTGCTGCGGCCGGCGTACCATGCTGATCCGAAGCCAGGAGCCAGATGCTTCCTCCTGGTCTCTAATGCAGGTGCAGGACCCAAGGACCTGGGCCATCCTCCACTGCCTTCCCGGGCCACAGTAGAGAGCTGGACTGGAAGAGGGGCAACCGGGACAGAACCCGGCGCCCCGACCAGGACTAGAACCTGGGGTGCCAGCGACACAGGGCAGAGGATTAGCCTAGTGAGCCGTGGTGCCGGCCTGTGTTTTTCTCTTGATAAAGTCTTTCAGAGGGCCAAAGTTGTGCATTTTAGTGAAGTCTAGCTTATCAGTTACTTCCTTCATAGATGCACTGTAGTTTTATAGTAAGTGATTTGCTAAGTCTCTCATTTTCATTTCTGTTTATATGCTGTAGATCATTATTTGGCTTCTTGTAGTATGGAGAAGTAGGAGTGATTTTTCTGCATACATGTATGTGGGTACTTCAAGATGTTCATGGAAGTACCCATAATGAGAAACTTATGCAGAGACTTCAAAAATGTTTCACACCAAACCCAACATTTTTAAATTCCATTTTCCTCAAACTGTTTTTCACTTTAAAAAATGTATTTAGTTGAAAAGAAGAGAAACAGTCAAGTCAGAAAGAGCTCCCCATCCACTGGTGCTCCCACGATTCCCGCAGTGGCTGGGGCTGGGCCTGTGCTGAGGCTGGAAGCTGGAATGTATCCAGGTCTCCCGTGTGGGTGGCAGGAACCGTCACTGGAGCCATCGGTGCTGCCCCCCAGGGTCTGTGTAAGCAGGAAGCTGGAGTCGGGAGTCAGAGCTGGGAACTGGACACAAGTCCTGTGTGGGTTACGGAGCATGCAGGCTAAATGCCCGGCCCATCCAGGAAGTAAATGAAGAGGTGCTCTTGTGTCTGGTGACCTCGCTAAAGCTCATTTATTAGTTCTGTTTACAATTCCTGAGAAATTTTTTGGCCATGCTCTCTGAGAATAAGGATAGTTTATTTTTCCGTTCTAATCTGTGTGCATTTTACTTTTTGTCTGGCTTTCCTGCTGCTCCTGGGACCAGCCGTACAGTGTTTAATAGCAGTGAGCGCATACTTCACCCAACTCACTCTCGCCCTGGGGAAGGAGCACTCAGCATCATTCCTGCTGTGTTAGTTGTAGGCTTCAGATGGCCTTGGTCAGAATGAGGAGATGCTCTCCTTCTCCTCCTCTTTTTTTTTTTTTTTTTTTTTAAGATGTATTTACTTACTGGAAAGGTAGAGTTAGAGATCTTCCATCTGCTGGTTCATTACCCAAATGGCCACAACGGCCTCGCCCGGCCAAAGCCAGGAGGTAGGAGCATCTTCTGGGTCTCCCACGTGGATGCAGGGGCCCAAGCACTTGGTCCATCTTCGACTGCTTTCTCAGGCATATTAGCAGGGAGCTGGATCAGAAATGTAGCATCTGGGACTTCTACTGGTGCCCATATGGGATGCTGGCCCTGTAGGGAGTGGCTTTACCCAGTAAGCCACAGCACCTGCACCTAGGAGATGTTCCTAGTGTGCTGACTTTTGTGATCATAAACTGCTGAATTGTGTCCCAGGACTTTTCTTCATTTCTTGAGGTGAACATTGTATTAATGTGAGTCTTCCTGGCGAGTTTGGAACCACCTTTGCATTCCTGGGATAAGCCTACTAGGATTGGTCTGGATTTGTGCAGATGTGTTCCTGAGTGATGTGGGCAGATGTTTCTCTTCTCTGCGGTGTTTTCACGTGGTTTTGGTTGTGAGGAGTGTGCTGGCTTCAGAAAGCCACGTGGGAATTGTTGCCTTTTCCTCCTCTTCTGTGGCAGAGTTCATCTAAGGGTAGTGATACTTAGTCCTTAGACATTTGATAACATTCACCAGCGACATTGTTGGAGTCTGGAGTTTTCCTTGTGGGAGGGTTTCTAATTAGGTCTCACTTAATGTAAATGAGTAACAGTCCATAGCCCTGTACCTGGCTGGTCCAGTGTGGCGGTGTAAATTGGCATGGAAATTTAAAGCAGGTTCCTGGTGGTGCATAGAACAAATCAGTGACGTATAGGGAATGGATTGAGTGCTCTTCTGTTAGCTGAATACCGCTGTGTAACTGCATAGAAAAAGTTGCAGCTGTTTTGTTGACGTTCTGAATGCTTGTGAGAAGATGGGTGTTAAGTTAGTGAGCTTTCCACTTGTTTTAATTTTGGTAGTTAGTAGTTTTTCAAAGAATTTGTCTATCCATTTCTTCTAAGTTCCTAAATTGGCATAAAGGTGCTGGTCCACACGTCCCTGCTTTCCTTTTAGCTTGCGTGGGTTCTGTAACGTGTCCTGTGCCCCCTCTGCTTGCTTGCTTGTTTTGTCCCTGGTCATTCTACGCTGGGTTATGTCTGTTGATATTTTCAAACATTTCTGTCAGTTTTCTGTTAGTATCTTTATCATTTGTTTCTTTTTTCTCTTTTCTTTTGCTTATTTTGGGTTTCCTCTGTTCTTTCTGGTGTCTTAGAGTAAAAGCTGAAGTCATTGATTCTAAACTTTCCAGTGTTAACATTTTGGTAGTGAACCTCTCTCATACTTTATGCATCTGGTCTATTTCCCTGTTCCTGAGTTGACTCCTTTATTATAAGCTGGTACACATTAAAAAAGAAAAATACTGTTAACAGCATCACATACATTTTAAAGTTTATTTATGTGAAAGGAGGGAAGGGAGAGAGAGTTAGTTATCGAGTCTCCGTCCACTGATTCACTCCCTGGATGACTACAACAACCAAAGCTGGGCCAGTCCAAAGCCAGAAACCAGGAATTCTGTCCTGGTATCTCACATGGATGGCAGAGGCCCAAGGACTTGGGCCATCTTCTACTGCTTTCCCAGTCCAAAGCAGGGAGCTGGATCAAAAGTGGAGCAGTGGGGACTCAAACCTGCGCCCATATGGGATGCCAGCACCGCAGGTGGCGGGCAGGTTTACCCGCTATGCCACAATTCCATCCCCGCAGTTTTTCTTGATGAGTGTTGAAAAGAATGTGCATCCTATGGTTATAGTTTGTAGCAGCTTATAAATGTCAGAGTTAACAGGTTGATTGTGTTAAAATCCTTATTCGATTCTGTATGACCAAGGGAAGAATCTACAACTATAGATTTTTTTTTTCTTTCTTTTTTTCTTGGACAGGCAGAGTGGATAGTGAGAGAGAGACAGAGAGAAAGGTTTTCCTTTTGCTGTTGGTTCACCCTCCAATGGCCGCCACGGCTGGTGCTCTGCGGCCAGTGCACTGCGCTGATCCGAAGTCAGGAGCCAGGTGCTTCTCCTGGTCTCCCATGGGGTGCAGGGCCCAAGCACTTGGGCCATCCTCCACTGCACTCCCGGGCCACAGCAGAGAGCTGGCCTGGAAGAGGGGCAACCGGGACAGAACCTGGCGCCCCGACCGGGATTGAACCCGGTGTGCCGGCGCCGCAAGGCGGAGGATTAGCCTAGTGAGCCACGGCGCCGGCCTGATAATCTTTTAATAGGAGTGTTTAGTTTACTTAGATTCAGTGCTGGTAGTAGTTGAACTTAGGTCTTTCATCTTGCTGTTTGTTTTCCATTTGTCCCTTCTGTGTTAATTTCTTTCTTACAGTTTCCTGCTCTTTTTTTGAGGGCTAATTCCAACATCTCTGTCATCTCTGTTCTGTTTCATTTGTAGTCTGGTTATGGGTCACATTTTCCATCTTCTTGGCATGTCTAATAAGTTTTCGTGCAATGAGCATGTTGATGATGTGTTCCTAAAACAGTGGAATCAGAATCAGTAACAAAATACTATCAAAATTCTCAAGCATTTGAATGTGAGTTTCACTGTCTTCTGTTAGAATTGAGTTTTGTTCTGGCAGTTAATTGCTTACAAATCAGTTTGGTCCTATCAAAGCTTGATTTTTTTTTTTTTTTTTTTTTGACAGGCAGAGTGGACAGTGAGGGAGACAGAGAGAAAGGTCTTCCTTTGCCGTTGGTTCAACCTCCAATGGCCACTGCGGCCGGCGCACCGCGCTGATCTGATGGCAGGAGCCAGGTACTTATCCTGGTCTCCCATGGGGTGCAGGGCCCAAGCACTTGGGCCATCTTCCACTGCACTCCCGGGCCACAGCAGAGAGCTGGCCTGGAAGAGGGGCAACCGGGACAGAATCCGGCGCCCTGACTGGGACTAGAACCCGGTGTGCCGGCGCCGCAAGGTGGAGGATTAGCCTAGTGAGCTGTGGCGCTGGCCGGTTTTTTTTTTTTTTTTTTTTTTTTTTTTTAAGATTTATTTATTTATTTGAAAGAGTTACACAGAGAGAGGAGAGGCAGGGACAGAGAAAGAGGTCTTCCATCTGCTGGTTCACTCCCCAGATGGCGGAAACGGCTGGAGCTGCAGCGATCTGAAGCCAGGAGCCAGGAGCTTCTTCCAGGTCTCCCAGGAGGGTGCAGGGGCCCAAGGACTTGGGCCATCTTCTACTGCTTTCCCAGGCCATAGCAGAGAGCTGGACGGGAAGTGGAGCATCCGGGTCTCGAACCTGCGCCCTTATGGGGTGCTGGTGCTTCAGGCCAAGGGGTTAACCTGCGCCACAGCGCCAGCCCCCAAAGCTTGATTTTTACTTTGTTTTGGAGTGAATCTTTTAGGACCCATACCCCCTTTAGCCATCTTCTTTTTGGTGAAGGGAATCTCATTTCAGTTCCTTGGATGTTCAGAAAGGTCTTGACACTTATTATTCATGTATCCCCAGTGCTGTGCTGCCGGCACCATGTGTTGAGTCCACCGTTCCTAGTCCTGCGTGCCTGGGTGGACTCTGCTGCATTCTTAGGAGGTACAGGGGTGTCACTGAGGTGCAGGAGAGACACTGTATAAATCGTAGCATAGGGTGAGTGCCTCATGGTGGTGGATGCCTTGCACCTGTGAGGGTTCCTCCATTTGTGGCTGGATTGTCAGAGGAGTAGAATCTTGGGAAGCTCTATACCTACCATTCTTTTTTATTCTTTGTTTTTTAAAGGATTTATTTTTTTGTTTATTTGAAAAAGCAGAGTTGGGGGAGGGGAGCTTCCATCCACTGGTTCACTCCCAGATGGCTACAATGGCTGAGGCTGGGCAGGCCCAAAGCCAGCAGCTTTCCTTCAGGTCTCCCATGTCGGTGCAGGAGCCCAAGCACTTGGGCCATCCTCCACTGCTTTCCCAGTGCACTAGCGGGGAGCTGCAGCAGAAGTCAGGCAGCCAGGACTTGAGCCAGTGCCCAGATGGGATGCCTGCACTGCTGACTGTGGCTTAGCCTGCCACCCTGGTGCCAGCCCCTGTACCTAACGATCCTATTGTTAACGGATAGAGCATAACTTAAAGGACCAGCTTCTCCAAACGTTTCTGCTCTTTCTGGAAAGTACAGTAGGTAGTAATTTGCCATCCATCTGTCTCGAAGTTAAAACATTGAAGGTTTTTATGTTCCTTGCTGTGTAGTATTTTTGGCATTTTTCAAAATTAGGTATCATGACTGTAGCACAACATTTCAGTAGGATCCCACGAGCGGGAAAGGCCATGTCCGCTGTCTGGGTCCCTTGTGCTCTGCACACACAGAATCGTCCCACCTCATTTCCAGTCACTCTGAGGTGGGTACCATGTCTGTTTCCCATAGGAAGGAAATGCTCTGAGCCACTTTTCGACTGTCTAGAAAATTATCCAGGATGACACAGTTAGGAAGTGGCAGACTTACTTAAATCCACCCATGACTGACTGCACAGCCTGTGTTTTTTTCTCCTGTGACTCCATTTTTCCTTCTCCTAAATGCCTGTAACAGCCCAGAAGCCTGGAGCTGGAAGCTCGCATGGGCGGCGGGACCCAGTCACGTGAGCGTCGCTGCTGCCTCCCCTGGGCTTGCTAAGAGAAGCCGCTCTGGGCATGAGCACGAGCATCCGGGTGTCGAGCCCAGGTACTCCGACGTGGGGTGTGAGCGGCTATCCTGACGTCACTTTTGGAATGTGTGGCTGACACATCCTGTGTCGAGGTTTGCTGCAGAGCGGCAGGTGCTGCCTGCTTGGCAGGTGTGCTTGCGAGTTCTCAGGGTGTGGTTAAGCCCCAGTGTGCCTCTGCTACGCAGACTCTCTGAGTGGAGGTGTGTGGTGGTGGGTGTGGCCAGCTGGGAGTCTCTGACGCCAGGATTGAAGCCCAGAATTTGTTTGGAGAGATCAGATAAGCTTTTGTTGCTGTCTTTGATGTTGTGAGTGATGCTCTTACCTTTGTGACTAATGATCAAGGCTAACAACCAGCTTACGCCTGCCCCTTCTAGTCTCTGTTCATTTGAATCATGGCTTAGACCTATCAGTTAACACATAGCCAGGTGGCTGTTTGTCTCGTTATTTTGTTGTGGGCATTTTAGGTATTTTGAGTGGAAATAGTCTTTGAAACTAAGAATATGGCTACTCAGTCCCCTTCCTTGGCTTTGTTACCATGCTCTCCCCTGTGGTGATGATGCGGCCACATTGCTCTTACTGTACAGCCTGCCTTTCAAGGCCTTGTTCGTGTGACTTCAGCAGTGCTCCTCTCCCTGTAGCAGTCAGTGTGGGTGCTCCCTCACCACCCCAGAGCTCCTGCCTTCTGGGATGTTCAGTAGGTAGAGCTCTCCTGGTTGGTAAGTGTGTGTATTTCCATAGTCCTTTTAATGTCACCGGACTGGAAGACAAGAGTATCATTACTGACAGCCAAGAGAGAGCTTGAGACAGGTTGGCAGTGTGATGGCTGCAGGGTGGTCTTCTTGCCGGAACAATTGCTCCCTTCATAGGTGCTTTGTGATGGTAACCATGCACTTCCAATCTGAACTTGGACCTAGTACAGCAGGCGCCTCAGGCCCAGCCTCTCACCTCTGAAGCTTCGGCACCAGCAGCTTTGGGTGAATTCTAGACTCTGAGCCACAGTGCTCGGGCAGCGGGCATAACCGGCCTTTGTTTTACCAAGTGCCAGCCGTGTGACTGTGAGCAGCGTGTGCACTGTGGGTATTTGTTTTAATCCTGGTCATACTCACGTCCGTTTTCCCTCCTTCAGCCTTCTTTTCAGACATTGTTGGCAGCGCTCTGACCAGGGTGGCTGAGCCCATTCAGACTCTTCACTTGTCACCTGGATACTGCATTAGAGCAAAGAAAGTTTACAGCCTGGCTTGCTTGATTCTTTAAGATGCATTCATTCATTTGACAGGCAGAGAGTTACAGAGAGACAGAGGCAGAGACAGTGAGGAGTTTACACCTGCTGGTTCACTCCCCAAATGGCCGCAGTGGCCAGAGCTGAGCTGATCTGAAGCCGGGCGCTTCATCCAGGTCTCCCACGTGGGTAGCAGGGGCCCAAGCACTGGGGCCGTCTTCTGCTGCTTTCCCGGGTGCATTAGCAGGGAGCTGGATTGGAAGTGGAGCAGCCAGGGCTCGAACTGGAGCCCATATGGGATGTTCACGCTGCAGGCGGCAGTTTAACCCACTACACCACCTGCCCCTCCAGATATATTTTGTTAGGACTTTTCTCACATCTCAGTTTTTGGTAAGGGGTAGAACCACATATTTTGAAACCAATAACACGTCTTCTGAGTGTGCTTTACACTTTGAGGTTTGTGATGTCTTTGATAAGGAGGGCCCTTCTTCATTCCCTGCAGTTGATGAGGTGGCACCAAACCTGGGGTGGCTCTTGCTGCCTCTTGGACTCACCCATGTGTTGTCCTTCCTATCCACACAACAAAGGCCTTGTTCATATTTCCTGCCTCAGTGTAGGGAGGAAGAAATTCTGAAAATCGGTCATCTGTCTCCTTTACATTCACTTTTCCAGAGTTCGGGGCTCCCGTCTGTGACGCCTTCCTTGCAGGTGCTGCCCCACGCTGTCCTGCATCTCCTGCACAAATTGCTTGTTTACCCTCGTTGAGACGGCTTTACCTGCTACGCCACAATGCTGGCCTGTGGGTTTTTTTTTTTTTTTTAAGATTTATTTATTTGAAAGTCGGAGTTATAGAGAGAAGGAGAGGCACCGAAAGAGAGAGAGAGAGGCCGGCGCTGCGGCTCACTTGGCTAATCCTCTGCCTGCGGCACCTGCATCCTGGGTTCTAGTCCCGGTTGGGGCACTGGATTCTGTCCCAGTTGCTCCTCTTCCAGTCCAGCTCTCTGCTGTGGCCCGGGAATGCAGTGGAGGATGGCCCAAGTGCTTGAACCCTGCACCCGCATGGGAGACTAGGAGGAAGCACCTGGCTCCTGGCTTCGGATTGGCGCAGCGTGCCGGCCATAGCAGCCATTTGGGGGGTGAACCAAAGGAAAGGGAAGAAAGGGAAGCCTCTTCCCCCCTCCCCCCACCCCGTCTAACTCTGCCTTCAAAAAAAAAAAAAAAAAAGAGAGAGAGAGAGGTGTGTCTTCCATCCGCTGGGTCACTCTTCTAACTGGCTGCACCACTCCAAAGCCAGGAGCCAGGAGTTTTCTTCTAGGTCTCCCATGCAGGTGTAGGGATCCAAAGACTTGGACCATCTTCTACTGCTTTCCCAGGCCATAGCAGAGAGCTGGATTGGAAGTGGAGCAGCTGGAACTCAAACCGGCGCCCATATGGGATACCGGCACTGCAGGCGGTGGCTTTACCTGCTCACTACACCACAGTGCTGGCCTCCCATTTTTTCTTTTAAAGATATATTTATTTATTTGGAAATCAGAGTTACAGAGAGAGAAAAGGAGAGACACAAGGGAGAGAGATCTTCCATCTGCTGGTTCACTCCCCAGGTGACTGCAGTGGCCAGTGCTGAACCAGGCCAAGAGGCAGGAGCCAGGAATTCCACCCTGGTCTCCCATGTGGGTTCAGGGGCCCAAGCATTTGTGCCATTTTCCATTGCTTTTCCAAGGTCATTAGCAGGGAGCTGGGTCGAAAGTGGAGCAGCCAGGACACAAACTAGCGCGCCTGTGGGATGCTGATGTTGGTGGGCAGTGGCCTTGCCTCGATGCACCTGCCCTCACTGGTGACTTCTTCGTCGCTCTCATCTCATTTCCTGGCCTGCAGGGTAAATTAATTAAGTGCAGAGGTTCACTCTTCATAGAAAACGGCGCTGTTTTCCATACCTTCCCCCCTTTCTATTCTTTTCCTCCTTCCCTTGTCGCCTCTGTTGCCACAGTGGCCTGGCCTTCGAAGGCCAGCTTATCCTGAAGATGATAGAACTGGAAGGACTTGGGCAGATTGGTTGACTTTTCTCACATCAGCCGTACCTCCTATAAAGTAACTCTGGACGGGATGTGGGAGTCTGAGTGTCTGTGGGGTGGGCGGCAGAGAGCAGCCCAGTGGTTGTCAGTCTTTCAGAAGCAGCTCCAGCTGGGAGCATCCCGGGGCGGGGGGGGGGGGGGTGTCAGCTGTGCAGGCTTCAGCCCTGTTGTCCCTCACTGCACATGCATCAAGCATGGACTGTAACTGGTGAAAGCATTGGATTTTAGGAAAGGAGGAATTTAAAAAATCACCAGTATCATGTGACAGCTTCCTGCTTTGCAGATGAGGGACATGAAGTTTGTCCTGGGCATCAAAAGTAGCATCACAGTTTCTCTGCTGTCCTTGGCTCAGTGCCGTTGCTTATGAATGAATGCAGAACCACCTTGGGGAGCTGGTGCATCTCATGGCAGCATTAGGGTGCTGGATTCTTTGCCAGAAGCTGCGAGGGCAGTTGGTGGCTGAGGCCCCAGGCCTGAGTTTTCACTGGTGTAAGTCACGGCATCCTGAAAGACACGATTCCAGGGAAGAAAAGAGAACTGCTGGATAGTCCTTACCTGCCTCCCAGTGAGGACTCACTGATGCAGAGCACGTGTTTAGACTTGGGCTGTTCACCTGCCGGTTGCTCTCCTGCTCCAGTGTGCTCTGGACAGCTGAGCACTGCCTGTGGCATTGTCATCAATGGTGTCTTCTCCTTTCTCACCATTTGCCAAGGGAGTGTTGGCAGGATTCCAGGAGCAGGCGGGTGCTAGCCGACAACTGAGTACTGCCGTGTCTTCCCATCAAGGCTGCTTTTCTTGGCTTTCTTCCAGCAGTGGTACATTGCCAGGAGAAAGTGTCTTTTAGGCTTTACAGATGATCTGGCCATAGTCTGGGTTAGTTCTGGTTCTTTATATCATTGAAAAGAATGAGATTTCTGACTCTTAAATTTAGCACATTTTTTCTCCCAGCATACTGAATTGTGTTGTTTCTGCACACCGTGTGTGCATCAGCGTGAGAAAGAAGGTCCTGGGAACTCAGCGTAAGATGGGTCAGGTTAGGCTGGAGCCACATCTCATGGAGCCTGTGCTGCTGCGGGGTGGCCAGGGCCTTCTGTTCTCCTGGGGGTGTTTGTTCTTGTCCGGTCCATCTCTTGGTTTAAATTTTAGCTCAGGAATGTAAATGTGTGTATTTTGATTGAATTTCATTATTGGTTATGATGAGTTTTTAAGTTTGAAATAAGCACTATTTTTAAGGTTCGAAAACAAGTGAGAAGTGAAAATGTTTGTGATTTAATGGGGCATCCTGAAAATAATGTCTGTGTTCAGAATATTTCCACAAGAAGTAAGTGCACAGGATTTTTAAAAAAAATATTTATTTATTTGAAAGAATTACAGAGAGGAGAGGTGAAGAGAAAGAGCTGCACCAATCCAAAGCCAGGAGCTTCTTCCGGGTCTCCCACGCGGGTGCAGGGGCCCGAGGACTTGGGCATCCTCCACTGCTTTCCCAGGCCACAGCAGAGAGCTGGATCGGAAGTGGAGCAGCCGGGACTTGAACCGGCACCTGTATTGGATGCCCGCACTGCAGGCGGTGGCTTTACTCACTGTGCCACAGCACTGGCCCCACAGGATTGTTTTCATGTTTTTCTGAAAATGTCTTAAAAGCAAATGCCAGTGGTTGCACCTGGCCTCTCTTGCCATCCTGTGTGTGTGGAGCACTCCCTGCCATCACATGTTCTCTGGACACTGTCTCTGCTACTTTACTCCCTAAGCGCACTTAGAATTGCACCGTGTCAAGTGACGCCTCCCAAGCCTGTGATGGAGCACTGGCCCGCACTTTAGCACCTGCTGCATGTCAGCTGCTGCGCTTCAGGTTTGTGAATTTGTTTAACCTTCACGCAGCCATAAGAGGAGGTGCTCTTAGCTGTTTAATGGGTGAGACCAGAGAGGGTTAATTACATGGCCCAAGGTCAGACAGCTTGTGTGTGGCAGAGCCTCTCTGCAGACCAGGTCGGTGACCTGTTGGCTCTGAGTGGAATCTTTGCAGTTGTGTTCCAACAGAGGTTGGGCTTGTTTTGGTCCATGGGCCTCAGTTTGCCTGGTCCTAGGGGGCAGAGCCTGTGCGGCCATCCAGTGATACCCGTGTGAGACACAACTCTCCTTACGCCGCAGGGAGGTGGCACAGGACAGGCCCTCAGGACTGCATATGCGGAGTGCAAGGCACTTTGGGGCTGATTCGGTTCTCCCTGAGGTTTCTGAGTTGACTCTGCTCATCTGTGAGGTGATGGATGCGGACTGGACACTCTGACTTGTGTGTATGTCCCTGTGAAGCTTATTGCTAAAGATCGCATTTGGTTTCCTCCCTGTCTGGTTTCTGATGAGCATCAGTGACCCCAGCCCCCCCCCCCCCCCCACCAAGTGCCACTTCCTCTGTGCTGCGCTGTGCTGTGTGGTGTGGTTTTCGTGTATGTCAAGCTGCGAGGAAAGTGCTGAAGAATCAGCTCTTGGAAAGACACTGTGTTCAGCGGTCTCATCGAAACCACATCAAATGCAGTGTTTGTTGCCACCGAACATGTTTCTGTAGTCCTGGCTGACTCCAGCAGGAGCCGCGTGGCAGCGCGTCTCTGGCTATCCTGGCCTCCTGCCGGCCCCACAGTGTGTCCTGTCAGGTCCAGACCCTTCTGAGCATGCGTCTCCAGAGGACATTTGGTTCTGGAGGTCCAGGGATTTCAGTTGTGATGGGACGTGTTCTCAGGAGTGGCCAGTGTCTGAAAGGAGACCTGCTGCTTGCAAAGGCTCCCACGTGTAGCATGGGGGTGTGTGACAGCAAGGATTAGGTGACACCCCAAGGACAGGCGTTCTCAACCTTCAGGAGATGTAAGGACTCCCTTTGAGAGTCTAGTGACGCATCTGTCCACAAAGTTTTGGACAGTTGTTTGTGTGACACACACACACACAGAATCATAGACTACCAAGGCAGCCCTTGGCTCAGCCTCATCCCAGAGTGCTCTGGGCCACAGTGAGGGAAAGCGGCTGCAGCTGCTGTTAACCTCATTGGAAAGAGAGCATTTGCTTCTGCAGTGTCCAGGAAGAGCTGGGGGCCCTGGTGTGCTGCTGGCACACCAGAGGGAAGGCTGCCCCTTTCCCTCTCAGTCCTCTTCCGTGCCAGGTTACTCCTCCTGAAGCCCCGAGTTAGTTCTTGGGCTTCAGTTTACCACCTTTTCTGTAAGCCTGGACTGTACTGGATAGGGCAGGTTAGGGAGAAGGGGAACAGTAGATGGTCTCCTGGCTAGTGAACCTGTAGTCTCTCTGCTCTTGGGGAGCCCAGAGCCCATCTTCTCTTTCATATTGATTGATTTGATACAGAGAGAGAGAGAGAGAGAGAGAGAGAGAGAGAGAGAGAGAGAAAGAGAGAGAGAGAGAGAGAGAGAGAGAGAGAAAGAGAGAGAGAGAGAGAGAGAGAGAGAGAGAGAGAGAAGAGAGAGAGAGAGAGAGAGAGAGAAAGAGAGAGAGAAAGAGAGAGAGAAAGAGAGAGAGAAAGAGAGAGAGAGAGAGAGAGAGAGAGAGAGAAAGAGAGAAAGAGAGAAAGAGAGAAAGAGAGAGAGAGAGAGAGAGAGAAAGAGAGAAAGAGAGAGAGAAAGAGAGAGAGAAAGAGAGAGAGAAAGAGAGAGAGAAAGAGAGAGAGAAAGAGAGAGAGAGAGAGAGAGAGAGAGAGAAAGAGAGAAAGAGAGAAAGAGAGAAAGAAAGAAAGAAAGAAAACCTTCCATCCATTGGTTCTCGCTTCTCCCCCAGAATGGCCACTCAACAACCAGGTTGGGTCAGAGCCTGATGCTCTGTGCAGGTCTCCCACAAGGGTGATAGGGATCCAGGTACTTGGGCATCAGCTGCTGCTTTCTAGGTGCGTTAGTAGGAAGCTGGATTGGAAGCAGTGCCGTTGTTGAGACTTACGGCGCTTAAATACAGGATGCTGGTATTGCGAGTAGTCATTTAACCCTGTGTGCCACACTCCAGCCCTGAGCTTGTTTACTTACTACAATTTTAATAGTTGTCATATCATTACAATTAGAAAACTGTATTTATCCCACTCACTGAGGTGAACCAAGGTGGCTGTTTGCTCTCAGAAGTGACTGCTGACACCTATGGGCTATTACTCCAGCGCACAGTGGGGGGCTCTTGTTAGGACAGGATCTGGCCTGGGAGGTATGGCAGGAAGGACCCATTTATGCAAGGCCGGGAATCCGCATGCGCAGGGGAGCCACCTGTGCTCTCCAGCAAGGAGCTCGGATTGCTGTCGGGGAAGCGAGGGAGGCAGGGTGGAAGCTGTTCCTGCTGCCTCGCCTAGCGCCCACCAGCTGGTGCTGACCTTTGGGCCGTTGCACCTGGGCTTTGAGGACCCTCCCAAGGGCCTTGGGTCACCTCCTTCAGAGCTAAAGCTCTGCTGCTCAGGGCTGTCTTACAGTGCTCCTTCCCTTGGGTCCTCCCCCAGATGCTGCCTTGGCGTCCACCGTGTGCTGGGGAAACAGAGGCTGTACAGGGAGGAATGTGCCAGGAAGGCAAGAAGTTGGATTCTAGTTTTGTGTTCTGACCAGAGCAGGATGGGTCGTCACAGACGTCATGAAAGGTACTGCTGTGGAGTTGTGTAGTGCTTTGTGCTACCCGTGTGTCTGTCAGAGTAGGAGAAGCAGGGGCTACTCTCCCTTCATGCGCGTTGGGTGACTGGCCCTCAGCTCTGTGCCGGACGCTCAGGACTGCAGTGGCTTAGGTCAGCAGACTCCACAGCCCCCAGATGTGCTGCAGATGCAGGTGTAGCCGGTCATGGCCGCCGCATCAGAACTTAGTGTTTGGACCAGGCTAAGGCGTGGGGGTTGTAGTGGGGGCGAGTGGTCCTCAGGACCTGACACTAGTGGCTTTTTCTTCTCACATAGTTTGTTTTTTCATGTGGTAGGGACAGTAGCTTACATATTTTTATTCTCATAGTGAAGTGAGGTTCTCAGTGTGTGGGTGCCTGTGGTCACAGCGCTTTCTCGCAGGACACTTGATGCGGGAGCTCGGTGACGTCATTGAGTCTGGATTCCATCACGGAAGAGACTGCCTGTTTCAGAGGCTTGCTGTGGCTGCCTCTTCCTGCTTTCTGAGATTAAGCATGAGTTACGTGCTTGCAGGGCTTTGTTTGGAAGAGGAGAGTGAAAGGGAATTTAAATGTGTTTGGGCTATTGCTGAATGAGGCAGAAAAGGATTCCACAGATTTTAGTTTGTTTGTATATTATATGAATTTTATCATCAGCTGGCCAGTTGCCTGTTTCTGCTGTGTTCCACTTTTAAAATTTTTATTAAAAAGATTATGTGGAGGTTCCCTAACAGTCCTAAAACAGATTCTGATAAACCTCAATTGAAAATTAAATCAAGTTCACTGAATTATAATCAAATAACTGTAGGGAAATTGAAAGAAATAAGTAGATTTTTATTACTTAGAGTTAGATATTTTGATTTCCCCATTTCATCTTGTGTATTGGTGCTAAAAATTATCTTTGTTATATAGACTTGGGAGCCAAAGTATTCAATTTGATCCATGGAGAATAGATTCAGAAAAGGAATTCAGAGAGTAGACTCTCTAGACGTGAATGGTGTTCCCCTGCACGGCAGCCAAGGACTGGAGCGTGTCCTTCACGTCTGGCAGCCCTGCCGGGAGACAGATTGGGAGCAGGCATGGGTGGTGGTCAGGTGAGGGGGGCCTTGCCTGGGGGTGGGGGATCTGGCCTCTTCTGCCTCACTGTTGACTAGCTCTGGGCTGGCCAGGGGGAGGTTGAAGCCTGGGCTCCTGCCGCAGGTAGCCTGCGTTTTGTCATGGACGGAGGGGGGAATCTCCTTACTTCTAAATGTTCCCAGGGGGCTGGACCTTGATTGCCTGTGGGCGCTTATCTTGTGAGTATAGAAGCCATATTAAGGGGCCGGCGCTGTTTGCAATGCCTGCGTCCCATATGGGTGCTGGTTCAAGTCCCAGCTGCTCCACTTCTGATCCAGCTCTCTACTGTGGCCTGGGAAAGCAGTACAAGATGGCCTGAGTCCTTGGGCCCCTGAGTCCTTGGGAGAGGCTCCTGACTTCTGGCTTTGGATTGGCCCAGCTCCAGCTGTTGGAGCCATTTGTGGAGTGATGGAAGACATTTTCTCCCTCCCTCTCTCTCTATGCCTCTCTGTTACTCTATGCCTTTCAAATAAATTAATTAATTAATTAATTAAGAAAGAAAGAAACCATGTTAAAACAGTTTCCTTTCCTGTCTTATGGGGTGGTCAAGAAGAAAAGGTACGGATTCCTGATGAAATCTTCCACTGTTCCCAAACACTTTAAATTGGCCAGATGGGAAATGCCGTGGAGTCTGACCAGGCAAGCGTGGTCTCAGGAAAGTTAGAATATTTGAAAAGTTTTAGAGCCAGATTCTTTGAAAACACATTATGCAAGCTTTTTTTTTTTTTAAGATTCATTTATTGTTTATTTGAAAGGCAGAGTGACAAAGAGAGCGTTTTTACTTCTGTTGTTTTACTCCCCAAAATGGCCTTAATGGCTGGAGTGATTCTGGCCAAAGCCAGGAACCTGGAACTCCATCTGGGTCTCCCTTGTGGGTGGCAGGGGCCCAGACACCCTGGACCATTATCTGCCTCCTTCCCAGGCGTCACAGCAGGGAGCTGCATCAGAAGCAGAGCGCTCTGACATGGGCTGGCAGTGTTGCAAGCCAGTGCTCGGCTCCCTGCATCACAGTGCTGGCCCAGTCCTGTGGACTCCGAGACTCTGGCCTCCTGGCGTGTATTTCACTGAGGGGCGAGATTGCCTGGGGCAGTTGATCTGTGTAGGGGGAAGTCATCCAGCGCTGCCCTGGGCCCTCAGCTGCCATCCACTTGATTCATTAGTGTAGAAGTGTAGGCCTTATCTTGATCAATCAGACATTTCCAAACGACATGGGTTTTCTTGCTTGTGGTGCTGGTGGATGTGAGTTGCAGGCTCTGTGACGAGTAGGAGAATCGCATCTACGCAGGTGCAGTACGGGGCTGGCTCATGCCCATAGCAGGTACTTGGTGGATACTGGTTGCAAGGATGGAGTGACGGAGGTGGAAAATACCTGTGTTCTGGCAGGTTTCTCCACAGTACGTAAATTTAGGAGTGAAAATGGCAACCATATGTTTTGTTTTCTTGTTTGTTTTTTAAATTCTGGACCTCTAAGAACACAGTGTTAACAGTCGTTTAATTAATATATAGTAAAGCACGTTCTGAGGGTAGAAATTGTAGCATGGAAGTAATTGAGTGTGGCACTTCATGAAATCACATTTCATCTTTGACTCATCATTTTAGACAGTGGTGGAAGGAGCCTGGTTTAGATTCAGAAAGCCTTCTATTTACTGGTTGCTTTGGTTTAGTCACCTGAACGCGGACGTTGAGCCTAATGTTTGGTGAAGTTCGTGTTTTATCTGATTAGAGCACGTGAGGTGGAACTAGCTAGAATGTATTCACTCTCAGAATGGTGGAAGTTGCTGGGAGGAAGCCCCTGGTGTGTGCCGTGTTTGGGGACACGCAGAGCAGGACTGTTGGGTGGTGTGTTCTGTGGGCACCTCAGCAGCCAGTCACATGGAGTATTTGTTTACAGCCTGAGTGGCGCTGAAGGAAGTCTGTTTAGGACACTCAGCTTACAGGTAAGAAGATGGAGGTACATGTGCCGGCGCCGCGGCTCACTAGGCTAATCCTCCGCCTTGCGGCGCCAGCACACCAGGTTCTAGTCCCGGTCGGGGCACCGGATTCTGTCCCGGTTGCCCCTCTTCCAGGCCAGCTCTCTGCTGTGGCCCGGGAGTGCAGTGGAGGATGGCCCAAGTGCTTGGGCCCTACACCCCATGGGAGACCAGGAGAAGCACCTGGCTCCTGCCATCGGATCAGCGTGGTGCGCGGTGGCTATTGGAGGGTGAACCAACGGCAAAGGAAGACCTTTCTCTCTCTCTCTCACTGTCCACTCTGCCTGTCAAAAAAAAAAAAAAAGAGAGAGAGAGAAGAAGAAGATGGAGGTACATGGAAGGACTGGGAGTTCCCCAGAGGGGATGAGTGAGTGAGACTGATGGAGAGAACTGAGCTGTGGTTCCTTAGATGGATACTCCCCCCAAGAGGGTTTTCCTGGGCAGGACCCTTCTCAGCCACGAGGCACCAGACAGGTAGAGTGAGCGCTGGGCAGCAGAAGCATGCGTAGCAGCGACTTGATGTGCGGGTTCTTAGTGAGTAGTCTGCTCCTCCCCAGGGCACAGGTGAGTGTGAGGGTGTCATCCCTGGGTTCCCACAGTGACCTGTGGGGATGGGACCAGAGCAGTCAGAAGGGAAGCTGGGGTATATGTGTGTTGGGTGCGAGAGTCCTGGTTGGTTCGGACTCTTTTTTTTTTTTTTTTTTTTTTGATAGTCAACACTTCTTTTAAAGACAGAGTTACAGAGAGAGGGGTCTTCCATCCACTGGTTGACTCCCCAGACGGCTGCAATGGCCGGAGCTGCACCGATCCGAAGCCAGGAGCCAGGAGGTTCCTCCAGGTCTCCCATGTGGGTGCAGGGTCCGAGAACTTGGGCCATCTTCCACTGCTTTCCCAGGCCATGGCAGAGAGGTGGATTGGAAGAGGAGCAGCCAGGACTAGAACTGGTGCTTCAGGCCAGGGCTTTAACCTACTGTGCCACAGTGCCGGCCCCTGTGGTTCAGGCTCTTGTAGTGGCACAACCGAGGGTTCCTCCTCCCATTTCTGCCATTTCTTTATCTGCTGTGTATGTTTAACTTGGTTTCACTTTAATTTTTAAAAAAACCTTTATTGGAAATTTTAAACTTGTAAAATATTAAAGAGGATAATGTAACCCCTTTTCCCCATTTGCTTGGTTAATAGTTACCAACATGTCGCCAGTCCTGTCATTTAGGCTCCTCTGCTGTCGCCACCCGCCTCACTGGATAATTTTAAAGTGAGCCCCGTGGTTATTCCATTGCCAGTTTTTCTATTCTGTATTTTGGACTAATGAGAAACTTAGTTCAAGTCTGATAGAGGAACCAGTGAGAAGGTCATTAGTTTCAGAGTAACTGAAGATTAAACAGAAGGATTTCTCCTTGATCAGTAACTCTGGAAGGTTTTGATTCCTAAATCATTTCCTTAGCGTGTCAGTGCCACTGCAGGTAGGAGGGGCGTGGCTGAGGCCGGGCGGAGAAGCAGTCATTGGCTCGGGGTGAGGGGCTGAAGGAGCTGTGCAGAGCAGAGCCTCTGGCCGTAGTGTGCAGCCTGCTGAGCAGCGTGTTCATACTCCCGGCTTTGAGCCCTGACAGCAACCTTTCATTTATAATTGAAACGACGTTTTCAGGGGATCCTAGTTGTTGTGTCACTGGGCCAAAGCGATCATTCCTGAGGCCTTTCCTTTTAGGCGAGATCTCGTCATGATAGCTGACGTTGCCTTTCTTGTTTCAGATGGGAATGACTGGTAACACAAGTCCATTTGGACAACCCTTTAGTCAAACTGGAGGGCAGCAGATGGGAGGCGCTGGAGTGAACCCCCAGTTATCCAGTAAACAGAGCATGGTCAATAGTTTGCCCACCTTCCCGACAGACATCAAGAACACTTCGGTCACCAACGTGCCAAATATGGTGAGTTGCTCTGGGTGCTGGGGGTCTCCTCTGGGTGGTTGGGGGATCTTGTGCTCTCATGAAAATGGGTGATAGCAAGATGATCCATACTTCTTGTGAGTGGCTTTCCAACTGTGTGGTGCATTTTCTGTGATGAGCTGGCAAGAGGCGGGGTAGGCGAGGATGAGGCAGCCGCCCCTCCCAGACACCCGTTGTATCCTGGAGAATTCATGTGTGTGAGTCACGTTACCTTCTCCAGGATCGTGACGCTCAGAGACACTGGCTTCTCTAACTCTTGCTGTTTGTTATTAGGTTGAAGATGTCTGTTGAAGCCCATTGATTGTATAACCATCAAGTGCAGGTCATTGATCTTCCAAGAACTGTGTTATGTTGGAGAGAGATGGGTGTTACGTCGTCTGACTTGGTAGATGGCTTCACATGTCTTCCCTCTCTCTAGGGTGTCCCGTGTATAAAATAGGAACTATCTTTGCAACCTTCAGCGTAATGAAGCAAGGTGTTCGTGGGAAAATACCTTCTTTTGCACCACAAAACCAGAAGGTGCCTTCTTTTGTCTGCGCTGCTGTGCACACACCAGCTGCTGAGTGATGTGCGTCGAGAGTGAGGAAAGACCAAGCATAGCCAGCTCGCTGCCTCCCCAGGCCGGAACTTGGCTCCCATGCCGGTGTCCCGCACACATTTTTGCAACAGCAGTTCAGGAAGACTCAGAAGAAATCTAGGGGGTTATGTTTAGGAAAAGTTGTGTGTGTGGTTTTTCTTTTAATGGCATATGCTTAGCTTTACATTCTTTTAAAAGTATTTGAAAGGTAAAGTTACGGAGAGAGCCAGAGAGAGTTATCTTCCATCTGCTGGTTCACTCCCCAAATGGCCACAGTGGCCAGAGTAGGCTGATCTGAAACCAGGAGCGTCTTCCTGATCTCCCACATGGGTTCAGGGGCCCAAGGACTTGGACCGTTTTCTGCTGCCTTTCCAGGCCATAGCAGGGATTTGGATCAGAAGTGGAGCGGCTGGGACTTGAATCAGTGCCCACATGAGATGCCGGCACTGCAGGCGGAGGAGGCTTAACCTTCTACGCCACAGCCGGCCCCTGCTTCTCCTTCTGATAGATCCTGGTTGCTAGGATTGTCTGGTTCCCAACAGTCAGGTACAGCACCTGAGCGAAGCACACAACCCCTGTAGCCCAGCCCCTCGAGTCCTGGGAGCGGTTCTGGCCTGCCTGGAGCTGGGGCCTGGCCGCATGTGCTGCCTTTTCCAGTCCTCCCTGAGGGGACAGTAGTGCTGCTTCCCGTCGGCCGTCACCACTCACACCTGCTCAGTGACCAGGAGCGTGTTTGGGCTTCACAGTGAAAGCGTCTGCGTTTCCAGAATGAATGTACTGCGGCAGGGTAGCTGTGACCTAGCCATTTCCTCCCTTTTCCGTCTAAACCCTTTGCAGCCCCGGTGCCCTGTGCCACGTCCTTCACTCATAACCTAGAGACAGCATTCCTCCAGTCCCATCCTGTGGCGCTCCGCTGCTGCATAGGCCGCGCTCACCAAAGGCTGAGGCCCTGGGGCCCTGGAGTGTTCATGGCCCTCCCCCCCACCCCCCCACCCAGGCGTGACAGTCAAAGGGGTGTCTGGGTACTGCCATGTGTTACCTGGAATGCATTCATGGACTGCAGCTGTACGTCTCTTCCAGAGAGTCGTTGAGATAGGCAGTTGCAACTCATCTTTTTGTCTTTTCTCCTGGACATCGGACAGAAATAAAAACAATTCTCTCAGCCTCTGCCCCCCTCCCTCCACCTCTCTCTCTCTCTCTGACTTCTCTGGGTCATGGGAAACGGAGGTAGGTAGCCTTCCATTTCTTTCGAGGGTAAACTTTGAGTGACCTCCCAGGCTGGGTTCCTGTACCCTTTATCCCAAGGGCCTGGCACAGCCGTGACACACGGGAGCTGCCCTGTGTGCTCCTTATGAGGGTGGCGTTAGCACCCAGGGCTCAGCGGCAGCTTTCCCAGCCTGCATTTTACTTTTGCTGTAGCAGCCGCTTACGCGTTACCTCTGGGTCCCTTTGCAGGTAAGGAAGTTGAGGCTCCGCAGTCTCTGGTTCTCCAGGCTGTGGAGCTTCCTGTTGGAAAGCCCGCAGCTCTGCTCTAATCATGTCCTGAAGGCCCCTGAGCGCCCGTCTGCTGGCTGCTGTGCAGGCCTGTGCTCCCGCGGCGTGTTTGCAGTTCCCCCGCTGAGTCAGGTGGTCTTCTTGAGTTTGCTAAATTTTATCTGGCCTCTTGAAGTGCGCAGATGTTTGCAATGAGGGAAAGTGGGTAGGGGAAATCTAGGTCTATTTGATGAAAAGAAGAAAAATACAGCATTTTGTTTGGTCGTGCTTTTGGGGATAATCTTTGAGGAAGTTGAACCGGACTTGGTGTGGGGCACAGTTCAGGCCAGGACTCTGGTGCGGAATCACCCAGTCACCTGGTTGAGCTCTTGTTGCCTCGTGGTCGTTCTGCCTTCCTCCTTTCGGTAGGTCTGCAGCATCCTCGGACATGGCCTGTGGTCACCTTCTCACGTGTGCCTCGCGGGTGAGCCCTGTGGCGCTCCTGGAGTTCAAGCCACGGGAGCCTGGGTCACAGCCCTGCTGTAGAGGTTCTGAGGAGCCTGCAGTGGCGGAATTGTCCCAGGGGCCTTCTTAGAGGGTCCGTCAGGGAGGGGGTGGACAGCAAGATTGGAAAGGTGAGAAGAAGCCGCAGAGGCCCCAGGGAGCTGATGGCGCTGGCCTGTGTAGGAGCTGGCAGAGGTCTCGTGGGAGGCAGGAGCACTGTGAGTAGAAGCTGGGGGCTCGGAGGTCCTGCAGGAAAGGCCGTGGCTCTCAGGGAGGCGGTCTGACATCTTTGTTGGTTAGAGAGACTGTTCTGGCTCCAGGTGAAGCCGGGATTGAGGAGGGATGCACTGCTGTGGTCTAGGTCGGGATCCAGCCGGAACAGGAAACTGGACACAGGGTTGGCTGCTAGGGGGAGAGCTTGGTTGAGTGGGAGCTCTGGGTAGGAGATGAACAGAAATGTCTCAGTGACTCCACCCTAGAGACTCCTTTAGAGACGCATATGGGGATGATAGTCCTGGTTCCTGGACTCTGGGACTGCCCGGTTCCTGGTGAAGCTAGCTTGTCTTGCTAAACTTTGGGTTGGGTTTTCCAAGAACACTGATTGGAAGTGGGCTGTGTCATTGAGAGTGGTTGGTGACCAGATGGGTTCATCCTTCAAGTTATCACACATGGTAGCCAACAAGGGCTATTTCTAACAGGGAGTTCATATGCGTAGGTTTTTTGTTTGTTTTTAAAGAAAAAATCAAAAGCCCCATCCTGGGCCAGCACTGTGGTGTAGAGTGTTAAGCCTCTCCCTGCAGTGTTGTCATCCCATATGGGCGCCAGTTCAAGTCCTGGCTGCTGTGCTTCTGATCCAGCTCCCTGCTGTTGAGCCTGGGAAAGCAGCAGAAGATGCCCAAGTGCTTGGGCCCCTGCACCCATGTCGGAGACCTGGAAAGGCTCCTGGCTCCTGGCCTCAGCTTGGTCCAGCCCCAGCCATTGTGGCCATTCGGGGAGTGAACCAGGGGATGGAAGATACTCTCCCCCTCCTGCTTCTGGCTATCCTTCTCTGTAACTGACTTTCAAGTAGATAAATCAGTCCTTTGTTTTTAAGCCCAACCCGCAGGCTTCACCTGCAGCGCGGGAGGTTTGTCAGAGTGCTGCCCGTGGGGTGATGCTGGGGTTTGTTGATTGTGTGTCAGAGCATTTTGCAGTGGAGGTTTGATGCAGGGCCCCCGACAGCTGCTGCAGCCACCTCTAACAGATGGGAACTGTGGCGGCAGGGAAGGGCTGCCGGGGTGTCTTCCCGTCGTGGTCCAGAACCCTTGTGGGACATTCACGTGCTGGGCCGTGGGCCGTCGGCCTTCCCAGCTGCCAGTGTGTGGATGTGAGCCTCTTCTGCAGCTCTGGACCCCGCCTCACCGCGAGCGGTGGCTCCTGAGCAGTGCGAGTCCTCCTGATTCAGACCCCGTAGCGGGAAGGTGAGGAATTTGGGGCGTTGTGGTCAGTGTTAGGAAGCTTCAGATCACCTCAGTTTCCTGGTTTATGCACCTAATTCCCTCTAATGTGAGTCAGGACTTTCTAATGCAAGGATGTGTCAGAAAGCTTGTGGAAAATGGAATTAAAAGATAAGTTTATTTTGGTGCAGAAAAATTTTTGATCCAAGCATACAGGGTAGTCCTCAAAAAATCCTTGTAAAATGTATATTATGAAAAAAAATTCAGGCAGTTTTTGCAGCTAAATAAAGTTATCTTTTAATCACACTTTTCCATAAGCCCTAAAAAGAACTAAAAATTTTAAATTTATTTTATTAAAGGCATACGACAGAGGGGAATCTCCCTTCCACTAGTGCACTCCCCAGTGCTCACAACAGCTGGGGCTGGGACTGGGCCAGGCGGGAACCAGGAGCCAGGAACTTCACCCAGGTCTCCTACATGGGTGGGAGGGACACAGCTACTTGAGCCGTAGTCTGCTGCTTCCCGGTGCACAGTAGCAGGACGCTGGGATTGGAAGCAGTGTCAGAACTCAAACTCAGTACTCCAGTGTAGGCTGTAGGTATCCCAAGCAGCGTCTTCACCTGCACACTGAATACCTGCCCGCATTTTTCCATAAACTTCTTGACGTTCCCTTATCATGGCCTGTGGTTCTTTGTCTTAACGCTGAATTCTGCAGTTTTAAAACCAGCTCCTCCCTTGGTTCTGTTAGAGAACAAAGCTTGTGAGAGCCACTGTCCCCTGAAAGGTCAGTAAGCTTAGTGACCAGTAGTCTTTGTGTTCACTTTAGTTAAGGCTGTTGGGAGCTTTCCTTAAAGTCTGCCATAGACTCAGTGACAGTCACTATGTAAGTTACACGTCGTGTTGTCTCCTCACCAAGCGATTCTATGTAAAATCACTGTGATTGTGAGATGTACCTCACTAATAATTGGAAAACATAGCAAAAGATGTGGGAATAAGCCTTTGTCCAAAGTTGTTAGGAATGTACCTGCTTGTGTATGTTTAAGAGTCTGCATCAATTACTCCCGTCTTACTGCCTCCACGTATATCTACAAGATCTCTGAGAAATGTGTATACAGGCCTTGGAAGAATAACCTTTAGGCCAGCGCTGCGGCTCACTAGGCTAATCCTCCGCTTTGCGGCACCGGCACACCAAGTTCTAGTCCCAGTCGGGGCACTGGATTCTGTCCCGGTTGCCCCTCTTCCAGGCCAGCTCTCTGCTGTGGCCCGGGAGTGCAGTGGAGGATGGCCCAAGTGCTTGGGCCCTGCACCCCATGGGAGACCAGGAGAAGCACCTGGCTCCTGGCTTCGGATCAGCGCTGTGCGCTGGCCGCAGCGTGCCGGCCATGGCGGCCATTGGAGGGTGAACCAACGGCAAAGGAAGACCTTTCTCTCTGTCTCTCTCTCACTGTCCACTCTGCCTGTCAAAAAAAAAAAAAAAAAAAAAACCTTTAGTCAAAAATTCTTGACAGAAGTTAACAGTGAATCTTTTCTTCTCTTTAAACTTAGCCCCAGTCGTTTTGGCAATAAGTATCAGCTGGAAAATAGAGTCTGAGCACAAAGTACGCTATGCGACACGTGCAAATGGTAGGAAACTTTAAATTGAGAAAAATCCGAGTGCTTGGATAGCAGACACACTGGTCTGCGCTGCAGGTACTCAGGCCAGATCACTTGTGTAACTTTCTTCCTGATGGGTCTCTCACTAACCAACAGGTGTTTTTCCAGAATCTTGTTAGCATAGTCCTTCAGCCGACCCTCCCAGTTGGGGGCATAAATTCTCAGCACAGACACTCAGGTCTCGCCCTTCATAAAGTAGAGGCTGGGTCAGAAGGCTCCTCGAGTCTAAACAGGGTGAGCTACATACTTAAAATCAGCACCACGGCCGGCGCCGCGGCTCACTAGGCTAATCCTCCGCCTTGCGGCGCCGGCACGCCGGGTTCTAGTCCCGGTCGGGGCGCCGGATTCTGTCCCGGTTGCCCCTCTTCCAGGCCAGCTCTCTGCTGTGGCCAGGGAGTGCAGTGGAGGATGGCCCAGGTGCTTGGGCCCTGCACCCCATGGGAGACCAGGAAAAGCACCTGGCTCCTGGCTCCTGGCTCCTGGCTCCTGCCATCGGATCAGCGCGGTGCGCCGGCCGCGGCGGCCATTGGAGGGTGAACCAACGGCAAAGGAAGACCTTTCTCTCTGTCTCTCTCTCTCACTGTCCACTCTGCCTGTCAAAGAAAAAAAAAAATCAGCACCACAGCGCCTGCCTGCCTGCCAGTGGGGATATTTACCAGGTATTACTGGTAAGTAACTGTTGGAAGAACTCAGTAAATAGCCCATTTCCTAGGTCTGGCTGAGGAAGTCACAGGCAGCAATGAAGCCTCCCAAATCACACCAGCCTTTGCATTCCCTGGGTTATCCTGACTTCTTAGCTGTTCTGAAGGTTGGAACCCATTAGAAAACAGTCTGTCCAATGATTTTTTTGCCAGGTTACCAGAAACTTGCTGTAGTGAGTGTCCTTGAAGAATATGCTTGTGTTTGAGTGTGTCCACAGTGTTCAAGAAGAACACTCCTGTGAGAGTTTTGAATAAATAGATGATTCTCCTGAACTTGTCATTCAGTGAGTGGTCCTGATGCCACTTAAGACCCTCTAACTCGGATTGGACTGGCTGGTGTACATGGTTACTGGGCCTTTACCTTGACTGTCACAGTAGGGCCAGCACCTCCTACCTTGTAGGGGGTCTTTGTGAGGTAGCAGGTAACCCCCACCCAGCCTGGGAGGACCTCCTACCCAGGTCTGAGGCTGTAAGGGGTGGGAGCCCCTCAGTGAGCCCTGCACGTGCCACCTGCCCCTGCCTCAGCTCCCCACTTGCCCGTCACGTTTCCCTGCCTGCCTTGGACATTCTCTTCCCACTTCAGAATCATAGCTTCTTTCATGTGGAAGAGGAGTTATGAATCATTCTGATCCAACTTGCTCATTTGCAGTTATTTTTCTATGTATTCAGATCTTAAATTTTTTTTAAAGATTTATTTATTCATTTGAAAGAGTTACACAGAGAGAGAAGGAGAGACAGAGAGAGTTCTTCCATCCGCTGGTTCACTGCCCAGTTGGCCGCAATGGCTGGAGCTGTGCCGATCCGAAGTGAGGAGCCAGGAGCTTCTTCAGGTCTCTCACATGGTTGCAGGGTCCCAAGGGCTTGGGCCATCTTCTACTGCTTTCTCAGGCAATAGCAGAGAGCTGGATCAGAAATGGGGCAGCCGGGCCTTGAGCCAGCACCCATATGGGATGCCGGCAGTGCAGGCGGTGGCTTTACCCACTACACCACAGTGCCAGCCTCTGGATCTTAAATTTTTAAAAAATTAATGAACATCAAGCAACAAGAAGAAACAACAAGACGCTTCATGTGTCTGTGTAGCTATGTTCTTGCAGTTGATTTTGTCGGATTGAGGAGCCATATGTTAGTGAACACGTTCTTTGTCTTCTGACCCCAAGTCTTTGTGTTCACACTATTGTAGGGTCCTGTGGAAGAGTCGGAACAACAGACCCTGAAGAGCCACGATTGTCCCACGTGGTGTTCACTGATTTTAGTGGAGGCTTTGGAGGAGTCGGTTTGCAGGTCTAGGGAAGGAGTGTGCAGGGAGCATGGTTCTGCACTCTGTTGGAATGTGGGAGGCTGGGGCCAACTCCAGGGACCTCAGCCCCGTGTGAGTTTGGGGCAAGGGTGCATGGAGGGAGGAAGCCAGTCCCTTCCGTGTTCTTTCTTGGTCAGTATCTTCTGTTTGGAGACATGGTGACCTGCTCTTGGGTGTGTTAATGGAGAGTCATTTGCTTTCTGTGAAGAATGCCAGGATAGGCTTTGCTGTCCACGCTCCCTGTGCCTGTTTCTGACTGTGTCACCTAGATGAAATATAGGGAATCGGGAAAAGGGAGCTGTGGCTAATGACACAAAATGCGTGTGACAAAACAGTTGTAAAAGTGCATGTTAAATATGTACAGTTACTAGTGTCAAGGTGAAAAAAAGTTTTAAGTACCCGTTAGATGGGCCTTAGAATTAAGGAGTTTGCCTTTACAGGTCATTTGCTGGCTGGGGTTCAGTGATGGTTGAGGCTGCTGAGTTATGGTGACAAGTGACAAGGGCCGAGCCGTGTGGTCAAGTTCAGGAAGGAGGGCTGCGAGAGGGGAGTGCTCCCAGCAGCTTCTGGTCAGTGAGAGTTTACCTGCTGTTACCTGGGCCTCAGGTTGCTTAGAAGTGAAAGTGACTCCTCCCACATAGCCTATGTATTGAAAGGCTTCTGACAGAGGCCATCATAGGGCTTCTCAACAAAAGCCCGGGACCAGGCCCCCGCATCGTGTTTCTCTCGAGTCGGCGGGCTGCTACCTTGTCCTTTGCTAGGAAAGCTGTCCTGGTACTGTGGTTTTGCATTGCTGTGATTGCTATTAAGAGATGCCTTGCAGGCATGAAAAAAGCACTAATGTTGGGGCTGGCACCGTGGTTCACTTGGTTAATCCTCCACCTGCGGCGCCAGGACCCCATATGGGTGCTGGGTTCTAGTCCCGGTTGCCCCTCTTCCAGGCCAGCTCTCTGCTGTGGCCCAGGAAAGCGGTGGAGGATGGCCCAAGTGCTTGGGCCCTGCACCCCATGGGAGACCAGGGGGAGGCTGCTACCTTTGGATTGGCGCAGGGCGCCAACTGTAGCGACCATTTGGGGGGTGAACCAATGGAAGGAAGACCTTTCTCTCTGTCTCTCTCACTGTCTAACTCTGTTTGTCAAAAAAAGAGAGATGCCTTGCATGTTTGTTGATATCGACATCTCCTGGTTGGAGCTCTTAGTTCCTGTGCTCTGCCAGTCTTGCCATTAGATTCTCTGAGAAACTGCGCAGAGGAAGACTGTCCTCAAGCGGGGGCACAGAGGTTCCGGGTGGGGCTCCCTCTGCCAGGTGGCCTGTTTGCCGCCGGAGAGCTCACCACCTGGACAAGGGAGATAACACAAAATGATCACTACTTAAGGCAACAAGTAACAGTATACAGTTTAACCAAAGGCTGTTTAAAACACACTGTTAAAAAAAAAAAAAAGGTTACAGAATAGTACTTCGACATCATTCAGGTTTTTTTTTTTTCCCCCAGACAGACAGAGTGGACAGAGAGAGAGAGTGAGAGAGAGAGAGAGAGGCAGACAGAAAGGTCTTCCTTTTTCCGTTAGTTCACCCCCCATGGCCGCTGCGGCCGGTGCACCATCCTGTGTGTCCGGAACCTGGGAAGAGCTTGGCTGGGCTGCATGAGCAAAATGCAGCAGTCCAAGGATCCGAGGGTGGGTATAAAATCCTGGCACCGTGATGTGAGATGTGACTCTTCACTGGGGCAAAAGCGCTAAGCCAAACACCTGCTTGTTAATGGTTGCATCTTGCTCTGATGAAGGTCTGTAGCCTGTTCTGCCTTGACAGACCTTTAGAGGTTTTTGCTTTCAATTTTTTGGTAATCTCTAATCCAAAAGTCTGAAATCTGAAATGCTCCAGAATTTGAAACTGCTGACAGTGTGATGCTACAAGTGAGACAGGCTGTGGTCAGAGCTGTGTAAGACTACCTGCAGGGGCCGGTGCTGTGGTGCAGCGGGTAGAGCCGACACCTGCAGTGCCAGCATCCCATATGGGCGCCGGTTTAAGTCCCGGCTGCTCCACTTCGATCCAGCTCTCCGCTATGTCCTGGGAAGGCAGTGAAAGATGGCCCAAGTCCTTAAGCCTCTGCACCCACGTGGGAGATCCAGAAGAACTCTTGGCTCCTGGCTTTGGATCAGTACAACTCTGATCATTGACTCCAATTGGGGAATGAACCAGTGGATGGAAGACTTCTCTCTCTGCCTCTCCTCCTCTCTCTGTGTGTAACTCTGACTTGCAAACAAACAAATAAATAATTTCATGTTTAGATTTAGATCCAGTTCCCAGGATAGCACATTATGCGTATGCAAATATTCCATAATTAAAAAAAAAAAAAAACGAAACACTTGTGTTGCCAAACATTTTGGATAGAGAGAGTCAAACTGTGTTTAGTCAGGGTGTGGTGCATATCTTCACACATGCATTTTAGCATATACCCATCCAGTTAACTTCCCTAATAAATTTCGGGAAGTCTACTAGATCAAAAGAAATATACATTTTTCCTTTTGCTATACATAACTTAAAAAACTTTATCAACGGAGTACTTAGGAACGGTGTGTCAGTATATCCTCGTCAATATGTTAACATTTTGGGGGCTGGCGCTGTGGCACAGCTGTTAGAGCCACAGTCTGCAGCGTCAGCATCCCAAATGGGTGCCTGTTGATCTGCTTTCCATCCAGCTCCCTGCTAATGCTCTTGGGAAAGCAGTGGAGGATGGCCCAAGTACTGGGCCCCTGCGCCTGCGTGGGAGACCTGGGGAAAGCTCCTGGCTCCTGGCTACGACCTGGCCCAGCCACAGCCATTGTGGCCATGTGGAGAGCGAACCAGCAGGTGGAAGATCTGTCTCTCCCTCTCTCTCTAACTTTTCCTTTCAAGTAAAATAAATAAATCTCTTAAAATTCGTTATTTTTAAGTTTTAAAAAGTTTTTTAAGTTTATTTTCTATTTTTTTTATTTATTTTTTTATTTTTTGACAGGCAGAGTGGACAGTGAGAGAGAGACAGAGAGAAAGGTCTTCCTTTGCCGTTGGTTCACCCTCCAATGGCCACCGCGGTCGGCACACTGCAGCCGGCACATTGCGCTGATCCGATGGCAGGAGCCAGGTACTTATCCTGGTCTCCCATGGGGTGCAGGGCCCAAGCACTTGGGCCATCCTCCACTGCACTCCCTGGCCACAGCAGAGAGCTGGCCTGGAAGAGGGGCAACCAGGACAGAATCCGGTGCCCCGACCGGGACTAGAACTTGGTGTGCTGGCGCCGCAAGGCGGAGGATTAGCCTAGTGAGCTGCGGCGCTGGCCTATTTTCTGTTTATTTTGATAGGTGAAAGAAAGCCCCATTGTTCTAGTTTGTTTGTTAGTTAATGAGGTAGATCTTTTTTAAAAAACCGCTTTCTTGAGATAAAATTCGTATACCATACAGTCCCCCTTCCAAAGCACTGTTGTGTGGTGGTCACTGAGATCAGCCCAGAGCATTTCCTTCTCTGTGCATGAACACTCCTGGTTCCTGTGGCCCTTCACCCTAGCCAGTCACACATCCCCTTTCTGCCCCTCTGGATTTAAGTATTCTGGACACTTCAGAGAAACGGAATCGGGCCCGACTGATTGCTTTCACTGAGCATAGTGTTTTTAAAGTTCTTGTTGTAGCAAGTGTCAGTGTGTCCTTCTGTGTAGATGAATAATAATATTCCACTTTGGAAATACGTAGATTTTTTCCATCCATCAGTAAATGAGCATTTGAGTTGCTTATGTTTTTAGGATATTACAAATAATAGTGAGCTGAACATTTTCATTAGATTGTTGTGTGTGTGAACCTGTGGTTTCAGGTCTCTCCTGTGTATGCCTAGGTGCGGGAGTCTGGGGTCATACAGTAATTCTGTTTCACTGTTTGAGGAATTGCCAGAATGTCTTCCACATGGCTGCAGCGTTTTCCTGTCCTAGTAGCCGTGTGTGAGGATTCTCTCTGCGGACCTCCCTGCTCTCAGTGATGCTGTTGGTCCGTGTCTGTCGTCCTACAGTGTTCCTGGCTGGTGTGATAGTGGCTTGCTGTTGGTCATGTCTGTCTGTCGTCCTACAGTGTTCCTGGCTGGTGTGATAGTGGCTTGCTGTTGGTCATGTCTGTCTGTCGTCCTACAGTGTTCCTGGCTGGTGTGATAGTGGCTGTGGTTTTGATGTGTGTTTCACTAATGGCCAGTGGTGCTGATCATCTTCTCAGGGACTTCCTAATCATTCTTGTATCTTCATGGGGGAAAAAATCTGTTACGATCGTGTGTCAGTTTTTCAATTGTGTTGTCTTTTTATTGTTGAGTTGTAAGAGTTTTTACAGGGCCAATGCTGTGGAGACTGATTTGAGTTCCAGCTGCTCCGCTTCCGATCAAACTCCCTGCTAATGTACCTGGGGCGGGTGGGAGTGGAAAAGGGCTCAAGTAGTTGGGCCCCTGCCAGATGACCCAGCTGGAGTTTCAGGCTCCTGACTTCAACCTGGCCCAGCCTTTGCAGCCATTTGGAGTATGAACCAGTAGAAGGAAGATCTCCCTCCCTCCCTCCTTCCCTCCCTCTCTCCCTCTCCCTCCCTCTCTGTCCCTCTCCCCCTCTCCCCCTCTCTCCCTCTCCCTCCCTCTCTGTCCCTCTCCCCCTCTCCCCCTCCCTCTCTCCCTCTCCCCCTCTTTCCCTCCCTCTCTCCCTCTCTCTCTTTCTCTTACTCACTCACTCTGCTGTTCAGATAAATAAATAAACCTTTATTTTAAAAAAATAATTTTTGGTGTGTCCTGGGTGTGAGTTTCTTATCAGATCCATGATTTGCTAACGTCTTCCATTTCTTGATGGTTATCCTTTGATGCATAGGAAGGATTTTGTATGAAATCGAGTTGACTTGTGCTTCTCGTGGCTTCCTAATGCAGAGGTGCGTGTTTGCTTGTGCAAGTGTTACAGCTTCAGCTCTTAGGTTTAGTCTTTGGTCTGTTTGAGTTAGTGTTTGCGTATGACTGGGGATGTTAGTTGTCCTGATCTTTTCCTCATTGTTAGTTGAGAAGACTCTTTTCTCCTCTCTGAGGTGTCATCTTCACATGAATATATAGAAAATGTTTGTGTTTCTTTGCATTTTGTGATATGCTTTTGCATTCTCTCTTCGAAATATTTATTTATTTATTTATGTATTTTGAGAAACAGACAAACATCTCCCATCCACGTGTTCACTCCCTAAATTCCCACAATAGTTACTGTTACTAGGACTGGGCCAAGCTGAAGCCAGGAACTCAATCTAGTCATCCCACCTAGGTGGCAGGGACCCAGATGTTGGAGCCATCACCTGCCGCCTTCTGGGGTGTGCACTGGAGCGGAGGCTGATGCCCAGGCCCTTGAGTGTGGGTTGCAGGTGCCCCAGCTCACGTCTTGACTACGAAGCCAGATGCCCACCCCAGCACTAGCTTTGCTGACACAAGATCAGTGATAGTGGAAAGAATCTCTTAAAGCATATCCCAGGTGACAGGCAGTGCGTTAATATCTGGTAACCTAGGTATACAATATTTCTGTACTTAACAGAAGAAAAGGTAACCGATTAATTTCTTTGAGATGTCAGTGTAATGAATGAAAGAGGAGAGGAGGATGGTAGATGAGGAACTTTAAAAATGACAGCCAAATCTAGGGCGTGGGCTGGAATTGGATCCTGATTTTTGCAAACCAGCTATAAAAGACATACTTTGGACAGCTAAAAAGAAATTGGACCGTGATTGGAATTAGCTGAGGTCGCAGAGTAGTTTGTCTGTTAGGTGATTGTAGCGTCCTTTCCACTTTTCCGTATGATTGAGGTTTTCGTAAATGGAAAGAAAGATCTGAGCGAGTGTCAGCGCGCACTTCTCACCGAACTCCTGACTTCTTCCCTCACTCCGGGCCTCTTTGTCCTTGGACCCTTCTATTCCCTGCGAAGCTGATCAAGGAGACTACTGGGTTTTTACTGCCTTCAGGCAGGGGCATGGTCAAAGGCTGGTTGTTTATGAAGCGTTACCTGAAATCGCAGAAAGTGCCAGGAGTAAGGGTTCCAGTTAATGCTCTACAGTGGGATATTAGTTCATTGAATTCATAGTTGTGTGGTCAGATGCTGTACTGTGATTACAAACAACACCAACCTACTGAGTGAGATGACGGTTTACTGGCTTTACCAGGAGAAACATATATGTGACTTACTGGTAATAGTTCATACATAGGAATCTATGTATGAAAAAGAAGAAAAGACAGAAAGCTAATTACCAAACAAAACAAAAACACCCTATCCTGAACTAAAAAGTTGGAGAAAGAAAGCAAACCATTGACACTTGAGTAGTAGATTCCTGGATTAATCAGGGAAAATGAGCGGGTATAAAAGAGGGTGTTTCTAGGGTTTGGCGTTGTGGCACAGCAGCCGAAGCCCACATAGGTGCTGGCTTGTGTCCTGGCTGCTTCACTTCCGATCCAGCTCCCTGCTGATGGCCTGGAAAAGCAGCAGGGAAGGTAGCCCAAGTGCTTAGGCCCCTGCCACCCACTTGGGAGACAAGGATGGAGTTCAGGCTCCTGGGCTTACCCAGCCCTGGCTGTTGCAGCCATTTGGGAGGTGAACCAGGGCATGAAAGACGGATCCCTCCCCACCACTGCTATGATTCTGCCTTTCAAATAAGTAAATAAATAAGTTTTTTGTAAAAAAAGAAGAGAGTATGTTTCTCTTAGCTGTGCTCATGGTGTCCTGCCTCCCATAGGACTTGGATTTTGCCTTGAGTCATTCTTGGGCTTCTAGGAGCTGTGCTTTGGGGCAAAGCCCCCAGTTTCTCACTTACTGTCTGAGTTCTCAGAAAGATAAAACCCCAAAAGAACACCCTCACATGAACTTTGATTCCTTAAGAGGAAATTTTTCAGAATGTATTTGTTTGAAAGGCAGAGAAATAAACAAATAGTTATATGCATACATTCACTCTCCAATTGTGCATAAATAGCTGGGGCTAGCACGAGGCCAGGATGAAGCCAGAAGCTGGGAGTTCAGTCCAGGTCTCCTGTGTGGTTGATGGGGACCCAAGTGCCTATCTCCCAGGTGTGCGTGAGTGGGAAGCTGGCATGAGGACTGAGCCATGGCTTGAACCCAGGCCCTCATGTGGAATGTGACTGTGCCACGTGGCGTCTTCACTGCTGTGCCAAACTCCCGTCCAGGAAGAAAGGTTTTTTGATAGTTTTTACCTCGTAGTTGCAGATAAGGTTTTGGTGTTTGAATAATAAAAGCAGGGTGAGGTCTAATTCGGGGGAGGTAGTGGGAGTTGTGTTTGAAGAGAAGGTTGGAAGCCCCTGTGGTGTGGGTGAGCCTGCTCTGTAGGTTTCTGGTGACCACTTGCATTTTCTTAGCAGTTCAGAGGTGTGCTTGGTATTCAGACAGACAAAAGCAAAAAAACTATTCTGTGTCTTCAGCAGCTCACCAAATGCTTTAAAAAAAAAAAAAATCGTCCGATGTCTGAGTGGAACTTTAATGAAATTCAGAGTGTTTTGTAATTTAAGAAAGCATTCCCTCTGTGGCTGGTGACGTTAGGATGAGTGGTGTCTGCTCAGAGCGGTGACCGCGGTGACACAGGCTGCACGTACTGTCCTGGGCACGTGGCACTGAGGTCTGAAAGGAGGTGCGGACCCTTTCTGCTGCATCAGATATTCGAAGTGAGCAGAGGTTGCGCGGGCTTTGCATTCTTTTTCATTAGATGGAACCAGTGAAGTAGCCAGTGTGTGGCCGTTTGGGACACGCAGAAACAGCAGTTCCAGGTGCCCCAGCCCTCTGCTGCTCTGTGTTGGAGGCTGAGTTGGGTTTTGCTGCTGCAGTCAGAACTAAGTGCCATTTTCTTGCCCGGATGATAAATGTGTGCAGGTGAACTGGAATCAGCCTTCTGTTGGACAGGTTGATTTCTGAACTTCTGTATCTTAAAGTTGCCGTTGGAGTGAAGAGAACAGGTCTTTTTCTCCCAGTGGCCGACATGATCCATCAGCTTTTACATTTGGGAAATAATCAATGACTGTGAATTGGAACTCTGAAAGCTTACCAAAATGTTGTTATTATTTTGTTTTATTTTAGTCCCAGATGCAAACATCAGTGGGAATTGTACCCACACAAGCAATTGCAACTGGCCCCACTGCAGATCCTGAAAAACGCAAGCTGATACAGCAGCAGCTGGTTCTACTGCTTCACGCTCATAAATGTCAGAGACGAGAACAAGCGAATGGGGAGGTTCGGGCCTGCTCTCTGCCTCACTGTCGAACCATGAAGAATGTCTTGAATCACATGACACATTGTCAGGCTGGGAAAGCCTGCCAAGGTAAGTGCTGTGTTCTGACTCACGGCGCAGGTCGGGATGGAATCTGCCCGTGTTCGTGGTCAGTGCTTAGCTCTCCGTGGAGTGACCTAGGGCACACAGCCGTCAGGTTCCCCACACCTGCCAGTCAGGTGTCCTGGAAAGCCCCGCGGAGGAGAAAGGCTGGGCCCTGCACTTGTCCTCTCCTCTGTCCTTTCTCATGGAAGACAGCTGTCACTTCTCGAGTACTGTTTGTTGTAAATGTCTAGCTCGTGGCTTTCTCTTGGGCAGCGGATGTAGGGCATGCAGATGTGGGCACACGCCCTTCCCTGCACGCTGATCAGCTGTCTTGTGTCTGCTTGCGGATCCCCGTCTCCGCGGGCACTTCTTTGCTCCTCTGCCCTGCGCTTGATGCTGCTCCGCTGACAGGGATGATGTCCTAGTGGCTGGCAGTGACGTGGGAACTGTGTACTGTGCAGCCCTGGGGAGGTGGCGAAGGAGGCTCAGCACGCGCCCGACCCCCTGGTAGCCGACACCTCGCTTCCCCCAGAGCCCGTGCTTCCTCTCAGCGGCTTTGCTCTCGTCTTCGTCTCTCTCCTTCTCTTGTGCTCATGACCTTGGGGAAATCTGTCTCTGGGCTCCCTCTCCCCGTTGTGCTGTTTGGGAGTCCCCAGAGCAACCTGAAGCTGAAGAAGCAGAGCAGGGTGAGGTCAGACCTTCAGAAGACGAGCGCTGTGTCAGGCTCGGGGCGCTGTCCCCAGAGCACTGCACGCCAGCCCCGCCCCCTTCCAAATCGCCACAGACTTCCTTCTGCTGCTTCCTCGGTTTCTGCAGCTGTAATGTTGAGATAGTTTCATCTTAAACATAATTTAACATTGTTGTTTTCACTGGTGGTATTACAAAACTACATTTACTCTACTTTCATGATTATGTTCAGTATTTTGGGTTGATTAATTGCTGTTTTGTTTTGTGGGCCAAGACTTAATCACCCATCATTCATAACATTGCTTCTGTGGGAAAGCTTTCTTTTTGTTTTTGTTTTTGTTTTTGAATTCTCAGTAATCAACTTACAAACTTTTTGAAAAATAGTCTGTTTGTAAGTTGAGGACCACCTATACTGTGTTATGGTTATACTTGATACCATTTTCTTATGGAATCTGGCATTATAATTTAGGTGTAATTGAAAGTGTGACGATTTGGATAGAAAAATAACATCTCGTTGTTTTTCTGGTCATAGTTGCCCATTGTGCATCTTCACGACAAATCATCTCTCATTGGAAGAACTGCACACGACATGACTGTCCTGTTTGCCTCCCTTTGAAAAATGCCAGTGACAAGCGAAACCAACAAAGTAAGTGAGCACGGGGACAGAGAAGCTTGGAGATGAGCGTAGAGGCTGTGGAGAGTAGGCAGGGAGTGGGCAGGGGTTGCCAGCCAGAGCGTGCAGGGTGAGGTAGGGCGGACAGGGAGCTGAGAGGGTAGCTCAGAGGGAAGGAGAAGGGTCTGGTAGCGTTGGGCTGCCCCTCACTGCCCGCACTCCTGCAGACACGCACTTGAAGCAGTGCCAAAGAGCAGAGTCCCTCGATCCAAAGCTGACCCAGAGACTTGCTATTTCCTGAGAGATACGCACTGTGAAGCTGTGAACACCGTGGCACTTAGTGGTGAAGGTGGGGTGTGGGAGGAGGATTAGAGGGACACTTTTGCAATTGGAAGTCCCTCACGCCAAGTGAGCTGTGAAGGTTCTGTGAGACAGGCTGGATCAGGGTCAAAGCCCACAGGGAGAGTTTGGGAAGGTTTGCCCTCCCGCTCAGTGCCGTGGTTCCCAGACCTCCTTCCACAGTGATTCGTTCGGGCTTCAGGTTGGGTGCCTGTGCCCCAGGACAGGCCTGTCCTGCTCACTCTCATCATTGGCTATCTTCAGGTGTCTGCACACCTTAGCGTGGCCGTCATGCAGTGAGCCCTGTCTTCAGTAGGCCAGTACACGCCCCCCGCCCCCCGGGGAGGGCTCTCCTGCCGTTGTAGGTGTTGGGGCAGTGAGGAGGGTGGACATCTCCTTCCATTTTTAAGTCTTTTGCTGTCATTTCAGAGGTGACACTGTGGTCTCCGATTGTGTCCCTCAGTCTGCATAGCTAAGAGCTGGCCCTGGACCCACACCACCCTCCAGCCAGAGCCGCTGCCTCAGAGTCTTCCTCCATGTTGTCTGTGCAGCCTCCTGTATGTGTGTCTTAAGTGTTCGCTCCCTCACGCCTCTCGACCATCGTCTTCCACCCCGCCTCTGCCTGGAGAGCCTGTGCTGCTTTTCTTTGTGGTCAGGGAAGGCCGGGGGAGCGCTTTGTTTCTGAGAGCGCCCTGAGCGTGAGGCACCGTCCCCTTAGGTGAGGCCAGCTGGCTCCAGGGTGCCTTGCTCTGGCCATCACCCTCCTGTCCTGCAGCCCAAATGCTTTCCTTTATTTATTCATGTTTTAAAAAGATGTATTTGTTTATTTGAAAGTCAGAGTTACGCAGAGAAAGAGAGAGAGAGAGGGAGGTCTTCCATCTGCTGGTTCACTCCTCAGTTGGCCGCAGTGGCAAGAACTGCGCTGTTCGAAGCCAGGAGCCGGGAGCTTCTTCTGGGTCTCCCTCGCGGGTGCCAGGGCCCAAGGACTTGGGCCATCTTCCACTGCTTTCCCAGGACATAGCAGAGAGCTGGATCGAAAGTGAAGCAGCTGGGACTTGAACCGACGCCCATATGGGATGCCGGCACTGCAGGCGGTGGCTTTACTCACTCCGCCACAGCGCCGGCCTCCAAGAGGTTTCCTTTAGAAGTCAGTTTCTTTATTCAGTAAACTTAATCTTTGATCAGCCAAAATTTCAATCACTCACAGTTCCTGGACGTCTCCTACTTTATAAAGTGAAGTTCTGAAATCAGTCTTTTAGAAACAGAGCTTTGCACAGTACTTCCAATGGGGTGCTATGTGTTTTTCATCTCAGTTACTGTGAAACCTTTTTTTCAAGACTAGTACGTTGCCGTGGTTAAATTTCTCATGTTTGAGGACACATTTCAGTAGTGGCCCCAGTGTAAGCTGTTGAAAAGCTTGTATTGTATGAGATGAGGTGCATGAATAGAGATAGGGTTTCTTTCTGAACTTTTAATTTGGGAATGTCGCTTTTCTGAGATCTTCTGTGTTTAGTATGTCCTGAGAGCCATGACTTTTGCATACTTTTGAGATTTCTCTTTTTAAGAAACATTTAACGTGGTTTCTATTTAAAAAGAGAGAGAGAGAGAGACGAAAAAGTAATGTGGTTTTTTGGGTTTTTGTTGTTGTTGTCTCTAAGCAGCCTGTGACTGTGAGTGTTGGTGAACCTTGATTTGCTGCATGCTCTCTCAAGTGGTAAACCACAGTATCTCTACTAGTCAGAACGCAAGGTGTTACCAGGACAGTTTTTTTAGTATAAAATAACAGGAAGATTTAAATGAACTTTGTGTGAGATTTGATGGTTTTTTATGAAAGAAATGAAAACTCTAAAATTTTCAGTGTGTGTTAAATTCGGTTTCAGCTTCAGTGTGTTTTCTCCAGCACCACAGGCTATGGGTGTAGAGTTCTGTGAGTGAGCAGGCTGTTACCACATCCTTCCCGTGGATTTCTGTAGCTTCCCCTCTCCTAGAACAAATGGTGCTTATGGTATATGCACCCAGGCTTAGGAATGCAGGGAAGTGTGGAGCTGACTTGACAGCCGAAGGCCGGTGTAGAAGATACGCGAATCCCTGGGCCTGAGCTGGCAAGGAGCTCACACACGCCCTGGGGCCGGGGCCAGCTGGTGCTACCTAGGCAGAAAGGTAGGGCTTATGGAGTCCAGTTTGAACAGAACAACGATGGAAGAACATTCTAGGCTGCAGGAACAGTGTTAGCACAGTGCAGAGCCTGCCGGGGGACGGGTCTGACCGGACTCAGGTTCCTGTACAAGCGAGGTCACTCACAGACAGACTGCGGCTTGTAGGAACCCTGTGGTGCCTGCTCATGTAGGATGGCACAGGGTGAGCTGGGACGCAGCTTTTGGGACTGTGTTGCCCACAAAGATCACACCCCCTGCACACTTTCTTGGTCAGCATGCTTCCACTCTCACTTTTGTAATTCCTGTCTGAACTGAGGGAACTTGGCAGAATTACCTGTGATGGTAACCTGATGTTCTTTGAGGTGAAACCCAGGCCATCTTTTGGCCTACGTGGAGGTTATGTTTGCTTTCTGTTTGAATTGTTTCTAGAAACTCTGCGGTCATTGCTCTGGTGCTGTCCATCCGTTATGGAGATGATTTGGTTTGTGTTCGGTCTTCAGGACTTTGCGAGATTACAGACCTAATGCTAGTCATGTCTGGCTTCCAGGAGATTCCAGTGCACAGGTCCTGGAGGACACAGGACCAAGCCCATCTCCTGTGGGAGCTCGAGTTGCCTCTCCGCTGGGCTTCTCGCGGCTGAAGCGTCACGGGCCTGACACAGGCCACGCAGGCGCCCTCCAGGTGCTGTTGGGAAGTGCACAGATGTGGGCCCGCGTCCCAGTCCTCTGTTGGAATCTAGGACTTTAACCAGTACCTGGCTGGCGCATTAAGATCTGATGTGCCTTGAAGGGCAGATGTCTGTGTTGGGATTGCGGCGATCTGAGTCATTCTCTGGAGGACGGCGGGTTTCCATCTCAGAATCCCCCAAGGACTGTCTGCGCGGGTGCTGCGGCTTCCACTCCCGTGCCACCATCATCCCTGCTCTTGCTGCTCAGCTCCGCCGGGTCTTCCATTCGTAGGTACCTCGGACTATTCAGAAGCCTTCCTTGGTTCTGTGTGTCAGAAATCCACCTTTTTAAAACGTGCACTCCTGGGGAAGCCTGCTGGCCTGCTCAGTGTTTGTGTCCCCCTGGGAGAACGCTGGAGCCTGTGGTGGGCAGTGGCGGAGGACGGGTTTCTCAGAGCAGCCTTCTCCCTGCCCTCGGGGCAGTGCAGTGCTGCTCCTCCTGCGGCTTCCCTGCTTGGGTGTGAGGGCTTGAGTGTGTGTGACAGGAGGTGAGACTGCGCCCGCGTGCTCACTGCCCGTGAGACCTCGTGCTGGGGCTGCGTGAGTAGAGGTTTCAGCCCTGACCCCCGGCCAGATGGCAGCCGTTTCATCTGCTTCGTGATTGTCCTCACCCTCAAGCTACCCTCCAGTTTCTCACCCCCTAACCCCACATCAAAGCTCTGAAATTTAATTTGTGTCCATTTCCATTGCGTTTCCAAGCCGAGCGCAGTTTTATTGGGCACGAGTAGGAAGCGGAGGCTTTCTGGAGAGTGGAGCACTTGAGTTGCAGCTTCGGTTTCCCAGGGCCATCTCAGAACCGCCGTGTGGTCGCTGAGGAAGGAGGCCTGTGCTGCAGCTGACAGAAGGGGCCTCCACAGGAGCTCGGCCGTCCGATTCCTGGGTCGTGGGCTCTTCCTGTAGTGACAGCGAGGAGAATGGTGAGGCAGAGGAGGTTTGGGGAGGTCTTTAAAGAAGCTGGCCCAGCGTGCAGGTGCCAGGACCCTGCGGGGTGGAGTGTGACGCAGGAGGACTGATGATGCATGAAACGCTGCCGTAAGCGCTAGACAGGAGAAAAGAAGTAAAAATGGCCAAGTGAGCAAGTGGTCTTGACATGGAAGGAGAAAATGGGAAGGAAGTGGAAACTCTGCAGACGGTGCCTTCTCGGGGCACCGGGGGAATGAGTGTCGCTGTTCTCATCACTGTTTTTAGACCATAGTGCTTGGGCAGCTGGGAAGTGACAGGCCGCGGGCCCTGGACTCTGCACAGCATTTCACGTGGCCCAGTGGCCCAGGGCGAGAGAAGTGGGAAGCTGAGTCCCACCTCCAGATGTGCACAGGACATGAGCAGAGGGTTTGTTTTGTTGTGTTTTTTCCTGGTCCAGGGTCCCAAGCTGCAGTTCTGTGTGCACTAGTGCTTACTGACTTAATCTCTGTCTCCCAGCACCTTCCGTGCTCAGCACAAGTCTGCGGCCTGTGCTTCTGCAGAGTCTGTGGTGGGGAGAGTGAGGCCAAGAGTGAACCCAGAATGTGAGACCCGGGAGGCACTGTGGGGATTCAGAGGGGGCTCGGGAAAGCCGGGCAGAGCGCTCGCTTCTCAAGGTTGCGAAGCAGAGTTGAGGTTGCTGGTGCGTTGCGACCCCTTAGCCACAGTCGCTGCCTGCACGGTGGGTGCCTTCAATAGTTGCATCATTTCATCCGGGAGCTCCATGTGGACTTCAAATTGCATTGTGCCTAAATGTCAGGGACCTTTCCTATTTGTGATTTATTTTCCTTGAATCTGAGTCGTAATAAATGCCAAGTTCCAAGTGCTTGCTTGTCTTCTGGTAAAATAAAAAATACAGTCAGTTTTATATTTAGGAAATAAATGCCTGACCATGACGGCAATTTGCAGGACACTGGCTTCCCTGAAGGGGCCTAGGCTTGGGCGTGGGATTGGCAGTGAGGTAGTAGATGGCACTGGGGAGGTGTGGCTGGAGGCTGTGGTGAAAATTGAGCACGTTGGTTTCAGAAGTATAACGAGCACATAGTGAAGTTTAGAACAGCACGGCCTGTGAGACACTGCTTGTGAAGGTGCAGTACGTGACTTCAGCTGCACGCGTGTTATAAAGTGTGCCTTGGGAGCTACTTTTCATTTATAATAATGAGGTGCTTGGTGTGTGTAATTGTGTCTAATGAGCACTAATGAGTTTGAGATCTGAATATCCTTATTAGAAAAGTTAATAGTATGGAATGTGTAATTACCAGGAAATTTTTTTTACACATTTTGGTTTAATTAAGTTGCTCTGCTAAGTATTTGAGTTGTTTATTATGGTTCCTCTGATGGATGACTGAAAATGTTACTGTTAGACAAAGTGCTCTGAATTTGAAAGGCTTTGTGATAGTGTGTGTGTGTGTGGTGTGTTTTTTTTTTTTTTTTACAGGCAGAGTGGACAGTGAGAGAGAGAGAGAGACAGAGAGAAAGGTCTTCCTTTGCCGTTGGTTCACCCTCCAATGGCCGCTGCGGCTGGTGCGCTGCGGTCGGCGCACCGAGCTGATCCGAAGGCAGGAGCCAGGTGCTTCTCCTGGTCTCCCATGGGGTGCAGGGCCCAAGCACTTGGGCCATCCTCCACTGCACTCCCTGGCCACAGCGGAGAGCTGGCCTGGAAGAGGGGCAACCGGGACAGAACCCGGCGCCCCAACCGGGACTAGAACCTGGTGTGCCGGCGCCGCAGGTGGAAGATTAGCCTATTGAGCCGCGGCGCCGGCCGTGACAGTGTTTTAAATGAATTTCACAATCACATATTATAGTATCAACTTCGTCAGCTGCCTATTTTTAACATGACTCTAAAGTTCATGAAAGTTAAAATAATCTGTTAAGAATAAAGATACATATTGTAGCTTGAAGCTTCTGCTTTAAGGCACATACCACTAGTCTAGGGTATTTGTGTAGTCAGAGAGATTGATGGGTGGGTGGGTAGACAAATGGACAGATATATTGGTAAGTGGATTAACCTTGAAATGACCTAGGAGAGGCGAGTTTGGACTCTCCTCTCACTTGATTTGGAGCCCTTTGCAGTGGCGTTCCCTGTGTGACACTGGTGTGCTTTCACCTGGAGTTAGCCATCTCGAGGGGCTGCTGCCGCAGGCCTGTGGCAGACATAGGAGGTGGTAACTGCGGAAGGCTGTGTGGGGAGCTGGCTCCTGTGTGTCAGTGATGCCAGGGTGGCACCCAGAGAAGTGAAAACTCCTGGAGAATTGCCAGGCCTCAGGGGATCCCTGAATTCCAACCAGGAGAGTGAGTCAGGAACAGATTCCCATGCTGTCCTGCTCAGGACGCCTGTGGGAGAGCCCTGTTCCCGCAGTGAGCCGGAGCGGCTCCTGCAGTCACTTCCCCCGCCCTGGCCACACGGTTGCCGCCTTCTAGTACTGGCTTCTTAGCACTGTAGACTTCACTCTGTGTTGACTTTCAGTAAGTGATCTCTGCGTTTTTATGGTCTGCTGCTTCCTAAGATGGAGGCAGGAACTTCCTTCAGCGTTTGGGTGCTCAGCTGCTGACAGGCCGGACCTGCGTGAGCTGGAGTCTTTGTTTAAGCACAGCTGCCGCCTCTAGCCTCGTGCTGCACATGTGTGGTCTCGATAAAACTGTTTTCTTCTCAGTAATTTTAGTTTTTAAGCTTCCCTCTCTTGCTTACCTTTTTTTTTTTCCCCTTTGTCTGTCTGTCTGTTGTTCTAGCCATCCTGGGGTCTCCAGCTAGTGGAATTCAGAACACAATTGGCTCTGTTGGCACAGGGCAGCAGAACGCCACTTCTCTAAGTAACCCGAATCCCATAGACCCCAGCTCCATGCAGCGAGCCTACGCGGCTCTCGGACTGCCCTACATGAACCAGCCGCAGACGCAGCTGCAGCCGCAGGCTCCCGGCCAGCAACCAGCACAGCCCCCGACCCACCAGCAGATGCGGACCCTCACCCCTCTGGGTAGGTGCACCCGCCCTTGCGGGGACTCCGGGCGGCTGACAAGCCTTCAGGAAACAGCTAGGTTGTCCTAGCTTTTATCTCACAAGGCTACCTGCTTGTGAAGGGAGTAGCGTTTCCAAGCAAACCAGCGCATCTGGACACTTTGCAAACAGAGCCTGTCCTGGGGCTCCGCATCCCGAGTGGCGACTCAGGACCAAGGCTGCACTCCCGTGTGGGCCCGCAGCAGCTGTTGATTTGATGGAAAATTGACCGCGGAAGTGAGCAGCCTGAACTCGGACAGCTTGTCAACAGGAGCCTGAGAAACGTCTGTCTCCGGCTTCTAGTAGACCTGCCAGCCCGTGCTCACTTACGCTCACAGCTCTGCAATATTTTTTTGCCTTTTCTACATATTGTTACTTATTTTTCTTTAAATTGACATTATTCTTCTTATTATTACTGTTTTGAAAGGCTGAGAGGTAAGAGAAAAAGAGAAGATCTTTAATGTGCTGGTTCACTCACCAAATGCCCGCAACAGCCAGGAGGAGTGAGGCAGAATCCACAAGCCTGGAACTGCGTCCGTGTGGGGACCCAGCTGCCTGAGCCGTCACCTGCTGCCTCCTAGGGTGTGCATTCACAAGAATGGGGGTGGGCAGATGCTGTGGCACAGTAGGCTAAGTTTCACCTGTGGCACCAGCATCCCGTATGAGTGCCAGTTCGAGTCCTGGCTGCTCTTCAGTCCAGCTCTCTGCTAAGGCCTGGGAAAGCAATAGAAGATAGCCCAAGTGCTTGGGCCCCTGTACGTGTGTGGGACACCCGAAAGAAGCCCCTGCCTCCTGGCTTCAGATTGGCCCAGCTCTAGCCGTTGTGGCCATTTGGGAAGTAAACCAGCAGATGGAAGACCTTTCTCTCTGTTTCTCCCTCTATCTGTCTGTAACTCTTATCTCTCAAATAAATAAGTAAAAAATCTTTCAAAAAAACTGGAATTGGAGGCAGAGCTGGGGCTGAGACCCAGACGTTCTGAAGTGGGACGCGTGCGTCCCATGTGGCATCCTGGCTGCTGCACCAGGCGTCCAGCCCAGTAGTCCTGGAGATGGAGACGTGTGCTGACAGCGAGGTCTGTGAAGTGAGGCCTGTCGTGTCAGTCTCGTTCTTTCCCTAGAGTAAGTATGGTACACGTGAGGCCTGAGGCTGGATCCTGCTGTCACTCCACACCCAGGGATGGCCTCATTCGGAACAATGTTTTCTGAGTTTCAACTTGTTCTTACTTTAATAGGAAGCTTATAGACATTGGCTGTCTGTAGTGTGCTCCTGAACTTTATTTTTTGATATGCTTAATCAACAAAAAGTCACAAAGGCGTGGAGCAGGCCGGCCTGGTTGCCCAAGGTGTGCCTCTGGTGCAGCAGAATCCGAGCCGACGGCTGCAGCTGCTCACTGATGATCCCCAGAGCGGTCGTGCCGACAGCGCCAGGGCCCCAGACCTCCATGCAGTCACTGCTGACGCGCTGCGTGTCAGCCACCACTACCAAACCCGACACGTGACCATTGTAGTTCCTGTTTATCTGTTACCAGAACTTCTTAGAACTTGGGAGTTAATGCAGCTTTTTTTCGTTAAAGGAAATAACCCTATGAACATTCCAGCAGGAGGGATGACAACAGATCAGCAGCCACCAAACCTGATTTCAGAATCCGCTCTTCCAGCTTCCCTTGGAGCCACCAAGTAAGACCCGGTGCCAGGCAGCCTGTCCGACAGGCACAGAGTGCGCTGGCAGTCACGCACGACTGGCGTCCTCCCTCGGTGTGGCAGAGGAAGTGTGTTGAATGGGGTGACTGTGTGTAGAGAAGGAGAGTGCCGTTTCCTTCCTTTGCTCTCCCTCTCTTTGCATGACAGTGTATCTTAACATATTTTTAATTTATAGTCCTAGGTTTAATGTGCCACCAAATAAAGAGTTCAACAAGAAAAGTAGAAAGACAGCCGTTCAGCAGGAATCTAGACAGGGGCTTTCAGCAGGAATCAGTCTCAGGATGTCCTTTCACTCCTATACACTGCATTTTTTGTACTCTGTGTTTTCTTTTTTAAAATTAGGAATGTTGACTAGATGATAAACAGTTCAATTTATATATATATAGTAATGTAATATATACAGTCATATAATATATATGGATTAGCTGCTTCTCTGGCTAGAGAACCTTGCGCAGATGGAGTGTGACCGCGTCACTTCAGGAGGTGATGCCGTGTCCTGTCCCCCTCCTAGTCCTCTGATGAACGATGGCTCCAGCTCCAACATCGGGACCCTGAGCACCATACCCGCAGCGGCACCTCCTTCCAGTACCGGGGTGCGGAAAGGCTGGCACGAGCACGTCACTCAGGACCTGCGGAGCCATCTGGTTCACAAGCTGTACGTGGTATCCGTGCTTCGCTTCCCGTGGCTGATGGCGGTGGGATGATCTTGCAGTTTGGTGGATTGTGATTTTTGTTCTTGAGTGGCCCACTGGTCCCCGGGTGGCAAAGTCAGGTGCTTATTTTAGAGAGCATGGTGCCGAGTGCCGTGGAAAGGCCGGGGATTCCTGAGTGTAGTGCTGGCTCTCCGTGGACAGGGGCATCAGAAAGAGCAGGCTTGCCTTGGCTTGGCTCTGCAGAAGGCACGACCTGCAGTCCGTGTCAGCTGGGCAGAGCACCCCAGTGCTGTCTGAGCTGTGGGACTAGTTTAGGAGCTTCGCCGTATTTCATGGCTCAAGCTTGTATTGGTGGAGACCCCTAAGAACTGGAGTGTACCCGGCTGGAGGGGTGCCGAGGGAATGACAGCACTGTCACGTGGTTAGCACGCTGAAGGTTAGGAGTTGGCTTTCTTGAGATAGCTACTGTATGTTGAAGTTAATCAGCTAGATTCTCACCGAGGTTATTTTTCTTTTTTTTCCTGGTAATAAATAGTTTAAGGTCAGGAATTTGAGCTCATGTTATTCTAGAAGAAATGCAGCACATATTTTTTCATACCCAGATATTGCTGTGTTTGACATACAGATCGAGTGCATTGGTCAGGATAGCTTCCAGGGAGTGTCTGGCTTGTGTGTGCGTGTACTAGGCGAGAGATACCTGAGGTTCCTCCCAGCTCTGCTGCTCCTGTAGGTGCACGATGCTGCTCTGTGCTTCTCGTGTGACTGCATTGAAAGCAGGTTGATAGCTTGTGTTGTCCTTTCAGTGTCCAAGCCATCTTCCCAACACCTGATCCCGCAGCCCTCAAGGATCGCCGCATGGAGAACCTGGTCGCCTATGCGAAGAAGGTGGAAGGGGACATGTATGAGTCTGCCAACAGCAGGGTAGGCCGCCTGCCACAGGGCCACCTGACTGCAGCCCTTCAGTAGAGACAGCTGTGTCTGTGTCTGTGTGGTCAAGGGGGATGCCTCACCGTGAGGACACTGACCAGGGAGACTTCCCACCTAAGACATGAGGCTCCTGCACAGCTCCCTCTGTGAGCCGCGGGTGTGACCGCTGCAGTAGGAAATGGGCATAGGGAGTTGTCTCGGGTCTGTGGGCTGCCCTTTTCTTGGTGGGTGGTATTGATGGTAATCGCGTTGTTGCCAGTGTCAGCGAGTATCCGTGGAGAGATCAGTCACGGAGTCCTGCCGTCTGAGAGCCCTCCAAGGTCCCAGGAGGCAGCCTGGATTTGGACCTTCGGTTGATCAGCTGTGTTGGATGCTCTACTCATCTTTACCAATGCACTTTAAAAAACTTCGTAGTTTGTTAGAACATGCAAAAAAATCACGTGTGGTTTCACAGTTTTAACTGGTTAATATTGAATCTTCTTGCTTTTTAGGATGAATACTATCATTTATTAGCAGAGAAAATCTACAAGATACAGAAAGAACTAGAAGAAAAGCGGAGGTCACGTTTACATAAGCAGGGCATCTTGGGTAACCAGCCAGCCTTACCAGCCCCTGGGGCTCAGCCCCCCGGGATGCCACCGACACAGCCTGTCAGGCCTCCAAGTAAGACTGCGTGCCCTTCTGCCCGCCCTTAGCCTGCGTGCTGGGTTTGTGTTGCGTTTGTGAGAGTGTGGAGTTGTGTTCTCCCAGAGCGTGCCCCTCAGAGCTGTTTGTGAGGTTGTGGCTGTGACCACCTGCCTTGGGCTATATGGGATGCTGAGTTTCTGTTGTGGGAAGCCCGTAGAGGATTCGCTGGCCATCAGAACATCAGTGCTTTTGCATCTGTTGAATGTTTTGTCCTTGAAGTTTGAAGTCCTTCATAGGAATTTCGCCGTTCCTAATTCAAGGATTATTTTAAATAACCAGGGTTTGTTTTTGTTTGCTGTTACAGATGGGCCCCTGTCCCTGCCAGTGACCCGCATGCAGGTTTCCCAAGGTATTTATCTGTCTGTAAAGCGTACTGCATGTGACATTCAAGTCGTACACTGGTCACAGTGCTTTCCCCTCCCCTGTGGAGTTCTTCTTCTCTTCTTGGCGTTGCTTTTAGCTAAGGAGCACAGCTTAGTTCTGTGGGTAGTGTGGCGGTTGTACTGGGACGTTGGCAGAGTGTAGGGAAGGTCTCCAGGGAGGTCAGAAGTGGGTTTGGAGGGCCAGCGTGAATCCAGGGTGGAGACTCCACCTCTGCGTGCCTGAGTTTGGTGCTTGGCTCTGGCTCTCGACTCCAGCTTCTTGCTCGTGAGAATCCTCGGGGTAGTGGTACTGGCTCACAGTACTGGGTCTCTGCAGCCAGCCCCTGGCGACTGGTACTGGGCTTCCAAGTGCGATTGTGACCTAGCCCCGTCCTTACCCTGGCTGATAAATTAAGCCTAATTACCGGCCGGTGCCGTGGCTCAATAGGCTAATCCTCTGCCTGCGGCGCCGGAACCCCGGGTTCTAGTCCCGGTCGGGGCACCAGATTCTGTCTCAGTTGCTCCTCTTCCAGGCCAGCTCTCTGCTGTGGCCAGGGAGTGCAGTGGAGGATGGCCCAAGTGCTTGGGCCCTGCACCCGCATGGGAGACCAGGAGGAAGCACCTGGCTCCTGGCTTCGGATCAGCACGATGCGCCGGCCACGGTGGCCATTGGAGAGTGAACCAACGGCAAAGGAAGACCTCTCTCTCTGTCTCTCTCTCTCACTGTCCACTCTGCCTGTCAAAAAAAAAAAAAAAAAAAAAAAGCCTAATTACCTAACTGAAGTAGAAAATTAGCATTTTTCTTTTTTATTTATTTATGTATTTATTTGACAGGCAGAGTTATAGACAGTGAGAGACAGAAAGGTCTTCCTTCCATTGGTTCACCCCCCAAATGGCCGCCACGGCTGGTGCTGCGCTGATCTGAAGCCAGGAGCCAGGTGCTTCCTCCTGGTCTCCCATGGGGTGCAGGGCCCAAGCACTTGGGCCATCCTCCACTGCATTCCCGGGTCACAGCAGAGAGCTGGACTGGAAGAGGGGCAACTGGGACTAGAACCCGGCGCCGGCCCGCATTTTTCTTTTTTAATTGGACGGAGGAACATTCTTCTGAGAGAAGCCTTGTAAGGGAGGGAGGAAGCATTTCCGTTTCCGAGGACTCAGGTGGAGGATGTGGAACCAGTCCTCGTATGGGGGTGCTGTTTCTGGGACGTCTTTAAAGGTAGTGCTGAGGAATGCGCCCATGCGTGGCGGTTGTTGGCCTCTGAGGCAGTGTTCGGGACACCCCTCCCAGGCATTCCAACAAGGACTCTGTGAGATTCCCCGTGCCTGCCCATGACGAACTGGAACTGCCATCTTCGGAGAATAGAAGTTACAGAATTGTTGTAGAAAGTTAGAACTAGAAGTGGCCTGGCGCCTCTCATCCGCTGGCAGTCTCTCTGTGTGACAGCTGACTCCTGGGCACTTTGTAAATGCTCAGAGCGCTTACAAATAAAAATGGGGCTCGCGTCTGGCACCGTTGCCTAAGAAGAAACGCAAGCCTGTGGTGGAGCTCAGAAGCCTTGGGGTGCTGGGAGCCTGCTGCTCAGCAGTGGGGAAGGGACCTCAGACGCTTGCCTGGCTCTTAAGAAACAGAGAGGGTGAGGGCAGCGAGGCCTAGGTCGGGTCCTTGGGCCTTCTCCCTTGCCTGCACCTCCTCATGTCTTTGGTTACTTTGTGGCTCTGTGTGATGTGCTGCCCTCCGGATTGGGCCTCAGCCTCCCTCATTTCACCTGACCCTGCGTCGGCACTCGCTGCACCCAGTACCACCCTCACCACCACCACGTGGATGCCTCTTCCTTGCTCATTACCTGGGTGACTGCCTGCCAGCTGGGGAGATGGCATGAGTCCCATCTTGTTTTACTTAGCATTTACTTGGCGAGTTGTAATTTTGTCTTCCTGTGAGTGTTTTTGCTAATGAACTGTTATGGGTGCCTTTACAGGGATGAATTCATTTAACCCAATGTCCTTGGGGAATGTCCAGTTGCCGCAAGCACCCATGGGACCGAGGGCAGCCTCCCCCATGAACCACTCGGTGCAGATGAACAGCATGGGCTCCGTCCCAGGGGTAAGCGCTCCTCCTGCAGCCCCAGCTCGAGCAGGCTGCTCTCGTCGGGGCTCTTGCCAGGTTGACTTGGCCTCGTTTCCTCCATCTCTGTCGGTTTTTCATCTTCATTACTACAGCGAGAATCGCTTGGCTGTTAATTTTATTGGAATAGTGAATTCATAAGAATTCACAGCTTTGTTGGGAGGTGAGTTCTGAGGATGGAGCAGTAGCCTTAGATTTGGCCCCAGGGAGTTGTCAGTGTCTGTAGACTTGAGCTCCCCCTCCGAGGCTGCTTGTCAAGCACTTTGAGACCTAATGAAGCTCAGCTTGAGCGTCACAGGACGCGATGCTGTAGGTTGCTCTGAGAACAGTTGGAAGTTGGCTCACTTGAGAGGTTGATTAAAAAAGCCTATAAAGTGCCCAGAATCTGGGCAGGTCTTAGTGTGCAGTGGTGATGGGGGTGGGGGGTGGGACATGGGCACCACATGTGGTGGGGCATGGTGCAGTGGTCATGGGGTGGGGCATGCACTGTTCCTCTAGGCTGCGGCCCTCAGCGTCACCAGTGTGGCTCTCATGGTTCTGGTTGTCTCGTAGATGGCCATTTCTCCTTCTCGAATGCCCCAGCCTCCGAACATGATGGGTGCACACGCCAACAACATGATGGCCCAGACGCCCACTCAGAACCAGTTTCTTGCGCAAAACCAGTTCCCGTCATCGAGTGGGGCGATGAGTGTGAACAGTGTGAGCATGGGGCAGCCGACGGCCCAGGCCGGAGTGGCGCAGGTACGTTCACTGTGGACCTGAGCCTGTTGTGCTTCATGGAAATTGGAACTGTAGGATATGCATGTTTTTAAGATTGATTTATTTATTTGAAAGAGTAAACAGAGAGAGAAGGAGAGTCAGCGAGAGAGAAAGAGAGGTCTTCCATCCGATGGTTCACTCCCCAATCAGCCGGAGTTGTGCTGATCCAAAGCCAGGAACCAGGAGTGTCTTCAGGGTCTCCCACATGGGTGCAGGGGCCCAAGGACTTGGGCCACCTTCTACTCCTTTCGTATGGGACGTCGGCACTGCAGGTGGCGGCTTTACCCACTGCGCCACAGTGCGGCCCCCAGCATGTCATTATCTGAAGTCAGCATCTTTGATCTGTCGTTCTTGTCTTGTCTGTGACTCCTCTTACCCTTTCTGGGTATACCTCATGCAAAACTGAAACAGATTATGATTTTTTTTTATATTTGGGTTTTTGGTTATTGTTTTTTTTGTTTTTTATTTGTATATCTTTTTTTATTTTATTTTATTTTTTATTTTTTTGACAGGCAGAGTGAGAGAGAGAGACAGAGAGAAAGGTCTTCCTTTTGCCGTTGGTTCACCCTCCAGTGGCCACCACGGCTGGCGCGCTGCGGCCGGTGCACCACGCTGATCCGATGGCAGGAGCCAGGTGCTTCTCCTGGTCCCCCATGGGATGCAGGGCCCAAGCACTTGGGCCATCCTCCACTGCACTCCCTGGCCACAGCAGAGAGCTGGCCTGGAAGAGGGGCAACCGGGACGGAATCCGGTGCCCCAACCGGGACTAGAACCCAGTGTGCTGGCGCCGCTAGGTGGAGGATTAGCCTATTGAGCCACGGCGCCAGCCTGAGACATTGGGATTTCTAAAAGGGGAGTGAAAAAGGCCCCAGGATTCTGTGTCTTTCAGTTGCCAAGATGAGGTTAAGCCAGCAGACTTATGTTATTATTATCCCCTTCTTTGAGAAAAGTCTTTTTAATCAACCCAAGGCTAGAAATTATTATCTCTTGTTACTGCTTCTGTATTTGTTTTTGTTTTGTTAAAACTGGCTAAATCTTCCAAGGAAGATAAAATTCATGTTTTAATTTTTTAACATGAAGTAATACCGAACAAGTCATTAAGCACGTTAAACTCACTAAGTGATTACTAATTATTAATTTTGCGTAATATTTCATTGCTTTGAAACAGGGATCAGCATACCTTCATTAGAAAATACTGAGTACTTTGAGCTTTGCTGGCCACACAGTTTTAGCTCTAATTATTCAGCCCTGCTGCTATCAAAGAAGCAACCATAGACCATGCAGAAGTGAATGGGTATGGGGGCTGGTGCTGTGGTGCAGTGGGTTAATGCCCTGGCCTAAAGTGCCAGCATCCCATATGGGCACTGGTTCGAGACCTGGCTGCTCCACTTCCTGTCCAGCTCTCTGCTGTGGCCTGGGAAAGCAGTGGAAGATGGCCCAGGACCTTGGGCCCCTGCACTCTGGGGGAGACCGGGAGGAGGCTTCTGGCTCCTGGCTTCTGATCGGCACAGCTCTGGCCGTTGCGGCCATCTGGGGAGTGAACCATCGAATGGAAGACCTCTCTCTCTTTTTGCCTCTCCTCTCTCTGTGTAACTCTGACTTTCAAATAAATAAATAAATCTTTAAAAAAAAAAAAAGTGAATGGGTATGGCTGTGTTGCAAGAAAACTTTTATTTATTGGAACAAAAGCTGGCTGCTCTGGGGCCCTGAACCATAGTTTTATCAACTTCTGTTTGGGACAGTCGCACAGAATCTGTTTTTAAAAGGTCCTCAGACATTTCTGAAGGGTCTCCCCAGTGGTGAGCCACTGCACTGAACCATTTTGGTGTTCCAGTAACCTTTTCTTAAAAAAAGAAACTCCTTTCTCTGCGTTCCAGTCTCGATGGACACTGTGGAACATGAAGCTCATGAATAGAGAGTGATAGGCATTTGTTGAAGGCAGGAGATTTGACAGTTATTTTAGTTACATAGATGGAAGCAGAAACATTTGTAGTGTTAACTTTATCGGGAAGTACACACTCAGATGCAGCTCGATGAATTTTTACAAATGCAACATTGTGTGAAACCAGCAGACCTTATTTTGAAGCCATGATTAAGATGTTCATGCATTTAAGTCTTCGAGTGTATTACTGTATTTTCAAGTAGGGAAGGAACTTGAACGTGCTGTGTGTGTTTGCTTCCCTCAGGGGCAGGTGCCTGGTGCTGCTCTCCCTAACCCTCTGAACATGCTTGGGCCCCAGACCAGCCAGCTGCCCTGCCCTCCAGTGACGCAGTCACCATTGCACCCGACGCCACCTCCTGCCTCTGCGGCCGCTGGCCTGCCGTCTCTGCAGCACCCGCCGCCACCTGGCATGACACCGCCCCAGCCAGCGGCACCTGCTCAGCCATCGACCCCTGTGTCGTCTTCCGGGCAGACGCCTACCCCGACTCCTGGCTCCGTGCCCAGTGCTGCCCAAGCACAGAGCACCCCCACGGTGCAGGCAGCATCCCAGGCCCAGGTGACCCCACAGCCTCAAACCCCGGTGCAGCCCCCGTCTGTGGCCACTCCCCAGTCATCGCAGCAGCAGCCGACACCTGTGCATGTGCAGCCTCCCAGCACACCGGTGAGCCTTCTCCCTCTGCTCCTCAGGCCGGGCCCTTAGGTGTTGTGCTGCCACCCTGCGCACCCTGAGCACGTGTGTCCCACGTGGGGCTGCAGTGACTCCCAGCTGTGGCTGCTGAGGCTGTGTGGCAGGAGACGACTTGGTGTCCTCCCTAGCCCTGTGATTAGACGAGTGTGCACAGTCAGTGTGTGTTAAGAAATCGCCAAGGAGTCACATGTAGAACTTTATGGGGCCAGTGAGGCGCCTCTGCCTGCGCTCGACGGGTGTCCTGCAAGCTCTTGGGGTGTGTCTGCTGATGCTGTGTGGGGTTGTCTCTGCCTCAGCCTGTTTTTATGAAGAGGCAGCTCCAGGTTTGTACCTCCTGTGGCTCAGGACTGCCTCTCCCATGGTGGGGACAGTGGCAGGGTGATCACAGCTGTGCACCAGGCCTGCCGGAGATACCCTTCCAGGCTGGACAGCCTTCACTAGCCCTGACCTCAGGCTGAGTCCATCCCTGCCACCGCCTTCATCCACGTTCTCACGGAAATCTTAGAGTCCCTTTTCTTACCATTCTAACCTCTACCCCCTACTTCCCAAAGCATGCCAGATTCAGCCATGTAGGTGCTGAGGGTGTTCATTTATACAGTGGCAAAGTCAATCCCAGCAGTAGTCCCCGTGTGACGTGAGGGAAATGCGCTTATTTGCTTTTACTCTTTATCTTTCATTTATTTAAAACTGTTGGATAAGTCTATGAAAATTGTTAATTTTTTTGTGATTCTTTTTCTTTACTCTTTGTGTATGTGCCCCCTCTCCAGGGTGCCTTGATTAACTCAGGTGTTAAGTGGGGTCCTTGATTCCCCCCCCCTTATATACTTGGATATTTGTGAACATAAACACTACTGACTGTTGAAGGACATTGTTCTTTGTTTTTGGTTGTTTGTTTTGTTTTGGTTTGGTTTTTTTTAAGATTTATTTATATTTGAAAGTCAAAGTTAGCAGAGAGTGAGAGAAAGACATCTTCCATGTGCTGGTTCACTCCCCAAATGGCCAAACTCCGGAACCAGGAGCTTCATGGTGCAGGGGCCCGATGACTATGGGCCGTCCTCTGCTGCCTTCCCAGGCGCATTAGCAAGGAGCTGGATCAGAAGGGGAGCAGCCAGGACTTGAACTGGTGCCTACACTACCATTGTAGGCAGTGGCTTAACCCATTATGCCGCAACATCAGCCCTGGGAATTGTTTTTTGTTTTTGTTTTTAAGATTTATTTTATTTATTTGAAAGATATAGCTACTGGGGCTGGTGCTGTGGTGCAGCAGGTTAAAGCCCCAGCCTATAGCGCCGGCATCCCATCTGTGCGCCGGCTGCTCCTCTTCTGATCCAGCTCTCTGCTATGGACTGGGAGAGCAGTAGAAGAAGGCCCAAGTCCTTGGGCCCCTACATACCCACATGGGAGACCTAGAAGAAGCTCCTGGCTCTTGGCTTCGGATCAGCACATTTGGGGAGTGAACTAACGGAATGGAGGACCTCTCTCTTTTTCTCTCTCTCTGGCTCTACCTCTCTCTGTAACTCTTTCAAATAAATAAAATAAATCTTAAAAAAAAAAAAAAAGTTACAGAGAGAGGTAGAGACAGAGAGAGAGGTCTTCCATCTGCTGGTTCACTCCCCAGATGTCTGCAACGTCTGGAGCTGCACCAGTCTGAAGCCAGGAGCTTCTTCCAGGTCTCCCGCGTGGGTGCAGGGGCCCATATGGAACGTGGTGCTGCAGGCCAGGACTTTTACCCGCTGTGTTACAGCGCCGCTTCCCGGGCATTGATTTTAAAAGCCGAGGTTCTCTGACTCAAAAGTAGAAGTTGATTATTTTATGCCCAAATGTAGAAAAGCTCTGTTCTTCCATCTCTGCATTCTTAAATTTGTTTCTGACTGATGATGGCTTCCTCTAGAACTCACTCCTACCCGTTCTTGGGTTCTCTCAAACAGGGATGCCTGTTAGGTTAGCACTGTGAAGTGTTTTGAGGAATAGCAGAGTTCTGGGTCACCTGTCAGGTCTGGTTTGCAGAGACGAATGATTCCGGTTTCTTTCTTCACAGCTTTCCCAGGCAGCAGCCAGCATTGATAATAGAGTTCCCACACCTTCGTCCGTGGCCAGTGCGGAAACCAGCTCCCAGCAGCCGGGGCCCGATGTCCCTGTGCTGGAAATGAAGGCCGAGGTGCAGGCCGAGGATGCCGAGCCCGACCCTGGGGAACCCAAAGGGGAGCCTCGGTCTGAGGTGGGTGCTGCTGCTCCAGGGGAGGGCGGCGGCTGTGTCCAAGCCCAGCCCGTGTCCTCTAGAAAGATGGGAGTCGGTCTGCCAGGGCTGGTGCTGGACTTCACTGTGACATTCTGTATGTTTCTTCGTGAGAAATACATTGAAGAGATTGGCTGTTCACTTTATATGTATAGAAAGAGGAAGGTGAGGAGAGAGAGAGAGATGTTCCATCCACTGATTCTCTCACCAGGTGACCTCAATTCTAGGGCTGGGCCAGGCCTAAGACAGGTGCCAGGAGCTTCTTCTAGGTCTCTCATGTAGCTGCAGAAACCCAAGCACTTGCCATCTTCAGCTGCTTTTCCAGGCACACTAGAAGGGAGCTGGTACAGAAGTGGAGCAGCTGGGACAGGACCCAGTGCTCATATAGGATGCTGGCCTCTGAGCAACGGCCTCTCATCAAAGCTGTTTCCTTCCACCTCCTGGAAGCATCTACGTAGGACACCAAGCATGTGCAAGCTTTTTAAAAGCACTTCATGTTAGCAGTTTTTTAGAATCGGGGGCCTGTGGGACTGTGTTAAAGTGAATGAAGACCAATATTGCTTTCCTCTTGGGAAAAAACAGGAATGATAACACAACTCTGACTAGGAAGAGGACTCAGCAAAGGCCACATCGTTGTTGTTGTTGTTTAAGATTTATTTGAACTTTGGAGTGACAGAGAGAGGTAGAAAAAGGTCTTCTGCCCACTGGTTCACTCCCAAACGGCTGCAACAGCCGGAGCTGAGTGCTGATTCAAAACACACAGCTCTGCTTCTTTTTTTTTTTTTTTTTTTTTTTAAAGATTTATTTTATTTATTTGAAAGGAAAGAGTTACAGAAAGAGGTAGAGACAGAGACAGGTCTTCCATCCGTTGGTTCACTCCCTAGATGGCCGCAACAGCCGGAGCCACACTGATATGAAGCCAGGAGCCTCTTCCAGGTCTCCCACGTGGGTGCAGGGGCCCAAGGGCTTGGGCCATTCTGTGCTGCTTTCCCTGGCACATTAGCAGGGAGCTGGATCGGAAGTGGAGCAGCTGGGACTCAAACCAGCACCCATATGGGATGCTGACACTGCGGGCCAGGGCTTTAACCCACTGTACCGCAGTGCTGGCCCCGCCCACCTAGATTTAAGAGCCTTGCGTTAAGACTGAGTGACAATCAAGGTCTTTGCTGTTCACGAGTCATCTGTAATTCTGTTTTCTTAAGGTGATGGAGGAGGATTTGCAGGGCTCCTCCCAAATTAAAGAAGAAACAGATTCTACAGAGCAGAAACCAGAACCAATGGAAGTGGATGAAAAGAAACCCGAAGTAAAAGTGGAAGCTAAGGAGGAAGAAGAGAGCAGCACCAATGGGACGGCCTCGCAGTCAACATCCCCTTCACAGCCACGCAAGAAAAGTAGGTCTTTGGCTCTGTGACCCGTGGGCGGTGCTTCCACACTGGGGATTGACAGCTACAGCAGACCAATAATCCTGTGTTGCTTGGCCTGCCATTCCTCACGCTGCACTCCTTAGCAGTGGTGTGGGCTGGGCCCTGTGTGCGCAAGCCCTGAGCCGCCTTCCTGAGAGGCTGCCCACAGTGCACGGCTGGCTTTAGACAGGTTGGCCCTGGAGGTACAGGGAACGTGCCTTGGGTCATCCAGCAGGCAGAGGAGTTGGGGCTGACTCGCGCTGTGGGAGCACCAGTGATGGGCTCGCGGGGCAGAGCAATTTCAAGGAAGTGGCCACTGTGTGCACTTGACTGGGCAGGGGTGAGGGTGGTTTCTGCTGGTACCTTGAGGAGTCCCGGCTGCTGGAGCACACGGCGGGATCATGCCTGGTGATGTGGGTGCTGGGCAGGGTCGGGAAGCTTTGGGATCTTAGATGTGTGGAGTGATCCAGCCGCGCAGTGGCAGGTGAATAGACCCAGCCCATTTGGGTTGCATCCAGAGTGTCTCTTGAACCTGAGCACTGTGGGATGGGAGAAGGGTCAGGGCTGCTGGCGACACGTCGAGGAGAGTGTCTCTTGGACCTGAGCACTGTGGGATGGGAGAAGGTTCAGGGCTGCTGGCGACACGTCGAGGAGAGGTTTCGGAGAGAATGTGGAGGGGGAGCTGCGAGATGCTGGAGCACAGCTGGCTTCAGGCCTGCTCTTGGTCTTGACAGTTGGAGACCCCAGAGCTTCTGTTCGTGTGGATTGCCTGTCCCTGTTCACTCTCCTAGAAGTCACTTGAGGGGGTACAGCTTCTGTGTGTTTGCCATACGTAACACACTTTATGAAAACTACCTTCTAAAATGAGAGTAGTGATGTTGCTCTACCATTTTGTTTCTCTCTGACGAAGTTAGGGACGCAGCTGGGTCTGACCTGGCCCTCAGTTGTTTTGTGAAGCAAAGAGGGTTTTAGTGCCCTTCAGGTCATTGTGGATATCTGCTTTGATACTTCAAGTGGGACTTATCTTTTCTCTTTTTGTTAAAATTCATGTATTCACTTGAAAGGCGGAATTAAAGACTGACACAGAAGGGTTCACTCTCCAAACGGCTACATTGCCCGAGGCTGGGCTGGATCTCCAGTGTGGGTGGCGGGGGCCCAGGCAGGATTCAGACCAGAGCTCTGATGTAGGGTGCTGGTGTCACAGGCGGCAACTTGACCTGCGGCACCACAGCGCCAGCCGGGCGGTGATTGGAGAAGGCCGCTTGCTGCGTGGAGTCTGAGCCCACAGCAGTGAATTTTTGTGCTTTCTATGACTGGAACACACTGGCCCATCTTGCATTTTGAAGGATCTTTTGTGTTTGGGTGATTTTTTTTTTGGAGGGGAGGGGTGTGACATCATCCTTAGGTCATCTGAAAAGTACTAGTTTTGTGATTTATGTAGATTTTTTAAGATTTATTTATTTATTTGGAATGCAGGGTTACAGAGAGGTTGAGACAGAGAGAGAGGGGTCTTCCATCTGCTGGTTCACTCCCCAGATGGCCTCAATGGCCGGAGGAGCTGCGCTGATCCGAAGCCAGGAGCCAGGATCTTCTTCCAGGTCTCCCATGCGGATGCAGGGGCCCAAGGATTTGGGCCATCTTCTGCTGCTTTCCCAGGCCACGGTAGAGAGCTGGATTGGAAGAGGAGCAGCTGGGGCTTGAACCAGCACCCATATGGGATGCTGGCACTACAGGTGGGGGCTTTACTTGCTATGCCACAGCGCCGGCCCCCTGTAGATTTTCTTTCTTTATTTTTTTTGTTAAAGATTTTATTTATTTATTTGAGAGGTAGAATTACAGACAGTGAGAGGGAGAGACAGAGAGAAAGGTCTTCCTTCTGTTGGTTCACTCCCCAAATGGCCGCAACGGCCAGAGCTGTGTGTATCTGAAGCCAGGAGCCAGGTGCTTCTTCCTGGTCTCCCATGCGGGTGCCAAGGACCAAGCCCTTGGGCTGTCTTCTACTGCTTTCCCAGGCCATAGCAGAGAGCTGGATCGGAAGAGGAGCAGCTGAGACTAGAACTGACGCCCATATAGGATGTCAGTGCCACAGGTAGAGGATTAACCTACTGCACCATGGCGCCGGCCCCACCCCCTATAGATTTTCTAAAGGTTGACGTGTTTCACTATCAAGTATAGAAAAACTCTGTTCATTATTATCACCATCGGTCTTCAAGCAAATCTTAGGAACGTAGAGGCGCTGTCAAGCCCCGTGGCAGATGGAAGTCTTCCCAGACTCTTCATTGTGGATGAAAGCCCACATTTTGTCATTGGCAACAAACACTGTCAGTTGTTCAAATGTGGCATGACTATTTTTTTTCTGAATAGTTGTTAAAAATACGTAAAATCCATTCTTAGTTCCTGGGCTGCACAGAAGCGAGCAGCAGGCCAAATGTGGCATGTTGGTCATTGTTTGCTAGTCCTTCATCTGGAAGAATGGAAAACCTATTGATGAAACGATTGTTTTCTTATAAAGAGTTATGCAGGCCGGCGCCACGGCTCACTAGGCTAATCCTCCACCTACGGCGTCGGCACCCCGGGTTCTAGTCCCGGTCGGGGCGCCGGATTCTGTCCCGGTTGCCCCTCTTCCAGGCCAACTCTCTGCTGTGGCCAGGGAGTGCAGTGGAGGATGGCCCAGGTCCTTGGGCCCTGCACCCCATGGGAGACCAGGAGAAGCAACTGGCTCCTGCCATCGGATCAGCGTGGTGCGCCGGCCGCAGTGGCCACTGGGGGATGAACCAACGGAAAAGGAAGACCTTTCTCTCTGTCTCTCTCTCTCACTGTCCACTCTGCCTGTCCAAAAAAAAAAAAAAAAAAGTTACGCAGATAACCAAATGCCGCTTCGTCTCTGTGTAAAGCAGATTGGTGGAAGCCAGGACACCTGGGGGCGCCCAGGTCTGCCAGTGCTGGTGTGTCGCGTGGGGGCCGAGCGTGGGTTTTTTACTGCACGCCTGCACCCGCTGGCCTCCGAGGGTGCTGTGCAGCCAGGTGTCCTGGAGACAGGATGGCTGCTGGGGATGCTCAGGAGACTCCGTCAGCCCTGGCTGATGAGAGTCTAAAGTGAGAGTGTAGAGTTGCATTTAACTCCTGTAACTCTCAGCTGTTACTCTTTCTAGGATTCAACAAGTTAGACTCTGGTACTCTCCCCCAACTCCCTGCAGTGAGGACTGGCCTGAGTGCCCTATGCAAGCCACTTAGTGGAACTTTATAGTATCTTTATTTTTTTAAAGATTTACTGACTTGTTTGAAAGAGTTGCACAGTGAGGAAGGGAGATGCCTTCCACCCCTTTGGTTCACCTACCAAATGCTCACCATGGTGACAGAGAGCATTCTGGGTGAAAGTGAGCATGGCCACAAGCTCCATCTGGGTCTCCCACGAGAGTGGCAGGGTCCCATCATGATCTTGAGCCTCCCAGGGTGCTCAGCAGCAGGAACCCGGATCAGCAGTGGCGGCAGCACTGCCCGCACTCTTCAACAGTGATGCAGGCGTCCCATGTGCACCGCAGTGCCCACCATCATCTGAATTCTACATTAATTTCCCAAGTATCTGTTGTAGAGAATCTTTTAAAGATATGAAAAACACAAGAAAATTTGCATCACTTAAAACCTAAGTCGCGGCCGGCGCTGCAGCGTAGTGGGCTCAGCACTGCACCCACCTGGTGCCAGCATCCCATATGGGTACCAAGTGTGAGTTCCGGCTGCTCCGCTTCCGATCCAGCTCTCTGTTACGGCTTGGGAGGGCAGTAGGAGATGGCCCAAGTGCTTTGGCCCCTGCATCCTCATGGGGGACCTGAAAGAAGCTCCTGGCTTCGGAGCAACCCAGCTCCAGACATTGCAGCCATTTGAGGAATGAACTACCGGATGGAAGGCCTCTCCCTCTATCTCTCCCTCTGTCTGTAACTCTGCCTCTCATAAATAAATAAATCTTTTTAAAAAAAATTGTTTTGAAGTAAAATGTCAATCAGACCTCCTTTGACGCACGTGCTCCGAGTAGTTTTCCTCCAGGGAAGAGTGTGGAGCCAGGCCGATGGTGCCGTTCACCAGCACAGACGTGCTGTGTTCGTGCGGGTTTGTGGGAGTGCACCCTCTTAGGTGTTTGGCAGCCTGCGTTCATACCTGAGCTGTCAGAAAGCACGCTAGGAAACGGGACAGTTCAGGAGTCAGAGAAATAGCCGTGGTCAGTGAGGGAGTGAGCAGTGCAGAACGTGCAGAGAAGTGCTCATTTCTTCGCTCTGTTACCGAGTGTTTTTGTGTATAAATAGTTTGCAGTTGATAGCCATTTGTCTCAAGTAGCCTAAATTTTAATTCGGTGAAGCACAGGATAGGGTTGTCAGAGTAACTTTTAAGGTCCCTTCCAGTGCAATGGCTTTGTTTGACAGTGACACCGGTACTGGAGTTAGCTTGTGTCTGTGTCCCACCATGGAACCCTTTGGTTGAAGACGCAGACTCCTCGAAGCTGTGTGTTGCCTCATGGTCTGGAAGCAGGTTTTTGAACCCTGACTCGCTGTGTGGCTAGAAGCCCTGGCTTGTGTCCCTCGCCCGTGAGAGCTGACCGGGCTTCCATCTTGGATGGAGAGCAGAGGGCCTGTGCTGCTTTAACCTACCATCTCTCTCTGGGGTTTTCTGCCTGCAGTCTTTAAACCTGAGGAGCTACGCCAGGCCCTCATGCCAACCCTGGAAGCGCTGTATCGACAGGACCCAGAGTCTTTACCGTTTCGGCAGCCTGTAGATCCTCAGCTGCTAGGAATTCCGGTGAGTTCGTCTGCTAAAAGCATGTTGGGTAAAATAATGCCCTTGCTGGGAAGATTTCTCTCCTGATCTGAAACACCATGGTTTGTCAGCAGTCATCAGTGGAAATATTTATTGGATTTGATTTCGGCCCTCCTTGAAGCCCCGGGACCCTGGTGAGGCCCCACCCACTTATTTCAGCACTTGGCCCCAGGGGACTCTCTGTTTGACTTTGTCTAAATGAATCAGATTGAAGAACTGGTACACATCAATTATGAAGTGCACAGTCTTGCACTTTGATTCCCCGGGCAGTCTTCCCAGGGCTGTGGCCCCCGGCCAGCTGTGTCGAGCAGAACTTACTCCCGGTTTGCTGTTGGTGTTGGCCTTAGAATTTCATTTTGCTGGCCAGGACCAGGAGTGAATCTCTAGAAGTACAATCGTTTGATGAATTCATTCACCATTTTAATTCAGTGATAAAAGTCCTTATTAACAGACTTTATTAAAAATACATTTTTAAATCAATCCAGTAGTATTTTTTAACTTTGCTTGTGAGCTGATTTGTTCACACTTGAAAATCTCACTTGGTAATTCAGTGAGTAAAATCAGAGAACTCAGAGGCTTACTTTCACTTCTCATTTCTTACTGTTGGGAATGGAAGTTGTTCTGGCACTTTCTCTCCCTGTTGTACCTGTTGCAGCTTTATCTTAGATAAAAGGCTGGCATACGGAATTGGGGATCCCCTTGCCTGAGACAGTTTTGTTTTTAAGGATTATTTCGACATTGTGAAGAATCCCATGGACCTTTCTACGATCAAGCGGAAACTGGACACAGGGCAGTACCAGGAACCCTGGCAGTACGTGGATGACGTCTGGCTGATGTTCAACAATGCCTGGCTCTATAACCGCAAGACCTCGCGTGTCTACAAATTCTGCAGTAAGCTTGCAGAAGTCTTTGAGCAGGAGATCGACCCCGTGATGCAGTCCCTTGGATATTGCTGTGGACGCAAGGTACAGTTTACAGTTTTTCTGCAAATGAACTTTTCTGGTTAATCCAGGCAGAAGGGTATTGTACTAAGATGAGAGATTTACCCTTCTGACCTCATGCCATCTGGTCTACTGTCACACAGCCGATTGCCTGAAGTGGCATCATGATGAGAGCTCTAGGTGCTTGCTTAGCAGGAAGCCTTGGGGTGATTGTTTCTGGCTACCACTTGCCTATTTCATGTTAGAGCCACTGCCAGCCACCGCTACACTAACTCTGTCATACTTAATCCAAAACCATCTTTAAGTAGCTACTAAAGTTGCTAGAAAACTATTTAATGTACTAAGAAGTAATTTATTGGCTGAATCTAACTTTTCTGTAGTGGACTAGATATCACAGGGGGTGGATGTATTTTTAGTATTTTCTCCTTTGTTTTTGCAGTATGAATTCTCCCCCCAGACTTTGTGCTGCTACGGGAAGCAGCTGTGTACAATCCCCCGCGATGCAGCCTACTACAGCTATCAGAATAGGTAAGCATTCCACGGCCCCGCATGGCAGGGCAGGCAGGTCCCAGGGCACGCCGTGCTCGTGTGACCGCAGCCTGGTACGTTATTTCTTTCCTGGAGCTCCAGTGAAATGTGCCCCAGTTACAGATAGGCTTTACAGATAGGCTTATGTAAGAATTTAACCTCCGAGCCACTCGCCATAGTGCTTTGCAATAGGTACATTAGAATAGGCCTGTTAGAATGAAGATTGACATTGACATACCTTTTTCTCAAGACACTCAGAGTTTGAAAGCTGTGTTTTACTCTTCTGCCTGCAAATACTTGGTTAGATACTCTAACCTGGTCAGCCAGGTGGGAAGACGTGGATTACTGCTGCTTCCTTTCCTTGTCTAAGGGGCTTTTTTTTTTTTTTAAGATTTATTTATTTTTATTTATCTGAGAGAGTTACATAGAGAGATCTTCCATCTACTGATCCCCAGATGGCTGCAACCTCCAGGACTGGGCAAGGCTGAAGCCTGGAGCTTCGTCAGGGTCCCCGACATGGGTAGCAGAGGCCCAAATACATGGGCCATGTTTCACTCCTTTTCCTAGGCCATTAGTAGTGAGCTGGATCAGAAGTGGAGCAGCCAGGACACAAACTGGCACCCATATGTCTAGCAGTGTCTTTACCCACTATGCCACGATGCCAGTCCCTCAGTCTAAGATTTTTATTGGCAGCACGATAAACAACGAGGTCTGTTTTTATTGAGTTCAGGAATAACCCCCCACCTCCGTTAAAAGATGCCTTGTTCAGAATTCTGTGGCTCTGCTTAAGAATTTTTGCTTTCTTTTTTGGAATGTGAAGGTGGTTAAAGAATAGATCCCTGACATAAAAGTAGAGGGAGAGTAAAAATACTTATTGTTGATTCCCTACATGACTAATCACAGATTGGGCTTATTTGGAGCCCTGTGTTAAGTGGCCACATTTGCTACAACACTAGAACGTCAGGCCTTGAAGCACAGGTGGTCAGACTCAGTACCAGGCCTTCAATTTGGTGAATTGCAACTGGATTCCACTTGTGACCAAATGGAGCCCCTGTGCTGACTCTACCTTTAGACTCGGGTGTGAGGTTTCAGCGTTAGGGTGTGGTGGTAGTTATTCTCTGTTTTGGTCTTAGGAATTACTGTGTTCTAATGCTTCCAAGACAATAGAGGGCTTTTTGTTATTTGTCACAAAGACATGCATAGGCCTCAACATTTGGCATTTTTAGATGATTTTTTGTCCCAATTATGTTTCTTAATTAGAATTTTTTTAAAAATCTAACCATGTTCAAGATAATAAATTCCATCAAAATCCTACATTTTAAAAAGTAACTTGAAACAAAAATGTCTTAGGGTGTCTCAGCTTTGCCTGGCACACTCACTCAAGCACCACGCTATGAGTTTTGGTGTGCCAGTGCAAGGGCCTCACTTAGGTCAGCTTGGCACTCGGACCTTGACTAGTTAGTCTGAACTAACTTTGCCTTTTATCAAAAACACTATTTTAAGATGAAATTTAAAGTGATGATAGCCCCCTTTGTAATGGGCTCTTTTCCGCCGTGTTGTGCTGGGAATGCTGGCCCTTCCGTGAACAGTTTTAGCCCCGTGACCTTCAGCAGATCCTGAAGTGTCAGGTTTGACCTCGTCCATGACAGGTGCAGGAACATCTTCCCTGGCAGCCTAATGTTAGATCTTCAGAGAAATGATGAGTGGCAGTACTTCTTGAAAATTATTGCCAAGCAAAATAAAGTTTGGACACTTTAACTATAATCCTGAAAAACGCCACCTCCGCCAGCATGTTGCCCCGGGTGATTTGATCTGGAAGGAAGAACAGGTGGTTTGCCACTGTCTCTAGGTATTTGGGACTCTGCTGTCAGTGTCCCTGGGCCCTGTGGGACCCTTTCTGTGCATATTTGCACAGATTTTGGGCGTGTAAGTGCAGGGTCAGGGTGCTGCTGTCCTGGAGGGCACAGACACTGAAGTTCTGAAGTGTTCACTTTTATTTCTGCATAAAACTTCACTTTTACCAAACAGAAGTGAAGGGTTTTCTGAGAGAGGAGATGCAGATAAAGGAGGTCTGAGTTCCTTCTCCCGGGCTGCACCGACACAGCTTGGGCGGAACCTTGCTTCAGCTCTCCCAGAGTGTGAGTGTCTGAGAGAGGAGGAGTCTGATTCGAAAGGAACTTTTTAACTGCGGTTTTGTTCTTAACGTTTTCTGTGCTTGAACACTGTGGTGTCCTTAGGAAGAATTGGTAGGGGCACTGTAGTCCTAAACTGTTCGGGTTCTTGGAACAATAGAAAATCCTCCAGCCCATTCAGACAGGTGGGACTAGCACGTAGACTAATGTGTGTGGTTACATTTTCACTTGTTTCTGTACTTTGAAAATTTGGAAGTAACTCATTTGGGGAAATGGTTCTCCAGCTTTTCCAGTTAGTTTCTGTAGCTAATGTGCGTGTTACCTATAGATAGCCCAGTTCCTCAGGTATGCTGGTAGACTCCTCACACAATCTGCATTTGAAAACTTAATCCAGAGGTGAAATTACCCACGCAGGTGAACTCTGCAGTGACAGTGTGCTAGAACTTCAGATAGGTATCACCATCGGATTACCTGAAGTATTCCTCTTCTGTAATTCCATATCCATCAAGCAGCTTCCCTCAGCACGGCAGAACATCGTTAGGCTTTTTCATGGCAGGGTGGGTTTCTGAACCTGTGTGTGTTTCCCAGGAGGATGACGTCTGGACTGGGCGATAAGATAGGGGCAGACTGGCATTACATCTGTCACCCACTGATGGCCAAGGTTGTTTGGATGGTGATGTTTCCCACTCTGCTGTCTTCCTGCCTCAGAAGAGTGACAGTGAGACAGCGGGCCCTGCCCCCTCCTCTTAAACACAGGCCAGATTCTCTGATTTCTCTGGCAGTGCACTGGACGGACACCAGGGTCTGTTTCTCTGTCCCTGCCGGCTTCTGACCCCAAGATTGTCGGGCTGAGAGCTGGTGACACGGAGGGCGTTGACTTCATGGCCACCGTCGCCAGCATGTCCCAGGCTGCCGTCAGCTGCCAGTGCATCCCGCGGCCCTGGTTTCCTCCCCTGGCAAGTTGGAAGTCCTTGTTTTCTGGATGTTGCTGGACTCGATGTCCTGCTCAAATAAAAGCCAACAGTTTGTCCAGGATTGTAAAACCAATTTAGACTCACATACGATTTTCATGGTGATTTCATGTGGTCCTCTTCCAGCTGGCCCACAGTTAGGCGTGTTCGATTGTACCATGAAGGGAGCACTCAATCCTGAGTTTTATTTTTAAAATACATATTTGATGTGTTTTTGCATATTGTTTTGGTAGCCACCAAGTTGGTTTATAGTTTCTTACATTTTTTTCTTGCTGGTGATGACCATGCCCTTCTGCACATGAGGAATTTTTTTTAAGTATATGATGTAAAGCTCCATAAAAATATTGACAAAGCAATGAATGGCGCGCGCGTGTGTGTGTATTTGTCTGTTCCTAGTCAGTTTTTATCTTGGCAGAATTTGTAAATTAACTTGGTTCTAACTAAAGTGGTCTCAGCAGGAAATTTTCATTAATCCAGTTACTACCCAGAGTGAATCTGTCACGTTCATCAACCAAATGTGAAAAATTAGATAATCTCAAGAAGCTGTGCGTGTCCTGAAGTTCTGTGCTGTAAATTTGCTGTGTGTGTGTGGTTGGTGAAATCGAGCAGACAGAATGCTCAGTGTGTTTAATTAAGATCAGGATTGGGACTCCCGGGGGGGCCTCTCGTAGTGGTGATGAAGGCAGGCTGGTGAGTGGCAGCAGAGCGAGGAGGAGCCTGGAGCTGTCGCTCTCACTCTGCCCGTGGTTCAGTGTGGCGCTCCCAGTCTCACCGCAGTGTCGCCAATACTAATCCTTCCTGGCATCTTGTAGACGTAGTGTTGAGCACTAAAACCGCATTGTACTGTGCTGCCGTCGCTACCTTACCGCTCATTTCTTTTTGCGTGTGTGATGCACCTCCGTTCAGCCTGTTTATTTTGAAGTATTATGTGCTCATCTGTTTTATGCAGCACCCACCATTTTTGTTGATTCCTCATTCATGTCCTTTCCAAACATTTAATAGGTTTTACTTTAATTGTTACTTGATTGCTTGAGCCCAGGCTCTGTATCATACAGTAAATTGGGGTGATGGATAATTTCTCAAATGCAGATTGTGCCGTAAAGATTGACTCTCTAAATTTGCTTTACTTGGATTGTCACCAAGTCAGAACAGTCATTCACTAAATATCTCAGATTGATGAATGATTGGTCCTAGCACCAAAAATTTCAAATCAGTTTAGAGTTGAATTTTAAGTCCTTAAGATTGTTTATGGATTTACATATATTGTATTGCTTATACAATATATCACAATTTTCTCTATATAATCTTATAAATAAATGGCTGGAAAGTTTTTGACCCTGACTGCATTTATGTTAAATGTTTGTCTAGAATATGGATTTGGTTTCATTTGTATTGTAACAAAATTAACTGAGTGATTAGCAAGAAAAAAATAACAGGAAAACAAATTAAAAATCAGTTCTGGGTAGTTGATGTTTTCATACATTTAAAGATCTGATTTAATATTAGAAATAAAATCTCTGAATTGCTGTCAAACATAAATTTTTCATTTTGAAAAATAAAGCTATTTCAGTTTAAATTGCTTTTTTAAGGCCTTTGTCACAATGTTTTGTTTGAAGTAAAAATTTTCATCTCAGACCCTGGAGTTACATTTGATTTCTCTGAGTAATAATAAAATTCAGATTCCTAAATTTAAGCTCCATGCATTTCTAGTGCTAACAAGTCATCGTGGAGCTGGCTCAAGCCTGTCGTTGTTAGTGATGATGGCCTGGGACGTGTGCGATGAGACCGAATGCTAATCAATGCTTTGCCTTGGCTTTCTGCTCTGTGTTGTCTTGGTGTTTGCGTCTTACCTCTGTGTCTGTGCTATTTGTCCCCTTCCCTGTTCTCTAATCCTGCCCTTCCCCACCTGCCCCCTGTTCCTTTCATTGTCCTCACTGACCCATCAATCAACCAACAACGCCCCCCCTTCGTCGTGGTGCTCTGCCCTGCTCTGATTGGTGGCTTCGTTGCTTGGGTGGCTGTGTGTTATGATGGACCAGTTCACCCAAGTATGGCCTTCTTGCTGACAGGTATCATTTCTGTGAGAAGTGTTTCACAGAGATCCAGGGCGAGAATGTGACCCTGGGTGACGACCCTTCACAACCCCAGACGTAAGTACCATCCTGTTGTTTTTCTTGGGGTGACCCTTAGTTGTTTGTGCCTCTCACCTGCAAGTGAAAAGGAAACACACTGCTGTTCTTGCCTGTGTGCAGCATTTTCACATTGAGTCTGAAGTGTGTGTATTGAAGCTAGGGATGTCTCTGTTCTTCCATTCAGGGCGGGAGTGCTGTGGCCTCCCACAGTCCAGTGGTCTCTCTTGGCCCTGGTCTGTCTCTTCTTGTCTAATCACCAGTTCTGTTTGGGGAGATTATACATTTTTGGTTGCACCTAAAAAACTAGGTAGCCCTAGTGTCTGTTCACAGAACTGAAAGCAAAAAATGAGTTTCACAAAGTGAGTGTCACAGACAAAGCCGGCCCACCGTCTTCAGTCTGTCTGTCTTCCACATAGATTTCCATTCATAAGGTTGCTGAGCTAAAGCAGTTTAATGAGATTCCAGTGTTCTCCAAATTCATTTTTTGTCTGAAGGACAAAAGGGTCTCCTTCCTTGGTGGTGTTTAGACTGATACAACTCCAAAGTGGACACCCCCTACCCCCCACCCCCACAGACTTGTCCCCACCAAGAGTTAACTGCGTGGAAGGATGGCCAGGGTGTGGCAAGGAAAAGCGAAGCGACACCTTGCATTGGATTGGTCACCTCATTTATACCCTTGGAATTCCTGAAATGCCTGTCACCATCCCTCCTGTCTGCTCTGACCTGCTGGTGTTTAGGGTCCCCTCTTTCTTCCATGACCTCACACTAGAAGTCACAGGCGGGGTAGCTCAGCCACAAGAGCAGCCTCTGGCTGGTAGGCGCCTACCCTCCGGCTCCGATTTCCATCATTCAGACGTGCCCGGAGCCTCGGTATTAAACCGAATGCCTGCAGTTCTGTTCTTTCCTTTTACTTCTATTTCCCTCATCTTCTCCTTGGTTTACTTTATTCCCAAAAGTGAATCACTGAATTGTGTGATTCTTTGAATTAAAAGAAGTCTGCATAACACAGATCATAACAAAGGGAACCCAGCTGCCCAGCCCTGGCTCAGCAGGGAAAGCCTCTTGACACGCACGCCGCCGTGACGCCTTGAGGAGAGTGAGCGCTGTCACTGCAGTTGCAAGCAGTGCTTACTCCAGTGTTGGTCACACGCCGCGGCTGCTCACCACACAGACCTAACCGAAACTTGGCGGGCTTTCACCTCAACACGGTGTTGCCGTCGTAGATTGACTAGTCTTGAATAACTCTTGTAGTGCAGCTGAGAGTAGCTGGGAAGAGAGAAGTGTTCTTAGAAAATAAGCAGTGGTGGGGCCTGCGTGAGTGTAGTGGGTGGTGCTGTCTGTGGTGGTCATCCGTCGCTGATGCCTCGGCTGACTTCCATTTATTCTTATTTGAAGACTTGGTCACAGAGTATTTCAGAGACCCTATTATACTTCATACTCAGCAGGTAAATTTTCATTAGCTAATTAATATCTTTTTTTTAAAGGACAATTTCAAAGGATCAGTTTGAAAAGAAGAAAAACGATACCTTAGACCCCGAACCGTGAGTATATGGTTCTTTATTGACATTGTGACTTTTTAAATTAGTTTTCAGATCTAGATATTACTCAGATTGGCTTGTAAGAGAAAACATGGTCAGATACAGATTCTTCCTTATGCCTCTATAAGACGTGCTCCTCCGATGACCAGGTTTCAGCAGTGACAGGATTAGTTGCATGTTTTGTTTCTAATAACTTTTTGGATAAAAGGGCAATTTCAGGAAGTAGCCATCTTAGAGACTGCATTCTGAAAATAAATAATGTGAAACTTAGTTTACTTGTGTTCTTGCCAGTGTCTTTGATATGGTATATTCCCAAAAGGCATTGTCAAATACCATGAGTCTTTGAAACGTTCACAGAAATGCATAATATGAAAGAACTATGCATGGATTGAGGAGTTTTTGCTTCAAAATAAACTTAATCTCTGATTTGTTAGGGAGTTACTTATTTGAAAGGCTTTAGTGACAAAAAGAGAGATCTTCCATCAGGATGCTGATTCACTCCCTAAATGGCCACAAAACCAGAGTTGGGCCAGGCCAGTGCCAGCACAAAGGAACTCTGTCTGCATCTCCCACGTGGGTGCAGGGGCTGAGCACTAGGGCCGTCTTCTACTGCCTTCCCAGGCACACTAGCAGGAAGCTGGATCAAAAGCAGAGCTGCATGGCCTGGGACAGCAGTGGAAGATGGTCCGAGTCCTTTGGCCCCTGCACCCGTGTGGGAGACCCAGAGGAGGCTCCTGGCTCCTGGCTTCAGATCGCGCAGGTCTGGCTGTTGTGGCCATCTGGGGAATGAACCAACAGATAGAAGACACCTCTCTTTATCTCTACCTCTTTCTGTAACTATGACTTTCAAATAAGTAAAATAGATCTTTAAAAAAAAAAAGAAAGAAAGAACGCAAACAGAGCTGCTGTGTCTCGAATCGGTGCTCCAGCATAGGGTGCTGATGTTGGAGGTGGGAGCTTAACCAGCTGTGCCATAGCACCCAGCACCAGCTTTAACTTAATCTTTTAAATCATTGGCCCACACACTCTTAAAATGTATATATGATTTTGAAAGGCAGAGTGACAGAGAGATCTTTGATTGACTAGTTCACTCCTGAAATGGTGACAAAGCCAGGGCTGGGCCAGGCCAGTGCCAGGAGCCAGGAATTTCATCCGGTCTCCTACGTGTATGCCAGGGCCCCTAGCACTTGGGCCGCCTTCTGCTACCTTCCCAGGCGCATTGACAGAGAGCGGGACGGAAGCCTCCCAGCCGGAACTCTCACTGGAGCTCTGACGTGGGTGTCTGTATCCCCCGCCTCACCACCATGCCAGCCCCTGAAATACTTTGAACTTGACTTTGCCACAGAGATAGAGCGCATTGCTGTGTCTGCCTGGCAGTAGCCCCTGAAGAGACTTCACAGAGTGCCTAGGGTGCCCAGCCTCCTTCCAGGTCCCCGAGCAGAGTCCCGGGGGATGCCCATCCTGCGTGGCTTGCTGAGTGTGGCTTCCAGGAGCACCACCTGCTTGGGAAATGGGAACTGTGAAGCACCCAGAGTCGCCTTGGCCCTGAGCCTCCCAGCTGCAGGGAACCACACAGGCCACACTGGGAAGCTGCCCCTTCCCTTCTGGAAGGTCACTTGCTGCACTTCCTGTGCACTGGGGCTGTGGCGGTGCCTGAGACACTTCCCCAGACCCGCCTGTGCCTGTGACCGCCAGTGGTGGTTCCTCCTGCTGTTCCGCCTCTTTGCTCACATATGTGCGTCCTGGTTTATGTTCGTGGTTCAAGTGGTCGTGCCAGGTGGTGGGGATGTGTGGGGGCTGAAGAAGGGCTGCTGCTCTGAGCCAGGCGCAGTCTGTCAGGGAGGCAAGAGGCAAGTGTGGCAGCCTGGGCAGGGCAGTCACCGCTGTTGGGGTCAGTGGACAGGAGGTGACACCTCTAGAAGCAGATGTAGGGGGAGGGGTGGAGCATTCTAGACACAATGGAATCGAAGAACACAGGTTGCCTAGCAGGGGCCCTTCCTGAGGCGTGGACTCTGGTGTGGCTTTGTCCCACGTGTGCAGGGAGGTCGTGAGGAGGAGCCTTGGTTTCTGGGGTGGAAGGACCAGGGCATGTGGGACAGACTGATCAGAGGAGAAGACTCAGACCTCGCACGGGCAGCTAGTCAGAAGGTGGCAGCAGCAGCCAGGCAAGGTCCAATCCTGATCTAAAGCAAGTACATCTGACGGTGGAGGGGACCCCTGGGCGAGGAGCCAGCTGACGGGTTAGTGATAACTTCAGGGAGGGTGCAATGCCAAAGTGATGTTTTGGGGTCTAGAACGTACAGCATCCTGGTGACATTTCATTGATGTGCAAGGGGTGTGATGGCACGGAAGCTGAGGGCATTCCTGCCTGGCTGCCTTTCGAAGGCTGTGCAGTTGGGCCGCCCCCGGTCCACACGGCTTTGTGTGTGTGCTATTCCCCAGCCGAGACCGAAGGCTCCCCCCAGTACAGGCACAGGAAGGTGGAGGGTCTGGGCCACGCTACGAGAGGGCCAGAGCCCACGAGTGTGGGGGAGCCAGGGTACTTTCTGTCCCCTGTCCCCTAAACCTTCCAGGCTGTGTGACCTGTGGCAGCACTGAGGGAGCGAGGTGAGAACCAGCAGAGGTTTTGACCTTGGAATGTCTTGGCATTTAAGTCTCCGAGGTGAGGCAGATCCTGGAGGCAGCAGAGCCGGGGTGCCAGCCGTGGGCTGTCACAGGCAGTGCAGGGAGTCGATGGATCTTGAAGATGCCATACCAGTGTTTGTGTGAACCAGACCTGTCTGCTTAATGGTAGGCCTGGCGTCTGACACCTTCCATAGTGACAGCAGCATCAGGCCTGCTGTAGCAGCTGTGACCGGACCACACGGCCTTCAGTATCCTCCTAGGAACTGTATTTATACACCGAAGGTATTGTCCTCTGTTTCCTAAGTCAGCTGAGGCACGTGAAGTCACTTCGAGAAAGTATGTGTAGTCGTGTGAAGAAGTAGTGGCCTTAATTTACGGTGTAAGGAGACTTTGAGAAGTTCACAGAGCAGTGAACATTGAGCACAGCGCATGAAACGCCACTCGGGGATGCCCACGTCTCTGACCAGGGTCCAAGTTCACAGAGTATTTGCATTACCACTGAATGCCAATTTCCACGAAAGTCTTTGAATCATCTTGGTAGTTTGTGAAAAGATAAGGTTGCGTTTCTGGTTGCAAAGGGAGGTTGGGAGCAAGAGGAGTGAGGCGCTTGTTCTCTGGAGGAGAGGTGGGAGGTCAGCCTCGCCTGTGTCAGCCTCAGAGGCGCTCCTGGTGGCCCTGAGAACAAGGTGTGCGCACACTCAGGCGCCTGCGGCTGGTTTCATTTGTGTTTCTGAGTGCGTAACTTTGGGCTTTTTGTCTCCTAGTTTTGTTGATTGCAAAGAGTGTGGACGGAAGATGCATCAGATTTGTGTGCTGCATTATGACATCATTTGGCCTTCGGGGTAAGTCATTTCCTGTGGTCTTGGAACCGGTGAGCAGCTCGGCCTTGCGGGGTCGGGGTGACAGTGGCGGTCTCTTCCTTGTTGTCAGACTGCAGCAATCATAGGAGCTGGCGGTTAGTTCTAACTTGAAGTCTTAAGTGTTTGCCCGCTTTAGGAATGGGAGAATCAAAGCTGTCTGCCTCTTCACTTTTTTTATAATGATGTGATGCAGATGCCAACAAAGGGTTGTGATGCTGTGTTTTGCTGGTTTGGCAGCACATGCTGGTGGATGGAATCTGATCACACCTTTTTTTTCCCCAGCTTTGTATGCGACAACTGCTTGAAGAAAACTGGCAGACCTCGAAAAGAAAACAAATTCAGTGCTAAGAGTAAGTCTGTGGGAGACTTTTGTTTCCTGAACGGTCCTCTTTAGAACTTGGGCACATTGTCCTGGTCTCCTTGGGTGCCTCTCAGTCGATGAGTACTTTTACAGCTCAGTTATCTAAGGTTTTAATCTATTTTTTAATACTTGATATTTTTATTTTTATTGATTGATTGATTTGAAAGTCAGAGGTACACAGAGAGGAGAGGCAGAGAGAGAGAGAGAGGTCTTCCACCCGATGGTTCACTCCCCAATTGGCTGCAACGGCTGAAGCTGTACCAATCCGAAGCCAGGAGCCAGGAGCTTCTTCTGGGTCTCCCATGCAGGTGCAGGGGCCCAAGGACTTGGGCCATCTTCCACTGCTTTTCCAGGCCATAGCAGAGAGCTGTATCAAGTGGAGCATCTGGGTCTCGAACCGGCACCCATATGGGATGCCAGTGCTTCAGGCCAGGGCATTAACCCACTGCGCCACAGCGCCAGCCCCAATACTTGCTATTTTTCTTGTCTTACCCATAAATAGTCATGTGGCTTGATCTTTATATGAAAGTCAGCTTTTATGATCAGTCTGTTTTAAGTTAATTTTTGAATTTATTTACTTACATGAGGTCTTGTCTTGCTGGTTCACTCACTCATTGCCTGCACACAGTGGCAGGTGTCCAGAGCTGAGAGCCAGGATTTTCATCCAGATCTTTCTGTCTTGGTTGCAAGAAGGGGAAGACCCCTTGGAGGGTCTGCACAAACAGGAAGCTGCAGTCAGGAACTGGAGCCCAGTGCAGAACGTGGGCGTCCACACCGTGCTGTGCTTGCTGCCCCAGAGCAGGGCTTAACGCAAGTTCAAACTCTGCTGTTAACCAGAATTTATATATTTATTTGAAAGAGTTACACAGAGAGAGAGAGGTCTTCCATCCAATGGTTCACTCTCCAGTTGGCCGCAACGGCCGGAGCTGCGCTGATCTGAAGCCGGGAGCCAGGAGCCTCTTCTGGGTCTCCCATCGGGTGCAGGGGCCCAGCACGTAGGCTGCTTTCCCGGTGCATCAGCAGGGAGCTGGATCAGAAGGGCGCAGCCAGGACATGAGCCCATGCCCATTGTGGGACGCCAGTGCTGCAGGCCCAGGCTCAGCCCACTACTCCACAGCGCCGGCCCCCCAGGTTCACCCCAGTAAGGAGTCTTGTGAAATGCCAGGTCGTTGTTTAAATGTCTCTGATTGGGAAATACTAGAGAGTCGATGAAGAAGACCGGCGTCCCGGTGAGCCTTGTGCCACTTTCCTTTGCAGGCATCTGTGAGGCGTGCTCTGTGCCACACCGAGTGTTGACCCTTGTTTCTTCCTTGGGGGCTGGCCTCGTGAGGGGGAGCGGCCTAAGAACGGCCACCCTGTCAGGGTGCACACTCGCTTGGAGACGGTGGGCATAGGGCCAGACTCACATGCCTGTGCAGTTCCTGTCCTCCACATGACTGGAGAGTCCCTGAAGCAGCAGGCCATCTTCGGCTGATGCTTTGTGGGTGGTTCCTGGAATGTTCTAGTCTGCAGAGCTGGTCACTCACCAGAAACCCGCCTTCCCTGAGGGTGTAGTGCCCATCCTCTGGGGAAGCACCAGCCAGTCTGATTGCTCTAGGTGTCCTGCTGCGGGGTGCTGGTGGCGGGAAGGGCCTGGGGCCTGGGGTAGAAGGACACAGCCCGGCCCCTCCTTGGGCCTGGCTTCCACCCCACAGCTCCTGCCAGACCTAGGGCTACCTCTACCTCTAGTTCTTCTGCCCCTCACTATTAGAAAAAGATGGAAATGTCTGGGAGTGTTGTTGGTTTTCTGGCTGTCGAGTGCCTGAGCTCCCTGAGTCCACCTGAGGAAGACAGGACCCCTCCTGTGTTTGGAGAGCTTCGCTCCTTTACAACGTCGGCCGTGGGACGGGAGTTGTTTCACAGCGAGTGAAGCCTCCTCTGGGGACACCCGCAGCCCACGTCAGCATGCCGGTCCGAGCCGCTTTCTGCCCGTTGGCCCGGGAAGGCAGTGGACAGCAGCTCGGGTCTCTGGGTCCCAGCTCTGGTCTGTCCTCAGGCTGGATGTTACAGATGCTTGAGGAGGGAGCCGGCGGATAGACGGTGTCTCTCTGTCTCCCCTGCTCTGTCACTCTGCCTTTCAAATAAGCAGATAAATAAGGTCTCCAGTAAGACAGATGTAAGACTGTGCCAGGAGAAAGGTGGTGCTGTGGTCTCACTGGCCTTTGCCTAAGCCTCTCACCTGCTCCTTCGGACTTCCTAGGACTGCAGACCACACGCCTGGGAAACCACCTGGAAGACCGAGTGAACAAATTCCTGCGGCGCCAAAACCACCCTGAAGCCGGGGAGGTTTTCGTCAGAGTGGTGGCCAGCTCGGACAAGACCGTGGAAGTCAAGCCTGGGATGAAGTCTCGGTGTGTGTGCTGTGCTCTCCGGCCGCAGCCAGGGCCCGCGCGTGCAGGGCCCTCCTGGCAGCCCAGCACGTCTCCCAGAATGCGGGCCCGTGCGGGGGTGCCGTGCCTGCGTGAGGCTGGGAAGACATGGTTGCGGCTTGCGGGGAGGCACGGCCGTGTTGCCCCAAGACGTGAGGCAGGTGCGGAGCAGAGGCTGTGGAAGCAGGACGTTAAGCGCTGGCTTTTCTTCCAGGTTTGTGGACTCTGGGGAGATGTCCGAGTCCTTCCCATATCGAACCAAAGCGCTCTTTGCTTTTGAGGAAATTGATGGAGTGGATGTGTGCTTCTTTGGAATGCATGTCCAAGAATATGGCTCCGATTGCCCGCCTCCAAACACAAGGTAATCCCAGCTCTTCCCTTAGTAAGTGTCTTAGGGGAACTGTGTGCTTTGGTTCTGGGAAGTTAGGTTAAGCCGCCGTTAGCCAAGCTTAGTTTTGTTTACCTGAGAACTCATGGAAAATGAAGGGACTAGACGACTGTGGCGAGTGTGCGTGTCCCCGGTCCGGGGCCCTGGCCTCCCCGCCGCCTCCGTCTCACCTAAGCAGGTGTCCGCACTCATGAGAGGCGCCTCTGCCGGGAGTTCCCTCCTGCTGAGGCAAGAATGGCAGTGGGCAGGGGCGCTGCCGGCGGCTTCGGCAGAGCCTGTTTCTGCAGATTTCTTGGATACTGCTGTTTGGTTTCCAGTTTGAGGGGTACCTTGAGTTAAAAATGGACCCACCCCACTCCCGCAGGCGTGTGTACATATCCTACCTGGACAGTATTCACTTCTTCCGGCCCCGTTGCCTCCGGACAGCCGTTTACCACGAGATCCTTATTGGATATCTAGAATATGTGAAGAAATTGGGGTAAGTTTGGACTAAACTGTTCAGAGCTAGTCAGAGCTCTCTGCATTTCTCGGTGTGTGTGTGTTGTGAAGTCATAATTGCACGGTTTATGTTGGCTGTGTTGTTTCTCGCACCCCGAGGTCAGGTCGGGAGCGAGTGTGGGGCCAGGTGTTCCCAGGGCGCGTGCTCTTCCTCTGCCTTTGCCTGCTTTTCCTTCTCCTGCACTTCACTGGGGCGTAACTCCACACCCAGAACTCGCCTGTCACAGGTGTGTGCCTCAGCGGGTGTTCGGAGGCGTTGCCACGTGGTGGAGCCATCAGCACACGTTGGTGTTGGAGCGTTTCCATGGCCGTGCGGATTCCACACGCTGTGCCATTGGTCTCTCTCGCCTCTGCCCCAACCCCTCATCCACTTCCCGTCTCTGTGCCTTTGTCTTTTCTGTGTAAGTGGGATCCTTAGTGTGTGGTCTGTGGTCTGACTTCGTTGGCTTTGCTTGTATGCTCTAGATCTACCGCATTGTTTTCGCAGACTTGAAAAGGTTAGAGGGACTTGATGAAAGGGTCTTAAAGAATGCGACGGTTGTGACGTGAACCCCTTAGAGAGATGCTGGGCCGAGCTGCCTTGGCAGCGTGCAGGAGGAGGCAGGCGGGGCCCAGCGCCTCCCTGCGCCGCCTTCCCTCTGCCTGGGGGCTCTGTGACAAGGCTGCAGCTTTGCGCTGTGTTTCTGGCCCTGCCTGGCACACGCCCAGGGGGAGAGAGAAGTTGTAGCTTTTGAGTTTGCAGGTAGTAAAGATTCAGCCATACCCGCCTCAGCACACTGGCTCGGAACCTGAGTCTCTGTCAGGCTCTACCACAAGCATTATGAAAATTTCTGTGTTTTCTTCCTTGTGTGTAATATGTATCCAAGTGTTGGTCCCTGCTGCTCCGCTGTAGCTCCTTGAAGGCAGGGCCATTTGCTGACGCTGATCTGACTTGGGCGTGTGTCTGGCAGGTATGTGACAGGGCACATCTGGGCCTGTCCCCCAAGTGAAGGAGACGACTACATCTTCCATTGCCACCCCCCTGACCAAAAAATCCCGAAGCCAAAACGCCTGCAGGAGTGGTACAAGAAGATGCTGGACAAGGCGTTCGCCGAGCGCATCATTCACGACTACAAGGTACCGGTGCCCAGTGACGCGTGTGCTGCCGCCGCCTCTCACCCTCACTCACTGTACGGCGGGGTCCACTTCCGAGGAGGGAGAAGTCGAGGCGTAAGGTGAACGTGGAGCAGCCTCTGAGAGTGGCGCCCTTGTGCCGCTGGCCCCCACGCCACTTGCAGCAGTGCGCGTGCCCAGACCCAGAGCGGCCTGTGGGCCCCTCACGGCGGTGTTCTTCCCTCTCAGGACATTCTCAAACAAGCAACCGAAGACAGGCTCACCAGTGCCAAGGAACTGCCCTATTTTGAAGGTGATTTCTGGCCCAACGTGTTGGAAGAGAGCATCAAGGAGCTGGAGCAGGAGGAGGAGGAGAGGAAGAAAGAGGAGAGCACTGCCGCCAGCGAGACCACCGAGGTAGGGACCTCCGGGCCCAGCGGGGGCGCTGGGGCTGGTCACTGCCTGCGGCCCCGAGCGGGGAAGGGGCCGAGCCTGTGGAGTGCAGTGCCGGCAGGAGCCACGCTGCTTCGTGAGGAAGGCCCTCCGCGAGCGGCTGCTTCGCTGCAGCTCCTGCCTGCTGCTTGTGCAGTCCATGCTTGCCGAGGTCATTGAGGGCCCTTCCTGCCCTGCAGTGAGGGTGGGGCGGGGCTGAGAGGCGGCTGTGGAGAACCGGGGAGAGCAGGGAGGCCCTGGGCCTTAGCCTGCCGGGGACGATGCCGGGCAGGACCACGACGCATGTGGCGGCTGGGCAGCTGTGGTGTGGGGAACTGTGAGGGTAGCAGGCCCAGGAGATGGGGTGGGGGGCCTGAGCAGCCGAGCGGTGTTGCTGCTGCCCACTGCCCCTTGTGGATGGCCAGGAAGAGGCACGAGGACTCAGGCCCTGGGCAGGCTAGAGGAGTCAGCAGGCAGTGGTGTCTGAGGCCGCTGCCATCGTGTGCTGTGACCCTGAGGCAGCACTTCTCCGTCTAGCAGACCAGGATGTGGTGTGAGCTCATGTCCCCAGTGGTTCCTGACTCCTGTCATCCAGCCACGCTCCAGAGCCTGGCTGATACTGGCTGGCATTTGGTGGTTTAACACTTGAGCCGTTTGCTTCCTCCATGGAGTAAGTCAGGAGGATGTGCAGAGTGAGGACAGGTGTCAGTGGCTGACCCAGAGGCCAGTGCCTTGTGAGCCCTGAAGGTCATCTCTGAGGGTGGCCCAGCTCTGGGCCTCGAGTGATCTCAACCAGTGCACAGAGCCCTTGGGCGCCTCTGAGGGCGGGCAGACCTACCTCTGACGGGGTGAGGCTGGGCCGTCCACAGCGTCCAGGTGGATGAGGGGCTCATGCTGGAGCCAGCCTTGGCCACTGGTGGCCCAGGACTTGGTGGGGGCGGGGGCCAGAACTCTGAGGTTTGGGGATGGACTCACCATCGTGTGGGCAGCTCCCAGGTGCTGTGGTGAGGACATACCACCATGGCCACGCCCAGGGCTTGCGGGCGTTCGCCTCCATTCCAGCCCACACTGGGGCCGCAGTGCTGCCCCGCCGTAAGCAGCCACACTTCCAAGGCACAGCAGCAGCGGACGCCTGCCGTGGCGTCACCAGTGGGAACGAGATGTAGCTGGCTGCTTGTGCTCCCAGTCTGGTGAAGAATTACCTGCACAAGAGACTGAGTGCATAGGTGAAGAGAAAAATGAAATGTGATTGCTCTGAAGGGCAAAAATTTTATTATTATTTAGCCGATTTTTTTTTTTATGGTAAAAAATTTATTTGAAAGGGAGAGAACAAAAGGGAGATCTTCCATCCATTGGTTCACTTTCCAAATGGCTGCAACAGCCAAGGCCAGGCCAGGCCAGGCCAAAGCCAGGAGCTTCATCTGGGTCTTCCATATGGGTGGCAGGGACACCAAGCACTTGGGCCATCTTGCGCTGCTTTTCCTAGGTCCATTAGTAGGGAGCTGGATTGAGAGTGGAGCAGCCAGGACACAGTCTTGAGCCCATACAGGATGCTGGTGTCGCAGGTGGCAGCTTAACCCAGTGCACCATAATGCTGGCCCCTACTTTTTTTAAGATTATTTATTTTTAAAGAATTACAGAGAGGGAACGACACAAAGTGATCTTCTATCCACTGGTTGATTATTTATTTTGAAAGAGTTACACAGAGAGGGAGAGACACTGAGATCAGTCTCTCCATTGGTTCACTCCCCAGATGTTTGCAAGGGCCCCAAGCCTGAGCCAGACCAAAGCCAAGAGCCAGAAGCTTCATCCAGGTTTCCCATATGGGTGGCAGGGGCCTACATAGTTGGGCCATCTTCTCATGCCTTCCTGGTTGCATTAGCAGGTAGCTAGATTCAAAGTGGAGCAGCCGGGATTCAAGACAGCACCCATGTGAGATGCTGGCTGGCCTCACAGGTGGCTACTTTACCCACTGTGTCACAATGCTGGGCCCCCAGCCATACTCTCCCTAAATGTTAAGCAGTGAACACGTTGAATAATATCTTTTGAAAATAGACTTTGTGTTTGAGAGATTTAAGGCTTTTAGAAAAATTGAACAGAGAATTCCAGCAAAACCGGCGCACCTCCCATTAGTGGGGTGCATCTGTTGCATTTAACTGAAGTTCAGACTTTATTCAGATTTCCCCAGTAAACCTTTTCTGTCCCAGGGTGCCAGCGAAGCCACATAACTTTGTCATGCCCCTTCAGCACATCTTGGCACCCGCAGTGTCTCTTGTGGGTCTGCATTCTCCTGCTAAAAACCACGCTGTCAGCACCAGGGCCGCCTGCCTTTCCCGTCGTGAGGTGTAAAGTTGTCTGCAGGACAGGAACACTGAACTGAGAAGCACGACCCTCTCATTTACCTGCAGCCACCAACTGCAGTCCAAGCAGGCCTGGCAGGGGGTAGCCGGGTCCGGGAGGCAGTCCTGCGTCCCTAGGGCCACTAGTATCTTTCATGTGCGTCTCACAAAAAAACACCGTGGGTGTTTGGAGCCCTTCTCAAGGCAAAGAACAAGATGTCGTGCCTGTGAGATGTGACACGGAACTCCGAGTGTCCAGTAGAATAGTGAGGCATCATGGGAAACGGCTTCCACGGGCCCTCGCTCCTCAGGTTTCTGAGCTGGTGTGCTGGGTCTGCAGGGGCAGGCCAGGCTCCGCTTCCGTCCTTGCCGCTCTCTCCTCTCTCTTCCTAAGGACGCTGCGTGTTCAGGGCCCGTGTGCTGGTGGGGTCGGCTGCAGGCCCCTGCGAGGCTGGGCGGCCTGACGTGACGGCTCTGCGTGTGTTGCAGGGCAGTCAGGGCGACAGCAAGAACGCCAAGAAGAAGAACAACAAGAAAACCAACAAGAATAAGAGCAGCATCAGCCGTGCCAACAAGAAGAAACCCAGCGTGCCCAGCGTGTCCAACGACCTGTCCCAGAAGCTGTATGCCACCATGGAGAAGCATAAGGAGGTAGAGCTGCCAGCACAGGGGGTGGCACGGGACACGTGTGCTTGGCAGCCGGAGCTTGTGGGTTTGGTGATGCCGCGCCATGGTGTGCCGGTGGCGGGTGGGCTGTGCGCTCTCCGGGGCTAATGCTGCTCCTCTCCCCAGGTCTTCTTTGTGATCCACCTGCACGCAGGGCCTGTTATCAACACCCTGCCCCCCATCGTCGACCCAGACCCGCTGCTCAGCTGTGACCTCATGGACGGGCGCGACGCCTTCCTCACGCTGGCCAGGGACAAGCACTGGGAGTTCTCCTCACTGCGCCGCTCCAAGTGGTCCACGCTGTGCATGCTGGTGGAGCTGCACACCCAGGGCCAGGACCGCTTTGTCTACACCTGTAACGAGTGCAAGCACCACGTGGAGACACGCTGGCACTGCACGGTGTGCGAGGTGGGTCTGCCCGGCAGCCAGGGCCAGGATCTGGCAGGGCTGTCGTGGGTTTGGATGTGGCCTTGGCATCTCTGTGCAGTGGCATTGGTGCTGGCTCAGGGTGAGGAGAGGAGCACGAGGCCGAAGGCTTTGTTGCTTTCTCCCTGGTGTTTCTGTGTCGGGCGCAGACCGTGCAGTGCTGAGGAAGCCTGCCTGGAGAGCCGGAGGGAGGCTCAGGGCAGACAGGCACAGACACCTGCTCCTGCTCCCGCGTGCTCCGGGGCTGGTCTAGCTGAGGATTTCGGATGCCCTCGACCCTTTGTTGTCCCGGCCCCTCACTGTTCCTAATGGGCCCCGTACACGTCTCACAGGCCTTCCTCTGCAGGTTTGGGCCTTGATGTGGAGTCGCCCGCGGGTGGGTTGTTGGGCACAGTGTGACCCTTCGCCTCTTCCACAGGGCAAGTCGTCGGGCCTGCCCTTGACCCCTCCTTCCTCCCAGGACAGTCCGTAGTCACCGCCGACCAGGGCTGCTTGCTCTGCGCTCTGCCACAGGCGGTCGCCATGCATGTCCCAGACCTCTCTGCTCCCCTCCGCTGCCTGCCTTCTTTCCCCCAGCCTCCTGCAGGCTCTTTGTCCTCCTTTTTGGGTGTTTTTTTGTAAGATTTGTTCACCTACTTGAAAGGCAGACCTGAGAGGGGACATCTTCCATCCGCTGGTTCACCCCTCAAATGTTGCAGCAGCCGGGGCTGCTCCAGGTGCAGCCAGGACCCAGGAATCCAGGTCTCATGTTGGGGGCAGGGATGCTTGGGCAATCTGCTGCTACTTCCCCAGGCACCTGAGCAAGCAGAGATCATCAGACCCGGGCCGACACGGGATGCTGACGTCGCCGGTGGCCACTCTCCGTGCTTGGCTGCAGCACTGCCCCCACTCCTGAGCCCTCACTGCTGGGACTGTCGTGTTCTTCCGGGGCTCACCATTAGTCGGCCTGGGCGCAGGGCTCCGATGTGGGGGACGTGTGTCTGCCTCCTGCTTTCCAGCTGTAGGCAGCTCTGTCCCCAGGACTTGCTTCTTGGGAAAGCCTGTGTGGTGCCTTCCCCTGGGGAGATGCCCATGGTATCTGCTGGCCCTTGGGTGGCACCTCTCGCCCTCACACTGTTGGCCTTCGTGGTCTGGGTGTGGCAGAGTCCTGATGCGATTGCGGGAGAGAGAGGAGGGAGGGGAGCCAGCGTCCCTGCCTGGGTCCTCGGGCAGACGGTCCTGTGTGTGAGCGTGCACGCCCCCAGCCCGAGGGGGCGGCCTTGCTGACCACTCTCTTTGCTTGCAGGACTATGACCTGTGCATCAACTGCTACAACACGAAGAGCCACACGCACAAGATGGTGAAGTGGGGGCTGGGCCTGGACGACGAGGGCAGCAGCCAGGGCGAGCCGCAGTCCAAGAGCCCCCAGGAGTCGCGGCGCCTGAGCATCCAGCGCTGCATCCAGTCCCTGGTGCACGCCTGCCAGTGCCGCAACGCCAACTGCTCGCTGCCGTCCTGCCAGAAGATGAAGCGGGTGGTGCAGCACACCAAGGGCTGCAAGCGGAAGACCAACGGCGGCTGCCCGGTGTGCAAGCAGCTCATCGCCCTGTGCTGCTACCACGCCAAGCACTGCCAGGAGAACAAGTGCCCCGTGCCCTTCTGCCTCAACATCAAACACAAGCTTCGCCAGCAGCAGATCCAGCACCGGCTGCAGCAGGCCCAGCTCATGCGCCGGCGGATGGCCACCATGAACACCCGCAACGTGCCTCAGCAGAGTTTGCCTTCTCCTACCTCAGCTCCGCCCGGGACCCCCACGCAGCAGCCCGGCACGCCCCAGACGCCGCAGCCCCCTGCCCAGCCCCAGCCTTCACCCGTGAGCATGTCACCAGCCGGCTTCCCCAGTGTGGCCCGGACTCAGCCCCCCACGACTGTGTCCGCAGGGAAGCCCACCAACCAGGTGCCGGCTGCCCCGCCCCCTGCCCAGCCCCCACCCGCGGCGGTGGAGGCTGCCCGGCAGATTGAGCGAGAGGCCCAGCAGCAGCAGCACCTCTACCGTGTGAACATCAACAGCGGCATGCCCCCCGGGCGCACGGGCCTGGGGACCCCCGGGAGCCAGATGGCCCCTGTGGGCCTGAATGTGCCACGGCCCAGCCAGGTCAGCGGGCCTGGCATGCCCGGCATGCCGCCTGGACAGTGGCAGCAGGCGCCCCTCCCCCCGCAGCAGCCAATGCCAGGCATGCCCAGGCCTGTGATGTCCATGCAGGCCCAGGCAGCCGTGGCTGGGCCCAGGATGCCCAGCGTCCCGCCACCCAGGAGCATCTCGCCCAGCGCCCTGCAAGACCTCCTGCGGACCCTGAAATCACCCAGCTCCCCGCAGCAGCAGCAGCAGGTGCTGAACATCCTCAAGTCCAACCCGCAGCTAATGGCAGCTTTCATCAAACAGCGCACAGCCAAGTATGTGGCCAACCAGCCCGGCCTGCAGCCCCAGCCCGGCCTGCAGGCCCAGCCCGGCATGCACCAGCAGCCCGGCCTGCAAAACCTGAACGCCATGCAAGCGGGCGTGCCTCGGCCTGGGGTGCCCCCCCAGCAGCAGGCAATGGGAGGCCTGAACGCCCCGGGCCAGGCCTTGAACATCATGAACCCAGGACACAGCCCCAGCGTGGCGAGCATGAATCCTCAGTACCGGGAGATGCTGAGGCGGCAGCTACTGCAGCAGCAGCAGCAGCAGCAGCAGCAGCAGCAGCAGGGCGGCGGGGGCGTGGCCGGGGGCGTGGCCGGGGGCATGGCTGGGCACGGCCAGTTCCAGCAGCCGCAGGGACCTGGCGGCTACGCCCCCGCCATGCAGCAGCAGCGCATGCAGCCGCACCTCCCCATCCAGGGCAGCTCCATGGGCCAGATGGCCGCTCAGATGGGACAGCTCGGCCAGATGGGACAGCCGGGGCTGGGGGCGGACGGCACCCCCAGCATCCAGCAGGCTTTGCAGCAGCGGATTCTGCAGCAGCAGCAGATGAAGCAGCAGATGGGGTCCCCAGGCCAGCCGAACCCCATGAGCCCCCAGCAACACCTGCTCTCAGGACAGCCGCAGGCCTCCCACCTCCCCGGCCAGCAGATCGCCACGTCCCTCAGCAACCAGGTGCGGTCTCCAGCCCCTGTGCAGTCTCCGCGGCCCCAGTCCCAGCCTCCACATTCCAGCCCGTCACCGCGGATACAGCCCCAGCCTTCGCCACACCACGTCTCGCCCCAGACTGGTTCCCCCCATCCCGGACTCGCAGTCACCATGGCCAGCTCCATAGATCAGGGACACTTGGGGAACCCTGAACAGAGTGCAATGCTCCCCCAGCTGAACACCCCCAGTAGGAGCACACTGTCCAGCGAACTGTCCCTGGTCGGTGACACCACAGGGGATACGCTAGAAAAATTTGTGGAGGGTTTGTAGCATTATGAGAGCATTGCGTTTGCTCCCGTTCGTGCCCCTGGACTTTTGTACTGAAAATCCAGGCGTCTAGGGCCTTTTTATTCCTAGACGGAACTGCTGCTTCCAAGCCATGGAAGGGTGGATTGATGTTTAAAGAAACAATACAAAGAATATATTTTTTTGTTAAAAACCAGTTGATTTAAATATCTGGTCTCTCTCTCTCTCTCTCTCTTTCTCTCTCTTTGGTTTTATTTTTTTGTTTTTGTTTTATTTTTGTTGTTGTTTTTTTCCTTTTTGTTTTTGGGGGAGGGGGGTTGGTTTGGATTCTTTTTGTCATTGCTGGTGATTCATGCCTTTTTTTAACGGGAAAAACAAGCTCATTATATTCATATTTTTTATTTGTATTTTCAAGACTTTAAACATTTATGTTTAAAAGTGAGAAGAAAAATAATATTCAGAAACTGATTCCTGAAATAATGCAAGCTTATAATGTATCCCGGTAACTTTCTGATGTTGCGGGAAGATTTTTTTTCTATAGTGAACTCTGTGGGCGTCTCCAAGTATTACCCCTGGACAATAGGAACTGACTCCGGTGTGCACACACGTACACACACCCACACACACATCTATCTATACGTGCTGGCTTAAGCCAAACTCTTGTCTTGCAGATGTAGAAATTGTTGCTTTGTTTCTCTGATAAAACTGGTTTTAGACAAAAAATAGGGATGATCACTCTCTTAGACCATGCTGATGTTAATAGAGAAGAAGCATTCTTTTCTTTCTTCTATGTGAAACTTGAAATGAGGAAAAGCAATTCTAGTGTAAATCATGCAAGCGCTATAATTACTATAAATAAGAAAACTCGAGAAGATTCAATCACTGTATAGAATGGTAAAGAACCAACTCATTTCTTATATCATATTGTTAAATAAACTGTGTGCAACAGACAAAAAGGGTGGTCCTTCTTGAATTCATGTACATGGTATTAACACTTAGTGTTCGGGGCTTTTTTGTTATGAAAATGCTGTTTTCAACGTTGTATTTGGACTATGCATGTGTTTTTTCCCCATTGTATATAAAGTATCGCTTAAAATTGATATAAATTACTGAAGTTTTTAACATGTATTCTGTTCTTTTAAGATCCCTGTAAGAATGTTGAAGGTTTTATTTATTTATATATATTTTTGGAGTCTGTTCTTTGTAAGACATGGTTCTGATCGTTCACTCGGAGTGGAGAGGCGGAGCCTGCAGTCTGGGGGTGGGGGTGGGTGGTGGGGAAGCCCGCCCGGTCTGAGCGGCCGCCTGGGGACGGCGCCCCGCAGCCCTGCGCCGCGGCTGTGAACAGCACTGTGCTTCCAGCTCTCGTCCCCGTCTCCCCTCCCTTCTTAGCCAGCTGCCCCCGTGCAAGGGCTTCCTGCCTTTCTAGCCACAGCGCCTGTTACGGATGCCAAGGGTGCCCCGGGGACCTGGGGTGGTTCCTGTCTCCCCCTGAAACTGCACTCAGCAGTGAGGATGGTGCCAGGCAGACTGTCCCACGTGCCACCAGGACTGAGGGCCCCTGCGCTGTCCTGCGGCTGCCGAGGGGCAGGGTCCTGAGCACTGGCTCCCAGCCCTGCTTGGAAGATGTCCCTGCACACGCACGCTCCCGGAGGGGTCCAGTGACCTGAGTTCACTCAGCACTGGACAGGTCCGTGCTTTGGGGGGGACAGCTGGCAGCAGACGTGGGCCGAGCCTCTGCTTCTGCCCCCCCACCTCCAACACACACTCGGGAGGACTGTCTGCTCTGTCCCTTGTCCTCCAGCCAAAGGCTGGCCTGAGTGGGGCGGGGAGGTGCTGTGGTGTTGAGAAATCACGGCGCAGGTAACCTCCATTTGGCCATTCTGGTCACAGATTTTCAAAAATACTTGAATACCTAACTTGAGAATCAGCCTGAGGAAACTAAGGTGCAATCTAGTTTTAGTTACACAGTTTTGAAACTTGAGTTTTAATAATGTAGATGAGGCCAGGTAAGAGTAAAGTCACCAGCTAACAGCCAGCCCTGACCAGTCCCCGTGTGCACCCCACCCCCGCGAAGGGAAGGCAGCGCCGTGGCCCTCCAGTGCGGTCCTGCTGTCCTGTCCACCTTCTGGGCCTTGCAGCTCAGTTCCTATGCCACCCTTCCCACCGAAGGGGAATCCCTGAGCCGGGGAGCAGCCCCACGCCCACACTCCCGAGGTGGCCTCTCCCAGATGCGCAGGCAGCAGGGGCAGCTGTTTCGGGTTGTCCTGGAGTTGATGGCTTCCTACGACCAACCTCATCTCTGGAGTCTGCATCGTGTGCAACCGTCGCGGGCCATCCACGTGTCAAAGGACGCAAGCAAGGGTGTGGTGTGGATACTGACGCTAGGCTAGTCGTGACCAGGCTGGAGAGCCTGGGCGCTCTTTCTCATGCTGTATGCTTAGGAGGGGGAGAGTCTTACATTTGTGGTCAAAAGAGGAAAAATTTGAAATGTGCTGGTGTTTGTAATAAAAAAGCTGGTAAAACTGCTTCGCTTCAAAGGTGGTTCCCATTGGCTAATGATCTGTCCCAGGGAGACTGGAGATAGACGCTCACTTGGGATTGTCTCAAGCATGTATGTAAAGCTGTCTTTGGAGTTTTGCTGTGTTAAAATGCTGAGCAACAGAGGGAGTGAGGTGGCTCTGCAGAACAAAACCCGTCACTTTCTGTTGCAATTGCTGTAAAATAGACCCTAAGAATTCATTTGAACCAAAATGTACTTCTAACACTGTGTAGCAAAATAAGCTACCATTTAAAAAAAACAAAATGCAGAAAACAGAAATGGGTTTTGCCAAGGAGACGACTGTACCGGTAGCCATTGTGCGCCTAGGAAGTCCATGCAGGACTGAAGCTGGGGGCATGGCCCCGCAGCCCTGATGTCGGACCCATGACCGGTGTGCAGGTGCACGCAGGGCCTACCGGGGACCGTCAAGGCACAGCACCCTCCAGGGCCGCGCGGCACAGTGTCGTATGTGTTCATTGTGACTTCATGGCGTGCGCAAGGCAGGAGGGTGGAAACGTGTCAGCTGTAAGATTTTAAAGATTGACTTATTTCAAAGAGTTCCCGAGAGAGGGAGAGATGATGGATCTTCCTTTTACTGGTTCACTCCCCAAATGGCCGCAGCAGGCCGGGGCTGGGCTGGGCTGAGGCTGGGAGCCTGGAACTCAGATTCGAGTCTCCCACGGGGATGCAGGGGCCCATGTGGGATTCTGGCATCACAGTCTGTGGCTTAACCCACGGCACCACGGCACTGGCCCCAGTTGTAAGATTAAAAAAAAAAAAAAGATTTATTTATTGAATATTTAACAGAGCTTCCATCCACTGCAGCGACCAGGGCTGGGCCCCCAGAGCCAGGAGTTTGATGGGTCTCCCACTTGGGTGCAGGGGCCCAAGCACTTGGGCCGTCCTCTGCTGCTTTCCCAGGCCATCAGCAGGGAGCTGGATTGGAAATGGAGCAGCCATATGGGATGCCAGCACTGCAGGCGCCAGCTTACCCCACTGCACCCCAGCTGTAAGATTTTAAAGGCCGTTTGCCACACCTGGACCGAACAGGAAGGCCTCCGGTGAGCTCTGAGGGGCAGAGAGGCCTTTGCAGTTTGTCTAAATTGTGCATAAAGTGGTCTCGACATAGTCGCACCGTTCTGTGGAGATGGGCAGGGACTCCTTTGGCAGGGATTTCACTGTTGACTAAACTGAAAAATTCAAAGGCAGCTGGTGGCTGTAAACACCTTGAAGTGTCAGGGTCTTTGTAAGGGGAGCAGAAGAGACTGGAGGGGCCAGATTATCAGAGGCTCACACGGGCCTGAGACCTGGCCCGAACTGGGGTCCTGGCCTTACCCTGCTCTCTGCGGGGAGTAAGGGAGGAGACAGGAGCAGCACTAACGCTCAGGCACTGCTGAGTTGTGTGCGCGCCCCAGCCTGGGAGCCGAGGAACCGCGGGGTCAGGCAGCCAGGGCAACCTGACCCCCCTTACACAGCCACCGTCAGTGCACTTTGGGGGCGCCTTGGCAAAGTGGGAGAGTTACCTGGAAGCGCTGTGTATAGGCAGCGGGCTGAAAGCAAGTTCCTTGGCTTAAGATCACGCTGCCGTGTCACGTTTGCCATTGGAGAGCGAGATGGGGATGTCCTGGTGCCAGCCAACCCCAGTGGCCACAGCACCCAGCTCCCAGTGCAGGGGACCCTGGTCCTGCCTCCCTAGTGCCTGTGAGGAGAGCGAGCTGAGTGCCGAGGGCGCCCAAGGCCCTGCTCCCACGCTGCCACGTGCACACGACCTTGTTCCTTGCACATGCCTCTTCCCAGGCGAGCACACAGAAGAGCTATCTTCCCTGTGCCGGTCTGGGGCAGGCCCGAGAGCTCTGGTTTCAGCAGCATTTGGGGTCGTGTGGCCTCAGGACCAAGACCCAAGCATCAGGACTTAGACAGGCACACAGACTGCAGATGCCTGCCACAGCCACGGCTGGGCCACGTGGGAGCCAGGAGCCAGACTCCAGCCAGGTCTCCCACAGGGGTGCCAGGGACCCAAACACTTGAGCCGGCACCCGCTGCCCGCCAGGGTGTGCACTGGCTGTGGCAGGCATTTGGGCAGTGAGCCACGGACGGAAGATGTCTTTCTCTGTTTCAAATAAAATGAAAATCATTTAAGAAAAAATTTCAAACCCGTGAGCCTGGGAAGGGGTGGGCAGGTGGGCACGGCCGTCGTGGAATCTGCTGTCCCTTTGTGGTCCTGCTCGGCCTTTCTCAATTCCCTGCCCATTTCGCTTGCCTCAGGCCACACAGGTGCACACAGCTGTCCTTTGTCCCCTTACTGTGCGACAAATGCCGGCAGCGACACACACACAAGGCAGTCGGGGCCGGATCCACGCGGGCACGGGTTCCTAACCCCACGGCTCCACTTCTCATCAGCTCCCGGCTAGGGTCCAGGTGCTTGGGCCCCTGCACCCACTCGGGAGACCCGGACGGAGCCCCTGCTTCAGCCTGGCCCAGCCCTGGCCATTTGGGGAGTGACCCAGCGGATGGAGGAGCCTCTCTCTCTAACCCTGCCTTTCAAATAACTAAATAAATATTTAAAAATAGAAAGAAAAAAAAAAAAGGAAGGCAGTCACGTCATCCGCCCTCTCCCGTGGCAGGGGAGCCCCGCCGGCCTGGTCCGAGCGAGCCCGCACCCCCGGGCTGGCCGTCAGGGTCACGCAGGCGCGGCGCCGGACGCCACACGGCCCTTGAGGGGGGCAGGGCCTTGGGGACGCGAAGCCACCAGCAAGCCGTGCCCCGCAGGGAAACAGGGAGCGTCTTCCCGAGCGCCGCCTGCCACACCCTCGCGTGGGTACTGACAGCCGCCGCCTTTCGGGGACCGCAAAGCGAGGCGCAGCTGGGCAGCGTAGGGTCGAGACACTCGGCCCACTCGCCCCCGCGGCGTGAGCACGACCCGTCGCCCTTGACGACGTGACCCAAGGTCACGGAGGTCCCGCCCCAAGGCCCGACTGTCCCCGCGCGGGGCCTGCCCCACCCAAGCGCCCGCGCAGGCAGCGGGCCGGGCAGCCCCGCGAGCGCCGTGACGTCACCGCGCCGCGCCCGAGGAAGGCCCACCCCTCGTGGCCCCGCCCCGCCGCGCCGCGCCCCGCCCTCGTGGCTGCGCGCGACGCGACCGGAGGACGCCATGGCGCGGGAGCTTCGGGCTCTGCTGCTGTGGGGCCGCTGCGTGCGGGCTCCGCTGCGGGCGCCGGGGCTGGCGGCTGTCCCCGGAGGTGAGGGCGGTGGGGCTGCGCAGGTGGACAGCGGGCTGTGGCCGGGGCCGAGCCTCCAAGCGGGCGGCACTGGAGCCCCGCGGGGCGGCTCGCGCGCGGCTGAGCAGGTGCGGGTCGCCGCGCTCCGCCACGGCCCCGCGGGGCTGCGTTCTCCCGGGCGCCTCCCCACACGACCCCCGGCCACCTGACAGGAGCCGGCCTGGGACCCGTGGAGGGTTCAGTCAGGGGGGGAACCCCGGAGGGCAGCCCCCGGGGCTCGTGGGGGGTGGTCGTGTGAGTCCCCTGAACGTGGCTGTTGGCCTCCCCGTCCCCACGCGGGGCGAGAGCCTTCGTCCATTCATTGGTTCGCCGGTCAGCCGGGCCGGCCGAGCGTCCGTGGAACTGGCTGGTGTCGGTCCGGGGGCAGAGATGAGCTGAGTGCGGCTCCGCGTGCGGAAGCGAGGTCGCAGAGCCCGGTGCGCGCGTGGCCCCCTCGGGCCTCGTGGCTTGCGCGTGCCTCCCGTGTCGCTGTGTTAACAGCAGAGTCGTGGTGGTAGCAGGCGTCATCACCTCCTGGGCGTTCGGGCACTGGCTGAGGGGTTTGAGTCGACGTTTGCTGAAGCGCTGGCCGCCGCCGCCGGATGGTGGTCCCGGTGCGTGGGCCCATTAACGAGAGCAAGACGGCCGGTTCCGTGGTTTCTCCAGCATTGTTACGGGATCTGTTCAGACCCTGGTCTGTCAGATACCTTGTTTAGCTTGGATCCTAGGGAGAGTGAGAATGCCTTCACTGTTGAGTGGTCTTTGTGTATCTGAATTTCGTCTTTGACACCGTTTTCTGCGTTTATAATTTTAGTATAGCCTTTTTTGATTCTCCCATGGTTTTAGAAGCAAGGCCAGCATTGTGGCCCAGCCGGTTAAACCCCCGCCTGCGACACCAGCATCTCACATCCGAGTGCTGGTTCGAGTCCTGGCTGCTCTGCTCCTGATCCCGCGCCCTGCCGATGCGCCTGGGACGCAGTGGATAATTGCTCAAGTACTTGAGCTCCTGCCAGCTGTGTGGGCCACCCAGCTGGAGCTCCTGACCCTGACCCCGGCCCTGGCCCCGGCCCGGCTGTTGCAGCCATCTGGGCAGTTAGCGAGCAGGTAGACAATCTCTCCCTCTCTCACTCCACCTTTCAAATCAACCTTTAACATACACACAGTGCCACTCATCCGCTAGTTAACTCCCCAGCTGTCTGCAACACATGACGCCGGGCCGCATGGAAGCCGTGAGCTGTAGGGACTCAAGTACTTGAGCCATCACACGCCGCCTTCCACCGTCCAGACTAGCAGGAACTGGAACTCGGATATGGGACAGAGGCGCTGCAGCCTTGCTGACAGCTGGACCCCACGGCGCCCCAGGGCTCGGTTACTGCCTTTCCTGTAGACATGAGGGGGGGCTGTCTGTGAGCCGACGTAGCCTCCGTGTTGGAGACCCAGGGTGAGGGCCCACACGCCAGGCTTCGCTGACCTGGTGTCATTTTCACAGGACGTCTCTATCAGGAATCCTGAGTCGATTGGTAGTTAGGAGGCGAGAGTTCTCTCATCCGTACATGTGCGAGGTACCGGTAGTAGTGGTCCTGGGGAGGAAGCAGAGCAGAGCGTGGTCATCTGGAAGGTGGACGTTGGTCATGAAGATGTAGACCGCCATCACGCCCTGTCAGCGGAATCCATGAAATCAGAAGCAGCCTGTTTGCCAGTAGATTGATAAGGCTTCCCCCAGACAGGACCAGAAGAATCCGGAGTGGGCTCGGATGTGACCGCGCGGTCAGGCGGCTGGGGTGGCCTGCTCAGGGCCTGCAGATCGGGAAACCTCTGAGCCTTCACCTCGCACTGCTGTCTGTGGGGGATGAGGGAGCTCAGGAGTCTGGCCGCCTGGGACCCTGTGGCGACAGCTCCCGCGCTTCAGTAGGGCCTTGATGGGCACAAGGAAACTGAGCTAAGTGGGGGAGATGGGAGACGGCCCGACGCCATCAGGAGCGCATCCCAGGCGCTGTGTGGACGGGGCTTGGTTTCTGCCGTGGGACTGGCTGGTGCTGGTTGGGCCTCTGTAAAGGTGAGAGCCGGCTGGTGCCAGCCCGTGAGGTTGGCCGAGCAGCTGCGCTGGCTGTGGGGCTCCGGCACTGGGCGGCTTGTCGCACCTTCTATAGAGACCGTCCCTGGGCCGCGCGGACACCGCAGCCTCCTGGTTCTTTTTCTGTTGACTTGTTTGCTTCCGCCTCCTGCTGTCACCTTGGAGCCCGTGCGCCTCTGCTGCAACCTTCGCAGGAAGTCGGGGACTTTCGGGCGTTCCAGGCCGCTCTCTGAGGGTGGAGAGGTGGGCTTGCTGCCCAGGTGGCAGGGGAACCTGGCCACGCTGCTGGGGCTCAGCCTGGCGTCCGCGGGGCATCCATGGGCCCTAGGGCTTGCTGAGGACCTGGAGGCCCGCGCTACCTGAGCTGTGAGAAGATGTAGCAGGCTAGCATGGACCTCAGGAATGGCCAGCTGCGTGGCTGCCCAGACCTCAGATGAGAGGAACCCCCGCGCGTGGCCCCCCTCGGCCTGGGGAGAGGGCGTCAGGTCGGTGAGAAAGCAGTGCAGGTACTTGACCGTTCCTGAGAGGTCCGGAAACACTGGTTCCGCAGGGGCGGCCCCGGGACGCTGACTGGGTCTAATGCCAGCTCACGCGGCACTGCCGAGAGTGTTCCCGCGTTGCAGTTTTGGTACCTTCAAGTGAAGCTGGCCAGGATTCCCTTCAACGCCAGCCTCGTGGTCTTTATATGGGAGACTTGCCTTTCGTGAGGAAACCACCTTTTTTTTTTTTTTTTTTTTTTTTTTTTTTTGACAGGCAGAGTGGACAGTGAGAGAGAGAGAGAGAAAGAAAGGTCTTCCTTTGCCGTTGGTTCACCCTCCAATGGCCGCCGCGGCCGGCGCACCGCGCTGATCCGATGGCAGGAGCCAGGAGCCAGGTGCTTTTCCTGGTCTCCCATGGGGTGCAGGGCCCAAGCACCTGGGCCATCCTCCACTGCACTCCCTGGCCATAGCAGAGAGCTGGCCTGGAAGAGGGGCAACCGGGACAGAATCCGGCGCCCCAACCGGGACTAGAACCCGGTGTGCCGGCGCCGCAAGGTGGAGGATTAGCCTATTGAGCCACGGCGCCGGCTTTTTTTTTTTTTTTTTTTAATTTAAAGAATAAAACACACAAAGAGGGCTGGCACTGTGGCATAGCGGGTAAAGCCACTGCCGGCTGTACCGGCATCCCATGTGGGCGCCGGTTCAAGTCTGGCTGCTCCACTTCTGATCCAGCTCTCTACTGTGGCCTGGGAAAGCAGAAGATGGCCCAAGTCCTTGGGCCCCTGCACCGGCGTGGGAGACCCGGAAGAGGCTCCTGGCTCCCTGCTTCAGACTGGTGCAGCTCCAGCCGTCGGGGCTAATTGAGGAGTGAACCAGTGGACAGAAGACTTATCTCTCTCTGCCTCTCCTCTCCGTGTGTAACTCTGCTTTCAAATAAATAAACAAATCTTTAAAAAACACACAAAGCTCCTCAAGTGTGTGGGGCCGAAGCTGGGAGCCAGGACGGTGAGGCTTTCTGTGTGGCAGCGGACCCAGTGAGCCGAGCCATCACCGCTGCCTCCAGGGTGTGCATTAGCAGGAGGCTGGAGTCAGGAGCGGAGCTGGGAGTGAAGCCAGGTGCTTGGGTACGGGACGCAGGCATGTTCCCTGCTAGGCTGAACTCCATCCTGGAGTCTGTTTGCCCAGCCCAGAGACCTGCCTGCAGTTGTATAGCATTTAGTAGGAAGAAATTTGAGGAGGTATGTCTCTGGTCTGGCTGGTTTTCTCTGCCAAAAGCACCAGTAATTTCAGATCTGGAAACTGTGACTTGGAGAACAAGTGTCTACTTTAGGGGCATTTACCACTGTCATTTATTTATCTAAAGATTTATTTTATTCATTTGAAAGAATTACAGAGAGAGGTCTTCCATCCGCTGGTTCACTCCCCAGTTGGCCGCAATGGCTGGAGCTGCGCCGATCCGGAGCCAGGAGCTTCTTCCGAGTCTTCCATGTGGGTGCAGGGGCCCAGGACTGGGGTCACCTTCTACTGCTCTCCCAGGCCATAGCAGAGAGCTGGATTGGAAGAACAGCAGCTGAGACTGGAATTGGCGCCCATATGGGATGCCAGCACTGCAGGCTGGAGCTTCAACCTGCTGTGCCACAGCACCATCCCGTTATTTATTCAAAAATTTATGTATAGATATTTAAAAATCAGAGTTAGAGGGGCTGGCACTGTGGTGTAGCCGGTAAGGCCTCCGCCTACAGTGTCAGCTTCTCATATGGGTGCCGGTTCAAGTCCCTGCTGCTCCACTTCCGATCCAGCTCTCTGCTATGGCCTGGGAAAGGAGTAGAAGGTGGCCCAAGTCTTTGGGCCCCTGCACCCGCGTGGGAGACCCGGAAGAAGCTCCTGGGTTTGGATTGGCATAGCTCCAGGCTTTGTGGCCAATCAGGGAATGAACTAGTGGATGGAAGACCTCTCTGTTTCTCTCTCTCTCTCGCCTCTCCTTCTCTCTCTGTGTAACTCTGACTTTCAAAATAAATGAATCTTAAGTCAGAGGGAGAGATTTTTTTTTTTAATTTTTGACAGGCAGAGTGGACAGTGAGAGAGAGAGACAGAGAGAAAGGTCTTCCTTCCTTCACCGTGCTGATCCGAAGCCAGGAGCCAGGTGCTTCTCCTGGTCTCCCATGGGGTGCAGGGCCCAAGCACTTGGGCCATCCTCCACTGCACACCCGGGCCACAGCAGAGAGCTGGCCTGGAAGAGGGGCAACCTGGACAGAATCCGGCGCCCCAACCGGGACTAGAACCCGGAGTGCCGGCGCCGCTAGGTGGAGGATTAGCCTAGTGAGCTGCGGCGCCGGCCTGTAGAGAGAGACCTTGCATCTGCTGGTTCACTCCCAAATGGCCACAATCGCCAGTGCTGGTCCAGGCTGAAGCCAGGAGGCAGGAACCCCATCCAGGTTTCCACATGGATGGCAGAGGCCCAAGCACCTGGGCCATCCTCCGCTGATCTCCCTGGGGCACCAGCAGGGAGTCGGATTGGAAGTGGAGCATCCGGGACACAAACTAGTGTCCATATGGGAGGCCCAATCCACTTCACCACAATGCCGGCCCCTGGATAACGATTTTAACATCTTACCTGAGATAATCCTAGAAGTTCAGAAACAAGATGGAGAGATTTCAGCTGTGGGTAAAGACAGGAACAGAGGTGCCGGGGTGACTGAAAGCCAAGAGCTGCTTGCTTGTGAGCCTGGAACTGTTAGAATCACTGGCAGTGTCCGCCGTGAATGGCCGAGGCTGCCTCCCGCGTCATCCTCTGTGGTGTTTCCATTTGGTAAAGCAGTCAGTGCTGCTCTCGGCCATTTGGAAGTACCGTTAGGTTACAGAAATCAAGCTCTCAAATAGAACTGATGCTGACTTTCACAGACTCCAGCTTTAAATTTAGGTATATTTTGGTTGAATTACATGTTATATAAGGGAATTTTAAAGATGTGTCCATGAGCCCTCCTGTGAAAAATGCCTTTTGAGGGGCTGCCGTGGTGTGTAGGTTAAGTCACTGCAGCGCCAGCGTCAGATACAGGCACAAATTCCAGTCCCGGCTGCTCCACTTCCGATCCAGCTCCCTGCTAATGCACCTGGGAAAGCAGTAGAAGATGGCCCAAGTCCCGGGGACCCTGCACCCACGTGGGAGACCTGGATGAAGCTCTTGGCTCCTGACCCAGCCCTGGTCTATTGCAGCCATTTGGGGAGTGAACCAGTGGATGGAAGCTCTCTTTCCCTCTCTCTGTAACTCTGCCTTTAAAATAAATAAATCTTTTAAAAAATGTTAAAAGTGTTTTATTTAAAAAAAAAAAAAAAAAAAAGCCGTTCACGTGCTGAGCTGCTTTGCCAGTACAACACCTGCAGAGCCGTGCGGGTTTAGCCGGGAGGGTTTTGGGGATGTGCACCCTTGGCTGTGCCTTCTGGCACTTCTCATTGCCTGTACCATTCTAGGTTACCCCCGAATCCCTTTCCTAGCTCACTAGCTGCTGCCCTTGGCCTGCAGTTTGTGTTAGGAGGCCGCACCTTCTGAGAAAATTAGCTGTATTCTTTGTTGAGGACCTGCTATAACATTTATTGGTGGGAAGACAAGGACGTGAGGAGCGAGTCCCTGGCCTTTGGACATCACGGCACCAAGCACTCGCGAAACAAAGAGCTTCGTGGGCCGCCGTGCCCCAGCACTGCACTGGGGATACCCAGGGCCAAAGACAGGAATCCCTGCCCTGGTGACGGCAGTGTGGGTGAGATGCTGGGGCGGGTCTGTGGCGAAGATGGTGTGGGAGCAGAGCCCGGGGTGAAGCAGCCCCTCAGGGTGCAGGCAGGGGAGCAGGAGTGGGCTGGCATTCTCATGGAACAGCGGGGCCACTGGTGAGCCCTTCCAGTGGGTGGTGCGCGGCATTCGTGAGTGTGACGTCACCGTGCAAGCTGGTGATGCCTAAGGCGAGATATTGAGTTGGAAAGGAAGGTGGCTTTGCACAGGTTTTCATTGGCATGGAGACAGTCTCCTCCCACCAGGACATGCGCCTGCACGCCTGCTTCCCGTGGCAGGGAGAGGAAACGCACCCCAATGCTCTGCGCTCTCTGCATCACGCCTTTTTCACATCCCATTTGGAAGTCGTTCATGTGACTCCCAGAGTTCCAGAGGATGGGTGTCTGTAGCCACCTCTGTCCTGGTGGGTCCTTGGGTGATTTGCAGACTGTGGCTCTGAGATCCCCAGCCCTACCATGCTGGAGCCACAGTGCTGTGAACCTGCTGGCTGGCTTGGCAGGGCAGTGCCCTCCTCAGTGTGGGTGCTGTGAGACTCCTCCTCCTGCCCTCCTCAGTGTGGGTGCTGTGAGACTCCTCCTCCTGCCCTCCTCAGTGTGGGTGCTGTGAGACTCCTCCTCCTGTCCTCCTCAGTGTGGGTGCTGTGAGACTCCTCCTCCTGCCCTCCTCAGTGTAGGTGCTGTGAGACTCCTCCTCCTGTCGTCCACAGCCTTTTGTGTCTTCTCTGTGGTGGGGTTGCCACTTTTCTCTTGTCTTTGGCCTTTTCTCTGTAGACTGGTAAGGGTACAGCCTGTGCTGTATTAACTGAAACCCCAGAGTGTATTTCAGAAAGTCCTTCCCAGAGTACTTGTTGACTCTAATGTTTTTTTTTTTAAGATTTATTTATGTGGAAGATGTTGCTATGGTGTAGCATCCCATGTGGGTGCTGATTGGAGTCCCGGCTGCTCCACTTCTGATCCAGCTCCCTGCTAATGTGCCTGGGAAAGCAGAGGAAGATGGCCCAAGCACTTGGGCCTCTGCACCCACACGGGAGACCCAGATGAAGCTCCTGGCTTCTGCCTGGCCCAGCCTTGGCCATTGGGGCCACTTGGGGACTGAACCAGGGGTGGATGACCTCTCTGTGTCTCTCTTTCTGTAATACTGCCTTTCAAAATAAATTGTTTTTTGATGGAGGTTTATTTGAAAGAATCACAGAGAGAGAGAGAAAGGTCTTCCATCTGCTGGTTTATTCCCTAAGTGGCTGCAACGGCTGGGGCTGGACCAGGCTGAAGCCAAGAGCCTTCAACTCCATCTGGGTCTACCATGTGGGTGGCAGAGGCCCAAGCATTTAGGCCATCTGCCACTGCTTTCCCAGGTACATTCGCAGGTAGCTGGTTCAGAAATGGAGCAGCAGGAGTTGCTATTAAATAATTTATTTTTAAAAATTGGAGCAGCAAATAGAGACAGTGCTCCCACCACTGGTTTCCTCCCCAGACGCTTGTGACACCTGGACTAGGGCAGGCCAAAGCTGGGAGACAAGAACTCAGTCCAGGTCTCTTACAGGGTTGGCAGGGTCACGACTACTTGAACCATCACTGCTGCCCCCCGGGGATACAGTAGCGGGACGCTGGGATTGGGACTGGAGCTGGGTCTTGAACCCAGACTTCCAGTAAGGGATGCAGGTGCCTTAACTGGCATCTTAACCTCCAATCCATGCCCACTCCTTAAATCCTAAAATAATTTTCCGTTACTCTGAGACAGCTTCCATCTATTGATTTCACCCTGCAGACGCCTGCATCAGCTAGGGTTTAAGCTGGGCTGAACCAGGAGCCCAGAATTCTTCTAGGCCTCCCGTGTGGGTGACAGAGACTCGCTTGGATCCAAGCCATCACTGTTGCCCTCCAGGCTACACATGAGGAGGAAGCTGGAATCGGAAGTGGAGCCAGGACTTGAACCTAGGCACTGTGAGGTGGGATGTGGCATATCTCGCAGTGTCCTTTTTCAGGTGTGAGGTTTTTTTTTTTTTTTTTTTTTTTTGGATTTATTTATTGGGAGCTGGCATGGCACAGTGAGTTAAGTTACCACTCGTGTTGGTGGGGTCCCATGCCGGGTCCTGGCTGCGGTACTTCAGACTCCGCTTCCTGCTAATGGGCCTGGGAAAGCAGCAGCAGACGGCCTGCCCAGCCCTGGCTGTTGCAGCTATTTGGGAAACTAACCAGTGGATAAAGGTCTCTGTCTTTATCCCTTCCTCTCAATCACTTTGCCTTTTTTTTTTTTTTTTTTAAGATTTAATTATTTTATTTGAAAGGCAGAATAAGAGAGAGAGGGAGAGAGGTCTTCCATCCATTGGTTCACTCCCCAATGGCCCCAACAGCTGGAGCCATGCTGATCTGAAGCCAGGAGCTTCTTCCGGGTCTCCCACATGGGTGCAGGGGCCCAAGGACTTGGGCCATCTTCTACTGCTTTCCCAGGCCACAGCAGAGAGCTGCATCAGAAGTGGAGCAGCTGGGTCTCGAACCAGCAACCTTATGGGGTGCTAGCACTGCAGGTGGTAGCTTTACCGCTGTGCCACAGCACTGGCCCCATCACATTGCCTTTGAAGTAAAAAGTTTTATTAAGGTAGAGCCGAGGTGCTGGGGCAGGGAAGAGAGAGATTTCCCGTCTACTAGTTCACTCCCAAAATGACTGCAACGGCCAGAGCTGGGCCAGGCTGAAGCCAGGAACCCAGAACTGCAGCTGTGTCTGGCACGGCGGCGGCAGGAGCCCAAGCACTGGAGCCATCTTCTGCTGTCTTCCCAGGTGCACTGACGGGGCAGAATCAAAAGTAGAGCAGCTGGAACTTGAACCAGCGCTTTGACGTGGGATGCCACGCCACAGTGGTCCCCCTCACAGCGTCTTCAGTGCCATGCCAAATGCACAGGTGTTTTAATGTTTGGAGAAGACTCAAGATGCTCAGTGTGGTTAGCGTTGTGAGATGCCGCTTCACACCTCCCAGCGTGACGGCAGGAAACAGGCACGGGTGTGGAGAACTCGGAAGCCTCAGCCCCACTGCTGGAGCTCCTCCGACAGGTCAGCCTAGAGGTGCCGCGGTACCAGCAGTTCCACGCCTAGACATGCGCCCAGGAGAGAGGAGAGCACGTGCACACACAGCGTGCGTGAACCTCGCCGCAGCGTTGTTCAGCCAGAACGTGAAGACAGCCGGGTTGTCCACCGCAGAGCGGGAGCACCCCAGTGGCTGGTCAGGTGGTGAGTGGAAAGGCAGGCTTAGTCTGCCTGCACACTGCAGTGTCACTCAGCCTGCAACGGTGTCGAAACCTGGGAGCCCAGCCGAGTGAGAGCAGACACGGGACGGCGTGTTGGCGGTCCCCTTTGTGCAAGGTGCCCGGAACGACGAGTCCCTGGGCAGAGGGCGAGGGGTTGCTGAGAGCCGTGGGGGAGGGGTGGGGAGTGCCGAGGCAGGCAGGGCAGCGGGGTGATGGAAGTGCTCCGAATTAGTGTGACGTTGTGCACTTTGTGAATTTACCAAAAGCTGCTGAAATGTACAGTTTCAAAAAGACTTATTTATCATTTGAAAGGCAGGGTGACAGAGAGGTCGCCCTCCACTTGTTGACTCCCCAAAGGCCTGCAATAGCCAGGATTAGGCTAGGCCAGGGTCAGGAGCCAGGAACTGCATCCGGGTCTCCCATGCAGGTGGCAGGGCCATCACCCCTGCCTCGCAGGCGCATGAGCCGGGAGCTTGATTGGAGGCGTCATGGCCTGTACCTGAACCAGCACTCCGAGAGCGGATGCCGGCGTTCCAGGCAGTGGCTGAGTCGCCTGGGCCACAGCATGTGCCAAACTACACTTTATTCGCACGGGCGAGGTTTACGGTGTGTGAATTCTATCTCAGCAAAGCCATTTTGTTAACCATCGCAGTCTTCTCAATACTGTTAGCTTTTAGTTTCATTTTACTGTTTATCTGGATTTTGTTTTGGTTTAGTAAGAGGAAGTCAATTTTAATACTACAGCTTTACGTTAATGTGCTTGAAGATTTGTTGATAACAGTACACCCTCACTGTTCCCCTTAATTTTCTTAGCTTTTTAAACATGTTTGTTCCATGTGAACTGTAGAATCAATTTGAGTAGTTTTTTTAAAAATCTCTTTTGGATTTTTATTGGGATCATGTTAAAAATATAGACTCATGCCCAGACCACTTAGCTGCTGAACCAGCTTCCTGTTGCATCCTGGGAGGCTCCGGAAGATGGTTCAGGTACTTGAGTTCCTGCCACCCATGTAAGACCTGGCTCCTGGCTTCTACTGACATCTGGGAAGTGAACCAGAGGATAAAAGATCTCTCTGGGGGCCACCATCTGCAGCACCTGTTCAAGTTCTGGCTGCTCCACTTTTTAAAGATTTATTTATTTGAAAGGCAGGGTTAATAGAGAGAGGTCTTCCATCCGCTGGAGCTGTACCGATCCAAAGCTACGAGCTGCTTCTGGGTCTCCCACGCAGGTGCGGGGACCCAAGGACTTGGGCCATTTTCCACTGGTTTCCCAATCCATAGCAGAGAGCTGAATTGGAAGTGGAGCAGCCGGAACTTGAACCAGCACCCATATGGGAAGCTGACATTGCAGGCGGCAGCTATACCCGCTGTGCACAACAGTGCTGGCCCCTGCTCCACTTTCGATCCAGCTCCTTGCTAATGCGCTCGGGAAAGCAGCAGAGAATGGTCCAAGTGCCTCGGTCTCTGCACCCACATGGGAGTCCCAAATGAAGCTTCTGGCTTCTGCCTTCAGCCTGGCACGGCCCTGACCATTGTGGCCATTTGGGAAGTGAACCAGTGGGTAGAAGATAGCTCTCTCTGCCTCGCCTCTGTAATTCAGATTATCAAGTTAGAGAGAAACATTATATGTTTAAAAAAAAAGATCTCCTTTCCCTACCCCACTCCCTTTCAAGCATATGAAAGTACTATTTAAAAAATGCATTAAGAGGAAACTTGCCGTTTTTAATATTTATTCCTACTATTCAAGAACATTTCCCAAGCTGTTTTCTTTTGTAAATGTGTTTTATGTTTCTAGTAAAAAAAATTTTTTTTGACAGAGTTATAGAAAGAGAAGGAAACAGATCTTCCATCCACTGGTTCATTCCCCAAATGGCTGCAGCTGCTGGGGCTGAGCCAGGCCGAAGCCAGGAGCCTGGGACTCCATCCCGGTCTCCCACGTGTGCTGCTCTCCTGGGTGCATTAGCAGGGAGCCGTATTGGAAGTGGAGCAGCCGGGGCTCGGTCCTGGTACCCATATGGGATGCTGGCACTGCAGGCGGCAGCTTAACCTGTGCTACAAAACCAGCCCTTCTATTACATTTTTAAAGAATTTTATTTATTTATTTATTTATTTTTTACAGGCAGAGTGGACAGTGAGAGAGAGACAGAGAGAAAGGTCTTCCTTCTGTTGGTTCACCCTCCAATGGCCGCTGCAGCCGGCGCACCGCGCTGATCCGATGGCAGGAGCCAGGTGCTTCTCCTGGTCTCCCATGGGGTGCAGGGCCCAAGGACCTGGGCCATCCTCCACTGCACTCCCGGGCCACAGCAGAGAGCTGGCCTGGAAGAGGGGCAACCGGGACAGAATCCGGCGCCCCGACCGGGACTAGAACCCGGTGTGCCGGCGCCGCTAGGCAGAGGATTAGCCTAGTGAGCCGTGGCGCCGGCCCTAAAGTATTTTTTTGACACTATGCAGTTTTTCTAAATAGTTTTATGAATAAGCTGTTTTATACATTGGTTACTGATGCACATAGTATAAAGGTCAGAGGATGGAAAGGCGTATGCAGTGAGAGCCTGTCTCTTACTGCCGGGCCTCGGGCACCATCCCACCCCCGGCAGCCCCCACGCTGGTGTCTTTGGTGTCCTGGCAGGGATCTACCTGGCACATGAGGATAGAAGCATGCACACATGTGTACACTCACATGCATGCATGTATGTGTTTCAGTACCTTGGTGGCTTCTATAAACCAGTGTTTTGCGTTTAGGTTTTTCCATTAGATGATTTAACATCAAAACCCATCCCATATGGGCTGCCTCATACATATAATTATTATTACCATGCCAGTGAGTGTGTAGGCTGCCTAACTGTCCTGAGCTGTCACAAATGCAGATGTAGTAGCTGTCCTTGGCCCTTGATAGTGCTTCCTAGTTGTTTTTCTTTTTTTAAGATTTTTATTTATTTAAGAGGTAGAGTTACAGATGAGGGAGACACAGAGAGATTTTTCCATCCACTGGGTCACTCCCCAAATGGCCACAACAACTGGAGCTGGGCCAGAAGCTTCTGGGTCTCCCATGTGGGTGCAGGGACCTGAACACTTGACCCGTCTTCTGCCATTTCCCCAAGTGCATCAGCAGGATGTTGGATTGGAAGTGGAGCAGCCCGGACTCAAACTGGTGCTCATATGGGATGCCAGAACGGTAGATGCAGGCTTAATCTTCTGTGCCATGGCGCTGGCCTCTCCGTTGGTGTTTTCTGCGTAGAATGGCGGTTGATGTTTGTGCAGAAATTCTGTACTCTGCCTCTGTGCTAGATTGTTTTTGCTGTTGTAGGAGTTTTCTGACTGATTCTGTGAGGTTTTCTGGGCACACACACACTGCCTGCAGGTGGGGGAGTTGTGAGTAGGTTATTGGGTAAAACATTAATATAACACTAAAACCTACAGACTGAGCATCAGGCAGATTAAGCATTTAAATACAGTTCAAACATATTTATCCTTTAAAATAATCTCCCTTTGGAAAAACTAAAGTGGATGTCGGCATCGCAAGCTCCGGCATAACCCAGTGTGCCACAGTGCTGGTCCCTTCCTTCCTTTATGTGTCTGCACAAGTGCGTGAATACAAACTTGCATGTAATGTGCATCTGCAAACACTGGAGTTGTGTGTTCTGTGACTTTTTTTTTTTTTTTAAGATTTTTATTTATTTATTTGACAGAGTTACAGACAGTGAGAGAGACAGAAAGGTCTTCCCTCCGCTGGTTCACTCCTCAAATGGCCACAACGGCTGGAGTTGTGCTGATCTGAAGCCAGGAGCCAGGAGCTTCTTCAGGTCTCCCATGTGGGTGCGGGGGCCCAAGGACTCAGGCCATCCTCCACTGCCTTCCCAGGCCACAGCAGAGAGCTGGACAGGAAGAGGAGCAACCGGGACTAGAACCCAGTGCCCATATGGGATGCCGGTGCCACAGGCGGAGAATTAACCTAGTGCGCCACGGCGCTGGCCCCTTTTGTGACTTTTTTAAAGACATTTTTCATCTACTTGAAATGCAGAGTCACAGAGACCTCCGATCCACTAGTTCACTTTTCAAATGCGCACAACAGTGGCTGCTGGGCCAGGCCAATAAGAGCCTGGAGCTCCATGTGGGTCTCCCACAAGGGTGTCAGGAATCCAGGCACTTGAGCCATCATCTCCTGCCTCCTGGGAGATGTTAGCAGAGAGCTGGATTGGAAGCAGTGCAGCCGGGACTTGAATTGCACTCCAGGACGGGATGCCGGCATTGCTAGCAGCAGTGTAACCGCTATGCCGCGGCACCAGCTCCCGACCTGATTGTTCTGGTCAGACTTGTGTTGGTGGTGGTTTTCTTTTCTTTTCTTTTCTTTTTTTTTTTAAGATTTTTATTTATTTATTTGAGAGAGTTACAGACAGTGAGAGGTAGAGACAGAAAGGCTTTCCTTCCTTTGGTTCACTCTCCAAATGGCCACAATGGCTGTACCTACACCAATCCAAAGCCAGGGGCCAGGAGCTTCTTCTGGGTCTCCCACAGGGGTGCAGGAGCCCAAGCACTTGGGCCGTCTTCTACTGCTTTCCCAGGCGGTAGCAGAGAGCTGGATTGGAAAAGGAGCAGCCGGGACTAGAACCAGTGCCCATATGGGATGCCGGCACCGCAGGCAAGGATGAACCTACTACGCCACAGTGCCAGCCCCAGCCTTGTGGTTTCTTAGCTTTGTCTGTGCCCATGCTGTAGCTGCATAGCTTTCCCAGCTTTCTCCTGTGTGTTGATGGACCATGGTTTCTGCATGCACCTGAATGGAACTACTGTGCCCGCCTTGTTGAAATGCAGGATTACTTTCAACTAGAGCTGCGCCGAGGGGCCAGTGCTGTGGCATAGTAAGCTAAGCCTCTGCCTGTGGTGCCGGCATCCCATGTGTGTGCCAGTTTGTGTCCCGGCTGCTGCTCCTCCAATTCAGCTCTCTGCTCGTGGGCTAGGAAGGCAGTGGAAGATGGCCCAAGTGCTTGGGCCCCCGCACCCATGTGGGAGACATAGAAGAAGCTCTTGGCCTTGGATCAGTTTGCTCCAGCCATTTCAGCCATTTGGGAAATGAACCAGTGGAAGGAAGACCTTTCTCACTCTTGTTGTAGCTTTGCCTCTCAATAAATAAACTAAAAATCATTTGAAAAAGAGCTGCGCCACATGGCATCATTCAAGTCGACATGCCATGTGGGGTGTTCTTGGGCCATTGTCATCTTTGTGGGCATGGTGAGTGTTAAGTGACATCTTGTCTCCGAATGTGGTTAAAGATGAGATAAATATCAGAAAATGGGTAAAGTACGTGTGCAGCTTCGGGAGACCATGTTATGACTGAAAGATCATCTGTGTCATTGTTGTTACCGTCCACTGCATGAGACTCTTCTGTAACTCAGTTCTCTGTCTTTTTTTTTTTTTTTTTTTTTTGACAGGCAGAGTGGACAGTGAGAGAGAGAGACAGAAAGAAAGGTCTTCCTTTTCTGTTGGTTCACCCTCCAATGGCCGCTGCGGCCGGCGCACCGCGCTAATCCGATGGCAGGAGCCAGGTGCTTCTCCTGGTCTCCCATGGGGTGCAGGGTCCAAGCACTTGGGCCATCCTCCACTGCACTCCCTGGCCACAGCAGAGGGCTGGCCTGGAAGAGGGGCAACCGGGACAGAATCCGGCGCCCCGACCGGGACTAGAACCTGGTGTGCCGGCGCCGCAGGTGGAGGATTAGCCTAGTGAGCTGCGGCACCGGCCTAGTTCTCTGTCTTGTTGTTAGGGGTGGGTTACTTGCAGTGAGAGCTTCTAGAATCACCTGTTGGTGTGTGCGGTGCATCCCACCTTGCAGGTGCACCTGCTTCTCCAGGGCCCCTGGCTTGGAGGCGATGGCTGGGGTTAGGTCGCGATGCTACCAACTGCGACTGTTCCCACGCCGGGGGTCCCTCTGCACCACATGGTGCTTTCAGGCTGGTAAAGCATTTGTCAGTGTGATGGTTATGCACAGATGTTTTGTTATGATCTTAATTGCACTTAATTGATTACTCATGAAGTTCAGCGTCTTTTGTGGTTTATTGGCCATTTGTGTTCTTTGCTGTGAAATGCTGTTCATGTTTTTTGCCTGTTTTTTCTTCTGGACTGGTTGACTTGTTCTTACTGTGTTGTAGGTTTCTTTATGGAAGTTAATCTTTTATTCTTTTGTCAGTTAGTCCTTTTCCAGTTAGTAGTACACGTTGCCAACGTGGTCTTCCAGGCTGTGTCTCCCTGTTTCACTCGTCCTGGTCCACAGTGTGTATCCCTCTCTGATGAAAGGAAGGTCTTCATTTTAATGGAGTCAAATGTATCGCCTTGGGGCAGGTGCTTTTCCCAGCGCTGAGATGTTTGCATCGGGGCTTGGAGCTGGGTTTGACTCTTAGCTCTAGCTCCTCACCGCAGCTTCCTGCTGACGCAGACCCTGAGAGCCGGTGCTGATGGTTCACGTAGTCGGGTCCCTGCCACACACATTGAGTTCTGGACTCTTGGCTTTATCTCAGCTTGGCCTTGGCCATTGGAGGCATTTGGGGAGTTAGCCAGTGGATGGAAAATCTCTGTCTCTCTGCCTTTCAAATAAGTGGGAAAAAAAGAAAAGATATATTACCTTATTTGTTTCTACCAAACAGGAGATGACTTTGAAGCCTTGATCTTTGTGGGTGAACCTTCTCCCAGGCATCACTTCTAGGTTAAGGAGAGTTGCACACAGCAGCTGTGGGCTGACTCTGGACCGTACACATTTTGTTTGGTCCACACATTAAAAATTAGCAACATTGAGAGTTGGAAGATTTCATATAAATATTTAAGCTTCTTGTATCCTTTGAAAAATCAGAAAATCTGAGAGTGTTGGCCTACATCCCCCAGTGACCGCTGTCCCCACGGCTCGGCATCCACTGCTCGGCTGCTTCTTGGTTCTGACCTGGTTGTGCTGTTTATTCTGCAACTGTGGGATGTGATCGAGTTCATTTTCTGATTTGTGGGCTGTTAAACGAAACTTGGTCTTGCTGTGTTACCAGTTTTATGTCTTTATGGATTTCTTTTGCTGATATTTTATTAAGGGCCTCTATGTCTCCATCTGTGAGAGATACTGGTCTGTCGTTTCTGTTTGTGTGTGTTGCATCTTTGTTGGTTTTTCTTTTCTTTTTTTAAGGATTTATTTATTTACTTGAAAGTCAGTGTAACAGGGTGGGGCGGGTACAGTGAGATCTTACTACATCTGTTGGTTTACTCCCCAATGCAGCAGCTGGGGCTGGACCAGGCCAAGGCCAGGAGCCAGGAGCTTCTCCTGGTCTCCCACATGGGTGCAGGGGCCCAAGCACTTGGGCCATCTTTTTGCTGCTTTCTCAGGTGCATTAGCAGGGAGCTGGGTGGGAAGTGGAACAGCTGAGACTTGAACCATTGCCCATATGGGATGCTGGCATTGCAGCCAGAGGCTTAACCAGCTACGCCAGAACACCAGCCCCATTTGTTGGGTTTTGATATTAAGCTTATGCTGTTCTCAAAACTTGTGGTAAAATATTCCCTGTTTTTTATTTTTTGAAAGACTTAGTGTAAGATCTGAATTATATCTTCTTCATGGTTTGACAGAATTTTTCAGTATTCTAATTCTAGAATTTTATTCATAGAAATATATTTTTTGTTAAAGATTTATTTATTTATTCGAAAGTCAGAGTCACACAGAGAAGCAGAGAGTGGTCTTCCATCCGCTGGTTCACTCCCCAGATGGCTGCAACGGCTAGAGCTGCGCCAATCAGGAGCCAGGAGCTTCTTCCAGGTCTCCCACGTGGGTGCAGGGGTCCAAGTACTTGGGGCATCTTGCACTGCTATCCCAGGCCACAACAGAGAGCTGGATCAGAAGGAGACTAGAACCAGTGCCCATATGGGATGCTGGCGCTTCAGGCCAGGGCGTTAACCCATTGTGCCACAGCGCCAGCCCCAGAAATATATATATTTTTAAAGATTTATTTATTTGAAAGTCAGAGAGAGGAGAGGCAGAGAGAGAGATCTTCCATCTGATGGTTCACTCCCCAATGGGCCACAACGGCTGGAGCTGTGCCAATCCGGAGCCAGGAGCTTCTTCCGGGTCTCCCACGTGGGTACAGGGGCCCAAGGACTTGGGCCATCCTCTACTGCTTTCCCAGGCCATAGTAGAGAGCTGGATCGGAAGTGGAGCAGCCGGGTCTTGAACCGGTGCCCATCTGGGGTGCTAGCACCTCAGACCAGGGCGTTAACCCACTGCCACAGCTCTGTTCCCCTCATAGAAATATTTTTTAAAAAGATTTATCTATTTATTTGAAAGGCAGAGTTAGAGGGCGAAATCTTCCATGTGCTGGTCACTCCCCAAGTGGTCACAACAGCCAGGGCTGGGCCAGGCCAAGCTAGGAGCCTGGGACTTCAGCCGGGTCTTCCGTGTGGCTGTCAGGGGCCCAAGTTCTTGAGCTGTTCTCCCAAGCACATATGCAGGGGCTGAATCAGAAGCCAGGACTCAAACTGGTGCTCATATGGGATGTTGGCGTTGCAGCGACTTTACCCCTATACCACGAGGCTGGCCCCGTGGAAATATTTTTATAAACAAATTCATGTTCTTTGTTAGATATAAAGCAGTTAAGATTTTCTGTTTTGTCTTCTGTCACTTTGGATAAATTGTTTCATCCAGGCTGTCAGATGTCTTGGTGCGGACTTGGTCAGTATTTAATTGTTATCCTTCAGGGGTCACTGGGTTTGCAGTGGTCACCCCACCACCAGTCCCGAGGCTGGCGATTGCAGCCCCATCCCACACTTCAGCTGTGGTGTCCTAGAATTGTCCAGTAAACCTGTATATTTTTCGTTTCTGTGGTCTTTGAAGATTCTTTTAGCTGTTCTGCTTTGTAGCATAATTCAGTCCGATAGGAGCCAGGAGCTTCTCCCAGGTCTCCCAGGCGGGTGCAGGGGCCCAAGGACTTGGGCCATCTTCTTCTGCTTTCCCAGGCCATAGCAGAGAGCTGGATCGGAAGTGGAGCAGCCAGGACTTGAACCACTGCCCATATCGGATGCTGGTGCTTCAGAACCGGGCATTAACCACTGTGCCACAGCGCCCCCCCCCCCCTTTTAAGTAAAGTAGGGTTTATTCAAGTTGGAAGCCTCTGCCAGAGCAGCAAAGGGAGGGTTCCAAGAGAGGAAGACCCAAAGAACTCCATGACACTGGGGACCAAACTTACTCAAGATGGGGACAGACGCAGCAAAAGACCTGATTCACAGTTCTCCATCCTGTCTGGCTTGCTTATGATGTTATGATGAAAAAAACAACCTCCAGAAGGGGGGGGGGGGCAGAAATCACCACTCCCGTGATATGCTCATGGTAAATTTGTAAATTTAAATATTCCTAAGGAAGCAGGACACTTTGAGCTGCTAAAGATAACCTTTTTGGAGTAGCAGGCACCTCGATACTCCAAATTTCTACCAGGGACCACCCTGACTGCCTAGTACCCATTTGACTCCTCACATTCCCACCTCCAGAAGATTGAAACCCTAACTTGTGTTAGGGGCACCTGGGTGACGACCGCTCTGGCTGCTTCATGCTGAATAGGGCCGTCTTGGGAAGGGGGTCAAGGCAGGGTTCCAGCAGGAGCGGGCTGTTCCAGGGAGATGCCGGCTTGCAGAAGCTGCTTCCATCCGAGGTTTCACGTGCGTGGCCACTTAGAATTTTACTTCGTCAAGTCTGGAGAAAATCTAACGAGCAGTTTAAACGTACAGGATCCAAAACCAAGGACAGAGTCATTGTTAGAGGCCCTAAGAAAGGTGTCTAACTATGAGCGAGCGAGCGAGCGAGCGAGGCCTTCTATCCACTGGTTGACTGCCCAGATGGCTACAATGGGCAGAGCAGTGCCGAACGTGAGTGCTGGACTCCTGATCGGAATAGATTGCTGTGGACTGCAGGGGGCAGGGGCTGGCGGAGGGGGCAGCCAGTCCTCCCACAGTTCAGCAGGAAAGAAGGGCAGCGCCCGGGCTGGGGAAGCCGCAGGTGGAGTACTGTGTGCCTGAGTGGTGCTGTGCTCCGACTGTCGGCTGTCGGTGCTTCCCCTCTGTGGGACCCCTGGCCAGCAGATAATCTGAGAAGTTGTAGCCTGGGATGGGGTCTGTGGTTTCTCCTGAGGCCGTCGGTGAATGTGAAGACGGGCATGTGGGGGAGTGTGTCTGATACCTCGTGCAGGCAGATGGGGTGCACTGGTGGTTAATCTTGAAGCCATTGTCCAAAGTTGAGCTAACCCAAGTCAGGTCTCTGCAGGGCTGCCCGCTGCTGTGATTATGGTGCCATTGTCCTGAAGTCCTGGTTGGAAACTGAACTGCTGATTTCTTCTCTTTCTTCCCCTTTCGCAACGATGGGGAATTACACACAGTGCCCTCATGGATGATATCTTAGATCCTTTCACAGCTGTTCTGAGCGGTGAGCTTCTGGCCTGGTGGTTGAGGCACCCTGTCTCTTGTCTGACCCCAGCTTCCTGCAGTCCCTGGGAGGCCACAGATGACGGATGGTGGGGCAGCCAGCCCTGCATGAGACCTGGGTTGAGTTCCCGGCTCCTAGCGCCAGTCCAGTCCAGTGTGAGTGAACCAGTCGAGGGGGCTCAGTGTCCTGCCCCTCCTCCTATCTTTATCTCTCTCAGATAAATAAATACTTTTTAAAAAAGATTTATTTTTTATTTGTTTGATAAGTTACGGAGAGAGGTAGAGCCAGAGAGAGAGAGAGAGGTCTTCCATCCACTGGTTCACTTGCCCAAACGGCCCCATCGGCTGGGGCTGGGCTATGTGGAAGCCAGGAGCTTCTTCTGGGTCTCCCACGCGGGTGCAGGGACCCAAGGACTTGGCCCATCCTCTGCTGCTTTCCCAGGCCATAGCAGAGAGCTGGATCGAAGTGGAGCAGCCGGGACTCGAACCGGCGCCCATATGGGATGCCGGCACTGCTGGCAACGGCTTTACCGCTACTCGGCAGAGCATTGCTGCTGGGGGATGCAGACTGATGGAGTTCTCCACCACGGTTTAACATGGGTAATCCTGGACCTGACGGTCCCTCTTCTAGACGTGTTTGGCATAAATGACTGACACATAAAACACTCCTTAGGCTGCCACTTTTCTGTTTGAAACTTAAACATTTTTTAAATTCATTTTCATTTTATTTGAAAAGCAGAGAAACGGATCTTCCTTTGCGCCTCTGATGCCCACAGGCCAGGGCTGGGCCAGGCCACAGCTAGGAGCTTCCAGCTCAGTCTGGGTCTTGTACATGGGTGACAGGGACCTGACGCCTCTCAGGGTGCTCACAAGCAGGAAGCTGGGTTGGAGGGTGACCAGGACTCAAATCCAGACCCTCCAGTCTGAGACGCAGGCGTCCCAAGCGGTGGTTAAACGGCTGCACCGCCCCGCCTGCCCTCCAGGCTCAGCCTGTGTGTTCTCCAGGTTGCCCTCCTTCCTTTTACCAGAGAATGGGGAATGATTTGTAAGGCAAGATCTGACTGCCAGCCAGGTGGCCAGCCCATCCCGGTACCACCCGGGGTGCTAACCCTAGGACAGCTTGGGGACAGTCCCTCTCCCCAGCTGGGGTGCGGTCATGCACACATACACAAACTTGCATGCCGAGTTGTGTGTCCAGCCCACGTGTGTGAAGCTTACAGGTTCACACTGAGAACTCTGTCCGTCCCTGTCTCTTGAGCTGATCCTGACTAGTAGCTGCCTGCCTGTCTAGTAGCTGCCTATATGTCTAGTAGCTGCCTGTATGACTAGTAGCTGCCTGCCTGTCTAGGAGCTGCCTGTATGACTAGTAGCTGCCTGTCTAGTAGCTGCCTGTATGTCTAGTAGCTGCCTGCCTGTCTAGGAGCTGCCTGTATGACTAGTAGCTACCTGTCTAGTAGCTGCCTGTATGTCTAGTAGCTGCCTGCCTGTCTAGGAGCTGCCTGTATGACTAGTAGCTACCTGTCTAGTAGCTGCCTGTCTAGTAGCTGCCTGCCTGTCTAGGAGCTGCCTGTCTAGTGGGGGTCATCTTAGTGGCTGCACAGAGCCTTCCCAGAATGCTGAAAAATGTCCCCCAGGAACACAGTCCTCCTGCTTCCTTCCCGAAGTTTTCTGCTCTCTTAGTTCTGTCTTCTTTCAGATTTGCCTAACACTCAGGCACACCTGCTACTGCTCATATTCCATCTTCTGCACACCTTGGCTTTTTGTTTGTTTGTTTTAAAGATTTATTTATTTGAAAGAGTTAGAGAGAGAGAGGTCTTCCATCTGCTGGTTCACTCCCCAATTGGCTACAATGGCCGGAACTGAGCCAATCCGAAGCCAGGAGCTTCTTCCAGGTCTCCCTTGTGGGTGCAGGGCCCAAGGACTTGGGCCATCTTCTACTGTTTTCCCAGGCCACAGCAGAGAGCTGGATCAGAAGCGGAGCAGCAGGGACTCAAATCAGCGCCCATATGGGATGCCAGTACTGTAGGCGCCGGCTTTACTCGCTACGCCACAGCATCGCCCCTCTCCCACCTGCCCCCCCCTCCAGTTTTGATGACTCACTTTTGGGAAGTGAAATGTACTGCTATGGTTTTTGTTTTGAAGATTTATTTATTGGGGCTGGTGCTGTGGTGTAGTGGGCTAAGCCTCCCCATGAGGCACCAGAGGCACCATTTCGTATCCTGGCTGCTCCTCCTCCGATCCAGCTCTCTGCTAAAGGCCTGAGAAAGCAGTAGAAGATGGCCCAGATGATGGGGCTCCTACACCTGGGAGACCCCAAGAAGCTTCTGGCTTCAGATCAGCCCATCTCTGGCTGTTGGGGCCATTTGGGGAGTGAAATGGCAGATGGAAGACCTCTCTGTCTTTCTCTTTGTCTCTGTAACTCTGCATCTAAAATAAATACGTAAATCTTTATTTAAAAAGCTTGATTGATTGATTTGAAAGTTAGAGAGACAGAGTTCTTAGATCTGCTGATGGTCACAATGGCCAGGGCTGGGCCTGGCTGAAACCAGGAGTGAGGAGCTTTATCTGTTCTCCTACACGGGTGGTGGAGCTTAACACTTGGGCCATCCTCCGCTGCTTTTCCCAGACCATTAGCAGAGAGCTGGGTTGGAAGTGGAGCAGCCGGAACACAAAAACCAGGGCCCACATGGGATGCTGGCATCGCAGGCAGTGGCTTTACCCACTTTGCCACACTGCTAGCTCCTGCCATGGACAAAAAGGGTTTACTCAAATGCCTGTTTCCCCTGGCTGCCCTCTCTCCTTTTCCTATTCTTTTCTTTCTGTTCACCTGGTCTGGGTTGAATTCTGTACCTATGGATGTCAGCGTGGCCTGCAGACCATCACGTTAGGCTGGGCCCCCAGCCTTGTAAAACGAGGAGGCTTGGCCATGGAGACTGAACGTCTAGAGGGGAGGCAGTGAGGACCCGGGGGTGGGGTGGGGTGGCCTCTGCCAGCCAGGGAGCACCCATGGGAGGCAGTGGGAGCCCGGGAGGCTGGAGCAGGTCCTGGTCCACAGCCTCAGCAGGAACTGGCCCTGCCCCCGCCTCGCTCTAGGGATTCTGCTTCTGGGCTCCTGAATCGTGAGGCGGTAGATTCCACTGATGGGGCCACCCAGCTTGCGGGACTTCCTTACGCCAGCCGCAGGAAGGCTAACCTCACACCTTCTAGGTGACCCACCTGTTGTGGTTTGGCTCCGGGGCCCCCAAAGCACACGCTTGGGCGCCTGTGAATGTGACCTGTGGTAAGATGGTCGTTGCAGACGGAGAGCAGTAGGATGAGGCCCTGTTGGATTAGGGTGGAGCCTAAACCCAGGCTACCCTGCGTCTGCATACGAGGTGTGGGTGCCGCCAGGGCACGCGGGGGAGATTCCATGTGCTGACAGGCAATCCGACGGCGTGTCTTCCAGCCGGGGCGCTTCCAAGGGTGTCGGTCACTACCAGCAGATCATGGGAGGCTGGGACCGACCACTCAGCCTCCAAAGGGACCTGCCCCTGCCTACAGCTGCTCCAGAACTGGGAGAGAACAGCTTCCTGGCACTTGGCTGTGGCAGCCATGGTTCCTGTTTACCTGCCTGCGCACTGGAATAGGGACGTGGGTGTTGACCTGCACCCCTTGTTTCTCACACGATGAGCGCACCAACTCCTACCTTCCCTCCCCCCTCCCCTCCCCTCCCCTCCCCTCCCCTCCCCTCCCCTCCCCTCCCCTCCCCTCCCCTCCCCTCCTCTCCTCTCTTCTCTTCTCTTCTCTTCTCTCTCTCTCTCTCTCTCTCTCTCTATATATATATATATATATATTGACAGACAGATTGACAGGGACAGAGAGCCCTTGCATCTGCTGGCTCGCTCCCCAGATGGACATGACAGCCACGGCTGTGGAGTGCTGGCTCCCTGAGGCCAGGAGCCGGGAGCGCCATCCTGGCCTCCCTGAGGTGCCAGGGCACAAGCACTTGGACCGTCTTTTGCTGCTCCCCAGCTGCACCAGTAGGGAGCTGGATAGAAAGCAGAGAAGCCGGGGCTCAAACCTGGTGCTCCGATGTGGGGTGCCGGTGCCAGAGCAGCGGCTTAACCCACTGTGCCACAGCACTGTTCTTAATATCAAAATGCAAGCAGTTGATAGATCTGTCAGTTGGGCACAAGTCAGATACTTTGAGGCCACACGAATGCATGTGTTTAGTAGAAAGAATGGCCACTCTGCACTCGCAGGGAGATGGAATGTTTACACAGAAAGGGATTTGGGGCAGGTAGGCTGCACTGCCCCACCCCTGGGTGGGGGTGGAAGCAGGCATGGTTTTGCAGGTGTGGGGGGTGTTCAGCAGATGGGGGTTGCGCGTGGGATGCACGCAGAAGCCTTCGCTGTCAGGAGTCCACCCTTGCAGACGAGTGGAGAAGACTGCAGAGGTGGGAGGGATGGACGAAGGCCTGGAAGCTGCTGGACTCCAGGAGGGGCAGAGAGGGTGATGATGGCCGGACCAGAGGTGGTGGCGGGAGCACAGCAGGTGCTGCCCGGCTAAAGGCCCACCGGTCCGGCTCTGTCCTCCAGCCGTGAGGAGTAGGGAGTTGTTGCTGGGGTGTGGTGGGATGGATGAGAGGGTCTGGGACGCAGCCTGCCCCGCGTGAAAAGCGGGAGTGGGAGGAGCCTGCCCTGAGCGCCCCAGGCCAGTGCTCCGTGTGCACCTTGGTCCACGCCCACCCCGAGTCCGGACCGGTCTCGCCTGGCTCCCCCGCCCGCGTCCGCGCCTTGCCGAGCCCCTTCCCGAAGTGTCGGTCTCATTCTCATCTCGTTCTTTCTTTTCAGGAGGAAGCGTTCTGTGTCCTCGGAGGACGGCGCTGCAGTCCCCGGGCCCGCGGCGACACCTGGCGTGGAGCGCGCCGTCGGGCAGGCGGCTGAGCACACGCGCGGCGCAGGGCGAGGACGAGGAGCGCCCGCGGGCCGGCGTCCGCAGCACGGAGAGCGTGCACGGTGGCGTATCCGGGGCGGGCCCCTGGGTTCCCGGCCGGCGCCGAGGGCAGGGACGGGCAGTGACGCGTCCTCCATTTCCGTCGCGGCGGGGAGCCCCGGCTCTGTCCCCGCGCGCCTCGCGCCCTCTGCTGGTGGCGCGGGCCTGCGCGGTGCGCGGTGACTCACGCACATCTGCTAACCATCAGGAGGCTGGCCCGGCCCCGCAGGAATGAGGTCTGAAGTTGGTTTCCATTCCCCCAGAAGCCCAGAGCGGGGCTCGGAGCCAGTCCCCAGTGGGCCTGTTGCTGGCGTTCAAGTGAGAGAGCAGAACTTCGACATGGAGAAGCGAGGTTTCTTTTTTGTTAGGGTTTTTAAATTTGGAAACCACTTTCTTTTTAAAAAATTTATTTTATTTATTTGAAAGAGTTTAAAGGAGAGACAGAGAGAGGTCTTCCACGCGCTGGTTCACCACCTAAGTGGCCGTGGCAGCTGGAGCTGAGCCGATCTGGAGCCAGCAGCTTCTCCCAGGTCTCCCATGCGGGTGCAGGAGCCCAAGCACTTGGACCATCTTCCACTGCTTTCCCAGGCGGTAGCAGAGAGCTAGATCAGAAGTGGAGCAGCCGGCACTTGAACCAGCGCCCATATGGGATGCCGGTGCTGCGGGCCGGGGCTTTAACCCGCTGCGCCACAGCACCACCCCACAAACCACTTTCTTGGAGACTAAATCTTGGGTCTGGTTGTGAGCTCCAGCTGGATTCTCAGGACTACGGTGCTTTGGGAAGTCAAGTTTGTCCGTGTCTCTTAGGTTCATTCTCTTAAAAAATGTTGCAGACGTTACATAGCGTGGTCTTCCATGAAAATATGAATTAAGCCACGTCTGTGATTCATTACCAGGTTCTGTTTCCAAACACGAGTTCCAGGCAGAGACCAAAAAGCTTTTGGACATCGTTGCTCGTTCCTTGTACTCAGAAAAAGAGGTATGGGCCTGCTGGTGTTCTTTAGCCAACTACCTTTCTGTCACTCGAGGAAATGCCGAACGGTGAGCTGCAGGGGTCTGTGGCTCCCCCTCCACAGGCCCTGACCCTGAGCAGCCACAGCAGTGTCTACCAAAGTCTGTGGGTTTCGTGGAGAAATGTGTCCAGATGATTTTTTGGGCCAGATCTCTGGGAATTAATTGGACTTTGCCAGTTATTTATTGAATTGATTAATCCCAAAGGCAGCTCTGCCATCTGCGGGTTCACGCCCTACATGTCTGCAGCAGCTGGGCCTGGGCCAGGCCGGACCTGGGAGCTGGGAACTGAGTCCAGGTGTCCCACAGGGGCGGCAGGGACCCAGGTTACTTGAGCGTCATCTGTTGCCTCCCAGGAAGCCGGAATTGGGAGTGGAGCTGGCACTCAGCCCTGGCCCTCTGTTTGGGACGTGGGCATCCGCACAGCACCTGAGTGCACCAGGACGCCTGCCGCGGGTCACAGTGGAGGCTCTGCTTTCTGGTGGCCCTCCCTGGGGGACACAAGAGATGGCTGCGGGGCTCCTCTGTCCTCCTGCACAGGAGTTGGGAAGGAAGTGGCCCCCCACGTGTTGTCAGTGTCTGAGCCAGGCTGATGGAGAGAACAGAAAGGGTGCAGGCACCCACCGAGGCTGAGTGGCTGTTCAGAGGAGGGGCCTTGACGACGGGCGACTCGGTGCCCTGGGACCTGGTGTTTGGTGACTGTGCGTCGTCCGTGTTGTTCACCCCTACCCTGTCCCTGCAGGTGTTCATACGGGAGCTGATCTCCAACGCCAGTGATGCCTTGGAGAAACTGCGGCACAAGCTTGTGTCTGGCGGCCAGGCGCTGCCGGACATGGAGATCCACTTGCAGACGGATGCTGAGAAAGGCACCATCACCATCCAGGTAGCTCCTCCTCAGCGCTGGGGCGCATGGCTGCCAGCTTCTCGTGGCGCCGGCACTGGTCGCACAGGGTGACTGGGCCTGGCCTGCTGCGCCCGTTCAGGGGAGGTGACAGCTGCCTTCTGGTGCGCCCAGGCTCTGAGTGACCGCTGACTGTCTGTACGTCCTGGAAACGCTTTGGTTTGCTGTAAAAAGAGTGCTCCTGCATTTGGAAAGCACACTTAAGTCGAAGAAAACAGAATTGGAAACCTTTGCAGCACCCGGAGATGGGGCTGGTAACACTGGTGCATACTGCCTGTGGAGTTCTGCCTGGGTTTATGAATGTTTTCAGCTATGTTTTTGTTTATTTATGTGAGTGCTAGAGAAAGCGAGGGAGAAAGCTCTCATGGTCTGGCTCACACCCTAAATGCCCACAGTGGCTGGGGCTGGGCTGGGACCAGGTGCCCTGACAGGGTGACAGGAGCATCCTAACCACTAGGCTAAACCTGCCCCCCCCCCCCGCAACCCTTTTTTAAAGAGATTTATTTATTTATTTGAGCGGCAGAGGGAGGGAGGGAGGGAGAGGGGAGAGGTCTTCCATCTGCTGGTTCACCCTCCAGATGGCTGCAGTGGCCATAGCTGAGCTGATCAGGAGCCAGGAGCTTCTGGGGCTCCCACCTGGGTGCAGGGGCCCACCCTCTCCTGCTTTCCCAGGCCATAACAGAGAGCTGGATTGGAAGAAGAGCAGCCGGGACTGGAACCGGCACCCATATGGGATGCCAGCACTGCAGACCGGAGCTTTAACCCGCTGAGCCACAGTGTCGGCCCCAACACCTGACCCTTTTTGCTGTACTTTGTGGGGGTTTTGGGTTTGTTTTAAGATTTCATTATTTATTTGAAAGGCAGAGTTAAAAAGAGAGAGAAAAGCCGGCGCCGCGGCTCACTAGGCTAATCCTCCGCCTAGCGGCGCCGGCACACCGGGTTCTAGTCCCGGTCGGGGCGCCGGATTCTGTCCCGGTTGCCCCTCTTCCAGGCCAGCCCTCTGCTGTGGCCAGGGAGTGCAGTGGAGGATGGCCCAGGTGCTTGGGTCCTGCACCCCATGGGAGACCAGGAAAAGCACCTGGCTCCTGGCTCCTGCCATCGGATCAGCGCGGTGCGCCGGCCGCAGCGCGCTGGCCGCGGCGGCCATTGGAGGGTGAACCAACGGCAAAAGGAAGACCTTTCTCTCTGTCTCTCTCTCTCACTGTCCACTCTGCCTGTCAAAAAAAAAAAAAAAAAAAAAAGAGAGAGAGAGAGAAAGAGAGCTCTTTCATCCGCTGTTTACTCTCCAAATGGCTGCAACAGCCAGGGCTGGGCCAGGCTGAAGCGGGAGCCAGGAGCTTCATTTGGGTCTCCCACGTGGTTGAGGGTACTTGGGCCATCTTCTGCTGTTTTCCCAGGCACATTGTCAGGGAGCTGGATCAGAAGCAGCGCAGCTGGGACTCAAACTGGTGTGCGTATTGGGTGCCAGTGCTGTAGACGGCGGCTTAACCCTCTGCCACGGCACCAGCCCCTGTACATTGTTTTTTTAGAACTTTTTTTTTTTGACAGGCAGAGTGGACAGTGAGAGAGAGAGAGACAGAGAGAAAGGTCTTCCTTCTGTTTGTTCACCCCACAATGGTCGCTGCGGCCAGCGCACTGCGCTGATCCGAAGCCAGGAGCCAGGTACTTCTCCTGGTCTCCCATGGGGTACAGGGCCCAAGCACTTGGGCCATCCTCCACTGCCCTCCCGGGCCACAGCAGAGAGAGGGGCAACCGGGACAGAATCTGGCGCCCAGACCAGGATTAGAACCCGGTGTGCCAACGCCACAGGCGGAGAATTAGCCTATTGAGCTGTGGTGCCGGCCAAGAACTTTTGAAGTGTGCTTTCCCCTTATAATACCTATTTCTCTGCGTTACTATTTAGTCCGTGGCACTGGTGTTTTCTCTCTTTCTTTCTTTAATTAAGCTTTATTTATTTTTTTGAAGGGCAGAATTAGAGAGCAAGTGAGTGAGAGTGTGAGCTTCTGTGTGCTGGTTCTCTCCCCAAATGGCTAGAGCTGGGCGATCCGAAGCCTGGAGCCAGGAGCCTCTTCTGTATCTCCCATGTGTGTGCAGAGGCCAAGGACTTGGGCCATCTTCTACTGCTTTTTCAGGCCAGGAGCAGAGAGCTGGATCTGAAGTGGAGCGGCTGGGACTCAAGCCAACACCATGTGGGATGCTGGCACTGCAGGCGATGGCTTTCCTGCCACACCACAGTACTGGCCCCGGAGCCGTGACACTGTTAGGGCACTGTTTGCATAGCAGCCCACCTATCAGATTAACTGCTTGCTTTACATGAAGCAATTCTTAGATTGCTGTATTAACCATTAGGATTCTAGGATCAAATCGTAAGAAAGGCCACAGTTCCACGATTCCTCTGGCCATGGCCCGAGGGGCTTGTCCTCGGGCCTGCTGCCTCCTGGCCCATGTGGAGAGGCGGGAGACAGGCGCTCCCGACCTGCTGGCTTGTTCCCAGGTCACTGCCGAGTGAGTCAGTGATTACATGGATGATACACTTGTGAAGGGGGCTGTTTTAGTTAAGGGGCGTGAGGGAGCTTCATGTGCTCCCTCTTTGGGCAGGGAGAGTTTAAGCCAAGCCCCCTTGGTGCATAGAGGCTGTTTGTCGAGGCTGGGTTGGGAGTGGGTTTGCTCAGCTTCTCCGTGTCCACGCGCTGCCCTGGCTGTGGAACGCCTTCGTGGGCAGGGCTGGGGCGGCCGAAGGGGCATCCTTGCCTTCCCTAGCGCTGACAGACTGGGTTCCTTGAGCAGGAGGTGAGGACTCGACTGGGGCCCTTAGTCCGGAGGCCTGTCCGCCGGGCTGCTCCTCGCTGCTGTGACTGTTGACGTCCCCAGGGCTTGGTTGGCTTTGTCTTTTTTCCTTTGTCTTTTTAAAGGACAGTTCTAGATTTATGTAAAGTTTGAGCAGATGCTCCAGTAAACTCGGACACCTACCTTCCTCTGTCCTTTTCCTTTTTTATTTGAGAAACAGTCCGAAATCTCCCACAAGCTGGTTCACTCTCCAAATGCCTGCACTGCCAGGCCCGGGCTGGGGTCAGGAAATCAGTCCAGTCTCCTGTGTGGGTGGAAGGAACCCAGCCACCTGAGCCGTTGCTTCCCAGGGTCTGTGTTAGGAAGTGAACCCAGCAGCTCCAATGGGGTTGCAGTGTTTTGTTTGTTCGTTTTTAAAGATTTATTGACAGAGTTAAAGAGAAAGAGGGAGAGACAAATTCTTAGATCTGCTGGTTCACTCCCCTGATGGCCATAACAGGCATGGCTGAGTTGGGCCAAAGCCAGGAGCTTTATCCAGCTCTCCCACATGGGTCCAGGGTCCGAGTATTTGGGCCATCTTCTGCTGCTTTCCCAGGCACATTAGCATGGAGGGGGATCAGAAGTGGGGCAGCCAGGACTTGAACTGGTACCCATAAGGATGATGCTGGTGTCACAGGCAGCAGCTTAACTCTCTGTGCCATAATACTGGCCCCCACGTAGGCATCTCAACTGGAGTCTTAATTGCTCAGCCCAATGCCCACCTGTCCCCTATTTAAAAAAAAATAAATACTTATTTTTTATTTACTTGAAAGAGTGACTAAGAAGGAGGGAGGGAGGGAGAGAGGGAAAGGGGGTGGGGAGGCAGAAAGATCTTCCATCCATTGATGCCCAGGACAGCCAGGGCTGGGCCAGGCGGAAGCCAGGAGCCTGAAGCTCCGTGTAGGTCTCCCACGGGGGCGGCAGGGCCCAGCACTGGAGCCGTCACCTGCTGCCTCCCAGGATGTGTTGGCAGGAGGCTGGATCGGAAATGGAGGTGTGGGGTTGAGCTGCTTCTGATGCTGGGTGTGGGTGTCCCAGGCGGTGACCTAACCTCTGCTCCCAGTCCCGCCCCGTACCTTTTATTTCAGAGCAGAGTGGCCGCGCACGCCACACCGCCTTCCCTTAGGGTTAAAATCTTGGTTTTGTGGTGACAGGTGAGCCAGTCCCAAGGCCTGTGGTGTGCCTGTCCCAGGAGTGCTTCCGTCTGGCCCACCACCCCGGTCGTCCCGACTCCTTAGACTCCCCCGGGCTGTGGAGGTTTCGCGATTTTCCTGGTTTTTGACGCTGTGGGTGGTGTTGAGGGCCTGGGCAGGGCTTTTGTGGGATGTCCGTCCTTTGGGATTTGGCTCGTGTTTTCCTTGTGACCGTGGGTGTTGGCTTGTGGGGGGAGGCACAGCGCGGAGGCGCCCCCTCTGCGGGAGCTGTGCTGGAGCAGGGAGGGCCCGTTCCGGCGGCGTGCACTGGCGTCTCGCGGATTTAGCTCGCGTGTCCTAGTGGTGAGGGCAGTGGCACCTTCCTTGTGCTCGCGGCCATTTGCATCCTTCCTTGGGAACGGTGCAGGTACTTTGCTTTTCTAATCCAGTTGTTTGCATTCTTCGTACTGGGTTGTGAGAGTTCTTTGCACATCCTAAAGAGGAGCTCGCATCAGACACATGCTTGGCCAGTGTTTCCTCCCGGGACCCCTGGCCAAACTCGCCACTTATTCTCTCTCCTTAGGACTCCGGCATCGGGATGACCCGGGAGGAGCTGGTGTCCAACCTGGGCACCATCGCCAGGTCAGGGTCAAAGGTAAGCGTGGCCTCTGCCTCACTGCAGGGATGCCGCTGTGGGCAGGCACTCGGAGCCTGCTGTGGTTGCCGGTCACAGGACCTCCAGGCAGGCCCGCCGTTGTCCTGTGACAGAGGATCGGGCTGGGTCGCCGCTGTCCAGCTGGGACCGGGTGGGCTGTAGGGTCGGAGTCTAGAGCGCGCCATCCTGCCCCGGTGCCCCCCGCTGCCTTCCTGTGCAGCCCTCCCTCACCCACTCCCTGAGCTGTGCGGTCAAGGTGGGCAGAACCAAATCTCCTGGACCCTCGGTCAGTCATGAGCCCTGCCCAGGAGGTCTGTGCCTGTCATGGTTCTTATCAGAGCCGCCCTGCAGGCCCGAAGCAGCCTCTGGCGTGACTGCCACCCTGGGGGAGACCAGTGGATGGACGCCCATCCTCTTCCACCCCAGGGCAGAGGCCGCGTGGCCCTTAGCGCCTCCCTCGGTGACTGGCACTTTTCTGTGTGGCTCTGGGGGCCTCGTGCGTGCAGGAGAGTTGTGGGTCCAGCCTGACCCTCTCAAGGGAAGACCTCAGCCAGGACCCCCACCACGGCGATTCCCACCAGGATGGCCTGGCTGCTCTGTGCAATAGGCTGGCTCTGCGTGGCGTCCTCTTTTTTTTTTTTTTTTAAAGATTGGTTTATTTATTTGAAAGTCACAGTTCCACACAGAGAGAAGGAGAGGCGGGGGGAGGGAGGATCTTCCATATGCTGGTTCACTCCCCAGTTGGCCACAACAGCTAGAGCTGCGCTGATCCAAAGCCAGGAGCCTCTTCCGGGTCTCCCACTCAGGTGCAGGGGCCCAAGGACTTGGGCCATCTTCTGCTTTCCCAGGCCACAGCAGAGTTTGATCGGAAGTGGGGCAGCCAGGATTCAAACCGGTGCCCATATGGGACGCCGGCACTGCAGGTGGCAGCTTTACCCAGCACGCCACAGTGCTGGCCCAATGGCATCTTAAATTTAAAGCATTAAAGAGAAATAAAATCCGACGTTGGGTTTCTCAGCCACACTCAGGTGCTCAGAGGCCACTTGGGGTCAGCGGGGCCCTGTGGGGCCCTGCAGGTCCCGACCGTCTATGCTTACTTAGCCTTAGTCTCGGGCGGTGGTGACTTCGCGTTAGGATCCCTGCGTGCCCTGCAGTGCTAGACAGCAGCACGGGCAGTCAGTCCCTGTGTCTGTGGGGTGCACGTCCACGGAGCCCAGCAGCCGGGGATCCAGAATACCTGAGACCAGAGCACGCCGGGCACTGAGCGTCGGCAGAGCGAGGAAGCACAGGGCTCGCCGCGGGCTCTGCACAGGCACCTTGGGTTTCGTGCAGGGACTTCAGCACCATGGGCTTCGGAGTCCTGAGTGCGCCCAGAACCAGTCTCCCGGGGGTGCTGAGGGCCGACTGCGCCTGGCGAGGCTATTTTCCCACAATGCTTGGGTCTCGGAGGCAGGATGATGCAGCCAGGCTCTGGGGGCTCCTCCCTGCGCCAGGTAGCACAGCCCCTTCCCTGGGCCACCCCGCGGGGCATCTGGATGGGCTGCTTCCCCTCTCTGGACTTGGTTCTTCAGGATGTGAGGAAGGTCCCCAGTGGTTGACCTCAGGATCAGCTGAGACGAGCAGGTGCTGGGGGGCCCACACAGGGGTCCCGGCTGTCAGCTCCCGGGGGCCCTCTGACCAGCTCCTGCCATCACAGGCCTTTCTGGAAGCGCTGCAGAGCCAGGCGGAGGCCAGCAGCAGGATCATTGGCCAGTTCGGAGTGGGCTTCTACTCGGCATTCATGGTGGCTGACCGAGTTGAGGTCTATTCCCGCCCAGCGGCCCCGGGGAGCCAAGGTCACCAGTGGCTTTCCGATGGGTGAGTCGGGGAGGGAGGCCCACTTCCCACAGTGTCCCCATGTGCCCTGGGGGGGATTGGAAATCACTCCTGAGTGTGAGACTGAAACGTTCCCCAGAAAACGCACTCGTGCGCGGGGTGCTGGGCTGCGCTCAGGCCGCCTCGAGGCCCACGCTGTGCGAGCTCACTCGGCCCCGCCCCCCGCCCCCACGTGTGCCATCTGAGGCCCTGGGTCTGTGTCCTGGGGAGAGCAGGGGGCGGCTGCCGTGGGGGTGGGAGCCCCGCTTCTCTGGGCTCCCTCCCCTTACACCTGCTTTGTACCAGGCAGTCCTACAGGTGGTCCTGCCTGGGACGGTGCTGGAGCCAGGCGCCAGCACTTCCTCGATGTCCCCAGACTGCAGTGCCGTGTGTGCTTTCCCAGCGGGAGGGCAGCCTGGCCAGAGCGGAGCTTCTTGGCTCCCTCAGGAAAACAACCAGATTTCCATGAGTTCAGTGAGCTTTGTGCTCAGAGTTTGGGCAGGCCGAGGATACAGGGAGGTACTTCCCCTCGGCCTGCACCTGCACTGGTTTTCTGCTCTCCTGAGGGTGCACCTGGCCTTTGCCAGGGTCTCAGCACAGGTCAGCCTGTCCCCTCAGGTGCCTGGGTCTGATTTGGAGCTGCGCCAGGCCCTGCCTTCGTCCTGCACCTGCCTTCCGCTTACATAAGCCCAGGTGGGACCCTCGAGGGAGCCTCAAGCCTCTGCACCGCTCGGCTCCGTCACTGTCCTGATGTCCATTCGGGGCTGGGGGTCTGCCTGTGGGGTCCTGAGGGGAAGTGGCAGGGCGGCCCCCAGGTGAGTATGGAAGCAGTGACTCAGGGCCCTGGCGCCTCTCTGCTGTGTCACAGCTCTGGAGTGTTTGAAGTCGCTGAAGCATCAGGAGTCAGAACTGGCACCAAGATAATCCTGCACCTCAAGCCGGACTGCAAGGCCTTCTCCGACGAGGCCCGGGTGCGAGGTGAGCCGCTGCAGGTCCCATGCCTGAGGGACAGGCGGGGCCTGGCGTCCTCCTCCCCCCTACCTGGCTCCCTCCTTTGCCTGCAGCAGCGTGGTGGGCTCTGCATACCCCCTGGCAAGGTGTCAGCAGCCCTGGAGGCGCCCCTGAGCCCAGGTCCCCCGGGACCCAGTGGGTGGAGGGTTCCTGTGTTGCATTAGACGCCGTCCCAGACGCGAGGCCGGGCTCGTGCCCCCAGAGAGCCCTGTGCTCTGGTCTGGTTCTTTGCCCGTTGTGTCGGTGCCCCTGCTGTGCCCCAGTCTCTGCACTGGGGCGTGGCACAGCGTGGCAGCACCCCCCGCAGGCTTGAGCTCACTCTGGGGCCACCCCAGAGCTGCTTCTGGGAACTTCTCTGCTGTCTTCCAGACGTGGTGACCAAGTACAGTAACTTCGTCAGCTTCCCCTTGTACCTGAATGGAAAACGCATCAACACCTTGCAGGTGAGACCCTGGGCTGCCTGGGGCTGGGCCAGCCGTGGAGACAGACGAGGGCGCTGTCCGCAGTGAGGACTGCGTGTTGCTTGTGGAGAGACGAGGTTTGGGGAGGCAGGCAGGGTCCATCACGTGTGTGTGTCACTGTGGATTTGTGTGGCCTTTGGCACTCAGTTGAGAACATCACCACCCTGTAGAGCACCAGTACCCGTCATCACCCCTCCCCCAGCCCAGGCAGCCGCACTGCTCTCGGTTTCTGTATGTTTTACACAAACTGCAGTCTCTTAACTCGTGGTCGTCTGCCTTCCTGCGCGGGGCACGAGGTCTTCAGGGGTCAGCTGCGTGGGCGGGCGCCGCTGTGTCACCGCCCCTCACAGGCGCCCTGGATCCCTTTGCTGACACTGTCCTTGGGAGGGGACTCTGTGTGAGCCCGCGGCCAGTCAGGGCTGTGGGGAAGACGTGCGTCCACCGTGCTGACCCCATCCACGCCCCTGCAGGCCATCTGGATGATGGACCCCAAGGGCGTCAGTGAGGAGCAGCACGAGGAGTTCTACCGCTACATCGCGCAGGCTTACGACAAGCCCCGCTACACCCTGCACTACAAGACGGACGCCCCGCTCAACATCCGGAGCCTCTTCTACGTACCAGAGACGGTGAGGAGCCTCCCGACGCGGCCTCCCCGCGCTGGGGCTGCCGAGCGATCCCTCCCCGCCCCTTCCCCCCGCCGTGGCCTTGGCCGTCTCCCCTGGCACCAGCCGCCTGGGCAGATGCTCACACGTGAACGCAGAGGTGAGCACAGGAGAAAGCAGATGTGCTGGGCGAGTGACCGGGCTTCTCAGCCTTGCGGGGCCACACCCAGGCAGGGCCTGTTCTATACGTGCTTCCCCACAGGCTGAGCGGCGGGGACTGGCTTAGGGCGCTTGGGGCAGTGGCCAGCACTGTAGGCCACTGAGCGGTGCCCACAGGGTTGTGTGGGGTGGGGCTGCCACACCGCACGGGGCCAGCTTGGGGCTTGGCCAAGCCGTTTCTGTCTCTGACTGGACCTTCGTAAACTCGCACACTTCCTAGTGTCCATTTTGGAAAGAACTGGGCCAGGTTCTGGGCCCTGGGTGGAGTCCCCAGACCAAAGCCTCAGCAGTTCCTGGCTGGTCAGAAATGCAGAGGCTCAGGCCTTCCCAAGCAGAGGGGCTCTTAAAATCTTTCTTTTGAAAATAGTTTGTTTATTTATTTATTCATTTATTTTGAATTATTTATTTATTTGAAAGTCAGAGGTACACAGAGAGAGAGATCTTTCATCTGCTGGTTCACAGATGGCCACAACGGCCAGAGCTGCGCCGATCCGAAGCCAGGAGCCAGGAGCTTCTTCTGGGTCTCCCATGGCGGTGCAGGGGCCCAAGGACTTGGGCCATCTTCTGCTTTCTCAGGCCGTAGCAGAGAGCTGGATCGGAAGTGGAACAGCTGGGACTTGAACTGGTGCCCATATGGGATGCCGGCACTGCAGGCAGTGGCTTTATCCACTACGCCACAGCACCGGCCCCTCATGAAATATTTTTAAAATCCTCTCCCCCACATTTAATGATGTAAAAATGGTTCCTGGGCTGTACATATTCACAGCGCGGCTGACTTGGCCTGTGGGCTGGGGCCTGCCAACCCACACAAGGTTTGGCACGTTCCCAGGGACAAGTAGTCTTCCTTGGGGGAGGGGCCAGGGAAGGTGGCAGTGCCCAGAGAAAGCCACTCCATCCCCGCAGAGCTGCGGTGCCGGGCGTTGCATGCCTCCAGCCCAGGGTGGCCGGGAAGGCTTGGCTCTCTCCCTGGGACTGAGGAGATGCTGCCACGGGCCTCTGACCTTGACCTTTCCTCACCCCAGAAACCGTCCATGTTTGATGTGAGCCGGGAGCTGGGCTCCAGCGTTGCCCTGTACAGCCGCAAGGTCCTCATCCAGACCAAGGCCACCGACGTCCTGCCCAAGTGGCTGCGCTTCGTACGAGGTACAGCAGTGTGGACTGCAGCCTCGGCCTGGAGGGCTGTGGGAGCCCAGGCCTGTGACCACGTCAGCCTGTGGCCGTGACCGGGGTGGGCTGGGCGGAGAGCAGCGGGGCCTCAGGCTGGTCACATCTCGTGTGTGTTCTCCTGGTGTTTGGGGGTGTTCTGAGTCTGAGTGGGACTGGAGTCCCAGGAAGAATCCCATGTTTGGGCCTTTGCATGTTTAGGTTGTGCAAGTTATTTTTTCTCTATTTTTAAAAAGATTTATTTATTTGGAAGGCAGAGTTACGGGAGAAGGGGTGGACACAGATTTTCCATCTGCTGGGCGGCCTGAACTCAGGAGCTGCTTCTGGGTCTCCCATGAGGGTTACAGGGGCCCAGCACTTGGGCCGTCTTCCGCTGCTTTTCTCAGGCCATTAGCAGGGAGCTGGATCGGAAGTGGAGAAGCCGGGACATGAACCGGCACCCATGTGGGATGCCACCCTTCAGGCTTTACCTGCTATGCCACAGTGGCAGGCCCCGTGTGGCTGGTTTTTAACGTGAGATACACAGTGCAGAGGGGTCTCTGGTGTGGCCCCCCACACCGCCTACCTGCTCCAGCGCTGGGTGAAGAACAGGAGGCTCAGGTGCCGCCCCTCTTGCCCGCTCACTTCCTGGGGATGATGGACAGCTGGGCTGTGGAGAGGAAGGGCCAGTTAAGAGTGTGGAGCGCCTGGGCCTGGGCTGCAGGCAGGGAGGAGCTGACCTGCCGTGTCCCGCAGGTGTGGTGGACAGCGAGGACATCCCCCTGAACCTCAGCCGGGAGCTGCTACAGGAGAGTGCGCTCATCAGGTGAGCTGGGGGCGGGGTGCTGGCCTGCTGACAGGAGCCGAGGGCAGCCACACCTGAGGGGCCCCTCCAGAGTCCATCGGGGGCCCAGGCTCGGCCTCTGCCTGTCCTTGGGCACCTCAGTGTGTGTCCAGAAGAATCCGGGGTGCGCACTGCTTAGCCTGGCAGCTGGGAAGGGGTGCTGCGTGGCGGCAGCTCTGCTGGGCCGAGCTCGCTCGTCTCCTCTGGTGAGAGCAGTGTTTGCTGTCTGAGGGCGTCGGCTCCCAGAAACCCTGGGCTGCAGCCAGCCGTGCCCGCGGCTTGGGGTGCGGCGGGCTGACAGCCGCATGGGGTCCGTGTGTGGGGTGGGGTTGCAAGTTGTGCCTTTGGCACTCAGTGCTGTGAAGTGCAGGTGCAGCTGGGAGCTGATGCTGCTTCCTAAATTGCAAGTCTGCCCCTCGCCCCAGGTCCCCCCGGGGGCTTGGGCGGAGGCGCAGCACCTCCACCCCGTGCCCCACAGCCCTGCCCTGCCTCGCTGTCCCGAGCAGACGCAGCCACGGGGTCTTTCTTGTTTCCTGTAACATTGAATCGGTAATATTGACAGTGCTCTGCTGCGTTTGGTCTGTGTAGTGTCTTCGGGGCCCGTCCGTGTCACTCATGACCGGAGGCGCTCAGCTGTCGTCACGCGGACGGATCCTGGCTGCTGAGGCTGAGCCGTGGGCCGTCCCCAGTCCTTTGGCTCACGCTCCCTGCATCTTCCCGGGAGCTTTGACTGCGGAGGGTCCCTCGGTCGCACGCACCAAACGTCTTAGTGTGCGCCTCAGTTACTTTCCTGAGACCTCTGCTCAGCGTGCCGGCCTGTGCTGACCGCGCCGGCCCCGGCGGCCGTGACCTTGCCCTCGGTGCTGGCCTAGGCCACCAGGCAGTGCGAGCTGACTGCGGCGGGGTCATCGCAGGCCCCGTGGTTGTGGGCGCCTGTTGGAGTTGGCTCGTCAGTGCCTTGTATTTACTGATTCTATTTGAAAGGCAGAGAGAGGCCTTCCATGCCCCGGCTTACTCCTCCAATGCTCGCGACAGCGAAGGGACCCAAGTACTTGGGCCGTCACCTGCTGCCTCCCGGGGCACGTTAGCAGGAAGTGCGCCGGGATTGGGGCAGGCGCTCAGATGTGGAGTGCGAGCGCCCCGAGCGGGGTCTCAGCCACGGCCCCCCGGCCCCCGCTTCAGTTTTTTGGCACCCGTGAGCTGTGAGCGTGCCTGCGGGTCACTGATTTGCGAGTTTCGCTAAACAGAGCTGATGAGGGTTTGGCTTCTGACACACAGAAAGCAGGTATTTCGGGTTCCGGAAGTGTTCCCACCTTTGGACCACTGTGGCCAGCCCAGGGCGGCCGCGGAAGCAAGGCTGCGTCGGCCTTGTGGGGCCAGCTTGCTGGTGAGAGGAGGGGCCTGTGCAAGTGCGAACTCCTGAATCCCCCGGGACGAGGCAGCTGCGCCTCCCTCCCCTCACTCTGCAGTGGCCGCGTGTCTGTCTGTCCCTGTGCAGTTGCGTGACGCTGTGGTGACGTGGGGTAGGGCATGTGTGCTGTGGTGATGGCATTGGGTAGAACTTGTGATTTGATGATGTCTTCATAGAACGTATCATGCTGTGACGTCAGGTAAGGCGAGAGAGCTGTGGTGACGTGGGGTTTGGCGTGTGAGCTGTGGCGGCAGCGGGTACAGCGTGTGCCGTGGTGTGGTTTGTGGGTGTGTTTGAGGGCTGGCTGTGACGTTGCCATCATTGTTTGCTGTGGTGACGTGGGGTGGGCGTGAAGCTGTGGTGACGTGGGGTGGGCGTGTGAGCTGTGGTGACGTGGGGTGGGCGTGTGACGCTGTGGTGGCGGCGGGTACAGCGTGTGCTGTGGTGTGGTTCATGGGTGTGTTTGAGGGCTGTGACGCGTTGCCATCATTGTTAGCTGTGGTGACGTGGGGTGTGTGTGTGAGCTGTGGTGACATGGGGTGGGCGTGTGAGCTGTGGTGATGTGAGGTAGGGCATATGAAGCTGTGGTGACGTGGGGTGGGCGTGTGAGCTGTGGTGACATGGGGTGGGCGTGTGATGCTGTGGTGACGTGGGGTGGGCGTGTGAGCTGTGGTGACGTGGGGTGGGCGTGTGAGCTGTGGTGACGTGGGGTAGGGCGTGTGAGCTGTGGTGACGTGGGGTGGGCGTGTGAGCTGTGGTGACGTGGGGTGGGCGTGTGAGCTGTGGTGACGTGGGGTGGGTGTGTGAGCTGTGGTGACGTGGGGTGGACGTGTGAGCTGTGGTGACGTGGGGTGGGCGTGTGAGCTGTGGTGACGTGGGGTAGGGCATGTGAAGCTGTGATGACGTGGGGTAGGGCATGTGAGGCTGTGGTGACGTGGGGTAGGGCGAGAGAGCTGTGGTGATGTGGGGTGGGCGTATGAGCTGTGGTGACATGGGGTGGGCGTGTGACGCTGTGGTGACGTGGGGTGGGCGTGTGAGCTGTGGTGACGTGGGGTGGGCGTGTGAGCTGTGGTGATGTGGGGTAGGGCGAGAGAGCTGTGGTGATGTGGGGTGGGCGTATGAGCTGTGGTGACGTGGGGTGGGCGTATGAGCTGTGGTGACGTGGGGTGGGCGTGTGAAGCTGTGGTGACGTGGGGTAGGGCATGTGAAGCTGTGATGACGTGGGGTAGGGCATGTGAGGCTGTGGTGACGTGGGGTAGGGCGAGAGAGCTGTGGTGATGTGGGGTGGGCGTATGAGCTGTGGTGACATGGGGTGGGCGTGTGACGCTGTGGTGACGTGGGGTGGGCATGTGAGCTGTGGTGACGTGGGGTGGGCGTGTGAGCTGTGGTGACGTGGGGTAGGGCGAGAGAGCTATGGTGATGTGGGGTGGGCGTATGAGCTGTGGTGACGTGGGGTGGGCGTGTGAGCTGTGGTGACGTGGGGTAGGGCGAGAGAGCTGTGGTGATGTGGGGTGGGCGTATGAGCTGTGGTAACGTGGGGTGGGCGTATGAGCTGTGGTGACGTGGTGTGGGTGTGTGACGCTGTGGTGACGTGGGGTGGGCGTGTGAGCTGTGGTGACATGGGGTGGGTGTATGAGCTGTGGTGATGGGTGGGCGTATGAGCTGTGGTGACGTGGGGTGGGCGTGTGAGCTGTGGTGATGTGAGGTAGGGCATGTGAAGCTGTGGTGACGTGAGGTAGGCGTGTGAGCTGTGGTGACATGGGGTGGGCGTGTGAGCTGTGGTGACGTGGGGTGGGCGTGTGAGCTGTGGCGAGGGGTACAGCGTGCGGTTCGTGGGTGTTTGAGGGCGGTGGCGCGTTGCCGTCCTTGTCTGCTGTGTGCCCCGAAGGCCTCCTGCACAGGAGGAGCGGGCTTTGCCCTGCCCCACGGTGGACGTGGGGTTCGGAAGTCAGGACGCGGGCCCGTGCGCGTGCACCTTCCTGTGGGCTGTCAGTGCCCCGCCCCGCAGTGCCCTGTGACAGAGGAGACCCGGCCTGTTACTGCCTGTCTTCCTGCCTGTGCGCCTGCCGTGGCTCTGACTCCCATGCCTGGTGCCCTCTCCCCAGCCTGGCCCCGCGAGGACAGCCGCTCTGGGCTGCGGGCTCTGAGGCCCACCCAGGCCTCCCTGCCCCGTGGGAACGTCCTGTGCATCCCGGCCACGGTGGTCCCTCGCGGGTGAGGACACCGCCCTGGCGCGTGCAGCCCGGGGCTGAGGGGTGAGGAGGAGTGGGTGTCACACGATCGTCCCCTCCCTTCCACTTCTTAAAGGAAAGTTCAGTAAGAACACCTGACCCACCTGCAGGGAGCTCAGACTTTAGGTCTGCGTGTGGCGCCTCAGCAGCGTGGGCCGAGAGAACACAGCTGTGTTCAGCACGGGCCTCAGCAGTGTGGGGGGGTGTTCACAGGGTCACTGTGTAGGGGGTGTGTGGTTCAGCATGGCGTCACTGTGTGTGTATAGTTCCGCACAGATATCACTGTGTGGTAAGTGTATAGTTTAGCACGGGTGTCATTGTGGTGTGTGTGTGGTTCACGGGTGTCACTGTGTGGTGTGTGTGTGTGTAGTTCACAGGTGTTGTGTGTGTGTAGTTCACGGGTGTCATGGTGTGATGTGTGTGTCGTTCAACATGGATCTACAGTGTGGTGTCTGTAGTTCAGTACGAGTGTCACTGTGTGGTGTGTGTGTAGTTCACGGGTCTCACTCTGTGTGTGTGTGTGTGTGTGTGTGTACCACGTCTGGTGCTGATGCCGTGACAGAAGCTCCGTACAGCCTGTGTGTACCATCAGTTGCCTGTGTTGGCATCTTTCTGCTTTCTTTTTTATCTTAGGCACTTTTTCCGGTCACTGAGAATTATTCAAAGAAAGGGTGTCTTTGGTGAAGATATTTAGGCAGAGTGACAGAGAGGGAGAGATCTTCCTTAGCTGGTTCACTCCCCAGATGGCCGCAGCATGCAGGGCAGGGCTAGGCCAAGCCGGGAGCCAGCGCTTCCTCCAGGTCTCCCAGCTGGGTGTTGGGGCCGTCTCCCCGTCCTTTCCCAGGCGCGTTAGCAGGGAGCTGGATTGGAAGTGGAGGAGCCGGGACTTAACAGCCCACAACGCTGGTCCTGATTCGTTTTTTTTGTTTTGTTTTTTTTCTTTTTTTAAAGATTTATTTTATTTATTTGAAAGACAGAGTTAGAGAGGTAGAGACAGAGAGAGGTCTTCCAACTGCTGGTTCACTCCCCAGATGGCTGCAACAGCTGGAGCTGCGCTGATCTGGAGCCAGGAGCTTCTTCCGGGTCTCCCACGCAGGTGCAGGGGCCCAAGGACTTGGGCCATCTTCTACTGCTTTCCCAGGCCATAGCAGAGCTGGATTGGCAAGGAGAAGCTGGGACCAGAACCGGCACTCATATGGGATGCCGGCACTGCAAGCCAGGGCGTTAACCTGCTATGCCACAGCGCCGGGCCCTGCATCATTGTTTTAACCAGTTCTCTCCTGTTGGAAACAAAATTGCTCATAATTGGTTTGTATTTTATGTGCCATGGTGGAGGCCATGGCCCCTAAACCTCCATCACTCTGCCTCCCAGCGTGGCCTTAGCTTTGGGTCCCTGGAGGCAGGATCCTTGGGAGGTGGCGTCAGCTCCCATTCCCGCCTCTAGGGGGCGGCGCTTGCCCAGGGCACCCTCGCTGCTCCGCCTTTGTCAGTTTGCTGCAGAGCCATAGGGTGTTCTCACGCCTGCGCTCAGTGGTGGGGCGGAACCTTGGGCACGCCTGGGTCCTGTGCGTGTCTTAGCCGCGCTCTGTTCTCTAGGAAGCCTGCGCTCAGTGGTGGGGCGGAACCTTGGGCACGCCGGGTCCGGTGCGTGTCTTAGCCGCGCTCTGTTCTCTAGGAAGCCTGCGCTCAGTGGTGGGGGGAACCTTGGGCACGCCGGGTCCGGTGCGTGTCTTAGCCGCGCTCTGTTCTCTAGGAAGCCTGCGCTCAGTGGTGGGGCGGAACCTTGGGCACGCCGGGTCCGGTGCGTGTCTTAGCCGCGCTCTGTTCTCTAGGAAGCCTGCGCTCAGTGGTGGGGGGAACCTTGGGCACGCCGGGTCCGGTGCGTGTCTTAGCCGCGCTCTGTTCTCTAGGAAGCCTGCGCTCAGTGGTGGGGCGGAACCTTGGGCACGCTGGGTCCGGTGCGTGTCTTAGCCACGCTCTGTTCTCTAGGAAGCCTGCGCTCAGTGGTGGGGGGAACCTTGGGCACGCCGGGTCCGGTGCGTGTCTTAGCCGCGCTCTGTTCTCTAGGAAGCCTGCGCTCAGTGGTGGGGGGAACCTTGGGCACGCCGGGTCCGGTGCGTGTCTTAGCCGCGCTCTGTTCTCTAGGAAGCTGCGGGAAGTTCTGCAGCAGAGGCTCATCAGATTCTTCATCGACCAGAGCAGAAAGGACGCTGAGAAATACGCCAAGTTCTTTGAGGACTACGGCTTGTTCATGAGGGAGGGCATCGTGACCACCACGGAGCAGGAGGTCAAGGTAGGGGCTGGTGGCTGGGCCTCCCTTGGGTCCGCCCTGGCTGGGGCTGCAGGGGGAGGCTCCTGTGGCGGCATCAGTGGATGGGACGGGCCCAGCGAGGTGCAGCTCATCCTGTCCCTGCACACACGCACTGTCTGTAGCAAGGCGGGGCCAGCCGAGCACCGGGCTCCCCTGGTAGGGGGGGCCTGTGTGCAGGGGCTCTCGTTGGAATCGGGGGCATCTTTGACACTGCCCCGGTGGCCAGCAGCTCTGTGAGATGGTGTCTGTGTCCCGAAGACGTGTGCGACCTAATTCACGTGTCATCAGTCTTGTCAGGTGAACTCTGACAAGGAGGAGCGCACTCAGTGCCGAGTGGCCAGTGCCCCGGGCTCCGGGACAGCCACCTGCCCGCCAGGGCAGGCGCCTGTGAGCGGCCGCCCCATGCAGGCCTGGCGGTCGCCATCACGGCTTTCACCTTTCTTGGCACCCAGTGCAGGGGCGGAGCGTGCGCTGTGGACCCCAGGGCCCTCCTGCCCTCGGCCGCGTCTCGCGCAGGCCTGTGTGGGCCCCACTCGGGGCAAGCCTTGTAAGTGAGGACCCAGAGCAGAATCCTCCGTGCGGCGCCACCCGGGCCTGCCTGGCGCCTGCTTTAGGCCACAGCAGCCCGGGCGTGGCGTCACTGTCCGCTGTGCCCTTCCCGGGTGCCCTGCTCTGTGCTGCGTCCTGCTCTTCTTAGGTTTTCTTCACGTGGAAGGCAGAGTTGGAGGGAGGCAGTCCTCCATCCACTGTTCACTCCCAAATGGCCACACAGCCAGAGCTGGGCCACCCCAAAGCCAGCAGCCAGAAGCTGCTTCTGGGTCTCCCAGGCGGGTACAGGGGCCCAAGCGCTAGAGCTGTCCTCTGCTGCTTTCCCAGGCCACAGCAGAGAACTGGATGGGAAGTGGAGCAGCTGGGACGCGAACCAGCGCCCATACAGGATGCCGGCGCCCCAGCACTGGCCCTACGACTGAGGCTTTGTGAAGGCCATGCCGGGCTGGTGGCACTGGGGCCCAGGCTCGCAGCCTGCCACTCCTCACCCCTCCTGACCCACGCGGGCCCCAGTGGTCACGTCCCGTCCACAGGGGCCCAGGCTCGCAGCCTGCCACTCCTCACCCCCCCGACCCACGCGGGCCCCAGTGGTCACGTCCCGTCCACAGGAGGAGACTGAGCCCTCCTCTAAGAGCTCCAAGTCCCACTTGGATCCCAGCCCTGGCTGTGGGGAAGCTGGGAGAAACTTCCCTTGTGAGGCCAGCTGCCCACAGAGGCTCTTGGGAGGCCCCAGGCCACTGGGGTTCCATCTAAGGTGGGGCCTGTCCCAGAGACTGCCGCAAGCCTACCGCAGCCCCAGAGGCCGGCCGGCTGAGCCACCAGAGCGTGAGCCCGCCTGGTCTGTGCGCAGGAGGACATCGCGAAGCTGCTGCGCTACGAGTCCTCGGCGCTGCCGGCCGGCCAGCTGACCAGTCTCGCGGACTACGCCAGCCGCATGCAGGCCGGGACCCGCAACATCTACTACCTGTGCGCGCCCAGCCGGCACCTGGCTGAGCACTCGCCCTACTACGAGGCCATGAAACAGAAGAACACAGAGGTGGGTGAGACGGGTCACGTGGGGCTCCCCGGGGCCACCCACGGCTGCTGCCCGGAGGCCTCGCTGCCTTGTCTTCCGCGGAGCCAGGCTGGAGCCAGGGCGGGGGCTGGGCACACCGAGGCTCTTGGCCTTCCCACCTCTGCGTGGTGAAGATGCGCTGCCCCTGACCCAGGAGGCGTGGGACCACGTCTGCCATCTGGCTGTGCTCCCCTAGGGGCGCTGCCTGCGCTGTTTTGTGAGTGGTGGGTGGGTGCACTGCCCCAGGGCAGCCCGGAGCCCAGCGCCCCAGGGGCCCCTTGTTCCAGGATCCGTGTGGCGCCCGCAGGTTCTCTTCTGCTACGAGCAGTTTGATGAGCTGACCCTGCTGCACCTGCGCGAGTTCGACAGGAAGAAGCTGATCTCTGTGGAGACCGACATCGTGGTCGACCACTACAAGGAGGAGAAGTTCGAGGACACGTCCCCAGGTCTGGGGGGGGCCGACCTCTCCCTCCTGCCAGGACCCCTGCCCTGCAGGGTGGGTCCCCACAGGCTCGCTCTTCCCCCATGACAGCAGCTGTCTGGGTGGGGGTCTTGGGTCCCCTCCAGGGCTACTCCCGTGGCACCTCTGCCCGGGGCTGGAGCTGGAGCTGGAATTGGGGCCCTGGGGACGTCAGAGGCTCCGTCTTGCAGCTGAGGCGCTTCTGGGGGGCTCACTCGTGCCCACTCTCCCGCAGCTGAGGCGCGGCTCTCGGACAAGGAGGCGGAGGAGCTGGTGGCCTGGATGCGCAATGCTCTGGGGTCTCGCGTGGCCGATGTGAAGGTGAGGCGTCCCCAGATCGGGCCCCGGTGCCCTGTGCTGTGGCCCTCGGCCGGGCGGGGCTGCTTGCTCAGGGTCGTGGGTGGGCAGAGGGCTCCTGGGGACACCTGGAGCCGAGCGCCATGGCAGGTTCACGATGCCACCCACTTCTGCCCTGTGGGCTTGGGCTGCGTCCTGGTTGGACAAATGCTACGCGGTCAGGCCTCAGGCGACCTGGGAGGCAGGTCAGCTGTTGGCCCGAGTTCCGGAGACCAGATGAGGATCGGCTCACACCCTCCACACCCTCCCCCGTCTGCTGCCCCGAGGGCAGGCAGGCCAGCGCTGGCAGCCGAGCCTCGAGAGGAAGGGGAGGCAGAGGCCCGGGGCCTGGGTGACACGCCAGCCGCAGTCGGCCATGGATGCACAGAGGCGTGGGGGCTTCGGGGGGAGGGCAGGAGGAGGGAGCGCCACTCTGAGGGTGCTGCGGGCCTGTCCCTGGGCACCCCCTTTTTTTCCTCATCCCTGGGTGAGACTCTGCGGCCCCCTTGCCTGCAGGTGACTCTGCGCCTGGACACCCACCCTGCCATGGTGACTGTGCTGGAGATGGGGGCCGCCCGGCACTTCCTGCGCATGCAGCAGCTGGCCCGGACCCAGGAGGAGCGCGCGCAGCTCCTGCAGCCCACGCTCGAGATCAACCCCAGGTGAGCCCAGCGTGGAAAACCAGGAGTGGGTGCAGGGAGCTGCTGCGTGTTTGGATGGCCCTGAGGGGGCATTTCCTGGTGCTCCCACGGGTTAGGTTCAACTTAAGAACTCTGTGCGCTGATTTCCTGAGCTTTATTTATGTGGAAGGCAGGGTCCACCCGCAAGGCCCCTGTTCTGTCTCCCTCGTGGGTAACTCAGCGCCACGTGCCCCCACCTCCGCATAGCTTTCGCCGCTGTGCCCTTGTGACAGACGTGGGAGTGTTGGGAGCAAGGGTCTGCGCACGTTCTTGCACACCCGAGCGTCTCTGAGGGTCGCCCATGGGGCTGCTGCTGTGCCCAGGGGTGATGGTGCGGGTCCCGTTGCCTGCGGGACTCGAGTCCCCAGCCCCTCCGTGCGTCCCCTGGCCTGGGGGTCCTCGGGCTCCCGTTTTTCCTGAGCTCTCTCGCTCCTGGGTCACCGTGCTGCATGTCGCCCTGGCCGCTGCTGGTGTCTTTCCCATCTGTCCCTTCAGTGACCTGAGAGTTCTTGATTGACGTAATCAAAATCACAAATCTGCTGCATGCTTTTTGGTCTTAAATCTCTCTAGAGCTCACTAGGCTAATCAATCCTCCGCCTGCGGCGCCGGCACACCAGGTTCTAGTCCCGGTCGGGGCGCTGGATTCTGTCCCGGTTGCCCCTCTTCCTGTCCAGCTCTCTGCTGTGGCCCGGGAGTGCAGTGGAGGATGGCCCAAGTGCTTGGGCCCTGCAACCCATGGGAGACCAGGATAAGTACCTGGCTCCTGCCATCGGATCAGCGCGGTGCGCTGGCTGCAGTGCGCCGGCCGTGGCCGCCATTGGAGGGTGAACCAACGGCAAAAGGAAGACCTTTCTTTCTGTCTCTCTCTCACTGTCCACTCTGCCTGTCAAAAAAAAAAAAAAAAAAAAAATCTCTCTAGAGAATCAGCCAGGAATTCCCTCCATTTGCTCATGTCTGCCGCCTGTATTCAGTTCACCTGGAGTGTGGCGAGGCCCCAGCACACACCCTCTCCGGCCCATGCTGCCTTCGCCGTTCCTGTCCCTGTCCTGGGGCGTCAGGACAGTACTGCCCACTCGGCCACTGACAAGTGGCTTTCCGAGTCTTCACATTCCAGAAGCATTGTCAAGGACTTGTTTTGTTTGCAAGGTGGAGCTAGGACAGCGAGCAGAGCTCTTTCACCTGCTGTTTCCCTCCCCTCAGCAGCCAGGGCTGCGCCATGGCCGCGGCCAGGAGCTGCATCCGGGCCTCCTTTGGGGAAGAGCGGCCGATGTCTGTGCCAGCCGCGGGCTTGCTCACTGCGGCTCTGGTGTGGGGCTAGTGTTTAGCAGAGAGCCCTGCAAAAGGGCCAGAGGACTTCGGAGTTTTAACTTCATGTAAGTCTGGTCATTTCTCTGCGTTGTTCAGAGTTCAAGGAGAGAAGTGTGTAGGACCAGTGTCCCTCCTGCCCTCCCAGGTTGCTCGTGGCTTTGCAGGGACGGGCAGGCGTGCGGGTCTCCTTCGTCACACAGGAGACTGCAGCTGCTGGGCAGTGGCAGAGCCGACTCGGCAGCACCCGGTGTCGTTTCGAGACGGCACACGGATCCCCCCACCGCCCCCCACCTTTAGTCTTCGCCATTCTCATCGTTTTAGTATTTTTTCCTGTGCAGGAGCAGAACTTAGGTATAGTCAGATTTCTCATTTTCTTTTTTGGCTTCTTTCTGAGATTAATCCTACCTATTCTCTTCTGATGTTCTGCTTTTGTCACTTTGAGTTTCGTGTTCAGTGTCTGATCCTTTCGGAATTTGATACAGAGAATAAGGCAGGAATCCAGGTCAGTCCCTCCCTGCCATGCCTGGTGGAACCCGGCTTCCCTGACGTGCGCTGAGCTGGTCCTGTTTTGCCCTCAGGAAAGTAAACATGGAAGATTACCTAATTTCAAATACAGATGGGAAATAAAAAGACTTACTTTGTTTAAAAAGGACTTTTTATTTCAAAGGCAGCGTTGACAGAGGGAAAGAAAGATCTTCTATTTGCTGGTTCACTCCGGGTGGCCCGGTCTGGGCCAGGCTGAAGCCAGAAACCCAGAACGTCCCCTAGTTTCCCACACAGGTATCAGGGCCCAAGCTCTGGGACCGTCCTCCACTTTTCCCGGGAGTGTTAACAGGGAGCAGCAGGGACTCAGCCCGGTGCCCTGGTGTGGGCGGCTTGGTCACAAGCCACAGCTGAGCCGGCTGTGCTCCAGTGCCGACCCTGGAGGAAATCACTGTTAGTGTAAGAGAACGGCATGTGTCGGTTTAGGAAGGTGTTACCTTGTTTGCAGGTTCCCTCCCAGGCTCACCACATCCAGGGCGAGAGCCAGGAGCTGGGACCTCTCCCATGACAGCTGCCTCTCAGGACATCAGCGGGAAGTGTGGGACCAGGGATCTTAACTGCCCAGCCGAACGCCCACCCCGTGCGTTGCAGCACGCCTTAGTTTTGGTGCTCAACCACTTGTAATCATGTACCTGAAGCTGTTCGGGTGACCTGGCCAGGAGGACAGAGACCCCTGCAGGGGGGCACAGCTCCAGCACGAGCTGACTGGGGGCTTCTGTGTTGCAGGCACGCACTCATCAGGAAGCTCCGTCAGCTGACGGCGAGCGAGCCCGAGTTGGCCCAGCTGCTGGCGGATCAGGTGAGAGGCAGCGGGGAGGCTCCTGCAGCCAGTCGGTTGTGCAGTTTTCTGCTCAGTTTTACGAAGTTTCTTGGGCCCATGCCTTCCAGATCTACGACAATGCCATGATCGCCGCGGGGCTGGTGGATGACCCCAGGCCCATGGTGGGCCGTCTCCATGACCTTCTCGTCAAGGCCCTGGAGAGACACTGACAGCCCGGGGAGCAAGGACTGGAACCACACATAAGGCCAAGCACCCTCTTTATTGACCTGCATTAAAAGGTGGCTCTGCACCTACACTTCAGGCTTCTGTGTGGGCGCTGGGAGGCAGGGATGCTGGAGAAGGAAGCCCCCACCCCGTGCTGGGGGTGGGGCCCGGGAGCCGCCGCATCAGGCGAGCGTCACCTCCACAGGGTAGTGGTCACTGATGGCCTGGGCCTGTGAGGAAACATGCCACACGGCTGGGACTGCAGGCCCTCCCCCGGCCCAGGGGTTTCAGGCAGCAGGAAAATGCCAGGAAGCACAGGCCCTATCTGAGCCACAGCGTGGGTGTGAGGACACCTACCAGTTGGTTGCTCAGTCCGTACGCAGCCTGGAAGTTGAAAGGAGCGGCCGAGTTGGGGACAACAGCGTCCTGCAGCAGAGGTCCGGCGACCACGATTCTGCAGGTGCGGAAGGAGCGGCTGCTTCCACCAGGCCTGCTCCCGGGTCACTGGCCAGCCGCAGCTGAGCCCGGGGCTCCCAGCAGGGGCTGAATGGGCGTGGAAGGCCTGCCCTGCTCACCTGTCGTAGGCACAGTTGGTGGAGGTGGCCGTGGTGTCCGCCGTGTCAGGAATCAGCCACTTGAAGGCAGGGTTCGTGCGCAGGCGGATGGACGACCACTGGGAGGAGGTGACGTAGCTGCAGTCCGCGTTGAAATCCCCCATGAGCATGACATCCTGCCGGGAAACCCCCACCTGTTGGCCCGGATGCAGGTGGGGCCGCTGGAGCCCACTGCCCGGGCCGGGCCTCACCTGCAGGCCCCACTTCTTCTGGACATCCAGGTAGACGTCGTAGAGAGCATCGATCTCCGCTACCGCGTCCTCGGGGGCTGAATGCAGGGGCACGATGGCGAACTCGCGGACCTCTGCAGAGGGCGGCCGGCACGGTCCACGTCAGTGCAGGGCCCCGGCCGCGGCCACCCTCCTGTGGCCGTGAGGACGGGCACGGCAGTCCCCCGAGTGGACACTAGGCGCTGGGGCCACGCTTAGCAGCACTCACTCGTGGACGGGGAGGAGAACCTGACAACGGCTGGCTCTCGGCTGAAGGTGTCAGTCCCACAGGGCTCACAGCCGTCATCGTAGTAGTAGCTGTCCAGGACAGACACCTGGTCAGGCCTGCGGGAAGGTCAAGGGAGAGGTCATGTGACCCTGAGCTGGGCGCTGCCCTTCCTGCCTCCTGGCACCCAGTCCACGAGCCTGGGAATAGCAGCAGTCAGCGCTCAGTCACCTCACCTGACCTGCGTCCCTGGGAGGACACGGCCACCGGGCAGTGGGACTGCAACCCAGGCCCCCCTGCAGGGCCTCACTGGACTCTCAGACCACCCCAGCCCCGGGACCCCGACTTTGCCTGTACACGAAGAGGTACCGCTCCTTGTAGGTGCTGCGCCCCAGGGGCTCACTGGCCACAAAGCGGTAGGTGTCTGCGGCCTTCCTGGAGAAGCAAAATCAAAGATTGGCTGAGGCGACATAGTGGCTGCCACAGGCAGGCCCTGCCCGCGTCCCCATCAGTGGCCCCAAGTGCAGTGAGGCTGCGCCCTGGGAGTGCTCGTCACCTCCCCAGGCCCCACAGCTGTCACCCACTCATTGAGCTTGTCCAGCAGTTTGCCCACGGCCGTCAGGTGGCTGTCTCTGACCTCCTGGATGAGGGCGATGTCGTAGCGTTGCAGGATCTGGGGGTGGGGCCGCAGCAGAGCTGAGTGGAGGTGGCTGAGGGGGCTCTGCGTCCCCCACCCCCAGGGTCACCGTGGGAGCCAGGGCTGCTGCTCCTGGGCTGTTTGCATCTCCATCTGGCCAAAGCCCAAGTGGGGACGCAGCCGCCAGCCGTGAAAACACAAGGGCAGGCCCATAAGGCTCTGGTTGCCCTGCACCCACGGCCTGGCCTTACCCAGCTGCCCTGGGCACAAACCTAGACCGTGCACCAGATAACGTAGGGATCCTTAACCCCGCCCCTGCAGTCCCTCTGTCCTCAGGGACAGGCCCCTGGGGACTGACCCGCACGATGTAGCTGGTGAGGGTGGCATTGGACATCTTGGTCTCCCCAAAAGACCGGATGTTGAAGGCTGCAATCTTCAGAGACCCGGCCACCTGCAGCAGGCCAGCCAGGGTCAGCAGCGCCGTCAGCATCTCGCTCCTCATGCTGGGGGAGACGGGGCAGAGAAGCAGAGGTGATGAGGCTCTGCCCCGGCCTGCCAGTAGCTCGGGAGGCCCAAGGCCAAGGCCGTCTCGTGCTAGAACACAGGACCCTCAGCCTTTCTGCCAGCGTCCAGAGGGGCAAACACCTAGTGCCACAGATACGACCCTGGGTCACTTGCCCACCAGCAAACTGGCCCTGGGCACAATGCCAGCCAGAAGCATCTGTGGCCACCTGAGCCCCACGCGCTCCCGGCTGGACTCGGCTGAGCCTGGTCTCCCACTGCCCTCCCCGCTCTGAGACTGGCCAGACACCCAGGGGGACTCCAGCCTGGTGCTTACCCAAGACAATGAGAGTGCAGTAATTCTCCAATTGTGGAATATTCGGATGTTAATTTTTCTCCTTTTGCTGCTTTAAGGAAAAATGTTAGTTTACAAAGGGAGGCCGCTGAAGAAAACTGACCCCAAGGCCCCGGTAGACCTGTTGGGCTCAGGATCCCTGCACAGGCAGCGCTGGCTGCCCTGGGCTTTAAAAAGGTTCAGGCAGCTGTGACCACACCCCCTCCCTGCAGGTGGGTGCCCTTCACCTGACAGCAGGGAACAATGGTGCTGTCTGTGTGGCCTTCCCACGCAGGTGATTTCAACAGCACCAGTTCCTTGCTGCTATAAATACCCTTGATAATCATGTTTGCACTTGGTTCCGAAATGTCTAAAATTAGGGCCAAAGACTCCCATGCCCACCGCACGTGCAGCCCTCCCGCCCTGCCAGGTTCCTGCCCTGAGACAGGCCGTGTGTATGCTGCAGGTTGGGACTGGGGCCCCAAGGGCGCCTTGGAGCCACATTCTGGGCTGCACGGTGCAAATGAAGCTCGCGGCCACCAGGCCACCAGGCCACCACGGCCTCCCCCCACCCCCAGCCCTCCTGGTGCGCAGCTGTCAGCTGTGAGATGCACTCGGCAGGGAGCCTTCTTACCTGGGAGGACTGGCTGTTGAGGTCCAGGAGACCCTTGTCATTAGGGCTCAAGGACAGAGCAGAGTGTGCGTCTATCCTTTTTGGAAACTTTGGCCTTTGTACCCCTTTTCTGTGGCTGCTGTAACAAATACAAATCCGTGGCTTCCAACCACAGCCCAGTCCTGGAGGCCGGAAGCTATGCCTCAGGTGTCAGTAAGGCCGGGGGACAGTTCCTCGGGGCTCCCTGGTCCCTGATGCTCCCTGGTGTGACCACCTCACTCCCACCTGTGTCCACAGCCTCGTCAGTGTCCATTCTCCCTCTGACTAACGCGCCTGAGTCAGGACCCTCCCGATGGCCCAGGCCATCTGCATGCAGGTTAACCGGAGGTTCCAGAGAGAGGACAGGGCCTCCTCTGGGGTGCCATCCCTCAGCCCACCAGAGCAGGTGGGATGGGGGGTGGCAGCAGTCAGCAGAGGGCCAAGGTCAGAGGACGAGGGCCACCACCCAGCTGGCCAGGAAGCAGAGGGTGGACATGGTGGAGATTAAAAACAGTAGGGGGTGAGCCAGCTCCAAGGAGACCGGCCAGAGTCCTGTTATATAACAAGCTGCTGACAGACAGCTCTGGCCATGGGCACTGACTCACTTGTCCTGAGGTGTCCACTTAGTAGAATCACTGGCCTGCTCCTCAGGCTGCCGGGAGCCCCCACACAGGCCTTGGAGGGAGTTCTGATTGCCATCGCTCCCCTGCTGTCCATGCCCAAGGCTGAGACAGCCTCCGCAAACTCCAGTCCGCAGACACCAGGCAAAGGCATATTCGACGCAGGTGTGCCTGCCTCTGACAGGCGCAGGAGCAGGAGCAACCCTACAGGCCAGCACCGCCCTCCACAGGATCAAACCAGCTGCACCACACGGCTCATGTCAGTCCGGCCCCTTGAGGGTCTCTGGTGGGCCGCTCGGAGTTCCGGGGCAGTCCTTACCCTCCTGCCTCCGCACACCAGCTGCCAAGTTGGGACTCGGCCTCCCTGGTACCAGGGTGGAGTGCTGGGCACCACTGGGTAGGTAGCCCAGGGGCCTGTCCAGGTTTCCCACAGTGTCTTCACCCATGTCTTCAGTCTTCCTAAGGGGCCAAGACCAAGGCCTCCTCCTGGGATTGAGTGAAGCAAAGCAGCTGTCTCACGTCCGACATGGTCCCTCCACCCCGGACCAGTTACCGTCTCACAGGCCTGCCCCCATACTGCTCCATCCCTCAGACGTCCACCAGGCCAGCAGGGCATCTCCGTGGTCAGGCAGGCCTCGTTTGGGGCTCTTCCGACATGGGCGAGGTGGAAGCTTGCAGGGAGAACCGCACTGGCCCTCTGCCTGTGGTCTCACGGCCCAGCCCAGGCCCAGCAGCCAGCACGGGGGACGCTCCCATGCTGGGGCCCAGGCCCAGGCCCAGGACCTGGCATCAGGGAGGAGGAGGAAGCTCAGCGCTCCTCAAGGTCACACCAACAGGGAAACGGGCACCACTAGCCCATGGCCACACAGGAAAGCTGACCCCTTCTAGGGTCAGGGCAGGCTGTTTACCTCGGCCCCAAGGAACTGGGGTTTCCTTTTAAATTAAACCTGTCACAGATGCAGGAAGGGAGAGAGCACGCAGCAACGGCTCACTGACACCCAAGCCATGAAAAGGGTGAAGAAAACAACAGAGACAGCACGGGGGTGGCGAAGGCCAGAGCCCGCCCTGGCAGGGAGAGCTGCGTGCCTGCCCCGCGCACCGGGAGGTGGCAACTGGGTACGCGCACACATGGCCAGGACAGGGAAAACGGGTCGGGCATGGACCACACAGTGGCACCCCAGTGAGCTCAAAGCGGGGCACTAGGTGCTTTTTAACTCAGAGATGCAGGGACACACACCACCTTTGCACACCCAGCTCAGGGCAGTTCTCGTCCCAACATCAGGTCCTGTCTGCAAAGCCCGGGGCCTCTGTGTGCACCCAGGCGCAGGAACAGTGAGCACCAGGCCAGATCCATGGGGAGCAAACAATGAGGCACCGTGCGTGCGCAGTCCAAGCAGATCCCCAGCCCGCGAGCATGGCAACTCACAAATGAAGCCGAGTGCCTGTCGCCAGGACACGGGCAGTCCATCCGTATTTACCCACTGAACCACAACTAGGAGACTGGGCGCACCCGGGTGGCAGCTCAGCCCACTTTCTGAAGAGTCTCTCTTCTCTGGCCTTCCTCATAACTCCTTCGACAACCTCCTATGAAGAAAATCTCAGTTCTACACACGCATCTGCAGGGAATACTTGCAGCACATTACATACCACTTGTGTGTAAATGCGTGAGTTCACACACACACACACACAGAGCACTGCGGCAATCAGCAGTTCCGCAGGTTCTCTTTAGACAGCAGTAGCCAGCTGCCACCTGAGGAAGCAATGCTGGGGTTTGAAACGCACTACGTGTGGTCCCTAATCGAGGCACTGAGTGCCAAGGGCCAGGGACACCAGTCAGTGCCTCCTGGTCCTGGTACAGGCAGCACCAGGCAAGAGCCCCTGGCAAAGCAGTCCTGAATCTGACCACACATGCAGGCCGAAACACGGAGCGCAAACAGGACGGGGGCTCCTCTCCGCAGCACCACCCAGACTCCGGGGAGGCGGCCAGCGCAAAGGCCAGCCCCGCCATAAATGCCAAGAAAGGGGCGATCAAAGAACGGAGGAGGGTGCCGCAGGTTAAACTGAGACCTGAAACAGGTCGGTCAGTAAATGTGCGGCGCTCCTGTGAACTCTGGAACAAGCACCCGTTGACACATGAGCAGACCTTGTTCAACAAACAAGTCATCTGAGAGGGAAGTCAGGATGCCAACCGGAGCTGATGCAATGTCACGCTTTCACGGTCGGCGACGGCCCCGTGACCATGCGCTTAGAGTCGGTGTGGATGAGACATTTAAGGGCAGGTGCAGCAGTCAGAACACCCACACCCCATACCGAGGTGCCCGGACTCAAGTCCCGGCTACTCCGTGTCATCAGGACAGCACCTTGCAGGTGATGGCCCAAGTACTTGGGTCCCTGTCACCCACATGGGACACCCAGATGGAGTTCTGGGCTCCTGGCTTCAGGGAATGAAGATCTCTACATATCTTTTATATAAAAATTAAAATGAGGGGCCAGCCCTGTGGCGTGGTAGGTTAGGCCTCCACCTGCAGTGCCGGCATCCCATAAGGGCACCGGTTTTTGTCCTGGCTGCTCCTCTTCTGCTACAGCTCTATGCTTATGGCCTGGGAAGGCAGTGGAAGATGATTAAGTCCTTGGGCCCCTGCAAGCCCCCGTGGGAGACCCAGAAGCAGCTCCTGGCTCTCCGGGCTTTGGATCAGCTCAGCTGCAGCCGTTGTGGCCATTCGGGGGGTGAACCAGGGGATGGAAGATCTCTGTTTCTCCCTGTCTGTAACTCTGCCTCTCAAATAAATACATTTTTAAAAAGTTAAAGTGGAAAAACGAATAAAATGAAGAAAAGGAAAAGTAAAGGTTAAATGCTACGACGCCAGGGATTCACTTCAAAACACTGCCAGGTGCATGAAGGTCCATGATGTCACTCTCCCCTTCTGAATATGCTCAAAGTCTCCGGGATTAACTTTTCTTTTTCACTTCATAAGACACACAACTAGATGTAATGCCATATCCCAGAGTAATGTAGCAGGTTCATGTGAACAAAGGAAATGCGGGGCCGAGGTGCTGCCGAGGGTTAACCCGCCGCCCGAGGTAGCAGCATCCCACACTGAGCACTGGTTTGAGTCCTAGTTCCTCGGCGTCCAGTCCAGCTCCGTGCTCGTGCACCTGGGAAGGCAGGGGCAGACGGGCCAAGTACCTGGGCCCCTGCATCTGCACGGGAGGCCCAGATGGAGTTCTTCGCTCCCAGCTTTGGCCTGGCCCAGCCCCAGCCATGGTAGCCACTTTGGAAGTAAACCAGCAAATACGAGATCTTTCTGTCTCTCCCCAACTCTCTGTTGCTCTTTGAAATAAACGCTTTCCCAAAAAAATGAAGACTGAAGAAAACAAGAAAACCTTGAACACCCAGGTTTGCGTCTCCGAAGGCTCCTCTGGTGGTGGACAGGCGCTGAGTCAGCTCAGAAGGTGGGGAGCAGGCGGAAGGGCAGTGGTCGCAGGGCAGGACACAGCGGCACAGGGCACACGGGGGAGGGAGGGGACTAGCAGGCTGGCGCACAGAGGGCCCTGTGACCTTCCCAGGGGAGCTGTTCCCAGCGCCTGCTCAGGAAGCACTCAGGCAGGGGACCTCCCCTCGGTCATCTGGCGGGCACTGTAACTTGCCACTGCGGGTCTGATTGCACCCCTGGCCCTCCCTGCTCACTGCCGGGGCCCCAGCACACCATCCACGGCTCAAACACCTGTAGCCGTGGTCCCTGAGCCCGCCCCACAGGCATCTGAGTGCAGGCCTGTCACTCCTGTCCCTGCACGCGTGCTCCCAGGACACCGCCTCCCCGTGTCCGCAGACGTCACCGCTTTCTCAGTGCACGGCCTGCCCCGTGGGATGCGGCTGCCACCCCTGCTCTGCCCAAACATCTCCACTTCACAAAAGCTGTCCTGACTCCCAGCTCCAGCACAGCCCCAGGCTTTTCGTGACCCACGTCCATGTTTGTTTTCATCTATTTGCTCCTTTCCGGCTCCTCAACCAAAACACAAGTTTCATGAAGCAGGGGCCTCGTCCTCTTTGTGCACAAAACAACCAGGACGCTACAGCAGTGCCTGGGGCGCAGACAGCACACCGCAGCCTCGCTGCCCCTGCCCATCCCTGAGCTGCCCCACTGCTGGGCACTGGCCAAGCCAGAGAAGGCCCCTCTCCAGGGAACCTGCCAGAGAAAACCGCGTTCTGAGAGGAGCATGGCGGCCACGACCCCGGGCACTGAGCGCGCATCTCCAAGGAGCGTTCCCGCCACAGCCGCTGTCCGGGCCACGACACAGCTCCTTAGAGGACGCGGGCTCACCCGGCTGAGCCAGGGGAAGGCCCAGAGCTCTGCCATGACATTGCATTCAACCCTGTACTCAGTGACCGAACAGGTGACAGCCTTCACTTGGTTCACGTGTTGCCCTTGGCCCGAGACCCAGCCTCGGCTCCCAGCTTGCGTGCATTTTCTTGTTTGTCATAAAGAAGGCATTAGCTCAGGATGGAAAATTTCCCAGGACCACACGCATCTAACCTGCAGACTCACCAGAGCCGGCCATGCGCAGCGGCAGAACGGTGGCCTCCACGCCTGGTGCGGGCAGCCAGCCGGCCCAGCCCCGGTGACTACCCCTCCCCTGCCCTAGGCCACCCGTTTCTGCCTTTGGGAGAGCTGCAAATGAAGTTTACAAAGCCATTTTCGAAACTGCACGTGCGGGAGGTCAGTGCATCTACCGCCCGGGGCCAAGTGCACACGCAAGCTTCTGTTCCCAGCGTGGCCAAGGCCCTTTGGGGTCTCGTCACGGGACCCCGCTTCCTGGGCGGCAGAGGGGCTCACGCGTCAGTTCTTCCCATCCCAAAGGCTCAGCCCCTCCCGAGCACAGGCGGCCTTCCAGGGGGCGTCTCCCCACCTGAGGCTGGCAGCGTGAGCGTCGTGGTTGTGGCGCGCCCAGGTGAGCTTGCTTCCCACTCACTAACCCTCCCTGCAGTGGACCATCTGCTGGGGAGTCCACCTGCTGGGTCTCACGTCTCAGTCACACGTTGTTTTCATGAACTCCAGTTCTCCATCTCACCTCTTTTCCTCACGACACCTACCACAGCTTCCTTCAAGTCCACGTCGGAGAGAAGCCCATCTCCACGACCCCAGTGCACGCTCCCCCATCCGCACTGAACCTCAGGCAGGACAGCAGGGTCGGGCCGGGTGCTGAGGCAAGGCTGGCCTCGTGTGGACAGCAGCAGGCTGGCACGAAGCCCCTGGCCCCCTTGTAAAGACCAGTCCGCCGGGCTTCCCCCCACAGGGGCCTCGCGGATTTCCTAGAGGCTTCCTCCTTCGCACAGCCCTGAGCGCCCAGCCCCAGGAGACTGCCACGACCACACTGCTTCCCGGTCATTCCTGCTTCTCTGGCCTGAGCAGCTTCACGAGCCGTCCGGACGGGGAACTGGCATCTCGGGCTTCCGCAGGCCCAAACTCCCAGCCTAGTGTCCCCAGCCCCCGGTACTGCCTGCAGCCCGCCGGAGCTGCCCGTGCCCAGGACCGACAGCAGGTCTCACCTCAGCAAGCTCGAGCTTGCAGGGCGCGGGGCCACTGGGCCGTCCTCCAGGCCTCGGCACGCAGGGGCCGGCCGGGAGCTGCTCACGTGGGACCAGAGTCTGCTTGCAGTACCTTTGGGTCCTGGCGCAGTCACTGCAAAGGGAGGTGGCAAAGACGGAGCTGCACAAGCGGCCGGGCTAGCCTGCCTAGCACAGGCGGAGTGCACATCTCCCAGCAGTAAGAAGGGACTTCAAACAGCGGAAGGACAATGCAAATAAATTATAAATTTATTTTGGTGCAAAAAACTTTCTGAAAACCATGCATATGGGGATCTTATAAAAGTTCATGAAAAATGTGTATTATAAAAAAAGGCACAGATTTCAAAATTATTCTACACAATAAACTCAACTTTTAATGCCATTTTAAACAAATTTTATTTTTTTAAAGATTTGCATATTATTTTAAAAGTTTGATTTACAGAGAGAGAAGAGACACAGAGAGGTTTCCTATCTCCTGGTTCACTCCCCTGAATGCTGCAACAGCCAGGCCTGGGCCAGGCCACACCGGGAGCTTCCTCCAGGTTCCCATGTGAGTGCAGAGACCCAAACATTTGGGCCATCCTCCGCTGCTTTCCCAGGCCCAGGGAGTTGGATCAAAGTAGAGCAGCCTGGACACGAATCAGCATCCATGTGGAATGCCAGCATTGCAGGTGGTGGTTCTACCCACTGCACCATGACACTGGCCCCCACACACTTTATTTCAGATGTTTACTTATTTATTTTCATTTTGTTTGAAAGGCACAGAGTGTGGGGCCGGTGTAGTGGTGTAGCAGGTAAAGCCACCGCCTGCAGTGCCGGCATTCCATATGGCGCCAGTTCGAGACCCAGCTGCTCCACTTCCAATCCAGCTCTCTGCTGTGACCCAGGAAAGCAGTGGAAGATGGCCCAAGTCGTTGGACCCCTGCAACCATGTGGGAGACCCAGAAGAAGCTCCTGGCTCCTGGCTTTGGATCGGCACAGCTCCGGCCATTGTGGCCATCTGGGGAGTGAACCAGTGGGTGGAGGACCTCTCTCTCTGCCTTTCCTCTCTCTGCGTAACTGTGACTTTCAAGTAAAATCGATAAATCTTAAAAGAGAGAGAGAGAGAGAGAAAGGCACAGAATGTGGAAGAGAGAGGGCAACGGATCGTCTATCCACTGGCTCACTGCCCACGTGCCCAGCCAGGACCGAGGGAGCCGAGCTGTCACTGCCATCTCCTGCCCAGGACCGGCCATGGGGCATTCCACGGAGACGATTTCAACAGGTTTGCCAAACGGGCTCCTGCCTCAGGGTCTCTGCACTGTTCCCCCCCAGAGCCCCCTGCCACCTGCATGGCACGGCCCCTCGCACGAGCCTCGGCCCGATGCTGCCTCCTGAACGCCCACTCTAAAGCAGTACAGTGCATCCCACTGCTGTCTGCATCTTGCTTTCTCCTCCCCCTTCTCACCACGGCGCTCGTCTGATCCGCTCTGCTGCGGATCTCCCACCGGACCCTGAGAGCTGGGCTCAGGAGGCAGCAGCTGGAACAAGGTCCGAGGCCCAGCAGGCTCTGGGTGCAGGTGAGTGTCAGAGAGGTGTAAGAGCCCGTGGGGGGTGACTCCATCTTCTCCAAGGAACGCATGAAGGCTGGCTTCTGCCACAGGTCAGACTCCTAGGCCTCCAGCGCCCAGGCCTGGCAGGAGGAGGCAGCGAGCTGAGGGCTAAAGGAGCAGCTCACACAGGCTCCGATGGCAGGGGCCAGCGGATGCGTCAGCACAGGGGCCAGCAGTCCTGGGGCCTGGGGATCCATCAGCGCAAGGGCCAGCAGTCCTGGGACCTAGGGGGATCCATCAGCACAGGGGCCGGCAGTCCTGGGGCCTGGGGATCCGTCAGCACAGGGGCCGGCAGTCCTGGGGCCTGGGGATCTGTCAACGCAGGATGCAGACGAACTCACTGCCAGAAAGAGAGCTCTGTCCACTTGCTGGACTCGGAGGCCCCAGGCCACAGGTGAGAAATGCTAGGCACAGGCCCCCAGGGGGAGCTGGCCTGGGCCTTCCCCAACAGAGGACAGGGTATCACGCCCCGGCCAGCAGCCCCGGGACCAAGGCTGGCGTAGCAGGGCAGTGCCTACGTGGCAGCAGGTACAGCTGAGAACAAAGCCAAGCCGAGTGGTTGCCACCAGAGCCCTCTCCTTCCCCGGGCAGCCAGCAAGGCTGGTGTCAGTCATGCCCGTGTCTCCAGGTCCCTGTGGCCACATGTCCCCACCCACTGTCGACCCTGGGCACCTCTGGACTTCATGTACAGGACAGTGATACAGTGCGGCCCCCGTGGGCCCCGGGCTCCCACTCCTGGGGGAGCCATGAGGCATTATGTTTTCCAGAGCTCATCTCTTCCCCGGGGTTGGGGGTTCTGGGGAGGGGAGGGCTTGGGTGCTGAGTAGAGGCCATTTCACAAGCCAGGCTCATCTGAGGAGGCTTCCCCCAACAGTGGCCCCCAGGCCTGCAGTCTGAGAGACCTGCTGCCCTTTGTCCTGCCTAGACTGGACCCTTAAGTGTGGGCAGACGAAGGGCCTCGCCTGCGTTCTCCAACCAACGATCAGTGCCCCAGCCGGGAAGGCACCCAGAGCAGACAGGAAAGGCAGCCCTAGCACCCAGTTGCCTCGGGAACTTTAAGGCGGCAGGCTCGGGCTGGGGCGTCGGTTCCCACCACCCACTCACCTCTCACTGTGCGCGGGGCCCCTCACCGTGGACAGCAGCAGCCTCCTCCAGCTCCTGCCACTCCCAGGCCTCCGGCAGGAGCAGCAATGGCACCCAGAGGCTGGGATGCATCTGGCTGGGTCCTCTGGCCAACCCAAAGCCAGAGAGGCAGGCTTAGGTGGCCCGGTCAGGCCTGCTCTCTATCGTCCAGAGTCTGCTGGAATCACTGTGGGGCCACTGAGGCAGGGCAGCGGCCCCGCCCTCGCCAGCCCTTGGCTGACCAGGTGCTATCCTCACTTGGGTCCTGGCAGGAGGCGCTGACCTTCGGAGGTGCCGCACCCACCACCGACAGAGTCGCTGGGAGCTGGTGCAGCGCGAGCTTGCTGGGAGCCGGCGTCACCACCCGTTCGCTCGCAGCCGCTGCAGTCTCGCTGCCCCGTGTCATGGCTGGTGAGGAAGAAGAGGAAGAGGGAGTGTTAATGACAGCCGTCAGGCCAGCCAGGGGCACACCCACTGTGAACAGCATCAAGCTCCCGAGAGGCTGTCTCCCTGCCCAAGTGCTTACAGACCCACTCAGGACAGAAGAACAACTGGGAACATCAGTGCGGGCCAGCAATCCCTGAGCTGGGACCCGAGGCAGGGCACACCCTGACGGCACCAGCCGCAGCGAGAGGCAGGATCCAGGCTGCAGCACAGGCAGGCCCGCAGAGCCCACCGGCTCCCGAGAGGCCGAGGCGGCTGTCCTCCGCAGGGCGGCAGGGCCAGGGGCCTGGACTCGCAGCTCCCCCTCCAGTCTGTGAGACAAACCCAGGAGACAGCCGGGGAAAGAGCCGCTCAAAAGGAGTGGAGGGGCGGTCCCCAGAGCTCCCACGGGATGGGATCACTTTGTGTCCCCACATGCCCCGTCCTGATTCACGGCATGTCAGCATCCTGAGGAGGGCCTCACCCCGAGGAGCGGGCTCAGCTAGCCGCCGATTCGGCGCAAGCCCGGCCCACCGCTCCAGGCTCAGAAGCAAGCCTCCCCAGCTGCTGACAGGAACCAACTAGAGAGCTGCAGGGAGAACTCACTGCAGTGCGCTCGGGGCGAGGCAGGCACTTAAAGGAACGGTCAGACCTGGGAGAGGGCGAGCTGCCCAGTGGACCAAGTTTTTTTTCAGATTTATTTTTTTGAAACGCAGAGTTACAAAAAGAGAGAGAGAGGGAGACACAGACTTCCAACCGCCAGTTCACCCTGCCAACGGCCGCACAGCCAGGGCTCAGCCAAGCTGAAGCCAGGATCTTCAGCTGCGTTTCCTGCAAGGGTGTAGGGCGCTGGATAGAAGTGCCGCAGCCAGGACTCAATCTGGTGCCGACATGGGAAGCCAGTGTTGCAGGGGCAGCTTAACGCTGCTCTGACGGACCCCTCAACCCCTCAGGCCCAGAACTACTGTGCCCTTCCGTGCACCACAGCGCCAGCCCCAGTGGTGAAGTTTTATCCCAGGGCAAGGCCAGGGCAGAGAAAGCCGCGAGGCCGTTGAAGTCACCAGGAAGTTGCCAGGCAGCCAGCTGGGGCGCTGTGAATTTGCCTGAACACCCTGTGTCCACATGCCAGCCCATGCTACAGCACAGACACGGCAAAGCACACGGGAGCGAGAAGGGAGGCCCTTTCTCCTCTAGCTACAAAGAGTAGCACTGGGCAAGGCAGTCTGGTATTGATGTCGAAAGGCTTAGACAGTTTTGAGTTCATAAACTGGAAGCCGCACCTTCTTGGTTCTGTGCTGTCATGTCATCTTCCTGTCAATCAGGGAACGCCTCCCCAGAAGTACCTCCTCCTACCCGGGACATAGTGGTGATACCACATTCTTTTCTTTTCATTTTTTAAGATTTATTTTAGTTTTTTGAAAGATAGAGTTACACAGAAAGGTAGAGACAGAGAGAGTCTTCCATTTGCTGGTTCAGTCCCCAGATAGCCATAATGGCCGGCACTGCGCCAATCCGAAGCCAGGAGCCAGGAGCTTCCTCCAGGTCTCCCACACGGGTACAGGGGCCCAAGGACTTGGGCCATCTTCTACTTTTTTCCCAGGCCATAGCAGTGAGCTGGATCGGAAGAATAGCCAGGACTAGAACCAGGACTAGAACCGGCGCCCAAATGGGATGCTGACGCTTCAGGCCAGGGCGTTAACCCACTGTGCCACAGAGCCTGCCCTAACCACGTTTTTCTTAGCTCATAAAAAGCTAGGAAGGGCCGGCGCCATGGCTCACTAGGCTAATCCTCCGCCTGCAGCACCAATACCCCGCGTTCTAGTCCTGGCTGGGGCGCTGGATTCTGTCCTGGTTGCTCCTCTTCCAGTCCAGCTCTCTGCTGTGGCCCGGGAAGGCAGCGGAGGATGGCCCAAGTGCTTGGGCCCTGCACCTGCATGGGAGACCAGGAGGAAGCACCTGGCTCCTGGCTTCCGATCGACGCAGCACGCCGGCCGTAGCAGCCATTTGGGGGGTGAACCAACGGAAAAGGAAGACCTTTCTGTCTCTCTCTCTCTCACTGTCTAACTCTGCCTGTCCAAAAAAAAAAAAAAAAAAAAAAAAAGCTAGGAGAATGGACGTGCACTCTCTCCTCCTCATGGACTCAGAACAAGCAGAGCAGGGTACGATAATTCCCTTTCTTTGGCCCTTCTCCTTTAATAAAGCCCTAATAAGCCTGTGTATTTTCTCACTTTGTAAATAAAGTTGATCACACTGCATGCCATGTTTCAGCCCACATTTAGAATTCTCTAAATTTAAGGCAAGATTCTACATATTAATTTAGGCCCAATTCAGCTCATAACAGTATCACAAGCAGGTTATAGTGTTTAGAGGCAACAAACAGATAATTGCTACAACACATATGCAAAAAAGGAAGTAAGATTAAAACATAAAACGAACCAACAGAGATTGACCTAGAAGTGGTGGACGTAAAGGAACCAGAGGATGAGGGCAGTAACAGCTCATGCAGCGGGAACCAGGGCAAAAGGAAATCCAAACGCTGACTCTGAGAAGCAGCGAAAACAACTAAACAACGTGAAACGAAAATGCCCGGGGCAGGAATGACCTCCCACAAACACTGACAAAGAATACATCCCAGAGTTCAGAGACAGCTCTGAAACTGCTCAAAACTGAGAGGGGTGGGGAGGAGAGGGAGGGAGGGAAGGAGGGGGAGACTGAGAAGCACTGGACACTGGGAAGCCATCAAATGTGCATATAACTGGAAGTCCCAGAAAACAGGAATGAAGAGAAGAAAGGCTATCTGTGTTTGAAGAAATAATCAGCAACATGTATCTAATACGATAAAAACTATAAACTCACAGGCCCAAGAAGAATCTAAGCATAGTGAACTTGCACCAAGACACATCAAGCTGTCAAAAGCCAACGCTTAAAAGACCTTACACCCAGTTGCCCCTCTTCCAGTCCAGCTCTCTGCTGTGGCCCGGGAAGGCAGTGGAGGATGGCCCAAGTGCTTGGGCCCTGCACCCACATGGGAGACCAGGAGGAAGCACCTAGCTCCTGGCTTCGGATTGGCACAGCGCCGGGCCGGCGCCATTTATTAGGGGGGGTGGGGTGAACCAACGGAAGGAAGACCTTTCTGTCTAAATCTGCCTGTCAAAAAAAAAAAAACAAAAAAACAAAAAAACAAAAACAAAAAAACACAACCCTTACAAGTGCACAGAATGCCAATAGCCAGACAAGGATGGGGTAAGAATTCTGCTGCAAGGCAGAAGACAACAGAGAAACATTCTTTACAGTACTGGCAACAAAAACCTGTCAGCCAGAATTCTTTGTGTCCACTAAAAATATCATTGAAAAATTAAGGTGGGGCCGGTGCCGTGGCAGAGCAGGTAAAGCTGCCGCCTGCAGTGCCAGCATCCCATAAAGGGCAATGGTTTGAGTCCTGGCCTCTCCACTTCCTATGTAGCTCTCTGCTATGGCCTTGGAAAACAGTGGGGGATGGTCCAATGGGAGACCCAGAAGAGGCTCCTGGCTCCTGGCTTCAGGTTGGGGCAGCTCCAGCCATTGCAGCCAACTAGGGGGTGAACCAGCAGATGGAGGACCTCTCTCTCTGCCTTTCCTTCTCTGTGTAACTCTTCAAATAAATAAATAAATAAATAATATTTATAAAAAATTAGAGGCCGGCGCCGCGGCTCACTAGGCTAATCCTCCGCCTTGCGGCGCCGGCACACCGGGTTCTAGTCCTGGTCGGGGCGCCGGATTCTGTCCCGGTTGCCCCTCTTCCAGGCCAGCCCTCTGCTGTGGCCAGGGAGTGCAGTGGAGGATGGCCCAGGTGCTTGGGCCCTGCACCCCATGGGAGACCAGGATAAGCACTTGGCTCCTGGCTCCTGCCATCGGATCAGCGTGGTGCGCCGGCCGCGGCGGCCATTGGAGGGTGAACCAACGGCAAAAGGAAGACCTTTCTCTCTCTCTCTCTCTCTCTCACTGTCCACTCTGCCTGTCAAAAAAAAAAAAAAAAAATTAGGACATTTGGGGCTGGTGTTGCGGTGCAAAGAGATAAGCCACCACCTGTAATAGTAGCATCCCATATGGGCACCAGCTCGAGTCTTGGTTGCTCCACTTCCAATCCAGTTCCCTGATAATGGCATGGGAAGGCAGCAGATCAGCCCAAGACCTTCGCCCCTGCACCCACATAGGAGACCTGGATGAAGCTCCTGACTTCAGCCTGGCCCAGCCTCAGCCATTGTAGTTATTTGAGGAGTGAACCAGTAGATAGAAGATTTCTCTCTGTCTTTCCGTCTCTCTCACTCTACCTTTCAAATAAATAAATAAATCTTAACAACAACAAAATAAAGGAAATCCTGTCACTTAAAAAAATTAAGGCATTCATTCTCCAATCAGACAGGTAAGGAGCTGGGAAGCTGCCACTATCATCTTTAATTTTTTAAGTATTTATCTATTTATCTGAGAGGAAGAGTTAGAGACAGAGAGAGGTCTTCCATGCACTGGTTCATTCCACAACAGTTGGAGCTGGGCCAATCTGAAGCCAGGAGCCAAGAGCTTCATCTGGGTCTCCCACGTGGGTGCAGGGGCCCAAACACCTGGGCCATCTTCCTCTGCTTTCTGAGGTCATTAGCAGAGAGCTGGTTCAGAAGTTAGAGCAAATGGGACACAAATCAGTACACAAATGGGATGCCAGTGCCACAGGCAGAGGCTTTTTTTTTTTTTTCAGGTTTTATTTATTTATTTGAGAAGCAGAGTTACAGTCAGAGAGAGACAGGGAGAGAGGTCTTCCATCTGCTGGTTCACTCCCCAAATGGTCACCACTGGCCGGAGCAGGGCTGATCCAAAGCCAGGAGCTTCTTCAGGGCCTCCCATACAGGTGCAGGGGCCCAAGTGCTTGGGCCATCTTCTAATGCCTTCCCAGGACATAGCAGAGAGCTGGATGGGAAGAAGAGCTCGGACACAAACCGGGGCTCATATGGGATGCCGGCGCTGCAGGCGGAGGCTTAACCAACTATGCCACAGTGCTGGCCCTAACACTGTCATCCTTACAAACACACAAAAAACTGAACAAATGGGAAAATATCAAAATAAATGACTTCCCATAAACTAGAGACAAACAGATATAAAGAATCAGAATTTACTGGAGCAGAAACCAGAGCAGGAAAACCAACTGGAATTCATGATTCACTGGAGGCTCAAGGTGGACAACTTTTTTAAAAACAAAACTAGGAGGCTGGCACTGTGATGCAGTGGGCAAAGCTGGGTAAAGTCGCCATTTGCGATGTCAGCATGCCATATGGGTGCCAGTTCAAGTCCTAGCTGTTCCACTTCTAATCCAGTTCCCTGCTAATGGCCCAACGATTTGGGCCCCTGCTACCTCATGGGAGACCTCGAAGAAGCTCCTGGCTTTGGCCTGGCCCTGGTGCTGGCTGTTGTGGCCATCTGGGGAGTGAACCAGCGGATGGAGAATCTCTCTGTCTCTTCCTCTCTGTAACTCTTTCAAATAAATAAACAAACCTTTAAAAAAAAAACTAAACTTCAGAAGGGTTCATTCTTTTTGTTTTTCATGTATTTGCATTTGTTTTATTTGAAAGGGAGGGAGAGAGGTATTTTCCATGTCAGTTCACTCCCCAAATGCCCCCAACAGCTGTGACTAGGCCAGGATAAAGCCAGGAACATGGAACTCCATCAGGATGTCCCAGTGGGTGGCAGGGATCCAAGTACTGGAACCATCACTGCTGTCTCCCAAGATGTACATCGGCAAGAAGCTGGTATCAGAGGCAGAGCCATGACTTGAACCAGATACCCCAGTTGTGAGGAGCGCTCATTTTTTAAAAATTTTTTAAGATTTATTTATTTATTTGAAAGTCAGAGCTACAGAGAGGCAGAGCCAGAGAGAGAGAGGTCTTCCATCCACTGGTTCACTCCCCAGATGGCCACAACAGTTGGAGCTGAGCCGATCCAAAGCCAGGAGACAAGAGCTTCCTTCGGGTCTCTCACATGGGTACAGGGGTCCAAGGACTTGAGCCAACCTCCACTGCTTTCCCAGGCCATAGCAGAGAGCCAGATCAGAAGTGGAACACCCGGCACTTGAACCGGTGCCCATATGGGATGCCAGTACTGCAGGTGATGGTTTTACCTACTACACCACAGTGCTGGCCCCTACATTTTTTTTAAACTATTATTTATTTTTATTTCTCTGAAAGGCAGAGGGAGTAGTGGTAGGGATCAGGGAGAGAAAGAGAAACTTTCCATCCTGTGGCTGATTCCCCAAATGCCCGCAGTAGCAGGAGTTGGGCCAGGCCACAGCCAGGAGCCCAGAACTCCATGGGGAGCTCCCACGTAGGCAGCAGGCAACTTCTTGCTTCCTCCTAGGGCGTGATAAGGAAGCTGGACCAGAAATGGAAGAGCCAGGACTCGAACTGACACTGGGATGCGGGTTCCCAAGCGGTGAGCTAACCACTGTGCCAAACGCCTGCCCCCAGGGAGGGCTCCTACTTAGGGGGACCCACACTCTTGTGAGTTTTATCTCCACAAGCTCTACCAGATTACCACAGTGAAGATCAGAGGAAACCCTCATGCCTCTTGTTGGAAGGGGAGAGGAAAGCGGCCACTGTGGACCATTTCCAGAGCATCTTATTCCACTAAGGCCTGTTCTCGAGGCAAACTGTTTTAGCAGAGCCCAGATTTATGAGGGTTTCCCAGAACCTAACAGATGAGGGGAAGGAAAACACCCAACTCAAGCCACTTCTGCCTTCCTGTTTCCTCCAAGGGGGAAGAATCCCCAAAGCAGCACTCGTGAAGGCCACAGGCAAATGGCATGGGCGTATAAGAAAGACCAAGGCCTAATCTTAGGATCATCACAGGGCCAGGATTCCTACGTAGCAACAGGGAACATACAGGTGTGAAAAACAGCACATCTCCACATCTCATACCCTATTGAAAAGCCTTGAGGGGGGTGGGTGCCGGCACTGTGGCACAGTGGGTAAAGCCACTGCCTGTCGCACCGCCTTCTGACACGGGCACCAGTTCAAGTCCTGGCCGCTGCCCTTCCAATCCAGCTCCCTATAAATGTGCCTGGGAAATCAGAAGATGGCCCACATGCTTGGGCCCCTGCACTTACGTGGGAAGCCTGAAGAGGCTCCTGGCTTTGGCTTGGCCCAACCCTAGTCATGGTGGCAATCTGGGGAGTGAACTAGCAGATGGAACATCTCTCCCTTTCTCTCTCTCTCTCTCTAACTCTTTCAATTACATAAAAACTTAAAAGAAGAAGAAGAAGGAGAAGTCATTATGTTGGGGTTGGCACTGTGGTATATAGCACATAAAGGCACTCCCTGTGACAGTATTCCATTAGGTCGTCGGTTTGTACCCTGGCTGCTCCACTTCTGATTAGCTCCCTGCTAACGAATTTGGGAAAAGCATCAGAAGATGGCCCAAGTGCTTAGGCCCTTGCACCCACATGGGAGACCTGGAACAAGCACCTGACTTCAGCCTGGTCCAGTGCTGGCTGTTGTGGCCATCTGGGGAGTGAACCAATGTTTGGAATATCTCTTTCTCGTCCCTCTTCCTCTACTCTTTCAAATAACTAAAATTAAAAATATACATAATAATAAATAAAAGAAGAAGTCTCTAGGGAAATCCAGTGGGAAAGGAAAACAAGTAAACAGTAAACATAACCTAACTCCTAGCCACAGAAACCAAATCTCACCTTAAAGGCCTACTTGTAATTCCTTTTAATCAGTATACGAAATAGAACTTTCAATGAAAAATAACAATTTCAACATTTCAACAAGGGCATTTTTTTTTAAATTTATTTAAAAGTCAGAATTATATACACACAAAGAGAGAGAGAGAGAGAGAGATGTCTTCCATCCGATGGTTCACTCCCCAGTTGGCCGCAATGGCCAGAGCTGCCCCCATCTGAAGCCAGGAGCTTCCTCCAGGTCTCCCACACAGTTGCAGGGCCTAAGCACTTGGGCATCTTCTACTGCTTTCCCAGGCCATACAGAGAGCTGGATAGGAAGTGGAGTAGCTGGGACTCAAACTGGAGCCCATATGGGATGCCGGCGCTTCAGGCCAGGGCGTTAACCCATTGCACCAATGCGCCGGCCCTTCAACAGGGGCATTCTAAAAGAAAATATGCAGACTCTGAATGGTTTGTTTTTTTTTTTTTGATTAATTAATTTATTTATTTGACAGGCAGAGTGGATAGTGAGAGAGAGAGACAAAGAGAAAGGTCTTCCCTTTGCCGTTGGTTCACCCTCTAATGGCCGCCGCGACCGGCGCGCTGCGGTCAGCGCACCGCGCTGATCCGATGGCTGGAGCCAGGTACTTCTCCTGGTCTCCCATGGGGTACAGGGCCCAAGCACCTGGGCCATCCTCCACTGCACTCCCTGGCCACAGCAGAGAGCTGGCCTGGAAGAGGGGCAACCGGGACAGAATCCGGCACCCCGACCGGGACTAGAACCCGGTGTGCCAGCGCCGAAAGGCGGAGGATTAGCCTAGTGAGCCGTGGCACCGGCCTCTGAATAGGTTTAATAAGCATTAGATCCAGATTTGAATATGGCGAAGATGTTAGAATTATTAGAGTTAAGAATTCGGACTTGGGGCCAGCACTGTGGCGTAGTAGGTAAAGCCACTGCCTGCAGTGCCGGCAACCCATATGGGCACCGGTTCGAATCTGATTTACAGAAAGAGAAGAAGAGACACAGAGAGGTTTCTTATCTGCTGGTTCACTCCCCTGAATGCTGCAACAGCCAGGCCTGGGCCAGGCCACACCGGGAGCTTCCTCCAGGTTCCCATGTGAGTGCAGAGACCCAAACATTTGGGCCATCCTCCGCTGCTTTCCCAGGCCCAGGGAGTTGGATCAAAGTAGAGCAGCCTGGACACGAATCAGCATCCATGTGGAATGCCAGCATTGCAGGTGGTGGTTCTACCCACTGCACCATGACACTGGCCCCCACACACTTTATTTCAGATGTTTACTTATTTATTTTCATTTTGTTTGAAAGGCACAGAGTGTGGGGCTGGTGTAGTGGTGTAGCAGGTAAAGCCGCCACCTGAAGTGCCGGCATCCCATATGGGTGCCGGTTCGAGACCCAGCTGCTCTACTTCCGATCCAGCTCTCTGCTATGGCCTGGAAAAGCAGTGGAAGATGGCCCAAGTACCTGTGTCCCTGAACCCACGTGGGAGACCTGGAAGAAGCTCCTGGCTCCTGGCTTCCGATAGGATTAGCTCTGGCTGCTGTGGCTATTTGGGGAGTGAACCTGTGGATGGAAGACCTCTCTCTCTGTTTCTCCCTCTGTCTGTAACTATGCCTCTCAACAAATCTTTTAAAAAAAACTTATAAAAGAAGAATTCGAACTTAAAACAGCTATGATGATGATGATGATGAATCACTCTGGGCTGTAATGGAAGAAGAGGACAACATGTAGAACAAGTGGATAAAGCACACAAATGGAAACTCTAAGAAAGAACAAAAAGAAAATGACAGAAACCAGAAACTAACAGAAATGAAGAACGTCTGTCATGAACTCATCAACAGACTAGACACAGCCAAGGAAAGAAATGATGAGCTTGAAGAAATGTCAAAAGCAACTTCCAGGCCGGCGCCACGGCTCACTGGGCTAATCCTCCGCCTGCAGCGCCAGTACCCCAGGTTCTAGTCCTGGTCGGGGCGCCGGTTCTTTCCTGGTTGCTCCTCTTCCAGGCCAGCTCTCTGCTGTGGCCCGGGAGTGCAGTGGAGGATGGCCCAGGTGCTTGGGCCCTGCACCCGCATGGGAGACCAGGAGGAAGCACCTGGCTCCTGGCTTCAGATCAGTGCGGTGCACCAGCTGCAGTGGCTATTGGAGGGTGAACCAACGGTAAAGGAAGACCTTTCTGTCTCTCTCTCTCTCACTGTCCACTCTGCCTGTCAAAAAAAAAAGGGGGGGGGGCAACTTCCAAAATTGAAATGCAATCAGAAAAAATGAAAAAGAGAGAACGGAACACACAAGCATCCAAGCAGTGGGAAAATTAGAGAGGCATGAACATGTATTATGGAATACACGAGAAGACAGAAAGGGGCAGAAGACATAGCTGAAGCAGTAATTCCAAAATTAATGACAGCCAACAAACTAGATATCGAGGGAGCTCATAGAGTACCAAATAGACAACGCCAAAAATCTACACACAGGTGATCAAAACTACAGAAAATCAGACAAGGATAACATTCAAAGAAACCAAGGGAATGCGGAACCCCTTACTCTGAGGACAAAGCGTCAGAATTACACAAGACTTCTTTCAGAAACTATCCAGCAGACAGAGTGGAGGACATACTTCAAGTGTTGAAAGAAAAAAAAAAAACACTAACCTACAAGTCTGTATCCAGTGAGGTTGTCCTTCAACATGAAGAGACAAAATTTCTCAGATGAACAAAAATTAAATAAGATGTGTCAGCAGCAGCCACACCCTATAAAAAAAAGTTAAGGAAGCTGTGAAACAGCGGGTTAACACCGTAGCCTGAAGCACCGGTATCCCAAATGGGTGCCGGTTCAAGACCCGGCTGCTCCACTTCCTATCCAGCTCTCTGCTATGGCTGGGAAAGCAGTGGAGGATGGCCCAAGTCCTTGGGACCCTGCACCCACGTCAGAGACCTGGAAGAAGCTCCTGGCTTCAGATTGGCACAGCTCCAGCCATTGTGGCAAACTGAGGAGTGAACCAGCAGATGGAAGACCTCTCTCTCTATCTCTGCCTCTCCTCTCTCTATGTAACTCTTTCAAATAAATAAATAAATCTTTAAAAAAAAAAGTTTTGAGGAAAGGAAGACGGGGGCAGCATTTTAGCACAGTAGGTTAAGCTGCCATTTGCAACGTCAGCATCCCAAACGAGCGCCTATTCAAATCCTGGCTGCTCCACTTCTAATCCAGCTCCCTGCTAATGAACCTGGGAAAGCAGCAGAAGATGGCCCAAGTCCCTGGGGCCCTTGCACCCATGTGGGAGACCCAGAGAAGCTCCTGGCTCCCAGCTTCAGATGCACCCCAGCTCCAACCATTCCGGACATCTGGGGAGCGAACCTGCAGATGGAAGATTTCTCTCCCTCAGCCTCTCCCTCTCTTTCCTTTCAAATAAATAAATATTTAAAAAAATAAAAAAACTATTACTGATACAGCGATATGTTAAGAGTGGAAAAACATGCATATGAAATGCTCAGTTAAAACCAGAGAAAGCTAAAAAGAGAGCAAGACCAAAACCCAAACTAAGAAACAAAAGATACAGTTAAAAAAAAAAAGCAGATATTAACACAATTCTGTCAGTAATAACTTTAAAAAAAATTTATTTGAGGCCGGCGCCGTGGCTCACTAGGCTAATCCTCCGCCTGCAGCGCTGGCACCCTAGGTTCTAGTCCCGGGCAGGGCACTGGTTCTGTCCCGGTTGCCCCTCTTCCAGTCCAGCTCTCTGCTGTGGCCAGGGAGTACAGTGGAGGATGGCCCAGGTCCTTGAGCCCTGCACCCCATGGGAGACGAGGAGGAAGCACCTGGCTCCTGCCTTCGGATCGGTGCAGCGCACCGGCCGCAGCACACCAGCTGTAGCAGCCACTTGGGGAGTGAACCAACGGAAAAAGGAAGACCTTTCTCTCTGTCTCTCTCTCTGTGTCTAACTCTGCCTGTCCAAAAAAAAAATTATTTGAAAGGTGAAATTACAGAGAGGCAGAGGGAGAGAGAGGGAAGGAGGGAGGGAGGAGAAAAGGAGGGGGAGGGAGAGAGAGGGAGAGAGAGAGAAGGAAAGGGAGAGAGAGAGAGGTCGGTCTTCCATTCACTAATTTACTCCCCAAATGGCCACAACAGCTGGAGCTGCACTGATCCAAAGCCAGGAACCAGGAGCTTCCTCCTGGTCTCCCAGGTGGGTACAGGGGCCCAAGGAGTTGGGCCATCTTCCTCTGCTTTCCCAGGTCATGGCAGAGAGTTGGATCAGAAGTAGAGCAGCCAGGACTTGAACCGGCGCTCATACTGGATGCCAGCACTACAGGTAGCAGTTTTACCCACTACATCACAGCACTGGCCCCCAGTAATCACTTTAAATGTCAATGGTCATGGCCAACATTGTGACATACTGGTTTAATAAAGCCACTGCCTGCAATGCTGACATCCCATACTGGCGCCAGCTTGAGACCTTGCTGTTCCATTTATGATCCAGCTCCCTGCTAATGCACCTGGGGAAGGAGTGGAGGATAGCTCAAGTGCTTGGGCTCTGCACCCACCTGGGAGACCCAGAAGAAGCTCCTGGCTTCAGCCTGACTCAGCCCCAGGCATTGCCACCATTTGGGGAGTGAACCAGCAGATGGTCTCTCTCTCTGTGTCTCCCTAACTGTGCCTCTCAAATAAATATACCTTAAAAAAAAGTCAATGGTCTTAAGGGTAACAGTTAAAACAGAAATTATCAGAGAATACCCAAAATGGGACCCAAAGATCTGTTTTTAAGATACTCATTTTAAAGATAAAGATGTAGGCAGATTAAAATGAAAAGGGATGGATAAAGATATACCAGCTAACACTACTAAAAAAAAAAAAAGTTTGAATAGCTATCTCTTTTTGTAAATATTTATTTATTTATTTGAAAGGGAGGGAGGGAGAGAGAGAGAGAGAGAGAAAGAGAGACAAGAGGTCTTCCGACCACTGGATCACTCTAAAGATAGCCACAATGGCCAGAACTGAGCCGATCCAAAGCCAGGAACCAGGAGCTTCTTCCGGGTCTCCCACGTGGGTGCAAGGGCCCAAGCACTTGGACCATCTTCCACTGCTTTCCCAGGCCATAGCAGCAAGCTAGATCAGAAGTGGAGCAGCCAGAACTCAAACTGGCACCCATATGCGATGCTGGCACTTCAGGCGGTAAATTTTCGAGCTATGCCACAGCGCTGGTCCTGGAATAGCTATCTTAATTTCAGGTAAAGAAGACTTCAGAGCAAGGAAAAGAGAGAGCAAGACAGACGCACTGCATAATGACAAAGGAACACTTCTCCAAGAAGACAACAATCCTCGGCATGTATGTGCCTTAAACAGAGCACCAAAACATGAGATAAAAACTGACAGGACTGCAGAGAGGAATGAATGAATTCACCATTATTGTAGGAGACATCAACATCCCTCTTTCAAAATGGACAAAATGGTACCAAATTACCTCTAGAAGGTAATTTGCTAATAACCAAAATATTCTCTGATTTAGCATACACCCTTGGACTCAGCAATTTCACTTACTTTACAGGAATATCCTACAGAGAGATGTGCAAATAATTTTATCAGTGCAGTATCATTCACTGCAGAAAAACTGAAAGCCCACTCCCTCTTAATGTCCATCAACAAGGGATTGATGTGATAAGACACTAATACACCCAAATAACAAAAATACAACTGTTAAAAACAGTATCATGGGTTGTGGTGGAATGAGAAGGCCGTGCCAAGATGGCTGCTGGCAAGTGAGCGTCAGTTACTCAGGAAATGGCTTTGGAACCCACCTGGCAAAGGAGCCTGCCTGGCAACAGGCTGTGATTGGTTAGGGCATAAACAGCCCTTTGACTGGATTGGCTGCCTTGGCTATATAAGCTGCTGTACCAACTGAAATAAACGAGTCTTTTGGCTGTTCTCCTCTGGCCTGCTTTCACCCGACTCCCAGTATAATCCACAGCAACAATGGGTTCCCAAAAGGTTTGCATCTAATAAGGAACAATCTCCAAAGTATCTCACTCAGTGGAAAAACAGGGTACAGGTCAAAGGGCAAAACATGCTATCATTTATTTACATTGACAAAAATGTATTTTATATAAATATATAAAAATAAATTCCCTATAATATATATTTATATATGCATGACATATATCTGGAATATTTCAAGAAACCTCAGAGGAGGGAGTCTGAGGAAGGAATTTCTGTACCCTGCTGAAGGTCCTGGTAAGAAAATTTTCATAATGTGCAGGTACTGTCTTCTCTCAAAACAGATACCTGGATAAAACACAAACAGCCTTTAACCCAGCAATCCAATATTTAGGACTCTTTCCAATAGAAATAAAAACACAGTCACAAAATATACACTACCTGATCACTTATAATGAAAAACAGCATATTTCGACAACAGGGGAATGTCTGATTAAATATGGATGCAATTCAGCTTTCTACCATGGACTTAGAGAAACACTCATGATATAATAAGAAAAGCAAAATGTAATGTGTATTGGGGTCAGCACTGTGGCGCAGCGGGTTAAAGCCCTGGCCTGAAGCAGCAGCATCCCATATGGGCGCATCCCATATAGGCACTAGTGCCAACTACTCTTCTTCCGATCCAGCTCTCTGCTATGGCCTGGGAAAGCAGTAGAAGATGGCCCAAGTCCTTGAGCCCCTGCACCCTCCTGGGAGACCTGGAAGAGGCTCTTGGCTTCTGCCTCTGGATTAGTGCAGCTCCAGCCATTGTGGCCATTTGGGGAGTGAACCAGCAGATGGAAGACCTCTGTGTCTCTACCTCTCTGTAACTCTTTCAAATAAATAAAATATAAAAAAAAGTAATGTACTTTTGGAAAGGTTTATCAAATGAAAAGGCTACATATGTATAAAGAGTATAAAGATAGGTGGAAAAAACATACATCAGACTTTGACACTGGATACCTCAGGTAGGTGGACACAGCTGAGGGATGGAAGCAAGATTTTACTTCAAATATTTTTGTATATATTATTTTTATAAATAAAACAGGTTAACACATCTTTAAGAAGTTCTGCAATGAAGCAAGGCAGAACAGAAGGACAAAAGCTCAGGGCCAGCACTGTGGCGTAGTGGGTAAAGCCACTGCCTGCAGTGCCGGCATCTCGTGTGGGCGCCGGTTTGAGTCCTGGCTGCTCCACTTCCGATTCAGCTCTCTGCTGTGGCCTGGGAGAGCAGTGGAAGATGGCCCAAGTCCTTGGGCCCCTGCACCCACATGGGAGACCTGGAAGAAGCTCCTGGCTCCAGATCGGCACACTGAGGCCATTGCAGCCAATTGGGAAGTGAACCAGCAGATGGAAGACACATCCTTCTCTCTTTCTGCCTCTCCTTCTGTGTGTTAACTCTTTCAAATAAATAAATCTTTTTTAAAAAATAAAAGGACAACAGCTCGAGGGATATACACCCACGGAGGTTTCACTACTCTTTGCACACAGGAGATGTTAACGCAGGTCCACACAAACCAACACAAACACCCCTAAGAGACTACAGGTGGGCCTTCAGCAGAGGAGAGCCAGACTATTACAAGAGGGTGCTGAGGAGGGGAATGATCTAGAACTCAAAGTGATACTGCAGACCCTATAGCATCATTTCACCCAGCAGTGCTCAGTTGCTTGGCTATCACACCAGACAGAAACACCAGGGTCTAAGGTTTTGTTGTCTAGATAGAATGAGGTTAGAGGATGAGGTAAGGATAATACAGTCACGATGGTCCACAAAATCTGCAAAAATGGGTGGGCAGAAACAAAAGAGCCGATAGACTGAGGTTTCCCCTGACATCACAGAAAAAAATGCAGCAGGAGCCAATCCCTAAAACTCAAGCCCCAGATTCCCTGAGATTTGAAGAATTAGATGGTCAATGTGTAGTTAGACTTGGGTTGAATCCTAGATCTACTCTATTTACTTTGAGATCCTAGCTAATTCCCATGTACAAATGGACACCATATTTATTGCGGGATTTTCAAAGGATTTATGGCAATGATGGAAAAGACCAAAGGTGCCTAGGACGTAACTCAAGAATGTCCTTTCCAAAACTCCGTATTTACAAGGGGTCAGTTCAGTTTCAAAACAAAGTTTCCTCTACTAAAGTTTTTGATCTATAAAATGCTCATTACCCAGCCACATGACTAATTGAGGTGATAAATTATGACTTGATGTGACATGGTGTGATAAATATGACGTGGACTTTTTGAAAACCACACACATGAATTTTCCTTAATTTTATAACCAATCTGCTAACACAATGAAATATTTTTTAGGATATATATATAGATATCCTAAGAAATAGACCTTTTTTTTTTTTTTTTTTTTTTAACAGGCAGAGTGGACAGTGAGAGAGACAGACAGAGAAAAAGGTCTTCCTTTGCCGTTGGTTCACCCTCCAATGGCCGCCGCGGCCGGCGCGCTGTGGCCGGCGCACCGCGCTGATCCGATGGCAGGAGCCAGGAGCCAGGTGCTTTTCCTGGTCTCCCATGGGGTGCAGGGCCCAAGCACCTGGGCCATCCTCCACTGCACTCGCGGGCCACAGCAGAGAGCTGGCCTGGAAGAGGGGCAACCGGGACAGAATCCGGTGCCCCAACCGGGACTAGAACCCGGTGTGCCGGCGCCGCTAGGCGGAGGATTAACCTAGTGAGCTGCGGCGCCGGCCAAAACAGACCTTTTTTTAAAAAAGAGTTATTGGGGGCTGGTGCCGTGGTGCAGTAGGTTAATCTCCTGCCTGCAGTGCCAGCATCCCATATGGACACTGGTTCTAGTCCCAGCTGCCCCTCTTCCAATCCAACTCTCTGCTATGGCCCAGGAAAGAAGATGGCCCAAGTCCTTGGGCACTTGCACCCGCATGGGAGACCAGGAAGCACCTGGTTCCTGGCTTCAGATCGGCGCAGCTCCAGCCGTTGCAGTCATCTGGGGAGTGAACCAACAGAAGGAAGACCTCTCTGTATCTCCCTCTCACTGTCTTTAACTCTACCTCTCAAATAAATAAATAAAATCTTTTAAAAAAAGTTATTAGAAAGTCAAAATAAGAGAGAGAGGTCTTCCATTTGCTGCTTCACTCCCCAAATGGCTACAACAGCCGGAGCTGGGCCCATCTGAAGCCAGGAGCTGCATCCACATCTCCCACATGGGTGCAGGGGCCCAAGGACTTGGGCCATCTTCCACTGCTTTCCCAGGTGCATTAACAGGCAGCTGGATGAGTATCCAGAGGTGCTCCGTGAGATGCCAGCACTGCAGACAGTGGCTTAACCCGGAATGCCACAGATAAAGCCCCTAAAGTATAATTTTAAAATATTGAGGCTAATACTTTCTTACCCTTGGAGGTAGGTATACTTGGGTTTACTTACTGTGTTTATCAGTATTTTAAGTCATTTTTTACTCTTTAGACATACTGCTTCACAATGAAGTTTTTACTTTGAAAAATCAGCCTTCAATCATGTTTTCTCCTAAAACCTTATAGCTGATGCTGACTGCACCAAAGAACCAGCAAACTTTCAAAAATAAAAGGCACTTACTAGGGCCAGTGGTGTGGCATAGCAGGTTAAGCTGCTACCTGCAATGCCAGCATCCCATATGGGTGCTGGTTTGAGTCCTGGCTGCTCCACTTCCAATCTAGCTCCCTGCTAATGTGTTGGGAAAGCAGCAGAAGACAGCTCAACTATTTGGGCCTCTGCCACCCAAGTGGGAGACTCAGCTGGAGTTCCAGGCTCCTGACTTCAACCTGGCCCAGTTCTGGCTATTACGGCCACAAGGGGAGTGGGCCAACAGATGGGAGATCTCTGTCTCTCCCTCTGTGACTCTGCTTTTCAAATAAATAAATCCCAAAAAAAGAAGAATTTGTCTAACAGGTATCCCATTGCATACGTTTCGTTGTTCATTCATGCACTGATGGGCATTTGGGTCATCTCAACCTTTTGGCAATTATGAACAGGGGTACAAGGTTTTGTTTGAACACTTTTTTTCAATTCTTTTTGGCACTCACTTTGGAATGGAATTGTGGGGTCATATGGCAATTCTTTAACTTACTGAGGAACCACAAACCGTTTTCCACAGCAGCTACACAATTTTACATTCTCTCCACCAATTTAAGAGTTCCAATTTTCTACATCCTCACCAATATTTATTTGTTCTTGTTTTTCTGAAAGATTACCCTACTGAGTATGAAGCAGTTCGTCATTGTGGTTTTTATTTGCATTTCCTTAAGACTAATGATGCTGAACATCTTCCCATGTGCTTGCTGGCCATCTGTACATCTTCTGTGAAGCTATTCAAATCCCGTGCCCATTTTCTCACTGAATCGTCTTTAAGTTGTAAAAGGTTCATGTATACTGTGGCTGTTTGACAGTGCTAGGCCATTCAGTTACAACAAAACACCAGACTCGGCAGTTTATAAACAACAAAACAATTTATTTCTTGCAGTTCTGGAGGCTGGGAAGACCAAGATGAAGGTGCTGGCAATTCTGTGTCTGGCTGTGGCCCCTTCTTCCCAGCCAGCCATCTTCTCACTCCAACCTCAAGTGGCAGAAGGAGCAGAGTGGTTGCTCTTGGCCCTCTTTCATAAAGGCTCTTACTCAGGGCCAGCGCTGTGGTGTATGGTGGATTGAAGCTGCAGCATGCAGTGCCGGCATCCCATATGGGTGTTGGTTCGAGTCCTGGCTGCTCCACATCCGATCCAGCTCTCTGTTATGGCTTGGGAAAGCAGTAGAAGATGGCCCAAGTCCTTGGGCCCCTGCATCCATATGGGAGACCTGGAAGAAGCTCCAGGCTTCAGATGGGCCCAGCTCTGGCCATTGTGGTCATTTGGGGAGTGAACCAGCAGATGCAAGACCTCTATAAGTCTTTCAAATAAAGAAAATTAATCTTCAAAAAATAAAAGGGTAAAGGTTCTTATTTCATTCACATAACCTCCAAAAGGCTTCACTGCTCCTTGGGTAGGGGCAGGGGGAGCAGTGAGAATCTGAACACATGAATTTTGGAAAAACATAAACATTCAGATAACATAGACTTAATCAGCGATATGATCTGCAAATATTTTCTTCCATTTTTGTATGTTATCTTTTCAGTTGAAAGGCACACACCAAAGTTTTTTTTTTTTTTTTCCATAAAGTTCAGTTTATCTTTTTTTTCCTTTCCTTGCTTTTGGTGCCCAATCTAGAACCCATTCCAAATTCAAGGTTATGGAGATTTACTCCTATTTCTTCTAAGAGTTTCATATTTTTATTTTTAGATTTTTTTTAAAGATTTATTTTTTATTTTTATTTTTTATTTTTTTTGACAGGCAGAGTGGACAGTGAGAGAGAGAGACAGAGAGAAAGGTCTTCCTTTGCCGTTGGTTCACCCTCCAATGGCCGCCGCGGCTGGCGCGCTGCGGCCGGCGCACCGCGCTGATCCGATGGCAGGAGCCAGGAGCCAGGTGCTTTTCCTGGTCTCCCATGGGGTGCAGGGCCCAAGCACCTGGGCCATCCTCCACTGCACTCCCTGGCCACAGCAGAGGGCTGGCCTGGAAGAGGGGCAACCGGGACAGAATCCGGTGCCCCGACCGGGACTAGAACCCGGTGTGCCGGCGCCGCTAGGCGGAGGATTAGCCTAGTGAGCCGCGGCGCCGGCCTAAGATTTATTTTTTTTTTTTTTTGAAAGGCAGAGTTAGAGAGAGGCAGAGACAGAGAAGAGAGAAAAGTCTTCCATCTGCTGGTTCACTCCCCAGATGGCTGCAATGGCTGGAGCTGCACCAATCCAAAGCCAGGAGCTTCTGCAAGGTCTCCCACACAGGTGCAGGGGCCCAAGGACTTGGGCCATCTTCTACTGCTTTCCCAGGCCATAGCAGAGAGCTGGATCAGAAGTAGAGCAGCCGGGACTCAAACTGGCGCCCATATGGGATGCCAACACTGCAGGCAGCTGTTTTATGCACTAAGCCACAGCACTGGCCCCGAGCAATTACTTTATTTATTTATTTATTTATTTGACAGATAGAGTTAGAGAGAGAGAGAGACAAAGAGAAAGGTCTTCCTTCCGTTGGTTCACTCCCCCAAATGGCCACCACGGCCGGCGCTGCGCCAATCCGAAGCCAGGAGCCTCCTCCTGGTCTCCCATGCGGGTACAGGGGCCCAAGCACTCGGGCCATCCTTCCACTGCCTTCCCGGGCCACAGCAGGGAGCTGGCCTGGAAGAGGAGCCACGGGGACTAGAACCTGGAGCCGCAGGTGGAGGATTAACCAAGTGAGCCACGGCACCAGCCCCCCAAGCAATTGATTTTTAAAATTTCACTGAAAGGTGGAGTGATAAAGGACAGACAGACCGAGATCTCTCATCTGTTCCACTCCCCAAATGTCCACAACAGCCAGGGCTAGTTCAAGCAGCAGCCAAAAGCCAGGAATGCCATCTTGGTCTCCCATATGGGTGGGAGGAATGTAAGTACTTGGGTCATCATCTTCTCATGTACATTAGCAGGAAGCTGAATCAGTGTGGAGTAGCAAGGATTCAAGTAAGGCCTGCCCATAGGGATTTGGGCATCCCAAGTGGCTACTTAACCCACAGTGTTGTGCATCACAGGCCCATTTTGGAAACTGACATGTATTTTTAAAGATTTATTAATTTATTTGCAAGAGAGGGAACGAGAGATCTTCCATCTGCTGGTTGACTATCCAAATGGCTGCAATGACTGGGGCTTGGCCAGGCCAAAGCTAGGAACCTGGAACTCCATCTGGGTGTCGCACTTAGGTGTAAGGGCCCAAGCACCTGAGCCTTCTGCTGCTGCTTTCCCAGGCACATTAGCAGGAAGCTGGATAGGAAGTGGAGCAGCTGGGACTTTAACCATTGCCCATTCGGGACGCTGACTTTGCAGACGTCAGCTTAATCCACTGTGCCACAGCATAGCCCCTTGGTAACTGATTTTGAAGGGTGCCAACACCTTCTATCTACTATCCTATCCTATCTACTCCTATCCTGCTGGGATAACAGGACATCCACATGATAAGAAAATGAAACTGGACACTTAACACCATGTACAGGAATTAATTTAGAATGTATCAAAGACCTTTAATTACAAGAACTAAAACTGGGGAAGCCACCGCCTGCACTGCCAACATCCCATACGGGCGCGAGTTCAAGTCCCAGCTGCTCCACTTCCGATCCAGCCCTCTGCTGTGACCTGGGAAAGCAGTAGAAGATGGCCCAAGTCCTTGGGCCCTTGCACCTGTGTGAGACCTGGAAGAAGTTCCTGGCTTTGGATTGGTGCCTTATAATAAATTTTGAAGTAGAAAACATGCATCTATCTTTGGATTTTCTATCCATTTTCCTTTACTGAGAAAGCCTGTAAGGTTCACCAAACACAGAGACATCCTCACCTTTTGATATGTGGAATGTTCCCTCATCCCTGGTTTGAGTGTTTCTGGCACTGCGGCAGAAAACATACAGTAGTATTCTCACTGAAAGAACATGGACCTAGTAACACTATTTCTAGACACTGTACCTCAGCTCAGTCACAAAAGACTTCTGTGTAATCCAGTACAGCGTGTGAACCCCTGAGCTCACGGTCAGGTTCAGGACAAGGGGACTCCCACTGTGTACCCTGGACCAAAGGAAAGGCTGCCCCCATTACAGGAACTTTGTTCCTCATAGGGAAGGATTACGTTGCTTTCTAATTCCCATCGCCCCTCATCCACCTTTCGGCTCTTTATGCTCAGCCTACAGGATTTGCTAAGTAGGTACAGGCTACATAGAGTGGCTCTTAATTTAGAGTTCTCAGAATCGTCTGTGAAATTTTCAGAAGACAGAGGTTGGAATTACTATCCCAAGATTTATTCAGTAGGTTGAAGGGTCATGTCCAGGCATTTCCGATTTTAAAAATCCCACAGGTGATTCAGCTGAGCAACTCAGGTTTAAGGAAACCGTTCTTCAACTAACTCCCCCCTTAATAATACAGCCAAAATTTGGGTGGGGAGGGAGGAGGAAGAAAGGGCCCTCTTCACTGGGTTTCTCAAGATTTAAATCCTAAATAGGATTCAGGCACTTCATTCCCAATCACTCTGAAGAAAAACTATCTTCACTTTATGTCACCCCAGCCATATCTATGTGAATTAGTCATTTAAATTTTTTTCTGTATCTTATGACATCCCGGTATCTTAAAACTCTCCTGCAGGCAGGGAGTGACTGCTGACCCCAGGGCTGGCTACCGCCTAGGAAAATCAACAACTGACTTGGGAGCATGGTCTCAATCTCACGGGTAAGCTGACTACCCCTTGCATCCAAGTCTCACACAGGAAGCCGACATCTCCCCTGCCCTAAACCATCCACCCCATGGACAAGCGACAGGCAACTAGAAGTCTCCCTTAGAGCCCCACCACCTGCGGGAATTCCTCAAACCAGCCAAAAACCCGTTTGCTTTGCCCTGCTTGACCTTTCTGTGGAAGCCCAGGGAAGTTCCAGGCTTTTCCTCTTGTTCCTAAGTCCTTCCCTCTGACCACAACCTGACCCTGGGCCCTGCATGGCTTGTCAGGTTCCCGTTTCTTGGGACATGTAATACACTCTCCTTTCATGTGTATCATGTCATCACTGTCACCTCTGCAAATTAAAATCCCACCGCACCCCTGCTGCTGTGAAGAGGACCACTCCTGTTCTACTTAACTAACCCAGCTGGACACAACAGCACAAAGTCACTGAGGTTTCCAAACCAGAGGGCAAGCACCATCTCCCAACTCCTGCACACAAAAAGACGTCTTGGAAATCCCATCAGCATTTGAATCTCAAAGTTGTACGTCCACAGTAGCATTATTTATAAAAGTCAAAAAGTGCAACAAATACAGAATAAAATGTGGCCTGTGCATACAAGGGAATATTATTCAGCACTGTTGGGAGAAGAACGAGCGTGAGGGTGGCCGCTACAGGAACAGCTGTTTCTGTTTGGGGTTATTAAAAGTCCTGGAATTACGTGGTTATGACGGATGCGTAATCTTACGAAAGTACGAAGAAACCACTAAGGCGTACACTTTGACTTCTACGTCATGTGTATTATTTCTTACACAACAACTACACCCACTGTCCTCGCTCCGACTCTGTCCCTCACTTCTCCAGCGCTCCTAACTTGGGGACGCCCTGGGGTCGCAGGTCACGACCACGCCACCCCGTCCTGCTCCTGCGCCCTCGCTTCTCTCCTAGGTCACCGCAGTTCCCGGCCGCCACGGTAAGGACGCTGAGGAAACCTCGGGTTGAGGCTCAGATCCTCAACGCTCAGCCGTGGTGGCCCGCGGCGGCCAGACTCCCTCCAGGCCCGGGAGTCGGGGAGACGGGCCCGGGTCCTCTCCCCCCGACCGCCAGGCCTCGGCTCTCAGCCACCTTCCCCGGGAGGGAGGCGTCCCGGGCCTGGGTTTGGGGTTCCCTCGACCCCCGTCTCTAGCTCGGTTCACCCCCGTCCGCTCCAGAGGCGGGGGCGCTCCGAGGCGGCCGCCATTACACCCGCAGACTTTTCCGGAGTCCACAAATGGGGGCGGAGCCAGACTGCAAGTTAAAACTCCGCGGGCGCCCCCCAGCTCTCGCCGCCACTTCCTCCACACTCAGTAAGCTGTACCCGAGGGAGGACGGCGGCCGCACTGCTCGCCACACGCCACTTCCGCCTCGCCCTCCTCGCGCTGCCCGGAAACGCCGGGGCCGCACGGGAAGACGGGAAGAGAACCGCCCCCGGAACCGCTCTGCGCCTGCGCATCCAGACCTCCGAGCGGGGGAGGCCGGCGGCGCATGCGCAAGCGCGTGACCCTCCGTTGAGGTACCGCGGCGGCGGCGGCGCGCGCGCGGGAGGTAGGAGGAGCCGGGCTTCGGGGCTGGGCGTCTGCACTGTTGCGCTGGAGGCCCTGTCAGCGCGAGCCGCTCTCGCTGTGCTGAGGGAGACGAGGGCGCTCGCCCGCCTGCCTCCCTCCCTAAACCCTTAGCCTTAGGCCGCCCGCGGCCGAGGCATTTCGGAGGCAGGAGCGGCGCCCCGGTGGAGGCGCCGGGCGGGCGGACCCGGAGCCATTCCGGCGATCGGGGGTCTCCGCTGGCTGTGAGGTCCTCAGAGTCCGGGGCAGCCCTTTCCCTGCTGGAGTGTCCGGACAGCCTTTCCGAAGGTCGCCGGTCTGGGGGCAGCGGGAGGGTTCGCCCGCCCCAGTTCATTCATTCATTCATTCCTCGCCTGCGGTGAGCCGGGCGCCCGGGTAGGTACGAGGCTGAGGAGGCACAAGACGCCTGCCCTCTGGGTTCGCCCTGTGGTCCGCAGACGCCGGCTGAGCAGCTGTCGGAGGCGGGCGGAGGGCGGCTGCTCACGCCCAGCGGATCAAATGCGGTCAGCCTAGCCCCGCGTTCCCGTCCCTTGCCGCCCCCTGTGCACCCTGGATTGCGCCACGCTGCCTGCAGCCCAGTAGTGTCGAACACCTACTGCGAGTCGGGCACCTGGTCAGCCAAAGCACACGGGGCGAAGGAGGCCAGCCCTGCCGCTGCTAACGCCGTGGGAACGGACCGCTCTCATCCCGCCCCTGGCTGGCTCTCTCAAGTAAACCAAGTGTGACAAAGGACTGTCGTAAGGACTGGCTGAGTCCAGACCTGGAAAGCAATTGGAACGGTGCCTGGCGCACCGTGAGCGTCCCGTAGACGTTACCTGCTGCGCGGGGTCTGCGGTCTGGGCGCCGCTGTGAGGCCAGCGAGTGGTGAGGAGCAGCTGAGGAGGCCCAGGCCGCTCCTCTGCGGAGCTGGCGTGCAAGGTGAGGGTCGCTAGGTGGGCAGGTGGGCGCATCGGCCCAGCTGTGGAATACTAGTAGGGACTGCGCTGTTGGATTTGAAGTGAACTCGGTGTTTGAACCCTGCTAAGCTGTGTGTCAAAGTACGTGATCCAGTCCTGCAGGCTGGGCGGACCCAGCAAAGTGGGCGTCTCGGTGGGCGTTGGGGCACACCCTTCTGCCTTCCTCCTGTTTCTCCCGCTGCAGTTCGCTGGTAGAGCCTCTACAGCTGATGGCCGGGGTTCAGGGCGGTAGGTCCCTAGATGTGGGGAATTACCTGTTTCAGCAGCGAAGGCCCCTCATGAATTTACTCCCCCATTTCAGGAAAAGCACTCTCCTGAGATGCATGTTTGTGCTGCCTGTGGGAGAATGCGCTTCAGCAGGTTTCTGGATTCCTCTTCTGGGTTGTGGTGTTGATGTCCTGGAGGACAGTCAGGTTGTTACTCAGGCTGCACTGAGTATTTGACAGCAGTATCGTTACTCCGACACTCCATACTCCATGTGCACTGTACTTGCCTGGAAGAAATGGCATAAAACGGCATGATCTGCATAGTTACGCTTAGATGTGTTTGGCTTTCCACAGATGTGAAGGTAAATGCACCAACTGTGTTTTATCACCGTGGGCCCCTTGAAGCGCGCTGTGAGCCCCCCGTTCGTCTGTGTTCTACTTCAGAGGCATCTCTTGGACACCGCTCTCTGACTTGTGACCTTTTGCAGAGGGAAGCTTGAAATGTGTTGCTGAGCCACAGGCCATAAAGGTACCCGCATCATTACGCAGAGGAGCAGCGTCCTTTTTGTCTGACTGTGCAGACTCTCTGTGTCTCAGTGAGGAGCAGAACTCAAGGCGAAGCTGTGGGTGTGAATGAGAGTCCCTCTCTCATCTCCGGACCTGCCCTGAGATCGACCCTCACTCCTCTGAAGAGCAGCCTGAGAGCCTTAAGACAATGGATGAGTCAGACGACGATTTTCAAGAACTTTGCGCCAGCTTTCTCCAGAGGGTGAAAAAAAATGGAACCAAGCAGGTGTCAGGAGAAAAGAAGACACAGAAGGCCTCAAATGGCACTCAGATAAGAAGCAAACTGAAAAAGTCCAAGCAAAACGCCACCAAGGCAGAACCCCTCCCAGGCCCAGCAGAGAAGAAACCGCCACCTGGCAGCCTGTCCCCTCGGGCTAAAAAGACAAGGAAAACCAAGTCGCAAGCAAGTGACCTGGCCGTCACTGTGAACGGGGAGGCACGTGCGCTCGCTCCTGCTGCACATCAGCCTGGGCTCGGGGAAAGAGCGCAGGGCACCCAGACAGGTAACCGAGCAAGAACCACTGCCCGACCCTGCCAGAGGAATCCAGGGTTGGGACGTTTCTAGAAAAGGCCAGATGGTGACCACCGGCTCTGTAGGCCATCCAGTGTTACCCCTACAGTGGACCCTCTGTATCCACCCAACTAGGGCAGGGACATAGTGGAGAAAAAGTCATGACTCCGCTGAGCACGCAGAGACTTGTCATTATTACCTACATGATGCAGTGTGAACTTATTTACATGGCGTTCGCATTGTACTAGGCATTAGACGTAACCCAGAGATGACTTAAAGCACACAGGGAGGGTGCACGTAGGTTATAGGCAAGTACTATACGGTTTTATAACGGAGACTTGAGCACCCATGGATGGGGGTGGGAGGTGTCCTGGGGTCAGTGTCCCAAGGGTCCTGAGGGGTGACTGCACTCAGCTCTGCTGTTGTAGTGAGACACAGCCATAGGTCATATGTGAATGGGTGGGTCTGGCCTTGTGTTACTTACTAAATAGGTAGCCCGTCCCAGGACTGGAAACAACAGTGATAAAGTAGATATGTGTGACTTGTCCACGTGACTGTTTGGGGCCTCTGCGCTTTGGTAATTCCCTGTGATTGTTTGTATCATGCGGTTGACAGGAGTGAAAATAATGCAGCTTCTCTGATTTTCTTGAACCGATTCTAAGGCAGGTAAGTCAGAGTGGGCCAGCCCGTTTGGTTCAGCTTCTGAGGAAGCCGCATGACGAACCCTATGGGCTTGGTCCTAGGAGAATGGTCAGGTCCTTCTTTTCAGCCCTTCAAAAGGCTTTCTCTCTCTTGTTTGTGTGCAGCAGCTGTGCGGTCCCGCCTTTGGTCTAGCTAGCTCGCGCTCTTCACGCAGCACTGGAAACCAGCCATGCATAAGCCGCTGAATTCTGTAGCTAACGTGTCCTCGCCTTTACTGCCAAGTCTTAAATAACAGCACCACCTCCCAGGACAGTGGTGGCAAGGGCTGAGCACACAGGGACTTAGCTTCAGTCCCGCTGCTGGAGTGTTCTGGGTCGTTCATGCTTGCTTTGTGAATCTGATCAGAGCCCTGCACCGTGCAGACCTCCTAACTGACTTACAACTTGATGGAGTTGGTGGGCTGCCCGGAAGGCCACCTGCATCCCAGGTGAAAGGAGACCTGAGCTAGAAAAAGAGGAACACGTATCACTAGCATTCGTTATTAAACACCGAGATACCCACATGCCGCAGAAGTCATCTTTCAGTGTGTCGAGCTGGTGGTTTGCAGTGTGTGCACACAGTTGTGCGGCGACCACCCCCAGGTAATTTTAGAACAGTGTCATCACCCCAAAAATAAACTGCAGGCTGTCACCCCTCGTGCCCCTCCTGTCGCTGGTATCTGTGTGTGCTCTGCCACAAGCAGCGAGCTTCCTCACCAGTCAAACCTGAACTAGTTCCTAAAGGATCCCTGGGAAACTAGGGTCTAGCCTGGATCTGATGGAAAGTCTCAGGTCTCCAGCCGCCACAGACGTATGTGACGATTTTCTTTTTTGCCAGAGAGCGTTCCCAACGGCGATTCCCAGCCGCCTCCTCCCTGCCTGACCACAGCGGCGCCAAATCCCTCCAAACCCCGCACGGCAGAGCTGGTTCTGCAGCGGATGCAGCAGTTCAAGAGAGCTGACCCCGCGCGCTTGAAGCATGAGCCGGAAGAGCGGCCTCCTGGGGCGGCAGCCGAAGGAAGCGTCCCAAAGAGCCCTGGGGAGCAGACGGCAGCCGGGAACGGTAGGACGCGCGTGCGTCTGTCTTCCACACACGCAGGTTTGAACTCCGGCAGGAAGGAGCTGGCACTCGCTGCGTTCCTGCCGGGAGCAGGCTCTGCTGGTGCCGGCCCGGCCGCCTCCTTGGATCCAGCCAGTGGAGGGTCACCTGTGGCTTCCTTGACAAAGGTTTAGCTTTCTTTCAAAACTATTTTATTATGAAAATTTTCCCTTAAAGAATCATTTTTAAAATGTAAATGAATTCTCTAAGGTGGCTTTTTTTTTTTCAAATTTTAGTTTTGCACTTCTTAATTGGCTTTATTTGTGACTCTGAAGTCAGGCAGCAGGCTGAACCCAAAAAACAGTTCCAGATAGTCTCACCAGACATCTTTCATGTCTGTGTCCTTCAAACATTACAGGCATCATGCCATCACTCGCAGGATTCTCCTGCCTAACCACAATACCAGTTTCATGCCTAATTCCATTAATATAGCCTGGCGTTCAGCATATACACACATTTCCCCAATGGTCCCAAAGGATCTTTTGTAGCTGGTTTCTTTTTTTTTTTTTTTTAATTTGAAAGACAGAGTTACAGAGAGGTAGAGACAGAGAGAGAGGTCTTCCATCCACTGGTTCACTCCCCACATGGCCGCAGCGGCCAGAGCTGTGCCGATCTGGAGCCAGGAGCTTCTTCCAGGTCTCCCATGCAGGTGCAAGGGCCCAAGAACTTGGGCCATCCTCTACTGCTTTCCCAGGCCACAGCAGAGAGCTGGATTGGAAGTGGAACAGCCAAGACTCGAACCAGCACCCATATGGGATGCCGGCACTTCGGGCCAGGGCTTTTAATCTGCTGCACCACAGCCCCAGCCCCCCTTTTTTTTCTTTTTTAAACAAGGACTTAATATAAGCTTACACACTGCATTTTACACAGCTCATTAGTCTCTCAAGGTTGAGGTTCTAGGACAGTTCTCCCACCCCTCTGACATTTTTTGAAGAGCCCAGGCTAGCTGCCTTACAAGATTTCCCACTTTCCGGATTTGTTTTATTATTTCCTTGTATCATTTAGCGCCTGCCTGTAGCCCTAGTATTGCAGGTAGACGGTACGGACATGAGAGGTCTGACTGGCTGCAGGCGAAACCCCCAGCAGCAGCACCTCCCTGGCGCCGTGTGCTTCGTGCTGGGGCACCCCAGAAGGCACACGATGTCAAGGTGTCCTGTTCTTGGTCCCCTAAGCAACATGGGTCCTCACCTCTCATGGAAACCTTGGTGGGGCTGCACTGGCAGAGAGCAGAAGGGGGGAAAGCCCTTGACGCTCAGTGGCCCTGGGCCGCCAGCACTGCTGTCACGTCCAGGAGCTGTTAGAAACACAGCGTCCCAGGCTGCAGTGGGACCTCCGGAATCCAAACCACGCCTTCACAGGCTCCACTGCGTATGCACAGTACAGTGTGAGAAGAGCCGCTGCAGGAGCTGGGCGTGCCAGCTCCGGGTTTTTTCTCACCACGTGGTGCGGGTGCCCAGTGACCCACTGCAGGCGCAGGAGGGTGTGGCTCTGGAGCTGCCCCTCAGGGCTCTCTGTTTCCCCACAGGGTGTGAGCCTGTGCTCTCTGCCACAGACAATGACGCCACGGTGGCCCTGGCCCTGCAGCACGAGTTTGGGCAGGAAGCAGCGTCTGCACGTGGCGACGACCTGGAGGAGAAGGGCTTGTTCTTCTGCCAGATCTGTCAGAAGAACCTCTCGATGATGAGTGTGGCCCGGCGGGAGCAGCACGTGAACAGGTGGGAGCGGTGCCGACGGTCAGTCCCTTCGCCCGTGCTTGTGGCCAGGACCAGGGTACCCCCAGGCTCCAGCGGGAACCTTGAGATGCCCCATCAGCACCTCAATCTTGTCAGCCTGTCCTCTGTAAAAATACTTCATTGAGAGAGAATTCACATACTCCACACTTGACCCATGTGGAGGTACCATTCAGCAGCTTTTGGCGTATTTGCGGAGTTGAGCCCCCATCATCACAGTCAATTTTGGATTATTCTCATCACTCCCGGAGAAATGCCAGCCCTTTAATAGTCACTCCCTGTTGCTCCCTCCCTCCCCTCACAGCCAAAAGTCAACTTCCTGTCTGTGTGGCTCTGCCTGCTCTGGACACCTGACATAAGTGGACTCGTACAGTCCTTGTCCTCTTGTGTCTGTCCGCCTAGAATCATGGTTTGGAAGTTCATCCACGCAGTGCGTATCGGTACAGTTACCTATGGTTTCCCCACGATGGGAACTATAACATCACAGTGTCCTTAAACAAACCAGGTACCCAAGACACGCCTGGGCAGTGCAGTCCCACAGGACCAGGTTGTGTACGCGCTCCACTCTTGACCACAGAACGTGGGCCACGTGACTGCACTGCATTCCTTTCTGTGGCTCAGCACCCCGCGGTGCGCACAGATCATTTCTTCTCAGCCACTGTGGACCGCTGGCGGTTGTTTCTGAGCTGCTCTGGGCATTTTCCTTTGCTTAAGATTTATTTGGAAGGTAGAGTGACAGAAACAGAGAGGGAGAAGAGCTCTTCCATTGCCAGTTCACTCCCCAAATGGCCACAACGACTGGCTGGGCCAGGCGGAAGCCAGGAGCCTGGAACTTCATCTGTGCCCCGCACGTGGGTGCAGGGGCCCATGTACTTGGGCCATCTGCTGCTGCCTTCGCAGGCCCACCAGCAGAGAGCTGTACTGGGAGTGGAGCAGCCGGGACTGAAACCGCACTCTGATGGGATGCTGGTAGTGCAGGCAGAGGCTTAGCTCACACGCCGCGTGCTGGCCTCTGGACTCGTGTTTCATGTATTTGGGGGCCTGCTTTCAGATCTTTTGGAGAAGTATTTTGGCACGGGGTCCCTGGGACGTATGGGAATTTTGGTGTCTGTGTCTCAGCCTTCTGTAACCGCCCTTGCTAGCAGACATCTAACCGTAGCACGTGGTGCCGGGGGGAGGACGCTGGCCCTGGGGAACGTGCTCTAGCCACAGCACGTCCACGCTAACGTACACCCACGGTCTCTCTGCAGGTGCTTAGACGAGGCGGAAAAGGCACTCCGACCACCTGCACCTCAGATCCCCGAGTGCCCCATCTGTGGCAAAGCTTTTCTCACCTCAAAGAGCAGAGCGAGCCACTTGAAGCAGTGCGCAGCGAAGATGGAGGTGGGCCCCCAGCTCCTGCTGCAGGCCGTGCGGCTGCAGACAGCCCAGCCCGAGGGCGGAGGACACCCGCCCACACCCAGGTGAGTCGCCTGGGAGAGACAGGTCAAGCAGAGGCCTCTCTGACTCTGGAAAGCAAATGTTTGCGGAGCACATCTGGCAGAGTCTGGAAGGGCTTCAGGTGGAGACAGATGCTGCACCCGGGAGCCAGGTGTGTCCGCAGAGGGGCGTGGCTGGGCTCCCCGGCATGCCCCCGCGGCAGCGGCAGCCCCCAGGCCTGCACTCGGTGCCCCCAAGCATCTCAGCAGCTGGTGTTCACTGCGGCTCAGCCACTTCTTCTGCACCATGGTTTCATCTCAGTGCGGTCTGACTTGTATTCTCTTAATGTAGGATTATTCAGCACAGTTCAGAGTTGCTGAGGCTTACCCACAAGCCCCTTTTTGGAAAATTTGCATGAATTAAGGATGAGTGTTAAAATAGCAGAGGCCATGACAGTGGGGAAGTGAGCCCTCGGCATGCAAACCACAGGTGCACAGTGGCTGAGGTGTCGTCCCGACACACGCTGCCCCACGCCCACCCCAGCTGTACGGAAGCATCAGCTGCCAGGGCCCAGGTCCAGGCTTCTTTTCCCTTGACAGCCGTCGGCAGCCAAGACAAGGCCGAGGCTGCTGGCTGTGTTTCCTGGCCACAGCCTTGCACGTGGTTTGTGGGCTGCTGAGCTGGGCTGGGACTGCAGAGGGCAGAGGTGGGGGCTCCTCCCAAGGAGCTGTCTGTTTAGCACAGGCACGCTCGAACAGGAGGACTGGAAGCCTTGAGGCCTTAAATAGACGTCGTCTAAGCTCTCACTTGCCTCTTGGCGGGACCACACAGCTGCCTGCTCAGGTTCAATGGCTCTGCTTTGAACTTACCTCCAAGTGCTGGGATTCCACGTGCACGAGTCCTGGGTTGGCAGAGTAGACAGCTAACAGGAATCGGCTTCTTCCCGGGACTCTGCACCTCCTCTCCCGAGGCCAAGCCGTGGGAGTCTGGAACTCTGGGGTGGTCAGAATTCCCCATGGGAGAAGGTGCTGGTCAGGGCACCCACTCGCCCCTTGCTCCTCCCGTCCTGCCTGGCGAGTGCCAAGATGCAGCCATCATACAGGGACCAGGGCTGATGGGCGGCTCCATCCCTTCTCGGAGGCCGTGGTCATCATACCGGCTTCCTGGGGCTCACTCAGACCCTGCGAGCAGTGTCTGAGAATCTCAAGCCGTCCGTGCTCTGGCAGCCAGCATGAGCTTCCATGAGAACTGGAGGCCCAGGACAGCTGCGGGGAGGGGCGGGGCGGGGCGGGCTTGGCTCACCTCGCCCCTGCCCGGCTCCTTCCCCTGCCCGGGATGCCACCCCCGTGCTCCCCCAGGCTGCACGCGGCTCCCGCCTGCCTTCAGGCCTCACACAGAAGAGCTGCGCTGGGTTCCTGTGCTGCATTTAGCACAAGCACACTGGAACGGTAGGACTTGCGCTAAATTCAGGACTGGCCCTGGGCACCTGAGGCATGAATGGGCAGAAGGTGATGGCAGGTCCCGCGAGCCAGCTTGGAGCCAGGAAGTGTTGACTCCACCAGGTCTGGCCACCCCTGGGGTGTGCAGTACCTGTGCCGGGAACCTGCTGGGCAGTACCACATGGAAAGACCCTGTCCTGTCTGGACTGGCTGAACCCTCGGCCTGCGTCAGAGAGCTCACAGACGGCAGAATCAGCTCACTGAAGGCCAAGGCAGTGGATGCCTCTGTCTGAAGGGTCCCCGTTCATCCCTTTTCTCTCACCCCCACAAAGGAGAGCAGCCCCCGGCCTCACAAATGTGGGCACCCGTGGCCGTGACTAACTTCCCTTGGGCTGTCTTTTAGCTTTAGCAGCCCCACTGGAGGTGTGAAACGGAAAGGAACCTTGAACAAGAAGGAGCCCCAGAAGAGAAGGAAGGCCGACCCGCCCGAGGCACCGTCCGAGGACCTGCTGGTGGCCATGGCTCTGTCCCGCTCCGAGATGGAGCAGGGCCCTGCCATGCCTGCGCTCAGACTGCGGAGTGCTTTCTCCGAGAGGAGAGGTGGGTGTGGGGGAGCAGGTAGGTGTGGCCGGAGCGTGGCTTACGCAGCTTGTTGCTGAGTCCACGGCTGACCGCGTCGCTTCCGTGTGTCTCTAGAGAAGAAAGGTCGCAAGAGGAAGCCCCCGGTGTCCCCCCCGCAGTTGCTCGTCCAGGACCGCGCGACCACAGGCAGGCAGATAGAGGACCGCGTGGCCCTGCTGCTGTCAGAGGAGGCGCCGCTGTCCCGCACGCCGCCGCTTCCCGCCAGCAGGATTCTGAAGGAAAAGCTGAGAAAGGCAGGCTGGTGCCTGCAGCCGCCGGAAGGGAAGCAGAACTCCCTGTGGGAGGGCAGCGCCCTGACCGGAGCCTGGGCCGTGGACGCCTTCTACACGGCCAGCCTCGTCCCTCCCATCGTGCCCCAGCGGCCTGCCGAGGTGAGCCCTGCTCCTCCAGACACACGCGCACGGGCTCTGCGGACAGAGCTGCAGCTCCGACACCAGCGCCGGGCCACAGACAGCATGAGCGGTGGGGGGCAGGGCTCAGCTGAGGCGCTCTCTGTGGCAGCCACACGGCTCTGCGGGTGAGGACAGGGCAGAGCCTCGGCTTCCCCGAGAGTGTTTAGGACACCGAGTCCCAGGCCCTACTCCCGTGGGGCTGGCGTCATCACAGCAGGCGCCCAGGAACCACATTCTGCATACATGTTCCAGACAGTCGCGCGGGTGGCTCTGAGTCAGTTCTCGCCTTCCTGGGGTCCCCTGGCTGTCCACAGGCACGGATGGGCCACTCAGAGCAGCCTGTCGCTACTCAGTGACGGACACTTCCGGTCCCACTCTGCAGTCTGGGTCTGGCCGTGCGCATGTGTAGAGGCTGCTGCGTGCCAGTGTCTGACAGCAGCCACGTGCTTACCCTGGCTTGCGCGCTTCTTGCAGGGCCTGACCCAGGAGCCTCCACGACCTACGAGGCCTCCTGAGCAGCCAGAGTCAGGTCTGGAGGGGCCACCTGCTCTCCCCAGCAGCCCCGGGGACCTGTCGTCATCGGCCAGCCAGAGGGAGCACCAGGCCCTGCAGGACCTCGTGGACCTGGCACGGGAGGGGCTGAGTGCCAGCCCGAGGCCCAGCAGTGAGGACCTGGCCAGCTCCGGTGGGGCCACAGGTGAGACACTGGGTGGGCCGCAGGAGGGAAGGGGGCGCCTTCGTGTAAGCCCCGAGGCTCGGCAGCGTGTCCCCTGCTGCAGGAGCACGTGCAGCGCCCAGCAGCTTTTGCTTTGCTCGGAGGTGACTGTGGCACACACAAGTCTGTCACGATTTTCCTTCAACTTTAGGCCAAGACGGAGCTGGCTGCCCAGGTGAGTGATCCTTGTAACCTCCGGCGAGGGGCGGTGGTAGCAATGGCGGCGGCAGGGGCTTGCTTTAAATGGCCATGTCCTCAGCCAGCTCCTCCCAAGGCATCTTGGGTCCAGCCTGGCCTGTGGTGGGTGCCGCCGGCTGGATGCCGACATTGTCAGGGTGACGTGACGTTATCTCAACCTCCACCCCCTCTCAGGGCTGGATGTGGTGCCCCGCGGCCTCCCGCCGACCGGCTTTGTCCTGCCTAAGGAGAAGCACCTGGAGCGGGGCGACCACGCTTCGGTAAGGACTGGGGGTCTCCCACGTGAGCCCCTCCCTGGCGCTGTGACCGCTGTGGGGAGCTCCACTCCCTGCTGTCCCCAGGGCCTCCCCACTTCCACTGGCGTCACGGAGCAGCTCTGCTTCCCAGCAGGCGGACTCGGCAGCCCCCCCCCGCCCGGCTGCCCCCGGGCCCTGCTGTGAAGGCTTGTTTGTTGCTTGTCTCGGAACACGGCGGGCGCCCGCAGTGGCTGAACCCCCAAGCCTGCGTAGTCGTGGGAGTCCGGGGGCCGCTCTTCTCTGTGCGGGGCCCTCGTTCCGCTGTGTGCTCTGCGTGCTCCTGCCGTAGCAACTTACGGCAACCCTCCCGTGTGGCCCCGGGGCCGCGCTCGGCTCCTACCACGGTCCCTCGTCCTGTGTTGGTGACCAGTGGGGTAGCACTTGGGTTTTCCCGAGAGTAGACAGCATCCCCAGAGGATCCCGGCCTCAGCCACACTGCCACACCAGGGCCAGGGCGATGGCACCGACGTGCACAGTGGACAGTGGGCCCTGAAGTGCTGGAACGCGGGGCCTGGGTCCAGCACACCAAGCTGCTCTGAGCACTGGGCCTACAGCACGCGTAGCTCACCCCGCGCTCCAGAACCACGGATGCCGCCTGCTCGTCCTTGTCAGGGCTGTGCTGCCTCTCCCCACCGGCCGGTCCCTGCCTGGGCATCTGAGACCCGGGCTGGTGTCCTCACTGCCCGACTGCAGCTGCCTGCGGTGATACAAAGCAGAGCCCGGCACAGCCCATCCCCCTCCTGAGCAGGGGCGCCCCATGCTGCTCAGTCAGCAGAGTGGCAGTAGCGCGAGACGGTGACAGTGCTGACAGCTGTGCCTCTCACTTCAGCTCTCCATCGGGCTGCTGGTTGCCGACTTCAGCGCCATGGTCAACAACCCGCACCTGAGCGACGTCCAGTTCCAGGTGGACAGCGGCGAGGTGCTCTATGCCCACAAGTTTGTGCTTTACGCCCGATGTCCACTTCTCATTCAGCATGTGAGTACCGGCCATCGGGCAGCTCCCCCGCTCCTGCCCCTTCCGCCCTGCACGGGAGCGTCTTTGCTCTGTTGCTGTCAGGGTCCCGTCTGGAGAGGACAGAGAGGCACGTCAGGCTAGCTGCCGCGTGAGGAGTGGCCTCAGCGCGGCCGACATGCTCTGTGCTGCGGAATCGAGGCCAAGGCGCTGTCCCCAGAACGGTTTCCTCTTTTTTCAATTTGCATAATTGCAGAGTTCCAAACTGACCTTTTTTTCTTACCTGTTTTTAATTTTTAAATTTAGGAAGGCAGAGAGAGAGAGAGAGAGAGAGAGAGAGAATCTTCCATCCTCTTTCTTACTCCAAATGCCTGCAGTAGCTAGGGCTGAGCCAGGCCAGAGCCAGGAGGCTGGAGCTCAAGCCGGATCTCCCACGCGGGTGGTAGGGAGTCCAGTACTTGAGCCTCCACCGTGCCTCCCAGCGTGCACGTTGGTAGGAAGCTGGAGTCAGGAGCAGAGATGGGACTCTGTCTCAGGGATGCAGATGTTTAGACTGCTGCACCAAATGCCTGTGCCGCCACACACACACACACACACACACACACACACACCCAGCCCCATAAGAGTTGCCGATGTTCTCAGCCTTCTGCTCCAACACGTTCTAACAGGTGCTGGACTTCAACATCAGCAGGAATCCAGTGCCCTGCTGTGTGTCAGAAAGTTCTAGAGCTCTTGCTGTGTCTATCAAGAGGCAACTAGCTGGGCTCTTGAACAGACATTGCTAAAAAGATTCTTTAGACAGAGGCTTGTTATGACCCACCCCACTCAATTCCTGGCCAATAAAATGCCCCAGCCGTGGGCACGCTTCTCCTGGGGTGTGGAGCTGTCCACGAGGCTGCAGACTCCCAGGATCCACTCCAGGTGATGGCCACCTGACCAGAAGGCTCACTGCACCTTACCGCCCCCGCTCAGGTGAACAACGAAGGCTTCTGCGCTGTGGAAGACGGGGATCGGAGCCAGCGCGTCCTGCTGAGTGACGTGAGCGCCAAGGCGGTCCGTGCGTTCCTGCAGTACCTCTACACAGCGGACAGCAGCCTGCCTCCCCGCCTGGCCCCTGACCTACATGCCCTGGCCCTCAGGTCCACTGTCCTTCCACTGTACCCCACAGCCTCAGGTCCGCAGGTCGAGGGTCAGGCTGAGGCCTTCCTTCGGAACTTTGAGTCCTGTTCATACTATTTTTGTTTTTTAAGAGATTTATTTATTTGGAAGGCAGAGTGACAGAGAGCTCTTCCATCTGCCGGCTCACTCCCCAGATGGCTGCAACAGCCAGAGCTGGGCCAGGCTGGAGCCAGGAGCCAGGAGCTCCATCCTCGTGTCCCACATGCTGGCAGGAGTCCAAGCACGTGGGCCGCCCTCCACTGCTTCCCCGGGCGCATGAGCAGGGAGCTCCGTCAGCAGTGGAGCAGCTGGCACTCCAATCAGGGGTGCCGGCGACACAGATGGTGGCTTAACCTGTGCCGTAATGCCAGCCCGTAATACTTCACTCCCAAGTTTGTGACCAGTGACGGTCCTGAACAGGGCCTGCTACCTCCAAGTCCAGCCGGAATACACTGTTGCAGGGGTGCTGGATCCTGCGCGCTTCAGCTCCCGGGTGGCGAAGGGAGAGGCCCCCTGCCTCAGGACCCCACAAATGCTGCTGCACCTTAACTGTCCTTCCACGGGGGAGCTGGACACAGCAGCCCTCTTCTAGATCCCCACGAGTGGACATGGGGGACGTGCGTGGTCTCCATCCCACGCTTGCCAGCCACCCTGGCTTTGTCCACACTCCAGGGTTTTGAGAGAGATAAAGGTTAGCTCAGTAGAGCTCAGCCAAGAAGAGGCCTCTCCCCACGATAAGGCCCGAGGGCTTTTAGCACAAAGCCTTGTCAGCCAGAGCCTCGGGAAAGGAGGCGCTCAGCCACAGAGCCTGTGAGCAGGTGCCCGGCCGCCCGCAGGTGTAGCCTGCCAGGCTGGTACCGGGCACAGCGCCCCAGGGCCTCAAGCAGCACGTGCCCTCTGGGTTTAGAGTCCCTTTGTTTCCTGTCACAGACGGCCTGCTGCACGGCTTCGTGTCTGAGGCCGCAGTGACCGGATGTGCCTGAAGGTGGCGTGGGTCTCCGGTTGCTAGAGCCAAGGGACCCTGGGTACTCCTGGGCAGGCGCCTGGACACCATCTTCCCAGGAGAGCAGGGAGAGGCCAGGCCGAGCCCCGGCTGTGGCTTCTCAGGAAGGCTCTGCTCTGCCCCCCTCCCCAGGTCACAACACTGGGGGGGGGGGGGCTCTGTGCAGAGGGGCCTGACCGCCTGTGTTCCCTGCTACAGGTTCGGCGTGAGTGACCTCATGCAGCTGTGCCAGCAGGCGTCTGCCGGCGTGGACGTGGAGGAGGAGCGCCAGGCGGAGAAGGAAGGAGAGAAGTGTGAGAGCAGACTGGAGAGTTTCCAGGAGCTGCTGAGGTCGGTGTGGGTGGATGAGGAGGAGGAGGCAGAGGCTCTGTCGAAGTCCGAGGGCCAGGAAGAAGACAGAGAAGAGGTGAATGAAACAGAAATGCAGGAGATTTATGAATTCGCAGCTACTCAGCGAAGGCTTCTCCAGGGGGCAGCAGTCCCAGACGTGGAGGATGCTGACCAGCTCCCCGAGGACGGTCCAGGGCCTGGGCAGGTCCTGGCACGCATCCCGCGCAATGACGAGCTGGAAAAGGCAGAGCAAACGGAGCTGGCAGGGCCTGGGAGAGCCACAGCCTCACCCCGCAGGGAGAGCGTGAGGCCGCGCGTTCTGCCCCCACAGGGCCAGCGCTCAGCCGTGGACAGCGAGGCAGGGACCCAGGAGCAAGAGGCACCAGAGGACACAGGCGGTCACTCCAGCTCCCCCACCCCTTCTGGGGCCTGCTGGGCAAGGGGAGAAGGTTCCTTGCACTCGGTCCGTATCCACAGTGAGGAACCGCTGCTGGCACCAACTCAAGGAGGGCTCTTACAACCGTCCCAGGCAGCGAGTGACCACAAGGAGCGAGAGAGCACTATCCGGGGGCGGGAGGGGGAGCTTTCCCACCCCCCCACTCCCCAGCAGGCTCCCCACCCCCATCTCAGCTGCCCCCCGCCGCAGCCCCCAGTCGTTGGGAGTCCTGGCCACTCGCAGCTTCACGCTCAGCACACAGGCCCGCTATCCGGCCTGGCGCACAGCAGGCTGTCTGAAGCGGCCTCCCCACGCTCGCCATCACCACGGGCATGCTCTAGGCAGAAGAGGTCCTGCAGCGTCCTCATGGCGCTGACCGAGCCAGGCCTGCGGAGAGGCGACGCCTGCAGTCCCAGGCTGGAACCCAGAACCGCGGGGGCCCCTGCTGCCCCGGCTACCCCGGCCGCGTCGGCATCCATTGACCTCACCCAGACAGAGCCCGAGGGTTCCAGCTGCCAGTCCCAGAGTCCTCCCTCCAGGAGCAAGGGGGATGAGATTATCCTTTTATCAGATTCAGATGAAGAGCCGGAGCCGGAACAAGCCAAGATCAGGCCGGCTTCTGACCCCCCAGGAGAAAGGGAGCTGTCGGGAATCAGCCCCAGGTCCTCGGAGCTGTTTCCCGTGATCGATGTGGACGCAGATCTGGAACATTCCCAAAGCCCACCGAGAAGAGGAACTGGGCTGCGGCAGGGGGAGGAGGTGCTGTCAGAGAATCGGGGCCCTGGGCACAGCAGGGGGACCCCCTGGCTGTCCTGTGACCACGAGAGCACCCCTGATGAGGACAGCACCACGGACACCTCATCCTGGCTGGTGCCCGCCACCCCCCTGGCCAGCAGGAGCCGCGACTGCTCATCCCAGACCCAAATCCTGAGCCTCAGGCCCAGGACCCCCGTGGCTGAGAAGACTGGGCACGCCCCCCGGGCTTCAGAGAACAGGGCGGCGAAAGGGGCCGCACAGGAGTGGTCTGTGATCGTGCCCCAGACGCCACCCGCCAGCCGTGCTCCCGTCACTCCGGGGGCTCCCGACAGTGGCAGGCGGGGCTGTCGGAGCCCGCCCCGGCCTCAGCCCAGGCGCCCCAAGCGCTCCTCTCCACTGGCCCCTCGTGCCATTCCAAGAGGCCTCCCCGATTTCACCTGGCAGTTCCCAGAACGCTCACCACCCAGGCCGGGCCAGCCCCCTGCGGCTGCGGCCAGCGAAGTGGTGGAAGTTGAGGACAGCGAAGGGGAGCAGGAGGCCGCCTCCCTTCCGGCAAACAGCAGCCCCCTGCCGGACAGTGACCCCCCAGGGCCAGCGGACAGCTGCTGCTGGCACCCTGAGCCCCTCTCACCGATCCCAATTGACGACCTGAACCTCGAGCGGACAGGCCCCCTGGGCACCAGCAGTCCCTGCAGCAGGACCCAGAAGTCCCCAGACAGTGGTGCTACCCCCACCCGAGGCAGAAAGTCCCCAGAGTCGTCCTCACAGGCCGGCTCCCCAGGGAGCGAAAGACTGAGCTTTCTGAATTCAGCTCTGTGGGACGACTGGGATGGCAGAGAAAAGTCGCTGGAAGCTCCTCCCACAGCCCAGACCCCAGGGGCCGATGGCACTGAGAGGTCAGGCGCATCGGCGACACCAGGTGAGTGCCGGGATGGGGTGCGTCTGGGCTTTCCACTCTGTACACTGAGGGGGTGTGGAGACCCCGACTGAAAACTCCACTCAGCTGCAGGGCAGTGTCCCCTGAACGGGCCTGGGTCCCCACACCCCCAGGCATGCAGATTGGCGAGCCCCTCTCCAGAATGACGAAGCAGCACCCCGAAGTGAAAGCTCTTTGTAGCAGGCACGTCAGCTGTGCCTAGGATCAGGCAGAGTCAGCCTTCCCACCCACCGAGACGTCCACAGCAGGGTAAAGCCAGCACTTACCACTAAGAGCCGAGAAGGCCGGGTGGACGGCCGCGGTGGGGAAAGGGACGTCCAGCCATGAAGAGGAACAGGCTGACTTGGGCTCCTGCGTGGCTGAACCTAGGAAGCAGCCCGCCGCGCGGGAGAGGAGAAAGCAGGCAGAGGAGGTCACAGCTGACTCCGTGCAGACGCACGTCCAGGGGGACGCGTGGCTCCAGGGGCTGGGGAGAGGAGCAATGGGGAGCTGGTGGAGGGCTGGCTGCCCAGTGCTGTGACTGCCCTTCAGCTCAGCGAGAAAGGCAGGTGGGGCAGCTGTGGGCAGTGAGGTGCAGGGGCTGCACATTCCCGTCACGGGGGACTCAAATCCGTGAGTCGCTGCTGCCATGGCAGAAGCTGCTGGAGCCTGCAGCCCAGTGCTTCACGCCTCCCGAGATCCCAGGGGGAGCAGGCCTCTGACGTGCCCTCCACCTTCCGCGGCTTCTTCAGTCCACCTGGCAGCCCACCCCACAGCGTTGCCTCTGGAGGACCCAAGGCGACCCAGAATTTGCATTTCTCACCGGTTCCCAGGGGTGCTATGAGAACCCTGCGGCGGGCGGGAGACGCGGGCACTGGGCTGTGAAGGGACAGGAGGAATGGAGACGCCCCTGGTCTCACGGGGCTCTGTGGTCAGAGAGAGGCTGCCGGTCCTGATGTGTCCCAGTCATCAAAACGATGCTTGCGTTACCTCAGCTTGACTGAGGGATGCGCACACCAGAGTTCACTTTCTAAGGTGCGCAGTTCAGTGGCTGTCACTGCATTCACGAGGTGAGCGACCGCCACCACTGGTCCCAGACCTTTTCCTCACGCACCCGCTCTCCACCTCTGGATCTGCCGGCATAGACCCCCAAACCGAGCCACCGAGTCTGGGGTCTCTGGCGTCCTTCTCCGAGCCTGAGGTTCGAGATTCACGCCGGACGCCTCTGCTCTTCCACCCACCCTTCGCAGTCCTGGCTGCGTGAGGCATGTGAGTGCTCATCGGGAGCGGACCCGCAGGGTCACTCTCTGAGGAACCAGCTGTTGCCCAAGGTGGCTGCACCACGTTACATCCCCCCAGCGTGTGGGAGGGCCCCAGTTCCTCCATCCTCACAACAGAGTGTCCCGGGTAGGAGGTGGCATCTGTGGTTTGTCTTCGATGTGTCTGTGGCTTTTGTTTGTTTGTTTTTAAGAAAAGGCAGAGTCCCAGAGAAAGAGACAGATTTTTGATTCGCTGGTTCACTCCGCACATGGCCACAACAGCCAGGGCTGTGCCAGGTTGAAGCCAGAATCTGAGAACTCTGTGTCTCCCACACTGGTGCAGAGAGCCACATACTTGGGTCACGAGAAACAGCAGCTGGGACTTCAGTCAGTGCCCGTGTGGGACTCTGGCGCCGCCCCACGGCACCAACCCCTGTGTATGTTCTTTGAAGCGCATGTTGAGGTCCTTTGCCTGTTTTTAATTGGGGATTTTTAAATAGTTGAATTATAAAAATAATACTGATGTCTGCCTGCGGGAAGCACACCTGTCTCCGGTTGCCGCAGCATGCTGAAGCATTTTTAAGTTCGTTTACGTGTGGCTGTGTGTGGGGCTGCCCAGCTCCAGGAACACCACTCACGCGGCACCGGCACTACCAGGCGGGGCGTGCACCGTGGGCTGCTTCCGAGGCGGCACCTCATTTCCAAACACTGAGCACGGCGCTCATTCATGCTCTCGTGGAGCAACGTCGTGGTGGTGTCGTCTCCACGCGCTGACTTCTCTTGGCGGCACCGCCGGGATCAGAGCGGTTAGTCCGGATCCCTCGTGTTGAAGTGGGTGCTGCTTTTGTCTTGCCCGAAGGTGCTCATCGGAGGAAGAACTTGCCCCCCAAAGTGCCCATAACGCCAATGCCAAGGTACTCCATCCTGGAGACGCCGGTGCTGAAGAAAGAGCTGGACAGGTCAGTGCTGCTCCTCAGAGTCCCTCCCGCGTAGCCAGGCTGGGCAGCCCTGGAAGCGGAGCGGCACCGTGTGGTCGCCTCAGGTCTGGGGGACGCAGCTGGCCCTGGGCTTGGCAGAGGTTCTTTAATCTGCTCTTCAAGGGAAAGGGGTGGCTGAGCTTCCCGGCCTCCCTGCGCACTGGGCCCCAGGAAGGCCTTCCGCGTACCCAGTGCGCACGCTCCCTGTGGTCTGCAGGCCTGTGGAGTCCCCTGCCGTGAGCCGCGTCAGCTCTCCGTGCTCAGTCGGTGCACAGCACAGATACTAACTAACCTCTGAACGCTTTCTAGCGTCGCACCGTGCTTCAGCCACACAGCGCGTCACTGAATGTGCTGGTAACCGCTCTTGGCTAGGACGAGGAGGTAGTGCCGGCTGCGGAGTCCTGATGCTCACCTGCTCTCTCATTCAGGTTCGGAGTCCGCCCTCTGCCCAAACGCCAGATGGTTCTGAAACTGAAGGAGATCTTCCAGTACACTCACCAGACCCTGGAGTCGGACTCGGAGGACGAGATCCCGCCCTCACAGGTGTCCCGGGAGGCACCCTGCAGTCAGACCTACAACGCCGAGACCTCCGAGCCTTCCAGGGCGGGAGGCTGCACCCAGCTGGAGGCCGCCCCGGGCCCCAGGCCGCAAAGGGCCAAGGGCCCCCAGCATGGGACGCCGCAGCCCAGTGGGGGCCTCCCAGCCCCTGGCAGACCACCAGCCCCCGAGGCCTCTCCAGGCCCTGATGGTGACGCTCGTCTCCCAGCCTCCCAGGAATCCATGGCTACCTCTGTGGACAGCAGTGACAGCTCCTTCAGCTCACAGAGGTAACCAGATGGAAGTGGCGGGGCAGTGGGTCTGGGCGATCAGGAAGCCCCCGTTACCTTCGCTCCCTCCAGGCCCCCCGGAGCAGCCCCGCAGAGCTCCCGGCCCCACGCCCCCCACACCTGCACTTTCCTGCCGCGTGCCAGGCTGCCCAGGGCCCGTGGGAACCCACCCCTTCCCTCAGAGGGGCTCGTCTCGGGCTGCAGGAGGTGTCACAGGCCGCGTCGCTCTCCCCAGCTCTTCCTCCGCAGAGTTCGGAGCGGCCTTCGAGTCGGCAGGTGAAGAGGAGGACGGCGTCAGCGCCTCCCAGGCGGCCGTCCCCGCAGCAGCCGTGGAGGAGGCGGTGAGGCGCTACATCCGCTCCACGCCGGCGCTGTACCGGAAGGTGCTGCTGTACCAGCCCTTGGAGCTGGCCGAGCTGCAGGCTGCCCTGAGGCAGAACGGCATCCGCGTGGCTGCGGGCAAGCTGCTGGACTTCCTGGACACCCACTGCGTCACCTTCACCACCGCCGCGGCCCGGAAGGAGAAGCTCAGGGGGAAGAGGCTGCGGGGCGTGGGCAGGAAGAAAGGGGGGCAGAAGTGACACCCCCACCTGGACCCCCCCCTCCAGGTGTGCGGCCTGCACCCGTGTCACAGCCCCCAGACCGCCTGTGGGAGGCTGCAGGGTGCCCGGTCACCAGGCTCCTCCGTCTCGGCTGGGGCCTGTGGAACGACGGGCGCAGCCCTGCCTCCTGCGCTGGAACTGGAGCACGTCACGGCTGGATGGAGGCCCGCCCCTGCCTGTCGGTGCTTCCACGTCTCCTCTTGTTCCCGGGGGCCTCATGGATTCTGGGGGCCTGGGCGGCACCAGGTGGCGGGGCGAGGCCTGATTCTGCCCCATCTGCCCCCTGCATCCCCCAGGCCCAGGCCCAGGCCCAGGCCCAGCTGCCCCACGAGTCCATCCTGAGCTGGAGGCCAGCTGGCAGGGACCTGGCTTCCTTCTCAGCACAGCCACCACCAGCAAACCACGTGGCCTCAGTTCCCTGCACCACACGACCAGGGCCCAGCCCTCCTGGCCCGGTCATTGGCACCAGCACCACTGAGCCCCCAAGGCAAGCACGTACCCTACCGGCAGGCGAAGGCGAGAGGAGGCTGGGTCTCCTGTCCTTGAGAACCCCCTTGTCTCAAATCCAGTGCAGTTGGTTTTATATGATGTGCAATAAAAACAAACAGCTTTACAAAACCTGGCAGCTGCACCTCAGAAAAAGCCCAGGGAAACAGACCATGAGCTTGAGCCCAGGTGGTCCCAGCCCACCTGTTCCTGCACTGGGGGCACAGGTGAGTCACAGACGGCCACGCACTCATCCGCACATCTGTCGGTCATACACGGCGTTTCACAGAGCCCTGCCCGGGCCCCAAGCTGCCAGGCGAGGCCGTGCGCCAGCCTCAGGCACGGCTGCACAGGTGCAGAGCCGCCAAGCCAGGCCCCACCTTCCATGGGACGAGCTGCAGAGCGCTGCGTGGCCTGAGCAGGGGCTGTGGGGAGATGGACGGGCCACCCTGGCCGCATCCCGGCACGGGGGTCGGGGCTCAGTGGCCTGAGGGTTGCATCAGCAAAGAGGGAGTGGAGCAGCAGCAACGGGTCTCCTGGACACGTGGCCTGGCCTGGCAGGTGCACAGGGCCCGAAGCGGACAGTGAGGAGCCCAGAGCCTCATGTCCACTCTCATCAGAGGGGTCACAGGGGCTCCCCAGCAGGGCTGTTTCTGGAAGCTGGAGGAGACCAGGTCCCTGTCAGAGCCCTGACCATCAAAAGGCATGTGTGACCAAAGAAGTCACTGATGGCAATGTGGGGGCGGGGTCAGGATGGGGGAACACGGCCTTGTTCTGAAACGGCCGGCAAGGCCGTGCTGCCTGCTGGGGGGAGGGTTCAGAGGAAGGAGCCCCTGCCACAAAGGAACCACCACAGTAGGCTCAGTGTCCAAGAACTTGGACGTGCCCACAGGAACCGGCCAGCAGGCAGGCACACAGGACTGGGCCGGCTCATCCGTTGAAAAGGAACACGGTGGAGCAGAGCTGCTGTCATGGTGCCGGCAAGGCTGGGGCAGCAGGTGTGCCAAGGGCCCGCTTTGGGGACAAGGCAGGAGTTCCCATCTGATGAGGAACCCCAGAGGGAACCTGCGCAGGAAGCAGGGCTGGGGACCAGATCAGCCGCACTTGGCCATGAGGGGACCGGAATGCCAGGCCCGTCCCACGTCTCGTGGCCCTGGCCTCAGCCTGGGGCAGGGAGCTGCTGGCCCTGCAAGGGGGCTCACAAGGAAGCGCCCCAGCCTTGCAAGCAGGAAGCCCTGAGTCCACACGGAGGATGACTGTGCAGCCCTCCTCTCCACACACGCCAGTCCCCCAGGGGCCAGGAGCCCACGCGCTTCTCACAGAGGACGCTGCGGAGCTGAGGCCACGGGCCAGGCCGGCTCTGGCTGGGCTGACGGACATTCCTGGGGGGTGCTGGCACCCATCCTCAGCACCCGCGGCGCGTGAACCACGGAGGGAGGCCTCTTTCATGTGACAGACTCACCAGGCCCCTGTGGTTTCCAACATCCTGTGGGTGGCCTGGTTTGACGTCTTCGCTGCTCCCCACGGCCAGGGCTGCAGCCACTGGTCCTGCGCTCTGCCTGCCTGGAGCCAGGCCTCTCTGGGGCCACTGGGGTGTCCTCTCAGCACCTGGTCCAGTCCTGAGTATGAGGAAAGCGTTGCTGGCCAGGAGAGAGGGATGGGGACACGGAGGGTGTCGTGAACCACAGCAAGTCTGCCTCTAGTAGATGGGGGTTCCCGCCCCTCCTTCGCCCAGGCCCAGGCCCTGGAGGGTGAGCTGGCAAGTCACACGAGCTGCTGGACGCGGCTGCAGCCGTCACTGTCCCCACCTGCAGACCCCAAGTGCTCCACCACTGGGCACCCACCTGGTCACCTCAGTGGCCCCATATGAAGCGGCCCACTCCCTGTCCTACACCCTGGGAGGTGTTCCGGATTCTTCCTTCCCTGTAAGCTTCCTCGTGTCCTTCAGCCCGGGCTGTCGGCTGTCCCCTGTTGGTGCGGCCCACCTGCCGCAGTCCCCCTTCGGGGCGGAGCAAGAGTGCAGCAAGGGACCACATTCTGCCGCTTCCTCTCAGGGTGCAGGTGGCCTGGCCCTGGAGGCCCCTTGTCTCACAGGAAGACGTGGCAGGGTGCAGCTGGGTCAGAAGGTGCCTGTGGGGTGACAGAGAAGGGAAGGAAGGAGAGCAGGGAGGGAGAGGCGCGGGCGGCACGGCCGTGGGCCTGAGCCACTCCTCCTGGCCACTCTCAGGGCGTCCAGCCACCACCTGGAAGGCTTCCTCCTCAGGAGGAGAGAAGCTTACCTGGTGCAAAGTCACTGCTGAGAGAGCATTTTTTTTTTAATTTATTTTTTTTATTGTTTTGACAGGCAGAGTGGACAGTGAGAGAGACAGAGAGAAAGGTCTTCCTTTGCCGTTGGTTCACCCTCCAATGGCCGCCGCAGCCAGCGCACCACGCTGATCCGAAGCCAGGAGCCAGGTGCTTCTCCTGGTCTCCCATGGGGTGCAGGGCCCAAGCACTTGTGCCATCCTCCACTGCACTCCCAGGCCACAGCAGAGAGCTGGCCTGGAAGAGGGGCAACCGGGACAGAATCCGGTGCCCCGACCGGGACTAGAACCCGGTGTGCCGGCGCCGCAAGGCAGAGGATTAGCCTAGTGAGCCGCAGCGCCAGCCGAGAGCATATTTTCAATGCGTGTTATACTCAAAGGCTCAGTGGCTCCACAACAGAGTTCAGCAAATAGAAGACAGCCCACCGGGTGACTAGGCAAGGGCTATGCAATAATCAAACTGTGCAAGTCACAGAACCACTCATCCAACAGTCGTGCACTACTGCCATCGACTGACCGCCTCAGTATTTACAACCCTATGTCAGTCAACGGCTCCAACAGACGCGGGCTGGCTTCCTTCTGGAAGAACTTCCGCTCCTCACACATGAGGCGGCATGCAGTGTTTGTTGCTCTGTGTCCGGCTTATGTCACTCCACATGGTGTGCTCCGGTTCCAACCATTTTTCTGCAAAGGTTAGAATTTTATATTTTTTATGACTGAATAAAATTCCATTATACACACACACCATATTTTCTGCATTTTCTTCATCCATTCATCTGCTGAGGGACACCCTCGGTGATTTCCTATTTTGACTGTTGTTAACAGCGCTGTTATAAATATGTGGAGCAGGTATCTCTTTCATACAATAAACTTGCATCTTTTGGATATATACCCAGTACTGGGATAGCTGGATCATATGGCAAGTATACTTCTAGTTTTCATTCATTCATTCATTTTTTACAAATAGTGAGAGACGAGAGACAGAGAGAAAGGTCTTCCTTCCGTTGGTTCATCCCCCAAATGGCTGCTATGGCCAGAGCTACGCCAATCTGAAGCCAGGAGCCAGGTGCTGCCTCCCGGTCTCCCATGGGGTGCAGGGCCCAAGCACCTGGGCCATCCTCCACTGCCCTCCCAGGCCACAGCAGAGAGTGGCCTGGAAGAGGGGCAACCGGGACAGAATCCGGCACCCATGTGGGATGCCAGCGCTGCAGGCAGAGGATTAACCAAGTGAGCCACTGCGCCGGCCCCTCATTTATTTATTTTTAAAGATTTATTTATTTCAGAGGCAGAGTTAGAGAGAGAGGGAGAAACAGAGAGCTCTTCCACTTGCCGGTTCACTCCCCAGATGGCCACACTGGCCGGAGGAGGCTGGTCTGAAGCCAGGAGCTTCTTCCAAGTCTATTTCTAGTTTTTATAGAAGTCTCTGGGGCCAGGTTAAGCTGCCAACATCCTATGTGGCTACCGGTTTGTGTCCCAGCTGCTCCAATTCCAATCCAGCTCCCTGTTACTGGCCTGGGAAAAGCAGTGGAAGAGGGCCAATTGCTCGGGCTCCTGCCACCCACGTGGAAGACCCAGATGAAGCTCCAGGTTCCTGGCTTTGGCCTGGCCCAGCACTGGCTGTTGCAGCCAAATGGGGAGTAAACCAGCGGATAGAGGATCTCTCTCTCAACTCAAAATCAATAGATAATTGTTTAAAAACAGAAGTCTCCACACTTTTCCACAGTGGCTGCACTTACACTGCCGCGACCAGTGAGTAGGAGTCCCACTTTCCCCACCTCCTCGCCAGTGTCTGTTGCTGTCCGCGTGAGAGCCACGGGGGGGGGGGGGGGGCTCCCTGTGGTTTTGATTTGCATCTCCCTGATGCTGAGCATTTTCCCACGTATCTGTGCCCCTCTGTGCTTCCTCTGAGAACTGTGTCCGGTCTTTGCCCACTTCTTCCCTGGACTGGGTGGTTTTACTGTTGAGCTGCTCGTCATCGGGACAGTGACAGAAAGCACTTGCCTCTGAGCTTTGGGTCTGAGGGATGCTCCGTCCCAGAACCGAAAGCCTGGAGACGCCGCCCTGCTCTCACTGACAGGGGCCACGGCAGAGCCGGAGAGCTGCGCCCCAGGCAGCCCCCGCTCACTGATTTGTCAGCGAGGCTGTTGGCTTTTGAAAAGAGACAGGAAGGAAGGCTGAGGTGGCGCCCGGCACAGGAAGAGGTGAGGAGTCAGAGACGCCTTGACAGTGGTGGGCGCAGTGGGGACGGCAAGAGGCGGCCACCGCGCCCTCGGGCCCCGCACTCAGCGTGGGAAGCACACCAGATCCCCTCGCGTCTCGGGGCCCAGGACTGCGGAGATGGCCCCCCACTCAGACCCCCAGCCTCAGCATCCCCGGAGCAGGAAGGAGGCCCAGAAGGTAAGCCGAGTCCAGCCTGTCTCGCTGGGAGGACGGACCATGACTCGAGGCCCGAGCTACTCCTGGGCATGGGTGAGAAGAGGAGGGTGCCAGGTTCAGGCATGTGCCAAGGATAACCCAGGACAGGTCCCAGGGCTCAAAGCTCAGCCCCTTAGGTGCCAGAGATGGCACTGGAGCAGGAAGCGGCGAGAAGGCGCTGGGGGGAGGTGGCAGACGGCGCAGTGCAGCCCAGGGAACTTCCAGCCCTGCTCCCTGGCTGCAGGTGGCTCCCAGCCAACAACGCTACTAATCTGAGCCTCATTCCCCACCTGCAAGTGGAGGTGACAAGGTCATGAGACCCAAGGGAGGTGGTGGAGACGGTGCAGACCCAGCTCCCCGCGCCTGCCCCATAGAGGCCACCTTGTGCCCTGTGGGCAGCCCTGGGGCCTGAGGGAGAAGTGCTCAGGGCAGGCCTTCTTAAAACAGGCACTGCCCAGCTGGGCCACAGCGTCTGCCCATGGCCAAGCTGCGGGGCCCCAGGTCCCGCTGGTCCCTCCCTGCAGGCGCTGGTTTGCCTAAGCCCAGGTCTCATTCTTTGCCACCAAAGGTAGCAGCTGGGCACCCCCGTTCTGTCCCGGGGTGCGGCTGTCCTGCTTGGGGCGTGGGGTCGGGGCAGTAACGAGGTGGTGTCTGAGGGCAGGCACCACTTCCTCCTCCCCTGATCTCGAGCAGCAGGCTCACCATGGCGCTGGGGCCGCCTCGCCAGGGCTGAGTACTGAGCCGCCAGCACTCAGGGGTGGTGACGGAGTCGGGAGGGAGGAGAAATGACCCAAGGAATCACGGCAGGAACATAGGCAGTGGGTGGCGGGTGGCACGGGAAGACCCCACCCAGGCCTCTCGGTGGGCAGGGCTGAGGCCCTGGGACAGAAGCAGAAGGCAAGACAAGAACCGCTGGCAGACAGTGAGTTGGATCTGGGTCTTTGCAGGGGTGAGGCAGAAGTCCAGGTCTCAGGTGCCCTGACCCACTCTCCCCCAGATGTAGCTCTGAGGATGGCCCTGGGGACACCTGCGTGGCTCCCAGGGAGGGGGCAGTGGTCACCCACCTGTGCCCCGGCCTCGCTTGCCACAGCTCTGATCCTCTGTGAATGGACTCCACTCAGTGAAATCTCTGGTGGTCGGGTCAAGCTGTGGGTTTTATTTTTAGAACAAAAACTGTGTCCCAGATAATGACCACACAATGCAGCGATCCCACTCCTGTGTGTACCCCAAAGAGCTGGACAGAGGATCTCAGAAAGATGCCTGAACCCCCAAGTCCTCAGTGGCACCGTCCACCATGGCCAGAGGTGCTCACCCCCAGGGTCCCTCACACGACGGTCAATGCACACAAGGGACGGCTGGGACACACGGATGGACCTGGAGCACACAGTGCTGAGCGCAGGGGCCAGGCACAAAAGGACGGAAACCGGGGGATTCCACTTACACCCAGGACCGCAGCCCTCAAACTCACGGAGATGCAAAGGAGAGGGCGGTTGCCGGGGGCCGAGGGAGGGGATGGGGAGCTGGTGCCTGATGGGGACTGGGTTTCCGGAGAGGGGGGATGGTTGTGCAGTGCTGGCAGGGCGCCTCAGGCCTCAGAGCTGGACACTCAGAAATGGTTATAATGGTAACATTTCTGTTACGCACATTTAACCACAATTTTAAAAGCTAAATAAAAGCAGTGTCCAGATAATGCTCTGTACAGCGGAGAGGAACTGAGCCTGGCCCTTCATCAACGTGGTGCCCACATCCTTCCAGCCACTACCCCAACCCCTGACAGGCGGCTGGGCCAGGCCACACCCTGACATCACTCCGTCCCTGTGCAGGACAGGGGCCCCGCACATCCTGGCCTCTGGCACTAATAGGCCAGCAGCCACAATGCTTCATTTTGGCTTACACACATATTAATGTTTAGATAGTTACTGCTTTATTTTTATAAGATTTATTTTATTTACAGAGAGAGATAGAGGCAAAAAGAGAGAAGTCTTCCATCCGCTGGTTCACTCCCTAAATGGCCACAATGGTCAGAGCTGCCAATACAAAGCCAGGAGCCAGGAGCTTCTGAGCTGGGTCAGAAGTGGAGCAGCCAGGACTCGAACTGGCACCCATATGGGATGCCAGTGTTGCAGGCGGTGGCCTTACCCGCTACACCACACTGCCAGCTCCCTGGCTTAATTTTTTAAAATGGAGGTTCACGGGGGTGGGTGGTGTGGCACAGCAGGTTAAGCCACCACTTGGGACACCTTCGTCCCATATCAGAGAGCCTGGGATGGAGTCCTGCTGCCACTTGCAATCCAGCCTCCTGCTAACGTGCACTCCGGTAAGTAACAGGTGATGGCCCAGCACTTGAGTCTCTGCCACCACTACTGGATACCCAGGTGGAGCTCCTGGCTCCTGGCTTTGCTCTGGCCCAGCCCTTATGTATTTTGTGTTGAGATATAGAAACAAACATGTTGTTTTATACACACACACACACACACTCTCTCTCACACACACACCCCATCCATCTCTCCCTTTCCTGATCTACTTTCCTTTTGTGCCTTCTTGATGCTGTCTTTGTTTGAACAGGGATTTAATGCTGTCTTCTAATGAACAGGCATCCCTAATTTTAACAAACCCTGATACAGCCCCATTTCTTTTATAGATAGTGAATTCTGTGCTTAGCTTTTCCCTCGAGTCTATACGGACATTCTCCTTCAGTGTTTCTCAAAGGCTGTGTTCGCACCTGTGGACCTACAGCCCAGCTTGTTATCCTGGTGTGTGGGGAGCTGGGGTCGAGGTTCATTCCACGCACATGGACATCCCTTACCCAGCGCAGTGGTGTCCACGTGCGTGAGTGGGCTCTGCAGCTGCCACTCCAGCGCACGGCTCCACCTGCCCGCCCCCGCCCAGTCTAAGCACTCCAGCTTTGTTTTCAAAATTGTTCTGCTCACTCTGGAGCCCTCTGCATAGCCACGTATGTCTTAGAATCACCTTGCCGACTTCTGCTGTCCCCCACACAAAGCCTGCTGGGGCTGTGTCTGGGGTGTTATTGATTCCACACATCAACTGGCATTTAATAACGTTGATTCTTCCAGCCCATGAACCCAACGGAGGTCAACCACTGCTCTTGGTGTGCGATAGTTCCCTGCAGAGATGTTCTTGCAAATTTTTTGCTAGATTTATTCCTGAATATTTGTTTTTTTAATTTATTTAATATTTTAATTTATTTGAGAGGTAGAGTTACAGATAGAGAGAGGGAGAGACAGAGACACAGACAGAGAGAGAGAGAGAGGGAGGGAGGGAGAGGTCTTCCATCTGCTGGTTCACTCCCTAAATGGCAGCAATGGCTGGAGCTGTGCCAATACAAAGCCAGGAGCCAGGAGCTTCTTCCGGGTCTCCCATGTGGGTGCAGGGGCCCAAGGACTTGGGCCATCTTCTCCTGCTTTCCCAGGCCACAGCAGAGAGCTGGATTGGAAGTGGAGCAACCAAGAGTTGAACCAGTGCCCATATAGGATGCCGGCACTGCAGGTGATGGGTTTACCCACTATGCCACAGCGCTGGCCCCAACTTATTTTTTATTTGAAAGAGTTACAGAGAGAGGAGAGACAGAAGGATCTTCCATCTGCTGGTTCACTCCCCGAATGACCGTGGTGGCCGAGGCTGGGCCAGGCTGAAGCCAGGAACCAGGAGCTTCTTCTGGGTCTCCCACATGGTGCAGTGGCCCAAGGACTTGGGCCATCCTCTGCTTTCCCAGGCCAGCAGAGAGCCGGATCAGAAGTGGAACAGCTGGGACTCGAACTGGTGCCCGTATGCAATGCTGGCACTGCAGGCAGAGGCTTATCCACTAAGCCACAGTGCCAGATAGTTGATTTTTTAAATGTATTTTAAATTTCAGTTTCAGTTAGATGATTTCTATTAAGTAGAAATATAGGGGCCAGCGCCATGGTGCACTAGGTTAATCCTCAGCCTGCGGTGCCGGCATCCCATACAGGCGCCAGTTCTAGTCCCAGCTGCTCCTCTTCTAATCCAGCTCTCTGCTGTGGCCCGGGAAGGCAGTGGAGAATGGCCCAAGTGCTTGGGCCCCTGCACCCGCATGGATGACCAAGAGGAAGCACCTGGCTCCTGGCTTCGGATTGGCGCAGCGCCATCCGTAGCGGCCATTTGGGGAGTGAATCAACAGAAGGAAGACCTTTCTCTCCGTCTTTCCCTCTCACTGTCTGTAACTCTACATCTCAAATAAATAGATAAATCTTTTAAAAAAAGAAATATAACATTTTTTGCATGTACTGCTACTGAGAAACCTTGCTAAATTCACATTTAGTTCTAACTGTAAATTCTTTTAGACTTTCTATATATACAACTATGTCAACTGTGAACAATGATAGTTTTATATTTTTTCAATATCAAAAGCTTCTATTTTTTATTTACCCTACCACACCAGCATCCACATTTTTCTTTATTTGACAGATAGAGTTAGACAGTGAGGGAGAGAGACAGAGAGAAAGGTCTTCCTTCTGTTGGGTCACTCCCCAAATGGCCGCTATGGCCGGTGCTGCGCCGATCCGAAGCCAGGAGCCAGGTGCCTCCTCCTGGTCTCCTACGCGGGCGCAGGCACCCAACCACCTGGGCCATCCTCCACTGCACTCCTGGGCCACAGCAGAGAGCTGGACTGGAAGAGGAGCAACCGGGACTAGAACCTGGTGCCCATATGGGATGCCGGCACCACAGACGGAGGGTTAACCAAGTGAGCCACGGCGCCGGCCCAGCATCCAAATTTTTTAAAAAACAAATCACCAGGGCCAATGCTGTGGTTTAGCAGGTAAAGCCACTGCCTGCAGTGCTGGCATCCCATATGGGCACTGGTTCAAGTCCTGACTACTCCACTTCCAATACAGCTCTCTGCTATGGCCTGGGAAAGCAGCAGAGGATGACCCAAGTTTTTGGGCCCCTGCACCATGTGGGAGACCCAGAAGAAGCTCCTGGCTCCTGGCTTTGGCATGGCCCAGCCCCAGCCCCAGCCACCACAGCCATTTGGGGAGTGAAACAGCAGATGGAAAATCGATCTCTCTCTCTCTCTCTCTCTCTCTCTCTCTCTGCCTTTCAAATAAATAAATATATATACATTAAAAAAAAACAGCATCCAGAAGAGGTCATCCCTGGGGAGTGGAAGTGAGGAGTGACTGTAGGATTTAACACTCTTGCTGAGCATACACACAGGTCTGTAAGCAATCTGCTTCAGTGTAGGGAGGAAACAATGCACGCTTGTTAGCAAAATTTGAGCAATGAAAATTCAAAATTAAATTTCGTAATTCCAGGGCCAGCATCGTGGCTCACTTGGTTAATCTTCCGCCTGCGGCACCAGCAGCCCAGATGGGCACCAGGTTCTAGTCCCGGTTGCCCCTCTTCCAGCCCAGCTCTCTGCTGTGGCCCAGGAGGGCAGTGGAGGATGGCCCAAGTGCTTGGGCCCTGCACCCGCATGGGAGACCAGGAGAAGCACCTGGCTCCAGGCTTCGGATTGGTGTAGCTCCGGCCGTGGCGGCCATTTGGGGGGTGAACCAACAGAAGGAAGACCTTTCTCTCTGTCTCTCTCCCTCACTGTCTAACTCTGCCTGTCAAAAAAAAAGTTTCCTTAATTCCACTATCATGTATGTGTAGGCTTTTTCTATAACTAGGCAAAAATGGTGCCCTATTGTAACGCTCTCCTGCATCTTGATTTTTTCCAGATGAAAACACATTGCAGACATTTTGTGATTCTATCTACCTACATGAAATTCTAAAAAAGGCAAAGTACTTTATATTGAAAAATAGGCCAATGACCTTGAGCCCTAGGCATTGGGCTGCGCAGACTACAAACAAGCAGGAGTTAGAAAGTTCCACGTCCTAATTGTGGTGGTTGTTACATAGATGCATCCATTTCTCAAACTCAACTAACTGAACACTTAAAATGGGTACATTTAGGGGCCAGCACTATGGCGCAGCGAGTTAACACCCTGGCCTGAGATGCCGGCATCCCATATGGGTGCCGGTTCGAGACCCAGCTGCTCCTCTTCTCATCCAGCTCTTGGCTATGGCCTGGGATAGCAGTGGAGGGTGGCCCGGGTGCTTGGGCCCCTGTACCCATGTGGGAGACCTGGAAGAAACTCCTGGCTCCTGGCTTTGGATTGGCGCAGTTCCAGCCGTTGTGGCCATCTGGGGAGTGAACCAACGGATGGACGACCTCTCTGTCTCTACCTCTCTCTCTAACTATGTCTTTCAAATAAATAAAATAAATCTTTTTTAAAATGGGTGCATTTATTACATATAAATCATACTTCAAAGAAAGGACTAAAACTTTTATATTAAGAGAATATAGGCCAGTGCCACGGCTCACTAGGCTAATCCTCCGCCTTGCAGCGCCGGCACACCGGGTTCTAGTCCTGGTCGGGGCGCCGGATTCTGTCCCAGTTGCCCCTCTTCCAGGCCAGCTCTCTGCTGTGGCCAGGGAGTACAGTGGAGGATGGCCCAGGTACTTGGGCCCTGTACCCCATGGGAGACCAGGATAAGTACCTGGCTCCTGGCTACGGATCAGTGCGGTGCGCCGGCCACGACGGCCATTGGAGGGTGAACCAACAGCAAAGGAAGACCTTTCTGTCTCTCTCTCTCACTGTCCACTCTGCCTGTCAAAAAAAAAAAAAAGAGAGAGAGAGAGAGAGAGAGAGAATATGCTGGGGGTTGGTGCTGTGGCGTAGCGGGTAAAGCCGCCACCTGCACTGCTGGTATCCCATATGGGCGTCGGTTCGTATCCTGGTTGCTGTACTTCCAATCCAGCTCTCTGCTATGGCCTGGGAAAGCAGTAGAAGATAGCCAAGTGCTTGGGCCCTTGCACCCGCGTGAGAAACACGGAAGGGGCTTCAGGCTCCTGGCTTCAGATCGGCGCAGCTCCAGCCATTGTGGCCATCTGGGGAGTGAAACAGCAGATAGAAGACCTCCCTCCCTCCCTCCCTCTCTCCCTCTCTCCCTCTCTCCCTCTCTCCCTCTCTCCCTCTCTCCCTCCCTCCCTCTCCCTCCCTCCCTCTCTCCCTCTCTCCCTCTCCCTCTCTCCCTCTCTCCCTCTCTCCCTCTCTCCCTCTCCCTCTCTCCCTCTCTCCCTCTCTCTTTCTGCCTCTCCTTCTCTCTTTCAAATAAATAAATAAATCTTTAAAAAAGAGAGAGAGAATACACTGTAGAGGCTGGCGCTGTGGTGCAGACGGCTAAGCCTCCTCCAGCAGCGCCAGCATCCCATATGGGCACTGGTTCAAATCCCAGCTGCTCCTCTTCTCATCCAGCGCTCTGCTATGGCCTGGGAAAGCAGTGGAAGATGGCCCAAGTGCTTGGGCCCCTGCACCCACATGGGAGACCCAGAAGAAGCTCCTGGCTTTGGATCAGCCCAGCTCTGGCTGTTGGGGAATGAACCAGCAGATGGGAGACCCCTCTCTTTCTGTCTCTCCCTCTCTCTATAACTCTGCCTCCCAAATAAATAAACTGTTAAAAGAGAGAGAAGAGAGAGAGAGAATACACTGTGGACATTTTCCACACAGGACTGCACTGTGCATCTGAACCATAACCGATTTCCTCAGTCCCCCTTGGACAGAAATTCAGTTCCTCCCCTTGAGTCTCTTGCTGTACTAAACAGTGTTTCTATGACTATCCTCATAACTGCATCTTTGTTACCTATTCAGTTCTTTCTTTTTTTTGTTCAAAGATTTATTTTATTTGAAAGGCAGAGTTACAGAGAGGCAGAGGCACAGAGAGAGTGAGTTCTTCCACCTGCTGGTTCACTCCACAGTTGGCCACAACAGCCAGAGCTGGGCTGATCTGAAGCCACAAACCAGGAGCTTCTTCCAGGTCTCCCACACAGTTGCAGGGCCCAAGCACCTGGGCCATCTTTCACTGCTCTCCCAGGTGCATCAGCAGGGAGCTGGGTCAGAAGAGGAGTAGCTGGGACTCGAACTGGTGCTCAGATGGAATGCCGGCACTGCAGGCAGAGCTTAATCCACTATGCCACAGCGCCGGCTGCCCAGTTGTTTCTTTAGGATAAATTCCCTGAAGCAGAAAGTCTGCGTTAAAAATACTTAATGACAAATTATAATCCACAACTGCTGCGCCAATTCCTAATTCTTGCAGTTATTATTAGCATTCCTACTACTGCCACAGTCTCACCAACGCAGTCTGTTACATTTTCAGAACACTCGCCAACTAGATGAAAATGACAACTTGTCATTTTGTTTTTTTCTTCATCCTTAGTGTGATTAAGCAAGCATCTTGCCAACAGCTGGGTCATTTGTATGTTCTATGAATTACCTGTGATCTCTTTCCATCTGCATCCATAATTCTATCTGGTTACCTCTTTCTTTTCTTTTCTTAAAGATTTATTTATTTCCTTGAAAGGCAGAGTTACAGAGAGGCTGAGAGAGAGAGAGAGAGAGAGAGAGAGAAATCTTCCATCCTCTGGTTCACTCCCCAAATGGCCCCAACAGACAGAGCAAACCGAAGCCAGGAGCCAGGAGCTTCTTCCAGGTCTCCCACTTTGGTGCAGCGGCCCAAAGACGTGGGCCATCATCTGCTTTCCCAGGCCATAGCAGAGAATGTATTGAAGTGGAGCAGCCAGAATTTGAACCAGCGCCTATATGGGATGCTGGCGCTATAGGCAGTGGCTTTACCCACTATGCCTCAGTGCCTGGCCCTTTTCTTTAAAAAAAAAAAATTTTTTTTTTTGAAAGGCAGAGTTAGAGAGAGAGAGACAGAGATGTCCACCATGGCAGGGGTTGGGCCAGGCTGAAGCCAGGAGCCAGGAGCTTCTTCCGAGTCTCCCACGTGGGTGCAGGGCCCAAGCACCTGGGCCATCCTCCACTGCCTTCCTGGGCCCACTAGCAGGGAGCTGGATCAGTAGTGGAACAGCCAGGATTTCGACCGGTGCACATATAAGCTACCGGTGCTACAGGCAGCAGCTTAACGTGCTATGCCATAGCACTAGTCCCTAGAAACATTTCAACTATTTAATATTCAATTATGTATTTAATGATTTAATATTTTAATTAAATTCAGGCAAATCTGTTAGTCTTCCAGTTTCTAACTTCTTGGATTATAATGTCTTGCTTTAAAGTCTTTCTTACCCAAAGAACATTAAAAATTTCTTTCATATTTTCTTATTGTGCTTTTATAGTTTTGCACATATAATTTTAATTATTTAGTCCACCTGAAATAAAATTGTGGGTTTAATGGAAAGTTAAAAATTTGTTTTCATAGGTAGGTCAATTCCCTCAAGACCACTTTTACTGATTTGAAATGTGATTTCTGTTGCATTAGCAACACACACACACACACACATTCATCCCCAGATTATGTGTTCTGTCCTGTTGACTCACATGTTGTCATGCTGTGTACAGAAGATTGTTCTGTAGAAGGCACAATTGGCTCAGTGTCAGGAAGCGTGCTGGTTGGGCACAGAGAGGGCAGAGCTGACACATGTCAGTCTGCACAGGTGACAGAGATGCGGTTATGACGACGACACAGCAAGACATTCAGGGAAAGACACTAAATTTCTATCCAAAGAGGCCCAGTGAAGTCAGCCACGGTTCAGAAGCGCAGTGCAGTGCTGTGCCATCAGATACGCGTCACTGGCCCAGCCGTTTCCCACCACACCTGGAACAGGCTGAGCTCCTTAGGACATGACCAGGCCTCCTGTCCCCTGTGACTTTGTCGCCTGGGCCTGACGGTGGGCCTGCCCGCCCACTCACCGTGCTGTGCCAGGCCTGATGGTGGGACTTCCTACCTACTCACTGTGCCAGGCCTGATGGTGGGACTTCCTACCCACTCACTGTGCCAGGCCGAGGGTGGGCCCGACCACCCACTCACTGTGCCAGGCCGAGGGTGGGCCCGGCCGCCCGCTCACTGTGCCAGGCCGAGGGTGGGCCCGGCCGCCCGCTCACTGTGCCAGGCCGAGGGTGGGCCCGGCCGCCCGCTCACTGTGCCAGGCCGAGGGTGGGCCCGGCCGCCCGCTCACTGTGCCAGGCCGAGGGTGGGCCCGGCCGCCCGCTCACTGTGCCAGGCCGAGGGTGGGCCCGGCCGCCCGCTCACTGTGCCAGGCCGAGGGTGGGCCCGGCCGCCCGCTCACTACGCTGCGGCACCTCTGGCCTCCCCTCTTCTCTATACTGCGCTCGCTCTTCCGCTGCCTGAACTGCTCTTTGCACGGCTGACTCCTCACCCTGCTCCACTCCCCTGTCCCTTTCTCAGAGGTCTTCCCCGCTTCCTGTTCCCCCGGATCGCCCCCATGCCGCATGTCGCTCAGGCTGTTTATGTCACAGCACTTGTCACCGTCAGAGACGGTCGTGTCGACCCATGTTCCTTACTGTCGTCTTCCGGCACCCAGCCCCTCCCAGGATAAGGACCTTGTCCAACTCACTCACCTTCCCTCCCCAGCGCCTGGGACCTGCACGGGCCCTCAATCAGCGTGTGCCGGCTGAATGAGTGAGTGGAGATAGACAGTAACACTAGAGTGACATGTGCTGAGATGGGACTTGCTCGTACGTCACATTCCTGGTTTTTCAAGGAATGTGTAAACTTACCCAGAGAGGCAGCAGGTCACACAGCACAAGCACTGTCGCCTGGAAGGCCCTGGCTTCTGTCCCAGCCCAGCCGTCTCCCAGCTGCGTGTCCGTGGGCAAGTCACTCAACTTCTCTGAGTCTCGGCATCCTCGTCTGTGGAATGGGAGCGATGATGACAGTTATTAGGAGGAAGTGACACAGATACAGAACAGAGTGTCTGGGGCACGGCTCCCCTGCAATGAATGCTACATAATATTTGTGTGGCGGGCCTAGTGCTGGGGCCTAGCGAGTTAAGCCGCCACCTGCAGGGCCAGCGTCCTGTATGGGCACTGGTGCAATTCTCCACATCCAATCCAGCTCCCTGCTGTGGCCTGGAAAAGCAGCAGAAGATGGCCCAAGCGCTTGGGCCCCTGCACCCGCATGGGAGACCTGGAAGAAGCTCCTGGCTCTTGGATTTGGTCTGGCCCAGCTCTGGCTGCTGCAGCCATTTGGGGAGTGAACCAAAGGATGGAAAATATCCCGCTGTCTCTCCTTCTCCCTCTGTAACTCTGCCTTTAAAAAAAATTATATATATATATATGTATATATATATATAATTATATATATAATTACACACACACACACACACACACACACACAAGAATGGTACCAGGAAATGAGAATCCTTCCCCAAAGGAAAAGAAAAGGAACTGCAGATCTGCCCCAAACAGCAGGTCCCATGGTCTGGGCTCTGACCGCTGCCTGCACGCCTGCCTTGCCTGCCCAGAGCTGGCTTTGCTCTGGGGAAGCAGTGGGTGTGGGCCGACATGGTGAGACTGTTCAATTTTAGAAATGGACAGAGAACTGGGAAATGATGGGAACCACTGTCAATACGTCACTTGTTGAGGACACACGACATCAAATACACCAACACCCATCACCTTCACACCACACACTCACAGGGGTGGAGGCCGAGCCCGCCCCACCCCTCGCCCCTTCTTGCCAGGCACGCCAGCCGTGGCAGCCCCTCCAGCAGGGTCCCAGGGCCTCATCCGCCATCACTATACCAAACAATAAAACCGGCCAAAGCTACTTTGAAAACACCTGTTAAGAAGAAAAGTGGCAAGATCTAGATGAGCAGAAATGTAACATTGTACTAAAGGATCTCAAGAGAGACCACAGGGTGCTTTCTCTCCTAGTAGCACACATGGTGGACGTGGACAGCTGAGCCCCTGGACGTGGACGGCTGAGCCCCAGTCCCTGAGTCCCTGGGATGCCCTGAGGGGCTGCTGGGGCCGGGGCCAGGTCAGAAGCAGCGAGGAGGGCTCAGGGTCTTCCTTGTCTACCTTGTTGCCAAGAGCTGCAGAGGGTGTGGCCAGCTTTGGCCACAGGAGGCAAAGGAATGTGAGAGGCGGGACAAGGGGTTGGGGGTGGGGGGCTCTGCCTCATGGTGTCTCCTGCAGGCCCCGGAAAACAGAGAAGCCCACCCCAGCCCAGCCCCTTTTTCCTCCTTGCTTTGCTTCTGTTTAGCTTTTCTCTCTCTCTCTCTCTCTCTCTCTCTCTTTTTTTTTTTTTTTGAGACAGAGAGGGAACAAGAGAACAGAGAGCAAGTAGAGCGAGCTCCCATCTGCTGGTTCACTCACCAAATGCCTGCAACGGCCAGGGCTGAGCTGGGCTGAAGTCTGGAACTGAGAACCAAAGCCACGTTGTCTCCCATTGGACACGGGGACTCGATCTCGAGCCCTGGCCGCTGTCTCCCACTGGATGCAGGGACTCCATCTTGAGCCTCGCTGCTGCCTCCCAGGCTCTGCCCTGGCAGGAAGCTGGAGTCAGGAATCAAACTCAAGTGCTCTGATGTGGGATGCAGGCGTCTTAACCGCTCAGCTAAACGCCCCTTTAGATTTTACCTTTCAGGGAAGTTTTGGGTTTACAGGAAAACAGATGGGAAAGTACAGAGAGCTCCCACATAGCCCCCGCCTGTCACCCACAGCCTCCTCCACCTTCACACCCCACCACGTGGTCTGTTGTCACCACCAATCAACCACGGCAGGTCTCGACCACCCAGAGTCCACAGCTGACATCTGGGTTCACTCTTGGTGCCGGGAGATCTGTGGCTTTGAACGTATGTACAACAACACACGCCCACAGTGACAGGCATCTACCAGGATACCGTGACACACATCTACCGTGACAGGCGTCTACCATGACACACGCCCACCATGACAACATTAGCAAAGTGTCACGACCCAAAGCACCCTCTGGGCTCCACTGAGTCTTCCCCCACCCCAGCCCTGGCAACAGATGACCGTTCCCCTGCCTCCCCACTCTGTGCTTTCCCCTTCCAGAACACCACCTAGCTGGGGCTGTGCAGCGTGTATACTTCTCACACTATTTTTGTTGTTGTTCCTCCCTTTTGTGCAGACCTCTCTAACCTCACACCACTTCCAGGTCACCAGTGAGGACGCTCAGGTGAAGAGAGGAGATGTAGCCCACCCAGGGTCACCCAGGCGGTAAGTGGCAGACCCACGGTCTGAGCCCAGAACCCCCGTTCTTACCCACTCAGCCCCTGCGTCCCCACAGCTGTTCTCACCTTCCAGCAGCAAATGGTCCTCCCGGCCCCTCTTGGAGGGCTGGGGAAGGAGGAAGGGGCTTCCCAGCCCCTTCGTGGAGGCTCACTCTCCTGTCCTGGGCTGCTGGACAGAGGTGCGGCAGGCAGCAGATCCGGGCCCTGTCCTCATCTTCACAGCTCCTGGTCACAGTCCTGGACCCGATGAGGAAGCTGGAAACACGGATGGGTGGGGAGCCTGGCCAGGGCCCAGGCAGCAGCTCCCCAGCTGAGCAGGTGAAAGCCCTCGTGGACCTGCTGGCCGGGAAGGGCAGCCAAGGCCCTCAGGCCCTGCAGGCCCCCAGCAGGATGCCGGACTCCCTGCTGGGGACCCATGGTAACAGCAGGGCAGGCAGGGGGGAGCTTGGGCCCTCTCCCGGCCCACCCCCTCCTCACCCACCTTCCCCTGTGGCCTGTGTCTGGCAGAGCTGCGGCTACAGAGGCACCGCGAGGCCCTGCTGAGCCGGGCAGGAGGTGGCCCAGAGCCAGGTGGCCTCCCGCCCCGACTGACCAGCCTCCTGCTGGTGGAGGGCCTGACAGACCTGCAGCTGAGGGAGCACGACTTCACGCAGGTGGAGACCACCCGCGGGGGCCAGCGACCCGCCAGGACCATCCCCCTGGACAGGCTGTTCCTGCCCCTGTCCCGGGTGTCCATCCCGCCCCGCGTCTCCATCACTGTCGGGGTGGCGGGCATGGGCAAGACCACCCTGGTGAGGCACTTTGTTCGCCTCTGGGCCGGGGGGCAGGTGGGCAAGGACTTCTCGCTGGTGCTGCCCCTGACCTTCCGGGACCTCAACACCTACGAGAAGCTGTGCGTGGACAGGCTTATCTGCTCTGCCTTTCCGCACATCGGGGAGTCCGGGCTGGCTGTGGCGGCCCCAGCCAGGGTCCTTCTCATCCTGGATGGCTTGGATGAGTGCAAGACGCCCCTGGACTTCTCCAACACCGTGGCTTGCACGGACCCTAAGAAGGAGATCCAGGTGGACCACCTGATCACCAACATCATCCGAGGCAATCTCTTTCCAGAAGTCTCTGTCTGGATCACGTCCCGGCCCGGTGCCGCCGGCCAAATCCCGGGCGGCCTGGTGGACCGGATGACGGAGATCCGGGGCTTCACGCAGCCGGAGATGGAGGAGTGTCTGCAGCAGATGTTCCCTGAGGACCAGAGCCTGCCGGGCTGGGTCCTGAGCCAGGTGCGGGCCAACCAGGCGCTGTACCTCATGTGCGCCGTGCCGGCCTTCTGCCAGCTCGTGGGTGCGGCGCTGGGCCACTTGCGCCGCAGCAGGCTGGCGTGCCAGGACGCAGCGCCGTGGCCTCCCAGGACCCTGGCTGAGCTTTACGCTTGGTACTTTAGGATGGCCCTGAGCAGGGAGGGGCAGGACAAGGGCAAGGCCAGCCCTCGGATCGAGCAGCTGGCCCAGGGCAGCCGCAGGCTGGTGGGGACCCTGGGCCGGCTGGCCTTCCACGGGCTGGTGAAGAAGAAGTACGTGTTCTACGAGCAGGACATGAAGGCGCTCGGTGTGGACCTGGCTCTGTTGCAGGGGGCCCTGTGCAGCTGCTTCCTGCAGCGCGAGGAGACGCTGGCCTCCTCGGCTGCCTACTGCTTCGGCCACCTGTCCCTGCAGGAGTTCGTGGCGGCCGCCTACTACTACGGTGCGTCCAAGAGGGCCATCTTCGACCTCTTCACCGAGAGTGGCGTGTCCTGGCCCCGGCTGGGCTTCCTCACACACTTCCGGAGCGCGGCCCAGCGGGCCATGCAGGCCGAGGACGGCCGGCTAGACGTGTTCCTGCGCTTCCTCTCGGGCCTCTTGTCGCCCAGGGTCAACGCGCTGCTGGCCGGCTCCCTGCTGGCCCCAGGGGAGCACGAGAGCTACCGGGCACAGGCAGCCGAGCTCCTGCAGGGCTGCCTGCGCCCCAGAGCTGCCGTCGGTGCCCAGGCGGTGAACGTCCTGCGCTGTCTACACGAGCTGCAGTGCACGGAGCTGGCCCACAGCGTGCAGGAGGCCATGGAGCGCGGGGCCCTGGCTGGGCTGAGCAGCCCCTCACACCGCGCTGCCCTGGCCTACCTGCTGCAGGTGTCTGACGCCTGTGCCCAGGAAGCCAACCTGTCCCTGTGCCTCAGCCAGGGTGTCCTCCAGAGCCTGCTGCCCCAGCTGCTCTACTGCGAGAGCCTCAGGTGGGCACAAGGTGGGGGGTGGGCACAGAGGCAGCAGAGGGACTCGACACACTCCCTCCAAGGCAATCGCCCTATTTCCAAATAAGACCACATTTTCAGGGTTAGGACTTCAACACACCGTTCTGGGGTCATAATTCAACCCACCGCACCCTCTGAACCATCCACTGCTGACGTAAGCTGCACCCTATGCGCCATGCTCTGCTCCGGGCGAGTTTGGGGGTGCTTACGCCCAGGTGCAGGGTCAACGATTCCCCAGGACGACTCAGATCGCCAAACCGTTACAGTCATGCTCAGGGTTCGCTACACTTAAAGGACTCAGAGTTAAGATCAAGGAAAGAGAGGCCAGACAGGGTATGGGACGAGACTCACTGAGGGCCCGAGAGCAGCTCAGGTGTCCTCAGACGTAGGAGAGCCAGCAGAGAGTGTTGCGCACAGGCGTGAGGCGTGCTGGTTGCTAGGGCTGCCGCCCACGGAGGACACTGCTCCAGGTAGGGACCGTGAGGCTCGGGGGCACCGGGCCTTGGAGTTCACCTGCATAGGCTAGGCCTGGGCATGGGGGCTGCCGAGCACGGACCTCGGAGCCACGGCTGTGGTACTGCGGTGGGATGGAGAGGAGGCAGAGGGTGTGTCCACGGCCTCCCATGGGCGGGGGACCCTTCGCTGTCACAGCCCTCTTCCCCCTGGCCAGGCTGGACAACAACCAGTTCCAGGACCCCGTGATGGAGCTGCTGGGCAGCATGCTGAGTGGGAAGGACTGTCGCATCCAGAAGATGAGGTACCTGGCCCGGGAGCCCCGCCCAGGCTGCTCACCTGTCCCTTCTCAGTGTCCCCTCTGCTCGCTGGCTGGGGGACCCTTGAGGGGAGGCGTCTGGGAAGCGTGCGGCTCAGGATGCTGTTCCACCCATTCCGGAAGGGGCTCCTCACCTGTAGGGAGAAAGAAGGGCCTGGCGGGGGCAGGTGCTATGGTGCCCACAAGGCGTGTCTCTGGGTACCACATGTGCCAGTGGGGTGCCAGCCATGATTTCCATAGCCACGATGCCCACGGGGGCATCCCTGTGGGTTTGGGGGTGCTTACGCCCAGGTGCAGGGTCAGCGATTCCCTAGGACTCAGAATGCCAAGCCATTATAGTCCTGATCAGGGTTCGCTACACTTAAAGGACGCAGAGTAAGATCAGGAGAGAGAGGCCAGACACACGCTTCCGGCCATCCACTCCAGCACTGACGTGTGATGACAGCGAGCCCTGGTCCAGAGCATTTCACTGGCATAGCCAACTGCCCGCAGGCTCACCTGAGCCTTCGGCCTCCACCCTAGCAGAGGTCAAGAGGCTACCAAGTGGCCGGAGACCCCCGCCATAAACCCCATCTTGGGTAAACCAGCCAGCCAGCCCAAGCCTCAGGCAGACATTCCTGCCAGCCAGGATTTCCTGGGGGCTGGGGGCGATGCAGGGTCCAAACTGTCCTTGGTTCAAGGTTAATCCTTCACTGCCTGCTACCTCTCAGGGTCCTTGTGAGGCTGTAATGAGCTCAAAGGGCTCTAGTGGCCCAGGCGCAGGGGAGGCAGCCCACGAGGGGCTCACCGTGGTCAGGATTACCTTAGTCTTGGGAATGAAAGACCAAGACACAACCCCCACGACAGAAAACTGGTCACAACCTTCCAGCGTGCCAGCCTCTAGCGCTCTCGGCAGAGGGTGAAGCAGCAGCCTTTAGTCTCACCTCCCAGGAGCTGGCGCTGCTCGAATCACTCAGAGCAAGGCCAAGTGCTTCTTCCTGGCCACGTGTCCTTCTCTACCTGACCACGCTGGTCCTTGATGCCACCCCGCTGTGTGGCGTACTGCAGAAGACGACTTGGCTGCTCCCGAAATCCAACTCACAGAATACCAGACAGGTCCTGGGGAGACAGGCAGGGGCTCCCTAGAATTTGAGGACACTCACAGAAAGTGGCCTTGGATGAATGGGCTAAAAACTTTTTAAAACCAATAGAACCATTTTAGAAAGTAATGTACCCCAGCAGAACCCCGGTCAGTACGAGAGACAAAAGGGTGCTGTTAGGATTGGAAGGAGATGTGGGAATCCCAGAGCCCAAGACCCCTGCTGGCCCTTAACGCCTTCCCAAGGATTCCGAGGGGCTCTTGGGACATAGTTTGGGGAGTGCCAGCCTGGGGATTCCAGCCAGACAATCACCTCAGGGCTGGAAGCCTACCTAACTGCCGAGAGCCTCCACGGGGTCATTCCTGAACCGGGACACGGGAAGCAAGGTTAAGGCGACCACCAGCATTCTGCTGGAGGCAGCCTTTCAGACACACACAGGTGTGCTTTTGTGAATGCTGGTTTTGCTGGAAACCTGCTACTTGCTGTCTTGTCCTGGCGAGGAGGCCAGGGGCAGCGATGGGCTGGAACCAGTCCATGCTGGCTCGTGCACTCAGCTGTCAGCTTAACTTCAGGAATTCTGCAGATTGGCAATGCTGGAAATGCATGCACTGGGGAAACCGGCCAAGGCCATGGATCGCTGCTTTTGTGCTTGGCTTTCCCTGAGGCCCAGTGCACCAAAGCTCCACTGGCCAGGACCAACACGGCTGGCTCCGGCAACTGCCCTTCCACAGTGCTGTGCTGTTGGTGAAAACTGGGGAGCTGGGTTCTGGCTGTTTTTTTCCTAGAACCCTCCGTCAGAGTGAAGATCTGTCCATCCCACTCTGCCCTGACCTTGCCCAGCCCCAAGGCATCTGCCTTAGCGGTCACCTGCCCTCCCCCATGTCCAGGCCCTGGTGATGCTGGGAAGACTTAGCAGCCTGAACCATGGGCATGGTGTTGAGGAAGAGGCAAGGAGACTTGCTGCCTGAATTCACCACTTTTCTCTCCTTCCTTGGGCAGTCTGGCTGAGAACCTGATCAGCAACAAAGGGGCCAAAGCTCTGGCCAGATCCCTCCTGGTCAACAGAAGCCTGACCGCTCTGGAGTAAGTAGGAAGAACTGTGGGCCCGCGTAGGCAGTGCCGGGAGCCTCTGCATGGCACTCCATTTAAGACAGGTCCCAAGGTCCCCGGGCTCCTAGTAGGAGTCAGAATCAGGGGGCCACAGCCTTGACACCCGCCCTGGGGGGTGACTGGAAGGGCAGCTGGGCAGCCGCAGAGCCTCACCCAGGGCACCTGTGGCTGCTTCTCCTCACCCCCACGCCTGGCCCGTGCCCACTGGGCCAGCAGTCCTGCCTCCCTCTCCCCATCGCCCGGGGCCTTCTCCGGAACTCCTTCCTGTTCACTCTGTGAGGCTCTCGGCCTGGTTCCACCAGGAGTGAAGCCCTGACCCCCACACACTCCCTCGGAGGGTCAGACTTCAGGGTTAGGCGGAAGCTTCCGTCCCTCCATCCCTCCCTGGAGGTCACGTCTCTCGTCCCTCATGGCAGCCTGCGCAGTAACTCCATTGGGTCACAAGGGGCTAAGGCCCTGGCAGACGCTCTGAAGATTAACCGCACCCTGACCTCTCTGAGGTACGTGTCCCCTGGTCCCTGCCCCGCCGTCCCCAGAGAGCCCTCTCCTCAGCTGCCACCATGGAAGGGATGGGTTCGAAATGGTGGGTGAGGACTACTGGCTCTCATCCACTGGGTAGCAGGGACCGTGCACCCTAAGCAAGTCTCCCGGTGCCTGAGTGACTCGGCGCATCGCGCCCCAGGGAGGTGCCCCGTGTGGGCGGGGTCCAGGCCGCTGCCAGGCGCCCTCCCTTGCCTCATCACTGATGCGCCTTCCGCCTCTGCAGCCTCCAGGGCAACACGATCAGGGATGATGGCGCCAGGTCCGTGGCTGAGGCCCTGGCCTCCAACAGGACGCTCTCCGTACTGCAGTGAGTGGACACACCTCCTCTCCCTACCCGCTCCCTCCCCCTTCTCCAAGGATTGCTCTGTTTCCTGCTAGGAGAAATAGGTGGGCTGAGTCTTGAGGTGCTTCTGACCCACCTGGATGGCACCTGGGAAAATGATGCCTGCTGCTTTTCCAGAGAACAGGTGTTGGGGGAGTAATTAAAAATGCAACCGCTTACCAACCCAGAAATCCTCCCTGCACACACAGACCCAATACACAATGACACCACTTGCAAGCACTGAGCTGGCTGAGCTGTGCCTCGCAGGCAGAGTGCCCATCAGGCTGCAAGACAGAAAGAAACCACTGCCCCACGGCCCAGCAGACACAGCCTGCCCACTGCATTCAACCTGTCCTCAAGAAGAGGACCTCACAGCACCATTTGTCACACGGTCAATCCTAAATTCCCTAATTGGGGGTAGCCATCTGTGTGCCGTATTTGCCTTCACGCAAAGGGAAAATGAAACTTCTCCCGCCTGTATGACGAGCAGGTACCTGTGCAGCCAGGTGCCCACTGATTCCCCGTCAGGACCTGTCTTCAGTGATAGTCTTTCACAGACAGCCCCGGCTTAAGGCATCTCAAAGGACAGAAGGAGGTGGACTCAGATCTTCTCAAGGAAACACTCTAAGGGGTGGGGTGGGGGCAGGGACCTTTTCCTTTTTGGAGCCAGGGTCTCTTTTTAGCCTCACGGGGAGGGCGTGTCCTACCTGCCCCTAGGATGAGTGTGGGGTCCTCCTGCCCCTTCCCCTCCATCAGACTCAGAAGAGGAAGCAGGTTTTCCAGCACCTCCCTGGGGAGAGGGAGCCGTGAGGAAGGCAGGCTGTTGGGGACAGCCGGACGTGACCGTGAAGTCCACGCTTGGGAGATCGCTGGGCTCTGCTTTTCGGACCCTTATAGAGGAGGCCGCAGCTGCCGGCGCCTCTCAGCCTCCCTTGACATCACATCCATGTACAGCATCACTTGGGCGACCATCCGCACACCCTTCTTGGAGAGCCCTCCCCCGCTGCTGTGACAAACAGGGGGCCCCGGAGCTGCCTCCAACTCTCACCCTGAACCGCAGCCCATTTTGCTAAAGGGCCCCTCTCACCCCCATAGCCTGCAGAAGAACAGCATCGGGCCTGCGGGAGCCCAGCGGATGGCCGGCGCCCTGAAGCACAACAGGAGCCTGAAGGAGCTCGTGTGAGAAACGCGGGAGGGCCGGGGATCCTCAGTGCCCAGCACCACGCCCGCCCATCGCTAGTGGTTGTGAGCATGGACGGCCGCATGGGCGCACGGAGGAGTGGATGGGCGGATGCATGCAGAGGTCGATGTGTGGGTGACTGGAGGGAGGGGGGATGGATGGATGTGTGGGTGACTGGATGGAGGGAGGGAAGGATGGATGTGTGGGTGACTGGAGGGAGGGAGGGATGGATGGATGAGTGGGTGACTGGAGGGAGGGATGGACCGATGGATGTGTGGGTGACTGGAGGGAGGGAGGGATGGATGTGTGGGTGACTGGAGGGAGGGAGGGAGGGAGGGAGGGATGGATGGATGTGTGGATGTGTGGGATGGAGGGAGGGAGGCATGATGGATGTGTGGGTGACTGGAGGGAGGGAGGGATGGATGGATGGATGGATGGAGGGAGGTAGGGAGGGAAGGATGGATGTGTGAGTGACTGGAGGGAGGAAGGCATGGAGAGATGGATGTGGGATGGAGGGAGGGAGGGAGGGAAGGAGGGAGGGAGGCATGATGGATGTGTGGGATGGATGGATGGATGAATGAATGGAGGGAGGGAGAGAGGGAGGGAAGGATGGATGTGTGGGTGACTGGAGGAGGGAGGGATGGAGAGATGGATGTGTGGGTGACTGGAGGTGGGGAGGGAGGGATGGATGATGGACAGACTGTGGGTTCAGGATTGCTGGCTTTGGACTCCAAAGCACTCAATAAAACAGCAAGCCCAGGCTATGTTCCTTAAAGTATCACAAATGCCTCTCACCAAAGGGCTGCTGCTGCCCCTGCCCCTGCCCCTGCCCCTGCCCTGCCCCTCCCCTGCCAGAGTCAGGAGTGCTTTGTCACTTGAACACTGACAGGCAGGCAGCAGGTGGTCACTTCAGAGACTGGGTCAACAAGTCTCAGGCAGGACAAGCTGCACACTGATCACCCTTGAGAAAGCAGGGACAGCCTCCCCTGAGGGCTCCCCTGGGCCCTGATCCCCAGGCCCAGCCCTGCCCAGCTGCCCCAAGAGGCAAACTCACCATGTCTCTTGCAGGTTCTCCAGTAACAGCATAGGCGATGGAGGTGCCAAGGCCCTGGCAGAGGCGCTGAAGGTGAACCAGGGCCTGGAGAGCCTGGAGTGAGTCTGCCTGACCGTGGTGACGGTTCCCCCGGGGTTCTCCATCCAGCACATGGCAGGAGTGGGGCTGGCCCTGGGAACCTCAGAGTGACAAGCTCCAAACTCCCTGCGGGCAGGCGGCAGCCGCTGAAGACAAAGCTGGCCTTTGGGGGTAGGGACCTGGGCTCCCCCTTCTGGGGACACTCTGCTGAGCACTTTCTCGGGGCCGCAGAGCCAACATGCCCCACTCTGAGCCTGTTCAGAGCCCTCTGTGCCAAGGCAGAGGCTAAACGTTGGGGCTTCTCCCACTACACCCACTTGCCTGACTCGGCAGGGGCTAGAAGGTGGGGGGATGGGAAAGGAAGCAGGCATGAGGAGAGGAGCAGAGTCGAGGTGCTTGTCCCCAGGTCCCCCGACTCTGCTGAGCCAGGGCCTGTGGTCCGGGCTGGACAGCCAGGCCAAGGGTGCCCTCCTCTGCCCGCAGCCTGCAGAGCAACTCCATCAGCGACGTGGGAGTGGCAGCACTGACAGAGGCCCTGGGTGCCAACCAGACCCTCCTCCGCCTCAGGTAAGCCCCGCCCTCCCGGCCAGCGTGCCCTCTGACCAGTGCTCTCTCTGCTGAGGCGTCAGGGCTGGGAAGGCAAGGCTGGGGCTGGGAAGCTGCCCTAGGAAATCTGTGGTTGAGGCAGGCTCGGGCCTGGAGCCTGAACCCCATCCCTGTTCCTGCTCCCTCAGGAGGGCAGGGGTCCGCTGCGGCCCTCAGTGCGGCTGCTCTGCGGCTCTCTGCCCATTCGCACGTCCATCAGGTACCCGGCGTGCTCACCTGTTGGCGCCTCTGGGGCACTGTTGTCCTACCTGCTTCCTCCTGGATGTTCCTGCGTGGCCGACGGTCCTGACGTGGGGACACATGACTGGCAGCTGTGGGAGCCTGGCTCACCCAGCCCAGACTGCACAGCAGGCCTGGGGTGCACCAGCCTGGACACCTGGGCCTGCTTCCTGCCAGAGGCCTCACCTGCCCCGGCACAAGCTCAGGGCCTTCTCTCCCCCGCAGCCTGCGTGAGAACTCCATCAGCCCAGAGGGTGCCCAGGCTCTGGCTCACGCGCTCTGCACCAACAGCACCTTGGAGAACCTGGAGTACGTGCCGGGAAGGGGCTAACTCCGCTTCCTAGGGCTAGTGATGCCCGGGGCCTGAACCACCACCGTCCTAACAGGGGCCACCCCAGTGGCCTAGGCTCTCCACACCCTGGCCATGTCACAGGACTGGAGGAGGACCGAGCTGGGAAGGGGTTGTAGACCTAGTGTCTGGTGGCTTCCCTGACACATGCCCCGGCTCCCATGACGAGTGACACAAGGGGGTGGACGGTGTGCTGCTGAGCCTGCCATAGCCCGGGTGAGGGACAAGCACGTGGGAGGGGCCTCCTGGAGTCAGTGTGGCACCATGCCACTGGGCAGTGAGTGCCCCGGGCAGTTCTGCAGATCCTGGCCGTGCCTGCCCCAGGTTGTTGATGGCTCAGAACAGTGCTCCAGCGCCCGTGCCTGGCTCACCAGAGCTCCACAGCTCGTAACACTGGCACAGACCCCATGTGGCCCTCGGGACGGGGGGAGTGACCTGAACGCCCTGGTGACAGAGGACAGGGGGCTTCCTTCAGGCCAGCTCTCACTCATTTGCCCCACTCCCCCGCAGCCTGACAGCCAACCTGCTCCAGGACCAGGGCGCCCAGGCCATCGCAGTCGCAGTGGGAGGAAACCGTGCCCTCAGGTCTCTGCAGTGAGTCCATGGCCTCACCCTACCCCGTGCCCTTCCACAGAGCCGAGGGCCATATCCACGCACACCAACTCTGTGCAGGCCTGCCTCTGGGCTCCCCCCGACCCTCAAGCTTCAACGGTCTCCGGGGCCCATGCCGTCTGTACAGGCCGCACCCAACCACGTAGCAGGCTGGGCCTCAGGGGTCCCAGGCCTTATGCAAGGGCCACTTAGAGTCACCTTGTGGGTCTGTCCCTGTGGCCACCACGGACCCCTTTCGGACCCCATGTGAGGAGGGCTGCAGGAGTCACCGTCAGACCCTGCTGGGCTCTGCACAGGCCATGCGGTCATGCCTGTCTGTCTGCCCAGCCTGCAGTGGAACTTCATCCAGGCCGGTGCTGCCAGGGCCCTCGGGCAAGCTCTACAGCTCAACAGGAGCCTGACCAGCTTAGAGTAAGTGCCACCCACAGGGCTGCAGGGGCGGGGCGGGCAGGGGGACCTGAGAAGCCAGGGCTGGCCAGGCCAGGCCAGGGCTCAGCCTCCCTGCCCTGAGGTCAGCAGGCATGATCAGGTCCTCGTCAACTTTTTTAAAAAATCCAAGAGGGTCATTAAAATATACTCCACAAAGCATAGCAGTCTACCTATTGGAAGTCTACCATGCACCAGTTTCTAGCATATTCTAAGTCAACAATTGAAAGGAAACCCCATACTTAGCATTCCCTTTCCATTCTTCCCACCCCCCACCATGGCAACCACTAATGGACACTGTCTCCAGGGACACAGCCACATGGTCTCCCGGGACCAGCCACGTTGCAGTGTACTTCCTTCCTTTTTGTGGCTAAACTACATTCTGCCGCACAGACAGACACACAGGTGTTAGTTACCCGTTCACCCTGCCCGTGGACGCTGGGTCCACTCAGGCTGCTCCAGCTTCTAGGACATCCCCTTTCTGGCTGGATCTCCACATGCTTTTCTTCTGCTTGGCTTCTGCCTGAACACTGGGGCTCCCCAGGGTGCCGTCCCAGGCCACCTTCTCCTTAGGGACAACTGGGGACTCCAGTGATGGTCCAGGCCCCAGAAGCCCCTGGAGCTCCATCCCTGGGGACCCCCAGCACTACGGTTTGTCTGCCTCTCTCACCTGCCTGCTTTTGGCTTGCCCCTCACCCCCAACTCCCTGTTCTCCAAGTCCTGCTGATGTTCCCTCCAGGGTCTCACCACCCACCCGGTTCTCTTGATCCCTGTGGCTACCATCTAGACCTGCATCACTCAGCAGTCTCCCACCCAGCCCCCTCCACCCCTTACCCCACACTGCTGGCCAGAGATCTTTGCAAAGCGCCTACTTATCCCTGTCTGGGTGAGATCCTTGAATGGCTGCCTGGTGCTACAGGGGAAGTGCAAGCCTCCTGTGTGGCTCAGAAGGCCCCGAAAAATCAACTTTACACCTCCCAAACCCTGTTTTTTTTTTTTCTTTTAAAGATTTATTTTATTTATTTGAAAGAGTTACAGAGAGAGGTAGAGACAGAGAGCAAGGTCTTCCATCTGATGGTTCACTCCCCAGTTGGCAGCAACAGCTGGAGCTGCACCAACCTGAAGCCAGGAGCCAGGAGCCAGGAGCCAGGAGCCAGGAGCTTCTTCTGGGTCTCCCATGTGCAGGGGCCCAAGGACTTGCGCCATCTTCCACTGTTATCCCAGGCCATAGCAGAGAGCTGGGTCAGAAGTGGAGCAGCCAGGACTAGAATTGGTGACCACATGGGATGCCGGTGCTTCAGGCCGGGCGTTAACACACTGCACCACAGCACCGGCCCCCCAAACCCTGTTCTTAACCACTCGGGGAACTCAGATTTCTGCAGGGCCCTCCTGGGCCTCATCTTTTGGGGGTTGGTTTTGACCAGTTTATCCTGGGCAGTGTTCTGTGACCACTGGGGAGGAGCCCTGCTGGTTTTCCCGGCAGTCTGGCTTGGCCTCTCACGGCTGCTCACTTAATCACGTCTTTCTACCTGCTGCCATGCACACCCCTTGCACAATGCACACTCAAATATTTGTCTACTAAAAGCCAGTGTCCACCACAACTACCCTCATTTTCTGCCCCAAGGCCCTGTGACTTAGAAGGGAGAGGAAGAATAAGTAAATAAATAGAGGTTACAGAATGCTGCTGGCAGCAGTGGCCCAGGGACGGAGGGCTTCAGGTTGTTTCTGGTGGGTTTTGAAAGCCGCACCCTTTTTGGCCCGAACCCTTGCCGACAGTCTCCCTGAGTCCCTTTCCTTGCCTGCCTGCCAAGGTTCCGATTCATGCAGCCCCCAGACACCCTGCATGGAGTCGCACCCCCCAGGGCACGTGTGGGCAGGCAGGCGTGACAAGGGCAGCCGGGAGGGTCCCCAGAGTGACCCTGGGAGCGTGTCTCTGGCTGGCCTGTGTCTAAAGGAACCTGGGAGGCCCACGCTGGGCAGTTCCTGTGGGGGTGCTGGCCTGTGCGCAGGCATGGAACAGCTCCAACTCCGTGTTCAGTCTACAGGAAAACGCCATTGGGGACGAAGGTGCCTCAGCGGTGGCTGGCTCTCTGAAGGTGAACACGGCGCTCACGGCCCTCTAGTAAGTCCCGTCATGCATGGCAGCCCGGGAGGCTGGCCTCTCATGCCAACCCCAAGGAACTGGTGTTTAATTTTTCTAATATTATTATAGGAAATATCAACATTATATTGATAGATTAGCAATCAGGGAATCAAACCCAGAAAGCATTAAGGGTACAGCGATGAGTGTCCCCTCCCTACCTCACGCTTCCCAGGAGACTCACTTCCTTATGTGTAGCCCGCAGATGTCCTGGGCACGGGACCCTGTAGGTGGGAGGTGCATTCCTGGGAGAGATCGTGGGCCAACACTTCTTTGCGCTATTTCTCTCGTCAGCCCTAAGTTAAGGGAGAGTTTGTGGGCCTTGGCAGGCGTGGGGCTGTGGCAAGCACTACTGCACCTCTTCTCAGTCTCCAGGTGGCCTCCATTGGTACCCGGGGGGCCCAGGCACTTGGGGAGGCCCTGGCTGTGAACAGAACCTTGGAGATCCTTGAGTAAGTACTCCTGCCTCCAGACATAGCCTTTGGCTCAAAGGAACCAAGCTGCGGATTCCAAATGAAAAGATGAGGGGAACTGAGCAACTTAATGACTTCCACTTAAGGCCCCAGCGACGGTCCCCATTCGCCTGGAGTCACGGTGGCTTTCCCTTCTCTTGCCAAGTTCCTGCTCTCGGGGGTGGCCTTGCCCCGCTGAGGGGACTCCCGGGCAGGGAGGGAGGCTTTGTGAGGCTCTCAGGTGTGGCTCTCCAGGGTTTATGGCACAGAGTTGGACCAGGGACCTGCAGGGTGCAAGCACTGCCTCTCCTGTTTCGGCTCAGCTTCTCCTTTTTTTGGAAGAGAAGAGGAGGAGGGGGCTCCCACAGAGTGCCAACTGCACCCAGCCTTCAAAGTCCCGACACCCCGCATCCAACTCTGCAGCCACCGGGGAGTGAGGACGGAGCAATCCTCACCTCCTGGCATTGCTGGAGCCCAAGTAACCCATCACCCTTCCAAAGAGGCAGCGATGACCCCTCTCGGCCTGGCCCCGAGCCTCAGGTCCCCTGTCTTTCCTTGCAGCCTAAGAGGGAATGCCATCGGGGTGGCTGGAGCCAAAGCCCTGGCAAAGGCCTTGAAGGTAAACTCAAGCCTCCGGAGACTCAAGTAAGTGGCCTCAGCGACTGCCCGCGTGCATCCCAGGGCAGCAGATGCCCCTGCTGCTCTTCCCGTGGGATGCCACGCTAGGAGCACCCAGGACTGCTCTGTCAGGTGCACGTGCTGCAGCTGACGGGCTGAACTCCCAAGTCAGCCACTTCACAATGGCACTGACGATCCCCGGTGGGATGGCTGTGGTGGTGCCTGCGGACAAGTCAGCCAGCAGAGCCCGCCCCTCGGCGGCCCCCAGGACACGCAGCAGCGTGGCCTCCTGTGGGGCTGGACTGTCCCAGCGCTCACCGGGCCATCTGTTCTCTGCCTAGCCTGCAAGAGAACTCCCTGGGCATGGACGGGGCGATCTGTGTGGCCACGGCGCTGTCCGGAAACCACGGGCTGCAGCACATCAAGTGAGTAGGCTCAGCAGGACCACCCCTCCCCTGCCGCTCCTGCTCACCCCTCCTTAGGACTGCTCTGCGGAGTTCAGCTCACGATCGGGGCAGCCTGAGCCTCGCCCGGGAGAGGGCTCCTGGAAGCACAAAGCTTCCGTGGGGAGTTCTGCGTTTTCTGCTGAGAACCTGGAGGCACCCAGCCCGGCCTTGCCCCTTCTCTTCCAGTCTACAGGGAAACCAGATCGGGGAATCTGGTGCCAGGATGATCTCAGAGGCTATAAAGACAAACGCTCCCACGTGCACGGTGGACATGTGACCAGAACAAGTTCCCAGTGGACCGGGCAGGACAAGCAGAGACCAAGACCACACCCCAGGTGCCTTCCTGTCACTTGGGAATGACCTGTCCCAGCCCGAGGCCTGGTCTCCCGTGCAAGGGAAGGAGAGGTGCTACCACAGGGGTTCGCGAGCCCCTCTCCCGGCCCAGGGTCAGTCCAGGCAGGGCGGGTGTGTCTGCCTCAGAGGGCCGGGGCTGCCAGCAAGGCACACAGGGGGCCCAGAAGTGCTGTACTGTAAGAAGCTGGTTCTAGTGGTTCTAGCGGATTTATACCTCGACATTTCATTTGCCCCCGACTTAAGGTCATCACTGCCCTTTCCCATTCATCCAGTCCAAATCAGCCTCACGCTGAAATGCGCAGCAGTCCTCAGGTGTGTTGAGCCTGCCAGTTTGCAGGGGTGACACAGGGGCCCCTCTTTCTTTGCTCAAGAAGAAAGGAGGTTTCAGAGGTGTGATCCTTAGAGTATGAGAAAGCCATGAAGACAAGTGCAAGGCCCTATTCCGGGAGTCTGGAGACACAGGCGGGCGCCTGCAAGGGTTCTGCCACTCTGCATCCATTACAAAACCTCCCCAGCACAAGGGCAAGGCCCCACGTGCCATCTGGAGTCTGCAACACTGGTGACCCACTGTCGGTGCCACTGAGTTACTAAGACATTTTGCATCAGGCTTCCCAACCATCATGCCCCGCCCCAGCTTCCCAACCACCGCGACCCAGCTTCCCGAACCACGGCCCAGCTTCCCGAACCACCACGCCCCAGCTTCCCGAACCATGTCCCAGCTTCCCGAACCACGCCCCAGTTTCCTGAAGCACCATGCCCCAGCTTCCTACGCTGACAAGCGAGCTGGGCTTCTGCCTAGAGTAAACACCCATGGCTGGCTCAGATTGAAATTGGAGAAAAAAAGTCCAAGTGGGGACATCACAGATCTCAACAACTGAACAACCAAGGACAATGCTTATGAATGCCACACTGCCACTGTCACTTTCAAATTCAAAAGGGAAGCACTGCTGTCCCAAATATCTCTTTAAAAGTGGTATTTACACAAGAATCCATGGACACCAAGACCATGAAAACCTGCTGGGGAAAAAGACTGCAAAGGCTCAGAACATCACTCCACAAAGGCGAAGCCCTTCAGCAAAGGTGACAACACACCTTAGCCAGCTGGAACCCAGCACGCGGCACCTTCACAGCAACCAAGCTTCACACGGCCAACCAACCACAGGACAGACAGCACGCGCCCCCGACGGAGTGCTCCAGGACACGTCACTGATGCCCTGTTCTTGCCAAAAACGTTTACTGAACCTCATCAAGAAAGAACAAGTACACAAACTCCAAAATGAGCGGCATTCCGCAGAGCGGACCCGACCTCTCCAAAAATGTCAGTGCCAAGAAAAACACAATAGGCTGGGCCGGGCTTTGACTGGGCCCCGGACAGGAGGGAAAAATCTGTTATAAAGAACGTGATGTGGCCGGCACCGTGGCTCACTAGGCTAATCCTCCACCTTGCGGCACTGGCATACCGGGTTCTAGTCCCAGTTGGGGCGCCGGATTCTGTCTCGGTTGCCCCTCTTCCAGGCCAGCTCTCTGCTGTGGCCAGGGAGTGCAGTGGAGGATGGCCCAAGTGCTTGGGCCCTGCACCCCATGGGAGACCAGGAGAAGTACCTGGCTCCTGCCATCGGATCAGTGCAATGCGCCGGCCACAGCGCGCCAGCCATGGCGGCCATTGGAGGGTGAACCAACGGCAAAGGAAGACCTTTCTGTCTCTCTCACTGTCCACTCTGTCAAAAAATAAAAATAAAAAAAATTTAAAAAAAAAGAACGTGATGTGGAAACCGCAGACACTTGAATGAGGGCCTTCTAGGCTTCCAGGTGCATCTGAAAGACGCGTCTGCTGGCCGTAGGATTGCAGCCAGCCTTTTGCTCAGTACTGGGGCGCTGCGGCTTGGCTGCCTTCTGTCTGCCGTGATGGCCGGGCCCTGGAGAAGGCTCAGAGGGGTGACAATGCCTGAGGGCCTCTGAGAGCGGCTGCCGCTGCCACTTCCCACCTCACTGGATGGCCAAGGACAGGGACGCACAGGGCCCGGCTCCACCGGCGCAGGCAGGACCAAAGGCGGATCTGGAGTGGAGGCAGCGATCAGTAACTGGTACGCGCTGATTGGGGGTTTGTTTCCACATGGAGTTCCACTGTCACAGGGTCACTGATACCTTCTTCCACAGCATCTAAACTGCTGTTCATCCCATCTAACCCGCGTCCTGTTTCAGCGTTCTCCTAAGTCTCTCCGAGTTCTGTCCGAGACCTTTTCGCTCTCCTTCCCATGCTCGTTCCTCCACTAACAGCTGTGGCTGTCAGAAGGCTTTGTTTGGGGCCGGCGCTGTGGCGTAGTGGCGTAGTGAGTAAAGCCGCCACCTGCAGATCCATTTTCCCATATGGGTGCAGGTTCAAGTCCCAGCTGCTCCACTTCTGATCCAACTCTGTTATGGCCTCAGAAAGCAGCAGAAAATGGCCCAAGTGCTTGGGCCCCTGCACCCATGTGGGAGACCCAGAAGAGGCTCCTGGCACCTGCCTTTGCATGCGCCCAGCTTCAGCTGTTGTGGCCATTTGGGGAATGAACCAACAGATGGAAGACCTCTCTCTCTATGTAACTGCCTTTCAAATAAATAAATCTTAAAAAAGGATTTGTCTGAATCTTGGACCTGTTTCTCCCTTTTTCTTCTTATATCTAGTAATTTTTATTAAGTTTTCTTTTTGAGAGGTAGACAGACAGGCATAGAGATAGAAACACAGTGAATGTCCCATCTGCTGGTCGCTCCTCCATGCCTGTAATGGGCAGAGTTGGGCCAGGCTGAAGCTGGGGGCTCGATCCAGGGCTTTCATGTGGGTGGCAGGGACCCAGCTACTTCCGCCATTATGGCCGCCTCCCAGGGTGTGCAAGAGCAGGAAGTTGGAGCCTCGGTCGGAGCTGGAAATCATATCCAGGTATTCCAATGTGGAATGCAGACACTAAACACTGACCCTATACCTAGTACTTTCTGACTGGAAACCAGACATTGGGCATATTAACTTGTTGGGAACAATTTCTGTATTCCTTAAAATATCCTTGGGTTTTGTTCTGGGACGTGATTACCTAAAACTTTTTGTTCCTTTCCACCTTTCAGTGTTGCTAGGCAGACCTCACCACTGAGGCCCTCTGTTTTCTGCATGCTCTACGTGCTGCCCACACACTGCAGGGTTTGCCCGATCTGGCTGTGGGGACACCAACTATGCTGGCCCTCTGTGAGCTCTGGGGACAGTTCTGCCTGTTCCTTTTTGGTGCTCCTTCCCTGGTTCTGGGTGGTTTCCTCACACACCTGCTGCAAGGGTCCTTCTGCGGGTCAAGAACCCTGCGCAGCTCTGCTCTCTGTTGCTCCGTCCTCTGAACACCAGCCACCGTGGCCTCCTGATTTCCAGTTTCAACTCCTGCAACTTCTCCCTGCCCCACATTGTGTGCTGCGACCCGTCCAGCTGGGCTCACGGCATCTGCTTCCCCTCTCAGGGATCACTGTCCTTGCAACCTGTAGCCTAAATGCTGCAATGCCACTGCTTCACGCATTCTGTCCAGGTAGGAGGGCATGGCCAGTAGTAGAGGTGCGTACTGCATTAAGTTCTCTGAGTGTGGGGTTTGGTGCTGTGGCATAGCAGGTAAAGCCACCGCCTGCAGTGCCGGCATCCCATATGGGAGCCGGTTCAAGACCCGGCTACTCCGCTTCCTGTCACGCTCTCTGCTATGACCTGGGAAAGCAGTAGAAGATGGCCCAAGTCCTTGGGCCCCTGTACCTGCTGGGAGACCCAGAGGAAGTTCCTGGCTCCTGGCTTCAGATCAGAGCAGCTCTGGCCGTTGTGGCCAATTGGGGAGTGAACTAGCAGATGGAAGACCTCTTTGTCTCTCCCTCTTCCTCTCCCTCTCCTCTCTCTGTATAACTCTTTCAAGTAAATAAATAAATCTTTAAAAAAATTTATTTGAGTGTAATAATTATTCTATGGTATGGTGGGTCATTAATCACATCATACTCTGAAATCGTTCAAAAAGCATATATATATATACATGCTTGTGCACGGGAAACATGGTGAGATGTTGGTAACTGGTGATCTAGGTTAAAAGTATTTGGCTGTGGGGCCAGCGCTGTGGCAAAGCCACTGCCTGCAGTGCCAGCATCCCATATGGGGGCTGGCTCGAGTCCCAGCTGCTCCACTTCCAATCCAGCTCTCTGCTATGGCCTGGGAAAGCAGTAGAAAATGGCCCAAGTCCTTAGGCTTCTGCACCCACATGGGAAGACCTGGAGGAAGCCCCTGGCTCCTGGCTTCAGATCGGCACAGCTTCGGCCCTTGCGGCCAACTGGGAAGTAAAAACAGCAGATGGGGGCTGGCGCTGTAGCTCACTTGGTTAATCCTCTGCGTGCAGCACTGGCGTCCCATACAGGCGCTGGGTTCTGGTCCTGGATGCTCCTCTTCCAGTCCAGCTCTCTGCTGTGGCCCGGGAAGGCAGTGGAGGATGGCCCAAGTGCTTGGGCCCTGCACCCGCATGGGAGACCAGGAGGAAGCACCTGGCTCCTGACTTCGGATTGGTGTAGCTCCAGCCACAGCAGCCATTTGTGGGGTGAACCAACGTAAGGAAGACCTTTCTCTGTCTCTCAGTGTCTAACTCTGTCAAAAGAAAAAAAGAAAGGCCGGCGCCGTGGCTCACTAGGCTAATGCTCCGCCTTGCGGCGCCGGCACACCGGGTTCTAGTCCGGTTGCCCCTCTTCCAGGCCAGCTCTCTGCTGTGGCCAGGGAGTGCAGTGGAGGATGGCCCAAGTGCTTGGGCCCTGCACCCCATGGGAGACCAGGAGAAGTACCTGTCTCCTGCCATCGGATCAGTGCCGTGCGCCAGCCGCAGCGCGCCAGCCGTGGCGGCCATTGGAGGGTGAACCAATGGCAAAGGAAGACCTTTCTCTCTGTCTCTCTCTCACTGTGCACTCTGCCTGTCAAAAAAAAATAATAATAATAATAATAAAAAAATAAAATAAAGAAAAAAAGAAAACAACAGCAGATGGAAGACCTCTCTCTCGCCCTCTCTGTCTCTCCTTTTGTGTGTAACTTTCAAATAAATAAATCCTTTTTTTTTTTTTTTTGACAGGTAGAGTTACAGACAGTTAAAGAGAGAGACAGAGAGAAAGGTCTTCCCTCCGTCGGTTCACTCCCTAACTGGCCGTCATGGCTGGCGCTACACCAATCCAAAGCCAGGAACCAGGAGCTTCCTCCTGGTCTCCCACTTGGTGCAGGGGCTCAAGGGCTTGGGCCATCTTCTACTGCCCTCCCGGGCCACAGCAGAGAGCTGGACTGGGAGAGGAGCAACTGGACTAGAACCAGTGCCTATATGGGAAGCTGGTGCCTCAGGCAGAGGATTAACCAAGTGAGCCATGGCGCCGGCCCCAAATAAATAAATCTTAAAAAAAAAAAAAAAAAAAAAGACAGTATTTGGCTGTACAACTTTACAAAAAGTTTGAAGTCTTGGGGCTGGCACTGTGCCACAGCAGGTTAAGCTATAGTCTGTAATGCCAGCATCCCACATGGGTGCCAGTTGGAGTCCCAGCTGCTCCACTAACTATCCAGTTCCCTGCTAATGCACCTGAGAAAGCAGCAGAAGATGTTCCAAGTCCTTGGGCCCCTGCACCCACGCGGGAGACCATGAAGAAGCTCCTGGCTCCTGCCTGGTCCAGCCCCAGCCGTTGCGGCCATTTGGGAAGTGAACCAGCAGACAGATTTCTCTCTGTTGAAAGACAGAAAGACAGACAGGAAGGAAGGAAGGAAGGAAGGAAGGAAGGAAGGAAGGAAGGAAGGAAGGAAGGAAGGAAGGAAGAAAACAAACTAGTAAGTTTGCGGTTTTCAAAATAAAATGTTAGGGGAAAAAGCATGTGACATCTGCAATGTTCTCACTGCCTCGAATGAAAAGCCCACTACACAACTGCAGCACTCGCTCCACCCACTCCCAGTTTTTCTTTTCCCAACTCAGGTTGGTGAAAACCCAACTACCATTTGTCAAGCTGTTTGCCGCAGGGCAGGCTAACGAGCGTCACCGGATGTCACACCCAGGAACCCTATGCTGCAAACCCAAAGCCTGTTGGGAAACGTTCTCAGCCTTCACACTGCAGCCCGAGAGCCCACCCTACAATTTCAGCTCCCAGGGAGACACCCAGCTTCCCTGGGTCTCTGGAACCATCACTCATTTTAACGAGTGCTTCCAGGGGCAGGCACTGTGGCGTAGCCGGTTAACCCAGACTGTGATGCTGGTATCCTGTATGGGCGCTGGTTCCAGTGCTGGCTGCTCCACTCCTGATCCAGCTCCCTGCTAATATGCCTGGGAAAGCAGCGGAAGACAGCCCATGTTCTTGAGCCCCTGACACCCACATGCGAGACCTGGAAGAAGCTCCTGGCTCCTGGCTTCAGCCTGGCCCAGTCCTGGCCATTGCAGCCATTTGAAGAACAAACCAGCAGATAGAAGATTCTGTGGATCTCTCTCCTTCTGTCTCTGTAACTCTGACCTTCAAATAAATAAATAAATCTTTTAAAAAAGATCTAGACGCAGGCAGGAACTGTTCACCTGCTGCCGACCAGAGGGGCTTCCCTGTGCCTTCTGGGTGGCCTCCCTCAAGCCAACACAACCGCTTTGGGCTTTATCTGAAACAGACACCACCGGAAAACAGGTGTCAAAGACCAGGAAATCCACTGCAGCTTCCCCAACCAAACAGTAGCACCCTCCCCACTGCTGACCTGACTCCGCTGTGTTTCAATCCACAGGGCAAGTTTAAGCAGCAGGACTCTTTGTGTCATCAATTCCTGTCTCAGAGATCCAAGCTCACTCCACCAATGAGTTACCTTCAGGTAAAAATTCATGAAATTTTTCTCTCAACAAACGAAAAACCCAAGCCAGGCCCCTGAGCCCCTCCAGCAAGCTCCTGGCTCCACTCTTCCCCCAGCTCGGCCCTCAGCCCCTGTGAACAGGTCACACCTCGTGTGCGGACTTCAAACCACGACCTCTCTTCAGCCCATTACTCGCCGTCCGGCTTGTCCTGGCTGAGCTCATCTCCAGCAAGGCCTGCTGTCCGCCCTGGCTCCATACCATGATTGTCCTGAATCCTTCTACCTTCAACACATTCTGAAAAACGAAGCACACTGTTTTCCCAAACACGCAAGTTTACCCCCATTAGGATGTGGCTCCTTGTGGACCTTTCTCTCTAAGCACAACAGCTTCTCACCGCCTGTCCTGACGCACGCACTCTGCCGGAGAACCACCCACACAAATGCCTCTTCAGCCTGAATCTCAAGCTCCTACCCTTTTCCTATTTCTTTTTTTTTTTTTTGGACAGGCAGAGTGGACAGTGAGAGAGAGAGAGACACAGAGAAAGGTCTTCCTTTGCCATTGGTTCACCCTCCAATGGCCACTGCAGCTGGTACGCTGTGGCCGGTGCACCACACTGATCCGAAGCCAGGAGCCAGGTGCTTCTCCTGGTCTCCCATGCAGGTGCAGGGCTCAAGTACTTGGGCCATCCTCCACTGCACTCTCGGGCCACAGCAGAGAGCTGGCCTGGAAGAGGGGCAAACAGGACAGAATCCAGTGCCCCGACCGGGACTAGAACATGGGGTGCCGACACCCCAGGTGGAGGATTAGCCTATTGAGCCACGGCGCTGGCCCCTATTTCTCTTCTTATAAATTTATTTTCATCAAAGCAACATTTTAAAAATCCAAAGTATTCCAAAGCTCACAAGGCAAAGATGCAGCTTGTTTTCCTAAATGCCCCTACTCCAAAAATCAAATATTCTACACCTTATTTCTTGTTTTATCATTTTTACAGATTACTATTGACTTTCCCTTATGCAAATAAAGATTTAACATTTGTATATCACTCTATGTCCTTTTCTGCTTCTCCATCCTTCCAACATAGCTGTAGCATGTTTTTTGGTGAAATCATTAGTGTTTATTAGTACTGATCACTGCTGAGTTATCTTTTATATAATTGCTGTTCCTGTAGAACTAACAGGTGTGTACTGGTCTCCCCTCTGCCCTCCAGTCCCGAGGTGGTACACACACCTGCTGGCACGCCTGGAGCCAAACAGCACGGAGCTGGGGAGCCTCCCCAGGTAAACAGTGGGCTTCCACTAAACCCTGGATTTCTAGTAAGGTCCCTCAGAGCCAGCCAGATTTATCTGGCTGCCTAAGATATGGAGGGCCTGGGGGGCATCCCACGCCTTCAGCCATCTCTGCCTTCAACCCAAGCCTGCCCTTACTCTCCACAGCACCTGGCTTCTGGCTATTGTCTCTCCAGGCTGGGCAGGATGAGTTCCTGTCCTCTGGGGAGCCCTGGGTCTCAGTTTCCTCAGCACTAACTCCTCCCCGTCAGGATCTCATCCATTCCAGCCTCCACACTGGCTTTTCTTACTCTTGTGGGTTTATCCAGCCCTTTGGAATTGATGCAGCAAGGACAAAAGGCCTCAGGTCCACGCTGACCTCTGACCTACACAACAGCAAGCAGGCCTCTATTTCTCTGCGCTAATGCAGCCCCACCCTGCCTTGACCAGCCTGCCCCGCCTGGCCTGCTGGACACACCACTGTGTGAAAAGTCCAGCCCTCAGCCCGAGCTCTCCCCACTCCTCCAAGCTCTCTCCCTCCAGCTCAGCCCGAGTCCAGCCCCTGCCCCAGCCCCAGCCTCAGCCTCAGCCCAAACCCCTCCAGCTCACACTGTGATCTCGCAGGACCTCTGGAACGAGCCCAAGCGCTCCCTCTGTCTTGGCAGCCCAGCTTTAGCTCAGACCCCCAAGACTCGACTTACAGACAAGAGGGGTTTATCACGTACAAAGCGGCGGGAAGGGGCTCGCTCTGCTAGCGTTCACCCGGGAGCGAGACCCCCCACCCCAGCTTTATTCTGAATGAACCTGTCTGGCTGTGGCTTCGTGCTCTGTCTCTATTTTCCTGCAGAGAATTTCTCACGCTCTCATTTTAGTGGAATTTTAGGAGAAGGCAGAGATAAATCAATGTATTCGATCCCAGGTTAAACAGGACGCCTCCCCCACCTGTCCCTTTCAGGATCTCCAAGTGAGCACCAGGCAATGCCGCCCTGGTGTCTGCCGGATGCCGTCAGCATGCCGCGCTCCACCCCACCCCGTCGGCTCTTCCTCCTGTAACTCCTGTGAAGACACCTGAACTGGACCCCTCCTGCAGGCTCCCTTCTCCTCTGCGGTGCACCTCCCACAGAATCCCGGGTACCCCGTTCCCCACGTGCATCCAGCTGTCTCCACCAGCACCACGAGCTCTTCTGCTACACACAGACGGCTCCTGGCCCGCCCCGCCGCCTCTTCCATCTGCCCTCCCAGTTTTTTCCAGAGCAATTCTTCCAAGTTTCTGATCTCTGGGGACTGCTATCTGCCTACAGGCCAGAATCCAACAAACTCTTTAGCACAAAAAAGACGTTCCTTGTCACCCACTCACTGCTTACTCCGCCCCTCAGGCTCACCGGGACACCACCAGGGGCTGGGCCCTTTGGTGGCTCTGAGACTCAGCGCATTCAAGCCCACCAGATCCCTCAAATGTGACTTTCACAGACATCTTCCTCAACTCTTTCAGACACACAGAGCTGCCCCAACACCAAGTTCCCCTGACACCTCACAGCACTGTACTATAATGTCCAATCCTCTTTCTAGGCCGTCAGCTGGTCAAGTCCAAAGTTCATCTTTGAGTTCTCCAGTAGCTACTAAATACAGCAGGGCTCAATAATTGCTGACCAGAAAAAGTAAGCACCAGGAAGCACATCTGTAGCAAAATGATCCCCTCACCGAGGTCCTGAGAGACTGCAGTTCCTAAAACTCCTACTTTCTAATCACTTCTTCTCAGCTCCACATATTCATTCTTGGAAACAAGCCACAGTCCCTCTGAATTACTTAAATGTCTCAATCAGAACGTGATCTCACTGAGCAGTCCTGAGGACTCCCTCTCTGCTGCTGGTTTTTTTTTTTTTTTTTTTTTGTTTTTTTTTTTTTTTTTTTTTTTTTTTTTGACAGGCAGAGTGGACAGTGAGAGAGAGAGACAGAGAGAAAGGTCTTCCTTCGCCGTTGGTTCACCCTCCAATGGCCGCCGCGGCCGGCGCGCTGCGGCCGGCGCACCGCGCTGATCCGATGGCAGGAGCCAGGAGCCAGGTGCTTTTCCTGGTCTCCCATGGGGTGCAGGGCCCATCTGCTGCTGTTTTACACTCGTCAATGACCACGTGCCTTCAAGCGCCTCGACTGGACAGGTCTTCTGTCTGCGGTCATGGACGTGCCAGAGCCCAGCCGGCCCACACTGTCCCAATCAGAGCCCAGCAGAAAGGAGAATTCGTATGCACCCAGAAAGGACTTCTCTCTGGTGAGGAGGTAGACTTTCAGCTCCCTTCCAACCCAGGGAGTCCTGGATTCTGGCACCTGGAGTCCCCTGGGTCCACACAACAGCTGTGCTATCTGCACTGTGTTTTGTTTACCAAATGGACACAGCTTCCTCTCACTGATGCTAGTTTAAAATGTCAATGGAAGAGCACCTGTATTTCTTCTTCCGCCCCAGCTAAAAGGGAAGCAGTCTTCAGATTTTCTTGATTTTGCTCTTGACAGATACGACTAATAAAAATTGAGGACTTGAAAATTTTTCCTTTTGTATTTTTTATCAATATACATTTTTTTTGACAGGTAGAGTGGACAGTGAGAGAGAGAGAGAGAGAGAGAAAGGTCTTCCTTTGCCGTTGGTTCACCCTCCAATGGCCGCCACGGCCGGCGCACTGCGGCCGGTGCACCGCGCTGATCCGATGGCAGGAGCCAGGTACTTATCCTGGTTTCCCATGGGGTGCAGGGCCCAAGCACTTGGGCCATCCTCCACTGCACTCCCTGGCCACAGCAGAGAGCTGACCTGGAAGAGGGGCAACCGGACTAGAACCCGGTGTGCCGGCGCCGCAAGGCAGAGGATTAGCCTATTGAGCCACGGCGCTGGTCTCAATATACATTTTTTAAAAATTATTTTTCATTTACCAGTCCAGCTCTCTGCTGTGGCCCAGGAGTGCAGTGGAGGATGGCCCAAGTCCTTGGGCCCTGCACCAGCATGGGAGACCAGAAGAAGCACCTGGCTCCTGGCTTCAGATCAGCGCAGTGCGCTGGCCACAGCACACCAGCCACAGTGGCCACTGGGGGGAGTGAACCAACGGAAAAGGAAGACCTTTCTGTCTGTCTGTCTCTCTCACTGTCCACTCTGCCTGTCAAAACCAAACAAAAAACAAAAAAATTATTTTTCATTTATTGAATGGCAGAGTGACAGGGCTGGCGCTGCGGTGCAGGTTAATCCTCCAGATACCTGCAGTGCTGGCATCTCATATGGGCGCCAGTTCTAGTCCGGGCTGCTCCTTTCCTGATCCAGCTCTCTGCTATGGCCTGGGAAAGCAGTGGAAGACGGCCCAAGTCCTTGGGCCCCTGCACCCACATGGGGGACCCAGAAGAAGCTTCCGGCTCCTAGCTCCAGATTGGCACAGCTCTGACTGTTGTAGTTATTTGAGAAGTGAACCAGCGGATGGAAGACTTCTCTGTCTCTCCCTGTCTGTAACTTTACCTCTCAAATAAATAATAAACAAAACTAAAAAAAAAAAAAAAAAAAAAAAAAAAAAAAGTCAGAGAGACATAGAGAGATCCTCCATCTAGCTCACTGCCCAGTGGCCACAATGGCCAGGGGCTGGGGCTGGTCCAGGCTGAAGATAGGAGCCCAGACGAACTCCACCTGGGTCTCCCAGGTAGGCGCAGGGACCCAAGTACCTGAGCCACTGTCCATTGCTTTCCCAGGCACATAAACATGGGGGAGCTGGATCAGAAGAGGAGGAGGAGCTGGCTCAACCCACTGCGCCACAGCATGACCCCAATACACACATTCTAAATCGTTTCAAGAGGTTCTTTAATTATGTATTTAAAAACAAACCTGGGGGAGGGGGCCAGTGTTCTAGTATAGTGAGTAAAGCCATCGCCTGTAATCCAGCATCCCGTATGGGCACTGGTTCGAATCCTACCTGCTCCACTTCTGATTCACTCTCTGCCAATCTGCTATTGCACCTAGGAAAGCAACGAAGATGGCTCAAGTGTTCAGGCTCTACACCCAAGTGGGAGACCTGGAAAAAGCTCCTGTCTCCTGGCTTTGGACCCGCGTAGCTCTGGTCACTGCAGCCATTTGAGGAGTAAACCAGTGGATGGAAGATCTCTGTCTCTTTCAAATAAATATATATACTTCAAACAAACAACAAACCCGGGGGAGTGGGCATTTATCTAGCAATCAAAGACATCTGTGTCCCACCCCGGGGTACCTACGTCTGACTCCTGGCTCAAGCTCCTGTTAATTCCAGTTTTCCAATAACATAGACCCTGGGAGACAGCAGTGATGGCTCAAGGAATTGGTTTCCTCAAACCCATGTATGTGAGAGACCTGGACTGAGTTCCTGGTTCCTGGCTTCAGCCAGACCAGACCCAGCTGTTGCAGGCATTTGGGTAGTGAACCAATGATGGAAGTACTGTCTCTTACCTCTCAAATAAATAAAACTAATTTTAAAAACATCCCAAACTGTCAGCAATGACCACAATGCTAGATTTTCACTGACCTCACATCACACGATGTTCTGCCTTGATTCTTGGCCGAAACCACATGGCGTTGGGTCTTAAGGCACCTGCATGTACCTGACTCCTGGACTGGTTACAGTGACTGAAACACTAATGGGTTAATACTGATAATCGAGTGTATGAAGCCCCTGCAGACAAGCTACTGCTCAAGCCACCAAGTGGGCTAGCCCACAGGTGAAGGATCATCTATAAGCAGACGAGACCACGAGACATGCTCTGTGGCTTCTGCCTCTGTGGGCACCTGTGGATGTAACGTGCAGCTTGGGTTCAGCTCCGGAGTCGAAGCCCATTAGCAAAAGGCAACGTCCAAGGGAAAGAGATATTTGCACAGTTTTTCAAAATCTAAGTCAAGTCAGATTCAGGTAAATCAAATCTACCAAGCCCAGGGGAACGCGGTGACTTTTCAGTTCCCCCCTCCCCCAGCCTGTGGGTCATGACACGGCTCCTCTCAACGTACTGCTGAACTAACTGAAGGCTGAGAGCCAAAAGCAAAGGGGGATTTCATACACAGAGTTTAGGGAAAAAGAAAAAACCAAAAAGGACGGAAACAAATGTCACATAGTTGCCTAAAATTTACATTGTACTAACCTGTGAGCTTTTCTTGAATATTTGTATGTTATGAATGCACATAAAATAATTATACTTTTGAGTAAAGCTTTAATAATGTAAAAATGACATTAAATACATTCATTAAAACATAAGTAACTTCAGAAATCTTCTGACGTCATAACTGTAAAGCAAACGAGCAGTTTTGTGCTTTTCATACTAAAACAAACAATAAACCAACTCACTGCCATCACATCTCTTCACAACAAGGAAACTCTTCCTGCGCGCCTCTCCCTAAGTCCTCTGGTTTATTTTAGAATCAGAAACACAAATCGGGACTAACACTTTTTGCTGAGCTGGCACCTTCCCCTAAGGAGGTGTGCTGGTTGTGAGCCTTGGGACAGCACCCTGCCACACTTGAGACAAGGTTCTGTGGAGGAACCCAGTGGGCAGACGGAGGGCCAGCTGGTCTCTCGGGAGTCTGGAATGGGGGCCCCCGGTTCAGCCGGGTTCTGCCACTTAGTAGTGGCCTTGGACACACGAAGGGGCTGTCACACTCAGGGACTCTGACTCCCAAGGGAATGTCAGCCTCGGAGCCTTTCTCTGTGCCTCATTTTCAATGGGAAGCTGCTTTTCACTTAACTTAGTTAGCCCTTCAGAAAACTTTAATTACTGAAATGCACTTAATGCTTGGGACTGTAAGCATGCAGCAGAAAGAAAATAAGAAAATGAAATAAGGGCTAGAATGAAAAGCCAGTGTGCAGTAAGCGTTCTAACCAATGTCCCCTGACCCTGCGCCGGGTCCCTGTGTCAAGTCCCGACTCCCGTGCTGTCAGCTCTCCCTTCTCCCGAGTTTTCTCCCATGGATGCGAACCACTAAGAACACTTGATCTCCCAGATTACAGGAGATAAAAAAGGCAAAAGCAAGTCATCTTTGGGGTTTGCTCCAGTTCTTATTAAGCTTCACGGAATCTATACACAGGAGGCGAATGCGAAACAAGCACCTCGCATCAACGAGTCGGGCTGGCGTGGGGAGCGGTCATAGGTCACCTTCCTAACCTTCTCATGGTCCATTTACCTACAAATCTGAGGTCTGTCATCTGCTTGGGTCCCTTGGCAAGAGGGTCAGAAATCATTGTCACTCTCATCCAGGGGCTCAGGCTTCCGGACCCTTCTACTGGGCTTAGCTGGTGACAGAGCAATGCTCTCGTCCTCCAAATCTTCGTCATCTTCTTCATCGTCGTCCATGTCGATCTCACTGTCCTCTGAGTCATCCTACAGGAAAAAGACAGCAAATGCAACAGGTGGTTCCATCTCGCCACTGACGTCCTACCATGGTCTAAGAGACCCTGCCTCTCCTTTTCTACTAGTAGCTTGAAGAATAAAAGCACAACTAGGAATACCCCGTGTGAGAGAAGAGCTTGGCAGAGGAGCAGTCAGGCTGTGGTGGGCAAGGAACACAGCAAGGTCTGTGTGAGACCGGCTGGAATACACACGTGAAATGTGTCACCTCGCTTGTGATGCACCAGAGGGGACCCGAGCTAGAGCTGCAGGGGACATCTTTCCCAGGGATATCTCAGGAGCACCTCAGACGTGCTCTGAGGGTTACTGACTCCTGGGGGCCCTGAGATGCTGCCTCGGGCAGCAAAGAAGGCAGAGGCTGAGGGAGGGAAGGACGGAAGATGGAAAGCAACACAGGCAGCGGGTGTAAGGGGTGAGATGAAGGGCAGGCCTCTCCCTCATCATCTAGGTCCAGGGTGACCGATGTGGCCCAGCCTAGAGCTGCAAGCTCTGTGCTCCATGGAAACCTGCAGGCGGGCTCCCCGTCATAGCATTCTCAGCGCGTTCCTGAGCGCTGTGATCTTCTTACAAATACCCAGACACGTCATCCCACCCCTTGCCCGGCCACTCTGCCCTCTCTCCCCATTCCAGCCAACTCCTTCCTGAGCTGCTGACCTCACTGGCTCTGCTTGTTCCCCTCTTGCTGTCTCTTAAGTACCCACTAATCAGGCTCCCACCACCAGCTCCCAAACTCCTCTGACTGGCTCACACATTCAGTGGATCCCAACTCAGTGGGAAGTTCTGTCCTCATCATGTTCAACCTGTGGGCCGCACCTGACACAGCCTCACTATCACGGGCCCCAGATTCCATCTCCAACCCTCCCCAGACTTGAATTTCCACGGCTACAGATGCTGGCATGTGGGCGTCTCACAGGCAACTCGCACCAAGGATGTCCGAGACCAAACTCGTGATTTGCCCCTGACCCGTCAAGTGGCCTTGTCTCAGAAAACCAAGCCTGTGTACTTTCCGCCGACCAAGTCAATCTATCAACAAAACCTTACAGTTCTAACCCTGGAAACACCCAGATTCTGGCCCTGCTCACTGCCTCCATGGCCGCCACCTGAGGCTGAGCCACTGTCACTTCTGACCTGCACGAGTGCCATCCCCACCTCCTGGGTTTCTCTTGCCCACCAGTCACCTCCTGGCCCTCCGGGGCCCAGGATTCTCCAGTGCCTTCCTGTCACACTTGGGCCCCACTGCATCCTGTGAAGCCCTGTGCATCCCCTCCCCCCGTCCACTCCAGTCAGGCTCTGCGCCCAGGATAGCCTGGTGCCCCTACCTGTGTGGCGCACAGCCTCTCAGGCCTCTGCTCCAGTGTCCCCACTTCAGAGAGCCTTTCTCTCCATCTCCTTCCTGTCTCTCCTGGCCCCTTGAACCTGCTCTGCTTCTCATTCTACCATGGAGGCCCTGGCCCTGGCTGCCTTGCTACGGCTGGAATGTGCGCATGCTGGAAGCTGGGCTTTGTTTCGGCCTGTGCTACGCTCCCCACAGCCCCTAACGTGTCAGGCACACCACAGGCACTTGGGTGCACGTTCAGTGGCTGGAGAACCACACAAGGGGGGAGCCCCTGTGTCCAAGACGTGTGGACACAGCCTCCTGGAAGTGAGTGTCAGGGTGGCACAGAGGAGATCTGCAAGTAACTATGTGCCCATCCCACCGAGGACACCGACCCTGCCCTCCGGAGTCCACCAACTCTCCCCACCCTGCCCGGACGCAGCAGGTGAGACGGCAGCCAGTCACTCTGTGGGCACAGAGTGAGTGAACCCTGCTGCAAAATCACAGCAGTGTGTGCTCCCCCACACACCTGTGGCATCCACTTGACAGAGCTGGTTTGGAAAGGGTCAGTGCAGTCACCTTGCTGCACAGGCCAAGTGGCACTGCCAGCGATTGCAGGAAACCAAGGCCGAGGGAAACTGCACGGCCTCAAAGACCCGGCAGTGACTTCCTCAGGAAAGCTCACGGCACCAGCACCCCGAGTCCCAGCCTTTACCTGACCTCCCTGAGGTCCTGGTCTCAGACACACCACTTCCACGTTCCTCACCCAGAGTGGGGTGCAATAGAGGGTTGGCCTTGAGCCCTGGCCCCCCAGTTTTGTCCCTTCATGGCTAGGTCGTGCTTCAAGGATCTGATGACTCCCCAGTCACAAACTTCCTTGTCTCCTGGCTCAGTGTCTGTCCTTGTCCTCGCACAGTGCCCTGGAGGTGACGCCTCTCTCACCATGCATCCGTTTGGAATGGCGTCCTGCCCAGGAGAGGGGCAGCAGCACTCCTGGAGGGGCTCTCTGCGGGCTCTGAGTGAGTGGGCTGACACACACCAACAAATAGTCAAGTCAAAAACGAAAACCAACCTGCTTCTTGGAGCTGGAAGTCTTGCATTTACCTAAGAGAGCTGGTGCTGCTTCCGTCTTTGGAAAGCAAGAATGGAGAGAACAGTGAGAAGGCGAAAAAAAGTAGGGCAAGCACATTCAGGTGGACAGAAATGCGCCATCAATGAGCAAGGAGAGGAGCCCAGCTCCTTCGAAGGCCAAACTCTGCCCCAGTCAAGTGATGGGCTGGGCTGAGAACAGACAGCTCCCTGGCTGCTCCAGCTCAGCGAATCGAATCTACGCGGACAGCCTGAGACCTGAGGACAGGAACTGACAACGGAAGGTGCCCAGGACTCACTTCATCATCGGAGTCTCCGCCCTGCATCGTGCCCACGACATGCTTGTTGGGTCGTCCTGAGGACAACAAAAGCATGAAAAGAAGTCAAGAAATCTTGGAAAATAAGGGGAAAAATAGCATTTGATATTTGTTTTCCCTTAGAAAAGTGGGAAAAAGGAAGAATCATACACAAAAAAATATGTAAGTACATCCAACTAATCAGAACTGTCAAACAACAATCATGGATTTTTGCCAATTGTACTGTTAAGAAAATGGGCAATAAAATATAAACACAAATCATAAATTAAAAACTAAACATTGCGCCAGTGTAGTTCCCATCCAGTGGGACAGGAAGCCACATGAGATGCCAACATCACATACTGAAGTGCTGGTTCTAGTTCTGGGTTCCACTTCCCACCAGCTCCCCGCTAAGGCACCTGGGAAGGCAGCTGAGGATGGCCCAAGTCCTTGGGTCCCTGCTACCCATATGGGAGACCAGGATGGAGTGCCTGCCTTCTGGCTTCAGGCTTCAGCATGGTTCAATTCTAGCTGTTGCAATGATGTGGGAAGTATACCAGTGGATGCAATATATCTCTCTGCCTCTCTATTGCTATGCCTTTCAAATCAATCAATCAATCAATCAATCTAAAAGAAAACACACATGCATCCTATAAATATTTTAGGGGGGAAATCACTGAACACCATCATTAGTTTTAAGCATTGCAACTCGCATGCTATCTGGTGAAAAAGTGTGTATGTCCATCAATTGAAGATCAGATAAAGAAATTATGGGTTATGTATGCCATAAAATACAATACAGCAGTTAAAAAAAAAAGAAATCCTGTTGTTTGCAACAAAATGGATGAAACTGGAAAATATCAGGCTCAGTGAAATAAGCCAGTCCCAAAAGGACAAATACCATATGTTCTCCCGGATCTGTGATAACTAATAGAGCACCTAAAAGGTAATCAATAGAAGTAAAATTGACACTTTGAGGTGTAATGACTTTGAACAGCTCTTGTCTCAAATGCTGACAAATAGTTTTTTTTTCCATACTATTTGCTGAACTCTTTTCTTAGTATGGAGTTAATCGTACACATATGAAGTTAACTGAAAATAGATCTTGGGGCAGCACTGTGGCATAGTGGGTAAAGCCATGGCCTGCAGTGCCAGCAACCTATATGGGCGATGATTCAAGGCCCAGATGCTCCACTTCCCATCTAGCTCTTTGCTATGGCCTGGGAAAGCAGTAGAAGACGGCCCAAGTCTTTGGGCTCCTGCACCTGCATGGGAGACCCAGGAGAACCTCTTGGCTCCTGGCTCTGAGCTTTGGATCAGAGTAGCTCTGGTTGTTGTGGCCATTTGGAGAGTGACCCAGCAGATTCTCTCTCTCTCTCTCTCTGCCTCTCTGAAACTCTTTCAAATAAATAAATAAATCTTTAAAAAAAAGATCTTAGTAAAAACTAAGAATGGTAATAGGAGAGGGAGGAGAAAGAAGGATGGCAGTGTGGGTGGGAGGGCAGATATGGTGGGAAGGATCATGTTCCGAAAGTTTTATTTATAAAATGCATGAAGTTTGTATTCCTTAATTAAAAGGTTTCTGAGAAAAAAAAACTGAAAAAAAATTTATTCCTTGTTTACAGATTTATATTTGGATCTTGGTTTGACCTTTAGAAACTAAAAGAAACATGTATCACAATTAGTTTATTTTCCAAACCAAACCTCATGCGTATCTACGGGCTCCTCCGTCACTCCTTTAGACACGACCTCTGCTCAGTCTCTAGGGCTTCCTTTATGAAGGGGCAGGGCTGAGATGGCAGAGCTGTGCCCACACCATGAGGCTGAGGAAAGCAGTGTGGGCTGCGCAGAAAGCAGCTGGCTCAGGCCTGCAGACAGACACTTCAGCACAATTTACAAAACTTTCCTTGGTCAGACAAAATACCAAATATGTGTCACCTGAAGCCCTCCCTTACAGTTTTAGAAATGGACTATGCGGTTTTATTCTGCAACCTAAATGGTCTGCAGGAGAACACGTGCTGGTACCAAGTTATGTTGGGCCAACTTAACTTTTATATCTGTGGCTCCTACCCATCAATGTAAGAGTCATACTTGTGGGGCCAGCACTGTGGCATAGCGGGTAAAGCCGCTGTCTGCAGTGCCAGCATCCCATATGGGCACTGGTTAGAGTCCCAGCTGCTCCACTTCCAATCCAGCTCTCTGAGAAAGCAGTGGAGGATGGCCCAAGTGCTTGGGCCCCTGCACCCACGTGGGAGAACCCGAAGAGGCTCCTGGCTTCAGATCGGTACAGCTCTGGCCATTGTAGCCGATTGGGGAGTGAACAGTGGATGGAAGACCTCTCTCTCTCTGCCTCTCCTTCTCTCTGTGTAACTCTTTCAAATAAATAATAAATAAATATTAAAAAAAAAAAAGTCATACTTGTTCATCTCTATGTTGTGAAGCTGTTAGAAAATTAAAACAAAGCAAAAGGAATCCAGGACACCTAACAATCCTATCAAAAGAAGCAAAATAAATGAAGACAGCTGAGCAGACTTAACACAAGCACAGTTCTTTTGTTTGTTTGTTTGTTTGACAGGCAGAGTGGACAGTGAGAGAAGAGAGACAGAGAGAAAGGTCTTCCTTTACCATTGGTTCACCCTCCAATGGCCGCTGCAGCTGGTACGCTGTGGCCGGCGCACCACACTGATCCGAAGGCAGGAGCCAGGTGCTTCTCCTGGTCTCCCATGGGGTGCAGGGCCCAAGCACTTGGGCCATCCTCCACTGCACTCCCGGGCCACAGCAGAGAGCTGGCCTGGAAGAGGGGCAACCGGGACAGAATCCGGCGCCCTGACCAGGACTAGAACCCGGTGTGCCAGCGCCGCAGCTCAATAGACTAATCCTCTGTGCCAGCGCCGCAAGGCGGAGGATTAGCATATTGAGCTGTGGCTCCGGCCTAGCACAGTTCTTCAGATTTTGGGACATTTGCAGACTTTACAATTAAGCATGCCTAATCTGTAAACTTCAATTCAAAATGTTCTGAGTACTGACGTGATGCTCAAAAAATTTTATTTCAGAGCTTTCCAGATTAGGTAGCTTAACTCATAAAAAATGAAATGAAGATGATTTTACTCCTTAAATTTATTAGGCATATGAAAGAAAGCTCTGTTCTAAACATGAACAGGCAGTGGATAACGAATGTTTTTAAAGGCCAAAACAGGGCAACCGAATAGTATCTACCAAATTAAAAATTTATAAAATCGTTGACCTAAAATTTAATTTTCAATGGTGCAACCTAAAGAAATACTTGCAGAGGCTGGCACTGTGGCATAGCAGGTAAAGCTGCCACCTGTGACAATGACATCACGTACAGGTGCTGGTTTCACTTCCAATCCAGCTCCCTTTTAATGACCTGGGAAAAGCAGCAAAACATGGCTCAAGTTCTTGGGCCCCCATCAACCATATGGGAGACATGGGTGGAGCTCCTGGCTCTGACCTGGCCCAGCACCAGCCTTTGTGGCCATCTGAGGAGTGAGCCAGCAGACGGAGATCTCTCCCTCTAACTTTTTTTTTCCCTAAACCTCTGGGTTATTATTTTTTTTTATATTTATTTATTTATTTGAGAGGCAGAGTTAGTGAGAGAGAAAGGGAAAGATAGAGAGGTCTTCCATCCACTGCTTACTCCCCAAATAGCTGCAACAGCCAGACCTGGGCTGATCTGAAACCAGGAGCCAGGAGCTTCTTCTGGGCCTCCCACACGGTGCAGGGGCCCAAGCACTTGGGCCATCTTCTAGTGCTTTCCCAGGCCAGAGCAGGGAGCTGGATCAGAAGTGGAGTGGTCGGGACTCAAACTGGTGCCCATATGGGATGCCGGCACTGCAGGCAGCAGCTTTACACACTACACCACAGCACCGGCCTCCTGTGTAACTTTCAAATGAATACATAAATAAATAAATATTAAACAAGAAGGAAACACTTGCAGATATGCAGAAATAAGTACATACAAAGAAAAAGAAATAAATATCAATATGAGAATGTGCAGGTGAAGTATGGGCTGATCAAGCTATGAAATATGATGTAATAAAGCAGATCTGTATTTTACTGACACGGGAAGAGTCCCATATATTTAATTTTTTAAAACATTTTATTTGTTTGAAAGGCAGAGTTACAGAAAGGCAGAGACAGAGGTAGAGAGAGAGAGAGAGAGAGAGAGAGAGCAAGCTTCCATCTGCTGGTTCACTCCCCAAATGGCCAGAAGAGCTCCTTCCGGGTCTCCCATGTGGGTGCAGGGCCCCGGCACTTGGGCCGTCCTCTGCTGCTGTCCCAGGTGTATTAGCAGGGTGCTAGATTGGAAGTGGAGCAGCCAGGTCTCAAACCAGAGCCTTTATGGGATACCAGCGATGCAGGCGGTGGCTCTATCCACTACACCACAGCGCCAGCCCCAGTAAATTTCATTTTTAAAAATAAAAGGAATATATCTTGTTTGGTCCCATGTAGCTTAAAATGCTTTCAGGCCATCTTTGTACCTACGTTTGGGTGTGTGCGTGTGTGCATGCATGTCCATGCATGTATCTGTGCTTGTGTGGAAGGCAATCTGCAAAGACACACCTCGTGGCCACTGGCATGACCCTTCAGGGTGGGAATGGGACATGAGCAGGATCCTAGGGGAGTGTCTACATGCCCTCCATAATTTTGTTACTTGAATCTTTTGCAACGAGAAAGAAGAAACCAGAAGGACATTTTTGAAAAGGCAGCAGTGCTCGCGATAGTCCCTTCCCTGTGCGTGAACTCTCAGGCTGCGGACATGGAACTGCACTGAGGGCAGGTCCAGACCCCAGAAGGGAAGCACAGCACCCAGTGGCACAGCCAGTGTGCTCCCCGGCCTCGGTGAGAAATGCCCATGCCCAGCCGCTTTCTCAGGACCGCCGGTCATTGTATTAGCGGCCAAGATGACCGCTGAGCCAAATCCTGATCAACAACAGGGCCCGGGAGGCCCAGAGCGTGAACTGCTGCTGCGGTCACCCACAGCATGCTGTGGGCACAGGGAGAACAGAGAAAGAAGCCATGCTACCTTGCATGAGCACCTCCATGGCCGTCCGCGGCTTGGACAGCCGCCTGTCTTCCACCTCACTGTCAGACTCGTCGTCCTCCTGAATGTCCATGTCTGAGTCGTCGTTCCCTGCAGGAACACAAGAAAGCAAAATGAGAGGCGCTCTGTCACTGCAACGGTCCAGTGAGGCTGTGAGAGCCACGTGCGCCTCCCGCCTCCCCGCGGTGTGTCAGAGTTTATGAGGCTCTGGCTAAAGTACTGAGGGGGCAACAGGGCAGTGCTGCACTTATTACAACAAATTTCCAGAGTGAGGATAAAGGAGGGCAGGTATGTTGATAAAAAACAGTAGTGCATGGGGCCGGCGCTGTGGTGTAGTGGGTAAAGCTGCCGCATTCAGTGCCACCATCCCATATGGGTGCCGGTTTGAGTCCCGGCTGCTTCACTTCCAATCTAGCTCTCTGCTGTAGCCTGGGAAAGCAGGAGAAGATGGCCCAAGTCCTTGGACCCCTGCACCTGTGTGAGAGACCCGGAGGAAGCTACTGGCTCCTGCTTTTGGATCGGCGCAGCTCCAGCCATTGCGGCCAACTGGGGAGTAAACCCCAGTGGATAGAAGACCTCTCTCTCTCTCTCTGCCTCTCCTCCTCTCTCTGTTTAACTCTTTCAAATAATAATAATAATAATAATAATAATAATAATGATAATAATAAACAGCAGTGCAGCTGAGAAACTGTAAACTGAATGGCCAGCCATCAAGTCAGGCGGCAGCTCCTGGCCAGCACGTGCTGGGCCACGTGCCCAGGGTTTCCGCCTCTCAGTCATGGTCGAGATGAAGCCATGGGGCCTCTGGAAAGGCAACCCAGCAATTCTGCAGTGAAGGAGCCCAGGCCAGGAGAGACACCCAAGGGCTGTCCTGGGAGAGATGTCACAGTGACCGGCAGTTAACATCATGTGATATTCTTCACCAGGCCAAGTCCCACTTATAAAGGTACACTGTGGCAGGTGCTCATGTTGAGTTTAAGATGTCACTTGGGATGCCTGAGTTTGAATCCTGCCTTTTTTTTGTTTGTTTGTTCAAGATTTATTTATTTGAAGAGAGAGAAAGAGAGAGAGAGAGAGAGAGATCATCCATCCACTGGTTCACTCTTCAAATAGCCACAACAGCCAGGGCTGAGCTAGGCTGAAGCCAGGAGCCAGGAACTCCATCTGGGTCTTCCTTATAGGTGACAGGAGCCCAGGTACTTGGGCCATTTTCTGCTGCTTTCCAGGCACACTGGCAGGGAGGTGGATCAGCAGAAGAGCACCAGGGACTCAAACCAGTGCTCTGCTATGGGATGCGGTGTCGCCAGCAGCAGTCTAAGCCACTGCATCAAAACACCAGCCCCTCTTTTTCTTTTTTTTCCAAAGGTTTATTCATTTGGGGCTTGTGTTGTGGCACAGCAAATTAAGCTTCCCCCCTGCAACAACAGCATCCCAAGGGAGTGCTGGTTTGAGCCCCAGCTGCTCCGCTGCCCGCCCAGCTCCCTAATGTGCCCAGGAAAGCAGAAGATGATCCAAGTTCTTAGGACACTGCCACACGTGTGGGAGACCAGGAAGAAACTCCTGGCTTCAGCCTGGCCTAACCCTGGCCACTGTAGCCATTTGAGAAGTGAATCAGTGGATGAAGACTTCTAACTCTTTCAAATAAATAAACAAAAAACACTTAACAGGGTCCAGCATTAATGACATAGCTGGTAAAGCCACCACCTGCAGTGCCGGCATCCCATATGGGCGCCGGTTCAAGTCCTGGCTGCTCCACTTCCGATCCAGCTCTCTGCTATGGCCAGGGAAAGCAGTAGAGGATGGCTTGAGTCCTTGGACCCCTGCACCAGCATGGGAGACCTGGAAGGAGCTCCTGGCTCCTCGCTTTGGATTGGTGCAGCTCCAGCCATTGCAGCCAACTAGGGAGTGAACTGGCGGATGGAAGACCTTTCTCTCTCTCTCTCTGCCTCTCCTTCTCTTTCTGTGTAACTCTGACTTTCAAAATAAATAAATAAATCTTTAAAACAAAACAACAACAAAAAAACTTACCAAGAAGATTTATTATTCATCTATTTGAAAGGAACCGAGACACAGAGAGAGACAGAGATCTTTCAGCCACTGGTTCAATCCCCAGATGGCTACAACAGCTGGGGCTAGGCCAGGCTGAACCCAGGAGCTTGGAATCCCATACTGGTCTCCCATGTGGGTGGCAGGTACATTAGCAAGGCGCTGGATCAGAAGTGAAGTAGTCAGCACCTGAACCAGCACCCCAGTACTGGATTCACGTGTCCCAAGTGCCAGTTTACCTGGCTGCACCACACCTCCACCCTGCCAAGCCCCGCAGCCCCCGGTATGATTGCAGCTTTTTGCTGACACACACACTAGGAGACAGCACGTGATGGCTCAAGTGTGGAAGATCCAGATGGAGTTTGGATGGAGCCAGCCTTCTGGCTCCAGCCTGGCCCAGCTCCACTACTGCAAGCATTTGTGGAGTGAACTGGTAGATGGGAGATCTGTGTCTGCTGCTGTCTCTCTCTGACTCCCAAATAAATGAAAATAAATAAAATGGTTTCAAAAAAGGTATATATACATATATATTTTAAAATGTTACTTATTTATTTGAGAGTTAGAGTTACAGACAGTGAGAGACAGAGAGAGAAAAAGGTCTCCCATCCGCTGGCTCACTCCCCAAATGGCCACAATGGCCAGAGCTGAGCCAATCCGAAGCCAGGAGCCAGAAACTTCTTCCATGTCTCTCATGTGAGAGCAAGGGCCCAAGCACTTGGGCCATCCTCCACTGCTTTCCCAGGCCACAGCAGAGAGCTGGTTCAGGAGGAGCAGATGGGACTAGAACTAGCATCCATACAGGATACTGACGCTGTAGGTAGAGAATTAACCTGCTGTGTCGTAGCACCAGCCCCAGTATATTTTTCAAAAGATTACTTCCCACATATTAGCCCTTCGTATCATTTCTTAAAATAGTTTTTTGGAATGCTATGCCTGCAGGCTGAACATTTTATAAAGGTATCTACAGAAGCAGCGTTTTACAGTGGGCAGCCATGGTCTCCCCGCCTGGTCCCCAGGGTGCAATGTGGGATGGGGGATGAACAGGAGGTGTGTGCAGCTGCTGTTCCAACCGCTGACTGAGCAGTCACTGAGGACGGACAGTCACCATGGGTCTGCCTGGAAGTTAGCTTTGCCCCTGCCACAATACAGGAGAGAAGTGAGACCACTGGGCACCGCGAGAAGCTTCCGCTCCTTTCCCCATGCTGAGAAGCACAGCGCCCTACAGTACAGGGCAGGGGCAACCTGGGCGCCAGAGAAACTGTCCAACCAAGCATCCCGCGAGGTCTACAACACAATTAACCTGAAAACCACCGCTCCCGAAGTCTGTTTAGACAATATAATCAGTTGTGAGTGAGAGCCCAGCGGAAAGAATGGGCCATCAAAGGAGGAGGTACCTTTCTCTGAAGGGAGGAGGGAACTTCCACTTTGACTATGGCCTTGTCTAAATAAGGTGGAGTTTGTAAACTCAAGAGGCTTCCATAGCCTTGGCAGCTCATGACAAGAGCCTCGGGTGATTACTGACGTCATAAATAAGAGTGTCAGTTGTTAAATCAACAACGGGAGTCACTGTGCACTTACTCCCCACATAGGATCTCTGCCTTAATGTGTTGTACTATTTGAATTAACAGTAAAACTAGTACTCAAACAGTACTTTATACTTTGTGTATCTGTGTGGGTGCAGTCTGTTGAAATCTTTACTTAGTATATACTAAGTTGATCTTCCATATATAAAGATAACTGAAAATGAATCTTGATGAAGAATGGGATGGCAGAGGGAGTGGAAGATGGGATGGTTGCGGGTGGGAGGGAAGTTATGGGGGGAAAAGCTGCTATAATCCAAAAGTTGTACTTTTGAAGTTTATATTTATTAAATAAAAGTTAAAAAAAGAAAGAAAATATAATTAGGGGCTGGTGTTATGGTGTGGTGGGTAAAGCCGCTGCCTGAGATGCCGGCATCCCATTTGGAGACCGGTTCAAATCCCACTTGCTGTACTTCTGATCCAGCTCCCTACTAATCAGCCTGAGAAAGCAGCAGAAGATAACCCAACTACCTGAGCCCCTGCCACACACATGGGAGACCTGGATGGAGTTCCAGGCTCCTGGCTTTGAAGTAGCTCAGCCCTGGCTGTTGTGGCAATTCAGGGAGTGAACCAGTGGATGAAGATTTCTCTCTCTGTAACTCCACCTTTCAAACAGACAAATTTTTAAAAAACTTCAACTTGGGGGAGGGCACTGTGGCACAGTAGGTTAAGTCTCTCCCTATGGTGCTGGCATCCCATACAGGCACCAGTTCATGTCCTGGCTGTTCCTCTTCCAGTTCTCTGCTAAGGGCCTGGAAAAGCAGCAGAAGATGGCCAAGGAGATCTGGAGAAAGCTCCTTACTCCTGGCTTTGGATAGGCCTAGGTCTGGCCTTTGTGGCCATTTGGGGAGTGAACCAGCGGTTGGAAGACCTCTTTGTCTCTCTCCCTCTCTCTGTCTATAACTCTGCCTCTCAAATAAATAAATAAATCTTAAACAAATTCAACTTAATTCACTTTTTACTGCATCTTGAGAAATTATGACATTGAATCCTTATCCTATATAATGCAAATCAAACAATATTGTGAGTTTAAAAATACAATTAGTACATACTCTTCAGGCTCAATAAGGTTTCTTCTTCTTCTTTAAGATTTGTTTATTTGAAAGTTGGAGTGGCAGAGGCAGAGAGCGAAAGAGGGAGGTCTTCCATATGCTGGTTCACTCCCTAAAAGGCCACAATGGCCAGATCTGGGCTGAACTAAAGCCAGGAGCCTGGCGCTTCTTCCAGGTCTCCCATGTGGGCAGGGACCTAAGGACTTGGGCCATTTTTTACTGCTTTCCCAGACCACTGCAGAGAGCTGGATCAGAAGAGGAGCAGCTGGGACTCGAGCTGGCGCTCATAAAGGATGTGGGCGCTGCAGGCCGTGGCTTTACCCACTGCGCCACAGCATCGGCCCCAAAAAAGTTTCTTCTGATAAAGCAATTCAGGCTGAGAGCCAAGCAGATAAACTAAGTCAGTGCGAGCTGTCGTGATTATCACTAAGTTATCAGTGAGGGGGTAAAATTAAGTGCGGCTGACAAAGGTGCTGACGGGATAAAGAACAGGCTTTTCAACAAACAGCACTGGGACAACTGGCTAGCTATGTGCAGTTGTCTATGCCACTGTATATATATGGATACCTAGGCACACCATGTACAAAAATTAACTCAAAACGGGTCAGAAACCTATAAAACTATAAGACTCTGAAAAAAACATAGGGGTAAATCTTGGTAACCTGGAATTAATAATTTCTTAAATACAGCACTAAAAGCACAAGCAACCAGAGAAAAAATAGATAAATATGACTGCATTAAACTTTGTGCAGCAAAGGACAGAATCAAGAAAATAAAGACACACCACGCAGAATGGAATAAAGTATTTACAAATCACAAATCATGTAAGGGCCTATCATCCAGAATATATAAGGAACTCTTCCAACTCAATTTAAAAACCAGCAAAGGGGGTCGGCACTGCGGCATAGCCGGTAAAGCCTCCGCTCGCAGCGCCGGCATCCCATATGGGCGCCGGTTCAAGTCCCAGCTGCTCCACTTCCGACCCAGCTCTCTGTTGTGGCCTGGGAAAGCAGTAGAAGATGGTGCAAGTGCTTGGGCCCCTGCACCCACGTGGGAGACCCAGAAGAAGCTCCTGGTTTCAGATTCACCCAGTTCCAACCATTGTGGCCAATTGGGGAGTGAACCAGTGGCTGGAAGTCAGTCAGTCAGTCAGTCAGTCTGTCTGTCTCTGCCTTTCAAATAAATAAATCTTAAAAAAAAAAAAAAAAAAAAAAGCCTGAGTCACCTAATGACTTCAGAGGAGTGTCTAAATTCCTAATGTGACAGGGAACTAGCAACAAGGTTGGGAGGGATGGCAGAAAAGTAAAGAAATGTTGGCTGTCACCACAGGGCATCTAAACAAAGCACTGGCCTTTTTCATCTCTGGCATCACTCCCACATGGCTCAAGTCCCCATCTTCAGACAACCTATCAGCAAACCCCCGAGTTCACCTCCTGCTCAGTGGAGAGGAGGGTGCCTGTCACAAGCACTGAGCCACTGACCAGCCCGTCTGACTCAGCAGGCTGGGGTCCTGTGTGCACAGGGTCCTCGCTCCGAGAACTCACTCCCTCCCTGGAGCTCCCAGCCCTGCTGGACCCCCCTCCCTTGCTGTCTGCTCTCTCCCCCAGCTCCACGAGCCAGCCTTTGCTCGTACAGCAATCCTCACCGAGGCCTACCTGGGCCTGTAGTTCAGCCTACAACTCCCCAACCCCAGCAGCCCCCATACCTGCTCCACTTCCCCCACAGCATGTCTCACCTTCCAACCTACATGCAGCTTTGCTTATCGCTTGTCTCCTTGAGAATGTAAGACTGGTTAAGTCAAGGATGCCTGTCCAGTAATGTCCAAGGGGTATTCAAAAAGTTCACAGAAAATGTATATATATATATATATTATTTTTTTTTTTTTGACAGGCAGAGTGGATAGTGAGAGAGAGAGAAAGGTCTTCCTGTGCCGTTGGTTCACTCTCCAATGGCCGCCGCGGCTGGCGCACTGTGGCCGGCGCACCGTGCTGATCCGATGGCAGGAGCCAGGTACTTCTCCTGGTTTCCCATGGGGTGCAGGACCCAAGTACTTGGGCCATCCTCCACTGCACTCCCTGGCCACAGCAGAGAGCTGGCCTGGAAGAGGGGCAACCGGGACAGAATCCAGCGCCCCGACCAGGACTAGAACCCGGTGTGCCGGCGCCGCAAGGCGGAGGATTAGCCTAGTGAGCCGCGGCGCCGGCCAGAAAATGTATATTATGAAAAAACTGCACATGGCTTAAATTTTTTTTTTGCTCCAAATAAACTCATCTTTTAATTCAACTTTCCACAAAATTTTTTCTTTATTTTTATTTGGAAGGCAGAGACAGAGAGAAAAGAAAGAGACAGAGACATAGATCAGTCTTTTATTCTCTGGTTCACTTCCTAAATGCCTTCAACAGCCAGGGCTGGTGAGCCTGCAACTCAGTTGGGCCTCCCGCAAGAATGGCGGGATCCAAGTATTTGAACCACCATCTGCTGCCTCCCGGGTGCACATCAACAGGAGGCTGGAATTGGAAGTGGACCGAGACCCAAACCCAGGAATTCCCATATGGAATATGGGCATCCCAGCGGCAACTTCACCACTGTGCCAAATGCCTAACCTAACAACACATTCACTTTGTTTTGGACTGTGTGTGTCTGTTTTTTAAAGATTTATTTATTTATTTGAAAGGTACAATGAGAGAGAAGAGAGAGAGAGGGAGAGACAGAGAGAAATATTTTATCCACTGGTCCACTCTCCAAATGGCTGGGCCAGGCTGAAGCCAGGAGCAGGGAACTCCATGTGGATTTCCCACATGGGTAGAAGGGGCCCCTGTACTTGGCCATCATCCACCACTTTCCCAGGAACATTAGCGGGAGCTGGATTGGAAGTGGAACAGCTGGGATTTTGAGCAAGCACTCTGAAGTGACAGCTTAAACTGCTACATCCCAGGGCTGGTGCTGTGGCAGAGTAGGTTAAGCTTCTACACGCAGCGCCGGCATCGCATATGGATGCCGGGTTGTGTTCTGGCTGCTCCTCTTCCAATCCAGCTCTCTGTTTATGGCCTGGGAAAGCAGTGGAAGATAACCCAGGTGCTTGAGCCCCTGTACCCAATGTGGGAAACCTAGAATAAGCTCCTGGTTCCTGGCTTTGGATCAGCCCAGCTCCAGATGATGCAGCTGTCTGAGGAGTGAACCAGCAGATGGAAGATCTCTCTCTGTAACTCTGCATCTCAAATAAAGCTTCAAAAAAAAAAAAAAAAAAAAAAGGAAAGAAAGAAAAAAAGGAAAAAAAGAAAAGAAAAAGAAAAAAGACAACCAAAACCAAAAAAACCTGCTACATCCCAACACTGGTCCAATTGTTTGCTTTTTTAGAGGCAGAGAGAGAGAGAGAAAACATACTCCCATCTGTTGGTTCACTCCGAAAATGCCCATGATGGTAGGGGCTATGCCAGGGCCAAAGTCAGGAGCTGGGAACTCATGTCTCCCACACGGGTGGCAGCAGCCCAATTACTTTAGCCATGGTTGCCTCCCAGGGTATGTACTGGCAGCAAGCAGGAAATGGGAGTCAGAGCTGGGAATCCGACCCAGGCACTCCAATGCAGGGACATCCTAACACCAGGCCGATGCCTGCCCCCCCAGACCCTCTGACATGCTCTTGCACCCCCCCCATGGACCCTCTGACACGCTCTCGTACCCACCATGGACCCTCTGACACGCTCTCACACCCCCATAGACTCGGACACGCCCTCACACCCCCATGGACTGACACGCTCTCACACCCCCATGGACTCGGACACGCTCTCACACCCCCATGGACTCGGACACGCTCTCACACCCCCATGGACTCGGACACGCTCTGGTACCCTCGGCACCTAGGCCAGGCACTAGCACTTTAATGGACTGAATCTACTGCTTGCAGAGCAAACTGGGCGTGGTGACCTCTCCCCTCCTTGGCGTTTGCTCCTTCTGGCATGTAACCCATGTCCATGTGCTACTGGACTTCGGTTCAGAGGAGTCCTTCCCCGACGCAAAGAAAGCACGTGTCTCCCTTTGCGTATCTCTGCCTGGGACCAGGGCTCCCCCATATGCAGACAGGCAGAGAATACAGCTTCCTAAGAACTTCTGGGTGAGCAGAACTGAAAACTGCCCTCTACAAATACTTGTCTAACTTCTTTGTCTACCTCCAGCTAATTAAGTGCTACCTTTCATTTAAGTGGGCTTAACCAGAAATTGCTTCTCTGAAAAAACTACCCCAAACATCTTAGAACTTCAGCAGACCTCAGGCCTGGGGCCAGCGCTGTGGCACTGTGGGTTAAGCTGCTGCCTGCAACACTGGCATCTGGGTGGTTCGAGTCCCAGCTGCTCCACTTCCAATCCAGCTCCAAGCTAACAAGCCTAGAAAAGCAGCAGCAGATCGCCCAAGTACTTTGGCTCCTGGCTTTGGCCATGGCCCAGCCCCGGCTATTGTGGCCATCTAGGGAGTAAACCCGCAGATAGAAGATTCTCTGTCTTGTCCCCTCTCTCTGTAACTCTGCCTTTCAAATAAATAAATAAATCTTTACAAAACAGAGACCCCAGGTCTACAGAACACCGAACTGAAGTGTGAGCTCAGAAGATAAAGACTGGTGAGCAAGGCCCGAGGAAGCATGGGCTGCTCCCGGTTCCCTTGCCTGACCTCCAACTAATTATTCTTATCCTCCTCCTAGTTTCCTGGAGTTCAGAAAAGACAGTCCAAAAAACAGGTAGGAAAGGAGAGAGCTGCAGAAGGAAATGGCAGCGAGCAGGTGCATATGAAACAGGCATGATGCTCCAGGTACGCATCTTCAACACTGGAAGACCACGAGCCTCCCGCTGCCGACTCCACACCCCGGTGAAGCTTGTGGCTGTGGAGTGCCAGGCAGTCAGACAGCACTGCTTCCCAGAACCCAGGCCTTCCATGTAGATGGTGCCTGCCTCTCTACCAGCGAGTGCCTTACTGAGCGAGTCTGCGTGACAGGGGGTTGAGGACGACTATCGCTGGACAAGCCAGCCCCTCAATCATACTTCATTCCAAGACCTGCTTTCCACCTGCATGCCCTAAAACACAAAACCCTACAAACAAGTTCTCTTTTACAGTTACATATAATTCAAACGAAGTACATCATCTCAACAGGGCAAATACTATTTTAGTTAGCACAAGAACCAAAGCTATTTTAACCCTTAAACCAGTCTCTTAAGTGAACTCAAATGGTTCCTAACATAAAAGTTATGAGAAAACTGCCTTCTGGGATATTTTTGTACCTTTAGTCAATAATCATGTATAACATATTGAATTACATATTGAAAAATTCAAGAGAGTAGCTTTCATGTTAAATTTACCCGCCACAATAAAAAAAATGTTGAAGGAAAACACTTTTTAAAAGACAGTGTACAACGTATGTATCAGAATTCTGAGCAGGGCTGCCGGGGGAGCCCACAAAGAGCTCCGAGGGGCAGCACACAGCACAGCCTGACCTCCAGTCTTGAACAGCCGTCTCTCCTCCTCCTTCAGCTTGCTCTGCATCAGACGCAGCGTGTTTTCTGCTTCCTGTGGAAGAGAAGCAGCAACATCAGAGGCGGCAGCCCTGTCGTACACTGTCTGATTTCTCTGCATTGTGCTTCAGACTTGGAACCAGACAAGAATGAAACTAAAGGAAGGGGAAGAGAACTAGCAGCTACCACGGAGCCCTGGAACGTGGCCCTTCCCGGAGGGCCCACAGCCTGTGGGAGGGGCTCCTGATCACCATGTAATCTGCATGGGACATCAACACAGCAACAGAGGCACCACACGATGGGACAGGGACAGGCTTCTGGCTCCCAAAAGAACAAAGCACGGATTTCTCTTTTTTTATCCTGAGTTGACATCAAAATTCCAGTCTCAAAAGATGCTGAACTGTGGTAAGTGTTGTGGCACAGAGGGCTAAGGGATGCTTGGGATGGACTTCCAATCCAGCTTCCTGCTAATGCCCGGGAGGCAGCAGGTGACAGTCCAGGTTACTGCCACCCAAGCAGGAAACCTGGATTGAGTTCCTGGCTCACGGCTTTGCCCCGGTTTCCCGGTTTAGCTCCACCTTGCAGACATCTGGGGGAGTGGATCAGCTGATGGAAATCTTTCTCCCATTTCTCCCTCTTTCTGTCATTCTGCTTTTCAAATAAATAAGTAAACAAAAATTAAGAACAAACAAGCAAACACACACGAAAGTGGTGGCACAGGCCAGGATGGTAAGAGAAAAAAATTTGAGGGTAGCTAAAAAAGTACACGGGAAAATGGAATCAGTGATGAGGTGGCCACTGTGGTGCAGTGGGTTAAGCTGCCACCGGAGATGCCGGCATCCCTCGTAAGTGCTAGTCTGAGTCCCAGCCACTCTGCACTTCCAACCCAGATTCCAGCTAATGTGCCTGGGAGGAAGTGGATGATGCCCCAAGTTCTTGGGTTTTTGCAACCCTCATGGGAGATGCAGATGGAGTTTTGGGCTCCTGGCTCCAGCATGGGCCAGCCCTAGCTGTTATAAGCAGTGGGGAGAGAACTAGAGAGACAAGATCTCTGGCTGGCTGTCTCTATGCCTCTGCCTTTCAAGTACAAAATGTGAAGAAAAACTTTAAAAAGATTTATTTATTTGAAAGGCAGAGTCATGGGGAGGGAGGAGACATCTTTCATCCACCGGTTCACTCCACAAATGGCTATAATGACTGGGACTAAGTCAGGTGGAAGCCAGAAGCCTAGAACTCCCCCTGGGTCTCCGACAAGCATAGCAGGGCCCAAGTATTTGAGCCACGTTCTGCTGCATTCCCAGGCCTAGAACTCCCTTTGGGCGACCCACGAGGAGAGCAGGGCCCAAGGATTCGAGCCATTCTCTACTGCAATCCCAGGTGTATTAGGAGGGAGCTGGATCAGACACACAGTAGACCCAATGCTCTGATATGGGCCTAGCTCGCTACTACAATGCTAGCCCTCCAACAAAAAACTTTTTTAAAATGTTCAAATATAGCCCTGATAACTATAAAAAGAGGGACTGAAGGAAGAAATTGGCTTTCAATATTTTGTCGTTGCCCTGACAAGAAAGCACTGCATTTTAGGCATGGATGATTGAGAGCAGAGGTAAGATAAGCAGAGCGCAGTGAGGCAGAGAAAAAGAGGAGGAACGGGGAGATAAAGGGGCCACTCAGAAGTACCTGGGCACCCACATGCCATCTGGAGGCATATTCTTTTGTATGTTCTTGGAAGCCAGGGGTGACCCCAGATGTTAGAACAATGCTCCTCTCTCTCTGCCTCTCCTCTCTCTGTGTAACTCTTTCAAATAAATAAAAATAAATCTTTAAAAAGGGGGGGCCGTGCTGTGGCGCGGTGGGTTAATGCCCTGGCCTGAAGCGCCAGTATCCCATATGGGCGCTGGTTCTAGTCCTGGCTGCTCCACTTCCGGTCCAGCTCTCTATTATGGCCTGGGAAAGCAGCAGTAGATGGCCCAAGCCCTGGGGCCCTTGCACCTGCATGGAAGACCTGGAAGAAGCTCCTGACTCCTGGCTTCAGATCGGTGCAGCTCCAGCCATTGCAGCCGACTGGGGAATGAACCAGTGGATGGAAGACCTCTCTCTCTGCCTCTCCTCTCTCTGTGTAACACTGACTTTCAAATAAATAAAAATAAATCTTAAAAAAAAAAAAAGAACAATGCCAAAGTTTATTTTCACTGGCCCTTTACAGCTCTTTCTTCAGCTCCAGGTTCCTTTTTTTCTTTCTTTTTAAAAAATATTTATTTATTTGAAAGTCAGAGTTAGAGAGAGGGAGAGACAGAAAGAGACAAAGAGTTGTCTTCCATCTGCTGGTTTACTCCCCAAATGACTGCAACTAAACCTGGGCCAGGACAAAGCCAGGAACCAGGAGTTCCTTCCAGGTCTCCCACGTGGACGGCAGGGGCCCAGGGACTTGGGCCATCCTCCGCTGCTTTCCCAGCATAACAGGGAACTGGATCGGAAGTGGAGCAGTTGGGCCTCAAATTGGCACCCATATGGGATGCCAGTGTCATAGGCTGTGGCTTTACCCTCTACGCCACAATGCCAGCCCCCAAGCTCCTTTCAATAGCATCAAAATGTGGCTGTCCTACACCCAGTGCCTCCACTGCTGCCTCTCTGCCATACGCACTGGTGGCAACCAGTTTCTCATCAGGTAGCCCAGGTACATGCATCAGTTACTTCCAGGCAGCCCCTGGACAACAAACCGACTTCACCTCATTCAAATGCTAAGGTTTACAAGAAGGCTAGCTTAACCGCAGCACCCAAAGCTGTCAAGGATCAGGGACAGACGGACATGGAGGGCCACCTCCACCACGAACACAGATTCTCAATGACTGATTACAACACGCTGCCATTTCCTTTTCCCAACTTATGCTAGGATATGGAAAACCCTCTGGGCTGGCAGGACCTGTGCAACAGCTGGTCGGGCGGGTTCTGAATCACACACACTTGCTCTCCAGTTAGGAAACCTCCATTCCTCTTTATAAACAGTCTCCAATGAACTGGCTTGGGTGACTCAGTAATCACGGCTTGAAAATCTTCAGTGAGCCAACCAAGCAAGTTTTCAGATCTATACTCAAAACTAGCCACATAATTTATGGGGACTGGTACACAATAAAATTCACTGAATGGTTCTTCTGAATTTCAAGATGGCGGCAGCGAGCACAAACGCCTGGGTCCCTCCAAGAGCAGACTGTGTGACCGCACAGCCCAGGAGTCAGCTTGTGTTCCTGTTTCACAACACTCCGATGACCTAACATCACAGACTCAACTCGGCAGCCCAGCAAAACAATCCTCCGACTAACCAGGGTGAACAAAGCATCCTTCGATTTGTTTTCCACAATATTTACAAACGGACGTCACCAAGTGCAAAACAGCAGCAGAAGGAAGGGGCCGCACAGGAGACTGAGCACTTGCCTCGAACCTCTCCTGCTCCATCCTATGGTGGTCTTCAAGCTGCTGTTCCAGGTAAGCTAAATTGCGAAACTTCTCGAGATAAATGTCATACTGCTTTTGCAATTCTTCCTCAATCTTCTCATACTCATCCATAAAGGCAGGCCTAACGTGAGAAAGTGAGGTAAAAAGGGAAAGGTTACTGACACGCGGCAGTCCCCCACGTCCGGAACCCCACTCTGTCACAGCTTTCTTCGGACAGGTTAACTAGGAAAGTGCCTCCACCCGTCACCGCCTGAATTTCACTTCCTTTTTTATCTTCTCCTTTAAATGGTGCTTCTTTTAAAATCACAAATAAGGGACCAGCGCTGTGGTGTAGCAGGTAAAGCCTCCGCCTGCGGTGCCGGCATCCCATATGGGTGCCGGTTCGAGTCCCGCCTGCTCTACTTCAATCCAACTCTCTGCTATGACCTGGGCAAGCAGTGGAAGATGGCCAAAGGCTTGGGCCCCTGCACCCGCATGGGAGACCCAGAAGAACTCCTGGCTCCTGGCTTCGGATCAGCGCAGCTTAAGTCACTGCGAGCAACCACAGGATGGAAGACCTCTCTCTCCCTCTCTCTCCCTCCCTCCTCCCCTCTCCCTCCTCCCTCTCTCTCTCCCTCCCCCCTCCCTCCCTCTCTCCCCCTCCCTCTCTCCCCCTCCCTCTCTTTCTGCCTCTCCTCTCCCTCCCTCCCTCTCTCTGTCTCTCCCTCCCTCTCTCTCTCCCCTCTCCCCTCTCTCCCTCCCTCTCTCTCCCTCTGTTCCTCTCTCCCCCTCTCTCTCTGTCCCTCTCTCCCTCTCTCTCTCCCCCTCTCTCTGTAATTTTGCCTCTCAAATAAATAAATAAATCTTTAATAAAATAAAATAAAATCACAAATCAGGTGTGCTCTTTATAAAAAACTGAAATAATCTTGAAAGTAAAATCACTCAGAATCCCAGCATCAGGTATGAGCACTTGGTATCTGACATACATACATTTTTCCAAACATTTCTGTGCACACAGGCAGGAATTCAACCTTCTATTAAAGATGAAATATGTTACCATAAATGAAATTTTATACTACTTTTTTGTTTCTATACATTAGATTTCAATAAATAAATAAACATACACCACACACACCTCTCAAAATCCTGAACTAATATATGCACTGCAAGTTATCCCTTATCCACAAGGCTTGGGACCAGAGGTGTTTCAGATTTTGGATTTCTGTGAATTTTGGAATATTTGCATACACAACGAGATTTCTTTGGGATAATACCCAAGTCTAAACATAAAATTCATGTGTATCTTATTTTTTTAAATTTTATTTATTTCAAAGAGAGGTAACGGCAAAGAGAGAGAGAGAGAGAGAGAGAGAGAGAGAGAGAGAGAGAATGAATGAATGAATGTCAATCTTCCATGTACTGGTTCACTCCCCAAATGGAAACAATGGCCAGGGCTGAGCTGATACAAAGCAAGGAGCTTCTTTCGGGTCTCCCACAAGGGTGCAGGGGCCCAAGGACTTGGACCATCTTTAACTGCTTTCCCAGGCCATAGCAGAGATTTCAGACAGACTGGGGCTGGCACTGTGGCATAGTAGGCTAAGCCTCCACCTGTGGTACCAGCATTCTATGTAGACACGGGTCCATGTCCTGGCTGCTCCTCTTCAGATCCAGCTCTCTGCTCATTCCTGGGAAAGCAGCGGAAGATGGCCCAAGTGGCCGGGCCCCAGCACTGGCACAGGAGACCCGGAAGAAGCTCCTGGCTTCCAATTGGCTCAGCTCCAGCCGTTGCAGCCATTTGAGGAGTGAACCAGTGGATGAAGACCTTTCTCTCTCCCTCCCTTTCTCAAATAAATACATAAATAATTTTTACAAAGGCTCTACTTGGTGCCGGCGTTGTGGTATAGCAAGTCAAGCTGCTGTCTGCGGCCTCAGCAGCATTCCACACTGGAGCACTGCTTCCAGTAGAGCTCCCTGCTGATGTGCCTGGGAAGGCAGAAGATGGCACAGGTACTTGGGCCCCTGCCACCCATATGGGAGACCAGGATGGAGCTCCTGGCTCCTGGCTCCTGACTGCTGTGGTCATTGGGGAGTGAACCAGTGGACAGAAGATCAATCAATCTTCCTACCTGCTCCCACTCTGTTTTTCAAATAAATGAACAAATAAATTTTTTTTTTCAAAAGACTCCATTGATCTAGGTGTTTTGTACCACTATGATCCATCCATATTCCCTGAAAATGTACTTCCAACGAGGTGGAGTCACTAGCAACATGAACTGACCGGTGAGGAGTTATCAAAATCTAGAATCTACTCAAACTAAGAGATGGGAGTAAATTTCCATCTCCACTTATTTATGGCAAGATCTTTGGAGAACATCTAGGTTACTTTGGCTTGCATTCCAAGAAGTTAAAAAGCTTAAAGAATTAAGCAGTTTCCATACAGATTAAAAGCAAGAAAGAGAAGAGTTTGGCAGTCTGCTCAGTGGAGCAAGCAACACATACGTGTTCCCAAACAATGGATGGCTTATGCAGGCTTCCTCACTGCTCAAGGAGTTAGTATCACCTTCTAATCCCTCAGTCTTTGTCCTTCCTTTAATTCAAGGTGTTTTGTTTTGTTTTTTGGGTTTTTTTTGACAGGCAGAGTGGACAGTGAGAGAGAGAGAGAGACAGAGAGAAAGGTCTTCCTTTTCCGTTGGTTTACCCGACAATGGCTGCGGCAGGCGTACCGCGCTGATCTGAAGCTAAGAGCCAGGTGCTTCTCCTGGTCTCCCATGCAGTTGTAGGGCCCAAGCACTTGGGCCACAGCAGAGAGCTGGACTGGAAGAGGAGCAACTGGGACAGAATCCGGCGCCCTGACCGGGACTAGAACCTGGTGTGCCGGCGCCGCAAGTGGAGGATTAGCCTAGTGAGCTGCAGCGCTGGCCTAATTCAAGTTTTTAAAACAGTTATTTATTTACTTGAAAGTCAGAGTGACAGAGAAGGGGGGAGAGAGAGAGACCAAAACAGAGAGAAAGGGAGAGAAGCTTCATCCATGACTCATTTCCCAAACGGCCACAACGCCTGGACTAGGCCAGGTCAGCCAGGAGCCCAGAACTCCTCCAGGTCTCCCCAGGGGGCAGGGGCCCAAGTCCTTGGGACGTCTTCCACTGCTTTCCCAGGCCACAGCAGAGAGCTGGATCAGAAGCAGAGCAGGCAGGATTCAAACTGGGATGCTGTTGTCAAAAACAGTAACTTAACCTGCTGTACCACAATGTACCTTCACTTTATTTGAGAAGCAGAGATAATGAAAGATGGAGACAGAGAGATAGCCCCTAGCTGCTGGTTCACTCCCCAGATGGCCGCAATGGCCAGGGTTGGGCTGAAGCTGGGAACTAAATTCAAGTCTCTCACCTGGGTGGCAGGAATCCAACTACTTGAGCCATTACTGCTGCCTCTCAGGGTCTACACTAGCAGAAAGTTCAAATCTGGAGCCCAAAATAGATACTGAACCCAGGCCATCAGATATGGGGTGCAGGTGTCTTATCCCAATGTCTTTTTTTTTTCTTCTGATTTTATTTATTTGAAAGAGTTACAGTGAGAGCAGTGAGAGGTAGATCCAGATTGGGGGGGGGGGTGTCTTCCACCTGCTGGTTCACTCCCCAAATGACCGCAATGGCCAGAGCTGAGCTGATCTGAAACCAGGAGCCAGGAGCGTCTTCCTGGTCTCCCACATGGGTGTAGGGGCCCAAGGACTTGGGCCATCTTCCACTGCTTTCCCAGGCCATAGCAGAGAGCTGGATCGGAAGTGGAGCAACTGGGACTCGAACTGGCACCCATATGGGATGCCGATGCTGCAGGCCGCAGCTTTAGCCCGCTGCACCACAGTGCCAGCCCCTTATCCCAATGTCTTAACTGCTAGGACAAATGCCTCCCCTAACTGCCTTATTTAAGATTTTTTTATTTATTTACTTGAGAGGCTGAGTTACAGTTACAGACAGAGGGAGAGACACAGAGAAAGGTCTTCTATCCTCTGGTTCACCCCTCAAATGCCATCAAGAGTTGGGCCAGTCAGAAGCCAGGAGTTTCTTCCAGGTCTCTCACAAACGTGCAGGGGCCCAAGCACTTGAGCCATCTGCTACTGCTTTCCCAGGCCATGTGCAGGGAGCTGGATCAGAAGAAGTGCAGCCCACACATGAAATGGCGCCCAAATGGGACCCTGGTGCCACAGGTGGAGGCTGAGCATACTATGCTCCAACACCAGCCCCAACTTACTTTCTTACAATTTATTTTTAAACTATTTTTTAAAAATTGACACATAGTGGCCGGCGCCATGGCTCACTAGGCTAATCCTCCGCCTTGTGGCGCCGGCACACCGGGTTCTAGTCCCGGTCGGGGCGCCGGATTCTGTCCCGGTTGCTCCTCTTCCAGGCCAGCTCTCTGCTGTGGCCCGGGAGTGCAGTGGAGGATGGCCCAAGTGCTTGGGCCCTGCACCCCATGGGAGACCAGGAGAAGCACCTGGCTCCTGCCATTGGATCAGCGCGGTGCGCCAGCCGCAGCACGCCGGCTGGGGCGGCCATTTGAGGGTGAACCAACAGCAAAAAGGAAGACCTTTCTCTCTGTCTCTCTCTCTCACTGTCCACTCTGCCTGTCAAAAAATTAAATAAATTAATTTTAAAAAAAATTGACACATAGTAATTGTACATATTTTTGCAGTACACTGACAGTCTATTACATGTATATAATGTTTCATGATCAGGGCAAATGGCATACATGTCACCTTAGACATTCACCCTTTCTTTATATCAGGACTATTCAAAATCCCCTCTACCAGCTCTTCTGGAATAGTCAATGAACTGCTGTCAACCGCAGTTACTGTTCTAACTTCGAAGACCTCTTTCTACTCAGTCCTCTGGCTTCATACCTGACACTCTGCAGGCTCTGGAGACGCTTCCGGTTTCTTTCCAGTTCTAATTTTCTTTTTTCAATTTTGGCTTCTAAATTAGCTTCATCAGAGGCAACGTTATTGAGCAGGTCATTTGTCTTCTGAACTTGCACCTGTGTAAGATAGGAGACAAGGAGACAAGGAGCCAGTGAGGACTGCCACCCTGACTCCTGCAAGAGGGGAGCTTTTCAACTCAGCCATCAACATCATGCAGCGAACAAACAAAAATGACTCACGTAACTATTTCTAGGGGGAAGTCAGAGAGACTCAAGGGAAAAATCCTTTTTTTTTCTTCTTCTCATGAAAAGTGGGTGTTTCTGCCCGGGGACACAGCCCAAAACAGAGGCCTGCGATCTGCCGAGCTCACCTTTAGGGGACTGGAGACACCTCTCTGTGAACACTTACTTGCCCTTGACACCGTTCAGACTGCTCCCCTGGCTAGAAATATCCACTTTCAGAACACATGCACACGAAAGTGTGGCTTTACTTACAAGACGGCAAAAAAGAAACATGAGCTGGGCTCAGCCCTAACCCACTCCTGTCGGGACTGAGTGCGAAGGTTCCTCTGCCCTCATGCTGGCAACAGAAGCCACTCTGCTAGTGAAGGCAGTGGCCAAGCCTGGCCACAGGGGTCTGGGCAGTGGTGGGACAGGCGCCCTGGGGCAGTAGGGCTGAGCAGAGAGGAAGGGGACCACTGCCGATAACGACAGACTTCTCTGTGCCCTGTTAGAGCTCACGTGAAACAAGTGTATCAGTGCGAACATCAGCGTCTTCCCGCTGGTGTGGTTAGGGAGGCTGGCTGGGTCAGCGCCTGAGAACTCCGAGTTCCCGTCTGCTGCGCTGGGAGCCCAGCTGGATATGGAACTGCGTCCCCACGTGCTGACTTCCATCCCTGCATGAGGTGCCCGAGGGCACAGGTGGCAGCGCCCACAAAGGTTTCCGACTGCTGACCTGCAGGTCCACAAGGCAACGTGCTGTTTCACTGCTTTGGTCTGACCATCACTGGCCACAGCTGAGAAAGCCGTGCCACGAAGCACCCACCACTGCTCAGAGGCTGCAGTGGGGACACGTGCTCACCCTCGCGGCAGCAAAGGCAGCCTTCTTTCTGAACAGCTCAAGTCAAAGGCAACTATTTCTCTGACTCAGATTAAAACCCATTTTGATTGATTTGACCTTAAAAATACAAATGATCTTTTAAAGACAGCTGTTCATCACATGACAGAGATCAATGTGTAAGTACAAACATTCTTCCTGGTTTTCTGAAATAAATGACGTATACTTCCTAACTCATTCTAAGTATCACAGGTATTTCCCAACAGCGAGATTACTTAAGAGGTGTCCTCCAAGAAATTAACTGTGCCCTCTTTGGGGTGTTCTACTCTTTTTTTTTTTTTTAAGAATTATTTTATTTATTTGAAAAACAGTTAGAGAGGTAGAGCCAGAAGAGAGAGAGAAGACTTCAATCCGCTGGTTCACTCTCCAAATGACTGCAACGGCCAGAGCTGAGCTGATTTGATACCAGGAGCCAGGAGCTTCTTCCAGGTCTCCCACGCAGGTGCAGGGGCCTAAGGACTTGGGCCATCTTCTACTGCTTTCCCAGGCCATAGCAGAGAGCTGGATCAGAATAGGAGCACCCAGGACTCGAACCGGCACCCTATGGGATGGGGCTTTAACCACTGCCCCACAGTACCAGCCTCTGGGGTGTGTTACTATTAACATGTTAGTGCTGGGACCAGTGCTGTGGCTCACTTGGTTAATCCTCCACCTGCGGCACCGGCATCCCATAGGGCGCCGGGTTCTAGTCCCGGTTGCTCCTCTTCCAGTCCAGCTCTGCTGTGGCCTGGGAGGGCAGTGGAGGATGGTCCAAGTGCTTCGGCCCCTGCACCTGCATGGGAGACCAGGAAGAAGCTCCTGGCTCCTGGCTTTGGATCAGCTCAGCTCTGGCTGTTGCAGTCATTTGAGGAGTGAACCAATGGAACCTCTCTCTGCCTCTCCTTCTCTCTCTGACTTTCAAATAAATAAAATAATTTTTTGAGAAACTATTAGTTATAATGAGGGAAAAAAAAACAACAGCAGAAAACAAATCAGGTAACCTTAAACATTCTCTAAATTCTGCATTTCCCCACTAACACATTTCTTGTTACCAGGTCTAGTTTGCTACATACTGCACAGGTAGGAAATTGGTATTTTGAGTCCCAAGCATAAAAATATAAATAGGGGCTGGTGTTGTGGCACAGCACATTAAGCTACCTTCTGCAATGCCAGCATCCCATATGAGTGCTTGTTCAACTCACAACTGCTCCACTTCCAATCCAGCTCCCTTTTAAAAAGAAATCTCTTTATTTATTTGAAAGGCAGAGTTAGAGAGGCAGAGGCAGACAGAGTTCCTCCGTCTGCTGGTTTGCTACAGATGGCTGCAGTGGCCAGAGCAGTGCCAATTGAAGTCCAGCTCCCTACTAATGGCCTGGGAGAGCAGCAGCAGATGTCCTAAGTCCTTGGGCCTCTGCACCCACAAGGGAGACCCAGATGAGGCTCCTGGCGCCTGGCTTCAGCCTAGCAAAGCCCTGATGGCTGCAGCCATTTGGGGAGTGAAGCAGTGGATGGAAGATCTCTCTCTCTCTGTCTCTCCCTTTTTCTAACTCTGCCTTTCGAATAAATAAAAGGAGAGTAATCTTACCAAAATCTCTTTTATTGCAATTCTCATCACTTTTTCAGTCTCATTGATTTCCAGAGGTCTTGCAATGGCTTCTGTTCTCAGTTCCTAGGAGAAACAATAAAATAATCTCCGTATATTTTCACAAAAATTGTTTCAAACCCAGCATTTTTAGATCTAGACATGACTAATGGACTGATTCTCACAAGTTTCACTAGAACGTGGGTCTCTGATGCCAAACACCCCCACCGTCTCCTCCCTCAAATGCCCTCTGGGATCCGAGTGCCTTCCTGGACTTGTCTCTAACTCCGTGAGTGAACGTAAACTCAGCACCATTCCCCCCTCTCTCTCACACCTGCTTCTGCACCTGCTGTCTCAGCCCCTCACTGTCCCCTCTCTCTCTCACACCTGCACCTGCACCTGCTGTCTCAGCCCCTCACTGTCCCCTCTCTCTCTCACACCTGTACCTGCACCTGCTGTCAGCCCCTCACTGTTCCCCTCTCTCACACCTGCTCCTGCACCTGCCGTCTCAGCCCCTCACTGTCCCCTCTCTCTCTCACACCTGCTCCTGCACCTGCTGTCTCAGCCCCTCACTGTCCCCTCTCTCTCTCACACCTGCACCTGCACCTGCTATCAGCCCCTCACTGTCCCCTCTCTCACACCTGCTCCTGCTGTCTCAGCCCCTCACTGTCCCCTCTCTCTCTCACACCTGCTCCTGCACCTGCTGTCTCAGCCCCTCACTGTCCCCTCTCTCTCTCACACCTGCACCTGCACCTGCTGTCTCAGCCCCTCACTGTCCCCTCTCTCTCTCACACCTGCACATGCACCTGCTGTCTCAGCCCCTCACTGTCCCCTCTCTCTCTCACACCTGCTTCTGCACCTGCACCTGCTGTCTCAGCCCCTCACTGTCCCCTCTCTCTCTCACACCTGCTCCTGCACCTGCTGTCTCAGCCCCTCACTGTCCCCTCTCTCTCTCACACCTGCTTCTGCTCCTGCTGTCTCAGCCCCTCACTGTCCCCTCTCTCTCTCACACCTGCACCTGCACCTGCTGTCTCAGCCCCTCACTGTCCCCTCTCTCTCTCACACCTGCTCCTGCACCTGCTGTCAGCCCCTCACTGTCCCCTCTCTCTCTCACACCTGCACCTGCACCTGCTGTCTCAGCCCCTCACTGTCCCCTCTCTCTTTCACCTGCACCTGCTGTCTCAGCCCCTCACTGTCCCCTCTCTCTCTCACACCTGCACCTGCACCTGCTGTCTCAGCCCCTCACTGTCCCCTCTCTCTCACACCTGCTTCTGCACCTGCTGTCTCAGCCCCTCACTGTCCCCTCTCTCTCTCACACCTGCTTCTGCACCTGCACCTGTCTCAGCCCCTCACTGTCCCCTCTCTCTCTCACACCTGCTTCTGCACCTGCACCTGCTGTCTCAGCCCCTCACTGTCCCCTCTCTCTCTCACACCTGCTCCTGCTGTCTCAGCCCCTCACTGTCCCCTCTCTCTCACACCTGCACCTGCTGTCAGCCCCTCACTGTCCTCTCTCTCTCACACCTGCACCTGCTGTCTCAGCCCCTCACTGTCCCCTCTCTCTCTCTCACACCTGCTCCTGCACCTGCTGTCAGCCCCTCACTGTCCCCTCTCTCTCTCACACCTGCTCCTGCACCTGCTCCTGCTGTCTCAGCCCCTCACTGTCCCCTCTCTCTCACACCTGCTCCTGCACCTGCACCTGCACCTGCTGCCTGCAGCCCTGCCGGCCTCCACGGCCTTTCTGGTGACTAAGTCACTCTCCGGAGCCTATCATTGGCAAGTGCAGCGTGAGAACGGTCACCTTGGCCCAACCCTGGCTTTAACCGTTAGCTGATCAAGGCAGGCATCTGTGACTAATGGCAGTCCTGGGTACCTCACGAGGCTGAGCTACAAAGTTTGCTACACCTCCCTAGTCCCTGTGCTGAAACCGTAACTCACACTGTGATGGTACCAGCAGGTGAGGTCCTGAGGGTGGTACACTGAGGAACAGGGTAGTGCCCTGGTAAGGGACCCTCACGAGCTTCTGTGCCCCTTCTTCCACGTGAGCAGCAGCAGGAAGGCCCCGCCCAGGAGGAGCACTCTCGCCAGGTATCAAGTCTGCTGGGGTGCTGATCCAGAATCTCCACTCTCCAGAACAGTGAGGAACAAACATGTGTTGTTCATACACCCCCAGGTTAGTGGATGCCATGCAGCAGCCCACGCGACTAAGACACGGTTCCTGGGCACTCCACCAAACTCGGTCTTAGGCTTCCTTTACTGAGGGGCTCAGCTCATCTCCCCACTGGGAAACACTGCAAGCAGGGACTGCCCTCTACCCGAAGCGGGAGAGCTCGCTGCTTGCCTTGGCTGCTGCTACTCAGAAACTGCTTACTGAGCCCATGAACTCAGACCCTGGGCTGGCTCCGCCTCCGACCGTGCCTGTACCCAGACTTGAGAGGTGCTCCCTTCAGAGATCCCCGGGGCTGCTGGGAAGCCTCACAGGACGCCTTGGCTCCACTGACAGGGCGCAAGTGTCTCCCTCCTATCTCCGGGTCTCTTAGGAACATGCATACCCACAATACACTACTGCACTATAAACAGAAACCACGGAAAGCCCCGCCTCGCCTCACTAGTCACCTGCATCAGCTCATGGACTTCAGCGGCACCTTGGTTCTGCCAACCACACTTCACGAGGTAGCAACCATGAGGCCAACACAGGATGAGGAGGTGTGGTGACCTGGCACCCAGACTTCCTCTTTCAGTGTTTCTGGGGGCAGGAGGAAAACATCGCCCTGTACCAGAGCTGCCAGAACCCAGGCAACACCGAGAGGTCACGGGCAATGGCGGCACACCCGAGGGCAAGTGAGGGAAAAGCTTCATGTCAGTCCCAGACTGCAGGCTCCAAGTGCCATCGGTCTCACAGGTAAGGACTCGGCATTACTCCGTTTCTTCCTAAATTGTGATTCCCAAACTCCGCTGTGTGCTGGAATCACCTGGAGACGTTTAAATCCTGATGCCGGGTTCTCTGGCCCAGACCGGCCGACCACTGGTAGGGGTCTAACACTCAGCAGTGGAGAACCCACTCCTCAACAGCTGCTTAACGGCAGCGGACAGAATAAGGACTGCAGCCCAGCTTCCAAGGTCGTATCCACTGCGGCTCACTGGGAGCGCTGCCAATCACTGATCCCAGACTTTGCTGTCCAGAGACTTCGGAAACTCCCAATGCCCAGGTCACACCAACGACAACCAAAGTCAGGCTTCAGGAGTACTTAAAGATCCCCAGGTGAGACCACTGGGCAGCAAGGGCTGGGTGCATGGGCTCAGCTGGGCATCTGTCAAGGAGGAGGCTGAGGCCGAGGAGGTCATGAGGAAAAGCACCAGGGGCAGCACAGGTGGCACGGGCGCAGCCACACGCCCGGACCCGCCACCCCCGACCAGTGCGTGCCAGCGGCAGGACTATAGCAGTCTCCCACGTAGTATGTAATCACACACGCGCGAAGGAAACCAAGGGAGCTGAAAAGGGAGAAACAGAAGCGACGAGGAGCTGTGCCCGGCGACGACGGAAGCCGCTCAGCGCTGCTCACCCTGAGCTCGACCTCCTTGCCCAGCAAGTCGTACAGAGACGCTCCTCTGGAGGTGATTTCAGAAGCAAGCTGCCTGGCTGCTTTCAAGTCTGCCACCTGGAAGGGAAATGCCAAACACAAGCCTCAGTGAGGGATCCCAAAGGACAGTCACAACCAGTCTGTTAGCACAACTGCCACCTGCGAGTGGATGCTGGCTCACAGGGCGCATGCCCACCAGGCACAGAAGAGCGCCCCAGGATGGCTGCTCAGAACACACTGAGCCGAGCACGAGTGGGGCCACTTCCAGGACCCCCGACTGAGAATCCAACGTCAAGGCAAGCTGGATCCACGCCCAGGAGGTACAGGGAGTCTTCAGAGCGGAAAGAGGACTGAAAAGGTGATGTCAATTTTCCATAAACTTTTTGAAGGAGGGAGAAAGCGGACATGCTTCCTATTTGAGGTTACAGTAAGCCCCCCAAAAGTGGTGGGGTGACCAAAGGACAGGGCAAACTGAGGGCATACGCCTGACGGCAGCACCCCGGAGGTCTCTTGTTAGCTTCCTCTCCCTCTCCTCACGGGGCTGCTGTGAGGCCGTGGGGCAACCACTCAGCACCGCCAGGCAGCCCAGGCTCGCACGGGGGGAGCTACTGCAGCAAGATGGCGACTCTGGACCTGGCCCTGCGCACAGCCTTCTCAGGACGTGCCACTCCCACTCCTCCTTGAACGTGCCCACCTTTGCAAAGAGCCAAAACAGAACCGTGCCCCGCCCCGCCCCGCCCACTAATTCCCACCGTCCAATCCAGCGGCAACTCTCCCTTCACGGCAGCTTCCTTCTCATCTCCTTAGTCCCCAGCTCCAGCTTCCCCCCGCCCGGCCCCAAGACGCTCCCTAGCCCCGGCTTTCCCCCCTCGCCTCTGCAGCACTCTCCTCTTTGCCCACTCTCAGCAGTGGAGCAGGTCACAGCTCCGTCACACTCCTCTACCTCACGGCTTCCCCATCAAGGCGTCTGGGGAGTGAACCAGTGGATGGAAGACCTCTCTCTCTCTCTTTGCCTCTCCTTCTCTTTGTGTAACTCCAACTTTTTTTTTTTTTTTTTTTTTTTGACAGGCAGAGTAGACAGTGAGAGAGAGAGACAGAGAGAAAGGTCTTCCTTTGCCGTTGGTTCACCCTCCAATGGCCGCCACGGCCGGCGTGCTGCGGCCGGCGCACCGCGCTGATCCGATGGCAGGAGCCAGGAGCCAGGTGCTTTTCCTGGTCTCCCATGGGGTGCAGGGCCCAAGCACCTGGGCCATCCTCCACTGCACTCCCTGGCCACAGCAGAGAGCTGGCCTGGAAGAAGGGCAACCGGGACAGAATCCGGCGCCCCGACCGGGACTAGAACCTGGTGTGCCGGCGCCGCTAGGCGGAGGATTAGCCTAGTGAGCCGCGGCGCCGGCCGTAACTCCAACTTTCAAATAAATAAATAAATAAATCAGGGGCCTGTGCTGTGGCGTAGCAGGTGAAGCCACCACTTGCAGTGCCGGCATCCCTTATGGGTGCTGGTTTGAGTCCTGGCTACTCCACTTCCAATCCAACTCTCTGCTATGCCCTGGGAAAGCAGTAGAACATGGCCCAAGTTCTTGGGCCTCTGCACCCACGTGGGAGACCTGGAAGAATTTCCTGGCTCCTGGCTTCAGATCAGCGCAGTGCTGGCCATTGCGGCCATTGGAGAGTCAACCAGTGGATGGAAGACCCCTCCCTCCCTCCCACCTACCCACCCATCTTCCCTCCCTCCCTCTCTCTCTCTTCCTTTCCTTCTCTATGTAAATAAATAAATCTAAAAAAATTTTTTTAAATTATCAAGTACAAATTAGCCTGCTATAGATTTATTGAAGTATGAGTCCTGCCTGCTCTTGCCTTGGCAGGGCCAGATCAAATGACTTCACAGGCCTCATAAGGGCTGGGCGTCCCCCACTCCTTGGTATGGCTAATTACTCCAGTGAGAGCCTGGCGCTCACACCCAACATCAGGTGATTACAAGATTTACCCGTCATCCCTCATGGGGAAGCTGCCATCTCCACACAACAAGGGCCCAGCTAGGGTACCGCGGCCTCCGATGACAGCCATGTCAAGAACTCAGGTTCCAGGGCTGGCACTGTGACGTAGCAGGCTAAGCCACCACCTATGGCTCTGGCATCCCATACGAGTGCCTGTTCAGGTACCAGCTGCTCCACTTCCCATCTGGCTCCCTGCTTATGGCCTGGGAAAGCAGTGGAAGATGGCCCAAATGCTTGGGCCCCTGCATCCACGTGGGAGACCCAGAAGAAGCTCCTGGCCCCTGGCTTTGGATTGGCCCAGCTCCACTGCTGCGGCCACTTGGGGAGCGAACCAGCGGATGTACTCCTGGCAAGGTACCTTAGACCTGAGCTCTGCACTGAGGTCTCCAGATGGGCGGGGCAGCCTTGAGGACCCCTTCCTGATCCCAGTTCTGCAGCCAGGGCTGCAGCTCTGCACGGAGGTCTCCAGATGGGCGGGGCAGCCTTGAGGACCCCTTCCTGATCCCAGTTCTGCAGCCAGGGCTTTTCCACTCCCAGTGCTTCCCTGCACCTCACAGGACAAAAACTACTACAGGGACCAGGGCTGTGGCACAGCAGGTAAAGCTGCCACCTGCAGCGCCGGCATCCATACGGGCGCCAGTTCAAGTCCCAGCTGCTGCACTTCCAATCCAGCTCTCTGCTCTGGCCTGGGAAAGCAGTGGCCCAAGTGCTTGGGCCCCTGCACCTGCGTGGGAGACCCAGAAGAAGCTCCTGGCTTCAGACAGGCAGTGGCCATCTGGGGAGTGGACCAGTGGATGGAAGATCTCTCTCTCTCTCTCCCTCTCTCTCTGCCTCTTCTTCTTTTTAACTCTGCCTTTCAAATAAATAATAAATCTTTTTTTTTTTTTTTTTTTTTTGGACAGGCAGAGTGGACAGTGAGAGAGAGAGAGAAAGAGAGAGAAAGAAAGGTCTTCCTTTGCCGTTGGTTCACCCTCCAATGGCCACCGCGGCTGGCACACTGCGGCCGGTGCACCGCGCTGATCCGATGGCAGGAGCCAGGTGCTTCTCCTGGTCTCCCACGTGGGTGCAGGGCCCAAGCACTTGGGCCATCCTCCACTGCACTCCCTGGCCACAGCAGAGAGCTGGCCTGGAAGAGGGGCAACCGGGACAGAATCTAGCACCCCAACCAGGACTAGAATCCGGTGTGCCGGCGCCACAGGCGGAGGATTAGCCTGTTGAGCCGCGGCGCCGGCCAAATAATAAATCTTAAAAAAACAAAAACAAAAACAAAAAACAACTGCTTTCGCCTCCGGCTAGCAACTCCTTCGACAGACAGGCCTCCGTGTCTGCACACACCCACCCGACTCTCACCATTATGGCAAGTGTCCAGCAACGGAGCCTTCACTTTGCCTGTGACCTCTGCACCTCCACACCAGACAGCTCCTGCCCTCGGCCTCCCCACGCCCTCTCTGCCCAGAGTCCTGGCATCTGCTGCTTCCTAAACAGCCTCCTCCCATGGTCTGACAGCAAACCAGGCGGCCGCAGTGCGGCTTTCAGTAGGGATTCCAGGCACGTACGTCTGTCTTCAGAGTAAGTCCAAGGCTTTCCAGGTGCCGAAGGCCTGCCACGGCCTTCCCTTCTGGCCCTCATCTCACAGCTCCCTTGCTCTTCCTCAGAACTACAGAGCAATTCTCAGCACAGACTGCTCAGCCCCACCCGCCTGCATGGCCCACTGCGCCCCCTCAGATCTCTGCTGAACGCCACCGGGGCCCCAGCCCTCCGGAGCGCCCAGCACTGCCTCGCCGCTCGCCACGGCTCTGACGCTGCCGGACTTGTGCACGCACACTCAGCACCACTGCTCAGCCTGCCGCCCCCGCAGAGCACTGGGGACACAGGACCCAGTCCCCTCCGCCCACACCTGGCTGGAAACGCCAGGCCTTCAGTAATCGCGTTCATCCCTGCAGCCGCGCTTCTGTATAAACGCTGACGGCTCTAGCTGGCAAGCGGCCCTCAGACCACAGGAAGAAGCGGCGGTGCCCTGAGGAAGAGGCAGAGGAAGGAATCTTCTGTCCGTCCACGCAAGCCTTCTGTCGCCCTCACCTTGGAGGCAAGATCAAACTTGAACTTGCTGACGTCTTCCTCTCCTGGCTTAGAGCCCTCCATCCCTTTCGTCTTCATAGCATTATAAAGCACGGACGTAACCTTCAGCAACTCCTTCACTGCATACCCATCGGCCTGGTAAAGCTTCTTTGTGTTGAGTTTTATATGCGCCTTAGTAGCCTATTTTTAGACAAAAAAGAAAAAGTCTAAGGTCCCTTCCACGTAATGTCTAAGGCAAACCCATGTAGGTAATTTGAAAATGTCTGTTCCGGGTGGGGCTAGCGCTGTGGTGTAGCAGGGTAAGCCTCTACCTGTAGTGCCAGCATCCCATATGGGAGCCGGTTCAATCCAATTTCCAACCCAGCTCCCTGCTAATGCTCCTGGGAAAGCAGCAAAAGATGGCCTGAGTACTTGGGCCACTGTACCCATGTGGGAGACCCAGAAGAAGCTCCTGGTTCCTGGCTTTCATCTGGCCCAGCTACATCTATCACTGGGGAGTGAACCATCAAATAGATATCTCTTTTTCTCTCCCTCTATCTCTGCCTTTCAAAGATTAAAAAATCTAAAAAAAAGGTCTCTGCCAACAAGTAGGATATAATCTAATGGAATAAAAAGTAATTCAAGGGGCCAGCGCTGTGGCATAACAGGTTAAGCTGCTGCCTTCAATGCCAGCATCCCATATGGGTGCTGGTTCCAGTCCTGGTTGCTCTACTTATGATCCAGCCCCTGCTAATGTGCTAGGAAAGCAGCAGCAGATAGCCCAAGTATTTGGGCCCCTGCACCCACATGCAAGACCTGGATGAAGCTCCTGGCCAGCTGAAGCTCCTGGCTCCTGGCTCCCTGGCCGTTGCAGCCATTTTGAGGAGTGAACCAGCAGATAGACGATCTGTGTCTCCTCTCTCTGCCTTTCAAATAAATAAATAAATATTATAAAAAAAAAGGTAATTCAAGTGACTCGCACCTTGTAAGCAGGTGTGTGAACTGGTGCAATCTCGATGAAGAACTATTTGGTAAAGACGAGAAAATTAAAAATGCATATATCTTTGACCTGGCAATGCTAATCCTGTGAACCTGTTCTGTGGTTACATGCACACAAGTGACAGAGTATATACAGATTATGTGTTACAGCATTCTTTCAAAAACCACAAGTTTTTTTAAAAAACAAACCCTAAGAAGAAAAGCTGGTTACAACTTAAATGTCTACCTACATAAATTACGGCATCTATGCATGCCAGCACCACTCTGGTGCTAAGTGAAAATGAGGAAATTCTGTATGTACTTGGCAAGTTCTCCAAAAACACACTATTAGGTGAAAAAAGTAAAATGCTAGCCAGTGGTATATGCTATGCTATCGTTTGTACAGCAGAAAGGGAAAAAAAAACTAATATATTCTAATTTGCTTACATGAGGGTATTTCAAATAGTTGGTGGAAAGTAACATTAAAAGGTAAGTTTATTTTGGGGAAAAAATATTTGTGATCCATGCATCTGAGGGTGCATCTGAAAGGTCATGTGAATGCGCAGCATGGAAACCATGCATGGATAGAGGGACTTCAGGAGAAATGTGAACAGCATAGTGGTTGTGGGGAAGGCAGCTAGGCTGAAGGCAGAGTACAGGCAGTCTTTATTACTTCATGTTTTTTTTTTTTTTTAATTTTTTTTTTTGACAGGCAGAGTTAGACAGTGAGAGAGAGAGATAGAGAGAAAGGTCTTCCTTCCATTGGTTCACCCCCCAAATGGCTGCTACGGCCGGCATGCTGTACCAATCCAAAGCCAGGAGCCAAGTGCTTCCTCCTGGTCTCCCATGGGGTGCAGGGCCCAAGCACTTGGGCCATCCTCCACTGCACTCCCGGGCCACAGCAGAGAGCTGGCCTGGAAGAGGGGCAACCGGGACAGAATCCGGCGCCCCAACCGGGACTAGAACCTGGGGTACCAGCACTGCAGGCAGAGGATTAGCCAAGCGAGCCGTGGCGCCAGCCAAAAAATATTTTTTTTAAATTATTTGAAAGGCAGAGTGACAGAGAGGGAGAGTAGAGACAGATCTTCCATCCGCTGGTTCACTCCCCACAATGGCTGCAATAGCTGTGGACAGCTGGGGAGTGAACCAGAGGGTCGGAGTTCTCTCTGTTTCTGTCTCTCCCTCTCTGTCACTCTGCCTTTCAAATAAATAAAATAAAATAAATCTTTGGAAACAAAAAACTATCAACTAACCATGAACTGGGCAATTGCCTTAATGAAGAAAACGCGGTCCTGTTCAGTGTCTATGTCAGAAGGGATGTCAGTCTGAGGTTCATACCTGTCAGAGAGAGAAGAAACACAGTGAGTCCAGCAGAAGCGTGCTACAGAGACGGCACCCACAGGACGACGGAGCTCCCACAAGAGGCTCTCCAAGTCCCAGCTAAGGTAAGACTCAGAAACCTTAAGAGTAACATGGAAAACCACAGGGACAAAGCCCTACCTAAGGACAGGTTTAGGGGCTGGCGCTGTGGTGTAGTAGGTTAAGCTTCTGCCTGTGTCGTCAGCATCCCATAGGGGTGCTAGTTTGAGCTCAGCTGCTCCACTTCCCATCCAGCTCTCTGCTATGGCTTGGGAGAGCAGAAAATGGCCCAAATGTTTGGGTCCCTCCACCCATGTGGGGGACACAGAAGCAGCTCCTGGCTCCTGGCTTCAGATTGGTCCAACTGTGGCCATTGCGGCCATTTGGGAAGTGAACCAGCAGATGGAAGACCTCTCTCTGTGGCTCTGTGGCTCCCTCTCTTTCTCTGTAACTCTGACTCTCAAATATATAAACTCTAAAAAGAACAGGTTTAATGGATTTCAAAAATCAAATGTGGGGCTAAGCTTACAAAATTAAACCTGTCTCAGACCGTACAGTTTTGTGAAATGTAAGGTCTAAATAGTTAGCTTTGAGAAGCTGCAGAGTTGAAGCTACTTCTTTTAATTATTGATAATTCATCAGGGTTAGCAGACCATAGCCCTTGACGTGATTCTGTCCAGCTGGCAAGCCAAGGATGGGTCTACATTATAAGAACAAAGGAGAGTATGTGCCAGACATACTACACCATCTGAATTTTATGGGAAGCAACGTGTAAAGTATTTACTGTTGGGTTCTTAACAGGAAAAATGTCAACCAGGAAGTCTGTGAGTTTTATCACACACAGAGAAATTTAAATTATATATAATGTAGGGCACTCATCAGAGTGTGCAGGAAGGTCTCAGGCACTCGGTATTAGGGCCAAGAGAGGTCTGCACCAGCACTTGGCTGAGAATTTTTTTTTTTTTTTTTTGACAGGCAGAGTGGACAGTGAGAGAGAGAGAGAGACAGAGAGAAAGATCTTCCTTTTGCCATTGGTTCACCCTCCAATGGCCGCCGCGCTGTGGCCAGCCTATTGCGCTCATCCGAAGCCAGGAGCCAGGTGCTTCTCCTGGTCTCCCATGGGGTGCAGGGCCCAAGCACCTGGGCCATCCTCCACTGCACTCCCTGGTCACAGCAGAGAGCTGGCCTGGAAGAGGGGCAACCGGGACAGAATCCGGCGTCCCGACCAGGTCTAGAACCCGGTGTGCCGGCGCCGCAGGCGGAGGATTAGCCTAGTGAGCTGCGGCACCGGCCTTGGCTGAGAATTTTCTCTCTTCACCACTGCCTGGTTCATTCCACTCTCCCACAGCATAATTTTTGTAAACTCTTGCTTTTTCTTCATCTCATTTGACAGAGAGATCGATCGATCGATCGATCGATCTTCATCTACTGGGTGACTCCCCAGATACCCAGAACAGCCAGGAGCCCAGAACCCAGTCTGGGTCTCCCATCTGAGTGGCAGGGACCCAGGCAGTTGAGCCATCATCTGCTGCCACAGGGAAGCACATGAGCAGGAAGCCGGGCTGGGAAGTGGAGGCGCTGGGACCTGAACCAGGCACTGCAATACGGCATACGGTTATCTCAAGTGGCCACTTAACCACTGTGCCAAACACCCCTCGTGGCATACTTTTAATTTAGCCAAGTTTAAAAAAACATGTTTGTTTGTTTATTTATTTGAGAAGCAGTGAGAAAGAGACAGCCACAGAGACCAAGCAGAGGGTGTGCCCCCGTCTGCTGCTTCACTTCCCAGAAGTCCACCTTGGCCAGGAGCAGGGAACTCCCGCCCGGACTGTCATGCTGGTGGCAGGAACCCATCTACGTGAGCCAGCACTGCCGTCTCCCAGAGCGTGCATCTGCAGAGAGCTGCGGTCAGGGGCAGGAGCTGAGGGAAACCCTGGCGCTCTGATGTGGGACGCAGACGTCTTGATGGCTCCACGCCTGCCCCAACACAGATGACTTCTACGTCACAACTGAGTCTGTCAAACAGAAATATTTAACTCTTTCTTTGGCATCACAATGTCTTATTTCTAGGTTTCCAGTAAATAAAAGCTAGTATTCCATCTTAGAAACCAGAAAAGCTGCAGTTCAAACCTTTTCACAAGCCAGAGAAGCACTTCGGACACAAGGCCAAAATTGGGGGTGCGGAAATTTTCCATAGAAATATGCCGTGGATACCCCAGGGCTCTCATCATCTCTGTGAAATCTGCCCAAAGAAAAGATAAATCAGCCAGTTTCCCATTAAACCACAACTACTCACCCTGCTCCTGCTTTCTCTCCTACTCCCGTCTACTGAGAGCTTTAGGGCCTGCTTATCAACGCTTATAATAAAAAGGAGGTAACACTTAAAATACCCAATCTTCTACATCTTTAAGTTCAATGAGAGAAGTGATGATGACGTGGGACAATGAGGTTTATGGATTAGCTGTGAATTTCTCTTTGCTATCTTTCTCCTACCCTCAAACCAAGAAATGCCTGGCCTTATAAATTATTTTAACATGCTAATAGTGGATGTTTGGGAAGGGAAAATTAAAGTTCACTTTTTTTTTTTTAGCAAACATATATGGGGACTTTAATACACAAATTTTAAAGATTAGCTACCTTGCTTTCAGAGAAATATTAAGATGGTATGTGATCTATACAGCAATATTTGGTTTATTATAAAACAGATTCAGGAGCAGTAACAGGAGCACTGGTAGTGTCAGCTGGAGACCCCTCATGAAAACCTGCAGTGCTCTGAAGAAAGCAGGACTTGGAAACGAACACAACAAACATTTTTGAGTTCCTACATGTGCCAAAACTGAGCTTCCTCACTAGGGACTGTCTCTCCCTTCTCTCCGGGAAGACGACGTTCAAAATTCACATAGCCCACCAGGGCACCGGGGGTTAGGTCAGCTTTCAGACCACGGCAGAGAAGGTCAGAGCAGGCAAAGAGCAAAGCAGCAAGGGACTCCTTCTGGGGGCAGTGTGCATGGAGCAACAGCAAAGAGCGGCGGCCTCCACCACTCAGGTGCTGCCTAGACGCTTCCTCCCACCACACGGCGGTCACCGCGTGCTGCAATTCCGCTGTAGTAGTGTCAAAGAGGAGCCTAATTCGAGCAAGCCCCTCACCACGCACCACGAAGTCGCATGGCATTCACTTAAGGGCAAATCGACACCCCCTAGCAGAGCGGGACCTCTCACAAGGCTTCGCGGGAGGAGACGGCCATCTGGTAGCTGGTCGTCACCGAGAACTGCCAACCTCAGAGGCTGCGAGTCTCGCCACGGCGGGCGGGCGGGCGGACGTGGCCTCCGGACATCTGCACTGCAGAAAAGAGGAATTCCTAACAGAGCCGAAGGAGGCGCGAACTTGCTTAACAAGGCGGACGCCGTTACGTGAACCTCTAAAAAGCGGGATGGCGGCACTGCTCAGTGACAAAATCTCAGGGGAGCACCGTCCTCCACGTGACACACGCTGTCCTCTGCGAGCTGACCTCAGGGAGAGGCCTGTCAGGACCCCCTGCGCAGGGGGAGCCCGCAGAGAGACACAGCACACAGCGTGGCTCGGTCCTAAGCCTTCGCCTCCGCTTCCTCCCAGGCCTAGCTCCAGGTCACACGAGCCCACCTACCCTCGACGGCGACCAGCCGGAACGTAACCGGCGGGTCCCGGCACCCGCCCTCCCGCCCCCTGGCCGGCGGGGCTCGGGGCCTCCACGCACACAGCAATCCACGCCAGGCTCTGCTCCACCCGCGGCAGCCCCCGGCAGGCCCTAAAGCCCAACACGATCATCCCCCAGCGCCCTCTCCGCTCTCCTGGCTTTCCCACCCCCACCCCGAACAGCCCCTGCGTTCTCCCGGGAATCCCCAACGCGGCAACTGGAGCACCAGCCGCGCGCGGCCCGGGGGCAGGCCGAGAGCCTTCCACCGCCACAGGCAGAGCCGGGGGCGGGGCGGGCTCTGCGGAAAGTTCGCGGAAGAACCGCACGGATTTCCCCAAAACGCTTCTGCGCCCTGGCAAACTCCTCTTTTAAAGCTCCGCCTTCCACGACATGTCTGAAGACGGGGCCGAGGCCCCAGGCGCACGCGGCCGGCAGAGGGGCCCCCAGCCTCAGGGAGACGCGCGAGGCCCGGGCCGAGGCGCCGCCTTACTGCGGAGGTCGCGGAAAGACATGCTGCCTCCGTCCCCCGGCGCCTCAGGTCGCCGCCGCTCGCTCCCGCCGCCCGCAGCCCCGGGCCTCGCCGGTCTCCATGGCAACGCACGGAGCCCGGGACGGCGCGCGGCCGGGGCCAAACAAGGCGCGAGCCGAAACGCGGCGGCGGGCGCAGGCGCACAAAGAGGGCCGTAGGGGGCGCTGCGAGGACGCCGAGGGCGACACGGACACGTGGCCCCGGCTGGCGCGCCTGACAGGGGCTTCACAGACTGCTTCTCCCTTCCATAAACGATGTACTCCCGGGCCGCGTGTCCTTCTTGCGTGCTACGCACAGTGCTTTGCCTCTACGTCCTGTGTGGAAGGCTTGGCCTCGCGCCCCTCCTCCGGAACCGTCGAACGACGACGCCGCGTTCACGAGCGAAGGCGGCTCGTCCCGACCGCGCATGCGCAGCCGCCTGGCCTTCGCGACAAGCCGGAAATCGGCTGGAGGCTGCGCGCGCCGACGTTTGTCCCGGCGACCGCGGCCCCTTCTGGCGGGACATCCGGCCAGCACGAGGGTCGGTCCCCACAGAGTGCCTAACCGGAAGCCGTACCTGGAACGGGCGGGGATGGTGAGATGACAGGAACCTGGACGAGTGGACGGGGAGGAAGGCGGCCCCGCGCGGGCGCAGGGGCCTCCGGGCACGCCCTGCACCCGGCCGGTTGCTGAGGCGACGCGTCCCGTGCCGGACTGAGCGACTGAGGCCTGTGGTGGCGCGAGGATAACCTTCCGCGAGGAGCTGTGGAACCCACATGCGAACAACTGACCCCTTCTCAACCTGGCCCTGTATACGGAATTAAAGTGCCGCAAGCCCACGTGTAGAACCTGAAACTACGTTTTCTAGAAGGAAACCTGGATTGAGCAAGCTGTTTTATGAGTATATAATATACCGAAGCATTTTCCCTAAACAGATTCTCTCAGGATAGGTTGGACTTCGTCGATAATACAACACGTATGCTCCTCAGCTTAGAAACGAACGTTCAAGAGCCACGGTTGTGCTTCGGCGCTATCTTCCGTTGGGGGCGCCCGTTCAAGTCCTGGCTGCTCCATTCCTGATGCGGCTTCCTGCCAGTGTGCCTGGAAAGGCAGCGGATGATGGCTGAAATGCTTAGGCACCTGGCACCCGAGCCGGAGACCAGGATGGAATTCCTGGCTCCTGGTTTCAGCCTGGCCCAACCCTGGCTGTTGTAGCCATGTGGGGAGTTCCCTGCCTCCTTTGGGCACTCTGATATTCAGATAAAGAAGTACATCTTTAAAAAGTTTTTTTTTTCAACAAGTCGAGCTTAATGATGGGATTGTCAGTTACTAGGATTTGTGATTGCGGCATCATCCTTGCTATGAAAAAAGTGCTCCAACGGACATGGCTTCTGTAAGGAAGCTTAGCAGGAGCAAGGAAACAGCAGTGAAAATTCGGGCTGGTTAACATCAGGTTACTTCGGGTTACCTTCCTTGTATAGGTTAAGGCACAGGGGATTTCCTTATCATGCTAGCTCGGGTTGACTCGCTTGACGGTTTTAATTGGTTGTGTGAATTTCCTGTTTGGGAGGAAGCTTGCCCATTTCCAAGTTCACTGGGATTATGAGGCACCTCGCATGTAGGACTCCATTCTGCTTGGTCTGGTCTGTTAACATGACTCCCACAAATTTTATTTAACAACACTATATAAAAGAAAACTAAAAGATGAGCCACCATCTAGGAGATGTTAGGCACAAAACACATATCTGACACCAGGTCTCATATCTGGAGTGTATAAAGAACTCAGCACTCAGGACAATCCGTTTAGCAAATGGACCAAAACCTAAACAGGTACTTCACAAAAGAAGATATATGGATGACTAACAACAAGCAAATGAAAAGATGCTCAGAATTACCAGTTATTAAGGAAAGACACATTAACAACAGCAAGACACCATTATGAAGTTGTTAAAATGGTTAAAATCACAAGCAAACAATTCTGACAATGCCAAACACTTGAAAGGAATTTCGAGCATCCTGAACTGCTCTGGAAATGATTGATAGTTTCTTGTAAAGTTAAACACGCAGACACTTAAACTATGATTCAGTAATCCCACTAATAGGTACTTACCAGAGGGAAATGAAAACCTGTATTTATGTCAAAACCCGTATCTAAATGTTTATAGCAGCTTTATTTGCAATCACCTGATTCTGCAAACCATCCAAGTGTCTGTCAACTTGAGAATGGATAAACTGTGGAAGTCCCTTGTATGAAATATCCCTCAGCAACAAAACAGGAGCAAACTCAGGACACATTGTTATACAATGAGTCTCCAATGCGTGGCTAAGTGAAAGAAGCCAGACTCAAAAAAAAAAAGCTACACATTGTATAATTCATTTATATGAGAACAGGACAAGATGAAACTGCACATGGGGCTGGCACCACCGCCTGCAGTGCTGGCATCCCACATGGGCGTCTGTTTGAGTCCCGGCCGCTCCACTTCCGATCCAGCTCTCTGCTCATAGCCTGGGAAAGCAGAAGGAAGACCACCCAAGTCCTTGGGCCCTGCACCTGCGTGGGAGACCCAGAAGAAGCTCCTGGCTTAGGATTGGCACAGCTCGGGCTGTTGTGGCCATCTGGGGAGTAAACCAGCGGATAGAAAACATTCTCTCTCTCTCTCTCCCTCTCCCTATCTCTTTCTCTCTCTCTCTCTCTCTCTGCCTCTCTGTAACTGACTTTCAAATAAATAAATAAATCTTAAAAAAAAAAAAACAAATAAAAAGAAACTGTACAGGCAGAAAACAGACCAGTGGTTACTAGGGGGAGTTGGCTACAAAGGTGTCCAAGATAATTTGGGGAGGAGATGGCTCTGTTCTGTACCTTGATTGTGGTGGTAGTTACAGGACAGTAAGGTGTTTGTCAGAACTCATAAAACAGTGCACTAAAAAGGGTGAATTTTGGAACCGCATTGTGGCTCAGTGGGTTAAGTCACAGCTTACAACAGTCCGAGTCCTGGCTACCCCACTTTCTATCCAGCTCCCTGCTAATGGGCCCTAGGGCTTGGGTCTCCCCACTGTGGGAGACCAGATGGAGTTCCTGGCTCCTCGCTTTGGCCTGGCCCAGCCCCTTCATTACAGATGGTTGAGGAGTGAACCAGCAGATGGAAGATCAATCTCTCTCTGCCTTTCAAATAAATAAATCTTTAAGACTTAAAGGGTGAGTTTTACCATATTGAAAAGAAACATGGGCAAAACCAAACTCTAAAAGGAAAAAGACTACCCAGTGACTTCCTATTACATCTGGAATAAAACTCAACCCCTCAGCCTGGCCTCCCAGGTGCCCCAACCATGGTCCTCACCGCCTGTGTCCCATGCACCCTGGCTGCCTTTCCCCTAAACTTGCCCATTGTGTGCTCTGACGGACACTTGCAGCCCCCTCTGCCTGGAGGGCTCTTCCCAACTGCAGCTGTTTGTGTGGTGGCTCCTCTGCCCACTCAGGTCTCACCAGATGACTGTGTCAAGGAGGGCTGTCTGACCACCTGCGCCAAAGCAGGACCGTCCCCAGCCTCCTCCCGGTTACATCACTGTTATCTCCTCTGCTTCTGTGTCTCTAATCTGGACATGTGACCTCCATGAAAGCAGAGAGCTTTTTATGCCTCATTCTCGATTATATCCCCAAATCGACACAAGTCTTCAGAATTTATTTGTTAAGTTACCTGCCTGACCAAATGAACGCGTGCAGGAATGAGTAGGAGTAATCACTGGGTTGAGGCAAAGTCTCTGAGGAAGGGCCAAGCCTTCTGTGTTGTTGCCTGCCATCCCCTTCTCCCTACATGCCTCTGTCCTGGCTGGGAAGTCCCAGTTGAGGGCTGGATCTAGGGTAGGTGTTAATTCTGGGCTTGTGTGCTCACAACAGGCCACCAGCATCTGAAGTGCTGCTTTGCAGTTAGGGCAAACTGGAGTCAACAAGCTCCTGGCGTTGTACCCAAAAGAAAGCAGTCTGCCGGGTGAACTTGAACAAGTTCCTTAACCTCTCTGGTTCAGGTTCTTTAACCTTAAAACAGGGCTGTAATACCTGATGGTATCGCATTATATGAAGGCTGTGAGAATTCAACCAGGCATCGTGGGCAGAACCCACTGTGGTCGGTGGGGCTCTTGGGAGCACAGAAGGAATCCGAGCCTCCTCACTTGATTTTTAATATTTATGTATTTATTTAATTTGAAAGATAGATATATAGAGAGAAAAAGACAGGTAGACCAACAGAGATCTTCCATGTGCTGGGTCACTTCCCAAATGTCCATAAACAGCCAGGGCTGGGTCAAGAGCCCAGGATTTAATGCATGTCTCCCACGGGTGGGTGGCAGGAATCTAAGGACTTGGGCAATTTTCTGCTGCTTTCCGCATATTAGCAGGGAGCTGGATCAAAAGTGGAGCAGCAGGGACTCAAACCAGTGCCCATATGCGATGCTGGCATGGCAGGCAGAGGCCTAACCCACTAGGCCACAGCACCAGCCCCTCCTTGCTAAGGCCGGGGGCTGGTGCTGTGGCGTAGCAGGTAAAACCGCCGCCTGCAGTGCCGGCATCCCATATGGGTGCCAGTTTGAGTCCTGGCTGCTCCACTTCCTATCCACCTCTCTGCTATGGCCTGGGAAAACAGTAGAAGATGGCCCAAGCCCTTGGGCCCCTGCACCCATGCAGGAGACCTGGAAGAAGCTCCTGGCTCCTGGCTTCGGGTTGGCACAGCTCCAGCCATTGCAGCCAATTGGGGAGTGAACCAGAGGATGGAAGACCTCTCTCTCTCTGCCTTTCCTTCTCTGTGTAACTCTTTCGAGTAAAATAAATAAATCTTTAAAGAAAAAATAACCTAAAGCCCTTTCTGTTCTAGGATTCTATTTGGGACATGACATTTAGTTGTCACATTTCCCGAGGTTCCTCTAGACTGTGGCAGTTTCTCAAATGTTCTTTATTCTTGATGACTTGGACAGGTTTTTTTGTTTGTTTGTTTCTTATCAGTTACTTTTCTTGTGTGGTTAAATACATGTAGCATAAACTTCCCTATTAAGTGTTCGTTTTAGCGGCATTAGCTTATAACGCTGCTTAGCAATCACCTCCATCTAATCTCAAACCATCCTGAGCATCCATAAAGGAAATCTGCTAGTAGCTCAGCAGTCAGTTCCCGACCCCACTCCCTTCTGGTCCCTGGCGGGCACCTTCTGCTTCTGTACCCACGGATATCTCACAGAAACGGAATCAACACATGTGCACTTCCATGTTTGGTTCTTTCACTTACTAGAACGTTTTTGAGATTCCTCCGTAACAGCACATATCAGTACTGTATTCCTTTTTACTGTAAGTGATATTCTTTTTCAGCCAAGTAGCATTCCACCAACTTGTTTCTCCCTTCATCTGTTGATGAAGACTTGGGTTGTTTCCAACTTTTGGCGATTGCGAATAGTGCTGCTGTGTGTTGTCAAAGTGTTTGCTTGAATATCTTTTCAGTTCTTACGTGTGTATCTAGGAGTAGCCTTGCTGGGTTATATGGAATTGTATGTTTAACTCTTTTCTGTAGTGGCTTGCACCTTTTTTTTTTTTTTAGGATTTATTTTATTTATTCGAAAGGCAGAGTTACAGAGAGGCAGAGGCATGGGGAGTGGGGGCTCTTCCATCTGCTGGTTCATGCCCCAGAAGTGCCTCTGTCTCTGCCTCTCTGTATCTTCTCCTTTCAAATAAATAAATCTTTTTAAATTTTATTTTATTTTATTTTAAAATAAATAAATCTTGAAAAAAAAAAAGCCTCAGGGGCTGGCACTGTGGCTCAGCGGGTTAACACCCAGCCTGAAGCGCCAGCATCCCACATCAGCACCGGTTCTAGTCTCGGCTGCTCATCTTCCAATCCAGCTCTCTGCTGTGGCCTGGGAAAGCAGTAGAAGATGGCCCAAGTCCTTGGGCCCCAGCACCCGAGTGGAAGACCCTGAAAGAGCTCCTGCCTCCTGGCTTCAGATCGGTGCAACTCCGGCCATTGCGGCCAATTGGGGGAGTGAACCAGCAGATGGGAGACCTCTCTCTCTCTCTCTCTCTCTCTCTCTCTCTCTCTCTGCCCCTCCTCTCTGTGTAACTCTGACTTTCAAATAAATAAATAATTTTTAAAAAGCCTCATGTATCTACGAACACCCTACTGACTGTTTTTCTGGAGAACCCTAATGCACTACCCACAGGCCATTGTGATTTGATAAGGACTGCACTGACCACTTTGGGGGTACTGCCATCTTCACAATATTGTCTTCAAACACGAACATAGACTTTTTTTCCCATTTATTTTTCTTCAGGTTCTCTCAGCAGTTTGGTTGTATTCAATGTTGATTCTCTCACCTGTTTGGTTAAATTTCTTCCTATATTACTCATTCTTTGTGCATAGAAATATAATCTATGGGCACTATCTTGCGACTTTGCTCGATTTCATTAGCTCTAGTAGGTTGGGGGTTTTTAAACGTGCTTTCCTTTACAATCAAGATTATGTCATCTGTGAATCAGGGAAGCTGAATATTTAAATTCTGTAAAACTACCAAGCTGTTTTCCAAACTGGATGTGCCCATTTACACCCCGCACCAGGAGTATGTGAGGGCTCCTGTTCCTCCACACACTACCAGGGGACTCACTAGTAGGGAAATGGACAGGGAGGCAAGTGACTTGCCCTGTTACCCTGAATCAGCTTTCTCTGCATGTCAGGTCCTGGCAGGACTGCACCTCAAACCCTCACTGTTCCCCAACCGCTGAGGCCGGAGAGGTCGCTCCAAGCAGGCCGTCTGGCGTGGACTGCGCCAAGTCAAGGGAACCAGGGACTTCCTCTGTGGTTCTGGTCCATTTCCTAGCCCTCCCCTAGACACCATCCCCAAACCAGTGGCTTCTCAGGAAGGCTGAGTCTTCCCTGTGACATCATAAGAGCCAGTCACCACGGGAGACCTGCAGACCCACCTGCTAGGCAAGGAGAGAGCAGGGCTGTGCCACACACGCGGCCTGACAGCTCCTCCCCCACCGCGCTGGCCCTCCATGGAAGCCTTGGTCTGTGCGTTCTCTGAGCTGCGCATCAGAGAAGGTGCTGAGCTGTGGGTGGGGGTGGGGGTAGGGGTGGGGGGAGAGCCAGGAGAGGGATGATCAGCTGTCCCGACCTGGGCCCCAAGCTGCTGGGTGGCCCTGGGGACAGGCGTGCTGGGCCATGTGACCCTGGGCTGGTCACTTAACACTGGACCCACTATGCAGTGACCTCACTGTCATCAGAGTACTCATTCTACGGTTGGGGCCACAAAGGGGTCACTGAGAAGGCCCCAGGTTTCCTGGATCTCCCTTGTCGGCTGGGGAAGGGGGAAAGAGTAACACATTGGGTGGGGCCAGGGGGCTGAGCCCATCTCACAAGGCAGGTAAGCTGAGGCTCAGCAGGCTGGGAGCAGAGTCCAAGTATGAGTCATCCCAGAGGCACACTGCTAAGTTCTCTCCTCCTGGCTGCTGGGCCGGCCAGCCACAACCTGGTGCCCCTCTCCCCTCTGCAGATGCAGTGGGCCGGGCCCAAGGACACCTCAGCCACCTCGACACACCGCTCAACATCTATGAGGGGGGGCTGGGGAACCAGCAGCAGCAGTGCCCCGTTGCCCAGGGCAGCAAGCCCAAGAACTTCCGGCTGCGCCACCTCCGGGGCCTGGCTCTCTACCTGCCGGGCCACATGCAGCCTGCTGGCCAATGTAAAAGCCATTGGCTGGGCCAGCTCATGACCGGCGGCTGCCTGCCACAGCCTGAGGGCTCTGCCTGGCCCCTGGTGCTGCCACAGGGGCCTCTGGGCCCAGGTAACAGCCGTTGCTCAGCCCTTCTGGAAGCCCAAGTGCCCGGGGACAGCCTGAGAAGCACAGGTGAGCTCTGTCGAGGCGGCCCTGGGGACAGAGGGCAAGATCCGTGGGGAGGGCTGGTCTGGGGACTCAGATGGACCTTTTGCATTCTCAAGCCGCCTGAGGGGAGGGGGAGAGGTCCAGCAGTGGAGAGGAAGGGACCTAGGGGCCAGGAGGCCCCTATGGTGGTGATGTCGCACTCTGAGGGATTCGGGTCTTGATGCACCTGGCGCCAGCCTTGTGCTCGCTGCTGGCAGGTCAGAAAGCTGCACGCCCCCGCAGTCTGGGCGCTGGTGGCGCACAGCTGGGGTGTGGCGAGGGGGTGTGAGGCGAAGGGGAGGCGCCTGTCTCAGCGCTGCATCTGATGCCAGCTGTCTACCTTGCTGGGTCTCTGTGTGTAAAATGAGGCTTGCTTCAAGTTGGCGGGAGGGACCATTCACCCCCCACCCCCTCTCCAGGGTCCTCTCCAGGCAAGGCTGCCTCCTTTGCCCTTTGGGAGGCTGCTGGGTTCTGGGGACCCCAGGGCAGGCTGCTTCTCCTCCAAGCCTCTTAGTGACCCCTCTCTCTCCTCCTCCCTCAGCTTCCAGTTCCAGCTCAGACCAGACCCAGGACACGCCCTCCCAGCCTGGGGCCCCTGAGGGCTTGGGGGTCAGGCCCAAGAGGTCCTGGGGGGCCTTGGAGGAGACCATTTGCCCCTTGTGCAAGAGAACCCGCTCTGGGGCCCTGGAGAGGCAGTAGGGACCCTCGAGTGCCAGGGCTGTGGACAGCAGGGCAAAGGATGGCAGTGCTGGCGGTGGCCAGAGAGGCGGGTCCAAAGAATGGGGGGGGCGGAGCCCCTCCCCACAGTAGCCCTCCCCACCGAGCCACCCTGGCAGCTGTCCGGTGGCACCAGACCTGGGCCAACCCCGGGGAAAGGCCGGGGGGAGGGAGGGAGGAGGTCCTGTGGGAGGGACGGAAGACACGTAAGCACAGCCGTGCCCTCGCAGCCTCAGCCTCACATCAGCCACTGGCACCTGGGAGGCAGGGCCGGGCGGAGCATCAGGTTCCCGAGAGGTGGGGGGCCCTCAGGTCTAACGTCAATAAAAGCAAGGCCTGCACCTTCTTGTCTGTCTCTCACCAAGCTGACTCAGGCGGAAACAGGCCACTGTCACCCCAGGGACGGGTCTGCAGTGCTCCTGCCCGTCGCTGCGAGGTGGCACACCAGTCAGAGCCACACACAGTGGGCTGATGGAGTACCCCAGAGGGGTCCAGGAGGGCTTCTTGGAAGCTTCCTGGCCCTATAGAGTGGGTAGGATCTCACAGGCCCAAATGCACAAGCGGTGTTTCAGGCAAGGACACGGGCTCCCAGCTACCCCATCCCTCCTAGCAGGAAAAGCAAAGACCTACCCTGGTGGCCCCACTCTCCACTGGACTGGAATCCGGGCACCCAGGTGGGGCCTTCCTCTGTGCCAGGGTCTGCTGACATCTGGGACTGGGTCTCTGCTGGTGCTGGGTGCCCTCCTCCTGGCCTGACAACCCACCTCCAGACGTGGCCCAAAGCCCCCACTCACTGAGAACTGCTGCCCATACCACTGGTCTGTCCTGTGGGGAGAGTGGGAGCATCGGGGCGGCCTCGGTCAGGTGAGCACTCAGCACTGCCCCTACCTTGGGCCCCTGTTGGACGCACGTGCCGGCATCAGGACAGCAGGACTCCTTCCCTCAGCCCCGCCCCCTCCCCTCCAGCCTGGTCCTAGGCGGGGCATTTCCTAGGTCCCTGGGTTGTTCTGTGTGGAAGCGGCTGGGTGGCGGCAGCAGCCCCCAGGAGGAGCAGAGCGAGTGGGTGTCTGAACTGCTCAGGAGCAGCCAGGGCTGGGCAGTGTCTCTGCACGACCCCAGGGGGTGATAGGAGGCGGCTGCCCCCGCCCTCTCCCCTAACAGCCAAGCACACCCGATAGCCCACTGCTCAGGAGACATCAGCGAGGCTGCCAGAGGCCAGGCCACCAGCCCAGCGCTGCTGAGGACAGGGTGGCTCTGCTGCCCAGGGGGACACACACGATGGACATTGCCAGCAGCCAGCAGTTTGGGACAAACCCAAACCCCTCACCTTGGCACAGATGGCCGTGCCGTGGCCAGTTTGGTGACCCACAGAGTCACACGGCCCCATATTCTGGCCCTCACTTAATTCCTTCCTCTTGAATGGGGTGTGGCACGGGGCCTCGCTTGACTGATACTGGCAGTGAGGCCTGGCTGCTTGCAGGGTGAGCTCCGGGGGCCAGAAGTCACGTGAGGAGTCACCTACCCAGAGCCGGCAGAACAGGGAGTCCACGGGCAGGGAGCGTGGTCACCCACGGCCAAGCTGGCTGCAGCAGCCCTCAGTAGGCTCTCCAGCTCCTGGGCCCACCCCAGCCCCCCGTGCAGCTGACTTTCCCCACGAACGCCTGTCCTGACGGCACAACCATGAACTGCTGCTGGGTCTGGGGGCCGTCTGTTAGTCCCAGCCGGCGCCCTTCCCTGGGAGACATCTGCTGCAGTCACACGCGAGCCCAACCCCAGCTCCCGCACTCCTCCCCGATGGACAAAGACACAGAAGGGCCCCCACGGTGTGCTGGTGATGCGCTGGGCCTGGCGTTGGGAGGAGACCAAGGCCTCTGCCAGCAGCCCGTGGGCAGGCTGTGTCTCAGACACCAAGACCCCTTGTGGGGCCTGCAGACAAGTGTGCCAGGCCCAGTGCCCGGCAGGAGACCCCTGTGTGCTGTGTGCAGGGGGATGGAGGCACTGGCCCAGCAGGCTGGCACCTGCGCAGGCCCGTCGTGGGCGTGCCGACCCAGGGCCCCCAACCACGAGGCTGTACCACCCTGGGAGGCTTCTATAAACCAGAACAGAAGTTTCAGGGGGGCTGCAGAGCCACCCACCTGGTGCACGGCCAAGCTCGAAGCTGAGCTTGGGGAAATGGAGCCACCAGGGGCAGCTGCTGAGGGCCCGTCGATGAGGAGGAGCAGAGACCAGTGTGCAGTCGGTCCCTTAGCTGGAAGCCATCCTTCTGAGAGCAGTGCACAGTCCCCAGACAGATTCTCAGCCCCAGCCTGGGGAGGCAAACCCTCGGGCAAGGCCTGCAGGCAGCCTGCCAACCGGATGCGCCCACTCACAGTCTATTTATTCATTGGTGTTCAAACACTACCATCCGCTCAGCACAGAGCTGGACAATGCAGTGATTAAGGGGGCAGGGTGGGGGAGGGCGGGCAAGGCATCTGAGCTGGATTCTGAATGTCCAAGGCAGAACCTTCTGGAAGACTCTTCCCTCACCCGATGGGGCAGAAATAATCACATGATCACCGTTGATTCTGAGCAGAGGCCACCATGGCGGCAGCACACGGCCAGCAGCAGCCAAGGCTGGACCACTCCGCAGGACGCTGCCCAGGAGGGGCTGCCAGCATGCTGAGGACCCTTCCCCCTGCTGTACGGCTGGGGTGGGACACTCAGGGCACTGCGGTCCCAGCTGCCTGGGTTGGCTCCCCTCTCGCACAGGCCAGCGGTGCAGCGGGGCTGGGACCCTCTGCCACAGGGCTTGGACACTATAGCAACACTGGGCGGACCTGCCTCCCTGGTTCCTGGCCGCTCTGGAGGGCAGGACAGGCAGCAAATGGCTCTTAGGGGATGCAGGGCGGAAGGAACGCTAGATGTGTGTGATGTCTGCATACTGCAAACACAGTTCAGAGCTGACGCGGCCTCTGCCCTCGGAGGCTGAGGGGCCACAGGCATGTGACTCACTCCTGCCCTCTGGCCCTGGCTAGACCAGACCAGTGAGCGCAGTCTCCCATCTGCACAGGCCAGGCCCTGGAGCTGCGGCTCATGGAAGCACGAAGGAGGGGAACAACCTGTCTTGAGCCCAGCTCCCAGCGGCAGGCCAGGGGTGCGGAGCAGCCCAGGACCCAGCGGGCAGGCCGGTGTCTTGGGGACAGCCGGGAGCTAAGCTCCAGAGCTCTGTGCTCGCAGGAAGAGCCTCCCCACCCCGGCCGCTGCTCCAGGCACCTTGGGGGGCGCCGGGGACTGGGGGCCTGGACTCCTTCACCCTCCACTTTGTTCTGAGGCTCCTGCGCCTTTGCGGACAAACACGACTGTAACACTTGTGCCGCTCCCTCGCGGCACAAAGTCCCCTTCAGCTTGCAGGAAAGGGCCGACGGAACAGGCGGCAGGGGAGGAGAGGCCCGGGCAGTACGCCCTTCCCGGTGAGAGCAGCCCCCCTGGCCAGCCGCCTGGTGGGGAGGATGCATGAGTGTGGAGGCAGGACCAGGGCACCGGGCAGAGGCAGAAGCTTCCAGAAGCCAGGAGAGCTGGGGAGCCTGTGAGAGAGAAAAGTGAGGTAAGATGAAGGCCCCATGGAGACTGCCCCACCCCACCGTGAGGCCCTGGCACCCCGGGGGCAGGAGCCCATCTGCAGGTTAGTTTTCGTCAGTGACTGCCAGGTTCCCTTTGCCCCTGGCACAACTGAAGGCACTGGTGTTTCTACACACAGATGCAGCCCAGGTAGCCACAGGGCCTGCTGTGCCATCACCAGCCTGCACTGGGCCACGTGGGTGCACGAGGGTGGGCCCTGGGCTCGCCCGCCCCTCCCAGCACTGGTGTTCCCTGAGGCCGGGAGAGGCGGGCTCATCTACAGGGGCTGATCTGAGCCGTGGGTGGTGGTACTGCTATAGAGCTGAGGTCTCTGTGGATTTCCCGTGAGCACATCTGGGACACAGGGGAAGCTGAGCAAGCAGGGTGTGAGGGGCAGGGGGTGTGGTTTTAATTTTTTGAACCATGTGATTACGTTATTTAAAAGGCAGAGAGCCTTGGGGCTGGCGTTGCAGCACAGGCGTTAAGCTGCCACCTGTTCGCTGGCATCCCACGTGGGGACCACTCCCAGGGCCGGCTGTTCCACTTCCAATTCTGCTCCTGCTAATGGCCTGGGAAGGCAGTGGAAGCTGGTCCGAGTGCTCGGGCCCCTTGCGTTCATGTGGAAAACCTGGATGTAGATCCAGGTTCCTGGCTTCGGCCTGGCCCAGCCCTGGCTGTTGTGGCCATTTGGGGAGTGAACCAGCACATGGAAGATCTCTCTCTCTCTTTGCCTTTCAAATAAATAAATCTTTAGCTCTACCTCCCCTCCCCACCCCCACCCCCCAAAAAAAACAAAACCAGAAACGAAAGCAAGCCTTTCTGGAAGCGAAGCTCTACAGGGCTGCAGAGCCCCGTCACCGGCCCTCCTCGTGCCGTTTCCGGGATTGCTCAGGACTCCAGGCAGGGCCTGCTGGAATGACCTCACGCTCCGTGCCCGACTGTGTGCTGTGGCCTACCTGTGAGGAGGCTGGGCACGCTCTCTGCTCTGAGCCCGCATAGCACCGGGCCTGCAGCTGGAGCAGGCCGACGGGCCCGGCAGGGGGTCACCAGCTCCTTGCAGAGGACAGCAGAGGTCAGATGGACAGGAAGGCGGGCTCGCCAGGGCGCCGCGGGGTGGGAACTGGTGGAGGCTGCCCAGCGGGCATCACATGGTGCGGCTGTACTCGATGCCACCCTTGCTGGAGATGCCTGACCATGGCAAGAAGCTGCAGAGCAGGCTGTGGGCCTGGCGGTAAATCCTGTGCGGGATGGAGCAGGGGCTCAGGTTGGCCAGCGCTGAGCCCAGGTGCTGGATGTAGTCTGTGGGCTCTGTCAAGGAAGATGCGAACTCGCCCCCACCACCCCTGCCTGCCCAGGAGCACTGGTCTTCGGGCTTGCCAGCGACCTACGAACTACGGGCCCACAGCACGCCCTGCTGGGGGGCCGGGGACAAGCACCTGCTGAGCTCCTGCGTGGCCCTGGAAAGCTCAGAGAGGCCTCTGCGTACAGAGTAACGAGGTGGGGCCCGGGACCACGAGGGACCCTGGGTGAGGTTCCGGGCACTCAGACAGCGAGTGGGGCAGATATCTGGCAGAACAGAGGAGTGACGGGGCCGCAAACCCCACCAAGGAGGGGTCAATGGTGCCGACCCTGGAGGTCTGCAGGGGCCCATGTTCATCCAAGCCAGGAGGCGATGGGGTCCTGGGTCTCTCCTTCTGATTATTTTCCTTCGAAGCAGACAAATCCTAGACTCATTCATTTGAACATGGACACACACACACACACACTCACACACACACACACACACACACACACACGGCACTTTCCTTCCTCCTGCCTGTCAGACCAGTGGAGGGGCGGCAGGGCGCAGGACACACCTCTGGGCCCTGCACCTCCGTAAGGACGCTGTGACCCCAAGTGTTCTAAGTAACAAACTGTTCTTTCGCCTCCCTTGCTTTCTCCCCAGCTAGCACACAGGCTCCACGAGGGCAGGAGGCTTCAACCCCCGTGTGGGGAAGATGGGTGGTACATCTTGGGCAGGAGGGTTGAAATCCGCTTCCCAAGCCAGGTTCAGGTCTGGGAACGTGGATGGCGGCGCACCCGTCTTCTACTCCGTGCAGCCTCATCACACACCCAGGTCTGCCCACAGCTCGAGCCGGGCTGGGCAAAACGCATCCGTGAGCTTCACCGGCTCTGCCACCTACATGGCTAGGAAGCCCCGGACCCTGGGCCCCAGCAGGAAGGATATAAGATTGTCCAGGGCGGGTGGCCGCCGTTGATGTAGAGGACGTAGGTGAAGCCGTCCTTGAGGACGCCGCGGATGGAGTAGTAGTAGGGCAGGTAGTGGTGCTGCTTGAAGTCTCTGTTTTCATAGAAGCTGATGGCTGTGTTATTGGTGGTGAGCACGTGCAGGTAGATGGCTTTGCAGTGGTCCTGGGCAGTGGTCGATATGTGGTCCTTTAAGCTTTCAAGTAGAAGGGACCCTTGGGGAGACCAGGTGAAGGTTACACACACAGGGCGGTGACGTGGGTAAGGACGTGCAGCGGACAGAGCCCATCCTCCCACAGCCACCTGCGGGCAAAGCCCCGGACGCCTCCCGGCCAGCGGGGCCCATGAGCAGCAGGCACAGGTGAAGCCACGGAGGCTCACTGAGCTTTCCCACACAAGGGTGAACCTGTGCTGCCCGCGGCTGTGTCGGAGGGCTCTGAGGACAAGCAGTGTGCACTGAGGAGAGTGAACACAGGGTCTTTACTTCTGCTTGCGTTTTCACCCTCAGTCAGGACCAGACACGGCTGTGTGGCTGCAGGGGTGGCGGGAGGGGCTGCTCGGAGGAGGAGGAGGAGCTGGTCTGGGTCAGGCCTGGGGAGCAGGCTGTGGCACAAGGGCCTGGCCACGTGGGGAAAGAACACGGGCGACGGCCGCAGGGGTGGGGAGACAGCAGAGCTCTGAGGCGGACGGGGCCGAGGGACACAAGGAGCCAGGGTGCGCCGGGCCGCCCTTACCGATGCCATGCTTTCGGAACTCTTTGACCACGCCCAGGCTGAGGATGTACGCCACCTGGGTGTCCACGGAGAAGCTGGAGGCTAGAATATCCCCATCCTAAAGACAGCGAGAGGCAGAGGTGAACACGCAGCCCCAGGCTCACGGCAGTGCACAGCCACGCAGTGTGCTCACTGACTCCCTCCCCGGCCCGGTTCTTGCGGGACGTGAGGATGGAGGGGCAGAACCAAGGCTGGTGGAGTCAGCCCACCTCCCCAGGGGGTCTGCTAACACAGAGTTACGCTAGGCACGGGCATTTAATGTGTGAGCTGATCCTCCGAGAGGCCGGACAGCTGGCCGAGTGCAGAGCTGGGAGGTTTCGTTCAAGAACCACAGGCTGCCCAGGTGGTCCTCAGGAGGGCTCCGGGCAGCCGTCCGCCCCTCTCCACCACTAAGCCGGGCAGAGCGGCAGGCTGCACCATGCTGTGGCACACCACTGCACCTGTTCCTTGGATCCAGAAGCAGGACGTTGGTGAGGAAAGGTCATGAAGCCAGCCACAAGTGTCTGACGCACATGCGCTGCCAGAGGACAGCAACAGTGTGTGGTGCCCATTGCTCTTCTCCCCCAGAAAAGCCCGGCTGAGACTCCTTTCTGCTCCTGTGTGTTGTGTGCCACGCGGCACCCGTGGCCCGGGGGTGGGGCCAGCCCACGCCCGCGTCCCAGTGACCAAAGCCCTGGCTGGCGCTGTTTAACCTGTACTGAAAGCTTTGCTCGGCCTCTCAGCGAGGCCTGAGCCAGTGCCATGGTGCAGAGGCCATCTCCCGTGAGCGGGGGAGCAGACAGTAAGGGTCGCCGTGTCTACAGCAGAGAAAGCCAGCACAGGAGCCGTGCAGGAGGAGCACGGAGATCCTGCCAGCACCCGCGGGAGCTCTGGGACTGTCCCTGAGGGAGGCGTGATCAGAGGGCCACCACTGGCCTCCTCTCTCTGTACCTTACCAGCAAGCAGTGGAAGGTCAAAGCCCTGGAGGAAGCTGGGATAGCAAAATTCCTCTTAAAAGAAACCAACTGTGCCAGGGCTTAATGGTGGCAAACGGGTGGATGTTAGTGGGGCTGGGTCCTTCAGAAGGGGAGAGGCCGCTTCTGGAACCTTCAGACAGAACCTTGAGCAGCTGCTGGCGGGCTGCATCCCCCGCCCTGCAGTGAACACCTCTCAGTGGCCGAGACCCATCCTGACCAACGTCACAGCCTCGCACTTCCCAGCTGGACTCTGTGTAGGTGGCGAAGGTGGGAGGGCCGCCCTCACGTCCTGCGGCGTTCTCAGACCTTACAGGAAGCTGCACACGAAGAAACTGTCCCTCTCTTTTCATTAACTTCTGACTGAAAGCTACCATTTCCCTCAGTTGCTACGACCTCGCCACCAACACAAGCTGGACGTTTGTGTGTCACCTGCCGACTGCCCCGCGGGCTCACCCCTGACAAAACAAGACGCGAGGCCTGGACCCTGCCCCTTGACAGACAGTAAGGGCGTGTCTGTCAAAGAAGCCAGCTGGGGATGAGTCCCCCTCCCTAGACCAGATTCCTAGGGTCACAGGCACGAGACACCGGGCCCCAGCACAGGCGGTCTCTAGAGCCCGCACCCACCGCCCAGTGTCCACACTGCCCAGCGACAGCCAAGTCACTACTGCACAGACCTACCTCTTTGTGTATTTTGGTTCTGCTTTTAATTTCAGCGACTATCATTCCCACGATGGCGCCTCTGTAGGTGGCAGCGAGGGAGAAGAACTTCTTGTTGGACGTGATGTCACGATACCATGAGTCTGGGTACCTGAGGAAGAGGACGTGGTCAGTGGACCTGCCCCGGGTCAAGACCAACTGCCACCACACTGTGGGCTCTGGAAGCACGGGGGACCCTGGCCACTGGTGCCCTCTGCTCTGAGGCTGGGGGGAGAGTACCCATCACTTAGCCCCTCTGTCCCAGTTCTTCAAGGAGCCATCTGCCCAGACAGGACTGGGAATTTCTGACGGGAAAAATGACTGACCAGACATGAGACACAAGAGGGAAAGCCGCCCATGAAACTCTCTGTAGCAGCTCTCAGAGGGAGCCAGGGAGGCCTGCTCCTCAGCTGGGCGACTCGAGCTCCCAGGACCTGGACACCTGGGAGGCTGCCTCTAAGAATTCTACAGATGACTTTCTGGCACCGAAAACGAGAAGAGCCACGTGAGGAAGAGCCAAGTCCACGGCTAAGTGGCATCCAAGTTTAGGATGCCCCTGGATGGAGGTGGGGGAGCCTGGCCTCAAGGGTAAAGTGTGGCCGCGCTTCTGGGGGCTGCCCACCAGAAAGAGGCCAAGCCTGTTCCGAGGGCAGCAAGGAGAAGAGCAGAGGACCAATCATTAAGCAGATCTGGTCCCAGCCCCCACCTGGGAGATGAGGGCAGGAAAGCATAGGCGCTCGGTTTTACAGGTGTGGGTTTTGTCTCTGAAACTTGGAAGAGACTGAACAGGTTGGCCTGGATGCCTTTCTTCTGATCAAGAGCTGGAGTGGGGCTGCAGCAGAGAGCTGCTTTGCTCAGCCCTGCCAACGCCGCTGACCCCACGGCAATCTCACCCAGTAGGGCCTAAACAGCATCTGAGGCCTCCCCGGTCCTGCTCTGACCCAGAGTGCCCAGCTGGCCTTGCGGCCGGGACATGGCACTTCCATCTCGCCACTCCAAGTCGTCAGTTACTCCTCTTTCCAGGGAGCCTGATGCCTCGGGCCCAGCTGTTATCACCACTGGGAGAATGACCCAGCAGATGAAAGCTCTGTGTGTGTGTGTGTGTGTGTGTGTACACAACACACAAAAGCCAGTGCTATGCCAGGCTGAAGCCGGGAGCCAGAAACTCCATCCAGGTCTCCCAGAGACCCAAGTACTTGGGCCATCACCGGCTGCCTCCGAGGGTGCATCTTAGCAGGAAGCTGGAATCAGGAGTGGAGCCAGGACTCAAAGCCAGGCGCTCAGCCTACGGGACGTGGGAGTCCCAAGTGCCGTCTTAACCGCTGCGTCCAACAGGCATCCCTGAAAGCTCTGGTCTACCTTGTTTGACTGTAAGTCATAGGACTTCCCTCCCCCTCCCCACTTCAGAATGGGTCCTGCCTCACTCCTGGGAAGATAGAATACTGTACAGAGAGGCTGCACAGGAAGGCCCAGACGAGTCTGAACAGTGCCTGCTGGGCGCCCTCACAACTTCCTGTCTCAGTCCTGTGCAGCTGTCCATACTTCTCGGAACCTACACATAACACTGGATGCTCCGGGGCGCACTGTGGGGCATTGGGTTAAGCCTGAGATGCTGGCAGTCTATATCAGAGCGCTGGTTCAACTTCTGGCTGTTCCACTTCCAATCCAGCTCCTGTTAATGTGCCTGGGACAACAGGGGATGACGGCCCAAGTGCTTGGGTCCCTGTCACCCATGTGAGACATGCAGACTGAGTTCTAGGCCTCTAGATTCAGCCTGGCCCAGCTCTGGTTGTTGTGGCCATTTGGAGAGTGAATCAGTGGACAGAAGCTTGCTAGCTCTCTCTCTCCCCCAGCCACCCGCCCCCGTCTCTTTCTCTTTTTCTCTCTCTCACACACAAATATACACACATATACAGATAAATCTTGAAAAACAATAGGAAAGACTCTGGATCTTTGACTCTGATCTGAAGCTGCACATGTCACATAAAACTATGATCAAATAAATGTATGAGGCTTTTCTCATCCACCCATCTTTAGTTTTAGGGGTGTTGGCTGTGACCTGTATGATGGATGGCAAAAAAAAGTTCACCCCCTCCTCATCTAAAGCACAGACTCTTGAAAACTTTTACCCTACATATGTTTTTAAATAAAAATGAGGGGCTGGGGGAGGGGCGGTGACACTATGGTATAGCGGCTGAAGCTGCTGCCTGCAGTACCAGCATCCTATATGGGCACCAGTCTGAGTCCCAGCTGCTCCACTTCTGATCCAGTTCTCTGTTATGGCCTGGGAAAGCAGTGGAAGATGGCCCAAGTCCTTGGGCCCCTGCACCCCATGGGAAACCTGGAGAAAGCTCCTGACTCCTGGCTTCAGATAGGCCCAGCTCTGGCTATTGCGGCCATTTAGGGAGTGAACCAGCAAGTGGAAGACCTCTCTCTCTCTCTCTCTCTGCCTCTGCCTCTTCGTAACTCTGACTTTCAAGTGGATAAATAAAATCTAAAAAAAAAAAAGGGGGGGGGGGACCTCCAGAATGTGACTGTGTGTGTACCTTGCTTTCACTTAATACCTGGTAAAGAACTGTCCCTGCCAACAAACCTGACTCTTCCAGAGATCTTTCTCTCCTAAGTAACACTGCAGTTTTGCATGAGTGTACCCTAACATCTGGTATGTAACCAACTCCTCACCCTGACTCAGGTCTCACCAGAGCCTTGTGGGAGCCCTTCACATGAGCAACAGGGGTCGTGGGAAGAGGCCCAGAGCAGACACGCTCCAGGGGGCATCTCTGGCCTACCTGGCCCCTCCAGGCCCATCTTCCCTCTGTAGAGAGGCCATGTGGCCCCAAGGGTCATGAGGCCCTCTTCCACTCCAGCATCTGGAGACCCCACGTTCTGCCACCACCCATGCAACCTGCAGCTGGCGGTGCAGGTGCTGCCCCACTTACTCGATGGGGAACCAGTCGCCGCACAGGTGCTTCACGGTGTCTATGTCATCGTGGCAGAGGAGGCGCAGGCTGACCTCGCTGAGGGCGCTGGATGGCACCACCTCTGTCATTCACACCTGCCGAGAGAACAGGCAGCGTCACCTCGCAGCCCCTCCTTACACTGTCCCAGGTGGTGAGGGGTGCAGGCGAGAGAGGGGAGCAAGCAGCACCGTCATGGGTGTCTCCTTAGGTATGAGGTGGCTTGCTCCCCTCACAGCATTCCCCGATTCCAGGGCTCAAGGTCGCTCTTGCTTTGCGGGTGCTCAGGAAGGGCTGAGTGAGGACCCAGGCTCCCCTCGTGGCTGGGCCCAGCCCAGGGAAGCCTGCCTGATCTGTTTCTCTCCTCTCTCCCTTGACCGCCCCACAGCTGTCCCAGCTCCTCTCTGGCAGGTCTCAAGTCTCACGACAGCAGGTCCTTTGCTGGAGAAAGCCCAAGGCCCCAGGCTACTACCATGTCCCAATCCTGGACTCGATGGCCGCCTAAAGCAGACGGGAGCTCTGCCACTCCCCACCCTCTGGGTGCCGCTGGAGCAGCCTCCTTTGTTTTGGAAGGAGGGAGAGAAACGTGTAGCTCAGTGAGAAAAAGTTATTTTTTTAAGGTAGAAGTAATAACAGAAGCAGAAGTCACCAGTTGGGGTCCACTGAGAGAACTGACGTCAAGCAGGAACTAGCCAAAGCTGCCGGGGAGCAGGTGCAAGGCCCGGGACGGCACCCCTCGGCTGCCCAGGGCTCACTGAGCCTGCCCACCACAGACCTGCTGGGCACTGTTCCCCGGCTGTCAGGCCCAGACTTCCACCCGGCTGAACTGGGTGGGAACTGCCTGAAGCCCCGGAAGCTCCCGCCTGCAATGCTGGGCCAGGACCCACTCGCGCCTTCAGACCTAGCTTCTCGTGAGCCTGCTGATGCCAAGCAGCACACAGGAGTGAGGTACAGGGCACATGGCGGCGGACAAACGAGACCACAAGACCCGCGGCCTAGTTTCTTCCAACAGCCAACACCGTTAAAAATACAAAAGAAGACCAAGACAGACAGGAGGCCTGAGGCTGTATGTGATAAGCAGATCCCCACGGGAAAACGCAAGCCTGCAGCTGGACTTGGGGAGCGTTAAATAAGCCCCGGGCAGCAGATGACAGTACAAAGCTGAGGTTCATTTTCTTGGCTCTGGCGTGGCTTGGTGGCAACACGCGACAAAGTCTTAGGGGATGCACACTGACACCTCCCGGAGAGAAACACTGTGATGTTTACAACGCTAGGTTGTAACTACTTATAAATTATAAAGCAGATGTGACAAAATGTATCAGCTACTGAATTAGGTAGCAGGTAGAGTATAACACCAGTAATTATTGTCATATATGCTCAATTTTTCAACAAAATAATTGAGGGAATGGGACAGCTGTCATGCACTGCTATACTTGGGGCAACATCCAAGACACTCAATGCTTATAGCTCGGTGAGCCCAAGTGAAATACGCGTGGCAGCTGCTCAAGGTCACCGGCGCCCCTTGCGCCATGGTTCCAGCTAAGCACAAGGCCCTCTCTGCAGTCATCTGTAAGCTGCCAGCACAAGGCCTCGCGGCCTCAGCACCTGCAGAGTTCCAGAAACCCCCCAGCTGCACCCACTGGTGCCTGAGCTCCCGGGGACAGCTGAAGAACAGGCCACTTTCAGCTCTGCCTTCAGCAAAGGGTGGGAGGAGCACAGGCCCTGGGAGCAGCCTGGCACCGTGAGGGTCTGGGTGGCCAGAGGCAGACCCACCTTAACAGCTGAGTGCTGTATGGCCCAGGCAGTGGAGGAAGCACAGCTTTGACCTCTGTGGTTGTCTGAGACCCGGCACCGACTACAAAGAGGCTGGGGGGGGGGGGGGCAATTTCCTGGGGAAACAGAACTATTCTGTATCATGACTGTGGTGGCGGTGGTTACAAACACACACACACTTGTCAAAACGCACTGAGCTAAGCACCTGAAATGGGTGCATTACACAGTGTGTACGTCTGTTAAGTTTCAATAATGCTGACTTAAAACTTTTTTAAGCCTCCAGACTGAGGCTTGATAGCCTAAGAAGAACTCCATAGGACAGCCTTGTCTTTTTTTTTTTTTTTTTTTAAGATGATGGAAAGAGCCTGGAATCTTTATATTTTAAAAGATTTATTTATTTGAAAGGCCAGAGTGGGGGCTGGCATTGTGGTACAGTGGGTTGGGCTGCTGCCTGCAATGCTGGCATACCATATGAATGCAGGTTCAAGTCCCAGCTACTCCACTTCTGATCCAGCTCCCTACTGATGCCCTTGGGAAAGCAGAAGATGGTCCAAATGCTTGGGCCCCTGCCACTCATGTGGGAGATCCAGATGAAGTGCCTGGCTTTGGCCTGGCCCAGCCCCATCATTGGGGAATGAACCCATAGCTGGAAGATCTCTCTTTCTGTCCCTCTTTCTCCGTAACTCTTTCAAATAAAATAAAAATTAAAAAAAAAAAAAAAAAAGGGCTGGGGGGTTGGTGCTGTGGCACAGCAGGTAAAGCCACTACCTGTAGCGCCAGCATCCCATATGGGTGCCAGTTCAAGTCCTGGCTGCTCCACTTCCAATCTAGTTCTCTGCTATGGCCTGGGAAAGCAGAAGATAGCCCAAGTCCTTGGGCCTCTGTGCCTACGTGTGGAGGATCCAGAGGAAGCTCCTGGCTCTTGGCTTCAGACTGGCCCAGCTCTGGCTGTTGTGGCCATTTGGGGAGTGAACCAGTGGATGGAAGATCTCTGCATCTCTCTGCGCCTCTCCCTCTCCATAACTCTTTCAAATAAATAAATAAATCTTTTTGTTTGTTTGTTTTTAAAGGGCTAGGACAATGGAGAGGGAGCAATCTTTCATCCCCTGGTTCATCTCAAATGGCTGCAGCAGCAGGACTGGGCCAGGGTGAAGCCAGGATCTAACAACTCCACTTGGGTCTCCCACATGCGTGGCGGGGGCTCAAGTACTTGATCATCCTCTGCCGCCTTCCCTGGAGCATTAGCAGGAAGCTGGGTCAGAAGAACAGCAGGGACAGGAACCAGTGCTCCAGGGTAGGATGTCACAGTTGCGAGCAGCAGCTTAAGCCACTGCACCGGGATGCTGGCCGTGTGTCTGAGGATTTATGCACTTCTGCCCAGTATTCCTGGGATGCGGCTCTTGATCCAAGTGGGAATATGGACTTCTGGCTGACTTTCAAGAAAAACACTGAACTCTGAGTTCACAACTATTTGTGGATTCTCGTATCCCTATTGGAAGGATTTCCATGTTTCCAAAGGCTGGGTCTTTGGACTCTTTGATTTAAAAATAGAAACACATCATATTTAACCAAAAGGAAAACTGCAAGGCACTGCAGGGCCTAATGTGACCCAGTCCCACAGACCAAAGGCAGGAGCAGGGAGGCCTGAGGAAGGCAGATGAGCCTCTGCAAGCCAGAAAAGGAAGCAATCAGGTGGGCTCAGCAGGTGGCCGCCCCCCGCAGGGGCGGGATGGGGTGGGGGAGGTGCAGATGGACCCACCACCCTGTCAGTCCCTTCCGAGCCAAGCGGCAAAACTCCTTTACCTGGACAGGCTGGGCAGGGGGGCTTTCTGTGAGCAGCACTGGGTACCTCGTGCAGGGACACTATTGGTCCCGGACGAGAGTGAAACAGAACGGTGTGAGTTGAGTCACCACGTGGGGTGGGGTCCCCGTTAGTGGCAGGGCCAGGGCCCTGCACATGGTGAAGGGTGCTGGTCTCTGGGCTCACAGCACTTTCTGGGCTCTAAGGCAGCCCCAGTGTGTGCAGGAGGACGCGCTGCCACTGCTCTCCATGCATGTGATGAGGACTGTCCCCACATGCTAGACGGGGCCTGCCACTGCAGGTGAGGGACCGGGCCCAGGAAGGTGCGGGGCTGAGGGCAGAGCAACGCCTGGCGCTGGCGCCCGTGGGCACCCTTCCGCGCGCATTCCGAGTCCCGCGGTCTGCTGTTCCGAGGCTGCCCACAGGACGTGAGGGACAAGAACCTTGAGGACCTGGTTAGAGAAAAGGGCGGCAGAGCCAGCACAGAGGCTCTGGGAGAGACAGGCGCACTCTGCTCTGAGCCGTTCATGGGCTGAGGACACGGCTCTGCGGGGATGGGGACATCAAAGCCACCTGTGCCCAGGCCATGTGTCTGTCCGCTTTCCCAGAAAGGCGCAGGACACATTCTTTATCACACAGGAGCACTTGTACAGGAGAAGGCAAAGTTCATTTGAATTTAAAAAATTTTTAATTTATTTTCATTTTATGGGAAAGGCATAAAGACACACAGAGATGAGGGAGGGAGGCAGAGGGAGAGAGAGACACAAAAGACACAGAGAGAGAAAATCTTCCATTCGCTGGTTCATTTCCCAAATGCCCTGCAACAGCTGGGGCTGGGCCAGGTTGAAGCCAGGAGCCCAGAACTCCACCCAGGTCTCCCATGTGGATGACAGGGTCCGAGCACCTGAGCATCACGTGCTGCCTCCCATGGTATACATTAGCAGGAAGCTGGAACTGGACATGGAGCCAGGACTGGAATCTAGGCACTCGGATAAGGGACGCGGGCCTTTCGGGCGAGGTCTTAACCGCTGCACCAAACGCCTACCCCACGCTTCGGTGACAGCGTGACTCCCAGGGTTCATGCCTGCAGGGATGCTCTCCTGGCTGAGAGCAGCTGGGGCCTGCGCATGCCATCGGCAAGCAGTGCCCTCCACGCGCTCCCGCCACGGGGGCAGGACACGCCTCCCGGCCCTGCCCTCCCCTCCCGTCTGGGGTCTGGAACTCCCAGGATGTGGGCAAACAATCGAGGGAAGGGCACCTTGGCTCCTTCAAGATCCAAACCAAAGAAGTATGGGAGCTGGGGCCTGGGGCCTGCCACACGGCCTGTCCATGTCCTCCCCGCTCCCTCCCTCCCTCCTTCCCTCTCCTTGAGGCTGCTACAGTCCCACCTCCCCTCTGCACTGAAACAACACCTTAGTCACCATCCTCAAGGCTGCTTTTCCCCGAGGACTTGCAGCGGCTGGAGGGGGCTGGCACACAGACTCGACCCTGGCTGCACTAACAGCCTGGCTGGGAGCTCCCTCATCCAGTACCTCACCCACCCCTGTACTCAAGTCATGGAGGGAACATGGAGCGGAACCAAGATGTCCCCAACACCCACAGGTGTGTTTTCTGTCTCCCTCGCCAGCAGAGCTAAGCGCCAGGAGACGTGAGATGGACTGTGGGCCAGTTTCGGGGGCGGGGGTGGGGGATTCCGGGCACCCTCAGGACTCCCATGCCGGCGCTCCACTCATTCTCCAAATAAGCAAGTGGAAACAACCACATTTCCTGGAGACGTCCCTCCTTGGCCAGGCCTGCCCTGATGTCAGCCCTCAGAGGCCTTCCGCTTCTCAAAAGTGCTGCTCTAATTACGGACAAGCCACCCTGAACCTCGAAAACCAGCCTGCTCTCTCAGGCCTTTGAGAGCTGCTCTGGCCTCCACCCTGGAGCTCGGAGCAGACTTCCGGTGTCAGGCAGCCACAGCCACCCACCCCGCCTCTGTGTCTTCTTCCACATCATGTCTGCGCGGCTCCTCCTGGCTGAGAGCAGCTGGGGCCTGCGCGTGCCATCAGCAAGCAGTGCCCTCCACGCGCTCCTGCCACGGGGGCAGGACATGCCTCCCGGCCCTGCCCTCCCCTCCCGCCTCCGTGCGGCCTTCACTCTGCTGTCTCACCCCCCGCCCCACCTGCTCCTGGGCACACAGCACGAGCCCTGTCTCCCTTGCTGCGACACGGTGCAAGGCCAGGCCTTTCTCTCAACAAGCATGCCAGCCTCCACTCCGTCAGTGCACACTCATCCACGTACAAGGCCCATCAACAATGTGAGGTCTGACGCTTGACAAAATCATCGCACCCTTGCTCTTGTCTTTAGGGCGGGTGAGGGAGAAGAGGGACACTTCTGACGGGCCCAGGACGTTGCACGCCCAACAGTGAGCTGGGCTAAGGGGGCAGGAAGCGAGCAACGCCAGGCACAGCCTATCCGTCCCTGTGAGCAGTGCCCATGGGCGAGCAGGAAAACGGGTCATTCACGAGGTGACAAGAGCAGACACCAGCGCTCTATTTCCAAACAGCCTCCCTCTTAAAGCCCAGCCCCTCCTACTCTGAGGGGAGCCCACCTACGGGCCACACTTAACTGAAGACGTCTCAAACACAAATGACCCTGTGGTGTTCAGTGCATATGACGGACGAGAACTGGCTGAATGAGCTAGTGGTGAGGCCAGAGCTGTGGCGCTGCGGGTTATACCGCCGTTTGCAGCACCAGCATCCCATATGAGTGCCAGGTCGAGTCCTGGCTGCTCCACTTCCAATCCAGTTCCCTGCTAGTGGCCTGGGAAAGCAGCCAAAGATGGCCCATGTGCTGTGCCTTCCACCCACATGGGAGACCTGGAAGAAGCTCCTGGCTTTGGACTGGCCCAGCTCTGGCTATTGCAGCTACTTGGGAGAGTGAAGCAGTAGATGGAAGATCTGTCTCTCCCTTTCTAACTCTGCTTTTCAAATAAATAAATAAATCTTAAAAAAAAAATAAAGAACAGGCGGTACCAGCAGACAGAAAGTGGGGAGGGGGACTGAGGGGGCACTAGGCAGGCACCCACGTCCAGAGGGGCTGCATGTTCACCGCACCGCAGCCAGCAACAAAGGCGGCTCTGGCTGCACCTCAGGGCCACACCCGCCGTTCCTTTGGGTCAGTGGATCCCGAGAAGACAGTCGATTCAGTTTTTTACAGGCCGGGCTCAAACCTCAAGGCCCGCGCTGGCTCTGGGGTCACAGCGCTGAGCAGGGCCGGAAGCACGGAGGGGTGCTCGGGCGTTCTGCACTCAGGAAACCACCGCCGCTGTGCGCCAGGGAGCAGGGCGAGCTCCGCAGCGGGGCTGCCCGGGGGAGGAAGCTGAGTGCAGCCGCCCAGGCCACACCACCTTCCTGCTCACATCACTGCCAGGGTCTCCATCAGAGCAGCCGAGGGCCAGGCTGCGGGCAGCGGCGGGAAGGATGGCTCACGTTTTGCCCCCGGTCAGTGTCAGAATTGGAGGATAAGTGACAGAGGAAGAACAGACACAAGAATATAACCCAGGGCGATGCAGAACAGTGAGTTGTGGGCCCGAGGTCAGACCCCACGGCTGCCTTGCTTGCAGGCCTTGGACCAAACCTCTTTCTCTCTTTAAGATTTACTTATTTGAAAGGCAGAGCTACAGAGAGGCAGAAGCAGAGAGAGAGAGGTCCTCCATCCACTGGTTCGCTTCCCAGATGGCCGCAACGGCTAGCACTGAGCCAATCAGAAGCCAGGAGCCAGGAGCTTCCTTCAGGTCTCCCACGCGGGTGCAGCGGCCCAAGCACTTGCACCATGTTCTACTGCTTTCCCAGGCCATAGCAGAGAGCTGGATTGGAAGTGGAGCAGCCGGGTCTTGAACCGGTGCACATATGGGATGCCAGCACTGTAGGTAGTGGCTTTACCTGCTACGCCACAGTGCTGGCCTCCCCACACTTCTTTGTTAAAATTTTTTTTATTTATTTACTTTCATTTTATTCAAAAGGCAGAGAGACACACACAGACAACGACAGATCTTCCATCTGCTTGTTCATTGCTCAAATGCCCACAACAGTCAGGGCTGGCAGAGACCTAAGTACTTGGGCCATCACCTGCTGCCTCTCAGGGGGCGCATTAATAGCAAGCAGGAGTCAGAAGCAGAGCTGGACTTGAACTCAGGCACCCTAATATGGGATGGGGCATCCCAAGAGGCGTGCTACACTGTGTAAACGCGCACCCTGATAGGGAATGAGGCTGCAGGATGAGCCTGGGCTCCAGATCCACTCAAGCGGCAGTGAGAGCTCACAGCTGGAGACCACTGAGATGCAGCGAGATGAGGCCAACACAGAGGATCCAAAGAAGCACCAGTGCCCGGCAGCTCTTCAAGCTGCGAATGTTCTAGGAGGCTACCTGATAGGGCCACCCAGCACAGAATCCCTAACTCAGATCTGGCAGGTGAACACACAGAAAAGGCACCCAGCCTAGTAGTTAAGGTATCTGTACTCCTCTGCACTGCAGTGCCTGAGTTCATTTCCCAGCTCCGGCTCCTGACTCCAGCTTCCGACCCCTGCAGACCCTGGGCGGCAGCAGGGACAACTCAACCCTTGCCACCCCTGCAGGAGACCTGAATTGCATTCCTGGCCCAGCTTCAGCCACGGCCCGGCCCCAGCCACCGTGGGCATCTAAGGAGTGAACCAGCAGATGGTAGCTTCTAAGAAACAAAACCCAAACAAAACCAGAATACTACTGGGTTCTGGGGTGTGTGTACTACTGGATTCTGAGGCATGCACTACTGGATTCTGGGGTGTGGGGATGGTAAAATGTGCTCACGACCCAGCGTTCCGGACGAACACCGACACCGAACCCCATTGAGGGCTCTCATCCAACTGAGAACTTACCTGCTCTTGGACAGGGGATTTAACCAGCTCTAAGAAACCCTTGCACTGTTACGCGGTGGGGTGGGGAATGGAAACCATGTAAGGGGAAAAGCGCAGCCATGGGGGAATTGGGTTTCAGACACCTCCTACTCCGCCAGCCCTCAGCAAACCAGGGCTCCCTGCCCTCTTACTCTCCACATAGCCTGTGATGGGCTTTGTGGCTTTTCTGTTTTTTTAATCTCTGCTTCTCTGGGTTTATATTTAAGATCCTTCAGAATCAAATAAATGCTAAACACGAAAGTAGGTCAAATTTGGTATAAATTACCACTGGATCATGAGGTTAACTTTTATAAGCAAGATTAGTTTTTAAAAATTCCAACTCCTGTCCAAGTGTGCCTCGGGAATCAGGGCAGGTGGACGGCCCGCACCACTCCCTCCCTCCCACGTCATCTGACTCTGCCAGGAGGTCAGGCTGCTCCCGCTGTCAGGAAAACACCAGGACTTTCAGGTGGTATGGGAAAATTTTTACATTAAAAATCTCATGGCTGCTTTTAGTTAGTAACAACCTGGAAATTTTACAGTGTCTCTCCAAATCATGAGGAGAATTATTTCCTATTGTCCACTAAAATACACTAAGCGCGGACTTGTAAACCCCTACCCTTGGCACAGCATGGTATTTGGTGCACTGATGCCAGAATAAGCATTCCAAACACAGATTCAAAATTGTAAAGTAAAGAGGAGGTGCTACTGGACAGAGATACAAAAGTATTTTAAAGCCTTCCTGTGTAACTGTTAAGTCAATCTGAGTGGCTACATAAACTCCCACTTAAAAATTTTTAATATTTTAAAGACAAACATTTTTTATAAAGGTGTAAAAAGAACATCCTCCTATTTATTTATTTGAAAGTCAGCTACACAGAGAGAGGCAGAGAGGCAGAGAGGCGGCAAGGCGGAGAGGGAGAGGGAGAGGGAGAGAGGGAGAGAGGGGGAGAGAGAGAGAGAGAGAGAAAGATAGAGAGATAGGTCTTCCATCTGCTGGTTCACTCCCCAACAGGCCACAACAACCAGAGCTGCACAGATCCAAAGCCAGGAGCCAGGAGCTTCTTCCAAGTCTCCCACATGAGTGCAGGGGCTCAAGGACTTGGGCCATCTTCTACTGCTTTCCCAGGCCATAGTAGAGAACTAGATCGGAAGGGGAGCAACCAGGATTTGAACTGGCACCCATATGGGAGGCCGGTACTGGAGGCAGCAGCTTTACCCGCTTCGCCACAGCGCCAGCTCCCCTCTTTTTCTTGAGGGCAAAGCTCTTTAAAATAAAATTGTGGGGCTGGCACAGTGACACCGTAGTTTAAGCTGCTGCCTGCAGCACTGGCATCCCACGTGGGCACCAGTTCAAATGACGACTGCCCCACTTCCCACCCAGTTCCCTGCTAACATGCCTGGGAAAGCATCGAAGGATGACCCAAGTCCTTGGGCCCCTGCACAAAGGGTGAAGCTCCTGGCTCCTGGCTCTGGTCTGGCCCAGCCCTGGCTGTCACACCCATTTGGGGAGAGAACCAGTAGATGGAAGACTTCTGTCTCTCCCTCTCTCTCTCTGTAACTTCTCTTTTCACATAAATAAATCATTAATAAAGAGATTTATTTATTTATTTGAAAGGGGGAGAGATAGATAAATGATCTTCCATCTACTGATTCACTCCCCAAATGGCTGTGATGTCTGGCTGTGGGAGCCCGGAACTCCAACTGGGTCTCCCACATTGGTGCAGGGCCCAAGCCTTCTCCACTGCCTTCCCAGGTGCATTACCATGGAGCTGGATCAGAAGTGAGCAGCTGGGACTCAAACCAGCACTCCAATACAAGATACTGGTGAACCCACTGTCCCACAACACTGACTAAGGGGGAAATTTTAAAAAATACTTTTGTTTTGAAACTTTTCTTGTACTTCCCACGAGAAACTCTTTTTTTTTTTTTTTTGGACAGGCAGAGTCAGTGAGAGAGAGAGATATACAGAGAAATGTCTTCCTTCCATTGGTTCACCCCCTAAATGGCCGCTACGGCAGGTGCGCTGCACCGATCCGAAGCCAGGAGCCAGGTGCTTCCTCCTGGTCTCCCATGTGGGTGCAGGGCCCAAAGACTTGGGCCATCCTCCACTGCCTTCCTGGCCACCGCAGAGAGCTGGACTGGAAGAGGAGCAACCGGGACAGAACCGGTGCCCCAACCAGGACTAGAACCCGGGGTGCTGGCGCCGCAAGCGGAGGATTAGCCTAGTGAGCCGCGGTGCCGGCCAAGAAACTCATTTTTTAAAAATAGGAGATGGCTTGCCATGGACTTTCTGGGGCCAGGTTCCTACAGGTGCGTCCAGGCCATGCTGCCCTGCCAGAAAGCACGCTCCTCGGCACGTTGTCAGTGACCAGCAAGGTCACCTGAACCTGAGGGCAGGCAGCACAGAGCAGCCAATGCCTGACTGGCAAGACTGAGCAGGGGACCACCGGTCACAAGGAGCCAAGCATCGACCAACACTCCCACACAGGCACAGGGCCCGGCAAACACTGACTGTGACACTTCCCAGAAAAGAAGCCTCCTCAGTCCCTAAGGGAGTTCCCCACCTGCTAGTTTACAAAATGCAATTGCTTTCTTCTAGTGACCACCTTCAAGTTCAAACTGCAACACTTTGTTCCCCAAATGGATACTGTTGCAGGAACTGAGTAAACAAAGATTATCAACTGATTTTTAGTAACAGTAACTATGCTGCAAAAAATACAACTGGAAGCATTTTTAGAAACGTGCCCAGTTAAGATGACAAAGTGCCCTTTCGTCTTCCTGTGGAAGCAGAGCCACAAAGGCTTTCAACAGCTGCTTCACGCCCCTGGCCACGACCACCTCCTCTCACTCCACCGCGACTGTGTTTAGAAGGTCTGTGGCAGCCATGGTATTCCAAGGGCACTGGGTCTGAAAGGCGGCACCGAAAGTCTATTGATAATTTAAAGGGACATGTAAACACTTCTAAGTTGTCGCATTCATAGCCGGTTCTCACCTACAGTTTTGGAGGCGTCTGTTGGCTCGCCCTCACGTGGGCCTTGCCGCAGTTACAGAGCTGCATAGAACCCGGCCTGCTGGCTCTGATTGCCCATTACGCCCTCTCCACCTGACCACCTTGGCTCAGAGCTGCGGCCCCCTCACACCGGCGGCACATTTCTTCCAGCCTCTGTGCTGGGGACCCATGTTGCATTAAACATGGCTCGTGCTGGCTGGAGCCCCACACCTCTTCCACAGAGAACCCTGGCGTCCCATCAGACCCCTTCCTACGTCTCCCTCAGGCACTGAGCAAACGTGCACTTGGTGTTCACACTGCTTGGCCTTTCTTTAATGAGCAGTGTAAGACATCTGGGTCCCAAATAAACTTGAATCACCCTGCCACCCCGCTCCTATCAGAGGTCGTGTGACAAAGAATGCTATGCAGGGAAGGAGGTCAGACCCTGGAGTTAACTAAGGCACTCACAACTATTTGCTAAATCAAATTCAGTGCTTGAACTTAGCCAGAAACAGACCCAGAACTTCCAGCATCATTCTGCTGATCAGCATTTTACTTTACAGTACTTTACACAGCATAAGCAGAACCAGTTTCAATGCCAAGTTCACACCCCAGCCATGCTTTCTGCAAACAAGGAATTGAGGTGTCAAAACCACAAGGCCGGGCTGGCGCTGTGGCATAGTGGGTAAAGCTGCTGCCTGCAGCACCAGCATCCGATATGGGCACTGGTTCATTTCCCAGCTGCTCTACTTCGGATCCAACTCTCTGCTGTGGCCTGGGAAAGCAGTAGAAGATGGCCAAGTCCTTGGGCCCCTGTACCCGCATGGGAGACCCAGAAGAAGCTCCTGGCTCCTGGCTTCGGATTGGCTCAGCTCCAGCCATTGTGGCCATCTGGGGAGTGAACCAGTGGATGGAGGACCCCTCTTTCTGCCTCTCTTCTCTCTGTGTAACTCTGACTTTCAAATAAATAAATAAATCTTTATAAAAACACACACACACACACACACACAAGGCCTTTGCGGTTCTTTCCAAAGTCGATGGGATGAGATGTAGAGATGGAGGAACCACTAAGTAAAGACACTGCCCGGGAAGCTGCCACTTGCATCCCGGTGGTCGCGGTGTCACCACACGAGTGGCCCCTCTGGCCTACTTCAGCAGAGCACAGACATGTGCCGCCCTGACCTCAGAGTCCTGAAGACTCCATGCTGCCTCTGTCTTCTCCTTGCGACTGCCGCAGAGGGGCTCTGCATCACCTGATCTAAACGTGTCCCAGGCTGTCACACAAAGTGTGGCTCGCAGGTACCCAGAGGCACAGTCTTCCGGGTCATCAGCACACCCAGTAGTGACAGCACCATCCTTCCTGGTTTCCGATTCCTCAAATCTCCTAACATCCAGGAATCTTCTTCCACCAGGCCAGAAGCATGCTGTTGCTAAGCAACTTGGACAGCCACATCTAAAGATACTCTCCACACTGTGCGTGGGTGTGGTTAAAACAAACATGGTGACAAAGTCTCTTCAAGTTACAACTAGGAGAGGCTAAAGATAGGACACACACGGACAAAATGGGGTGTGTGTGAGAATGCGTGTGTATATATATCTATCCTGGCATACCGACACCAGGCCATGCCTTCCCTGTGTTACAGCTTTTAACTACCTCCACAGAAGGAAGCTCGCGGAGACCAAACTCCAGCACACCAAGGCAATGGAGAAGCAGCCCCTGCACGCCCCATTCTCTAGGGGCCACCTGCCACTGCTCCCGATGGGCACAAAACCCTGGAAGAGGGGGTGAAGACCGACGTTAGGTGCCTGTTTGGAGGAGGAAGCTGCCCGAGTTTCCTCTAATGTCTAAGCTTACAGCGATTCATTGATATGTGTGTGTGTGTGTGTGTGTGTGTGTGACCTGTCTGATTCTGCTCCAGATTCCTTTTAATTCAACAGTGTTCAGCACACACACTCCACCCCTCAACCTCTGGCAGCCAGCATTTTGGCCAGAGAACTTTTAACACTTCCTTGGCCAGCAGCGTTCCGTGAACGGAGTCCTTCTACTGACGACCTTTGGAGTCACAAAACCTCCCCTTGGCCAGTTAAGCATTAACCAGGGGTTTTATGCCTTCAGGGCTTTGGTAAAACGCCTGAACCCCAATGTCCCCCCGAGTTCTGACAAGCAGATGAACCATCACCCCAGACATCACAGTGGGCCACTCGGTCGGGTTCCTATCCTTCTCTTTCAGGACAATCCGGTGACACACAGCCTCTGGCTCAGGGACTGGGCAGGGGAAAACACGTGCAGGAAGCAGTCGCCGTTCATGGCCGACCAGCTCTGTCTGATGTCCAAGCTGGGCACAGGAATGTTTGGGGGTGGTGGTTCTGAGGCCACAGCCTCCTCCCATAACTCTCACGGGGGACAGAGAGGCTACACATTCCCTCACTGCTTGGGATGTGGCCAATTCGAAGGGCGAAGTCAGCGCTGGCCGCAGGATCTGCGAGACCAGATACCCAGGGTCTCGATAGCACAAGGTTTGCCTGAGCAGGTAAGATGCGGAGGCGGCTAAGCCTGAGCCCCTGGCTTTCAGGAGCTCACGGGGGTGCAACAAGTAACAAACCGAGCAAGCACCGGGGCACGGCGCTGAACTCGCGGGAGGCCGGACCCACCACGTCCCCCCCGCGGGCACTGATGGGCAAGGGCCTCACAGCTTCACATTCTCCCAACAACTCGTGTCGGGGTCCGCACGGAAGCGGACCCCGGGCCAAGGGCTCCACCCCCTTCCAGCGCCGACAACGCGACTCCCCCGGGTTGGCCCGAACTCCCGCCGCCGCCGAGCGGATCCGGGGCGGGCAGAGGCTGCGCAGGACCCTCCTCGGCGAGGGGCGCTCGTTCCCGGAGAGCGCGGCCTCCTCGGCCGGGGGCCCGCTCGGGCGGCCACCCTCCCCCGGCCTCCCCGCCCACCCGCGCCCGCCGCCCCAGCGAGCCGCCTCACCTCGGGCGGGAGCCGGCGGCAGCTGAGGGTGTCTCGGGGCTCAGCACATCCTGGGAGCGCAGGGAGCCGCGAAGTAGGACCGCGCGGGTCCCGCAACGAGTTATGTAACCGGCAGGGGCCGCAACCGGGACGGAGGCGGCGGCCCGCGGCACTTCCGCCCCCCGCACCGGGCCGGCGCGCAGCCCGGAAGCCCATTGGCCACCGCCCCCACGTGGCTGCTCCCTCCCTGAGGCCGCCACCGCCATCTTTGGAACGGGCAAGCCTAGCAAAGCCGGGCCGGCGTCGCGTCTGCGGGTGGACGGGTCAGGGTGCTGGAAGGAGGCCGAGTCGGGCTCCCGCCCGCGATCTCGGCGGGCCTGGCGTGCGTGGACGCCGGGGGCGCGGGTCCCGGGCCGGGGTCCGCCTCACGCGCACGCCGACGCAGGCCACTCCCAGCCCGGCAGCCCTGGGCGGACGCCGGCTCGGCTCCCACGCCGGCCCCGGCGTCGACGCTCGGTGGCCACGACGGAACCGGAGCTGCCCGGGCTGGCCCACGGCCTCGCCCCGCGACCGCGCCGTGCAGCCCCGTCCCGGTCCCTCCGGCCGACAGGCAGCGGGGGCAGCGGCACCCTCCCGGCCGGCGGTTCCAGGCGCCAGCGCCTCGCCGGGTTTGTTTGGAGGAAACACTTTCAAGGAGAAATGCGTTGTTTGCTTTCCTATAACCGAAGGATGGACTAAGCAGCAGCTGCGACGGCCCGGGCTGGAATGGCTAACCTAAAAGGACCTGATTACACCAAGAGAAGAAATCTTAGCACAGATTAAAACAGTTCTGTATCCCAAATAAAACGGTACTCTAGGAACGTTCACAGCGTATTCCTTGGATATTTGGCAAGGAAGCAGTGCCACGCAGACTTGAGGTTTTCCAGATAATTGGTGTAAACAGGCCAACAGGAAGAAGCTCTTGCTGACCGAGTGGTATGACGTCTAGCGGCTCCGGAATTCTTGACTTAGGTAAAGCAGCCCCTGTTGATTGCTTGTTGTGGTCGTTTCTGTAAGTGCCTCTTACAGAAGCCTGGGAAATCACTTGGCCAAGACGAAGATCACTGTGATACTATTCACAGCTCTCTGGAATCGCCAAGTTGAAGTAGCACAGACATGCTACCGTAAGCAAAGCAGGTGGGAGGCCGTGTGTTATGAGCACAGATATCGTGTATCATGGGTAAAATGATTTATCACTAAAGCTGTTACAAAACAACAGATTAGAAAAAGCCACACAAACTAGGTAAAAGGGGAATGAGGGTGGGCCACTACACAGGGTGGTGGGTGTGTAAAATGCATGCTGTGAAGTCCTGTGCACTCCCCAGAGACTGGCTGCAAACTCAACTCCAGGCTTTCCGGGATCTAATTAGAAGAGAACTGGTTACGAGATTCCAGTGGGTGGGGCTGGCATTTACCTAGCAATGAAGACAGCTGCATCCCATACCGGAGAACTGGACTCCATTTCCTGCTAATGCAGACCCTGGAAGGCAGAGGTGATGGCTCAAGCAGTTGAGTTCCTGTGACCGGGAGGGAGACCCGGGCTGTGTTCCCAGCGCTGGCTTCTGCCAAGCCCCAGCAGCTGAGAGCATCTGAGGAGTGAAGCAGCAGATGGGAGCCCTCCCTCTCCGTCTCTTTCTGCCTCTCAGATTAAGAAGAGATTCCAACAGGAGGGGCGCTGTGGCACAGCAGACACCTACATTCCACACAGGAGCGCCCATTCGACTCCGGCTGTGTTGCTGAGCCAGCTTCCTGCTGATGTGCCTGGAAAGGAGCAGATGGTGGCCCAAGCACTCAGCTTCCTGCCACTCACGTGTGATATCCGTACGAAGTTGCTGGCTCCAGGCTTTGGCCTGGTCCAGCCCCAGCTGTGTGACCATTTGGAGAATGGACCAGCGGATAGAAGATATCTCTACTCCCTCTCCCCACAGGCTCTGTCTCTCCCTCTCTCTGCCTTTCAAAAAATACATCTTCGGAAAAACAAAGTTTTGAAAAGACTGAACAAGTCAGTGGGTCAGAGTAACTGTCCTATAGTATCTATTCATGGACCCATTCCATCTCCTCCTCCTTTTAAAAAATAACTTCACTATCATAGCTTCTTATAGTAACAAGATTCCACCCCCTGCAAAGGGGCAAATCACTGTCAAGCCAGGCTTACACAAGTATTTCTTAGCATCCCTGCAGCAAAGTCAAGCTATGTGCACAAGTGTTTGCCAGTGGACAAGGGAGAAAGTAATGCAGGCCGCTTCTGTGTTGCTCCTTAAAAGGAAACTGCTAAGACGGGGACAGCTGGTGAAGGATACATCGGTGTTTACGGTTATTTTTCACATATTCAGGCTTGAAATTTTCAAAATAAAAATATGGGGTTTCAAAAAGGCAGATGCTTGCTCTCCATTTCCTCTCTCTTCCTCTCCCGCTGACAGACCACGGATGCAGTGCTGGGTGAGACCCTTCAGTCCTAGGGGAGCAAAAACCCTGCTGGAATACTTCCCACCCAAGTGCGATCTGCGCTCCCAGAAGCATCAGCGTCGCCCGGGAGCTTGTTACAGCCACAGAGCCTCAGGCCCACGCAGACCGACTGGGAATCTGCATTCCACAGAACCCCCCGGCGAGTGGGCAAGTTCAAGAAGCACTCCCCAGGTGACAGCACAGTACCAACATTCTGCTGTCTCCAGGGTTCTACGTACAGCACTGTAAGGGGAACTAGCAGAATGGAGAAGGTGTCTATCTGCACTTCAACTTTAAAAACATCTTCCTAAACACAAGTGGAAGAATAGTAACTACTACTTTCCTAGGGCTTACTAGGTGCCAGCCACTGTACTAAACATTTTACTCAAGATCTCATTTATCCTCACGGTAATTCAGTTAGGTTCCATGTGTTACTGGAAGGGATATTCAAGGTAGTTATCCACTAAAAAATTATTCCACCTCTCCACTCTGTACATGGCACTGACTCCACCCCCTGTTCCAAAGTGGTCTCTGATTTAGCCAATTCACACCGTTCTCCCTGGGCTCAGTGACTGATCTGGTTACCCTGGCCTAAGCAAGTCCAGGGAGGTATACCCTCCGTCACAGGCATTGGTCCAGCAAATGATCTAATCAGCTCTAAGTTCAGTACCGATTGGTTCTCCAAGTTTTTGCTTCCTGATCTCCCTTCCTCCCCCCCCCCCTTTTGAGTTGTCTCACTTATTTTTATTTGAAAGGCAGAAAGACAGAGATCTTCCCTACACTAATTCACTCCTCAAATGTCCCAGAGTTGGAGCCAGGAACTCAGTCTGGGTCTCCCACGTGGGTAGCAAGGATCCATGAACTTGAACTATTATCTTCTGCCTCCTGTGGTACACATTAGCAGGAAGCTGGAATTGGAGGTGGAGCATGGACTTGAACCCAGGCACTCTGATATGGGATGCAGGCATCCCAGTGACATCTTAACCACCGAGCATAATGCTTGCTCCTGAGATAGTTCTTGTTGTTTTTTTTTTTAAAGATGTTTTATTTATTTGAAAGGCAGAGTTGGGGGGTGGGGAGATCTTCCATCTGCTGGTTCACTCCCCAAATGGCCACAATGGCCAGTGCTGGGCCAATACGAAGCCAGGCTTCTTCCAAGTCTCTCACGCAGGTACAGGGGCCCAAGCAATTGGGCCACCTTCCATTGTTTTCCCAGACTATAGCAGAGAGCTTGATCAGAAGAGGAGCAGCCAGGACTTGAACCAGCACCCATAAGGGTTGCTGGCACTGCAGACAGCTTTATCCACTATGCCAGGGCGCCGGCCCCCGAGAAAGTCCTTACACTTGATCTAATAGGCTACTAGCTTTGAAATGACTATCCTTTCTTTCAATTTATCTATTAAACATAATTTTTAGTTTTTTTTTTAAAGATTTATTTAACTGAAAGATAAAGAGAGGGCAAGATAGACAGACGGATTTTCTATCTGCTGGTTCACTCCCCAAATGGCTGCAATGGCTGGGCTGGGCCAGATGAAGCCAGGAGCCTAGAACGCCCAGTCTCCCACGTGGGCGGCAGGGGCCCAAGCCATGCTATGCTACCTTCCCAGGCTCATTAGCAGGGAGCTGAGGAAGTGGAGCATCTGGGACTCATATCGCCACTCATATGGGATGCAGGCATCAGAAGTGGTGGCTTAACCCATCGCGCCACAATGCCAGCCTCTAAACTAATCAATTTAAAGGCAGTTTTCCCTTCCACAAAGTTTTACTATAACTGAATCTCCTCTGCTTGTGGGATTTGAGTAAAGCTGTTTCACCAGGATCCCCTAGACTGGGACTGTTGCCTGTCTTCCCACTGCTTTCAGCACCTGGCTACGGCCAAGCAGAGACACCTGAAGGCCCTGCCAGTGGAGAACCAGCAGTCGAGCCGGTACCGAGCTGCCAGGCAGTGGCACTTGCCTGGAGGCACTCAAAGGGAAGCCTTCATCTCTGTCTCCTCAGCCGCCTGGCTCCCTTCCAGCTTTGGAACAGGGAGGTAATCAGACTCCTCCGGCCTGAGGAGAGCAGCCAGCCACCCCCTTCACGGGCAGGCTCTGCCTCGCCTCTCTGAAGTCCCATGAGGACCCAAAGCCAAGTCCAACACAGCTCTCTTATTCCAAACCCAGGTGATCCCAAAGCCTCCCTTTTCTGGATTCCCCAGCCCATGAGGGCTACAGCCCTCATGCCCTGTTCAGGAGTGGTGGTCAGCAGATGGACTGGGGCTGGACAGGCAGGAGAGCACAGGCTGACGAGCAGCTTTCCCCACCGATACCCAGAAATCGGGTCACGAGCAACAGAACAACTCACAACCTAGGATACAAACTGCATACTTACTTCCTTGGGTAAAATTCCTAGAATGTTGGTTAAAATTATTTCTAATTAGCCATGTTTTAACTTTGGAAACAAATTCCAGATTGCTTGGCAGAAAAGTTTTACCAGTTTATTCTCACACCAAGATTAAGCAGACCACATAGGCTGCAGCAGGGCAAATCGCCCACACACCCCCGACATCTGACCTCAAGGTGGTATGACAAGGGTTTCAGCAGGGAGGTTGGCCACACAAACAACAACAGAACTTGTAGAACGGATATTGGTGAACACACACTTGCTAGCCGTCCACTATGTGCTACACACTGCTATAGTCCCTCCTGCATATTCTCATCTACTCTTGCAGAAATTCTGAAAGTCAGGTGCTGCTGTTCCCACTGTGCAGAGGATGGGACACGGACCCAGGTCTTTAGGGCATGTAGAATGAAGCTTCTCTCACCAGCGGAGGCCCTGAGTGCTGAGTACGACAGATAAAAGCCAAGAAAGAAATAAATGAACTGATTCATCATTAGAAAGAGCTGCCACATCCCTTCCCTTAGATCACAACTTCCCTCGCTTACCCAGGAGGAAAGTCGTGCGCTTCCAAGAGCAGTTTTCCACACCCCTGAACACAAGTCTTGAGCAAGCCACTTCCTGGGCACCCTGCACGTTGACCAGCTTCTGATGCCTGAGAAGTTCCAGGACCGCCTGCATGCCCAGGGGAAAGCAAGTCTCCAGGAGACAGGCATGAGGAGGAGTGAGTATCTGAACTCCTGGTTCTGAAGAATCAAGAACCAGATCAAGGGACCAGCGCTGTGGCATAGAACGTTAAGCCTCCACCTGCAGTGTTGGCATCCCATGTGGGCACTGGGTTGCTCCCGGCAGCTCCCTGCTAATGCACCTGGGAAAGCAGTAGAAGATGGCGCAAGTGCTTGGGTCCCTGCCACCCACCCACGTGGGAGACCTGGAAGAAGCTCCTGGCTCCTGGCTTCAGTCTGGCCCAGCCCTGGCTGTTGAGGCCATTTGGGGAGTGAAGAGCAGATGGAGCACCCTCTCTCTCTATGTCTCTCTTTCTCTCTCCCCAACGCTGCCTTTCAAATAAATAAATGTCTTTAAAAAAATAAATTAAAACTATTAAAAAAAAAAAAGGTCAACTAGGAACCAAACATTTTGCTTCCAAAGAAATCCTCCTTTAAAAATGTCTAAAATAAGATTGCCAAGGAAGATACTGCTTTCTGGAATTAGAACCAAGACAGAGCTGGCAGCAGTCGACCATATGGCCACATAGTCCGGTCTCTGAGTGTGAGGGCAGTATATTTCAGGATCTGGTTTGCCACTAATATCACAGATGTGCTCTGAAACTGGGCTTAGAGATCAGACTCACCAGAGGGTGATCTTTAAACCAAATGTTTATAGTCAAAGTGACTCTAATAGTCATATCCCTGTTTTACTTAGCACAATATAGTCATCTACCCGTCCTATCAAGAAAGTGAAAGCATGTGTTTCACTAAACTTCCTCTATAATTTAAAATAAAAAAACTTAAAAAATATTTAATCATTCCAGGACTCAAACCAGGCTTCACCTGCTGCACTACAACAACAGCCCCTCAAGACTGTTTTTAAGCCACCTCTTTCATGGTATACTTATTACTCTTTTAATTTTGATAATTAGGTCTTAGGAGGAGTAGGGAAGATTTTGTTTCCTCTTGCACTTCAGAGACAACCTTCTCACTGGTTAACCACTGAATTAATACCACAAGCTTCATTTCTAATAATTGGAAATTGTGTTTATCTCTTTGTAGTAATAACAATAGGATTCAAAAGAAAGAGCCAGGAGGCAGCACAGAGGGTTAACCACTGCTGCTTGGACGCCAGCATCCCATATTGGCTGCTCTGCTTCTGTCACTACACTTGGGAAAGCAGCAGAGGATGGCCTAAGTGCCTGGGCTTCCCCCTGCCCACATAGGAGACACAGATGGAGTTCTGGGGTCCTGCCCAGCCCCAGCCATTGTGGCCATTTGGGTAATGAACCAGCAGATGGAAAATCTGTCTCTCTGTCTGTATCTCCCTTTCTCTCTCTGTTGTGTTTTCAAATAAATAAATAAATCTTTTCAAAAAGGAAAGGACCTTGAGAACCTCTTGTTCTTTGTTAAAGAGCCAAAAAATCCCCACCAGAAGAATCTGATCTCCGAATGAGACAGCCCTGAAAAAAGAATAGCACCAGATATAAGCACAAAGCAAGAGGGAAAATGATGACGTGAGGGGCCGGCGCTGTGGCTCACTTGGTTAATCCTCCACCTGCAGCACCAGCATCCCATATGGGTGCCAGGTTCTAGTCCCGGTTGCTCCTCTTCTAGTCCAGCTCTCTGCTGTGGCCTGCGAAGGCAGTGGAGGATGGCCCAAGTGCTTGGGCCCTGCACCCACATGGGAGACCAGGAGGAAGCACCTGGCTCCTGGCTTCGGATAGGTGCAGCGTGCCGGCCGTAGCAGCCATTTGGGGGGTAAACCAATGGAGGGAAGACCTTTCTCTCTGTCTCTCTCTCTCAATATCTCTATCTGTCAACAAAAAATGATGACATGAGAAGCACAGTCATTCTATGGTGAGCATGCCTTCTTTTTAGGCCTCCAACTACAAAGCTGTTAGGTCTTCTTCAACATACATGTTCTGGATTGCTCTAGCTTGTGGAAAGTGTGTTCTCATTCTTCCATTTGTCTTTGAGGCACTATCCCCCTTAATCCAGCTACCTCTTTTGTGACTCATTCCCACAATGCCTAGTTCAGCTAGCTATTGACAGATGCCACTTATACTGTTGGCTATCTGTATGACATCTTTTCTACTTCCATTTTTTTTTCTTTTCCAACAGAGTCCTCATTTTGTACAGGTCAGGGGCCACGGGGTAAAGCAGCATGGGTCAAAACAAACTCTGACAGTCTGTTACTCTTGACAATGACTTGTTTAGAATGCGGACATGACTCGATACATGTCTGCCTGTGTTACTTGAATTCCATTGTCCCTTTCACCAAATGGTAAGGCTGACAAAGAAACATGGAAGCCCTAGGACCCTGATGTGTCCTTGAGTCACTGAATGAACCAAGCGCCCCATCTTGCAACAGCATTTCACTGGGTTTTCTGTTACACTTGAAGCTATCTAGTATTCCATCCAATCCCACCAGCTGTCAACTCTCATAATATATTTTCAAAAATTAATTAAATTGGAAAGGAGAGAGAGAAGGAAGAAAAATGGAAAGACAAGGAATCTTCCATTGTCTGGTTCACTGCCCAAATGCCCACAGCATTCCGAGCTGAAAGCCAGGAGCCAGGAACCCAGTCCAGGTCCATCACATAGGTAACAGGAACCCAACTATTTGCCCTTCACCTGCCGTGTGCATTAGCAGGAAGCTGGAATCAGAAGCAGGCCCAGAACTCACTCCCGGGCACTCTGACACAGGATGCCTCGCCCATTAATATTGTTTTCACAGCCATGCAGCCATTACCTGAGTAACCTTTTAGGTGTAGGTACCCGCCTGGCGCTAGAATAAGAAAACACGAGATCTGCTCTCACGTTATTTTATAATCTTTGAAATTCCCGTCTTCAGTTACTGAGGACAGGCACTCTGAGCTCTTCACAAGCGCGGAAAACGAAGCTAGAAATTGGCCAAGATTACGTGAACAATTAGTGCCAGAGCTTGGGAAAGAGCTCCACTTTCAAACCCCGAATCTCCACACGCCAGCACCAAGCGACAGTAACACAGCGGGTATTTCTGGTGCTGGAACCCGTCAGACGCCAGGCCTTAGGAGACCACCAACTGCGCGCGCAGCAAGCCCACCGCCCTGCTCCCGCCGCGGGTCCGCAGTGGCTCTCAGCCTGCAATGGCGCGGCTGGGCTGCGGTCCCGGGGTGCACGGCCCGTGGGACACTTCGAGGCAGAGGCCAGCGACGTGGCCTACCTCCGCGCCCTGACCTGTGTGCCCGGAAACGCCTCTCCACGCTCCACGGCCCCACCGCCCTCCGACGATTCGGCGGCCTGCTCCGGTCAAGGCTGGGCCGGCCATCCCCAGCCTCTGGTTCGCCTCACCCCGCGCACACCCGGAATCCGGGCCCACGGGGCGCCCACATTGCGTGACCTACTCTTTCGAGTCGTGGCGTCTCCCTGTCTTCCTGCTTTCCTTCTCCTCGGAAACATCACGTCCCTCAGGGGTCACCCTCGCGTCCACTCCAGCCGGTCGCCAGGCCCAGAGCTCGCCCGGGAGACCCAGTCAGCGGAACCGGAAACGCTTGCTCGGAGCCACGGAGTGAAAACCACACCTCGGGACGGCCCGCTGTGCGAGCGGGCCTCGACTAGAGCTGTCCGATTGGCTACCACGGAAAGAAGGCCGGCCCCTCGGGAGCACGCCGGCCAATCCAAGGGCAGGGTGTGGCTAGGGCGGGGCTGGGTCCCTCGGCCGTCGCCTTCGTCGCCGTCGCGTAGCGTCCCGATTGGGCGTCGCCTTCTGTCGCTGCTGCGGCCGGGGCAGCGGGAGGCTTCGCTAGTCCCGGAGCAGTAAGTGGGGCCCTTCAGAGGCGAGGCCGGGAGAAGAGCGGTGCGGCTCGGGTTCTTGGAGAGACTTGGGGGGCAGGAGGAGGCTGGGGGTACGCGGCCGAGCTTTGCCGCCGAACCGGCCGCTCTGAGGGCTGTTTTCTCCCCGCGTAGCTTTGTCTCCCCTGAGAGATGGCGTCTATGCTGTGGCCAGCCGAGCCCCAGGTGAGATGAGGTGCCTTTTCACCCGCTACCTCTTCTTGCCGAGCCACCACACGGTGTCTCTCAAAATCGCGGATTCCTGGGCTCACACCTGCCGAACAATATAAATTCCCGTTGGTTTATAGGACTGGGAATCGTAGGGGAGGAGGAGTGAGCCTGGATGAGTGCCGCCGTGAGTTCAGCCGTGACTGTCGTGGTTGGAAAAAAAGCAAAGGAAGGTTGTTGGGAGACCCGGGAACTTCCGTCTTGTCCCCGATTCTTCCCGAGCTGTCCATCTTCTTTCTCCATCCTTCTCGTCGGTTCCCACGCACCGCCACCACTCCCCCGAGGAGCGCTCCCTCAGCTCTTCCCTTCCCCGAGACTCCGCGATTCTTACAGTGTCCCGCGCTGATCTAAACTACCGCCGGGCCCATTCACACCCACACAGCGCTTGCGAACCTGTTACACGAACCGCTTTCTCCTCTGCGCAGCCTTCCTCGTCCGAGGGAGGGGCTGACCCTCTGGCCTCTTGCCCGCAATGGGCTCTCATCCTGTTTCAGGGACCAGGGCCCGCGGAGGACCTGGCTGTGTATGTTTCTCAGGAGGAGAGTGTGCGTCTCAGAGGTCCCGCAGCAGAGAGGCGACACAGGGGTGTTCTGAGGATGTCGCTTTGATGGGTCAGGCAATTGTTTTCCCTGCACTTTTAGCACTTGCCTCCGTTCCAGGATGAGAATTTCGAGTTTGGGCCACATGTTGGTGTGTGGAGTAGGACCTGTCCCTCGGTGATTTATGTGCATGTGACGAGAACGTGCCAGAGAGCAAGTTTCAAAGGATGAGATGACTCCTTAAAAGACGAAATCCAGTTTAGTACAGTGACTGTGGCTTCACACAGATGTGGTGATACCTGGTCATCTTCCGAAATATTTGTTGAATTTACCTTTTTACTTGGAAACCTGATTAATATAGGTTATCATCACTTGCTAAATGTTGGAAATTGATTTACTCTTAAGATGTGCCATGGCTTTCTCGCCTAAGGGGACCCTTTATGCAGAAGTATTCCTCTGCCTGAAGAGTGTATCTCTGACTAGGGTTAAGTATCTAAAGTATTCCATAACTCATATCTTTTACTTCTTTGCCATGTTCTTATTTGCTTTTACCTTCTTGAACATAGCGGTATATTTATAATAGCTATTTAAATATTTTTTTATCTGTGTCTATTTAAATATGTTTATCTGTGTCATTTTTGGATCTGTTACTATTGATTGATTTTCCTCCTACTTATTGATTATATTTTCCTGCTTCTTTGCATGGTTGGCAATTTTTGATTGGATGTTAGACATTTTGAATTTTATAGTATTGGAATTGGGATTTTGTTGAATTTTTCAAAATAATTCTAAGCTTTGTTGTAGAGTGCAGTTAAGTTACTATCAAGCCAATCTATCAAGATTTGCTGTTTTGCTTTGTTAGGGCAGGTTTTGATTAGTCTTTAGAATTGATTTGGCCTACTGGTAAGACAGTATTTTTCTGAGGAGATTATTTGATGTCCTGTGTGTTAGAGGTATTTCCACTAAAAGCGGGGAACATAAACTGCTGAGTGAGCTCTGGCTAACGTTCTGGATATTCCTTTTTGGTGGTTCTTTTTGTGGCCTTGGGTGGTTCTGTCAGGTGTTTATACAGTAGTACTCAGCAGCTAAGTCTTAAGGAGACACCATGTAGATGCCATGAGTTCTCTTTCGAGGAAGTTTGCCTCTTCCTTATCACTTTGCTGTCAAATTCTAGCTGCCTTGGCATCCCTGATCTCTGAAATTAGAGTTTCCTCAAATCAAACAAAACCACTGGGTATTGTTTGCATTCCTATGTACTGTACTGCACCCTTTCCAGTCAATCATTTGGACCAGTCATAGATGTTTTTGAGAAAAGACTTGTTTTGTATTGCTATATTGGCTTTATAAATTAAAAATATAATTGTCCTTTGTATCCTTGGCAAATTGGTTCTAGGACCTCCTTTTGCCCCCAGAGTGCCAAAATCTGAAGATGCCCTTAAATAAAATACCATAGTATTTGCATATAACCTATGCACATCCTCCTGTATGCTCTAAGTCATGTCTGGATTACCCACAATACTTAATATAATGTAAATGCCAATGAAGTTATTTTTTAACTGACTTGTTTAGGGGATAATGACAAAAATGTTTATGTTCAGTATGGATGTATATTCAGATGCAACCTTTTTTATATATTCTCAATCCACAGTTGGTTGAATATACAGATGCAGAACCTGTGGATATGGAGGGCCAGCTTATTTGGAAAAATGTTAAAAAGAAATGCTTTTTTGGCAGGCTCAAGTTTTGTCAGCCATCCTTGTGGTAAAATTGGCTGTTACTTGCCTGTAGTACCACACAGTAGCTGCACTTTGATCATTCTTCATTGAAGAGTAAAGAAATTTTGGAGTCCTCTCTTGGTGAAAATAAAACAATTTTTAGTAACCTGTGTGCTTCTCTGATAAGGTAGGAAAATACTCACTTGCCTTCTTTCTCTCTTGATAAATATGAATTTCAATCTCCATTCCAGTTGTGATTGTCCAGCTGCTACTTGAGATAACTTAAATGATAAAAAGATCTACATAGACTAACTTGAAAACCACACACCTGGATGTCTACGATTGTCTTTAGTAGCTATTGCCCTGGGCCCTGACTTAGGCACAGCTATTCTCTTGCAGGTTCACCTAGAACTGAGTCTTTTGGGAAGCCAGGAGAGCCTGCTGGCTTCTGACTTTGTATATTTATTAGTACCAGGGTTCTAAGATAAACCACTTACAATTTCTTGGGGCTCTGTGTAATTACCTTAGCTTGTACTTTCCCTCACATCACCTGAAGGTATTGTCTATGTTTTGATTTATTTTGTTTTTATCAACAGGAGGGGAAGGCAAGACTGAGATTAATCAGCAGTTAAGCCTAGAGTCAATGGAACTTGACGAACTTGCCCTAGAAAATTACTGCACAGCTGCACCGCTTGCCTATTACAAAGAAAAATCTTCTGAGGATGGTGTTGAAAACCCTGAAAGGAAAATATCAGTGGGAACTCCCACTTGCAAGAAAAGGTTCATAAGCCTTTTGGTTACCATTGAAAACCATACTCCATTAGTAGAACTATCTCAACTTTTAGGAACCAGAGAACTTTCTGAAATTCTTGAATTTCCCTGGGAAGAAACTAAAAATGTGTACAAGTGTCCTGAATGTGACCAAAGCTTCAGTGACAATTCTTACCTTGTTTTGCATCAGAAAATTCACTCAGTAGAGAAAAAATATAAATGTGGTGACTGTGGGAAGATCTTCAATCACAGAGCCAACCTGAGGACACACAGGAGAATCCACACTGGTGAGAAGCCTTATAAGTGTGCCAAGTGCAGTGCTAGCTTCCGCCAGCAGTCACACCTGTCCCAGCACATGAATAGCCATGTAAAGGAAAAACCCTATACTTGTGGCATATGTGGAAGAAGTTTTATGTGGCTTCCAGGATTGGCACAGCATCAGAAAAGCCACAGTGCTGAGGAAGCCTATGAATGTGCCAACCCTGAGAAATATGTTGTTCAGAAAACAAATCTTGCTTTGCAAGAGAAAACGCACTCATCAGCTACCCCATACCAGAACACTCAGTGTGTGAGCACTTTGGGGCAGCTCTCATGCTCTGCCCTCCCAGAGAAGAGCCACCCGGAGGATTCCAAAGGCTGCAGCAATGACCATGGAAACTTTTCTTTCTCAAAATTCAAACCCTTACAATGTCAGGAGTGTGGCACGACTTTCCCTTGTTTCTTTGAGCTTGTTTCCCATCAGAACACTCACACAGAAGAGCCCCACAAATGCAGAACATGTGCAGAAAGCTTTCCATCAGATTCCGAACTTGCACGCCATCGGAAGAGCCACACGGAAGAGGGACCTTTTAAATGTCCCATATGTGGAAAAAGGTTTAGGGCGAATATGCATCTCATTACGCATAAGCGAACTCATAGGAAAAACACCAAGTAAATGTAACATGTTGTCATTCATGCTTGGGCTTTTCAGTATCTACACGGGGTGGGTGGGGGTGAGAGTTGCTGTTTATGTGCCAGGCATCTTGCTAAGCACCTTAAACACATTCCACATAATGTATAATTCTTAGCACAACCTTGGGTTATATTCTATGTGAGAGCCAAAGAGCATAATCAGGATCACATAGCCAGGACTGAAATTCAGTTATGGTTCACATTCCGTTTTTATGAGCCAGAGAACAATACAGAACTTTTTCTTTAAGTTTTCATTAAAATAAAGGTTGTTGCTAGAGTTCTCCTTTTGTTTACATGGTTTCTAAGTAAATTTTAGAGGAGAATTTAATGTTTTTGCAGATACTGTATCTAGGAAAGTAAATGTTTTTATACTTTTTTGGTATAACTATTTGAATGTAATATTTGTACGATGTTATTCTTAACATGTGAATTTCTAGAGGAGTTGAGAAGCTCTTCCTCCCTGACCCCCTAAAAAGTTCCCAAAAGAGTGTACTAGTTGATATTTTGACGGTTATTACTTTCTATGGAGTTCCCATTCTCAGATCTGACGTCAGGGGGAGGTACTGGCAATTATGACTCAACTGTTTCTAAGGAGCTTTAGTGATTTCACTATAATGCTTTCCTTGAGGCTGGACCTGACTTAAAGGTAGAGTAGGGAGGGAAAGGACTTGGTTGTCTCTACTGGAGCAGGCCGCCTGTCTTGCTGTGAATAATCATGACTGGTTTTTACTGAATATGTTATTTACATGATTTAAGCTTCAGAATAAATCTGTGACAGAGAAAGGACTATCCTTGTTTCATAGCAATGAGGAAACCGAAGGCCTCTGAGGATAAAGTCAGTACTTTGCCCTGCATGCAAGAAATCACATGGTGATGAAACTGGCATTTGAACTTGGGTGTCTCTAATTCCAAAGGCCACAGGTTCTGTGATACTGCCTTTCTTATTGGCATCCATGGCCCATGATAGAACTACAAGCAACCAGGGAGGCTGAGGTAGGGAGGTGAGCCTGGCCGGCCTGGAGAATGACCCGTGAACTTACATTCCGGAACCCCTTTGTTCCCTTTTTCATTACCCAAGCCTGACTGACTTGTACTGTTATAAGGCAAGAGAAGACTCCCCAAGACTTTGAGTTTGAATTCCCATCCCTGTCATCCAAGCAGAGAGTCCAAGCTACACAGAATACATCCTGAAAGTTTTAGTTGTTTTTTTTTTTAAAGAAGTAACATTTCCTCTCCACCTCCAAAGAAAAATAATTTAGAAAATTGTTAGATTTTTAACCAAAATACTTGATAACATATGTCTAGATACAGCTATTACACATATTGGAAAAAAATTGTTAAATAATGTGTTATTAATGTTAAAGAACCAGAAAATGTTGTAAATATATATTCATATGGGTTTCTCTTTAAAGCCAAAGTGATTGTATACCTATCGACAAACTAATATTTATGTGGGCCTTTGGGACAGAAGAATGATCTTACTGTATTTAGACAATGCAAAGGTACATTATTTACTAAAATGGAATTATTGGGAAATCTCATTAGCAAAAACAAAAGCCTCTTGAAGACTAATTGGAGGACAGTCCTTCTACAGAACAGAGACACAACTGAACATGCCAAAGATGCTGCCCACTACACCTAGGCCCTAACACTTAACAGAGGGGAAGATCATGCTGGTGAATGAATCAGTAGCCTTAACCAAACTTGCCTTTTCTCTTTTCCCTTCTTGTCATTCTTGTTTTGTGTTTGCAAAGCCACTCTTAAGACCAGATACTCTGGATGTCAAGGTCAGACTTGACTTTTCTGTGTTTGCAAAGCCACTCTTAAGACGAGATACTCTGGATGTCAAGGTCAGACTTGACTTTTCCGCTTTCACCCGACTCTCAGGGTCTGTGTGGTGGCTCCGTGCCTCTTGCCCCCAGCACGCTCCTCCTCTCAGAAAGGAATCCACTGCAACATTGTTGAGAAATCAACTGCAACAGTTTCCCATGTCTCCACTGTCAGGATACCAATCTGCCAAGGCTGCAAAGTCTTAAATTTTATAATAGGCCTTCTGGTCTCTTCAGTTGGTCTCTCAGTGAGGTACTTCAGGTAGTACAGAAAGATGGCCTCCAGTTAGTTTTTTTTTTGTTTTTTTTTTGTTTTGTTTTGTTTTGTTTTGTTTTTAGCCAACTCTGGGATATAATCTTTGCCAAAAATCATGGAGAGCAACACCTCCCTTCTCTTCTGCCCTTAGTGGGAAAAACTGGCCCACTGCCTCATCAGCACATTTTTAAGGCTCTAATATTTCAGCCAAGACAGTGAAGAGTTGCATGGTGGGCAGTGAAATTGGAAAAGAGGCCCCTACTCACAGAGTTGCCACAGAAAGAAGTAGAGAGGAGTATTTTTTTTAAAAATGATTTATTTATTTATTTGAAAGTCATAGTTACACAGAGAAGGAGAGACAGAGAAAGGTCTTCCATCCACTGGTTCACTGCCCAGTTGGCCATAACAGCTGGAGCTGCGCCGATCCGAAGCCAGGAGCCAGGAGCTTCTTCAGGTCTCCCACACGGATGCAGGGTCCCAAGGGCTTAGGCCATCTTCTACTGCTTTCCCAGGCCATAGCAGAGAGCTGGACAGGAAGTGGAACAGCTGGGTCTTGAACTGGCACCCATATGGGATGCCAGCACTACAGGCAGTGGCTTAACCCACTACGCCACAGCACCGGCCCCAAGAGAGGAGTATTTTAGAAGGCATCAGGACAGAGTGAGGCTGATGATATGAAAGATAGGAGCTGTTATCCTTTCTTTTGATCCTAAAAAAGTATAGGGGAAGGTGCAAATTCATGGCATAAATCTTGTTCTGAACCTCAGTATAGAAATTCACCTTTACAGATGAGGTTTTATTTACAGTTACCCTCTCAAGTTTTTGTAGCATTGTTTATTCTAGGGTTTTTGGAAGATTATGCCAAACATACATAAAAGGTTAGAAAAATACTATTCTTACAGAAACATTAACCTACACATCAGTGTAACTAAAATGGCTCTTTGAAATAATATTGTGATTGGTGTGTAGAAAAAATTTCTAAAATCTGAATGTCAGTTATTGTGAAATAGGCATATTTTCATTTGTTGCTTTATTGTACACTGTTTCCTAAAAACATGTGCTGGATGTAATTCAAGCTGCTCTGCCCACAAGGAGTTGAAGGAACTGGTTTGTCTATTAATGACATTCAGACTGTTTTTAGGATAATGGTTTTTTTCACCCTTTCCTTTACCATGTCAATTGATGGAGACAGATTACATATGATTGTTATTAACTGAGCAGTATTGTTAGCTTATGATGTTAGCAAATACTGGATAAAGTTTTATATAGTGTTAGAAAAATAAATGCAAGAGTTTATTGTTATGAATGGTGGGTTAACTACATTTTGCTATATAGATGTTAACACTGAAAATTTTTGCATGAAGTAATTGATTCTTGAACAAATTTTTTGGGTTTTTGTTGTTGATGCAGTATTGCAAATGTATACCAAACAATTCCTTTACATGAATTCTGGGATATAAATTTCTGTTAAACAGCAATCATTGATGAAAACAGCATTTTCCCAGTAGAAGTCCAATGTCAGCATCTAAATCACATTTTTAAACTTGATTTTGGAATTTAGTTGTTGCTTCTGAAGGAGTTGGGCTCAAAATAGTTTGATTTGAATGTTGTTGTTAGGGGGCCAGTGCTGTGGCGTTGTGGGTAAAGCCACTGCCTGCAGAGTCGCCATTCCCACATGGGTGCCGGTTCGAGTCCCAGCTGCTCCACTTACAATCCAGCGCCCTGCTGGACAGGAGCAGGAGATGGCCCAAGTGCTTGGGCCCCTGCCACCCACGTGAATGGTACGTGGAGGAGCTGGGACTTGAACACCCACCCCAGTGCAAAAAAAAAAAAAAAAAAAAAAACTTTGTTGTTGCAAATAATTCCTTCACATTTCCTCATTTAGCATAAATTTTTTTTTTGACAGGCAGAGTTAGACAGTGAGAGAGAGAGACAGAGAGAATGGTCTTCCTCCCATTGGTTCACACTCCAAATGGCTGCTACGGCTGGTGCTGTGCCAATCCGAAGCCAGGAGCCAGGTGCTTCCTCCTGGTCTCCCATGCGGGTGCAGGGCCCAAGGACTTGGGCCATCCTCCACTGCCTTCCCGGGCTACAGCAGAGAGCTGGACTGGAAGAGGAGCAACTGGGACAGAATCCAGCGCCACAACCGGGACTAGAACTTGGAATACCAGCGCCACAGGCAGAGGATTAGCCTAGTAAGCTGCGGCGCTGGCCTAGCATAAAAATTAATAACTAAATAGTTAAGGGAGTTAAAGCTAAAAAATGACATTTCACAGTAAATGCCTTTTTGAGTCTGTGAGTCCTGTGAGACCACACAATTGGCAGTGTTCTTGTAGACGGCAAAATAAGGGGTAATACAACCTGAAACTGCACATTTGTCTCAGTGATCTGTTTACTGCTTATGTGTCCAAGGAGAAGGCAGGCACAGCAGATTATAGTTTATCTCAATAGTCTATTAAATGTCCAGGAATCTTGTTACCCAGGGATTTCAGTGGGACTGTATTTTTGCTTTGACTGTTTAAAAAGTAGCAAGATGATCTTCATTAACGATGTGTAGAAGTACATTCATTTGTTCTAGCTTTGTAGGCCAGGAGAGCTGCTCATCTGATGGAGTGATCGCTATTACCCATCTTCCCAAGGCCCATCTGACCGTAGGCATTTTGTCTTTTATCTTACAATTGCCACCCCTCCCTGCATGAACAGTCTAGGGATGAGGAGGATGTGATACAAATACTCATTTATATAAATCCAAGAATATGCTGTAATCCCTTGTTCCCGTGGATACCTCATAAGTATGTCTGTAATATGTACTTTACTGTTCTTCTGTTTAATGTTTTAATTTTATTTTTTTGTGAAACCTTCTCTTAGACTTAGCACTAGATCGCCAGATCTCAACAGTGGTTGTCTGTCTGATATGTAATTTGGCATCTAATAAATGCTTTTTTATGTTGATGGCAAGGAGGTAGACTTTTCTTTTTTTTTTTTTTAAGGAACACTGGTTTTAGATAGCAGTGAAGTGGATTTTGAAGACTGGCGGGATTGTGGTTTGGAGACAGTTCATGAGTGAGTGACTTGGTGTCATTTGATAAAGGGAATAAAATCGCTTGCTTCCCAGAACGTGGCAGGACATCTCACCGTGTTCCAGGGGACAGCACTAGGTATCGACCTCCCAGCCTGTGCTGCGCGGCAGCCGTACAGGGCCGGATACCTCGGGCTCCCTGGGCAGGGCTGGGCAGCTGAGTCCGGGGTGAGGGGCGTGGTGACAGCACTCCCAGAAGGCTTCGCGCCGCCCCGGAAATCCCGGGTCTCCACTCCGGAGCCTCCCGCTGGTGCCACCGCGGGCAAGCCGGAAGCTGCACGGCCTCCCCGGCCTCGGAGATCCCGGGTCTCCACTCCGGAGCCTCCCGCTGGTGCCACCGCGGGCAAGCCGGAAGCTGCACGGCCTCCCCGGCCTCGGAGATCCCGGGTCTCCACGCCGCAGCCTCCCGCTGGTACCACCGCGGCCGCGGGCAAGCCGGAAGCTACACGGCCTCCCTGGTCTCGGGGATCCCGGGTCTCCACTCCGGAGCCTCCCGCTGGTGCCACCGCGGCCGCGGGCAAGCCGGAAGCTGCACGGCCTCCCTGGTCTCGGAGATCCCGGGTCTCCACTCCGGAGCCTCCCGCTGGTGCCACCGCGGCCGCGGGCAAGCCGGAAGCTGCACGGCCTCCGTGGTCTCGGGGATCCCGGGTCTCCACGCCGCAGCCTCCCGCTGGTGCCACTGCGGCCGCGGGCAAGCCGGAAGCTGCACGGCCTCCCTGGTCTCGGGGATCCCGGGTCTCCACGCCGCAGCCTCCCGCTGGTGCCACCGCGGCCGCGGGCAAGCCGGAAGCTGCACGGCCTCCCTGGTCTCGGGGATCCCGGGTCTCCACGCCGCAGCCTCCCGCTGGTGCCACTGCGGCCGCGGGCAAGCCGGAAGCTGCACGGCCTCCCCGGCCTCGGAGATCCCGGGTCTACACTCCGGAGCCTCCCGCTGGTGCCACCGCGGCCGCGGGCAAGCCGGAAGCTGCCCGGCCTCCTCGGCACCCACTTCCGGCTGCGCCTGCGCAATGCTGAGGGCATCCGGCCCCGGGGTTCGGCCGCGTCCTAGTCCTCAGTTCAGTGGTCTCCACCGAAGCCCGACGGTGAGGGTAAGAGCGTCCGCCCGCGGGAGGTTACGCAGGACTGACGGCCGGGGACAGCCTGAATCCCCATCCCGACCCCTGCATAGACCACGCTGGACGGCAGAGCCTGGCGCGGCGCGCAGTGGGGCGCTCCGGGCCTGCCCTGTCTCGGCTTAAGTGGGATGCGTTAAGGCTCGCAGCCGGCCTAGGGGGGTGTCTTAGAGCCAGCACCACGTCACTCGAGCTTTCTGGATGCCCTGCAGCCACATCTGAACACGCTTTTGGTTAAAGTGTGCCCTGTGAGCTCACCAGGGTTGAGGGTCTCACCAAGTGAGCCCGTCCCCTTCTGTGGCAGCCCAGATTTCCCCTGTCCCTTGCATTCCAGATTGCTGTGTGTAGGTATTGAAGAGCGGTCATCCTGTGGCTATCTGACGCATCAAGACACACAGCCAGCGGCCGGGCGGGCGCTGGGCGCGGTGGCCTACTAGGTTAAGCATCCGCCTGCAGCAGCAGCAGCAGCATCCCATATGGGCGACGGCTGGAATCCCGGCCTCTCCACTTCTGATCCAGCTCCCTGCTGATGGCCTGGGAAAGCCGTTAGAAGATGGCCCAAGTGCTTCTGCCCCTGCACCCGCGCCGGGAGTGACCCGGAAGGAAGAAGCCCCTGGCCCAGCTCCGACCCTTGTGGCCATTTGGGGAATATAGTGCCCGAGTCTAGTACCTTCTGACTCAGGCTTCCCGCTACTGCAGATCCTGGGAGGCAGTGGAGACGGCTCAAATGCTTGGGCTCCTGCCACTCACACTGGAGACCTGGTTCAAGTGGCTGGCTCCAGCTTCTGCCCCTGAACGGGTGGATGGGAGCTCTCTCTCTATGTATCTGACTCCCAAATAAAAATAAAAAAATTTTAAACAAATACATGCCCCAAACCAAACTCATGCTTTAATTCTTGACCTGTCTGCCTCCAGTATGTGGCGCCACATCCACTTGGACCCCTGCCACACGTGGCAGATCTGGATGGAGTTTCAGGCTCCTGGCTTCCACCTGGCCATTTGGAATCTCTCTCTTCTCTGTAACTGTGCCTTTTTTTCTTTCTTTTTTTTTTTTTTTAATTTTTTTGACAGGCAGAGTGGACAGTGAGAGAGAGAGAGAGACAGAAAGGTCTTGCTTTTGCCGTTGGTTCACCCTCCAATGGCCGCTGAGGCCGGCGCACCGCGCTGATCCGAAGCCAGGAGCCAGGTGCTTTTCCTGGTCTCCCATGGGGTGCGGGGCCCAAGCACTTGGGCCATCCTCCACTGCACTCCCTGGCCACAGCAGAGAGCTGGCCTGGAAGAGGGGCAACCGGGACAGAATCCGGCGCCCTGACCGGGACTAGAACCCGGTGTGCCAGCGCCGCAGGTGGAGGATTAGCCTAGTGAGCCACAGCGCTGGCCTGTAACTGTGCCTTTCAAATAAATAAAACAGATTACTAAAACTTAGGAGATACAGTAGAAGCAATAAAAGAGGGAAGTATCAAGTCAAAAATAGAAAAAACTTGACTAAGAGTTGGTCTTTTTGAAAAATTAAACAAAATTGAAAATCCCTTAAATATACTAAAAAAGAGAAAAAAGAAAATGAAAAAGTGAAGATAAATATTATAGTAATTCTTCAGAAGTAAAGAATATCTTCAGGGGCTATTGTGAACACTTACATGTCAGCAAACTGGACTAGAAAAAATGGATAAATTTCTGAAAAAATATGACCCACCAAGACTACATCATGAAGAAACTGAAAATCTGAGTCAAGAAGAAACTAAACAGCTCAAAATCAAATGAGAATGAAAGAAATCAATCTCAGTGAGACAGCGCTTAGAACCAGATGATTTCATGGCTATAAATTCTACCAAACACTAAAAGAAAAGTTAAAATTTATCCTTCTTAAGCTCATCTCCAAAATGCAAGTCGAGGGAAATTTTCTAAATTCATTTTATAAGTCCAGCATCACCTTGATACCAAGACCATCAAGGACAACACAAGGAAAAAAATACATAGGCAAATACCTTTGTTGATGATAGAAAACTAAATCTAACAAAACATCAAAAATGCTGTGTACTAAAATCCAAGTGAGATTTATCTCGGGGATGTAAAATAGAGTTAACATGCAAATCAATATGACACATTAACAGTGAAAGTTAAAAACCACATGATCATCTCTACAGGTTCAGAAAAAGCACTTGTTACAGAGTTCCACATCCTTTTGTGATGAAAACTCAACAGTATGGGTAGGGAAGGAAATTTCTGCAACACAATAAAGGCTATGAAAAGCTATCATCATAATCAGGCCGGCGCCATGGCTTACTAGGCTAATCCTCCTCCTTGCGGCGCCGGCACACCGGGTTCTAGTCCCGGTCGGGGTGCTGGATTCTGTCCCGGTTGCCCCCCTTCCAGGCCAGCTCTCTGCTGTGGCCAGGGAGTGCAGTGGAGGATGGCCCAAGTGCTTGGGCCCTGCACCCCATGGGAGACCAGGAGAAGCACCTGGCTCCTGCCTTCGGATCAGCGCAGTGCGCCGGCCGTGGCGGCCATTGGAGGGTGAACCAACGGCAAAGGAAGACCTTTCTCTTTCTCTCTGTCCACTCTGCCTGTAAAAAACAAAACAAACAAACAAAAAAACACCTTTATAAAATAGAGTCCACAAAAAACCGTTAGGGGCCAACACTGTGGTGTGGCGGTTAAAGCCCTTGCCTGCAGTGCCCGCCTCGCATATGGGTGCCTGTTCAAGACCAGGCTGCTCCACTTCCTGTCCAGCTCTCTGCTATGGCCTGGGAAAGCAGTGGAAGATGGGCCAAGGCCTTGGGCCCCTGCACCCACGTGGGAGACTTGGAAGAAGCTCCTGGCTCCTGGCTTTGGATCAGTGCAGCTCCGGCCATTACGGCCAATTAGTGAGTGAACCAACGGATGGAAGACCTCTCTCTCTCACTCTGCCTCTCCTATCTAACTCTGCCTTTCAAATAAATTAATTAAAAAAATAGTAGTTTCATGATGCAAAACATCCAATAGTTAGTTGCATTTGTATACGAATAATTATGTATCCCCAAAGGAAATCCAGAAGACAATCCCATTCATGATAACATCAAAAAGAACAGAATACCTAGGACTAAACTGAACCAAGGAGGTAGAAGATGTATACAGTGAGAACTGTAAAACACAGGTGAAAGAAACTGAAGGCACAAATAAGTGTAGAGATATCCTGTGTTCACGGATTGGAAGATTTAGAATTGTTAAGATGTTCATATTACCCAAGGTCATACACTCATATAGATTCAACAGAAACATGACCAAATTCCTACGGCATATTTCAAAGAAATAGAAAAGAAAAACTCTAAAATGTTTGTGGAACTGAAGAAGACCCTAAGTGACCAAAGCAGTCTTGAGAAGGAAGAGCAAATCGGAGGGATTACACATCCTGATTTCCAATCGCATTACAAAGCTATAATAATTAAAACACTGTTGATGGCATAAAAACACACAGAGACCAAAGGAATAGAGAGCTGAGAAATAAAACCCAGCATATATAGTCAACTAATTTTTGACAAGGGCACCAAGAATACATAATGAGTAAAGGATAGTCTCTTCAATAAAAGGTGTTGGGGAAACCAGATATCCACATACAAGAGAATGAGATGGTAACCTTACTTTACAGTAAATACAAAAGTCAACTCAGAATGAATTCAAGACCTCAATGTAAAATGTGAAACTCTGCAATTACTATTTTAGCAAAAAAAAAAAAAAAAAAAAAAAAAAAAAAGTTTAAAGCTTCAAACATTTTATCTGAAAGGCAAAGTTACAGGGCGGGAGGAACAGAGATCATCCATCCTCTGGTTCAGTCCCCAAATGACCACAGAGGCTACAAAGGGGCAGGGCTGGACTGGGCAGTCGGAGCTGGGATCTCCATCAGGATCTTCCACGTGGGTAGCTGGGGCCACGTACTCGGGCTATCACCGCCACCTCCCCAGGTGCATTACTGCGGTTGGATTGGAAAAGGAGCAGCTGGGACACAAACTTGCACTGACTTGGGACGCAAGTGTTGAAAGAGCAGCTTAACCCACTGCACCACACACCAGCCCTAGGCAATTGTTTGTTTTTTGCTATTACACTAAAACCTCTAGCCACAAAAGCAAAAACAAACAAAATCAACAAAAATAGAGATTCACATCAAACTAAAAACCTCTGCACAACACATCGAAGGAAACAATGAACAAAATGAAAACGTAGCCTGCAGGTTGGGAGAATATATTCGCAAATACACATCTGATAAGGGGTTAATGTCCAAAATATATGAGGAATGCACACAACTCAACAGCAAAATCCAAATAACCCAGTTTTGAGAAATGAGCAAAATAACTTTGAGATATATAGATATATATTTACAAAGAAACCATAAAAATAGCCAACAGGTTGATGAGACGACGTTGCACATCACTAATGATCAGGGAAGTCCAAATCAGCACCCCAGGGAGCTGGCACCTCACACCTGCTGTAGTAACTATTGCCAAAAAGTCGACAGCTAAGCGCTGGTAGGATGTGGGGAAAGGGGACCCTCGCACTGCTGGTGGAGCGTGAGCCGGTGCAGCCGTGCGGGACACGGCACGCAGGTCCCTCAGAAGGCGTCCCGGGGCCGGGCCGGATCTCTGGGTGTGTCGGGGAGCAGGGGGCAGGGCGGGCGCACTGGTGCCGTCCTGCCAGGCCGCCTGGCCTCCTGCTCGCTCTACAGACTCCGGGAAAGCCTGTCTCCCCTGCCCAGGTAGCCAGAGCGCGCCTCCAGGCACGCGCAGGTCGGGCGGTGCTGCGAGCGGCGGCTCTGCGGGAATCGCCCGCCACCGAGCGCGCGCGGGCCGGCCGGCCGCTCCCCTGGCGGAGCGCACGCTGCCCCGGGCCTGCCTTTCGCGTCATTCCCGCGTCAGTGTTCTCCTCAGAGTGTACGGCTGCGGGTTTACGTGGGTTTCGCCCCTAGAGTGGCTTCTCTAAGAACGCGCGTGTCCTCCAGGTTTTACCTTAGCACCTCCATCCAGCGCCCCAGGGTGCCCGCTGTGAGGTCGGCGTTCAGTCAGCGTCACGCTAAGTGAAAAGCTGACCAGAGAACCTCTAGCCTCAACTGCCGCGGCAGGCAACCTCGCGTGCCCTGCGGGGCCGAGCGGGACGGGCAACCGGAGAAAAATACATCTCCCAGGGGCCTTCGCGGCGGCCCGCCCCCTTCCTCACACTGACAGCCGCGACAGGCAATGAGAGGCGAGGCTTCCGCGGGCTGGGCGCCGAGCGGCCCAATCAGAGGAGAATGGGCAGTGCACTTCCTGCAGAAGCCCCGCCTTCACCCCGGGCGTTCACCTGCGGAGCCGAGCGCCGAATGGCCCTCAGTTGGCTCCCCGTTAGCCCTAGCTGCGATCAGGTGTCTGCCCGAGCCGGGTTCTTTTCCGGTGTTCCTGGGTGACTCCGTGGGTGGAGGCGCCACTGCACAGGGCCCCGTGGTCTCAGGCAGGCTGATAGGATGAAATGGATTAGACCTGTGAGCCGGGAGACCGCGCCTTCACCACGCCCCTGCACCTGCGCGCCCACCTGCCAATCACATTAATTGACCACGTCCATTTGGAAGTGGATAAAGGGCCTGAAACACGGTGGGCCCGGCCCCTATTCTCCCTCGCCGGGCTGGATCCCTTGTTGCCCTATGCCTTTGGGGCGCGGGGCTTTCGGGCCGCCCACTCTCTTCCCCTTTGCTTCGCTGCGCCTATGCTGCACGTGGCTCTTGGCCTGCTCGCTGCTCAGTATAGACCCCGGCTTAATTTCCAGACTTTTCTTTCTCCCTCTCCTATGCATTTCACCAGCCCTCACTCTGCAAGCCCTCGCTCTCCTATGCATTTCTCTCACTAAATAAAAAGCTTAAAAACTTACCATGCTGCCTGGTCTATTTGAGCCAGTATTCAGAATTCTCTGAATTCGTGGCAAGCGCCCACACCCTTATTGACATGGGGAATACTAATAAGCAGGTAGGTTTCAAAACTCCAATACGAAGAGACAGAGTCAGAATCAGACGTGGCAGCTATGCTGAAATTATCAGATGAATTTAAAACCACTGGGAGGGTGTGTTTGGATAGTGCTTGATACACTGCTTGGAATGACAATGACTGCATCTTATGTTGGAAGGCCTAGGTTCAAAGCCTGGCTCCTCACCTGTTCCCAGCTTCCCTGCAAGGCAGCAGGGGATGGATCAAGTCCTTGCGTGCCCACCATCTAAATGGGAGACCCAAGATTGACTTCTGGCTTTGGTCTGGCCCAACCCCAGCTGTTATGGGTGTTTGAAGAGTGAATCAGATGAGAGATCTCTTTGTGTATCTCTGTATCTCAAGTAAAAAAATAAATTAAAAATTTTAAAGCCTAAGGCCAGTGCTGTGGCATAGCAGATAAGGCCACCGCCAGAAGTGCTGGCATCCCATATGGGTGCAGGTTCAAGTCTCAGCTGCTCCACTTCCAATCCAGCTCTCTGCTGTGGCCTGGGAAAGCAGTAGAAGATGGCCCAAGTGCTTGGGCCCCTGCACCCGTGTGGGAGACCTGGAAGAAGCTCCTGGCTTCAGATTGATGCAGCTCAGGCTGTTGCAGCCAGTTGGGGAGTGAACCATCGGATGGAAGACCTCCTCTCCCCCCACCCCCCGCCTCTCCTCTCTCTAACTCTTTCAAATAAATAAATCTTTTAAAAAATGTAAAACCCAACTATGATACTAAAACTCTGATAAAGACAGCATGGGGGAACCCGTAGACAGTGGGAGCAGAGAGGCTGATAGCTCAAGAAAAAATGAAATAAATGCCAGAGATGAAAAGTCGTGACAGTGCCAGTGCTGTGGCGCAGCGGGGTGAGCCGCCGCCTGCAGTGCCGCATCCCACATGGGCCCTGGTTGGAGTCCCGGCTGCTCCACTTCCGATCCAGCCCCCTGCTAATGTGCCTGGGAAAGCAGAAGATGCGCCAAGTGTTTGGGCCCTTGCATCCATGTGGGAGACCTGGAAGAAGCTTCTGGCTTCAGTGTGGCTCAGCCTTGACTTGTTGCAGGCATTAGGAGAGTGAACTGGAGGATGGAAGACCTCTCTCTCTCTCTCTCTCTCTCTCTCTCCCTATCCTTCTCTCTCTGTGCAACTCTTTCAGGTAATAAGAGGGGGAGGGGGAGGAGAGGGAGGTCTTCCATCTGCTGGTTCACTCCTCAATTGGCTGCAACGGCTGGAGCTGTGCTGATCTGAGGCCAGGAGCCAGGAGTCTCTTCCAGGTCTCCCACATGGGTGCAGGGGCCCAAGAACCTAAGCCATCTTTTACTGCTTTCCCAGGCCACAGCAGAGAACTGAATTGGAAGTGGAGCAGCCGGGACTCGAACTGACAGCCATATGGGATGCCAGCACTGCAGGTGGCAGCTTTACACACTATACCACGTGCCAGTCTCTCTCTCTCTCTCTCTCTCTCTCTCTCTCTGTAACTTAAATAAACTTATTAAAAACTTATAAAAAAGCACTATAATGGAAGTGGAGTGTGCCTTCGTTGTGCTAGACTGGACACAGCTGAGCAAAGAATCTCTGAGCCTGGGGACAGATCAACAGAACAGCCATGCAAGGGTCGGCGGAGAAAGGGGATGGCAGAGGAAGGGAGGATGGGATGTGCTTCTGCTTTGTGCCCCTCTCTCCAGGACATCAATTTTATTCGCAAAAGTCCTTTGGAAAAATTATTCTCCCTTTCCAGGAAATTCTCTCCTGTAACCCCAATCTAAGCAAGTGCTAGGTCCAAGAAAATAGGACTCTATCTCCCTCAAGTCTCTGAGGGCTTTTGTGGTTGCTACGGGCACAGCTGAGCAGATTTCAGATACTCAAATTACAAAAAAAATTTTTTTTAAAGTTATTTGAAAGGCAGAGAGACAGAAAGAAATCTCCCATCTGCAGGTTCAGTCCCCAAGTGACCACAACAGTCATGGTTGGGCCAACCTAAAGCCAGGAGCTCAGAACTCAATTCAAGTCTTCCACATGGGTGGCAGGGACCCAGCTCCTTGAGCCATCACCTGTGCCTGGCCGGGTGCACATTAGCAGGAAGCTGGAACTGGAGGCAAGAGCTCTCCCAGATGGGATGCGGGCATCCCAAGCAGTGTCTAAAGCACTGAGCCAAGCCCCCACTTCTCAGTTTTATCTACCCCTCCCTGTATGACATTTCAGAAAACAAGATACTTTCTCTTCACCCATCATGTGAGCTGAGCAGGGTGCTATGGTTTGGGTGTGGTCTACCCTCCAAAGTTTCCTGTGTTGGAAGCTTGGTTCCCAGGGGGCTTAGTGGAAAATAAGCCACGGGGCACCACTCCCCCTCTGAAATGGATTAATGCTGTCTGGAGGGGATAGGCCAGGTCTGCAACTGGCATAGTTCTCAAGAGAATGAGCTGTGAAGTGAGCCTTGAACCTCCGCCGAAGCCCGCATTGCAGGTGCCACCCTCCACTCTCGCAGGTGCTCCTTGCACTATGATGCCATGTGCCATGGGCCACTCACCATGGTCAAGCAGATGCTGGCGCCATGTTCCTGAACCTCCAAAACTGAGAAACAGATAAACTTCCTTTCCTTATAAAGTACCCGGGCTCAGGTGTTTAGTTACAGTAACAGAAAACACATTAAGACACAGCACATGTCTTCCATTTCCCACTTATGTACTTCCTAAGTAACTTGGAGAACTTAAATATCATTTCTGGGGCCACAGGGCGGGGAAACCACAGAGCAGGGTGGAAACCTGGCCCTTGGTCTTGGCCTGGCAGCAGTTCCACTCCCCTGGTTTGTCCGTGGAGCTGCTTGAGCCCTGAGTCGGTGCCAGGCCCAGGGTGGGTTCTGGGCTCCTCAAGCTTCAAGAGGCAGGAATGCCATCATAGAGGTTTGCGTCACACTTCCATCCTGAGAAGCTCGGCAGCTACAGCTGACGCTCACCCCTGTGGTGTCTCCCTCTGGACTGTAAGGCACTTGAGGGTGCCTTCGCCAGTGTGGATTTACAAGAGGGCTCCCACCAACTTGGCCACTGTTCCTGGGTGGCATCTGTAGGGAGCTTCAGAAGTGGGCTTGTTCTGAGTGCTGCAGAAGCAGGTGTAACAGGAACTTGGCAGGAGCCAGTCACGGGTCTGGGAGCAGCAGCAGGACAAGGGTGCTGGGCCACTAGTGAGCCACTCTACTGCTGCCCTGACCCACATGGCAGGCAGCTGTGAGCCCTTCGTTGTGCACCAAGTCAGCTTCACCCAGCAAGGCGGTCGGGGGTGGAAGCTGCAGGCTATGGAACTGTCTGCCATGTTTTTTCTTTCTGAATGAGATACAATACATTTATCACAAAATTTCACTCCTTCAAGATGCACAATTCAGTGGGTTTTAATATATTTACAAGGTCATGTAACCATCAACACTAATTCCATTTCCATCACCTCCGATGGGACACAATACCCTTTAGCAGTCGCTTCCAATCCACCCCACTGCCCTCCACCAACAGCCCCTGGCAAGCACTCATCTACTGTCTCTGTCAATTTGTAAATTCTGGACGTTCTCATAAGTGGCCTCATACATGTAGGGTCTTTTCATGTCTGGCTTCTTTCATGTAGCATAGTAGGGTTCATCCACATCACAGCGTATATCACTGCTTCATTCCTTTTTTAGAGTTGAATAACAGTCCCTTGTGTGGACAGATGTGGTGGGATGAGAAGGCCATGCCAAGATGGCCACTGGCAACAGGGCCTGCCTGGCAACAGGCTGTGATTGGATGGCTTCGGAAACTGCCTGGCAGTAGGCTGTGATTGGTTAGGGCATAAACTGCCCCTTGATTGGATTGGCAGCCTCAGCTATATAAGCTGCTGTACCAACTGAAATAAACGAGTCTATGGGCTGTTTGCCTCTGGCCTACTTTCACCTGACTCCCGAGGTCTGTGTGGTGACTCCACTCCTCTTGCCCCCACCCCACTCCTCCTCTCAGAATGAATCCACAGCAACAGTTTGTTCATTCTTAGAGTGTGTTCACTGTAAATCTTCTGGGTGTTTCTGTTCCAGCTTGGGAGAGCCACACTGTGGGCAGCACATGCAGAGGCTGCCGTATCTCAGGGAAGTTGCCCAGAATTCTGGGGTACTCTAACCTGGTTACCTCCTCCCCACCGACACGTTTCTCAGCTCATTATCTCTCCCACCCAGCATCCATACATTAGGGTTTCAGCAGACTCATAGGAACAATTCTAGATCTCCCCACAGCTAATGTCCTGATCACCGAATCTCTGTAGTCTGCAGCTCACTAAGAACATAGACACTGACAGCGGAGCTTGTTCTACTTCAAAACTGTTGTCATCCAACACAGTGTTCAAACTCTGAACCAGCAGTTTCCTTCCCTCTAGAATGGGAGCAATAACAAATTCCAGGGCTGCTGTAGGAATCAAATGAGGGTCTTTCACATAAAGTGCTTAGCAATGACTGTTGCTTATCAAGTGCTTATCAATAAATATTAGCTTTACTACACTGCAAAGTTGCCTATTAAGTCTAAACAGAAAAGCTGTTGTAAAAGAATTTTTAAAACTTTTCCATTAATAAAACTATGAGCCACAAGTGGTTAAATAGTGGGTAGCCTTGGCAATGGTGTAGCTTCAAAGGCTGCCAGGAACTGGTCTAAATGGTGGTGCTGTGGCGCAGTGGGTTAATGCCCTGGCCTGAAGCACCGGCATCCCATAAGGGTGCCAGTTCTAGTCCCAGCTGCTCCCCTTCTGATCCAGCTCTCTGCTATGGCCTGGGAAAGCAGTAGAAGATGGCCCAAGTTCCTGGGCCCCTGCACCCATGTGGGAGACCTGGAAGAAGCTCCTGGCTTCGGATCGGCACAGCTCCAGCCGTTGCAGCCATCTGGGGAGTGAACCAGCAGATGGAAGACCTCTGTCTCTGTCTCTACCTCTCTCTTTCAAATAAATAAAATAAATCTTTAAAAAAAAAAAAAAGGTGGTGCAGACTCCCCTCACAGGAGTGTTAAGTTGTGTCACTGGTAATTAAGGTGATAATTTGGCCACTTTAGTATTTGGACAGGTGGCAGCGGTTTTAAAGAGATGAACTAGATTCATGCAAAGGTATATTACAAGTGAATGGAAAAATATTTGTAAATAATGTATCTAATAAGGATTTGATTCCAGAATAAAGAATTCTTACAATTCAATCATTAGTAAAAGAAACAAAAAACTTCATTTAAAAATGGGCAGAGGTTCTGACCTCTCCAAAGCATTTCCCCAAAGCTGAGACACAAAGACCGGTAAATACATGAAAAGATGCCCCACATCATTCGTCATTAGGGAAATGAAAAATCCAAACCTTTGTCGATTAGAGTAGCTAAGATCAGAGACACAGTGACAAGTACTGGTGTCGGGGAAACTGTGTGGGGCAACTGGAGTGCTCAGACCCTGCTGGTGGGAATGCAGAGTGGTACCAGCCCTTTGGAAGTTCACTCTTCTAAGAGTTACACAGAACGACTGTATGACCCAGGTAAGGAAATGGAAACATAAAAACCTGCAGCCAGCGCTCGCAGACGCATTACTCACCATAGCCAAGACACGGAAGCCACCCAAACGTCCATCAGCAGCTGAACAGGTGAACACAATGTGATCTGGCCACACCATGGAGTATGACTTAGCAATGAAAACGATACAGCCCCGACGTGTGCTACACACGGAAGGGCCCTGGAGACACCCCACAAGGGAAGGGAGCAGAAACGGGAAATGACAGTAATGGGTAAGGGGTTCTTTCTGGGCTATCGAAAATGCCCTAAAATTAGACAGTGGTAAAAGCAGCGCGACTCTGAATTTCCTCTACTGAATTGTACGCTTGAAGTGGACGAACTTCTCTGGCAAGTGAAATATCTCAGGAAAGCTATAAAAATAATATTTTTATTTTAGAAAGAGTTGGAGGAAATTTCAACACTGTTGTACTGTGAGTAGTCATGTTAATTCCGTTGGGTGGGATAATGGTATTATGGGATGGGCTTTGCGAGTCATCTGTGGTAGATGGAAAACACTTTTCAGAGCCATCTGTGCTGTCCAGACCCCTCCCAGCCACAGGTGCTTCCGCTCCTCACCTGTATCCCTGCAGCCACCGGGGGCAGAAGTCACCGCATGAGACAAGGCCTGGGGCAGACGGCAGAACCTTCCAGGGCTGTGCACGATAGGAGAGAGGTTATTTTCTTATTTTTGGGTGCTGCAAATGGTAGCCGGTCAAATCAGCAGGGTGGCGGTCTGCCCCAAGGGGGGGCCATTCAGTGGAAAGGGGGAACATGGGAACCCTTCATCAGAATGCAGCACCCGGGAGCCTCCTGCCTGTCCACGGCACCCTTAGTGCCACTGCTGGCCTGCAGCCGAACCTTAAGCCAAAGCAACACCAGAGAGGGAGTCAAGCAGGTCAGATTTGAAACCTTTTGGGAAAGAAATGAGCAGAGTGGTGATTTTGTCACATTTATTCAGGGTCCACGGTTGACAGTTCATCATCCAAAGACACCAAGATTAAACATTTATCAATTCTGTAATGAGTGGAAACACACACACACATGCACGCACACACGCAAACGCACACACAGACACACACGGCTCCTTGTGAAGCACACTGAGCAAGCACAAGCTCTCATTGCAGGAAGGGCCCTGTGCCAAGCTTTATAGCTAAGGAAAGTGCAAACGCACGCTCTTTCTCTCAGGCAGGGGTCCTCTCGGATGGAGCAGCTTGACTCGAGATGGGCGTGTCTGGGGGGCATCATCAGGCCCCCAAACATGTCCACATCCTAGGTCCTGGAACCTGGCACCGTCCCTTATGTGGCCCATGGGCTTCCCGGCTGTTACTAAGTTAAGGGTGTTAAGATGGGAAGATCATCCTGGGCCCAGGAGAATCCCAACCGTCCTCAGAAGAGGGAGGTGGGAGCGTCCAGGTCAGAGGAGCAGGTGATGTAACGAGAGACTGCGGGGACACTGGTGGGGCCCATGAGCCACAGAGCACAGGTGGCAACTAGAAGCTGAACAAGTCCCAGAGCCAGATTCGCTCTCAGAGCCTGTGGAAGGGCCCAGCCCTCCAGAAAGCTGGATTTTGGCTGAACGAGACTCACGCTGGACTTCCGACCTCCGGAACTGGAGAAGCTTGTGTTAGGCCACTGAGTTTGCGGGCATTTGTTACAGCATCGGCAGGAACACAGACATGACCATGACTTGGAACTTAAGAGACAACAGTGAAATTTGGCCTAGAAAGAGAGTGGGGCGAGGGATGGGGGAACAGATGAGAAATCCAGAGGCTCTGACCAGGGAGGCTGCAGACCGGAGTGCGCTAGCAGGCAGCTGAATTTGAAGAGGGGTCCCGTGGTGGTCAGCACAGGAGCTGGGAGGGAGGCCTCAAGGGCCACCACAGCTGAGGAAGCCACGGGGCTTTCAATGCGCCTCTGCCCCAAACACAAGTGCTGCCCACCCACTGTGCCCAGGGTCACTGCATTCAGGCCAAAATGGGCCCTGAGTGGAAAGCGAGGGTCTCAGCTAGTATCCGTTTCTTTCAGCTGGACACGGGCCGAGTCTAAAAGCTACAACAGTGGAAAATGAGGTCGTTCTCCCCACGCAGCGTGCAGGGAGCAGTCTCCCCACCGCAGCCCTACTGCGGCTGAGCCGCGTGACTGCTGTGGGGCATCCTGGGCACTAGGGGGCGCTCAGCACGACCCCAGCGTCCACTCCTCTAGAGGTCTCGGGCAGCCCTCCCTCCCCAGAGGCTCAGCCAGCAAAGCTGTGCCCAGGCGGCTGGGGGAAGACAGGGAGGGGACACGGGGGTGTCACAGGCCCAGATGCAAACGGGAGAGTGTTCAAAGGCAGAGTGTGCACTGACATGGGATTCGGGGGGCATAAGAGCGCCCGGGGCGCCTGCCTGCCTGTTTCCGCAGGCGGTGCACACGGATCGGATCGGCCCGATTCCCCCACACTGAGGAATGGCTGGCTGCCCGGGTGACTAACACTTTCGTACTGCCTGGGTTTTATTTGTACTTTGAGAAAACGAGGGGGGAGGATTAGAGGATTTCCCAGGGCCCAGGTCCAGGACTTGAGCATTTTATAGAAATATACTCTCTTATGTTTTAGAACACTCGTGAGGCACAATTTACATACCATCAAGTGAACCCAAGCTCTGCAAGCACAATCCAACTTCAGAACACGTCGTCACCCCATCCCTTCTGTCGTTCCTCAAACCAGCGGCCTCGGCGAGCAGGCGGAGCGGGGAGGACCCCTGGCGTCCCCGAGCAGTCTCTGGCCTCGGTTAGGGTTAGGGTCAGGGTCAGGGTCAGGGTCAGGGTCAGGGTCAGGGTTAGGTAGTTTCCCTACCTCTCGGGCTAGGGACAGAGCAACCACGTGGATCTTCTTCTAAATCAGAGGTGTTCAGCAGAAAAGGATCCCTCGCCACACTTTTTCTTTCTTTCTGGATCTAATTACTTGGAAACCCTCTGCTCACACAAATGATGAACTCCTCCGCTTAAGCACAGCTGGGTATCACAGAGCGCTGGGGCTTGGCTGCCTGGAGTCCTGCTGGACCACCTGATTGTCTGGCCTGACAGGAAATGCACGACATACACAGTCTACCTTTTAGTATTTGAGAAGACAAGTAAAGCAACAGAGGGCGACGGGACGGTCAGGGCCCCGTGGGGTCACCCGGCTTCTCCCTCGGGAGCTGCCTGCCACCTGCTGCAGACGGCCCCCGCCCACAGCCGCCGGCTCTTCCTCCCAGCACTGGGCCCGGTCAGGACCCCGGTCAGCCTGTGCCGGGGCTCCTCACCGGCAAGATGGGCACCCGCACCCCTCCAGGGCCCCTGCTGTCCTGCAAGTCACGCGGTCTGTGGCTTCCATGCGGGGAAGGGGAGGGGAAACCCGAAGACCCTCCTGGCGCCGGGCGCGCTCAGTCGCCGTGGTGGAGCCGGTGATGCTGGTGAAGGTTGGAGCTCTGGCGAAAGCTTTTCCCACACTGGCTGCACTGGTAGGGCTTCTCGCCGGTGTGGATCCTCTGGTGCAGCTTGAGGGTCGACTGGCGCCCGAAGCAGTGGCCGCACTCCCCGCAGGCGTAGGGCCTCTCTCCCGTGTGCACGCGCTTGTGTCTCTTCAGCTCCGAGTTCCACGTGAAGCTCTTCCCACAGTCGTCGCACCTGTAGGGCTTCCTGGCCGAGCGCGGCGCCGGGTGGCCGAGCCGCGGCAGGCGGCCGCTCAGGCCTCTTCGGCCCCCTTTGCTCTTCTTCAGCTCCCTCAGCGGGTGCGTTTTTAGGGGGCTGCTGATGTGGTCCAGTTCCCTGCAGTGTCTCTGGTAGTGAGCAAATGGCTTCTGGGCACTTTGGGAGCCGCCCTGCCTCCGGGACAGCCGGGCCTCAGCCAGGCTCGCCCCTCGGGGCTCGGGACTCTGCAGCCCACCGCCCCTGGACCTGCCGGCTGACACTGCGCATGGCTTTGCTCCTTTAGCCCCTTCCGGCTGAGGGTTCTCCTTGTTGTCACTTCCCACTCTGGGGGCCTCTACAATTAGAAAGGACAGGCTTCATTTTCTGGACTTCAGCAAAAGCTTCGTGAAACATCGTGCAAGGATCTCGAAGGGGCCTGGCACGGCCGCCCGATTTAGACTCCTGGGGGGCAGACTCCCCACCCCCACGTCTAGGAGTCAGACTCTCCGGACTTCTGGTTAATGACTGGACAGCTGGGCTGGCTCTGATATATGTTAAATTTACGTGCCAGGTTCGCTGGCGACCTCACTCCTTTCTACCTTTAGGGAAAGGAGGAACAGGAAAAAGCGAACCCATCAGAACTGCCAGTCAACGGATGAGGAAGACAGCTGACATTCACCACTGTGCGTGCTTTCACAGCCCAGAGCCTGAGCTGCTTCAACAAACAGCCTTCACTGACGTGGACACCCGCCGACAACCCCTCTCCCTGCCCTTAAAGGAGGGTAGGTCTGTGACTGTGGTGGGGTTTTATTTTTTCCTTACAAAATCAACAGCATGCGTTCAGAGACTGCACTGTGAACCCTAAACAACACGTATCCTAATCATAGAAACCCCCCACCTTCTGACTGCCCAGACGGGGGATCAGAATGGAAACAGCTGGGACCAGTGCTGCAGCCTATAGGCTAAGCCCCTGTCTGTGGTGCCTGATCCCACATGGGTGCCAGTTCGTGTCTTGGCTGCTCTTCTTCCAAGCCAGCTCCCTGAGTATGGCCTGGGAAAGCAGAGGGCGATGGCCCAAGTGCTTGGGCCCCTGCACTCGAGTGAGAGACCCGAAGAAGCTCCTGGCTCCTGGCTTCAGATCTGCCCAGCTCTGGCCGTTGCAGCCATTTGGGGAGTAAATCGGGGGATGGAAGATCTTTCTCTCTGTGTGTCTCCCTCTCTCTGTCTGTGATTCTGCCTCTAAGGTAAATAAATAAATTTCTTTAAAAAAAAAAAAAAAGGATGGAAACAGCTAGAATGGCTGCAGGGTCTGGGAGAGTGAACGGGTAGCACAGGCCAGCTGCTCAATATGGTAATTAACAGGTGCATGTGACCACGTGGATCACAAGCACTTGAGACGTGGTAGGGTGACTGAGGGACTGAGTGCTTATTTTAATTCAAATTTAAACAAGCAGCCCACCACATTACAGTCAATTAATTTTGGTGAAGATTTGCAAGACAATTTCATAGAAAATACAGCTTAAATCTTTGTGATCTTGGATGTGACCGTCGGCAATGGTATTTTACATATGACACCAAAAGCACCAACACACAGAAACAGATAAATCAGACTGTTTCGAGATGAAAACATTTGTGCTTCAAAGGGGACTATTAAGAAAGTGAAGGCAAGCCGGCACCATGGCTCACTAGGCTAATCCTCCTCCTTGCGGCGCCGGCACACCGGGTTCTAGTCCCGGTCGGGGAGCCAGATTCTGTCCCGGTTGCCCCTCTTCCAGGCCAGTTCTCTGCTGTGGCCCGGGAGTGCAGTGGAGGATGGCCCAAGTGCTTGGGCCCTGCACCCCATGGGAGTCCAGGATAAGTACCTGGCTCCTGCCATCGGATCAGCGCAATGCGCCGGCCGCAGGGCGGCGGCCGCGGCGGCCATTGGAGGGTGAACCAACGGCAAAGGAAGATCTTTCTCTCTGTCTCTCTCTCTCACTGTCCACTCTGCCTGTAAAAATAAATAAATAAATAAATAAAATAAAAATGAAGGCAACCCAGAGAATGGGGGGAAAAAACTGCAAATTATATATACATAGACCCAACAGTCAGAAAATAGAATGAAGTCTTACAACTCAACAATAAAGGCAATTCACTCAATGCAGAAGCTCTGAAAGGAAATTTTTCCACACATCACGCACAACTGTCCAATAAGCATGGGCAAAGGTGCTCAACACCATTGGCCACTTAAAACCTTCGGAGGGGACTCTTCGCCCTACCGGGATGACTCTAACAGAACAGACCACTGCCGCGTGCTGGGAAGGGTGTGGAGACCTGGAATCCGCGTACTCTGTCGGTGGGAGCTCAACACGGTGCAGCCACTCTGAACACCACCTGGAGCTCCTCACAAAACTTCGTGCCATAGATCAAGCAGTTCCACTCCTAGTGAGAAGCGAAAACCTATGTCCATACGCAAATGCGCATGGCAGCACTACGAATGATCCTTGGCTTGTAATTTTTTGGCTTTATGACGTATTCAACTAGAAACCTTACGTCAAGCTTCGGTATTTTCCTGGGCTAGTAACGTGTGATGCAGTACTATCTCGATGCTGGGCAGTGGCGTCAGCCACAGCTCCCACTCAGCCACGTGATTATGAGAGTAAGACAGCCCACACCGTGCAGTGTACCATGTTGCCAGTGTGTGTTTTTTTTAATATCTATCTACTTACTTGAAATGTAGAGTTAGAGAGAGGGGGGGAGAGACAGAAAGAGAAGTCTCCCATGCACTGGTTCACTCCCCAAATGGCCACAACGGCTGGGGCTGGGCCAGGCTGAAGCCAGGAGCCAGGAGCCAGGAGCTTCCTTTGGGTCTCCCGTATGGGTTTGCTACTGTATTTTGGATATTATTTTTCATGTTTTCCCATCTTGCTACGTCTTAATTACATTAGATGAGATGGTCAGTACCTTACTATAAAATAGGCTTGTATTAGCTTTTGTCCAACCATAGGCTGTTACAAGTATTCTAAGTGGGGCTGGCGCTGTGGCACAGTGGGTTAAGCTGCTGCTTACGATGGCAGCATGCCATATCGGAGTGCTGGTTCGAGTCCCAGCTGCTCTACTTCTAATCCAGTTTCTTGCTAATGCACCTGGAAAGGCAGTGGAAGATGGCCCAACTGCTTGGGCCTCTGCCACCCATGTGGGAGACCAGGGTGGAATTCCTGGCTCCTGGCTTAGGGCAGCCCCAGCTGTTACAGCCATTTAGGGAGCGAATCAGCAAATGGAAGTTCTTTCTTTCTCTCTCTGTCACTCTGCCTTCCAACTAAATAAATAAATCTTTGAAAAAGAAGAGTTCAGGGGCCGGCACTGTGGTGGAGCGGGTAAAGCCGCTGCCTGCAGTGCTGGCATCCCATGTAGGCACCGGTTCGAGATCCGGCTGCTCCACTTCTGATCCAGCTCTCTGCCATGACCTGGGAAAGCAGTGGAAGATGGCCCAATCCTTGGGCCCCTGGACTCGCATGGGGGACCCAGAGGAGGCTCCTGGCTCCTGGCTTTGGATTGGCACAGTTCTGGCCATTAAGGCCAACTGGGGAGGGAACCAGCAGATGGAAGGCTTCACTCTCTCTCTCTCTGCCTCTCCTTCTCTCTGTGTGTAACTCTGACTTTCAAATAAATAAATAAATTTTTTAAAAAAAGAAAAAGTTCAGGGCACTTTTAAGGTAGGTTAGGCTAACTTATAATGTTCAGTAGGTTGGGTTTATTAAATGCATTTTCAACAATAATATTTTCAACTTAACGATGGGTCTTATCTATGTAAGCCCATCATAAGTCAAGGAGTATCTACTCGTAACAGGCAAAAAGTGAAAACAGCCCAAAAGTCTGTCAACCGATGAACTAACTGATAACCTGCAGTGTACCCATACAATGCCTATTTCCCGGCTAGAAACAATGAAAAAAGCACTAATGTTGGGGCGGGCGCCATGGTTCACTTGGTTAATCCTCTGCCTGCAGCGCCAGCATCCCATATGGGTGCCGGATTCTGTCCCGGTTGCCCCTCTTCCAGGCCAGCTCTCTGCTGTGGCCAGGGAGTGCAGTGAAGGATGGCCCAGGTGCTTGGGCCCTGCACCCCATGGGAGACCAGGAGAAGTACCTGGCTCCTGGCTTCAGATCGGCGCAGCGCCGGCCGTAGCGGCCATTTAGGGAGTGAACCAGCAGAAGGAAGACCTTTCTCTCTCTCTCACTGTCTATAACTCTACCTGTCAAAGAAAAGAAAAGAAAAAGAAAAAAGCACTAATGCATGCTAACATGGATGAACCTTGAAAACGTACTGCTCAATGACACAAGCCAGACAGAAAGCCAATGCTGTATGGTGCCATTTACATGGCTAAGCAAATCCAGAGACAGCCAGCAGGTCAGTGCTTGCCGGGGGCTGGGCACCCGGAAATGGGGGTGACTGCTCTCTGAGGTGATAAAATGCTTTGGAGTCAGTGGTGATGGCTGCGCCACTCTGTGAAGGCACTAAAAAGCACTGCTCTACACACTTCAAAAGGGTGAGTTTCAGGATATGTGAATTTACGTCAGCGAGTAAAAAAGGTGGCCGGGGCTGCCGTACTGAGCAGGCAGCTCTGCAGGAAGACACTGGTGGATCTTGGAGAGGAAGACCACGGTCATCCACCTCTCGGGATCCAATGAAAAGAGAGAGTCCACATGCCGCCAACTGCCCCTGCTAAGGCGAGAGAGCACGTGTGTGGTCTACGTCGTTCAGCACAACGAAGCCACAGGTTACGGGGAGCGGCCGCAGCCACAGTCACAGCTTCTCTCCCGAATGCCCCAGATCTTCTCCATTTCCTGCGTTCCGAGACTTGATCAAAGTTCCCCTCAGAGTCACTGCTGAAATCCCAGTGCCCGCAGTAATGGCACTAAGGGGCAGGGCCTTTGGGAGCTGATTAGGTCACAAGGGCTCTGCCCACATGGGAATGGGATCAGTGCCCTCATGGAAGAGGCCCCAGAGAGCTTGTTTGTCCCTTTACCCTGTGAGGACACGGAAGTTGGCAGTCTGTGGCCCAGAGGTGGGCCCTCACCAGAACCCAGCCATGGTGGTACCTTGAGCTCAGACTTCCCCACCTGCAGAACTGTGAGAAGTCAGTCTGTTGTCTGTTAACTACCAATTTCTACTATTTGATTATAGCAGCTTGAAGAAACGAAAACACAGGTATTTCGTGGGGTCTAGCCAATGTTAGGTAACTCAGGCTCCAGCTCTTGTTGTAACCCTCGTCTCAGCCCTGCTGTCTCCTGAATTCACATCCCCTGGTCCTTCAGTAGCACAGCTCACCGCACTGTGGAGACCAGGGTCAGAAATCACACTCACAGCGCACCAGATGCACACAGGGAACCAGACACAGGAACTGAAAGCACAAACGGCATCAGAGAGGAGGAGGAGGACAAAAAGCATGGAGTGGGGTTTTCTCTACTGACGGAAGATTCTTTAGGCCCTGTCTAAAGAGCAGACCATTTGCAGGAATGAAACTCGGCCGTGGCGCACACGGACGTTCATCAGAAGCTCCGAACGGGGATGGTGCTAGGGCGATCCTTTGATGCACTGGACTGTCAAGTATTCATTGCTAGAAAGCAGTCAGTACTTGTATACTTATTTACAGAATACCAACTCCGACGGTGACAATTTTAAGGACCACGTTTTCACACACATTAAACACGCACACGCGCTCTGCCTCTGCAGGACCACGCGCTGCTTGGACGCAGATGAAGGGCAGACAGCAGCCACGCCGTACTCACCTGCTCCAGCCACCCTGGGGGCTGGTTCCTGGAGGAGTGGGGATTTCTCCCACTGATGGGGGCTCACCCGGTCATGGGAATCTGCCTGGGAAAGCTCCTCCACACAGTCTTCCCTGAGATCTCGCCTAGGAGCGTGTGGGGGGAGGTCTGGCAGCTCCTCTTCAAGCTGGGATCCAGTTTTCTCAAAGAGCACCTTCTGCCCCTGCATGCACACGGCCACCTGGGAACGAGGGCCACCCGTTAGCACTCCTGCACCCGGGCTGACCAGCGGCAGTGCTACCTCTCACCCCTGCATGCACACGGCCACCTGGGAACGAGCACCACCCGTTAGCACTCCTGACCAGGACTGACCAGCGGCAGCGCTACCTCTCACCCCTGCATGCACATGGCCACCTGGGAACGGGCGCCACCCGTTAGCACTCCTGCACTGTGGGGAGCCATTGCACGGCGCCCTAAAGATGGCGCCGGCTCCTTTCCCCCCGGAAGGACTGGCGAGAAACAAACATCTCCTAATAAGGAGATGTTTGAGCTCCCTTCCGGCTTCCGCGTTGCTGTACCAATCAATGCTTGCCACTTGGCCGCTTTTGATTGGTGCGCGGATGGCTATAAGAGGGAGGGGAGAAAAAAGGGCGCGGGATTCAAAGTTTGAAAGAGGTTCCTGAATAAACTGCTGGAAGAAGAGTTCGGGTCGTGTCTTCCTTGCTGGTCGAGGGACGCGACACTGCACCAGGGCTGACCAGCGGCAGCGCTACCTCTCACCCCTGCATGCACACGGCCATCTGGGAACGGGCGCCACCCGTTAGCACTCCTGCACCAGGACTGACCAAGGGCAGTGCTACCTCTCACCCCTGCATGCACACGGCCACCTGGGAACGAGCACCACCCGTTAGCACTCCTGACCAGGGCTGACCAGCGGCAGCGCTACCTCTCACCCCTGCATGCACACGGCCATCTGGGAACGGGCGCCACCCGTTAGCACTCCTGCACCAGGACTGACCAGCGGTAGCGCTACCTCTCACCCCTGCATGCACACGGCCATCTGGGAACGGGCGCCACCCGTTAGCACTCCTGCACCAGGACTGACCAGCGGTAGCGCTACCTCTCACCCCTGCATGCACACGGCCACCTGGGAACGAGCACCACCCGTTAGCACTCCTGCACCAGGGCTGACCAGCGGCAGCGCTACCTCTCACCCCTGCATGCACACGGCCATCTGGGAACGGGCGCCACCCGTTAGCACTCCTGCACCAGGACTGACCAAGGGCAGTGCTACCTCTCACCCCTGCATGCACATGGCCACCTGGGAACAAGCACCACCCATTAGCACTCCTGCACCAGGACTGACCAAGGGCAGCGCTACCTCTCACCCCTGCATGCACACGGCCACCTGGGAATGAGCGCCACCCGTTAGCACTCCTGCACCGGGGCTGACCAGCGGCAGTGCTACCTCTCACCCCTGCATGCACACGGCCACCTGGGAATGAGCGCCACCCGTTAGCACTCCTGCACCAGGACTGACCAGCGGCAGTGCTACCTCTCACCCCTGCATGCACACAGCCACCTGGGAACGAGCACCACCTGTTAGCACTCCTGCACCAGGACTGACCAAGGGCAGTGCTACCTCTCACCCCTGCATGCACACGGCCACCTGGGAACGAGGGCCACCCGTTAGCACTCCTGCACCAGGGCTGACCAGCGGCAGTGCTACCTCTCGCCCCTCAGCCTTAGGGATTCCTGATAATGACCAAGGGGTCAACTGTGACAAGAGACCTTTGACACCTCCAAGGGCATGTAGAACAGAATTAAGGGTGCTCCAAACCAGCCAACGTTTTCAGCTGTCCCTAAAGGCTGGGCCGTTCTCAAGGCCTGGAAATAAACTGCTCAGAGAGGTGGCACAAATGTGATGATGAGTCATGAACACTGGCCCATGGATTCCCATCCTACACCGCAGTCCCCCTCCCTACTTCTGCTGGAAACAGGCCCTGTAAAAGGGGAGGGGCCGCTCTTACTATTCACCTGTCTGCCAGAGGCCCTGGTGAGCAGACAGTGCGGGCACCGCGGCTCCCAGGAGTCTGCACTTTCCAGAGCCTGTGCTTGTTTGCTAACCTGCCTCAGCCCTAACTGGGGCTCGACCGGGAGGGCCCAGCAACACTGGCTGACTGAGCTGTAACCTCCTGAACCAAAGGCGACACCCCAGAAGCTTCACTGGAACGAAGTTCACTGAGGTTTCCCAGAGCTGAAGTTCTCACCCTACAGGATGGTCCTGCCCACTAAGAGTTCTGATTATAGGAAAACTTTAGGGGCCGGTGCTGTGGCGCAGTGGGTTAACGCCCTGGCCTGAAGCGCCGGCATCCCATATGGGTGCCAGTTCGAGACCCGGCTGTTCCACTTCCTGTCCAGCTCTCTGCTATGGCCTGGGAAAGCAGTGGAGGATGGCCAAGTCCTCGGGTCCCTACACCCACATGGGAGACCTGGAAGAAGCTCTTGGCTCCTGGCTTCGGATTGGCGCAGCTCCGGCCGTTGTGGCCATCTGGGGAGTGAACCAAAGGATGGAAGACTCTCTCTCTGTCTCTGTCTCTGTCTCTGTCTCTCTCTCTTCCTCTCTTCTCTCTGGGTAACTCTGACTTTCAAATAAATAAATCTTAAAAAAAAAAAAAAACTTTAAGAGGAGTGGGTGGAGGAAGACCTGACAGTGGAGATTCAGAAACCTTAAAGCTACTTCTGAGGATGTGAGTCCCATAAAGAAGGGTGAGACCGCGCGCGTCCTCTCCTGCCCCCACGGTGCCAGCAGCTGGGCTCTGAACACCTGGGGCTACCTGCAGCAGGCTCCCAGACAGGCCAGAAGCAACTTCCGAGCCCTGCAGTCCATGCCCAGCCGCCGCGAAGGGTCAGGGCCCAGACACCACTGAGATGCAGGGGACCCTGGGGGTCGGCGAGAGGGAGTCCTTACCCACTGCTTTGGCTTCTTGGCTGCCCTCTGGAAATCCTCCACCAGGCTCACCATCTCCTTGCTGCTCCCTGGGCGCCGCCGCCTGACCCGCGCCTGCAGCTCCGGGGGCAGGATGGCCAGGAACTGCTCCATCACCAGAAGTTCCAGGATCTGCTCCTTGGTGTGCAGCTCGGGCTGCAGCCACTGGCGGCACAGCAGGCGGAGCTGCGCCAGCGCCTCCTGGGGCCCCGACACCTCCTGGTAACAAAACCGCCGGAAGCTCTGGCGGGACAGCTCCGGGTCCGGCCGGCTTTTCTGGGGAGCGGGCTCCCGCTTCTCTTCCAGCTTTGCTATTATGTGTCTCTCCTGCTTGGAGGAGGCCTGCGGGTGGGAGCTCAAGGTGATCTCCATTTTAGCTGCCATGCTGGGGCTCGGGACACAACTTCCCTCCTTGGAAACAGGTCAGACCTCTGGGATCATGCACTGACGACCCCTCTCTCTGAACGCCCCACGGATCCTGCCGGGGCCGCTCTCCTGAGACCGTCCCGGGGGCCGGGATGCAGACACGCGCCTGTCATTCACGAGCCTCTACTGCAAACCCTGGGGTGGAGTTGGTCAGTCACTCTTTTGCACTGTCTGGCAAAGGCGAAAAGCCACAAGGTCCGGGAAGAAATTACTTCTTTTATTTCAGGAGCGAGCACACGGGGTCTCCGACGAAGCGGGCTGGCGGAGAGGCATCCCTCGAAGTTGACGCTGTCTGGCGAGGCGCCTGCACCAGCCCTCCGGCCTCTGCACCTGGCTGAGACCGACCTCGACCATCTCGTTGGGACCCAGAGGGGACAGCCGGGGAAGGCCACAGCGCCGCTCGCAGGTATGGTTAGAGGTGAACCTGCCCACGCGCGCGAAAGGCCCAGAGGCTCCGGCTCGGCGGCGGCCCCGCGGTCCCCAGGCCCAGCAAAGCTACGACAATCCAGAACGCCGCTTAGCTACAGCGCAGGGCGAGAGCTCCGCCTGGCGCCCGCGACACCACCATCCCAAGCAGCGAGGCGCCGAGCGCCCGCCTGCAGCCCCCTCACCTCTCTGGGGACCCAGGGCCCGGATCTAGCAGCCCGGGCTGGGGGCGGGGCCGAAGCCGCTCGTCGCGGAGACGCCCACTGACTGCAGAGGAACTACCCGCGGGGGGCCCGCCCCCTCCCCAAGAGATTGGCTCCTCGAGGCCATCGTCCTTTGTCCATTGGCTCCTGGGTCTGCCCATAACGTCGCAGTGCACCGCGGGAGTTGTAGTCCGGCGGCTCGGCTCGGGAGCGTGCGCGGTGGGCAGTCTGGCGTCAGGCTAGCTCCTTGGACTTCCTGCCCCGCGGCTGACAGAGTGCGGGGAGTCCGCTGCTTCCTTGGGGCGGACGTCCCCACGTCAGCCGGGGAGCCCCTAGCCGCTGGAGTCTGACCTGGGCGGCCCCTCCACAGCTCCATCCGAACCTCTGAAGTAGAAAGTAGAATCTCCAAAAGGAACATGCTGCTGCTCTCCAAAGTGGGAAAGGGATGCTGGGGAATAAAAACACAGAGAGACCAGAACAGTCACCCAGCGGCTGTGCGTGCGTGCGGTCACGTGGGTGACAGTGGGGGGATGGCCTGACAGCGGCAGTAAGAGGTTAATGAAGGAGCCTACACAGTCGTTCTCTCCTCAAGACAACGCGGCACTCTGGAGGGTGAGTGGAGGCTTCCAGGGGCAGGAGAAGGACCCAGGTATGCGGGGAAAGAAAACAGACTGCACGGCCTCGTGTCCTGGACCTTGGCATGGGTTTGTGGAGAGAGTCAAGGAAAAGGATGGAAAATCAATAGTAAGCAGAGCGAAGGCCTCTGGGAAGGGTTTGTTATCTGTGTGGCCTCCATTCAGAGTGGAGCCTTTATGTCCATGTGAGTCTCTGCGTATCTGTGACATCCTTACCTACTTCTGATTCCAGGACTGCTAGGAGAACATGGCTTCCCAGTGACTGGGAAGAGACGCAATCTGACCCCACCAGACTCAGCAAGTGATGGCTGCAGCAAGGAGTCCCTGGGCTCACCCACCCTCAGAAAAGAAAAAACAGGAACCGCACAGGGACAGAAATCAGCCAGCGAGGCCTCCCAGCAGCATTCCAGGCACTTCTGCTGCAAGGAGGTTGCTGGCCCCAAAGCAGCTTCTTAGGGAACTCTCGTCAGTGGCTGAAACTTCTTTCGAAGAACAGATCCCGGAGCTTCTGGTTTCGGAGTAGTTTCTGACATCTTGCCCAGAGGAGATCCAGAGCTGGGTGAGGACCAGCATCCAGAAAATGCTGAGGAAGCCATGGCTCTGAGGATGCACAGAGATCCCAGGACAACAGGTGAGAAAATAAAGTTGGACCCTGTGGTTTTGGTCATGAAGGAGTTGGAATGAGGAGCCCCAGAATCCAGTTTCTAGAGGGGCACTTAGTTGAGACTGGCACAGTAGCCCTCTGCCACTCTTGGCTATCTTGGGTTGGCCCTATGTCCTCACTGTATGGAAATAATTTCTCACCTGCAGGTGTAACTAGTAGACATTCATATACTTGGGAATGTTTCCAGTCCCTAATTAAAGTTGTAAAAACATTCAGAAAAAATTCTCCAAAAGAAAGCTAGGGGTGCGGGAGTGGGCATCTGGCACCGCAGTGTAGATGCTGCTCGGGATGCCAACATCCTGTCTTGCAGTGTCTGGGTGTGAGTCCGGGCTCTGTTTCCTATTCCAGCTTCCTGCTAGTCTGCGCCCAGGAAGGCAGCAGGTGATGGCTGAAATACCTGAATCCCTGCCAGCCACGTGGGAGACCCAGATAGAGTTCCGGGCTCCTGGCTTCATCCTGACCCAGCCCTGGCTTTTGCAGGCATTTAGGGAGTGAAACAGCAGATGGCAGATCTCTCTCTGCCTTTCAAATGAATCATTTTTTAAAGGCCAGGGAAAGGACAACTCTTTTACTGGAAGGGTCAGAAAAATGAGAGATTCTGATGAATTCAAATCTGATCTCTTGCTAGAAGGTCCTTTGAGGGCACAGTGCCATGTGTAGTACATGGAAGTTGTATCCACGTTGGGCCTTGCCCTGATTCTTGCTGTGTGGATTGAGTGGTCAGTTTGGGACAGTGATGGGTTCATAAACTAGCCTCTTGTGGCAGAATCATTGATCAGTTCTGGGTGTAACCTGCTTGAACAGCCTGGGAGAAGGGAGATACGAAAGGTACAGGAGAAGGAAAAGTAACACTGGGCTTTGGTAGTGGGAGATTTGGTGGGAAGAAGGCAACCAAAATCCAGCTGAGAAGTTGAGGAGAGGCCTAGTGTGATGCAGGGGTGTGGTCAGAGGCATGTGGCTCCACTGGAGTGTTCTGCAGTCAGCAGGAAGCAGACTGAGGGGCTGGAACAGGAAGGACCCAGGTGGGGCTGGGGAGATGAGGTACAGGGTGCGTGGCTGTGGAGGAAGAGGAGCTGTGAGGAGGGATGCAGATGAAGAGCAGCATGGTGGGAGGCATCAGGGAAGAAGTTAAGGACGTTAAGCTGAAGTCTGTGGGTCAGCACTCCACCAAAAGGTAGGACTGGATGAGGAGGGGCAGGGGTGGCCTCAACCCAGCAGGGATCCCTCGGTACTAACAGTAACCCGAGCCCCCGCCACTTCAGTGTTGACAGTCTTTACCCTTCTGTCCTCCCCAGTTCGGAGCCATGAAAACAGTGCAGGGGCAGAGGTGGTAAAGCAGCTATTGGAAACCGATCCTGACCGTGAAGGGGGAAGAGGAAGTAGGGATGGAGGTTGGTGCCACTTCTCAGGACCCGGTTGCCTCTCAGGACCTCTCCTCATTCATTTTAAGGATGAACTGTAAGCATGAGATTTAAAGAATGAAGATGGCTATGAAAGAAAAAGACAATAAACAAGACATGATGGCCCTGGCCTGCCTCAGCCTGCATTGCATGGTGGAGAGACAGGCTGCAGGTGAATAAACTCCATGTCATGTGTGCTTGGAAGGAAATGAGTGGGTGACCTGAGAGTGATCGTGGGGCCACACTGACTAAGACATCAGGGAGGGCAGTGAGCCAGCTGTACCAAGAGCTGGACGGGAGCACTCCAGGCAGAGGGCACGGCACAGGGCCAGGCCCCTGACCAGGGAGGAGCTGGGACTGGACCTCTGGGATCAAGGGGAGCAGTGGTTGGAAAGGTGAGGGGGGAAGGCAGGGGCTCCATCCTGCCAGGCCTTTGCTGCGGAGAGATCTGGATTTTATTCCGTGGCAGGGAGAAGCCACCGCAGTGTTACCAGAGAGGGATGGGATCTTCCATTCTGAAAAGATCTCACTGGATTCCATGTGGAAAGAGAGCAGACTGGAGGGTATGGCCGTAGAGGCCGCAGGGCGGCTGGAACATGGCAGTGTCCTGGGCTGGCTCCAGCCAGCTGTGCAGGCAGAGAGAAGAGGACCAATGCAAGGTGCCTTTGGAAGGCAGCACTGACACGGGATTTGGGAGGAGGGGAGATGGCCCAGTGCTGCGACACAGGGATTTCCTTAAGTGAAAGCTGACAGTCTCTGACAAATATACACCATTTTTAGCAGTTCACGTGTGCTGGGTCCTCTGCCTTGTGCTTTAAGGTCAACAATTGTATCCCTTCAAAGACTATATTAATTTTTTAAAAAGATTTATTTATTTGAAAGTCAGAGTTACATAGAGGAGAGGCAGAGAGAGAGAGAGAGAGAGAGAGACAGACACTTCCATTCATTGGTTCACTCCCCAATTGGCCGCATCGGCTGAAGCTGCGCTGATCCAAAGCCAGGAGCCCGGAACTTTCTCCAGGTCTCCCAAGTGGGTGCAGGGACCCAAGCACTTGGGCCATCCTCTGCTGCTTTCCCAGGCCCATTAGCAGAGGTGAATTGGAAGTGGAGCAGCCGTGACTCAAATGGGCAACCACATGGAATGCTGGTGCTGTAGGCGGTGGCTTTACCCACTAAGCCACAGTGCCGGCCCCTAATACCATTTTTTAAATGCCAGTCTTAAAGGTTTCAGTCCAGCGTAGGCAGGAATTTGTGGGGACAGACGCTGGGGTCTGTTCCCAGGTCCCAGGTTCTGGGAAGGACTTGAAAGCACTCATGGAGACACCCCCATTGGGAGCAGCCAGAAGCACTGTGATCCCAGTGTCTGTAGGCTGTCCAGCCAGAGGAACAGACTTTCAACTTAGTATATACTGAGGAAAGATTCCAACAGACACACAAAGTGTAAAGTACTGTGTGATTCCTGCAAAACTTGTTTGTATAACATAAGACACTCTGAAGCATCGACTTTTTTCAGTTTTCATACCCTGGAAATCACATTTTGTAAGCTGGGGACCATTCGTAATTGTGTCAGCTGCTTTTTAAAATTATCTCAACACATCACTTTTATAAAAAAAATTTTTTTGAAAGAGAATTAGACACATATGTGGCCCCAGATGTTTGTATAACTCTAGAATGATCTAGACTATGTATGTTTAAGTTAACTTTCTATTGAATGTACAAGTGTCCATCTTTGACATTGCACATGGTCCTTTTAGATCACATGAAGTTGATTTGCAAACATTTCAATAGCAGAACTTGTATATGTGGTTGCCTCCTTAATAAACAGCCTGACCATAATGTTTATCATTAAAAAAAATAAAGTACTGTTTGAATACTAGTTTTACCATTAATTTGCATAATATGACACATTAAGGACAGAGATCCTACATAGGGAGTAAGTGCACAGTGACTCCTGTTGTTGATTTAACAACTGACACTCTTATTTATGATGTCAGTAATCACCCGAGGCTCTTGCCATGAGCTGCCAAGGCTATGGAAGCCTCTTGAGTTCACAAACTCCGACCTTATTCAGACAAGGTCATAGTCAAAGTGGAAGTTCTCTCCTCCCTTCAGAGAAAGGTACCTCCTTCTTTGATGGCCCATTCTTTCTGCTGGGATCTCACAGAGATCTTTCACTTAGGTTTTTGTTGTTGTTGTTTGCCACAGTGTCTTTGCTTTCCATGCCTGAAAAACTCTCATGGGCTTTTTAGCCAGATCTGAATGCCTTAAGGGCTGATTCTGAGGCCGGAATGCTGTTTAGGGCATTTGCCATTCTATGAGTCTGCTGTGTATCCCGCTTCCCATGTTGGATCGTTCTCTTCTTTTTAATTTTACCAATTATTATTAGTAGACACTGGTCTTATTTATGTGATCCCTTTGACACTTAATCCTATCATTATGATCAATTATGAACTTAAACTGATCACTTTAACTAGTAAGATGGCATTGGTACATGCCGACTTAATGGGATTTGGAGTCCCATGGCACATTTCTAACTCTACCATGGGGTAAGTCCGAGTGAGCGTGTGCTGAACTGTACATCTCCTCCTTTCCCTTAGCATGTTTTGAGCATATGTCAGTACTTAGTTCCTCTTTATGGTAGAACAGTTCCCATTACCTGGTTGTACTAAGGTTCTGTACTTTTCTAAGTTTTTCTCCATGGAGCTATTTAATTGACTACATTTATAGATGGACTTAAAGTACATTTTGTCTTAACTGAAAGATACCATTATGAGTTGTTAGTTTTTTTTTCTACATAATTCAAATCTTAGAAGAAAATATTGTCACTTAATGATTTAAAGTTAGCAAACTTGTGTTGGTAAAACAGAAGATTATCTAACAGGTATATTTGTTTTAATATTTTTTAAGCAAAGCAAGTCTCTTATCTGTATCTTTGTAAACTTTGCAACTTGGCATTTAATGCTTTTCAATCCCTGGGGGCACTTGTGCCACCTCATGTGTGATTTCTGAAGCTTTAGGCCAGGTGGGGCTGTGAGTGGAAGTGGGCAGGACTTGCTGTGCTTCAGGGGCTGTGCCCTGTGCTCCCCACACTGGTGGCCACTCCCAGAACTGGAGTATTGTAACTCTCCAGGGCTCACATACCTCTGAGTTTCTGCTAAAGTTCTATGATAAATTGTAAAAATGAATCATTTCATTTATAGAATTCCTGAATGTAGGTATTTAAGAAATAATGTATTGGGGCCGGTGCTGTGGCTCACTTGGTTAATCCTCTGCCTGAGGCACCAGCATCCCATATGGGCTCTGGGTTCTAGTCCCGGTTGCTCCTCTTCCAGTCCAGCTCTCTACTGTGGCCTGGGAGGGCAGTGGAGGATGGCCCAAGTGCTTGGGCTCCTGCACCCGCATGGGAGACCAGGAGGAAGCACCCGGCTCCTGGCTTCGGATCAGCACAGTGCTGGCCATAGTGGCCTTTTGGGGAGTAAACCAACGGAAGGAAGACCTTTCTCTCTGTCTCTCTCTCTATTTATAACTCTGTCAAATTAAAAAAAAAAAAAGATGAAATGTATTATTTCAGTATGAAAAATATAAAAGGTTTCAGTTACTGTGGTATTTTTTAAAGAGTACTGTGGTTACCTCCAGGTAGGAGGCTTATGCAGACATTTCCTTGTTTATTAATTTTATTTAAAATATCCATATTGCCTTATTTAAAAAAAGATTTACATACGTGAAAGTGAGAATTCCAGAGAAGCAGCAGCAGAGGCAGAAAGAAAGCGGTGAGATCTTATGTTCCATCCACTCGTTCACTCCCCACATGGCTGCAATGGCCGGGGCTGGGCCAGGCTGAAGCCAGGAGCTAGAAACTCTATCTAGGTCTTCCACGTGGCACATGGGTGTTTAGAAACTTGTTGCAACCTGAAATTCCTACACTAACCAACTGCATTTTTATTCAAAATTAACACCAAAACCTGATCTTCAAATATAGTTTGAGAAACACTAACAGAGCCTTGTGGCCTTACAGGAAGACTTTCACTGTTACTCTCAATGAAAACTACAGGAATAATAGTTTTAAAAGCAGCACTCTGAGGGGCAGCTGTTGTGGCGTAGCAGGTAAAGCTGCTGCCTGGAGTACCAGCATCCCATATGGGTGCCAGTTCAAATCCTGGCTGCTCTACTTCCGATGCAGCTCTCTGCGATGGCCTGGGAAAACAGTAAAAGATGGCCCAAGACCTTGGGCCCCTGCACCCACGTGGGAGACCCGGAAGAAGCTCCTGGCTCCTGGCTTTGGATTGGCACAGCTCTGGCCGTTGCGGTCATCTGGGGAGTGAACCAGGGGATGGAAGACCTCTCTCTTTCTCTGCCTCTCCTCTTCTCTCTGTGTAACTCTAATAACTAAATAAAAATAAATAAAAGGAGCACTTTGAGTATTTCAATTTGGCACTTGACTCTGTGTAAACGTTTGTTTGTATCTCTCTCTGCTACTGCGACCTCCTTTAATGCAAGGCCTATGTCGTAACTGCACTGCTTGGAAACTAGCACCGTAGGCACGTGGCGTACATCAACCGAACTGAATGGAAAGGAGGGGCTCCCTCTAGCCTCTGGGTTGGAAACAGACTGTAGGAGGTCCCCAGATGAACAGCCAGGTGGGAAGCCGCGGCAGTGATCCAGGCGTGAGAGGAGGGTGGCTGGGAATGGAAGGGGCTGATGGCCTGTAGACCATCATGACCAGATGGCATCAGATGTACTTGCTGAGACAGCTCCAGACAGATGACCCCTCGTGAACCGGCCCTGCTGGTTGCAGGAGTGCTCTGAGTGTTCCTGGGCATCCAACAGCCTGTGCTGTTCCCAGATGTTCACTACTTGGTCTCACCCTGGGACACTAACTTGGGTACCTGTGATTTAGTTTCCTGTATCTGCAAGGATGACAGGTAATATATTCAGACAGAGAAGGGCCAGATGAAAAGGGAGGAGGGAGCAGGCACCCATCTCCTGTGACCAGTTCTCTGTCCTGAAACTTGGCTTCCAGATCCTGACGGTTCCCTGGGTCCCTTGGTAGAGCCACCCCCAGGGAGACCCACAGCGGCTGATAGGCAGGGTACGACCCTGCTCCGCGGGAAGTGAGAAGAGAAGTAAAGAGCCATGAAAAGAGCAGCTTTAGTGGGTAACTCCACAGGTCCTTTCCAAGGAGCGTGTCTTTTCTGCATAAAAGTCTTTTATGTTTTATGGAAAAGGCACAGTGAGATACCATCCCAGGAGTACCAGTAGCCAGCAGTGGCAGTTTGAAAAACTAGGACGGAACCTCTTGAGCTACTAAACGCCCACACTACAGCATGTGGTCCTCCCTGATCTGACTGCCTGTTCTTTGTCCCTGGCAGCAGGTGTGCGCTGGGGCTATGGAGAGACCAAGACACTCCTGGCCATTCTCAGTTCTCCACTGTGAAAACCCTCAGGCCCACGAGAACAGCAGACACAAACGGCCGCGGCAGAATGACTGGGAGTAGGGCGTTCTGTCACACCAAGTTGCAGAGCCTCCAGTCAAGTTACTGTGAAGCCAAGAAGGCATGTGTCTGAACCTTGTGTAAGTGGAAGCTCTCTCCTTTTTCAAACATTATTTGCTTATGTGAAAGGCAAAGTTACAGAGAGGCAGAGGCAGAAGCAGAGAGAGAGATACTCCATCCTCTTGTTCACTTTGCAAATGGCTATAAGGGTCGGAGGTGGGCCAATATGAAGCCAGGAGCCAGGAGCTCCTTCCATGTATCCCATGTGGGTACAGGATTCCTTGGGCCATCTTCTACTGCCTTCCCAGGCCATAGCAGAGAGCGGGACCGGAAGTGGAGCAGCTGGTCTCAAACCAGGGCCCCTATGGGGTGCCGCATTGCAGGTGGTAGCTTTAATTGTCACACCACAGCACCAACCCCCATGGATGCTCTTTCCAGTGCCCGGGTCTCTGCATCTCCTCCGTAAGCAAAGAGAGAAAGGATATTGAGGTGTAGGGCTGACTCAGAAGAATGCAGATCCCACAAGCTGTAGAAGATGGCACCATGGATGGCAGCCAAGGATGAAAAGTACTTCTGGAACCCCAGCCAGGAAGTTAGACACTTGACCTGCCAGTCCCATTCCCAAACTGACTCGGTAGGGCTCAGCTCTGATGGCCAAAGCATGGGAGAATCTACTTAAAGGCCATTAGCAGTTGAGAGGGAGCTGTCACTGCTTCCAGGTTTTTCATCATCTTGTGTGACCCCAGACAGCCCAGGGGTCCTGGTTTTCATGGTGTTTAAGGGTCATTTCCCTTCTGCCAGCCTCTCTCTCTCTCTCTCTCTCTTTTTAGTTGTTTTTCTTTTGCTTTTATTACAAGCATATAATATTAATTGGCAAAACACTGAATACAAGATTCACTGTCATGAAATTAAAAACTTTTAAGCAATATTCCAAAAAAGATCTTAGACAAAAGCTAGCCACCAATAGTACAAAAATTACACACCAACACAAAGCATAAAATATGTAAACTTTCAAATTAAACAATCAAAAATATGTATCTGCATTATTATTTCCATACACTGTACGGTTTCCTCTGCTGCTGTCCACTGCTGATAAAGGCTTAGTGGCTGAACTATCTAAACCATCTACTACTTTCATTTGGGAAAAACATGTTTCTGGTTTCCAGTGAGGTTCCTGGAACAGACATCTACACTAAGGCTAAACACACATCTTCAGGGGCACCCCGACTTCAGTGTGCTCCTGGATGGGAGTGGACTATGCTGGATGGGGACGGAGGAGGCGGCCCAGCCCTTTCCCTCACATGGGAGCCTCCGCCCGCCCCTTTCACTGAGCTCATGTCATCTCTGCTCATCGAGTTCCACTGCTTTGCTTCCCCTGAGGGCCAGGCAGGCCTCTAGACCATCCTTCACCTTCTTCATTCCTCTAGCAAGGCTACTTCTTTCCCAGGCTGGGTCTGTGTCATCAGGAAGTCAGCCACATGCTTTCTTCCTGACTGAGCTGGTCAAACTTGGGGCAGGCTTTGTTGTTTTACTCCCAGAAGTCAGGACACTTAGGAACTGAGAACAGGGATCAGTGCTGTGGCTTAGTAGGCTAAGCTTCTGCCTGTGGCACCGGCGTCCCATATGGGCACCGGTTCGTATCCCGGCTGCTCCTCTTCCTATCCAGCTCTCTGCTTATGACCTAGGAAAGCAGTGGAAGATGGCTCAGAAGCTTGGGCCCCTGCAGCCACGTGGGGTACCCGGAAGAAACTCATGGCTCCTGGCTTTGGATTGGCCCAGCTCTGGTTGTTGTGGCCATTTGGGAAGTGAACCAGCAGATGGAAGACCTCTCTGTCTCTCCCTCTCTCTTTAGCTCTACCTCTCAAATAAATCAATGAAATAATAATAATAAAAAAAGAGAACAAACCTATAAACAGGCTGGCAGATGACACAGAGCTTGGCCCTCTGCCTCAGTTTTATCCCTGGGCCAGAACATCCAAAAAGGGAGAGAACAGAAGAAAAGTGGGTAGAGTTAGAGAGCCTGACCACAGAATTTGGAACTCAAAAACATGAATTAGAAAACTTAAAATTTTAATTAACCTAATTAACCACAGGAAGAATTCAATTTGGTATTTCTTCTTTGTAGTAGTTTAGTTTTAACTCTTATTCTACTGTCTTCCTTCTCTACAGTGTAGTGTTCTGTTTTTTTCAGTTTTGAGATCAAGAAATGAGATTTAAAAAAAAAGAGTCAAATGCAATGATTCAGAGGAAGTAGAAACGAAGAGGCTTTACAGAGACGTCCAGTAGAGAGATTTTTGCCATTTTGAGCCAAGAACAGGCTGGAAGAATGAGCCAGCGTCAAGAGGGCAACACCTCAGTTCTCCAGGGGAGAGAGAGAAGTAACCCCCAGCCCATCCCAGCCCCCCCGGGACTCTGTGCTGCACAGTCTCTCCCCCTTTCCTCTGTGGGAACCACTCTCAAGCGCAGAAGACTGTGGCTTTGGTGAGAGGAATAAGCAGAGGCAGAACAAGAAGTTGAGTGTTTGCTCCACACAGGAGACGCCGCTTTGGAGAGAGAGGCTGGGCAAAGGCAGGTGTGGGCTTGGAGGTGACCTGTTTGGGACAACCTGACTTCACTGGTGACTTGTAGGAAAGGAAGACAGCCTGGGGGCAGACCAGCTGCTGAAGGGCTCTGAATGTCTGCTCCCAGAAACTGGTCTGGGAAATGAGAGAGCCAGAGAAGCCCACAGAGAGGCCTCACTAAGGCTCCTCATTCCTGGGCCCACTATGGTCAGGAAGACTGGGGCTCAGCTGCTGAACTCCCTGTGTGTGCAGGCTGCACCCTCCCACCTGCCTGATCCTCTAGTGTGCTGGGCAGAAAGGGAGCGCCAGCCCCAGAGTCCCCAACCCTTGCTGTCAAGCGACTCCAGACGGTCTGGAATAGACAGGTGAGAACCGGAAAATGCATTCATTTATTCAAAATATATCTGCTTCCTGATAATGTCTGCACCAGGTCCAGGAGTCAGACAAAGCAGCAGCCGAAGCAGATCCTGTGTCTTCCAGACACAGCTTCACTGGGCCACTCAGGCACCGGCACCAGTCAGGCAGCACTGCCAGCCCCAAGCCCAGCTTTGCAGGGCCTCTCTGCCAAGCTTCCAGGTTCTGGTAAAGCCAACCCTTTTCCGCTGTTTCCCTAATCCTGTGTGTCATAGCTGCTACAGCTACCCTCTGTGCCATAGGGTTTCAGTTTTTTTTCAGTTCTACCAAACCCATCTAACAAATTCTTTACATTTAATTCTCTCTGCAGTGTCTAGAACGAGGGAGAGTATGGTGGCACAGTAGGCTAAGCCTCCTCCTGCAGTGTCGGCATCCCGTATGTATGCTGCCCCTCTTGCGATCCAGCTCTCTGCTATGGCCTGGGAAAGCAGTGGAAAATGGCCCAAGTGCTTGGGCCCCTAAACCAGCACGGGAGACCTGACAGAAGCTCCTGGCTTTAGATTGGCTCAGCTCTGGCCGTTGCAGCCACCTGGGGAGTGAACCAGTGGATGGAAGACTTTTCTGTCTCTGCCTCTCTGTCTGTAACCTTTACCTCTCAAATAAATAAAATCTTTAAAAGAAAGAAATGCCTAGAACGGTTTCTTTTTTCCTGACTGGACTTTATTATCATATGCTAAGAAAGTTGGATTTTATTCTAAGTGTAATAGGAAGCAGCTGGACATGTAAGCAGGGAATGACAGAATTCTCTGTGTGGAGAAAGAGGAGAGCAGACAGAAGGAGAAGCAAGGGGAGCAGACGAGACTCCTGGTTCTGATGTCCAGAGACAGCTGTCTAGTCAAATGATGGCACAGGTTATGGATAAAAGTGGGTGGGACGTCTGTATGTCAGAAGTAAAATCAACGTGATAGACTAGCGGGAGACCAGCTATGGGGTTGGCCAAAGGGGACGTCACGATGACCGTCAGGTTTCTGGTTTGAAGAGGGTGCCGGGAGGTGAAAGGAAATGCCGCCCAACAAGAGGGAGATGCCGAGCAAAGCTGCAGGCTTGGAGGAAATGCAAGGGTTCCGTTCTGGACGTGTAGGTGTGTGTGAGAAACCCAGCTGGCAAGGTCACGGCAAGCACAGGATTCCTACTTCTACTAAGTTTGAACAATCAGGTTTTTGTGTTAATTTTGAAAAAAAAAAAATGCTGGGGTCTCTCTGTCTCTCCTTCCCTCCCTTTTTTTGTCAACTGATGACAGGACCTCACCGTGCCACCTTCCATTGCCCAAGGGCCTGATGCTGCACCAGACACTGGACATGAATCTGAAGTAAGTTATGTAACAGGCAACACCTCTACGTCTACAGTTCTTCTGATGTCTATTATCCTCCCTTCTGACGTCCTTTAAGTTGAATACTGGGTTCTCCATAAAGTTTCTGTACCTCCTAATCTCACTGGAAAAAAACAGTTGGAACAAACTGATATAATTTTCAACTGACACTATTCCTTTTTTGTTAAGGTTTCTTAACCACTTCCAAGGACCAGGTCACACAGCCTCACTACACCCCAAGGAGCAGAGCAAAGCCCACAGAAGCCACCCCTGCCACAGCCATACTGCGCTTTCAGCTGGAGGTGGCCGGCACGTGGTCACAGCCTAAACAACAGCCGGGCCCCTTGAGCTTCCTCACCTGACTTCTCTTCCTCTGGGTGCCTCCGCTGAGGCGACCTCCTTACTCGTTCAGTCTGGGAACACCCCAGGGCCCCTGGCATCCTCTACCCCTCACTTCATCTTGGGTGGAATCTTCAGTTCCTCACTGTCCAGCTCAACCCGCACTTGGTTTCTGGGTAGAGACAAAAAGGACACAGCGCTGTCCACACACAGAGAACACAGGCCTCGAGCAAGTGGCCTCCCCACTCCCCGCAGCCGTCAGCCTGACAGCTAACAAACTGGGCGCCTCCCAGGCTGGCTGGTGTCTGCAGGAAGCTGTGCTCCTGCCCTGCTTGGCTACTCCAGGGTCACGTCTGACGTTTTTCATGAATTTGGGATGTACAGAGATTTCCAAGTACAGCCTTGTTTCCTGGTAGCCCCTGCTATCCCAGGTTAAATGACAAAGTGAAAAGAGCTGCACTCTTTCCCATGTTTCTTTCTTTCTTTCTTTTTTTGTTTTATCTATTTTTATTTATCTGAAAGAGCAACAGGGACAGACAGAAAAAGACAAGCATCTCTCACCCAGTGGTTTACTACCTAAATGTCTGTTAATAGCAGAGGAGAGGTGGGCCAGACTCACCCAGGAGCCCAGAACTCCATCTAGGTCTCGCACACTGGTGGCAGGGACTCCAGTACCTGGGCCACCACTTGCCGCCTCCCGGGTGTGCATTAGCGAGGAGCCAGGACTCAGGCCTGGGGACTCTGGTGTGGATGTGAGCCTCCCCGGCAGAGCTTACACTGCGCCACAGTGACTTCCCCAGATTTTTCTTCATTTTGTAACGAGGAGTCCCGGTCCTACTGCCAGCAGTGGATTTGTCTGTCTGGGGTGGTTATTACTTTCTTCTCATTTCATGCTGTCCCTTCCTCCTTCCTTCTTTCCTTCCTTCTCTCATCCCTCCAGTCTCGCCCTTCTAGCCTGAAATGTGCTGTGTTGCCACTTCTTAAAGTACTGAGTTCCACCTTTCTCTCTGTCTCTCTTTCTCTCTCACTGTCCACCCTGCCTGTCAAAAAAAAAAAAAGTACTGAGTTCCTCAGTAACCTCTATGGGCTGAACTGTACTGAGTATGAGATCTGGCCATCTCTTGGGAAGCTCTCTGAGAACTGGTCTTACCTGGCTCCAGCAGGAGCTTGGCAGTTCTTCCCATGGCCCCATGGTTGCACCTCTTGGAGCACACACTACAAAATCCTACCTCTGACTCCCTGCTTCATGGCTGCAGGTCACTGTTCAGGTGCAGAAGGGAGGGGCAGGAGGATAGACTCGTGGAGAGCCAGAGCTGGAAACTCACCCCAGGCAAGTGCTGTGGTGCTGTGGTCCTGGGCTGCTGGGCTGGGCGGGGGAGGCAGAGCCCAGGTCACTGCCAGGGTGACCTCAGGCCCCACCCAGCAGCTGAACCAGCCTGGACCTCCGCATGGACTGTAGCATGGACTAAGCTTGCATTACATGCTTCTGCAATGATATACTATATAAGCCATTCGTGAAATAGTAACGGGATGCAGACTGCAGGACGTGCGGCCAGGAAGAACAGGAGCAGAGCAGGAGGCAGGACCTCAGTACCACACCTGCTGGAGGCACAGCGTGGCAGAGTCCTGTCTGCTCAGGTCTAAAGCAGCCCCCACACCCAGGCCCTCTGACACACCTTACACGCAGTTCCCAGCCCCAGCTGATCCCAGCTCCTTCTTGATGAGATATCCACTTGTATTAGTCTACCTCAAGGAGGGGTGCCACTTGGACACTGAGGACTTAAGTGAAATTCTACCTTGGGGCTGGCGCCATGGCGCAGAAGGTTAAAGTGCTGGCCTGCAGTGCCAGCATCCCATATGGGCACCAGTTCTAGTCCCGGCTGCTCCTCTTTCAATCCAGCTCTCTGCTGTGGCCTGGGAAGGCAGTGGAGGATGGCTCAAGCCCTTGGGTCCCTGCACCCTCATGGGAGACCCAAAAGAAGCTCCTGGCTCCTGGCTTCAGATTGGTGCAGCTCTGGCCGTTGCGGTCATCTGGGGAATGAACCAGTGGATGGGAGAACTCTCTGTCTGTACCTCTCTCTCTCTGTAACTTTTGCAAATAAATAAAATAAATCTTTAAAAAAAGACCTACCTTACTGGGCACCGTGACTCCTCCATGGCAGAGCAGGCACTCCCAGAACCAGAAGATTCTCGTTCTCAGGGAAGCTCAGGTGAGCACAACCTGCAGAGGGGACGGCTGAGCTGCCCTAGGATAAGTGTCCTCCCGCCTTCATTCCTGGGACACAGAGACTCCCTGCACGCGTGCTGACTGGCGAGGGCATCTCACTTTGCCCTCGTCCCATCCTCCCTCACGCCAGCTGGCCTGGACATCACTCAGGAAAGCGCCGAAGCAGCTGCTCCACCTTGTTCCAGCGGCCTGTCTTCCTACACTACGGCCTCTGCAACTCGGCCCTTTCTCGCCCGCTGCGCTGGCCTCCCAGGTTCTCCACTCGCACCAAGCTCACCGCCTTCTGCAGGACACTCTCTCGGCCAGGTCAGAGCTCTCTGTGCACAGCGGTCAGGAACTGCTTCAGCGCCACCAACTTCCTGCGCACAACTCTGGCTGCAGCCATCAGTGGCTGAGCTCCAAGACACTTGCTGACAGACACAGGAGTCTGCAGGACGACTGCGAGAGTGCTAAGTCGTCGACCCCTCTAAGGAGTCAGCTTTCGTCCATCAACCATCTGGGAGAACGTCAAGAGTGGAGAGGACTCCAACCCCAACTGAGGCTGATCTCTGGCCCCACATTCAGGGCCCACAACTCTGAAGAGCCTCCTCCAACTGGGCCTCCCTGGTAGAAACTTCACCCTGACAAAAGGAGGCAAAACGTGAGAGTTCACTTCTACTTCGCTTTTCTGACTTGGAGAGGATGGATTCCTCCTCCTATCCAAATCAGCCTGGCGTATGGTCACAGTGCTCTAGTGGAAACCGCCGACGGACCGCTAGGTAGATCCAAGTCCCAGCTCAGCTCCAAACTAACTGATTTGGGGAAAATTATTCAATTCCCTGAGCCTCTTTTTGTCATCTGGGGATACAAGACCTACCTTGCAAGACAGGGAAGTACAGAAATGGTATTCGTGAAACATCTGGCCTAGTGCCCGGCACTTGGAAGGCGCTGAGTGAATGGTACGTGGTGGGAATGAAATGCCAGCTTACAGGAACTTCTTCACGGCACACGTCGCAGCTTGACATAGGTGTATAGTTAGTGGCTCTTAACTCCTTGCAGGAATCTAAGATTCTTGAGAGCAGGGACTTTGTCTCACGCACTGCTGAACCTCAGCAACCTGAAGAATATCTGTTGCTAAATAATTAGTTGGCAAATGAATGAGTGAAAGAAGTTAAGACGGGGCCAGCAGATTTCAGAATCAACTGGGTGGCAAACACTTAACCTCCATCATAAAGAACACAAAAGGAGGCACCACTTGGCCGAGCTGTCTGGGACACCCGTCCTCCCTCCACTTCCACGACTGCCACTCTCAGGCCGGGTTTCCAGAATGGTGGGCGTGCACCCTCTGCGTAGGAAGTGCAGCTGCAAACCCACATCCACCCACTAGGTGTCAGTAGCACCCGCCAGGGTGACGACATTCTCTAGACACCGCCGAACACCCTGGCGTCGTGTACTCGCGCCCTGGCCCAAGGCTGGACTCCCTCCGTGCACAGCGATCAGCAGTCAGCATCCCTGCCGAGCCGGGCCGAGGCATTCGCGATGTGGAGATAGGAACACAGGCTTCAAAGACCCCGAGAGACTCACGGGGCCGGCGGGGCCTCTGGCTCCCAAGGCGCGCTCTCTCCCCCCACCTGACACCAGACCCGTTTCTGGCGGAAGTTTATCTGCTCCACCGCGGCCTGGGGGCCTTGCGCAGGCGGCGTCTGTGTCGCCTCCACGCGCTCACTGCCCCGCGCGAGGACGCACCAGGCCGTCAGGGCCGAGTGTTTTATTCCCGCAGACCGCAGAGGAAGAGGCCTGAGCCTTCCAAGGGAGGCTGCGCGGGAAAACCCGGGAGAGGCGCTCCGACGGGGCCAGGGCCGCAAGCCGGGCTCCCCGCACAGTGGGCCAGCCCCGTCCCGGGACCCAGGCCCGAGCCGAGATCCGCAGGGCAGGGGGCGCAGCCGCAGCCCTCAGACCCGCCTCGCTCCGCCCCGGCAGGAAAAGCCCTCAGCCGTGGCCCGCCAACTCGCCGACTCGTCGTTTTCTAGGTGCCACACCGGAAACCGCGGGGCGTGCTGGGACGTGGCAGGGACCAGACGCATGCGCACAGGCTAAGCCCAGAAAGCGAGGCTCACGCAAGCGCAGAATCCAAAGACGGGCCCCTCTGCCCGCTACTAATAGGCAGCAGCTCTTCGCCAATGAGAAGGCGGAGTCATTCTTGCGTCATACGACGGGACCAATCATAATGTCTGAGAAGCGGGGGCGGGGATAGGCCTCTGTTAGTTCTCCAGTGCTTTGGCAGTGGCTTATGTTTGACAGATGAAATGATGCCGTCATAATCGGAAACTTAGCGCTTGTGTGACGTATATTTCCAGGCCCTTTACATAGCAAGTCACCCTCACAATAATCCTGTGAGATCAACACTGTTACTATTTTCATCTTCCAGACGAGGAAACCCGGAGTTTGGCCTCCTAATGACCGAGGTCTGGCACGTGTTTCTTTTTTTTCTTTTATTTTCTTTTTCTTTTTTTTTTTTTTTTTTTTTTTGACAGGCAGAGTGGACAGAGAGAGAGAGACAGAGAGAAAGGTCTTCCTTTGCCGTTGGTTCACCCTCCAATGGCCGCCGCGGCTGGTGCGCTGCGGCCGGCGCACCGCGCTGATCTGAAGCCAGGAGCCAGGTGCCTCTCCTGGTCTCCCATGGGGTGCAGGGCCCAAGCACCTGGGCCATCCTCCACTGCACTCCCTGGCCACAGCAGAGAGCTGGCCTGGAAGAGGGGCAACTGGGACAGAATCCGGCGCCCCGACCAGGACTAGAACCCGGTGTGCCGGCACTGCAAGGCGGAGGATTAGCCTATTGAGCCGCGCTGCTGGCCCTGGCACGTGTTTCTAGCTCACGTCTTCTCTTTCTAAGCTGTTTTATTTTCAGATATTACCGAAAGATCTCAAAACAGTCTCACCTGAAAATGAATTCTGAAATATTTTTCTAATATTTACATTTGTGTTTGTGTTCTGGCTTGGGATATACTGAATATATTTTGGAGAGCTTCTAGATTGGGATGTGTTGTGAAACAAAGAGCGAAGGGTAACACTAAGGCTTCTATGTGGTCCTTTTGCCTTCAGTCTTCCCCCAACCTTCATTCCTGCCACTTAGGAAGGTTCTCGTAACCCAAAGAAGGAGTGGTATCCCATCAGAATACAAATAGGGGGAGGTGGGTGTCAAATAAACTGATAACCCTACTTCAGTCATTTCAAAGCATTTCTCACACGCACTACGGTTATGGTTCGAATAATATTTTGGGCATTGATGGCTTAATTCCTGGTCTTTTGCTAATGGATTCATGAGGAAACCATTCCAATTCTAGTATATAAGTTGAGGCCTTGGGATTAGATTTGTTAGGGCAGAATCTATGATCAAATCATGGCGGCTCTATAAGGAGAGACACACGGACATGGAGAAAGAGCCTGCTCCCTGTCCGTGTTTGCTGGCTTGCCATGTGACCGCGGCTCCACACACACCACCGCCGGCAGCCTTCGCCCTCGTCTGACAAACGGGCTGGCTGATCCCAGACTGAACCCCTGGAGCTGTGCGCCTAAGTGAGCCTTCTCCTCCAGAAGTAGCTGTTCTCAGGTATTCTAGCTGCAGTAAAGAAAAACTGACTAAAACTGTGTTATGTACAACTGGTGAATGGGACGCTGCAGCTGCTGACGGCCATCGCTGATCCACTGCACAGGACACCCCATGCTCCGTCTCCTGAGCTTTCTGAGGGATCTGGCTGCCTTCCCAGTCAGAGCGGTGAGGACCACATAGATGGGAAGGGGAGTAGAACAGTGCTACTTTTTTACAAAAAAATTTTTATTTATTTGAAAAGCAGAGTGACACAGAGTAGGGAGGGGGGAGAGACAGACAGAAAGGGATCTGCCAATCGTTGGTTCATTCCCCAAATGGTTGTAATGGCTGGGGCTGGACCAGGCAGAAGTCAGGAGCTCAGAACTCCATCTAGGTCTTTCACATCAGTGGTAGGGGCCCGTGTTCTGGGCCATCATCCACTGCCTTCCCAGATGCATTAACAGGGAGCTGGGTTGGAGGCAGACAGCTGGGACTCCAATTGGTGTTTCAATGGGCATTGCCAGCCGTGCTCCCAAGGAGTCCTCGTCTCCTAAGCCTCTGGAAGCTTCTACAGGCAGCCTTAAGGACCTGGTTCCTCAAATTACAGATGAGAGGATAAAGCAGGGGTGTCATTGTGATAATTACAGGATAAGGAGTTTGGTCTGATCAACAAAGTAACTGTTCTTAGGCTATATTTAGTCACAGGTTACTGTTCCAAGGGAAAGATCACTGTCACCATGTGGGACCTGCAGGTGCCAAAGCGTCGGCCCCTTTTTATTCCTTGACTGAGCGCATACTCAGCCGGCTCTGGCACTGGAGCCATAGGTGACAAGAACTAAGCCCACGGAGACCAGTAGGAAAGTGCATGTGGTCCCAGGGGGCCAGTTCTCTGGGAAGCACTTGTCTCCACATGTCAGCTTGGTGGAGGGCATCTCAGAGGAAGTGCTCAATTTCTGGGCTGCTACAAGATTTGCAGGAGGGAGCTGTCAGGAACATTCTGCAAGGCCAGTCGTGCCAAATGCTGGCAGAGGCTCCAGTGCTTGAGCACTGCTTGGTGGGAACACCAGCAGAGAACAGTTTAGCTGCCACAGGCCACCATTGCCACGAGAACAGCCTGTTGAGGGGCACGACAAGAGAGCAGCATCTCCTGGCTGTAAGGCTGGTGGCACTGCGGGGGCTCACAGACCGCACAGCATCTGGGGGTGGACTGGTTGTGTAGCAGAGACCCGGGAAGGGGGAAAGCTGACTGTGGAGGCCCCACTGAACGAGGACGGTGTGGCTACTTTCTCCAAGAGAAGGTCCACAGACAGAGCCCTCTCCAATCAAGAGTGGCACAACTGAGGTGATCTGGCTAGGAGCAGTGTAGCTGAAGACGTGACTGCTAACTACACCTGAAGACCAGAAGTTGAACCTCTAGTGTTGAACACAAAACATCAGAATTAAACCTAAGTGAGTGATTTCAGGGATCCTTCTTGTCCAGGCACTCAACTGAAGGCTGTAGCTTCCTGCTCGCCCGTCCTGCAGGAGCAGTAGTTCCCCCACTTCTGTGTCTGTCAACCTTTTTAGACCAGAGACCACAGTAAGGAATACATTTATATAACAATGCAAGACATCAAGAAATAAAAGTGTGTACAACAGTCCGTAATTCTCACTTTGATTTCTTCTTCTTCTTCTTCTTCTTTTTTTTTTTTTTTTTTTTTGGTAAAATGCTAGTCACAGCTTCTGCAATTTATTTCACAGCTCCTTAATAGAAAGAATTTATGGAGCAAGGGTCTTTCAGTTCCTGTAAATTTAAGTGGTGGAGCTGGTGCTGTGGCGTAGCGGGTAAAGCCACCACCTGCAGTGCCGGCATTCCATGTGGATGCCGGTTCGAGTCCTGGCTGCTCCAATTCCAATTCAGCTCTCTGATATGGTCTGGAAAAGCAACGGAAGATGGCCCAAGTCCTTGGGCCCCTGCACCCACATGGGAAACCCAGAAGAAGCTCCTGGCTTCAGATCAGCACAGCTCTGCTGTTTCGGCCATTTGGGGAGTGAACCAGTGGGTGGAAGACCTCTCTCTTTATCTCTCCCTCTCCCTCTCCCTCACTCCCCTTTTCTCCCTCCCTCCCCCCCACCTCTGCCTATCTGTAACTCTACCTTTCAAATAAATAAATAACTCTTTAAAAAAAACTTTGAGTGGCATCAGTTTCTGCCTCTGCAAAAACAAAAATTTAGGGAGTTTTATGTTTTTTTGTTTGTTTGTTCATTTTTTTAACCTCTAGCCTGCCACAGGACTATCATTCAAGAATAAATCTCTGGGGCCGGTGCTGTGGTACAGTAGGTTAAAGCCCTGGCCTGAAGTGCTGGCATCCCATATGGGCATTGGTTCTAGCCCCGGCTGCTCCTCTTGCGATCCAGCTCTCTGCTATGGGCTGGGAAAGTAGTAGAAGATGGCCCAAGTGCTTGGGCCCCTGCACCCATGTGTGAGACATGGGAAGAGGGGGAGGCTCCTGGCTCCTGGCTTCAGATCGGTGCAGCTCTGGCCATTGCGGCCATCTGGAGAGTGAACCAGTGGATGGAAGATCTCTCTCTCTGTCTCTACCTCTCTCTGTAGCTCTTTCAAATAAATAAATAAATAAATAATCTTAAAAAAAGGTAGACTCTCAAGGTCATTAAAAACACACACACAAAGGATAAAGGAACAAATTTTAAAAGCACAAAACCCAGCTTGAATGGATTCCCATGACTGAATAGAAAAATATTACATTAATAGCAGGTTACAAACCATTGACTAAACAGGAAACCTTAGTTCTGTAAGATAGAAATAAACGAATGAAGAAATTGAGTTTAACTGCTTAACAAGGAATTTAGATAGTTTCAAAGTACTTCCTCATAAAAAGACCTACTAATTACAAAGGGGGAAACAGTGGGAAAGCCTGGCCTACACCACCTTCGCTTGGTGATCAAATAACATCATTAATACCAGAATGCATTGAAGCACACACCTCCTGATAGGCCACAGCAAGAATGCAACGTCTCCTCCGTGGTGCTCCTGCCAGAGATAAATAACTGACTCTAAATGTGAGGAAGCATGAGCTGTTCTACAAAATAACTGGCTAACAAGCTTTATTGAAATCAAGAGAGCGAGGATCCATTTCAGACCTACAGAAGTGAAGCAGAAGAGATGCGACAAGGAAATGCGAAGTGTGAGTCTGAACTGAATCCTTTTGCTGTGAAAGTCCTTGCTGGGACAGCTGGCAGAAGCGGGTCTGTGGATTACATGTGTAATATATTAGGGTTCATTTCCTAATCTTGATAGTTACATTGTGAGTCTGTAGGAAAATGTCCTTTGTCCTTGTAAATGCACCCAAAGATATCAGGTTGCCAACTTACTCTCAAGCAATTTGGGCTGGTGATGGGGGAGGCTTTGAACATGCTTCCAACTTTTATGTAAATTTGTGATTGTTTCAAAAAAGAAAACTCACCAGTTTTAGAGTCAAGGGTGTTTAGGTTTGATTCCCAGCCCTACCACTGTATGATCTTGAGCAAGTTCCCTCTTAGGCTCCAACGTCCTCATCTTCAAGTGGGTGCAGCAACAGTGCTTGCCTCACAGGTTGTTGTGAAGATGCCGTGAACTAGCCGGCGCCGCGGCTCACTAGGCTAATCTTCCGCCTTGCGGCACACCGGGTTCTAGTCCCGGTCGGGGCGCCAGATTCTGTCCCGGTTGCCCCTCTTCCAGGCCAGCTCTCTGCTGTGGCCAGGGAGTGCAGTGGAGGATGGCCCAGGTGCTTGGGTCCTGCACCCCATGGGAGACCAGGATAAGTACCTGGCTCCTGCCATCGGATCAGCACTATGCGCCAGCCGCAGCGTGCTGGCCACGGCGGCCATTGGAGGGTGAACCAACGGCAAAGGAAGACCTTTCTCTCTGTCTCTCTCTCTCACTGTCCACTCTGCCTGTTAAAAAAAAAAAATGATGCTGTGAACTGATTCACATAGACAGCTTAGCACAACGTAAGCCCCCAGCACAAAGGGCCATCACTGATCTAATCAAACAAACGCCCCTTTCAGCAAACCACTACTGGAGCCTCCAAATTAATCTCTAATCTATAGCTCAGGAATTTGAGCACATCCAGCCAAGGCCACTTTTCAGTTCTATTTCTCACTGACTCATTCACTCCACCTCTTCCAATCACAACCATGGAATTCAGCCTGAGAGCTAAAGAGCCAGGAGAGGGAGTGACTCTCGTCACTGGCAGGTCCAAAGTTTGGCCACTTGATTCTGGTATTCACGCAGCCTCTGACCACTCACAGGGCAGATTATAGGGTCTGGACAGACTCTGTGATGGGCTCTCCGAGATGGGCTCCTCCGCACCTAAACACTAACCAGCACGAGCATCCCCCTACCACTGAGGTTGTGAACCTAACATAGATCTCAGGGGTTGTTTGGTTTTTCATTTTCTGGATTCATTTCTGAGTAAGGCACAAACATCCTTTTATTGTGGAACCCTAGAACTAAAGTTCAAAACCCCTAATAACAAGGAGATTTTTCTCATATTTAATTGCTTTTTCTTCCGTGTTTGACTTTGTTTCGTATACGCTATTGAGAATGAACCATACACGTGAGTGTTCTGGTTATGCTACAGTGATCTCCACGAAGCACTCACTTCCCTGTAGACACGGCTAGCTCGCTTCTTGCCCCTTTGGATTCCTGCCACTCACCACTCCTGCATCTATGTTCATTTACCAGTGTCCCATACTTTCCATAGGGAGGCGCTGGGGGACTCCACAGTGTGCACAGGGTGCCTATTTTCCTCCAAGTTAGCTCTCAACCTAAACGAACTGATTGTAAGATATGACTGTCCAATCTCACTGGCAGTTACTGCTCTCATAAATTAAGCAATGATCATTCTGGTTTTACAAGAGAGGTCTTCAAAAAGTTCGTGGAAAAGTGTATCATGAAAAAATGCAAAATAAATAAACTTATTTTTTAACTAAATCTTTCCATGAACTTTTTTTTTAAAGATTATTTATTTTACTTGAAAGTCAGAGTTACACAGACAGAGAAGAAGAGGCAGAGAGAGAGAGAGAGAGAGGTCTTCCATTCGCTGGTTCACTCCCCAATTGGCCACAATGGCCAGAGCTGTGCCGATCTGAAGTCAGGAACCAGAAACTCCCTCTGGGTCTCCCACACGGGTGCAGGGGCCCAAGGACTTGGGCCATCTTCTACTATTTTCCCAGGCCATAGCAGAGAGCTGGATAGGAAGGGGAGCAGCCGGGTCTCGAACTGGCGCCCATATGGGATGCTAGCGCTGCAGGCAGCAGCCTTACCTGCTATGCCACAGCGCTGGGCCCTCCATGAACTTTTTGATGCCCGTTTATGTAACCACATGCGTACATCTTCCTTTTCCTTTTCATATATTGATGAACAAAAGAAAACAACTGAGCCCAAGACTAAGTCTGTCTAAAGAGATAAATAATGTGGGCTTGTAGATTCCAGAAACAGGCCTGGGGAAAGTCAGCTGGAGCTTCAAAGTAACCGGTCCTCCCTGGCCAGCGTGACGGGAGGCTTCAATTTATTGTAATGGAACGAAAAGGGGAACGGACAGCTAAGAGCACCGCAAGCATGGGTTCCAGGCTGAGTGGGCGCCATCCTAATCAATCATGTTGAAATTTCTTTATTTTATTTTATTTTATTTATTTGAGAGGTAGAGTTACAGACAGTGAGAGGGAGAGAGAAAGTCCGTTGGTTCACTCCCCATATGGCCACAACGGCCAGAGCTGTGCCGTTCCAGGTGCTTCTTCCTGGTCTCCTGTGTGGGTGCAGGGGCCCAAGGACTTGGGCCATCTTCTACTGCTTTCCCAGGCCATAGCAGAGAGCTGGATCGGAAAAGGAGCAGCCAGGACTAGAACCAGAGACCATATGGGATGCTGACACCGCAGGCAGAGGATTAACCTACTGCGCCACAGCGTCAGCCCCGAACATCCTGATACCTCCATTCGCCAATGCTAACGTCAAGCCACCCAGCAAGTTCTCCAAGGAACTGTGCTGACATCAGGGATACACTGTTATCAGGCGCACAGCCAGCTTCAGCCCCTGGCTCAGCGGCTTTTTTTTTTTATTTTTTTTTTTTTTATTTTTTTTATTTGAGAGGTAGAGTTACAGACAGTGAGAAGGAGAGACAGAGAGAAAGGTCTTCCTTCCGCTGGTTCACTCCCCAAATGGCTGCAATGGCTGGAGCTGCGCCAATCCGAAGCTAGGAGCCAGGTGCTTCTTCCTGGTCTCCCAGAGGTGCAGGGGCCCAACCACTGCTATCCCGGGCCACAGCAGAGAGCTGGATTAGAAGAGGAGCAGCTGGGACTCGAACCAGCGCCCATATGGGATTAACCTATGGTGCCACAGTGCCACCCTCAGCAGCTTTTGTAAAAGCCCCAGACCATCCTCACTAAGAGGGTGGCCCTTCCTGAGACTCAGAGTCTGCCACCTCCTCAGGTAGCAGCAGATTCAACCTTCTCTTTCCTTTACCCTCAACCTTCCTATTTGTGATTTGGATTTGGCATGTGGGACAGGGATTGAATTTTGGTTAAAACTTGTGTATGGGCTTTAAGAGCTTGGTCACTGTGAGCCTAACTGCTGAGAATTTGATCAATTGTGAGTGCAGAGATCACTAAAAATATTGAGTCCGCAAGACTCTGGACTTGTGTGGACCACAATAATGCTAGCAGTTGGTCAGCCCTGGAGACGTAGTCCAGTACCGCTGACCAAGAAATTACAGAAAGCAGGTCAGGACCTTGCAACCAGAAACAAAACTTGGGATGGGACAATAAGGTCAGATTTCTTTGGAAGGAATTATGGAAATAGGGAAAGGGGAAAACTTATTGTTTGTTCAGTGTTAGCCAAAGACCCTTTTGACACTGGATCTAAAACCTGCTGGTTTCCTTTTCTCTGGTAGTGTACCTGCCAAGCAACCTTCCCATCTCTGCCTAGCTTCTCTGTCTAGGGAAACAGCATGTGGAATGCGATGGCAGATGGAGACTGCTTTGTCAATCCTAGCAAGGTACAGAATGATATGTTGGCATTTGGAGTCCCATAGGTGAGCTCCAAGATGAAGTCGCTGTGTGCTGGACTCACTGCTGGGTTCCAGGAATTACAGGAGTGAAAGCCAAGCCCCGAGGCAGAGTCATGCTTGATGGATGAAGGACCTTTCGTAGGCCCTCAAACAAGGGCGCTTCATAATCTACCAGCCATGCTGGAATACCCAATGCTTGGCCAAACCTGATGGCAGGGACTTTCAGGAGGGAGGACCCAAATAAAGCTATAGCAAAGGACCCTTTTAGATAGAATCAAACTGAAACTGGCCTGGCCTACCACTTCTTATTAAACATGAAACTGGGCAGAAGAGAAACTGGGGTGGAGACACAGGGATAAACAAGATGACAGAAGATATCTGTATGGGAGAATGGATAGAAAGACTACTGGGGAGAAGAGACAGAGATGAACAAAGCTTATGGATGGAATTCAGAGATAAATTATTTGGTTCTTTGTTATGAAATTAATAAGTCTAGCTTGATTTGATGTAATTATAATCTCAACACATAAGAAAGTGAAAGTGGAGATGCTTTCTTGAGACGAGTACAGAATTCTATAGAAATGTAACATCTGAAAATAACCTGTGGACGACAGACAGTGAGACCTGTGCTAGGTCTGTCACCGCTGAGGCTTTGACAACACACGTCTGTCCTACTGGCTAGGCCACAGAATTTTTGGTAAATGAGAATAGAACGTTAGAAATAACACTCACCATATCCCACCAGCTTAGGGTTGTCAAGAACAAGCCTTGGTTTTAGCAGAGTTAGTCCTCCTCATGCTCACCTGGCTAGCAAAGTTAATAATGAGGAAAAAAAACATAGAGACGAAGATGCAATCAACAATGCAAGATTCTTCTCTCAGCTGGCTTCGCTTCCTACCCTCAGGAGCCTTCTCAGAGCCCCCTTCACTTCCTTGTTCCTTAGCGTGTAGATGAGAGGGTTCACCATGGGTGTGACCACGGAGTAGAAGAGGGAAATGAACTTGCCCTGGTCCTGGTTGCTGCTCTTAGCTGGAAGCAGATACCCATAGATGGCCGAGCCGTAGAAGAGAAACACCACCACCAGATGGGAGAGGCACGTGTTAAAGGCCTTCCGCCGCCCCTCCGCTGAGCGGATGTGCAGCACGGCCTGCGCGATGTAGCAGTAGGAGATCACAATGATGCTCAGTGGGATGGCAGTGAAGAAGGTGCATACACCATTGAGCACGGCCTCGTTGAGACTTGTGTCTCCACAGGCCAGTTTGATCATGGCAGGCACCTCACACAGGAAGCCGTCCACGCTCTGGTGCCCGCAGAATGGAAGCTGAAGAGTGAATGTTGACTGGATCACAGAGTTGCCCAAGCCACCCAACCAGGCCACAGCAGCCAGCAGCCAGCAGCGCCGAGGATTCATGATGGTGGTGTAGTGCAGGGGCCGACAGACGGCCACATAGCGGTCAAAAGCCATCACCACAAGCAGGATGCACTCAGTAGCCCCTAGCCAAAGGAAAACATAGAGCTGAGTCACACAGCCGCCATAGCTGATGGTCTTGTCTGGTCCCCAGAAGTTGATCAGCATCTGGGGGACTGAGCTAGTAGTAAAGGCAAGGTCCAGGCAAGAGAGGTTGCTGAGGAAGAAGTACATGGGTGTGTGGAGCCGGGCATCCAGGCGGGAGAGCAGGATGATGGCCGAGTTCCCACCTAGGGTCAGCATGTAAGAGAAGAGGATGACCACGAAAAAGACCATCTCCAGCTGGGGATGGCCAGAGATACCCAGCAGGATGAAGCCCCCCAGGGATTTGTTGCTGGCCCCTTCCATTGCGGGTTGGCTTCAATTAGGAGAATCTGTTCAGAGACAATTCCTGGGAGAAAGACAAGGGAAGAGGCTATTGGGTGAGGTGGCTCTGACTCAGGAAAGGTGCAGTAGTTATCAGGGAAGTGCCAAATTAATGTTGGTGATCACAGACATTCACTGTGATCCCAACTACTGCCACTTACCAATGAAGGGAACGTTATTCCATCAGAATTGGAAACACGAGCCAGCAAGAACTGAAGGATGGGCTTTATGAAGACAGGACAGAGGGAGTTGAATCACATGTGGCGTAGGTTAAGCCTCTTCCTGCAGGGCTATCATCCCACACAGGCACCAGTTCAAGTCCCAGCTGCTCTACTTCCTACCCAGCTTCCTGCCAATGTGCCTGGGTGAGCAGTGGAAGGTGGCCCAAGTGCTTTGGCCCCTGCACCTACGTGGGAGATCTGGACAAAGCTCCTAGCTTCACATTGACCCACCTCCGGCCAGTGAACCAATGTATCGAAGATTCTCTCTCTCTCTCCCTTTCAAATAAACAAATAAATCTTTTTTTAAAAAAGAAATACTCAAAATAAATTTCCCCAGTTTATCAACATTTGGGTAAACTCAGGGAAGACAGGAGCAGACATACTGTATTTTTAAAAAGCTCCCCAGAATTTCTGATAAATTCCCTTCTCAGCCTTTCACATCTCTCCCCTCTCGAATGAAAACTCCTTACTGGGAAGAAGTGTGAAGAAAGACACAATGAGCCTATGAAAGTATGGAAAGACCGGAACGAGTGAACGCAGATGTAGTCACCAAATACAGAAGATGTGAGCATGGGAGTGAGGAGGAGATAAATGGAAGACAAACAAAACTTCATATGAACCCTAATTAGTATAGATGAAAGCAGGGGTTAGCCACAAAGGGGGTAAGCCAATGAATGGGTATCCATAGCTAGGAAGGGAAACCAGAGTATTTTGGTGGAGATCCCAGACCTTTCGGGGGGCAGTGACTACTGCACTCAGCTCCAAACAACAGAATAGTTCTTAACTTGTCACAAATAAAAAACTAGCTCTTGTTAATGCCGGGTCAATTTTACCATCTTCTTGCCTTAGCCAACACCTAGATTTTTCCAAAGATCGTAAACTAAGGCCATCCTCCTCTTCTTGAATACATAAACGTGCCTGAGAAGAAAACAGAAATGGTCCTCGGGTCACTTGTCCTGATCTGGATGCTGAAGACTGGCAGGGAAGTCTGCCTCCTTCTCCTGACCGTGGCATGCCTGCAGGAATCCAGGCCCCTGGGGGATGCTGCTCAAGGGAGGTAGGCCAGTGTGCACAGCTGGTTCTGATGTACCAGGCAAGGACTACTTGGGAGTAGCGAGCTTCCTGGCCTGAGCTCGGCCCCCGCCTCCGGTCAGCACGGCTGCAGCTTCACAGTCCAGCATTTGCAGCTCAGCTGCTCCGCCAGCCGGTTCTCCCTGGAAGGACCTCTCCCTCTCTCCCTGATCTCTCGCCATCTGAGGGGGTGACGTGCACCCAGACACGCTTGCATCTCAGGAAGAGTCTCGAGAGAGCAACGCTGGACTCTCAGCCCAGAAGGGACGTGCCACTTACAGCACGGCTGACGAGTGGGAGCACGCGGTGGAGGACTGCTTGTTTGGGAGTCGCACACGTGGTGCACAGACGGTTCCCACGTGGGCAAGACCGGGACCCGGATGTCGCAATTGCCCAACTCTCCCAGCTTCCCGCCGGTTTCTCCCCTGCACTTCACAGTCTCCCCTGGCCATGCACGCATTCGCCACCACAAATCTGTCACTTTGGACTGGCTTTCTTCTGTCCTGCAGATTGCTACCCCCGGACACGGGTGTGTGTTCTGTGAGAATCCAGTGAAAAGTGAAGGCTCCAATTGTGTGAGAATTCCAGCCTCGCTGTACTGTTAGCCTGGCCATGACTACAAAAGGAATCATAAAAAGACAAAGCGGTGAGCACTGTAGCACAGTGGGTTACGCTGCCTTTGGCACACCTGTGGCACGTGTCAGGGCAGCCAGGGTCAAGCCCCGCCTCTACCTCTGGTCCAACTTCCTGCCAATGCACATTCTGGAAGGTAGTAGGTGATGGCTCAAGCTCTTGGGTCCCTCCACCCACCTGGGAGATCTGGGCTGAGTTTGGGATCTGGCTTCCATGTGGCCCAGTCCTGGCCGTTGCAGGGATTTAGGGAATGAACCAGCAGATGGAAGATCTCTCTCTGTCTTACCTTCTCTCTCTGTTACTATTTCAAATAAATCTTTAAATAATCAGAACTAATCCTGCATTCATGGTTCTAGTAGAAAATTATTTAAGTGTGTTTTAATTTAAAATCTTCATTTGAGAAATGCTGATAGTGATATTCTCAATATCTTAATTTCTATCTTGAATATAAGTATAAATTAATATTTTCTTGATGATTTGATAGGAATCAAATATAATAATATTGTAGCATTAAGGCAGACAAAATCATAAAAAATAAACTTTGTCTAAAATAATGAAATTTGGCCGGCGCCACAGCTCAATAGGCTAATCCTCCACCTAGTGGCACCGGCACACCGGGTTCTAGTCCCGGTTGGGGTGCCAGATTCTGTCCCGGTTGCCCCTCTTCCAGGCCAGGTCTCTGCTATGGCCTGGGAGTGCAGTGGAGGATGGCCCAAGTGCTTGGGCCCTGCACCCCATGGGAGACCAGGAGAAGCACCAGGCTCCTGCCTTCGGATCAGCCACAGCGCGCTAGCCATGGCGGCCATTGGAGGGTGAACCAACGGCAAAAGGAAGACCTTTCTCTCTGTCTCTCTCTCTCACTATCCACTCTGCCTGTCAATAAATAAATAAATAATAAAATAATGAAATTTGGGATGAGCCAAGTTGGCTGCACCCAAGCAATCCTGGCAGTGGCCGCTGACCTCGGATTTTCCTCCTCATCACCTGGCCCCTGGGGTGCTAAGCTGAACACAAGGACCGTGCTGGGCCAGACCCTGGAGAAGCTTTTGCAGCACTGAAACAAGGCCAGATTGTACCCACAGAGCTGTCAGAAATGTCTCTGTCTTATAAAGAAGACCAGGAGCCGGCGCTGTAGCAAAGCAGGTAAAAGCTGCCACCTGCAGTGCCTGCATCCCATATGGGTGCTGGGCCGAGTCCTGGCTGCTCCACTTCCCATCTAGCTCTCCGCTGTGGTCTGGGAAGGCAGTGGAAGATGGCCCAGGTCCTTGGGCTCCTGCACCCATGTGGCAAATCCTAAAGAAGCTCCTGGCTCCTGGCTTCAGAATGGTGCAACTCCAGCCATTGTGGCCATTTGGGGAGTGAACCAGCGGATGGAAGATCTCTTTCTCTCTCTCTGCCTCTCTGTAACTCTGCCTTTCAAATAAATAAATACATCTTTAAAAAAAAAAAAAAAACGACGGGGATTATTTCATCGAAGCACAGAAAGTGAGACGACTCATTGCCGATGATCTTGTGAATGCTTTTAACTTGGGAGTGGATGTCTTGTTAACTCCCCTGCCCCAAGAGAGGCAGTGCCATATTTGGAGTTCATCAAAGAAGACAACAGAGCGCGAGGTGCTCCGGGTGATATTTTTACGCAGGCTGTAAATACGGCAGGACTGCGGCAGTGACCGTCCCTGTGGCCTCACGCCAAGGGCTGCCAACAGGACCACAGTTAACTGGACCTGCATTCTGTGACCAGCAGCTTCTTACAGCTGCCAAATGGTTTGAAAAACAAGAGATCTCCTTTTCCAAGTCACTGCCTGGGAATGTGACAAATGGTTTCTGTGTCTCAGCTAATTAACCCCTGAAAGTGCTAGCACCAGAGGCCTCTGAAGGACCACAGTTTTTAAGATGAGTTTTTGATAGGGCTGGCACTGTGGCATAGTAGGTAAAGCCGCCACCTGCAGTGCCGGCATCCCATGTGGGTGCCAGTTCGTGTCCCGGCTGCTCCACTTCCGATGCAGCTCTCTGCTTTGGCCTGGGAGAGCAGTAGCAGATGGCCCAGGTCCTTCGGCCCCTGCACACACATGGGAGATCCAGAAGAAGCTCCTGGCTCCTGGCTTCGGATTGGCACAGCTCCAGCCATTGCGGCCAATTGGGGAATGAACCAGTGGATGGAAGACCCCCCCCATCTCTCTCAATCTCTCAGTCTGTCTCTCTTTGTCAACCCCTCCTTCTCCCTGTGTGTAACTCTTTCAAATAAATAATAAATTAATCTTTTTTAAAAAAGATGAGTTTTTGATGAGACCCCGGAAGACCTAAGCAAAACTTAGAACCAACAGCAAAAGCTTGCCAGAGTGGAAAAAAAAGTGATGAAATCACAAAACATGGCACCCTGACACCACACAGACACCAGAGAGCGCGTGAGGAAACCCGTGCGCTGGTGGCCCACACTCAGCGATGCCATGACCATCAGTGAGCGCAGGGAGCCACAGCGCCACCAGGTCCTCTGTTACAACAAACCCCAGCCATCCAGGTGGGCAAGTAGTAAAGTATGCGCTATAACTGACCCCAGATGGGACTCCTATTAGGAGATAACCTGCGCCTTATCTCACGTGAAAAAGGACTCTGAGGATTTTACACAGAATCTGAGGCGATTACAGGACACCAACAAGGAGACCCCGGGCTCAGCAAGCCGCATGCCACACCGACCCTTCAAAGCAAGGGAGCAAAATCATGGAATTTCTAAAAAAAAGTTTTATTACAAACATTCATTCACTGACTACTTTTAGCCTCCATCACTTTTCTCAGACGTCTGATTATACCGAGGCTAAATGTGTGCTGTCTACGCAAGCCTAGAGGGACACATGTCTGTTGTGTCTAATTAGACACTCCAGATGCAGTTAACAGAAGTTTCCCTGGCTATTCCATAACTCAAGCAGTATGTACACTAGAATGTAAACCTGCAGATTCTATAGAGGCAAACAACGTGAGGAAAAACCCAGCGAACATTAAGTACACGTAATTATAGGATTCCAGAAGAGTGCTTTGGTTTCCCTTTATACTGCAATGGAATACAAATCCAAAAAAGAATTTTAAGCAATGTATTAAAAATATATTATTAAAATGGAAATGAAAATAAAATAATGAAATTTGAGTTCCAATACAATCAAGGGGTAGGTGTTGTCACAGAGCAAGTAAAGCCACCACCTGTGACATTGGCATCCCATATGGGTGCTGGTTCAAGACCCAGCAGCTCCACCCCCAATCCAGCTCCCTGATAATCACCTAGGAAAGTAGTGGAAGATGGTCCAAGTGCTTGGGCCCCTGCCACACATGGGAGACCCAGAAGAAGCTCCAGGCTCCTGGCTTTGAACTGGCACAGCGCTGGACATTGCAGCCATTTGGAGAGGAAACCACTGGATAAAAGATCTCTCTCACTCCATCTCTCCCTCTCTCTCTTTAACTCCCCCTTTCAAATAAATAAAAATGAATATTTGAAATAAAAGAATACAATCAAAATCTTTCCAGTCAGAAAGATTTAAGTATTTTGAAAAGTGATAGGAATTTTCCACTAATTGTAGAATTTAAGAATTAGAGGTGAGGGGCCAGCAATGTGGCTTAGTGGGTAAAGCTACTGCCTGCAGTGCCAGCATCCCATGTGGGAACCGGTTCGAGTCCCGGCTGCTCCACTTCTGATCCAGCTATCTGCTATGGCCTGGAAAAGCAGTAGAAGATGGCCCAAGTCCTTGGGCCCCTGCACCCGTGTGGGAGACCCAGTAGAGGCTCCTGGCTCCTGGCTTCAGATCGGCTCAGCCCTGACTGTTGCAGCCATCTGGGGAGTGAACTAGCAGATAAAAGACCTCTCTCTCTCTCTCTCTCTGTATCTGCCTCTCTGTAGCTCTGACTTTGAAGTAAATAAATAAATCTTACCAAAAAAAAAAAAAAAAGAAAGAAAGAAAGAAAAAAGAGTGACACAAGCAGAAGCTGTAGATCTTTAAAAAAAAATTAGAGATGAGAGAGCTGGAATCTCAAAAGAGGTTGATTTTTTTTTAAGGATGCTGTATGTGTTTTTCTCTCTCTTTTTAAAAGATTTATTTATTTATTTGAAAGGCAGAGATACAGAGGAGAGGCAGAGTTACAAACAGAGAGAGAGAGAGAGAGAGAGAGATCTTCCATCTGCTGAATTCACTCCCCAAATGGATGTAAAGGCTGAAGCTCGGCCGATCTGAAGCCAGGAGTCAGGAGCTTCCTCCAGGTCTCTCATGTGGGTGCTGGGGCCCAAGGACTTGGGCCATCTTCCACTGCTTTCTCAGGTGCATGAGCAGAGAGCTGGAATGGAAGAGAAGCAGCCGGGACTTGAACTGGCACGCATATGGGATGCCGGCACTGCAGGTGGCAGCTTTATCCGCTACAACACACCGCTGGCCCCAAGAGATTGATTTATGATCAATAAAAACTTCAAAATGAACAATAAATCTTCGTAAAGCATTCCCAAGTTTCACCATTGCTCTGAGACGTTAAGTGTGAGGAGCAGGTGCAATGTGGTAGTAAGTGACGCTACGCTGTTTACAGGGGACTTTAACAGTTCAACGGAAGACAACAAGCTCCCTTACATGCATTTTTCTGATTCTATAGTTGGAGAAAGAACCCTGGCTGAAGGGACCATGGGCCCAGGTGGCAGATCTAACAAGCACAGGCTCCTATAACATAGACAAAAAACAAAGCTAGCTGCACGGTAATGCATCAAGTCAGTTCAGAAATGCCACACCCCACACTCAGAATGCCAAGCACAGATGTCGCCCAAGGGCTGGCAAGGCTGCACCCTCCCCACGTTCTACCGCCTTGCAGTTATCCACAGAGAAAACAAAACAAAACAAAACCGGCAATGAATGTTCTGGCAAGAGCCAGGGAGTAAGGTTTCTGCTGTGTGCTGTTTTAGCAATGCCCTACCAGGGATTCTTACCTGACCTGCCTGACATTTATAAAGGTAGATGGAGAGGGGCCGGCGCTATGTCGCAGTAGGTTAATCCTCCGCCTGCAGCGCCAGCATCCCATGTGGGAGACCAGAGGAGGCTCCTGGCTCCTGGCTTCGGATCATTGCAGCCCGGGCCGTTGTGGCCATTTGGGGAGTGAACCAGCGGACGGAAGATCTTTCTCTGTCTCTCCCTCTCACTATCTGTGGCTCTATCTCTCAAATAAATAAATAAATCTTTTAAAAAGTAGATGGAGAATTCAGATTTTGAGAGGAGTAGGTTCTATGCAGAATGGCCAAGAAGTCAGACTTGTGTGAAGACAAATGTTTAAAGTTGAGGTCTTCACTGCTGTGATGGGATTTACAGACCTGCGCTCACTGCGCAGACGCTGGCCTTGTGGGGAATAAATAGATTTAATTACAAGCAGAAGAAGCTGCAATTGCACATTAAAAGATGCCAGCGCAATCTCTCTGTCTCTCTCACTGTCTAACTCTGCCTATCAAAAAAAAAAATACCAGTGCAATAAAATGTTGATAAATTCTTTGCTAAGAGAGAAAAAAGGTGGACTTAGAGACTGGCCAGTCCACGGACACCAGCCAACTCAAGTGGACTTAAAATATTTGCAGAAAAAATAGAAATAAAAGATAAGCTTATTTGGGCACAAAATTTTTTGAAATGCGTGCATGAATTTTATAATATGCAATTGCCATGAGCTTTCTAAAGCCCCCACACATGCATGGATGTTGAAATTCTCTCGCCCCGAAGTGAACGTGTACTTAGATTGCTTTGCCATGGCCTCCTGCCCTGAGCACCCCTTCTTCTCGGGGCCGCTGTTCCCTGGCAGGGTGCTGTGTCCAAACAGGAGCTGGGCTGTGCGCTTGTTTGGATTATTTTAACGCTGTTGTTTTGAAACTTGCTTTGCACTTCAAACGTTTTTCCTTCCTGTCTCCTATTGCTGGAGAAGGTCATGAAACCACATCCACGGGCTTGCGGCTCTAACACTTGGTTAGTGCAGCCCCTTCCTAAAGCAAGGATCAAAGCCTGGAGGAAGCCATTTGACCCCTCCCTTCCCCATCTGCTCTTTGTTTCCCATCTTTTTCCCTCTTTACCTCCTCACCTTTACTCTGGGTTCTCCAATAATGCAAGTCAAGGTTGCTTCTAGAACTGCACCTTTGACCTCAGATTCCCCCTGGCATCTGTGCCGCTGTCCCTGGTGCTTGGTGGGTCAAGGGCAGAGAGCAGGCATAACTGCACTCCTGCTGCCCAGGGACTGGAGCTGTGAACTTTTATAGTGGGACTGGTCCTGACCCTCTGCTGTGCCTGGGGGGCCTCTCTCTCTCTCTCTCTCTCTCTCTCTCTCTCTCATTGATTCTGCTGAGCCCAAGGGGGCAGGGGAATCTTTGCCTGCCCCCTCCCCAACTCTAGCAATTAGTACCAAGCTCCACTGCAACCAGAACACAGGGAAGAAGTTGTCCCTTATGAAACCACCTGGCCTTACACTTGAACTCTCTCCAAACACAGATTACTAACTGACCTATTAATGAGCACAGTGTATTCCTTAAACAATTACCAGCTGAATAGCTGCGTCCTGTCCAGGATCCTGACATGTTACCCATCTTCACTGAGCTGTTTCACAGGGCTCATGGGGTGGGTGGTCTTCTCCCCCAGCTCAGCAGGGCGATCACGTGACTTGCTCTGGGGTAAGCAGGGTGACCCCAGGGGTCTCTGCACTTCCTATTTGGAGAAAGTGACAATTTTGGACTCATCACTTGTGAGATGTCATCTCTGGAGCTCCTGCTCTCGTGGGTGAGGGAGAGAACGGGGTCCTGAATCAGGCACGTGAGCCTTAGACACCCGGGCATGCTGCGTGCGCAGCAATAATTCACAGCTACTACTAAATAACACCTAACAGCCGCAACCTGGGTGGGGCATTAGATGTCCTTAGAGGGAGAATTACCCCCAACACCGGCCGAGGAAACAAGTCCATCAAGAAATGGTCACTAAGTGGGCAGAGCGCTGGCAAGTCCAGGGGAACAAGACGGGCCGGCCCTGCCCAGCGGGGCTCGCTGCCCCATGGGCCATCGCCAGGTCTCGCAGGATCCTAAGTGCTGCTCTGGGCTCGTGCCCTGTGCTGGTCACAGCCCCCCCAGGTGGGTACCACTCCTGTTTTACCACAGAGGACTAAGGCTGAGAGATATTAACTGGTCCGGGGCAAACGCCAGGAGCGGCAGAGCCCCGGCAGTGGGGCCCCCTTGACCCCAGCGTCCCTGCCGGGCAGGAACTGCCAAGCCTCCCAGTCGGTCGGCAGGAAGGTGAGCAGCCATCGCTGCCCTCTGTAAGACTCCTCTTACGCCAGCATCATTTGTTTCCTTTCCCCACTTCATTCCCAGTCTCCCCTCTCCTGCTGTGGACCCCGTAGGCACCTACCTTCCCTCACGTGTGTGGCACACGACTGTTTGGACATACGCACATCCTTACAAAATGCCTAGTGCTTTGTGTGTGTCAATGCCTTAGATGTTTCTGTGTGTTTCTGATGCTGACTGTGCATTGCTACATTTTTTTTTTTTTTTGACAGGCAGAGTGGACAGTGAGAGAGAGAGAGAGACAGAGAGAAAGGTCTTCCTTTGCCGTTGGTTCATCCTCCAATGGCCACCGGGCTGGCGTGCTGCGGCCGGCGCACCGCGCTGATCCGATGGCAGGAGCCAGGTACTTCTCCTGGTCTCCCATGGGGTGCAGGGCCCAAGCACTTGGGCCATCCTCCACTGCACTCCCGGGCCAGAGCAGAGAGCTGGCCTGGAAGAGGGGCAACCGGGACAGAATCCGGCGCCCCAACCGGGACTAGAACCTGGTGTGCTGGCGCCGAAAGGTGGAGGATTAGCCTAGTGAGGCACGGCGCCGGCCTGCTACATTTCATTTAGACATTTTATTAGGGACAAACACAGAGCTCGTCTTTCATTTTCAGCCACCAGGAACAATGTGGTGATCAACACCCACTATGGGCCTCCTGTGTGGGTTCTGACAGAGCCTGGCTCAGGCATACTGCACGCGGTAAAACCCAGCTGCACAACAGTGTGCATCAGAAGCCAGGAACAAACCACATACGCCTGTCTACACAGGTGCCTGCGATTGTGTGCAGAAGGAACGTCGGGGGGAAACAGAACAGCATGTGGTCAACAGCGGGAGTGGACACGGGGCCCAGGAGGGCAGGGAGGCCTCTCACATTTTGTTAACATTTGATTTTGTGTATTTTTGACATCTCACAATAAATATGCATTGTCTTTATAATTTTTTAAAAGATTTATTTACTTTTACTTGCAAGTCAGAGTTACTGGGGCTGACGCTGTGGCACAGCAGGCTAAAGCCCTGGCCTGAAGTGCCAGCATCCCTTATGGGCGCCAGTTTGAGTCCTGGCTACTCCACTTCGATCCAGCTCTCTGCTATGACCCAGGATAGCAGTAGAAGGTGGCCCAAGTCCTTGGGCCCCTGCACCCACGTGGGAGACCTGGAAGAAGCGCCTGGTGCCTGGCTTCGGATTGGCACAGCTCCAGCCATTGCGGCCAATTGGGGAATGAACCAGTGGATGGAAGACCTCAATCTTTCTCTGTCTCAGCGTTTCCTTCTCTCTGTGTGTAACTCTTTCAAATAAACAATAAATTAATCTTTTTTAAAAAAGCTGAGTTTTTGATGAGACCCCGGAAGACCTAAGCAAAACTTAGAACCAACAACAAAAGCTTGCCAGAGTGGAAAAAAAAGTGATGAGATCACAAAACTTGGCACCCTGACACCACACAGACACAAGAGAACGCGTGAGGAAACCCGTGCGCTGGTGGCCCACACTCAGCAATGCCATGACCATGCACCGGCTCCGTCTTCATAATTTTTAAAATGAAATTTGTGGTTGGTATGGTGGCACATGGGTTCATCCACGGCTTGCAGCACTGGAATCCCATGTAGGAGAGCCAAATGGGGTCCCAGCTGCCCTTTTTCTGACCCAGCTCCCTGCTGGTACTCCTGAAAAGGCAGTAGATGAGGCCCAGTCACTTGGGTCCCTGCCACTCGTGTAGGAGACCCCAATGGAGTTCTAGGCTCCTGGCTTCTGCCTGGCCCAGCCCTGGGCATTGTGGCCATTTGGGGAGTGAACCAGCAGATGGAGGATCTCTTTATGTCTGACTTTTTTTTTTTTTTAAGATTTTATTTATTTATTTGAGAGGTAGAGTTACAGACAGAGAGGATGAGATGGAAAGAAAGGTCTTCCATCTGCTGGCTCACTACCCAAATGTCCTCAATGGCCAGAGCCGGGCCAATTGAAAGCCAGGAACCAAGAGCTTCTTCCCGGTCTCCAACATGGGTGCAGGGGCCCAAGCACTTAGGCCATCTTCTGCTGATTTCCCAGGCCATAAACAGAGAGCTGGATCAGAAGTGGAGCAGCCAGGACTTGAACCAGTGCCCATATGGGATGCTGGCAACACAGACCGAGGCTTAGTCTACTACACCACAGCGCCAGCCCCATCTCTGAATTTCAAATAAATAAGTGAGTAAATGACATGTAAAGGGGAATGAAAATTCTCATTAAAATCTTTTAAATCATAAAAATTTTAAGTTAGACATTTAAAAAACTTCTGAATTGGGGGCCGGGGGAAGATGTTTGAGGTCCCAGTTGCTTTTGCTGGGACCCTGGGGGCGCCAGGCCTGTGACTGTGGAGGGGGAAGGGCAGTCTGCAGCCTCAAACAGACCTCAGAGTGCAGCTGGACGTGCTGGGGCTCTCCTCTGAGCTCCTGGGCCTTCCTGCTTCTCCCGTGTTGCGTTGCATGGCTGATCGCCTTCTCCTCCTCGGTTACTCATTCAGTAAGCACTGGCTGGCACCCACCATGTTCCAGGCACCACCATAGGCACTTGAGATGTAGCTCCTGCCCTCAGGGACTTTCTAGATTGATTAGAGACAGCACTTGGCCGGCGCTTTGGCTTAATAGGCTAATCCTCCGCCTTGTGGCACCAGCACACCGGGTTCTAGTCCCGGTCGGGGCGCCGGATTCTGTCCCAGTTGCCCCTCTTCCAGGCCAGCTCTCTGCTGTGGCCCGGGAGTGCAGTGGAGGATGGCCCAAGTGCTTGGGCCCTGCACCCGCATGGGAGACCAGGAGGAAGCACCTGGCTCCTGCCTTCGGATCAGCACAGTGCGCTGGCCGCAGCACGCCAGCCGTGGCGGCCGTTGGAGGGTGAACCAACGGCAAAGGAAGACCTTTCTCTCTGTCTCTCTGTCTCTCTCACTGTCCACTCTGCCTGTCAAAAAAAAAAAAAAGAGAGAGCACTTTAAAAAAAAAAAAAAAGCAAGATATGTATCAGGTGACGGCAAGTGCAAGGAGAAAAACGGGGACAGGGATGGAGGGTGACAGGAAGTGGGTGTTACCCTGTGACAAGATGGCATTTGAGAGGCAGCTATCAGGGAAAACACATTCTGCTAAGTCCAAAGTGTGTTTGGCAGCTCAAGGAACAGCCCAGGGCACTTTCAGAAATATCAAGAACGTTTTCTTTCATAGCAGAACAAAACTAAGCTACAAAAGATTCCACAACTCCCAAATTCATATTTTTAACAATAAAAGTAAAAGATTTACCAACACGCACTATATGCCAGGCAGTGTGAAGCATTATTCAACATTCCACTACTCATTGCAGCTACCTGCATTACGTTAGAGGTGTTATACTCACTCTACAAAAGCAGAAATTGGGGCTTGAAGGGATTGATTCCAAATTGCTACCAATCAAAAATTAAATAGAAAGCTTTGAACTGGCAAGTAGAGAGCAGGTATGGCAACACAAACTATTTTACCCTACAAAATGTTGTCCTAAAGTCTACACATACACCCAAGGAAAAGTGGAAGATCAGGGCAGATGATTCACCAGCAGCAGTTCAGGAACTCATGAATAATATCTCTTTACTGAATCAAGTCTCTATTACAAAGGGGCATTGAGCAGCTTATGGAAAATGGAATTAAAATATGTTTATATTGCTGTAAACAATTTTGAAATCTACAGTTTTGTCATAATATGCATTTTCCATGAACTTTTTGAAGAACTTGTCTATATGTTATATGTGTGTTTAACCTGGCACTGGGTCTTAAACAAATGATCACTTTGGTCAGTCAAAATCTGGCACGCTGAATATTTGCTAAGGTAAAACTGAAAATTCTGATTTTTTTTTTGAGCTGACATGATTAGCACTTGAGTAAAATGGGTCCTTCAATGTTGAGAGAGAGAGAGAGAGAGAACAAGCTAGCTTTCTGGCCTCTTCTTCTTCTTTTTTTAATTTATTTGACAGGTAGAGTTATAGACAGTGAGAGAGAGAGACAGAGAGAAAGGTCTTCCTTCCATTGGTTCACTCCCCAGATGGCCGCTGTGGCCATCCGAAGCCAGGAGCCAGGTGCTTCTCCCTGGTCTCCCATGTGGGTGCAGGGGCCCAAGCACTTGGGCCATCCTTCACTGCCCTCCCAGGCCACAGCAGAGAGCTGGACTGGAAGAGGAGCAGTGGGGACTACAACCCGGCGCCCACATGGGATGCGGGCGCTGCAGGCGGAGGATTAACCAAGTGAGCCATGGCACTGGCCCTTTTGGCCTCTACTTATAATGGCACCAATCCAGTGTATGAGAGTTCCACCTTATGACCTAATTTTCTCCTACAGCTACTACCTTCCAATATCACCACATTGGGGATTAGATTTCAATAAATAAATTTTATGGGGACAAAACCTCTCAGTACATTATAGTTACTGTACATTCCTTTGATCCTGTGTAGTTTTTTCTCCTCCCTTTAGGTTACTGTCAACAGATAACATTTCTATACTTCAACTTATATTTGCAATTATTGCTTTACACGTTTATCTTTTTTAGGATTTATTTACTTGAAAGTCAGAACTACAGAGAGGGAGAGGGAAGGAGGAGAGAAGAAGGAGGGGAGAGAGGGAGAGGAGAGAGAGAGAGAGAGAGAGAATCTTCTACCCACGGGTTCACTCCCCAGATGGCCACAACAGCTAGCCTGGGCCATGTCACAGGCAGGAGCCAGGAGCTTTATCCAGGTCTCCCACATGGGTGGCATGGACCCAAGTACTTATGCCATCTTCCACTGCTTTTCCTAGGCCATTAGCAGGAGGCTGGATCAGAAGCAGAGCAGCTGGGACGTGAACTGGTTCCTGTATGGGGTGCCAGTGTCATGAGTGGCAGCTTTATTGCTATGCCACAATGCTAGCCTCTATACTTTGTCTTTTCAATCAAATAGATAAAAGAGAGAGGTAACACATCACAAATTCGAGACTACTGATGCTTGCATTTACCTACATCATTGCCTTTACTGGTACCCTATATTTTTTTCACATGGCTTTGAGTCTGGCATTCTTCCTTCCAGCCTTGAGGGTTCCCGCCAGTATTTCTTGTAGGGCAGGTCTAGTAACAACAGACTCTCAGATTTCATTTATCTGTGAATGCCTTAATTTTTGCTTCATTATACAAGGATAGTTTTGCTAGATTCAGATTCCTAGTTGACGGTGGTTTTTTCATGACAGTAGTGAAATGTCGTCCTATTGCCTTTTTGCCTCCATAGTTTGTGATACCAAATCAGCTGTTAATCTTATTTAGACCTGCTTGTACATGTGATTCAGTTCCTTCTTGTGCTTCGTGATTTGCTCTTTTGGCTGTTGACAACATGACTGTAACATGTCTCAGACGGAACTGAACTCAATTTTTCACCACTGGTTTGCTCGTTTCTTGTCATATACATGCATTATATACTTTTTGTGACCAAGACTTGGAAGTGTGTCTTAAAATCTGTGGGGCAAACCCCTACTCTTCATTGCTCTTTTCCAGAATTGACATGGATATTTATAGATTTGTATTTATTGGTAAAATTTTTAGAATGTTTGTAGAGTTCTTTGGAAATAACTGCCTATATTTTATTAGAATTTATTGAATTTACAGGCTAATTTGGTGGTGGTGAGGAAGGATGGCTTTTACATGTGAAATCATGCTATCCAAGGACATGCTATCACCATCTTTGTTGGGACCTTCAAGATTAAAATGTTCCCTTTAGATGTCCGAATCTTCTCTATTTAGTTAATTCTGAAATACTGTTATCCTTGTAATTTGCTTGCTTGCTATTTTGAGTGGTATCTTATGTTCTTATATTTCCCAGTTATTAATGATGGAGAATGATCCTAATGATTCCTGTAAATGTTTTTTTTAACTTAATAGGGAAATTGCAAGCCACTTTCTAGAATGTCAGCATCACTCTATATTCCTAGCAGCAATGTTTGACAGTCCCAGTTACTCTGAATTCTTGCTACCACTTGGTATTATGTTTTTAATTTTAGCCATATGACAGATATATCATCTTGATTTTAATTTTCATGCTAATAGATGATGACACTGGATGATTTCTCATGAGCTTATTTAATATTCTATTAGATTTAGATTGATTTGTTTGAAAGGCAAAGTTACAGAGAGAGAGGGAAGAAAGGATTAAAAGGAGGAGAGAGGCCGGCATCACGGCTCACTAGGCTAATCCTCCACCTTGCAGCGCTGGCACACCGGGTTCTAGTCCCGCTCGGGGCGCCGGATTCTGTCCCAGTTGCCCCTCTTCCAGGCCAGCTCTCTGCTGTGGCCAGGGAGTGCAGTGGAGGATGGCCCAAATACTTGGGCCCTGCACCTCATGGGAGAGAAGGATAAGCACCTGGCTCCTGCCTTCGAATCAGCGCGGTGCGCTGGCCGCAGCGGCCATTGGAGGGTGAACCAACGGCAAAGGAAGACCTTTCTCTCTGTCTCTCTCTCTCACTGTCCACTCTGCCTGTCCAAAAAAAAAAAAAAAAAAAAAAAAAAAAAAAAAAAAGGAGGAGAGAAAGAGATTGATTTTCCACCCATTGGTTCACTCCCCTGTGGCCACAATGGCAATGGCCATGGCCATGGCTGGGCCAGGCTGAAGCCAGAAGCCTGGAACTCCATCTGGATCTCCCCTGTGGGTGGCAGAGGTCCAAGCACTTGGGCCATCTTCCAGTGCTTTCCCAGGAGCATTAGCAGGTAACTGGATTGGAAGCAGAGCGGCCAGGACTCAAACTGGTGCTTATATGGGATGTTGGCTTAACCTGCATCAGCTCCTACTTTATATCTTATATCATGTATGACAAAGTGTTCATTAATTTTTCTCACTTTAAATTTAAAAATGTACTGCAGAAATTGTATAATCACATGAAGTTACAAGAAATAATTCAGAGAGACCCCGTGTATCCTTTAGCCATTATCCATCAATGGTAATATCTGAAGGACTATAGTGCACTCTCATAGCCAGGAACCTGGAATACAACCTACCAGCTGTATTCAGATTTCTCTAGTTTTACTTGGACTTACTTGTGTGCACCTACACACAAATTTAGTCTCTACAGTTTTATTACTGTGTACATTTGTACAGTCATAAGATAAAGAATAAATCCATCAGGGTTGGCAATGTGGCACCACAGATTAACCCGCTGCTTGTGATGCTAGCATCCCACATCAAATACCAGTTCATGTCCCGGCTGTTCCTCTTTGGATCCAGCCTCCTTCTAAAAGGCCTGGGAAGATAGCAGAAGATAGCCCAAGTATGCCCCTGCTACTCACATGTGGGAAACACAGATGGAATTCCTGGATCCTTGCTTCATCCTGTCCCTGATGTAGTTGTTACAACCATACAACCATTTGGGGAGTGAATTAGCAGATAGACGTGCCCCTTCCCTTTCCTTCTTCTCTTTCTCTTTCTGTATCTCCAAAACAAGGCTGGAGGAGTCACTTGGCCTTTCAGATAAACAAAATAAAATCTTGAAGAAAAATAAATCCACCAACACAAGGATCCTTCAGGTTACCCTGATTATAACCATCCCCACCAACCTCCTGCCCCTACCTTATTGCTTACTAGCTATTTATAAATTTTTATCATTTAAAAAAATTAATATGAATGTAGTAATGCAGTACATAATCTTCTGGTGTTGGCTTTTACTACTCAGCATAATTCACTGGAGATCCATCCATCACTGAACATCCATACAACATGCGTGCATCAATGTGGATACATGGAATGTGTATTCCTGAGTGCTACACTGTGGTGTGAACGTACCAGTTAAAACAGTCGCTCACTGAAGGACATCTGTAATGTTTTCACTTATCAGTTACTATGAATATGGCTGTTATGAACATTTCTATATAGGTTTCTGTGTGATTATAATTTTTTATTTCTGTGAGATAAATGCCCAAGAGCACAACTGCATGGTGCGAAACACCGAGCCATGATTAGGAGCTTGGAAGCTTCAGCCCACCTCCAACCTCTGGAGAGGGGACAGGAGCTGAAGACTGAGTTAATAATTGATGGCACCTATGTGAGGAAGCCTCCATAATAACGCAAACGCATGTTTGAGATTGCCGCTCCCTTACCCGCAAAGGAACGACACTGCTCCCAGCTGATCGGTCTTCGGTAGACTTTATTTAAACAGGATAGAAAGAGAAACCCTTGAGCAAGGGGAGCTCCGAAAGAAAGGGGAAGCTCCCGTTACTACATCACGAACGGCTTATATAGTATATCATTGCAGAAGCATGTAAGCAAGCTTAGTCCATGCTACAGTCCATGCGGCGGCACTCCAATCCGGTGCCTGATCACGCACAGTCCATGCGCTCCTTGTCCAACCATAAAGGGGATCACGCGCCTTCATCCAATCAAGCTCCTGGTCACGTAGCAGGCGACTCGGGTGCTAACAACAAGCTTCCACCTGGTGTTTTCTCAGCCTTGGTCAGTGGGAAAAGAAGTACGGGAAGCCCCAAGGTCATAGCTGTTTTGACTCTAGCCTGGGGTTATGAAACGGTCCCGATATCACAGCTCAACAGAACCCATAAACATCCACACAGCAGTAACTATTGCAATGGTCAGCAAGCCAGGCCTTAGCATGTGGGCCCATGGCCGGCTCATGGGTCCCCACATGAGATGAGAGAACGGTTCACCCTAACTCCACAGGAGCTCACCCTAAGCAATTCTGCATCAGACTGTTCATCAGTTCTGCTTGTAATATCCTTTATAACAAACTGGCTAAAATAAGATAGCACTTCCTTGGGTTTGGAAAGCCATTCGGGCAAATGTTTGAACAGAAGTAGGGAGTTGTGAGAACTTCCAATTAAAACGTCTGGTTTGAAAACTAAAAGTTTCCTGCCTAAATTGAGGAACAAAACTAGGCTGCCAACTTTCACCCTTGATATATAGTATTACACTAGAAGTTGTGCCAAGAGTAAGGAGGGGCTGGTGCTGTGGCATAGTGGGTAAAGCTGCCACTGGCAACACCAGCATCCCATATGGGTGCCGATCTGAGTCCCAACTGCTCCATATCCTCTCCATACCCTTTGATGTTAGGTTTTCCTATAATGTGTCTCAGTAAGCAGGTTTCCCCCTTTATCTAGCCTTTATACTTTCTCTCCCATGAATCCTTTCACCTGTCTGTCTTTAATCTTGGGACACTTTTGGTCATTTTTCTTCAGGTATTTTCTCCTTTATTATCTGTTTTATTCTATTTTGACACTTCTAACATTTACATTTCTGCTTCTTAATCCATATATAAGTTCTCTTCCAATCAATAATTCAATGCCCTTCGAAATACACATGAAAGAGTCGCAGAGAGCACTTTCACGTCTGCTAGTTCACTCCCCAAATGCTCACAATGCCTGGGCCTGTGCCAGGCTGAAGCTGGGAGTCAGAAACTCAATGCAAACCTCCCACAGCGGGGCAGGGACCAGGGTCTTGAGCCTCATCTCGCCTCCCAGGAGGCTGCACTCAGGAGCGCAGCTGGAACACAGCCCCAGGCCCTCTGATGCAGGCACCCGAGTGCTGTCTTAACCAAGAGGCAGAACAGCCTCCACCCTTAAGCTTTCTTATATCTGTTATCGCTGTCTCTTTAGGGAGGGAGAGATATGGAGGAGAGAGAGGGAGAGAGGGGGAGAGGGAGAGAGGAGGAGAGGGAGAGAGGAGGAGAGGGAGAGAGGGAAGGAGGAAAATACCTTTCATCTACCAGTTCACTCCCTATTTGGGAGCCAGGAACTACACCCTGGTCTCCCACATGGGCCATCTTCCACTGCCTTTCCAGGCAGATCAGCAGGAAGCTGGACTGGAAGCAGAGCAGTCAGGACTCAAACCAGTGCTCTGGTAGGGGATGCCAGTGTTGTAAGCAGTGGCTCAATCCACGGTGACACAATACTGTCTCCTTCAGCTCAGCTGTTCAGCCCTTCACTTCCTGTATTGTGCTTGGCGTGCCCTTAGCACCTCAGTTATCTCTGCTGATGAAGTCAGTGAGGGAAAGCGTTAGGATCAGGCCCCAGCTGTGCGATACAGGCAAATTTAGGGAGGGAGTGGGCAGTGTCCTCGGCAGAGAACCTCTGGTAATACTCTCTGGGCTTGAACACTTCCCATTGGATGTCCCTGTCACCACACCACCAGGGGCTCTGCCCTTCAGTGAAGCTATGCCTCACATTTCGGTATGTCCCGTCCTAGGGAGTTGTTGGGATGTGAAGACGGAGGGCTGGGATGAGCACCCATTGTTGTCTGCTCTCTACCCCATTCTGGCTCCAAACGTGCTCACCCAAGCCTATCCTACCCTCCCTGTAGGTGGGTGCTGGGTTTTTTGTTTGATTGGTTTTCCTACTTCACAGTTTGGGCAGGCAAGCAAGATATGGGTAATAAATAAATGGTTAAAGAGAGAAAGATTACCACTATGCTCTACTGCGACCTATGTCCTTTTCATAGGGAATGGATCTCTCTTTTCTTTTCTTTTTAAAGATTTATCTTATTTATTTGAAGGAGTTACAGAGAGAGGCAGAGCAAGAGACAGAGGTCTTCCATTTGCTGGTTCACTCCCTAAATGACCGCAACAGCCAGAGCTGAACTGATTCGAAGCCAGGAGCCAGGAGCTTCCTTCAGGTCTCCCACGCTGGTGCAGGGGCCCAAGGACTTGGGCCATCTTTTACTGCTTTCCCAGGCCATAGCAGAGAGCTGCATCAGAAGTGGAGCAGCTGGGACTCGAACTGGTGCCCATATGGGACGCCAGCACTGCAGGCTGGGGCTTTAACCCACTGCACCACAGCGCCGGCCCCTGGCTCTCTTCTACTCTGGACAGCCTTGTGTCACCCAACCCTACCCTCAAATCACTCATAAAGACCCAGCACATTCTGTCTCCCCAAGAGTTTTCCTCTACATGAGGAGTCTCCTATAAATGCGTCTGGCTGCTTTCCCTGAGTGTGTTTTCCAGGTTTATCCTTGTCATGCACCAATGTGTCATTTTGTTTTCTTCATTTTTTTGTTTATTAGAGAAATATTTGCTGAATGCCTAGCATATGCAAAGCACCATGCCTAACAAGGATCTGTGTTAGAAAGATCTACTTTTTTTCAATACTAACTCTCAAGAAGTTCACAATCTGAATTGGAGACAAATACATGATACATGATATCATTATTGCAAGTGATATTCAATGCTGTGGAAACACCTAAAGACACATGTAGTCCTATTTGATAGCGTTCCTGTTGGGAAGGAAAGAGGATGAAGTGGAGAGTGATGGTTACATGTACGACTGTTGTATCTCAGCAGACCTGCCCCCTCTCCCCAGCTTAGTGAGCTACGGCCAGTTACTCAACCCCCGTGAGTCAGCTTGTCCGTGAGATCAGGGTTGTCGTAAAGGGCGTGGCATACACACCCATTACGGTATTTCAGCTGCAAGTAAAAGAAACTGCAGTTCAGACTGGCTTACGCCATGAGACGCCTGACTCACACGGGGGAAGCCTGTGGATGGGCCTGCAGGCTGAGTCAGTCCCGGCTCTGGTTTGCTGCAGCTTCCTGCCTCTGCCTTCCTCCTGGGCGGCTCCGCTGCATCTTCGGGCAGCGAGAGCACCAGGGCTGCAGCAGCGCCAGGCCTCACACAGTTGCACAGCCACCTGGGAAGGAAGAAGGAACCAGGACATCTTCCTGTGGCTTTTTTAGGAGAGAAAACTGTCCCAGAAGTCCTTGCACATTTTGCCTCAGAAGATGCTGGGCCAACGTGGTTTACACATTGATTCCCGAATGAAGAATCACGAAAAGGATGGGGTCGTACAATGAAGCCTATCCTAGAGTTGAGAGAGTGGGGAGCTCCTGAAAAATCAGGGTTCTGTTGAGACGGAGGACGGGAAGAGAACGGGTGCTGGGCAAGCATCCACTCAACACGCCACAGCCAACAGCGACAGCCAGCAATGGCAGCCACGACTTCTCCCTCAACGTGCTCTTGGAGGCGGTGGCATCTTACTCGCTTTCTGAAAATGGTTTAGTTTGCAAAATAAAATTTCACTGAGCAGAAAAGGAGGAAAGAGGAGCTCATCGTTCCCACAGGTTTTTGCTTATGACAATCCAATTCCTTTCTGTAGCTATAAGTAAAGGAGTATTTTGGGTTGAGTTCCAGTTTACAATCGGAGAGGCACAAAGAAGAATTTGACTCTGAGGTTGCTAGGCAGAGAATTCACGAGCAAACGCATGCAGGCGTTGGAGTGCACAGCTGATAAGCCAGTCCGAGGTCTCTGACACAATTAGGAGAAACTGGCTTTGCTGACCTAAGTAGGACGGAAACACCGTTGGAAGCACGTACGTTATTTGCTGAATCTAAAGGAAGTCTGGATGGCAAAAGATGCCGGGGCGAAGGAAACCACAAAGTAAGGGCCACAGCCCAGGCATACCACAGGAGCACTGTGGCCTCCGTGGGACCACGCTCCATAAGTGGTACCTCCCAAACAGTGCTTCAAGTCCACTCAAGAAAGCAGAGAGCTGAAGTCAATTCAATTGTATATACTTAAAAAATAATGTAAAGGTGTGTCGTAAAGGAAGGTATGTTTCTCCTCTTCTACTTTGGCACAGCAAAGGCAGACCATGGAAGCCAATCAGCTGACCAAATGGAAATGCTACAGATTATTTATTTAAACAACATAACAAGCCTTAGAAAATGTCCTCTTCCTAAAATCCAGTATTCTAAAAAAAAAAAAAACAACACCACAAGCTGAGTGTTTCTAAACATACTATCCACACACCTCACACAATGCCTGGCACAGAGAAAGAGGTGAGCAAGCCCCTGCCCGGTGCTGAAGGAGAGAGGAGCACACAGAACATGTGTCCTTCCAAACGTTTTAGGGAGCAGGCAGCCTTAGGCAGAAATGAGGAGGGAACCAGTTTTTGCTAGCAGGCTAACAGACAGGGACTGGCTCCACGTGTCACGGCAGGAGCCACCTGGGGAGGTGCCGAAGGTGCTCAACCGTCAGTTCCGGCACTGGGGAATTCTGGCTGCACGGGGCTCCTGGTTGGCTAAGTCGTCTTATACGATCCATGCCGTGAGTGTTCATGGTCCACAGTGGGTCTTTCAAGGCAGTTTGTCCCACACTTGTTGATGACGGGGGTGTTGAAGTACAGAGTCAACTAATTTAGCGTAACTCCAGGGAGAGGATCGAGGGAAGGAGTGGATACAGTCACGGCAAAGGAGAGAGAAAGCGCGGTAACAAATGAGGACAGAGGCAAAACAGGGATATGAAATCTCCACGCCATTTTTCTTCCTAGCAGTTACCCACGTATCAGGGCCAAACACTAACTAAACAGAAACATGTCCAAGCGAGAATGCTAACAGTGAGGTGGAACTAATGAAATGCGAATGTTCTGAGTATTCACTTATACATTATTTCAAGAAAAACAAAGAAAGTAAATGAGAAATTACTCTGAGAGCACTCTGAACTCCTGGGAAAACTCCCTAGACAAATTGGAGGGCAATTGTTATGATTATTTTGTTCTTTAGTCTTCCAGGAAACCAACAATTAACTGATGCCACCAAACTCTTAATGAATGGATCGCTCTGGGGCTCGTTAAAAGTGCAGCAGTTCATCACACAGTTTTCAGTTATTAAGAAGCCGTTCTGGGGATCATTACAGACAGAGAGCACCCCTTGTGGGCCCCCCATTATGAGGCCTTGGGGATGACGGGTGTGCGCCTAAAGGAACCCTCCAGGGGGCAGGCCAAGCGGGTCCTCTTATCGAAGTTGTTGGGCAAGTTGTGGCGCCCTCTGGGGGAGGGGAAGGCAGCGCCCCCATTCTCAATTAACCTTGTCCCTGTGGGAAAGGAGCGCTCTGCTGAAAGGGAACTTTGTCAAGACGGTTTGAGTCAGAGTGTCAGGAGCCCTTCCTCTCCCAAACCACCTATAGGCGGGTGAAATGTTATAAAGTCTGGGGTCTGCTTCAAAAGACTTCAGAGGAAACATTTTGAAAACAACATAAGAACCAGTCTGCCTGTCAAATAAAAAAAAAATCAGAAGGAATGAATGAAATGAGACTGGCAAATGTTGACTGTGTGAAGCTTACGGAGTTCCTTACACGGTGCTCCTTTTACCTAGGTTTGATGAGTTCCCTAAGAAAAGCATTTAAATATGGACACATAAAGGAATTATTCATCTCCTGTGTATATGAAGCTAAATCAGTTATCACTCTACTTATTAGATTTCTTTCAGTTACAGTTAACAGAAACCCCCACCTACACTAGCTTGAAAAACAGAGGGGAAGCGTCGATTCACGGAGCTGCAAAGTCCAGGGCTGCTCTCGGACCAGGGCTGCTTGCTCCCGAAGCTCGATGACATCGCTCGGGGCTGAATGGCTGCCCTTCTGCTCAGACTTTGATGCTGATCTCACCCTAGTTTCCAGAAGACCGTCAGCAGCTGCCAGGTTCCATTTATGATCCAGCAAGAGCTGCATTTGCACTGGCATTTCCACAAACGCCCGATGGGATCCACCCAGGTCATAGCCTAAGCATCTAACCAGGGGGTAGACTCCGCTCGTCAGCCTAGTATGGATCCTATTCTTGATTCCCGGAATCAAAAGTCAGATTTTCAAATGGAATCAGGGTTTTTGGGAAAGAAAGGGGAAATGGATGCCAGGAAGCAGTCAACAAATGTTTGCTACACTCCCCATCAAAGCTCCCCGTAGAGTGGAACGGACATTGAATCGCATCTTCTAGAACCGCAACAGTGTAGAGCTGGGGTCAGAGAGCAGGGACCTGGATGGTCTTCAGAGGTGGGATGACGGGATGGGGGAGTCTGGTGTGACCGGGAATTGTGTGCTTTATTAACTAAAGAGTTTGTCTCTCTGGGGGAGAGCCTTCATCTTGCCTGGAACAGGGTGAGTGGGTTTGTTTTGGCTGTCCCAGGCCGTGCCCATCACCATGCATGGGTGATACTCCCGCAGTACAATGCCTCCCTGACTTGAAAGCAGTCCCCATCACTCACCCTCATCAGGAACCTGTATGCCTCAGCACAGGTATTTGCCCCAGGGATATTTTTTACTGCTTACTTATTTATTTTCATATTTTCATATACTTGAAAAGCAGAGTGACAGAGATGGGGCGGGTGGCGGTGCAGGGAGAGAGAGGAAGGGTTCAGCCTCCTCTTGAGACGCATGCGTCAGCACTGGAGTTCCCGGGTTTGAGTCTCAGCTGTGCTCCAATTCCGGATTCCTACACACATACATGCTGGGAGGCAGGTGATGACTCAGGCACTTGGGTACCTGCTGCTCAGGTGCAAGACCCAGTGAGTCCCAAGTGTCTGGCTTGGGGAATGAGAACTATCACATGGAAGATTTCTGTCTATCTTTGTTTCAAATAAAATGGAAGAAATAAATAGCACTTTAAAAATAAATATACTGGAGGCCAGCACCGCGGCTCAATAGGCTAATCCTCCGCCTGCAGCACCGGCACACTGGGTTCTAGTCCCGGTCAGGGCACTGGATTCTGTCTCGGTTGCTCCTCTTCCTGTCCAGCTCTCTGCTGTGGCCCAGGAGTGCAGTGGGCCCTGCACCCGCATGGGAGACCAGAAGCACCTGGCTCCTGGCTTCAAATCAGTGTGGTGTGCTGGCCACAGTGCCATTGGGGGTGAACCAATGGAAAAAGGAAGACCTTTCTCTCTGTCTCTCTCTCACTGTCCACTCTGCCTGTCAAAAAATAAAAAAATAAATATACTGGGGCCGGTGCCATGGCTCACTTGGTTAATCCTCTGCCTGCAGCACAGGCATCCCATATGGGTGCCACGTTCTAGTCCCAGTTGTTTCTCTTCCAGTCCAGCTCTCTGCTGTGGCCCGGGAAGGTAGTGGAGATGGCCCAGGTGCTTGGGTCCTTCCACCTGCGTGGGAGACCAGGAGGAAGCACCTGGCTCCTGGCTTCGGATCGGCACAGCACCAGCCGTAGCGGCCATTTGGGGGGTGAACCAATGGAAGGAAGACCTTTGTCTCTCTCTCTCTCACTGTCTAACTCTGCCTGTCAAATAAAAATAATAAATAAATAAACTCCAAGTATCTATCTGTATGAAATGTACATATCCATAGAGTACACATGTGTGCACATATGTGTGTATGGGTGTTTATCATGTATATTCACTCTATATCTACATTGATATATGCAGATAACATACACACAGAGAGATCCATTACAGCTCTGTGCACTCTAAGTATTTTTATCATGATCCCTTGTTCCGTTCAGGACAGTGCACACTTTGATATGGCCTCGCAACATGGGCAACGCAATATAATGTACTCTTCTCCACTCACAGCCACTATTCGTTAGCTCTGCCATGGTCTCTCTTTCCTGAATACCCCGTGTTTTAGGGCCTTTTGGCCGCTGCTCCGCCTCTGCTTTCCTGCCTGCAAGCTTTGCTCCGCGTGGCTCCTGGCCTGCTCTCTGCCTGGTATGGACCCAACTTAGTTTCTAGACTTCTTTCTCCCCTAAACAAAGCCCTTACTTTCCTGTGTATCTCTTTCACTGAATAAATGCTAAAAACTGTTAAAAAAAATCCGTGAAAGGCACACTGTAAATATCCACAGCCGCCTTCCCTGCAGTCCTGTGCGTGCGAGGCCCGAGCTGACAGGGCCAGAGCTGACTGACAGGGCCAGAGCTGAGTTGACAGGGCCAGAGCTGAGTTGACAGGGCCCGAGCTGACAGGGCCAGAGCTGACTGACAGGGCCAGAGTTGACTGACAGGGCCAGAGCTGAGCTGATAGGGCTCGAGTTGAGCTGACAGGGCCCGAGTTGACAGGGCCAGAGTTGAGCTGACAGGGCAGAGTTGAGCTGACAGGCCAGAGTTGAGCTGACAGGGCCCGAGTTGAGCTGACAGGGCCAGAGTTGAGCTGACAGGGCAGAGTTGACTGACAGGGCCAGAGTTGAGCTGACAGGGCCAGAGTTGACAGGTACTCTCCAGAGAGACCTTATGACCAGATCAGAGGAAATACAAAAGGGATTGACTCCAGGCACACAAGGTTGGTTCAAGGTTTGAAAATCATTTTATGTGATTCATTACAGAATAGGCTAAAGAAGAAAAATCATTTTGATAGACACATGCTTTGTATGTGACAACCCAACAGGCATGTATGAGAAAAACATAGCAAAGTAGGACTAGAAGGGAACTTCCTCAATCTGTTAAAAACACACAAAAACTACAAACAATATTACACTTTCTGGTGAGACACCAGAAGCTTTTCTGCTAAGCTCAGGGACAAGGCAAGGCTTTTCCCTCCCTCTACTTCCATTCAACTTCCACTAGAAGCCCGAGAAAGGGCAATAAGACAAGTAACTAAAAGCCACACAGACTGCGGAGGAAGGAAGGGAACTATGCTTGTTCACAGAAGACGTGACAATCTAGGTAGGAAATTCCCAGGAATCAACCCAGAAATCCTTCAGCTAATATGCAATTATTAGCAAGGTTGCAGGATACAAATATATAAAAACCAATTTCTTTCCCATTTATCTTCAATGAATTATTGGAATCCGAAATGAAAGACACAGTATCATTTAAGTTAGTATCCCTAAAATAAAATACATAGGTACAAATATAACAAAATATGTACATGATTATGAGGAAAACTGAAGAACATGGATGAAAGAAATCAAAGAAAAACTGAATGGAGAGATTCTCCCTGTTCCCGGAAATCAACACTCACTACTGTCAAGATGTCAGTTCTTCCCAACTTCATCTGTAGATTCCAGGCAAACCCACAATCAAAATCCTAGCAAGTCATTTTGTGGATATCAACAAAGCAATTTTGAAGGGTAGAAAGGCAAAAGACTCAGCGTGGCCAACACAGGAAAGAAAGAGAACAAAGCTGGGAGACAGACACCACCTTACGTCAAGGCTTAACATAAAGTTTCCCCAATCAAGATGGTCTGGCGCTGGTGAAGAAACAGAAAAATGGCTGCATGGAACAGAAGCGAGAGCCCAGAAACAGACCCACACAAATATAGCCAACTAGTCTTTGACAAAGGTGCAAAGGCAATACAACAGAGAAAAGACAGTTTCCTCAACAAATGCTACTGGGACAATGGGCATCCGCATGCAAATCACCATCACCATCACCATTACCGTCTCCATCACCATCACCATCAGACGCAGACTTTACACTCTTCACAACAGTCAACCCCAAATCAGTCACAGACCTAAACATAAACTGCAAAATGATGACTCCTAGATGATGACATAGGAAAAAATTCATGTGGCTGTGGTGATGACTTTTTAAATTAAAAAAACTAAAGGCATTATTTATGAAAGAAAGGAGTGATAAACTAGACAACATTAAAATTGAAAACTCTGAGAAACACATGGTCAAACATAAGCAGACAGGCTACAGATTGGGTGAAAATATTTGCAAGAGACAGATCTGATAAAAGGCTGCTATCCAACATACACAAAGAACTTTTAAAACTCAACAATAAGGAAACCACCTGACTTTAAATGGGCATAGGAGTTGTGTGCATTTGGCTCAGCACTTAAGATGACACTTGGGGGGCCGGCACTGTGGCTCACTTGGTTAATTCTCCGCCTGTGGCGTCAGCATTCCATATGGGCGCCAGGTTCTAGTCCCAGTTGCTCCTCTTCCAGTCCAGCTCTCTGCTGCAGCTCTCTGCAGCTCTCTGAGGGCAGTGGAGGATGGCCCAAGTGCTTGGACCCTGCACCCACATGGGAGACCAGGAAGAAGCACCTGGCCCCTGGCTTCGGATTGGCACAGCACCATCCGTAGTGGCCATTTGGGGAGTGAATCAACAGAACGAAGACCTTTCTCTCTGTCTCTCTCTCTGTCTGTAGCTCTACCTGTTTAAAAAAAAAAATGACACTTGGGACGATCACATATCATATTCAAGTCCCTGTTTGAGTTCTGGCTCCACGTCTAATAGAGCTCCCTGCTAATGTGCATCCCGCCATGCACTGGTGACGGCTCAAGTGCTTGGGTCCCTGCTCCCCTTGGGAAGCCTGGATTGAGTTAGAGGCTCTTGACTTCAGACTGGCCCAAACCTGGTTGTCGTAGACATTTGGTGAGTGAACCAGCAGATAGAAGATCTCTCTACCTCTCAAAATATTAAATTAAAAATTGTAAAATGGGAATAAGATCTGAACAAACACCTTGCCAAAGAAAACATATTCATAAAGACAAATAAGAATATGGAGGGGGCTGGCAAGTGGCCTAGTGAGCTAAGCCTCTGCCTGGGGCTGTTGGCATCCCATATGGGTGCCTGTTCTTATCCCAGATGCTCCTCTTCCAATCCAGATCTCTGCTATGGCCTGGGAAAGCTGTGGAAGATGGCCCAAGTGCCTGGACCCCTGCACCTGCATGAAAGAAGCTCCTGGCTCCTGGCTTTGGACCAGCCCAGTTCCAGCCATTGCGGCCATTTGGGAAGTGAACCAGTGGATGGAAGACCTTTCTCTCTGTATCTCCCTCTCTTTCTAACTCTACGTCTCAAGTAAATAAATAAATTAGAGAGAGAGAGAGAGAGAGAGAGAGAGAGAGAATATGCAGGGTTGGCACTATGGTGTAGTGGGTAAAGCCACCACCTGCAGTAATAGCATCTCATATGGGTACCAGTTTGAGAGTTTGAGACCAGCTGCTCCACTTCCAATCCAGCTCTGTTCTGTGGCATGGGAAATCAGTAGAAGATGGTCCAAGTCCTTGGGCCCTTAGACCGTGTGGGAGACCCAGAAGAAGCTCCAGGCTTCTGGCTTCGGATCAGCGCAGCTCTGGCCATTGAGGCCATCTGAGGAGTGTACCAGCAGATGGAAGACCTCTCTCTCTGTCTCTGCCTCTGTAGCTACACCTTTCCAATAACTAACTAACTAAATAAATAAATAAATCTTTTTTTAAATGAATATGGAAAGATGCTCAACATATTATGTCACTAGGGAATTATAAATTAAAATAACAGGAAGATATTAGAAGGGCAAAACTTTTTCAAAAAATTGACAACAAATTTGGCAAGGATGTGAAGTAATAGGAATTAATTCTGTCCTGGTGGGAATGCAAAATGGTACAACCTCTAGAAAACAGTTGGCTGGGGTTGTACAAATTAAAAGTATATAACCATATAACTCAGAAATTGGGCTTCTTTGTATTGAAAATGAAATGAAAACTGAAATCCATTTAATAATCTGCAGATGGATGTTTGCTGCAAGTTTACTCACAATTGCCAAAACTTAGAAGCAACCGAAATGTCCTTCATTAGGTGAATGGATAAATAAACTATAAAATATCAGTGATGAAATACTACTCAGCACTGAAAACAGCCAGGCATGAAGACATGAGGGAGTCTTAAATACGTATTACTAAGTGAAAGAAGCCATCTGAGCAGGCTGCATGCTGTATAATCCAACTAGATGAGACTCTAGAAAAGAGAACGGTGGTCGCTGGGAGTCCATGGGGAGAGAGGGATGAATGAGAATTTTTAGGGTAATCAAATTATTCTTTATGATCCTATAGACATGCATTTCATTGTACATTTGTCAAAACCCACAGAAGATACAACACCAACTGTGAATTCTAATGTAAACTATAGGCCTTGAGTGACAACGGGTCAGCACAGGTGCATTGATTCTATACCCCTTTGGTTGGGGATGCCTACAGAAGGGGAGTCTGAGTGTGGGGGTGGGGAAGACAGCATACGGGACCTCTACCTTCTGCTCAGTTTCACTATAAATTTAAAATTGCTCTAAAAAAATAAATCCTATTTGAAAAATAAAAAGGCCTCCTGGCACTGCCTGGAGGATAAGTGAACTTGGAGAGAGGAGAAAAAGAGGCTTGTCAGAGGATGAAAGGCCTTTAACCAAACCAGGGAGTTCAGCTCGTGGGAAGCAGGAGCTGCTGCAGCTTTATGCATGTGCGAGTGTGCACACTCATCGTGAACGTGAATGTGGTGGTTGAGGAAAAGGAGTGAGGCTGCAGCACAGAGGGGAGACGGGGTTAAGGATTCCGCCTCCAGGAAGACACTGCTGTGTGCCTGGCGCCTCCTGCGTCTCAGACCCCTTGGGCCTGAGAATGGTTAGAGGAGGGATTGTTCCCAGGACACACGAGGTGACTGGGAGGGAAGAGCGTCCCGGCTAATGCTGAGGGGATAATTAGAGAAAGAACGGAGCTCTTTCTGAGAGCAGAGGTCATCCCCAAGAAAGGATTCCCGGCCCCCGACAAGTCAAGCAAACAGACAGGATTCAGTTGAGTGACAGCACTGCCGGAGATGCCAGTGCCCTGGTCTTTACGCTCTTCTTTGCGATCACGAGGGCTTACCTAAGCGGCCAGGGTGTTGGTGGGATGGAGCTTGGGAGGCTGCCTCAGAGGGCAGAAGGGGAAGAATGGGTATTACGAAACCCGCTCTACTTGTCTGTTCCTCCACCACATGGGCAGCAATTGGTTTCTTCCTCTTAATTCTCATGGACCTCTTATCTATGAATCAGGAACCCCAATCTTTCTGTGTTTGTCTGACACATTGTAAGGCAATCACTTCCTCCATTTTGGCCTATATAACTGGTTTTGTTTGTTTGTTTTTTTGCAAACTGGCACAATGCCAGGATAGATAAGATCCTGAACAATGAGCTTGAATTTCAAAGATATTATACTGGAGTTTGCAGCTTTGTAAAAGTGCCACCTGCAACCCCTGCTTCCAAACCACTCATCGCTGGGGCAGCTGTTGGAAGTTAATGAGCACACTCTTGCCGGAACACTTTATCTTCCATTGGGTACAGAAGATGCTGAGCAGAACAGGATGCGTTGACCTTGGAGAAGTGATTCCTTACGGCTGAGCCCGCGAGAGGGATGTTTCCAGGTCAGCATCTGAAAGAGGAAGCAGGGCTTCTTGCTCTGTCCCAGTAGCCACGTCTTCCCAGATCTCAGCTTCAACTGTCTCCTCTCTGACAGCAGCACTGCGCCACCAGCCAGGAAGCCGTGTGGTGTGGAAGTGGCATTTCACCGACAGGCGACTGGGACCTGGTTTTGTTCTACTAAGACTGCTGTCTTCTCTGGCTCCTGTCATGGTCATGGAGCTAACCAGGCCAGCACTGTCCCGATTCCACAGGGCACTGCTGTGAAAAGTCAGGCGTCACGCAAACACCACCACCAGGGCCTCCACAAACACTTACACTCCTCTCCTTCAACTGCCCCCACCCCCCAGCTTCACATTGCAAACACAAATGCTCAAAGTCCTCTAACTCTCTCCTCATGCAAGCCATTGTCCCAACTTTACCTGGGAGCAGGACAGCTTTTCCTGGCATCTCTGTGTCCTCCACGTATGCGTTTGGAACTCACCGACAGTCAGATCCTGGGGCTTCTTCCGGATCCTTGTACTCGCCTCAGTGTGGCAGCTCCAGAGAGCAGAGGCAGCAGGCGCTTCCAAGGCACTGAGCAACCTGGGCAGAGCTGCCTTTCTCCAGACACAACAAAATCTAGTCTTCCCATCTCACAGCTGCCCTGAATTCTGGGATTGGAAGTTCACATGGATAGAATGATCACTTAGAAATTCTTATCCCCAACAGGAGAATTCTCTGTGAGCTCTCCAGAGGACCTGCCTGTTCTTCCAGTCCTGGGGAAGAACAAGACCAGGAAGGGTGGCCATTACACGTCCACTGAGCATCTGATACCTGGAGAAAGCAGGGTGTCCTGGGTAATCAAAGCCAGGGATCAGCTGACCACAGCAGTTTTCCTTGTTTCATTCCTGTGTCAGTCCCATGAAGACACAAGACTGCATGAGACGAAGCCCCAGCCTCCTGATGTGAACACTAATGAAGGAAGACAAGCAAACGCATCACATGACTCTCAGCTGTGGATGTGGGCCACTAAGCGAATGGCCAGAGATGTGACGGCCTTATGAGGGCAGGGTAAGGGAAGAGGGAACCAGCGGATTAAGACTGTCAGAGCTGTGCCTTGGGAAACTTTACATTCTAAAATGTGGGATGTTGGAAGAGACACAAGAATAGAAGATTGCAGAAGTGTCTCTTAATTAAAAAAATAAATAAGAAATATGATTTTCTCCTCTAAGTAGAATAAACAGGGGCTGGTGCTGTGGCATAGGAATCTAAGCCTCCATTTGCCGTTCATGTCCTGGCTGCTCCACTTCTGATCCAGCTCTCTGCTGTGGCCTGGGAAAGCAGCAGAAGATGGCCCAAGTCCTTGAGCCCCTGCCTCCACATGTGAGACCTGAAAGAAGCTCCAGGCTCCTGGCTTTGGATCGGTGCAGCTCTGGCCATTGTGGCCTTTTGGGGAGTGATCCAGGAGATAGAAGACCTCTCTCTCTGCCTCTGCCACTCCACCTTTCAAATAAAAAAAAAAAAATATTTAAAAAGAAAAAAAAAAAAACAAACAAGCAAGCATTCTTAAGGCTAAACTTTAAAAAAAAGAAAATTGACATGCAGAGTTAGAGCCCAAGACCAACTCGGAGAGATCTTCCATCTGCTGGCTCACTCCCCAGATACCCACAACAGCCAGGACTGGGCTATGCCAGAGCCAGCGACCTGAATTCAATCTGAGTCTCCCAAGTAACAGAGCCATCACCCCTGCCTCCCAGGGTGCACGGCAGCAGGAGGCTAAAACTGGAAGTAGGGTCAGAACAGAAACCCGGGCGCTGCAGCATGCGAGGCAGGCAGCCAGAATGGCATCGTCACTGTGCAGCAAAGGTGTTCCCAACACTCTGAGAGAAACTGTCTTATGCAATACTTAATTTTACTCATAAATATTAACTATCCTTCTGTTTGGCATTGTTTCAAATCCTTTAAAACCATTCAGATGTTGGTACAAGTCATGGACAAAGGTTTGGTGCAAAAATTATGTTGGAAATATTACATCTTTTGGTTTTAAACACACATTTTCTTAGTTTTTCCTTGAAGATGTACACAAACACAATGCAATTGAACTTTTTGTTAGTGCCAAGGCTGGTGCAACTCAAGATTCGCCATCCCGTGGGAGAAATGAGAAGAGATTCTGACAATTTTCCTAAATCTGAAAAGCAGTGTAAGAGCTACTTTGTTTAACCTTTCACAGGAAGTAGACAGACAACGTACACACAGTCATATACAGGAGAAAACTTTATATGTGGTTGATTACAGATAGCACGTCCGTGTAGACTCCACATCATTCCCCATGGAGGATTCATCCACAATGGAAACCTACGCAAGAGAGCAGGTTTGGTAGATGCGCCAGTGCCTGCCGTGGTACAAGGAAAGATACACAAAGAACAAGTGCAGAAAAGACGGCAACAAAAACAGGCTTTTATACTTGTTTGGGTGGATTCCTCCTGGGAAGAACACAGAAACAGAGTTTGGGTAAAGCTTCCGTGTTTTCCTAGAGGAAACACTTTCCAGGAGGGCACTTCAGAGTCCACCCAGCGGAGAAGCCAGCCCAAGGTAAGCATGGTGGGGAGAGCTCCAGCAAGTACTCCACTCTGCACTACAAAGACCTCCTGGAGAGGAGTAACATCAATGGGAGTACTTGATCCATTACACAAGTGACAACTGACCAGAAAGGCAGAAGCTCCTCACGAACACTTGGAAAATGTTTGGAAAAACCTTTACGGAGTTCAATCTTTTGCTATCATGACTGTCTACTTGGCAGTAGCTGCTCAGCGTTCTTCCTGCCAAACTGCACAGCAATTCAACACTCAATTGTCTCAGAACTGATAGAAATCTTAGGCATTTCCATTTTTGAAAAAATGTTTGTTTATTTGAAAGACAAGAGTTACAGGGAGGCAGAGGCAGAGAGAATAAAGTCTTCCATCCACTGGTTCACTCCCCAGATGGCTGAAACAGCTGGAGCTGTGGTGATCCAGAGCCAGGAGCCAGGAGTTTCCTCCGGGTCTCCCACAAGGGTGCAGGGGCCCAAGGATGTAGGCCATCCTCTATCGCTTTCCCAGGCCATAGCAGAGAGCTGGATCGGAAGTGGAGCAGCCGGGACTTGAACTGGTCCCCAAATGGGATGCCAGCACTCTAGGCAGCAGCTCTACCCACTACACCACAGCTATCCTACTATTCTACTGCTGGCCCCGGTGTTTTAGTTTTGATATTTAGTTTGATTCTAAATGCTCTTGTCCTTTCCTTCCAGATAAAAGATAATCTGATCAACTTGAATGTCTTGTTTAATGAGCTCCGATGGTCCCAGCACTGTGGCCCTTAGACGGATACAAGGAAGTGCAAGGGGGTGTAGACTGGGTCAAAGGTTCTCAGAAGTAACCCTGGAACCACTGTAAGGCTGCTATCTGAACAAACCAAAATAAAGCACCCTCTGGCTTCCTAGAAATCCTAGAAACCGTCTAGTAGGTTGTGGAGAACGTATTTGTGAGAACTTTAGTACTAACTGCTGAATCTAGGGTTGTGTCTCTCATTTGTAAACCAAACCCAAAGAGTTGTTGTTTGTTTGTTTTGTTTTGTTTTTTTAAGTAAACTCTAATCATCCCTGTGACAAAGCTACAGGAATCTATTCTTCCAACTTAGACCCCAAACCCCAAGCCTAAGCTGTTGTGGGTCATTGTGCCGCTGGTTGGCAGCTAAGTTACTGCAGTCATCACTCCACAGCTGGAACTGTTTTGCTCCTAGTCCTGTCCAAGCCTCTCCTGTCACCACACAGCACAGCAAGAACATCCACCTTCCCCTAACCTGGCAAATCTGCTCTTGTCCCAGGTCTCTTCTGAGGTGCGACTCATGGAAGATATGACAGGAAGCGTTACTGAACCATTCTTTCAAGTCCACGGCACTCACTAAAGGAATGGAAGGCAACCTTTACCCTCTCCCTGTCCATCCACCCACCCACCTGAAGCACGTGAGGCAGTGGAGCGAAGGGAGGCCAAGAGTAAGGGAAGTGGAACAGATCAGATGGAAGGGCAGGACGGTTGCCTTGTCCACTTGATTTGTCCCAGAAAGCAATGTCTTCTCTGTAACTGTAGGGGCCAGTGCTGTAGCTCAGTGGGTTAAGCCACCATCTGCTGCACTGGCATCCATATGGGTGCGGATTCAAGTCCTAGCTGCTCTACTTTGAACTTACCTCCCTGCTAATGCACCTGGGGAAGCAGTGGAGGATGGCCCCTGCCACCCATAAAGGAGGCCCAGGTGAAGCTCCAGGCTCCTGGCTTAGCCCTAGCTATTGTGGTCATCTGGGGAGTGAAACCGCAGATGGAAGACCTCTCTGTGTCTCTCCCTCACTCTTTCAAGTAAATGGATAAATCTTGGGGGGGAAGACCATTGTAGGCTCCTAAGTGTTCCCATCAGTTTCATAAGCTCAGCTATGCACCTAAAAACTAGATCCCTTCTGAGGGCCAAAGGCCAGGTGAACAAAAAAGGGAATGTTCCTGGGCTTCACTAAAACAGCCACCTCCCGCAAGTGCCATACCCCAAGCTCTACTAAGACAGCCCAGAGAACGCTGCAGAAACACACAGCACTGATCTCTCAGTGGTTTCACACAATTTCTCATTCCTGCAAAACCCACTGCAGACCCAGGGACGCTGGATCAGATTTCCTGGTTCCTCCCACGTGCTGTCCAAGCAGGAAAGGGGAGCACTGGAATTTTGAAACAGCAAATAAATGCTTCAGCCTAGAAATGAGGCTTTTGCTCACAATCCATCGGCCAAAACTATCTCATAACCCTACTGCGGAAAGCAAATACTATTTATTCTACTTTTTGCTGCTTATTAAAATACAGGTTCCACCAGGGGATGCATTATTGTCTCTTACCCACTGCTATGCTTTCAGAGCCCAGACAGTGCCTAGCGTATGGCAGACCCTCATTAAACTGAATAAATGCAAAACCAGAAAGACACCCACACATGTCCTGGAAGAAGAGAAAGAATCCTGGAGTCTAAGGGTGAGGTGTAAGAATTATGCAGACCAGAGCTTCAGGGCTGCCTGTACTAAACTTGTGGGGTGTCTGGCATAGTGGTTAAGATGCTGCTTGGGATGCCCACACCCCTTGTCGGAGTGCCTGCTTCCCAACTCTGTTTCCAATTCCAGCTTTCTGCTAGTGCACATCTTGAGAAGCAAGTGATAGCCCAGGCACTAAAGTCTCTGCCACCGGTGAGGGAGACCTGTGTTACATTCTGAACTCCTGACCTTGGCCTGGTCTTGTCCCATGTTGCACGCACCTGGAAAATGAACCAATAAATGGAGGATTTCTATGTCTTTCAAATAAATAGAAGTGTTCTTAAACAAATAATACTTCACATAATTAATCTCAGAATAAAAATTGCTAAGAACGAACGGCCAAAAGCTCAGGTGGCTCTTGTGCAGCGATGAAGCCAAGGAGGAAATCAGCTTAGCAGAACACTGCCACAGTGCTCAGCACCTAAATGGAGTTGTCAAAGCCACAAACGCATCTGCGTCTTTAATGTCATCAATTAGCCCCACTTATCACTGGGGGCAGGGGAAACAGAAAGAAACATACACTAACCATGTACCTACTGGGGGCCAGGCTCTGTTTTGGGTATTTTACATTCACCAACTCATCTAATCCCCCAGAACAACCCTGAGTAGTATTCCTTATTTACATAGAAAAGGGAGATGTCAAAGTGCTTCAGTAACCAATCAAGAAACAGGAATGTTTTTTAAACTACAGACACTACAACGTCACTCAGGCTAGCTGTGTAAGGATAACCTGTCTTCCACTAAGTCTGCCTTCACACCTGGTTGATGAGGCTATGTGGCAGCCCACAGACTCTAGAGAAGGAGTCTTGAACAAGTCTGTACTTAAAAATCAGAGATTGGAAGAGATCATTTCTTTAACCTTTTTCCTGATATACCTAAAACCTCTAACAGGAACACACTGGGTTACTGTTGTAGCTAAACAGATATTATAAGAAAACCCACAGGCTGTGGACTTTCAGCAGCCCACAGAAGCTATGACTCAGCCTTTTGTTAAATGCTGTGCTGGGGCAGATAGGCAGACCCTACCCCTTTGACAGCTGACACCGTAAAACCCAACATCATGGATGTCATGGATGTGGACTTGTCTTTTCTTGCCCAACAAACCTTTCCTTTTGGGAAGCTGGTCTCCTGCTCCCTGGATGCCCAGGTCTCCACAGCAAGAAGCCACAGAATGCTGCCTGCAGGATATACACACTACAGTTCTCATAAACAAAGCACCTCTCGTTCTCACCAACAATCAAAGCACAAATTAAAATGTAAATAAAAGCCTGAGATGCTGATATTGAACCATTTTTTCAGGTCTCAGGGAAGTGCTAATTTGTATGGCTACTTCATCCTACTGATATTGTGAGGTAAGTAATCAGTCTAATTTCTTTTACTGTAGAAAATTCTTCACCTCTAACATACATCTCATGGCCACAAATTCTAACTCATTTCCATATGACTTCATTAGAAATGTTTTCCAATTTCCAACCACCAATAAGAAACATAAAATAGTGCATTTTTAGTTTATCTGGTAGATTCCCTAATGCTGAAGTAAATACAATTTCACCACAGTTTTACTGAGAATTCAAGAGCTAAAGGTGCTAAAAAATACAAGGAACTGAAGTGATGTTCTTTTGTGAACAGTGTCCATGACAAAAGAAAGGAAGAAAAATCCAATTTTGTCCTTGGGACACTTTGTAGTACAATTCATTTCTGCCTCATGAAACTGCTGAAACTGTTAAGCATGCTACCCTGAAGACAACAGTATGCACAGAAACACACGTTAGTGCTTTCTGTTCCGGAAGGCCAGCTACAAATGTTTCTACCATGTATGTTTAGATGACACAGAAGATACTGGCTGGCCGCATCTGCTTTTTAAAGCTGAATTTGCTGTTTTTCCGTAAGTATAATCCCCAAGCAGCCTTCTCCCTTATTCAGAATGCTCTTGGAACGCCCCTCTGGATAAGGAATTCCTGAGAGGAAACACAGCGAGCAGTACAACTTATTCCCTGCACGGCCCACCTGATTCCTTTCTACATCTACACCACCAAATTCCTGAACGGTGAAAAATTATTCATGCTTCATGATTCTGTGGGTGTTTGTGTATGTATACACACACACACACACACACACACACACCACACACACACGTTAGGGTCTCCATTCGGTGCATCTCTTCAGCACGAGGACACTGGACAAGCTTCCCTTTGCCGGTGAAGCTTCTGGTGTCTCAGAAGGCTCGAGCGCCTGCTGAAGTTTCTCTTGCAAGTGCCACAGGCGTACGGCTGCTCACCCGTGTGGGTTCTCCGGTGTTTGATGAGGTGGGAGTTCTGACTGAACTTTTTTCCACATTCATGACAGGTAAAGGGCTTCTCTCCTGTGTGAGTTCTTTGGTGTGTGTGTAGATTTGTATTTTGACTGAAGCTTTTCCCGCACCATGAGCATGTATATGGTTTTATTCCTTGGTGTGTTGTTAAGTGCTTATTGAGATCTGAACTCCATCTAAACCTCTTATCACACTGCTGACATTTATAAGGTTTTTCCTCAGTGTGGATTCTTTGGTGCTTAATGAGGTCAGAGCTAACTTTGAAGCTTTTCCCACATTCCTGACATTTAAAAGGCTTCTCTCCTGCACGGTCTTTCTTGTGAAGATCCATAAGTCTCAGCAGCTCTTGTTTCCAGGGTGTGAGTTTCTTTCTTTTCTTCACTGGAAACTCTCCGTTCCATTTCCCCACTCTGTGAGAATCACCCGGATTTTCTTTGCCTGCTGTTTTCTGGGCAACTTTCACCTTGACTTTCTTTGAAACTATGTTTCCTGGAGATCGTATTTCTAAGTCAGAAGGACATAGAGGCTGATGATTCTCAGTGTCATTTTTGAGCTTTACTCCTGCTGGAATAAACGTAAGAATCAGCTATCTGTATCCCAGAACAAGAAAACCATAGGAATAGAAAGAAGAATTCAGTAATGATTAACACACACACACAACCATGAGCAGAATCTTAAAATGTTAAGCCCACACAAAGGTTTGTATGAAGACACAAATACCTCCTCTCGTGACGGATTTACCTGTAGGAGGCTCCCCAAGACCATGCTGGATCTCCAGGGCTCCTCGAACCCATGGTTCTTCCCCTTGCTCTAAACAGGAGATCACTTTCGGTTTGGGAAGCACAAATAATGCTGTGAAGTGGAGAAAAGGAAGGAGTCAGACTAACAGCGTAACAGTGAACAGGCTCCTTAATTCCAGACTATTTCAGGAAGAAGAGTAAGGGCAATTGTGTAGTATGTTACCCAAGTCCAGTATCATGTTCACATTATCTGGCATTTATGGGTAGACATGAAAAAGCAGAGACCAAGAAATAAACCTAAGGTATTTAATACAAAGGAGCTAGGGAATGGGAACACAGTGCACACTCCTTCTCTTCTGCCATCAAGAATATTTTACGTTTGACCAAGGGGAACTAAGTTCCGGAGGTTGCAGGGACCTATGCTGGTCCCAACAACCCTTAAATAGCAATAGGACCCATGATGGACAAGACCAGGTTTACAAGAGCCAGGGGAAAGGATAAAGTGAGTCATGTATCATAAAGCACACATCCAATTCACCGCTAACATAGGACCTTTTCATTTACCACCAGTCTTTGGAACAGGAGAGTTATACACCCAGATAAAAATCACTTGGTCTATTTTTTCTAAACAGAGACTGCCAGGTACAGAAGGTATTTATGGCTCATTTGTTGAATAAATATTTATTGAGTGACTACAGTGTGCCATATCAGGTTGGAATATAGTGGTGAAGACAAAATTCCCTCATTTAATGAAGCTTATATTCCTTTTTTTTTTTTTTAAAGATTTATTTATTTATTTGAAAGGCAGAACTACACAGAGGCAGAGGCAGAGAAAGAGAGAGGTCTTCCATCCACTGGTTCATTCCCCAGATGGCAGCAACAGACAGAGCTGAGCTGATTCAAAGCCAGGAGCCTGGAACTTCTTCCAGGTCTCCCACGTGGGTACAGGGGCCTAAGGTCTTGGGCCATCTTCCACTGCTTTCCCAGGCCACAGCAGAGAGCTGGATCAGAACTGGAGCAACCAGGACTCAAACTGGTACCTATATAGGATGCCAGCACTGCAGGCAGCGGCTCTACCCACTACACCACGCACCGGCCCTGAAGCTTACATTCTAATGGGATTATGCTCTAGGGGAGAGCACTGTGGTGCAGTGGATTAAGCTGTTGCCTGGCATGCCTGCATCCCATATTGCAATGCCTGGTTCAAGTCCTGGTATTCTATTTCCAAGCCAGCTCCCTAATTTGCCTGGGAAAACTGCAGAACGTGTCCCAAGTGCTTGGGCCCCTGGTACCCACATAGGAGACTTGGATGGAGCACTGGGCCCTGGCTTCAGCCTAGCCCACTCTGACCATTGTGTCATTTGGGGAGTGAAACCAGAGGATGAAAGATCTTCTCTCTCTGCCTTTCAAATAAATAATAAATCTCAACAGAAAAAAGAGGAGGAGCTCGTATTATGGCCCATCAGGTTATAACGCTGTCATCCCATTATCAGAGTGTCAACTGCGTCCCACCTACTCTATTTCCAGTCCAACTTCCAGTTAATGCACCTGAAAAAGCAGCACAACTGGCCCATGTGCTTGGGACCCCGCCACCTACATGGGACACTAGGATGCAATTCCTGGCTCTTGGCTTCCTGACCCAGCCCTGGCTGCTGCAGTCATTTGGGGAGTTAGCCCACAGATGGCCTCTCTCTCTCTCTCTTTCTGTCTCTCCCCCTCTCTGTGTTAACTCTGCCTTTCACATAAAATAAATCTTTAAAAAAAAAACATGCAAGGAAGCTTTAGAGGTAGATCTGGTTCAAGATGACACTTGCTTAGACGAGGATGCTAAATGAGCAAGACATTGAGACACGGTTGGACTCAGGATATAAAGTGAAAATGGAGCTAAGAAAGAGAGCAGTAAGTAAAGTAGTGGGGTATGGCAGCAAGATCAGGGTAAAGGCTGGCAATTACCCAAGCAATTACCCAAGTAACAGTGGTGCTCATTAATAAGATTGGACAGAAATTGAAAAGCAGGTTTGGGAGACAACAAAGAGGAGGAATCAAAAATTTTACATAGGATGAGAAATGAGTTTGTACATTGAGAAAAAGCTCAACAGGTTACCTGGATACATCTTCCCCTCCTCACACGTTCCAGTCAAGAACCAATCAGCTAACAGAAGAGTGGGACTCTCTCTTGTGAGTTCATTCTCAGTAAGGGGAGAACAGGACGGTTTACTCAACTCCTACGCAAAGGGAAGGGAGAAGCTTTACCTAGAGAGATGACAGCCTCATAGTTTTCCTGCATTACAGCATCGTAAAGGGCCTTCTGAATGGGCTCCAGTAACTCCCATTCTTCCTGGGAAAACACATGGCCACTTCTCTAAAAGTCAACAAGCTCTAGAGAAGAGAATGGACTGGGGGCTCGTCCTCACCACTACAGAAGCAGCCTGACCACCTGGCGATCAACTGCACTATATTAACCGTATATGATTTCATATATAAGTATATACATGAAGGTAGAAAGGGAGGAGCCGAGGGTTCAACAAACGGTGTGGGAGACGTCCAGTTCCCCCTAGCTAAGCCTGTTTGTCCAGAACATCTGCATGACATGCCTCCTGACACCTGCAGGGCAATCCGGACAGCAGGGAGAGGCAGATGAGGTGAAGCTGGGGCAGTTCCAAGCAGCTGAAAGTACAGCTCACCTGGGACTGGCGGGAGGAGCTCAGCTGCCACTGTCCAATCTTCAGTGTGTGTCTGCTCAGGAAAGGTTAGAATGTTGAGCAGGCAGCGCCATAGGTGGGAAAAAGCCAGGGGAATGTCTCTCGTTTCTGACTATGAATACCCTCAGGTCATTTCTAAAACACAGAAGACCCCAGTTCTTTCAGCAGAAATGGGACACCTTCACACCTTCACAGGTGTCTACGTGATAGAGAGAGAGGCTTCTAGATTAGAACGAAGAATCTATCAGCTCCCGGGAACTGGTTCCTCAGGCGATGATCCTTGGTATTCATAAGTGCAGTTAATAAAAAGCCCTGTTCTTCCTTCCCTCGTGTGACATAAATTGTTTGTGTTGGGCAAAACTTAAGGATGATTGAAAATGAAGTAATCGAGGACTTCAGTGTGCCAAATAAAAGGAACAGAAATGCATTTGGCAAATCCAAACATAAGATCAGTGTTTCTAAAGAAGACGAGCAAAGGCTTAAAGTAGCAGGAGATGAGGGCAGAGAGATGAGTACAACCGCTTTGTGAAGGGTTCTGGGCCTGAATACAAGACGTCACTGCAGTGTTTGCAAACAGAGAAATGTCATGACTTGATCAAGATTTTAAAAGATCACTCTGGCTACTGTGTGGAAAACAGACTGCTATGGCGGGAGCAGGAGGGGGCAGGAGCAAGCCAGTGACCAGGTCCAACAGGCTGAGACCAGGATGTTAACAGTGTAGGAGGCTGAGACACGGCTGCACCCAACTGACAGTTGAGTTAAGAGGACTAGTGACGAACTGGTTGTAGGGATGATGGAAACACCAGAGCAAAGCCTCACCCCCATGTTGTCCAGCCTGAAGTATGGGCAAATGGTGCTGCCTTTTGCCAACATGGGAAAGACATGAGAAAAGCACATAAAAGGAGGGGGAGGAAGGGACAAAGAAGTTCAGGATAAGAAATGAGCAGGCGCGTGGGGCAGAAGCTCCTCGGGTGTCTGTATACATCCTTCCCCTCCTTCACCCCTTCCAGATGAGGGTGAATCAGCTGACAGAGAGCGGGACTCTCAAGGGGAGAACAGGACGGTTTACTCAACTCCTACGCAAAGGGAAGGGAGAAGCTTTACCTAGAGAGATGACAGCCTCATAGTTTTCCTGCATTACAGCATCGTAAAGGGCCTTCTGAGTGGGCTCCAGTAACTCCCATTCTTCCTGGGAAAAATACACGGCCACTTCTTCAAAAGTCAACAAGCTCTAGAGAAGAGAACGGACTCGGGCTCAGTACTCACCACTACAGAAGCAGCCTGACCACCTGGCGATCAACGGAAGGAATCAACACTACAGGACTACACTCGCGTGCTGTGGCACGACGCTGCAGCCAGCGTCACACCACACATAACACAGTGCTCCCGAAAGACGATAAGGAGGTGAAAAGTTCCTATGGCCTAGTGACGTCACAGTACAATGCGTTCTATGTCTGTGGTGATGCTATACTGCCAGATGTATATAATTACAAACAGTACAGAACACTTGATAGCAACAGCAACTATGTTATTTACTGGTGTATGTTATTTACTATAACACTTATCTTTTTAAAAGATTTTTTAAAGAATATTTTTGTTAGAGTGTATTATTTCTGCTTATAAGAAAAATGTACTCCAAGACAGAATGCCATGCTACTCAGCAGCCTCATGTATCCTGTGCTTACCTTGTTTCTTCGGGCTATCAAGAGGCCCCATCAGATTCTGGACATGACCTATATCAACTAAGTTTGATTAAGTCCACTCTACGATACTGTCACAATGAAAAGTCACTTAATGACACATTTCTCAGACTATATCTCCACCACCACGCATGAACGTATTTTTAAAAATGAGAAAGCATACAGGAACCAATGGATTAGCAATCATCTTGGGAGGTACCCAGTTCCCCAGGGAAGATCTGGGGCTAACAAGCCTCCGAGCCCCTCCTGGGCAAAATGAAGCTCGCGCAGCAGGGAGGGGCAGACAGGTGAGGCGCAGGCAGCCCTGCCTGGCTGCAAGGACAGCTCACCTGGGACTCCGGCAAGACAAGCTCAGGCGCCACTGTCCAGTCTCTGGTGTGTGTCTGCTCAGGAAAGGCTAGGGTCTGTGGAGCAGGCAGAGCTGTGGGTGGAAAAGGGCCAGAGGAAATTTCTTCTTGTGAACACGCTGAGCTCATCTCTAACCTAGAAGATCCCGATTCTTCCAGCAGAGATGCCACACCTTTATAAGCCTTCTATGTGGTACCAGACGTGGCCTCTCCATAAATAAGAACCAAGTTATCTATCAGCCCCAGAACCATTTCCCCGTTGCCACAGTTGACTGTTCCCTGTTTGTTGAGAAAAAAAAAAAAAAAAAATCCTTTCATTCTCTTCTCATGACATAAACAGCTCTGAGTTAGGCAGAAAGTGAAAGTATTTAAAAATACTCAGGAGAGGCCGGCGCCGTGGCTCAACAGGCTAATATTCCTCCTTGCGGCGCTGGCACACCGGGTTCTAGTCCTGGCCGGGGCGCTGGATTCTGTCCCGGTTGCCCCTCTTCCAGGCCAGCTCTCTGCTGTGGCCAGGGAGTGCAGTGGAGGATGGCCCAAGTGCTTGGGCCCTGCACCCCATGGGAGACCAGGAGAAGCACCTGGCTCCTGCCTTCGGATCAGCATGGTACGCCGGCCGCAGCGTGCCGGCCGCAGCGGCCATTGGAGGGTGAACCAACGGCAAAGGAAGACCTTTCTCTCTGTCTCTCTCTCTCACTGTCCACTCTGCCTATCCAAAAAAAACCAAAAAAAACTCAGGAGGAGTTAGACTTTTGGCACAGCAGGTTGAGCTTCTGCATGCAACACCAGCATCCCATAGGGGCGCTAGCTTGATCCCAATTTCTTCTGCATTTTTAAGGACAAGGTGGTTCCAAGCCTTCCTGTTTTTTTTCCTTCCTCTCCAGTTTTCTAAGGAGTAATACCAGGGTCCTGTGGTTTGGCTGTTTCTTTTTGCACTGCAGGCAACCCCCACCTGCACCCATAGCTGCTGCATTCTACCAGTGCCTGGTGGGACGTCTTACTTGCTGTCATGGCTGCTGTTACAGCTCCCAGAGAACGCCTATGACATCTTGGCTGAACAAACTATTATGGCAGATCCCAGAAGGAAATTACTATCATAAAGCTCCTACCCCTCTCAGAAACAGGTCCAGCTCCTTTCTCAGTGATCCTGTCCGGTTGTCGCTGTAGACCCTGGTATGAATTCCAAACATCTTCACGCAGGGACTTGCTCCCTGGTTGGGTCTCTGCTGCCTTCAGCTTCAAGCCTGAGACTTCCACTGCTTCTTCCGAAGGCACTGCCTCCTGCTCCAGCTCAGAGACTGCAACCTAGAGAGAATTCCCATCCTCATTACCACAGCAACAAGTATACAGCCCGGACTCGGAAAGTGTGAGACACCACGGGGAATGACAAAAGAATCTGAAGAGACTGTGCCCCTATTCCACAAAGAACTCTCCACAAACCTGGAGAAATTAAAAAGCCCTCCAACACAGCAGCCCCCACCTCTCCGCACACAGTCCAGCTCCGGACACCAGCAGGCCTGGGCAGGCCACCTAGTCTCACATGGCCGTGTCAGACTTGGGTGTCACTTAAATCTCTGCCTTAGTGGTTTTTTGTTTTGTTTTGTTTTGTTTTTGCTATTTCTCCCTAAAAATCAAGGCACTGAATAAAAACATTTCCCCATCACATGTTCCTATGGCCAAGGAAGGTTTTCACAGAGAATGGGGACAGAGCAGGAAAAAAAAAAAAAAAAAAAAAGGAAGAGGAAAAGTGGCTCCAAGCTACCTCCAAATGATTTGAATGAATACATGTATGTCTTGCTCTGTACTCTTCACAGGAGGCCCGAAGCCAGCAGTGTGTTGCCACCTATCCTCGTGCACTCCCTGGTTCCCAACCTGTCAGCAAAGCCAAGCGCAAATCACCAAGCAGGGCAAGGGAGGCTCTTGTCTGCGTAGGGAGGACACTCTCCCTCAGGGCCTTCCTTCCGACAGCTGCTCTGCTGCGATTTTTCTTCTTTCCAGCGCTCTGTTTCCCTTTCTTCTACTTCTTCTCTCTGCAGTCTTGCCCAATTGTTTGACTTTTCCTTCTCTTTACTGTTCTTCTCTTCTGTGGTCTCTAAGTAGTCTCCCTTTCTTGGAACTGCTCCTACCGCCAATTCTTTACTGCCTTTACTTCTGTTCTAAGAACTTGAGTCGTGGTCAAGGCAGAACTAGGCTTATCACCTCATTCACTCTGGGTCCAAAAAAGGTTAAATAAACAAACAAAAACAAACAAACAAAAAAACAAATTTCTCTTTCTCTAAAGCCAGTCTCTACCATGATCTCTAGATGTGGCATGACTTTTGCTGTGGGACTATGGTTTCAAGTCCCACCTTACCTGTCCTACAGGACCAGAGAACAGTGATACAATCCATCTCAATCTTCAGGTAACTCCCCCCACCACATCACATCCACCTTCACGCCATCTCACACGTCCCAAGTATCCTCACTCACATCCTTCACGCCATCTCATGGCACGTCACACAAGAATCTCCTCACTCACATCCACCTTCACGCCATCTCACGGTACGTCACACGTCACCTTCACGCCATCCCACTGCACGTTATACATCACCTTCACGCCATCTCACTGCACGTCACACGTCACCTTCACGCCATCCCACTGCACACCACACATCACGAGTCTCCTCACATTCTTCACACTATCTCACGGCACATCACACATCACCTTCATGCCATTTCATGGCACGTCACACGTCACCTTCACACCATCTCACAGCACGTCACACGTCACGAGTCTCCTCACTCACATCTTTCATGCCACCTCAAGGCACGTCACACGTCACCTTCACGCCATCTCACTGCACATCACATGTCACCTTCACGCCATCTCACTGCATGCCACACGTCACGAGTCTCCTCATATCCTTCACACTATCTCACGGCACGTCACATGTCACGAGTCTCCTCACTCACATCCTTCACGCCACCTCATGGCACATCACACGTCACCTTCACGCCATCTCACGGCACATCACACGTCACGAGTCTCCTCATTCACATCCTTCATGCCACCTCACAGCACGTCACACGTCACCTTCACGCCATCTCACTGCACGTCACACGTCACCTTCACGCCATCCCACTGCACACCACATATCATGAGTCTCCTCACATCCTTCACGCTATCTCACGGCACATCACACGTCACCTTCATGCCATCTCACGGCACGTCACACGTCACGAGTCTCCTCACTCACATCCTTCACGCCACCTCATGGCACATCACACGTCACCTTCACGCCATCTCACGGCACATCACACGTCATGAGTCTCCTCACTCACATCCTTCATGCCACCTCATGGCACATCACACGTCACCTTCACGCCATCTCACAGCACGTCACACGTCCCGAGTCTCCTCACCCCACTCCTCGCTGGACCAGATTCTCTCTGCAGGTGCTCTAACAGCGCCACAGCCTCCTCAATGCTCTGTGGACGCTGCTGCTGCATCTCGCTCTGCATCTCCACAGGTAGGATGGCCAGGAACTGCTCCAACACCAGCAGCTCCAAGATCTGTTCTTTAGAGTGGATCTCTGGCCTCAGCCACAGACGGCATAATTCCTGAAGCTGGCTGACTGCCTCCCGGGGTCCAGTTGCTTCATGGTAGTGGAAGTTCCGGAAGTGCCAGCAAGAGCTCTCAGCACTGCGACTGTCCGCTTGTGGAGCGGAGTGTTCACTCTGACCGCAGTGCTCTGTCACAGGCCCCTTGGTCTCCCACAGAGCCCTGATTTGAGGATCCAGATGCGCAGCCACCTTCAGTTCTACCGTCATCATTCTGCTCTAACAACGCGCTCTGTGTCCAACACACACTGAAGCCACCGTGGACAACGGACGCCCGTCCGCTCTGGTACAAAAAAGTCAACGAAAGGATCTTCTTCCCAAGAGCGCTGAGGGCAGAAAAAAAGTTCATGTCAATAACAAAGTCACAGCTCCTTAACCTCATAGCAACCGTGAGAGAAAAACGAACAGAACAGGCCTTCGTGCTTTCTCTTTAATCAGCGGCCTGCAGCCGGCGCTGTGGCCCAGAGGGATAAGCCGTCACTCGTGACACCCACGTCCTTTACCTGAGCCAGTCCGAGACCCAGCTACTCTGCTTCCAATCTAGGTCCCTGCTAATGCACCCAAAAAGCAAAGGATGGTGGCCCAAGCGCTTGAGTACCTGTCATCCACGTGGGAAACTCAAAAGACTGGTTCTAACTTCAGCCTAGCCGAGACCCGGCTGTTGTAGCCATCTGGGGGAGTGAACCAACGGATCCAAGATCTTTCTATGTCACTTTGCCTTTCAAATAAAGCAATGTCTTTTTTTATTTTTAAATCAACTAATGGGGTGGGCATTTGTCACAGTGGTTTGTCACCACTTGGGAATATGTTACACTTGGGGATGCCTACATTCCATATGGAGTCCCAAGGTTTCGGTCCCAGCTCAGCTCCCGGTTTCAGCTTCCTGCTAATGTCCACCCTGGGAAACTAAAGGTGACGGCTCAAGCAGCTGGGTCTCTGCCACCCACGTGGGAGACGCAGGCAGAGTTTCTGGCTTTTGGCTTTGCCCTGGCTCAGCCCCTCATTGTTACAGGCATGGGACTCAGGGGTTTGAAGCAGCAGATAGATGATCTCTCACTCTGCCTTTCAAATACAATGAAAATAAAAAGAAATTTAAAAAAAATCAACTGCCAGACACTTTGTCTCTCTTTTCCATTATTCAGTTTAAACAGAGCATAGTTCAGAGAAGGCAATGCCAATCAATGAGCTTATCTTCAGAAAACCATCGAGGGCTAGCACTGTGCTGCAGCGGGGTAAGCAACATCTGCAGTGCCGGCATCCCATATGGGCACCGCTTCATGTCCCGGCTGCTCCACTTCTGCTGCAGCTCCCTGCTAATGGGCCTCAGAAAGCAGTGGAAGGTGGCCCAAGTCCTTGGACTCTGCCATATACACAGGAGACCCTGATAAAGTTCCAAGGCTCCTGGCCTTGGCCTGGCCTAGTCCTGGCCATTGCAATCATTTAGGGAGTGAACCAGTGGATGGAAGTGCGTGCGCTCTAACTCTGCATTTCAAATAAAAATAAATACATCTTTAAAAAAATTTTACAAAAGGTGTACAGGTGAGAAAATTGGCTGAAAGGAGTTTTAGGGTTATCCAAAGACATAACTGGTGTGTTTGCTATCTCATCTCCCCCATAAGCAAATCTAGGAGGAAAAGAGTAAGAAAACATTTGAGTTTCTCTTAAATTTTAACAGATCACTCAAGTCAACATTTTTAGCTCAAGGGGACACAACTTCCACGACCCTTTATCCTCACGTGAAGATGGAAACTCCACTTCATGGAACACTGATATCCTCTTTTCTTCTATAAGAATACTGGTAGAAAGTAAAAGGAAATTAACTAAAGGGAAAGTAGCCTTTTTTTTCTCTGAAAGCATCTTCCAACTACGCATTCAGATGCTCATCACTTTTCTTTGCAAGACATACAAAGAGTGCTATGCAAATGATGTATACCAGTTTTTATTTTATTTTATTTTATTTGAAAGGCAGAGTTACAGAGGGACAGAGGGAGAGGTCTTCCATCCTCTGGTCCCAGCAACAGCTGGGGCTGGGCCTGGCCACAGCCAGGAGGCAGGAGCTTCTTTCAGGTCTCCCAGGTGAGTGCAGGGTCCCAGGAACTCGGGCCATCCTCTGCTGCTCTCCCAGGCATATTGCCAGGGATCTGGATCAGAAGTGGAGCAGGGGGCCGGCACTGTGGTGTAGCGGGGAAACCGCCACCTGCAGCGCTGGCATCCCATACGGGCGCCGGTTCGAGTCCGGGCTGCTCCAATTCCGATCCAGCTCTCTGCTATGGCCTGGAAAGCAGTGGAAGATGGCCCCAGTCCTTGGGCCCCTGCACCCGCGTGGGAGACCCGGAAGAAGTTCCTGGCTTCATATTGGCGCAACTGCGGCCGTTGCGGCCAATTGGGGAGTGAATCAGCAGATGGAAGACCTATCTATCTAAATCTATCTTTCAAATAAATAAAGTAAATCTTTAAAAAAATTTTCACTTTATGTGACCTGGGAAAAATTGTAGTTGCCTTTTGTTTCCAAAGTATCAATAATAAAAGGAGAAATGGAAGGGGTGGTGATTACAATGGCTCTTCTGCTGACTTTGTATTTCTTCAAGGGTCATTTAGACCTTTAAGTGAGGTTGAGAGAGCCTCGTGAGCCGACCTTCTCGCTGTGAGCTAGCAGAAACGGCAGGGAAACCCTGCCCAGGAAGCCATGGGTACTCAAAGAAGCCACAGGCTCCGGGCTCCTCCTGGGCTCCTCGCTGTTCACCCCGACCAGGTGCATGCGCACTTTCTGTTTTTGCGTTAGAAGACGCCGTTTCTTGGCTCTCCCGTGGTCACATCTGCCAGCCACAAAAATGACAGCGGGAAACGTCTCTCCCGGGGCAGCCCCTGGCGGTTGCTGCCCATCCCCACTCGGGTTCACTCTAACAGGTGCGCGTACGGCACAGCGCAAGGCAGCAGCGCCGGGTGCGCCCGCCCACGGAATGAGACTCCTTCCCGCGCCTGCCTGCGGCCTGGCTCCTGCCAGTCCACTGGGTCCTGTCGCAGGCTCCGTCCAGTCCCAGAGAGCCCTCAGCTACCTGCCGTGGACAACCCACTGGGTCAGGCCTGCACTGGATACACGGATGCCAGTTGGAGTCCAGATGCACCCAGCTCCCAGCTAACGCGCCCGGGGAAGCAGTGGAAGATGCCCAAGTGCGCGGGCCCTGCACCCGCGTGGGAGACCCGGAAGAAGCCCCTGGCCCCTGGCTTAGGCGACCCGGCCCCGGCCACCACGGCCAAGCAGGCACTCTCCCGCCCACGCACACACTCTCTACCACGCGGCTCTTCAAATCAAGGAAACCATCAGAGGAAGCGGTTACCTCGCTGAGGAGCGCCCCGCTCTCCCGGGCTGCCCCGCAGGCCGCCGCCGCCCGCCGCTCTGAGGAGCGCAGCCCCCCGCCCGCGCCCGGCGAGTCCGGGACCCGCGCGCTCGCGGCCGGAAGCGGAAGTGGCGTGACTGCGCGGCTCCGCGCCGCCCGGTGCCCTGAGGCACTGACGCGGCCGCGTGAGGGGACGCGGCCCCGACCCGGGCTGAGCGCCAGGGCTGCTGCCAGCGAGTGAGGCCGGGGTCGCCGGCGGGCGGGCGGGCGGGCGGGCGACCCGGGAGCCCCACTGCGGCGCTGGGCGCTCGGTCCCTGTTGGGGCGCTGGTTGGCTCAGGAACCGCGGTCCGCGAGGGCTTGGTACCGGTTCTGGGCCGCGTGGTGCTTCTCTCACAGCCACTGTGTTTCGGTCTTGGTTTCCCGTGGGCCGGGTTTTAGCTTGCGGAGCAGGCCTGCTTCTCCTCAGGAACCGAGACCTCGCGAGTGGCGGCAGCCGCCCTCCTGCCCTCCCGCCGGTCCGGCACCGCCGCGGGGCGGCACAGGCATTCCCCCAGTGTTTACTGAGGCCTGTTTTGGGAATCCGAGTGTCCAGGTTCTCACCCTTTGGCAGTCAAGGGATTATGAAGTCGACTGGGTGTAGCCAGCGTTCTTGTTAAGTAAAACAGAAGAGACTGATGGTTGTCAGTGTGTGAGGTTTGATGCAGGTTGCTTACTTGTCTAGTAGAATCACAGACGTTCCCAGAATCTTTCAAGCCTCTCCCTGCTTGGGCACTGTTAGAAATGATGAATGTGTAGCCAGGAAATGACAGCAAATACACTGAATTCATTCTGAGGTAGCCACAGTCACCATAGTGGGCTGAATGTTTTCGCTGGGTGACTGCTGGAATTAATGGTGTAGCCATTAGCTAACAAATACTTTTTCCTTCACTTTGCTCATTTATAATTTTTTTTAAAGATTTATTTAGGGGCCGGTGCCGTGGCACAGTAGGTTAATCCTTTGCCTGCGGCGCCAGCATCCCATATGGGCACCGGTTCTAGTCTCGGCCGCTCCACTTCCAATCCAGCTCTCTGCTATGGCCTATCAAGTGCTTGGGCCCTTGCAACTGCGTGAGACCCGGAAGAAGCACCTGGCTCCTGGCTTCGGATCGGTGCACCTCCAGCTATTGTGGTCATTTGGGGAGTAAACCAATGGAAGACCTTTCTGTCCTCCCTCTGTCTGTAACTCTACCTCTCAATTAAATAAATAAAATCTTAAATCTGCTGCTGGTTCACCCCCCAGATGGCTCCAGTGGCTGGGGCTGGTCCAGGCCAAAGCCAGGAGCCTGGAGCTTCTTCTGAGACTCCCCTGGCCATGTTGGGACTTAAGCACTTGAGCCATCTTCTGCTGCTTTCCCCAGACCGTTAGCAGAGAGCTGGATTGGAAGTGGAGCAGCCAGGTCTCAAACCAATGCCCATAAGGGATGCTGGCGTCACAGGCAGAGGCTTTACCCACTATGCTATACTGCCAACCCTCTACAGAGTTGCTTGATCTTAGCCTTTCCTGACTTCACGTCCTAATTACCATCATAATTTTTCATGAGACCCTTAGCACTCCATAACCCAAAGCTGGCATTTTTTACAACAGATATTATAGGAAAACAAACATTCTGAGTCTTCCGGGTTCTTAGATGAGTCATTGAGAGAATTCTTTACTGTTGGGAAATTAATGAGGCTCTGGCCTAAAGGAGAATAACTTAAGCTTCCATTTTCCTCACTTCGACTTTTCTTTCTTCATAGCACCTGGACTGGATAAATGTGCAGTTTTGTTTCTTCCTCTTAAATTGTGCATTTGGAATAAGCAAGACATTTCTAAGGACCTGGAATGGCTTTGGGCAGCACTGAGGGCAGAAAACTATCCTCTTGCCCCCACCACGCTCCTCCTCTCAGAACGAATCCACAGCAACATTGGAGAAAAACCATTTATATCTCTTCACGCAGTGGAAAAGTTGTCTTTGTTCAAATTAAATAAAATCCACATTGAAGAAAATCAAAATATTGTTACCTTACACCCTAATGTGAATTCAGGAAAACTGGTGAAAAGGTGGATCTTGTTAATTTTTTTTTAAGATTTATTTATTTATTTGAAAGTCAGGGTTACACAGAGGCAGAGAGAGAGTCTTCCATCTGCTGGTTCACTCTCTAGATGACCGCAACAGCGTCCTGAGTACAAGAGATCTTTACCTCTAGACTAGCCCTTCAAATCACGCACACTTACCCCTTTCAGTCTGTTACCCTCCAGTAAAAATGCCTGTGCCTTCTGAGGCTCTGAGCTAGTTTGTTAAGCTTCCTATAAAGTAAGACTTTTTCCTTAGTAGGACTTTTTCCTTTCTTTTCTCCTGTTGGTTGTCTAAAATCAAATTCAGTATGAAAAAGGTAAAATACACAACACTGAATTTGGAGGAGAAAATGAAGGTTCTAACTAGGATTGAAGCTGGATGATCTCTCAAAAGTAAAATGGTTGAATTTGGTACATAATTTAACATGTTATAACATTAAAAAAAAACAAGTTGATTTTGGACTTGGTACTTAAGTAGGACATGCCATTAGTAGGGTCTGAGAAGAGAATGAACAACAGGAGCCAAATAAGGTGATGTCATGATGCAGTCTACATGGGGTAGCAACAGAAACGCTCGGCTGGTGTCCCCAATAGGGGTGTGGAGCTTCATGCTGCTGCAGAGAGATCTGTATGATATTTTGGGTGAACAGACTTCAAAGCTAGCACTGGTTGGCTTTTCAGATTTTGAAATAGGCATGCAATTAGGAACCGAAAAGTATGTGGGGAGCAAGTCCTAAATTTGACTTCAGGAAATCTTGAACCATTTTAACAAAAACTGCCAATGATAATCAAAGAGGAGAAATTGCATCTAGCACAGCTATACAGTGAGGATGATGCTGACCTCTTGGAAATCAATGCCAGAAAATATTCAGGCAAGGAGAAAAGATAACTGCCTGTCAGGAAAGAAAATAAACAAAGAATAGCTGTTCTTTTGTGTGCAAATGCCATTACTATTGGAAAACCGAAGGTACCCAAAAGTGTCAAAGAGGACATAGGTTCATTACCTGTAATATATAAACCTAGTAAAGGTGTTTGCTTCACCAGAGAATTGTTTTCTGAATGAGTCTTTCAAAATTTAATTCCTGAAGTCCAGCATTTTCAACTCAGTGTTCTAAGATACCAAGCAGAGGACGTCAGGGCACTGTTACTCTGGACAGTTCCCCAGCTCACCTTCTGCTGAATCACTAACCTGTGAAGATGGTCGAATAAAATGTCTGTTCTTTCCCATAACACATCATCCTTTATTCAACCAGTGAATCAAGGTGTGATCTTGAGCTACAAATGACTGTACAGATGGAGGCAACTTGAAGAAAGTCTTGTAGTTTCTGAGGAAAGTTATGGTGAACAAGATAAGGGACAAAAAGGAATTTCCAAGATTAAAATCTACAATATAAAAAAATGCAAGTTTTAGTTGGCCAAAAAGTTGGGATGAAATAAAGCAAATAACCACAGCAAATGCATGGGAAAACTTTTACATAAAGGAACCTGAATATGATCTTCAGGACTTGGAAGATGGGGATTATAGAGAAATTCTTGAAAAATATGGAAGGTTGGAAACCAAGTTGAACAACAATAGGGTGCAGTTAAATGAAGATAACAGAGAAAAGCATTGTAGCCTAGAAACAAAAGGTGGAATTACAAAGGAAGTTCAGAAAGAAGATGGAGGTGAGACACAGTCTGCTGAATTTAAGTTGTCTGCTATAAGGTAGCTTGGACTACCTCCTCAACTTTGTGGATGCCATACCTGAGTTTCAAGGGTTCCATTTTACATGAAAGAGATGCAACGAAAAGTAGCTAAAAATAGTTCCAGAGTAGAATCTATTGTAGAATTGGTAGCTTTTTGAAATCAAGGCCTCATAATACTAAGGATTCCTCCAATATGCCTTCAACTTTTGGTTCTAGTAATTAGATTGTGTGTTTAAAGATTTCTGCTGTTCTATGGTAATACATGATATAAGTCTGTTGTGAACTGTGATTGGTTTTTTTTTTTTTTTTTTTTTTTTTGACAGGCAGAGTGGACAGTGAGAGAGAGAGACAGAGAGAAAGGTCTTCCTTTGCCGTTGGTTCACCCTCCAATGGCCGCTGCGGCCGGCGCGCTGCGGCCGGCGCACCGCGCTGATCCGATGGCAGGAGCCAGGAGCCAGGTGCTTTTCCTGGTCTCCCATGGGGTGCAGGGCCCAAGCACTTGGGCCATCCTCCACTGCACTCCCTGGCCACAGCAGAGAGCTGGCCTGGAAGAGGGGCAACCGGGACAGAATCCGGCGCCCCGACCGGGACTAGAACCCGGTGTGCCGGCGCCGCTAGGCGGAGGATTAGCCTAGTGAGCTGCGGCGCCGGCCCAACTGTCATTGGTTTTATAAACATTATTTTGCATATCACTGCCCATTTATATATTGGTTATAAGATAGCTTGAAAATCATAATTGTTTCTTTAAATGTATAAATGTATTTTTTTTTCTAGTTTAGACAAGGATCTGAATAGTGACAACTTATCACTCCAGTTTAGCTAAAGTGGAGTGGCAGTAAGAAAATCAATTGTTTAAATTATATGATGATCTCTTCACAACATATAACAAAGATGCTATATACTGACTAGTTGTATTACCTTCAAAAAGATAATAGATTTGGTTTTCAATTGTTATGACATACTCTGCTTTCTGAACTCTATTACCAACTATCTAGAGCTTGTAATATTTGCACATTATAGAAGATGTATTTTTTTTTTTTTTTTTTGACAGGCAGAGTGGACAGAGAGAGAGAGAGAGAGTGAGAAAGGTCTTCCTTTGCCGTTGATTCACCCCCCAATGGCCGCTGCGGCCGGTGCTGCGCTGATCCGAAGCCAGGAGCCAGGTGCTTCTCCTGGTCTCCCATGCAGGTGCAGGGCCCAAGCACTTGGGCCATCCTCCACTGCCTTCCCAGGCCACAGCAGAGAGCTGGCCTGGAAGAGGGGCAACTGGGACAGAATCCGGCGCCCCGACTGGGACTAGAACCCAGGGTGCCAGTGCTGCAGGCAGAAGATTAGCCTAGTGAGTCACGGCACCGGCCAACTAGTGACATCCTTTCAACACTTTGGTGTATATTACATTTTTTTTTTTTTTTGACAGGCAGAGTGGACAGTGAGAGAGAGACAGAGAGAAAGGTCTTCCTTTGCCATTGGTTCACCCTCCAATGGCTGCTGAGGCCGGCGCACCGCGCTGATCCGATGGCAGGAGCCAGGTGCTTCTTCCTGGTCTCCCATGCAGGTGCAGGGCTCAAGCACTTGGGCCATCCTCCACTGCACTCCCTGGCCATAGCAGAGGGCTGGCCTGGAAGAGGGGCAACCGGGACAGAATCTGGCGCCCCGACCGGGACTAGAACCCGGTGTGCCGGCGCCGCAAGGCGGAGGATTAGCCTAGTGAGCCACGGTGCCGGTCCATATTACATGTTTTTCAAAGAGGGAGACTATATTGTAAGTAAAATTGTATGTCTTACTGCCTTAACGTTTTATGCTTTGATATTAAATTAGCATTTGTATACAAGATTGTACACATGTATTTAGTCATCATAACCACAACCCCCTTCTTAAAAAGATGATTAGGTAACTTAATATCAAGTTCACATAAACTAGTAAAAAGCAGAGATTTAATGAGATTTAAATTCTATTTAATGCCAAAATTCAGGTTTTTAATCATTATGCTCTACTATTTCTAATTATCCCCATATAATTAAAATCTCTTCACAACAAACTTTTTTGATGGCTCTGTAATATTCCAGCAAACAATGTTCCATATCAGTTGAATCACTGAACAAGTATTTGCTGCAGATGATTTTTTGAAATAATATAGTAACATTTTGCATAACAGTTCAAACTATTACCCTAAAATATGCTATTAGGAATTAAACTATCACAGAAAACTTTAAAAAACTTTTTTGGATACACATTGTAAATTGTTTTCACATCCCTACCAGGAGTTTGCAAGTACAAGTATACTTAAAAAAATTCAGAGGGGCCAGTGTTGTAGCTGCCTGCAGTGCCGGCATCCCATATGGGCACCAGTTCGTTTCGGCTGCTCCACTTCCAATCCAGCTCTCTGCTATCACTTAAGCAATAGAAGATGGCCCAAGAGCTTGGGCCCCTGTACCAGCGTGGGAGACCCGGAAGAAATGCCTGGCTCCTGGCTTCGGATCGGCCCTGCTCTGCCTGTTGCAGCCATTTGGGGAGTGAACCAGCAGATGGAAGATAGCTCTGCCTCTGCTTCTCTGTAACTCTGCCTTTCAAATAAATAAATCTTTTTAAAAAATTCATAGAAAATATAATTATGAAAAACATATGTAGATTTTAAAAATATTTGTACTCAAATTTATTTTTTAATTGTACTTTTCTACGAACTTTTTGAAGTACCCTCATACTTTTCCCAATGGACAAATCCCAGCATTAAATATTATGTAATTAAGTTTTGCTAATTATATAACTAAAAGACTGGGAGACCAGGAGGAAGCACCTGGCTCCTGGCTTCGGATCGGCACAGTGTGCCGGCCGTGGCGGCCATTTGGGAACCAGCGGAAGGAAGACCTTTCTGTCAAAAAAAAAAAAAAAAAAAAAAGATATCTTTATGGCTGTTCCTTGTTTAAGCTGTCAAGTGAGCATTTAAGTTGATGTTTACAAATAGCGAATTTTGTTAGGATAATTAGTTAATGCCTTTTTATGTTTCCTTTCTCATTTTTAAAGATTTATTTAAAGATTTATTTCTTTTACTTGAAAGAGTTACACAGAGAGAGGCAGAGAGGTCTTCCATCCGCTGGTTCACTCCCCAACTGGCTGCAATGGCCGGAGCTGCGCTGATCCAAAGCCAGGAGCCAGGAGCTTCTTCCGGGTCTCCCACGTGGGTGCAGGGGCCCAAAGACTTGGACCATCCTCTACTGCTTTCCCAGGCCATAGCAGAGAGCTGGATCAGAAGTGGAGCAGCTGGGTCTTGAACTGGTGCCCATATGGGATGCCGGCACTTCAGGCCAGGGTGTTAACCCGCTGTGCCACAGTACCAGCCCCCAGACCGTGCTTTTGAGAACACTTGTTCAGCAGGGTGAGCGTCTGAGAGATTCCTCTGTGGTTTTAGCTGGACTTCAGGAGCATAAGCAGAGATTCAGGTGCGAGCATGCAGCACTTGGGGCAGCCACTAAGTCCCCCGGGATGGTTGCCTTGGGTCGTCTGTTAGAGAAGGGCTGGAAAAACAGGTCAGAGCCAGACTTTCAGTAACTGGGGGGACAGTCTACAATTTTAGACTTTGGCTCACCAAGTCCTAATGGATCTACCCCCCGACTGTGTCTCCCATCTCACAGCCCTGCCCCTGTTGGGACCCCAGGACACTTGCCTGTTGACTGCATCTGCCTCTGTCATCTCTGCTTCAGGTCTCATGTCCTCTCCCTACCCTGTACCACGGCAATCAAATGACAGCCTCCCATGGCATGTAAAGGAAGAGTCAACCCCTGGAGGCAGGGCCCACCCTTCCCAGCCGCTCACCCTCCTCAGTCTCCAGGTGCTGCAGGAACCACAGAGGCCTTTGCTTTGCCCAAGCCTCAGGAAGAACTGAAGTCTTTGCTCCTGTTCAGCCAGGACCTCCTCAGAAACCCAGGCAGCCCCCTCTCGTGCCGGCTGCTGGGAGACAACGCCTATCCAATGGGGCCCAGGAGAGTCCAAAGTTCCTCCGGGCTGCTTCACCCAAGTTCTAAGATGGAATCTTTCTTCTGGGAGGGAGGCAGGGTTAGAAGACAAACAAAAATTCTCATTTCTGTTCAAACACGTACCTCAGGATTTCAGCAAAGTACTATTTTTTTTTTTTTAAGAATTATCTTATTTATTTGAAAGAGTTACAGAGAGAGGTAGAGCCAGAGCCAGAGCCAGAGCCAGAGGGAGGGAGGGAGAGGGAGGGAGAGGGAGAGGGAGAGGGAGAGGGAGGGGGAGGGGGAGGGGGAGGGGGAGGGGGAGAGGGAGAGGGAGAGGGAGAGGGAGAGGGAGAGGGAGAGGGAGAGGGAGAGGGAGACTGACTTCCATTCCGCTGTTTACTTCCCACGCCAGGAGCCAGGAGCCTCTTCCAGGTCTCCCACAAGGGTGCAGGGGCTCTGGCCAGCGCGGTGGCTCACTAGGCTAATCCTCCGCCTGCACCGCCAGCACACCGGGTTCTAGTCCCGGTCGGGGCACCAGATTCTGTCCCAGTTGCCCCTCTTCCAGTCCAGCTCTCTGCTGTGGCCTGGGAAGGCAGTGGAGGATGGCCCAAGTGCTTGGGCCCTGCACCTGCATGGGAAACCAAAAGAAGCTCCTGGCTCCTGGCTTCAGATCAGCACGGTGCGCTGGCCACAGCAGCCATTGGAGGGGGTGAACCAATGGCAAAGGAAGACCTTTCTGTCTGTCTGTCCACTCTGCCTGTCAAAAAAAAAAAAAAAAAAAAAAAAGTCAGGGGCTCAGGCACTTGGGCCATCTCCTACTGCTTTCCCAGGCCACAGCAGAGAGCTGGATAGGAAGAGCAGCAGCTGGGACTTGAACCAGCACCCATATGGGATGCCAGCACTGCAGGCTGGGGCTTTAACCCACTTCGCCACAGTACCGGCCCCCAGCAAAGTACTTCTTAGTAATCTTCTCATCCTCTCTACCAGAGTATTACTCTCCCTGGAGTGGGGTTTGGATGCTTGTGAACCACTAAATTTCTTAATGAGTGTTTTGGAGGCATTCTCCATTTTGTGGTTTAAACCTTTTTTTTTTTTTTTTTTTTTTTTTTGGACAGGAAGAGTTAGACAGTGAGACACAGAGAGAGACAAAGAGAAAGGTCTTCCTTTTCCATTGGTTCACCCCCCGAAATGGCTGCTACAGCTGGTGCACTACACCAATCCGAAGCCAGGAGCCAGGTGCTTCTCCTGGTCTCTCATGTGGGTGCAGGGCCCAAGCACCCAGACCATCCTCCACTGCCTTCCCAGGCCACAGCAGAGAGCTGGACTGGAAGAGGAGCAACCAGGACAGAATCCAGTGCCCTGACCAGGACTAGAACCCGGGGTGCCAGTGCTGCAGGCGGAGGATTAGCCAAGTGAGCCGCAGCACAGGCCAACTTGGCCCCTTTTTGTAAAAATTATACGATTAACAAGGAAATACCAGTCTCCCTTTGAAGAACAGAAGTCAATTTCTAATCAGAAGTGCATGCAAGCTAGCCTGATAAAAGAAAAATCTTCCAAGTAAAAGCATTTTTTGCTCTAATTATCTCGCTATTCTGACACCCAAAGAAGTCTTGCTAGCTGATTCTGCTGCCTCTTTACAATGCTTGTTTCAAAAACTTAAGTCTTCAAGCAGTGGAGATTCTACACATACAAAAGCTGTTACCAGTTTCAGTGGTAAACTCATCTCAACAGGGTGCTGAGTTTAAATTCTAAACTTCAGATTGTAATGTTCAGACGACTACATTCTTTCTGAATACTTCCATCAGTCTCTGTCCACCTCTGGCTCTATTCTCGTTGTCCCTTGGCCTACTACTACTTTTAGTCTGACTCTGCAAGGCCTCTTCACATTGCCTAAATGTGGTAGATTCTCTACCCTTCCTTTCTGCTAATTTGCATCACCTTTGTCACATGTGTGCCCATGGCTTACCATCAGTCTACACCTGCCACGTCTCTTTCGTACCTAGCTTGGATTTACTGTTCGAGTCGGTCACCCTTTGACATAAGAGGCAGCTAAAATCTGTTGTTTCCTTTACAAGAAGACTAGAGAGTAAGAGTATAAATGTAGTATGTCTTGGGGCCAGCACTGTGGCATAGCGGGTAAAGCTGCCACCTGCAGTGCCGGCATCCCATATTGACACCAGTTCGAATCCCGGCTGCTCCACTTCTGACACAGCTCTCTGCTACGGCCTGGGAAAGCAGTGGAAGATGGCCCAAGACCTTGGGCACCTGAACCCACACAGGAGACCCAGAAAAAGCTCCTGTCTCCTGGATTCGGATCAGCGCAGCTTCGGCCACTGTGCCCATCTGGGAATGAACCAGCAGATGGAAAACCTCTCTCTCTGTAACTCTTTCAAATAGATAAACATTTTTTTAAAAAGTATGTCAGAAGTGCGGACAGTGACTCATGGGAGCCTGCAGTAAGGGACTACAAGGGAAGAAGTTATCAATCCGGCTCCCTGAAATCCCTGCCAATGTAGTCTCAGATTAAGCTCAGTGTTAGATGCTTTTCTGTCCAGTTGGCACAAATGAGTACTTTCCACACACCAGGCAGAGTGCTGCATGTTTTACATGCATATTTTATGTGACATCATCTCATTAGAAGGCTGAGAATAGGGAGCTGGCATTGTGGCATGGTGGGTAAAGCTGCCACCTGTGATGCCAGCATCCCATATGAACAAAGGTTTGTGTCCCAGCTACTCCACTTTTTTTTTTTTTTAAGATTTATTTATATATTCGAAAGGCAGAGACACCTTCCATCTACTGGTTCACTCCCCAAAAGGCTGGAACAACCTGGGCTGGGTCAGGCTGAAGCCAGGAGCCAGGAGCTTCTTGGTTTCCCACATAAGTACAGGGCCCAATTACTTGGGCCATCCTCCACTCTTTTTCCAAGAGCATTAGCAGGAAGCTGCACTGCAAGTGGTACAGCTAGGACTTGAACCAGTGCCCATATGGGATGCCAGTACTGCAGGCAGAGGCTTATTCTACTCCACAGCACTGGCCCTGCTCTACTTCTGATCCAGCTCCCTAACAGCCTGGAATAAGCAGCAGAAGATGGCCCAAGTGTTCCGGCCTCTGCCACACACATGGGAGACCCACATGAAGCTCTTGGCTCTTGGCTTCAGTCTGGCCCAGCCCTGACCATTGTGGCCATTTAGAGTAAACCAGCAAATCATGATCTCTTCCCCTCTAATTCTGACTTTCCAATAAATAAACATCCACAGTGCAAATAAATAAATGGCTGGTAACAGGTATGCCCATGGAGTGTGCTAGAGGGAGTTAGACTAGGGACTGGCGGAAGAGTTCTATGAGTCTTTTTAGTGCCCAGCACAAACACCTTGAAGGTAGGGGTAGAGGGACAGCCTCCCTGTTGTAGCTTCAGGCTGCAATGCTCTAAGAAAATCACCAGTTGTAGTACATCACAGGACCTGCAAGGGTGGTACGCGGTGGGCTGGTTGCAGGGGCAGGGGGAGAGGCGCGAAGGATGAAATTTACCATCTGCGTGAGTGGCCATCTTGACCAGGGTGCTTAGTGGTAACATCAACTTCACCACTTCACCCAATTCATAGCATCAGCAGCCACGCCAACCCTGCCTGCTCCATTGGACCCTGGTCCTGCTCCCACCACTGATGATCCCACATTAATCTCTAATCCTCACCCCTTCCCCGAGCCTCAACCCCAACACTACCATTCCCCTCCTGCTGTGAATATGGCAGATAAGAAAAAGGGCTGTTACAAGAAACAGAGTTTAAAAATCGGCGCAGAAAAACCAAAGGGAAAATCACACTTGAGTGAGGCAGCGCTGAGGCAAGACTGAGGAGGAACGGATGGGCACACAGGGCTCTTTCCGCCACTCCGGCCCTGTGTGTGACAGCCCGCTAGCAAAGGACTGCCTCACTGCCTTTTTCTCTCCCCAAGAACAGACCCGAACCCTGCGCTGCTTTCCTGGCATCAGATCTCCTTCTTAGAGTTCTTCCAGTAGTCTCTCCCCAACAGGTACAGACTTCTAGAACTCCTATTCCTGGTTCTTCATTTTAAAATATACTGCTTCCCCCTAGTAATTTTGCTCTCCCCTACATCTCCCCACCAGCAGTAATAACTCAGTTATATCAGTACCATCTTAGATTACTTTCTGCCAACCAGATAAAAAACCAGAAGAGACAGATCTCTCTCAGCAATTACAAGAGCATAAACACTCTAAACAAAGCAGAAACATTTTTACTCCTGCATGTCACAGAAAGGAAGAGTATTTTCCGGAGCTCCTAACCTAACACTACCAAGTAGCTGTCTGGCTTGACCCTGTGACCACATAGGTCCAGGTCCACACCCTCCGTCAGGCACTCTCCTGCCACCTCTGTCAGAACCTGCCGGATGAATACAGCCTACAGGGAGAAAGCAGGTCCCCTGACCAACAACGGGGAGCAAATCAGTGAGTCACACACACCCACCCAAGTTTCCTGGAGATATTTATTTACCATCCAAACATATTTTCAACAAAGGAGGACACAATCACTAATTTCCCTAGGATGCATATTTTCAGTCTCCTTTGAGGAACAAGCCTCTGCTTATCGTTTTCTGACAGATGTGGAGAAAAGTCTCAATCTCTGCGAAGGGTAGAATAATCACACATTTCCACTGCCAATTTCTGGAACAAGAAGTTCCAGCTTACTTTTCCCCTTAGGCCTCTGCTTCCTTCTTGTCTGAGGTAACTGCTGCACGTGTGGTCTGCCCACGTGCCCTTTCAGACTGTGGTGGCTGACCCACACAGCCCACGGCCTCCCAGCCCGGGGCCTCTGGAGATGCTGTAAGTCACAACCAGTATTCAGTTGACTTCCAGCTGGTTCCTCGGGAGACTTGGCCCCGCTTCTCTGGTCTCAAAGCCCACAGGGGCCCAAGTGCTCCTACTCAATTTCCCAAATCAGAAAGTAGTAACCGAAAGATGGATCCCCAAAGCTGTTGGGATAAACACCAGACACAGGTGGGAGATACCCAAACCACATCTTGGCTAAGTACACCAAGAAAGTGAGTGCTCCTTGGGACAGGACAGACTTAACTGGGACCCTGCTTGGAGCAGGTCTCCTCAAAACCTTTCAGCCTTCCCTCCACAGACACAGCTCCTTTTCAGTTTTATGCTAACCCTTTCAACACCTGCACCTCCCTCAAAACAAGCCCCGTTTCCCTTTTGTAGCAATTACCTGAAAAATGCAGAGGTGCATTTTTTGGGCAGCTGGGCAAGGAATGCCAATTTTGGACAAGAAGGACCCTCTGAGTGTGCCACCTATCCGGGGCAGAGAAAAACCTCCTTGTTTCTAACCGGTGTGAGTTCTCTGATGACTCATGAGGCGTGAACTCCGGGAGAAGCTTTCTCCACATTCAGAACATTTATACGGTCTCTCTCCTGTATGGGTTCTCAGGTGACGAATCCGATTGGAGCTGTGAGAGAAACTGTCTCCACACTCATGACAGGTGTAGGGTTTTTCTCCCGTGTGAATTCTCTGGTGCCTTATTAGGTTAGATCTGTGAGAGAAGTTTTCCCCACAAAGGGTACATTTGTATGGTTTCTCTCCCGTGTGCGTTCTCTGATGTCTTGTGAGATGCATCCCTTGCCGGAAACTTTTCCCACAGGTTAAACATTCAAAGAGTTTCTTCTCTGCCTTGTGGGTTCCGTGGTTTGGGAGCAAGGGGGCGCTGTCACTCACGGCTTCCCCACACTCAGAGAAGGGGTACAGTCTCTCTTTCTCATGAGTTCTTTCATGAATAACAAGGTGTGAACTCCTAGAGAAACTTTTCCCACACTCAGGACACTTGTAAGGCCTCTCTCCTGTGTGAATCCTCTGGTGCCGCAGGAGGTTGGAGCTGTGAGCGAAGATCTCCCCACACTCCGGGCACTTGTACGGCTTCTCCCCTGTGTGCGTTCTTTGGTGCCTGTGGAGGTTGGAGTTGCAAGAGAAGCTTTTTCCACAAATGTTACACTGATAGGGCTTCTCGCCCGTGTGCGTGCGCTGGTGGCGCGTCAAGTGAGTATTCTGACTGAAGCACTTTCCGCATTCGAGGCACTTGTGGGCCTCCTCTCCGAGGTGCGCTCTATGTAGTGACAGGAAGTGAGGGTTCCCACCAAAGAGGTCACTGCACTCCACACCCACACACAGTCTCTCTGCCGCATGAATTCTCTGGTGCCTAATTAGGTTTGAGTTGTTGGAGAAATTTTTGCCACACAAGGGACATAAATGGAGTTTCTTCGGCACTTCCTTTGGTCGCCCCAGTTCTCTGTAACTTGCGGCTCCTGTCAGGGTCTGTTCTGTTCTGTCCTCTGAGGGAGGCTCCCAGTGCCATTCTGCCCTGTCCCGAGGTCTTCCTGGCTCCGGACTCCAGGGCACCTCCCCTCTGGCCTGGCCAGATGGCGGTGCCTCAGAGTGTGAATTCACAGGGGAACTAAACTGAGCACTTTCTTCTGGGTCCTCAAATTTCTCTTCCCCTGTAGGGAGAGAAAAACCAACGCTCTACATCATTTATACACTGGAAAAAAAATCCAAACCATCTACCTGGCATGTTAGGTCAGAAGCCCAGAAGGGCTACATCTACCTCAGTTTCCCATCCTCTCTCTATGGGTCAAACACTCCAGAGAGGCAAGCAGAGGGGGTGGGGTCAGCGCTCAAGGAATCACTCAGACCAGTCTTGGAATTCCATCCTTGGTGCCGCCATGCCCCTGGCCTACTGAGCCTCCGGCTTCTACCCTGCAGGAATGGGTAGGGCAGAGCAGGACTGAGAGCAGGGCAGGGCAAGTGAACCCAAAAGGAAGTGCCTCCTTGCAGTCTGCACCTGGGCTTCCTCACTTGCCCCACTGGACAGCGTGGCCAGTGGGGACCGAGGAAGCCAGGGGCGCCCCGGCACTGGTGGAGGGCTGGCCTGCACCCAAACTCTCCAATGTGTCTCTCAGCCTCAGAGGTCTCGCTGGGCTGCTGCACAACTGCATGCCTTACCTGGAGCTGGACTGCTGGGGCTCAGGCCCTCCTTGCAGCTCCGGAGACTGGGGTCCCGTACCTTTCCTCCTTCTTCCACGCGGGCGTCTAAGGCCTCCTGGCGGGGAATGTGAGGGTCTGTTCACAAGGAAACAAACACACGTCTTTGCCACCACTCTCCTCTACCAAGCAAAGCAAACAATGCAGTTTTGCTCCCCATCCTCAGTGTGCACACAGACGCTCAGGAAGGCTGACGGCATTACTTGGAATATTCACCGAACTCAGCAGTCAGTGCAAACGAGTTCCCAAACCTGATGGATGAAAACAAGTGCAGTGTGACCTCCTGCTGGCGTGTGCTCAGCTGCACGGCTGCGTCCACCCGACTGCGAGCTACAGTCTCCTTCTGCGTCACTTCCCGACACTTTCCCCAAGTTTCGTTATGAGACGCTCACACATACAGAACAGCTGAGAGAACTACATAACGAACACTTGTCTGTAGAAACCCTCTATGGCCGACACCGCGGTTCACTAGACTAATCCTCCATCTGGGGCGCCAGCACCCTGGGTTCTAGTCCCAGTTGGGGCACCAGATTCTGTCCCGGTCACTCCTCTTCCAGGCCAGCTCTCTGCTGTGGCCCGGGAAGGCAGTGGAGGATGGCCCAGGTGCTTAGGCCCTGCACCTGCATGGGAGACCAGGAGAAGCTCCTGGCTCCTGATCAGCGCTGCGCGTCGGCTGCAGCAGCCATTGGGGGGGGGGGGGTGAACCAAAGGTAAAGGAAGACCTTTCTCTCTCTCTCTCTTACTGTCCACTCTGTCTGTCAAAAAAAGAAACCCTCCAGGTAAATTCACCCACAAGTCTGTTATATTTCACAGGCATCGCTTTCAGTTTCTGCGTAATATTTCAACATATAGATGCATCTTAAGTTTTACGATTTAGCCTATTTTCAATATATACATTGTTCCTGAATTTCTACAAAGGCTTTGTGAATTCAATATTGAACTGACTCTTTGGGGACTAAGTGACCCCTCAGCTATGTTCATTTTGTTTAAAATTTATTTATTTGAAATCAAATTTACAGAGAGGGAGAGGCAGAGGCAGATAGAGAGGGAAGTCTTCCACCTGCTGATTCATTCCCCAAATGGCTACAACCACCAAGGGGGCCAGGCCAAAGCCAGGAGCTTCATCCAGCTCTCTCACGTACATGCAGGGACCCAAGCACTTGGGCCACCTTCTGCTGCTTTTCCAGGCACATTACCAGGGAGCTGGATTGGAAGTAAAACAGCCGGGACTCGAACAGGTGCCAATATGGGATGCTGGCACTGCAGACAGTGGCTTTACCCATTACATTACAGTGCCAGCCCCCATTTTATTGTTATTATTACAATAGTGAATGTTTTGATGCCAAATTCAGCTCTTTCCTGAATTTTTATGGCTACGAAATTTTTATGCCTACATTGGAATGCTGATGCCTGTGTCCTGAAACTTTGTCTTTATGGAAAGAAATACAAATACTAATGAAGCACAGGAGAATGAAGCACAGGGAATGAAGAGAGGCCCCTGGCGTCCTGAGACACGAAGCACATGAGACGGGGCAGGGGCTCACTGTGTTGACTCTGCTCTGTGAAGTCCACTATGGCTCAGTCTCCTTGCTTTATGCGCTGGCAGCATGGGCTGGAATCCAGGGCTGCTTCTAAGTGTGTCATCTGTGCAGTTGTTGCACTGGCCTTCGGACAGGTGCCCTTAGACAAAGGGAGCTCTGTGGAGACTGCTTAGCAAAAGTCAGAGTTATATCCGGAAGCGCGTGTTCAAGGGACTTTGACTGGGAATGATGTAGTCCTCATCCCCAGAACAGAACTGTGCCACTGCTGTGGTGCAGGGAGGTATGCTGCCACCTATGACACCAGCACCCCAGATCAGAGCTCTGGTTTGAGTCCTGGCTGCTCCACTTTCAATCCAGCTTCCTACGAGAGCCACAGGTAATGGCTTGTGTAATTGAGCCCCTGCCACCCGTGTGGGAGACCGAGACAGAGTTCCTGGCTCCTGGCTTCTGCTGGGCCCAGCTCTGACTGTTGTAGCCATTTGAGGAGTGAACCAGCCAATGGATGATCTATCTCTATCTCTCTGCCTTTCAAACAAATAAATCTTAAAAGAAAAAAAAAAAGGGGAGGGAGGAAGGAAAAGAGGAAAGTCAGTCCTTACCCAGCGAGCCCACAGCCTCACTGCTCTCCGGCGCCACGTCACTGGCGAGGGCTCTGCTGCGCGGACACTGACGCCCCCACTCCTCCTGGGAGATGTACACGGCCACACTCTCCAAGCTCTCGGGCAACTGGAACAGCACAAGGTCTTTTTTAGCCCCTCACACAGCAAGAACACCTCAAGCAAAGTCACGGGTTAAAGGGACAACCCCAGGGGTACCAAGAACACATGTCTCGGGAAAGAAGGGTGCCAGGCCTACAAGTGAAAGACGGAAGAGACAGCGAGCGAGGGAGACACTTGTGGTGATGTAAAATGGATTCTCCTAGTGGCAGAAGGACCCTTCCCACCCAAAGAAAGAAGGGTGCTGGGAGAAGAGAACGGGGGCTTCCACATCACCTGGGGCCCAGTCAGCGCCTTGTCTTCCGCGGTCCCTTCATGAGGAAAGAGAGAAAGCCAGGGAGCAGATACTGCTGAAGGGGACGGAAACCACAATGAGAACAGCGATCCCAAGCCTTGGCAGCCCACCAGTGATTAGAACACAGTATCAGCTCCGCCGCGCCCAGCAGAAGCAGCCAGCAGAGGCTCACCCACAGATAGCAGAGTAAGGGAACGCGGCCCTCTTCCCTGGGGCCCTGGCATTCCGCGGGCTCTAAATCTCTGTTCTGCGTACAAGGGGCGCTGCTGAGAGAGCCCCCCACCCCCACCCCAGAACCCCACCAGCACTTCTAGGTCCTTCATTCCGTATCTCAGAACTCCGACTTCACCAAGTCCTCCTCCCTGGCACCTGTTCTACACCCTGTGGTGTCAGGGGCAACCCCAAAGCCCCTCCTCCCTCCCACCTGCCCAGATGACTGTTCCTCACCCCTCTCCTTTACAGCCTGGGGGTCCCTTTGGGGGCTGGGGCCTAGCAGCTCCTGCAGCCTGGGGCCAGGGCCTCGCTCAGTCTCCATGGGCTCCAGCTTGAAGCTCGGTGACTCTCGGGCTGTTTCCAGAGGCAGAGGCTCCTCCAAAAGCACTTCTGTTCCCCGCCCACGGGTTGTGACCTGGGAACCAACCCACAGCACTCGGCGTCACCACAGGGCTCTGCGAGCAAGCCCTCCACAGAGGACGGCAGGCCACCCTCTGGACCCAACAAGGCCCCAACGCCTTCTGGGGTCCCGTCTGCATCCGGGAAAGTGAGTGGGCCGGCGAGTAAGAGGGCAGGTTCGCAAACAGCGCGCACGTTCTGACACCCCGCCCTCTGTGCGCTCCCCCTCTTCTAGATGCGTCTATCCCTCACTGCGGGACACGGCAAATGCGGGTCTCTGAGGGGCAAACCCTTGCCAGAGTTCACAGTTAACCCGTTCTGCAGAGACCACTTCTGAGCCCCGCGCATCGGCCAGCAGGCTTCCACCACCGACTGCAGCCAGTCCTGTGAGCGCTCTCACGCGCTGCTTTCTCATGCTGGCCAGGTGCCGAGCCCCGCCGCCTCTGCCCTACGCCCCCGGCCGTGTGGGGACCAAGTGGAGGTCGGGAGAGTCCGGGGCAAACGACAAAAAGGCCTGCTCCCCGTGCAGAGCTTCTCGGGGCAACCAGGTCGGTGACATCCCCGCCGCCGGGGCCAGGCAGCCAGCTCGCGCGCGCTCACCTGCTGCCTCAACCTCCCGAGCTCTCTCTGCATATCCTCCACCAGGGTCACTGCTTCTTCGCCGCTCTCGGGATGCAACTCCTGCACCCTGCTCTGGATCTCCTGGGGCAGGATGGTCAGGAACTGCTCCAGCACCAGCAGCTCCAGGATCTGCTCCTTGGTGCGCAGCTCGGGCCGCAGCCACCCGTGGCAGAGCTCCTGGAGCCGGCTCAGGGCTTCCCGGGGCCCAGCGGCCTCTTGGAAACGGAACCGTCTGAAACGCAGATGGGAGGCCTCCGGACTGGGCCCGGGGTCAGGCGGGGGCAGCTCCTGGCTCCAGGCGCAGTCCTCCTCCAGTTTCACTATCAGGAGCCCTTCTCGCTCCTGGGAGCTCGGGCCCGACGCCATTGTCAGGACCCCAGAGCGCCTGGCCCCTTAAAACCGGATGCGGCCGCTCTGAGAGGTATCCCGGCCCCAAGCAAGGGTGCGCGGCGCCGGCCGGAGCTGCTGGGCCCGGGGCTCCAGGTCCCGGCGGAAGATCCCAGCTCTCGCCGGGCGCAGCTGGCTCCAGCGCCTCCACCTCAACAAGCTTCGGGTGCCGCCGCCCAGCCGCCCAGGCCCACCTTCGCCAGGACGCTCCCGCGGCAAGACCCGAGCGACCCCCTCCTCAGCCAGCACCGGGACACACGAAAGACTGCGCTCGGCCCTCAGGCCGGAAGTGCCTGGGCGCCAGTTAGCCGTCCACAAGCCAACGGCCCCTGCTTGGGCCCAACTTCCGGGTCACGTTTCTGCAAACTCCAGCGCCCATTGGATCAGGTCTCGCCACAGACTCACCGACGACCAATGAGAAGGGGAGGTCCGCCTGCGGAGGCGGGACGAGCGAGGGGCCAATCAGAGAGGAGCCCCGCGGTCCCCGGCGGCCCCGGGAGGGGCGATGGGCAGGGCCGCCAAGTCGAAAATAGCTGGGGGGAAGGGAGGATGTGCCCGGCGGACGGTCTGGACGAGGGGTCCCCACAAAGGCTTATTAAAATGGCAAGCCCCGGCCGCGCGAGGGCCACCGCGTCAGAGTTCGGGGCGGACAGAATCCGGAACTGAGTGGCTAAGCTCCACCCTCTTCCCGGGGCAACCCCCAACCGTCCCTGGCACCCTGGGCTGGCAGCGGCAAGCGCGACCCACGCGTCCGGCTTCGGAGTCGGCGGCCTCCGTGGCGCGCTCCACACCCGTGGACGCCCGGCCGCGGGCCGCCCCGAACCCGTCACAGCGCGCGGCCCCCGGCCCCCGGCGCGGGGCCTGCCGGGAGATGGAGTCCGTGGCGCGACCCCGCGACTGCGCCTGCGCTGGCGGCCCCGGCTCCGCCGTCTACGCCCGCAGCCAGCTGCAGCCGGGTCGTGTGTGGCAGCGGGGCCGGCCGGGCGGGCTCCGGGGCTTCCGGGGGGCGCTCAGGGCCTGGCGCGCGCCCCCTGGCTCTCCGGGTGTGGGTGCACTGCTCGGCCCGCGAGGGCCAGGGCCGGTTACTCCGGTGCTGGCTCCGCCGTGAGAATCGCCTTGCGGCGCGAACGGACACGCGTGGGGCCGGTGGAGGCTTCGTGTCGCCCAGGGGAGGGCTGCCCCGCCGCGAGCTGGAGCTCTTGCCCACGGGCAGCGGCGGTCCAGGGCCGCGACGCTTTCCACCAGCGGTCAGGCCGACAGAAGCGCGCTGGGAGCGAATCCGGACAACCAGTAACCGTCTACACAGCGCTTGCTCGCGTGCAGGCGGATCCTCGACGCGCACTGAACGAAGCAGACGTTGTTGTTGGCACCGTCAGCCGGGCCGGGTCGCACAAGGCCGCCAGTGTGGCGAAGGGTGGGCCTGGGGACAGCCAGGGCTGATTCGGAACACCTGCGTGGACTGAGGACTGGGCATGCGTTTTCCTTGTCCCATTCCAGGGAAGAAACCAGACCCGCAGATGCCAACCCAGAAGCCCCTGCAGCACGGGCGTGACGTCAGAACTCCTTGTGACCATTGCAGCATAGGCGTGACGTCAGAACTCCCTGTGACCACTGCAGCATAGGCGTGACGTCAGAACTCCCTGTGACCATTGCAGCATAGGCGTGACGTCAGAACTCCCTGTGACCATTCTGGTTTTTTAAACATTCTCATTTCAAAAAAGAAAATCTCGATTCTAACCTCATAAACCACTTGTCCCGGGCCTTTATGGTCTCAGGCAAGTTACTTAATCGCATGGAGCTCCCTTCTCTGAGCTGAGGGAACGTGCGGGGAGGACTACATGAGCCAGGGCACGTTCGAGGCTTAGAACCGTCAGTGGTAGTGGCTGCGGGATATGTGTAAGAATATTTCAGTGCTGCCCTGAAGTAGGACGAATGGAGGTCAACCGCTTGCGACCGCTGGCGCTCGGGGTTTGTTCCAGCGCATTCTTAGGATTAGTATTTTTTTGTGGCCTACCCGTATTCAGGGGACAGACTAGCCGACATCTGATTGGAGTACAGTTACCCGCTGGTTACAGATCTACAGGGATGCATTGAACCCCAGGGTTCTTAGCCTGGCACTGCCCAGAACCGTGTGATGGTGCCTACCGAGCCTTTAAGGCGGAGTTCATGTTGGGGGGCGCACTGGCCAGCACAGATCCGGGGGGTGCACGGTGGGTCTGGAGGTACTGTGCACCAGCCTGCATGTGTGTGTCCCCAGGAAGCAGGAACAGACCGTTCACCAAGTTCTCGAGACACCCAAAATATCTAAGAACAGCTACCTTCGGGCTCTGGTGAAAATGAAGTAAGTGTGCCCTCGTGTGGCCACTACTGGTTCTACTTCGTTTCGCAGCTAGAGGAGGCTCCCTAGTTGTCAGGAAATTTTTAATCTCCTGCCTCCTCGTCCCTGTTTCTAGGCTGCTTTCAGTCCCTAACCAGGTCTTACAGATGCCCTGGCATTCAGGGAGTTTTCTTGTACCTGCACCACATTACTTTTTCATCCCACTCTTTTTCTTAGCATAAACAAAATAGTGACGTGAGGCTTCATTTCATTTCAAATGCGTCTTTTGGTCTTTAAAATTTATTTATTTTTATTTGAAAGGCAAAGAGTAGATACAGATAGAGACCTTCCATCTGCTGGTTCATTTCCCAAATGCCAAGAGCACAGAACCCAATCGCAGACTCCCATGGGCGGCAGGGATCCAAATGCTTGACTTCACTTCATCTGCTGCTTCCCAGAGCACACATAAGCAGGAAACTCGAATCAGAAGTGGAACTGGGACTCCAACCCGGCCGCACTGACTTGGGCTGGGGGTGTCCGAAGTAGTGTCTTAGCCACTGCACCAAACATCCACATGTATTTTATTTTTATTACCCTGAAATATGTTGCCTTTTCCCCATCAAAGTCTATGCTAAGGCATTTTGCTCCTCCTATATTTTGATTTATATATAAATGCATACACACACACTTTTTAAAAATTATTATTTGTTTATTTGAAAGTCAGTGTTACACAGAGAGAGAAGGAGAGGCAGAGAGATTGAGAGAGAGGTCTTCCATCCACTGGTTCACGCCCTAATTAGCCACAACGGCTGGAGTTGTGCCGGTTTGGAGCCAGGAGTTTCTTCCAGGTCTCTCACGCGGGTGCAGGGGACCAAGGACTTGGGCCATCTTCTACTGCTTTCCCAGGCCTCAGCAGAGAGCTGGATCGGAAGTGGACACGAACCGGCACCCATATGGGATGCCGGCACTGAAGGCGGCGACTTTACCTGCTATGCCATAGCACCGACACCCTCCCCCCATTTTTAATGTGGGGTTTAACTTTTCCTTCTAATGACCATTAACCAAACCATCTTGCTAATCAGGCTTGAAAACAGTACTTGAACATTCTCTTCTATTTGGATTTTAAGTCACTACTTACCACCAAGTCTTAGAGAGGCGGAGCGAGAGGAAGGGACATGGAAGGAGGGTCCAGACCTCCACTCTCTCAGTGAGGCGAGGACAGACGGACATAGTAGAAGAGCAAACCAGAGAGAAACCTCACCCGGTGCTTTGAGACGAATGGGAACACTGTCAGCTAGTTTACAAGGACCAGGATAATCCCCTTCTAGACTTCAGCTAAAACACGCACAGGCTGTTGTAATGGACAGCGGCAAGCCCCGTTCAGATGCCACTTTTCATTTGAACATCTCATAACTTAAATTACCCCAGAACAGGCTTCATAACTGGCACTCTGACCTCCCTCTCTCTTATCTTGGGACTTGGGGTGGGAGAGAAGCTTTGGGATGCTATTAGGAATCTGTTATTTGGGAGTGGCATTGTGGCACAGCAGGTTAAGCTGCCACCTGCCAATCAACATCCTACGTGGGCACTGGTTCGAGTCTGGCTGTCCCAGATCAGATCTGGTTCCCTGCTAACAACTGGGAAAAGCAGCCTCAGGCCCATCTCTGTTCTCCCCTCGCTCCCTGCGAGTCCTCGAGTCCTCCAGAGCAGATGTGAAGCGGGGGTTGGGAAGCAAGCTCAGCCCTTGGCATTTCCTTAGGGTTAGTAATCAGCCGAGGGGCCAGTGTTGTGGCATAGTGGTTTAAGCCACTGTATGCAACAGCAGCATCCCATATGGGCGCCAGTTTGAGTCCCAGCTGCTCCACTTCCTATCCAGCTCCCTGATAATGCACCTGGGAAAGCAGCAGAAAATGGCCCAGGTGCTTGGGTCCCTACACCCACATGGGAGACCCAGATGAAGTTCCTGGCTCCTGGCTTTGGCCTGGCACAGACCAGCCACTGTGACGATTTGGGGAGTGAACCAAAAGATGGAAGATATTTTTTTCTCTCTCACATGTGTGCTCTCTCTCTCCAACTCTGTGTTTCAAACAATAAATAAATAAGTATTTAAAAAAGCACCTCATCAGCCCCCCAGCCCAGGAATGTTAGGAACTCAGGGGGCCAGCCTGTGTCCCATCATTTCCAGTTTGAGTTGTCAGATCTCAGAGGCCTAGAAAAAGCCTGGCACCACCATTTTTAAGACTCTTGGAAAAAATACCACAAAATGTGTGGTACATTTAATTTTTTCCTTTATCACCCCGCACACCTGGATGTTGGAGGGAACTTCAGAAGTCTAAACCATGAGGCCTTTCAGAAAGATGAGCTCATGCTCTGTGGCCCCAGGAGAGGCTTGTCCACCCGACTTGGTATTCTGTGGTAGCTCTTTAGCCACTTCTCCAAGCTAGGGCCCCCTGTAAGAGGGAGAGAGAGAGAGTGGAGGGCAGAAGCCAAGGACTAAAAGCCCCTCGGCCTGCCTGGGCTGGGGAGACCCAGTCACAGGGTCTCAGCCACTCCTCCTATCAAAGAGTGTGGCACATGCGGCCCCTCCCCCTTCTGGCTGGCCAGCTTGTGGAGCATGGCGGCAGCGTGACCTCCGAGGCAGAACCACAGAAGGCCTTCTAGCACCATCCTAACGACGAGGAGAACCTGCGCTTGGAACCCACAGCAGGATTTTGGCTACCCTGACAGCATCTGGCTGGAGGGCTATCTGTATGACTGTGGGGGACAATCCAGAGTGGACTTTGTTTCTTATAAAATAAAACCAAAATCAAGCAAGGTGTCCTTGCAACATTAATTGCAGGTGATGGTCACATAGGTATTTGGTATGCCCTCAGTGTTTTTTTTTTTTTTTTTTATTTAAGACATTTCCAAGGAAAGAGGTGTTGTTAGCTAGTTCTCTCTGATGGTCTGAACGGGGCTCTGACACCCGCCTCAAGAACAAATCGCTTCCAAGAAGGGGGAGAAGAAATCTCTTCCGTGCTGCAGGGAGGCAAATGGAGTGCACACGGCACCAGGGTGTAGGGTGTTGGTCCCCTCAGGGTCTCCCATCTGCCCTGCTTGTTCCGAGGTGCTGGGAGAAAACAGATCCTTCTATTGCTTGTCAAGCCTGAGCCTTTTCCTTCCAAAAGGACCCTGTTTGCTCCCAATTCGCCAAGTTCGCTGAGGCCCTAAACTCACGTTAGACCTCCACCTTCTTAAGCAAACAGTTCAGTGGGATAGGGACTATTGATGGAACTCTGAACTTCCCTTGGGAAGTCAGCAGATGGTTTGTAGGATTTGTGATATTCCCACAAGTGCCACGTTTCTGTCCTTAGAACTGTTTGCTCAACAAGGTTGTTAGAGAAAAGATTCTGAGATGTGCTAAATTTCATTACAGGAGTCAGAGGATAGAGAACCTAAGAGATAAGGAAAGTTAATCAATTAAAAGCCTAGGGCCAAAACCAACAAACCATGCCATATTCTGAACGCTATGTTAAAACCTTGACTTATGGGGCCAGTGTCATGGCATAGCAGGTAAAGCTGCTCCCACAAGAGTGCCGGTTCATGTTCCAGCTGCCCCACTTCCCATCCAGCTCCCTGCTAATGGTCTGGGAAAAGCAGTAGAAGGCGGCTTAAGTCCTTGGGCCTCTGTACCCACATGGGAGACCCAGAAGAAGCTCCAAGCTCCTGGCTCCTGGCTTTGGCCTGGCCCAGCCTTGGCTGTTGTAGCCATCTGGGGAGTGAAGCAGTGGATGGAAACTCTCTCTCTCTCTCTTCTCTCCCTCTCTCTCTAACTCTGCCTTTCAAATAAATAAATTTTAAACAAATAAAAAAACCTTGACTTACAACGGTCTGGCTAAAACAAGACAATAATGGATAAACCAGTTACTCTGTTTTTTAGGGTGTCCCTAAGATGTCTTTCTAGGCAAGCTAAGCGGGCCCTTGAAGGCAGACCGCATCTGCGCCCGCTCCTGGCTGCTGTGTGCAGTGTCCCCACAGGTGGTGCCACAGCTCAGAAGACCGCTGTCTGCTTGCGTGCCATTTCCTTTTTCATACTACGGCTTTAGTTTGGCTCCAAAAGTAGGTTTTTTACTTAATACGCAAGATTTCAGCTGTAGGTCAACTGGGATGTTTTCCTGTTTTTGTTTTTGAGTCGTGGAGCGATTTCTTGGTGTCCTGAAGCCGCGGAGTCCTGTGGGAGTTTACTGCTAATGCTAGTCACGTTCCTTGCCCTTCTCTCCCGAGAAGAGACACTGTAGCACTTCCTTGGTCTTCTGGTAATGTCCCTGCAAATGCCTCTAGCAAATTTAAATTTATATTTTAAAAAAGGCAAGTTATAAGATACAGGTTATGAAATTTCTTTTTCTTAGTACTTTACAGGGGGGAAAAACAAGAAATCTTTGTTGCAGTAACATGCTTTGAAAGGCTTCTTAGTTAATTCAGAGTAAACTTAGCAAATCTAAAGTTTGTACCAGTATTTGGTTTACGTCTTTTAAAAACTAAAGGAACTATAAAATAGAAGCTACGTGGGAGGCCGGCGCCGCGGCTCACTGGGCTAATCCTCCACCTGGAGCACCGGTACCCTGGGTTCTAGTCCCAGTTGGGGCACCGGATTCTGTCCCAGTTGCTCCTCTTCCAGGCCAGCTCTCTGCTGTGGCCCGGGAAGGCAGTGGAGGATGGCACTTGGGCCCTGCACCCGCATGGGAGACCAGGAGAAGCACCTGGCTCCTGGCTTCAGATCAGCTCAGCACGCTGGCAGTAGTGGCCATGTCGGGGGTGAACCAACGGAAGGAAGACCTTTCTCTCTGTCTCTCTCTCTCTCACTGTCTAACTCTGCCTGTAAAAAGAAAAAAAAGCTACATGGGAGAGAGAGTACATGGCTTCTGGCCACACCGTGTCAGGAAGTGGAGCGGTACATACTGCGCGTGGGATGCCGCAGCTCCAGGTCTCAGCTGCTTTTCCACTGTATGACCGTAGCAGGTGATCTCAAGTTTGTGTTCCATTGCACACTTTCTCATTAAGTTCATGTGTGGAAATGTGCACGCCCATGTCCTGTCTGGGGCTTTAACATGTGACTGAGTGACCACTGTAACTGTGCTTGTTACCTTTCTCTTCACACCAGCCTTGCAACACAGACTGGACCAAAGAGAAGTTCTTTGCCCCTCCGCCCGCAGCCCCAACAGGCAGGAAAATAATGGAGTGGAAGCCCTGGGAGTGGGGGTGGGGCTGGGAACACAGGTGTTGTACGGCGCACTGTAGTGGGAGTTCCATATTGTAGTGATCTTGCTTCCACTTGCCACACTCTAGCCAGCATGAATGCGTTAGATGAAGCGTTGAGAACCCTGTTCAATCGAAACCCCCATGGCCCCTTTTTTCTTTTCTTTTTATTTTACTTAAACATTTTTATGAGGATTTAGATGGAAATTCTTTGTCAGTTCATGTTGGTTCCAGAGCTTCCGACCGTCAAGATTTGCTTTATAAGTCACTGCACTAACCCTTGGAGATGGGGTGGGTGGGTGGCTCAGTTCAGTTACATCCTCAAGGCAAACTCCTAGTGGAAAATAAATGTTCTTTAGTTATGTAAAAAAATTAACAAACAGGGGCCAGCACTGTGGCCTGAAGAGCCAGCATCCCATAAGGGTGCCAGTTCGAGACCCGGCTGCTCCACTTCCTGTCCAGCTCTCTGCTATGGCCTGGGAAAGCAGTAGAGGATGGCCCAAGTCTTTGGGCCCCTGCACCTGCATGGGAGACCCCGAAGAAGCTCCTGGATCCTGGCTTCAGATCGGCACAGCTCCGGCTGTTGTGGCCAATTGGAGAATGAACCATCGGATGGAAGACCTCTCTCTCTCTCCCCCTCTCCTCTCTCTGTGTAACTGACTTTCAAATAAATAAATAAATCTTTAAAACAAACAAAAAACCCTCGACTTATGAGGCAGGCATTTGGCCTAGCAGTTTTTTTTTTTTTTTTTTGGACAGGCAGAGTTAGACAGTGAGAGAGAGGTCTTCCCTCCATTGGTTCACCCCCAAAATGGCCACTATGGCCGGCGCGCTGCGCCATTCAGAAGCCAGGAGCCAGGTGCTTCCTCCTGGTCTCCCATGCAGATGCAGGAGCCCAAGCACTTGGGCCATCCTCCACTGCCTTCCTGGGCCACAGCAGAGAGCTGGACTGGAAGAGGAGCAACCGGAACTAGAACCCAACACCCATATGGGGTGCCGGCACCGCAGGTTGAGGATTAACCAAGTGAGCCATGGCGCTGGCCCCTAATTGTTTAAATATTGATTTAAAACCCTTGGCAGCTGACCCCTCTCCCAGCCTAGGAGCCAGCCCCTCCTTCTTTAGTGTACACTTTCCGACTATTCACTGAAACCAACTCAGAAACAAGAAGTAATTCTCTTTACAGACTGCCCCCACCCCAAAACTCCCTGATTTGAGTCACCCAGCCCCTCTTATCTGCAGCCAGTGAATGTTCTAGGTGAACAATGTATGCTCCCCTTCACCAGATTTTCATTTAGAGGAAAGTGTTTTTGGATGTTGGGCCCAGTGCACACTCCCACCTGCTGTCTAGCTGCGGGAACTCTTCCTGAGATCTGACTGGCTGGCGTCTGCAAGGCTCAGTGACCCTTTGCTTCACAAAACCTTTGTCTCAAAGTTTTGGTTTAACAAGGTCTTTGAGTTCAGGGTAAAGTCAAACCTAGAACAGACAAAAGCTGTTCACAAGGATGTGCCATTCCGGGAGCCAGCTACATATAACAAACGGGGAGCAATGGGGGCCCCACAACTGTTTAAGGGTCTTCTAACCCTACACTTAGAAGAGGACTCCAAGGGGAACATAAGTCAGGACACTTGCACACAGAGCCAGCACACAGGAGCTTCTTCCGGGTCTTCCATGTGGGTGCAGGGGCCCAAGGACTTGGGCCATCCTCTACTGCTTTCCCAGGCCACAGCAGAGAGCTGGATGGGAAGAGGAGCAGCCGGGACTCGAACCGGCGCCCATATGGGATGCGAGCACTGCAGATGGTGTTTTGATGATGTCTTCATGCTGCTGCCCCTCAACATCAGCCTCTCAGTTGAGGTGGTTTTTCTTGGTGCTGTTATAGCAGTAATGGAGGAAAACATGAAATTATTGTGCTAACATTTGGCTTGCTGTGTTTTGTTTTGTCTTACTATTTTACACTGGAACTATGTTCATGGAGCAGTATCAAATATAAGACTGGGGCTGGTGCTGTCATGCAGCAGGTTAAAGCCCTGGCCTACAGTGCCAGCATTGCTTAAGGACGCTGTTGGAGTCCCAGTTGCTCCACTTCTGATCCAGCTCTCTGCTGTGGCCTGGGAAAGCAGTAGAAGATGGTCCAAGTCCTTGGGCCCCTGTACCCATGTAGGAGATCTGGAAGAAGTTCCTGGCTTCTGACCAGCTTAGCTCTGGCGGTAGCAGTCATTTGGGGAGTGAACCAGTGGATGGAGGATCTCTCTCTCTCTGGCTCTACCTCTCTCTGTAACTCTTTCAAATAAATAAAATAAAACTAAAAAAAAAATCACAAAACTCTTAAATGGTCATTGGAAAAAATAAAAACATGTAGATGATGTGAGTGAAAATACCAACCTTACACTCAATTCAGCGTTTTAGAGGTACCCATGTCACATGCTGTACACCCTCTGGGTCTTCCCACATGGGTACAGGGCCCAAGGATCTGGGCCATCCTCCACTGCTTTTCCAGGCCATAGCAGGGAGCTGGATCAGAAGTGGAGCAGCTGGGACTCAAACTGGTGCCCATATGAGATGCTGGCACCACAGGCAGCGGCTTTACCCGCGCTGGCTCTAATTTAATAATTTATTCGTATTTTGGCTGGCTTTGCACGTTAGCACACAGAATTCCACATTGTTCTCAGTGGACGCAGTGTAGACCACAGAATGGATTCACTAACATTTATTGAGTTTGTCCCCAGGGATAAACACCTAAATTGTTGAAAGTTTCTAATCTGGCACATGTGGCAGGGGAATGTTCCAGAAGATATAAAGAGGCTATGAGTAAGAATGTGCCCCTCAGCCCACCATGCAGGTAAATACAATCTGATTCTTAAAGATTTATTTATTTATTTGAAAGTCAGAGTTACACAGAGTGGAGGCAGAGAGAGAGAGAGGTCTTCCATTTGATGGTTCACTCCCCAATTGGCCGCAACAGCTGGAGCTGCGACAATCCAAAGCCAGAAGCCAGGAGCCAGCAGCTTCTTCCGGGTCTCCCATGTGTGTGCAGGGGCCCAAGGACTTGGGCCATTTTCTACTGCGTTCCCAGGCCATAGCAGAGAGCTGGATGGGAAGAGAAGCAGCCGGGACTAGAACTGGCGCCCATATGGGATGTCGGCACTGCAGGCCAGGGCGTTAACCCCATGCGTCACAGCACCAGCACCATGATTCTTTTTATCCGAGGAAAGCAGGTGTTGATGGGTAGCACTTAAAATGTTGGAATCAGAAAAACAGACCCTCTAAATCGCTGTCCCAATATTTCTGGGTTCCAATACACTTGAAGCAAAAATCTTTCTCAAAGGTCCAATATGTAAAACAAAATGAATGGCTGCCCTGGCTTTAGCGAAGGGTCTACACCTACAGTCTCCTACTAGAAATCCCCAAGGGGGCTTCAGGAACTCCAGGAACCCTCAAAACGCTGTGACTTACTCTAGATGCATATCCCACTTTCTGGGAAAATCACTACCTCCATGGCTCACTGTATCTTACTGATTTTTCTTTTCTTTTTTTTTTTTTCTCTTTAATTTGACAGGTAGAGTTACAGACAGTGAGAGACAGGGAGAAAGATCCTCCTTCCGCTGGTTCACCCCCCAAATGGCCGCTACAGCTGGCGCTGCGCCGATTAGAAGCCAGGAGCCAGGTGCCTCCTCCTGGTCTCCCATGCGGGTGCAGGTGCCCAAGCACTTGGGCCATCCTCCACTGCCTTCCCAGGCCACAGCAGGGAGCTGGACTGGAAGAGGGGCAACTGGGACAGAATCCGGCGCCCATATGGGATGCCTGTGCAGCATGCGGAGTACCAGGTGAGCCACGGCGCCGGCCCCATCTTACTGAATTTCTCAAATGCGACCTTGAAACCGAGGAATCTGGACTCTGCACTCTAGGGTACCAGGGCCAGAGTCTGAGCCGCTTGCTGTAGCTTCCATCGCTGCCCCTTTCGTAAATGAGCAAACGCCAGCGCTCCTGAGGGGCTGAGCCATCGACTTCCCTCTCGGCTTTCATGCTAACCGGCAACTCCAGCTGACCTGTAATCACCCTGCCCGCTCCACCCCGCGGGACAAGCTCCCTGCGGCAGAGTCCTCACCCGAGGTGCCATCCCCGCACCGCCCAGCGCGGGGCCTGGTCGGCAACCGGTCACTGTCTGCGGCATACGCCAGGGGAGGAAGACCACCAGCCAATCAGGACAAAGAGCTCCCGAGGTCAACGCGCTCAGCACAACCCGGCTGCCCAACGCCGGAGCGCCTCGGGCCACCCACGGGCGCACTCGTCCCACTTCCCGGCGCGGCGCCCGGGATACCAGCGCAGACCGCAGCCGCCCTAGGCCCGCTTTCGACGCACGGCTGCTCCAACAGCAGCCATAGGCTGGAGGGGCTGCCAATCAGTCCAGCGCCACGCGGCCCGGCGCCCGCTGGGATACCCCGGTGAGACTGCCCGTCCTCCGATTGGTTCCCGTGCTCCCCCGGGGGCCTCTGGGAGCCGGAGTCCCGGGATTCGTCCGCGCACGCGTCTCTGTGACGCGGTGGGCGGGCCCGGTCGCGCCCTCCCTCCGGGTGCGGCGAGGAGCGTGCGCCTCTCGCCTCGGAACGCCCCCTTTTTCCCTCAGGCCGCTCTTCCGTCACGCCCCTCTCACGCCGCTGCCCCCGGGCGCTGCCGCGGGCGTGGGCTCCCCGGGTGCGGGCGCGGCGCTGGGCGGCGGCCTCGCACAGGCGTGCCCGGCCGCGGGCCGCTCCTGCCCGGGGTTTCTCGAGCCCGGAAACGACCCCCTGGACGGACCGGAAACGGGCGGGCGGGAAACCCGCCCCCCGTCGCTCCCGGACTCGTAAACAAGCAGTTTCAAAGCGTGGGAATCCCGGAGCGCGGGGCGAGGAGGGGGAAGGCCCAGGCCGGGCAAGGGGTACGTGAGGGAAACCGCGAAGAGGCGCTTTTGTTGTTTTCCTGCCTTTCCCAGCGGCCTGCTTGCTCGTGTGCCCCAAGCTTGTAAATATCAGGTAAAGCACTCTGACCCCGGAGTCAGCCCTTAAGGCTTCCTGGTCTGACTAGAAACCCATAGAGCATTTCAGGCATGGAAACCCAAGACACTGAGGCAAAACAATGGCCGACATGATCTCTGAGTGACAGCCCAGAGAAAGAAGGGGCCATCAAAGAAGGAGGTACTTTTCTCTAAAAGGAAGAGAGAGCTTCCACTTCGCTTAGGACCATGTCTAAATACCGATGGAGACTGTGCATTCAAAAGGCGTCCATAGCCCTGACAGCTCATGTCAAGAGGCTCTGGTGACCGCTGACGTCATACATTAGCGTGTTAATTGTTACATTACCAACAGGAGTCACTGTGCACTAACTTCTCATGTAGGACCCTCTGCCCTCCATGAGTTGCATTACGAGAATTAACTGTAAAACTTGTTCTCAGTTCTGTGTGTGTGCGCGCGCCCACACAAGTTGTTGAAATCTTTACTTAGTATAGAGTTGCTCTCTGTGTATCAAGTTAATTGAAAATGAATCTTAATAGAGAATGGGATAGGGAATGGGAGAGAAGGAGGGAAGTGGGGTGGGAGGGTGGGTATGGGGAGAAGAATTACTATATTCCTAAAGTTGTACTTAGGAAATTTGCACTCATTAAATAAAAGGTTTCTTTGAGAAAAAAAATTAAAAAATATCAGTTAACCAGGAAAAATGTTAATGTTATAAAAATTTTAAAAGTTGAGAGTAAAATGAACACCCACGTTTCCTGCGTGTGTATTTAGAATAAATCCTGTGTATAGCGCTTGATAAGTTGTAGTCTGCTTAACGTTACAGCACTGAGAAGGAAGCTCTGATCCGTGGGCAGTGTGGCCACCTAGACAGAACCCTGTCACTGCAGCTCGTAGGCAGGGTCAGGGCCACCTGCTGCACCCCACTTGATGAAGCTGGCCTCACCTCTCTTTCCATCCTGCTCAGGAGGGGGTAGGTCATCCCAGAATTTGGTCTCCCCTCAAAGCACATATACAAACATATTCTCAGAGTTGGGCATCGTGGCATAGCAGGTAACATTTCATATCAGAGTGCGGGCTCCTCTACTTCCCATCCGGGTTCCTGCTAATGCACCTGGGAAGGTAGCAGAACATAGCCCAAGTGCTTGGGCCCCTGCCACCCATGCAGGACACCAGGATGGACTTCCTGGCTCCTGACTCTGATCTGGCACAGCTCAGGCTGTTGTGGCCATTTGGGGAGTGAACCAGTGGATGGAAGATTCTGTGTGTGTCATTCTGTCAAATATTAAATATATCTGTATGTCCTGTGAGAAAGGGCCTTTGCTCAGATGATGATCTGGGCTGGGATGGGCAGATGGGTTGAGAATTAGATCCTACAGGAGCTCCCTGTTATCTGCAGGGATCAACACTAACTCCTTAAGGTAGCATCGAGGGCCTTTCATATGACCTGGACAAAAAGAATCTTGCCCCTATGCCTCTACACAACCCACCCCTAATATCCAATCCATGTCATGTCAGCTCTGCTTTCAAAAGCACCCAGGGGGCCAGTGCTGTGGCATGGCAGGTAAAGCCGCCATCTGTAGTGCTGGCATCCCATGTGGTGCTGGTTCGAGTCCCAGCTGCTCCACTTCTGATCCAGCTCCCTGCTAATGTGCCTGGCAAAGCACTAGAAGATGGCCTAAGTCCTTGGGTTCCTGCACCCATGTGGGAGACCCAGATGAAGCTCCTAGCTCCTGGCTTTGGAGCGGTGCAGCTCTGGCTCTTGTGGCCAACTGGGGAGTGAACCAGTGGATGCAAGACCTCTCTCGCCCGCTCTCTCTCTGCCGCTGCCTCTCTATAATTCTTTCAAATAAACAAATCTTTGGGAAAAAAAAAAAAAAAAAAAGCAGCCAGACTCTGGCTCCTCTGCTTCCAGGCTGGCTCAGGCCCTGCGCTCTGGCGGTTGACTGCTTTCTCCTCGTGCTCTGCCCCTCCTTTCCCCGCTGCTGCTTTCTGCAGAAACCAGAGTTTTTCTTTCACCGCATGAGTCAGATGACTGCTTTGCCCTAAGTCTCCAATGTCCACTCATCTCAGAGTAAGACGCGGAAGCCCTCTTGACCTGGCCCCCAATACCCCCTCTAACCCTCCAGACCACTCCTGCTGCCACTGCCCCCCAACCTCGCTCTGGCTACTGGTTTGATGTTCATCAGACATCAAACATCATTTCCCCAGGGCCTCTGCACTCACTTATTTTTTAAAAGATTTATTTATTTATTTGAAAGAGTTACACAGAGACAGAAGAGGCAGAGAGGCAGAGAGAGAGAGAGAGAGAGAGAGAGAGAGAGATTATCCATCCTCTGGTTCACCCCCCGCCCCCAGCCCCGCCAATTGGCCACAACAGCTGGAGCTGCGCTGATCCAAAGCCAGGAGCCAGGAGCTTCCTCCAGGTCTTCCCACGTGGGTGCAGGAGCCCAAGGACTTGGGTCATCTACTGCCTTCCCAGGCCATAGCAGGGAGCTGGATAGGAAGTGGAGCAGCCAGGACATGAACCAGTGCCCATAAGGGGTGCTGGCACTGCAGGTGGCAGCTTTACCCGCTACACACAGTGCCTGCCCCTGCACTCACTCAAAAATAGATGAAGTCTGCTCGTCCCCAAAGCAAGTCAGCGGCCCCTCTCCCACTTCCTTCAGGTTTCTGTTCAAGCACAAAGATCCTCCTCAAGTGCCCTGTTTAAAATACCAAACCAGCCCCCTATCCTCACGAGTCCTCTGCTGCTGCTGCCTTCCGCAGTTTCTTTATCACTACCTGACACGTGGCATATGTTCATTATCTGCCCACACTTTTCTACAAGAATCTTAACTCTAGGGCTGGCATTGTGGCACAGGGGGTTAAGCTGCCACATGAGTGCCAGTGCGTGTCCTGGCTGCTTCCCTTCAGATCCAGCTCCCTGCTTAAGCACCTGGGAAAGCAGCAGAGGATGGCCCAAGTGCTTGAGACTCTGCACCCACATGGGAGACCCAGATGGAGTTCTGAGCTCCTAGTCTCAGCCTGGCCCAGCTCTGGCCATCATGGCCATTTTGGGAGTGAACCAGTGGATGGAAGGCCTCTCTCCAACTCTGCCTTTTAAATAAAGAAAGAAATCTTTTTTTTTTTTAATGAGAACCTTAGTTCTGTGAAGAACTTGCTTTATTCACCTCTGTATCCACAGTACCTAGAGTCACTCTTGGCAATGAGTGGGCTGCAGCCTCCCAGCTATGCTTGCCAAGGTCAATGAACCTGAGAAGGCAGCCAACCGTCCCTGACTTCCGGAAGTAGGGACTTGCAGTGCTAAACCAGGCAAACAAGGCTTTTGTGCCATCAAACCAAACCCACTCCTTGCCCCACCTCTAAGCCTGAATCTCCTCATATATGTAGAAAAACCAGGACCTTTGTCAGAGACTGAATGGGAATGAAACCAGGGCCGTGTGTGAAACTCCCAGCCCAGTGTCTGGTTCACCAAGGCCCTGTGAACTTAGCTGCTGTCTTTCAGCAGCCTGCCTGTTGGGACTCAGCTGTGACAAGAGGCCTGTGTGCCTCTGGCCCTGGATCCTTGCCCCTGTTAGCCTGCAGTGCCGGCATTCCATATGGGGGCCAGTTCGAGACCCGGCTGCTCTACTTCCTATCCAGCTCACCTCTCTGCTATGGCTTGGGAAAGCAGTGGAGGCTGGCCCAAGTCTTTGGGCCCCTGCACCCTCGTGAGAGGCCTGGAAAAAGCTCCTGGCTCCTGGCTTCGGATCCACCCAGCTCCAGCCAGTTGGGGAGTGAACCAGCAGATGCAAGACTTCTCTCTCTCTCTTTCTCTCTCCTTCTTTCTCTGTGTAATGCTGACTTTCAAATAAATAAACAAATCTTTAAAAAAAAAAAAAAAAACAGAACAAAAACCAAGGGCAGAGCTGCTCTCCACGCAAGAGTCGATACTCCAGAGACAACGCAGGAGCTGACGCAAGGAATCGGGGTTTCTCGAGAGGCCAGCACTCCTAAGGACGTGGCGGTCCTCATCCTCCCAAAACCACCTCACATTTTCAAGTCAGCAGGAGACCTCCAAAGGGGACAGAGAGGGAGGCAGGGGGGTCAGGGACAAGGGGGACAAAGGCCAGGGCCAGCTGCCTGTTGGGCTCTGGGTACTCGACAGAGGCTGGCCAGAGCCCCCATGCTTGTTTGCAGTCGTAATGCCAGTCTTCAGTCATGTTGGCTGGGCCAGATACTTTGTAATTGCAGCCTTTGTCAAGACTAATTTCTGGAGTTCTGGTGCAAGCCTTAAATATCTGTTAAGTTAAACAAACCTGATTAGTTGCAGTCAGCAACCACAGCAACTATGTCTACAGTGGGAGATGGAAAAAAGGACCCATGTTAATTACTGCTGCACCCACATCCACTGCCCACTTAGAGCTGTGGGAAACAATTCAAGGCCACCATTTTACTCAGCAATTCGGATACAACTGCTTTGATGTCTCAAAGTATACTTTGACAATTTCTTCAGAGGCAGAGAGAGACAAAGAGGACAGTGAAAGAGAATCAGGGAGACAGAAACAGAGACAGAGCAACAGAGAGTGAGCTCTTATTCACTGTCTCACTCTCGAGATGACTGCAGTAACCTCAGCCAGGGACTGAGGCAGGAGCCAAAACCTCCACTCAGGCCTCCCACATGGGGGAGGGAGCTGGAACCTAAACCTCCACTCAGGCCTCCCACATGGGGGAGGGACTCTCATGCTGGAGCCATGGCCTGCTGCCTTCTAGAACTGGGAGCACAGCCAGTGCTGAACCCAGGCACTCCAGTATGGGGCACAGGCAGCCCCCCTGCAGCTTGACCTCTAGGCCAGATGGCTGCCCGCTTTGACTTTGGACACAGCCCCTCTGGCACAGAGACATTGAGACTTTGGCCATTAAAAAAAATCATTAACGTTCTTGGATCTATGATGCTGACTTGGCCGATACTTAGCAGACTTTAATTTGAAGGCTGAAGTGAAGGCTTCTGCTGTGGTCACGTCACAGCTGGTGGACAAACTATGCATAACCTCCTCCGGGCATTGCTCACCCTGCAGGGGGCTGCTGAGTAACCTAAGCATTTATTACTGCCTAGAAATTCACTTTACATTCGGATGTTAGCCTCTCAAAGTCTCAGATTTCTTTCTTAAAGCTAAAAAGAGTAGGGGCTGGTTGACAGGGACTGGGGGTCACAGTGGAACAACTCCAGGGCAACTCAGAGATCTCCCGGGACCTTTTGGACAGTTCTTTCCGTTCTCTCTACATCGGTGTTGTATTCATGCCCCATACACCTCCTCCCTCACGATGGTTTTGGGAAATAGGATGGATGTTCCCTCAGAGGCTGAGCTAAAACTAATATATTACTCATTTTTAAAGACTTATTTATTGAAAGAGTTACAGAGACAGAGAGCAAGAACGAGAGCGAGAAAGAGAATCTTCCATCGGCTGGTTCACTCCCCATATGGCCACAACAGCCAGCAATGGGCCAAGCTGACGCCAGGAGCCACAAGCTTCATCTGGGTCTCCCATGACTCCCATGAGGGTGGCGGCAGCCCAGTCCGTCCGTTGGGCCATCTTCACTGATTTCCCCAGGCCATTGATAGGGAGCAGGATGGGAAGTGGAGTAGCCGGGAAGCCATCTGTTGCCCCTATGGGATGCTGACATTGCAGACAGCAGCTTTACCCACTATGCTACAATGCCGGCCCCAATATTCTTTTTTTTTTAAATCCCAAAAGGACACAGAAATGAATGCCAGAGGTAGTGAAACATCCAGTGAGCAGGAAGGGAGCCCACATGGAGCTGTGTGAGCTGTGCGTTATTTGGGACTGGAACGAGAGGGTGGAACGTGTGCAGGCGCTGTGCTGGATTTAGGTTGATCGTGTTGTCCCCAAACAAGGTCACACATTTGGTGACAGAGGGGAAGAGCAGCTCATCACTAGTCTACTCACTGTTCCTGTGTAGTTTAAGATGGAAGTATTTATTTTTATTTGTCCAGACAAGGAAAATGCTGCATGTCAGGACATTCCGTACAAACTGCAGCGATGGACCAGCGGGTCAGAGTCTATGGCAGGGTCCAACGCTCGGCATGAGGGAGCCACAGCGTGGACGCTGCCTGCACGGGCAGGGCAGCGCGCTCCCTCTGCAGGAAGGCCAGGCACCTCCAGACGGTCCACACACACGGGCTGCTGCTTCAACCACACCCCAGGGTGAAATTCAGAATCTGACACGTACACTCTCACCTAGATACCACACTTGAGATACATCGAAAGAGAGACTGGAATTTTGCACAGTGCTTAAGATGCCACTTGGTGTATCCAAACCCTATATTGGAATGTCTGGGAGGTAGCCTTAACTGTTATGGCCATTTGGGGGGAGTGAACCAATGGATGGAGGATCCTACCCGCCCAACTACCCACCTTTCTTTCTGCTTTCATATAAATTTAAAATATTTTTTTAAAAAATCACAAAGGTTCTAATCTTATTTTCACATTTCTTTTTTTAAAATTTATTTATTTACCAGAGTTAGAGAGAGAGAGAGAGAGCGCTCTTCCATCAGACTCCCCAAATGGCCACAACAGCCGGAACTGAGCCAGACTGAAGCCAGGAGCCTCTTCTGGGTCTCCCACATGCGTGCAGGGGCCCAAGCCCCTGGGCCATCTTCCACTGCTGTCCCAGGTGCATTAGCAGGGTGATGGATCAGAAATGGAGCCTCGGGTCTTGAACAGGGGTCCATATGGGATTCTGGCACTGCAGACAGCGGCTTAACCCACGACGCCCCAGCCCCAGCTCAGCCCCTTGTTTTTCACATTTTGTCTTCAAAGAATCACTGCAGCACTCACTGTGACCCTCCGCTGACTCACAAGGGCCTCGGTGGTTCGAAATCGCCACCTTCCAGAAAGCCCGGGCACAGCTCCGCCCCTGTTGAGAAAGGCGCCGCTGCGGTTGCGGAACGTCCTGCTCAGGAAGGAAAGCCCCGCTCCCCGCCCTCTCTGTCGTCGGTGCTTTCCTGCCTGGGGAAGACGGGCCCGGGCTCTAAGAACTCCCTGCACCCCACGTGTCATCACTCCACCTCATCATTTCTCTCTCCAGTAACGTGAGGCTGCTGGGAGGGGCTGGGTTGCGACCTTCTGGAGCCTGGTAACCTGTGCTTGGCCCAGCGAGATCCCAGCCAGCAGCCTTCTGGGTTAACCTGAGAGGTTCACTGTGCCCTGGGGGTGCATCATTTTCTGGAAAAGCTACTGTGTCTGGACATCATCTTCTCAGCAGGGGCTAGGGAATGGGATGTGGTCAGCTATTAAAACCAACCCAAAGCACCGGACACCCTGACACGGAAAGCATGTGGAACAAGCAGGTCAATTCCAACCACTGGAACTCACCAAAGCCTCCCCTGCTAGTCACACAAAGGTGCTCACGCCCAGGGCTGTCTGTGCAGCGAGAGGTCGGAGTGGCTGGCTGGGGCAGTGGCCCGTTCTGAGCCTCAGTGGTTGGCTGAAGAGGTGGCATCCATGGACAGAGAAAAACAGCAAAATAAGAAGTTGGCCTTGTGCCAGCAGATAATGCCAGGCTTAAAGAGTGGGTTTGGATCCTGACTCTGCAAGTCACAAAGTCACAGATCCTGGCTGGGAGCAGGGATGGCAAACCCAGGCCTGCGGGGGCTGCAGAGGTGCTAGGAGATGTGCTCACTGTTTCCCATGCACCTGTTTTCTACGTTTTTACTTAGTTGTTGCATTTGATGGAAAAAGAGAGAGGCAGAGGGAGAGGGAGATCCGCCTTCTACGGCATTCATTTTTGCATCATTTGGGCACTTAAAAAATGGATTACTTTATAATAAGGAAAAAAGATAAGCTTTGAAACACGTTCTATAATTAGCTTAGCCTCCGAGGGTTATCAGTCCTATTCCCCAAAACCATCCTGATAAAGGAGGTTTACAGTGTTTGAATAAACACTGCTGTTGACAGAATGGAAGGAACTATGGGAAAAGTCATGGGAGATTTCCCGTGTTGGTCTGGAGTTGAGAATAACGGGTTCTACTGTGACACAAACTCCCCCTCAATCTGCCCCCAATTTAAGAAAGACATCCAAGACGTTAGGGGCAAACCACTGAAGTGACTCCAGACAGAGAACAGATGCATTGCCTAGGATTTCTCAACAGCCCTGTGCAGGGTGAGCGACCTGGTAAGAAAGGCGCCTGGGGCTGCATGGCTTGTGCACTGCCTGGCATCTGACAGAGACCGCCCATCGGCTTCCTCACTCCCCACAGGCCTGCAGAAGTCAGGGCTGGCCAGGAAGAAGCCAGGAGGAGCTGGGAACTCAATCCAGGTCTCCCACACCCGACTCCTTGAGCTGTGACCACTGCCTCCCAGGGAGCACGTTAGCAGGAAATGGGAGTCAGCAGCGGCACCAGGCCTGGAAGCCAGGCCCTCACAGCAGTCACTTAACCGCTGAGCGCAGCGAAGACAAGATCTGTGGCACAGGCAGTGGCTGGCACAGGCTAAGCTCTGTTGAAGGGGGGAACCCTGAACCCACAAAACATCCGAGTCAAAATGTCATTGGAAGGACAGAAAGTTTCAACAAAGACATGCAAATCATGCCGACTAAGAGGCAAGACATCACCGTTCTGCAACCACTGTGCTAGCGACTGACGGAGGACAGGCCCGCCAACGCATCCTAAAACCACGGAGTGCAAGCTTTTGAGAGGTCAGGCCACGTCCATGCACTCGCATTGTTCATCAATGACAGGAGAAAACGTCCTTTCAAGACACAGAGACCTCGAGACCTCAGCGCAACCATTGTACAACTCCAAAGGGAGGGATGTTCTGCCATGAAAGATTTTAAACACATTCGTGTCTTTAAGAGAGAAGTCTTGGGGGAAAAAATGGCTGAAAATGCTGCAGACCAAAGGGCTCTGGAGACTGGCCCGCTGCTGTCAAGTCTGGGTAAGGGACATGGGCGTGTGCTCCACTGCTGTGTAGGCTGAAACCCCTCAGACCAGACTGGGGATCAAAGTCAGGGCGTGAGACACAGGTCACTTCCGTTAGCGTCTAGGCCAGCTCTGAGTCCCCGCTCTGGGTCATGAGCTCCAAAGGACGCCTGTGCCGTTCCACCCCGGTGTCTGTGCCCAGGATGAGCATTCGAGAGCCCGGTCAGGGTGCTGGGCCCAGGAGTCAAGGCCTTTCTGTTGCTGAGGGACCAGACACTGACTGGAACTGTAGCCACAGGGGTGACACCATGGCCTATCCCCTGGCACTGCCCTTCCAGCTCCACCTGCCTTCCCTGGGCAGGGAAGGGCAAAGCTCACAGGGCTGTACCCACTGCTCCTGCCCATACCACTGGCTCTGGAGGGCCCACAAAAATCTGAGTCTGGAAGAGGCCACAGTCCTCTCCAGTATGAGACCAAGGCACCCCTGTGCCAGCCCAGCTCCTGGGAGGCAGCGGGCATGGCTGTCAAGTCAGGAATCCAATCCCAGAGCCTCCCCTACAGACTTGCCCCTCTCTCTGTGGGGTTCAGGGTGGGCTCACAGCTGGGCTGTGGGGGCCCCATCAGCTGGGAAACCCTGAGAGTCTGGGAGGAGGGAACAGGAGCTGGCAGTGCCACACCCTCACCCACGTCTCGGTTCCGACTGAGGCATGGAGCACTTCCTGTGCCTTTTCCATTATTTCACAAGCAGCCTCTCCTCACCCACCCTCGGGGCTGCCTGGGCAGATGGCTTATTCTCCTGCAGAAGGCAGGCGCCGGCTCAGACTCTGCTGGTCAGCGCCATGGCCAAGACGCCTAGTGACCACCTGCTGAACACCCTGGAGGAGCTGGTGCCCTATGACTTTGAGAAGTTCAAGTTCAAGCTGCAAAACACTAGCCTGGAAAAAGAGCACTCCCGGATTCCCCGGGGCCAGCTGCAGATGGCCAGGCCGGTGAGGCTGGCCACCCTGCTGGTCACCCACTATGGGGAGGAGCATGCTGTGCGGCTGACCCTGCAGGTCCTGCGGGCCATCAACCAGCGCCTCCTGGCAGAGGAGCTCCACCGAGCGACAGAACAGGGTAAGGGAGCCAGGCTGACTCCTGGCCCAGCGCTGGCTGCTGGCTGCTCCTGGGAGGGGAGACCACGCTCTGACCACGCGCTCTCACGCGGGCTTAGGAGTCCCAGGCTGACCACGGCCAGGGCAGCTGTGGCCGAGGAAGCCCTTGCTTCTCTCTGGCCTCCGCAGCGGAGTGAGGACAACTCTTACGCTGAGTGCAGGTCAGGATCGGGACAGGCAGGTGTCTGATCCTGGAGGGTTCTTCGCTTTGTGCAGTGCAGACAAGAATCTTTCGGGGAGCAAAGTGAGCCTGCGGACCAGACGCGCTACCAGGGCGGACGCATAATCTCATCGTGCCCCATCTCATTCCGGTTGTGAATCCCTCTTTGGTCATGTTGCCGGGCGCTCAGGCATTCCCGAGAGGGCACTCTCCCTTCCTTCCTCCCTCCCAGGCCTCTTCTACTGCTGCCCTTCTGCTGTGACCAGTGTGGCCATTTGATTGTTGCTTTTAAAGACCTTTGTGAGAGTCTGAGTGGGCCTAAGACACAGGCTCTTTGATGTCTGAACTTTCCTTCTATCTCTAAGATTTTAAGAGACATATCAGAAATACGTTCCGTGTATGTCTATGAGGTAGAACTAGGTAAGTTGCCTAAATTTTCAACTCTTTGAAAGAGTAATAGAACTCAACCCATAATCTGAGTCTGGTAGAATTTGCTAGGTAGAATTGTACATCAGTTTAAAATTTTTTATTTATGCATTTTATTTGAAAAGCAGAGAAGCAGACAGGCAGATAGAAACCTCCCCCCGCCCGCCCCAGTTCGCTTCCCAGTGCCTGCAATAACTAGGGCCGGGCCAGGGGAAGCACAGCGCCAGAAACGCAGCACAAGGCCCCCAGGTGGCGCGGATCCAAATCCCGGAGCTGCGTCTGCTACCTCCCGAGGCGCGCATTAGCGAGAAAGCGGAGTTGGAAGCAGAGACAGGAGGTGATCCTAAACGCTCCAAGAAGCGACGCAGCAGCTTAACCTTAGGTAACCTTTGGTTACCCTTTCATGTCCTAAAACATGATTATTAGCATCTTTGAGACTGAAACAGCTTGAATAACTTATATTTTCAAAGAAAGCAAGCAGCAACTTGTTTTAAATACCCTTAGAGTAATTCTGATAAAAGCTTCTTTAAGGGGCCAGTGCGTGGCACAGTGGGTTAAGCCCGGTCTGCAGTGCCAGCATCTCATATGGTCGCAGTTTGAGGCCACTGTGATGAGTTGGGGAATGAACCAGTGAATGGAAGATTTCTCCGTCTATCCTTCTCTGTTTCTAACTCTAACTTTTAAATAAATATTTTTTAAAAAATATCTTCTTCAAATCAAGTATTAAGGAGAGCTAGTTACAGGTTCTCTTCATTTCCTTATTAGAGAGTAATTTTTCTTCAAACTGTGTCCCAGGAAGATATTCCAGAGATTTTTTTTAGAATTGAGCAAGTCCTTGATTCCAACTTTATTACTTTTTGTACTTACAAAATAAATGAACACGCTCATGGTAGAATGTATCAACAACCCAAGTGTAAAATATTGGAGTGGGAAGGTGTGGCACGGCAGGCTGCCACTTAGAGCGCTGGTTCAAATCCCAGCTACTCCACTGCTCATGCAGCTTCCTGCTAGCGCGTTCTGGAGGCCGTGGCAGAGTCCATGCATGGCCTGGATGGAGATCCAGGTTCCCGGCTCAGCCTGGCCCAGCCCTGGCTGCTGCTGGCATTTGGGAAGGTAACTAAAGGACAGGAAACATCTCTCCCTCCCTCCACCTGACCCTGTGGCTCTGCCTTTCCAGTGGATGATATATAAACCTTCAAGCACTGGCAGCCTCAGGTACCCCTGAGTGATGGGTCAGGCTCTCCTTGAACTATTTTTTATGTAACCTTTCCTGACCTTTCTGTGAAAACAGCAGCCTGAAATTTCAAGGCAAGCTGTTTTTCTTTGAAAAAGTATTTTGGGAAAATCAGAGTTAGAAAGAAAGGGAGAGTTCACTCCCCAGATGGCTGCAATGGCCAGCACTTGGCCAGACCCAAGCCAGGGGCTTCACCTGGGTCGTCCACACGGGTGCAGAGGCCCAAACACCGGGCCACCCCCACTGTTTTCCCAGGCCATTAGCAGAGGGCTGGGTCAGCAGTGGGGCAGCTTACCCTGTGATGCCACCCGCTGGCCCAGGGGAGCTGTTTTTTTAAAAATCCCCATTACGTGCGCTTACCTGGGGGAGTCAGGATTCGCTTCAACTCATGCAACCAAAGGAAAGTACAGGACTGTTTTCTGAGTTTTGTAGTCTTCCGAGGTTGGGTGCTGATCAAACACCTTCATTCTTCCTTACGGATTTTTAGGTGAATTTTGTGCATCTCTAAGGATAGCTGTAGATTTCCGAGTTCCGTACAAGATCTTCTCGGAAGCAAGCTCTCCTTAAAAAGTCTGAAAAGTACTGTTTGGGAAAGGGCGCGGAAACCAGGGTGCTCTCGCCGGGTGGCGGCCGCTGAGGTAACTGCCGGCCGTCCGGAACGTTCTGAACGTCACCCGCCCGGCTTCGGGCCGTCGCGCCTCTCTCCCGCCCTCGCCGCGGTGCGCGCGCAGCCTCACGGCCCCGCCCCGTTGTCGTTGCAGAGTGTCCGGCCGCAGGGAGGGCGCCCGGGAACCCGAAGGCGGCCGAGGGCCCCGAAGGCGAGGGGCAGCGGCAGAGCGGGGACGGGGCGGCCAGCTCGCCGTCCGGCCAGCCTGAGGCTGGGCGGGGGCCCCAGAAGAAGCCGCAGGTCAAACGGAGGGAGCCGAAGTGCCTCGGCGTGGACGCCCAGGGCAGGCCGGGGGCCAGGAGAAGCCCCGTGCTGGGCCGGCCGCCCGGGGACAGGCCGGGCCCGACGAGTGCCCGGCTCCGCAGGAACGCCAGCTCGGCCGGGCGGCTCCAAGGCCAGTGCGGGGCCTACCCGGGAAAGACGGAGCAGAAGAAATCGGAAGTGTATTTACCTTCCGGAAAGAAGCGACCCAAAAGCCTCGAGCTCATTTCTTCGAGAGACCGAGAACCCCCGAATCCAGGAACTCTGCTCCCTCAGGAGGAGGCCGGGACCCGGAAGCCAGCCTCAGCAGCCACTCCCCGGGGAGCGGCCACTCACGATGCGGAGGCTGCCCAGGCCCTCGAGAAGAGCTCCAGGAATCCAGACCATTCCCTGGCCCCGGGAGGGAGAACAGTCAGGAACACACTTGCCAATGCAGCGCCGACTGGAGGAGAAAAACCTACAGCGCCCTGCGGGAAAAAGGGAACTGGGGACCCAGAGACCCCCGCGGCCGCGGGGGAGGCGGCAGAGGGTGCACCCCAGGAAGCCGCAGATCCAGGCCTCCTCCCCTCTGCAGGTGAGGAGGAACCCCAGAACCCAGAAGACCCGGCTTCCGTAGCTACGGTGGCCTGTAAGGCTGTTACCTCCAATTTCCTTTCGTCCCCACTGCATTTTTATCATGGGATTTCCGGGTGCTTCCTGGGAGTCCCTTTGTGAATCGGAGGCAGGTTATGGGCCCTGAAAAATGCAGACGTGCACCCCTTCTCCAAACGCGGAGATGAGTTCCAGTTACTCCTAGGATCCTCTGGTGTTCTTGGGAATCCCAGGGCTGCACGTGCCCCAGGGTGAGAGGTGGAAAATGAGTGGGTGAAAGTCTCCCCTTCCCGCAGGAGCCCCCGGGGGTGTGCCAGGAGGCTGGGACGGCACAGTATTCACTTTCCCTGGGCAGGGAGGGGGCTTCGTGGCTGAAATCCTGGGTCCTTCCTGCTGATGACACAGGCATCAGGATTATGTTTGGGGATGACAGAAACCCCAAAATGACAGCAGCAGAAACAACCTGGAGGTGCGCTGCCCTTCCACATGAATGACACGCGGCTGGCCCAGGCACCCTGGCTGTGCCGCGGCTGCTTTTCTGCTCCTCCAGCTTGGTTCTTGAGCTCACGGTCTCAGCAGGATGGAGGCACCAAGGCGGATGGTAGTGTTAGGGAAGTTTCTAGAAGCCACTCATCCCCCCTCCCTTTACATCCCTGAGGCCACACCCATTCCCAAAGGAGGCTGAAAATCGTGGGTTTGGCAGTGCAGCCGGGAAGGCAGCCACAGGGACAGCAATTAACTGTCACAAGAGGGAGGAGAAGGGTTACGGGGCACCAGCAATGTCGGTTTTGGATGTGCTATGCTGTGGATTCTTGGGGCTCTGAGGGGTGGGAGAGAAAGGGTGTGCGTGTCTGTTGCTTGTGTCTCCTGTCATTTCTGCTTTAGGAGGTCACTGTGACAGTCGTGAGGTAGAGCTAGCCTCCCACTGAGGTCTTCCGGGCGAGCTGCACGCGGAGCCTGATAAAGCCGCCTCCTTTGCTTGTCCTGGATGCCTCCCGAGCGGGCGCGGCCAGGGCCCATTGGGTCAGGCAGCGCTTTCAGCTCATGCTGCGCCTGAGGCACCAGGTCACGACTCGCAGGAGCTCCCCTTGGGAGTCGTGGGCAGTCTGGGGCAGCTTTCCCAGAATGACTTGCTCTTTGTTACGCCGCCTGCTAGACCCATGTCTAGGAAGGAGAAAGGCCTAGGATTCAAGGCAGGGACCACGGTTCTTTCTTAAATGCCCAAAAACCAAGTCTTGGAGTATCAGGCGGCCTAGCCCTGGGCTCTCAGCTCCCCGGCACTGCGTGGAAGTCGGGGGTGGCCGCATGCGCCGTAGCCGAGGGCTCGTGTGCTGTCGTGCTGGGCAGTCCCTCTTGGATTTACCACTCAAGAAATTTTTCCACTGCCACTGTCCCCAGGAAGGCCACAGGACAAGGCTGCATGTCCCCTGTGCCACACCCAGGAAGGAGACCCAGTTGGTACTACCTGCAGGCGTGATTCCTGCAGCTGCCCTGTGGCTCCTGCGCACCCTAGGGCCTCAGGTGGCCGCCTGCCCGGCTGCCCACACTGCCAGGTCTCGCTGGCATGGAAGAGCTCCCGAGGGCTGAGCCCCCCGCCCCTGCCGCACTGTCAACGCCACATGAAGCAGCTGCTCTTCTGCGAGGACCACGGCGAGCCCACCTGCCTCATCTGCAGTCTGAGCCAGGAGCACCGAGGCCACCGCGTGCGCCCCATCGAAGAGGTCGCCCTGGAGTACCGGGTAGGTGCTCACTGCCCAAGGGCTCTTCTTGGCCACACACTGGGACACATGGGATATTTGTCTCGGTTCCCCAGCAGCTCTGGGATGCTGGTGCGTTAGGCTGTAAATGGAAAGAACACAGACCAGAACTGACTGGTTTTGTAGCTCAGAGATCCAGGGGAGGTGGTGGGAGGTCCCTGGGGCTCCCTTTCCTCGCTGCTTCCCCAGCCATGGCGTCGGCCCTCCTCTCTCCTCTGCCTCCTCCCTGTGCTCCACACTTCAGCACCCTGAGCTCTGCTCCGAGGCAGATTTTCCTGGCCAGAGCTGGCACCAGCTGGTGATGGGAGCCGAGTGTCTAAACAAGTGCCCTTGCCAGGAGCAGATTCAGAAGCAGCTGGAACATCTGAAGCAGCTACGAAGATGTGGCGAGGAGCGGAGGTCCCAGGGCGATGAGAAGATGGAGAAATTTCTGGTAAAGTCCTCGCCCCTTCACACTCGGGGAGGGTGGTGTCACAAGGTCAAGGCAGAACCGGCCTCCGGGGTGAGTTCATCACTTTCTCAGAGTCACGGCCACGCCAGATTCCCATAAATACAATTTGTTGGCCTTCACTGTTGAGCTGCAGACAGGAGTGTCGCTTCCCTTTCTTCCTGGAGATGGAGATGCCCGGCCCGCTAGGCCTGGGTTTGCAGATGCAGTCCACTGGATGCACCTGCCTCCTCCTCTGGTTCCCTTCTGTACCCAACTGTGCTCGTCAGCTTTCCTACAACTAAAATACCCGAGGCAACCAACTTTATGGAGATGAAAGATTTATTTAGCTCACAGTTGCAGAGGTTCAATTCCAAAATCAGTGACCCACTTGGTTTAGCCCCTGATGAGAGCCTTGCATGGCGATGGCAGAGTGTGCAGAGGAAGGATCAGAGAGAGCCTGGAAGCAGAGGGAGATTGGGCCCAACTCAGCCTCTTTCAAAAAAAATACACACACTTGAAAGCCATAGTTAGAGAGAGAGGGAGAGAATCTTCCACCCACTGGTTCATGCCCCACATGGCCACAACAGCCAGGGCTGGGCCAGACCAAAGCCAGAAGCTTCTTCTGGGTCTCCCATGTGGGTACAGGGACGAAAGGACTTGAGCCTTCTTGCACTGCTTTTCCCAAGCCATTAGCAGGGAGCTGGATCGGAGGAACAGCTGGGACTCAAACCAGCACCAATATGGGATGCTAGCCTTGCAGGTGGCAGCTTTACCCACTACGCCAGAACGTCCCCTCTCCCCCCAAATCAGCTTCTTAAAACAACCTTCCGCGGCTCACTAGGCTAGTCCTCCGCCTGCGGTGCTGGCACACTGGGTTCTAGTCCTGGTCAGGGTGCCAGTTCTGTCCTGGTTGCCCCTCTTCTAGTCCAGCTCTCTGCTGTGGCCTGGGAGTACAGTGGAGGATGGCCCAAGTGCTTGGGCCCTGCACCCGCATGGGAGACCAGGAGAAGCACCTGACTCCTGGCTTTGGATCAGTGTGGTGCGCCAGCCGCAGCAGCCATTGGAGGGTGAACCAATGGTAAAGGAAGACCTTTCTCCCTGTCTCTCTCTCACTGTCCACTCTGCCTGTCAAAAAAAAAAAATAAAAAATAAATAAAAAAACAACCTTCTCAAGAGAACTACATTCCAAAGGCATCTGAGGGTCTAAGGCTTCCCACCAGGCCCCACCTCCTAAACACCACAATTAAGTTTCCCACCCTCCTAAACTATTAACTTATGACTGGGGTTTAAATTCCTGCTTGAGTTCAGGAGCCAAACTGCGTTCCAGTGGTACCATGAACACACCTCACGCAGGCATGGGTAAAGGCAGTGCTGGTGCTGTGGCACAGTGGGTTAAGCCACCACCTTGGACACCGGCATCCTGTATCAGCGTAATGGATCAACTCCCAGCTGCTCCACTTCTGAACCAGCTCCCTGCTAATGCAGCTGGGAAGGCGTCAGACAAGGACCCAAGTGTTTTGGCCCCTGACACACACATGAGACAAAGATGGAGTTCCTGGCTCCTGGCTCCAGCCTGGCCCAGCCCCAGTCATTGCTGCAGTCGGGGAGTGAACCAGTAAACAGAAGATGTGTTTGTGTGTGCGTGTGCGCGTACCTCTCCCCTTCTCTGCCATTTGCCTTTCAAATAAATAAGATTTACTGTAGTGAAATGAAGGCCCATTCCATAATCCCAGATGGCTAGGAACCAGTGGGTTGAAGCAGAGGTGAGGGATGTCCCCAAGAAGAGTGAGGCAGGACTTGGGCTGTTTAGGGAAACAAGGGGTCACTCGCAGTAACACAGGGCCTTCCTCCTCGGATTCCATTTTTTCTCAGACAGAAGTGTGTCATTATAAGGAGAATGGCAGGAAGGGGAAGGCTGTAGGAGAATGACTGAATAAGACAGATTCTAGGGTAACAGTTTACACCGGCAGGGATCATCCAGAAGCCGACACTGGTAAAGGAAAGTTGTTAGAAAACAAGGTATTTGCATGCTTTCCAATGACCATTTGGAGGGAATCATCTGTGTTTAGAATAGAGCTCTGGGAGGCCACTCTGAGGATCTGAACAGCAGTGGGCCAGCTGGACGCTCTGCCTCGATAGCATGCACTTGGAAGAGCACATGACATCAACTGTGTAGCTCCCTTGCTCAATGCGCAGCCTGAATTGAATCATGGGCAAACTGGCCAGACAATTTTAGATTATAGGCCAATGAACAAAGAAGTGGGCTTTTCCTCTTTCCCCTCAAAGAATCTACATAATCACAAACAATGACAGCACCAAATGATATGTTTTTAATGTAAAAAAAAGATTAATCCTATCCTCTTGAGATAAAAACAAGACCGTGTGTGGGTCTGGGGATGCTCCCTTAGGGAAAGCAAAGGGTGGTCTGGGGCTGCATGGCCTCTCTGAAGCAGCTTCCCAGGGACCACACACAGGAGGCAACAGACTACCTGAGGATTGGCCTCTGTGCAACAGCATTGGAAGCCAAGTTCACACAGGCAACCCCATAGAGCCACTGTCAAGGGCACCTGTGTGCCAGCTCTTCGGGGGCAGAAACAAGTCTCCAGCCGGGAGCACAATTTGGAGGTCATGGCCTTGTCTGTGCGTAACCCCAGGGCATCTGCAGCAGGAGTGGGATGCTGGGGAACACACGGTCCACCCCCAGCACTGACTCCTGTATCTCCCTGTCCCCTGTTCCCCAGAAACAAACTGAAACCCAGAGGCAGAGAGTCCGCTGCCAGCTGGAGCAGCTGTTCCAGTTTCTGGAGGAGCAAGAGCAGCTGTTTGTGGCCTGGCTGGAGGAGCTGGGCCAGACCATCGGCCAGGTCAGGGAGAAATACGGCACCCGAGTGTCCTGGAACATTGCCCTTCTCGATGAGCTGATTGGGGAGCTGGAGGCCAAGCAGTGCAAATCAGAATGGGAGCTTATGCAGGTGAGTGGTCGGCTGGGCCTTCCCCTGCCCACTGTGCCTATTAGTCTGACATAGGCTCCCAACAGAGTCAAGCCCTGCCAAAGCCGTGGGGCCTGGAGCGGGAGTTGGTCTTGGTGACCCATGATGCCTTTGCCGCGGCTCAATAGGCTAATCCTCCGCCTTGCAGCGCCAGCACACCGGGTTCTAGTCCCGGTCGGGGCACCGGATTCTGTCCTGGTTGCCCCTCTTCCAGGCCAGCTCTCTGCTGTGGCCAGGGAGTGCAGTGGAGGATGGCCCAAGTGCTTGGGCCCTGCACCCCATGAGAGACCAGGATAAGTACCTGGCTCCTGCCATCGGATCAGCGCGGTGCGCCGGCCGCAGCGCGCCAGCCACAGCGGCCATTGGAGGGTGAATCAACGGCAAAAGGAAGACCTTTCTCTCTGTCTCTCTTTCTCTTATTGTCCACTCTGCCTGTCAAAAAAAATTTTTTTTTAATTAAAAAAAGAAGAGGTCTCTCCTGAGCATGAGGTGGACCCGGGGGTCTCTGGCGTTGTCCAGAAGAGGTTAGAGGGCTGGGGTGCAGCTGCAGCTTCAGACTGGCAGGGCTGAAGTCTCAGGAGACCACGAAGACTCAAGGAGAGGCACTCCAGTTTCACTGCCAGCCCAGGGTTGGGATTCCTGTAAGGGCAGGAGCAACCTAGAAGTCCAGGAGCCCAGGGGTCAGCACGGCCTCCAGGAGACTGGTAACTGACAGCTGCCCTCTTTTCTCTCCTAGGACATCGGAGTCACCTTGCACAGGTACAGAGAGGTCTTGTGTCCCCTTGGGTGTCTCTGCAGCAAGCATTTGGGGGAGCTATTCCCAAGCCCTGGGTCTGTGGCTCCAGACTCCTCCCTTTCCTTTCAGCTTCCTGGAGCCTATCTGGATTTGTGCAGGGGAAGGGGAGGTCTGGGGTGGAAGACGGGGCTTCCATGTGGCTCTCCTGACAGCTGCCTCTGTAGAGTTGCCTTTGGCCTCACTGAAGGCAGCACTTCCCAGGAGTCTTTGGTGTGGGCTGGGCTGGGCCAAGCCCAGCAGGTGGGGGTAGGAGGGAAGGAACGAGGCTGCACATTAGGGTACCTGGGGAACTTTACAAAGTCCTGATGCCTGGGCCACCACACCATGCCAGGGGACAGTGCTGCCAAGCCGCCACACCATTATAATGTACAGGGGACTTCCAAAGCAACTGCTAGATGGTGATGGGTAGGGTGGTATTCACTTGCCCTCAGCAATCATGGCACAGAGCTCTAGGGGTGGGACCCCGGGGTTAGTGGGCTTTTAAAGCATTTTGCTAGGAGGTAGAGGAGAGAGGGTGGTAAAACATGCCTAGTAGGAAACTGCCACTGATCATTTTTAGATAGTTCAGCGTGTGTGTGGAGTGTACTCAGTACTGTGGTGCAGTCGCGACATCCCTCCATCTCCAGAACTTTCCCACCTTCCCGCACTCTGGCCCCAGTAAACACCACCCCACTCTCCTCTCCCCCATCCCACCAGCCACCAGTCTACTTTCCGTCTCTGTGAATATGACTGCTCCAGGGACTTCACACAATCATTGTCCTTCAGGGTCCTCACGTTCCATCCGTGTTGTCGCTTGTGTCAGAATTTCTTTTCCTTTTGTAGCTGAATAATATTCTAATGTGTCTATACCACATTTTGCTTATCCATTCATCAGTTGATGGGCATTTGGATTGCTTGGACCTTTTGCTATTATGGATAATGTGCTATACACATGGGTACAAATACATGTTTGGCATGCTGCTTCCAGTTATTTCGGTATATGCCCAGAAGTGGAACTGCTGCATCATACAGTAGTTCTGTTTGATCTTTTGAGGAACTACATGTTGTTTCCCACAGCGGCTGCCTCGTTTCACATTCTCACCAGCAATGCACAGGGTTCCAATCTCTCTACATCTTTGCCAGCACTTGTTATTATCAGTTGTTATTTCTATGATAACCAACCTAATGGGTGTAAAGTAGTATTTCATTATGGTTTGTTTTCTCATTGTCATTTTTATTTTAATAGAACAAAAAAAGACAAAGTATAAATAATTCAACATAGATAATTCTAACAGATAATATCAATAACACTTTAAGGACATTATTAAAACTCATTCCTCAGTAGATGTTAATCTGTGACCCAAGTTGAGGAGCACTCTTTAGACTTCTGAGTCCAGGGAGGACTCTGCTTTGCAGATCCCAGGCTGGGCTGGTGTGCTCTGTGGACACTGTTCCTCCCTTCCAGCTCACAGGGAATTGGGCCACCTTCTTGCTCCAATTCTCTCTGGCCAACAGTCTCATCTTTAGGGCCAAGGCCGTGACTGTTCCTGAGCTGTGGGCCACTCCTCCCGAGGTGAAAGAAAAGATCCACCTGCTCTACCAGAAATCCGAGTTTATAGAGAAGAGCATGGAGAGCTTCTCAGGTAGGTGGGCACAGGGCAAGATGCGCAGCACCTGCCCAGTTCCTCCCTGGGATCCACGTAGCCCAGAGCCTCTCACTTCCCTTCCTCATCTCCCGTGCATTTCAGCTTCTTCCCAGTCTGTGCAGATCTGTGTGGTTTAACTTGAGCTTCTCTTTTCCCCTTTTTAGAAACACTGCATTCAGAAATGGAAACATTCAACGGTGAGTGCGGTCCTGTCCTGGCCAGGGGTTACTGTGATATTCCCTTACACTGCTGGTGTCAGGGCACTCTTTGGAACAGGGGATAAAGGGCATGGCAAGCCAAACAGGATCCCGTGCAGTTCTCTGTGCCTGCCTTGATGGCTGTTACCTTCTTATACCAGAGTCTCCAAGGCCGGCCTGGGTGCTGTACTCAAGCAAAGATGCAAGGCCCTCAGCAGCGGCCTCCTTGTCTCTCCTTGCCATGGGGGAAGGGTCACTTAGTCCCCCCGGACAGGACTGATCAGGACTTTTCCCCCATTCTTTTTTCTCTGTAGTTCCAGAACTGATCAGTGCTCAGGCACATGCCGGTAAGTACACAGATCAAGACAAGCAGGCTTGGCTTGCCGCATCCTTGTGTGTCCCCAGTACATTCTAGAAGAGCAGTCCTGTCTTTGTGTGCTGGAGGTAGGGAGAGCCCTGGGGGAATGTGGCCTGTGGACCCCGAGCTAGTTTCCCAATTCTGTCTGCAGTGAATGTGACCCTGGACGCAGAAACCTCCCACCCCAACCTCATCTTCTCTGATGATCTGAAGAGCATGAGACTCGGAAACAAGTGGGAACGACTACCCGAGGAACCAGAGAGATTCGACAGCTGCATTATTGCCCTGGGCTCTCCCAGCTTCCTTTCTGGCCGCCATTACTGGGAAGTGGAGGTTGGAGACAAGACAGCGTGGATCCTGGGCGTCTGCAAGGCATCCATGAGCAGGAAGGGGAGCATGATTCTGTCACCAGAGAATGGCTACTGGGTTGTAATGATGAAGCAAAATGAGTACCGGGTCTCCACCTTCCCTCCAACCCGCCTGTGGATGAGGGAGCTGCCCAGGCGTGTGGGCATCTTCCTAGACTACAAGACTAGAAACATTTCCTTTTACAACGTGACAGCCAGATCCCACATGTACACATTCACCAGCTTCTCTTCTTCTGGGCCCCTTCAACCTATCTTTAGCCCCGGGGCACATGATAGGGGGAAGAACATGGGTCCTCTGACCATCTGTCCGGTGGGTGACCAGAGACTTCGCTGAATGCCTCACTGTATCATCTGGTTCCTGGCCTGTGTCTTGCATTTACACAGCCAACAGTCCTTAGTGAACACCTCCTGGGTGCTGGGTGCCACATGGAATGTAATGAAACCAAAGAGCTCACCAAATTATAGCAGAGGCTGGTGAGGGACGGAAATGTTGGTCAACAAGGGTGAAGAGAACACACGTGCTGGCAACATGAAGTGGATTTCAGAGAAGGAAGTGTCGACTGTTGTGTAATAACCCTTGTGTGATTTAGCACTCCCAGATGCTCCTGAGGCAAAAAAACATCCTGCCCTTATCTTCCCTCAGAACCTCAGGCAAGGACGTGTGCTCATACTGAATCTGCCCACTGTGAAGACATGGGATGCCAAGATAAAATACAAACAGACTGTACTGTAATAAGAATATCTGTGTGCTTGGATTAATAAACAAATTCTTAAAGAGAACTGGCTGGACCTCGTGAATACATCGATTATAGAATTTGGTCATAATTTGTCACTCGGTTGATCACTGTGGGATGCATCCTATTTTCCTGCTGAATAAATACCATCAAAGAGATGGGGCTGCAGGAAGAGCACTCAACAAAATTCCAAGAGACAGAGTAACCTGGCACGGTTTGACTCAGAAAATCTGCGGGATCTCAGGTGCTCTGGTTCACACATATCCCCTCCATCATGCTCTACTGAGAGATGGAAAGAGAAGGGATAATAAACAGGAAAAAGAGAATCAAATAGATCCTGTCCCAACTCCTCTTCCTACTCTCACCACTGGAGTCTCAGCCTCATGGGCTCTCCATGGACTTGACTACAGCATGCACACACGCTCTGCTTTCTTCATGGCACTTTATTCTGCATGTGGAACCCACAGGCTGACAAAACGCATGTGCCCCATTGCTTCACTGTTCCTTTTGGTTAGTTGTTACTCCCAATCCTCTTTTTTTTTTTTTTTTTTTTTTTGACAGGCAGAGTGAACAGTGAGAGAGACAGAGAGAAAGGTCTTCCTTTTGCCGTTGGTTCACCCTCCAATGGCCGCCGCGGCCGGCGCACTGCGGCCGGCGCACCACACTGATCCAATGGCAGGAGCCAGGTACTTATCCTGGTCTCCCATGGGGTGCAGGGCCCAAGCACTTGGGCCATCCTCCACTGCACTCCCTGGCCACAGCAGAGAGCTGGCCTGGAAGAGGAGCAACCAGGACAGAATCTGGTGCCCTGACCGGGACTAGAACCCGGTGTGCTGGTGCTGCAAGGCGGAGGATTAGCCTAGTGAGCTGTGGCGCTGGCCCCAATCCTCTTTTGTCATAAGGTTTCCAAGAACAGCTTTGTGTGTATCTTCTACAATCTCCCCAGATATTTTTTTCTCCTGTATTATTCCTGCAGTGGTTTCTGCATGTGAAATATCTAATAGTGCTTGCTACAGCTGGCCATAGCATCTTTCAGAAAGATCTTTTAAAAATTCTTGCCTGGGGCCAGCATTGTGGGCACCAGTTTGAGTCCCAGCTGCTCCACTTCGAATCCAGCTCCCTGCTAATGTGCTTGATAAAGCAGCTGAAGATGGCCCAAGTACTTGGGTCCCTCACATCCACATGGGAGATCCGAAAGAAACACCTGGCTCCTGCTTTGGCATGGCTAAGCCTCAGCCACTGCAGATATTTGGGGAGTGAACCAGCAAATGGAAGCTCTTTGTCTCCACCTTTTTCTGTATAACTGAATTTCGAATAAATCTTTTTAAAAAAATCATGCCCAAAGCAGTGTGTATCATTAAAAGTTTTCACTGATAAATAGGGATTAATAGAATCTGGCCCTTGTTTTTCTATCATTACCTACTGGTAAGGCTGTGAATTTTTGCATGTGAATTTCTGCTTTTTTGTTTCGTTACATGAAAACTGTACAGCACTGTAGCATGGGGTTAAGATGCTACCTACAATGTCGGCATCCCATATAGGCTCCTAAATCCATGTGGGAGACCAGGATGAAGCTCCTTTCTCCTGGCTTTTGCCTGGCCCAGCCCTGACTACTGCGACTATATGGGGAGTGAACTACCAGATGAAAGATCTCTGTCTCTCCTTCCAACTGTGCCTTTCAAAGGAATAAAATGTTTTAAAAAATAAAAAGCCACATACCATAATGCCAGCAAGATTCAGTGGTTTTTAGTATTCAGTATGTTTATGAAGATCACCACTGTCTAATTCCAGAACATTTTATTTCTCCCAAAAGAAACCCCAAATGCATTAACAATAAGTCCCAGGTACTAAGTCCCACAGACACTTTCTGTGTCTATGGAGTTGCCAATTTTTTTTTTTTTTTGACAGAGTGGACAGTGAGAGAGATAGAGAGAAAGGTCTTCCTTTGCCATTGGTTCATCCTCCAATGGCCGCCGCACTGTGGCCAGCGCACCATGCTGATCCAAAGCCAGGAACCAGGTGCTTCTGATCTCCCATGGGGTACAGGGCCCAAGTACTTGGGCCATCCTCCACTGCACTCCCTGGCCACAGCAGAGAGCTGGCCTGGAAGAGGGACAACCGGGACAGAATCCAGCGCCCCGACCGGGACTAGAACCCGGTGTGCCGGTGCCGCAGGCAGACGATTAGCCTAGGGAGCTATGGTGCTGGCAACTATAATGTTTTAAGGTTTATTTGAGAGTGAGCGAGTTCCCATCCACTGGTTCACTCTCCAAATATCTGCAACAGCTTGGGGGGGTAAAGGTCAGAGTCACGATCCAGGAACACAATCCAGGACTCCACTGTGGATGGCAAAAGCCCAGTTACTTGAATCACCAACCACTGCCTCTCAGGGTCCACACAGTGGGAAACTGGAGTTAGGAGCCAAAGCTGGAAATCAGAGATGAAGACTGCTTGAAAGTGCCCAGAAGAGAGGCTGGTAAATGTGTTGATGTGGGGTCTTGGTGTCTCATATAAAAGGCACTCTGATATGGAACATGGGTGTCTTAACAAGTAGCCTAACTGCCCACTTCTTGTCTATATAGCCATACTGTAACGTGTTATCAATGCTTTATTTCTTTTAAAAAGCACTTTTTTCATTTGAAAGGCAGAACCACAGAGACTGGGGAAATGGCTACAACAGCCAGGGCTGGGCCAGGCCAAAGGCGGGAGCCTGGAACTCCAACTGGATTTCTCATGTGGGCAGCAAGACCCCAGGAACTCCCACCATCTTTTGCTGCTTTCAAAGCACATTAGCAGGGAGCTGGATTCCAAGTAGAGCATCTGGCACTAGAAGTGGCACTCACATGGGATGCTGCTGTTGCAGGCTACTGCTTAACCAGCAGCACCACAATGCTGGCACTTATTCCTTTAAAAAAATTTATTTGAAAGGTATAATGACTGGAGCAGAGGGAGCTCAAACAATCTTCCATCTGAAAGTTCACTTCCCAAATTCATGAAACAGCTAGAGCTGGGTCAGGTGGAAGCCCGGAGACTTGAACTCCTTTTTTTTTTTTTTTTTTTTTTTTTTTTTGACAGGCAGAATGGACAGTGAGAGAGAGAGAGAAAGGTCTTCCTTTCCCATTGGTTCACCCCCACAATGGTCGCTGTGGCTGGCCACGCTGATCCGATGGCAGGAGCCAGGTGCTTCTCCTGATCTCCCATGCGGGTGCAGGGCCCAAGCACTTGGGCCATCCTCCACTGCACTCCCGGGCCACAGCAGAGAGCTGGCCTGGAAGAGGGGCAACTGGGACAGAATCCAGCGCCCCGACCGGGACTAGAACCCCGGTGTGCTGGCGCCGCAAGGCGGAGGATTAGCCTAGTGAGCCGCGGCGCCTGCCATCTGGAACTCCTAAATGGGTGACAAGGGGCCCAAGCACTTAAGCCATCTGCCGCTGCTGTTCCAGGTGCATTAGCAGGGAGCTGGATCCGAAGTGGAGCAGATGGACCTGGGACACGTGACCACATGGGATGCCCCTGAAGGGTTAACTTTCTCTGCCACAGCGCCACCCCAACCTATTTTAATTTACCACTAAGAAAAAAATTGGGGCCGGGCGCCATGGCGTAGTAGGTAAAGCCCGGGGTGCGAGTTTCAGTCCTGGATGCTCCACTTCCGATCCAGCTCCCTGCTAATGCAACTGGAAACGCAATGGAAGATGGCCCAAGCCTTTGGGCCCCTGCACCCACGTGGACGACCCGGAAGAAGCTCCTGGCTTCCCACTGGCCCAGCTCCTGCCATTGAAGCCATTTGGGGAATGAACCAGAGGATTTAAGACTTCTCTCCCTCTGTAACTCTTTCAAATAAGTAAATCTTTTAAAAATTCGTTTTTATTTTTACTTCTGTCATCCTGCTGAAGGCTGGTGCTACACATAAGAGGTTGTCCGAAATCTGATCAGTGTCTTCACGGGAAATGAACCAACACGGAAACAACGCCCAAAGACGCTGCTCCGCTTCCGTGAGAGGCCGAACGTGAAGGACGCACGGGGACTTAATCGGAAAATAAGATGTCAGGTCCAGACCGCAGAATCTGGCGCGATGACCACGGGGAAGATAGCGCAGCTCCGAACCACCCACCGCCCCGCACGGAGGGACGGCTGCAAGAGCGCCTGAGAAATCGGCGAGGGCGCCCACCGCCCACCGGCCGCCCGCGCGGCCCCTTTACCTCCCAGGGCGCTGCGGGGAAACCTGGGCGCCGAGCACCGCCTTCCGGTCCACGACGGCGCTGTTTCCGGTTGTTTCGTGCCTGCCCCGCCCCACCCGCTGTGCCTGGCGGCCTCCCGTTGGTAGTTTGGAGTCGAACTACATTTCCCAGAAGGCCGTGCACGCTCCGGCGGAGCCTGGAGCGGTGCCAGCCCGACGTTGAGGACTGGAGCCAGCCTCCTGCCTTCTGTCTCTCAGGAGCAGCGGCAGAGCGCGCGGGGGCTGCCAACCTGACTGCCCCGGTCCCTGAGAGCCCCGCTGCCCAGCCCCGAGACTCGCTCTTTCCGGCGCGGACTGCCCGCTCCGAGAGGGGAGACCAAGCTTTTCCACCGGAAGCGGGCAGCGGGCGTGACGTCACAGTCGCGGAGGCTCCCCGCCTCCCAGAAGGCACCGCGTCGCCGCCGTCCTCCCAACTGAAGGGGGCGCGTCAGTAGTCCTCGGCGGCCTGTGAGGACACTCCCGAAGGGCGAGGCTGGGCTCGGGCTCTCGCTCCAGGTCTCCGGTCTCCTCCCGAGGCTGCGTCTCTGAGCCGTTCCCAGCGGGCGCCCGGGGGCAGCAGAGCCCGGAGAGGTGAGGGGTTCCGCGAGAGCGGGAACCCGCTGAGGCGCCCTGTGGGACCGGGTCGTGATCTGTCGCTAGGGGAGCCGGGCCGGATGGGGGACCCGGGTGCGCGCCCCAGGCAGTGCCGTCGCCTAGGCTTTGTGGTCAAGGTGCCCCTCGGCCGGAGGAGAGACCTCAGGGCGCGCCTGGGCGGGCCAGAGGGGAGTGCTCTCAGCGGGGCTCTGGTCAGCCGCGCACGTGTGCACAACTCTCGCAGCCTAGCGTTGGCTCGCCGGGAGGGTCGTCAGCGCCCCCACCCGCCCCGAAGCGCCCCCGAGAAAGCTGCGTGATAATGGCCAGACCCCACGACCCGACTGCGTCTAAGCAGACTGGCGGCGGCATTAGCGCCCTAGTTCTCGTCTTCTAACCCGTTGCTCTTTCTGAAGGCGTGAATGAAGCCGCTCTTCCCGCTGGTTCGGCACTTAGTGTTTCCCAGGAGGGTGGCCCGTCGCCCCCTTCCGGTTGGCTCTGGAGCCGTGGTTCTGTTCCGAGCGTCTCCTTTCGGGCGGTTCTGGGAGTGTCCTGCCGAGGGCCTTCCACCTCAGTTGACTTCCCTGCTCCAGCCGCCTCCGGATTTAGGTCTTCCGTGGCCTCGCTACCAGGCCACACGTTGGAGTGCAGTGGCGCTGTGCCGGTCTCGTGGGTAATGCGTGGTTTCTCTGTCTGCAGCCTGGCTCTCTGACAGATTTCCTTCGGTAAGAGTGTGCTCTGTGGTTGCAAGGCGTGATGGCTGCCAAAGTGGCTCCTATGCCCCCAAAGTCAAACCAGTCCTTTATCCTGAGAGTTCCTCCGGACTCCAAGCTGGGCCAAGACCTACTTCGCGATACCACTAGTGGGCCCAAGACCATCCACCAGCTGGTGCTGGAGCACTTCCTCACCTTCTTGCCCAAGCCAAGCACGGCCCAGCCCAGTCAGAAAGCCAAGGAGACCTTGGTTATTTTGAAGGATCTGAGCGCAAGCCTTCAGAACAGAGGTGAGAAGCACATGCTTGTCTGACTGGGAGAAGGGGATTGTGCTAGGGGCTGAGATCGGCTTTTGTGGTTGTAGATAATCCAAGTTAGCTTGGTGGGTATTGAAAAAGGAGTTTATTCTGTCGCGCTGTTGGGAAGAGGAACTTCTTCCTGAGCGAGAGCTTGAGTGATCTGCTGGGTGTGCAAGGTCGCAGGAGAAGCACTGTGCGTGCTTCTGTAGTGTCGCTGTTACCCAAGCATTCTGGGTGATAAGCCTTTTTAGAAAAAGGAAGCCAAATTACCAAGTTGCCTTCAGTTTATGTGGTGGTTTAGAAATTTTGCGTTTGCTCTAAATGTCTTCGCACTTAGCCTGTCCTCAAGCTCTGCTTTGGTAGCACTATGGGAAATTTTGCAAGTGACTTAAAATAATCCTTTTTTCCATAATGAAGAGAAACCTCATATAGGTCCAGGCCCTCAGGTTTGTGGTGTGGACTCTGTCAGGGCTCACAGGACGAGCAAAGGCCGTGAGCTCCTGCTGCAGAAGTGAGGACAGCCTGGTCTCTGGTGTAGGCAGAGTCCGCGTTACGTCACCGAGCTTTTCACTAACTACAGCTTCCTCTTTCCTAGTGCATCTTCACCCCTTAGTGAACCTTCTGCCCAGAGGAGTCCCACAGAAACAGGAGACAGTGTCTCTGTGTTTGAAAGCTGACCCGAAGGTGGGTTCAGTTTTCCCATTCTCCCTGAGTGCATCACCTTCTCTGCTCTGGCAGCCTTCCCTGCGCGGCCAGCCCGTGGGTACAAACACATCCTTAGGAGTCGCCTCCTTGGTTATTTTTTTTCTGCTTTTCCACTGGCTCTTCTCACCCTGCTGTCCGGTCTGTGCTCTACCTGGGTGGGACTCCGGGTCCCTTTCACTGTCCTTTTTTATCTTCGTGTCTCAGTCTTTCTTACCAGCAGATCTGTCAAATAACTTCACTTATTAAGAGGGAAGGGACCTTTTGTTCTTTCAGGAGCTGGTGGTCTTTGAAGATTTAAATATATTTCACTCCCAAGAAGAATGTGTGAGCCTGGATCCTAGTCAGGAGTCCACCTCGGAGAAGGAAGAGAGCAGTGATGTTGGAGAGATGGTGTTACTAGGTAAGAAATAAGTCCTGTGTGTTCTAGTTAGATGTTACTGGGAAAGCACAGCCCTCATCTCTTGGGCTTTTGAGGGACTGTTCACAGCTGTTGAGCGCGTGTGCATGCTTGCGGTTTATCTTACCCTGCGTGGCAGAACCTAGGCACAGAGTTGCAGCTGTAAGCGGCAGTTTTCCTTGTATCTTGGAAGCAGTAGAGGAGTAGAGGCAGAAGGAACTTTTAGTCAGGCAGGACCTGCAAACAAACAGAAATGTGAGCAGACTGTTTCTGTACCATGTTTTGGACCTTATTCTCACAGGTATATCTTGAAGTAGTATTTTCAGTGGTGACAGAACTAAGTGTACCCTCCCCCCTTCTCCCTGGCCATTTGTTTTGTGTTCAATACTTGTGAATCCAGCTAGTACGGGGGTAGTGTTAAAAGAGTTCGTGGAAAAATGGAATTAACAGGTAACTTGACTTTGTTGCAGAATACTTTGAAATTGTATATACAGGTCTTCAAAAATCTCATGGCAAATACAACCATGCCTGGATTTTTTTTCCCCACCAAAATAAACTTACTTTTTAATTCCATTTTCCACAGACTTTTAGAAGTACTTTTCTATAGGTGTCAGTATTGCCTACCTTTCATGAAAATGGTATCTGACACTTATTGAACACTTACGTGCTGGGCAGTAGTCCAAGTACTTTGCATGCATTTGTTATCTCATGCATTTCTCTAAATAGTACTGTGAGGTGTAGAAAGTATTGCTACCATTGCAAAAATTAAAAGAAAAAAAGGAAGAGGGAGAAAGGGTGGGATGTATCATTGTGTGCTTAAAATTATATATATGAAATTTGTTCTCATATCAATTTTTAAGAAGATGAAAAAAAAATTACTACTACTTTACAGGTGATGGACTGGGGCAGAGAGAGGTTAAGAACTCTGTTAAAGTTCACACAGCTCTAGCAGTAGAGCAGGGATTTGGACCTGGGGAATCTAACAAAAGAGCCTGCAGTCGTGGTCCAGAGCTGTTCTGCCTCCTGGTTGCATTTCTCATGATTTTGTCAGCGAATCCCATACGCGGTTGATGTTCAAGAACATGTTTATTTGGCTTCATTTCTCAGTAATGGTTGGCAAGCATGTCCAGTGCTACATAGGAGCTGTCATGACAGCAGGCTCTGTATAACCTGCCTAGAGGTGATTCAACTTTTCTTTAGTAATGCACCACTACAGTAGAGGCAGATGTGCTCACAAATGTCTTTCCTTAATGCCTACGACTTTTTACTTTGCCTACAGGGCTGTTTGTTTCTGAGGCTGAAGTTGAGCAGAGATTAGGTTTGGGGAGTTGGCCTGAGGCAACAGGAATCATATCAATATGACTATGGAACTCTTAGCTCAATTATACTGTATGGTCAAGGTTAGTGGAACATAATGAGCCTCGTTCATTTCCCCTAGGTTGCTTTATGTGGTATTTATTTTAGAGAAGAGTATAAAAGGATCAGATTTATTCCACTTGTTTTCCTGTATCTTGGATAAAGCTAGCATTTATTTTGGGTGTCTGGTTGGTGAGTGTATTGCCAATTCCAGGAACACTTTGGCCCTGCACTTTGGGGCCAGGAGACAAGATCCTCACCCTTCTTCTGCCCACACTCTGAGGCCCATGATTTGGCATTCACCAACATTTCGTAAATGCTACTTGGTTCTTTTCCTTTAGTTAGGGTTGGATTCTAGAATTGATATTCAGGTTATAAAGACAGGGAATACTGTGTTCCTGCCTTCCATGACTCTAATCTGGCCTGTAAGATAAGTCATTCACATAAAAAAGATAAACAATGTAAAATTGGTATAGAGATAAAAGTGATCACCAGGTTGAGACAGGATTTGGTTTTAGATGACATTAAATCTATGACAGAAAATAAAATGAGATTTTCCTCTGGGTCTTTGAAAGTGGAGATTGGAGCACAGGTGTAAAGATGTAGAGATCTGGGAGTCATCAGCATATAGTTAAAAGAGTAACAGTCGGTTTGCAAAGGGAAAAGTAGAAGGGACAAAACCTCATGGTGACAGGAGTCAAAAGTTAATCATTAACACAGGGGAGCAGAAAAAATGTGTCGCAGCCCAAGTGAGCCACATAAAAATATGGAAAAATATAGAGAACTTAGATTCTCAGTAAGGTGGTTCTTAGGGTTTTATTTGTTCTCTAATGATTGATACTACCATTTCAAGAATGAGGAAAAATGACTAACTACTTAAACTATGCAACAAATACTCAGTAGATTCTAAAATGAAAGAGTAATATATTAGGATCTATCACAATGCAATACATCTAAAAATTAATGCATTTGAAAATAAAAATCCTTCCAACTGGAATTTTTAAAACTGTTCACTTTGGATCAAAGAGAGAAAAATATAAATCAAAATGGCCTAATTTTCCTAGAAAATACTATAACCTAAATGGTATAACCTAAAAGTGATGCTCAAAAGAAAATTCATAGCTATAAACATGTATTAAGTTAGAAAGGTGAGAATAATTAAGCTAAAGTAACACCTTGACAGTAGGGACTCCATTTTAGAGCACCCGAGATTCCATCTTGAGAAAGCACCCCCACCGTGAGACTATGGTCTGAAACTAACTATGGTCTAAAACTTAGACAATGACAGCACACTGCATTCCACTTGGCAGAGCATAGAAACTCCCTATTATGATTGCTGAAACTTAAAACAGGTAGGCTGCACCTGGATTAATGTCAAGATTGTGATTGATTTTGGTTTTGCCTAGGCCTAGGTCAGCTTGCCCCTAGGAACTGTGTATTTCCCCCAACCCTGATCCTAGCAAGTGTGTATTCCCCCTTCCCTCCCTGTGATTTTTGCCTTTTTGAGTTCGGGGTTGAGAGAGTTCTTTAGGGGATGAGCCCACTCTCCACTGCTGGCAATAAAGGACTGTCAGACTTTATCAATGTGTGGTACTCCTCTGCACTCGCTCATATACAGCATTTCGGAGGCCCCAGTGAGATCTGTTGACTGCCCTGGGAAGGTCTCACTCCCATCCTTCCAGGTTGGTGCTCTGGCTGTAGAGGAGGCACCCCTATGGGTGTTCTGATCCACCAACCTGGGAGGCTCGGCTTTACCTCTCCACTGACTCAGGTCCTCTTGTAAGTCAAAGTCAACTCCTATCTTCTGGTGGTGACTACTGAGTGCTTGGATTTCTGATGAGATACCAACACAAGTCCCCTTCCGATTGAGCACGATGGCGTTAGGAAGTAAGATTCTGGTCTGGTTAAAGAAAGGCCTTTCCTAGATCTAATTTGTTTTCTGTCATTGTGGCATGTCGTTACTGTTATTCTTGTCTCTGTCTCCTACTTGAAACATTAGGACCCTAAAGTTAGGAAACAATAGAAGTGAAAATGAAGAAAGGTACTAATAAAATTATAAATTAATAAGCTAAAGATAGAAAAAAGAAAACTAATAAGTAGAAAGGTTTAAATAAGGCAATTTCCATAGTCAATTGAAATTGTCAAAAAATTACATCTCAACCAAGACAAAGCACCAGCCTCAGACAATTTCAAAGAAAATTCTTCTAAACCTTTAAAAATCAGATAATTCAAATGCTATAGAGACTTCAAAAATGTAGAAACAGAAGGCAAGGGACTTTGGGGTACAGTGGGTTAAGCCACTGCCTATGACACCAGTATCCCATACAAGCACCAGTCCGAGTCATGGCTGCTCCACTTCTGATCCAGCTCCCTGCTAATGGGCCTGAGAAAGCAGAAAATGGCCCAAATGCTTGGGTCCCTATCCCCACATGGGAGACCCAGGTGGGGTTCCAGGCTCTTGGCTTCCACCTTGCCCAGTCCTGGCCGGTATGGCCATTTGGAGAGTGAACCAGCAGATGAAAGGTACGTCTCCCCCTGATTCTGGAACTCTACCTTTCAAACAAATGAATCTTAGAAGGAAATCTTCCAGATTCTTTTTTTGAAATTAGTTATAAGAATACCAAAACTGGATAAAGTTTGCCATGACCAAATAAGATTTATTCTAGGAATACAAAAGTAACTTGTCATTAAACTATTAAGCATAGAAAAAAATCACAGAAAATCTATATCTTAGAAAAGTTCTAAAATCATTTTCATAGCTGCCAATTCAACAAAATTTTCAAACCCCTTTTTCATAAGAACATTTAACAGAATACTAATTATTGGATGCTGCTTTAATCTGATGTTTATCCTTTCAGCCAATAATAAAGTGTTCCTTTAATAGAAACGGGGTGGCATTCTCACTAAAATTAGGAGTACTTCAAAGAAGCCCATCATAGTGAAAACCAGCATGTCAGTCACAGTGGACTGCATATATGACGGTGGTCTCATCTATCGCCTAGAGATGTCATAGCCATCTTATTTTGTATAGGTACCCTGAATATTGCCCATGTAACAAAATTCCCTAACAATGCATTTGTCAGAGTAGATCCCCTTTGTTAAGTGATTCATGATTGGCCAGTATCTTTAAATAAGTAAATAGATATCTAAGAATTTGAGCAAAAGAGGCCGGCGCCACGGCTCACTAGGCTAATCCTCCACCTGCGGTGCTGGCACACCACGTTCTAGTCCAGGTCGAGGCGCTGGTTCTGTCCCGGTTGCTCCTCTTCCAGTCCAGCTCTCTGCTGTGACCCGGAAGTACAGTGGAGGATGGCCCAAGTGCTTGGGCCCTGTACCCACATGGGAGACCAGGAAAAGCACCTGGCTCCTGGCTCCTGCCATCGGATCAGCGCAGTGCGCTGGCTGCAGCGCGCCGGCCGCGGCAGCCATTGGAGGGTGAACCAACGGCAAAGGAAGACCTTTCTCTCTGTCTCTCTCTCTCACTATCCACTCTGCCTGTCAAAAAAAAAAAAAAAAAAAAAGTGGAGCAGTCAGGACTTGAACTAGCACCCATATGGGATGTTGGCACTGCAGACAGTGGCTTAACCCACTGTGCCACAGAAATCCTATCTTTCATAACCAAATGGAGACCATTATGCTTAGTGAAATAAGCCAGTGCTCAAAAAACAAATATCAGGGCCAGTACCGTGGCATAGTAAGCCAATCCTCTGCCTGTAGTGCCAGTATCGCATATGCGTGCAGGTTCGTGTCCCAGCTGTTCATTTCCCATCCTGCTCCCTGGTAATGTGCCTGGGAAAGCAGTGGATAGAGTACAGTCCAAGTCTTTCAGCCCTACTTTGAAACTAATAAATAATCTTTAATGGATGGATCCTTTTGTATGTTTAAACTACAAATCACATTTTGGTTCCCTCCCTTTCCAATATTTATTCATTTTAATCCCTTTTTCTGCTTTAGAAAAATTTAATTAATGATGTTAATATTGATAGCAAGTTTCTTTTTTTGAAGATTTATTTATTTATTTGAAAGGCAGAGTTAGAGGGGAGAGACAGAGAGCTTCCATCTGCTGGTTCACTTCCCAAAAGGCCACAACAGCCAGGCCTGGCAGGCCAAAACCATGAGTCAGGAGCTTTTTCCAGGTCTTCCTTGTGGGTATCAAGGGCCCAAACACTCGGGCCATCCTCTGCTGCCTTTTCCAGGCCATTAACAGGGAGCTGGATTGGAAGTGGAACAGCCGGCACTCAAACCAGTGCCCATATAGGATGCTGGTGTTGCAGGTGTCAGCTCTACCTCCATGCCACAGTGCTAGCCCCAGATGTACTAATTTTCTTAATCAAAAAAATTTCAGTAGGGGGCTGGCGTGTGGTATAGCAGGTTAAGCTGCTGCTGCTTGGGAAAGAAAAAATGTTAATAATACATTAAACATCTTTAAAATGCTAAATCCAATAGAGATTCACATTCCCACTAAGGCATATCTGAACCCATTATTTTCATTTTGCCAGTTGCAGTAAGCTTTTTTTTTTAAGATTTATTCATGGGGCTGGTGCTGTGGCATAGCAGCCACCTACAGTTTATTTATTTGAAAGAGTTATACAGAGAGAGAAGGAGAGGCAGAGAGAGGTCTTCCATCCGCTCATTTACTCCCTAATTGGCCGCAATGGCCAGAGCTGTGCTGATCTGAAGGCAGGAGCCAGGAGCTTCTTCCCGATCTCCCACATGGGTGCAGAGGCCCAAGGACTTGAGCCATTTTCTGCTGCCTTCCCAGGCCACCGCAGAGAGCTGGATTGGAAGTAGAGCAGCTGGGACTCAAACTGGCGCCCATATGGGATGCCAGCACTGCAGGCAGCAGCTTTACCCGCTGTGCCACAGTGCTGGCCCCAATAAATCTTTTTTAAAAAATTTATTCATTTGAAAGACAGTTACAAAGAGAGGGGAAAGATGAGAAATCTTCCATCCACGGTTCACAATCCCAGTGGCTGCAACAGCTGGGGCTGGGTCAAGCTGGAGCCAGGAGCTCCTTCTAGGTCCGCATAGGTAGCAGGTGCCCAAGCACTTGAGCCATCCTCTGCTGCCTTCTCAGGCACATTAGTAGGGAGCTGGATTGGAAGTAGAGCAGCTAAGACTTCAGCTGGCACTCCAATATAAATTGCTGGCCTTGCAGCAGTGGCTTACCCGCTGTGCCACAATGTTGTCCCCCAGGTAGTAATCTCATTTTATGGCCAAATAATAAGAAAGGAAAATGGACAATGGTTGACACTATCTGCCAGTTGTCAGATTCCGGATTCTGAGGATCATTGTTATGTGAGAAATCTGACTGGTTTTCTCTTGTCTCACGTTAACATCCCTCAAAAGTTAACTGAATTCTCTCTTCCTTTCCAAAGTCAGTGATGGTAACCCTGAGGGTGAAGATCTTCAGAAGGAACATGCAGGGAATGAAGATTGTAGAGAAAAGTCTTCAGACTCTGATGGAATGGATTGTTCTTTGGTCTCTAAACAACCTCCAGATTGCTGTGAAGAACAAAGACTAAATACATCCATTCCACAGAAAAGGAAAATGAGAAATCTTTTAGTTACCATTGAAAATGATACTCCACTAGAGGAACTCTCAAAATATGTGGATGTCAGTGTTATTGCTCTTACTCGAAGCCGGAGGACAAGGAGGTGGTACACCTGTCCACTGTGTGGGAAACAGTTCAACGAAAGCTCCTACCTTATTTCCCATCGGAGGACTCACACTGGAGAAAAGCCCTATGACTGTAGCCACTGTGGGAAAAGCTTCAACCATAAAACAAACCTCAATAAACATGAGCGAATCCACACAGGAGAGAAACCTTATTCCTGTTCTCAGTGTGGGAAAAACTTTCGCCAAAATTCTCATCGGAGTCGCCATGAAGGAATCCACGTGAGGGAAAAGATATTTAAGTGTCCAGAATGTGGGAAAACCTTCCCAAAGAATGAAGAGTTGTTGCTTCATCTACAGAGTCATGAGGCTGAGAAGCCGTATGGCTGCAAGAAATGTGGGAGAAGATTTGGTCGGCTGTCAAACTGTACCCGACATGAGAGAACCCACTCCACATGTAAGGCCAGGAAGCAGAAAGGAGAGCGGGCGAGAGCTGACGGTTCTGCCTCAGCTTGAAAAGTACACAAGCATTTCTGAATTCCCAGGCCGCCTGACAGATAACAGATACCGGAAAACCTCATTGCAGCCAAAACTGGATAAATACCCATCTTGGCTAAACCTCAAATTGTTAGAAAATTCACAGGGAAGGAAATGTCCTCAAGGGCTATACCTCAGTTAGCATCTAGGCTTTTTGGACTAAGTTTTGTTTTATGAAGTTGTACACATGTATAGATCACAGAGCCCCCTCCCAAGAAAGACTTTAAATATGATTTTGGAGGCTGCTAGCCTGCATGGTGAACAGAGTGACTCGTGTCTGTTGAAGGTGTTTCCATTCTTTGCCCCATGTGGTCATTCATACTTGAGAAAAGAGAATGCAGAGGTCCTTATCTGAACTGTGTTCCTAGAAAACCAAACTACTGATTTGTTAAGCTAGCAGCTTCTAATAACAGTGCATATAACCTCAGAAGCCCTGTTAAGGCTGGAGTATCGAAAGGAATTGTTTACTTAGAATATAGGGAAACTACAGCAGTTGAATGTCAGAAGACTTAATCTCACTTGTATGTGATCTAAATAACATTTGCAATTTGTGATGAAACTTGATGATTTTACAGAAATCCTTTTCACAACATAATTTAAAGTATCTACTGTTTGTTCTTACTCTAGTTTGGTATTCTCTCACACAGCTGTCTCATGCCCTCCCTTGCCAGAAGAGGTTGGGTTTGTTAGGTCTGGTGTCCAGCCCCACTACTGAAAAAGCCTTTCCAAATCTTGTTCTGCTGAGCCAGTGTCTGGTCTGCTAAGAAGGAAACCCCAAGAGCCTGAAGAGGGGCCAACCTGGAGGCAGGAAATAGCTTGGATCCATGGCTGGTCAATAACCTGACCATGCTTAATTTATTTCCCTCTACACAGTCATCAGACCCTTGACAATGGGTGGTCGCTACCTCACAAAGCAAAGTTTTTTTTGTTTTGTTTTGTTTTTTTTTGTTTTGACAGGCAGAGTGGACAGTGAAAGAGAGAGAGAGAAAGGTCCTTTTGCCGTTGGTTCACCCTCCAATGGCCGCCGCGGCCGGCGCGCTGCGGCCGGCGCACCGCGCTGATCCGATGGCAGGAGCCAGGTGCTTCTCCTGGTCTCCCATGGGGTGCAGGGCCCAATTACTTGGGCCATCCTCCACTGCACTCCCTGGCCACAGCAGAGAGCTGGCCTGGAAGAGGGGCAACCGGGACAGAATCCAGTGCCCCTACCGGGACTAGAACCCGGTGTGCCGGTGCCACAAGGCGGAGGATTAGCCTAGTGAGCCACGGCGCTGACCACAAAGCAAAGTTTTTAAGACCTAAGTCTCTAGTGGTTAGCTCACATTCCCCCTCAGGGTTCAGAATTCTGAATGTCTCCATTTAATGGAGAGTCCCTATCTTTAGCCCTGTGACATCCAGACTTTCCTGTTCTCTGTAGAAGCAAGGCCACAAGTCCTTGGGCTCCTGTGCCTGCGTCGAGGGCCCAGGGGAGTCTCCTGGCTCCTGGCTTCAGATTGGCACAGCTCTGGCCATTGCAGCTGACTGGAGAGTGAACCAGTGGATGGAGGACCTTCCCTCCCCCATGTAGCTCTAACTTTCAAATAAATAATTAAACCCTTAAAAAAAAAAAAAAAGAAGCAAAGCCAGTGGTGTCTCCACCGGTCCAGTTCTGTGGAGTGATTAGAGATTGTTGCAACAAAATTTTATGTTGGTATTTTCATTGAAATAGGTTTGTCCTATAAACTATTTGGGAAAATTTGTGAAATTTTATAGATCTTGTTTTCCAACCAGAAACATGCCTTCTACCTTATTTCTGAGTAAATTTTCTAATTCTCTGTTTTCTGCCCTTTTGTTACTGTAGATTTTTCATCATATTTTTCCTTCTGGGGTTTTTGTATATAAGAAAGTTACTTTTTAATTTGTGTAATGAGCCACCTCACTGAATGTTCTTAAGTTTTAGCAATTTCTCAATTTAGTTGTTTCTGGTAAAATTGAACCATCTGCAAATACTACATTTTTAGTTTTTTGTTTTCCCTTTCTGCCTATTGTTTTTATTTTTTGTTTGTTTTTATTTAGTTTTGTTTTTAAACACTGTAATTCTAAGATGTGCTGTTTGGATAGAGTATTCTGAAAGGAAATGTTATACAATTCAGTTGTGAATCAGAATTGGAGAACCATAACCAGAAACATGGTGGGCATGAGCCCGAGTGATTAAGTCGCCACGTGGGACACCTGCATCCCATACTGCAGCCCCACCTCTGCTTCCAGTCCAGCTTCCTACTAAGGTGCACCTTGGAAAGCAACAAGTGATGGCGCAAGTGCTTGGGTCTGCCACCCATGTGGGAGACTGGATAGAGTTCTGGCTTGGCCTGGCCCAGCTGTTGCCATTGTGGCCACTTGGGAAGTGACACAGCAGATGGAAGATCTGTCTCTGCTTTCAAAAGAAAAAGTAAATAAGTTAAAAAGAACCACAAGTCCTAGAAAAACTGTTATGACATTCTGTTTCAGACCAACAACCTTTTAAAATTGGGTTACTTACTTACTCTTTGCAAGTCTAGCCAGCGAGGGCAGGGGTTGCCAGGGCCAGCACACCATGAGGACACAGAGGACCTGCCTAGCCCCTGGGAAATGGGATAGGTGGCTGCCAGGTAATGGTAGGGGGCGGTCAGGGCAGCCAGGGGGAAGGCCTCCAGCTGAGACTCTCCTGTCCCCCACCCACGGTTCAGGTGTATGCCAGCCTCACGTGGTCTGGTGACCTTGCCCAAGTGCGTGGGTTTTGTTTTTGTTTTTTAAAGATTTATTTATTTGAAAGACTTACAGAGAAGGAGAGGCAGAGAGCTTTTCTATCTGCTGGTTCATGCCCAAATGTCCACAACAGCCAGAGTTCAGCTGATCTGAAGCCAGGAGCTTCTCTGGGTCTCCCACACGGGTGCAGGGGCCCAAGGAGTTGGGCCATCTGCTGCTTTCCCAGGCCATAGTAGAGAGGTGGATTGGAAGTGGAGCAGCTGGGACTTGAATGGGCACCTATATGGGATGCTGGCACTGTAGGCAGCGGCTTTACCCACTATACCACAGTGCTGGCCCTAGCGCGTTTTAAGATGTGCAGTAATGCACAACCCACACACCCTCACGCTGAGGAGGTATGTCCATAAACCTAAAGTTCAGGTTCCTCACCACCATCTGCCGAAGGTGAGGCTGGGGTTGTGCTTCCGCCACCTGCCTCTGACGCAGTACATAGCACACCCAAGTCTCTGAGCAGCTGAACACGACAGGGATGAGCAGTGTGACCAGGGGCCTCACAAAGCCCAGAGCCCTTGGGACATTACAGGCCGAGTAAGTGCCCAATTAGGAACCCAGTCACCAGTTAAATGGGCAAAAATTAATAAACACACAACCACAAAGTTCTCGAGAATAAGAAGCAAGAGTTGGGACATATGGAAGACAGTGGTCCAATTCCAACAGCAGTGCTGATCAAAAATGTTCATCCCCTGGGCTGTGCTGTGGCATAGCGGGTGAAGCCCCCACCTGTATATGAGTCCTGCCTGCTCCATTTCCAATCCAGCTCCTTGCCAATGCACCTGGGAAAGCAGTGGAAGATGGCTCACGTGCTTCTCTCTGCCACCCATGTGGGAGATTCGGAAAAAGCTGGCTCAGAGCTGCCCAGCTCCCACCCTTGCACTCATCTGGGGAGGGAATCAGCAGATGGAAGATCCCTCCCTCCCTCCTCCCCCCCTCCGTCTCTCTCCCTCTCTTCCTCTCTCCCTCTCTCCCTCTCCCTCCCTTTCAAATAAATGAATAAATTAAAAAAAAAAAAATCCAGTGCTGTAGTGCAGCAGGTTAAAGCCTGGTCTGCAGAGCCGCCAACCCATATGGGCGCTGGTTCGAGTCCCAGCTTCACTTCTGATCCAGCTCTCTGCTGTGGTATGGGAAAGCAGCAGGAAATGGCCCAAGTCCTTGGGCCCCTGCACGTGTGTGGGAGACCTGGAAGAGGCTCCTGGCTTCAGATTGGTCCAGCTCTGTCTGTTGCAGCCATCTGGGAAGTGAACTAGCAGATGTAAGACCTTTCTCTCTCTGCCTTTCTATAACTCTATCAAATAAATATATCTTAAAAAAAAAAAAAAGCAGCTGTAGGTCCACAGCCCATGGAGTGTCTTGGGGTGAGGACAGGGAGAAGAGAAATTCAGAAAATCTCATAAATACACACTACAGGCAGTGTGACAAGGGATAGCCAGGGCAATTCTAAAAGGTACAAGCAGATTTTGCTGAAAGGGCTCTGGGGAACTGGCGTTAAACCACTCAGACCAGAAACATGGAGTGGCAGTGGGGCTCCAGTAACAAGACAGAAACAGAAACTTTGAGATGAAGAACTTTGAATGGCTAAAAGAAACAAAAGTATCCAGGTTTACTAGTAATCTAAGAATTATAAACTCAACAAGATGATTCTCTTGGTGTGTTAAGTGTTCCAGCTTGGCAAAAGTGGGATGATGGTACCATCTACTCACACTGTGACAAAGGTGTTTCCAAAAAGATGTTATACCCCTTGACCCAGCCATTTGGCTCCTATGCACAAGGACACATGTAATTTTTTAAATTTTAAAATATTTTATTTATTTAAAAAAGTTACAGAGAGAGAGGGAAAGACAGATATTCCATCCATTGTTGGTTCACTCCCCAAATGGCTACAATGGGGTCAGTGCTGTGGGTAAAGCCACTGCCTGCTGCACCAGCATCCCATATGGATGCTGGTTCGAGTCCTGGCTGCTCCACTTCTGACCCAGCTCTCTGCTACAGCCTGGGAAAGCAATGGAAGATGGCCTAAGCCCTTGGTCCCCTGCACCCGCATAGGAGACCTGGAGGAAGCTCCTGGCTTCTAGCTTCGGATAGGTGCAGCTCTGGCCATTGCGGCCAATTGGAGAGTGAACCAGTGGATGGAAGACCTCTCTCCCTCTCTGCCTTTCCTTCTCTCTGTGTAACTCTTTCAAATAAAATAAATCTTTCAAAAATGTAAAATAACATTTTAATACTGAAAACTTACAAACAACTTAAGAGAGCTGAATAAATAACGGTATTTTCTCATCTCAGCTGGGCGGGTCTCTTTCCACTCCCTCCTGAGCCTGCACCAGTTTCACCTGCAACCCCAACACTTTTCTAAACTTTTATTCAGGGTCTGCAATGGCCTACAATTTCACCAAGTCCAACATTCCAATGTCATTTTGGTTTCTGTGGCTTTTGATGTCCTTGGTCACTCCCTCCCAAATGCCTCACTTGGCTTGCAGGATACTGTCCTCTCCCAGCTTACTACTGCATGAGCTGCTCCTACTTGGTCTTCTGTGGTAGGCTGCCTTCCTTTTCCTGAATCTCTAAATCAGCAGTAATCAGCCATGGCTGCTCAATGCAATCAGCTGGAAAGCTGTAAAATAAATCCAGAGGCCCAGGCACAACCGAGAGCAATTAAATCAGAATATGATGAGACCCAACCACCAGTATTTTTTAAAGACTGTTAAAGTAATATGCAAAGAAAAAATAAAAAAAAGAGAAAAATAAAGTAATACGCAATGATAAAGCATGGTCTAATCACTGTGGTGTAGTAGGCTAAGCCTCTGTGGCACCAGCATCCCATGTGAGTGCTCGTTCATGTCCCAGCTGCTCTGCTTCTAGTCCAGCTCTCTGCTTATGGTTTGGGAAAGCAGTGGAAGATGGCCCAGGTGCTTGGGTCCCTGCAGCCTCGTGGAGGACCCAGAGGAAGCTCATGGTTCCTGGCTTCAGATCAGCTCAATTCTGGCCACTGTGGACATTTGGGGAGTAAACCAGCAGAAGGAAGACCTTTCTCTCTCTCTCTCTCTCTTCTCTCTCTATATCTGTAACTCTGCCTCAAATAAATAAATAAATCTTAAAAAGAAAAGAGAGGTTCTTCCTCCCCTAACTTAGTAGAACTTCACTAAAACTGAATATTACAAACAAGTGCCCAGTCAGCCTAGAAGGTTCTGAAGCCTGACTGAAGTTTAACCAAGCAAAGAAACAGCTCCCAGGTGATCCCAACGGTGAACCAATACAAGCACCAGTGTTGGAAATGCTTAAGTGTCCCAGGGCTCAGCGCTGAGCCCACTTCCTGCCTCTCCTGTGAGTGCGAGCTTTCCATATTAGAGGTCTGTATCCTGAGAAGCCCAGTAGAACTGCCAAGGGAGCTTCCAGAATCACCACTGCCTGTGGCCCGCCCCAGATAACAGGATTCCATTGGTCTGGGATGGGGTGTGGACAACCTGTTCTCACTGATCTCACACCAACTTCATGGTACCATGTACTTCCTACAGACTTGACATTTAAGGAGTACTTTTCCCAGTAAGAGCAAAATGCACATTCGTCTGCAGCTTACATGGGCTATTCACCAAAAGTAGACCACATTATGGGACATAACGTGCACCACAGCAAATTTAGAACAGAAATCATACAAAGCATGCCCTCAGATCACAATGGAATTAAATTGGGTATCAATAAGGGAAAAGCTGATGGAAAATTCAAAAGTGTTTGGAGATTACATAATATACTTTAAAATGGATAAAAGAAGTGTCAAGCCAGCACCGTGGCACACTAGGTTAATCCTCTGTTTGCGGCGCCAGCATCCCATATGGGTGCCGGGTTAAAGTCCTGGTTGCTTCTCTCCCAGTCCAGCTCTCTGATGTGGCCTGGGAGGGCAGGGGAGGATGGCCCAAGTGCTTGGGCCCTTGCACCCACATGGGAGACCAGGAAGAGGCACCTGGCTCCTGGCTTCAGATTGGCGTAGCTTTGGCTGTAGCAGCCATTTGAGGAGTGAACTAATGGAAGGAAGACCTTTGTCTCTGTCTCTGTCTCTCTCTCTCACTGTCTGTAACTCTACCTGTCAAATAAATAAATAAAAAATCTTTTAAAAAAAGTGTTGAAAGAATTTTAAAATATTTTGAACTAAATGAAAATATGACATCAAAATATGCTAACAGTAGTGCTAACAAGGAAATTTGAATGCATATATTAGAAAAGAAAAAGGGGCTGGCGCCATGGCTCACTTGGTTAATCCTCCACCTGCAGCGCCAGCATCCCATATGGGCACCAGGTTCTAGTCCCGGTTGCTCCTCTTCCAGTCCAGCTCTCTGCTGTGGCCCGGGAAGGCAGTGGAGGATGGCCCAAGTGCTCGGGCCCCTGCACCCACATTGGAGACCAGGAGGAAGCACTTGGCTCCTGGCTTCGGATCCACACAGCACGCCAGTGGGGGGTGAACCATCAGAAGGAAGACCTTTCTCTCTGTCTCTCTCTCTCACTGTCTAACTCTGCCTGTCAAATAAAAAAAAAAAAAAAAAAAAAAAAAGATCTTAAATCAACAATCTAATATGCTACAATAGGAAATTAGAAAAGCAAATTAAACCCAAAGTAAGCGGAAACCGAAATAATAAAAATTATAGAGGAAATCAGTGAATTGAAAACATGAAATCAGTAGAGAAAATCAATTAAAAAAATTTTAAAAACAATAAACTTTTATCCCATCTAATCAACAAAAAAGGGAAAGATACACATCATTATTATCAGAAATGAAATAGGGTCCATTACTACCAATCCCATGCACAATAATAAAAAATATTATTAATGACTCACAAATTTGCTAACCTAGATGAAATATACCAACTTCTTGAAAGATGCAATCTACCAAAACTCCTATCATCTGAAAAGGCCTGTATCTATCAAATAAACTGAATCAATAATTAATACAGAGGCCAGCGCCGAGGCTCAATAGGCTAATCCTCCGCCTTGCGGCGCCAGCACATTGGGTTCTAGTCCCGGTTGGGGTGCCGGATTCTGTCCCTGTTGCCCCTCGTCCAGGCCAGCTCTCTGCTGTGGCCCGGGTGTGCAGTGGAGGATGGCCCAAGTGCTTGGGCCCTGCACCCCATGGGAGACCAGGAGAAGCACCTGGCTCCTGCCATCGGATCACCTCGATGTGCCGGCTGCAGCACGCCTGCAGCAATGGCCATTGGAGGGTGAACCAACAGCAAAGGAAGACTTTTCTCTCTGTCTCTCTCTCACTGTCCACTCTGCCTGTCAAAAAAAAAATTTAATACAGAAAGTTTCCAAAACAAAAAGTATCAGGCCCATATGGATTCACTGGTGAATTCTATAAAGCATTTAAGGCAGACATGATGCTTTGCTCTACAATCTCTTCCAGAAGGTGGAAGCAGAGGCAACAACTATTACCTGATTCTATGAGGTCAGCATTACCCAAATACCAAAGTCAGATGAGTACAAGAAGACTGTCTCTCATGTACACTGATGCAAGAATCCTCAGTGAAATATTAGCATATCAAATCCAACAATGGATAATAAGAATTATATACCGGCCGGCACTGCGGCTCACTAGGCTAATCCTCCGCCTTGCGGCGCTGGCACACTGGGTTCTAGTCCCGGTCGGGGCGCCGGATTCTGTCCCAGTTGCCCCTCTTCCAGGCCAGCTCTCTGCTGTGGCCAGGGAGTGCAGTGGAGGATGGCCCAAGTACTTGGGCCCTGCACCCCATGGGAGACCAGGATAAGTACCTGGCTTTTGCCATCGGATCAGTGCGGTGCGCCGGCTGTGGTGGCCATTGGAGGGTGAACCAACAGCAAAGGAAGACTTTTCTCTCTGTCTCTCTCTCACTGTCCACTCTGCCTGTCAAAAAATTAAAAAAAAAAAAGAATTATATACTAAGACCAAGTGGATTTATTCCAGATAGGCAAGGCTGATTCAACACTTAAAAATCAATTAATATAACCCATCACATAAGTAATTAACAATGACAGCCATTATATGATCCTATCAACAGATGTAAAAAAAGCATTTGACAAAAATTCAACATTCATTTATGATTTTTAAAAAAGCCCTCAAGAAACTATAAATTGAGGAGAAGTTCTTCAACTTGATAAGTAACATGGACAATAACATATAGCTAACAATACTTAGTAGTCAGAAATTAGATGTTTCCTCCTTAAGACCCAGAGTAAGGAACAAGAATCAGGAACACAAATGTTGCTTCTCATCAATCCTATTCAACATCGCACTGGACATCCTAGGTAAAGCACCTGGACAAGAAAAGGAAATAAACTTCTAATGAGTTTGGGGCAGGGCATTAAGCACCACTACATGCTAACACTAGAAGAAAAGAGACAACCAGACATCTTGTACTTTTTGATGTGGTAGTGTCAAAAAAATCAGAATTTCAGTCTGATCAAGATTCTGATCTAAATTCCACTGAAAGGAAATATAGGGAACAGAAGAACATTTTAAATGACACGATGGAGGTGTACTTATCAAAATCCAGACTGTGGAAGACTCTATAAGACAAATGGATTGATTTATGCAACAAATATACAGCAAGAATAAAATATATGTAAAGGGAACCTAAAGTTTAAATTTTAAAGTTGAAAGATGTAGAGGCTAGTGCTTAAAGCCCTGGCCTGCAGCACTGACATCCCATATGGGCACCAGTTCGAGTCTCTGCTGCTCCACTTCTGATCAGTTCCCTGCTAATCTCCTGGGAAAGCAGTAGAAGATGGCCCGAGTCCTTGGGCCCCAGCACCCACGTGAGAGACATAGAAGAAGCTCTCTTGGCTCCTGGCTTCGGATTGGCTCAGCTCCGGCCATTGCAGTCATTTGGGGAGTGAACCAGCAGATGGAGGACCTCTTTCTCTCTGTCTCTACCTCTCTGTAACTCTATCAAATAAATAAAATAAATCTTTTTTAAAAAACAGATATAGCAGTCAATTGTTATATGCAAACTTTGAGTCTTTGTATTAAAATATGCAAAAAACTATTGCCATTAGACAATTGGGCATATTTAATAACATTAAGGAGTTAATTTTCTTTTCTTTTAAAAAAAAGATTTATTTATTTACTTGAAAGAGTTACACAGAAAGAGAAGGAGAGGCAGAGAAAGAGAGAGAAAGAGAGAGATCTTCCATCCACCAGCTCACTCCCCAGATGACTGCAACGGCCAGAGCCAGGACTGCAAAGCCAGGAACCAGGAGCTTCTTCCAGGTCTCCCACTTTTTTGGGTTCAGGAGCCCAAGGACTTGGGCCATCTTCCACTGCCTTCCCAGGCCACAGCAGAGAGCTGGACTGGAAGTGGAGCAGCAGGGATACGAACCAGTGCCCATATGGGATGCCGGCAAGGAGTTAATTTTCTAAGATGCAATAATGCTATGTGGTTATATCCTGGAAAAGATTCCATGTCTTTTTAAAAATATGTATTTTTCAAAGGCAGTTACAGAGAGAGTCAAACGGTCGAAGTCGTCCCTACTGTATAACAGCTTCTAATCCAGAGCAAAGATGCAATTCCTAATTCCCGCTAACATCACTTCACACAGTCTCAGGTCTTATAAGACTTCCATAGCACGCTCTTGTGGAGATGCCTCGGGGCTCATGATGCTGTGTGGGCTCCCTTGCTATAACGAGCAATAACCCAATGTATTCACCCCACTTCATCCAGGTGTGCTTTTGGTGGGTGGGTGGTGCTGGAAGACACAGTAGTAACAGTCATTAGACGGAAGGGTCCCTCTTCCCACCTGTAACCTGAGGAATCGTATCCAGAGTTTCGTTCCCCCAACTCAGCAGTCTCTCTCACAACAGACAAATGTGCAGTTTCACACAGTACATAGATGGCTTTCAGACTAACTAGTTCCCTCTAGGATTTCCTTACCCTGGATCACTGAGAAAGAAATCCCATGGCCATCACTTTCCCAAGGGCACGTCTCATGTCTTTGTTCCTCAGGCTGTAGATGAAAGGGTTCAGCATGGGAGTGACCACTGCGAACATCACCACGGATGTGATATCGTTCTCAGCCGAGTGCGAGGACGAAGGGCTGAAATACACAGCGATGATGGTGCCATAGAAGAGGGAAACCACAGCCAGGTGCGAGCCGCAGGTGGAGAAGGCTTTCCACCTGCCCTGCGTGGATGGCATTTTCCATACAGCCCAGGCAATAAGGATATACGACACCAGGATACAAAGAAATGGGATGATCATTATTGGCCCAGCTTCAAAAAGAATCATCGCCTCATTGAGCCGTGTGTCCGAGCAGGAGAGTTTCAGGAGAGCAGTCACATCACAGAAGAAGTGGGGGATGGCGTTGTCCCCACAGAAGGACAGTCGCGCCATCAGCAGGGTGTGCAACAGCATGTCTGCATTGGCAACAATCCAGGACCCAGTGACCAGCAGGACACAGAGCTGGCGGGTCATCCTCGCCATGTAATGTAAGGGGTGGCACACAGCGACAAAGCGGTCATAGGCCATCACAGCCAGGAGGAAATTGTCCATGTCCATGAATATGAAGAGAAAGTACATCTGCGTGAGACAGCCAGAGTAGGAGATGGCCTGACTCCCGAGGGCGTGATTGGCCAGCATCTTGGGGACGGTGGTGGAGGAGAAGCAGACGTCCACGAAGGACAGGTTGCTGAGGAAGAAGTACATGGGGGTGTGCAGGCGGGAGTCTGTGCCGATGGCCAGGACGATGAGCAGGTTCCCCAGGACCGTGGCCAGGTACATGCTCAGGAAGAGCACAAACAGCAGCCGCTGCTGCTGGGGCTGCCGCGAGAGTCCCAGGAGGAGGAACTCGGAGACGCTCGACTCGTTGGCCCCTCCCATGGGTCTGAAACCAGGTGCAGAGTAGAGTGAGTTCAGAGAGGCAGACTATGAGGATGTGACTGCCACCAATCAAGCCCCAGTCACAGCCATGTGAACAGAACCTGTAGTGGAGTTGTTCCGTCAGGATCTTCTCCTAACCCATGCACCCCTAACTGTCAACACCTGATCCGAGATGCTGCTGGTCCCGCTGACTGGTTCTTGTAGTTTTCTACACCGTAACAACATGCAGGCACACCCAGAGCCCTGCTCTGCAAGTATGTGGGTCTCCCTCAACATTCTCAGGCTCTCACCCACACTCTAGTCCAGACAAGAGAAAAGCTGCTCATTACTGTCTTTATCCCAAGCTCAGGCTGATGGAGTCGGGATTCTTACTACTGCTTCCTATGAATGGGGAAGATTTGGGGCTTCCTCCAAGGACCTCAATCATTAGTACAGAAAGACTGACATTTCCACAGTCACATTGCACCTGGGAGATGTGGGGAGATGGTTGTCAAGTATTCTTCCCTCCAAAGAACTGGTCTCTTTTCCTCTTCCTTCCCGGGACAGCAGTCGGGAGAGCACGGCAGGCTCTGAGCAAGCACAGAGCAGCTGTTCCCTCTGCACAGGAAGACGTCTGGGGCGTCACAGTCAGGAGTTTATAGCAGCCTCCAGGGGGCGTCACACACAGGCGTTTACTGCAGCCTCCACGGCCACGGGGACCAGACTCCCTGAGAGTCTTGTTAGAGAGGAAGAGAAAGTAATTGTGCCAGGTCCTGGTCCCTGAGGGCCAACTTTCTTATCTAACCCTTGGGTCAGAACTAACGGATGAAGCAATCTGGAGGGAAACAGGCCCCAGACGAAACTCCCTGGGATCTCAAACTACATCTCTATCCTGACCTGGACTTTGTTCACAGGTCTCATCAGCTACTCAAAGATTTTTCTTCTTACCTTCATAGCTCAGAAACTGGGGTCCCTGCAAGATTCCTGGAATGAACATCTTTTTTTCTCATGCCTGGTCATGTCCTATAGATAGCAGGGATGTGTTTGCAGGCCCAGATGTCAGGGGGCATCACAGAGTGGCGCTTAATCCCTTAAAGCACTGGCTGTTCAGAAAAACCACTGTGTGATGGTGGAGGGAGAGCGACATTGAGGAGGGCGTGACACAACACAATATCATTGAGGAAACCCCTCACCCACAGCAGAACTGCTTGCATATGTCATCCCACGTCACAGGAGAGCACACTTTCCTGAGAACAGGTCCCTGACCCATCGACCATCTGGGATGTCCATTACCCACTTCCCAGGAACAAGTGACGACTGCGTGACGGATCTGGCGCTGGAACTGAATGCCAACAGGTCATTCTAAGTAGGCTACAAACCTAGATGCTTGCAACTGTCTACCGGCTATTTCACAGATGGAGAGGCGAAAGCCTCTAATAAGATTTAAAAATGAAAAGACAGAAGTAGAAGTGAGCTGGAGAAAACTGACAGCTGTCTAGTTCAGGGCCCAAGTCATTTTTTTTTTAACAGGCAGAGTGGACAGTGAGAGAGAGAGAGAGACAGAGAGAAAGGTCTTCCTTTGCCATTGGCTCACCCTCCAATGGCCATCATGGCCAGTGTGCTGCAGCCAGCGCACCGCACTGATCCAAAGCCAGGAGCCAGGTGCTTCTCCTGGTCTCCCATGGGGTGCAGGGCCCAAGCACTTGGGCCATCCTCCACTGCACTCCCAGGCCACAGCAGAGAGCTGGCCTGGAAAAGGGGCAACCGGGACAGAATCTGGCGCCCTGACCGGGACTAGAACCTGGTGTGCCGGCACCGCTAGATGGAGGATTAGCCTACTGAGCCGCAGCGCCAGCCTCAAGTCATTTTCTGATGAATGACTACACTGTAGTGTCCCTCACTACTCTAAGTTGCAAATAACGAAACAAGTCTTACTGAGCTACACAGAAAACAATTTTGTGAAAATCTGTTTTCTGAAACAGATTTTGTGAAAGTCTGTTTTCTGCTGTTGTAACAGAATTCTGTAGACTGGGTAGTGGGTAAAGGATAGAGATTTGCTTTGTTCCTAGTTCTGGAGGCTGGTAACTAAGGTCAGGGCTGCCCATGCAAGGGTCTTTCTGCTGCATCATAACACGATAAACTGCATTACCAAAGAAGATGGGCGAGGCAAGACAGAGCAAACTATGGGCTGAACTAATTCTGTTTAGGAGAAACCCACTCCCGATTTAACGGCGTCAATACATTACTGACAGCAGAGCCCTCAGAACCTGAACACCTGTAAGTGGCTCCACTCTCAACACTGTTGCTTTGGGCATTAGGCTTCCAAACATATGAATTTTGAGAGACATACTCAAACCACAGAAGACACCTTTGAAACACTGGACGGCTGGAGAACAAGGCTTGGAGGACCACACAGCAGCCCCAGCGGCCCACACTGAGCCACCACACTGTTCTGATCAGCACACAGACACTGCTGCTTCCTCCCAGCATAAAGGCTGCAGTCCGTGGCTTGGACACAGACTCACTGTCCAGAGGATGCTGCTAGAGGACAGCGCGCACTGTACAGAGGATGCCACTAGAAGCACCGCTGCCTCGGGGATCCATCCTTCTCCTATGGCCGCCACCTGGGTCCCCCCCTTCCCTCAGTAAAAGGCAGAGGCACACGCCCACATCTCAGCAGAAAGAGGGGCTGGGAAATCAGCTACTCAGGGTTTCGGTTCCATAGGAGACACAGGCTCTCACCCCAAGAACTGTGAGGGGGGTGATTACTTAAGCTTTGGAAGGGGGTGCAGAAATCGAGAAGCGAAGAAGCCTGAGAAATGACCACAGTATTCACCCTGCCACACGCCCCTCTCTCCAGTTTGCTCTTCGGTAGAAAAGAGATTCTCTGGCCTACCATGATGCAGCCATCCTACACGCAATGGGGACACGACTCATAGTCCCGCCAATTACCACGTGCAGGTCCACAACCAGGTCTCTCCTGCTCTGGTCATGATCCCATGACGACAGACTGGAACTTCTGAGTCCAACCTGAAAGCTGACCAGTCAGGACACATCCTGCTTGTGCGTACAACATGAAGAAAATCAATCAAGAAAAAGAAGGATAGCTGAAATATGTAAGTAAAAGGGATGTCAAAAGTTGCCGGAAATGCATATTATGAAAAACAATGTATGGGATTCTAGATTCATTGTACCCAAATAAACTTATCCTTGAATTCCATTAGCCATAAACTTCTGAAGCCACCCTGAACTGTCCATGGTAGGAACAGTACACTGTGTCCAATAACACAGCACCCCAAACGTACAACAGCCTCAGACTGCCCTTCTCGGGTCTTCACTATGTCAGTGAGGTCAGTTACCCCAGTGAATGCGTACACATAAATGCCAGTCAGCCTCACAGACACCGGACTTACCCTTGGATCCATTATCTACACTTACCCTCATAGTAGGCAACAAGTCACTCCAACACACAGCAGCAAAGAACAGCAAACGTTTGTCTCACAGAGATCCCGCGGGCTGAGACTGTGGTTGTGGTTTAGCGGAATGGTTCTGGGTCAGGCTTCTGCGTGAGACTGCAGGTACGTTGGCGGCAGGGGCTCAGTCCCGGAGGCTGACTCAGGCTGCAGGATCAACTCCAAGAGAGCTCTCCTTCATTCACTGCCATTGGCAGCAACCTCACGTACTCCCTGGACCTCCACACAGAGCTAATGTGAAGTGTCCTCACACAGAACTGCTGGTGTCCCCCGAGCAGGGCTTCAAGACACATGACAGAAGCCACAACATCCTTTAAGTCACAGTTCCAGAAGTCACACGCCACTGCTTCCTGCACACTACTGCCTGCACACTCATCCCAGATCAACGTGGGAGGGATTACAGGAGGCCGGGATCACTGAGGGTCATCGTGGCAACCGGCTGCCACATCGGTTATGATCAAGTGGGTTCACTGGTTACAGACCAGGTCTATGGGATGCCAACTTGACAGATGAATCCACCCTCCTAACACGCATTCTGTCAGTCCTCCAACCTCAGGGTGACTGAGCTGCTGCGTCCACGGTGCCCTCTCTTGACTACTTTCACACACTCAGGAAGCCATGTTCACCACAGGTTTTTCTACGGATATCATCCCGTTCAGTGCTAGGTGCTGCCTGGGATGTCATAAAGATCCCGACAGTGGAATCCACCATCTCGCAACACAGTTACATGAGAACCGAGCTTCCAGCACATGAACCTGTCGGGGGCAAACCTGAGTGAGACCACAGCAGCAGGGCTTAGCCTTTGAAGAGGAGCCTTCACTCTGAGAGGGCCCGGACCCACCGACACTGACTGGTTAAACACGCCCATCTCCCCAGCCACCCTCCCCACGTTACAGGACCTCCAGATTGCACACGACACCTTTAGCTTTCAGTCTCCACCTGAAGAGATAGGATGGGAACCCTGAACACCTGTGACCCTCAGTAATGAGATGGGGGGGCAGAAACTGAGTAGACAGGGATTCTGGGAAGTGTCAGTGGCCCATTTTTGGTGGCCATGAACCCTGGGGCACCAATTCCTGTCTCTCAGGGGCCAAAGAGCCTGAGGCACCTGCCACAGTAAGAATTTCAGCTCTATGTCCATGTTCCCAGTTTTTGGCTCCTGTAGCAACAGAAGGCACCATACAGCCTCACCAAGACAACTGTGAACTGAGGCCTCCACCCTCTCCTAACTGGATGGAAAGGCACCAATCAGGAAAAAGATTAGCAAGGGTGGAGACAGGGAGGGCCCAGTGGTGCCATCTCTGATTGGTCCTGTTCCTGGGCATATGGGGCATGCTCACAGAGTCAGCCCCCCTCCCCAGCACATGCCATTGGTGGATCAGTATGATGCCCCCTTCTCCAAGTCTCATAGCAGCAGTGCAGGGCTCTGAATAACACTGAGGCAAAGTGTAAAACCTAAGGCCTCAGTAACCCAGATAAATAGCATTTAATTCATATTTCAAAAACAAAATTCAATCAACAGTATTCACAAAATAACAACATTTTAAGGACAAATCCAGTAAGATTCAAGATAACATAATATTACTTTAGACCTTCACCTGGTGAAGAGAAATCACTGTAGGTGGAAATTCTCTCAGACAAAATGCAGATAAGCAAGAATGAATTTGAAAATATTGATTTTTGGGCCGGCGCCGCGGCTCACTAGGCTCCTCCGCCTTACGGCGCCGGCACACCGGGTTCTAGTCCTGGTTGGGGCACCGGATTCTGTCCCGGTTGCCCCTCTTCCAGGCCAGCTCTCTGCTGTGGCCAGGGAGTGCAGTGGAGGATGGCCCAAGTGCTTGGGCCCTGCACCCCATGGAAGACCAGGAGAAGCACCTGGCTCCTGCCATCGGATCAGCGCGGTGTGCTGGCCACAGCATGCCGGCCGCGGCAGCCATTGGAGGGTGAACCAACGGCAAAGGAAGACCTTTCTCTCTGTCTCTCTCTCTCTCTCTAACTGTCCACTCTGCCTGTCAAAAAAAAATATTGACTTTTGCTCCCACTAAAGCTAGGAAAGTAATGTTTTAAAATATTTTTTGGGTCAGTGCTGTGGCATAGTGGGTAAAGCTGCTACCTGCAGCGCCTGCATCCCATATGGGCGCTGTTCGAGACCTGGCTGCTCCACTTCTGATTCAGCTCTCTTCTATGGCCTGGGAAAGCAGTAGAAAATGGTCCAATTTCTTGGGCCCTTGCACCCACATGGGAGACCCAGAGGAGGCTCCTGGCTTCGATCGGCACAGATCCAGTTGTTGTGGCCATTTGGGGAGTGAACCAGCAGATGGAAGACCTCTCTCTCTCTCTCTCTCTCTCTCTCTCTCTGTAATTCTGCCTTCAAATACATAAATAAATCTCTTTAAAAATAAATAAAATATTCTCATTTAGGGAAAGGTGTTGTGATTCAGAATGTTAAATCACAACATAGGATGCTGGTGTCCCGTATTTGAGTGCTGGTCTCCTGCTTGGATGGCAGGAATCCAATTACTTGAGCCATAACCACTGCCTTCTAAGGTACACATTATCAGGAAGATAGTCAAATATTGGAGACAAGTATAAACCCAAGTACTGGGGCCAATGTTGTGGCATTCTGATTTATGTCCCTGCTAATGGCTGGGTAAAGCAGCACAACATGGCCCAGGTGTTTGGGCCTCTGCTACCCATGTGGGAGAATCAGAAGAAGTTCCTGGCTCCTGGCTTCAGCCAGCTCAGTGCTGGCCCTAGAGGCCATCCAGGGAGTGAATGAAGGATGGAGGATCTTTCTCTTTCTCCCTCTCTTTCTCTTTCTCTTTTTCTCTCTCTCTCTCTCACCATCTCTCACTTTCACACTAAATAAACAGATGCTTAAAAAGAAAGACCATCTAACACCGAAGACATGAATCCTTTTCTGAAGTCACACAACTCACTGGAGACAACGCCAGGTATACATCTGGCAAGGCCATGCTACAAGTAAGCCCAGGTGATGACTTTTATTGCTGACCCATTACAACTTAAGTCAAGAAGGGACTGAAAGGACATGCACCATCCTCGAGTGAACACAGGACCTTCTTAACCCTGGGGCATGCCTGACTCCGTGGGACGAATGAGCTTTGAGATCTTTTGTCAATAAGCAGGGGATGCAGGACTCAATATAGAAAAGGCCAGTGTCATTGGGCAGGGAGAGTGGACAAAGGAAGTCCCTGCTGTTGCAGCGGCTCACCCAGTAGCTTATGAGAATGTTTGTGGGGGAATGAGAAGGTGAGAACGTCATGCCAAGATGGCCATTGACAACAAAAATTGCCTGGCAACAGGCCGTGATTGGATGGCTTTGGAAACCACATGACAACAGAGCCTGACTGACAACAGGCTGTGATTGGATGGCTTTGGAAACTGCCTGGTAACAGGCTGTGATTGGTTAGAGCATAGACTGCCCCTTGATCGGATTGGCTGCCTTGGCTATATAAGCAGCTGTAGCAACTGAAATAAACGAGTCTGCAGGCTGCTTGCCTCAGGCCTGCTTTCACCCGACTCCCGGGGTCTGTGTGGTGACTCCACACCTCTTGCCCCCACCACGCTCCTCCTCTCAGGAAGAAATCCACCTCAACAAATGTTGATGCCAGTAGACAAAGTGGTATGAGCCTTTTGTCTGCTGCAGCACCATTTACACTCATAGGGAACTGAATCTGCTCAGGATGGAATTATCCAAGTTAGTCACATATAACACATCCATACCATGAAATGTCATACAACTGTAAATATCACATTGAATGTACTGGTTACATGGAAAATGGAAAGTCAAAAATCAGGATGCAAAATTATACAAATTCCTTGAGGTCAACTTGGTTAAAATAACTTTCATATATCTACTCTCAATTTTTAAATTAATTTATAATTTAAAAAGCAGAGATATATAGAAAGATAGTCAGAAATCTCCATCTCCTATGTCTCTCCCCAAATGCCTGAATCAGTCAGAGCCAGGTAAAGCCAGATCCAGGAGCTCAATTCAGGTCTCCCAAATGAGTGGTAGAAGTCATCTACTTGAGCCATCTCCCTCTGCCTCTTAGGGTGCTCAGTGTCAGGAACTGGCTTGAACTAGGCACTCTAATATGGGCTACAGGCATCACAAGTGGCGATTTAACCATTGTGCCAAATTCTCACTCCCAAGAGTCCTTACCTTTTAAAGACACACAAAGAACCATATAGGCATGAAATGATATCTGGCATTTAAAAGAAACCAGGAAGGGGAAAGAGACTAGGGGTACAGGTGGAACAGGATGATCAATGGATAATGAACAGATAATTACCGCATCTAGGTGATGCTCATGTGGGTTCACTAATATTTGCTGTCTGTTCTTATGTGGGTCTGAAATTTCCCATTCCAATACTGGATGCACGCATCTCAAGTCACAGTCTTTCTTGCCAAATCACAACGCCTGCCTCCCAATGAGAATTTTTGAAAATATCACTTTTGGGGGCCGGTGCTATGGCATAGCAGGTAAAGCTGCTGCCTGCAGTGCCAGCATCCCATATGGGCACTGGTTCAAGTTCTGGCTGTTCTGCTATGGCCTGGGAAAGCAGTAGAAGATGGTTAAAGTCCTTGGGGCCCCTGCACCCATGTGGGAGATCCAGAAGAAACATCTGGCTCCTGGCTTCGGATCAGCACAACTCTAGCCATTGTGGCCATCTGGAGAGTGAACCAGTGGATGGAAGTCCTCCTGCTCTCTGCCTCTCTGTAACTCTGCCTTTCAAATAAATAATCTTTTTTTTTTTTAAGAAAAGAGTATTTTAAAAAATCACTTTTGTAATTTTAGTGGAAGCAACATTCTGTTTACTTAATAAGCTGGCACACTTCTCAGAAATTACAATAACCCCAGCTGGACCAGGCACTTAGCACAGAAATTAAGTGACCCTTGTTCCACATTAGAGGACCTGGGTTTGATTTCTGGCTCTAGATCCTGGCTCCATCTTCCTGTTAATATGCACCCTGAGAGGCAGCAGGTGACGGCTCAAGTGCTGGGGTCCCTGCCATCCACAAGACAGATCTAAGTTTGTTCACAGCTCACAGCTTTGACCTAGTCCACCCTGACTGAGTGGTCTGCAGGGTCTTAGTCCACCCGTACTAGGATGGACTGGGCCCGAGGAAAGGTAAGCACACTGCTCGCTGGTTTCCCAGCCTCATGATCCCGGAGACAATCAGACACAGTGGGGAGCCAAGTCTAGCAAGAACTCATTTATTTCGCGCATAACAGAGCCTTTTAAAGCACAAAACTACAGAGTCATTGGGGCAGGGCATCAGGACCAACCAATCACTTAAAAGAACATTTTACGGGGAGATTTTTATAGGACTAGCCATATGTCTATACATTCATTATCGGTTGTTGTCACTTCCCCTGATGTTGTGTGGCCAATTAGCTTTGGTGGTAAACAACTTTGTGTTCCACCCACCTTACTTCCTTTGGGTGCCATCTTTGAATTGCCTTGTGTGTCTAATTTCCCCACAGTGGTCATTTGGTGAGTGAACGAGCTGATAGGAGCTCTGTGTGTCTCTCTGCCCCTTAAAGAAAGAGAATTTTTAAGTAATCAGGGCTGCCAGTGATGTGATAAGAAAGAGATCACATTCCTTGACCAAAAAAAATTATAAAAACTTTCTGGAAAGCAACTGAAAAATATTAATATGCTAGCGTCTGGGTCTGCATTGTGGGACAGTGGGTAAAGCTGACACCTGTGACGCAGATATCCCATATAGGCACTGGTTCAAGTGCCAGCTGCTCCACTTCTGATCCAGCTCCCTGCGAATGTTCCTTGGAAGGCAGTGGAAGATGGCCCAAGTCCTTGGGCCCCTGCACCCATGTTGGAGAACCAGAAGAAGCTCCTGGCTCCTGGCTTTAGGCTGGCCGAGCCCTATCTGTTGCAGCCTTTGGGGAGTAAAGCAGCAGATGGAAGATCTCTTTCTCTCTGTGTGTCTCTAACTGTACCTTTCAAATAAAGAAAAATTTTAAAAATATAAGCTAGTGTCAACCCTCTGAGCCAGCACTGTTGCACAGTTGGTTGAGCCAAGTATGCAATGTCATCACTTTTGGATTTTTGGCTGCTCCTCTTCTGATCAGTTTCCAGTTGATGCCACTGAGAAAACAGTGAAAGAAGGCCCCTGCCACCAAGTGGGAGAGCAGAATGGAGCTCCTGGTCCCTGGAGCAGCTGAGGCCATGTGGGGAGTGAACCAGTGGATGGAAGACCTCTCTCTCTCCTTCTGTCACTCTAACTTTCAAATACCTAAATAAATCTTTTAAAAATAAATCAAAAATTATTAGTTCAAAAAAGTAGCCAAGTCAGGGCTTCCTGGAGTTCTGTGTACACCCCTTCCTTAGCCCCAACAACAGTCTAATCTCACTTCAAAGACACTCAGGACAAGCTCTGCAAACTAAAAAACAGCGATGATCACAACACTCAGGAGCTGGCCAGGAACTCCCAAACCAACCAGATTCACACGGAGATGTTCACAGAACTTCACCATCAAATAAGGCCACTCCGTGCCCGTCATGGAGCAGGACAACACGGCCACTCTGCAATCCTGTCTGAGCACAAACACCTGAATACTGTCCTAGCCACAGGAATCATCCACTGCCCCCCTAAGGGGACTGAGATGAGCGACTGCTGCTGCTTTGTCAGTTACACCTTGGCCTTAGTCAACTCTTGCTTCATTCTGGATAAAATACAGTAAATGGTGCTGTCAGAATGCTCCCTCCTCTGTAACAGCTTCTGATCCTGAACAAAAAGACCAGTGCCTCATTCCTCACCAACATCACCTCACACAATCCAGGTCTTACAAGTCTCTGCAGCACCCTCCTATTGAGACACCTCAGGTTTCCATGAGGATAAGTGTTATCTCTTGTTGTTATGAGCACTAACCCAATCTATTCATGTCCACTTCATGCAGCTGTGTTTTTAGTACATTTTGACCACAGGACACTAAAGAATATTGAAGTCAAAGAGGGACTGAAGAGTACTGAGGAATCTGTTTCCAGATTCTTGTTCTCCCAACACAGCAATCTACCTTACAACAGCCAAATGTGTAGTTTCACAGTAGTTACCACCAGGATTTCCTTATCCTATGTCACTGAGGAGAAATGAATCCCATGGCCATCACTTTCCCAAGAGCAGCTTTTATGTCTTTGTTCCTCAGGCTGTAGATGAAAGGGTTCAGCATGGGAGTGACCACCGTGAACATCACTGCAGATGCTATGTCTTTCTCAGCCGAGTGTGAGGACGAAGGGTTGAAATACAAGGATATGATGGTGCCATAGAAGAGAAACACCACAGCCAAGTGGGAGCCACAGGTGGAGAAGGCTTTCCACCTGCCCCGAATGGAGGGCACTCTCAGCACAGCAGCAGCAATAAAGACATACGACACCAGGATGCAAACAAAGGGGGCGATCATGATCAGTCCTGCTTCAAAAAGAACCAACATCTCATTGAGCCGTGTGTCTGAGCAGGAGAGCTTCAGGAGAGGAGTCACATCACAGAAGAAGTGGGGGATGGCGTTGTCCCCACAGAATGACAGTTGTGCCATCAGCAGGGTGTGCAACAGAGAATTCAGGTTGGCAATGACCCAGGACCCAGTGACCATCAGGACACAGAGCTGACGAGTCATCTTTGTGGACACAGAGCTGACGAGTCATCTTTGTTGTGTAATGTAACGGGTGGCACACGGCGACAAAGCGGTCATAGGCCATCACGGCCAGAAGGAAATTGTCCATGTCAGCAAAAACACAGACAAAGTACATCTGTGTGAGACAGCCAGAGTAGGAGATGGCCTGACTCCCGAGGGCGTGATTGGCCAGCATCTTGGGGACGGTGGTGGAGGAGAAGCAGACGTCCACGAAGGACAGGTTGCTGAGGAAGAAGTACATGGGGGTGTGCAGGCGGGAGTCTGTGCTGATGGCCAGGACGATGAGCAGGTTCCCCAGGACCGTGGCCAGGTACATGCTCAGGAAGAGCGCAAACAGCAGCCGCTGCTGCTGGGGCTGCCGCGAGAGTCCCAGGAGGAGGAACTCGGAGACGCTCGACTCATTGGCCCCTCCCATGGGTCTGAGCCCAGATGCAGAGAAAATAAAGAGGACAGAGATGGGAAAGCTGAGGGACTGGATGCAGAAGTCAAGACCCAGCTATGGACATGCTAATGAACCCTGTGTTAGAGATAGTAGTCAGAATCTACCCCTGGTCCCGACACCCACAACTTCCAACCCTCAGTCCCACTGGATTCAACCTTTTGATTTTCTAAACATTAACATTAAACCAACAGGTAAGCAAATACACAGCCCTTCTCTGTCTTTGTTTCAGGCTTTCTCTTCATGAACTTTCTCTATGACCTTAGCAGTTCATAGAAGAAACAGAAACAGCTGATTATCACTGTGTTTATAATAAGCTTCAGCTAAAAGATTCAGAACTAAGACTAATGTTTCCTGGATGGGAATGATTTAACAAAAGGGGTTCCTCAAATACCTTCAGTCATTAGTAATGACATCCCCACTGTTATGCTAGTACCTGACAGACATTAGCAATGCTGCTGTCAAGTGTTCTCCACCCTGCAGGAATTGGCCAATACCACTCTTACTCTAAGCAGTGAGAAGTCTTAGACATACAGGCAGGTTCTGAGCTAGGGAAGAGGAGATGGTCACAGCCTTCCCCCTCCGTGCAGAAAGGATGTGTGGGGAGTCACAGGCAGGTGTTTACATGGCTTCCATGACCCCTGAGACCAGACTCCCTGAGAGTCTCATTACAGACAAGTTCAAGGTAATTGTCCCATCTATTTCCCAATCCCCGTGGACTCAGCAATGACGGCAAAGGATGTGATCTAACCCTTGGCTAGGAACTTGGAGACAAAGCAATATGGACAGTGGCAAGTCCCACGGAAAACTCCCTAAAACCTCATCCTGTTCATCTCATCCTACGTTTATAGGCTTTCAAAGTCAATCTTTACATTATTTTCACAGTAGTTGGCGCTATTTCATGGTTATCTTAGATCCAGTCAGTTACTGCACAGAATAAGGGAAGTATGTGCTGACAGGGATGCCAGGGTAGCATTAAGGCTACAGAGCACAGCATTTTAGTAATCAGGAGAGATGTACCAGGGAGTACAGAGCCTACATGATTGAGGAAACCCATGCTCCCAGAATTGAATTCTTTGGGTATGTCTTTCCAGCTCACTATGGGATCATCCTCTTCTTAGAATGGCCCCCTAATCCACAGACCCTTCAGAACCACAATTTTCTAAAAGATTTAATTTATTTTAAAGGCAGAGTTACAGAGAGGGTGAGAGACTGAGAGAGGCTTCCATCCAATGGTTCACTATCAATGACCACATCGGCTGGAACTGAGCCTATCCGAAACCAGGAGCTTTTCCAGGTTTCCCATGAGAGTGCAGAGGCCCAAGGACCATCTTCTGAGCATCCTTTTCTCAAGCCATACAAGTCACTGGCGACAATGCCAGGTATCTATCAGGGATACATACAACACGAGTAAGCCTAGACGCTGACTTTTATTACTGAACAATTTGAATTTAAGCCAAGAAGGGATTGAAAGGACAAACACAGGTAAACACAGGAATCGAGTGAACACAGGACCTTCTTAACTCTGGGGAGTGGCTGACTCTGTGGGAGAAGTGTTTTGGGATCTTCTGTCAACAAGCCAGTTACAGGACCCATGACTGAAAGGGCTAGGATTATCGGGCAGAACCAGTGGATGAAGATTCCTGTCCCTGCTGCTGCAGCGGCTCACCCGGTCGCCTGTGGAAATGTTGATGGCGGCGGACAAAGCGGTGGGAGCCTGCTGTCTGCTGCAGCACCATTTACACTCATAGGGAACTGAATCTGCTCAGGCTGGAGTTATCCAAGTCAGTCACATATAACACATCCATACCATGAAATATACAACTGTAAATATCACATCTGTATGTGTTGGGTGACTTGGGAAATGGTAACTAGAGAATTAGAAAACAAAATCATGTAGATGATTCAGGCCAACTTTGGTTAAATTTTCATATATGTATTTTTTAAATATTTATTTTATTTATTTGAAAGAGTTACAGAGAGAGGTAGAGACAGAGAGAGAGTTCTCCCATCCGCTAGTTCACTCCACAGATGGTCGCAAGGGCCGAGCTGCACCGATCCGAAGCCAGGAGCCAGGAGCTTCTTTGTGGTCTCCCACGTGGGTGCAGGGGCCCAAGGACCTGGGCCATCTTCTACCACTATCCCAGGCCATAACAGAGAGCTGGATCAGAAGAGGAGCAGCCGAGACTATTACCAGCGCCTATATGGGATGCCAGCGCCTCAGGCCAAGGCTTTAACCTGCTATACCACAGTGCCAGCCCCTATATATGTATTTTTTAAAGATTTATTTTTTTAAAGATTTATTTATTTATTTGAAAGTCAGAGTTACACAGAGAGAGAAGGAGAGGCAGAGAAAAAAAGAGAGACAGAGAGAGAGAGGTCTTCCTTCCACTGACTCACTCCCCAGCTGGCTCCAACAGCCAGAGCTGTGTCAATCAGAAGTCAGGAGCCAAGAGCTTCTTCCAGGTCTCCCACGTGGATTCAGAAACCCAAGGACATTGACTATCTTCTACTGCTTTCCCAGGCTATAGCAGAGAACTGGACAAGAAGTGGAGCAGCCAAGAGTTGAAATGGCCCATACAGGATGCCGGCACTGAAGGCAGCGGCCTTACTGGCTATGCCACAGTGCCGGCCCTGATATATGTATTTTTTATTTTAGGATTTATTTATCTATGTGAGAGTCAGAGTTACACAGAGAGAGACAGAGAGGCAGAGAAAGGGAAAGAGAGAGAGGTCTTCCATTCAATGGTTCACTCCCCAATTGGCGAAAACAACCAGAGCTGTGCTGATCCAAAGCCAGCAGCTTCTCCCGGGTCTCCCATGCGGGTGCATGGGGACAAGGATTTGGACCATCTTCTACTACTTTCCCAGGCCATAGCAAAGAGAGCTGGATCAGAAATGAAGCTGCCGGGACTTGAACTGGCACCCATATGGGATGCTGGCACTGCAGATGGCGGCTTTACCCGCTACACCACAGCGCCAGCCCCCCATATATGTATTTTTAACACGTTTATTTTATTATTAGACTGAGAGATTGAGAAAAACAATCAGAGAGAGATCTCCACCTGGTAGTTCACTCCCCCAAATGCCTTTAACAGCGTGGTCTGAGCCACATTCAGGAGCCAGGAACGCAGTCTGGGTCTCCCACATGGATGGCAGGGACCCAACTACTTGAGCCATCACTGCTGCCTCAGGATGTGCAATGTCAGGAGGCGGGACTGCAAGCACAGCTGCTGGGACCTGAACCACGCACTCAGATATGCAATGCAGGCGTCCCAAGTGGCAGCTTAAATGCTGTGCCAAACAGCCACCCCAAGAGTCCTTATCTCTTTAGAAAGCTTTTATTTAATGAATAAAAATTTCCTAAATACAACTTTTTGGATTGTAGCAGTTCTTCCCCCATACCTGCCCTCCCACCCCCAAATCATCCCACCTCCTACTCCCTCTCCCATCCATTCTTCATTAAGATTCATTTTTAATTATCTTTATATACAGAAGATCAACTCTATATTAAGTAAAGATTTCAACAGTTTGTACCCATGAAAACACCCGAAGTATAAAGTACTGTCTGAAGACTAGTTTTACTAGTTAATTCTCATAGTACAACACATTAAGGACAGAGGTCCTTCATGGGGAGCAAGTGCACAGTGACTCCTGTTGTTGATTTAACAATTTACAAAGAGTCCTTATCTTTTAAAGATACACAGAGAACTCTGTATGGAGGAAATGATTCCAGGTATTTAAAATAAACCAGCAGTGGGAAGAGCGACTAGGGGTACAGGTGGAACAATATTGGCAATTAATTGATAATTACTACAACTAGGTGATGGGCACATTTAGGGTTACTAATATAAACTGTCCTTGTGTATTCTGAAATTTCCCCAGTAAAAATATTTTAGTTACAAACTCACTATTGTTTTATTTAATAAATTCACAAGTTCAAAAGAATTCAAATAACCACAGCTGGGGCAGGCCCTCAGCCTGGAGGTAGACTTACCCTCAACCCACACTAGAGTAACTGGGTTCAATTTCTCACTCTGGCTCCCAACTCCTATTAATAGGCAGCCTGGGAGACACAGGTGATGGCTCAAGAACTTAGGTTACTGCCACCACATGGCAGTTCCAGGTTTTGTTCCCTGCTCACACATTTCACCTAGCCCATCCCCAACCGACGTGAACCAGCAGGTAAGAGCATCCCCTGTCTCTCTATGTGTACCTACCCTGTAAGTAAATAAATATTAAGTAACCAGGCTTGATAAGGATTTAGTGAGAAGGGAATCACGTTTCTTGGAGAACATAATTTCATAAAAACTTTCAGTTAGGCAACTGAAAAATATTTAATATGCAAAGTGTCTAATATAATCCAGAATGTCTACTTTTTATTGTTTAAAGATTTATTTATTTATTTGAGAGGAAGAGGCAGAAAGGCCATAGCAAAGCTGGATAGGAAGTGGAGCAGCCAAGGCTCAAACCAGCGCCCACATTACTGCTGGCGCAGTAGACCTGGGCTTTAACACAGAGCAAAACAGGGACAGCTCCTAGAATGCCTATATTTAAGGAAATGATCAGGATACCTACAGCGGTGTATTTTAAAGGCTGCTTTTTGATATGTTCTTGTAAGAATAAAAATCAGAGTAAAAGAGAGCCTTTTCCAGTGTGACATTATGAGGAGTTCTGCTAACCCACTCCCTGGTGACTTGCATTGTGGTGTAGTAGATAGAGCTACAGCCTGTGACCCAAGCATCCCATATGGGTGCTAGTCCAACTCCTGGCTGCTCCACTTCCGATCCAGCTCTCTGCTAATGCACCTGGGGAAGCAGCAGAAGACAGCTCCTATACTTAGGCCCCTGCAACCCACATGGGAAAACCAGATGAAGTCCCAGGCTCTTGGATTTGGCCTGGCACAGGCTTGGCCATTGCAGTATTTAGGGAGGTTTAGGGAGGGAGCCAGCAGATAGAAGATCTGTCTCTGTGTGTGTGTGTGTGTGTGTGTGTCTGTCTGTCTGTCTCTCTCTCTCTCTGTAACTCTTTCATGTAAATAAAATAAATCTTAAAAAAAACTACATGAGTGAATAGATTTCAATTTTAATAAAAAATATTTTAAAGTATACATTGTAAAAATGTCCACAGATATAAGGAACAGCATAAAGAAGTAAAGTGTCATGACAATGCTGCATCATAAAATAAAGAATTAAATAATGCGAGAGGGTAAACAGCCAAATGGAAATTCTGGAGTTGGAAAATACAGTATCTGAAATTTAAAAATTCATTACAGGGACTCAAAAGACTTGAACCTTTAGAAGAACAAATCAGTAAATGTGAGGTTAGTGGACAGAGATATGCAAACTGAAGAAAAAAAGAACAAGGAAAAAAGATCTAGTGTCAAAGAAATGTGGCCACCATCAGGTGTATCAAATGACACAAAATGGGAGTAGTGGCCGGAGAAGAGACAGGGAGAGGGAAAAAAATCTGAAGAAATAATGACTAAAGACTTCCCAAATTTTTTGAAACATAACCTACACACCCAGCATGCTCAATGAACTTCAAGTAGAACAAACACAAAGAGACCCAAAACCAGACACATCACAGTAAAAATGCTAAAATCCAAACACAAGGAGAAAATTATAAGCTTCACATATTTGTCAATACATTTCCTGCAATCATTTTCAAATCAAAATAAATTTGAAATCAGACTGTTAAATAATAAATTTACTCTGTTTTCATGCAGAAACAATTATGAGTGAGAACATTCAACAAGACTTGATGGAAATAAATAAAGGGCTATATAATAAAAGTGCGGAAGCCAAGCAGTAATTTAGATAAGCAGTTATTTGAAAATTACTATCTGAACAGAAATAACTGATTGTGCTGAGATACAAAGAACAAACAGTGGAAAAGATGTAGTTGAATGACATGCCCAGACAGAGGGATTCTAGTAGATATTTAAATATTTCCTTCAGCCACATCTGAGAACCGGTGCCAGGGCAAAACGGCCCCACTGCCATCCAGGCTGGGCAGCCTAGTGCTACAGGGAACCCACAACACAATGTTTTACCAAGGGTTACTACAGAGTTGAGAGATGAGAGATGCTACAGGTGTAGGGCCAGATCAAACCTTCCATAAACAAACACCCTGTGAAGAGAGAAATGACATCCGTAATTCATCCCTAAACACTGAGCACTCAACGGAGGATGGCTGAGAAGCCCCTTGCTGGTCAGAGGCCTGGAAGCGGCGAGTGGGCCCAGAAGTCCACAGATCAGGGTGGGGCAAGGCAGGGACAACAGATGAAAAGCACTAGGACACAGTTCACTTACAAGGTCAACTACTGAGGGCGGCTGCCCATGCATGTGTCAGGCTGTTCATTCTGGAATGAGGAGGGGTCGGCCTTTACACTGTATCTGCACCCACTAGGCTCAGAGAGGGGCTACCTTGTGGAGGGGATGAGGGTGACAATGAGTCTGCAGGGGATAAGCACCTCATGAAGATGAGGATCATGTGAGGGATATTTCTTATTAACTTATGCATACTCCTCACGTAACACTCAGTGATACAAAAGCTCAAAGAAGATAAAAGCGCCATGGCTCAAGAGGCTAATCCTCTGTCTGCGGCACCGGCACACTGGGTTCTAGTCCCGGTCGGGGCGCAGATTCTGTCCCGGTTACCCCTCTTCCAGTCCAGCTCTGTGCTGTGGCCAGGGAGTGCAGTGGAGGATGGCCCAAGTGCTTGAGCCTTGCACCTGCATGGGAGACCAGGAAGAAGCACCTGGATCCTGGCTTCAGATCAGCGCGGTGCGCTGGCCACAGCAGCCATTGGAGAGTAAACCAATGGTAAAGGAAGACCTTTCTCTCTATCTGTCTCTCTCACTGTCCACTCTGCCTGTCCAAAAAAAAAAAAAAAGATAAAAGTGACTGGCTCAAAAAAGCGGCCAAGGCAGGGCTTCCTGGAGTTCTGCATCAACCCCTCTCATAGCCCAACAAGTCTGATCTCACTTCAAACACACTCAGGACAAGCTCTGCAAACTGAAAAATAGCGATGATCACGACACTCAGGAGCTGGCCAGGAACTCCCAAACCAACCAGATTCACACGGAGATGTTCACAGAACTTCACCATCAAATAAGGCCACTCCGTGCCCGTCATGGAGCAGGACAACACGGCCACTCTGCAATCCTGTCTGAGCACAAACACCTGAATACTGTCCTAGCCACAGGAATCATCCACTGCCCCCCTAAGGGGACTGAGATGAGCAACTGCTGCAACTTTGTCAGTTACACCTTGGCCTTAGTCAACTCTTGCTTCATTCTGGATAAAATACAGTAAATGGTGCAGTCAGAATGCTCCCTCCTCTGTAACAGCTTCTGATCCTGAACAAAAAGCCCAGTGCCTCATTCCTCACCAACATCACTTCACACAATCCCAGGCCCCTAATTTCTCCGTGGCAACTTCCTATTGAGATGCCTCACTATTCCATGATGGTACATGTTCTGTCTTGTCTAATTGAGTAAGAAACGCAAATTATTTTTATTTTTTATTTATTTATTTTTTTGACAGAGTGGACAGTGAGAGAGAGAGACAGAAAGCTCTTCCTTTTGCCGTTGGTTCACCCTCCAATGGCAGCCACAGCCAGTGCGCTGCAGCCGGCGCACCGTGCTGATCCGACGGCAGGAGCCAGGTGCTTCTCCTGGTCTCCCATGCTTGTGCAGGGCCCAAGCACTTGGGCCACCCTCCACTGCACTCCCAGGCCATAGCAGAGAGCTGGCCTGGAAGATGGGCAACCGGGACAGAATCCGGCGCCCCGACTGGGACTAGAACCCGGTGTGCCAGCGCCACAAGGCGGAGGATTAGCCTATTGACCCACGGCACTGGCCTCTGAAACACAAATTATTCAACACCCATGTTACCCAGGTGTAGTGTGGGGTGGGTTTCAATGGAGGGCACTGACAATTGGAAGAGTCAAGTCATCTGATGAAACAGTCTCTTTCCATCTTTTTTCCAAAATAATCTATATCAAGAGTTTTGTTCTCCCAAGATGTATACTACATGCTTCTCTTACAAAAGGCAAGTACCACATTTCCCACAGCAGAAAACACAAACAGAATTTTCTTGGAAAACAGTTACCTATACGATTTAGTTAGCCTGGATCATTACCGAGTAGACAGAAATCTCATGGCCACCACTTTCCCAAGAGCAGCTTTTATGTCTTTGTTCCTCAGGCTGTAGATGAAAGGGTTCAGCATGGGAGTGACCACCGTGAACATCACTGCAGATGCTATGTCTTTCTCAGCCGAGTGTGAGGACGAAGGGTTGAAATACAAGGATATGATGGTGCCATAGAAGAGAAACACCACAGCCAAGTGGGAGCCACAGGTGGAGAAGGCTTTCCACCTGCCCCGAATGGAGGGCACTCTCAGCACAGCAGCAGCAATAAAGACATACGACACCAGGATGCAAACAAAGGGGGCGATCATGATCAGTCCTGCTTCAAAAAGAACCAACATCTCATTGAGCCGTGTGTCTGAGCAGGATAGCTTCAGGAGAGCAGCCACATCACAGAAGAAGTGGGGGATGGCGTTGTCCCCACAGAATGACAGTCGCGCCATCAGCAGGGTGTGCAACAGGACACTCACGTTGGCAAAGACCCAGGACCCAGTGACCATCAGGACACAGAGCTGACGAGTCATCTTTGTTGTGTAATGTAAGGGGTGGCACACGGTGACAAAGCGGTCATAGGCCATCACGGCCAGGAGGAAATTGTCCATATCTACAAACAGGAAAACAAAGTACATCTGCGTGAGACAGCCAGAGTAGGAGATGGCCTGACTCCCGAGGGCGTGATTGGCCAGCATCTTGGGGACGGTGGTGGAGGAGAAGCAGACGTCCACGAAGGACAGGTTGCTGAGGAAGAAGTACATGGGGGTGTGCAGGCGGGCGTCTGTGCCGATGGCCAGGACGATGAGCAGGTTCCCCAGGACCGTGGCCAGGTACATGCTCAGGAAGAGCGCAAACAGCAGCCGCTGCTGCTGGGGCTGCCGTGAGAGTCCCAGGAGGAGGAACTCGGAGACGCTCGACTCATTGGCCCCTCCCATGGGTCTGAGCCCAGATGCAGAGAAAATAAAGAGGACAGAAATGGGAAAGCTGAGGGACTGGATGCAGAAGTCAAGACCCAGCTATGGACATGCTAAAGAAACTCCTGTGTTAGAGCTGATAAGCAGAATCCACCCCTGGTGCCCACACCCACAACATCTAACCCTCAGTCCCACATGATGCTGGTCCCACTGGATTCAACCTTTTGATTTTCTAAACATTAACATAAAACTCACAGGTAGGCTCATACACAGCCCTTCTCTGTCTTTGTTTCAGGCTTTCTCAGGCTTTCTCTCAATGAACTTTCTCTAAGACCTTAACAGTTCATAGAGGGAACAGAAACAGCTGATTATCACTATGTTTGTATCACCCTTCAGAAAATGATTTCAGGAATCTTACTACTGCTGCCTGGATGGGGAAGATTTAGCATCAAGGTTCCTAAAAACCTTCAACCAGGGGCCTGCATCACACGTAAAACTTTAAGGCTTCACCTCCAACACCAGCATCCCATATAGGTGTGGGTTCAAGTCCCATCTAGATCCCTGCTAATGCTTTCTCCCTGGGAAAGCAGCAGAGGATGGCCCAACTGCTTGGGTCTCTGCACCCACATGGAACACTGTGATCAAGTGGCTACTGGTTTCAGCCTCACCAAGACATGGCTGTTGTGGACATTTTTGAAGTGAACAAGCAGATAAAACACCTCTCAGCCAGCGCCGTGGCTCACTAGGCTAATCCTCCGCCTGCGGCGCCAGCACACTGGGTTCTAGTCCCGGTCGGGGTGCCAGATTCTGTCCCGGTTGCCCCTCTTCCAGTCCAGCTCTCTGCTGTGGCCCGGGAGTGCAGTGGAGGATGGCCCAAGTCCTTTGGCCCTGCACAAGCATTGGAGAACAGGAGAAGCACCTGGCTCCTGGCTTTGGATCAGCGTGATTCGCCGGCCACAGCGGCCATTGGAGGGTGAACCAACAGCAAAAGGAAGACCTTTCTCTCTCACTGTCCACTGTGTCAAAAAAAAAAACAAAAAACACCTATCTCTCTCTTTCCGTCACTCTATCCCTCTCTAATTCTGCATTTCAAATAATATCAATCTTAAATATGAATCAAATAATATCAATCTTAAATATGAATCCCCACTGTTATGCTAGTACCTGACAGACATTAGCAATGCTGCTGTCAAGTGTTCTCCACCCTGCAGGAATTGGCCAATACCACTCTTACTCTAAGCAGTGAGAAGTCTTAGACATACAGGCAGGTTCTGAGCTAGGGAAGAGGAGATGGTCACAGCCTTCCCCCTCCGTGCAGAAAGGATGTGTGGGGAGTCACAGGCAGGTGTTTACATGGCTTCCATGACCCCTGAGACCAGACTCCCTGAGAGTCTCATTACAGACAAGTTCAAGGTAATTGTCCCATCTATTTCCCAATCCCCGTGGACTCAGCAATGACGGCAAAGGATGTGATCTAACCCTTGGCTAGGAACTTGGAGACAAAGCAATATGGACAGTGGCAAGTCCCACGGAAAACTCCCTAAAACCTCATCCTGTTCATCTCATCCTACGTTTATAGGCTTTCAAAGTCAATCTTCACATTATTTTCACAGTAGTTGGCGCTATTTCATGGTTATCTTAGATCCGGTCAGTTACTGCACAGAATAAGGGAAGTATGTGCTGACAGGGATGCCAGGGTAGCATTAAGGCTACAGAGCACAGCATTTTAGTAATCAGGAGAGATGTACCAGGGAGTACAGAGCCTACATGATTGAGGAAACCCATGCTCCCAGAATTGAATTCTTTGGGTATGTCTTTCCAGCTCACTATGGGATCATCCTCTTCTTAGAATGGCCCCCTAATCCACAGACCCTTCAGAACCACAATTTAAACTCCATCATGCCTGCTCAAAGAGGCATCATGAATGGTTAGGGAACCTTGAACCTGTCCTGAGAAACTGTCATTCTTACACTGTCTTGTTTTTTGTTTGTTGTTTGTTTGTTTTTGACAGGCAGAGTGGACAGTGAGAGAGAGAGAGACAAAGATCTTCCTTTTCCATTGGTTCACCCTCCAATGGCTGCTGCAGCCGGCGCACCACACTGATCCGAAGCCAGGAGCCAGGTGCTTCTCCTGGTCTCCCATGCTTGTGCAGGGCCCAAGGACTGGGCTTAGGCTATCCTGCACTGCACTCCCGGGCCATAGCAGAGAGCTGGCCTGGAAGAGGGGCAACCAGGACACAATCCGGCGCCCTGACCGGAACTAGAACCCGGTGTGCCGGCGCCGCAGGCGGAGGATTAGCCTATTGAGCCGTGGCGCCAGCCCCACTGTCTTGTTCTTCAACAGTCATGACTTAAACTGTAACATGTAAATCCAGTAGCTTACAGATTTCTCCTGGTTAACTTGGGGAGGAAAAAGCAAACACCTGCAGACAAAAACAAAAAACCATAAACAGAAACAAGTGGAGAACTAGGGTAAGGACTGACAGCTGTGCACCTCAGGGTCCTATCATTTTCTGATGAGCTGCTCCATTGTGGCTCACTCATGGTTCTGAGCTGAAAACACTAGCATCAAGTCTTCCTCAGGGAAGCAGAAAAGGGTTTCATGAAGGTCATAATAGACAGCGTCTCGTCCATTTTCTTCTGCTATGCCAGAATACTACAGACTAGCTTCATAGAGAAAAGAGGTTCACTGACTCACTCACTGTTCTGAAGACCCAAAGTCCCAAGATCAAGGGATGCGTCTGGTGAGGATGTGCGTGCTGCATCGCAGAATGGTGCAGGGAATCTCAGGGCAGGACAGAGAGCAGACCAGCAGGATCTCATCCTTGCTAACAGGAACTCGCTCCTGTGAGAACTAACCCAACCCCAAATGCTGGCCTCAATCCATTCTTTACAGCAGAGCCCTCAGAACCTAACAACCTGATCGGGCTCACCTATCAGCAGTGTTGCATTGGGCGTTAGGTTTCCAGCATACACATTTTGAGGGACATACTCAAACCACAGAGGACACCTCTGAAACACTGGACGGCTGGAGAACAAGGCTCGGAGGACCACACAGCAGCTCCAGTGGCCCACACTGAGCCACCACCCTGGTCTGATCAGCATTCACATGCTGCTGCTGCCTCTCAGTGTTGCAGTTCATGGCTTGGATGCTGCTCTCCCTGGACAAGGGATGCCACTAGAAGCACTACTTCCATGGGAATTCATCTGGTGACAACGGCTGTCACTGCTAGATAAAGTTCTACCTGATCTCCTGTTGTGTCCAAGACTGAGTTCAGGGGTATCAAGGGCAGTCACCCGCCCACATCTCAGCTGCAAGAGGGGCTGGGAAATCAGCTACTCAGGGTTTCTGGTTCTATAGGGACACTATTCCCCCAAGAATTATGAGGTAGGTGATTCTCTAAGCTTTGGAAGGGGGATGCATAAGTCGGGAACCCTGAGAAATGACCACCGTATTCACCACCCCACTGCACAATAGCCACACACACCCCTCTACCCAAATTGCTCTTCGGTAGAAGAGATTCTCTGGCCTACCATGATGCAGCCATCCTTCACGCAATGGGGACACAACTCATAGTCCCACCAGTTACCGCATGCAGGTCCACAACCAGGTCTCTGCTCTGGTCATGATCCTGTCACGACAGACTGGAACTTCTGAGTCCAACCAGAAAGCTAACCAGTAAGTACACATGCTGTATGTATGTACAACACAGGGAAAAGGAAAAAGATAACTGAAATATATAAACACAAATACTAGGGAATTTCAAAAGTTGACAGAAATGCGTATTATGAACAACAATCTATGGATTTCAAAATTCTTTGTTCACTATTTGGGTACAAAGTTTATTTAACTTACATTTGAATTCCATTCACCATAAATTTATCTTTTTAAAAAAAGATTTATTTATTTATTTGAAAGGCAGAGATACAGAAAGAGAAGGAAAGAGAGAGATCTTTCATCCACTGGTTCACTCCCCCAAAAGGCTGCACAGCCTAGGCAGGGCCAGGCTGAAGCTGTGAGGCAGGAGCTTCTTCCAGGTCTCCCTTATAGGTGCAGGGGCCCAAGTACTTGGACTTTTCTCCGCTGGTTTCCCAGGCATGTCAGCAGAGAGCTGGATCAGAAGTACAACAGGGGCCAGAGCTGTGGGGTAGAGGCAGAATCAACTCGAAGAGAGCTCTCCTTCATTCACTGCCATTGGCAGCAACCTCACTTACTCACTGGACCTCCACACAGAGCTAATGTGATGTGTCCTCACACAGAACTGCTGGTGTCCCCCAAGCAGGGCTTCAAGACACATGACAGAAGCCACAACATCCTTTAAGTCACAGTTCCAGAAGTCACACGCCACTGCTTCCTGCACACTCATCCCAGATCAACGTGGGAGGGATTACAGGAGGCTGGGATCACTGGGGGTCATCTTGGTAACTGGCTGCCACATCGTTTATTATCAAGTGGGTTCCCTGCTTAAAAACCAGGTTTTTTGGATACCAACTTGATGGATGAATCCATCTTTCCCTACACACTTCCTGTCAGTCCCTCAACCCTGGGTTTTGAGGTTGAGCATCTCTGTGTCCATTGGTTTGCCTCTCCTGACTACTTCCACACATTTAGGAATCCTTGTTTACCGCAGGTTTTTCTATTGAGATCATCCTGTTCAGTGCGAAGTGAAGATCCTGACAGTGGCGTTCACTGGACCCTGCCCTACTCAGGTCCACCACTTCACAGCACACTTACAGAGAACCAGGCTTCGAGCACAGGAAGCTGTGGGGGAGAAACTGACTGAAATCATAGCACAAGGGCTTAGCCTTTGAGGAAGAGGAGCCTTTGCTCTGAGAGTAAACCAGAATCTTAAGAGATGTGCCAAATGCCCGCCTAGACTTCATTTTTACAAGTTTAAAAAGGCGAAAAGTTGTGAAGGTCTCTTGATTGTGCGCCTACACATGGTTTGCAATTTTCAGTAAGTTTTGTTCCCCCTTTTAGTTTTCCACACTGACCACGTTACTGTTCAGATCTTTAAGTGCACCATTGTAGTATTTTAAAAGACAGATTTTGCTCTCACTCTCACCCGCCTGCCCAACCGCTGCCTTGCTTGCTCTCGCTTTTGCTCGCATTCTCCTCATGGATCGTAGGGACTCTGACCACAGCCTGTGGCTGGGAAGGGTGACAGAGACGGCGGCTCAGGGAAAATGCGGCTGCAGTGGTGGTGGTGGGAAGATGCCAGGTGAGGACGAGGAGCAAACTATCGCAGAGGACCTGGTTGTGACCAAGTATAAGATGGGGGGCGACATCGCCAACCGGGTACTTCGGTCTTTGGTGGAGGCATCCAGCTCAGGTGTGTCCGTGCTGAGCCTGTGTGAGAAGGGTGATGCCATGATTATAGAAGAAACAGGGAAAATCTTCAAGAAGGAAAATAGATGAAAAAAGGTACTGCATTTCCTGCCACTATTTCAGTAAATAACTGTCTGTCACTGCTCCCCTTGGAAGAGTGATCAGGACTACATTCTCAAGGAAGGTGACTTGGTAACAATTGACCTTGGGGTCCCTGTGGATGGCTTTATTGCTAATGTGGCTCACACTTTTGTGGTCGGTATAGCTCAGGGGACCCAACTAACAGGGCGGAAAGCAGGTGTCATTAAGGCAGCTCACCTTTGTGCTGAAGCTGCCCTGCGCCTGGTCAAACCTGGAAATCAGAACACACAGGTGACAGAAGCCTGGAACAAGGTTGCCCACTCATTTAACTGCATGCCAATGGAAGGCATGCTGTCACTCCAACTGAAGCAACATGTCAACGATGAAGAGAAAACCATTATCCAGAATCCCACAGACCAGCAGAAGGACCAGGAAAAGCTGAATTCGAGGTGCATGAAGTGTATGCCATGGATGTCCTCGTCAGCTCAGGAGAGGACAAGGCCAAGAATGCAGGACAGGGAACCACCATTGAGAAACGAGACCCATCTAAACAATATGGCCTGAAAATGAAAACCTCGCGTGCCTTCCTCAGGGAGGTGGAAAGGCGTTTTGATGCCCTTTACCTTAAGAGCATGTGAAGATGAGAAGGCTCGGATGGGTGTGGTGGAATGTGCCAAACACGAACTGCTACAGCCGTTTAATGTTCTCTATGAGGAGCAGGATGAATCTGTTGCCCAGTTTAAATTTACAGTTCTGCTCGTGCCCAGCGGCCCCATGGGGATAACCAGTGGTCCCTTTGAGCCCGACCTCTGTAAGCCAGAGCTGGAGGTCACGGAGCTAACCGCCCCCCTTCAGAGCTGTGCAAGTCATAAAACCCAGAAGAAGAAAAAGAAGGCCTCCAAGATTGCAGAGAATGCCACCAGGGGGAACCTTTAGAAGAAAGTGAAGCTGGGGGCTGAGGTGGGTCCTGTACCCCCACTTGCTGCTCCTGCCTCATCCCCTTCCCACTGCACCCCGGGCTCCAAAGCACGGCTCGTCTTCTCCACCCAGGACCGCCAGCAGAGCAGGGTCTCCCTGCCCCACTGCAGCCCCACCCCAGCCCCTTCCCACAACCACCGACTCGCACCGATTCTGGTCTTGGAAGGCTAGGCTTCCCAGCCACCGAAGACTACTTTAAGTAGGAAAAAGCAATTGGACAATAACATCAGGAGTCAAAATCCACCATCTTCAAGCCCCTCCTTCTAGCTTTGTCTACAATTCTCTGCTTGGTCAAGGTCTGTGGCCCTACAACAGAACAGGGAGGAGGCTAAATCACCCACCACCATTATAAATTCAGCTGGGATTTTTTTACACCACTCCAATGGCAGCATTTCCCCATCTGTTCGGGGCTTTTTTCTCTTTTCCCACTCTCCTACCATTTTGTCTGGCCTCAACATTAACAGGAGCTGTTCTTCAGATTTTTATTTACATGGTGGCAGATTGCTCATCAGATCCTGGCTGTCTCCTAAGGCCCCCCATTTGTAGGGGCGGAGCCTCCATTTATGAGATTCTTATCTATCAAATGGATCCTCATTTGTAAATTTTTTTAGTCATTTATGTTCTGCAGCATCTCAGGATCTTTTTTTTTCCCCCTTTTTTCCTCATTTTCACAAGGCTGTAAAGAAGTAATCCATCTCCACTGTGTCCTTTTCTGTGGAGTCAGTGGGGTCTTTCCCCATTCCATCTTACACACACCTAAGCTGGAAGCTCAACTGTGGTTTTGTTCCCTGTATGAAATGTTGACCTCCTTCCCTTGGAAGAAAAATCAGGAACCAGCAGAGTAGACTGAAGAGACAACTCCCGGCTTTCTGAAGCTTTGGACTTGGATTGGATGAACTGCTGGGGGATTGTAGAGAAAGGTGACAAACTTCTGTACTTCCGGCATGCTGTCCCAAGGAACTAGGGCTCCCACTAACTTAAGAGGTTTTAAAACACCTTGAAAATGACATGGAGTTAAAATAAATTTGGATTTGCTCATTAGAAAAAAAAAGATTTTGGGGGCCAGTGCTGTGGTTCAGTTGGATTAAAGCCCTGTCCTGAAGCGCCGGCATCACATATGGGCGCTGGTTCGAGACCCAGCTGCTCCACTTCCCATCCAGCTCTCTGCTACAGCCTAGGAAAGCAGAAGATGGCCCAAGTCCTTGGGCCCCTGCACCCGTGTGGGAGACCCTGAAGAAGCTCCTGGCTCCTGGCTTTGGGCTGGCACAGCTCTGGCCATTGCAGCCAACTGGGGAGTGAACCAGCAGATGAAGACTTCTCTCTCTGTCTATACCTCTCTCTGTAACTCTTTCAAATAAATAAAATAAATCCTTTTTTTTCAGCCTGTAGCAAATCTTTTATTACAAATAATTAAATCTCTCAATAATGTCTCAAACAGTATCAAACACCACTTCATATCGCTAACACGGAGCAGAGTAGACATTCAGGACTAGAACTGAGGGAGAAGTGTTCAGTTTCAGCATCTGAGCACATCACACGGTGACCAGACAAAGCTTAGATGTCATTTCCCACATTATCCAACTGTGTGCCTCCAACGTGTCTCTCAGTGGAGACAGAAGTTTCTATTTCGTATTTTAAGTGCAGGAAGTTGAGAGAGCTAAAGTCCAGTGAGAACACGTCAATCTTAGTTCAACTCAGTTTAAAAAAAAAAAAAAACACAAAATTAAATTAGTTGTTTTCAGGGGAGAGAGGGAAAGGCAGGCATGGGATAAGAGTCAAAACTGTGACAAGGGTCGGTGCTGTACATGGCATGTGGTAGCTCTGGAGACTGTCATCTGATACTTGAAAATAAAGTGGCTTTTGTGGATTTTCTTTTTTGGTACTGTAAACATATGTTGTTTAATGTTACCCAAATTTAAACTTTCTGCAAACAAAACAAATTTTAAAGCCTTTAAGGCAAACATCCCCTAAGGAAAAAGTCATTTGTTATAAAATTGTGAGGATACCCAAGCAAGACCCCACTTGAGGTTTGTCAGCATGAACTTGAGAGCTTTTGTCCACTGTTCCTCAGAATTGAACTGGGTTTTGATGGAATAGGAGCCGCCACTGCCTCCTGTGTCTTCAATCTTGCCTTTCTCCACATCCATCCTGTATGGAAGACAAAAACGTGTCTCGCCCTTTCAACCTCTTCTTTAAACTGCTGCACGCAGTCCATGAAAGCCACCATTGCATGGTCAAACTTGTTGTCCCAGAAAAACCGCAACCCCCCAGAACAGTATAATGGCAGCTCCTTAGATTTGTCTGTCAGAGACTCCAGATACAAGTGATTTCCATAGGGCACCAGTCGATACCTCTGAAATTTCAGACCCATCTTATTGGCCAGGGCATGAAGCAGCAACACTGTCTGGCCCCAAGCAGCATTAATCTCATTCCATTCCACAGGAACACTGGGCAGGCGGCCCAGCCTGAAGTTACTGATTGTGCCAAACTGCCCACTGTGCCAGATATGGAAGGTCGTGTTGAAGATGTTGGTCTTCTTCAGCTTGTCCAGCTGCATCTGGGCATAATGCATCTGGTTTTCCACACTTTTCAGTTCGTCATCCAGCTCCAGCTGTTGTCGTTTAAATTCACTGTATTCTCTGATACTGAGCTTCCTCCTGATCCAGCCACTCAGCCTCAGCCTGGACCTTCTCCAGGTTTTCTGCCACTGTTCTGCGGTTCTTTTCCACATCTTCCAGTTCCTGGACCAGCCTTTCCTCCTCCAGGGCCAGCTCCCTCAGCTCCTTCTGCAGTTGCTCACTGTCAACCTCGTTCATCTGCTCCAAGATCTCCAAACAGCACTTGTAGTTCTGACACTCATTTTCGGTGACATGGAGCTGAGTGTCCAGCTGGTCTGAGAGTATCCGTGCATTCCTCACACAGTGGGTGATCCACGTCTGTCTGGCCCGACATGATGTCAAAAAGGTCCCCAGTGACCTTCAGTCTTCGGCTGAGGTTCTCCATGGTGCCGCAGTCGGACGCCTCCCCGATCAGAGTGAAGCTGTTGGCACTTTCTGTAGACATCATCCTGGCTGGGGGCAAGAGACACCATCCTGGCGAGTTTCAATAAATGCTTCCTCTCCTGAGTTAGCCTCTTCCTCCTGGGGGTCTCCTAGTTTGACCTGGGCTGTGGCAAGTAATGGAGCTGTGAGCTCCTGGATGGTGACCCGGTCCAGGATCTTGAAGCTCGTGTCCAGCTTGAGGGGCTGGCTGCAGCGCTGGCACACCAAGCTCACCTGCATGGTGCTGCTGGGCGTCTTGGACCCCTCCATCCCTCGGGGCCCTAGAGCCGGCCACTCAGGTTCGGTCTATCGCGGGGGGACCGTAGCCTCCAGTCGGCCCCGGAACAAGGCCTCCAGAATCGCCATCGCCCAAACTTTAGCTACTTCCCGGTCCAATAAAATAAATCTTTTAAAAAAAGTTTTTAAGGGCTTTTAATAACAGAAGTCTCACATAATGGATGGTAAGCCCCCCAAAGCATACTGCAGCATTTGATATAGAATGTATTCATAATTCACTAGTCCATAGATGTAAGTACATTGACTATTTTGCAAAGGCAAAGGACTGGATAGAAATACACAAGCTATTTATTGAGGGTTCATTCAATGATGAAATTATTGCATGTTTAAGCTTCTTTCTTCATAACTTCCTGCATTTTCTAAAACATTCTATAACAAGGATATATAAAATTGTATAATCACAAAAATAGTTTATGAGGAGCAGGTGCTGTGGCATAGTGTGTTGGGCCTCTGCCTACGGTGCCATCATCCCATATATGGGCCAGTTCGTGTCCCAGCTGCCACTCTTCTGATCAAGCTCCCTGCTGATAGCCTGGGAAAGCAGTGAAAAATGGCCCCAGTGCTTGGATCCCTGCACTGTGTGGGAGACCTGGAAGAAGCTCCTGGCTCCTGGTTTCAGATCAGCTCAAAAGTTCAAAAGAATTCAAGTAACCACAGCTGGGGCAGGCCCTCAGCCTGGAGGTAGACTTACCCGTACCCCAAAAGGAGTAGCTGGGTTCGATTTCTCGCTCTGGCTCCTGACTCCTGTTAATGTGCAGCCTGGGAGGCAACAGGTGATGGCTCAAGCACTTATGTTCCTGCCACATGGGAGTTCCAGATTTCATTCCCAACTCACCCATTTCACCTAGCCCATCCCCAACTGACGTGAACCAGCAGGTAAGAGCATTCCCTGTCTCTATATGTATCTACCTGCAAGTAAGTAAGTAAAATATTTAAGTAACCAGGCTTGACAAAGATGTAGTAAGAAGGTAATCACATTTCCTAGGGAAAATAATTTCATAAAAACTTTCTGGAAGGCAACTGGGAAATATTTAATATGCAAAGTGTCTAATACCATACAGAATGTCTACTTTTTATTGTTTTAAAGATTTATTTAGGCCAGCACCACGGCTCACTAGGCTAATCCTCTGCCTGCGGCACCGGCACCCCGGGTTCTAGTCCTGGTTGGGGCACCAGATTCTGTCCCAGTCGCTCCTCTTCCAGTCCAGCTCTCTGCTGTGGCCCAGGAAGGCAGTGGAGGATGGCCCAAGTGCTTGGGCCCTGCACCCGCATTGGAGACCAGGAAGAAGTGCCTGGCTCCTGGCTTCAGATCAGTGCAGCGCGCCGGCCGCAGCGGCCATTGGAGGGTGAACCAACAGAAGGAAGACCTTTCTCTCTGTCTCTCTGTCTAACTCTCCCTGTCAAAAAAAAAAAAATATTTATTTCTTTATTTGAGAGGCAGAGTTACAGAGAGGCAGAGGCAGAAAGAGGGAGAGAGAGAGCAAGGTCTTCCATCTGCTGGTTCACTCCCCAGATGGCCGCAATGGCCAGAACTGCGCCAATCTGAAGCCAGGAGCCAGGAGCATCTTCCAGGTCTTCCACGTGGGTGCAGGGGCCCAAGGATTTGGGCCATCTTCTACTGATTTTCCAGGCCATGGCAGAGAACAGGTTGGGAAGTGGAGCAGTCAGGACTTGGACCGGTACCCATAGAGGATGCTGGCTCTGTAGACTGGGGCTTTAACCCACAGCACCACAGTACCAGCTCCCAGAATGTCTGTTTTTAAAGAAATGATCAGGATACCTATAGAGGTGCTTGTTGATGTGTTTTTGTAAAGAGTAAAAAATCAGAGTAAAAGAGAGCCTGAGCCAGTGTGACAGTAAGAGGAGTTCTGCTAACCCACTGCTTCCCAGCTCATCATGACAGGAGCTTTGTTGTAGACTAGCGCAGCCAAGAACACAGGGCTCCCTGTTCCCTCAGCTCCAAGCCAGAGGGTCTCATTCTCAGAATGCGCTGCACTTCTGCGTTCCTCATCATATGCTCAGCGGCCTGTGCGAAGGCTCAGCCCCAGGTGAGTGCAGTTCAGAAGTCAGGTCTCCCTTCTCCAGCCCAACTCCGACTGGGGCATGGCCTACTGAGAATCCTGAGGTCTTGAAAGCCCTGCCTCCGACTGGGGAAGCTGTTGTTCCATGCAAGTAGAGGCAAGAGTAGAGGACCTCAGGCTGCTCACCTCTCCCACACACACTCACCGTCTGCACTGAGAGTGTCACTCAGAGAGAATCTCTGTCATTGTCTCCACCCCTGCTCCAGAGCCCGGACTCAGAGATTCTGCTCAGAGGAGAAGCAGGTCCTAGAAAGATCACTCCTAACCTCTTCCCAAAGAAACTGGCATCGTGTGCAACAAAGCATGAGGTTGAAAGCTAAGGGTATTCTCAAGAACGGTTGAGGTTTCTTTCATCAAATGAAGATAAAGCCTAGACTGCAGACTGGCCGGACTGCAGGAGAAAAACACAAAGGATAAGACATCTGGGAAGAGCCTACCTTGGGGTCAAAACAAACACCAAACAGTGACCTCAGAAATCATTCCTTCCTGGGACTGCCATTGTGGTGCAGTGGGTTAAACCACCACCTGCAGCACCAGCATCCCACACGAGTGCTGGTTCAAGACCCAGCTGCCCCACTTCCAATCCAGCTCCCTGCTAATGTGCCTCAGAGAGCAGAAGATGGCCGCTGTGCTTAGGCCCCTGCAAACCCTGTGGGAGACCCTCCTCATTCCTGCTGACCCAGCCACAGCCATTATGCCCATTTGGGGAGTGAACCAACAGATGTAAAATCCTCAACCCTCCCTCCCTCCTTCTCTCTCTCTCACTCACTCTCACTCTCTTTTTGTAGCTCTACCTTTCAAATTAAAAAAATAAACCTTTAAATAAGATTCCTTCAAAGGATTCATAATTTGACTTGATTATTTTGTAGAGGAAGGTATGCTCTTCTGAATCAGTAGAGCAATAATCTGGCAATTACTGGAGTTTAACAGCTGCCATGATCAGACAAAGAGTAGAAAAGAGCCCTCCCAAATCAACAGCCATCACTGGGTGACTCTCAGTGTACCCAAAGTGGCCGGGGGACTTCACTAAAATAACCCAGCCAAACTAGATAAGTAAATAGGCACACCACAATAACAAAGTCCAGGGAAGAAACCACTACCTCAAGGTGCTAAAAAATATGATCCAAAATGTCCAGTTTACAACAAAAATTAGAAAGCATAAAAGAAACAGGAAATTATGACACATACACCAAAAAAGCAAGAAATACAACATGCTATGGAGACCTGCATTGTGGTATAGTGGACAGAGCTACAGCCTGTGACCCAAGCATCCCATATGGGTGCTAGTCCAACTCCTGGCTGCTCCACTTCCGATCCAGCTCTCTGCTAATGCACCTGGGGAAGCAGCAGAAGACAGCTCCCGTACTTAGGCCCCAGCAACCCACATGGGAAAACCAGATGAAGTCCCAGGCTCTTGGATTTGGCCTGGCACAGGCTTGGCCATTGCAGCATTTAGGGAGGTTTAGGGAGGGAGCCAGCAGATAGATCTTTCTCTCTGTCTGTCCCTCTGTCTGTCTCTCATCTCTCTCTGTAACTCTTTCAAATAAAAAAAATAAAGCTTTTTTTTTTTTTTTTTTGACAGACAGAGTGGACAGTGAGAGAGAGAGACAGAGAGAAAGATCTTCCTTTGCCGTTGGTTCACCCTCCAACGGCCGCCGCGGCCAGCACACCGCGCTAATCCGAAGCCGGGAGCCAGGTGCTTCTCCTGGTCTTCCATGGGGTGCAGGGCCCAAGCACTTGGGCCATCCTCCACTGCACTCCCGGGCCACAACAGAGAGCAGCTGGCCTGGAAGAAAAACAACCGGGTGACCGGGACTAGAACCCTGTGTGCTGGCGCCACAGGCAGAGGATTAGCCTATTGAGCCAAGGCGCCGGCCTAATAAAATAAATCTTAAAAAAGAAACTACACATGAGAGTGAACAGGTTTCAATGTAATAAAAAAAAATGTAGGCCGGCACCGCGGCTCACTTGGCTAATCCTCTGCCAGTGGCGAGGGCACCACAGGTTCTAGTCCCAGTTGGGATGCCAGATTCTGTTTCGGTTGCTCCTCTTCCAGTCCAGCTCTCTGCAGTGGCCTGGGAAGGCAGTGGAGGAGGCCCAACTCCTTGGGCCCTACACCCGCATGGGAGACCAGGAAGAAGCACCTGGTTCCTGGCTTCGGATCAGCTCAGCACACCGGCTGCAGGGCACCGGCTGTAGCAGCCATTTGGGGGGTGAACCAACAGAAAGGAAGACCTTTCTGTCTGTCTGTCTGTCTTTCTCACTGTCTAACTCTGCCTGTCAAAAAAATAATAAAAGATATTATAAAGTATACACTGTAAAAATGACCATAGGACTAAAGCACAGCATAAAGAAGTAAATTGAAGTGTCATGACAATGCTGCATCATAAAATAAAGAATTAAATAATGCGAGAGGGTAAACAGCCAAATGGAAATTCTGGAGTTGGAAAATACAGTATCTGAAATTTAAAAATTCATTACAGGGACTCAAAAGACTTGAACCTTTAGAAGAACAAATCAGTAAATGTGAGGTTAGTGGACAGAGATATGCAAACTGAAGAGAAAAAGAACAAGGAAAAAAGATCTAGTGTCAAAGAAATGTGGCCACCATCAGGTGTATCAAATGACACAAAATGGGAGTAGTGGCCAGAGAGGAGACAAGGGAGAGGGAAAAAATCTGAAGAAATAATGACTAAAGACTTCCCAAATTTTTTGAAACATAACCTACACACCCAGCATGCTCAATGAACTTCAAGTAGGACAAACACAAAGAGACCCAAAACCAGACACATCACAGTAAAATTGCTAAAGTCCAAACACAAGGAGAAAATTATAAGCTTCACATATTTGTCAATACATTTCCTGCAATCATTTTCCAAACAATGTGAAATCAGACTGTTAAATAGTAAATTTACTCTGTTTTCATGCAGAAACAATTATGAGTGAGAACATTCAGCAAGACTTGATGGAAATATATAAAGGGCTATATAATAAAAGTGCGGAAGCCAGGCAGTAATTTAGATAAGCAGTTATTTGAAAATTACTATCTGAACAGAAATAACTGAGTGTGCTGAGATACAAAGAACAGACGGTGGAAAAGATGTAGTTGAATGACATGCCCAGACAGAGGGATTCTAGTAGATATTTAAATATTTCCTTCAGCCACATCTGAGAACCGGTGCCAGGGCAAAACGACCCCACTGTCATCCAGGCTGGGCAGCCTAGTGCTACAGGGAACCCACAACACAATGTTTTACCAAGGGTTACTACAGAGTTGAGAGATGAGAGATGCTACAGGTGTAGGGCCAGATCAAACCTTCCATAAACAAACACCCTGTGAAGAGAGAAATGACATCTGTAATTCATCCCTAAACACTGAGCACTCAACAGAGGATGGCTGAGAAGCCCCTTGCTGGTCAGCGGCCTGGAAGCGGCGAGTGGGCCCAGAAGTCCACAGATCAGGGTGGGGCAAGGCAGGGACAACAGATGAAAGGCACTAGGACACAGTTCACTTACAAGGTCAACTACTGAGGGCGGCTGCCCATGCATGTGTCAGGCTGTTCATTCTGGAATGAGGAGGGGTCGGCCTTTACACCGTATCTGCACCCACTAGGCTCAGAGAGGGGCTACCTTGTGGAGGGGATGAGGGTGACAATGAGTCTGCAGGGGATAAGCACCTCAGTGAAGATGAGGATCATGTGAGGGATATTTCTTATTAACTTATGCATACTCCTCACGTAACACTCAGTGATACATAAAGCTCAGATAAGAAGATAAAAATCACTGGCTCAAAAAAATTGCCAAGTCAGGGCTTTCTGGAGTTCTGCATAAACCTCTCACTCAGCCTCAACAAGTCTGATCTCACTTCAAACACACTCAGGACAAGCTCTGCAAACTGAAAAACAGCAATGATCACGACACTCAGGAGCTGGCCAGGAACTCCCAAACCAACCAGATTCACACGGAGATGTTCACAGAACTTCACCATCAAATAAGGCCACTCCGTGCCCGTCATGGAGCAGGACAACACGGCCACTCTGCAATCCTGTCTGAGCACAAACACCTGAATACTGTCCTAGCCACAGGAATCATCCACTGCCCCCCTAAGGGGACTGAAATGAGCGACTGCTGCAGCTTTGTCAGTTACACCTTGGCCTTAGTCAACTCTTGCTTCATTCTGGATAAAATACAGTAAATGGTCCAGTCAGAATGGTCCCTCCTGTTTTTTTTTTTTCTTTCTTTGACAGGCAGAGTGGACAGTGAGAGAGACAGAGAGAAAGGTCTTCCTTTGCCGTTGGTTCACCCTCCAATGGCCGCCGCGGCCGGCAGCTGCGGCCGGCGCACCGCGCCTATCTGAAGGCAGGAGCCCGGTACTTCTCCTGGTCTCCCATGGGGTGCAGGGCCCAAGTACTTGGGCCATCCTCCAGTGCACTCCCGGGCCATAGCAGAGAGCTGGCCTGGAAGTGGGGCAACCAGAACAGAATCCGGCGCCCCGGCTGGGACTAGAACCTGGTGTGCTGGCACCGCTAGGTGGAGGATTAGCCTAGCCTAGTGAGATGCAGCGCCGGCTTTTTTTTTTTTTTTTTTTTTTTTTTTTGACAGGCAGAGTGGACAGTGAGAGAGACAGAAAGAAAGGTCAAGAATGGTCCCTCCTCTGTAACAGCTTCTGATCCTGAGCAAAAAGCCCAGTGCCTCATTCCTCACCAACATCACTTCACACAATCCCAGGCCCCTAATTTCTCCGTGGCAACTTCCTACTGAGATGCCTCACTATTCCATGAGGGTGCATGCTCAGTCTTGTCTAATTGAGTAAGAAACACAAATTATTCAACACCCACGTTACCCAGGTGTAGTGTGGGGTGGGTTTCAATGGAGGGCACTGACAATTGCAAGAGTCAAGTCATCTGATGAAACAGTCTCTTTCCATCTTTTTTCCCAAATAATCTGTATCAAGAGTTTTGTTCTCCCAAGATGTATACTACATGCTTCTCTTACAAAAGGCAAGTACCACATTTCCCACAGCAGAAAACACAAACAGAATTTTCTTGGAAAACAGTTACCTATACGATTTAGTTAGCCTGGATCATTACCGAGTAGACAGAAATCTCATGGCCACCACTTTCCCAAGAGCAGCTTTTATGTCTTTGTTCCTCAGGCTGTAGATGAAAGGGTTCAGCATGGGAGTGACCACCGTGAACATCACTGCAGATGCTATGTCTTTCTCAGCCGAGTGTGAGGACGAAGGGTTGAAATACAAGGATATGATGGTGCCATAGAAGAGAAACACCACAGCCAAGTGGGAGCCACAGGTGGAGAAGGCTTTCCACCTGCCCCGAATGGAGGGCACTCTCAGCACAGCAGCAGCAATAAAGACATACGACACCAGGATGCAAACAAAGGGGGCGATCATGATCAGTCCTGCTTCAAAAAGAACCAACATCTCATTGAGCCGTGTGTCTGAGCAGGATAGCTTCAGGAGAGCAGCCACATCACAGAAGAAGTGGGGGATGGCGTTGTCCCCACAGAATGACAGTCGTGCCATCAGCAGGGTATGCAACAGGACATTCAGATTGGCAATGATCCAGGACCCAGCGACCATCAGGACACAGAGCTGACGAGTCATCTTTGTTGTGTAATGTAACGGGTGGCACACGGCGACAAAGCGGTCATAGGCCATCACGGCCAGGAGGAAATTGTCCATATCTACAAACAGGAAAACAAAGTACATCTGCGTGAGACAGCCAGAGTAGGAGATGGCCTGACTCCCGAGGGCGTGATTGGCCAGCATCTTGGGGACGGTGGTGGAGGAGAAGCAGACGTCCACGAAGGACAGGTTGCTGAGGAAGAAGTACATGGGGGTGTGCAGGCGGGCGTCTGTGCCGATGGCCAGGACGATGAGCAGGTTCCCCAGGACCGTGGCCAGGTACATGCTCAGGAAGAGCACAAACAGCAGCCGCTGCTGGGGCTGCCGCGAGAGTCCCAGGAGGAGGAACTCGGAGACACTCGACTCGTTGGCCCCTCCCATGGGTCTGAGCCCAGATGCAGAGAAAATAAAGAGGACAGAAATGGGAAAGCTGAGGGACTGGATGCAGAAATCAAGACCCATCTATGGACATGCTAATGAACCCTGTGTTAGAGATAGTAGTCAGAATCTACCCCTGGTCCCGACACCCACAACTTCCAACCCTCAGTCCCACATGATGCTGGTCCCACTGGATTCAACCTTTTAATTTTCTAAACATTAACATTAAACCAACAGGTAAGCAAAGACACAGCCCTTCTCTGTCTTTGTATCAGGCTTTCTCTCAATGAACTTTCTCTATGACCTTTTTTTTTTTTTTTTTGACAGGCAGTGTTAGACAGTGAGAGAGAGGCAGAGAGAAAGGTCTTCCTTTCGGTTGGTTTACCCCACAAATGGCCGCTACGGCCGGCGCGCTGCGCTGATCCGAAGCCAGGAACCAGGTGCTTCCCCCTGGTCTCCTATGCTTGTGCAGGGCCCAAGGACCTGGGCCATCCTCCACTGCCTTCCCGGGCCACTGCAGAGAGCTGGACTGGAAGAGGAGCAACCAGGACAGAACGGGAGCCCCAACCAGGACTCGAACCCGGGGTGCTGGCGCCACAGGCGGAGGATTAGCCTAGTGAGCCGCAGCCCGGTCTCTCTATGAGCTTAACAGTTAATAATGGGATCAGACATAGCGATTATCACTATGTCTGTATCATCCTTCAGTTAATGAATTCAAGAATCTTACTACTGCTACCTGGATGGGGAAGATTTAGCACCAAGGTTCCTTAAAACCTTCAATCAGGGGCCTGGACTGTGATATAACAGTTAAGCCACCACCTCAATGCCAGCATCCCATATGGGCGTCAGTTCAAGTTCCAGCTGCTCCACTTTCCATCCAGAATCCCCACTGTTAAGCTAGTACCTGACAGACATTAGCAATGCTGCTGTCAAGTGTTCTCCACCCTGCAGGAATTGGCCAATACCACTCTTACTCTAAGCAGTGAGAAGTCTTAGACATACAGGCAGGTTCTGAGCTAGGGAAGAGGAGATGGTCACAGCCTTCCCCCTCCGTGCAGAAAGGATGTGTGGGGAGTCACAGGCAGGTGTTTACATGGCTTCCATGACCCCTGAGACCAGACTCCCTGAGAGTCTCATTACAGACAAGTTCAAGGTAATTGTCCCATCTATTTCCCAATCCCCGTGGACTCAGCAATGACGGCAAAGGATGTGATCTAACTCCTGGGTCATTCACATCTTGGGGACATGGATAGAGACAAGTCCCAGAGAAAATTCTCTAAGACCTCATCCTATTCATCTAGGCTATATTTATAGGTTTTCAAAACCAATCATTATTTTTGTTGTTCTATCCAAGTCTTCCACATGGGTAGCAGAAGCCCAAATACTTGAGCCATCTTCTGCTTCCTTCCCAGGTTCATTAACAAGCAGTTGGACAGCAGAGTAGCTGAGACTCAAACCAGCACTTTGATATGGAATGCTGCCATCCCAAGCAGTGGATTAACCCACTGATCCACAACACTGGCCCTCTTCCTACTTTCTAATGTCAGAAACTGGGGTTATTTCACAATTACCTGAGTGAACCTTTCATTTTCTCTTGTATCTTATACACAGAGTTAGTGATATGTTTGCAGAAAAGGATGGCAGGGTAGCACTACAGATTTGTGCTTGATCCTTTAAGGCACCATATCAAGTATGCTCCTTCTGTAATCAAAGAGACAGAGATCCCAGGGAGCTCACAGCACGCCAGGACTGAGGAAGCCCATTGTCCAGAGTAGACTCCTTTGGAGATGTCTTCCCAGCTCACAATGAATTATCCTTTTCTGAGACTGGCACCCTAATCCACAGACCCATCGGAGACCCAAAACTTCCAAAACTTAGCAACATAAAACAGCAAGCATTTGTCTCACTTGTCATAGATCATTTGTCATAGATCTTCTGAGATGGGACTCTGGTCCTGTTCCGGGTCAGGCTTCTGTGTGAGACTGCAGGTACGTTGGCGGCAGGGGCTCAGTCCTGGAGGCTGACTCAGGCTGCAGAATCAACTCCAAGAGAGCTCTCCTTCATTCACTGCCATTGGCAGCAACCTCACTTACTCCCTGGACCTCCACACAGAGCTAATGTGAAGTGTCCTCACACAGAACTGCTGGTGTCCCCCGAGCAGGGCTTCGAGACGCACTACAGAAGCCACAACAGCCTTTATGATACAGCTCCAGAAGTCACACGCCACTGCTTCTTTGTTTTTAAATTTATTACCTTATTTATCTGAGAGACAGAGAGAGAGGTCTTCCATCCACTGGTTAACTCCCCAAATGGCTGTAAGGCTGGAACTGGGCTGATCTGAAGCCAGGAGCAAGGAGCTTCTTCCAGTCTCCTTCATGGGTGCAAGAGCCCAAACATTTGGGCCATCCTCCACTGCTTTCCCAGGCACATTAGCAGGGAATTGGATTGGAAGTGGATACGAATGGGCAAGACACACATGGCCACCTTTATGGGATGCCAGTGCCACAGGCGGAGGCTTAGCCTGGTACACCACGGTCCCCAATGCTTCTTACATACTATTCCTTGCACTCTCATCCCAGATAAACCTGGGAAGGATTCCACAAGGCCAGGATCACCGAGGGTCATCTTGCCACATCTCTTACTGGCACATCTGGCTGCCACATCTCTTACTATCAAGTGGAAACCTTGGTTAGAGATCATGTTTGCGGGATGCCAAAACTTGATGAATAAACCCATGTATCCCCAACACACATTCTGTCAACTCCTCAACCTCTGATTGAGCCCCTCTGTGTCCACTGGCTTGCCTTTCCTGACTACTTGCACACATTCAGGCATTCATGTTCACCATAGGTTTTTCTACCAATCACCCCATTTAAGTGGAAAATGCTGCTTGGGATGCCACAAAGATCTTGACTTTGGAGTCTGATTCACAAAGCTCAAACCTCAGTATCTGCATAGGCCACCATCTGCAGAGCCTAATCCAGGTGGTCCCACACTGCCTCCTAGATTGCCAATTTGGAGAAGTTTACCATGGTAATTTACAATTCCAGCATGCACAGAAATCACCTGAGGAGGCTGTTGTTAAAAATGAAGACTGTGTAGGGGCTGGCGCTGTGGCGCAGTGGGTTAACACCCTGGCCTGAAGTGCCGGCATCCCATATGGGCGCCGATTTGAGACCCTCTCCACTTCCCATCCAGCTCTCTGCTGTGGCCTGGGAAAGCAGAAGATGGCCAAGTCCTTGGGCCCCCACACCCACGTTGGAAACCCGGAAGAAGCTCCTGGCTTCGGATCGGCACAGCTCCAGCCATTGCAGTCATTTGGGGAGTGAACCATCAGATGGAAGACCTCTCTCTCTCTCTGCCTCTCCTTCTCTCTGTGTAACTCTTTCAAATAAATAAATACATATTTTTTAAATGAAGACTGTGTATTGGGGCAGTGCTGTGGCATAGCAGGTAAGGCCACCACCTGCAGTGCTGGCATCCCATAAGGGCACTGGATCCAGTCCCAGCTGTTTCACTTCTGATCCAGCTCTCTGCAGTAGCCTAGAAAAGCAGTAGAAGATGGCCCAAGTCCTTGGGCCCCTGAACCTGTGTGGGAGACCCCGAAGAAGGTCCTGGCCCCTGGCTTTGGCACAGCTCTGACCATTGTGGCCAACTGGGAAATGAACCAGCTGATGGAAGACATCTCTCTCTCTCTCTCTCTCTCTCTCTCTGTAGCTCTTTCAAATAAATAAATAAATCTTAATAAAAAAAATGAAGACTATGGGGCCAGCATGGCAATGTAGTGGGTAAAGACTGCTATCTTTGATACTGGCATCCCATATGAACAACTGTTCATTTCCTCGCTGCTCCAATTCTGATCCAGCTTCCTGTTAATGTGCCTGGGAGAGCAGCAGAAGATGACCCAAGTGCTTGGGCCCCTGCACCCACGAGGGAAACTGAGAAGAAGCTCCTGACTTCAGTCTGGCCCAGCCCTGGCCATTGTGGCCACGTGGGGAGTGAACCAGTGTGTCTCTGGGACCAGAGTCCCATCTCAGAAGATCTATGACAAATGATCTATGACAAGTGAGACAAATGCTTGCTGTTTTATGTTGCTAAGTTTTGGAAGTTTTGGGTCTCCGATGGGTCTGTGGATTAGGGTGCCAGTCTCAGAAAAGGATGATTCATTGTGAGCTGGGAAGACCTCTCCAAAGTGTGTCTCTGTCCCTCTCTCTAACTCTGACTTTCAAATAAATAAAACAAACCTTTCAAAAATGAAGACTGTGATTCAGGAAGTCTGGAATGGAGCCTGAAGCAATGCATGTTTAACGTCACTCAGGCAATGTCTGTGTTCTTGGGTGCTGGACCATTCTGTGCTGCTGCAACATCACAAGCGGCGCTCGGTAACAGGGAGAGGTTGACTAGACTCACGAATGGTGGCTGGGAATTCCCCCAGCTGTGGCACACAGGTCAAATGTCATTATGGTGGGGGCTTGTGTGAGAGGTGGGGTACAGGCCAACAGACCTGGGGCCGGCCAAGCTGTCTTCCACAGCACGCCCGCTCAGGGGACCCCAGTCCTGCCACAGCGGCTTTCCCCGCCTCCGAGCCCGGGGCCCCCACAGGTTCGTCTCCCTCCACTTCCACCTCCTGCGGGTCCGCCTCTGCCCAGGACGGCTAACACCGGGAACCAAGCTTCCAGAACACGACCCTCCCGGAACGCAAGGAGGCCTCCCTGCCCGCAGAGCCCGCCGCACTGCCGCAGCCGGCTCCCCGGCCAACCTCACCCCTGTAACGGACACCCAGACTGAAGTCAGACCCTCAGCGGCTTCGGCCTCCACCTGCGAAGCCGGAGATAGGAAGCAGGCGGAGCGACACCTGAAGAACTCACGGCAGTTGAGTAGTCGTGGCTCCTGGGCTCCGCCAGGCGCCCAGGTTTGGTGGGTGCCAACGCCAGGGTGCCCATTCCCGCTTTTTGGCGATGACGACTCCACCACCGCCACCACAGAGCCGCCCGCTGCAGCGCAGACCCGGACGCCACACGCGTTTTCCCAGCCGGCAGCTCTTCTGTGAGGGACGGCGCCCACCGCCTCACGGAGACTGGCCGAGCTCAGGCACCGCCCCTCCTACTCATTGGATGGGAGAACACCAGCCGGGAAAAAGAACCGGCTATTATTGGCTAAAGCAGGGAGGCGGGCCGAGACAGCGCGGCGATGCAGCCTCTGATTGGTCGCTTTCCGGGAGCGCGCGGTGCTCGCTGTGGTCGCCCTTCCGAGACGTGCACGTGCGCGTGGTGCGTCCGCTGGGAACTCGCCGTGTGCGAAGTCTCCCAGCCGCTGAGGAAAGCAAGGGGTCGCGAGAAACCTGGGAGTCCAAATAAATAATAAGGGATATTTTACAAATAAAATTAATTTTTAAAAACAAGATACAAATTAATTATTATTTCAGACCTTCACCTGGTGTCAAATAGGGCAGTTCTCTCAGTGGAAACCCAGATAGGCAAAGAAGTGGATTTGAAGTACTATTTGAAAATAGTACTGAATTTTGCCTTAGCTAAAGCTGAGAAAGTAATATTTTAAAATTCTCATGTGGTTGTAAATAAAATATTGAAGCTTAAAATAATGTGAATTTTAATATACCTTCTTTTAGTTTTTCTTGTATTTTTTCAACTTTTAACTTTTTAAAAAATTTTATTTGATGGCCGGTGCCGTGGCTCAATAGGCTAATCCTCCACCTTGCGGCGCCGGCACACCGGGTTCTAGTCCCGGTCGGGGCGCCGGATTCTGTCCCGGTTGCCCCTCTTCCAGGCCAGCTCTCAGCTATGGCCAGGGAGTGCAGTGGAGGATGGCCCAGGTGCTTGGGCCCTGCACCCCATGGGAGACCAGGAAAAGCACCCGGCTCCTGGCTCCTGCCATCGGATCAGCGCGGTGCGCCGGCTGCAGCGGCGGCCATTGGAGGGTGAACCAACGGCAAAAGGAAGACCTTTCTCTCTCTGTCTCTCTCTCTCACTGTCCACTCTGCCTGTCAAAAATTAAAAAAAAAAAATTTTATTTGAAATTCAGAGCTACAGAGGTAGAGAGGAGGAAGAAGGAAAGGGAGAGGGAGGAGAGAGAGAGAGAGAGAGAGAGAGAGAGAGAGAGAGAGATCTTCCATCCATTGGTTCACTCCCCAGATGGCCACAATGGGCCAGAGATGAGAAAGGCCAAAGCCAGGAACCGGGAACTTCTTCCAGGTCTCTCACGTGAGTGCAGGGGTCCTAACACTTGGGCCACACTCCGGTGCTTTCCAAGACCGTTAGCAGGGAGCTGGATTGTAAGTGGAGCAGCCAAGACTCAAACTGGCACCCATATGGGATGCCAGCATTGCAGGTGGCAGCTTTACCCACTACACCACCAGCACCTTCGACGTTCACAAATGTTCTGGAAAATTTACAATTTAAAATATGCATAGGGGTACAAGTTTTCCTTTTGCCTCAGGCTTCAGTGTAGCAGCTTTGGTTCTCTGTGGCTTCCCTTCAGGAAGCTGTTCCATCTTCCCTGTGTGCTGATTGATTCACAATCAGTTATTCACCCAAACAATGACTGTTTGTAGAAATTACTACATCCTGGATACCACTAATTAAACTGTCCATGCACTCATAGAGCTACAGCCTAGCTGGCGGTTGAGGGGAAGACAAGGAGAAAAACACAAAGTAACACCCTCCAGATAGACTGCCACTTTATCATTCAGGAAACACCACCCACTTTACATCATCCAGACCCAGCGCTTACGATTACGTGTCCCAGTGTGAATGATGGCACATTCCTCCTTCTGGGGGTCTTGTGAAGACGGGGCAAAACTGCAGTACAAGACTGTCCAGGGCACATGAGAAGCACAAGTTCTGTTGGGATAATTAGTTAACTCTGGCTACCCTGACATAGTGCCACAAAGTGGGTAACTTGAAAAAACAGCAACTCATTTGCCTGGAGGCCTGGAGGCTCTGGGGGAGAACCTGACGAGTGTGCGCCAGCTTCTCCTCGCTGTCGCAGCTCTTGGTGTTCCTGGGCTGGCCAATGCATCATCTGTACCTTGGCCGCCATCTGCACAGGCTTGCTCCCTGAGTGTCTGCTGCATCCCTAAGTCTCTGCATAGCATTCTCCTCTCTGTGTGTCCATGTGTCCAAATCTCTTTTAAACGGGAAAACAGCCATTGGAATAAGCCCAGCCTCTTCCTATACTCATCTTGATAACATCAGCAAAGACCTATTTCTTTTTTTATTAAAGATTTATTTTGGGGGGCCGGCACTATGGTGCAGTGGGTTAAAGCCCTGGCCTGAAGCGCCAGCATCCCATATGGCTGCTGGTTCTAGTCCCAGAGGCTCTACTTCCAATCCAGCTCTCTACTATGGCCTGGGAAAGCAGTGGAAGATGGCCCAAGTGCTTGGGCCCCTGCACTCATGTGGGAGACCCGGAAGAAGCTCCTGGCTCCTGACTTTGGATCGGTGCAGTTCCGGCTGTTGCAGCCAGTTGGGGAGTAAACCAGCAGATGGAAGATCTCTCTGTCTCTACCTCTCTCTGTAACTCTGTCTTTCAGAAAAGCAAAATTTTTTTTAAAAATATTTATTTTTTTATTTGAAAGGCAGAGAGAGAGTGAGAAAGAGGTCTTCCATCTGATGGTTCACTACCCAAATGGCTGCAATGGCCAGAGCTGCACGTATCTGAAGCCAAGAGCCAAGAGCCTCCTCCAGGTCTCCCACGCGGGTGCAGGGGCCCAAGGACTTGGGTCACCTGCTGCTGCTTTCCAGGCCATAGGAGAGAACTGATAGCAGAGAGCTGGATTGAAAGTGGAGCAGCTGGGACTGGAACCAGCACCCATATGGGATGCCAGCACTGCAGGTGTCAGCTTCACTTGCTATGCCACAGTGCAGGCCCCAAAAGACCTATTTCTTTTTTTTTTTTTTTTTTTTTTTTTTTTTTTTGACAGAGTGGACAGTGAGAGAGAAAGACAGAGAGAAAGGTCTTCCTTTGCCGTTGGTTCACCCTCCAATGGCCGCCGCGGCCGGCGCGCTGCGGCTGGCGCACCGCGCTGATCCGATGGCAGGAGCCAGGAGCCAGGTGCTTCTCCTGGTCTCCCATGGGGTGCAGGGCCCAAGCACCTGGGCCATCCTCCACTGCACTCCCTGGCCACAGCAGAGGGCTGGCCTGGAAGAGGGGCCACCGGGACAGAATCCGGCGCCCCAACCGGGACTAGAACCCGGTGTGCCGGCGCCGCTAGGTGGAGGATTAGCCTAGTGAACCGCGGCGCCGGCCCAAAAGACCTATTTCTAATTAAGGTCACAGTCATGGGTCCTAAGGGGGTTAGGACTTGAACAAATATTTGTTTGGGAGTAGGGAGGACACAATTCTAGCCACTACAATAGGGAATTATTTGAGGGAAACCAAGGTAGCATCTAGAGCACTGTATGACTGACTGGGTATATGTAGGGGGATTGCAACATGGGGGTTCCACTAACTGAGAAAGCACAGGAGGAGGGAAGTGCATGTGTGTTTGTGTGTGGGGGGCAGTGTCATGGTGCTGGTGGTGGCAGGGGGAGATGATGGCATCCACTTAGGAAATGTTGGGTGTGAAGCCCTAAAAGACATCCAGGTAGAGCGGTCCAGAAGTTGGACACTGTGAGTCCTCAGGTCATGAGCGTGTGGATTTAGTTTAAGACACAACAGTGGACGTAACTGGCCAGGAAGAGAGTATAGGGTGAGAAGGAAGAAGTCCGAGAAGCAGCCCAGAAGGACAAGAATCACAGAGGGGCTGTCAGACGAGGGCGGGACGACGAAAGCTGGGCGTGGAGACGGGAAACAAGCAGAGGTGTCTCAGAAGCAATGGAGTCGGCGACCTTCAGAAGAAAAGCGATGTCAGCAGTGCCAAGCGCACAAGGAAATCAAGCAACAGCACGGGTTAGCAGAATCAAATGTTACCAAGTCTTATTGACAAATAAGAGACACAGTGATATTTTCAACAAGTAATTTCTAATATGGCAAATGGACTACACCCCACTATTTAACCTTTGGTGAGGGAACACGGGCAGCTGTTCCTGCTGGTTGTCATGCTGGTGGCAGGAAGCGCGTGCTGAGGCCGAGTCTGGAGTACCGGGTGGGAGGGAGCGGAAGCAGGACCGGGCGGAGGGAGAGGGAGAGGGAGGCTGAAAGGCAATAGTGTCCAGCTGTGGAGGCGCTGTGGTGCATCAGGATTGGCCCAGGCCCGCTGAAGTGTCGGGGCGTTACACCTCCCCCGACCAGGCACTGAATGTATCCGCCAGAGAATGGGGTGGTCCTGAGCGAGTCCCTCTCTGTGGCTGAGGCTGTCTGCTGGCACCAAGGGGGTCTGGGTGGCGCACCTGCGTCCGTCTCAAATGCTCGACAGCCGACGTAGGTTACAGACAACACTCGAGGACAGATTGAATCCTCTCAGTTTCTCATTTCAGACACACCGTGATGGGAAAACAGGCTGGCGGACGGGGCCCTCGGGTACCGCTTCACTCTCTACATGCCTGCAGTGGCTGGGGCCAGGCCAGGCTGAAGCTAGGCACTGAGAACTCCATCCAGGCACCCAACTACTCGAGCCAGGCCTGTTTCCAGGAAGCTGGGGTCGGGAGCCAGACTCGACCGTGGAACAGGGACTCTGACGTGGGATGTGGCCATTTTAACCAGCATCTGAGCCCGGGGCCGTGTGCCCAGCCCTGACTTCAATACTTTTTCTTTAAAAAGGCAGAAGGCCATGAGGAATGTGATATCCAGATCGTGTGCCTACACGTCACTGTCAGTTCTGCTTCCTTCCCCTTCACAGTTTCTACGATGATCATGTGTTACTGTCCCAGTCTTTAAGTGCCCCATCACGGTATTTTAAAAGTTTTTGAAGGGCTTTTAGTAATAGAGGTAAAGTCTTACCTGATGCAGGTCAGACCCCCAAAAGCAGAATGCAGCATTTTGTACAGAACAGGGGAGTAAGTAGAAGCCCACGACTACATGTACAAAGGAAAGAGCCTGGAGGAAATACACAAGCTATGCACATGCGTTCCCCCTCTCTCCACCACAGGGGCGTGCGGCAGCTGGGCTCACACACACACTGGGCTGCACTCACTGCTCGGCGGAGGCCCTCATGGCATCTCTGTCCTTTCCCCTGTCTGAAGCTGAGGGGTGGGGGCAAGACAGGAGGGAGGGCTGCCCACCATGGTCTGGGGCTTGAGGGGTATGAGTTTGCTGATTTAAATAAAGAACAGCCCCCCAAAAGGAGATACAATACAAAGATTCATTGAATGATGGGATTATTAGAAGTATAAGATTCCTATTTCATAATTTCCTGTATTTTCTAAAACATTCTATAACAATGATATGCTAAATTGTAGAGTCACAAACATGTTTTAAGAATGAATGTCAGGGCCAGTGCTGTGGCGTAGCGGGTAAAGCTGCCGCCTGCAGTGCCAGCATCCCATATGAGCGCCAGTTCGAGTCCCAGCTGTTCTACTTCTGATGCAGCTCTCTGCTATGACCTGGGAGAGCAGTGCAATATGGCCCAAGTCCTTGGGCCCCTGCACCCACATGGGAGACCTGGAGGAAGCTCCTAGCTCCTGGCTTCAGATTGGCACAGCTCCGGCCATTGTGGCCAATTGGGGAGTGAACCAGTGGATGGAAGACCTCTCTCTCTCTCTCTCTCTCTCTCTCTCTCTCTCTCTCTCTGCCTCTCCTCTCTCTGTGTAACTCTTTCAAATAAATAAATAAATCTTTGAAAAAAAAAAAAAAAGAGTGAATGTCAGTGGAGGCAGGCTCTTCCTTCCAGGAGAGCGTCTGAGCTCTGTTTTCTAAGAGAAGCAGACACTTCTGGAGAGTGCAACAACAGAAATGAAATCGAGTTCTGTCATTCCCGAAAGTTGCAGATCCATGTGAACTAGCAGAATCATTAGTAAAAATAAATAAATTACCCATAAACACACATTTTATGTATTATATACAATGCTATAGAGATATGTATTTAATAAACTATAATAGGTAATTTTAGGACTTCTCCTTATCCTGAAACAAATAAAAGAGAAGAAGTAGACCCAATGAGAAAGATGTTATGAAAAGAAATCATCTAACACCGAAGACAAAAACCCTTTCCTCAAGGCACAGAATTCATGGCAGAGGACGCTGTTATATATCCGGCAAGCCCACACCCATCAGTCCAGGCAGTGACTTTAATTATTGAACAGTAGAATTTACGCCAAGAAGAACCTGAAAGGGCAAAGGGACCACCTGCCCCATCCCTGAGGGATCACAGGGCCTTCTTACACCTGGGGAGGGGCTGACTCGTCCGAGGAGTGAGCTTTGCGATCCTTTGTCATCAAGCAGGAGATGCAGGACCCATGACAGAAAAAGCCCGTGTCAGTGGGCAGAGACCGGGTGAAGGAAGGTGACCCGATTCCTGTCCCAGCCGCTGCAGCGGCTCACCCAGTCGCCTGTGGAAACGTTGATGGTGGCAGACAGCATGTTATGGGCCTGCTGTCTGCCACAGCACAACTGCTCAAGTTGGGGATTACCCAAATAAATCATAATACACCCATGGCATGAAACACCATGCAGCTGTGAACACACGACATGGGAAATGGTACATGGAAAACCAGTGTGAAGGTTGTATGGATGTCTGGAGGCCAGCTTCAGTAAAAATTATTTTCATACATTTTTTAAATTTTATTTATTTTATGGGAGAGGCAGAGAAACCAATACAGACAGATCTTTCATCTGTTAGTTCTCTCGCCAAAAGCTTGCAACAGCCACACCCAGGCCCGTCTAGAGCCAGGAGTCAGGAACTCAGTGCAGGTAGCAGGGACCCAATGCTTGAGTTATCACCTGCTGCCTCCCAGGGTGCACATTAGCAGGGAATTGAGAGACTTGAACCCAGGCACTCCGGTGTGGACATTCAAGTGGCCACTTAACCACTGCACCAAATGCCCACCCCTATCTCCATATATTTTAACTGTTTTTACAGGTTATTTTAATTTCCTTACATGAAATCTTTGACAGTGTGGAAGCATCATACTGTGATTCTTAAAGCAACACACAGTGATGCCTCTCACCCAGTTAAATGTGTCTAACTGAAAATTCAGACAACTTCCGTTTGTTCACTTACTCAGTAAACGGGGGTTCGCACACAACCTGTGTGGGGAGCCCTGTGGTGCCCAGTGTGCATCTGAGTCCGAAGTATCTCACCTCTGTCTCGGGCCTTGGGGGCGAAGTAGCAGTGGGCTCATGGAGGGGAACGAAGAGCTGCCAGTCGGCTTCACGTGGACAGCAAGTCCAAGAGGGGATTTCGGAGGGAACCCGGGGGACGGAGCGTCAGTCTCTGCTGAGGGGTGGCCTCCAGGTCCCCACAGAGCAGGGGACCTGGACTCAGCACCTGAAGGCTTGGGGCGGCCTTGCCACCCAGGGAGAGGGCAGCGAGGCGTCCTGGAGAGACAGACGGGCAAAGGTGATCTCTGTCCCCAAAACCAAAGGTGCGGCTCGCACTCCACCGATCCCAGCAGGGAAGGCGGTCCGTCGGATGCAGAGGCTGTGCACACCTGGAAGGGCTCGGAGGGTCTGTGTGGGGCCCGGGCACATGGAGCAGGAGCAGCCCCAGGAACAGCCTTTCCCGGCACAACACGGGGCCCAGGGACAACTTCACGGATCGCGTTTCTCATCTCTGTTGGTTTTACCCACGAAAGACCTCAGATGGCCGCTGAGGCCCACTGTTCATGACGAGCACTGCCCCAGGCAGTGGGCTGTCCACTGAGAAAGCACATGAGAGCCCGGCAGGGACTACAAGGGGAAAGGTCCCAGTGCCCAGGTCCCATCCACACGCTGATTTAACTGGCTGAGCTCTGCTTGGGAGCCGGGGCTGAAAACCACTGCTGTGGGCTCCAAGAGAATCTTCAGAAGAATCACAGAATGGGTAAACTGTAGGCTTTCAAGAGGGTTGCTAGCAAAGTAAAGGCCTACCAGCTATGTAGAAGAATGTAAAATGTAGTGATCAAAAAAATTTAAAAAATGTAGTGATCAGCAAGACACCACTGCCGTTCAAGGGAGCGGGGTTGGAGCTCAGAGTTCACTGATCACGATCTACCAGCATATTTGTTCTAAGTTCCTCAAAGACGCTTTGACAGAGCAGTGGCTGCATTTCACACGTAGGCAAAAAGTGTCCATGTCTGGCATGATAAGCCCGTGGCGTTCTCATCGCTATGAACCTGTCTTGCTGACGACTGCTCTTCTGAGCGCCGCCTTCAAGTCCCGGTTCCTCAGGCTGTAGATGAAGGGGTTCAGCATGGGGGTCACCACCGTGTACAGCACGGTGGCCGCGGTGTCCTTCTCAGCCGAGTGCGAGGACGAAGGGCTGAAATACACAGCGATGATGGTGCCATAGAAGAGGGAAACCACAGCCAGGTGCGAGCCGCAGGTGGAGAAGGCTTTCCACCTGCCCCGCGTGGATGGCACCCTCAGCACAGCACAGGTGATGTGGGCGTAGGAAGCCAGGATGCAGACAAACGGGGCGATCATGACCAGGGCCCCCTCAGTCAGAATCATCGCCTCATTGAGCCGTGTGTCTGAGCAGGAGAGCTTCAGGAGAGGAGTCACATCACAGAAGAAGTGGGGGATGGCGTTGTCCCCACAGAAGGACAGTCGCGCCATCAGCAGGGTGTGCAACAGGACATTCAGGTTGGCAACGACCCAGGACCCGACGACCAGCAGGACACAGAGCTGACGAGTCATCTTTGTTGTGTAATGTAAGGGGTGGCACACGGCGACAAAGCGGTCATAGGCCATCACAGCCAGGAGGAAATTGTCCATGTCCACGAACATGAAGAGAAAGTACATCTGCGTGAGACAGCCAGAGTAGGAGATGGCCTGACTCCCGAGGGCGTGATTGGCCAGCATCTTGGGGACGGTGGTGGAGGAGAAGCAGACGTCCACGAAGGACAGGTTGCTGAGGAAGAAGTACATGGGGGTGTGCAGGCGGGAGTCTGTGCCGATGGCCAGGACGATGAGCAGGTTCCCCAGGACCGTGGCCAGGTACATGCTCAGGAAGAGCACAAACAGCAGCTGCCGCTGCTGGGGCTGCCGCGAGAGTCCCAGGAGGAGGAACTCGGAGACGCTCGACTCGTTGGCCCCTCCCATGGGTCTGAGCCCAGGTGAACAGAGAACGGCGAATTCAGAACCTCGGACGAGGATGGTTAAGGTGTGTTCAGGCTGCAGGCAGGAACAGGTCTGCAGAACAGTCCAGGGAGCTGCTGCACTGGGGTTTGCTACACTCCGTTCCGTGTTTCCTGCCAGGCTCCCTAATTCTCCTCCCGTGTTCAACACGGGACACCACACAGCCCCTGGCTGAGTATCTCTGCTTACATCGCTGTTCTCCCCCCCCCCCCAATGCCTTAGTGGCTCCTATAGAGGCAAGAGAAACGGCTGACGGTTATTACCGGGTTCCAGTGACAAGCAGGGAGCTCGAGACTCCTACTGCTGTCCCTGCATCAGCAAGGTGCACACAGGAGTTTCTCAGAAGACCTCGATGTCTAAGCAGAGATCGGCGTCTCCACTCTGGCGCCTGCCTGGAGGAAGCTGGCACTGGTGCGCTCCTGTCGTTCACCTGCGTGCACCCGGCCCACGCCGCTCTTTGTTGTAAAGATTGGGAAGTCCCGGAAACCCAGGCAGGTCCTGACCCGTGAGGAGCAGGACTTCCTCGCTCAGCTCTGCGTGCCACAAAGTGCTCGGGGCAATCACAGAGGGGCCTTTACAGCAGCCCCTCAGCCCCTGGGACACATTCCCCGAGAGCCTCATTAGAGACAAGAGGAGAGTAGCTGCCTCTTCTACTTTGTCCCCTTTGGACCAACGGTGATGACATAGACCATTACCCAAAGTTCCCATGTGGCTCTTGGGGCAAAACTGAAAGAGACCAGACTTGAAGGCACCTTGGCAGAGACAAATCCCCGACTGACTGTCGCACAACCTCAAGCCTCAGCGCCCTGGTCATGTGGGGCTGTGCCCGCAGGTGTTCCTATGCTTTCTGGGACACCCTCGCTTCCTCCTTTCTGCTCACCTGGAGAGAAGATCAGTGATGGTGCAGTTCTCCACTTTACACATGGGAATGTCAAGAACACATTACTGGGGCTGGCGCTGTGATGTAGCGGGTAAGCCACCACTGCAGTGCCGGCATTCCCTATGGGTGCTGGTTCCAGTCCCGGCTGCTCCACTTCTGATCCAGCTCTCTGCTATGGCCTGGGAAAGCAGCGGAAGATGGCCCAAGTCCTTGGGTACCTGCACCCGCATGGGAGACCTGGAAGAAATTCCTGGCTCCTGGCTTTGGATCGGCGCAGCTCCGGCCATTGTGGTCATTTGGGGAGTGAACCAGCAGATGGAAGTCTCTCTCTCTCTCTCTCTCTCTCTCTGCCCCTGCCTCTGCCTTTCTAATAAATAAATAAGTCTTTAAAAAACTACAACTGCTTCTTCCCTACAAAGGAGAAGCAATACCTGTAGGGCTAATTTCAGCAGAAAAGGATTTCTTTAAAATAAAACACTGACTCTACCAACACGGTGTTTTATTTGGCCATAAAAATGAATCGACTTGTGATTCATGCCACAACATGGATAAATTTCTAAAGCATCAAGCAACAGGTGACACAAAGATCATGTATTGTATGAATCCTTTTATATGAAACAGGAAGGACAGGAAACTCCATAGACAGAGAACGCAGACTGGCGGCTGCCGTGGGCTGGGGGCAGGAGATGGGCAGTGACCGCCATCAGGTGGCCGATGAAAGTGACTCAGAACCGGACAGAGCTGGTGCTTGTGCAGCACCACAAATGTGCCCAATGCCACTGAGCCATTCCCTTCAAAATGACTCATTTTATGGGATGAGACCTTCAACAAAATTAAAAAACAAACAATATTGAGCGCCTGTCAAAAATCAGCAGGAGGCAGGTCAGCCGGGTGTGGGTGGTTAATTTGACGTGACAACTTGGCTGGGCCAGGGTACCAAGTTCTAGATGTGCATGTGCTTTCTACACGAGATGCACACTTGAGTCAGCACACTGCCCCCCATCGTGGGATGGGCCCCGGGCACTCGGTCAAAGGCCTTGGTAGAAAAAGCCTGCCCCCAGGGTCTCCTGACCTGCCAGGCCTCCACACTCACACGAGCCGATTCCCCAGAGTTTACAAATCTCGGAGTGGAGAGAGGGGAAGAGGGAGAGAGAAACTGATTCTGTCTCCCTGGATTACAAGGAGCCACCCTCACAAGATCGCTGGCTGGTAACACTGCTCCCGCCCATGGCTCAGGACCAGCCAGCGAGGAACCCATGCAGCAGTCATGGAGTCACTGCCACCACTACCTCAAAAAGATCACAGGAAAAGTGGATTAAAATACGGGGGAGGGGCAGCGCTGTGGCTCAGGTTAAGCCTCTACCTGCAGTACCAGCATCCCAAATGGGGGCTGCTCCACTTCTAATCCAGCTCCCTGCTGATGCTCCTGGGAAAGCACTGGAAGATGGCCCAAGTGCTTGGGCCCTGCACTCACATGGGGGACCCAGAAGATGCTCCTGGCTCCTGGCTTTGGCTTCACCCAGCCCCAGCCATTGCAGCTATCTGGGAAGTGTACATGCAGATGGAAGATCTCTCTCTCTGTCTCTAACTCTGCCTTTAAACAAACAAACCCTGGGCGGGGGGCGGGGGGCGGGGGGTGGGGGAAGTGCGGGGATAGGCATTTAGCCAAGCAGTTACGATGCCAATCAGGATGCCAGCATCTCACATCAGAGCACCTCGGTTCAATCCCCGGCTCTGCTTCCTGTCTCTGGTCTCCTGCTAATGCAGACCCTGGGAGGCAGCAGTGAGAGCTCAGGTAGTTCGCCACCCATGTGGGAGCCCCTGAATGAGCTCCTGCCTCCCAGCTTTGGCTCATGGGGAGTGAACCAAAAGGCGGGAGTGCTCTCTCCCCTCTCGCATCTATCCCTCCCCCCTTAAATAAGTAGAAAAATAATTCTCAAAGTAAACAAGAATCTTTATTTTCCAGAACATTTCTTCAATAAGCATTGCCAAGAACTGCATCAGACCTGAGACTTTATCCTATTTACAAGCCAGTAAGTGCGCCCACCAGTTACACCGGCAGTGTGACCAGACTCCTGGGCCAGAGAAATGAAGAGTGTATTGCTCACAGGGCCGGCGCCGTGGCTCACTTGGTTAATCCTCCGCCTGCAGCGCCAGCATCCCATATGGGCGCCAGGTTCTAGTCCCAGTTGCGGCGCCGGGTTCTAGTCCCAGTTGCTCCTCTTCCAGTCCAGCTCTCTGCTGTGGCCCGGGAGTGCAGTGGAGGATGGCCCAAGTGCTTGGGCCCTGCACCTGCATGGGAGACCAAGAGGAAGCACCTGGCTCCTGGCTTTGGATCAGCACAGTGCGCCGGCCATAGCAGCCATTTGGGGGGTGAACCAATGGAAGGAAGACCTTTCTGTCTCTCTCTCTCTCTCTCTCTCTGTCTATAACTCTACCTGTCACACACACACACACACACACACACAAAGTGCATTACTCACAGCGCTAGCGGTAGCCAGAGTATCCACATCTACACCTGAGCCTCACAGAACGTAAGAGCAGGTGGCAGCTGCACACATGCAGCGGCTTGCGGTGCATGGGCAGATTTCAAGCTCAGGAAATGGAATCGTCCATAACTGCAAAGATGTCTTTCTGACCTTTGACCCAGAGGGAGTCAAATCTTGGTTACAATCCTGCTCTTTGCTCAGGAAAGACACCCTTTATATCTTCCAGGCTGGTGGCTACACCAAGTCCTTCAAGAGATAATCTAGAACAAAACCAATCAGTGTGTCACAAAACACCAAGAAGCAGGAGACCCAGGGTGGATTATCTCCCAACAAGCACAGCTTAATTTTATGATCACTTGTCTTTAATAGTGAATGGGAGATAGAGAAATCCATCATAGACTATTCTTTTAAAAAAAAAGTTATTTATTTATTTGAAAGAGTTACAGAAAGAAGGAGAGGCAGAGAGAAAGAGAGAGAGAGAGAGAGAGAGAGAGAGAGAGAGAGAGGTCTTCCATCCGCTGGTTCACTCCCCAATTGGCTGCAATGGCCAGAGCTGCACCAATCTGAAGCCAGGAGCCAGGAGCCAGGAGCCAGGAGCCAGGCGCCTCTTCCGTGTCTCCCATGTGAGTGCAGGGGCCTAAGGACTTGGACTATCTTCTACTGCTTTCCCAGGCCATAGCAGAGAGCTGGATGGGAAGTGGAGCAGGCGGGATGCAAACTGGCACCCATACGGAATGCCGGCACCACAGGCGGTGGCTTTACTGGGTACACCACAGCGCTGGCCCCTTCATAGGTTATTCTTTTGCAATACAAGGTTGTCTAATTTTCTTCCATGTTCTAACAGTTTTTTAAGTAAGACCCTGAGGCAGCCTTTATCATAGCAGTTAAGATGCCTACATATGGCTGCTGCACTTCCAAACCAGGTCCCTGCTAATGCACCCGGGAAAGCAGTGGAAGATGGCACAAGTGCTTGGGCCCCTGTACCTCCATGGAAGACCTGGATGGTTACTGGCTTTGGACTGGCTGAACTCTCTCTCTCTCTCTCTCTCTCTGTGTGTGTGTGTGTGTGTGTGTGTGTATCTTCCTCTCCCTATCACTCTGCCTTTCAAATAAAAAAAGAAAAATTCTGCATCCCACATTGGAGTGCCTGGGTTTGAGTCCTGGCTCTGCTTCTGATTTCGGCTTCCTGCTTATACGTACCTTGGGAAGCAGCAGGCGATGGCTCAAGTGGTTGTGTCCCTGCTACACACTTGGAGACCTGGATGGAGTTTCCAGCCTTTTGCAAGCATTTGGGGAGTGGGCCAGCAGATGGAAGTGCTGTAATGTCTCCCTCCCTCCCTCCCTCCTTCTCAAATAAGTAAGATCCTGTTACATAGGGAAAGAGACTTCATCCAAGTGAACTGTTGTGGAAAGTCTGAGAATGAGCAAGCTCAGGTCACAAGAATGTAGAGCTAGTAAAATGCTCAATACTGGGACTGGTGCTGTGGCATAGCAGGTAAAGCTGCCACCTGGGGTGCCGGTTCGAGTCCCAGCTACTTCACTTCCAATCCAGCTCATGGGAGACCTGGAGGAAGCTCCTGGCTTCAGATTGGCATAGCTCTGTCCATTGCGGCCATCTGGGGAGTGAACCAGTGGATGGAAGACCTCTATCTCTCTCTCAGCTCTGCTTTTCAAATAAATCAATCAATCTTTTTAAAAAATCAGAGTAATCAAAATATTCTTAAGAGGAAAAAAGATGTAAAGAGGACCAAGATCACTGTGTTCCCAGAAAGCAGGATCTTGGGAAGTGTGCACCGTCCATGAATCTCTACACCCTCCACCACCCAACGTCCAATCAAAAACCAAGAGCTAATACCGCACACAAAGAGAGAGTGCCAGCACTGTGGCACAGAAGGCTAAGCCACCCCCTGTGGCCCATGTCCCATACTGAAACATTGATGCTTCGCGCTTCCCGTCCAGCCCCCAGCTGATGCCCCTGGGGAAGCAGCGATGGCTCCAGTCCTTGACCCCTGCATCCACGCGGGAGACCCGGATGGAGTTCCTGGCTCCTGATTTTGCCTGGACTAGCCCCAGCCATTGCTTTTCAAATAAATAAATAACATTTTTAAAGAGAAGTAAGATGTTAATTATCATAGTTTATACATTGACTAAATAAATCAGGAAAAACAGTAGAAGACACTCTTGGCTTCAGTATGACCGTTGCAGCCATCTGAGGAGTGAACCAATGATGCAAGACCTCTCTCTCTCTCTTTCTCTCTCTCTAACTCTTTCAAATAAATAAATCTTTAAAAATAAAAATACAACTATACAGTAGAGAAAATTTGATTCAAGTCCATTCCACACAAAAGGACCCAGAGGGGACTGCAAGGGAGAAGGGTGATCTGAGCTGGGTGTTCATGGGAGAGCCAGCTTGACGCCGTGGGGTGGGAGGCCACAGCGGGTGTATCCACCAGGGCCCACAGTCACCCTTCACTGGAGGGCTGACCGTATTCGAATGCAGGTAGCCTGTCACCCAAACCTCAGAGGAGGTCTCTGCGTGGTCCCCAAACGATGTGGGCCACAGGGCAAACAGCAGACCACCGGCACGAGGGTTTGGAAGCCACGCTACACACTGAAGCGCGAGAGCTCACGCCAGCGGGCACGTCCGACTCCCAGTTCCCTCTCCCTGGTAGGATACGCAGCAGACCACCGGCATGAGGGTTTGGAAGCCACGCTACACACTGAAGCGCGAGAGCTCACGCCAGCGGGCACGTCCGACTCCCAGTTCCCTCTCCCCGGCAGGATACGCAGCAAGGGCTGGCCGACTCCTCTGAGCAAGTCTGGTGTCCGCTAGCAAAGACAGCTGGTGTCAGGCAGAAATACTGAAGAAATGAAAGAAAGGTGATGTTCATTTTTTTCTCCAAGCTGGAGAAATGTGTCACTCGGAGAAAGCAAGCAAGCATGCTGTGGGGTCACTCACGCTGCTGGGACGGACACACCGGGAAAGGTGGCTTACAGCACAGAGACACTTCAAACAGCTCAGGGTTGGGGTGTGGATGACAGACACTGCACGCGTGTGATGAAATCCCTGCAGGTTTTAAACGCGCACCCAAGGTCTTTGCTGACACGGGACAAAGGAAGAGGACATCACAGAAGTCGTGGGCAGATGGCAACCAGCTTTTTTTTTTTTAATAAGATTTATTTATTTTATTTGAAAGGCAAAGTTACAGACAGGCAGATAGAGAGAGAGAGAGAGGTCCTCCATCTGCTGGTTCACTCCCCAGGTGGATACAATGGCTGGAACTGTGCCGACCCAAAGCCAGGAGCTTCTTCTGGGTCTCCCATGCGGGTGCAGGGGCCCAAGGACTTGGGCCATCTTCCACTGCTTTCCCAGGCCATAGCAGAGAGCTGGATCGGAAGTGGAGCAGCTGGGACATGTAGGATGCCGGCACTGCAGGCGGTGGCTTTACCCGCTATGCCACAGCCACAGTGCCAGCCCCGGTAACCAGCTCTGAGCAGCTACAGTCACAGCGCCTGGCTCCAGCAAGGACATGGGCCACTCTGCTTCTCCAGGGGGATGTGTAAGCCCCTCCTTTCAATACGGAAACGGTTTGTTAACTTTCTAAAGCAAGAATGTCCAAGTTACAAGTCAAGGCAAGTATTCGGTCCTCCATTCATTTTCTTTCAGCTAAAGTTGATTTTTCCCGTGGTCTAGGACGGGTGCCAGACACTGGGGCATGTGCCCAACTGGGTCTGGGGGTGTCTCAGCATCTGTGGGAGGCCCTCATTGCAAGGGGAGAAAAAAGGCAAAACAGAGCCATGAGAACCACAACAAGGAGTCAGGGGGCCACAGAGGGGGAGGAGGCATTTGACTCGGTTCTTTCTCATTTATGAAAGGCAGAGAGACAGACCTACAGAGACAGAGAGAGGGATCTCCCTTCATGCCCCAAATGCCCACAACAGCCAAGACTGAGCCAGGCCAGAGCCAGGTACCTAAAATCCAATCGAAGTCTTCTGTGTGGATGGCAGGGACCCAAGTACTTGAACCATCACCAGCTCTCTCCTAGGGTCTGCATTAGCAGCAGGAAGCAGAGCCAGGGCTCGAACCAGGTACTCCCAAGCGGAGGCTTAACCACTGCGACAAATGCCCAGCCAGGACTCCGGACGGAGGGAGGAGGGGTGGGGGAGGGGTGGGGCCAGTCAGAACGGAGCAGGTGGTCTGGGCAGTGGGAACAGCCAATGTTAGTTTGTTTCCTTGATATCAAAGACATCCATGACCCCAGCTGAACCACTCCCTCCCCGGCAAATGTCAGGTACTGAAGCCTCGCCAGCCCTGGGGCATGTACACAGGGACCTCACCTCCGGACACCCACGGACACCCACGGCTCTGTGCGTACTGGGAGAGCCTCACCTCCCGACAGCCCTGGGGCATTTGCACTGGGAGCCTCACCTCCCTACAGCCTGGCTCTGTGCGCACAGGGTCCTCACCTCCGGACACCCACGGCTCCGTGCGCACAGGGACCTCACCTCCGGACACCCATGGCTCCGTGCGCACAGGGACCTCACCTCCGGACACCCATGGCTCCTTGCGCACAGGGTCCTCGCCTTTGGACAGCCTGGCGGAGAGCTTTGCCTCCCGACGCCGGGGCCGCGTGCACACAGGGAGCCGCCTCTGGACGGTGACTGCCCACTCCACCGTCCTTTGGTTTGACTCCCAAAACCAGTTTGTGGGGTTGTGTGGCCCCACCGCTGTGGAGGGAGGTGCCCCCCCTGACAGCGGTGCCACTCACCGAGGTGGCGTCTCAGCTCTCGGGCGAGGACCCGGCCTCCAGAGAGCCTGGGCTCAGTGTTGGGGACCGGGCGCAGGTGAACTGTGAAGGCTTCCCAGGCGAGTGCACCTCCTCCACACACATCCCTTAAAAAGGAAGCAGCTGACCTGTTGTAAAATAGCTCAAAAGCCGGCGTTTTCTCAGAAGCAACAGGGCTCCAGGCGAGGCATCACCTCCCGCCCGCTCCCGTCTGCCTCGGATCAAACAGCCGCCACACTGAGCCCAAGCGGCAAAAAACACGTTTCCTTGGCAGTGAGATTCTGCCTTGGGATTCTCTCATCAGGCAGAGAACGTCTTGCTGCCGACCGCTCTTCTGAGCGCCGCCTTCAAGTCCCGGTTCCTCAGGCTGTAGATGAAGGGGTTCAGCATGGGGGTCACCACCGTGTACAGCACGGTGGCCGCGGTGTCCTTCTCAGCCGAGTGCGAGGACGAAGGGCTGAAATACACAGCGATGATGGTGCCATAGAAGAGGGAAACCACAGCCAGGTGCGAGCCGCAGGTGGAGAAGGCTTTCCACCTGCCCCGCGTGGATGGCACCCTCAGCACAGCACAGGTGATGTGGGCGTAGGAAGCCAGGATGCAGACAAACGGGGCGATCATGACCAGGGCCCCCTCAGTCAGAATCATCGCCTCATTGAGCCGTGTGTCCGAGCAGGAGAGCTTCAGGAGAGGAGTCACATCACAGAAGAAGTGGGGGATGGCGTTGTCCCCACAGAAGGACAGTCGCGCCATCAGCAGGGTGTGCAACAGGACATTCAGGTTGGCAACGACCCAGGACCCAACAACCAGCAGGACACAGAGCTGACGGGTCATCCTCGCCGTGTAATGTAAGGGGTGGCACACGGCGACAAAGCGGTCATAGGCCATCACGGCCAGGAGGAAATTGTCCATGTCCACGAACATGAAGAGAAAGTACATCTGCGTGAGACAGCCAGAGTAGGAGATGGCCTGACTCCCGAGGGCGTGATTGGCCAGCATCTTGGGGACGGTGGTGGAGGAGAAGCAGACGTCCACGAAGGACAGGTTGCTGAGGAAGAAGTACATGGGGGTGTGCAGGCGGGAGTCTGTGCTGATGGCCAGGACGATGAGCAGGTTCCCCAGGACCGTGGCCAGGTACATGCTCAGGAAGAGCGCAAACAGCAGCCACTGCTGCTGGGGCTGCCGCGAGAGTCCCAGGAGGAGGAACTCGGAGACGCTCGACTCGTTGGCCCCTCCCATGGGCCTGGGTGCCTGGACCAGGAGCCAAAACAGGATCAGTTCAAAAGCTCGGGTCGGGTGAGGCAGGGGCCCTGGGCTTCCCTGCTCTCACTAGCAAAATGAGAGCATTTGCTCACGGGAATTCAGGCAGACACAACGGCGGTTCTCTCGGCACTTGGTTTTTACAACAAAGTTCTATACAACGTTACATGTTTAAGATATCCAGAGACTTCTCTATTTGTGCCGAGGTCAAGAGAACCCACACCGAGCCATCGCCATAGAGACAGGTGCACAGCGAGAAGCCAACACGGCACTGTCCGGTTCCCAGAGGCAGTGGTGCTGCCTGGAGTGAAGGTCCCCCCACCCCGCCCCTCACCTCCTGGCTGGCCACGTCCCGTGCCCCCAGCACATCTGCTCTGGGACCCGTATCTGTGAGCTGCCGACAGCTGCTCCCTGCGTGGGTTGGGGTGGGGTGGGCGACACTGCTGCCCCCCCCCCAACTCCTGTTTCCCGGGCACCTGTCCGGGGTCCGAGCCGGGCCGCCTTGTGTATTCTGCTGAGCGTCTTGAGTCACACTCGTAAAATTAAAATGAAGTATCCTGAGGCGTGGGCACAAACCGTCCGTCACTTTGCGTTTCCCGCAGTTAGGGTTCTCAGGCCAGGCAGACACCAGCCGAGACAGAGATGGCGGGGAGCCGCTGATCACCGCCGGGCTGTCTCAGGAGGTGAGGGGAGTCCCCACCAGCCTGGCAGGCGGGGGATCAAGTCCCACTGTCTGCTCTTACCCGGAGAGAATGTCCTCACTGTCACAAGTCCTGGACTCGCTACACTTGTTCAGAGCTTGCCAGAGGTTCCCGGACCAAAGCAGAGGGGCCACCGCTGGGGTCTGCGGGCTGTCTGCCTCCAGGAGGAGCTGGGGACACAGCCTGGGCTCTCGGGGCAGGAGAAGGCAGGGGAGAACACAGGACGAGGCCTTTACGGCCGTCTCCGTGGCCGCCAGGGCCCCAGTCCCTGAGGGCCTCGTTAGAGGCACAGTAATCATCCCTCCTCCCCGGCTTCACCGGAGTCCGAGAACGGTAACTCAGGCCTGGCCTCGAGGACTCTGCTCCCTGCTCGGGGACTCGGCAGCCGCGACAATGATGCAATCTCAGCGGTAACCGTGGACCAGACACAAGACACGGGAAGAACAGAGAAAACTCACAGACCCGAGCTTTCTCCTCTGCCCACGCCAAGCGGTGGCGTCCCTGTTGGGAAGCTGTCTGAGGCTTAGAATAACCTATGGCCTTTCACAGATCTGTACCCACTTCCTGCTCTGCCGCTGCCAGTTGTGTGATCTTGGGGGAAGCTACCGGCCCCTGCTGAGTCATGAAGTTCCCTCATCCGTTCGTGGCGGGGAGAAGTGTGCACACTTCACACAGCAGAGCTGTCATGACCCCTGACCTCGGCGTGCTCCGGGCTGGGACCTCCTCTGCTGCACGGAGGCTCCGGCTGTAACGCAGTGTTTGCGTCTTTCTCTCTCTGCTCCATCAGCTGTCTGCTCTGATAAACATCACTTGGAAACAGAACCACACGCTTATCTTCGTGGGTCCGGAGTCACTTTTTTAAGGGGCCAGATGACAAGTCTCTTCTGTATTTCATTTTGGGGAAATGAGATAGAAATAGGAGCCGGGGCTGACTCCGTTTATAAATGGGTAGAACGTGAACTCCAACGAGGGAAAGAGAATTCCTGGTCCAGTAGGTGTCACTCTTGAAGAATTTTCCTCAGTAGGCGTTCAGAAGGCAAGACCTGGTGCTAAGGTGCCCACAAAGAATTTGAGCTTTTGCACTGTAATGTTTACTTTCTTGGGTTGATAACATCAAAAATTACTCTTGAAAACTGTACAGTGGCAGTGGAGATCCTGAGAGAACATCGCGGGGCGGAGGAATCAGTGTTCAAGAAACCTTCCCTTTGAGTTGTATTCCAATGTGTTCTCTGCTCTGACTGTAAAGTTTTAATAAAGAGTATTTACCCAGTCCCATGAGAGCACCCATGTCTCCATCAGACGCAGTGTTCAGCATCAAGTTCTGTCCATCCAGTGGCCAAAAAAAAAAAAAAAATCAAAACATGCAATCCTCGAAGTTCATTGTGAAAGATCTGGGGAGATAGACCAGGCACTGACATTACAAAGGCATCATTTGCAAGTGATGGGAAACCAATTCCTAGCAGCCTGGGGGGGAGGGGGTGCAGGGGACGGAACCTGGTGGTTGGTGTAACTACAAAATCCAAAGCATCCTTTTGCAAAGCCTGTGTGTTTCAGGCAGGGCTCAATTTGAGGACCCAGATAACAACACCAGGGCCCTGTATTTATCTCTCTCCTCTCTTCTTTCTTCCGACTGAATTCTGCAGACAGTCTCTCTCCACGTGGCAGCCAGAGGTCCATCTGTGGGGCCGGCATGGTAGCGCAGCTGGCTGAGGTGCCATCTGTGACACCGGCGTCCCATCTTAGAGTGCCTGTTGGAGTGCCAGCTGCTCTGCTTCCCATCCAGCTCCCTAATAATGCACCTGGGAAGGCAGTGGAAGATGGCCCATGTGCTTGGGTCCCAGACACTCACGTGAAGACTCAGGGGTAGTTCCAAGCTCCTGGCTTCAGCCTGGCCCAGCCATGTCTGCTGCAGCCATTTCAGGAGTGAACCAGTAGATGGAAGATAGCTCTCTCCCTTACTCTGTCACTCTACCTTTCACATAAATAAATATTTTCCCCAGAGAAACCTTTTATTTAATGAGTACAAATTTCATAAATACAACCTCTCTTCCTCCTTCCTCTCCCTTTCTTCATTAAGATTCATTTTCAATTAACTTTATACAAAGACCAACTCTATTCTAAGTAAATATTCCAACAATTTGCATGCGTACACAGACACAGAAATTGAGAACTAGTTTTACAGTTAATTCTCATAATACAACTCATTGAGGACAGAGGTCCTACATGGGAACTCCCATTGTTAATGTAATAATGAACACTCTAATGTATGATGTCAGTGGTCACCAGAGCATCTTGACATGAGCTGTCAGGGCTATGGAAGCCTTTTGAATCCACAATCTCCATCAGTATTTAGACAAGGCCCTCAGCAAAGTGGAAGTTCTCTCTTCAGAGAAAAGTACATCCTTCTTTGATGGCCACTTTTTTCTGCTGGGGTCTCACTCACAGAGATCCTTCATCTAGGACATTTTTTTGCCACAGCGTCTTGGCTTTCCATGCCTGAAATGCTCTTCGGGCTTTTCAGCCGGACCAGAATGCCTTAAGGGCTAATTCTAGGTCAGAGTGCTATTTAAAGTGATTGTCATTCTATGAGTCTGCTGTGTGGACTGCTTCCCATGTTAGAACACTTTCTCTTTTTAATTTTATCTATTATTATTACCAGACACTTGATCTTGTTTATATGATCTCTTTAACACTTAATATGATCACTTTAATACTTAAGATGGCATTTTTACCACCCAGCTTAATGGGATTTGGGATCCCATGGCAAGTTTTTAAACTGTACCCTTAGAAGTAAGTCCACAGGAATGTATGCAGAACTATACAGCTTTACAATTACAAACTTCCTCCTCCCTCTCTTATTCCCATTCTTATTTTTTACTGAGATCTATTTTCAATTAACCTTATATATACATATAATTAACTCTATGTTAAGTAAAGAGTTCAACAAATAGTATGAAGAAGAAAAAAAAAACTGTTCCTCAACAGTCAAGATAGGGGCTGTTCAAGTCATTGCTTCTCAAAGTGTCACTTTGACTTCTACAGATTTTCTTTTATGTGCTCTATTAGTTATCACAGACCAGGGAGAACATATGGTATCATTCCCTTTGGGACTGGCTTATTTCACTAAGTATGATGCTTTCTAGATTCATCCATTTTGCTACAAATGACCGGATTTTTTTTTTTACCACTGTGTAGTATTCCATAGAGTACATATCCCATAATTTCTTTACCCAGTCTTCAGGACATTTAGGTTGATCCCATGTCTTAGCTATTATGAATTGAACTGTTAAGTAAATGTTTTTAAGACAAGAGTTATTACAAAAGACATCCAGCTATGGTTCCAGCACTTGGACATTCGCATCCCCTATCGGCCACTCCATTTCTGATCCAGTTTCCTACTACCGTGCACCCTGCGAGGCAGCAGATGACAGCGGAAGTAGCTGGGCCTCTTCCACCAACATGGGAGACCCAGATGGAGTTCCAGGCTCCTGCCTTCAGCCTGGCCCAGACTGGGCCCAGAGTGGCTGTTGTGGCCATTTTGCAATTCTCTCTCCTCTCTCTCTCTTTCTCTCTGTTATTCTGCCTTTCAAATAAATAAATCTAAAGAAAAACAACAACCAAATGTCCATCAGTAGCTCACCTCCTCCAAGACCAGCTCACAGGACCTCTTTCCAACTCCAGGTAAGGCTGTGCTCATCCCCTGCTTCACGTGCCCAACCCTGAACCAACCATTCTAGAGAGACTAGCAGGTCACAGACCCAGTCCCTTCTGTGCGGGAATCCCGGGATGGACATTCTCACCAGGGCTCCACGCAGCAGAGAGGAGCGCCCTGAACAGGTCAGAAGAGAAGTGGGGAGGAACACCCAGGAGCAAACGTCTAGGCACTCTGACCTGCTGGCGTCGCTCCGCCGGCAGAGCCGAGCCAAGGGCTGGGGAATGAACCCCTCACTACACAGAGAAATGAACAAAAACTGCTTTAATTCTGCATTCGGTGAACAGAGATAAAACCTGTGTCAGTGACAACCTTAGCGCCCAGATCTTGGGTTGTAAATACTGGGTCACATGCTGCAAGGGAGCCGGGAGAAAGCCGCTGTACATCTGGAGAAGCCTCTAGGAGAGGCCCAGGGAAGGAAGAAGGGGACACAGTGGGTGCTGAGCAGGCGAATGCAGTCTCACACGGCTCACCGAACTGCAGTACGGGGGAAAGGTTGTTGAGATATCATGGCAAGTCTGTCAGTCACAGGCGCAGGACAGTAAAAACTCAAGTCCTTCAGACCGAAAAGGAAAAATACTGCTCTCCAAAAGCAGCAGCCCGGGAGGGAAACAGCAGGGAAGGATGATGTTCGGACTGAGTGTGTGTGGCCACACAACGATCATAGCAAAAAAAAAAAAAAAAAAAAAGGCACTCCCCAAGTACATTCAGAACTTTATTTCAAGGTGATTTACAAGCAGGTGTGGACTCTCGTGAGAGCCGGGTCCCTCCTCACCAGTGACCAGCTCTGGACTCCCAGAACAAACACCTCCGTCCAGACACCCCTTCCCTGAGTTCATGGTTCTCCAAATCCCAGATCAAAGTCAGAAAACAACAGGAAAAGTGTTCTAATTCCTCCACGAGAATTTTAACGACAGACGTGTAACAGAGGCTTATCTGGTGACAACAGAGAGCTACTACTTGTACAAAGGGAGCCACAGAAGTCCCTGACGTCACAAGCAGGAAATGCTTTTGAGTGGAGGTAGGCATTCCTGGGACCTGTCAGTCTAAGAAGCTACTGTGTTTCATTTGAAAAGCTCCCTGGTGTTCCCTTCATTTAAAATATATATACACACACACACACACACACACACACATATCTTATTCATTTACTTCAGAAAGAGAGAGAGAAACAAAGGGAGACAGAGAGAGAGAGAGGTCTTCCACCTACTGGTTCACTCCCCAAATGGCCACAATGGCCAGAGCTTGGCTGATCCAAAACCAGGAGCCAGAAGCTTCTGCCAGGTCTCCATGTGGGTGCCAGAGCCAAAGGGACTAAGGCCATCCTCTACTGCTTTCCCAGGCCATAGCAGAGAGGGGGATCAGAAGAGCATCAGCCGGGACTAGAACCAGCATCCATATGGGATTCTGCAGGCAGAGGCCCAGCCCACTATGCTACAGCGCCCACCCTGATTCCTCATCACAGGGCCCCTGGAACATGTATAAAAGCGGGTCTGTCCGGCTGGCTCCGGCTTTGCACCCCCTTCTGTGTGGTTGGCCATTTTCCCCTGACCAATGTGTTTGTTGCCTGTGCCTTGGGGGTCAGAGCTCAGCCTGTGCTGTCCAAAGCAATGACCGCCAGCCAGGGGTGGCTCTGAAGCCCAGGGGAACAGGGACGGGCCGAAAGTGAAAGCTGAGTATAAAAAACAGAGCAATGCATCTCGCTTACCCGTGAAACAAAACATAGTGGCTCAAAAAACTCATGGTTTCTACGGGGCTACAGAAAAAGGCACTGACAGGCAGGTGACACCACGGCCCCCACTTCCCTTGGGGGTCCCTCCTGCCAGCTGGCCTGGGACCGTGGGTCTCACCTTACTAAGGCTGGTTAAACTCACTCCACCTCCTTACTCCGCAGCAGCCATGAGCGGCTCTCCTTTCGCTTCTGCAGGCGGCAAGAGAAGGGGGCCCAGAACAACCAGACTGGGAAGCCACGCCCAGGGCACGTGGTGGTGGAGGAATAGCGTTAACAAAACGCATTTGGAAAACAGAAGACCGAAGGAGAGGCGCCCTTACTCCCCAGCTGTCCTGGCCCGCGCTGGCGGGAGAGCCGAGCGCACGGTGCCCCGCGCACAGGAACCCTGAGAGTGTGGCGGGTGCTGATTCTCCACCCAGTTCCTGGAGCTGCCCTGCCCTGTGTGGAGAGAAACGCCAGGCCTGGGCGCCCACCGCCTCCCCAGGACCTGAGCCCCGTGCCATCGGGGAGCCCACGGAGCCGCACACCGGCCAGGGCGGCGCTGGCTGCGCCCCGACATCCCGCCCGCGGCTGGGACTCCGCCAACCCTGGCCCTGTTGGGTGCGCGAGGAAGACGAGCGTCGTGGAGGTGATCAACCCCAAACCAAGACTACCTCGCCGGCTGCCCGGGGCCCCTCCCAAGCGAGCTGGGCCCACCGCCGCCTCCACGGCCAGGCGCTCGCTCGGGAAGACGTCTGTTTCCCGCACTTGCCATTTGCCCGCGACCGGAGCCCCCTCCCCGCGCCCAGCACCGCCCTCCGCACCCCGGGCACAGACCCCGGGGCCGGGCTTGCCCCTGGGGTTGAGAACGTCTCCCCCGGGGGTCCCAGCGTTAGACCCTCGCAGCGTTCTTTTCCCAGAGTTGGGGATGGACATTAAGGAGGCAAAGGCATTCGATTCTTGCCCTGCTGGTGGCCGTTTCCCACCCTCTCCCTTTTTAAAATTTACTTATTTATTTGAAAGTCAGAGTTACAGAGATAAGCAGAGAGAGAGAGAGGGAGAGAGAGAGAAAGGTCTTCCATCCGTTAGTTCACTCCCCAGCTGGCCAAAACAGCCGGCGCTGCACCAATCTGAAGCCAGGAGCCAGGAGCTTCTTCTGGGTCTCCCACGTGAGTGCAGGGTCCCAAGGACTTGGGCCATCTTCCACTGCTTTCCCAGGTCACAGCAAAGAGCTGGATCGGAAGTGGAGCAGCCGGTCTCCAACCGGCGCTCATATGGGAAGCGGGCCCTGCAGGTGGCGGCTTTACCCACTATGCCACAGCGCCCCCCCTCTTAAAAAAAAAAAAAAAAAAAAAAAAAAAAAAGGACGTCCCCGTTTGAAAACGAAACGAAACTCTTAGGGACCCCGTAGTGGCGCCTCAGGTTTCTCCCAGTCCCGGTGGCTCCCCCTTCGACTCCCTGCTGATGCCCTCAGTGCTGGACCCAGCTCTGGGAAAAGAACTAACTAACGCTGGGCAAGTGCGGGAAACAAACGTCTTCCCGAGCGAGCGCCTGGCCGTGGAGGCGGCGGTGGGCCCAGCTCGCTTGGGAGGGGCCCAGGCAGCCGGCGAGGTAGTCTTGGTTTGGGGTTGATCACCTCCACGACGCTCGTCTTCCTCGCGCACCCAACAGGGCCAGGGTTGGCGGAGTCCCAGCCGCGGGCGGGATGTCCAGCACCCAGGTGGGAGACCCGGAGCTAACTCCTGGCTTTGGGCCTGGCCCAGCCCCGGCTGTTGCAGCCATTTGGGGAGTGACCCAGCAGATGGGAAATTCTTTGTCTCTCCCTGTCAAATAAATAAATCCGTAAAAATACAAATAAATAAAGCCAAACTGCTGCATAAAACACCGTGGTTTCCCCGGTATCGCGCTCCGGGAAGCCGGCCCGGGCTGCCTTTAGCTAAGAGCTGAGGATAGGACTCCTGCAGGGACCCCAGCACTCTTACTCATCCAGCGACTCACCCCTGCGAACTGGAGTCCTTTAGCCTATTATTCCCGCCTAACGTTAGCCTCGAACGATTTTCTGATTAAAAGCCCAGTGCTCTCCATATTCCAAAACATCTTGGACATTAAAGAGAAATGCCACCACCACTACCCCAGGTGGGACTCGAACCCACAATCCCTGGCTTAGGAGGCCAGTGCCTTATCCATTAGGCCACTGGGGCGGACACACACTGTGCTTTGAAGGCAGTAGGAATGAAGAACAGCTCCTCGCTGCGGCTGCGAAGGGAACCCGGACTCGCTGGGTTCCTCCGACGCACCCGTCCAGTTCAAGCAGCCGGGAACCGGGAACAAACCCGGCGCGCTCCGCGTCCCCGCGTGCGTTTCCCGAGCTCGGCGGCGCCCGGCTTGTCCGCCCCCTCCAGGAAGGCTCGAGGGGGCACTGGATTCTCCTGCGCGGGAACAGAGGCGGAGAGCGACCGAGGGGCCCCGGCCGGTGCTGCGGCGGTGCACGGCGCTCGACACGGGGACCCGCGAGGCCCGGCACTGGCCGAAGCCGGAGCTCGGCCGACGTCGGGACCCCGGAAGCGACCGAAGGTTCCACCCTGGCGCTCGCGGTTCCAGAATCGCGCGGGCCCCGGACAGCCCGAAGCCGCCGCCGCGGGGCGCATCCCCGGGAACGTCCTCGCACTCCACCCTGCCTGTCACTCACCCAGTCCCCTCAAGACCACCTCTGGGGCCTCGGGGACCCTTCGTGACCCCAGCTACCCTTTCTTATCCGTGCTCCGAGACCACCTCGCAGGCGTTCCACTTTCCAGTTTCCCCTAAGCGTTTTGCCGCTTAAAAAAAAGGCGGGGAGGGGGCGACCCAGGCCGGCCTCCTGGTCTTGGACGCGGCCTGCAGACGCGAGGCCCCTGCTCCGGGCTGGGCTTCGCCATTCGGGTGCGGGAGGTCCGCACTCCCTCCCCGCGTCTCCCCGGTCCGGACCCCGCCCCAGGGTCCTGGAAGATGCGAGACCCATGACGCTGCCACGGGTGACAAGCAGGCTGCAGGAGGGGACTGGGACCGACCACCTGCCCGGCACGGCTGACCGCTGCGTAAGGGGACCGGCCCAACTGCCTCCTGGACTGTCCCTCAATCTGGATTTTTCTAGTTTTTGTTAGGATTAGATCCAGGTTAAACATGTTTGTAAGGCAGGCAACACAGCTGAGGTGAGACCCCTCCCCCCACCCCACCCGCGGACCGGCGGGAGGCCCTGGCAGTTAAGCGGTCGGCCCAGCGGGCAGCTCACGTTGGTCAAGCGAGCCGTGCACAGGTGCGTCTCGCTTCCTAACGCTGACTCCTGGCAACTTTATTTCTCCAACCCGGCCGCGAAGGGGTCTCTCCGTGAGGTCCGTGCGCGAGAATCCGAGATCACGGGCTTCCGTGGGGGCCGTGAGAAGACCCCTGAGGGTCCCCAGCCCGGCCCCCAGGAGAAGCGGCCACGGCCACACCGGAGGCCTCACGCCTTTTCCCCGGTGCACTCCCGTGTTGGGGGGCACGGATTCGAGGGGCTCCGGCTCCCTCCACGCCCGCAAACACCGTCCAAGACTGTTTAAATTTGGTCTCTTCACTATCTATCCTGAGAGTCCTTCGCCGCTTTTAAGGTTTTGATTTTTTAAAAATTACCCAGTATTTTCCGTCTTTTGTAACGAGGCAGCTGGCGCCAACAACCCCACCGGTCTCCGCCAGCGGGTGTCATTTCCCAAACCGACAGTTTCTTGACCCAGAAAACACGTTTTTAAAAACGACCTTTACGGCGGAGATGAGGACGGAGACGGGGACAGCTGGGTCTCGGCAGTCGGCGGGAGCCCCGCACCCACCCGTGCGGCCGCAGGAAACCGCCGAGGGAGGGGCTCGCGCAGCCCGGCGTGGACTCCCACCCGCGGCGCGTGCACCGCCCCCCGCCCCCTTCCCCGTCCTGACCGCGGGCGGCGCCGTTTCCCCGCGCCTTGGCCCGGCCTCCCAGCCGCGCTGACCGCCGCGCTCCAACCCTGGAAAGGGCGCGGCTCTCTCTGGCCTTGAACCAGACTGACCCGGGCCGGAAAGGCCCCCGCCCCCCAATCCCAGTTAAAAGGCTTCGGCTCCGCAGCCAGCCTGGAAATTTCATACTTTTCCCTCCATTCCCTTCCGCAAGTGGGGTTTCCACTGCCGGGACGCGCGAAGGTCGTGGCTAAAAAGCCAAGGGCTCGTCCGGGATTTGAACCCGGGACCTCTCGCACCCTAAGCGAGAATCATACCCCTAGACCAACGAGCCACGATATCCAGGGCTCGTCCTTTCCCATCTGACCGTCGTGGCCTCCTTCGGGCGGCCCCGGAGAAACCTGGCGAGGAAGCTCCGGTTTCTCCCGGGCGAGGAGAGACCCCCGCGCCGCCCCCACCCACGTCGAGCCGCAGTTGAACAGCCCTGGCGCGCCCAGTCCCCCGGCCCGCGACCCGCGCGTCCCCCTGCCGCCCCCTGGACCCTTCGGGGTCACTCGTCGCGGCCGGAAGCAAAGGCCGGCCTGGCCTCACAAGAGCGGCGCAGCGGGCCCCGGGACGCCCCGCTTGGAAACGCTGCGTCCCCGAGGTGCGGCACCCAGTGGGTGCTCCGTCAGTGACCGCTGCGCTTGTCAGGACTCCGGGTCTGCAGTAAGCCGGGAGCGCCCGCCTGGCGTCCTGCGCGGGGGGCAGCGGCCATTTCCCGCCATCTGCAGCGGCCGGTTCCCACGCTCTCCACAGTGCCGCGTGGCCGCCGTCTAACCACGCAAGATAAGCCTCAGAGACTGACGACGCCTGCCCCGCTCACACCCAAACAGAGCCCAGGGCGGGAGACAAACCCGCACCCGGCCCGGACGCTGGGGGCACACAGTGGAACCCAGAACCCCGCTGATGGGGGTCTTGGCCACTGCCCGCAGTCCAGAGCCCCAGCACAAGACAGGCTCATGCACCCTCTTCCCGGCCGCAGGGTTCCCAGCCCGGGTTCCAGAAGAGGAAACCTCAGAACGAGGACCCTGGGGAAGGCTGGCCCCCCACCCAGCCCCTGGACTGCACCAGTACGGCTGCTATGCAGTCTGGAATTTGGTTGGTCCACATCACCCTGGGGGGAAGAGGTCAGTGAACCAGACCCCACAGGACTCCTGTGTGCATCAGCGGAGCTCTTTCCCCCACCGTGCTGTCCCAGGTTCCAACATGGCCCCGGGGCAGGGTGCAGGGACTGCACCCCTAGGGCGCGTGGCCCACATCTATGCCCTGAGCCTCTTCTCCCGGGAGCCCCAACAGGTCCGCCCCATGCAGGCTCACCAGGCAGCAGGGCCACACCCAGGTAGACCTGAGAGGTCCAGGGTGTGGGGGAGCCACTGTGGGGTGTAGCAATTGGTGGGGCGTCCTGGGCTGGGGGGAAGGAGGAAGCACAGGGGTGTGGCACCTGCCAGTCCGTTGGAACCTGGGAGTGCCGCCCTCCACCTGAGCCCCCAGCCCCAGACAGCCACAGTGTGCTGGTTGTGCACCCCCTGCTGTTCCTTCTGCAAGCCAGGAGCTTGCTGCAGGGTTCCCGGATCTCATACCAGGCAAGACCCCAGGGGCCTGGAGAGGACGAGGGGGCCAGGTGGCCAGCCAGAGCCTCCTGGACGAGTATAAATCCTGTTCTCCACCCTCCGTGCAAAGGCAGAAAGAGAAAAAAGGTGTCCCGACTCCACACGCCTAAAACAGCATCGTAACCTCTCTCCAAGGCCAGTTGAGCTACAGGAACAGGAGAGGTAGCTGTGCCGGATATCGGCAAGACGGGCCCCTTCCTCTGGGCTGCACCGCGCCCACAGCCTCCTGGGAGCTCAGGGAAGGCGGGGAACCTGAGCTAGGAAAAGGTTAGTCTTTGTCGCAGGTGGAGTCGTGGTCCCCTGAAGATGTCAGCGCCCTCATCCTCAGAATCTGTGCATGGGTTAGGCTTGTGGCAGAGAACTGGGTTGCAGATGAGGTCAGGACTGTTTATCAAATGACTTTGAGTGACGGAGAGAGAGTGTCCTGGATTGTGGAGGTGGCACCAGTCTGATGACAAGTGGAAGACACAGACGGCAGCACAAGGCGGACCCGATGGTCCCGGCTAATTGTGGGGGTGGAGGAAGGGAGCCTGAGCCGAGGAGTGTGTGCAGCCTGGCCGGCGTGAGGAACCTCCTGAGGCAGGCAAACCCCACGGGGTCTCGGGCTCGGGGCTCCAGCCCCTGCTTAGAGCCTGAGAGCGGCTTGGCAAGAGCGAGAAGTGGAGCAAGAGGCACCATCTCGGATCCAGGTGGCATCTTGACCACTACCACCCCCTGCACGTGCAACTGAAGAATTCTGGTCGCCCTGTCTCAATATCTGTAAGTTTCAATATCTAAAAGAATTTGCTGGGTTTTTTGTTTGTTTGTTTAATTTAGAAGATTGAAAGAACATTGTTCATAGCTGCTGTTCTCAAAGACATTGTCGCAGCTGGTCTCCGTTTCTCTGGACACCCGTATACCGTCTAGGTCCCACCGTGCCTGGTGTTTGTAGGTCGCTGCCTAAAGCCTTGTTCCCTTGTTTGCCTTGATGGCAAACCGTCTGTTTTCCTCAAGAATCTCTGTGTGAGGAATTCGGTGAGATTTAGAATAAAAGTGTGTTTTCTTCACAGAAAATTGTTGGCTTCCTTGTGCCAGGGGTTCAAGGTCACTGTGGATCTTCCCATGAGCTTTTTCCAGCTACCCTCAAAAGCACGAAATTGGGATGATTTGCAATCCTTGGTTTGTGGCACTTTCTCAAACCCATCCTCCGGACAAAAATGAAGACCAAAGGAGGGCTCGTCCGGGATTTGAACCCGGGACCTCTCGCACCCTAAGCGAGAATCATACCCCTAGACCAACGAGCCATGCCAGAGGCTGACACCGATTTCTTTTTTGGGTTTGGGAGGCGCCCTGGGGCTAGGGAGGAATCGGTTTCCGACCCGCGGGTAGGGGTGAGCTCCGGAGTGCGGGGGCGCCAAGGGACCCCACCCCTGCCCCGCCAGTGCCACAGAGGCGGGGAGCAGCCCCCAGCCCCTCGCCGGTCTCCTGCCGACGCCACCGCGCACCGAGCTGGCAGCTCACGCGTCCAAAGTCACGCTCAGGTCACGTCCCGGGGCTGCCAGTCCGGCAGAGGACACGGACCTCCCCGAGCGGGGCCGTGACTGCCCTGAGGCACGGCAAGGGGGCTCCGCACCACCCCTCCTCCTCGTCCCCGCCCCGCGTCTCCCGTCGCGCCCCAGCGAGGCCAAAGCAAGAAAGGAGCCCTGGGCGTGGGGCGTGGGACGTGGGGCGTGGGACGTGGGACCCACCGCCACCTGGCTCCAGGACTGCACCCGCCCAGCGGCGCTCCGGTCGAGGATGGCCGCGCTGGAAGGGGTGGTCCCCGGGGGGTTAGGCCCCATCCAGACTGGCGCCAGGCGGCCAGAGAAGCGCTGGCCTTCCCCACTCACGAGGGGGAGTTGGCTGGTCCCCCGGCCCCAGGATGTGGGGTCTGCAGGTCACTCAGGTCTTCCCGCTGTCCAGGCTGGACCCAACCTCTAAGAGCCCAGCGGGGCTGCGGGGGCTTCTCCCGCCCCTCGGGAAACCTCTCCCAGGGGCAGAGACCGCGACCCGGCCAGGAGGCCTGGCGCCCCTGACTGCGGCCGCCAACGCTGGAGAGGCTTGCCTGGGGTTTGAATCCGGGGCCTCCTGGAGCCATTCCCACCGCCCGGCGGCCGTTTTCGCGAACACACGTGGTTCCGAGGCTGGCGCGCGGCTGTGGCTCCGGGGTCAGCGCGCCCATTGGTGAGCCCAGCGGTGCGCACCTGCGGCCTCACAGCCGACACTGCAGAGCGATCTCGGCTGTGTGACCCATCAAGGTTAGCCGCGGGGCCCAAGAGCTGGTAATCCCCCCCAAAACAGCTTCCTAGTACAAACCACAGGTGGGTTTAGGTATTGTTAAGTGACTTCCCAGGCACGAGATCGCAAAGGAAACGTGTAGACCTTGCACACTGTTTAAAAAATGATAAATGACAATCCAATATGTGACAAACTCAAGGCTACACTGTTGGGGGGGTGGGGAGAGACCAGCGCTGTGGCACAGTAGATGAATCCTCAGGCTGTGGCGCCCACATCCCATATGGGCACCTGTTCTAGTCCCAGCTGCTCCAGTTCTGATCCAGCTCCTTGCTAATTGCCTGGGAAAGCAGCAGAGGTTGGCCCTAGCTTCGGGCTGGCCCCAGTGCTGGCCGTTGCTGCCATCTGGGGAGTGAACCGTAGGATGGAAGACCTGTGTGTGTGTGTGTGTGAGCGCGCGCGTGTAACTCAAGTAAACCAGTTAAGACATCCAGCACGCACTAGCACAGAGGCTTCTTGGGATTCACGTATGCCATATTCCATATTGGAGTGCCTAGGTGCCTGGCTCCATGTCCAATTCCAGCCTCCTGCTAATGTGTTTCCTGGGAGGCAGCAGGTGGTGCCTCAAGTACTTGGGCGCCTGCCAGCCAGGTGTGGGCCTGGATGCAGTTCCCAGTTCATGGCTTCCTTGCAGGCATCTGGACAGTGAGCCAGGCGTGTACATTTTTAAATATGTGGGCATATACATACATATATATTGGCCAGGCAGAGTTAGACAGTGAGAGAGAGAGAGAGAGTTATAGACAGTGAGAGAGAGAGAGACAGAGAGAAAGGTCGGGCATATATTTTTAAGACAAAAAATGGAAGATCCGGGTTGAACCCAGGTCCCCGGTACCTCAATCAAGGAGCACACCTCCCTCTCCTAACCCACCGTGGCCAGCACCTCAGGCTGCTCTATGACTGCAGTGGTAAGTGTGGAGCGGTCGTGACGTTAGTCAAGTTAAGACAGGCATAGAGCTCAGCCGTCTGCTAGGCACCATAATAAGCCTGATGGGTATTGAGTACTTCTGCTGGTATTAACATCACACTCTCCCACCAGCTGGCCACCAGCGATGGCCTCAGAACAGGCACCAGCAGCAGAGCCCCAACCTGTGATTGCCCGGATTTGAAAGGTGGGAAGCAGATTGCAAATGGCCGTGGGAAAATCTGGGGGTGGGAGGGGTGATGCACCTGTCTATCATCTTGACTGCTCGCGGGCTTTCCCAGGTGATAACGAAACTTGTCAAGTTGCACACTGTCCTTCCGTACAGTCTATTATGTCAGTAATAACTCAAAAACTGATTTTAAAATTTATGTATTTCAGAGAGAAAGAGAGATCCTCCATCCACTGGTTCATTCCCCAAATGTCCACAACAGCCCAGCCGGGCCTGTCCAAATGACCACAAATTTTAAGTGCTTTTGAAAGTCAGAGTTACATTGAGAAGAGGAGAGATCTTCCATCTGCTGGTTCACTCCCCAGATGGGCTCAGAGCCAGGGCTGAGCCAACCCAAAGCCAGGAGCCTGGAGCTTCTTCCGGGTCTCCCATGTGGGTGCAGGGGCCCAAACACTTGGGCCATCTTCCACTGCCTTCCCAGGCTATTGCCAGGGCACTGGATTAGAAGTGGAGCATCTGGCATATGAACGGGCACCCATCTGGGATGCCGGTGTTGCGGGTGGCAGCTTTACCCACTACACCACAACACCAGCCCCCCAAATTCCTTGACACTTTTTGTGCTAAAAGGTGGGATCTGTGTCCCTTCTTTTGGCATCTTCCTGTATAGCAGACCAGACACTGTACAGCTCCCAAGGGTGGGTCACAAAGAGGGAAGCAGTTCCCATGTTGTCCTGTGGAACCCACACGTGGGAGTCCTGCTCACACAGGAAGCGCCAAGGACGGGCGGTGACACCCGGGCTGCAGGAGGGGTCCTGTGAGGGCGTCCACTCACAGTCCCAGCACAGCTCAGCCAGGGGACAGATGTGAGGAAGGGAGCCCCAGCCTCCAGTTCTTCCCGGAGTGCACATGTAACAGACACTGGTTCTGCCCGATTTGCCCAAGCCCAGAGCTGCTGGTAGATGGTGTTCACACGTCTGAGTTTGGGGCATCTGTTACACAGCAGCACTGATAAATGCTAACTCTTAAAATAAGACACCCCAGTTTCATATTCCACAGTGGCCTTTTGAAACTTCCCTTTGTGAATCCCACAATAAAGTAAGAACGCCCTCTACAACCCTTCTACCTAATATTTTGTCAGAGGTCCTGGACAGTGCAATGAGGCAAGAAAATAATTAAAATGCACACAGGTTGGAAAGAACACTTCCATTATTCACAAATAGCATGCCTGAATATGTATAAAGTTATATAGATTAGGTCTGAGCGAGTTTCACAATTGGACCGAATCCAAGGTTGGTAAATAAAAATTTGTCGTGTTTTTATATAGTGGCAAAAAAATAGAAAATACTGTTTGAAGTAATGCAGTTTATGATAGCATCAAAAATGTCAGCTACCTAGGCAAGTTTCCAAGGACAGATGAGCAATGCCTAAGAACCTAGAGACCTTAACAGGTGAAGGGCGCAGGTGCTGCACACTCATCAGATGAGAGTCTCAGTATTCTCCTGCTGTCAGACGGCCCCAGACCACCGTCCAGAGCAGGGCTACACTCCTCAAACTCCCAGACCGCTGTCCAGAGCAGGGCTGCGCTCCTCAAACTCCCAGCTGCTATTTCGTGGAAGCTGAAAAGCTGGTTCCACAATGACCAAAGCAAATTTGGAAAATACCTTGGGAGACTGAATCTCCTGGACAGCAAGACTTACACCGTCCAAGCCCGAAGGTGGACAAGGAGACAACAGACCCAGTAGCGCAGAACGAGGACCCCAAGTATTCAGGCGCTTGATTTATTGGGGGGGGGGGGCTGCATTGCAGAGCAGCAGAGGACAGCGTGGCCTTTTAAATAAACCACTCTGAATTATGGAGAACAAAATGAATCTTGGTCCCTGTCTCACACCAGGTAGGGAGTCAGCTCAGGGCAGGATGCAGGTGCAAGTGAGGACAGCAGAGAACAAAGCCCTCGGTAAGTCCCTGGAGGCCTTGAAGTTCAGCCCTGGCCAGCACTGTGGTGCAGCAGGTCAGGCAACAAAGGCATCCCGGTCCCGGCGACTCCACTCCCAGTCCAGCTCCCTGCGAATGTGCCGGGAAAGCAGCGGAGGAGGACCCAAGTGCTTGGGCTCCTGCCATCCATGTAGGACTCTCGGAGCTCCCGGCTCCTGGTCTGAGCATGGCCCAGCCCAGGCTGTTGCGGCTATGAACCAGCAGATGCAAGATCCCTCTCACCCTTTGTGTCTCCCTCTATCTGTCATTCTGCCTTTCAAATAAGCAAGTAAATCATTAATAATAATAATTAAAAATTCAGCCCAGTGTACGGCTTGAACCTCAAGATGAAGAACCCCAAGTGCCACCAGCTGAGCCCTAACCACAGGTCCTGGACCTGGCTCTCTCCTCAGGGTGCGAGTCCACTCGTGTTCCCCAGGACTCGTGCGCCCCGTGCGGGGCAGCGCAGCCCCGGGCCCTTACCCGCGCGGAGCTTCCCAGGTTCCCACGAGCCTCAGCTGCGTCTGGGAGGACCGCGGTTCCCGGGCCGGCGAGAGGAGGTCGGGGAATGCCAGGGGTCTGGGCGCTCGCCTTTGCCAAAAGGACAGGCGCAGCGGGGCGCCCCAGCGGAGCACCCCAGGCTCCAGGAGCCCGCGCGCCCCTAAGCTGCCCTGCCTGGGACCGCAGCAGCCCTGCCGCTCCGGCAAGGTCTGTCCTGGGCCTGGGGGCGGCCCTAGGGCCTGTGGCGCTGGCAAGGTCTGTCCTGGGCCTGTGGCGCGTGGCAAGGTCTATCCTGGGCCTGCAGCGAGCCGGACCTGGCGGCTGTGTGCGCTATTCTCGTACCTTACGGAGGAAAAGAATCTGAACAAGGAAATAAAACACAACACCCTCAAGGGCTCGTCCGGGATTTGAACCCGGGACCTCTCGCACCCGAAGCGAGAATCATACCCCTAGACCAACGAGCCACCCACGCTAAGGGGGCGGTTCCTAACCCTCCATCACCGTCACCATGCCCGCAGGCGGTGGGCTGGGCACCCGCTGCAGCGCCCGGGGAACTGGAGTCTGTACGGCTCAGGGCCGCCCCTGCTGAGAAGGGAAAGAGACCCCGGCCTTCGTGGCAAGCAAAGCGGCCAGCACAGCGGAGGCCGGCTTGGCGGGGGACACAGGCCCGGGTCTGCGGGGGCCTCTGGGCCTCTGGCCGGGAGCGTGAGACTCAGCTTGAATCGAGGTGCGGGGGAGTGCGGGAACCCGCATACGGGCCTCAGCTGCCTTGGCTGGGGGGTAAAAGAGGCCCCGCAGACGACCCCGGGACTAGGACCCCGGTGACCTGGAAGCTGAGCCTCCTCCCCGGAGCCAGGCCTCTGGGACAAGGGGGTGGACCAAGGACTGGCAGTGGTGGCTCCTCGTCGAGGGGTGCGATTTTAGGAAGAAAACACCGGCGGTGCGGGCGGGGGCTCAGCCCTCCTGGCAGCAAAAGGGACTGTTGGACCTTATGGTGTTCCCAAGCTTTAAAAGTGAAAGTGACACGTTCCCAACTCGTGTTTGCTGCAGCAGGCAGAGGGGGCGTGCTGTGACATCTTCACTAGCCCAGAAAAGGAGGGGCCAACACAAGCCCGGGGTCTTGCAGCCTTGGTGCTAGGGACACAGAGACAGGGCCCACGGGGCACCTGGGCTCCGGGTGCAGCAGCCCCCAGCCCCCAGGCCTCCTCCGGCCTGTGGAAGCACATCTGAGCTCCCCCCAGTGCCTGGGCAGTGTCCCCAGGGTCAGGCACGGAAGCCCGTTTGTCAGTCAAAAACACAGTGCGCCCAACGTGGGGCTCGAACCCACGACCTTGAGATTAAGAGTCTCATGCTCTACCGACTGAGCTAGCCGGGCAGATGTCAGCTGGCCTAATGGGAGGGGTATAGACAGTCCACACCCTGCTCTCTGGCGTCCTAAAGTCACGAGCAGGAAATAAAAAGGCAATGGCGACTCCAGCTCTGGAGAGGTGACCTGGGAGCCAGTCGTCTGGGCACAGTCCCTGCCCGGGCACTCCCAGCATCTGGGGCCTGTCACCACTCCAAAGCCCCTTGTCAGCTAGCTGTGGAGGAATGTGAATCCTTCACCCTCGGGGTGGGGGTGCTGCCTCCCCCCAAGTGGAATTTGTAGCCTGGGAGCACTGGCTACAAGCCGGGGGCGGGGGCGGGGGAGGGGACTTTTCAGGGTGGTCCTGAGGAGGGGCAAGGAACGGCTGAGGAGGACCCTGGGTCCATGCTCCCGCGGCCAGCATAAACCAATATGGAGGCCAGCCTTCTCTTGCTTTTGACCATTTAAAGTGAGCCAGAGAAGCAGCCCCTCCGCTGCCTGCCAACTGTGCTCAGGGTGGACACTGCGGCTCCTGACGTGCTGCTGGAGGGGGGCTCAGGGGCCGCCTTTGTCCCAGAGTGGGCTCCTGGAGCCACAGCTCTGTCCACCACGGCCAAAAATCCCCACACCCGGTCCCAGTGCTGCAGGGTTGGGCCCCTGGCCAGGCCAAGTTGGACCACTGGAGGAAGCAAGCCCAGGAGGTGTGGGCAGGGGGCTCTTAGCCGAGGGCTTCTCCCTGCTGTCCCCCAACAAACCTGCACCCCCACAACCCCACCTACCCTTGCCCACCGTCGACTCAGGGCACCACCTAGAGCAGTGCCTCTGCCCAGGCCATCCCCTCCTGGGCAGGGCTGGGCGGCCCATTGGCTCCCTGCTGACTGGGATCCCAGCACGCACAGGGCTGGGATTCAGACTGAGTGCAGGGTGCATGCAGCAAGGAGCCGGAGGGCACGGCTGTGGGGACAGTCACCGAGGCAGCAGGGGCAAGAGGGCCAGGCCAGGGCAACTGACCCCTGCGCAGGTTGAGAGAAAACCTGGAGGCATCCAGCCAGGAGCCTTTCTGAGGTTTCCGAGGGCGGCCAGGGATGCCCGGGGAGGAGGGGCTGGGAGGCCGGGGGCTATGGACAAGGATCCCGGCCCAGGTGCAGCCTCCTTAAGGAGGGCCCGGGAAAGACCCCCGCACTGCCCGGCCACCCTGGGTGACCGCGCGACCCCTCTTGAGGCCGCAGACTCCGAGGACTGCACTCCTGGGAGCCCAGGCACACACCGACAGCGTCCTTGGGGGGCTGGGCTCTGGGTGCAGTGGCGCCCAGCCCCCAGCGCTGCGCCCGGTGCAGGGAAGCACATCTGAACTCCCCCGGTGCCTGCATGGTGCTCCCAGAACACTCAGGTCTGTCTGTGTGTGCCGCGGTGCCTTTGGCCGGGTTCTACGGCTCCCAGCTGTGTGTGAAGGCGCCCTCAGAGACCAGAACACCTTTCAGAGCATCGGACACTCTGCGGGAAACGCGGCAACACTTCCTTCCTCAGACACCACGCTCTGTAAGCGGCCAGCTCAGGTCGGGCAGCTTTCCATGCTGCTGCATTTGGCAAAACTGGGTCTTCTGCGGTTTCCTTGGCAGAAAGCAGCCCGCAGCACAGTCGGTGGAACAGGACCTGAGACAGCGGTGTCCAGCCTGAGGCCGAGACAAGCACACGCATCCCTGTGGTTGTTTAAAACCAAAATAAAAATTCTGTGTTTTCCAAAAGCTTCTGCACTGGGCTGAACGGCGTCCCGCCCCAAGTTCATGTCTCTCGGGATCTCAGAACACAGGGTCTTTGCAGGTGTAACTGGTTAAGCTGAGCTGAGCTCAGGCTGCAGAAGCCAGGCCCTGACTTCCACGAGGGGGTCCGAGATGTTTATGCAGAGACGCGGAAGCACAGAGGGAGGGCGCCTGCACAGGATCAGGCAGAGCTGCAGGGGCCGGAGACTGCAGGAGCTATGCCCACCCGCCCAGGACGCCCACCACTGCAGGAGCCAGCAGAGGGTGGGAGGGCAAGGAAGGGGTCTCCCCCACCCCGGCCCCTGGGCGGGGCGAGCCCACTGGCGCTGAGCTCTGAATTCTGGCGTCAGCAACCGAGAAAGGACAAGTTTGGCGGCTTGAAGATTTGTGCCCCTTCCTCACAGCGGCCCCGGAGACTAAGACGGGCTCGAATTGGAGACAGCGGCTTTTTTCCAAAAAGTGAGCACTGTGTGTAACCTGAGCTGTTATTTCTGTTTCCTAAGAACAGCAGGGAAAACTAAACTGAACCTCGGGCCCAGGTGCAGCCACAGGGAGTCCCACAGGTGCGGGGTCAGGCACGGAAGGCCACACTGCCGTCCCTGGGTCTGAAGATGCAGCCACCACCAATACAACATATTACTTGAACCCATCAGTTAATGGTGGATCCCCTTACTTTGTTGGAATGAGAGGATCACTTACCCCGGTTGTCAATCAAAAGTACAGTGCGCCCAACGTGGGGCTCGAACCCACAACCCTGAGATTAAGAGTCTCATGCTCTACCGACTGAGCTAGCCAGGCAGATGTCAGCTGGCCTAATGGGAGGGGTGTAGACAGTCCACACCCTGCTCTCTGGCGTCCTAAAGTCACGGGCAGGAAATAAAAAGGCAATGGTGACTCCAGCTCTGGAGAGGTGACCTTGGAGCCAGTCGTCTGGGCACAGTCCCTGCCCGGGCATTCCCAGCATCTGGGGCCTGTCACCACCCCAAAGCCCCTTGTCAGCTAGCTGTGGAGGAATGTGAATCCTTCACCCTCGGGGTGGGGGTGCTGCCTGCCCCCAAGTGGAATTTGTAGCCTGGGAGCACTGGCTACAAGCCGGGGGCGGGGGCGGGGGAGGGGACTTTTCAGGGTGGTCCTGGGGAGGGGCAAGGAGGGTTCTCCCTTGGCCCCTGGACAGGGCGAGCCTGCTGGTGCTGAGCGAATTCTGGCGTCCACAGCAGGGAGAAGACAAGTTCGGCGATTGAAGCTTTCTGATGTGTGCCCCTTCATCACGGCGGCCCCAGGACACTAAGACGGCTCGAATTGGAGACAGCGCCTTTTCTTTTTTCAAAAAGTGAGCACAGTGTGTAACCTGAACTGTTATTTCTGTTTCCTAAAAGCACCAGGGAACACTGAACTGAACGTTGGGCCCACGTGCCAGCCACGGGGCTAAGCAGGAGTCCCACGGGTGCGGGGTCAGGCACGGAAGGCCACACTGCCGTCCCTGGGTCTGAAGATGCAGCCACCAATACAACATATTACTTGCACCCATCAATCAACGGCGGATTCCCTTACTTTGTTGGAATGAGAGGATCACTTACCCCGGTTGTCAATCAAAAGTACGGTGCGCCCAACGTGGGGCTCGAACCCACGACCCTGAGATTAAGAGTCTCATGCTCTACCGACTGAGCTAGCCGGGCGGATATAAACGGGCCGGTGGGACGGGTGTAGGTAACTGACCCATGCGCAGGTGTCCAGCCAGGAACCTTTCTGGGGTTTTCGAGGGTGGCTGGGGAAGCCCGGGGAGGAGGGGCTGGGAGGCCGGCGCTACGGACAAGGATCCAGGCCCGGGGTGCAGCGTCCGGAAGCAGGGCCCGGGAAAGACCCCCGCACTGCCCGGCCGCGCGGGTCCTCTGCGCGACCACTCTTGATGCTGCAGACTCCGAGGACCGCACTCCCGAGGCCCCCGATGTCTCTGGGCTGGGGCGAGGCAGACAGGTTGGACTCCCGAGCTCCTGGCCGGCGCGGGCCTCATTTAGGGGGCGTGGAGAGGCCGCCTGAGTCCCGAACTGCGGCAGCTCCCCGACGGCAGAGCTCCAGGGGCCCGGAGCTGGCGGGGGCGCGAGGCTCAGCCTCGCCGCTCCCCTGCAGCCCCGAGACTGCTCGGAGGAGCCTTCGCGGGGAAGTGCGGGTGCTGCTGCCAGAAACGAGCACGCGCAAAGACACCCCTCAACCCGGCCCGGGGGCGGGGCCTCGCAGGTGATTCTGCTTAGGGTGGGAGCGGCCGTGGATCCAGCTCCCGCCCGACCCGGGTCTTCCCCAGCTTTCCTCTGCTTTCTCAAAGGCTGGACTCGGGCGGCGGGACTCGGGCCCCAGCCCCGGGATTTCGGTGACACTCTTAGGGCTCGATCCCGGCGGGAACCCGGGGCTGGCGTGGGCTCCTGCAGGTGTGCAGTCGCCTCTTTGGCCCCAGGCACCCGCTAGCCCAGGCCCGAGGATCAGCTGACCCCTGAGCTCTGAGCTGGAGCCGCAGATGAGGTGGTTTGGAGGCGGGGACTTCGAGGCTCCCAGACGCCAGGGCAGCGGGGGTCAGCCCCATCCTCTGCCCCTCGTGCCCTCTCAGGCTTGTCTTCAGTGTCTTAGGCTGCTATGGTGTGGCAGGGGTCCTCCTGCGAGCCCAGCCCTGCTCTGGGCCCCTTGCCCCCACCACGACGACCCTTCCCACGGACCCGCCTCGAGAATGGACCCCTGCGTTTCTCCTAGGCTCCCCTGCGAGTCCAATCAGGAGCCCAGGGCCGTCAGGGTGGACAACCCGACCCCTGAGGGTGGGCTCCGAGGTGGGCTCAATTTTCTCTCCCTCGCCCACCGGGTTTGCTCCCACCCGGAGAGTACAGGCCCATGCTTGGTTGGCCAAGAATCTGGGGGGCCCCGATGTGACAGGGAAGGGACGGTCAGCGCCAGCAATGCAGACGGGAAGCCCCCATCACAACAGTGCTTCCACACGGAGCGATTCCCACCCGGCTCAGAAAGGGCGCAGCAAAGATAGAAAAACAAGCAAATAGAAAAGTACGAAAACCGAAGTCAAAAGCAGCCGTGGAACACCGACCTGAAGAATCTGCGACCTTGAACGAAGGGGGATAGAAACCAGGCAGCCCGGAGAGGCCCCCGGGGAGTGGACTTCAGAAAAAGATCTGACTTGGAGGAAGCCGAGGCAAGAGATGAACAAAAAATAACTCAGCTGAATTTTTCCCACTGCATTTTTTAAAATGTGGTTTATTTTGGGAGCAGCTTTGGTTCGCGGCAAGATGAGTGGAAAGTAGAGTCCCCTGTGTCTTTTTCCTGTGCGTGTTTTAAAAACTCGCCCCACTTTGCCCCGACATAGTTCAGAGCACAGGAAGTACTGCTTCACCCGCAGGGCAGCTCCCATCCGCACCCCTACAACGCCACAGGCAGGGCCGCCTCGCCCGCTATTCACCCATTATCCTCCCGCCCTCCTCTGCCCAGGCTGGTCCCCGCCGTGGCGCAGGCCAGCTCCACCGTCCGCGCTCGCGGGAGTCTGCAGCCCCAGCGGATGCTCGGCCCCGTCCAGGGGCCCCCTTCCCAGGCCTCCGCCCCCAGCCCTCTGCTAAGGAGCCGTCTGAGGCGTTCCCCTGCGCCTGGAGCTGGGGCGCCCCAGCCCAAATCCACCCACCCCCGCTCCGGGGAGGCTGGAAGCAGCGGCGGAAGCCGACCGGCAGATGCGCGCCGGCCTCCCGCCGGTTCCAGCAGCTCAGCGTGGTCCGAAGCAGTTTTGTAAATTTTAGATGAAAACGAATTGGATTCCGTAGGATTCAAAGGAAGCGCAGATGAGGTCTTCGTGAGACCAAGTGAAGTCGGCGGGTTTGTTCCAGCACGACCGGGATGCGGCCGCGTCGGTGGGCAGGGGCTCCGCTCGCGCGCGTCCCCCTGTGTGTGCACGCGGCCCCGGGGCCGCTACGCTCCGTGGGTCCAGAGCTCAGGGCGGCGCCCCACCAGCCAGCAGCCCCTGCTCGCCCCGTTTCTCACGCTCCGCACGCTGGGGACGCCGCCCTGACGCCCGCAATCAGCCGCTGGACGGGCTTGGGCGCTGCAGGCCCACAGGGCTTCTGGAGGGGAACGCATGGGCGGCCGGCGCCGGTAACCCTGTGTCCCTTCCTGGAGATTCAGGCTCGGTAGAGGGAGGGGGCCACCCTGTGTGGCGCCCGGCTAGCTCAGTCGGTAGAGCATGAGACTCTTAATCTCAGGGTCGTGGGTTCGAGCCCCACGCTGGGCGCTCTTTTGATAACTTGTGGTCCTTCCAGGCTAAAGATCCGTGGGTTCCCACCTGCGACCGAGCTTGGCAAGGAACCAGGCCCACATCCCAGGTCAGCTTTTGCTAGCCCGGTCCTGGGGAAGGGGCTCACGTTGCCCATACCACCGCTCACCTGGGCATAAAAACCTGGGCACCAACGTTTTCAGTTACTCAAAGGCGGCCCGACCACCGCCAGGTAGCCAGCCCCACAGGTCACCCCAGGAGCACTGGCCAGGTAGCACACCCCAGAGGTCACGCCAGCAGTACTGAGCCTTTATCTCCTGCACCACACCCTTAAAAACAAGGGCTCGTCCGGGATTTGAACCCGGGACCTCTCGCACCCTAAGCGAGAATCATACCCCTAGACCAACGAGCCACACATAAGGACTTCTGCTGGCCCTCCTTGGTGAGTTGCACGCCTCCCGCACCCAGGCCTGGACCAGCCCCGGTTTCTGCTTCCATGAGCCGCCTCCTCTCGCTGTGACTTGTGGGAAACAACTGGACTCTGGTCTCCGCAGCGAGGAGAGAACCAGCGTGGCCACACCCTGTGGCCGCGGGTTAGGAAGCCCCCGCCAGGGTTTCCCCACCACTAGCCTGGGGAAGCGCCTCCAGTCCTGAAGTCTCTGAGCCAAGGGCCGGGTTGTGGAGCGGAGCTGGGAGCGGGGCCTGGAGTCCCCTCAGGGTCGCGGCTCCCCGGTCTCCCTGAACCCCCAACACCCTCTCACGGCAGACGCTCCAGGGACCCACGCATCTCTGTGTCCCCTGAAACCTGCCCACGGGCGTCTCCAGACCGAGCCTCCATCTCCTAGCTTCTTCAGTCCCCGACTGCACTGGGGGCCTCCGGGGTCTCTCACTCCGCGCCCCTTCCGCTTCCGCCCAGGCCCAGGAACCCACCTCCACGGTCCAGCCCCGGCCTAGCCCCGGCCTCAGCGGAAGGATTTCAGGGCTTACATGGGAGGCGGGGCCCCCGGCCAGGCGGACACCAGCCTCAGCCACCCGGGTCAGCTCGGATCTGTGCCCGGCGCACACTGGGACTGCCGCCCACCGACCCCGCAGGTCTGACTCCGGCCGCCGCCTTCTGCAGGGAGCTCCAGCCAGGCCCCGAAATGAACAGGAAAGCAAACTGCTGCTCCCTGGGGTTTGAAGCCGAACTGGGACCAACCCCCAGCCCCCCAGCGTGGGCCTCCTCCCCGTGTGGACTCAGGCTCATGCGCAGCTCGGGCCCTGGGTTCCGTGCAGATCTGGCTCTGAGTAGGGGCCGCAGCGCCGAGAACCCCCAGCTGACAGAGGCTCGGGACTGTGCCCGGCAGAGCGGGGGCCACGGTCTGCTCTGTGGGTGTCCGGCGGCTCCAGCCTCCTGCAGGGACAGCCGTCCGGGGTGGGAGGGACTCTGGGAGCGGGATCCGACGCTCATCCCAATCCCTACCTGCGGGACTGTGTTCTGGGGGGCGGGGGGGGGAGTCTGCCTCTCCAGGAGCTCAGCAGCCTGTGTGTCGCGAATGCAAACGGCCAATCCACAGCCCATCCCCCAAAAGCCCTGTAGTGGGCTCCACCCCACAAGCCACTGTCCACCCACCCTTATCAGCCCGAGGCCGGGATAGGGAGACACAACTCCAGCCCCAGCGCCTGCTGACCCCCCTGCTGCCCGCCTCCAACATCCTCCCCCAAAAACCACGGCAGGGAAGCCCCCCTCTCACTCCGCCCACCCAGGGGCTCCCCACGGGCCCACCCCCACAGCCTGGTGGCTCCTCCTCTTGGAAGCTGCCACAAAGCTTTCCCAAAGACAATCCTCGCGTGTTGGCCTCAGCACCCCCGGATTGGGGGCACACGGAACGGCCGTGCAGTGGCTGGGGCCCGGATACAGCGACCCGCGCCCCCTCTGCCCTTGACCTGCAGGGGGCACAGATGGTCCCCACCCTTGGGGTTCCCCTGCTTTCCCTCCTCTGGCAGCCCTGCGCTGGCCGTGTGCACGTTTTAAAAAGCTCATCTGAACTTGGTAGTGATTGGCAGAGGGCAGAGGGAGACGGGTGATGGGTGCCTGTCACCGTCCGAAGGCAGCCGCGGCTTTCACCGCCCCCAGAGACGGGCTGCGCCCGAGAAGAGAGAAGCCTGTAGACGCCCAGCACCGGGAAGAAGCCGCGGGTGTGCTCGGGGCCGGGCCGGATCAGGCTGCACGAACGCGTGTGGCAATGTCGCCTGCGGCGCGCAAAAAGTGGGCTAACACGCAGCCTGGGGAGAGCTGGAAACCGCGCACGCGACGCGGGTCCACCGCCCGCTGCGCCTGCGCTTACCCGGAGCCCCTCCTCGCCGCGGTCCGCGCCAAGCCTGGGGCCCCGGCTCCCGCCGGCTACGTGAACTACCGGGCCTGCACCCGAAACAGACGGCAAAAGTGAGAGGGCTCGTCCGGGATTTGAACCCGGGACCTCTCGCACCCAAAGCGAGAATCATACCCCTAGACCAACGAGCCGACAGGTCAGTATCCCGCTGCGTTGATCCTTGGAGATTCGGCCCGCGGCTCCGCCCCGGCCTCGGGTCCCGCCCCAGGGTCACGCGGCGGGAGGTGGCTCGGACCCTGCCCAGGCTTGGCCGCGCCCCGCGCGCGCCCGAGTTCGGACGCGGGTGACAAGCGGCCGCCGTCCGCCGGCGAGGGGGTCTGTTCAGCCGGTGCGGGCGCGGGGATCTCTGCCGGTGACCCCAGCCCCGACCCCGATCATCGCAGGACGAAGGGACCTGGGGCCGCGCGCGAGCCACGCCAGACCCTCGGCTTCGTTTCTTCCCCAACAGGCTGCGAACTCGCCTCGCTTCTGGCACCCTGGGCATCGGGAAGGAGCAGGGACGCGCCTGCCCTGCTGCCGCCCCCAAGGGGCCCGGGAGATGGACACGCGGGGGCCTCCGGGACCTGGCCTGGAACCGCCCGCGCGCCCCCTCCGCAGGCGGCAAAGCCGAAGGGCCGCGGAGAGGCAAACCGGAGGTGCGGTTTCACAGGGGGGACTCAGGTTGCTCTCGGCACCGCGTCTTGGTAGTGCCAACCACTACCAAGTCCAGATGAGCTTCTTAAAATGTGCACAGAGCCAAGTTATGCATTGCACGGATTTACAAGAGAGTAATACGGAGTTCGCCTCGCACGAAAACCCCACCCTCCCCACCCCCCCGGTTTACACCATTACCAACTCACAGCGTTTCGTCTACACTCCATCCACCCGGTGTGGCTCTAAAGCAAACCCAGCTTTGTTTCCAAAACACAGGCAGTGCAAACGACCACAAAGCGTGGTTCAGGCTCACAGGTGAGATCACGAGGTTGGGATGGAACAGGCGCACTCCGCTCCATGTCTGCCCTGGGCCGCAGACACGGCCTCGCCGGTCCCTCAGGGAGGCTTGTGCGTGGTCAAAGGCGCAGCTGTGGCTCGCTTTTCCCGCAAATTCCTAAAACGCAAGCTCCTTACCCCGGGTGGGACTCGAACCCACAATCCCTGGCTTAGGAGGCCAATGCCTTATCCATTAGGCCACCGGGGCTGACACACAGGTATGCGGACGAGTTGTAGACCGCTCTTCCAGTTGCTGCGCGGGGCTCCCGCACCCAGCCAGCCCCGCTGCAACCCTGCAGGTCGGTCCCGGGCGCCGCTCCCGCGGGTCTCGCCCGCTCCAGGCCTCCGCGGGACCCTAAGAGGCGGCACACGCGCAGCTGGAACCGAGATGCGGAAAGCGAAGCTCGGCCTAGGGCCTGCGAGACACGCTCTGCGTGCGGGGCTCCCGGGTTCTGATCCGGGTGAATTCTTTAACCCGGGTGTAGCCAGAAGCGGGCGTGGTGCGGGTGCTGCCCACGACGGCCTGCGCCCTCGCTCCCGCGTCGGGACGCCCTGGCAGACCCGGGTGTGCGAGGCCCCTTACAGAACGCCCTGGATCCAGCATTCAGCGCGCCCGGCTAGCTCAGTCGGTAGAGCATGAGACTCTTAATCTCAGGGTCGTGGGTTCGAGCCCCACGTTGGGCGTTGTGTTTTTTCCATAATTTTAGCTTTTTCAGTTTAACGCGGTTCTCGCGTTTATGAACCCTTGATAAACCGCAGGAAGGTGCCGGCGACGCCCGCACCACGCAGCCCCACGAGCGGCTCACGGGTGCACAGGAGCTTCCCCCCGCGTGGGCTGTCAACCCCACCCTGCAAGGCTGAACACCGAAGTTCCGGCACATTCCACACCGCCTCTCACAGGCGCCGTCTCGCTGCGAGAAATCCGGATACCCTCTGAGCCGTTGGCTTGCTTTGTTAAAATTGCGAAATGCACGCTGAAAGGAGATCTGGCCACTTCAGTCGCGTTCGAGCGCACTGAGCGCGGGCACAGCACCGGACACCCATCACCACTGCGCGGTCGGAAGCGCGCGCGTCTTCCTGCCCTGCCCAGCTCCCCACACGCGTGTCCGGCTCCACGGCCTGGGCTCCGGCCCCTGAGGCTCGCGGTCCCGCCCGGACCCTGCCGCTGCAGGTTTCCACGGAGACCCCGGGCTCTCGGGGGCCAGCGCCGTTGTAGTACCCGAGCTGGGTGGACTCAGGGAGTGGGTAGGGCCACCCGCGTCACAGCTCGGGCAGCCAGGGAGTGACGGAGGGGTCCCAGGTCCGCGTGAGGTGTGGTCCTGAGGGCAGGAAAATTTTTATCTCTCGGCACTAAAAGACAACCCGGCAGCGACCACGAAGGGACTCGAACCCTCAATCTTCTGATCCGGAATCAGACGCCTTATCCATTAGGCCACGCGGCCCTACGGCGTCAGACGTTGCCGCTTTTCCCATAAAGCCCGGCTCGACCGCTTGCGCCAGGCTCCCCAGCGCGCATGCGCACGCGGCCTGCAGCGTCGCCCCGCCCCTCGGCGCTGGGCGCGGGCGGAGCTGGGAGCGGAGCCGCCTGCCCTGGACCGCGGCTACAGCACGAGTTCGAGCCCTAGTCGGCCCGCAGGCCGCGTGGCCGGCCTTTCTACCCCCACGCGCCGACCGCCTTCGCCGCCCACGCTGCGCAGCCCCTGCGCCGGCCTGCTCCGGGGCCTCTGGGCCCAGGCTCGTGTCTGTGGTGGAGATTGGGAGGGTGCACAGGGGCGCGCCTGGGAGAGGGGCGGGGCCTCCCAGGTGGGCCCCCTGGGGTGCTCTCAGGACCCCTGCCCAGCCTCGCGGTGTCCCCTGGCCCCAGACACTGCACCCCCGTCCGCCCTCTCGCTTCTCAGACCCGAGAGGCCCGGGGACGTCCGCAGGAGTTTGTTTATTGCTGGCCAGCAGAGCGCCAGGCCCACGCGGCCACGCCGGGTTGACAGGAGGGGAACGGGGATGGCCCGGGCGAGCCCCCGCCGTCAGACCCGCAGGCGGAGCCGCCGCCGCAGCGAGCTCCGGATCTCCAGGCAGGCCTTGCGCGGCTCGTCGCAGTCCGGCCCCAGCACGTCCAGCTCACACACGCGCCTGTTCACCTGCGGGGCCCCGCGAGGCCGGCGAGGCCAGGCGTCAAGCGCCGGCATCAACGCGCCCCCAGGCCCTCCCGGGTCGCACCCCCACCCCTGTGGCCAGGGCCCAGAGCCCCCACCCACCCCACGCTGCTTCCCCTCCGTGCGGGCTTGGTGGTCTCTACTGTTCGGGGCCGGGGATTCCTCCTTCCCCAGTGGGGCGGGGGTGGGGGTGTTCAGGACCCCAGGGTGAAGAGCGCACCTCAGTGAGCAGCTCCAGGAGGTCCCGCCCGGGGTCCACTCTGAGCACGTCCACCAGCGTCTGGATGAAGTCTGAGCCCATCTCATCCCGATAGGCCACACAGCCTACACCAAGGGACCCCAACCCGGGTTGGGCACGGCCTCTCTGCCTTCCCACCCGCAGCGGCCTAGTGCTGGGAGCTGGCGGCCGAAGGTCAGGGCAGAGGACAGGGCCTCCAGCACCCGGAGCCAGCCTGGGGCTGCAGGGGGAGTCCTCGGGGAGATAACAATGAACCCTTGCCGTGGGCCTGCTGACTGACCAGCCTGAGCAAGCAGCCTCTGCACCCCAACCCCAGGAAGCGGGCTTCCTCAGGCCCTGTCCTCACCCTCGGCCGCTGCGTAGACGGTCAGCACGTCTGCCTGTCCGGAGCTCCCTGGAGCAGGGCCACTGCAGGAGCTGCCTGCGGGAAGAGTCACCGGCACCCGTCAGCCCCGGATGCCTCCAGCCCCAGGTGTCCCGTCTCTGGCTCTAGGGCAGCTCGGGGCAGGTGGACGCCCTGCCAATGACCAGTTGGGTGACCTCAGAGGAGCTGGTTCACCGGGCTGTCTCCAGGCTTGGTGTGAGGTTCACACGGGGGAAGCCGCCCCAGCTTCCCAGAGGCCCCGGCGGTCAAGGGAGACTTTTCCTTCCCATCAGCCCTTCCCAAGCCCAGGCTCTGGAAGGACAGGACCCACCTTGGGCATCGGCGTGGACCTGCAGCACATCCGCGTGGGAGGGGAGAGCAGGTTGTGGTACCCACAACCAGCGCCGGTACCAGGGCAGAGCCTTGGGGCCCTTGCCGGCATCCCTGTTCCCTGGGAAAATGGGAAACAGGTAGACGCTATCTGGGGGTGGGCACCCCACCCAGAGCCCCCGGGCAGGCCTGCCACGCTGCAAACGCTGAGGGCTCAGGCTCATGGCCTTGACCTCTAGGAGAGGGTGGGGGAGAGGATGTGCCCCAGACTCCCAGGCAGCAAGCCTGGGGTGGCCGAGAGCTGACCGAGAAAGCCAGGAGGAGGAGGTGGGATGCTGGGCGCCACTCACCCCCACGGCAAGCCTGAAGCAGGAAGACCTTGGGACAGCCACGCAGTGCCCCACAGCGGCTCAGCTCCTGCACCAGCGCCTCTGGCTGCACCTCCTGCCCGTCGGCCCCCAGCAGCTGCCCCTGTGGTCCCCCGTGGGCCATCAGGGCCACCAGGGCACAGCTCACAGGTCCCCTGTAGGTGTCCAGCTGCTCCTGGAACTGGGCCAGCTCTTCCCAGAAAGCCTACAGGGAGACAGACCCTTGGGGACTGTGAGCCAGGGAGGAGACCCAGGCAGTGGCACGGGCCTTGGGCCCGGGGGGGTTGGGGGGGGGCTTCTGGAAGCAGGGAAGTGACTGCCCATGCACACAGCAGGGAGGGTGGAGGCCAGAGCTGCAGGTGCACTTCCCGCCTGTGATGGGTGAGAGGCCCAGGAGAGTCCTCGGGAACAGCACCAGGAGTCTCGGGCTTCCCCTCACCTGGGCTGTAGGGTCCGTCCTCAGGGTGGTCTCGAAGCCCAGGGCCTGGCACAGGCCCCCCAGTGCCTCCACGTCACGCTCGGCCCCAGGCCGGTCTCGAATCACAGCCAGCAGGAGGGCAGCTCTGGCCCCCGACATGTCATACTGAGCCCCGGGGCCGGGTTCTGCCTGCAGAGGTGCCGGGCACTCACAGTGGCCTCAGGGACCCCAGCCCCTCCCTCCTCTGCCGGGGCTCCCTGCCTCTCGTCCCATGGCCACGTGACTGGATCCCGCCCTGTCCCGAGCACCTCAGGCCTCCAGGGCTCCTCGCTTGTCAGGCACAGTGCCCCCCGCAAAGAGCTCTGAAAGACGGGGCAGCGTATGTCCCCCGCGGACTCCTCAGCCACCCTGCAGAACAGCTGGGGGGCGGCAAGGACACGTCAGAGGGGCTGTTCCAGAGGTAGGGAGGAGCACCCAGGGAGACTCCACAGGGCTCTACCAGCCAGAACGGAGTGGGGGGAGGCAGAGGAAGGGCAGGGAGGGCAGAAGGGCCTAAGCAAGACAGAAGTTCTCGTCCAGGCTCAAGGCCACAGACTGCCCTGGGAATGAGGGGCTCCAGCTGGACGTCCCCTACCCCGGGGTCAGGGTGCACTGTGGTGGGGATGCTCGCTGGAACAGGGCAGGGCTGGCAGGGAAGGCTCCCAGGATCGGCACTTCCGGGGAGGGTGCCACGACTGAGCGCGCCACGGAGCAGAGCTGGGGCCCACCCCAGGGACTACTCAACTACCCAGGGACCTTCGGGCCTCGGGAGCAGACCTGGGCCCAACCCCAGCCCCCAGGGTCCTGCAGCATAACAGGGCAGCCGTCCACCGCCTGCACGGGAGGCTGGAGGTACAAGTGTGCACGCGGGGAGAGTGAGGAAGGCACCAGTGACAGCCTGGAAGGGACTGTAGAATCCTGGCTAGCAGAGCAGGGAGGCCATACCATGCAAAGAACAGCTCAGGATAGGTGTGGCGGGGGTTGGTCTGGGGTATCTGTGCACTCCAGAAGGTGGGGGCAGGGCCCTGCGGCCGACACATGTGTAGCCTATAGAGGGTGCAGTGAACAGGTGGGGGAACCACTTGCCAAGACTGGCTGGCTCAGCAGAGCACAGCACAGCCCCCCCACCTCTGTCAGCAGCTGCAGCAGCGACCAGTGAGGACGGCGGCCACAGAGCTCCCTGAGGCCGGCGAGGAAGGCTCCGGGCTCCAGGGCAGCTGGTGGAGAAGCGTTGGTCTACAGTGGGGCTCCAGCTCTCCCAACCCCACCCGGCCCTCCCAGGACCCAGGTCCCTGCCCACTCACCCCCAGCGCCGCTTGAAAGCAGCAGGACGACTTTGGGGCAGCCCTGGAGGGCCTCACAACAGCTCAGCTCCTGAACCAGCTGCCGGGGCTGCCTCAGCTGCCCGCGGGGGGCCACCAGGGCCACAAGGGCACAGCCCACGGGGCTCTGGAGGGCATCCAGCTGCTTCCTGAACAAAGCTAGCTCCCGGAGGAAGTCCTAGGAGCAGCAGTAAAGGCCTGGCTGTGGCCCGGAGCTCACAGTGGGGGTGAGGTGAGGGGTGCTGGGGAGGAGGGGAGGGGTGTGGGCTCACCTGGACCAAGGCGTCCCTCCTCTCCCAGCTCTCAAAGCCCAGGGCCTGGAACACGGCCTCCAGGGCAGCGACCGTCGCGGCAGGCACCCCCGGGCTGCTGAGTGTCAGGGCCACCCTCAGACCCTGCACGCTGTACTTCCCCTAGGGAGGCAAGGCCAGAGCGGGAAGGGCAGGGCAGGGCCAGGCTCGGGCGGGAGTCCGAAGCAGGCAGGGCCAGGAGGCACCTCCTACTACCTTTCTCCCCAGGCTGTCTCGAGCATCTGCCACCTGTGCAGCCGCCTGCAGGGTCCCAGCCACCAGGAAAGCCATGGCGGACAGGCGGGGAATCCTCTGGACACCAGCTCTCCTGGCCCTGGATCCCAGCAGCCTGGGCCTTGACCCTTGCCCTCTCCACCAGCTGGTTCAGGACCTAAGCTGGACTCTGTCCCCGGGCTCCTTCCTCTGGCTGTAGCCGGTGACTTCCTGGCGTGCCCTCACCTGCACCAAGAGCCTGTGCCCGATCCTGTTTTTAGCTCCCGGCCCGCTCCTATCTGATCTTGTTACACCCGAGTGTCTCCCTGTGCAGCCAGTCCTTGTGCTGCTCCTGCCACCCTCCCCCACCCACCCCACCAGCGCCCAGCCCCTTAGGAAGAAACCAACTGGAATCGGCCTGGGCCACAAGACCTCGGCTGCTGCATCTGAGCCACGGGACTGTGCCGGTGACGGTGTGACCCTGTGTTACGTGGGGACAGAGGGGCTGGCACACAGGCACCAAGGGACAGTGACAGCCTCCACCAGGTGAGCAGGCAGGGCTCTGCCAGAGTGGGAGGAGCCCCGCACAGGACCCAGCCTGGGCGGGGCCAGAGGAGAGGCTGGCATCTTACAGGCTGCTGGGCAGTGGGGGCGGGGCCTCTTGCTACGGTCAGCCCCTCCCCCAAGGGACTCGCAGAGGCAGCTTGAATGCTCCGGGTCCGCAGCCAGCAGCCTAAGTGCCACCACTCCCCTCGGGGTCTCCGAGCCCCTTCCTCATTTCGTGGGGGGAGCAGCCAGCAAGCACTCCAAGGCCTGCTCCCCCTCCTCCAGTCCTGAGGCCCAGGGCTCATGGCTGCTCTGGGACTCAGGCCACAGGACCCACAGGGCGAGGAGGACCATCCCAGTGCCCACGAGCCCGCGGCAGTGACTAGAGAACACAGCGGCACAGACCCAGAACTGCAGTGGAGTGCTCGTGTTAAGTACGGTCCTCGCCTCAGCAGCGGCGGGCGGCGGCCGGCCTCTGTTGGCCCGTCAGTCTCCGGGGTTAGCCCCGTGGCTGCACCCGCTGCCACCCTCACCACGCTGGCCCGTGCTGGGCAGACCTGCAGACAGCGGAGCCGCCCGCCTCCTCGTGGCCAGGACACACAGCCTGCCCCGATGACTGGAGAGGTGAGGGCCGGAAGGCCTCGATGTCCATCCCAAAGCCAGCAGCTGCCCGTGGCCAATCTTCCACCCACACTGGAAGGCACAGGTTGGCGAGGCAGAGGGCCTGGCCGTGGACACACGCAGAACACAGGGAAGGAAGGGGACTGAGGACAGCTCTGGGAAGGGTCCTCAGGCCAGGCCTGACTCCTCCCGCTCCCCTGCTGCGGAAACCAGAGGGGAGCAGGCAGGACAGGCGACAAGGGCTGGCGCTGGGCAGGTCCTGGGAGCTGGGTGGAGCACCCCTCCCCCGCCCAGGCCGCTCAGCCCACGGGCTGGGCCGTCTTGGCGTGCAGGCTCTGGTGGGCGATGAGGTGCGCGCGCTGCTTGAAGCTCTTGTCGCACTCGCTGCAGCCGAAGGGCCGCTCGCCGGTGTGCACGCGCCGGTGGTCCAGCAGGTAGGCGCGCAGTGAGAAGCTCTTGCCACAGTCGCTGCAGCCGAAGGGCTTCTCGCCCGTGTGGATGCGCTGGTGGTCGGCCAGGTAGGCGCTGCGGCTGAAGCTCTTGCCGCAGGCGGCGCAGGAGAAGGGCTTCTCGCCGGTGTGCACGCCCTGGTGCCGCGCCAGGTCCGAGGCGCTGCGGAAGCTCTTGTCGCACTCGGGGCACCTGTGCGGCTTCTCGCCGGTGTGCGTGCGCTGGTGCCGCGCCAGGTCCGAGCCCCAGCGGAAACGCTTCCCGCACTGCCCGCAGCTGTGCGGCTTCTCGGCCGCCAGGTCCCGAAACTGACGCCGGCGCGTGGGCGGCCGCCCCCGCCGCGCCCCCGCCAACCGGCCCAAGGCCATCCCCGGCCGGTTCTCGCTCTCCCAGGCCTCACTGTCCTCGGGGCTCCAGGCCACGGTCCCGTGGGCGCCCGCCTGGCCCGGCACCGCCGCCTCTGGCCGCGACCTCCTGCTCTGCCCTCGGAGCCCCGCGCCTGCAAGGGGACAGGAGGCAGCCTCTTCAGTCCCGCGCGGCTCGGGGTCAGGGCCAAGTGAGGACAACGCTGCTCAGGGGGACCCCTCCTCCCTGGCTCTCGCACAGCCTGGGCCTCCACTTCTTCATCTACAAAGTGGGGACGATGATCAAGTTCCCGCAGGGAGCGGTGCCCAGGAAGCGTCCAGGAGTCCAGCTCCGGCCCACGGAGGCGCCTGCTAATTCTGACCCTGGGCCAACTACAAGTCTCTCTCAGTCAGGCGCTCCCTCTCCGAACCTGGCTGTCCAAACCCCAACACGGAAGAGTCACGTTAGCCCGGCAAGCTCCCCCAAGCGCCCTGTGGGAAGCTGAGGGACCCACTGGGGCTGGCTGCCACGGCTCCCTCACTCCACAAGCTCGGGTGCTCGGTCTCAGGCCACACATTTGGACAGGGAGGGGTCCTGGTCCAACCCACCGGGTGGTGCGGGTTAAATGAGATGTCGCTGAGAGGCTCTGCCTGGGCGAAGAGGGCCCCGTGTGGCCAGGGACAAGGCCAGGCTTGGTGGGCAGCTGGTGCACTCCATCCACACCCCTGCACCTGCTGACATGACCTCACAGCACACCCGACCCGCTCCTAGTCTTTGCTCCCTCCTCTGTGAAGTGGGGACAACACCCTGATGCACCAGGTGTGAGAACCGGAGAGAAAAATGGCCAACACGGGCACATCCTGCACACGGCACACGATACACACATGGAGCACACGTCCTGCACACGGCACGCGATACACGGAGTACACGTCCTGCACACGGCACATGATACACACACGGAGCACAGGTCCTGCACACGGCACGTAATACACAGAGTACACGTCCTGCACACGGCACGCGATACACACATGGAGCACACTTCTGCACAAGGCACATGATACATGGAGTACATGTCCTGCACAAGGCACGCGATACATGCATGGAGCACACATCCTGCACACGGCACGCGATACACGCACAGAGCACACGTCCTGCACACGGCACGCGATACATGGAGCACATGTCCTGCACACGGCACATGATACATGGAGTACACGTCCTGCACACGGCACACAATACGCACATGGAGTACACATCCTGCACACGGCACACGATACATGGAGTACATGTCCTGCACATGGCACACGATACACGCACGCAGTACACATCCTGCACACGGCACGCGATACACGGAGTACACGTCCTGCACATGGCATGTGATACACGCATGGCGCACACGTCTGCACACGGCACACGATACACGCATGGCGTACATGGAACACAGCCAGCGCAAGAGGAACCACATGGCTCTCAGGAGGCCAGGGAAGGCCCACTTTGGAAACCGGCTGAGGGCTCGCAGAGGGACCCCCACGGGGAAGGGGCCCAGAGGTCCTGCACCCACCTACCCAGCGCAGTGTTCTGGGAGTTCTCTCGCTTTATGTCCCAGAAGAGATCCCTCTGAGCCGGGTCTAGAGAGCCCCGCTCTTCCCGGGAGAAATAGAAAGGAATCTCTCCCAACGCCACGGGGCCCTGGGATGAGAAGACCTGGCTCAGGCCTGCCTCCACCCATCAGGTCTCCCGGGCAGCCGAGGGAGGGCGGACAGGAGAGGTCAGAGCAGGCGGGGCGTCAGAGCGTGCAGAGGGACGGGTAACTCACACAGACCCCAGGTGCAAAGCAGGCCTGCGCCGTGTCTCTGGGAGCCCCCTCTTCAGGAGGAGCAGGAAGCGGGGCTGCAGGGAGAGAAGGCGCCTGAGAGCAGCAGCGCAGGCCGGGGCCTGGAGCCTCGCAGCCCCCCTGCACTGGCTCGCACGTGCCCCTCACAGCCATGCCAGGGGAGCCAGGCCCTGCCGGCCACCAGAGGGTCACTCACCACCACGCCGGGGCTGCTCCTGGGCCACCTGTGGCAGGCTCCGGGCCCCGGCCGCTGCAGGAGGCCCCTTATCCGAGGATTCCTGGGCCACAGCCTTGGATTCCGCATCCTCTGAGGGCACATCCTGTGCGGGAACCACAACACGCCCGTCAGCACCGAGAGCAGATGGAGGCAGAATCTAACCCCTGGGAAGGAGACGCGGGGCGTGTCCCTGAGGATGCGGCGGCACGGGGAAAGCAACCCACGTGGAGGCCCAGGGAAGTGCAGAGGAGGATGGGACGCAAAGCAGTGCCGGGTGCTGGAGCACACGCCTCGGTCAACCTCGGAGCAAGAAGCAGCCCCACAGGCCGGGAGGCACAGCCACTAGGAAAGGGACGAAGGAGGGGCTCCTCCTGCCAAGGGCAGAACCCCACAACCCAGCAGCCCCACACCCCTCCCGCCAGGTGCTCCCAGTGTGCAGGACCCAACACCCGAGGAGAAATCAGGGTGCCACCTTCCCACACCCCCTCAGGCACCTGCGCGCATGCCCGGCATCCCCAAGGCCTGGCCTGGAGCAGAAACAAATACACCTTTGCAGAGAGTGCGTGGCGCTAAGCCCCACTTTCCGGAACAAGTCCACAGGAACCGCATTTACCTGAGAGGGTCTCGGGCACTCCCTACTACTCTACGCTGCCTGCACACGCTGCCCTGGCCCACGAGCCTCCTGAGGACTCGTCTCTGCAGACGGCCCGTCTCTACAGCGCAGGTGCCCTGGACAGGGGGGCCCCTCACCTGGGGCCCGGCCTTGGCTGGCTGCTTCTGCAGATCCTCCACCAGGACCACGGCCTCCTCACCGCTCCCGGGCTGCTGCTCCCGCACGCGGGCCTGGATGTCGCCCGGCAGCACCGCCAGGAACTGCTCCAGCACCAGCAGCTCCAGGATCTGCTCCTTGGAGCGCAGCTCGGGCCGCAGCCAGCGGCAGCAGAGCTCCCAGAGCCGGCTGAAGGCCTCGTGGGGCCCTCCGGCTGCCCTGTAGCGGAAGTGCCGGAAGCGCTGGCGGCAGGCCTCCGAGTCCCCGCTGTCTTCCGGTCCGGCAGACTCCTGCTCCCAGGAGCAATCCTCCACCTTCACGACGAGCAGCTCTTCTCCCTCCCCACAGGCCTGGCTCGGGGGCTCCGGGGGGGCTGCCATGCCCCCGGCCCAGTGCTCGGCCCGGCCCGGAGGCTGCCCTCTCAGTCTCCCAGAGGGATCCCTTGCGACGGCCGCACTGGCATCTGGACACTCCTGGGGAGAGAGGAAAAGAGCAGGACTGGGGACGGGGGCGGGACACCGGCTTCAGAAAGTTCATGGAAAACGTGTATTAGGAAAAAACAGCGGGTGCCTTGGTGCCGTGGGTTAACCCGCCGCCTGTGACGCTGGCATGGCGCAGTGCCTATTCCAGTCCCAGCCGCTCCACTTCCCAGAGCCCGGCTCGCGGGCCTACCAAAGCAGCCGAGGTGGCCCAAGTGCTTGGGTCCCTGCCACCCACACTCGTGTCCTGGATGGAGTTCCAGGGTCCTGGCTGTGACCTAGCCCAGCCCCGGCCATTGTGGCTGTTTGGGGAGTGAGCCAGCACAGGGAGGATCTCTCTCACTCCGCCTTGCAAATAACTTTTTTAGATAATAATAATAATAATAGGCTGGCACCATGGCTCAATAGGCTAGTCCTCCGCCTTGTGGCGCCGGCACACCGGGTTCTAGTCCCGGTCAGGGTGCCGGATTCTGTCCTGGTTGCCCCTCTTCCAGGCCAACTCTCTGCTGTGGCCCGGGAGTGCAGTGGAGGATGGCCCAAGTGCTTGGGCCCTGCACCCCATGGGAGACCAGGAGAAGCACCTGGCTCCTGCCATCGGATCAGCGCGGTACACCGGCCACAGCGCGCCAGCTGCGGTGGCCATTGGAGGGTGAACCAATGGCAAAGGAAGACCTTTCTCTCTGTCTCTGTCCACTCTGCCTGTCAATAATAATATTAATAATAATAATGATAACCCTATATATGAAATTCAACTTCTGCACCAAAATAAAACTCACTTTTAATTCCATTTTTCTACCAACTTTCTGAAGCGTGCCCACCCACGAGCTAAGCCCCGCCCACAGGACGGCAGGGACTCCAGCCCCCGATGCCCAGCGATGCCCGGCCGGCTTGCCCAGCGGAACTGGAGGCTCAGTGACTCCGGCTAATACAGGCCTCACCCTGGAGCCAGGGTCAGCTGACAGCAACACCTACCCTCCCTCAGGAGGCAGCACTGCACGCCCCGGCGCCGACGGCGACGCACCTAACCTGCACGGATTCCACGCCGCGCCAGTCCAGTGTCACGGCAGACACGGCAGCCTATTGTTCTATGCAGACGTCCGGGGCGTCCTCACGGCCTGAGCTTCTGCACGTGTGGCATACTCGGTCACAAATGGCGCGCGCGTGCCACCGACCGTGCTCGGGGGCCGTTATGGGATGGATCACAGGCGCGCTGTGCTGGCTTCCTCCGATTCGAAGACTCCGACTTGCAGAGCCCGCGGGCCGAGGGCTGTGGGAGAACCCCCGCCATTCACGCACGACTCCGTGGGAACGCTCGCGCGCTTCCAGCCCTCGCAGTGGCCTCCTCACAAGAGCTCCGAAAAGCGGTATTTTGGAATTTCCTTTAATTTCTGAGGTTTCGACAATAAAAGTCACACACACCATTCAATTTAAAAGGGGGGGGGGGTGTATATTTAAACAACGCAGGAAACGCTAAAGAGCGGCTCTCCCCTCCTCGCCAAGTGCCTCACCCCCACAGTCCGACACCCGACGTCCGGACCGTCTCCCGTTTTCTACCGGAATGTTCTCCACAGACACGGGGGCAAGGGGCTTGACGCGCGCCCCCGCGGGCGCGAGCTCGCGGCACACACGCTCCGGCTCCTCGGCGGCGGGAGCTCCTCCGGAGGCTCGACCACAGCCGACCGCGGCATTCGGGTGGCTACGCCACACCAAGCACCTTCTTTATTCTTCCGCTCCTCACAAAACCCCCGAAACGCACGCGCGCCATTCTCTCCTCCGAAGGGTCTCTCCCGAGAGGGCCCGGACTCACCAGGGTCGCTCGGCAGGACGCGGCGGGCGGGGACGCCGACCCAGCCGGTACCCCGCGCGCAGCGGAGGGGGCGGCCGGAGGCCAGCCCGGGGGCCAGCCCAGGGGCCGAGCGCGCTCTCGCCAGCGGTGCACGCCCCCTCCGGCCGCCGCGCGGGACTCGGACCGCGGATGCCTCCGACGCCGCTCCCCGCCGCCGGGAAACACACCCCCGACTGCCTCCCAGGCCCGCCCACTTCCGCCACCGCTCTCGGCGCCGGAAGTCCGCGCGAGGCTCGCCGGCGACCACACCGCGTCAGACTTCAAAACTACATCCCCCAGAAGGCCACGGCCCTTGCCTTGTGGCCAATGAACAGAGAGGATGCGCAGAGCCGACCAATCAGAAGGAAGCGACGCCAAGCGCCGTGCGCGGCCTCATTCAGGCACCTGCGATGGAGGGCGGGGGTTCGCGGCCTGACTGGCCGGCCTGTCCTTGGTCCCTGCCTTTGTGTCGCGTTTCCCTGCGCCCCTATGAGGCGAGCGGAGGAACCCGAGGCTGGCCTGGCGAGCGGAGACCGCAGCTGCCTCAGCCGCGAGGCCCGCTCGGCCGGTGGGGATGCGCCGGGCCGGCCTCAGCAGTCCGAAGGCGGCCGGGGAGCCTGCCCAGCCGCTGCTCGGGCACGCGCTCCTCGTCTTCGGCGGCCGGGGAGCTCCCTTGGAAGTGGAATCCAGCGAGGGGCGCGGAGCAGCTTCCCACGGCGAGTCCCGCTGGGTTGTGCGGAGGGACCCAGAGCCGGCAGGCTGCGTCCGGACTCCCGGGCTCGCCTCGCTCGGACCCGCGCCTCCGGGCTCCAGACCTCCTTGTTCCAGAAATGCAAAGGGTTTATTTTGAATGATGCATGTATTGCATGCTTGGAAAAGAAAATTAAGAAATGTTGAGAAATAAGCCATCCCTTTCCCTTGATACTCGCTAGCTCGCTCCCTCTGCCCAAGTGCCACCCTTAAACAGGCCACCGCCATGTAGGCAGCCTCTGCCTTGCCTTAATGTTGTGCCTGTTTCCTCGCCAGCTGACATATATTCACCTGTTGTTTGTCTCCCAATGCCTGGGCTCCACGGGGGGCAGACCCGTCACCGCCCTGCTGATCCGAAGCCAGGAGCCAGGTACTTCTCCTGGTCTCCCATGCGGGTGCAGGGCCCAAGCACTTGGGCCATCCTCCACTGCCTTCCCGGGCCACAGCAGAGAGCTGGACTGGAAGAGGGGCAACCAGGACAGAATCGGCGCCCCAACCGGGACTAGAACCCAGGGAGCCGGCGCCGCAGGCGGATTAGCCTAGTGAGCCGGCGCTGGCCCATGGATGCATTTGTGAAGCGCGTCGGGGACCATCGGTAACGTCCCCTTGTTTATGTCCTCAGCAGTGTATCCGGCTCTTTGCATGTCCCTGTGTATGATTCATCGATTCTGCAAGCTCAGCAGTATTCCATAGCGCGGCATTGCATGTCTTACGTAAAGTGACCGGCCCTTGGACGTTCACCGTGTCCGTTGTTCTGTATCTGCCTTCTACACACACCCTGGTGTATTTGCTGAAACTTCCCTTGGGAAAAAGTAGTAAGGAAGTCGGTGAATCAGCTTCGGATACATATTTCCAACTGTCCTCCTCCAGAAAGGGTTAAAAATCTTGCGCATGTTTATCCTCCCCGTCCCCCACATGCGGGGATTTACAACCCAGTTCCACAGGGTTCGTGAACAGCTTCATGAAGTTTCCGATAAGCTCTGGGGTTGTGCACATTAAACCTTGAAGTCAGTTCGGTGAGCAGATAGATGGAGCCTGCGCCAGGCACCGCGCCCAGTGCTTTTCGGCTCTCACTGCACGCACAGATTAGTCCACGATTAGAATTCCAGATTACATTATCATTTCTAAGGAAGCTGAAAGGCTTTCTTCTTCAGTTACTACTGACTATTCTATTTATCATTTTGTGAACAGACCATTATTATATCCTGGTTTTTCTATTGCAATATTCTTTTTAAAATTTTGAGACAGACACAGCTCCCTTCGACAGGTTCATTCCCCAAATGCCCACAACAGCCAGGGCACAGCTAGGGCAGGAACCACGAGCCAGGAAGACAATCCAGGTCTCCCATAAGGGCCGCAGGACCCCAAGTACTTCAGTTTGTTCTGCTGCCCCCCAGGGTCTGCATTAGTAACAAGCTGGAGTCCGGAAGTGGAGCTATTAAGCCCCACAGATGTCTTCACCACTAGGTTAAACACTTGTTCTGGGACATTAATGTTTGACTTTACACATCAAGGGTATGCTAACACAGCCAGACATGCAGTAAACACTCAGTGGCCGCTTATTGTATTGAATGTTAATTTACTCTTTAAAATATGTTGTGTTGCAAATATTTTCGCATATTGTAGCTTATCTTTTCATACTAATCAAGTGTTTGGATGTTGTGTTTTTATTCCAATACAGAAATTTCAAATGTTAGCAGGGAGCTGGATCAGAAATTTATTTATTTTCATTAAACAAATGGCTTAATATTGGGGAGAAATTATACAAGTTTTCACATCCAGAAACATGTATTTAACTCTTCCATTACTTAAAAAATGTTGTAGCTTTTCCTTTTTTTCTTTTTAAATGTAGTTGCTGCATCTCAAGTGTATTCCAAGGTAGTTTAAAATTGTGACTGTTTATCCCCATTGTATGTCTGCTCTGATCACAAAATAAAAACCACACCAGTTATCTGAATAGATAATATTTGATATGAAAACTGTTAGGTTAGGGGAGGGCCCAGTAGCTGGGATTGCAGCCCAGGAGGCAGCAGCGTGGGGTGAGTGGCGGCCCCAGCCCGGGCCACTGCAGGCAGCTGGGGAATGAAGCCGTCGACAGCAGCGCTCTCTCTAATAAGAAAAAAAAATGCTAACTTGAAAAGCAAGGTTAACTACCAAGGGCAGCAGAGATTTCTAAAAGCTACAGAAGCAGCACCTGCAGGAAGCAGCTCTTAGGTCACAGGAGCCCCTCTCTTCCAGTCGAGGCAGCTTCGCCCCCGATAAGAGCGAGCGGCCGCCCCTGGAGACCTCGCGGGAGAGCGCGGGGCGCCCTGCCTGGCCCCTGCCGGCCCCGAGGAGCACTGCGCCGGGAAGCACAGCGTCCCCCGCTGGAGCTGCGGCCGGCGGCGTCCTCCCATCGCCCTCCGCCGGCACACACTGGCCAGCCCGCGAGCGACATCAGGCTTCCGCTGGAGAAGTCGCAGAAGACAGAAAGGCAAACCTGGTTCTTCCCTGCTGCCCTCAGAGCGGGCACCTCTTGCCGTTCAGCAAGGCCGCGTCTGTGCGCAGACAGCACCAGCAGGCCGTGGAGGCCCGGCCTGAGCCACCGGTGCTGCAGTGGCCAGCTCTGTGTCCCAGGTACACAGGTGACCTGGAAGAGACCACGAGCCAGCAGACAGGCAGCAGCGGAGTGGAGCCACGAATGGTGGACAGCGGGCAACGCCGGGGTCAGCGTTTTTCCAGCTGTGGTCCTGGGGTGGGGGCTGGCGCAGTCCCCCGGAATGTGAAGGATGTGTTATGTTCCTGGAATGCAAATGCATGACAGATGTCGTCCTGAGTGACAGGTGACAGCTGTGACGCCTCTCTCTGCTGCTCTTTAGCCCGCCCGAGCCCCTCCACTTCTCACTCCAGCCCCTGGGGCTTCCCGGCTTTCACGTCTGTGTCTCCTGAGTCTGCTCAAACCGGATCAGAGAGCTGCTCTCCGCCCGGAGGCCAGAATCCAGAAGATTCCAGTCGCTTCTCCCTGCAGTTGCACGGTCACATGAACTGGCACAGGCTGCGTCTCCTCTGGTTTGAGAGGCACAAGATAATCGAATGCGAGCATGTGGGGGTGAGGGGTGGGAGTGGTCTGCAGCAGGGGCAGGAGAGATGGGGACTAGGCCAGCTCCTTGGCCCCAGACCTGCATGTCCCATGAGACCTTTTTCCCTCTATAAAAATGTCTCCTTTGGGGTTTTTTGGCTTTCTTAAATTTTTTTTTTTTCAATTTTTATTTAAAAGCCAAAGTTAGAGAGGGAGAGAGACAGACCTTCCATCTGCTAGTTCACTCCCGAGATGACCACCAATGGACAGGACTGAGCCAGGAGCTTCATCCGGGGTGGCCCCTGGGCCATCCGCCACTGCTTTCCCAAGACGTTAGCAGGGAGCTGGATCATAAGTGGAGCAGCCCGGACACGAACCAGTGCCCATGTGGGATGCCGCTTCACAGACGGTGGTTTAACCAGCTGTGCCACGATGCTGGCCCCTTGTTGGCAGGGAACCCTAAGCATTACAGGATCACTGGCTATGTGGGCTTTGTGCTTTTAATCATGTAATTAACCCAAACAATAAATATTTTACCTGGTACAATTTGTTAATGTCAAGTTGCTAATGCATATAGGCTTAAGATAAAGCATTAACTTGCACAATTCTGAGGCTGAGAAATTCCATGATATGCAAGCTGCAGACCCAAGAAGTCCAGCAGTATAGGTCTGTTTTTAGTGTTTTAGAACGGCAGAGAAAAAGACACAGGTCTCCCATCTGCTGCTTCACTTTTTTTTTTTTTTTTTTTTTTTTTTGACAGGCAGAGTTAGACAGTGAGAGAGAGAGACAGAGAGAAAGGTCTTCCTTCCGTTGGTTCACCCCCCAAAATGGCCGCTACGGCCGGTGCACTGTGCCGATCCAAAGCCAGGAGCCAGGTGCCTCCTCCTGGTCTCCCATGAGGAGCAACCGGGACAGAACCGGTGCCCCAGCGGGGACTAAAACCCGGGGTGCCGGCACCACAGGCGGAGGATTAGCCTAGTGAGCCGCGGGGCCAGCTGTTTCACTCTTGAAAGGCTCACAACCGCCATGGCTGGGCCAGGTCAAATCCAGGAGCCAGGAACTCGGTCCCGGTCTCCCGGATGAGTGGAACAGACCCAGCTCACAACCACCATGGCTGGGCCAGGTCAAATCCAGGAGCCAGGAACTCGGTCCCGGTCTCCCGGATGAGTGGAACAGACCCAGCTCACAACCGCCATGGCTGGGCCAGGTCAAATCCAGGAGCCAGGAACTCGGTCCCGGTCTCCCGGATGAGTGGAACAGACCCAGCTCACAACCGCCATGGCTGGGCCAGGTCAAATCCAGGAGCCAGGAACTCAGTCTCGGTCTCCTGGATGAGTGGAACAGACCCAGCTCTCAGGGCAGCACCCACTGCCTCCCAGGATGTGCGTTACCAGGGAGGTGGACTACAGAGCAGAGCCAGGACCCTATTCCAGGCACTTGATGTGAGATGCAGGTGATGCAGGTATCCCAAGCAACTTATGTTTAATTTATTTATGTGAAAGGCAGAGTTACAGAGAGAGAGGTCTCCCATCTGTTGGTTCACTCCGGCCACAAGGGCTGGAGCAGCGCTGATCCGAAGCCAGGAGCCAGGAGCCTCTTCCAGGTCTCCCACGTAAGTGAAGAGGCCCAAGGACGTGGGCCATCTTCCACTGCTTTCCGAGGCCACAGCAGAAAGTTGGATCAGAAGCAGGGCAGCTGGGACTTGAACCGGCACCCATACGGGATGCCAGCACTGAGGGTGGCGGCTTACCTGCTACGCCACAGCGCCGGCCCCTCAAGCAGCATCTTACCTGCTGCACAAATGTCCACCCCAGTGGTGTACTGCTAACACCTGAGTGCCCGAGGGCCGGCACTGTGCACAGCTCTGGCTGTTGCAGCCATTTGGGGAGTGAACCAGTGGATGGAAGGTCAGTCTGTCTCTCTGCCCCTCTGTAACTCTTGCCTTTCAAATAAATAATCTTTAAAAAAATTTCAAGGACATTCATTGCAGCATTACAGTATTAAAAAAAAAAAACCACACGTGCTGCTTGCTATTCTCCAGCTTGCTCCTTCTTTCTCTTGGTCAAGTCCAGAACTAGAACATAGTTACTGGGCGGTGCTTCGGCACCTGTTGGGTCCAGATGAAACACAGTCTTGATGACCCCTCCTTCTGAGCCTCCCCTGACGGTGGAAACCCTCTGCTTGCGCATCCTGGGATAAGTGCCCATTGTCCTCGAGCCCCTCCCCCCCCCACGCGGCGGTTAGCAACAGAGCCACGAGTGGGGTCTCAGCTCAGCACGCTCCCAGCTGAGAGCGCGCCGATGACCCACCAAGAGGAGACGGCTCACACACAGAGAAGTCTGTATCGGCCTGTGCCTGTCTGCACAAAAGAAGCCTGGGGATGGAGGGCGAGAGTGGACTCCAGGGGCGGCACGCGGAACAGGGCAGGGTGTTCGTGGTAGAGTTCAAGCTTAAAGAGTCAGCGGGAGGACACCTGGGCTCCGCGGTGGGCGGCTCTGGGGGAAGACGCCAGACGGACCTAAGGCCGAAGGGAGAGCTACTGAGCACGGCCCGAACCCCCCACCCGAGGCTCCTCTCAGCGGAAGGCACCTCCTGCACCAGGAGAAAGCTCGCTGGCCGCCTCGTCACCAGCCAGACTGCCTCTCCAGCAGGGGCTTGCCTGCGACCTTCAGGGGCTACCTGCCGGGGAACGGCTAAGACGCAGACCTCGGGGGAGCGAGCGATCCAGAGCCCCAGCCCAAACAGCCGAGCTCCCTGGGGGAACCCGCCACCTAAGGGACAGCAGGGCGGAGACCTGCCCCGCCGTCAGTCAGCTACGCCCGCCCTCTCCCTGCCACAGTCCCGCTGCTGCCAACTCGCAAACGCTGGCGGCGGGAGAGGTCAGCGGCTCCCGCCCCCAAGCCTCCCGCACCGGCTCCCCGCAACGCTCGCCCGGGCCTCGCTCGGATGGTCTCGGGAGGCTCCTCCGAACCCTCGGCCCGCTCGGAGCCTCGTCAGCTAACAGCGGGGTGCCCCCGGGTGCCGGAGCGCGAGGGGCGCCCTCAGGACCTCGCCACTGTCCGCTCCACGGGCCACAGCCCCCAGCCCCGGCGTCACCTCAGCTCCGCGAGCATCCACCTCGTCCTGGAAAACGAACGCGCGGACGCAGCAGGGCCGCACCTGGGACGGCCACGTCTCCCGGCCCTGCACCCTCATCCTCACCCTCACCGCGGGCCTCGCCCGCCTCAATCTCCCCCGCGGCCGGCTCCCCGCACGCTCCGCCCGCCACTGCCCGGGAGCCCAGAGGACTCAGGGCGCCTCCGACCAGGCCGACGTCGGAACCGGCAGCGGTCGCGCGAAGCCGGAAGTCAGGGAAGGATCTGTGGGATCTCCGCGGAGAACGCGAAGCGGGCCAGCCCGGGGCCGTGGGCGGTTACCCGGGCAACCGTGGAAGGGGAGGAGCTGCTCGGAGCACAAACGCCCGTCGTGATTGGCCAGTTCTGCTAGTTCCGCCCCGACGTTTGATTGGCTGAGAGCCACGGGAAGGGCGGAGCGTCCGGCTTCGATCCAGCGCGGCGGTCGGCGCCGTGGGAACCCCGGGCCTCCAGACCCAGGGGCCAGGCGCGCGCAAACCCTAGCCCCTCCCGGGGGCGGCAGCCCTCGGTGGGCTCCACGCACCGACAGCAGGGCCTTGGAGCCACAGCCGGCCTCGCACAGGCCGCAGGGAAGGGGGTGGAAGCGGACACGGAAGCATTCCGGCCCCTCACCCCTCGGCCTGCTGCTGACCGCGCAGGTCAGCGGTAACCCCGTCAGGACGGGGTCTGCGGTGGAAGCCAAGGCGAGCCCCTGAGCCGCCTCCCCTCCACCCAGACACGCCACGACCCTTGGCTTCCCCATCTCGGACCTGGGGCCCCAACGCCCACCCCTCACGCGTACCCCCACCGCCGCGACACAGCGCCAGCTGCCTCCCTGGTCTCATTGGCTCTTATCTAGGACTTCCCAGTTCCACTCTTGTTGCCACACTTGTCCCAGCATGGTGACTTCTGGAAGGGTCCCTGGGCACAAGCGGGCAGGGGAGGGCCACCTGTGGCACAGTCAGTGGGTCGCTTGGAGTCCTGTGGCTGTGAAGGGGAAGCCTTCCCCCCACACCCTGGCCCCTGGGCTCCCGGGAGGCAGTGCAGCCCCTGGATAATTCGCTGGGTCATCAGCCAGCCCCGTGAGCGCAAGCCTGCTTTAGGACTGAGTCCCCGTAGTGGTCTCAATGTCCCCTAAGGACCACATACTGAGGGGTTGGTCCTATACTAGTAGATCGAGTAGATTCTGGATCTAATCACGGCATCTGGGCGGTGGGCCCTGTGGGAGGAGTCTGGCTCCTTGAGAAAGGGTCGCTTCCTGGAGACTGACCTGGCTCTTTCCTGTCTCCTCCTCTCTCTGAGCCTCCCGGCTCGCCAGGTGACCCTTCCCTGGCACACCTTCTGCCATCATCAGACGCCAAACTGGGCCCCCCAACCTTGGACGGTGAGCCTCCAAAACTATAAGCTAGAAATAAACTTTCCTAAGTATTTTAGTTATGACAAAAAGCTAATACGCCCCCCACCCCGGCCCCACCTCATTGAGCGGAAAAATCCCATCTCTAGCTGAGTACCGGCAGCCATGACAGGCTGAGACAATCCGCTTTCTTTCCGGCCTCTTCAACCAACCCTGCCAGCGGCCGCTGAGACCTCGCAGACCACCACGTCCTGCCGGGCGTCCAGCTGCTTCCATGGGCCTCCTCGCCCGACAGCCCTGCCTCACCATCCCACACACCGCTCAGTCTGCCGCTGCAGGCCCTGGATCAGGGCTGGTCCTTGCAGCCCCACACGTGGATTCCAAGTTGTTCCAGAATGTCTCTCAGCCTCCACCACCTGGTCTGTTCTGGGGTGATAAACCTGGTCAGCCTTGCTGAGTACAGGCGCCGTCTATACGGGGCCTGTCCCCCGCCCGGCAGCCTGACCTCCACCGACTTCGAGCCGCTGCAGCCCCCAGGAGCCAGGAGCAACCAGGGCTGTGGCCACCCAGGTGCCCTGTGACCCACGGAGCTAGCTGTGGCCTCCCGGTTGCAGTCTCGTGGCCAGTTGGTGTCAGGGCTGAATGTCATCTCAGGCTGAGCCCACCCCTCCTTCAGTGGGGGGGGGGGGGGATTGGAACCTGGAAGCCACGGAAGTTAAAAACCAAAGGAAGGCCAGGAACCAAACAGAGCTGGGAACAGTGGGCAGGGCAAATTACCACGGGGCCAAGGAGGTGATGCAGCGGCTGCAAGAATGGACCAGCGCTCAGACACGCCTGAGATGGGCAGTGGGGTGGCAGAAGTGTCCTAGCTGGCTCTGCCCTACTCCTGGCCCCCAAAAGGGCTCAGTGGGCTGTGCCCTTGGCACCAGTGGCCAACTGGCTGGCTTCACACTGGGAAGCCTGCTACTCAGAAACCTGCTGGCAGACTTAGGGCCCCAGCCCTCTGGAATGCAGCCGACGACGGGGCAGACTCAGGATGCCTGAACAAACGCCCGCTTGGTCCAGAACCCGCCACACTCAGGCTCGGCGCCAGGGCCCCTGAGACAGAGCTGTGGCCATCGCTGGAATTCCAAGGCCTTTAATAGGCAGCTGCTCCTCCCCTCACTCCGCCCACATCTTCATGCCCCACCCCATGCCTGCTCCGCCCCAGCTCCCTTCCCAGTGTCAAGGCCCTTGCTCCTCCCTGGGCCTCACCTTCCACTGGGCTGTCCCAGGCGCCCTGAGTGTCCCCGGCCTCCTAGGTGGGAGCCGGCGGGGGAGCGGCCAGCGCCCCCGCCGCCGCGGCCCCCAGCATCAGCATGGCCAGGGCCTTGGGCCCGGTGGTGTGGATCTTCTCGTGCCGGTGCAGGTTGGAGCGCCGGCTGAAGCTCTTGCCGCACAGCGGGCAGGAGTAGGGCCGCACGCCGCGGTGCGTGCGCTGGTGGGCGGTGAGGTGCGAGCTGTGGCTGAAGCTCTTGCCGCAGTCGAGGCAGTGGTAGGGCTTCTCGCCCGTGTGCGTGCGGTTGTGCGCGATGAGGTTGGAGCGCTGGCTGAAGCACTTGCCACACTCGGGGCACGGGTAGGGCTTGACCCCGGTGTGGGTGCGCTGGTGGGTGACCAGCGCCGAGCTCTGCGTGAAGCACTTGCTGCAGATGGGGCACTTGTGCGGCTTGGCGCCCGTGTGGGTGCCCTGGTGGGTGACCAGGTCCGAGCGGCGCGTGAAGCGCTTGGCGCAGCGGTCGCACACGTAGGGCTTCTCGCCGGTGTGGATGCGCTGGTGCTGGATGAGGGTCGAGTGGTGGCTGAAGCTCTTCCAGCACGACGGGCAGGTGTAGGGCTTCTCGCCCGTGTGGATGATCTGGTGCTGGATGAGGTGCGAGCTGCGGCCGAAGCGCTTGCCGCAGTCCGTGCAGGCGTAGGGCTTCTCGCCGGTGTGCGTGCGCCGGTGCGTCACCAGGTGCGAGAGCCAGCTGAAGGCCTTGCCGCACTGCTCGCACTTGTAGGTCTTCCGGGCCGCGTCGCCGTCGGGGCCCAGGCCCTCCTCGCCGCTCTCGGGGGCGCCCTTCTCCTCCTCGCTGGGTTTCTCAGGGGCGCGGCCCTCCTGGGGCTTCGGGCCACGAGGGTCGGGCGGGACTGGCTTTGGCTGCGTCTCCTCCGGAGACCCCGTTTCCACTCGGACGGGCTCTGCGCCCTGGCCGCTGGCTGCTTGCTGCCCGCACTGCAGGGCGTCCCCTGGAGCCCCCAGCCGGCTTCCGAAGGGCTTCGCATCGCCAGGGGCGGCCACCAAGGGGAATGGCGCCTCCTTCCCCGCCTCCAGCGATTCTGCAGGAAGAAAGGGTATCCAGCAGGACTGGAGGGGCCCCGGCGCGGGATGGGGGCGCAGGGCTAAAAGAGGTCAGGACCCGGGGGGAAACCCTGGAACCAAGAGCCACCCTCCCTCTACAGAGAAGGGGTCTGGCCCCGCCACAGGAAGGGCCAGGGATCTGCACCCACAGAACAAGGGGCACCCCGCCCCCGGAGCCCTCACCTGCGCATGCGCCTCGCTTCTCCTTCGCCTCTCCCGCGGGCCGGCCCGAACTCAAGGCCTCACCCTTCCCCGGCACGTGAGCGGCCCAGAAAGGCCTGCCGAAGGGAAAGCCTGTGCAAGAGAGGCGGCGCTCAGACCGGCACTTCCAGGGCTGCCCGCAGGCAGACAGAAGGGTAAAAGCAGGTTGGCCCCAGGGGCCTGGGCCAAAGTAGAGTGGGCTGAGAAATCCCTCTGGGTCTGGGGTCTGTCCCTGGTCAGGGTCACCGCCCACTCCTGCTTGTGTCTCCCTGAACAGGCACCACGGCTAAGGGGGCAGGGGAGCTGGGCCAGGTGAGTGGGCGATAACCCTTCCAGCACCACTGCCCCCAGGTGGTAGCCCAGCAAGGGCAGGAACAGGGCAAGCAGGCAGAGCGGCCAAGTGGAAGGCCTGGGCCAAGAGGCTGAAGGCACCCACTGACAACAAGGAGTCCTGGCAGGAAGGCCCATTTGCAGGTGGGGGCGGGGAAGAGTAGTGGTGAGGAGTCTGGGAACAGTGGTCAAGTCAGGAGGGGCACGGAGGGGTGTGGCCTCCGGAGCCCACGGGAGCAGACGTCTGCCTTGGGCCAGCAGGGTGGCTTAGGGCACCCTGAGCCTGAACGTGGGTGCCAGGTAGGGGTGTGGCCTCTGGGGCCCATGGGAGCAGACAGCTGCCTTGGGCCAGCAGGGTGGCTTAGGGCACCCTGAGCCTGAACGTGGGTGCCAGGTAGGGGTGTGGCCTCCAGGGCCCATGGGAGCAGACATCTGCCTTGGGCCAGCAGGGTGGCTTAGGGCACCCTGAGCCTGAACGTGGGTGCCAGGTCCCCCTGATCCCCCAGGACTGCCTGGACTTGCTCTGAGCCCTGAGGACCGTGAGCAACAGTGCTGAGCAAACCTAAGTCAGGGGTGAGCAGGGGCTGGGGCCACCACGGAGGTGCCGGGTGGAAGTGCCAAGCCCCTGAGCTCGGTGTGGACTCACAGGTGTGCAACAGCCAGATGCTGCCTGAATGCTGAATGAATGAATGAACACTGAGTCTTCCTAAAATTCTGACCAGAAAATGAGTCTGAAATGAACTCAGAAGCCGGCACTGTGGCTTAGTAGGTTAAGCCTCTGCCTCCAGCACCAGCATCCCATATGGGTGCTGGCTCAAGTCCCAGCTGCTCCACGTCCAGCTCCCTGCCTGGGAAAGCAGCAGCAGACGGCCCAAGTGCTTGGGCCCCTGCACCCACATGGGAGACCCAAAGGAAGCTTCCTGGCTCCTGGCTTCTGATCAGCCCAGCTCCAGCTGCCACAGCCACTTGGGGAGTGAACCAGCAGATGGACGACCTCTCTCTCTCTGCCTAACTCTGCTCTCAAATAAATAAATAAAAAAAAAATTTTTTTTTGACAGGCAGAGTGGATAGTGAGAGAGACAGAGAGAAAGGTCTTCCTTTTGCCGTTGGTTCACCCTCCAATGGCCGCCGCGGCTGGCGCGCTGCGGCCGGTGCACCGCGCTGATCCGATGGCAGGAGCCAGGTACTTCTCCTGGTCTCCCATGGGGTGCAGGGCCCAAGCACTTGGGCCATCCTCCACTGCACTCCCTGGCCACAGCAGAGAGCTGGCCTGGAAGAGGGGCAACCGGAACAGATCTGGCGCCCCGACCAGGACTAGAACCCGGTGTGCCAGTGCCGCAAGGTGGAGGATTAGCCTAGTGAGCCGCGGTGCCGGCCAAATAAATAAATCTTTAAAAAAAAAAAATCCCTGGGACTGAAACACTTCCCTCAGAGAAACCCAGGGAGACATGGCCCCCAAGGACAGCACCCAGGCCTAGAGCCCAGCTTTCCGCTCACCACCCTGGAGAGGGGCTCCGAGCAGGAACACGCAGCATGGACGCTAGGCACCAGCAGAGGGCGAGCAGACACACACGGTCCGGGTCAGCGCTGTGCAGCATGGGAGCCACGTGTGGCTACTGCAGCACAAGCCGGAGCTGACAACTCTGAAAACTCAGCTGCTCTGGCCACATCTCAGGAGCTCCACAGGCTCGTGGCTCCCCTGCCCGCACAGATGCAGAACACAACTGTCCCCCTCACTGTAGAAGGTTCTGGAGAGCAGTGCAGGAGATGGGCAAGGAGGGGAGACACACCAGGCACAGGGCGGCCTCCCCATCGCAGGGCCCCAGGCGAGCCCTCACCCAGGGCCAGCCCGTTCCTCTTCGGCAGCACGTCCCTGTAGAAGTCCTGCTGTGTGTGGTCCAGCCGACCCCACTCCTCCCGGGACAGGTACAGAGCCACGTCCTCAAAGGTCACCGGCATCTGAAACACGAAGCGGCCATTCTCCAGGACACACCGTGCACGCGGTGGAGGGGCGCAGTGGTGCCCACACCTGCAGGGAGGCCCCCGGCCCCAACCCTGCCCCCTGGCTCTGCTGCTGGGGCGGGGGAGCCATCAGGCACAGCTGGCCTTCGGGGCTGGGAGTGGAGGACAAGAACAAAGTGGAACTTCAGGGACCACAGCCAAGCGCAGGCTCCCACACAGCTCCAGCCTCAGCTCAGACCCCCGAGGACGAGTCACAGCCAGAGGCTCTCACGGACTCTCCACCTGCGCATTTCCACGGGGCTTGCCGGGCCTGACGGTGGGCCCTGAGCCAGGACAAGGGCAGCCCGCTGGCCTTTCCAGCATGGACTCCAGCTCCAGGTGGGGTGGGGGCAGGGACCTGGCTTCAGGAATGCGGCTGGTGCTGCAGGAAGGACTGCGCACCACCTGGGGGCCGAGGTTAGGGCCCTGCCTGGTCCCCAGGGCACGTGGGAGACAACGGGGCACTCACCTGGGACCAGGCCGTGAGAAGCGCTGCGGCCATCTGCCGGTCTCTGGTCCTCCCCTCGCGGGAAAGCACGGGGATCCGGGAGGAGGGCAGGGCTGCGGGAGGAGGGCGTCCTCAGAGCGGCTCCCTTGTCCTGCTGGGCCTTGCCCATACCCCCTACCCTACCCCCCCCCCCGCCTCAAACTCCACTCTGACCCCACCCAAGAAGAGGCCGAAACCTGTGAGACCGCTGAGGGGCCTGAGAGTCAGGTGGGCAGACGTGGGGCCTCAGCTCAGCCTGCCCAGCCCCCAGCTCCTCCCCCTCCCCCAGGTAGGCACCTTCAACCCCACCTGGGCTCAGCCACAGCCGCCTCCCTGGGAGCACCTTCTCTGGAGCGCCTCCTACCTGCACCAGGCAGGAAGCACGCTTTCTCCCGAGAGCCAGGGCCCAGCGACGGCCAGCCCTGCACGCTCTCCTGCGGTGCCTCCTCTGGACGCGGCTCTTCCGGCTCCGTCTTAACGCATGCTGACCCCTGAGCAGCTCCCAGAGGCACCGTCTCCTCTGGCCCAGACTGCATTTCTCGACTTGGCTCCTAGGAATGAGAGCCCACATCAGCACCCAGATGGGGAGAGTGGGGGAAAGACCTAGAGCTGCGCACCTGAGGGCCCGCGGGAGCAGACACCTGGCTGGTAGGACGCACACCCAAAGGCAAGGTCGCGCCAGCAGCGGCCAGACCGCCACGGGCCAGTGGCAAGGTGCCCCCAGCAGGTGGCTCGCCTCACCTGCAGCCTCACACAGACCCCGCAGCACGGCCTGCTATTCTTTTTAAAAACTTTTTAAACAATATTTTTATTTTTTAAATATTTTTATTTTAAACTATTTTTTAAAGTTTTTTTTCAATATTTACTTTAAAGGCAGGCAGGGTTACAGAAACAGAGGCAGAGAGAGAGAGAGAGAGAGAGAGAGATCCATCTGCTGGTTCACTCCCCAAATGGCTGCAGGATCCTGAAGTCACCCCACTCCTGAAGTCACCCTGGACTTAGGGTGGGCCCTAAATCCTGGTTTGTGTCCTTACACGAATAGGACACAGGGCAGGGTGGCACAGAGAGTTAAGCGGCAGCTTAGGACACTGCGTCCCGTGCTGGAGCGCCTGGTTCGAGCCTCAGCTACTTTGCACGTCCAATCCAGGTCCTTGCTAATGTGCTAGGGAAGCAGCGGAGGATGGGCCAAGCGCTTGGGCCCCTGCAACCACATGGGAGACCCAGATGGAGTTCATGGCTTCCAGCTTCAGCCTGGCCCGCCCTGGCTGTTGTGGGCACTTGGGGAGTGAGCCAGGTGAGCAGATGGAAGACACTGCTCTCTCTCTCTGTCCCTCTCTCTCTCTCTCTGTCATGCTGCCTTTCAAATAATTAAATAAATCTTAAAAAGAGAAACTAGGACAGGGCGCAGAGCAGAGGCAGAGGCAGAGATGCAGTGGCACTCACACCAAGGAATGCCAGGAGCCCCCGGAAGCTGGAGGAGCAGAAAGGACCCTCCCCGGAGCCTGCAGGGGCAGTGTGGCCATGCTGGCACCTTGGTTCTGCACCTGCGGCCTCCAGGCCTGAGAGGATGGACCCGGCTGCGCTAACTTGTTACAGCAGCCGCAGGAAACACCCAGGCCCAGACATCAGACTGCAGCCCCTTACGGAGCTGGCCCGGCTCCCGCAGGAAGCCAGCACCCACGCCCCTCCCCGTCTGCGTCTGGGGCTCAAAGGGAAAACCCTCAGGCCAGCTGTCAGAGTTGCACACTTAATGAGTGAGAACCAGCTGCTTGGGAGGCTCTGGGTAAACACAGGGCAACACTGGTAATTACGACCCTACCTGTGCGTCCTGACAGAACCAGACAGAACCAGCGTCAGCAGAGAACGCCGACGGGCATTTCATGCACGCCTAAGAAGTCATTGTGTGATGACCTGGCGTGGAAGCGGCAGGACTGACCCTGACAGGGACTTTATACGCACCGCTGGTGATGCCAGCCGAGCGGGTGCGGGCTCTGGCCCTGTGGTGCTCCCGCAGTAACTACCTGTTACGGACGGGCTGCCGAGTCGCCCCCAGACTCCCGGGCCCAGGGTTTCCTTGCAGCCCCCCAGCAGGCTGTGACCCACAGATGTTTCAGATGACACACCTGCCTGCAGCTAACTCGGACTCCTGCCTCCAGGACTGGACACCTGGGGACCCTGCAGGTGGTAATTACACACACACCAGTCCAGGAAGGACGGGCGACATGGCCCCAGGCAGAAGGGAGTTAGCCGCAGGCCCTGTGCTGTCCTGTGTGCCCACTGACTGAACTCAACAGGCAGATCCCAGCCCCGCTACTTCCCATCCTGCCACCTCCGCAGTGACCCCCAACCCCAGGGAGTCTGCCCCTTCCCAGGGCCACGCCCTGCCCTGAATCTCCTCCATGGCATGCCTCCCTCCCAGGACCCCCATCCATACCTCCCAGGCTCGCTCCCGGTCCTCGGTAGCCCGGCTGCCTCCGCCCTCCACAGACATTTCTGATTTCAGAGCCGGGAAGATCCGCCGAGTGTTTTCTCCCTTGCGTCTGCCCAGCCCCCTCCAGCTTGTGGCCAGGAGCCTGGAAGAGAGGAAGAAAGTCAGCCACCGCCAAGGGGCCCTGAAATCCCACGGCGGACCCGAGGCTGAGGTCCCAGTGAGGCACAGGCTCCCATACCCAGCCTGAGGGCCCTGCTTTCTCCAAGGTCTTTGCGTCCATCTGTGGGAAGAACGCTGTGTTGTAGGATTCTCTCTGCCTCTGAACCAAGAACCCCACGTCCAGTGCCGTCGGCAGGCAAAGACGGCACTGAATCGGAATCTCTAATTCCTGTCATCGGGAGCAGACTTCTGCGGGAGACGCTCCCCAGCTGGGCGGGGGGCACCTGTCACAGGCACAGGAATCGGGGCCTGCCGTCCCCAGCCCCGGACACACAACCTATGCTCTCACGCGTGGGGCCCATAGATCAACCTGCCCTCGTCCAGCGACCCCCTCCCCCAGGGGCGTCCATCCCGCTGGCGGGCAGGCGGCAGTGTCCTGCCCAGTCCTAGCTCACGCCCTTCCCTCCTGCCCGTCCGAAGCCTTCCTCCTTTGACCCTGTCCCCTCCTGCAAGCTGGCCACCCATGCCGATCTCAAGATCCAAGTGCCCTCCCCAGCACACCCTTCTCACCGGAGCGGAGGTGGAGGGGGCACCTCGGGCAGCGGGGCCCCCTCCCCTGGGAAGGGAGTCTCAGCCTGCACCGGCGGCTGGAGCAGCCGGGTGGAGACTGGGATTAGGGACAACAGGAAGTCCTCCCAGATCCCAGTCCCCGTATAGCTGCAGCCCTCCAGGGTTCCTGGCTTCGAAGGTTCCGGGTCTGGGGTCCCTAGTGCGGGCTGCACCTGCTCTTGGAGAGCTGACGCCCGGATCCGGAATGCCGGTTCCTGGGCACATATTCGTGATCCCAGCAGAGCAGGGGCTCCGAAACGGAAAAACGAGAAAATGCATTCTGTGGGAAGCTTGTGTGATTTCACGTTTCCAGGAGCACTGTGGTCAGCCTCCCAGGAGAAGGCACTCTGCTGGGCGCAGTGGGCAGGGGCAGGGTTTTTGAAGATCGTTAGGCATCGCCGTGGGGAACCTGGATTCATCGGAGGGCCCTGCCAAGACGTGGGTCCCCTGAAGACTGACAGAGCTCTCTCTCCCTAAGGGCGGACTTAGGAAACAGAAGCCTGGGAACCTCCCCTCCCCATAGCCCACCCTGCTGCCCACCCCTCTGAAAGAGGAGGGACAGGGATCTGCCCGGGCTCCCCACGGGGCCTCAGATCCTTTGAGTCCCCTTCTCGGATTCTGTTCCCTTCAGACCCTGGGAACTGAGGCCCAACAAGGGGCAGGGGGTGCTCTGAGAAGAGCCATCGCCCCTGAGTGTGAGGAAGGGGGAGTCCTGAGGAGGCAGAGAACGCTGCCACGCCCACTGCTCTGGAAGCTGCCCAGCAGGACCGGCACCTGGCCCCAGGACCAGCTCACCCCGTGCTGTGTGGCCTTCACGGGTCTAATTTTTTTTTTTAAATAAACAGTCTCAAACATTCAAAATTTAGGGGAAAGTTCATAAAATCCGTGTGGTTTTTGTGTGGTTTTTGTGTGGACACGCGCCCTCCCCACTCAGGGCCTGCTGCCCAGGAGGCTACGGCCCCTGCTGGGCTCCTGCGGCATTTGCTTGTGCCTTAGTTCTGCTCGCTTCCTCCGACAATGTGAGGACAGGAAAGTGGCCGTGGGGGCTGACTCTGGTTGGGAGTTCCAGGCATTTTGATCTTCGGGGTGAAGAGGAAGGACGTTCACAAACACAGCAGAAGTCGATCCAGAGAGAGCTGCAAACCGAAACCGAGCGAGGGCCGCCCAGGAGAGCGGCAACTCCGGCACTCAGTCCGCCGTGCAGAACGCAGCCCAGGCGCAGGGCAGGGAAAGGCCCAGGAGCTCACGGAGGCCCCGGCAGTGGCTGTGTCCTGACTGCAGGGACACTGGGGGCGTCCGGAGGTGTGGGTCGCACTGCGGAGCCCCCGAAGCCTGAGCA